>NC_090445.1:935243862-940043862 GCF_031143425.1 Pleurodeles waltl
GAGATGTATGTGTGCAGGTGTAACCTACAACCATTCCTAAAATTTCCAGCCGCCACTGATGGCAATACATTCTGCTAGGAAAAAAGGTAGTTTGATCCACCGTTCCACAGCTTCAGTTAGTTTTTGTACTGCTCTTCCATAATTATCTGACATAACAATCACGGGGTCCGTGTGAATTTGTATTCCTGAGTATCACGCTAAATCCATTTTCCATTTAAGAGGGAAATGCATTGGTATTGGAGTCATGGCCAGGGTCATAGAGAACATTATAGACTTGTCCCAATTAATCCTCGAACCTGGGAAACCGCCAAACTGAGTGACCTCTCGGAGCACAGGTGTAAAATATGGAGTGGATCTCGGATGAATAACTCGGTCTGCGTAAGCAGATATTATTAAGATGTAGACTGGGATGCAGATGCCCTGTGACTATGATATTCATTCAAAGCACACGCCAGGGGCTCCACCACGACTCACTATAGCATGGGTGATAGTGGGCAACCTTGCCTAGTGCGCCTGGTGATGGATATTGAGTCAGAGACAGCCCCATTGATTCTCACTTACACCATTGGAGTGGCATAAAGGGTCTGTACCAGTTGGAGAAATACCTCCCCCACCCCGATACGGTGTAGCACCTCCTTCATAAAGTCCCATTCTACTGAGTCAACCACCTTTTTGACATCTGGAAAACTGCCACCACTTGCACCACAGGGTCTATGTGCTGTATATTGCCAAATAAGCTTCTGTGATTCATTGTCAGGCTATGGCATGGGATGAATCCTGCTTGTTCTGACTTCACCACATCTTGCAGAAGTGACGAAAATCTGTCAGCAAGAATTTTTGCATAAAGTTTGGTGTCTACATTGATTAAGGAAAGGGGTCTCTATGGAGAGAAGTGCTGTGGAGAATTGCCAGGCATAAGCAATGTGATAATTAGCGCATCTCTCATGGCGGCATTTCCTTATCTTGGCCATTTCCTCATACAATTTTATCAAGTGTGGCATTAAAAGAACTTGATATGCCTTGTAGAAGGCACGTTCCTCCATTGGTTTCTGCTGTGCCATTAAATATTCCCTGTGTGCATTTGTCAACCAGGCCATTGCTATGTGTTTAAGGTAATCTAACACTGAAGCCATAGCAGGAGTTATTTTAGATCCGTATAGTGCAGTGTAATAATCATGAAACCAATGCAACACCTACCTGGTCTCTGATCAGTTTGACCTCATCCAGCACTTCTAAAATTGTGTCAAATGCCCTAATGGTGTGCAATATAGCTGCCAACGCCACACTGGGGTGGTAGCCTTCCCCGTATGTGTGGGCTGTGGCGTATTTCCCCATATGCTGAACTACGTTTTGTGTCATTCATTTTGTGCCATTTCGTGGATGATGTCAAGCAGTCATCTGTCAGCAGATGCCAGGTGTTCCCTCTCTAAGCACGCTATCTCTTTCTCCAAGTGAGTCAGGTGACCAAGCAATGATTTAAGGACACCTGCCTGTTTCACAATTGCTATCCCTCCAATGTACACTCTAAAGGTTTCCCATACAGTGCCAAATTTAGAGACCAAGTTTACGTTTATGCGAAAAGAATCTTCTATGTCTTGGGCCCGGTCATTACGAAATGCTGTGCCTAGCAATGCGTTAGAAGGGACGTGCCATATGAACGGGGCCACATGTCAACTTTAGGCTTCTACGGACAGTAGTACCAGTGACTGGTCTGAGTATGTCCTAGGCAAGCATTTGCATGTACAAACAAACTTCTGGGATGCCTGCCCAGCCGGCCAGTCTTGCGCATAGATCTTGATAAAATTGGGGATCATCATAGTTTCATCACTAACAGTATCTTAAGGTCCCCTTTGATGCAGTAGTCTAAAACGCATCTGCCACTTGGGTCTTTCGGATATTCTTGCAAGTGTACTCCTGAGGACTTAGTGGCCCAAATCAATACTCCTGTGCATGGGAGGTAAACCCAGCTGCTAAGAACTGACTCTGTAATCTGCGTGGGGTGAGGACAGTACTGTCTGGGGAAAGATGTGTTTCTTGAAGAATTGCCAATACGATGGTTCTTCAAATAAGCCACCACTTTCCATACCTTCCTATAATCATTTAGACCAGTGGTTCCCAACCTGTGGTCCGGGGACCCCTGGGGGTCCGCAAAGCCTTCTCAGGGGGTCCGCGAGAGCCTAGAAAATTGAAAAATATTAACAAATACTGACAAATTAGGTCCCCAGCTTCCAGTAATGACTCAGATGGGGGTCCCCGGATTCCCAAGATGATTCAGTGGGGGTCCCTGGGTTCCATTAATGTTAAAGTGGGGGTCCACAGAAATCAAAAGGTTGGGAACCACTGATTTAGACCTCTAATATTCCACGTTAACAGTTTCAAGTTAGTAGTACCCCTGGGACTAGTGGTCTCTGTAGCATGCTCTGTCATGTGTCAAGTATGTGTAGCATGCTGTACCTAATCCAGGCTGACAATTTGACATTCACTGTTGCATGAAACATATAAAAACAGTAACACATTTAATCTGTGTTACCCTCACCCCGCCCACGACAGGCTATCCCCTAACCAGCCTGTCATTGTACACAAATGCCTGCCCTATCCCTCCCGTCAACCCTGCAGTGGAACCAGCCTTTAGAAAATGTGGAACACACAATGGGGCAGATGTTACAAGGTCTTCCTCCATGTTGCTCCCATCGGGCCACCTCAACTTAAGTTATCAAACCCCTACTTCACAATGAAAGGGCAACCCTCCCTTGGCAAATGGTATATGTCATGGCCCATCGAGTCATCTTGTCTACCCGCATTAGTGCAAGTGGACAGTGCAGTAAATTCTGTATAACACCATCTAAGCAATTTGGTAAATGCTTCACCTGATGCTCCACCAAGCAACAGTCTGTCTGCATGAAATTAACACATGCCAAGCACCCATTTCATCTAGCTGAAAATGTGACCAATAATGATGTGACAGCCACTCCCACCATCGTGTCCTCAGGAGGCACTGGAATGCTAGAACCTGTAATGGAAGAGAGGTGAGAATGGATGGGTAGCAGTGTTAGACAACCAATTGTTCTCTCCTTTCCCCTTGGGGAGTTGAGGCAGGTGAATCTCGTTGACTACCTGCAGCAGCCCTGCACTTCAGGAATTGAGAGAGTTGCTTGTGGCCTGTGAAAAGTAACGGTTTCCCATCAACCATGGCTCTGTGCTTGGCCAGGTAAAGCATGCTGTAAACCAGATGAGGATCCCGTAGTTGATAATTAGACGGGAGAAAGAGTCTTTGTGCCACTTGGACCTGCTGGGTGAAGTCAAGATAAAGAGAGATATCAGATATCTCATGCTGCAGAGTTTTAAGTTCACGTACTTTTCTCAGGGCCGCATCTCGATCTCTGTAATTTAAGAGTTTGCTTGTCATTGGCCTAAGTGGCAGCCTAGGCGCCACCGATCGGTGCACATGTTCGACAACAAACATATTGGAAAATGTTTTGTAGCCCAACAATGTAGCAAGCACCTGTTAGATATATTTCTCCATGTTGTCAATAGATGTCAATTCTGAAATACCCATTACACGCAGATTGTTCCTAAGGGAACAGGCCTCTAAGTCCTCGACCTTGGCCTGGAGGGTAGCAAGCATTTTGTCTATCTTCGGTTGCGTTGTGTTAATGGTGGTGTGATCGTACTCAATGTCAGAGATTCTGTGTTCAGTTGTGTCGAGGTGCTCAGCATGCTTATCAAGCCTCTCAGTCATCATTTCGATCCTGAAGGACAAGGAGTAATTTTGCCATCAATCATGGCAGGACTGTGCTGCATGGCTGTGAGGATATGTTTTAGATCTGGTTCTACCTCGGAAGCAGGATCACCTACATCAAGTCTTGTGTCATCCATTCACTCTTCACGAGCTTTGTGACACTTGTGCTGCTCAAAATGGAATTTAGCCTGGGTTATGTCTGTGTTACCCATAGTGGAGAATACGCGGAACAATCAGGGGGGTCCTTGTAATATTGAAGAACAACCATGAATGATATATCTCTGTGCACTGGACAAATGGGCAACTCACGTTGCCTTACCTAAGTACATATGACTCAGTTGAAGGATCACTGCAAAGCAGTGTGGAGATGGCCGCAGCAATATCACTAATTCATTGCAGCAATTGAGGGCAGATGATCCAGGAGACGTAGGAAGGTGGAAGGGACTACGGTGAGGGAGGCAGTTATGGCAAGCAAGAACCTTGTAATGTCTGTAAAGAGAAGTCACATATGCACTTACTGCCTCTGTTTTGTCATAGGCCACAGCGCGCCTCCCGGTTCATCCAGAACGCGGACAAGCAAAGATGGCCCCGCATTGTAGATTGATCTAAACGCTCCTTAGGGACCCAAGCAACAG
Source organism: Pleurodeles waltl (assembly GCF_031143425.1). Lineage (NCBI taxonomy): Eukaryota > Metazoa > Chordata > Amphibia > Caudata > Salamandridae > Pleurodeles > Pleurodeles waltl. The sequence continues at coordinate 935,248,237 of NC_090445.1, forward strand.
TGAAGGGTTGTGTCTCAGGACTGGGGGAGAATTGCGTGCGCTCCTCAGATCAGTGTCGGCAGCGGGACTCCCCTGAGACGTCAACAGCAGGGCGTTGCCTCTCACCCACTGGCATCATCTGCCTTCAGTCCTCCTCTCAGGGGCCGGACAGGTGCAACCCCGACAGAGGCAGAGGGCAGCTCCCCACACCGGCCCTGCTGTTAGTTATGGGAGCGGCCTTATTCCCCCCAGTGGAACTTGCTGGATTCCTCAGTGGGCAGCCACAGCTACCTGATCGGCCCGAGGAGCCCGCCAGGTGCGACAGGCAGCAATTAGGTCGTCACCAGGCCTACCTTTTGCCGTTCAGCATGCACCGCCGCTCCGGTGGTTGGGCCTTTCTGAGCCAGTCAAGGTCACTGATTCTGGGTTACTGAGTGTGGAAGAGTGCCCAGGGGTTCAAATTATAGGTGTTTAGAGGTCAAGGAGCTGCAGGATCGATACGGATTGCCAGTGGCCTACAGAGCTCAATTAGCTTGCAGCCATCTTGCAGCCCAGCAAGCTCCACCCCCTAACAGTGTGATGGTTAGTGATTGTGATTGACAGCACTGGCAGGAACAATGGATGGTGCGATCCACAGCACCTTGAGAGCCCTGGCACTTAATTTTTTCACAAATTCAGCACTGCACTTGTGTGTTACCTCACAGAAACATTTGGATGCTTATCCTGGGGAACCTGTTTTGCCTCAACTCAGAACCAAGCACCACTTTTTATGTTGTTGTTATGTTTAAATTCTATATATATAGCTCAGAACCTCTCTATATTAATACATGAAAAGGAGAGAGTACAAGTCAACTTTGTGCCTTCCTGTGTGGAAACTCATGGATTAATTCCGAGTTATATGTATAACATTAGACAACTTAAATGCAAAAAGCAGGCACTCGGCTATGTGCTGAGCGAATGCAGCTCTTCACGATATGCCCCAAGAGTCCAGACTTTTCTACTATAATAAAAACATACCTCAATGACGTTAGAGAGGCAATCTTCTCATAGGCAGAGCCATCGAGGTTGCTGTGTTTTATTGGTTGTAGAATATGCCACTTATGAAAACAACCACTACCAATACCAATGGACCTGGCTAATTAGTGAAGGTACTTCTTCGGATAATAATATGCTCAGGCACTCAACATATTATCATAAATAAATTCTTACACACATGCTTGCACTCATCAATCCACGTACTGAATCATTGTTGGATTGACCCAGGAATCCATCACTATAAAACACACCAAAATCAACAAGCATATCAAAGATAAATTAGAAGAATAAAAGTAGTAAACAAGAAAATTTTGCCACCTAAATAGTAAAAAAAAAAAAATTAAACATATCAACGTTCCGCTGTTTTTCAATGCGATTGTACATAGTTTTGTTTTTAAAGTTTAAACATGCTCAACACTTTTAGAACACTTTTAGAACTGATGGTCTGTTCTTCTTAGAATGATAACCAGTTTTCCACTATGAACAATAAAACTCAAAGTTGGCAAACCAGTTTAGAAGCAGTGGTCACGGGGATGCGACACGTTGCTGATAAAATAAGTAGCAAAAGAGAGCCCCATAGCACTGTCTGGTGAGTTTCTGATTGTGCATAAAAATAATAATAATAGTAAAAGGAGCAATGAAGAATTTAGTGGGGACCTGTAAAATGAGAGAAGGGGAAAGTAAAGGATTAACCCACCAGCCGTTGTAAAGAAGCAAACTCATTTCCAGACAGCAATGCACATATGATCAAGCAAAATGCCTTCACTCAGGAAAATAGAGACAATGGCTGAAGTGGGCTAAACCACTGATCCATGCTGTATTCTATAATGGAAGGAAGCAGAACAAAAATGACAATCAGACAGACAAATGTCAGAATAGGGCTGATGCAAAGCCCCTGTACATATGTATGTAGTTACATACATTACCTACTGGAAATAGCCAGTAGGTAGTTATAGTTAGGACCAACTTTTCCCATAGTCGAAGCATATTTTGTTTTGCTAATAAATTTTGTGCCGTTTGATAAATCTTCACGAAAGTTTGAAAAATAGTATGCAAGTTAGTTCAGCTGCTGTCTGAAAAGTTTCAGGGTGTTTTGTCAAACAGGGCCCGAGAAAAGTGGGGGTCCTAAAATGCTTTTTCCCACATTCTATGCCAATAGGGATTTTGCAATCTTTAGACACGTTTACAGCACGAACCGCTGAACAGAGCTACACCAAATTTTGCAGAAAGTTAGATCATTTTCTAGAGAGAGCCCTATTAGTAAGTAGTGTAAATCTGTTTAGCAGGTTTGGAGATATTCAAGGAAAAAAAATAAAGATATCTGGGGGTGAAGATCCTTCACTGATCTGCAAGGCCCTGATTGGCTGCCCTCAACCTGAAAGGAAAGGTGCAGCCACCATTTTGTTTCTTGACTGGTTCCCCAGTGAGCAAACATAAATAAAAACACACAGAAAGGGTCAGGATAGAGGTATGCTGACCCCATAGAACAGAGGGAGGGGTTTCTAAGGGACCCCTCATGGGCAAAAAATGTCCCAATTTATTTTGCCCAACCCTGCAGACGCAAATTCACCGCGGCGCACAGTGCGACCCACAGTGGATCAGGGATCCGAAGTCCAACAGAAAAAAAATCCCTCACCCAAAATCCATGCCTGGTGGTGGATGAATTAAGATATGCTATTTATATATTAATTTACGTTAAAAAGCACATAGAAATTCACTGAAGTAAACCAAAGATTACAGGAAAGTTATAGTTAGGTTGATGTTTTACCACACAAAATCATAGAAATAGTGAAGTTATACTTTTCTGATGAAACTATAACTTGTGCCACTACGTAAATTTAGGCCACAAGTTTCTTAACATAAGAATAACTATAACTGCTGCGTTTCTCTGCTTTTATGTGGGTAAAACGTCAGCCTAACTATAACAAACCTGTTACCTTTGTTTTTTCCAGTGAATATGCATATGTATCTATGTAAGTAAGTCTGTGTATGTATGTATGTATCTATGTGTGTAATAATGGATGGATTGTCGGATAAATTACCCTACATGCTCTATGATAACTCACAAGGCGGATGTGTTTGCTGAAACTGTGCATAAAGTGTGAGATGTTTGCATAAAGGGTGAATGGTGTGCCTGTATACTTGCAGTTGGAGAGGTGTGAAGGGTGAGAGGCATCTATGTGAGTGCAGAGTGAGTGGTGTGCCTGTGTGACTAATGTCTGTGTGAGTGTTACTTGTGTGAGTGAAGAGTGAGTAGAGTTTGTGTAAGTGCAAGGTGCATGTTGTCTGTGTGAGTATTGTGTCATTGTGAGTCCAGCGTCAGTAGTATGCAAGTGTGAATGCAAGGGGAGAGATGCCTGTATAGTGCAGTGTAAGTTATGCCTGTATGAGTGCAGAGTTAGAGGAAGTCTGTTGCAAGTGCAGGGTTAGTGGTATGCCTGTATGTGTACTGAGTGAGCTGATTGCAGACAGGGTGGGTGGTGTCCCCTTTTGCTTGCTTACAGTTGCAGAGGTGGGCAGTGTGAGAGTTGTGTCTTTGTAAGTGTAGGGCGAGAGATGTGTCTGTGTGAGTGCACGGCAAAAGGTCTGTCTACGTGATTGATGTCTGTGTGTGTACGGTATGATTGGTATGCCTGTGTGAGAGGTGTGTCTGTAGGAATGTAGGATGAGAGATGTACTTGCATGAGTACAAGTTGTATGAGTGCAGGGGAAGAGGTATTGAATGAGTTATGCATATATGGGTGCAGGATGTCAGATTAAAGGGTGTAGACCGATGTGGCTGTATTCTTGCAGTCGAATAGGTGTACAGTGGTGCGTTTTTATGAATGCATGATGCAAGGTGTGCCATTGTGAGTGCACGTTGGGTAGTGAATGCAGGGTGTCCTTGTGAGTGCAGGGTGGCAAATATGCCTGTTTGAGTGTAAGGGGGAGGTGTCTGTATGATTGTATTGTGAGTTTTGTCTGTGAGAGTGCAGTATCTGTGAGAGTGGTGGGTGCTGGACTAAGGTGAATCCTTTGTGAGTGCAAGCTGTTTCTATGTGCATGCAGGGTGAGTGGTGAGGCGAGTGATGTGTACACCTGAGCAAATTCAAGGGGTGAGGTGCCTCTCTGAGTGCAAAGAGGGCATGTTTGTGACTGCCAGGGTGAGGGGAGTACCTATGTGAGTGGATGATAGTTCTGTGTTCATACAGAGTAAGTGGTGTGCCTGTTTACATGCAAAGTCAGTTGTGTGCTTGTATTAGGGCAGGTTGAATGGTGTAGATGTGCCTACCTAAGCATAGGGGTAGTGTGCACCTCTGAGAGCAGGAGAGGAGTCTACCTCCATGAGTGTAGAATGAGGTATGCCTATGTGTGTTTATGGGGAGTAGTGTGCCTGCGTGATGCCTGAGTCTTTGAAGGTGAGTTGTGAAAAGTTCACTGAGAGAAGTGTACCTGCGTGTGTGGAAAAGAAGGGGTCTGCCTTTGTGAGTGCACGGTGCAGCACATTAAAGCCAGACCTATGGACATTACTAATGCTTTATCTCTCTCTCTTACAGCCTATTGCTGTGTTACACTGCTTGAATGTATCAGGCTGCCCAGCTCTTGATCACTGTAATGGCGGTAATTATTTATATTGAGGCTCCGCTCTAATGTCCACATGGGCGAACACAAGAATAAATCACCAGCGCTCAACGATGTTAGTCGTCACTTGTAGAGTTAAGGAGGGGGTTACACACCTACACCCACTCACTTCTTCTGTAGCTCTTTATTTGCCAGTTAAAATCACCTTCATTAGGAAAAAATAACTAGAAATGCATACTTACCGTTTTAGATAATATTATATTCTGCCTGATTTTATTTATTTGACACAGGTGGAATCCCTAGGTTTTCTTGATAAATATTTATCTTACCCTTTGTTTGGCTTGCCACGTTAATTCACAGTCATCTGTCCTGGTTATTTTATTATTCAAACTCCAGCAATGGTGATTTGGGGTGATAGCGCCTGCATGGCCAACACTGAGTGAAGGATGTGTCCATGCCGGAGTAACAGGTCAGACTATGATAGGAGCCAAACACTAGGGGGCAGCTTAATTTTACCTCTTTTAGTTAACAGTCTTTCTTTTTGAGACTTTCAGTAAACCAGATTTTTGTTTTTTTTTAAACTAAAAGTATGTTTCCTAAAGAAGTTTTCAATGACGACATAAAAACTAAGTAATTTAATGTAACGCACGATAAGCCAAGATAAGGTCCGTGGCTTCTTGGCCCATCCTCCATAAGAAATAATATCCTTAGGGGCCTCTCCTCCTTCAAGGTTACTTCCGCATTTACTTTAAAATGCTGTCTGATTAGGCAGTCTCTGCAGTATGAGCTGAGCATTTTTCATGACGGCTTATAACTTATCTCAGGATTTATATGATGTCTTAAGCGATAGGGTGAGAACAAATGGCTAGCTTTCAAAGCAGCAAGGGCAGAATGGCATTGAAAATCCGTCATATGTCTTACAACATGACATTCAATCTCGCAAGAAAAAAACACACCGTTCTGTGAAAGAGGTCACATTGAAAAAAGGGGTATACCTGGCAGTTTCGAGTGGCACGCATATTGTAAAGTTCTATCTACACTTCTGCTCTACCTGTTTGAAAAACAAAAGCTTCCTTGGAGCGTTCGATAATCTCAATATTCCGTCAAGTGGTTTATTTATATCCACTTTTGCTCTTCTTTTTTAATATCAACTCCTTCCCATCTAAAACTGTCTGTTTATAGATAAGTTAATTTCTCCCTCAAGGGCCTCAGTTCTGATGAACACTGCATGATTAAACAGCTCGTTTTGAAATCATCACTGACCCAGTTACTCCTCACTGTATTGCATTCTGCAGAGTAGGCTTTGTAACTTGCTCTATTTATTCCTATTCTGCAGCAAAACCATTTATACATATTAAGGCACATGTCCCAAAATTGTCTAATGTTATTATCTTCACGATTTATTTACTATTCGTCTTCAAATCAGAACTTCAGCTTCAGATCAGACTCCAGCTAACACGTTTTTCGTCTGTGAAATAACCCAGTGACTTCATCAGGGATGTAATTACACACATACATAGTATTGTATATTTTCTACTCCACATCAATGGTATTGTCATTAATGATATTCCACTCCCCTGTGAAGCAAGTGGGAACCTCTATTTAATTATGCTACAATTTTCTCTCCACATCCCCGTGTACTGTGTGGTCATAAAAACATATAGAACAATGTATAGTAGATACCTCTATCTTAATCCCGTCACACACTGAATCATACATGTAGTATTTAGGGAAACATATTGTGTTTATCCACACAAATGTGAAACTCTTCCTTATTGACGCACCCCCGTGATATAACAAGTTGAAAAATTGTGAAACCATCACCCATAAGACATCTCTGCACAATAGTACTCCCATATATACCAAGCTGTTGATCTATTTACGTTGCTATTTTATTCTCATTCGCCTAATATTCCGTATTGCTGGCAAAATAACAAAAATGACTCAAAGAAATTTAGCATTTACCATAATCCTTCATTACATCAAACCGATCATATTTCAAACCAAAATTGTCTTTACATCCAAACAGGCTTACCTTTCCCAATTTCTCCTAGCATGTATCTGAAATCACTATGCATATTCTCCCCTCATATCCGGGCCCTATTAAAGTAATCTTATGTCAACTTTAATCTTCATCGTATTCCTATACTTTCAAATCCATGTTGTCTAGGTCACAAGAGAACATGGCCTGATTGTTTAATAGTGTATCCTATGGTTAAGGTCAAGGTTTGCATTAACCTGCAACAGATAGCTCAAAGCAGGGCCCAAAAAATATTTAAATATTGCATTTCGTGGCACTTCGGCCCATATTTATACTCCTTTTGCGATGAATTTGCATCATTTTTTTACGCAAATTCAAGGCAAACTTAACTCCATGTTTATATTTTGACATTAGACACGTCTAACGTCAAATTATAGGAGTTTGCACCATTTTTTGGATGAATGAACCTACCTTGCGTCAATGAGATGCAAAGAAGGCGTTCCCATCCAAAAAAGTGTGCTATCCCCGTAGCCCCATATATATCCCCCCTGTGATAAAATGATGCACTGGTGGGAGGAGGGGCTAAATAATGGTGCAAAGTTTGCTTAGCACCATTATTTAACGCCTCGGTCAGACCAGGCATTAGGGGACCTTTGACCTGTTCCCATGGTTAAACACCATGGAATCGGTCCACAGGTGCCCTCCCCAAGCCCCAGGAACACCCCCATCAATGGCACACCGGAGGATGGGAACATCCCAGGTAAGTTCAGGTAAGTATTTTTTAAATATTTTTTTTTTGCCATCAGGGGCCCTAACTTGGGGCCCCCTGCATGACACAGGGTGCGATGGCCATGCCCATGGGACACTTTTCCCCTGTGCTGGCCATTGGGGCGGTGGCAATGATGCTTATTTTTCATAAGACAGGAGTCATGTGTTTGGTGGTTGTGTGCCAGGAAATGGTGCTAGTCTGGTTAGAGGCATTTTTTTGCCTCTAACCAGGCCAGCGTGATTTTTTGACGCACAACCCCCTCCTCCCCTACCGCCACCGCCACCCGGCTAGCATCTTTTTTTAAGACGCTAGCCCAAGTTTAGCACTGGCTTGCGCCATTCTATTAATATGGCGCCCGACTGTCGTAAAATGACGCAAGCTGTGCTATGCTTTTTGATGTGGTTTTCCAATGGATGCCCGTGGTGGATTTATATGCCCAGAAGTATCTTACTGCTACTGTCTGGGATAGACTGGGGCAGTAAGAATGAGGGCATAGGTTCGCTGAAGGCAATTCTTTAGTTTGTTGCTTGTTCTTGAGAACACCTCTTGGGTGAAAGAGAGCGCATTGATTTTGACAGGTTTTTCAACAGAAGAACAATGGCAGTCAGCAAGAGCTGAGGCTTAGTAGGTTTGTACTGATGGTTAAGCCATATCCCTGGCTGCTGCATTTTAGAGTTCATTCAGGTGCTTAAAGGGGAACTATGGAAATGTGACACATGGGGATTGGTTGACATATTTGTGTATTCAGTTCAGCACAGTAACCATTGCTTGCACCGCGTAAGGGAAAGGCAAGCATATGAACATTTTACTGATGACCATCAGTTAAAACACCTGTGTCTTCAATGCCTAGGTAATCTGAGGTGCTGGTGACATATCTTTGTAGACTAAAATGTTTTTCAATATATTAAATAGTGTAATGCAATATAGGCTCCTGTCCCCAGTGCATGGGATGTCTTAGCTGAACCCCACACTGCAGACCTCTGTTTTCTTGCTGGGTTTAACTTTCTACGTCTGCAAGCTTTTTAAAGATGCCCTTGGTCAGGTATTTGATTAGAAGGGTGGCTGCATGTCACCCTTATGGTTGGGTTAATCCAACCCAAAGGAGCCAATGCAACTGATTACTGGGATTAGATACTAAAGCTAGGACAGGGCCTGGTGATCCCCAAAGCTTCATTCTTCAGCATGAAAGGAAAAGGTGACATTTCCACTTTGACAGAAGGGACTGTATTTGAGTTGAAGTGGAATCTTGTGTCCCAGACCTATAGAGTCTTTGTAGAAAGACTCAGTGACCAACAGTGCTGAAAGGGTCTGACACATAAAGGATTATAAGGGCCCCAACACCATCACTGTGACCATTGTTCCCACTCAGCCAGCAACACTTTCTGTTTTTTTCTTAATCGGTTGAGACCTGCTTGAGAACTGCCCATATTATTGCCACCTTACAAGAATGGGTGGAACGGCTCTGAAACAACTCACCTCACTGAAGCAATGGAAATGTTATGTGTGATATAAGATTGCGATTCCCTGGCTCAGATTGATCGAAGTTTGGTTTTCTAAAGGTAGGACTACAGCTTCTGACTTAAGGCTTTAAGTTACCTATCTGAATACTAGGAAGAGGTTAAAAGGTGTTTCCCAAACAACTCTCAAAATGAACATTTGCTAGGTTTTTAAACAAGATGTGGACAAGGCCCAGATGACCATGCAGTGTACTAATATTTACCAGAGAAAGGTATTCTTTCAAATGTAATATTTGTGACAGCAAAGTTGGTCAAGTGGTGCAGACGTGAAAGAAAGGCAAGCCAGTAACCCAGCAAATGGATGCTGTCCTTCTATAGTGAGCTGCAAATCTGGTAGCAAATGCAGAGCAGATCAACGACATTTTAAAAGAAATATGTTACTAAATAGTATATCCCAAAACAACTTCAACATCTGTCTTCGTTGTCAGAGCACTCAACCCTGTGGATTATGGATTATTTGTTTTAGTTGGATTTGTACCTTGCAGACCTTGTTGTCGAAGTATTATTTATTAATATCCCTGGTATATGTTTCGCAATAAGGTATAAGAAACACACAACAGGTGATGGGAGGAATGCTTGCAATAAGTGTCACTTCAGTTTGGACCCAGCCTAATGCAAATCAGTCTTGACCCTGCCCCAGTAGGAACATCCCAGCCTAAAGTGCCAGTCCAGGTCCTCCGTGATTCAGAACACAATCAACCCAAGGCCAGTTCCCCCTTGATTGGGGCTCATCAGTCTGGTGCAGCTTGGTTGCAGTGGCACTGTGAGCAAGGGACCCAGGTCTGGTCATATCCTTGGTGACTTAGGGTGTTACTTAAAACACGCAAAAGACTATGAGAGGAATGTTTACAGTTTGTTGGTGGTCAAAAGAAGAATGGATTGAAATAGTACCCCTAGAGATTGACAGTGGTTAGACGACTTGCAAGCATTCCTCCCATCATCTGTTGTCTCCAAGATATATGGGATGTTGAATACCTTTTGTCTTCAAGATATTAATTAGGCCACCATTTTTGTTGTAATTGGTGTCTTTATTTACTGTTTGTTTCTGCTGTCCTTGAATATAGTTATTTATCAGGATGTTTTGAATCTGTTTACGGCTTGTATTCGTAGACAATATGATATCAAACATATCTGTCATTGACTTTTTCAGACTGAGAAGCTGTATGTTGGGAATAGATTAGATTTAGTTCAGGCATGCCATTGGAAATATTCATGCTATCACCCTTACATTTTAGTCTGGCGTTAGCCCAGACCTTTCGATTTCACTAAGATTATATTCATAACATATTATTATTATTATTATTATTATTGGGCTTTCCTACAGCACTCTTTTTCTATTAGTCTCTTATTGTGTTATTTACATTTTGCCTCCTGCCACTACTTAAAAAACAGGGGCAGTGGGCCAATCCACTTCAGCCATTAGCTTACTTCACTGTGAGTTACTGCATTCTGCCCTTGGACATGGAGTGCATTGACACACAAAGACGTTCCCTTTGCTGCCAGGAACTACTAAGGCAATGAGTATTTTTGAGACCAAAAATATTTGTGTTTAGCCACATTTTTTAGATTGACGAGGACCAGCAACTTCAGCAAAAATATGTGTGAAATCCAAGGCAAAACAATCATTGACAGAGCAAGTGTCAGATGTATTTTCCATTTTTCTTGATTGCGGTATGTGTCGTGGGTGCTGTTTGTGATTTAAGATTGCTCCAGGGTTATAACTGCTCATGTAGAGATTTGGCAAACGAAGGTATATACAGAAGCATACTGCACTGTGAAAATGAGGTCTATAGTGTGATGCCATGTGTAGATTATTGTGCCTACTGGCATAAGTTTAGTGCGTGCATGTTGGATAGAACATTAGGTGTTGCCTGATGAATGTAACCAGATAGCTAATAAATGTCAATTGAGTAGTGCAGGCTGCTGAAGCGAGGCTTTTAGTGTTCGCAGACATGAAATTCCATTACTATAATCCGTTTAGCATGTTTTGATGCCATTCCACTATCGTGCCTGCAGCTGAATCACACTAGTGCTTAGTGAATAATGCTCTAAATGAATGATATGAGTGTGATGGCACAGGCTTTAGTCCACCAACAACGACCCATAGTTGTTAAAATTGGGAATAATGTGGTTGGGAATTTGGTAATTGTACACCACGCACAGTGAGATTGTCACAGCGCCAAAAGTATTTTGTTTTATTAGGATTTTATGTGTGTTTTGGTCAATGGCATGCAATCCTGAGAAGCGCACCTACTAAACTATGATATTTTCATAAAGAGCATCCTGGTATTTTACTTTGTAATTGGGAATTGGCATGTAGCCCAGAGAAGCGCAACTACTAATCTATGATACTGTAATAAATAACATCTTGATATTTTAACTTGTAAGACTGTCATAGCTCTCACTTTTATATTTTATCAATGTACAGTATATATCTTTTTGTCAGAATACAAAGTGGTTTTAAAGCATCTTCTGGTTGGAGGAAATGTCTTTTTCTGAATTTACTTGGTGAACATTTTGCTGGGCATGCGCAAATATTAAACAGATTGGCTGCCTCAATTGGCTAGGTGACTGTTGTATTGAATTAGACTGCCTCACATGTGTCTCCAACCCTGGTAAGGGTGTGGGAGGAGTGGAAATGCACCGAATGACTTGCCTTTGGCATGCTACCCACATGCTTGTGCAAACTTTGACAGTCAGGCATTACACGTTTTACAGCCTCCTCCCCCTCCCTTCACTTGTCACGCACACCCTGACCAATGATCAGTGAAAACAAAGTATTAGGCGAAATCAGTTGAACAAGTTCATGTGTGGAAAAAGAGTAAAGAGTGTCACAATTCATTTTTGCAGCTTATAAAAATAACATTTTTAGAAAGGTAACCCGGGAAACATTAAGGAACTCGAAATGGTCTTGCATGTCTGACCTAACAATCTGGTGGATCAACCTTGCAAGCAAGCAGACATATCAAATGTTAATCTGCACTTGGTAGAAGGAACACATTTTGTGTAAAGATCAGTATCCATCATGTGTGGTTGATATAGCTGGACCACAAACTCACATGCCCCAGGTTAGGGTGCTTCTCGTATCTGCCCTGTGATTACTACTTAAGTATCAGTTGTAAGCCCAATCGATTGCACTATATTAGCCCTCTAGATATATGCTGATGCTGTATCTTATTCATTACATCCATGCGTCAAATTGTTTACTTTTTTGCAAACACCATGTCTACTATTGGTGGAATTCCTGTTTGTGATGCCCAACTATGAGCCTCTTGACATTAACTTTCTTGTCTGACCCTCTCTGCAAGCTGATAATTAGTTCTCTGTCTTATTCAACTCATTGAGTGGGTGTGTCTGAAATGTTTGTTGTCACAGCTCTTTCTATTTCTACCTCAGGTTGAGGTGGTATTAACTTTGCTTTATCTATAATTGTATCCTTGGTTTGTTTCTTGGTGGCATACCTACCCATGGCTCTGCCCACGACACTTCTGTGTGCCTTCCACTTGACAGGTAAACTCGTTGCTGTGTCAGGGCATCAGATGCAATGTAAAAAATAAAAAATACTCAGAGAAGCACCCTAACACGGACTCATACTTCATCAGTGCTTGGGATGTCAAAAGAAGCTGCCTTGCTCAATTCGTGGCAGCATTTCAAAGAGAACTCACTCTCTTCCTCTTCCTTATCTGAAGTGAGAAGGAGACCTATGAGTTCAACTTGCTGGTGATAGAGCCTTTCCCTTTTTACATGGAACATGCCATGGGGCTTCATAGTGGGCCTGACACAAAGTATACAATTTGCATCATTGATCTTTTCCAAAAGAGTGTAGGCACCACTCCAGTTGTCTTCTGAAGTATGTCCTTTAATAGGCTCCATTAGGAACACTCCTGGCCATTTACAGTCATAGTTTCCTTTTGATACTACAAATCCATGATGAAACCCTGGCTTGACATGGGATTAGTCTTTGTTTCTACATGTGCTGTGACATTATCTAGTCAACCACAGCACCTAGATTACCTTCTTAACCCTCATTAACAAGGGTGAGAGAACCTCAGACAGCGTTACCAAAAATCATTTTATAGGTTCTGAACTCATCACTATTCCAATGCACCTTCCTGTTTGCAAAAAGAGGACATAAAAGGTAAATGTCCCACTTCTGCCTTAATGGGGCCACAAATTGCTTCATGCTCTTGACCATTTTGTTAAAATGCTCCATTGGTCTGTAGGTGGTAGTAGAAGCTGTAATTCTCCACACAATCATTTTACATGGCCTTCATGTATGTGGACGTTAAACTGGTTACTTGGTCTAAAAGGACTTTTTGTCACAAACTGACAAGGTTAACGATCCCCAGCTGGCACAGTCTAGTGCAGTAATGGCTGGTTGATCTGTGATAAATTGTCTTTGAACTAGACATCCGGAAGTGAATGCCACAAAATAGAGAGCAAAAGTGGGAATCAGACAAAGGTTTCCATATTACTTGTCCGATTACTTTCAAGGCGGTCCCATATATCAAGCTCATGCAAAAAATAGTTGAATATTAAAATCAATAATCATATATTATTGATTGCTTAGTCTTTTCCTGCGTTTGAATAATGCACGAATGGCGCATTGCAATGAAGTTGCTTGCAACGTAGATAGATAAACAAAAAAACAAAACGAGTATATTACTATGATTAATGTTGGGAAATTTTTCATGCCTAAGTGTTCATAAAGTCATAATAAAAATAAAACACTTGTGAAGCAGTAATGTCTGCGAGTGACAGTGTCCCCGTCTAATTTGTTAATGGAACCTAGCCTATTGTCTTGCACTGACAATGCTGGTTAAATAACTACACATACCATGAATTTCAGAGCAAATAAGATGCCACGAGATTTACAGATTTTAACAAGAAATACATCTTGATGAGCAGTCAGCCAACGTACATTATATTCACAATAGATTAGTACAATTAACGTCAGAATTCTCAGAGCTAACTGACCAGTCAGCCTTTTCCATACATATGGGTGTGCCATCAAAGTGCAGAACTAGCCTGCTTACCCTTCATGCTGCACTATCTGTCCAGCTGTCCTTTTGACACCGTGCACTCCACTTGAATTGTCGATAAAGCCTACCCTTTTCTTTACTGTGTAAGGCCCTCATTACGAGTGTCTCCAGAGTTAGTGAGATCATGGGTATGGGTAATTGCAGGGATGGGGAATATCGAGACAATTACTAGTTGGAGCCTAGAGAGCAACTAAGAAATGAGGAATTACTGTGGGAACTGGTAATTCTGGGTCACATTCTACTGCTAATTCCCCCATTTTCGGCCAGACTTTTATCCTGTGACTTTAGCTGCTTTTTATTTCTGGTCGCTACCTATGACTCCTCTTTTTGGGTGCCACATCCTCATTTTACAGCACTCAGCACATCAGAGCTATGACACAAAAGTGGGTCTCCATTGAGAAAATAAGAATTGATGGTTACTGGTTTTGATGACTTCTGGGGTGTTTGAGATCCATAGACCACCGTGGAATTGCCCTATTATGGAAATGGGGCTTACTCCATCACAAGAGTGGATAACCCAAGTATGGCCTCATTAAGGTTGAAAGATATCTTTAAGCTAGCTGATTTTGCATTCTTAAGTAGAGGTCTGTGGAAAGCCAAAGGTATGAGCCATGACCCTTGAAGGTTTGGCCTCCTAAGTGTGCTGTTCTCTATCCATGCACGCTTTGAATACACAATCAGAAACTTTATTGTTATTCACTGTTTCACATGATGACAGTACAGCGCTTGATCATGTTTCCTTAAAATTAGTCTGTCAGCTTGCTACATCCAATTTTTTTTTTGTCGAGGGCTGTTGAAACAATGTTTCAGTAGCTTATGCAGGAGAGCACCTGTGTCCTCAAGTATTCGGCCCCATTGACACGAATGTGAGGACGTCCATTAGCAGTATTATACCTGTTTTCACAAGGCATTCAACAATCCTGAGCCTTCAGGAATGGCGTAGTACTCAAATTTGGAGAGCACATTTTCCTCATATATGTTATACACAATGATGAGTCTTTATTAAACTACTAAAGCAAGATATCAGCTGTCGATGTTCTGTCTAGTGCTACTAGAAGTATAGTAACTGGAGATTAACTCTAGAAGCAAGCAGTGGCCATTTGTGAGTGCTCACACATTTTTAACATTTATATAGACACTATTTGACTTTATAATGACCATTGCTATTGCTGTGAATCCCTCAAGTATTTTGGTGGGAAGAGGAAATTGCATTAAGAATTTTAGTCCTGATTTAGAGTTTGGCAGAAGGGTACTCCATTGCAAACATGACAGAGATCCCGTGCGGCTTATTACAAATGTTAAAAGATGTAATACATTTATAAAAATGCAGTCAGGAGAACCATTGAGCTTGTAACAGAGTAAACTGACCACTAAACTTTCATTCAGGCCCTTAGTGTAATTTTGGAATGACCTTTTAGCTTTACCTGATGTCCAGGTAACAAGTACCTAAATCAAATATGTACTTACACCATGTAGCAAATTTGAGTGTGGCCCATGAGGGTAGTTTGTGTAATGTTTGTTAATATTGGGGCACTTTTAGACTTGGCATCCTTGGTGTGGTCTCCCCTAACTTTTTGGGTCTGTTTCCCAGAATGTTGATGTGTGCTGGTCTCTGTTTTTGCTGTTTTTGTTACTCTGGGCACTTTACCACTGCTAAGCAGTTCTAAAGTGCAAGTGCTCCTGAATAGAATGTGTATGTAATTGGCTTTCCATGATTGGCATATTTGATTTACTGGTAAGTCCCTAGTACAGTGCACTGGAGGTGCCCAGGGCCTGTAAATCAAATGCTACTAGTGGGCCTGCAGCACTGCTTGTGCCATCCACATTAGTAGCCCTGTAAACATGTCTCAGACCTGTCACTGCAGAGTCTGTGAATGCAATTTTAAACTGCCATTTTGACTTGGCAAGTGTACCCACTTGTCAGGCCTAAACCTTCCCTTTTTATAGATATAAGTCACCCCTAAGGTAGGCATTAAGTAGCCCCAAGGGCAGGGTGCATTGTATGTTAAAGGAGGGACATGCGCTTAAGTGTTTTACAAGTCCTAACAGTGAAATACTGCCAAATTTGGTTTTCACTGTTGCAAGTCCTATCTCTCTTATAGGTTAACATGGGGGCTGTCTTTAAATCTAATTAAAGCGTACATTCCCTGTGGCAGCAGATAGACACATGGAGTTTAGGGTCTCTGAACTCACAATTTAAAAATACATATTTTAGTAAAGTTTGTATTTAGATTGTGTGTTTGAAAATGCCACTTTTAAAAAGTAGGCATTTTCTTTTTTAAACCATTCTGTGACTCTGTGTGTTTTGTGAACTCCCTGTCGGGTCATTTTGACAGTTAGGCTCCTTGCACCTCTCCCTAGACAGTGACACAAAGGTGGCTGGAATGTAGCCCGCATATTCTGATGAGCCATCTGTGCTAGAGGGGAAGAGAGGAGTGGGCAACGCAGACTCCGACCTCCTGGTGTGTGGCTGGGGCCTGGCCTGGACAAGAAAGGATCTCACAGACATTTGAGACTTTTCTTTGAAGTAGGCCTACTTCAAAGGCAGAAAGGGGTATAAGAAGAGCACCCCAAACACCAGACTTTAGATTACTTCAAGGATTCAAGAGGAAACTCTGCCTGGAGAAAAGCTGCAGTGTGAGGAGAAGTGCTGCCCTGCCTGACTGTGCTTTGTGGAGCTATCCTGCAGTTGCTGCTTCTGCCTGTGCAAGTAGACAGAGACTGGACTTTGTTGCATTCCTGCTTGAGAAGTGACTCCAAGGGCTTGGAGTGGAGCTTGACTCCTGTTTTGAAGCATCAGGGACAACAAAGGCTTCATCAACCAGAACCTAGTCTACTTGCTGTGGACTCTAGCTTGTCAGAGGGTGCAATTACAGCTCCTGGACCCCTGAAAGTGAATTCAGGGAGAGAAACCAGTCTACTGACACCAGATGACTTTGTGCGACTTCGTGAAGGACGCCGCTGCCCGGAACTGCGACGCCGCTTGCCCCGAGGCTGTGGACCTCGCTGAGTGCGAATCCAATGACCCTGTGAGATGATGCCGCTATCCCGGAACCACGACGCCACCTGACCTGAGGCCGTGGACCTTGTAGAAGTCCGACTACCCTGTAGGCCTCCCGTCGCAGCAATCGCTGATCCTGCCCGACTTCGGTGACACCGGAGTGTCGTAAGTCCAACGTCTGTGACGATCCAACATCATCGTAGCGCCTGCGGCCCTGTGACGTCATAGCCACCCCGTGAGGTCACCCCGAAACATCGTAACTCTGCTGGACTCGCATCTGCTGGAACCAAGGGACCGACTTTGTATCCAATGCCGCCTCATCTCTGCCGCCCTGTAGAGAGGACCCAACCCCGCTGTGGAACACTGCAGTCTTCCTGCCCTGTTGTACCGGAACTGACGCCACATCAGATTCAGTGAAGCCGCTGTCCCCGACTCGTTGCACCGGCCTTTTGTCAGCTTGTTCTAAAGGTACCGTACCTGGGGTCGACCGACTCCGTGAACGACGCCGTGTTTTACCAGCTTGTAGTGTTTTCACCTCAGATCACTGTTTTCTTGCTTTTAAGTGCTAAATTCGTATTTTTAATTATATAGTGTGGGTTTTTATCGTATTTGGTCTTGGTTATTTAGATAAAATATTTTATATTTTTCTAAACCTGTGTTGGGTCATTTTTTAAGGGTTCACAGTATTACTGTGTGTGTTGGTACAAATACTTTACACCTAGACTCTGAAATTAAGCCTACCTGCTCGTGCCAAGCTACCAAGGTGGTGAGAGGGGGTTAACTGAGTGTGATTCTCCTTTACCCTGACTTGAGTAAGGGCCCTTGCTTGGACAGGGGGTAACCTGACTGTCAACCAAAGACCCCATCTCTAACAGGCACTAATGTGGCCCAAGAGTATTTTTGGTAACTGCAATTCACCATTTTCATTCCTGGCTCTTATTACTAACAATGTTTGCAGTTTTCACCTACCTACTGATAAATCACCATCACTTTTCGTTTCTTTGCTGTCATTGCCAACATGATTTGCAGTCATTGCCAACATACCAACTTTTCATTTATTTGCAGTCGTCTCTAATAACCTTTCCAGTCATTGCTTTTATCGTGTGAAATCTCTTGACGACAGTATTTACTGCTCATCTAAAGTGTATATCTCTTTACTTTTACCATTTCCTTAATCTGGTGGCATCACACTGAACAGTAATTGTTTATATCCTAATCATGTTAAAGTTTGGCTTTTCTTTGCAGAGGAGTATGAATAAACTATTTATCAAATTGTACATTTTAATTTTACAAATAAAGTACTGGGATCAATGGTTATATGTTAACAGATGCCTTATTGTTCACACAAATAGTTACCTTTACTTATTGTTTTAGGCCAACAAGTTGGAAAGGGACAAAAACCAGGAAGTAAAGCAGATCAAAGAGCACGAACAGCATAAAAATATTGTGTTGGTGACAGAACTTAAGGCAAAACTCCATGAAGAGAAAATGAAGGAGCTGCAACTTGTAAGAGAAACCCTACTGAGACAACATGAGGCGGAGCTATTGCGGGTCATTAAAATTAAAGACAATGAAAATCAAAGATTGCAGGCTGTGGTCAGTGCATTGCGCGATGGTGCCCCGGAGAAGGTCAAGACTGTCCTTTACAGCGAAGCCAGAGAAGAAGCCAAGAAAAACTTCGAATTAGAGAAAGTCAAAATGCAACAAGAAATTTCTGAGCTAAAGGGTGCGAAAAAACAGGTGGAAGAGGCATTGACTGTGGTTGCTCAAGCTGATAAAATGAAGGCCGCAGAGATCAGGAGTGTGTATCACCTGCATCAGGAGGAAATCACCCGGATCAAGCGGGAATGTGAACGGGAAATACGCAGACTGGTATGTGCTCAAATTCTAATGCTTTTGATAGTAATACATTTGTTTTTATTTTTTCAATACATTGCACAATACATGTTGTTAACACTTCCTGAAACATATCACATTATTAGTTCCTGCCCACTGTCTCTTAAAGGAAACTAAAATATTCATGTTATTCTCCAAATGTTTTAAACCAGTTACAGAAGGTAAAATGCGGCATAAAGTGCATATTCATACAGTTGTGGTTTTCTGAATTCGATTAATTTCGCCACTAGTTTAATGTAGCATTCCCTGAAAAGAGAAAGTAAACGAGAATCTCAGAAAGAAATGTTATATTCGCAAGTATGTTGTAACGAGTCAGGTGCTGTAATGGGGGAGGGGGTGTGATGTTACAACAAGAGCTGCCGAGGTTTTGTACAGGGGAACCAGGTTGAAGTATTGCGTGGGCTCAACATCCTGTGATTCTGGGCTCATTCTCCCTGTGCCCAAAAAAGAATCAAAAAAATGAATGTGATGTTGTGTAATGTGACTTTAGCTCATGTAAAGAGTTTTAATACCTTCATGGCGAGTTCGCTCTATGTAAAACTACAATAGAAAGAAATGAGTTTTCAGACCAAAAAACACTAAGGCCCTTATTTATACTTTTTTTGTGTCGCATTTGCGTCATTTTTTGTACAAACTCACAATACAATTATATTTTGTAAGTTTGTGCCGCTTTTGTGTAAAAACATGATGCAAATCCAGTGCAAAAAAGTATAAATCGGGGCCTAAAAGTGTTGATATGAATGATTGTTTCTAACCAAATCACTACAACATTCCTGATGTACAGGTATAGTCGGTTGCACTTAGACGTATTTTTATTTTCTCAAAGAACAAGCGACAATATTTAAAGTCAATTTTAAAAAAATAGTTTCCTTTTCAGACCTTTTTGCTGGGATAGAGAGGAAAGTAGAAGCAAAACCATTTTAGTACTGACTGAAACTTTATTGTAGTATCACTTTTCAACGTATATTATGGACATGAGTAGATTGCGGACCTCATTCCTGCTTGAAAACTTGTTAGACCACACTTTTATTTTTTATATTTATTGGATCATGTTTAATTACGTGTTAAAGTTGCAAAATTGTGTACAGAAATCTAAAAAAATAAATTCATGGGCATCATTGGGTTTTCAACAAATTAAACACACCATGTAAAAACCAAATAAAACTGTTGCCGGTCACTAGACAAACCTCACTACATGCACATTTTTGTGCTAATGTACCCGGCAGTACTGACCCATCACTGCACATGCTATGGACCATAAAAAAACACTGTTAGAGATGCATTGGAAAGTACCGTTTACCTCCCAAAGAAGAAGCCAACATCCTCTGAACAGAAATGGAAACAGATCAATCAGCATACACATTATTGTATCATAAACACAACACCAAACTATAAAGTGAAGGGGAGTTGGTAAGTGGGAAACAATAGTTGTGGGCAGCGCCACCAAAGCCAGTGGCAGCAAGAAGAACAAGCATTTGCAATGCAATGGGTCCCGCATTTGCTCGACTTAGAGCGATTCGCGTTATAAAGTCCTAACTGGACTTTTAGTGCCACATAGAATGAAAATGAAAAGTAATACAGCTTTACATGAGCGAGCCGGTTTAAAGCGCCACACCGTGAGCGTGAAGGAGCACACAAAAAGAAACAGTCAAACATATCCGCAAAAGTGCAATTATCCATATAACAGGGTCGATTTCATGCAAAGCGCTTGACTATTGCCCAGCGAGACCATGTTGTGTAGCAAATAAAAATAAAAAGTAGTCCAGAACCCATGCCGAAAATATGGTGCCTCATATTTTTTCAGAAATTTACTGGTGCGCTTGAGGAGAGGTAAACACTGGGGAAGGCATGATGTATGCATGCCTTTCACAAATAAAATCAAGCAGTTTTGAAAAAGGCAAGCCCACGAACCAACCAAACTGATGGATGTCCACAGAGAGATTACAGCAGGCTTGAGAGCTTGCGCGCTCGACCCTAATAAAGGGAAATTTGAGGCCTTGTTACATATTTTTTGCCTTGCCCACATCCCAGAAA
Organism: Pleurodeles waltl; assembly: GCF_031143425.1. Taxonomy (NCBI): domain Eukaryota; kingdom Metazoa; phylum Chordata; class Amphibia; order Caudata; family Salamandridae; genus Pleurodeles; species Pleurodeles waltl. Next base: position 935,269,052 of record NC_090445.1, read on the forward strand.
TTCCCTACACCTTCAGTGTTGCAGTCATCGATGACCCACAGTATGGTACCCAGGCAGAGATGAAATCTGTTGACATGCTTATCATAATCATGCTTGCCTTGTGGCCTCAGAAGGAAAAATCCAATCAGGGATACAGTTAAAAGGTTTATTACGAACTCAAGCTCAAACCAGATACACTTTACAGACTTGTCCATGGGTCTGGCAGGAACTGCATCTTAACCAACCAGAAGCACTATATCGGGCTCTTAGACCTGTCGTTGCTCATGGGAGTCTAAGCTAAGGCATGAACAGCGCCCAGATTTGTATGACTCGCGTAGCAAGGCTTCTATTTGTAATTTTACTGTTACGTACAATATGGACCTTGTTATATGCTAACATTGACCCTGTAATTTGTGCAGTTAAACTGTTAGAGTGAATGGTGCATTTGCAGCCTTAAAACGCAGGCTACCTTTTGAATGAAGTGGCTATAAAAAGTGTATTTGATTGCCATGTTTTAAAGTCATCTTAACGAAGCAGAGAATGGAAATCTGCATTCTCTGATGCATTTGCTATGCATGAACACAGCCAGTAAAACATGACTGCAAGCAGAGATTAATTTATGTGTTTCAAGACGGAAGAAAAGTAGTACTAAGCTTCTGGTTGAACCTTTATATTGAACTGGAAGCCTTGGTCAACATCTTATGAAATGATACAGGAGCCCTGTGTGAGACAACACACCCCCTCCAGTATGTATGATAGTGCTACAGAAGTGGGGTTAGATACATAGATCAATTGCTGTATGGGGTGTTGAAATAGGCGTCAGACTAATAGGCTAGAGGAGTGTGCTTAAATATGATTGGGGCCTAATTAATCAATGCCCTAATTAGTATAACATCTACCGAGTGGTTTATGAAATTTGGAGCCACTCTAATATGTATCATATACAAATTAACAGGGTATAATAAATAATCATATCGTGCAAAATTCTGAATACTGATTTTGGGTATGGATGGGACTATGTACATACTCACTTCAGATGAGAGATTCTACAGCAAGAATGCCTGACTTCTTAGCCAGAGTCACCAGCAAGCTCTTCTTTTCTTTAAAACGGTCACATTTTCCTTAGAAGCTTAGAAAATCTACCGGGTGTGATGCCAGTAATTTGGGGTAACACAGCAAGTGGGCAATGCCAATTCCTACAGGGACACATAATAAGATATTGTTCTACAAACAAATCATTTAAGTGGTCATAAAGGGGCACTTTACAGGCTGTGATTCATTTGCCAACGGGGGACTCCAGCATGTATACAGTACAGAAAGAGTATCTTTAAAGAACAGTTTAACGCTAAAGCGTTGGTACAAGAGATGCATGTTGGGAAAAACATGAGGGTATAGAGGACCAATGGTGAAATGAGAAAGGCTCATTACAAGCTGAAATATTGTATCAATATTCAACCTACTTATGCAGAGTTAAATGTTTGAGTTATTTTGATATGTGTTCCATTTGCACACCTCACATAAGAATTCTGTAACTGCTGGCCCATACTGTGTTGCTTTTGCACTCTACATAGCTCCCTCATCCTGGTTTCTACAATAAAGTATTATAAACAACCAACTTTTGAAGTAACTTTAAGACTGCTACTCTTTTAATTGTGGATAGCAGTAATAAATAAAAATAAGTGACGACAAAGTATATTGATGATTAAGAGTGTATATGCAAGTGTAATTGAAAGTGATCACCATCTTCAGAAGGGGTCAGGTCTGAGATAATCTAAATATTAGAACACAATTCCGTGTCTGGGAGACCAGAAACAAGCAGTGGTGGCCGGTAATTTTAGGACGGAAGGGGGCGGGCGGCAAGCACACTCACACTTATTCATTCACACACATACACACGCACATCCATTCACAACACTCATCAACATTCAAACATACACGCACCACCAAACATTAATTTAAAAAACACACACACACTTACCTTCAGCTCGGAGGACCCAGGAGAGTTGGGACTGCTGCCTTCCCTCTCTGGCGGACCTTGGGTCAGCCAATGAGGGAAGGCAGCAGTCCCAACTTCGTCACAGATTGGGATGGGGTCAATGAGACTTCTGACCCCTCCCCACTCTGTGACGAGGTGTCACCGATTGACCCTCACCCTGGGCGCTTCAGGGCTTAAACCTGAAGTGCCCAGGTGAATTCAATTGGTGACGCTTCCCCTCGTCACCGAGGGGAAGGGACTCGAGACACCTTTGCTGAGCATAGGAAGTCACGCCCATAGGAGCTGTGACCTCTTCAGACCAGCAAAGTTCAGCTCAGGCAGCCAGGAGTTTGTGCAAATCCTACATGTCTCGATCCTGGCTGTCTGATCTGAACATGAACAATGTCTGTCAGGCTGACCTTTGCTCAGCCTGACCAACACTCTTCATGAGGGGCAAAAGGTGGGGTGGGGGCGTGGCCCCTCCGCCCTAAAGGATGGGCAGCGGCTGCAAACAAGTATCTTTATTGTAAAAGGGTTAACTTGTGATTTTTTGTTTGGAGTAAATGTTAGAAATTGGGGGTCTTATCTACAAAGAATTGGGGTAGGGCAGCACTGCAAGTGTGAGAAAACAGGGCTGATTGCAGAGGCCCCCTAACTTTTTGACCCCATTTTCCACTTTTTGCTGGTGTTTTCCTGACTCTGATGGTGCCCTGGGTACTGCTAACCAGTCCCAGGGCCTGTGCTCTGTGTAAAATGGATATGCAAATTAGGCTAATTATAATTGGCTAAGTTAACCTACCTATAAGTCCCTAGTATATGGTAGGGCATGTTGGTTTAGGGACCACAGCATAGGTGGTGCACCCATAGGTGCACTGCTGAGGTGCCCAGTGTCATTTTGAAGGCAGGCCTGCCTTGCTGGCTGCTTTTAAATTAAAGTTATATGCAAATTCGACTTTGGAATTAAAAGTAGTTCCAAAGTCTTAAACTACCTTATTTTTACATATCAGTCACCCCTAAGGTGTGCCCTATGTGCCCCTAGGGCTGGGTGCCATGTAACTATAAGCAGGGACTTTATAAAAATAGTTTTATAAGCCCTGGTGAGGTAAAAACAGCCACATTCGTTTTTCCCTCATTGTAGTAAATGGCCTTCATAGGCTAGAATGGGGAGACTTTATTTTACTTTTTTTAAAGTCTCCTTAAATGATGCATACCAAGAGTTTGGTATCAAATTAATTGTTGTAATAAATCCCACAACTTCCAGTTGTTGGATTCAATATAACTTGTTCAGGTAAAGAGTTTTAAACTTTACCTGAAAAGTTGCCAATTTCAGCCCTGCATTGTTTTTGCTGCTGAGCTCTGATTGGCCAGCCTTGAGCAGCTTGACCAAGCTGCCTTGATGAGGTGTGAAGTGGCCTGGCTTCACACAAAGGAATGTGCCTGTGGGAGGAATCTCCACTCAGCAGATGGTGAGGCAGGAAGGGGGAGGGCTGCCAAACTGGTCTTCAAAGGCAGAGAAGGACATTTGGAGCAACCAGCAACACCCCCACATCCTGCAACCCCAGACAACTAGGTGCCCCCTTGATTAGATTAGGAGAGGGCAGGAGAGGGGTGTGTTTTTGATTTTTAGCCACACCAGTGGGTGTGCTCAGCCAGATGTAACCTCCAAAAATCAGATTCAGGCATGATGGATTTTTGGAGAATGTTGCCTCCTGGGATTGATTTTTGCCACACTTCCCAGGAAGTGGACATCACAGGGGGAAGGACCCTGCACCTGATTGGAGAACCAGGACCCCCTGCTTTTCACCCAGGAGCAAGGATAAAACTGGCAGACCTGCACCCACACCTCAGTTCCCTACCACATGCAACAAGGAAGAACAACAGAAGAAGAAGGACTGCCCTGCTGGACCCCTGGCCTGCACCTGGAACCTGCACTCAGAAGGACTGCACCAGCTGCACACTTGGGCTTCACCACAAGAAGGACTTTGCCTGGCTTCAACTAGTTCAAGGAGGGACTCCCTGTTTGCTACAGGTGAAAAATTGCTAACCAGAGTCCCCTGCACCAACTCCTGAAGAAAGCGACCACTGTCCAGTGGCCAAAAAGGAGTTTACGTCAGGTGCATTCTGGGAGTTGTAGTCCTCACCCCCCAAGGACCATCTCAGAACTTCTGGACCCTTGGGGTGAGCTGTGGACCCCAAAAGAACCTGAAAAGGACATCTGGGAGAAGCCCCAGAAGTCTGGAGAAGTTTGGACAACTTTTGTAAAAAAGCTCCATAGAGGGACCGGCCCGCCGCAGCAACTCTAGCCGGCTTGCCTCAACCGCGACCCGGCCTGATTTGCTGGTTCGTCCCGGTAAAGAAAATCTCTGAAAAAGAGACTAAGTCCGAAGGTAAAAAGTTGACCAGGACCTCCCAGCCAGCGTATCCGAGGAGGGCTCCATGGACGTCGGATCAAGATCCAGGTTTACCCCAGTCGAAGGATTTTCACCTCGAAAAAACGACTAAGTCCAAAGGTAAAAATCTCCACCGAGGATTCCCGCATCGCGTATCCAGAGAATGGCTCCAGGAGGTCGGATTGGACTGGCAGGTTCGTCCCGCTGAAGAAAAATCTTCGAAAAAGAGACTAAGTGTGAAGGTAAACTTTTAACCGAGGCCTCCCGTGGCCTGTAGCCGAGCAGGGCTCCATCGCGGTCGGCCTTAAACTTTGACTTTGCCCCGGTCGAGTTGCAACCAGATGACCCGATTGGCGCTTTTTGTTTCTAGGCTCTAAAAAAATAATAATTCTTTAAAAATTCATATCTCCGGTTCCCCTTACCCGATTTTATTCGTTTTGGTGTCATTTTAAAGATAAAAATATAATAAATTTTTATAAATTGGTTTTGGAATTTTAAATTGTTTCCTGTGTTTTATTTAATTACTGTTTTGTGATATTTGAATGCTTTACACTCTGTCTCCTAAGTTAAGCCTTGACGCTCGTTGCCAAGCTACCAAGGGTTGGGCTGGGTTTAATTTACTGAGACCTAACTGGACCTTAGTGGAGGTTAGTGGCCTATTGCTAAGTGTAGGTACCTACCTGCCCTTACCAATAACCCATTTTCCAACAGCAAGTCATTTTTCTGCACTGCCCTACACCAATTCAAAAGAGCAGGAATGCACCATATCTACAAAATATGGGTGCATTCTTGTCCTTTCAGGTCTGAGATAATCTAAATATTAGAACACACTTCTGTGTCTGGGAGACCACAAACAAGTATCTTTATTGTAAAAGGGTTAACTTGTGACTTTTTGTTTAGAGTAAATGTTAGAAATTGGGGGCCTTCTCTACAAAGAATTGGCGTAGGGCAGCACCGCAAGTCATTTTTCTGCACTGCCCTACACCAATTCAAAAGAGCAGGAATGCACCATATCTACAAGATACGGTGCATTCTTGTCCTTTCAGCCGGCGCGTACATTGCAGCCAAGAGCCATCGCAGGCACACTAGCGCCATAGTGCAAGGATGTCTGTGTTGTTGACATGATTGTTTTGTGCAGTAAGTGGCACCTTTCTGCACAAAAACTGTCATGAGAGGTGTATCAGTAGTTCTATGTGTGCTGCAGAATACAGCACGCATGGAAAGAGGAAAAAATGAGGAGTAATGTAATAATGTCTCCTTGTTACACCTGCCCTGGGGAGGGGGATGTGTTTTAGCACTGCCCCAGATTTACTATAAGTTGTAAATCTGGGGCATGGTCAAAAAACATGGGTGTTGAGTGGGAACATCCACAGCAACAACCATTGCCCACCTCTACCGACTCAGTGTGAGGCAACACAGCAACGTTCCCTCTGTTGCTTACACTATATCTACAAGGCCATGTAAAGCCATGCAGGGTGCTTTTCGTTGCGTTGTAGATATGGGTCTGCAGTGTGTGCCACAGGAGCATTAAAAAAGTGACACTCCGGTGATGCACAGGGGCTTGTGAAGATGGGGCCCCTAGTTGGCAGTGGTATGTACCCTGTCCAAGTTGGGAACACGATCCCAGTCTGGAGAGGTCACTTACACTCCCTAAATTAACCTGTGCTCACCCCCTGGTAGCTTGACACAGAATAGTCAGATTTCATTTAAGAATCAATGTGTGAGGTATTTGTGCAACACTTAATTACAGAAACACCGTGAAAGACACCACAAAAAGACTCCACATCAGTTAAGAATAACAGAGAATATGTATCTAAGTAAAACAAGACCAAAATGACAAGAATCCAATAAGTAGAAGTCAAGATATTATTTTTTAAAGATTAAGGCCCTCATTATGAATTCAGTGGTCTATTCCGTAGACCGCCGAAGTCACCGCCACCATATGACCACCAGTGTTGGCGGTCTGAAGACCGCCTTATTATGACTGCTGGCTGCTCTCTGCCACTATTTGGCGGGGAAGCCGCCAGTAGCCATATTGCCTGTTGGCGGTCTAGTGGCGCTTGCTCCCCTGCCAGCGCCATGTCACCACAACACCACCTACCGTATTACAACATTATAAACGGCGTGGCCGTGTTGTGTTGGTGGGATGCTGGCAGCGGAGCAAGCGCAATGTATCCCGTTCCCTCTCATACGACCACCGCGACCACCAGGTAAGGTGATCGTCTGACAGGGCAACGGGGTGGGGCGGTGTTGTGTGTGTTTGTGTGCATTTGTGTGTGTTTGTGTGCAAGTGTCTGTGTGCTTGTGTGAATGCATGTATGGGGGGTTGGGGAGTGTGTCATCGCCTTATGTGTGTGTGAATGAGTGAGTGTGGATGTGTACATGTATGTACGTAAGTGTGGTGTGTGCGTAGATCGGGGTCAGTAAGGGGACCAGGGGGTCAGTACGGGGATCGGGGCGGGGGGTCAGTATGATGATGGGGGGCTGTGGAGGGGTCAGTACAGGGATCGGGTCAGCATGGGGACTGGAGGAGGAGGAGGGGGGCTTCTCTGCTTGTGGGTGTGGGGGGCTTTTGATGGGGTGGGGGGCCTTATACATGGAGGGGGTTTGGAGAGTCCTGTTGTGACAGCAGGAATTAGTATTACTGTCGTCAGTATCCTTACTGTCAGGGATTTTGTGGCAGGGCTGCTGCCACAGAAAACCTGGCGGAATGGATCCTCAAAATACCGCAGGCGGTGTTAGGTGGACCGCCAAGTCGAAGGTGGTCAACCTTCGGCCAGGCGGTCCCACTCCCCTGGCGGTACAGGTGGTTAACTGGTTGTGAAGCTGCCAGTTCACCGCCATGGTCATAATGACCACCTAAATGTGAAAACAATCCTTAGAAGTCACTAAAGTTCAAAATGTTAATTGAGCACCAGTGCAAATCCACAGTTCAGGCCAAATGCAATAGAGGGTAGGTCAGCTACAGAACCTTCTGAAACAGTACATTTGATGGAGCAAAACCAATGATGTTGAAGGCACAATGCATCCGTTTCTGCAGAAATCAACCTCAGAACCTACTTCTGAGGCCCACAACTGTAGAGAGGGACCTCAGGCAAGCATAGCAGTCACAGATGGCAAAGTCCAGGAGCACCAGGAGAGTTGCAGGCAGTGTTTAATGTCCCTGAGATTGGGGAGAACAGGGACAACCCAATAGGCCCTTGGACAATCTTGGGTTCTAAGATGTAGAGAACAGGTCCAGTCCTTCTCACTCCAGGAAAAAAGCAGCAGGCCAACAGAGCAAAGCAAGTAGCAAAGTTGCACTCCTACAGCACAGCAAGCAGTAGGCCAACACAACAATGCAGTTGCAGAGTGACAATCCCTCCTGGCAGAACAGCAGACCTTTTCTAAGAAGAATGTCCTTGGTTCCAGTAGAGTTCTGATTTGGTGTGGTTTGGGGTCCAGTACTTATACCCAAATGTGCCTTTGAAGTTGGGGGACTTAAAAGAAGCATTTGAAGATCACAAGTTCCCTGTCCTTCATTCCCTAGCTGCAGAAGAGCTGCAGGGGGTTATGCAGTCCTTTGTGTGGGGAGGTGTAAGCGAGGAAGTGCTAAGTTCTGCCCCCCACCTATCAAGCCAGTTAATGGCCTGTTACGTCCCATTAAATCACACCTAAGCTCCCATTGTGTGTGACTGTCTATAGGAATGCACAAGGCCCAGCTGTCACCAACCCCAAGCATGTATTCAAAGACAGGCATAGGCACAGAATGGTTAAAGTAAGAAAATGCCAACTTTCTAAAAGTGGCATTTTCAGACTTACAATTTAAAATCCAATTTCACCATAAGTTGTGATTTTGAATTGTGAGTTCAGAGACACCAAACTCCAAATTTCTCTCTTTTGCTAATTGGAAGTTGCACTTAAAGGGTGTTTCGATGTAACCCCAAAGTTAACTTATAGGAGAGATAGGCCTTGCAGTAGTGTATTGAAAAACAAATGTAGCAGTTTTTTACTACCAGGGCATGTTAAACTTAAAGGAACATGTCCAACTTTTTAAATACACTACACCCTGCCCTTGGGGTTAACTAGGCCCTGACATAGGGTTGACTTATATGTAATAAAAAGGAAAGTTTGGGACTGGCAAGTGTGTTCTTGCCAAGTCGAAATGGCAGTTTAAAACTGCACACACAGGCTCTGCAGTAGCAGGCCTGAGATATGTTTGAAAGGCTTCTGTATTGGGTGGCACAATCAGTGCTGCAGGTCCCCTAGTAGCATTTCATTTACAGGCCCTGGGCACATATGGTGCACTTCACTAGGGATTTACAAGCAAATTAAATATGCCAATTGTGGAGAAGCAAATGTTACCATGTTTAGAGCATCTGCACTTTAGCACTGGTCAACAATGGTAAAGTGCCCAGAATCCCACAATCAACAAAAACAAAGTCCAAAAATGAGAAGGAGGAAGGCAAAAAGTCTGGGGATGACCCTACAGAAAGGACTTGTTCCAACAGTAACCTTTAAATACAACATCTGTCATAAGTGTGACTGTGCAAATCATTTGCAGAGCAAACAGTTGTTTATTTTCTCATGAAAGAGCATTGTTAAGTGTGTTTGGATGTGCTATATCCCGGCACTACATGTTATTGAATGTATGCAGCCAAGTTGTTATGTGTAGTTTATCTTTTGTAACATGATGAAGATTTCTTAATGGTTTGTCTCTTAACTTCAGACGTTTGGCATGTTTCAACATTCACCTTTAAGTGATTCTACCATTTGGAAGAAGGCTGAGGGATACACAAGTAAATTGACTGCAATAGCAAATACATAGCACATTATACTGTCCTGTGGTTGAGACTTGGAGAAGTGATTTGGACAAATATTTTATAAAGATATACAGTTATACTACTGTCAATAAATTATTTTCCTTCAAATAGTGTACCATGGCTCATATTTTATTAAATTACACATGGAAAGCTTGCTTAAAATCATCACCCAACATTGTTAAAGTAGTGCAGTGGTTTATTAATCTAATACCTTTATTTTGATGCAGGATAATATACTTTTCCGACAGTAGTTCATTTTTAATGTTTGAGGTAGTGGGGAGCGTGATGTAAGTTGGTGAGTGGGCAAATTCAAGGTGTTGGGGCATCTTTGAACATGTAGGACCAGATTTACAAAGCCCTATCTCCACTGGAGCGTCACTTTTTGTGATGTTCCAGTGGTGCTAACCACTGCTCCATATTTACAGGGAGGTGTAACGCCACTTTTTGTGGCTCTATGCCTCCTTATACATATGGGCGCCTGCAATGCAGTTTTCTGCATCAGAGGGGCGTGCAAGGGGTGCTGCAGTGGGCGTTCCATCTCAACACCCACTGTTTTTAAATATGTCCCTGATTTATGAGAAATTGGCAGTGCCAAAAACTAACGCCACCCCAGGGGTGCTGTTAGCATTGCAAAATAAGGAGGAATACTTGTATTCCTCCTTGTTTAGGAAGAACCAAAACCCATGGATGATTGTGTATGTGCCGGAAGGTGTCCCTTCCTGCACATAAACAATCATTCCAAAATGAAGCTTTGGTACTTCTATGTGTGCTGCGTTCTGTAGCACACAGAGAAGTGCCAAATCACCATTGTAGATTGTTGATGTGCAGGAGGAACATCTTCCTGCATATAAACAATTACTCTGGTTAACTCAGACACCCTTGCACTATGGTGCAAGGATGCCTGCAAGAGTGGAGGCAGCTTAATTTAGCGCCAGTGCAGGGGGAAACGCAGGGCTGCCCCGCATTCCTGTAAATTTGGCCCATAGTTCTTAACTACTTTACTAAACTTGACATCTTCTAAATTGGAACTACTCCAGAGGTACATATGCAGGATATTTCAGCTAAGGAGGTATTTTTGGTTGTAATTTGGGGGTTCAGAATGCATGGGTGCAGACTGCCCCAACTTACTAAAAACAGGCAAGTAAAATAACAGTGAGTTAAAACACTTTCTCCGGAACCCAGGTGAAATCTAGTCAGGAGTGATCTTTCCCAGGGTTATTAACCCAACTCCCTATCTCTGGACCATTTCAACAGAAAGTTTTCCTTCACCCACCTCTTATCTTTTTAATTGATGGAAGTTGGATCAGTGAATAAGCTAGGTCTTCAAAGGCAAAGGAAGTATTTCTTAAGGTACTGCCTCCATGATAAAGAGGGACCCAGCACACATGCCAGACAATCCTCGATTACATCTCTGCTAAGAGAGGCCTGCGCGTTGCACCAGATAGAACACCACAGTCAGAAGGAAGCTAGTTTTATGCAATCTTCAACATAATCTAAGCCAAGCTCTTTGTGCACTTTGAAGTATTACTACTGCAGGAAACCTTAAGCGCTTGTAGAGAACCATGTTTTTTTCCACCAGCAGGTTGCCTGTATTAGAACAACCCCAAATCCTAGCACCATGTGTCAGGATAGGGACACAAGTGTGTTTATAAATCTCTGGAAGCAAGCAGGTGGGCTTATTCATTTTGCAGGTTGAAACTTTAAAAATCGATCCAGTAGCCTATGAGAAACTGGAGCACCTGTTTGCCAAACATGAGGTTCAATTAAGTTTTCATCACAGGTGACTCCTAAATAGGGATCATGCCAAGCTCTCTCAATACGCATAGCCTTTATGAAATGTCTGCAAGTCTTCATGTTCTTAGAGCCATAGACCATTACAGAAGTTTCGGATCTATTAGTTTAGCAGTAGTATTTATGAGTGCTTTGCCAGGGCTATTGACAAGCAATCTATTTCAGAATATTAATTTGCTGTGGTGGTTATGTGTTGGTTGGTTTGTAGTGTTATAGATTTTTTTTTGTAATGGGCAGCTTTAAGATTGCTATTTCCTTTTGCAGCATCTTCTGGGAAGATTTGAATGAAGGCGTTATGTTAGACAATGGTTTTGTTGATGTGGTGAGAACACTAAGATTGTTACTTTGTATTGTTCCAATTTTAGACATGACGAATATGAGAACATGAGGCATTTGTTTGTGAAAACTTGTTATCATTTAGTTTTTCCAAGTAGTCTATTTTATCACCTTTAAAAGTCACATTTTTTAATTTCATAGGAGATCTTAAGTTTGATGAATTGAAGCTGGACTTAGCCTTGGTGAGAACATGGACGTTTCTCGTCATGCTTTGCCTTTCTGATGGATAAATGAAAGAGTTTTATAGAGGGTCTTTAGCAGTAAGAGACCAAGTTAATGTTTTACTATGGCTCTTTTCTATGGACTCTTGACTTAGGAAGTATTTAGTTTGTTATTTTATTATGTTGTATTCCCTCTCTGCATTTATCAAGGCAATATTTAAATGTTTTGCTGGTTACTGCTAGAAATTGCAGAACTTAGAGTGTATTTTTTTGGCATGTGCTGAATTTTGGGTTGGGGTAAAGGTACTGTTAGGGTATATTGAAGATTACGTGTGAATTTGTGGTCAGCTTAAGTTAAAAGAACTAAATTAGGGTTCAGGGAAGTAGAGACGGACGCTGAAGATTTTGCAAGCCAATGTCAGCAGTGTGTTTTTGCAGATAGAGGTTTATCACATATTTTTTACGTAATTTAGCAAACTAAATGTTAAGATCTCAAAAGCTGAGGTCATTGGTTATCTTTAGTATTAGTAAAAATGCTGGATTTCGGAAAGGGTGGGATAGAAATCATAAAGTGATCATGTGGCCTGTCTAGGGTGACAGTACAAATGGAGGAAAGCAGAGCAAAGTTTCAGGAGGATCGTGTGTGTTATTGTTATTCTACTGCAATAGGTAATTGCAAGGGCTTTATGGAATACGTTCCTGCTTAGATAGAGCATATTTAGGTGTGGTGAACCCACATGACCTTATGCTAAATCCATTTACAAGATGTACATTTGGAGTGGTAGTGTGGGCTTCAGTAGCATTAAGGAAAGGGTATTTAGGAGTGGAATCATCGTTGGGTGGGTCCGTGTATTTTCTATTTAAGAGTGTGTCTAAACAGTTCTTTTGAGCGTTGCAATGGTGCACAAAATGGATGTTGTTGTACATATTGATCATGGGTATTGTGCCAGTATATTAGGTTTTAAATATTGTTATTATAGAAGTATTGTGGCAAAAATATCACCAATGTATATATAGGTGATAATAGATTTGCTATATTTAACTCCATATATGTATCCTGACGATATATATATATACATATATATATATATACATCTGTAGATAAGGAAGATATGGAGTTAAGACTACTAAATCTGTATATACCAATATATACCCACATCCACAATATTTTAATTATCAATATATGTGCTGCAATATTCCAGTAGTAAGGTATTTGTGTAGTCAAACGTTTGACATGTAACTGGTTGTGTTGGTGTGGGGCTTGATCATTTGGCATAGAGGTTTTTGTTGGTGCGTGAATGGTTTTACTGGAGGGTATTGCGGTCAATTAAGGTACTTGAGAAGTAAACCTTAACTTTGATAAAAATAAATGTTATTGTAAAAGTTAATTTATTGATATCATTAAAGTTGTCAACCTTCCCTTTGTCGTCAGAAGCACCTAAAGCCAGATCCAGGTTGTTATCTTGCAGCACTCTGCATTAAGGAGAAAGTAGTTGTACTCATAGAAGTACAAGTATGAAACCACAAGTCTCAGTTTGCAGATTGCTCCTGGCGATATCAAACAGAACTAGCTAAGAGAGATTCTGAATAAAAAGGAATTGTCTGCAATCCTCTGATATTCATTTAAGACTAAAGCCTTGGTTTATTAGGTAGATGTCCACTATGTATAAAATCTCCACAAATACAGTTTTTAAGCATTCATTTCTGCAGTCGGACATTTGTGCACCACTGAATTGTTTTTACATATTATGATGATTATACCACTTGCTTTATCCACGACTTTACTGCATAGTCTACAGTATAGAAGGGTGGGAAATTGTAAAATCAAAAGGTCTTGGCTAATGCTAGACTTAAAATGTCATATATACGTCCATACTTATATACATAGTAGAGTCTTGGGATCAGTCATCTTCAGATTTTGATCTGTTCATTTGTCATGCATATTTTGCTTCCACCAATCGCAGCATACAGATTAGTGCAATGCATCAGCCCACTTCAGCCTTTGGTCCTCTTCCTTGAATATATGTGCATAACCATATTCAAAGAAGTGCACTGCAGTACCAGGGCTGTTGGACCAAAAATTACACTTGCCAATGCATTTTTATTCCAGTCTTTATTCAGCTTTATATTACTTTGGGCCTGATTACAACTTTGGCGGAGGGGGTTAATCCATCCCAAATGTGACGGATGTCCCGTCCACTGTATTACGAGTCCATTATATCCCGCTAGGGGCCTATAAATATTGCCCATGGTTCCTTATCAGCACTGTGCTTTTGAGGACGTTTAATGTTATACTGACAGTTTTTTCAATTAGAAATTACTGTAAGGGTAGAATTTCCAACCATTAACATTGGCAACAAGTAAAATATGCTTTAAAAAGTCCCAAGACATATCTGTGTAATAATTGTGTCCACTTCAAAGCTAACTATCCAGACAGAAGATTGCAGAGCCATAATATGTGACTGAATATGTGAGTTGAAAACTATGTTACTTGAAGTTAGTGAAAATGTTCAAAATACATAACAGTCATAAGGAAAATAACTGCATTTTCTTGTAACTTAAAGAATCTCAAAGTGCTGGCCTAAAGGAGAAGGCTACTGCATCCAGGAAGATCTAAGACAGAAAAAGCAAACACAAAAGACAGGTCTGCTGAAAGTTGAAACAATAAGAATGAAAATTAGACATAAACTGCATGGGAGAGTGTTGCAGACATGAAAGTAGCCTCAGTGCTCACATGCTCAGATAAATGAAAGCTCAGTATTCAGGGTTGACATGTCTATCGAAGATCCCCTGATTTGGTTGAAACACTAAAAGTGATGTACAAACTGGTAGCAGCTCCAAGACACAAAACAGACTTAGCATCTACATACATGCAGCAGATATCATGCTACCTTAAGTCTAATTATGTAAAGTTTATTTGCTTAATAATCAAGTCAGTGTGCATCCAGGTGTAAACCACATGTGAAGCCGTGTTCTGAAAGTCTTTGAAGCTCATGACCTTAATAACCAGGTCCTCTTACATGTACCACCAATTGCCCAATTGCTGCATCTGACTATCAAAAATACTTGCAAGATTAAAATCAAAGGAACCAGGTTGCAAATCTTGATGAACAATAATCATAGTGCAGTGGAATATTCTTTTAGGATATGCTTAAAGATTTGAAGCCTAACTATTCCTGGAATTATTTTGACTTGAAACATGGCACTGCAACCATATAATCTCAATGGCTTATGTTGCTACATGTTTCTAGTATCATAAGAAAAGGAGAAAAAGGAAATCCTCAAATCTTCAAATCACTGTGGCACTCAATGCCTGCAAGTGTTTTTTTAGGCCAATAGCACAACAGTGCATAAAAATCATTGCCAAATCTAACATCACCTGCCTCAAGGACCTTGCTTAGAGGATTCGGTCTCTATACCTCATCTATATTGAGAATCGTCAAGATCAAGATGTGGAAATGAAGAGGAAAGGCAAAGAAATATTTGGAAATTAGTGTGGTTGCTCAAATGCAGATCCAGGAACAAACTTTTTGTCAAGATTATATTAATTAGTAGATGTTAGACCATTTCCCATTCTTCAACACAGTTACACCACAGACTAGTAACTGGCGGGCGTTGAACAAGACCACAAAATGTGCACCATGTCACATCCCCTGTCCACAGTGTCAGCAGTCGTGGTACGTTAACGGGCCCACCCAGTGCAATTGCACTGGGGACCTGTTCCTGGGAAGGGTTAGCAAATGATTTGAATGAGGATCCAGAAATCATCTGATCAAGTATGCTGCACTCTCTCCAAAATGGCCATTAGACTATCTGGCTAGTGACGTGTATCTTGCATTGTTCTAGGCAGGGGTGGCTGCATGACTGACCACATTCACATTGAGTGTCTTCTGGACATGTTTCCAAATATTGAACACGTGTACAAGGGCATTAAAGGTAGCATTGCATTTTAGTATGTTGCTCTCAATCTTATGTCAAATCAGCAGGTCTGTAATCATCCCTAACCAGCTGGCAAGCTGTGACAAGTGATGAGCCATGTAATTTGTGCTAAAATGAGGGAGGAGTAACTCACCAGCCTCCATATGTGCATAAACGTGGACTTAGAAAGAATGGGTTTATCTGTTCCCCCCGTATGAAGCCATAATCACTAAAGTCAAGAGAGAATAGGGGACACAGACCAGTAACATCCCCACTATATAATTAAACCACGGAGCCATCACCATCTTCATGGCCTGTACGCAGCCTCATATAAGATAAGTGGAGATGGGACCACTTACTAAAATCTAATCTAGTAGAGGCCAACTGAGGGGACAGGTTGTCTTGCACCAGGTGTTGCAACCCTTGAATACATAAACGCCCAAGTATTCTGGACTCTTCAGCATCCATGTCCCTCCCTCTCCCTGTTTTCAGGCTTGTGTGGTGACAACTCACATTGGCATTGCCTCACTTTTCCACTAGTTCACTTGGTGTCCAGAGGAGTGCGAAAAATAATTTAGCAGGGCCATCAGCACCAGTATAGACGTCTGTGAACAGGAGACCATCTTTGAGATGTCATCTTCATAGAGGAACTAGTTAAAGGGTCTGCTACTGTGGGTCTGTCCTCTATGAAAGGCAATGTCCAGATAACAATGGCAAGTGGCTCCAGCACCACCAGAAATAGTAATTGAAAAGCAGGCAACCCTGGTGCATGCCTTGCAAGTGACTCCAGCACCACCAGAAAGAGTAAATGAAGAGCAGGCAACCCTGGTGCATGCCTTGCTTAACCTGAATCATGCTGGATAGATAACCCCCACAGTTGACTTTGCACCACTGGCTTGTCTTATATCTATTTGACTTAATGGCTAAAGTCCTGGCCCAGAATAAAGCATTTCATGAACTTGAATAGATAAGACCATTCAACACGGTTGAACGATTTCTCTGCGTCCAAGGACAGTGGCACACGTTCTTCATCCGCAGTTTGAGAATCCCACAAAATGTGGGTGAATGCGTGCATATGGTTGTGAGAAGAACACCCAGGTGCAAAGCCTACCTGTGATGTGTAAATCAGGTAGGGTATTCCCTTTGGATTCTATTGGCAAGGGTCTGGCCAGAATCTTCATATCCACATTGAGTAAGGAGATGGGACAATAGGATCCACATTCAAGGGGGTTCTTGCCACTGTTAAAGAGGACTGTAATAATGGCCTCATTCAAAAGAGGGTCCAAGTTCCTCATTGTGGTCGCCTCCTGAAAGGCACAGTGTAAGAGTTGCACCAGTTGTAGTTTGTAATCCTTATAAATTTGCCAAGGGAAGCCATCTTCATCTAGTGATTTACACGTTGGCAGATTGGCTATGGCCTCCTCAATTTCATCAAGGGAAACATGCCCAGCCAACAAAGCTCTCCCTTTGTTTGATAACACCGAGTACCAAATGAAGGACATAAACCAGACCTCAGCAGTGCTGAGGTCACTGCCTTCAGAGTCATAGAGTTGTTCATAAAAAGAGGCAAATGCCTCTGTGATGACAGTGGGATGTGCAAGAAGGCTGCATGTAGAGTCTGAGATAGCTGGTATGAAGAGATGCCAGTTGTCAAAGCCTAAAAGGTGGGCAGCTTTTTTGTCCATTCATAGTGTCTCCATTTAAGCTTTGTGAGAGCCTTTTACGCAGCGGAAATATAAAGTGCATTGTATTCAGTTCTGTGACTTGCAGTTTATGGAGATTAGCTACTGCGCATACACATGCTCATAATCTGGCACAAAATCACTCCCCTTGTATTCATCTCCTTTAGTATTTTTACGCTAGGCCAAATGCTAAGAAAAAAAATAACAGATCCGCACAGAACGGGCATTTTTGGAACCTATTCAATAAAAAAGAAGTAAATCTACACCCCTAGATTTACTTCCACTTGTGAGTGCAGAATACTACTGTCTGGAATTCCGAAATTTAGATTGGAATCAGCATTGAAAAATGTGCCTCGCATAGAATTCCATGCAGATTCTAATGGATTGATGTGATGAATTTATTTTTTCCTTCCCTCTCTACATAGTTCTCCCTGGTGAAGAACTCCGTACAAGGAGAAATAATTCCCTTATGCAAATGCACTTTTAATTTTTTATTCCAGTGGGAACAATATATTCCACTGGGGAGAAATCTTTCCCCTACATTCCTACCTAAATTTGGGGTGATCCATTCTAATTCTCATCCTGGAGGGAAAGCCCTCTGAAGGATTAAACTTAAACCATTTCCAGGGTAGTAAGGAGTTGAACTTTAATTTGGAAATTTCAACAAACGTCTATGTTTGTCAATGTTCTGGGTGCTGACCTGTAGGAGGAATACTGATCTCAAGGGGGACATTGTGTTGAGCAATAGCTTCAGATTTCCTTGTGTGTTCAGCTTTCAGAAAGCAATAAAAATGTCCAAATAACGCTTGTGATTAATGTTCTCACTATTGAGAGAGATCTCTAGTAGCATTTTTAACTCACCATAAAGTAGCGCAGTGGGTTAATATGCCTGCTGTAAAGGTCAGATCTGTATTTTATGTGGATAGCTCAGTGGATTAGTAAAGCCAGCTTTAACCTGCGTTTTAAAATTTGTGAAATGTATGTGAGAGAGGGGCTATGGAGAGATGAGGGTCACTTTACCTGGGTGGTAATGAGGGAATCTGAGAAGAGGTCATGGGGGTAGGAAGGTCCAAAAAAGACTGTCACGCCGGGCACCACCAGCGCTAAAGCTGGCCCTGTATACAAATGTGTTCCAGAGTGTGGATCACGGAGCCCTCTTAGTGGATTTAGGACATTTGCTCCCATAAGAATAAACATACTTTTGGAGAAATTATCCAACTTTTTTAGGACTCAAAAGGAATCCCAGGAACACTGGAAAATTGCATCAGTTGTGGATTTCCCAGGCACAAGATTCATGAATGTGGAATTTCTCCAAATAGTAAATTCCACGTTTGAAATTGCAAAAAATGTGCATCATCCTTGTAACTTCCTTACTCCATATTAGAGTTATTTATTTTTTAAGATACTCACCATGGTTATATAATCCGTACTGCTTTCAAGTACCAGTGATAATTGACAACGTCACAGACTACGGGCCTTACCTTGAAAGGTCCATTATTTGCCGAGGTAATCCTGCACTTAGTTAATGCAGATACACAGATTCCACAGTTAGTATTATATCGCCTTGTGAATCAGGATGGTGAAAGACACTCTAATTTAATATTTCTACCCACGTTCTGAGCTGACAGATTCCACTAGGCATTATATTCCAAAATTAGAAAGAAGAACATGTGTGAAATGTGCGTGCTTTTTATAATCCCTATATAGCCCAAATTCCTATTTACTACCTAATTTGAATTACTGGTCCTCTGGAAATGAGGTCCTACGGATGCATTCTATGAAAAAGTAAGGTTTAATTAACTGATTTAAGTGGAATATCTATTAAGAAGCATAATATCCTCTACCACGGATGCCAAAGGTTAGCTTGACTGTGTGTGCCACAAAAGACGTTAGTGACATAAAAATAGCCATGAATTTGCAATAGCTA
Source organism: Pleurodeles waltl (assembly GCF_031143425.1). Classification (NCBI taxonomy): domain Eukaryota; kingdom Metazoa; phylum Chordata; class Amphibia; order Caudata; family Salamandridae; genus Pleurodeles; species Pleurodeles waltl. The sequence continues at coordinate 935,288,013 of NC_090445.1, forward strand.
TTTTGCCTTACCTATGATTAATTTATTGTGAAATACAGCATTTTACAGCACTTTCATTTGTTCTTCAGATTATTTCTATTTATGTTCAGGGAAATTACATCCGTAAATTAAATTACAACTACAACCACAGTCCATCTGTGCAATGCGTTTTGCTCAAAAGGACATTCTGTTTTCGGAGTCCGTTATAAAACGAGGAGTCTAAATGTAATGCATCTGGAACCGAATTTCTAACACTTACTTACTCCAACTAGCTACGTTTTTTTAAAGTTTACTCACCAAACTAAACATAAGGGGAAACCATATATACAATAAGGGGCCAGATGTACGACCGTTTTTTGTGGTCGCAAACTGAGATTCGGTCTGTTTGAACCAATTAAAACGGCCCCTGGCATATACATACCCTATTTTGAGAACCAGTAACCTATTACTGACTCCCAAAATAGGGATTGCGAGTTGCTATTAAGAAGGGATGTGCAGAGGGCGTCCCTTCCTAATAGCGAGTTGAGGGGGATGTACGATTGTTTTGGGACCGGAATGTGGTTGCAAAACAATCGCAGTTTACTGCCTACTTCAAGTAGGTGGTACGCCAGTCACAAACAGGAAGTGGTCCCAAAGAGACCTCTTCCCCTTTGTGAATGGTAGGGAAAATGGCTTTTAGGGTCAGGCAGTGGTCACACGGACCACTGCCTATCCTTAAAAAATGAAAGAGAAAGGTTTCATTTTCCTTTTTCAAATTTATCACGTTTTCCTTTAAGGAAAACAAGCTACATTTAAAAAAAAAGTTGCTCTATTTAAAAGCAAACACAGACGTGGTGGTCTGCTGTCCCCAGAAGGCCACCATCTATGTGTTATTCCCCATTTCCATTGGGTCACAAATTGCGACCTGTCTCATGACGCAGAGAAACCCTAGCTATATTTTAGTCACAAGGGACTAGATAGTGAATTTTCACACACTAGGCTGATGAACCAAACCAAATCTTTTTTAGGAATAATGTCATTTGAAATACATCATAGACATCACATATAACATATGATAATCAATTCAACTTCAATAATCACACCAGTTTATTAAGAAGTTATTCATTTATTTCTCTATATTAACAACGCTAAGGTCATGAAAATAATTCTCAAACACACATGATACCTATAGAGAAACAACAAAGGCCGATTCGAACGCCAGATATATCTAAGTTTAGTCAATGCAAAAAGACAAACTATCTCAATGGTTATTACACAAAACCATAGCAACAAGATCTGACCAAGAGAAATTGAATAAATCTGATAATGGTAAGACAAAAAAGATCAATGACTATTCATGAGCATGTGAGTATAACACCTCACTAACCACTAATTAGCATAAACATGCTGGGCTTCATGTAAAAGTTTTAGTAAGACAAATTTAGAAAACGTCTAAGTATGGCGCTATCAAAATATAGGCAGCAGTAAATATACATTTGCAGCTGGTACCTGAAAAACAAAAGACAAATAATGATTCACAGCTCTTTCATTTACCAAATCACTATGATAATCAGCAACAACGTCTACTTCATCAGTGGGGCAGCAACATCAGGACAGGAACAGGAATAAGGGTAGGGGTGATGGTTCAGAATTTGGACTGTAGGATACACTAAACCATCTAAGCATAGGTTCAGTATTGAACAAACATAAACTAATAAAGTACCAGAATGTCAATAGACTATCTGGAAAACATGAAATGTCAAAGTGACAGATCATAAAGTTATAGAGTCTCTAGAACTCAGGATACACGAAAATTCCAAAGAAGAATGACCCCACGATCAATGGTGACTGATCATTAAATTCAACTTGTTAAATGAAAATGATTGGATAAAGCGTGAGTTGAGAAAGTTATGACCAATCAGAACATTAACAGATATCAAAATTATACAATTAGTTTACTCTCAGCTCTTCTATTTGCTAACTAATACATTTGTATGCTGCATTTCCTCTTCTCCAGCTTCATCTGTGGATCCAGCATTTTCACTCCACCGGAATACAAAGTCACAGGAAAACGATTACAAAATATGTTACCACACCATTTATTTTCCCTTGAGGAAAGACATACGAGTTAGAAACATAACTACAAACAGAAGACTACGGAAGACACTAGAAACATTTTATACAGCTTGCATTGCACAGTGACCTTGCATCTGCTTCTGCTTCAGTCCAGCAGACACCATTAATTCAAGTTTAATTCTGACATTTATTCTAGTTAAGAAACACACTCTCTTGCAAAGACAAAATAATTTCATCAGCGTAAGTTAGCATGGACAACATATAGGCCTTATATAAAATGGTGGCCATTCAGTTAGTCACAATTCTCGTAAACACAATATTATTATTATTTGAATTCACATATTGATCTGTAAGTATATTTACATAAAGACTAAACATTTCTCAAGAAAATCTCAACACTCACAATATTGATGAGGCAGATCAATTGCGACCCCATTGGGAATCGCTAATTGTGTATGTGACACATTAGTACGTTTCCTTTTGCGACTCGCCATTTTGTGAGTCACAAAAATTCGCAATTTGCAAGTTGCAAAAGGAAATGGTCGTACATCTGGCCCAAGATGGCATAATGGCATTTAATGATTTTAAATGCTGAAGAGATATTTAAACATGGGGGGGCTGTTTTTTGTTGTTTGGATCTTTTCAAAACACAAATAAAGAGATTAAAAAAAGAGATATTTAAACAGAAAATTAATTGCGAAGTAACAATAGGAGAATTATAAAAACAAATTACCATGTTGATATTATATGTATATGTCCTAGCTCTCATCCACACAATCACAGAAGAAATTTTACACATACAGGAAAAACAAGATATAGAAGTCATTAATGAAAGAGCAAAAACAATCAAAATAATAGTGTAGGATGTGCCCCATGTAGAAAGCCCTTTGAGGTCAGAAAATCTGCATTCATAAAATCTCTGGGGTTGTGACCACAAAAGTGTTTTTATGATACACAATGGCCCTTTTATGACCTTCCAGTTCATAATAGGGATGAATCAACCCATTTTGAATCATAAATGGAAGGGGCCATGAAATGAGTATTTACGTCCTGTTCAGAAGTTACAGAGGTAAGTATCAATAGTTTGCGACTGCCCTGGAGATTCAGCTTCTCCTTTGAGAATCATGTCAGGCGGCCTCAGCAACATCAGGTAGTGGATCTGAGAACCACTGTTTGCTCCTCCACAATGTCTTCCCAAGCAGGATTTTTTTTTAAGCAGCTACTGTTTCCTTTTGGAACATGAACTGAAGGATAGAAATTTATTGTCCATTGCAGGCCACCATCCATTTGCTTGTAGAGTCTCAAGTAGTGACCAGTTTTATTAATATTAATCAGACAGGTTCTTCTACGAATGGCCATTTTGTGAAGTGACCTAATAATGCAATGACAGACAGGTCTCAAAAGGTTGGTGCTCAGTCTAAACCAGCTCTTAACTTAACAACCCACTGAAGTCCCCCTTTAAGGTGTGACTAGGAACTTTTAGTAACTGAGTTATGCTGCAGTCTGCATTGCCGTTTTCATTTTCTACATAACATACATCTGAGTTTGATGTTCAAAGTTTTCACTTATGTTCATTTTCTTTGTTTGAGAGGATTTACAAGTACTTACAACTGGCACTTTCTGAAAAGTATATTCAAAAGCACACTTGCTTAAAAAATAGATGCAAAATAACGACTATCCAAAGCAAAGATAAGCCACTGGTGCATTTTCAGGGGCTCAGTTTTCTTCATACACCCACTAATACAAACAAGCAAATGCTCAAGTAAATTAGCATTAGCATGCTGACTGATTTCCATCATTGTTTCAAAGTATGGCTTATTCAAAATTTTCCAATACCCAACTTGCTCCAAAGAAGTGATTATTAATGAAGACTCATATTTGCACATTTCTGTTGTGGTGAGACCATGATGAAGGATTCTTCCAAATTCACTGCTACAAATTTTTGGGACTGATTATGAGTTTGACGGATGGGATGACCCTTCTACCGAACTTCCGACGGTGAGGTTGCCACCTTACTGGCTACCTCCCCGCCGGGCCCATTACAGCTTTCCCACTGGGCTGACGGGCGGAAAGCAAGGTTTCCTCCCATCAGCCAGAGCGGGAAAATGAAGGGAGCATGTTGCCGGCTCCTAATCGAGCTGGTGGTAATGCATGGCAGACATTTAGCATTGCGAGGGTGCTGGGCAGGGGGACCCCTGCCCTGCCCATGGTAAGTGCATGGGCATGGCAGGGCAGCCCCTATACCCCACTGCACATGTTCTGTGCCATTAAAAGGCTGTTTGAGAACCAGGTCATATACAGCTTGGTTTGGCACACTCAATACTTTAACACCAATGCAATTATTTTGCTGTAAACCCTGACACAATTTTTTTTTCTTCCAGTGAAGTGTTTCATAACACATCTCAGAGGTTGCTATCATTGCTGAGGAATGCCCACTTACTATGCTACTCGAAACATAAAACCATTTGTAGTTGTACACCTACATTTGAGGCTGAAAATTACTCCATTCATATCAAACAGCTATCAACAACAGGATATCATAATTAAATTATTTTACTGCTTTGTAATATCTTGCAGCAAGCGTGTATAGCTATGGAGTAAGAAACACCATATAAGCAGTGGGAAATGCCATCAAATGTGTGAGATTCTTAGTTTTCAGAGACCCCTAGCTAACTTTTTCCTCACTTGGATTTGATTAGAGCTTTACTTCAGTAATTCCCCTTTGAAGGTGGGAAATGGAGCTAATCACCTCAAAACGTAATGCATGTGTATGGAAAAGGGTTCGTTTACTGGGAAAATGTTTTTACCTGGGAAAAGAAAAATTAAAATATGAGTATTTTCACAACAGGCTTCCTCCAATATGACATAATTGTTCACGAGACACAATGAAGCATTGGGAAAATGGCAAGTGGGAACAATCCCACACAGCATGCCCAGTTATATGCTTGCAAACCTACAGGTGGCATAGCTTTCTACGCATACTAATGGGACTGTTTATGAATGGGAAAAAGTCTAGAATATATTCAAGTTGAAATGGGGCTTCTAATTTGCATCTCTGAGGAACTACACTGTGAGGAGTGTAGATTTATAATTTCCCTTTGTGACCTAAACCCATTGTACTGTTTGTTGTGCATTCTTGGATGTATGATCAATGTGACCTTGATTTGACCTACACACACTTCTATGCCACACTACTGATCTAGCAACACAAATGTGCATAAGTGCCAGTTTCAATCAATTTTTCTCTGTAACTGGTTTGTTAGGTATTGCCTTGGGCTGAGTGTCAAACCTTAAACCAGCCAAACATCATGATTGAGTAAGTAACTACCTCTATAAGAAACATGCATGGTCACCCATGATGCTTCTTGGCACTGAAGGAAAATAAGTGGATCTCTGTTAGACTTTGCAGAAATATGCAGGATGTTTCCTGTAGATCACTTCTGAAGCACTAACTCTCCATGCTGAAAAACACGTACCGTCTGAGAGTAAGCATAGCACTGCAGTCTACTTTCCCATGCAATATTATTTGCTCACTGTTTCCCAGATTCGCCTCATTTTGGTCTTGGAGCTAATCTCCACCATGGCAGCCTGTCATTTATTAATCTCAAGCAGCCAACAGGCTTTAGACTCTGGTTTTACCCTTCACTTGCCTCTCATTATCGATCTACTCAGTTTAATCAGAATACCAAAGTAGCTCCATGATTAGCCTCACGCTAAACAACCACTTTCCAATAGTATGAGGTGTCGGCATACCCCCAACACTGTTCTGGAACATGGCCAATCTTGGACATCATGCAGGTTATCTGTACAATTCTATGATGCCATATATGGCAGAGTCGATAAGCAATCACATTTCCTGTGCTCACTTACGAGTTGGAAAGGTTATAGCTAGGTCACTCTTGCCTAGACAATAATCCGTATATTTGGCTACTTTCAGTGTTTCTCAGGAGGGACTTTGGCAATTATGTTTAGCTGCTAAAGGCATTATGCATTATTTGGGATCTAGTGCTCTTATTTTCCTTTCCAAAACGACAGGCTCGAGGTGCCCTAGGTCAACCCACTGGTGCATGACTTCAATCGCCCAAATTTGTATCATCCTTATTTGAGATATCAATGTGTCATTCCAGAATCACAACTCTTATATAGTGAATCAAACAGTATTATGTTTACCCCAAATATCTCAAAGTTGCTGATTTCTGTACTTCTATTGTGGCAGGGTAGAGCTCGACTTTGAAAAGCTTTTGTGTGTCACTAGGCTGATCCAATTCCATCATTAGAGATCTGTACTAAGGAGAGTGGTAAAATGTTGCTTATTGGGGGAAATATTTTGATTCAGGTAACCAATAGTAACATAAAAGTGCCTAGATATGGTGGCTCCAGAGAGAGAGTTTTCAAACATAGGAGATATGGCCTGAATAAGAATTACACAGTTTTCATGGAAACCATTAGAACATTCTTTAAATTAGATATGATGGTAAGCAATACCTGGTCCAGATTACCAGGTAAAGAAGGACATACAGGCAGTAAATAGGAATTGGTGTATGACGGACAACAAGAAACAGGATTTAATCTCTGTCCATGCCAATGAGCCTGTGGAAATGTCCTAACAGTTTATAATTTTGGTATGGTAAAATATTTTCCGTTGTTTTCAGGCACAGTTTCAGCAACCGAACTTCCTTGGTGCGAGTTCAGGGTAAACAAATGTGATTAATCACCGTTGCTCATCAGGTCCTGTACTAAAACCTTTGTGGCATGATTGTAACATGGGCAGCATGACATTCTCTAATAGGATTCTTCAACGCCCAATAATAACTGGCCTGGTGTCCCTGCACCCTGATTTCCCAGGTGTACGAAAATTAGATCCAATTTTACAGGCTGTAAAATCCAGTCAGTTAAATCACCTGAAGCTCAGGCTGGAAGTGAAGGCCTGTCACGGGCTCCGACCCCTTCCTGACTTTCTTACATAAATGGAGAGAGAATAGAACTCTCCCCGCCTGCCCTTAACATTTACTGGGCCCAGACACCTCCACATACACCACCTACCATGCCTCCTCCACCTGAACTGCCCCCCGCTTCCATTTAGCACCTGAATAGATTAGGTGGTAAATGAAAGCATATTTGTCCCTGGAATACTGGCACTACATGCAGATTTGCACCCAGTAAAGGAGGGTCTGCATGTTATTTCCTGTGCAAGGAACAAACACTCATGATAACAGATTTATGTGCAAGGATAGCGGCTAAAACTTTATTTCTGGCCATACAGAATTCTCTGCCAGCAGAATTCACTGCAAAACTTTTACAATAAAAGGATAGTCAACTGTGTTTATTACCCTTTCCGTGGTAAAGGGTGGGGCATTAGGGGTGACAATCAGAGGGGAGTGCACTGTGCACTGCCCTCAGAGCGCATGTGTGTTTGGCCGGCTGTCTCAGGCCGGCCAAACACACATGCGTAGTAGGCTCTATCCAGTCCAGCATCACAGTTGCTGGGCATGAGAGAGCCTGCTCTCTCCAGTCCAGCATCACAGTTGCTGGGCATGAGAGAGCCTGCTCTCTCCAGCCCAGCATCACAGATGCTGGCATGAGAGAGCCTGTACAGGCACTCCCAGCCAATCCTGACGCTGCTCTGAATAGCGTCTGAATTGGCCGCAACACAGGCTGGTAGCCTGTGCCTGCCTGGCCCGGCGGCGTGTGGAGCAGAGGTAAGTTTAAAATTTAGTTTTTAATGTTATTAATTGCAACCCCCCGCACATCCCCACCACCAATAATCCCTGTGAGCCGTGACAGAGTATTCCTGCACATAAATTTGGCCACCTTGTATTCGGAGCATAATTATGAACCATCCCTCTTCAGGGAAGAAGAGCAGCTTGGGGACAATGACAGGCTTTTGGCAAACTCCGAATGAGAAGTCCAATAGCTTGAATTTTAGGAAAACAATTTTTTCTCAAGAGGAAAGTCTGGAACTTATTGTGTGATTTCACCTAGGTGTTCTGGAAGGCTTCTAGTGTTAGAAGATCCTGATTTGGTGTGTTGTGGTGTCTGTGCCCAAAGGTCTGTTTTTATTGTATAGTAAATAATGACGTACATTGTGTTCAACCCCTATTTGGCGTACTCAGGCCCTGATTTAAGGAAAGTGGTGCTGCACCTAGTGCAACACCACTTTCCCTGCCTTCCTTAGCGCCCATCTAACGCCACCATGTGTGCACTGTATATAAGATATGGCGCACCATAGCGGTACTAGGGAAACTAGTCTTGCAAAGCCCAATGAGGCCCATTGAAAACAATGGTGTGCCTCCTTTTAATGCCTGCTATGAGCAAGGAGGCACTAGAGGTTCTTAAATCAGCCCCTCAGTGCTTAATTTGAGCCAGTGGTTTCCGGTGCTCAGCATCATCACTTGATTGTGAACACAAGCCCTTTGTACAGTCTGCCACATGGTGGCTCTTTTTAGCTAATTTGAGGATGAGCACAACAGCTGGTTTTTTTTATTCATTAAATATATAGTAAAAATCACTACTCTCTGCTGTCCAAGCCATTTGTATTGCTTTGGGAGGCTGGAATACTCTGAATTGTCACACTTATAGGAGTGTGATGGTTAGTAGTTGTGTTGGTAGTGTCGCTGCCAGGGACAATGGGTGGTGAAAGCTGCAGTGGCCTCCTAGTAATGGCTGTGGCACTTATTTGTTTAGAAATTAGGCACTGGGCACACTGCTGGAATTTCATCGCTGTAACTGGCCAATCGACCAAGTGATGAACATATTAATGTTTTCACAAACATTTTGCATTGCTATTCAAATGCTTGAATTTGTTTAAATGATGTCACAAACAAGGTTGAAGAAACTGTGACTCTGAGAAGGGAATAGGAGTGTAACCTCCCAGATATCATCCCTGTGACAGTACCATATTTTCTGTGTTTGAAGAATAATCTTCCATTGAAGAAGACATCAGGGTAAATGTGCTACATTTCTGTCACACTTAGGCTCACTCTTTGTACTCCTGTAAATCTTTGACAATCATGTACTTGTTGATTTTGCGTGAACCCATTAAAGTGAATAATCTAATGTAAAAATTAAAGGCAGTCTTTGACAGTAGGCTCATAACTTCTTCATGAAGGACATTATGAAATGTGTCCAGAGATTCTACATTTACTTTTATTTTCTCAAACTCTCACATCTTAGGGTGCAAGTCTAAGTCTGAGTTTCTGTGGTAGCATTAAAGTCACCAATGCTACCATAGTCAAAACTGTAATATTATGCAAGGGCAGCAGTACTTAATTTGTGCATTTGGTTACAGGTGGTGACCACTGATGCTCTTTTTTGGGGATCAGGGCTTATTTTCTTCATCAGGCTTTGACCCAGAGCAGGATAGAGAAATGGAGGAAAAATGAGGAAGAGAAACATAAGAAAACATGGATAAAGGGAGAAAGAAATGATTAAAAAGAACTTTCTAGAGTGACATAAAGAGTACATATAGGGTAGTGGAAGGAAGAGGCATGAGGTAGAATTCAGACTAGGCAGCCCTGGTATTTGGGAATCCTTATTCAGTGTGTTATGGTATGTGGGTTTGTAGAGCATGGCTAATTACCCTTAAAGGTATCTGGGCACTAAATAGGGCAAGCCTGAGGGGGGAGGAAGAGATCATGCCTGTTTTGTCTGAACGTGCCATGTCTTGGGGCTCCTTCAGAAGTCAAGAGGGAGGGGGAAGTCCTGAGGTGTTGCGGGAGGTCATTCCTGGTCTTGGCTGCAAGGGCGTTCTTTGCTTTTGGTGGGGCTTCTTTGATGTAAAAGTGTCTTGTGGGCTAGTAGAAGCTGAGGCCCTGGTTGATGGAAGCTGGACCAGATTTGGAGAGCGCTTTGTAGGTGTGGGTAAGTAGCTTGAACTTATATCTTTCCTGGACTGGGAACCAGTGGAGAATATTGAGGTGTAGAGAGATGTGGTTATTTCGTGGAATATTCAGAATGAGTCTGAGGCAACATTCTGGGTGACTGATCACCTGGTGTTAAGTGGGATCCACTTAAAAATCCTGCACAGCATTCAAAGGATGTAGAAGCATGATGAGGCAACAATGTTGATCTATCTGCTCATGGAGAGGATGTGTCCAGGATGAGGTTCTTGGCATGGTCCACAGGCGTGTGTGGCCAAGTTCAGAGGGTCACCAAGAGGCATCCCAGGCGGAATGGTTGTTGCCGAAGGTAAGGACTTTGCTGTTGTCAGTGTTGAACTATAGGCAGTTGTTTTTCATCCAAGCAGGGACATTGTTCATGCAGTTGGTGAAGTTTGCTTTGGTGGTGATAGCTGAGTTGGTATGGGAAAGGATGAGCTGTTTGTTGACAAAATAGGATACATGTGTTGATGCCATAGGCTCTGAAGATGTCCGCAAGGGGCATCATGTAAACATTGAAGAGTATTGGGCTCAGCAACAATCCTTGAGGTTCTGAGGTGTGGGGGGGAGTCTAACTTCTTGAGTTATGTCCATAAGGAAGGAGGATATCCACTTGAGGTACAATCTCCAGGAATCCAGCTGCTGAAGCTTTCTGATGAGTGATTTGTGGGAGACCATATCAAAAGCAGTGAAGAGGTCAAGGTGGATGAGTGCAGTCATTACTCCTCAAACAAGATTGCTTCCCATGCCATTGGTGGCCAAAATGGGGGCTGTGTCTGTGCTGCGGTTGGTGACAAAGCCAGATTAAGATTGTCTAGGAGTTGATGCAGTTCTAAGTGGTCTGCGAGTTTGGTATTGATGGCTTTCTCATGACTTTAGTTGATACAAGTAGGAGTGAGATGGGGCTGTAGCTGATGAGGGTGTTGGTGTCCGCTGTTGGTTTTTTCAATAGGGCATTGAGGACTGCATTTTTCCAGCAAGACAAGAAGGTGGTGGTGGTTATGGATCTGTTGATGATAGCAATGAACTCAGTGGAGGTGATGGTTCTTCCAAGATTGAATTTGGAAGAGGGGTCATGGACTGAGGAGGCTCCTGAATGTATGTATTCATCAGGGTGGTGGTGTCTTCATTCGAGAGAAGCTTCCTGTTGCTTAGCTGCTTTTGGCGGTGAGAGAGCTATCCTGCTGGTCATTTGTATCAGTATGCTGTGGGTCGAATGTGCTGTAATCTTGAAAATCTTCTTTTTCAACAAATCTGAGAGGTTGTGCTTGGGATGGGATGATGTTCTTAATGGCAGCTGTGAGTCTGGAGAATGCCTTGATGATGGTGAAGAATTCTTTGCTGTTATTGAGTCTTACTTCGAGTCTGAGAGATAGGGCCATTTTTTGTGTCTCGTAGTTGGTGGTAGAGGTTGAGGGAGGCTTTGTATGTGGCTCTTGCTGTGGTGCTTTGGTCGAGTATCCATTTTCTCTCAAGTTGTTTACATTGGCGCATTGACTCCCTGAGGTCATTTGAGTACCAGCTGGGTCTCTTGTTCTTGAAGGTTTTGTTTTTGGTGGGAGCAGTGTGGTTGACACAGTAGGTGAGTCATTTATTGAAGAGCTTGGTGTCAACATAGAGGTTCCTTGTTTGGTTGGGTAGGTGTTCCTGTAGTGTTTTGGTCCAATTGTCTTTAGATATTTTGCCTCAGTGTCTTGAAGGTGTTTTGGGTTTTTCTGGTGGGGCGGCTTGGTGGGTAGGTACCTTGAAATGTATGATGTGTTGGTCAGACCAAGTGAGCGGGTTCGTGTGAGTGGTGGTGATGCTGTTGTTGTTGTTCTGAGGAGAAAATAGGGTCAAGGGTGTAGCCTTCTGTGTGGATTGGTGCAAGGGTGAGCTGGGCAGTCTGAGTTTGCTAAGACTGTCAAGGAGGGCCGTAGAGTTGGGGTCTGTGGTGCCTTCTAGGTGGAAATTGAGACCTTGTGGGAGATATAGTTGGATGATCTGATGAAGAGGGGAAAGATGAAGTCTGTGATGTGGTTGCAGAATTCCACTCAGGGGCCCAGGGAATAGTAGGTGAGGGTTCCTTTCAGGGTGGAGTTGCAGTCCATTTGAATTTTGAAGTGGAGGTGTTCCATGAGGTTGGTGTCTGAGTTGGTGGAGGTGGTGTAGTCAATCATATTTTTGTAGATGATCACAAGTCCTCCGTCTGGTTTATGGGTTCGCTCTTGGAATGTAAATTTGTGGGCTGGTGGGATGGATGCAGCAATGTCTGGGTTGGAGGCTGGATTGAGTCATGTTTCAGTCAGGAAGAGAAGGTTAGATGTGTTGTTTTAGAGAAGGTCCCAGATTTTGGTGGAGTGTTTCCTGAGGGATTGGACTTTGAGGAGCATGGGGGATGTTGGTGTGGGTTGGTGGTGGTAGTGGTGTGCATCAGTTGTTTGGAGGAAGTGGAGTTGGCGTTTGAGGTGTTGCAGGGGAAATTACAATGGCTGCAGGGGAAAGGTTCTACCGTGGTGCCGGGGGTTACAGCAGCAGCAGCAGGTTTGCAGGTGTAAATTGTTAAGGTTAGGAATGGCACAAGAGTAATGGTGGCATTTATTAGCACAGGTATCAGCTGCAGCTGTGGTGTTGCATTGGATGGTTGTTGGCCAGGGTTTCTGACGTTGGGCACAGTCCAGGAGCAGACGGCACAGTGAGCTTCCCTATCAGACTTTATTTACACATAGCTAAAGTAGATAGCGTGAATTTACAGAAAATATACTCTGATATTAGATTCTGTAGCACCTTCCATGCAATCATGGGAGAAAACCGTTTTCTCTCAAATGTATTTAATCAAATCCCAGCAGATCAGCATTTTACACAGAGTAAAATCAGCTTAGATTATACCACAATTCGTAAAATTTATATTGTACCACCAACAAACAATGTATAGTATGATTAATATCTATCATCACCTATACGCTCCTTTTGATGACCCTCAAAACCTGCTGTTCAATACAATGCATTCCAATGGGGACCATGTCCCAGAGACCTGTAATGGCTGCCACAACATGTTGTTTATGTTGTGGCCAGCAAATCAAGGGGGCGTCCTCTGGGGCCCCTATAAGCCCTTTGGAGACATGGTGTACTCCCCCCACCTTCCCTTCATATTTTTAAATTAATTTTCAGGATACAAAGACAAAGTATATGAGTCTTCTAATAGCTGCCACAACATATTTCAGAGTGTTCAGGGTGTATAAAACATCAGCTTATGCCCCTCAATTCTGGGCTCAACCCTGTCGCCAAGGTCCAGCACTGGTGCAATTACTAAGAGATTACCCACTTTAAATCTCCAACCTATTTCAAAATAGTAGAACATTTAATCATGTACATTATTAAGTGTGCAGCCAGTAATAATCATAGCATTATATTACAAATCCATTTCTTGTAGGATAACAAATTCCAAAATAATTTGTCTAGCTGGGATGTCTTTTAGCTTTCAAAGGTCCTTTATCCTCTTTATTTTTCCAAATTCATTAAAAACTTTTCATCCACTAATTGATTGTATGAGAAATGATTAATTAATTTAGAAGACTAAGGGGGTCATTCTGACTCCCGCCGGGCGCGGTCACCGCGCGCCCGGCGGGAGCCGCCAAAATACCGTACCGCGGTCGGAAGACCGCGGTGGGTATTTTGAGTTTTCCCCTGGGCTGGCGGGCGGCCTTCAAAAGGCCGCCCGCCAGCCCAGGGGAAAACGACCTTCCCACCATGAAGCCGGCTCGTAATCGAGCCGGCGGAGTGGGAAGGTGCGACGGGTGCTACTGCACCCGTCGCGTATTTCACTGTCTGCTATGCAGACAGTGAAATACAAGCGGGGCCCTCTTACGGGGGCCCCTGCAGTGCCCATGCCATTGGCATGGGCACTGCAGGGGCACCCAGGGGCCCCGCGACACCCCCTACCGCCATCCTGTTCCTGGCGGGCGAACCGCCAGGAACAGGATGGCGGTAGGGGGTGTCAGAATCCCCAAGGCGGCGCAGCATGCTGCGCCGCCTTGGAGGATTCTGACGGCCAGCGGAAAACCGGCGGGAGACCGCTGGTTTTCCTGCACTGACCGCGGCCAAAGCGCCGCGGTCAGAATGCCCTGCGGGGCACCGCCGGTCTGTCGGCGGTGCTCCCGCCGACCCTGGCCCCGGCGGTCTGAGACCGCCGGGGTCAGAATGACCCCCTAAAGATAATAAAGTAGCTGTGAGCAGAATGTTTCATTCCACCCACCGAATTGGTGGAATTTGGTGACTCTGTGTTACTCTTATAATGTGGAGTTCTGGCCAAATTCCTCCAATCACTGTGTGGTAGAATATTTTCCCGGGAGGTTCTAGAAATGTGACCGTGAGCGAAATGTTGACATCAAGTGTGATTTTCTAATGTGACCTGTCAGTCCCCACACCGAGCGGTCACGGCCAGAGTGCTGCTTTTCGAGTAGGTTTGCTGCCACTCAAGTTTATTTTCTACTGGAGCTGCAAATTCAACTATAATGGCGAGGCACACTTGCGCTGCTCATCGTGCCATTTGTGCTTATTTTTCAGCACTGCTCATGCTACCAGTGCTAAATTGCAGCGCAAGCAACATGATCTGCACATGTTACACCCATTGGCAGAACTCTGTGGAACTCACAGAATTTTATGCAACTCAGCAGAATTCCACAGTATCAAATATCCTGAGCTCTGCCCACGCAGAGAATTAAGGACACTTGAAAGCCTAAATACATCCCAAATGGAAGAACATTTTTTTAATTTGTTCTATTACAAGGAATTAACTTGTAATAAAATGTTATAATTATTACTGGCCGCATACTAAATAACGCAAAGGGTGCAACCAACCAATCACGATTGACTACTCCCCTTTAAGTTGCCCAATCAGAGGATAACTGGATACAAACAGTCTAGATATATATACATTTTAAATCTTAATGTCTCAAAAACTACTGAACAGAATTACATCAAATCACAAAAAGCACACTTTCCTAGGTGAAGATCTAGTGCTACATATACAAAATGTAGGAATTGGGATTTCCTAATTGCGATTCTTACCAAATACCAATACGGAAATTGCAATTCCTAATGTAACAACACTTACAAATATTAGATACCAATTCCTGAAGGGTTGCAAATTGACTGATCTCATGAATATTAATGAAGTAGGCTCCAGTTTGTGACCCATTAGGAATTACAGCCATCATAGGAATGGTGGCCTGCTGGAATCAGCAGACCACCATTTCTGTGATTGCTTTTACATAAAGCATCTTTTTAAAATGCAGTCTGTTTTTCTGAAAAGAAAATGAGACGTGTTTAAAAAGAAAAAAAATAAACTTTGATGTTTCATTTTTAAATAGTAGGCTGAGAGACCACTTCCTGCTCTTAGAAAATGTTTTTTTCCATTCTCAAATAGGACTCCTTCCCATTTGCGAATGGGTTACTACCTCATTCAAGGAGTTGATTAAGTATTTATGTTTAACAACCAGAATTCAGTCGCAAAACATTAATACATCCCATTCAGATTTGATATTTGGAAGAGATGCCCAAAACACAACCCATCCAAGTACTGAATTGAAACACAAATTGTGATTTGGTAAGGTATTACCAAATTGCAATTTGTACTTTGAACCTATGTAATAGCATATGTTTGTCTTGATTGTGCCATTTCTAACTGCATAAATGATTTGTACATATGGCTCCTAGATATCTGCTAAATTTTGTGTAATATTTTTTGACTCTTTTAAGCTGCAACAGTCTAAAATTCCCCAGGAAAAATGCATGGGGAAATTGCATTTTGGGATCCCCTATCTTTCTGGGCCACTGCTTGATGGGATCACCCCGTAGCTTTCCAGGAAGGAGCAGAGGTGGATGAGACTTCTTTTTTGGAACACTTTGTGAAGATTCGTCAAACGTCTCCCTCAAACGTGCCCTCCCTCCCTCCACACTCCTGAAAATGCACGATCTGTGCCATTTTTGAATAGTACTACAAATAAAATACCACCACATGCCCGACTAAATGCATCTGCTGCTTTCTTTTACTTTTAAAAGAGAATAGATACTTGCCGGTGAAGGTGTGATAATTGAGGCAGCCGTTTGGAGGTTTGTACAAATCCACTTAACATTCAGCTACACTTCTTTTCTCAGTGAATATTGTTTATATAATGAGACACTTACGGTAACACTACACCCGTTACTGCATAAGGGAAGAGGGAAAGAAGAGCTGTGAAAGATTTGATCTAAATTTTGATAAATTGTCCTGTTAACATTATATACACCAGTGTGTCAAGATCTAAATTATTCAATTTAAAATGCAAAACTTTCATTTTTGAATTTAGAGAGTGATCCACTAAACTACATAAAGATAAAATATATTAAAGTGAATTACAATGCTGAAGTCACTCAGTAAGAGTGACCTCTTACTACCATTTTGTAAGAAAACTTACATTTCCACCCAACACATTACTGGGTGGCCTGCAGTAAGATGGCAGGTAATAAACACACTTTGGTCCTCAGTGAGAAATCATCCTAGTTGAAACTGACTAACATGTCGTACGGAAAACGCCTGTAAATATGTATTCAAATGTCGAAATAAGTGCAGTACAACTGATTTCTACGTTACTTCCCACATTATAAGGACCTAAAGAGGTATTACTTGTAATACCCCAGTACTTCACACAGAATTACACTCAGAATTTTCGATGCCCTATTTTTGATAATACTTTTTGCGATATTACAGCTTGTGGGACCTGTGAATGGGTCTAATGTGTAGAAAACTAAGAATATGTAGATAGAAGCATTCTAAGTTTCCAATCAAATAACAATGCAGTTCAGCAAAACAAGATCTGCTCCACAAGAACCAAAAAAGGTCATGGCAACCACTCAAATGCAGTCTACTCCTTCCTTTACTCTATCTTTGAAATCGATAGTTTGAGAAAATAGCCCTAATTATATAACATATAAAACAACTGTAGAGGAAGCATGGACTGTTCCTCCGTTATGGCAGAGGAGCTTTGCCCCACTACTGAAAGGCAGCAGAAAAATAAAATGATAACAAAACTATTTTATTATCATTTTATTTTTCACTTATCCAGTCCACCAGTCTAGGGTGGGGCGGGGCCATCCTCTGCATCAGCAGCAGGGAGATGGAGTGGTAGGTGCACTCTAAATGCACATGTCGGTTTGGCCAGCCATTTTAGGACGGTCACACCAACATGCACACTTAGCACTCTCCATCCCAGCTGTGTTGCACAGCCGGGTGGAGAACCAGTGCAGGCTCCCAATCCCTAACTGAGCTGAATTTCAGCCCTCTCAGACCAATCCCAGCGCTTCTCTCGTGCTGAGTAACAGCATGAGGAAAGGGTGTGAATTAGGTGGGGAAGGGAGCAGGCAGGAAAGCACTGAGGCGGCGGGAGCAGAGGAACACCGAGGTGGCGTCCAACAGCTGCATTTAGGAGGTTTTATTTTTGTTATTATCCCCCCCGCTCCGCGTGCTGCCCCACCAAGCATTATTGGCAGCAGCCGCCACTGAGATGAAGCTGCAAATGACACATAGTGATGGACTTGCACTAGCCAAATAAGTTAGGTAGTCAAAACTCACACAGTTCAGAGCTGCTAGCTGGATTCATGTAATAAGGGTGAGCCTCAGGAAGTCCAGACCATTTCTGTAGCTTCATCGCCCCAGCTTCAAAAACTCTCGACCTTTTGTGTATCCTCATGCTCACTTGTAAGTGTGGGCCATGTGGTCCGGTCTGCAGAGTGCTGTTAGCTGAAATGCAGGTTTAGCTGAAGGTGATGTTTATGACATGACGTCAGCTAGCAGGCACCTCATTTGGAAATGGTAGTTATTTTCCTTGATCCTGGTCAACCAAAGTTTCAGGAAGTTATTATAGGTCTCAACATATGCACTCAGAAGCTTGTGGTACATTTTGACTTCTGTTGAAAGATTGGCATCTTATAGAACCAAAACCTTGAATTCCTTTGGATCTTCTGCCTGTAGTGAATAGAAATAGCTAACTAAGCCCATCTGTCCTTGCAGAAAAGCCTGGGATCAACATAGTTCTTATGGCAAATCATTACCCATTCATGACTTGTTGGCCAAAGGATGTACTTGGCCGTATTTGACATAGTCTTTCATCATCAACTGTGATTCCACTACCTCATACACTTGTAAGTGCAGTAAAGGGCAGATAACTCCTCCGCCAGGCTAGAAACAAGTTTGCTCTGTTCACCACACTGTAGTCTGTGCAGAGCAGAAGTGGGTTTAGACGCTAATGACCTTAAAACACAAATAAATGGTGGCCTAACAGGGCTATCCGGAAAACATGAGGACTAACTTCCTAACTGACTACAATGCATTCTGTCACTCTGATCTAGTATTTGCCAGAGATACTACTTGAAGTGTACAAAATGTGGGATTGAATTAACTTTACTAAAAGCAACAGTTCACGTTAGGAATCAGCCTTCGCTCAGCATCATAACCGTCACTAATACGTTGCAGCATAGATTTGATCTCTTCCCTCTTAAATTCTCTCTTATTGAAATTAGCTACCAGAGAGTGTGAGACACATCAGAGGTGAAAACCGGGATTTTTAGAAAGCCACGTCAGAAGGAAAAGGTCTACATTAGTCCTATTATGGCAGTTTGTAACAGTTGTCAGCAGATCCAACTCACCCAGATATTTAGGAAAAGACTACCCTACGAAACCTAACCGGAAGAAGGTCAAATACAAACCAAAGAATACCAAATAAAATCAAATAATAAAGCAGCTTTTATAGAGTATTTGCTTCGACATTTTGTAATGCAGCCAGGGCGGAAGGTTTCACACTTGGTAATCGTATGTGTAGTTCAATATCTAATAAATAACAGTTCTAGACTACGGGAAATTACGGTAGCCATGAAAACAACAGCATAGCAGCGAAACAAATTCAATTTGTGCATCATGAGTATTCAAGTCACATATATGAGACCATCGCCTGGGCGGCACATTACTGCGTAATGCAATTGTTCCCAAAGAGCTGAGTTGCATTTTTAACGTGTTGCTCCGATATTTTTTCAGTAAAAGCCGGTGAGGACAGCTCGTAAAGCATTCCACTGCTGATGAATTCGAGGGATAAACAGATTATTTCTCTCGGAATGCTATCACGGTGATTTGTGACCCACAATAGTGTCCCTTATTACTGAACCTACTGAATTTATCGACTCTATGTAAATCGTAGAGAAGTGAGAGTTGCAGTGCAATTGATTGATTAGCTCAGGCAGTTTATCCCCAGTTGAGGCATAACTGAGCAGCAGTATGTTCTCCTGGGAACTTCCTCTCATCAGAAACACCGCTGGGGTCTAAAGGTCTTGTGTCAGAATATACAGCCCCAGCAGGACTTCAGCACACAATACATCAATCCACTCAGTCATCACTTCTACCAATATTAAAATATTTGTGTTCATGCAATTTCCGGTTGCACAAAATATTAACTTCACAGTCTCAAGTGATATCAGAGATGGTTTCTAGTTTTGCTGATGCAGTGATTAACTCCTTCATACTAGAGGTGCTTTATGGGCAGGCCCGGGTGGGGAGTGGGCACCAATTCTCAAAGATCTTCACAAGCGAGCAAACATTATTTCAAAATACAAACATGAATCTACGTGAAATGTAAATCTGTAACTATGGAAGGCTCTAGCCAACATGGCAGGTGTGAAGGGGAGCTACGTACCTTGTCCTGGTGTTTTAAGATGCAGTTGGGCTTCTCGTTTGACAGGCATGGTAAGGGGACATTTTAGGTAAATGTACTAGCAAATGGTGCATCAGTGTGCTAGGGCAGCAGCATTGGGCAAAAGCTTTATATGGCTGCCTGTGTGCGATAGCAATGCGAGCTCCTCAGGAGTCGGGAAGCCGACTGGGACTGTGGGGGCCTTGAGACTCCCCACGCAGTCCAGGTCCTGCACACTGGGTAACAAAGGGCACCCAGGAGACATTGCCAGGCCCCGGAGGTGGGGTCGCTGGGGCCTGCCCAAGGAGCGGGGCCGTGCAGCACCCCTCCCCATTAAGTGTGTTTCTCAGCGATTCCATGTTGAAAAATGATCTGAAATCCTTTGTGGAGGGATGCATTGTTGATCTATTGAAGTGCAATTTGTATGTGACTGTGACAAGTGGGCACTTTCTTGTCCTCTCCTAGTAAGAACAGAGTCCATGATTCTCCCTTTAAATTGCTACGAGTATGCAAATACGCTAATCACTTGGAAGCTCCGCCTGCTTGTCCCCACAACGTCCACCTTAGTAATATGCAAAGGTCTTCCCACCTTTTGTCAGGATGATGGACAACTTACCAATGGGCCCTCCAGTGCATTTTCTGATGATTTTGGTGGTTTGTTATTTAATCTGAGGAATATGAGGACATCTCCACAAAACAAAGAAGCACTTAAGTCATATAGATAGCAGGAAGGACCCTAGTGTGGTGGAAAATGTACATCTTTGTATTCTCTTTGGCCTCTCTATAGGACGATTCATGTTATCACATATTTCTGGATAAAGATGTACCAGGAACAATCAAATTGTCAAATCGCACACAAGGTCATTGGTGACATTTCCTTGTGCTCCATTATGCAGCTGTATTGTAGAATACATACAGGACATTTACTCAAGGAGGCAGAAATAATTCCACTTGGGTAGAAATGTTGTGCAAAACAGTGGACTCTTGTTGGACAAAAGGGCAGGTAAGGTTCATTTGTGGCCGAATCACTTACACAGCTACTGACACACACACACACAGAAACTCACAATCCCCCTCACAGATTCACTCAAACTCTCACACAGACACTCAAAAATCCACCCACAGACCCACTCAGACATCCATGCACCCATTCACAGACTCTCTCAGAGACTCACACACCCACTCACAAACCCACTCAGAGACTCATACACTCACTCACAGACACACTGAGAAACTCATGCACTCATGCACTCACTCCCAGACACACTCATAGACTCATGTACCCACTCACACACCTACTCAGACACTCATGCACCCACTCACAGGCTGACTCTCACACTCACACACCCACAGACCCACTTAGACTCTCACACACCCAGTCACACCCTCACTGAAACACTCATGCACTAACCCAAAGACCTGCTCTGTAACTGATGCACCCACTAAGACACTGATGCACACACTCCCTCACCCAGAGACTCTCTCATCCACTCTCACCCCCAGATACACCCTCTTACACCTGTTCTCACACCCAGAGAGATAGGCTGCAGCCAACTTCTGCCATGCACGGCCAAAAGGCCGTGTGCAGAGTAGAGTTGGATGGTTAGAGGGGTTGGTCGCAGGGACTGGTTGCAGGCCAGGCCTTGCGGGCAACCCCTGCTGTGCACGGGAGAAGGCCATGCACAGTGCAAGGAAGGGTGCATATAGGGGGTCTGAGTAATGGTTCAGTGACAATATACAGATGTCAGAAATGTTTTTATTCACAAATTTATATTAGGGAACAATTGGTGAGGCAGAGGAGTTCCAAATGGAGACAACTTACTTTAGTTTTGACAATCTCCTACCTTTATTGAGCCTTGAGAGCAGTTTTGACAGTGTGAAAAGAAGGGTTAGTGATAATTTTATTGGGAGTTAGTTCCAATGGCGTGGTTGTAGAAGGCTGGCCTGGCTTATAGTGGGTACCTTGTGGTACTTACACTTTGTGCCAGGTCTAGTTATCCCTTATTAGTAGGTTAGAGGTGTTCTAGCAGCTAAGGCTGATAGAGGTAGCTATAGCGGAGCAGCTTAGGCTGAACTAGGAGACATGCAAAGCTCCTACTATACCACTTATATCACTTAGCACTATATCATAAGAAAACACAATACTCAGAGTTACTAAAAATAAAGGTACTTTATTTTAGTGACAATATGCCAAAAGTATCTCAGAGGATATACTCCCTTAGGAGGTAAGTAATATACACAAAATATACACACAGAAACCAAAATCAGGTAAGTAACAGAAAAGTAGTGCAAAAATAGGCCCAGGGTCAACACAAACCATATACTCCAAAAGTGGAATGCGAACCACGAATGGACCCCAGGCCTAGTGTAGTGTGTAGAGGGTCACTGGGAGTGTAAGAAAACACTATGGGTGTCCAAGATACCCCACCCCAAGACCCTGAAAAGTAGGAGTAAAGTTACCCTATCACCCCAGAAAGACAGTAAAGTCAAGATGGGGGATTCTGCAAGGACAACAACTGACTGCAAAGAACTGAAGACGGATTCCTGGACCTGAGGACCTGTAAAGGAAGGGGACCAAGTCCAAAAGTCACGCGAGTGTCCGGGGGGGCAGGAGCCCACTAAACCCCGGATGAAGGTGCAAAAGGGCTGCCTCTGGGTGGAAGAAGCCAAAGATTCTGCAACAACGGAAGGTGCCAGGAACTTCTCCTTTGGTCAGAAGATGTCCCATGGTGTGCTGGAGGATGCAGAGTTATTTCCACGGAGAAAGACCACAAACAAGCCTTGCTAGCTGCAAGAGTCACAGTGAAGGATTTTGGGTGCTGCTGGGGCCCTGGAAGGACCAGGAGGTCGCCCCTTGGAGGAGGAGACAGAAGGAGCGTTCAGCAACACAGAGAGCCCACGCAGAAGAAAGCAGCACCCACAGAAGCACCTGAACAGGCACTTAGAAGATCTGAGGATGACAGTCAACTCAGAACAACAAAAGAGGGTCCCACGACGTCGGAGTCCAACTCAGCGAGTTTGGCAATGCAGGACAGAGTGTTGGGGACCTGGGCTAGGTTGTGCACAAAGGAAGTCTTGCAAAATTGCACAGAAGCCCGAGCAGCTGCAGTTCACACAGGACACAGGATTACTGTCTGGTGTGGGGAGGCAAGAACTTACCTCTACCAAATTTGGACAGAAGGGCCACTGGACTGTCGGGACCCTTGGACCCAACTCCTGTGTTCCAGGGACAAAGCTCGTCAGGATGAGAGGGGACCCAGGGGACCGGTGATGCAGAAGTTTGGTGCCTGCGTTGGCAGGGGGAAGATTCCGTCGACCCACGGGAGATTTCTTCTTGGCTTCCAGTGCAGGGTGAAGGCAGACAGCCCTCAGAGCATGCCCCACTAGGAAACAATCGAGAAAGCCTGCAGGATGAGGCGCCACAATGTTGCTGGTAGTCTTCTTGCTACTTTGTTGTGGTTTTGCAGGTGTCCTGGAGCAGTCAGCAGTCGATCCTTGGCAGAAGTTGAAGAGGGAAGTGCAGAGGAACTCTGGTGAGCTCTTGCATTCGTTATCTAAAGAGATACCCACAGGAGAGACCCTAAATAGCCCTCAGAGGAGGATTGGCTACAGAGAGAGGTAAGCACTTATCAGGAGGGGTCTCTGACGTCACCTGCTGGCACTGGCCACTCAGAGCTGTCCATTGTGCCCTCACACCTCTGCATCCAAGATGGCAGAGGTCTGGAACACACTGGAGGAGCTCTGGGCACCTCCCCTGGGAGGTGCTGGTCAGGGGAGTGATCACTCCCCTTTCCTTTGTCCAGTTTCGCGCCAGAGCAGGGCTGGGGGAATCCCTGAACCGGTGTAGACTGGCTTATGCAAGGAGGGCACCATCTGTGCCCTTCAAAGCATTTCCAGAGGCCAGGAGAGGCTACTCCTCTCAGGCCCTTCACACCTATTTCCAAAGGGAGAGGGTGTAACACCCTCTCTCAGAAGAAATCCTTTGTTCTGCCTTCCTGGGACCAGGCTGCCCAGGTCCCAGGAGGGCAGAAACCTGTCTAAGGGTTGGCAGCAGCGGTAGCTGTAGAGAGAACCCCGGAAAGTTAGTTTGGCAGTACCCGGGCTCTATGCTGGAGACCCAGGGATGCATGGAATTGTCCCCCCTATACCAGAATGGTATCGGGTGACAATTCCATGATCCTAGACATGTTACATGGTCATGTTCGGAGTTACAATGGTGACGCTACATATAGGTATTGACCTATATGTAGTGCATGTGCGTAATGGTGTCCCTGCTCTCACAAAGTCCGGGGAATTTGCCCTGAACAATGTGGGGACACCTTGGCTATTGCCAGGGTGCCCTCACACTAAGTAACTTTGCACCTAACCTTCACTAAGTGAGGGTGAGACATATAGGTGACTTATAAGTTACTTAAGTGCAGTGTTAAATGGCTGTGAAATAACGTGGACGTTATTTCACTCAGGCTGCAGTGGCAGTCCTGTGTAAGAATTGTCTGAGCTCCCTAGGGGTGGCAAAAGAAATGCTGCAGCCCATAGGGATCTCCTGGAACCCCAATACCCTGGGTACCTAGGTACCATATACTAGGGAATTATAAGAGTGTTCCAGTGTGCCAATCAGAATTGGTAAAATTAGTCACTAGCCTGCAGTGCCAATTTTAAAAGCAGAGAGAGCATAAACACTGATGTTCTGGTTAGCAGAGCCTCAGTGATACAGTTAGGCACCACACAGGGAACACATACAGGGCATACTTTATGAGCACTGGGGTCTTGGCTAGTAGGATCCCAGTGACACAGACAAAAACAAACATACATACAGTAAAAATGGAGGTAACATTCCAGGCAAGATGGTACTTTCCTACAGTGGTCCCAGATGGAAGGAGCAGATCCTCAAAGCAGTGCTGGAAGTCTTAGGAATGGTGATAAAGTTTTGATATGGCATGTGAAGGTTGCATGAGGACACATATCAGGTGAAAATTTGAGAAGGGTAGGTAGGTGAAACCTTGTTTATGATTTTTGAACAAGAAATAGCAGTCTGTTCTTTGTTCTGATCTGCTCTGATGACATGCAGGCTATTTGCAAACAATGGTAAGATGTTGGCTGTACCTAGGGGCATTCAAAGGATCTCCACTTCGACTCATCCAAAACCTCATTCTACTACCATGAGCTCCAAAATAACCCTTTCTAGACTCTCCCGCTTTTATCCCCCCCTGGCTCACCCCAAAACTCAGTTTGCTACTGTGATCTCCCAAACAACCCGAATAAATTCCTCCCTCATCTATCTCTCCTTTGACTCATCCCAAACCTCATTTTACTACTCGGATCTCTCTAATCTCTTTCTACAGACTCTTCACTCCTCCACCATTCCTTTTACTCATCCCACACCTCATCTTACTACTATGATCTCCCAATTCCCAATTAACACTTTATAGATTCTTCCCTCTTCTATCCCACCATTATTCTATTCAATCCAACTAACAGAATCGCTTGTCCACTGCTCAAATAAACTCATATTTCCCTATACTAATTCACCACTAATCCTTTTGGGTTGCGGAGTAGTGTCCTACTCACCAAAAAGCACTTTGGTGCCAGGGGTAGTAAAGTCTATATAAATACAATTACAATTACAAAGTGCCACGGGGACATGGAACAGGAATCTGAAGAATGGAGAGTTCAGAAGATGTAGCCAGTAAGTAAATATTTTCAACCCCAGAAGAGTTGCGGATAGCGAAACAGGTCGACATCCAGTCGAGCATAGCTTTGAGTCACACATAAAATTTTGGTTCAGATATCAGGGATGAATGTTAGAAAGTGGAAACACATTTGTATGAATGTTACTTTATAGCACAAAGGAAAACCAATGTCTGCCTTTCCAATTAATAAACTGTTCCCAGACATGCATCTCAGAGCTCAAGTCCAGTGGCCCTGAACCTGAGCTGTGGCAGACAATAGTGCTAATGTTTTGTAAATAGTGTCAGCAGCAAGTAGTGCACTCCTTCCACGAGGTGCAGCATGTCTTCATGTGGAAGGAAGAATTGTTATGTGAAAGGTGAGGGGGTGGAGAGCACAGCTCTAGGCCTCCTCTTTACACTGCTAGATTTACGTTTGCTGTATGAATAATTTGGGATTTGAGATTTTACATTACCTCTGACAAATGGGCATACAGAGCGGTGAGCCAGGGGTATCAAATAAATTTAAATGGTGGGTATGCATTACATATTTAAAACAGCCTTGCACAATGTGTTAATACCAGGCCTAGAGCACATGGTAACAATCAAGCCCATCTCTTTCCAAAGGTTTTGGAGGGACTCCTTTGCAAAAACAAGTTTGCCTCACCATCTGTGCTTCTGTACTATTTTCGCCATTTTCTTGTTGTCCCTGACATTTTCCTGAATACTTTACTTTTTGGCAAGATACAGTGAGGTCTTGATCGAAATGCACACTTCAAACTTCAGATCTGATGCTCCCCAGAGGCACCCTTTGTGACCCCTATGAGTAAGGATACCATCCTTTATTTGATCCCAACTTTAACTTTTCTGCACACACACTGGCTGATGTAAGCTTTTATATGTTGTGGGAACACTATCCACACTGGCAGGTAGTACCAACACAGGCCTTCTAAGTATATTGTGTACCATGTCCAGAGGGATGGGGGGGGGGGTTTATAATTAGAAATGATTATGAACATTATATGCATTGGCTGTATAATAGCGGCCATAAACATAGTTTTCGATCACTACTGATACAGCTGTCATTATATTTATCTTTGGCTGTTCATCGTTATATTTGTTAGAATAATGGCTGCAAGGTTGAGGATGGAAGTCGACAGAGGTTGTAAAAAAATAGGGAGTATTAGTCTGGCGGGCTCACATCTGTAACAATGGCAGACTTTGACAGGGTTAACCCTTAAAGTTCCTAAATTAACATGACATCAACCCCCTGGTAGCTGAGGGACATGTACAGACATGCCTAATTTAGAGGCAGTGTGTAAAGTATTTATGTATTACTTAAACAGTTATAAAGTCAAAACACAACACAAGAAAAATCCCCAAAAATGTTAGGAAAGCAGAGTAGAATGTAATAAATATAATGACACCAAAACGATAAAAATCCAATAAGGGGAACCAGAGTTATACATTTTTGAAGTTTGAATGGAAATATAGCACCAGCAGCATTAAGTGCCAACCACAGGTATCTGGTTGCACATGACCGGTAACTGGAACCAAGTTATGGATGACTGTGATGCAGTGCAGGTCGGATACAGGAACCAGGTTCAAACTAGTCAGAAGTTTTCCCTTCTAACTTAGCCACTGATATGGAAGTCAAAAATCCTCAGTGGGTCAAGGCAGCAGGCTGTGGTCTAAGAGGGCTCCACACAGTTGGATAGCCGCTGGATGAGGTTTCAGTGAAGCCATAGTCTTTTGGTGGGAAAGCTCAGAGTTGGAGAACATTGAATTCAATCCCAGAGGAGGTCTCTCAGTGGCCGGAGACTTGTTGTGTCTTCACCAAGTGAATGTTTCTACCTTTGGAATTAGTCACATTTTTGGAGCTTTGATTCTACTGGTGAGGTAAGGCTTAAGGATGTAGCCCTAAAGGGCACCACAAGGGTGGATACATTCCCATAAGGTCCAGCTGAATCAGATTTGCTGCTGCTGAAAGCTACGTGTGGGAGCAACCTGAATCTTTGGCCCAGCAGAAAAATACCTTTGTGTCAGATCCGCTTGGCAGGTTGGTTCTGGTCCGCCAGAGGTATTTGAAGCCAAAATGTTTCTAAGTCCCAGGTTTCAGGAAAAGTTAGGAGCAAACACTTTGACACTAGGCAAAGGTCCAGAACCTTGAGGGCAGCACTTGGGGTTTAAGACTCACTACAGCAAAGGATAGCAGCAGGGATCAGGGAAGTTTCCAGTTGGAACTAGTCAGCTAGGCAGTCATTGAAAAGTCCTCTTATATGTTGTGGTGTCCTTGTAGCTTAAACAAGAAGTAAGCCATATGACTCTTGGAGTCCGCTCCCTTGTCCTGGGTACAAGATGTAGAGCAGGTCCAGACTTCAGGGCTCGTCTCAAGTCACAGAGTGCAGGTCCTGTCCTTCCACAGGTCCAGAAAGTGTTGTGCAGACGGTACTGCGAGTATCACATTTATGCTTGGCACCAGCTTATGGTTTGGGAAACCCTCCGGCTACTCCACAACCAATGGGGTAAACCCTTTTGCAGGATTTTCTTCATGCCCTGCTGCAAACAATACTAGAGTGCTCCTCTCTACCTTAAACCATGATGGCATAACCTTTCCTCACCTATGCAGAGCTCATGTGTCTAACGTGGAGATGTGCTCAGGAAGATGAGCAACCTCTTCTCTGTGGTTACTCAAAGCTGATTCTGAGAGCAGCACCTCTCCCACTGGGATTGGTGCCTGGCTGACTAGAGGAACAAACCTCCATGGGACATGGTAGACCTCTAGGAAGTTAAATAAGTTCCTGGGTACAGCCCATATTGTCCTCCTGGCAAAAGAACAGACAACCTTCCCACATCCAAAGCTGTTATCTCAGCCCAAAGCCCATAAATATATTTGTGATAAGGGAGACTTGGGGGCTCCTTTTCTCTTTCTGCAAGGGGAGAATCCTATGAGCCACTGCTCTGAGCTTTGCATTTCTTCACACACAGGGTGCTACAACTCATCTCTAGATAGCTAAAGAGATGATGAGTAAATATTATAATGGTGCTAGTCGTTAAAGATTCAAACTCTTAAAGATAAAAATCAGCTTGGTGTGCGCAATTGTTATGAAAACAATTTCGCGTTCAGAAGAGAAGATGCAGATTAGTTGTTCAAGAATCCAGTTGTACTTGTAATCAATAGGGCTAACAGCTTTGGGTAGAAATAAAAGGATAAACAAAATAAAAAACAAGTAGCTGAAAAGAAAACGATAACAGTAGCTGCATGAGAGGATAGGTTATTGTGAAGAGTTAGGCGTGGCAAGAAAAAAAAGCAACTGGTTCAGAATTGATTGTTGCACAAAGAAATACATTTGCTTGGTTCTGGTTTACATTTAGTAGGAGAATGCCATATAAGGCTGAAAATAAAAGAAAGGCAGCCAACCCATTGACACAACTTAGTACTACCAAACCCTAAAGCACGTTCGATAAATTCTGCTCAGACGCACATCGCTCTGAATGTGTTAATGCGATTCTTCAGGAATTCTGCTGTCAGTGTGCACTTTGGACACTTCTGAGAGGTTGGCAGCTTGGCAGTAAGAATGCGCTCCACCAACAAATGAAGGAGTACCTGGAAAGAGCGGGAAAGGTGGGTGAGTTGAGCAGGGAGACAGCGGAAGTGCTTAATTTGTGCTTGTTTTTCCGGTGCTAAGCACCAGCACTTATTTTTGAGGGTCGGAGCTTGGTCTTCTGCCTCAAGGATTTGCTACGAGCAAAAGACACATATGGGAAAGCCAGATGAAGGGTAAAACGAAAAAGCGTCACAAAGGAAGAAAGCAGAAAGCAGCAAGAGTGAGCTGAAGGGGCAGGTAGTGACGTTATATGGATTGAAGAGGCCCGCGATGGCTTCAGGATTACGCTGCCTCAGTATTCCGTGTTCGCACTGTTAATTGCAGCAGCCGCATGTTTAAGAGGAGGGCTTCGGGCACCGGCACCTTTTTATTTACAAATTAAGCACTGGACAGCGGTCGAGAGAAAGGGCGGAGATGGAAGCGAGGAAAATAATAATGGGGTGAGAAGAAGTGAAGCTGACGGAGAAAAAGGTTGACAATTCCCCCTCCTGTGTTTAATCCCTCTGGAACCAGAAAGGTTTAAATTCCTTCACCAAAAATATCTGGAGAGTACTTTGTTTAATTTACTACCCAAATATCAACACGATTAATATTGCTAAAATTCTAATTATATGAATCTATAGTAAATTATGGGCCTGATTACAACTTTGTCGGAGGGTGTTAATTCGTCCCAAATGTGACGGATATCCTGCCCACCGTATTACGAGTTGCATAGGATATAATGGACTCATAATACGGCGGGTGGTATATCCGTCACATTTGGAATAGATTAACATCCTCCGCCAAAGTTGTAATCAGGCCCAATGTTTTTTGTCAGTCGATTAACGATATTCTGGTAATCGATATTCTTGACTTGAAAGCATGCTGGTAAATTGTTTTGCCAGTCGATACTTTGACAAAAGAAAGGTTTCATTGTGTCTAGTTGTGTGCCTATGTTATTTCCTTTGTTCCCTTATGATTGGAAAAACCATGTCCTAAAGAGGTCGCTGAAGTCAGTTTTGGGTGGAATTGTAGTGACAGAAAGGATTGGAGTAGTGGATAAAAGTTCTTTGTTGTGAGGCTGCGTGCACGTCTCACCTCATACCACGTGGTTCCTGTACCTGGGTCTCTTCACTTGAGTTGTAACTGCAGGTGGAAAAGATGCTGACATATGTGGTGATCTACATGAGACACATTCGTATCTTAGCAAGGCTGGTGGATTGAGTGTCATTAAACAGGGTAACAGCAAACAACTGATACTCCAGTTTTTAAAAATAGCAGAACTTCAGTATGAAGTGCTGTATCAATAAGAAGTGATATCAGAAAACAAGTTTTTCTCTACGGGGACTGATTAGCATAGCATCAATGTGTGTATAGCAAACTTTATGTAAGGAGGCATGTTTGATGGCCTCTTTCTCAGGGGATGACCTGAACTATTATGAGGCACAATATGTAGTTGATTTTTGTACAACACTGAGGGAAGGGCCTGATTTAGAATTAAAAAAAAATTGGCATTTCATCACAAATGTGACAGATGTCTTGTGTGTGGTATTAGAAGTGCATTAGGATATAATGTACTTGTATTAAGATGGATGGGATATCCATCATGTTTGTAACACAGTACCTGTCAGACAGACTCTAAATCAGACCCCAAGACTCTCTGTACATATGGCAGTCACAGAAAGTTGCCTTTCTTTCCCAGTGTTTTCACCTTGTATTAAGTGTGTCCGTCCATATAAGTGTAGTGTTGTGCTCTAAAGATTGGCCACTAGAGAGCCCATGATGGTACTCAAAATACAAGAAAAGGGTTTTCAGCCTTCCTTTTCTCTGTTCCATCTCTCTGTACTTTACACACCGCTTTCATAGTTCCATCTAAACTTTGGCAACCCAGTGCTCACATTCAGCTTTATGCCTGGCCTTCAGCAATGCAGAGGGGCTGGTATGATTCTTCTACTCCTCGCTGGTACGATCTCATACAAAGAGGATACCAGAACTGAAACCCCACATCAGGAAAGGGAATGAAGTCTTTGATGCAGTTTGGGTTGCTTTTCATAAACGATGGAACCCAGAAACCTAATGAACTTTTGTTTACAAACTGAGCATTGTTTCGAGTTTCCTCAACTGCCTGTGTTTGGCAGCCTGCCTATCCAATCAATGACTAGCTCCCAGGCCAGAGGAAGACTGTCACTGGGTTGGAACTCAGGTGTCAACATCATGAGTAATGAGTGTGCAGCCTTCACTACCTGATACTAGCTGTTGCAGGAAACTAAGCACTATAATTGTGATCAGCTCCCATGATGCCCTCTCCTTCACCCAAGGGCCCTGTCCTAAAGCCTGTAGATCTTACCTATTGATATATGAGTTCATTCTGTAGATGCATTGAGACACCAGGAGATTTGGCTATAGTTATTTTTCATCTCCTTGCATTTAACATTAATTTCTCCCCTGAACATATGTGTGCTTGTAGTAGTCAGCTTATTTTAATAATTACCAGAGCAAGTGTTTGAGATAAAGTGCACTGCCAGTTTTGTTCCCACAAAATTACTGCTTTTGAAGAACTGAGCTCGAGTTAAGGTACACTGAACTCACAAGCAAGCAACATCAGAGTGAGACCATCTTCAAACATCCCAAGCGTTCTTATAATTTCTGCTGTTTCTTTTCACTCCAGAGTTCTGGTCACTTTCACACTGAATTGCAGGTGAGCTGACAGTGGGCGTGCAGACACCTAAAATAATTATTAAATTATCTCTGTTCGTTACTGGACCCTGAGGCAATGAACCTTGGAGACATGTAAGAAGGGAAGAAGCTGCAAATCAAAACATTTAGGACACCAACTGCTTCAATCACACTTATTTATTGAGTCAATAATGAGAGTTTGGATTCGTTTTAAGGGTTTTATTAATCATTAGCTCATCATATCTTCATTAGTAAATTAATAGCAAATTACAGAATAGAGCATATAGCATGTCCCATTAAGATGTAATCTTCTAATGCTTTCCCTACTGTTGCACAGACTGGAGTGGGAATAGTACAGTTTAGCCCTCTACTTCCCCTACTGTTGCACAGATCAACAATGACTATGCAACATACACGTCTAGCAAGTCCATTACTAACAAAAACAGTCAAGAGTAAACATAGTAGCAAGGGATGCAACGCATTAAGAAAAAGCCCCTGGTACACTTCTGAATGTAAACAGTGAAACAAATTACTATTAGAGAACCTAAAGGAGAGTAGTACAAGACAGGTAAGGGAAGTCAGGAAAGCCTACAAGAAAGTGCTGACTAGTGCCCAATAAATATGTTAGGAGGTGAATTGGAACAACCTCCTCCAAGCGGCCAAATCAAAAGATGCGGGTAATTTTTAGAGAATAGTAGTGAAGGGAAGCAAGGATGCAACCATACAAGTAGAACACCACCCGGACCCAGTCACCTGGGTTGACCATTTTACTGGTCTGTACTCTGCTCCTGAGGAACCATCATGGGTAATGCAATATTCTGAGAACAATAAGAGATATGCATCCCACTTTAGCATGGAGAAGACTACCCAAGCAATAGATAGTATTGAATCAGGGAAAGCCCCAGGACTGGATTTGTTCCTGGGAGATTTTTAAAACCATGATAAGGAAGTTTGGGTCCATTATGCTATTATGGTTACGAATTCCGTTGCATCAGGAGCAGCAATTCCTGCATCATGAGAAGGGAACAAAATAGTCCCTACATAAAAAAGGGGAGCAGACAAGAACCAGGGAACTGTAGGCCAATTAGCCTCATAGATAAAATGCAGAAAATCTATGCAATAAAGAAACGAAGAGCCAGTGCTGTTCAGATAACAATTATAATTGATTTGTTTTCATGATGGAGAGGTCAAACAAATTGTCACTCCAACATCAAGGGGGTCATTAGTATGTGAGCATGTGGAGAGTGCTGTTAAAGACAAATAGGCCTTCAGGAACAAATCAAGGGTATGGAAGTATATTAAGTTAAAGGGGGGCATATTTAGGTCGCTTTTTAGACTTATTGATGGTGTTTGATTTGTTACCATGGGGGAACTTATGGGGAGTACTAGAAAAGGAGGGAGTACCTGAAGATATTCTCAGTCAGATAGTAAGGCTACACCAAGATAACTGTGCTAGAGTCATCTGGGGGTGTAAATGTCAAATTAACCGAACCATTTCCAATAAGTAGGGAAGTGTTGGCGCCCATCCTGTTCTCACTCTATAATAATTATGTTGTAGATCACCTCAGAAAATGCAAGCATGATTCCCCAAAACTTAGTGGGATCACAGTCCCTGCGATATTATTTGTAGATGATACCATTTTGATCTCTCAGACACCAATGGGCCTGAAAAATCTGCTGGATAGTGTTAGTGCATACTGTGTTGAGAAGGACTTGGAAATAAATATTGGAAAGACTAATTGTATGGCCATAAAATCCTACAGACATTTTAAGTGTGACTTCGTGGTTGGCAGGCAAACTTTAGAGCATGTGTCTAATTTTGCTTACATTGGTGTAACCCTTGACTCAAGGTTGTTATGGAATCCATCCCCAAATACTTAAGGCCAGCATGGTCATGACACAAAGGCCTAGGGCTGTTCTTAACAAATAAAATGTTTTGGTGAGGAAACAGATTACACTGGTCTTAGAAATATATAAACATAAAGTGCAATTGGCTGTTATTTGGGTCAGAGTTATGGGGGTAGGTGATGCCAAACAGCTTATAAAAGGAGAAAATATATTTGTGAGAGAATTATTAGGCTTACCTGTGATGATACCCTTAACCCCTATGTATAGCGACTTGAATGTTAAGTGGATAAAGCATATAATAAATTTACAGCTACAGGTCTATTTGATTAGAGTATGGTCGTTACAGGAGTTGGTTCACTATAGAGAGGGCTTTGGACGATTAACGTGCCTTGATAGTAGATTACATTTTCCGTGGCTCAGGCATGTACAGAAGTGGTTGTACAACATTGGGTTACCTTCTTACTGGACTGAGCCACAATCGCATTACGCTCAGAGGCCCAATTAAAGCAAGTTTAATGGGATCACCTTTTAAATACAACTAATAGTGACCCAAATTTGGGCAGGCTCACACTCCAGTTCCTTTTATTTAAGCCAATGCATGTTTTGAAGATCTTTTAGACGTAGTTCAAACTCACCAGGAAAGGATTTTATATATGAAATTTTGCTATGGTACTCTCCAAATTAAAGCCTACACCACCACATTAAGAAGATAACTGCACTCTATGGACTTTATGCACCTTTGGACATGTTGAAGATATTGCACATGTTTTTTCACACAGCCTATAAAGAGCTCAGAGAAAAATGGATAAGAGCATTATGTAAAAGTCTAGGATTCAGGAACTATCTGGATGCTATAAGTTTATTGAAGAGCGATACCGCCCCAAACACAGTTTGTGCTATGAGTAAATACTTGCTGTCAATAGGATTTGTATGGAGGTATGCAGGTCTGAAATTGTAATGATCAGGGGTCCGACTGTAAATGCTGCTGTAAATCAAGTATTGTACTACAAATGATGTATTTGAACTTTCTTTTTTTTTAATGAAATGTTAGAAATGGGGTCTTTGGTTGGCAGTCAGGTTACCCCCTTCTCCAAGCAAGGACCCTCACTCTAGTTAGGGTAAAAGAGAATCACCCTCAGCTAACCCCTGCTTACCCCCTTGGTAGCTTGGCACGAGCAGTAGGCTTAACTTCAGAGTGCTAGGTGTAAAGTATTTGTACCAACACACACAGTAACTTAATGAAAACACTACAAAATGACACAACACAGGTTTAGAAAAATAGAGAATATTTATTTAAACAAAACAAGACCAAAACGACAAAAAATCCACAATACACAAGTCAAGTTATCAATTAAAAAGCAAAAAGAGTCTTCATGTAGTTTTAAACACACACAAACACCGTTAGCATGAAAATGTACCTTGGGTGCGTCAAAAATAAGCCTGCATGGTCGAGTGTGCGTCAAAAAAAGGGCTTGCGATGCATCGATTTCACTCACGAGCAAGACCTTGCGTCGTTTCTCCTTTCGTTGGGTCAGGGTGTGTCGTTTCTTCACTCCACAGGAGATCGATGCGTCAATCTGGTCAGCACTCTCGGGTCCGGGCAGGCCTTGCGTTGTTTTTACACGCCCAGCGGTACTTGCGTCAGAAATCCAGCCGCACGATGATCCGAAAACCATGCAGCGCAGGTTGCGATCTCACCAGCCTCCGTTAGCGATGCTGGGTGTCGTTTCTCCAACTCTATGCGTCTATTCTTCGGTCGCGTTGCAGGCGAGCGTTGATTTTCATCCTCGAAGCTGGCGGCGTGTCGTTTTTTAAGCCGCAGATTGGAGTTGCGTCAATCTTTTCCCCGCACGGCATTCTGTGCGTGGATTTCTTCCTTTTAGGCTGCCAGCTTCTCCTTTCAGGGTCCCAGGCACTGGATGGGCACCACAGGGCAGAGTAAGAGTCTCTCCAGAGACTCCAGGTGCTGGCAAAGAGAAGTCTTTGCTGTACCTGAGACTTCAAACAACAGGAAGCATGCTCTAAATCAAGCCCTTGGAGATCTTCACAAGATGGAAGGCACACAAAGTCCAGTCTTTGCCCTCTTACTCTGGCAGAAGCAGCAACCGCAGAATAGCTCCACAAAGCACAGTCAAAGGCAGGGCAGCTCTTCTTCCTCAGCTCTTCAGCTCTTCTCAAGGCAGAGGTTCCTCTTGGTTTCCAGAAGTGTTCTAAAGTCTGTGGTTTTGGTTGCCCTTCTTATACCCAATTTCTCCTTTGAAGTAGGCCTGCTTCAAAGTAAAGTCTCTTTTGAATGTGAAATCCTGCATTGCCAAGGCCAGGCCCCAGACACTCACCAGGGGGTTGGAGACTGTATTGTGTGAGGACAGACACACCCCTTTCAGGTGTAAGTGACCGCTCCTCCCCTCCCTCCTAGCACAGATGGCTCATCAGGAAATGCAAACTACAAACCCAGCTCCCTTTGTGTCACTGTCTAGTGTGAGGTGCAACCAGCCCAACTGTCAAACTGACCAGACAGGGATTCCACAAACAGGCAGAGTCACAGAAATGGTATAAGCAAGAAAATGTTCACTTTCTAAAAGTGGTATTTTCAAACACACAATCTTAAAATCAACTTTACTAAAATATGTATTTTTAAATTGTGAGCTCAGAGACCCCAAACTCCAAATGTCCATCCACTCCCAAAGGGAATCTACACTTTAATCAGATTTAAAGGTAGCTCCCATGTTAACCTATGAGAGGGACAGGCCTTGCAACATTGAAAAATGAAATTAGCAATATTTCACTGTCAGGACATATAAAACACATTACTATATGTCCTACCTTAACCACACACTTCACCTTGCCCTTGGGGCTACCTAGGGCCTACCTCAGGGGTACCTTACATGTAAGAAAAGGGAAGGTTTAGGCCTGGCAAGTGGGTACACTTGCCAAGTCGAATTTACAGTTAAAACTGCACACACAGACACTGAGTGGCAGCTCTGAGACATGATTACAGAGCCACTTATGTGGGTGGCACAACCAGTGCTGCAGGCCCACAAGTAGCATTTGATTTACAGGCCCTGGGCACCTCTAGTGCACTGTACTAGGGACATACTAATAAATCAAATATGCCAATCATGGATAAGCCAATTACATACACATTTTGTGAAGGAGCACTTGCACTTTAGCATTGGTTAGCAGTGATAAAGTGCCCAGAGTAACAAAAACAGCAGAATCAGAGTCCAGCACACACCAACAACATGGGAAACAGAGGCAAAATGTTAAGGGAGACCACGCCAAGGATGAAAAGTCTAACAAAATGTAATATTTTAACATTGCTTTTAATGTTTTTTTAAACCAAAATAAAAGCTATTGAATTGAAAAAAGAAGAAACAAAGATAAAGTGCCAACCACATATTACCATCCCAAAAGAAAAGAAATGTAGCAACTACTGTTTAAAAGCATAAAAGGAGGATGCAGCAAAACCAAAACATTTCAACATAATCAACCCTATAACTCTCATAGATTCAGGATGACAGTATTTCCGTTTTAATAATTAGCTGAAATATACGTCCAATTCTTCATCCATATTCAGTCCTCTTAGATGAAGGGTCCCATATCTAATAATGAGGTTAGATTCAATTCTTCTCAATTATTGTATTCTAGTAACCCCTCTCCCTCAAATAGGGATTCTATCTAACACACAAAACCTCACTAAACTGAAATTTTTGTCATGCTTTAACTTGAAGTACTGAGCAATAGGGTATTGTTTGTCTTTATTGGTAACCACTCTCATATGTTCCAGCACTCTTTTTTTAACTTTGTGGATCATACTTCCAATGTAGTATTTACTACTTTGTCAGCCTAGTGCATAAACACAATATTCTGAGTTACCTGTAAGATGCTTCATTATTCTTTATTGTCGAGAGTCCATTGATAATTGGACTAGCTTACAATTGGTACTATATTTACATGGTTTACATGTACCATGTGTAAAAAAGCCTTGTGAATTTCTGTTTTAACATTCTGAGCAAATTCGACTAAGCTGTGGCTATGAGTATCTTTAAGGGATGTACATCTTCTAAAAGTTAAGTGTGGACTATCTTCGATGTACTCAGTGTTCATCTGTTTTGAGTACCTCACAAAATTCCATCAGGCTACGTCTCACCTCCCATGCCTGATTGTGGAAGGACGTAATAAATCTTATTGGTTGTACCTCTTGACTGTTCTTCACTTTGGGGGCTACTTGCCCTTCCCCCCTAACCTTCATGACCTTTTCACATGCCTGTTCTATAGTTTTGAAAGAATACCCTCTTTACACAAATAGTTGTTTCATTTTATTCATCTCTTCCTGAAAGGCCACCTCTGAGCTACAATTTCTCATTGCTCTGAGCAGTTCACCATACAGAATGCTTTCTTTTAGATTCCTGGGATGACAACTTTCTGTATGTAGCAAGCTGTTACCAGCTATCTTTTTACAAAAGACTACTCTCCAATTTATTCTTATGCACTTCCAATTGCAAGTCCAGGAATTCTTTTTTAATTTGATGTATGTGGCAGATGAACATAAGATTAAATGAGTTGTCATTTACGATATTTACAAACTCATAAGCTTCTTTTATACTTCCTTTCCAAACACAAAAGATGTCATCTATATAGCACACCCAGAGGACTACATGTTCGTAAAAATTACGGGTGATACTGATGACCTGCTTCTTCCACCAGCCAATATAGAGTCCTTCATAGGTGGGGGCGAAGCATGTCCTATTTGTCGTCTCCTGGGTAGATCTATATATATATATATTGCTTGAAAATGAAAACAAATATTTGTCAAACATGTACACATCATATCCAGCAGCATCTCAGTATGAAAAAGGTAGGATGGTGACCGAGCTCTCAAAAAATGTCAACTTGCCTTAATTTCCAAATCATGGGGTATGCAATATATAAGCTATTTACATCAAGACACGTAAGCATGTAGTTATCTTCCAATGTAATATCATCAATCCACCTCAAGAAATCGCCTGTATCTCTTTTATATGAGGGGAGAGACTGTATGAACAGTGTCAGGAAAAAGTCAACATACTTCAACGTGCTCTCCAGCATACTCCCCTGAAAGAAACAATCAGTCTAGCAGGGGGGTTGATCGGGTCTTTATGACATTTTGGTGAAAGGTAAAGTGCTGTCAGTTTAGGAAAAACACAATTAAGGAATTGATAATCCTCCCATTCTATCAGGTTTTGATCTTTCCAAACAATAAGTTTCTCTTGGTAATCTTTGTTGGCCTTCTCAAACTTTTGTCTAGTTGATAATTCATAATTACTAGTATCACTTAGTAGTCTATGACCTTCACTTAACTATAGATCTAATGGCAACACCACAACATTAACTCCTTTATCAGACATTTTAATGGTAGTTAATGGCATCCATTTCTATGGTTTGCTATGTTTAAAATGTAAGTCTAACTATAACGTCCCTGTAACCTTTGTTTTTTCCAGTGAATAAATATATATATATATATATATATATATATATATATATATATATATATATATATATATATTACCAGTAGGAAGTTAAGTTATAGTTAAGACCTGGTTTTCATAGAGCAGGGGGGGATCAAAAAAAGTGCATTTCCCAATTTAATTCCCATAGGGATTTTAGACACGACTGCAGACATTTTCTTAGACATTGCATAGCTTTGTTTTCTTGGCATGTCCTAATGTCCCTTGGTTTCCATTAGGCCACTGGGTATGGGTCTCTTTCAGCAGAGAGAAGTCGTACCTCTGGGAGCATGTTTTTATTGTTATTGCTTTTAATCCTTTCAGTGGAAATGCTTGTTCATGAGAAGCCGTAATACCACATTTGGTGAATGAAAAGATGGCGCGTATGTGGATGTTAGTTGTTATATTTTAAACTAGTTCATGTTAACACCTTCTCTGTTAACCTGCATACATAAGGCAACAATATTACTTATAGCCTTGTCTTGAACTACTACATTAAATTAAATAAAATGTGCAATTCTTACAGGGCCTGCAGTGTGAATGCATCTGAAAATGCAATGCTTGTAGCCATTCTCTTCTAACAGCAGCAGATCTTGGTGCAATTCTGAAGGGGTCTTGCTGCTTACTTCCTACCTGCAGGTAGAGATAAAAGGACAGTAATATGTGGAACGTACCTGTATTTGTAATAAGTCATAATCGTGGTCTGTATGTTAAAAAAACAGAAATTCACTGAAAAAAACAAAGGTTACAGGGACGTTATAGTTAGGAAATAGAATTGAAAAAAAACATAGACATTCACTTAAAGACCCAACAGTTACAGGGATGTTATAATTAGGTTCTGAATTTACTTGCACAAACTATACAAATGCAGCAATTATATTTAGAGTTATCTCAATTAAGTATAAGTCGCGGCCTAAGGTAACTATATATCATGCCCTCACCATGCACTGTTAATTACCACAGATATTACAGCACTCATGAAAACTTCTATAATGTCATTAAAAATATAAATGAAACATTAGCAGTCAAATTACTGAAGAAAAAACTGTGCATGATGAGGGCCTGAGTTATAGTTACCTTAGACTGGGAGTTATAGATACCTGAAACAAGTCTAACTATAACTCATGAATTTCTATGGTTTTGTGCAAGTGAATTCAGAACCTAACAATAACATCCCTGTACAGTTTTTGTGTGAAAAAATAATATATATATATATATATATATATATATATATATATATATATATATATATATATATATATATATGTGTGTATATATATATTTATGTGTGTGTGTGTGTGTGTGTATGTTTATAGAACTATATATTTATATTTAATATTAAATGTTACTTACATTTATTTAATATACATTATATTTATGTTATGTATTAAATATTTAGGATTTACTATTTTAAAATACATATTTATTGAAAAACTATATTTTTGTCATATTTTCAACAATATGAGTGTGAAATGATATTTTTTCATTATTTTTGTATTTACCATTACAAGTAAAGGGAAACCATACAGTATTTGTGTCATCAATATTTTTGACACAATATTTCCAGTGTCTCTATATTTTTGTAAAGCTATGCTAAGAATCAAGCAACCCCAGGAAATCTCAAAATTGAAAAAAGAAGAAAACATCATTGAGTAGACAATACAAAGGCTGGTTGGTATACATATCAGTTAATGATTAAGCTATTTCCTTAAGATAAAAAGACTTGATTGTGACTGAATACCTAGAGGTAAGGTATTGATGACCTTGATGAAACCACAGCCAAAGGGACACCTTATCTGGCATTCCTAAATCTATGAGTTTTAACTAGAAAAAGATGTTTATATCATAGGTCTTCAGAAGGAGAGTACCAATAAAAAGAGAGACCAAGTAGTCGGCTTAGCTGGTATTATGAACAGTTTTATGGCACAAACACAGCTCTTGTTTACCGGGAGCAAGTGCAAATTTTGAACTTGTTGTGAAATGGAGTCTCTCCTTAGACCAAAAATCTCTCTGGCAGCTCTATTTTTGAGCAGCTGCAAGCGTTATGTGGGATGTTTCACTTTACAACCAATAAGGAGTTACAATAATCTATTCTTGATGTCATAGGTGTTTGTTCTAAGTCTTTTATTTTATATAGAAGCATGTGGTGCAACTGCATTTGAAATGTTTTGAGAAAGCCAGTTCATTGTCAATTACAAACCCCAGATTACGTGCAGAGGGTGATGAAAAGGGCTCAGTTCCAAGAGTTTCCGGCTACCACTCATTGGTTCTTGCAGTATTTGGTCCTTTTGTCTTCTCCCCATTCAAAGATAGGAAGGTGCTGTCCATGGAACTGGCCAATTCTTTAAGACAATTTCTAAGATTGAAAGCCACTTTCGTTATTCCACCGTCAACTCTGACAATCAACTGAGTATACTCGGCATGGGTGAAAAAGAGATGCTGAAAGCTAGAATGAGTTAGGAGAGGGGAGCCACTTAGAAAATGAAAACAGAAGTGCTCAGGACAGGTTCCTGTGATTCTCCATGTCATCATGTTGGGAGTTGAACTGAACTCTGCCAGTGCTACTGTATGGGTTGGATCATGAAGGAAGGACACAAACCATTTGTGAACTTTGCCCAAAGTTCCTGATTTCCTTTAATCAGTTCAGAAGGATGGAAGGGGGATGATATTTAATGCTGCTGAGTGGTCTAATAAAATCAGAATCACTATTTCAACGTCATCCTTGATCTGCCTGATAATATTAATGACAAATAAGGGGCAACCCAGTACACCTTTTTTTTGTTTTGTTTTGATGGTTTCATGGATCAATTTACTTTGAGACTGAAACGTCAATGCATTACCCATCTTTCTGTGGAACAATTCGCAACATCTATCAGAGTTGTTTTGTTATGTTCATCAGACATGCAGTGGGCTCCCAGTACTTTGCAATATGTTAACAACATTTAAGTTATTGTTGCAATGACCTAAACAATGTTGATGTACTTGAAACATTGTCAGGAGACAACCCCCGGATCAGAGTTTGTTTCACTTTTCAGTTTGATTGTGTGTAGTTTTGGTACACTCTATACTCTTTTCTTAAGACAGATTTATAAATGGATACTTTTGTTATCATGATTTGTCCTTTTGTTCAGTAATATTTCATGTTTATTTTATATGTATTTAATTGAAATCAAATGTAAATGATAGACATCATCAAATAATAACAAATCATACAATAATTCCATTATAATATCCCTTGCTGGCACTCTTACCTGTTCAATATTATTACTGAGCATAACCAGGACATTTTCTGTACATAAGCCTTTTCATAAGCCTGACTGTGCTGTGTGGAGATCCTGATTCCATTCTTCAAATTTAGGTAATTGCTTTTTGAGGTAGGAAAGGGCTGAAATGACATTGCAGAGTCTTGGTGGTGATTTCAGGACGGCAGGAAGGCAGCCCAAGATGTTGTGAGAACGCATCTAGAAGTTATAGCCCATGAAGCACTTGTGCTCTGAAAATGAAGTGCCTTAACCCAAAGTG
This sequence comes from Pleurodeles waltl, assembly GCF_031143425.1. NCBI lineage: Eukaryota > Metazoa > Chordata > Amphibia > Caudata > Salamandridae > Pleurodeles > Pleurodeles waltl. The sequence goes on from NC_090445.1 coordinate 935,330,407, forward strand.
TAGGTGTTAATACTAATGCAATTCAAACATTTCTGATTTAAACAGCACATTTTATTATGTCACTTCGTTTTTGAGTCTCATTTGTGATACATTTTGCACACAGCAAATTGAAGAAACACCTGCGACTTGGGAATTTATAAAAGCCCTTCATGTGATCCTGAATTATTTGTGTATTGAGGGAGATCCATTATCAGTTTTCCACTATGTCACTACCTCATTCTGCCTGACTTATGGCACCCTAGCGACCACAACTGTGCATGCGGTCAATGGCACTGACCAGCAGAGTTTCTATTTGCTTCGTATTACCTTGAAATTGAGGTGGTAAATCAGACAAACAATGTCAGAAAGTAAGAGTAAACAAAGAAGACAAATGACACCTTGAATGTCACAAAGGTGCAATTGCGAGACATGAGTGAGACAAAGGGATTAATAATAGTTTCACCATTTCAAGGGTAACTGGTATTTGGTAGAATGTTGCAAGAAATTGATCTTTGTGAGGGATAGTCATAGATTCAGCAAGGAAATATGGGCTGTTTCCGCTTTAAACCCTGAAGTATAGGATAAATAGTTTAAAAAAAGACTGCTATGCACTGCACAAGTGAGGAAGGTGTTTTGTGGCAAGAAGAAAATGTAACACTACATCATTGTTTATTGGATTTATATTTATGGTCAGACAGCAGAGGTAACAGTTACAGACCATGACCAAGCAAACCTTTAGGCCTCAGACAATAGAATATTCAGAGATTAGCATGAAGGGTGGTTGATGCTTATCAGACTCTAATTTTTTTTTTTTTTAAAGGTTAATGAATTTGCATGTTAAGTCACAAGTCAACACAGTACTTTTCAATATGCTCTCATAGCTACGTAGTAAGTTTAAAAATATTATGACTTCTATCATTCAAAAAATCATCCAGTTGAACTGCTCCTTTTTACTGTTCAGGGCAAGTTCTCCATGTCTACTGCAGCAGAAGCCATGTTGAAGGGATAGAAGCAACAAAGAGAAACACACTAATGTACTGAAAATCAATGGCAAGGAGCTCAAAATAAACCATTGTAACATGCAATAAATGTGCAATTCCAGCACAAAACTATATATATTGATGGAAGATAGTGTAAAAGCTTAAGTCATGTTTTGTCATTTGTTTAGTCATTGACGGTTAAGATAGCATGTCAAAATAAGAGAAAGAGCAACATTTACTTTCTTGGATAGTGTAGGAACATAATAGTATTATAGACAAGAATTATAGAAAATGTGGTTATGAGTGTAAATGTCGAAGTTTAGTCTTCCTTGTATTTTAGCTGATGGGCTGCAGTATGTTTTAAGAAACACTATTCATTTTTGATAAACCAGTTTTGCCAGTAGTAGGACTACACTTTCTGTCTTGTTTGTTACATAATGTTCGTAAAATAAATATTGCCTTGGGTCTTCACAAGAATGTTTCATCACTGATTTCTTTCTTAAGGGGTGCCACCGTTGACTTCATCAACTGAGAATTCAGCTGTTAAAGACATAGCCATCGCTATTTACTAAAGATGTTACATTGGCTATGAACATTGCATTTGCCGAAAAATAAATATGGGTGGGGGTACTTTGGTACCGGTTGGAATGGGAATCCCCTTTGCCTGGCTTAAAGACATGTTCCTCTGAACTTAGTCTATGACCAAGGAAGGGAGTGCTCTGAGAACTACTCTTCCTGGTAGCCAGCTTCCTAGGGGGGAAAAGACATCACCTGAAGTCTTGCCTTGGTGGAATAAACTGTTCATCTGACCTGAAGTGCTTAGGCTCTAAACTGCCTGCTGAGAGAGAAAATGAGCCTGTCAACCCTTCAGGAGGTGTGACTGTCTAGGAAGACCCAGAAGCAGTGAGACCCTGGTGCTGATGGGGTTTGCCAGAGGAAGGAGGATGGGGAGAGCAGTTGTGTGCCCAGTTGTTGATGGGCTTTGGACTTCTTAAATGGTGGTTCTAGGCTGGGATGGCAGATCTGCAACTGTCCATGCTGCTGTGACCTAAGAAATGCATTCATGGTGTTCCATGTTACTGTGACCAGAGAAGTGTACATGCAGCTGCAAACAACGCTTTGACTAAAGAAGTGTGCATGTGCCAGTCCACAATTATAAGAAATTGCTTATAAGTTGCAGAGTATGTGATTCCACCACAAATAATGTGTGTGCAACTGTCTATTTACTAGAACCAAGTACCTTCGTGTAGCACTTCACTCTCTCAGTGTAGAGAAGTAGAGCAGTCCAATGTCTACTCAGGAGGAGTGGTGTTGGATAGTCACTCCAGCTTGCTGGTAGGTAACAAAAAAAATCAACCGTTGTCTAATCAGTGTTTTTCCTTTTTAAAAGGAAAAATAGTTTATTAAACACACTTGTCTAAATACTGTGCTTTAATTTACCCATATGTACATCTGAATAATAATATCCTGGGCATTGTTATTCCTTTGGTGACACCCACACCCTCATATCATGTTACACTCGAACTGGGTCCTGAAACCGACAACACAATACCCACCCACCTATACGAAATGCAACATCACAATATAAAGAGATCTCATTTTTTTAAAACATTTATTTATGGAATATTAGAATAAAAAGGCGCAGGCTCCATGGCGGTCCCAGCATGCACAAAAAAAAAGAAAAAAGAACATCATCACATTGGCAATATGGGCAGCATGCAATGCCTCACGGTACAGTTAAAAGAAGGAATATGGGTGTATCAAGTAGGCAGAGCATCGTAGGAGGTCTAATTTTAGATAAGGCAGGACTACTGGCTTTGTCATGGTGTCACCACTTCAATAAAAGCAGTCTGTGTTATATGTCATTAATATAATACCAGGGAAATCAAAAATGACCATACCAACATTCATGTTATTGTAGGACTGTGCATTGTCAACCATAAACAATGTCAGTAATCACTGCATTCAATAGAAGTATCTCAGAGTCTTTCTTTTACTTTCATTAGACTGCTACTGCAGTCATAGAACCAACTACTAGAGCTCTCTGACCTCCTAAGCCATATGCAGAAGCACCAGCTCAGACAGAGCTGTGAAATAGATTAGATTGTTAAAAATCAATTTTCTCCGAGTGTGAAGTAACTACACTTATTTGCATTTTCACCCAAATTCCCTTTGTTCCAAAAAGCACTGAGAACATTTGGCGAGGTCTACGATTCTCAACATGTTTAAAGAGCTGTAATGGTCATGATATGCCTTACAATATGATTTCCAAAATGTTTAAATAAGTAATATCGTTTGAGGGGACATTGAGATAAAGTAATGCATAAACTAACTGACCGATATGGCCTTTCAGTGGCATTTTAGGCAACACTAAATGGAATAAAACATCATTTTCATGAGAAGGCAAGCCTTTTTAATCATCGCTGCTGCTTTTGTGTTGCTTCTTTGCTGTAGTACGCCTAAAGCTTCATTTACTTGCATTAATTACACAGACTTTTTTTTTTAACATAGACTAATTTTATGCACAGACATTACGCCTATGGGGAAATGTATATGCCGTGTAACAATTGCCGACTGGCACAGAATTTCTCATTTGCAATTTAAAATTGTCTCCCGAGATGTCTTCTGCTTCCTTAACACGAAGATTATTGGTTTCACAGTCAGCATTTGGTTGTGGGTTTAATGGTTCAAATTCTATTATTTTTGGGATCGTGTAACTATGTTAATACTCTCATTAGATTAAGGCACTATGCAAATTATCCCTTTTCTAACATTCTAAAAGAGGTATTTTAAAAGGATTGCAGTTTTTTCGTGCATTCGATTTTTTAGACCGTTATACAATCAATGCAGGGACAATTTAATGCAGGAAAAATATAGAAGCAATAAATACTCTTCATTTGCAGTTCAGAGGAAGAGCGAGAGACTCTAAACTGTTGATGTCAACACCTTTACCGTGATTGGTAGAGTATGAGCTCCTGGTTGAGCTGCCGGGCAGCTTATTCATTAGCACTGTAACATGAAAGTGCACTTTCTTGGTAGACAGACAGCCGGCAGTGACATGAATGTCTACACTTCTGAGCAGCACTGTTCGCGATTGCTGATTGGATACTCTGCTCATACATATTCATTGTTAATATTCCACCAGCCTCGTATCTATTATCTAGCGTAACTAAACACAAATAACAGGCGCAGTATAGACGCCATACTCCTGTAAGCAGTGCGCTTGTGCATCCTAGATGGTATGGCTGCTGTCTGAACTGTGATTATTTTATGAAGGCACAGCAGGAAATTGGAGCAGATTCATAAGTAAGTGTTTCTTCAAATATCACGTGCCTCTGTTAAGTGTTACATGCTTTGCGCGGTGCACATTGTATATTCTCTAGTGTTCTTTCATCCTGAAGTTAGTGATTTTTATCTGCCATAAATGTATGAGTTGATCAACATATCATATGAGGGTGGTATCCAATATATAAAGTAATCATAATTGTTATTTCAAGAGAGAGTAAATACCATCCAGGGCTACATGCTTGTGTGTAGTGTTCAGGTGTTGGCTTTGTCCATATGCATCTCATATTTTGAGAATAACTGCATTTTTTTCTGTTTCCCATATTTGGAACATAGTTTATACAAAAGACATTTACTTAAGTGTGGTAAGCTACTATAAAATTATTTCCAGGAACACCTCGTGTTGAGGAATTTACAACAAATTCTAGACCTCAGTCATTATATTATGTATTTGAAAAAAATAGCAATAATTGCGCCTATTTTAAATATGCTTACTTAGACGTCTGTCAAGCCATCAGGACATTTTGATGCAGCATTTTAACTAAGCATGACATGGAACAAGATGATTTTTGTATTGCATGAATCCCTTTCTGACAACAGCGAAGATATTTCATGGTGCAGTAGGTGCAGTGGCACCAGGGCCAAGAGGCTTGAGAGGTCCACTGAGCCCTGCTTTTTGCTGTATTTTACTAGCCAAACAATGTTCAAAGGTTGCATTTTCCATGGTTGCCGCAGGGCTCATGGCATTTGTACTACTCCACTGCTTTGTGAAGGCCATCTCAAACAGCCTGGAAACCATAAGTTCGATATACTTTCTTGTTGGGAATGTGTGCATAAAGGCAGCGACTTGACCGTGGCCTATAGAAAAAACAGAGTAATAGTTGAGAAGAAAAGTCAGTCGTGAAGTGCTTCAGTCCTCTCCTGTAACTGTTATTTGCAGCTTAGTTCCGAAATTCAAAACTGGTAATTCTAAAGCATGTTCGTTGTGTCATATTAACGTTGGCCCTCAAAAGACATAACCCACTTGGGAGTACAGATAACCAGTGGCACCTTCCATGGCATTCCATGCAGGGTAGTCATTTGGATTTTTCCTGCAGACTCATTCTAATCTCTGCTTCTCTTTTTACACCCATTTTAACAAGTACAGTGAGCAAATGAGCAACAGAAATCCCTTCTGCATGTCACACTTTCCCTTGGTGCGGCATGTGCAGTGACACCGAGGCACAGTGGCTTGAGAGGCCCAGTGAACCCTCATTATTGCTGTACTTTGTCATTCAAACAGCAACCAGGGGGTCCATTACCTTCCTTCCTCCAGGGCCCATGACTCACTGGCTATGCGGCTCCCTTCTGGGTGTCCTAATGTATGATCACTGCTAACCTCTTTGCTCCTTTGTGCCTTCTAGCTAACAACAGGCGAAAATAACAAGAGAGGGAGTCAAATGGTAACATTATTCGACCTAGAAAGTGTAACTAGGCTGCCCTGAGAGTCCCATGGTAACATTTGAAGCAGAATCATTTCTCTGAACACACCTCCTCGCAGAAGTCACCGCGGATCCTAATGGTAGACATAAAACTAGGGCACTGGTGGTCTTTAATAGCCGAAAGGTGGGGGGAAGGGGAGTACATTGGAGTGCATTTTGTACGGCGCAGTAAAAGTATCGTTTCACGCCGCTTAAGTACTGAGGAAAGATATTCATATGTGCAAAACATTCTGGTTATATCAGTACCAGACATATTCTTCCTTCAGTGTAGTCTAAGGCTATGAAATATAATGAATGGTACATGTAAATGAAGCACAGCAAATTAATTAAACTACATAAATTGCATTTCTTTATATTAACAATGGAAATTGAAATATATTAAAATATCGAATCACAAGGTATTCTGTATTCTGAGTATATCCCCCCGCGACGCAGTGAGGAGTGCTCTACTGCGTGCAGGATGGAATGTGTCAGATCACCTCTTTAGTTCCAATGATCGATATGGGACTCAAACTAGAACCTCAACGTGTCTTCTGACTGACAGCAGCCCTGGCTCTTTCGGTCGATGTAGCACTGGCTGAACATAGACACCCCCACGTCACACATGAAGCTACCATGTTAAAAATGTATTTGCAGAGAATCGAAGACAGCGTATCCATCCTGTCGTGCTCTCTCAATGTATACGAAACGTTAACTTCAAATATCCTTTTCTCTTACATCTGTATTCTGGTCCTTCCAGAAATACATCCAAGCTAGGAGTCGAGATGGGAGGGGAGTTTGAATGTTAAAAAGGGGGCAGACAGCGTTACAAACTCTTGTCATGGGCTTGATGGCCTAAATTGCACATACAGTTTAACATTGAAGACAACGACTTTGGAAAGATAAAGTTCTCTCATCTAGAAATGTATTTTGCTATTCTTTGATTAACTCTATGGTAACTATTAAACCACTGTGGTCCCTGATTTAGCACAGTGGTCATCTTTTTGCTTTTCCTTGCCTTTATCAGTACCTTAGGAGTGAGGTGGATAGTGGAGAAACAGGCCCACTTGGTAACTCTTGCTCTAAATGAGTAAATCAACCACCCAATTTGAGATCTATATGTATTTATATTATACAAGGGTGGTAGCCATTCTGCAGCTGTGGGTGAAATTCTTAGGGTTAGGAATTCCTCAGATTTTTGATTGGTAATACCTTTATCACTGTTTGATGAACCTACATAAAATTATGTAGACCCATTCTTTTTTCTACATTGGCGGATGATGCAAAGTTTCATGGTGATTAGTTAAGGGGTTGCAAAGAAAAAAGGGAGGTGGACCCAAAACACGTTTTTCTACCAATGCATTTGCCATAGACTTAACTCACTGATGTAGCAAGAAAGCAGATTTGCATACCATTTAGCAGGAATATAGATTATGGTGTTTAAAGTTCCTCTTTGTCATTTGATCTGAATTGGTTCAGTTTTTTTAAAGTACTAAACAACAAACACTGATATTGGGCCATCGTATACTGCAGTACCTTTCTCGGTATACCGCAGTACAAGGCAATGATGAAACAGAATATTATTAGTTAATCAAAGCTCTTGAAAAGAATAAGCAGCCATATTGTTTAGGTCACGCTTTCTATTTTCCCCTCAGTTTTTAAGTGAAGTATAGTTTACTAGCATTTTGTAATGTATAAGAAGACATGGGACAGTTTAGAAAAGTCTGAAGAGTAAGAAAAAAATGTTTTTATTGATTTATGTGTTTCCTAAAAAGTTTATAATGTACTGAGGAACATTTGTAATATTATTTAGAAAGTACCACGGCACCTACTCATTTTAAATAAAAATGTATATATCACAAAAGACACCATACCACACACCACTCCACCCCTCACTATGACACACAACTCCACTCTAGGACACTCCACTCTGCTCTATGACATGCCTCTCCACTCTATGGCATACTACTCCACTCTATGACTTGCCACTCCACTATTTGCCTTTCCACTCTATGCACCTCCATTCTCTAACACACTCTGCGACACATCACTCCACGACACAGTACTCCACATAGTGCCACTCCCCTGTACAACACTCAACTCCACTCTATGCCATTCTTGTCCACTTTACTATACGCCACTCTATGACATGCCAGTCCACTGTTCAATACTCCACTCTATGACACGTAATGCCACTTGACTCTACCACATGCCATTCCACTGACCAACACACCACTCTACTCTACCATACATCACTCCACTCTATAAGATGCTACTTCACTCTACAATATGCCACTCCACTCAATGCACCTCCACTCTAAGACATTCTATGACACGCCACTCTATGACACACCATTCCACTTTATGACATGCCACTCCACTATATGGTACTCCACTCTACTCTATGATACGCCACTCCACTCCACTTTACTTTGAGACATGCCACTCCACTCTACAATACACCATTCCACTCTATGCCATTCCACTCCACTCTATGACATTCCACAACACTGACCTCTGCGACATGCCACTTGATTCTAGTCCCCTTCACTCTAGGACACTCTTTGCTGAACCACTCTATGACACAGCACTCCACTCTACTCTACTCAACCACACACTACTACACTGTACGCCCCTCCCCTCTACTCTAACACATGCAACTCCAAACTATGACACACCACTCCACTCCACTCCACTTTTTGACCTTACTCTTCAAATCTACAACACTCCACAAAACTCCACTTTACGACACTCTACTGCATTCTATGCCATTTCACTCTACATTACTATACTTCACTCTAAGCCACTGTGCAATACTCTGCTCCACTCTATATCACTCTCCAACACTCGACAATACTCTACACAACACCCTCTATGCTATTCAATGCCATTTTACTACTCTCTGTTCTATGAAACATTATTCCACTCTCCGACTCTCTACTCCACTCTTTGTCACTCCACTCTAAACTACGCTATACATCTCCACTCTACAGAACTCTTTGCCACCTCACTCTAACACATTCTATGCCAGTCTACTCTACTATATATCACTTCCTTGTACAACAATCTACTTTGCTCTATGCCACTCCACTCTACTGCACTCTACAACACTGGATTCTACAACACTCCACTCTATGGCACTCCACTCTACAATACTCTCCTCTACTCTAAGCCACTTTATGACACTCTACTCAATGAAACACCACTCAAGGACACTCCACTTAATGACAGTCCACTCAACGACGCTCCGTTCGATGACACTCCACTCAATGACACTCCATTCAACAACACTCAAATCCACTCTAGATCACTCCACTCTGTGACACTGTACTCCACTTTAAGTACAACAAGATATCTTTTATTAGCTTACCATTTACAAAGTGGCCCACATAAAGCACACACATTTAATTTACCTTACACTTACCATTTATCTGTATATTATTTCAAATGTTGTACTTCTAATAGCTGAAAAAATATGAATAATATTGGTACCAGTCTTTATCTTTTGAGATATTTAGTTACTTCTGAAAACATTTTTTTTTCTTTTTTTAAGATTTTGCCTGGAAGGTTTGATTTTTTTCAAAGGTCAATATGACCAACCAACAAAAAAAGTCTCGACAGCAAAGAAAAGAAAACCTAAGGTTGTTGGGGAGGACACTGGTGAACCATGACCACCTCTCAATGAATGGTCATATCCCCCTCTCCCACAACAATGACAGTATGGCGGAGGAGACAGTGGCCCTCATTCCGAGCCTGGCGGGCGGCGGAGGCCGCCCGCCAGGCTTCCCCCCTCCGAAATACCGCTCCGCGGTCGTAAGACCGCGGAGGGTATTCCGAGTTTTCCCCTGGGCTGGCGGGCGGTCTTCACAAGACCGCCCGCCAGCCCAGGGGAAAACTCCCTTCCCACGATGACGCCGGCTCGTAATAGAGCCGGCGGAGTGGGAAGGTGCGACGGGTGCAGTTGCACCGTCGCGTATTTCAGTGTCTGCTTTGCAGACACTGAAATACTTTTAGGGGCCCTCTTACGGGGGCCCCTGCTGTGCCCATGCCATAGGCATGGGCACAGCAGGGGCCCCCAGGGGCCCCGCGACTCCCCCTCCCGCCATCCGGTTCCCGGCGGGAGAACCGCCAGGAACTGGATGGCGGGAGGGGGAGTCGGAATCCCCATGCCGGCGCAGCATGCTGCGCCGGCTTGGAGGATTCCTTTGGGGCAGCGGGAAACCGGCGGGAGACCGCCGGTTTCCCTTCTCTGACCGCGGCTGAGCCGCCGCGGTCAGAATGCCCCGCGGGGCACCGCCGGCCTGTCGGCGGTGCCACCGCGTCCCACGGCCCTGGCGGACTTGTTCCGCCAGGGTCGTAATGACCCCCAGTATGTCTTAGTACTGCCACACTGCTCGATAATTCTTTATTCTGCATCAACAGATGGATTTGGACAGTGGTACAAAGAGCAAGAACTGATGCAGGGCCCGATTCACTGGCAGGTGGAAGGGGCAGCTATTGCAGAAGAAGTCCAAGGTCTTACTAGAGGGACAGATGCAAAGGGAAGTGGAGAGAAGCTGATGAAATAAAAAAAGCTGAAGGTGTCACAGTAGCCGAAGAAGTGGCTACAGCCGATGTTTCTGCTTCGGCCTCTTCAATCTTCTTCTGATGCCTTCTTTCTTTAGCATACTCCAACCTGGTGGAATACAAGGCCTGAATGTTTTCCCTCATTCCTTTGGTACCAAATGAATACTATTTTATATTCCAATGGGAAATTACTTCTTTGCTGTATAGGTTGCAGAGTACCAGTTTGGAGTTCACCTTTGTCCTTCATGGGCTGTATTACACATCATGGCCCAGGATACAAGGGCATTTAGGCCCACTTTAGGCTCCACCAGGTCACAACAGTATTACAGAAAGGGCTTCAAATGCTTGTACACCCCCTCTATACTACTAGTAATGCTGGCGCACATGTAGCACCAGCGCTATCATGAGAGGACGTTCTGTCATTAGCATAGGGGCATGGCCTCATGCTAATGAGGGAATCACTTTGCCTCTGTGTCCATGTCGTATTATAGATGTGGGCTCAGAAGCAAATATCCCTTTAGGAGGTACACTGAAAGCATGCCACTAAAAGATTGCACACTTTCGGTGTGCCTTCTAAAGGTAGCCTTCTGGTAGGAAGTGGGGAAAGAAAGCAGGTCCCATGCCCCCCCTAGACATTTCCCTGCAGGCGGGTGCAGCCACTCACTGCTCCTGCCTGCAAAGGGATTTCTCTCTCGTCTTGAAAGTGCAGGATGCATGCCTCCTGCACTATGACTGTGGCTTTAAAGCAGCCTCATTGTATTCCACTTGCATGTGCTGCCCCTGAGAGAGTTAGCAGCTGCCTTTATGGGCAGCGCATTCTGTAAAATAGGATGCACTTTCCCTGCTGCAACTCCACAGGATGATCTTCCTCAGCCATTGCAGGTATTGAAAGTTTCAGCGTTTCTTTTGAAGAAAAGATATTCAATCTTACAAGCAGCACAACCTTCTACTTGGAAGAAATAACATTAAATGGGGATTCAGGGTATACAATTCCTGTGTCCTATAATTGACAGATTTCTAAGTCTATGAGATGCTGTTTAACAAAAGCAAAAGTACAGCGGTAGCATCCTGATACTATTGTGGTACCCAAAGAGTTCACAAACACAACCTACCATTACCATACTAACACATATACCATTAAACAGCAAGACTAACCTTCAAACATGGATCCATATTTTGAATAAGAAAGAATTCTACAATGTAAATAATAGTTTAAAATATTCTGAAGATACTGCTGTACTATCAAGGAACTACTATTTAAAACAAAACAGTGTCATGCAGATGACACCAGCATTCATAATGAACTTTGCCTTATCTAAAAAAAAATAGAGTACCAACAAACAATAAAAAAGAATCAATAGCATAATTAACAGTGTTATATGGTTAAAAATACTTAAAAAAAATACAAATTCAATGAAAAAACAAATATTGAGAGTAAGTTATAGTTAGGAAAACGTAATTATTTTTATTTGTAGACAAAACCAACTTAAACTACACAGACCATAGAAAATCATAACTTAAAGGTATAATTTGCATACCACCCAAAACTTAATATAACTCACTCAACTCTGTACAAAGAGCTTTATCCACAAGTAGAAATCACACTCATGGTGGAGGCCCCGCAGTCAAAGCAGAGTCTCTGCACTCGGAGCAAAATCTCCTCAACAAGAATTCTCACTGTGGAGATTTTGATCCGAGCCATGGCGTAACGAAATTTGAGGGGTCCTCCCTGCAAAATACATGGAGGGGACCCCCACGCTCCAGACCAAGTCGGGAGCAACCCGTGCACAGTGTCAGAGGTCGGCACCCTGGAACCCGGGGGCCTCCCCTCACCATAGGGGATGCAGGGACTATTGTTATGCCACTGGCCCGAGTGCAGAGACTCCCCCACAGCTGTGGGTGATCTGCCACTAGTGCAGAAGCCCTTTGTGAATCAGGCCCACAGTGTTGTGAACTCTCTAGATAGTCTAAATAATTTATAACTTGCCCTTTCTCCATGCAGTGCTGATATAATTTCATATTACATACTTATATCATGCTAAATCATAGTTTTCATAACAACACTTATGACATCTCAGATTACATAATTTATGAAAACACTGTGCATTTTAGAGGGCCAAGCTATATTTAATTTATTCTAAATATAAATGTGGCATTTGATAGATGAAGTATAATTCATCGAGTTGGTAAAGACATTAACAGTGTAATTCTGAGGCTGATGGTCTAAGGACTACCAGCCCCACAGTGGTGGTTAGACCACTACTACTGTGGTGGTCTGACCGCCACATTACAACCATGGAGGGCAGACCTGCCAAGGGACCACCATCCCCACCAGGCACATGGTTCCCGATGGGGTGACAGCAGTGGGAGTTGTTCTCAGCCAGGGCTACGCTGAACTCAACATCGCCTGAGGGACCCCGCCATGGAAATGCTGACCGAAAGCCAGTGCCAGGGGCACTGCCCATGCTAGTGGCATAGGTAGTGCAGGGGGCCCCCTGCCCAGCACAATCAGAATCCGCACTATCTGTTTTGCAGACAGAGCGCATTCTAATGGTGCTCGGGGGCACACCTGTGGGATGGCATTGGCCTCTGCTCCATGTGGAGCCGAGACAAATGCCACTGCACAGTTTCCATTGTGATGACCTGCCGGTCCGCCAGGTGGAAACCTTGTAATGGGTCTGATGAGGAGATTGCCAGCTCTGCTGCAGTCTTCTCACCATCAGTCTGGCAGTCGGCTTGTTGCACCGCCTGACTTATAATGAGGCCCTAAATTTGTCATTCCGTTGGTACTTCATCCGTACGTTTTCGAGATGATTGGTGGACCAGGAGTCATCTCTGTATCTTCAAAAGAAAAGTGTGCACAGTAAGTCCCTTCATGGTGCAAGAAGTTTGGTATATGGCCATTATGTGTAGTGACAGCAATTCACCCAATTTTTTACTTTTTCGTTTTTTAAGAATCAAGCTCTCAAAGCAGGAGGTTGTTTCTGAAAAGCAAAATACTAACAACTGCCATACATTTGGAGTTTTATCACAGGATGTGGGAGTCACTATTTTTTTGATGTTCCTTACTGCCAGGATTTTCTTGGCTGCAGTGGGCAGAATAAAATAATCACACAGTCTGCTCTAAATAGAGCAGGTGTTGTAATGGCTTTACTGAGTTGGCCCCAGCTCTGTTGCCCCCCTTTGAATAAGCCTTTAATCAATGGAGGCAACAGGGTCTACGTTTACAGAAAGCTTGTAGTCCACTGGTTTCTCTGTCACATTTGTGACAAAGTGCCCTGTCCATAAAGCTCTGAATCAGTCAGACCAAAGACATTAAGGTGGTCATTACAACCCTGGCGGATGGTGTTAAAGTGGCGGTAAGACCGCCAACAGGCCGGCGGTACAAATTTTGCAATTACGACCGTGGTGGAAACCACCAACAAAGACAGCCACTTTAACACTCAGACCGCCACGGCAGTACAGACAAACAGCTTGGCGGTCAACGCCAACAGCCAGGCGGGAGACAATGTACCGCCCACACTATTATGACAGGCCAATCCACCACCTTTTCCGGGGCAGATACAACGCGGATAAAAACACGGCGGAAACAGGCATTTCGAATGAAAAACGCTCACCTCTACACACTCCACGACGAAGGAGGACAGCATGGAGCCAGAACTTCAAATTCTCCCAGTGCTAGTCTTCCTGCTCTTCTACGAGGATCACCAACGCCGGCGGCGAAGACCACGGTGAGTACTGCACCTACGACATAGGGGAGGGGGGAGGCAAAAAATAGGGACACACACACTCAACACCCCAAACCCCACCCCGACCCTCACCCACTACAACACACACACCAATGCTTATCAATACATTACAGTAACACCCCCTCTAAGCCCCCCCGGAAGAATGCAAAGACAAAAGGAAATGAGTGTAACTATTGTAATATATCAAAATTGAGTAAGCAAATATATACATATATATATATATATACACTATAAACAAAATTTATACCACGATTAGTAGTCCAGGTTTTGCATCATTCATAGTCTGTGGACCACTGGGCCCAAAATGCATGGACGAGGCCCACACAAGATACCCAAACATGACGGAGAGAACACTGCAGGGGCATCAGATAGAAATACAACAGGCACCTCAGGGGGAAGGGAAGGGGGGGCACCTCAGCCGGATGAGTGCACAACGCCAGTTCCACGAGGGGGGTCCATGCCCATCGATCAATCCTGGGGAGTGCAAAGCCACAGTCTCTCAAGTCTCTCCAGTGGGTGGTTTGCCCACTGCACCATCCTGGGGAGTGCAAAGCCACAGTCTCTCAAGTCTCTCCAGTGGGTGGTTTGCCCACTGCACCATCCTGGGGAGTGCAAAGCCACAGTCTCTTAAATCTCTCCAGTGGGTGGTTTGCCCACTGCTTTATCCTGGGGAGTGCAAAGCCACAGTCTCTCAAGTCTCTCCAGTGGGTGGTTTGCCCACTGCTCAAACCTGGGGAGTGGAAAGCCACAGTCTCTCAAGTCTCTACAGTGGGTGGTTTGCCCACTGCTTTATCCTGGGAAGTGCAAAGCCACAGTCTCTCAAGTCTCTCCAGTGGGTGGTTTGCCCACTGCTTTATCCTGGGGAGTGCAAAGCCACAGTCTCTCAAGTGGATAACTTTCTCCACTGGTTCTGGAGGGGGCTTTGTGCCCAGAGTGCTTCATCCTGTGCAGAACAGAAGGAGTGGATGCATGTCTCCGCTGGTTCTGGAGGGGGACTGGTGCCCAGAGTGCTTCATCCTGTGCAGGACAGACTGAGTGGATGCATGTCTCCACTGGTTCTGGAGGGGGACTGGTGCCCAGAGTGCTTCATCCTGTGCAGGACAGACGGAGTGGATGCATGCCTCCACTGGTTCTGGAGGGGGACTGGTGCCCAGAGTGCAGCACTCACCCCGTGACGGTCCCAGTTGCGTCACTGCCCCTGCCGCTAATGGGCTAGCGGTGCTTGCCATGGCGGTCTTTGCCCTGTTCAGCAGTGCTTGAGTTGGCAGTCTCTGCCCTGTTCACCGGTGCTTGCCTTGTTCAGCGGTGCTTGCCATGGCGGTCTTTGCCCTGTTCAGCGGTGCTTGAGTTGGCAGTCTCTGCCCTGTTCAGCGGTGCTTGCCCTGTTCAGCGGTGCTTGCCATGGCGGTCCTTGCCCTGTTCAGCGATGCTTGCCCTGTTCAGCGGTGCTTGCCATGGCGGTCTTTGCCCTGTTCAGCGGTGCTTGCCTTGTTCAGCGGTGCTTGCCATGGCGGTCCTTGCCCTGTTCAGCTGTGCTTGCCCTGGTGGTCCGTCATTGCCCAGCTGGGCTGTGGCTGGCGGTCCTTCATGTGTCAGCTGGGCTGTGGCTTGTGGGGCCATCTTGGGCAGCTGGGCTGTGGCTTGCGGGGCCCTCCTGGGCAGCTGGGCTGTGGCTTGTGGGGCCCTCCTGGGCAGCTGGGCTGTGGCTTGTGGGGCCCTCCTGGGCAGCTGGGCTGTGGCTTGCGGGGCCCTCCTGGCCAGCGACGATGGGGCTGGCAGTGGCCTCCTGGGTAGCGACAATGGGGCTGGCGGTGGCCTCCTAGCAAGCGACGATGGGGCTGGCGGTGGCCTCCTGGCCAGCGACGGTGGGGCTGGCGGTGGCCTCCTTGCCAGCGGGGATGATGGCGGTCTTCTCCGCTGTGCTGCTACTCACTGACTTTGCAAGTTTCTTCTGCCCCTTCCCCACTTTGGGAGGAGTCACTGCCGAGTCCACACTCCACCCGGGACCCCTGTGAGCAGCTTGGCTGGCTGGAGTCTTCCCCTTCTCCCGCCGGGCACTGTCCAACTTCTGGTGCTTCACAGGGGGGGACTGGCTGTGCGGTGGCTCCGTGACAGACTGGCTGGCCTGGTGGCCGGTGCACTCCACATACCTGTAACAACAGGCACCAGTGGTCCCGGAGATTTTTTGTCTGAGGTGCTAGTACGGAACCTATGAGTTTGAGGGGGGTGGTGGGAAATAGGTTAAGGGGGGACAGGAAAAGTTGTTTGGACACACTGGGTCGGGTAGCTGGAGGGGGTTTGGGAGTGGAGGAACAGGTGGTGGTTGTAGGAGATGTAACTTTTGTGGATTTGGGTGCAGGTGCATGCGCTGGAGGGTGTAGTGAGGTGGATGGCTGTTGGGTGGGTGTGTGCCTGCGTTTGTGTATCTTCGAAGGGGCGTCAGAGACACACTGGGAGAGGACACAGGGGACGTGAGGATGGTAGTGGGGGTGGTGACTGCACGTGAGCAGGGTGTGCTGGTGGGTGTGCTGGAGAGGGACGTAGTGGCTGAAGAGGTAGTGCATGCAGGTGTGAGTGTAGACGAGACTGGAAGGGAGGAGGGAGATGACGAGGAGGGGAACACAGTGGAGGCAGTGGATGTTGGTGTGTCTTGCATGTGTGTGATGCTTGCGTGAGTGCCTGTGGGATGTGTAGTGGTTATGTTTGCCTGAGCTTCCCTTTTGTGGTGAGGTGTGTGCAGGCTGGTCTGATGGTGTGCTTGGGATAGGCAGAGGTACAGGGGATTGGGTCTGGGTGGAGGAAGTTGGAGGGGGGAGGCTAGAGACAAGGACAATGGCTGCCATCAGTGCTGAGGCCAGAGTTTGAAGAGTTCGATGAAGGGCAGCCTGACCAGAATGAATGCCCTCCAGGAATGTATTTGTGTGTTGCAACTCCCTTTCTACACCCTGGATGGCATTCAAAATGGTAGACTGCCCAATAGTGAGTGACCTGAGGAGCTCAATGGCCTCCTCACTGAGGGCAGCAGAGGTGACAGGGGCAGGGGCTGAGGTGCCTGGGGCGAAGGTGATGCCCACCCTCGTGGGTGAGTGGGCACGGGGCACATGCTGAGGGGCTGCTGGGAGGGCGGTGCTGGTAGAGGGGGTGGCGGCTGTACCTGTTGAAGTGGGGGGCACAGATGTTGTCACCACCACAAGGGAGCTCCCATCAGAGGATGAGTCCGTGTCGCTGGTTGCAGATCCTGTGACCGCCGTGGTGCTCCCCTCGCCCTCCGTCCCACTGGTGTATTCTGAGTCTGTAGTGTGGGCCTCCATGCCCATGTGGGATGCAGCTCCCTCCTGCTCCGGTGCCACTGTACCTCTGCCTGATGATGCTAATGCACACAAGAACAGGGAGACCGCAAAAGAAGGGTGGGGGGGACAGAAGAAAGACAGGTTGAGTGCTCGGCTTACCGCTACCGTTGGCGGACAATACAGACACAGCAGCCCACTGCGCTGTTGGGCTCTACAGTGCAATTCCTGGGAAATGGCCTACAAGGCTATGGACGACATCTGCACACATAGATGACCCTGGGGCATGAATAGCTGTACTTGGCACTCTACAGAGGTGGGGTGGGGCGGGACACAGGGCCATGCCTTATGAATGGGCCTAGCCTACGGAACTCGCCCTGGCTTAGGGGAACCCACAGCCCTTCTCCCCCACCCAGACACCTTCACTGCGCGCAAAGTCAGCTGAATGATAGTGTACTCACTCCCTTGTGTCTGCTGTGATGCCCTCAAGTGCCCATCCAACTCAGGGTAGGCCACCGCCAGGATCCGGGACATCAGGGGGGTCATGGTTCGACGGGCACCCCTCCCACATTGGGAGGCCATCCCCAGCTGAGCCTCCGCCGTCTTCTTGCTCCAGCGGCGAATGTCCTCCCATCTCTTCCGGCAGTGGGTGCTCCGTCTGTGGTGGACCACCAGGGTCCGGACGTCCTTGGCGATGGCATGCCAAATATCCTTCTTCTGGTGGGCGCTGACCTACATGAAATGTACAGGGGAAGAAGAGAAGTCATTACCAACTGCACCGTCAAAGTGAGTGGCCCCCATCCCTACCCTTGCCATGTGGCACATGCATTCACCGTCTTTCATGCACTCAGAACTCTGCCCCCTTCCTTCTTACAACCAGCCCTCTCCACACAGGCATAGCCCATACAACATGCTCCCTGTGTACTTACCAGTTGGTCTGGAGGACGGTAGAGTAGCGTGTACTGGGGGAGGACCCGTCGACGAGTTTCTCCAACTCCTCTGCAGTGAAGGCAGGGGCCCTTTCCCCGGATGCACGAGCCATTGTCTCTTACAGACCGAGGTCACAGCAGCACTAGCAGTGTAGGTCCTCTCCTGTCGAAGAGCAGGTATCGAGTGATTAAACAGTTAGAAAATGGCGATCACGTCCGCGGCGGTCACGTCCGCGGCAGTCACGTCCGCGGCAGTGCATACCATCACCGCCGACGTACATAGTCATTGGCTCTTGGGACCCATAGGGTCCAATGTTAACCAATGCAGCATTGCGCCGCGGTCTTCGCCCACCTACCGCGACGGTGTACAACGCCAGCGCAGTTACCTCACATCCCATTGTCCCGCTTTAGAGGTCAGGCAGCCGCCATTTCAGGGGCCCACATGGCCTAATTACCAACTGCGTCACACATACCTAGGCCTAGTATCAACACACATACAGGCCACATTTTGTGTATGATTGGTGTTCTGTGCATACTGTGGGTACATACCTCTGAGTTGTTTGACTCTGTGCTCGCTGTTGTCCTTCATAGGCACCGTTCACTGGGACATGTGAGGAGATGGCAGAATCCTCCGGTGTACTGACCGCTGGTGGACCTGTCGACAATGGAGGAGCGACATTTGATCATCACCTACAGGTTTGACTGTGCCACAATCCAGGAACTGTGTAGCCAGTTGGAGCCAGACCTGATGTCAGCAATCCGCCATCCCACAGGAATCCCCCCTCAAGTGCAGGTGCTGTCAGTGCTCCATTTCCTTGCAAGTGGGTCTTTTCAAACAAGTGTGGCCATAGCATCAGGGGTGTCCCAGCCGATGTTTTCCAACGTATTGTCCAGAGTGTTGTCTGCCCTTCTGAAACACATGCGGAGCTACATCGTTTTCCCTCAGGTGGAGGATTTGCCTAGAGTGAAAGGTGACTTCTATGCCCTTGGACATATCCCCAACATCATAGGTGCCATTGATGGGACCCATGTGGCTTTGGTCCCCCCCCCCACAGGAGTGAACAGGTGTACAGGAACCAGAAGAGTTATCATTCAATGAATGTACAGATGGTATGTTTGGCAGACCAGTACATCTCCCATGTTAATACCATGTTCCCTGGCTCAGTGCATGACGCCTACATCCTGCGGAATAGCAGCATCCCTTATGTGATGGGTCAACTACAGAGGCACCGGGTGTGGCTATTAGGGGACTCTGAATACCCCAACCTGTCATGGCTACTGACCCCAGTGAGGAATCCCAGGACCAGGGCAGAGGAACGCAACAATGAGGCTCACGGGCGGACTAGGAGGATGATCGAACGCACCTTCGGCCTCCTGAAGGCCAGGTTCCGGTGCCTCCATATGACAGGTGGATTCCTATTCTACTCACCAAAGAAGGTGTGCCAGATCGTCGTGGCCTGCTGTATACTTCATAATTTGGCTGTGCGACAACAGGTGCCTTTTCTGCAGGAGGATGGTCCAGATGGCGATGTTGTGGCAACTGTGGAGCCTGTGGACAGTGATGAGGAGGAAGCAGAGGAAGAAGACATTGACAACAGGGACTCAGTCATCCAGCAATATTTCCAGTGAAACACAGTTGAGAATACATTCCTGCCTACTACAAGTACTTTTACACTTCTACCTCTATCCTGTCTGTCTATTTCACCCAGTGTATGGTCACTGAGTTGTCACTTTCCCTTACGGTTTCACAGGTGTGGGTCCCAACGTGTGTCATCGGCTTACATTCCTCATGGACTAGAGCTGTGTGACATAGGTATGTTGACATTACTATTTCCTGGAAATTTTGTCACTGTAATTGCAAATACACTATTTCAAAATCACAGACAGACTCCAGATCTTGGTGCTTTAGGTGTGTTTATTTAAATGCAAAATATTGGAGGGGGAAGTTAAATGGTGAGGGGTGATGGCGGAGGAGTGTCCATTGCAGAGTCCAGTCTATTTGTCTCATAGGTGCATTTCCCATATGGGCATAGGAAGTGGGGCAGTTCCAATATGGACAGGGTGACAAAGTGGGACAGTGGGTTGACAATCAGGGTGGTCTCATTTCCTGGTGGGGGTCTTGGCATCGTGCTCTGTCTTGTTCCTGGATCTCAGGGACCGCTTGCGGGGTGGTTCTCCATCTGCAGGGGGTGGGGTGCTGGTGTGGTAGTCCTGTGGTGGTGCCTCCTGTCCACTAGCGCCGGTGGAGGTGGTGGGCAGTTCATCGGCCATGCTAGTGTCAGGGGCCCATTGGAGTGCCACAGTGTCCCTCCTGGTGTTTAGTATTTCCTTCAGCACCCCTACGATGGTGCCCAGGGCGGAGCTGATGGTTCTGAGTTCCTCCCTGAAGCCCAGATACTGTTCCTCCTGCATGCGCTGGGTCCCTGAAACTTGGCCAGGACCGTTGCCATCGTTTCCTAGGAGTGGTGGTATGCTCCCATGATGGAGGAGAGGGCCTCGTGGAGAGTGGGTTCCCTTGGCCTGTCTGCCCCCTGTCGCACAGCAGCCCTCCCAGTTCCCCTGTGTTCCTGGGCCTCCGTCCCCTGGACCGTGTGCCCACTGCCACTGCCCCCAGGTCCCTGTTGTTGTTGGGGTGGTGGGTTATCCTGGGTTCCCTGTAGTGGTGGACACACAGCTGATTGACGTGTCCTGGGTACGGAGGTATGGGCCCACTGGGTGGGTGCTGTGCTGGTGTTACCAGAGGGTGGAAGGTCTGTGGTGTCCTTTGCCTGTGTGAGGGGAACCAACTGTCCCGAGCCCCACGATGCTCCGGGCTGGTCATCTGGATCCAGTTGGACAGAGCTGCTGTCATCACTGTGGGCCTCTTCTGGGGGTGGGGTGGAGATGTCTGGACCCTCCTGTCTGGTGACGTTGGGTAGTGGTCCTGCAGGGCTGTAAAAGTTTAATTATTGCATCTGTGTGTGTCATGGTGGGCAATGGGTGGGTGACCGGTGTACCCCAGTGCTTGCATTCCTAAGTGGGGACTTGTGTGATGATAGTTTAGGGGGTTGTATGGGTATGTGTAGTGGGCATGCTTTTGTGATGGGTGTCCATGCGTTGGGGTTGCATGCAGGGCTTGGTGTTAAGATGGGTGGTTTGTGATAGTGGGGTATATGTGAGTTGGTGGAGTGCTGAGGGTGAGGGTACGGGTAGGAGTTTGTGATGGCATGCAGGAAGGGTGGGGGATATATTTGTTAAGGTTTGACTGACCAGAGTCCATTCCTTCACCGACTCCTGCGAGGCCCTCAGGATGCAGAATCACCAAGACCGGCTCCTCCCTTGTTGTTAGTTGTGGGGGAGGAGGTGGGGGTCCGCCGCCAGTCCGCTGAACCGCCAAGTGGTGTCTTGAGACCACGGAACGCACCTTCCCCCGTAGGTCGTTCCACCTCTTCCTGATGTCGTCCCGACTTCTTGGGTGTTGCCCCACTGCGTTGACCCTGTCGACTATTCTTCTCCATAGATCCATCTTCCTTGCAATTGAGGTGTGCTGCACCTGTGCTCCAAATAGCTGTGGCTCTACCAGGACAATTTCCTCCACCATGACCCTGAGTTCCTCCTCCGAGAACCTGGGGTGTCTTTGCCGTGCCATGGGTGGTGTAGGTGATGTGTGGGGTGGTGTGTATGGTGATAAGTGTGGTGATATGTAGTGGTGTGTGGTGTTTTGTGCGTGGAAGTTGTGTGGGTGATGGTGTTGAGTGCCTGTGGATGCTAGTTTGTGGATGGTGGTGTCTCTCTCTGGCCTCTCTGTAATGGTGGTCGTAGGGGTTTGTGGGTGATGTGGGTGTGTGTTTTATATTGTAATGGGTGTGTGGGAGTGGTGTGTGTATGTGTCTCCGGTGTGTGTATTAGGAATTGTCCAATGTGGCGGTGTTTTGTATGGGTGTGTGTATTTTGAGCGCGGCGGTGTGTACCGCCAATGGAATACCGTGGTTGAAAGACCGCCGTGTGGATTCGTGGGTCGTGATATTGTGGGCGTATTTCTGTTGGTGTGACGGTGGAGGTTTTGTTTTCGCCAGTGTAACACTGACCTTTGGTGTGGCGGACTTGTGTGGGTGTCTGAATTTTGTCGGATTCCGAGATGTGGGTCATAATAGCTGTGGCGGAATTCCGCGGCCGCGGCGGTGTGTTGGCGGTCTTCTGCATGGCGGTAAGCGGCTTTTACCGCCAATGTTGTAATGAGGGCCTAAGCCTGATGTATCATGTGGCTGCACAAGGTCTGGGTACTGCTCTAATTAACAAAGGCAATCAAACTTTCTGATCAGGAAAAACTATTCAGGCACATCAGGGCCACCATGTGCCAAGTTCCATTCAGGATGCTACAGAAGGACTTTTGTTCCATAGGGCTTCATTACAAGAGTCCTGCAGTTTGGAAAGGGTGATAACATGACTGAAATTACTAACTCCAGTGGATATGACCCTTAAAACACCTGACATCACAGGTTGTAGACAACAGAGCTCGGACTAAAAAAGGGGCACAGTATGAGGGATCCACGGAAACATGGAAATCCTTATTCTATGACCAATAAAAGGGCCTTTTCTGCTTTCATTTACCACCTGCTGTGAGCTGGATTGCAAATAGGAAAAAGAGGCACTGCAAGACTTCAGCAGGGTGTGGAAAGTTGTCAGTGGCAAGGGCAGGGTTCCTTAGTGGTTAAGGAGAGTATGCTCCATAATGGTGTTGCAGTGTTCCGGTGAGGGTTCTAGGCTGTGCCTGAAACCCCTGCCCAGCAACCAGAAATGGTTTTAGCAGATGGAAAGGTACCTGGTAAAATCAAGCATGGTGTAACCTATCCCAGTAATCCTGGGAGAACTCAGCGACTTGTGATCAGGCAGACAGGGTCTCTTCCAAGGATACACCTCCACCTGTCTCCTAATGAGACTCCTTGATTAGTCCCTGGTATTTTTCCGGGACATTTGTGGGCATATTGAAGAGAAGTCACCTTAAATTTAAGTGACAGTCTAAAATTTCATAAAATATGAGTTAGGAAAGTTAGGTTGAAAAGGGAATATCACGGTCATTTAAGTCAAGGCATATTGCACAAACCTAGTAATATTTGAATGAGTAGTTGCACCGAAATCAATAATAATGAACTTGTAAATTTAAATGAACATAGGTTATCCGTGATGTTAAAAGCTAAATCAGTATCAGAAACATTGCATGTAGAGAGTATGTTTTTTCCTTCAATTGCATATTTAAATGCAGTGAAGAAGAAGTATGTGCGCATGTACTAGACATTTGGAAGTCACAAACTTTACAAAAAACTAACACCTTACGATCACAGAATGTTTCCTGATGTAGGCTAGTCCTCCCTCTTTTTACCTGTGTGTTGGGCACAAGGAAGATTGTTTTTTATTCTCAACAAGAAAACATGGAGTCCAACATCAAAGTGCATACAAGGAAAAACTTTTGAAGTGTGTCAGTTCATATAGAATTCCTTGTAGCGATGCCCTAAGCGATATGGAGATCGTTCTCAGGTTCCAGAGAAGCCGATAGACCTCCGTCATTGGTTATCAAGGGTGCTACATGATTGGTCTTTATGTTTCCTGTGTTGACCACAGAAGGAAAAACAAGCATTGACAAAGCCAATAGGCCTGCCATTTGCTCATGAGGCCTGGCTTTATCCTTTTATGTATTAGCACTTTTGCATGTTATTTTACTTTAGTAGGAAAGGCTGGGAGACAGGTAAACCCAGCTGTATTGGCTTTGTTGATGCTTGCTGTCAGAATAAATAATTGATTGTGCAACAATCCTCTGCTGTTTCAGAAAGTGCAACAACACAGCTGACACATGGGCCCATATTTATCCTTGCTGTGCTGCATGAAGGGGAGAGGACAAGAATGCATGCACCATATGTACAATTATATTATTGCATTCCTGTCCTCTCGTTGCGCTGGTACACTCAGTGCACCCTAGTGCCAACGCAGGCATCCTTGCATCATGATTGATAGGCAGGATTGTTTTTGTGCAGGAAAGGACAACTTCCTGCCCCACAAAAACAATCCTTAAAGGCAATTTCCTCTTTGTAAGTGTGCTGCACCATGCAGCACACTTAGAAAGAGGACAAAACAAGGAGAAATTAAGATATTTCTCCTTGTTGCACCTCAGACGAGAATGTCTACAACTCTGATGCATTCACAGGTCTACCTTTATTTGTAAAACTTGAAATGCATCTGAATGCATGGGTGGATGTGTGGGAGCACCCACGCTCCACCCATGTAAAGCCTCCACCATAGAGTGAAATCTGCCTTTCATTACACCAAATTTACCAAGCCATACAGGTCCATGCAGGGTGGCCTTGAGTGGCTTAGTGAATCTTATTCAAGGTTTTCATCACTCTATGTCACCTTGTGTAGTGCAAGGGTGGTGCAAAATAATGATAAATCTGCCACTTAATCTGCCACTTATTGTTCAGGCAGGCAAAGGGGCATGAACATATAAAGGAGTGGTGTAATACACACACTAGAGAGCAGATCCCCAGACATACGAGGGAACCTTCATGAGCAGTCACACAAGCACATTATGGATTAATTACAATGATACAAATGACTTGATGCAAATCACTACAGCCCTTGAAACATTGCAGACTTAAGAGGCACTGTGGAATACATTTTTAACTTGCAAGTGAAGAAGTATCTTACCATAGTAGAAGGTTGTGGCAGACATATCTTTAGTATATAGCTTAAGAAGCTGACATAGCACCGTTGAGACTGCAGGGCAGGACCCTCCACTGATAGGCCCACACCACGTAGAGGAAGAGAAGCATTGAAAACAAACACTTGATTACTACATTTTCTAAAATTATTCTGTCATAGTAATATGGGCAATGTCTGTACTACCAGGAGATGTGGTCTAGCAGCCAGAGCTGCCGTTGTTAGAAATTAGTAAGGAGGTTCAAGTCCTGGCACTGGCTCAATTTCCTATGATTCTGGGGGGCAAATCACTTAATCTAGCAGTGCCTCAAAAATACGTAAATAAAACTGACCTTGTGTAATGTAATTTGGTGCGCATGTCCTGATGCCTGTTGGGCCACGTTTGTGCTATATAAAAGTATATTGTAAGGACATGCCTCCTTGGCATGGTTACCCCCTAACATTTTGCCTCTTTGCTGATGCTAAGTTATGATTTGAAAGTGTGCTGGGGCCCTGCTAACCAGGCCCCAGCACCAGTGTTCTTTCCCTAAACTGTACCTTTGTCTCCACAACTGGCACAACCCTGGCACTCAGGTAAGTCCCTTGTAACTTGTACCCCTGGTACCAAGGGCCCTGATGCCAGGGAATGTCTCTAAGGGCTGCCGCATGTCTTATGCCACCCTAGGGACCCCTCACTCAGCACATGTACACTGTCCCCTCAGAGTGCCATGCCAACCTCACACTGCCTGTGGCATAAGTAAGTCACCCCTCTAGCAGGCCTTACAGCCCTAAGGCAGGGTGGACTATACCAAAGGTGAAGGCACATGTGCATGAGCACTATGCCCCTACAGTGTCTAAGCAAAACCTCAGACGTTGTAAGTGCAGGGTAGCCATAAGAGTATATGGTCTGGGAGTTTGTCAAACACAAACTCCACAGTTCCATAATGGCTACACTGAAAACTGGGAAGTTTGGTATCAAACTTCTCAGCACAATAAATGCGCACTGATGCCAGTGTGCAATTTATTGTAAAATATCCCCAGAAGGCATCTTAGAGATGCCCCCTGAATACATACCCGACTTCTAGTGTAGGCTGACCAGTTCCTGCCAGCCTGCAACACTCCAGACATGTTGCTGGCCACATGGGGAGAGTGCCTTTGTCACTCTGTGGCCAGGAACAAAGCCTGTACTGGGTGGAGGTGCTTCTCACCTCCCCCTGCAGGAACTGTAACACCTGGCGGTGAGCCTCAAAGGCTCACCCCCTTTGTAACAGTGCCCCAGGGGATCCCAGCTAGTAGAGATGCCTGCCCCTCCGGCCACTGCCCCCATTTTTGGTGGCAAGGCTGGAGGAGATAATGAGAAAAACAAGGAGGAGTCACCCACCAGTCAGGACAGCCCCTAAGGTGTCCTGAGCTGAGGTGACCCCTGGCTTGAGAAATCCTCCATCTTGAGTTTGGAGGATTCCCCCAATAGGATTAGGGATGTGCCCCCCCCCCCCACAGGGAGGAGGCACAAAGAGGGTGTAGCCACCCTCAAGGACAGTAGCCATTAGCTACTGCCCTCCCAGACCTAAACACTCCTAAATTCAGTATTTAGGGGCTCTGTGCACACTATTTATTACTTTGAAATAGTATATACAGAGCCAACTTCCTATATATATATTTTCCTATTTCAATTTTGTTTCCGTGAATGGAAAGATTGTTTGTTACACCAGTTACACACCTTCATGCATCAGTTATTTTATTTAAATAAATGCATGTTCTTACCTTAATGGATATTTTGTCTGCATACTTGCTCTTCTTTTAACTAACCTTTGGATATCAAGTATAGGAAGCTAGAAGGGGGGTCTTCATCTTCTAAGAGCTCGTCATCTCGAACAAGTGGAAGTCCTTTTGGTGGGATTTTTATTAAGCACTGGCAAAAGGTGATGATTTTGCGTAATGTTTAAGGGGCACACTGTAATTTCCATCACTGTTAATAAGACACTTGCATTTGCTCTTTTTTTAGTACATTTTATTGGGAATTCAATCCACCTAAAAAAAAGAAAACAAAAAGAAAATACAGTTGAAAGCATATCACGAAAAGGTTACATGTGTCTGTAGTTGCATTAAATCCCAAACCATTCAACCCACCACTCCTTAATGGTGACACCATAGCATGGCTGATATTTTTCGCAGTTTGTCCATTCCGACAAGACGGAAGTCCTCATCTTCGGCTCCACCCCATCCATATGTGACGACTCCTGGTTGTCTGCCACTCTCGGAACCGCTCCCACCAACTACGCACGGAACTTAGGATTCATCTTGGACCCCTCACTATCCATGACCCACCAAGTCAACGCCATCTCCTCCTCCTGCTTCAACACCCTCCGCATGCTCCGAAAGATCTACAAATGGATTCCTACCGAAACCAGAAGAACAGTTACCCAAGGCCTCGTAAGCAGCAAGCTTGACTACGGCAATGCCCTCTTTGCAGGAATTACAGCCAAACTCCAGAAGAGGCTGCAATGCATCCAGAACACCTCTGCACGCCTCATCATGGACATCCCCTGCCACTGCCACATCACAGTCCACCACAAAAACCTGCACTGGCTCCCAGTCAACAAGAGAATCACCTTCAAACCCCTCACCCACGCTCACAAAGCACTGCACAACACTGGACCACAATACCTCAACAGATGACTCTCCTTCTACACCCTGACCCGGCATCTCCGCTCCTCCGACCTCTCCCTCGCAACCGTCCAACGTGTCCACAGAACTACAACCAGCAGTAGATCAGTCTCGCACCTCGCCGCCAAAACGTGGAACACTCTTCCCACCCACATGCACCAGACCAAAGACCTCCTTACCTTCAGGAAACTTCTCAAGACCTGGCTGTTCGAGCAGTAGCAGCACCTCCCCCATGCCTTTTCCCCCTGCCCCTCCTCAGCACCTTGAGACCCCCACAAGTGAGTAGTGTGCTTTACAAATCCCTGATTGATTGATTGATTCCCCCAGCTCCCATAGTGTGTTAAATTACATCAGAGTGTAATAACAATATCATCACTGCACACTAAGGGGGGGGAGGGGGGTGTGGGTAGCCAGCGCCGAAGATGGCTGCACACTAGCGACTCTCTGGCCGTTGCCAAACTAAAATCCCCAGATATCCACCGTCAATCCTGTAATGCAGGAGTGAAAAACTGACATCAGCATGCTGGACGGACCCACGGATCAACAGCGAGGCCGATGGTGCTTGAGAGGTGAGGCCGACCGTAGCACCATGGCTGAAGGCGGAGACATGGGGGAAGCTCCCCGGCCTAGAAGCCTGCAGTACCTGAGTTGAGGCCTGGAGGCTGAGCGAGGTGAGGGTTTGCAGCGCAGAGGTCAGCTGCAGTGAACTGAAGGCAGACGGGCAGCAGCAGAAGCCTGGTGGCGCAGAGATGCGTGTGACTGTGGTAGAGCCCGAGGCCTGAGCGAAGAGTGGAGGAAGTGGGGCCCAGGGGAAGTGCAGGCCCCGCCACATGGACAAGGCCTCCCGCACCCCCCCTCACCACAGCACACAATCCTTTTAACAAGAGACCCCAGGACAACAGAGATGGTTGCCGGTGTCTGGTGGATGCTCCTGGGCAGAAGCCCCCAAAATATGAGCTGCGGCCCAGCAGCCAAATGAAATGAAGAGGTGTCGTAGGTGATCAACCGTGGTGGCCGGGGGGGCGGCGGGCAGTAGAAGCGACCGAAGTGCAAGAAACCGCGCGAGGCTGTAGAAGTGCCAGCTGCCCCTGCGAAGAGAGGGCGGCCCCAGAGGAAACGCAGGCCTCGCTGCGTGGAGATGACCCTCTGGCCCCTTCCTCACCATCCAAGAGTGAGATCCATCAGCCGGGAGAGCCCGGGACTAAAGGGCTGCTCAAGAGCAGTTGGAAACACAAACAACAAGGAGGGGGGCAGGTGAGAGATGGAGCAGGCTGGTAAGTGAACCTCCAGGAGAGCCGATGGGAGGCGCCCCTGTGGGCACGTGGGAACCTAAGCCACCCCACCCGTGCAACCACTGCAGATAGATATTATTGATGCAAATGGATGTTTAAGGCTGAGTAAAAGCATCTGAAAGAGATCCCAAAGCCTATTACTAGGGAAAAGCTGAAATGGCCCGCAAAATTCAATATCCTGTTAAAAGGCTATGGTTAGAAATCGAGGACCCGCCCCACACAGACGAATAGCATCACCAAGTACGCAGTTTCACGAATGGCAACTAAAGAAGCATCAGACCCACCTGAGCTGGGACCTGCTCAATCAGACCCTCCGCAACAAACAGAGCCCACACTGCAAGACATTATGACTGCCATTCAAAGTGTCAAAGACACTTTGGAGCCAAAGACTGACACAGTAACACTTGAAGTGAACCTCATCAGGACAGACCTCCGCAAAGTCACAGAGAAATTAATAGTGGCTGAAACTCACATCTCAGGCCTGCAGTCTGTCACTAAAAGATTGGAGGAACAAGTGCAGGGCCTCGCGACACAAACTATAGCTATCACCGCCTGCCTCGAGGATCAAGAGGGCAGGGCAAGATGGAACAATATTCAAATAGTGGGGGTGCCTGAAGGGGCAGAGGGCCATTGTATTGATCTATTTGTGGAAGACCTGGTCCTGAACCTGCTACAGCCGAAGAGACTTAAAAAAAAAAATCAGTTGAGAGGGCACATGGACCTCCGCGTCCCCAGCCGCCTCTGGGAGCCCCCCAAGAACAATCATAGCCCGTATATTCAACTATAGATATTGAGATGCTATCCTATATGCGGCACGCACACATGAAGGTTTCAGAATTCAAAACGCTACATGCGCATTTTTCCTGACTTTACCCTGCAAGTTCAGAGACAACGGAAGTGCTTCAATGAAATAAAATGAGCTCTACGAGAATGAGAGCTTAAGTACATGATGTTATTCCCGGCAAAATTGAAGGTCATTGTGGAGGGAAAGACATGGTTGTTCACCACACTGGAAGAAGCGTGGGACTGGCTTGAGGGTTGGAGGGTGCAAAAGAAGAAACAAAGGACCCACAGACCATCGCTAGATCCTAGAGAGCAGTCCATTAAGGAATGCACAAACCTCATCAGAGACATGTTACTTTTTAATATCCAGTGTATGACAATCGGAGGGGATAGGTGGAGGTCCAAGCCTCACCCCATAAGTGGTTGAGAACTCCTGCTCAAAGTGAAGGTTGGGGAGATTGAATTAAGACAAATCCAGAAATCTGTAATGTATGGCATGGTTGTAATGTCATGCCCACACTTGTTTATGTTGTTAGGACGACAGGCTCTCTGCAAATTGGGGAGGTGGGTGGTTGATAACTCATAATGTAGTGAGGGGGTAGGTTGCAGGAAATTAGAACTGTTTACAATTACGTTTCACAGTATGTGGAGCTGTGTAGTTCATTGCTCAGATAATATGTCTGTGGAGACGGTGAAGCAAGGTATGGCGGTCTGCCAGAGCCAAGACCCACTCTTTTGGAACAGAAGCACTACAAATTCTCACCCCGAGAAACCCCACAGCTCACATTATGTCAATGCTATGTCGCTTACTGATATGGTCCTGGAATGTAAATGCTCTGGGCAACAAGATAAAGCGCACATTAATTCTCCAATATCTCAGGAAACATTCCCCAGACTTTGTGCTACTCCAGGAGACGCATCTCCGAGACACTACATGTAAAGCTCTAGACAGATCTGGTTATAAACTACTCGCCCACACAGGCTACACAAGCGACTCTAGAGGAGTGGGGATACTGATCAAGAAATCAACCCCCTTTATACCACAGCACAGTTCGTGTGACACTTTGGGGAGGTATGTAGTGATATCCGGCATATGGGGGGAAAGTCATGAATGTGGGGTCTGTGTATGTTCCTCCATGTCTACACTCGCTGACATTTCCTGAACTAAACATGACCCTACTAGGTCTCCCGCATAGGACCCTGAGCACCATCATGAACCCACGGGGTGACACTAAGGCACTGAGTTCCTTTGTAGACAATTTGGGACTGGTAAACATTTGGTGGACTCGCAACCCACACTGTCGAGGGTACACTTACTTCTCACCCCCAATAATAGCTACTCTCATATAGTCTATCTGCTCATGCAACATGGGGACATACATAAATTCCAAGATGCTAGTATAAGACCCCGGGGTGTCTCAAACCACTCTCCGATCAATGTTACACTACTAAGTGCAGTTCGGACCACATCCCTACCCCCCTGAATAAGCGCTTGGCATCTTAAAAACCCGAATATCAGGAAGGCACTAAGGACCGGGGCAGAGACATATTTCTAGGAAAATATGGTCTCAGGGACATCTGCAAGTACTTTATAGGAGGCATTTAAAGCGGTAATACGGGGCCAGGCACAGGACCATATTGGGTGGAAAAGAAAAGAAATGCTCCTACAGTGCAAGGCACTGGACCGAGACATTGAAAGGCTGGATTCGAGGGTACAGACAGATCAAAACAATGATCCTGGACCTCAGCTGCGCCTTAAGCAGAGGGACCTAAGAGACATGGTTGAGGGAACTGCCTGCAGTTATGCAATAGCCATGCAACAACACCTCTATGATGTCAGTGATAAGACCAACAATCTTCTGGCGTAGCTGGACAGGAGAGACCGGGAGAGGTCCTGGGAGCCAGAGATAGAAGACAAAGAGGAGATAACACAAGCTATGCAGGGGCTTCAGTCGGGGAACGCCATGGGCCCGAATGGGCTACCGACAGGGATGTACAAAGCCATGGCCACCAAAGTAGCATCATACCCGTGGGCCATGTTGCAGGCTGCACTACAGGACAGCATCCTCCCAGAGGACCAATGCATGACCACCATAGTTGTAATACACAAACCAAGCCTTATTGGCCAATCTCCCTATTAAATGCGGAATCTAAAATCTTAGCAAAAGTCTTGGCGAATTGGCTCTAGGCAATAATATCATCACTGTGATTCCAAAAAGAGGGGGTGGGGGGAAGATATAGTCTCCACCTCAGAGACTACATAATCCTGTAGCCTTTTTCACACACAAATGTAGGGTCTCTTGGTCTATTTTTAATTTTAATTTTATGTATGAAGATGGCACTTAACTTGATTTGGAGCTCACCTACAGTACTTTGGGTGGTAGTATAAGTAAGATCATTTAATGTGTTTGTTACTTACTGTTTTCAGTTCTATATTTGTAAAATGGGCAATTGTACTTTCCATAGCCCTGAAGAAGTCGATGCGAATATCCTTCGCTTGACAAAACACGTGTTGGCTGTTGTTTTGGAGGCTGGTGCTTTGGAATATGGTCAAGGGGAATATTTCAGAGAAAATAAATAAGAAACTGGACTCAAGCTACTGTTTATTGATTGTTTGGTTTTTGCAACAAGAAGAAGATATTTGATTACATGAGATATGGACAATATTATTCTCTTTATTTGCACGTAGTGCCTTGGATTTTTATTTAATAATATCATCACTGATCCACCCTGACCAATCTGGCTTTATGTCTCGAAGGGGACTCAACCTTTAGGGGCTCTACAGAGCACTCCACATGACAAGTAGTCCTAACTCTGAGGAGGCAGTCCTCCTGGCACTTGACACAACAATGGAATTTGATAGCATTGAATGGCCATATCTGTTCGCTACGCTCCATAAAATAGGTTTTGGACCAAAACTTAGCAGCTGGGTGCACCTTCTCTACAGTTCACTTACGGCACATGTCCAAGTGATTTACCAGGTGGTCACCTTATGCAGGGGAAGGAGACAGGGGTTCCCCCTCCCCCCATGATATTCGCCCTGGCTATAGAACCCTTGGCTGCCTGGGTGCGCCAAGACCCCCTGCTATGTGCGAATACTGGGGTGTGGTGACTGGGAGGAGTGTGTCTCTCTTTATGCCGACGACATATTATTGTACCTCACGCGGCCTTCCTGCTCCATTGACAGAGTCTTGCACATTTTCCAAACATTTTGTGACTATTCCGGCTTCCGTATAAATTGGTCCAAATCAGTGCTCTTCCCGTTGACGGAGATCCCACTGAGATTTCCGTGGCACAATGAGATACAAATGGCACAGGATAGCTTCAAATACTTAGGGATACATATTACAAGGGACTCCTAAACATTTTTAGACATTAATCGCATCCCACAAATAGAGCGGCTTAAAACTGATGTCTCACACTGGAGATCTTTACCATTATCACTCATGGGCAAAGCGGCCCTGTTTAAAATGATGTCCCTCCCCCGCCTACTGTACGTCTTCCAAAATACACCTTACAAAATCCATATTTTGGCAAATAGATCAATCACTGAGGCTTCTCCTATGGGATGGTGGGGTACCACGCATTGCAATTTGTAAGCTACAACGGGGAGTATTTGAAGAGGGGATTGTACTCCCGGATATATCTAAATACTACTGGGCCTCACAACTGGCGGTAATAAATGAATGGGTGTTTGCCCACAGCAATAAACCAGCTTATCGAATAGACAGGTCACAAATGGGAAGGAGAGATTACTTAACAGTGCTGCATAGGCATAACACAGAGAGGACAGTTGCAATGCACACAAGGACAGTGGTGAGGGTCTGGAGGGAAGCCACCAGAGCCCTAAACTCATGAGGCATACTAACAGAACAAACTCCCCTGTGGGATAGTGCTTTCTATGAGAAGAGGGTAAATTGAAGGGTTTCACGAAGTGGGAATTACAGGGCATTGAACGATTGGGAGACGTCTGGAGAGATCACGCTTACATCTCCTTTGAAACCCTCAAGGTAGAATATGGTATGAGACATACGGAACGTTATAAATATCTACAGTTGGGACATGCTCTGCGGTGCCACATCAGGGAGGGAGGAACAATTTACATCCACCACTCCACTAGAGGACAGACTCCTCACAGAACATTTACCAGAAAAAACATCTACTTTATATAGAGAAAACTCCTAAACAAAGCCCCAGGCACATTGGGACCCCTCAGAGAAGCATGGACCAGACACCTAGAATAC
This sequence comes from Pleurodeles waltl, assembly GCF_031143425.1. Lineage (NCBI taxonomy): Eukaryota > Metazoa > Chordata > Amphibia > Caudata > Salamandridae > Pleurodeles > Pleurodeles waltl. Next base: position 935,364,297 of record NC_090445.1, read on the forward strand.
TTAACAAAGGAGGATTGGCAGGAGGCATTGCAGAGCCCAAGGGAAATTGCAATCCAAGTCAGATTTAGGCTGATACATTTAAAGCTCCTACATAAGGCATACTGCTCTAGAACCCTTCTTCATAAAATCCATAAAGTAGACACACCTACATGCCTCAGGGCTTGTGAGCAAATAGGTACCACATCCTTTGGGCCTGCCCAGTGACACAGCCCTACTGGTCAGAGGTCACAGCACTAATCAAGCAGACCACAGGACGCCCGCACCATCTATCCGAAAAGTGGATTCTTTTGCATATAACAGAGAATGAGCCGATGCCAAGATATGGTAGGATATGGGCAATGCTAGCATTTGGGGTGGCCAAGCGAAACATTGCAAGACTATGTGGTCACCATGTCCTACAACTGTGGAATGATGGGAGTCAGACCTGGGCTTGTGCCAGGGAGCTGAGAAAGTCATGTATCAGAGCCAGGGATGCCCACATAAATGGGAGAACATATGGGGACCCTGGATTAATTCCAGGGAACACATGAGGCCTGAATGGTAGCATCTGTACTCACTGGGAGATGAGGAGGAAATCAGAGAATGTAAGATATGCATTGAATTAATAGTACTTGGGCCGTAAAAGCACCAAAAGATGTAAAGTCTGGATAGACGTGGCAAATGGAAATTTATGTAAGCATAGCCGCTACACTAAACAGAACTGTCACTGTCATTTATGTACATTGTTGCTTGAGCTTGAGTTGAATAAAAATAATTTTTAAAAAAATCAATGACCACTATATGGTTCATGGTGGTTGTCTATTTGGGGGCTCTATCAGTTTAGTGAGCATTGCTACCCATTCCACCAGATCCTCTGTCAAATGATTATCCCTCTTTGAACTCTTCATGTGTTGTTCATATGCCACCAACCATATGACTAGCTCTTTTTTCCAAGCCACATTTCGGAGGGAAAGGAAGGGGATCTAGAGGATACTCAATGGATATTTATTCTGCACTTAACCAATACTGTACCAAGAGTTGCCATGCGTGTCCTTATTTTTAAGGAATACATGATTGGAAAGATATCTATCAAGCATTGTGTCATTGAGTGGACCAGTAGGATGCTAGTGATATGTTGTAAGCATTCCACCACTGATTCCCAGAATGGAACCACCCAGGGGGCCGCCCCATAACATGTGAAAAAAGTCAGTCCTCTGCTTGTCAAACCTGGGACAAGCCGAGGACCTGCTGGGATAAATTGTAGCCAGTTTGTTCAGGGTGAAATAGGTTATAAGAAGAAAGTGAAACTGAATAAGTTTAAAGCAAGCATGAAGTGAAATTGTTTTCACCCAAGTGCATGCCATGTGTGCATGCTGCAGAAACTGACCAGGGCTGAAGGTGAAAGCAGCTTCAGCCTGATCGTAGATGAGAAGTTGCTTGTTACTTTGTAGATCAACCACCCCTTTCTCATCACTCATCTCTCCATTTCTGGACTAACAGCATATCTCTTATCTCTTTAAAGGGTTTCAGAACGCATAATGGGATACTGGGAATGTAGGGTGTCCTTTTCAGGTCTTTTGCAATTAACCTCTTCCACACTGCCACCACAGTTCCAAACTGTAAGACAGCTTATGTCTCACCTGCAATCCCAACAAAAAGGCCTTGGGGAGTGAGTGGAAGTGTGAGATCCAGCAAATAGATGCTTTCCCCAATTGTCTTGTGGGTTGAATAATTGAATCACATGCTTTAACTGTGCTGCTGAGTAATATAAATACTCTGTCTGATAGCCACAAGCCCCCTGTCGCCAGAGGAAGCTTCGTAATGTCCTGCTTAACAGGTCTGCATTTCCCTGCCCAAATTAGTGCAGTAAGCAATGCATCTAGCTCCCGGAAGAGCCTGGTGGGTAAGGGGCACATTGTGTTCAGTAATGTGTATAAGCAACGAGTAAGAAACACCATTTTGGCCAGCGCTATCCTACCCATAATTGATAGACATGGTTTGTTCCAAGATTTGACCAAGGCTGCAAGTCCAGTGAGAACCCGTCCCATATTCAAGCCATATTGTGCCATAGGCTTCACTGAGACCCATATGCCTAAAGACCAGAAGTGGTCAGGGTACCACCTAATGCCTACCTCAGGCAATGCTTCAGGTGTAATGACCAGCGGGCCTTCAAGTGAATTTAACAGCAACTTCTGTTTGCTTAAATTAATGCTGGACACCATGCCAAACTGAGTTAGTTCAGAGAGGAGAGCAAGGACTGAAAGTCTCAGGTTTTGTAAATACACCAGCATGTTGTCTGCATAACAGGAGATTACATGTAGTATATCTCTGACTTTTATTCCCCACTCCACCAAAACTGCTTGAAGGCAGCATGCTAATTGTTCTGTCGCAAGCACGAATAGCATTGAAGATAATGGGCATCCTTGCCTCATTCCCTCCTCTGTAGAGTCCATTCACCAGATATCCACCCTCCCGTCTTCACCCTAGTTGTAGCCCGTTTATACAGAAGGTGTGTCTAGTGCAGAATTCTGGCCCAAACTCCATTCCTTCCATCACTGCTCATAGGTACTCTCCTGATGCTGTATTAAAATCTGTTCTGTGTCTAGCACAGTTAGTGCTAATGGTAATGGATGTCCCTGCGCTGAGGATAAGACATAAGTGAAGCATCTTATGTTATGCGTCTTGCCCCTACTCGGTGTAGTGTCTCCCCAGGCTGGGGATCTGCCAGTGACTACACCACACACAGTAAATAACACATAATTATTCCTCTGCGAATACCTGTGAACTCCAACATTCCAAACCAAGCTTTCATGACATTCTATTCTAGCAATTACATCATAATGCTATGGAGTCTGTTTGGAACCAAAAGGTTTCTATCATAAAACTTGCAACACACTACACCTGGTATAGAACAAGATTAGTTTGTATGTATCAGAGTGCCCACTACTTGCACAGCCCCTTGGCCAGAACCTTGTTAAGGATTTTCATGTCTGTATTCAGTATAGATAATGGACAGTAAGATGTCAGGCATGTGAGATCTCTCACGCCCTTGCAAAATAATAAAATTAACACTTGCCACATGGATGTAATGAAGAGACCCTTCTTCTCGCCTCCATAAAGACCTCGAAAAGCTCCTTAGACATTGTAACCAAAATGGTCTGATATAAATCTGCTGAGAGCCCACCTGTGGCCGGGTATTTCTGTTTAACCATGTCATTAGTGGTTTTCCAGAGCTCTTCAGCCATAAGTAGGCTGTCCAGCTCAATCCTCTGGGCTGATGGCATTTTTTGCAAGCACATTGCAGCCAGATAAAGAAGTACATTCTCCTCAGAAATGTTGCAAGTTTGCGTAAATAGATTTTAGGTATTGTTTACAGGTGGCATTGATCTCTGCTTTTGAGGTGATATCAGGTTCCCATCTTGTCTTAGTCCCAGGATATGGGTGTAACAGTCGCGGCTCGCCAGCGTTACAGGGGGCACGGTGTTTCACAGAGCAGCATTAGGATTGGCTGGGAGCGCCTGTGGATGCTCTCTCCAGTCTGGCAACACAGTGCCGGGCTGGAGAGAGCACACTGCGCATGTGTGTTTGTCCGGCCTGAGATGGCCGACCAAACATACATGCGCACTGAGTGGAGTGCACAGTGCACTCCCCTCACTGCTTGTCACTCCCATGGCCCCGCTCCTGTCACAACAAAGGGATAATAAACATAGTTAAACTATGTTTATCAAACTTCATTGTGACAGGTTTTCAGCTTCAGCAGCTGGCGGGGGGGTCGAAGCTCCTGCACCACAGTGGAGGAGCCACCACTTGGGTGTAGATTACATATACTAATTAAAGTCTGAATATGCTCTGTACATTTATGCGCTGTCTTATAGCTCCTCTCACTGGATGCAACAGCATTCAGCCTGGTGTAAGGAGTCAGAGTCAAATAATATGCGCACTGTCACATACATAACTAGAAAACGTTTTTTATAGTGCAATGTGGAGTAGAGGTTGTGCTCTGTTGCCACTAGAAACACAATTTATCTAGTATGATGAATCTCCAAAGTCTGCCCTCACTAAATAATTGTAGAGACCAAAGAGTTAGAGCATGTACGAGGCATATGCTTGCAGAGTGTTGTGCTGCAGGGTCTGCACTCTACATTATATGCAGCATAAATGTTTTGTTGATGTAGCTTTTGTGGTTGCTATACAAGAGTTCAGTGCATAATGGTGGACTGATCAGGCCATTTACCATTTACACTACCAATAACATGCAGAAATTATGCTACAGCTTAATGATCTACTTTGGTCAACATCCGTTCCTGAGCTGTGCTGGGAAAGATAGTGTAGGCATTGATCTTTAATATTCCTTCAATGAATTTAAGAGAAAGCGTAGATAGTGCACTCTATGACACCCCAACTGCTGAGGCAACAATTCCCTGGTAAATGCATGTGGCCAACAGACACAGTGAACATAGGCCCTGCACAAATATTGGAGAGGACTAACTTTTGATAGTCCACCTGTCCAAAACAATATTTATGATATGCATTCATGAATAATCTGGTCCTCTTTGATTAAAGATTATGACCTTTATACTCAAAACTTCTTCTGCCTCCTTCTCTTCCTCTTCTGTTCATCCACAATCCTTATTTGCTTTGCCATGACTTCAAGTGAAAACATTTCAGAAAAGCAAATTTGCTTTGTAGCCCCGCTTTTTAGTTTGCCCCTGGTACCTGCCTACTTCCACTTAGTAGAAACTCAAAAATGCAAATTACAGACAGTTCTAAATTACAAATGTATCATACATCACATTAGCAATTAGATAGCTGTAATTGATAGTTATTGTGGCTCATAAGTATAAAACAGTTTTGCTTTTGGAAACGACCTGACCTGGCCGTTTTTTTCCATAAAAATGCTTTTTCATGTGTACAAATGCCAATTTACATTTCAGTAACTTGTTACTGAACTGTAATTTGATTTAATGAGTTGATATTTGGAAGGGGTGTGTTCAGAGCATCAATACCAAATTGCAGTTCTATGTATGAATCTTATGTGATTGAATTATGGTTGCAAAATATTCATTTTGTATCGACTACAGAAAGATATTGGTAACCATTTGCCAAGGCCCCTTTGAGAATGTAAAAAAAACATTTTTAAAAGCAGAGAGTGGTCCCACAGACCACTCCTATTCTTAAAAAAATACATGTAAACGTTTATTTTTTTCCTTTTTAAATGCATCCCTTTTACCTTTAAAGGAAAACGGGCTCCATTAAAAAAAATATTTGCTTTATTATAAAGCAATCACAGACATGCTGGCCCAGTGGGCCACTATCCTTGTGATGGCTTCATTCAAAATGATTCATAAATTGCGATTTACCTTATCAATTGTCATTTGGTAGGTCAATTTGCGACCCATTAGGAATTCCTATTGAAAACTTAAATTTTCTTACATTACAAATTGTGATTTCCCACATCGCAATTAGGATATTGCAATTCCTTAATTTTGTACATATGGCCCTGTGTGTCATCTGTTAAATTTGCCATCATTGGCATGGTCTCCCCTAACTTTTTGCCTCTGCTTCCCTGGTTGTTGATGTGTGCTGGACTCTCTTTTTGCTGCTTTTGATACTCTGGGCACTGTACCACTGATAACCAGTGCTAAAGTGCAGGTGCTTCTGTGTAAAATGTATGTGTAATTGGCTATCAATGATTGGCATATTTGATTTACTAGTAAGCCCATAGTAGAGTGCACTAGATGTGCCCAGGGCCTGTAAATCAAATGCTACTAGTGGGCCTGCAGCACTGGTTATGCCACCCACATTAGTAGTCCTGTAAACAGGGCCCAGACCTGCCACTACAGTGTCTTTAGGTGCAGTTTTAAACTGCCAATTTGACTTGGCAAGCGTACCCACTTGCCAGGCTTAAACCTTCCCTTTTTATACATGTAAGGCACCCCCAAGGTAGGCCCTAGGTAGCCCCATGGGAAGGGTGCAGTGTATGTTAAAGGTGGGACATATACTGGTGTGTTTTATATGTCCTAACAGTGAAATACTGCTACATTCTGTTTTCAGTGTTGCAAGGCCTATCTCTCTCAAAGGTTAGCATGGGGGCTACTTTTAAATATTATTAAAGCCCAGTTTCCCTTTGAGGGCAGATAGAAATGTGAAGTTTGGGGTCTCTGAACTCACAATTTAAAAATAGATTTTTTAGTGAAGTTGTTTTTTAGATTATTTGTTTGAAAATGCCACTTTCAGAAAGTAGGCATTTTCTTGCTTAAACCATTCTGTGACTGTCTGTTTGTGAATTGCCTGTCTGGGTCAGTTTGACAGTTGGGCTATATGTGAATCCCCTCCAGACAGTAAGACAAAACGAGTTGGGAGTAGGTATAGCCTGCATATCCTGATGGACATCTGTGCTAGAGTGGAGGGAGGAGTGGTCACTTACACCTGAATGGGCTGTCCGTGCCCTCTCACAATGCAGTCTCCAACCCCCTTGTGTGTGTTTGAGGCCAGGCCTGGGCAAGGCAGATCTTCAAAACAAGAGAGACATCCCCTTGAAGTATGGCAACTTCAAAGGCCAAGAGGGGTATAAGTATTGGGCCCCAAACCCCTGAAAATTAGATCACTTCTGGATTCAAAAGGAACCTATGCCAAGGAGAAGAGCTGAAGAGTTAAGAAAAGGTCCTGCCCCTGCCTGTGACAGTGCTATGTTGGGCTATCCTGCAGTTGCTGCTTCTGCGTGTGAAAGGGGACAAAGACTGGACTTTGTTGTACTTTCCTGCTTGAGGAGAATCTCCAAGGGCGTGAACTGAGCGTGCCTCCTGTTTTGAAGTCTCAGGGCCATCGAAGACGTCCTCTGCCAGTACCTGGACTCTCTGCTGAGACTCTGCCATGCCAGGTGGTGTTGTATCCAGCACCATGGGCCCTTGGGCAGAACAAGATCTGAAATCCATGCAAAGAAACCTGTGCAGGGAACTTTTTGACGCATCATCTGCAACGCAGCTGATAACGAGGCGTTGCCGGCTTCGCGGTTGAAATCGATGCTCCACCTGCATTGCAGCTGGGAGATCGACGCATTGCAGCTGGAGAAATGACACACAACACCCGCTTCTGGCTGCTGATAATGACGCAAACCCCACGCAGTGTGGTTTTCTAATACCGTGCGACCAGATTTTCCACACATTGTCCCTGGGCGCCAAAGTCATCCCGACTCTGCGCGGATTCAATGTACCACATCTGGAAATTGGCGCATCGCTCTCTTGCAAGGGAGGAAAAACAGCGCATCTCCGATCCGACTGCAGAAGAAACGACGCACGGCCTCCCTTGTGAAGAAGGAATTGACGCATCACTGTCTTTTCCGATGCACGTTCGCCCATGCAGCTTTATTTTTGACGCAAACCAAGTACTTTGTGCTAAATCATTATTTCCATTGTTTTGATGGAGTAAGACTTTTATTCTTTTGAAAATTCATATCTTGACTTGTGTATGTTGCATTTTTGTTGTTTTGGTTCTGTTTAATTTAGATATATATAACCTATTTTTCTAAACTGGTCTGGTGTCCATTTTGTTGTGTTTTCACTGTATTACTGCATGTGTTGGTATAAATACTTTACACATTGCTTGTGAGTTAGGCCTGCCTGCTCGTGCCAAGCTACCAAGGGGGTGAGTGGGGGTTAACCAGGTGTGTTTCTCCTTTGCCTGGAGGGTCCTTGCTTGGACAGGGGATAACCCACTGCCTAACAAAGACCCAATTTCTAACATCATCTTTTTTAGGAATCTACTATTTTGGTCGTAATGCAGAACTTGCAAAGTCTATTTTTTTTGCCCTGATAAATTGTGGTATACTTTTGTACATTCACAGCCTAGTATGCTAATGGTTAGTGATTTGCTAAATATTAGTAAATTGGTCCCCTTCCTGGAGAATCCAGAGAAGAACGCACAGGTAGCACTACCTTTCTCCACCAAAAGTGGCAGAGGAAATGTTACTCAGCTCCAAACCATGCCCTTGGAGACCAAATAGAAAGCAAATGAAGTTAAAATACTACTAGGAAATACATTGACTGACAAGCACAATTCATGGGCTCTCTTGTCAAGGAGAAGTTATCAGCAAATACTCCCTGATACAGTGAAGGGGATCTCTCCACCAAAGCATTGCCTTTCAAAGAAGCCAACCTGGGCAAGGCACATGAAGCCTCTATCATGTCAAATAGCTTTTAGGTAGGAATCTTAAATTACTGTCATTTCCATTGTTATGACTGCTATAGTCCATGCATAAAATGTCCTTTCTGATAGTATGAGGGGTTCTCAAAAGCTATTTCAGAGTAAAATGAGCAGGGAATCGTGGGAAATCCGTCAAATCCAATTTTATCAAATTCTTGGCATCTCAATACCACTCATCTAACTTTTTAGAATCTTTGAAACAATTTAGAAACAAAGAAAATAAGAAAGAATAATCTCCTATTGGAGAACAGGCTGGTAGTCCATTAGCAGATTGCACAAGAGCATGGAGTAACACCAAGAGCACCTAGAACTGTTAGTGAGTGAAAGAAGGCATATTGATCGAAGATAGGAAGCCATTCCAGAACAGATAGCCAAGAGCAAAGGAGAAAAGTAGTCAAAAAACGTAATTATCCCTTCAATATAGGAGAAACACTGTTGACAAGTTGAATTTTAATTACAAGGTGTAATGTTTTGATACGGCTCGGGGCCCAAGACTGGTCTAAAACTAATAAAATGTGACACCTGAAGGAGAACCGACGCTGCTATTCAAACAGAGCAAACAGGGCAAAATATAAGCTGCCAAGAGCCTCCTTCTGAGGGCCCTGATACTACCACTGATAATTCCCATTCCACAAGTTACCAGTCCTAGAGATACTGGTAATACCGGTGGGGGGAAGTACCATAAGATTACAAGTGAAACCCTGGCAGTTCAATGAAAACTGAAGAATTACCAGTTCAGAGTCCAATGGTTAGTGCTTATTTCCTGCAATATTATGGCCAGATGCTCATCTGCCTTTTACAGGCGGAGTCTCCAGGTAAAATGCACCAGTCCTGAAGTGTTCCCACTGGACTTGTATGTCCTAGGTGCTGGTTCTTCCTGCTACTGAACCCATCAGAATTACCAGGGCACTCGTAATGAGGTTGCAAGGGAGTAAAACTCGCTCCTGAAGATCACGTTAGGTCGCCACCTGCCTGACCTTATCATACCTTCAGTGAAGCTAATGAGCTGCAACAACAACTGTCAAATTTAGCTATCCAGAGGCTTATCCCAAGATGATGACCATACAGAAGAAATCACTATACCACTTGCACATTTTAATAACTTCTAAAAAGCCAAAAGAAAAAATAATCTCACAATACCTGCACCCCTCCGATAGTCTACACCACACATCCAGAACCTCCATAGCCTAAGTGCTAACATTAAAAAGGGTCAAATAAATCACTTCCTTCTTTAAGAATACGAATCTGAATGGGTAAATCGAAATGAATCAAGTAACTCCAAAAATGTATTCTTGTTTTTATTTTCTAGTTCTGCATATCCGGTGTTACTTAACATTCACATGTTTTACAATTATTTTATATGAATACTAAAGATTTATGGTTATTCAGGTATGAACAAGCAACAGCATGGAACTAGGGGTAATATTGAGGTATTTATATAGGCACAAAATGGTGCCGTAAAATGTTATTTTACAGCTTATCTTTTCTATAAGCTCTAATGGTGAATGCTTCTATATCTGAAAATGCATAGCAAACAGTAAGTGCAGTGGCCCCATGTCAGACATCAGTATAAAAATCTACATTTTCAAATTCGTTATGCACCCTTAGAATACAAAGGCATGACAGTCGAGACCAATTCGATAAACTAGATGAGACATTTTGCTGAACTGGGCTCCCATTTTATTTAATCTAATGTTATTTAAAGAGACATTGCTGTTGTGTATACCTCACACGAGAGGATTCCAGTGTGGCAATTTGATTCAAGTAATAGTTTTCATGACTCTGCAGAATATGAGTAAATTACATATATGGGGTTGCCTCGAGATTTTCTATTGCTAATCTTTGACCCACAAATAATATGTCATGTTGGTTTGGACAGGCAGGCATTGTACTGGTTTATTTACATGTACAATTAACTAATGGTACCAATACACACCATTATATGAGTTATTCTCGTGACTATCACTTGATCTGCTATGCTTGGTACTTGGGTAGTTTTAGACATAGAGACTGGAAATAGACAAAGCTCATCATAAACGTTTCTAATTCCACTTGCATTGATGAATCCTTAGACTATTAGTGGACATCCCTTATCACCTGCAACTGACTGAATAGAAATAAGGTCAGTAGTTCCAACCTGCTACGCTCTTACACAATTGTGTAAATGAAGCAGGAGAAATACTCAGGATATCCTAGTTTTGAGACATAAAACCTCCAGGGCAGAAGCCTGTCTGGGAGAGTTCTTCCCATCCGTGCATAACTGTCTTTGGGCTACTTATTACCATGTCACACAAGGCCTTCATAACTGTAAAAACCACATAAAAAGGAGAGGTTAAAATAAACATGTTGTGGGAAATAAAACATTCTCTTTGTTTCTACACAAAAGGAGGTGGTCAATGTCAGGGAGATTGGCTGAGAAATTAAGGCAGTGGAACATAGTTTTCTGTTATTATTTTGCTTTGCTTCAGTCTACATCACACTCAACCCTGAAGCCACGTTTGGTTAAAACGTTGCTGCTACATTTTGACACTGTTCTTCTCCTGTATAGGTTTAAGAAAAATAACAAGGAAGCTTGACAATTATGTATGGAAAGCACAGTCATTGCTTCTTTTACAAGTGCAACATCTTAGTATTGGTGTATTTTAAAAGCTGTTCAACCAAGTAAACTGATTGTGAATCTGTTGTCTCGTTTAGATGATGCAGCTTTAATAGTACCTCAGACTTGTATACAAATGCATGCGCTGTGTGACTGTGTTTTGTTCTCCTTATAGATGGAGGAGATCAAATTAAAAGACAGAACAGTCTACGTGCTGGAAAGAGAGTTAGGGGTGCAAGCCGGGCATGCTCAAAGACTTCAGCTCCAAAAGGAAGCTTTAGATGAACAACTTATCCAGGTCAAAGAATCTGATCGGCATCTGAGTAGCCCCAAACGGGAACTTCCCTTTGCAGTGGGTGCAGGAGACACTTCAGATCACTCAGGAAGCCCTGTAAGCACTTTCACCTGGTATTCAACTTAAAAAACACAATATTTTAATGAGTGTGCAAGCAGGAGCTTTCCCTTAGCATAATCTAGAAAATGGTGAACATGCTTTTGGTTGCATTTCAACCATACTGATTGTTATTTTCAAAGTTGCCAATGGAAAGCTTTGGCTTGTTTTGATTGGTAGGGAAAAACAGCATAATATTAAAACACTGCTATTGTTTAATTTCGCTTTGGCTAAGACTCTCTGCTTATAAATATTAAAACATTTCATAAACAGTAGGTGATGTGTATACTCTTGGATCCAAATGATAATGCCAATTAAAAGTGTATTGTAAATAGCAGACAAAGCGCATTTCGTGTGCAACCAAGTGGCAAGCACAATTATTGTACATTAGTAGAGTACTGCTTGAACTTGTTTTTTACTTCACATTGTACATGCTAAGTGCTTTCAATAATTTAATCTAAGTGCTTCTGTTTGATTCAGAGTATAATACATTTGCTATGATATCCTTCAATACTCTATAGATTTAAATCTCAAATATGTTGGAAATTCTGTCTTTAAAATAAAACAAGCATGACAATAAACTATATTGTCAGCTTTTTAAATGATTTTAACATTGTTCATTTGGTTCCATCAAGATTGCCTTTGAAGAGGGGCTTGATTACTTTATTGTTTTGCCTTAGAGATGAATATACCATTTATACTCTAGAAGGAGCCTCTCCTGCACCTTTTGATTGTGGAACCCCAAATGTGGCTTGATAGTAATAGGATCAAAATCATTAATTGGTTTCTTTCTTTATAATTTGACATTTCTTCTAGAAGATACTATAATGATAAGATAGTGTAGTCAATATTTATGAGACAAACTTTGTTAATGGGAAATGATATACTTTGAGTGAAGGATTAAAGTGGTTTCCATTACTGTGCACTTCATCTCAGGATAAATTTCAACAAAATCTAAGGGGATTTTCCGCATCAAAGCACTTATTTTAAAGGTATTTTTTTAAACACTCAATTCAGTTGTAACATATTGCAAGCTGGAGTATTGTTTAGTTTCACTACTTTGCTACACTTTATTAGGTATAACATTCATACACTGTTCTATTAATTCCATTCTTAACAATAGAGCCTTTAGAACATGGGTATTTTGTTGCTAAAGGAGAATGACACCCACTTACATTATTTTGAGTATGACTGCTTTTCAGAAAGTCAAAGCAGAAAGCTACTTACAGAATTACAATGTGAAGTTCTCAAAACAGCTTTGCCCATCCTAACGTGACATAATTGAGATGTGTGTAATCCATTTCAATTTTACATTGAATTTATTCTTTAAGTTTGTTTCATCACATCTCTTGCTGATATCATCCCTTTTGTTGTGCTTTAATTGATTTCAGCTTCCAGAATCTTAATGCTGACTAGATTTTCTAAATATTAGGGGGTATTTTCTGGTGCATGACTGTTATGCTTTAATTTTTCTGATGTACAGTTATTTGCAGTTGATTTTTGTTTTAGGAACAGCAGTTAGATGAAAAAGATGCTCGTCGCTTTCAACTAAAAATTGCTGAACTGAGTGCAATCATCAGAAAACTGGAAGATCGCAATGCACTGCTCTCTGAGGAAAGGAACGAGCTTGTAAGTGCAGAAATGTAAATGATGCATTTTTATTTTGGAACATAAGCCTTTCAAATACAGTTTTGTCAAATCAATGATTTGTATGCATTATGTATAACACCTGCCTTTAGCAGAATGCAAAAAATAAACTTAAACGTTTAGTGACACATGGGGAATAAATTACAAAGGGAATTCTCAGATCCATGGTTACACCTGTAGCAAGAAGTAACTTACACTGGTGTAAAGAATACTACATTTAGAAAAGTAAGAAAGCTTACATAAGAGATTGATACAAGAGTGATACTTTTTTATGTGTTTGTAAATTATGCACACATTTTCTCTTTTTGCATTTGATTGCCAGATGCTTGCTGCAGATCTATTCAAACGTAACTTTTTTGATGTTCATGAACCATTTATAAGTGCATTTCCCTGTCTAATCTGCCCACTTCAACTACAGCTGAGAGATCCAGACATAACTTCAGCAGAAAATGTGGAAAGAAGGAGAAATCACTCTATTTTGCACTCTGGAAATTGGAGAAAGAATAGAGATTTTAAGGAAAATACTTTTAAGTTAGAACCAAAAGATTTTGTTAGGATGATTGAAAAATATCCAAGACTCACTAAAACAGCATCTGTTACCCAACGCAAGGAACACATATGTAGAGCTTGGAAAACAGCTGTAACATAAGTTTTTGAGTAAATCCCATTACCAGAAGACTGTTCCTTTTGAAAGTAACAAGTTAGGATTGTTTAACAAAGGAAGTTTCCCTAACACCCGTTGCCGGTGTAACTTAAGAACAAATGAAGAAAGAAACTATGATATTCAAAACATATGCCAGTTATGCTAAATAGTGTCAAAATAATTCAGCCTGAATACTTGCTTTCCCTGATTGTCATCTCTGTTGTGAGCAAATTACTGAAATTATGATCTTTATAGAGTATACTGTATAAAGAGTTAAACAAATTATTACATTTTACTAACAGAGATGAGAGAACTGCAAAGTTTCAGTTCTGCTTTAAATAACAATGCACTGAAAATGTAGGAAAAAGGGGTGAAAGTTAGGTTTACCAAATGGGGAAGAAAACTGTCTAATCTTTTTCTGGTTTAGAATCTTTTGTGATTGACAAGGGAAGCTAAAAAGAGCAAACCCAGAGTGATAAGTGGGGGCATGTATATTTGATAATGGAATTCTATCAAAATAATAAAAAAATGTCATGCAATTTACTGTGGGGCAACTTCCACATTTTCACATAATTGCCACATTTTATAAGTTTATGTATTCCTGTATCATTTGGATTTACCAAAACTTTTATTGAACGTCATTATTTAGCCCCAATGCTCAAGTTCTGTTCATGAGCCAAGACACTTTGAGGTGTTTTAATGCACCTAGGTGTTAAGCTTTTGTGAGTAGTACTCACAGATGTTCAACAAAAAGCATATTGGTTAATTCAGCCATCAAGGCTTTCCAAGATTTCACACCTAATGGCACACATGAGACTACCCTGGAAAAAAGTACTTCTGTGCATGGAGATCAAAGTATGAATCATTCAAAACACCAACAACCATCTTTGGTGAATTGGACATGACTTTGTTTGGGAGTCACATCTATACTGTACACATTTACAAAAAAATAAATCTGAGAAATAAGGAAAGAATTGAGGAGCATAATGTTATTGCAAAAGTGTAGGATCTAGATAATTTTATTAAGTAAGGTTAACTAATGTTATATGTGTTCATGTTAGGGCGGCTCCAAATTGTACATACTAAGGTCCAGATGTACTGCCTTGCTTCAATTGGAAAGTGAAAAAATACACTATTTGTACTACAATATGGTCAATTTTGTCCCTTCCCCAGCACTGGTGTTGTCTCATAGGTATAGTGAAAGGGTGGGTACATTCGCTAAATAATATGTTTTGTAATGGAAAGGGAGCCTTCCAGTTAAAAAATATTATTTAAGACTATTGTCACATTGTATGTGTGCTGCGTATTGCAGCACACGCACAATTGGAAAATAAGGAGAAATGGAAACACTTCACCTTGTTATACCTGCTTCGATGGTTTTAACACAAATGCCTGTCTATGAATGTCAGAATATAAGGTCTTGTCACAACCCATGGGCGCTTGCATGGGAACATCCATGTAACACCTATAAAATGCCCTCTTGATACAAAGTAGCGCAATATGGCACAGAGCACAACTGAATGTTACTTTGTGGAACTTTCCAATGTAAATCTGGTTTGTGTGATTGGATTGTAAATTCCCACCCCATTACTTTGCAATGGGCTTTAGTAGCAAATTAAATTCAGGTTTAGGACTAAGGTAGGAGGTGACATTTAGTAGCAATAACTTGCTGTGCTGATTCAACTGGATAAAGA
Organism: Pleurodeles waltl; assembly: GCF_031143425.1. Classification (NCBI taxonomy): domain Eukaryota; kingdom Metazoa; phylum Chordata; class Amphibia; order Caudata; family Salamandridae; genus Pleurodeles; species Pleurodeles waltl. The sequence continues at coordinate 935,379,449 of NC_090445.1, forward strand.
AGGTGAAATAATGAACCAAATCCAGGCAATTCTGATAAGGCTTCCCAAATAAAGCCTGACAACAGCCTGTTAAAAATTGGATGTACCTTTCTCAAGACAGGGCCACTTTAATGAAGCAGTTTACATTTGAGGTACATTTGGTACAGAAAAGAACTTCCTTATTTCTTTCTTGCATGTTTTCTTTACCAGTCACGCCATTTACTGGTTCCTAGTACGGTGCTATCTGCCCAAAGGGATTAGTTTGTTAGCCAGGTAAGTTGGGCTATTGTTTTTATTACCTTCTGGGTGATACAGATAGTTTTGAATACAATGCAGGCCTAGAGGGCCAGCCAATCTAATTCCTTTGGTGTTCAAATGACATGGTCAACTTTTTTCAAGCCCTTGATGAATCATGCCATTGAATAAAGAATGTCTTAAAGGGAGCGCCAGAATGGTGTCAGATACGCTTTTGAGAGCAACATAGTCACTATAAATTCCATGAGTATGAACATTAAGACTTTCATTGTCAGTCCCATATAACATCAGAAAGAAGGGTTTCATTTTTTATTGCTGTTTTGTTGGTAAGAGCTATGAAGATTTTGTACATTCAGTGTGGCTTTAAAGAAGGATAGTTTTCTTGGATTCTCTTTCCAGCTCTGTGCATTTTAGTTTATCATCTTAAGACTGTAAGATAGCTTCCTTTTGGTGTGCTTGAGAGAATGGTACTCTGACGTTAATTCGTTTTTGAAAAACGGGGGGAGGCAACCGAAAGATTTTGAAATGCTGACACCCCTGCTATACTGACTATGTGCGGCTGTTCATGCTTCAGCTGAGACCAGCCTTCGACTATGAGCAGGGTAGTTTGTCTATGAAGCCCTTTGAGATACCTAAGTCTTCACTTTGATGCTAACTTCACAAAGACACAATCAAGTTCATGATTTAGAAGTCTCAAATTAATCTACTTCAGATGACTGAAAATGTGGTCCAGCATGGTTACTCCCAATACCTCTCATTGGCAGAATATTTTAAATTGACTTGGAGCACAAAGAGATTAGAAATTACACAATAACATTAGTTGAATGAACTGGATGGATATCAAAAAGACAAAACACATAACTCTAGATCTCAAAGTCTGTAGTGTCACTAACATAAGAGGAATTGTGAGACGCATGCTGTGTAGTACAAAAAGAGTGCAAACTAGTTTTCCTCCAATGAATTTGACTGCCCATATACAAGTGCTTTTAGTCATTCACATTTCTTTCAACTGGTCTTTTTTTCAGATAACTTCATTCAAGGCACAAATTGAAATTAGTTCTTTAATGAAAGAGCAATTTACTGTAAGATGCTGTTTGAATTTATTAATATTCCACTTCTCATCTACATAATTGTCTTTCAGTTACCATTTTCTATTGCTGCTCTGACAGTTGGATTACTCCATCCTTCTAAAACTGATAATGAGACCTATTTAAAAAAAAATTCACGGATTTAAACAATGGGGTTCATACATGCACAATTAGACACACAATGCAGCTTCAGATAGATTTCTAAAAAGGTAAAGCTACTTGCATGACAATGCAACATGGGCTTCCTTTAAGTCCTTAAGTCTTTATGACTCCTCCTTGGTGTTGACTAGTGGATGTGGGCTCCTCTATCATGCTTTGGATGCAGGTCTTATATTGGGCCAAGCAGCCTAGGCACAGTCGGACAAAAGCCACAAGAGTATCTCCGGGGAGTTACAGGAGCCTGGCTATGGCAGAGTGCCACTTCTGGCATGCATTGTTCACACCTTCAGAATCCTCCCTGCCACTGACTACAATTGCTCCCTGTGCCTACGTGGCCCAATCTGAGAGGAAGTAGTGCATACAAGCAGATGAGAGTATCATTGTAGAAGGTTGTGGAGATTTGAGAACGCTCAAGTTTTAGAGAGCAACATTGAGCCTAAAGCAGTAGACAGTGGTTATTGTACTGTTTAATACCCTGACGTATGTGACATACCACACAATTCACACAATTAGTAGTTATGTATAGTTTAAAGGATTTAAGACATTTCTACATCATTCTCTAGCTTTTTAATAGAGTAAAAGTCCTTTTTATTTTTCCAAAGTGACAGTACTGACTTAGTTCACTATTGTTGGAAATGGCCCTTTTTGCAGGGTTATCCCCAAACTTCCTCTGATTTTTTCGGATCTGTTTTTGCTGGTTTTAGGACTCTGGACTTTTTACCAGTGCTGGCCAGTGCTAAAGTGCAAGTACTCTTGGTCTAAATTAGATTTGTGTTTGGTTTACCATGATTGGCATATTTGATTTACTGGTAAGTCCCTAGTAAAGTGCACTATTTGAGCCCAGGCCTGTAAATCAAATGCTACTAGTGGGTCTGCAGCACTAATTGGGCTACCCACATGAATAGCCATACAAACCTGTCTCAAACCTGCGACTGCAGTGTCTGTGTGTGCAGTGTTGAACTGCCATGTCGATGTGAACCTGGCAAGTGCATCCACACCTTCCCTTTTACTATATGTAAATCACCCCTAAGGTGACCCAAGGCAGCCCCATGAGCAGGGTACAGTGTAATTAAAAGGCTGGACATGTACTAGTATACTTTAAATGTCCTGATAGAGAAATACTGCTAAACCCGTTTTTCACTATTTCAAGGCCTATCTCTCCCGTTAGGTATTATGGGGATTGCCTTCAAACATCTTTAAAGTGTAATTTTCCATTAGGGGCAAATGGAGATATGGAGTTTGGGATCTCTGAACTCACAATTTAAAAATACATCTTTTGGTAAAGTTGGTTTTGGAACTGTAAGTTTGAAAATGCACTTTTAGAAAGTGGTTATTTCCTTTCTTAACCATTATGTGCCTCTGCCTGTCTGCTGAATACACGTTTGGGCCAGGGTGACAGTTGGGCTATGGGTAAATTCACTCTAGATAGTCATAAAAAAGGAGCTGATGTGTGTCCTGCATACCCTGATGGGTCTTCCTAGGCTATAGTGGAGGGAGAAGCTGAAAATTGCACCTCAATAGGGCTGTGCCTGCCCTTACACAAAGCAGTCTCCAACCCCGTAGAGTGCGCCAGGGTGCAGGACAGGGAGAGGCAGGGTCTCGTGCACTACAAAGACTTTCCTTTGAAGTTTGCCTACTTCAAAGGCAGAAATGAGTATAAATATTGGCCTGCTCACCCCACAACTTCAGAAAACGTCTGGACTGTGGACATTCTGCCAGGAAGAAGAGCTGGATGCTGTTGGAGGAACTGCCATTCCGCCTGTTGCTTTGCTGTGCTGGCCTGCTGCCTGCTGCTTCTGTCCTCCCCCTATGGGAAATATCGGGTCCAAGCCGACCTTTGATGGGAAATGTTATAAAACCACCAATATAGGGAAACAAGCACAGTGCAAGCATTGTGCAGCTAAAAAATTAAAATAAGTAAATAAGCACAGCACAAGTGCTGTGGAGGCAAAACAAGAAAAAAGATACATGGAGATAGGTGGATGTAAACAGTACTTATGCCTTGGGACATTGATAAGAGCAAACACACGAGGAACAAGAATTGGTAAATGCACAAAATAAGCTACAGCCACTATAACGAAGGAAAACAAGTGGCAAGCACAGGAACCAAGGGGCAGGAAGTAAGCCTCTTTTAAGACATATATATTAATAATGAATTTCACAAGCACATTGCAAAAGCTGTGCAGGCAAAACTTAAATAACCATGACAAATTAAGACTCTTTTGTGGTGTGTGTCAGTGAGAAGATAGAAAGACCGGGTTAATCTAAAAAAGTAACTTACTTCACTCCACTCTGAATTTTGTTGACAAGGTTTATGCCAGAGATTCTATAATGCAAGGCAAACATTTTCAACGTAGATCGAAACCTTTGGATTTAATTTTAATTTATACACGTAAATATTGCCACATTTTTAAGAAAATAAAATCAAATCTGCTCTCAAGTAATTAGAGAGACAAATAAAATATAACAAAAAGTTCTCAACCTTAACAACCAAAACAGTTAAATGTCGCTGGGATTTAGATTTAGGAAATGTACCAGGAATGCTGTCCTTGAGTTAATATGTGCTTCAAAAATGTGTTGGATGCTGTTTCTATTACATGCATCGGCAGAGCCATTAGGCCTGCCTCTAAGGTGCTAATAAATACAAACAGCATATATGCATACCTGTGTTTACATGTGTTAGAACGTTAAAGTCTAACCCATTGGCTTTGCCAGTGCTAGCCGTATTTTTTAAATACAGCGGGTATTTAGAGCGTACAGCATTAGGCGTGTGTTTGTTCACACCCATTGTAGAATGGACACATTTTAAGGTTAAATTACACTTTTACAAAATAAGCATACCTTCCCTTCACACTCTGTACGTAGGTGATTGTGGAGCTGCGATAGCTCCACAGGCATAGCGTAAACAGCAAAAGACATCTGTACGCCAAAAGCTAATTTTCCCCAAAAGCCTTTGCCTTAATATTTCTCTGAATGCAGCTATAAAGTGCAGGTTTAGATGGAACCCTGGATGCCTTGATGCACCAAGTCATCTGCTTTACTGATTAATCGGCAGTCATTCACTACTTAGGTGTATATAGAGGGTCGAAGGAGAACGAGATTATTTGAAATGAAGAGGGTTCACTCACAACAGTAGTTGGTTGGCTGACCATTGAGGGAGATATTGGTGGTGTGATGGTTTGACAAGTGGCTAGTAGAGGGAGTAAAGCCAACGGTCCTTTAGGTCTAAATTCTGCGTAAGGACACACCTTGGAGTGTGTCCTCTTGGTTTGCCGGGATTAGAGTGTAGATTTTTATGCGATACATGTTTGACACCTGGCACAGCCAACTGTATAACTACACCAGTGGACTGACTGTACTTGTGACCCCTGCACCAGTATCCGTATATTTCCACAAAGGCGCACATGTGCACAACCACAAAACTGTGAGAAAAAGAAGAATTTCAAGTCTGAGTGCAACTCAGGGACGAGAACCAACTGAAGTCTTCTAAACTTGCTGTAAAAAGTAGAAATGTTTGCTATTGCCCACATTTCTTCATCTTACATAGTGACAAAATGTTTCCAATGTAAAACGTTTACTTTTCCTTAACCTGCAGACTTGGTTAAGAAGACACCAAATTCTGCAAATGTTAGCTTTATTTCAGTCCTCTTCCCCATAAATTCCAGCAGTTTGACCTGGAATCTGTCTGGGGAAACCTGTCAAGAGTGCTATAATTACCGCACAACTTGTAACTTGTTTCCACAGGGAACAGAATGTAGCCCTGAACTTGTAACACGGGTCTTAACATACAGCCCAGGCTTTCCTATCATTAAACTCTCATGGTAGGTATTTCGCATATACCCATGACCCATACAAGCCACTGCTTTCTTGGGTGTGCGTCGCGGGATGTGGAGTGTGTTTTGTGTAGCAGTCCCAAAATGGAGGCTCCTTCACCCAGGTGTAATGCACCTGAGGTGCTGATAATTAATGTAATGTGATTCTGGCTGTGAGGATCTGGCACACGTGTCACTTAATTAGGCTTCTCTATTTCCTCTAGAGAACTTTTAAGACTTTATCAAATTAATCCAATAACTGAACGTTGAAGAAAATAAAGTTGCTACATTACAAACATAATTATGATAGGGCTGTCGATCCCCAAGAAGTTTGTACATAAACTTTAGCAATTTCTGCAATCCGTAGGAAGTATAGGGATTTCTGAAAGTTACCAATTAGCAAGTATAAACTACATCCTAACAAGCAAATTCAGCTTTATAATTATTCTTCAAAAAAAAGGAACGCACTTAAATTCCTAATGCCTTTATCTGCTTTAGAGGATGCGTTGCCAGTGCTGAGAGGTAAGCAAGGCCAGAGACGTTTGCAGGCAGCACATAGTAAGGCAGTAAATAGAAACATCATTTTCATTGCAGCTGGTTGAGGGGACAGTTGGGCTTTTCAATTGCTTTCTTTTTCATTGATAGTGAGCTGTTTCTTAACCCACCTCTTCTGGTGCCATTTGTTGGGTTTTGCCTCAAACTAGAAATCTAAAACTGTCTTCCTCGTGGTGCTTATTTGAAGGCAGCTGTTAATGGAATGTTATGTGCAGGTCGAATGTGACATAAATTCTAGATGACAGCAATAGTAAACTATCGTGGCAGTACAGAAAAATCAATGCAATATAAATTTACTGATCGTTTGAGACAAGTAAATCAGCAAAAACATGGCACAGAATATAAAATATCAGGTAAATCACAAACACCACAACTTTTAGCTGTTTTCAAAATGAGCTTGTGATGTGCTTTTCTGAATTACAACCTACGAGAAGCAGTATACCCAATGGACCTGGGTCACTCAACATCCCTGGAAAAAGTCATACATTTGCCAATGGGATTTTCTCCTACTGAGCAAATTCTCACCTCTTTAGGTATTCACAAACAAATTGTGGATTACTGCTGGAAATCTGAAACAGCAGTAGAGCCCCAAAGATACCTTATTTTGCGTACATAAATCTAACAAGCATAAGTTAGCCGACAGGAATTTGACAATAAAATGCACTTGCACTTGTAAACATTTTATAGTTTCTTAATGGGGATATGTTTTATCTGTTTGGGACCTCCATTCCCTTACAACACCCGAAGGGTTTCGATAGGACCTGGCATCTGTCTTCTGAGAATGATGTAGTCTTGATGAGATCTACCCGAGAACTGCCCTGTGGAGTATACAGTTACATGCCTAACTGTAACTGTTCAATACTTAGATGCAGCACAAGGAAACCAAGAACACATGGTGTCATTTGTCTGTGTTTATACAATCCAACTTTACTATATTATTTTACCCATTATTATATGCCTTGCACATTTATTCCCTTACTATGTATTTATTACTCTAGTCCTATAGTACTAGAGAATTTTTAAAAAAAAATAATTTAACTTTGTAAATAAAAATTCAAAAATAAATAATTAAATTTAAAAAATAATAATGTACATTTTACTCTCTCTTAAGCCTTGCTGTGTCTCCCCATCACCCTGTCTCTATTAATCTATCCTCCATCCCCACTCTGACTCATCCCAAACCCATTCTACTACGCTGATCTCCAAAATAACCTTGTCTAAACTCTTCCCTCCTCTACCACATCTAACTCACCCCAAACCTCAGTTTACTAGTATGATCTCCAAAACAACCCAACTAAATTCTCCCTCATTTATTTCACCTTTGACTCATCCAAAACCCCTTCTGCTAGTATGACCTCCCTAACCCCTTTCCCCAGACTCATCCCTCCTCCATCTCTCCTTTACTCATCCTAAACCTCATCCTATTACTATGTACTCCCAATTAACACTTCTAGAGTCTTCCCTCCTCTATCCCTCCATTACTCTAGTCAATCCATCTAACAAACTCACATATCCACTGCTTAAATTAACTCATACTAATACTAATACTGTACTCATATTTCCCTATACTTATCCACCACTAATTCCTCTTGGGTTCCGGAGTAGCATGCTACTCGCCATAAAGCGCTTTGACGCCTCGTCAGGGTTAGTAAGCGCTATATAAATTCAATTACAATTACAATTTGCTTTGACAGTTACAACAGCACTCTCGTTGGATTCCAGGCAGATTACCTTTTTGTAACTTTTAGGACTGACTCAGTAGAAATGTCTTCTAAACTCCAGGCAATGAGTGAGAGACCTAGGACCATATTTATCATTATTTCATGTCATTGAGACCTCCTGAGAGAACATGGAGCAAGCCTACCTGCCCTTGGAGAGTTACCCTTTGGAATGATACAGAGCAGCAGCCAATCAGCCCCAGGACAGTCTCTAAGTAGGAAGGGGAGTGTGGATCCCTTCCTCGAACAGTTATCCTCTTGGGCAGAACAGCAGTGTGCCTATGCGGTCCAGCAGCACCAATCCCACATCGCTGTAAAGGTTACTTGCAGACGTTGAGGACCCCTAGTTTTACTATATGGTTCCTTTGAAGTTGGGGGTGATTCAAAGCGTCCGCTTAGTAGCCAAGGCCATATCTGCCGTGGGTATGTAGTATGCCTTACCCACCCCGAGTATGTAGAATACCTGTTTCACAGGGTCCTCTTGGGTACAACACCTCAACCATGTCCCCACCCACCCCTTCCTACTATGGGTAGTACAGGCACATCCACTTTCCTATTTCCAGACAGTGGGGAAGTGCCTAGATTCCTAAGGTCGCGCACAGAAAGTCAGCAAAGACTGAGAAAAAATCAAAACATTTGAGGAAAATGTATTTAGCAGAGCCAACCAGAATCACGCCAAACCAACAGTAAAGGCGTCAACATTTCAGACATTCTGTTTACAAGGTCCTGTGCGGTGGAACTCGCTTGTTGCTGAAAACTGCTCAACCTCTGCTTACTTTTTCAAGACCAGTATCAAGGAACTCAGTCTACAGAAATCGTTATAATCAACCACACGCTCTCTTTACTTTTACACTAAATATTTCATTAACTATATGTACAAATGATAAATATATATGTACTATCCTATCTGCATTATATGTACACCACCCATCAAATCCAACATTCTATCTCTTACCCTGCACTGTCTATGTACTGTGTGTCTGTTGCTATATACAGTACATCCCATCAAAATGCTGCTGTTGATGGAAGAAACAAATAAGTAAATGGCTCACTCTTTAATGACATGTAAACTATTGTGGTGCATAAATGGGTTCACGCAAAGACCACAGATCTCTATGCCCAGTTCAGGTTTGGAACCTTGCTGCTAAGTGAAGGGGTGTGAAGCTGGGTAAGGGGTGGCACTGCATTGCCAATTATTTTGCTACAGCATAAAGGAAAAGCTTGATCCATTTATTTTGTCCTTTGTATAATATAATCTGGCGGTCGGCCTGGCTGAAATCAATGGTAAAGAATGTAAATATGAGAATATTAGCGATGGGCAAGTCTTGTTTGCTGTCAAGGAATAGATCTGGTGAGCATGGTCTACTGAAAATGACAAAGTAACATAAAAATTATTCTCTGCTTGTTTAGTTTTACGCAGAGCATGGGTTGAATGTTCGTACTTTACTGTGCATCTTTTTTCGGAGGAATGAATTCAAATAAATAATAACTGTTTTTGTTGCAAGTGATTTTAGGATTTTTTAATGGTTTTAAATTTAGTGTATTCACGTTTGTAGGATTTTATAGCGTCTGTCCCTCATTTAATCCGGTAAAAGGTTGTGTGGTTTCACTTCATGTGATGTCCTCGGTGTCAAACGTCATGTGATGTCACATCCTTGAATATCTGCAGGGCTACATGATATATATTATATTGGGCCGTTAGCTGTAGGAGTCAGGCAACTTTGCCTTTGCGATCAATGTATAAGTGGACTTTAAATCACCGACTCAGTCTTTTGTAAATAATATTATATGTAAATTGACATGATTTTTACATTTCAGTTAAAGCGCCTGAAGGAAGCAGAAAGTCAGTATAAACCTCTTCTGGACAAAAATAAACGTCTGAGTCGGAAGAATGAAGACCTGTCACATGCGTTTCACAGAATGGAAAATAAGTTAAAGTTTGTAACGCAAGAAAATATAGAAATGGTACAGTATGTTTTAGTTTTATTCTCTTGCCATGAAAGCATGTTTTTCTTTGTTCATTGACTTGCTTTTGCTAATAATGTACACGTGATTTATGTTGTTCAACTTGAGATACATATTTGCTTGTTTGCATAAGCCTTGTAGTCTCATATATCAAAATTATAGTAATGAAGGATTTTGAACCATGACCAGCAATTAATAGTTATTTGTAACCTGATCCAAATACCCACAACCTTCACTCTAAATTAAGTACTCTAAAATTCGCTTTGTTAGTTATTTGTCGCCTGCCCCGCATACTAACCCCATATTAATGTATATTCACTTCACATTATTAAATTAAACAATTAGCATTGTCCTAATCTTACGCCGTAATGTATTTTATAGATGTAATGATCCTTGATCTTTTGCATCAATCTTAAAGTAACTCTAACCCCTTTATAATGATTATTACACTACAAACACAGAAAGAGTAGATCTGAATGGTCATTGTCAGAGCACTATTATAAAAACACCCAATCGGGGGGTTGCCCAAGCCAAAATTAATTCCCTTTATACCCAGTGCTTGAAATGGAAAAAATAAAGTGCAGGTACTCTGTGCCAGAGTACCTGCTTGTTTCTGAGAAGTGCCGGTACTCTCCAATTAAAAGAATTACGTATTTCTTGAGATGTGCCGGCACTCTCCCTCTCAAAATAAAAAAGTGCCGGTACTCAGTACCGGACAGTACCGGCCCATTTAAAGCACTGTTTATACCTAGAGGTGAAAATAGAAAACAATCGTCTTCGTAAAGAAGGCAGCATTTAGATTTGCATGACTTGAAAGTCAAACACATCCTTAATTAGTTTTATACTTAAATTAAATCAAAAAATTATACCTTAACCTAATGTTAATGTTAGTTTAACCCTTCAAAATACATTTAATTAAATGTCGTCCCTCCTGCCCTTTTTATTTCAGTAAATAATACTAAAGTACAATTTCCCTTAATTCAACGTAATAACGTTAGTTAAGTGTTACTGTGCTTACCTAAGTCGAGGCATTTATTGATCACCTCTGTAGTGAACAACTCGTTCTTACAGCGATACAGGGGCATTGATGTTGTGCCATCAACATTTTGGAGGTTGTGGTTGTACTGTGTTGATACACTGCTGGCTGTACGTTGAAAGGACATACACACCATGTACTTGTGGGACACAGGCATGAAAAGAGCGTTTAATTTAGCCAGTCACATCAGAATACTTACCATATTTCACAGGTTCTCAAAGGAGCCTGTAACCATTTGCAATCAGGAAATGTTCCATTTCACACAACGTCCACATTCTAATGGCGTCTCATAGCAATGGGCAAGAGTTCATGGTGGTCTGCAGGTAAACATCTAAATGTCTCTTGTCATTGCTCATCTACGGTAGTCTGTTAAGAGCACGGGCAAGGAGGGCTGTCTGTTCCTGGGATGTCTCTTTGCTTGCCAGGATATCGCTTGCCAGTCTTACACACAATATGTGCTGTGCAATGGTGCTTGTGAGGGTTCAGTAATTTACTATATAGTGACATTGAGAGAGGAGCTGCAGCGGGAAAGGTGCCCCCCACATAGCAGCTTTAAATTTGTATGATTATATAGATGTTAAATGGGAGGGATGCAGTAAAGTGCTCACAAACCAGAAAAGGACCAGCCCCAAATCCACACAGAATCAGCCCCAAGCGTTTTATGCCACAGCTGCTCCAACATTTATCAGACTGAGTTATGTCCAGTTCATCCTCGAGTAAGAGCCAGGAGACGCATTGAAGTCAATTTGGCATTCTTTGGTCTGCTGAATGAGATCTTTAAGACTTCACTAGCTTGCAGCCTAATGGAGTATATCCAGTTCTTACAGCTTACACATGAGTTGTGCCACATTGGAGAGTTTGTTCGGTACCTGTGACTTATGTACACTCCAAGGCTAGCTTTGGGCCTATTCTATCAATAGCAAAAAAAAGCGTTGTAGCTTTGAGAACGACCTGTTAAACAATATGCCTCTCTATTCCATAGAAATAAAAAAAGGTAAAAGTAAATGCTCTGTATCGTATCTTATGTTAGGAGCAACTTGTTGCAGTCTGTTGCCCCGTTTTATCCTCTTGTAGATGCATCCAATGGCAGTTGACCCCGACTGCCTCTCAGTATCACCTGCCTTGTTTTGCGTCCCAGGTGACTGAGCTGTAAGGCTTTACTATTTGCCTTCGCCCATGAGGGTTGAAAAATACACATTCTCTAGCCGCTACAGTGGTGGAGGCGAACCAGCGGTTCCCACGAGCTAATGATTTTTGCAGAAATAAAAACAGGCAAATGGATATCAAGTGGTTCGTAGAATATCGCTTCATTTTGTCAATAAGGCAATTGACACCAGATCCCTGGCTGCATGGTTAAACCGTAAACAACTGTGCAGAGAGGCTATGGGCGGAATGAGCTATATTGACTGTAGGTAATGTAGGGTAATGTCCTGCCCTACCTTAGAAGGACATCGATTGCCTATCAACTATCTAGTTTATTTTATAGCACTGACTTTTTTTATGTTTTCTTCTTTCGTTCTCCTGGTGCGCCCGTTAGCTGGATTGCTATTCTATGAAAACCTCCGAACAACTGTTTGGAGTTTTTAATGGTTTTTTGGACTTTAGCTACCTTATGCTGACCTCCGTGCCACATGTAAGGCTATTCAACATTGCTTTTGCACGGTTGACGTGTGTTTTTTCGCCCTGTGCAGGCGTGCAGCTCAGGATATAGCAGATATGTTATTTATTATTCTTATTCTCTCTGCTCGGGCTTAGCTTCTGCAAGCGGCTTTGTAAGTTAGAGACACAATCATTGCCCCATTATGTAAACGCACGCACTCAAATAACGTCTTTCCTCTACAGAAGATGAAGTCCTGATAGCAGACGTCTTTTCCGCGCTATGTGCAGCTTTACCGTGGATGTCACACGTGGTAATAGGTAGAAGGGCTCGAGGTGAGGTAAGAAAGAACCTGAACGTTGAGCTACCATCACCAGGGCCGTTACAAGGCAGTGGGAGCAGAGTGGAATATGCACACACCCGTGCTGACACCAGGATGCTGAAGGGATGGCATAACACTGCTTTTGTAAGAACACTCATACCTGTGCACAGCTGTACACAGACCTACATAGAGCCATGACTGTACCGTCCGCCGATAGACCGCTGCTGCAAGGCGCATTGATGCCCCCAAAGGCCTACTATTTAGTCCCAAGCACTCAGCCATTTCATTGCAAACAATGACTGCAGCTTGAGGTACAGTGATGCGCACTGTGATGTCAGAAAAGTAATTTGACACTTTCCAATGAACCCCTTCACATTCTGTAAAGAAGCGTAGCATATCTAATGACAATTATTTGCATTGGACTTACGACCTGCAGACCAGAATAAACCGGAAGGAGGAAACACAACACCTACTGTGCTACGCATGCCCTTCAGTTACGGAGTATTTAGGTACACAGCACAGCTGGTTAATACAATATGTCACCTGTGTGATTAGGTACGGCCATAGTGCAAGGGGTGTTCAATTGCATACCCACCTGCCTAAATTCAATCAGATATTGTAGATTTATGTAGACAGTCTCCATTTTGGGTCCGTTTTCATAAACAATATCACGTTTTAGCAATCTGAGGCATTTCCTATGTCCTGTCACCTCCGGGACGGTATCACATAAAGTGAGCACTGCAAGGGCACTATCACACAATTCAAGAAATGTACCTGCCACAGGTTTGGACGAGTAGCAGACAATGAGAAGCAGTAGGAACACGAGGAAGTTGAGAAATGTGTTTAAAGCCCAGTGAACCAGTAACCAGGCAACAAGTACAATTACAATGCAAGCTGGACCCAGTCCAGATCCTCTAGATAGTATTTGAGGAGAACGTGAACTTTAAAGGACACGGGAAGCAATTCACTTCCGTATCGATTTGGGTACCGAATAACGAAATACAGCGAGAAAAAAATACTGGCAACTGAAAAAAAAATGACTTCAAGATATTGGCATATTTAAATAGTATTCAACCACTAACTGCGATGTTACAGAGACACCACTGGACTAAAAATAGGATTCCTCATGCATGTTAGATAAAAAAGAGACTCCATATGCAAGAGAATCCAACTCCCTGCACAATCCACCATGGTTGAGACTTTAAGTCAAGTGTACCAGGAATACATGCCTGATTTCATGGAGGGTGGCATGGATGATCACAGAAGTGGACGACCTAGAGATTGGGCCTGATGCTGCCACAGTAGCCCTCCAGCTCCAGGACTGCCACCATGAGGGCCAGGTAGAGATGGTGATGGAGCTTGGTGTGGAGAAGGTGAAGTGGTGGTAGAATCTCAAAATAGAGAATATATAAGGAAAAAGATAATTCTCAGGAATCTTGTTGATCATTTCACATATACCTTCTGATTCACCAGCTATTTACCCAATCTACCGTCCCCTACATGTGGTGTTTTGAAGGGGTTCTTATCATTTTAAATATATTTTAAACAAATACATGGTGATGCGGTGTTACATGGTGGTTACACTACGTTAACATAATGAAGAAAGTAAAATCATAAAAGTGTTGTTATTTATTTGGTCCTACCAGATCAGTAGTGATTGGCACTTGCTGTAGTCAGTAGATTATGGCTTCCTGGAGGCACTACTATAAAACACTGTTTATGTTTGAACATCTATGGATTTGGAATACTGCATATTACTACTGTATATCATTCTTCCCCTCCAACATCAACAGATGCACTTTATAACTGGTTAGTTATGTTGTCCTTATTGTCTTGTATCAGAGATTCGATGCTAACTAACTGAAAACCGGATACTCTGGCTAATCTCCGATACCTGTTTGGCTTTGAAATAAAATATGCTGTACACGTACAGTTTAGTAACTGCCTGAGCAGGTTAGGCAGACTAAGGTCTTGGGTTATGCTTGTGAATATGACAACCACTACAGCAATTTGTTCCAATTACAAAACAAAAATTACTCTTTACCTAGCTGTCATTTTAGAGGTGTTTAACAGAATGAATAAATACATTATTTATATGAGGGTGAATACTATCTAAGCGGTTCTAAGAAAACCTAGCAGTGAAAACTGACTAAAAGCTAAAATGTCCAATTTGGTGACAGAGCTCTCCTGGCCTCCAATGCATGTGGTTATTGCTAATTAGTCTGGAAGACCAGAGAAAACAGACAGGGGCATTCTATGCTCTTACATGGGTTAGCAAACAAACACAAGTGATGGACGGAATGCAGAACCAATCAAACATTCATCCCAGTCACAGATCTGGATTTAATCCATCAACTGTTTCGCTCACCACGCCACCCCAGTTTGGACTCAGCCATATTCAAATCAGTCTTGACCCTGTTCCCATGGAAACAGTCTAGCCCAAACTGCCAGGCCAGGTCCTCCCTGGACCAGAAACAAGAACCCTGGGGCTGTTTTCAGAGTATCACCTTTCATCAGCAAGGATAGCTTGAATCCAGTGGCATAGTGAGCCCGGGACCCATGTCTGGGCATACAGCACACATAGGGTGACAAAAGCAAACATACTCAAATGATGGACAGAATGCGGAACCAATCAAACATTCACCCCCAGTCACAGATCTGGGTTGAATCCATCAATTCCATTGCTCACCACTCCACCCCAGTCTTGACCTGTTCCCCATGGAAACAGTCCAGCCTGGACTGCCAGGCCTGGTCCTCCCTGGACCAGAAACAAGCCGCCTGGGACTGGTTTCAGGCTATCACTCTTCATCAGCCAGGCTAGCTTGAATCTGGTGGCATAGCAAGTATGGGACCCATGTCTGGGCATAGCCTTCCCACTTAGGGCGACAAATGCAAACAAACAAAAATGATGGACAGAATGGGGAACCAATCAAACATTCAACCCCAGTCACAGATCTGGGTTTAATCCATCAATTATTTTGCTCACCACGCCACCCCAGTTTGGACTCAGCCATATGCAAATCAGTCTTGACCCTTTCCTGCATGGGAACAGTCTAGCCTGAACTTCCAGGCCAGGTGCTCACTGGACTGGAAACAAGCATACTGGGACCAGTTTCAGGGTATAACCCTTAATCACCCAGGCTAACCTGATTCCAGTGGCATAGTGAGTCCGACATCCATGTCTGGGCATACCCAGCACACTTGGGGTGACAAAAGCAAAAAACACAAATTATGGGCGGAATGCGGAACAAATAAAATATTCATCTCCAATCACAGATCTGGGTTTAATCCATCAATTCTTTAGCTCACCACACCACCAAAGTTTGGACGCAACCATACGCAAATCAGTCTTGACCCTGTTCCCCATGGGAACAGTCCAGCCTGATCGGCCAGGCTAAGTCATCCTGGGATCGGAAACAAATATCCTGAGACTGGTTTTAGGGAATCACCCTTAATCAGCCAAGCCAACTTGAATCCAGTGACAAAGGGCCAGATGTATCAGAGGGTTTTACTCATTCTGTATCTATGAGAAAACATGTTCATACATACGGCCCATAGTGAGCACGGGACCCACGTCAGGGCATACCCGGAGCACTTAGGACATCACAAGCAAACAAACACAAATGATGGACGGAATGCGGAACCAATGAAGCATTCACCACCAATCACAGATCTAGGTTTAATCCATCAATTTCTTTGCTCACCCCGCCACCCTAGTTAGGACCCAGCCATATGCAAATCAGTCTTGACCCTGTTCCCCATGGGAACAATTCAGCCCAAACTGCCAGACCAGGTCCTCCCTGGACCAGAAACAAGCATCCTGGGACCGGTTTCAGGGTATCACCCTTCATCAGCCAGGCTAGCTTGAATCCTGTGACCTAGCAAGCATGGGACCCACATCTGGACATACTCTTCCCACTTAGGGTGACAAATGCATAAACTACAGATGATGGACGGTATGCAGAACAAGTCAAATATTCACCCCTAGTCACAGATCTGGGTTTAATCCATCAGTTGTTTTGCATGCCAAACCATTCCACATTGCAGGTACTATTCACCTTGTACCCCACTGGCCCTGAGTCGCAGATTGGGGTGCCTTGCACTCTACCCCAATACAGCAGAACCCAATGTCCTAGTTCAATATGGAGGCCAATAGGAAGGCATGTAACACAACCCTCTGTGGATAGACAGGAAAGGAGTGTAGGTGAGAATCCCTCCCTAACAGATGTCCAGCAGGCATGTAGCACTGTCCTGCACCCCTCACCCGGACTGCCCACGTGGCACGCAACTATAAATCCACCACTTCATCAGCAAAACTGGCAATACCGGATAGGATCTCGACATATCCATACTGACCCTGTACTGCCCCCTGATGCAACTCTGTGAATTTCCTGTGACTCCGCACAGTCCTTTGGTGACTTCCAAACATGGTACTCTGCATCTCCCTCCACCCTGGGATCCAGTCCAGGGGCATCACATATTCCCAACATGGTCCACCCAAAGCAAGATAAGGCACAGACGTGCCCAGCAGGCGGAACACAAGTCATGATGGCAGGCAGAACTCGCTCCTAGTGGGTGGTTCAAAAGAGTAAACACTCGCTGCTCAATCACATAGATTTGACAAGATATGTCCTCAGTGATAGATGTTAAAACCACTCTGGAACCAAAAATTGCTGCTCTAAAGATAGATATGAGCTTAGTGTGGGATGACCACAGAAAACTGAAGGAGTGAGAGGCGACAACAGATTCCACACTAGCATCTATCAGACCGCTGGTCATGGTACCACAACTCGAATGAAAGCTCTGCAGGATGAAGTGGAATACTCAGGAAACATGCGGGCGACCAAGAAGGCAGATTCAGATGGAAAAATGTGTGAATAGTGGGCCTCCCTGAGAAGGTAGAAGATCCCAGCATGGAGCTGTACCTGGTAAGAAGGTAGAAGGCCTCAGCATGGAGCTGTCCCTGGATAACTGGTTCACAACCATTATTCAACAAGCTAGACAATCAACCTTCTTCTCAGTAGAACAATCCCATAGGGTCCCAGGCAGACCCCTAATCCTGGTGCCCCTCCGCATCCAGTGGTGGCCCAGATCTTTAATTACAGGGACAGAGGACTTAACCTGCAAGTCACCAGAACCAAAGGACTGTGGTCAGTGGAAAACTGTCAAGTTAATATATTCCCTGATAACACCCATGAGGTGCAATGCCACAGGTCCTCCTTTCTTTCATTGAAACGCTGACTACGTGATCATGGTAAAAAATACATACTGCAGTTCCCAGCCATGCTCTGGATTGTACATGACAACATCACCACACTATGCAGCAATCCAGAAGAGGCCCAGAACTGGTTAGAATTCAAAGCTATAACAGTGGCATTTTCTGAGTCTACGAACCCCTCTGGGAGCTGGCACACACAAAGGTGCCGCAAATCCTACAGGGCATGCACTCACCTGGGCCCCACCAAGAAACAAGCAGCTGGGGAACAAGCACAAGCAATGGCGGACCTCGAACTGACAGAATCCGCTCTGTCCCCCAAGGCGTCGCTGACCAGTGGTTTCAAGGAGGAAACCGCAAGTATCTCCCAATCCCTAATGAAAACCATACTTGGAGGCAGCACAGTGGTCACCCCACAGACTGCAGAAAAAACAGGGAGAAGGTAAGAGGAGGCAGACATTACATACACGTTCCAACCCAAGACTTCCTTCATGAGGCAGTTGCAATGAACTTGGGTCAGAGACCTTAGTCTCCTGCAGCGGCTGGGCATCACAGGCACTATCCCGGGTTATATATCAAAACTGAATCATCACCCGCACCATATTGACAACTTATTGTCATAGTTTGATTATCATATTGACCTTTCTCCCCTTTATTACACAGCAACTCAGTGCGAGTAACCGGACGCCCGTTGGCAAGCCAGCTAGGGAAGGGGCATTTTAGATGCGGTGTGGTATTACTATTTCATATTGTTTTATGTTACCAATAATTGAATTTGGCATGCTACCTGATCAGATTATTGAAGGCAACAGCAGGTTTCCACGGCGGTGGAGGTGAATGGACTTAACATACTAGGTATAATGCTCCCATGTCCTCAATGTGGTTAAGGATTGGACACCTGATAACGGTTATTGACCTGCAATGTACGGGGGATGGCTGATACACAAAACGCAATTGAATATACCAATATCTCCATAGGGAGCACACATCAATAGCGCTCCTACAAGAAAGACACCTAACAGCAACTGACTTAGACAACACACTCAAGTGCTTGCGGGGCACCCTAAAATGAACCACATACTCGTGATATGCCATGGGGTACTCATAAGGGTAGAACCGGGCACACCATTGCAGACTATACACACTAACCTGGATACAGAAGGAAAATATGCAATATTGGAGGGGTACTGGACTGCCTCTCCGTTACACTAGTTTTCTTGTATGCCTCAAATAATAACCAAACACAGTTCCTGCAGACCCTCACACCAGCTCTACTTCATGACTTATCCACACCCAGCTACTGGGGAAGTGATTTTAACTGTGTTCCAGAGACCGCAGTAGACCGCTACCTTCTCCCCATTTCAGGAGCACAGTCAATAGTGTTCTCACACTATCTGACGCCCGGGCCAATAACATGCAGGTTAAAGATGTGTGGCATAGCCTGCACCCTCACCACAGGGAACACTCATACTATTCCAGTTTACACAATATACACACCAGGATAGACCTCCAATATTGCAACACAGAGTCAATGCCAGTGATCAGTGGTGCTAATAATCTGGGGCGCACCATATCTGACCACTGCCCATTACTACGACACCTGAAGTGGGGACGCGCCGACCTTGCATACCTACCTGGTGGCTCCCCCCGGATTTGGGTAGTTATATCTACCCACGTCACCACACATTTCACAACCAGCGATGGTATAGCATCCAGCCCCGGGATCGAATGGGACGTTTTCAAAGTGGTCCTGCGGGGCCAAGCAATCCAAACACTATACGTCACTCAAAAGGTGCTGTGCATAGAACTAAACACCCTAGATTCTGACCTGTGTTAACTTGAGCGACACCTCCCCACGGACCACTCAATAGCGGCTCAACTCACTAAACTACGTTGCTCTCCCAAACAGTCTCTGGAACAAATTTGTTGGTTGGATTACAGGGAATATCAAGCCAGCAAACATGCCGAGGGGGACAAAGTGGGTAGGCTACCGGCATGGGTCCTTTGTCCTGAGACTTCCAGGACCCCAGTCACAGCCATAAGCTACGCAGCGGGAAACATTCTTAAAATCAAAGAAGTCATAAACAAGGACTTCCGATCATATTAGGCTAAACTTTACACAGCTCCTGAGTTGGCAGACGTCAATCTAATCAGTACATTTCTAGACACTGTCCAACTGCTTCACCTCCAGCCAACGAGCTAGCCGAGGCAATCCAGCAATTATCAAGGGACAAGACATCAGATACGGACAGCTGGCCAGTTGAGTTCTACTCCGCATTTCACCTCCCTTTTACCACACCTACTCAAGCTCTTTAGCAAGGCATTCACCAAAGTAATACTCGCCCTCATTTAACTAAGCAGTCTTGGTGGTTCTCCTAAAGACAGACAGTGACCCACTTCTAATGAGTTCATGCACTCCTCTCGCCCTATTAAATACTGATGACAAGATCTTAGAGAAGGTCCTGGCAAACCGACTGACACCCGTCGATCAGCAGTTAGTGCACCAAGATCACAATTAGTTAATTCCTGGATGAAATACCTTCTTAAACCTCTGTCGCGTATTTATGTTAATGGACTGGGCAAGTTCCACTGGAGCTTCTCCCTGTGTCACTTTCTTAGACATAGAGAAAGCATTCAACATCCTCGGGTGACCGTACTTACTCAAGTTACTCGAAAGGATGGGAATTGGCCCCACATTTTTGCTGTGGATTAAGACAGTGCACCACTCCCTGCAAACCTGGGTCAGGGCCAGGCACATTTTATCAGAACCGTTCACTATTGAACGGGGCACCCAGCATGGATGCTCCCTGTCACCTGTCATTTTTGCACTAGCCATGGAACCCCTGGGGTGTGCCTTACGAGTGCACGCCCTAGACTAGGGAATTTATGCCCACAATACCTGACATGTCCTCCCAATGTATACAGACAACGCCCTGATATACCTCAAAAACGACCCTAATGTTCTCCCCCATCTCATGGAGCTTTTACCACGTTTCAGAGAAGCATCTGGTATCTCAGTGAATTGGAATAAATCTTATCTATTGCCCTTAACATAGCTGACTGACATTCAGAGGGGGAATTTACTGCATGCCCTTCTCCCCTGGGAGTTTGACTCTATCAAATATCTAGAAGTCTGTGTGTATTACTGCACCACAGACCTCATTGAGGGTAACATAGGTAGAGCTATCAGGAGTGCAAGAACCTTCCTCCCCTTCTGGACATCCCTCCCCCTCTTGGTGATGGGCAGAATCACCATCTTCAAGATGCTGATCCTTCCCAGAGTTCTATACTTTTTCTCAGCCCAACCAATGCTACTACTGGGAAAAATCTTTACAGACTTTCGCACCCTTCTCACCGCACTGATCTGCGGCACAGGCCAACACAGGGTTGCACTCACAAATTGTATTCCCCCTATTGATAGGCGTGGGCTTAGTGCCCCAAATTATGAATATTATTACAGAGCAGCCCAACGTCAGTGGCCTATGAGATGGCTTGCAAACCACAATATCACGGAAATGGGACACAAGGGGACTGATCTGATGACCAACTGGATTCTACAATGGCTACTGAGACCTGATGTGTGCAGACCAGGTGTTAAGGGGAATACCCTGACGAGGGTAGCTAAGACGTGCTGGACTAAGCATGTCACTGGTAAAAATAACTGTTCCCCTTACTCCCCAGAGCTCCCCCTGTGGGTGCTCCTGGAATGCAAAGACCTGCAGAAGCACCCTGATGCAACGGCATGGAGGCATGTGGGTATTAGGACCTGGGGAGACATATTCACTGAAAATATATTCATCACCCTGGACAGTATGGTGTACGATTACAGGGTCCTACGAGGCTCCTTCTTACTGTAAGCCATGCTTACCCGAGTCCTCCATACAGTATGGCAGAAGACACACGATGAGCTGGAGCCTTCCATTACACAACAGGTACTCCTGACTTATGGGACACCCCGTAAAGCCATTACACAGTTATACACCATCCTGCTGAAAGGGAACACCCCTTACAATAACTCCGACTTATTGGGAAATGTCCCTCACAACCCAACTGAAGGACAAGCAAATTTCCAAATGCTTGAGTATACCAAGAGTCAGCTCAATGAACACCAGATTTAAATACACACAGTTTAAATATTTATATCATACTTATTTGACCGCCAAATGGATAGCACATATGTACCCGGGGGCATTAGATCTCTGCCCCCGCTGTTGTGCCCCTGAAACCGACTTCCTATACATGCTATGGGAATGCCCAACACTCACCCCCCTATTCAGACAATATTGCAGGCTTCCTCACAGATACCCTGGGCACCCCCTTTCAAAAGTACAGTACAAACTGTTCATTGGGCATTACTAAGCAGACAGCAGAGTGCAAATCTATTAATAAATTCACAGCCCCAGCCCCGGTACTGGTGAAGCGTATGCTAGCCATGTCTTGGAAATCTGCCACCCCTCCCCTAATCAGGCTGTAGCTCTCAGAATACCGAATAGCTTTTCTGGCAGGACAACAAATACTGAGGGACATTGGACCTGACTAACGCTCAACACATACACCACCAGACTGACACACATATCCACATAGAATCCAAAACCAAATCGGGCGAACGACCACTCAGCTCGAACCATCCAAACCTACCAAGACTAGAACATGCCAATCCTGAAGCCCCCCTCAGCCCCGGAATGCCACCCAAATACCCTATCCACCAGTTCCCACTGGTGCTGAACTGCACACAATTGGAGTACAGTATCCCAGGAACCATGTTGTGTGCCGTATGGAATACAGCTGATTATTTGTGTTCACAGTTCTTGTATGAAGACATTCACACTCATATAGACCAAATGTACATTTATAAGCAATGTATTTACGCTACTTGATGCATTAGGAATACTGTACTCTTCTCATACTGCCAATTAATGCATGCGCTTTCTGCGATACAAAAACCAATAAAGAAATTTAGTGGCACAGTAAGTAAGGGAGACACATCTGGAAATACCCTTCCCATTTGGGGCGAACAAATCTGCACAACAATATGATGGAAGGAGTGCTGAAACTTTTCAAACACTCACCCCCAGTCACAGATCTGGGTTAAATCCATTGTTCTTTTGTTCACCATGCCACTCAAGTTTTAACCCAGCCATTTGCAAATCAGTCATGACCATGGGAACAGTCCAGCCCGAAATGCCAGGCCAGGTCCTCCCTGGAGCCTGTTATACACATGCAGACAAAGAAATATTCAAACACAGTATTACATAAGAAGACACAAAATTACCTGTACAGACACAATTTTTCACATGCAGGCACAGCAATACTCATACATGCACTGTTCTGCACATGCAGACGCAGAAATACTCAGGCACAGTTATACACATGCAAACACAACATTACCTATACAGATATAGTTATACACATGCAGATATGGCAGTACTCATACAGGGACTGTTATATGCACGCATACATAGTAATACTCATACACGCATTGTTATACACAAGTGGTCACAAAGATACTCTAACACAGTTATACATATGCAGGTACAACATTACCCATACAGACACAGGTATACACATGTACATATTGCAGTGCTACTACAGATGCTTAATAAGCATGAAGACACAGAAATAGAGACAGTGTTAGACCTGGCATTTTTGGTGTGTTTTCCCCTATTTTTTGCCCTCTGACCTCCTGTTTTGTGACTTCATCTTTGATGGCTTTTAGGATTCTGGGCCCTCTACCACTGCTGACCAGTGTTAAAATGTAGGTGCTTCGTACTCTAAACATGGTAAAATTGTGCTCTCCACAATTGGCAGATTTAATTTACTTATGAGTCCCTAGGAAAGTCCACTATCTGTCCCCAGGGCCTGTAAATTGCAGAGCACGTGTGCAGTTTTAAACAACCATTTCGCCCAAACATTCCTTTTTTATGACATATAAGTCACCCTTAAGGTAGGCCCCTAATTATCCCCAAGGGCAGGGTGCAATGTATTTAAAAAGTTGGACTTGTACTTTAAATTTAACATGCCCAGATAGGGAAAAACTCTTACATTTGTTTTTCACCATTGCAAGAACTGTCTCTGTCATAGGCTAGCACTGGATTACCTTAAACATCTTTTAAGTGTAATTTCCAATTGGAAATGATAGAAATATGGAGTTTGGTGCCTCTGAACTCACAATTTAAAGTAAAAACTTATGGCGAAGTCTGATTTTAAATTGTAAGTTTGAAAATGCCACTTTTAGAAAGTTGGCATTTTCTTATTTCAACCATTCTATTCCTCTCCCTGTCTCTGAATACACAGCCGGGGTTGTTGACAGCTGAGCTTTGTGCATTCCCTTAAGACAGGCACACGCAAAGGGAGCTTGGTGTCACATTTGCATCCGTATGGCCCATCACCAGGATGATGGGCCTTCCTGGGCTAGATGGGTGGGAGGAGCTGACACTTACATCTGAATAGGGCTGGGCCTCTCCTCACACAAAGAGCTGCATATTCCCTTGTAGAGTGTCTGGAGCCAGGGAAGGACAGGGACATTGTGATATTCAAAGGCCTCTTTGAGGCCTCCCACACTTCAAAGGCACATTTAGGTATAAGTACTGGACCCCAAAACCCAGCAAATCAGATCTCTACTGGAACCAATGACACTCTGCCAGTAAGAAGTACTACAGTGCTGCCAGGAGGGACTACCACTCTGAAACTGCATTAATGCGCACTCTGTAACCCTTTGCGCTACATTATGCCTGCACCAGGCATAATGTGTGCAAAGGGGGCATTCATGAGATTTCCTTGTGCCATTTGTTACGGCACTTTTAACGCCTGCTCAGAGCAGGCGTTAAAAGGGGGCTTCCATTCTTTAGAATGGGCCCCTATGTACTCTGCAGGAATAGCGTCAACAGTTTGGCACTACTCCTGCAGAGTACATCAATAGGGTAAAAAACAATGATGCTATTGCCCCCTTCCCTGCACCATGGTGCACCTTATTTTAAATACAGCGCACACATGGTGGCAGTAGGGGGCGCTAAGGGGCGCAACTTTCCATAAATCTGCCCCTATAGTTCCACAGAACTGTAGAGTACCATGAAAGAACCGCAACATATTTATTGTTATATGACGTATTTTATGTGCTTTTGTATGAACATAGACATTCGGACTGCTCATATGAAGTAATATTGTAAATAAAGCTAATTATGTGAATTGATGTTCATGCTAGAACGGCTTCAACCACCTAGAAGCATATTGTTTAAGGTGGAAAGTATCCATTTTTAGTGCATTAAAATACAACAACATTTATATTAAAGTATTCTCAGTGTCATTTGTGAAGATCAGTCAAACATTCTAAACAAAATACATGAAATCATACCCCTAGAAACATTTTATAAATATAAAAATAAGACCGACATAGGTGGGCCTTGAATTTTCAGTCATTGTGAGCCACCTTGTACAGTTGAGATGGAGTAATGTTTCACAACCCAGACAGCAGGAGAATTTATTTAGTGTTAAGACAGTTTGTCTTCATGTTGCACTTTTGTCTCTAATCAGGTACGGAACTAGTCGGTGTTTAATAATTTAATACACACATTTAAATTGGCAACATTGTGATTCAAAAATGTCCTCTCAGTTCGAAAGTTCTTTGAGTTAAAAGAACCTCCATATTATTGTTTCCTCAATTTCGAAAGATATTAGTGCGACCAAGAAAAGCTCTGCGAACCAGCACACGTTATGTTTGTGCCTTTGTGTATATCTTGTTCAATGCTGTATTTACATAAGGCCGAATGTTCTAGTATGCTTCCAGTGCCGAGAAAGCTAGCATTGCAGATGGTTCCCGCAAAGTTCACCTCATAGGCTCGGGGAGAACAGCAGATGGCGCGTGCTAGTCCTGCCAGCAGCCTGTCCCTGTAAGCAATTTGCGACATCATTTCACGTTGCTTCAACCTAGGAAAGACAGGGAAAGGAAAATGTGGGTTAATGTATTCACTGCACACCCAATATTAATGCACCGGCGCCGCTAATCAATCAGCATAATTTGAAATATTTAAATTACATAAAGCAGGGTAATTAACAGGGCCATGCATATAATATAGAAAGAACAAAATGTTAAAACCTTGGCTACGAATTACCTGATCATTTCCTCTGCTAACCAGATCAAATATTGGGATATCTTCAACGTTTCACTGCATAGTTAATAATTTTACATTAGCTATATTATTAGAGCAGTAGGTGGATTGAAGAGCCACTTCTAGACAATCTCTGCTTAACGTGGGTTTTCTAGCGGTGATTCAGTGAGGTGGGCATGGGTGCTGCAATTGTGGTCTCATTCTGGGCAACAACAGTCTCTATAGAAACATGTCCTATGGCCCATATTGTGGTCTGTGTGGAAGCGGGTCTGTATCACTGATGAATACATTTTAGGTCCTCAAATAGCCCATACCTCTGTGGGTTTTCTTGGTGGAAAATGTAAATGTGGCTGTTGAGTCCTTTCTAGTTCCTCTAATGACCAAAGTCTTGTCCTCCCAGATGCCATCCCACAACTTATGGCAGTTCTATTAATGTGATCAGGTTCCAACACAACCTGTGGTTTCAGGACTCTTATATGGCAAATTTACCTGCAGCTGAGCTCTGTCCAATGACTTTTGAGACCTCCATGTGCCACTGTGCACGAGAATCCTTCTGTGAACCCATGGCCCCACCAGAATTCTGTTTCTCCAGCTGTGGTAACCCCATACTCCACAAGTTCACTCCTTGTTCCTTCTATGTGCAGCAATGAGCTGCTTCTTCAGAATGCCTTTGAACTCTTACTTGGCGTTACAAGTCCGCTTCTCTGTAACTGGTTCACCAACAGTAACGCTGGCTCCTTCATCTCCATGTGTGTCTTTTTGTTGTTGTCCTTCAGAAGCCATTGTGTACCTCGTTGTCACTGGGCTGATCAGAAAACAATGGTCAGCAGAAGTGCTCTCAATTCATATGGCTAAAAGGCATGCAAGTGTAATCCCAAATGCACCAGTGTGGTGACATCACTGAGCCCGCACGTAGATTAATTAGCTCTAATAGGAGCACGATTGTTAAATACTGGGTCTCGTCAATCTTTACATCAAGTTTTGATGCTCCCAAACAGAGTTTATTGTTTTAAACTGAGTGCAATTCATCTGCGAGTGGATACTTTTCAGGTGGCACACATCATTTTCGTGCTCAGTCATGCAAACATGGAAACTTCAGCACATCTTTTACAAGAACATACTTCTGGCATGGTTAGCTTCTATCACCTACAGTCCAATTCGAATAAATGCTGCAACCTTTGCGGCGCACCATCTAATGCTTGCTTGCCCAGCGGTAGGCACATATTTTCATTAAAAGCTTAGGGTGTTTTTCTTCACCAGGCACCTATCACAAGAAATTACACAAAACATATTTAAAAATGAAGAGCATATCTAGAAGGAGCTTGCACCACCACTGCATAATGTTTTTGACACAGAGCATTCACTGCTCCATATTTACAAATTGACACATTAGGGCTAATGCATCACTTTTCTCTTGTGTCGTTTTTTTACCTGCGCTCCAACTGGCTTGATCAGCTAACGTTAGTCATATGCAAGGTAAATGTTCCCTCTTAAAATCCCATGCAGGTCTGACGCATGCATATTTACAAGTTTTTAGGAAAGTAATGCATCATTGGCAAATGACGTGCAGAGTCCAAAATGTGTCAAAATTCCTACTTCTCCTTAACCCAGGTGTAAAAATGATGCAGTGGTTTTCAATAGTAATCTGACCAGCTGAAGTCACTTTACACACTGGAATATGTCTGTATGTCACTTCCCCTCTACTAGTAGCGGGTCTACATGTGTCAATCCTATTGTAGGGCCCCTTGACCAAGCCGGGACCATGGCACCTATGATTTCATCATCCACTGCAGAAAGGCAATGTAACGTTGTGTACGTTTTGTAAGGGAAAGGCCACAAATGGCACTTCTCAATGGAGGAAGGGGCCCGAAGTCCAAGCCTGCATACTGCAAGGGACAGCAGGTAAGTACACACTTAAGGGAGGTAAAACATGTATTGCCACTTC
Source organism: Pleurodeles waltl (assembly GCF_031143425.1). Taxonomy (NCBI): domain Eukaryota; kingdom Metazoa; phylum Chordata; class Amphibia; order Caudata; family Salamandridae; genus Pleurodeles; species Pleurodeles waltl. Next base: position 935,407,200 of record NC_090445.1, read on the forward strand.
ATATTCCAACATATGCTTGTATTCACTTACATTACACTCTCACTCACTATGTCACACGTACCCAGGTATGTACATACACATAAATAGACTATGTTCACTGTAAAGTGACACACAGACATACTGCATACCTAACCTCTTACATCCAGGACCAACATAAATGTGTAGAAGAGGTATTCCACCATTTTACAGTCTTTTACATTGGTCCTAAAACATTAGGCTGGTTGCATCTATTAAAATTGATGCAGCACCTCTAAATTTCGATGCATCGCTGAAGTTCAATTTCAATAATGTGCCACTTTGGGGGCTGATTCATTACAACATGGTGTCTTAACGGATTCCTGCACATCATAACCAATTTTGGCACATCACTTTTGCAGCGCAGTGATGCATTATTTCTTGTAAACATGCCTCAAACTGGCGCTGGTTTGCGTCAAAAAATGTACCGCCGGGTAACGCCAATCCAATGCTCCAGGAGGGCGCCTTATTTATGGATTGACATTAGCCGGTGCTGCGGGCTGGTTAGAGTAAAAAAAATGACTCTAACCGTGCAGCGCAGGAGTAGGGAAGAATGGGGGGTTGTGCGTCAAAAAATGGTGCAAGTCAGGCTGGAGTCAAAAATCATGGCTCTAACCAGACTTGTGCCATTTTTTGATGCACAACCCCCATTGGAATGACTCCTGTCTTAGGAAAGACAGGAGTCATGCCCCCCTGCCCAATGGCCATACCCAGGGGACTCCTGTCCACTGAGCATGGTCATTGGGCATAGTGGCATGTAGGAGGGCCCAAGTTAGGCCCCCCTATGCCACTTAAAAAAAAAAAAAAAGACTTACCTCTACTTACCTGTAATTACCCGGGATGGGTCCACCCATTCATAGGTGTCCTCCAGGGGTGGGCAAGGGTGGCAGGGGGTGTTCCTGGGGGCAGGGAAGGGCACCTGTGGACTGCTTCCATGGTCAGAGACCATGGAAATGAGCCCACAGGTCCCTTAACGCCTGCCCTCACCCAGGTGTTAAAAAACAGCTCAAATCAGGCTGTGCGCCATTTTTTAAGGCCCGCCCCCTCCTGTGCGTAAAAATGACGCGGAAGTATAAATAAAGCGCACATGCCTTAAAGTAATTTTTTGGACGGGTACATGTCATTAACGCATGGCGGTTTTATGCATCCAGAAAACGATGCACACTGCTGAATTTTGACGTTTGCGGGGTCGGGCGTCAAAGTATAAATATGGTGTTAGGTTTGCGCTGAATTTGCTTCAAAAATGTTGATGCAAATTTGGTGCAAACAGAGTATAAGTATGCCCCTAATTATATATTCTACATCTGTATAACACATGTAGAAACTGGCAATACATTCTAAGAGTGCCTAGGTTGTTATACATGCCTACTAAATAATAAAATAATTGTTGTCGCCTTCGCAGAAACTGAAGATCTTCCATGTAGTTATATAAGATTTCATGACCACATATAACTTACATTGGTCTGTAACAGAAGTCGATTTGATAAAAACGGATTGTGCATGGAAATATATTGTTCTTTCTCTGACATAATTTTGCATTAAAATTGTTTAGAGACAGAGAGTGGGAACCATCCGCAGACCAAGCTCTTTAAATGACCTCGATCAAAGTCAAGAAGAGCGTGAAGTAGATTTTTTGAGGCTCCAAGTACTTGAACAACAAACCATCATAGATGAACTTTCCAAGGTACGTATGCAGAAGCGACCAGAACAATCTTATTGTTTCCAAATTGTTCTGTTCTCAAGCAGAAGTTGGCCTCCCTTAACACTGCCTCAACACTTCTTTAAAAAATATGAATACACATTCCCTGCCATGTTTCATTTTGAACAGACATGAGGACTTACACATTGATTAACTGGACAGAAAATAGGCCTGGGCACCAAAATAAAAATGCCCATCTTCAGCAAATCAGACAGCTAAAAAATAGACCACATGTGCAAATGAGGGCCAGTTTTGAACTTCTTATTTCATATTTTATATTCCTATTTTATATAGGTATTTGCAAGGTATTAAAGACTGCATGCATTTTTGCTTGCTGCAGGCAATTTTTGTGGTAAGAGCAGGAAAATCAGCAGTAAAAACCAGCATCAGACCATAAAACAGGCCCACAAACAGCCAAAAATGATCCACACAATGATCTGTGAGAGCAGCCCTTTTGGCACTGTCAGATTACCCTATGGGCCAGTCCGATCCTGCTAGGATGGTGCTACACAGTTTCCTCTTTTTCCGTAATGCCTCAAGAATTTAAATCAGAAAATCCTATCATTGGGGGGTATTGATCTTTTACATGTTTTCCCTAGACATATACACTCATTATAACTGAAAACCTATATGATGTCTCATGGGTATGTTTATTGTTGTCGTTCCTAAAAGAAATCACAATTTTGAGAACGTGATAAGATTATCAGAACACTTAAACTTTAAAATCCTATCAGCCCATTTTCACTGAGTGAAGAAAACTACAATGTTTTCAACTTGTAAACGGAAACTGATAGTCTGTGGTTGGTCATGGGAGCAGTTATACACTGCTTTATGGCGCTCAGGGACTTTGCACAAATTCATTTTCATTATCCATGGTGTGAGGTAATAGCGGCAGAAAAACCTTGGTTGCAGAAGCGATACCAAAGCTTATAAAACTTATGAATTATACACATCACGGGTTTAGATTGTGAAATTAAAATTCTAGAAACAGAAATGAAAATGAAAATTCTCATCGCAGGTCTATAATACTGTTTGACAAATGTGATGTTTTTATACTAATTCACATGTGCTTCTTTATTTCTATTAGACCCTTGAAACCGCTGGCTATGTGAAAAGCGTGATAGTAAGTAGCATTTCTGAATTTTCTTTCACATTGTCCATTCAACATCTCAGCGAGATATTGCTATATAAAAACATTGATACTTTGCCACTATCCTGTTTAAAAAAAAAAATCAGGTAAAGTAAGTATAGGCTTTAAAACCAATAAAAACACAGGACTGGTATAATATGAGACTTTGTAATCTGGGTATATATTTTTTGCGCTACGAATAATAACAGATGGTGGTGTGTGTGCGAAGTTGGAGCAACAATTAATTGCTTTCCGAAACAGCAATGAAAGATTCTCAAATGTGCCACTATTGTTTCCTCGTTTTCTTAATATTTTGTGGTTGTGAAGACCCACGGTCATTGCAACATCCCAAACCTTTTATGAACCTGAAAGTCATGAACACTCCGATGCGATACCACACCCCACCCGGGAATAGAGTGTTTAATCCCTTAGCTGCTGAGCCACCCCCCCTATCAAGTGCTGAGCCCTTTTATGGCTATTTGGGGTAGTTTGCGCTTAGGCCTTCATAACTTTTTGTCCATGTATGCTATCCACGCCAAATTTGTGGCCTTTTTTCCCACCATCCTAGGAATTCTAAAGGTACCCATAGTTTGAGGGTTCCCCTGGAGGAGACAAAGACATTTGCCAAAATACAGCTAAAAGGGCTGCAGAAGAAAGCATGTGTTTTTTTCCCCCTGAAAACGGCATCAACAAAGGGTTTGCAGTGCTAAAATCATCAACTTCCCAGCTTTCAGGAACAGGCAGACTTAAATCAGAAAAACACATTTTTCAACACAATTTTGGCATTTTACTGGGGCATACTCCATTTGTGCTATTTTTTGTCCATTCAGCCTCCTTTCAGTTTGTGACAGAACTGGGTGTGAAACAATGCTGGATCCCAGACAGCTAAACATTTCTGAAAAGTAGACAACATTCTGAATTCAGCAAGGGGTCATTTGTGTGGATCCTTCAAGGTTTTCTTCAGAAAGTAACAGCTAAAATAAAAAGAAATATTGAAATTTGTTAGACTTTTCATCCTTGGCGTGGTCTCCCTTAACTTTTTGCCTCTGTTCCCCAGGTTGTTGATGTGTGCTGGACTCTGATTTTGCTGTTTTTGTTACTCTGGGCACTTTACCACTGCTAACCAGTGCTAAAGTGCAAGTGCTCCTGTTTAAATTATATGTAAATGGTTTATCCATGATTGGCATATTTGATTTACTAGTAAGTCCCTAGTAGGGTGCACTAGAGGTGCCAGGGCCTGTAAATCAAATGCTACTAGTGGGCCTGCAGCACTGGTTGTGCCACCCACATAAGTAGCTCTGTAATCATGTCTCAGACCTGCCCTTGCAGTGTCTGTATGTGTATTTTTACACTGTAAATTCGACTTGGCAAGTGTACCCACTTGCCAGGCCTAAACCTTCCCTTTCCTTACATGTAAGGCACCCCTAAGGTAGGCCCTAGGTAGCCCCAAGGGCAGGGTGCAGTGTATGGATAAGGTAGGACATATAGTAATGTGGTTTATATGTCCTGACAGTGAAATACTGCCAATTTCGTTTTCACTGTTGCAAGGTCTGTCTCTCTCTCATAGGATAATATGGGGGCTACCTTTAAATATGATTAAAGTGTAGATTCCCCTAGAGAGTAGATGGACAGGTGGAGTTTGGGGTCCCTGAACTCACAATTTAAAAATACATCTTTTAGTAAAGTTGATTTTGAGATTGTGCGTTTGAAAATGCCACTTTTAGAAAGTGAGCATTTTCTTACTTAAACCATTCTGTGACTCTGCCTTGTTTGTGGATTCCCTGTCTGGGTCAGTTTGACAGTTGGGTTGTTTTTCACCTCACACCAGACAGTGACACAAAGGGAGCTGGGGTGTGATCTGCATTCCTGATTAGCCATCTCTGCTAGGAGGGAGGGGTGGAGTGGTCACTCTCATCTGAAAGGACTGTGCCTGCCTCTGACAATGCTGTCTCCAGCCCCCTGGTGTGTGTCTGAGGCCTTGCCTGGGCAAGGCAGGATTTCACAAGAAGGTGTGAGCCCCCTTTGAAGGAAGGTGACTTCAAAGACTAAAATGGGTATAAGAAGGGCACCCAAACTTACAAACTTTAGAAACACTTCTGGAATCAAGGGGAACCTCTGCCTGGAGAAGAGCTGATAGCTGAGGAACAAGTGCTGCCCTGCCTGTGACTGTGCTTTGTGGAGCTTTCCTGCAGTGCTGCTTCTGCCAGAGTAAGAGGGCAAAGACTGGACTTTGTGTGCCTTCCATCTTGAAGAAGAAATCTCCAAGGGCTTGATGTAGAGCTTGCCTCCTGTTGTTGAAGTCTCAGGGATAGCAAAGACTTCTTCCTGCCAGCACCTGGAGTCTCTGGAGAGACCCCTACTCTGCTCTGTGGTGCCCTTCCAGTTCCTGGGACCCTGAAAGGAGAGGCTGGCAGCCTAAGGACAAAAATACACGCACCGAGCGCCGTGCGGAGAAAAGATCGACGCGAATCCGATCGCGGCTGAGAAAACGACGCGACGCCGGTTCCGCAGCTGAGAAACGACGCCGCAGGAAACGCGACCGAAAAACCGACGCCCGGAGCAGGAGAAACGACGCGCAGCATCGCTGACGGAGGCTGAGAGATCGCACCCTGCGCCGCGGGACTTTCGGATCGTCGTGTGGCTGGCTTTTTCAACGCGCACCGCCGTGCCGAGTTGTTTTCGACGCACACAGCCGTGCAGGGTTACTTTCGACGCACACCGCCCGTGCGGGGTTATTTTTGACGCAAACCAGGTACATTTTTCACGCTAGCAGCGCTAGTGTGTTGTTACAACTACCTAAAGACTCTTTTTATTTTAAACCTTTTAAAAATCATAACTTGACTAGTGTATGTTGGATTTTTGTCGTTTTGGTCTTGTTTTGTCTAGATAAATATTTCCTATTTTTCTAAACTGGTGTTGTGTCATTTTGTAGTGTTTTCATTAAGTTACTGTGTGTGTTGGTACAAATACTTTACGCCCAGCACTCTGAGGTTAAGCCTACTGCTCTGCCAAGCTACCAAGGGGGTAAGCAGGGGTTAGCTGAGGGTGATTCTCTTTTATCCTAACTAGAGTGAGGGTCCTTGCTTGAACAGGGGGTAACCTGACTGTCAACCAAAGACCCCATTTCTAACAAAATTGAACTGACAAAAGAGACATTTCTGTCCATGTTTTCTTCTATAACTTTTTTCAGCTATGGTAGATTTTTTAAGCAATATATTGTTACATCTGCTGAACCCTTCTGGCTGCGGGGACATATAGGGCTTGTAGGTTCATCAAAAACCCTAGGTACCCAGAGCCAATAAATGAGCTGCACCTTGCAATGGGTTTTTTTTGTATACCAAAAGTAGGTGTACAGGAAACCTTTGTATTTCCAAAATGGGCACAAGATAAGGTGTTGAGAAGCAGTGGTTATTTGCACATCTCTGAATTCCGGGGTCCCCATACTAGCATGTGAATTACAGGACATTTCTCAGATAGACTTAGGTTTTACACACTGTCTTATATTTGGAAGGAAAACATGTAGAGAAAAACAAGGGGCAATAACACTTGTTCTTCTGTTCTGTGTTCCCCCAAGTCTCCCGATAAAAATGGTACTGCCGTGACAGGAAACGCAATATGGACACATCACATTTTTACATTGAAATCTGACATGTTTTTTGGAAAGTGTCTAGCTGTGAATTTTGGCTTCTAGCTCCGCCGGCACCTAGGGAAACCTAACAAACCTGTGCATTTTTGAAAACTAGTCACCTAGGGGAATCCAGGATGGGGTGACATGTGGGGCTCTCACCAGGTTCTGTTATCCAGCATCCTTTGCAAACCTCAAAATTTGGAAAACAACACTTTTCCCTCAGATTTCGGTGCTGCAAAGTTCTGGAATCGGAGAGGAGCCACAAACTTTCTTCCACTCAGCATTCTCCCAAGTCACCTGATAAAAAATAGTACCTCACTTGTGTGGGTAGGCCTAGTGCCTGCAACAGGAAATGCCCCAAAACACAACGTGGACACATCACATTTTCCCAAAGAAAACTTTCCTGTTTTTTGCAAAGTGCCTAGCTGTGGATTTTGGCCTCTAGCTCAGCCGTCAGCTAGGCAAACCTAGCAAACCTCTATATTTTTGGAAACTAGACACCTAGGGCAGTGGTTCCCAACCTTTTGACTTCTGTGGACCCCCACGTTATCATTACTGAAACTTCAGGACCCCCACTGAATCCTTTTTGAAATCTGGGGACCCCTCAATGAGTCATTACTGAAAGCTGAGGACCTAATCTGTTAATATTATTTAATTTTCTAAGCAATCGCAGACCCCCTGAGGAGGCTTTGCGGACCCCAAGGGGTCCCCGGACCACAGGTTGGGAACCACTGACCTAGGGAAATTCAGAATGGGGTGACTTGTGGGGCTCTCGCCAGGTTCTGTGATCCAGAATCCTTTGCAAACCTCAAAATCTGGCAAAAAACCCACTTTTCCCTCAGATTTCGGTGCTGCAAAGTTCTGGAATCTGAGAGGAGCCACAAACTTCCTTCCACCCATCATTCCCCTGAGTCTCCTGATAAAAGTGGTACCTCACTTGTGTGGGTAGGCCTAGTGCCCGGGACAGGAAATGCCCCAAAACACAATGTGGACACATCACACCAAAGAAAACTGACCTGTTTTTTGCAAAGTGCATAGCTGTGGTCTTCTACCTCTAGCTCAGCCGGAACCTAGGAAAACCTACTAAATCTTTGCATTTTTGAGAACTAGACACCTAGGGGAACCCAGGAATGGATCACACAACGGTCAATGTTAGTCCTTACATTAGGGCAACTGTTGACCATGGGGTGATCCATTCCTGACGCAGGCACTTTGTACAGGCACTCAAGTAGGGTAGCATTTGTATCAGGACAGGTGGGGAAACACTGGGTGGTAGGAATTTTGTGGATCCCAGCATATTCCTGTAGTTTGTGTGACAGAAATGCAAGAAAAAAAATAGTTTTTATTCAACATTTCACATTTGCACTGTATTCTGGGTAAGAACATTTTGGAGAATCCACACAAGTCACACCACAGTGAACTCCCCCAGGTGTCTAGTTTCCAGAGATGTCTGGTTTTGGTAGGTTTCCCTATATGGCTGAGAAGGCCCCAGTCGAAAAACTCAGGTGCCTGCCTTACAAAACCAGGTTGTTTTGTGATAGATAATTTTGATGTCTCCACAATACGATTTGAGGCATGGAATTTGGGGCTGAACTAAATAGGGGAGCTCCCAAGAAAGCACCCTCTCTGTGCTTGCTGCCACATTCACCTGCTCTCTGGGTTGGGCTAACCCATTATTGGACGGCTGCACAGACTATGCTTGCGAAGGGACAGCAGGACTGTCCTCATCACCTCCCTCAGAATCACTGGAAGAGGAGTTGTCAGAAAAATCCATTGTCCTATCCATCAGATGCTGTCTCAGTATCTGCTGTCACAGTCTCTGATCCTACGTCAGAGCTGTCCTCTATAACCCGAGTTAGAGCTTGAGCAGCAGTCATCCAACAAGACGCCATCTCTGCTACTGGCTAAACTCTCACTGTAAAACACTAGCCTACGTAGCCAGTCACAAAATTGCTGGTGGGTGTGTGTGTGATGCGTGCAACAGTAAAGGTCAATCACCTTACCTTCGCTTCTTCCCTCAATCAGCATGTTCTCTCAAGACACTCAAAAAAAAACAAAAAGACACATTATTACTTCACCCTGTCACATACCAATTGCCACAGTCTTTAGCACCTCTGGAGCCCAATCCAACAATCATTATCAGTGCTCCCACTCCCATGACCTCCTCCTCGGATTCCCTCACAACCACCCAGCAAAAGTGCCCTTCATCTCTCCATAGCCCCCATCGCACATACATTTCATTTGCATTATGGCGCAGGTAATGGCTGGCTTTACTAATCCACTCAACTATTTACATAAAATACAGATTTGATCTTTGCAGTAGGCATATAAACCTTCTGCGCTACTTTATGGCATCAAAACTGCCACTAAAAAAATCAGATCCTTCTGTAGCAGAAACATAATCACAAGAGTTACTTGACTTTTGTTTTGCTGCCTAAAAGCTACCATTGAAACACATCAGTTGAAGTATGTGCATTGCTTTGAAGACACAAGCTGCAACTGCAAGAGAACTGTTGGCGAATATATATATATATATATATATATATACATATATATATATAAACCTATAGCCGATCGCAGCCCCCAGGGAAAACACACACTCATTGACAAAAGTGATCTCTCTCTCTCTCTCTCTCTCTCTCTCTCTATATATATATATATATATATATATATATATATATATATATATATTTACCCCTGGGGGCATAATTGCACCCCACCAGGAGTAAACTTACCTTTTAAAAAGAATATGGGGGTGATTCTGAGTCTGGTGGGCGGCGGAGGCCGCCCGCCAGACTTCCCCCACCAAAATACCGCTCCGCGGTCGAAAGACCGCTGAGGGTATTTTGGGATTTGCCCTGGGCTGGCGGGCGACCGCCAAAAGGCCGCCCGCCAGCCCAGGGCAAATCAACCTTCCCACGAGGACGCCGGCTCAGAATTGAGCCGGCGGAGTGGGAAGGTGCGACGGGTGCAGTGGCACCCGTCGCGTATTTCAGTGTCTGCAAAGCAGACACTGAAATACAAAGTGGGGCCCTCTTACGGGGGCCCCTGCAGTGCCCATGCCATTGGCATGGGCACTGCAGGGGCCCCCAGGGGCCCCGCGGCACCCCCTACCGCCATCCTGTTCCTGGCGGGTCTGATGGCGGTAGGGGGTGTCAGAATCCCCATGGCGGCGGAGCATGCTCCGCCGCCATGGGGGATTCACAAGGGCAGTGGAAAACCGGCGGGAGACCGCCGGTTTTCCGCATCTGACCGCGGCCGAACCGGCGCGGTCAGAATGCCCTGCGGGGCACCGCCGGCCTGTCGGCGGTGCTCCCGCCGACCCTGGCCCCGGCAGTCTCTGACCGCCGGGGTCAGAATGACACCCTGTATGTCCTTGGGGGGGGTAGCCCTTTTCCAGAGGGGGCCGACCCCCCCTAAGTGAAATCCCTGATGTCTAGTGGGGTTTCCTGGTCTTTGATCGAAGCTGGGCTGCAATCGAGGGCCAGGAAACTGTTTCAAGAAGGCCTCGTTTGAAAGGGGAGAATACCCCTTTCAAATGAGGCCTTCCCAATCGGTGGGGAGGCCCGTTTTCCCCACGGAGGAGGAAGCGGCCTTACCTCCACTTCCTGCTCCGGTGGGGAAAACAGATTGAAACATCAGCGCACCTCGCGGCGCACTGATGTCACAAAGGGGCGGGTGGGGGCTCGAGGGGAGACACGGAAGCTCTTCCATGTCCCCGATGGGTAATTAAATTAAATAAAAAAATCCTCCGGTGCGACTCACTGGAGGATTTTTTAACCCCCTCCCTGGTGTTGGTAAATGGTCATGACCCACACCAAGGAGGAAGTGTGAGCATCAGACAGTGGCCAACGCCCACAGTGAAAAGGTTAAGCCTGTGATTACCTCAAGATCTGCTCATTCATACCGCTCATAATCATGTCATAATTCGCAAACGGACATTTGACCAAGCATTTTTGTGTCTCTGTGCTTCTTTGCATTATTGTATGTGCCATAATATGCAAATATCGAACTATCTCACAACCTATATGACGTCATCTTAACTTACTGCCTCAAAAATAAATAAAGGCGGTGTACAGCAGTTTAGTGTCACTAAATCTAAACCATGTTTTGAAATGTGATCCACTATGCTATAGCGCAGTTCAAAGCCAAACTGATTTCTTACTCGTATGCCCTTGGAAAGCATGAGAGCTGTAAGGTTCTTTTCAGATGACATAGAAGGACGCCTATTTCACCAGAGGAATATAACTCAGAAGGCACAGTTTCTAGAAATTGTCAAACAAATGCTCATCAGTCTTTCCCTTCTTTGCTTTTAAGAAAGTTTTTTGCATCAATACGCAAATTCATGGTTACTTCCAAATGATAAATACAAGAAAAAGTATGACACGCTGAATAGTTACTTCTTGATATAATGCAAACCATTCACCGACTTTTACTTGTATTGTGCAAGATAAATGCACCGACGAAATGTGTGCTTAAACAGTTACCCTTAACTATACGTGGACACAAATCTTTTTTTAAATGTGTTCCCTTAGGAACGAGATAAACTTCTAAGATACAGAAAACAACGGAAGAAAATGACCAAACTCCCAAAGGTAAGCTAACACTCTCAAGTGAGGCTAATATAAAAAAGACTCAATTTGAGCACAACACAGTATGCCACGGTGCAAGATATTTTTTCCTGCTTAGCGAGGGAAACGATGTAACAGACATTATAAGGGATCATTTACACATTTAAATCAATTGCTTGAGAAACTGATTACAAAGTTGAATAAGGAGGATCACCTATATATGTACTGTGAACGGTTTATTCACTTGATCAAAATACCGCCACTATCTTGAGCCAAAAACGTCTGAAAGCACCTGGTCCCGATAAGATTTCATCTGACAGCTACCTCAACAACTATCCACCAGGGTCCCAATTCTAAGTGTTGCATACATTTCTATTTGGGGAATTGGGGAAGTCTCAGCTTCTTGTGGAGATGCAGTTATTGTCCCTCTGCACGAGAAAGGTCCCCAGAAGGCACAAGGAAACTATCGTCCTATTCCCCTCCTTGAAAGTGTGGGAAAAATGTATGCCAATTTTTTTAAAACTTGGCTGGAGGCCTGGGCTGAGGACCATTATATTCTGTCTCCATTTTAAGCTGGCTTCCGCAATTCCCTAGACATTAGTGATCAACCATCTACATTGTATGAAATCTGTCTGAATTTCAACTTTATTAAACAATCAACTCATTTTTTAAACATTCATCATCTCAACACAGCTTTTGACAGCACTTTGGAACGTCCTACATGTACATAGTTTAACACCAAGCTCCTGCATGTCATAAACATGCTTCATCAGAACAACACAGCTTGTGGTGAGATTTGGCCCCAAGACGAAGTGCACCTCACGTTTTGACATAAAACTGGGCGTAAGGATTGGGTTTATGCTTGCACCACTGTTATTTAATGTTTTTATTAACAACATAGGTAGTCAACTGTTAGCCTTAATCTTGGATGGCCCCACGATTAGGGGACTCAAAACTCCGATCCTCTCTGTTTGCAGGTGGCACTGTTTTAATGGCCTGCACCGAACCTTCCATGCACAAATTTCTTCAAGGCTTCAAATCTTATTGCTCTAATAAGAACCGTAAAATAAATACATCAAAACAAAATATATGATAGTCAATTCACGGCACAGCTTGAAAAACTCATTCAGAGTATACAATCAGCCGCATGATCGAGTAGACTTCTATGATTATTTAGGAATACGATTCAACACCACTTAAACTACGGCAAACAGCGGAAGATGAGCATGCTCCAGCACGCAAAATCTGTACTTCATCTAAGCAGTAGTGTTGGGTTAAGAGTGAGCAAACCAGCACTACAGGCCTACAAACCCAATGTACATGTTTCCGGCCTGAATGATACTGAGATTTGGCAAAATATCTGGTCTCCAGATATTCATTTTTTATGTCGCTTACTACAATTTGGTACTGGTAGCCCAATGGCAGCACTAAGACAGGAGCTGGGCCTGAATAATATTGAGACTATTGCAGCATTAAAGCTACTTTTGTTCAGGCATCGGATTCAAACCAAACCAAATCTATCAGTTTATGTCAAGGAAATTCGTGAACTGTGGGAAAGCAGCAACTCTTATAAACTACCATGACAGGAGCACATTGCATGCACTCTCAATATAATTGTTGCCATGAATAACGGACCAACCAGAAGCTGCAAGTCCCTCAAACTTAGAAAGACTAAAAGGGAATTAATGTTCATGGCACTCTGACCAGCTTCATGGTAAATTGCTGCTCACTTCACAGGCAATTAAACTCGTAGTTAGCTTTGAGAATTACATTGACCATTTATTCCCACCACTAAAGAGAGCACTGCTTATAGAATTCAGGCTAAGAAGACTTCCTGTAAAGTTCTTCACAAGGATCTGGTCCAACTCAAGCAGCCATTCCATCTACCCCTGTTCACTGAAAAGAATCTGTTGCACTTCATGATGCTGTGCTCTTTTTACGTACCAGCAAGGCGATGATTGAATTGCCCTTTAAAAAAAAAAAAACGTACAGTATCAGACATTGCAACACTCCCATGTGCTTATGTTTCAGAACCAATATTTCTAACTCAGTGGCTTGCTACATTTATGCAGCATGGAAAGACACGCAACGTTATACTAGACTGCATAATACCTGCTCTCCAGGTGTGCCTAATCGTTAACAGTCACTGTTGCCAAATCACTCTTAATTGCATCATTTCTAAAATCTGTTTTATTTAGGCTCATTGGCGTCACCATAACTGTATTGCCTCAGTCATCGAATGTCTTATGCTCTTTGGTTATTTATGATATTTTGATGGTTTAACTATTTTGTCTCGCCCCAGTCTTTTTACTGTTATATGTGTAATCCAAGTTTGCCCTCTTGGATCTTAAGAGTCAGTTCTGTATCTAAGTAGTGCACAGCCATCATCCCCCAACTGTATCTAGTTTGTGCACACAGCCGTTGTGAGTTTCTTTTGACCATTTGAGAAGAGAGTCAGGTTACTGCCCATCGTTGGTACACCAGTGCCTAAACGCTGCAAGCGTGGTTCTCTTGTAACTTTCCACAAATAAGAAATCAACTTCCATGGTGTTAGAAATGGGGTCTCTAGTTGGCAGTCAGTTTATACACTGTCCAAGTAGGGACGTTCACTCTAGTCAGGGTAAGGGAGTCACACTCCTACAATAACCCCTGCTCACTCCCTTGGTAGCCTGGCATGAGCAGTCAGGCTTATCTCAGAGGCATAGGCAGTGCAGGGGCCCCCAGGCACAGCCCCATCGCTCATTTCACTGCCCGAATTACGGGCAGCGAAATGCGCGACGGGTGCTCCTGCATCCGCTGCACATCAACATTGCCGCTGGCTCGATTACGAGCTGGCTGCAATGTTGATGTGGCTTTTCTGCCGGGCTGTTTCCGTATGCTGGCCCAACGGAAAAGTCATAATAGGGGGCCAAGCATACCGCCAGCATTGGCGGTATGTTGGCTCCCGTGGCTTTGACGGTCTTTTCCCAAGACCGCCAAAGTCGTAAAGAGGGCCTAAATCCCAATAAAGCTCTTAGAAACACAATAGCTCCAAGTGGTGCAATCAAGGTGTCGTGACGGACTCATTCCCAACAGTCCGACGGCACTCGCGAGGGAGGGCGGCTCCGGTCACAGAGTCACACCGATACCAGGTACAGTACTTTGGCAACAAGGCAGAGTCAAAGAAGTGGCAGGGAGTCAGGCAGTGAGGCATTGCTGGAGCTGGTGTTGACGTCGGTTCCATACTGCTATGCAGGAGGTGAGGGGTTGGTTCCTTATGGAGGCAGCAGAGGTGAGGCAGTGTCGGTGGCAAGGAATGGGTTCCTTACGATCGAGCAGGGTCGATGAGTCCAGCGGGTCAAGACATGATGGAGCGACTTAGTGGTATCACAGTCACACCATGGGGCCACAGGCACCGCAGCCGAATCAGGTGTCACGGACATCGATGACACGGCACTCTGGACTCATGATGTTGTGGGACTTCAGAGCCACTGCGGTGGCTTTGGGCCTGTGGTTGTTGCACTTCAGCGGGACAACAGCTTCAGGTGTAGGCAGCGGCATTGAATCGAGCAGCTGCACCGGTTCTGGAATGGTCCAGAGTCGTTGTGCCTGTTTCTTCTTGTTTTTTGCCAGATTTGACTCCCTTCACAGTTCCCATGGGGAGCAGGGTCAAGACTGATTTGCACACGGCTGGGTCCAAACTGGAATGGGATGGTGAGCAAACAATCTGATGGATTATACCCAGATCCATGACTGTGGTGAATGTTGGATTTGTTCCACATTCCTTCCATCATCTGTTGTTTTTGCATTTGTCAACCTAATTGGGAAGTTTATGCCCAGACGTGGGTCCCATGCTCACTGTGCCACCAGATTCAAGCTAGCCTTGCTGATGAGAGAGTTGATACTCTGAAACCAGTCCCAGGCTGCTTTTTTCTGGACCATGGAAGACATGGCCTGGCAGTTTGGGCTGGACTGTTCCCATGGAAGCAGGGTCAAGACTGATTTGCATATGACTGGGTTCAAACTGGAATTGCACTGTGAGCAAAAACACTGATGGATTAAACACAGATTTGTGACTAGAGGTAAATGATTGATTTGTTCCGCATTTCATCCATCATCTGTTGTTTTTGCATTTGTTGCCTAAAGTGGGAAGGATATGCCCAGACCTGGGTTCCGTGCTCACTATGCAACCAAATTCAAGCTAGCCTGGCTTATGAGGGGGTTATTCCCTGAAACTAGTCTCAGGATGCTTGTTTCTGGTCCACGGAGGACCTGTCCTGGCAGTTCAGGCTGGACTGTTCCCATGGCTAGGTCCAAACTGAAATGGCATGCTGAGCAAAAAGACTGATGGATTAAACCTAGATCTGTGACTTGGGTAAATGTTTGATTTGTTCTGCATTCCGTCAATCATCTGCTGTTTTTACATTTGTCGCTCTAAGTGTGAAGTGTATGCCCAGACATGGGTCCCCTACTCACTCTGCCACCAGATTCAAGATGGCCTGGCTGATGAAGGGTGATATCCCGAAACCAGGACCAGGATGCGTGTTTCTGGTCCAGGGAGATCTTGGCCTGGCAGTTCGACTGCACTGTTCCCATGGGGAGCAGGGTCAAGACCGATTTGCATATGGCTGGATCCAAACTGGAATGGCATGGTAAGAAAAAAAACTGATGGATCAAACCCAGATCTGTGACTGGTGTTGAATGTTTGATTTGTTCCGCATTCTGTCCATCATCTGTTATTTTTGCACTTTCTAGAAGTGGTATTTTCAAAAATGCAAGGTCCGAGACATTTTACAGGGTTACTCATCTCGGTTGCACAATCACTGTTGCAGACACACTAGTAGCAATTTGATTTACAGGCCCTGGACATACTGGGTGCACTATATTAGGGGGTTACTAGTGAATCAAATAAGCCAAACATGGATAACCAATCATAATGACAATTTACACAGGGAGCACATGCACTTTAGCACTGATCAGCATTGGTAAAGTGCCAGGAGTACCAAAACCATCAAAAACAAAATCCAGCACAAAGTCAAAAATACAGGAGGCAGAGGCAAAAAGACAGTGGAAACCACCCAAGGATGCTAGGTGTAACACATGGGTCTTAAGAAAGGGCTCATGGGGACTGTTGGGACAAGAGCCTTAATTACTGTATTTTGTTTGAGGCAAGTATTTGGATATCTGTTCCATCATGTCAACCCTGATGCTCAAAAGTGCACTGAAATGTTTAATATACAGTATGCACTGAGCACTTTGTCAGATTCATTGGACCATATTTCTGGAGAGACAAAGATCTGCATCAAGAGTGTTTATTGAAATAAGTAATTCTGCTGTCACAGTGGTGTATTTTGGATTTACGGGAAATTAGAAAAAAACAGAATAGGGTAAATTAAAAAAAAGATATTAGACTGAGGTCAGCCCAACGTTCTCATCAGGATCTTGGAGCATAAACTAAAACGTAAAGAAGGCCACTTTGGCTCCAGTAGTGTTAAAGGGGTGAGCCAGTAAATGATGTCACACTCTAGCTACAAATATATGATGACATTGTTAAAAAAAACAAAAAAACACAGATGATGGACGGAATGCGGAACCAATCAAACATTCAGACTGATTTGCATATGGCTGGGTCCAAACTGGAATGGCATGATGAGCAAACAAACTGATGGATTAAACCCAGATCTGTGACTTGGGGTGAATGTTTGATTTGGTCTACATTGAGTCGATCAACTGTTCTTTCTGCATTTGTTGGCCAAAGAGGTAAGGGTGTGCCCAGATGTGGGACCCGTGCTCACTATGCCACCAGATTCAAGCTAGCTTGGCTGAAGAGGAGTGATACCCCAAAACTGGTCCCAGGATGCTTGTTTCTGGTTAGGGGGGACCTAATGGCATGGTGAGTGTTAGACCTGACAGCCTAACGGTGGTCACCCCTAACTTTTTGCCTGCCTCCCTCCACTTTTTGGACACTGTTTTTGCTGGTTTTTAGACTACGCACTTTACCACTGCTAACCAGTGCTAAAGTGCATATGCTCTCTCCCTTTAAACATGGTAACCTTGGATCACACCAAATTGGACTATTTGATTTACTTGTAAGACCCTAGTAGAGTGCACTATATGTGCCCTGGGCCTGTAGATTAAATGCTACTAGTGGGCCTGCAGCACTGGTTGTGCCACCCACTCTAGTAGCCCCTTTACCTTGTCTCAGGCCTGCCATTGCAAGGCCTGTGTGTGCAGTTTCACTGTCACCTCGACTTGGCATTTAAAAGTACTTGCCAAGCCTAAACCTCCCCTTTCTCTACATATAAGTCACCTCTAATGTGTGCCCTAGGTAACCCCTAGAGCAGGTTGCTGTGTGGGTAAAAGGCAGGACATGTACCTGTGTAGTTTACATGTCGTGGTAGTGTACAACTCCTAAATTAGTTTTTACACTACTGTAAGGCCTGCTCCCTTCATAGGCTAACATTGGGGCTGCCCTCATACATTGTTGAAGTGGTAGCTGCTGATCTGAAAGGAGTAGGAAGGTCATATTTAGTATGGCCAGAATGGTAATACAAAATCCTGCTGACTGGTGAAGTTGGATTTAATATTACTATTTTAGAAATGCCACTTTTAGAAAGTGAGCATTTCTCTGCACTTAAATCTTTCTGTGCCTTACAATCCACGTCTGGCTGGGTTTAGTTGACAGCTCCTTGTGCATTCACTCATACACTTCCTGGAGAAGAAACCTGAACCTGCACCCTGACAAGAAGAACTGCCTGGCTGCCTAAAGGACTCACCTGACTGCTTTCTACAGAGGACTGCTGCCTTGCTGTTGCCCTGCTGTCTTGCTGCTCTCTTGCTTTGCTGCAGAAGTGCTCTCCATGGGCTTGGATAGAGCTTGCCTCCTGTTCCCTGAAGTCTCAGGACCAAAAAGACTTCTCTCTTGCAACTGGACTCCTTGTGCGGTGAAAAATTTGACGCACAGCTTGTTCCGCTTGCCGAACCGGAACGACGCCGCTCGACTTCGCGTGGAAAAGATCGACGCGGCGCTTGCGGTGCGACCGGAACTTCGACACATGGCCCGCCACCCGACTTCCAGAGGGGAAATCGACGCAGCGCCTGCCGTGAAGGAGATATTTTCACGCATCGCCCACAGGAACGAAGCAGAGCTGGTCAACAAGCCCAGGATTCCACGCCCAGACACCGGGGCGTCTGAAAACCCCGCGACCCAAAGAGGAGACCCATCCGCACGCCGGATATTGATGCAGCGTCTTCCCCGAGTGAGAAATAATGACGTAAGTCCATGTGTGAAGGGGCGAAACCGACGCACACACCATTTTCCACGCATCTCCTCCTCTGAGGCCCTTTGCGGAGACTTTTCACTCAAACCAGGTACTTTGTGCTTGAAAGAGACTTTGTTTGTTTTTAAAAGACTTAAGACACTTTGGGGGTCATTCTGACCCTGGCGGTTTAAGACCGCCAGGGCCACGGATGACTGAAGCACGCCAACAGGCTGGCGGTGCTTTATTGCCCATTCCGACCGCGGCTGTAAAGCCGCAGTCGGAAAACCGGGTCCGGAAAACCGGGTCCGGATTTCCCCCGGCTGGGAAGCAGCACCGCCATGGGGATTCTGACCCCCTTCCCGCCAGCCTGTTTCTGGCGGTTTTTACCGCCAGGAACAGGCTGGTGGGAACGGGTGTCCTGGGGCCCCTGGGGGCCCCTGCACTGCCCATGCCACTGGCACGGGCAGTGCAGGGGCCCCCTAACACACCTGTCGCACACCTGCAACACCGCCGGCTCCATTCGGAGCCGGCTTCTGTGTTGCAGGCCCCTTTCCCGCTGGGCCGGCGGGAAAGTTAGAATGGCCCCAGCGGTCTTTTGACCGCGGGTCAGAATGACCCCCTATATATTACTTTCCAGTGATATCTCTACATTTTCTTATTGCATCTTTTATCGTTTTGACCAGCAAATATCCAGATAAATATTATATATTTTTCTAAACACTGTGTGGTGTATTTTTGTGGTGCTATATTGTGTTATTGTATGATTTATTGCACAAATACTTTACACATTGCCTTCTAAGTTAAGCCTGACTGCTCAGTGCCATGCTACCAGAGGGTGGGCACAGGATAATTTGGATTGTGTGTGACTTACCCTGACTAGAGTGAGGGTCCTTGCTTGGACAGGGGGTAACCTGACTGCCAACCAAAGACCCCATTTCTAACAGTGAGTAAAAAAACTGATTGATTAAACCAGATCTGTGACTGAGGGTGAATGTTTGATTCAGTCTATATTCTATCCATCAACTGTTCTTTTTCTATTTGTTGCCGTAAGTGAGCCAGATTCACGCTAGCCTGACTGAAGAGAGGTGATACTCAAAAACCGGTCCCAGGATGCTTGTTTTTAGTCCAGGCAGGACCTGGCCTGGCAGTTCAGACTGGACTGTTCCCATGGGGAACAGGCTCAAGCCTGATTTGCATTTGGCTGGGTCCAAACTGGAATGGCATGGTGAGCAAAAAAACTGATGGATTAAACCCAGATCTGTGAGTGGGGGTGAATGTTTGACTTGGTCTACATTTCGTCCATCAACTGTTCTTTTTGCAATTGTCAAAAAAGCAGCATTCTTAAATTCATATTATTGGTGATTATTCTAAATGTAGATCTGGCTTAAGAGGGCTGCTTTTTTTCTCTGCATTGGCTGGCTTCTTTAATTCAGATTCCTATCTAGATGGGTCTTACATGCATGTCTCTGGCGGAGTTCAAAAAATGTTTTTTTCTCTAGGGAAGTCTTTATCAGATCAGGAAGATAGCCTGGGCCTAATAAATGGCTTACTTCAGGCTACATCTCCAGTAAGTTTCATTCATCCATTGACTAGCCACATTCAAGCAAGGCGTTGTATTGAGTTGATCCGCCTTAATTCAGACTCACTTTGCTGTTGGTGGTTTCAGCAAAATACATGAAGAAGTCCATTACTTTACAGCAATAAGAGTATAATATGGGAAATTCATTGATTCACCTATAACAGGCGGGTATTTGGCCAGGGTTGACTATTGAGGCTGGGGTTGCTTCTTTTGTTCGTACCTGCAAAACTTTGTGAATGATAGCGGTGTTGGTTCTGATTCTCCTCAGCCTTTGGTCCAACTTCTATCTACCCATCCTTCCCATCTTTTAAGCTAGTCAGTAGTGACGAAGTTATATTTGTTGTGTTTTTGTAAAAATGTTAAACATTATTGTTTGACAAAATGTTGTCTTAAGCAGTGAGTATCTTGGTATCGTCCTGTTCTTTAATTTTGCCAAGAGGCCTTCCTCGACTAGTGTGTGCTTGCACTCTAAAATATCCATTGTGAATAGATAGTTAAATAGAAAGATTGATAGATAGATAGATAGATAGATAGATAGATAGATAGATAGATAGATAGATAGATAGATAGATAGATAGATAGATAGATTACAAAAGGAGTCCAGAGATATTTCTGTGGTCTGAAATTTATAGGTTAAGATTAAAACTCCCAAGTATTCATAGAAACAACATGTACAGGCATAACATTGTTTGTAGGTTTTCCCCGTTGGATTCTGAAAACACATTTCAACATAATACAGCACTGCCAAGCTTGTTAAGTTAGTTTTAGAAGTGGTTCAAGATCATGGATTTGACTGACAACACTGGGAGGTGGTTTGATCCAAATTATTCACTATTCTAACCAGGGACCAGTGGGTCAAAAGGGTACTATTTTTAAAGAATGGACATTGTTTTGATTCAAGCAAATCTAATTGAGGATTGCATTAAAACACATAGGCCCTCATTACGACTTCAGCTGTATTTTCAACAGACCGCCGAAGTGGCAAGCATCAGAAGACCGCCAGTGTTGGTGATCTGAAGACTGCCATGTTACAACTTTATTTGGATTTCTGCCCATTCCCGGGTGGAAACCCGACACCATCGGCCTGGCTTATGTTGGAAGAGAGGCGTTTTCCACCGACAGCACCACCACGCCAACAGGACTCTGCCCGATGTATTACAATACGTCATACGTTGTGGTGGTTTCCTGAATGGCAGTGCGTTGCTGGCAGTTGAAAACACCGAGACCCATCCCCTCCTGGATGACCACCTCGACGAGACAGGTAGGTGGACCGTCCGAAAGGGGGGGAGAGGGCAGTGGGGTGTTGTGTGCATGTGTGTGGTGTGTGTCTGTATGTGTAACGGTATGGGTGTGCGTGAGTGCGTGTGTATATGTATGTGTGTGTGGAGGGTGTATGTGTCTGAATAGAAAGAGAGGGGAGGGGGTATGTCGGGGTGCGAGTGAATAGTTGTGTGTATTGGGAGGCATGCCAGTAGGGGTGTTTGTATGGGTGCGTGCAAGCTAGTTGGGGTGTATGTCAGGGAGTGTGTTGATGAGTGGGGGCATGTCTGTTAGTGTGCAAGCGATTGGGGTGACTGGATATATGCGTGCGGTTGGGGTTGCATGTCTACAAGTGTATGGGTATGTGTCTGCAAGTGTGTGGATGGGTGGGGGGGGTGCCCCAGTGGGTGACATTGGATTTATATTTATCCAGTAGGGATGTCAAGTTCTGTTCAATAAGTCTCTCTATCTGTTGAAATATGGATCTGTAAGCACTTGAAACTCTCAGTGGCAATTCTAGTGGGCAGTTCTTTCCTGGCTGAAGCCTCCAGACATTTTAATTGCAAAACAGAGTGTTAAAAACTACTTTAGGATGGGTAAACATGCTACATCAGAGGGAGGTTTACAGTATCGCTAGTAGGTGAGAATCCTTATCTTCATTAAGTAGCCATGAATTCTGAGGAAGTATGCAATAAATGCCTACATCTTGGTGATTATTGTGCTTGTTATTGATATGTAGGGAGCATACTGTGATATTAGCATAGGAATATCACAACATTTGACTGAAGAGTCTGTGGTGCCAACAGTATTCATCAGGTGGAAATATAGATGCTGAAGGGAATGGTTGATAATGGGATCCTTGGGGGAATTGGAATGAGTCATGTACGAATTGTATCACACACTGTATAGGAAGCAGAAAGTAAAACAAATAGTACTTTGTGTATACATTGCTAAGAGTTACTCTCGAGCCTAGCAATTCTGGTCTTGGCTACTTCACAATGATTGACAACATCAAAGATTAAATAACCTACAGAAGGCTTTCTTTGGTAGTGAAGATGGGCTCCAAGACCATGAGGTTGGGGTGTTCCAATTCATGATACCCTGGAGAGGCAAACACATAGATATGCCCATAGATGTACAGCATTATGAATTAGAGAGCAGAGACTTCAAATAATGCAAATCTGCTTTTGGCCAAACATAGCCAACTGATAAGAGAAGACGAACACCCAGAATATTTTCAAAGCGGGTCTTAGCAGAAAGCATAAAAGCCCATGGGTTATTGGAAGAAGCACAGAACCATGACAGGACATCCACGGGGGAAATGACCAAATCCCATTAGAATACCATACCTCCTTCTTTTAGATCACAGTTAGATATAAATGTAGACAGGTGTAGAGCAGTATTGTGGAGCAAAGATTAAACATCATACTCACTCAGAATCCGAACCACACAATTCAGATGTTGCTGAAACAATTAAACAGCAAATGCAGAAGAGAAAGTCATTGCAAACAATAAAGTGTTAAAGCATTGTTTCACTCCTGGTGTTGTTGAAGGAACATATCTTAGTCAAAATTCTACTTACATTGCAACATTTACGTAGTACAAACATGCATGATTCACACACATACACAGCTTTCTTAAGTCCTGAAAGGACATTTAAAAATCTGTACAACCAACATCCAGCTAGATTCATATCAGGAGACATACAAGACATCCTCATAATGATAAGTATGATGATGGGATTACCAGATAGGTACAATGCCAGGCAAGTGTTACCAAACAATCTTTAAGGTGTAAGTGCCATAATTTGCTGATGAGTATATTTTCAATTTAGGGTAAGTTAGTCATCATAAATTTTCCTGAATGTGTCAGTACTGTGAATGTGGCATCAAGCTGGATAGGATTGGGCTTGTTATGAATCCAAGCTCTGAAGGTGGGCGAAATGATTAAATTAATGGAATGTCCCATGTTATGATGATATCATAGAGTATTGCCACAAAGGAGGGTAGTGAAGGAGAGGCAAGGAAAGTAAATCATCCAAAGACATATGAGCCACACATAAAATACTGTTTGCCAAGGGTTATATTTTATCAGTAGAGTTAAGAGTCAGGGGTACTTTTATGTTCAGGATGGAAGGTCCTCACTCACCTGTCAGGTGGCATGCTCATCATCATGTACTCCTGTCACCTGTCTGTATGATCCAGGTGCAAGCTACTACTCAAAAATGGAAAGCTAATGAGGTGTTTTTCAGTTGGAAAGCAGGAAGGGGGCTGGTGAGAACCAGTCAGGATATCAAGGGAGGAGATTAATTGTGGAGGAGAATCGAGAGGAAATAAGTGTGTATGAAATCTACCTACTAGAGAATTAATTACATTTTATTGAGTGCTCAACATTAGACAAAAAGGATCTGTGGTTTAATTTGACCCACTAACAGGAGCCGACATGATTCTGCCCGTGTTGCAACCTCAAGTGGGTGTAGAGGCATTCTTCAGTACATTGTTGCACTCTCTTCTGAAACAGTGTAGGAACATTTTTGTAATATAAAGTACGTTTACAACTTACATGGTGATCTGTGGGTCCGCTTGAGAGTTGCCCTAAATTTCAGGGGTTTAATCATCTATATGGGGTCAAGATCTATAGTGATTAGCATGAGTAGGAAAATATCTCTTTTTGCTTGATCACCCCCAATTTGTTTGCACTGATGGTGCTAGTTTTTTTTATGCAGTGCACTGGAACTCTGCTAACCAGGCCCAAGTGCAGGTGTTCTGACTTCTAATCATGTCAAAATTGACAATACTCATAATTAACATACTTAACTTACCTATAATCTCCCAGTATATGATACAATGTGCACCCAGGGCCTCTACATTAAATGTCACTAGTGGGCTGCACACCAGTGGTACCACCCTTTCCAGTGGCCGTTTAAACATGATTACAGGCCCACCACTGTAGTCTATCTGTGCAAGTTTTAAAACTGCAAATTTGACCTGCAAACATAACTTGCTGACAGGCCTAATCCTCCTCTTAAATATTAATAAGCCACTCCTACTGTAGGCCTTAAATTCTATAAAGCAGGGTGTGTGGTATTTAAGAGTAGGACAGGTAAACATTTCATGTTAAACATATCCTTACAGTGAAAAAGTCTTAAACGTCTGTAGGAGGCTGGCCTGGTTTGTAGCGGGTACCTATGGTACTTACACCTTATATCAGGTCCAGTTATCCCTTATTAGTGTAGTGTAGGCAGTGCCTGGAAGCCATGCTCTCTAGAGGTAGATGTGGATGAGGAGCAAAGGCTTATCTAGGAGACATGCAAAGCTTA
This sequence comes from Pleurodeles waltl, assembly GCF_031143425.1. NCBI lineage: Eukaryota > Metazoa > Chordata > Amphibia > Caudata > Salamandridae > Pleurodeles > Pleurodeles waltl. Next base: position 935,431,641 of record NC_090445.1, read on the forward strand.
TGTAATACCACTGTGATCACACAGTACTCACACACATGAAAGAAAATAGTCAGTGTTACTTTATTTGGTGACACAAATACCAAAAATAACATAGAGACTATACTCCCTTAGGAGGTAAGTAATACACAAATCATATACACTAATATGCAGAAATAGGCATAAAACAGTTAGAAAACAGTGCAATTAGTGAAAATCACAATAGTTAGAAAGGTGCCCAGGGGGAGCACAAACTTTATACTAAGAACGTGGAATGAGAAAGTTGGTCTCCCACCTAGGCAAGTGTAGTCTGTAGAGGAGAGCTGGGAGTACTAGAAAACCCCAGGAAAGCAGGAGTAAAACACAGTAACTTTCCCAGAACATACACAGAAATGAAAAGAAGGATTATGCAAGAACCAGAACAGACTGCAAGACACCAACAGTGGTGTCCTGGACCTGAGGAACTGTGGAAGAAGTGGACCAAGTCCAAGAAGCACAGAAGAGTCCAGGAAGAACAGGAGCGCCTGCTAACACAATGAAGGTGCAAAAGAAAAACAACCTGTGAAGAAGAACTGTCTGTTTTGCACCCAAGAAAATGGAGTTGGGTTCCTGGTTGGTGCAAGTGATGTCCCATGCCGGATGGATGATTGCAGTCTGGTTTGCGTTGTTGGAGTCCACCAAAAGCCTTGGCACACGCAAAGCTCAAGGTTAGCTGAAAATGATGATGCCCGGGACCAGGAAGGACAAGTTTGACTCTATTCAGGAGGGGGAGCCAGAGAGGGCTCTCAGCAACTCAGAGAGCCCTCAGAAGACCAGGCAGTGTGCACAGGAGTCCCACAGCATGGGGACAAGGAAGGGGCAAAATAGGCTCATGCAGCAGGATGACAAAGGCTCCCACGCCGCAGGAGAACCACTCAGGAAGCTGTGCATCACAGAATAGTTTGCTGGGGGCCAGAGCTACAAGATGCATGAGGAACTTCCTGGAAGGATCCCAACAAGCCTTGGCAGCTGCAAAACACGTGGTGCATGGTGGTACTGTCTTGCGTAGGGGTGCAAGCACTTACCTCCACCAAAGTTGGACAGCTGGACATGAGGACTGTGGGACTACTTCAGTCTACCACCAGTGATGCAGGATCTACGCAGCTCAGCAGGGCACCATGGAAAACATCAGAAGGCTGTAATGGCAGTACCAGGGGTCCTCTAAGGAGGCCCCAAAGTGCATGGGATTATACAACCAATACTTGTAAAAGGATGGGGGTATGATTCCTAAATGTTTGATAGCAAACATGCTTATGTTTGGAGTTACCATTATATAGCTGGACATAGGTAGTGACCTATGTCCAATAAAATGGTATCCCCGCACTGACAAAGTCCGGGAACATGGTCCTAGAGATCGTGGGGGGACCTCTACTAGTGCAGTGGTGCCCTCACACACAGGTACTTTGCACCCTGCCCTCAGGGCTGAAGGGCCTGCTATAGGGGTGACTTAAATGTTACCTGGTGCAGTGTAAATAGCAGTGAAAGGGTGCTTGCATTCTTTCATGCAGGCTGCAATGGCAGTCCTGCAAAAGCCTTTGCATGGGCTCCCTATGGGTGGCAAAATATATGCTGCAGCCCATAGGGATCCCCTGGAAACCCAATGCCCTGGGTACCTGGGTACCATATACTAGAGACTTATAAGGGGGCACGAGTATTGCAATTTTGGATGAAATACTGTGTTAACAATATCCAACAACCAATTTGAAGGGAGAGAGCATAAAACACACAGAAATGAAAAGAAGGATTATACAAGAACCAGAACAGACTGCAAGACACCAACAGTGGATTCCTGGACCTGAGGACCTGTGGAAGAAGTGGACCAAGTCCAAGAAGCACAGAAGAGTCCAGGAAGAACAGGAGCCCCTGCTAACATGATGAAGGTGCAAAAGAAAAACAACCTGTGAAGAAGAACTGTCAGTTTTGCACCTAAGAAGATGGAGTCGAGTTCCTGGTTGGTACAAGTGATGTCCCATGCCGGATGGATGATTGCAGTCTGGTCTGCGTCGCTGGAGTCCACCAAAAGCCTTGGCACAGGCAAAGCTCAAGGTTAGCGGAAAATGACGCTGACCAGGACCAGGAAGAACAAGGTGGACTCTACTCAGGAGGGGGAGCCAGAGAGGGCTCTCAGCAACTCAGAGAGCCCTCAGAAGACCAGGCAATGTGCACAGGAGTCCTACAGCATGGCGACAAAGAAGGGGCAAAAGAGGCTCATGCAGAAGGATGACAAAGGCTCCCAAGCTGCAGGAGAACCACTCAGGAAGGTGTGCATCACAGAATAGTTTGCTAGGGGCCAGAGCTACAAGATGCATGAGGAACTTCCTGGAAGGATCCCAACAAGCCGTGGCATCTACAAAACACGTGTTGCATGGTGGTACTGTCTTGCGTGGGGATGCAAGCTCTTACCTCCACTAAAGTTGGACAGCTGGACGTGAGGACTGTCAGGACTACTTCAGTCTACCACCAGTGATGCAGGATCTACGCAGCTCAGCAGGGCACCCTGGAAAACATCAGAAGGCTGTAATGGCAGTACTAGGGGTCCTCTAAGGAGCCACCAAAGTGCATGGGATTATACAACCAATACTTGCAAAAGGATAGGGGTATGATTCCTACATGTTTGATACCAAACATGCCTATGTTCGGAGTTACCAGTATTTAGCTGGACATAGGTAGTGACCTATGTCCAATAAAATGGCATCCCCGCACTCACAAAGTCCAGGAACATGGTCCTAGAGATCGTGGGGGGACCTCTACTAGTGGAGGGGTGCCCGCACACACAGGTACTTTGCACCCTGCCTTCAGGGCTGAAGGGCCTGCTATAGGGGTGACTTAAATGTTACCTGGTGCAGCATAAATAGAAGTAAAAAGGGTGCTTGCATCCTTTCACGCAGGTTGCAATGGCAGTCCTGCAAAAGCCTTTGCATGGGCTCCCTATGGGTGGCAAAGTATATGCTGCAGCCCATAGGGATCCCCTAGAAACCCAATGCCCTGGGTTCCTAGGTACCAAATACTAGAGACTTATAAGGGGGCACGAGTATTGCAATTTTGGATGAAATACTGTGTTAACAGTATCCAACAATCAATTTGAAGGGAGAGAGCATAAATACTGGGTCCTGATTAGAAGGATCCCAGTAGACACAGTCAAGCACACTGTCAAACAGGCCAAAAGTGGGGGTAACCAAGCTAGAAAGCGGCTACTTTCCTACAAAGTCATTTTCCCTGTAGCAGGGATAGCTGTTCCATTGGAAACCACTGGCATACATTATGTATATTTAGTATTGCTATATTCACCTAATAACAGCTACAGAATTTATTCTTGGACTTTATAGAATATTTCTTATAAACCCAATTCATTGATAAAGTTGCATTTGCATTGAATATTTTTACAAAGGTACTTTTAGACAGGTGGTTGAATATTTGTAGAAAGGTACTTTTATGGGTTTTAGGCAGGCATATGGCAACTCTTTTTAAAAGGTTGCCTGGTACCTGCCTAAACCCCCTGGAAGCCCATTTGCATGAGCTTTCTACTGTTACCCAAGGAACAGCTGCTTGATAAGGTGCGAACTTGCTCCCAGAGCTGAGACAAAGGCCTTGGGTATGGAGAGGTTTTCTGTTCTTCTGACAGTATAACCCTCTGGGCAATGCTCAGGAGCTTAATTATCTTCAGAAAGGCCTACACATTTACAGGCAGATATATCTAACAGCTGGCCCTGCCACCTCTTTTGTACCTTTAGTCATTCAGGAACCAATTCCATTCGTCTGATGATTTGCATCCAGGACCAGTTTTGAGTGCCAACAGGAGTTGCTAATCTCTGTGGCCACACCTCTAGGGTGACTGAAAATGCATCCTATGGTGTCAAAATCACTGTGTCAGAACATCTGAAGCACGAGGTTGATGGGTAATGTATTGCCCTTGGGTGCCATAGATCCTGCAAGTGTGACGATCTCATTGGAGGCCAATTATATCAATTTCTAAAGATAATGAGAGTATTTCATGTATCAAGAATGGTCATTATTCAAACACTTATAACATGTCATGTGAATGTGTTGGTGCATATAGAGCATGGTGTTGAATGGGTTAATAGAATTCTCCAGTGCTGTAGGTGCCAGGAGCATGGAGGTCTCTCTCTGATGGCTAATTATAAAATCTTTTCAAAGTAATCTGAGTCTCTGATGTCTCAAATTATCAAGAAGACTCAATGAGGAGGCTGCCTTGAGACAGTCTATTCTCTGGTTACAAGACTCTGGTTTCCAATTTCTTTATTGTGTTTGAAGTGATGTAAAACTCACAGTTATCTTAGTTATCCTTTTTTTTTGCCCCAAAAAATATAGAAGGTAGTCTATTGCAAAATCTAGATCAACAGTTTAATAGTAAGTTAATTTGCTGTGTGAGTCAGTTATTTTTGGGCTCAGTGATCATGGTATGTCAATGTGTTCATTGTATATGTTGCCCATAGATGGCCATTAGGCTGCACTTTTCATTACTGGTTCTTGTCAATATTATCTAAGGATATACATATCCTGTTAAAGCTCACAGTTGTGGGAGGTCTCTATTATCATCTCTTCAACTACGATAGGGACATCCACGGTATCTCATTATTGAGCTCTGATGGTTCTTTTATAAAAGGAAGCTAAATCTGTCTTTTGGATGACCTCTAAAGTCTGGTCTGTCATTAACAGTCCATCTCAACTGATATTCTCTGTGGCCCTGTTGTGTAAAGTAATTAGTTAGTGTGGTAGATAAACTGCTTTCCAAAAAGAATTAGAGTAGAGCTTTACTGGAGCATCCACACATCAGGAGGAGAGAAATCAAAATGACTCCAGAATGTAGAACTAACATCAGGGACAAACATAAGAGAACCAATAACATTGAAAGAAAACACAGTTACAGTAGCCAACACAATATACATGCATACTAGCTTTGATAGAATATGACATGTAATAACATTCCACTAAGTACTCCCTTCTACATATCTTCCTTCCTTATATAAAATAAAAGAAAAGGAACATAAGTGTTAAAATTTCCTATATTAATACATAACAACATTTCCAAATATTTTAGGGAACGTACTACTCCTTTTCATGGTGACTATATTGGGTGCAGCATTTTGATATGTTTGAAGAGGTTTCAGGAGTTTTAACACTCTTTGTTTTAACAGATTCACTGCCAAAATCAGATTAATTATCACTATATTAATCTTTGTGAGCTGAAATATTCACTTTAGCCAATCTAGAAATGCTCCACCAAGATCCACTACTTAGTAGCGCAGATAACTTTCCTAATTTCATAATCTTAAGCACTTCAGAAAACTTGGAACATCCTTTCTTCACATGCACCGGTAACTTGATTTTCACAGTGTCAACAATACATAAGGATACTTGTTTATCATTTGTTAAATTCTTTGTTAAATTCTTTACTTTGTGCCCATTACTAACATTTACTATCTTAAACATCTTTGCAAGATCAATTACTTTGTGATCAGCACATAACAAACTAAGATTCAATTCTTGTCTTGTTTTTCTTCCTTTAAGTAATACAAGAGGTGGAAATGTTATGCAATGTGCGGTATAGTGATATGACCATAAAAGATTAGCTACATGTTTTTTAACATCAATGTCTGCTTTGATAGCCAACTGAATGCCCTGAATGCCTTCCACTAAGACGAGCATAAATCAGTCCTTATGTGAGAAATATTTGCATTTTTAATAAAATTGTTGAATTGGTGAATGCAGTGGCAGTAAACTGTGAGCCATTGTCAGAAATAATGTTGTCCCAAAACCCCTCTCTCCTGAATATTTCCCGTAAAAATTCAATAACTGTTTCAGAATCAGATTGAGGAACACACTTCACTTCCATCCATTTAGGAAAGTAATCTATAAAAGCTATGATATTCTCCTTTCCTTTGGTGATACCTTCATACGGACCTAAAATATCAAGTTTTTTCTCTGTTTTTTAGACATGGGAGATTGTATAATGTCTGTATGCTGTGTTTTGGGAACTATATTAGAGTTCACACATAAGGATTTCTTTTTTTTTACAAACTTAACAACATCATTGTCCATGTAAGGCCACCAAAACAATTCTCTCCCTTTTTAATAATATTGGTTTGACCTAAATGTCCCAAACGAGCAATACAAATTAATGTTCTTCTGACACTTACTGGGGGAATAAAAAGTTCACTTTTCAAAATTAAGTCATTAGTCATGCTTAACTCATTTTTTACCTTCCAATACACTCTAAACTCTTTAGATAAATATTTTTCAATGGCCGTCCACTGGTGATGTATTCTTCATGAGCTGGATTCATCTACTCTTTTTCAGATATAGCTTGTGCTATAGAAAGTATAACATCTTTAACTGTTGCTACCAAACAATCTTCTTGAGAAAAAAAAAAAATTGTAGGTTTAATTTCACCTGATAATCTGCATAAGCAATTCACCCTTACATTTTGTGTTCCAGGTATATATGCCACAATAAAATTATAGTCATACAGCTTTGACAGCAATCTAACTAGTCTAGAGGATGCTTTTCCCATACCATTTTAGACAACAGTGACACCAGTAGTTTGTAATCTGTTGTTAATTTGAAAGGTTTGCCCCACAAATATGTTTTATAATGTTTTACAGCCCATGTTCATCCTAGTGCTTCCCTCTCTATTAGTGAGCAGTCTAGAGGCACACTTCTTCTCTTTACCTCCTTTGGTATGACTTAAAACAGCTCCCAAACCAGTGGCAGTCACATCAACTGTAACAACATTAGCTGCCAATTGTGAAAATGATGATAGTGCTTTACATTCAACAATTGCAGTTTTTATTGCACACTTGTGTTCACTGCAACATTCAAACTTGACTCCCTTCTTTAGTAGCAACCTTAATAGAAGTACTATGTCTGCAAAATTGCACAAAAATCTGGTACAGTGCTCAAAAAGACCTAATAACGATTACAGTTGAACTTTGTTTTGAGGTTCAATCATGTTCCTAATGGACTCAAGAGGATCTTTTTTTGGAAAATACCTGTTCCACTAATTTGATGTCCCAAGTATTCTACTTCTAAAGCAAAAAAATGCACTTGCCCAATCTAACAATCATTCCCTTCTCTTCCAAAATGATAGGAACTTTACTTACTGTCTCACGATCTCTGTCAACATTTTCTGAATATATCAAAATGTTGTCCTTGAATGCCACCACTCCATTGGTACCTCCAAAGAGACAATTCATCAACTTTTGAAATACAGATACAGCAGACATCAGTCCAGATGGCATTCTGACATATCTGAATGCTCCTTCAGGGGTAATGAATGATGTTATATGCCTTAAATCTTCTGTTAATTTAATTTGACGGTATGCTGCTTTTAAGTCTGTTGTGGTAAAATATTTAGCCCCATCCAGTTTCGCAAGCAACTCTTGTACTTTCGGTAAAGGGTGACACTCCACCACAATCTAATTGCTAACTGATCTCAGGTCAAAACACCTCCTGAGCTCCCTTTTTTTAAAACTAAAACTATGGGAAAAACCCACTCAGTTACATTTCCTGGTTCAATTACACCTTCTTTGCACAATTTGTTGATCAAATTGGACAATTCTTGTCTGACTGTTAATTAAACTTGTCTCAATTTACGTTTAGTAGGTAAAGCATTTTTTTAATTGAAGTTTATGTGGAAACCCTTTCACTTTCCTAAGCTCATTTTTAAACACACTCATATGCGTGTTTGGTAGTAGTATGAAGCTTTATTCGATTCTTTAGACAAGAAATCATAAAAGCGTAAAAGAATGATCATTTAAAAATCACATAAAAACATATGTACATACCGATTAAATTAATTTTAAAAATACAATATGTGCAGATAATATTTGCAATTACTGGTCACTCACTAGATTACAGTTTTACAGCCTTACAGATTAGATGTGTTCTGACCATGTCCGCCTTCAAGTAGTTAGATCTCTTTTTAGCATTTAATACAGAGTATAAATGATTTGGGAGGTCAGCATGTTTTAATAATCAAGAAAATTTGTAAAAGTAAATGAGGTGAGTGGCATTGGCGTAAATGGGAGAAACTAAATGGGGGCATGCTTCGCATTAAAACTGGTTATATATACTAATAAAATAAATCTTAGAAATACGATATGCGCACATGATGTTTGCCAATAATATTCACTCAGCAATTTACAGCCTTACAGTTTGTATGCCTACTAACCAAATCTACCTTCATTTAGTTAACATCTTTTTCTAACATTGAGTATGGAACATAAATAATTTGCAAGGCCATAACATATTTCAATATTCGGGAGAGTTTGTAGAAATAAAGAAGCCGGGTGACATTGGCGTATATGAAAAGATCTTAAAAGGGGAATTACAAATTGCTTCCTCTGTCTAACATACATTTTACAAAATAGGAGGACGTGAATTGTACTTTGTGATGAGACTGAATGACAAGGGAAGTTCTTTAGTGTCAGCCTCCAATCGTTCATTGTGGGAAGACTGACCAGATGATGGAACGTGTCCAGTCTCAAACGAGTGAGAACAAACCAATGCCTGGGGTTCATAACATGCATTAGGTAAGACTCCATGCCATTCACGGTCTACATCAGTTGGTTCCTCAAAACAATGGTTTTTTTGTGCTTCTGTGGACCACCTATGGTCCACTAAGTGTGTGACACTCCGCTCTCAGATCTATTCTGCTTAATGCTTCCATTGATTCTGGCGCCTCATAATAATCTGGATGACCCAAATCATTAAAAAAATTCTTGATGTACGTCAGCCAAGAGATTCTCAAAGAGAAACTTGAGTCTAGACAATCTCTCAAAATGGCATGGTTTAGACCCGGGTGTTCCGATGTCCAAACTTTATGCCATAAGAGTACTGGCTATGCCATTATTAAATCTGTTATAAAAGTAATCCACAATTCTGTGTGTCACACAAGTGAAGAAGTACCTTTTGGGACAGGTAAAAAGACTTTTAAAAAATATTTTTCCGCTGTTTGCAACGCATTGCTCTTCGTATGTCCCCATGTCCCTGCCCCATACATGGAGGTAGGAACACATTTTGCTCTGTAACTGTTTAACATATCCTTGGGGGTAATCGTCCCTAACCATTTGGAAAAGTTTTTCATGGCCATGTTGGTTTTTACAAACTGTAGTTTCTAGCATTGGCACATTGCCACCAAGTGCCTTTTTGGTAAACTCTTATGCTTGTTTAGAAAACTCTCTACATCTTTGTCATTTTCTCTTATATCTTGTACATCAGCAAATCTTCTCCTATGTACATTTGTACTTTTGATTTGGGATTTAATACAATATAAAATGTTCCCTGATGTCTCCAACCAAGAACTTGCAGGCCATCCATGGCAACATACACTTTACCAATAATGGTCTTATGTTTAAAGGAAATGTGAGATATGAAATACCCTAAAATGTTAATGTCCTTTTCTTTCCTCCAAATCCATATACATGTACATCATTAGGTTGCAAAAGTACCAGTACTTGTTGAAAAGGGATTCGGATATGATGGTATATGGAGATCCTGAATCCACCATAACTACAACATTATTTCCATCAGTATTAACTACACGCAATGATGGTGTATATGTTTCATTATCAGTGTCATTAGTAACCATAGTGTTACACATTACTACCATATTTAGTCCTGAGGTATCTATGATATTTTTACTTTCACTTATGGAGTCATCCTGAATTATTCCTTGTTCTTTCACACAAAGTACAGTGTTTTCATAGTTTGTTTCGTCCTCTACATAATTTTCTACATTATCCTCTGTAACACTATATACCCTCCTTTTTCACACTCGTACATACAATGCCAAAATGACCCATTTGTTTACATTTGAAACATTATTTTCCTTTGGCAGGACAGTTTCTGAATATATGTGTGTCTGTTTTGAACCATAACAGGTATATTGTGCAGTATTTGGAGAGTTAGTTTTCACTAGTTTTCCTTTTTGCAATGAGGAGTTTTGGGAATTTTTAACTGACAATGCAGCTACACCAACCAATAGAGTATCCACATTTATGGTGTTAAAGGAACTAATGGCCCATTGCACAATCTTAGCAAATTATATTGCTTCTTGTAATGTAGGACTCCGCTGTTGAAGAAGCTGTTCTTAGATCTTTTTATTGGAGCAACAAATTATCAATTGATCTCTAATGTAAGTATCAACTTCTGTCCCAAATGCACAATCAGCAGCAAGTATTATAAGTGTAGAAACATCTGCGTCAACAGATTCATCAATTAATTGGTGATGAGTAAAACAATAAAATCTTTCCAATACTTGCGTGCCATGCAGAGTTGGTATAGGTGGTAAATGTTCAAAAATATCCTCTGCATCCGTATCCTTCAGATTTAAAAGTAGACCTTTTTATCTTTGTGGATTAAAAACATCTCCATTAACAACCAATAAATATGAGTACTTTACCAGTCAGCTTCCATCGAAATGTTAGGTTGGTGTAATGTAAATAAAAATGTTGCCAGCAATAATATTAATTATTTCCTTATACACGATGAACATTGGTGAAATTACCTCAATTCCTCACAATAATGTAAATCTGGATGTGATCCCAGTGCGTCTTTTAAACAACATGTTCTTCCTGTAGATTTAAAACATGTACTTCACACATCATGGAAACAACGTGTATGTCGCACATCTAGAAAACAACGCGTTCTTTCTGCGAAGGTCAAATGCACTCCTTGCGCATCCTGGAAACAGCGCCTAATGCTTGAACAAACTCTTTTGAAGCAGCTGACCACCGGCCAAGGAAATTGCTTGTGCTTCCAATGGTATGCAGCACAATCCCTAGCAACCCAAAATACCAGTCTCTTGAAATTTAGACGAAGCTCACGTTTCCAAAAAGATGTAATAGAGTAGAGCTTTATTGGTGCATCCATACATTGAGAGAAGAGAAATCAAACTGACTCCAACTCTTCCAGAATGTATAACTCACATCAGGGACAAACAGAAAATAACCATTAACACTGAAAGAAAGCACAATCACAATAGTCAGCACATTGTACATGCATACTAGCTTTGATGAAATATTACATGTAACAACTACTAGTTAGTTGTATTGTTGACCATTTCTATCTGATATTGTTTCTGTGTTGAATGATTGTAGTTTGGGCCGTTCTAGTTGTCATTGCCATCTATCATAGAAGAAATACACATCTAATCAAGTAGATAACCCTTTTCACTATTGTAGTTTGTGAGGTGCCGTAGTCCCCATGGTGGCTTCAATGGTGTCCACATGGTTACCAGCCTGCAGGATTTAGTAGGCCCCGGTATGAGACAGATGCATGTGTGCACCAACATGTGCTTCTAATTCTGGCTGCGTTTGAAGGTGAGCAATGGTTTTAACAAGGCAAATTTTCCTAAACTCAATATGATCCAGTATTTCATAAACAATTGCTTTATATTGTTGGAGGAACTTAAATATGTGGTGGCGCAAACTATGCTATCAAAGGTGGCTTTTGGTTGTGTTTCTTTCTGAGCCTAGCAATTGTTATTTTTGGTCCGTTTTTTTAGCTTCTTGATCAGGTATTTCGGTTAGTGTTGTAGTTGTTCGGGGAGTATGTCTGCATATTTGGGGAAAGTATTACAATCCAAACTGTCCGTAATTGGAGGAACTGACACACAGGGAGGTTATCTTTAAGTATTCCTGAATGGTATCTGTTGAATTGCAGCAATGAGTTCCGATCCGTGGGGTTATTAGATATTTATGTAGCCAATGTTCCATCTTGTTCTTATATTATAATGTCCAATAAAGGTAAATCTCTAATGGTATATTGAGCCATTAACTTCGAGTGTGGATATCGGTGGCTAAACCATGTCAGGAAATTAGGTAGTAGGGGCCAGATGTAGCAAAACGGCAATTTGCGACTTGCAAATTGCGAGTCCCTGCGACTCGCAATTTGCAAGTCGCAAATTGCTATGCAGTACGGTGTCTCAGACACCGATTGCGACTCGCTATGGGGTCGCAATGACCCACCTCATGAATATTCATGAGGTGGGTCGCAAATTGCGGCCCCATAGCGAGTATAGGCACTCGCTAACATGGAGGCCTGCTGTCGTCAGCAGACCTCCATGTTCGTGACTGCTTGATCAATAAAGCAGTTTATTTTTTTTTAAGTGTAGCCTGTTTTCCTTACAGGAAAACGAGCTGCACTTAAAAAAAAAACGAAACCTTTAGTTTCGGTATTTTTTCAGGGCAGGGAGTGGTCCCTTGGACCACTCCCTGCCCTGAAAAAATATTTTTGGGTCCAGTCACAAACTGGAAGGGGTCCCATAGGGACCCCTTCCAATTTGCGAGTGGGTTACCATCCACTTCAAGTGGATGGTAACTGCGATGCCATTTGCGACCGCGTACGCGGTCGCAAATGGTATTGCATCCCACTGCGAGTCGCAAATAGGAAGGGAACACCCCTTCCTATTTGCGAGTCGGAAATGCATTTTGCGAGTCGGTTCCGACTCGCAAAATGCATTTCTGCATAGGAAACTGCGTTTTGCGAGTCGCAAACGGCAAATTTTGCCGTTTGCGAGTCGCAAACAGTTTCCTACATCTGGCCCCTAGTTCCCACCCCCTCACAGATTATTAAAACGTAACAGTACAATGTTTCCAGAGCTTTATTTAGGCGTAAAAAGGATTAGATGATAAATAAATAAATATGTGTCATTTCACAAATCGTGCATGTAAAGGTTTGCCAGGCTGGAAGTGAAGGCAACGCCGATTGATGTCCCAGTGTATCACAGTGGGGTGTTACTAGAGGATAGTACTGCTTAATCTGCTGAAATCATGAGTCGTTCTTCAAAAATCTATTCAGTGCATATGTGCATATAAATCAGTGCCTACTGACTTCCTACACGCATACGCCATTGAAACTGGTCCTGAAAAAAATCGAGAGATAAATTAGAACCATAGTGGATTTTAATGTATAAATGTAAAGGTAATTAAACTCAGGCTGTTGTAATAGGAGCAGTATACCTGCTGCTCCTGTTACTATCATAGACTTTTTAGTGGTATCTAATTAATAATTGTCCGGTAATTGTAATTGTAATTATAATAGTGTCCTTATACTGGACATTTGGCTTTTTATCCTAAAAGTGACTTGCATTGTACTTGTTTCTGGGAATGCTGGAAGCAATTCCAAGGTTCATGGTTAAAGCCATCATCTCAGCCTAGCCCCGCACCCCTTAAATACAACCCTTGTCAACCTTTTGGTATGTATTGTCAACGTTTCATTACACAACATTAAGCATCTTTCCCCTATTTTCTGGCAGTGAAGTCGTCACAAGTATTGTCAAGTGAAGGTTCTTGTGCTAAAGCATGTAAGTTAAGAGCCACAACTAGTATTAAAGCTTTATCTGTACCCTGACTGGATGATTTAACATGTAGCTTGAATGGACATATTTAATTGTAAAACTGTACATACATGGAGGAGGAATAATGCTGTGTGCTTCTATGGCGCAATCGTAAGAGTCAGACAGTAGCGTTTCTTAAATATCTGCATGTTAACTTTGCAGCAGCAACTGTAAGTCTCCATATCAGGTCTGCATCATCGATTATACACAACATTTAGTTCAGGAATATGATCATTAGTACAAGATGATCCATGCCCTGGATTTTAAATGCCAGGGATGCAGACTTCTGAGTTACTTAACACGAGTTGCAGAGCACTTTAAATCAGAGGGCTTCAAACCTTTTTCTTCTGAGCCCTTCAAAGCAAAATGTTTTGATATTGGCCCCCGCTCCAAAATTTTATGGCAAGGATTTGACAGGAGAGGGATGATCGCAGGGGGCAGGGATCATGAGATCATTTCAGGGGTGCTTGTCTGTAACTCATAATCCACACTAACTGTGGGATATGTAAGAAAGCAACAGCATCACACAAGAACAGAAGTGACCAAAACACAGCTTCCATAATTGGGATGCTGTGGGCCCCACTGCAACTCCACCTGCTGCACTAATCTTTTTTCACTCCTTTCCCACTATGTCTGACCATCACTTCATTCTGGAAACAAGCCAGGCTTCTTTCTGATCCACTGCATGCTGCCCCCTTTTTTTGCACCAATGGCACCAACTGCTCTAATGCTAGCAAGGAAATGAGCCCCCCAAGCCCACTTGTGTTGTTAAATATTTATAACTGTGGTGCAGTAGGCCCCTAGACAAAAGTGTCACTGCACCTGTTTCACTAATGATAGTTACTGCCTTGCTGTCAAATGAGACCTTTGTCAGATCTCACACCTCTTTCGTCATTCTTCTCACCTTTCCAATGCCCAACTCAGGTTGTCTTTGCTGCTTAATCTTAACCCTCCCTTTGGCCATTGTTGGAAGTTTAAAGAAACACTGGCACATCAAGTATGCCCAGGGCCTTTAATGAAGGCCAGATACCCAAGGCAGGCTTTCTGCCACTTTTAGCCCCCCTTTGTTGTTTGGACCCTCTTCCATGTGCAAAAGTGGTGACCTGGGCCCCTTGCAGGGAAAATGCACCCCATGTTCTTTTTCATAATAAGATTGCCATAACTCCGCTGCTGTGGCTGTCCGACCACCACATAAAAACCCTAGCGGTGAGACCACCAGGGTTCAGCCTGCACCGCCAGGATAAATGATCCCGACGGCTTGCCGGTGGCAGAGATCATGATCCGCCAGGGCAGCGCTGCATGTATATGCTGCGTATTATGACCTCATTCTCTGCCAGCCGGAACTGCCATGAAAAGGCTGGTGGAGAACTGGTGCCCAGGACCGTCACAATGTTCACTGTCTGTTGTGCAGCCTGCAAGTGACAGCATTGCCGCTGGCTTGATTACAAGCCGGAGACAACGCTGCCACCTGTTTCTCACTGGGCCGGTGGGGGGAAACCTTGCCTAGTGGGAAACACCTAATAAGTCAGGTGGGTTGGTTGCCACTACATGGCGGCTACCCTTTCGGGAGTTTGACAGAGGGGCTTTCCCGTCTGCGAAACTCGTAGTGAGGGCCTTAGTGTTTCCAGGTCTTACATATTTAATTAAATCCTCTTGCGCACACACCACAGCAATCAGTTTTAAACCAGATAATCTAAGTTTTTTTTTTAAAGTTTCTGTCAATATCGTACAGCAGTATAGTACATTTGACCATTATCTGTTGTCTTTTACAAATGATTGTCAATGGAACTGCAGGCGTGGACACACTCAGCCCTCTCACAGAACAAGCCTGGCATAGCCATCACTTCATCATAGTACCATAGCCTCTGTAAAAAAGCTGTGTTAATATTCAGTTGTAGGTCGCATCTAAGACAGTAGCAAAAAGCTGCTAAAAATGGAAAACACTTTCACCCTGCAATCTGGAAAACCACAGGGTTTCTGACAAAAGGACTTTTCTTAATGTACAAATGCATTAAAAGGACTTCTGCAGTCATTTCTAAATAGCAGGGATCATGAAGGGGTGCTCCCCTCCTATTTGCAATCGGGAAACAAATGTATCAGTGGTTTATGACAATGGTACTTCTGAACATCAGCACCAACTACTACTACCGAGGGAATAATGTCAAGGGACAAAATATTGAAAGGTAAGTGCATATAGGGAAATATAAATTTACCATTCCTAATGCCGCATCTGCTTACTTTGAAGACCTTCATACTGCATAGGCATATATATGTGGAGTAGGTATAGATAATCTAGACTTACTTACCAGTCAATATTTTTCTGATATTCTGTCCTTTATATTCTATCCTAATGATATTGTTGATTTGATATTCAGGTGGCACACCGTTTGTGACTGCAATGAAAACCCATTGATGTGTTACCAAGGATGGGCTCACTTTGGGGCACCTTCTCATCTGTGAAGCCGATGTGTGGCCTTGGAAGGAGTAGGCTAGTGTTTTATTTTTACAAAAATAAATACTAGGGCTTAAGATATTTCTCAGAAGGCCTCTAAAGCTTACACCGTCAATTGTCTATGACAGCGCTGAGGAATGCCAGAACTGATGCTACATGCAAACCATCGCACTTCTACATATGTAACAAAGGAGACAATTTGGACTATTCCTTTTCATCTAAAGTTCTAAGAGAAGCCTGGGCTCACTGGTATTATGTTTTTAAAATGTTCATTAAATTGTTAAAGAGTTTGCAAATGTGCTTTGTTTAGAGTTAGGCAGACAGCGCTACCTTCTTGTGGAATGCCATAAAAAGTTTGTAGTGCTAAGGAATAAGTGCCTGGCCAAGCACTAGCACAAATTAAGCACTGGAGTATACAGTGGTCCAGGGAACCACCGTCTGCTCCCCTGATGCATTCCCTAACAGAATACATTTTTTAAAGTGTCTCCTTTGCCTTTAATTGACATGGGCTGCAGGGAGGGAGGTCTGTTGTCCCTTGTAAGTCTCTATCTCTTCATTGTCAGCTATTCACAGTGGGTCATGAATTGTGATCTGCCTAATTGATATTCATTAGGTAGGCCAATTTCTGACCCTCTGTGAACAGAGAATTTTTTACAGGGCCTCTTAGTATATAAATTGCATAGCAAGTTGCAGTTCCAGTCACAAACCAGTCAGTGTGCAACAAGACCATCTCTAGATTGAGAATGTGAATGATACATCAGGCCCTATATTCGAAGCACCTTCAGAAGTGTCTCACAGTTGACACATCCTCCATAATATGAGAAAGGAAAGTACAGAAAACTCAAAACTAGGCATTCTTCACTTTATGTATTATGATCCAAGTTCTTTGTATCCTGGTATCTTTATATGTATATTACAGATTGATGCGTTTATGCTATTTAGTGATACTTACATATTCCATTTTGCCTATCAGCCAGTCGTAGAGACATTCTTTGGATATGACGAAGAAGCTTCTCTCGATTCAGATGGTTCTTCCATTTCATATCAAACCGATCGAACACCCTGCACACCAGATGATGACGTTGAAGAGGTATTGTTGAATTTATTTGCCTAGTATTTTGTATGGATTTGTTACATGATGTAGCGTTCTATTAAATAGTTTTCATGGTTGTAATAAACATACATTTTGAGGGGAACAATTAATCACAAAAACATATTCTCTATGTTCAAATAATTAAATTAGTTTCACTGGTAGAACCACCGTAATTTTATTAAGTTTTGTTTAGTTAACTTACATATTTTTGAGACATGAATGATCTACTTAGCCCAAAACCAGTTAAATATCATATGGTGAAACATTTGCAATTTACATTTTTTTCCTTTAAATATCCCTTACAGATTAAATAATACTGTATATTACAAATAAACATGTATTTCCAGTTAAATTAGAACAAATAACTCAGCATAGTACAAGTAAATCATTTTTTTAGGATGCTTTACTAACTTTGCCAGACATTACTTTTTGAGGCACCTTCTAGAACATGATACGTAATGCATGTTGTCTAGTTCATTCATTATACCGTTATTGTGTATATAATTAACATCATTGCAAAGGATGAAAAGTAAAAAAACATAATTCACACAGAGTCTGCTTTGACAGAATATAAAATAGTGCTAAGCACACATGGACAAAATAGATATTAATGTTGTATAAAGATACATTTTTCAAGAAGGTGTACAACATTCTAAAAACTTATCCTTGATGGAGCCCAGACATGTTTAAGAAAACACCCTGCTAGTTGTGGATAAACTTCCTCTATGCATTTCCTAATTCAATATGAATAAAAGGTTGTCTCAGTAAATGTCTAGAGCAGTAAACAGACCCTGACAAATGCAAAAAATGTAGAACCCTTACTTCTTTAGCAGAACCTATATAACATTGTAGATTACACCAACTTCTGTCTGTCCAGATTGAAATTCCACTAGTGGGAACAAATAGAATGTGAGCCTGACACTTGTTCTCTGTTGAAAGACATTGTAAGGCTCACATATTTCTGCCTATGCTGAAATGATGATGAAGTCTTCCACATATTCTTTTCTATTCTGCCATCTGATACTCTTCATATAACGAAAATAATTTAGCATGTTCTATGACCAGTACGTTGGTAAGTGTGTTTTCCAGAGATCATCAGGACTACACCATGGACAGCTGTTTTCAAGTATGCCCTCCAAGGGCGAGTACAGCTGGCTTGATTTATTAAATTCATGGGAAATACAAGTTTTAAAAATATTACAAAATGTAGGGAATCTCTTATATATTATCCTGTTATCTCAAATTCATAAATTGAAGAGTCTCAACATGTTGTTTTTGATCATTTGTAATACTTCAGAAATGCTTCATTCTAATAAATCCATTGCAATAATGCTGAATTGGTTAAAGGTGTAAATGGATAATATTGGAAAAGTACTCAAGATGTAGTGGTCCCCTTCTCAAGAATGTGAAATATTATTTTTTACCAATTCCAAAAGCTTCACCTTGCCCAAAGAATACCTTGGCTGGCTGGTTGCTAAGGCAACCTCCTACTGGTGAATTTGAAGAACAAAAGTCTGCGATTGTAACTCTCCAGGTGGAGTGAAGTCTCCTCTTGATGTACTATAGGTGGGTACTTTCAGGGGTACTCAGTTTGGAACAGCACTAGGTGTACACCAAACCATTTCCAAAAACATTAGGTCTGTAGAGAAGTGATATGTTTCTATGTATTCATGCTTTTCCTTTCACAGAATCTTTAATCTATGAAAAGGAATAAATCTCTAACCAAATACCTTTCATGAACATACTGTCAGTATTCAAATTCATTTTGTTGTGACTGAAAATATGGTTTCAGGTAGTTCCGACATATGACTGAGACTCTGAAATTGATTTTCTGTGACAGCCCTGTCATATATTGATAATTTTGTGTGTTCTATCTCATTACTAATTAGACATTTATAGCCTTCTTTCAAGTGAATTGAAAACTATAGTGATTGTGGTTGCTGGTTCTAAAGCTCATGTATATTTGGAATGGTGTTGGTTTTCAAAGATATGGCAATGGTTTAAAAACTATATTTTGATTCATACTTTACAGGGAATGGTCAAAGAAGAAACAGAGTTGAGATTTCGCCAGTTGACGATGGAGTATCAGGCTCTTCAACGTGCATATGCATTGCTTCAAGAACAAGTTGGAGGAACGCTGGATGCGGAACGAGAAGTTAAGGTCCAAATGCTTAAATTACCTAACATAAATCAGTTTTTAATAGTTTTTAAGTGTTATATACTATGCAGCTCCATTTACAATCAAAATTGTGTATGATCTTTTGATCAAAAGAAATGCTGTAGATGGATTTGGTATGGGTAAACTGTAAAATTAAGAATGACTGGTGAACTTCAATATTGATTTATGTTCTTGAGTGGGGCAAACCTGGCCCCCTGTATCCAACCTGCACTCATCTGTGGAGAGCATGATCTTGTGACTTTCTCTCGGTCTAGAACAATCAGATAACTGCAAATGGTGCTTTGTGCTTTTTGGAACTATTTTACCTTAAAACTTTAAAATTATCTATCTCCAGTTCTACTGACTAGATTTCTGGTATTCTGATATTGTTTTATTTATTAAAATGTACCCTGTTTTTCTAAATTGGGTTGAGATTTGTACTGTGTTACAGTTTGTGGTTCCATAAACTCCTTACACATTGCCTCTAAGTTAATCCTCCTACTTTTATGACAAGCTATGAGAGGGTTAAGCACAGGTTAATTTAGTTTTTTTTGTGATTCATCCTGATAAGAATGGTGTTTGTTGCCTAAGTTAGGCTTCCACCTCCCTCATACAACAACTCATGTTTTTACATTCTTCTCAATTGGTAATTTTTTTCTTTTTTTTAAATCAATTCCTGACTCACATTTGCTCTGTCTGTGATACTGGCCAGAGAAAGTGAAGTTGAGCTTAACCGGATTGACAACCTTATGATGGTGGAGTTGATGAAGCTCTACAAGGATAGTAGAATAACCCTGGAAAAGGGGGCTACAAAGGTAGGCTTTCAACTAGCCCTCAGAGCCTATGAGGAGTTCCACTGGATGCAGGCTGCAACCAGAAAGTGAGAGTGCAATGACCCTTAGTAGGAGGAGGTGAGTGTGGAGGACAAGATGCAGGAAGGGGGAGAACTTGCATGGCCACAGGCTGAGAGATGCAGCAAGGGGAGGAGGAGAACCTGCTTACAATAGCAAGGTCCCCTGCCAGGAGCAGCATGTCCTCCACCAGCCTGTCCCCTAAAGAACTGAAGGACAGGAGAGCGTCTATTTTACAGACTCCACTTAGAGTTTGGACACTGGAAAAGTGGCAACAGCAAAGATTAGGTTGGATATTCTCAATCTGGCTAGCGATGGTGTGTTGTTTGGGCATGCTGAAAAGTAATGAACTGCATTGTTCAACTATAGAAAAAACAAGTTGGGGACCAGCAGGCACCCATGCCGAACGCCCTTAATGATTGGGATGTTATCTGTGAGCTGTTCTTGATTATTCTACCTTACTCTGGCATAATTATCCTCATAGAGTCGAACAAGAACTGAAAGAATAATAATAGGCATCCCCTTGTCACATAGCAGGTTCAGTCGGAGTACCAGATCAAAGACAGATTT
The DNA here is from genome assembly GCF_031143425.1 of Pleurodeles waltl. Taxonomy (NCBI): domain Eukaryota; kingdom Metazoa; phylum Chordata; class Amphibia; order Caudata; family Salamandridae; genus Pleurodeles; species Pleurodeles waltl. Next base: position 935,452,140 of record NC_090445.1, read on the forward strand.
CAAACCCGCAAAGGCCACACTTAAGTGCCCCTTGCCAATTAAAACTGCCTTCCAATCCAATGTAAGGAAAATGAATGCCTAGTGCTATTTTTTTCCTAAATCCCATTTGCAACACTGAGAGTTGGTTATTATCTTTAATTCACTGATGTATTTTTTCTTATATCACACAGCAGAACACCTTTTGAATGGTATCTATTAGACTTATAGGTCTACACCTTATGGGCAAGCTTCTGTCTCCAGTTTTTAATAGGTGCCCGCTTTATAAATGTAATGGTCGATGCTAGTTTGAATTCGGATCAATTTGCCTTGATATAGATGTCTCTTGGTATGCTAATTGGGTCTGAGTTATTTACCAAGTGAAATAGATCTAGGGCAATTCTAATGTCTCCTAGATCATACAATAACTCACCAAGTGGACGTCATGCATTGGCAAGGCAAAGCAATTGGGATATAAGGAGTCATCATAGTATAATGCCCTAAAGTGGTTATATCAGGCAAGATGAAGAAAGTAATTTGTGGGTTGCATTGTGACTTCTCTACCTTCCCAAGCCCTCAGAGCCAAAATTTTGTCAGGATCCTTATCAGTACACGATTTAAGCATATCGCGCCATCTCTTCTCATAAAGTCCTTCTTAGCATTCTGTTGTTTATATGCCTTCCTTGGGGATTTTATTTGCCCTAAGTTTTTAGATCTGATAGATAACACTGGTTGCTTTCCGGCCTGCCTGCATTCCTTATTTAAACCAGTTGTTAGTATTACAATGATTGCTCACAATCTGAGAAGTGAGGAATGAAAAATTAGATGTTATGCGATCAAAGAAGCAAGGAAGGTCTTTCAACTTCAGGTAGCTAAATTGAAATTGGAGGCAGCCAAGAAGGATGCTGCTGTTAAAAGGGCTGCAAAGGAGACTGACAGGGGTTTGGAGGAAAAGAAGCCAGGAGGTGTGCTCCAAGGATAAACTTGTGATCCCTGGGGGTGGGAGTGGTCACTTCCAACACAACATAGTTAATCGGATACCTATAACTCCCTTAAGAGATACCTGTGTATGTCACACCAGGGTGGTGGTCCTCCAGTACACCGGGCAGGTATGAAGGGTAACTTAGGCCCATGAGCAGGAGTTCTTCCACCCTGTAGCTCTGGTGTCTCTGGAACAGGGTGAGGAAGTGGCCCAGAAGAAGGCAAAAATGTGTCCCCAGACACCCATTTACTTCATTTGTGAGAAAAATACAAAAAGTGTTAGAAGAGCTGGGAGGGATAGCTGCCCAGGGCACTCTGAAAGCTCGGGTTTCTGGGGCAGTGCTCTCAAACGGAGAGTATGGAGACCCAGATGGAAGGCAGTAGGTGGAAATAGCCCACAGTGTGAGGACCAGTGGTTGAGGGGTTGCCAGCTGTGAGAATAAAGCAACCCAAAACTGCCCCCGGTGAGGGCCTCTTCTGAGCTTACATCACAGGAGTTTTCTGTGCAACTAACCATAACTAATACAAGTATGAAGAGATGCAATACATGGACCCTTGACTACACCTGCCTGAGCCCTGCTGCTGGACTCTGCTGGAGTGAGTTCTGATCCACAAGGGGTGCCCCTGAGGCCCTAGACCCTTCGCTGACATCACAGTGCAGTCCTATTGAAGTGAAAGAGAAAATCCTGAAGTTTAGGATTTTGACAACTGCGAATGGGCTGATTGAGTCAAAACTCTGCCACCCAGGATAACAGCCAGTGTGAAGCTGCAGGGAAACCTCCTTTTTGCGGCAACAGCGACTGTCCGCGGTCAGCGGCACTTAGAGCCCTGCATTTCACACTAAAACAACATCCCGACAACTTCCAATGCATAGATACAGCAACGACTGTCCATGGTACCTGACCTGCTCTACATGCTACAGCAACAGCCTTCCGCTATGCCTGCCCTGCTTTTCATACTAAAATGATAACCTTTCCCAGGCTAGCACGACCAGATGATAGTGAGAGGTGCTTTAAGTTTTGAGGTACCATTGTTACTTAAATCTTTAAAATTGCATATCTCCGGGTCTAATGATTGGATTTTTGTCATTCTAGTATTGTTTTATTTATTAAAACTTACCCTATGTTTTAAATGGGTTTGGGATTTTTATTGTGTTGTGTTTTCACTTTGTACTGATTGTGTGCTGTGTAAATTCCTTACTCATTGCCACTAAGTTAATCCTGACTGTAAAACAAAATAGGCCAAAAGGCTACTGTGACATTGCATGCATTATGTGGATGCAAGAAGACATGCATGTTTTGATGCATATGCCTGACGTATATGTTGCAACGCAGGGTGCCTTTCTTGGCTCATTTTATTTTATTGCCCCAACATGCCAAACAGCCATGATAGAGCAGTGAAATAAAAAGCACTGGCAAAGCCAATAACTTGACACTCACCCGGCAAAGGTGCGACCGATTGGCTTTGCCAATGCTTTTTCCATTCTGAAACAATCTTTAGCAATCCAGTTTGACCTTACTAGCATTCTCTGGTTCTATCTTTATTACAGGTCTTAACTTCAAAACAGCACACATAAATTGAGTATGGGCCTATTTAACATGCAGAAAGGCTGTGCCTCCTTTCTGCTTTGAATACATAGCATCCTTGCAGCCTGGAATCACGAATTTTGATTTATGGCTCCTAAACCTATGCGTTTCTTCACTCTCCTAGGGAAAGAGCTGTATTAAGTGTTCAACTGTATTGCATTAAATTTGTATACCCCCAATCAGGTAAGCAGGTTCTAGCAGAATATTTTATTGAAAACCATTAAAAATGAAACATCTGTCAGTCAGTGAACAAGATTCTTAAACCTTTAAAGGCCTGGAATGTAATTCTCTTTGGCTCTTTAAGATTATACAAATGCTCCTCCTTGGCATTGTGATGTGCTTTCAAGTTAAAAGGAGAGCGTGTCTTTTAATTGATGTGCAAATTGTAGTTAATTATCCCACTTCCTGGTATATCTCGACATTAATCTTTTGAACAGGTGACAGGGCTGTGTCCTTCAAATTGCTCAGCATACACATCCATTTTTCAGGTAACTAATGCTATGGCTCATAGTTTTTCACAGTACTCACTTCCATGCATTATAAATGTGTGTTCTTTACCAGAATTAATCAAATATTCATCTAGTAACCTGCGGATATGTAAACTGGCTTTTTTTTTAAAAAAATTGAGTACTCAATATAAAGCCCTGAACTCACAAGGAAGAGTTTATATTTCCCTCCTTTTATCTTATCGAATCATTGGAAATTGAATCTTTCTGGATTTTGACTGTAGATACAAATTATTGGCAAAATTATTATTCATGCTACCAACAGCTAAGGTGCATATCGCCGCCCTTCATTCACAACAGTGCAGCATTTGTAGCATTTCATTTAATTTTGTCAGGGCCTTGATTCACCAAATTTCCAGGGGTAGCAGAAATAAACTCACGGGCCCTTTGGTATTAGATGACATCACAGGAAGTGACATCACACAACCTCTTACCTAGGGCATCACATGAACTGACCTTGGACTACGGCCCAGCAGCTGTTGAATTACAGCTTATGCCTGCAGGCCAGCTATGACCTTCCTGCAACAGAGCAGGCCCATAAGCAGACTGGACTTTGCAAGCTGTAAGACAGTGAAAGTGGAAGGTTGGTGGGACCTTTATTAGAGGTCCTAATATTATTGTGAAGCCTGGTTTTTAGCAGGGGCTTAGCTTCTAGGGTGTGTGTTGGGTGTTACATTCCCCTAATAAATGTATTTTCTAATACATAGTTGGTTACAGGTGCTTTCAGTCGGGTATTGTGAGATGTCAGTCGGGTTTCACCAGTAATTTTTTCATACACACAGACAGAAACGTGCACACACTTTCACCCTCTCTGTTCTGAAAGTCCTCAAAAATGATGGTTATTTTACAAACTATTGTGATTTCTCTCTTAGTACTCCCACTGATTCACATTCCTGTCCCTTTCCACTGCCCCTTAAGCCCCTCTCGTGCACCTTGCTTGTCGTATAATGTATTTTAACATTGTGTCAGGGCAGGCGTTAGGGGACCCGTGGCTCATTTCCATGGTCGGAGACCATCGAAGCAGTCCACAGGCGCCCTTCCCTGCTCCCAGGGACAACCCCAGCCACCGCTACCCACACCTTGAGGACACCTAAGGATGGGGGGACCCATTCCAAGTAAGTCCAGGTACGTTTTACATTTTGTTTTAAAAAGTGCCATAAGGGGGCCTAACTTGGGGTCCCGACATGGCACTGTGCCCAATGGCCATGTCCAGGGGATTTAAGTCCCCTGGGCATGACAATTGGGCAGGGGGGATGACTCCTCTCTATACAAAGGCAGGAGTCATGTCCATGGGGGTTGTGTGTCCAAAAAAATTACGCTAGTCAGGTTAGAGTAATGTTTTTGACTCTAACCTGACTAGCTCCATTCTTTGATGCACAACCTCCCGTTTCCCCTACGTCTCCCCCACCCGGTTAGCGTAATTTATCTTGATGCTAACCGGGCCTTACTGCCGGCTAGCGCCATTTTGCAAATATGACGCCCAGCTGCGTCCAGGAATGGCGCTAGCCGACTGTAAACCTTTTGATGCAAACCTGCGCTAATGCAGGTTTGTGTCAAAAAGTATAAATCAGGGCCGAAGTGTCAAAGTGACAGATCATAAAGTAAGTCTCTGGAACTTAAGAAACAAGTCTGAGAACATCAGAATACGGAATGCTTGAATGACGAATGCCTAGTGCCTAATGCCTAAAGAACCACAGTGGCCATTTAGTTGGTAACAATTCTCGTAAACACAATATTTTAATTAAATTAATTCACACATTAATCTGTAATTATAATTACGTGAAGACTAAACATTTATTAAGAAAATCTCAGCTCTCACAAACCATTTAAACTGTTGAGTTTATTTTATCGCTAGTGTGGTCTGGCTGTCGAGGGTAACCATCTTTCTTCCTTGTTCAGCACTCTAGTTAAATTTTAGGGCCTTCTATGCAGTCTTGAATTACACAAAATAAAATGAAAACTAAATGATAGGCACACTAGGCACACTTCCTGGATATTTTGTAATTGCTTTTAAATGGTTCTAACTTTTATTTTCTAGGTATGTTTTCAGAACACTATAATTTAGAGTGTGTGAAGCTGCTAAGCATATGTGTGTGCAGGTTACAAAGTTCCACCTCATTTTGTCTTTTTTGCTGTGCAATGTTACAAAGGTTTTTTTTTTTAAAGCTTTCCATAATTTGGTTAAGAACTGTGATTATTACTTTCAGTTTGCAAAGTTTCCTGCACAGGAACTTCATGTTAAAAACCTGACTGATGTGGTCCTTTCAAATAGTGTAACACATTCCATTCACATTCAGTCAATTTAAAAGTGAGAATGAAAACAGATTTAAAGTTATCTGGCAATAATAGAGTATGTTCATATTTTCCGCCAAGCAGCACTCATGAGGAAATATAGAAATGTACAGAAAAAGACCAGACCCTGATTTAGAGATCGGTGTCAGAGTACTTAGTTGCAAATGCAACAGAGTACCCTGCCCACCAAACTCTGAGTCCACCTGCTTTATTTCTTAACAGGCTGACTATAAGTCAATGTGGACTCTGTCCAAGGGCAGCTTACTCTGACAGGCTAATGGGGTAGGAGTTGTCAGAGGAAGGGTTTAGACCACCCGCTGTCTTTAAAGTGGATGGCATAATGTTCTTTTTTCTGTGTGGGGGTTGTTAGATTTTGTTTTTCAGAAACAAAAAAGTGTAAAAGTTTGGGGAATGGCAGTCAAAACCGAAGGCAGCCATCCACCAAACGTTTTGTAGCTTGAAGGGAACCACCGTAATAATGATTCCTTTCAAGGTACAGTGATGACTTCTGGGCCATTGAGGGATGGAGTATCATTATGGTGGTGGAGGTAATGTACTCTGAGGTCCAGACGGCTATTACTCTGTCCTTCAAAATCAAAATCGGACCCTATGCCTCGGCATTAGTGTTGGAAGAGCAGGAATATTGTGAAGTTAAGTCAATAATCGAAGTCTGTGACTAACTTTGCTTACGCAGTAACTTTACACACAAATAAGGTTTTAGCCTATACATTTGCGATATTTTCATTGCTTCACTTATTAAATGGGTAATCCACAAAGGCATTCAATCACTTTAATGTATATTACATTTTAAGAAAGTTTAATGTGTCTACTCCTGTATCCTACAGACTCGTGAACAGCTACAAGCAGATGTGCAAAGGTATCAAACACAAATTGAGGACCTAGAGAAAACTCTTGCAGAGCAGGGACAGGTATGGAAAGTGTTTTGCATGCATCATGGAAATAGTGCTGTTAGGAGACACTGCAATGCAGTTTCCCTTATGCCCATATTCATCTCCGATGCTGCTGTCTAAATAAAGTATAATATAGTGTAACTAAAACGTTGTTTTTAAAACCCCTACAGAATTTTATAAAACAGTATGCTGAGTTGATGCCACAATGTAAAATCACAAGAAATTGAACATAGATAACATGCAGAGAGATTGTTGGGTTAGTCCTCTTTGAATGCCATTCATATTAAAATGGATGCCCATACTATACACCTTGGGAGTGATTTCTCACAGGGATGCTATGATTATTTGTGGAGATGAATTCAAGGTGCAGAATACCAAAGTTGAGGGACCTCATTACATAACAGGTGGTAGGTACCACCCTGTTATAGAATCTGGAGTAGTGACAGGCAGGAATGTTTAGGAAAAACTTTTTGCTGGTATTAGGGTGTGTGGCATCACTGCACTGGTGAGTGTTGACCCCATCAGGCACGTAGAAGAGGGCACAGAAGCACCCTGCTGCTCATCCTTCGGAGGGAACAACAATGGCATACTCAAACCGATGTTAAACTGTCCTTCTGGCACTTCTGTGGAAAGGAAGACAGTGCACTTAGGCTTCCCCTGCTAACTCTTGTGGAGAGAGGCTACATGACAGAATCTCTGTAATAGATCCTCCACTCTTGAGGACATTTTTGCGAAAAGGGCCTTTTTGCACCCGAGGGCATTTTGGTATGACAGAAGGGACTGCAGACATTTGTTAATTGGCCACATTTAATGTTTAATAGATATTGTGCATTTAGTTGTTATTACAATTTTAAGTCTGAATAATTTTTGTTAATATTTTAGGACATGAAATGGATTGAGGAAAAGCAAGCACTATATCGAAGAAACCAGGAGCTTGTGGACAAGGTGTTTGTTTCAACAATTGTTTGTGTCCAAATGTTTAATATTTTCAGCAATCTAATTGATGCAAATCCGTTTTGTGCATGACAAGTTAAATTTACTTTTTTGGTTACTTGCACAATGTAGGCAAAAGGTATAATACCTGCAAAACATTTCACTTGAAGTAGGTTTTTACCTGCCAATTTATTATGGAATTTCTGTTATCGGTTTTAAAATGCAGAGAGGGGCCCCGTAGATTTTTTCAAATTGCCCAATTTAAAATTGCTCAACTGTACCTTAAATATTGTTCAAATGGGTAAATAATGCAGCGCCAAATAATAGATGCTGTTTTCCAGTCTCTCATGAAAATAGCACATATTCAGTTTCTTGAGGACTGCATGATAAGCCATGGTTTACTGGGCTCCATACAATTGATCAAAATGTTGTGTTTTGGGAGATTTCCCTCCCTACATTTGGTTGTTTGGCCCACAATGGCCACCAGATGCTAAGGAGATCCCTGCAACTGCCTCATGTGGTACTGATGAGCATGATGGCTCAGAGAGATAGGGAAGACCTGTGTCATGTGTCAAAGCGTCGTATCTGAGGGTGATTATAGAAGACATTCAGTGTGGGAGCCAACTTACTTAATTTATTCTTGGTCCTCTCAAAGGGCATGATATGATGCTATACTGACTAGAAATATATGTCCCGTAATCAGTCTAATTTCTTTAAGGGAAATAACACATTAAAGTACTAATAAACTACAGTGGAGGGAAATAAATACTATGAAGTGAAGAGTGCTCCTAGTGAGAGAACTAGATTAAACGAGCAACATGATGATATGCAACAGTAGCAAACGATTCAAAGAAAACCTGTGAGTCAGATCTGCATTGTGGAGAAGCAACCAATGAACGTGTGCTCAGGTGTGAGGTAGACAGAGGGGCATCACCGGGGCTTTGATCTGGTTGAGTTTGGACATTTACTGAAAATACTTTCACATTATAGATATCGAAATGGATAAGAAAAATATTAAAATTCAAAGGTAGGATTGTTTATTTGGCCATGAGAATCAAAGGTAATTTACTCAAAACGTCCACTTAGCAATATTTTAAAGCACATGATTGGTATTGCAAAACATAAAAGCCATGAATCTCTTCTTTAAACTAATTTGAGGCAAGCATATGAAGACCAGATTGAAAGACCTTGAAATCGATGAAAAGGCAACAGAAAATATGGAATAATATCACACTTTACAAGTTGACTTGTTTAAAACTGATCATTGGAAAATCTTCAGCAATTATTAACTTTCCAGTTGTAATTTCATGAAATCCAGAGTTCATGAGGTTGTAATTGCTAGAGACTACAACTTGTGGTATAGTTTGGAGAGTTCTTGAAGCTACAACTTGCATGGTGGAAAAGAGCCTTTAAGGCCTCTAATTGATTGCATACCTTAGGCTATAGTTTATGAATAAAATGGCCCAAACTCCAAGACCTTGAGGACAAATATTATCTCTTGAAGACAGGTATTATCAGACTCTTGCACAAGACCAATTTAATGATCACTTAAGATTTTGAGGAAAATAAAAAATATTTTTATACACGAGGGAACTTAAAAAAGTTCATGTAAGAAATCTGCCTGTGATGCTGAGGAGGAAGCTTGCCAAAAAAATTGGATATGTACTGTGGCAAGTATGCCATAACAATTGTAGCAGATGGGCTTCAGAGAGGCATTTACAGAGCATTTTCTTCATAAACATGGTAGTCTTACCTACAGAAAAAGAGTGAACAGGGCTTATTGGTTATAGTTGTGTAGCCCAGCGAGGACAATGTTGTGTGCAAAGGGAAAACATCCTGTATGTTGACGTATGGGCACAGGCCAAAGAGAAATCCTATCCTCTAGTTCATTGCAGAGATTTCACTCTAGTTTTTTTAATGGGTCTTAGAACTTTCTAGATTTTTCAGACATATTTAATAAATTTGTCAGATACTCTACAGTCATGGTTTTGGAGTCATTGGGTCAAACAAGTTATGAAAACTAATTTTTTACAAACATTTTACATTGCCTCTTTCATATAACAGAGAATGAGAAAACGAACATGACTACATTTTTTCATATGGATATTTATGAATTAAGCAATCATTAACCCAGTGCAAAACCATCACACCCAAAAAATTAGCTAAGGGCTCAACAGGACATAGAAATATGAAAGTGATCCCATCATGGTAGCCACATTTTGCCATGCTTCTGAAAGCATCCTCTTGCATGATATTGGTACTTAAATTCAAGATCATCAATCATTAACCTTTAAATATTTCCCCACGCTTAAGCCCTGTTAGACCACCATTATCTAGTCGCATCCACATTTGTCCCAAGCCCCATTGTGACCGCAGACCATGGAAATCTATAAGGTCTTCCATAATTGCAGGAAGCTATACCTTAAGAGTATGATAAACTGGCATCAAAACACCCTGGAAAGAGTATACAAAATGTTTTGCCAAAATTGATGGATTACCAAAAAACCCTATACTATATTATCAAAATTGTCAATTGTCAAGTGGCCTCAAAGACACCCTGGTTTTAGACTTCTTCCCATCTTTCAGAGCATGAAGGTGTACAATAAAATTATTCAGACAAAGCTGCACTGAAATAGCTACTTATTAGGGAGCCAACCGTGCTCCCCCAACCTCTTAGATGTCCCAAGTCACGTCACAAAGGGACCTCAAATTGATAAAGAGGTTGAAAAAACTTGTTCCACTAAAGGGAGGTATATCTGAATCCCTCTTCTCAATCTTTCATAATCTTTGGCACAGTGAGCACAGAGCCCTCTTCAGGGCATACCCATCATACCTAGGTTGTCCACTGAGGAAATCTGCCCATTACTTTTTTGATTTTGTAGTGCAACCAGTATGTTCAGACACGCACCCCATGCTCACTGTGCTTTCTGATGATGCCCAAGTAGGTCAAAAAAACATTCTGGGGTTATTTGTGTACTGGTTCATATAGTACCTTGCCTGGCTGTTTGGGCTGCATTGCTCGTTTTGTGACAGGAATATGGCCCGAGTAACTACCAGTAGTTGAGATTAATTCTAGTAATCTACCCATTAATTTTTACTTTACTTCACCCTCAGTATGCCTAGATGTTGGTTTCCTGCTCACCGTGCTACAGGACTCAAATTGCACCTGACTGATGAGGCCCATATGGACCAAAATCAGTCTTTTGGGTTTGCTTGTGATCCAGTTCAGACTAGATCTTGCCTAGTAGTTAGAGCTGGACTGTTCTTTTTGGAGCATGGTCAAGGCTGATTTGCAAATGGCTGGTTTGTGTCTGACGTGGCATGATGGGCAAAGAACAAAGACATCAGTTGGTGCTCAGAGTAATTACTGGTGGCTGAATTCATTCTAAACAATCTACCCATCACTTTTTTATTTCTTTTAATATCTCAATAGTAAGCATATAAAGAAGTGTGATGAATGCAGCTCACATTTTCCCCCAATGTCCTAAAAGTATTTTTCATGTGATCCCAATGCCAGAAATCTCACACATCTGAGAACCCTGTGATGCCCCATCACATAAAGCTAGCCCATTCAGTTGACTTAGACTACCACATTCCTTTCCACAGAGATTTCTCCTGAGTTAGCTTGCCATTTCATCCTGTTCTGTGAAACCCCATTCAGCCGCATCTAAAGCTACATCAGTGATGGAGGGAATGAAGGTGGGCCTTAAAAAGCCATAAAGAAATTCCAACAGGTCCGCACACTCAAATAAATATTATTCACGCCGGAATGCAGGGTCTTCCCTAAATCCAAAAAGACCGTCACTAATGACAGCTATTTGGGTGGCACAGTAAAAAAGGTGCACGACAGCCATACCTGGGTCTCCATCATAGAATAAACGGGCACCTTTAACAAAAGAGCTCATAGCAGTTTGTTAGCCCACAGGGACCTACAAGAGCAGTCATGTCTTGTCAAATAACTATGAGGGAATTTCCTTGAGTAATATGTAGAGAATGTTTGAGATTGCCACCATTTTAAACAAAGAGAATCTTCTGAAATTAGTGATAGGAAGCACATTCTATTTCTGCAAGTCTTTTTGCAGATCTTATAACAGGATTGATGTTCAATATGTATGCCCATGTATTTAAAGTGGTCTAATTGAGCAATTCACATTCCAAGCCAGTAGACAATCCTCCCCTATGGATAGGGGCAGTAATGTATTTCTCTGTAGTTTACCACTATGCCAAAAGGTTCTCCAAAAATATTTAAAATACCCATCAATCTCTGACCAGTCCGCTTGGAGGAAAGAAGAAAAATTAGCATGATGTGAGCATAGAGGGACTTTGCGGTTTTCAATACTGTTATTCTACTGTAAGACGTAATGCAAGGCATCCTTTCTAATCCACACCATCAATTACCCTATAGTAACAGCAAAATTCAGACACAAAAGGAGACAGCCCGGACTGATACTCCTCTCTTTGCAGAATAGTGCGGGTGAGGTATCATTGACCTGAACATGGGCCATGAGTTGATATAGAAAACTTTGATGTAAGTCATTAATCAAGGCTTGAAATAAATGCTATGGAGAAACTGGTATACGAAGCTCAAATTCTGAGAATTAAAGTCCACTGAAACAAGCACACAAGGACCAGAAAATTCCAGTGCGTAAGCCAGATCCATCCATACCCATGTAACCCAGTGCACCATCCCTCCAGCCCAGCAGTACACAATTCTATTCCAGGTGTATTAAGTAATTGAGACTCAGAGCGCTCTGTACCTGAGAGGCTTTGCAAGGATTCTGACATCTACATTAATAAAGGAGATCTTCTGATTGGAAGTACTTTGCTTATGAGTGATATATTTTTTTTACAAGACTGAGATGGTGGTAGCCCAAATGTTCTCAATAGGGAGCCCTTTTCCAAGGCACCATTAAACATATTCAGAAGGAGGACCAGGACAAGGGACAACCCTTAAGAACTTGGAGAGGGTATTCATTGGAGATTGGTGCTTTCAAAGTTTGTGTTCTGCATAGCATGGACATCCAAAGTCTCATGGCCAGCACTGCACGGGCCTTCATTGGCAATTCTTGGCTCTGAGTGGTGGAGATCTCATGGTTCTAAAGGGCACACCTGCTGTAAATGCCACGAACATTTGATGAACTGGGCCATATATGAAGCAGTACACATTAAATCCCTGGAAGGTCCCCAAATTACAACAGCGACTCTGGTAGTCACATATGAGTTGGAAAGCCGGTAGAACCTCTTAGAAGCTTTATCTCCCCTTTCATATTCACACTCCAGAGACAACATCAGGGTCAAACAGGCCTTCTTGAGGGTTAGTAACTTTAGTGTAACCCTAGCTGACTTGAGTTAAGGTTTTCCTGCAGAAAGGGTAAATTATCATTCTAGATCAAGAACCCTGTCTTCCAAATTGATTATCTTGATTTCTCTGCCTCTCTCCTTTGCTAATTTTTGACAGTATTGTTCCCAGAATTACAGTTTTAAATCCTTCCAAATCAACTGTTTCCTTTCATAAATAAGTGGTGAAGTCCCCTTCAACCATCCACCAGGCATGGTGAGTTACCTCCTAACCTGGGGAGAAGAATGAGTTATCCAATAAGACTGGGCAAGGCTCTAGCCAGAAATACAAATTGCTGATGGGATTCTGAAAAAATAGGTGTACTTCTTCTTCCCTATGTGCCAAGCATGCAACATATCAAAAAGCCCCAAAGAAGTTGCCCAGAACAAAAGGAGGAGAGTTCTCCCATGTAGCCCCCACAGCAGTGAGCTCCAGCTGCTCTATGGATGTATTCAATTCCCCCTGTTAAATGTCACCCCCATGGGTATTTTGACCACTGGGAGCAAAATTATCTTCTCTGATTAATCCACTGTCTTTAAAATATCTATTGGCTTGATAGCGGGTTAACTTGTTTATGTACTTGAACAACATTCCCAAGGTTTACTAGGAGGTAGTCTCAGTTGGTACTGAATATAGCAACATGATCCAGGTAGGTGAAATTCTGTGCCAGACCATGCACACAATTGTTGAAATGTGACAAAGTCAACCCAAGTGGAATTACTCGTAATAGAGCTAGCACTAACCATCCCTTGTAAGCAATGCTGACAGTCCCTTTGAACATCTGAATGTAACTATCAGTCACTACCCCAAAGTAAGATCAGACCTGGTGACATAATTGGCAGTGTTTGAATTATACAAGCACTCATTGGTTTTATGCATGGGGTGTGCATCTTGTTTGTTAAGGGCATCGAACCACCAGGCTGAATCAGGAAAGTTTGTCTGACATCTTGGCTACTAAGCCATTGATAATGTTCTCACTTTGACTATAATCCAAATAATATAAATCATAAAAGGATTACTATCTCCCAATGTCAGTGGCAGTCACACATCAAACTGTTGGTCCTGTGATCTGTAAGATCTGTAAGAAAGAGACTCTGGAAAGAGTCTGTAAACTGTGCCCTGAAGCCAACTGGGAAGAGATGTTTCCTCCTTCAACTGAGATAGTCTTCTCACCTCAATGTAGCTGACTGTTCATGTCACATGTGCTTCCATTTACTCATCTGCCACTAGTAGAAACATCATTCCAGCATTACCATATTAGTCTTTTGCCACTTTTCCAAACTTTTTTGAGACCAAGTGACTTGTCTTAAAAGGTAAAGAGCTTCAAAGGGTCAAATGCTCAAAGCTCTTGTTGACAAATCCATCAGTATGACTTTCTGATCATCTCATTGTTTAACTAGTCAAAGAATATCTTCCAGAATAATGGGATTTTTCTGTATATAACCATCTTGCACTTGAGACCTATCACATAGCCTACAATACTGTGTGAAGTCTTTCTGGAATTGCCTCCCCCACCTTTAATACAGAATATTAAAATTATCTTTTTCAGGGTGCTAAACAAAAAGCAAAAGGAACACCAGTGAAAATTCCTTTATCTTGAGTGGTAACTCACTGTAGGGAGAAGAAGTTTTCACATCTTCCATCAGTCCACAGATCATGCGTTTGGTAGGGAAATTGATCTACTACGTAAGCATTGTGCATCGGCCTCCGGTCCTCCACAGAACAACTGTCCTCGCTACCAACTACGACTTCCAACCACTGCATTTCTTTAATCTGTTCCAATGCACCATACATCATCACAAATCTATATTCTACAACATGCAAAGCTTCATCTGAACAGGTCCGTCCATATCAAAGCTACCAATGTTGTAAGTGCCTTTAAGGTTTCTTAAGCACTACTGTTAAAAAAAAACAAAAAAAAACTTCTTATTGGGCTTCATGGCACAGCAAGTGGGCAAAACTAGTGTGAAAATAGAAAATAAACAACAAAATAGATAAGACTGGTAAGGGAGTTCCACACTGCCTTGAGTACTGGATAAGTATGGTGGCTCTTGAAGGTCCTGGGGGACTGGGGAGCCCAGGAAAAAGTGTCAACTTTACTCTCCTTTCACTGAGAAATCCTAGAGTTGGTTGGCCCGGCAGTGAACCTGACTCCTCCTAGGTCAGACGTCACCCTACCTTGGCAGGGAAGGTGGTACTAACCAGTGAATGGAGCCCGACCTTGAGTAAAAGACTACCTAGGTAAGGGCATTGCCTTCACCTGCCTGTCACTGGGGAGTCTTTAGGTAGGTTGGCCCGGAGGAGACCCATACTCCTTCCCAGGCTGAGGCCACCATGCTCCTAGGTAGGAAATGTGGATTAATTTGTTTCTTGGATTAGTTGGGGTGAGGAAAGCATGCTGCATGTTCCATTCACATAATTTCTGTTCATACTCATAAGCCTCAGCATCCACTAGTTGCCTGTAAGTGGGATTTATCTTTTCCCTCGTTAACTGTATGTCTTAGTACTCTTTCTGCTTAGTGCACAAGAATAGGAGGTTGGACTCAAGAACGCCTTCCACATTTCTCTTTTAAGTCACCGGTACAACCACATAATTTGTAAATTGTTCCTACAGGGATACATTTGTAAGTCACTAGACTTGTACTCCTGTTGCTTCTCAACCATTTAAAGGTCCCTCAAGACTGTGTGTGCTCAGCTGTCATTTTTTCCAGCTATAAAACCCTCCTATCTTCTTCTGCCACCCTTTTCCACAGCTAATATTTATAAATAATACATGTTCTCCTTAGCCTGTTTGTTTCATTGAAGATTAGATGTTTCATGTCCATGTTTGTAGGCATCAGTACCTCCAGCCAACACTTCAGCCATCATCAAACTGCTGGTCTGTTCTGCACTTTTAAACCTGCTTTCAATGTTGTTCTGTTGCTTTGTCTGTTTGCCACCCTTAAAAACCAAGAAGTTGTTCCAGTATCTATGCAAGTAAGCTTGATTCATCTTTATTTGATGCCCGACATATAGTCCAGAAATTCCAAGTACCTCAAGCAGGATTCCCCTTCACTAAGTCCTGACCCTGGAGTGGTGCCTTAAATAACAATAAAAATAAATTCAGCGTTACTGCTGTTTCAACACTTATATTATCATCCCAAACCATTATGTTTTAGAACAGGTTCTCAGCAAAATGTGACATGATGCAAAGGTGAAGTGGTATTATCTTGTCAGTCTCCTAGTTGTGTCAGAACTTAATAATCATTACAGCAGGAGGATGAGCACAGATAAGAATAAACAGTGTGGTTTCCACAGCTGATTAATGTTATAGTTGCAAAAAATACAATTAAGAAAACTCAATTTAATCACTTCCACAAGTTGCTAGCAAAATGGTCGCTAGGAGTTCCAATCTGAATGTTACAGAGATGAATCATTCAGATTCATCTAGTGTGCAGCTAAAGCATCTACAACACTATCCCACCAATCAACTACTGGTGCTGTACAACTGACTCATCCATCAGTGCCTTCAATCCATTGCTAAACTAGGTGCCTGTGTCAAGAGATACAGCTTAGGCCTCCAAAGAGACCAAAAACAATAATAAAAGAGCCCAAGCTGAGGTGCACTCCTGAACACCCCATGTGAGTAAAGCTATCAGTGTCCTCTCCATTGATTCATTGGCCTATAGTGGGTAGTTCCCTTACAACTTAGCTAATACGTATAAATTCTTATATTTACAAATATAGTTAAGAAAGTGAAATTTGTGATTTCACTGGACCCTGAACATGTGTTATTAATAATGGGTATAATTATTTGATCTTTTAAAGGAAAGAGTTAATTGCTTTCCAGTGGTTTCTACTCATACCTCTGTGGTATTTTCTTGCCAATTAACTCTGATTCTTCTGCCTGATTTCTGTAACTAAAACTGTGCAACATTAATGTAAATCAGGTAAATCTTTCAAAACGTTGTCTCTTACTAAAATCCAATAACTTATAGAAGTTGTTAATATGTTAATAAATAATATTGTTTCTTAATTTGCAGGTAAAACAAATGGAAACTGAAGAAGCAAAGCTCAAACATGATGTGCAAGATGTCAAAGACCAAAATGAACTACTGGAGTTCAGAATTCTAGAGCTTGAAGTAAGAACCTACTGAGAGTGAATGTTTTGCTCTCATTCATGTGAAACACTTGCTAAAACCATATTTATTAAATACTCAAAAGCATTCACATTCCCGAAATATTATTCAACTGTTCTTCATTATATGCCTGTAGCAATTGATACATTATTGTTTGTGTTTAAAGGGTATATATACTAATACCCTAATCTTGTTGAGCTTCTTTTGCTGCGTACTAACAGCAAATCTGCCTTTTTGCATTTTTTATCTTTTCCTGAACCCTATTTTTGATGGACTTAGAACTATGTGCACTTTCCACTGCTAAATAGGAGCAAAATGCCTGTGCCCCCCTTTAAACATGCTTGAATTGACCTATACCTGGTTGACAAATTTAACCTGCCTAAATGTCCTTAGTATATGGTATAGAAAATGCATCCTTGGTCTGGAACGCAAATGCCACCTGTAGACTGCAGCATCTATTGTACCATCTAAAGAGTTGATCTGTAAAACATGGCTTAAGGTCTTCCATGTGTAGTCTGACTGTAGGAGTCCTGTTAAACCTGTCAAAATAAAAAAAATTGCAAGGTGGAAAATGCTGCATTTAAATATTAATACCACCTTTAAGTTCACCTTGTTCCCTACAAGATAGAGTGTCTGATATTAAATAGTGGGAAGTGTATAAAATTAAAGTCAGCATGCTCCTCCAGGGACTAGCCACAATAGGTATGTCTACTGACAATGTTGTAGCTGTATCTAAGAAAACATCAAAGTACAGATTATTAGGAGTGGACGGAATGTTTCCTTTCACCATTGGAATTGGTGAGTTTGGTGATTATGTGTCACTCTTGTGACACGGAGTTCCGGACAAATTCATCCAATTCAGCCAATCACCATCTGTCAGATTATTTTCATAAGAGGCTCCAGAAATGCGAGCAACATTTGGCATCCCCTAGCTCTATTTTCTCACGCAGGTGGTCAAGAGGGTTCACGGTCAGAGGGCTGCTTCTCGAGTAGATTTGCTGCTGCCCAACTAAATTTTCTATGCGAGCTGCTGCAAAATCAATTCGAATGGCCACGCGCTCTTGGGCATCAGCCTGGTGCCATTCGTGTTGATAATTTCCACACTGCTAGTACTACTGGTACACAATTGCAGCATGAGCAGAGTGACGCGCATATTTCTGCCCATTAGTGGAACTCCATGGAATTTCGCAAAGTTTTAAGGAAACTCTACAGATTCCACACAGTGAAACTCTGCAGGTTTCACCCACCCCTACAGATTACAAACTATTTGATAGATGGCTAGAAAACTCATTCAAAATCTAGTTTTCATATGTATTAAAATCTATTTCATTGGTGAAGTTGGATTTTTATAAAGATTTTAGGAAAGGGATGTGAATTTGCATTAGCCTGGCAGCAGTTGCCCAGCCACTGCTTTACATCAATGAGGTGTGAAAACTGCTCCGAGAAAATAACAGTGGCCTAGGCCTGTTGATAGGATGTGCAAGGTGTGGGACATGTGATCTCTATCAGATCAGGAAGGACAGGTGAGGTGGGCCCAGGAACTTCATTTTCTTTAAAAGGTTAGAGATGAAGCCTGCTCATTCATAGTTTAATTTAAAGGGAGATTTTAGGTAGGGAGAACCTTTTTGTTCCTAGTCCACATTAGCCAGGCTGGCTACAAATACTGTGGGAGAGAAGCTACCCCCAAACCCAGTTTAGAATGGACACAGGGGAGGAGGCTACACATTTCCCTGGTCACATCTCTGGGTGAAAACAAAGGTTCTGTGCAGGGGAAAGAGTTATCCCATTGTGGATTTTAGGAGGGTGAACTGTGGAATTTGTTGTCGAAGGGAAAACAGAAACCGCTGAAAAAGTGAGGAGGTTTACTATAGCGCAAACCATTAATGATGCTTACCAACAAACCTTCCTAAGATCACTTATTGGAGCTGAAAAAATCAGAGGAGGAACAAATCGTCCTTGAAGTAAGCTGAGAGGATCATTGGAGGACTGAACCTGCTCCCTGTTGTACCCAGGCCAAAACTGTGGACTCCACATATCAGTTGGGTGACTTCATGAGTAACTACAGTGACACAACAAGCTGCAAGAGGCTTTTTTCCTAAAGTGAGCAGCTGACCAGTGCCAACTGGATCTGACTGGACCATTCTGGTGACTTCTACTGGAGTGAGTCCTTGACCCTAAGTACTATCCCTAAGGGTCTGGGAGCCTTAAAACCAATAAAGTGGAGCTTCTATAAAAACCCTGAAAAGTTAGACTTAGACAATATTTGGAATTCCAAGATCTATAGAGCATGAAAGGAACCTCACACTAAAAGATGTCCAATTTCAAATCAACTTAATCAGATACAGCTTAAGACTTGCCCTGCAGGAGGATTTTGAACGCCATAACACAGATTGTCAGAAGGTATAATTTTTGACTTGGTTGAAATCACCTGGCATATCCAACTTGTGTTACACTGCATGGCTCCTAGTGCTTCTTGGCACTATTTTTACTTAAAACTTTAAAAATTCATATCTTCAAATTCCCTATTTGTATTTTTGTAATTTTTGTCAATTATTTTGTTATCTTGTTATTGTTCTTTTGATTACAATGTACTCTATTTCTCTAATTGGATTTCCCAATTTTATTGTTTGGTCTTTTGATTTTATTGCTGTTTGGGTACTGCATAAATATTTTGCACACTGCCCTAAATTAAGCTTGTCTGCTCTGTGGCATAGCTACCAGGGGGTTCAGCTCAGGTTGATTCAGTGATTTATGTTATTATTCCTTTATGCTGGCTACTGCTCACCACAAATAATAATACACTTTCCAATACTGTTGAAATAAAATGCCCAAGGGGACCTATGTATTTAGTAAGAGTTTTGTTAAATTTCCATTTCAACCTCACAGAGTTTTATAAGTGATAGATGTCATAAGGTGGTTTAATTGAGATGGGAGTTTTGTCTCCAATTAGGTTGTTTCTAGGAATGAAGAGCAGATTCTGACCATCTGATCCATATGAACGGACGCAATAATGAGATAATAGTTTGACAGAGAGGTATATAGGACCTATCTCACTTACAGCGTTTTCATTAATGTTAAAGCCTCTGGGGATAATCACATACTTAAATTCTAGATCTACCTCCCACCCAAAGAACACTACCATGTTATCTACCCTGGAAGGATGTAAGATTGACTTTGTCTGAACAAAAGTTCAGTAAATAACCCTGTACTCATCCACTAGTATATATGGTAAAGAGCAGACAAGCTTAACTTTTGGATAGTATGCAAAGTATTTTGAATATGAAAATACAAAACAATTAAATCCCACAGCCAATTTGTAAAAAATAGAGAAAAAAATGATTAAGAAAAATGACATCAATGCGACTAAAATTCAATAACAGGAATGGGAAATATGAATATCAAATTGTTTGGGGCAAAAAGAATGAAGAAAAAGTAAAGCATGAATTAGAAGTCATGGTTCATGGTTGACCTGGGCCTAGATGCAATTTGAGAATGGCTGTAATGGAGTATAGGTCCTCCAAGTGGGGTGTCCTGATCATAGATTTTACCTTCTAACATTCAGAAACATAAGATGAAACCCTTCAGTGGGGCAAGGTTGAAGGCTATATCCGATGAAATCCTCGCAAAATTAGATGGCTCTAAGACAAGGTCCCACTGAAGAAGTTAGCTTTGGTTGGAGAAGCTTTTAGAAGGAGGATTCATATTTCATTGCTGCCTAAGTTGGCTTGTTGAGTTGAAGCTTTTTTCACCTTCAGCTGATCAAGATTTTTACCTTTGGACTTAGTGCCTGATTTACATATCGGCAGACAAGTTACTCCATCACAATGCTGCGGATGTCTCATCCATGAAACCTAAATCCTATAAGATATAATGGGATTTAGATTTTGGCGGACAGGATATCCATCACAGTTGGCACAGAGTAAATTGTCCGTTAGTATTTAAATCAGACCCTTAGTCTAGGAAAATGAGCAGTCCTCCTCTTGCTCGTCTGATGCCAAGCTGGCTGCTGTTGGCCTTTGAAATAAAATCTTTTTTTTCACTAACATATGAATGGGCAGGCATCACTTAGGGCCAGATGTACAAAAGTATTTACCCATTCTGTGTCTATGAGAAAAAGCTTTCGTACATATGGCCCTTGGTTCCTTTCAAAATAACAATGTTTGTGAAAATTAATCAGCTGCCGTCCCTGACCTGAGATGAATCCCATACCTCAGAACCAAAGTATTCTAGTCTGAAGGCTTAAGCCATTGTTTATGTACTGGGAACAATTTTCTCACCTTATCAAAGAGAAAGCACTGAAAGGGGGCAGTTGCTGGCAAGTTAATGTAACTAAGCATACTGATTTTGGAGAGAAAAAAATATAGCTTTTTAAAAGTTGCTTTTCCTTATCAAAAATCCAACTTCACCATTGAACTGGATTTTGGTAAATATTAAAAACAGTGATTGAATCACTTATGAAGCTTGTCCCTACCCAATTTAGCAAACATTTTATTTTATTTGCACTTTAGTTTCATTATAGGACAAGCTACAGTCATAAACCATGAAGACAGCATTTGGGGGCTAATCACTGTAGGAACATGCCAACGTGAAATTCTCACATGGCCCACCTTTAAATAAGAGGCAACCTACCTTGTGGGCTACAAGCTCGCAGCCATTTCAGCTTCTTTATGAAACTTGTGTAGTTACACTCGTTGACCTCTCTGAGGGTCATTTTACCCACCTTGGAGAGCGCTCACTCAGAAGCAGCATTGAGAGCAGCCGCCGAGCCACCGAGCATCGAACGCAGAGCACTGCCCGCTGACCCGCCCGCACCCACGACTGTGCCCTGCTGAGGTGCAGTGGACAGGGCAAGCACCGCCTGAGCACCACTGGCTAACCTTCCCACACCCGCTAACCCGCCCGCACCTGGGTCTGTGCTCTGCTGGGGTGTTGTGGACGGGGCAGACAGGTTGCGGAGAGGAGAGGAGGTAAGGCAAGGACGCTGAGGGGTGAGAGGGGCTGCGAGGGGGTGCGTATATGAGGCAGCGCAAGGTGCTTGGAAGAGAGGAGGTGGTGAGGGGGAGGATGATGCTGTGAAGTGCGGTGTGGTGTGTGGGGGCAGAGGCAGGAGAAGTGCCTGGGTTGGGATTGGGGCCAGAGTCAGGGTCAGGCTGGTTGGTTGGGCCGGGCTAGACACTGTGGACACAGTGGATTATGGGAGGTGTTTGAGGCCTGTGGTTGCAGGGTGAACGGGACCAGTAGGTGGTGGTCCCACTCTCCTGCATCCACCACCTGGCTTGCCATCCTGTCGCTGTCGGCATCTGCACCTCTCTCTGCCCCTTTGCCCCCCAGTTCCTCCAAACCGGCTTGCCTCTCTCTTGATTTGCGCCCCTTCCCCCCCTCGCCTGCTCCCCTGCCCCATCGTCACCACCACTGCGGTTGGGGCCCTCCCCTCGCCCCAGCTCTGGGATCCTGCCTCGCCCGCGACGGTGCCCCCCAGACCCCAGAGCCCTCGGCTCCTGAGCACCTGACCTCCCCGATCCTCCCAGATCCCCCCACCCCGGCCAGGCCCCTGGTGGCACCGACAAGCAGGCAGGGCCAGGCAGAGGGAGGAGGGCTGGTCAGACCCCTCTGTGTGCAGGTGACAGGCAAGTGTGGTGACTGTACCCAGTCACGCAAAGGGTTTGCCCCAGCATCCGTGAAAGCGGCCCTCCTAGGGTGGCTGTGGCTTGCGACTGGCCGGTGAGCCCTACTTGCCAGTCAGCAACTTCAGCAGCACCAGCATTGAGATCTCCATATTCTTCAACCTACATCTGACTGTACCTCAGCGGAGCCCAGTGCCCTCACGAGTGAAAGCTTAACAGCTGACCGTCAACTCCCCATACCACCACTTCCACTTCCACTACCACAGTCACCCCATCAGTGGAATACTACCGGCTCCATAGGAGGCAAAAAAGGGAAGGAAGTGTTGGAAAGAAACCACGTGACCATGCGGTCAGGAAAAACAAGAAAGACACCCCCCCCAACAAGGTTGCTATAGGAAAAAGGAAGAGGAGACCTCAAGCACTGGACTGCCAACATGAGGCACAGAATGCCTCACTCCTTATTGAGATTGAGTCAGAGCCACTCCAGGGAGGACCAGAAGAGCAACCCATCTCCAGACCTCATGCTGGGCACAGTCTGGAACCAAAAACAGTCTGGAACAACCCAAAAAACGCTGTACCACCAACTTCCAATCGAAAATCTACACCAAGTTCTCTTTTTTTAAAAACAGTAGACCTGTCCTTGTCTCCAATAGCTACGACACACAGGGGTTACAGACACTACTAATCCTGTTGATCTTCACATATACAGCAGAAAGCCTCTCATCAAGAAATGACTATGTCACAATGGGGGCTTCCTCAAACCCAATCCCTGCTCAACCTCCCACAGCTAGCACAATCTTGACACCTTTGGGGCAATCTGCCACATTTTCCAGGGCAGAGGTGCACGAGGAGCCCGGACGGACTCCAACGAAGTCGTGGTGGACTTCCCCCTAACAAAGTGCGGTCCACCAAATTCACTTAGCGCTCCGTGGACTGAAAGCGGCGCAGCCTGACTTTCTCAATGAGCTGGGATTGCTGCCCACAGACACTATGGCCTCACACTTAATGGCCTCCGATAATGCCCACCTGAAAAGCGCATAAAAGGATGGACCTCCGGCCCCCTTCCCTTCATCTCCTTTAGCAAATATGAAAACAGAGGGCCTCTATACAGGAGCAGACGTAGAAACTCTATCCTACCTTAAAACACAAGAGTGGGAAGATATGCTTGTTGCATACTCTCAAGACTCCCCTTCTGCCACTAGACTCACCTCAGAACCTAGCCAGCAATCTCCAGATGATGAAGCAAGGAACAACGTGGCCATTCCACTTCCTAGCCAAACGTCTCCCAATGACAGTGCAAGGAACAGAGCAAGCAAGGACACTAGCGCCACATCAACAACTGGACAGGACCCTGCCTCAAACTGTCTCAATCCGCACACGGATGGCGCCTGGGCTTCCCTGCTCAACACCATGCAGCTCCTAGTTGAAGCACTCCACTATCAATCGGACAAAATGGACGTACAGGTAACCCTATTCAACACCTTGGCAGTATTTGTGGCAGGCATTGATAAGAAATTAGGTGACTTCAAATCCCTCTTCATGCACCCACACGAAACTCCATGAGCCTTCCTATAAGCTGCTCATGTGGCCCCATAGTAGACAAACTAGCCACATTACCTTTGATGCTAACCATCCTCTGTGCATCTCTAAAGATGGGAGCCTCCAGCCAGCACCCACACTTGCATCCCTCTCCTGGCCTTTCCACACAAGTCCTGGGAAAGACTCACTTGGATCCACTCAAGACCACAATCATCGGCCCGGGAACAAAACGCGATGACAGAATAAACGGCCCCATCCAGGAGACTCCAGCAATCACAAACTCTTGCAATATGACCCGAAAAGTAACCGTACCGGCACCTTCAAGGGACATACTCTCCACTGGCAGTCCTGGGGACGGCAACGCCATGGTGAAACTTAATGCCACGCAGAGATGTACACAGGGAAGGAAAGGCCGCAAGAAGTGAATTGCAGGGAATGGAGCGTTCCCAGATGTATCCCCCAAACTAACACTACCTGACATCTGGGCCTCCAACGAAGCTATGTCTCCTGGGTCACCTGGCCCAACAACAATCTCTGTGGTCCCATCCTTATTTCTACCACCAAGCAGAAGAACGCTGCCAAAAGCGACCACCCCTGGTCTGTTGAAGGGGTGGGCATCACCGGGGAACTCCAAACAGCACCTTCCGGAAGCCACGGACAATCGCCAAAGGAACTTCCCCCAACCCCTCCCTGGCCCAGCTAACGGCCCCTCCTCCTCAGGACCTGGGAGCAACTATTACATCTCCTAGCCCCACATATCACGCACAAGCAGGAAACTCTACAACCAGCAGGTCTAACAATTGCTGGAATCAGGGAGGAGACTGCCCGCCAGGGAACCTTCTGCCTCTACCGCAGGAATTCAAGACTCGACTAGATTCCGCAACCACCAACTCACAAATTTTTCATCCTCATTATAAATCCAAGGGATCTGGTGACATTCTGAACAGGGGGAATATTCTTCGGCTTCTTTCACATATTCCCTCTACAAGCGTCCTCAACTCAACTGATATTCTAGCAGTTGAATTTCTCCACCCAACCAACACCACTGCTCCTGAATCCACTAAAGTCAAATGGAAGACAAGTCTGATTGTCCAAACAATCCTAGGAGAAAGCACAACCTTCGAACACTGGGGTATCAGTATTACCACGTACTGTGAGGTTGGTTACCCAACTCCTCTGCTATCTCCGGATCCCGCCTTAGAATCAGGCCCCCCGTGCTGGGAAACACGCCCCATACTCAGGAGTGCTCGGGGCTGCTCTCCGATGATCTCAAGCTCCGCCATGACTGCTAGGGGGAATCTCAGCCCCAAAAATCTATCACCTCAGCCAACCTCTTCTCAAACAATAATGATTTAAGGTTGTTTTCAAAAACAATCAACAACTGCAATAGGCAAGGGTGACAAACCTCTGACAACATGATGGGCTCTACATTGTCAAAGGAGACCCTCCATATGTGCTAAAGGAACATTAACGGCCTCCTCTCCAGAGCTCAGGACCCCAACTTCATCCAATACATCTGAACCTTTGACATTATATTAATGCAGGAAACCTGGCTGGATGAACCATTCCACTTGCAGGGCTATTTGTGTTTCATTATCCCAGCAACCAGGAAGGCGAAGTATGGGCATCCGCAAGGTGGCCTGGCCACTTACGTCTCCTTAGCACTATCGGCTAGAGTCACCCCTTTGCATTCCACCTGCTCCTCCATCAATATTGTGTCAATTGCCGCCACGACGAGTGCGCCCGCAGCAGAGATAGTTCTCGTAAACACCTACCTTTACCCCAAACTCAAACTCAGTGATGCCAATAATTTACTGGCTCTACTCGAGAACTACATAATCAGCTGCATCATAGCTGACGCGGCCGACATCATCGTCTCAGGCGACTTCAATTTGCATCTATTAGGATCCTCAACAGATGAAACAACAACTGCCCTTTCAAGTGCTTGGGATCTCCCATAAAAAGGGTCAACAAACATGGCCGTCCGACAAAGATCAGCAGGACTCTGCTCAATGGCTTAGAATTGTTACAGCTAAGAGCCCTAAATAGCAGATTTACTGAGGACTCACCTCCGGCAGCATCATATTTTTCAACAACAGCCAACACAATTGACTAAACGTTCATTTCTCTTCCACTATTCAAGCAAGTAGCCTCTTTCCAGCTAGGCAACAGGAGCGAGAGGGATCACCGCCCACAAGAACTATCCATCATCCTAGGGATAACCAAACTGGAGAAAATGAATATTGCACACATCACCACTTTCACCACAAATTGTAAACGTGTCAAATGTGGGCAATCAAACATTGATCAACTCATCAAAGCAGCAACGGATCTCGCACTCGAACTAGAAACAAATAATTACAGCGAAGTGCAGCAATGGGAACAACTCACAACCAGGCTTAGCGGAATGTTTGCGGTACCAATCAACAACAGGCGACAGCCACCTCCTGCAGCCGCAACTCACCGGGCATGAGCCCACAGGACAGCACTACGAGATGCAAAGAGAAAAATCAACTCCAGTGTAAGGCAACTCCGTGGCAGACCTTCTGACAATCCTAAGGCACCACAAACAGGTACTGAAGTAGCTAAAATGGGCAATCAATAGGAGCTGCAACAAAGACTGGTGGGCCAGACTACACTCGGATGCAAGGAGTAATAACAGCGCAAGCTTCTGGCGTACAATATGCAACCTCACACGCCCATACCATGGTGCCATCGCATTGCACCATGGTCCAAATATCTTGGAGTCCATTTCAATGGACCGATATCAGTTAGCACAGTCACACAAAGCATGACCTCTCCAGGAAGACTTCCTCTACACAAGCCCTCACTAAAGACTATGCACACATAACTCACTGACTCGGTCACTCTACATAATCAGTTAGCCAAGGGCTGGAGAGAAGGTGCCCTGGGTCCAAATGGCCTCCTGCCCGCAGTCTTCAAGCATAATAGACCCTTCTGGGATAAGATTCTCGAACCCCTATTCCTGGAAATAGATCTGACAGGGACGATTCCGCAGTCCTGGAAGGGGTCCATAATCTCCCCCATCTTTAAGACAGGGGACAGGTCGCTCCCCGAAAGCTATCGGCTGATTGCTTAAATTGACAATGACGCAAAGTACTTTGCAGGCCTGTTATTGGATCATCTGCTCGCATGGTCTACTGAAAAGGGAATAATCCTTACGATTCAAACAGGATTCTCCAAACATACTGGCACCATCACGAACACCATGGCCACTGCCCTCTTAACTGACAAAGCTATAACACTGAAAAGTCAGCTCCATCTATGCTTTGTTGACTTCAAGGCTGCATTTGACCATGTGGACAGGAACCTGTTGTGGAAGAAGCTTGAAACTTGGGGGCTCCCACATCCACTTCTGCGCCTGAAGATAGCCCGTCACACGGACACATGGGTCCAGATAAAATTGGGCACAGGCATGCATCTCTTAAGGAGGATCCCTACTACCAAAGGCCTAAAACAGGGCTGGTTTTGGCCCCCACACTGTTTAATCTATATCTAGCAGACTTAGTGGGTGCACTAACCCTCACAAACTCACACCCTCTGAAAATTGAGGGCCTTGAGCTACTATGTCTCATGTACGCCAACAATCTCGTACTACTCAGCCACACAGAAATAGGCCTTCAGAGACTACTCAACGCCACGCAACACTACTCAGCTACGAATGCCTTGACAGCAAACTTTGACAAAACACGCACACTGTCAATTAGATCAAAGGCACCCTTGAGAGCCTGGTTTTGGGGTGAGACACGACTTGTTCAAACAGGCAAGTATAAATATCTTGGAGTCATTGTTGACAAATTGGGGAACTTTGTGCATCAATGGAAAAGCCTAATGGGAAAAGTCTAGCCATAGCGCTATCTCTAAAAAGACTAAAAACCATCCTGAACGGGCCCTCCTACACCCCCCTCTTGAAAGTGCTAAAAGCCAAGCTCCTCCCCACAATAACTTACAGGAGAAAAGTACAAAGAGGCAGGGACTCTGATATCTTAAACCATGCAGTGAGCAAAGCTTACCGGATAATCTTCAACATCCCCAGATTCACCTCCCCTGCCCAACTGAGAATGGAGTTTGGTCTGCTGAACCAATCCCTAGCTCGACGCGTTGCCTACATAAACTTCTGGAGCAAAGCCCGCAGTGCCTCCCTGGGCACTCTCAACTACCATATGTGGCAAGAGCTTGAATGCAAGAACACCTCCCCATTCAGAATCTGCTTAGATGATTCACTTAAGAAGACCGGGCTCACCGACTTGTGGAGGACCCCAATCCTGCACAATGCCTTTAAGAAAGCAGCTGGGAAATCACTTAGGCTCCAGTCACTACTGGAGGACAAAGCAGTCTTCTCATGGAGGTCTCATGCCTGAATGACTCTGCACACCTACACGTCTTCAACACCACAGTCATACCTAGGGCAGGGCTTCTCGAGACGAACAAAGGACTAATTCTTAAAGTATCGACTTGGTCTCCTACCACTTGCTTTAAATGCGGCCCCCTGGTTGAAGGACGTAACCAACTCTATTTGCTGCCTGTGTGGTGAAGACACGGAAGATCTCCTCCATGTCTTCTGTTCATGCAATCATCTCGCATTAGAACAAAAAGCCATGCTAAAGAGCAAATTTAATGAAAAAGGCATATGGACACGGAGAAAAGCAGTGATGGCGTGCTTTGCACCTGGTGACCTACAGTTGAACTGTGCTTTTGGGGAAGGTTTTATTGCAGGTGTCACAAAAGCAGGATTTAATTAATCAGCACTGCCCCCTTGTGAACCACAGGAGGTTAGCTTACAGCTTAATGCCTGACAATGGACTATAAAGGCATCAAGTGATGTTCTACTCACACTGGAGGAAGCAAAATCTTAAGTAGCAACACTCAATTATGTTTTAAAATGAGCTCCTATGGAGTGCGAATGTAAATGACTGGACAATGTATGTAATCGCTTGATGGATACTTAGTAACATCAGAAATGTTTTTTTCTTTTTACATAGCGTTTATCTATTTTTTATTTTTTGTTAGGGTTTTAAGTAACTAAGCAATTAAATCTTCTCTCTCTCTCTCTCTTGTGGGCTATAAGCCTTAACTAAGGGCGAGTTTTTAATATTTAAAGGTAGATTCATTTCTGTTAAAAAATGATATTTTACAGGTTTTCTTGCAGGTTTAGAAATTGCAGCAGTTAACTACATTTGCAGGCCTCAAGCAATGTTTGTCTTTATCAGCCTAGTTGGTGGCACAGTAGGCTCTACTGTCCACCGATCACATTTAACTTTCCATGCCATTTATCCATTTTCCGGCACCATGGACTATTTAGGACACAAAATTTCTGTCGGATGATATTTGTGGCACAATATTCTGTTAGCATACCAGAAGATATATTTCTCATATCCTTACATTTTGGTACAGTGTGCATCACAACATAAAAACTGGATCATGCATGTCAATTTAGTGAACAAATACTATGAATTTTTTTAATATGATGGAAGAGATAACAGCCGAAGTGAAAGATTGAGCCTAACGAAAAGAAAGCATGCATCGAACTAAACTCAAACAACTGTGCTATGAAATGCATACTAACACTAATCGCATTTGGCTGACTAATTCATGTACACTTTGAGAACATATTTTGGATTAAAATAGTGCATCAGTGAAGCAAGTAGATTCTCCTAATACTGGAAAAACACCTAAAGTCTATTTAATCCTCCAGGCCATAACATGAATTTAGCCTAAAATTTCACAAGATTAAATCAATGAAGTGCCATTATATCCAAGTACAAAAAGGATAAAGGATTCAGACCAAAATTTCCTATTAGCAAGTGATGAGAACAAGAAATCAGAATGTTAAAGAGGAGAATAAATAATTTGAAAAAGGCATCCTCAGTGGAGAATCTGAATTCTCTTTTTATTTAGATGGTCTTGACATAGCATTATATTTTGTAGATTGTTCTATCTTTATCCAGAATTACACTATGAAGCAAGAGAGGTAGGACGCAATTTATTAGATGTGAACATATTGAAAGAATACATTCAGCTAAACACTAACTGCTAAAACTCGGTAATAATTGCTGTACTGCTCATATGTTTGTTTTGCATATTTAAAGAAAACCGTCAGGCTACAAATAAACCCGTACAAGAAGAGGTGTATGTGTAAATTCGACCAGAATCCAAGATTCTTAAAACAGTATGTTTTTTAACACCCCCTAATTTAGCAATCCAAAATTCTAATGCATTATTCAAATGCCATGTAGTTGAAAGGTTTGACTATTGTCTTCAGTGTAATCAGAATTGCATCAGTAGCATTAAGTCGATCCCACCTGCCAAGGAAAGGACAGAAGCTGTCACTGTGTTTAATAGTTACACGTCTGAAATCAGTGAAGCTCTAGATGAGACTTTATACTTTTGAAAAGGGCTCTATAAAATATTGATGAACCACCCCAGAATGTCAGCTAAGACCAGCTCGTAGTAGAATACATCTTTGCTCCAAACATAGCTTATGAAACTCATAAAAACTATAGCACATTTGAGACTGTGTCTGACTGTAACCTTAATTTTAAAAAGGTGACACGAAGCACTGACATTCGGAAACACAAAGAGTCCAGTATGCAGACCCCTTTCCCCAATCTGGGTCCGCGCAAAAAAAGAAAAATACATATTCTCCGTGACCACTTTCTTGGAGTGTGTCAAGAGCTGAGGCAGTGCTGATTTCAGCACATCTCTCAACACTCATTCACGCATGTTTGCACTGAAATCTGCACGCCAAGCCCCCACTGAAATGCTTTCTGCCTAAACATATGTTTTGACACTAAACGTGTACGATGTAAATTTCGATTGAGATAACATTTTACTGGGCCGTGTATTTGCACGCAAGGCAACACATTAGTTTCTGTGTGTCTCTTGAACAGTTTGTTCATTGCAATGCTGATTTCTATGCTACAGATTTTATTGGTTAATAGATCACTTGTTTTCAACATTTGGTGGAGGGACAATCAATAGTTGGGCAATTAGTGGTAGTTTATTAGTAACAGTATATCAAAGACCTTTGTTAAGCGTTGTGTAACCTTTTATTCACATAAACATTTTCAATTTAGGAGAGGGAACGAAGATCGCCTGCCATCAATTTCCACCACATTCCTTTTCCAGAGGGAAAGAGCCCTCTTCAGGTGTACTGTGAGGCAGAGGGCGTCACTGTAAGTTTCACTGTCTTTTGCTTATATTATCCAAAGCTGCGTTTATCACTCAGGTAACGACAATATTCTCTGTTTATCTTTCACTTGAACAGGATATTGTAGTTGCAGAGCTAATGAAAAAATTGGACATCTTAGGGGATAACGCCGTAAGTGTATGTTCCTTTTCTAAATTGTATGAGTTTTTAGCAAAAATAAATATGTAAATAGATAATGTTAGGCTTGATATTAATGCAATTCCTCTAATACCACTCCAGCGATAGATCAAAGACACCAGTCTGACAATGAGCACAATGTTGACGTTCCATAATATTCGTCAGGTATGAAGGGATTATAATTCTGCCCTCATTTGAACTGTTTGTGTAAATATTTAACACATGTATATATGTGGCAACGTTTATTTAATCATCTTTTACATAATTTCTAAAATGACAATGCTAAATTTGTTTTTCTATCTAAACTTACCAAGCTGTCAAAAGAATGAGAATTTGGTATATGTTTTAGTATCTATTTTTAGTACATTTTATTTGTCATCTTTTAACGAAATCATAAAACACCAAAACACAATAAACATTTTGCAATGCTTAAGAAATTAAATGCTGACTATAACATGTGCCGACTGATGTCTTTTATCGCTTTTGAAAAGTCAGAGTTATGTTAACTCTAAATGTATATGTCACGTTTAAGCCCTTTTTGTCAGAGTAATTAAATATAACACCATAAGGGGTAACATTCTGCTCACCGTGAATATTTTATTTGGATGCAGAACTTGGCTAACGAGGAGCAAGTAGTCATCATACAAGCCAGAACTGTTTTGACTTTGGCTGAAAAGGTGAGCAGTCTCCACTGATACCTCTAATTTTGCTGATGGGTAGCACTATATTTATATGTCTTCTGATGTAAATGATGTTACATGTTATTCGAACCCCCATCATTATAATTATCACGATATGCATATATTTATAATTGAATTATTTATTTTTGAGTTCTTTATGTAAAAAAAAGAAAACCAGCTGATGTAGGAAGCGTGCAGATGGTGCAATCCACCAGATGATTACACATTTAACACAGTTTTGGGGTCTGGTAAGGACGTTAGTTGAGAATCTTGCTGAAAGCATGAGTTTATTTCAGTAAACTACCCTCTATTCTCGGTCGGGCAGTATACTTTTTCATTGTCTGGTAGTTGCACTGTGAAGGTCTCAGTTCATAGTTTTCTTGTAAGGTATAGGTTGATGGTTAAATTCGGGCGGGCTCCAGGATTCTGTAATTGGAGGTAGGGGGTCATGAGGACGACTAATGGGGAGCAGGGTGTGCAAAAAACATTTTTTTTTGCATGTACAGGTGTGTGTGTATAGATTGAACATTCCTATGTCACAACGATGATGTGAGCCCTGAAATAGGATTAGGATCAATTAAAGTAGGCAGTCTACTGTCTTAGACACTGTGAACAATTATATTAAATTTGAGAGTTCAGCGGAGTCATGCTTACATTAGACATATCTACCAAACACGAAAACTATGAACAGAAAAAACACATCTTTCTATGTTTTAGTTGTTTTTCTACACACATGTTGAGTTCAAAACATCTCTGTTCCACTTCAGTACTTGCAAATTTGGGGTAATGAAGTTCCATTCATATGTGAGTGACAAAAATACAACACGATTTAATCTGTGGGCTTTTAACCACGCCCATGTAAAGCCCATCAGTTTGGTTGGCTCGTGGGCTTGTCTTTTAAAATTAGCTTGATTTCATTAGTGGAATGCATGCATAGGTCATGCCTCTTCCGGTGTTTAGCCCGCCTCGAGCGCACAGGCCAACTACTGAAAACATACAAGGCTCCATGTTTTCCATATGGTTTCTGCATTACTTTTTCTCTTTATTTCATAGGCAGTGAGATCTCGCTGGGCAGAAGTCGAGCTCTTTGTGTGACATCAACCCTATTACATGGATATTTGCACCTTTGCTGCTTACATGGATAATTGCACTTTTGCGTTATATGGATAATTGCACTTTTGCTGATAAATTTCACTGCGAGCAGACTTCTGTTTCCTTTTGTGTGTTTGCTTTGCGCTCATGGTGGCCGTCCGCTCGCTTATTTGAAAATGATTTACTTTTCAGTTTATGTGGCAAGAAAGGTCCAGTAAGGAGTTTACAACGCTAACAGCTTTAACTCGAGTAAACACGAGACCCATTGTATTCCAAATGCTTGGGAAATAGATTTTATCTGAGTCCCATTGTTTTATAAACTGCTGAGTAAAACGTGAAACGAATTAAGATGTTTACCTTTAGATAAGGATGGTGCCCCCTCAGGAAGGCATTGTGCTGTACTCAGTTCAGAGGTCCTTTTTCCTGCTGAGGAGGAAGTGGTTTAAAACATGTTCTTCAGGGAAGTGCGTTATAAACAGAAAATGTTTGAGCATTATTCACACGCAAATGCAATGAACATATCAGACCAAGGACCCAGCATGAAGGGTTGTATATCACCACCTAAAATACAATGGAGTAAGTATACCTCTACATAGAATCTACTACATTGAAATGAGTTCCTCTGAGATTAACATTTCAGGAATTACCACTCCTGAGGTTACCACTACTGTGATTACTACCTCTGAGATTATCAGTGCAAAAATTACCACCTTTGAAATGACCACTGCAGCGATTACCACTGTTGAGATTACCACTACTGTGATTACTGTCTCTGAGATTACCACTGCAGGGATTACCACTGCTGAATTACCACTATTGGGATTACTACATCTGAGAGTACCACTGCAGGGATTACCACTGCCACGATTACCACTGCTGTGATTAAAACCTCTGGGATTACCCCTGCAGAGATTACCACTGCTGAGATTACCTCTATTGTGATTACTACCTCTAAGATTATCACTGCAGGGATTACCACTGCAGGGATCACCCCTTCTGAATTACCTCTACTGTGATTACTACGTCTGGGAGTACCACTGCAGGGATTACCACTGCTGAGATTACCACTACTGTGATTAGTGACTCTGAGATTACCACTGCTGATAATACTACTACTGTGATTACTACCTCTGAGATTACCACTGCAGGGATTACCACTGCTGGATTACCACTACTGTGATTACTAACTCTGAGATTACCACTGCTGATATTACCACTACTGTGATTACTATCTCTGAGATTACCACTGCAGGGATTAACACTTCTGAATTACTACTACTGTGACTACTACCTCTGAGAGTACCATTGCAAGGATCACCACTGCTGAGATTACCACTGCTGTGATTAATACCTCTGAGATTACCCCTGAAGGGATTACCACTGCTGAGATTACCTCTACTGTGATTACTACCTCTGAGATGACCACTGCAGGGATTATCCCTTCTGAATTACCTCTACTGTGATTACTACCTCTGAGAGTACCACTGCAGGGATTACCACTGCAGAGATTACCACTACTGTGATTAGTGACTCTGAGATTACCACTGCTGATATTACTACTACTGTGATTACCAACTCTGAGATTACCACTGCTGATATTACCACTACTGTGATTACTATCTCTGAGATTACCACTGCAGGGATTACCACTTCTGAATTACTACTACTGTGATTACTACCTCTGAGAGTACCATTGCAAGGATCACCACTGCTGAGATTACCACTGCTGTGATTAATACCTCTGAGATTACCCTTGAAGGGATTACCACTGCTGAGATTACCTCTACTGTGATTACTACCTCTGAGATGACCACTGCAGGGATTACCACTGCTGAATTACCACTACTGTGATTATTGACTCTGAGATTACCACTACTGATATTATCACTACTGTGATTACTACCTCTGAGATTACCCCTGAAGGGGTTGCCACTGCTGAGTTGACCACTACTGTGATTACTCCCTCTGAGATTACCAGTGCATGGATTACCTCTGCTGAGATTACCACCATTGAAATTATCACTGCAGGGATTACCACAGATGATATTACCACTACTGGGATTACAATCCCTGAGATTACCACTGCAGGGTTTACCACTGCTGAGATTACCACTGATGTCATTACTATCTCTGAGATTACCACAGCAGGGATTGCCACTTCTAAATTACCACTATTGTGATTACTACCTCTGAGAGTACCACTGCAGGGAGTACCACTGATGAGATTACTACTGCTGTGATTACTACCTCTGAGATTACCACTGCAGAGATTACCACTGCTGAATTACTACTACTGGGATTACTACCTCTGAGATTACCCCTGCAGAGATTACCTCTGCTGAGATTACCACATCTGCAATGATCACTGCAGGGATTACCGCTGCTGAGATTACCACTACTGGAATTCCTACCTCTGAGACTACAACTGCAGGGATTATCACTGTTTACATACCACTGATGTGATTAATTCCACTGAGAGTACCACTACTGAGATTACCACTTCTGCGATTACCACTGCAGGGTTTACCACTGCTGAGGTTACCAATACTGTGGTTACCACTACTGTGATTACTACCACTGAGATTCCCACTGCATGGATTATCACTGTTGAGATTACCACTTCTGAGATTACCATTACTTTGAGTAAAATAGATTGAAGAGTAAGTGTACTGACCCTCTGCTAACCTACACCTTAAAATGAAACCTTACTTTATAACTACCCACTACCCTATCTTTATGGCCATACAGTGCCCTTTCCTTAACCCAGTGGTTACATTTCGCCAGGGGGTGCCAGTGGGCCCACCAGTTCATATTTTGGAGGATCAGGACTCTTCCACTCTGTCCCATGGTTATTCTATTGGTCTTTACAATGCATGGGCCTGCCCTGTCCATTAGTTCCACCCAGGCCAGGCATAGACATGACTGTAGCATTCTCAAGTGGCAGGAACACCAAGTGCTTCATTTTCCTGTATCCATTCTTATGTTAAACCATTCTGTGCCCAGGCAAAGACACGCTTTCATTTTCCTAAAATATTATTTTGTACCCTGTAACAAGTCCAGCATTTCAGGATTGTTATTGAGTATTTCCCTGTTCTTTGTCCATGTACACAAGCCTGCTGTCAGTTTTAGGTGGACAGCCCCTTTTATAATTTAGTAGATGGTGCTTTGTTTTCCTCTTTGCCTTTTTTTCGGTAGAACACTAAAAGTGTGTCCTGCATGTTCTAGACCTGCTTCTGCTTCATGAAGGGTGTTTGGGAAAAGGCAGCGGCAAATAGTTCTTCACTTCTCATTTCACTGCAGTTCTAAATTGCCGGGTATCTCACTCACTTTAACTCACATTCTCTCACTTACTCATTCTCACTCCCACTCAGGGGCGTAGCTTCAGGGCGTGTATTTGAGGTGTTGCACCCCAACTAATAAATGTATATTCTGATGAATTCTTGGATACAGGTGCTTTCAGTTGGGTATGGTCAGTTGTCTGTCAGGTTTCACCTGGGATTTATGCACGCACACACTGGCAAAGCACACACACTCTCTCTCATCTCTTTTTTGAAAGCCCAAAAAATGTTAATTATTTTTCAAAATATTATGTTCCTCTCACTTATTAATCATAACAATCTGCACTGCTCTCTCCTTCCACTGACACTTAAGCGATCTGCTTCTCATTCGATGCATTTTCTAACAACATGTGCCAGTCTGGGGTGGTTCCTGTAGGGGCAAAGCTGTGGGGCGGGTCACACAACATAAAGGGATTTGAAAAAAAGAAACTCTCCTCTGCCACCGAGCAGCGTTGCTGCTCTTCTGGCTCCTGCTCCAGTCGCTACAGGCACAGGCTCCCAGCATGCCCAGCAACCAATCCTGATGCTGCTCCTGCATGAGAGCAGCATTAGGATTGGCTGGAGTTCCCTGGTGTGGCGCTCCGAGGCAAAGTGGGAGCCTCTGCCTGCTCTCTCCAACTCTGCAACACAGTGCCGAGTTGGACAGAGCCCAGTGTGCATGTGTGTTTGGCTTTCCCGAGACGGCCAGCCAAACATACATGCACACTGAGGGGAGTGCTGTGCACTTCCTCTCTGACCCTGTCATCTCCCATGGCCCTGCTCCCTGAAAAATAAAAATGATAAGAAACAGTGTTTATTATTATTTTAATTTTTCATTTTGTAGCTCCAGCTGCTGGCAGACTTCTGTTTCCTTTTGTGTGTTTGCTTTGTGCTGTTTTCTTTGTGCTCATGGTGTCTGTCGACTCGCTTATGTCAAACTGTTTTACTTTTCAGATTATGTGGCAAGAAAAGTCTGGTTAGGAGTTTACAGCGCTAATAGCTTTAACTTGAGTAAACGTGAGACCCATTGCATTGCAAATGCTTGTTAATTATGTTTTCTTGCTATTCTTGTATTCTTAAGAAACTCCTCGCTTTTTGAAAAAGCTTGAGGATGTCTTTTTCTCTTACACACCTGTATCAATCTCTCTAAGAGGTATTGTATTTTCATTCATATGTATTACTCAGGAGAACTCACTGATTTGTCTCAGTGGACGGTTAAATGCAAGAGTGTGAAATCTCTGCTGAGATGCCCTCTTTTCTCATATACTTCCAGGTCTGATTAGGGAGAGTCTTAATGGGAATGAATATCTGCTTTCTGTGAGTGAATGGGGCAAATATGGGATTACCTGGTAGCTCATTGCCTCTGGAAAGGAAAAACACCTGTCAAGTGGTACTCCAGTCAATGTCTTCTGGCATAAAGAAAGTGTTCCAACCATGGAGATATCAGTGAAGAGGACCACTCCCTTATAAACAGCGTTCTCCTGTTTTAGATGAAACCAAAGTAGGAGTAAGCCCTCAGTGGGAGAGGAGCACAAACCCACCACACTCAGGAGGACTTGTGAAAATAATTATAGTGGCATGGTTTTTCAATACGTGCATGTTTTCATTGCCACCACTATGATCCTGCACTGTAGGGCTCAGCTGTGTCAGTTCTTGTTAGACCTCACAGCCTTAGGGTAGCCTGCCCCTCAACTTTTTGCCTGGCTCCCTCCATTTTCTGACCTTGTTTTTGCTGGTTTTAGGACTCTGTGCACTTTACCACTGCTCCCTTAAATAATGGTAACATTGGCTTAACCCAAAGTGACATACTTGACTTACTTATAAGGCCCTAGTAAAGTGCACTACTTGGCCCAATGCCTATAGATCACATGCTCCTCCTAGGCCTGCAGCATTCATTGTGGCATCCACTCCAGTAGCCCTCTAACCATGGCTGAGGCCTGCCATTGCACAGCCTGTGTGTACAGTTTTACTGCCACCTCAACTTGGCATTTAAAACCTTTTGCCAAGCCTTAACATCCTCTTTTTTACATATAGATCACCCCTAAGGTAGGCCCTAGGTAGCCCTTAGGGTAGGGTGCTGTGTAAGTAAAATGTAGGCCATGTACTTTTAAGTTTTGCATGTCCTGGTAGTGAAAAACTCCCACATTTGTTTTCCACTACTCAGTGGCCTACCTCTCTCACAGGTTAACACTGGGATTCCGTATTACACCTTTAAGGTGTAGTTCCTGATTGAGAAGGACTAGCTATGTCATGTTTCATATAATTGGAAAGGTAATGATGAATCCCCTTTACTGGTAATGTTGGATTTCATATCCCAATTTAAGAAATACCACTTTTAGAAAGTGGAAATTTCTCTGCTGTTACTGCCCTGTGTAGCTGCAGCTTGTCTCCCATACATGTCTAGGGTGGGTGACAGCTACACTTTGTTCACTCCCTCTACACAGCCACAAACATTTGAATGTTAGGTGTGTCTCAGCACTCATCTGCATTCTGATTGCTCTTCCTGGGCAGGAAGGCAGGGAAGGGCTGACACTTACACCCCAGTAAGCAATGCCTGTCCCCACACAAATTGCTCATTACCCCTATTGATAGCCTGGAGCCAGTACTGGGAGGAAAGGATGTCTGCGCACTTCAAAGACCCTTCTTTGAAGGCTCCTCCACTTCAAAGGCACAACATGATATCAGTACTGGACCTCTGACACCACCAACTCAGTACACCTCTGGACCTGTGAACACTCTGCCAGGAAGCAGGACTGCAGTGCTGCTTAAATGACTGCTACAATGCTGGATCCCTGCAATGCTGGACCACAATGCCAACTGTGTGATGCATCATCCCCTCTGCGTGGCCCACGATCGATACATTACCTTCAACCTCCAGCCTGACCCCAGCTTTCTTCAGAAAGAACCCAGAACTGAGGCTTCAACATCGTTGTGCTGATGAAAACCAGTGCATCTCAAGGAGCAAGTTACTCTTGCTCAGCGGCCCTGCCTGAGTCCAGTAGCCAGCCTAGCCTCCATCGCAGTAGCCTGAACTTTTGATTTTGGCCTGGTCAAGCACGGGCAGATAGCCCCGGTTGCCACTTTCTGCTTCTAAGCACAGTTTCATTTATTCTTTAAAAGTTCATATCTCAACTTCTACTTATTGCATTTTTGTTGTTTTGGTCTTGTTTTTTCATAAAAATATACTTAATTTTTCAGACCAAGTGTGGACGGCTTGTTGTGGTGTTTTCACTGTGCTAC
The DNA here is from genome assembly GCF_031143425.1 of Pleurodeles waltl. Classification (NCBI taxonomy): domain Eukaryota; kingdom Metazoa; phylum Chordata; class Amphibia; order Caudata; family Salamandridae; genus Pleurodeles; species Pleurodeles waltl. The sequence goes on from NC_090445.1 coordinate 935,491,621, forward strand.
TGCTTGTGTGTTGCACAAATACTTTACACATTGCCCCTTCATTTAAGCCTGCCTGCTCTGTGCCAAGCTACGAGGAAGTGAGCACAGGATAATTTAGGGTGTGTTGTGACTTAACCGGACTAGGATTGTGGTTCCTACCTGGACTCAGTGCATACCACTACCAACTAGAGACTCAAGTTCTAACAGATCTGTTGTTGTTTTTTTTATAAATTCAAATATTTAAATCAGTTTTGTGAAGTGTTCCTACAGTGTTGAACAACGCCTACCAGCAAAGTACATGGAATGCTTAAATTACATATTTTTTCAAAAAGGAAGAACTAGCAATACTAAATACTTAAAGGTATTGGTATGGTTGTTACAAGCCACATCAGTGCTTATATTACCGTACTTAAATTCCTAGTCTGTGGTTACAAATGGGAATGAATAAAGTCAGGAATGTACCACATGATTTCAACACACCATATCCTAGCATGCAGAATATATTTTTTAACTCATCAAATTCTGCATGCTTTGCCTTTTTTGGGGCCTTTTCCCCTGGTAAATTTTGGAAGATCTGACCACTGCTGTGCCTCTCTTCATAGCTCTGAAGAATGTCATGTTTATAATGCCTACTAAGCAAACTTTGTTATTGAAAAAATAAAGCCCCAAGGCTGAAGTATATTTTCTTGATACACAAAATAAATGGTCCCATTCTCACAGGATTTTTCCCTGGGTATGGGGGCCATTCTGCCTTATCCCTTTCAGTGCCGACCATGCCTTGAATGGCCGACATGGACAAGTAAAATTAGTAATTGTCACCCCACTATAAAAAGGGAGGGAAGGCCTTCATTGTGACCTGGTAACTCAGTGATGATTATCAACAAGGTCGTTGGTTTACACCGCAGAGCCTGTGGTGACTCTATCAATGTAAACTTAGGACATCACAAGTAAAAAAGGGAATGAAGACCGCTGACTTCCAGCAATTCTCATGCCTGTCAAATTCTAAATCAGCACAAAATTTAAATTGAGCCGATCTCTACTTTTTAACACAATTTACTGTAAATCTGTTCAGCCGTTTTCTCTTTTTTGCTGTGCAAAATTTATTTCTTGAATTTAACTGGTAAGCACATGTAGAGACACTCACTTGACCAATCACCACAGACTTCACAGAGCAAACTTACCTGTATTTCTAAATTTTATTGTGCAAATAAAACAGAGACTGCTGTCTTTTTTACATGTACCTTCATTATGGACTAATTATGTCATCCATAGCTATTGATCCTGACCAAATTAAAAATACAACAGGAAAATACCAGAGAGACAAATAAGTGGTCCCATCGTCAGGATGAGACTTTGCCTCAAAGTTAAAGATTTTACAAAAGAAGACTTAGTTTCAGTGTTAAGATTACCTGTATCTAATTATGAAATTTCTATCATTTTCTTGAATACTTCCCCTTTTGGGATATATTCCCCACACATTGCAACATATGTATAGGAATGTGTCATAAACTTGTTGTGTATTGTGGCAACCATACTATTGTAAGAGGAAATTTCATGACATAGTATTCAGAAGAAACATACATGAGTGAACATACATGGATGAAGTCCTATTTTGTACATCTAGCTAGTTTCTTTGCATAGATGTACAAAAGGTCAGTTGCTGCTTTCTGTATAGAAAAAGGGTGATATCCTTTCTTTTGCATATTAGAGTGGTTTTTATTCCACTGCAAAGAACTCCAGTAATAATGCCATCCTGTTAGTGCATGCAAACAGAATTATAAATATGCACCTGTTAGTAAGGGATCTTTTTCTACCAGGGATGCAACATTCGATACAAAAACATTATTGATATCTAGCAACCTCCAATGTTATGTTGTGTATTGCTCCCCAAATCCTCTTCTGTTGCAGAGATCAGCAGCACAGTAGTAGACAAGTAATGGGGAGCTACTTTGAACTTATCATTCTTAGGCCTTCTTAAAAGTACCTGCCTGCCCTGTCACTCACTCCATCTCACACAAGTGAACCCTTCAGTCCACAACCTATAAAAAAATACTCGTATTCTGCCACTGTGCCCCACCATCCTCACCTATTTAAACAAATAGCTGAAGTCCTTCCACCACCAAACCCTCCCCCCTACAAACCCAAAACAAATTCCTTGTGCCCCTCTGCAGAATCCTCGCCTCATCTACTTGCCCTGTTCTACACTATTGACACCACCATCCTTCCTCGACACGCCTTCCAAGTATCTGCTCCTTTCCAACTCTCAAAAAATCTACCTAACATCCAGCCAGCTTTCCCATTCACCACCACCCTCCTCCCTCACCCAAAAGAGATGCCTGGAGTCCTTCTACCTCTCTCAACAGCCTCAGTGCCTCCCCGCCCTTTCCCTGACCTAAACCTCTCCCCCGCTCAATGTGAGAAGTAGAGAAATTGCGATGCTGAGAACAGATGTCAGCGTGTATTTTTTCTGTGCAGAACCACAACTGACAGAGAATGCCACAGTTTGTAGTGCAGAAGTGCCACCCATGATCTCCTGCTTTTCTCTGATCTCTGGAAACAAGGGGTAGATGGCAGATTAGCTGTCACCACAGCGTCAACTTCAGGGCCCGATGATGGTTCTCAGTTAGACCCATTCACATCTATCATTGCACATTGGTGCACAAAGCTGCTAAAATATAAAATAATAAGATTTCCAGATATCAACTCTTTTGTCAACCTCCGGTACTTTATGCACATTTTTGTTTAAATCCTCCGAATTGTATGGACCAAAGCATCATGTATATTGCATTCTCAACGATCAGAATAGTGGCATACCTGCCATTGTCTGAAGATGTAAGCATCATATAAAGAAAGATGTGTTTGCTCCCAGGAGCAGGGTGTGCATGCCCATGCTAAAGGACCCGAATCAAAGAGAGGATCCGTTGCCTAAATTAAGAAAATTGCAATTTTGTGATCATTTATGATAATTTGCAGTACTTTTTTGGTTCAAATCATATTCAGCTATGTTTTTATGGACAGAAATTGGGACACATAATAAAACAATCGACAAACGTTTACCTCTTCTTTGACTCTCGTTCTTGGCAAAAACTAAATTGATTTTGTCCATTGAAAAGAAAGATACTCTAGTTACTTCCCCCCTTCTCGTCAAAGAAAATGCTAGGCCAAAAGTGTTTATGTACAATAATAGTTTGTAACTGATCACCCTCTTTTCCTTCAGTTTTGGGATTAACCTCTCGCTGTCTCCTTTAGTGGCTACAGCAGATTGAAGTTACTGAAGCGGCACTGCAGCAAAAGATGATAGATATTGAACACGAAAAGGTAAAATTAACTGAAACATTCTCATTTACCAAACATTTGCATTTAGGTTTTCATCTTAAAAAGAACTACAGAAACAGCACCCCCTCCACTTATTTCCTTTAGGAGCTGTTTACCAAACAGAAGGGCTACTTGGACGAGGAGCTTGATTACAGAAAACAAACTTTGGATCAAGCGCACAAGGTAACATTAATCTGTATGTAGTGGTACATCCAATAACTAGCTTTACATCTGCTTTACTTAGTTCCTGTACCATCCCTTAAACCTGCACAATAGAATGTCTCATATGCGCTCTCTAAATGCAGAGATGACAGTGAACACTTTATAATACATCTAAATGTATACTGAATTCATATATATCATAAACGTTGCATGTGGCTCAGTACTAGGGGATCATTCTATGACACCCGTAGTAGAGGTATTACTATTGCTGGTTATTCATACTTCTGCGTCTCAATTAGAAACACTGCAATGCGCCTGTGACCCGTAGATGGGGCATTTGTACAACAGTGCCAGCGTGCCACCATGTTCTCCTTAGACATTTTTGGCCTATTCATAAGCCTTTAAGAACACATAAAGCAGTACTCCTGAAACACGTTTTACATACTCTTATTCCCCTTTGAAAATCGCCCCAAACTATCTAAAATGGGAACATTCATGGAGTATTTGAATACAATAGGCACAAATAGAAAGGATCACCCCCTCTTTGCATGTTTATTAATAGGAAGTTGGACACTTCAGGCTTGATTCACAAAGGCATGTGAGAGTATGTGAAACTGTATAAATTAATTCAGTTTAAATAGATGCTACAGAACCCTGGATGAGGAATTTGTTAATCAATATAGCTGGACGAAGATGAATGAGTGAAAGAGATATTGAGACTGAGTAAAGAAACACTGGAAGGAGACAGGAAGCTTGTTACACATCATAGTCAGTGCATCCAGAGGCATTTTTTTACGTGGCACTTTACCTAGGCTAAGCTGTTTCCCACAGTGAAGTGGTCTTGAGATTTTGACAATGCACCAAGTGAGGGCAGTGTTGTGGGAGGCTCAGTGACTTAAGACTGACACAGCATACAACTAGGCTGCATGAGCCGATCTCCGTCCAAGTATAAATGTTAACGAAATTGTTCGAATGATAAAGGGACAATGCCAGAAGCTTAAGCAAGAGTCAAGGGCTATGCATCATCAGGGCACTCATTTGGTGTGTTCATTGTAACTGGCTACCCTGTTACAGCTAAAGTTACAGTTGATAGCATTTTCTGTGTTTCACGTTTGTGCTTGAAGCGTGACTGCATCTAGAAGCTGAACTGCATGCTCAGGGCATAGTGTTGTTTTTTGCACAATGCCTCTTTTAAGGCTAGATTCAGATGGTTTGTTCCAAGGAGATCTTTAGGATCTTTAGAAAAGAAGGATGTGGTGGATCCAAGAGTCATACAAAGCAGGTGGGGAAGGAAAACTTTTTCCATCCTCACTGTTAAACTCTGGAATTATCTTCCCCATAAAATTAAAGCCATTGATAACTATTCCTGTTTTAGGAGTCTTATTATAAACTGGCTCTGTTGCCTCTAAGATTGTGAGAGGGTTTTCATTGCTATCAGGGCAGGGGTTTCCTACAGCCAAGATGCCTATGGGTAGACGTTGGCTTTATGAATGTTTGTCATCCATTTATTCATAAATTTATTCATTCATATTCTGGAGAATAAGAGGCTGATCATAGAGAATAAATCTAACTAGTTCACAGATACAATCAAATTGGCCAATAACTTTGCTAAGGAGTTATTTATTATGATCAAAATAATTACTAGCCCAGATACCCCTAATACTCTAGTATCTTCTCAAATTATGTGCAACAAGATAGCAAATTTGATTCAACAAAATATCCAGGAAATATATTGTAAATTCACCCTTAGCCAGACTCAAATTCTTCAGGTAACTGTCTGGATAGATCACAGATATCTCAAGATACACTACAGGAGTTTCCTTGTTGACTGAGGATAAAATTAAGTTGCTCATTGAATCTACAAAATCTGTCTCCCTGTCAGATCCCTCTCCACCAACAATTTTACATTCACCAAGTAATACAACTTCAGGTCACCTCACTATACTGCTAAACCCAATTGTCCAAGCAGGAATCTTTTCCACTGATTGGAAGAAAGCTTCCATCCTTCCTCTATTGAAAAACCCTCACTCAAGCCCAATGAGGTAAAAAACTATGGACCCATTTCTCTGCTTCTTTTTTCAGCAAAAATACTTGAAAAAACACCTCAATTCCGAACTCTCATCCTTTTTGGACACAAATGAGACCTTAGATGCTGCACAATGTGGTTTCAGGAAAACTCACAATACAGAGTCAGCATTGGTCACAGCTGTGGAAGAAATCAGCATGATCATGGAGGGTGGAGGGAAAGAAGCACTGATTTTACTGGATCTATCTGCCACTTTCGACACTGTCTCCCATACAGTGCTTACCAACGGCTGGAAAGCATAGGTGTCGGAGGATCAGCACGCAAATTGTTGACATCCTTTCTCCCACTTAGAGAAACAGTCTCTTGATCTTCTCTGGGTCCCACCCACTTTATTACATATGTGGCTCCATTGGCCAAATTGATTAGATCCTTTGGTTTCCCTATCGCATCATATGTAGATGATAAGCAGATTTTAGTTTCAATTTCAGGAGTTCCATCTGAGGTTGCCAATCGTTTCAAAACTTGTATATATGAAGTTGTGGGATGGATGGGAAACAACTGTCTTGAGTTAAACCCTGAAAAGACACAACCTTCTGGAATTCTACTTTGTGGCCTTGGGCCCTCTTTCTTCTCCAGTCTCTAAGGATAGAAATCTAGCGATCATTTTTGATAATAAACTTACTTATTCAGACCAGATAAATCAAACCACATCATCTTGTTTTATCTTTTAAGAGCAATGAAATAAATCCTGCAGTTCATGATCACTTTAGTTCTTTCTCAGACTGATTACTGTAATGCCCTTCAAATGGGCATCCAAAAGGGCACATGAGTAAGCTGTAGACACTCCATAACACAGCAGCTCATCTTCTTCTGATGAAGACCCCAAACCATCGAGCATCTTAATTGGCTTTTAGTTTGGAAAGGAGTGACATTTTCAAAGAGCTGTGTTTGGGCTACGATGTGCATCATAATTCAGGTACACTACCTGAGAAAGGTATTCTGCTGGTAAATTCCCTGATGTCCCCTCCGCTCTACCAAATCAACGGCGAGATCTAAACTATGAGAGCAGCTTGGGGAGGTAGAAGTCTTTCCCCTGTACATCAAAGCTTCATCCACCCTTTTGCAGTTTAGGAAACAACTTAATAGGGCTCTTTTCACAAAATCAGTTTTTAACTCCACCGTTTAATTTTTTTATAGATCTGTTTTGTTCAGAATTTATAGAAGTCAGTGCCAAGACACCTAAGGGCATTTGAGCGCTTTATAACATTTTTAGAACTGAACAAACATTTTCATACAACGTTACAAAAAAGAAACCGGCTGCGTGCATCTAAATGAATTAAGACAGCATGGAAGGATTCTTGTAACATAGAAAATGTAAACAGCATGCTACTGAAAGTGTAGTCAATGGCATCTACAAGCTATATTAATTAACATCTATAACCTTATAAGAGGTAGTATTTGACCCTTTATTAGTGTGTGCTTTTGAGACAGCGCAAAGTAGAGAAGGTAACTGAAAAAACAAATGGGATCAGATCCATCTTTAACTCACACCAGTACGTGTCAATAAAACAAATTTAATATAGGTTTTTAAAAACACAAATACACAACCAACAGTAGCAGTTATAGAACCGCATACTAACACAAATACAGTATTTGAAGGAGAACCACTGTGGCTGAGTACAGCCACATCACTTTTCACAAGCAGACATCAACATATGAGAAACCCTACACCAGCCCTGCTCAGTCCATTTCATGGGTACATCATAGTGCTATGAAACATGGGAGCCTGTATCCATGTACAAAACCTGTATTCAATGTTGTGATAGCATTAGTTAATTGCTGTCAGAAAATGACATGGCAGCTTTGCTTTCCTAAACTACAAGTGAGTAGTGATTTCAAAGGCAAGATGCCAGAACCAGCAGACAGTATGAAGAGAAGAAAAATTACCAGAATTGCAACTGCTATTCAAACATTAAAAACAATGGGCCTGAATTAGAGTTTGGCGGAGGGGTTACTACATCACAAATGTGGAGGATTTCCTGTCCGCTGTATTTCGATCTCCATAGGCCATAATGGGATCGTAATAATGTAGATGGATATCTGGAACATTTGTGACCGGGTAACACCCCCTCCGTCGAACTCTAAATCAGGTCCCAGAACTGGTGTTTCAGCTCTTCTGAACTGTTCACATGAAAATAAGCAACTCACCGAAAAGAGCGTATTAAACCATCAAGTTTATGTTTTGCACAGCTCCAGTGCATTGCACGAAAGCAGGAATGTCTCTGTATCTTGTAAAAGATGGCTGTTTTGAATGTGATTTACATTAAACTGCATATACCATACATACTGTATTTTTTGCAGCAAATTACTAGTTGTATAATGGTGCAGTTAATTTGTCACTAATTGTATTTTGCATATTTCCAACAATCTAGTGACTTTGTGTGCAGTCACTAGATGCCAATAACCTAAGGTTTTTGTGGGAAAGTTTTGAGATGAGAATGTTTCCTTCATAAAGTACAGTCACGTCCCATGTTCCACATGCCAGAATTGCGTGTATCTGTGATCCAGATTTTTCAGAATTTTGGTCGTGCCACACAGTAATCCAGTGTTTATGTGCTGACCCTGTCTTTGACAATGATAGGTTCTGGATCTTGTCCTGAACTGGAATGGGCACACCAAAGGCACCCTCAAAGTGACAGTTGACTGCCATCCCACTCACGGTTTCATGCTTGAAGCAGAGTTGTAGCAGTACGCCATGTTTAGTTGATTATAGTTAAAGGAGTTATAAGCTGTTTTACTTGTGAGAAATGAATGTGTGCTTACAGACCCATCCATATAAAGTACTGCTGCTCATGATCGAACCTGGAATCCGGAACACAACAGCCTATGCAGTGCACATGTGTATGTGTGCTAGACGAGGAGAATGAGCTGTGAACAAGTGATACATACCTGCAGTTTCCATTTTGGAAGCCCACAGCCTAGACCAGAGTGCAAGATGGAGGAGAGATTTATTTCTCCAAACAGCATATATATTGCTGACACCTCCTAAATTGTAGGGCGAGGATCAGACACTATGGTGAGGAAATAGAAGATAGACTTTCATTAACAGTGCTAGGGCCCTTCCTTATGCAGTGGGTTGTTAATGACTGACTGCAACTGCCATTAGGTAGATAGCAGTGGGTACAGAATGAGACCTGCAGTATCTGTTGAAGGGGAACAAGTTCTTGTCTCTCTTCCTGACGTCTGTGAGGAGGGTTCATAAAAGGTTGGGTGCAGCCTGTTTACAACCATTTGTACTTTAGTGGTGTGCACTCCACCTCAAAACTGCCCTGCTGGCTCAGCATCATTGCAGACAAAGGTCAGGTCTGGAGGTTGGCCTGGCCAGGACACATGAGAGGAGAACCAACGCAAGCAAGCTCCAAGGAAGCAGGCCTGCAATATACATCCTCTGTCTGTGAAATCTGTACAACGATGGGAGCCCAAGACCCATTGGTGTTTGTTGTTGAGGCCTCGTTTACTGAGAAGGGGATATGTTAGTACTCAAGGACTACTAGGCAGCCAAGGGTTAGTGTCACACTGACAGCCAACTCTCCAGGGGCAAGGGGAACAACACTTGGAGGTCAATCTGAAGGAGGAATATTTGGACTATCATTGGTGCCAATGCATCCTGTCTGTGAGCGAGTTAGAGAATGAAATAGCAACCCTGTAAGTGGAGCTGATCGTGGAAGGAACTGTCAAAATTGACCCTGCCGTAGCGTCTGTCTAACAGATACTAAGCAGCTAAGCAGAAGGAATCTCAGTGCTGCCCTTTTGAGCACTGTGATCTTCAACCTTATTCCCCATCATAACACCTGGAGTTCTGTACCAGAATGGTAGGCATAACCAAAGATGGGATAAGCATCTACCTGTGGTCCATGGGCCCGTCCTGTCCTGTTGACCAAGTGATCTGAGAGGAATTACTGGGATGCACATAAAGAATTTATGGTCATAGCCTTGAGGCACTACATGCAGAAGGTACTGTCCGGTAACCGCTACATTCAGGAAGTGTCAAGTACTCATCGGAGTGCCAGAATGAGCGGCACCATGAGCCGTGATCTATAGCTGCCCAGAAAAGGCTCACCAACATAATCAACCACTCCTGCGGCAACCCTCCAAGTGATGTGTTGCATTGCTGGCTGCCACGCCTCCCTCGAAGACTGTTGTGTCTGCCTGGAAGCTCCCTGCTACCGTTAAGGTCCTACTGCTGCAGGAGGGCTGAAAGCCTATAAACTAGGTGAGAGAATAAAAGGGCCTAGGCCGAAAGACTGAGTGTTAATACCAAATAGGGGGGGGTAGCACAAGCTGCATCCCTAGGCAGTAGCTAGGCAGTAACTTAAGCTCTAGACTTGGGGGAGAAAACTGATTGAGACGAGGTGGGCAACGAGAAGTTGAGACCTCTTGCACCCTTGGAAGTATAAAGACACATTGTTATATTGGGTATCCTTGTATTACTGTATGTCAAGTAGAATTTTCTATGTTTTCCATGTATAAGGTACATGTCTTTCATACAAAGAGAAGCACTGGGGTTGACATTGATATTAGAGCACTGCTGCAGAGGTGTTGTTGATTACTGGTTCTGGTTGCCCACAGTAACCTGTCGGGGAAGCCTGTAAATGTTCATCTTCGCTACTACTGACAGGCCAGTCCTGAATGGTTATTTTTGGTCTTGTTTGAAGAATCATAGTAGGACCAGTCCTGGGACAGCAGTGGTAAAAGGCATCAACCCCCACAGTTGTAGCCCAATAGCCCCTGCCTACCCTGTGGCCCCCTGAACACGGTGTGACAGAAGAGTAATTGTGTGTGCCTAAGAATAGAATACTATCTGCAATATGTTTAAAGAATATTGCAAGTCACCTCATAGTTCCATGGGTCTTATAAAGGAACTGAGGGCCAGATGTAGCAAGCAGTTTTGCCCATTCTGTGTCTATGGGAAAATGTGTTCGTACATATGGCCCTGAGCCTTCAACCTCGTTCATTTAAATGGTCTTGAACCCTTGGGTGACTTGTTATATCCTTAGACTGCATGGCAGACGGTGCTTCATTCCTTATATGAGCAAAACAAGACCCATTGTATTATGATGTCAAGGTCTTCAGGCAATGACAGCCACGCCTCCATCTTTAAACGAAAGTCATAAATTAAATCAACAAAAGAAGAAAGATGAATTAGCTGGAAAATGTGCATGACAGTGAACTGTCATGTGGAAGAATACAAATTGTATATAACCTAATCGTTGCTTGCATACCCCTCTGTCACGATCTACCCGTGTGGGCTGAAGCTAAAAGGGGGCTTTTGACCCAAAAAAACATCACATAGTCTGCAGGTTGCCAAAAAAGTGTGGGGAAATACGTTAGGTGCAAGGTGCTCTCCCACCTCAGGAAACTGTCCCTATCTCCCCAAACCAGACTAAAACCCTGTGTTCCTCATAAAAAGAGGTATGACATCAGACTCATCAAGACACGGTTCAATTGGTGGTGTGTGCTAGATAAATGATAAGTATGATTACAAGGTAAGGAATAGAGTAATTTGAGTTGGTGACAAAAGTACCCAATACTTCGGAATTGTGAACTGAAAATATATTTTTGAATTGTGGGAATAGAAATATGAAGCCCTTAGTGGTTGACAACAAATGCCTCTTAGTAACTGATGGGCTATGTGAGGTTAAAGGGGAAGCAATAGGCCAAAACCTAAAAGACAAGGGCCCAAATTTAAGGATGGCCTTGTGCCATCTGATGCCACATTAGTGTCATTTTTCTGATGCAAATGTGACATTAGACTGCCAAAAAAGCTGTGCCATATCTACAAAATGGCGCAATGCATGTATTGCACCACTTTGCACCACATTATGCATGTGCCGGGCATAATATATGCAAAGGGAGCGTTCTGGCTCTCAGATGCCCACACAAATGTTGCAATGAAATCTGCAAGATTTCATTTCGCCATTTTTTACTTCATTTTCATGCCTGCTGAAAGAAGGCGTTAAATAGATGCACCCATTGGAATCAATGGGCCTCCTTGCTCTTTGCTCCACTAGCGTCAGAATTTTTGATGCTCGTGGAGCAAAGCGCCACAATAGCGTCAAAAAGTTTGACACTGTTGTTTTGTTTCTAATACTGCCATGGTCCGCCGAATCTTAAATACGGCATACACATAGTGACGCTGAGAGTAGCAGGTAGAGCTTAAGAAAAGTGATGCTCCACAATGTGAAGTGCCACTTTTCCTTAATCTGGGTCAAGGTATTGTTAATAAATCAGAATTAATCTCATTTGCACTAGCTCGCTATGACATAGATGATGGTGATAGAAGAAAGCTGTGATTCACTTAGTAGCAATGCACTCTAACAGTGATATGCTTGTTTTCATCGAGCAGCATATTCTGGAGCTGGAGGCCATGCTCTATGATGTTCTGCAGCAGGAAGCTGGGGCCAAAATGTCCGAAATCTTGTCTGAGACTGAGAAGGAGAAGCTGAAGTGTGCGGTGGAGCAATGGAAGCGTCAGGTTATGAGTGAGCTGCGCGAGAGGGACTCCCAGATTTTGCGTGAGCGCATGGAGCTGATCCAGCATGCCCAGCAGGTAGGAACTGTAATTACATTCATGTAACATAGTATTTCTCCCATTCTTTCCAGTGGCAGAACTCTTTCTTCCACTTGCGGCACGCAGACCTCCTTGTGAATTTACTTCAAATACCAGTTTGCCTTCACACACAACACTTTCTGTTTTTGACACAGTTTGCACCAGCATTTTAAAATGCCAAGTTTGTGCCCTGTTTGTAAGGTGGAGAATGGGACATTCAAAAAACAATTCAGACATTTAGGAGCATATTTAAAAGCCCCTAGCGCCACCGGAGTGTCACTTTTCGTGACGCTATGGTGGCGCTAAGCACTGCTCCATATTTTTTGTTGCAGTATGCTGTCTAGTAAATATGGGCCCCTCCGATGCAGTTTTCTGCATCAGAGGGGAATGCAATGAGTGTTGTGGTGGGCATTCCACTAGAACACCCATTGCTTTTGACGCTGCCTCTGATTTATGAGTTGTCTTAAACTTGAGGCAGCGCCAAAAACTAACGCCACCCCAGGGTGGCGTTAGCATGGCATAACGAGGAGGAATGCTTTTATTCCTCCTTGTGTTTTGCTTTTTCTATGTGTGCTGCATTCTGCAGCACACATGAAGAAGCAAAATGCCACGGACTATTGTTTACATGCAGGAAGGGACACTTTCCTGCACATTAACAATCATTCAAAATGATGCTTTGGTACTTCTATGTGTGCTGCATTTTGCAGCACACATAAAAGTGCCAAACAACCATTATAGATTGATTATGTGCAGGAAGAGTCACCTTCCTGCACATAAACAATCTATCCCCTCAATGCACACACCCTTGCACTAAGGTGCAAGGATGCCTGCGTTGGCGCGAGGCACCTTTATCCAGCGCCGGCACAGGGGGAAACGCAGGGGTGCTCCGTATTCCTCTAAATACGGCGCACCTCTGCATTTCTAAACTGGCGCAGCAGCACTTTAACATAAATCTGGGCCTTAATATTTCCATCATTTGTGAACCCAGGAAAAATGTCAACCAATTCCATGTGGGAAAATCATTGTATGCCATAATGTATAAAAAGCAAGGATTGAAGGTAAACTCAGCTGTTAATATGACAATACATGTGCTGCCCATGATAAAATGGTCTTTGGCTTTTTTACAGGCATTAGAATGGGTAACAGTTATGTTTGCCCACCTGTGAAGTAGTACCATTGCAAGGAGAATTTCCTGGACATTCGACTGCCTATACACTACACTCCCAAAAAGTGCCCTAAAAGAAACCTTTCACATTTGCACAGACTAGAAGTAATGGAACTGGTGAAAAACAACATGAATTGCTGGCTGGAGACTATTTGATGGATTTATTGATGTCTTCTATTAAACAAGATGTTTCCCTCATCCAAGAAGGCAAATATGCCTTGCATGATGATGAGTGGTGTTTGATCATGTTTGGCAGCCTGAGTCGAAGTATAGAGAGGATTGTTGCCTAGCCCAGTGGGCCAGGCGCAGAAACATTCCAACAACCAGTAGAATCAAGACAAGGCAGTTGCAATACTATATCAGAGATTTTGTGAACCCAATTGGATTGGCGGGAGCATGGGCCACACCACACAACAACCCCCACAGCCTTCATTGCACAGTCCGGCCCTGCATCACTTTGTATGAAGTGAAGATCAAGCACCTAACCAGGACTGTCATACCATATGAGATGCTTCTGAGTGCTTCCAAGTAGATGCAGCCCTCATTCACTTTTGTGAGTGCCACACAAGGAGTTGGCGGCTGGCATATGTTTCAGACCTGACACACTTTTGGCTATCATTCTTCATATATCCGTTACATACAGTAAAGACCTCTCAATCCCAGTGAGATAACAGTGCACATTTGTTGAACATTTACACTTTTGTGTAGGTTTACAGTTGTTTTGGTATTCACAAACACAGATTTAATAGTCAGTTTACGACTGCAAAGATCTGTATTTAAAAACCAGAGCTAGTCATATTTGTTTGAATCAGAACAAACATATTTAGCTCTCCTGTTGAGAAATGCCAAACCCACACTAATAATCACTACATAAAACATGCATATAATTATTAATGCAGCATCACAAAATAAAATGATGGACGGAGTGTTGAAACTTTTCGAACACTCACCCCCAGTCACAACCCAGATCTGTGACTGGGGTGGGTGTTTGCATTGTTCAGCACTCCGTCCATCATCCTTTTGTGTTGCTAAAGTTGCTCTATGTGGGAAGGGTACGCCCAGACGTGGGTCCCGTGCTCAATGTGCCACTGGATTTAAGCTAGCCTGGCTCATGAAGGGTGATACCCTGAAACTGGTCCCAAGATGCTTGTTTCCGGTCCAGGGAGGACCTGGCTTGGCAGTTCAGGCTGGACTGTTCCCATGAGGAACAGGGTCAAGATTGATTTGCATATGGCTGGGTCCAAACTGGGGTGGCATAGTGAGCAAAAGAACGATGGATTAAACCCAGATCTGTGACTGGGGTGAGTGGTTGAAAAGTTTCAGCACTCCATCCATCATCCTTTTGGTTTGCACTAGTGGGCCTGCAGCACTGGTTGTGCCACCCATATGAGTAGCTCTGTTAAACATGGCTCAGATCTGCCATTGCAGTGCCTGTGTGTGCAGTTTTAAATTACCAATTCGTCCTGGCATGTGTACCCACTTGCCTGGCCCAAACCTTCCCTTTTTATACATGTAAGGCACCCCTAAGGTAGGCCCTAGATAGCCCTATGGACGGGGTGCAGTGTATGTTCAAGGTGGAACATATAATGATGTGTAATAACTGTGAAATACTGCCTTATTTGTTTTTACAAGGCCTCTCTCTCTCTTAGGTTAACATGGGGACTGCCTTTAAATAAGTGTTTCCCTTTGGAAACAGGTAGAGATTTGGAGTTTAGGGTCTCTGAACTCACAATTCAAAAATACATCTTTTGGTAAAGTGGGCTTTTAAATTTTCTGTTTGAAAATGCCATTTTTAGAAAGTGGGAATTTTCTTGCTTAAACCATTCTGTGACTCTGCCTGTTTGTGTATTCCCTGTCTGGGTCGGACTGGCAGTTTGACTGTTTGTGAATCCCTTCTAGACAGTGACACAAAGGGAGCTGAGGGGTAGCCTGCATATCCCGATGGGCCATCTGGGCTAGAGCAGAAGGAGGAGTGGTCACTTACACCTGAATGGGCTGTGCCTGCCCTCACAGAGTGCATTCACCAACCCCCTGGTGTGAACCTGGAGCCAGGCCTGGGTACTGCGCCTTTGCCTGTGACTGTGATTTGCTGGGTTGGCCTACAGTTGATGCTTCTGCCTGAAAGAGGACAAAGACTGGACTTTGTGGTATATTCCTGCTTGTGAAGAATATCTAAGGGCTTGGACTGAGCTTGCCTCCTGTTTTGAAGTCTTAGGACCATCAGAGTCTTCCTCTACCAGCACTTGGTTTCTCTGCTGAGGCTCCTGCCCTGCCAAGTGGTGCCCTATCCAGTCCCTTGCCCTAGAAAGATGAAGCTGGTAGAACAAGGACTGAAATCCATGCACAGGGAGCCATGCGGGGAAAGTATTGATGCACCACCTGCAACACAGCTGTAAAAACGATGCGCCACCCACCTTGCAGCTGATTTCGATGCATCACCTGCTTCACAGCTGGAGAAACAATGCAACACAAGCCTTCAGCTGCTGAAAACGATGCAAACCCCATGCAGTGCAGTTTTCCATCACCGTGCGGCCGGATTTCTCACGCAAAATCACTGGGCGTCAAAATCTATGTGAGCCTGCATGGATCCGAGGTGCCCCATCTGGAAATCGACTCATTGTTCTCTTGCGGGAGAGTAAAACGATGCATTGCCCATCCGACCGGAGAAGAAATGACGCATGGCCTCACTTGCGAGTATGGAATCGATGCATCACTGACTTTTCCAATACACGCTCACACGTGCAGCTTTATTTTTTACGCAAACCAGGTACTTTGTTTAAAAACAACATTTCCATTGTTTTCTATGGAGTAAGACTCTTTTTACTTTAAATTAAAACATTCATAACTTGACTTGTGTATGTTGGATTTGTGTAATTTTGGTCTTGTTTGATTCAGCTAAATATTGCCTATTGTTCTAAACTTTGTAGTGTTTTCACTATATTACTGTGTGTTTTGTGTATGAATACTTTACACATTGCCTTTGAGATAAGCCTAACTGCTTGTGCCAAGCTACGAAGGTGGTGAGCAAGGGGTTATCTAAGTGTGTATCATCACTGCCCTGACTAGAGTTAGGATCCTTGCTTGGACAGAGTGCAAACTGATGCCAACCAGAGACCCCATTTCTAATAATTAAATTATATCCTATGGACATCGTAATATAGTGAGCGGCCCTAAGTCCCAAGCCCCATAATAGTTGCCTGCAACATTTTTTCTCATGTTGCAGGTAGCCATTCTGAGAACTCACTCATGCAGGAGCATTGCTCCAGCAGGGAACAAGTTGACCCAAGGGAGAAAAGGGCCCATGGGCCAATTAGAACACTCAATTTTGTTAAATTGGGTTTGGGGAGCTCTTACGAGAGTTCCTCAAACCCAACTGTCCAGATATATTCAAATATCTTCAGTCCTTAATTTCATAAAAAACTACAAAATAGATTTACACCACATCACAAAAAGCAAACTTCCTAGAACAAGATCCATCTTCCTGACAAATGTATTGTAATTCCGTACGGCAATGTTTGCAGTAGCAGTGTTAAAAGAAAATCTATGGAAAGCGCATAGGGATTTTGTATTTTTGAGCCCTCTTTTTTTTCCTCCCACTTGGCACATCATACTGAAACTTCCCTTGAAGAAACTGGTAAAAAAAAGATCACTTTTTTGGTAAATTTCCTGAAGATTTGTTAAACAGTGCTAAAGTTATTAGCAAACCATATAAAGCATTTCCTATTGATAACCTCATACATATATATAGTAGCATTAAATAGACAGTTATGATAGAAATAATGTACAATTATTGATTTTTTATTTCTTTCTTATAATAAACTTAATTAAAATATATAAATTACAATTTTAAACATGATTTATAAAAAAGTTAAACATATTTAAGTAAATAAAATACATAACTTTTAAACAAGTTTACTAAGAATTAAGTACAAATCAAAATGTTAGTGAGGGTGGGTATATATTTTTTTTTTAGTTTCAGGATAATAATAAATATTGAACAGTTTCTGGCAGCTAGAGTGCTTGCTGCTTCCTCATCTGAAGTACTCACTAACCCCCATATATATACTTGCTCTGTGCTGAATTTACGATTTATTTTTTTACACAAAATCGGTGCAAAGCTAACTCCAAATTTATACTTTGGCGCTAGACCTGTCTTGCGCCATAGTTGTGGAGTTAACATCATTTTTTGCTTGCAGGAAGCTATCATGTGTCAATGAGATGCAAGGTAGGCATTCCTGTGCACAAAATGACAATATGGCCCTAGTGCCATATTTATCCCCGTGCTAAAATCACGCATGGGGGAAGGGGCCTTAAATAATGGTGCTAACCTTGCTTAGCATCATTATATAACGCCTGGGTCAGGGCAGGCGTTAGGGGACCTGTGGGCCTATTTTCATGGTCAGAGGCCATGGAATGGGCCCACAGGTGCCCTTCCCTAGCCCCAGGGACACCCCCACCCACACCAGAGGGATGCCAGAGTATGGGGGGACCCATCCCAGGTGAGTGAGGTAAGTACAGGTAAGTCGTTTTCATTTATTTGCAAAGTGCCATAAGGGGACCTAACTTGAGCCCTCCTACATGGCACTGGGCCCAATGTCCATGCCCAGGGGACATATGTCCCTTGGGCATGGCCATTGGGGTGGTGGGCATGACTCCTATCTTTACTAAGACAAGAGTCATGTCCATGGGGGTCTTACGTCAAAAAACGACACTAGTCTGGTTAGAGGCATTTTTCATGCCTCTGCCCATACTAGCATCATCCTTTGATGCACAACCTCCTGTTCCCCCTAAGCCTCCCCCACCCAGCTAGCATCCTTTTTTATGACGCTAGCCGGGCCTCTCTGCTGGCTACCGTTATTCCATAAATATGACGCCCAGCCGGTGTCTTGGAATGGTGCTAGCCGGGGGTATACTTTTTCACCCAAAACTGCTTTAGCGCGGTTTTGCTTGTAAAAGTGTAAATATGCCCCTAAATATCAACCTGCACTTGCCCACTTCTAAGGACCAGCTACCAAATAGTCACACATTAGAAACATTGACAGAAAAACGGAAGGCAACATAACACAGTATATACAAAGAACACTTTACAGTGAAGCGAACAAGGAAAAGACAAATATGTCTGTTGCTTTTTTCTTTTTTATTCTTTTTCTTTCTACCAAACATGTAAAGAAGTGCAGCTAATGTATTTCATCTTCACACAGGCTTCCATAGATCAGACATAAAATAAGACATCATCTGCTTCTCTAAGCACACAGCTTATCAAAAATACATTTGCATATGCCATTTGCTTGAGGATTCATTGATCAACAAAATGGTTTAAGGGCAAAGTACAGAGGGGCATATTTACAATGGACTGGCACAGTGCAATGCTGTGCCAAAATTGGCAGTGGCGCTCTGAGTCATTTCTGAAATGCAGGGATGTGGGTATTTACAAAAATGTGTCTCACCCCTGTGTTTCCCCTAGCTCTGGTGCTAAATTTAGCTGTCAGCGCCAACATAGACATTCTTGCACCATAGTGCAAGAGTGTCTGCGTTGAAGGGAAGGATTGTTTATGTGCAGGAAGATGTCCCTTACTGCACATAAACAATCTACTATGGTGATCCGGCACTTCTATGCAGCTAACCTAGAAGTACCAAATCGTCATTATTTGAGGATTGTTCATGTGCAGGAAGAGACACCTCTCTGCACATAAACAATCATTCACAGTGGTTTTGCTGTTTATATGTGTGCTGCAGAAAACTGCATGGGGGGGCATATTTAAAAGGCAGCGTTAAGCCACAAAAAGAGGCCTAGCACCACTTTGTAAAAATGAGTAATGTATAGCGCTACTGGAGCCTCACAAAAAGTGACCCTTTGGTGGTGCTATGGGGCTTGTAAATATGCCCCAGAGTCTTTAAAAGAGTCATGTCCAACAGTCAGTCATTCGGTTTAAGTATCATCTTAGACTGAATGGCTGATTGTTGGATGTGACTCTTTGCCAGATATGGCTTGGATGGCTGATTTAAAGACGCTGTACTTTTGTCCTTAAACCATTTTGTTGATCAGCAGTGCATTGCCAGAGTATGTTCTAGTTAGCGTCATTAACTATAAATGATGAATCTCTGTTTTTTTAGTTCAAAACATTAATGTTGCTCTTGACATATTCACTGAATTATCCCCTTCTGTGCCCAGGACGTAATGGTTATGTCCTGAGGCACAGTGCCCGTGTGCCCAGGACGTAACCATTACGTCCTGTGCACAGAGTCCAGAGGGAGCACTAGCGCTCCGTCTGAGGGATTCCCCCTCCCACCCCCCAAGGCAGGGATGGAAGGGGAAGACCTTCCCCTTCCACCCCCCCTGTGACATCAGTGCGTGATCGCATGCTGATTGTCACAGAGGCCTCCTCCCATCGCCCTGGAAGCTCAGCTTCTAGCGCGATCGGACGATAAATGCAAAGCATTTCTCTTCCGATTACGTGGGGGAGGCCAAAGAGGCACCAAAGGGAAGGAAAGGAATTTCCTTCCCTTTGAAGTCTCTCTCTGCGTTTCAAAAGCCAGATTGTAAAGCAATCCGGCTTTTGAAACGCTCACTAGACACCAGGGATTTATTTTTCAAATGAAACTGGCATGAGGGGAGTGAACCCTTGGGCAAGGCTCGCTCCCAGGGGGGGCATTTTTTTTTAAGGCCTATTTTGCCCCCCCTGGGGGCAGATCTGCCTATTATTAGGCCGATCTGCCCCTAGGGGGGACAGAAAAATGTAGGCACCAGGGATAATTTTTTTTTCTTTTTTTGAGTGGTGGGGAGCGACCCCTTAGGCAAGGGTCGCTCCCCTGGGGGGCAAATTGTATTTAGGCCATTTCCGCCCCCCTCAGGGACAGATCGGCCGATTTTAGGTCAATCTGCCCCCAAGGGGGGCAGAAACCACTAGGCACCAGGGATCTTTTCTTTTGCGCCAATGTCACGCAAACATGCCGTAGGCAAGGGTCGCTCCCTGGGGGGATTGGGAGGGGGGGGGAAATGTATTTGAGGCCTTTAGGCCATTTCTGCCCCCCTTGGGGCCGGCTGATCTAGAGGCCAAAATCCACAGGTAGGCACTTTGCAAACAACACCTCTGTTTTCTGTGAAAAAATGTGATGTGTCCACGTTGTGTTTTGGGCCATTTCCTTTCGTGGGCCCTAGGCCTACACACACAAGTGAGGTACCATTTTTATCGGGAGATTTGGGGGAGCGCTGGGTGGAAGGAAATGTGTGGCTCCTCTCAGATTCCAGAACTTTCTGTCACCGAAATGAGAGGAAAAAGGGTTTTTTTGGCCAAATTTTGAGGTTTGCAAAGGATTCTGGGAAACAGAACCTGGTCAAAAGCCCCACAAGTCACCCCATCTTAGATTCCCCTAGGTTTCTAGTTTTCAAAAATGCGCTGGTTTGCTAGGTTTCCCCAGGTGTCGGCTGAGCTAGAGGCCAAAATCCAAAGGTAGGCACTGTTTTCTGTGAAAAAATGTGATGTGTCCACGTTGTGTTTTGTGCCATTTCCTTTCGTGGGCGCTAGGCCTACCCACACAAGTGAGGTACCATTTTTATCGGGAGACTTGGGGGAATGCTGGGTAGAAGGAAATTTGTGGCTCCTCTCAGATTCCAGAACTTTCTGTCACCGAAATGAGAGGAAAAAGTTTTTTGGGGGTCAAATTTTGAGGTTTGCAAAGGATTCTGGGTAACAGAACCTGGTCAGAGCCCCACAAGTCACCCTATCCTGGATTCCCCTAGGTCTCTAGTTTTCACAAATGCACAGGTTTGGTAGGTTTCCCTAGGTGCCGCTGAGCTAGAGGCCAAAATCTACAAGTAGGCACTTTGCTAAAAACACCTCTGTTTTCTGTCAAAAAATGGGATGTGTCCACGTTGTGTTTTGGGGCATTTCCTGTTACCGGCGCTAGGCCTACCCACACAAGTGAGGTATCATTTTTATCGGGAGTCTTGGAGGAACGCTGGGTGGAAGGAAATTTGTGGCTCCTCTCAGATTCCAGAACTTTCTGTCACCGAAATGTGAGGAAAAAGTATTTTTTTAGCCAAATGTTGAGGTTTGCAAAGGATTCTGGGTAACAGAACCTGGTCAGAGCCCCACAAGTCACCCTATCTTGGATTTCCCTAGGTCTCTGGTTTTCACAAATGCACAGGTTTGGTGGGTTTCCCTAGGTGCCGGTGAGCTAGAGGCCAAAATCCAAAGGTATGAACTTTGTAAAAAACACCTCTGTTTTCTGTGAATATATGTGATATGTCCACGTTGTGTTTTGGGCCATTTCCTTTCGTGGGCGCTAGGCCTACCCACACAAGTGAGGTACCATTTTTATCGAGAGATTTGGGGGAACGCTGGGTAGAAGGAAATTTGTGGCTCCTCTCAGATTCCAGAACTTTCTGTCACTGAAATGAGAGGAAAAAGTTTTTTTTGGGTCAAATTTTGAGGTTTGCAAAGGATTCTGGGTAACAGAACCTGGTCAGAGCCCCACAAGTCACCCTATCTTGGATTTCCCTAGGTCTCTAGTTTTCACAAATGCACAGGTTTGGTGGGTTTCCCTAGGTGCCGGTGAGCTAGAGGCCAAAATCTACAGGTAGGCACTTTGCTAAAAACACCTCTGTTTTCTGTCAAAAAATTGGATGTGTCCACGTTGTGTTTTGGGGCATTTCCTGTTACCGGCGCTAGGCCTACCCACACAAGTGAGGTATCATTTTTATCGGGAGACTTGGGGGAACGCTGGGTGGAAGGAAATTTGTGGCTCCTCTCAGATTCCAGAACTTTCTGTCACCGAAATGTGAGGAAAAAGTATTTTTTTAGCCAAATTTTGAGGTTTGCAAAGGACTCTGGGTAACAGAACCTGGTGAGAGCCCCACAAGTCACCCCATCTTGGATTCCCCTAGGTGCCTAGTTTGCAAAATAATGCACAGGTTTGGTAGGTTTCCCTAGGTGCTGGCTAAGCTAGAGGCCAAAATCCAAAGGTATGAACTTTGTAAAAAACACCTCTGTTTTCTGTGAATATATGTGATATGTCCACGTTGTGTTTTGGGCCATTTCCTTTCGTGGGCGCTAGGCCTACCCACACAAGTGAGGTACCATTTTTATCGGGAGACTTGGGGGAACGCTGGGTAGAAGGAAATTTGTGGCTCCTCTCAGATTCCAGAACTTTCTGTCACCGAAATGAGAGGAAAAAGTGTTTTTTGGGTCACATTTTGAGGTTTGCAAAGGATTCTGGGTAAAAGAACCTGGTCAGATCCCCACAAGTCACCCCATCTTGGATTCCCCTAGGTGTCTAGTTTTAAAAAATGCGCTGGTTTGCTAGGTTTCCCAGGTGCCGACTGAGCTACAGGCCAAAATCCACAGGTGGGCATTTTGCAAAAAACACCTCTGTTTTCTGTGAAAAAATGTGATGTGTCCACATTGTGTTTTGAGCCATTTCCTTTCGTGGGCGCTAGACCTACCCACACAAGTGAGGTACCATTTTTATCGGGAGACTTGGGGTAACACAGAATAGCAAAACAAGTGTTATTGCCCCTTTTCTTTCTCTACATTTTTTCCTTCCAAATGTAAGGCAGTGTGTAAAAAAGACGTCTATTTGATAAATGCCCTGTAATTCACATGCTATTATGGGCACCCCGGAATTCAGAGATGTGCAAATAACCACTGCTTCTCAACACCTTATCTTGTGGCCATTTTGGAAATACAAAGGTTTTCTTGATAACTATTTTTCCTTTTTTTATTTCAGCAAATGAATTGCTGTATATCCGGTATAGAATAAAAACCCATTGCAAGGTGCAGCTCTTTTATTGGCTCTGGGTACCTAGAGTTCTTGATGAACCTACAAGCCCTATATATCCTCGCAACTAGAAGAGTCCAGCTGACGTAACGGTATATTGCTTTCAAACATCTGACATCGCAGGAAAAAGTTACAGAGTAAAACGTGGAGAAAAATGGCTGTTTTTTACCTCAATTTCAATATTTTTTTATTTCAGCTGTTATTTTCTGTAGGAAACACTTGTAGGATCTACACAAATGACCCCTTGCTGAATTCAGAATTTTGTCTACTTTCAGAAATGTTTAGCTTTCTGGGATCCAGCATTGGTTTATCACCCATTTTGATCACTAACTGGAAGGAGGCTGAAAGCACAAAAAATAGTAAAAACTGGGTATGTCCCAGTAAAATGTCAAAATTGTATTGAACAATTGGGTTTTCCAATTCAAGTCTGCCTGTTCCTGAAAGCTGGGAAGATGGTGATCCAGCCACTGCAAACCCTTTGTTGGTGCCATTTTTAGGGAAAAAACCACCAGCTGCCATCTGCAGCCCTTTTTTCCCATTTTTTTGAAAAAAATAAATGTTTCACTGTATTTTGGCTAATTTCTTAGTCTCCTTCAGGGGAACCCACAAAGTCTGGGTACCTCTAGAATCCCTAGGATGTTGGAAAAAAAGGACGCAAATTTGGCGTGGGTAGCTTATGTGAACAAAAAGTTATGAGGGCCTAAGCTCGAACTGCCCCAAATAGCCAAAAAAAGGCTCGGCACAGGAGGGGGAAAAGGCCTGGCAGCGAAGGGGTTAAAACATTACATTAACCTTTTTTCAGTTTAAGAATATATATATATATATTCACTGAAAAAACAAAGGTTACATGGACAATATATCTAGGAAATAGAATAAAAAAAAAACAGACATTCACTTAAAAAACAAAGGTTACTGGGACGTTATAGTAAGGCTCACATTTTAAGCATACCAAACCATAGCACTTCAGCTGTTATAGCAAGAGTTATCTCAAATAACTATAACTCATGCCCTAACGTAAATATAACTCATGCCCCCACCATGCACAGTTTCCTTGTCAAAAATGTTACTGCAAAAATGACTGATATTATCAATGATATTATCAAAAATGCCATGAGTGTTGTAATTTCTGCTGCAATTAGTGGAGCATGTTGAGAGTGAGAGTTATAAATACCTTAGGGCACAAAAGTAATTTTCATTACTATATGTTAATCCAACCACCACAGAGCAGGGCAGGGATTGGCCGCAGGACCTGGCATGTGGCGATTCCCAGGAGCTAACCCCTATAACCACCCAACCCCATGCTGTGCGCTGCCTTCGGCCATGCACAGCAGGGTTTGGCTGCAGGGCCTGGCCTGTGGCCCGACCCTTCAGTCTACCCTCATAACCACCTAAACCCCTGCTGGGCATGGCTTGCGGGTGTTGTCTGCAGGGCCTGGCCTGGTACACGACTGCCCCCTCCCAGGCCCCTTCCCCAGGGCGTGGCCTAATTATTTATGTCTTTTTCAGGTAGGGGCCATGCAGCCCCATCCGCAGGCTGAGCTCCACCCCTGCCATGTGAACTGGGTGACCCCCACGGCACCCACTCACAATGTCGGGGGATCATGGAGGGGAGCCTGAAGACCCACATGGTTCAGCTGGCTCCCCGGCTCCTGTGGAAGCCAGCATTTCTGTCACAGAGAGGGAGCTGATAAAGCAGCTCCCTCTCTGTGAGAGCAATTATTTCCTCTGTCTCCCTGTCTGCATCTCCGTGGGCAGGGAGGCAGAGGAAACCCCTGCTTGTTACAAGGGAGAGGTGTTTGACAGCTCTCCCTCGCTGGGAGCAGAGTGTTGCTGTGACTTCCAAGCCACAGCAAACAGCTATGTCCCGGGGGTTGGCACCGCAGGACATTGCAGGAGCCAGCCCTGGGAGTGGGGTGGTCCTCAGGGCCATCTGCGGCTCCAAGAGTGGGGCCATACAGCCTCCTTCCAATGAGCATTGCGCTGCGGAGGTGGTTGTCCACGGGCCTCGGAAACAGACCCCCTTCACTCTTTTATTCTACTGCCGTGGAGTTGGCATTCCCCGTTTGCACTGTGATGAGACCTGGGAAGTGATGGTCCACAGGGCTGCAGCGGGTGCCAGGTGGCCCCCACAAACTGAAAATATGAATGCCCATGGGACCTGGCCCACCTGGGGGCCTCACAGAAATAAGGACGGGAGCCCACGCTTGTTTTATTATTTTTAAATGTCACCGGATCCGCGGATCTGCCACAAATCACTGCAAAAATAAAAAAAATGCTTTGTTACTGTTGGGGAGCATCAGAGCTAGGGGTTCAAGGTGACTCTTCCCTTGCCCCTTTTCAAATTTTTTTTACAATTTTTTTCTGGGACTTGGCCAAAGTCAAGTCCCAAGATGGCTGTCAACACTTCCTTGTTGAAGTGTTGGCAGCCAATCAGATCTCAGTACGAGATCAGCAGGGTTCAAGGAGCCTTTGTGTCCCTATATATACAAGTTTGGATTTTCCTAAATTTCTTACAAACTACTGAATAGATTTACACCAATACCGAAAAGGGTGCTTTTTGACCCAATAGCTACCTTTCCGCCAAATTTGGTGTAATTCTGTCCAGTGGTTCAGACTCTATCACTGTTTAAAATCCCTATAGAAAAATAAATGAGGGGAGTGTTTTGGGACCCCCCATTTTTCTTGGCTACCGCTTGACTGATTATCTTAAAACTTTCCAGACAGACGCTGAAGTGAGCAACGCATTACCCACTGCCATGCATAGTTTTTTTGTCAAAACGCTTACTGCAAATATTACATTGACATTATCAATGATGTTATCAAGAATGTCATGAGTGCCATAATTTGTGGGGTAATTAGCAGTGCATGATGAGGGTGTGAGTGATAATTACCTTAGGGCACAAGTTATAGTTAATTGAGATAACTACAACAGGTTAATTGCTATGGTTTTGTATGTTTAAAATGTGAGCCTAGCTATGACGTCCCTGTAACCTTTGGGTTTTTAAGTGAATTTCTAAATTATTTAAAAAATTCTATTTCCTAACTAAAATGCCCCATAACCTTTGCTTTTTTCAGTGAATTTCTGTTTTGTTTTAACATATACTAATTTCCATTACTATATGTTAATGCAACCACCACTGCGTGTGGCCAACCCCCTATAACCACCCAGCCTTGTGCCATGCACGGCCTTCGGCTTGTGGCCAGTCCCTGCGGACAACCCCTCCTAAACACCCTTACCTGAGAAAGAGAGAGAGATTAATTGGGAGACAGAGAGAGACAGTGATTTAGGGTTTGATGAATGATATACCTAGGATGAGATATTTCTGGACACATTTAAAAGAAAAATGTTTTTGTCAATTAAAAAGGGTGAGATCACCTTTTAGTATGTAACTTAAATATTTATAGTTGAAAATAAATTATTGCAGGAAATGACCACAAGCTCACCTTGACTAGAGCCCTTAACTGTTATTGTGCATGGCTGAGACCTTAACCACTAGGCCAGAGGTGACTCCTTGCTGTGCAGTGTCCAGACTTAGCTATGACATTTACCTCTTTCTCTCTCTCTTCCGTCCCATCATGGGATGGAAGAGAGAGAGAGAGAGAGAGAGAGAGAGGGAGTAGGAGGCTGGCCTAGTTTGTTGGGGGTACCTATGGTACTTACACCTTATACCAGGTCTAGTTATCCCTTATTAGTGTAGTGTAGGCAGTGTCTAGAAGCTAGGCTCTCTAGAGGTAGCTGTGGATAAGCAGCCAAGGCTTATCTAGGAATCATGCAAAGCTCATGCAATACCACTATAGTCACACAGTACTCACATACATGAAAGAAAATACTAAGTTTTACCAAAATAAAGGTACTTTATTTTGGTGATACCAATGCCAAAAATACCATAGAGACTATGCTTCCTTAGGAGGTAAGCAATACAAAAATGATATACACTACTATGCAGAAATAGGCTTAAAACAGTTGGAAAACAGTGCAATTAGTGAAAATCACAAAAGCTAGAAATGGGCCTGGGGGAACACAAACCATATACTAAGAAAGTGGAATGCGAATGTTGGTTTCCCACCTAGGCAAGTGTAATATGTAGAGGGGAGCTGGGAGTACTTGAAGACCCCAAAGGTAAGTACTAGAACCCACCCTAGTGCCCAGGAAAGTAGGAGTAAAATACAGTAATTTTCCCTGAACACACACAGAAACGAAAAGAAGGATTATGCAAGAACCAGAAGAGACTTCAAGACACCAACAGTGGATTCCTGGACCTGAGGACCTGTGGAAGAAGGGAACCACGTGCAAGGAGCACAGAAGAGTCTAGTGCATACAGGAGCCCCTGCTAACACGGAAGAAGGTGCAAATGAAGAATCACTTTGAGGAAGAACAGTCAGTATTGCACCCAAAAAGACAGAGTCGGGTTCCTAGTTGTTGCAAGTGATGTCCCATGCTGTATGGAGGATTGCAGTCTGGTTTGCGTTGCTGGAGTCTGCCGACAAGCCTTGGCACACGCAAAGCTCGTGGTTAGCAGAAAATGCGCTGCCCGGGACCCAGGAGGGGGAGTCGAAGGGGGCTCTCAGCAGCTCAGAGAGCCCACAGAAGACCAGTCAGTGTGCACGGGAGCCCCAAAACACAAGGACAAGGAATGTACAAAAAGAGGCCCATGCAGCACTACAACAAAGGCTTCCACGCTGTTGGAGAACCACCCAGGAAGCTGTGTGTCGCAGGATAGAGTGCTGGGGCCTGGAGCTGCAAGATGCATGAAGAACTTTGTGGAAGGAACTGCAAAACATGCTGTGCATGGGGGTACTGTCGTGCGTGGGAGGCAAGCTCTTACCTCCACCAAAGTTGGACAGATGGATGTCAAAACCTTCTAGACTACTTCAGTCCACCGCCTGTGATGCATGATTCATGCAGCTCAGCAGGAGAGGGGATCCACGCAGCTGGTCGTTGTTGCAGTAGGTGCCTGCTGAAGCAAGGAAGTGACTCCTTCACCCCGATTGAGATTCCTTCGCTCTTTTGGTGCAGGCTGAAGACGGGCTGCCCTCAGAGGATGCACAACTGGGAAACAGTTGCAGTTGCCAGCAGAAGCTGAAGAAACAATGTTGCAAAAGGTGTCTTGCTTCTTTGTTGCCATTAGTAGAGTTCCTGGAGGGTCCAGATGCAGTTTCTTCAGAAGTTGAAGTGGAGGATGCAGAGCATTTCTCTGGAGTGTTGCAAATCAAATCTGAAGAACCACCCAAAGGAGAGAACCTAAATAGCCCTGAAAGGGGGATTGGTCAGCTAACCAGGTAAGCACCTATCAGAGGAGGGCTCTGAAGCAACCTGCTGGCACTGGCCACTCAGATGCTCCCAGAGTTCCCTGCCAACTTGTAATTCAAGATGGCAAAACCCAGGGACCCACTGGAGGAGCTCTGAGCACCATCCCTGGGATTGTGATGGACAGGGGAGTGGACCCTCCCCTTTCCTTTGTCCAGTTTCGCTCCATAGTAGGGACTGGGGGTCCCTGAACCGGTGTAGACTGGATTATGCAAGGAGGGCACCAAATGTGCCCTTCAAAGCATTTCCAATGGCTTGGGGAGGCTAACCATCCCAAGCTTATAACACCTATTTCCAAAGGGAGATTAGATAAATTGAGAATGGAAATTTCATTTTGACAACCAGCGAGTTCCTGTAAGTCACAATCTAATTTCTCCGGTTGTGGGTCTCTCTTTCCATCTGTACTCCTTCTACTCTTGCCTTGCCCTTTTCAGGTCCTATAGTGTGTGAGTCTAGTCTTTTGCAGGGTTGTTTGTGTCCTTTGCTGTATCTTTCCAATTCCAATAAAAAAGGAGATTTGTTTGAAGAGACACTGGTCTGCTGTCTGGATGAGCTGTAAGAATCCTCACTTGTTATGCTCGAAATACTAGATGCTTCCATATCTCTAGTGGAGGCGACTGAGGATAGATCGGTATTGGCCCTGTGGTGCGTCTTTTCAGGTTTATCAATTTTTATATTATCAAACCTGCGCGCATAAGTGAAAACCCTACCATTTATGTAATAATCTGCATCCCTTCTCAGCTTTCACATTTTTTTCTCTTTGATATACAATTGATGATTGTAGAGAACATCCTTAAGTATTTTGTAATTCTCTTCACCTACCTCAGGTACCTTAGCATCCCTAATCTCTGTTTCCAAAGTGTGTATGTCCTGTGGTAGTTTATCCCTCTTGCCAATGGCATCCCTGATCAGGATGTTCATCATCCCAAATGAAGACATGATTAGAAGTTGTTCCCATTCTTTGAGGAGTTCTGGACTTAAATCTTCAAAGGAGGGGAAAAGAACCACATGCAGTCCCCTGGGAATTTGTTTTTTCTCAATGTATTTCTGTAATATGGGGAAATCCCACCATCTGGATAGTTCCTGTTTATTTAGACGTTCTAGTCTGACAAATTTCATTTTTAAACCTTCCTTGTTTTTAATACTCAGGTTAGTAGGTACTTCTTGTAGATTATTATGGAACAATTCTTCCAAGAAACTAATTCTGTTATTATTAAAGGTGGCTATGTTGGGTCCTCTGGGACATTCTGTGTCACAGCTTCTTACCACCAGACATCAAGAAAAAGTGGTTACCCAAACCGCCCTGTGGGTTTTCATAAGTATGGCCATTGCAATATCTGTTGTTATGCCAGGGACAAGACTGTCATGTTTCAGTACAACACCAAAGTCTCACACTGGATCACGAAATTCATCAATTGCAATACCAGACATGTGGTTTATTGTCTATCATGTGTGTGCGGTTGCATCTATATTGGTAGTAAAATCAGGCCACTCAAAGAGAGGATCCAAGAACATATAAGCACAATCACACACAACAATGGAGACTATCCCTTTGTTATGCACTATGACAAGGTACATGGCAAAAGATAATTTTTAGGCATCACTATCCATGTTATTGACACAATAGGTACTACCCCACGAGGTGGCAACAGAACTCTGATGTTTATACGTTTGGAAAGCAAATTGATTAAAATACTTAGAACAGTGGAAGAAGGTCTTGATACCGAGAAGGACCTACATGTTTTCCTAGGGGACTGAGCCAATAATGGTATTGGGAGGAACATTGATGTGTGGTATCACATTGCTCTCATTTGTGACCTATGCATTATGTTTTTCCCTTTTTGGATTTTGCAACATGATCAACATGAAGGTTCCAGACTAGTTGTTGTGAAACTAATGTGTGTCAGTCAACATTTTCTGTTGTCTGGGTACTCACCACTGTCTTTGGCCATGTGGGGGGAATGTTTCACTATTACTGGATGATGTTATGGGCCCACCTTTGATGGATTGTTTTTTCCTCTCCTTTGACTCAAACCACAAAAACTAGTCTAATACCATGTTGATTGATGATGCTTACTTCTAATGTTCATAAGTATTTGGCGTTTGTTTCTCATTCTTTTCTTTTTAGATGCCCAATTCCAAGTGTTCATTTCTTATCAACCGGTTGATCAATATATGATTAGTGTACCACATATGGTTCTGTGTAAAGAAAATGTGTCTGACAAATGTAAGTTATGTATATGCACTCCCTTGCGACTACAAGGGTATTATTGGTTGGTCATCTACACCTAGGATGAGGCCACCGATTTCCCTTCAGCCCTTTGTGTATTTTGTGAGTGACACCATTCCCTTTTCTATTATGTTGTTCTTTTCAACAAACCTTAAATTAATTCCTATTTTCATTTTATGACGATGCTTCGACTCATTTGCAACTTTCTCGTAAAGTGGTCGATCACTATAGGTTAACATGTTTAAGATAGCTTGCTTATAAGAATTGTAGTTTGCAGTATGAAATGTATATTTATGCAATGCTAGTACTATGTATGTGTGCACACTCCAAGATGGTGCCTTCAGAGGTAGTTTTGAGGAAATGTAGTCCTCTTTTTATTTTCATTAACTTCCTATATCCATATGTGTTCTCCGGTGTCTCCCACACAATTACTACATCTTACTTTACACTACTTGGCGCTTTGTTAAGAATAATGGTGTTTGGAGCTCGTTGCTCCACGCGCTACCAAGAGCACCAGCCCTGGAGGTATGCTTTTGGATGAATACAGCTTTCGCCGTCACTAGCGTATTTGTTGCACTCGGAACAATGTTAAGTTGTTGTTTGAATCTCTTACCCTACTGGGTGCTACTGCCCTGGATGTGGTGTGTGGCGCACAGTATGGCATTCCTTGGACTAAGGCATATTATTTACTATTTTCCTGCCACATGAGCTCTTATTTTCACGGATGACTGGGTTTCATTGATCCAGGGGGAACATGCGCATTTTGACATGGCTTTGCCTATACCACTGACACAGCTCTCTCAGGTTTCAGTATACCGGGTGTCACTGCCCCGAGGAGGTATCTGTGCATAATTATGGCTCTCCATGTCACAAACTGAACCACTTTTATGTTTGTTTCCTCCTTTCGAGAGCGTTGCTCCACGATCATTACTTTTCCCTGTGCACTTCCTACCTCGTGCATATGGGAACTTTGCATGATATGCACATTATGCATTTTGTTGCATTTTAACAATAATAAGTCTGAATACTTTAGCTCTGCATTCTTTGATGCTACATAGTTTTTCAATGACTACTTCTTTTCATGTGTCTTAGGCTTGTCATGGCCTTGTCTTTCGAGTCTTGTTGAATTATCCCTCTACTCAGAGGACAGTGAAATATAGATATGTTTGTGTACTGATGTTATTCCTAATCACCTTGGTGGGATCTTTATCTTAACATTATTTTGGTTTTCTGCCTATTATATATATAGAATCAAATTACCGCAATGGATGCCACTTTATATGCAGGAGTTCATCACATTGAAAATCCGTTACCTCCTGTTGTGTCTGTACATAGTAAAGTAGTTCTCTGGTTACCAAAGGGTAAATCTAGCTTGTGGTATGAGACACTGTGTAGCATATACATATACTGTTTGTGGCTGTTTGGCTTATGTTTTTTGCTTTTCTTTCAAGAATGCTCTACTTAGCACAAACCTTAATCCACATATGAATGTAGTTCAATTGAATTTGGTATGTTCTTGTCTTGTAGCTCCACTGGGCTAGCTTCACTTGCTTGGTGTTAGGTTTGATACACATTCGCCACTGGGGACTGTGGTAGACTATCTCTATCTACATCACCTTCTCACTGATGTATACCGGTTTCTCCAACTTAAATTTGGACACTATAATCACACCTTGCATATGTGTTTGATCCTTTTACCACACTTAACTCCACCATGATTGAGCATTGTGGATATAAGAGGACAATAATAATATAAATTCCTTTTGCTCGTTTTGAATAACCGCATGGTTCGGGTGTCACTTACCCGAATACTGGGATTTAAGGCGACTTCCTAAACTAACACTAGGTTTTCTGAAACAGCGGTAATTGTTATTATTTTTTGTTATCGTCCTTTCATAACTGTGAATTGTCTTTCACATATCAACTTTTACAGACTTAGAAAAGTCTAGATGATGAAACATGTGTCAGCTGCCGACTTTTCAAAGGTTCCCTGCTCTCAATGGGAGAGCAGGGACTGTAGATTCCGGGCGTGGTGGAAATGAATTGTGCACAGGGTGGTATGGGTGCCTGTCAGGGCATCAAGTACAGATCGTCTGTATTGGGAATAGGCGAATAAAGGGTATTCTCAAAAGTGAAAGGCCTGAGAGTCAGGCAGTGAGATAACTGGATTTATTAAATGTGGTTTGTGGACAGGTGGGTACTGGTGATAGTGGTAGGAATGCATGGCAGGCCACCAGGTTATTTATTTCAAATTTGTATGAGACAGGGGAAGATGATTCAAAGGGTGGTATGCGTAGGTGTTTAGCCAAACGCCATCCAGATTCCTCTCACACCTCCTTTTGTCCAGAACTAAGGCCAAACAATAATCATTGCAAGGCTGAACAGATGTGTCCTGTAAGGCCTAGGTCCCCTCTCCTTAGCCACAGGCAATCAATCTATCACTAACTTTTACACTAAATATATATATGACCCAACCCTTCTCTATCACTTACCTTTATCTTAAACTTACTCATAAACTTGATGCACACCCCACTATCCTTACCATAACCTTTACCCTAAAATTAAACTTAACTGTGAGAAATTGGGTTGTGGTTGTTGGTTGAAAATAGATAACCCCTGTTTAAGCAGCAGCCACACACCTTGTCAGAGTGAACCACAAAATGCAGTAAATTAACCAGTGCTTCATCCTCTGGTACTTGGCACAAAAGCAGACATTCTTAACTTATGGGCCATTTGTAAAGTATTTATGCAGCACACAGACAGTAGTAAAATAAAACAACAAAAGAAAAAGCCCACACCAATTTAGAAAAATAGAGTACAATTTGATACTTTATTTGGCACCAAAATGACAAAAATTAAATTAGTAGAACTGAAGATATGGGATTTTAAAGATTTTAGGTAAGTAATTTCCCTAAAAGCTCAAATTGCCACTTGTGGTCACCTGGCTGGGTAAGTCCAGGGAAAATCACAAGTTCAGGCCAGCCACAATGGATTGCCGCCTGGATACAGGGACCAGGTTGGTCCTGCTGAAAGAGTTATCTTCTAAGTCCACAGTAAATAGTTCTATTCATGGTGGAAGGGGCCGCGAGGAGTAGGGAGAGGGTTGCAGATGGTCATTAATGTAGCAAGAAGAGTAGGCCAGGCATCATGGATGGTCGTCACTATAATACGAACATCCTGTTGGGCAACACAGATGGGTGTTCCTGGACCTTCACATTGGCAGTCACCACAAGCTGATAATGCTGTGGCACGAAGTGCAGATCTTGACCTGCTGGGAGTCGTTACTGTGGTGTAGTGTCTGTTACATCTGCTCATGTGGCCCATGAGAGGCTGCACGCACCAAATAGGGCAGGAAAATGCCAACTTTTCAAAATTTTAACTTTTACTATTAAAGAGGATTTTTAATTACATTTTCCCAGACACCAAACACGGAAGGTCCACCTCTTCCCAATCAAAGGTTAGCACATATTAAATTTTATAACACAACTCAATGTTGCTGTATGGGAAAAATAGGCCTTAGTGTAATGAAAAACAAATTTAGCAGTTTTTCATGAAAAGGACATGTAAAACTTAAAAGTACATGTGCAACTTTTTAATTGCCATTTTAATTACAATGCACACTGCCCTGTGGGCTATCAAGGGCTACCTTAGGGGTAGGGTATATACAGTCAAGGAGGCGTTTACGGCTTGGCAAGGGGGTTATATTGCAAGGTGAACTGGCAGTTTAAAACTGCATTCAGGCTGCAATGGAATGCCAGGGACATGTTACTTAAGTGGATGGCACAAAAGGTAATGCAGGCCCGCTAGTAACATTTAATTTACTGGGAATATGGCATACCACTTTACAAGGGACTTATTAGTAAACTAGAAATGCAAATTAGGTGTAAGACAATTTGCCCATGTTTAAGTAAAAGAGCAAAAGCACTTTAGCTCTGGTTATCAGTGGTAAAGTGCACAGAGTCATAAGGCCAACAAAAAAAAAGAGGGGAAGCAAATGTTTGGCTGAAGACCACCCAAGGCTGACCGATCCAGCACTAAGCTTTTGTCTTACACATTTTTTAGGCTTTCTACATTCTCAAAAAGTTTTCAAACTCCCTGCTTTTTTCCCTACATTTCAGTTTTCTATCTTTGAGGTTTTCTAGCTTCTAGAGTCAAAAGTTTGTTTTTCTCACTTGTTATTTTGATCTTGAGATTTAATCCGAAGTGTATGTAACAGGCAAAGCTAGGTGCACTAAAAACAGGCAACAAAAGACTCCTCAGATATGTGCAGCACACAAATCATTGAATGGCAGGTCAACAGATTTCAGGGAACATGAGTGGCCAGAGTGCAATTGTATCAAAGAGTCTTCACTGGTGAATGAGTGTCAGAAATAAGTAAGAGCCTTCAAACCGTGTTCAGCAGGTCCCAGAATCAGCTTCTATTGCATGCTTGAAATCCCTCCATAAAAGAACACCTGCATCACACAATGTTCAGGAAGTGTATCCAATCTGGCATCTAGACACAGAATTTCAGCAAATGAATAGTGTCTTGTCCTGCATGCCCAAATCCTCAGAAGGGACTACCCCTCACACCTCACGCCGAGGCTCACTGTGTCACATTGGTTTAATAAACATAGTGTGGCATCAGGTACCTCTTTCCTAAAGACACCAGAAATAGTCTATCATCACCAATTTATTGAACATCTGATACCACATTCACTGACATCTGATGCCACACTCACTGACATCTAGACTGAAACTAGCACTTCCTGTTGTACAGCGCACCCTTCGGTTGCCTCAAGGTGACATATTTGGCATGCATTTAAAACTGGCAAATTTTTGTCTTGTACATCTACTACATTAGTGCATGGCAGCTAACGTCCTCAAGTTAAATCCAAACATATACAAAATCTTTTTGAGCAAAGGACATTCCCATTGGGGATGTCAAACTCTGGCATGCATCTGAGGGAACATGTCTTATACTCTGCTCATAGTTAGAATGTGAGTGTCTTAATAAACTCTAATTCCATTGCCCTCCAAACAGCTGTGGCTAATGTGGAGCAAAGCATAACGCAATTAGGCATAATATGTTTGTGATGCTTCCTATCATGCTGAACGGAAGAAGCGAATTAGGGATATAGTAATGATAAGGCAACATTTTTGTCAACAGTCTCATCCCACAGGAGGCTTAAAAAGTCCTGATGCTTCAGCCGACAGCACTAACCATTATGGGACTAGTACTCTTGCTGTCAGTATTGGCCTTCAGGTTACAGATTTCTTAGTGTGGTTGGTTCAAAAAAGCAGAACTGGCTGAAAGGCACCTTCAAAAAAGCATGTATTGATAAGAGGTCAAACAATTACTTTTTTCTGTCTGTGTACCCAGCCATTCAGTTTATTTCCATACATTTTACAACTTCAGTACTCATTGTTCTCAAAACCAAGGAGGAGAGCAGTAAAGATCCCAATTAATATTTTCCTGCTTCCTTTGCCCGACAGGTCCCATTATTTTTACAGAAAGATAAAAAAAGAAACTGAAGTAAAACAAATCAACACTAGCCTTATAGCCTCTGGTGGCAGCTAGTTGCATAAAGAAATACACAGGTGAGAAACTGCAGAAAGACCAAACAGCACAAGGTTCAGACTAATTTACCAGCGGCCAGGTGTCTTTCTCTCTCCCTTGGAATGTCTGCATCTGGCAACCTGCAAGAGGAACATACTACCAATTGGGATTTTTGTAAACACAGTAGCTGCTCTAAGTTAGTCATTTCCTGTACCACAGCATGATGGCAGCGGGCCCCCCTAGATAGGTAAATTTTTCTCTCACTTCAGCCTATATCTTTTAAAGAAAAGTCACACCTTTCTACCATCAGAATCACACCATATATAACAAAGTGATCCTACGAACCCATACAGGCGGTACAAAACTCAATTAATATATCACAATCCTCTAAAGTGAACACATAAATATTGGGAAAAAATAGAGAAAAGTGGAGCTAACATAAAGAAAATAACAACAGCACCAGACCTATGCAAAAGTTTTCAGCTATATTTGAAAACAATCATAAATATGAAAATACAATGGTTGCTCCTTTGTTACATAGGATGCCTAAAAGCAAGTGAGCCTGCAAAAATATCAGAACAACATATAATGAATCATTCAGATTTTGTTTGTAGCCTGTCTGTACATTCCCGATGGACAACATGTTGTATGATCACTTTGTTATATATATACTAGAATTTACCCAGGTCCTGTGACTTTCTGGGTCACCTCATTGCTGTGTAATAAAGTAACCCATCAGAATCACAGCACCACTGCCTCCCTCTCCATCAGCCTCAATGTTCTCTACACAGTACTGTGCACTAAGGCAGTGGTTCCCAACCTTTTGATTTCTGTGGACCCCCACTTTAACATTAATGGAACCCAGGGACCCCCACTGAATCATCATGGGAAACCGGGGACCCCCGCCTGAGTCATTACTGGAAGCTGGGGACCTAATCTGTCAATATTTCGTAATATTTTTTAATTTTCTAGGCTCTCGCGGACCCCCTGAGAAGGCTTCGCGGACCCCCAGGGGTCCCCGGACCACGGGTTGGGAACCACTGCACTAAGGGAACAAGCATTTGCAATGCAATTGGTCTTCCATTTGCTCGAGTTAGAGCTATTAGCATTGTAAACTCTTAACTGGACTTTTCTTGCCACATAAATTGAAAATGAAAAGTAATACAATGTCACATAAGTGAGCCGATTCAGAGCACCAGGCCATGAGCGTGAAGGGGACACGCAAAAGGAAAAAGTTTGCTGGCAGTCAAACATATCGGCAGGAGTGCAATTAGCCATGTAACAGGGTTGCATGCATTTGCAAATGATAACAAAGGATTTTTCAAGGGCAAGCCCATGAGCGAGCAATAGTGATAGGCATGAGGTGGGTGTGGCTAAAAGCCCAAATAGATAACGACACGTCAGACAAGCAGCGCTTGTGCACTGCTATGCTCAACCTAAAAACTAGCGTTTGCGCTTATGTCTCCCTCCAGACAGATGTTTCCACTTAGTCACATAGCACCCATGTGCACATGAAGACGATAATGTTTTTAGGGAAGAGGGTGAGGGGTGGGGGGTTGTTAAGAACTATATGGGTTATTTAGTTTGCATTATGGAGAGCCGTACACATGGTAGGTCGAACCCATTCATGCCTCTGATGCTTGTATTGCTGCCAATGATTCTACATGTCATTTCATCAGAGGCCCTAGTTTGCATATCTTCACTGTGCCTCATTTGACAGCATGTATACTGTACTAATCTCTGCAATATTGCCTATTTCATGGCTTGGGTATTGTACATCTTGTCATGACTTGTATGATTTGAGTATGAATTACTAAAAACAATAAAGTTTGTGTTAAAAAAAGTATTTCTCTTGATGTGTGGAACAATGTGTGCCCTCCCAGAAAGACATATGAAATATTGGGAGGAAGTAGGGTTTGTGTATTCACATGTACACTGCAGCTAACATAGGTCAATGCTAGCAGTCAGACTTTACCAGCAGCTCATCCACCACAGATCATCAGCCTTTAAAGAAGCAGGAGTCCTGTTCTGGCTCGCTCTAATTGGCCAGGCCACCCAATGCAGATTTTCCCTACAATGTGAGTTTAGCGCATCCACATGGAGATAATCAACAGTGGCTCAATTTGCAGGGAGAAAGTTCCTGGACATGAGGCCATGTTTTTGTTTTCGTCCATTTTTTTCATTTACCTCTATAACTTCTTAATCATTTTTAATATTCTTTGACTCAGACGTGTTGAATTAATGGCAGTTAAAGCATATAATTTTTATAAAATATTTACATCATATTTGGATGGCCAGATTAGCAAATTCACCCACAGTCTGTCTTGCTGAAGGCCAAGAAAAATGTCTTCCCCACCATTTACGAACAAGTGGTTTATCTGAGGGATTTGAAATGACTGCAATGGTAAAGATAGACTCTTGATATCAACAAATGTTGTGGTGACTTAAGAGTGTTATCCCTGGTTCACAAACAGGAACAATACACATTTTACTCTAATGATACAGTGAGACTCATTTTTGTGGCTTGTAAGCATACTACCGACAAGGCACTGCTGAGATATGTTGCAGTATTGAAATGTGTTTCTTGCATTCTTTAGTTTCCTAAATAAAAGCACATTACTTCTAAAGCTTAGCAGGGTTCTATGTGGGGTTCTAAACATCTCTATTTGTAGTATCAACTGATGATCAAAATAGATCAACGGTATTGCCGTAAGATGTCAGAATGTGTCCCTCCTATTGTGCCCATGAATTTTTCACTTATCTTTTGATGGTCTTTGGCTGGCAACATTCCCTGTTTCTTTCCCATATGCACTGGGGGCCTTGACAGCTGAGCTCTGGTCTGAATTTGTTCTGAAATTACAATTATGAAGTTCTTGGCATTCTTCTTTCTTTTAACTTTCTCTTAAGACAATGTGTCCTACTATCTGATCTTTGAATTCAACTGTTTGACTATTATAGTTTGGGTCATAAGTTTATTGCTGCCTTCTTTGAGTCAGGTATTAATACAATTGAAATTAAGCATTTCCAAAATGTTTTACTTTTCAGAGAATTAAAGAGCTAGAGGAGAGAATTGAAGGTCAGAAAAGACAAATAAAAGAATTAGAAGAGAAGGTAACTATGATGATTTTTAAATAGATTATTTTTAACATGTAGTCAAAGTAAACAATTTAGCACTTTACAATAGAATGTTTATTGTTGTACAGTAGCCTTTTGTATCAAATATCAGTAAAAGTTGTGAATAATTTGATGCAGCATTGTTAGAAATGGGGGTTTGTAGTTGGGTAGGGTATTCACCTTAGCCAGGCAGAAGCCATCACTCTAGTCAGGGCAAGTAAGTTACACACCAAAGATAACCTGTGCTCACTCCCTTGTAGCTTGGCCCAGAGCAGTCAGGTTTGTCTCCAGAGGCAATGTGTAATTGCACAACACACTCAAACCGATGGCACAATAAATACACCACAAAAGAGACTCCACATGTAGTTATATATAAATATGTTTCTTATATTGTAAATATACATCTTAGACCAAACACAACATAAATCACAAGTACTGTGCATATTATACAAATATTGAGGTGGTACTCATTATCCTGGCAGTGCAAGTATCTAGATGTCATACATTATAACATGAGGGCATACAATGTAACAGTTAGAGTAGAAACAAGCATATGTTACCAGAAATCACAGTGAGTACAAAACCCACCACATCTTACCATCAACATATAAACAGCAATATGCCCACATAGGCACAGGGACCCTGCACTCTTAGTAGTGGGGGTCACAGTATTTGCAGAGCACCTTGGTCAAAAAGTGGAATACAGTCTCAGTTGTAGGGCACAGTGGCACCTGTGTGCCTAATAGGGGTGATGCAGTAATAAGGGAATGTTCCTGCATGCAGAAACGCCACTTCCTAGTGGTGAATTGGGTCTCTGTTAAGGATTCCCCCGTTCATTAAAGCCACGGAGTAGTACCCCTCGGCAAGGTCCAAACATGGTAGAGGCACACACACTGTAACTCCCCATGTGCAAGGCCTCTAAGTGCAGTGGCCCACAAGCACCTAGGGCAGCTGCCAAAGTCACAGGGTTTGTGAGAAAGATGCAGGCATGGGTGGGCACAGTACCTGGTGTCCCACATGTGCATGCCAGCCCTGCAGCACTTGGGTGATCCCCTCCTTGCCACCAGAGACCTCTGGCATGGCATGTGTGACACCTACAGAACACCAGTGTTTCACAGGAATGGGGCCCACTCCGATCAGCCCCAGCCTCGCTGGTCTGGGCACGTACAACGCTTCTCTCAGGACGGGGCCAACCAGTGATCCTCATATGCTGGGTCACTAGGCAACAAGCCTGACTCCAGAGAGCCCTGCAGGGAAAAAAAGCTGCAGGTCTTCCCTCGGCACTGTGGTGTTCCTATTGGCTGGCAGACTGCATTGCTGGGGGAAGCTTACAGTCTCTGGAGCCCATGCCCTCCTCACAGGAGATAAGGTACTTGGCTAGGGTGGGTGGTACTCTCAGAGTTTCACTCCATGGAATTATGCAGAGTTATCATTAACTCCTTTAAATTTTGAGGAGTTTCACAGGCAGGCAGAGTATTTCTCTGTCACCCGTACATCTCATCAGCATAGCCCTACATTGTTAAAGCACATGCTGAGATCTGTGTGTAGCAAGTATCATATTTTAAATAAACCCAGCAGTACAAAGTCAGCCTTCTGTCTTCTGTACAAACCAAGATAGCCTAAGGACTTATTTCACCCTAATATTGTCAGCAGTGGTGGGCGACATGAGATAACAAATACTTGTCTCTTCCTTATAACGGCACAGTCAGCCCCATGCTTGCTGAAGACATATAATTATTAACATTAGGGCCGGTGAAGGACAGTGTGATATCTGTCCTGTCCCTTGGGACAGCAAGGTGTCCCCCGTAACCCTCACTTACAGTTTTTATCACCATCTCCATTTCATCTTATAATTTGGCTTGCGGGCCATCTGGGCTTTCTGCACCAGTTGCTTATGGTTCATTATCTTCAGGCTGCAAAGACGGGGCTGTTGCTGTGGTGTATGCGGCCCCGGAGAGGGCACTGGACAGGGTGCTGGCTGCCTGCCTAAAGCATTCTCAAGCTGTTGGTGTTCCAACAGCCCAGACTCTCATGCCTGACAGTGGAGTGGAGATGTCTTATGCTGTGGCAACTGAAGGTGTTTGTGCCACCTGAGTCTTGGCTTCATCTAATCTTGCCTAACCCTGCACGCTTTGGGTGACGAGAGGACCCCCGATGGTGCTCCTTACTGCTGAGAGCCATGCAGCCTCTTTTTTGTCATGTGCAAATATGGCTGCCTCCCCATAATCCTTTGGAAATAAGTGGTGAGTGGGGTGTGTGCCCCAGGAATCTCTGCTAAGCAGCAGAGGGAATAGCTTTGCTGAGCTCTGTGCTGCACATGGAGCACAGAGTGGCAAAAACTCCACTAACTACTCCAGGGGAGCAGAGTTTACCACACACCCCTGCACTCAACACGGGGTAGGTTGAACCAAGGGACAAGTAATCAGCATTCACTGTTCACTGGGGTAGTAGGATAAGGTGTTCACCATGCGCAGGTCACCAGTAAGGGAACAATCAAGTGCACACCTTGCACTGGCTGAAGGCAACTTGAGTGCCCAGATTCAGAGTCCGACAGCCAATTCTGGGGCAGCCCAACCACAGGAGAACACTTGGGTGGTACACAAAGAAGGAAGGCAGACCAGCTCATCAGTGCTAATGCACAAGTGGTAGTCCCTTCCGCAGCCCAGCAGTAAAAAGGCAGCAGGCCAACACAATTTAGAAGATACCAATAATCTCCTGGCAGCACAGCAGTGTCCAGTTGGAACAAAGTCAGGGAACAGCTAGCAGCAGGGCAACAAACAGAAAAGCAATTCAGTGAGTCTTTTATGCCACCCAGCAAGTAGCAGGCAGCAGGGCAACAGCAGAAGAACAGTCCAGACAAGTCCTTTGTGCAGTGCAGCAGTCTGAAAACATGAGACCCTGTACTTACACTCAGAAATGTCTTTGATCAAGGGGTGACTTCAAAGTAACCCTTTCAAGAGTACAATAAACCCCTTTCAACCCAGCCCTGGCTCCAGACAATCTTTGGGGGTTATCAGTCCTTTATTAGGGTCAGGTCACCACCTTTTGAAGTGTAATCAAGAGCCCCACAACCCTTCTAGCCCAGAGAGACCCATCAGTACGCTACTTCCAAACGGAGAAAGAAGCAATCACCATCTATTGGGTGCCAAAATTTTCACCGACCACCGTGTGCTAGCTGCCCTTTTGTCATTCACACATATCACAAACAGCTGGTCTTAATGTTCCAAAGGTTGCAGTTGAAGCCTCCTATGCCTACACGTTTCACAAGCAAGGCAGGTTTTGGAAACTTTTCATCATATACAACATGAATTGGCGATATACAAAGAAAAATGCTTCACCATGCCATTGATATAGTTAGCCTGTGCAGGGCAGCATGGGATTATAATAACAACAAATCTGACTCCAGTGGAAAACCTGGTTCTCCCAGACTAACAAGGTGTCACAGAAAGTTGGAAAGGAGTGCCATCCAAGTCAGACTGTGGAAAATCCTGATCCTCCACCTGTCATCACTGAATCCATAATGGCTAAGCAATGGATGAGAGCAAGTACAGGCTTTGGGAGTCTTTTTGGATAGATGGCATGTGCTAGTTGTTGTAGATGACTTCTTAAAATAGCCAGGGATTTAGATTGTCAACACCATATCAGCCAATTAAATGATACCAAAATTAGAGAAGATAATTGCCACGCATGACCTCCTCAAGGAGATCTAAACTGACAATGGGGTATCCTTCCAAGGACAGGAAATAATGGTGTACATAGTGTACCGAAGAGTCAAGCACCTTCAGATAACACCCCTGTGACCACAGGCCCATGGGGAAGAAGAAGAATTTAAGCACATCATCACTAAAATGATCCGCATCACCACAGATAGCTGTCCGCGCCTTTAGTAGGCCATACAGTAATTCCTGTGGGGGTAATGCCAAACTTCTCACCTGACTACTGGACAACCCACAAGCCAGGCCTGCATAGGTAGACCTGTCTGAAACTCCATACCACAGCATCCTCGTTGGACCTCGGGAGTTACGGTGATCATGTCACTCAGTGTTTGATGACTGCGAGTTGCAAATGAGCACAAAGTCACACCATATAGGTTGATGATTCAGTGTTCAATCAGTGACAAACTTCATTGGATAAAGGGCTTCATAGTTTAGAGAAGTGGGGAGGAGGTATTACTGAACTCATCATTCTTCAAGCAACTGACAAATCCTAATCCTCACCTCAACAAAAAAGAGGAAAACTAGGGCTCTGGCTTGTCCCAGAGCCCAAAAGAGTAGATCCCAGCATTGAGGAAAAGTACGGAATTTGTGCGGTCAGAAGAATCACAAGTTCAGAGAAGGTCAGAGCTTGGGACACGAATGGCAGCAAAGAGTTCACCAGCTGTTTTTGCTATCTCCCAAGCCCAAATGAGAAGGGGTGCCCACTCTGTGCACAACCTCTGCATTAATCTGGGGGATTTTCAGAGGTATCAAACGTTGTGTTATAACCCACA
This sequence comes from Pleurodeles waltl, assembly GCF_031143425.1. Classification (NCBI taxonomy): domain Eukaryota; kingdom Metazoa; phylum Chordata; class Amphibia; order Caudata; family Salamandridae; genus Pleurodeles; species Pleurodeles waltl. The sequence goes on from NC_090445.1 coordinate 935,535,338, forward strand.
ATTTGCCAGACGTGCCTGTGTGTGCATGTATTTTTGATCTGTCAAAGTTGACTGTAATTGTTTTATTGTGTGTTGAGGGACGAAAGAAGGGTTTTTGTTTGGTCAAACCCTAGTGGTGTGGGCCAACAGCAGAGTATTCTAGAAAGTCTATCCTCTATTTTGTATGGGCTATGGTTGGGTCAGTGTGACATTAGTGATCCCAATAAATGGTGGTGCTCATGCAGTTACGTCGATAACCTGGAATGAGAAAGCCTGTGTCAGGATGGTCCGTCACAGGACCAGACCATGCAGCACAGGCTCTATGCTGGAAAGTGGATTATTGGTATGGGCAGGTAGGTACCTACACTTAGCAATAGGCCACAACCCCGCCACTAGGTCCAGTCAAGGTCTCAGAAAAATTAATCCTTGCTCAACCCTTGGTAGCTTGGCCCATAAGCAGTTAGGCTTAACTTAGGAGAGAGGTGTGTAAAACATTTAATATCAACAAAATAGTGAATAAGTAAAACACAACACACAATAAAAATCTGACACCAATTTATAAAAATTGGAAATTGTTTTATATTTAAAATGACACCAAAAGGACAAAAATCCAATGTAGGGAACCAGATGTAAGAAATGGGGTCTTTGGTTGGCAGTCAGGTTACCCCCTGTCCAAGCTAAGGACCCTCACTCTAGTCAGGGTAAGTCACACACAATCCAAATTATCCTGTGCCCAGCCTACTGGTAGCTTGGCACTGAGCAGTCAGGCTTAACTTAGAAGGCAATGTGTAAAGTATCTGTGCAATAAATCATACAAAAACACAACATAGCATCTAAAAAATACACCACACAGTCTTTATAAAAATATATAATATTTATCTGGATAAATGCAGGTCAAAACGATTAAAGGTGCAATACATAAATGTAGAGATAGTACTTAAAAGTGGTATAAAGTGTCTTAAGTCTTTTAGAAGCAAACAAAGTCTCTTTCAAGCACAAAGTACCTGGTTCACGTGAAAAATCTCTGCAAAGAGCCGCAGAGAAGAAGATGTGTGGAATCAAAGGGGTGTGCGTTGATTTCTCGGGCCGCACACAGTGATGCGTTGTTTAGTTTTCACACAGGGACAGCTGTGTGTCGATTTCCAGCACTCGGTCGTGGATCCTCCCCGGATTGCGTGGTTTTCAGACGCCCCGGGGACAACGTGTGGATTTTCTGCGCTGGCAGGATGAAGTCACAGGAGCTGCGTCGATTCTATGGAAATTGCGTTGAATTTTCTACCGCACGCCAGAGGCTGCATCGATTCCTCTCTGGAAGTCAGGCTGCATCGTTCCTGTTCAGCTGTGCGTCGTTCCGGTGGGCAGTGCATCGAATTTCCAGTCACTACGCTGGCGCTGCATCGATCTTTTCGTTGCAAAGTCGGGCTGCGTCGTTCCGGATTGGCGTGTGGTGAAATTTTCACTGTGATGCAGGCTGTGCGTGGTGTCGGCAGGCTGTGCATCGAATTTCACCACACAAGGAGTCCTTCTTGTAGAGATGAAGTCTTTTTGGTCCTGAGACTTCAGGGAACAGGAGGCAAGCTCTATCCAAGCCCTTGGAGAGCACCTCTTCATCACAGCCAGAGAGCAGCAAGGCAGCAGGGCAACAGCAAGGCAGCAGTCCTTCACAGAAAGCAGTCAGGTGAGTCCTTTGGACAGCCAGGCAGTACATCTTGGCAGGGTACAGGTTCTGGTTACACGTTTCTCCACCAGGAAGTGTCTATGAGGTAGAGTGTCTACCCCAAGAAGTGTCTGAGTTGCTAGGGTGAGAGACCCTGCTTGAACACCCAAATGTGCCTTTGAAGTGGGGGAGACTTCAAAGAGTGGCTTAGAAGTGCACAAGGTCCCCTTTCAGTTCCAACCTATCTGCCAGGGTCCCAGTAGGGGGTGTGGCAGTCCTTTGTGTGAGGGCAGGCTACTGTCCTCTGACATGTAAGTGTCAAGCCCTCCACCCTCCCAGCCCAGGAAGACCCATTCAAAATGCAGATGTATACAAGTGAGGCTGAGTATCCTGTGTTTGGGGTGTGTCTGAGTGAAAGCACAAGGGAACTGTCAACTAAACCTAGCCAGACGTGGATTGGATGGCACAGAAGGATTTAAGTGTAGAGAAATGCTCACTTTCTAAAAGTAGCATTTCTAAAAATAGTAATATAAAATTCAACTTCACCAATATGACCTTCCTACTCCTTTCAGATCAGCAGCTACCACTCAAACAATGTATGAGGGCATCTTCAATGTTAAGCAGTGTAAAAAACAAATTAGGAGTTTTACACTACCAGGACATGTAAACTACACAGGCACATGTCCTGCTTTTGCCTACACAGCACCCTGCCCTATGGGTTACCTAGGGCATACCTTAGGGGTGTCTTACGTGTAGAAAAAGGGGGTTTTAGGCTTGGCAAGTACTTTTAAATGCCAAGTCGAATTGGCAGTGAGACTGCACACACAGGCCTTGCGATGGCAGGCCTGAGACAAGGTTAAGGTGCTACTTAAGTGGGTGGCACAACCAGTGCTGCAGGCCCACTAGTAGCTTTTAATCTATAGGCCCTGGGCACATATAGTGCACTCTACCAGGGGCTTATAAGTAAATTAAATAGTCCAATTGGCTATGAGCCAATGTCACCATGTTTTAAAGAGTGAGATATGCACTTTAGCACTGATTAGCAGTGGTAAAGTGTGCTAGGTCCTAAAGCCAGCAAAAATGAGGTCAGAACAAGAGAAAGGCCATTTCTAACACCAGAGATATGATTTTTAAAGATTAAAAGTAAAACTAGCTCTTAGAAGCAAATAGCACTCAAAGGGTTAAAAATTGTCTCACTGGACAGGGACAAAGTACAGGGTTCAGACCACCCTTGATGTAACACTGTTACACTTACTTTCAGAAGTGTTTCCTGATTCAGAAAAGTGGTTAACAACACCAGGCAAGGACTCAGAGGCAATGGCTTGCCTCTTGGGGTCTGGGACTACAACTCCCACAATGCAACTCTTCACTTTATTGAGCTTGTTACAACAGTTGCCCCAATCTGCTCCAACCTTCTGGATCTTCTTCCAGAGGTGTCTTTTGGGTCCTGGAAGTGTCCACAGATGTGATCCGAGGCTGCAGAAACTGTGAGTTGCTCCTGGGATTTAGGACTACAATTCCAAGCTTGATGCACCTGGTCAGAATCAAATGACCACTGGATGCTGGTCAGCTAGGCTCTTCTTGCAGGACCTGATGCAGGGGACTCTGGCCAGCTTCTTTGTACATGTAGCTTACAGAGAGTCCACTCCTGGAGTTGCAGAAACAAGGCAAAGTCATTTCCCTGGTGAAGCCCAAAGTGTGCAGCTAAGGTAGTTCTTGTGTGTGTAGTCCTTCAGGCCAGGGGTTCAGCAGGAAAGTCCTTCTTCTCCAGTATTTTCTTCCAGCAGGGATCTGAATTGTGGGGCAGCTCTGCCAAATTTATCCTTGCTCCTGGGTGGCGAAGCAGGGGGGTGCTCCTGTCCAATGGGATGCAGGCCACCTCCCTCTGGGGTGACCACTTCCTGTGAAGTATGGCAAAAATCAGTCCCAAAAAGCAACATTATCTAAAAATCCAACATGGAGAAAATTTCTCCTTGGAGGTTAGATTTGGCTGAGTCCACCCACTGGTGTGATTTTGTCTGCATAACATACCCCTTTCAGCCCCCCTCCTAATCTAATCATTGATGTTCCCATCCATCTGTGGGAGCAAGAAATGGGGGAGGTCCAGTTTCTGTCCCAAGTGGCTTTCCTTGCTTTAAAGACCAGTTTAGCTACTCTCATTCTGCTCTGCCATCTGCTGCAGCATTTCTCCTCCCATTAGATGCTTCTTTTGTCTAAGCCCAGGCCACTTCACACCTGATTAAGACAGCTTGCTAGTTATAATAAATTGAACCTTGTCAAGTTGTTGGATTTATTATAACATTTAATTTGATACCAGATGTGATATATTTAGCTCATCATTATTGGAAATAAGACTTTATTATTTGAAAATAAGGTCCCCCAATGTTAGCTTCTGGAGCCTATTGACTACAGTGGGGAAAATAAATCTGTCTTTTCTGTCCTCACCAAGGCTTACAGAACATCTTTTATAAAGTCCTGGTTATATTTACACTGCCCCCAACCCTTAGAGGTGACATATATGCAACAATAAGGTAGTTTGAGACTTTGGAAGCAATTTTAATTCTGAAGCGAATTTGGGGTTAATTGTAACTTAAAAGCAGCCAGCAAGGCAGACCTACCTTTACAATGACACTGGACACCACAGTAGTGTACCTATGGGTGCACTAACTATACTGGGGTCCCTAAACCTACATGTCCTACCATGTACTAGGGACTTATAGATAGGTTGTCAGAGCCAATTGTAATTAGGCCTAATTTTTATGTACCATTTTAAACAGAGCACTGGCCCGGGGACTGATTAACAGGGTCCAGGGCATAGTCAGTGTCAGAAAACACCAGTATCAGCTAAAAATGGTGGCAGAAAGTGAGGGGCCTTCTGCAATCAGCCCAGGTTTTGCACACTCTACATGATGCATTGAGGTATCTTTCTTCTATCAATCAAGGACACATTTCAATATAAAGGAAGTAAAATAACATTATACTAAAAGGTTCAATATAATGTGTAAACACTATTTAGATTTTGGTCAACAGGGTACTCTGTCACAAATGCTGTGACTGATGGCATCTCAGGGAGTAAAGCCATCACACTGCCCACTATTAGATGTTTTTTTTTTTTTTTTTTTGCAGATGTAACCACCTGGAAAGATCTCTTGGTGAGGCACAGAAACAAAATGCCCCCATCACTCTAGGTGAAAACTCAGTGTGGGGATCACTATTTGTTTTGTTTTTCAAAACGAATCTCTAATTTTGAGAGTTTGTTTCTGAAAAACCAAAAAATACTAAAGGTTTGGTGGACAGCCATCAAAACTCACAGTGGCTGTCTACCAAACATTTTGTATCTCGGCAGGAACTTGCAACAATCACCACCGGGCCAGCGGTGATCTATAAATTTGGAGGACTGTAGTCTATCGGGTTAGCAGGGGTAATATCCTCTGCCATCCTGATGGACAGAGTACATTCTGTCAAACTTTAGATATCACCCAACAATACATGTACTCAAATACTGGATAACATATATGAAAACGGTTTTGAAGAGGGCAGTTAGTAGTGAAAATATTCTAATGTCTGACGGATTCACAGAGGACCACCTATCTTATAGTTAACCATGCAACATACATTTAATTATATCAGACATGTCTACAGATAGGTGACCTAAGTAGAAAGTCAATCAACATCACGCTATGAAGATGAGAAATGCAGCTGGATAAATAAAAGTGTTTGGGGATCTCACAGAAGTGCTGAACATGAAGAGTTAGTATCACAATGGTTATGGTGATTACCAAATTAAGGGTTAGTCAAAAAGTAACTCAATCTGTTTATCAACATAACCATGGTATTTTTTTAATTTTTTTAAACCCTTGTGAAAATAAATTCCATATTTTTGTCCCTAGACCTATTTTGTGTTCACTGCCTAACTCTTGACTTGTGGCACTGCTATGAGATAAGTTTGAGTTTGTGCAGGGCCACAGGTGTATGTGTACCAATATATTCCTTTTATTGATTTGTATGAAAATACGTCAGTTGAAGATACAGTCTAGTAGATTCTCTGGCATAATCTTTAACTACTCGGCAAGTACCATACGACGTAATTAATTAGTGCAATTTGAGTTATTAACCATCATACAGTTGCTAAGTACTGTGATGGTATGCCAATGGCTGAAGAGATAATTACGTACTTATAGAGGTGTTATGCCTCATCACCTGATCTTACTTCCGGATTTATTAACACAGTTCTCTGCTGTTTAATCCTTGATGCATTGAAAAAAGTTATAGTTAAACAGAAAGTGCATCAGTCTCTCGTTCTTCTGCCATTAATAGTCACATCTCTTATTGTTTTCTACAAACTCTCCATTGTGGTGTTAGTAGGGCTAACAGGAACATGATTCTTCTAAAATTAACAATTATGGTTTAAATATAAAGCAGTTCAGCAAGATCTAATTATTTTTTTCTGCCTACTCTGATCCCTGGAATCAAGGTGCATGAGGTTTATAGAACTAATCTGGGCCAGTTCTAAAATATAATTTGTTCCGAATCTCAGAATTTGACCTTGACTATTATCCTAGCATGTTTTTATGCAGCTGCGATTTCACGAAAAGATGTATCAGAAAAACTATATGGAAAATTATCATGATAATTTAGCTGTTTGAGTTAATGGAAGGTATTGTTTTTTTCTCATTTAGCTTTCCAACCATTGTTAATAGATATGTAATGACTAATGTTACAATACGTAAAACGTTACAAAACAATTGAGGTTTTCTTTTGCCAGTTTTGTAACATGACGCCAATCCAATCATTGTATCAAATAAACATGAATTAAAGTATAAAATGTACATCATACTTTTTTAAGAACTTCTCTCATAACAGAGAAGGGATTATACAAATTATATCAACTCGATTCTAAGTAATATTAACGAGAGTAATGAGTAAAACAACTCATTTGTCAACTGAACCTATTGCGATTGAAATAGATGCTTACAAATAACAGCACAATATCCAAACTATCGAGGCAAAAGTAATTCAAGAATGTTAGATTTCTCTACTCAAAGAAAGAGGCATTAAAATATTTAAACTATGGTGAAATACAATATACAATATACATTGTCGTTAGAGTTGGAAATCCGCTATTGAATCCATTTGAATGTGTGATCGATAACATACTTATATAACACAATAAATCAAGCCAACATGCTTTATTTGCTAAACATCCTTGTTTTTCTGTGTTCCTTTTCTTTTTCTTTTTCAGTTTTTATTTTTGTTTCTATTTTTTTCTTTAGCATTCATTCTGTGGTCGTAGTTCTGCCTACTGTCTTCAAAAGGTGAGTATTATATTTGCCTCTCGGGTAGGACGTACTTTATTTCTTTTTCAATCAAATATGATTTGCCTTTTTGTGAAAGAAACAAGACTGTATAATGAAGTTTAACATTGGGAAGTTGTCTACAGATAAAGAGAAACAAATAATTAAAATGATGTTCCATACCAGATAAATAGTAGTCAAGAACACACAGTAACTTTTTGTATTTTGTGATAATGCAAGATGACCCTGGAGGCAAATTACAAAGACATTTATAAACATCAACATGCATAATTTACAAATATGTGGGGGTCATAGTTTGCAATTACTTAGGTTTGTCACAAACAATTCTGACTTTCGTGTGCGTAAAGTATTCACCTTGCAACGTGCCTGCTGACCAATGGCTATTTTCCGAATCGTGCATTTTTTAGATGTACTTTGAAGAGCAGTTTCATTTTTCATTTTTGTAATGCATCTTGTTTTCCTTTAAGGAAAACGGGCTGCATTACAAAAAGACTGCTTTATTAAAAAGCAGTCACAGACATGGTGGTCGGCTGTCCGCAGCAGGCCACCATCCTTGTGAGGGCGGGCATTTGCAAGGGGGTCGCAAATTGCGACCCACCTCATGAATATTCATGAGGTGGGCCTTTGCGACCCCCTTGCGATTTGCAGATGGTGTCAGGGACACCATCCAACATTCAGAATTGCACCTCGCAAATTGCGAGTCGCTCTGATTCGCAATTTGCAGGTTTCAACTCGGAATGTTCCTACATCTGGCCCTCTATGCAGAATTGTGCTAAATTGCGCCATTATGCTACAACATAATTGGAGGTCACTCGGGTAGAAATCAGGAGGGGTCGCCGTAAATCTCAAAGGGGGGGGATCAAGGTTGTGGGGGGGCAGGACAGGAGGGATAGATAAATAAATTTAAAAAAGTAAAAGTACAAAAAAATAATAAACGTACCTTTCCTGATGCTGCCGGCTGCTTTGTGCTCCTCTTTTGATGGTGTTCCTGCAGGCCCTCGGACACCAACACAGGCCCCCCATGCAATCCTGGCACTGTTCTCATGTTATACAGTCTAAGCAGTTTCTCCAACCTGGCTGTGACACAGTCGGATTGAAGAAACCTAGGTGCCCATGTTAGTTTTGCCGGCCTAAGACGGCTGGCCATACTAACATGTGCACTTAGTGCACTCTTTCTCTTCCCCCTACCCGTAGCCCCACCCTGGCCCTCACTTCACACGCTGGCTCAGCTGAGCCAGAAGCTGAAAAATAAAACAAAATACGTTTTATTTCTCGGTGGAGTAGCTGTAATTGGTAAAAATCCTATTTTGAAAGCACCAGGATAATGCAAACAGACAGAACATGACCAGTTCTTATTTGGGGCACTTGTGCTTTTTGCACAATTTTTTGTGCCAAGTGCGTCCTCGTACCAAAATGGACAAAAGCATGCATATTGCACTTAAGTATAGCACAAAAGGCCAGAATTGCTTTTCATGCAGTGTTGCATATTTGTTCTGAAATTTTCATATTAACACAAAATGACATTATGTGAATTTTGCATACAACATATTATAAAAGGGCAGAGAAATCCAATTGTACATTATAAAGATTTTGCAAATCACAGAGAGGTTTCTTGGCCATGTAGAAGCATGGCGTAGCAGTCCGGGCATCTTTCTAAGATCAAAGAACTCTGCAATACGATTTTTTGGAATGATGGGGTACGCTACTCCTTACAATATCTGTCTCTTCTCACCATAGTTGTCCTAGTTTTGATTAGCTGAGAGCACTTTGCATGCTTGAATTTTTAAGCCCAAATTTGCAATTTCAAACTACAAGAACTGTAATGCATCATACTTTTTTGGATAAAAAAGTGAGGTGGCTGAAGATGTTACATTCAACATTAAACCTGTGAAGCTATGCAAAAAACAGTTTTCAAGCCTAGGACACTTATCATCTGAGAATACAGCTGATTTTGTATTCCAAAACATCGAATTTATGTGTCTCTAAAGCAATGTTTTCAATTGACCATTTAACCAAAAAAAAATAAAGGTAAACCTTTAGGTAGAAATGTCACCATAGCCAGAGGCTGCTCTGGTGGTCTTTTTATTTTCGACTTGGATCAAGAAGCCTTATTAAGGCAGCTGCACAAAGAAGGTGTGTAGTGCTTGATGCCACTTATTAGAATAGTGGTTCCATGAGGAAACCTCTGAGTGTCAAGCCCTGTCATGAACATTGGTTCACTAAAATGCCACTGGTAGCGTAAGTGACCTCACAGCTCAAAAGCATCACATCATATGACCTTTAATCCTGAATCCTAGAAAATAATGTATAATATAAGACCTTAGTCCCTTTGACATCATAATGATTGACATTATGGAAGCCTAGTATATACATCTTAGGGAAAAAGTATTGCTAATACACAAGGAGATGCAGTGGTCAGGCCCACTAGCCTTAAAAAACTAATAAATAAATTATATACATAGATATATATATATATATATATATATATATATATATATATATATAGATATATATATTCACTTTAAAAAACAGGTTATGGGGACATTATAGTTAGGCTCACATTTTCAAAGTACAAAACCACAGAAATTGATCAGTTATACTTAGATATATCTCAAGTAACTATAAATCGCGCCCTAAGGTAACTATAACTAGTACCCTGCCATGCACAGTTTTTAATTAAATATTTTACTGCAAATATTGCATTGATATTATCAATGATATTATCAAAGATGTCATGAGTGTGTTAAATTGTGGGGGTAATTAGCAGTGCATGATGAGGACACACGTTATACTTACCTTAGGGCAGCAGGCCACACAATCTTGCGCCGTGCAGAGCCTTTGGCCATGTGTGGTGGGGTTCGCCACACCCAGTCCTTGTGGCTAACCCTTCTAACCCCCCAACCGTCAGAGAGAGAAAGTGAGAGATTGAGAGAGAGAGACAGATTTAGGCTTTGATGAATTATATACTCCAGAAACATTGAAAAGAAAATTGTTTTTGCCAATTAAAAAGAGTGAGAGCACTTTTCAGTATATAATTTAAATATTTATAGTTGAAAAGAAACTAAAGCAGGAAATGACAACAGACTCACCTAGAATAGAACCCTTAACGTTTAGTGTGCATGTTTGAGATCTTAACCACTGGGCCAGAGGTGACCCATTACTGTGCAGTGTCCAGACTTAGCTTGACGTTCAACCCACAGATTTTGAGAGGAAAACTATTTCAATGTTCCATCACTAGGAATGTTTAACAGTCACTGGAAAATAAACAGACTCACTCATATGAGATACAGTGATTTGAACCTTAAGCCTACTGAGTGACAGTCCAAGAGCTTTACCACCAGGCCAGAAGTGACTATAGTCCATCAAAATGTTACTATAACGTTTGAACCAAACTTCTTGCTAGTTTGATGATTTGAAGTCCCCGCATGGAGTGACTATTGCAATGAAAATATCTGTCTCTGCCATCTCATTATGGGGCGGATAAGAAAAGAGAGAGAGAGAGAGAGAGAGAGAGAGAGAGAGAGAGAGAGAGAGAGAGAGAGAGAGAGAGAGAGAGAGAGAGAGAGAGAGAGAGAGAGAGAGAGAGAGAGAGATAGTGACAGGACCGCCAGCACAGCCTCAAGACCCTTGCAGTTCTAGCCGGCTCCCAGCATCCTGTGTTAGCTGGCATTGTTCCCTCAAGCAAGGAGCTGCTTTAAAAGAAGCTTCCTGCTTGTTGGAGCAATGTTTTCATCTGTTTTCCTGCATGGCCCTCCTCGCAAGTAAAATAGCCCTGGGTTGGTCATTGTCCCTGGGGCTGTGTGTGGGTGTGTGTGTGTAGCTTCCTCATTGTATTAGATTAAAGCCCCTGGGAAGTGGCGGTCCTTGGGGAATCAAAATGCTCTAGGAGGGGGGCCCCATACACCCTCCTCCTTCGTTTCATAATGCCCAAGCACCTGTCCACACAGGGGGTTCATAAAAACAAGCACAGGAGCCCCAGCTTGGTTTAAAAAAAACAAATAATTTCTAATGTTGTGAACTTGCGGCAACAATCTTTCTTAAAAAAGAAAGATTGCCCTGGTGGGGACCCCAGCACCAGACCTAAGGTGTCAGGGTGTACCTACCCTGGCCCCTTTTCTTTTTTTCACTTTTTTCTGGGACTTGGCTGAAGCTGAGGCCCAAGATGACTGCCAACACTTTCTGGTTTGAAGTGCTGCCATCCAATCAAAGCTCTGCAAGGTCCGTGCACAAGCTCTTTTATTTGCAAAGTCATCAGGGAGGATCCACGGGTCTAGATATACACATTCATTTTCCCCTTAATATCTCAAACATTGCTAACCGGATTTACGCCAAATAACTAAAAGCACAATCTGCGAAACAAAATCAAAATTTCTGCCAAATTTGGTATAATTCTGTCCAGAAGTTTGCGCTGTAGTCATGTTCAAAACTCCTTTGGGAATTAACATGTGAAATACATGTTTTTTGCCCCCCACTTTTTCTCGGCCCAACTTGACAGAAAAACGTCCCATGCACATCACAAATCATCTGCATAGTTTGATTGGAAACTTTTGTGAACATTAGTCAAATGGTGCCAAAGATATAATCAAGTCAAAAAATGCTTTTTCTATGGAAACATAGTCCTAACTATAACTACCTAGTGGGGGACCTCTACTATATATGTGTATATATATATATATATATATATATATATATATATATATATATATATATATATATATTTAGAAATGGGGTCTTTGGTTGGCAATCAGGTTACCACCTCTCCAAGCAAGGACCCTCACTCTAGTCAGGGTAAGCCACACACAATCTAAATTATCCTGTGCCCACCCTCTGGTAGCGTGGCACTGAGCAGTCAGGCTTAACTTGGAAGGCAACGTGGAAACCACACAGTGTTTGTTTAGAAAAATATGTAATATAAATCTGTTAAGATGCAGGTCAAAACGATTAAGAAGCAATAAGTATATGTTTAAATATTACTGTAAAAATGATATAAAGTGTCTTTAGTCCCTTAAAAAGCAACAAGTATCTCTTGCAAGCACAAAGTACCTGGTTTGCATTCAAATTCTCCGCAAGGGACCGCAGAGGAGGAAATGCGTGAAAAACAGGGAGGTGTGCATCGATTTTTCCGGCGCAAACAGACAAGGCATCTTTGAGTTTTCACGCAGGGCAGGCTTTGCATCAATTTCCAGCGCATAGACTGGGATCCTTTTCGGATTGCGTGGTTTTCGGACACCCCGGGCAAGATGCGTTGAAATCCGGCCCTTACAGGATGAAGTCACAGGGGCTGCGTCGATCCGGTGGGCGATGTGTGGAAATTTCTACCGTACGGCAGGCGCTGCATCGAATCCTCTCAGGAAGTCGGATGTGTCGTTCTGGCTCCATTTTGCATCGATCCAGTGGGCCGTGCATTGAATTTCCAGTTGCAATGCTGACACTGTGTCGATCTTCTCGTTGCGAAGTCGGGCTGCATTGTTCCGGGTCAGCGTGCGGTGATTTTCTCACCGCGATGCAGGCTGTGCATCGTTTCTTGCAGGCTGTGCATGGAGTTCCTTTGCAGGAATGAAGTCTTTTTGGTCCTGAGACTTCAGGGAACAGTAGGCAAGCTCTATCCAAGCCCTTGGAGAGCACTTCTCAGCATAGCCAGAGAGAAGCAAGGCAGCAGGGCAACAGCAAGGCAGCAGTCCTTCTCAGAAAAGCAGTCAGGTGAGTCGTTTGGGCAGCCAGGCAGTTCTTCTTGGCAGGTTGCAGGTTCTGGTTCAGGGATTCCTCTCCAGTGGTATCTTGTCCAGAAGTGTCTGAGTCGGTAGGGCCAAAGCCCCTGTTTAAATACCCAAATGTGCCTTTGAAGTGGGGGAGACTTTAAAGAGAGGCTAAGATGTGCACAAGGTCCCCTTTCAGTTCCATCCTGCCTTCCAGGGTCCCAGTAGGGGGTTTGGCATTCCTTTGTGTTAGGGCAGGCTACTGTCCTTTGACATGTAAGTGTCAGGCCCTCCACCCTCCCAGCCTAGGAAGACCTATTCAATATGCAGATGTATGCAAGTGTGACTGCGCATCCTATGTTTGGGGTTGTCTGAGTGAATGCACAAGAGAGCTGTCAACTAAACCTAGCCAGACCTGGATTGTAAGGCACAGAAGGATTTAAGTGCAGAGAAATGCTCACTTTCTAAAAGTGTAATTTCTAAACTAGAAATGTTCCATCCAACTTCACCAGTCAGCAGGATTTTGTATTACCATTCTGGACATATTAAATATGACCTCATTACTCCTTTCAGATCAGAAGCTACCACTTAATCAGTTCAGTATGTGAGGGTAGCCCTTTGAAAGAAGCAGGCCACACAGCAGTGTAAAACGAATTTAGGAGTTTTACACTACCAGGACATGTAAACTACACAGTTACATGTCCTGCCTTTTTTCTACACAGCACCCTGCCCTATGTGTTACCTAGGGCCTACCTTAGAGGTGTCTTATATGTAAAATAAGAGGAGTTTTAGGCTTGGCAGGTACTTTCAAATGCCAAGTCGAATTGGCCGTGAAACTGCACACACAGGTCTTGCAATGGCAGGCCTGAGACAGTGTTAAGGGGCTACTTAAGTGGCTGGCACAATCAGTGCTGCAGGTCTACTAGTAGCATTTAATGTACAGGCCCTGGGCACAAATAGTGCACTTTACTAGGGACTTATAAGTAAATTAAATAAGGCAATTGGGTATGATCCAATGTCACCATGTTTTAAGGACGAGAGCATATGCCCTTTAGCACTGGTTAGCAGTGGTAAGGTGCGCAGAGTCCTAAAACCTGCAAAACAGTGTCCAAAAAGTGGAGGGAGGCAGGCAAAAAGTTAGGGGTGACCCCCCTAAAGTTGTCATATAAATATATAGGAAAAATTGGAAAGAAAAACCACAGACTCATTCATACACTAATTCATTCATTCATACTTGCACATAGACTCAGCCGCCCACTCACACATGCACTCAGACACTCATGCACCCACTCATAAGCTCACAGATCCACTTTCAGACCCACTCAGATACTCATGCACCCACTCACAGATCCACTGACAGAGATCCCTGTGGCCACTGCTCTGTGCAAGGCCAAGGCAGTGCATGGCTCGGGTTTGGGTGGTTGCAATTGCTTGGCTGCAAGGCCTGGCAGTCTGGCTGTATTATCACTAGTGTGCATTCCACCTTTGAATTTATTTCCAACTTAAAAATATTATCCCAGTGGAGGTAAACAGTTTACTTCAGAACTCTGTTTTCCTCCTGTGCTTGGTACTGCTTTTTGCCATCTCTGAGCCCGGGGTTTGCAAAAGCAGTTAGAGGTCACAAGAGGCAGGTCAGGTGTCCCAGCTGTGACCACTTGCAACCCCCTAAATGACGTCCATGGGTGCTGTTAAATGTGTATTTTCCATATAGAACCGAGACAGATGAAGGCTGTCCATATCCCCTCTCTCTTTGTGAAGAAGAAAGCGTGCAACAAGAATAATAATAATGTTTCTAGCTTGTATGGACTCTCTTTTTTTTATTAGAGGCAGATACTGACATTAAAGCACCACTGTATTCTAAATAAATTAAGAATGAGAGATTATGGCAAATTGATGCTTGCCAAACATACTAGATATCATATATACCAGTATGTGAAAATTGTGAGTCAAAGCTGTAACTATTGCCCATTGTAATGCTTCTCAATTTACAGATATTATACGACTAAAAGGCTGAGTTAGCTTTGCAAGAGTTATAACTTATGAACTGCAAATCACAGCAAATGTTCACTCACCAAGCAATCTCACTGATCCATCTTGTTATCATGTGCAATTTAATTTGCTCCAAGTAGAAGTCATTGATAGCCATAACAAAATCCAGCAGTTAAAACCTGTAGTAGCAGAAGCTCTATGGCATAAGTAGGAAGTTCAAGACCTCCGTATAGGTGAACTTTTGAGAGCCTAAGCTACCTTGAGCCTCAGATCTATGTAGCTGATGCTGTGTTCCCAATGCCAGCAGCCACTGTGTTTTCAGGTTAATGTAATGATTTGTAGGTTTGATGGCATAATGATATCCAAGTGACTAGCAGAACTTCAGCTAGATTCTCCTAAGGTCAGCAATCCCCTTTACCTCCCAAAATGTTAAGGGAATGTGTGAGCGTAATTAGCTCTGGTTTTGTAAAAAATTTTTAGATCAGAAATTGAAGTAGGTTAGTTTGTGTGATACCGACCTTGAACCACAAATCTATTTATTTTTTTCAATTTGAGTTTGCTTTCCATCCAGAACACACCAAACCATAGGGAATGAAGGGACTTGGAAACAACAGCAAAAAGATCCTGAACTCTACACCAATGAACATTATCGTCTAATGTCCAAGGCAAGGACACATCCAGTTTTTCCACCCATATTCTTTACAGGAAATTGTGGCCATCAAGTTTACCTTAGACTATAGACAATAGACTATCACTAATTGTTAAGGTCCCAATCCCCACTGCACATCACACAGTGATTTAATATTTTCGTGCATCTAGCAGTTTTGAAAGTGGGGACCAAATGATAGTTAGTTTGAATGATTAAATAGAGAGATATTAATTTATTGACTTTGGGGCCTATTTTTAAATACATTTTGGAGTATGTATATTAGTACATCTGCATAACACTTTTACACACTCTTACATGCCTTTGTAAATCCACATGAAAAATATAAAAACTGTTACTAAAATTAGACTGCAGGTATTATTTATACTTTTTGGCAACGCAGCTGTGCGTCAAAAAATTTAACGCCATTCCAAAGCGCCATGCGGGTGCCTTATTTATGGTATGACGTTAGCCGGCGGAGCTGCCTGGTGTGCGTAAAAAAAATTACTTACACCAGGCAGCGCCGGCGTAGGGGAAAATGGAGTTTGGGCGCCAAAAAATGGGGCAAGTCAGGCTGAGGCAAAATTTTCGCCTCAACCCGATTAGCGCCATTTTTTTTTACTCCCAACCCCCATTGACATGACTCCTGTCTTATAAAAGACAGGAGTCATGCCCCCTTGCCCAATGGCCATGCCCCCTGGGCATGGTCATTGGGCATAGTGGCATGTAGGGCACAAATCAGGCCCCCCTATGCCACAAAAAAAAAAATACTTACCTGAACTTACCTTAAGTTCCCAGGGATGGGTCCCTCCATCCTTGGGCGTCCTCCTGGGGTGGGCAAGGGTGGCAGGGGGTGTCCCTGGGGGCATGGGAGGGCACCTCTGGTCTCCTTCCGAGCCCACAGGTCCCTTAACGCCTGCCCTGACCAGGCGTTAAAAAATGACGCTAAAGCGGCTGGACGTCATTTTTTTGACCCCGCCCACTCCCGGGCGTCATTTTTGCCCAGGAGTGTAAATACGGCGCACATGCCTTGGAGTCATTTTTTAGACGGGAACGCCTACCTTGCATATCATTAACGCAAGGAAGGTGTCCACGCTAAAAAATGACGCAAACTCCAAGATCTTTGGCGCTAGATGGGTCTAACGCCAAAGTATAAATATGGAGTTAGTTTTGCGTCGGATTTGCGTAAAAAAAAACGACGCAAATCCGGCGCAAACGGAGTATAAATATGCCCCTAGGAGCCTGATTTAGATCTTGGCGGACGAGTTACTCCATCACAACGGTGATGGATATCCTGTCTGCCAATATCTAAATATTTGAATATAATAGGGTTTAGATATTGGTGGACAGGATATCCATCACCGTGGGATGAAGTAACTTGTCTGCCAATATCTAAATCAAGCTATGTGTCCTCGTTGCAATTTTACTAATAGGGAATTGGATGTTTGTGGCTGATTCACAGAGGCATGTAATAGCACTCCTGTAGTACTACCTCTCATATTCATAAATGCTTTTGTAAATCACCCCATGTGTATGACTTTAGCTTCCTTGTGCACCAGAAAAATTTTAAGATTCATGATATTTTTTTATTCCATTATATTGATAGCAGGGATGAGGAGTAAAATGTTTTAGCAAGAAAGATCCCAGAGATCTAATAAGACTCTTGCTTTATGGTCTCTGGTCATGGAACAACTTTTCAAGTTGGAATACAGATCTAATATAATGGGAAAGACATGGGTACGTATCAAAGGTGATCATGGCAGATAATTTCTCTTCAAATTAAGCCAACCAATACTGCTGCATTGCAGAAAATAAACACTCTCTAATATATGTGAGTCAACTAATCATTCCACATAAAAACTTTGAAAAGATAGAGTCAATCTGCCGCTGCATCCCTGATAGATTTAGGGGTGATCAGTGGTTTAATATGGGTTGACATAATGTTCATGATATTAAAATGGATCAGTTTGACAATTCAGGGCATACTTCAGGAACTGCGAAGTACTAAACTACCCAAGCAATACTATAATGTACAATTGATAGCGTAGTGCATAATTGGTTTGACTTAAGTCAGTGAGGGACCCATCCCCTCTCTCATTTTGGCTATCGAAACCGTAGTGTCACAATAAATACAACAGGGATGGTGATCTTACTCTGTGTCTGGACAAACTAGGGCCCAATTTAAGAAGCACTAGAGCCACATTAGCATCATTTTGTTGATGATAATATGGTGTTAGGCTTCAAAAATCGTGAGCCATTTTTACAATGTGGTGCAATAAATGCATAGCGCCACTTTGTAACCCTTTGTGCCACATTATGCATGTGCATGCATAATGTATGCAATGGGAGTGTTCCCCCGTTAGGGGAACCCCAAAAATGGCATAGTGGAATGTAAGAGATTCCACTGCATCATTTTTTGCGGCTACTTTTAACACCTGCTCAGTGCAGGTGTTAAACGGGGCACACCATTGGTTACAGTGAACCCCTATGTACTGTTCAGGGTTAAGCCCGACATTTTGGCACTAACCCTAAACAGTACATCAATAGAATCACAGATGTTAACGCTATTGCCCCCATTGCCTTGGTGGCGGGGGCGGTAATGGGCGCAAGAAAAGTGGCTCTTAGCTGGGTGCAGGGTCACTTTTCTTAACTCTACCCCATAGGTGTCAGAAAATGTAGTTTATTTGTAATAATGGAAGTTCTAGTGGCATAAATAAAAAACAGTAATTCACAATAAAGACTGTCTGTGCAGTCATCCCTTGAATAGCTATCTTTTAGTTCTCATGTCCTTCGGTATAATTCTTGGCAGATGAGGGTAGAGACATGTTTCTTTTCTGTTTTAACAAGATGTAAAACAAATTGACTGGGGTTTTACTTTAGTTTTTTCTTTTAGCTTTTTGGCTTGTTCAAATATAGATCCAAAATAGTTGATGCCAACTTTCCTATTAAGAAAGTCCCTCAATAAATGAAGCAACATGTTGTCCTTTTTTAGTTCGTGTTATAATTATGGACAGTGGGAGTGATAGTCAGACTCTGGATTCCCTTTTTTGAAAAAAACTGTTTTCTCAAATTGCTGGCCATTTTTGATTTGAGTGGTCTGCTTGATTTGAATGGTCATATTTTTCACCGCTCTTTCATCATTTCATGCAGATGTCCACGGTGGTGTTGCGTATAATTACGTTTAATTGTGTTCTTCTCTTTAGCACAGCACAGTTTCAGTGCAACTTGGTTGTGCCATTCACACATGGGTCTTATTGGACAACTAACAATGTAAAATATTGTTCTATCCTTGTAACAAATTCCAGACATTGTACTGGCAACATGAATAACTAGTCTATGATTACAGAGGGTATCATCAGTTGGTGGAGGTTAGCTATCCACAAAAATAAAACCTGTGAAGCCTGTGAACCCTCAGCTGATAGAGCCTGTGGAAACCCTTGACTTGGTGGAGCGTTAGACAAGGGTCACTAGGAAACAGTGTTGTAAGCCCACCCAACTCAGGGCAAGGCTCCAATCTCTGATGTTTCCTTCCTATGACTGCCATGCAAAACCTAGTGGTACCAGGAAAGTGAAATGTGAAAATGTCCATGATGAAAGGTATAAAGAATCCCTTTGGAACAGGAACATTTTTATTTTTTGCGTTTCAGCAACAAACCACGTGGTTATTTTGGGATTGTCCCAAGCAATCTAGAGTGAGCCAGTTCAAAGGTTTCCAGATTATCCCTAACAACCTCAGACTGTTGCAGGTTTCTAGGAGTAAGTTTGGAAACTTTATAAAATCTCTTATATTCATAAATTCACAGCTATGGAATACTTCATCAAGAGGGAAGATGATGGCTTGCTGACCGGGGTCGTGGGTCAGCGCTAAGGAGATGCTGGACAAAACCAACTCACCCAACTCCAAGATTGAGAACGGCAGTAATTTTCGCAGCTTCAAGCAATAACAGAGAGAAGACATGTGCAATTACCCTGATTTTGTACAACCTGCCTGATTTTATTTGCATATGCAACTGCTTGCAGGAGGTTAGTGACTTAAAGGCTTTGTCATCAGTTTTCTTAGGGAGGAGGCCCTGAAGGGCAAGCCTGAGGTGAACCTTGACATGGAAATATCGAGAATCAACAGGTACCCCTTCAAGCAACCTGAGGGCTGAAAGAAGCCTAGAAAGTTATTAAAAAACCTTCTGTCTTACAGCACAAAAGGGATGTTTCTCATGCTGGTTCTGAGACAGGGGAGCTTGGAAGTGAAGGGCTTCACCAGTACTTTTAGTTCTCATATCTGCAGAGTCACTGAACAAAGGTAGTGGAAGGTAGGTCAGAAGATGGGGAAATTGAAGAAGTTAGAAGCCAGAAGGCAGTTGAGGTGTCCAGCCATGCTTAAGGTAATGTGAAACAATGACATTCATAATATTTTACAAACTGTGCAGGCTCATGATATCATTAAGAGAATGCAGAGGCCATCCTAGAGCAAAAGAGGGCATGTCATAATTGGGTGAAGACGAGTAGGCTCAGCTTGTTCAAGCTTTTTTCCAAAATGTTGCCCTCTTGACTGTGGTGCTCTCTTTTGTCACTTCTTTGCTTGATCTATTTGGTTTAAAAGGATATGAGTTATATGTTGTATTTTTATTTGCATGTTCATAACCTCCTATGGTGTGGATCCAAATAGGCATAGATCAATATTCCACTAAGAGCAGTTGGGACAGGGTTCCTTGAAGAAGGACACAAAGTCGGGAGAATGAAAGGGAGAAAACTAAAAAAAGAAGAAAAAAAATCCTCCTTGTCAGTTCAGTGGTAGTTTTCTCTTTGCATCTCTACAGGTAGCAGTAGTACAGCATCTTTTTTTCATCCTTTCCACATATATCTTTTGGATACCTCAGTCATCTTTCATCTTTAGGGTAAAGGGTCATAGGATTGAGATTCTACAAGAATGGGTAAAGGAATGAAGAATATAGTGATCCTGACCTAGAACGTAAATGGTCTTCACCCCAAAAGGAGAAAAAGGTTGATTAGTCAGTACCTGCAGGATAGCCCACCTCGGATCATAATGCTGCAAGAGACCCGCCTGAAAGCGTCTGAGTGCAAGGCTGTCTGTAGCAGTCAAAGGTGGGTACATCAGGTGGTGTTCTCAGAACAATCACTTTCAACTAAGGAAGTCTCCCTCATTGTTAAGAAGAACATGGATATAAATATTGGGAATCGCAGAACTGATTGCTCAGCTTGGGGCAGTGTGTGTTTATATGTGCAGGGTTTTATGGTCCAAACTGTGATAGTGCATCTCCCCTTAACAATCTGGGTGAGAATCTGCTGGACTTTCCCCCTCCGGTAGTGATCAGGGGGAATTTGTAGCATTTTGCTGTGTGAAGAACTGAACAAGTCTTCTGAAAAGTGGGTGGTGGGGTTTAAGAGATTAACTCTTTAAACGCCAAGGACATAATGGTTACGTCCTGTGACGCAGCACTACAGATGTAACCATTATGTCCTGGTACTGGCCCTCGGGGCAAGGGCAGGGATGAAAGGGGAATCGCTCGCCCGTTCCACCCCCGCCCCCCCACCGTATCCCCAGTGACGTCAGATGATGTCAGCACGCAATCGTGCACTGACATCATCAGAGGTCGCCCCCATCTCGCTGGAAGCTCAGCTTCCAGCGTGATCGGAAGGGAAGTGCATAGCATTTCTCTTCCAATCAGGGGCCGGGGGATGGCAGAAAGACATGAAAGGAAAGGCCTTTCCTTTCATGTCTGTCTGAGCATTTCTGCAGTCCAATCGTGAAGTAATCGAGCTGCAGAAATGCCCACTAGACATCAGGGATTTTGTTTTGGTTTATATAAACAATAAAGGGGAGCGACCCCTTTGGCAAGGGTCGCTCCCCTGGGGGGCATGTTTTAATTAGGCCTTTTCTTCCTCCCCGGGGGGCAGCAGCCACTAGACACCAGGGATAACTAATCTTTTTATTTTTTATAGGAGGGGAGCGACCCCTTAGGCAAGAGTCGCTCCCCAGGGGGGGGATTGTATTTAGGCCATTTCTGTCCCCCGTGGGGAGCAGATTGGCCTATTTTAATTAGGACTTAGGTAAGC
The DNA here is from genome assembly GCF_031143425.1 of Pleurodeles waltl. Classification (NCBI taxonomy): domain Eukaryota; kingdom Metazoa; phylum Chordata; class Amphibia; order Caudata; family Salamandridae; genus Pleurodeles; species Pleurodeles waltl. The sequence continues at coordinate 935,556,692 of NC_090445.1, forward strand.
GCGCTCTCTCTAGATGCTGTTTATTTTAAAAAAGAATTGCGCTTTTAGGTCCAAAGACAGTATTTTATTTCACATTGGTGGGGCTTTTAAGGGGCGTTTTACTCAGGAATAATTTCTTGCTGTATTTTTAAATGTACTAAATTATTGGTGTGCTGACTTGTGGTTTTACCGTGTTGCGAGGCGGAAGTGAGGGTCTGTAAGAGCCCTTCTTCCGGTCCTCTTCCACATGCGCTGCCAGGTCAGCGCTCTAGTTGACGCGGGTCCTTAGACCTCGCACCCTTAAATTTGTATGGGAGAGCGGCTGCGCGGCTTGCGCGCCAAAGGCGCGCCTAAGGCAAGCCGCTCTGCGCCCGTCCGCGCCCTGACGGGGCCAGGGGCCAGAAACTCTGGTCTTTTTTTTTATGGTTTTTATTCTGACATGTCCAAAGGTAGGGGGTTGGCTTCGTCCTGCAACCATAAAGTTCCAGTAGACTGCAGGTCTGATTGGAGATGTGAGGTATGTAATTGGCAACTATGTGCTCCTCTGACGTTGAGGGAAGCCAGAATGGAACACAACCATAAAACAAAGGTAGGGAATGTAAATAAGCCGATTTGTCAAGCTCTAGTCAATGTTCGGTCTCTCCACAAACACAAGCTAGAAATTAGAGAGATGCTTGAAGTATGGCATATTGACTGTCTTTTCCTAACAGAAACTTGGGGTAAGGTAGAATCTGATCCAGACTTTATTGAGGCAACTCCACCAGGTTATACGTATTATAGATTGGACAGACCTTTGGGTCGAGGTGGTGGACTGGCCATTATTTGTAGATCTACGTTCTCCTGCAATTGGACGAACTCCTCTTCAGAAACTTGCGAAGCAATGGTGTTCAAGATTTCACAGAATCACCAGGTGTTTCTTGAGGGGTTACTTATCTATAGACGTCCTGGCTCTTTTGGGAATTTTCTTCAATCTTGGGTGTCCCTGTTGAAACCTATGATTATGTCTCCTAAGGCTATTATTTTAGGAGACTTTAATATTAGTTTTGATGAATCCTCTAATTCTATGGTCCACAAATTTTTCGAGTTGATGTTAGCCTTAGAATGGACCCTTAAAGTCTCTATGGCCACGCACTTAGCTGGTCATATACTGGATGGGATCTTTGCGCGTACTGATTTGGGTATGGAACTAACTAATTCTCTGTTAAGTTGGACCGACCATCATCTCCTGCTATTTAAAACGGAATTGAAGTGTACTCTCCCCTCCCCTTGTAATAAGGAGAATCAAGTATTTAGACCAAGGAAACAAATTAAACAAGTAGAACTGATACCAGCTCTAGAAAAGACCCTGGTAGAGGACAACAAGTTCTCTCTGCTCCCTCTTGATGGCCTTTATCAGGGCCTGGAGACTGTTATGTCTCAATTGGCACCTCCTAAGATTCTTAAGCCCACTAATAGGAATAAGCTGAACCAACCATGGTTCACTAGTGAATTGAAGGCTCTCGAAAGGAAATGCCGTCAATTGGAGGGACGGTGGAAATTAAATCCTGGCACTGAGGAAAGGGAGGTACTCAAGTCTACGTTTAAAATTTATAGAGCGGCTCGTTTTAAGACCAAGTCGGCCTTTTATACGGTTAAGGTCCAGGAGGCTTTGAATGTCCCGAGAGAGCTATTTAAGGTGATCAAGGAATTATCCATCCCTTCTAAGCCACCTGATTTAGTAAATACACAAGAGTACTGTGACAAGGTTGCAAAGCATTTTGAAAACAAGATCCTTTGCTCTTATGCTAACTTTGCCCCTCTTGATGTCAGTGGGGAGGTAATTCCCTGTATTTCTCCCGACTCGTTAGCTAGCGAAGTAACTTTGTCTGATTTTCCTTGCCCGTCTCATGACGATCTTAGTAAACTAATTTTGAGTATGAAGTCCGGCTCTCCATTAGATCCTTGTCCACCGTCAGTGATTCATATGATCCCTGACTATATAGCTCGGATTCTCATTCTGAGTTTTCAGGAAATTCTTAAATCTGGATGTTTTCCTTCTAGATGGAAGGAGACCTTAGTAGTCCCTGAAAAGAAGAAACCACTTGGAGACGTGCAGGACCTTGATAATTTACGGACAATTGCGCTCCTTCCTTTCTTTGCCAAGATCTTAGAGAAAATCATGAATAAGGCACTAGTGGATTTTCTGGGGGAAGTGGAAGTTTTAGATCCTTCGCAGCATGGCTTCAGGAAAGCTCATAGTATGGAAACTGCCCTTATCTCCTCCACTGATTCTATTCGTAGACTTGTAGATGAGGGACAGGGTGCCATCCTAGTCCTGTTAGATTTTTCTGCAGCCTTTGATACTATTTCTTCACAGATTCTGATAGCCCGTCTCTATCAAGCAGGTGTTAGAGATAGAGCCTTGAAATTACTAGAATCTTTTCTAACTAACATATGGACTATGGTCAGATGTGGTAACTTCGATTCCACACCTTACCTTCTTCCTTGTGGGACTCCACAGGGTTCCTCATTAAGCCCTACTTTGTTTAACATTTATGTTGCCCCACTAGCCAATTTGGTTTGTTCTTTTGGCTTTATCCCCACTTCATATGCAGACGATACTCAGCTTATTACCCCTGTTAATAAAAACTGGGAGGAGGTGGCGGACCGTTTTAACCTTTGTATGAAGGAAGTTAGCAATTGGATGGGATCTAATTGGCTGAAATTGAATGCTTCGAAGAGTGAAATTCTCTGTTTCGGAACTGGTGTTAAATATTGGAATCCATGCTGGTGGCCATTAGACTGTGGTTCTCTTCCTACCCCTTCTAACGTTAGCAAACATTTGGGTGTTATGTTTGACAATCAACTATCCTTCAAATATCAGGTCAATCATATGGTTAAAATTGGTCTATGGCTGATTAAAATGGTAAGGAAAGTCTTTCCTTTTCTTCAGCACAAATGGAGAGTTGCCGCCACTCTAGCCTTGGTAATATCTAAAATGGATTACTGTAATGCTTTGTTTTTCAATTTAGACAAAGGCCTTCTTAACAGGCTACAGCTGGTTCAGAATTCAGCTGCCAGAGCAGTTCTCAATCTTTCATGTTGGACCTTTGTGAGAAGTAGTCTCAGACAACTGCACTGGCTTCCAGTGGCTCAGGGTATTACTTTTAAATCCCTCCGCTTGTCTTTTAAAGCTGTGCATGCCCAAGGCTCTAAATATCTGTCTGCTAAATTAGGCTGGTACAAACCAAAGAGGCATCTTAGATCATTATCAGCCTGCTATATTCATGTTCCCCGCACTTATAGAGCGAAGTGGGGTGATAAAGACTTTACTGTGGCTGCTGCCAAGTACTGGAATTCCCTCCCTCTCAATATCAGGGCAGAAACAAGTTATTTACGGATTAGGAAGTTGATTAAAACTTGGCTCTTTCCTAAATAATTTTTATTTTTGTTTCCCTATCTGTTGGGTTTTCTCTATGAGTGTAGTGACGTTTTTTACCTATGTCAGCGCTTCGATGCTCTTTGTGAGCCGGAATGCGCTTTATAAATATATCTACATACATACATACATACATACATACGATCTGCCCCCATAGGGGGCAGAAACCACTAGGCACCAGGGATTTTTATTTTACTAATGGGAAGCAACCCCCTAGGCAAGGGTGGCTCCCCTGGGGCACAATTTTATTTTAGGCCATTTCTGCCCCCCTTGGGGCAGATCGGCCTATTTCTATTAGGCCAATCTTCCCTCAAGCCGGGCAGAAACCACCTAGGTACCAGGGATTGGTGTGTGTGTGTTTTGTTTGGGGGGACAGTGCCTTGGGCAAGGGTCGCTTCCCATGGGGGCACCTTAATGTTGGCCATTTCTGCCCAACTGGGGGGCATATCAGCCTATTTTTGTAAGGAAAGCCCAGCAGACACCAGGGAAGATTTTTGTTTAAAAAAGATGTTGAGGGCACGGCCATAACTCCACCCCAAATAAATGGGGACAAAGATGTTCTGCCCACCGGTGGGCAGAGGGGGCAATTACCCCCAATCCACTCCCCGGGGGAGCAGAAAGCCTTCTAGATGCTAGGGAATTAGAAAAAAATAGTGGGGTTGTGGCTACCAACCAGTATGGTCATGGTTATGCCCCCACCCCAAATGAAGGGGATAACATTCTTTAGCTCTCCCCGTACACTAAAGGATCTTATCCCAATGGCAAGCAAGAGGACGTTTGATTATTTTGGGTTTTGGTTTTACATTTGGGCCATGGGAGCTTGTCTAACTTTCAAAATCGTCCGACTTGGAATGGTGAGGTCTGCACTTCTTGGACTTTGGGACACTGCCATCTAGAAAAATCTATGAGACCTAGACACATCTGAAAATTAAACATCTGGGTAAGTCCAGGGTGGTGTGCTTTATATGCACCCGCACCATTTTCCTACCCACAATGCCCTACACACCTCCAACTTTGCTTGAAATCACACATTTTCCCCACACTTTTGTGATGGACCCTTCTGGAAACTGCAGGAATCCACAAAATTCCTACCACCCAGCATTGTCGCATCCATACCGATAAAACTTCTGCCCCACTCGTCAGCCTAAAAGTGTTTTTTTCAAACTGCCCTTTTCGACCCGCTTTGGTTCCCCCTCAATTTCAACATGTTTTTTGGCTCTTCCCTGTCACAGGCACTTGGCCCACCTGCACATGTAAGGTGTCATTTTTATTGGGAGACTGGAGTCAACATTGGGTGGTAGGAAATTTGTGCCGGTGTGGTGATCCCACACAGAAATGTGGGGAAAATTTGATTTTTTAACTAATTTTGAGGATTGCTGAGGATTCTGGGTAAAAAAACACTGGGGATCCATGCAAGTCACACCTCCATGGACTCCCTCTGGTGTCTAGTTTTCAGAAATGTCTGGGTTTCGTAGGTTTCCCTAGATGGCTGCTGAGCCCAGAACCAAAAATGCAAGTCCGACCGCAAAAACAGGTAGTTTTGTATTTTATCATTTTGATGTGTTCACGTAGACCTACCAACACAAGTGAGGCACCGTTTTTATCGGGAGACCTGGATGAATGCTGGGTGGAAGGAAATCTGTGGAACCTCTCAGTTTCCAGAACTTTCTATCACCGAAATGTGAGGAAAAAGTGTTTTCCAAATGTTGAAGTTTGCAAATGATTCTGGGTAACAGAAACTGGTGAGAGCCCCACAAGTCAGACCATCCTGGTTTCCCCTAGGTGTCTAGTTTTGAAAAATGCACAGGTTTGGTAGGTTTCCCTAGGTGCCGGCTGAGCTAGAGGCCAAAATCCACAGCTAGGCACTCTGCAAAAAACACGTCAGGTTTCAATGTAAAAATGTGATGTGTCCATGTTGTGTTTCTTGTCGAGGGCACTAGGCCTACCCACGCAAGTGAGGTACCATTTTTATCAGGAGACTTCGGAAAACACACAATAGAAGAACAAGTGTTATTGCCCCTTGTCTTTGTCTACATGTTTTTCTTCCAAATGTAAGACAGTGTGTAAAAAAGAATTATATTTGAAAAATGCCCTTTTAATTCACATGCTAGTATGGGGACTCCGGAATTCAGACATGTGCAAATAACCACTGCTTCTCAACACCTTATCTTGTGCACATTTTGGAATACAAAGGTTTCCTTGATACCTATTTTTCACTCTTTATATTTCGCCAAATGAATTGCTGTAACCCGGTATACAATAAAAACCCATTGCAAGGTGCATCTTCTTTATTGGCTCTGGGTACCTAGGGTTCTTTATGAACTTAAAAGCCCTATATATACCCGCAACCAGAAGAGTTCAGCAGTCATAACAGTATATTGCTTTCAAAACTTTGCCACACCTGGGAAAAGTTATAGTAGAAAATGTTGACAGAAATGGCTCTTTTTTCACCTCAATTTCAATACTTTTTTTTTATTTTAGCTGTTGTGTTCTATAGCAAAAGGATCTACACAAATGACCCCTTGCTGAATTCATAATTTTGTCTACTCTTCAGAAATGTTTAGCTGTCTAGGATCTAGCATTGGTTTCACACCAATTTCTATCACTAACTGGAAGGAGGCTGAAAGCACACAAATTTGTAAAAATGGGGTATGTCCCAGTAAAATGCCGAAATTGTGTTGAAAAATTGGGTTTTCTGTTCCCGAAAGCTGTGAAGATGGTGATTTTAGCACCGCAAACCATTTGTTGATGCCATTTTCAGGGGAAAAAAACACCAAGTTTTCTTCTGCAGCCCTTTTCCCCCATTTAAAAAAAACAAACAAAAAAACTAAATTTTTGCTGTATTTTGGCTAATTTCTTGGTCTCCTCCAGGGGAACCCACAAACTCTGTGTACCTCTAGAATCCCTAGGATGTTTGAAAAAAAGGTTGCAAATTTGGCGTGGGTAGCTCATGTGGACAAAAAGTTATGGTGGCTACCCCAGGCTACCCCAAATCGCCAAAAAAGGCTTGGCACAGGAGGGGGAAAAGGCCTGGCAGTGAACTGGTTAAGGAAGGTTCTGAAGAATTTCATTTATGATTTTGCTCTTTTTAATGTGTGGCGTAGGAAAGCTGGCATCCAAAAAGGTTACACAGTTTTTAGTAAATGATATTGAAGTTTTACCAGGATAGATTACATCTTGGTAGTTAGATCACAATTATCAATGTTATGGTGTTCAAGCACATCCTCATGCATTGCTCTGATCATTCAGTAATCTTCTTGGAGGTCCGAGGCATTGTACACAAGCAGAGGTCTATGAAAGGGTGAACATTTATGAGGAGGGTGTGAGGTTTGAAGAAGATATTCAGGTGTTGGAAAGAAAATTGCTAGTTTCAATATTGGAGGAGGATGAGGAGGTGGAGGTGGCAGAGCAGAGGCTGTCAGAGAAATGTAAGGCTTTCAGACACGTAATAGAGAGCAGGAATATAGCAAAGTCGATAACAAGTGAGCTGGCACAGTTCAAATAGTGGTAGGTTGCTCACCTGGAAAGCGTGAACTGATAGACAGGTGAACCATTTAGAGAATCTAACAGTGGATAAAAATGGTAATATCTCAGTAAATTCAGACCAGATAGAAGCCTGTATATTACAATTGTTTGAAGATCTGTATATGAAAACAAAAGCTTTTAGGTTTTTGGAGTAAAGAGAAGGGTTTTAGAGAAACAGATCCCAATCCTATCCGTAGAGGAACAACAAGTCCTGCTGAAGGACATCACAGAGGAAAACAAGTAAATAGAACCCACAGTGTGAACAAAGCAGGTCCTAACGCCATTCCAGGGGAATGCTATACTGCCTTAAAAGAGGTTATAGTTCCAATATAAAAAGATCTGTTTAATGAGTTGCTGGCTGGGAGATCACTGATTTTTCCATCTTGAAAAGAAGCAATCATTACCTTACTTTTAAAGCCCAACAAGAACCCAAAGAAGGCAGTCTCCCACAGGCCAATCTCTTTGCTGAATTATGACTATAAGGTTCACTTGAATTCTATTGAGAAGATTCTTTAAGGTTGCCAATGGTATTAAACATCCAGACCAGAAGGAATTTGTGCCAGATAGGCAGTTCAATGACATCACCCATTTGCTAATATCATCAATAGATATGGACACCACAAATTCAGACTCACTGGTCATAGTAACCATTAATGTAGCCAAATCCTTAGACCAGGTTTGCTGGGCTTACCTGTGGGAGGTTTTAGAGATTGTCAGTCTCCCACGACTGTTTATTGTGACAATTAAAATCCTAATCAGAGCATCATCCGCGCATATTCTGGTAGATGGCAACCTGACCTGGAAAATAAACAATCTTAAGAGTACTCAATAGGGATGCCCACTCTCTTTTTTACTGTTTGATTTATATATCCAGCCCATAGCACAAGCTTTTAGAACAGATGTCGAGATAGATCCTTAGAGCCTCAGGGATTTGTGAATAAGATCACTTTACAGTCAGACAGTATCATTCTGTGTATGAAGGACCCTAGTTAAGCAGTGGTCCGTATGTAGAAGATCACCAATGCTTTTGGGGGATTCTCAGGTTATTCCATAAAAAAGTAAGATGCAGTAGATGTCTTGGAACCTGAACAACACAGTGGTGCACTGCCAGACCAAGATTAAGTACTTGGGAATTATGCATGAGTTTGACTAGGTGCTAAAGTATAATCTAAGTAGAATGATGAAGGATATTAAAGAGCATTAGCAAGATGGGGGCACCTCTTTCTTACGATGTACAGTAGGACTCATTTAGTCAAGATGATGATCCTTTCTAAGTTGATATATACTTATTTGATAAAATCCCTCTTCCATTCCACAAAGAATGATTTGTCAAGATACAAGACAGATTTGGGAGTTTCAGCTGGGCTTCTAAGGAATCCAGATTTAGCTGGAAGAAACTAAGAAAGAAATAGAAAATTATGAGTTTTCACTTCCAGGTGTTTTTGTTCTACCTTGTCTTCCAATTTAGAAATTCCAGAATGCTGTTATCTAGTCCAGATGACTCTAGTAGGGGAGCGTTATATCCCACTATGCTAAGCCTGATTGGTCAGGATGGCTTTCTAAATAAATCAGATGGTCCTAGATGTTTTAATAAGGCAAGGCTGGAATACTGCGGGCTTTCCTGAAGTTTGTTATCACAGCTGGAAACTCCTGGGTATACACTACGATTCGGAGTATGCCTCTATTAGGAACTCTCTAGGAACCCCTTTATTCCTAGAGGATAAGTTAAGTTTACCATTGATTAATGAAGTTAATAAGTACTGGGGGCAGTTGTGAGTAGGTTCTGGTGTGAGCTCATGAGAGGCCCTACAGGAAGACACCAATTGTATTGTTTCTTGGTATAAGTAACATCAATTTGCTTTGTGTGGATCAGGACAATTGTGGGACAGTTGGAAGAATTGAGAGGGCTTAAAATCTCAAGCCTCTAGGAAGGGAAGTATCTGTTTGGTACTGGGAACTACTGAAGGCAGATGTATAAGAATTTAAAATCCCCCTTGCCCCTTGGAATGTTACTTGCCAGTGAAGGAGCAACTGAAGGCATGGCAAACTTCCTTATGTCTCCTCTATTAATCGGTTAAACAGGTTGCCTTCCGAAAAATAAATTTCTTATGATCCACATAATTTAGTTGACCCTGAGGAAGATGGCGAAATTCACCAAAGGGATTACTCCATGCTACAAATGGTGTGGGGAAGAGAAAGCAAATAATATATATATGTTTGTTTCTTGACCAAAGTAAGGAGGTTTCTGTGAGGGCGTTAATAGCATATTATCTGGAATTATTAGCAGCCAATTCAAGGTAAGTCCCCTTTTGATTCTTTATGGAACTGATGGCCAACTTGGATCACTGATCTCACAAGGTCAAAAGAGGCTAATCTTCCTTTTGATTCGTGCGAACGGATTACAGACAACTCCTCCCATTTTGGGTACCTGACTGAAAACAGTCAATGAGGTGTTTTAGCTGGTTTAGGCCAAAATAACAATAAAAGATCCCATGTCCTGTGCTTAAGCAGGATTTGCCGAGAATACCTTGACGTAGTGAGCTGCCCTCTTCACTGGTGTTTCAGCAGTAATTTCCTTAGATGGTAAATGGATATCCTGCTGGGTATGTTCCATTTTATCTGACGCCTGATGAGGATCAATTAAAAAAAAAAAAAAAAAAAAAGCTATGCAATGCTGCAAACGTAGAGCTGCATATTTATTTATGAATATCTTTGAGAATGGAAGTGTAATATCGAATGCTAGTCAAACTATAACTATACTTACAAATCAGAAGAAACATGTCAAGTCCCTCTATGCCGCAGTTACTTATTTCCACATAGAGGGAGTCCTAACAATCTCACTGAAAGCTCTTCAGGGCAGCTCATCAGTCTAGCTGTTTCTCTTGACAAATCCACTTTTTTCCTCTTAGCCCTTAGTCTTAATTCATGTGTGTAATGTAAAAACTGACAAAGCATATCAGTTACCTTAGTGAATATTTAATTACTTATTTTTCATGGCTGAGTGGTATTTTCTTTCTACTATCAATAAACGACCCTTAATTTCCTGTTTTCAATGTTGGTAGTAATATTTTGTCTATGAAGCTAATAGTGCCCTCTCTTTGTCCACGAGAGTGCAGTAGCTAATTCTGCTACAAATATCTTCTCCCCGAAATATATATAACTATTCTATTCATTTGTTTCCCTGAGTAATAGGTATTTGGGCTTTAAATTACAAGAAACTTGCATAGCTGCAGTGACAAATTTATGTCTGCTGGTTCTTTGGCAACCAGAAACCACCGTGTCCTAATCCTAACAATAAGAATCTTTTGCTTCTGGTCTCCTGAGACCGTGTACTGCAGAACCTCAGGTACACTTTTTAATACTGGACTCTATGGTTCGCAAGGAAGAGCAGTCCAAGGCTTTCAACAGTAGGAAGAAAAGACGATGAGTACACTCTCTAAACAGTCTTGTAAAATACACAGGTTGCAGGGTGTGCAATAAAGAAAGGCCACAGTACTCAAACCACTAACAGCGCACTAGGCTCTCTGGGTCTGAGGTACCGTTAACGATTTCTGCACCACTAGAGCCCAACCCCTAAAATCACAATACCTTAATAAACCAATGACGAACATGGGATGAAATAGTTATAAAAAGCCAGGCCTGTCAGTTTTATCATAAACCTTTAGCATAAACTTAAAGAACTCTTTATAATATAATAATAGAACATTTCAACTTAATTAAATATTTCAGGATGATACCACAAATGTGCACGTATTTAAACTTTTAAGTTATCTAGCAAAAGTAATATACTTTAAATAACAATTAAATGAAAAGTTTACTGAGAAACAAATGATCTATTATCGAACCAGATTGCCTACCAGTCGCTGCAAGTCCAAAAACTTAGGGCCAGATTTAAGAGAACGTCGCGCCTTCTTGCACCACATTAGCATCATTTTTTAATGCTAATGTGGCCCAACGAGGCTAAAATCGCAGCGCCAGATTTACAAAGTGGCGCAATACATGCATTGCCCCACTTTGTGGCCCCTTGCGCCACATTATGCCTGCGCAAGACATAATGTATGCAGGCGGGCGTTCCCCCGTTAGGGAGGCCGAAAAAATGGTGCAAAGATATCTTAAAGATATCTTTGCACCATTGTTTCAGGATTTTTAACACCGGCTAAGATCAGGTGTTAAAAGGAAGCACACCATTGTATTCAATGCTCCCTATGTACTGTTCAGGATTAGCGCCCAAATTTTGCCACTAACCCTGAACAATACATCAATAGCGCCCAAAATTTTTACGCTATTGCCTCCAACCCTGTGCCATGGTGTGCTATATTTTAAATATGACACACACATGGTGGCGGTAGGGGGATGTTAAGGGGCGCAAGAAAAGTGACGCTAGACTGGGTGCTGTGCCGCTTTTCTTAAAACCTGCCCCCTCAGTGGGTTGATATAATCAATTACATTTACCCTGAGAACACTTAAGAAAGACCTCACCTCTCCCTGCACATGGAGGGATTTAAAATGTCTGACTACACTTGGTGGACCTTATGGATCATCAAAAATGCTTTTAGTGATACCATTACCCTTCTAGGACACCACCAGAAGTAATATGCACACTGTCTATGTGCCCCCAGATCATTGTGGGGTACTTCTTCATCCCAAGAGCTTTTTACTACTCCCATAGCTGCTTTTGCTGTAGCCTCGCCTGCTCCATCAAATTTTTACTTTCCCCTTTGCTATTGCACAAGGTTTGATGTAGGTGATGTATACGAGGACTGTGTGATAGGTGCCAGGAGTGCATGGTGTTACCCCTTTCCTGTCTGGGCACACACTTCTGTGTCGTCCAAGGAAGTTGCCTGTCCTCCTCTACTGCTCTGTCTCATTTGGCTCTGGGGGAGGATGTTGCACTTTCTGTACTGGTTGGCCCCCATTTCTCAAAGTATCACCAGCATTGTCCTGGGAGTCACGCCAAAGACAGGGATTAGGTTCTCTATGGTACCCTATGCCCCAGAGGAATATTTTAAATTAGTGCAATGGTGCTCCTGTCTCACTGGTGCCCCAGGGACTGAACTGGTCGGAGGATCACTGGACAATATCAGAAAACACAGGTTAAAGTCTGATTTTAATTGACCCATTAGTCTCCTAAGCCTAAAGGACTGCTAGGAACAGCAACGAGCCCATTCATGAGAACTTACATGAGTTTCCTTTTGCAGTTAAGATATCTCTCACACTGATGGACTGAGTTGGATTGTGTTTGCCTTGTTGTGCCCTTGGAGGCCAATAGCAGCTACCAGGAGTGTTGCTGTAGGGCCTTCTGGACTCTACTTTTTTCTTGCATTTTTTACAACTCTTTACATCGCTACTTCTTGGCAGCAGTGAGGTGAACGAGCTTCAGACTTGCCTTCCTCTCAAGTCCTTGCTAGTCTCCTTACCTGAAGATTATGGCAGTAGCACCCCATGTACCTTACAGCAGACCACGCTGTTTTCCTGCATTCCCCGGGCACACAGACCTTCTGCCATTTGCACTGTATGAGTTCCCAGAGGCCTCTAGCACCCACTCTGAAGCCTTCCACAGCCAGAACCAATTAACAGAAAGGCAAGATGTTGGACTTTTTGCCTTACGCAGGGTCATCCCCAGTATTTTTGCCTCCTTCCTCCTGGTTTTTCTGACCTCTCGCTGTTGGCTCTAGGACTCTGAGCACTTTATCACTGCTGACCAGTGCTAAAGTGCAGGTGCTCTCCCACCTAAAGTTGGTATGATTTGCATATTTAATTTACCTATAAGTCCCTTGTACAGTGGTATCTCTATACCCAGGGCCTGTAAATTAAATACTACTAGTGGGCCTGCAGCGCTGCTTGCGCCACCCACTGAAGTAGACTTTCAAACCTGTCTCAGGCCTGCTAGCGCAGGGCTTGTGTGCGCAGTTTTCTGCCACAGGGACCTGGCATCTAAATTTACTTGCCAGACCCAGAACTCCCCTTTTACTACATGTTAGTCACCCCTAAGGTACGCCGTAGCTAGCCCTATGGGCAGGGTGCCATGTATGTAGAAAGGCAGGACATGTGCCATATTGCATGGCCTGTCCTAGTAGTGACAAACAGCCTAACTTGGTGTCTCACTGCTGTGAGTGCTGCCTTCTCATAGGATTGCATTAGAAATGCCCTGCCTTATGTGTAAGGGGTATTGTCTGATTTATGAGGGGTAGAGCAGGCGAGTTTGGTATGGTTGTGATGGTGATAATAAATGCTGCTTACTGGTGTGGGTGTATTTTTTATTACTATCACAGAAATGCCACTTCTAGAAAGTGCGCATTTATCTGTGATTATGACTCTGGTGTTTTGCAGCTTGACTCCAATCCACGTCTGGGCAGAGTGACAGTTGGGGCTTTGTGCATACTTTTCAGACTGCCTGTACACAGAGGTGTCACAGAGGTGCATCTGCATACTGAATAGTCTTCCTGGGCTGAGAGAAGGGAGAGGCGGGGCACACCTGCATTTGTAAAGACTGTGCCCTGGCCTCACACAATAGGGTCATTAACCCCCCACTTATGTTTGGAGCCTGTGCTGAAAGGAGAGAGGGGGCACTCCCAGAACCAGTTGTAACTGGCTGGAACCTCCTCTCCCTACCATTGTAAAACACTGTAAGAACTGACTATACGTACAGAGGACTTTTCCCCACAATTTGGAGACTCTTGGAATCATCTTGGAACTGGACACCAAAGGCTGAAAGGACTCACCAGGAACCGCCATGGACTGCTGCTGCTGTGCTGACCTGTGACCTGCCTGGTCACTGTGAAGGACTTGCCACTTGCTGCCTTTCCCTTGTGCTGGCCTGTAGCTGGGCCCTCCACCTGAGGACCTTGTCTTAAGATTCTGCTCCCCAGGGGCAGGGTGCTGTGGCCCCTGACCACTGCATCCATTTCTTCATGAGGGGTGCTTCTCCGTGGTTGCGGCTGCCATAGCGCTGATTGCAGCGCGCTTATGGAGCCTTGGGAGCTCGTAGGCTCCTTTCTGCATTGTGCCCCTTTAAATAAGATCACCGCAGCGGCCCGGGAAGCCGGAAGAACACTCGTGCACTGCATCGGGTGCAGGTGAGTGTCTGCTCGGGCCCCAGGAGGGGTCCGTTCTTCTTGTGGCTTCACGGCAGGACCAGGGGAAGGCGCGGGGAGTGCCCCCTTGCCCCTGGCCTCTGCGTTAGGAGCAGGACGCTCCTTTTCTGCTGTTAGGTAAAACGGGCATTATTGTGGGCCCCCCGTGGTGGAAGGGCCAGTGGAGGCCCGGGGGGGCTCCCAGAGAAACCGGGTCCCGGGAGGGGCCTGTCATTAAACCGGAGGGGGTGCGTGGTGCCCCCCTCCTGCCCTAAGTTGTTTTTGCTGGCTTTGGCCCCCCCTTGTGAGGGCCGGTTGAGGCCCTGGGGGGCCCCCAGTAATCACGGTCCCCGGAGGGGCCTGTCTATAAAAGAGAGGAGGTGCATGTCGCCCTCCTCTGACCCCAGAGTATAAGGGAGGCCCCCGTTTTGCGCATAGGAGCGCCGGGGGCCCCATTGTTCGCCTTCTAGGCACTGGAGGTGCCTTCATCCAACCAGGTACTGTTTAAAGGACCAATATAGTTGCAATCCAAAGTTCTTTCTACAGACTTTTGTTTGATTCATATATTACCTACCTGCGTTTGGTGTTTTTACATATGTGTATGCAAATGTTCCTTTTATGGACATGCTTGCTTATATGTTTTTCTATCTTGCCATATGTTTTCTAATGTTCCTACTTTGGGCATTTTATGATCTTCTTATGAGAAGTGCTGTGATGTAATAACGTGTTTTCCTGACTACTGCTTATGTTGCAGAATACTGAGTAACCTGTGTGTTATGTGTGACTACTGCTAGGTTGCAGAGTAACTAATGTGTAACGTTCTGACAACTGCTAAGGTAGCAGGATAGTACTGATATGTGATGTTTGGTCTGATAATTGCCTTGTGTACAATACAGTATATTTTCATATAATCTGGTGTTGTGTTTCCTTTGTGGTGAGGATATTGCGTCACGTGTGTTGTGTGTGTTGTGCAAACGCTTTACACATTGCCTCTGGGTTAAGCCTGACTGCTCGTGCCAAGCTACCAAGGGGGTGAGCAGGGGTTATCTTGGATGTGTAACTCCCTTGCCCTGACTAGAGTGGGTAAGTTCTGCCTGGCTGAGGTGCATACCCTAGCCAACCAGAAACCCCATTTCTAACATTGGTTGTCAGCGGTGAGGATAGGACTTGCGCTTGCACAATACCATTGTGACTCATTATTTCACTACAAGGATTGCGTTCAGACCATCACATGTTTGGCTTCTCTTAACTTTCTCTCTTTGATCATTTTTCCTGTCTTCAGTTCTCACGCTTGGGTATTGTGGTTGTCACATTTGAGTTATTTGTACCTTTTCAAGATGGGGCTTACCTTTGATTTAGAGGACCTGCCGTTTTACACGCAGGAGGAATTAGAGGGGTTGTGTAGAGAGAGAGGGCTGCCTGTAGAAGGGGACCTCAGGAGATCTCTGAATTTCTTTGAAAGGTTTGTGACATATACCCAGTGAGGGAGTGTGCTTAGGTGGTACCCAGAGGTTCCTGAGTGTAGCGAGGGTTCACAATGGGAGGGCTCCCAGACCTCATCCCTAGAGAGTGGTAGAGAGACTGATCAGGAGGGTAAGAATGCCCGGGTGGGTACGCCAGTTGACAGGGAAGGCCCCAGTGATAGGGAGTCCCTTGCTGGGTCCAGTGTAAGAAGCAGGGCTACCTCTCATTCCTTGACGCCTGATGAGCTAAAAGATAGGCGGGAAGAGAGGGACCTGAAGTTACAGTTAGCGCACCTATCTGTTGAGGAGAGAAGGGCTGAGGTAGAGAAGGCCTTAGTACAGGAGAGGATGGCAGAGGCGGAGAGGGCCTTTGCCAGAGAAAGACTCGCTCTAGAGCACAGTCTGAAGGTTCTGGACTCACCAGCGCTGCAGGTGAAGTCCAGTGGTGGCAGCAATGTACAGTGCTGTAGCAAAGATGTTCCTCACATACCCATAGATCTGGTACCTAGGTTCCAAGAGGGGGGTGACATACATCAGTGGTTAAAGGAATATGAGAGGGCTCTGGTAGAGCGCAGGATCCCTGAGAAGGATTGGGGAACTGGCCTAGGGAGCTTTATTTCTGAGGAGGGGAGGGATGCCCTACTGACTCTAGAAGAGAGTAACAGGGAGGGGTACTCCACTGTAAAAAATGCACTGATTGTGAAGCATGGTTTTTCCCCTGAGGAATACAGAAAAAGGTTTAGGGGTGGTAAGAAACTGTCCCACCAGTCTTGGGAGGAGTTTGTGGAGGATTGCTGCATTGCACTAGATGGATGGGTGAAGGGTAGCACAGTAAATAATTTTGAAGGGCTGTTTAATCTGATTGTCAGAGAGCACCTGCTTTGTTGTTGTTTTTCAGAGTTACGCCAACACTTGTCAGTGTGTGAGCTCTCTGACCCCAGGGAGCTTGCAAAGGAGGCAGACTTCTGGTTGCGTACCAGAGGGTCTGGTGTGGCATTAGGGGGTGTTGCTAATGAGAGTGGGCTAGGTGTTTCCCAACCAGGTGTGGTGGGAAAGGCTTGTGTCCCAGGTAGGTCCCAGTGTATTGGGGCGGGTAAGGTACCCCATGTCCAGTCTCAGAGGAGAGGGAATGGAGTTGGGCTGAGGCTCAGGGTACCCGAGCTCCAGTCCCAGGTCCTGGAAGGTTCCATGAGTGAACGCCAGGAGGTGAGCCTAGCCTGTGCCGTAGGGCCAGCTGTTCAGAAGTATCCCATTTTGTCATTAGGACTGGGGCGGGTGGCTGGTGATAGCGTTCCGCCGGTCCTCATGTCTGGTAGTCTCGCTCTACAGCAGAGGAGGCGGAAATCCAGGCATAGGGTTGAGAGGGGGCTGCGGGCCCCAGTGGAGAACCTGGAGGGTCATGGGTCAGCTCTGAGAGCAGAGCCCCCCAGGAATGATCTTGGTGAGACCATTTCTGGGCTGGGGGAATCCAGACTCTGTCAGAGGGCAGAGGTCAGGAGACCTGCGCCAGCCAGACTCTTGTGTGGCCCTTGGGGAAGGTGTTTCACTGGTGGGGGGTAGGTGTGCCCCCCAGGAAGTCCCGGTGTGCCAGGCAATGATTCAACCGCAGGGTGGTGACTCTGGGTTGGATGATCAGGTTCAGGGGGTAAACTCTGACCTGATGGGGAGTAGATGTGCTCCCAAGGAAGTCCTGGTGCGCCAGGCAGTGGTTCAACTGCAGGGTAGTGACTCTGGGTTGGATTGCCAGATTCAGGGGGTAAGCTCTGATCTGGTAGGGGGTAGGTGTGCTCCCAAGGAAGTCCTGGTTCGCTGGGCATTGGTCCAGTCTAAGGGTGTCGTCCCTGGACTAGATAGACAGGTTCAGGGGGTAACCTCTGACCTGGTAGGGGGGGCGGTTAATGTGCTCACCCCCGTGTGAAACTTCTGGTGGCTTCTCCCGAGGTGGGGAGACGAAGGACTCTGGAAGTGGGGTTCAGGTAGGGTGAAGCCCGCCCCAGACCCCGGTGCAACCCAAGGGTGTCGTCCCTAGGTTGGGTGGTCAGTCGCCAGGTAATGATCCTGGGCTGGCGAGAGAGTTGTGCAGGGCTGCTGTACCCAGCACCCTGGCAAGTGTGGATTCTGGTGATACCCCTCCTAGGAGAAGAGGGCGAGATCCTAGACGGAGGGGTAGAGGGAGGAGAGCCTCGCCTCTAGCCCCTGTAGAACCTATGGGTGCGGACCCTAGGTTGCTGGATCAGTGGCAGGGTAGAGCCCTGAACTGATTGGAAATGGAGTGGAGACAGGTTGCTTTGCACCTGGGGCTACCGCCCCCCACTCGTTATTGTTTCAGAGACCAGAGGCTCCTAGATAGCCTGGGGCCTGGTTCTGGCCATTGGCAGCTAGAGAACCCCCGTGGGTTGGTCTAGGCTGCCTGGGAAGCATTGACAGAGAGATCCAAGTGGAGTCAGGAAGGCGTAGAACTAGAACATGCCCCTGCTGTTGTGGGCCTGGGTCCTTGTTATATCGCCCCAATCAGGGAAGTACATCAAGCTATTGATTGTTCTCCCCTGGATTTTGGCTGGTAGGGGGTTGTTTTGGACTTTTTGCCTGACGCAGGGTCATCCCCAGTCTTTTTGCCTCCTTCCTCCTGGTTTTTCTGACCTCTCGCTGTTGGCTCTATGACTCTGAGCACTTTATCACTGCTGATCAGTGCTAAAGTGCAGGTGCTCTCCCATCTAAAGTTGGTATGATTGGCTTATACCTAATTGGCATATTTAATTTACCTATAAGTCCCTTGTACAATGGTATCTCTATACCCAGGGCCTGTAAATTAAATACTACTAGTGGGCCTGCAGCGCTGCTTGCGCCACCCACTGAAGTAGACTTTCAAACCTGTCTCAGGCCTGCTAGCGCAGGGCCTGTGTGCGCAGTTTTCTGCCACAGGGACCTGGCATCTAAATTTACTTGCCAGACCCAGAACTCCCCTTTTACTACATGTAAGTCACCCCTAAGGTACGCCGTAGCTAGCCCTATGGGCAGGGTGCCATGTATGTAGAAAGGCAGGACATGTGCCATATTGCATGGCCTGTCCTAGTAGTGACAAACAGCCTAACTTGGTGTCTCACTGCTGTGAGTGCTGCCTTCTCATAGGATTGCATTAGAAATGCCCTGCCTTATGTGTAAGGGGTATTGTCTGATATATGAGGGGTAGCGTAGGCGTGTTTGGTATGGTTGTGATGGTGATAATAAATGCAGCTTACTGGTGTGGGTGTATTTTTTATTACTATCACAGAAATGCCACTTCTAGAAAGTGCGCATTTATCTGTGCTTATGACTCTGGTGTTTTGCAGCTTGACTCCAGTCCACGTCTGGGCAGAGTGACAGTTGGGGCTTTGTGCATACTTTTCAGACAGCCTGTACACAGGGAGGGTGGAGGTGTCACAGAGGTGCATCTGCATACTGAATAGTCTTCCTGGGCTGAGAGAAGGGAGAGGCGGGGCACACCTGCATTTGTAAAGACTGTGCCCTGGCCTCACACAATAGGGTAATTAACCCCCCACTGATGTTTGGAGCCTGTGCTGAAAGGAGAGTGGGGGCACTCCCAGAACCAGTTGTAACTGGCTGGAACCTCCTCTCCCTACCATTGTAAAACACTGTAAGAACTGACTATAAGTATAGGGGAATTTTCCCCACAATTTGGAGACTCTTGGAATCATCTTGGAACTGGACATCAAAGGCTGAAAGGACTCACCAGGAACCGCCATGGACTGCTGCTGCTGTGCTGACCTGTGACCTGCCTGGTTACTGTGAAGGACTTGCCACTTGCTGACTTTCCCTTGTGCTGGCCTGTAGCTGGGCCCTCCACCTGAGGACCTTGTCTTAAGATTCTGCTCCCCAGGGGCAGGGTGCAGTGGCCCATGACCCCTGTATCCATTTCTTCATGAGGGGTGCTTCTCAGTGGTTGTGGCTGCCATAGCGCTGATTGCAGCGCGCTGATGGAGCCTTGGGAGCTCGTAGGCTCCTTGCTGCATTGTGCCCCTTTAAATAAGATCACTGCAGCGGCCCGGGAAGCTGGAAGAACACTCGCGCACCGCATCGGGTGCAGGTGAGTGTCTGCTCGGGCCCCAGGAGAGGTCCGATCTTCTTGTGGCTTCATGGCAGGACCAGGGGAAGGTGCGGGGAGTGCCCACTTCCCCCTAGCCTCTGCGTTAGGAGCAGGACGCTCCTTTTCTGCTGTTAGGTAAAACGGGCATTATTGTGCCCCCCACCTTGGTGGAAGGGCCAGTGGAGGCCCGGGGGGGCCCCAGAGATCGCGGGTCCCGGGAGGGGCCTGTCATTAAACCGGAGGGGGTGCGTGGTGCCCCCCCTCCTGCCCTAAATTGTTTTTGCTGGCTTTGGCCCCCCCTTGTGAGGGCCGGTTGAGGCCCTGGGGGGGCCCCCAGTAATCACGGTCCCCAGAGGGGCCTGTCTTTAAAAGAGAGGAGATACATGTCGCCCTCCTCTGACCCCAGAGTATAAGGGAGGCCCCCGTTTTGCGCATAGGAGCGCCGGGGCCCCATTGTTCGCCTTCTAGGCACTGGAGGTGCCTTCATCCAACCAGGTACTGTTTAAAGGACCAATATAGTTGCAATCCAAAGTTCTTTCTACAGACTTTTGTTTGATTCATATATTACCTACCTGCGTTTGGTGTATTTACATATGTGTATGCAAATGTTCCTTTTATGGACATGCTTGCTAATATGTTTTTCTAACTTGCCATATGTTTTCTAATGTTCCTACTATGGGCATTTTATGATATTCTTATGACAAGTGCTGTGATGTAATAACGTGTTTTCCTGACTACTGCTTATGTTGCAGAATACTGAGTAACCTGTGTGTTATGTGTGACTACTGCTAGGTTGCAGAGTAACTAATATGTAACTTTCTTACAACTGCTAAGGTAGCAGGATAGTACTGATATGTGATGTTTGGTCTGATAATTGCCTTGTGTACTATATGGTATATTTTCATATAATCTGGTGTTGTGTTTCCTTTGTGGTGGGGATATTGTGAAACGTGTGTTGTGTGTGTTGTGCAAACGCTTTACACATTGCCTCTGGGTTAAGCCTGACTGCTCGTGCCAAGCTACCAAGGGGGTGAGCAGGGGTTATCTTGGACGTGTAACTCCCTTGCCCTGACTAGAGTGGGTAAGTTCTACCTGGCTGAGGTGCATACCCTAGCCAACCAGAAACCCCATTTCTAACACAAGAGAAATAGTTTCCTCCTAGGTTAACTGCACCTTCACTACCTACTGGCTTGAAAAGGAGACTCGGAGTTAGTGTAACTAACTGTAGAAACAGAGGCCAACAAAAGTCCAAGAAGCATAGATCAGAGTGTCCTCCGATTCCAGCTACTGGTTCATCCACAAAGTGGGTGAGTCCTTCTACTTCTGTTTCTCAAAGAAATTGTCCCTGTGCAGGAGTTTAAAAATGGAGGGAGAAGCTTATAGAAAGTAGGAGTCCCTACATATTCTGGTGATGCTACATCACCTCTTCATCCAGTGACTGGCATTTCCAGAGAGCAGCCCACTGGCTACTTAACCTACATGCCCACATAGTATGCTGGAACGTTTCAAAATGATGACGAGAAGGGACATTAGAAAAGACCTCTCCACTGAGACTACTTCCAATCAAGTCTAGTTTCTACTCTCCACTGTTTCAAAAAACATCCCTGGGGTGACGTGTGCCAGATGTCTGCCTGCGCTCCTTTTCCTTTTATCCTCTGTGAGAACATCCTACAAATTGATGGCCATTAAGAGGTAACAAATTACTTTGTTCATACCTACCCCTTTCCTCTCCAAGGAGAAAGCTAAGTCTTGAGGGTGGTTCGTTTGCTCAGTAAGAGTTTAAGCGACCAGTAATTAACTTGGCCCCACAGAGTAGCTCAAAGTCTGAAATCCATTAAAACTGACTCAAAAACATGTTCTATTGTGAAAACGTACAGCAAAAGAATACAGATTAGAACCAACTCTGGAGATGCACATTACTCAAACTTTGGTAGGCAGACACACTTTAATAACTTTCATAACTCATGCCAATCAAAACTTATTTAGCGATATTTTATCCAAAGTTCAAAACCAGTTTAAACATTACCGATTTTACACTTCTGCTAAAATAGGGAACATTTCGTTTTTGATTCTCAATTGAATTGTAGGTCAGTACAGGACATGACCAATTTATTCTGTCTGTAATTCACCCACAGTGCTGCCAGTGTGCAAATGCTAGTCTCTAACGCCAGCTGTGCAGCAGCAGATCTTAATGTAAAAAATGGGCTACCCACAGTGAGTTAGGCTCCGTTATAACCTCTCACCCATTGCAGAGATCAAAAAGCTATAGGTACATAAACAAAACATTTTTTTTAAAAAAGTTTCACAGGTCAGAATCTTTGTCCCTACAGATGTGTATTTAATCCAATGGCTCTACCTTCTCATCACTCTCCCATCTATCCGCTGAAATTAATTCTTTAAACTGAATGAAGTAAATACTGATCTTGATATTTTGGTTGAGAATAAACAACTCTTTTCCATATAGTATGGTAATTGTACAATATCTTTCCACTCATTGTCAAAAGACAATATCCAGTAAACTCTTTTATACACCACTTGAAGAAAGGTGCTTGTTTTCCCAAATGCCATAGCCAACGCAGTCATGATATGTGCCCAAATTCAGCTATTTGTACTGCAGGAGGATATCTAACATTTTATAATAGCCCCAGGCCCCACATTCTGCTGATGACCATGGATCAAATCATGCTTATTATGTGGTAAATTGCTCCTCCTGATTAATTCCATATTCATTAATTTTATGTGCTAATGCCAGTGTCTCTCAATCCTTGAACAGTAAATCTATCCATCCAGTCTTTACTCAACTACCCTCTCTGTCACATAACCATGAGTAGTCATGGAAAACCACCTGATTCCTCAATGAAAAAATGAAGCTTGAGACTTGTTGTATTTCTTTTCCCTGCAACCTGGCATACTGAAATGAAGGGAAGATTTTTTGGTCTAGCTTTAGTCATATGGGGTCCAGTTCAGCGATCAGGAACTTGAGACCACGCCATGCACTGTTTAATACATCACATATTACCTATTACAGTGCTAATGACATGCTAAATAACATTGATGACATCACAGATGATGCCAGGTTAAATCCATTATGTTCTGACGGACATTGTCACCTAACTATAATGTGCTTTTAACTTTTGTGATTTTTCTGTGAATTTCTAGTTTTTATTTAACACAAGTTATGGTTGTTTTTCTATATCTAGCTACAGCATCACCGTAACATTTTTTTCAATGAATTTCAGGTTTTGTTTACTAACATATACATGATATTTCCCTACCTTACTATAACATAATTTTTAACATTTGGGCTTTTTAGTGAATTTTGAGTTTTTTTTTTTAACGTAAAGTAAGATTGAATTAGCATACTGATCTATAAAGTCAGTAATGTTCAGTTGTTTTTAGTGAATTTTCAGTAGTGACATATATTCTCAAATTGTTGACCTTCTGGAGGTACTGTGGTACTCCTACAAGTCTCATTGAGCCAATGAGTGGGTCTCACAGGAGTCTAGTGTGTGTTTACATCCTCTTGCGGGTCCCACCAGAGTACTGTGGGATCTGTAAAAAAAAAAAAACATGTTTTCATGTAAGAATGGCTTTATGTTAACTTTTTGTCGTACACAATTATTGAGGATACATTATGTTTTTTTTTGTCAACTTCTGGCATTTTTGGAAGAGATGGAACCGCTGAGCCTAAATATGGTACCACAATACCTATGACAGAAAATGAAAGACATCTGATTGGTTGAAAAATGCTGCATTATATTTACAGGGATGTCCAACACTTTCAACATCATTCGGAGTTAGCACCTGGGTGTAGCCACATTCAGTGCAGTGCCCTGGCTCTTATTTGTTTTTTTTGTCGGGGTTTTCAACAAAAAAATAACATCTGGTGAGCAGAGACCTGAGAACCTGGATGAGGAGCAGGAGTAGGCAAAAAGGACCACATCAGATCCATCATGTGGCAGTTTTATTTGAATCTCTCTCAGAGAGAAGAAGGAATTTGCCAAGACAGTGATGTGCTGCAATTATTTCAGGGGGCTATTGGCAAGGAGTACTCCTTTGTTACGTCTGCAATGAAAAAGCACTTAAGGACTCGGCATAGCAGACATCTAGCTCATGCTGAGAAGAGACACTGTGTTGTAGAGGCAGACTGATGTCAACATTCCATATACCAATATTGTAATCTACTGCAGCAAGAGTTACAAAATTGTCATTGTAGGACATTCAAGCAAGTTGGTGTCAAATCATCAATGCCAGGAGAAGAAATCATTTTATCTTTTTTAAAGCTCCAAGTTCAGATGATCTCTTTTTTTAAAGTCGAATCCCAAAAAATTAGAAGAAAACTCCAAAGAAAAAAGAAAACTTAAAAACAGAAGAAAAAGATATTTTTTGAACTGGCCCTTTGTGGCAGTGGGTTAAGTGCAGGCAAGATCCTGTGCCCAACCCTTGTCGTGGGTCCATTTTAGTCTTGTTCTGTCACATATATTTTAGCTTAGCTGAGGACTGCTGCCTGTGCCCTTTTACCCAGATTACATGCTATGTTTCCATTTATTTACTTTATTCATTTTAGAATAGCCTGCTTTCAGCTGTAGTATTTCATTTTTATAATCAGTTGTCATTTAGCAAACACGTTATTATCATTGTTATGGATGACGTTTTTTCATTGTGTTTCTTGCCCCAGGGTTCACAGAACACAATGAGAACGGCACAAGATTATGTTTGGTGCCACAAGGCTGCCTAAACAACCTAACACTTAGGCACATGTTCATGTCAGGCCTACATTGCAGAACAAAACATCTTTACTTATATAAACAACATGTTGGCCAATGGTCGTAAGAGGGGTCCTCCTGCCCAAGAATTTCCATTGATGCTGCACACCATTTTGCATTCAACCTTACCCTAGTCTCTACAGCCAGATCAGGAGTCGGAGGGCAGACCCTTGTGCCAAAGTAACGGGGGTGGGTGCGTCTCTCATAGACTCACCACAGACAGATTGGGCTAACACTACAATGCTCTCGCTACAAGCTAGAGATTAGACGTTAGGTAGGAGTCATTAATCAATGTTCATTGCAATATGATAGGGTTGTGTATATTTACTTCACTGATTTTCACAATCCTAATTTTATTATGTCTCATCCTCATTATTGTAGCTTGTGTATTTTATCTTGGATTGTATTCTTTTCAATAAATCTATTGAAAACAATCCTGCATCTCCTTTTTTGCCTGCGTGTGTGTCTATGAGACTCTTTGCTGATGAGAGAAAAGGATATAACCCATTCACCGCTACTCCCCTGAGAAGTCACTAGAGTGTCAAGCAGTGGACTGCCACAAAGCACCTTTATCCTTTGTGTCTGGATGAGGTACTGCTAGAAAGCCGATAGGGTTGGGCTGAAAGTTGCCAGGTGTGGGAGAGACTCAGTCACCCACAAGTGGTAGGGCTGCTGCCCCAAGTCCAGCAGTCTTGTGGAAGCACAACAGTCACACAGCACCCTCTGTGGGTCGCTAATCCCATTGCCGCACATGGCCTTCAGCCCTACTCAGGGGCGGGTTGGCTACTAAGCCTCATCGACAGCCACACTCTGTGCCCAACATTCCGCAGGAAGCCAACCTTCCATTGATGGCCACCCCCAACGGTCATATAATCCCTCACTGACACCCATTCCACACTGATGTACTTCCATAGAACCATTGGACAAGTGGCACAGTGTAAGCAACACTTTTTAATGCTTTCTAGGTCCCCGCTGGAATACCGCAGGACCATGCGGGCACCGCACAGAAACCCATCATACTCCCGTGGGTTATCACAGGAGGCTTCACTAGCTCTCACAGGAGTTCCACGTGACCCAGGACACAATTTTTTGTTTATTTTGGTCTTTGGGATAGGGAATCAGGGTACTTCTACCCTGCCTAACTGTACCGTATTTTTGGGAATTGGGGATCCAGTCCACACATCCTATAAGGGTTACTACAAAATCCCTGTTTGAGTTGTGGCCAACTAATCATGTCACCCAGTCCAGTGACCAAGATATTTAATGGTAAATAAGCCCAAGCATCCAATCAAATCATTCTGTTTTTTTAATTTGCAGTACCACATGAGTACCATGGCATGCCTGTAGGACTAACTGTCCAGATATCACTATATTTTAAACATTAGTTTCTCCAAAATGACGGAAATGATTTAGAAGAAATCACAAAAGCTATCCTTTTGAGTAAAGATCTAGCTTTCTGACACATTTTGTGTAAATCTGTTCAGTCATTTTTCTGTGTCACTTCCCAAAATATCTATGGGAAATTACATAGGAAAAACAAGATTTAGCTCCCCTACCTCTTTTTCTCAGCTCCCACGTAACAGATCATCCTGAAACTTTCCAGGGAGCAGCTGAGGTGAGTGAACTTATTTTTGGGAACTTTTGGAAAGATTTGTAAAAAGCCACTAAAGTTATTAGGAACAAATCTCTCTTAATATGGAAACTCTAATTCTAACTTAAAAGATTTAGAGGAAATCACAAAAGCTACACTTTCTTAGTAAAGAGCTAGCTTTCTGCCAGATTTGGTGTAAATCTGTTCAGTCATTTTTCTGTGTCACTTTCCAAAATGCCTTTGTGAAATTACATGAGAAAACATGATTTAGCCCCCCACCTCTTTTTCTCAGCCCCCACTTAACAGCTAATCCTGAAACTTTCCAAGAGGCAACCGAGGTGAGTGAACTAATTTTTGGGAATGTGTTGGGAAGATTCATAAAAAGGCACTAAAGCTATTGGCAAAAAATCACTCTTAATATGGAAACTCTAACCTAACTATAACTTGATATATTCACTGAAAACCAAAGGTAACAGTGACGCTATAGTTAGGTATGGTAATGCTGTCACACTTTACATTTAACAACACTTAGAAATTCACTGAAAAAACAAAGTTTAAAGTGACATTATAGTCAGATGAAAATGTTGGTTTGAAAGAAACATTTTAAACAAAAAAAAACACACTGAAATTCACCGGGCACAGTGAACTCAAGAAACTATAATTGGTACCCTTGCCATACACTGTTTATGACTTGGATTTCAACACTAATGACATGTTCCCTGACATACCATGCACAGTGTTGTCATCAATTATATCAGTTTAGTTGCCATCAGTAATGTTATCAATGATGTCACTGAACATATAATGAATTATGTAATATGTGGGATCATAAACAGTGCATGGTGAGGGTGCAAGATATAATTATAGAGCTGGGAGCTTGTGCCTGCAGCCTGCGATGGAGTAGCAGAGCAGCGCGCCGCAATTTAAGGTAAGTGGTTTTTCTTTTTTTAATTAAATTAATGTTTATTGACCCCTCTCCCCCCTCCGCATGCCACCCCGCCCCTTCCGTGCCCCGTGAGCCGTGACCCACAACCCATGCTACCACTGAGAGTCAAGTGCTGAAGGGATAGTGCTTGGCCCAATTACTCAGGGCCCATACTAAGTTGGGCCCCAGGATGTGTGTGGTAACCCCTGCTTGCCCCATGGCCCTCCTAAAGAGGTTCTGACGTGCCAAAGTAAAAGGGCGCACAATACCCTAAATATATCCTTGTTAAAGTATTTAAAACTTAGTTCAGGTGTGTAACTTTAATTTTTTTTCAGGGCTGAAGACATTTATAAATTGGCCCTCATGGAGCACCGACCACCCTTTATAGTGTACTCTAGAAAATGTGAGCTATTCTGCATTCCATTTGCTAAGATGTGTTGCCCCTGATTTAGATACACAGATCAATTTCTTCTTTTGTTGAAGTTTAACAGATACTTAGATGTTTCTATGATAATAGGCATGCTACATTTTCTCCCGGTTTCTCTGAACTTGGTCAAGGTGTTTCATTAGGGAGGCCACAAATCTCAGAACCATGGGCCACGTGTACAAAATGTAGGAATTGTGATTTCCTAATTATGATTTTTACTGAATGGCAATTAGAAAATACCAATTTATAATGTAAGAAAATGTATTGTAGGAAAACTTAATATTGAGGTAAGTTCCAATTTGTGACCATTAGGATTGACAGCCATCACCGGGATGGTGGCCTACTGGGGTCAGCAGATCACCATGTCTGGGATTGCTTTTTCATAAAGCAATCTTTTTTTTTTTTTTTAAATAAAAAATGCAGCCCGTTTTTCTTAAAGAAAAACAGGATGTGTTTGAATAAAGAAAATAAAACTTTGAAGTTTCATTTTTTGAGAGCAGTCAGTGGTCTTTGAGACCACTGCCAGTTCTTCAAAAATATTTGTTTTCCATTGTAAAAGGGGAAGTGATCCCGTGGGGACCTTTTCCCATTTGCAAATGGGTTACCACCTCCTTCAACTAGTCCGTAAAATATGAATGTTTTGTGACTGTAATTTGGCCACAAAACATTCATACATGTTCAGATTCGGTATTTGGAAGGGACGCCCTAAACATGCTTCTTCCGAATACCGAATCACAAACACAAATTGTGATTCAGTAACGTATTACTGCGGTTGGAAATTACTGATTGGCCATCTCTGACTGTAAAAATGGTTCTGTTTTTGCACCGGGTATGCGATGTAACCTTGACATTTCTAGGAATTGTGCAACATGCAACAAGTCTGTACAGCGCAAAGGCTAGTTACAATAATTCACAGAAATCCAGCTGCAGTAAATTTCATAAGGCAAGATTTTCTTGTGCAAATTTGTGAGACTAGCTGTGAATGCAGAGATGTAGTGTTGTAAGATACAGCGTAGCTCCATCTCTACATTCACAGATGCAACGTGCTGGTATTGCAGTTCGTCTATACTGTATGGCTAAGTGTTGCAGTGTCAAAATAAAAAAATAAAAGTGTCACACTGCAAAGTGGCCTTACTGGGAACATGCAGAGGGTCCAGGACTCCGCTGTCTGCTCTCTGCTACCTACAGATGTCATTCACAGAGCACTGCTTTCACCATGGGAATGGTTACCAACTGTCTTTGCATGTGGTAATCTTTCAATGCTTCGTGATACCAAGTACAACAATATTTATATTGTGAGTTGCAATGTCAGTATTCATGTGATTAAATGTCCAAAAAGTTATGTTGAAAGTTGCATGAAAGTTAATATTCTATATTCATCTCGCCATATATGTTGTCTTCTGATGCGCTGTATTTATTTGACAGAATAACGTGTCTCAGCCCGGTAAAAACGAAAAGCTGCTGCTGGACATATTTGACTGGCAAGATCAATTTTCAAAATGCTTTATAAAAAACAGGACAGCCTTTTCATTGCGATTGACATTTAAAAATGTTGACTCTTCTGGGCAAGAGAGAATGTTTTACTAGTACGAATTCCTCACTTTGTGTCAAGAACTGAACTTATTCCGAAGACACATTGTGTATCCTCAAAGAAGAAAGCCAAAAATGAATATGGGTGAGATTGCAGGCTTTTCTACACACTGCCAAGACACTGTTGCTTGCAGCGGCTATAGCTTTACGTGAAAAAGCAGTATATTAATTCTGATGAAATTAATAACGTATGTTTACCTGCTAAGCAGGTAGTAAACTACTTCTATTAGGAAGTTTGCAATGATTACCTTATGTTTTATACTTCACTCATCTGATTTCTTATGCACATTTTGGACAATGTTGATATGTAATGGAAGTGTGGTGATGGAACCAGAGTTGTACCCAAGATTCTGTTGAAAATGTAAAAATGACGAAGGACTATGCATTTTCCAATGAAAGTGGGAAACAGCACAAGCTAACTTTGGTGGTGTAACAGCTGAAGAAAAGTATATTCCTTTTCACTGACACAGGGTATGTTGCAGATAGGGCAAGCCGAAAAGTACCAACATCACATCATAAATAAATTAAAAAAAGACTCCAAGGCCAATTACTCATAAGGGCTCCCTTTCAGCTCGGATGTCAGTATCACAATTCATGCAACACTTATTGGATAATGCCCCAAGGATGTCAGATGACCATGATCCACCTCATGAAAATAGACACCACTCTGCCATTTTCCAATCATCTTCTGTTGAAAGCCAATGGGAGCTGGAAAAGCGATTTGTTGTGCTCAAGGGTCAACAGCAGCAGGGTGATAGATAATAGGAACACATGGAATGAGAAAGCACAAGGGAATGGGAAGGACCTCTGAAATGAAATAATAAAGGCAGCATTCTTTATCCTTAAACCCAGGAACTATAAAGTCATGACAACCTAAAAAGAAATATTTAAAAAATGAATGATTCAGCAAGAAAGCACAGTTGTAAATCACTCACAAATAGCAGAAGACTTACAGAAGCACCGGAAGTATTTAAGTGCCAAATGAGGACACAAAGAAAATAAATACGGTACACTGACAGGAAGTCAAATTATTTTTTTCTGAATCGTATTATACTCTGAAAAATCGACACATGGGGTGTAATTTAGAACATTATATTCGGATCTTTTGTAAATACATTGAAGATATCCTCTTCGTAAAGGTGCTAAAAGGTAAGCAAACTACATTAATGTCCTTGGTTTTATGTGAACATTTGTAAGAATACCGATATCATATAGCTGGTTTTGGGAACAGAAATGCACCACTAGCCTGTAGCGTATGTACATATCCTTCTGAAATATGAGAGTTTATGCAGATAGAATATGAAAACCTCATCAAAGTTTTATTTTGAGAGTATCAACAAAAGTAACAACTTTGAAAGTGTAACTAATATTTTTTATAAATAATACATAACAACATTCACTTTTTTATTTTATTTTTATTTTGGGTACTTATTAAAACACAAAACGTATAAAAATAGTCGTTCTTTCGGTACAATCCTAAAATGCATCTCATTATAAAACCTAGCTTCAGATATTAAATAAAATCTATATTATACAATAATCACAATTCTGAGCAGTTAAGGCTCTGGTTATGGTGGTATGTCTGTAGATGTAACCAAGAACTGATACAGTGTTCAACCAACAGACAAAAGCACAAATCACAAATTTAGAGCTGGAGCTACCCGTGAGGCCTTGGATTCCGACTCAGTGTCAATTGACAGGGCGTTCTAAGGATGTGCAACTCAGGCAGAAAAACCTTTACTACCGCTTTAGTTTATTTTCTAGTACATGATCTCCATCAAAGATAGAAATGCTTGCACAAGTATGTCCTGTTCAAATGTTGGCACTGCATATTTACAAAAACTGCACAGTGCAGAATCAGTTTTTACATGAGAAGATTTTATACATATGCCAAAGTGTGTTTTGCAGGACTTTGCTGCTGACTCCCTCATGGATTTTCAGGCGCTTGCTGTTAATTAGACCCCTGGATATTAATTTTCAGCTCTTACTGTAGCGAGCAATCATGGTGAGCTAATAGACACAATAACTTCATTGCAAATTTCAAAATACATGCGTATATGCTTGCATGTATCACTTGTGCCAGCCTGGTCTTAATTCCTATGCATGTGTGAAGTGGGTTTGTGCAAATGCAGCACATTCCTGGAGAATCAGAAATAAAATATAGGTTCCTTCTCCAACACCACACCCGTGCCCACATTACACCCACATTTTGTTGGAGGTGCACCTCTTGTCACATCTCAAAGACTTACAACCACTAAACCATGGTGTATTTGCAACATCAGGTGATATAGGATTGTGACTTCATCAAAACTGGCAGAGTGACACCAAAGTGCATTCTGAAGTGGGTTTAGGTGTGTGTAAACAGTAGCCAACATGCCACAAATTGTTTCTGTTCCTGTATCTCACCTTGACTTTATAGATATTGTCTTTGGTTTGCTGGGTGCATTGCCTACCCTACTGAATACACCATTACATTTGAATTTACCAATTGTCAATTTATCCCTGCTACCACATACTTTTTGTCAGGACTCTCAATGTGCATCTTTTTCTAGGCGTGGCTGTAAGAACTTTATTAAGCTGCAAACAGTAGTTTCAAAATGCAAACTTATTTAGTAAGTTAGTTTTCCATAGTCAAGAGAGTTTTAATAGTTTTGAAGAATTTATTTAAATTAATTGATCTAATTTTATTAATGAAGTATAAAGTTACAGAAACATGCATGAAGAGTGTCCTGAATCTTTCCCTACTCTGTCTGTCTCTGTCTTACAGAATTTAATAAGTTGGAATAATACTGTCTTGTAGCCTGGGAAAATTAGAAAAGAACATTCAGGGGGTCATTCCGACCCTGGCGGTAAAAACCGCCAGGGCCGGGGACCGTGGATGCACCGCCAACAGGATGGCGGTGCATCCTTGGGCATTCTGACCGCGGCGGTACAGCCGCGGTCAGAAATGGGAAACCGGCGGTGTCCCGCCAGTTAACCGCCACCCTAGGGAATCCTTCATGGCGGCGCTGCAGGCAGCGCCGCCATGGGGATTCCGACCCCCTTACCGCCAGCCTGGCTCTGGCGGTTTTGACCGCCAGAACCTGGCTGGCGGCAACGGGTGTCGTGGGGCCCCTGGAGGCCCCTGCAGTGCCCATGCCAATGGCATGGGCACTGCAGGGGCCCCCTAACAGGGCCCCACCAAGATTTTCAATGTCTACCAAGCAGACACTGAAAATCGCGACGGGTGCAACTGCACCCGTTGCACCCCTTCCACTCCGCCGGCTCCATTCGGAGCCAGCATCCTCATGGAAGGGGGTTTCCCGCTGGGCTGGAGGGCGGCCTTCTGGCGGTCGCCCACCAGCCCAGCGGGAAACTCAGAATTACCGCAGCGGTCTTTTGACCGCGCAGCGGTATTCTGGCGGCGGGACTTTGGCGGGCGGTGGAGAATGACCCCCTCAGTGTGTTACATTAACTACAGTTCTCATGTTTATCTATCTCATGTGGTTACAGCTATTACTCTATTCTGAAACAATTTATCAACTCTCAGCCTCAATACAATATCTGCAGCAAAATGAATAACTGTTAGGTAATAGCTCTGAAGCAGGGTGGTTCTCATAAGGTTTTCTTCACTCAAACCTGCTCTCGTTGGCTAATGTGGTCAGCTTAGTGCTGTCACTTTACAATATTGCCTCTGTCTTTCTATAGCCAATGTTCTCTAATCACTTGTGGCTCAGAGGTCTGACAGGAACTGCGGAAGAAGAAGTTAAGGTCAATGTGGTCATCTCGCACTCTCTATCTTCTTGCACTCTTCTCAAATCCCTGCTCTATCTCTAGGACATCTTTTATAATTAAATTGATTGATACATTGATTAACAAAGTTATACATTTCTTGAGATTGTGTAGAATTTGCAGTAGGGATTTGATACTCATACTTCCTTTCTCATGCATTCCTTCACTTCTGCAAGAGCAAATTTACATAGATAAGTGCAACGCCTACCTAATTCCCATTATTCATGCAATGTAGTATTTCAATCACACAAGCAATTGTTATTTTCTAAATACTTACCAGTGCATACCAAAGCAGTTTAGTAAGTGGGTAGGGGTGTAAGTAATAGTATTTTTATTGTTTTAAGAGAAGTTGTGTAGCATCTTTCAACCTAAGAAGAG
This sequence comes from Pleurodeles waltl, assembly GCF_031143425.1. NCBI lineage: Eukaryota > Metazoa > Chordata > Amphibia > Caudata > Salamandridae > Pleurodeles > Pleurodeles waltl. Next base: position 935,589,682 of record NC_090445.1, read on the forward strand.
GTTATAGAAGAACATTTTACAGAAATATGTGCTAGCCTAGCGAGATCTGCAAATCATGCAACACATGTTACATAAAGTTCAGAGCATGGTTTAAACGTTTATGCAACAATAGTTTCTGGACCTAGCAATCATTCTCATGTTAGTAATTAGTAATTACATTTTAATTTTCTATTGGGGCCCTATCAATCCCCTCAGTGATGGTTTGGAACCATCATAAACTACTTCAATGATTCATTCTTCAATTATTTCAGATTATTGTCTTATTCGCTTTAGCTTTTCTTTTTCTTTCAATCTCTTATATTCTTCTCTCTTTCACTCATTTCAAAATACTTTTCATTTTCATTTTCCTTTTTAATTTGTTTTCTCTGTGTAAATTAGTACTCTTATTATTTGTCAGACTCAATAAAGAGTTATGATATATATTATTACTGGTATAATTGGAATTAGTATATAGCTATGGATTCCACCTCCTATTCCCTTTAACCTTGTCCTACTTTAGCAAACCCTTTAGAGATACTTTCAGCTATAGTTGGAGTGTCCATTGGTTTCAAATCTAATTTCAAGTCAGCAATGTTACTTGCATATGCCTCTATCCTTTTACTTTCATCAGGAATATAACTGCAACAATTTTAAATTCTTAACATTTTACAAACTCCACCCTTACCAGCCAAAAGAATGTCTAAAGCATATTTATTTTGCAAAACCATTGATATAACCCAACAAGCTCAGTTTTTTTCTAGCAATATAGCTCCAGATGTACTTGCAGCAAATATATGTACTACTGTGTATAGCTTTCTTATCTGTTCATCATTTAATACTACTCCCACAGCAAGAATGATTGTCCCAAATATGTCTCTCACCATTCATGTCCCTTCATTCACACTTCTCATATATCCTCTACATGCAGGAGTCATTTTCAGTGCATCTGAAGAATCTACATGATACATTTTGGGAAAGAATAATGCTAAATTACGTAGTCCCTCCCAAAATGCGGGTAATTTGAAATAAGCGTTAGTTCCACAAATAAAATACACTCCTGGTATAGGTGGATCATCCGCTTGCAACATTTTAACTTCACCTCCTAATAACTCAAATGTATGTTTACACCTGTTGTTTACCACTAGTATTTTCTTCTCCTGTATTTGTTGTTTATACAAACATATCCTTCCAGCCAATCTCTCCTCTAACCTTAGTTTAGGTACAGTTATCTTTTTCCTGAATTCATCTTCGTCTCTCTTCCACACATTCTTTTGCTCATAATTCCTATTGTTCTCAGCCTTTGTAAGTCTTTCATTTCTTTCTTATAACATTTGGATGAGAATTTGCTCTTGTTTACTCATTTTACATGTTAAATTTATCCCATGTGCTTTAACTGTATTTACAGGAAAATAGGGTCCAAAATAGTGCCAAGCTGTCTCCATTAGCTTAGCCTTTGGTGTAAGTTCATGTCTTTCATTAATGGTATTTAGAAAGCACCACATCATCATTTCAAAAATAATATTCAAAATGTCACAATCTATATACTAAATGAAGCAATATACTGCAGTATGTGGCATAAGTGATGGGCATGTGATATTATGAAACTTGTTCATCTGCAGAAGAAGGCATGTGAGCATAAACAAAGCAAACCTTAACATCTAAAGCCCTAGTGTATTTTTGCACGAATCTAGAATAAACATTCATTGCATAATCATCCTTCATATAGTCTACAAAGGATGTTTTCAGTTGGTCTTCATCTATTGTGTAATGATGTGTTACACTCTGTAAGAAAGATTTAATCTTCTCAGTTTAAGGTGTGAAATAAATCACTAGAACAATAGCTATAGCTATTAATAACATCAATATAAGAAAAATCCCATGGAATATCTTAACTCTAGTTCTAGTTACAGTACACATGCTTTATCTACTATCAGATCTACTACCAAATTTAATTCTGATAATAATAGCAACAAAATATATATGTAGTAAATAATAATACATATATTTTTTCAAATCTCCTTACTTGTTTAAGTTTAGTCAGTCAGTAAAGCTTTCTATATTTCTTTGTTAGTACAAACTCTCATTAGATAATCCCTGAATCTACTCTATGTTTTTCTCAACTGTTATCTCTAAATTTCTTCTTCTTAATCTCAACTGTAGGTACATTTCTTATTACTTCTACTTATTTTTCATTATGTTCATTCAGTGTCTTTTGCAATTTCAAATCTCTTGTTTTCTTTCCAGAGTATCTTTCTCTGTTTCAGGGAGGTTCTGATAGGTCTTTGCTCCAGACAAGTATGTCAGAGATGGATATGTTCAGTATTTGTCCCAAACCATTAGTCCATTCAGGTGATGAATATCTTCATGCTTTTTTTGACCTTCTGAGTATGTCTGATGTTTCTTCTGTTTCACTAGCACCACTTGATTATTCCTCTTTTTGGTAGTTTTCTGCTAGATCTCATTTATTGTACTTTCGTTGTTGTGGGTGATTCCAGAATTTGTATGATATTCTGGGTCTTCAAGTTCCCTTGATGCTTCTGTGTTTCCCTCCGAATCTTGGTCTCCGACAATTACAGTTTGTACCTCATAGTTGTCACCACTCTGTGAAATGTCTGGCAAATGGACCACTACACCTGTTAGAGTTTCCTCACCCCAATTTTCTCTTTGCTGATTCTGATCACTGTTTTATTCTCATGCAAAGTTTGGTGGCACGTACACCAAATCTCTAGACTCTATTTCTTCTTCTGGATGTTTTGTCTTCTAATTGTGTGAGGCATGAACCAAGTTAGAAATTCCAGCACACTTTACTGCAGTGTTCATGATCAGAATTACCTGAAAGGGGCCTTTCCAGCAGGGCTCTAAACAGGTTTTTCCCACATGATTCTTAATGTAGGTCCAGGATTTAGATTGTGGCACTGTTCTTGGCTTGGTTTCTTGGTTACAAATTCAACCATACGAGACGTAGAACGTGCCACATCAGCCATACGTTTGCAGTAGTCTACTACCATGTCCTCTGTTATATTCACAAGCACATTTGCTGGGACTGCAGATAATCTCAATAATCTCATGGCTCTCCCCATCAACACTTCATGGGGGACAACCCAGTTTTCTGATCTGGTGTGTTTCACAGACTCATTAAGAATAAAGGTAAAGCATCTGGGCATTTTAATGATGTTGATGCACACACATACTTTGGCCAATCTTGATTTATTTGTACCATTCATTTGCTCAGCTATTCTGGAAGCTTCTGGACGGTAGCTGCAATGACTTTTCTTATTGATTCTAAATGATGCACATAACATTTTTATAATCTCAATATTAAAGTGAGTATTCCAGAGAAACAGGCATATTGTACCTTGGTATCAGTTTTCTTAGTAGTAATTTAGCCACTGTGAGATTGTCATTTTTTCTTGTTGGATATGCCTCTACCCACATGGAATAGATGCCAACAATCACCAAGATGTACCTTAGCCCATTGCAAGGTGGCATTTCAATTAAATCCATCTGCATCCTATTGAAAGGTCCTCCTGATTTGCCTACATGACTCAGTGTAACATGTGTTCTTTTACACACATTCATTTGTTGACACACAACACGCCTGTTGCAAACCACTTGGGTTTGTGCTCTAAACCTTGGGTTATACTAATACATTTTGGATGTTTCAATCATGGCATTCCTACCCAAAAGTGCCTGCCATGTAGATGTCATGTCATTCTTGTAAGTAGAATGTCTGGCAATATTGATTTTCAATAAAACCCGAACATTATTGTCATCAATCCCACATCCTGCCTTGATCGAACCTTGTTTTTCTTCAATCAGTGCATTCTCTTGCATGCGTCTCAATTCATCCCAATTGTCTGCAGTTCTCAGAATCATTGCAAAAAGTCTCCCTTCCTGGCTTCTAGTCATGTATGATCCATTTTAATTGCATGAAATAGTTGCACAGTACTGTGCCACTACATCAGCATACCTGATGCCAATTGTGACATAGCTATAGTTGCTCCTATGTGCCGCAGATCTTATAACAGCTATTTCTATGGCTTCTTCTAAAGCCTCTGATAGATTGTTCACCTGTTGCCCATTTCTGATAGGCATTCCAGCAGAGGTCATGAAACCTTACTGTGACCACAATTGCCCATAGTCATGGACAACACCAAACCCATATTGACTGTCTGTAAAAATTGCCACCCTTACTCCATTTGTTCCTTTGCAGGCTCTAGTAAGAGCAATTCATTCTGCAAATTGAGCCAATGTAATTTCTTGCAACCATGATGCTTCAACTATTTCTTGAATAGTGCAGACCGCATAGGCTGCTCTTAAGCACCCTTCATTTGTTCTCAAGCATGAGTCATCCACAAAAAGGATATAATCTGGGTTAATCGATGGTTCATCTTTTATGTTTGGTCTGGGTTTTGTGCACAAATCTGTGACATCAAGGCAATAATTTTCATAATGATCTGGCTCATTTTCATCAGGTATTGGCAATAGTGTGCTGGGATTTAAACCATGACATATTTTAAACACCACATTGTTTCAAGACAATGGCCCTCATTAAGAACATTGGTGACTGAGACCGCCATGCCGGATGGTGGTAGTAATGACCGCCACTGGCATGGCGGTCTCAGCCACCAAATAATGAAGGCTGTGTGGACCACCACAGGTGGCCTTCCACCACCGCCAGGCTACCGCCGACAGGCAGCCTGACTATGGTGGAAATCATTATCCGACATGATTCGTTTTCCTCCAGCCTTTCCCTGGCGGGTTGCCTCGCCAGTGAAAGGCTGGGTTGAAGGGGTGCTCCGGGGCCCCCATGCAGTGCCCAGTCGCCCAGGCCACTGCCTGATTTACGGGCAGTGATCTGCGTTGCACAGTGGCATTGACGGCGGCTCCATGTAGAGCTGTCGCAATGTCCCGGCCCTTCATTCTGCTGGGCTGGGGGGCGGAAAAAATGTTTCCGCCAGCCGGCCCAGCAGAATGTTGTTTATTCGGTCGGTGGGGTTTTGAGGGGGCTGGCGGTCAGTGTAATGACCACCAGCATGGACACTGCGGTAAATAACACCGTTTTCATAATGACCCCCAATATCTGTTGCTCATATTTGGTGAGTCACGAATTCATAAGGTGCTATGTTTTAGTTTTGATTAGTAACACCTCAACCGAATGCTGGACCATAACAGTCAAAGGAAATCTCATCACACTATTTTCACACTTCTAAAGATTGGCGTTCAACGCAGCTACCTCTTTCAAGCACCGAGGCAAAGTGGCCACCACAGGATCAACAGTCACAGAGAAGTATGTAATTGGTCTTTTGCAACTTCCATGAATTTGGTTTAACACTGAGAGAGCACATCCTTCTCTCTCACTGCAGAACAGAATAAATTATTTAGTACTATCTGGAATTCCCGATACAGGTGTGCGGCCGAGACTTTCTCTCAACTCCAGGAATACTTTCATGCATTCGATGCCCCATGGAATTAGGTCCTTATTAACTTTATAAATTATCCTTAGTAAAGGTTTTGCCACCAGGGAAAAGTTGGGTGTCCACTGTCTACAGTAGCCAGTCATTCCAATAAATATTCTGAACTCTTTCTGTGTTTTTGGAGTGTTCATTTTTTAAATCATTTCATTTCTGTCATTGGACACCATCCTTGTCCCTTCCTCAATTATGTGTCCCAAGTATTGCACTTCCTTTTGACAATATTGCAGCTTTTGTTGTGACACTTTATGGCCATTCTCAGCTACATGGTTTAGCAATGCTATAGAATTTTTCTGACATTTTTCTTCAGTACTGGATCAAAATAGAATATCCTGGCAGTTTCATCTAGATTTTTCTTTACAATCTCATTAAAAAGTCATGAGCTCTCCGGATACCCCTGTGGGGCACAACACCACATAATTACCTTTCTCTTGGAACACAAGATAATAAGAACTGACTATCTTCGTGTAACTGTATGGACAAAGACACACAGCAGAGGTTAATCACAGTGAACCACTCAGCTGTACAGGGTATCTAGTAAAACATGGTGGCTAGATTCAGAACCACATGACAACATGGGATTTTCTAAAATCTTGCAATGTTCTGTATTTGCCATTGTGTTGATGTAATCCCATGATTGGTGAGTTGAATGGAGTACCAATAAGTTCTTTTAATATTCCTTTCTCTGACATTTCATTTTTCAGGGGCATACTTCCTGCTATTGCTTCTGATATCATTGGGTAAAAGGGTGTTCTTGGGAAAATCGTATATGGCTTGACTTTTACTTATACTGATTGTTAGAAATGGGGTATTTGGTTGGCAGTCAGGTTACCCCCTGTCCAAGCAAGGACCCTCACTCTAGTCAGGGTAAGTCACACACAATCCAAATTATCCTGTGCCCACCCTCTGGTAGCTTGGCACTAAGCAGTCAGGGTTAACTTAGAAGGCAATGTGTAAAGTATTTGTGCAATAAATCATGTAATAACACAGTATAACACCACAAAAATACACCACACAGTGTTTAAAAAAATATATGTTTACCTGGATAAATGCAGGTCGAAACGATCAAGAATTAATAAGTACACATTGAATTACCACTGTAAAAATGATATAAAGTGTCTATAGGCTTTAAAAACCAACAAGTGTCTCTTGCAAGCACAAAGTACCTGGTTTGCTTTCAAATTCTCCACAAGGGACTGCAGAGGAGGAGATGCATGGAAAACGGGGAGGTGTGCGTCGATTTTTTGGCACACACAGACGATGCACTGGTGAGTCTTCACACAGGGCAGGCTTTGCGTCGATTTCCGGAGTGTAGACTGGGATCTTTTTTGGGTTGAGGGGTTTTCAGTCACCCCAGGGACGATGCATTGAAATCCTGGGCGTGCAAGACAAAGTCAAGAAGGCTGTGTCGATCCGGTGGGTGATGCATGGAAATTTCTACTGCACGGCAGGCGCTGCATCGATTCCTCTTAGGAAGTCGGGCTGTGTGGTTCCAGCTCGGGTTTGCATCGATCCAGTGGGCTGTGCATCAAAGTTTCAGTTGCAACGCTGCCGCTGTGTTGATCTTCTCTTGCGAAGTCGGGCTGCGTCGATCTGGTTCGACGTGCGGTGATTTGCTCACCGTGATGCAGGCTGTTCATTGTTTCTTGCAGGCTGTGCATCAACATTTTCACTGCACCAGGAGTTCTTTTGTAGGATGAAGTCTTTTTGGTCCTGAGACTTCGAGGAACAGGAGACAAGGTCTATCCAAGCCCTTGGAGAACACTTCTTTGTAGAGCCAGAGGGCAGCAAGGCAGCAGGGCAACAACAGTCCTTTGCAGAAAAGCAGCAGTCAGGTGAGTCGTTTGGGCAGCCAGGCAGTTCCTCTTGACAGGTTGCAGGTTCAGGTCTAGAAGCGTTTGAGTTGGTAGGGTCAGAGACCCTGCTTAAATACCCAAATGTGCCTTTGAAGTGGGGGAGATTTCAAAGAGTGGCTTAGAAGTGCACAAGGTCCCCTTTCAGTTCCATGCTGTCTGCCAGGGTCCCTGTAGGGGGTGTGGCAGTCCTTTGTGTGAGGGCAGGCTACTGTCATTTGACCTGTAAGTATCAGACCCTCCACCCTGCCAGCCCAGGAAGACCCACTCAAAATGCAGATGTGTGCAAGTGTGACTGAGCATCCTGTGTTTGGGGTTTGTCTGAGTGGAATGCACAAGGGAGCATTCAACTAACCCAGCCAGACGTGGATTGTAAGGCACATAAGGATTTAAGTGCAGAGAAATACTCACTTTCTAAAAGTGGCATTTATATAATAGTAATATTAGATCCAACTTCGCCACTCAGCATGATTTTGTATTACCATTCTGGCCAAACTAAATATGACCTTGTTTCTCCTTTCAAATCTGAATCTACCAATCAAACAGTATACGAGGGTAGCCCTAATGTTAGCCTATGAAAGGAGCAGGCCTCACATCAGTGTAAAACGAATTTAGGAGTTTTACCCTACCAGGACATGTAAACTGCACAGGTACATGTCCTGCCCTTTAGCTACACAGCACCCTGCCCTATGGGTTACCTAGGGCCTACCTTATGGGTGACGTATATGTAGAAAAAGGGGAGTTTAAGGCTTGGAAAGTACTTTTAAATGCCAGGTCGAAGTGGCAGTGAAACTGCACACACAGGCCTTGCAATGGCAGGCCTGAGGCATGGTTAAGAGGCTACTTATGTGGGTGTCACAATCAGTGTAGCAGGCCCACTAGTAGCATTTGATCTACAGGCCCTGGGCACATGTAGTGCACTTTACAAGTAGATTAAATAAGCCAATTGGGTATAAACCAATGTCAACATGTTTTAAGGGAGAGAGCATATGCACTTTAGCACTCGTTAGAGTCCTAAAACCTGCAAAAACTGTGTCCAAAAAGTGGAGGGAGGCAGGCAAAAAGTTAGGGGTGACCACCCTAAGGCTGTCAGGTCTTACACTGGTTCAACTCCTTTCATTAGTCCAATTTCTGTTCCAGTAATGTCCCCGGCATCTGCCTTCACCATTTCAATCAAATCTTTAGGCAAGTGATTTAATATCAGTATTGGAAAAAATTCTGCCGTTTCTCTCAAGTCTCAACTGATTCCCACATCTTTGTGATTGTGAATTTGGAACATGACTCCATCCGGAGTACAACTGATCATGCAATTTAACTTGCCCAATAAATCCCTTCCCAACAGGATAACAGGACTTGAAGCTTACACCACAAACTGATGTTTGTCTCTGAAAGATACTATCCTTACAAGAACCTCTCCTGAAATTGGATTAGTAACCAGTTTATTTGCAACACCCACTACTTGTATTATTTTTCCCGAGAAGGGTAGTTCTGGTACTTCGCTGTTCTCACAGTGGAAAGGGTAGCCCCAGTGTCTATTAAAAACACTACCGAATGGCCATTTACAATTCCTTCTAAATATGGTCCACTCTGGTCTACCTCTAAAATTGCCCCAAGCATGCAATCTGCTTGCCATCTTAGGCACTGTCATTACGATATGCCAAAATTCAGTGCCTCACTTTTATCAAACAGAATTGTGATACTAATGATATTGATTTAGGATTCTGAGTCACATTTTGTATCATTTTAGGTTTTGATTAAATTGGGCTCGGTTTATAACAGGCTAAATTGCAGGGGCTTGTGGCACAGGTAATCATTTGATTCTGATTGAGTATAGGGGCTTGCACCTGTCTCATGGAACATTTGATAGTTGGGCCTGAGTCATCTCTTGCATTTGATTACCTTGACTCTTATCAGGATTAAATATACATTCCAGCTTCCAATGCCCCACTTTTTGCACAGGAGACAAGCAGTTGTTTTCTTTAACGTCACAATATCAACACTTGAATCAGTAGGAACCCCTCTTCCTGGTAAAGTCTTAATTCCTGTCTGCATCACTCCTCTCATCCCTTGAAGGCTGCCAGATTGTCAACACCTGTAGGGTTTTGAAAACCTGATTGTACCAACTTTGTCTGGGCTAACATGAATGTCTACTTAATCTTTCACTTCTTCATTTCCTGTTCATCACAACAATACTGCATCTACTTCAAAATCTAATCTAAAGACTTTGTCTGCCAATAAATCACATTCTGCTGTTTATGCTGACAAATCTCAAGTCACAACAGAAGCACAAAAGTAGTAATAGAGTAACCCATATCTCCAGGATCGCGATGTGTCTGTCTTGTGTGCTGCTGAAAGGCTTCCAACAATCGTTCATAAAACTCATGCACTTTCTCTGTAACCTCTTGCTGCATTCTGTTTATCTTAAAATAATTCAGATCTGTGAGAGGAATCCCCTACTTTAAAAACTTGATAGCCTCATAATATTTATTTATCACTGCAAGAGACGGTGCATTTGTGCTAGCTTCCCTTTGAGACTCCAAGCATGGCCATTGAACTGCTGCTTTATATTCTGCCCACAAATCACTCAGCACTACAATGTCGAAAAAGGTATCCAAATCAACTCACAAACTTTTTGACGATTTAACAAACCTTTTAACCTGAGCATACCATTGCATTGGACTGTCTCTTAATTATGGAAAATTGTTAGTAAATGACAAAAGATCCCCTCTGCTGCATGGCACATTAATGTATGTCTCACTTGCTGTTTCTCTCAAGGGATATGCAAAAGTGGTTTCTTTCTTTTCAAACTGCTCTTTCTTTTTCTTTTTCTCCTCAGCTAGCTTCTTTTACTTTTTTTTTCTAGTTTTTGTGCCCTTATTTCTGTACTTCTCCATCTCACTCCATTTGTGTACACAATTCAATAATTAGGTAAGATGTATTTGCAATCCTGGCGTGCACATTTTTTCAATGGATTTGTCATCTAGCTGCACCCTAAAGCTTCTCTGAAGAAATACACTCTTTGAAATTTCTATGTCATATTTATTTTCGAATTTAGTCAACTGGGCATGTACCATTGCTGCTGTCCTGGTAATACCTTTACATGAATAGACCAATTCTTTCTCTTGATATTATTCAATAGAATTTCTCTAATTCTATTTTCAACTGTGGGACATTCATTAGTCTTTCATTTTGTGTTTCTGTACCAATCTGAGCACTAACTACATTAGTGCTACTGCTCAGTTTTTCTACTTCTTCTGTCTTCCCATACCTTTTAATGACTTCTTGGATTCATTCTGGGACCAGTCTGTCTCTTGATAATTCCGCTGTTGGTGTTGGCTGTGTCATAAAGTCAAACCAAGTTCCCTCTCCCAAAGTCATAATATTTTGTGGTGGTGTACAAACCTCAATTTGTGAATTCTGTGAAGTCGGGGCAAACCTATTTGCCTCAGTGTCCCCTGAAGCTTGCTGAATTTCCACAGCTGGTATAAACTGTGTAAATCCTGTCTGCTGTGTAACTAGTGCAGCACTCTGAGTAACTGTAACCTGGCCCACTGTTACCTCTGCTGAAGATTTTAATTGGGCAGTCCTAATCTAGCCAGGAGTAGTAACATGTGCTTGCTGTGTCAAGGGTTGCATAACAACAGGCTGTGGAGTAATTGGTTGGGCTGCTATCACTTGGGACAGCATTGATTGTCTCATTACAGATGATACATTTATGGGCATCAGTGTTTGCATCTGACTAGTAAGCTGTGAGAAAACAGGATCTATAAGTGCAGTGGCACTGGTCAACTTATTTACAGCAGTCTCCACCTAGGTTTGAATATAAGGTGGAGGATGCGTTGATAACATTTCCTCCAATATATATCATTCCCTGAATCAGTTTCAGTGTTTGTCTTCTGTTCTACCTGTACCTTGCTTTCCCCCTAAACATCTTCCAAAGTGGTCTTTCATCATCTTTTGGTCTTTTCTGTTCTTTCTTTATATGCATAGGGTATAGTCTCGTCCCTCCAGCTATCCTTTTCCTCCACACTTGTGCCCTTAGATCCCAAATCGCGTCTGCATAATACCTTACTACTTTTTAGCTCTGCAAATGTCTCTCTCCATTTCATGATTTCAAGCCATTCTCTCCCATTCATGCAATGCTTTAAACTGGGTGGGTCTAGCGGGTAGCTTCAAATCACTGCATGTCACTGAATTGTCTGATTAATGCTAAATTAAATGTTCCCCATCTAGGAAAAGTCAAATCACCCTCCTTTTCTGCAAGTTTACTCCATTCTCAAAGCCAAAGACATGTATGTAATCCTCGCTCCAACATAATATGGTAAGCTGTGTTCCTTCTGAAGGAGTCTCTTCTCCCTCTTTAACTGGAATTGGCACACCCACCTCTTACTAATCTTCTTGTTGCTTTTAAAATCTACATTATTGTCAAAACTCAGGTTGATTACAATGATCAAAAACAAAAGTGTCTCCTTAACAGAACTTCTACCAATGACAGAGCAAACCTTCACCAACTGACCAATGACAGTGCAGAACCCTATTATGTCACAACTTGCTCTCTGCAGCACCTTTCCCTCTTTTACACTTCTCTCCCTTCTCAACAAAAAATCACTAAAATGCAAATTTCACTGAATCTTTACCTCTCCTAAAGAAATCAGTAGATAGTCTCTTAATCTGTCTGAGTAAGATTGTTTAAAAGAATCCATCGAGTTTTTAATCCACAATTAATTAAAGGGAAATATTGACTTGTGGGAACTCACCCAATTAGCGATGAGTCACTTTTGCACATCATGTTTCTCAATCACCAATGTCTGTTAGTACAATCACACAAATTTGTCATCGGCAACGTTGCAAGATTTACACTTCACCTTTGCAGACAAAACAATCTATTGCGGGATCTTGGACTACTTCTTAGTCCTATAACTTCTATTCATAAAGTTGGAAAGAAGACAATATCCAATAATTTCCACATAAGTCGACACAACAGCCATACTAATACTAATATCTGTTGAAAGTCTTCTTTGATTCCACTGCTGCCACTTGTGACTGCCTCATCAACCACACTCCGTCTGTTTGCCGCAGTCGAGCTTTGAGCATTAAATATTTTTATTCTATCTTTCCACTAGCTCATAACATCCTTTTTAATCTTTTTGCAGCTTAATTTTCTCACTAGCACTCAACTATTACCTCTGCTACCAGATTAACTGCTGGGTGCACTGCCCATTCACTGAATACACTATTACAGTTTGATTTACCTTTTGCTTCTTTATCCCTGCTACCTCTTACTCTTTGTCTGGACCCTCAATGTGGATCTTCATCTGAGAGTGGCTGTAAGAAATGTAATAAGCTGCAAACAATAGTTTCAAAATACAAACTTGTTTGTTTTCTAAAGTTAAAGAAAGAGAGTTTTAATAGTTTTGAAGTATTTATTTAAGTGAATTAATGTAATTTTGTTAATTAAACATAAAGTTACAGAAACATGCATGAAGAGTGTCCTGGATCTGTCCCTACTCTGTCTCTGACTTACAGATTGTGATACGTTGGAATAATATTGCCTCATAGCCTGGGAAAATTAGAAAAGCACATTCAGTCAGATACATTAACTACAGTTCTCATGTTTATCTATCTCATGTGCTTACAGCTATCACTCTATTCTGAAACAATTTATCAACTCCCAGCCTCAATACAAGAGGAATGATTAACACGGTTGTGTCTAATAGCTCTGAAGCCGGGTGGTCCTCATGAAGTTTTCTACACTCAAACCTGCTCTCTTTAGCTAATTGTAGTACAGCTGTTGGTTCAACCAACATCTCCAACATGGCTGCTACTTCTCATCATAGAGGAAATGACTGTAGCAGACTAAATTTCCCCATACCCTGGAAGGAAGACTGCACTAAAAGAAGGGAAAGAGTAGTCCAGGAGGTAAAGTGTGGAGGGATGAACCATGAGAGACAGAAAGGATGCCAGCAGAGCTAGAGAGAAGGACAGCTGCAAAACACTGCCACGAGCCGACCGGAACACCAGAGGGAACGCCAGGAGGAGAAGAACGAGGAAACGAGGTGATAAGCGCAGAGAAGTCCAGTGAGCCCCAGGGGCAGAGAGGAATGAGGTTTTCCCCACCACCGTCTAGGAGGGCCATGGTCTCAGGCAAGTCTCAGGCTCTGGGGAGGGATTTTGGAAAAGGTGGTGAGCTGGGATGCAACGAGCACAGGGAAAATTGCACTCGGACACTCAGTGAAGGATGAATGACAAGGCACTATGGCTGGTGACGGTCCCTCACTATAGAGCACGTACACTTCCTGATTACCCTAGTCCCCTGTGATTCTGAACAAAAAGATAAGTAATGTGTTAAGTCTAACCAATGGTTTTCAGTCTTCTGTGTCTTGTTTGCCTTGAGGGACTTATTGACAGTGACGAGTATTTTGCTGACTCTCTTTAATTTATCCTCTCTGTGTTTTGTGACTGGGTAGTCGATCCACCAAATAAACACTGAAAATAGAACACTCCAATACTACCTTTTTACTGTATAACATATCACTATCCTTCCGTCTAGTAGATATTAGCCTCTTAGAGACTACATTAATGTAGTCAGCTTAGTACTGTTACTCTAAAATATTGTCTCTATCTTTCTATAGCTAATGTTCTCTAATCACCTGTGGCTATCAGCTCTGACAGCAGTAGCAGCAGAAGAAGGTCAATGTGGCCGTCTCTCGCTCTCTATCTTGTCGCACTCTTCACAAATCTCTGCTCTATCCTTACGACACCTTTTATAATTACTGTGATTGATACATTGATTAACAAAGTTATACATTTCTTTAGATAGTGCAGAATTGAACAACGCTTCTCTTGACAAGCAGCAGGGATTTGATACTCATACTCCCTTTCTGAGCCATTCCTTCACTTCTGCAAGAACACTTTTACATACATAAATATAACGCCTACTTAATTCCCACTATTCATATAATGTTAATGATTTAATCACATAAGAAAATGTTATTTTCTAAATACACGTCAGTGCATACCCAAGCAGTTTAATAGTTGGGTAATGGTGTAAGTAATACTGGTTCTATTGTTTTAAGGCATGTTTTGTAGCATCTTTTAAGTCAAGAAGAGATTATAGAAGAAATATTTGACAGAAATATGTGCCAGCCTAGCAAAATCTGCAAATCATGCAACACGGGTTGCATAAAGTTCAGAGCATGCTTTCAAATGTTTATGCAACAACAGTTTCTGGACCTAGCCATCATTCTCACATTAGTAATTAGGGATTACATTTTAATTTTCTATTGAGGCCCTATCAGGTTTCAGGGATATGTGTGCTTTTGTCCATTGTGCCCTGGCAATATCTGCAACTCAAATCTCCTGATCATTATATCATATGGTGTTTCTGTGCCATTTTCGCGTTTTGCAGTCACTTGATGACAACCATTATATTCAATAATGTAGTAGACAATGTTAGGTGTAAAAATCAATAGGACTATGCCAGTATTGTGGAAGTGCTAAGAAGGAAAGTCACTTAGTTAACAGTGAGAGGCTCATGGAAATATCTGTGAACCCACTGTTGTATAAAATCGGTAAGTTCAATGCACAACTACCATGGTTTCACATTCTCCCCATGTCATCATTCCTAATTCAATAGATCTAGTGCAGTCGGATTGGCTGTATCTTGGAACCACCATGGATGGAGTGGGAGCAGAGCTAGCCCTGTTCTGATTTGGAGGAAATTTGTTAGTTAAAGGAGACAACTTAAGCAGAATAAGCTGCGAAGGTCAGGGTAAGAGCATCGGTCTGTGCTAGAAACCTGGTAAACACGATGTGACCTGGGTTTCACAGAACTATTCCACATGCAGTAAGCACCAAAATAGCCATCTATCAGTCTTTTGTCAGGTTCACGGCATCAAGATAAGACTGATTGAAAAATTCTAGAGTGTCTTGCCACCCTGCAGGGACTCTTGGGAACCTTGGACAACAAAGCCGTTAAGTACAGCCTGAAAATGGTGCTTTTGAGCTGCATATAAAGGGGGAGATTCTGACCCCGGCGGTTCACTACCGCCGGAGCCAGGGTCGGCGGGAGCACCGCCAACAGGCTGGCGGTGCCCCGCAGGGCATTCTGACCACGGCGGTTTGGCCGCGGTCAGAAAGGGAAAACCGGCGGTCTCCCGCCGGTTTTCCGCTGACCTGGGAATCCCCCATGGCGGCGCAGCTTGCTGCGCCGCCATGGGGGATTCTGACAGCCCATACCGCCATCCTGTTCCTGGCGGTTCTCCCGCCAGGAACAGGATGGCGGTATGGGTTGTCGTGGGGCACTGCAGGGGCCCCCGTAAGAGGGCCCCACTTTGTATTTCAGTGTCTGCATTGCAGACACTGAAATACGCGACGGGTGCCACTGCACCCGTCGCACCTTCCCACTCCGCCGGCTCAATTCTGAGCCGGCGTCCTAGTGGGAAGGGTTTTTGCACTGGGCTGGCGGGCGGCCTTTTGGCGGTCGCCCGCCAGCCCAGTGCAAAAGCCAAAATACCCTCAGTGGTCTTGCGACCGCGGAGCGGTATTTTGGAGGGGGGAAGTCTGGCGGGCGGCCTCCGCCGCCCGCCAGACTTAGAATGACCCCCAAAATGTCTTAAAACAGAGTGACAGATACCAAGAGAGATAATAAGAAATGTCTAGGCTTTGCCACTGAGGTATGCAAATGATCTGCAAGTTTGACACATTTGAATCTGGGGATGTATAACAGAGAAAATGATGAATGAAGATGCCTGGTCATCTGTTAGCAAGTGAAGAGGGTTTGGATGTCGATATGACAAATTTAATGAAAGCAATGTAACAAAGACCTAGAGATCTGAGAATACCATATTTTTCATTGGTGAGTCACTGGTGAGATAGCAGTGAGGAAATATGTGACAACGTATCTTCCATCCCATTAAAAAAGGGTGGCTAAGATTTGGATGATCTCAAAGCACTATACCAAGTGTTTAAGGAGACCCAAAAAAAGATCATTACTGTAGTCAAGGCAGGACAAAATGACCACTTTGACTACTGTCATATGAAAATGTAACGGTATGTATGGAAAAGATTTCATAATGGCTATCAGAAAAAAAGAATCAAATGGAGACAAAATTAGGGATGAGATCCTAGAAGGAAAGAATAGAAACAATGATCACACCTGGTTTATAGACAGCAGGAAAATTGGTGCAGGGCCCAGTACAGCAGGGCACCATTTGGAATTCCAGACTAGGGGCAAAACCGTGATGAAAACCTGTGCCTTAGTGGAATTAAGGTGCAGTGAACTGGCAATCATCTAGTAAACAATTACTGACAGACAATCTTTGAACTGATGTTTGAAGGGACATGTCTCCATCGAACCTGAGGATGAGTTGGGTGTTGTCAGCATATGAGAAGATTAGTTGCCATGAGTGAATCAGAGAGGCTGAAGGAGCCACATAGAGAGTAAATAAATTAGAAGCTAGAAGATGAGCCCTGAGTAGCACTATGTATGATAGAATTGACATCACATTGAAAAGCAGAGAGTGTTACAGTTTGATTGGAATCTGATAGAAAGGTTGAGAACTAATCTAGGACATGGCCATCCAAACCTCTTTCAAATGAGATAGAAGTGTGTAATGATGACAGTGCTGGAAGCAGCGGAAAGGTCTAGCAGGATTAAATATTTTTAACTGTCAAAATCAAGGCACATATGCATTTAATTAAGCAATGTAACCAACATGATTCAACAACAAAAGAAGGAAGAAAGCGTGATTGATGAAGGTCTAGTGTCTGGAGAGTCAGACGATTCAATAATTTAAGTAGATGGAGAAAGGAAAGTTTAAGGACAATAATTAGATGCAAAGCTGAAATCAGAAAAATGATATTAAAGAAGGAATGGCTAAAGTCCAGACACATCCGTTCTCCATTTTCCGTGCAGAGAAGTTGGGAGTGTCTTGATGACTGGGACATTTTCTCTCGGAGAATAAACTCACTTTGGATCTTCATCCCTGTGTACTCTCTGTTATTTGAAAGACGTTTTTTTATATACATACATTTGAAAGAACTCGTGAAAATACAGTTTCTGCAAGTAGTACTGCTTGAGACAGCCTATCATATGTGAAATACGGTAACAGCTCGTTACAATGTGCTTAAAAAACATCAATGGAATGTAGTAAATGTGCAGGACTACACAACTATTCATCTCGGATGTCTAAAACATGATGTAAGATCTACAATCAAAGTTTTTAACATAAACTGTATTGCCTAATTCACAACATTGGAGAATGCTTCAGTATCACATCATCAAAAGGTGCTCTTCAGAATTCTTCACGCAAGTGTGTAAGCTGTACCTTTAGGATCCTTTCCAAAGAAGAACATGATCTTACAGGGAAGGACCCTGGTCTTCCCATCGAAAGATAACAAAGTGCACCATATCTGCAGCACAAGAGATCACTGTACAACCATCACAAGCCATACATTTAAAAGCGGTTTATAATCTATAAAGTTGTGCGGCTCAGTGGATTAATGCATACAGGGGAAGGCTCTGTTCTTGGTCATAGGTTTCAATCCACCGCAGATACCTTTAGCCTTTCATGCTGTGCGCAACAAAATGAGTACCATCGACTTGGGTAAAGATGAACATTTATAGCTCCATGTGACGTGCTTGCAGTGAAGTATGCTTTACAAATACACCTGTTATGTAAAAATGCGAACCCTTTACAGTGTTCATTCTGTAACATGTTTACCATCACAGTATTAGCCCCACACCAGGAGGCAAACTCGAGAAATGAATAAAACGCTCCCAACAAGCACATTATCAGAATAGCCCTCTATCTGCAATTATTTCCACATCTTCCCCAGGCTGAAGAAATGAACAACAGTCTGACTGAGTAAAAGTAATTTATTCTCTTTAACATGAAAGTGAACATTTTCTAAACATAATGCATTCTTTTATCAGCAGTGCTAGTGGTGTCATGGAATCTGAAACCTTGAACACTATCTGCCAAAGGAGGTTTGAGAAAGTGAATAGAAACTGCCCTGTGGCGCCCAGATTGTATCCACTTATTAATCATACACCACACTTAACTGTGGAGTTAATTATTGTGATGGTACATTTAAATGTTTAATGTTAGTACTTTATGACTAAATGAACATACGAAAGATAATCACGTTATTATTCATGTATTGATTTACAATATTTATTTTGTTTGGAACTGAGCCAATTAGTATTAACATTCAAAAAACAGAATTGAATGAATGAAATATATGAAACGGTATTTAAATTAAATATTACAATAAACTTTAAGATACACTGTTTAGAATGTCACTAAAATATGAAAGCATGAACTCTCAACAATATTCCGTTAGTACGATGAAGCTAAAATTACTTAGTGTCACTGCATGATTCAGTAACTAGGAACAGATGGTCTGAGAAAGCACTCTTTAATTAATTAATGAGTTAAATAGAAGGCGATATGCAACGAAATGGGGGTGAAATGGATATTCAGTGTAAAGCATATGAAGAAGCGTGAGAGGAAAGGTGCCATCCCAAATCTGAAAATGCGCAATCACCGGCACTCTGTAGTATGAGCTACATAAAACTTACATTTCAAACATCCTTTTGAAGACAGTCATGCCATAACTGTTTTTAGAATATACATGCATAATATCAAGGATCCAAGTAAATAAAACTGATAAATGAAGGATTAGGCCCATTTTTTCATTTATCATTCCTTGTGATCTCAGTAGTTAGTGCGTGTCATTCAGCTGAGAATTAGTTATGCATGATTGGCACAGTGATTATGGGTCCAAGTATGGCTTGAATTGTACATCTTTTTTAGCTGTGTTCAACACATTTGTGGGGAGAATCATCTATTTTTCCATCTGGCCTGTATTTTTTGTTATTGTGAATGACTGCCCTATTCCTTTGGTACCTGAAAAAGGGTATTCCTTGGCCAGCTCTGTGGAGCCCTTATTCAAGTATGTCTCTTCTAACTCTAATTTTAGGCAGTCTGCTATCATTTTGAATACTTACCGTTGAAAAACAGCTCAGTTACTAGATAGAGGACAGACTAACTTGGGTCATCGGGAGCAGTGAAAAATAATAAGGGACTATGGCGGTCATTCTGACCCTGGCGGTTGAAAACCGCCAGGGCAGAGTGCCGCGGAAGCACCGCCAACAGGCTGGCGGTGCTTCTGGGGCAATTCTGACCACAGCGGTAAGGCCGCGGTCAGAAAAGGGAAACCGTCGGTTTCCCGCCGGTTTCCCGCTGCCCCAGGGAATCCTCCACGGCGGCGCTGCAAGCAGCGCCGCCATGGGGATTCCGACCCCCTTCCCGCCATCCTGTTTCTGGCGGTTTTCACCGCCAGAAACAGGATGGTGGGAACGGGTGTTGTGGGGCCCCTGGGGGCCCCTGCAGTGCCCATGCCGCTGGCATGGGCACTGCAGGGGCACCCTAACAGGGCCCCATTGAGATTTTCAGTGTCTGCTTGGCAGACACTGAAAATCGCGACGGGTGCAACTGCACCCGTCGCACACCAGCAACTCCGCCGGCTCCATTCGGAGCCGGCATCCTCGTTGCTGGTGCTTTCCCGCTGGGCGGGCGGGCGGCCTTTTGGCGGTCGCCCGCCAGCCCAGCGGGAAATTCAGAATGACCGCTGCGGTCTTTTGACCGCGGTACGGTCTTCTGGTGGTTCCCGCCAGGCCGGCGGCTTCCGCCGCCGGCGGGGGTCAGAATGACCCCCTATGTTTCATAATTTGATTTTAATTAGTTGTTTCCATAGGCCGACCATACATCAATCTAATGTGCAAGCAACATGTCAAACACCAATGTGCTTGTGAACATCGAAGTAAGTCCCACCTTGCAGGCTACTTGGAGCATTAGGAAACTAAGCCACAACACTGTGGTAACAGCTTCTTAGAATAACATATCATTATTATGACTGTTGTTGTTGTTTTGTATGTTAACCCCCTTCTGAATTTCCCCCTCGAGAACAACACAACAGCATCGCCACCCTGCTCGACAACCTCTCCAACCTCGGCCTCAAGCAGCTCATCACAACTCCGACCCACTCTGCAGGACACACACTCGACCTTATTTTCTCTGCCAGCAATCACGTCTCCTTCAGCCACACCACCGAACTCCACTGGACAGATCACTGCTGCATCCACTTCACCTTCAAGAAACTCACAACACACCACCACCCACAACGGACCCCAACAGCAGTTGGAACAAGGTCACCAAATACCAACTTATTGCGACCCTCTCCAGGAAACCCACCCATCAACACCACCCGCACTGATGCAGCTCCCCGCAACTTCAGGCAATGGATCGACACCTGTGCCAATACTCTCGCCCTGATCAACAATCCCTCCAATGGATGCACTGACAGAAGGGCCTTCTGGTTTACTGCTGACCTCCACGAATCTAAGCAAACCTGCCCTAGAATCGAAAGAAAGTGGCCCCAAGATCAGACTGTGGACAACCACACAGCCTTCAAAAACACCATCCGCAGAGACCACCAACTTATGTGAACTGCCAAGAGAACCGCCTCAAAGACCGAATCAACAGCAACGCACACAGGAGCTCTTCAACATCGTTAAGGAACTCTCCAACCCCAGCTCCAACGCCATCCCGCCATCCCAAGACCTCTGCGACTCCCTAGCCTCCTACTTCCACCACAAGATTGCAGACATCCACAACAGCTTCAGCACCCAAACCCCCCAGGCAACCACTAACACCGCAGATTCACCTCCAACCAACCTCCTGCTCTCCTGGACCCCCATCAACAACAATGACACCATCAAAATCATGAAAACCATCCACTCCAGCCCTCCTTCTGACCCCTGCCCTCACCACATCCTCAACAAAGCAATCTCCGTCATCGCACCACAATTACGGAAGATCATCAACATCTCCTTCGAGTACACCACCTTTCCGGAGAGCTCGAAACACGCCAAAATCAACGCCCTCCTCAAAGAACCCAAGGCGGACCCAAGGGACCTCAAGAAATTCCGGCCTATCTCCCTGCTTCCCTTCCCGGCAAAAGTCATCGAGAAGGCTGTCAACAGACAACTAACCTCAAGGAGAACTACACCCTAGACCCTTCCCAATCCGGATTCCGCAGGAACCACAGTACCAAAACTGCCCTCATCACCGCCACCGACGACATCAGAACTATACTGGACAAACCACAGCCCTCATCCTCCTGGACCTCTCAACCGCGTTCAACACCGTCTGCCACCACACCCTACGCACACACCTCAGCAATGAAGGAATCTGTGACAGAGCCCTGGACAGGGTCACCTCCTTTCTCACCAGCAGAACCCAGAGAGTCCGCCTCCCCCCATTCCGCTCTGAAGCCACCAAAATCATCTGCGGCATACCCCAGGATTCATCCCTCAGCCCGACACTCTTCAATGTCTACATAGCCCCGCTCTCTAACATCGCACGATCTCACAACATCATCTCATACGCCAACTACACCCAGCTGATCCTTTCCCTCACCAAGGACTCTGCCAAGACCAACCTCCATGAAGGAATGAAGGCCATTGCCGAATGGATGAAGAACAGCTGCCTCAAACTCAATTCCAACAAGACAGAAGTCCTCATCTTCGACTCCACCCCATCCTCATGGGATGACACCTGGCGGCCTGCCTATCTCTCGGAGCCGCTCCCACTCCCACCGACCACGCACGCAACCTAGGATTCATCAGTCAACACTATCTCCTCCTCCTGCTTCAAAACCCTCCGAATGGTCCGAAAGATCTACAAATGGCTCCCCACCAAAACCAGAAGAACAGTCACCCAAGACCTCGGAAGCAGCAAACTGGAATACGGCAATGCCCTCTATGCAGAAACCATGGCCAACCTCCAGAAGAGGCTGCAACTCACCCAGAACGCCTCCGCACTCCTCATCCTGGACATCCCCGCCACTGCCACATCACAGGCCATCTGAGAGACCTGAACTGGCTCCCACTCAACAAGAGAATCACCTTCAAACTCCTCACCCACGCTCACAAAGCACTGCGCAACACCGGACCAGAATACCACAAGAGACGGCTCTCCTTCTACACCCCGACAGAACCACAACTGTCGGCAGATCATTCTCGCACCTCGCCGCCAAGACATAGAACACTCTTCCCACCCACCTGCGTCAGACCAAAGACCTCCTTACCTTCAGGAAACTTCTCAAGACCTGGCTGTTCAAGCAGTAGCAGCACCCCCCTCCCCTCTGCCCCCCCACCTCAGCACCTTAAGACCCTCACAGGTGAGAAGTGCGCTTTACAAGTTCCTGATTGATTGATGCTAGGCCTTTCCCACCGTGCTAAGCCGTTTTTGGCTATTTGGAGAAGGTCATGCTTACGCCCCTATAACGTTTTGTCCAGATAAGGTATCCACTCCAAATTTGCATCCTTTTTTTCCAACATTGTGAGGATTCCAAAAGTACCCAGGGTTTGTGGATTCCCCTGGAGGAAACCAAGACAATAGTCAAAATACGGCTACATTTTGGGTTTTTGAGGAGAAATGGGGAAAAAGTGCTGAAGAAGAACGTTTTTTCCCTGCAAATGGCATCAATTAAGGGTTTACAGTGCTAAAATCACCAACTTCTCAGGTTTTAGGAACAGGCAGATGTGAACCAGAAAACCAGTTTTGGAATTTGCTGGGACACAGCCCATTTTTCCTATTGTTTGTGTTTTCAACGTCTTTCCAGTTAGTGGTAGAAATGGGTGTGAAACCAATGGTAGATCCCAGAAAGGTATACATTTCTGAAAAGTAGATCTTTAAGGTTTTCCTTTGGAAAGTAAAAGTTGAAATAAAACAAATATTGGAATTGAGTTGACAAAAACAGCCATTTGCGTCAATGTTTTAATGTGTAACCTTTTCTAACTATGGCAGATTTTTTAAAGCAATATACCGTTATGTCTGCTGGACCCTTCTGGTTGCGGGGAAATATAGGGCCATATTTATACTTTTTGACGCAAAACTGCGCTAACGCAGTTTTGCTCCAAAAAAATTAGCGCCGGCTAACGCCATTCTGAAGCGCCATGCGGGCGCCGTATTTATTGAATGGCGTTAGCCGACCGGCGCTGCCAGCTGTGCGTGAAAAAAAACGACGTACACCAGGCAGCGCCGGCGTAGGGAAAAATGGCATTTGGGCGTCCCAAAATGGGGCAAGTCAGGCTGAGGCAAAAAATCGTCTTAACCCGATTTGCGCCATTTTTTTGGGGCGCCCAGACGCCATTAACATGACTCCTGTCTTAGCAAAGACAGGAGTCATGCCCCCTTGCCCAATGGCCATGCCCAGGGGACTTGTGTCCCCTGGGCATGGTCATTGGGCATAGTGGCATGTAGGGGAGCACAAACCAGGCCCCCCTATGCCACAAAAAAAAATATATATATATACTTACCACAACTTACCTTTTCTTCCCTGGGATGGGTCCCTCCATCCTTGGGTGTCCTCCTGGGGTGGGCAAGGGTGGCAGGGGGTGTCCCTGGGGGCAGGGGAGGGCACCTCTGGGCTCATTCTGAGCCCACAGGTCCCTTAACGCCTGCCCTGACCCAGGCGTTAAAAAGAGGCGCAAATGCGGGGTTTTTTGCCCCGCCCACTCCGGTCGTGATTTTTGCCCGGGAGTATAAATACCACGCACATGCCTGGGAGTCATTATTTAAGACGGGAACGCCTACCTTGCATCTCATTAACGCAAGGAAGGTGTTCATGCAAAAAAATGACGCTAACTCCATGAACTTTGGCGCTAGACGCGTCTAACGCCAAAGTATAAATATGGAGTTAGTTTTGCGTCGAATTTGCGTCGAAAAAAACGACGCAAATTCGGCGCAAACGGAGTATAAATATGCCCCATAGGGTTTGTAAGTTCACCAGGAACCTGAGCAATTAATTTGGTAAAATATAAAGAGTGAAAAATAGATGTCAAGGAAACCTATATATTTCGTAAATGGGCAGTAAATATGGAGTTTAGAAGCAGTTTGCATATCACTGAATTTGTGGGTTCCTATACTAGCATGAGAATTAGAGGGCATTTCTCAAAATGACTTCTTTCTTACACACTGGTTTACATTTGGAAGGCACAAATGCTGAGAAAGACAATTGGTAATAACACTTGTTCTACTATTCTGTGTCTCCCAATAAAAATGGTACCTTACTTGTGTGGGTGGGCCTAGTGCCAGCAACAGGAAACGGTCCAAAAATGCAATGTGGACACATCACATTTTTCCACTGAAAATTGACACTTGTTTGCAATTTGGCTAGCTGTGGATTTTGGGCTGTAGCTCAGCTGGCACCTAGGCACACCTAGCAAACCAGCAATTTTTTTTTAAATTAGACACCTAGGATGGGGTGACTTGAGGGCCTCTCACCAGGTTCTGTTACCCATTTTCTCTTGCAAACCTCAAAAGTTATCTTAGAAAACAAAATGTCCTCACATTTCTGTGGTGGAAAGTTCTGGAGTCTGCACAGAGACACAAACTTCCTTCCTCCCAGCATTCTTGTAAGTATCCTCATAAAAATGTTACCTCACTTGTGTGAGTAAACCCATGCAAGAAATGACCCAAAACGCAGCATGGACTCATCACATTTTTCCACGCAAAACTGACCAATTTTTTGCAAAGTGGGTAGCTGTGATTTTTGGGCCCTATCTCATCTGGCACTTAGACAAACCTAGCAAACCTGTGCAGGGTTAAAAAATAGAAACTTAAGAAAATCCAAGATGGGATGACTTGCACGGCTCTCACCAGGTTGTGTTACCCAGGATGCCTTGCAAAACTCAAGATTTTACTAAAAACATATTTTCTTCAACTTTCTGTAATGGAAAGTTCTGTTCTCCACACAGAGCCACAAACTTCCTTCTACCCAGCCTTCTTGTAAGTCTTCTGATAAAAATGGTACCTCGCTTGTGTTCTGGGCCTAGGGCCAGTTACATGAATTTATCAACTCAAAGGCAATGGGAACTCCTTATGGCATTGGTTGGATAAGTTCCTGTCTATGGCACTAGGCCTAACCACACAAGTGGCACATCATTTTTTTTGGCAGAAGTGGGGCAATGCTGGGTTGTAGGAATATCGTGGGTTCCTGCAGATTCCAGACGGTTCCATCATAGAAATGTGTGGAACAATGTGTGTTTTTAGTCAACATTTGAGGTTTGCAGGACCTTGTGGGTGAAAATAAATGGTGTGGGATAGATGTGAAGCACACCACCCTGGACCCCCCCCGAGATGTCTCGTTTTGAGAACTGTCTGGGTCTGGTAGGTGTTTCCAGGCAACAGCCTACACAAGCCCATTAAGTGCAGCTGTTCACCATTGGAAGTGGGATGATACTGGGAGTTAGCCAATCTATCCTGACCCACTTGAAAAAACAATAGCCAAAAGAACGAAATACCCTTTTGCTTGCCATTGGGAGGAGATGCTTTAGGCTGCATGGGAACAGTCTGTTTCCCCATTTTTGAGGGGGTGGGTGCATAGTCATACCCATGCTGGGCTTCCCTCAGTCTACAAAAAAAGTAATCTCTGGTGTCAAGTGGGGAGATTTGCCCCCACCTGCCCTCTAGGGGGCAGAAAGACTTTACGTTGGGTGGTGCATGGCCATGCTATGATAGGCAGCCACCACCAGTACACATTTTTAAAACAGCAATCCCTGGTGCCTATTAGGCTTTCTGCCCCACCTGGGCAGATGGGGTAATTGGCCTATCACACCCCATCAGGGGCAGAAAGACTGTTTCCCTATTTTGGGAGGATGGGGGCATGTCCCTGTTCATGCTGGGCAGGCTCCAGCAATACAAATAAAAAACAAAAGTAATCCCTGGTGTCCAGTGGAATTTCAAACCCACCCCCGAGGAGCAGAGAGACGGTTTGTAATTTTTCTGGAGTGGGTGGAGGCATGGCCGTGACCATGCTTGGCAGCTCCCACCCTACAAATAAAAAAAGTAATCCCTGGTGCCTAGTGGTTTTCTGCCCCCCTGAGGGGCAGAAAATGGGCATAATAAATAATAATCCTTAATGGGGAGCCCAAGGAGCCACTCCCCAACTTATTTATTTTTAAATCCCTGGTGTCTAGTGGTATTCTGGCCCCCTGTGGGACAGATTGGCCTAATAATAAGGCCATTCTGCCCCTGGGGGGTTCAGAAAATGGGCAAAATAAAAATAATCACCTTGCAATCTCCCCAACTTAGATTTTTCCAGGTGTCTAGCGGTATCCTGCCCACCAGGAGGGCAGACTGTCCTACAAGTAAGGCCAATCTGCCCCCAGGGGGGCAGAAAACATTCAAAATTAATTCCCAAATTTTGGGAGCAGCCCTTGCCTAAGGGGCTGCTCACTGCTCCCCCAAAAAATCCCTAGTGTCTAGTGGGGTGGGTCCCTGCTTGGGGATCACCTCCTTGGACAATCCCCAAGCAGGGATGCACTTGGGACAGGTACCATTGGAAAGGGGAGATTCCCCCTTTTCCAACAATACACCACCCATGTGCTTTGGTGCTCGGCGGCTGAGGTAGCCCAGTGAACACCAAAGCAGTGAAAGTGCTGCAACACAAATCAAATTGAATTAAAATGAAACTGGTAAATCGGTTTTCAGGTCAACCATAGTGTATTAACAATATGTAGAGCCTGGAGCATAACGTCCCCTATATCTTCCTTTCTAACTGTCTTGCATTCAGTTGTACTTATGTTCCACCCCATTGTAAATGTATTCTGGCTTCAATTATGTATCACCCCTCTCTCTTGTTTATCCTTTTCGTTCAGCTCTGCTTACTTTTCTTTTTCTACCTCACTTCTTTGTTCCGCTCAATTATTCCAACAGTTCTTCATCTCTTTCTTTTTGTCTCTCTCCCTCTTACTAATCTTTCCTTTGTTCATTCATTTTTCTTTCTTTCTTTCTTTCTTTACTCTTTCACCACTGTTTTAGTACGATTATAGTAGGATTAATAACATATTAAGATTCTTGGGCATCTCTGTGTTCACATGTTAAACATTCTCGCGCTTCTGTACAGCACAAGGGTACTCGTGATGTAGTTCAATGTTAATTCTACGCTTGAGAGAGGAATGGTGGATGCGTGGCTTTGAGCGACTCATTAGTTGCTGGAAGACGTCCAGGCATTAGAATCTCTGGAAGTCAGGCTATGTGCAGCAGATTTGCATTCATTAAAAAAAGTACCCTGATTGATGGTCACCTCCTTTCCAAGATACAAGAGGGGGCAGCAAAAATGTTTTCCATCATGGACTTGCATTCGACTTATCACCAAATTCCACTCACAGCCAAATTGCGAGAACTCACTACATTTGTCACTCCATTTGGAGTATTTAAGTACCTCAAATTACCCTTTGGTCTATCATCAGCAGCTTGCATCTTCCAAATACTCATGGCTAATTTCTTGGAGGGCATACCAGGGGTCCAAGACTATCAAGATGATATTCTGATCTTTGCTAGTGATTGGGAGGAATACAATTTGACCTTACACAAAGTGTTATCAGTGTTAGAGAAAGCAGGCATGACGATAAGAAGAGACAAAAGCAAATTTGGCACATGACAAATTGAGTATTTAGGCCACCTGATCACACCAGAATGTATCAAACCCAAGTGAACAAGGCTATTCATGAAGCAAATCCTCCAAAAGATAGAGATACTTTTCAGTCATTTTTTGACTTGGCTGAGTATTATGCCAGTTCGTCCATGGATATGCACAAACTGTGGAACTGCTACAAGCCTTGTTAAGAAAAAGTGCTACATTTATATGGACAAACTAGTTGTCGCACACCTTCGATAACATTAAAGATATGATTGTGGAAGGTCCTGCATTGCATCCATTTCAAGGTGACTGCAAGGGTTTTATCACTGTTGATGCAAGTCTGGCAGGTTTAGGAGCAGTCTTGAGACAATGAGTAAAGTGCATACTATAGCCTTACCATCCAGAATATTAAGAACAGCAGAAACAAATTACAGTACTATAGAACATGAAGCCCTTGCATGCGTATGGACAATTAACAAATTCAGAACCTATATTTTAGGGCAAAGGTTTGAGGTTTTCCCTGATCAAAAACCTCTAATGCGCTTGTTGAGTGGTAGTGGTTTAGGAAAAGTGTCAGCAAGACTAGTATGTTTATTATCCAAACTACAAGAGTATCATTTCAGCATTAAACATTTGCCAGCAGGGAAAATCTTCAGGGCTGATTGTCTATTACTAATGCAATTAAGTGATAAACATGATATAGATGATTTGGAAGACACTGAGGCCCGTATTTATACTTTTTTTAGCGCCGCATTTGCGCCGCTTTTTGACACAAAACGGCACAAACCTACAAAATACAATGGTATTTTGCAAGTTTGCGCCGTTTTTGCGTCAAAAAACGACGCAAATGCGGCGCTAAAAAAGTATAAATACGGGCCTGAATGCATGGTGGCTATAGTCAATGCCATGGAAGAATGTGCCCCCATCACTGAACAAGCATGGTCGGAAGCTTATACTGAGGTTAATAAGCTTAGATAAGCGAAGCAATATATAGTAAAAGGTTGGTCAGACAGAAGAAAGCTGTTGAGTGACTTGAAAATCTTTTGTTAGGTGGCCTCTGAATTGTCAGTTGTTAAAGACATGATTATGCATCATGATTTGTTAATTCTACTAGAAAGATTAAGAAAGGATATCATATTGGCAGCACACTTAGGGGGTCACCAAAACATGCAAGCTTCTCAAACAATATTATTGGTGGCCTTCAATAGAGTCACAGGTTAAGGCCTTGATTGATGTGTGCTGAATGTACTGTGTCGGATAATAAATGGAAAATGCTGAATAGTACTCTTCACCCTGTTCTGTTCCTGGAAAAACCGTGGGACAAAGTTGGAATGGACTTTTCTTGTCCATATGAAATTCTCTGAAGTAGCATCAGATATTTGATTTTATTAATAGATTATCACTCTATGTGGTTGTATCACATGTTCTGTGATGCCCATTTCACTGGGAATGTCATCACGTTTTTAGAACAAATATTTACAGTCGAAGGATCACCACAAACAATTGTTACAGACAATGGAACACACTTCTTGTCACATAGAATGTGTATATTTCTTGAAAGGAATGATGTGGAACATGTTAAAGTTGCATGGTACTCCCCAAATTCAAATGATCTAATTGAGAGAGCAAAGAGAATAGTGAGGAAGGTATTCAAGCAGCAATGTCATCAGGGCATGATGTTAAAAAATTAATTAGAACTAACATAAGGAATTACAGTATTGCGCCACACAATACCAGTGGTGTTTCCCCTTTTACTTTATTGAGAGGGAGAGAGGTACACACAAGTCTGTTTCCAGAGTGGTTGAGAACAAGGGTGTGGGCAGGGATAGTGAAGCGAAGGAGACCTCGGTCGATTCCCAAGTGTTATGTAAGCACATTAGCATTAAGGAGAGATTTGATGATAGTAAGAATTTTAAAAAAAAGATCTGTGAAAAGGAGACTGAGCGTTAAAAAGAAATTCCAGGAGAGTGCAGAAAGGTGTGTCAACCTTTTCCTCTCCGGTACAAGTTACAAGAGTGAGTAAAGTGTTCTTATTGGTGATAAGGAAGTCTTGTATGTCTTTCTAATGCACAGGAAACTTTCAGAAAAAGCAAGGGACTGGGCCAGCTGCTTGCAGGTTCCACAGGAAGGAACTTCATTCTCTCGAGAGTGTTCCTTTTCTCAGGAGGACCGTTGTTTAGATCTTTTCACTCTAGTAAACTCCGTGAACGTAGTGGAGCTTGAAACTGCCGACTCCACAGTTATGAAGAAAGAGGGGCTTTCCCCGAGAAAAGCACTTTGCAGATTTGACGATTATGTATTATTACAGAGTCTAGGACTTAGTGTATGGTCTTATAAATGTTTGACAAATTTTAAAGGTTCATTACTTAACTTGAATGTATGTAATTAATTTATTTTTTCATATAAAAAAAGGATAAATGTAGTAGGATTTTAGTAGGATTAATTGCATATTAAGATTCTTGCACATCTCTGCGTGTTCATATGTTAAGCATTCTCGTGCTCCCGTACAGCACGAGGGTGCTCATGTTGAGGTCCATTTTTAGTTCCACACTTGAGAGTGGAAGGGTGTCTGCTTGCCTTTGAGGGACTCAACAATTGCTGGAAGACGTTGCAGGCATCGGACGCTCTTGGTTGTCGTTGTTGTCATCTTTGAAAATAAACCAACCCAAAATGTTTATTGACCTCAGTGTACTTACTTCAACCAACCTGCTTATCCAGACCCACTCACAATCAAACCCTTCCTTTCCCATTATACGCGCCTCTTTTAGTGTATTAGCCTACTTCCTCTTTCTTAAACTCTCCTAGCTTGCTGTTCCGTACTCCTACTCTGTCACTCACTCAAACATTCACTCACCCTTTACCACCTAGCAAGTTCTTTACATGCTGCATAACCAGAACTCCGATGACAATAAACATCGATAGTTACAAATATTGTCTCTTTAATTGTTGTCACTAATCTTCATAATCCAGAGGAAGCATTGCATGTTCCTCTAGTCTCTGTAAACCTGTAAGGGAATCAGTGCATACAACCCTATTTGCTAAATTATATATCCTATCGAATGCTATTTTGTGTGTCTTTGTAAGTCCATGCTATCAGGTGTCTGTACAAAGAAATGTGAATTTTTCTTTTAGCCTATTTAAAAGGACACAGTCAAAACATTGAAAAAGCATGCTGATTATTGTATGATAGTTAAAAAGGCAGATTAAAGTTAGCATGAACGAGACTCCTTACAGAATCCATTCATTTATTTTGACAAATTTATTTTGTTTTGTTTTGTTCTCCTTGCATGCTACATTAAAATAAAGTGATACATTAAAGGGTTAATTTATTTATAAACCAAGGGGCATATTTATGAGCTCCTTGAGTCACAAGAGCATCACTTTTTGTGATGCTCAGGTGGTGCAAACTACAAAATCATACCTATGACACCACGCAAAGCCACTTTGCGTGGATTTGAATGGCCTCACCGAAATGGAGGAAGGCAAGGCAGCGCAAGTCGTTGAGTTGCAGTACACTCGGGAGACATCCATGGGCATTGTGGTGGGTGTTCCCAAACAACACCCTTGGATTTTGAAGATTTCCCAGATTTACAAAAACATGTAAACCTAGGATGCACCAAAACCTTACGCCTCCCGAGGTGAGGTGTAACAAGGGAAAATAACTTTATTTCTCCTTATTTTTCCTCTTTCCATGTGGGCTGCATTCTGCAGCACTCATAAAGAGAGGAAAACACCTCCCATGATTGTTTGTTTGCATGTAGGTGCCCCTTCCTGCACAAAAACAATTCTGCTGACAAACAGGCTTCCTTTCATAATGGTGCAAGGGTGCCTGCGATGGCGCTAGTATGCTGAAATTTTGCAAGTGGAGGGTGGAAGGACAGTAATGCACCTTACTCAATAAATGCAGTGCATTCCTCCCCTTTCAGTTTGACATAGGCAGCGCAAGAAGGTGACATGCTTCCCTGCCCTATGCCAAATCCCCATAAATGAGGTCCCTGGATGGAGAAATACTTTTCTGCTGGAAGATTCATCCATAACGAGTGTTTAATTTGTCCCAAAAAAAAGATGACAGCAAGCTCAGAACGTTTTTCTAAGGAGCCCATTACCAGCGCCGTTAAATGCCAGGTTGTCAGGGTTATAAAAAACAAGTTTAGCCTCATGCCCCTTTCTTCCACCACCCTACAATTCCTTTAATTTTACCTCACTGTCTCTAGCAGGCTTTTTTATCCCTTCTTTCTCATTTTGTTATGGTTTCCTATATCTTTTGGCTTCTTCTCTCTTTCCCCTCTGCAGCTTTTCTCTTTTTTGTGCTGCTTCAAAGTCTGATGAGCAAAAAGAAGTCTTGGACCACACAAATGGGTGCCAGTCCCAACTGCCAGCACAAATTAAGACCTGGCCATCACAAGTCATAAAAAAGTGGCCAGCATAGTCATGTATTCATATTATCTCATATCTTTCAGGCAAACTGCCCTAGTAAAAAAATAAAAAGCCTTGTCTGCTGTATAATGTATGAGATGAGAATTACTTCCCATTAAACAAATCCAGTTATTGCCTCGTAAAACGTTTAAGTGGGATTTGTAGTCAAAACTCCATAAAGTTCATGATGATGTAAAAAACACAAGTGTTTCCCATTGCTGGCATGTATTTTTCTGCTTACTTCCTATGTAGTTAAACTGGTGTGCTAAAGGTTTCTGAAAAGGATGAAGAATCAGAGATCCAATTTCAACCCATTTAATTTCTCAAAGTTGTTAAACCTGACATCTTTAGGGTGGTATTTCCCCAGACTTTTTGCCTGCAATACCCTGTTTTCTTTAACTAATTTTGATGGCATTATGGCTCTGTGCACTTTACCCCTGCTAATCAGCAATAAAATGCTTGTGCTCTCTACCTTAAACATGGTAACACTGGTATAAGTGTAACTGGCACATTTAGTTTACTTATAAGTCCTTAATACCTGGTTCCACATGTTCCAAAGACCTATAAATTAAATGGCATAAGTGGGCTGCAGCACACATTGTACCACCCACTCAAGTAGCACTGTAAAACATCTATGGCCTGCCACAGTGCAATTTTAAACTGCCATTTTGACCATGCAAAATAAAGCTTTTGCCTGGCCTATACCTTCTTTTTTAATACTTATAAGTCATTCCTAAGGTAGACCTAACCAGCTCATAGGGCAGGGTGCATGTTATTTGAAAAGTAGGACACGTTTACGTAAGTTTTACATGTTGTGAAAGTGACAAACTCCTAATGTTGTTTGTCCCTATAGCAAGGCTACCGGTCCCATAGATTAACACTTAGCTTATTACACTTAATGATAACTTCAGTTTGAGAGCAGGTAGAGAATACTTCTTCCACTCATTTGAATTGTAATTAAAAATCCTCCTTAATGATAATTTTGAGTTAGTATTCTAAAAAATGCCATGTATAGAAAGTTGACTTTCTTTTCTGCCTAAACCAAATATGCCTTTCTGCCAGTATCCATGGTCACATGGTTGATAAGGTCTCTCTAGTTGTGTATTCCTCTCAGAGAGTGAACAAAAAGGCCTTCATTGTGGGGAAGGTTGTTCCTCCCCTGGGCATGATGGCCTGGGGATGTGTGTGTACTCAGCCCTTCATGAGCTTCAAAGGGTAACCTGAGGGTTGTGCCCACCCACCCCTGACTTTAGAGGCTGCCTGCTCTGACACCAGCAAAGGCAGCTGACAAATGGCCCTGCCTGCCCACTGTTACCCTAGACTGTTTGCAGCCAAACCCTGGTGAAGGGACAGAACTGACCAGGTTTAGGGGTAGACAAAGAGAGGGACTTCCACATACATACTGGTAATGGGTATAAAATCTGTGCTCTCAGAATCTCTCATCATAACACTTCAGGAACTGTTGAAGATTTAGAATTAGCACTGCCTTGCTGTCTCAAGAAGGAAGAGTAGACAAGCTTTTCTTGAACCCAGGATCCCCAGAAGTGACTCCAAGGGTCAGTTGGCTTACCTGCTGTTTGGCCTGCAGGGACACAACAAGCTTCCTGAGTCCTTGCATGAAACTTCCCAGCTGACCAGCACTAGCTGGACCCACCTGAGCCTGGCTGCTGGCCTCTGCTGGAGTAAGTCCTGATCCCCAAGATGTGCCTCACCAGGTCTAGGACCCTTGGCTGGCATCAGTGTGTACTCCTCCTACTTCAATATGGCAAAAATTAAACTGTGGGTGAAAATCCAGATGTTTTTGGCTCTTTGCGACCATGAGCCGAATCCTCGCATCAGCAACAGCCACAGTGAGCTCCTACCAATGCGAAGGTCCGATAGTGGTCTGCTTTTCCTGCCAACAGCAATCACCCGTGTCTTCCACCAATGTGAAGCTTCAGTGGTGACCTGCTCCTCATGCTGACAATAAACATCTGGCAGCCCTCACCGACTTGAAGCTTCAGCTGAGGCTCTTCGCATGGACTTGAACTGAGAGAAGGTAATCTCTTAACCGGGATGAACCCAGTCGCCATTTGTGACCCACCAACCATTTTGGTCGGCCTGAATGTGACTTTGACCTGTTCCACCACAACCAGATACCGCTAGTAGCACCTTCTGCTTCTTGGTGTTTTTTCTCCTGAAAATTAAAAAAATCATAACACTTATTGTACTGATTGTAATTTTATTGTTTTAGTGTATTTAAAAAAAAAACAATTACTCTATATTTCTAATTTGGTTTAGGATTTGTCTTGTTTTTCGTTTTTACTTCTGTTTCAGTGTTGCATAAATACTTTGTACATTTGAGTCAAGCTACCAGAGGGCTAAGCACAGGTTTATTTAGTGGATTCAGCAGGAGTAGGTGGTTTGGGAAAGCCATAAATAATGCAACCTTTTTAGAGCAATAGGAAGGAAACTGCACCTCAGGAAATAATCTGGGCCTTACAAAGATTGAGATGGTCTAGGAAAATTCTGATATAAGCAGCACAGCAAACTAGAAACCTGAGATTTCTCAACCTTAGAGCTTAAGTGATGGCCACAAGGAATAGATCCTTAAAGAACAAAGATTAAGAGAGAAGGATACAAAAGTCTTAAAAGGACTGAGCTGTAAAACCTTTAGGACCAGAGAAAGAACCCACATGGGAATAATTGATCTTGCATGAAGATGTGTCCACAAGAAACTCTTTGGGAGGCTGGTGACTGAAGAGTTAGATTCATCAGCTCTACCCTAGGACTCTTGAAAAGCTTCAATGACTGCCCACTGGACCTTAAGAGTAGAATGAGAAAGCCAGAATAAATTCCACTGTGAAGGAATTCAAGAATAACAGAATAATCACTCTCCAAAGGATTAATACCCTTGGGGGGAAACAAGGCAGAAAGGAAAGACAAGTTATGATCACAGAATTTCAGAGGAACTGTATGATGACAAACCTGAACAGCCACTACTCGATCTTGCCTGTGGTGTAAACTTTAGATTCCTAACATTTCAATTTCCAGGACACCTTTAAGTTTTCGGGAGGCTTAAGAAGAAGAACTTTAAACCTGAGGACATAAGGAATGTAAGGAAAAATCCAACCAATCATCCTGTAGATAGAGTCTATCAAGATGCCCTCTGACTGTTCCCTCTAAATTATTGCAGGGACCAGGGGAAAGAAATGACAAGGAGGAAAGAAATAGCATAAACCTGGGGGCCAAGGACAAAGGGGTGATGACAGATCTTTCTAGTTCAAGGACTGGAGTAGGTGCAATTAGAACTGAAGGCTATGAATGGTAAGGTTACCCACTGTTGTCCCCCAACCCAGGCCTGAAGCATATTTGGGGACAATTGTAAGAAGGGGTGTATTCAATAATACCCTTCTGGAAGGAAAATTATGGTCCATCCACCACAGCATTTCCCTGCAGATTGAAGCAAGGGATTGGAATGAGTGAATCCATGAATGGAAAATAGGATTCCAGTGATGAATAATGTGACAGAACACTGGTCCCAGGTATAGACAAGCTCATAGACTCTCACAGATTGTTGAATCCAGGAAAGAAACAAGCAAGAAATTAGAGGAAATCCCAACAGAGATTCTTTAAGGAAACACGTTAAAAAAGGAGTGGAAAACAATGCACATTACATACCTTGAAGCTCCAAAGATATGTAGAACCATAGTCCCTGTGCAGAAGAGAGTTCAGGTGATTGGAAGGGTGATCCCATGTCCATTTTGACTCATACCTAAAGAAATTGAAGGTCCAGACAGGTAGTTAGAAGAGATTTTATTTGACTGATAAATCTGTGAGAATGCTTTTTCCAAATGTTGGCCCCTCAACTTGAAGGATGGATTTCACCTGAATCAACCAGATGTCAATGTATGGATGAGCAGCAGTCCCAGCAAGTACACTAAAATCAGGGATTTGATTTGAGGCTGAAGGACTGCATTTGGAATTTAAAATGCTGACTCCCCAATTTAAACTGAAGAAATTTGATGACTAGGGTGATTGGGAGCATGCAACTAGGCATCTTTGAGACCCAGCAACATCATAAATCCCCCAGGGAAGACAAGTCAATTGATCTAATGGAGAGATTATGTCTTAGAATGTAATGTAGAGATGAAAAGGTTGATTGCCTGGAGACTGATGATCATCCAAAAACAAAAGACAACAGCTTCACTAGTAAGATATATGTATAGGCTCCTAGCACATTTTAGGCCTGGAAATAGGCATGAAGGTTTTCTTTGTAAGCAGTTCCTTCAAGCTCTTTTGACTCTATGTGTGTAGAATGGTGTTATGAGGAGATGGTGAAAATTTTAGTTTTCAACCTTATTTAAAAATAAAAAACCTCTTTTGTTTGAAACATGTAGGGAAGCCCTGAGTCAACCCCTCCCTTGCAGGGTCTCCCTAACCAAGCCAGCAATGCTGCTGAAGCTTAGACTTTGAGATAGAATGGTGTTTACCCCTACCTTTTGAAAAAGGCTGCTGCTTAGTTGCCCATCCAGTCCTAATGGAAGGAGCATCGTGATGAAAAGAGAATGATTTAGTTGAGTATTGGAAAGCACGGGCAGAGAATGTTTGCACACCAAGAAGCTCTGTGTAACATGTCTTCCTGCATATGTCCAATCAACCTGGTTCCCTGGAAAGTACCCTTTCTAATAGCATCAGCCTGAATTCCTCCAAACTTCTAGGTAAAAGCAGCAAGAAAGAATGGAGAAAGCAGCTGCCAAAGCTGAAAATCTGAAGAGTGTAGGCTATCAAAGGCGATATCAATCAGAAGGCAAACTTGTATTTTAACTAGCAACTAGCATCAGAACAGTCATTATCCACCTGCAACACAGAGTCTAACTGACTAAAGCACTTGAAAAGAGAACAGGAGGTATATGTAGTGTAGGTGCCATCTCCTAAGAAAGATTGTTGTTAGCATACGTCAACCATAGGGCAGAATCTCTTGTCCAGTCCACAGGATCAGATGGAGTTGCATCCTCTGGAGTCATATCTGATCTTTCCACTAAATTGGTCAACATAAGATCAACATTGATGGAGTGAGGAAAATCAGAGCTAGCCTCATTAAGTGAGTAAAGGGGTGACATGAATTCAGAATTGCCACTTGTTGCAAATCATGCCACTTATCATAACTTTAATTATTTACAATCGGATATATAGGACGTTTAGGCAAATAAAGCTTACTGAATTGTTGAAAGAGCTCACTCCTGATAATGGGTTAGAAATCACCTACTTCAAGACCAATGTTCTCTATTAGGTATGTCAAAAGGCCCAGAAGATCATCATATTTGCATTTAGCTTGAGGGTCTACATGCTCCTTCTCTTATTCTACCTCAGAGGAACAAGGTGAAGGCTAAAAAGATAAAGAAGGAAACATACTAGCAGATTTGCTAGGTGAAGATAGTGGAGCAAACTGAGATTACTTCTTCTTTTTGTACTTCTTCCTAGTGTATCTAATTTTAAAATAAATCAGCAAGGGAGTCTTTCATCAGGCTTTTCAAATCACTGCAGAAACCACTTGTTGCAGGGCTGGACTCTCTATCATTTCTGTTGCCAGCTCTCTACAGTGCAACAAAGTAGCACTATTAGACAGATGAAAACGAGAGAAGAGAACATATAGTGGGCCCTAGCCAATGAAACACCAGCCCAAATAAAAGTGTTAATACCATTAGATACCAAGATAGATCCTACTTATGTCCCAAACCAAAAAGGAGACTGCTTGCATCAATGATGACTGTACCAAAACAAGGGTGTGTGCAACAATACATGAAAAGTGAATGAGGTACTCCTCTCCAGAACAACAAAGGAAGGAGAAAATAAAGTGATAAAAAAACTAACGCAGAAAGTGAAAACCCTTGTTTTGCATATTAAAGGGGCTCCTTAAGTCTCACCCATGAAATTAACAGTCCAAGGGCCAGATGTATCATGCATTTTTGGGATTACAAACAATCCAGTTGGGCTGTTTGCGAACGCAAAAATTCATTTTGGTATATATGAATTCCAATTTGTGATTCGGTAACTTGTTACCGAATTGCAAATTGGAATAACAATTACATACCGATTTGGTATTAGGAAGGGGCGTGTCAAAGGCGTCCCTTCCTAATACCGAATAGCAGTGGTATGTAGGAATCTTTAGTGACTGAAATGCGGTTGCAAAACATTAGCATTTTATCATCTAATTCAAGTAGGTGGTAACCCATTCGCAAATGGGAAGGGGTCCCCAAGGGACCAGGGACCCCTTCCCTTTTGTGAATGCATGCAAAAACATTATTTAAACGCATCCCATTTTCCTTTAAGAAAAATGGCTGCATTTAAAAGAAAAAAGATTGCTGTTTCAAAACAATTTCAGACATGGTGGTCTGCTGAGCCCAGCAGGTCACCATCCCTGTGATTATAGCCATTCACAATGGTTCGCAAAATGCGACCTACCTCATGAATATTAATGAGGTAGGTTGATTTGCGAGCAATGGGAATCGAATAAATGTAACTCCTGGAGTTTCATACATTTAAATAGCGATTACGGATTTGCGATTCGCAGATATTCGCAATTTGGTAATCGCTATTTCTATAAATGATACATCTGGACCTAAGTCCTCTCAACACAGTAGGATCCTGCAAGACCATAAATCCATGTACTTGTAGACCTGGGCCTCACCCAACATCTGGAGAAAATGAAAAATTGTAAAGGTAGATGCCCTGATGAAGATACAGTACAGCATCTGTTGACGGACAGACACAACAAAACACAATGGTTATGAGTGTGTCCAGGATACATAGGGGGTCATGCCAACGACCGCGGGAGCACCGCCAACAGGCTGGCGGTGCTCCCTTGGGCATTCTGACCGCGGCGGTACAGCCGCGGTCAGAAACTGAAAACCGGCGGTGTACCGCCGGTTTTCCGCTGCCCTGGGGAATCCTCCACGGTTTTGGCCGCCAGGCAGAGGATGGCAGTATGGGGTGTCGTGGGGCCCCTGCAGTGCCCATGCCAGTGGCATGGGCACTGCAGGGGCCCCCGTAACAGGGCCCCACCAAGATTTTCAGTGTCTGCCATGCAGACACTGAAAATCGCGACGGGTGCAACTGCACCCGTCGCACCCCTTCCACTCCGCCGGCTCAATTCGGAGCCGGCATCCTCATGGAAGGGTGTTTCCCGCTGGGCTGGCGGGCGGCCTTCTGGCGGTCGCCCGCCAGCCCAGAGGGAAACCCAGAATACCCGCGGCGGTCTTTTGACCGCGCAGCGGTATTCTGGCGGTCCCAGCCAGGCCGGCGGCTTCCGCAGCCGGCCAGGGTCAGAATGACCCCCATAGACTTTATTCCTAGGAGGGAGGAGTCTTTCTGGTAGGACTCAGGACACCTTTTTTATTTTAAGTGGACAGCAAGATGCCTGTCAATGATGTTGCCACACCTCATTTAGTAAGGACTTGGACGAGAAAGAGGTGTTCATTCTACTGTTATATTAAAGGTTACTCTACTTGTGTTGCACAGAGTGCACAGCTTAATACTTTCTCGGAACTGAGAGCTTGTGCTGGTCAAAATATGTGCATTCATGCTGACTCTATCTGTTTAGCTATATTGAGTGAATGTGGTGTCAGCTGAATAAATCGCTGGAATGTGTGTGGATAGGACTCACAGTGA
Organism: Pleurodeles waltl; assembly: GCF_031143425.1. Taxonomy (NCBI): domain Eukaryota; kingdom Metazoa; phylum Chordata; class Amphibia; order Caudata; family Salamandridae; genus Pleurodeles; species Pleurodeles waltl. The sequence continues at coordinate 935,629,550 of NC_090445.1, forward strand.
TTACAACAGTAAATGCTGTGTTTGTACAATGGCCCAGCTGGCATTTCTGATTACATGGACCAGTAAAGTGATTGTAAGGGATATTGAACCCTCATCTGTCTTCACCATCTCGGCCAAATGAGGATCGCCTTAACTAGCAGACAGAAATGCCTAACCTAGCTCATAAATAAAACCATTTTAACTCCCTTTAGGCACATGTGCACCTTCTGTCTTCCTGATTTTAATATCTTGTGAAGAGATCATTGCCTTTCGTTCCATGTGCAAGTTGTTTTGCTGGCTTTTCTCCAAGCCCTGCTGCCCTTGAGCTAGCTCAGATGGCCGTTGTGTGCCTGACAGCAGCTTTGCAGGCATGGACTCTGTCTAATCAGGCAATGCTGTGCTCCCTGGAACCTACAATCCCCCTAACTCTCCTGCATGCTCCTGGATGTCTATGTTTTCAGGCTAGGACCCTGGGGCTGGCCTTTGGATAGGGTGAGGCAATGAGAATGTGCACCTGAGTGAATATCTGAGCAGTTTTCTAGGACAACCTGTGGTCTAGGGTCCTTCTGCAGGGTGGTAAAAGCTCTTGGTCCAGTTGTTCATCTTTTCACCTGACTCTATTATGGGAGGTGCTTGTCAGTGCCATAGAAGGCCACCTGGTTCCAACATGCCGACTCTAATGAGTGTTACTGAGTACTTGAACTTCGGCAGGTGGCTTGGCCTTTTAAGTTCATTTGATGGCTTGCTTTACAGATGACTATTCTTACTTCTTGAGCAATGATGACTGTCTTTGCCACTTCTTCACTCTTGTGTGGGTGCTGCATTCTGTTTGCCATAGAATACAAGAAAAATGATGGATGGAATGCTTTCGTTAATCTCATCCATTGGTAATTATTCGGGCCACATCCCACCAAGTCCTTGGTTCTTTTGAACACCATGCCACCTCAGTTTGGACCTTACCAAATGCACATTAGTCTTGACTCTGCTGCAATAGGAACAGCCCAGCCTGAACTGTCAGGCCATGTCCGTCTTGAACCAAAACACACGCAACCCAGGACAAGTTTCATCCTCATCAGAGAGGTGCAGCTTGGTTCTAGTGGCACAGTGAGCATCAGACCCACATCTGAGCATCCCTTTCACATTTAGGCTACGCTCAGACACACTGAAGAATACAAATAAATGATGGATGAAATGCATGGATTATTCTGAGGCACTGGTAATTAATTGAGTTACATCCCACATTTGGGTATAAGTACTGGGTCTCTGACCCCACCAAATGAGACACTTAGGGAACTACAACTGGACTCTGTCAGAAGAACTGCTGTGCTGCATCAAGGACTGTCACTCTGCTGACCTGGAAGAAACGATTTTCTGCTTTGCTGCCTTGAGGCGCTGCTGCTCTATGACCTTGTTGAGAGAGAGCTGGACTCTGCCTTGCGCTCCAAATGGTCTCTAAGGGCTTGTTGGCTTGCCTCCTGTTGCTAGCTAGCTGCTGGAAGAGTTAACCCTGTTGCAGAAGTAAAATCGGTGCATTGCACTTGGAACTCGAGCAGAGTAACGGAAACCGCCACAGCGAATTACTCATCCCCTGCCTGCTGAAACCACTGCATCACTGCCAACGCTGAGAGGCGATTGAAGCATCCCTTTGAAAGCGTTGGTAAACCCAGTGCATTGGCTTCAGAATTAATGCCTTGTGGCTTCGACACTTGTCTTAGGAGCCCAGCGCACCACCATCAACATTAAGGCATTAAGGCATCCCTTGATTGTGGGAGTGACATTGATACATGCACTGAAGCATCAACCCCGCATCTCACTCATGTTTGCGACTAGGTACTCTGTTCCCCTTGTCTGTGTGGCTTCTGTACCCAGCCTGTGCTCCATCACGGTTGGCTTGAACTGTTGACTTTGCCCTGCCAGCTTGATTTCATGTAACCCCTAATGTGCTATTTGCTTCTAAGCCCTAGAAACCTTATATTCTTCTAAACTTCATAACTCAACTTCTACCTTTTGGATTTCTGTCATTTTGGTCTTCATTTATTTATGAAAAATGGCATATTTTTATAAACCTGTGTGGAGTCTTTTTGTGGGGTTTTCATTGTGTTACTGTGTGACTGTGTTGCACAAATACTTTACACATTACCTCTTTAGATAAGCCTGACTGCTCTGTGCCAAGCTACCAGAGGGTGAACACAGGTTATCTTTTAGTGTGTATCTGACTTACCCTGACTAGAGTGGTGGACTGGGTGCATACTGCTGCCAGCAGGACAGCCCTATTCTAAAAACCTCACTAATGAGACCTAAGTAAGTCAAAACAATCTACTGTTGCTTGTGGTGCCTTCTGGAGGGGGCCCTGCTTGGCAATTTGGAACTAACTATTGCCATAACGAGCAAGGTTGGTACTGATTTGCATAATGTAGGCTTTTGTCTAGAGGGGAATGTTGGTGAAAAATTACCGACTGGCATGCAGCCGAACAATGCAAGTGGCTGAGATTAATTCAAACATTCCATCCATTACTGTGTTGCTATTGTAGTTCACACCTTAAGTGGAATGTGGGTGCTGTGCCCACTGTGCCATAGGACTCAGGCTATGTCTCACTGATGGGACCAAAGTAGATCAAGAGTGGTTACTTGTGGGTTGCATGTGGTCCTTCTGGAGAAGGCCTTGCCTGTCAGTCCGGAACAGACTGTTCCCATGAGGAGCAGAATCAGTACTGTTATAGATAAGTTAGGCCTATATCCAGGGTGACATGGTGGGTGAAAAATGACAGAATGGAATGGAATGCAGCCTTGATTGATTGTCAGTGGGTGAGAATAATTCAAGCGTCCCATCCATCATCTTGTTGTTGTTGGAGGATCTACCCACTAAATACAAAGTCTGAAGTGAATCCCACATCTGCATCAGATTGCTGGATGGTTCTTCATCAGACTACTGCTGAAGAGATCAACAAGTGGCACAAATTATATACAGTTTCCTTTCCCTTTAAAAATATGTCCCCACCTCCATCAACACCTCTCCCGACACCCCTTCCAGTGATTACTTACACTTACTATATTTTATATTCCTCAGACGTGGAATCGATGCCCCAGCTGCACTGTCCATGAAGAGATCTGCTACATGTTGTATCTAAGCAGCTCCGTGGGGAACTGCTATCATGACAGTTCATGTTAGAGCTGATGGAGCTCTGCAAAGACTGTGAAATGGCTACTTAATAGCTTTTTCCTCTCTAAGGTCCTGATTGCAATTGTGTTATGAAATTTCAAAAACAAATGGAGGTGCTGTTCCTCTAAATGAAAGAGTAGAGTAGGGGTAAAGACGGTTGGATATGTTCCCTGAGGAATTCCTCCACTTGAGAAGCTATGCCCTCTCACACCGCAGAGGATGTCATGCTTCATCATGAGGCAGGTTCCTCATCTGTCTGGCAATGTAATACCCAACAGGCACTTTGGCGGAGATCTTTTTTAGTACTGCAGTGATGATGGCAAGATATGGCGTGTGAGGTTGTGTCCCTGTGTAGGGTAGTGAATAAATGGAATTAGAAAACGAGAGTGGTGTGTTAATACTGTCTAGGGGGTACCAAAAAAAACTATTTAATGTTGCGGTCCCCCTGGCAGGTTAAAAAACAAAAGAAAGCCAAAGAGAGAGTTGAGGTGCCCAGGTGGCTTATAGAAGTGGTTAATGTAGGATCAACATGTTTCATGTTCCATGGTCCCGAACAGATCCCAGGCACTTCTTTTGGAATCCTCAACTGTTGATCTGAGTGCTACTATGTGAGCCAGCAGGCTTGCAATGGGTTTGTTCTGTTTCCTTTTAAGTTTTCTATTTCTTCCCCTTGTTGTTGAGTATCTCCTTCTGGTATCCCCTGTGCCTTCAGTCAGTTGACCTTGATTATCTAATATAGGTTCTCTTTTTCATCAGTTCTGCTCAGCCTTGCATCCTTGGGACTGCATTTTTTGTAGTGAAATGTGAGAGTCTGACTTTTTTGGTTATCGGTTCCTTTATCTTGCACCACTTTACCACAGCATAATGGCACAGTTTTCTTCTCTATGCTTTTTGCTCTTCACTGTTTGGAAGTGTGCCTTCTGTTTTCTCGTTCTTCTTTCTTATCTTCTGCTTTGACTTCTGTGTGGGAGAGTTATTGTAGTCCTGTGATTATGGCATTGGACCTTTAATGGGTTCAGTGCTTGGTGTCACTGTGGTATAATTCTGCTTTAACAGTATGTTTGGCTATCGTGTTTGTTCACTTTAGGCAATTTGCCCCAGTGGTGACTGTTACTGCATTTTTACTTCCCGGCTGGTCCAGGCTCCAGTTGCATCCAGAATTTTGACACTCTGGCCACCCTGGGTGTTATGATCATTGGCAATTCTCCCTAATCATCTTTTCCTTTTGTACTTTGGCTGACTGCAATCTCTTTGGATTTTCCTAGCCTCATCCAAGACCCTTAATTTCTCAGCACATTCACATTTTCCCTATAAACATACAGGCCATAGCTAGGGACAGTTCCTCCTTCAACGGTGTACTGGTGTTGCCATAAACTTTGCTTTTGGGATCTCTGTTTTTCCATTTTGGAGGTTAGCAGAGCTTTGCAGTGTTTTAAGTGCTCATCCATCCCTAGAGCGTTATCATTCTCCATTCTCCTGATTTATTGCCAGATGACTTAAGGCTGGTGCTTCTGTCACATCCTTGTTCTATGTATGGATGGTGTCCAGTAATTTGAATGTGTCATCTGTTGCTCAATTCTTCTTTCTAGATTGTTGGGTTGGTCTTTCTGTCTTTCCCTTAAGTAGTGTATCACACTCTTAGGTTGTTGGTGTTATTGTTCTGTGGATGAGGTTTCAATACAGTAATGACTCATGCCTTTGATTGGCATCATTTTTTAGCACATTCAAAGGGAAGGTTAAAATTGCTCGCACATTGATATTTATAATCTTTGGCCTGAGAATGTTCGGCCTGTAATTAAAAACTAAAAACACAAAAAAAACATTGTTTGTGGTCTAGTCATGTAAGAAACCAGTCCATAAATTTAGTTAGTGGAGTCAGAGGTGGACATTTTGAAATGGCAAGAACTTTTTATATTATCATCAGAAATCTGCTCTAAGGGTAAACAGGAGTGCTTATGGGGTATTTTACAAATCTCACATTAGTACTAAATAGATGTAAGCTTGTACGTGATTGGAGACACTAGCCAGCCGAACTTGAAAAACTACGAGGAATCTAAGGTCGTTCTGGCCTAGAGGACAATCAGACAGTGTTCTAAGGGATTTCCTCCCTGCCTGATCCCGTAGCATGACTTTTGTATCTATCAGCAAGAGAGAAGGGCACAGGTGCCTTTGGGGCAGGAAGTGGAAGGACCACCTGGGAGGGCAATGTAAAGTAAAAAGATTATTTGATGTAGAAGCTAGACTAGCCAACTAGTCTCATCGTCTAGACAACGCTCACTTTGTTAGCGCTGAGACAAGGAAGGTTTCACTTGGACTCAGTGTAACAAAGATTACTGATAAGCAATAAATGGTATGCGGTAAGGCATAGTAGTCATATGTAGGGGCATACCTACCAATAGTGTAGCAGGTGCAGTGGCACTGATGCCCTGCTGCTATGTCGAGACCGTACCCTCAAATTAAAGATGTATTTTACTATGCAGTCGGTAACCAGAGGGGAACAATTTCCTTCCTGAAGGCTCACAGTTTACAGGGGTTTAGGCTGATGTGGGTTTTGGATATGTAGGATTAAAATAAGACTTATTCTGCATAAAAAATAGTGCAACAGAAAACATAATTGCAAAATCATAAGTGAGTTAAATTATTTAATCTGGCTCTATTATTTCAGAACTCTGGTTCTGCAACTTTGATCATCTGCTCCTTTCATAATCCTTGAATGGAAGGGACACTCAACCAATTGTCTATATTGTCCACTTCAAAAAGCAGCCTTTTATTCTACACACGAGGCACCTGTAAAAGCAAAGACCATGTAATGCTGACATCTACCCCATGAGCTAGCCAGTCTGAAATGCATATAGTATATACCTTATGAACACAGGCGATAGATTTTCACTACTAAGAGGTCTTCTCGCTCTTCCTATTGCTCACTGACTAATTGGGTCCCACTTCCCCTATAAATGCAGGAGTCAGTCAATCACCCTTAGTTTACAAGCCACGAGCCCTCTTCTCGTAAAAGTGTAATGGAGTTAAAAGCATGAAGTCACTGCTGCAAGGGCTGTCTATTCTAGCCCTGCCACTTGAGCCTGATTAGTACTAGATGATACTGACTCTTTGAGTGATGATGAAGTGCTCCACCCGCACGTGGTGCCGAAACTTTACACGGCAGACATTGTAGAGCCAGTGCTCACATGAGGATCACAGTACAGCCCTATTCGGGTCTTATAAAGTGCGATATGCAGTAGCGTGACATGCAGTAGTGCGTTTTCTTTGCGCTACCGAGGTAAAGCTGTCGTTTTGCTTTGGCATCTGACACATTTGCTTCTTTCATTTAAAACCTCAGTCGCTCCAGCAGATGAAAATGAAGGCAAGATACTTTTGTATTTTGTATTTTGATATTAAACACTGTTGCAATAAGTGACTTCTTTACATGTGATAACGCTTGTTTTGCATGTCATGAAGAATTTTGGTTGTTCACAGGATTGGAGTTTTACAGGGAGAGATGCGCGATTAGGAAAGCCGTTTTTAAAATTCCCATCCCACTTACATTTTTAGCTGAAAATGAGGGACTATAGTTTTAGATTTTCAGTATTGCTACGTTTAGATTTAGATATTTTGATCATAAAAATAGTGTGAATGGTATCCGTGTTGTTTACATATACATTATCTTAAAAAATTAGCTAAGGTCATCTTACGGTAGCGAAAAAAATAGCATTTAAATTTATCTCACTAAACATAATTTTCGCAACCTCCATGCAATCTATAAACCGCCCCCCCCATTTCAACTGCTCATAATTTTACCATATTTCTTTCAATAAACAATAACTACAATTAAATTACAACACATGTGGGCAAAAAAATAATACTGTATATACAGTGATGTCGTTAATAATGTCTATGGTATGTTTATTTGTAATGCCACCAGAGTTGTAATTGATGTAATTTGTGACGTCATCTGTCACATTACGTGTGAGGTCATGAGAAGTCCATAGGGGTGAGTACATTATGATTTTCATGGAGAAGGTACAAGTTAAAATTAGGGTAGGTAACAATATGTGGCTAATTGGAATGAGCTTTCAGCTTTATTTCTAATCCTCACTTCAGTCTAACTGTGTTAAGAACATTTCTGTGTTCTATGACCAGGAAAAAACACATCATTTACCCTTCAGAGCGGTTTTCAGTGAACGCTTGGAGTGTTTTGATGGTACACTAAATCCACCTTTCATACCATGAATCCCTGCCGTGCAGGGCTGAAGTAGAGCTTCATCATTGCTCCTAAGCTTCTTAATAATTACATTAACAGATCTTTTTCATCACTGTGGAGTATATTCATGAAGAAACGCTCAGCATGCAATCACTTATTTAAAAAGATCATCCCATCTAAGGTTTGCTAATACACAAGATGCAGATGGCTCCCGCCCTGCTTTAACGGAAAGGCCATCTTGACTTTGTGAAGCAGCCTTATTGTCACATACACTGATTTTTAGAACTTTACATCGTTGTAGGACGTCCACCAGCAGTTGCCATCAGGTGTGTAAATACATTTTAAATGTGTGCATTTTCTATATTACAATTTGTAGATTACTCACCCAGCTGAAATTGTGACACAGCCAGTTTCTGACTAGTATCGGGCCATGTGCTCAGTAAATCAGAGAAAAGTACGTCCTATGGCTCCATCACTACACCTAAAAAAACTCATTGGAGCCATTGCATACCAGGGCAGCCCCGCCGAGGCACTTCCTCCTGTGAAGAAAGGAGATGAAGCGTAACACCACCTCTAAGAAAAAAAAGATACCTGCTCCCAGCCCTTCATGGCAACAGGAATATTCCCCTGCAGTCAGTACTCATTTAGCTTCTTTTTTTCTAAAATAGAACTAAACTTCAACAGGTTTGCGCTTAGCGAAGCTGGTGAACTATATTTTAAAACCCATGAAGAGGCCAGCAACACATTAATGCTATCATCTTTTAGTATGGCCCAGGATATGCTTAAAATAACTGGTTTATTATTGACAGACCTGTAGGTTTGGTAATTGTAGAATATAAAAGATCAGTGTTTGTACTGAGTGCATAAGGAATATAAAAAACATTATATTTGTCATGTATAATTACCTCATTGCTGACATTCTGGCTGGTCTTCAAGGATGATTCTATAACGTGCTTGAGTGGCCAACTCAATTTTAGGTTTGGAGGATTAATTAATTCAGGTTTCTATCTTGAAAAACAAATTGCTAGCAAAAATTCGTGAATCTCTATTGCATGATTTATTTACAAAAATTGAGTTAATGAGTACAGAGGAAATCCATGATGGTACAGTCAGCATCTGTTTTGAATCGGCAATGTTGAATGATTTGAGAGTAGAGCCCTAATAAACTAAGGGGAGGCACAGTACATTTGAGATATATCTGTGTTAAGTTGAGCATAAGTGATATTCTTGAACAGTCTTGCACATATACACATCATGGCAAGAAAGGACAAAAGGCCAGGTCGCAAATTACACACTTAGGGCCAGATGCAGGAAAAGTTTAGCGAGTTGCAAACGCCAAAAATTGCCGTTTGCGACTCGCTAATCGCGTTTCCCTATGCAGAAATGCATATTGCGAGTCGGTACCGACTCGCAATATGCATTTCAGAATCGCAAATATGAATGGGTGTTCCCTTCCTATTTGCGATTCGGAGTGGTATGCAATACCATTTGCGACCGCATATGCGGTCGCAAATGGTGTCGCAGTTACCATCCACTTCAAGTGGATGGTAACCCACTCGCAAATTGGAAGTGGTCCCCATGGGACCCCTTCCACTTTGTGAATGGACCCACAAATATTTTTTCAGGGCAGGTAGTGGTCCAAGGGACCACTACCTGCCCTAAAAAAAAACGAAACTAAAGGTTTCGGATTTTTTTTTAAGTGCAGCTCGTTTTCCTTTAAGGAAAACGGGCTACACTTAAAAAAAAAAAAACTGCTTTATTTAAAAGCAGTCACGAACATGGAGGTCTGCTGACGACAGCAGGCCTCCATGTTTGCGAGTGCCTAGACTCGCTATGGGGCCGCAATTTGCGACCCACCTCATGAATATTAATGAGGTGGGTCATTGCGACCCCATAGCGAGTCGCAGACGGTGTCTGAGACACCGTTCTGCATTGGAAATTGCGACTTGCAATTTCCAAATTTGCTACATCTGGCCCCAAATCCAAAGCAATTTTGCGAAATAATATCTGTACCAAAAGGGCAGTGTGAAAATCACCATTAGGATTAGGTTGCTATTCAATCTACCTCATCAGTTTTCTCGAGGAAGGTTACAAATTGTGACTTACTCTGATTGGAATCCATCCGAGGTTGATGGTCTGCTGAAAGCAATAGATCACCATGTCTCAATTGCACTTAATTACCCATTTTTATTTTAATGCAGGCTGTGTCCTTATAGGAAGAAAAAATATCTGTAAAAAAAAGTACAAGAGTGGCTGTGTTCTGGAACACTGCCCTCTCCTAAACAAACTTTTTATTTTATATCAGCAGAACTGCAGTCACTGACCACTGATACATAGCATTCATAATCGCAGTTTGGAAGGGACGCCTTAAACAAGCACCTTCCATATTGTAATTTGATATGTATTTCTAAATCCTTTTGATGATTCAGTAAGCACTTACAAAAATGCCAGATAGATTAGGTAAATATTAAAACACTATTTGCATGACACAAATCCTGTGGTTTAGCAAATCACAGAATCTGCGACCGCTAAACAGCATCACACACCTTGCTCATTGTCTCTTCTCACATAAAAAGATGAGATTATTGAGATGCCGAACCTTAGCACTTTCTGTCCACTGCCTGGTGGGTGAATGGATGGGCGCAAATGGGCTCACATTTGACGTGTGTTTAGCACACCACAGGCTTTCCCACTTTGTCAGGCCAAGTTTTATAGTGGTCAGAAGGTTGACAAGTATCCTGATTTGCAACACCAGAATGTAAAGTCCTCTAATCAAAGAGGAAAAATGTAGTAGGGAAGTCCAAATTAGCAGACAGGGGTATGGGAAACCACCCAATGCCATGAGATTGATGGAGGAAGGATAGCCAGCAGGAACTGTCTAAGACGTAAGCTTAAACCCACGAACAGCAGGTAAGAAAAAAGAAAATCACTATGCAAGATCATTAAAGGAAACATTATTAATAGAGTACAGAGATATGTTAGCAGTCTTATAGTATACTAACTCAATACAATAGACAGAGAAAAGCGTAAGCAAGCAGTAACAAAAATAATCTATAAAAATAAAATGTTGGTCAATAAGCAAAGCAAATAGCTTTCTGAGCTCTTAAATTGATTCAATCATGACACATTCAAAATAATTCTAAATTTGGTGAGTACAGTCTCTGAACAAAAACATTCTTGTGCTACTTATTCTAATATGTTAGGTAAATCAATTTCCAAACTAAATATATCAGGGAGATTTTCTCAATATCATATCTTACACTAATAAATTTTGTGTCACAATGTGACAGTGTATTATGTTTTGTAAACAGAAAATAAACAATTTATAGCGCATGTATAATGGTTTACTGATTCCGATACCAAGCAAAATACCAATCTGACCCTGACTTACAATTTCTAGCTTTCTCCCTATTTCAAACTGACTCAAGTGTAATATATATGGTAACCATGTGAGAAAGAAATCATGTTGTAATCAGTTTTTTAGGGGTTATTATGTGTACCTTTCTCCCTTCACATCAAAACAGTATTTAATCCTACTTGTCCAGTATGTGTATGAAGGCATGTGTTAGCATTGTCAGCTAGCAGGAAAGATAGCTTCCTTGGGTGGTGTTCTTTTTTATTAGAAAGATCATCTACTTCTTCTATAGATGCCACTCTGTTTTAACTTATCTATTTCTGCATGGGCTACCTTCAGGTGCCTCCTTAAGAAGTCATCCACACCTTTCAATTTAGTCTTGCACAAACATCAATATTCTTGCTTTTGTCTTGCTTCCGTGCACATTTTAGACAATTTGCTTAGCTGTATTTATTTACATAAAACATTCTCTTTTGAGCTCTTCACAATTTTAATTGATGTGGTCTCATACATTTAATGTCTGTGAAAGGACACAACGTGAAACTCAATATATAGAACTCAATTCACACAGTCATTTACTGCTATAAGCCTGTGCTTATGGTTCTTTGGTTCTAAAGAGCTCCATTCATGCCTGACAGCAATTCACAAAAGTATAGGAGTAAGTTATTTTATTACTCTGTAGGATTCCACTAAGAGTTTATTGACTCGTATAGTAACAAAGCCCATAGAAGCAGCGGGCAGTGCGAGGCATGGTGTGCCTTGTCAGTTTGTGAATGTGCACAAACTTGTGAATTTGTGGTCATTCACATAATCTTCCATGGACCTTTCTATCCTGGATAACTTTGATACTTTACTCCAGCAAAGGCTGGAAAATCCCCCTTCTCTGTGGAAAGGAGAATAAATCGCCCAAACTTGGTGGTGAGTAGGAGACAGGGATTCTCCATGGTATAAAGTATTTTATCCATAAAGAAACAAAGCAAAATACATTTATTTTTACACATTTGGCAGTTTTTCTACAGTACATCATTGTTAGAGGTACAATTATGCATTGATGAAACAGCCTTTTAAAAAAATGTGAGCCACTCAGAAGTATGCTAGCAAAGCTGCATCTAGATCAGATTTCCAGGCTTACTGTTGTTGAGGATGAAGGGTAAATTGTAAATCTGCCCCTGTGAGTAACAGTAATTCTGCAACTTCCCTTTTGTGAATTTGCCCCTGGTCTGTATTTTTGTGTAGGCTCTGTATATTATCCATGCTTCTTCCTGATGTCTATTAAATTAACACAATCTACATCTCACAGCTATTTAGCCTACTGCCCCCTTGGTTAGCTCAGCAACACATGTAATTATAGTTATCGGGCCCATTATTATAAGTTAATATTCCTATTGTGAATCTAGCACACCCAGCAAGATTCCTTTTGTTCTCTTTTTCATTTAGAGCCATTTTGGATGCCCTTGACTTCCCTCATACTTTCTAATGGGAGGTTTTCTCCCCTCCCCCGATTGACTCCAAACTTGCTTTTTCCCAGGCAAGTTTATATATTTTACTCTCAGAATTCACTCTGTCAGGCAGAGAATCGCATTCCTATTTTTCTTACACATAAGTTTTTTAATATCTAGATATCGGGTGCTTATGCCCCATCCTGATGGTGACACCACATTTCCAGAGGTTGAGAGGCCTTTGACAATAGGCCTATATAGACTCCCAATTATTGAAGACAGTCTTTATTTCTACTGGGTCTGATGCCTGAATGAACCATTTTTTTTATTAATATGCTGCAATAAATATGGTAATGCACATTTCCATGTACCAGAATACATAGGGAAATGGCAATCACCCTAGATATTCAAAGTACATTTTCAAGATATTAAAACACATTAATAGAGTTTTGATGCAGAAAACAGAACAACCTACCACAAGATGTAGCTGTCACTGTCGATGGATAAGTGCACAGATTGATTTAACTCAGTTTTGCTCTGTATGTCCAGAAGGTAAGTGTAAAATTATTGAATCCAAGTTCATCAGGCGGAAGATCAAAATATCCCACTCTGAAAATAAACATAGACTATGGTTGACCCCTGTCCCTATATTATTATGAATTTGCTGGTGCCCAGTAAGCAATAGATTGTGATTCAGGATTTATCAAGCCCCTTGTTTAAGTGCACTTGTGCATGCAATTTGGTTTGGAAGCATTTCCATACAACTGAAAAAATCTTTTCCTATGAATTTCATCACTCGCCATAATACCCTATCCAATCAGACATGCAGAGTTTGTAGATTTAGGGACCAGTAGTGATAAAGAAATGTAGGAGAATTGAACTAGCAAGATCCTTTCATGCAAAAAACTCTTGTTCAATATCATGATAAAATATACCCCTACGCTATCTACATTATGGGGGTCATTGCAACCCTGGCGGTCGGTGTTAAAGCGGCGGCCAACCCGCCAACAGGCAGGCGGTCAAAAAAATGGAATTCTGACCCTGGCGGAAACCGCCAACACAGACCGCCACTTTAACACTCCGACCGCCACGGCGGGACAAAGAAACAGCGCGGCGGTCACCGCCAACAGATAGGCGGGAGACAATGTACCGCCCACCCTATCACAACTCACCAATCCGCCACCTTTTCCGGGGCGGGAGCCCCGCTGATAAAAACACGGCGGAAACAGACTACGAACGGGAAAACGCTCACCTCTACACACTCCACGAGGAATCTGGACAGCATGGAACCAGAACTACACATCCTACCAGCTATTGTCTACCTGCTCCTCTACCAGGAGCACGAACGCCGGCGCAGAAGACAACGGTGAGTACTGCACCTACGACACAGGGGAGGGGGGAGGAGAAAAGATTACGGGCACACACATACGCGACACACCCACCCTCACCCACAACTACCTACACATCAATGCAGAGCAACAACTCAGAGTGACACCCCCCAAGCCCCCCGGAAGAATGCCAAGACAAAATAAAATGATCATGAAATTCAAATATATTGTAAGGCTAAGTAAAAAACAATTTCCAACATCTATAACTACTGTATATACACATATGTAAATTGTCCTGTCCAAATTGGGTTTCAGTCATTGTACGTGGGCCAATGGGCCTCAACACATGGGCAAAGCCCACACAGGAGACCCGAATCCATTGGAGAGAACACTGCAGGGGCATCAGATAGAAAAACTACAGGCACCTCAGGGGGAAGGGAAGGGGAGGCACCTCAGCCACATGAGTCCACGACGCCAAATCCACGAGGGGCCTCCATGGCCACTGTCCCATCCTGGGGAGTGCAAAGCCACAGTCTCACAAGTCTCTACAGTGGGTGGCTTGCCCACTGTGCCATCCTGGGGAGTGCAAAGCCACAGTCTCTCAAGTGGATTACAGACTCCACTGGTACTGGAGGAGGCATGGTGCCCAGAGTGCATCGTGCAGCCCTGCCCGACACAGATCTGGGCCTGCCCCTTCTGCCAATGGGCCAGCGGTGCTTGACTTGAAGGGCCCAGCGGAGCGGTGCTTGAGATGAAGGGCCCAGCGGAGCGGTGCTTGAGATGAAGGGCCCAGCGGAGCAGTGCTTGAGATGAAGGGCCCAGCGGAGCGGTGCAGAGATGAAGGGCCCAGCGGAGCGGTGCTTGAGATGAAGGGCCCAGCGGAGCGGTGCAGAGATGAAGGGCCCAGCGGAGCGGTGCAGAGATGAAGGGCCCAGCGGAGCGGTGCTTGAGACGGCGGTGCCCAGCGGAGTGGTGCAGAGATGAAGGGCCCAGCGGAGCGGTGCTTGAGATGAAGGGCCCAGCGGAGCGGTGCAGAGATGAAGGGCCCAGCGGAGCGGTGCTTGAGATGAAGGGCCCAGCGGAGCGGTGCTTGAGATGAAGGGCCCAGCGGAGCGGTGCAGAGATGAAGGGCCCAGCGGAGCGGTGCAGAGATGAATGGCCCAACGGAGCGGTGCTTGAGGTGAAGGGCCCAGCGGAGCGGTGCAGAGATGAAGGGCCCAGCGGAGCGGTGCTTGAGATGAAGGGCCCTGTTCAGCGGTTCATGAGACGGCGGTGCCCTGTTCAGCGGTGCTTGTCTTGAAGGGCCCTGTTCAGCGGTTCTTGAGACGGCGGTGCCCTTTTCAGCGGTGCTTGTCTTGAAGGGCCCTGTTCAGCGGTGCTTGTCTTGAAGGGCCCTGTTCAGCGGTTCTTGAGACGGCCGTGCCCTGTTCAGCGGTGCTTGTCTTGAAGGGCCCTGTTCAGCGGTGCTTGAGACGGCGGTGCCCTGTTCAGCGGTGCTTGTCTTGAAGGGCCCGTTTCAGCGGTGCTTGTCTTGAAGGGCCCTGTTCAGCAGTTCTTGAGACGGCAGTGCCCTGTTCAGCGGTGCTTGTCTTGAAGGGCCCTGTTCAGCGGTTCTTGAGACGGCAGTGCCCTGTTCAGCGGTGCTTGTCTTGAAGGGCCCTGTTCAGCGGTTCTTGAGACGGTGGTGCCCTGTTCAGCGGTGCTTGTCTTGAAGGGCCCTGTTCAGCGGTGCTTATCTTGAAGGGCCCTGTTCAGCGGTTCTTGAGACGGCGGTGCCCTGTTCAGCGGTGCTTGTCTTGAAGGGCCCTGTTCAGCGGTGCTTGTCTTGAAGGGCCCTGTTCAGCAGTTCTGGAGACGGCGGTGCCCTGTTCAGCGGTGCTTGTCTTGAAGGGCCCTGTTCAGCGGTGCTTGTCTTGAAGGGCCCTGTTCTGCGGTTCTTGAGACTGCGGTGCCCTGTTCAGCGGTGCTTGTCTTGAAGGGCCCTGTTCAGCGGTGCTTGTCTTGAAGGGCCCTGTTCAGCGGTGCTTTTCTTGAAGGGCCCTGTTCAGCGGTTCTTGAGACGGCGGTGCCCTGTTCAGCGGTGCTTGTCTTGAAGGGCCCTGTTCAGCGGTTCTTGACATGTGTTTCCAGGGCACCATATCCGGGCAATATATGGAGTTCACTCGCCATCTGACTTCTCGCTTGCAGGGCCCTCCTGTGCTGGAGTCCCGGGCCAGTGGGTGTCCTCCTTCACACCCGGAATGGGGCTGGTGGGGCCCTCCTGGGCAGCTCGCCTGCTGCCAGACTTGTTGGCCGTGCTGCCCTTGCCATCCTTCCGTGATTCTCTGTGGCCCTTGCCTCCCTTTGTAGATGTGCCATGTGGCACCCCACTTCCTATCGGTGCCAGGGTAGTGCCTTTGGAGGCTGCCGTCTCTGGCCTCTCGCGCCGGGCCTTGCCTTTCTTGGTTTTTTTCCCAGGTGGTGGGCTGGCTGTCCCTTTACTGCTGGCCGATGTAGCTGCACTTGAAGGTGGTGGACTCCAATATCCTTGTACTATGGTCCTTGTAGGTCCAAGGGTTGTGGTGGCTGAGGTGCTGATTGGACTCTTACGAGATGGAGGGGGTGGGTCAGGTGATGGAAAGAGGTTAATTTTGGACAGGAAAAACTTTTTAGGAGCAGTGGGAAGGGTAGGTGCAGTGGGTATGGGAGTGGAGGAAGAGGATGTGGTTGTAGGAGAGTCAAGTGTGGTGTCTTTGGGTGCAGGTGCTTGTGACGGAGGCTGTCGTGAGGTGGATGGCTTTTGGATGGGTGGCTGCCTGCGTTTGTGTGGTTTGGAAGAGGGGGTGACAGACACACTGGGAGAGGACACAGGGGACGTGTAAATGGCAGTGGGGGTGGTGACTGCACGTGTGCGGAGTGTTCTGGTGGGTGTGCTGGTGATGAACGTAGTGGCTGATGATGTTGTGCATGCAAGTGTGAGTGGAGATGTCACAGGGAGGGAGGAAGGAGACGAGGAGGAGGGGGACACAGAGGAGGGAGTGGCTGTTGGTATGTCTGCATGTGGCTGTTGCTTGTGTGAATGCTTGTGTGATGTGTGGTGCTTATGTCTGGATGAGCTGCCCTTGGGTGTTGAGGTGTGTGCAGGCTGGTCTGTCGCTGTGTCTGGGACAGGCAGAGGAACAGGGGAGTGTGACTGGGTGGAGGAAGTTGGAGGAGGGAGGCAGGAGACAGGGACAATGGCTGCCGTCAGTGCTGAGGCCAGAGCGTTGAACGATCGCTGATGGGCAGCCTGACCCGAATGAATGCCCTCCAGGTATGCATTGCTCCGGTGCACCTCCCTTTCTACCCCCTGGATGGCATTCAAAAGGGTAGACTGCCCAACAATGTGCGTCCTGAGGAGGTCAATGACCTCCTCACTGAGGGCAGCAGGGGTAACTGGGCAGGGCCTGAGGTGCCTGGGGCGAAGGAGATGCCCGCCTTCGTGTGCGAGCAGGCACGGGGCGAACGCTGAGGGGCTGCTTGGAGGGCGGAGCTGGTGCGCTGGGTGGCGGCTGTACCTGTTGTTGCGGTGGGCACAGATGTTGCCGCCACCACAAGGGAGCTCCCTTCCGAGGACGTGTCTGTGTCGCTGATGTCTCCACGTGTCCCCGTTGTGGAGCTCCCCTCGCCCTCCGTCTCACTGGTGAACTCCGAGTCGGTTGCATGGCCCTCCAGGGCCATGTGAGATGCAGCTCCCTCATGCTCCGATGCCACTTCTCCTCCGCCTGATGATGCTAATGCACACATGAACAGGAAGAGCAGCAAAAAAAGGGGGGGGGGGAAATAAAGACATGTTGAGTGCATGCATTGGCAACACAGTTGGCGGAGAGGACAGACACTGAAGCCCCCTGCACTACGCCGCGCACTTGGGGTACACTTGGGGTACACTACTCAATCATTGGGACTTGGCCTACAAGCCTATGGACGACAACTGCACACATAGGTGACACAGGGCCATGGATAGCTGTACTTGGCACCCTACAGAGGTGGGGGGCGGGGACACAGGGCCATGCCTTACGGAGGGGCCTAGCCTACAGAAATCGCCCTGGCCTAGGGATACCCACAGCCCTCCTCCCCCACCCAGACACCTCCACTGGCGCTAAGATAGCAGAATGTGCTGGTACTCACCCCCTTGTGTCTGCTGTGATGTCCTCACGCGCCCATTCAAATCTGGGTAGGCCACCGCCAGGATCCGAGACATCAGGGGGGTCAATTGACGAGTGGCACCCCTCCTACGTTGGGAGGCCATCCCCAGCAGAGCCTCCGCGGTCTTCCTGCTCCCGCGGCGGATGTCCTCCCACCTCTTGCAGCAGTGGGTGCCCCGTCTGTTGTGGACCCCCAGGGTCCGGACGTCCTTGGCGATGGCACGCCAAATGTCGATTTTCTGATGGGCGCTGACCTATGTCACATGTACAGGGGGAGAAATAACATTATTATAATTTTCTGCATGCTCGATGTGAGTGGCCCCCCATCCCCACCCTTGCCATGTGGCACATGCTCTCATCCGTCGTTTGATGCATGCCTCAATCGGTCCCCTCCCCACCATCTTTCATCCACCCGACTCAACCCAGGCATTGCCCCCAAAGCATGCTCCCAGTGTACTTACCTGTTGGTCTGGAGGACCGTAGAGTAGCGCATACTGGGGGAGGACCCCATCCACGAGTTTCTCCAAGTGAAGGCAGGGGCCCTTTCCCCAGTCGCAGCAGCCATTGTATCTTCCAGACTGAGGTCACAGCAGCACTTGCAGTATAGGTCCTCTCCTGTGGATGATCAGGTCTCAAGTGATTAAGCAGATAGAAAATGGCAGTCACGTCCGCGGCGGTGCGTACAGCGGCGATGCGTCCCGCGACCGCCGGCGCACTTCGTCATTGGCTCCTGAAACGCATAGGGTTCAATGTTAACCAATGCGGCTTTGCGCCGCGGTCTTCGACCGCCTACCGCCACGGTGTGCCACGCCAGAGCATTGACCTCACATCCCATTGTCGCACTTCACAGGTCAGGCAGCCGCCATTTCAAGGGCCCACTTGGCTTAATTTCTACTGCATCACACATGCCTAGGCCTTGCATCGACACTCATACAAGCCATTCAATGCATAGAGAATCGTGTACTGTGCAAGCTGTGGGAACGTACCTGTGGGTTGATTGACTCTGTGCTCGCTGTTGTCCTTCCTAGGCAACGTTCGCTGGGACTTGCGAGGAGATGGAGGAATGTTCCCGTGTACAGACCGCTGGTGGACCTGTCGACAATGGAGGAACGACATGTCATTCTGACATACAGGCTTGACTGAGCCACTATACAGGAACTGTGGCCCGTATTTATACTTTTTTAGCGCCGCATTTGCGCCGCTTTTTGACGCAAAAGCAGCGCAAACTTACAAAATCCAATTGTATTTTGTAAGTTTGCGCCGCTTTTGCGTCAAAAAGCGGCGCAAATGCGGCACTAAAAAAGTATGAATACGGGCCTGTGTGCCCTGCTGGAGCCAGACCTGATGTCACCCATCCGCCAACCCACAGGGATCCCCCCCTCTAGTGCAGGTGCTATCAGTACTCCATTTTTTTGCAAGTGGGTCATTTCAAACAACAGTGGCCATTTCATCAGGGATGTCTCAGCCTATGTTTTCAAAGGTGTTGTCCAGAGTGTTGTCTGCCCTGCTCAAACACTTGCGGAGATACATAGTTTTCCCTGAGGTGGGGGATTTGCCTACAGTGAAGGGTGATTTCTATGCCCTTGGACATATTCCCAACATCATTGGTGCCATTGATGGGACACATGTGGCTTTGGTACCCACCAGTGAAAGTGAACAGGTGTACAGGAACAGAAAAAGTTATCATTCCATGAATGTCCAGGTGGTCTGTTTGGCTGACCAGTATATCTCCCATGTAAATGCCAAGTTCCCTGGGTCAGTGCATGACGCGTACATCATGCGAAATAGCAGCATCCCTTATGTGATGGAACAACTACAGAGACACCGTGTGTGGCTAATTGGTGACTCAGGTTACCCCAACCTGTCGTGGTTACTGACCCCAGTGAGGAATCCCAGGACAAGGGCAGAGGAACGGTACAATGAGGCACATGGGCGTACTAGGAGGGTGATCGAGCGGACCTTCGGCCTCCTGAAGGCCAGGTTTAGGTGCCTGCATATGACAGGTGGATCCCTAATGTACTCACCAAAGAAGGTGTGCCAGATCATCGTGGCCTGCTGTATGCTTCACAACCTGGCTTTGCGACACCAGGTGCCTTTTCTGCAGGAGGATGGTCCAGATGGTGGTGTTGTGGCAGCTGTGGAGCCTGCGGAGAGTGAAGTGGAGGAAGACGAAGAGGACGACACAGACAACAGGGACAGAGCAATACAGCAGTATTTTCAATAACACACAGGTAAGAATCAACACCGGCATTTTACATTTACTTACAGTCTCCTGCCTCTCTACTGTCTGTCCTTTTCACCCAGTGTATACTAACAGAGTTGTGACTTTCCCTTCCAATTTCAGAGATGTGGGCCCCACTGCGTGACCTCTGCTTTGTTTGCCCATGGACTACAGCTGTGTAACAGTGGTATGTTGTCATCACAATGTAACTGGTCATTTTGGCACGTTTATGTCTAATACATATTTTCAAAAATACAGGCAGACTCCAGATTATTTGTGTGCAATAAGTGTGTTTATTAAAGTGCTCAATTTTGGGACATGGTTGAAAAACGGTGATGGGTGATGGTGGAGGAATGTCCATGGCAGAGTCCAGATTCTCAGTCTCACAGGTGCATTGTCCATATGTCTGTGGAAGGTGGAGCAGGGGCAGTTTAAGGTTGGACAGGGTGACAATGTGGGACAGTGGGATGACATCAGGGGTATCCTTTCCTGGCGGGGGTCTTGGCATCCTACTCTGTCTTCTTCCTAGATCTCAGGCCCCGCTTGCGGGGTGGTTCTTCTTCTGCAGGAGGTGGGGTTCTGGTGGCTGGTTGTTCCTGTGTCGGGGCCTCCTGTCCACTAGCGCCGGCAGAGGTGGTAGCCTGTCCCTGGTCCATGCTAGTGACAGGGGCCCTTTGTGGTGCCACATGGTCCCGCAATGTGGTGACAATCTGGTTGAGAGCCACAACGATGGTGCCCATTGCGGAACTAATGTTTCTCAGTTCTTCCCTGAACCCCATAAACTGTTCCTCCTGCAGTACCTGGATCTCCTGGACCCTGGCCAGGACCGTCGCCATCGTCTCCTGGGAGTGGTGGTATGCTCCCATGATGGAGGTGAGGGCCTCGTGGAGAGTGGGTTCCCTGGGCCTGTCCCCTCCTGTCGCACAGCAGCCCTCCCAGTTCCCCTGTTTCCCTGGGCCTCTGTCCCCTGGACCGTGTGCCCACTACCACTGCCCCCAGGTCCCTGTTGTTGTTGGGGTGGTGGGTTAACCTGGGTGCCCTGTAGTGGTGGACACACCGCTGATTGATGTGTCCTGGAGACAGAGGCATGGGCCCGCTGGGTGGGTGCTGTGCTGGTGTTCCCAGAGGGGGGTAGGTCTGCTGTAGCCTGTGGCTGTCTGAGGGGAACCGACTGTCCCGAGGTCCCCGATGGGCTGGGATGGTCATCTGGGTCCAGGGAGACAGAGCTGCTGTCATCACTGGGGGCCTCTTCTGGGGGTGGGATGGACATTTCTGGACCCTCCTGGGCGGTGTGGTGGCGTTCGGGTCCTGCAGGGGTATAAGAGTATGGTTATTGCTTCTGTGTGTGCCATAGCGTGCAATGGGTGGGTGCCTTGTACCCCAGTGCTGGCATTCCTTTGTGGGGGCTGTTGTGACAGCGGTTTGTGGGGGAGATGGGTATGTGCAGTGGGCATGCTTAGGTGATGGCTGTCGATGGTTTGTGGTGGCATGCAGGGTTTGGTGTTGGGATGGGTGGGTTGTGATGGTGAGACATTAGCAATGAGGATGTGTGATGGTGGTGGGGGGGAGGGTGGGGGTATGAGTTGGCATGCTGGTGGGGTGGGGAGGATGAAGTAGTGAAGATGAGACTTACCAGAGTCCATTCTTCCGCCTACTCCTGCGAGGCCCTCAGGATGCAGGATGTTCAAGACCTGCTCCTCCCATGTTGTAAATTCTGGGGGAGGAGGTGGGGGTCCGCCGCCAGTCCGCTGCACCGCGATGTTGTGCCTGGATACCATGGAACGCACCTTCCCCCGTAGGTCGTTCCACCGCTTCCTGATGTCGTCCCGATTTCGTGGATGCTGTCCCACAGCGTTGACCCTGTCCACTATTCTTTGCCATAGCTCCATCTTCCTGGCAATGGTGGTGTG
The DNA here is from genome assembly GCF_031143425.1 of Pleurodeles waltl. Classification (NCBI taxonomy): domain Eukaryota; kingdom Metazoa; phylum Chordata; class Amphibia; order Caudata; family Salamandridae; genus Pleurodeles; species Pleurodeles waltl. The sequence goes on from NC_090445.1 coordinate 935,651,303, forward strand.
CTGCACCTGTGTCCCGAAGAGCTGGGGCTCTACCCGAACTATTTCCTCCACCATGACCCTGAGTTCTGCGTCTGAGAACCTGGGGTGTCTTTGGGGTGCCAGGGGGTGGTGTGGATGAGGTGTGGGGTGGTGTGTGCGGTGATGAGTGTGGTGAGTGTAGTGGTGTGTGGTGTTTTGTGCGTGGTTGTTGTGTGGGTGATGGTGTAGTGTGCCTCTGTGTGATGGTGTTCTCTATTCTGTGCTGTCTCTCTCTGGGCTTCGTCTCTGATTTGTGGTCGTAGGGGTTTGTGGGTGATGTGGGTGTGTGTTTTATAGTTAATTGGGTGTGTGGGAGTGTTGTGTGTATGTGTCTCAGGTGTGTGTATTTCAAATTGTCCAATGTGGCTGTGTTTTGGAGCTGTATGTGTATTTTGAGCGTAGCGGTGTGTACCGCCAATGGAATACCGCGGTTGAAAGACCGCCGCGTGGATTCGTGGGTCGTAATGGCATGGGTGTATTTCTGTTGGCGTGACGGTGGAGGTTTGGTCTTCGCCAGTTTAACGCTGGCCGTTGGTGTGGCGGACTTTTGTGGATGTCGGGTTTTTGGTGGTTTGCCTCTTGAGGGTCAGAATGACTGTGGCGGTTTACCGCAACCGCGGCGGTGTTGTGGCGGCCTTCTGACCGGCGGTAAGCGCCTTTTACCGCCGAGGTCAGAATGACCCCCTATATTCCTTGCTTGTTTGAAGCGTCCTCTGTGAAAATCGAATAACAAAATTAGTACATGGAGAAATGTTGAGACTAGGTTATCAGTCATTAGAAAATCAAACTGTAAAAATCATGAAGAACACGTTTTTTAATAATGCAAACATGTTTTTTCTCCTATCTAATTTAAAATACATTTACAATACACACTATTCTCACGCCCATGCAATGTAAATTAAAGAATCTAACATTAAAATTATCTGTACATGTCTATCTAATACATTCTTAAGTCTGCACCCTGCAAGCTCAGGGTTCAATATTTGTATATTTAATTTGTGAAACTGGGTTAGTTGTCTCTATGATACATCGTCTGCTGATTCTCATGTGTTTATGTCATTGCCCAAGCAGTAGGGGGAAGCAAGTCTGGCTGGCCTAGTTCTTAATTTTTAAACTATGTTAAATAAACAACAAGAAATCATACAATGTCAGGGAAGTTTAAAACTTGTAACCGAGATTGCCGGCAAAGGCAGCCGTAATAACTCTTGGCAGTTTTTAATTTTCAGTATAGCTGACTCCAGGTGCCATCTTGTGGGGAATGAAAGATGACATTTTGCAGATGTTTTTTATGCACACATTTACTAATGATCATTTTCAACAACTTATTTGCTTTTTGAACATCCCATATTAATTTGCAACACATTCAAAGTAAATGTGTGTGTTGTAAATGACTATGGGCCTGATTACAAGTTTAGCAGTCTGAAAACCCCACCACCAGACCCCTGGTGAGGAGACCTCTGAGGAGCTGGTGGTCTCCCCATTGGCCCCATTATGAGTTCTCCCCTGGGCTGGTCAGCCCAGTGGAAAACGTGCTGCGGCATTGGACTCAGCACCACGTGGAGCTGAGTCCAATGCCGTCGCACAGGGGTCTCCTTAACACCTTCACAATGTGCACTGTCTGCACAGCAGACAGTGTGCATTCCGATGGTGCTGGGGAGGGGGGCCACTGCACTTCCCACAACAATATTGTAGGCAGTGCAGGGCCCCTCTTGGCTTCCTGCACTTATTCTCCACCAGCCTTTTCATGGCAGTCGAACTGCCATGAAAAGGCTGGAGAAGACAATGGTTCGAATCAGCATGGATGACTTCAGCGTTGCCGTGGCTGATTACAACCATGACCTCTTTAATCCTATCAGGATCAGAGATCCTGGCGGAGAGAGCGGTCTTTTGACGGTACCGACCATCAATCTTGTAATATGGCTGTCGGACTACAACAGGATATCATACTAATGCTTGTTAGGATGCTGTCAAAGGCATTTTCAATTGTAGTAATAACTTTGAGGAGAAATGTGTCATCCATCTATAGTCCTAAAATTCCAAGCTTTACAAGTGCAAGGATAGGCTGAACTCACATTATCGTGAAGGTGTCAGACTGACCTACAATCCTTCATTACTTTAGAATCTTTGAGTGAAAATTACACTAAATTAAATTTCTGAAACTGTACAACAACTTCCTTATAAGGGATTATGGGTGTTATATACCAAGGGTTGCTTGGGTTATATCAGTGCTTTTTGTCAGATTTTGATGCTTTAGCTCCATGTGAGCCACTGCGCGAATCCTTTCTAAATAAACCCCATACATTACAACTATCCTCTAAATCAGGCATTATGTGCATCTCTTTCTTGTGTTGTTGATTGAGGAATGTACTTATTTTTAAAATGCTTTTCTCTTTAAAAAGTTACCCTATTCCTTATTGTTTTCTTTGTTTATTTTCAGGAGGAAAAATACAAGATCTGAATTTGATTCTCTCAACCTCAAATGACAACAAACAAATAGGACTGGTCCTCAAGCAAAATTCTGCTATTATGTTATTTGTGCTTCACATTTGACCTTATTTCTGTACTAATCACTAAAACTAACAATGCTATAATCGTAAGGTAACACAAATTTATTTTGTAAGCATTCACTGCAGTATCAATTATTTATAGCCATGCATAGTTAAGCTATTCCATATACCAGTGTATTAATAAGTAAAACAAAGGATATGTGATATGTCATGCATAGCATGGACAGCAATGTGCTCAATTTTCAACATTTCTAAAGAATTATGTACCGAACCTAGGGGCAGATTTATCAAACCTTCATGCTGGCCTATGTGAAAGGGAGAGGGCAGGAATGCATTGTATTTAACATTATACAGCATATTACTGTCCTTTCCTTGAGACACCTTGCTGCGAAGTGTGAAAGGGAGAGGGCAGGAATGCATAATTTCTGTCAAGATATGGCACATTCCTGCTTTATGCATTGGCTGGTGCGCTTTTGGCTGCCTAGCACCGACTCAGGCATGCTTGTGCCATTGTGCAAGGATGTATGCATTGCAGGCAGGATTGTTTTCCCTGCACAAAAATAATCCTCAGAGGCATTTACATCTTTCTACATGTGCTGCAGAGGGCAGCACACATAGAAAGAGGAAAAAGAAAGATAAAAATATAATTCTTCTTGCTCTGCCTCACCAGGGGAGGTGTGGCATTTTGACACATTCCCATGTCTACCAGTAATGGTAAATATGGAATGTGCCAAAATCCATGGGTGGATGTGTGGAAACACCCACCCACAACCTACGGAACACCTCCCTGGGGCAGAGTATAGCAAAGCAGATATTTGTGTTGCGTTACTCTGGATATATCAAGGCATGCAGAGGCAGGCAAGGTGGCCTTGTGTGGCTTGATAAATCTTACTTAGTAATTGCTTCACCCTTGTACCCCATTGCATGGTGGAAGGGCGATTCAACTCAGTAATAAATATGCCCCACTCTTTAATTGTTGTGTGCTCAAACAAGAGATTCCTCTCCAATTTCACCTGAACTTATATCAAAAGTTTACACCAAAATCTAACAATTATATTTTCTGTGGTGGGGGAGTGCATGGACATGCACATTTACTTCATTGTTTCTTGTAGGTGCTTTATTTTTTTATACGACCTAAAGTAGAACTTTCTTTTGCCCCTTTTTGATTGCAACACAAATCATTTTCAGAAACACAAGCATATAGCAAGTGTCACTTGAAATACATATCATTACGTCATAATGCGCATACATGTGTGATACATGACAAAATAGACAACCACTCTATTCATAAGTTGGTCAAATTGGTAGGCGGTATGCCAAACAACAGTAAGGTTTAGAAGTTAATATTTATATTTCTTGATGTACAAGATTCAGCACTTCAAGGCATCATAGAAAAAATGGAAGGAGAAAGTTGTACCCAAAATTATCCTACTTGCCTATATCAACTAACGGTAATCATGGGGAGGTGATTCAGGAGATGTTAAAAGACAACTATTTTTGCAAAAATAAATGTTTTAAAATGTGAATTAATTTAGTACATGGAAAGAGAAGGCTCCTGTGTAACAATAGCCACACATAATGTCACTAGTTTGATAGAAGGTGCATAGGTATGCTTGGTCGAGTAGATAAAAATAACAAAAATGCAAATTTGATCTGTGCTGTTTTGTACATAGAAAGCATTTATTTGCACCATAACAAACTTTTTGTCACAAGATACATGAGTCATTCCAATTTCATTTTTAAAGACAATTGCTCAAATGTTAGAATCGCTTTTGAACCATTTATCATAATGTTCCCGGCAAACCGAAATGATGTTAAAGATAATTGTAAGTTGTAAGGTATTTTAAACTCTTGAATGAAAAATATAAACTCAGAACCTTATCGTCAACCACTTCTTTATCGTAAAGTATAATAGTTCATTTTGAACTACTCCCATAAAAAAAATGAAGATATTAAAGTATTTTATTTATGAGATAACTGTTTGACTTTCACAATACAAATATATATGAACAAATTTCACAATTTAAGAAAAGCTTGTGGGTGTCATTAAAGATGTCATCCACAATTACCTTATCCAGAATTCCCCTATGCTTGATGATGTCAGGTTGGGCTTTCCAACATTTTCTAGCATAATTCACCATATTGCCCCTACAGGTGAACTTTTTTCAAATGTTCGCCTTGTATGTCAAAGGAGCTGTCGAGTAAACTCAATGTAAATGTGACAAATGTACATTAACTAGAAGACAAGCGCATAGTTAAATATGATTGCGGAGTGTCTGATGAACGGCATACACCATTGTTAATTAAATGTGTATATTATTGTGCTGTAATTATTAATTAAGATGGAACTGTAGTAGAATTTTCTATGCAGGCATCTGAGAAATTCCTTCATTTCAATGCTTGACACAAGTCTATGCCTGCCTACGAAGGCAGAGCCTGCTCTTTGTATAATTTGGTTTGCATGGAAGAGTACAATGTACCAGAGCATAGCCCAGAAGAATTAGCTACTTATTTGACTTGTACTTTTTATTTCAGATTCATACACATGCATGTTGTATATATGTCTAGAATACCTATAATTTTTTGCCGAAAATAAACATGTTAGATTAAAAAGTTCTAAACATTCGCTGATGAATGTATAGAAGGTTAACACACGTAAAAGATGTGACACTTATATTTTGAGTGTTTTACCAAAATATGTAAACTGTGTATGCAATATCGACTAATGAATGAGTTATAAAGAGGCCCATAAACACATACATATCATTATATGCTCAGACCAGTTCTTGCTTTGCATTGATAATTCAAAATTAATTCAAATTAGGACACTAAATAATACACCTTTAGCCCCCTTTCTTAGATAAATTCAGAACTATTGTGTGTTACAGTGGTGTAATGAAACTTGAGGGGGGCATCTCTGCAAAGTACATGGACCCCCCTTCCACATTCACATATGCCAGGGTACTGTGATGATGGGGCCTTCTGGGGCTTGGGGGCCCCTCCGCACTATGGGGACTGAGAGGGCCTTTGTTACATCACTGATGTGTTATTGTTCATGTGTCAGTTCTGTATTCAGTGTTAGAACTTTAAAATGTAGTCTTGAGGAGGAGCTTGTCTTCAATTCAGGAGAAATTCATATGTCTATAAATAGCTTGTACCAAACAGTAGTTTTTAATCAAAATGAATCACAAATGTGCTCCACCTGACATCCTTTTCCCTAGGCACACATCAGAATTGTTTTCTCTGGTCTTATTTCATTGTAGTGGGGACACATAATATACCCAGCAGTTGTATTGTGGTTGTGGAACAAAGTTTTAAAGAGAACATGGTGCTATTAGTCCCTGATCCATTATATTATATCAGACCATATCTGCCGAATAAGCAGAATGCTTCATGGAGAAGTCATGGGAATTTTGAATTTTTTTGCTTTTCTGTGCCACCCCTTTTCCTTTCAGTACAGTTTGTGTTGGTTTGAAAGACAAAGGAATAGACACATAGGGGGTTATTCTAACTTTGGAGGAGGTGTTAATCCGTCCCAAAAGTGACGGAAAATTGACGGATTTACCACCAGCCGTATTACGAGTCCATTATATCCTATGGAACTCGTAATACGGCTGGTGGTATATCCGTCACTTTACCGTCACTTTTGGGACGGATTAACACTCCTCCAAAGTTAGAATAACCCCCATATTGTTCTGCAATCCTCATTTTCCTGCTGCACATCTTTCTGCAGATATGCATGGGACATGTTGGCATCTAACCTTAAGACAAGACTGTCGGTCCTTCTGAGCACTTAGCCAAACTTGCCCATGACTGATAAACAGATGTGACTGTATTATCACTGCCTGTCAGGTTCCTCTGAGTAGCCTGTCTTTTCACAATATTGGAGGAATATGACACCACAGATTGAGAATTTAAATCTGGTTCCAGTTCACCACGTTGCTGGAAACAGCTAACAGAAAACGTCAAATCAAAGCAGATAGGGCCAGATGTTTGAAGAAAAGGCCACAAAATACTGGTGCCTATTTGTGACCAATACTTTTGAGACCACTGTGGCAGTTTGTAATTTGAACTATGAACCAATAGGTTGGTTCACAAATTACCAATTCCTAGTGGGTTGCTTATGACCTACCTCATGAATATTAATGTGGTGAGTCACAAATTGCGACCCACCAGACATCGCAGCCAACACAGACATGGTGGTCTGCTGAGTTCAGCAGACCACCATGTCTGTGGTTGCTTTTAAATAAAGCATTTTTTTTTTTAAAGGAACCTGTTTTATTTTTGAAAAAATTAAAAGTATAAGTTTAATTTTTTTAAGAGTAGGCAGTGGTCCCGGGAACACTGGTTACACAAGACCACTCCTCGGGCCACATGTAGGTAGCTTTTTGCACGTTGCAAACAGAGAATTTCGCTATTTGCGACATGCAAAATGCACTTCACGATGCACAAACCCAGTTTTGCGATTTGGTAACCTGGATACCGAATCGCAAAACAGGTTGCGACTCACAATTAGGAAGGGGTGTTGAACTCATATAAGAATCATAGGATGCTTAGCAACATTGCTATGAAATGGTTTACCATCAGGATTTTTTTTTTAAACTTGCAGTAAAAGTTTGAGAACCAAATAGTCACAATAATTATTGTGTAGATTTTTCTACTTATTACTATGTGGAAAATAATTTTCCTATCTGGAATGTCACATAATAGAAAGTGAACAGTTACATTTCGAATTTCAAAACAACAACAATTAATTTAATTTGTAGTTATACAAAGTGTGTAAATTTATGTACAGCAGCACACTAAGGGGGTCATTCCGACCCCGGCGGGCGGCGGGCGCCGCCTGCCGGGCGGAGACCGCCAAAAGACAGTACCGCGGTCAAATGACCGCGGCGGTCATTCAGACTTTCCCGCTGGGCGGGCGGGCGACCGCCAAAAGGCCGCCCGCCCGCCCAGCGGGAAAGCCCCAGCAACGATGAAGCCGGCGGAGTTGCTGGTGTGCGACGGGTGCAGTGGCACCCGTCGCGATTTTCAGTGTCTGCCTTGCAGACACTGAAAATCTTAATGGGGCCCTGTTAGGGGGCCCCTGCAGTGCCCATGCCAGCGGCATGGGCACTGCAGGGGCCCCCAGGGGCCCCACGACACCCGTTCCCGCCAGCCTCTTCCTGGCGGTGTAAACCGCCAGGAAGAGGCTGGCGGGAAGGGGGTCGGAATCCCCATGGCGGCGAGCGCCGCCGTGGAGGATTCCCTTGGGCAGGGGAAAACCGGCGGGAAACTGCTGGTTTCCCTTTTCTGACCGCGGCTTTACCGCCGCAGTCAGAATTGCCCCAGAAGCACCGCCAGCCTGTTGGCGGTGCTTCCTCCGTCCCCGGCTGCCAGGGTCGGAATGAGGCCCTAAATGTGCCTGTTGATTACCTGGCTTTTGAGAAACACAAATGTTTTGCGTATGTCTAAACTAGAATCCATTGGAAACACAGTCTAACTTGCTGGCAGAATTCCCTCCTCTATGTTGAATATTTCAGGTCTACAAGTATTGATCAAGCTGTTGAAGGATCATTGTGTAACATTTTGCAAGTGACTGTAGTGTTCAGTGCATCCCTGAGTGCCTTACACAGCTTATTGACATAACCACACCTAGCTTTTAAAGAAACAAAATCCTGATAGACATTGTGGGATACACAATACCAAATCTATTTTTGAATGAAAAATATTGCCAACAAAATCTTCATTGGACAAACGTGTTTTAGCACAAGAATGGGTTTAGTTTAGACTCAGGAAATCATATTGTGAATATATTTATTAACCTATGTATTTATTTAGTGTACATTTTATATAAAGAGCTCTATTGTAAATTAATATAAAACATGTACAGGATATCAAATGACTATGTTAAGACAAATATGCCACAAGTTATTAATGTTTCCCAAATATATCATTTTGTAACCATACACAAATATGTAATGTCTGGTTCAGTGCTGTAAGAATATTCTGCAGTACAAATATTGGATTACATGGCAAATCAATTACAAATTTTACACATATTTTTGTAAATTGATTGATATAATGTATATGTATGTACATCAGAAAGTTTCTATTCATTTGTAAAATACACAAATTATTGTAACTTTTTATTAAAAAAGGTTTGTTTTCATCTAATATTTCTGGTGTCCTCATATAATATGAAATAAGCATGCTGCACATGTTATAACCAGGGATTGAGTTATTCCTCTAAATTTGCAATTGTTCACATTAAGATATTTGTTTAAGTTGGCACTACCTCCACCAAAGTAGCAGTGCCTATGTGTTCATGGATTTCTCCATCTCAGAGCAGGTCATAAACTGTTTCATTCATTGAGATCAGTATCTGGTGGATCTTGATCTTTCCACGTTATTTTTATTAAACGTCACTATGTTCTATTTGAAACAACCTTGGGAACAAGCAGAAGACTATGCCATGATGCCACAACAGTGCCACTTCCATATTGTTGTCTCTCCATTCTTATATTGTTCATTGACAACAGATTAAACCATTTCACCCTTGCTGATCTGTGGTTTCCAACACTTCCTAAGCATGTGCAAGCTCTGCCCTGTCAAGGAAAAACTGAAAACAAACATTTTTCTTTTTTATTGAACTGGGCAGGAAGAACATACCATCAGGCTATGGTTTAGATTGGTTTGCATCAGCTATTACACTCAATTTTATGTACACCGAGGGACAAATTGCTATGTAGGGTTGCAGGAAGAGTGGGAGGAAAGTGATCTTTGACATACTTAGGGCTTGCTCATCTGATTCACTTTGCATTTCCTTGCCTCTGATAACTGGATGCTAAATGCAGGATGTGAGGAGTCTGGTCAAAGTTAGGGAGAAATAAGCTTCATGATCTCTCTTTGCTTTGAATTTTATCTCTCTTGGCTTTCTTAATTACGTACTTATTTAAGACACATTTGTCAGCGGTTTCCCAGCCCACATTGGTTGCATTCTGTTTGTGGCCCATGGCTGAGGTGGGATTATGTCTCCCAGCTACCCCTGGGCTAAAGAGGGGCCACCCTGCATCGACTTGTGTTCTTAATTAATACAATATCCGTAAACACAGGACATGTTTGTCTGTGGTTTTCCAGCCTGCACTGCATGCTTTCTGTCTGTGGCCTGAGGCTGGGGTGGTACTATGCCCCCCAGCTCTCCCTGGGCTAAGGAGGGGATGCACTGCATTGCTTTGCACTCTTAAGTGCTGGACATTTCCTTTAGAGTGGGACACATTTTTTGGCTGTCTCCTAACTGGCATTGCCTGCATCCTGTCTGTTGCTCATGGCTGGGTTGGAACTACGTCCCCCAGCTCTCCCTGGGCTAAGGAGGGGCCAAACTGCATCACCTCATGCTCCCAAGTGCTGAACAATTTCTGCAGCATGAGACACTCACAGGACACACCCAAGTGTGTGTCCGGGTGAAGACTGGGCCAAGAGTGGGCCCGTCTGCACTGATGAGAGCTCGGGAGATGCTGCACTGGGCCCATCCCATGGCACCATTTTCCGGGCATAGCAGTAACACCAAGAAGCCAGACCACATAGAGAGCTAAAGGTACGAAGTGCTTCACTTTTCCTATCTCTTCACCTTTGATTTAGTGGTACAAAATGCGTAAACGCAAGGGCAGCCAAACGACCATGTGTGCCAATAGAGTAAAGGTGGTCTCTAAGTCTATTAATAAGTATCTCTCATCTGTCATGGGTGCCACTGATACTGTAATAGGCTGGGTTAATGCCAGTCTGGATGCTACCTTTTGGAACTCTGAAGTACCCTTGGTTATCCTCAAGAGGCTATGCCATCTACGCTGGTAATCCAGGCAGCTCTCCTCATTTTGTTCTGCACATAGGCCTGACAATGATGGAATGCACCCTACCCCACATGGTGGCTTCTCCAGATACTGTGCAGCAAAGCTCATGTTTCACCCATGATTCAACAATGGTGACAGAGCCTGTAGTGTTATCAGAGAGCCCACTGCTGAGAAAATCAGGAAAGAGCCAGCCAATGTGGATAGGATGAGCAACATACCACCACAAAATAGTCTTATTATTCCTCCTAAGCAAGGCGTTCAAGCAAAGAGGCTAGCCATCAAAGTAGGGAGGATGCCGACCCAGGATCCCAATGTTGGGGAAATTGTTTTTAAAGTTGTTAGTGGCAAATGTCTTGAGGTAGCCAAAGAAGAGAGATGAGTAATTTCTGCTCCTTGGTATTGACAAAACTCAATTATCTGGATGGAAAGCTAGCTTACCTCTAATCAGCTCAAGGAAGAGTGGCTAAAGGTATGGGAACTTGAACAGAATCCAAGAGTCATTGATCAGCCAAGTGCCCTAGTGCAAAAAGTGCAATCCCAGACTTCCACCTATCTTGGACACACACGATTCCAAGTACAGAGGGACCATGAGTTGCAACATGGCAATGTGATGGAATGGAGAATATCCTCTCCGAGACAGGCCATGGGCCCTGGGAAGGGAAAGCCAAAGAGGTAGTCCTTAGCAATCGGAACACCCTAAACAAATACCACAAAAGCTTAAGTGAGGGAGTCGACATTTGACCTCACATTCCCGCAGAATGCACCCCACATATTATCATTCTTGAGAACATACCCAAAATAGACTCTTCGCGTACAGAAACACACATGTCCCTGTTAAATAAGGTGACTCATGGGTTAATGAAACACTCAGGTTGGACCTATGATCTGTCAAAAGAGATCTTTGCTGCAAGGAGCGTTTCATGAGTTGGGCCCACCAATAAAACCTCCCCTGGGGACTGTATCATAATTCATTTTAGAAGCCCAGATTTAGTCTGAACCATTTTACATTGCCTATACCCGTCAATCTCTCATCAGGGGGTATTAAAGCACAACCCCTGGGCTTCTATTATGGTCCAAGAACAAACTATGCAAAACCTTCCTTTTCTGTGGCACAATACACTGGCTCTACAGGAGATAGTGCTGTAAGCCTGTCTCTCCAAGGTAGTGTGCGGGTCTCCAACAGATATGATATCCTATCATCTTAAGAACAGCTGGAGTGACTCACCATCATACATCTCTGCGAGCCCTGGCAAAGATCATAAATATAATCTCCCTCTTAAGCCTGATCTACCAATGAATAATACTAACTTTAATGGAGAGCTGCCAAGGACTGTGGACTTGCTCTACTGGAATGTGGTGGGCCTACAGGCCACATTAAATAACTCTGATCGGTTACAGGCAGTGGAGCAGCATGAGGTTATTTGTTTCCAAGAGACATGGGCACAAGATGTTTTGTATATTAATGGCTACTCAACATTTAATGTCCCAGCCACCCCAACAAGTTCAGGAAGGGCAAAGGGCGGCTTGACAACCTTCATCTCTGTTACTCTTGCTGGCATATCTGTTCATAAATTGCATAGCACACTGCATAACCAAATGCTCTTCCTGAAATTGAAGAAATCATTTGATTTGTTATTGATTATTTTTGATCACAAAGTTTTTAATGCAACAACAACAACCAGGGACCTAGATGACTTGGGGGACAGTCTGTGTAAGGTTGAAAGTGATCAAAACAAAGAATTTTAAATAATGTGGGTAGGAGACTTTAATATTAGCACATGTGATCGTAAAAGTATAATGACCAGTGCTCCCCGGGATCAAGCAGACTTGCATGTAACACATTTTACACATACTCCCAATGGAGACACGTTAAATATAGTAGTCGTTGCTAGAAACTTAGGGCCAGATGTAGCAAGCAGTTTTGCCCATTCTGTGTCTATGGGAAAATGTGTTCGTACATATGGCCCTTAGGTCCATATTTATACTTTGTTAGCACCGCATTTGCATCATGTTTTGACGCAAAAGCGGCGTAAACTTAAAAAATACAATTATATTTTCTAAGTTTGAGCTGCTTTTGCGTCAAAAAATGACGCAAATTCAGCTCTAAAAAAGTATAAATATGGGCCTTAGTATTTGCTCAACATTTTAATTGCCCTAAGTCTAGAATAGCACTAGTTCATGCTCTGTAATTGATCATATGTTATTTCAAAGATTTTAGTTCCAGTTTTCATACACATGAGGGAATCATAAGTTGCTTAAGTGATCACAATCCACTTGCCCTAGAATTAAATATGGACCTTAGTAGTAAAGGCTCTAATTTTACTCAAAGTATGATTGAATACACAAAGAACAAGGTCCTGAACATCAAATGGAATAAGACTGATAAAGATTTATTCATGAAGGATTTAGGGAGGACTAATCTGACCCAAACTGCCACTGTCTTACAACATAAAGGTACCCCTAATGACGTCATCCAGGTATACACAACCTTGAGCTCATATATTGCAGCAAAATTGACTAAAAACATTCCTCTAAACAGAACAAGCTCTATCTAGTTTAGCAACACTTGCACCAAAGCACATAATTTTCTTAAATTGTCTCTTAAAAAAGCAACTCTGGTAGAAGCTAGGAGTAGCTCAAGCTTGGAAAGCTTAAAAAGAAGCCATTGCAGCCAGGAAAGTGGAAATACAGAATGTAACGTCGGAAGAGCTCAAGGCTGCTAGCAGTCTGAAGGATTGCCCCCTTCTCACAGGTTATGAGAGCACAGAGGTAGATGTAGTAATTTCTGTGGAAGCACTTGTAGCACATTTCCCAAAAACCTTTGAGCCCAGTGACCCAACTCACGTCATGGAGCTAGGGTAAGAAGCATATAATGATGCGAAGGTGGCCAGTAACTCAATTAAGGTATTGGACATTATATTAGATATTAAGAGCTGCCCCAAAGATAAAGCACCAGGACAAGTGCTCAGACCTTTTTAAAACACTTCCCCAATTCTGGGGCCCATTAATCTACAATGTTATAAGATCAGCAATAATAGGCTCACTTGACAAAACTTGTGAGGAAGCAATCATTGTGACAATATTTTAAAAGGGGATAAAAATCAGCCCCATTGCTATCGACCAATTTTGCTTTTAGACTGTACAGTTAATACCCTGGGCAGGGTCATTTTGGCTAAGCTGGGATCACGGGCCACTAAAAATATGGAATTATCGGATGCACAGTTTGGGTTCCATCCAGGGTTAGGAACCATGGAGCAAAGTCTCAATCTGTATCTTATTGCACCAAAAATACGTAAAGGCCAAAAAAGGTAGAGTGCATCTTGCCTTTATAGATTAAATGTGCGCATTTGATACAGTGCAATGATCCAAACTTTGTGGAAAGAATGGATATACACAAAGCGATTATCAATTTACTTTGTAGGCTTCACACGCATACTGCAGCCACAATTCAATATAGTAGGGAAGGTGATTTCTGAGATGAAATCAGTTCGGTTGTTGTGGTCAGACAATGTTGTGTGTTGTCACTGTTTCTTTTCTTGTTATATTAACAGCCTTAAAGACTGTTTGTGCTCTAGAGGGAAAGATATGCCACAGAATGTCTCTAGCTTAGTTCCAGTGCTATTGTACGCAGTTGATGTAGTGCTAATAGAAAGAACAGCTAATGGATTGTAGACACTTTTAGATGCATTTTATATGTTCATATGAAATGTAGACCCAGGTTATTGAAAACTCGTAAATTTATGTTTGGCGGGGCAGAGATTGTCAAAGTACCACATTTTACCTATGTGGGCATCCATTTTTAATTGGACGTTTTTACTGCATATTGAAGCCTCACCGTTTCAAAAATCTATTGAGACCATCCTTCGTTTTGTTAAAACACTTGGGGCCTGATTTGGAGTTTGGCAGATGGGTAACTCAGTCACTACGGTGACAGATATCCCGTTGGTCGAAATATAAATCCCATTATATGTATGGGTTATGGTAGAGGGGTTACTCTGTCACTACGGTGACTGATATCCGATCCGCCAAAATATAAATCCCATTATATCCTATGGGATTTATATTTCGACCAACGGGATATCTGTCACCATTGGTATGGAAAAACCCCTCTGCCAAACTCAAAATCAGGCCCTTGCTCATAAACTAGTAGGCGATTTAGTACATATTTTCAAAAGCAAATGTCTGTCCATCAGCACCTTTGGTAGGGGTTGTGGGGCTATACCAAAAGTGACTGTCTACGGACAGTAGAACAAAATTCACAAGAAGGCTTTTGGCCATCCCACAGTCAGCACCCAATAATTTTTGCCATGCAGCAACGGGGCTTGGCTTCATAAAATATTATATTAAACTCCACCCCCTTTTGCTATGGCAAAACCGGAGGCACATTTTAGCACAGCCAATTTGGCTACGCATTAAACATTCCATGGCTCCACTAAGTAAAACAATGTTTTAATCATTTAGGCCACGCAGAGCTCTTTTCTAATCCTGTTGAGTCCTCTCACTGGTCACTACTTGACGTTAAATAACTATTTACCAGATTTAGTCAGTACCTGTGATTGGCCAATGTGGGAACTAGGACTGAGGGACCTTTTACTGTATTTCAAATGGGAGCCCATCACCAGGACTGAATCTACAAGGAATCAATAAAGAGCGACATAAGTTTCTATTAACCAGATTTCGCCTTATTTCCTTTCATTCAGACCTTTCCGGTCCAAGGAATATGGTTTTCTTCTCTTCCTTCATGCCCCGTGACGGTAGTACAACACAAGTCACACTCCATTTTTGACCAATGTATATTAAGCAAAGGAAATCTTTTCTGCTTCCAGGTTTGAGAGCATCTAAAGTCAGATCTCACGAGCTAGTATTTGCACACTTACACTGTTTAGGCAGCCTAGAGACATGTTATGCTGTTGTAAATTTAATAAATTTGTAGTAAGTGCTTTACAAATTCGCAACAAAAAAAAGAGGAATTGTACCTGTGGTTTTATCAATATTTGTAAGTAATAATGAACCTTTTTTTTTAAACTGCTGCACTTTACATTGTGTGGCTTATATTTTATAACGAAGTATTGATTTTTTTTTTGATTGTGAACGTTTATGGCTCTTTGTAGCCGAATAAAGTATTTCGATTGATTACTTGTTAGTTAGGAAAGTGAAACTCAACTCACATACTGAAATCTTTTCTGGTCCTAGATTAAAGAGCTCTCCTTTGGATAAAAAGGAGGTTTAGGAGATTATAGACATCCTTAGGGGAACATGAACGTTTACATTAACTTTTCCTAGAGCTGAAAAATGTGGGCACCATTGCTCAGAGACTTGGCAATTAGGAAAATGCTACTATGATGAAAATTTAGCTCAATGCACATGCGTTGACAATTGGCCCTCGAAGCAGCATCTGGAAAACCATCGAGTGGCACCCTTTCTGATATTTTTTTATGTGGGTTTTGGCTGATGTACAAACTGTTTTTCAGATTCCTAACAAAATGACTCCACTGCTTCTTAAATGCTATTTTATGTACAACTGCATGAACCTCCTTGCATGCTTCACACCTACACATGAGGAACTAATTGTAAAGAGGATGGCTAGATGTAGATAAACATGACGGAGAAGAGGTAAACCTGATTGCACCTCTTACATTTCTCCTTTAAGTGTAATGGTGGTGTGGTGGAAGAAAAAACTGAAAAACAAATGCAAGTAGAATATATGGGTCTGACTGACAAAACTGTTGGAAACTCCTGCAGACATAGCCGCATGTCTATGACTTGCACAGATTTCTGACTTTTATCCAGGTTCAGTGGCTCTCTGGTTCTTGTGAGAATGGGTGACTGATTTTTAGACATATTTTGTCTTCTCAAGGAATGCTGATTATATTAACAGAGCATTATATACTATTGGGGCGGATGACTTCTCTAATGGTATAACTTTGGGGGTATTTATGCAGGTGTGTGTGTGTGTTGGAGTGATAGGGTGTGGCAAGGTCACTCTAATTTGGGAAAGTCACTTTAATGTGTTCTGTTTGACGTTATTTGAATTTCCAAAAACTTAACATCACCTGCACAAAGTTGAAGAATGTGCGGTTTGCCAATATAAACATACATGCAGAATGTCACCATAATGTAAATTCAAAAGGTAGTTTAATCAGTTTTCTTTTGAATTACATTTGTTTTATTCATTCCTTCACATATAAAATAGGTTTATATGTATACAGTTCCTATTCCTGTCTCCGTCTGCAAAAATAGGGGCGTTGCATGTTCATTCCTGCCCATATTGAACCACTTACATCTGGTCAATGTTGGTGTAAATAAACAATTGTGAGAAGAGACCTAAAAGGTTAGCGAGTACACACTGCCCAGACATTCTAATTGCAATACTCAGGCCCATATTTCTGAAAAGTTTGCACCGCCTTTGCATCATTTTTTTGACACAAAAGTTTCACAAACCTACCGCCACATTTCTATTTTGACGCTAGACCTGTCTAGCATCAAAATATCTGAGTTAACGTCATTTTTTGGGAGCGCCAACCCACCTTGCACTGCTTTGCGACAATGAAATGCATAGTAGCTGTTTCCTTCCAAAAAATTATGCTAGCCCTCTAGCGCAATATTTACTGCCTGATGCTAAAACGACTGACAGAAAGGAATCATTCTTAAAAAAGACACAAAGCCCGATTTGTGTGAAATTTTAATGCCTGGTTAGACCAGGCATTAAAATGGGGCCCACACACCACTACTTAGGGAAAACATGCATAAGGAGCATTGGCAACCCCCTGGACAACATGGAACTGTTAATGCTCCAGCTTGGCACATGCCGCAGATGACAGCAACAACAACAGGCCCCTCCAGCACCACCACAGCAACCCCAAAGACCACCATAGCAGCCTCAAAGGCAGCACAGAAGGCGGGACAGGATATTCCGACAGCGGACAACCATACTTGGGCTCAGGGAAAAAGATGTCATCAGAACCTACCATCTGGAGCGGGAGTCCATTGTACGCCTGCTGCACCACATAGCGCCAGACATCACTGCAAGTGTGGAAACTTCAACAAATATTCCACTCATGACCAAACTCCTCCCTGTCCTCCAAATGTTGGCATCAGGATCCTTCCAGACTACGGGTGCACAAGTGGCTGTTATCTGCCAGCCATCCTTCTCAGCCTTCCTACCAAAGTTTCTGGATGCAATCATCTGCCTCACACCCCACCACATCTGCTTCCCCAGCACACAGCAACTGCAGCAGGAAACCAAGCAAGGTTTCTACCTAATTGCTGGGTTCCCAGATGTGCTGGGTGCAATGGACTGCACCCATGTCCAACTTGTGCCACCTGATGCAATGGAACATCTCTACAGGAACCACAAACACTCAACTCCATAAATGTGCTGGCCATTGGGGGTGTGGCCAAGCAGGCTAACATGGCGGGTGCCTTTTGAAAAGGATCTGTGGCCCGCCATGAATCCATTGGCATCCTGCGTGACAGGATAGCGCCCGACAGACTGGGGGGCAACCGGATGACTGTTGGTGACACCGAGGTGGGGTGGGCCCAGCCGCCTGGGTGAAGAACCTAAAACATTGTTGCGACGTGCCTACTCATGGTGCCCACCTGACTTCAAGATGGCAGATGCTGCATGAAACGGACTCGGGCCTCGGCGACTGCTGAGGTGGGGGCACCAGCACTGGGGGCCTGATATTGGCCTTGCACCTGGGGCTTGCAGCATCCCGGTGCAGAACTGAAGGAGACAGCCTATGGGTGAGGTGGGGGGTGACAGGAGGGGGCATCTGGACTGCGGGGAGCGGGCCACAGTGGGGGCCCTGCCCTAACCAGGGTTGGTGGCTGGGCCTTGTTCCTTCTTTCACTGCACCCCCGTGTGCAGCAATGCCAGAGGTGCAGGGGATGCCTGGGTTCCTGCAGGGTTCCCCCCTCCCTTGGGAAATTGCTGTGGAGAAAGGCAAAGGGGGGGTTCCATGTGCGACCTGAGGACTGGTGACCCCCGGACCCAGTGGAGTAGACTAAGGAGCTGTGACCAGCGGCAGGGGAAGAGGCAAGGCTGCTCAAGGTGGGGGGCGGAGGCTTGGATAATGGCCTGGTCCTGGGCGGCTCCCCCACCCCCTCTGCTTGTACCTGAAGGGTCTGCTGAGCAGTAGAGGGCCCTGTATACTGTTGGCCCTTCCTCAGGCAAGGTTTAGTGGCACTGCGACAGACAGAGAGGGCTACGGCTGAGTAGAGGACCAGGTGCCTGCCGACAGTGCCCTGGGCCGGGCTGAGGTTGAAGCTCGCTGCCACAGATACTTGGAAGTCACCCTGCGGGGCCTGTTATTCCTGCCATGAGGCCCGCAGGGGAGAGACCGCCTTGCCATGGGAGTGGGAGCAGACCGTCTCCCCCCGCGCCGTCCAAGATGAAGATGGACCAATACATGGTACCCACGGCAGACAGAGCCGCAGCAACTGTTTCCTCCCCGGGGCTGGTGGAAATGCAGCTGGGCCTTGGTACCATCCTCAAGGCGATCCATGACTCAAGGGAAGCCGTGGAACACAAAGTTGACGAGCTCCGCGTAGAGCTCTCTCTGATCCGCAGGACTTGTGGGGAGTAACAGGGAGGGTCAATGAGGCTGAGCCTCTTATCTCCACAGCTGAAGTCGAACTGGCCGCCCTCAAGATCCAGGTGTCGAAAGTAACATTGTCGGTGACAGTGCTGCATGAGAGAGCGGAGGACATGGAGAATTGGGTGAGACGTAATAACTTGCGACTGGTGGGCCTGCCAGAGAACTGGAATACCACCGACCTGACTGTGGTGCTGGAGGGGTGGTTTCAAACCAGGGTTCCCGCAGAGAGACTATCCTCCTCCTTTACTATAGAACATGTGCATCGATTTCTGATGCTGAAGACGCTGGTCGGCGCTTCACCCCAACCAATCGTGGAAAACCTGACTTTCAGAGACAAGGATGCGATACTGTGCAAGGCCAGGACCCACGAGGACCTCCGCTACTGGAATTCCAAGATCATGATTTTTCTGGACTACTCCCTTGCAGTACAGCAGAAATGCAGGTCCTTTGAGGCCATCAAACTGAAACTGCATGCAATGAATCTTTGCTACATGCTGCTCTTCACTGCCCGCCTGAAAGTAATCTTCCAATCTAACACTTACTTCTTTGACACTCCGGAGCAGGCCTTGGGAATGGGCCACAAAAAAATGCATCCTGAGGCCCATGGAGTGGGGAAAAGAGTTGTTGGGGGCACTGGAGAACCTGGTGGGGTCCCCCTCACAGCCCTTGTTTGGAGGAAGCACTCCCATTCGCGTAAATCACAGACCGATGCTGGGGAGCAGAGAGGATGCTTAGCAAACACACAGTCACTGGAGCCGCGGATGGAGGCAGCTCTGGACGTTGCCCTGGTGACCACCCCTGCCCTCTTTGTGTTGGCAGAGGACACGCTGATCCCCTCGGATTGACCCTGAGTGAGGGAAATTGGTGAGGGGAGGGGTGGCCCGGAGTTGGGGCCTGGACCCAAGATGCCTGGCAGATGCGGGGGTTGCTGGGCCTATGGCAAGCAGTGACCTGGATGGCCGAGACTGCCTCACAATGTTTAATTGGTTATGGTCAGGAGATACTTTCTCAAATAAGGCACTGCTAAGCTGCAAGGACCACCAAACTCAAATTGTTCCATTCTACTGACTAGAAAATGTGCTGGGAAAAGGCGGCAGATGCTTCAGGGGTGGAAGTAAGGGGTGGAGGGCTTTGGGGGCGTTTGTGGGGACTTATGTTGTGTTGCTATGTTTGTGTTAACCATTTCTTTCCTAGGTTAGTCATAGTACACAGTGAGTGCCATGCATGCCAGTATATTGCCCCTCAGACGGTCGTGGCAGCCTGGAGCCCAAAGAATTGGGACTCTTGAGGGGCACGAACTCTGTACTGCGTCCATACATAAATTAACATTATGTTCACGATACTCTCAATGGAATGTTAACGGTTTGCTAGACTGCATTAAGAGATCTGTGGTACTGCACCATATTAAGAGACATCGCCCTGGTATTGTTCTACTGCAAGAAGCCCACTTAGCGTGGACTCAATGTATGTTTCTCGGTCGCTTCGGCTACAACCAGGTGTACCACGCTGGATTCTCCAGTGGCTCCAGAGGTTTGGCCCTCATGCTTCACAGATCGCTGTCCATCTTGGTGGCCAGGGTTCACATTGACCCGCAGGGTAAGTATGTTGGGGTGGAGGGCCGTCAGGTGGGCGGGCAGGTCAATCTGATCTCCTGTTATGTTCCTCCACAGCTTTTTCGGCCCACTTTGGAGGGACTCCGCTCCTTGCTGCTGTCCCTCCAGCAGGGCACTACGATCATCAGGGGAGACACTAACGTGGTCCCAGACCCCGTCCGGGATACTTACACTGTCCCCAATCCTAGCCAGTGGGCCAGATCAACAAATCTGGTGGCGTGGGCAAACTCTTTGGGCTGTGCGATGCCTGGAGGTCCTGGCACCAGCAAACGAGCGTTTACCAACAAGTCAGTGGCCCATCATACAGAGGCCCGGATAGACCTGATATAGTTACTGGTGGCAGACCTCTTGGCCTTGACCTTGGTTCGGATCCTTGCCCACGGTATCTCAGATCATGCCCTGGTTCTGCTGAGCTAGGACACCCCAGCGCAGACTCTGCGCCTGATGTGGCACTTTAGTGCATGGTACTTGAAAGACCCTGACTGTGTCAGCTTCATAGACCAAGAACTAGAAACTTACTTCAAAGTAAACGCTGGGTCAGTGGCTTCGGAGGGAATTCTTTGGGTGGCAAGCAAGCCCTTTTTGAAGGCATTAGGGGATGTGTCCGATGGCGGGAGGCCCGTCAGTTCCAGCAAATGACAGAGCTGGAGATCAGGGTGGCAGACCTGGAGCGACAAATCCAGCTGTCGGATGGAGAGGAGCTGAGAAGACAGCTGGCGCTTCTGTGTGCGGAGCTCCGGCAGGGGTCACAAGCGGAGGCCAGACTATGGGGGTCATTCTGACCCTGGCGGCCGGTGACCGCCAGGGTCACCGACCACGGGAGCACCGCCAACAGGCTGGCGGTGCTCCCTCGAGCATTCTGACCGCGGCGGTTCAGCCGCGGTGAGAAACGGAAAGTCGGCGGTCTCCCGCCGACTTTCCGCTGCTCGGGTGAATCCTCCATGGCTGCGGAGCGCGCTCCGCAGCCATGGGGATTCTGACACCCCCTACCGCCATCCTGTTCCTGCCGGGTCTCCCGCCAGGAACAGGATGGCGGTAGGGGGTGCCGCGGGGCCCCTGGGGGCCCCTGCAGTGCCCATGCCCATGTCATGGGCACTGCAGGGGCCCCCATAAGAGGGCCCCACTGTGTATTTCAGTGTCTGCAAAGCAGACACTGAAATACGCGACGGGTGCAACTGCACCCGTCGCACCTTCCCACTACGCCGGCTCCATTCGGAGCCGGCGTCCTCGTGGGAAGGTAGATTTGCCCTGGGCTGGCGGGCAGCCTTTTGGCGGCCGCCCGCCAGCCCAGGGCAAATTTCAAAATACCCTCAGCGGTCTTGTGACCGCGGAGCGGTATTTTGACGGGGGAACATTGGCGGGCGGCCTCCGCCGCCCGCCAATGTTAGAATCACCCCCTATGCTGGCAGGCCTCAACCCAGTGGGTCTACAAGCTAGGCAATAATACTAGAAAGGTGCTTTACTGGCTGACTACTCTGGATGTCTCTTCCCTGGTAGTTCCGCTCATTAGAGATTGAATTCGCTCTATTCAAGAAGAGCTGCAGGCGATTGCCCACACTTTTGCCTCATATTATAAACATCTGTACACGCATGTCGCTCAGCTCATGGAGGAACAGGAGAACCCCATACTAGGGGATATTCCATTGCCCTCCGTTCCTTCATCTTTGGCCCAGGACTTGGATCTGCCACTAACAGAGGGGGAGGTGGCAGATGCAATCTCCTCCCTCCAGTCCAGAAAATCCTGGGCACCGACAAATACTATAAACAGTTCCACACGCTCCTGGCTCCCCACTTAGTGGCCGCATACATGTAGGCGCTGCAGCGAGGCTCCTTCGCCATGGGCCTTGACTGCACCATGATCATAGTCATACCCAAGGGTGACCTGCCCTGAGACCAATGTTTGTCCTACCGGCCCATCTCGCTGATTAGCGCCAATATTAAAATATACGGAGAGGTCTTGGCGACCCAACTGACTGGCACACTGCCCTACCTGATCCTTCCCGACCAATGCAGATTTATGCTGGGCAGGAGCATGCACCAGTGTATCTGGTAGGTACAGGTGGCACTATCGCAGACAGAGAGACTGGAGGATGGGTTGAAACTTCTTCTGGTGGACTTTCATAACGCGTTTAACACCTTGGCCTGGAACTTTCTTGAGGAGGTCCTGGTGCAGATGGGTTTTGGTCCAACATTCAGGAAAATGGTCCATCTTCTCTACCATGACACCTCAGCCAGTTGCGCATCAATGATATTATGTCAGACCCCTTCCCGATCAAACAGGGGACGTGTCAGGATTGTCCCATTTCCCCTTCTGCTATTTGCCCTGCCCATCGAATTTCTGGCATGCCTCCTGCGTTGTGATCTTCTCATTAGTGGCTGAAGGTGGGGAAACAGCCATGAAGACCGGGTGTCCCTATACGCAGACGAGGTCCTGGTGTTTCTGGGGGAGCCCCAGTGCCCCGGGCCTTATTGCCTTGAGCTCTTCCAGATGTGTGGTGAGGCCCTGGGGTCTGCGCTTGAACCCTAGGATGTCACTTTGGTGGAAGTGCGGGGGAGGGCAGGAGTCAGGAGTGGGGCCCAGATATACCAGTGAAACATGACACCTTTAAATACCTGGGGATCCATCTCTCCCCGCTCCCAGACCGGGCTTGGCAATTAAACTTTCAGCCCCTAGCCCATGCCCTAGAAGGGGACCTGACCTGATGGCACCATCTGCCACTGATTCCACTGGGCCGCATCGCCCTCTTCAAAATGATTTGTCTCCCCCGCTACTTGTACGTCATGACAAACATTCCTTACCTGATACCTGGTGCAGATCTGTTACTTCCAGGTTTACCTCCTATCTATGGGTGAGAGGGTGACATTATGTGGAATACCAGATCTTTACATTTATTATCTTGTGGCCCAGTTGGTACTGGTTAACGAGTGGTTCAACGGGGGATGGTATTACCCAGCCTATACCCTGGAGCTCTGATACCTGGGGTTTGATGGCCTATTGGGATTTCTGTATGGTGGTCTGGAGCCCTAGGGCACTCTGGAGTGCAAGTGGGTGCCGGTACGGTGCTGGAGGGCGGCACTGAGGCTTACGGGGTGGGACCAGCGCTTTACGAAGTTGATGCCTCTGTGGCGGGGCACATGGCTGCGGCAGGTGTCCCAGTTGGAGGGCTTTAGGCAATGGGATATTATCGGGATTACATATCTGTGGGATGTATGTAGTGGTGACTGATGTCCTTCCAGCAATTGAAAGACCACTATGCCTTGGCCAATACCCAATTATTTTGCTTCCGTCAGATGTGCCACACCCTGTGGGTCCACCTGCTGCCTGACCTGTCCCTACCAGACCATAGCCCACTCGAGGCGAAAATTCTTATGGGGTGCTCACCCAAGTTTACCACTTGTTGCTCACTAATGCACTAGATTGCTGCGCCGGGATGCGGGAGAGGTGGGCGGCCTGGGTATGTGAGCTGGATGAGGATGACTGGACGGATGCGTACCTCGCACCAAGGAAACTAGCCATATCCGCAAAGTTGAGGATGGTGCAGCTAAATTATTTAAACATGACGTACTTGTCCCCATTGCACATGCGACAAGTGTGTCCAGCGAACCCTCCGGGCTGCCTGTGATGTATTCACCCGAAGCACATCTACTGCATGTGGCATGGGAGTGTTTGAGAGTGCGTCCCTTTTGGGTGGGGGTTGAGCGGGAGACCTCTGCTTTCCTGGGCCACTCAATGGAATTGACAGTCAGGGTGGCGCTGTTGGGCCTTCTGGTAGAATTGGGGGTTCAAGATCTAATTGAATATTTGTGGGGGTCACGTGCTTGGTAGCCAAAAGAGAGACTGCAAAGTTATGGAGGAGCCCAGAGGCGCTGTCGATATCGAAATGGCGAGTTAGGGTTGACCGATACTCTCAACTAGAAAAGCCGATTTACAGGGCGCATGGCATGGGAAATGGCGGGCCCACCAGGGGTCGAGTTTTGGCGCAGTGTAACTATGTTTTTGTCCAAACAGAGGGGTGTGATGTCAACTGTACCACTTGTCAAAACATGCTTCAAGTGATCGTGCTGTCACGTTCTCACTGCTATGTTTTATGTTTAAATGAAATAAAATTGGCTATAAAAATAAATGTGCAGGCCATTGTGGACCATAGTAGGCTCTTCACTAACATTCTAGTCAAATATCCCAGCAGCATCCATGATGCCTACATATTCCGGCATTCCACCTTCAATGAGTGATTCCAGTATGGGCAATATGGCAATGGCCTACTCGTAGATAAACCACCATACCAACCATTCAAAGACAACACACCAGCTTTGTAGAACAAACAAAACATACACCACACTAAATTCACATGGGCAGGGGAACACAGATGTAGAGACAACAAAACATATATCACATGCCACACTACACCACATTCATTGCATATCACACACACATGCACTCATATGTACATAATATAGCCACAACCTGACTGGCACACCACATGAAGGACAGGTGAAGCTATGTCCCTTTGCACACAGAAGATGGGCCCAAACCACTAAAAGTGTCCACTGTATCTAAATACAGATCCCACACACATTACACCAAACAATGAATAGCTCAGCTGTGTGAATGGCATAGGCCATGTCAATGTAAAGAAAGTCACACATAGGCAGAGCCCCACATTTGTCATGGTGTTCAAGCCTCTGGCGACACCAATATCAAATGCCATCCAAGTGTTGCCATTTTCAACTACATATCATCTGCACATACCTGATGTACCTGAAGTGTGCACCCTCACCTGTCCGCTGCATTGTGCTACACACATAGGAATATAACATCACCAGCCATGAAAGACTATTGGACAGATAAATGAGAAGTGGTGCTGCACCTAGTCCAGTGCCACTTCACAAACGCCCATTCGCACCCCCTAATTCCACCATGTGTACACTGTATACAATAAAATGACCATCATGGCGCAAAGTAGGTGCACTACTGTAAAGATAATGATTGACATAGTCGGACTCTGTAGGAGTATTGAGAACATACATGACCTTTTATGCTTCATACACAGAGACTCATGCAAAAATATGGTGTGCCCCCTCCCAAACCCTGCACTTTGCTTGTGCTGAAAGTGTCTGTGATAAATCATGTATAGGAAACCTTTGAGATTCCACTGCATATATTTTGCTACTCCTCCAACTGAGTGAATCACACCATTGTACCCATGATGTCTGGCACAGCCATCTTCTACCAGAAAGGGCCACAAAGTGTCACACTGCATGCATAGTACCACATGGTAACATGAAGGCATGAGCTTGGCTTTGTAGGGCTACCACAGTGTCAATACAAATGACATCATTGTGGTGCAAGGAGGTGGTAGGTCCCACTAACAATAGAAAATAGCCTCATATATGGCCAACACAATACATTTGGCATGGTTGAACTGTCAATTTGGATTAATTTGACAATCACCAGGTGCATGAGCCACAACCCATGATAGTAATACCTATCAACACAAACCGAAGCAACCATACTACAAAACAGGAACACACACAATACCAGAAACAAGTTGGAGTCACCACTCCACCTAAAACTATCTTTTGCAATGGAACATACAAAACCACAAATATGCATTACCAACACATGTTCTCTCATTCCTTTGCAGCTGACCAAGGTTACGGCATATAGCCATGTTCGATGACTCCTTTTGGCAACCTGTGGAAGAGCGGGCATACAATGAAGGGCACATAAGGACACAAAGGGGGTCATTCTGACCTCTGCGGTAAAAGGCTCTTACCGCCGGTCAGAAGACCGCCATCATACCGCCGTGGCCGCGGTAAACCGACACGGTCATTCTGACCCACAACTGCCAAACCGCCAAAAACCCGACATCCACTGAAGGCCGCCTCATCAGCGGTCAGCGATAAACTGGAGATGACCAAACCTCCACCGTCACGCCAACACAAACACGCCCATGCCATTACGACCCACGAATCCACGTGGCGGTCTTTCAACCGCGGTATTCCATTGCCGGTACACACTGCCGCGCTCAAAATACACACATCTTTACAAAACCCAGCCACATTGGACAAATCGAAATACACACACCTGAGACACATACAAACAACACACCACCCCACACCTCATCCACACCACCCCATGGCACCCAAAAGACACCCCAGGTTCTCGGACCAAGAACTCAGGGTCATGGTGGAGGAAATAATTAGGGTAGAGCCCCAGCTCTTCGGCACACAGGTGCAGCACACCACAATAGCCAGGAAGGCGGAGCTATGGCAAAGGATCGTCGACAGGGTCAACGCTGTGGGACAGCATCCCAGAAATCGGGAAGACATCCGAAAGCGCTGGAACGACCTATGGGGGAAGGTGCGGTCGATGGTGTCAAGACACAACATTGCTGTGCAGAAGACTGGCGGCGGACCCCCACCCACTCCACCCGAATTCACAGCATGGGAGCAAGAGGTCTTGAACATCCTGCATCCTGAGGGCCTCGCTGGAGTAGGCAGAGTAATGGACTCTGGTAAGTCTAATCTCAACTACTTCACCCCCCCCAACCACCAGCATGCCAACCCACACCCCCACCCTCACCCCTAACCCCCCAGCACACATACTCCCTGTTAATGTCTCACCAGCACAACCCACCCAACCCAACCCCTGAATGCCAACACAAACCATGGACACCCATCACCTAAGCATGACCACTGCACATACCCATCCCCCCCCACAAACCACCCTCACAACTCCTCCCACATGGGACTGCCAGCACTGGGGGACAAGGGCACCCACAAATCGCACACCATGGCACACACAAAATCAATAACCATACTATTTTACCCCTGCAGGGCCCGAACGCCAACACACCGGCCAGGAGGGTCCAGATTTGTCCATCCCACCCCCAGAACAGGCCCCCAGTGATGACAGCAGCTCTGTCGACCTAGAACCTGATGACCAGCCCGGACCATCGGGGACCTCTGGACAGTCGGTTACCCTCAGTCAGCCACAGGCCACAGCAGACCTACCCCCCTCTGGAAACACCAGCACAGCACCCACCCAGCGGGCCCATGCTTCTGTCTCCAGGACAGGTCAAGCAGCGGTGTGTCTACCAGTACAGGGCACCCAGGGTAACCAACAACCCCAACAACAACAGGGACCTGGGGGCACTGGTAGTGGGCACACCGTCCAGGGGACAGAGGCCCAGGAACAAAGAGGAACTGGGAGGGCTGCTGTGCGACAGAGGGAGGACAGGCCTAGGGAACCCACTGTCCAAGAGGCCCTCACCACCATCATGGGAGCGTACCACCACTCCCAAGAGACGATGGCGACGGTCCTGGCCAGGTTCCAGGAGATCCAGGCCATGCAGGAGGGCCAGTACATGGGGTTCCGGGAAGAACTGCGCAGCATCAGTTCCGCAATGTGTACAATCGTGGTGGCACTCAACCAGATTGTCACCACATTGCGGGACCATGTGGCCCCCCAAAGGGCCCCTGCCACTAGCATGGAGGAAGAACAGCCCACCACCTCCGCCGGCGCTAGTGGTCAGGAGGCCCCGACACAATAGCAACGGCCCACCCGGACCCCACCCCCTGCAGAACAAGAACCACCCCGCAAGAAAGGCCTGATATCGAGGAAGAAGACAGAGTAGGATGTCAAGACCCCCGCCATGCACGGAAACGCACGGATGCCATCCCACTGTCCCACTTGTTCACCCTGTCCAACCTTGAACTGCCCCTGCTCCACCTTCCACAGGCATATGGACAGTGGACCTGTAGGAACGACAGTCTGGGCACTGCCATGGACATGCCTCCACCATCACCCATCACCCTTTTTGAACTATACACCTATTTGAAAACTTCAATAAACACAATTATTGCACAAAAACCAACTGGATTCTGCTATCTATTTATTTAACCCAAATGTATTCGATATAACCAACAAAACATTTCTAGTTACATTGTGATGCCAACATACCAGTGTCACACAGCGGTAGTCCATGGGGAAAAAAAACAGAGGGCACTCGGTGGGGATCAGATCACTGTAATAGGAAGTGATATACACAACTAAGTTACCATACATTGGGGTGAAAGGTCAGACAGTATAGAGCCACTACAGTTACAGATATAATACAATGCAGGAGTAGATTATTACCTGTGTGTCACTGGAAATACTGCAGTATCACTCTGTCACTGTTGTCTGTGTCGTCCTCTTCGTCTTCCTCCTCTTCACTCTCCGCAGGCTCCACAGCGGCCACAACACCACCATCTGGACCATCCTCCTGCAGGAAAGGCACCTGGCGTCGCAAAGCCAGGTTGTGAAGCATGCAGCAGGCCACGATGATATGACACACCTTCCTTGGTGAGTACATTAGGGATCCACCAGTCATATGCAGGCACCTAAACCTGGCCTTCAGGAGGCCGAAGGTCCGCTCAATCACCCTCCTGGTACGCCCATGGGCCTCATTGTACCGTTCCTCTGCCCTGGTCCTGGGATTCCTCACTGGGGTCAATAGCCAAGGCAGGTTTGGGTAACCAGAGTCACCAATTAGCCACCCACGGTGTCTCTGTAGCTGTTCCATCACATAAGGGATGCTGCTATTTCGCATGATGTACGCGTCATGCACTGACCCTGGGAACTTGGCATTTAAATGGGAGATGTACTGGTCAGCCAAACAGACCACCTGGACATTCATCGAATGATAATTTTTTCGGTTCCTGTACACCTGCTCATCGTCTTTTGGGGGAACCAAAGCCACATGGGTACCATCAATGGCACCAACGATATTGGGAATGTGTCCAAGGGCAAAGAAATCACCCTTCACTGTAGGCAAGTCACCCACCTCAGGGAAAATGATGTATCTCCGCATGTATTTCATCAGGGCAGACAACACTCTGGACAACACCTTTGAAAACATAGGCTGAGACATCCCAGATGAAATGGCCACGGTAGTTTGAAATGATCCACTGGCAAAAAAATGCAGTACTGACAGCACCTGCACTAGAGGCGGAATCCCTGTGGGTTGGCGGATGGGTGACATCAGGTCTGGCTCCAGCTGGGCACCCAGTTCCTGTATAGTGGCACGGTTGAGTCTGTAGGTGAGTATGACGTGTCTTTCTTCCATTGTCGACAGGTCCACCAGCGGTCTGTACACGGGAAGATTCCTCCATCTCCTCGCAAGTCCCAGCGGACGATGCCTAGGAAGGACAACATGGAGCACAGAGTCAAGCAACCCACAGGTAAGTGCCCACAGCACGCACATGTACACGAATCTCTCGGGATTGAATGGCTAGTATGATTGTCGGTGCAAGGCCTAGCCATGTGTGACGCAGTAGGAATTAAGCCATGTGGGCCCTTGAAATGGCGGCTGCCTGACCTGTGAAGTATGACAATATGAAGTGTGGTCATTGCGCAAGCGTGGCACACCGTGGCGGTAGGCGGTCGCAGTCCGCGGCGCAAAGCCGCATTGGACAACATTGAACCCTATGGGTTTCAGGAGCCAATGGCGGTG
This sequence comes from Pleurodeles waltl, assembly GCF_031143425.1. Lineage (NCBI taxonomy): Eukaryota > Metazoa > Chordata > Amphibia > Caudata > Salamandridae > Pleurodeles > Pleurodeles waltl. The sequence continues at coordinate 935,681,370 of NC_090445.1, forward strand.
AGGGCCGGCGGTCGTGGTACTCTCCTCCGCAGTACGCACCGCCGAGGGCCGTAACCGCCATTTTGTCTCTGCTTGATCACACGAGACCTGAGCATCCACAGGAGAGGACCTCTACTGCAAGTGCTGCTGTGACCTCGGTCTGGAAGTGACAATGGCTGCTGCGACTGGGGAAAGGGCCCCGCCTTCAGTTCCGAGGAGTTAGAGAAGCTTGTGGACGGGGTCCTCCCCCAGTATGCGCTACTCTACGGGCCTCCAGACCAACAGGTGAGTACATGGGGGGCAATGCATAGTGCCCAATGCCTGGGTTGAGTGGGGAGGATGTACGATGGAGGGGAGGGCAGCGAATGACGAATGCATGGCACGACAGATGAGAGCATGTGCCACATGGCAAGGTTGGGGAGGGGGGGCCACTCACATCGAGCATGCAGAAAAGTGATGATGTTTCTCTTCCCCCCCGTACATGTCACATAGGTCAGCGCCCATCAGAAGATTGACATTTGGCGTGCCATCGCCAAGGACGTCCGGGCCCTGGGGGTCCACAACAGAAGGGGCACCCACTGCCGCAAGAGGTGGGAGGACATCCACCGCGGGAGCAGGAAGACCGCAGAGGCTCTGATGGCCTCCCAACCTAGGAGGGGTGCCAGTCGTACCTTGACCCCCCTGATGTCCCGGATCATGGCGGTGGCCTACCCCGATTTAGATGGGCGCTTGAGGACATCACAGCAGACACAAGGGGGTGAGTACCAGCACATTCAGCTATTTTGCGCGCAGTGGAGGTGCCTGGGTGGGGGAGGAGGGCTGTGGGTATCCCTAGGCCAAGGCGATTTCTGTAGGATAGGCCCGTCCGTGAGGTATGGTCATGTGCCCCCACCCCCCACCTCTGTAAGGTGCCTAGTAACGCGATTCATGGACCAGTGTATACTGTGTGGGCAGTTGTCGCCCATAGGCTTGTAGGGCATGTCCCAGTGAATGAGTAGTGTACCCCAAGTGTGCAGCGTAGTGCAGGGGGCTTCTGTGTCTGTCCTCTCCGCCAACGGTGTCCCCAATGCATGCACTCAACTTGTCTTTATGTTTCCCCCCCCCCATTTTCTTTGTTTTTCTGTGAATGTGTGCATTAGCATCATCAGGCGGAGGAGAAGTGGCATCGGCGCAAGAGGGAGCTGCATCTCACATGGCCCCGGAGGGCCATGCAACGGACTCCGACATGACCAGTTAGACGGAGGGCGAGGGGGGCTCCACCACGGGGACCCGTGGAGACGTCAGCAACACCGACACGTCCTCGGAAGGGAGCTCCCTTGCGGTGGCGGCAACATCCGTGCCCACCGATCCTACAGGTACAGCCGCCACCCAGCGCACCAGCTCCGTCCTCCCAGCAGCCCCTCGGCCTTCGGCCCGTGCCCGCAAGGCCAGGAAGCCGTCCATCTCCTTCGCCCCAGGCACCTCAGGCCCTGCCCCAGTCACCCCTGCTGCCCTCAGTGAGGAGATCATTGACCTCCTGAGGACCATCATTGTTGGGCAGTCTACCCTTTTGAATGCCATCCAGGGTGTGGAGAGGGAGGTGCATCAAAGCAATGCATACCTGGAGGGCCTTCATTCGGGTCAGGCTGCCCATCAACGATCATTCAACGATCTGGCCTCAGCACTGACGGCAGCGATTGTCCCTGTCTCCAGCCTCCCTCTTCTGACTCCCTCCACCCAGTCCCACTCCCCTGTTCCTCTGCCTATCCCATCCACACCTACAGACCAGCCTGCACACACCGCAACACCTAAGGGCAGCTCATCCAGACATAAGCACCACAGGACACACAAGCATTCACCCAAGCAACATCCAGATGCAGACATGCCAACAGTCACTACCTCCTCTGTGTCCCCCACCTCCTCGTCTCCCTTTCCTTGGGCTGGGACATCGTCCAGCAGCAAAGGCACAGCCAGCCCCCCCCTGGGAAGAGGAGCAAAAAACGGAAGGGCAGGCGCGACAGGCCTGATACGCCTGCCCCCAAGGAGGGGAGCCTTGCACCGTCACCTGCCACATCGGGTAAGGGAGCCAAGGGCCACGGACAGTCTGCCAAGGAGGGCAAGGGCAGCAAGGAGCAAAAGGCAGGGAGCAGCCGACCTTGCCATGAGGGCCCCACCAGCCCCATTCCGGGGGTATCGGAGGAGACCCAGGGCCCCAGGACTCCATCACAGGAGGGCCCCGCAATAGAAAGGTCCGATGCAGACTGAGCGGCAAGTATTGGCCAGGTGTGGTTCACTGGAAACACAAGACAGGCACCGCTGAACAGGGCCCGCCGTCTCAAGCACCGCTGAACAGGGCCCCGCCGTGAGAAGCACCACTGAACAAGGGCCAGCCAAGACAGGCACCGCTGAACAGGGCCCGCCGTCTCAAGCACCGCTCCGCTGGGCCCTTCCTGTCAAGCACTGCTCCGCTGGGCCCTTCCTGTGAAGCACCGCTCCGCTGGGCCCTTCCGGTCAAGCACCGCTTCGCTGGGCCCTTCCAGTCAAGCACCGCTCCGCTGGGTCCTTCCTGTCAAGCACCGCTCCGCTGGGCCCTTCCGGTCAAGCACCGCTCCGCTGGGCACCGCCGTCTCAAGCACCTCTCCGCTGGGCCCTTCCTGTCAAGCACCGCTCCGCTGGGCCCTTCCTGTCAAGCACCGCTCCACTGGGCCCTTCCTGTCAAGCACCGCTCCGCTTTGCCCTTCCGGTCAAGCACCGCTCCGCTGGGCCCTTCCTGTCAAGCACCGCTCCGCTGGGCCCTTCCTGTCAAGCACCGCTCCGCTGGGCCCTTCCTGTCACGCACCGCTCCACTGGGCCCTTCCTGTCAAGCACCGCTCCGCTGGGCCCTTCCGGTCAAGCACCGCTCCGCTGGGCCCTTCCTGTCAAGCACCGCTCCGCTGGGCCCTTCCTGTCAAGCACCGCTCCGCTGGGCCCCGCCGTCTCAAGCACCGCTGCGCTGGGCACCGCTGTCTCAAGCACCGCTCCGCTGGGCCCTTCCTGTCAAGCACCGCTCCGCTGGGCCCTTCCTGTCAAGCACCGCTCCGCTGGGCCCCGCCGTCTCAAGCACCGCTCCACTGGGCACCGCCGTCTCAAGCACCGCTCCGCTGGGCCCTTCCTGTCAAGCACCGCTCCGCTGGGCCCTTCCTGTCAAGCACCGCTCCGCTGGGCCCTTCCGGTCAAGCACCGCTCCGCTGGGCCCTTCCTGTCAAGCACCGCTCCGCTGGGCCCTTCCTGTCAAGCACCGCTCCGCTGGGCCCCGCCGTCTCAAGCACCGCTGCGCTGGGCACCGCTGTCTCAAGCACCGCTCTGCTGGGCCCTTCCTGTCAAGCACCGCTCCGCTGGGCCCTTCCTGTCAAGCACCGCTCCGCTGGGCCCCGCCGTCTCAAGCACCGCTCCACTGGGCACCGCCGTCTCAAGCACCGCTCCGCTGGGCCCTTCCTGTCAAGCACCACTCCGCTGGGCACCGCCGTCTCAAGCACCGCTCCGCTGGGCCCTTCCTGTCAAGCACCGCTGGCCCATTGGCAGTCCCGGTTCTGTGTCGGGCAGGCCTTCACGACGCACTCTGCCCACCATGCCTCCTCCATGACCAGTGGTCTCTGTAATCCACCTGATGGACTGTGGCTTTGCACTCCCCAGGATGGCACAGTGGGCAATCCACCCACTGTAGAGACTTGTGAGACTGTGGCTTTGCACTCCCCAGGATGGCACAGTGGGCAATCCACCCACTGTAGAGACTTGTGAGACTGTGGCTTTGCACTCCCCAGGATGGCACAGTGGGCAATCTACCCACTGTAGAGACTTGTGAGACTGTGGCTTTGCACTCCCCAGGATGGCACAGTGGGCATGGAGGGCCTTCGTGGATCTGGCGTCGTGGACTCATGTGGCTGAGGTGCCCCCCCTTCCCTTCCCCCTGAGGTGCCTGTTTTTTATTTTTGTGATGCCCCAGCAGTGTTCTCTCCAATGGACTCGATCTCTTGTGTGGGCTTTGCCCATGTGTTGCTGCACATTGGCCCACGGACATTTGGACTTTGAAAGACTGGGCCGGACTTTTGCTACTTGTATGGATATAGTTCTAGATGTGTATTAATTCTTCATATATTGCTAAGGTCGCTATACTTTATTGTTGCAATAATATAGTTCTACTTTTACATTCATTGCCTTTTGTCTTTGCTTTTTTTGGGAGGGGGTTTGGGGGGTGTCACTCTGACTTTTTTATCTGCATAGGTGTGTAGGTATTTTGGTGGGGGTGAGGGTGGGGGTGGGTGTGTGGCGTATGTGTGTGCCCGTAACCTTTCCTCCTCCCCCCCTCCCCTGTGTCGTAGGTGCAGTACTCACCGTTGTCGTCTGCGGCGAGGTTCGTGATCCTGGAAGAAGAGCAGGAAGGCAATGGCTGAGAGGATGTGGAGTTTGGGTTCCATGCTGTTCCGATTCCGCGTGGAGTGTGTCGAGGTAAGCGCTTTCCATTGGAGATGTCTGTTTCCGCCGTGTTTTTATCGGCGGGGCTCCCGCCCCGGAAAGGGTGGCGGATTGGTGAGTCGTGATAGGGTGGGCGGTACATTGTCTGCCACCTGCCTGTTGGCGGTGACCGCCGCGCTGTTTGTTTGTACCGCCGTGGCGGTCGGAGTGTTAATGCGGCGGCCTGTGTTGGCGGTTCCCGCCAGGGTCAGAATTCAATTTTTTTGGCCGCCAGCCTGTTGGCGGGTTGGCCGTCACTTTAACACTGACCGCCAGGGTCAGAATGACCCCCAAAATGTGGAGGAGACGACATTTGGGCTCCTGAAGTCAAGGTTCAGGTGCCTGACAGAAGGAAGTCTGTTGTATGCACCACCTCTCGTATGCAAGATGAAACTTGTATGTGCCATCTTGCATAGCATGGGATGAGCTGGTAGATGTGCCCAATGAGGAGGAGGATGACAATGGTGCAGAACAGTTGGAGAGGGAACTACAAAACACTGCTGCTGGAGTTTGCAGGAAACAACAAATTGTACAGAGCTTTTACACATAGACACTGTACAAATAATATCACTTTGTAAATATCACCAATAAATTATTTTGCTCCAGAATCTCCATGGTCTACTCATTCTCCACTATATATAACATTGGAATATTGCTGGAAAGGAACACAACAGTATTAAAGAAGGTTGTAACAGAGGTTGTGATGTAAGAGGGTCTAGTGCCTCCATGCCACACATCAGTGTCATATAACTCATGGCCATGTGGCTCTCAAAGGCCTAGATCCATACACCACAAAAAATACATAGCGTTAAGTGGGCATTGTGATAATTCCTACCCCTTTCCCCACATCATCCCCACTCCTGGCAAGATGATTGCAAGGGGGGCGTACATATGGTAGGGGCTGTTTCCAAATGGTGCATTAGAAAAATAGGAATTGAACAGTGTCACATATAAGGTGGGTAGCTGCTATGCCAGCAGTGAGCACGTGTGACAAGGGGGAGACCATTAGTATCAATGGACCTTCATTGACTGGTCAGGGTTAGGAACCAAAGTTTGAGCCTAAGCCTGCACCCTATTTCAATGGCGCTACATTCCGGCACCACCATCGGGCCCAACCCTGCCACATGGTGTGCTGTACCACATGTTGGCTGTAGAGTGTGGTAAAGTTTGCTAGACAAGTGAAGCAGCAATGGGTGCTGATCCACTCTCCATACATTTGGCCCATAGCCAGGATTTAACTATAAAATGGGAGAATGCACCACCAAATTAATGTCTGGGTGGAATGTAGGCAGAGTCTGTCCCGTTCCCTATGTACATTCTAACACACTTGTCACACAAATCTGCTGTCTTGTCACATGCCTGCAGCTAATCCGGATATACATGTAGAGACTGATGTACGGGTGTATGGCGTAGCTAGGAAAGGGCTTGCAATTACCTACAATGGTTGACGTGTGTCAGCAAGATTACCCAGTATGACCTGTATGATACCATCACACATCACATATGAAAACACACCTCTCACTGACACTCACATGCCTGACCAATAGAAAGTTGCTAACAGTGACAAAATTCCCTAAAATGTCTAGGTCTCCAACTTGCCACTCAGTGTGGGATGTGCAAATACATCTAGCAATGTCCAAACATGTCACAGACCCATCCTAAAATATATGGCTGAAGAAGGAAACAGATATGTTGCATGTGGCAAAAATAAATACAGCGCTGAGATAATTTCCCTCACTAACGAAATACACTGATGGTGACAGGGACATAGTTTGTGGAATGCAGAATTTAAGCAAACCCACGCACAACGAAGAATGTGGAAGGACAGCTGAGAGAATCCCACAGAAACTTGGAGATACAACATGGGGGGTCACTTGGAGACTACGCAAGTGCTGTGGCAGGTCTACTGTCATGTGTATGTGGAAGTCATGTACTCTCGCAAAACCTGGAAATGTGAGGTAAACGATTACGTAGCCAGTAGTAGAAGATGTATACATCTTCATATTCAAACAAGTGAGACTTTGCATCCTCTCCATATATAACCGAACAATGTTGCAGTAGAAGATGTGTACAAGATGTGAGCAGCTTAAACAGTGATAAACAAGATATGCCGTAAATGATGGCGAAGGTACACACATAGACCAATATTGACTGTGCAACACAACAATGTCACCATGATATCACTCAGCATATCTTCAGAGAGGATGACTAGGTCAGTGCATAACCCACTCATGTTTCCTAGAACAACAATGTTGTAATTGCTACTTGCATACTGTTCTTACAGAAGGCAGTGCCAGATGACATCATACATCCCCTGGGTCTTACACTAGAGATACAAGCCCTAACGAAGCTGCAAATAGAAAATGCTAAGAATGTATTACCATGTCTGTTAGACCATGCCAAATGATTAGACATGTCCTACAGGTACAAGTAGCCAGTCCCCGGTACATGAAAGGGCAAAGCTTGACATCAAGTACCCAAAAGGAAAATGAAAATTCCCAGGCCATTTGATCACAAATGTGCATGTGTCAGTCTGCAGGGGACTGCACATTGCTCTGCTGATGAGCTGTCATGAGGAGGCGAGATCCCCACCCAACAACCCCAAACCCAATGCTGAGGCTACATTGCAGACTCTTTGCAGAAATGTCGGGTTTCATATTCTATGAACACACAGCTGTGGTAAATTTTACACATATGGCACTACACATGTCTTTCGACACACACAGCACCGACCAACCTACATTGATACGTGTGAGTACACGATCCCCTGCATCATAGATGCATGAGGAACTATATATCACACGTGTAGCAGAGCATCATGGAGCCTGAACCTAACAACACACCTCAGCGTGGACACACATGCACTCACATTGCCAGGTGTAAAGTGAAATCAACCCAGCCATTGTCCACTGCATCCTCTGAGTACAATTTGTCATGGGTATCACATGCATTACCACATCTTGGACATAGCCCATTATATCTTCTGTGTTGTTTTTATATGTACATTTTTAAATAAGACATTACAATGTGGTAGACCAACAAATATGTGTTAGATCACTCGTAGTACACGTGTGGCAACATGTATGTGTAAAAAGTCTAGAAACACGTGCACAAATGCAAATATTATCAGTCATTGCATGCATCACACACATACAAACATGATGTATCACGTACCGATGTTTCCCTTCAGATCTGTACGATCATGCATACACAGGTAGCCATACCATACTTTCTACATACATGCATAGCCCCTGTGACATAGAATGTGAATCTTGGTGCACTGTAAGCCGCTCCAACAAAATCCAAACATTCCTGTTATGCATCAAAGGTTTCGACGTAAACATCAATATGCCATAATGTGCTACGCCAAAAATATGGTGCCAGGTCTTGTCACGCTTCATGGGAAGGAATACCATGCATGACCATCATTTTTAGAAACAAACGTCAATACTTCATACTTTGCTAAAATAAAAATTATGCCTGGCCCTTGCGCATCAATCGCAACTCTTGAGGCCTGGTCAGCCTCAATTGGGCAAAAATCAACACATGGCCGCCATGCATCAAAAAAACCAACGCATATCAGAAAATGTCACACATAGGCCCAGGAAGTGATGAAACAGTACTTCCTGGCTGCATACATGGTACAGTGCATTCACTTCACAGTCTTTTTGTCTGTGACTGTGTGAGGGTGTCTGGAGCTGGTGCTGGTGGAGGGTTGATTGTGTTGGAGAGTTTTCTGCTGTGTCCTGTTGCTGTTTTGTGTTTTTTGTCTTTTTCCTCAGTCTTTTGCAGTGTTTTAGTCCTGTATTTGCGATTGTATAGTGGGGTGTTTGTCCAGTGGTAGCATAGTTTGTTGGGGTAATTGGGGTTAGGTGGGTTAGTTTATTAATTTTTAATTTTTGGGTTGTGTTATATTTGCAGTTTGCACATACTGCATAATGTCTGGAAAAAGGAGGGCAACCAAGATATTAGCTGATGAACTGGGAGGGTTCATTTGGCTGGTGCAGCATTATCTTCCAGTGATGCTAGTTTTGGTTGGGCATGTAATCCACAGCTACCCCACAGAGGCATGGAAGCTGCAGTGGGGCAAGGTGCTCCACCACCTGCGCAGAATATTTGGATTAGTGCGCACCGACCATCAGTTGAAACGCCATTGGGCTGACCTGATAGCACTGGAGCATGATCTACTGGATTACCTGGGGATACAGAGTGGAGGACCAGTTGGTAAGTACCCCATTTGCATGGCAACATCCTTATTTGCATGTGCATGACAGGCGGACATAAGGTTGAGTGGAGAATGTTTTGTCAAGGGTCGGGACAGGTTGTTGTGGGCCAGATTTAAGAGCCCCTAGCGCCACCTTAGCACTGCCATTGTGAAAATCATAAATGACATTAACCCAGGGCTGAAGTGCCATTTTCCCTGCACCATATTACCAAAGTGGTGTGATGCATGCATAGGGCCACTTTGTTAAGCCTTGCACAACACAATGGTTGCGCCAGGAATCATGTATGGGAGGTTGCACCCCATAAACGAGGGCAAAATAAATGAGACAGGGAATAACTTTATATATCCTAGTGCCATTTTCCCTGCACTTTGAACGCCTGCTCAGAGCAGGTGTTAAAAGAGGGCATACCTTTTTATCTGATGGTCCCCTATTTACTCTGCAGGATTAGTGCAACTTTTTTGGTGCCACTCCTGCTGAGTACATAATTTGCGTCTATATGAAATGACACAATTGCCCCATACCCTGCAGCATGGTGCACTGTATATTTCATACGGAGCACACATAGTAGGTGAAAGGAGGGCGCTAAGGGGTGCAAGGACAGTTGCAAGGCACTAGGTGCAGCACCACTTTCCTTAAATCAGCCCCTTTGTGTCTTTGGCCAACAGCATTTAAGGGAGGTTAGCTAGGCACCGAGTCCAGAATACCTGCACATTCCTCTTTGTGTACATTGTGTATCACATACACCTCAAAATGTTATTATTATCTGACACACGTGTTGAATTTGTACCACAGGCCTGCCCTGTTTCACAGACAGTATGGGGCAGCCTTGACTCTGCAGCAGCACTAGCATATTACCCAGAAGCCAGCACCAACGCAGGCATAATTGGACCACAGAGCAAGTGTGTCTATGTTGAGGGGAGTGTACATGCGTAGGTTGGTATCCCTTCCTGGACATAACTGGTCGACTATGGTGACAATGACTGCCCATACAGTATTGGAAAGACATCAGTCATGTTATTCAGTCAATGTGCAGGAAGGGACTACCATGTGAACATGAGGAAACTGCCATGGCATTTTGCTCTAGTGTTTGTGCCTTGAAATGGCACACACATATCAGTGACAAGAAACAAGGATGTTTCACTGTATTCTTCAACACTTTGCTATGCTGACACCACCCCTGGGCAATTGTTAGTCTTTTAGCGCTAATAATGAGTAAGATGTCTTCAATATCTAGGACAGGGTCAAAAACAATGAGTGTTACAATGGGATGACCACTGCAACAACCATTGCATGCCCCTCAAATGCAGAATACTGTGCCATGCTGCCCCTTATGGACATGAAGGTGTAAGACAAATAAACAGTTATATGACAAATCCATGTACATATGGGGCAGTGAAAAGCACCACAGAAGTGCCAGGGAAAGTGATGCTTTGGTGGTGCCAGAGTCTCTTTATCTGGCCCTTCATCTCACAGATTGACTATAAATGTTTGACAGTTGTTCTGACCTACTACCAAGCTGATTTGCTTACTCAGCTTAACAAGTTGAATGTGAAACTGTTTTCCATGCACAGAAATGTCCATAAATTCACCAAGCTATGCATTCCTGTCATGTATTGCAAGTGGTTCTCCACCATACACCACTGGAGAAGTGCCCGATTTGAAGACCCCAATGCAGCCAGTGTCACCCTGTGTGTCACGTGAGTCATTCCTGGGTTTTGTGTCAGAGGGTATGATGTGTGCAATGTAATGATGAAATGTAATGTTTGACCAATGAGATGACGTCATCTGAGTTAGGAAATGGACATCATGTCTGATGCTATGTTCAGGATGGAGTATAAGCTGATTTTTGCACAAGTGTCAACGTGTGCTGCTATGAAATAGTGGTTGTTAGGAAAAGGAAAGCATGCCCCCATACATTGATGATGTGAAACATATGTGTCTGAGCTGCTGTTTGTCTGATTAGCAAGCCGGTTGCCAACCTATATGAAAAGCAAATTTCACAGCACTGTGTGTCAGACATAGCTTTCAGGTACTCAGGAAACGGTACAGTTGATGTACATTTTGAGGTCTCTATGGGGCTTATGAAGGAGTCATTTGCACCACCGGTGCCTCATTACTCTTCGGATTTTGATGTGACAGAGGTAGTGCAAGGAGCCTTATTTTGCTGGCCAACAGTCAGTTGAATACATAATGAGAATACAACTCTGCTCAAATAGGATTTTGGACATGTCTACGGTATGTAGCAAGCTACATGTGTGCAGATTTACCAACATGGTCTACCCATCACAAAGTTTATTGATCTTGGTCACATCACATGTGCGTAGAATGTGAATGCTGAGTGTGTACCTGGTACTTAGGAGATGCCTGACATGCATGTGCACATGTTGTTCAATAAATAGGAATACTGTAGCTGCCCCCAGTGCAGTGCCAATCTTACTGTACCCCTTAGGGCACCATGTGTGCGCAGCTTTAGCCAATTTGCACAACATAGCACAGGGTATGGGGCAATCTGTACCAAATCTGTATACAACATGGATATACTGTTCAAGGTTTCGCCAAACTATATGGGTACTAAGCCTGAACTGTACATGTGGGCCCATTGTGAACAATGGCGTGTCCCTTTGTAACGCGTGCTCTGAGCAGGTGTTAATCCAAGGACACATGAACAATGCTTTGCCAAACCTTAGAATTGCCAGTTGTAAGTTTCCTGTCCCCTACCCGGTGACTCCCAACTTGCATCCATGATGCCTGGCCAAGGCTTGATGTGGCACCAGGGGTGTCAAAGTGGTGGATTGCATACATTGTGTCACGTATTGCTAATGGGACAGGGATTCTGGAATTGTAGGGCCACTTGATCCTCACTAGTCTGATGACAGAAATGTTGAGCAAGGATGCAGTAGTCCAAAAACCTCTAGTCCCTGATGGTCAACAATGGATAGTCGTTACCCCAGTGACATCTACATGATACCTGTTAGAATTGGGGGCTTTGGATGGCAATCAGGTTTCCCGCTGTCTTAGCAAGGACCCACACTCTAGTGAGGGTAAATCACACACAATCCAGATTATTCTGTGCCCACCCTCTGGTAGCTTGGCACTGAGCAGTCAGGCTTAACTTAGAAGGCAATGTGTAAAGTATGTGTGCAATAAATCATGCAATAACACAGTATAACACCACAAAAATACACCACCCGGTGTTTAGAATAATATATAATATTTATCTGATAAAATGCAGGTCAAAACGATTAAGATGCAATAAGTATATGTTGAAAATATCACTGTAAAAAATGATATAAAGTGTCTTTAGTCTCTTAAAAGCACTAAATGTCTCTTTCAAGCACAAAGTACCTGGTTTGGGTTAAAAATCTCCGCAAAGAACCACAGAGGAGGAGATGCGTGGAAAACAGGGAGGTGTGTGTCGTTTTCTTGGGCTGTACACGGTGATGCCTCATTTCGTTTTCATGCAGGGAAGGCTTTGTGTTGATTTCCGGTGGTCGGTCCTGAATCCTTTTCGGGTTGCGGGGTTTTCGGACACCCCAAGGACGATGTGTGGATTTACAGTGCTAACAGGACGAAGTCACAGGAGCTGCCGTGGGCGTTGTGTGAAATTTCTACCGCATGGTGGGCACTGCGACGATTCCTCCCTGGAAGTCGGACTGCGTCATTCCGGCTCGGCTATGCGTCAATCCAGTGGGCCATGCGTCAAATTTCCAGTCGCTACGCTGGCGCTGCGTCAGTCTTCTTGTTGCATAGTCGGGCTTCATCATTCCGCATTGGCGTGCGGTGAATTTTTCACCACGATGCAGGCTGTGCGTCATTTCTGGCAGGCTGTGTGTTGATTTTCACCATACAAGGAGTCATTCTTGTAGAGATGAAGTCTTTTTGATCCTGAGACTTCAGGGAACAGGAGGCAGGCTCTATCAAAGCCCTTGGAGAGCACGGCCCAGCACAGCCAGAGAGCAGCAAGGCAGCAGAGCAACAGAAAGGCAGCAGTCCTTCACAGAAAGCAGTCAGGTGAGTCCTTTGGGCAGCCTGGCAGTTCTTTTGGTAGGTTGCAGATTCTGGTTCAGGTTCTCTTCTCCAGGAAGTGTCTGAGTTGGTAGGGGCAGAGGCCCTTTTTAAATACCCAAATGTGCCTTTGAAGCTGGGGAGACTCCAACGAGTGGTTTAGAAGTGGACAAGGTTCCCTTTCAGTTCAATCCTGTCTGCCAGGGTCCCAGTAGGGGGTGTGGCAGTCCCTTGTGGGAGGGCAGGCTACTGTCCTTTGACATGTAAGTGTCAGGCCCTCCACCCTCCCAGCCCAGGAAGACCCAATCAAAATGCAGATGTATGCAAGTGAGACTGAGTATCCTGTGTGTGGGGTGTGTCTGAGTGAATGCACAAGGGAGCTGTCAACGGATCCCATTCAGACATGGATTGTAAGACACAGAAGGATTTAAGTGTAGAGAAATGCTCATTTTCTAAAAGTGGCATTTCTAAAATAGTAATATTAGATCCAACGTCACCAGTCAGCAGGATTTTGGATTACCATTCTGGCCGTACTAAATATGACCTTCCTACTCCTTTCAGATCAGCAGCTACCACTCAAACAGTATATGAGGGTAGTCCCAATGTTAGCCTCTGGAAGGAGCAGGCCTCACAGCAGTGTAAAAACGAATTTAGGAGTTTTACACTACCAGGACATGTAAACTACACATGTATATGTCTAGCCTTTTGCCTACACAGCACCCTGCCTTATGGGTTACCTAGGACAGACCTTAGGGGTGACTTATATATAGAAAAAGGGGAATTTTAGGCTTGGCAAGTACTTTTAAATGCCAAGTCGAATTGGCAGTGAAACTGCACACACAGGACTTTCAATGGCAGGCCTAAGACATGGTTAGGGGGCTACTTAAGTGGGTGGCACAATCAGTGCTACAGGCCCACTAGTAGCATTTAATTGACAGGCCCTGGGCACATATGGTGCATTTTACTAGGAACTTGTAAGTAAATTAAATAATCCAATTGGGTATGATCCAATGTTATCATGTTTAAAGGGAGAGAGCATATGCACTTTAGCACTGGTTAGCAGTGGTAAAGTGCGCAGAGTCTTAAAACCAGCAAAAACAGTATCCAAAAAGTGGAGAGAGGCATGCAAAAATGTTAGGGGTGACTACCCTAAGGCTGTCAGGTCTAACAATACCATAGATGGCTGGTTGGAAGTTAGTATAGATTTGCAGTTTGTCAGTGTTGTGGAATGTGTGGTGGACAGCATGTGTCATTTGAAAATGCTGTGTACATTGCATGTCTGTTCCACCTCCACCCAATGCTGTATTTAATGCCATGTTCTCCTCATGTTTCAGCTGCCAATATGACACCAGCCAAGAAACACACCTTTGAGAAGAGTATTGACAGTTACAGGCACTACAGGTATTGACAGTACAGGCCGGGCACCAAAAGATGGAGAAGAGATATAGGAGGGAGAAATCCACTGAGGCTTGGCATGCATTTTCTTATGGGGGACCCACGCTTCATCCTATAACTGGTCAGGCCACATTAGGGAAGAAATATAAGGTCGGGGGACCTGTGCTGGTCCCACCCCCTCCACCCCCTCCACTTCTACTGCACGAATCCACAGCCAGGCTCCCCAACAGCCACCTGCTCCAGCGACAGGCTCAACCTTCGAATCTGACATGAGACCGGACACGGCAGCCATGATGGCAAGGCTGGATAAGTTGGAAAGAGACAGTGCCAGTTGGACTTGGCCCTTTTTGCAGGGTCATCCCCAATTTAGTTGCCTCCTTCCTCCTTTATTTCTGACCTGTTTTTGTTGGCTTTAGGACTCTGGGCACTTTACCACTGCTAAACATTGATAAAGTGCATATGTTCTCTGTGTAAATTTTATTGTTGATTGGCTTATACCTGATTGGCATATTTGATTTACTAGTAAGTCCCTAGTAAAGTGCACTGTAAGTGCCTAGGGCCTGTAAATCAAATGTTACTAGTGGGCCTGCAGCACAGATTGTGCCTCCCATATAAGTAGCCCTGCAAATATGTCTCAGACCTGCCACTGCAGTGTCTATGTGTGCAGTTTAAACTGCCAATTCGACTTGGCAAGTATACCCACTTGCCAGGCCTAAACTTTCCCTTTTTATACATTTAAGGCACCCCTAAGGTAGGCCCTAGGTAGCTCCATGGGCAAGGTGTAATGTATGTTAAAGGTGGGACATGTACTGATGTGTTTTACATGCCCTAACAGTGAAATACTGGCAAATTCGGTTTTCCCTGTTGCAAGGCCCATGTCTCTCATAGATTGACATGGGGGCTGCCTTTAAATACCATTAAAACGCAGATTCCTTTTGGGAGCAGATATACATATACACAGTCTCCAACCTCCTGGTGTGTGTCTGGGGCCTGGCCTGGGTAAGGCAGGATCATGTAAACACCAGAGACTCCACTGTGAAGTAGGCCTACTTCAAAGGCAGAAAGAAGTATAAGTAGTGGACCCAAAATCCCTGAAAATTAGATTACTTCTGGAACCAAGAGGAACTTCTGCCAATAAGAAGAGCTGGAGAGCTGGATGAGGAGTACAACCCCCTTTGCCTGTGACTATGCTTTGCTGGGTTGGCCTGCAGTAGCTGCTTCTGCCTGAGAGTGGACAAAGGCTGACTTTTGTGTGACTTCCCACTGGCGAAGAATCTCCAAGGGCTTGAACTGAGTTTGCCTCCTGTTGTTGAAGTCTCAGGAAAAACAAAGACTTCTCTCTGTCAGCACCTGGGCTTTCTGCTGAGAGTCCTGTCTGCCAAGTGGTGCCCTAACCTTTCTCTGGGCCCTTAAAAGGTGCAGCTGGTGGAAAAGGACAGAAATCCATGCAAAGAACGCTGTGCGGGGAAACTTTCAATGCATCACTCGCCCGCCGCTGATAAAAGACGTGCTGCGGACCTTACAGCTAAAATCAATGATCCACCTGCATTACGGCAGGGAGATCAATGCAACCTGGCTGGAGAAACGATGCTCGACAACTGCAGAGGCTGCTGTTAATGATGCAAGCTCCCACGCTGTGCAGTTTCTTGACACCGTGTGACCGGATTTCAATGCAACATCGCAGGGCGTGGAAAAATCAATGCAAAGCCTGCCTGGACCCGAGGTGCTCGTCTGGGATCAACTCATCGCTCTCTTGCAGGAGAGAAGAAACGACGCACGCCGAACCGACCAGGGAGGAACAACGCACGGTCATGCTTCTGAGTAAGAAATCAATGCATCGCTGGCCTTTTTCGACGCACACAAACCTGTGCAGCTTTATTTTAAGGCTACCAAGGTACCCTTGTGCAAGAGCAGCGTTCTCACTGTTTTCTAAGGATTAAGGCCCTCAATAGAACCCTGGCAGTTGGTGATAAAGCAGCGGTAATACCGCCAATAGGCCGGCGGTAACAAATATGGAATTATGACCATGGCAGAAACCGCTCAGACAGACAGCCACTTTAATACACCGACTGCCACGGCGGTAGCAACAAGCACCACAGCGGTAACCGCCAACAGGCAGGCGGAAGACAATGTGCCGCCCACTGCAGTATGACCAGCATATCCACCACCTTTTCCGTGGTGGTACCAACGACATCAAAAGCACAGTGGAAACAGAACACAGAAGTCAAAGGACTCACCTCTGGAGACTCAGGGAACAACCTCGACCCCATGGAGCCAGAGTCGCACATATTTCCCATGCTCGTCTACCTTTTCCTGCATTACAAACACTAACACCAGTGAAGACGACCACGGTGAGTACTGCCGTCTAGCACACAAGGGAGGGGGAAGGAAAAAGAGAGTGACACACAAACGCAACATGCAACACCTCCACCCCCAACACCATACACACAACCAGATGCAGTAACATTACATATCCACCCCGTACTCCTCAGGAATAATGCAAGGACAAAATGATTTGAAGAAAGAGAGTGTAATACGATTAAAGAACATGAATAAGTGCATTAAATTACAAACGTATATACATATTTACAAATGGAGGGACACTACCCAGTCCTCAATATCTGTGGGTCACAGGGCCACAACACATAGGCCAAGGCCCCACCTCACTCCTGCAACAACATGGAGAGAACACTGCAGGGCATCAGGTCAAAAATACACAGGCACCTCAGGGGGACGGGGAATGGGGGGGCACCTCAGCCGGAGGATGGTACAACACCATTGGTCCTGTAGGGGGCTACATGCCCCTGTGCGATGTCCTGGGGAGTGTAAAGCCACAGTCTCTCAAGTGGGTGGTTTGCCCACTGCTTGGTCCTGGGAGTGCAAAGCCACAGTCTCTCCAGTGGATGGTTTGCCCCGCTTGGTCCTGGGGAGTGCAAAGCCACAGTCTCTCAAGCGAGTGGGTTGCCCACTGCTTGGTCCTGGGGTTGAAGGCCACAATCTCTCTAGTGGATGGCTTCTTCACTGGTTCTGGAGGGGGCCTTGTGCCCACTGTGCTTCATCCTGGGGCATTGTGTCCTGTGATGCAGATCTTGGGGTGTGCAAGGCCACAGTCTCTCACCTGGTAGTCAGACCCACTGGATTTACAGGGGCCTGGATGAACAAGAGACCATGGAGGCAGGACTACACACTGTCCACAGACGGTGACAGCTGCTCAGTGGAGGGAGTGGTGGGGCTGGTGTTGGGGCGGGCAGTGGTGGGGGGGAGGCTCCAGCCCATCCCCTGCAGCCTCGGACGGCTGCCCACTGGGGCTGCTGGTGACGGTCCTGGCAGTGGTTGGGGGAGGCTCCAGCCCATCCCCTGTAACCTCGGACGGCTGCCCACTGTGGCTACTGCTGCTGGTGGTGGTGCTGGTGGCGGTGCTGGCAGTGGTGGAGAGAGGCTCCAGCCCATCCTCTGCAGTCTCGGATGGCTGCCCACTGGGGCTGCTGCTGCTGTCAGTGGTGCTGGTGGCAGTGCTGGTGGTGGTGCTAGCAGTGATGGGGATAGGCTCCAGCTCGGATGGCTGAACCACCATGGTTGTTGGGGGGGCTCAGAATGAGTCCCAGCACCAGGCCTCCTGTCCTTCCTGCCTGCTAGTGCCCCTTGCCCTTCACACCTGCAGCTGGTGGTGCCTCCTTGCCCTTCCTAGTCGCAGCTGGCGGTGCCTCTTTGCCCTTCGTTGATGCACGTGGTGCCAGCACCCTGTCAGTGTTGCTGCCTGGTGCCCGGGATCCTCTCCCACCAGCAGTAGCTGTAGACATTACTGTGCCCCTGGACTGGGTGGCTGATGTGCTTGCCTGAATTTTCTTCACCCTGGCCTGACGTGAAGGACGGGGGGGAGGCAAGGTAGGGAAGAGATCAATAGTGGAGAGGGAAAGCTTCTTAGGGACATTGGGGCAGGAAGAGGTTAAAGGTTTGGGAGTGGAGGAAGAGGAAGTAGTTGAGGAGGTGTCTGTCTGCTGTGTGTGGGTGCAGATGCATGGGCTGGATGCTGTTGTGAGGTGGATGGCTGTTGGGTGTCTGAGTGCTTGCATTTGTGTACTTTGGGAGAGGGAGCACAGACAAAGTGAGAGAGGACACAGGGGACATGTGCATGGATGTGGGGGTGGTGACTGCCAGTGAGGGGCATGTAGTGATAGGTATGATGGTGGTAGTGGATGAGGATGTTGTGCATGCAGGTGTGAGTGTAGACACAACTGGGAGGGAGGTGGACGAGGAGGAGGAGGGGGACACAGTGGAGGCAGTAGATGTTGGTATGTCTGCACCTGGATGGTGTTTTGTGAGTACCTGTGGGATGATGTGTGGTACTTGTGTTTGCCTGAACCACTCCTGTGTGTTGTCCTGGGTGCATGCTGGTCTGCCTGTGTGCTTGGGATAGGTTGGGGTTGAGGGGAATGGCATTGGCAGAGGAGGTTGGAGGGGGAAGTTTAGAAACAGGGACAATGGCTGCGATCAGGGAGGAAGCCAGGGCCTGGATTGATCTCTGTTGGGCCGCCATGCCAGAGTGAATGCCCTCCAGGAATGCATTTGTTTGTTGCAAATGGGCTGTCAGCCCCTGGATGGCATTCACAATGGTTGACTGCCCAACAGAGATGGATCACAGGAAGTTAATAGCCTCCTCACTCAGGGCAGCAGGGCTAACTGGGGCAAGGCCTGAGGTGTCTGTGGCGAAGGAGATCCCCACCCTCTTGGGTGAGCGGGCACGGTAAACATGCTGAAGGGCTTCTGGGAGGGCGGTGCTGGTTCGGGGCTGGCGGCTGCACCTGTAGTTGGGGTGGGCACAGAGGTGTCCGCTACCACCAGGGAGCTTCCATCGGAGGAGGTATCACTGTATGAACTGTCCCCTCCTGTCTCCGCCGTGGTGCTCCCCTCACCCTCCGTCCCACTGGTGCCCTCACCGTTGGTGGATGCGGCCTCCTGGGCCCTGTGGGTTGCAGTTCTCCCCATCGCCTGTGCCTCTACTGCTCAGTCAGATGATGCTAATGCACATAAGGACAGGGTGACAAAACAAAAAGAGGGGGGACAAGACAAAGGATATCCTTTGTCAATGGCGGCAACAACACCACCGTTGGCGTACACAACACACACACACAGGGAACAGCCCTATGCACTAGGCAATGCACTAACAGTCACAATGCTAGTCACCAGCCCATTGACAGGGATACCTAACACCAATTGCAGCATACCTGAGACCCACAGACCCCTGCCCTAGATTGTTTTGAGGAGGTTGACATCAGACCCTGCCCAACATGGGCCCTACCCCTCACTGGCCGGCCTGGCCTAGGGGCACCTACAGGCCCACATCCCCTATCCGGATGCCACCCCACCACGCGCACGTAGTATATTGGGGTACTGTACTCACCCCCTTGTGGCTGCTGTGATGCCCCCAAGCACCATCTAGCTCTGGATAGGCCACCGCCAGAATGCGGGCCATCAGGGGGGTCAGGGTTCGACGGGCACCCCTTCCTCGTTGGGAGGTCATCCCCAGCTGGTCTCAGGTCCTCCCACCATTTGCGACAGTGGGTGCTCCACCTGCCGTAGACCCCCAGGGTCCTCATGTCCTTGGCGATGGCATGCCATATACCCTTTTTTATGGGCACTGACCTGCAGAGAAATACACATAGGAAAAGGTATCAATCAGACCATCCTGCTTGTTACACTCATGGCCATAGCCCTCACACCCCCTTACGCATAGCCCTTACCCCAGTCCCCTCCCACCCGAGGCCCTCACACACAGCACTCCATGCATTCATGCCCCATTCATCGTGCTCACAGTGCACCACCTGTTGGTCTGGAGGCCCTTACAGCATTCAGTACTGGGGTAGGACCCCATCTACCAGTATCTCCAACTCTGCAGCGGTGAAGGCAGTGGCCCTTTCCCCAGTGAGACGAGCCATGGTCGGTTCCAGACACAGGTCACAGCAGCACTTGCAGTGTAGGTCCTCTCCTGTTGAAGGTCAGGTAGCAAGTGGGTGACAGATAGAAAATGGCGGTCATGTCCGCGGCAGTGCATACCGTCGACGCTGGCGTACATCACCATTGCCCACTGTAACCCATAGGGCCCAATGGTATCCAATGAGGAGTTGCACAGCGATTTTCAAGTGCCTCCCGCAACAGCGCGCAACATCAGCAGAATTACCTCATTTACACCTGTCCCTCCATACAGGACAGGTGGACATCATTTCGGGGGGGGCAGGCTATGGCACCTAACTGCATCACAGTACACATAGGCACCATTTGGGACTATACAACAATATTGTGTTACAGTCAAAACATGCAATGCAGTGTAGTGTTTGGAAATATGGAATACTGACCAGCTTCTCACGTTTGCCCCCTAGATTGCAACCGCTGTGAATGAATAGGAAATGGAGACATCCTACCGTGTACAGGCCGCTGGTGGACTTGGCAACAATGGAGGACAGGCACATTATCCTCACCTATAGACTAGGCAGGGCCACAATCACAGAGCTGTGTGTCCAATTGGAACCTGACCTGATATCTGGTATCCGTCAGCCCACCGGGATCCCCCTCTTGTGCAAGTCCTGTCAGTGCTCCATTTCCTGGCAAGTGGATCCTTCCAAGTGACAGTGGTCTTGGTAGCAGGAATGTCTCAACCAATGTTCTCAATAGTGCTGACCAGAGTATTGTCTGCCCTGATTAAACACATAAGCAGCTACATGGTTTTCCCCCAGGTGGAGGATTTGGCCACAGTGACAGCTGATTTCTATGCAATAGGACATATCCCCAACATAACTGGGGCTATTGATGGTACACATATTGCATTTGTCCCGTCCCCCCGGAGAAATGAACAGGTGTTCAGAAATTGAAAGAGCTTTCACTCCCTGAATGTGCAGATTGTGTTCCTGGCAGACCAGTACATCTCCAATGCCAATGCAAAGTATCCTGGGTCTATGCATGTTGCCTTTATCCTGAGGAATATCAGCATCCCATATGTGATGGCTCAACTCCAGAGGCACCAGGTGTGGCTAATAGGTGAGCCCTGGTTCTCACCCAGGGGATGTTGATGTATGGTGTGGGCCCTAAGCGTTAGTGTGTGTCTAATAGTTGTTCCTCGATATTTGCAGGTGACTCTGGTTACCCCAAACTCTCATGGCTACTGACCCCTGTGAGGAATCCCAGGACAAGGGCAGAGGAACGTTACAATGAGGCACATGGGTGAACAAGAAGAATAATAGAAAAGACATTGGCTTCCTGAAGGCCAACTTTTGTTGCCTCCATCTAACAGATGGATCCCTGTACTACTCACCCAAGAAGGTGTGCCAGATCATCATGGCATGCTGTATGTTGCACAACCTTGCCTTACGTCACCAGGTGCTTTTTCTGCAGGACGATAAGGCTGGAGATGGGCATGTGGCAGCAGTGGACCCTGTGGACAGAGAAAATGAGGAGGCAGAGGATGAGGACAACAAAAGTGCAATAATACGACAGTACTTCCAATGACACACAGGTAAGACACTGTAATTACACTTTACATTGACAGTTTTGTGTTTGACATTGTCACTGGCAGGCTGATTTTGCCACTTCTATGGCCACTTACTGTACCCTTTGGCATCTCTATTTTCGGATATTTGTGCCCCACTATCGCTCCTGGTGTGTTGACTGCAGCCAACTACAGGTCACTCCTATGTATACATTATTGTACAGTTATGTTGCAGTGTTTAAAGCTTGATAAACAAATACATGGTTAAATGATTTGACAGACTCCATACTTGTGTTTATTCAAATGGTGTTTATTTAAGTGCTAATGATTAGAGGAGGATGTGCAATGGGCTGGGGTGATGATGGAGGAATGTCCAGAATAGAGTCCTGTCTATTTGTATCAAAGGTGCATTGTCCAAGAGGGCATAGGAAGTGGAGCAATGGCAGTTCAAGGTGGACAGGGTGACAGAGTGGGACACAAGGGTGGCATTCAGGAGAGTCTTATTTCCTGGCGGGGGTCTTGGAAATAGTCTCTGGCTTCTGCCTGGATCACAGGGACTGATTGCGGGGTCGTTCTCCTTATGCAGGGTGCGGGGTGCTGGTGGCCTGTTGTTCCTGTGGCAGGGCCTCCTGTCCACTAGCGGCAGCAGAGGTGGAAGGCTGTTCATCTGTTTGGCTAGTGCCAGATGCCCGGTGGTGTGCCACTGCCTCCCTCATGGTGTTAGCCATGTCTGGCAGCACCCCTGCAATGGAGACCAGGGTGGTGTTGATGTCCTTCAAGTCCTCCCTGATCCCCAAGTACTGTCCCTCCAGCGGCCGCTTGGTCTCCTGCAACTTGTCCAGTATCTGGCCCATCGTCTCCTGGGAATGGTGTTATGCTCCCAGGATGTTTGTGAGTGCCTCCTAGAGAGTCGGTTCCCTGGGCCTGTCCTCCCTCTGACGCACAGCAGTCCTCCTAGCTTCCCTGTTGTCCTGTGCCTCTGTCCCCTGAACCGTGTGCCCAATGCCACTGGCCCCAGGTCCCTGATAATCCTGTGTTTGTGGGTTGGCCTGGGGTGCCTGTAGTGGTGTACACATTGCTGGTTGACGTGTCCTGGGGACAGAGGTATGGGCCCGCTGGGTGGGTACTGTGCTGGTGTTTCCTGAGGGGGAGGCTCTGTGGTGGTATGGGACTGTGCCTAGGTTACCGACTGTCCGGAGATCCCTGATGCGCCAGGTTGGTCATCCAGATCCAGGCATCCAGTCCACAGCTGCTGTCATCACTGTGGGCCTCTTCTGGGGGTGGACTGGAAGTTGCTGGACCTCTTCTCCAGTGACTTTGGGTGGGGGACCTGTGGGGATGTAATTGCAGTGCTATTGGTTCTGTGTGTGTCATCTTGTGCATGTGTGTACTCGCCCTGTATGGTTGCTATTGCCCTGGCAGCTTTGCCTTGTGTGAGTAGTGATTTTGTGGGTTAGGTGATTCTCTCTATGTTGCATGCTTTAGTGATGGGTGTCCATGCATGTCTGTGATGGGGGTCTGGGCATTGGTGTTACATGCAGGGCTTGGTATTGGGATGAGTGGGTTGTGATGGTCGGGTATGTGGGAGGTGGTGAAGTGATGAGAGTGACGGTAAGGGTGGGGGTATGTGATGGCATGCAGGTCAGGGGGTAATAGTAGTAAAGAGTTGACTTACCAGAGTCCAGTCCACCTGCTACTCTTGCCAGGCCCTCAGGATGCATGATTGCCAAGACCTGCTCCTCCCATTTTGTTAGTTGTGGGGGAGGAGGTGGGGGTCCACCGCAAGTCCTCTGTACAGCTATTTGGTGTCTTGCTGCTGTGGAACGCACCTTCCCCCGTAGGTCGTTCCACCTCTTCCTGATGTCATCCCTTGTTCTGGGGTGCTGTCCCATGTCATTGACCCTGTCCACGATTCTCTGCAATAGCTCCATCTTCCTAGCAATGGACGTCTGCTGCACCTGTGATCCGCATAGCTGTGGCTCTACCTGGATGATTTCCGCCACCATGACCCTTGGCTCCTCCTCAGAGAATCTGTGGTGTCTTTGAGGTGACATGTGTGTATTGTGAGTGGTGTGGGTGAGGGTGCTGAGTTGGAGTGTGTGATGTAGGGTGCTTGGATGGTGTATAGGTGATGGTGGTGTGTGTCTGTGATCTTGTCTGTGGTCTTGCTATCTCTCTTGTGGCATTTGTTTGTATTGGTAAAGGGATGTGGGTAATGTGGGTAATGTTGATGTGTGCTTTATAGTGGTGTGGGTGTGTGTAAGTGTGTCAGGTGTGTGTAGTTTGAATTGTCCAATGTGGTGTAGTTTTGTTAGGTTGTGTGTATTTTGAGCACAGTGGTATGTACTGCCAATGGTTTAGCGCCATTGAATGTCCGCCATGGTGATTCGTGGGTCATAATGCTGTGGGTGTAGCTCTGTTGGCTTAACTGTGTGGGTTTTGCTACCGCCAGTTTATCACTGACCTTTGGTGTGGCGGACTTGTGTGTGTGGCTGTATAGTGACTGATTGCTATGTATGGGTTAAAATATGGGTGCCAAGCTACCAAAGGGGTGAGCAGGGGTTAACTGAGGGTGATTATCCTTTACCCTGACTAGAGTGAGAGTCCTTGCTTTGACAGGGGGTAACATGACTGCCAACCAAAGACTCCATTTCTAACAGTGCCCATAATTACAAATTACTTAAGTACTGCTCGAAGAAATGGAAGAAGTTGTAAAATATTTGTGCCACAGCCTCCCAATTCCTTCTGTCTCCCTTTTACTGATGTTAAATCTTTTAGTGGGGTTTAGGTGGTTATTGTTAGGACAGTATCTTATTGTTACGGTGTCTATGTTAAAAAAATAGAAACATCTATAAAAAATGAAAGAAATATATATTTGTTTAGGAAGTGGGTTAGGTTAGTACATGTATAGCCTTAGTTTATGTTGTCTTACTCGTGTCTTGTCTCTTAAAGGGGGTGGGGGAAATGTTTAGAGTGTGGCGTTACATGTGTTAGATACGTTTTGAATAGGATAGATAGGTATAGGTGTAAGTTAAGTTAGTTTAGTGTAGGGTAGTGTATAGGTTAGGTTTCGTTATGATGTTGGTAGTGTTTTAATAAATCCTATTAGTATTAGGCAATTATATCTCCATGTTGATTAGGTGTCTGGGTGTTCTCATGTGTGCACTGACCAAGTAGAAAGAATGGCATAGGGTAGGCTTTCTATCTTTATTTCATTGGATGACAATGTGCATCTCCTATGTCCAAGTAGCTGTCAGATTAGCTGATAAATGACATCAGCTTCTCAAAACATTTGTCATCCACAGTTCCAGCCAATCACATTGTGTATGTATACGGTATCTTGGACAGGTAAACATGGAACTTCAACTGTCATTGCTGGAGTCTGGCAGTATTATTGGTGGAAAGTGTGGCACATGACATTAGCCATTTTTGGGTCTGTATCCTGGCACAGTGACAGCTGCCTGTCACTGATTGCACAACACATATTAGTTGTACTGGTGCTCTCCTCTGGGTAAATTACCATACACTTGGTTCAGACCCATACATGCCACATGTCAACTTCCATGGATATCTTTTCAATACATGTATTTAGGACTCGTAAGTTGGTTGTAGCCCACAACGCCATCATTAACCTTTTTCATGTTAGGATCCTAGTGTGTGGCTTTGTGTCTGTCAGTAATGCACACATGTAATTATGTTCTGTTCCCTTTGACATAGCTTCACACAATGCATACATTTAGCTGAGCCGTGTTGATTGATCACAGTATACGTTGAAATGTTACATGTGAACAAGGTGATTCATTTACAGGTGCAAGTGTATTTTCCAATGCAATACAATGTCCATTTTACAGACCCCATGAGAGATCTTGAGCCACTTGTTGAAAAATCAGAGTGCAGGGGTGAGGGATATGTCATGGGACATGGTTAGGAGAAGTGTGCATGAGTGAGGAGATGTACAAATTGCCAATAGGTAAGATTTGAGACAATGACAGTCTGCAGCAAAGAACTCAACAGTGGTTGAGTGAAAAGGGCACATTGGCAGCTGTCACAACACTGGCATGATCTAAGGAGATAAAGTCCATGTGGCACAGGCTGGTGCTACCTGGTGGTTTTCCTTGTGAATGTTGTTCCTTCAAAGATCCCGACAGCTGACATTTGTGGGAACACAAAAGGCATCACTGCAGCAAGTACAAACATCACAGTGGTAGGAAGCCATATTTTCACGGATGTAGGCCACTTCCCTCTGTATGAACTCCTGGGTATTCTGTATAGCCCCCAGCCTGTTATCTATCATGCTACTGCCACTTTGGGAGGGCAACTGTTGAAGCCTCTGCCTCATGACAGCAGCTATGTCAGCCAGGGACTGCTGGAGTTCACATAGTGGGAAGTGGGTGCCTCTGATGACAGATGAGTTGTTCTTCATTGGACTGAGGCACCTCTGCACTCCCTCTAGGCTGCCAGCCATGGTCTCCATCCCCACCACACCTGCTTGGCCAGCTCCCACTGGACACCTACCACTGTCCTCTGAAAGCTGGTGTCTGGGTCCTTGGAGTCCAGGGCTGCCTGGTTGGTGCTCTGTGTTGGTAGCTGGGTGGTTCATGAGGAGACCCCGCAATACTGTGTGTCCTCCCTGCGGCTGGAGGTGGTATCTGGATGGAACCTAGGATATCCTGGAGAGTCTCTTCATTGATAGTCGGCAGCTGGTCATCCATGTCATCTGTAAAATGCAGGGCAGGCAGGTCGGCATGAGGTAAGGCCTCATCCACTGCAATGAGATAGTGATATGTTAATCTTTGACTGTGGTAGCTATTGACATGGTACATCATTTACTTGCTAATGGAGGCTCAGTGACATGTTATATGATCCCAGGTTGTAGTTGTATATTATGTGTAGCATTGTGCATCACACATGGGCAACCTTATAAGATATTGTGTGCTTTGATCCCACACCACCAACTTCCTTGCAGACTCCTTGCCCCTGCCATGACACCATGGTGGCACATAATTTGCCTTCCTATTCACCATGGTTTCACACAGAAGTGTACTGTGTGCTGTCACTCTTTTGGTGCTATAATGCATTGACACCATGAATGGTGGCACTAGTGCAGCATAGCACAGGTAGGTCCATTGCATGCAATGCTTGTGTTACTTTCTCATCTGCCTGTAGGCAGGCCCAACACATGTGCTATTTGGAAGGGACAGTGCAACCATTATGGATTGTCTGTCCCATTAGTTTGTTCCTCCCTACATTTGGGACATTTCCTTGCAGACAGCCTATCTACCACAGGCATATGTTGGTGTAAGGATGCAGAATCTGGATCAATGCATGCATTTTAAGACTTTGTTGATGTGGCACAAGGGGAATCTGCGGCTTGGATCCACAAGGGTAACTATTTGTATGATGGTACAGTTTCATTACCTGCTAGTGACATTGTGCCGGTAGTGCAACTTTGATGCCACTTGTGCCAGTTCTTACACATGTTGAATGTCCCATTAAGCAGTATACTAACCATTCACACAACACGCTCAATCAAAAGCTGCTTGTACAGCTTCACAAATGATGTTCACCAACATGCCCCATTTGTTGTATGAGTTAATTTTTGTGGCCATTTCCAAATGGCGCATGGAGGTGTGAGAGTTGTTGTTGGTCCACCCTGTGTGGTTTGCATTGCACAGTTGCACAATTAGGGTCTGTTTTTTTCTCAAGTGGCACAGCTCAGTGCAGCAGCAATATGTGTTGCACTGTGCTGCACCAGTTTTGAAACGGAGGGATGCGTCTTGTTTACTGGAATAGGGCAAGTGCTTGCGATTCCCCCTGTGCCTGCTCAGATTTGTTCTCCCTGCACCAACGCAGGCATCATTGAACCATGATGAAGGGGTGCATGTGTTGAGGGGATAGATTGTTTATGTGCAGGGAGGTGCCCCTTTCTGCACATGAACAAGTAATTATGGCAAGGTGGCATTTCAATGTGTGCTGCAAGATAGAAGGGCAATGACACAAGGAGAAAGGAAAGCGCTTTGCCTTGTTGCGCCATCCTGACACCATCCCTGGGGTGGTATTGACATCAGTCCCAGTCTCTGATGAACATGCTGTGTTGGATTTGGGGCAATGACAATATGCAATGAGTGTTGTTGTGGCACAGCCACACTAATTACACATCCCTTCCAGGCAATGGGCTGCATATTTGCGTGCTGGTGTAAAGCCATAGTAAATGGCTTATGTCCACGTTGTGTATATGTTGGAGTGCATTGCGCAACCAGAATGTCACTACAATTGTGGCGATTGGGCATTTTGATTCAGGGCCTATGTATCACAATGCAACCCTTTAGCATGCATTGAGTGCGTCCTATGAGCCTCCCCCTTCTGCATTTTGCGAGATTCCAGATAGTCCCCCGTGCATCTTACTCTACATTTGTGGCAGTTCTTCATAGTCTGCGCTGTCCTGTCCTATGATTCCAGTGTCCGGCTCCTCTGGGATTACAGTTGTGGCCATCTCTTCCAGCTCATCCCGGTCCTCCTGTGGTGCAAGACTTCCACCAAAAATTAGTAATACACTGTTCCAACCATGTAAAACAGAAAGTAGTGACCGGGGTCCTAAATTCTAGGAGCAAGAGGCCTCACACACCCATAGGGTGTCATGCTTCATCATAGGCACTGCTCCTCGTCAGACCGGCGCTGCAATGTCTGATGGGCACCACCCCGTGTGGGGGGGCTCTTTGCCGGAGATCTTTTTATGTGGTGGTGCCGTGACCCCAAAGGTAATAGAAGTGTCAACGGAGATCAAAAAAGAATGTGATTTAAAATTGACTACCAAAACCGCCACTGAGACAATGGATTTTATTAGACCAGATGGACGGTCAGGGCCAAGGTTAAAAATATATAGTCAGAAGAGTGAATAGAGAAATTAAGATCAATCACTCTTATAGTGAAGAAATGTATCAAAAGGAGGGGTTTGGGAATTTTCCAAAGTCTACCCTCTCATGGGTCAACATGTTTCGCATCCTGGTGGTCCAAACGGATCCAGTGATGCTTCATCAGGACCTTATATGACTATGTGTATGTCCTAGGTACTAAGGGCCACATATATTTCCGAACAAGGTATACAAGTTACTATAAGCCCGCAATTAGCTGGGGGGAGTAACAATCACTTACATGAACGTGGAACCAGTCGTTCCTAACTCGTGCCCGTCCTAAACTTGAAGACGCGCATCCTAGGAATACACAGACCAATGGTCCAGCGCTAAATGACGTTTTTGTCTGCTGCTGTGACCAGGAAGTAACCTACCCCGGTCCGTGGTTCCCGAAGATCTTCCCTGACCCATGAGAGGGTAGACTTTGGAAAATTCCCAGACCCCTCCTTTTGATACATTTCTTCACTATAAGAGTGATTGATCTTAATTTCTCTATTCACTCTTCTGACTATATATTTTTAACCTTGGCCCTGACCGTCCATCTGGTCTAATAAAATCCATTGTCTCAGTGGCGGTTTTGGTAGTCAATTTTAAATCACATTCTTTTTTGATCTCCGTTGACACTTCTATTACCTTTGGGGTCACGGCACCACCACATAAAAAGATCTCCGGCAAAGAGCCCCCCCACACGGGGTGGTGCCCGTCAGACATTGCAGCGCCGGTCTGACGAGGAGCAGTGCCTATGATGAAGCATGACACCCTATGGGTGTGTGAGGCCTCTTGCTCCTAGAATTTAGGACCCCGGTCACTACTTTCTGTTTTACATGGTTGGAACAGTGTATTACAAATTTTTGATGTTTCCATTTGGAGGATATACACTGGACCATAATTCCTCCTGATCCCTTCCGTATTTTGAGCAAGACTTCCACCTCCAGTATGCAGTGCTGGCTTTTGGTTCCTAGACACTTTCTCCTTAGTTCTGCGCTTACATTCGTGTCAGAGCTTCTTGTAATCAGTGACAGTACTCCTCACTTCTGTGACACCACTGACTTTGTCTACTATTGCCTGCCATATGGCCTTTCTCCTACCTATTGGCAATTTGGAGGTGATGAAGAGCTGGTGATGGTGCTTCGTCACCTCTCTGACCAAGATGTCATGTTCCTCCTCATTAAAGCGACACTTCTGCTGCCTCTTCTCCTTCTGGGACTTTGCTGGACCCTCCTGGCTGGTACTTGACTGATTGGGCTCTCCCTAGGGTATCTCCTGGCCTATATTCCCCATCTTTTCTTCCCCAATGTTTTTTCTAGGTTGCGCTTTTTTTTAAGCTAATGTGCTTAAATATGGCGCTAACCTATTTTGCATCAAAAAACGTGCCGCAGAACTGCCTAGGGCCACTTTTGCACCATTAGCATAATTGTTTCTTATGACATGTTGCAATGGTTAGCGTCATTCTTTTTTGGCATTAACCATTCCTTAGCACCATTGTGCATCATTTTTAAAATATGGTGCACTGATAGCACTGGGAATGACGGTAGCTCAAGTTACAATTTTTGATGCACAACTGCGCTAGCGCAGTTTTCCATAATTTTTTATAAATCTGGGCCTCATTATCCTTTAATGTCATTAACAGCCGCAGAAAAATGCGCATAGCTACTGACTTTTGTAAATCAGGAAGTGAATTTCATGCTTGTATTTGCCAATCAGCAACTGAATATTACAAGAACATTTGTCTCTGTACTTAGGGGCATATTTATACTTGTTTTGCACCGAGTTTGCGTCATTTTGGTTTTAGGCAAATTTGGTGCAAAACTTACTCATATTTATACTTTGGCGCAGGACCTGTCTAGCGCCAAATATATGGAGTTAAAGTAATTTTGGGACATGGAAACCTACTTTGCGTCAATGAGATGCAAAGTAGGTGTTCCTGTGCAAAAAATGACTCTGTGGACTTAGCGCCATATTTATCCCCGTGCTAAAATCATGCACGGGGGAGGAGGGGTCAAAAAATGGTGCAAAGCTTGCTTTGCACCATTATTTAACGCGTGGGTCAGGGCAGGCGTTAGGGGACCTGTGGGCCTATTTCCGTGGTGGAACACCATGGAATTAGCCCACAGGTGCCCTCCCCAGGGCCAAGGTACACCCCCACCCACACCAGATGGACAGCGGATGATGGGGGTCCCCATCCCAGGTACGTATAGGTAAGTACAGGTAAGTATTTGTTTTTAAAGTGCCATTGGGGGGCTTGAAATGGGACCCCCTTCATGGCACTGGGTTCAATGGCCATGCCTCGGGAACCCTGGTCACCTGTGCTGGCCATTGGGGTGGTGGGCATGACTCCTGTATTTTCTAAGACAGGAGTCATGTGGTATGGATGGTTTTGAATCAGAAAATGACGCTAGGCAGGTTAAAGTCATTTTTTTTTTACTCTAACCTGCCTAACGTAATTCTTTGGAGCAAAACCCACTTCTTCCATACCGCCAACCCCCCACGGCTACCGTAATTTTTCTTTACGCTAGCCTACCCATTCCACCGGCTTGCATCATTCCATATATATGGTGTCCGGCTGGTGCTCAGAAATGGTGCAAGCCGGTGCTTAACTTTTTGGTGCAAAACTGCATTAGTGCAGTTTTGCACAAAAAGTATAAATCAGGGCCTTAGTGTGCTCATGAAGAGAAAAGGTTAGTGAATCAGGCCCATGAAAAGGTAAGTGAGAAAGGGTGTAAGGAAACGAAATCTTGAATCCATTTGAACACAATGCAACCAGAAAAGATTACTGTGAAAGAAAATTAAGAAATTAGGGATATGGAAAGGGAAGTATAATGAGGGGAAATGCAAGAAAATCTCAAAACAGTTGGAGAGTCATTATCTGTGTCATGAAGTGACAGGAGTCATCACAAGAAGAGGTAAAAAAATTGCCAATTTTTAAAGCTATTCAAAGTTAAAAACCAGCCATTAAACCCCTGGGACAGACTTGTCAACTATAAGGATCCTGCAATCTATTAAGTATAAGATTTCTTGTTTTAAAATCCCTTGCACAACCCAGGCCGATTATCTTGTGACAGTGATGAGGTTGACATTGACGAATTAGCTTCAAAGGTAGAGCCACAGATGACACGCATATGTTCCTTTCTACCCAATTGGCATAGTTTTCCCAACCTATCAGAAGTTCACAAAAGAGATATATTGCATGTTGATGGGAGACTTTTGTCAGTTTAAGAGACTGAAACAATGAGAGAAAAATCTAAAACAATCACAAAATAAAACATTGCAAAGGATGCTGGGTGCATTTGATCTGCATTGCATTTCAATGTACAGAAAATGGTCACAGATGATATGCAATCATGATTTGCACATGTGATTAGTGACCAGAGTATCTGTGGATTTTAGTGATGGCTTTAAATAGCATTTTCTCGTCTTGAAAGTCTGCCTCATGCATGGGAACATTATACTTTACACAGAAGATGGCTTATAGAACTCCACTGCATTTGTTACAGATAGGACTGAAAGAATGACATATTGATATAGTGATATCTATTGACACTCAGAGAATCTAATTATTCACTTTCCAAGAGGGTTTAACTCCAGAGGCCAGATTTAAGATGCCCCTTGCGCCACCTTGTGCAACATTAATGTCATTATTTTTATGCTAATGTAGCGTTACATTGGCCAAAAGGTAGCTCCATGTTTGCAAGGTGGCACAATGCGAGTGTTGCGCCACTTTGTAAACCCTTGTGCCACTTTATGCCTGTGCCAGTCAAAGGCGGTCATTACGAGTCTGGCAGTCTCTTGACCGCCAGACTTGTGGTGGCGTACGGACCGCCGGTCCGAACACCACATTAAGACTGCAGCAGTCATGCTGCAGTCAGACCGCCAGCGCCGTCAGGATTAGTCGTCCCAATGGTCTGGCAGTCTTGGCGATCCTAATCTGCAAAGGCAGCGCTGCTTGCAACTTCGTTCACTGCCAGTGATTTCTACTGCCATGAAAAGGCTGGTGGAGAGCGGATGCAGGGACACTTGCATTGGACAGTGCAGGGCTACCCCTGGACAGCACCATTGCTTTGCAGACAGTGACCTTTGTGAGGGTGCTCATGAACCCTGCATCCGACAGCATTGTCCTGCGGGCTCTATTATGAGCCAGAGACAATGCTGTAGGGTGTTTCCCACTAGGTCGGCTGGCAGAAACTCAGTATTCCACCTGCCAACCTAGCAGGAAACTCTTAATGGGCCCAGCGGGGAGGAAGTCACTGTGGTGGCAACCTCCCCGTCGGACGTTCGGGCAAAACCGTCTGCTAAACTTTTAATCAGGCCCATAATGTATGCAAGGGGTGTGTTCTGGCGTTGGGAGGCCCAGACAAATGGCACAGTGGAGTCTGTAAGATTTCACTGAGCCATTTCCAGTGTCATTTTTAATGCCTGCCTAAAGCAGGTGTTAAAATGAGTCTCCCATTGTTTTCAATGGGCCTCCTTTCACTTTGCAGGATTAGCGTCAATATTTTTGGCACTAATCCTGCAAAGTGCCAAACTAGCATCAACATTTTTGGCACTAGTTCCCTAACGTCCACTATGGTGTGCCATACCATAAATATGGCGCACATGTGATGGCGTGGGGGGGCACAAGAAAAGTGGTGCATCATGACATGATGTGGCACTTTTCATAAATATGCCCCCAAATGTGTTGCTACTATTTAAGCCTCAGAAAGTGGACATAACATTGGATACATATCAGACATTTTCATCAATAAAACCCAGCACTGCTTTTGCTTGGCAAAAATGTGTATGCATATATAAAGTATAGTGCTATTACCACTAAAATATGGAACTGGATTGCTGAGTAAGTAGTCCTCTTCTTTCGATTCACGTGAATTCACCGAAGAGACCCTTTTTTGTGGTCTTGTTGTAGGCAGGTTTAGTTGTCTGTTGCCGGTAGTATTGTATACAATTCTACATAGAGTGGGATTAGGGTGAGTCCCTCACTCATGACCAGATGGTTTCCATGTCAATTCCAATGCCCTGCTCCTAATTCAGATGTGAAGGCTTTCCTCCCTGTTCTTATGTTTGTCTTATCCCATGGAGGATTACTGCTTACCTTGCTAGTGACTGAATGAATTGTATCTTCCCACCATTGAGGTCTAGAGAACTATTTTTGTCGTTTAACTATAATTTCTGATTTAGTATTCCATGTTAGTGTGTGTCCTGCCTGTTTCTCTGTCTTTTTTCACTCTAGCAAGAGCAAGCTTGCACTTATTATCTATGTCTCCCATCTGTGCTTCCACACCCATCTTGAAAGGAGCCTTCCAGCAATTCTCAGAATTCCTCTTCCTATATCCCTTCCCCTACTTCCCTGGTCTTGTCCCTTCTCTCCTCAGATTATCGCTGTCCCCACGGGGTCTCACTCCTTTGTGCGCCTGCTAATAATTCCAAGACAGGAGACCGTTGATGACTGAAATATTTATTCTGGTGTTCAATCCAACAGCAGTACACAGCATAAGCACTAACCAGGAGACCTTCCTGTAGCCACTGCCCTGGCATTCTATTTGTTAGAAATGGGGTCTCTAGTTGGCAGAGGTATACATCCTTGTCCAAATAGGGACCACAATCCTAGTCAGGGTAAGTCCGCACAATCTAAATTATCCTGTGCCCATCCTCTGGTAGCTTGGCACTGAGCAGTCAGGTTTAACTAAGAAGGCAATGTGTAAAGTATTTGTGCAACACATCATACAGTAACACAGTGAAAACACCACAAAAATACACCACGCAGGTTTAGAAAAATATAAGATATTTATCTGATTAAATTAAGGTCAAAATGATAAAGATTCAATAAGCACAATTCGAAATGTCACTTTTGCAAGATTAAAAAGAGTCTTAAGTGTTAGAAATCAACAATGGCCTTTTGTTAGCTCAAAGTACCTGTTTTGTGTCAAAAATTACATGCACGGAGACCACAGAGGAGGAGATGCGTGGAAAAATAAGGTGTCCATCAGATTTTCCGGCATGGCACAGATGAAGCATCATTTCTCTCCACACTACAAGGTGCTCTTGTTGATTCTGGCGTGAAGGCTTGGTTCCTTTCAGCGATGCAGGTTTCTCTTGAACATCCAGGGAGGATGCGTGGAAATCCTGGGGGTGCGGGATGAAGTCACAGGCATTGCGTCGAACCGGTATGCGATGCATCGAATTTTCTGTCGCACGGCAGGTGCAGCCTCGATCCTTCACTCGGGAATTCAGGCTGTGTCATTCCAGTTTGGCTGTGCATTGATCTGATAGGTCTGTGTGTCGAAGTTCCGGCCACAAGGCAGGTGCTACATTATTTCTTCATTCCGAAGTCGGACTGCGCTGTTCAGGTGTGGCTGTGTGGCAATTTGCATGCTGTAGGCAAGGCTGTGTGTCGTTTCTGGCAGGCTGTGTGTCGATTTTTGGTGCACAAGGAGTTCTTTGAAGAAGTCTTTTTGGCCCTGAGACTTCAGAAAACAGGAGGCAAGTCAATCCAAGCCCTTGGAGAGCACTTTCAGCAAAGTCAGAGGGCAGCAGGGCAGCAGTCCTTCACAGCAAAGCAGTCCAGATGAGTCCTTTGGGCAGCCAGGCAGTTCCTCTTGACAGATTGCAGGTTCATGTCCAGAAGTGTCTACACTGATAGGGTCAGGGACCTAGTTTATATACCCAAAAGTGCCTTTGAAGTGGGGAGACTTCAAAGAGTCTTTTTGAAGCACACAAGATCCCCTTTCAATACAATCCTCTCTGCCAGGGTCCCAGTATGGGGTTTGGCAGTTCATTGTGTGAGGGCAGGCCACTGTCCTTTGAAATGTAAGTGTCAGGCCCTCCACCCTTCCAGCCCAGGAAGACCCATTCAGTATGCAGATGTGTGCAAGTGTGACTGAG
Organism: Pleurodeles waltl; assembly: GCF_031143425.1. Lineage (NCBI taxonomy): Eukaryota > Metazoa > Chordata > Amphibia > Caudata > Salamandridae > Pleurodeles > Pleurodeles waltl. The sequence goes on from NC_090445.1 coordinate 935,716,712, forward strand.
CATCCTGTGTTTGTGGTTGTCTGGCCAAGACATGGATTGGAGACAGGCTGAAAGGCACAGAAGGATTTTAAGTGTAGAGAAATGCTCACTGTCTCTAAAATAGTCGTATAAACTCCAACCTCACCAGTCAGCAGGATTTTGTTTTACAATTCTGGCCATACTAAATATGACCTGTCTACTCCTTTCTGATCAGAATCTACCACTCAAACAGTATATGAGGGTAACCCTAATGTAAGCTTATGAAAGGAGCAGACCTCACAGTAGTGGAAAATGAATTTAGGAGTTTTCCACTACCAGGACATATAAAACACACAGGCACATGTCCTGCCTTTTACCTACATAGCACCCTGCCCTATGGGTTACCAATGGCCTACCTTGGGGGTGACTTATATGTAAAAGAAAGGGGAGTTTAAGGCTTGGCAAGTACTTCTAAATGTCAAGTCGAAGTGGCAGTGAAACTGCACACACAGGCCTTGCAATGGCAGGCCTGAGACATGGTTAAGGGGCTATTTATGTGGGTGGCACAATCAGTGCTGTAGGCCCACTAGTAGCATTTAATTTACAGGCCCTGGCACATGTAGGGGGTTATTCTAACTTTGGAGGAGTGTTAATCCGTCCCAAAAGTGACGGAAAAGTAACAGATATACCACCAGCCGTATTACGAGTTCCATAGGATATAATGGACTCGTAATACGGCTGGTGGTAAATCCGTCACTTTTCCGTCACTTTTGGGACGGATTAACACCTCCTCCAAAGTTAGAATAACCCCCGTAGTGCACTATACTAGGGACGTACAAGTAAATCAGATATGCTAATTGGGAATGAACCAATGTTACCATGTTTACGGGAGAGAGCATATGCACATCAGCACTGGTTAGCAGTGGTAAAGTGCACAAATCATCAAAAACAGTGTCAGAAAAGTGGAGGGAGGCGGGCAAAAGGTTGGGGGATGACCTCCTTAAGGCTGTCAGGTCTAACACCATTACATGGTAGAAAGTCTAGTATGGAATACATAGAAAGCAGTATGTGTTCTCATGCACTGCTATCTTACACTTCTTCACCCTTAACAGTGATACAAAAATCCTAACAACAACTTGTAATAGCAAAGACTTAATGTAAAGATGGAAATACAGCATTCAAAATGTAGGCTGTTTGTGTATTACAAGACCTAATTATTCACAAATAAAATGTTCCATATGTTTGGGTTTGAAAATTCTTCAACTCAGTCTTCCCCTAGAATTACAAGTTATGTCAGTAATCGTGGTTACTGATGTGGCTGAAGCAATGTCCCTGCATAAGGCTGAAGTATCACCAAAAGCATTTACATTCTTGGTAGCAGATGAATGAGTCACAACTAAATTCTTCTCAGGTGCATACCCATCGTAGTCCAACCAATCATAACTGGTAACCCTAAGTAACTATAATTTGACACCATCCACCCCATATTGCCTTTAGTATGTACTGTTCTATATCTCATCAGGGTGAATAGAGTATGGCCTATAGAACCACAAGGAGTGATTTTGTATGCCCATAAAGTTCTTTTAATTTCACTTTTCCAATCCAAATTATTGCTATTTGCCAATTCAATAATACCCTTAATCACTACTGAAGTGTTCAATATTGTGTTACCCTTAAGATGATAAACAGAAGTTGTCCTGTGTTTAATATCCATTTTTACCGTTAAATTCTAAAAGGACTTCTGATAAGAATCAGCCTTCATTGTCACTAATTATGGTTATCAAAAGACTTTCCTTTCGACAAATGTCTTCCAAAACATTCACCACATCCTTGGCATCTGCTTTACCTACAGTCCTCATGTCTGGCCATTCAGAAAAATGATCAACAATCACTATGGTAAATTCAGTAATACATTCATTGCTTTGTACTGGTCCAAATCAAAGTATTCCAGATCTCTCCCAAGTCATCTTTGGTGAGTCAATTTGAAGCAAATGATGTCTAAAAGTAATTTGTGACTTGTCTGATTTAGGACATTTTATACACTCACAAACAACACATTCAACTTCCTTGTCGACATCTAGCCACCAATTGAACTGTTTGACCCTGTTCTTATTTTTAACTATCCCTCGATCCCCTCATGAAACAAATCAACAATTTTATTACCTAATGTGACAGGTGGCACAAGGACCCCACTCCTTAACAATAAGTTGTTTTCAACAGAAAGTTCATTCCTAACCTCCAAAAAGGGAACTAAGCCCTTCTCAACATTTCTCTTCTCAGGCAAGAAACATATCCGGATACTGTTTCCATTCAACTTCTATCACACCATGTGGTTTGTTACCCCCTTCTGTGCCCAGGACGTAATGGTTACGTCCTGAGGCACAGTGCTCATGTGCCCAGGACGTAACCATTACGTCCTGGGCACAGCGCCCAGTGGGAGCGCTAGCGCTCCCTCTGTGGGTTTTCCCCCCATCCCCCAAAGGCAGGAATGGAAGGGGAAGCCCTGCCCTTCCACCCCCGACCTCCCCAACCCCCGTGACATCAGCGTGCGATCGTGCACTGATTGTCACAGAGGCCTCCTCCCAAAAGCATTTCTCTTCCGATGACGTGGAGGAGGCCGGGAAGGCTTCAAAGGGAAGGAAAGGAATTTCCTTCCCTTTGAAGTCTCTCTCAGCGTCCATTAGGCAAGGGTCGCTCCCCTGGGGGGCAAATTGTATTTAGATCATTTCTGCCCCTCTTGGGGGCAGACGGGCCTATTTTTGGAAGTCCCATCTGTCCCCAAGGGGAAAGCCCACCAGAGGCCAGGGAAGTTTTTTTTTTCATAAATAAGAGGGTGGGGGTATGGCCATACCCCCACCCCAAATAAATGGGGCCAAAGTTGTTCTGCCCACTAGCGGGCAGATGGGGCAATTACCCCTGATCCACACCCCGGGGGGGACAGAAAGTCTAATAGATGCCAGGGAATAAAAAAAAAATATTGGGTGGTGGCTACCAACCAGTATGGGCCTGGTTCCTCCCCCACCTCAACTGAAGGGGGTAACAGTCTTTCAGCTCTCCCCAGCTCTCTAAAACATCTTATCCCACAGCAAGGAAGAAGACATTTGATTATTTTGGGTTTTAGTTTTTGGGCCATGAGAACTTGGCTTACTCTCAAAATCGTCCCACTTGGAATGGTGAGAGCTGCACTTTATGGACTTTGGGACGCTGCCATGTAGAAAAATCCACAAGACCTAGACACATCTGAAAACTAAACATCTGGGTGATTCCAGGGTGGTGTGTTTCACATGCACCCCGCACCATTTTTGTACCCACAATCCCCTGCAAACCTCCAACTTTGCTGGAAATCAAACATTTTTCCCACGTTTTTGTGATGGAACCTTCCGGAATCTGCAGGAATCTACAAAATTCCTACCACCCAGCATTGTCTCATCTATACCAATAAAAATTCTGCTGCACTTTGTCAGCCTGAAAATGTGTTTTTTGCAAACTGCCCTTTTGGACCCCTTTTGTTCCCCCTCAAATTCAACATGTTTTTGGCTCTTCCCTTTCACAAGCACTTGGCCCACCTTCACAAATGAGGTATCATTTTTACCGGGAGACATTGGGTGGTATGAAATGTGTCCCAGTGCGGTGATCCCACACAGAAATGTGGGAAAAATGTGATTTTTTAGCTAAATTTGAGGTTTTCTGAGGATTCTGGGTAAGAAAACATTGGGGGATCCACGCAAGTCACACCTCACTGGACTCCCTAGTTTTCAGAAATGTCTGGGTTTGGTAGGTTTCCCTAGAAGGCTGCTGAGCCCAGGACCAAAAACGCAGGTGCCCCCCGGTAAAAACAGGTAGTTTGTATTTGATAATTTGAATGTGTCCAGATAGTGTTTTGGGGCATTTCCTTTTGTGGGCGCTAGGCCTACCCACACAAGTGAGGTACAATTTGTATCGGGAGACTTGGGGGAACGCTGGGTGGAAGGAAATTTGTGGCTCCTCTCAGATTCCAGAACTTTCTGTCACCGAAATGAGAGGAAAAAGTGTTTTTTTGGTCAAATTGTGAGGTTTGCAAAGGATTCTGGGTAACAGAACCTGGTCAGAGCCCCACAAGTCACCCCATCATGGACTCCCCTAGGTGTGTAGTTTTAAAAAATGTGCTGGTTTGCTAGGTTTCCCCAGGTGCCGGCTGAGCTAGAGGCCAAAATCCACAGGTCAAATCCACTTTGTCAAAAACACCTCTGTTTTCTGTGAAAAAATATGATGTGTCCACGCTGTGTTTTGGGGCATTTCCTTTAGTGGGCGCTAGGCCTACTCACACAAGTGAGGTACAATTTATATCGGGAGACTTGGGGGAAAATAGAATAGCAAAACAAGTGTTATTGCCCATTGCCTTTCTCTACATTTTTTCCTTCCAAATGTAAGGCAGTGTGTAAAAAAGACATCTATTTGAGAAATGCCCTGTAATTCACATGCTAGTATGGGCACCCCAGAATTCAGAGATGTGCAAATAACCACTGCTTCTCAACACCTTATCTTGTGGCCATTTTGGGAATACAAAGGTTTTCTTGATACCTATTTTTCACTTTTTATATTTCAGCAAATGAATTGCTGTATACCCGGTTTAGAATAAAAACCCATTGCAAGGTGCAGCTCATTTATTGCCTCTGGGTACCTAGAGTTCTTGATGAACCTACAAGCCCTATATATCCCCGCAACCAGGAGAGTCCAGCTGATGTAATGGTATATTGCTTTCAAAAATCTGACATGGCTGGAAAAAGTTACAGAGTAAAACGTGGAGAGAAATTGCTGTTTTTTTACCTCAATTTCAATATTTGTTTATTTCAGCTGTTATTTTCTGTAAGAAAAAACTTGTAGGATCTACACAAATGACCCCTTGCTGAATTCAGATTTTTGTCTACTTTTCAGAAATGTTTAGCTTTCTTGGATCCAGTTCTCACCCATTTTGGCCACTAACTGGAAGGAGGCTGAAAGCACAAAAATAGTAAAAATGGGATATGTCCCAGTAAAATGTCAAAATTGCATTGAAAAATGGGGTTTCCCAATTCAAGTCTGCCTGTTCCTGAAAGCTGGGATGATGGTGATCTTGCCACCACAAACCCTTTGTTGATGCCATTTTCAGGGAAAAACCACGAGCTGCATTCTGCAGCCCTTATTCCAGTTTTTTGAAAAAAACTAAGGCCCATATTTATACTTTTTGACGCAAAACTGCGCTAACGCAGTTTTGCGTAAAAAAAATTAGCGCCGGCTAACGCCATTCTGAAGCGCCATGCGGGCGCCGTATTTATTGAATGACGTTAGCCGGCGTTAGCCGCCGGCGCCGTCTGGTGTGCGTTAAAAAAAACGACGTACACCAGGCAGCGCCGGCGTAGGGGGATATGGGACTTGGGCGTCAAGAAATGGGGCAAGTCAGGTTGAGGCAATTTTTTTTTTCACTCCCAACCCCCATAGAAATGACTCCTGTCTTAGCAAAGACAGGAGTCATGCCCCCTTGCCCAATGGCCATGCCCAGGGGACTTCTGTCCCCTGGGCATGGTCATTGGGCATAGTGGCATGTAGGGGGGCACAAATCAGGCCCCCCTATGCCACAAAAAAAATAAAAAAATTAACTTACCTGAACTTACCTTAATGTCCCTGGGATGGGTCCCTCCAGCCTTGGGTGTCCTCCTGGGGTGGGCAAGGGTGACAGGGGGTGTCCCTGGGGGCATGGGAGGGCACCTCTGGGCTCCTTCAGAGCCCACAGGTCCCTTAACGCCTGCCTTTTGCAGGCGCTAAAAAACGGCGCAAAAGCGGCCGTACGTCATTTTTTTTGACCCGCCAACTCCCGGCCGTGAATTTTGCCCAGGAGTATAAATCCGACGCACATGCCTCGGAGTCGATTTTTTAGACGGGAACGCCTACCTTGCATATAATTAACGCAAAGTAGGTGTCCACGCTAAAAAATGACGCAAACTCAATGGACTTTGGCGCTAGACGCGTCTAACGCCAAAGTATAAATATGGAGTTAGTTTTGCGTCGGAATTGCGTAAAAAAAAACGACGCAATTCCGGCGCAAACGGAGTATAAATATGCCCCTAAATGTTCACTGTATTTTGGCTAATTTCTTGGTCTCCTTCAGGGGAACCCACAAAGTCTGGGTACCTCTAGAATCCCTAGGATGTTGGAAAAAAGGACGCAAATTTGGCATGGGTAGCTTATGTGAACAAAAAGTTATGAGGGCCTAAGCGCGAACTGCCCCAAATAGCCAAAAAAAGGCTCGGCACAGGAGGGGGAAAAGGCCTGGCGCAAACGGGTTACCAGTCACTCATTCCTTTCACTCTTGGTTTCTTAATTTATTGACAAGGGCAGCCTACTGAGGAAATCAGCCACCCTATTATGCGTTCCAGGTACATAGTAAATTTCATAATTATAACCCAGGAGCTGTCCTGATACTCTTGCAATTCTAGGTAAAGCTTTGTAGAGACCTTATGTGGTGAGCACTTTAGTTAAAAGTTTGTGATTGAAACAGTAGGTCCCCACACAAACCAATGAAAATTGTTCAGCCCCCACATACCTCTCAAAGTTTCCCTATCTCTAATACAGTACTTCTATAACATAGTCTTCTGTCTGTCGGTGTCACAGCATTATAAGCAAATGCTAAAACAATCTCATCGCTAGCTTCATTCAGCTGAGATAGCACTGCCCTTAAACCCTTGCCACTAACATCAGTAGTAATAATAATTTTACTTTTAGGGTGAAAACCTTGCAAAAAAGACACTTCACAAATGTTCTTCTTCGTATTCTCAAAGTTCACATTCTTGAGACCATACACATTTGCATCTGTTCTTCAGTAGTTTCCTAATGTGGCACATTTTTTCAGAAAAAATATTATTAAGCTTTGAATAAAATAACACTATGCCTAAAAAGGCATGCACTTCATCCTTATTTTGTGGTAATGGTGCAAGTCAGATAGCATCAACCAATATATCAGCCAGGAAGAAAGTGGCATTTTAATGTTTTTGTATAATGAATGCATGAGCCACAGAAACATAGCCGCTATCGAGGACAATCTTAAAGGAACTCTCTTGAATTGGTTATAACCAGTAGGTGAAACGGGGGCAGCAAGGTCTTTACTATCCTGGTGTAACGGTAGTTGATGATTGTCAAGAACTACTTCATATTCCTGATTAGAGCTAATACTGTTTAGCAAAGGGACAAGTATAAAGCATTCAATTCAATTCTAACTATTTTTTTTATGTATGGCATAGCAACCTAACGGGGTCTCTCTGTGCTTATTGCAACAACCTCTTAGGACTACATACATGAACTCCAATGCAAAGCTCAAGCTCCAAAAAGGTGAGTTTTAAGATGTTTTCTGAAGATGAGTTCCGACTGCTGACTTCTAAGTGGAGGTGGGGAGGGTATTCCAAAGCCTGAGAATGAGATAGGCAAAGGAATAGGTACCACTTCTTCTTCTTGCTCTTTTGAACTTGGGCACTGACAAGAACCACAGACTGCTAGAATGAAGAGACCTCCCTGGAACGTAAGAGGTCTGTAGGTTCCAGACAACAAGCTGGCCTTTCCCATGGATGGCCTGATGAGCAATGTAAAGGGCTTTGAAGAGAGTTCTCTTTTGAACTGGAAGCAAGTGAAGGGCTACTAAGCCAGGCCTTGCTGATTGCTGCTTAGAAATTTTATGAAGGATTCTGGCTGCTGCATTCTGGACCACTTGGAGTCTTTTTATCACATATTTTGGGCTCCCTAAGTAGAAGGAGTTCCCATAATCGAAGTGTAAGTTTATTATAAATCATTAAGAAGTATCAAAACTGTTGAATAAGAAGAAAATGAAATACAATAACAATCTGACACCAATTTATAAAATAGGCTGTATTTTTATCTTTAAATAGACATCACAATGACAAAAATCCACCAGATGTTTCTGGAGATGTGAATTTTCCATCAAACACTAAGGGCCAGATGTAGGAAACGATTTGCGCCTCACAAACGGCAAAATTTGCCGTTTGCGAGTCGCAAATGTGAGTTTCCTATGCAGACCGACTCGCAAAATGCATTTACGACTCGCAAATAGGAAGGGGTGTTCCCTTCCTATTTGCGAGTCTGAGTGGTATGCAATACCATTTGCGACCGCATACGCGGTCGCAAATGGTATCGCAGTTACCATCCACTTCAAGTGGATGGTAACCCACTCGCAAATTGGAAGGGGTCCCCATGGGACCCCTTCCACTTTGTGACTGGACCCAAAAATATTTTTTCAGGGCAGGGAGTGGTCCAAGGGGCCACTCCCTGCCCTGAAAAAATACCGAAACTAAAGGTTTCGGTTTTTTTTTTAAGTGCAGCTCGTTTTCCTTTAAGGAAAACGGGCTACACTTAAAAAAAAAACTGCTTTATTTAAAAGCAGTCACGAACATGGAGGTCTGCTGACGACAGCAGGCCTCCATGTTTGCGAGTGCCTATGCTCGCTATGGGGCCGCAATTTGCGACCCACCTCATGAATATTGATGAGGTGGGTCATTGCGACCCCATAGCGAGTCGCAGTCGGTGTCTGAGACACCGTACTGCATTGCAAATTGCAACTTGCAATTTGCGAGTCGGATGGACTCGCAAATTGCAAGTCGCAATTTGCAATATTGCTACATCTGGCCCTAAATTACTACTTTTCACTAAACGCAAGACATCTTTGTAATCTACTGAAACTCGCAGTTTAACGATTAGCCCCAACAAGACACTTGGAAACAGCTATATGGTCATTGTTTGGGGTGCCAGCTCCAATAGAGAACCAGTCACAGGGACCAGGGTCTTCCTGTGGCCACCCCTTGGTCCTTAAGTACAGGGGTGACTTTGGCCTCAGGAGTCAATGTCTCATGAAGTCTGGTTGAAGTCCAGCACAAACCCAGTTGCTACTGGTCCACAGGTTACATCAAAATCAGAGGTTCCATTTACCTTGCAGGAACTTCTGTGCTGAGTGACCAAAATGCACTCAGATGACTCTAACCAGGGTCCAGCAGACTCAGGTGCAACTTTTGAGGGTCTGAGCTCTCCCAGGTTGCATATCAATGTCCTGTAACAGTCAGGCTTCTTGGGTCTCAAGAGTGCAGGGTTCTCAAATTTTATGACCTTCAGGGTGTAATAAAGATTCAGCCAACTGACTCTTGGAGTTGCTTCTCTGTCTGTGGCTCGGGACAACATTTCCACAAGCGGGCACGATAGGCAGAATCCTTTCTTTGCTAGTCCAAGGTGCAGCAGGTGGAGTCCAGTGTTTGGTGCAACCTCTCTTTGCTGAGTCCAGGGACCAGTAGGGCAGTCTTTCTCCCAAGATGCTAGCCTGTCTGCTAAAACAACATATCAGCCCCTTCTGTTTGCCTTCAAGACGGATTTCTTTTTGATGCCCTCCTTTTGGGCTCACACCCACTCTTGCCATCCTGCCAGGAGGCTGTCACATCTCTTCCCTATGCAAGTCCTTTGCTCCTCTTTCTGAGAGTCATTGTCAACTCTCCCCAAGGTGGTCATGAGGACAACAACATGTGCACCACCATAAAAGTTGCCATATATAAAATAATCACATTAAATTTAACGTAAGCAACATGTCAGGTTTAACTCAACAATTCTTTTGGTACCTTGAAGTGCCATGTGTGGTAGTCCCATTTGAAAGTTAGCACTACTAAGTGGTTAGCATGTAACACCACACTCGCCAATGGCGCTACAAGCCTTGCTACAGTAAAAATAACAATGCTGGGATTTTACTGCCAGGACATGTAAAGTTCAAAAAACATCATTCTTACTAATATAATACTCCCTGCCTTTAAGGCTCAGTAGGTGTACCTTAGGGGTTGGGTAAAGTCGAGTTAGCATTTTAAAAAACGCTCTGCCACCTGGCAATGGCAGACTGGGAGTCATTCTTTGCTTTGTCACACTCATTGTTGTACAATAAGTGCTGAAGTCCATGGGGGACACTTAACTTACAGGTCCTGGGTACCTCCATACCATATACTAGGGAGGTATAAGTAAGTTAACTTATGCTATTTGTTGGAAAACCAACCCAACATATACCTTCTAAGGGTCAGAGCACTGGCTCTAAGGTCTGTTTGAAAGGATGCAGTGCAGTCCCTGAGACAAAAAAACAGTAGCATCAGTCCAAACTTTTGGGGGTCATCATGCAAAAAGAGGCATTTCCTTGGAGGATTCACCTGTAAAACATTGTGGCTTGATGTGAGCCTGTTTTAATTCAGCACATAACACCACAATGAAAGACTCCTCCCACACCGTTCTATTGATTATTGTTTACTGTGACCCAGAATCCTCCACTAATTTTACTCTAACTCCTCCTGCAACAGTATCACACATAGGCTTCTTCTAGGGTGCAAGGAGATTCACTACACTTTTAACTGAAGAATGTTTTGTTATCACACAAAATGACCCTTGACACCACAAATAGAACATTTCAATTTACTACTAGGCATTTCTTGCCATTTGGTAGATGGTCTTAACTACCACACCCATAACATTTGCCCCTCAAAGTATCAATCTTACTTCTGTTTCCAAATATTCTGATGGAATCTTTCGTGCAAGGATGAGGCGTACCTTGACAGATGAAGGCCTTCCTATACGAATGATCATTTGAATGGAGGATACCTCTCCAACAGTGAGGGAGATGAGTTTGAAAGGCGATCCCTTGAAAGTCCCACAATGATTTGTTCCGCTTTTGCTGCAAAGGCAGGGTTCCTGGAACTAGCAAACGTACCTTGGGCCCAAAATCAATAAAGAGCTGCGTATGCCAAGAAATGATGCAAATGTAAAAACCTTTGTGTTTGTGCGGGCACCGGGCTTGAGTTTGTCACCAATTCTTGTTAAGTATAAGACAAGAGAATGTTGATGATTTAAATATGTATTTCAGTGCTCAAGCCCATGCAGCACACAGCATAAACTACCATCCAGAGAACTTTCCTGGAAACGTTGACCTAACATTCTGTTACATGTTAGAAAGTCTAGGCTAGAATGTGTAAAGAGCAGCATGTGTTTATGTTCACTAATATATTATACCTGCCACACCTCCCTCCTAGATTCACTGAACAATCATCCACTTCCCTTGCTAATGTGGACTCACCGAGCACTTAAGTGCCTTGCATCCTAAGTGCCTTGCCTCGTACCTCTTCATCATGTATGGTGTTCCATATTTCTTCTGTTCATCCCACTTTATTGTTTGCAACGCCAGACTTGATTTGGTATGGTGTCTATACGTATATTCAAACGTTTCAATACCCTGGGTATTTCTTATAATATGTAGTCTGTTTTTGTATGACTACCATCAAAAGAAATATGCACCCCGTTGACACAATAGAAGGACTAGAGCCATGGCAGCAAAATAAGTGCAGGTAATAAAAGAAATAAAACGGGTGACCACAATAAAAACAAGGATAAAACGTGAAAGGTCTTCCGAATTTCTTGTGGAGTTTCATCTTTATTGTGTGTTTTACTTGCACTTGCTTTGGTGTCATGTCTGTAATTCATCAAATGACCCTTCCTACTCTTGGAAGTCTGAGCGCCAATGTTTGCTCACACTTCAATTGAGTCTAAGGGACTACGAGTGCTGTCTTAAGATGGCGAGCATGGAGGATACCTCAGCAGATGTGCAGTTCTTCAGACCATTGCACGTATCCATGCCCTGCCGCTCTGTTTTCTCCCAGTAGTGCACCACTTGTCTGTCCATCTGCAGGCAGATCTAAGTGCGGTTCGCTTAGGAGGGGACAGGACATAATGTTTCTGATACTGGTGACTTGGGAGGGTTTTTGAAAACATTTCATTGTGTGATAATCATTTGCTTAATAGCCGGCCACATTTTATTTGAATACGTGGACAAAAAATGCTCTTAAATTAAGTAGCATGTTTGTGACCTGTAATGCTTCATAAATGGGCGGAGCCGGTAAAAGGCTCCTTTTTGAGATTGACTACATTTTTTCTACATTTGCTAACAAACATGTGAGTATCTGATGACGAAACATATATTATCGCATGAAGTTGCCAATAATGTGTTGTATCGTCGTAAACGTCATAACTGTTCATAACGTTTGTGCCATTATTAAAAACTTGAATCAGTTCTTTTAAATGCCTAGCCAATTGCATGTACATATCCTCTGTAAACTGAGTAACAAGAAAGACGAGCATTTGCATGCAATGGGTCTCACGTTTGCTTGAGTTAGAGCTAATAGCGTTGTAAATTCACAACTGGACTTTTCTTGCAACTTAAATTGTAAATGAAAAGTAAAACAGTTGACATAAACGAGCCGTTTCAAAGCGCCATGGCATCCAGGAGCGTGAAGGAGAGACACAAAAAGAAAAAGAAGTTCGCTCGCAGTCAAATGTATCAGCAACTGAGCAATTATCCCCATGTAACAGGGGCAGTCTGCAAGGCAATTAAAAAAAAAAAACAAAGGAAGGACAAACGGAAAACATTTACCAATTATAACAAAAGCTTTTTGTAAGGAAAGCCCAGGAAGGAGTGAAAGTGATGCGTGTGCAGTGGGCGTGGCTAAAAGCCCACAGTACTTACAACAGGTCAAAGTGCCTGACCTAAAAACAATGAACAAGGTGTAGGGACACAACATAGTCCCTGGGCCCATTGTTTTAGCTAACATGCTCCATGTATAAGGAAACTGACTTGCACCAGTAAGGCACACTTTGTTCAAGACGCTAATCCATGACCCAATGTATTGGATATTGACCAAATCCTCAATCATGGCTGTTAAATATTGAGAATGAGCAGATCTTTTTCTTAAGTTTGTCACTATTACTAACCACCTCACATGTAGTGGGGTTGGAGCCATTTCTTTTTCCTGAGTGCCAGTATTTGACTCTATTCTTTCTGTTGCATACTGTGTAAGGATTAATTTTAGACTCAAACTGGACTCATGAAGACATATGTATTTTGATGCTCTGGTTGCCAACTTTTGTACCAAATCATGGATAGATTGGGCACGACTGCTTGGCAATGCCACCCAATGGCTTAAGCAGTCCTTGTCTCTCCTCTGAATGATCATCTGGGATCAGAGAAGACCACTTTCTGAGCTTTTTGTCTCCTTGCTTCTTGATGCCAGACCATAAAACACTGAACAACAAATGTCAGGACACATAATGGGACTGGCTCTGTAGGCTTTAGGTTCCTACAGTAGCAAGGCTCAATCAAATTGTGCCATAAAGTAAAATGAGAAATCTTGAGAGGATCACCACAATGAGCCCATAGCTACGATGGCAACAGGGGAACTGTGTTCGCTACATCATACTAAAAATGCTTCCTCCATAGAGGTATGCATCATGCATATAGGTATTGAGAACTGCTAAGGAGATGTGAAGCTTAAATGCATGTCTTCCTTAAGAAGTGAATAAAGGAAGCTAGGAAAAAGGTACCAGAATTGGGGTTGTCTTAGTTTTTGAGAATGCAGCCTGTCTCAAAGGGCCAGAGCTCCCCATAAAGTAAATGTTGATGGATGTATATTAGGCCTGGGCAACATTTTAGTTATGCCAGAGTAATCAGAGTAATTTCAGTACTTACACATTACTCTTGTCATGCAAAATTAACAAACTGTCCCAATTACGCCACCTTGAGTAAGTAAGAGTAATTTGGGGCAAAAATTCTACTGCAAGAGCATCGGAACAATGATCTAAGAGAGAGCGAGCGGCATCTGGCTACTGGTGTTTGTGTCCAGTAGAACTTTGTGTTATTTCCTTAGCACAAAACGCATTCTTGGGCCCACATTGGATAGAAGGGTGCATGTTGTACAAAGGTAATAGTGCTAAATGCTAGATTATGCTTCTCGCGTAATTATGCATAGTTAGAAGTAATTATGCTAGAAAGAATAAAGCCAGTTACTCCCACCCGTAATATAAAGGACTTAGGGGGTCATTCCAAGTTTGGAGGGCGGCGGTTGCCGCCCGCCAAACTTCCCCCGTCAAAAGACCGCTCCGCGGTCAGATGACCGCGGGGGCCATTTCGACTTTCCCGCTGGGCCGGCGGGCGCCTGCCAAGGGAGCGCCCGCCAGCCTAGCGGGAAAGGCCCTGCAACACAGGAGCCGGCTCCGAATGCAGTTGCACCCGTCGCGATTTTCACTGTCTGCTAAGCAGACAGTGAAAATCATGCTGGGGCCCTGTTAGGGGGCCCCTGCACTGCCCATGCCAGTGGCATGGGCGTTGCAGGGGTCCCCAGGGGCCCCACGACACCCGTTCCCGCCATCCTGTTCCTGGCAGTAAAAACCACCAGAAACAGGATGGCGGGAAGGGGGTCAGAATCTACATGGCAGCGCTGCAAGCAGCGCCGCCATGGAGATTCAGCCCAGCCAGGGGTAATCTGGCGGGAAACCGCCGGATCCCCTTTTCTGACCGCGGCTTTACCGCCGCGGTCAGAATGGGCAGGAAAGCACCGCCAGCCTGTTGGCGGTGCTTTCCGTCGGTCACGGCCCTGGCGGTTTTTACCGCCAGGGTCGGAATGACCCCCTTAGTATAATTAAGATTGCCATTTTTCAATTAGTTCATTTTACATTTTCAAAGAAAAATAACTTTTCAGATTCTCTCTCGTCTGTAGCAATCAAGGAAATATGTTTGTAGCTTTATCTGTAATAGGCCTCAACCTGTGTGGCTGAATGGAAAGAGGACCTTATAGTCCAAATGTCACACAAGCATCACAGTTAACCAAAGTAACCCATAAAATGGTATCCATCATGTTATTTCAATAATTTTCATCACATTAAACTTTCATATTTCCTGTTCTCTCTGGATTATTCTAGCTTTCTTGTTCCTTCACCAGTTCTCCCTACTTGACCCCTGCTTATCTTTCCCGTTACCTTCTTCCTATTCTTCAAACCTATTTTTTTGATTCAGCCCCCCTCTGCACTTTCCTTAAAATGTCCGGCTCCTCACCACACATGACTCACTCAAGCTTTGACCTTCTTTTCTCTGTCAACCCTTATGAATCAAACTTTATTCACTTGTCGCTATGTATGCTTACCAACTCATCTTATACTTGATAAGAGTTACATTCTGTTGACCAAACCCGTCTGCACTTTTTCTTCTTGATTGGCCCCTTACGTCTTGCCCTTTCAGCTCCTCTATTACATTTGCTTTCTTAATCGTTCATGATGCCGTTATTGTTTGATAAATAACATTACTTTCAACACTTGCTTGATTGGAATATCAAATTATTGCTTCATTTTCTTTTCAGCACACTGGTAGGATCAGGCGGAGTGTACTTTTTAAGAAAGCATAAAATAATAACATATATATATTATATCAATTGCCAGGTATTGCCATTTATGTGTAGGCCTGTTTTATGTTTACCAACAGAGAATATAGACAGATCATTGACCTAACAGAAGGACTATGGCCACAATAACAAAGCAATTACTGGCATCATATAAAGAAGAAAGACTAGCAAACCAATTTTCAAGTAGTATCCTCACCTATAGGCTTGATTGATGATTGTTTAACTTTGTATTGAAATAACAAGTTACTCTACAAAGGGGGCTACCAGTGCTTTCTTGTGTCCTCAGTGGTTGAAAACAGCACATTTTGTATGGTGAAAAGAACATTTTTTAGCATTGAGAGTGCTAATGCTATTCTCTCTGTCACCAACTAACAGCAGTAAAGGATGGAAATACATTCCGAATCACTTTCTTGACATTGTCTGCAATAGTAAAAAAGCATAGAACAAAGGAATGTCCTTAGCCCAAAATCATCACCTCTTCTGGAAGCACCAAATTCTTCACCAATCTCAACTAAACACTACTCTTCTTTACCCTCTGGCAAGACTGATTAGCACTGCCAATGCATGTCTTTGTGGTAATCAATACACCCTGGAAGCCAATCATGGTATAGGGAAATTGAATGAGGACTGTAACCCAGAGGAGTGTCCACATATGTGCTGTCCCCAATGTGAATATTTTGAGCCTTTAAAGCCACCCACAGTTTCTTCAATCTTCAAAACATTAAAGGATCAATTCCACCTAATGATCCCTATGATTTGAAAAATGTAGACCTATTTTCGTAGAAGTAATTCTGATTCAAAGAAAAGCTCATAGAAAAGCTGCAAACCTGGCTTTTTAAGCAGGAATAGACAGTCCGACTATACTCTGTAACGTGACCAACGAGCAAAGCTCAAGGACACTTCTTGGAGTAGCTGCATGCTATACAAGTCAAATTCCCTTCATTCACTCATTCATTCATTCAGAGGGGTAATGAACACATTGGAAGGTGACAATACACTATACTTCTCCAAAAATGTAATGAACCTATTGCCACATTAAGTTTTGATCAAATAGAAATTGTTTTGGTAGCAACAACTATGCTCCTGAACTTCGTCATGTATTTAACAACTTTAGAATGTTGTAATCTAGTTTATTTTAATTCTACAGCACATTGTGTTCTATACATAGAGAGACCGATTCACAAAAGAAAATACATATATATATATATATATATATATATATATATATATATATATATATATAAATTGTATTTGCCTCGTGCTCATTACCTCTGATGAGGCGTTGAAGTGCTTTACGGCGAGTAGCACACTACCCAGGAGCTTAAAGTTAGTGGACAGTCCATTGGTTATTGGGGTTAGTTTTGCATGCTCATTTCATGCATTCAATCCAGTTTCTTTGTGGTACATTGTTGACATATATGAGATAAATAGTGGGGGCTATGTGAGACACAATTGCTACCTAGAATTAACAGATATTGTCATGGTTTATAAAGAGCTTTAAGGCAGAAAGGCGTGAGTCTTTAGAGTAACCTGTATACAAAAGAGGTGGACAAAAAGTAGAAAGAACCAGAGGTTGATTTAAAAAAAGATAAGTGATAGAAGGTCAATTTTTCATGCAGGAGTTTAAGGGATATAACAGGTTGAGATTTTTCGCACACAATTTGGGAGTGTAAACCTGTTGAAAGAAATAGCTTTGAGGACACTTCTCACAGTAAAAAAGGAAGCACAGTGTGACAATTAAGAGCCTCTTTTTATTTACCCACTACACTATATTTAATACTATAACGTATTGTTACAGTTTATGTAAATTATATGCACCATAAACAACATCTTTTATAAAACATATGTTACTTAAACACCTAATTTGAAAATATAACAAGGCAATTGATATAGGCACATTACAGCAACTATTAGTATATTCAGATCATGTTTGTCAGCCATTCAATGTCTGGTTTGGAAGGTGCTATTTTGCTGCATCTACCTGAAGAGCATCCCCGCAGAACAGGCACCATGTCCAGCAGAATGGATGTGTCTAGGGTCACCGTCTCCTTCCAGGATCCACCTTTCCTCATAAGAAGATAGGAAATGAGATAACGAAAGCCACCCAATGGTAAGCAATGGGGTAGCTCAAAACACACTGCAAAGTTTAGAAAGTCTACTAACTACACTGTGCAACTCATTCAGCCTTCTAGTCATACATTTTGGAGGACAGGTCAGAACACAGACTGCCAAGGTACTTTAACAGAGACAATGGGCCGAACACTCAGCAGCTTGATGCAGGTGATTCACACAGCATTGCAAACCTCTGTCAACATAACAGGAGGCTCTGCTAACCTTCAGCAGGGTCCCACTTCTCATCCATTCAGTAGCCGTATCATCCTGCACTTCCAGGTCCGGGAGGCAGAATTACAGGATCCCCCGGAACCCCCAAACACAAAGCGTTCAAAATGTCCACAGGCATGCCCACCTAACCTGCATACACAAGAGGATAAGTGATCATCAACGCTCACAGTCACCGCAACTAGTCTCCAAGATGGAGGTAAAAAGAAGCGTGAATATTTACACACATGTGTAAGTCAAGACAATACCCTGTCAGACTCAAATATAAGACTACACCATTTGAGTGTAGATTTACACATAAGTGTAAACTTGCCCCCTTCAGTTCGAATGCTGGAGATATGTAATGCTAAATTTAGAAATGTAAAGTTACTATTTGTAATTTTTCACAGGAAAATGGAGAGCTTTGATACCGTGGGGGAGATGTCCCTATGGAAAAGTACAGGGAAAATTATTATTTTAATAATAATATTTTAATGTCATATATAATTATAACATAATATAAAATATTTTTAACCTAGAACCAATAAAATAAAATGTTGCAGCACATTAACTCTTCAAAATAAATATGAATTAAATAATGCCATAATTTAAATAAATACATATTTTTTGTAAATAGTATTTTTCAAGACAAAAAATCCAACCATCAATAGCAATTTTATTTTTTATTAATATTTAGAATATGAAAATAAAAGTAACATATTTAATTCATGTTAAACTTTTAACTAAAGTTTTAAAATATAATTTAATGATTTTGCTAAATAAGGTAACTAACATATTTAACTATTCAGTAGTTTTTATAATTTTTAACAATATACATGTACATGTATATATCATAACAATTTACCTATTTTAATATTATTTCTTATGGGGAATTTTTTAAGTCCCTGTCTCCATTATTGTCTATGGAAGTGTGTGTTACAGTACCTGTGAGTGCCCGTCTGTGGTGCTAGGATTACTCCAGGGCTAAGCTGGAGTAGGTTTTGTGGCTTTTAGGGCTGTAGTAACTATAGAAATTTAGGCTAGGATGTACAAAGTTGTGATACAATATGGGACTGCAAGCAAAGCTGTGCTGCAGTGTGTCAACTGAAGAAAGCAGAGCTGCACCCTATCTACTAAGAAGTGGCTCAGTTCTGCTCGATCACTGCACTGGTAAACTTAGTGCTAACCCTTGTGCCATAGTGCAAGTGTGTGTGTGTTGTGGCTAACATAATTTTTGTGTACGAAGGGATCTCTTCCTTCAGGAAAACTATCCTGAAAAAGTCAGTTCCCTTTTTGCCTTTGTGCTGCAGAATGCACATGCTAAAAGGAAAAAATATTTCTTCTTAGAATGCCAGCCTCAGGTGAATGGACATCATTTAGAGGTCGCTAGGGGTCACAGCTGTGACACTTGGCTTGCCCTTTGCTACCCCTGGCACTGCCTTTGTGAACTCCTGTACTCAAAGGTGCCAAATTCAGTGACAGGAACACAGGGGCAGCTCATTGTATTGGACGTCAGTCGGGCTCCACTCTTTGTTTTTTGTCAATTTTTCTATCACACTAATAGTGAATGATACTATATAATTCATTATTGGTGTAACAGAAATAGAGTACAATTAGCTGGAATATGCGCTTCCATGGCAGCTGAAGTAAGTAAAAATTACTTTAAAATGTATGTTGGGTGGGTGAAAGGGTGTTTATATGGGAAAGTGTATGTAAGTGTGAAATTGTGTGTATATGTGTAAGTAGAAGTGGAGGTCAAAGGAGGTGTGATGTCACTTCCGCTACCCCTGGCATTTCAGCGAATTGACATCCATGCTCAGGAGATGCAGGAGTTTGTTGGTAATTCATGTGTATGAGTATTTGTAAATAAGGACCCATGTACCTCCCATGGAATGCATCCTTTATGCAAAGTAATGCAAGACAGTGCATTGTGCTAAATTGTGTTACGTTTGGTTGCAAATCAATTTAAGTCGTCATTTGCATTGGTTTGTAAATTCCAATCTGGACTTTGAGTGATGGATTAGGACACATTTAAAAAAATATTTCCTGGGGCTGTTATACTCCGTGCAACCCCCCAAACTTGTTTGACAAACACTGTTGGTGCACCTCTTTGGAGCAGCACAGCAGAAAATTATGCAAATGTTAGCCCCCTAGTGGGGCAATATGAGGCACCCATAGTGAAATTTTATGAGCAGCATGCCCTCTCTCCTCAATTCTGCTGCAGCCCTGCACCACCATCTTTTTCTTTTTTTTTTTTTTCTTTATGTTTTGGGTGTCCTGGTCTCATCTATGGCACCTACATCCTTCGGATCTCATTGGGATCCACAATCAGATCCCCAATGCCATGCTGACTTCCAATGTGCCTTCCAGGGTGGCGTGAGAGCTGGCACCATTCTCCTCTGCTTCCACTGGTCAGGAGCAGCCTTTTGTCTTGGCTCCCACCCACAGCAGAAGCAATGGTGAATCCCCTGTCCAAAGGAGAGGGGGCAGGAATGAAGAGGGCCAGTATGACCAGTCCCCCAAGACACCTCCACAGGGAGGCAGGCAACGTACCTGGCCTGTTTTGGCTTCTGTTTATTGTGGTCCCTTTACTCAGACCCCCAGCCCTGGCCCATCTCAGGGGTAATTTTAGAAGTTAGAGCTATGTGACCAGGTGTTTTATTTCCTTAGCCATGTGTAGCCAGAGTTCACAGGCCTGTGTCCCAGGCCCCATTGGGCCAATTTTAACAGGTTTGGTCTTGTGTTGCTCCTGGTAGCCAGTACTGGCAACTAGGAGCATTCTCTTCAGGCCTCCTGGCCTTAAAGTGGGCTGTTTTTTGAAGGGCCCATGCACCAGATTGCCAGCAAAACACCTTGTGCTCCCCAGATGCCAAAGCCTCCTGGCTTTTTGAAGTGCTGCTGGCCCTGGAGAACCCAGCCTAGTCCTGGGTGTCAGCTGGTGTCAAAGTCCTTCAGTCCTTCTTTGTAGGACAATATGTGACTTCTCCTTCCAGATAGTGATCTTTTTCCTGCTGTCGCTCCTTGGTCTGGTGAAACTCATCCTACATTCCACCTTAGAGAGACATTTGAATAATTGAACAGCAACCTCTCAGGCATCCCCTCAGATACTGGCAATAATTTGGGTACTGTCAGCATAAACAAAGAGAGTGGACCTGAAGTATTGACTTAGGTAAGCTACTGGAGTGATATATAAATAAAAGAACAATAGGGACAGTATGGAACCTTGCAAAGTCTACAGGATCTTGGCCTTACAGAGGAAGTATTGGGTAGGTTAGGAGTGGCAAGGGTGTAAAATTTTAATAGATCTACCTGACAGAAAACTCAAGAGCTACAAGAAGGGTAGGTCTTTCACGCCTACGCTAGTGAAACTATTCAACAGATTGTAATGACTCACAGTGTCAAACACCACTGAGAGGTCCAATAAAATCAGTGACTGAAGTATTGAAATCTGCATAGTGATGCCCGTCATGTAAGGCTGATATAACCATCAACCCGATACTGTGTACAGAATGGATAGGCTGATAGTTGTCCAGATTGTCCAGATCAAGTGTAGGCTTCTTTAACAGAGGAGTAACACAGGTCAGTTTCAGTGGGGTTTGGGAACCGGGTACAGAGATAGAGAGGTGTTAAATATAGCTCTTAATCAAGTGTGATCAAACAGCTAATAGTTCTTGTGAAGTTTTCAAGAAGGGGATCTGTGGGAGACTACATAAAAAGATAAATGCTGTGACAACATTGGTTATAGTTACTGCTGCAGACTGTCACAATCCTCCTTTGTTCCTTCAGGAGCAGCATTGATTCCAAGTTCCTACAGCAGTGAGCTGGAGCCACAAACCTAGGTCCTAATTCACTTCCACATGGAACATGGGCAAAAAGGAGGTAACAGGGCTAAAGGAAAAATATATGTTCAGTTGCCTGGATAAAACTAATTCCTTTTCTAAACACGTATTTAAATTATTTACAAACGAAAGGTCCATGAAATGCTCAGAGCAAGGAATATGATCAGAGTTACGGATTAGGTCATAATGAATAATTGTTAATGATGCATTTAGGGCCACATTTACAAGCCATTTGCGCCCCACTGAGTTATTTTTTTAAGCAGTGGTGGCACTAGCAGCACACTACATTGCTCCATATTTACAAAGTGACGCAGTGGGCCCAATCCTTTAGTTTGTAAAGCCCTGCAACACATTAAACCTGCGCCACGTATTGTTGTGTAGCCATTTTAGTTATAGCTGCATGTATGTTATTTTAGCATCCTAGGACTGCCGCTGTGCTCTTTAACCGAGATATATTTTATTCAGCTTTGCATTATTATTGTTACAGTAGCCACTTTTACGGTCTTGTTTTATTTCCTTCTATCTCACTGTTTTTTCCTAGGCCAGCACTCTGTTCTCAAGCAAGACATTCTTGCTCACTCTGTGCTTCCTCTAAGGCTGCAGTAAGATAGGTTGCTGGTGAACGTGGTATAAAGTTTTGTCTCTGACATTCATGGAAAACACACATCTTTACGTAGGGACAGTTTCTCAGAACATCAGCTGTTTTATTATAAAAACACTTCCCTGTCCGTTACACGTTGGAGGGAGATTCCAGCCAGAGAACCATGACTGTATGGTGATTGCCAAATGCTTCGCTACAGCTGCTTTTGCAGACTTCAGGCTTTTGCTCAGGTATGGGGGATAATGTCTTCCCAGGAGAACCTGAAGGGCAGAATTAGAGCTTTACTCGCTGTGCTCTATTATAGCCTTAGTAGGAATTAGTCTACTGACTCTAGTGACAATATGGTAGCATTATTTTTATATTTTACTCTCCTTGTCCCGATTTTAATCTTGTCATGCTGTATCGTCCTGGTTATTGCAGCCCACGCTTTGCTATCTAAGATGCAGTTGCTTCATTAAAAACCTTATTGAAACATATACTGCCTCTGTTTGTCATTGTGTAAATGAGACTAATGTAACTGAGAGAAACGGATGAGACCTGAGTGACCACGGCTTCCCTGAGAAACCAGTTATGTCATGCGCTCGGCTGCCCAATCATCCCTGCCCTTTGGTAGAGGTGAGGCACTGCTAGTTAGCAGGAGCAGAACCTGGATTGGAGTGACAGGTGTCACGTGTAGTGGGTCAGACTCAGGCCTCCACACCACAGGCAATTCTTCAACTCAAACTCCAGTAGTCTCATTAGAATAATGAGAGCCTACGTGACAGTACAATGTATGCAGGGTAGGCATTCCCTCAGGAAAAGCCACACAGAACTGACGCAGAGAAGTTTACAACATTTCACTGCGTTATTCTGCGATTTCACTGTGTCAAAATGTTACCTAGCTCAGAGCAGACATACATTTTATACAGGTCTTTTTACTATGGGAGACTCTTCATATTGCTGGATGTGCGTCAGTTTAACAACGTTACTCCAGCAATGTGTGAGTTTAGCGCCCACAGATGCGTCAGAAATTCTGACACATCTGTGAAAACGTGCGCCATGGAACTCTGTAATGTAAATACAGCGCATCCATGCTGTTATAATGGGATGTGTGGGAAGCGCAAGAAATCTGATGCATCGATGGCCAATGTCTTTGTTTATCGAGCTTTATCTAGTGCTTTCAGGCTTCTCTGTTTAGGGAGTTACATCTGATTGAGCTTCAGTCAAAAAATACAGCACTTACCTATTTTGTTGCTGCAATAACTGGGTTATCTGAAGAGCCATGGTTTTATCACTTAAACACCTGGCCTTTCAGGAGAGTTGTTTCATTGTTGCTGTTGTAGCTGGTTGTTCTAGGCCTGCCCCTCAGCAGACATTAAGGGCAAGTGTCAGAAAACAGGGCTTATTTGCAGTCCTGATTCCAAGATAACCATTGTGAGGTTTCCATGTTTTGGTTGAAGGAGTAAAAGCACACCTTAACAGAGACACATGCATAATAGTATGGAGGATAACTTGCTAGGCAATGCCAGCATTACTGGTTGTTGCTATAAAGGTACGGACAATAGTATTATTATTATTAGGATTTATAGAGCGCATGGCTTCCCAGCGCTAATGCAGGACCGTTAAACAGACAAAGAAAACTATAGAGGGATCAGTAAAGTATTCAACTTTTTATGGAAGGAGAGTTCCGAGTTCTCTAAGCGGAGTTCCAGTGGTAGGGAATTCCATAAATTGGCTACTTTAAAGGCAAACAAGTTACCTCCCCATTTTGTTTTCTTGATATGACAAATATTAATTAAGGAAGCAGATGAGGATCTAAGTGATCTCTGAGGAGTATAGGGAGTTATGATCCGCCTAAGAAAAGCCGGACCCTTTTTCTGAAGTGCCCGATGAACAAGACACATGTCTTTAAAATTAACACGTTGTTCAATGGGAAGCCAATGGAGAGAGGCCAAGGCTGCTTTGGCAGAATAGTGTCTGGAAATGTCCAGCAATAGGCAGGCATTAGCATTTTGTACCACACGTAATTTCTTTAAAAAATACGATGGAGAGCTCATAAATAGAACATTCCCATAATCTAGACGTGACAATATGAGAGCCTGGGTAATAAGTCTTTTAGGCAGGAAAGGGAGAATTGTAAAGATTTTCCTGAAGGTTCTTAACAGACTAAAACAGGTAGCTGCAAGTTTTTTCGAGTGACATTCCATCGTGAGATGGGAGTCCAGTCAAAAACCTAAACTTTTTATATTGTCTTTGGGCGGTGGAGATCTTTAACTTCTACTGGGACTGGATCAGGAGACTTAAGATGGGATAAGTTCCCTACCAACATAACCTCTGTTTTCTCATCATTAAGCTTAAGCTTACTGTCCGCCATCCATCTAGCAACGTCCGACAGAAAGGATGATAAAGTAGCTTGTTCTAACTTGGTGTTAGTGGTAAAAGAGAAAAACAATTGGTTATCATTGGCATAGGACACAAATATAAACCGTGGGGTTCCACAATCTTTGCAAAAGGGGCCATATAAATATTGAAAAGCCTCAGACTCAAAGACGAGTCCTGTGGAACCCTGCAGGTGAAAGGAAAAATGTTAGAAAAGTTTGTCTGATCAAGAACTTGAAAAGTCCTCCGACTCAGATACGAGAAAAGCCATTTAAGACGGGTACCCTCTATTCCTAATTAAGAAATTCTGTGAAGTAAGATCTTATGATCCACAGTGTCAAAAGCGGCACTCAGGTCAAGTAGAATAATTGCTGCAGATCCACCCCCATCTAGAAGTTGTCGAGTGTCTTCAGTAACAGCTGTCAAGTCAGTTTCCGTGCTGTGTTGTGGTCTGAATCCCATTTGGGTGTCATGAAGAAGATTATGCTCCTCAAGGAAGCCTGACACTTGATTGTTAATGTGTTATTTTCGATGCTAAAGGGAGAAGAGCAATTGGTCTGTAGTTACAGAGTAGTGTGTATCGAGACTAGGTTTTTTTAATGGGGCTTGTTGATAGCATGTTTCCAGTGTTGCAGTAGATGCCCACGAGAAAGAGAGTCATCAAGAACATTGGTTAGTGCCGGATTTATAACATCTGATCCTAAAGCTAGGATGGACGGAGGGGACGGGTCCAAAGGAGTTCCAGATTTTATAGAATGAAGGTAATTATCTAATAAGTCGTCCCTCAGAGGCTGAAAGACTGAGAGTAAGGCTCTAGAAGTCTGGGAATCAACAAAAGGGGCTGGTTTAGCCTCACACAAGCAAGTGCTAGGACAAGTTGCCTGAATATCAGAAATTTTCTTTTGGAAGAAACAGGCTAACTCATTAGTGCGTTCCTTTGAGCCTTTTGTTACATTACTGGGAGAGGGTGACTGAGCCATTTCCTTAAAAATTAGAAAGATCTCTCTAGGAGAATGGGAGGACTGTTATATCCTAGAGGTGTAATATGATGCCTGCGCAACCTTAATTTCCATATGGAAGGATCTAATTGCATTCCTGCAATCCATTTTTGAGACATTGTAGTAAGTCTTCCTCCACTTTGTTTCCATCCCCTTACATTCTTGTTTTAGATGCAGCAGATTAGGAGAGAACGAAGGTGATTTCTTTTGGCGTACAGTCCTGTGAATAGTCTTAGTTGGTAAAATAATATCTAGGGACTTAGAAATCCACTTATCAAAACTGTCTGATGTATAAGGCTCAGAAAAAGAGGGTGAGGAACGCAGGTTTGTGAGAGTGTCCCGCCAATCCTTACTGCTCAACTTTGACCACTGGCGTACAGTTAGTTTACAAGGGGTTTGGTGGATTGGAGAAGGAGATTTGAGAAGCACAAGTGTGACTAGAAAATGATTGGACCAGATCAGGGAAGAGGGGCCTGAGCTGATAGATTTGAAAGATTACTAAAGACCAGATCAATGGTATGGCCTCTAAGATGAGTAGGGCCAATTATCAATTGTGTTAAACTAGAGCTGCTAAATCCATAAGTAAAGTTTTGGCAGAGATGTTGTGTGCCTCATCTACATGAATATTAAAATCACCTAGAATAGTGAAGTTAGAATTTCTGCAGGCAAGGTCTGCTACACAATCCGGTAAGGCCTGCAGGATCCTCCCATTAGGGCCAGGAGGGCTTTAAATCAAAATGCCAGAGAGAGTGAAAGTAACGTTGATTGCCAGAGAAAAGAACAGACATTCACAATTGGGTAATGAGAGGGAATGAATAGGACAGTGGATCAAGTTTTTGCAAATTATTGCAAACCCCCCTCCCCTGGCGTGGGGTCTGTCTAGACGGTATATTAAATAGCCTCGGGCAGGGCCATAACTACATCAGGAGTAGAATCCTCCGACAACCATGTTTCTGTTAAAAACAAAACCTCTGGGGAATGCTCGCTTAAAAGTGAGTGGATATGTAACTTGTAGGCAGACAGAGAATGATAGTTCAGTAGCAGCAATTTACTGGCCTGCTCTACATCCTTTCTCAAGTGCAGTGGGAGTATGGGCTGAGGGGTCCACTGACAGATGCAACAGCAACTAGTAAGAGAATTAGAGTTTGATAAATGTTGACAGAGATTCTCTGTACAGTTATTAAGTGATAAAAGAAGTCGTTGTGGATAAACTAACCTTTCCGGGGCTGCATGCATATTATTTCTGGGCCCTGGACCCCGAGGGAGGCGGACGGGGGCAGACAGGCTTGCGCCTCCGCTTCATGCCGCTCTTTTAATGGGCCTGGACAGCGGACGATTTAATAACTAGACTGTCTCACAAAATGGAGCCTCTTCTCAGAACCGCAAAGCGAAGGGAAAATGGCTGTCCAGGGAAGCAACACAAAAAAATAAAAAATACAAAATTTAAATCCTTAAAAACTACCGGATGCCACTGATCACGGACACCGGAGTCAATAAAAATACTTGCGCTGGGTAAGATAATATAAAGGAATACTAAAACTGTAAAATGAGCGGAAGAGCGATGGAGACACGCTGTAATTAGAGAGAGGAACAGTTTTACCTTTCAATTAAGGTCCGCCGCACGTCTGCTTCATGCCTATCTTTTAATGGGCCTGGATAGCGGACGATTTAATAACTAGACCGACTCACAAAATGGAGGCTCTCCTCAGAACCGCCCAGTGAAGGAAAAATGGCCATCCATGGAAGCAACACACAGAACTTTAGCAGCGCATTAGTGTTCAGTAAAAAATAAGAAATAAAAATCCCTAAAAACTACTGGATGCCACTGAACACGGACACCGGAGTCAATAAAAATACTTGCACAGGGTAACATAATATAAAACTGTAAAATGAGCGGAAGCGCGCTGGAGAAACACTGTAATTAGAGAGGGGAACTGTTACAATAGTACAATATGTAACAACTGTGAACTTTACCACTCAAGGTGTTCCACTACTCTTCCAGGGTGTGTGAGGTTCATAGCATTTTCTCACCCTGAAACAGATGGCAGCTCATACCCCAAGGACTTCCAAACATAAAATGGAAATAAATATTGTTCAAAACGTACCAGCATGAAAAAAAATGCTGAAAGTAGGAATCTTGCATTAGAGGAAATGATGGCAATTTGGTGATGTAAATCTGGGTTGAGCTTATCTTCAAATATTTGAATGAATTGTCCACATCACTGGTGGCATTTGTGTGAGGGGAATAGGCTAAATAAACTGCACTAGGACATAGCACAGTGCATACCAGTGTGTGGCGTAAGCGGTGGGCGAATATACTGTACACTGGAAGGCATTGATGGAAGGTGTTCTTGGACTATTCTATTACCTGGTCCTCTGTTCACCCGTGCTAAGTTTGCAAGTTGTCCATTTTACTTGAACACAATCCTAATTAGAGCTTGTGGACTAATGGCAAAATCTTATGCATTTTGCTTAATAAGCGGAATGCAGAATGTGAAATGCCAGACATTATGCAAGATTACGCTGGCGTATTGGAAATTATGTACTGACTTTGTTAAAAGATAGGTCATTGAGGATGGGGGAGGCCGGAGTACATCACTGTAGCTTTCAGTGAAGGTAAAGTGTTGTGTATGTGTAGATTTACAGCTCCCCTTGCATTAACCAGAGGTGTTCTAAAAAGAAGGCAATTAATCAAGCAAGACTTAAATCTCTTGTGAAAAAAAACACGGTTGTGCAAGGGAGTATGCGTAACAAAACTACTTCAAGTGCACTGTTAAAGAAGTGCAGCAGGAAGAGAGCAAACAGGGAGACAGTAAGAGAATGCGTGTACGTCCATGGAGTGCTGACGACACAAGAAGAAAGTAGTTCACTGAACATAGGCAGTTTTTCAAAAAGATCATAAAGAACACATGCACCGAGGAAGGAACAAACAAAATGAGTAAAGAAAGAAGCTGAATAAAAAGCAATACAAGGAGGTTGAGAATAAAGCCAACAAAGAAAGAGCAATGGTCTGATCAAACTCCCTTTGTTATGTTTTGATATTGCACACTAGGGCCCATATTTATACTTTTTTAGCACCGCTTTAGCGCCGCTTTTTGATGCAAAAACTGTGCTAATTTACAAAATACAGTTACAAGGGCTCCATTAAGGAAGCAGAGTATTTTGCAAATTTTCCATATCATTTGCATAAGCTGACAAAAGTTTTCAATTTGTCTTTGCCATCAGGTGCAGGAGCTTGTCTGATAGCATCAACTAATGTTTCTATCAGAGTCAAAGAGCTGAAATGCTGTAGCCGAGTTATTCTACTTGACCTTGAAACAATTTGCACTTGTCTGCACTCAATATCAACCTATTTTTCTTCCAAATTTCTCTCAAATCTTCACTATGGGCCACATGTACAAACACATTTTCCCATAGACACAGAATGGGCAAAACTGCTTGCTACATCTGGCCCTATGTTCTTATCTATTTCACGTAAAAAACAGCACATCATCCTGAAAACACCTCACGTTTGCCTCCATATCTCTGAAAATATAATACAATGCCCTTTGAAAGACTGATGCCACAGACGCCAGACCAGAAGGCATGCTCTTACAATAAAATACTCTGGATGCAGTGAAAAATACAGTGTGAGCTCTGGCTTTGGAAAGTTCTATTTGATGATACGCACTGTGTACATTTGAAGTAGAGAATACAGTTGCCTCAATGAGCACGGACAAAAGATCATTTTCCATTGGTAGGTGATTACTGTCTGTTGTGATACAATCATTAAGTGCTCTTAGTTTTGAGCAAGGTCTTAAATTGTTGATGTTGATCATGCAATCTCTTTTGCACATTTTATAACTTTTTCTAGAGTAGGGTTACTCAAGTATGTTTCTGCATGTGCTTTATGTTTAAATTTACCATCAATTAATCCCTGATCATTAACTCCAAAACTGCAAGTGTTTGAGAGGTTTTGTATGGAAGTGAGAAATTAATCAAAACTTTCATTTTTGTCTTGAAATCCCCTATAAATATACTACCTTTATAGGCCCTTACTAAGGTAGGTTTGAAACTTAATTCTAACCTTAAGAATAGTTTTTGAATCTCATCAAAATCATCTTGGCCTTCAGGTGTTTTTATTTTAGTCAGATAATGGAAATCTGTTCACTTTCAGACCCCAGTAGGTCTAATAAAATAAAATTCCTTCTCTCTACAGGCATTTTACCTGAGTCAATAACAGTTAGGTAAGTGAGAAACTCTTCTTTCCACCTTTTCCATTCTAAATGTGGTTCACCTTTAATTTGCAGAAGTTTGCATGGAGGTTCAATCTGCATTTTTTATCAAAAATAACAAGTTGGAGATAGCGCTGAATTTTGGGTTGTATTTAAAGATAGATAGTACAAGTGACAATCCCAGTGAGTCAATAAAGTGCTGACTGTAAACAAAAATAAGCCTTTCCAAGTAATGGAAAAAGGTCTGAAAATAATATGAATCACATGGGCCTAACATATAATATGATAATGTCGATAGGTGACAGGAAATAGATGAAACTGTAGGTCATACAACTACAAAATGTCTGCCGATTCACTGTAAAGCACTAATTCCATTCCTTTAAATGAAAAAGAAAAAGGTGCCACTGGTACCAGTTCGAGGCTTGGCGTGCTGGTCTGTTCCCATCTTTAAGGAATCAAACTTTTGACGTCACCTACCTATTAGGATAATTGTTTCCTCTTTAAATTGCTGTCCTAGAGGTGTGTGCTGGTAGTTTGTCTTCTTCTCCCCTTGCTTCGACCTTCATGTTTTTTTCCTTACAACTCGTAGCATACTCCTGCCCTTCACACTAATCCCTGAGGTCATCATAGTCAGACTTCCAACATTTTTGCTTGTTTCGTACTTTCATTGGTTCCTGCACCAGTGTTATGTTGTATTTATTTTATTGTACAGCTCGGCGTCCATAGTATTGCTGTGTCCTTGACAACAAGGGATTGTAGGCTGTTCAGGCACAGAAACATTTCACAGAAAGAAAGAGAAACAAGGAGCCGAGCGAAAGTCAGGAATGTTATCGGTCTTCAATAAATCTTCTAAACAACTGGGTCATTCTACCATATGCTAAGGAAATGTCCAATGATACAGAGATACTGGACTGCAGTAGTTTCCTGTTTAAATGCAGTTTGTGGAAACACTGGAGAGCCTCAGCCCAAGTGGTGTGTATTAAATATATCGGGGTAACGGATTGTTAGAAATGGGGTCTCTAGTTCGCAGAGGTATACACCCTTGTCCAAATAGGGACCCCAATCCTAGTCAGGATAAATCACACACAATCCAAAGTATTCTGTGCCCACCCTCTGGTAGCTTGGCACTGAGCAGTAAGGCTTAACTTAGAAGCCAACGTGTAAAGTATTTGTGAAATAAATAAGACACTAACACAGTGAAAACACCACAAAAATACACCACACAGGTTTAGAAGAATATAAGATCTTTATCTGGTTAAATTAAAGTCAAAACGATAAAGATCCAAGAAGCACACTTTGAGATATCACTTTTGCAAGATTAAAAAGAGTCTTTAATCTTAGCAATCAACAGTTGTCCCTTGTTTACATACGGTACCAGGTTTTCATAAAAAATAACACACATGGAGACCTCAGAGGAGGAAATGGGTGGAAAAATAGGGTGAGCATCGGATTTTCCAACGCGGCACAGACAATGCGTTTTTTCTTTCCACGCTGCACGGGGCTTTGCATCAATTTCTGGCGCGCAGTCTTGGGTCCCCACTGTGATGAGCGGATCTTTTTGATTCCCAGGGACGATGCAGGGAAATCCTGGGCATCCGGGAAGACGTCTCAGGTGTTGCATCAATCCGGTAGGTGATGCATCAAATTTTCTGTCGCACGGCAGGTGCTGCGTCAATTCTTCACTCTGGAAGTCGTCCTGCGTTGTTCCGGTTCAACTGTGTGTCGATTCAGTAGGCTGTGCGTCAAATATCTGTCTGCAAGGCAGGCGTTGCATCAATTCTTCACTTGGGAAGTCGGGCTGCATCATTCTGCTCAGCTGTGCGGCCAGTTCTCGGTTGTAAAATGGCTGTGCGTCATTTCCGGCAGGCTGTGCGGCGGTTTTCTGCGCACAAGGAGTTTCCTGAAGAGATTAAGTCTTTTTGGCCCGGAGACTTCAGAAAACAGGAGGCAAGCTCAATCCAAGCCCTTGGAGAGCAAAGTCAGAGGGCAGCAAGGCAGCAGGTTGACAGCAGGTCAGCAGTCTTTCTCAGCAAAGCAGTCCAGATGAGTCCTTGGGCAGCCAGGCAGGTCCTCTTGACAGGTTGCAGGTTCAAGTCTAGAAGTGTCTGATTTGGTGGGGTCAGGGATCCAGTTTATATACCCAAAAATGCCTTTGAACTGGGGAAGACTTCAAAGAGTGGTTTTGAAGTGCACAAGGTCCCCTTTCAGTACAGGTCTGTCTGTCAGGGTCCCAGAAGGAGGTTTAGCCGTTCATTGTGTGAGGGCAGGTCACTAGCCTTTGAAATGTGTCAGACCTTCCACCCTTCCAGCCCGAGAAGACCCATTCAGTATGCAGATGAGTGCAGATGCGACTAAGTATCCTGTGTTTGTGGTTGTCTGGGTGAAATGCACAGGGAAGCTGTCAACCAGCCCAGCCCCGATGTGATTGGAGACAGGCTGTAAGGCAAAGATTGATTTTAAGGGCAGAAAAATGCTCACTTTCTAAAAGTGGCATTTCTAAAAGAGTAATATAAAATCCAACCTCACCGATAAGCAGGATTTTCTATTACCATTCTGGCCATACTAAATAAGACCTTTTTACCCCTTCCTGATCAGAATCTACCACTCAAACAGTATATGAGGGTAGCCCTAATGCTATCCTATGGAAGGAGCAGGCCTTACAGTAGCGGAAAACTAATTTAGGTGTTTTCCACTACCAGGACATATACAACTCACATGTGCATGTCCTGCCTTTTAGCTACATAGCACCCTGCCCCATGGTTTACTAAGGGCCTACCATATGGGTGATTTATCTGTAGAAAAAGGGGAGTTTAGGGCTTGGCAAGTACTTTTAAATGTCAAGTTGAAGTGGCAGTGAAAGTGCACACACAGGCCTTGCAATGGCAGGCCTGAGACATGGTTAAGGGGCTACTTATGTGGGTGGCTCTGTTGTGTAGCTGTTTTACTTATAGCTTCATACACGTTATTTTAGCAAACTAGGCCTGCCGCTGTGCACTTTAACCCAGTCATATTTTATTCAGCTTTGCTTTATTATTTTAACAATAGCCACATTTTCGGTCTTGTTTTATTTTCTCTATCTGTCGGTTCTTTGCCAAGGCCAGCACTGCATTCTTAAACAGGACATTTCTTTCTCTCTGTGCGTTTCTCAAGGCTGCAGTAAGATAGGTTGCCAGCAAATGTGGTAACGTTTTGTCTCTAGTGTTTATAGAAACATACACACTCTTACATAGGGATCCTTTCTTGGAACATCAGCTGTTTTATTATAAAAACACTACTTTGACCCATGTACGTTAGAGGGAGATTCTAGCCAGAAGACAACAACTGTATGTTGATTGCTGAGTGCTTTGCTGCAGCTGCTTATGTAGACTACAGGCCTCTTGCTCAGGTATGAGGCATGATGTCTTCCTGGGGGAACCTGAAGGGCAGTACTACAGCTTATCATGCTGTGCTGTACCATAGCCTAGGTAGGAGCTATTTTAATGATTCTAGTGACAATATGGTAGCGTTATTTTTATGCCTCACTCTCCTTGTCACAATTTTAATCCTGTCATGCTTCATTGTCCTAGTTATTGCAGTACATGCTTTATTATCTAAGATGCAGTTACTTTACCTCATTGGAATATATTCTGCCTCTGATTGTCCTTGTATATGTGAGACTAATGCAACTGAGAGAAACGGATGAGATCTGAGTGACCAAGATTTCCCTGAGGAGTCAGTTGTGTCATGTGCTCGGTTGCCCAATCATTCCTACTCTTATGTGGAGATGAAGCACTGCTAGAGCAAAACCCAGATTAGGCTGACAGGTATCACCTGTAGTGGGCTCAGATTCAGTCCTCCACAGTGCAAGTGATTCTGCCGCCCAAATCCAGTAGTCTTATTAGAATAATGAGAGCCTACCCGACAGCACAACCAGTGCCTCAGGCCCACTAGTAGCATTGAATTTACAGGCCCTGGGCACATGTAGTGCACTTTACTAGCGACTTACAGTAAATCAAATATGCCAATCAGGGGTAAACCAATTTTACCGTGTTTAACAGAGAGGGCATATGCACTTTAGCACTGGTTAGCAGTGTGCAGAGTCCTAAAACCAGCATAAACCGTGTTAGAAAAGTGGAGGGAGGAAGGTAAAATGGATGAGGATAGGATTGATAGTGGCAATATAGCTCGGGCCTGGAAGGCCACCAGTCCATTCGAGTTAGAGGAATGGAAATGAGACCTGGACTGGTGTATGCTGGCAGAGAAAGTGACTTATAAGGATAGGGGATGCCCCAAAAAATGGTTCAAGGTTTGGGGGGGAGTGGAACTCATACAGGGGAGAACTGTGTGCATTGACGATGAAGGGGTGGTCATAGGAATAAAGTGCAACATGAGTAACCGGCTGGGAGACAAAGTGGGTCCTGGAAGAGAGAGAGATAGAGGGAGGGGCATGTGGGATCAGGATGGTGGGAAATGGTGATGACAAATCGTATCTTGACTAATATGATTGCAAAGACTGCAACATACACTTGTGTTTTTTACTGTTTTCTTGTTTCTTCTAATACAAAGAATTAAAAACAATATTCTAAACTACGTGTAGGAGTGATCATTACAAAATTTGGCAATGAGCGCTGGAGCATCAATGACCTCACCTCACATCCCGCGAGCTCCACATTGCCTGCAACTGCCACATCGCAACTTAGCG
Source organism: Pleurodeles waltl (assembly GCF_031143425.1). NCBI lineage: Eukaryota > Metazoa > Chordata > Amphibia > Caudata > Salamandridae > Pleurodeles > Pleurodeles waltl. Next base: position 935,750,934 of record NC_090445.1, read on the forward strand.
CACCCATTGTGTTCATCCTAGGCGTCCCCTTATTACGACACACAGGATTGTGCTTGCTGACACTGTCTCCATGCAGCTGCCATCTTTGGTGAATATTCGCTGATACGCACAGCTGGTGGTGTTTGAAGAACGTATATATATTGCGCTTTTCCGCAAAGCTAAAAACAAAGGTAGATTAGTTAATTAGCCATGGCTGATCCTCACAGCTCATAGCAAATGCGGATTAATCTGTCAACTTTCTCTTATCTGTTTATTAGTAGCATTCTATCTATTTGGAATTACATTCAAAACATTTAAGTGCTACCCAACTTATAATACGTCTATGACACCTACAGGATCTTCGTGTGCTAACAGTGATTAGCATGCTTATGGAGTAAATATAGTGGATTTTTACAGGCCAACTCCACAAAAAAGAACACTTATAAATCTATAGACGTATGAATTAACAGCGTTTTAACTACTATTAAATGGTGTTTAAGGCTACAGTTACATTCATATATATACTTTTTTTAGTACATCTATATTACATATACATTTTGAATCTTTTGATTAATTTTGCATTAACATTGAATTTAACCATTTAAAGGCAAAACTGTATTTATATAGTATATTGTATTGCAGCCATGAGTTCCCAAAATTATTCTTTACAGCCTCATCAAGCATTGTGGCCAGCAGGCGTAAAACCCTGCATGAAATGGTTTGACTGAAAATTGTATTTTCTAAATTACCTAGCAATTATAGATGTGGATGGTAAAATGTCTTCCGAGCAAAAGAAACAGATCTTTTTACATTCAATTGGACCTAAGGGTTTAACAAGCATTTGCAATGCAATAGGTCCAGCATTTACTTGAATTGGAGCTATTGGCATTGTAAATGCATAACTGAACTTTTTTGCCACATTAAGGGTTCAACCCTGCCATATATTTTGGTTGTTTCGGCTACATTATTCCAGTGGCCCTGTGTATAACTAAAGGGCTACTAGGCCTACTGGAATATTTTTGTAAACAAGGCCTTTAAAACACAAAGTACTCCCAGGTGAAAAACATATTTACTTGGCAATTGGTACAGACCACATTTCCCGTGGGGCAATGAATAAATATGTGTACTCCAAGAATGCGTGTTTACTGGATCACTATTCCTTTACTGCAATCTGGGGATTCGAACAAAATGTCCATGATTTTTCACACACTTGAGTAAAGCCATCTCACATGATATTGATGATCCTCAGTCAGTCTTGAACTGAAATATCACTTATAAAATATTGACCATTGTACAGCATAATCAAATGTAAGTGCTCCTCGAGGTTAGTTTTATAAATACATGCACATACAGCTCAAGTTTCAAAGACTCAAACATGTGGAGTTCATCTAGTCAGGTTTCTGCTTTGTATTCGCAGCTTGTATCACGTTATAAAAATAAAACTACAAGTCCAAGAATGCAAAGCAGAAACATAATCTAAATGAGCAAATCACATTTTGAACTATGGAGTTGGACAACTCTATGAATACTACTCCAAGGGCTGTCTTCCAACTTTATGATATTACGGTTGGAATGTCCTCTTGAATAGTAGTGTCTCACAATAAAAACACAGCAAAGCCAGGATTTCAGCACCTTACCTGTTATCATCACAGACTGCAGCTACAGCTCTCATGAGCTGGGGCTGGCTGCCTCCACAGGGTTTGGAAGTAGCCACAGTGCACAAATTTCAAAGATATTTATTAAGGAGTTCAGTAAAGTTGTAATATTACACAGAAACAAATAACTCATTATTCCTGGAGGCCCAAAAAACACAAACATCTTCAAAGCAGAAAATAGCTTTAAAGCGCTATGCAGTTGACATGGATGCTGCATATAAATGTTAAAGCACTAAATACAGATGTAATGTAATTTTTAAAGCTACATCGCGCCTATATATTCCACGTCCAGCCACTCCTGGTCCCTCAACTCACTGTTACAGCTGTTTTTTTGTCCATGTCATAATCACTCTGGTGAATAATGTTCTTTCTGCATTAAATCCTGTTTTCCTTCTAGAAAAACGACCTCCATTTTAAGACATTGCTTTATTTATAAGCGATCACAGACATAGTGGTCTACTGACCCCAGCAGGCCACCAAGTATATGATTGTAGCCAATCGCCGTGGGTCACAATTTGCGACCTAACTCGTTAATATTTATGAGGTATGTCGAACTGTGACACTACAATTCTCTATTTTGTGAAACGAAATATAAATACATAAAGTTGGTTTGCAAAATTAGAACGTATTCAGTGAAAGTCAGTGCACAAATTTCAACCCCTTTTATCGAATGCATTCTTCACACAAGGCTCTAGGGGCCAGATGTAGCAAAGGGTTTTACCCATTCTGTGTCTATGGGAAAATATGTTCGTACATATGGCCCTAGGTGTGCAGAAGTGCGAGTGTAGTGCATCTGATGTGCTCTCGAGGAATTATGGTAAAAAAGCCTCTTATTTTCTCCATCCTTCCACATTTTCTATGTTTGAATCATCATGCCCAAGAGTAGGTGTGTTCTGTGGGAAAGTAATGTCTATTTATTAGAATGAGGGTATCAGCCTTCTATTAAGTAGTTACATCTGCTAGCTAGCATTGCTAGATTGCTAGCAATCGCAGATCGCCAATTTAATTCGATGCGCTGTTAAGTTGCAAGATTGCACTTGATGTTGACTTTCTTTAATGAGAGACGTTACTTAAGACAGTATTCTCTGGGATTAATAATTGTGTTAGCTATCTTTGCATTTCTTTGACTTTCAATGGGCGAACTTGGTTTATGAGTGGGTTTCAGTGGCTGTCAGTTGCGAGGTACTTTTTCTTACAAGTGACAGTTTTATGTAGACTGGAGGGACTGTCACACTGTGAAATATTGGTTGACGTCACAATCTGAGGACGTAGGAATGATGAGTTAGTAGTCATGACAGAGACGTGGCCAGGGGTTTCATCCTGACTGTTCTGTCCCAGAAAAAATATTGTTGCTGCTTTTAGCAAATGCACTGGCTAGAGATGGGTGCAAAGAGTTCTCTGCTGGCCCTAAAAAACAGCCCAAAGACTATCTCAATACAAGTCTCTCTTGCATCCATTTGCAGACGAGTCCATTTAATGGTACATTTGGTTGCCAGAAAAATCTGAAACTCTTTCCTACACACCTAAAAAATTTACACAGCCGTAATATTGGATTTCAGATAGAAAGCTCCTACAAACGCGTGCGCTGCATGCCGCTGCCATCTAGTGGTTGAATTTGAAATAGCTCTAAAATTATTCAAACAATTTATGTATAAAAACAAAGCTAAATTGGCTGCTTCAAACAGACCAGGGCGGAGTACAACTTAAATGCCGAATCTTCCTTACAACAAATCATTTGTAATTTGCTTTTTCAAGCCATATAGTTAAATTGAGTTTATTTTTGTTAATTCGAGCTTATATTCACATAAACGCTAGGCGAATGAGTTTTTTTACTGGGAAACAATTCGTGGAAAATAATCTTATCCAGACTACAACCCACCTCTACCAATTGGATTGTGACAGAGGTTCACTATGTGGTGCAAAGAACAAAAATCTACTAATTACCCTCTTACAGGGATGTGCCTTTGGATGGGGGAGAATTCCATATTGCTGCCAGAGCGCAAACAACTTTTCTCAACCCACCATGGATTTACTTATTCGTCCAGACTACATCATCTCACTTCTAAACTACAAGTAGGTGACGGGGTAGCAGCTTTCTACAGAAACTCAATTCCTCCTCGTTAAGAGTTTAATTCAACTCAAACCGACCACGCCATCTGTCATCCTCCTTTATTTAACACTTTGTGGACCAAATCAACTTGGATCCTAGGACTGTATCCAATTACAATCAAAATTTCCAAAGGGACTTCAACATTCACTCGAACAATTTTCATTATTCTCCACGCCCTCCCTCCGTGCTCCCTTTCTGTAGGAGAATGACCTGTTTCAGCATTCCCTCAAACCGCAAACATCCAATGGGCCACATTTGATATCATCTCAAACAAGCAATGACGTGGGCGAGTCGATTCAAAGTGCCATAGCCACCATGAGCATGAGCACGAAGGAGAGACACAATAAGAGACAAAAGAATAAAAGAAGTTCGCTCACAGTAAAACATATCAGCAATAGTGCAATTATCCATGTAACAACACGGCAAGTCTTCAAGGCGTTAACAAACCAGCCTCAAAGAGGAACAAACATAAGGCATTTACCAACATCATCAAGGGATTTTTCAAAGGCAAGCACAGGAATGGATGAAAGTGATGGGCGTGAGGTGGGCTTGGTTAAAGTCCACAGAAAGAAAACAACATGTCGAAAAGCAGCACTTGCTCGCTGCTATGCTTGACCTAAAAGCATATAAACAATTACCTATGATTCAAGACAGTGGAGATTTGAATGTTTTCGATAGAGCTATTGCAATGTTTGTCAAATATTTTGCTCCTAATGTGTGCATCGGTACAGTTAGGTATAAATTATTTCAATGAAAGCAAGAAGCTAATGAACAAATAGATGATTGTGTTTCCCCCTTACGGAATTCATCTTATTAATGTAAATTTGACGGATTACAAGAACAACATATTCATTATCAAGTGGTCATGCACACTAAAGATCTTGCAATTCAAGGGAGAGGGGTGAGTGGGAATGCTGAATTACAATATATTTTGGACATTATAAGGAAAGCAGAACTGTCAAGTCGTAGTGTTAAAGCAGTTAAGGATGAAATTTGCAGTCAACCAAAAGAAGTGATTGGAAAGATTAAAAGTAAAGAAAACATTTTCTTTCAGAAAGGAACAATAGAATGAGTCAGAACAAGAAAATGAATAACCCTAAAGAGGGTATGAGATATTATTGTTGTGACAGTAATTCCCATCTGGCTAACCGTAAATTATGCCCTACCACAAAAGCAAAATGTTTGTCTTGTGGAAGAATAGGACATTTTGCTAAAGTGTGCAACAAAAAGAAGGATGCAGCCGTAAAATGTACTGATGAGGAGGTTAATTCAGAGGAGGAAGAACAGGTTAATATATTTTTAATGTAAAGGATTCATTTGGGCTGAATGTTAATGGAGAAGATGATAAGTTAAGGAAGAACCCTATTTGTACTATAAGCATTGGAGGGGTGGAAGTCTAAATATATGTTGATTCTGGATCTCCTTACACTATAATCAATGAGGAGGTGTGAAAAAAGAATTGCAAATCAAATTGGTGAGAGATTATTCACTACTAACATTCATCCGGAAGGGTTTTATAGTGAAATGATTGATGTTTTAGGTTGTAGAACATTAAAGTTAGATTTGAAAATAGTAAATCTACAGGAAAACTATGTATTGCTAAGAGGTGGCCATCTGTATTAGGGTGGCATGATCAAGAAAATGTAAATATGATGTTAAACCCCAACTGCTCAGAGCCTGTAATGGTTGTAGATAATAGTGAAGAAGTGGGAAACCTAATGTTAAAAAATGTCCTTCTTTTTCAGGGAAAATTGGAAATCTAACAGATTTTGAATATCACATTGTTTTAAAAGACAATGCACAACCTACAATTCATAAAGTGAGAAATATTCCTATTCTTCTGAGGGAGGAAGAACAAAATGAATTAGATAAATTGTTAAAGACTGATATTATAGAAGAAATGGAAGTATCCGAATGGAGTTCGCCTGTTGTAATTGCCAAATGCAGCAATGGCAAAATTTGATTATATGTTGATCTACGCTTCCTAAATAATATTATTGTGGTTGCCGAATTTCCACTTGCCTAAAATCTCTGTGTTGCTTGCATTAGTCAAGGGTGAAAAGTGGTTTGCATCAATTGATTTATCTGCAGCTTATCATAAGATAGCTCTTCATGACAATAGTAGAAATTATACAGTATTTATGACCCCTGTGGATTAACATCGTCTGCAGCAGTATTCCAGAGGTTGATTCACAAATTATTTGGCAAAATGAGAAACGTAAAATGTTTTCAAGACGACATTCTGATTTACAGCAAGGATAGGCAGGAACATAATTCTACTTTGGAAGCTGTTTTGCAAACACTATATGACAAAAATTTAGCTGTGGAATTTGCTATGCAAATTTGCTGTGCATTCCATTCCATAGCTAGGGTGTGTGTGGTGTGAGGAGGGCATTTCTCCTAAACCTAATTTGATTGAAGCTATTAGTAGTGCCCATGCACCAAATAGCAACGAACATTTTTGATCTTTCCTGGGTTTAGTTGAATTTTATTCAAAATTGTAAAATAATTTTCTGGAAAAATATATAAAATTAGACAGTTGTTGAAAAATAAAAATACGTTTTTATGGTCCCCAGATTGTCAGAAAGACATCAGAAATGCTATTGTCCAAGCTTCAGCTTTAAAAAATGTTGACCCTGATTTAGAGAACTGTTACACTGGATGCCAGTAACAAACGTTTGGGGGGAGTATTAACACAAAGGGACTCCAAGCAGAGAGAGAGAGAATCATTGCTTATGCGTCCAAGGCCTTGTCACCAGTGGAAGAAAAATTCTCTGTGATAGAAAAAGGAATGCGTGCATGTGTCTGGGCATTAGAACACTTCAGGTCCTTTGTTTGGGGTATGCCATGAACTGTAAAAACTGATAACAAACCGTTGGTTAGAGTGTTAACTACGGATGGATTGTTCAAGGCTTCTTCAAGGATAGCGAGAATGTCAATGTGATTGTATAATTTTATTTCAAAGTTGGATATGTATCAGGCAAATCAATATTATGACAGATGTTTTATCCAGAATGCCATTGGATATTAAAGAGTGTGAAAGGCAAGACTGGGATCAGTTCCGCAGTGCACATGTCCATGATCAAGGCATAACTAGCATTAAGGAAGAAGAATGGAGAAAAATACTAAAGATATTGTCTTACAAAAGTTAATACAATATAGTAAACAAGATTGGCTGATGAAATCTGATTTAGCTGTAGAATGCAGACATTTTTGTGAAGTAAGGAATTAATTAACAGTAGCGAACGGAACTGTGGAAAGAGGTGATGAGGTTGTACCTCCATTTAGCTTAAGAAAGAAAATTGTAACTCTGTGTCATGAAGGGCATGGAGGGATTGTCAAAACTCAGAAACTGTGAAAAGATGGTATTGGTGGACAGGTTTAGATATGTTTGTAGAGAGAATGGTTAGGAAATGTATTATTCGCTCTAATTCAGATAAATCTCTGAATAGTATTAGACCTCGTATGTGTGTACCCATAGTTACAAAACAAACTTGGGGCACACTTGCTATAGATATCATGGGGTCCTATACGAGAAAGTCAGAAATACGTAATTGTCTTAATTTATATTTTCTCAAGATGGCCAGTTGTCAAATTTGTGGAAAAAGCTGAGAGTGATGCTGTACTAATGTTTTTAGACAAGATCAATTCAAATGAAGTCTTACCTGTACAAATAATTAGCAACAATGGTGTTTAATTCACATCTCATGAAGCTAAAATTATTTTGATAAAGTGAGCATAAAATGTAGAACCACATTGCTCTATGCTCCGTATGGGAATGGAATGATAGAATGATTTAATAGAGTAATTAAAAATGTTCTGCAGTTAGCTATCAAAAATGAAAGTGATTGTGAAGTTCAAGTTTTCAAAAGAGTTTAGATGTACAGAACTACTATTCATGATTGTTAGAAATTGGGTCTCTAGTTGGCAGAGGTATACACCCTTGTCCAAGTATGGACCACAGTCCTAGTCAGGGTAAGTCACTGCACAACCTAAATTGTCCTGTGCTCACCCTGTGGCAGCTTGGCGCAGAGCAGGCGGGCTTAACTTAGAAGGCAATGTGTAAAGTATTTGTGTAATAAGGCATACAGTAACAAAGTGAAAACACCACAAAAAGTATTCCACACCAGTTTAGCAAAATAGATAATATTTATCGGAATCAAATCAGACAATATTACAAAAATCCAATAAGTAGATTGTGAGATATGCAATTTTTAAAATGTAGGTTAAAATAGCTCATAGAAGTGCAATATGCCAAATGTGGCTACCTGATCACGCTGGACTGGGACAAATTCATAAGTTCAGGCCAACCGCTATGTAGCATGTGCAAGTTACAGGAACCCATTTGGGCCCGCTGGACACAATGCCTGAAGTCCTAGTGTGTGGTCTGCACAGCGTGGCTTTGCAAGGCTTCCCGTCGTCTGGTGTTGGTTACGAGAAGCTGTGGGGCGAGGCTTTGCAGGGCTGGACTTAGCTGTGCATTGATCCCGGGGAGCTGTGCAGCAAGGTTTTGTGGGGCCTGATGTCACTTTGCGTCGATCTTGGGGAGCTGTGCGGCAAGGCTTTGAAGGGCCTGTTGTCGCTCTGTGTTGGTTCTGATGGCCTGGCAACCGCGCGGCAAAGCCTTGTGGGGCTTCACGCTACCTGGCGTTGAGTCCAGTGATGCTGGCAGCTGTCCAGCGAGGCTTTGCAAAGCTTCATGTTGTTTCATGGCAGTTCTGATTAACACCACAGAAGGTAAAGCACCTTAGGCCCACTTCCAAAGCAGTGCAGACTCACAGCTTGTAGAGTCCAGGTGCAGATGGTTCACGTCTTTGATGTCCCTGAGACATGGGAACAAGCTCAATCCACGCCCTTGGAGATAACTTGTGGAGAAAGGCAGAGTCCTTCCAGCAGAGGCAGGGACCAGCAGGCTGCTATGCAACATGCAGGCCAGCATTCCTTCCAGCAAAGCTGTCCAGATGAGTCCTTTGGGCAGCCAGGTAGCTCCTCTGACAGAGTTTGGTTGCAGATCTAGAAGTGTCAGATTTTGGAGGGTCACAGACCCAGTATATACATAAAATGCCTTTGAAGTCGGGAAAACTTCGAAAAGTGGTTTGAACATCACAAGGTTCTCTTTCAACCCAGCCCTGTCTGCCAGATTCCCTGTGGGGGGTTAACAGTCCTTTATGTGGGTCAGAACCCCTCCACCCTTCCTGCCCAGGGAGACCCATTCAGAATGCAGATGAATGCAGAGGTGTCTGAGTGTCCTGTGTTTATGGCTGTCAAACAGCATCATCCAGACGTGGATTGGAGACAGGTTGTAAGGCACAGAAGGCAGTAACTGCAGAGAAATTCCCACTTTCTAAAAGTGGCATTTCTAAAACAGTAATATTAAATCCAACTTCACCAGTAGGCAGGATGTTGTTTTTGTAATTGTTTTGTTTTATTTTCACAGTTCTTTTACAGTCTAATGTTCACAATTGGCTAGATTTAAGTATAAAATGTGTTTTATTCATTGTTTATGTTGTATTTATTTAATTGTACAGCCTGTGCTCCAAAGCATTGCTGTTCTCTTGAAAAGGGATTCTACATTGTTAAGGCAAGAGAACAGTTGTCGGAGAGTGAGAGAAGTAACGAGCCGAGCGAAGGTTAGGAATGTCATTTGGTGCTTCACTCTTCAATAAATCTTCTAAACCACTGTAGTATCTTATTGTAGTGGTTTATATAATCTTAGAACGACCCACAGAGGGTGATAATGTTGTGTTAGAACGTATCTAATGGAACGGGGGCAGAACAATGGTGAAATGGGAGCAACATTGATGAGAGAAACACTTGGATCCCTCTGAGGTGAAATTTGTTTAGCTTTATCATAAATAAATCCCTTCATAAAGGATCGGCTTTGGTGTAGTCGTCACTACATTTTTGGCAACAACCTGTCACCTCAGGAAGACGAACCCAGCAACCAGCAAGTGTGTGTCTACGCGGTCACATACACGTGATCGGAACAAACCGAGCAACGGACTAATTGTTTTTTATGAGACCACGCGGATCCAAAACTTATCTCCAGCGTCATTTGGTAGTAAAAACGTCGGTGGATACCTCAGACACTTTCTGTTATGTCAAGGTTTGCCTGCAGCACAGAGCATCAGGGAGGCTTTGTGTGCTCCATTCACTTTAGAAACATGAAGCAAATGGCTGCCATTTTGGGGGCGTGTTTTGAATTATCATGAGAAAATAACTATTTCCTTCCTCAGTGACACAGTCAGTATTTATGCACTATAAGTTTTATTTAGTTTTGGTCACAGTTCATTCATTTTTCTTGTTGAGATTGTGGGCATCATTTGTGCCCTGTGTCTGCAAAAACATCGTATTTTTTCAAAGTCAGTTGACTAGTACAAAAATGATAACAAAAAATATTTGAGGTATGGAGTGGAGGTGGGCAATTTAATAATTTTAAGTTTGTCTTGGATATTAGTTACTCAAGAGTTTTATTTAATTGTTCAAACTATGCAGTCCATAAACTCTCCACCACCATTTCATGAGAGTCCTGAAGAACCGCACATACAGTGGAAACAATGGTATGAGGCTTTCGAGACATATTTGGGAGCAATAGGGGCAGCACAATGTAGACCAGAACGGAGAAAATATCTCCTTCTTCATTCATTTGGATTTGAAGGATGTGCTATATTTAAATATCTATCAGACATTCAGAATTTCAAAGGAGAAGACATTGATGACTATTTAGAGGCTATAAAAAAATTGAGCAATAGGTTTCATGCTCCACCCAGTTTAGTTGTATCTAGACATAAATTATTCCAAAATTACCAGAGAGCTGGTGAAGATGTGGATAACTATATTTCTGTCCTCAGAACATTGGCTGTGGAGTGGCAATTTGGAATTTTGAACGATCAGTTGATTAAAGACCAGTTTATATGTCAATGTACAGACAGATCAATTAAGCGGAAGCCATGGTCATTAGACAATCCATCGCTAATAGAGATGATCAAAATTTCAAAAAGCATTGAAAGTTCTATAAAATCGATTCAAGAATTTGAGAAATCTATAGACAGTAAAGTCAGTGTTGTCAAAGACAAGTAAGAAAAGGGGGGAACAACCGAAGCACAAAAAAATACATGTTTTATGTGTGGTAATACTTTGCATCAAAATGGGGTCAAATCTTGTCCAGTTTTTAATGTTCGATGCTGGTGTTGTGGGAAAACTGGTCATTTTGCCAAAGAGTGTCAAGGTGGGAAACGTAGTGGCAACGAAGTCATGGCAGTTGTTGAAGAAGAGGATAACACTGAAAGTTTATTGGAGGAGGTGCGAGATATGGTATTGGTAGTTAGTGATGACATAATAAACAGTGGTGATCCCGAATAGTGCATTGACCCTTACGTAGATGTACAAGTGGGCAATAAACAACTATGGGGGTCATTCTGACCTTGGCGGACGGCGGAGGCCGTCCGCCAAGGTACTGCTGTCAGAACACCGCACCACGGTCGAAAGACCGCGGCGGTGATTCTGACATTTGCCCTGGGCTGGCGGGCGGCCGCCAAAAGACCGCCCGCCAGCCCAGGGCAAATCAACCTTCCCACTAGGATGCCGGCTCAGAATTGAGCCGGCGGAGTGGGAAGGTGCTGGGCAGACACTGAAATACTTTTTGGGGCCCTCTTACGGGGGCCCCTGCCGTGCCCATGCCATTGGCATGGGCACGGCAGGGGCCCCCAGGGGCCCCGCGGCACCCCCTACCGCCATCCTGTTCATGGCGGGAGAGCCGCCATGAACAGGATGGCGGTAGGGGGTGTCAGAATCCCCATGGCGGCGGAGCGGGCTCCGCCGCCATGGAGGATTCAGACGGGCAGTGGAAAGTCGGCGGTACACCGCCGACTTTCCGTTTCTGGCCGCGGCTGAACCGCCGCGGTCAGAATGCCCAGCGGTGCACCGCCAGCCTGTTGGCGGTGCTACCGCCGACCTCCGCCATGGCGGTAATTACCGCCATGGTCAGAATGACCCCCTATGTCTGTTAATTGACTCTGGTGCTAGGATCACTATGATCACGCAATAACGTTTTAGTCAGATATGGGAGGGGTGCACACTGTTCCCTCCGGACAGAGCCCCTCTTTTTTATAAAGGGAGAAAGATTTTTTGAGAACATTTTGCAATTCAGGAGAAGACGCATTTTGGAAAAATCTATGTAGCAGCAAAGGGATTAGACATTCTATAATCTTTTCATCAAGGTTTATTTGGAATGGTGTTACGACCAGGTACTAGTGATCAAGTGGCCGTGGTCAGGGACACAGATGAAATAGATAGATTGTTAAACAAATTTCCTAAAGTGTTCTCTGGTGAACTTGGGAAAATTCAAGGTTTCAAACATAATATCAAGGTTAAAGAAAATGCTAGACCAGTTAAGCATAAGTTGAGATGGGTTCCGTTCAGTATCAAGGATGATTTAGAGAAAGAGCTTGAGAATTTAAGAAGCAAAGGTATTATTGAAGCCATAGATTCTTCCTTATGGCTTTCTCCATTAGTGATGGCGAAGAAAAAAAAATGGTGGCTTGAGGGTATGCATGGATCTGAGGTCACTGAATAAAGAGATTTGGGTAGATTCACATCCTTTGCCAAAATAACTGAAATGTTGTCTACTATAAAAGATACTAAGATTTTCAGTAAACTGGATTTAGCATCAACATATCATCAGGTAGAATTCACACAAGAATGTAAACACTTGACGGCATTTGTATCACGATCAGGAACATTCCAATTTTGCCGCATTCTGTTTGGGCTTACGTCTGCGGCTTTGGTCTTCCAGACAATAATGACCACGCTACTTAAAGATGTTTCTAATGTTTATGTTTTTCAAGATTCTGTTTTGATTCATGCACCAGACATAAAGGTATATAACAAAGATTTGTCTCAGGCTCTAGAAAGTTTTGAGCAATATGGGGTTGTTATGAAAAAAGACAAATGTGAATTTTTGAAGTCATCTGTGGAATATTTAGAACATGTAATCTCTGTCGATGGTATCCACCCAAAACCGGGTTTAATTGAAGCCATTGTTAAGGCTCCTCCATTCAATGACAAAACAGGAGTTGAGTCATTTTTAGGACTATGTGAATTTTATTCATATTTTATTCCAGAGTTTGTGACTACTGTTAGGCCCATCTTTAATCTATTGAAAGATAAGACAATGTTTAAATAATATTATGTCAAAAAAATAAAAAACTAGTTTGTACTCTGTGTTATATAAATTGACATTATCAGTTTCATTTCATGTAAAGCAAACCTAAAACTCTCCTTCCCTTGGATCTCTTGATTGTGCTATTATATAGTAAAACATCTTTCAGATTAGGTTAGCTGCTGTCCTGTTGGATTGTATTTGACTTCTACTTAAGCACATTCACAGGCTGTAATTAAAGGAAAATTTGGGGGTGGGTTTTATCTTTGTATTCCTAAACTGTACCTTTCATGGGTGGGTTTTCATCTGTGGACCTTGCACTTCCCTTGACATACCGCCAAGTCCAGTAGTTTGAAGATTTATGGTCTAGGATCCTTTGGTAGGGATATTGATTCAATATAAGTGATGTGTTCTCAGATATGGCAAAGCACTCTTGACACTGGCCAGAACTTTCTCTGGTTTGATTGCATGGATATTTTTGCATTTTTACATTTTAGGGGCTCTGGTATCAGCAGGTGCTCTCAGCCCTGGGTACCAATCTTTATCTTTATACAATGATTGATGTATATGTGACCTCGTACTTCTTCCATCATGTTTTTTGGTCTAGACCTCAGACATCATGATTCCTCCTTTTAGAAAGTGTGCTTGTTGAAAATGGGCAACTTTTAAATCCAAATTATTCTAGTACTTCATTTCTAGGTTCATTCCTGTTAGGCTTGATGTCTGGAATGTTTTCTGGCTATTAGTCAATTAGTATCTATTTTCTTGTGAGTCATTTATGTACTCGCTCTTCTTTCATTTGTGTTTTATGTTTTCAGTGGTATTGTTGATGAGAAGACAGAGGTTGGGTTCTCCAGGGGAGTTTAGTTTTCTCGCAACGAATGGAAATGGAAGACTCAGTTTTGACTTCTGTTATTCTGTCAAACATGATCCTCCCTGCACTGCGAGTTTGCCCTGACTTACTCTATTTGGAACAGGCATATCAAGATATTATATTCTAGCAGAGCTGTGATATTTTGCATGTATTTCGTAATATATTTTATTCCCTGTAGGGGTGTCCAATGTGATTTCATTCCTCTGGGAATCTCTTTTTCCTACCTTGAAATCTCTTTATTCTCACTGTGAATTGGCCTGAGTCAGCAGAGCATGTGTATTCTCAGATCGCTGATTGAACTAATATTGATTGGATAGTTGTGGCCCTTAAGTAGGGGCTCTCTTATCCTAATTCATAGACAGATTTTTTTTTTCACTCCTGGTTGTTAGAGGGCTATATACCTGTGGATGTCCTCTTTCGTATCTGTAGGAGTCAGTTCAGACCTTCTGGTCTTTTTGTACATTTCAATCTATATGTAACACTCCTATCGAGAAGGGTGTAGGGTTCATGACCCCAGAGTATGGTTAACAGAGACTGAAATCTTTATCCACTGGCTTGAGCAATTCATAGAAAGCTGCTTTCTTTCCTTACTCATGTTCTTCAACTAGTAGACCCACATGATCATGAGTTAGGCATGTTTCACAGGGTACTAAGTTGCTGCCTGTGATGGAGAAAATGAAGTGACAATGCTTTAATTGCTTATTGTAAATCTTCATCACACTGTCTGTCTTTTAATTAGTCCTAGGGGACTTCCTGGAGAAAAGTGAAGTGTTTAAGGCGTGATGGCATGGGGTGTGGTCTAAAAGGTGTTATTACATTTAAAGGGCTAGCCCTGTAGCCTCTTCCTCTGACTACACTCACTCTAATAAAAACCCATAATATTAAAAACACATGTTATCACAATTGATTTTTGAAATGTTTATGTATGTAAAAACATGCCTGTCCTCAATTGAAATGCAGTTGCAGACCCATGTGCATGGGTTAGTTCTTGAATTAGGGGATGTCATGGATCAGGAGTAAAGTGCCCACTAGAAAGCTTTTTCTTTTGTCTGAGATGACATAACAGGCATTGCTGCAGGTCAGGAATAAGGTGCATAGAGTAAGCATTAGACTTAAAGTCACAAAGACATAGCTTTTCCAGTCCTTGATTTTCCTTTCAGAATTCATTGTTTCCACTAGTGATAGTTTTAAAGGAATGTTAGAAATTAGGTCTCTAGTTGGCAGAGGTATACACCCTTGTCCAAGTAGGGACCACAAACCTAGTCAGGGTAAGTCACAACATAATCCAACTATCCTGTGCTCACCCTCTGGTAGCTTGGCACAGAGCAGGCAGGCTTAACTTAGAAGGTAATGTGTAAAGTATTTGTGCAATAACTCATACTGTAACACAGTGAAAACACCACAAAAAGTACTCCACACCAGTTTAGGAAAGTAGATAATATTTACCTGGATAAAATAAGACCAAAACGACAAAACTTCAGTATGACCACGACAAGATATCACTTTTTATACGTTTAAATGAGTCTCAATCCTTAAGAATCAGCATTTGTATCCTTTTAACACACAGTACCTGGGATGCCAAATTTAATGATGCATGGGGGCAGCAGAGGAGGAGATGCATTGAAAAATAGGGCGCTGTATTGGATTTTCCAGCATGCCACAGACAATGCTTTGTTTCTTTTCAAGCTGCAAGGTGAAGCATTGATTTCCAGGAGCGCAGCCTTAGTTCCTCACTGCGATGCAGGGATATTTTGATGCCCAGGGATGATGAGTTGAAACTCCTTGATACTGGTAAAAAGGAGTAGGTGCTGTGTCGATCCGGTAGATGATGCGGTCATTCTTCAGCTGCGAGGCAGGTGCTACGTCGATTTCTGCGGGCGTTGCATCGCTTTTCCGACCCACTGGGATTTTCTTCTCTTTGGTGAAGTCTTTGTGGCCCTGAGACTTAAGAAAAGGAGGCAAGCTCAATCCAAGCCCTTGGAGAGTACGTGTCGGTAAGGTAGAGTCCTTCCAGCTGAGTCAAGACTCAGCAGGCTGCAGGGCAACAAGCAGGGCAGCATTCCTTCCAACAAAGCAGTCCTGATGAGCCCTTTGGGCAGCCAGGCAGTCCTTCTGACAGAGTCCAATTGTTGATCCAGAAGTATCTGATTTTAGTGGGTCACATACCCAGTATATATACCCAAAAATGCCTTCGAAGTGGGGGGAAACTTCAAAGAGTGGTTTTGAAGTGCACAAGTTCCCCTTTTAACCCAGTCATGACTGCCATAATACCTGTGGGAGTTACCATTTTTTGAGTGAGGGCAGGCCACTGGCCTTTGAAGTGTAAGAGAGAGCCCCTCCACCTTTCCTGCACAGGGAGACACATTCAGTATGCAGATGAATGCAGATGTGACTGAGTGCCCTGTGTTTATGGCTGTATTGGTGGCGTGCACAAGAGAAGCTGTCAACCAGGACAGACCAGACGTGGATTAGAGACAGGCTGTAAGGCACAGATGGCAGTAAGTGCAGTGAAATGCCCACTTTCTAAAAGTATCACAAAACACATATCCAAGTGAAACTCATTTTCTATCAATTTAAATATTATAGCAGAAAAATCTTGCTACTGGTTAACTAATACAAAGAAAATCCTAAATGAAGACGAAAATCGTCTGTCTAGAATATTTTTTTTATAAGCACTGAATCCAGTACCAACACATATGTGAACAACATGTTTTTAATGCTTTGGAAGCCGCATCAGCACATAATTGTGAATCACGTTTATAAGCATACTTTAGGAAAATAAACAAAGAGTGATAGTTGAAACAAGTGATCCCCAAGTGAGAAAAGACACACCACACCATAAAGCAATAAAGAAATAGCTTATAGTTATGTGATCTTTGGTGTATCTCACAAATACAACCTCTTCTTAAGTTATGAAGTATGCTTGTCAATACATTGATCGATAATTCAAAACATAATCAAAGAGGTCTTGTCTGATTAAGGTGTCAATGGTATTTCAACCCTCATACTGGATTTTAGGGTCTCATCAGGACAAAAATGACCTGGGGAATGGTGAAAGGTTGGAATTATTAAAGCCTCAGCTGGATGTTGAATATTGGTATCACTGTCTGACCCAGAATGATGCTTTTGTCTCCTTAATATAAGAGCTGAGTAGACTGGCAGCATCTTTCCACAGTAGGGAAAGCTGTATTTTCTTAATTCTGAAGTCTGGATATCCAGACTCATCCAGCTGAGGCTTTATTAAATTCCACCCTTTCGCCATTCCCCAGGTCATTTTTTGTCCTGATGAGACCCTAGAATCCAGCATGAGTGCTGGAACGCCGTTGACAAGTTAATCAGACAAGACCTCTTTGATTATGTTTTGAATTATCAATCAATGTTTTGGCAAGCATACTTCATAATTTAACCCCTTCGCTGCCAGGCCTTTTCCCCCTCCTGTGCCGAGCCTTTTTTTGGCTATTTGGGGCAGTTCGCACTTAGGACCTCATAACGTTTTGTTCACATAAGCTACCCATGCCAAATTTGTGTCCTTTTTTCCCAACATCCTAGGGATTCTAGAGGTACCCAGACTCTGTGGGTTCCCCAGAAGGAGGCCAAGAAATTAGCCACAATACAGTGAAAATTTTGTGTTTTTTTTAAAAATGGGAAAAAGGGGCTGCAGAAGAAGGCTTGTGTTTTTTTCCCTGAAAATGGCATCAACAAAGGGTTTGCGGTGCTAAAATCACCAGCTTCCCAGCTTTCAGGAACAGGCAGACTTGAATCAGAAAACCCAATTTTTCAACACAATTTTGCCATTTTACTGGGAGCTACCCCATTTTTACGATTTTTTGTGCTTTCAGCCTCCTTCCAGTCAGTGACAGAAATGGGCATGAAACCACTGCTGAATCCCAGAAACCGAAACATTTCTGAATAGTAAACGAAATTCTGAATTCAGCAAGGGGTAATTTGTGAAGATCCTACAAGGGTTTCATGCAGAAAATAACAACTGAAAAAAGAAAAATTGAAATTGAGATGAAAAAATCTGCAATTTTTCTCTACGTTTTACTCTGTAACTTTTTCCTGCAATATCAGATTTTTTAAAGCAATATACTGTTACATCTGCTGGACTCTTCTGGTTGCGGGGATATAAAGGGCTTGTATGTTCATCAAGAACTCTAGGTACAAAGAGACAATAAATGACCTGCACCCTGTCTTGGGTTTTCATTCTATACCGGGTACACAGCAATTCATTTGCTGAAATATAAAGAGTAAAAAATAGCTATCAAGAAAACCTTTGTATTTCCAAAATTGGCACAAGATAAGGTGTTGAGGAGCAGTGGTTATTTGCACATCTCTGAATTCCGTGGTGCCCATACTAGCTTGTGAATTACAGGGCATTTCTCAAATAGAAGTCTTTTTTACACACTCTCTTGTATTTGGAAGGAAAAAATGTAGTGAAAGACAAGGGGCAATAACACATGTTTTGCTATTCTATGTTCCCCCAAGTGTACCAATAAAAATGATACCTCACTTGTGTGGGTAGGCCTAGCGCCTGCAACAGGAAATGCCCCAAAACACAACGTGGACACATCCCATTTTTTGACAGAAAACAGAGGTATTTTTTGCAAAGTGCCTACCTGTAGATTTTGGCCTCTAGCTCAGCCGACACCTAGGGAAACCTACCAAACCTGTGCATTTTTTAAAACTAGAGACCTAGGGAAATCCAAGATGGGGTGACTTGTGGGGCTCTGACCAGGTTCTGTTACCCAGAATCCTTTGCAAACCTCAAAATTTGGCTAAAAAAACACATTTTCCTCACATTTCGGTGACAGAAAGTTCTGGAATCTGAGAGGAGCCACAAATTTCCTTCCACCCAGCGTTCCCCCAAGTCTCCCGATAAAAATGGTACCTCACTTGTGTGGGTAGGCCCAGCGCCCACGAAAGGAAATGGCCAAAACACAACGTGGACACATCCCATTTTTTTACAGAAAACAGAGGTGTTTTTTGCAAAGTGCCTACCTGTAGATTTTGGCCCCTAGCTCAGCCGGCACCTAGGGAAACCTACCAAACCAGCACATTTTTTTAAAACTAGAGACCTAGGGGAATCCAAGATGGGGTGACTTGTGGCGCTCTGACCAGGTTCTGTTACCCAGAATCCTGTGCAAACCTCAAAATTTGGCTAAAAAAACACATTTTCCTCACATTTCGGTGACAGAAAGTTCTGGAATCTGAGAGGAGCTACAAATTTCCTTCCACCCAGCATTCCCCCAAGTCTCCCAATAAAAATGGTACCTCACTTGTGTGGGTAGGCCTAGCGCCCGCGACAGGAAATGCCCCAAAACACAAAGTGGACACATCCCATTTTTTGACAGAAAACAGAGGTGTTTTTTGCAAAGTGCCTACCTGTAGATTTTGACCTATAGCTCAGCCGGCGCCTAGGGAAACCTACCAAACCTGTGCATTTTTTTAAATGAGAGACCTAGGGGAATCCAAGATGGGGTGACTTGTGGGGCTCTGACCAGGTTCTGTTACCCAGAATTCTTTGCAAACCTCAAAATTTGGCTAAAAAAACAAATTTTCCTCACATTTCGGTGACAGAAAGTTCTGGAATCTGAGGGGAGCCACAAATTTCCTTCCACCCAGCGTTCCCCTAAGTCTCCCGATAAAAATGGTACCTCACTTGTGTGGGTAGGGCTAGCGCCCATGAAAGGAAATGGCCCAAAACACAACATGGACACATCACATTTTTTCACAGAAAACAGTGCCTACCTGTGGATTTTGGCCTCTAGCTCAGCCGGCTCCTGGAGAAACCTAGCAAACCAGCACATTCCTGAAAACTAGACACCTAGGGGAATCCAAGATGGGGTGACTTGTGGGGCTCTGACCATGTTCTGTTACCCAGAATCCTTTGCAAACCTCAACATTTGGCAAAAAAAACACTTTTTCCTCTCATATCGGTGACAAAAAGTTCTGGAATCTGAGAGGAGCCGCAAATGTTACCTCACTTGTGTGGGTGGACCTAGCGCCCACGAAAGGAAATGGCCCAAAACACAACGTGGACACATCACATTTTTTCACAGAAAACAGAGGTGTTTTTTGCAAAGTGCCTACCTGTGGATTTTGGCCTCTAACTCGGCCGGCCCCAGGGGGGGCAGAAATGGCCTAAAATAAATTTGCTCCCCCCACCCCCTCGGGGAGCGACCCTTGCCTACGGGGTCGCTCCCCTTACGTGACGGCGCAAAAAAAAAGATCCCTGGTGCCTAGTGGGTTCTGCCCCCCTTGGGGGCAGATTGACCTAAAATCGGCCGATCTGCCCCCAAAGTGGGCAGAAATGGCCTAAATACAATTTGCCCCTCCAGGGGAGCGACTCTTGCCTAAGGGGTCGCTCCCCATCTCTAAAAAAACAAACAAACCAAAAAAAAAAACACAAACAAAAAATTTGCCCTGGCGCCTAGAGGTTTCTGCCCCCAGGGAGGGCAGAAATGGCCTAAAATATATGTGCCCCCCCACCCCTTCTCCAGGGAGCGAACCTTGCCTACGGGGTCGCTCCCCTTGCCTGACGGCGCAAAAAAAAAAGATCCCTGGTGCCTAGAGGTTTCTGCCCCCCTTTGGGGCAGATTGACCTAAAATGGGCCGATCTGCCCCCAAAGCAGGCAGAAATGGGCTAAATACAATTTGCCCCTCCAGGGGAGCGACCCTTGCCTAAGGGGTGGCTCCCCATCTGTAAAACAACAACAAAAATCCCCGGTGCCTAGTGGTTTCTGCCCCCCTTGGGGGCAGATCAGCCTAATTAAAATAGGCTGATCTGCCCCCATGGGGGGCAGAAATGGCCTAAAATAAATTTGCCCCCCAGGGGAACGACCCTTGCCTAAGGGGTCGCTCCCCTTACGTGAAATTCACGGGGAAAAAAAACTCCCTGGTGTCTAGTGGTTTCTGCCCCCCTTGGGGGCAGATTGGCCTCATAAAAGTAGGCCAATCTGCCCCCAAGGGGGGTAGAAATGGCCTAAATTTAATTTGCCCCCTATGGGAGCGACCCTTGCCTAAGGCGTCGCTCCCCACACCTAAAACAAAAAACTAAACAAAAAAAAAATAATTGCCCTGGTGCCTAGAAGTTTCTGCCCCCCTGGGGGCAGATCGGCCTACTAATAGGCCGATCTGCCCCCAGGTGGGACAGAAAAGGCCTTAAAAAAAAATGCCCCTGATTGGGAGCGAGCCTTGCCCAAGGGGTCGCTCCCTTATGACAATTTCATTCAAAAAAGAAAATCCCTGGTGTCTAGTGGGCGTTTTGACGGCTGGATTGCTTTCAATCCGGCTGCCAAAATGCAGAGAGAGACTTCAAAGGGAAGGAAATAAATTTCCTTCCCTTTGAAGCCTCTCTCGGCCTCCCCCACGTGATCAAAAGAGAAATGCAAAGCATTTCTCTTCCGATCGCGCTGGAAGCTGAGCTTCCAACGCGATGGGGGAGGCTCTGTGACAATCAGCGCGTGCTTGCGCGCTGATGTCACAGGGGGGGTGGGGGGGTTGGGGGTGTAAGGGGAAGGGCTTCCCCTTCCATCCCTGACTTGGGGGGTGGGGGGGAACCCCTCTGAGGGAGCGCTAGCGCTCCCTCTGGGCTGTGTGCCCAGGACGTAATGGTTACGTCCTGGGCACAGCAGCACTGTGCCGCAGGACGTAACCATTACGTCCGCAGCACAGAAGGGGTTAATAAGAGGCTGTCTTTGTGAGATACACCAAAGATCACAGAACTATAAGCAATTTCTTTATTGCTTTATGATGTGGTGCCTTTTCTCAGGTGGGGATTACTTGCTTCAACTATCGCTCTTTGTTTATTTTCCTATAGTATGATTATAAAAATTATTCAACATAATATGCTGAGGCAGCTTCCAAAGCATTAAAAACATGTTTTTCACATATGTGTTGGTACTGAATTCAGTGGGTTTTTTTTTAAAGATTCTAGACAGATAATTTTCGTCCCCATTTAAGAATTTTTTGTATTAGTTAACTAGTAGCAAGATTTTTCTGCTATATTATTTAAATTGATTGAAAATGAGTTTCACATGGGTATGTGTTTTGATATAATTATACCCAGGTTCACGTGGACATTCTGGGTTGTTCTTGTATTTGTTTAGTGTCACTTTCTAAAAGTGGCATTTCTAAAATAGTAATATTAAATCCAATCTATATCTTAAAAGTATATAAGGGCAGTTCTAATGCTGGCCTATGAGAGGAGCAGGTCTCCCAGTGGTGAGAAACGAATTTGTGAGTTTTTCACTACCAGGACATGTAAACACATAAGTACATGTCCTGCCCTTTACTTACATAGCACCCTGCCCTATGAGTTACCTAGGGCCTACCGCAGGGGCGACATATGTAGAAAAAGGGGAGTTTAAGGCCTGGCAAGTAGTTTTGAGTGCCAAGTCCAAATGGCAGTAAAACTGCACACAGGTCGTGTAATGGCATGCCTGAGACATGGTTAAGGGGCTACTTATGTGAGTGGCACAATCAGTGCTGCAGGCACACTAGTAGCATTTAACTTACATGCCCTAGGCACAGGTAGTGCACTTTACTAGGGACTTACAAATAAATTAAATATGCCAGTTGGGTATGACCCAATGTTACCATGTTTTTAGGGATAGAGCACATGCACTTTAGCACTGGTTAGCAGTAGTAAAGTGCCCAGAGTCCTTAAGCCAATGGAAATTAGGTCAGAAAAAGAGGAGGATGAAGGACAAACGTTTGGGGTGACCCTTCAGAGAGGGCCATTTTCCAACAAGAATCATTTAAACTAAACCAATACTACATGGCAGAGGATGCGTTACAGTGGTAAATGACTGCTTTTGAACTGGTAATAGGTGCATTTATAACACAGAGACATATTTTATTCTTTGATGCGAATTTGTAGAGTTGCAAGTTCCCAGCAGTGGTATAGATCATGACTGAGGTGTTCTGTCAGTGCTACGTGGGTCCTAGTATTACATTTTAGGTCAGTATTTGGGTACATTGGCACAGCTATGTGGACACATGTAAGTCCTCTTGTTCAGTTCCTGGTGTGGTCAGTGGTAACTGGGCAGTTATCTTCTGATAAAATAATATTTATTACGTATGTTTGTGTGCCTTGGGCACTGTTGTACTACACATTTACTGCCAAGTATTCCTGGTGTGATTGCTCAGTTAGGTTGTAGTCTAGTAGTCTACAAAGAGAGGAGAAATTGGAAATCTGATTTAGAAAAATACAAATAAATAACGTTCACTCAAAGGTATTGTGCGGTTAAAGCTATGTAAAATATATTTATATATATCAACATGTAGAACATCAAAAATAAACAAAGGCAAAAAAATAGAAGGTCTTACTGGCTTCTGGGATAGGAATACGACCTGGAACAGTGTAATAGCACGTATGCAGGAAGGCAGTACAGTTTAGAATAAAATAGGCACCAATGCACAATGTTCAGTGCAGGAAATATTGTTGACCTCTTTCTTAAAGCTATTTGCACTTTAGATTCACATCCAGGACAATACCATGAGTGTTTTCTTGGCTAGTAAAGTTAGAGACCTAATTAAGCTTTTAAACAACTCTTTTGCTACCTTGGCAAGGTCTTTTCTTGTGAATATGCCACAGCTATATGAATAGTTCATGTATATGCGCTCCATGTGCTAAAAGTCCCTCCATCGGCCACAAGGATGAGGCTGCGCCATGACATACGATGGCTGCACTCTAGTTAAATCATAGGTGGTAAATAACTTAGGTTTTATCTGCATTTGTAGATTTCTTGCTATTTTGTTAATCTCGCAGTTATTGTATTTTAGTATTGTCACTTCCTGTGTTTTCCTCAGTGTCAAAGATACAGTGGCATCACTTCCTATGATGTGATGGGGGTTCAAAGGGTAGATTCTGGAACCTTTGACTGGATTAATTGACTCCATGACAGGCCCCAGCCTACCGAACATTATCCATTGGTAATCAAAGCATTATCTGCAAAACAACGTTATGCAGCCTGTGCTCTGCAGGTTTGGTTATATAACTTTTTCAAGGACAGTCGCTGATCTCGGAATAGTTAAGAATGAATTAAGCACATAAACATGTATTTGTAAAAGCGTGTATTGTAAAAATATTAAAAAATATTGTAAGAAGCGTGCTTACTTGTAAAAATAGACATTCGTTTTAAAAAAAAAAAATAGCGAACGTGTTAAACGAGGATCGTGGTGTTCTGATTTTGGGTCTTGGTTATATAATCGATCTACAGTGACTCGCTCAACAGATACTAACTAAACTAGATGCTACGTTTGTCGATTCAGAAGTGCCAGGAAACTGTGAGGGCTCGCTTAAAGTAAAGGAGGGGCGTGACGGTAAAACGACTTGAAGTGCTGTCCAAGAGGTGGCAGATGCGGCAGGATCCTCAGGGAACCCTATCGAGGCAGCATCTGGGCCTCTTGTTTCAGCACTTCCTCCGGGGGACAGCTCCACTTGGATCAGCCTCATTTAAAAGGTACCTACCAGTGTCCTCACAGCAGTGGGAGTGGGTGTGGGGCGGTGTAACCCGAGTCCTGAGACCTCCCCGCAGAGAGACTGCTGACCCTGGACCGCAGACGCTCAGAAGTCTTCAGCCTCTAGTCCTAAACCGTCGACCTCTGGGCAGCTCAGCTATGGCCGCGCTGAAGAAGTCCGATACCCCCCAGGAAGAGCAGGGCGGCTGCTTCGCGGGTTTGGGGTCTGGCAGTCCTAAACCGAGACAGAAGTATGGAGGCATGTTCTGTAACGTGGAGGGGGCTTTCGAGAATAAAACCCTGGACTTTGACTCGTTGAGCGTGTGCAGCAGGACGAGTGGCGGCAGCAGCCTTGAGAGGGGGCATCCGAGAATTAATGGTGAGGCTAGCGCAGGCCGGGAGAGTAGCAGAAGGCAGAGTAAAGGCAGCTGCCTGGAGAGGGGGTATCTGCGCATAAATAGCGCGGCTAGCAGAAGCAGGGAGAGTAGCACCGTGTGGAGAGAAGACGGTCACCTCGAAATGGAGCGCTCAAGAACCGCTAGCAATGAAAGCGGCATCATGGTGGACGAACTGGCCCAGGAGGAATCTGGCACCCACGGGGCAGGAGCAGCCACGGGGCAAGAAGAAGTCATGCCGAATCAGGTAACCAAGCGCTAGGGTCCTCCGGGACAGCAGAAAGTAACGTCGACTTTTAATGCAGCCGGTCTGTTAGCAAATCTGCCCCATGACACCAACATACAAACTAACGAGGAGTTATGTCACCACTTACATGGGCGTATCTGCACGCGCAGTGAATGCTGTTTCTAGAGTGCTGTATCCCAGAATGGTGTAAAATGGTGTAGTATATGCTTTATAAAAATGCGCTTCAAATATCCCAAAGTGATCTATGCTTCTTAAAGGTATCAAACGTAAAGAATGTGCTTCGTAATTCGGCTGTACGAGTCCGCGCAGTCACCCCAGCTACTAAAAATTGGACTTTATTTTTAAATACCTTTCATGTTACATGTCCCCTAAAACAGTGTTTTAAAGAGAAATATAGAAGTGCAAGTACTCACTTTTTAAAGTATTTGCTTGTTCCTCTCAAGTGTCGGTACTCTCCCATTAAATGTAGTGCAACAGTGCTGAGAAGTGCTGGCACACTGCTTTTCAAACTAAAGAAGTTCAGGTACTCTGTACCTGGACAGTACCTGCCCATTTAAAGCACTGAAAGTACTCAACGATATGTGTTTCTTTATCTTTCAAGTTTCGATTATCTAATGAATGATTTCGCTAACCTTTGTTTCTTCGTTTTTTCTGCCTTCATTCCCGTGACCCGCCATCCTTTTCGGCAGAGAGGGCACCAGCTGCCGGTTCATTCGTTTCGGACTGTAAAAGTGTAATGTCCCCCACCCCCCGAGTGTAATTCTTGGGTGATGCTGACAGCGCCCTCAGGAGAACTGAAAAGTAAGGGGCTGATTCTCACTGGCGCAGATGGCTCCAGATGAGGTCGATGGTGCCTCTGAAGCATGTGTGCTAATGCCGGGCGGAGTAGTGTGGCGGAAGTGCTCCAGTGCCGTTGCCTAGCAAGGGTGCCACGGCCGTGGGTGCAAGCAAGGGAAATGCCCCCCCGCCCGACCGCTGTTTGGGTACTGAAATGCAACAATATGCCGAGTTCAATGGGCCCCTAGGGATCCTGGTCCCTGGAGTTACTGCACCCGCTGCACCCTTGATAGCTTTGCCAGGGCCCAGTATTAAAGCTGCGGATCTCGGAGCACGAGACTTGCATTCGAGCTCCAGCTTTCAGTTTGGCCACGTGCCACAGTTCCATGAATCCTTGTGCCCCATTCTCTTTATTCCAAAAAGGGAGTGCTAAAGAGATTCCATGAGACACATTTCATTCACCATAAAAGTACCTCACTCTCATTTGGGTTCTTTGCACCTCCAATCTTCCAACATTTCGCATAGTAATGCAAAAGAAAACTACGCATATTTAGCACAGGACAGGGAAGGGATTGGGTGGGGATTCGGCAGGGGTTGTTTAATGATGAGGGGCGCTGGATGAAGAATGGGGCAAGACACTGGCTGTACCTTTAGGATTGTTGAGAGGTTGCAGGCGTGAAAGGAGAAGTCCTGCTACACGAGATATCTGCACCGAGATTGGTGGGCGAGCAAGATGTTGCGTGATTGAAGGAGAGTGGCTAGTGCACGAAGGCTGGGGAGAGGTTTGTGGGTGATAGAACGAGGGGCAAGTGGACTGGGACTGGGGAGAGTGGTGGGCGATGACAGGAGAAGAGCTGCTGGTTTAAGCGGAAAGAGGTTGCTTGATGGTGAACCCAGGGGAACAGCTGGACGTGGTTTGGGAGAGTTTGTGGGGTAGTGGGAGGAGAGAGGGTCCTAAGTAGTACTGGAGAGAGGTGGACGGGAGAAAGGCTACTGCCGATGAACCGAGAGCAGTTAGACGAGGATGGAGAAGTTGTTTCTGTGTAATGAAAGGGGATGGGTTGCTGGGTGAGGACTGGGGAGAGGATGATGGTGGGCGGGGGGACGTTGCTGTCTGATGAAAGATGGTGCTGTGAAAGCATTGGGGAAGCCCTGGCTGGCACCGCTCCCCTCCGGGGCACCTGCGTTGCCGAGCACGCCGGGCTTTGTTTCCTGCCTCAGTCCTGAAGTTGGTCCCTGGGTGGGGACGGGAGAGGGGCTGCTCCCGTAAGGGCTGCTTTCTGTCAGCCCACCGCATGAGGCTGAAGGCTTTTCAGCCAATCGCTGTATCCAGCCGCATCTCAGAGCAGGAGAGCTCCAGCAGCGAGGCTCGGTCCTAAGGCAGCACCGCGGCCGAGAACACAGGGCAGAGAAAGGGACGAGCACAGCCCCTCCCCCGCACCCAGCAGAGGGGGAAGGACTCCTCCCAGCAGAGCCCACGAGCGGAAGAACGGTCCAGGCATCTCCGCCCGAACACAACACCCATCTCTCCCAGGACCCCTCCGGACAGGGCCCACCCATCCCTGGTGACCATGTCCTACCAAGGGAAGAAGAGCATCCCTCGGATCACGGTTAGTGGCGGGGAGGGCGGCGGGGGGGAGCTGCTCAGGCAGAAGGAGCGGAACTGAGAGGGACGTGTCAGCCATGATTTAGAGATGGCTGGGGAGGCAGCCCAGGCAGAGGCTGATCCCCGAGTTTATGTATCATGCTCACAGCCGTCTCCTCAGCAAGGCAGGTCTTCTGCAGATAATTCTTCAGGCCAGGACCGCAGACCTGGCCTCGCAGCGGTGTGTACACACCCCGGAGACAATAGCACACCACCGCTATAAACAGAATGCCTGGTCGTAGCCGCAAAACACCGGATTCTGATAAATATTCATTGTTTGTACCGGGACGTATCAACGTTAAAAGAAGAATCCCAGACTGTTAAATAACGCACAGTGGGAATGCGCTGGTAACGGATGCATGTATGAGATCTCCGTGTTCAGGCGCTATAATAGCAGTATGAAATGCTTATTGACGTGCTTTTGCTATATGCACACAGAGGCAATCCCTCTCTGATTCCTTTCCCTTCTACTCGCTACTGCTCTGGTAGGTCATTCCTTCCTTCTTCCCTTTCCCCTTGCTCACGTTTTATTTCAGTATCTATCTCTTTCACTCTAAAGCACCACTCCCCCCAACGCCCCCTCTCTCGTAGTAATGTAAGGAATAGTGCGTTCTCGGTCATCCCCGCATCACAACAACCAAACCATCAATATTCAGCGATAGACGCTGCCTCGGTTTATACTTCATTGCAAAGCACATTTACTCTCCACAGAAAATTCGGAGTCAAACGAAAGCCTCTCGACGAGTGCACCCGTTCTATTCTAAAAATAAAATCGTGAGGGAAACATTTGCATTAACAAATCTTTTTTAGCGTCTTATATCGAGTACGTCTGTCCTTTAATGCTAGCCTTTTAGAGTGTTGATTCCAAGATATCAGTGCAAACGCTCTATGTTTTGTTTGATTTCGAAATCCCCGTGAGAACCCTGCCGGGGAAGAACAAAGGGAAGGGCGAGGAGTGACCCGTGACTGCGAGGAGCCGGCAGGCCCGCTTCTATTACAGGAGACACAGTATTGAGGCATCATTTAGAGACTCAATGCGGACCGACCGTGAGGTTGACTTACCAGGGGCTGCTCCAGTGATACAAACAGGAGACAAACTGCAGTGAAAAGGGTTCACGGGAACGCGAAGGCTATTTTGTTTTCTGGCCCTCACTTTGAACTGGACTTTAAGTGGGATGTTTTCTGTGGTATGAGTAGGAACGTTGATGCTGAAGGCAATGTCTTTTAATTATTTCAGTAAACACCGATTGTATATGAAAGGATCTTCATAGCAGAAGGAGTTATCGCTCCTTGCCTCCCTGGATGACTTTATAACAGCTTTGCTGGCCCAGTTATTTCCCATATGAAGATCACTTGGCACATCCCGTCCAGTTATCTACATATGAGGCTGAGTTATTTTACTGTGCGCGGCCAGATGTCCATATCTGCATGTATGTATGAACATATAGATGTGGTACTTCTACAGGCAAACCTAACCAAAGGTCAGCGGGATGCAGACGCATAAAGTCAATTACTAATAGGACAGGAAGCTGGTTACTGCGTTGCGATGTAGTGTTCCTTAAACAAGTAAGTCTTCAACTCTTTTCTAGATTGGAGCAGCGCTGGGGCAATGTCGATGGATATTCAGATGTTGTTTTACATCCTGAGGGCATGGAAGGAAAAGGCCTGCTATCTTACTTCTTTTTTATATTGCGTAGTCCTCAGTGTGATGTGTACTAGGGATTATTTGTGTATCCTAGTGGTACCCATGAGAACTGCTCTTTCTGCTACATCTCCTTCTCATCCTTGGCTACTGATAGACTATGTAGAGTTCCTCTTAGCCAAGCTTTATATGCATCCCAGGTTACATGAATCAGAGCTGATGCGAGGTTCCAGCTAAAAAAATCTCCCGTAGCCTTCTTCAGGTTCTGCACTATTTTTGGCTGATGGATGAGCTTCCTGTCAACTATCCACCTCCCGCTGCCATACTGATCTAAGGTCTTAACTTTAAGAAATAAAGCAGCATGGTCTGAGAACTGAATTGGAAGGTGTTCAATCAATGGAGTCCTGTTAGCTTCTCTATGTCCTACGAAAAAGTAATCTAGTTGTGAGTAATGTCTGTATTTCTTACTATAGAAAGTGTAGTCCCTGCGATTACCTTCTAATCTCCGTTGTACCTCACACAGATTCAGGATTTCTATCATGAAACGCAAGTAGACCCTCATCTTTGGAGAGATTACTTGAAGGCTTGGCGAGGAACTGTCCAAGCTATTGTCTAGAAGGATATTAAATTCTCCTCCAAGAAGTAGAGGAGCCTTAAATTCCATAAGTGCAGAAAGTAGCTGGATTAACTGGTTGGCATTGTCGATATTAGGGCCATAATGTGGGCCATAATAACTTTCCAAAGATAATGGATTTTGTCTCACCTTAACTTCTGCAATTAACCACTGTGTACCTTCATCCGACTTAGACCTTACTATCCCCACCCGGGGATAGACCATACTGTAGTGGCTACTCCCTTTGTACAATGTTGCTGTTAAGTTGCTAGCACTTTCACCACTCGTCTCTGTTTCGACATAAGATCGCTGCATCCCTGCCTCAGCAAATGGGTCTTCTGGAGCATTATTATGTGTGACCTAGCCTCTGTCAGGTATTGCAGTGTTGCTCGCTGCTTCCTTTCCACCCACAACCCATTGACGTTCCGACATAAAATACAGAGAGCCTGAATCTCCTGCTGATCACCCATTCTCCCGATATTCTTTTCTTTTCATTTGTCCACAGCAAATCCTACCTAAAAACAACTATTATTTTACATTGAGGACAAAACTTTTTTTGATCTTTTCCTACATGCTCTCCACCTCGTACACATCCACCTGCTGGAATCCTCCCTCACCTTCCACATGGCATCTCAAATGCCTGTTTCAGCTCCTCCTTCTCTGTTTGTCATAGCACTTACCCCAAGTTTAACTACTTTTCTTCGTCCGACCTTCTCCCTCTGACCTTAAATGCATATTAAAGTCATCCACTGCTTCAGGCCCAGAAAAGCTAAATATCTTATTCCCCCACATTATTTTCAACATCAATGTGAATCTGAGCTGCACATTCACTCTGACTTTCCTCAGCTCATCCATGCACTTGCCTAGCTCCCATTGCCTGTCCTCTGTGGCTCGTGAGATGTCTGATCTAACAGAAAAGGTGAACACCTGCAAGGTTTTCTCCTTAAGGCCAGAACTTAGGATTTCTTCTTTTACTTACTATTACAGGAAGTTGACTAAAATTTTGTGGAGTTTAATGAGCTACCTGACTCTTTGAGGGCACCTCTCCTGTCTGGTTCTCTGGAGCAAATTTTGCAGAGTTTCTTGCACCCTGGTTTCAGTTTAAAAAGGTCTCTATGCACCCTCTGAATTTCATGCGTAAGGTCCAATGAGGGATTGATCTGTGGGTAGGTGTCTTTCTACAGATTAACCACAAAGAGGTTTATGCTGTTCTTCTCAGCCCCTCCCACTACATTCAACATTCTGAGCTTAGTCTGTCTCCCATTGTTCTCCAGTATCTTTAACTTGTCTGCCAGCTCTTTGCCTTGCTGCCTAACCATGACACCTCCTGCATGTTTGAGTTTACCTCTGTGCCCAGCTTCAATATTCTGCTCTCTGCTCTCAAGTGCCTCAGTACTTCAGGTTAAACCCATTATTTTTTCCTCCAGACATGTCCACTGAATCTTCTTCTTATTTGCATCAGAGATGGAGAACTGATCCTTAAGTTCTTGGGCGAGAGCACCAACCACTTCCTGTATCTTTTTTCACCCAAGAGGGCCACCACTACCAGGGGTAGTGTTCTGTGACACACCTATCTCATGGCCCATCACCTGGCCTGTATCTACTTGTACCTATTCCCTTGTTTCTTTTGAGGCCACTGTTGCTACCTCTTCGAGGGCTACCATCGTGAGGGGGAAAATCGGTTTGCCAAAGGTAAGTCCAGGGGCACCCCGGCTAATCTTGACCTCCCCTCATCCATAGTTGCCTCTTCCAGATATCTTGTCTTCCCAGCCACACAAATTTGTTTGCCGACCTCACACTGCCAAATGATCTTAGAAGCTAAAATCAAATTTGCCGGGGAAGCAGCTTAGGTTCAAACTATTCCAGAAGTGGCCCAAGCTTGTCAGTAGGAGGTTGGATCCTTCACTTCCCATAGGCATTAAAAAAAGCCTACTTTAGATTTGCAGGTTCTATCTATAGTCCCAGAATGTTATCAAAAAGAGTTCTCAGCTCTTCAGCCAAATTCAGGCATCAGACAGACACCTTGGTAAAATTGTCTTTGGTCAAATTGTCTTGTGACTAGAGCAGGATTCTCTACATACATTCAAGATCTACAGCAAAATAATGTGGTGGTGCTATTGGCCGTTGAAGATGGAGGAGTGAACACTTATTCAGTTTCATCTTTGCTCTCCCAGGTTATTATGATGGTAAAGCCTGGTGATAAATTTAAAGAACCTAAATCAGTGGGTGAAATGATTTTCATTAAATAAGGAGAATGCCCAGATGAGCATTCTTTTGGTGCTTCAGAAAGTTTCATTTTCTAGTTGGATTTAGAGGATGCTTATTTTCACATTCCAATAGCACCATCCTACCCGAAGTTACTCATGTTTTGTATGCAAAATCTTCACTTTCAGGCTAGGGCTCCTTTCCTTTGGCAAACAGTTTGTCCTGAGGGTTTTCAAATATGTATTGGCACTATTACCTGCTTTTCTCCACCTTAAAAGTAGGGATGTTTTTTCTTACCTCAACAGCTGGCTGCTTCATGCTCCCACAAGCTCATATTTATTTGATGGACTGAATTCTGGTCAGACCTCTCTGAGTGAATGATATTCCTTCTCAACTAGAACAAATGCATTCTCTCTTCATCATAGTATGTAGTATTTATAGGGACTTGTGAGGAAAGTGATGTACTATATGGTGTGGTTGTGAGACCTCACCATGTAATACACACATGATAACCTTAGGTATCTGTGGCTTTGATCAGTCAGGCTTAAATAAAGCTACAAGTATAAAGTGTTTAGAAGTACCAAAACAGCAAAAGAAGAGTCACACAACACAAAAGATATCCAACACCAATTTATAAAAATAGATTTTATTTGTATACATTTTTAGACACCAAAATGAACAAAATCCACCTGAGGGTTCAAGACATATAGCTTATTTAGATGCTTTTCACTCAAATCATCAACAATCATTGGCAAATTTCACAGTTAACAGAAACTTTGGAATCCTTGTGTACATTTTTTAAAGTTGTGTTTGGACACTCCGGCCCACTTTGGGCAACCAACTCTGGCAGGAAGGAGGTCAAGGGGGCTACTAAGAATTTCTAGGACAGTTACCTTGTCACTAAAAGAGTGTCAAGTCCAGTTCGGAGCTCTATGGGTAAACAGCCATTAACTTCAATGGAGTGGACCTAATGCAAGGGTTTACAGAATGCTGAAGATGTTTAAGATGCTGAGGATGCCATGCGGTCGCGGAAAGCTTCCTGTAGCTAATTCTTGGTCCATGGTTCAGGTGGGGTGAATTTAGCCACAGGGATCAATGTCCACTGAAATACTCTTGTGTCCAGCAATAGTCCAGTTGTCACTGGACTACCAATTTCCAGTTTCAGAGAACCCAGTGGTTCCCTTTGGTGAAGGCTAGTGTCCATCTTGGGCAACCAAACTATGCTCCGACCACACTCCTGAGCCCAGCAGACTATAGTGCAACTTCAGAGCATCAAGATTCAGTCTCCCGGAAATCACACTGGCGATCAAGTGATTGTGGGTACTGACTTGCCAAAACTGGCTTTTTCAGCTTTTGTGGCCTTGGTGCTGTAATAGGAAGTCAGACAACTGACTTTTTGAGTGCACCTCTTCTGTCTGGGTCTCTGGAGCTACCTTACCACAAGACAGGCACCACATGCACAACCTTCTCTTTTCTAGCCCAAGAATCAAAAGGCGCAGTCCAGTCTTTGGTGTAGCCTCTCTTGCCTGCCCAAAGTAACAACAGGGCAGTCCAACTTCGCTCCTCTCTTTAGTCCATATGTAATCAGTGGGACTGGTGCCAGAGGTGCCATATTTATGACAAAAATATGCCCTCGGGGAATGCTACAGTTACCAGCCATTGAGCTACCAGGTCCTCTCCTGCCCGCTGACAATTTCTTGCAATGTGTGGCAACTGGCTATCCCAGAGTGCACTATTCTCCCCACTCTCAAGACAGGTTACAGTCCCTCATTTCCTGGCTTGTGACAGCGGGGCTTACAGCACTTTGCAATAGGGGGGTTCCGAATCAATGGCATTTCTGTAACTTGATCAAATAATCAGTCATAGAGCTGCAGCTTTGAGCTTGATTTCTATAACAGCATCGCTTACGTATTGTATTCTCACATACCTCATCTTATCATCATGATATGACAGCAGCTGCTTTATACCTAACAAGCTGTATTCAAAAACATTGTTACCCATTTTGCAGTCAATTTATATTATCTTGTGACACAGAAACACACTTGTGTGGGTAGTCAGTGAACACTATGCCATCCTTTTTAGAGCTAAACAAAGATATACTTGTCTCCTTTGAAGGTCAGTACCACCTGACGGCTAGTGAATTTTCATAGCCAACACCACTATGCATGGACATTATCTGCGTTTAGAGATATATATGCACTCTTAACATTTTACCTTCATGGGCATGTGACTGAACCCCCGGTTTATTCTTTCTAGCCCCCTATTTCTTTTCTTCACTGATGATGTTCTCTAGTTTCTTTGAGGACACAGCATCAACTGTGTGTACCAGTACCAAACAGTTTTACTATTACTTTACTTATGTAGGTCTTACCTATATTCTCACTACAGGACAAAATGCACCCTGGGTCCCACACCAGGGCCCTTCAAGTTGAGGCACAACACCCAACATTAGCGGGTAAGCTTGTGTATCTTGTATGAATGTCACAATTTTATTGATATTATACACACGCTTTCGTGGTGGTCACATTTCACCATAATTGGGGTAGGTGGTGGCACTATTTCTGGTAAGTGCTACTGATATCATTATAAAAACCTACCTGCCATTGTATTTCCCCACAGTTTGCAATGTAGTGGATCTGGTGGCAAA
This sequence comes from Pleurodeles waltl, assembly GCF_031143425.1. Classification (NCBI taxonomy): domain Eukaryota; kingdom Metazoa; phylum Chordata; class Amphibia; order Caudata; family Salamandridae; genus Pleurodeles; species Pleurodeles waltl. The sequence goes on from NC_090445.1 coordinate 935,785,347, forward strand.
ATTTACCGTAGACCACTTATTGGTTTTGTATTTTTTCTTTCAAGAGCATGCTATCTGAACAGAAGTGATACTTGGAGGTCCTGACACATGCCAATATGCCTCTTATGAGGCCTAGTTTTCAGAAACATGTTGACCTATAACGCAGAAGCAAGGTCAGTTGACCACTACAGTGTCCCTTCTCTCTTTTTAATCCTGACCCAGTCATGCATAATAAAGTTGTATGCCTGCTATTGAGTCAGTTTTGATCAACTTCTTCATATATTGCACGCTCTGCAAGCCTTTACCACCCTTTAGTTCCCCATAGGGCTTCTACCACACCTCTTAAAACATTTAAAGAGCTCCTCCATCTCAGAGAGGGAGTTGTAGCCCACACTGTCAGCTGTCACAGTGCGAGGGGAATCAAAGTGATAAAGGATGCCACCTCTGGTGGTTAGGAAATTTGTCATAAAAAAGTAACATTTCTGTTCATCTAGGTTTTCTATCCCTTTTTAGACCAAGGTGTTTCTGTGTGTGTAAGATTTAGCATTTGGGAGTGAATACCTGCAGGTTTCCAAACCTCCCCTGGATCCTTCTTTTGTGTGTACCAAAGTTGAGTTTGCAACTTAAAGCTGCTCTTCCAGGCTGTTGTTGTAGGCATGGGAGACATGTTTTACTTTGTCACACTGAGGGGGGCACAGTAAGTGCTGCAGTCCCTGGGGTACACTTTAACTTACAGGGCCTGAGTGATCATGTAAAAGAGGCATTTCCTTATAGGACTAGATTAATAAATTACCTGGTCATGGTTTTTCTTTGAGAAGCCTAAGTGGTGAGACTTTCCAATTATTATCTCTTCCACAACTTTCATAAGCACCAGCACACAAGTAGTATTTTCACAGTGACACATGGCATTGTGGGTGTTCACAGTACCATTGTCTCATCTTCATACAATTCTCTTATATCTTCACAGTCAGTGCATTCTGGTCTCTCAGGATTCTGACGCTTTGATTAATGTGCAATATATTTTACAAAAGGCTCTTCACTGTTGTGTGATCCAGGAGAACCTTTCCAAAGGCCTTCAACTTCAAACTGTGATGCCAGTGGTAGTAACAACAGATGCAAGTTTTCTGGGATGGGTAGCAACTTTGGTGAATCTGTCAGCAAAAGATTGAAGGTTAACTGACTACAGTAGTCTGGGCTGTAAAGTATATATTTAGGGTTTGCTTTTACAGGAACGTGAAATGATGTAAAAGAGACACTATGGTGACCGTTGCATACATTAACTGCCAGGTGAAAACATGATCATGGTTGTGGCTAGTAACAGATCAACTGATATCTCTTTCAAGCACAAAGTACCTGGTTGCAAAATCTCCGTAAAGAACCGCAGCAGAGGAGATGCGTGGAAAGCAAAGGGGGTGTGTGTCGATTTCTCGGGCCGCACACAGTGATGCGTCATTTAGTTTTCATGCAGGGATGGTTGTGAGTCGATTTCTGGCACTCGGTCGTGGATCCTTTTCAGGTTGCGGGCTTTTTGGACGCCCCGGGGACGATGCATGGATTTCCTGCGCTGGCAGGACAAAGTCATAGGAGCTGCGTTGATTCGGTGGGCGTTACGTCGAATTTTCTACCACACGGCAGGCGCTGCATGGATTCCTCTCTGGAAGTCAGGCTGCGTTGTTCCGGCTCAGCTGTGCAACGATCCGGTGGGCCGCGCGTCGAATTTCAGGTCGCTAGGCTGGCGCTGCATTGGTCATCTAAATGCAAAGTCAGGCTGGGTATTTCCAGTTTAGCGTGCAGTGAAATTTTCACTGCGGTGCAGGCTTCGTCGCACAAGGAGTCCTTCTTGTAGAGATGAAGTCTTTTTGGTCCTGACACTTCAGGGAACAGGAGGCAAGCTCTATCCAAGCCCTTGGAGAGCACTTCTTCACCACAGCCAGGGAACAGCAAGGCAGAGGGGCAACAGCAAGGCAGCAGTCCTTCACAGAAAGCAGACAGGTGAGTCCTTTGAGCAGCCAGGCAGGTCTTCTTGGCAGGATGCAGGTTCTGGTTCAGGTTCTCTTCTCCAGGAAGTGTCTGAGTTGGTAGGGGCAAAGGCCCTGTTTAAATACCCAAATATGCCTTTGAAGTGGGGGAGACTTCAGAGTGGCTTAGAAGTGCACCACGTCCCCTTTCAGTTCAATCCTGTCTGCCAGGGTCCCAGTAGGCGGTGTGGCAGTCCTTTGTGTGAAGGCAGGCTACTCTCCTTTGACATGCAAATGTCAGGCCCTCCACCCTCCAAGCCCAGGAAGACCCATTCAAAATGCAGATGTATGCAAGTGAGACTGAGTATCCTGTGTCTGGGGTGTGTCTGAGTGAATGCACAATGGAGCTGTCAACTAAACCCAGCCAGACGTGGATTGTAAGGCACAGAAGGATTTAAGTGCAGAGAAATGCTCACTTTCTAAAAGTGGCATTTCTACAATAGTAATATTAAATCCAACTTCACCAGTCAGCAGGATTTTATATCACCATTCTGGCCATACTAAATATGACCTTCCTACTCCTTTTAGATCGGCAGCTACCCCTCAAACAATGTATGAGGGCAGCCCAATGTTAGCCTATGAAGGGAGCAGGCCTCACAGCAGTGTAAAAACGAATGTAGGAGATTTACACTACCAGGTCATGTAAACCACACAGGTACATGTCCTGCCTTTTGCCTACACAGCACCCTGCCCTATGGGTTACCTAGGGCATAACTTAGGGGTGACTTATATGTTGAAAAAGGGGAGTTTTAGGCTTGGCAAGTACTTTTAAAGGCCAAGTCGAATTGGCAATGAAACTGCACACACAGGCCTTGCAATGGCAGGCCTGAGACAAGGTGTTATGTGGGTGGCACAACCAGTGCTGCAGACCCGCTAGTAGCATTTGATTTACAGGCCCTGGGCACTTTTAGTGTACTTTACTTGGGATTTACCAGTAAATCAATTATGCCCATCATGGATAAACCAATCAACAGTACAATTTACACAGAGAGCATTTGCACTTTAGCACTGGTTAGCAGTGGTAAAGTGGTCAGAGTTCTAAAGCCAACAAAAACAGGTCAGGAAAAATAGGAGGAAGGAGGCAAAAAGTTTGGGACTGACCCTGCAAAAAGAGCCAGGTCTGTCAAACATTTCTCATTGGCTACATGCTTTTTAAGTGTCCCTGCTCCAGCATATGGTTAGTCCTCGTGTGGCAAGGTTTTCCCTGTCAGTCTAGAAATTTAGAGGAAGCAGTTGCAATACAAAGTTCCTCCAACCAATCTCTCTGAGCGTATTCATGATCCCCCCTCTCTCTCATCCTGTGGTTTATACTTTAACTCCACAATGGTGTTTTCGTTTAGATTTCATGCCCTTCAACACCTTCTCTTCAGCCTTTCAAGTCTATTGACACCAAATTTCTGACATGAAATTAGCCTTTTTGATAGCAATTACATCAGCTCGTATCTGGTGAGTTGGGAGCTTTACTCTGCTCATTACATTTTTCAGTTTTTGATGATAAAGTAGTTGCTCACCCTAATATTATCTTTTAACCCAGTCTTTACTTCTTTACATTTGACACAGAAGGTAGATCTACTTGGGTTTTTTCATTCCCAGCCCCCTCTAGAACAAGAGTTGACACATATATTGGATGCAGAGATCTCTTATGTTTTACCTTAAACACTCTCAGGAGGTTAGTTGACGGTATCACCTGTTAGTGGCCTTTGCTGCTGCAGGCCAGAGTGAAAAAGCTTTCAATGATAATTCCCAGGTGGATCCGCTCAACCACTGTTTTGAGATTACTCTACCAGCTGGGTTTCAGGGCCATCAGCAAGAGGTTTCACATCCTCATGGGCAGAAGAGATGATTGTTTCTCTACCAGAGATCTGTAGAACAACTACATGTGATTCTGAGAATGCGTTTGTACATCATTACAGACTGCAAGGCATTAAGGTAGATGAAAGGAACTTTGGAGTTAACCTATTACGTTCCATTCTGTCATAATAATTCCTTCCTGATACAATTTCATTTCGATAAAACAATAGGTGCCACGTAATGCATTTTTTGTTTTTTCCTATTTGCTGAAGTCCAGATTTGCGCTGGTACCCCTCATAAATAACGATTGGGAGAAGGAATACAGGTCATAGAAGTAGTGTCCCAATTATGCAAATGTAACCTTTATTACTGTCGGCCGTGATTTCCACATACCAGTCACGATAACCTATTCGTCCCGGTATCATCTATCCAGCCTTCATCAATCTTTGGTTATGTCAGAACAATGTTAGGAATTAAAAATGTTAATGGCGCCCACATGTGGTGGTTAGTGCTTTCATTTGCATTAATTTTAGAGTTTTTTGTCTCAAGGTAGATTAAACTTCAGAAAGATTGAACCTCAGAAGTAATGGCTGGGGCCAGTACATCCATCAGAATTATGAGTAAGTAAGATTGCTGGTAAGTAATCAGGACTTTAAGTGCTAAGTTTTCTTTTTAGAAATTAAATAAGACTATTATTCAGAATGGTTCAATAACATAATACAAAGGTGATTAAAATAGACTTAAACATTTCTTTCCTCTGGTTGGGACCTTCAGGTTTTAATTCTGAAGAGCAAGCCGACAAACCACAAGGGGAATTCAGGCCCATGGAACAAATGTGTGATCTTTGGTGTTTTTTGAACCGTGGTCTGGGTTTTAGGTCAGCAGAAAAAGTCAGAATTCTTTATGTACACTTGAACCATCTGTTTTTCAAATGCCCTTTGTCTGCAGCATTAGCTGTGTCATTGGTGTTCTGTGTGTCTCAGTTGGTGTTACATTAGTTTGACACGACATTCAACAGTTTTGTAGCTGGTAGCGCTAAGTCAAAGGCATACAGAAGAATGCATATCTTAACATAGTGGTTTATTTCAAGGATGCCATAATTGGCTGTGTATAGTGTTTTTGGAGTCGAAGACTTACATGTTTAACAAAAAATGAACCAAGACACGTCAGTTTGAAATGGGGTCGTCAGTGGCATCCTTCTGCAGTGCCAATAAATGGCACACTGAAAGTGGCCCATTGGATTGAAGCTTGCAGTAGTTTTGGGGATTGTTGTGGGATTCATCCGAAGCCGTAGCCTGCAGATCGCACCTGTCCAGTGGAAGCTGGCCCTCAAAGATAGCTCCCATTCTGCAAAATGGTACCAACAAATTCGTACAATAATTAGCCATCCAAAGCTTTGTGACTGCATGAGTGGTCCAAAGCATTGATATACATCCTCGCATTCTACAAGAATGGAGGATGAACTCTTAACTGCCCCATCCATAGTGTCTATATTGTAAAAAGCCAAGTACAGAGGAGCAAACTTTCTCTTAGAAGTCTGCCTCTGGTGCTGCCGAACACCAATGAAGTGGGACTGTCTATACGTGATTGGAGCTGTCTTACACCCCCCCCCCCCCCGATTTATGTCACTCGTGCAGGTTCATCCCTGTTTTGTTCTTCTGTTGTTGTTTTTGTACCGTTACCTTTCTTATTGTTTCTTCTTTTTGCCTTTCTCTTGCTTGTTCTTGGTCAAAGTCCAGTGCTGAAATCTTTGACCAGTCCTGAAAAACGAGTGGTGTCTCCAGCAACCACTGACATACATTTAGCACTGCCTTAGTACAGTAATTTGGAAGGACTTCCCGATGTGCCTTTTTTTATTTAGATGTAATGTGTTGTCATAAATCTCTTAAGTAGCACTATTTTAGGTCCACGTATTACTGGACTGGAGCTAGATAGAAATGACAAGTGATACATAAGAAATAGCTATAATGAAACAGTAGTCTTGCTTTTGTAAATATATAGATGCAATAAGACGAACTGAAACTAACAGCATTCAATTGTTATCTGCTAACAATATTATTAGATGCGTAGCCCCTCTCAAACCATCAAGTTCTGTGATGAATACATGCCCAGTCAAACTGATTAAAGGCTAGCTAAATTTATTTGTCCTGCTCAATCAACGCGTACCTGTAGAGAGGTGTCTAACTTAAATATAAAAAAAATAAGCAGTGCTGTAAAAAATTAGGTACATGAAACCAGTCGAGGCAATTTAAGACAAATCTCTACACTCATCACCTTCTTTGAAATCATTCCAGATGAAGTCTGCGAACAAATATAAGGTACTGTATAGAAAGTAGATTTCTTAGATGATGCATAATCCGTCTCCTGCCTCCTGCCAGGAATAGGAACAGTCATCATGTGGATATTAGACAAGGCGCTAGTGCTCAGAAATCTGGGCCACACAACCGCAATTTTATCACTAGACCTGTCAGCAGCCCTCGATAACATGGACCTTTGCGTCCTCCTTACAATACTAAAATAATGGTTTAATATTACAGTATAGGTATGGTCATGGCAAAAATAATTCCTCAGAGAGCACACATGATATGTTACACTTGACAAATCCTGCTCGCAACCCACACTGAAGAATGTGGAGTACCCCAGTTTTCCGTACCGTCTCCTTTAATGTTTAATCCCTACATGCTCCCTTTGGCACATATAATAAAAGAAACAGATTTTAAGCGTGAATTCTATGCAGATGACAGGTAACTACTGTTTGAAAGTAAACACGAAGTTTGCGCCTGTGCTCTATGAACTTCGTCTATCAAAGTGAGATAACAAGTAACCACGGAAACGTCATAATAATCCTTACTTTTACAGTTCTATTGTAATTTATGCCACCTGTGCTTAGGTGATCTGACAACAGCAGAGGCATTGACTCATACTACATTGTAATTGAATGTATGTAGTGCTTACTGCTCCTGATGCGGCATTGCAGCTCTTCGTGGCACATAGAGCGTTGCTCTGCGACCCAGGGTTAGTGTTTAATGTAGTGGTTAGTATGCTTATTCCTGTGTTTTCAGAAGAAACCCTCACATGCATTACCCCAGTGTGTTTGTGGTGGAACCAGAAGGAGGTAGATGCCATCGCTAGTGGGGTGAGGGGTGTTCTTGTTTGTGTGAATCGTTGGTGGAGTGAATAGATAGGGTAGCGGATGCCTAAAACATTAATAAATTGCTAGCAAGTGAAAACCAGTTTGTGAAGAGAAAATGGTTATGGGCTATGCGTGGAGGCTTGGTCAGTTCGCACAAGTACAGACGGAAAAGTAAGCCAGATGACGTGCAGTTTTGTGTAGGATTCGGGCAACGGGGGCAGGGCATGCAGAGAACTATAGGTATTCAATGGTCATAATTCAAAACTCCCTTTTTTCGGCAGTAATGTGGCATGCACGGGAGTGAAGGTTGTTGGATTTGTTGCACTTTGGCTACAAAAAAGACGAGGGTTGTTTGATAGTACTTTTATTTCGCATTTTATTTTACAGTGAAAGGGTGAGAGGAAGATCTATTGGCAGGTAAGATTGACTGAATCTTTGCATAAGATCATGACAAGTTGGCCAAATATTCTGTTGATGTACAGAACAGGCTTTATTTTTGCAATATGTCTAGTTTTTTAGAAGGCAGCTTGTCAATGCGTCCATGATAGCCAGGTTGGGAATAACCAGCTAGTGACCATCCTTTTAAATTCCAGTTGTTTGTCAGTGGCTGTTATTTTTGCAGAGATGGAATTCCATAATTTTGTAGACTATACAGAAGAGGTTGTGCTGCAGGCAATATTCTTTTTGTGAAGTGAAATGATTTATCGCTCAGTAGTTTGCAACGTGAATTTCTTGATCAGGAGATCTTTTTGATTATCATCCAGAGGAGTTCAGGATCTTTATTGTGTATTGCTTTGGCAGTGATGCACAACTGGTTGATTGACATCTTCTTGTGACTAGTGGAGAGCCTTGAAGGTAGAGGGGACATGTCTGTGTGCATGCCTTTAGATGTAAAAGTAATCTTGTGGCTGAGTTCTGAATCCCTGGAATCGTCTCATGGTTTGGAGAGGAATCCCACGAGACAGACCATTGGCTTAATCATGCTTTCTTCAAGTCCTGTGGAAATATTACTATGGTCTGAGAATTATTGATTAAATTGAGTGTTGGTATAGCCACCCATGGATTGGCTTAAAAGTGCATCCAGCTGGTTTGCACTTTAGGGCCCATCCCCAGGGTGATAGAGATGCATGCATTTTTCTGGACTGCTTGTTCAAGGTGGCATCGCCAAGTGGTAACTGTTTCTCTTGTCCCCTAGGTATGATAGAGATGCATACATTTTGGGAATGCTTGTCTAACGTGGCATTTCCAAGTAGTAACTGTTTCACTTGTTTTCTAGATAGGAGTAAAATGTATCTGTTGCTGTGGTGCAGTGAGTTGTCATTTTCTTGCAGAATCCTTGAAAGCTAGGAATAGTTGTTTGACTGCTTTCGGGATTTTTGAATTCTAATAATATTTCATGGCATTCCTTGCCTGGGAATTTGGCGCTGTAGATTCTGCTTGACTAATGTATTTTCTTTGTCTGTTTGATATACAATTAACCTACTGTTCTGCCTAAATAGGTGCATTTTGTCAAGGAGGCTCTTTGATTTCAAGCAGGTGTGCTGACGTGCTGAGATGTGTCCCTTTATCATTCTTAGGTATTCTTCATCAGAGGGATTTCTTTTTCTTTTTGGCATGTTTTGATATTTTTAGATTTTTTTGGGCAAATACCCTGGTCATCCAGTCATGTTGCTTCTTTACAGAGTGCATTCTCTCCAGTTGTGAGTTAATGGTTAGAGGAATTTCAAACCCATCCATTCATTGTAATAATGTCTAGTGGCAGAATATGGTGGCTAAAGTTCAGCCTTCTATGTGGGTCAGCCTGACTGTATGGATTAGGCGTTGAGAGACCAAGCCTGATAAGATGGCATTCCATTGAATGATTTGAGGTTTGTCAAATCAGATGTTTAAGTCAGCGATGGCCCGCACACACAGGAAGAAAGTTCCCTTCACATCAATGCCACCGAGTTTTGTGTTTCAGAAAAAAATCCCACTTTGATTCTTTGTTTCTAAACAGAAAAAAAACTTTGCACCAAGTCACCATGCCATGGTGGTTGGCTTTCATCACACTTTGATAAAAGTGCTTTGGGTGAATAGGAGGGACATTGTTCGTCAAAAGTTCCACGCCAAGCCAGACGAAATTTATTAATTTTGATATTGTGGCATTCACAGTCCACCTTTAAAAGTGATAATTAGGGCTGGGTGAAAGTTTAACAATGTAGGAGTAATCAAAGTAATTTTGGTAATTTCATGTTACTTATGTGACAGGAAATTAACAATCACTCCTGTTCATGTAATTCAAAGTAAATTGGGGCAAAAATGCCTTACAAATGGGCACAAGAACAGAGCTTGAGCAGCTGCTGCTGTTCGTGTTCTGTTGAATTTATGGTATTTTTTTTTGCGCAAAGTGCATCTCCAGGTCCATTTTGGCAAACTGATAGTTTACGCTTCTCCCATGATTCCGCATAATCTCATGTAATTTTGATATAGTCTTGTGTATTCAAGACTACTGCACATTTCACAACTTATGCCCATTTTGTTATGCATCAGCTAAAATATGTATCAGCACTTTCACAATTCTTGCACTGAGGAACATTTAAGGGTGGGATCACGTAAACAGTTTTTGACTGTGTTATTGAGATTTATCAGCCATAGATATGCTAGCAGTGTATTCCTGTCAGCAGTAAATTACAAAGTTCCTGAAGTTAGAACCAGATTTCACCATATAGTGTATTTTTTATTGTTGTCTTAGTAAATGATGTTTTTCACACCAAATTTTACAACAGCTGATAGTTTTCAGTTAAGTAGAACTAAAACGGACAAAAAACTGTGTATGTGATAAGCCCCTACTTGCATCAGTGACGGTATGTGGTATGTTTAATGTGGTGAGCATCATATTTAAAGTTTCTACATCCTGTTTTCCGACTTCATTGGTTATCATTTTATGGGTATGTAGAGAATAAATCAACTAACTTTTTCACAAAACATCTTGTTTTAGAGTGACCGACTGCTGATCAAAGGGGGGAAAATAGTCAATGATGACCAGTCTTTTCTTGCGGATTTATATGTGGAAGATGGGTTAATCAAGTAAGTTCTCTTAACTGAGAATAGTGATTACGTTTTCTAAATGTATAGCTATTAATGCTTAAAATAAAAAATGTCTTTTTTGAAACCCTTCACTATTAATGCTCCCACATATAACCTACATGGAGCTAATAAATTAAGAGGAAAATAGGGAAATGTAGTAATAAAGAATGCTGTCAGAGAAGGGTTGTTAGTAAGTCATCTAGCAAAAATAATCTTTGCATGAGAAAGGCAAGAGAATGCACTCCTGGAAAATATGATTTACATTTTCATCTGTTTGTAATGAAGGACATTATCTGGAACCCCATATTGGTGAACTTAATCATGTAAGTGAGTTTATAAGCAAGTAAAACATTGCTTAAGTTCAGATGCACAATATTGCTGAAAAGCTATTCTTAGACAAATTAGCACACCATATGTGTAGAATATGTTCAGAGAAGCCCGAGCATGGGGATTCACAGATTATCCATTGATGTAGAATGAAACAATGGGAAAAGTATGGAAGCACAGTACAACAAATAAAAAGAAATTAGAAGCAAAACGGTGTTACCACTTGAAGAACAGGTAACTAATATTTGTTGTGTAGTTGAAATCATTCAGTATATGTATGACGTTGCTCCACGCAGGGAAGCAGGATATTAAACCAATATCACTTTAATATTTCAACAATCAATTATATTAATCAAAATCAATTGCCAGAAGAAAGAATTTATCAGAGCTGTCTTGATAGAAAAACATATGGAGATACAACACTGGCATTGTTTTAAAAAATACAGAAGCCATTTCCAATGACAGTCAGACGCTCAGTGGTTTCCGGTTCACCTTTAGGCTCATAACACTGACGTAGGCCAACCTAGAAAGTTTTATTTTTAAAGGCAACTGCTCACATTTTTGATATCGTAGTTCACTTTGATTTTGATGATTAACTTTCTGAGAACGCCAGGCATGATGGGTTAATTATTTTTGACCAACAAATCGTGTTCTGGTACGGGATAACGTTCTGTTTCACGGTTCTTATGTGCTCTAGAATTCACAGTTTGCAGTAGTGGTGAAATGTACCATACATTAAGCCTTTTGCATGTATGCAATTACAGACCACATACAATACTTTATAAAACTATAGAGGAAGATTCTCCAGTGGTTCTGAAATGATTATAGAGCATTTATACCACTTACTCAAAAGCAATTCCAATCCCCGTCTTTCCTCCCAACTTTCCATCTTCTGCCACTCTACACATCTTTGCCTTGATACCCTCCCGTGCCTTTGTATGTTCTTTCTGTCATCAATTCTGCTGATTGCTTGTTCACACTCTCGCGCTCTCTTACTTTATCTCCCTCGCTTTTTTTTTCTTTCTCCACCTCAAAATGCATGTAACATGAAATTAATTTAACAGACAAACAAAATACATTTCCATGTTCAGCAGGTCTATACAATTCATTTTTTTCCATGGCTGTTACCAGTGCCTCCTTTTCACATGCCCTCTGCACTCTTGAACATAAGGAGTGATGTTTCACATGATATCCTTGAACCCTGATGGAACCTGGACCACTATCCCCTCAGGATTAAGAAGTTGCTAAAACCACTTAATCAGTAGGGAATACCTGCATGTGGCCTTTCAATTTCAGATCTAGAGGCACCACTCACCAATTCCCAATCAAACAAATAGGCAGGGATCAAGAGCAGAAAAGAATGTGTCAGATGTTCTCACCTGAGAGTGGTTAAAGTTAGAAATTTTAAAAGGGATAACCCGTCTGTGATTGCATTTTAAGCAAAGTGACCCCTTTCCTTTTTCAGGGATAAGGCTTCTGGTTAGCCTATCCCTGTTCCTATTTCAGTGGTGAAGAGCAACATAGCAGAAGGCTAGTTTACTTGTCCTCATCCCATCCTTTATCCAAACTCCACTCAAGGCTAGCCTGTTATTCCCAATAATGATCAAAGAAATTGTCCACTTTTCTCCCTTTCTTACTTCCTACAAGTGGATCTACCATTCTGAGTTAGGATTCCCGTCAAAAGAAATGTTGTGTTCTGAGTTTATTTTCACAGAAGAATGTGACCCGTGAATGTGGCGAGAAACCCTCACTATGACCAGCATCCCTTCTATGGTGGGGTAGGAATTCAGGAATCTGGTCACCTCACCACCCCCAGGAATTTATGTGTAAAACCTGATGATAATGTGTAAAACACTTAAGCCCATCAAAGCAATGTAATTTGTTTTTTAAGAGAATGTGTTTCAAGAGGGCATTATTAAACAAATAAAAACATATATCAGAAACAGAAGTAATTAAAACCTAAAGTTTCCAGTAGTTTTAGCATACTGATTAACATAAATGCAGAAAATCTGGTTTGTAGTATTTTTCTAAAAGCTATTAGGTAATTAATGTTATCACCCTTGGCACATTTAAAAAAAAGGACAGTTTTAGCCTTCTTTAGAAAGCTGATAATGTTACCACCCTATGTTCTTAAGAACAAGTGAACCAATATTTCTCTCACTCTTGTTCTACATAACTAAAGTGTGCAAAACATGTGTGCAAAAAGAGATGACTTGCCAAACTCACAGTTATGGCAACATGGTAGCACGTTTTTCTACTTAAATAAGACTGAGAAAGTAACAATGACCATACATTTGAACCACAACTACCTCCTCATTAGCTGACTCACAGAATCCCTTTCAGGGGGCCCCTTGGCATGCAGTGTTACTGGGCTCAACTGACGTAGTATAGGCCTTTTACTCTTGATGCCCCTAGGGCCCTCCCTACCATGGAGCCCTCTCAATTGCGCCAAGCACCCAATTTTGCACCTGACTCTCAGTTACAAGCATAGCAAGAGCAGTCAAGGCTCCCAGGGAGAGAAATGTAGATACAGATTAGTGAACATGACTCAAAAGCAACGTGCAATCAGCACACACAATAAATCAATGTCCAGTCAAATAGTTTGTATGAAAGTATTTTAATTCTAATTCTACACAAGCAAAGGCAAACAACATTCATTCAAAAAGCAATAAGATTGTCCCCTTTGAGGTAGGCACACTAGTAGTTGTCAGGCCACTCCCCAGATGCCTAGTTCTCATGTAAAAGGTGTGCTGTTATTCTCCATTCACATGCAGCAACATCCTTGGAATGTAAACTATTAGGCTCTGTTCATGGGGTATCCCCTCTTGGACTAAGTTAGTATGGTGTACTTAGAGTCAAGTGAGGTTGCAAAACTCAAAGGTAGTGTATCCCTCGGGGTTGCTCTGACAAACCTCCCTGTCGGGTTATGCTGGCCTCAAGTTGCCTCTCCTGCGACCCCTCCTGGCATACGGGTCGTGGCTACTTCCAGCACACAGACAGCCATATCAATGCTACACAGTTCCTTGGCACGGCGGCCCCTCCTGGCATATGGAGTCACTAACTTCCACGACCCTGCACACAGGGAGAAGCCTGATCAGTACAGTACTTGTTCTTTGTGCATGGCTTCCCTTCCTGGCAAACAGGCTCACCAAACTCACAATGCTGCACATGGACAACACCTCGATTGATGCGGCACTGCTCCTCAGACTGCACTCAGGAGCCCCACACACCTGGGCTCCCCTCTGGATCTCACTCCCTCCAACACGCTCCTCTCCCTCACAGGTACACCAGTCTTGGTAAACAGGTAGGTACTGGTGCTCCAGATGCCAGGGCAGGTATTCTTGATTTCCCTGGGTAATGTCCCCTCACTGAGCAGGGATACTAACAGACTGTGCCCCTAGTCTTGGTCAAAGGCAGAAGTATTGCAGAGCTTTTCCTCCTCATGCACTCTGCTGGATGCTTGCTAGATAACAAACTTGGGGGTCTGAAACTCCCCTACTTATAGTTCTCTTCCAGGCACCAAATGTGATTTAGGGTCTGGACCTTTGAAGTTTTATGTTGGGGTTCTGCTTCTTTGAAATGGACATCTCTCCCCTTCACCGTTCCTCCTGAAAGATATCTATCACAGCAGGCAGTACTCTGAAGCTGAATAACAAGATTCATGGAAGTGAATAGCAAGATTCATGAAAGTGACCTGAGTTCACACCCAGGTGTCAGCCACAGTGATGTGCACACCAAAAGTTAATCTTGGGCCATCAGCCATACTCTTTATGGTTTTCTTATTAGCCCCTTCTCCCTCTTCTTGAGATGTGTCCAGGCCGCTTTCTTGTGAAATGTCACTGAATCAAAGAGACCTTTAAAATTTACAGGTAGAGCTTGGCTCCTCCTAATTCAGTGCTTGCCCCACCTAGCTTACTGGGATGCAGCAACATACAATTCCATCTGGGGAGATTCAACTACTCCTTATGTTTCCACCAGGCAGACCTGGGCTTTCCAAAATGGAACCAAAGGCTGTCCATCTAATGTATTAGGTCAGGCAATTATGCACTCAGTGTATGTTCACATCACACTCCACTGTCTAGTACTGTTGTGCCCATGTTCCATGCTACTAGCAGCACTCCACATGCAGCACACGCACTCAGTCTGCTCACACTGTTCAGTACTTCTGTACTGCACCAGAGTGTGTCACTTTAAACACAAGTTGCCAGCGCACAGACATTTGTAATGTGCATACTGTTCCACACTGCACCCTGTGTGTAGTGTATACCTTGCATGCTCACATGCATTCAGCACATGTTTTCATCACACATGCACTTCCACATCAACCTAGGGTATGCCAAAGGTGAGGTAAACACACAGCAACAGAACTTTTAAAAAGGTGAATGAGGCTGTAGGCCTCACTCAAGTGACAACCCCTCTTGAACTAACCTCCTGACTTAAGGGCTTCAGCCAGGGGGTTTCGAGATCAGAACTGATGTTACCCTTTAGCGCAGCCCTCACTGATGTTCTGCTGGGGACGTGGTCCAAACTCAGCACAGGGGATCCAGCTCCAAATGACCTTAGTTTCCTCACCCAAACATCCCACCCTGGAGAGCTTGGTGGTCCAGGCCACCGCTTCCCATGGTGCCTTCTTCTCCACTCCCCTGGATAGGGAGCCCAAGAGGCTGGGACAGCTTGGGAAGAAAATGTTTTCTTTCTCCAGCCTGTCATTGAGGTCTGTAAACACCTCGTGCCTATTGGGATGTTTTCCCCATACTTTATGGGATATGGTGACACAGGTGCTGCCACAGGTCACGGAGGCCGTGTGGGACACTCTCTCACAAGCTGTCAAAGATGGGAGAGATGCAGCAAAGTTTACAATAAGATGTGGTTTGTGTAGGAAAGTAGCCTCTTTCTAGTGTGGTTACCCCCTCTGTTGGCCTGTTTGTGAGTGTGTGTAAGTGTGTTTTTACAGTGTCACTGGGATCCTGCTAGCCAGGACCCCAGTGCTCATAGATAAAAACCTATATGTCAGTGTGTATTGCCTGTCTCACTGGGATCCTGCTAGCCAGGACTCCAGTGCTCATAGTTTATGGCCTAATGTGTATGCCTGTGTAGTGCCTAACTGTGTCACTGAGGCTCTCCTAATCAGAACTTCAGTGCTTATGCTCTCTCTGCTTTTAAATTTGCCACTGTAGGCCTGTGACTATATTTACCAATTTCAATTGGCATACTGGACCCCCTTATAAGTCCCTTGTATATGGTACCTAGGTACCCAGGGCATTGGGGTTCCAGGAGATCCATATGGGCTGCAGAATTTATTTTGCTACCCATAGGGAGCTCAGACAAACCCTTGCACAGGCCTGCCATTGCAGCCCGCGTAAAATAACGCACACGTTATTTCACAGCCATTTTCACTGCACTTGAGTAACTTATAAGTCACCTATATGTCTAACCTTCACTTGCTGAAGGTTACGTGCAAAGTTACTAAGTGTGAGGGCACCCTTGCACTAGCAAAGGTGCCCCCCCCATAGTTCAGGGCCATTTCCCCGGACTTTGTGAGTGCGGGACGCCATTACACGCATGCACTACATATAGGTCAATACCTATATGTAGCTTCACAATATGACCATGTAACATGTCCAAGATCATGGAATTGTTCCCCCATTTCAAATCTGGTATGGGGGAGCCAATTCCATGAATCACCGGGGCTCTACAATGGACCCCCAGTACTGCCAAACCAGCTCTCTGAGGCTTACACTGCAGCTACAGCTGCTGCCACCTCACAGACAGGGCTCTGCCGTCCTGGGGTCTAGGCAGCCCAGTCCCAGGAAGGCAGAACAAAATATTTCCTCTGAGAGCAGGGTGTTACACCCTCTCCCTTTGGAAATAGCTGTTACAGGCTGGGGAGGGGTAGCCTCCCCCAGCTTCTGGAAATGCTTTGAGGGGCACAGATGGTGCCCTCCTTGCATAAACCAGTCTACACCAGTTCATGGACCCCTTCTCCCCTGCTATGGCAGGAAACTGGACAAAGGAAAGGGGGGTGACTACTCCCCTGTCCATCACCACCCCAGGGGTGGTGATGCCCAGAGCTCATCCAGTGTGTCGCAGACTTCAGCCATCTTACTTTGCAAAGTGTGGGGGCACTCTGGAGGGCTCTGAGTGTCCAGTGCCAGCGTGTGACGTCAGAGACCCCTCCTGATAGGTCCATACCTGATAAGGCCCTCTTAGGGCTATTTAGGGTCTCTCCTGTGGGTTCTCTTCAGATTCTGCTTGCAAGTTTGCTTCAGGAATCCTCTGCAACAACTTCAGACTCTTCTGACCTCGGATCAACTGCAGCCTGCTCCAAGAAATGCTGTAACTGCAACAAAGTGTCTACAAGAGACACTTTTCTTTAGCAACCTCAGCTCCAAGTTAGCAACTGCAACAGTTTCCATGGTGTGCACGCTCTGGGGACTCCCTGTCTTCATCCTGCACCAGAAGGACCGAAGAAATCTCCTGTGGAATGACGGAGTCACTCCCCTGCTCCAAGCAGACACTTCCAAGACGACGACCAGTACCCTAGGTCTCCTCTCACAGTGAAGAGCGTTCTCCTAAGGACACAGAGGGTAGACATCATCGACATAGACTGTCCTGAGGTCCTGCTGATGCAATTTGAGGGAGGTAAGACCTTGCCTTCCCCGTCTTCTTCGCCTCCTGAGGCCTCTGTGCATTCTTTGCAAAATTCCTTCATGCACAGCCTGGCCCAAGTCCCCAGCACTCCATCCTGCTACGCACAACTCGCTGAGTTGTTCTCCAGCGGCGTGGGACCTTTTTTTATTGTGCTGCATCAACTGCATTTTGCACCTCCTTTGATCCTGGATCCTGTGACTCCTAGGGGTGCTGACTGGTATCCTGAGGGCTCTCTAAAGTGCTGAGAGCCCCCTCTTCCTCCTCACACAGAATTGAGGCTCCCAGGTCCCTCCTGGGTCCATCCAGCGCCATTTTGATGCAAAACGTACTTTTGGTGTAGCCAAGGCTTGTTGGCGACTTCCAACATGAAATCTCGTCTGGAATGATCTTCACGCTGTGGGACATGTTTTGCAGTATGTAGGAACCTTCTGGCATCTTCCTAGGGAGCAATTCTGCAGTCTTCAACTAGCAGTGGACTCTTCTTTTGCACCCTCTTCTGGGTTGGCAGGGGCTCCTGTCCTTCCTGGAACCTCTTTCGACTTCTGGACTTGGTCCCCTTCCTTTGCAGGTCTTTTGGTCCAATAATCCAGCAGTTATTCTCTGCAGACTTGGTTGGCTGCTGCAAAATCCCCAAAACGAGGTGTAGTGTGTACTAAGGAAACATGAAGTATTTTACTCTTGCTTTTCTGGCCTCTGGGTGGGGTAATTTACTTACCTTTACTGTATTCTTACTCTCCCAGCGATTCTGCACACACTACACTTGGCTAGGACGGAATTTGTGATTCACATTCCACTTTTTTAGTATATGGTTTGTGTTGCCTCTAGACCTATTTTCTCCCATTGCTATCTATAGGATTTCCTACTGTTTGCTTTGTTCTATAACTATTTACTTGTCTAATTTTGGTGTCTAGTGTATATGTTGTGTATAATACTTACCTCCAGAAGGAGTATTGTCTCTAAGATATTTTTGGTACTGTGTCACCCCAATACATACCTTTATTTTTGGTAACACTGGGTATTGTCTTTACTTGTGTATAAGCACTGTGCAACTATAAGTGGTATTGCATGAGCTTTGCATGTCTCCTAGTTCAGCATAAGCTGCTCTGCTATAGCTACCTCTGTCAGCCTAAGCTGCTAGAACACTACTACATTCACTAACAAGGGATAACTGGACCTGGTGTAAGGTGTAAGTACCCAAGGTACCCACTACAAACAAGGCCAGCCTCCTACAGTTTGGACATGACTGACTCACTGGGTAGGGCAATTTCATCGACAGTGGCCCTTTGTCACCACACCTGGCTTCGTGCATCTGGCTTTTTGGGAGATGTATAGGAAAACCTTAAGGACATGCCATTCGATGGCTTGCGCCTATTTGGTGAAAAGGCAGATTCGGCGCTAGAGCGCTTCAAGGATTCTCGGACTATGGCCAGGACCTCGGGCCTCTCAGTGCCTCCTCACCAGCAGTCTGCCTTTTACCCCTTTTGAGGCTTCGGAAGAGGTGGGGTACCACGCCATCCACAGACCAGCCACTGTCCTCCGTCAGGTCAACATCCTGTGCAAGGATGAGGTTGTGGTAGCTTCATGCCAGTGGGTCTGGCCATAAGTCATCCACCACCCAGCCTCCCTCCTCCACACCACACAAGCCCCCCTAGTATGATTCTACAAGACCACAGGCGTCCAGTTGGAGGGAGGTTTGAATTTCATCTCCCTCACTGGTGATCCATAACATCGGACTAGTGGGTCTTGCAGATCATACAGAACGGCTATTCCCTCCCCTTCCAGTCTTTCCCTTCCTCTATGCCTCCATTAAAAGAACGGCTGATGGAGGATCACATAATCTTGCTCCACGAGGAATTTACCACTCCCTTGTCCAAGGGAGCTATAGAAAGGGCCCCAATGTCAGAAGTAGGCAGTGGTTGTTATTCCCGTTACTTTCTGATTCCCAAAAAGAACAAGGGTCTTCGCCCTGTTCTGGATTTATGGAACGTCACTCTCTTATTCAAAAAAGGAGAAATTCAAGATGCTCACTCTTGCTCATGTCTTATCTGCCCTAGACCAAGGAGTCTAAATGGTAGCCCTGGTCTTGCAGGATACATATTTTCACGCCCCCATCCTGTCTAACCAGAGGTGTTACTTGTGGTTCAAGGTGAGCCAAGAGCACTTTCAGTTTACGTGCTTCCCTTCAGTCTCACCAGTGCCCCTTAGGTGTTCACAAAAGTGATGGCAGTGGTAGGAGCTCATCTGTGCAGGTTAGGGATTTCAGTCCTCCCCTACTTCCATGCCTGGCTGTTGAAGGCTCCTACGCCCCAGGCTCTCGTCACCCACCCACCGGGCTTGACCTCCTGAGCAGCAAGTCCAGGATATTCAGGTTATGATACCAATGTTTCTGTCTCTGTTCTGGATTTCTGTGAGACATACTCTGAGGATATTGGGCCACATGGTCTCCTGCATCCTGTTAGTCAAGCATCTCAGATGACAAATGAGGGCTCTACAGTGGGACCTGAAGTTCCAATAGGCACTGTGTCAGAGAAATCTCACTGACACAGTTCAGATCTCGGAGTGAACTGCAAAAGATCTGCAGTGGTGGTTAGTGAACTGCTATTGGGTCAGAGGCAGACTCCTCTCCCTTCCCTAACCAGATTTCACAGTAGTGACAGATGCTTCACTTCTAGGATGGGGTGGCCATCTGGGAGAGGTGGAGATCAGAGATCTCTGGTCTCCAGTGGAATCCTACTCCATATCAATTTACTGGCTCTCCAGGCAATCAGACTGGCATTGAAAACATTTCTTCCGATTTTGAAAGGGAAGATAGTGCAGGTGTTCATGGACAACACTACCGCAATGTGGTACTGCAAAAAGCAGGGCAGGGTGGAATCGTGGACCCTTTCTCAAGAGGCACTGCGACTCTGGACATTACTGGAAGGGCAGGGCATAACCCCGGTTGTTGAACACCTGGCAGGTTCTCGGAACGCCAGAGCAGGCAAACTCAGCCATCGATGCCTAGTGGATCATGAGTGGTGACTCCACCCAGAGGTGGCGCAAGGACTCTTTCAGCAGTAGGGAGAGCCTCGGTTAGATCTGTTCACCTCTGTAGAGAACGCGCAATGTTAGCAGTATTCTGCGTTGGAGTTTCCAAAGCGGCAATCACTCAGCAACTCTTTTCATCGCGAGTGGAGTTCAGGCCTCCTGTACGCCTTTATGCCCATACCACTTCTGCCCAGAGTTCTCAAGAAGATCGAGAATGGATGGGCCCAAGTAATCCTAGTGGCTCCAGATTGGGCACAGAGAGTCTTCTTCCCGAGCTTCTGAAAATGAACATTGATCCTCTGATCACTCTGCCCCTTCGGGAGGATCTTCTGTCGCAACAGCAGGGGAAGGTTCTCCACCTGAACCTGTCAACTCTGCATCTGCATGCGTGGAGATTGAGCGGCAACGGTTGACAGCCTTTGGGTTTCCTTCTAAAATCTGTAAAGATATTTTGGCAGCCAGGCATCACTCCACTAAAATGGTATACGCCTGCCGTTGGAAACACTTTGGGGATCATTACAACCCTGGCGGACGGTGTTAAAGCTGCGGTAATACCGCAAACAGGCCGGCGGACAATAAAAGGGAATTATGACCGTGGTGGAAACCGCCAACATAGACAGCCACTTTAACACTCCGACCGCCACGGCGGTACAGACAAGCAGCGCAGCGGTCACCGCCAACAGACAAGCGGAAGACAATGTACCGCCCACAGTATCACAACCCGCCAATCCGCCACCTTTTCCGGGGCGGATTCACCGTGGATAAAAACGTGACAGAAACAGCTTTTGCAATGGGAAAACGCTCACCCCAACACACTCCACGAGGAAGGAGGCCACCATGGAGCCCGAACTACAAATACTCCCTGTGCTTGTCTTCCTGCTCCTCTACGAACACCAGCAACGTAGGCGCCGAAGACAACAGTGAGTACTGCACCTACGACATAGGGGAGGGGGGAGGCAAAAGTCAGGGACACACACACGCAACACCCCCACCCCCAACCCGACCCTCACCCACTACAACACACACACCAATGCATTTCCAAACAGAACAGGAACAACCCACAACCCCCCCGGTAGAATGCAAAGACAAAAGGAAATCAGTTCAAGCATTGTAATGTATCAAAATACAGTAACCAAATATACACAGATATATATAAACATTCGAAAATCATACATCACGATTAGTACTGCAGGTATGCACATATCAATGTCCGTGGACCACTGGGCCCACAATGCATGGGCGAGGCCCACACTAGATACCTGTCCACAAACGAAGAGAACACTGCAGGGGCATCAGATAGAAATACAACAGGCACCTCAGGGGCAAGGGAAGGGGGGGCACCTCAGCCGGATTACAGCACCACGCCAGATCCACGAAGGGGCTCCATGCCCATTGATGTATCCTGGGGAGTGCAAAGCCACAGTCTCTCAAGTCTCTACAGTGGGTGGGTTGCCCACTGTACCATCCTGGGGAGTGCAAAGCCACAGTCTCTCAAGTCACTCCAGTGGGTTGTTTGCCCACTGCTTTATCCTGGGGAGTGCAAAGCCACAGTCTCTCAAGTCTCTACAGTGGGTGGTTTGCCCACTGTACCATCCTGGGAGTGCAAAGCCACATTATCTCAAGTCACTCCACTGGGTGGGTTGCCCACTGCTTTATCCTGGGGAGTGCAAAGCCATAGTCTCTCAAGTCTCTACAGTGGGTGGTTTGCCCACTGCTTTATCCTGGGGAGTGCAAAGCCACAGTCTCTCAAGTCACTCCAGTGGGTGGTTTGCCCACTGCTTTATCCCGGGGAGTGCAAAGCCACAGTCTCTCAAGTCTCTACAGTGGGTGGTTTGCCCACTGTACCATCCTGGGGAGTGCAAAGCCACAGTCTCTGAAGTCACTGCAGTGGGTGGGTTGCCCACTGCTTTATCCTGGGGAGTGCAAAGCCACAGTCTCTCAAGTCTCTACAGTGGGTGGTTTGCCCACTGCTTTATCCTGGGGAGTGCAAAGCCACAGTCTCTCAAGTGGATAACAGTCTCCACTGGTTCTGGAGGGGGACTGGTGCCCAGAGTGCTTCATCCTGTGAAGGACAGACAGAGTGGATGCAGGTCTCCACTGGTTCTGGAGGGGGACTGGTGCCCAGAGTGCTTCATCCTGTGAAGGACAGACAGAGTGGATGCAAGTCTCCACTGGTTCTGGAGGGGGACTGGTGCCCAGAGTGCTTCATCCTGTGCAGGACAGACAGACTGGATGCAGGTCTCCACTGGTTCTGGAGGGGGAATGGTGCCCAGAGTGCATCACGCTCCCCGTGACGGTCCCAGTTCCGTCACTGTCCCAGCTGCACATGGGCTAACGATGCTTGATTTGGCGGTCTTTGCCCTGTTCAGCGGTCTTCACCATGGCGGTCTTTGCCCTGTTCAGCGGTGCTTGCCTTTGCTGTCTCTGACCTGTTCAGCGGTGCTTTGCCATGGCGGTCTTTGCCCTGTTCAGCGGTCTTCACCATGCCGGTCTTTGCCCTGTTCAGCGGTCTTCACCATGGCGGTCTTTGCCCTGTTCAGCGGTGCTTGCCTTTGCTGTCTCTGACCTGTGCAGCGGTGTGTGGCATGACAGTCCCTCAGAGCCCAGTGGGGCTGTGGCTGCCGGGGCCCTCCAGGTCACAGACTCTGGCGGTGGTCTCCAGACCAGTGACGATAGTGGTGCCCTCCAGGGCACTGACTCTGGCGGTGGTCTCCGGACCAGTGACGACAGTGCTGCCCTCCAGGGCACTGACTCTGGCAGTGGTCGCCGGACCAGTGACGATACTGCTGCCCTCCAGGGCACTGACTCTGGCGGTGGTCTCTGGACCAGTGACGACAGTGCTGCCCTCCAGGGCACTGACTCTGGCGGTGGTCTCCGGACCAGTGACGATACTGCTGCCCTCCAGGGCACTGACTCTGGCGGTGGTCTCCGGACCAGTGACGACAGATAGTGGTGCCCTCCAGGGCACTGACTCTGGCGGTGGTCTCCGGACCAGTGACGATACTGTTGCCCTCCAGGGCACTGACTCTGGCGGTGGTCTCCGGACCATTGACGATACTGCTGCCCTCCAGGGCACTGACTCTGGCGGTGGTCTCCGGACCAGTGACGACAGTGCTGGCAGTGGCGTCCCGGCCGGTGGGGAGGATGGCGGCCTTCTCCGCCGTGCTGCTCTTACCAGACTTTGGAGACTTCTTCTGCCCCTTCACCACCTTGGGAGGAGTCACAGCTGACTCAGCACTCCCCCCGGGACCCTTGTGAGCTGTTTTGCCGGCAGGAGTCTTCACCCTCTCCCGTCGGCCACTTTCCAACTTAAGGTGCTTTACAGGGGGTGGACGGGCAGTGTTTTGGCTCCGTGTCACACCGGCTGCCCTGGTGGCCGGTGCACTCCACACACCTTTAACACGCACCACTGGTACCGGACTTTTTTTGGCTGAGGTGCTACTACGGGACCTATGAATTGGAGGGGTGGGGGTGGTGGGAAAGAGGTCAACGTTGCTGAGGAAGAGTTTCTGACGAACACTGGGATGGGTAGCTGGAGGGGGTCTGGAAGTGGAGGAAGAGGTGGGTGTAGGAGGTGTAACTTTAGGTGATTTGGGTGCAGGTGCAGGTACTGGAGGCTGTCGTGAGGTGGATGGATGTTGGGTGTGTGGGTGCCCGCGTTTGTGTACTTTGGGAGGGGGCGTCACAGACACACTGGGAGTGGACACAGGGGACGTGTAAATGGTAGTGGGGGTGGTGAGTGCAGGTGAGCGGGGTGTGGTGCTGGGTGTTCTGGTGCGAGTCCTAGTGCCTGTAGATGTAGTGCATGCAGGTGAGAGTGTAGACGACACTGGGAGGGAGGAGGGAGACGACGAGGAGGGGGACACAGTGGAGGCAGTGGATGTTGCTGTGTCTGTATGTGGGTGATGCTTGTGTGAGTGCCTGTGGGATGTGTGGTGCCTATTTTTGCCTGAGCTAATTTTGTGTGTTGAGGTGTGTGCATGCTTGTCTGATGGTGTGGTTGGGATAGGCTGAGGTACAGGGGATTGGGTCTGTGTGGAGGAAGTTGGAGGGGGAGGCTAGACACAGGGACAATGGCTGCCATCAGTGCTGAGGCCAGAGATTGCAGGGTTCGATGATGGGCAGCCTGACCAGAATGAATGCCCTCCAGGAATGCATTAGTGTGTTGCAACTCCCTT
This sequence comes from Pleurodeles waltl, assembly GCF_031143425.1. Taxonomy (NCBI): domain Eukaryota; kingdom Metazoa; phylum Chordata; class Amphibia; order Caudata; family Salamandridae; genus Pleurodeles; species Pleurodeles waltl. The sequence goes on from NC_090445.1 coordinate 935,809,517, forward strand.
TCTACACCCTGGATGGCATTCACAATGGTAGACTGCCCAACAGTGAGTGACCTGAGGAGGTCAATGGCCTCCTCACTGAGGGCAGCAGAGGTGACAGGGGCAGGGGCTGAGGTGCCTGGGGCGAAGGTGATGCCCACCCTCCTGGGTGAGCGGGCACAGAGCGAAGGCTGAGGGGCTGCTGGGAGGGCGGTGCTGGTGGGGTGGGGGGTGGCAGCTGTACCTGTAGAAGTGGGGGGCACAGATGGTGCCACCACCACAAGGGAGCTCCCATCGGCAGACGAGTCCGTGTCGCTGTTTGCTGATCCGGTGACCGACGTGAAGCTCCCCTCGCCCTCCGTCACACTGATGTATTCAGAGTCTGTGGTGTGGCCCTCCATGGCCATGTGGGATGCAGCTCCCTCATGCTCCGGTGCCACTGTACCTCCGCCTGATGATGCTGATGCACAAAAGAACAGGGAGAGCACAAAAAGGGGGGGGGGACGTCAGAAGAATGACAGGTTGCGTGCATGGCTTACCACTACCGTTGGTGGACAATACAGACACAGCAGCCCCCTGCACCACGCCGTGCTCTTGGCCTCTACAGATGCAATTCCTGGGATATGGCCTACATGGCTTTCAGTGTCATCTGTCCACATAGATGACACAGCGGTATGTATACCTGTACTTGGCACTCTACAGAGGTGGGGTGGAGGGCCACAGGGCCATGCCTTATGAAGGGGCCTAGCCTACGTAACTCGCCCTGGCCTAGGGAAACCCACAGCCCTCCTCCCCCACCCAGACCCCTCCACTGCGGGAAAAGTCCGCAGAATGAGAGTGTACTCACCCCCTTGTGTCTGCTGTGATGCCCTCAAGTGCCCATCCAACTCAGGGTAGGCCACCGCCAGGATCCGGAAAATTAGGGGGGTCATGGTGCGACGGGCACCCCTCCCAAGTTGGGAGGCCATCCCCAGCTGAGCCTCCGCCGTCTTCTTGCTCCAGCGGCGAATGTCCTCCCATCTTTTACGGCAGTGGGTGCCCCGTCTCTGGTGGACCCCCAGGGTCCGTACGTCCTTGGCGATGGCACGCCAAATGTCCTTCTTCTGGTGGGCGCTGACCTCCATGACATGTACAGGGGAAGAAGAGAAGTCATTACCAACTGCACCGTCGAAGTGAGTGGCCCCCATCCCTACCCTTGCCATGTGGCACATGCATTCACAGTCCTTCATGGTCGCAGAACTCTGCCCCCTTCCTACTGACATCCAGCCCCCTCCACCCAGCTTAGCCCATACAACGTGCTCCCTGTGTACTTGCCTGTTGGTCTGGAGGACCGTAGAGTAGCGTGTACTGGGGGAGGACCCCGTCCACGAGCTTCTCCAACTCCTGAGAAGTGAAGGCAGGGGCCCTTTCCCCAGACGCAGCAGCCATTGTCTCTTCCAGACCGAGGTCACAGCAGCACTTGCAGTGTAGGTCCTGTCCTGTCGAAGATCAGGTATCGAGTGATTGAACAGATAGAAAATGGTGGTCACGTCCGCGGCGGTGACGTCCGTGGCGGTGCGTATCATCACCACCGGCGCACTTCATCATTAGCTCCTGGGACCCATAGGGTCCAATGTTAACCAATGCAGCATTGCGCCGCGGTCTACGACCGCCTACCGCAACGGTGTACAACGCCAGCGCAGATACCTCACATCCCATTGTCCCACTTTAGAGGTCAGGCAGCCGCCATTTCAGGGGCCCACATGGCTTCATTTACTACTGCGTCACACATACCTAGGCCTACACTCAACACACATACAGGAAGAGTTTGGTATTTGGTGTCGTGATCTGTGTAGCTGTGGGTACATACCTGAGAATTTGTTGACTCTGTGGTCGCTGTTGTCCTTCTTAGTCACCGTCAGCTGGGACATTTGAGGAGATGGCGGAATCCTCCGGTGTACCGACCGCTGGTGGACCTGTTAACAATGGAGGAGCGACATTTGATCATCACCTACAGGTTTGACCGTGCCACAATCCAGGAACTGCGTACCCAGTTGGAGCCAGACCTGATCTCACCAATCCGCTATCCCACAGGAATACCCCCTGAAGTGCAGGTGCTATCAGTGCTCCATTTCCTTGCAAGTGGATCATTTCAAACAACAGTGGCCATGGCATCAGGGATGTCCCAGCCTATGTTTTCCAACGTGTTGTCCAGAGTGTTGTCTTCCCTGCTGAAACACGTGAGGAGCTACATCGTTTTCCCTCAGGTGGAGGATTTGGCTACAGTTAAAGGTGACTTCTATGCCCTGGGACATATCCCCAACATCATAAGTGCTATTGATGGCACCCATGTAGCTCTGGTCCCCCCACGCAGGAGTGAACAGGTGTACAGGAACCGGAAGAGTTATCATTCCATGAATGTACAGATGGTATGTTTGGCAGACCAGTACATCTCCCAGGTAAATGCTATGTTCCCTGGATCTGTGCATGACGCCTACATCCTGCGGAATAGCAGCATCCCTTATGTGATGTTCAACTCCAGAGGCACCGTGTGTGGCTTTTAGGGGACTCTGGTTACCCCAACCTGTCATGGCTATTGACCCCAGTGAGGAATCCCAGGACCAGGGCAGAGAAACGCTACAATGAGGCCCATGGGCGGACTAGGAGGGTGATCGAATGCACCTTTGGCCTCCTGAAGGCCAGGTTCAGGTGCCTCCATAAGACAGGTGGTTCACTATTCTACTCACCAAGAAAGGTGTGCCAGATCATCATCTCCTGCTCGATGCTTCACAATCTTGCTTTGCGACGCCAGGTGCCTTTTCTGCAGAAGGATGGTCCAGATGACGGTGTTGTGGCAGCTGTGGAGCCTGTGGACAGTGATGAGGAGGAAGCTGAGAAAGAAGACATAGACAGCAGGGAGTCAGTCATACAGCAATATTTCCAGTGACACACAGGTGAGAACAATTCTTTTACTATTACATTCACTTTCACACTTCTACCTCTATCCTGTCTGTCAATTAGAAGCAGTATTTGGTAACTGAGTTGTACATTTCCATTACGGTTTCACAGGTGTGGTTACCAACGTGTGTCATCTGCTTGCATCCTTCATGGACTTGTGATGTGTGACATAGGTATGTTGGCATTACATTTGAAAACGCATTTATTTACTGTCATTGCTAATACACATTTTCAAAATCACAGACTGACTCCAGATTGTTTTGTGGTTCAAGGGTGTTTATTGAAGTGCTAATTATTGGAGGGGGTGGCAAAATGGTGATGGGTGATGGAGGAGGAATGTCCATGGCTGAGTCCAGTCTATTAGTCTCACAGGTGCACTGCCCATATGGGCATAGGAAGTGGAGCTGGGGCAGTTCCAATCTGGACAGGGTAACAAAGTGAGACAGTGGGATGACAATCAGGGTGGTCTCATTTCCTGGCGGGGGTCTTGCCATCTTGCTCTGTCCTGTTCCTGGATCTCAGGGACCGCTTGCGTGGTGGTTCTCCGTCTGCAGGGGGTGGGGTGCTGGTGTGGTGGTCCTGTGGCGGGGCGTCCTATCCACGAGTGCCGGCGGAGGTGGTGGGCAGTTCATCGTCCAGGCTAGTGTCAGGGTGTCCCTCATGGTCTTTTGTATGTCCTTCAGCACCCCTACGATGGTGCCCAGTGCGGAACTGATGGTTCTGAGATCCTCCCTGAACCCCAAATACTGTTCGTCCTGCAGGCGCTGGGTCTCCTGAAACTTGGCCAGGACCGTAGCCATAGTCTCCTGGGAGTGGTGGTATGCTCCCATGATGGAGGAGAGGGCCTAGTGGAGAGTGGGTTCCCTTGGCCTGTCCGCCCCCTGTCGCACAGCAGCCCTCCCAGTTCCCCTGTGTTCCTGTGCCTCCGTCCCCTGGACCGTGTGCCCACTACCACTGCCCCCAGGTCCCTGTTGTTGTTGGGGTGGTGGGTTATCCTGGGTTCCCTGTAGTGGTGGACACACAGCTGATTGACGTGTCCTGGGTACGGAGATATGGGCCCGCTGGGTGGGTGCTGTGCTGGTGTTACCAGAGGGTGGAAGTTCAGTGTTGGGCTGTGCCTGTGCAAGGGGAACTGACTGTCCCGAGGCCCACGATGGTCCGGGCTGGTCATCTGGATCCAGTTGGCCAGAGCTGCTGTCGTCACTGTGGGCCTCTTCTGTGAGTGGAGTGGAGATGTCTGGACCCTCCTGTGTGGTGACGTTACGTAGTGGTCCTGCAGGGGTATAAGAGCATGATTATTGCATGTGTGTGTGTCATGGTGTGCAATGGGTGGGTGCGCGTGTACCCCAGTGCAAGCATTCCTGTGTGGGGGCTTGTGTGATGATGGTTGGGGGGTTGTTATGGGTATGTGCAGTGGCCATGCTTTAGTGATGGGTGTCCATGCTTAGTTGTGTCATGCAGGGCTTGGTGTTGGGATGTGTGGTTTGTGTTATTAGTACATTAGTGAGGAGTTGGAGTGATAGGGGAGGGGGTGAGGGTGGGGGTGTGTGATATCATGCAGGTAGGGTGGGGGATATGATAGTTAAGATTTGACTTACCAGTGTCCATTCCTCCACCGACTCCTCTGAGGCCCTCTGGATGCATGATGGTCAAGACCTGCTCCTCCCATGTTGTTAGTTGTGGGGGAGGAGGTGGGGGTCCGCCGCCAGTCCGCTGAACCGCGATGTTGTGCCTGGAGACCACGGAACGCACCTTCCCCCGTAGGTCGTTCCACCTCTTCCTGATGTCCTCCCGATTCCTTGGATGCTGTCCCGCAGCGTTGACCCTGTCGACGATTCTGCGCCATAGCTCCATCTTCCTGGCTATGGAGGTGTGCTGCACCTGTGCTCCAAATAGCTGTGGCTCTACCCGTAAGATTTCCTCCACCATGACCCTGAGCTCCTCCTCGGAAAACCTGGGGTGTCTTTGGCATGACATGGGGTGGTGTAGGTGATGTGTGGGGTGGTGTATGTGTTGATGAGTGTGGTGATGTGTGGTGGTGTGGGGTGTTTTGAGCGTGGATGTTGTATGGGTGATCGTGTTGTGTGCCTCTGTGTGGTGGGGTTGTCTATTGCTGTAGTCTCTGTCTGTCGCCTTCGTCTTCAGTTTTTGGTCGTAGGGGTTTGTGGGTGATGTGGGTGTGTGTTTTATATTATGTTGGGTGTGTGGGAGTGGTGTTTGTATGTGTATCAGGTGTGCGTATTTGGAATTGTGCAATGTGGCGGTGTTTTGGAGATGTGTGTGTATTTTGAGCGCGGCGGTGTGTACCGCCAATGGAATACCGCGGTTGAATTCGTGGGTCGTGATTGCATGGGCGTGTTTCTGTTGGCGTGACGGAGGAGGTTTTGTTTTCGCCAGTTTATCACTGACCTTTGTTGTGGCGGACTTGTGTGGGTGTCTGAATTTCGGCCGATTCCGAGATGTGGGTCATAATAGCTGTGGTGGAATTCCGCGGCGGTGTATTGGCGGTCTTCTGCACGGCGGTAAGCGCCTTTTACCGCCAATGTTGTAATGACCCCCTTTGTATATTATTGTGCAGAAAGATCTATTGATCATCTTTCTGATATCCTACTCTTTATACAATCCCTTGCCCAGAAGTGTTCTGCTTTGGGTACTCTCATATTGTATCCTTCTGCCTTATCAGCGTTCCTTCGGCTGCCTGATCAGCCTTCACTTTTCACCAATTGTAGATAGATTTCTTAAAGGGCTTGTACATATGATTTCCGTCACGCCCTTTGTTATGCCTCAGTGGGATTTAAATCTATCCTCACATTTCTCATGTGTGCTCCCTTCAAGCCCCTACACAACTGTCCTCTCTGGCTACTCACCATGAAGACATCCTTCTTAGTGACAATAATGTCTGCCAGGATGGTGAGTGAGATGCAAGCTCTTTAATCTAAGCCACCATATCTCACTATGTTCCCAGACAAGGTGGTTCTCAGAACACGTGCCTCTTTTCTTCCCAAGGTGGTGACCCCATTTGATCTGGGTCAGAATATCCCTCTGCCCACCTTCTTTGCTCCACTGCATCCCTCTAGGGAAGAGGTATTGACTCAACTGACTGGACCCAAAAAGAGTGTTGTCATTCTACCTTGACCACACTAAAGAATTCCGGGTGGATGATCAACTCTTTGTGGGGTACGTGGGAGAAAAGAAGGGTCAGGCAGTGCAGAAACTAACCATTTCAAGCTGGGTCATCCTCTGAATTAATATCTGCTATGGACTGACCAATAAGCTGTCTCCTGAGGGCTTGAGGGCCCATTCTACAGGGGCAAAGCTGATACCACTGCACTAGCATGGGATGTTCCAGTCCTCGATATCAGTCAGGAAGCTACGTGGGCATCCTTGCACACATTTGCAAAACACTACTGCGTGGACAATCAGGTCCGGAGAGGCAGACACTTTGCCCGTTCGGTCCTACAGGACTTTCTATTGTAAGAAGATCTATCTGCAGCCCACTGCCAGGAGGTTATGGCTTGGATATGTATTCTAAGGTAAGGAATCTGCAGCTAGAAGTCTCTAGCAGATGTACAAGTTACTTACATTTGGTAACACATAATCTGCTAGAGACTCTATTCAGCTGCAGATTACCTTACACCCGCCCATGCCTCCCCGCTCTGTGGATATGTCTAATAGGGTCATGGATTGTCACTTTTAGGGCTGTAGTTTTTTGCGCAGATGAACTATTAGTTCCATTCATGGCTCTGCGCTTCTGGCATGGAAGTTTGTGGGAAAAAGAACTGACGTACCGTGCCGGGGTGGTGCCTTTATAGGCAACCGTGATGTCTCCGATGGCTTCGATGACATCAACGAAGCCACGCGGATTCAAATGATGCCACCCAACGGCATGCAGAGTGTACGGCTAAGACAAAATTCCAGATTCCATGCTGATGCCAGGAAGTTCTAAGGTAAGGAATTTGCAGCTAGATTGAGTCTCTATTAGATAATACGTTACTGAAGGTAAGTAACTTGTTCTTTTTGCCTAGTGTGCGTTTGTAAAGTTTTGGGCCTATCCGTCAAGCGTGGGCTGAGAAAAAAGGGGGAGAGGTCCCAAAACAAAAAATCCCCATGCATTTTCCACAGACATCTTTAGGCAGGGCTACAGCAAAAACTGCAAAAAACGCTGATCGAAATTATACCAAATTTGGCAGGAAGCTAGATCTTGGAATGCAGATTGTGCTTTTTATGATTTGTTGAAAATCCATTCAGTTTTTGAAAAATTAAGGTTTAAAAATATTTGTATATCTGGACAGTTGAGTCAACAAGAGGCTTGCAATAGTCTCACAGGGGCACCAAAGTTAGATTAGGAGGCAGGGTAGGGATACTCTTCCACCGTAGGCCCATGGGGGAACCCAGAGAATACACTCCCACAGCCAAAATTATAAAAATGGCAATTGTTGCTGCAATCCCATGGGACACTTTGGGTCCCATGTGTACCAACTCCTTGAGCTATCAAAAGCCCCAGGGACCCCATCCCCCTTGGGCCCATAAACTATTTATAAGTAAGGGGGGCTGGGGCCCCCTTCCCTGAGCCTTTAATGGCTCCAGTGACCCCAGCCGCCATGGCCGGATCACTTGCTGTGTCCCAGTGAGTTCACCCCTGGACACAGCCATTTTCGTGTCTGCACTGGTGTGGGCAGGAAAACGTGTTTGCTCCTCCCTGGTCTGAGCATTTTTTAATCTCCCACCAAATTGGAGCAAACACAAAGTCTGCTCCCAGTGGGTCGGAGCTTTTAAATATGCTCCAGCCAGCTGAAAGCAGGCTTGTGATTAGATCAATAGATTGGTCCCACCTAGAGGGAGTAGCATAAATAGAACAAAGGTTACAGGGAATTTATAGTTAGGTTCACATTTTACACCAAAACATAGAAAAAACAGAGAAATTCAGAAGTTATAGTCATACTCATCTGGAGAAAATATGAATATAAGGCATGTGTGGCGGTCAACCTCCCACATGCAGCAAACCCCATGCCATGCACGGCCTTCGGTGTGTGTGGCAGGTGGTTGGCCGCAGGTTGATGGGTCCTTGGAACCATAATCAGCCTTTGGAAGAGGGGGGCACTTGTGCCCCATTTCTGTAATATATAAATACATTTCCCCCAGGACCTGGCCCACCCGGGAGCAAAAAAAAGCAACCATGGATAACCACATCTGTTTTCTTAAAAATATTGGATGAATCACAAATCGAAAGGAAGTAAAAAAACAAATTCTGCCCCACAATGGGTTCCCTGTGGACCCCACCACCAGGCCCAGGGTTCTGGGTAGTCCTACCCTAACCCCTTCTGCTTTAATTTTTATTTTTTACTTTTTGACAGCAAATCATATCTCATTTTGAGATCTCTAAGAACTGCAGACCCTCAGCGTACCTAGATATACATGCATCTTTTTTCTTTAATAACTCCACAACTATTAAACGGATTTAGACCAAATTGCAAAAAGCACACTTTCTGGACCAAGATCTAGCTTTCTGCCATTTTTTAAAAACTCTTTTTATGAAAGTACTCAAATGCTCAGTGTACAAATCAATGTCATCATCATTATGTGGATAACAATTTGCATCTAGAGGAAAAAGGTACAGTGTTTCAGTCTGACATGTCAGCAAGAGAGCACATCAGTTGTTCAACCTTCAGTCCAGTATCGCTCATGCATCTATCAGAAACGAGGTTGCTAACCAATGCTCCATTTTGGATTTTCCCCATACCGTGTGAGCTTTATGCCAGATTTGGTCATATGGCTCCCACCCCTCTACAAAAAACACAGCCGCGGGGAATGGGGTCTCTGAGATGTGAGAAAGGCTCAGGGTGGGGGCACACAGTCCTCCTTCCCTTTTTTATTGGTTTGTCCAGGGGGGGGGGGAATGGGATCTCAAGGGCCAAAAAGGCTCAGTGAGAGGGGGCCGCCTGTCCCCCCTTCCCTTTTTTATTATATTTGACTCTGGGTGTCCTGGGGTATGAGGTCATGTGAGCCTAATAAGACTCAGGGAAGGATGGCTACATGCCCTCCTCCCCTTGGATTTTGGTCCTGGTGATGGGTTCCCTAAAAGATTTCTTTGCACCATTTTTTGTGGCATTTTTAACACCTGCAGGCATAAAAAGAGGGCACACCGTTATTTATAATGGGCCCCTATGTACTGTTAAGGGTTAGTGGCAACATTTTGGAGCTAACTCTGAACAGTACATCAATAGCATAAAAAATTCTGATGCTATTGCTCCCTACCCTCCTCCATTTTTTAAATATGGTGCACACATGGTGGCGGTAGGGGGGCGCTAAGGGGCACGAGAAAAGTGGCACTGCACTGGGTGCAGCGTCACTTCTCTTAAATCTGCCCATGATGTTTCTCATCCCTGGGCTGCGTGCTTCAGCATCAGCTCCTCCAGCGCAGGGTTGGGTCCAGGGCTCTCATTCTACATGGCTTGGGCCCATCCCTAGCGTGCAGTGGTGGTCCAGACCGGTCCATGTTCCTGTCATCTAAGGGCACACTGAGGCAAACAAAAGGTCCTACAAAATGGCACGCATTCCTTTGGTGTGCAGCCTTCTGTCTGTCATGGGCCTTAAAGCCACAAGTACCGACAGTCACCTGTGTTTCCTGGAGCCGATACCTGTGCTCCGCTGGCTAAGGCTGGATCGGTGGCAGGAGCTGCTGGCCACCAAGGAGCACTGAGGGGCCCTACAGGCTTTCGTAGACTGGTAAGAGCTAGCTTGCTGCTGCTGATCCTGGTGGAAAATCTGATTATGCATGCAGATCACTTCCCTGCCGGTGGCAAGAAAAAGAAGGGGGAAGAGCCTTTTGAATCTGGCAAAGTTACACACGCAGCTGCTCACAGGGAAATACTTGTGGCAGCCAGAAGCTGGTGGTTGCCCAAAATGACCTCAGGGCTGATCAGGCTTTGCTGCTGGGCCACAGTAAAGAGAAAGGATGGTATGTAGTTTAAGTTGATTTCCTGCAGCCAACGCAAACCTAACCAATCCTGCTGCTGATCTCATGCTGTTTTCAGCAGCCTTCTGAAAGGGTACGTCCTAGATACTCTGTAGCCTACACTGCTTGACATAGCCTTGCCGAGCAGAACAGTCTGTCTATCCTGGTATGTAAATTATGCATGTGTGAGTAATAGTAGGAGCAGTCCCTGTTCCTTCCATGTTGGAGCCTCCACAAATCATTGAGGGCTCACTGTTGTATCCATTCCCTGAATTCTATGGCCAATTTAAAAGAAGGAGCCCCCTCTAATGGTGGAGTCGAGTGGTCTAGTTGGACGTCATCTACACAATTAAATTCTCCAATCATTAATTCACCCCTCAGGATTGAGCCCATCTGTGCCGATAAATTATGGAGAAAACCAAGTTGGTCCTGATTTAGTGCGTAAATGTTACCAAGGGTGAGCTCCCTCCCGCATAACCTGTCTGAAATCAGTACATACCTCCCCTCCTTATCAATGAGCTCACTCAGAGACTCAAACGTCACTCCTGGTTTGATCCAGAGTAGTGCTCCTCTTGCATAAGCTGAATGAAAGGTAGCATAAAGGCAGCCTCGCCTTCTCCATTGCAACCATGTTATCTCTACCCCCATCATGTGGGTCTCTTGCAACATCGCTATATGTACCCCTCTGCGTTGCAGGTATTGGTAGACTTTGTAATGTTTGGCCGCCAGTCCCCGACCCCGAACATTCCAGGTCATGCATGTGATGTGTTGTGATAGCCATGTTATACTAGAAAGTACAAGGTATCAAGTAGCCCCCACCCTCTGCCCCAACCCAGCTATTCAGACCACCAAATAACCCAATTCCTGCTTCGTTGAAACTTAAACCAACATCCCACAATGAACTCTGCAATCCTAGGGCCGGACACAATTGGCTTTCCGCCCAAATAAAACAACTTCTGTGATTGAAACCACATCTCCTGCTCAGCTCCCTGGTGCTCCCTCAGAGAGCATGGATGTGGGGGGGAATTGCCAGCAGTTCCCAGCCAGCCATGTCACTCCTGCATGTCTGATGTTGTAATAGTCTACCTCAGGTGTGTCCTATTCGAAAGGGAGAGTTTACGTCTTCCTCAGCTACTGGTTGGACCTCGTGTCCAGTGGTCTATAATTCTCTCTTCTCTATTATTGCTCGCTGATTTGGGTGTCCGTATTCTCATCCCAGAGCGCTTGATAATCCTTTATGTCCATGCTAGTACGTAGTGGAAATTTGTAGTTGGTTATATCAGTCCGTCTACTGACTGTGGTCTTACCATTGGTGACCCGTCATTTTCAGCATCCGTTCTGTCAGCCTCAGAGTCCGTTGTTGATCCACCTGCATCAGTCCTGGAGCAGAACTCCGTGCTGCGCTGTCCTGCAGTGTCGACTGCCACTCTGATCGCTGCTTCTCTCTCCATGTGGTTTTGCAACAAAGTGGGCCTCATTTACTGTTTGCGTCATCAAAATCTCTGGCGTGTCCCAGGAGGTCCCTGTTTTTCATCTTGGTGCTTGTGTTTCTTCCCTATCCAGGGAAATCCTGTCTCATGTGCCTCCAGCCAGTCCCATGCCTCACGGGGGTCCTTACAAAAGTGTGTCTCGCCGTCCATTAGGATTTTTATTTTAGTAGGGAACAGTAGTGAGTACTGTACCCCCATCTCTCTCACTGTTCTTTTCACTTAAAAGAATGCAGCTCTTTTTTCTTGCACTGCCATCGTATAATCAGGAAACATGTTCACATTTCCATTCGCAACGGCGTAAGGGCCATCTTTACATGCAGAGTGCAGTATAATATCCTTATCTCGATAATGCAGCAATTCAGCCACTGCTGTACGTGGTTGTCTGCCTGGGGCCAGTGGCCTGGCGGGAACCCTGCGCGCATGCTCCAAATTGAAGAATGGCGTGAGTTTGTTTGGGGCCACATCGTTCTGGAGCCAAGTCTCAAGGTACACCACCATATCTTTTCCTTCTATTCCTTCCGCAAGCCCTACCATTCGGATGTTATTGTGTCTATTGTGGCCTTCTGCATCTTCCGCACGAAGTTACAATCTTGTACTCAGTCGGTCAGTTCTGCTACTCGCTGTATCATTACTTCTTGAGCTGGTCGTATATCTGCTAGGCCACATTCCACCTCTTGCACTCTTTCCACAAATTTCCGGTGTTCAGCTCATAGTAACCCCAAGCCCACTGAAATGGCCCCAATGTCTTGTTGAAGAGCAGTTTTAGTATCACTGGTTGCTGCCAAAATGTTGTCGAATTGAGATTGCATGTTGGTGGGTATGATCTTTTTCCCCTTCATCTGGTCTGGCAGCATCTCCTGCATATTCAAACCGTCAGAAATCACCTGAGAGGGTCTCACTCGCGATTTCCCCATTTTGCCCAGACTACTTTTTCAAGCTTGGACCCTGTCTCCAGGTTGGTTAGTCATGTACTTGCTTAACCTAGATAGGGTAATCTATAAGTCCAACCCATATTATCTTGGCAATGAAGGGAGTGTTATGGCCCGGGTTCTTAGTAGTTCTGTTGGATAGGGGATATGTCTGCTGCCTAGTTGAGGGTGTAGCCTTTGCTTTATTTGCCTATGTTGTTGTGTAGTGTTCTTATTCCTCGAGTATCAATGTGATGTCCATTCTGGTGACCCAGAGCGTGGCCATTTTACTCGGGTGGAGTCCCTAGCTGCATTACATCCATTTGTCCCTTCTTCCCTAGGTAGTGTCTTTCAACCTCCGTTTTTCCTTCCCCTCTCACCTATATGCAACCTTTCCTTTATTCCAGGTCTAGGCAGGTCCAGGGGGTCACTATGTCCTCTCCTTCATCCTGCAGCAGCATGGGACACGGGAGCGTTAGGCCGATTCTCAGGGCCACCAGTCGGGGAGGGGGTCGGAATCTCCATGGCGGCGCTGCTTGTAGCGCCGCCATGGAGATTCAGCCCAGACAGGGGAAATCCGGCAGGAAACCGCCGGATCCCCTTTTCTGACCGCGGCTTTACCGCCGCGGTCAGAATGGGCAGGGAAGCACCACCAGCCTGTTGGCGGTGCTTCCGTGGTCATCCACCCTGGCGGTCGATGACCGCCAGGGTTGGAATGACCCCCTTATTGTAACTCCTGTCTTAGTACAATTTAAGTTATTGTCATTTCAGTGAACTCATGAGTGGCCATTTAAGAACCTTTAACTTCCACCAGAGGGACTTTGCTTCCACATTAACAAAGGAGGAGTCCTTCAGTCATAAGATGCTATATTGACTCTTTCACTAAGACGTTAAACTAAATAAATATGCCTGAGGTGAGCATATCCTGTGGTTGCATAGCCCAAGCTGAAAGCACATACATGCTTCCATGGACATTTCGGCACTGCCCTACTGCCCTAGTTTGAAACAGAACCATGTGGATTGTGCACTAAGTTTAACAATTAAGACAAGTTATTTGTGAACTTTTGTGCAACAAAGCACTTTTTATTTATGAAAAGCGGTGTGGATCCATGAAACAACTACTTGGCAGAATTTATATCAATTAACATTTTAACCAAAAATAACAGAGTTTTGGACTCTGGGTAAAGAAATTCTTATATATGGCAATGGAGGAAACAGTTAAAGACTGCATGAGTTGAGACATAAATTTGTACATTGAAAATTGGCCCATTTAAATTCATACATTTTTATGAAGATTATAAGATTATTTAACCAACAAGAGGTTGCCTCGTTTGTCATTGCGAAATATAATGTTTGGTTGACTGATGAGCCATCTTATAATTACACCTCTCAACAATAAAGATCAAGACATTTACCTAAAATTAATTTTTTTATAACAAAAGTCTGCTTGTGATAGAATTTATCATCCTTTCTACTTTTGATGTGGACTGTTCACACAGCAAAGTCATCCCTGAGTTCCACGTTGTCCAACCTATACATGCAGCCTTTGCCCAAAATTTCATTGCTCTTTAGGGTATCATTAGTGTCTTATGCATTTGACACTCAGCTGGTATTCTCCCTTACCCCTGACTGCGAATATGCTGCCCTTCTCAATTTGACCATGCCTGCAGAGGGTATCTAGCTGTATGGACAAATCTTGCCTTAAGCTCAATGGAAACAAAACTGAGCTGATTATACTAGGGAACAACATAAACCCCCCAAAAACCCTTGGGTGGCCAGACCGTCTAGTCTGCCCCCTGGCCCCAAAAGGGTTAAAAAAAGTTTAGGGGTATTGCTGGACACAACCGTTCCATGGAGACTCAGGCAACCAAAACCTTCGCCCTGCTGCAATGGGATCCTCAGAATGTTGCGAAACATTCTTCACTTGATCCTCCCTCTTTCCAGGAGGCTAGTAATCCAGGTACTGATTCTCTCCTGCCTGGACTACAGAAATTCCCTCTACCTGGGATCGCCAAAAGCCGTAATTGGCAAACTTCAAGTGATGCAGAATGCGGTGGCCAAGACACTACTAAACATCCCCAGGCACCTCTCAGCATGGCAAGCCTTGGCTGATCTCCATTGGCTCCTGGTCATGCAGAGGATCACTTTCAAAGCACTGTGCCTTGCACACAGAGCCTTTCGAAATCAAGGCTCCTCCATCTCCCTACAGCTGATTGCTCCCTATAACCCTGGTAGAGCTCTGAGATCCTCCAATACTGTGGTCCTGCCATTCAAAAGGGCCAGAAGTCAAGGAAGATCTTTCAGGCACAATGTAACAGAACTCTGGAACACTCTGCCTCGTAACCTGTGGAGAGTTGATAATGAATTGTCCTTTAGTAAACGGCTTAAAATCTTGCTGTTTCAGAATTAAACCACTTTGAAAGTTGCGATCACAGTCTATGTTACTCAATCAGCGCTGGGATTCCTGCGGGTTGCCATGTGCTTAAAAAAATCCCTAATAATAATAATAATAATAGTTATAATAATAATAATAATAATAACTATTTCATGGTCTCCAGATATATATGAGAAGATTCTATATAATCTCTAAAATAACATAAAAAGCATACTGTATTCATGCATCAACATTAAGGAATTAATATACAGACATTCAGAATAACTGTTTTCTAGACAATTGTCTTTGTAAAAAAATATTCTGTGAAAACTAAGCCACTCATTGGGCCTAATTAATAAAATATATGATTTGCCTATATGTGCAGCTTCTGCATATCTTGATCATGCCTGATTTGCACAAAAGCTGCCATTGATGATGCCAGCTGCCCATAGCATATGCTGTTCCCCCCCATCTGTTGCAGGCATAAGTATGCCTGTGCCTTAAATTTCCTTATCTGCTATTTACCAGGCAGCGCTGGAATAAAGGCCTTCTGGTAATTGCGTATCTTTGGACTTTAGAACTGGGCCAACCTTTTGGAGACAGCCCTCATGCAGTGGCATATCTAACCGTGAGCCCCTCCCCTGCTAAATACATGAGTCCCCCCATGCTCTAGATGTAGCAGGTGCTTTCAGACCAGGAACCTTCTGCTTGTGCTCAGTGTTGTAGAGTGTCCCCTGGAGCTCAGGCCCCCCACGCCATGGGTCACCATTGCCCTTATGTTCCCCTGATCTGCCATACCAAAAATAAGGTAACATTTGTTAATGCCCCTTTTATGGGGTGTTAAGGAATTTTGTGGAGAGGGACTCATCCCAGGTTGAAGCTTCAGTGCACAGCAGATATGCTCAGCACTCAGACGCAACAACGAACCAGTGTGAGCTGTGCGCTTTCACTTGGGCCTGTCATGAGTTCGCCCAATAGAGCGTGAATTGGAAGAGTGCAAAATGACAGGACTTGTAGTAATGCACCTGCACTAAAGTTACTATGACAATCCTTTATACATTTGTATATTCACTGAAGAGATGGTCTCAGCACCATAACGTTTTTTAACTCAACAAATATTTTTTTATGATTCATATTCAGACAAATGCTTTTAAATTTCATGGTTGTGTTCACTAGATCCTGAAACACCTATGGCTTAGCAGGTGTTGTGTAGCCCCCTATATGTTTAATTTCTTAATACAATTATAATTTGCATATCTATAACTTACATATCATTTCCCATCACACTGCCAGACGCTGCATTCCATAACATAATAACTACACCTTGGTGGCCCTCATGCATGACCTAAACACACATCCCACAGAGGTTCAAAAGATAAACATCTTTCTTCCATCTACACACCACAGTGTTACTTGCTATCCCAGTGGTTAAGTGCTTTGGTGCCCCACATAGAGGTGGTAAACATTATGAAAAAACTATAATACAATACAGTTCAATAATTGAAGGAATCTGGTCATGTTTACAGGCAAATTGGAGAAAATCTTATTGTTCCTGGTGGAGTAAAAACAGTTAATGCTAATGGGCTAATGGTTATACCTGGAGGAATCGATGTCCACACCAGACTACAGATGCCTATAATGGGAATGACTGCTGCTGATGACTTCTTTCAGGGTACCAAAGCTGCCCTTGCAGGAGGAACCACAATGATAAGTAGGTGATTTCAAAACCTTTAACAATGTCATCTGAATTCATCTTTATATACGAAACCTGCATTCAGTTTACAGTTTATTGGTTGGTGGATGGATGCATTAACTACAAAACACAAAGTAATCTATATTTGTGAAAAGAAAGTCAATCAATTGTTCTGAAACTAACTCTTTTATACTATGAATTCGAAAAGTAATTACTTAACTCTCTAATTTCATTGCCTAAATGTATTTATCCCTGCATTTAAATTGTTTTGCTTTGTATCCCAATGTGAAGCTTGGAAAAAATATTTCTTGCTATCTTTATATATTTTATGTATTAACCTACTTGTACCCTGTTTTATTTATTTAATCTTATTTGAGATATCACATTGGTTTACCTGTTAGTGTCAACACTGGTCCTGAGGATAAGCTTGCTTTTAATATGCTTACGTGTGTGTTACCTTCATCACCTTAGTCTTCCTTATAAATGCTTTGAATCCTGAGCACAGAATGCCTTTGATTCCATTTGTAGAATCTACTAACATGAAGCATGAGATAATTGTGATCCTTAGTGTTGTAAAGGCCCAACCTCAGGAGATATTCTATGTGAAATAGAAGTACACATTTGGTGAAGTAACAATAAAAGATAGTTAAATGGAGCAGCATGTGACTTCAAGAAGCTTTAAAACTTTGCTGAAAAAGCTTTTTCTTATTACTGTAGCTTAATATCGTTCACTTCCTCCAAATCATCAGAACATTCAAATATTCTAGTTATACTAGATAGCCTTAGTCTTCTTTATACATGCTTTGAATTCTGAGTACAGAATGCCTTTCATTTCTTTTATGGAATCTACTAAACATAAAGCATGAGCTTATTGTGATCCTTGGTGCCGTAAAAGCCCGACCTCAGGGTAAATTCTGTGTGAAATAAAAGTACACATTTGGTGAAGTGAGAATGCAAGATAGTTAAATGTAGCAACGTGTGACTTCAAGGAGATTTAAAGCTTTGCTGAAAAAAGCTTGTTCTTATTACTATAAGCTGATGTTGTTCACAGTCCCAATTCAGCAGAAGATGTTTTACTATAGTTTAAAATCTCTCTTATCATGAGGTCTTCATTCTAAAGCTTCTCTGTAAAATCTATAGGTTTTCACAAATATTGTAAATATGTGTTTCATTTCACTTCTAGTAACATTGACCCAAGGCTGAACCTGCCTTTTGACAGGTCCAATTAAATGTATACCCACAACTATACATCATTTTATTTCTTCCTCTTTTTGGAGCAGCATGTGCCAACAATGCTTAGAGCTTTTGTCACCTTCTTTCTCAGGAAGCTGTCATTACATTGTCTAACTATAGGGCTGTTTCACTGTTTCTTTCTCTGACTAAAATCAAAGCTAAGGGTATTTACCCAACAGTTGGCTACTTTTTTAAGGAATCTGCAGCTCAAAAACCAATTGCAGCTAGTTTCCACCCATTTTATAATATAGCCTTAGAACCCGCCGTAGCGGGCTCTACCGGCTATGAAAGGCCCGCTCCCCGCGTTAAATGCCCGAGCCGAAGGCGAGGGCATTTAACAAGGGAGAGGGACTTTAATAGCCGGTAGAGCCCGCTACGGCGGGTTCTAAGGCTATTAGAACATTCTGCCACACAGGGCAGAATGTTCTATTAAAAAAAAAAAAAAATCACGGAGACCGAGGGGATTTAAATCCCCTCGGGCTCCGTGAGGCTTTGTTCACAGCTGCTGCTGTGAACAAAGCGAACATTGGAATGTTGGCGCTGCAGGCTTTTACCGGCCTGTAAAAGCCCGCAGCACTCCATTGTTTTCAATGGAGCCTCCAGCATTCCAATGTTCTAATACGGATTAATTTCTTACTACAGTACAACCTGAAAAAGGCAATTAGACAATGATAGATCACCTGCCCTATGATTCCCAACATAACAGCTATGCTATCTTATAACATTTGCAAGTTGCTAGTGCCCAAATTAGCAATTCTGAATTAATAATACAGCTGTAGGCAGACTACCCTTTTTCTGGGTGAGTTTTGTCTCTTTTTATTTAATTAATTATATATTGTGTTTCTTCTGGATTATTGGCAATTTCAAACATAATACAGGGTGGTAAATACTAGCATTTACATACTTTATTTTACTTTTACTAAGTCCTGCACACACTTCTTCCAATGCAGCTTGCTCATAGTCATATATTTATTTAGTGCACATTATAAATTCATTTTCCAAGGGGTATTTCAACATATATATATATATATATATATATATATATATATATATATATATATATATATATATATATATATATATATATATATATATATGTATATCTATATATATACATATATATATACAGTATATATTACCTGGTGGCGCTTGCCACTAGGTAGTTATAGTTAGGACCTAGTTTTTATATAAAAAGCATTTTATCTGCTAATGACCCCACAAAATATTGCACTCATGACATCTTTGATAACATCATTGATGATATCAATGTAATATTTGCAGTAAGAGTTAAGTTATAGTTACTTGAGATAACTCTAACTGTAACTGGTGAATTTCTATGGTTTTGTACGTTTAAAATGTTAGCCCAACTATAACGTCTCTGCAAACTTTGGTTTTATATATATGTTTTAATAGTGAGTGATTTGAACAGTACCTTCACTTGCTTTATTGTGATGCCAGTGTGTTAGCATTCCTTCATAATATGTGTATATTATATTCATTATTCAAAGTTCTAACCTCAACATAACCCACAGTGTGCCTATCACCAGTTTCAGCCTGCTTGTCCAGGAGATCATCATGTCAGTTTCTTGTATTCGTTTTTGTATTTTGAGTAGATGTTTTTGATTCAGTACAGAACAGCAGGCTACAATTTATTTTTCTCTCAATACTTAAGTTAGTTTATGTGTCATATTTGCATCAAATTTCTCCAGTGCTCCTGCGACAAGCTTTCCTTGTCCAATAAGAATATCATTATGATAGGTAAAACATATGGTGCCAGAGAAGGTCATTCCTATATAACAAAATTAAGATGCCTGATGTAGCTGCATCTAACAAGCCATTGTGTAAAATTTGCTTTCCTCTTCCTTTTGCTAAAATCTAATTTCCTTTGTATTCCCAGTCTTTATTTTTTAATAATTGGGGGCATATTTATAATCCCCTAGCGCCACCTTGCCCCACGCTAGTATCATTATTTTTTACGTTAATGTGGCCCATTGAGGTCGAAATCCCTGCACCTTATTTACAGAGTGGCGCAATGCATGCATTACGGCACTATGTATCTCTTTGCGCTACATTATGCCTTTGCCAGGCATAATGTATGCAAAGGGATCGTTCCCCCTTTGGGGGGTGTCGAAAAAATGGCGCAAGGAAATCTATGAGATTTTGTTGCACCATTTTTTACTGCACATTTAACACCTGCTCAGAGCAGGCGTTAAAAGGGGGCTTCCATTTAGAATGGGCTCCTATGTACTCTGCAGGAATGTCACCAACATTTTGGCGCTACCCCTGCAGAGTACATCAACAGCGTCACATTGAATGACAATATTGCCCCCTACCCTGTGCTATGGTGTGTCGTATTTTAAATACGGCGCACACATGGTGGAAGTAGGGGGCGCTAAGAGGCACAGGGAAAGTGGCGCTGCGTTTGGTGCAGTGCCACGTTCCATAAATCTGCCCCCAAGTGTTTCAAAATTGGGCACATTCATCCAAGGTATGTTGCAAGCCAATAGGTGTTACATCAAAATGCATTGTATTATCAGAAAAGTATTCCTTGGATGGTCTTATGATGCAATTTTGGAAAAACACAATGGGGCTGTGCAAGAAAGTTAGTGGCATCTGAAATAAAGGATGTAAACACCGAGGGTGCCAAAACACACCCTTACATAAGTCAATTTTGAGTCTTAATCTTTTTTCATAGGGCCCTACTTTTTCCTAGATGAATTTGGACTCAGGATTGATTGTTTAGTTTAAATATTAGTTATTGTGGGGGTATCATAATTCCCTACACCAACATTGTACTCCATAATACATTTTATTCTATGAAAGCCACTTACAAGGGTACCTGGTCTTGTATTGAATATGTGTAAAATTAAGCATCCATCTATTGTTTTGTGCTCTATTCCAAAACCTAATTAGAGTATAAGAAGCATTCCTGTGCATTCTACCGATTATGCCTAGCTCTTTATGAGGCACCTTGCATACTTTTTTTTTTATCACAGATGTACATTAGTGCTGCTATTCAGTTTTTTTTCTGGACACAATTGATCTCCCTTTTTATAGACTGGAATTGAAATACTCCCTCTCTGGGACTCTAGTATGGTGCTACATTTAATTGCTATAGTAATCTGCATCTCTAGAATTGATGCCCAGACCATAGAAAGAAGCTTCATTTCATTTGCAGCTATTGCATCTGGGCCTTGGGCTAGAGAGGAGTTGTTGGCTTTTATATATTCTTCAGGTTGCTTGATGAAAAGTAGTAGTGGATTATAATTGTCATATTGGGTGTTGGTGGGACTTCTTAAAATAGCATATTGTCCTTCAGTCCATTAACTAGAGCCAAATTAAATTCTTTAATGATAGAGTCAAGCAATTTTCATCTTTAATTTGGAATTACTCTCCTCACTCTTTGTTCTGGAAGTACTATTTTTTCTTCTTTTTCTTCGTAAGAATGATATAATTGTTCATCCTCATTCACAAAATTGATTTTTGCAGTCAGGTCTCCTAAAATTATAATTGGCAAGCAATGGTAGCTCGTATCAATATTTCACTACCACTATATTATAAAATTTATTTTCCATTTGGTGGCTGTTTGCTCCACTCACACCATATATTACCATTGTGAGAAATTGGCTATGTGACATGCATATCCTTTTTTTTTATACTCTTAATAGCTGATATTATGGCGATGTTCGCTTACTAGGGCCAGATGTTGCTTTTATTACTGCAATCTGATAGCACCTGTAATATTTAGGCAATTTATTTTCTAATTCCCAGGATACCTATAGAGATACAGTTGACAACCCAATACTGAAAGGTACCATCTCTTATTTTCTTCATTGTCTAGTAACTCCTGCCATGTTTCAAGGCATTACGTTAAATAGAAGTTTTACTAGAAGTGCATAAGACTTCAGGGCGGTCAATTCAGAGGCTGTTGCTGTCCCCATCTATCAAGCATCTGAATTAATTTTAATTTAATTGATTTTGCTTTGGTCATATGTTTGCATAAATCTTCCATTACCTGATTTTTGACAGAATCATTCTATGAGATGGGTCAATTAGGATCATATCTGGTATTCAGATCTCATAAGATTCATGACTTCCCTTAGAAAAATCCCTTTAAGCTAATATTGTTAATTCATTGGCTATTTTGCCTTAATCCTCGAAAGGCTTTAATCTTCTACTCTGACCAATTGAATCTAAGAATTCTTCTGCTATTTTAGTAGAGGATAAATGCTTCTGTAGCTTTAATCCACTCTATTTTGTCCAGTTTCTCTTTGAAATTTCACTAATGAAAATAACTTAGATTTTTTTTTGCAATTTATAAACTTAGGGCCAGATGTAGCAAAGGGTTTGCGCCTCGAGGCGTAAAAGCCTCTCTGCTATGCAGAAATGCATTTTGCGAGTCGGATCCGACTCGCAAAATGCATTTGCGACTCGCAAATAGGAAGGGGTGCTATTCAATTCGGGGTCGCAAAATGAAATCGCAGTTACCATCCACTTGAAGTGGATGGTAACCCAGTCGCAAACGGGAAGGGGTCCCCATGGGACCCCTTCCCCTTTGTGAATGGAAAAAAATATATTAAAAACTAAAGGTTTCGTTTTTTTTTCCAAGTGCAGCTCGTTTTCCTTTAAGGAAAACGGGCTGCAGATGGGAAAAAAAACCTGCTTTATTAAAAAGCAATCACGGACATGGTGGTCTGCTGACTCCAGCAGGCCACCATCCCCGTGAGTGCCCATACTCGCAATGGGGTCGCAAACTGCAACCCACCTCATTAATATTAATGAGGTGGGTCTTTGCGACCCCATTGCGAGTTACAGAAGGGGTCTGAGACACCTTTCTGCATAGCAATTTGCTTTGTTGCTACATCTGGCCCTTAGTGCACAATCCTTGAATGATTCACATAGTCAGCTTCATTTTCATTTGTGAATATAACTTCAAACTGCAAGCAGCAGGTACTGAAACATACTATACTCTTGATAATGTTAATCTCATATTCAGTTCTCTTCAATATTTGTTTTATTATTTGATTGTTTCTCTTATTTTGATAATCAGCTGATTTGATATCAGGTTGGTGTTGTGCTTCCATCTATATATTTGAATCTACTTGCAACCTCATGTGAGAAATTAGTTTGTTGGTTGCATAAGGAGGTGACCCTGCATCCCAGCAATAGCCACAAACCCATTCAGGGTTAACCATTAAAGTCACTAAATTACCCAGTGATAAGCAGTCTGGTAACTTGGCACAGAAGCAGTCAGGCTTAACTTAAGGCAATGTGTGAAGTATTTATGCATCACACAAACAGTAATAAAGTGAAAGCACAACACAAGAAAAATCCCACAGTTTGAAAAAATAGGGTAACTTTAAATGAATTACTTGACATCAAAATGACAAAAATCCAATCAGTAGAAATGGATTTATGATTTTTTAATGTTTAAGGTAAAAAATAGTGCCTAACGATCACATAGTCTACCACAGACATCTAGTCATGCGAGACTGGTCAAAGTAAATAAATGTGGCCTACCGCTATGGAGTGTGAGTCGGATGCAAAAAATGGATTGGGCCCAATTGATCCTACCTTCGCACTTGGAAGAAATTTTGAGAAAAAGTCTCTAAGATGGTAGATATTCAGCTGGGCAAAGCTGCAGGTGGTTTCCAAGGAAGATGCATTGTTATCGAGGAGCTACTGGACTGAGTTATGGCAAAGATTCCCTAATTTGGACATAGTCCCTTTTTGGAAGTAGAAAAGGCAGGAAGATGTAGCCAATGAGAATTCCAGGAGGCAGGTAGCCCCTTTGGGGAAGGACCGCTGAACAGGATTTGCTGCTGTGGAGGAGAATATAGCGGGAGCTGCTATGAAAGCAGGCCGAACATTGATACACCTTGAGCTGGCAAATGAGAAGGTCAGTCCCAGTCTCCTTTCAATTCCCAGAGCAGTTTTAACCAAAACATTTCCCAAGTTTTTTATTTTGGCTACCTGGGCACCTTTGGCACCACCACCAAGGGTCCAGGACTGGAGGGGCACTACTTGGGGGGTCAGGACTCACTCAGACCGGGCCCAGGTGTGGATTCAATATAGTTGGAGCCTTTTCTGTCATTGAGGCTCTGAACAGAAGGCCAGACAACTAGCCCTTTGAGCCCTTGGAGCCAGTCAGGTAGCCCTGGATTCAAGCACTGGAGCAGGGCATGCGTGTGAGGGTTCAATGCAGGCTTCAGGCAGCAAAGCAGTCTTTCCTGGTGTAGCAACCTATTCAGTTGCAAGTGGAGATGTGCCTAGCCCTGTTCCTCCATCCTGCCGGTTGATGGCCTGTCCAGGCACACCTAATCCCTCTACTATGTGGCTGTCTGGAAAGAATAAACAAAGTCTAGCTGACAAATATACCTACTCTTGTGACCCAGGAACAGGCTGCAGGCACAAAATAGTTTGGCAGGAAAAGGCAACTGTCAAAAAAGTTTCAAAACTGTAACCTAAAATCCGACTTTACTATAAAAGAATATTTTTTATTACAATATCCCAGGCATCAAACATGAAATGTTCACCTGTTCCCAATCAAACATTAGCACTTATTAAATGTTATAAGGCAACCCAATGTTATTCTATGGGAGAGATAGGCCTCACAGTAATAAAAACAAATCTAAGAGTATTTTACTACCAGGACATGTAAACCTTTAAAGTACCTTTTAATTACAATGTGCCCTGCCCTATGAGCTACCGGGAGCCTACCTTATGGGTGACTTATATGCAATAAGAGGGGAGTTTAAGGCTTGGCAAGGGGTGTTATATTGCCAACTCAAATTGACAATTTAATGCTGCATTCAGGCTGTTGTGGCAGACCTGGGGCAGGTGTTAAGGAGCGACCTAAGTAGCTGGAACAAAAAGCGCTGCAGACCAACTAGTAGCATTTGATATACAGGCCCTCGGTATATGATATATCACTCTAAAAGGGACTTATAAGTAAATTAAATATACCAATCAGGTGTAAGCCAATTTTACCTTGTTTAAGGGAGTGATTACAAGCACTTTAGCACAGGTTAACGATGGTAAAGTGCACAGAGCCCTAGAGCCAACAAAAACAAATTTCAGAAAAATGTGGAGGGTAAACGCAAAACTTGTGGGGGAAAGGCCACCCAAAGGCTAACAGGTCTAACACCTCTCATTTGGGCCATTTTTCCACAGTAATATTAGAGGATGGTGATCATTTGTTTTGTTGATCATTTGTGATTTCATTTTTAATTGGTCTTAATGTATCAGAACATTCTTCATCCATTTCCTGTATCATGGAGGACTCGGTTTCAAGGTACTATTTGACATACTTGCCTAGTTGATTCTCAGAAGGCATGCAGTGGAAAAAAGATTCAGGTTTTTCATCTCATGATTATATTTGCTAATTTCATCAATATAAGCTTGTACTTAACCTATCAGTTTCAATATCCTTGTCCCGTTGTATGTTATTCTCTTCTTTCTTTTTTTGGTTATTTTGACATAGACAGCCCTCTTTACTCAATCTCAAAGGTCATACACTTTTTCTTCTTTTTAGGTCTCGGCACTAGACAGCACGCATGAGCTGTCTCAAAGACAGACAAATTGTACATACTATATGGGCTTCAGCCTCCCCCATAAGCTTTTTTTTTGCTGGCTCCATTGTCACTCTCCTAATCTTACTCCTCATTTGTAATGACATGCATGTGTCATGGCTCTTCCTGTCTTTACCCCTCCCCTGAGAGCAGAGACCAATTAGTTCCATTCATCCACTCCTTCCATTTTAGATAGTGTTTAGGGACTACTTTTTTGGTTTGTTTTCAGCACTTAACACCAGCGCTTGTGTTTTCAGTCGATCTGCGCTCCGATGCACATACTTTTTTGGGATGTTTTCAGTTTTTACCATGAGCGCTTGTTTATTATCAGTACAGCAATTCATCATCATTCTTGTCTCTTACTGGAATGCTGAGCTGTCTGCCACCACCGACTTCTGCGCCTTGCAGAACTATCTTCTGAGTTTTGTGTTTAAGATTGCATATTCACAACTCCACTGGGTTTCTGTTTCTGAAGAATGGCAGTGTGGAAGAACAAAAATGTGCTGCAGAACTGCTTTAACAGCCTTAAGGTTGCTGACCTGAGAGGTTCCTACGGTTAGAACTAAACCTGGTACCAAAAACATATTTCATGTTTAAAGTTCCATCCATGAAAATGCTATTTAGCAACCCATATGTAGCCCAATCATGCACCAAAAAATGAGGAGACATTTAATCCAACGACTCTGTAACTACTCACCTGTACCCCATTGGTAGGGTTGCCATATTGTTCGATATTAAGAGGGTGTCACCCATGATTCCAGCCTAAGACAACCCCATGGGATCCTAGGACTCAGTACTCCAATCCTGTGTTTCCACTTAAAAACCCAGTGCAGTTTTAGAAGTTTAAGTCTTGATTCCCCTTATCTGATCCAACTGAACTAGCACAAATGAAACCAATGATCTGTAAAAGAATAGTCCAGTTTAGAGCATTAATTACGTCCTTGGTGTGCAGTCATATGGTAACCTTAACCCATAATTTCGTACTTTGCTTTCATTTAACAGGCCAGTACATTCTGGGACTTGTAGTATTTGCATGCTTGATTGAAATGCAACATAAGATGTGGATTTTGTGCTTTCTACACTAAAATCTGCATGTCCTCCTGTGTGTCATGCCCACCCCCAACTCACGCTGTAAATTTCTGCAAGTTTTTCCTTTTGCTCACGTTTTTTTCTTGTCCATGATTTACTTTTACATCTGTATTCTTTCTTCTTTAAAAGAGTAAATGCTGTAGTGTCTCTGTTTAGATATACTGTGGGACGCTACAAGAGACGCTGTTCTTAATAAGGCAGGGAGCAAGGAGGTTTGCAAAGGCTAGTTAACGCATACATTTTTCAATTGATTATTGCTAATGTAAGTACCAATGTTGCCTGGTAAGTCAGCTATCTGGGACCATCCTGTCCTTCTCACACTCTTTCTTTCTGGTCTTTGCACAATTTAGGTACAAACATATTTACAACATCCATCAATTATTTATCAATGCTAAATAAATCAGTGTTTTGTGCAGTTAATTAAAGAATTTGGTATTCAAGGAAAAAAAGAGTATCCAAATTCTGCTAAATCATTGATTATTATTAACAAAACAGTCCTTACTTTAAAATCTTAGGGTTCACTCTTTTATTCAGCTGTGCTGCTATTCAACATGTCTAAAAAAGACATTGAGACATCGGATTGCCGAGACCTAATGGTCTTTGTCAATGCTTGTTTGAGTTTGTTTTATCAGTTTTCGAATTGCACTCATGGCTTGAGCTTCCTTTCTACCATATAAAATTCCTCTATATTATCAGCATCACAAACTGTCCTCTGACTTTATGGGCATGCTAATTCTTGGTTGCTAATATATTTTTTATCTCGTTTGGCTGTTCTCAAATGTAGGTGGTCATGTTCATTGACGACTGCTCGATTGTCTAAAAGGCCAGTGTAACACTGAAATATACTTTACAATGAATGCAAAAACTGTTCTTGTTTTACTTAATAATTGATTCAAAGTTGTGCTTTGATAACAAAGATTTGCATGCAGGCCAGAATAGATTCTATCATTCACATTGGATGGGCACTGTAAGAAAAATTTTCTTTTATGCAGCATTTTGAATATTTAAGCATGTTATGGTATGTTTACTCGAATTCTACACTATATCTATGATGCAAACCTGAGAAAACACTTAAATTACTCCTGAGCTGATCTACTTTGCTCAACTGTTTCATTCAGACAATTCCTTAAAGTCTTTCATATGTAGGCACTGCTGAGTTAGAATTTAGAAATCATTCATGCGTACTTGCTATATTCCACTTCATGAACATCAAAATAACTCATCATTTATTTTTGTTCCTCAGTTGACCATGTATTTCCTGAAGATGGGATGACCCTAGTGACAGCATATGATCAGTGGAGAGAATGGGCTGACATCAGTGTGTGCTGTGATTATTCACTACATGTAGACATCACACACTGGCATGAATGTTTAAAAGAGGAACTCGAGGCCTTGGTAAAAGACAAAGGTAAGAGAAGATGAATATGATGTGTGACTGGTTCATCAATGAAGCCCAGAAATTGCACTAGGTTGCAATGTTGGTTGGTCATTGACCCAAAAATGAAAAAAAAAACTGCAATTTATTTGAGAATCTTTGCTCTACACAGTACGTTTTGTTTTTTATAAGTACCAGAAGTACAAGCATTGCTTTTGTGGCAACCAAAAATCCTTCTCTTAGTTTTTTTATGGCTCTGTCTGAGCTCGAATCTTTTTACTTTGCTTACATTTTAACTATTATTCATATTATAGTTCATTGCCCGGGGCGTAGCTTGGACAATATTATTGGGGGAAGGGGTGTGAGCTTCAGATTTTCCAACAACCAGGCTGGCACATATTGTTGAAATACATTATACGACAAGCATGGCGCACAAGAGGGGCTTAGGGGCAGTGGAAAGGGAGAGGAATGCAGATTAGTAGGGGCACTAAGTGAGAGAAGGCACATTACTTTGTGAAATAACCAGATTCTATTAAGTATTCCCAAACAGAGTGAGAGAGAGAGAATATGTGTGTGTTTTTGTTTGTGTGTAAAATTTGTGTGGAATCCGACAGACACCTCACCATACCCGATTAAAAGCCCCTGTGCCCAAATATTTATCACAAAATACTTTTGTTAGGGGGGTGTAACACCCACCCCACAAACCCTGAATCTATGCCTCTGTTCATTGCTAGCTATCATTGGTGTAATAGAGGTTCATCTGTGACACATGTGATTACTTTTAACTAAATTCTGCCTGTCTCTAACATAGGAGAGCCTATCCATAACTTCTTGTGACTTTTTTATGCCATGACTTTCACTGAAATAATCGAGGTGCAAATTACCACACAACGGATGCTTGCTTCTTTTCATTCAGTGCCACAGTTTTCTCCATTCATTCATGTTAAATGTTCACTGTCTTCAAAGACCTGTCATGCCATCACCAGGGTGATTCAAAAAATGACACAAAGAAAGTAGGTGCAGAGTGGGACATCAAGGCCCGTATTTATACTCCGTTTGCGCCGAATTAGCGTAGTTTTTTTCGACGCAAATTCGGCACAAAACTAACGCCACATTTATACTTTGGCGTTAGACGCGTCTAGCGCCAAAGTATGAGTAAAGAGCGTCATTTTTTGGCGTGAACGCCTTCCTTGCGTTAATGAGATGCAAGGAAGGCGTTCCCGTCTAAAAAAATGACGGCGACGCAAATGCGTCGTATTTATACTCCCGGGCAAAAATCACGCCCGGGAGGTGGCGGGTCAAAAAACCCCGCATTTGCGCCACTATTTAACGCCTGGGTCAGGGTAGGCGTTAAGGGGCCTGTGGGCTCAAAATGAGCCCACAGGTGCCCTCCCCTGCCCCCAGGGACCCCCCTGCCACCCCTGCCCACCCCAGGAGGACACCCAAGGATGGAGGGACCCACCCCAGGGACATTCAGGTAAGTTCAGGTAAGTATAATTTTTTACATTTTTTATTTTTTTTTGGGTGGCATAGGGGGGCCTTATTTGTGCCCCCCTACATGCCACTATGCCCAATGACCATGCCCAGGGGACATAAGTCCCCTGGGCATGGCCATTGGGCAAGGGGGCATGACTCCTGTCTTTACTAAGACAGGAGTCATTTAAATGGCGTCTGGGCGTCGAAAATAATGGCGCAAATCGGGTTGAGGCGATTTTTTTGCCTCAACCTGACTTGCCCCATTTTAAGACGCCCTAACGCCATTTTCCCCCTACGTCGGCGCTGCCTGGTCTACGTGGTTTTTTTCCACGCACACCAGGCAGCGCCGGTCTGCTAGCTCCGGCTAACGCCATTCCATAAATACGGCGCCCGCATGGGGCTTCAGAATGGCGTTAGACAGCGCTAAATTTTTTGACGCTAAACTGCGTTAGCGCAGTTTAGCGTCAAAAATATAAATATGGGCCCAAGGCCCGTATTTATACTCCGTTTGCGCCGAATTAGCGTCGTTTTTTTCGACGCAAATTCGGCGCAAAACTAACGCCATATTTATACTTTGGCGTTAGACGCGTCTAGCGCCAAAGTATGGGCAAATAGCGTCATTTTTTTGCGTGAACGCCTTCCTTGCGTTAATGAGATGCAAGGAAGGCGTTCCCGTCTAAAAAAATGACGGCGACGCAAATGCGTCGTATTTATACTCCCGGGCAAAAATCACGCCCGGGAGGTGGCGGGTCAAAAAACCCTGCATTTGCGCCACTATTTAACGCCTGGGTCAGGGTAGGCGTTAAGGGGCCTGTGGGCTCAAAATGAGCCCACAGGTGCCCTCCCCTGCCCCCAGGGACCCCCCCTGCCACCCCTGCCCACCCCAGGAGGACACCCAAGGATGGAGGGACCCACCCCAGGGACATTCAGGTAAGTTCAGGTCAGTATAATTTGTTATATTTTTTTATTTTTTTTGGGTGGCATAGGGGGGCCTTATTTGTGCCCCCCTACATGCCACTATGCCCAATGACCATGCCCAGGGGACACAAGTCCCCTGGGCATGGCCATTGGGCAAGGGGGCATGACTCCTGTCTTTACTAAGACAGGAGTCATGAAATGGCGTCTGGGCGTCGTAAAAAAATGGCGCAAATCGGGTTGAGGTGATTTTTTTGCCTCAACCTGACTTGCCCCATTTTAAGACGCCCTAACGTCATTTTTTCCCAACGCCGGCGCTGCCTGCTCTACGTGGTTTTTTTCCACGCACACCAGGCAGCGCCGGTCTGCTTGCGCCGGCTAACGCCATTCCATAAATACGGCGCCCGCATGGCGCTTCAGAATGGCGTTAGACGGCGCTAAATTTTTTGACGCTAAACTGCGTTAGCGCAGTTTAGCGTCAAAAAGTATAAATATGGGCCCAAGTGGCTTCAGGTTGTGTTCATGTCCGGGAAGTGGCTTCCTGCTTGTGAAAACAATTCACAATCACTGCTAATGTAGTTTTCTGTTTATAAAGTGGTTACCTTGGCATGGATGTCAATTCACCAAAATGCCAAGGGTAGCAGAAGTGGCATCATGTGCCATTTCATCTTTATGATCACTCACACACATACACAGACACTTACATAAATACATATTCATCCATACACACACTCTCTTTTACATAAGCACACTCTCACTCGCAAGCATGCACACACCATATATATGTAAAAGTGTTTTTTATTACCTCAGATACCAAGGAGGGTCATAGTCCAGCTAACTGTACTCAATTACTAATAGTGAATAATACATTTTATTAACTATTAGTGTAATAAAAAAAAAATGATTGAAAACAAGAAAGCAGAGCCCCAAGCAACATCCATAAAGATGAGCTGCCTCTGTGTTCCTGGCACTGATTGTGCCACCTCTGAGGTCAGGGGTCACAGAGGTAGTGCCAGGGCTAACAAGGGCCAAGCTGAGGGTCACAGCTGCATCCCCTGGCGACCCTTAAATTATCTCATTGTACCTTGGCCAAGACCAGACTGGTGGTACCTTGCATCAGAGTTTCCCCGGGAGGCTGGTTTTGTAGCTGTGCAGCAGTCTTCAAGGCACTGTAGAGTTCCTTGTATATCCAACATTTTTCAGGCAACATTGAAAGTGCCAAGATAACTCTGATGACTAATGTACCTGCTGGAGAGAGATATGAGTTTTGTTTAGTGGCAGTTTTGACTCATCCAAGGTAACGCAGAGGGTTAATATGCCAACTGCAAAGAATGTGTTCTATGAAGATCGGAGAACAGTATTCTATTTGCAGTGTTCAGTGGGATACTGCTTTTGTCACAGAGATTATTTTCCTACTGTGCAATTCATAAGTTGCAGTCATACTCTAGCACAGTGAACAATGAACTGCTATCAAAGAGCTTCATGCAAACTGCATGATACAGATTAGAAAGTTATGTTTTTTCCCAGGCTTGATTATCCTAATTTTGCTAAAAAGGGTTACTTTGGGTAGACATACATTTTTATTAGTGAAGTCAATCCTAAGCACCGTGTTACATTCTGAATCCTGGGTTTATGCTTTCCCCAGACCAACCACTCTTAAAAAATCCCTGCAAGCCTGGATGGCATGAATCCTACACTTTGGAGTCCCCTTTGTCTTACGTAACAGTTAGAGGGTGATGGTGAAGAAATTATTGAAGAGCCCCAATAAGATTGCTGTATCCTGGTGCACTGTAAGGTCATCATTTACTATCCTTTAAAAACTAATACAAATGAATTTGTAATGAAAAATGTTTTTGTAGAATGCACCGTTTTACCATTTTTTCCAGAATTTTCTTAGGGGTGAAAAGTGCCTCAAGCCATATCTTAGTGATCAGGATCTCTCGCTAGGCCCCTATTGAAGGCTGGTCTGACAAAATTTGCCAGGCATGCTTTGGGATCCCATCCTTCTCCTGACCCTGGCATTGCTGTGGTTACTTTTGAATAAAGTAAAGATTATAGAGAGAAGAAGACCTCAATGAATTTTCTATGGAGTGGCCAAGATCCTTTCATTTATAACACAGATATATATAGTCATTACTGAGACAATGTAGGTAAAGCTACAAGGATTTTAAAAAATCTATGGGCCAGATGTACTATATAGGTGGCTGCAAAACTGGTTGCAAATTGTGTACAAACTTTTTGTGACCACTATTTTGTTTTACAAACCAATCTATGTTCCCGGAGGTAGATCTAGCAAACAAGGAATCACAGAGTCAGAGAATAAGCAATCAGGTATCACAAGGGGTTCCAAAACAAGCTGCCTAATTACTTAGGAAGGTCACAATTTGAAAACCTCTGTGATTGGCCGCAAAAAGGAAAGGAGGCCTGCAAGGACACCAAACCACTATGCCATTCCAAAAGCATCCTAATTTTCATACAGAAAGCTGTAATGCTTTAAAAAAAAAAAAAATTGTGCCTCATTACGAGTTTGGTGGGCGGCAGAGGCTGCCGCCAAACTCCTTCAGCCTTCAGGCCGCCTGTGTGACCTGAACACCGCCGGCCACATTAAGAGTTCACAGCAGGGCTGGCAAGCGGAAACAGCGTTTCCGCCTGCCGGCCCTACGGTGAACAGGGCCTTAACATTGACGCCAGCTCCTAATGGAGCCCGCACCAATGTGGCAGTGTGGCTGGTGCAGCAGTACCTGTCGCGTATTCCACTGCCTGTAATTCGGGCATTGGAAAGCCCAACGGGGCTGTGCATGGGGGCCCCTGCACTGCCCAAGCCAAGGCCCCTGTTCTTCCAGTGTTTCCATGGCAGTGTACACTGCCATGGAAAGGATGGTTGACAGGGGACTCGTAATCCCCAGGACAGCGCTGCCCTGACCGATTACAACCTGGTGGTGTCGGCGGTCGGACTGTGGTGGCTCCTCCACGGTCATAATGCAGCGGTTAGACTGCTACGACTGTGGTGGTTCAACGGCCACTGTGGGTCTGGCCAGACTCATAATTGTCTTTAAGGAAATTTCAGTAAGAGTGCACAGTTTCCTCCCTCTGAAGCTGCCACCCCAATTCACAGAGGGGATTTGGTTCAAAGGGACTCCTTTACTTGGAGTATAAGAAAATAAGATTTTGCGGTGGAAAACCCTGTCATTTAGTAATCTGCAGGGTTTGCAACTTCTAACCTACTAAGTACATCTGGAAGGAATGTACTATTTACTTCCAATTGCAAAAATCTTGGGAGCATATGTAAAAGTCCCTAGCGCCTCCTTGCGCCACATTAGCGCCATTTTATTATGGTAATGTGGCCCAATGAGGCCAAATCGCTGTGTCAAATTTACAAAGTTGCACAATACATGCATTATAAATGTAATGTAGCACCACTTTTCCTAAATCTGGCCCTTGGTGTGGAACAACAAATGTTTTCATGTTATTGCTTGATGCTTTGTCAAGGTGAAACAGAAGCAAGCATTTACTTGTATCCTTCGGAATTAAAAAGGGGTTAGCCGTTTAAAAATAACTGCATTTTGAAGCAGATTTTATAAACAAATATCAGTGTAATGAAATATGATTATATAAAATATAAAATGTAAATGTAATTAAAATAGATAGCATGGCAGAGTGTTACTAGACAGCTACATTACAACACATGTATATTTTTATTTTAGGTGTGAACTCCTTCCTTGTCTTCATGGCTTATAAAGATAAATTTCAGTGCACAGATGCAGAGGTGAATATTTTTTATTTTTACTACAAAAATACATACCAGTAGTTGCCTTGGGGCCATTTTATTGCTTTCAATAATTACCAATCTATTTCACTCTACAGATGTATGAAATTTTCAGCATTATACGGGAATTGGGTGCAGTAGCCCAAGTACATGCAGAAAATGGGGACATAATTGCAGAGGTAATGTAATTGCATTATTGAGATGTTCATTTATAGTTTATTGGTCTTGGTCCCTGGATGTACAGTTTATTTTCAGGACATTAATGACAGAGCTTATGTGTCAAACAATGTTTTATTAGTCACCAGATAATTTTGTTGAGTCTAAATTCACAATACCACTTCCTGACTTTACTGACAGGCTTCCAATGGCTGTTGTACTTCCATTAGCTAGACAAAGGGGGTCATTTTGACCTTGGCGGACGGCGGAGGCCGTCTGCCAAGGTACCGCCGCTGAATGACCGCACCGCGGTCAAAAGACCGCAGCGGCCATTCAGACATTTCCTCTGGGCCGGCGGGCGCTCTCCAAAAGAGCGCCCGCTGGCCCAGAGGAAATGCCCCTGCAACGAGGACACCGGCTCAGAATTGAGCCGGCGTAGTTGCAGGTGTGCGACAGGTGCAGTTGCACCCGTCGCGTATTTCAGTGTCTGCTTAGCAGACACTGAAATACTTTGCGGGGCCCTCTTACGGGGGCCCCTGCCGTGCCCATGCCATAGGCATGGGCACGGCAGGGGCCCCCAGGGGCCCCGCGGCACCCCCTACCGCCATCCTGTTCCTGGCGGGAGACCCGCCAGGAACAGGATGGCGGTAGGGGGTGTCAGAATCCCCATGGCTGCGGAGCGCGCTCCGCAGCCATGGAGGATTCACAAGGGCAGTGGTAAACCGGCGGGAGACCGCCGGTTTACCCTTTCTGGCCGCGGCTGAACCGCCGCGGTCAGAATGCCCTCGGGAGCACCGCCAGCCTGTTGGCGGTGCTCCCGTGGTCGGTGACCCTGGCGGTCACCGGCCGCCAGGGTCAGAATGACCCCCAAAGTTTCTAAGCAGTGCTTGACACCTTACCAAATGTTTTTATCATAATCCAGTAATGTTCCTACTTTGTGGACAGTGTTGTGGTCTAAAGGTATCACTGCAATTCCCTAACTCATTCATTATCAATTTAACAAAGGGTAGTGATGAGGAGTTAAGAGACTTATTGCATTTTTTTTGTCTACAATAGACTGTTTGTGTGACTTTCAACTCATGACCTTTACAGCTCCGCTGCCTTAATGACTCAGAAACACAACACCCTCAAATTAAAGATTCTCAAGGGGTGCAATCTTTATTGCCCCCTCCCACGATGTTAGCCCATTGTGATTCACCTGCTGACCGTCCACACAAATATGGGCAGTTTCTCAGTCTACTTGATTTTTTCTATCTTTGACAGAGATTAAATAACCATGAAAAAGGCTGCAAAACCAATGCAGAAGTACTAATCAACACAATGGGGAATATTTACAAGCCCTAGAACCACCGGACTGTCACCTTTTGTGACACTCCGGTGGTGCTGTGGACTGCTCCGTTTTTACAAGGGCTTTTGTGGCTTAATGCCACCTTGTAAATATGACTCCTTAACACGCAGCACTTTGCGTGGAAGGGGCGTGCAATTGGTGTTGCTGTGGGTGCTCCACAGCAACACTCATTGCATTTTGACGCTGTCCCAGATTTACCAGATTTAGTCAATCTGAGGCAGCTAAAAACACAACGAGAAAAAATGGTTTCATTTTGCCTCGTTTTTTGCTCTTTCTATGTGTCCTGCATTCTTCAGGACACATAGAAAGAGAAAATCACCATTGAAGATTGTTTGTGTGCAGGAAGATGTCCCTTCCTGCACAAAAACAATCTCCCCCAGCAATGCTGCCATCCTTGCACCGTGGTGCAAGGGTGGCTGCGTTGGTGCTCAACAGCAAATTTAGCGCTGTACAGGGGAAGAATGGGCGGGCCATATTCTTGTTAATACAGCGTATCCCTGCATTTCTAAAGTGATGCAGCAAGGTGCTGAGAATTGTGGCGTTGCACCACTTTATTGTAAATATTCCCCCATATTTCTAGGGAATATCTTTTACAGCAGATTAGCTTTAAAGATGGAACATGTACAATTGACCATGTTTAGGAATTTAATAATACTAGTTGCTGATATGTTTGAATTTTGTACTATTCTTCCACACCAGCTTTACTTTACACAATCAGGGTACTGCTGAGAACATCAGACAACACATCAAACTCTTCCTTTATAGGCAACAAATTTCCACGCATGCTTGCACACCCTGGTCTGTAAACAAATGGACAATATTGAGTGCTTCAAGGTTACTAATACAGTAGCATTGTGTTGTACGCAAGTCAATGAACAATAAGAAAAACAGATATAAAACTAAAAAATATCACCATATCTTGAATCATATTTTCCACAATCCATGCAGGCGAAAATCCCTTGGTAATTGTTGTTAAGCAGTTCTTATATCATCTTTCTAAAACAACAGTACAGAATACAAGAAAGTCAATTTTTGCACTAGCAAATAAATTGATGTAATGCACAATCAACTAAATGTGACATACTCTTAATAGCAACAAAAGGAAGTTATTGTTTCTTGAAAATAGATAACCATGGGCTATACTGATCACTAGACTAATTGAAAAACAAAGTCAGAGTACGGACGAGGACCAAGTCCAGCATTGTGCCCCACAACCCCATAGAGTCAGTCCCTAGCTCTTGTTCCCTTCATGATTTAGCAATGGTGATTACTTCTGGGATTAAGAATTTAGCTATAGTAATTATGGATGTGTTTGGATATGTTCTTATCTGAAAGTACATGACTATATTGCCTTTGATGTTTTCGTATATTGCTATGTAACTTTCACTCCAATAGAGTCAGTGATTAGGTTTCTGAAAATATACCATTCAAAGTACCAAACATAAGTCTCAGTAAAGTAGTGCATTGATAGACTAACTACTTCACAGCCCAAAGGAAGCGAGCTTGTTCTGTGATAGGAAAAGATCAGAAGAGAAAGGCTTGTTGTTCTTTTCATAAGATTGTGTAGTTTAGTTTTGTATATTTTAAGCAGTCCAATATAACTAATCATATCAAATAATTAGATCAAGCCTTTCTCGAGGCACTGTCTGCCTCTCCCATCTGTGACAGCATCTCCTGTCACTGTCGTTACTCCAATAAGTGTTGACCTATAAGGCCAATGTCAATTTATCACATCAGTGTTCCCTTCTAATGCAACTGTCCAGATCTCCTGTCACTGTCCACCTCTCCCACAGTGGCCACTTCACCCATCATTCTTTCCTTTTCTATCAATGCCCTCTTGTCCTATCATCGCACACCTCTCCTCTCAGTCTGTACCTCTTTCTTCTGCACAATTCCTGACTCTCCTTTTATCCCGTCTCCATTCTTAGACCGTCTCTTTTTATTTAATTTCTCTTCTAGTGTTACCTTATATCATTCCTATCTTTTCCCTATCTCCTGTCAGTATCCAGCATTCGTGTAACTGTGTGTTCATGTCTATGCTCCTCTCTTAATATTGTCCACCACTTTTGTCAATGTGCCATTCTCTGTCACATTCCCCGCTTCCATCACTGCTCACCAGCCTAACATTTGCCTGACTCGCATCATAACTAGCATTTTAGAGGCCTGACAAGGGACAATGTTTCTTTTATTACCTTTCTTCCCATGTTCCACTGCATGCATTCACCTGAACTTTATTGGACTTCCCATCCTGCTACAACCTTGCCCTCCATCACACTTCAACCTGTGCCACTAGGATCAGCTTTGACAACAGAAGAAACATTCTCATAGAACACCAACAGCACCTTGTGGTGAATTTCTTTAGGTTTTTTTTCTGATAGGCATTTGTACTTGTTCACAATTGACTGCATCCCCATGGACATGCCACCAAGTCACCCCAGGGGGTTATGCTTCACAGTTTGAAGACCAGTGGCATGGGGATTGTCTTGGAGTGCTACTTCATCATGGTTCATTTTTGTTTGCATTTTTCAACCAAGCTGAGGTTTTGTGACTTCTAACGTGGTGACAGGAAGCTAATTGAAAATCTTTTTTAATTTACTATCTTTTGCAGGTCTCATTGTTGTTCCATGAGGGTAGTATACCTTTGATTCTTACTAATGGTTTGCTAGGTACATGGGGTTTATTTTTAAAACACTACTGACATAACCCACACAATACTTGGCATGAACTAAGAGAGGTAGTCCTGATAGCCATAGGATGTTAGGAATTCCTCTGGCCTGATGAAATGCTGCAGACTTGCATAGGGCTAGTCATAGGATTAACGTAAGCATGAAACATGTTGAGAAGTCATTGTTAGGTGTTGTACTCACCCTCCAAGTTTTACAGTTGCCACAAGGAGGAGCTACGTTTAGCAAAGGCAATTTTAGTTCTAAGGGCACATGGCAGCAGGTCACAAGAAGCTGCATTTTAATTGTTCCTCTCAAGTTACTTTACTCAACTGGGGACTACCTCAGTTGATCCGTCAAAAAAAACCTTCTGCCTCCACGGAAGCCCACCCGAAACAGCCATGCAATCTGGACTGACAAGCAGGTCTGATGATGAATCATGCCATCTGTTACATGT
Organism: Pleurodeles waltl; assembly: GCF_031143425.1. Lineage (NCBI taxonomy): Eukaryota > Metazoa > Chordata > Amphibia > Caudata > Salamandridae > Pleurodeles > Pleurodeles waltl. Next base: position 935,847,899 of record NC_090445.1, read on the forward strand.
AAGAGGTTTGCATCCTTGCACTCAATAATTCCTTTGACTAGGACTCTGTGTACCACGTTAACGATCTCTCCAGGTCACATGATAACCTTCCTTTACCTCACACTATTTTTGGTTATGAGAATGCAGTTCTCCATATAAAAAAAGTTTGGGCACAATCCATACTTGGCCAGAAACTGTTTTTCTTCTCAGCCTCTCCAATATATTATGGTCTGTGTTTAGTTTGTGTGTGATTTGTCAATCCAGCGCCTCCCAAAGGAGTCATTTTCATGTGCTTGATGAATTTCTGCATTTTTTAAAAATGCATGCAGCAGGATGCATTCTCTGAATGCTTGCGAATTGCTGCGCATTTTCAGTATGAATCCTGCCAGGGATGCAAAGCACCAGCTCTGTTAAAACATTTGGAAAAACACAGCATTAAGAACACTGATTGTGCGAAGGGCCTCATTACCACAGAAGCATTTGCAAAGCAACGCTCTTGCATTTGCTTGCATTACAGCTATTAGCTTTCTAAGCTACTAACCGGACTTTTCTTGCCACATAAACTAATAATGAAAAGTAAAACAGTTTCACATATGCAAACCGATGGTCGCCGTGAGTGTGAAGGAGACACAGAACAGGAAACAGAGATTCGCTTGCAGTGAAACTTATCAGCAAAAGTACAATTATCCATGTTACCGGCAAAAGTGCAATTATCCATGTAACCAGCAAAAGTGCAATCATCCATGTAACAGGGTCGATGTCATGCAAAGTGCTTGACTTCTGGCCAGCGAGATCGTGCTGCGCAGGAAATGAAAAGATAAAGTAGTCCAGAAATCAGTTGAAAACACAGAACCTCATATGTTTTCAGTAGTTTACTGGTGCGCTCGAGGAGAGCTGAACACAGGAAAAGGCATGACGTATGCATGCATTTCACAAATGGAATCAATCGATTTTTAAAAGGCAAGCCCACGAACTAATGAAAGTGACGGGCGTGACAAGAGCGTGATTAGAAACCCACATAGAGAGAACAACATGGTCCAGAGCGCTTGCGAGCGCTCGACCTTAAAAAGTAGCATATTGTAAAAGGCACATCAGAAGGAACTGGCAGCAGTCTACCAGAATGATGTATTTACCCTTCAATGACCTCAACTGCAAATCATCAACAGGCCAATTCTATCAGTTAACTCTATGCTTTACAACAGACTGCAGAAACAACCACACAGCAATGATAATCTTCCTTGAAAATTCCAGGGAAGAGCAGAATACATCTTTTATCTTAGCCTTTTCCAAGGTCGGAATGGGACAAAAAATAGGCACCAAAATAAAAGTGTCATTTATTAGTGAACACAATAGCTTAAAAAGTGGCCAACATTTGCAAATCAGGCACGTTTCTAACTTATAAAGATACGCTGTATGGGCATTGTGAAAGGAATGGGAGACTGCATGCATTTGTACTTGTTGCTGTCAATATTTGTGGTAATATCAGGGAAATCAACAGTAAAAACCAGCCTACCTGACCATAAAATAGGCCCACAAACTGCTAAAAACCTGACTCACACACTCATCTGTTAGGCCAGACCATCGGGCAGTGCCTGATTGCACCACAGGCCAGTCCGACACTGGCCTTTTCCTTGAAAGTTACAAAAATCACAACTTTGACGTAAGTCGCTATGACATTTGCAACTCACAATGTTTCATTGCTACTCTGCGTTTTTATTTAAAACACAGCAAAGCGTCCCTCTTTATATAGACCCATTTATGTGAAGTGGAATTCTCCTGTCACTTCAATGATGTGGGACGTTTGCAAAGGCAGGGCTGGTTACAGGCAACACAATAATTCACTACAACCAACCTGTTTGGTTGATCAGGCCCAATAAGTTTCACACTGGATTGCAGTAATGTGAGTAAAACTCTGAAATGGACCTTTAGTACTTGAAGTGTGATGAGACAAATTATTGCATTATTCATGGAATTGTGTGTTTATTGTGGATTTTAGGAACAAAAGCGGTTACTGGAATTGGGGATTACAGGACCAGAAGGACATGTCCTAAGCCATCCAGAGGAGGTACAGTGTTTATTAAAAACCCGATTTACACCATGCAAAAATGCAGATTCTCTGTATTGAGTTTCATTCTTACACTGCTTAATTTGTGCCTGTTGTTTCCGATGCTGAGCACCAGCACTTATTCATGAAGGCCGGTGATTATTCTTCTATCTCAAGCATTTACTGCGAGCAAAAGACACATATGGGAAAGACGGAGGAAGGGAAAAATGAAAAGCGTCACAAAGGGAGAAAGCAGAAAGCTGCTAGAGTGAGCTGAAGGGGCAGGGAGTGGCTTTAAATGGATTGAAGAGGCCCGAGATGGCTTCAGGATTATGCTGCCTCAGTAGTCCGTGTTCCCACATTTAATTTTAGCACCTGGTGTTTAAGAGGAGGGCTTTGGGCACCGGCACTTTTTATGTACAAATTAAGCACTGTTCTTACAAATATATTGATCTAAAAAAGGTAACCCAAACGTTTGTTTATCATTGCCTCAGGTTGAAACTGAAGCCGTTTACCGTGCGATTACAGTAGCAAAGCAAGCCAACTGTCCCTTGTATGTCACTAAAGTAATGAGCAAAGGGGCTGCCGAGGTGATCGCACAAGCAAAGCGGAAAGGTAACTGCCTTCAGTGCATTATGTAGAAATGTGTGGATTTTAAAATTAAATGCATGGCATCCCAATTTAGGTAGTTCCCACTAAATACAAATTCATTTTCAGTGTTTCCCAGAAAAATGTAAAGCTACTTTCCTGTGGAAGCTATCTTTTCATCTGCATGTTTTTTCCCTTATTTTGCCAGTGTACCTGATGTTCAATCTAATCACTGCAGTGCAAGAATGCTATGACTTTTTTGCTTATTGGCTTTCAATATTTTTGTTGTCTGGTGTTTTGTTATCTCCTCCACGAAAAAGAGAAGCTTTTGCAAAGCCAAAAGGTCTCCTGTGTGACATTTTCATAGCTGCCAAGGTTTCAGATTGCTTATGTGTGACATTTTCATAATTTCAAAGTACATGGAGAGGGCCCTCCATTCTCTGGATCTAGTCAGGAGCTCTCAGGCCAGGCTCCCTCCGTCCGTGCAGAATGCTGGAAGGGGGCCCTCTGGAGCCCCGTGCACCGTGGGGGCTGCGGGGTCTATAGTTACCCCACTGATTTCAGTGTAATTAAGAGTGACGTTTCAATGACTATGAGTGACACTTTCTCACAAGCAAACTCAAGCAATGAAGACGAGGGAACCCATTTGTGCAACAAGATGGACTTAGGCAAGCTAAACGGGTGCCATGCAGCAGGTTTGCAGCCCGGCAGGGAAGATCACCGTCTGCAGCGCTACAAGGCAAATTTCACTGTGGCTCTAACTAGTAGACTCATCCTACCCAAGACAAGTTGTGCACTAAGGCAGCACCTGATTAGGTTTCCAATATTGTTCTGCTTGCTGAGAGCTGATTTGATACAAAACACTGCAAAACTTGCTTGCAGTTCAGCAGCCAACACGTTTAAATTTGAATGCTAAGTGAAGGCTGAAAGCCGTACAGGAATGCTTCTATAGACACTCAGGAGCAGATTCATGAGCCCCTAGAGCCACCTTGCGCATTTATTTAGACACAAATGTGGTGTTAAGGTGGCATTTCCCTCGCGCCAAATTTACAAAGTTGTGCAATGCTTGCATTGCGCCACTTTGTAAACATGTGCAGCAGATAATGCCTGCGCCAGGCATGATGTAAGCAAGGGGGGTCTGAAAAAATTGCTATGAGATTTCCTTGTGCCATTTTTTTGCCACTTTTAATGCCTGCTCTGAGCACGCATTAAAATGGAGCTTCCATTATTTAGAATGGGCCCCTATGTACTCTGCAGGAGTAGCACCATTTTGGCGCTACTCCTGCAGAGTACATCAATATCGTCACATAGAATGCCGCTATTGCCCCCTACCCTGTGCCACTGTGCGCTGTATTTTAAATACGGCGCATACATGGTGGCGGTAGGGGGGTGCTAAGGGGTGCAGGGAAAGAGGCGCTGTACTCAGGGGCTCTTTAGACACACATACACACTTGTTAACCTCTAAAGCATAAACCACAACATGCATAATATATACATGTTCACTGTTCAATGGACAAGTACCAACCATCTTCCGCCCACATAATGTGAATGGACTCACACTGCACACCAGCCACCAGGCCCTGGTCATCACTTTTCAGCTGCTTCAAGGCCCCTGGACTGCCAAGCCTGTCTCTAGCATTGCAGACCGCCTCCTGGTCAAATCAACTCTGCTGCACACAGTCAGGGACAATTAAGATGACAGTGTAGGATAAGGTGCATGAGGCTTGCAGGGCGAAGGCCATATGAAAATGCTTAACTGTATAGTATGTGCAATACTGGAAAACATTACTTGCCTGAGGCAACATCTCTCCATCTGTCGGTGACTCTGCTTCACACACAGAAGTTACTTATGCGACAGCCGGGGTAGCAGGGAAAAAAAGCAGCAGCGTGCCGCCTGCTGCCTGAGTGTCTCTTCCACTCCAGTCTCTTGGGGAAATCATTGCTGTGTGGTTACAGTGATGCAGGTGCCTTGGTAGAAAACAGTAAGCAAGGTGCTGCCCCCTGCCCCAATTCACATGGGGCACAGAGAAAAGTTAGTGCCAGGACTAGGGTGATTACTGTTTATACCCACCACACACCACTGGCAGAAGGCACATGTGGTGGTTACAAGGATCGGCTTATGAGTAGCAATGAAAAATGTGCTACGCAGTGCAAATATTTTTTTTTTAATGATGTGTAATTGTTTGCACACACATAGTTAACACACTCAGGGCCTGATTCTAACTTTGGAGGACGGTGTTAAACCGTCCCAAAAGTGGCGGATATACCACCTACCGTATTACGAGTTCCATAGGATATAATGGACTCGTAATACGGTAGGTGGTATATCCGCCACTTTTGGGACGGTTTAACACCGTCCTCCAAAGTTAGAATCAGGCCCTCAGTGCTAGCACACTTGTGGTTGATAAATGCAGCACAGTAGAGCATTCCTGGCGGTAGTTAGAGGGGGGAATGGTAATGCATGACTAAAGCACTTTAGTGCTGTGATGCGGACACCAGCACTAAAAAGCACTAGTCTAACCTCTGATGAGTGGTACTTAGTAGGGCTGACTTATTGCTTTTCCCCAGCTACAGATCATGCACCACCTTGAAATGTTTTATCTTTTGTTTTAAGAAAAAGCGTTCAAAGATAGCAGTCAAACATGTATGCAGACATATGGCAGCCATTTTGAAATGTGCTTTTCCTTTCTTAAACTTAAAATAAAACAAAACCCATTCAGAAAGTGCTGCCTTGCATGCTCATACATGTGTACACAAGGATGACCATCTTGGAATGGTTTGAAATCTGTTTAAAAATTGCCGCCCACCGAAACAGTAATAGGCATAATGGGAGACAAGGGTGCTGGAGGAGCTTATTACTTACAAAAATAGCATGGGAGAGAGATACATAGATGGAGAGAAATTAGTCCCTCCTGAGCTGCAATACAATGTTATGATATCAGAAGGGACGGAAGCAACTCATCCTGTCAAAAGTTGGTGCGTGACGGAAACAACTCAAAAATAGGAATGAAATACATTAAATTAGTACATGGAACTAAAATAGACCAGAAAGCAATCAAATCATTAGAAAGGAGCAGAGGCAAACCCCAATATATATTAGTTATTAGATACAGCCACGTTAGTGGTTGAGGCTGTTGGAGCACCGCGCAGTAAGGATGAAGTAAGGGTGCAAGGAGGAACTGTGGCTCGAGGTGAATTGGGCTTCAGAGTGCCAGCTGTTTCCACTCCATCCACTGTGTGGCACTACCCCCTGTATCCCTCCTTGGCAGGCCCGTTCAAGGCCTATCCAGTCTCATGGGGAAATCACTGCTGCATGGTTACAATGGTGCAGGTGCCTTGCTAGGAAACTGCAGGCAAGGATTGACCCCTGCCCCATTTCACATGGGGTATGGAGAGAAGTTAGTGCCGGGACTGTGGTTATTTCTGTTTATAATTACCACACACCACTGGCGGAAGGCACATGAGTTGGTTCCCAGGATCAGCTTATGAGTTGAAATGATTGATATGCTATGCGGCGCCAAGAGTTTATTTCAAGATGTGTAATTGTTTGAACACACATAGTTAACACACTCAGGGGGTCATTCCGACCCCGGCGGTCAAGGACCGCCGGGGCCGGGGATGCGGGAGCACCGCCAACAGGCTGGCGGTGCTCCTCAGGACATTCTGACCGCGGCGGTTCAGCCGCGGTCAGAACAGGAAAACTGACGGTCTCCCGCCGGTTTTCCGCTGTCCTGCAGAATCCTCCATGGCGGCGCAGCAAGCTGCGCTGCCATGGGGATTCTGACACCCCATACCGCCATCCTGTTCCTGGCGGGTCGCCCGCCAGGAACAGGATGGCGGTATGGGGTGTTGTGTGGCCCCTGGGGGCCCCTGCAGTGCCCATGCCAATGGCATGGTCACTGCAGGGGCCCCCGTAAGAGGGCCCCACTTTGTATTTCAGTGTCTGCTTTGCAGACACTGAAATACGCGACGGGTGCCACTGCACCCGTCGCACATACCCACTCCGCCGGCTCCATTCGGAGCCGGCTTCCTCGTGGGGAGGGGTTTCCCGCTGGGCTGGCGGGCGGCCTTCTGGCGGTCCCCCGCCAGCCCAGCGGGAAAGCCAGAATGGCCTCCGCGGTCTTTCGACCGCGGAGCGGCCATATGGCGGCTCCCTCCAGGCGGGCGGCAGAATGACCCCCTCAGTGCCAGTGCTCTTGGGCTGATAAATGCAGCATGTTAGAGCTTTCTTGACAGTAGTAAGAGGGGGGGATGGCAATGTGTGACTAATGCATTTTAGTGCGGTGATGCAGACACCAGCACTAAAATGCGTTAGTCTAACCCCTGATGTGTAGTACTTGGTAGGGCTGACCTATTGTTTTTACCCAGATAAAGGTCATGCATGGTGACCACCTTGTAATGTTTTATCTTTTGTTTTCAGAAAAAGCATTAAAAGAGAGCAGTTGAGCACGTATGCAGCTATATGGCATCAATTTTCAAATGTGTTTCTTCTTTCTTAAAATAAAACCAAACACATTCTTGCACACACATGTACGTGCAAACAAAGATGACCATCTTGGAATGGTTTTCAATCTATTTACAAATTGCCACCCACTGAAACAGCAGAAGGCACGATGGGAGACAAGAGTGCTAGAGGAGATTATTAATTACAAAATTATGAGGGGAGAGAGACTCATAGATGGAGAGAAATTAATCGCTCCTGCACTGCAATGCAAGGTTATGACATCTGAAGGGACGAAAGCAACTCATCCTATCAAAACTCAGTGCTTGATGGAACAAGCACAAAATAGGAATGATGTCCATTAAATCAGTACAGGGAACTAAAATAGACCAGAAAGGAATCAAATCATGATATAGGGGCAGACACAAAACCCAATATATATGAGGTATTAGATACAGTAGGTCAGTGTGCCAACATACACCCAAACCTGTCTGTAGATAAGACAAAATTACTTTACATTCCTCACCCCTGCATCAGCACAGGGTTAAAATGTGTGGTATAAATTCAGCAATTCCTTGATGACAGATGTTAAAGGCTTCTATACTTACATATATAATGTATAGATACTCTGTATTGCCTATTGCAAGTCAATTAAGGTTTAAGACAAGATGTATGTCTACACTGTTACCTGTATTTTCCTCTGTAGCTATTCATGTTTCAGCCTTCCTGTTAAGTTTAACCCTGTCTTGGCAAAGGGTTTTCCTACTTGTTTTAGTCTATTCAAAAAGATTTGTGCCTGATGTACAATGACCAATACACACAACAGGATGTGCAGTTTGCACACAAATTGCTTTCTGAATGAGTATTCAATTTGCAACCTATGTACTTATAGGTCGTATTACAAAATGCCCATTTACAGTTGGTCTCTCAATAACTGCCTTATCATTACTAATTGCAAAAAGAACAGATGATGGATGGAATGCAGAGCAAATCAAACATTCACCCCCAGTCACAAAGATCTGGGTTTAATCCATCGTTTTTTTGCTCACCACGGCACCCCAGGGTGCACCCAGCCATATGCAAATCAGTCTTGACCCTGTTCCTCCTGGGGACAGTCCAGCCCAAACTGCCATGCCAGGTCCTCCCTGGACCTGAAACAAGCATCCTAGGACCGGTTTCGGGGTATCACCCTTCATTAGCTAGGCTAGCTTGAATCCAGTGGCGCAGTGAGCACGGGACCCACATCTGGGCATACCCTTCCCACTTGGGGCAACAAATGCAAAAAGAACAGATGATGGACGGAATGCAGAGCAAATCAAACATTCATCCCCAGTCACAAAGATCTGGGTTTAATCCAGCGTGTTTTTTGCTCACCATGCCACCCCAGGTTGGACCCAGCCGTATGCAAATCAGTCTTGACCCTGTTCCTCATGGGAACAGTCCAGCCCGAACTGCCAAGCCAGGTCCTCCCTGGACTGGAAACAAGCACCCTAGGACCAGTTTCAGGGTATCACCCTTCATCAGCTAGGCTAGCTTGAATCCAGTGGCGCAGTGAGCAAGGGACCCATGTCTGAGCATATCATTACTAATTGGGCAGGTCACTCATGAACTTGACCTTTCTACAGGGTCATCCAAAAGCTTTTTTCCTTAACACTCTTGATTTCTGAACCGGTTTATGTTCGCTTGTAGGACTCTGTGCACCTTACCCCTGCTACCCAGTGCAAAAATGGCTGTGGTCTCTCCTTAAACATGGTGAAATTGGCTTAGGTGAATTAGCTTTTGAATTGGAGCTGACATCGCAAGGAGGAGCCACAAGGAGTAGTAATGCTGGAGCAGTTGTGCTGCACATTGCACGCAGCTCTAAGGACACAAGGAGCCGGCACCAGAGTTGAACTGCCAAAGTGGCTGGGGCACCGTGCCACAACACACAAGGAGCCGCAAGTATGATTCACAGCCAGAGCTGGTGCCTGCTAACATCTGTGTGACCAGCTGAAGCATTTGCTGTGCCCCACTGCTGAGTACTGACTACTGTTTATTTATGGTATATATGATGACAGCAAAAAAACTGAGATTGGGAAGACTAATCCCATCACATTGTTGTCAAAATACTAAATCTAAACCACTAAGGAATGAGGCACTGCATTTGGGTATCCTAAAGGAGAAATCAACTATCCAGTCATATTTTTTTAGATCGGGGGAAGAGCATTTTAAAATGGAATTTGACTTGTTGCCATTGAAAAATGAATCGGGAGCGAATAATATCAAAATAAATCCACAATGGTACTGTTCTCTGATGGATTTAAAGGGTAACTCTCATGACCTGCTATGCGGTAAGGCCTCCATTGATACATAATTTCTTCCTCCTGAGAAAGATTCTGTTACAGCTGTTAAAGAAAATTCTAATTCTGGCACTTTGGGAATGGATCTATCTGGGTCCCTGCATGAGAAAAATCTGAATGCTCTACAGGAGGACTGTCCTGGTGATGCCTCTTTGGTATTAAAATAGACCTTATCAGAGACATCAACTTTTAAGGCTGTTTCACCTGTGTCTACTAAAAGTATCTCAGAAAGAGCTGTGTCGCTATCACAGTAAAAGATAAAGCCAATGGAGTTTTTTAGTAATACTCCATGTATAAGTCTTTCATCAAGATCAATTCTTCTTGCAGGATCAAAATCATTGTTTAATCCATCAGCAAATCCATCTGGTGACTATGGCCCTCATTACAACCCTGGCGGTTGGTGTAAAAGCGGCGGTAATACCACCAACAGGCCGGCGGATTTTTTTTTAATTACGACCATGGGGGTTACCGGCATGGAAATCCGCCACTTTTACACATCGACCACCAGGGTGGTAACGACCGCTGGGCTGGAGACTTCGGTCTCCAGCCCGGCGGCCGTCACTAGACCGCCGGCGGTATCAGGACCCCGCATACTGCCATGGATTTCGTGGGGTTTTCTACCGCCACGAAATCCATGGCGGTAGGCACTAACAGTGCCAGGGAATTCATTCCCTGGTACTGATTGGGGTCACCCCCTACCCCCTCCCCCTCCCCTGAGTCCTCCCCAACACACACGACCTACATACACACACACATACACAAACACATATACGCACACATACATGCACACAGACATATATGTCACATTTCCCATACACACAATCCACCCCCTGCATGGATACACGTACTCACACAACCCCACTACACACTCACAAGCACACCCCCATGCATGCATACAACACACAACACCCCCCCACCCCTCTGCCCTAACGGACGATCACCTTACCTGTTCGGGTGATCCACCGGGAGGTAACGGGATTCATGGGGGCTGCTCCGCCACCAGCACCCCGTCACCAGAACACCGCCACAGTGAATCCTGGGACGTGACTCGGTGGGCGATGTTCTGATGACATGGCGGTGGAGGTGGAGCAGCCTCCACTTCACCGCCGACCGCCAGTATGGCTGCAAGCGGCTCGCCTTCCAAAAAAGGGCGGAGGGCTGCCGGAAGTCATAGTACGGTTGGTGGCAGACTGCCACCACTGGCGGTCTTCGGCCCGGAGTAACCTCAACGGTCTTTAAAAAAGACCGCTGAGGTTAAAATGAGGGCCTATGTCTGCTTTTCCAGAACTCTTCAATGCCTTAAAATAATTTTGTCCTCTATTATGCAGTTGTTGGAGAAAACTACTGACAGTTCAGATCATATGTTGGATATTTTATCAGTAATTTTGAAAGAACTTCGAATGAAATGTGTGGGAGTTGACTCATCAACTAGTATGCAGACAGGTCAAGTTACTACTACAAGTAAGATTGATGTTGCGTTCCAAGTAGGTTGCCCGATCCTCAAATCTACTAAACACCTACTAATAAAGGATGAGGTGCAACTGTCATCATTAGAGCTCCTTTTATGGAGATGCATCATTCTCCCCAAGTTCAATCAGAAGTAGTTTCTGGGAAAGATAATGTTTCTTCTGCACATGGTATTGGTTCTGAAGTTTTTCCTATTTTTAAATTGAAGGGAAAAGAGAATAAGATAGTTCAAAAGCAACCACCTCTAGCTACAACTCCTAATAAAAAATGAACAATTGGAAAAAGGCTACATGAAAAATTAAGATTATTGAGTAAAAGAGGAGTTACAGTAATTGCATTTCAGATGGAGAGCCCATCCACTAGAACTGAAATAGACCCTGGGAACAAGGAGCAGCTTACCACAGTGTTGGGGAATTGTCATTCAGTGTACTGTTCTGTGAAATCTGGTGGCTCAAGTATCTGAAGTGTGCAGGCACCACAAAAGAAGTCAGAGTAAGAGTTTGGGGAGGATTTTCATTCTAGTATTAGCATGCCATCTGATCATTCTCTCTGGGGCATGAATGACTTTAAAAAGGAATTAAAGAATCATTCTGTGGCTCTGAAGTCTACTCTAATGGGTCTTGTGTCCCGTAGAGTCTCTGATAAAGTGGACATTGGGAAACAAAATTATCAAAAGCCCCAGAACATAAGGCAAAATATAGCAGAGGAAATCTCATCTTTAGATTGTATTGTTTTATTTGAGGATGACTCCTTCTCTTTGAATCAATCATTTGTGTTAAATGTTTTAACTCAGGTAGATCCACTTAAATTGGTATAGAGTAGTGATGTGAAGTTGGTGGAGTTATTAGACTCTTTGGCTGACAAGAACAATAGAGTCTTATTTAAGTTGCCCCCTGCTGTAAGTTTAATTTTGAACAATTGTGACTTTTTAAGTCTCAAGGAATATATATCATTCTCTCTCCTCTTCAAAATAAGGTTTTATCTGTGGTGGAAAAATTACTTATCAACAATACTTCCCATTGAGGAATGCTCAGTGTCACAGGAAGAGAGAGCTATTAATACCAAATTTACTTTAATTTCTTGTAATGATGGCACTAGGGTGGTCTCATGTAATGATCAGACTTCGGACTTGATGTTTAAAAATGAAGAGATATCTCAGTGGGCTTGGTTAGCTATCCGGCTCAAAACCAGAAAAACTTCTGCCCCAATATTGTTGAAGGAGAGTGTTTAGTAGTATGTCCTATTCTATTAAAACATATCATGGAACATAGCCGACTGATGGAATCATTTGGGAGAACTTCAGAATCTGGATGTGCTAAGTCCTACAATAGTTTGTCTGCAAGAAACTTGGGCACCAGCTCCTTTTGAGGTTGAAAATGTTTTCGTAATTAGTTGTCCAGCTAGTAAGGTAAGGAGAGGTCACACTAGCTTTGGTATAGCCATGCTTTTGTCCACAAACTTTACTTGGAAATATCAAGTTTATACTCATCAATCAAACCTGTTACATTGTATTGCATTTCCAGAGGAGAATTGGGGTCCCTGTTATATTTGTCCTTTTGTACTGGTTAATTTGAACATCTTACCTGGTCAAGAATACACCTATCTGCTAAGTGAGTTTTTAATTATATCAGGACAATTATGTGTAAAGTAGGTGTCGCTAAGGTTCTAATAATGGGAGACTGTTTCTAACCACTCTCTTGCTCTTTTTACTGACAAGGAATGGGAGCAGGCTGTTAATATTTAGGTTACCTTGTTCCCTTCTACCTCGAGGACTAATAAAAGAGGAGCTTAGCTCCTTAAGACATTTAAGGAGCTTGCTTTCATTGTCCTCAATGGGAGGTTACAGGATGATATTCCAGCTATTTCACCCATATTACGGCTAAATCAGCTACAATGATTGATTATGTTTTCAATCCCCTAGGTATCCGATTTAAAAGTGATTAAGAACATATGCAGTGACCACAATATTCTTCTTCTTACCATCAATGGGGAACTTCAGGAAACTCATTCATGGCAGATTCCTGATAGTGATGATGTTTTATTTAGTTTTGCTTGTGGGAGGGTCTTATGGACCAACAAGTTAGGGAAAATCGTTAAAAATCTTTCTCCTTCTAGCTGGCTGCCAGTAAATGTATTTGAGGAGGATATAGGAAAACTGGTGAGAAGAACCCCGATTCTTGAAGGTAGTTCTAGTAAAAAATTGATAAGGCAATCCAAAAAATGTAATACAAGATTTGTCTTTAATAGGTTTATTAACCATTTGCAAAGAAGGGATAATCTTTGGATTAAAATAACAGAGGCAGTACAATGCAAAAATTCAACAGTTTTTGGGAAAATTATAGTGGAAAATAGTAGTTATTTATCTAAGCCAAAGATAAATAATAGTACCAGTATGAAATGGCAAGAATGTATAACTTCCCTCTATGCCGTACATAGTGAGATTTCTTGTAATGGTATTACTGAGTTCTAAATCGGATGTTAGCTGTGGGTGTTTTTCCTTCTCCCCTCTTTCTAGACAGAAAGTGTTGAATCAGCTAGGAATACAGGGATAAGATGTCAAGACCAATTACCTATTACCTTCAAATAATTGGATCTCAAGTGATTCCTAGCTCATGGAGGGGCAGTATTATGCTGCTGTTACATAAAAAGGGTCCTATAAATCAACCATGTAATTAAAGGCAGATTACTTTGCTAGATGCCACACAAAAGATCTTTGCTAAATGTCTTATCTAACCTACTAGAATAGGTAGAGGAAAAAAATATCATACCTTGGAGCAGTCAGGCTTTAGAGCTGGTCACTCGACCATGGACAATATAACTGTGCTCCACCTTCTTTTGAAAAAAAGAAAAGAAATGGACAGCGATGCCTGTCTACATGGCCTTCGTAGATTTTTCAAAATCTTTTAAACGTGTAGACAGGCAGACACTCTAAAAAATGTAGATTGACATGGGTATTCCAAGGGGGCTTTTCTTTGAAAACGTATTATCGCCATTCACACAGACACTAAGAAGGTCATTATGAGTGTGGTTGTCTATAGACCACCACACTTGCGGTGGCGGTTTGGAATGCTGATGATGCGGCCGCCTGACCTTCACATTACGACCTTGGGAGTCGGACCACCAGGGAACCACCAGCTCCGCCAGGATCTTGGATCCCGGTGGTCTGGAGATGGTGGATATCTTATTCCACAAGGGTAGAGCTGCAAGCAGCGCTGCCCTGGGGATTACGACTTTGTCCTCCATCAGCTTTTTCATGGCAGTAACACCGCCATGAAAAGGGCGTTGGAGAACAGGTACAGGGAGTCACTGGGGGGTCCTCACTGCCCATGCATCTGGCATGGGCAGTGCAGGACCCCCCCTTGCCCTGCACCGTCGCAAACTTCACTGTCTGCTTTGCAGACAATGAGCATTGCGAGGGTGCTGGTGTACCCTGTGGGCTACAGCTTTGCACCAGCTTGATTATGAGCCGGTAATAATGCTGTAGCCTGTTTCCCACTTATCTGGCAGATGGAAACCTCGGTTTCTGCCCTCCAGCCTAGTTGTAAACTCTTAATGGGGCCAGTGGGGAGGTAGACTGTGTGGTGGCAACCTCCCCGTCGGAAGTTCGGCGGATGGTGAAAACCAACTGCCAAACTCGTAATGACCCCCTTGGTGTCATGTAATGTTAGGTGGTGTCCCTAAATTAGGTGCCTATCCTTTGGGGACAATGAGTAATGTGGATGATATTGTCCTGCTAGACCTGACTTCTAAAGGCCTTCAGCAGTGTCCTGATGTTTCGGTCTCCTATCCTGATGCCCAGTTTTTGAAGGTCAATATAAACAAGACCAAAATCATCAGATTCTGTCCAGAAGGGTGCCCAAATGGGAAAAATTCTAAGTGGTTTTACAGTAACTCTACTTTAGAAGTATTAAAGTCCTACCCTTTTCTGGGAAAAATTAGATCAGCAAATGTGGCTGAAAAGGATCATATTGGACATATATCAAATAAGGCTTATAACTATGGTAATGCACTATACATTTATGGAGCGACCGGTTATAGACATTTTAGCTGTATAAAAAATGAAGGTTCCTTCAACTCTTTTATATGCTGTAGAGACAATACAAAGTAATCAATGGCACTTTATAAGGTGGAAGGTAAGATTTTGCGAACTATTTTCTCTTTAAACTCCATAGTTTCAATAGAAGCCCTAAGGTTAAAATTTGTGTTAAGCAGGAGGCTTACCTGCTATTTTCAGATGGTATCATTGTATTTTATGTGCTAGAGAAAACTATTTAAGAAGTCTTATAGTTATGCAATGTCTCCTTCCCTCTCCACAGTCTGGCTCATTTCTATCTAATGTTTTATTTGCATTGCATTACTTTTCTCTGACTAAACTAGAAATGCAAAACATGACCTATGTTTACCTTAAAAACAATTTGAAGCACAATAATAAAATGTCTTCCATGGTGCATGATATGGATTTATGCAGAGCAAAACTTTGCCTCCATGGTGTCATTCTGACCTGCCAGGTAGCTACACTTCAGGCATATTTAAGTTGGAACCTGGAGTATAGGGTGCATAGATGTATATTGCTATGCATGATTAAATCTTTACCACTAAAATCCATAATGGACGCATGGCAGAATATAGCCTAGGACAAAATAATCTGTAATTTCCGCTATACTCGTGTACAAACGATTGAACATGTAATATCTGTTTGTCCTGTATTAAGGATTTACCAACTGAGATTTTTAAACCACTTTTTAAAAAGTATGGTATTACAACTGTAAAAGCTGCTATGGGTATGATAAATTGCCCAGTTAATGAATTAATGTGTGGAAAATCTTCTACATTTTTCAGTTCCTTTTTAAAATTGTATTAAATTGTTGTGCTTTCATATATGGTAGATGTTGCTGTAAAATCTTAGGGGGTTATTCTAACTTTGGAGGAGTGTTAATCTGTCCCAAAAGTGACGGAAAAGTGACGGATATACCACCAGCCGTATTACGAGTTCCATAGGATATAATGGACTCGTAATACGGCTGGTGGTAAATCTGTCACTTTTCCGTCACTTTTGGGACGGATTAACACCTCCTCCAAAGTTAGAATAACCCCCTTAATCACTAATAACAAAACCTGACTTGAAACTTGGCTTGAATGGAATTGGCACAATTGAATTACTTATAAGTCCCTCATAAAGTGCTAACATGTAGCCTTTATTTGCATTTTAAATTGGCCTTTTGCCTGGCCTAGACCTTCCTTCTTAATTCAGATAAGACAACCTAGGGTAGGTCACAAACAGCCCACAGGGTAGGGTGCATTGTATTTAAAGTTTTGGACATATACTTTCAAGTTTTACTTGTCCTGATAGTCACTCCTAAATGTGTTTTTCACTATTGCAGGGCCTATCGCTGTCACAGGACAACATTGAGTTAACTTGTTATACTCAATAAGTGATAGCTTTTGGTTGGAATCAGGTAGGAGAGTCATGGTTGGTGCCTGAAGAATTGTAAATGTAATCCCTCTTTTATGGTAAAGTCACAATTCTGTAAATGCCACTTTTAGAAAGTTGGTATTTTCTTGCCCTAACCATTTGGTGTCTGCAGCCTGTTTTTTGGCTTATGTGAACAGATGTAGTTGACAGATGGGCTTTGTGTATACTTCCAAGACACCATCGCAATAGAGGCTGTGGGTGTTGGCAGGATGGGTCATCCTGCCTTAATTGAGGGGAAGTGGTGACAACTGAAATTACATAATTGATGACCTTACTGTGGATGGTGAACAAGAAATTTAGAGTTACCTGATTTATTTGTAGTTATAGTTAGGTCAGACTTTCCATAGGAAGAGTATTTATTAACCTCAGCTACTTCCTTAAATGATTCGTCAATAATCCGTCAAGTGGGGGCCAAGAAGAAGGGGGGTCTAAAAATGTGATTTACCTATGCAATTTCTCATTAGAAATTTAGACCGTTATATAGAAATTACACCAAAATTACATCAAAATTTGCTGAAAGCTTGAGCTTCACCTGGAAAGGATGCTTATTATGATTTGATGTAAATCTTTTCAGCCATTTTCGAGAAATCAAGATTCAAAGGATTTCCACAGTGCTCCTTTGATGCAGCAAATAAATAAAAAAAGGCTATCTGTTTGCCCAACTGGGCTTTTTCCCATTGGCCACTTGTGTACTGGAGCAGTCCTATAGCACTGAGTGATCTGTTTGGCTGCCACAGCGAAAAAGTGAAGTTGTGGCCACTATTACATAACTTACGATCCTAGAGTCCTGAAACCTAAAGAAAATAAGCTGTAAGGGAGCAGGGTAGGGGTAGGCTGACTCGTTTACAGTCATACGGGGGTTGGGAGCCCTACAGGGACCCTCCCAGGAGCAAAACAAAATCATTAGTGATGTCATTAATGATTTCATCAAACATGTGATGAGTGATAAAATATGTCAGATCATAAACAGTGCTTGGCGATGGTACATAAAATAGTTAGTTTGCTGATGTATATCTGACAAATTTCTGTGGTCTTTAGGGTTTAAAATGTTATGTTATTGCTGACATTATCATCTAATTATAAGGTCTCTTTATACATATATAAACGTTAGGTGAGTGATGGTGAGTACATATATATATATATTTATATATATTAAAAATTATGAAATTATGTTTACAAACTTATCTGCAAGGTAAAGTGCTACCAATGTAAACTACTGTTATTTAAAGGTACAGCTAAGATAATGGATCCGATATAAAGACTCCTGATGTACTAGAATGTGAGGTAATAACATACAACCTCCTATTTTAGTCTGCTGTGTGATCTGAAACCAAGTCACTAATCGTGATGAAGACTATTGACGTTGATATAACTGATGATGTATATACACTTATTTTTTTACGTTTTTTCTATTCAAGGCTAGGGTCTAATATTGATTGAGAAGTCTTAGGGGAGGCAGGCGTCAATGATGCTGAGTGGTGGAGAGATGGCTTCACCAGACAAGGCTTTGGTGAAGGATGAGGGCAGGATTTTTTCCTCCAGGGGGTGGCAACGACAGTTAAGAATGTATGTGAGGTTTTTGGGGGAGAAGTAGTTAATGGATTTACATTGCAGTAGAATAAGGGGTGAGAGGAATATAGTCTTGCTTGATGTTGTTTGCATACTATTTGGCTTTGACTGATCTGCCTATGTGGTGTGCAGTGTGATATTGTTGTACGAGGTCATCCAGACTGCCATTTTCTATTTCCTTTGCTATTTGTGGAGTGAATGTTTGCTGTCAGAGACGTCCTTGAAGTACAAGGGTGTTGAGCCACAATGCCCTTCGGAATATGCCCCCTTGTTATGTTGCATGCTAAAAGTGACCAAAGAGCATGTCTTATATAATGGCACTTTGTGTATGGGGTTAGCTTACCAGCATTAGGGTAGTAGTGGATTTCACCACTTATTACGGGGTGCTTTATCACATTCCACATTGTTAATCTTTAAACTAATAATTCCTTTCAAGGCACTGTTGTGTATGGAGAGCCAATTACAGCCAGTCTTGGCACAGATGGAACACACTATTGGAGTAAAAACTGGGCAAAAGCAGCAGCATTTGTGACATCTCCACCTCTTAGCCCTGATCCTTCCACACCTGACTATCTTTGCACCCTATTATCTTGGTAAGAACTAATGTTTTCTATTATGTCGTTCATCTTTTGAAGCAGTGTTACCAGTTAATGTTGAAGTGATATGATTTTTCTTTTTCATTTATTAATTTCCAAAACAACGTATTAAGGAGCTATGTTATGTGTTAGGGTGTGAGATGCAACAAAAACAAATTGAGACCTACATTTAAAAACAAAGATGTGAGTTTGTTCAAAATATTTAACGAAATGTAACATGGCAGGACGTTTTTTTTCTAAAGGAGTGCATGTAAATGTATCATCCATCAACAATCTCTAAACTTGGCACCTTTGAATACAATCTAATGTCTAATCACCAATATTAGCTTCAGACAATTCTACCTTTGATTATTAAGCAAATGTCCTCCTGTTAATTTTTGTAGGAAAGTCGTCCTTTTTGCCCTGATCATTCCAGTTTTTTTACTGATTCTGGTGGTTACTAACTCTGAAAGTGCCTTGGACTCTGCTAACCATGCTGAGGGCCAGATCTCTATCTTCTAAAGGTATATGGTAATAGGTATAGTTCTAAGTGGCAAAGACAACATACCTGTGAGTCCCTAGTATACAGGGAGGATACAGTAGGGCACGTAGATTTAGGGGCCCCAATTGACTTAATGCACTTAATTGTGCACTGCTGTGGTGTCTGGTGTCCTTTTAAAGCCAGGCCGGCCTTGCAGACTGGATTTAACATAAAACTGTATCCAAATTTGACATTGTAATGAAAAGTTCTTCCAAAGTCCAAAACTCCCTTTTTATAACTTATAGGTCACCATTAGGGTCTGCTTTAGGTGCCCCAAGGGTAGGGTTCATTGTTATAAAAAGCAGAGATGATATAAAACATGTTTTATATGTCCTGGTATGACCAAACAGCCAAAGTCGCTTTTCCCTGTGGTGATGCTGCTAGTCCCATAGTCTAACATGGGAAGGCTTTATTAAACTTAATATAGTCTAACCTTTGTTTGGAGCTAGCTAGACATATCATTCATAGTATCAAAATAAATGTTATAATAGGTTCAACAACTCACCAATGTCAAATTTATTATAAATATTACAGGAAAGTAGTTGTAGAACTTACTATCATGAAGTTACTTAAAGGAGCCCTGCAGCAGCCTCTTCTGATTGGTCACCAGTTTACAGTCTGAGTCAGGCTTCTACCTGAGTAGGTGTGAAGAGGCCTGGGGCTGCAACAGTACAGCCATTTGGTGGGAGAAGATTTGTTTCCTGGAGAAGTCAGGGAGAGGAATGGGGCTGGGGAGATAAGCCGGACTTCAAAGGCAGGAGAACAGATGCCATGGGACCCAAACTAGCCCCCACGTCCTTGGTCCTCAGCCTGATTGGAGCCCCCCTAATTAGATTAGTGTAGTGTAGTAGAGTAGTCAGAGGTTAGCCAACCCTCTGGGTTGGGCTACACAGACAACAACACCAAGAAGAGAATTTTTGATTTTTGGGTGCACTCTGCTTCACAAATATACTACACTTTGCAGGAAGTGGTCACAACAAAAGGAGGTAGCTTTGCCCCTATGGGTTTGGGTGCCCCCCGTTTCTGCCAGTGTAGAATGAAGGATATATAGGATAGCTGCAGGAGCTCCTCTGATCGCTGCCTGGAACATCAGAAGAAGAAGGACTGCCTGCTGGACCCTTGAACTGTGCCACATGAGGCATGCACTCAGAATGACTGCACCTGCTACACTCACAAGGCTCCACAAAGAGAGAACAGGGCCTGACCTAAAGGAAAAGGAGCGGAATATCCGAACAGCAACAGGTACAACAGAGCTGGAAGAAGTCATCTGCCAAGTCAAAGAGATGATCACACCAGCTGACTAGTTGCAATTGGATTTTTCCTAGACTGTGCAGGTTCATTGTGGGAAATTGAGTCCCAGTCCCCAAGCGGTAATCCAGAGACTCTGAATCCTTGGCTGGTGCTACAGGACCCTTATTTTCCCCGAAGGAACTCAGAAACAACAAGATTTCAAAGTTTGGAAATTTTTTGTAAAGTTTTACAAATATTTCCTGGACAAGAACGGTGCAACGTCGAGAGTCAAGCCGTCATTGTCGACTCATGAATTGGCCTGACCATGCAGGTTTTTGTTCCGCTGAAACCTCTTGAGTTTCTTGCAGTCCACATTGAGGCCAAAAACTTCTAGAGGCTCACAAAGGCATTGCACAGCAGCAGGCTGCCATCATTGGATAAAACTCCAGAGGAATCTTCATCGAAAGAAAAGCTCCAAGACAAAGACTAAGGGGGTCATTACGACCCTGGCGGAACAAGTCCGCCAGGGCTGTGGGACGCGGTGGCACCGCCGACAGGCCGGCGGTGCCCCGCGGGGCATTCTGACCGCGGCGGCTCAGCCGCGGTCAGAGAAGGGAAACCGGCGGTCTCCCGCCGGTTTCCCGCTGCCCCAAAGGAATCCTCCAAGCCGGCGCAGCATGCTGCGCCGGCATGGGGATTCCGACTCCCCCTCCCGCCATCCAGTTCCTGGCGGTTCTCCCGCCGGGAACCGGATGGCGGGAGGGGGAGTCGCGGGGCCCCTGGGGGCCCCTGCCGTGCCCATGCCTATGGCATGGGCACGGCAGGGGCCCCCGTAAGAGGGCCCCTAAAAGTATTTCAGTGTCTGCAAAGCAGACACTGAAATACGCGACGGGTGCAACTGCACCCGTCGCACCTTCCCACTCCGCCGGCTCTATTACGAGCCGGCGTCATCGTGGGAAGGGAGTTTTCCCCTGGGCTGGCGGGCGGTCTTGTGAAGACCGCCCGCCAGCCCAGGGGAAAACTCGGAATACCCTCCGCGGTCTTACGACCGCGGAGCGGTATTTCGGAGGGGGGAAGCCTGGCGGGCGGCCTCCGCCGCCCGCCAGGCTCGGAATGAGGGCCTAAGAGCCTGAGTTAGATAATGGCGGACGAGTTACTCCGTCACAATGGTCACAGACATCCATTATATTTTAAGGGATTTAAAATTCAACGGATGGGTTATCTGTCTGTTGTGAACTGAAGGTAAACATTTGAGTGGAACCTACCACTCAACCTATCTGACCAATGCTCCATCGCAGTAGGCCTAAATCTTTGACTTTTCACAATTCCGCATGAACAGATTGCTGCGAGTGGCACTTTACGCTTTTTGATCCTAAAATGCTTAATTATTTATCCCAAGTTTGAAAATTCATATCTCCAGTGCCCTACAATGGATTTTTGTCATTTTGGTGTCCTTTTAGAGATATAAATATTCCCTTTTATTTTTATAATTGGAGTTGTATTTCTTATTCTGTTGTGTCTTTTACCTATTTACTGGTTTGGTGTTATCAAGTGCTTAACACATACCTGTCTCCTAAGTTAAGCCTGACTGCTTGTTTGCTAAGCTACCAAGGGTTGGGCAAGGATTCATTTATTGATACTTGACTGGACCTATTGGTGACTGTGGTATTATTACTAGCTGAGGGTGAATACTTCCACCTCTTAATAATTTACTTTCATACGTTTCTTTCACCCAGTAAGCACAGCACTATTTCAGAACAAATCACAGAGTTCATGCAATGATCCTCATGATAGCTCTGCTGCATTAGGAGACTGTGAGCTGTCCTGCTTAAGCAGGCTGTGAGTTGTCAAGGTATGACATATTACGCTTGGCAAATGGTTTCTGTCTGTCCTCAGTAGGCAGTAACCAGTCCCTGCTTTGCATCCACAAAAACAGTTGCAAAGCTTTCATGCACTATATTGCATTTTCGCTTGTGACTCACATTGGCTTGTACTGTTTGAATTGTGATTTTAATGTCCATTACAAACTGCTTGCACTGTTGTGCACTACGAATTGAGGGCCATATGTACGATCACTTTTTCCCATAGACACAGAATGGGTAAAAACCTTTGCTACATCTGGCCCTTAGACACTAGTTTTGCAGTCGGTTACACTGATTTTGTAAATGCAATGTCTCTTGCCCGAAGGCTAATAGAGGAAATATATGTACATTGTCTGCTTTTTTATAGGTTCCTTAAGAGGCATGTCTGCTACACTCGTTGGATATTCCCAAACAGGAAACAGTGATCATGAATTTTTTTTAAAGTTGTTTAACCATGAAGGAGCATTTGTCATATACATTGTGCTCACAAACACATCTGAAATGTTTGTTGATCAGAAAATCTGGACTGTTGACAAATAGTATTGCACTGCTGTGAAGATCATTAGAAAGAGTAGCTATCATTCATTCATTCAATTTCAGACTGATTTCCAAAGTCCCATGATCAGATAAAGCCTTTTCTTTCAATACCAACAAGTAACACTTATTGGCAGACCACAAATCTATTTTTTGCTGTGGATTTAGCACTGAAAACAGAACCAAAAAATTATGGGTAGACATTCACCACACATCGGATCTTGGAAACTCCTGTCATCTGGTTTTTATTTACCTTATGGCAATCTATGACACAATTAGCCACCCTAAGTCAATAAGGAGTGTGCATAATTGCATATTTCTGTCCATTTCACCAAAGTTTTTGAAAATTTGTGAAATTACACTTTTAGCATAAAATGTTGGTGCCCAACCTCTTATGTCACTGTTTTCTATCTAAAGCCAGGCTTAGCATAAACAAGTCAGGTGTAATATCATCAGGAGACGGTCTCAAGCAGAAACAGTCTCTTTTAGTGGCATTTCCTGCACCAGACAGTTTCCCATCTGCAAAGATCATATGAAATTATGTAATGAGAAATTATGAATTTCACAAATGTTGCCTTCCGTAATTTACATACTCCACAGGCATAGGGTTAATACAAATCCTAGAGATGTATGTGGGCTTTCTATCCAACCCCCTAGTTCATGCAACAGCCAATAACCACAGGGGGTCAGGTAAGAGTAATCCCAAATCGATGTTCCGGCAGTGTCTAGCTGCCTTCCCCCCAGCTTCTCCAATCACTATATAACTTGATACACTGAGGTGGACTTGGGAAACCTTTTTTAAAACCATGTCAATGTAGAACTAATGAATTTGACTGTTACTTGGTAGAATTTCTATTTTATGTAATAGTATATCTTTTTTTCTTTTAGTGGAGATCTACAGGTAACCGGCAGTGCACATTGCACATTCACTACAGCACAAAAGGCAGCAGGAAAGGATAACTTTTCACTTATCCCTGAAGGAACCAATGGTATTGAAGAAAGAATGTCTATTATTTGGGAAAAATGTGTTGTAAGTAGGGAAACATTTGTATATGTATCACGTTTCACTGTATTGCATTCTGTCTTAAGCTAATGTTATTCACTGAATGTTGAAATGTGAAACACTGTTATCACTATGAATCAAAATCCCAAAACATGATATTTTAATATAATGCTCTGATTCTGTTTGTGTCCGTAATGTTTGTGCACTCTGTGCTGGCATGCATAACTCAAAGTCTTTCAATATTCATAGTATTTGAATATTGAATGTATTGTTTCCTTTGACAATATACTCATGGCTCATAGAGAAATAACAGACAAAAAGAAATTAAACACATGAAAAAGCATTGTTTACACTCTCTGAGGTCTAAAAATATTTTTCACACTGTTAATAGGTAAAATAAATCTCCCAGTCAGCACTGGCGAGATTTAGTTGTCTGTTGTCAATTATTTATGTAGCAAGGCTTCCAAATTCTTGATCACAGTAGTAGAACAATCCATTAAAATCATGCTTCAGTGAGTCCCATTGGCTTAACCTGGTATATGGATGCTTCCCATCATTGCAGTAAACAGATCAGTGTTGCGTGACATCGGCTGTCCCACTTCGACCAAGATATTTTTTAAACTGCACAAACATGCTCCTCTTTCCACATACCCACAAAGTACATACTCTACTCATCAATTGAGTACTCTGCAATCTATGTTGTTACTTGTAGCTTTTAACCGTCAGACAGGCTCACTCTTAGTGAGATCACATAACTCAATCTAGTATCACCAGATGTCATGTGCACACATGACAACCAGCTGCAACAGTTCATGAGACCACCTGCACCAACTATCAGATGAGGCTGTGTTATGCATTTGTTTTAAACAATTTGCATATTGCTCTCACACACCACGATCATCAATATTATGGTGAATTCTTATTTCTACCTGTAATGGCCAAAGCTCTTCTTGCATAAAGTGCATTGGGTGAAAATGACTGAAATATTTTCAGGCCCCTTAATGTGTAACATTGTCAGGCCCCTTAATGTGTATGTTCCTGCCAGGGCTTTCTAAGATCTCTCTCAAAATATAGAGTCAGTCCCATGGAGAAGGGCCCTGTCAGGTCTGAAAAAATTTAAATGCAGAGTGGAGGTAGAAATAAATTGTGGTTCATGTTCTTTAACTGCTACTGTCGGCCTCACCTTCCAAATGTAAAAGAAGATTATCCTTCTATTTAAACCCCACCCTCTGGAACATTCCTTCCCATTCCACTTGCCATGGTAAACTTGGCCTCCCCTTATGTCATATTCATGAACCTTTCCTGGCTCTCAGTGAAACACAAGATGACATTGAAACATTGTGTACCATCCACATACCCTCAAGCGAAAAGCTAACTTGAGAACATCCCATTCTCCCACCTGAAATGTAATTTGCAGTAACAACCAAGAAATTGGGCAGGGCAAATTCAGAATTAATAAATATGGAGGCAGTTCTATCAGCAGACAGCCACTCCCATCACTCTGATGCGATCTCTGGGACACCCTCTTTTTTCTGAATAGCACAAAGCAAACAAGTGGGGGATACATAACCACTCTGGTAGTATCTTTGCCCTACTTACTCAATTTGAATAGATATTTCTGTGCAACATATATGCGGAAACTAATGTTAAATGTGCAGTTTTGGGGGCTATGTAAATTATTTGTTTTAACAAATGGCCTATAATGCATATAGAAAAAGTGGTACACACCTGCCCAACTCTTCTTCTGTCACAACACAAGCCATATGCCAACCAACATTCAAAAGACTAAAACTGAGGAGAAATCACTGAATGTTGGACATGCAAAGTTTGGAAATTCTCTACCATCAGCCATGATTGTGCTGTCAAGATAACCATTTTTAATACAGGTTTAACACAGAACACACCATTTTAACACATAAAGGGTAGGATGGTAAAATTAGGAAACATAAGGTGGAATCAGGACGAGGCATTGAACAACTCCGACATTCATTGACATTAGTAGAAAAATTTAAAAAGCCTTTGGCTTATGCATTTTTATTTATTTATTTATTTATTTTACAAAGGAACCTTTGTCTTTCTTTTGGATAGTTACCCTACTATTGTCAACATCTTTTTATTTCAAACATAATTGTAGAGATCTGAAGTGGCTAAAGTGATGAACATTGCCACAATGTAAAACAGCAAAACAAATAAGTAAAGAAATATGATTTCAATATAAATGCATGAATTCCTTTCACTACATGTATTTGTGTGGTCTGCCATCAAAGCGTAAGTCATAAAGTCAATGAGAAGTCAAAAAATGTTGCTAAAGGACTAGTTACTCTAATGTAGAAGCTGGTAATTATGTTGCTTCTTCCAGAAAAAAAAATAGTTTATTCTATTTTTCTTATGCAAGACCAATTTAACACTTATGGAGCTCTACAATTCACTTATATATATTTGCTCTCTACAGTACAGTGATATATTACTTCTCTGTGTGAATGTTTGAAGGAACAAAGAGCAGTAATATTCCCCAGTAAAATTCTTTCACTTAAGTCACATTTTCATAAGAGTACATTCCCTCCACAATGGGCTCATTGTAGAAAGTGTAGTCCTCAATTATGTTCTGAATTATCCAGATAGATTCCAAGCATATTCTTTTCTAACCTTCAAAGGAAAGCATGTAGTAGGTCAGAGTACTTATAAGAGACAAACAGTATGAATTTGTACATCAGAATAGGAATCACAAATAGGAAATCCGTATTTGCAATTTCCTATTCTGGGAATCGTAAACTGCTATTTCTACAGGGTAGAAATTGTAGTTTGCGATTTCTTAATGGCCTTTGTATTACATAAAAAAACGGATTTGGACCGTTAAGAAATGCAAAAGGACTTTTTATATCTGGCCCACATTTGGTTTTTCAGCTGTGACTTCCAAGGCAACTACTCCAGACATTGTGGAAGAGACAAGGAGCCTATATGAGATGATTACATTGAGAAGGCAAAGCAAGTAGTAGCACATGGGGATCACTTTACTGCCAAAATGCACATGCATTGTCATGCATTGCACATTGATGCACATGCAACCATTCCTTTGGATAGTTCCAAAATACTTTGTAAACCCAGAGATCACTCACGATTAAAGTACTCACCACTGGAGCACTAGTGAATAAGGCTGCAAATGTACACCTTAACAAATTGGTGTCAGTAAAAGCAAGTCACAATTGTCACAGCACTGAGAATCTCCATTTTCATACATTAGAGGTCCTCTAACCAGGTTTGGGCATGGACTAATAAGATTTTTGTATCCAGATGACTGCAATTCCAACATCAGAACCCACTTTTCTTCATGCAGTGCTAGTTCAGTACACAAACATAGCCATGCTTCATAACCTAATCAAAAAAGCATACAACATGAGTAATAATTAATGTGCTGTTTTTTCACATCCATACTAGTACAAGTGAAATGAAACTCAAGTGGACTTGCTGGCAGACACAGTAGTACCTTTGTCGCATAGGCTCTCATTATTCTAATGAGACTACTGGATTTTGAGTGGCAGAATCGCCTGCGGCTTGGGAGAATAAGTCTAACGCACTGCATGTGACACCTGTCACTCCATCCGAGTTTTGCTGTGGCTAACTAGCAGTGCCTCACCTCTACCCGGGGGCAGGGATGAATGGGCAGCCGGGCGAATGACATAATTGGTTTCTCAGGGAAGCCGTGGTCACTCAGGTCTCATCCGTTTCTCTCAGTTACCTTAGTCTCATATATAAATGACAAACAGAGGCAGTATATGTTTTAATTATGACTTTAAAAAAACGACTGCATCCTAGATAGCAAAGCGTGAGCTGCAATAACCTGGATGACACAGCATGACAGTATTAAAATTGTGACGAGGAGAGTGAAGCATAGAAATAACACTATCATATTGTCACTATGGTCAATAGACTAACTCCTACCTAGGCTATGATAGAGCACAGCATGTTAAGCTCTAATTCTGCCCTTCAGGTTCCCCTGGGAAGACATCATTCCCCATACCTGAGCAAAGGCCCGCGTCCTGCGTTAGCATCTTTAGCGAAGTATTCGCCAATCAGCATACAGTCGTGGTTCTCTGGCTGGATTCTCCCTCTAACCTGTAAGGGACAAGGAAGTGTTTTTATAACAACACAGTTGATGTTCTGAGAAAATGTTCCTACTTAAGGATGTGTGTTTTCTACGAATGTTGGAGACTAAACTTCTACCACGTTCACCGTCAATGTACCGTGCTGTAGCCTTGGAAGAAACACAGAGTGAGCAAGAATGTCTTGTTTGAGTGCTGGCCTAGGCAAAAACAGTTAGATAAACAGAAAATAAAACAAGAAAGTGGCTATTGTAACAATAATAAAGTAAAGCCGAATAAAATATATCTAGGTTAGAGTTCACAGCGGCTTGGTCTAGTGTGTTAAAATAACGTGCATAGCTAAAATGGCTACACAACACCTCCTCCGACAACCCTGCACATGCTTATGCCAGAGGGCAAAATTAGAACTGCATTTATACCCAGTTGACAGATACACATTGCAAAAGGCAATAGCACCTGTTATACAATGTCATTAATTAATCACAGCCAGGAGATTATACCTGTGAAGGTCATATGCCCAAAACAGATGACAACTGGCAATATGCACAGCTTTATCAAGGACAAAATGTGTATCCTGTTACAGGACATACAGCCTAATGTAAAGTAGGGTGAAAACACAGCTATCCATAAAAACAGATAAGATACAGCCTGCAAGTGGATCCGGGCCACAACACAACATAGGCTGGGTGTAGTTCAGCTCAATGACAGATATGGCTGAATTTTCAAAAAAAGGATCACCCTTGCTCAGTTACAGGGCCTAGCCTTGTACTTGATTGGGAGAGGGACACTAAAGGTGATCGGACTGGATTTGGCTGTATCCGTTACATCTAACCTCCACATTACATAATCACTCCATATCCCTGACCAGCATTACAAAAGCGCAGAGAATCATTGTATGAGTGAGAACAATCTTCCCCACCAAACAATACTACCTTAGCAGAATGACTTACAATAGTGACAGGATGGAGTCTTGGGCATTTCTGAATGAGGTCTATGGTAAGGTCATTTATTTTTTTCAATCTTTCTAGCATAGATAGTGTTTTGTTGACAGTGATGAAATGAGTGTTTCTGTTTAGTGATACAAACATACACAACAAACAATGCTTGTGTATCAGTGTTTAAATACATACTACTCTATGCATCTTCAGAAAGGTGTAAATGTGATGCCGGAGGTAAATGTCTGCACCACTGACACACTCTCTATGAAGTTCTGCTACACCTCGGCACTGGCCCACTGAAAGATCAGCATACCAAATGTCCAGTCAATCACATGTTACCTTTTACAATCAAAAAGCTTAGTTGTATGGTGATGTCTACGAATTTCTGGTACAAATGTTACGCAATTAGCTTTACATTAGTCCAGTGCCTCTCAAGGGCTTATAGACCTGGCCGTTATCAATGCCACCTTACGTGAGTGTCTCTGAAAGGTTAGTTGGGCTAAGATAGAATCTGTCATGTTCTAGGCAAATACCTCTGTGGTGCTGAGGTGGCGCTCGGAAAAAGTTACAGAATAAACAAATGCCTTCTGAAAAATAGAAAGTCCTAGGGGTAGTCATTCCCACACACAGTTGGCATTACAGAAAGAGGGGCCATCCTAGATTAGACCAAGCTTTAGCTAGTCACCAGTAAGGTATTTCCCATCCTGGGTACAGCCAGTAACTTGTGGCTTTTATTATTGAGGGTAAGTATGGTGAAGGAATATTGTGAAAAGATTTATGGAGCTATGGCAATGGTTTGCGACAAACATGTCTCATCAGTGCTAAACTTAATTGCATTTATGTTAGTGCCTGTGGATTCCAGTATACTTTGAGAGTCAAATATTAATGTCTACCTAGATTGGTGTCCAATGCCAGATCATTGCTTCTGAGAAGAGGCTGAAAACTGTCAAGTCTGAATGATAACCCTCAGTGTCTCCATGTTTCAAGGTGAGGTGATAGGAGTTTAGCAGTTTAATATTATAACATAAACCTGCAGTGCCTGTTCAAGCAGCCATTGCATAAACACAACCATGTATATTCAGATGTCTTCCTTTCCCTCTCTGTCTTGAATATACCTTTGTGTAGTGCAATCTTTAGATGTTGGATGCAGTCGTGAGTCCCATAATAGGTTTATCCAATCCACATTCATTGATGGGTTAATAGAGTCTCTGTAAGGGGGATTAGTTAACTTTTGTAGTACTAGGCTATGCTTCCTTAAAGTTTGTATGTCAGAATAAAATGTACAGAAATATTTTCTGAAAAAAATGTCATGACTTAAATATGGTTGTCAAATTTGCTGCATATTTCCATTATTAACGCCAATTGGGTGACAAAAATGTAGGATAAAGTCATTACATGAGATATTTTCTCAGAACAGTACTGTACCTTCCTCAGTATCATAGCCCCTATCTGAGCATTGTAAACATAATTTTGTAGTCTTGTCCATGAGTGGGATATTGATTGTACTGAAAGGGTAGGCTTCTCTTGTTTACGCATGGCATCATTTTAGCGTCCATGTGCTTATAACCTGCTTCTTACCATAATGTCTTGACAATTGGGTGGTTTTCTAAAAGCAGTGAAGGCCAACCATTGAATTTCTCTCACAATGTTTCATCTTGCTGCAGAATGGATTACAATTTCCTTGCATCATTACCTAGGTTTGGGTTTCAAACTGTGAATGTGAGTCATAACACCCAGATCCCTACTCTAGGCTTCCCCTGCACTGTATTCCAACATATCACTCTGTGAATTTGGTAACCTGTGATTCTATAATATCCATAGTATATGATGTCAGATATGAAAACCAGTGTATTGCCATGTAATCCCACTCTGATGTGTATAAGCATATCCTATTGAATGCTATTTCATGGAAGCATATAGTGGCAAGTTTGTGTGCTTCAGATAAAAGCTACCACTGTTTAGATGGCTGTTTTTTATGTTTCACGTAAAAGCTGCCACTCTTTAGATGGCTGTGTCAGCTGTTGTTTTGTGATGCACCCTGATATGCAGCCAGCTGTCTGGTATACATGGTAGTGTCCTATAAATGCATTGTTTTCTATTGAGTAGACATTGTTTAGTGTTGATATTTGGATGAAATTAATTAAAACACCTATAGAAAGGAAAGAGGTTCTGCTCCCCAACCTTCCAAGTTAAGCTGTTTCCCTCAATGTAGCACAGCTATGTTAATGGACTCCTGATTAAATGTGAAAACTGAGGTCCCATTCATGCTTCCATTGTGCTACCCATCATTTTTAGATATGTGCCATCTCCAAAGGTGAAATAGTTGTGGATTAGACTGAGTCCCATGGGCTTGGCTACAGTGTCATTTAGAGGGTCCCGAACTCTAAGGTCATTTTAGGAGAATGTAATATTTATGTACAGTTGATTCCAAATCCATAATTACATAATTGTTCCTGTTGGAGGAGAAATGGTAGCATTGTGTTTTTTAAATAGATCAGTGGTTTCTTTGATGTAGCTGGGGGCTCTTTCTTATGAACTCCCCCTTGGACTTGTAAGTTAAAAATCCATTTTATTAATAGCTTAACTAATGTAAGAATGGTCCATCATGAAAGTAGGTATATCAATGTTTTTTAGTCTCATTAAGGTATTATTAACTGCTTTCTTCACATGAATGGTATTAATATTTTGCTTGGCCCACTTCTCACAAAGAACCTGAACACACATGTATTGTTTTGTAAGTGTATGTATGTATACTGAGAAATTACAGTACATTCTACTCTTGACAGGTTTAGATTTGTAGACTAACATGTGAAACTACCATGCTGCATTGAAACATCTTTATTATATTTTGCTTTAAAAGGTGCATATTTCTTCATGTCTTATTTGAATTAGTCAACATTTTTTGTCTATTTTCAGATGTCAGGAAAGATGGATGAAAATGAATTTGTTGCTGTAACAAGTACCAATGCAGCCAAGATATTTAATTTTTATCCTAAAAAGGGAAGGATTGCAGTAGGTTCTGATGCTGACCTGGTGATATGGAACCCGAAAACAGTAAAAATTATTTCAGCAAAGATGCATAATCTGGTAAACATACTTATTATCTTATTTCAATGCTTAGATTCTGGCACTTTTTAGATTCTGGAACAAAGTGTCATATTTTGTATTGGAATACAGTACAGTGGTCATGCAGGCTTTGTTGTAAATTGTAATACATCATATGTCTTAAATTTACACAGGACCCATCATGACACATGACCTGATGGACTACAGTGCTGAAGATTGGCTGGGCACTTTTGCAGTGTAGCGTAGTATGGTACTGTGCAGACAAATCAATTCTCCTCATTCTATTTTGATTGACATTTAAATGTGGGTCTTCCCATAAAGCTGTCTTCCTTATTTTTTAAAGTACTTCAACACCTAGGTTCTTACAGTGAATTTAAAAAAGAATGAGAACAAGGAAAATAAAAGAAAAGAAAAGGAAAAAGAAAGAAAACATACAATGATAGAAGTGTAGAGAGAGAGCCTCATGATTTTAAATCGAAGTGAGGAAAAGTCAGGCATGTTTTCCTGAAGAGCTCACATTCTGAAGCTTTCCTTGAAAATACTTTCAGGGCATAGAGCCAGACTGTTTCAAATCCTCAGACAAGAGATCTACTTTAGTGGGCATTTTCAATGTCACTGTCTGCTTATTATAATGTCTATCACTAATCCCTGTTAAATATTCTCAAAGAGTACTGCATCCATCTCAGGTAATCTGACTTCTTTTTTCAGAAAAGGTCATTCAGAAGTGAAACCCAAGATACCAGTTATTGATGTAGACATGGATGTGGCACTGTTTGTGAATACATAAAGTATGATTAAACAGATTATATTAGTAGTCAGAGTTTATTTATAATATTCTTGATCAGGCAGTCATAGCATAGTTGTAATTTGATTGTAAATAGTCAGCCTGATTTACTAGAAGAGAGGGTAAAAGGGATTCTTCTATTAAATGGTACACCTTCCATTGACATTGTGACCACCAAAACCAGCAAAGATGGACTTATATCCCTGGTTGTTGTGCGTCTGGCACAGTTATTTCATCTTCAACTATGGTGCATTACCATCTTCATATAAAATAGTAAACAAGCAGTACCAATAGGGGTCATAGGGCCACCGCATGTTCTAGTGGAGTCAAATTTGTGAAAAACTAACATAGAAATGTTCATGAACTCTCACCAAAAGGTAAGCCTTTTGTCCTAATAGGCTAGGAAACAGTATCCTCTTATGTGTGTGATACCACACTTGCTAGTGGTGTACTGTACAGTACATTGTCTTCACAGATATTGTAGAAATTGTCCAGTCTGACACTGATGTTGGAGACATTTCCATCAATTTCAGGAAGCATAGCCAAAATAGAAACTTTGTGGGCAACCCTTGACTGTCATACTGGAGAAATCAAAATATAGAAGAATGTGTACTGCGAGTGTGACTGGATACTCACATATCAAACACCTGTGGATGGAAATTCTGCTAGCAAAACTCAAGATCAAACTGATAGTCTCTGAATTATCAAATACTACTGCCCTGCTAAAGGACAAACAAGTATAATGTTTAAAATTATTTTTAAAATGTTTTAATCTAATCATTTGTCACGGAGTTATATTTAATCACATGTTTTGTCACTTCCAGTCTATTATCCAATCTTGTTGAAATATCTTTATCTTCTCCTACCAACCTTTTCTAAACCTTTCTGCAGCACTTTGGATTTTAAATGTGCTCATCGAAACAGGCACCGTTTTTACTAATGATTTACATATTTTTTTGGGAGAAATTAATAAGTTTGTTTTGTTTCTTTGTATATGACTTACCTAGTACTTCAATAATGCAAACTATTATCTTTATTTTTTCAGTTGGAAACTTTCATACTTGACATGCTAAGATCTCGATTTTGTATTGCCAGGCTGTTGATTGTAACATATTTGAAGGAATGGAATGTCATGGTGTTCCTGAAGTTGTTATAAGTCAAGGCAAAATTGTTTTGGAAGATGGAAATCTCCACGTCAGTCAGGGATCAGGGCGTTTTATTTCAAGAAAACCATTCCCAGACTTTGTTTACAAAAGAATAAAGGCAAGAAGTAGGGTAAGGATGATTAAAAATACATTTCAACTTTCCTACTGATCATGGATGTTTACTATCAAAAATTTTGTAATTCTGTGGACTGGCCTTTTTATGTTTTATCATATTTTGTCTATGTTTCACTAATTTTCCAGAATAGATGCACATTCTTGTTAACAGATCCCTCCAGCACAACTAGTATGCACCATGTGCATTAAAACAAATAGAGTACTATACTAAAGGCTTACATAAAGTTGTTATAGTTATTCCTTCAGGATTTGGGCCCTCATTACGACTTTTTCAAGACCGCCAAAGCCGCGGCTGCCAGATGACTGCCACATTAAAAGTGCTGAGGGATTTCCACCAGAAATCAGGCAGAAATCCATCAGCAGTCGTGTTGGCAGTTGGCGCTGAAGAGGCAGTCCCACCACCAGCACCACCACTCCAAAAGGACGCTGCACAGCGTATTACGACCAGTAATATTGTGTGGCAGTGTCCTGATGGCAGGGTGCTGCTGGCGGTGGAAGCGAATGGGGATCCCTCTCCTCAGGGACGACCTCCTTGACGGATGAGATAAGTTGATCATCTGACGGGGTGGGGGTGTTGAGTGAGTGTGTGTGGTGTCTGCCTGTGTGTTTGAATGTGGGGGGGTGTTGAATGCGTGCGTGTGTTAGTGCGTGTTTGAATGTATGAATGCGGGGCTGAGTGTTAGTGCATGTTTAAATGTATGAATGTGGGGGTGAGTGTGAGTGCATGTTTGAATGTATGAATGTCGGGCTGAGTGGGGGTATGTTATGTTTGTGTATTCGTGGGTGAGTGGGGGTGTGTGAATGCGTTGTGGAGGGGAGAGTGTATGTGTGTGTGCAGCGGTGTATGTGTGAGTGTGAATGGGGGTGTATGTCGAGGTTGCGTGGGGGGGTGTTTGTGTGCATATAGGAGTGTTTGGGTGCATGCATGGAGGTATGTTGATGTGTGCAAGTGTGTCGCTTATTCCTGTTGCCAGGATGCAAGACTGGCAGCATTTTGCTGGCGGTGCGACTGCCAGGAAAATGTTGGTGGTCTCCCGCCTCGTTATACTGCTGGCGGTATGGCGAGGTCCGCCGTGCTGGAGATGCTAACTCCAGCATGGTGGACCGAGGAAAAGCGGCGGATAGGCCGAAGCCAAACCACTGACCTTATCATATGGCGGTCTTCACTGCCGGCCTGTTGGGCCATAGTATCAAAAAGATGTATTGCATGAGTTGTATGATGATAAAGTCTCAGAAAGTTATAAAAATAGTCATTTGAGGAGATGCAATTCTTCAGAAGGGCCTGCACATAATGAATGGACAACACATTCAGTATCCCTCTAATATCTTTGAAACAGCTGTGCGAAAGATTTTGGGCCCAGATTATATCTTGGTGTTAAGGATACTCTATCACAACGGTGACAGAGTATCCTTACATCCAACAAAGTATCCTTAAAGAATAGTCTGCACACCCAATTTATATGCATTGGTGTAACCATGGTTAAACCTCTCTAATGGCCTGATGGAGTAAGGGCCATAGGAGCTTGAACTCTTTGTCTGCCCACCTAACATAGAGAGTCAGTCATAGTGGTCAGTTTACACTGTCCATCACCGCCATAAAAATCCTTGTGGAAAGGAGCAGTGAAAACTGCAAAATGATTCTCTCGCCATGGGAGATAACTCCTTTGGCCAGCAGAGCATTTGCTTTTTTATTTTCAAAAACAAAATCCTGCTTTAGAAATTTATTTTTGAAGAAAAATAAATTGGATGAACAGTCTCAATAGGGAGACTGCCATATCCTGAAGAGCAGCAAAGCAATTTATGTATTATGTAACCGCTACTATCTACAGTATTTCTTGACACAGTCCTCCTTTTCCTACTTCTAACAGAGTACATAAATGGTATAGTTCTTCATGAGCACCAGAGAGGACAAAACAAAAGAGCCACAAGCACAGCATAAACTGTGTGATTATTGAAGATCTTTAATCAATATTGATTTATTAGAATAATGACCCAAAATGATTAACTATTTAATCCTCTTGAAGAATAGAGAAACAAACTTTTAAGGGCCTAGGGGTAAGGTTTCTGAACAGGTTCTTACAATGGGCAGTAAAGGAAAAAACAAGTTCTAATATCTTCTCTGTTCCCAGATGAGGATGTCTAAATATCGTTAAGAAGTTAATATATTTAAAACAAAACGAGGAAGGGGAAAACCGGACAGGTATGGCAATACCTAATACAAAAAGGGGAAAACAGGACAGGCCTGCATTTGTACCACCTGGGTTCATCTATCCTCAAAATTATAACTACCCAACAAATTTGGGGTACATAAGCATAAAACTTGTTGCCCATGTAAGCTTTAATCAAGAACATAAGACATCCATGAAATGGGTGAGTAAACGTTGATAGAAAGTAAGGAAGAACCTCAAATAGACATAGTTCTTCCTCAAAAAGCCAACCTTTTACAGGGCCCTTTTTTCTTTTCCCTCACTTCAATAAATTACTTTGCTTCTTTTTTTTAAATACAATTTTATTTCATTAACATAGCCATCACAAATCGGGGCACATTACAGCATGAATATATCATGATCTTATGTGCAGTACATTATTCATGTAAAGTTACTTAGCAAATTTGTACAAGTTACAGAATCAATGCACATAATGCGAGATAAAATAGGGCTTCTCAACTCCAAATTAATTTACCTCCCACCCAGTCACCCCCAAATTTGCCTCTCATGCCATGCTGTCCCATTTGTGTGCCATCACTGGGAACATATCACCTGCTCAGTTCTCCAACATGCACAAAGATTTACAGGTCCCTCTCTGTTATGGGATCTGATGAATCTAGTCAGTCTCTCCATGTAAACTATCTGCATGGTGTCGGTACCTCTTGTTGTGTCCAGCCCGGGGTTTTTGAGATAATCTACCAGAATCTCCCAGGCTCGAGCCATATCAATCAGACCACGCCCCCTCTTCACCTCATAAAGTAAGACAGCACTCTGAAATCCTGCCCACTTAACAAGCTCTTCTCACCATTTATCCAGCCTGGGACCCTGTGGCCTTCCAATGTATCGTAATATCCAGTTCTGCAAGTGTCAGAGCCAGGTCCATAACCTTAGTAGTAGTCTTACTTTTGCTTGGGGGTGGGGACCCCCCAAGTAAGCAGGCCACAGGAGTGCAAGGAATCGTCCGCTGGGTAATGCCATTAATAACATCCATCACCTCCACCCAAATCCCAGTCAGCGAGGGGCAGTCCACAGCATATGAAACATCCACTATGTGAGTTCACCACATCTGGACTGGTCACCTCAGTTGTGTTGTAAAACCTATTGATTCTGCCAGGCATGAGATAAGCTCTGTGCAAGAAATAGAAGTTTATTAATTTAAACCTGGTATTTTGAGATACTGCAGGGGTACTTTCAATGATCTTTCCCCAGTCCGTATCAGTAATCTGGATTTCTAAATCTAAATCCTCCTCGCATTTCATCGTTGCTTAGTCAGGGGTCTTATAGTATCATCCCACAATGCCTGATAGACATCTGTAACCACTTTAATGCGGCCAGTTGCAGTGCAGAGCAGCTGGCAGCATTTATTGGTGGGGGGGTTCAGCAGTTCCAGTTCCCCAGTGATTTCTGATTGTGGTCACCACTGCTTGGTGCAATAAGAATTGCCCCCCCCGACAGCTCAAAAGTATGAGGTAGGTCCTCAAATGGGAGAAGTTCACGTCTCTGAAGAGGTCCAGCATTCGGGTCACTGCACAGGCAGCCCACTCCACAAGCCACGCAAAACACCAGCCCAAGCCATTAGTTTCAGACACTGCAACAGCAAGTCTGGTGAGTAAGGTGTTTTAGTACAGGTTTGCTGAAAGCAGCACTGCCAACAGAGCTGCATAATCAGTTATTCCTGGAAGTTCCCCTGAAGGCTTTGATAGGGGTCAAGAGAACCCGGAACAGGCCTCAAGATTCTAGGATCGCAGAGAGGGCCTCTCCATTGGGGTCCATCCGGGAGTAGATCTACTGGTTGAATCATTGCAGAGGTGTTGCCAGGTAATGAGCTTCTAGGTCTGGTGCAACCAGTCCCCCTTCATAACTGGATGCTGTAATTAGGACATTGTCACTCTTTGCCTGCCCGACCCCCACATTAGCTCAATCAGCAGTGTCTCAAGGTTTCGTAAAAGCCAGCAGGGAACAAGTAGGGGTAATGTCAAAAAAATGTAAAGCAGCTAAGGAAGTGCTACCATTTTGGCCACACTACACTAGTACGTAGGGCCCTGGTTTCTGCACCAATATTACCGTTGAGGAGGTCCTGGGGGTCATTATAAATATTAACCCCTAGATGTTTCCAGCATGTCTCTTCCCTTGTCAAGCCGCACAGATCCCGGGGTGGAGTTGCCGCAACACAAAGCAGAAACAAGTGGGATTTCGGCCAATTAATGCACAAGCCTGACACCTTCCCAAAGCTCTCAGATGAGCTACCATGCCTGGTAAATCTGGAGCAACATAGCGAAGGAGAAATAACATGTTGTCAGCATACAAAGCTGCAAAGTGAGAAGTGCCTCGACTTCCAGCCCTCAATAGAAAATGCCAGTGCATGCTCTGTTAGCTCATGGTTCCAAAGCAGTGGCTAAAAGGAAAGGGAAGCATGGGCACCCTTATCTGGCCCCACCTTGTAAGAGTCTGAGATCGACCTACCAGTGTAAACCCCCGCCTTGGACCTTGAATAGAGGAGTTTAGTCCAATCTAAAAAGCCTGCCCCAGGCCCATTCATGGCATCATCTCTTATAGGTAGTCCCATATTAGGCTGCCAAAGGCTTATTCAACATCTATGACCATGACCACTGCCATTTATCTTCAGAGTCATTGGCTAGGAGTGATAAGAGTCTACGAATATTAAGTGCTGTATTGCACCCTGGTATAAAACCCACCTGGTCAATTTATTATTTGCTTGGTGTCATTAAAGAAAAACAATGCTGATGCCATGTCAGAATGAATTATGGATGCAGATTATTTTAATCTGGAGTAAATTCCCCAAGTGAATTCCTGTACTTCTATTTATTCATTCGTTATTAAGCAACTGTGTTATGTTCATATGTTCCATAATTGTTGAATGCCTGTTTGTGTCGGTGTTCTGTCACTGTTTGTTCTGTCCGGGGGTTCCGACGATGTCAGTTGGAGCACATCTGACAGAGGGCGCAGTGGTGGTTTCTTACCAGGATCTAAAGAATAATAAAGTCTTACCTAAGGTTTCTCCAAGCCTCTGTGACTCCTTGAGGGACATCATAACAAACTATGTACAGCATATTTGGGTGACGTTGAACTGTTACTACTGCGTTAGTTTTCATGTAGGTGAAATGTTATATATTTTATCTCAAGAGCCTCTGCCCATCACGCTTTGCCTCAACCGACATAGATTTCTCGTACTGGAACTTCCTGACAGCAGAAGCATAACACAAAATAATGAGGTCTTCTGTGAGAGTTGCTGAGAAGTTTCAATGTTTCATGTAGGCTAGCCACGCCTGACATATAAGAACATTGCCTGAGTGTGGAATCCTGAGAAGACAGGACCCATCTTCTCCACAGTGACTGGAGAGGTTTGCATAATGCCATTGCCTCCCAGTCATCACTTGGTCATACGAGGGGATAAACAAGATCAGTTATAACCTTCTATTGAAATGCTTTATAACAGTTTTGTGCATGTCACTACTCAAGTGACTTTCAAAAAGTAGTGTTTTTAAAAGAATCTAAAACATTCTTTTGAGCATTATATCAGTTTTATGATATTACAAACAATAAAATAACAAAAACGTCACTGTCATTGACAAATTAATTCATGAACACATTGACTGTATATATTTAGATATGTGCCACTAAATCATTTTTAAACTGATTTCCAGAAATTGCACCTCGTAATGTGGTTCACAGAGTTCATGAGGTCAGAGCTGAATAGCTCACTTTTTTTTAAAAGAAAATTTGGATAATGACTTTCTTTAAAATGAGGTAGTTCTGCCTTTTTTAGGATCCAGGTGAAGTGCCCCAGGTTATTTGGGCTACAGCACACATGCCAGCCCAGTGAAAGTCTAGAAAGTAAACACTGACATGGTTCTACCCAGAGGCTTAAAGAACGGGACGGCATAAACTGTCATTTGTCTTTAAAAAATGAATTAAAGACTACGGTAGTGGCAGGCTGAGTAAAGCAGCATTTTTCAGTGTCACATTTGTTCACATCACAGGGAACAGACAAATACTGCACACTAAGTGGTTTAGAAATTCAATGGTGGTCTGTGAAACGTAAAATACACTGGAAGAGCAAAATAGATGTCCTAAATGTTCTTATAGTAATCTGTTCATAAACCATTTAACCCAGCATTTAAAATATAAAGCAAGTACAATTACTTTAAAGTACACTTAATAATTAAATCCTTTGTCATCAAAAGAAGTTAAAGCAAAATCTGCCAGTTTATTACTCTAAACAACGAAATATTCTCATAAAGGCAGCGGAAGCGGTGTCACCCACCTTTTAGCAGCAAACACTATATAGCTGTATATATATTGGCTCAGAACGTGTTACAATTATTGGCATTATTATGATATCTGGCAAAATTAAGTAAGAATGCTTGGAGCAGATGTCATTAGACATATACACAAAAGAGCATTAAGAAAGAATTGATAATGTTTAGTTCTTCTTTAATGTACCTAATTATCTCTGCGTACTCAGACGGATATGGGCATATACGTTTCACTGTTATTATTTGTTACCTGATGTTAACAATTACATTTAAGCTCTCCTTCATGCAGAGCTATGTTATACTTAGATCAACATTTCAGTAATTTCTATACAGGCAGATTTTATTGGGACGTACCCAAGAGTGAAATAAACCCAATTCACTGAAAGTAATTTCTACAAAAATGCATATTATAGCCTTATATCCCACTGGTGAGGGCAATATCAGTTGTTAAAGGCTACCGTCTTGGGCCTATAAAGAGGGAAAGGGCCTTTAACAACCCGGTATAGCAAGAGGCAGAAGGGCTATAAGGCGATTAGAATATTTCACCCACTGAGGGCAGAATGTTTTAAATTGAAAAGGAAGAAACAGAAAGACAATCATTGGAATGTTTGAGCGCAGGGCTTATAAGCAGCCATTATTGCCCAGAGTATACATAATTTGCGGTCTATTGTCTCTATCTGTCCATTGGAGTCATGTACCCACCCCTCCTGCTCCAGCAGCTAGAGGGCAGGGAGCAAAGGATGCTACTGGGCCCACAGATCCCTGGGTGCTGAACAGAGTAAAAGTTGTCATTATGATCGACAGTTTGCCTAGTTTGATTGTTGCTGCACTAAAACTTTATGGGGGTAGCAGTCCAGGGGCTTGTTGCTCCTCTTGGAGCCCTTTATGCTTAGGTCTACAACCCTAAGAAAGCCTTAAAGGGCTCCTTAATCTTCAGAGAGAGAGACAGCGAGACCGAGTCCAGGAGAGTCTCCGCTAGCATCTCAGGAGGTCGCTGTTCTCTTGTGTCAGAAGCTGTGTTTAACAGGACAGTAAGTGAGGCGGTAGAGTCCTTTCTCACTTTCCTCTCCTTTAATGAGGTACATCTCA
Source organism: Pleurodeles waltl (assembly GCF_031143425.1). Classification (NCBI taxonomy): domain Eukaryota; kingdom Metazoa; phylum Chordata; class Amphibia; order Caudata; family Salamandridae; genus Pleurodeles; species Pleurodeles waltl. The sequence goes on from NC_090445.1 coordinate 935,889,285, forward strand.
GGTTCAGATTTACAAAACTGTCAGGCAACTCAGTGCAGCAACCAAAAATGCTGTGATGCGTTCCGTGACAGGGAGAGAGCAGGAGAGTGCTATATTTACCGAACTATGGCACTTCCTTCCCCTCTCCCTAGCGCGCCGCAGAAGTTTTCTGCTGAGCACCATGCGCACCAAGTGCAAGGGTGTTTACGTGAGTCTAGCATAGATTTTGAACTGGAAGGGTACCCTTCCGGTACAAAATACTATGCTTAGACTTAATTTTTCCTACTTTGTATGTGCTGTACAGTGCGGCACGCATGGAAAATAGGAAAAGAAACAAGAAACAAAAATATTTCTTCTTTTAACATATCCTTTAAAATAGTGTTAACCTTTGGCACAAAACCCTATCTACTATTGTTAGTAGATAGGGTTTTGTGTCAAAACGCACATGTGGTATCATAGGAACGTCTATGTACCACCCATGCAACGTCCCCTTGGCACTATATAATACAAAGCAGTGCTTTGCGCTGCTTTGTGTTACTTTTTACGCACTTTCCAGCGCAAAACAAGTTTTGAACCCATATAGGTAAAATAAGAGTTTGATATATTTGATGTTCTTGGATATGTATGTATAGGAAATGCATGTACATGCATATTGACATGCACATTGACAGCGAAGTATTATAATTATGAATTAAAGATTTTTGTTTTCGATAATGTAATTTTTAAATGTTTTGTGCAGTCATTTACGGGTTTATATTGCCTCAGTGGCACAAAATCATACAATAAAATTAAAATTGAAAATTAAAATTATCTATTTAAATTATCTAATTAGTAATTTGCAAATAAGAACTGAAATTAAGACCGAGCACTCCTTTCACTACCAGACTTGTATGACTGAAGAAACTATAGCCCATATTTATACTTTTTTAGCGCCGCATTTGCGCCATTTTTTGACGCAAAAGCGGCGCAAGCGTACAAATATAATAGTACTTTGCAAGTTTGTGCCGCTGTTGCGTCAAAAAATGACGCAAATGCGGCGCTAAAAAAGTATAAATATGGGCGTATGTCACTCACTTTTTAACGCCAGAAATACATATAGCTCACTATAGAAAGTGTTTGAAAAGCATTTTTAGTTGTCAAAGCTAATTTTTCATCTACATGATTTTTATCTTAAGATCGGCCCTTCTAGAGAAAGAGTATCAAACATGTCACTTTTTTGTCACAATTATGACTTTCTTTTATCAATAGCATTACTTTTTACTTCAAACGACACAATTTAGGGAAACACACACTGGGCAAAACAATATTACTCTTGTTATGTCCAGAATGGAAGGGATGAAACAAAAAAGGGAAGCGGGAAGGTGAGATGGAAGGACAGCGATAAAAGGAGGTGTGTGAGGGAGAGAAAGACAATTGGACAAGAAAATTGAAAAAAGAAGGAGAGATGATTGAACTAGGGAGGGGTAAGGTGAGGAGCGAGACAAAGGTCTGATTGGTAGTGTGAGGGGGTAGAACGAGCAGGGACGAAATGGGAGAAAGGTCTGGTAGGAAAAGAGAAAGGAAAGAGGCAGGCAAGATAGAGCTAAGGAAAGAGTGGAGGAAAGAGAAGTGGAGAAGGGCAGGGGAACAAAGGGAAGAGGGAGGCAAAAGGAAAAAGTGGACAGAGGAAGGGGGATTCGAGAGAAAAGAGCGGAGACTAGAAAAAGGACGCGCTAATAGAAATAGGCGAAGAGAGAAATGACAGGAAATATGAAAGAATGACTCATATGTAGAAACTGGCTTGCCAGCATTCATTCTGGAAGTGGGTCCAAGTGGGAGCTTTTTATCTTTTTTTGGTTACTCCCTGGGTATTTCATCATGATGATTTCACAATTCGAGAGTACCTAAGCATTCCTTGTGGGCCATTTACTCCTATGAACTATTGTGAACAGTCATCATTTGAAACTTGCAGTTTCTGTGATTTGGTCTTTGTGGTTACCGTCAAACAATATCTATAAATCTAGTTTATTTGATTCTTCCAGTGTTTATAGCCGATATGATCATAGTTTTGTAGCTTGTTTTATGTATGGATTCATTTTTCCATGCACTGTAATGGCCTTTTCGGCAGCTGGCGCAACAGAGAGCTGGACGGCGTCCAAAAGAATTAACAAGCATTGTCAAAACCAAGAGGTTTTGCCTTTGTTTTTTTCTTTTGCATTCTATCTTGCTAACTGGATTATAAATATTACAAAAGGGTTATAATAATATTTGTGTAAAAATTAATAAACCGTTAATAGTTGTTTCTGTTGTGATTTATGATCAATTATTTTCCTAGGGTTCCAAACTTGTAATTTGTACCTTGTTTAATATTGTGTAGAGTACAGTAATGTGTGGCTAGCAAAGTGCCACTGCACCTGCTGCACCATTCAAATAATGCAACGTAACCACAATTGTGACTGCATGTTTAGAAGTAAAATATAGCAATATTTGTTCTTAAGAGAAGCTATGACAACTTTTGGCCACGGTGCCACTGCACCTGTTGCACCATTCAAATCATGACCTTAATGCCTACAAGATACCTGCAGTTGTGACTGCCTGTTCAGTAGTGAAATATAGCAATATTTAGTATTTAGAGGGGTTCCTACAGCTCTTGGACCCTGTGTCACTGCACCTGCTGCGCCACTAAAATCATGATCCTAATGCCTGCACGGTAACTGCACTTGTGACTGCCTGTTTAATAGTAAAATTTAGCAATAATCTGTGATTCCAGGGGTTCTGAGAGCTTGTGGCTCCGGTGCCCTGCACCTGGTGCACCATTCAAATCATGACCCTAATGCCTGAAAGATAACTGCACATGTGACTGCCTGTTTAGAAGTAAATGTTTGTAATAATTTGTGTTTAGTGGGGTTCCTAGAGCTTTTGGGTACGGTGCCACTGCACACGCTGCATCATTCAAATCATGACTCTAATGCCTGCAAGGTAACTGCATTTGTGACTGCCTGTTTAGTAGTAAAACTTAGCAATAATCTGTGTTTAGGGGGCTTCTGAAACCTTGTGACACAGGTGCCACTGTACCTGCTGCACCATTTAAATCATGACCCTAATGACTGAAAGGTAACTGCACTTGTGACTACCTGTTTAATAGTATAATATAGCAATATTTGGTGTTTAGAGGAGTTCTGACAACTTTTGGGCCAGGTGTAACTGCACTTGCTGCACCATTCAAATCATTACCCTAGTGCCTGCAAGATAACTGAACTTATGACTGCCTGTTTAGTGTTAAAATATTGCAATATTTGGTGTTTAGAGGAGTTATGACAACTTTTGGCTCCAGTGCCACTGCACCTGCTGTACCATTCAAATCATGACCCAATTGCCTGCCAGGTAACTGCACTTGTGACTGCCTGTTCAGTAGTGAATATAGCAATATTTAGTGTTTAGATGGATTCCTAGAGCTCTTGGCCCCGGTGTCACTGCACCTGCTGCACCACTAAAATCATGACCCTAATGCCTGCATGGTAACTGCACTTGTAACTGCCTACTTAGTAGTAAAATCTAGCAGTAATCTGTGTTTCGAGGGGTTCTGACTCCTTGTGGCTCCAGTGCACTGCACTTGGTGCACCATCAAATCATGAATCTAATGCCTGCAAGGTAACTTCACTTGTGACTGCCTGTTTAGAAGTAAAATTTAGCAATATCTGGTGTTTAGTCCTGACAACTTTTGGATCTGGTGCCACTGCATCTGCTGCACTATTCAAATCATGACCTAAGTGCCTGCAAGGTAACTGCACTTGTTATTAAGTCACTGAGAGAATAACAATTTGAAATACAACATCACCCAATTATACAAATCACTTTTCTTTAAAAGTGAGTGAGTGGTAATTTAAGGATAATCAAAAATGTAATTATTAAGTAATGAAAAGCACAACATAATGAGCTCACTCACTGCTTGCTTTACATCTGCACTCGATACTCCATTGCAAGATGGCTGACATGTTTACACACATTTCAACCCAAACTGACTTTCGTTCAGTTCATCTTTTCATGTACAAACACTTACTTGTCATCAATCACCAAAAACTGGAAGGTGTTCTTCGGCCACATGCCACATGATGGCAAAAGCAGAACAGAAGAGCATGAAGTGACCTGCTAGCCGATAAAAAGCAAGTAAATTCAAGTGGCTTTGGAGTGACATCTGAATGAAGAATTGGGAAGTTCAGGTAAGTAAGGGGCGAATGAGGGGTGGGTTTTAGGTCCCTTTAAATAATTTTTTAGCAACATACTACTTCACAAGAACAGCGAAAGCACTGTACAGGCGAAACCGAAACTTTGTCAGTATGAAGTGAATAGTAAGGGTTTTCTAGACTGACACCAAACTTAGCAAATTACTCATAACTTTCTCTGTGTCACTTGGTCGCTGTATAATGCCTTAATATGCTGGTATATGATTTCTTAGCTACACACAAAAGCACAAATTTTTATATTATGATATTATGAGTAGTATTGCTAAATTATGTCAGCTCATTTCTTCATTTATTTATCCGCTATTTATTTACATCATTTATTTTTTGTGTTTTGTTGAGTTTTATGGCAATTGTTCTTAAGTACACTTTACAGGGCCGTGTTCAGTTGCTATGTTGTCTTTTCCCTTTGAAACCCAGCTACACTTAAGGGTGTGAACAATTTCCATATTTGGTCTAGTCTTATTATACAATTTTTCAGCAAAATTATTCATAGTTAAGCAAAATTTTAATTTGTCAGTTTGTGCTAACTTTTAATGTGAAATGCATCATTGAGTCCATTTGGACCCGTTAGGAGCGGGAGTCGGCCACTACCTCCCTGGTGCGGGTCATGACCAGTGTGCGACACCAGGGAGGGGATTAAAAAATCCTCGGGTGCAACTTTTTTTTTAAACCCCCAGGAGACATGGAAGATCTTCCGTGTCTCCCCCCGCCCGCGCTGATGTCACAGTGTTGTCTTCCCCATCGGAGCTGGAAGCGGCCGTAAGGCCACTTCCTGCTCTGATGGGGAAAACAGCCCCAAACGGCCTTCTTGACGCTCGGGAAGGTCTCGTATGAAAGGGGAGACCCTCCCCTTTCACACGAGGCCTTCCTGAACGTGTTTCCTGGCCCTCGATCGCAGCATAGCTGCAATCAAGGGCCAGGAAACACCACTAGACCCCAGGGATTTCACTCGAAAAATGGGCCGCCAGGAAACCATACAACTACAAAAAAATATAGATCTATATACATAGAGATATATATATATATATATATATATATATATACTGCTACAAAAGGATCAGACTTTTGTCTAGTGGCAGTTTGAGTGCCATAAAGAAGCGCAGAAGGTTTATATGCCTGCTGAAAAAAGCAAATCTGCATTTTATGTAAATAGCTGAGTACATTAGTAAAGTCAGCCATTACCTGTGCTATAATACAAATGAAATGTATGTGCGGGGTGGGGGGCGGCTATGGAGAGATGAAGGGCACTTTTGCTGGGTGGTAATGAGGGAATCCAAGAAGGAGGACATGGGAGTGGAGCACCAATAATGATTGTTGGACTGGGCGCAGGAGGTGCTAAAGACTATGACGAATGGTATGTGACAAGGTGGTTTTTTGAGTGTCTTGAAAGAACGTGCTGATTGACTGAAGAAGCGCAGGTAAGGTGGCCTCTACTGTTGCACGTATCACACACACACCAGCAATTTTGTGACTGTCTACTTTGGCTGGTGTTTTAGAGCAACAGTTTGGCCAATAGCAGAGATGGCATCCTGATGGATGACTGATGCTGACGCCGTCACTCGCATTATAGAGAACAGCTCTGACATAGGTTCAGAGACTGAGACAGCAGATACTGAGACAGCATCTGAGGGATAGGACAATGGTCAGACTCTGAGAGTGATTTTTCAGTCGGAAGAGTCGCATTGGATAACTCCTCCTCCAGTAAATTATGAGGGAGGTGATGAGGACAGTCCTGCTGTCCCTTCGCAAGTACAGAGAGCGAGTGCTCTCTTGGGAGCTCCCCAATTTAGTTCAGCCCCAAATTCCACTGCCCAAATCGTATTGTGGAGGCATCAAAATTATCTATCACAAAGCAAACTGGTTTTGTAAGGCAGGCACCTGTGTTTTTGGTCCTGGGTTTGGCGGCCATATAGGGAAACATACTAAACCCAAACATTTCTGGAAACTAGACATCCAGGGGAGTCCACAGAGCTGTGACTTGTGTGGATTCCCCAACGTTTTCTTACCCAGAATACCCTGCAAAGCTGAAATGTTGAATAAAAACTCTTTTTTTCTTGCATTTCTGTCACACAACCTACAGGAATATGCTGGGATCCACATAATTCCTACCACCCAGTGATTCCTTACCTGTCCTGATAAAAACACTACCCCATTTGAGTGCCTATTCCTTGTGCCTGCGTCAGGAATGGATCACCCCAGCGTCAACAGTTGCCTCATGTAAGGACCAACATTGACCGTTGTGTGATCTATTCCTGGCTCAGGCACTACGCCTACCCACACAAGTGAGGTACCATTTTTATCGGGAGACTTGGGGGGATGCTGGGTGGAAGGAAATTTGTGGCTCCTCTCAGGTTCCAAAACTTTCTATCACCAAATTGTGAGGAAAAAGTGTTATTTTTCCAAATATTGAGGTTTGCAAAGGATTCTGGGTAACAGAACCTGGTGAGAGCCCCACAAGTCAGCCCATCCTGGATTTCCCTAGGTGTCTAGTTTTAAAAAATGCACAGGTTTGGTAGGTTTTCCTAGGTGCCGGCTGAGCTAGAGGCCAAAATCCACAGCTGGACACTTTGCAAAAAAACAGCTTTTTTTTTAGGAAAATGTGATGTGTCCAGATTGTGTTTTTTGGCATTTACTGTCGCAGATGCTAAGCCTACCCACACAAGTGAGGTACCATTTTTATTGGGAGACATGGGGGAATGCTGGGTGGAAGGCAATTTGTGGCTCCTCTCAGATTCCATAACTGTCACCGAAATGTGAGGGAAAAGTGTTTTTTTGGCCACATTTTGAGGTTTGCAAAGGATTCTGAGTAAAATAACCTGATGAGATCTCCACAAGTCAGGCCATCCTGGATTCCCCTTGGTGGCTAGTTTTAAAAAATGCACAGGTTTGGTAGGTTTCCCTAGGTGCCCGCTGAGCTAGAGGCCAAAATCTACAGCTAGGCACTTTGCAAAAAACACGTCAGATTTCAATGTAAAAATGTGATGTGTCCATGTTGCCTTTCCTGTCGCGAGCATTAGGCCTACCCACGCAAGTGAGGTACTATTTTTATCGGTAGACTTGGGGAAACACAGAATAGCACAACAAGTGTTATTGCCCCTTGTCCTTCTCTACATTTTGTCCTTCCAAATGTAAGACTGTGTGTAAAAAAGACATCTATTTGAGAAGTGGCCAGTAATTCACATGCTAGTATGGGCACCCCAGAATTCAGAAATGTGCAAATAACCTCTGCTTCTCAACACCTTATCTTATGCCCATTTTGGAAATACAAATGTTTTCTTGATACCTATTTTTCACTCTTTATATTTCAGCAAATGAATTGCTGTATACCCGGTATACTGTAGAATAAAAACCCATTGCAAGTTGCAGCTCATATATTGGCTCTGGGTACCTAGGGATCTTGATGAACCTACAAGCCCTATATATCTCTGCAACAAGAAGAGTCCAGCACACGTAATGGTATATTGCTTTAAAGAATCTGACATTGCAGGAAAAAGGTACAGAGTAAAACGTCGAGAAAAATGGCAGTTTTTTTTAGCTCAATTTTAATATTTGTTTTATTTCAGCTGTTATTTTCTGTAGGAAAACCTTGTAGGATCTACACAAATGACCCCTTGCTGAATTCAGAATTTTGTCTACCTTTCAGACATGCTTAGCTGTCCGGGATCCAGCATTGGTTTCACACCCATTCCTGTCACTAACTGGAAGGAGGCTGAAAGCACCAGAAATAGTAAAAATGAAGTATGTCCCAGTAAAATGCCAAAATTGTGTTGAAAAATGTGTTTTTTCTGATTCAAGTCAGCCTGCTCCTGAAAGCTGGGAACATGGTGATTTTATCACTGGAAACCATTTGTTGGTGCCATTTGCAGGGAAAAAACCACAAGCCTTCTTCGGCAGCCCTTTTTTCCAATTTTATTTTAAAAAATGAAATTTTTGCTGTATTTTGATTATTTTTTGGTCTCCGCCAGGGGAACCCACAAACTCTAGGTACCTTTAGAATCCCTAGGAAGTTGGAAAAAAAAGGCACGCAAATTTGGCGTGGATAGCTTATGTGAACAAAAAGTTGTGAAGGCCTAAGCACGAACTACTCCAAATAGCCAAAAAAGGGCTCAGCACTGGGGGGGGGGAAAGGCCCAGTAGCTAAGAGGTTAAACACAAGGATTTATTTTGCTCTTAAACAATAGTGCAAAAAAACAAAAAAGCAAAAGCACTGGTAAAAACAGTCGCTTGCATCCTGTTGTTCCCATGCAATTGTGATAAATCTTTATGCTGCATTCGCTGTACATTTTTACCACAAAATGAGCATTGGCTGTAAACGTTTACCAAGAAAGGTGCATAATTATGATAAGTATCATAATAGCATAATTTCTGGTATTTTGCTGTACAAGCATAGCCCGAAATTCCTAAAATATGAAAATTACGCTGACATAATTTAAATTCCGCCCAGAACTGCTAACAAGTATTCTGTGACATTATATTATATCCTTTCCTCATGCTTTTCCCTGTTTTTGAATGTAGCTATTTTTAGGTGTATTCTGATATACAGCTTGTCTACTTGTGGTGACTCTGTAGCTCTAGGTTTGCTAATTATAATTACTCTAGCAGTTTTTCACTACTACCTGCCTTCTAGAAACACTCTTATATCATCACCTCACATTCATGGAAAGACCTTCTTAACCACATGAGTGCACTCAAAAAGAAATCCATTCCCAGTGCCATGATTCACTTAATGACAGCACAAGCAGTGAGTAGGTGTTAGAAAAAGGGTCCCTAGTTGGCAGGGGTATGTACCCAGTCTATGTAGGGACCACCACTCTAGTCAGAATAAGTCAGATACACACTAAAAGATAACCTGTGCTTATCTTCTAGTAGCTTGGCACAGAGCAGTCAGGTTTATCTAAAGAGGCAAAGTGAAAAGTATTTGCAACACACCCACTCAGTAACACAATGAAAACACCACAAAAAGACTCCATACAGGTTTAGAAAAATAGATAATAATTTTATAAATACATCAAGACCAAAGCAACAAAAATCCAATGATCAGAGGTCATGATGTGAATTCTATGTAACTAAAAAGAGTTCTAGCACTTAGAAGCAAAGAGGGCTTTAGAGGTTACTTGAGTTTGCACTGGTCTGGGGCAAAGTTAACAGTTCAAGCGGATCGCGATGGAGCATGGGCCAGGTACAGGAGCTGCACAGGCCTGGGGAACAGAGAACCCTGAAAGTGGTTGCAAGCACAAGATGTGGGGATGATGCATCAATTTTCCCACGCATTGATGGCGATGCACTGGTTTCTGAAGATGACCGTTGAAGCCGCGATGCGTTGATTCCAACTCCGATGCTCTGGGTTTCTCCACGCTGTCGAAGGGATGCGTTGATCTTCCTTCAGCGAAGCGGTGGGTTCACTGCTGCACCAATGCAGATGCACCAGGTGCTGCTACCAGCAAGCAGGGGATGTGTCTGTTGATGCAGCATTTCTGGAGATGCTGCTTGGATCCCAAGTGTGATGAGCTGATTTTACTCCTGCAACAGGGTTGGTTAATCGGTCGCCGCTTCCAGCAGGCAGGAGATGCATCAATTTCACTGGTGCAAGTATCTGGGTCTACTTCCACTGAACTAGGCACAGGTGCAGGGGTACAGACTTTGATATCCCTGAGTCTCTAGCAACAGGAAGCAAGCCAACAAGCCCTTGGAAATTATTTTATGGTGCAAGGAGGAGTCCAGCTCTCCCTCAGCAAGGTCAGAGAGCAGCAGGCAGCAGGGCAGCACAGCATAAAAGCAACCCTTGTATGTCAGCAGTCCAGCAGGGTGACAGTCCTTGATGCAGCATACCATTTCTTCTGACAGAGTACAGTTGTAGGTCCAGAAGTGTCTGATTTGATTTGATTTGATGGGTCAGAGGCCCACTACATATACCCAAATGTGCCTTTGAAGTGGGGGTGACTTCAGAGGAGGGTCTTTGAAGTGTACGAGTATCCTTCCTTCCTCAGCCATGGCTCCAGACTATCTGTGGGGGGTAGTTAGCCCTTTGTGTGGGGACAGGCTCTGACTATTCAGGAGTAAGTGTCAGCCCCTCCCACCCTTCCAGCCCAGGAAGAACCATCCGAATGCAGATAAATATAGATGAGCATTCAGATACACCTAACCTTCCTGTGTTTGTGGTTGTCTAGGGGGAATGCACAAAGTATAGCTGTCATTTGCCCCAGACATGTATTGGAGACAGGCCGCAGGACACAGGGCTGTAAAAGGAACAAAATTCCCACTTTCTAAAAGTGGAATTTCTAAAATAGTAATGTTAAATCTGACTTTACCAGTAGAGAGAATTTATCATTACCATTCTAATGGTATGAAACATGATATAGCTACTACTTTTCAATTAGGAATTACAGCTTAAGAGTGCAATAAGGAATTCCCAATGTTATCCAGTGAGAGGGGCAGGCCTCACAGTAGTGAAAAACAACTTTGGGAGTTTTTCACTACCAGGACTGTAAAACTTAAAAGTACATGTCCTACCTTTTAGTTACATAGCACCCTCCCCTATGAACTACCTAGGGCCTACCTTGGCAGTGGGTTTTAAATACCAAGCCGAAATGGGAGTTTTTCACTACCAGGACTTTAAAACTTAAAAGTACATGTCCTACCTTTTAGTTACATAGCACCCTCCCCTATGAGCTACCTAGGGCCTACCTTGGCAGTGGGTTTTAAATACCAAGCCGAAATGGCAGTTAAACTTCACACACAGGCTCTGCAGTGGCCGGCCTGAGACATGTTTAAAGGTCTAATTCGGTGGGTGCTGCAGACCCACTAGTAGCATTTCATTATATAGGCTCTGGGTATATGATATACTTTCTTACAAGGGACATACAAGTTAATTAAATAGGCCAATTGGGCATACACCAATGTTACCATGTTTAATGGAGACACACATGCACTGTAGGATTGGTCAGCAGTGGTAAAGTGCTCAGAGTCCTAAGGCCAACAAAAAGATCCAGCAAAACAAGAGACAAGCAGGCAAAACATTTGGGGGAAGACCAGTCTAAGGGTGACAGGTTCAACAATAGTTGAATACTACTTATCAACGTTTATAAGTAAACCAGTCTCAATGGCCTGAGTCATAAAATAAATATGACTCACCTAGATGTGATTACCAATGCCATACCGAACTAACTTATTTATGAGGAAACTCAGAAATGCCCAAGTTATAGATGCTTCATTAACTTTTATTTTACACCTAAATGAACAAGATTAGATAACATACCAGTATGAAGCGTACCATCCAGTTTAAAATTCACAAGCTCTGTGTTGAAATATGTCAAACATATTGAGAAATATTATAATGGAGAAAAATAATGAAACTGCGATAAAGTTAGGTATTTTATTATTACGATGGGTATGACTGAATTGTACAAGGCACAAGTGAACTTGTTAGCTAACAGAAATTACTGTAATCTTGAAGAATTGAGTCAGGTTCCCTTTTTCTGACCAAAAATCAAAAGAGTTTTAGATATAAGTGTAAGCCCATACAGCAGTTTGAGTCATTATAATATAGACATTACATTGGGATTCCCCATGATCAATCTATCTATCTATCTATCTATCTATCTATCTATCTATCTATCTATCTATCTATCTATCTATCTATCTATTAAATATGGATATTTGATTAAGGGATAAGGTACCTGAATTGAATTGCATGCACTAAAATAATTTATTTTTAATATTTTAGTTTTAGGTACCAGGATCCAAGGATTTAAAAAAAAAAAGAGGGGTTATAACAGACGTTTTAACCCGGGACTACCTGTAGGAGCAATTAGTTTGAACATTCTTGCTGGATAGGGATTCAGAGGGGATCCCAAATTGAAGTTTTTGTTTTGTTTTAAGCAATGTTCTATGTCAATTGACTGAAATTCGACCAAGGTGGTAAAGATTTGGGGGCATATTTATACTCCGTTTGCGCCGAATTTGCGTCGTTTTTTTCGATGCAAATTCAACGCAAAACTAACTCCATATTTATACTTTTGCGTTAGACGCGTCTAGCGCCAAAGTTCATGGAGTTAGCGTCATTTTTTTGTGTGAACACCTTCCTTGCGTTAATGATATGCAAGGTAGGCGTTCCCGTCTTACAAAATGACTCCGATGCTATTGCGTTGGATTTATACTCCCGGCCAAAAATGACGCCCGGGAGTGGGCGGGACTAAAAAACCCGCATTTGCGCCGGATTTTAGCGCCTGGGTCAGGGCAGGCGTTAAGGGACCTGTGGGCTCAGAATGGGCCCAGAGGTGCCCTCCCCTGCCCCCAGTGTCACCCCCTGCCACCCTTGCCCACCCCAGGAGGACACCCAAGGATGGAGGGACCCACCCCAGGGACATTAAGGTAAGTCCAGGTAAGTATTTTTTTTTTTTTTTTTTTTGTGGCATAGGGGGGCCTGATTTGTGCCCCCCTACATGCCACTATGTCCAATGACCATGCCCAGGGGACAGAAGTCCCCTGGGCATGGCCATTGGGCAAGGGGGCATGACTCCTGTCTTTGCTAAGACAGGAGTCATTTCAATGGGGGATGGACGTCGTAAAAAAATGGCGCAAATCAGGTTGTGGCGATTTTTTTGCCTCAGCCTGACTTGCACCATTTCTGGACGCCCATACGCCATTTTCCCCCTACGCCGGCGCTGCCTGGTGTACGTCGTTTTTTTTAACGCACACCAGACAGCGCCGGCGGCTAACGCCGGCTAACGTCATTCAATAAATACGGCGCCCGCATGGCGCTTCAGAATGGCGTTAGCCGGCGCTAATTTTTTTGACGCAAAACTGCGTTGGCGCAGTTTTGCGTCAAAAAGTATAAATATGGGCCTTGGTATCTGCGGGGGAGTCAAGCTGAATGAAGATAGTAGAACTGAGATCTTATTATGGAAAAAAAGCTATTTCTGAACATAAATTTTAGGTAGTGTTAAACCTGGCATCCTTGGCATGGTCCCCTCTGACATTTTGCCCTCTGACCTCCTGTCTTTCTGGCTTTACTTTTTGTGACTTTAGGACCCTGTGGCACTTTATTACTGCTGACCAGTGCTAAAGTGCATGGGCTCTTTCCCTTAAACATGGTAACATTTGGATTATCCAAAATTGGTGTATATCATTTACTTTTAAGTCCCTAGTAAAGTCCCCTATATGTGCCCAGGGCCTGTAAATCAAATGCTACTGGTGGGCCTGCAGCACTGAATGTGCCACCCACTTCAGAAGCCCTTTAGACATGACTCAGGCATGACATTGCAGGGTCTGTGTGTACTGTTTAAACTGACATGTCACCCTGGCAGATTAACCCACTTACCATGTCCAAACCTTCCTTTTTAATACATATAGGTCATCCCTAAAGAAGGACCAGGACAGCAGGGCAGTATATTTAAAAAGGTGGGCATGTACTTTTTAGTTTTCCATTTTCAGGTAGTGAAAAACTCTCAAATCCGTTTTTTCACTACTACAAAGCCTATCTCTCCCATAGGTTAACATTGGTATTTCCTTATTACATTTTATAAGTGTAATTACCAATTAGGAAAGGATAGGTCCCCCAAGGTTGGTGTCTCTGGAATCACAATTTAAAATACAACCTAACGTGATGTCAGATATTAAATTGCAAGTCTGAAAATTCCACAGTTAAGAAAGTTGTCATTTTCTTACTTTACCTATCTAGTGCCTTCTGCTAGTCTCTGAATACACATCTGAGTGGGTGACAGGTGGGCTCTTGTGCATTCCCTCCAGACAGCCACACACAAAGGGAGCTTAGGTCAACTGCATGTTGATGGGCCATACTGGGCAGGATGGGAATGAGTAGCTGATGCTTACACCTGAATAGGCTGTGTCCTGATCCCACACAAAGGGCTACATATCCCCCAGTAGTAAGTCTAGAGCCAGGGCAGGAAGGGCAGGGATTATGTGCACTTCAAATGCCTCTCTTTGAAGTCTCCACCACTTCAAAGGCACCCCAGGTATAAGAATTGGAATTCTGACCCCACAAAATCAGTACACTTCTGCACCTGAGGACATTCTGCCAGGACGAAGGACTGCTGCACTGCTAAATGGACTGTCACTCTGCTGGACTTTGCTGGACTCCTGCTTTACTGTGCCTGTCCTGCTGCCTGCTGCCCTTCTTGCCTGGGAGTGAGAGGGATTGTACCTGCATCTCTACATCCCCAGAACCAGAGTGACTCCAAGGGTTTTCTGGCTTGCCTCCTGTTCTGAAGTCTGACTTCACTTCACTTCATCCTGCAACAGCACCTGGACTTTGCTTGCTGCAAGTCCTGCCCTGCCAAGTGGCGCCAATCGAGTCCTGGGCTCTTAGAAGTGGATATAAAGTGCTGCAACTGTAAAACCCACACATCACTGTCATTGAGCCAGTCATGACCGATGCATCTCCCCTCAATGCCAACGCATCACAGCTGCCGCTTAAGACAAAGACATTGCATCACTGGCTGTGTGGCTCAATGATGACACATTGACTTCATTGTAAAGGAGTTCGCCAGCGCAACCCTGTGTGATGATATTGCATCAACATATGCATGGCTTAATTATGATGCAGGTCAGACTATACAGAGTGGAACTGATGCATCGCCTGCATCCAAAGGGATCACCGCTGAAGTATCGCCTCCTCTGCTCCTCGCTTCGGGTCTTCGACTTCGACGCTTCCCTAAATCCAAAGTACTTTTTCAGCGGACAAGGTATGTCCTTGTATAAGACCCACGCTACATTGCAGTCAACCTGACTTTTCACTTTTAACTTATTCTAGCGCAACCAGATAGCCATGGATGGCGCTTTATATTTGCAAATATTCTTTAAAAATTCATCTCTCTACTTCTACTTATTGGAGTTTTGTCGTTTTGCTCACCTCCTCCGAATACATCCTAATCAACGACCTCACCTTCCACCTTGATAACCACAATGACCCCAATCCCACAAACCTCAAGGACAACCTCTTAACACTCAGCCTCAAACAACTCATCAAAGTCCCCTCCCAGAGCCAGACACATTCTCGACCCCATCTTCTCTGCAGGGAACAACATCACCATCTCTCACAACCTCGGAATGCCACTGGACTTACCACATGTGCATCCACTTTAGCTTCACAAAGAACACTGCACGCCACTATGCCCCCTGCCTGCGCACCCTCAGCTGGGGCAAAGTTACAGAAGCATAACTCACCAATGCTCTCAACTACCCGCCCCCACCAGACGCAGCAGACCCTAACAAAGCCGCATGCAATCTAAACCACTGGATATAGAAATGTACCAACCATGTAGCCACCCCTAAGGGAACCTCCAGGAAACCAACATAGCAAAACACCTAAATGGTTTACAGCAGACCTTTAAGAATCCAAACACTTCTGCAGACTACTGGAATGGAAATGGAGGAACAGCAAATCAACTGAAGACTGCACAGCCTACAAGAATGCAGTCACCATGCTTAGTCCAGTCAATAATACATATAGAATATTGAATTTACCAAGAATCACAGCTGCACACTGTCGTGAAGAACAACTGAATTAAGAGATACTACTGGTCTTCAGAAAGAACCTCAAGACTTGGCTGTTCGACCAGTGACCCTCCCTGGCCCACCCCCCCTCCCACCCCCCATTCCCCCCCCCCCCCAGCGCCTTGACACCCTCATGGGTGAGTAGCACGCTCTACAAATTTCTTTGATTGATTGATTGAAGAGATAGAATTTGGTATCAATTGTTTCTAATAATTTACAGAATATTTACATGTCTATTTTTCTAGAACTCTCCTTTCTCTTTATGTCAGTATAGGAAGGGTTTCACTTAAATGCAAACAAAATCTGCACGGTTGCAATGCCAACATGCCTCCCAAGTCTAGGTCACTTCAAAGCTGATTAGCAGCATTTCCATCTTTCTTGCATTCATGTGTTAGAAGTAAATTATATTCTATAAATCCTAATTGGCTGAAGAGATGACCTACTGCATAGAATGTGGATTATCAGGTATGTATTTGTTTCTTTTAGAATGATGGTATTTTTTCAAATACATGTACTTTAGCAAATTGAAGAGCAGGGAAGTCATTTTGGGGTAGCCATTGGTACCAATTGTTACGCCCTTGTTGCTGCTTTCATTTTTCCCCATACACCAAACACCATATTTTCAATATTTTACATCTCAACCTTCCCATCATTTCTTAAATAGAAATCAACTTTCAATTTACAGGAATGAAAACTCAAGCCCTGTTTAAGACAGACTATTAGTATTGTATTGAATGTGTTAATCCACCACACCTCCTGGCATTTTAAACTTTTTCCTAATCTATCCCTTGAAAGTGATGGCATTTGTGCTAGTATTATTAACTGACATACATTATGTTGAATTTCTCTCAAATGCCTTATCAACATTTCTGGTGTTTCTGTTGGATATCATACTTACATTTGCATATCCTTATTTTAACTTTGAATATGGTCCTAACTGCATGAATCAGACCTCAAGTGAACAAAGTACAATATCCCTTATTGAGGTATTTAACCATTAGCCAATGGCAAGTCAGGCATAGAATCTGCAATACATGGCTATTCTCTTATTGTACTTAATGAGGATATTTAAGAAATTAGTTACATAGTCAAGAGACATGATAAATACTGTTTACAATCCACAGACTGGGATATGCCTTTGTAATTGGGGTGGGACAGTTGCTCTTCTCTTCTCCCTCAGAAGTATATTGAATGCTATAAAAAGCCATGATATAGTCTGAATTACCCTAGGGACATGGCTGGCGCGTCATGGAGTAGGAAACGTTCACCAGAGCCCCAGCCATCTTGATGCAGCAAGCACCATTTGTTAACTTTAAACATCACAGATATTATTGCAGCCTTGCATATAATTACCCAGTGAAGAAAAAAAAGGAAATTTTGGAATGGCAACTGATGAGACCCAAAATGGAGAGTGAGGCCTGATTGAGTAGAGCTAAAGTGGGAGCTAGTCAGATGAAACCCCATGACCAAAGACAAGCGAGTTACTCACACAGAGAACATGGAAGAGGCAATGATGAGACTCAGTAGGACAGGTTGCTTAGCTTTTGCATGAAATGTTTGTTGCACACCAAAAGCCTCTGATAGATGTGGTCAAGCTAATTGGTGGTTGGTAGATTTCCCTTACGGGCTTACAGCAGGGAGAAATGAGCTGTTCCATTGTAACGGTCTGTGCAGAAGAAATCAATATGCAGGCCACAGTGGCACATCTGCTGGCTTTTTGCACAGTGCTCTGGCATGTGGTTGAGGTGTCCCATGTTTTGAGTGTAAAAAAATGACCTGCGAATTGTGCCTGAACAGATTTCAGAACAGGGGAATCAGTGCCCTTCACTGTGACTCATATCCTGCAAGAAACAAGACATGGTGGCCAGAAGAGGGGGATATGAGGTTGATGCACTAAAAGGATACACACCTGAAGGGGATCAAGGCCACTGGACATGGAAGCCAGATGGGGGAGAAATAGGGAAAGGCACCATGAAATGATGCAGACCTGAACGAGACAGGGAATTTGTTAATACCAGCTGACGTCTAGCTTTTGACCAAACTGCAGGTAATGCAGCCCACACAAACTTCATGGATCCCTAGTAAGCATAAGACTGGATTGGAATAAGGTAGAACCACCTCTCAATAGCTAAATAGTGCATCCTAGTGAGACATGAGACCTTGACACTGAACATTATCATAACCCTTTCTGTTTGAACATATTGGGCTGGACTAGGAGATCTGTGTTTACACTGCATTCAGTGTCACATGAGGCAGGGCCAACACGGTGCTATAAGAGCCATGGAAAGTCATGTTAATAGACAAACTATGCTCCGCTAGGGACTTCAATAGACTTCACTAACAGAGTACCATGCATGCACCAAATGAGGATGGACAGACATGAAAAAGTGCTGTTGCTCCTCAAGCATATCAATCTTCAGAGAAGCTTGATTACATCATCTCCGCCACAGTAAGTGCTAGAACTTAGTATAGACACTGTTGTGGTGGACATAAGTCTCCTACAAGGCAAAATATAACACATAGGGTGATAAAATATTAGGACTCCGTACAAGACATCATGCATTAGTTAATGCTGCAGAAACAAGAAACTGATTTATCTGAAAGAATGAGGAATTTGGAGTACAGAGCAGAAGAATCGAGTAACTCATCTGACACTATAAAATTTGCATTGTGGGCCTACCTTAAGGGATGGAAGGAAACCAATCGAGGAAAATGGAGAAGTCTGTTTGACGCCACTCAAAAATGCCCTCACAGATTCAAATCTGAATGATACAGACAGCAGTGGCAATTTAGAAGGGAGATATGCCTCTTGAAATTGCAGGAGACACTGCATCTGATTTATCATGCAATGGAAAGACGACTGAAATCTTAGCACAAGAAAAAACAGACCTTCCTTAGTTTACTGCTCATCCGGCAGCTGACCTCTGAGGAACCGATGCAACATTCTCTTGAAGCACAAAATAGAGCCTCATACCGAAGTACCGCTGCTGAAACTGTGTGCCCTACATGGACTGCGGGTGAGCTCATTATTGATGCATAGGTTTTTCTGTATGGGCAGGAAAGGACAGCTGGAGAAGGACATTATTCACAGTGTACACACCCCGTGAGAGCTCCCTTCGCTGATGAGGGAAGGTTGAATGTTACCTTCATTTTTAAATGGGTGGCAGACTGAGGCATTGCTGTCCTGAGGAGAGAGAGTTGAGGTCTGACATGAGAGCTTCAGAAAGAGTGGGGGGTAACATGACCTCGGACTACAAACACACATATTGGTGCATCTATTGTTTAAAGTGGGTAAGGGCACAAGAATGTGGCTACTATAAGGCCTTGCAACATATGACTAAGACGAATAGGAAGTTATTGAGGGACATATGTAACACAGTCTCTGGGAAGGAGTTAGACGAGGGTGATTGGAAGAAGGCCCAGGGGATCCCACACAAAGTTTCCTAGAAACCCAGGTTTAAATACCTCAGGCTAATTTCTTAATTCAGACATACATAACTCAGTGATACATTAAGAATATAACATTTGCAACAACCACCTTCAACTGTCCTAGGTGAGAAAACACAGATGTGGTGTAGGGGCACCCAATTGTGATAGAGTATTGAGAGGATATTACATCACAATAATTAATGGGAGGGAAGGACTGTGTTTCCAAGTTTGTTAAGACAAGAGCCTCACCCCAAAGGAATTAAAGATGGTAGTAGCTTTGTAGATTTACTATTACTGGCAAAGAGAGCAACTGATATGACATGGAAATCACTGGTACCCTTTTATGTGACACAATGGCAGAATGCAGTAAATAAATAGGCTTGTTGTGATCGTATGGCTCTGCTTAGAGAAGAGAAGAGGGGAGAATGCAGGAAGCCCACCACTGAATTACAGGACAAAATATTACCAAAACTGGAAGCAGAAAAGGGAAATAATGACAAAACCCCAAAAGAGAAGATGCTGTCTCAATTTAATACAATGGGTGACTGAGGACAATGAAGGATAGGATGAGTTTCAGAATAGAGGGATGCCGCAGAGAATAAAAGCCAGGTTTTGTACACAAACACCCTACAATGCTACAAAAGCTGATACAGCTTAGGCCACCCTCATTCATGACCACAACAGCATAATCAGACTTAGCAGCAGCAACAAACCTCGAGAAAGATGGATGATCTTGATGATGCTCTGGGCCCATTTTTCTTCTTCCAACAATCTTTTTAGGATGCTAGCAAAGTAAAGGAAAGTCAAAATTATCCCTTTGATTCAATTAACAGTGTAACCTATTTGGTCACACAATAAATGCAGGAGGTGGAGGATACATTTCAAACGTTTATTACAAATTAAGGGCCAAACTGATGTAAATGAATCTCACAAACATGCTATATAAGTAAAAAATCACTAAGGGAAATTTAAGAGTCGAAAGACATTAAATTGAATGAGGAAAAGACATACAAGAATTTAAATTGACGCTATACAAAAGATAAGAAACAGAACCTGATAATCATTAAATAAATTGCAGTCCTCTTGCCTAATCATTTGAGAATCTAAATTAATCTGAGTACCCTAAACTAATCTAAAGAAAAATCCTAATTAAGTTTCAGGAAATATTGGAATGTGTCGGCATAGAAGAAACCTTAGTAGAAGTTCTGATAGAGAGGTGATGCATAACATAAAGCCACACAAAGAAATAAAGAGTAGAGTGGTCTGTACCCCTCCAAGTCTCCAGGGATTCTGCTTTTTTCAAACTAGGTGAATACCAATTAAACCTACAGAACCTTCGCAAAAGCCACGTCATCAACACCAGTAGTTTTCCATCTTCTGTGTACAGTTGAAATTGTCAACTCCCCTCAAGTTCTCATCCCACAAATCGAACATCAAGATGACCTTGAAGGTTTGCCAGTGTCTGGTACACAAACAGGAGTCTTTTCTTCTCAGTTTGTCAGCGCTCCTTGTCTTTCCCAAAGTATCCTCCCATTCCCACTATCTTCAACACACAATGGGGGTCATTCTGACCCCGGCGGGCGGCGGTTGCCGCCCGCCTGGCGGGAACCGCCAATTGGCCGCTCCGCGGTCAAAAGACCGCTGGTGCCATTCCAACTTTCCCGCTGGGCCGGCGGGCGCTACCCAAGGTAGCGCCCGCCGGCCCAGCGGGAAGGAAGCCTGCAACACTGAAGCCGGCTCCGAATGGAGCCGGCGGTGTTGCAGGCGTGCGACGGGTGCAGTTGCACCCGTCGCGCTTTTCACTGTCTGCTAGGCAGACAATGAAAAGCATGCTGGGGCCCTGTTAGGGGGCCCCTGCACTGCCCATGCCAGTGGCATGGGCAGTGCAGGGGCCCCCAGGGGCCCGAGGACACCCGTTCCCGCCAGCCTCTTCCTGGCGGTGAAAACCGCCAGAAACAGGCTGGCGGGAAGGGGGTCAGAATCCCCAAGGCAGCGCTGCTTGCAGCGCTGCCCTGGCGGATTCGCCCAGCCGGGGGTAAACCGGCAGGAAACCGCCGGCCCCGGTTTTCTGACCGCAGCTTTACCGCCACGGTCAGAATGGGCAAGGAAGCACCGCCAGCCTGTTGGCGGTGCTTACGTCATTCGCGGCCCTGGCGGTCTTTGACTGCCAGGGTCGGAATGACCCCCAATATTCCTTTCAGGAACTATAGACTCGCATAGACACACCTGCAAAGAAAGAATATTGCAACACAAACAAAACTCAATGTTGAAGGTTAAACACTAGAAACCAAATGTTTCAGGCCTTTTGTTATCCTAACTTAGTGAAAGATTCAATGCACATTTGAGATACAACATTGTACGTGTATCTTGCATTATAAATGAAACCTAGAATTATAAATGAAACATGAATATATGCAGTTTCATCATAGTACCATAAACAGAATACATAAATATAAATGTGCATGAGTACTATAATTCAACATGTCAAAGTCAAACATAGGAACACACTTATATATGAACATCTAGGCCCATATTTATACTTTTTTAGCGCCTCATTTGTGCCACCTTTTGACGCAAAAACAACGCAAACTTGCAAAATACAATTGCATTTTGCAAGTTTGTGCCGCTTTTGCATCAAAAAATTACGCAAATGTGGCGCTAAAAAAATATAAATATGGGCCCTAGTCTTCTACTGTGAATGCACTTTCAGTAATACAATTTAGGTACTCTACATTAGTAATGTTAAGACACACAATATATGTATTGTCCATTCCATTGTTATGACACTTCTATAACGCATGATGGTGCAACCAAAATTATGTGTCACCAGTCTCTAATGTTGAAATTTGATTCACCTAATCACAACCCACCTAGGTTGATAGATGGTTGTTTGTTTCAGTTGTTCCATTAGTTATAATAACGCAGTCTATAAAACTGTGCTAGATACATATTTGCAAATGTAATACGAATATTTGTAACATTTACTTTAGATGCCTGTGCTACGACTTACCCAAGTGCTGAAGCAGTATATCCGGTGTGATAAAATCAAAAATGTAGGTTCTAATAAAATAAAAGCCTGAATTTTCTCTTTTGAGTCATTGCAAGTCTCTGCTTCTTTGCCTTTTAAGCCACTTATCTATTGTCATTGAAAGGTTTCTGCTTCCCATGAATCTCTAGCTTCTGCTATATTTTTATCTAAAGGAGTAGACTAAACAGGTTGTGATTAGAGAAACATTTACTCCCTACATGGAAGACATAATGAACACGAAAAAAGGCCCACAAATGAAATGGTTCGGCAAATATATGTAGGCACATATTCCACCATTACCTAAATGACCTCTTTATTTTTGGTCGGTGCACTGCTATATTCCTTCAAGACCTCCGCCATAGACCCCTCCCCCATGTGTAGCAGCAGCTGCAAACCTTTAACAATGAAACAATAATAAACTGTGCTTTGTTGTTAAAGGGGAGGGGCCATGGGGATGACGGGGACCTATCCCCCCTGCATGCCGCCCGCCCCTTTACCACACTGCGAGCCATGACTGGAGAGGATAAGGCCTATTTGAGTCAGTCTGAATCGTGATTGATCATATATCCAATAGCAGAAAGTAAAAACCGACGACTGTGAACTTAAACTGATAAACATACACCTTAAAACAGTTTTAAGTAAGTATCAATTCTGTAAACAGGGAAGCCGGCTCCATATATAATATTTCTAGTGAAGCTGGTACAGATAAGCCTCCTTCTCTTGAGGCTGAAACTATCTCTGAACATTGAGATCAGCGTTTAGGAGTTTGGGTGCTGAACAAATAGGCAATGAATTCTTGTCAGAAGTGAGGCACGCAGGTCGCAGTGTGAACTGTTGGCTAAGTGTGGAGTACTCACTGCAGATGCTGCCTCCACTTCCACTTTTCATTTTAATGCAACAATATACTGTATTTTTAAAACACATTTGCAGCGAGCAACACTTTTGAACCCTAGAGCGCACTAATTGCATGAGCTACGGATGGCGGTCTGTGTGCTGTTTCACTCGCCTTCCCACCAGACTCCGACAGATCATTCTGCATTAAATTCAAACATTTAATGGTTTCTGGCGTCTGACGCTGCGCTCTCAAATGAAAAAAACATTGCAAGATACTGATGAATACGTTTTGAAGGGTACACGGAAATTTCGACTTCATTGCACCACACCAATCACATTGCATTTCTTAGAAGTAGAAGCACATTGCCAGTCACTTTATCCGCTTCTTCTCTGTGTGCTGCCCTCAAAAATACACTTTTTCATTTATATAAGTAAACCCGCTACCAAGATGTCCAAAGTCCTCTGGCAAAACAGTAACTGCCCATTAAAGGCAACAATACTCCTTGAGAGTTAGGCAATTTATTTATTTAGGTATTCACACTTGACATCGTGCGTGCGTCGTTCAATTAGTATATCATTTTTATATAAAAACGTATTTCAAAAAGATCTGAAAGCCCTTAAATTATGTCTTTAAATTGAGAAGGTGAAGGTGTTAGGATGTAAATACTTCCTTCAATTTCAGCTATATTTGGCAAGTAAAGATCTGTACTCTCTAGATGACCTGACCCCTGGCTCTTAGAACCAATGTCGATCAAGATTTTATACGAGGGTAGCAATCAGCAGTGTCAGCTTTGTATAAGTGTAAACATTGTAAAGGTAACTAGCCCTGTAAATTGCCCGTTTTGAGAACACTTTGATAGGATTACATGTGGCCTGGTCTCTGATATTTTGGATCTCATGCAGGAAATTCTTTTTACTGTTCTTGTTCTTACAGAGATGCGCCTCAAGAGAAGCGCAAAAGCAGTCTTGCTCTTATGATCCCGCATAGCATCTCTATCCTATTTAAGAAAAAAGTTGATAGTAGAAAAGAACTTAGAATTACATTCTTTTAAACTCTGAAAGGTGGCAAAGTCCTTATAGCTCACTAAAAATATATATCTCATGAAACATTCTTGCACAAAATACGTATGTGTGACTCAACACTGTTGGGCTACACTTTGATTATAAACTTTTTAAAATTATCAACAAGATTTATATGGGTGAAATTGCAGACCTAGTGACAATCATGAGTAGCTCAATCTATAACCACTGGTTATAGAGTCCACTGCCACGGAGAGTATCCACCAGGACTCCACCCACGAAGAAGCTCAGAGTCCGGCCGTGTTAATAGTTCATAGTTGACGAGAGAGAAGCAATGACTCGCTCATTGTGATCTTTGATCTATCTAGGGCCATTGACAATATTAATTTTGTTGGATAAAATGAAGGTAGTAGTTATGTAACTCAGTTTATCCATTAACTAGTTTTGATTTTCCCTTAATGGTTCGTATTGATTAATTTGAGGTTTCTGCCAACATTTTAGTGCAGTCCACAAGGCTCATACATTTCACCACTTTCCATGTTCACAAGCTGTCCTCCCACGATCTTTGTACCTTCAGTGGACTACTTTTTTATACCTTTACTCATCATGCTTGATTTACACCACACTGGATATTATGAGAAGGACTATCAAACCATTTGACGTTGGTATAATGTTTCACAAGTTTTGGTGGATGCCAACAGGGTGGCAATGAATTGTAATAAAACAGAATCAATCATCATGAAATCACAACATATCTTTGTAAAACTAGTGGCTGAATACACAACTTTCCTTATAAAGAGATGGCCAATTCAGGTTTCTTAAATTAGACCCTGAATTAACTTTGACTCAATTTGCAAACTGTGAGGTGGTGGCTGTAGTTATGCTTGATGTCCCTATGTAGCACCCAACCATTATTGCATGACGAATACAGGGCAACCCTGGCTCACTCTAACATTGCTTCCAAATTAGGAAACTGCATTTGCCTGATCTCGCGCTTTCATTAAAGCTGCAGAAACATAATAGTTCAGCTGCAGGAACAGAAGCCATAATTCACAGGAACAGTTATATCACCCCAGCCTTGAATAATTAACACTGGTTCCCTGTTCCAGAAAGAAATATTTTCACATGTTGAAAATGTATCATAAATGTATCTGCCATTGGTACAGATTCATCTAATGGCACTTTTATCGGTGCACACCTCAACAGAGAACATTGGTGAACCTTTGAAGGCCTTTAATTTAAAACTAGATTTTCCATTCAGTAAACAACAATCTGCCATAGGATCTCACACAGGAACTATATTGGGTGGCTCTTATGAAGAAACGAAATATGCTCATGTTAGCTCAATGTTACCCTTATTAGGAGAGGTTTCAGTCCGCTTATCTGGTAGTGTCCCTGGTAGTGCTTGGATACCAGTTATTCACTTTGGTCGCTCCACAATCCAAATTAAACTGATCTAGTTTGAAGCCACTGATCTCCATCGTAAGGACATAGAAGTGAAATATGCACGCAGAAGGTGGGAACATATTGATGTGTAGCAAATCATTGGAGAATTATCTTCATTTTTTCAGCTTTTGTTTCCAAACATTTACCTTATGCATTGGCTCTTATGCCAGGAAGGAGTGCTTCTTCATTATGACTTTAGTCTAGGCTCTAGCTGGAGCATGGCTCTGCCACCTGGAGGAGTAGAGATGTCACTAGAAGCCAATGGACACCTTCAACCCAAGACAATGGAAAACAGAAGTTGATTGCTATCCAACCTGCTACTCATTTTATCAAGAT
Source organism: Pleurodeles waltl (assembly GCF_031143425.1). Taxonomy (NCBI): domain Eukaryota; kingdom Metazoa; phylum Chordata; class Amphibia; order Caudata; family Salamandridae; genus Pleurodeles; species Pleurodeles waltl. The sequence continues at coordinate 935,915,094 of NC_090445.1, forward strand.
CTCAAGGGGGGGGGGAGTTAAAGACAGAGTAACCAGTCTTGAACCTGTGCCCTTGGATTTTTTTTTTAAATGGTCACATTAGTCCATTGATCCATCAAACCTAAACTTTGTCATTGGTTGTTACGTACTGAGTAGAGGTTAAAAATGCCCATGTTGCCAGGTGCTGCAGACCTCTAAGGAAGTAGAGCGCCAGAGTGCAGAGATGTCATATATGAAATAGCCGGAGGTATTGCTGTATTGCTGTATTGAGGGTGTTTGTGTCGTAGAGTAATTGGGAAAGGTAGAGCTGCACAATGTAGCTGTCTATGAGCTGAGTTTTAGTTTGTCATTAATATTCTTAAAATATGTATTTCGGTTTTATATAGAAAGATTTATTTATAGTCTATTATTATCTTTGTTGCTTCTGGTAACAAGATTGCAAGCTAAGATTTCCTTGTAAACTATAGGTAGCTATATGTGGATAATATAGTCTTCAGGGAACTGGGAGTTAGAGTGGAAAACAAGTACGAAAGGAATACACAAGACTTCCCCTAGGCTATTTAGATGTAATTAATATCTCTTTTTTTCTAGACTAAGGAGCATATTTAGGAAAAGTGGCGCTGCATACAGTGCAGCGCCACTTTTTTGCACCCTTAGCACCCTCCTAACGCCACCATGTGTGCACCGTATTTAAAATAGGGGACTAGCATCAGAATTTTTGACGCTAGTCTGGAGCTTTGCTGGATTAGCATAGAAAATGTTGACACTAATCCTGCAAAGCCCATTGAGGCCCATTGTAATCAGTGGTGTGCCTCCTTTTAACGCCTGTTCGGAGTAGGTGTTAAAAGTGCCAAAAAAAGAACGCAAAGAAATCTCTTAGATTTCTTTGCGCCATTTTTTGCCCCCCCCCCCCTCCCCCCTCAATGGGGGAATGCCTCCTTTGCATACATTATGCGTGGTGCGGCATAATGTAGCACAAAGGGCATGGCGAATTTGGCCTCCTTGGGCAACATTAGAGTAAAATAAAATGTTGTTAATGTGGCGCAAGGAGGCGCTAAGGGCTCTTAAATATGCCCCTGAGTGTTGAAGGACACACAACCTTTGTATGCTCCATTTGAAGCTATCAGAGACAAAGGCATGCATAGTTACGAAGGACAGCTTCGAGATAATTGTTTTTAAGATGTCATTTTTTCAAGATGAGGAACTGTGTGCACATTAGTTGGTTAGTCTGTAAATAGCACATTTAAAAAACTGACTCTCTTATCCTCTTTTCCATCTTTGATGTTTTATTTTTCCAAAAAAGCGCCATCACAATTATTTAATCTGCCTACATTGGGTTTTCATTTTTTTCAATTCTGATAGAACTCTATTCTCCTGTTTTTATTCTGCCAAGGTTCTGTAGTTGTTGCACCAGGAATTAAAACACTGAAATAACAAATGGTCAGTTTTCTTTTAATCAATCTACATTTTCATTTTTTTTGTAAATGAAGTAAACATATGCTGCGTACTGTTAGAAGACCTCTATGAGCAACTATTTAAATGCTGTTATTGAACTATGCATAAATGTCAAATTGTGTTGTGATAAACAATTCGGGTTTAGTGCCATGCAAACATCGCAATATTCGTGTTTTTTCTCTTGGGATTTTGTGTGGGTGCTCCTGCGATGCAATGCAATTTAGCACTGGGCCACACTAAGGGGCATATTTACAATCCCCTAGCGCCACCTTGCGGTGCCCTAGCGACATTTTTTATTTCGATATGGTGGAGTTAGGAAGGCATTTCTCCCACGCCCTATTTACAAACTGGAGCAATGCTTGCATTGCACCACTTTGTAAACCCTTGATTCACATAATGCCTGCAGCAGCTATAATGTATGTAAGGGGGCTTTCCGATCCAGGGAGGCCAAAAAAAAATGCGCAGTGAAATTTACAACATTTCACTGTGCCATTTTATCTATCATTATTAATGCCTGCTCAGAGCAAGCGTTAAAATGATGAACCCATTGTAATCAATGGGCCTCCCTGTGCTTTGCTGCAATAGACTCAACATTGTTGATGCTAGTACAGCAAAGCGTCACAATAGCGATAAATGTTTTGATGCTTTTGTCCTAATGACACGGCACAACCATGGTGTCACTAGGTGGGGAAGGAGCGACACAAGAAAAGTGGTGCTTCAGTACTGATGTGCCATTTCTTGTAAATATGCCTGCCTCTATCTTTTGTGTCATGTTGCATCACTTGAGCAACTGCAATAGACGTAACACATGTGAGTCAAGGCTCGATAAAGGTAGATCTTAAACCGGAGTACTTTTTGCAGGCAGCACACTACTTTTTAAAACCTGATCCAAAAGCGTATTATTAGTTATAACACCTTGCAAAAAACCTTTTATGGAATTAACATATTATGGCTTTACGGGAGGGCACCCTGGAACAGACCATAACATTAAGTATTAATGATATGAATGAAAGAAACCTTGGCAGTAACTTTTAACGACTTTTTCATAACATTGCATAACATTTATCTTCTACAATTAGTCTACTCTAAATAAAAGGGTCACGTTAACTAATATTTGTTCTATTTTACTGCTACCGTACATGTTCATATTAATGTGCCGGGCATTTAACATCAAGGGCATGCAGATATATTTTGGTTCTAATTTCACCGTATTGTGTCTACTCAGAATGTTGTTTATTTTAAACGCAGGTAGTTAATATTGCCAATAGATGCCACATTTAATTGATCTGTATGATTGCATCTAAACTCAAATTTACTTGTGTTTTTTTTTTACACTGAAGCTTGCTGATGTGCGTGGTGTTCCAAGAGGACTTTATGATGGGCCAGTTCATGACACGACTGTCACGGTAAACTCAGGGGCTGCCACACCTACCTCCCGAATAGCACCGTGTCCAGGCAAAATAGCAACACAACCTTGTCGTAACCTGCATCGATCTGGATTTAGTTTGTCTGGTAAGCAAAGTATAAGTATTAAGATTTATATATATACATAAGTATATGTATTCTTCACACGGAATTGAGTGTTCATTCAAGGTACGGCTGCACAGAAGCAGGATGCAAACAGCTGTAAAGCCAAAAAATGGTCCAACTCTCACAAGGTTCGGTGCTCTTTGATTTATTCACAGTGTCAAATATCGCCAACTCACCCCCTCCAACAAACAAAATTGAAAGGTACTATAGATATGAACAATGAAACATGTCATAGGTATTGCAGAAGTTTCGTTAAAATACAAGTCTATAGTTTTTAAAAAGGTAGGGCCTGATTTAGAGTTTTGCAGACAAGGCAGTTCCGATGGAATACCTTATCCACCAAACTCTCAGTCCACCCGCCTTATTTAGAGATGCGTAGACCTTAAGTTTTCCTATGACAGAGCTCTCAATTGGTACTCTGGAGGGAATCTTCCTCCAATGACTTGACAGAGTAGTGGCTGCCGGAGAAAGAACATTACACCAACCACCATGTTTAGAGTGGAGAGTATAGTATCTTTTTTTCTCTCCATCACTGTAAAAAAAAAACCTGGTGGCGTGGGACAGAAAATAAAATAACCCTCACACCCTCTGAGAAACCTGCCAGGGTGTGGAGGCCATCAGTTTTTTTTATCTGGAGAACAAGAACTTTGCAAAAATTTGGTAAACAGCCATCAAAACCGATGGTGGCAGTCCACCAAGATTTTTGCATAATGAAAAGAACCACAGTGACAATGGTTTCTTTTAATGTACAGAGGTGGCCGCCAGGCTGTCAGTCATCTCTAAACTTTTTTCCTCTTTCTATGTGTGCTGTGTACTTCATACATGCTAGGCTGGCCGAGAGGGTGAACGAGGCGGAATCCTTCCTGATGTCCCTGTGGGCGTTCATTGTCTCTGTGCAGGATCAACTCAAAAGCTTGCAGAAGGAAGTGTGCTTCCCTAAGGCGAGGGTGGAGGATGGGGGGTTCCCCAAAAAGAAAGAGAGTCCCAACACAGAACGCTTTCTTGAGGAATAGTTATCCCAAACTGTTTTGGCCAACCGTGTCCCCAAATTATTTTCAATAGAGCAGGCCCACCGCATACCTGCCCGACTGCCAGATGCCCCGCCGAGACCCATGATTGCATGGCTCCGCAATTACAGAGACAGAGATTTATTTCTCCAACTGTTTTGCACAAAAAACCTAAACACCCCCTAGCCGGAGTACACAGCAGAAGTACAGCGTCGCCATAACGACTTAGAAGTAGTGAAAGCGAGGCTGCGTGACCCGGGCCTAGCATGTGCTCTGCTTTTCCCCGTGAAACTTAAAGTGGTTGATAAGGACACTATACAGACACCATGGGCTCTCGAGAGCTGGAATGTGATACCATGAAGGTGGTCACAAGGGGTCACTGCATTAAGACATCTTGAGGAGAGGGGCCTTTGCCTCTTTGCAGTGTGCTAGAGTTCGAGGGGAGGATTTGTGCCACAGAGTGAGAAGCAGTAACAATGACTGTTGCTAGTATGCAATTATGGGATCTGCAGACCCAATACAGGGAGGAGTCGCAACGCCTTACTAATATTGATTATGGGGCATCCCTGGCCTGTCAGCATAAGGACGGCTACAAGCTGGGCCTTATGTTGGTGTGGCTGCTGCATTCAGCCACTTCTAGGACTATTATAGGTGCAATTAAAACCCTGGAAGGCACTGTTGTATCCTCCCAGGCAGAAATATGTAAGGCTTTTGCACAGTATTATGAACGTCTTTACTCCCCAAGCAGGGCCCACCAGATGAGTCTATTAGGCAATATCTTGCTGAGGTCGTTATCCCAACTTAGACCCCTCCAGACACAGGAACTCAAGCAGCCTCTACAGCTTGAGCAAGTGCGCACTGCTATATGCCAGATGGCCTGGAACGAGACTCCTGGCACGGACAGGTTTCCTGTTGAATTTTATGCAGCATGCAGTGCAACTGTTATCCCCAAACTGATTGCTGTTTATAAAAAGGAGCACCAGCAGGCCAGTCTTCCTACTTCTCTTAGAGAGGCATTGATAGTGGTTTTACCTAAGGCTGGCATAGACCCCTTCAGATGGGCTCTTATTGCCCTTTATTGATGCTCAATATCGATTATAAAACTCTTACTAAAGCCATGACCAATCATTTACTCCCGCTGCTGCATACCCTGGTCCACGCAGATCAACGTGAATTCATCCCCTAAAGTGCTACGTCACACAACACGCACCTTTCGTACCACGTATTTGACATGGCCACTCAAATCAGGAGGTTCCTTGTGGCGATCTTGCTGGATTTCCAAAAAGCATTCAAAACCTTTCGATAGTCATATTTGATGTTGGTCTTGGGAGCCATGGGAGTGGGCTCAGAGTTTCTGGGGTGGATCAGACTGCTGTATGTGGCGCTGCGGGCAAGAGTTAGAATGGAGTGCCAGATCATCAGGGTGTGTGGTATAGGTAGGGGCACCTGACAGGGTTATTCCCTCTCCCCTGTGATTTTCGCATTGGCCATGGAACCATTGGCAGCCCTTCTGAGAGCAGGGGGTCCCAGCTTGGGGGTTGAGGTGGGTACCCAGGTGCACATGGTATCACTATTTGAGGATGATGTTTTGGTCTACATAGGTGATTCGGGGTGAGATCTCCCACCATTACACACCCTGCTTGACCACTTTGGGGTTATGGCAGGTCTGCCAGTTAATCGGGGTAAGTCGTTAGTTTTTCCGTTCAAGCATGCAGAGCAAACAGAAATAATGGAATTGCAGTTAAATCACTTGCCATGGAGGAGGGAATCTTTTTGCTACCTGGGAGTGAATGTATACCATATAGATAGAGACCTACTGAACGGCAATCATGGCAGAACCCTGACATCACTGCAAAAGTTGGTGGGTTTCTGGACACAGCTACCATTATCACCCATGGGCAGGGCCTCCATTGCAAAGATGTTGCTATTACTGCATCTGCCCTATTTCTTTGCAGCCATCCCTGTGATCCCAGTCGGGGCCTTGTTCTGAGACCTATGAAGCTTACTATCAGACCCTATATTGGGAGGTGTATGTAAATGGTTAGCAATTAGTGCACTTCAGTGCCCACTCCTAGAGGGAGGGCTAGTGGTTCCAGACCTTGAGCTCTATTTTGCAGCAGCACAGCTGCAGTGGACCATGAAATGGCTGGCAGGAACAGAGCTAGTGAGGGTCATTACATTAGATCTGTTCTAGGTGAGACCAGTATATTGGACTGGCTCTTAAAACCGTGACCCCCACCGACAGACAGCAGCAGGCTGGTGTGCATTGCAAAATTATGTTGGAATAGATTCATACAGCCACACCAGGCCGTTCCCCAAATACTAACCAATCTTGAGCATGCCTACAATGCGGGCACTACTGACAGCACACAACGTGGGGCCTTGGAGAGACATGGAGGTTACTCACATGAGGGACTTATACACAGACAACAGGTTGCACATCTTTCGGGAACTACAAGACAATAACGGACTGGGTGCTGGTCAATTTGTGGCTTACAACGCCCTTTAATTGGTGATTAGGGTCACTTGAGGGGTGGAGGGGGATGCTCCGGTTACACACCAAGGGCTACACTGTATGTTGACACATGGACTGGACTGCAGAGTGATCACAGTGCTCTACGCAGGGGGTAGGTGGAAGGCGTGCCTTGAGCTGAACTTGAGGCTAAAGCAGCGGAAATTAGCACTGGAACATGTGAAGCGTGTGTCATGCAGTACCCGTCTGAACTGTAACCAATTTAGCTACTTGCACCTCACTTATTTAACACCATACCAACTCCACAAAATGTCCCTAGGGATGGCTTTGGCGTGCCCTCAGTGTGGACCTCCCAGCACCACTTTTTTTCACATGGTATGAAACTGTCCTCCGCTCCTACGTATATGGGATCAGGTCATGTAAATATCTCTGAAATAATAGAGGTCCAGATAGTACCTCACCCACTATTCTGTCTCCTGGAAATCACAAAGCGTACAAAACGTAACAAACACTATCTGAAATTCCTAGACCTAGCCATGATGCTTTTCAAATGTCTAATAGCTATGTCTTGGAAGACAGCGCAACTGCCCGCTATCGTCTGCTAGCCCAGGGCAATGCTCTGATGGTCGACCACAGAAGCTGACGCATTCACTCATGATCTGCACATTAGAGGGAGACAAGGAGTGAGCGCCAACTGGGATGTATATGTGCTCCACTTGCAGGAGAAGGTGTTGACCATTACTTAAGATACTGCGACTAAGGATGACAGGGTAAGAGGATTGATGGTCATATTCCAGAGGAAGAACTGCTCCCCCTGATAAACCCACATGTATTGTTTATGATGTGCCCTGAATGATCACCTGGGGCTATTGTTTTCAGGCATACCATGATATAATGCTCCCTATGAGCTGGCCCTCACGGGGATGTCCAAGAACACCTTAGTACTCACAGCCTTTTCGCACCTCATCAGCGACACACTACCATCATTAATGATTGCTGCTGTCACTCTCAGCTACCCAGGTTGTTTAACGGTTTGCAGGTAATTGTGTTATACGTTATGCACAATTATGCAATGGTTCTCTTTGAAGGACATCCTGATAGTGATAGCTTGTCAATAACACTCATTTCTTACAGTAAACATGTATTTATACAAAGCACATTTACATACTTTACACACTTGCCATACACCTTGCTTTTATGTTGCAAATGCATTCTGATTGTATCTCTGCCCTTGATTGCTATGTAATGTGTGAAGATAATTGAACTATATCACTGCTAGTTGTCACACATCGAATAAGGTAAATAATTTAATATTTTCAAAAATATATATAAATACATTTTCTTGCATTGAAGACAGTAGAGATAAATGGCACACTTCTACAAGCATTCTTCTTAAGAAATAATTTGAAAATTAAGTGCATTAATTCTTCACAGAAAATAACAACTTGGCTTGTGTGTGTTTGTAGTCCAACACACAACACCAAGGAGCACAATTTAAAGTGTTTAGCTGGGTTTAACTGGGTTTGCATTTGCACACAATAGACACTTGTATTCCACTCTTTTGCCCTGGTGATTATATATTCTCCAGTATTTTACTCTGCTCCCTCTGCTACCAACATAGATTGTTTCACAAACAAATCAAGATAGCAGGAATCAAATCAGACCAGCTTTATCTGTAAGTGAGGCAACTAAAGCAGTGCAGGAATTGCCAGAAGCCTTGGTATCACACACCTAAGAATCGTGGTTGTAGGTCTTTTAATGTGTTTCTGCCCCCAAAATAGTAAATCATCTATGAGTTTAAACCACAGAGTATACTACTATACTCACCTAGAACAGACATCCACCTACATTTTCGACTGCCATTTTATGAACTTTAGGTGCTTCATCTTAGGCATCAAATTTAACATAAGTGAGGACTCAGTGGTGTGAGTATCCGGTGATAGCCATATAAATACAAGACCAACGATCACCCACATCACAGGAGATTATGTTTTTTCATAAGCACAGGAAGGTTTCGAATTAATGATTGTAGCCATTGAGCCCATTCACATGCCAGACCACCAAGGATTAATAACTCAGGACACATTTACAAGAAGCAGTGGAAGCTACCAAAAATCTCACCTTTAAATATCAATGCAGTATTTGAAGGTGTTAGTCAAGATTCGAATGTTCAATATGTGATCAAAACAATTCCAGAGCAACTTTTCTACAGTGTATGTTCCAAAATGCTTGCAAGTAGCAATCAGCAAGCACAACACAAATCAACAACCAGATAAGTTCTTTCCCTTTGATCTCAAATATAAGCTTTAATATATGAACAACAATGTCAGCCATGGATTAAACAATATCAGCGATCAAAAGAAAGATAAGAGAACTTTATTAAACCATGCACACAAACCTTTAGGTATCAGCCCTATTAGGTGTGTTCTGCCTTTCAAATCCGCTGCATATTTACAAAGTGGTGTAATGCATTTCTACAGAAGATACCTGTAAGGAAATGCCTCCTTGGCATGGTTACCCCCTGACTTTTTGCCTTTGCTGATGCTATGTTTTGAATTGAAAGTGTGCTGAGGCCTGCTAACCAGGCCCCAGCACCAGTGTTCTTTCCCTAACCTGTACTTTTGTATCCACAATTGGCACACCCTGGCATCCAGGTAAGTCCCTTGTAACTGGTACCTCTGGTACCAAGGGCCCTGATGCCAGGGAAGGTCTCTAAGGGCTGCAGCATGTCTTATGCCACCCTGGGGACCCCTCACTCAGCACAGACACACTGCTTGCCAGCTTGTGTGTGCTGGTGAGAACAAAATGAGTAAGTCGACATGGCACTCCCCTCAGGGTGCCATGCCAGCCTCCCACTGCCTATGCAAGTATAGATAAGTCACCCCTCTAGCAGGCCTTACAGCCCTAAGGCAGGGTGCACTATACCATAGGTGAGGGCACCAGTGCATGAGCACTGTACCCCTACAGTGTCTAAGCCAAACCTTAGACATTGTAAGTGCAGGGTAGCCATAAGAGTATATGGTCTGGGAGTTTGTCAAACACAAACTCCACAGCACCATAATGGCTACACTGAAAACTGGGAAGTTTGGTATCAAACTTCTCAGCACAATAAATGCACACTGATGCCAGTGCACATTTTATTGTAAAATACACCCCAGAGGGCACCTTAGAGGTGCCCCCCTGAAACCTTAACCGACTATCTGTGTAGGCTGACTGGTTCCAGCAGCCTGCCACAACCGAGACATGTTGCTGGCCCCATGGGGAGAGTGCCTTTGTCACTCTGAGGCCAGTAACAAAGCCTGCACTGGGTGGAGATGCTAACACCTCCCCCAGGCAGGAGCTGTAACACCTGGCGGTGAGCCTTAAAGGCTCACCCCCTTTGTTCCAGCACCACAGGGCACTCCAGCTAGTGGAGTTGCCGGCCCCCTCCGGCCACGGCCCCACTTTTGGCGGCAAGGCCGGGGGAAATAATGAGAATAACAAGGAGGAGTCACTGGCCAGTCAGGACAGCCCCTAAGGTGTCCTGAGCTGAAGTGACTCTAACTTTTAGAAATCCTCCATCTTACAGATGGAGGATTCCCCCAATAGGGATAGGATTGTGACCCCCTCCCCTTGGGAGGAGGCACAAAGAGGGTGTACCAACCCTCAGGGCTAGTAGCCATTGGCTACTAACCCCCCAGACCTAAAACACGCCCTTAAATTTAGTATTTAAGGGCTTCCCTGAACCTAAGAATTTAGATTCCTGCAACTTACAAGAAGAAGAGGACTGCTGAGCTGAAAACCCCTGCAGAAGAAGAAAGAAGACACCAACTGCTTTGGCCCCAGTCCTACCGGCCTGTCTCCTGCCTTCCGAAGAAAACCTGCTCCAGCGACGCTTTCCCAAAGACCAGCGACCTCTGAATCCTCAGAGGACTGCCCTGCTTCAAGAAAGACAAGAAACTCCCGAGGACAGAGGCACTGCTCCAAAAGAACTGCAACTTTGTTACAGAGGAGCAGATTTAAAGACCCCTGCAAATCCCCGCAAGAAGCGTGAGACTTGCAACACTGCACCCGGCGACCCCGACTCGACTGGTGGAGAACCAACACCTCAGGGAGGACCCTCCGGCGACTCCGAGACCGTGAGTAACCAAAGTTGTCCCTCCTGAGCCCCCACAGCGACGCCTGCAGAGGGAATCCCGAGGCTCCCCCTGACCGCGACTGCCTGATCCTAAAGTCCCGACGGCTGGAAAAGACCCTGCACCCGCAGCCCCCAGCACCTGAAGGAACGGAACTTCAGTGCAGGAGTGACCCCCAGGAGGCCCTCTCCCTTGCCTAGGTGGTGGCTACCCCGAGGAGCCCCCCCCTTGCCTGCCTGCACCGCTGAAGAGACCCTTTGGTCTCCTATTGAAATCTACAGAGAACCCGACGCTTGTTTGCACACTGCACCCGGCCGCCCCCGCGCTGCTGAGGGTGTACTTTCTGTGTGGACTTGTGTCCCCCCCGGTGCCCTACAAACCCCCCCTGGTTTGCCCTCCGAAGACGCGGGTACTTACCTGCTGGCAGACTGGAACCGGGGCACCCCATTCTCTCCATTGAAGCCTATGTGTTTTGGGCACCTCTTTGACCTCTGCACCTGACCGGCCCTGAGCTGCTGGTGTGGTAACTTTGGGGTTGCTCTGAACCCCCAACGGTGGGCTACCTTGGACCCAAAACTGAACCCTGTAGGTGGGTTACTTACCTGCAAAAACTAACAATACTTTACCTGCCCCAGGAACTGTGAAAATTGCACTGTGTCCACTTTTAAAACAGCTATTTGTGTTTTATGTGAAAAGTATATATGCTACTGTAATTATTCAAAGTTCCTAAAGTACTTACCTGCAATACCTTTCAAATGAGATATTACATGTAGAATTTGAACCTGTGGTTCTTAAAATAAACTAAGAAAATATATTTTTCTATAACAAAACCTATTGGCTGGATTTGTCTCTGAGTGTGTGTTCCTCATTTATTGCCTGCGTGTATGTACAACAAATGCTTAACACTACTCCTTTGATAAGCCTACTGCTCGACCACACTACCACAAAATAGAGCATTAGTATTATCTCTTTTTGCCACTATCTTACCTCTAAGGGGAACCCTTGGACTCTGTGCATGCTATTCCTTACTTTGAAATAGCACATACAGAGCCAACTTCCTACAATACCTAACAAAGTATTTAGAGTCTATCACTATTACCCTCCAGCCTGTGTGAACCCTAACTTTTAGAGGACTCCCTCCTTACAGTATCTTTCCATGGGTAAGCGGATAGTGCCCCCTCAACAGATCCTAGGGCACCTCCTCAGGTCTCCTCGAGCTAGCATATATGAGTTTCAAACCTGGATATGGTGTGATATGATTACTAATGGAAAAGGCCCAAAGCCCTCCAGCGTGGTGGGAGGACTGTACTGGAAGAACCCCTGATAAGGTGTTTATAGGGTGGCTTCTATTTCAGATTGAATAACATGTGGGTGTCATTCATATTACTTATCATGCGTTCCATTGCTAATATCGTCCACAGTCATTGATAACATTGGTTTGTTGCTGGGCCTTCCATTTTCTTCGATTATGAACCATTGTTAGTTTTAGTTTTGTGGCTCCTATGCATCAGAGGCTTGTGTGTAATTCCTGATTTGTCATCACCCTCAAATTGGTATGCTTAAGGCCCAAAAGCATTGCCACTGGTCTGAAGGGGATTGGGTATCTCAGTACCTCCTGCAAGAACTTCGAAAAAACTGCACCCAAAAATAGTTGATCCCTGGTCACCTAAGTGGAACGCATGCTCAGGCGCTCTGCATCCCCTCCAACATCTGGGAGAAGCGCTATGGTACACAGGGTGTAGCTTATGTTGAGTTTAGTGCCAGCCATACCAAACCTTATGATGTCTTTTTTCCCTAATGTGTATGTCTCTACTTAATCTGTCCTATCACTTGGTGGTGCGCTGTAGGCCCCAAGGGCTGTTCCCACTGCCTGTTGTAGGTAGTGTGTCTTGACGTACATGAAGCTTATTAAAAGCAGATATCATACCTCAGATGCATATAAGGTGGGAAAAGGTTATTTTAAAAGGTGGTTTAGCCCTAGTGGCCCTAGCTCAGATGGTGGAATGTGTCAAACAAATGTTAGATCTGAGCACAGCAATATCTTTCAGATTCTGGGAGCATAACTGCACTTTTGAAGGCTTTAGTGACTCCATTCTCATACATGTCTGAAATCATGGTGCATCATAACTCCCTTCACTCCCTGGAAGGCCTGCCACCCCCCATTGCAAAGGTGAATGTGGGGTTGTAGTGGATAGGCATGTAAGGTGATTGGTAGGTAAGCTGGCCGCATGACTCCACATTCATGTCCTGTGCCCTGAGGGTGATAGCCAGTGGGGTGCTAATGGGGTGCTAATGTATGCCTTGAGGGGTCTGTTATGCCTATTCAACCACACCAGGACCACACCAGGTCCCAAAGGGATCTCTGTGTCTCGGAATCCAGCATGGACCCCTCTGCCATTACACACACCTGAGCCACGGCACAGTAGTGGGGTATACTGAGGGCCACCACTCTTCCCTGCTCTCCAGGCTGTCATGAGTTTCAGCCGGAGTCTATATGCTTTGCACTTCCAGATGACTCACATGAGCCAGCATTGGGTGTACTTTGAAAATGTGGGAATCTAGCCATATTGGGAGGGCCTGGAAGAGGTATAGGAGGTGGAGGAGGACAGTCATTTTTTACTGTGTTAATTCTACCAAGCCAGTAAATTAATACATTTCCCCAGGACTGAATGTGTGCCCTGATTGATGCCATCAGGGTAGTATTTTATAAAGAAATTGTCAACAGTTGGTATAAGGCATGCACCTAAATATTTAAAGGAGGATTTAGCCCAGCAGAAAGGTAGATGCAAAGCAAGTTATCCCTGCTCCCTCTGTCAACTTTAGTATTTCTGATTTTTTACAATTCATTTTGTATCTGGAGGATTTTTCATAATCCTGAAGCAGATGTTTAGCAACGAGTAGCGAGGTTCTCAGGGACCCTAGCGTTAGAATAACTTCATCGATATGTAAAGTCATTTTAAATTTGAGTGATCCGAATGGTATCCTGATCACATCTTGGGATTGCAAGACCAGACAGTCCAAGGATTTCATGAAAAGAGCAGATAGCAAGCGTGACAGTGGGCATCCCTGCCTAATGCCCTTGGAGAGCGAGAAGGGCGATTAAAGGTGACCATTTAGAGTAACCCAAGTTGTAGGGTTAGCGTAACCCGCAAAGACCATCTTCACGAAATTGGTACCCAGGCCCATAGTCTAAAGAGTAAGGTGTATGAAAGCCCAGTGTACCCTGTTGAAGGCCTTCTCTGCGTCCAACTACAGAAAAGTTGCGGTATGTATTATGGGGGATGCCTTCTCAACCAGCTGAATAGCTGTTTGAATATTATCATGCGTTTGTCGGCCCTGGATGAATCCATTCTGATCTGGGTGTAGCAAACTGAGAAGTACTTAATTGAGCTGTGTGGCTAATACTTTTTTTAAAGTTTAGCACTGATATTAAGGAGGGCTATCAGACAGTAGGATGTTCATCAGGATGGATCTTTGTCAGGTTTTAGTATGACTGTTACCACTGCATCTCTATTGTTCTGCATGACTGCCCCTGATGTAGCACCGTAGTTGAATAGTGTTGTGAGCTTCAGAATCAGTTTAGACCATCAGGCTGCTGGGCTTTGGTGGATTTCAAGGTTTTGATGGTTAAACAGACTTTCTCCAGGAAGATGGACTCTGTAGGGAATTCCTATGGATATCCTTGAGCTTAGAAAGCTGGACCTCCTCCTGGAAGGCCTGTCCCTACTCAGAGACTGCAGTGGTACCCCTACAAGGGGTCTCATAAAAGCAGTGAAATACATCTGCCTTCCTTGCTTCATCTATTAATGGGTCCTGGTTGTCATCAAGGATTACCTTAATATATTTATTTTCTCTCTTGCTGTGTAGGTAACTCTCCAGTTGAGTTTGTACCTTGTCCCCAGAAAGTATTAGTGCTTTCGGTGATGAAGCAATGAGAGTTCTACTTTATTTGTATAGTATGTGTAGTTGTCTGATGGCTGTTATATGGGCATGGGTGGTGTGGCGAGAGGGATGCTGGAATCTTTTGTTTTCTAATCTCTAGTTCCCAGATCTCTAGCTTTTGGAGTCTACTATACTCTTCTGATGCCGCTATAAAATGGCCCTGAATGCTTGCCTTAAAGGCATCCCAGACTCCTGGGGTGGTGATGTCTTCCGCTTCATAAAGCTCAAACTATTTGTTAATAAGGGTGCCAATTTTTTGCCAAGTGACATGGTCTATTAGCAGAAAGAGATGAAGTCGCCAAGTCATAGTGTGAATCCATTGTCTTATGTCTCGCTTTACCAAGACAGGAGCATGATCCGAAACAGCTATACTACCTCCCTCCACCTCACTGAGCAGTCCCACTGGAGGGTTGCTCAATAATATATCATCAATATGAGAATGCATCTGGTGGGCTTTTTTGAGTAGAATGTGAAGCCAGGCACCACTGGGTGTTTCTTCCATAAGGAGTTTTGGAGGCTTTCGTTACCGAAAGTCTTCTTCAATTGCTTAAAGAAGGCTCCCATGTGTGTCCCACACCCTCCCTCCCTGTCCCTGTGAGGATCCCAGACCATGTTAAAGTCTCCCATAGGAACAATGTCTCCCTTGGCCAGCCCCGCCAGCACCTCCAGGAAGTTTAGAAGAAAGAAGTCTTGTGATGTATTTGGAGCATAGATTGTAGCAAGTGTGATCGGTCGTCCCTCCAGGGTTCATACCAGTATCTGCCGTCTTTTCGGTTTTAGTTCTAAAGACCATCAAGGGGAGGTTGTGTTGTATGACAATTGCTACTCCCCGTTGTTTTGTGGGGCTGAAGAGTAATATATGACTGTGAATATCGAATGTCTGAGCTTTCTCCAAAGCAGGTGGGTCTCCTGAAGACAAATAATGTTAGGGTTGGTACTGTGAAGCATACACCAAATGGCACCCCATTTGTTAATGAGTTCAAGTCTCTCTGGACCATCGTGGTATGCAAGAGGAAGGTCCATGTGTGTTGGGTTCTCTCCACTTTGCGAATGTGGTAGTGTAATGGACACTGTATTATTCCCTCTGTCCTTCCCGGTGTCATCAAACTAAGAAAACCATAAAACCAAACCAATTGAACAGGGAGGAAAAAGAGAACCTTCCCCAAGGATTGGTGAGTTAGGGTAACCTGTGCCCCAAGATTCCCACAATCTGGGGCAGGGAAGCTCTTTTCAGTATGAACTACTAACCCCAGCCAGAGCAAGGCCATTCCAGGCATGGCAGGCTCACCCAAAAGGGTTACTTGACCTCTCCCTAGCCCCAGTAAACCCATTCAGCAATTCATTCGGATAGTTTCCATGTGTTCAGAATGTGAGTATCAGCACCGTTTGCCGTAAGGTGATGGATTAATTTTTCCTACAGTCCCCCGAGGACCCCAAGTAGAGAAATCGTTGGAGCGCTTTTAATACGCTGGTGCAGATTGTTTTTTTTACTATACTGGGTGGCCTCTTGGACGGCTCTAAGTTCTTGCACAGAAACAGACAAGTGCAGTATTGCAGGTAAGGGACCTAGGTCAGGCTTTGAGCAGTAGGCCCAGCCTCAGCCCTAGGACAAAAGGACCCATGTCATGGCTGCATCAAAGCCATTCTTGATCCATTGGGATGCTATTTCCAGTTCACTAGTCGCCCATGTTGGTGGTGATAGGGCTTTGGATGCAATTATGTGGTCAGTTAGATAAGCGATCCTGATCTGTCACTGGTCAGGAGTTTCCACCCCATCCATGCTGGTGAGGCTGTTGCCAGACATTCTCTCTTTTCAGTTAAGCTCTTATTCCCGATGTCTCCGATTGCAGAGAATCTGTCTAGGGGAAGTCCCACCAGGTTCGCCACCCTTCATAGGTCTGAGATAGTATGTCATTGATCCCCATGCTGGAAAGACAGGCCAGACTTGTATGTTCATCTGTAGTGATTGCCATCTGTACAAAGTTTCCTTTTGATGGGCAAAACTGAGCTCTGCGATGCAGCATGCTAAATTGTGCAGGAGTAGTCTTGAAACTGCACTTCTCCCACTTTCCCAGCAGAGACTTTTTCCTTTTGTAAGCAGTAGTGAAATCTACTTAGCACCTTACGTTAAGCTTGTGTTTTTGGGACTGTCTTTTGGGGCCTGAGTGCTGGACTCTGTCTTTTTGAATCTCAGAGTGATCATCGCCCAACAGGGAGGAGACCACCATGATCACAAAGGTCTCCAAGTTGACATTCTGGACTTCATCACTAAGTAACCCAAGCTGTGGTTCTCCTTCTTGAATGGTTTTAAGGTCTTCTAGTTTGTTGACTGCAGTCATGAATGTTTCTTCCAACGTTGTGCATTTGGAGGCATTTTCAGCCTGAGCTGTTGATACAGCCTCAATTCAGTCTTCCACATCAAGGATCCATTGTCCCACTTTGTCCACATCTGTGCAGAGTTCTTATATTCTGATAGACAAGATCTCACCACCAAACTGGCTGAGTTTTTCTGAGTAAATTAATCTCTGAGCTATGTTTAGAAGGTACAGAGGATGTCCACCTGGTCAGAATTGTTGAGGGCCATGGTGGGTTATTGAGCAGTGGAGTCTGCCTGAAACTTGCCTAAATAGGCAAGAAGCATGCCCCAAGAGCACGTTTTCTTTTTTGGGGGCATGGAAGGCCCCTTTGTACATCGCTGGAAATGGCTCTGAAGGGAAAAGGGTCCTGCGGCGCTCAAGAGATTATGGGATAGGCATTACCCTCAATGTTTCAAACCCTGCTCTTCACTATAGCCACTCTCTAAGTCTCTAGGCTCACCTTTTCGAATGGGAGTGTGTCTATGTTCCAGCTATCTCTCCTAGAGACTGGATTAACCCATCTTCATGTCCGTGCTCAATGGTACCTGGTGCCCCCTACTTTTGCCACCTGAGGACCTTTCCAGATGGTTGTCAATCATCACATAAAGCAGCATTGAGCAGGACCCATGTGAACCGCTAAGTCACTCTGTGGTGAGAGCTTATTTTGTCATGAACAAATCTCTTCCAGGTCTGTGCTGTGCTGCAAAGGGTCTGCCAGTGTTCCCGGGTGAATGCCTCTGGCTCCCCCAGGACCTGCCGTCTTCACAAGTGGCCAAGTTCAGGTGACCCTGGCTGTGCTGTGATTTCAAGGAGCATTAGCTCTCTGGCCATGCACACCCCAATGCCACCTCGTGCAGTCCCAAATTTTAAAGATCCCAGGTCCCTCGAACCTCTGCTGCCACTGTACCTCGATGTGTGCAGTGTGGTTTTGGGGGGGAGGCATGAGCCCCCACATCAGCCCTTACCACTCCGATGCCCTTCTGCCTGCCGCAACTCTGCCATAATCCCACTCACAGGCTTTGTCCTTGCAGTCCATAGGCAACTGCCGCAAAGTTTGACTCAGGCATCTCAGGTCACCACTTCAAACCTCACTCAGCACTCCGTGTAGGGGGTGGCCACTGTCTATCAGCTCATTCTTGGCAGCATTGGGGCCCACAAAAGGGCATGGACGGTCACAAAGATGACTGGGCTTGCAAGAATGATGGAAGTGTGTGACTCAATTTGCTGCTATTTTGGCCACACCCCTCAACAGTCCTTATTTTCCATCTAGGCACAATGCTTTGTATGCTTGTATTTGTTTGTGCTGACAATTAGCAGGTAGAAGCATTCAGCAAGGCCATTTTCTAATCTTGAATCAACCCAAAATGTTTTTCTGAACATAAAAAGACATTACACAATTATTATGCAAATTTGTCGAGAAAAAATTGTTTTTTGAGTTATCTAATAACAGCATACTG
The DNA here is from genome assembly GCF_031143425.1 of Pleurodeles waltl. Lineage (NCBI taxonomy): Eukaryota > Metazoa > Chordata > Amphibia > Caudata > Salamandridae > Pleurodeles > Pleurodeles waltl. Next base: position 935,933,409 of record NC_090445.1, read on the forward strand.
TTCTCAATAGACTATATACTGAAACTAATGAATTACACACTTCATTAATAACTGTTGTAAACTCTTCACTAAAATTGAAGGCAGTAAGACTAAAAGAGCAGAGCGTTTTGATACAGGTACACGGCTGTATGTAAATTTCCTGAAAGAGGAAGGATTTTTCCAGATCCGTCAGTAGCACTGCCACTGCCAAAAAATCTGCCTAAATGCTAAGAATAAAATATTGATTTGGTTGTGGGCAGGTGTCTGTTACATGGTAGAGTTCTCGTACTGCAAAATAGTAGCTAAAATTAAACATTACTTTAACGAACTCAGAGAACCAACTGAAGTAAGTAGGAATTCAACCTGTAATTGGAGCAACGAGAAAATGTAATGTGTTGTAAACATATAAACACTGAACTCCAGAGTCAGCTGCTGCCAAATAGAACGTTTTAGACCTAAGTTTAATATGCCTCCCTGTCCGATTACCCTGTTTGGGGTCTCGGGTGGAGAATCTCTGGAATTGGGAATAACCCTCAAATAAACTCTGGCTGATCTCTAATAATTTCTGTTAGAAATGGGGTCTCTAGTTTGCACTTGGTTGCACCCTGTCCGAGTAGGGACACTCCCTCTAGTCAGGGTACGGGAATCACACGGCTCAAGTAGTTAGGCTTATCTCAGAGGCAATGTGTAAAGTATTTGTACACATACACATTAACACAGTGAAAACACCACAAAAGTACTCCACACCTGTTTAGAAAAATAGCCAATATTTATCTGAGTAAAACAAGTCCAAAACAAATATATCCCAACACACACAGGTAAAGATACAAATTTTCAAAGACTAAATCTTAGCACAGCGCTTAGAAACACAATAGCTCCAACTTGAGCTATCACAACGTTTTGACGTAGTCGTTCCCAACAATCTTGCACCACTCGCGAGGGAGTGCGAGACAGTTATGGAGTTCCATGGACCCCATGTACAGTACCATAGAAAACGATGAGGAAACAAAGATATTGCAGAGAGTCGTGGAGGTGAGGCAATGCTGGAGCTGTTGCAGCATCAGGTACTTACTGCTACTGGGGAGGTGAGGCATTGATTCCTTACTGCTAGGCAGTGTTAGTGAGGCGTTGGTTCCTTATGGCTGCAGGGGAGGTGATGCGGCCTCAGAGGCGAGGAGTCGGTTCCTTACGAAAAGGATGGGTCGATGAATGCAGCAGGTCAAGATGCGAGGCATCAACTTTGCAGTGCCGCAGTCACATCACGGGGCCACAGGTGCTGCGACGGAGTCAGAGTTGGGTGCCATGGATGTCGGTGACACGCGCTCTGGACTCGTGCCCTGGTGGGGCTTCGGAGGCATTGTGGCAGTGTCAGGCCTCCATTGTCTGTCGAGGGGAGTGCACTCAACGGGGAAAATGGCTCCGGTGCAGGCAGCAGCACAGGGTCACAGAATGGTACCGGTTCTGAAGTCGTTCTAGAGGTCGATGCACTTGTTTCTTCCTTGTTACATTAGAATCCACTCCCAAGGGCCTGGGACTGGCTTTGTCACCACTTGGCAAGTCGGGACTCTCAGCAAGAGTGCCCAGGTACTGGTAGGTGAAGTCTTTGATGTCCCTGAGATTTATTGACAGGAGGCAAGCTCAGTCCAAGTTCTTGGAGAACGTTTGGAAGCAGGATATAGAAAGCAAAGTCCAGTCCTTTCACTCCCCAGGACAGAAGCAGCAAGCAGCAGGTCAGTACAGCAAAACAACAGGTAGAAACAGGTAGAGTGGCAGTCCCTCCTACAGCATCCATCTCTTCTTTCTGGTAGAATTCTCTCAGTCCAGAAAGATTCTAAGTGGGGTCAGAGATCCAATACTTATACCCATTTCTGTCTTTGAAGTAGGCAAAGTATAGTCCTATTCAGGTGCAAGTGTCAGCTCCTCCCACCATTCTAGCTCAGGAAGACCCACCAGGATATGCAGGGCACACCTCAAATCCCTTTGTGTGACTATCAAAAGTGAATGCACAAACAGCCCAACTGTCATCCTGACCCAGGCATGTATTCAGTAAACAAGCAAAGGCACAGATTGGTTAAGCACAAAAATGCCCACTTCTAAAACTCACAGTTCAAAAAACAACTTCGCCAAAATATGAATTTTTTAAATTGTGAGCTCAGAACTCCCAAATTACCATATCTCTATCAGCTCTCAATGGGAAATTACACTTAAGATATTTCAAGGCAATCCCCATGTTACCCTGTGGGAATGATAGGCCTTGCAAGATAAAAATAAAAAATTGCAGTATTTCAATATCAGGACAAGTAAAACACACCAACACATGCCCTACCTTTTAAATACACTGTACCCTGCCCAGGGGGCTGCCTTGGGCCTACTTTAGGGGTGACATACATGTAGTAAAAGGGAATGTTTGGGTCTGGCAAGTGGGTGCACTTTCTGGGTCGAAATAGCACTTTAAAACTGCTCACAGAGACTCTGTGGTGGCAGGTCTGAGACACGCTTGCAGGGCTACTCATGTGGGTGGCACAATCAGTGCTGCAGGCCCACTAGTAGCATTTGACTTACAGGCCCTGGGCACACCTGGTGCGCTATACTGGGGACTTACTAGTAAATCAAATATGCCAATCATGGAGAAACCAATCACCAATACATTTTAGACAGAGAGCACGTGCACTTGAGTACTGGCCATCAGTGGTAAAGTACCCAGAGTCCTAAAGCCAACAAAAACAGGTCAGAAAAATAGGAGGAAGAAGGCATAATTTTTGGGGATAACCCTGCAAAAAGAGGCCAGGCCCAACAATTTCCATATGAAAGAGAGGAGCTTGATCAGATCTTCAACGAGAAGCCAATTAAGAGTGTTGTGTTTTGTCAGTGTTATTTGTCAGATTAAAACAGCATGGATAACTTCTACATTTTGTCCTGAGATACATTTAAATACACCACTGAGCAGTGCAAGAGTCTGCAATAATGCATAGGCCTGGATAAACAAAATAAGGTTTGAGGCACCCAAAGGGCTGAGCTGAAATGACTCCCAAACATCTTACAGACTGCAGCGGCTGTAGAGGTGCGCCAAGGTCAATAATCCAAGGAAAGCCCAAGGACAGCTGCTTAAGACTAGAAGCAAACAATTTGGTTTACCTTTGTTTAAACATAATTGATTCTCAGTGCTCCATGAGGAAAAACCAGAATATACTTTACCATCCAATGGCTCAGAGAGCTACTGCATCGTCTCGGATGTAGAAATAAATTATATAAATCTGTTGGTTCCAGTAAGTGCTGTAATATAAGCAGGGCCACTGGAATTATTCAACAGGGGAGGGCTGTATTATGTGGCAAGGTTGAGTAAATTATGTGGCAAGAAAAGACAAATTATGCTGTGGAATGTGGCACATTTTCTGATAGTGTTACTTCATTATTTTGTCATTTTTACACTTGTTAACACTGCCTGGGCATTGCTTGCACTTTATTAGTACCAGGCTTTGCAATGGGCCTTCCACTTCACAGTAACGTGTTATTAGTAACTTTTGAACAGTTTAAAGTGGAAATATTTTTTTGTTAAAATCTGCAGATTATGCAGCAGATGATGGATTACGTGGCAAATGTGACAGATCTATAGTTATGCAAAAAACGCTGCAACTGCAGTGTCGCATAATTCCAGTGGGCCTGAATATAAGTGATTACATGTCACAGCTGAACTGTGATACCGCTGCTGTCCTCTTGTATTTTAGGACCGTTTTATTATCAGAGTGCAATGATTTCCAGAGGTGCCACCGAGCCTGGATCTTCCCTGGGCAAATGTCTCTTAGACCTGCTACACTGAGGATTCACTTGAGAGAATGATTCAGGAAAGGGACTGGAGAGAAAATAAAGCTGTAATGACAAGAACACCATCAGTTTGACTTTCGGTAATCAATTCTCCCACAACTATAAATTCTACACTTTAAAAAAAATCACACTTGATGGGAGTCACAGTAGTTAGTATAAAGTTGTGCAGTATGTAGCTACACTCTCTTTAAACACACTTCCTTCAAAAAAGCATCTTCCTAACATTTTTAGTTTCACCTCGATTTTTCAGTTTAATTGCCACAGGTTGGAATTCTCATTGTAGGCTTTTTGCCACAGTAGCATTATGTGCAATGTTTCAAATGAAAGAAATTCTGGCTACTGACAAGAAGAAATTCGAAGAAAAATGATCTAATCGATGCTTAATTGTTTTTTAAAGTTCTCTTCATCACGATGAAATGTGGTTTGTCATAACGACGTCAATGTTTAAAAGTCCCAGCGCTTGTGTACCATGCATACTTAACCTCTGATTTCCCAAATGCTGACTTAATCTCCTTGCAAATCTCTTCTTAATCCTGTCAAAGTCCCCGTGCCGGTGTACTTTTGCTTATGTTTGGCCTAGCACTTCAACTGAAAAGTACCTTCAGTCTAGCTCGCCATACCTGCCCCAATGAGTCTGATAAAAGGCACTTGCAAAACAAAGAATCCTCATCAGCACTGTTTCTTAAAGCACAAATCTTGAGAAAAGGTAGTGGATTTTAAATTGTAAAATATTTATTTTACATGCAGGTCTTATTTCATATTAAAAAATGAATAAACCTCCTGTATGTACCAAAGATTATAAAAATAAACATATGTACCTCTAACAACATATGTGTTCTGTTTCATCTCTTTTAGGGTCTCAGACAGACGACCATGTTCCAAGACGTCCAACACAAAAGATATTTGCTCCCCCTGGTGGCCGTTCTAATATTACGTCTCTCTCATAAGAATATACCGTTTGTAAATCATGCGGCAGCTTATTCATTCAACATACTGAGAGGATCAGCTACGGGAAGAGCATGCTACATATTCACTTTACTGCCCCATTACTGCCCGCCAATACCTAACGCTTTTTGTTTCACATCTGCGACTTATGGAATGCCACTAGATGAGCATGTCATTTTTTGTTTTCTTTGAGATTTTGAAATAAGACAAGGAAACCCGCATTTAATCACTTAAGTTTTTAAATGTGAATCGATATCCCTTTAATATCCGCACTCTTACTTCTGTAATGCAGTTATCTCCTCTCCCCCTGGGCACTGTCGCTTGAAATACAACAATAGTATCAAAGATGCTTAGAAGCGAAATTATGACGGTGCAAAATCACAAAACCCAAAATGTAGCAAAAAAATAAACACACCAATATTAAGTTAATGGGATATAAAACAATGCAATTTTGTTTGTTTGAAAATATATATTTATCGAAGAAACAGGTACTCAAAAAGCATGCATGTACACGACTGTGAGGGCATTTTATGTTGCGTTGCTGCTGGTAACCTTGTTCATCAAGCTTTTCAAGAACTCGTTTCAAGTGTTGTATAGTTTGCACGTCTTTTACAGACGTCTTTTGCAGACGCTGTATGCTCATATTTTTTAACTTTATGAAACATTTGTCTCAATTATTTATGACCATATGGTATATGTGGGGGACATATTTACAAGCCCCGTTGCGTCGCTCCGTGGTGCAAGATCGACGCAAGCCCAAAGTGAGACTTATAAAGCCACGAAAGGCCATCTCATAAAGGAGATCTCATAAATCTCAAGTGAAGCAACGCAGTGCAAACTGCTGCGTTTCCTTACTCGGCAGCAGGGAGGGATTCCATGGGTGTTGCGGGGGTGTTCCCGCACCGCATCAGTGGATTCTGATGCATTCCCAGATTTACCAGATGTGGTGGACCTGGGAATGCGCCTCCCCAGGTGAGGCGTAACAAGGAGAAATATCTTTATTTCTCCTTGTTTTTTCCTCTTCCAATGAGTGCTGCATTGTGCCTGTGTTGCTGCTAGGCCGGCCATGTGCACTAGCTCTGGAAAAAGGACAGGAATGCAACATATTGGGATAAACAGGCACATTCCTGCCCTTTCCTGTGACGCAGCGCAGCAAGGTGAATTGCTGCACTGCTCCACTTGGCCATAAATATGGCCCAGATTTTTTATCATTTCAAAGCAATCTCCCTTTCATTATGTTTCATTGGTCAGGTTAGGTAACATGCCTTCCACAAGCATCCCTGCACAGCACCATGTGACCTCATGCATTAGCCCTTCTTGTGTTCTCTTTGCTAGCCACGGAGCTATTACTCATCCAGTGTGCTTCTTTAGAAGTGTTGCCACAGTACCATTGCAGCTTTTTTCTAAACTGTTGTTCTAGAACTTGACAAATGTAGTTGATACAAATTATGGTTTATATTTTTTGTTACACTGTTTTTTAAAGCTATTCTACAAATTGGTATTTCTTCTTATTGGCCGTAAACGGCACAATTTACAGCCAGTGGCATATAAGAGACTTTTATAAAGTGTGCTTGATGGTGTTATTTATTGTAGGAAAGATTCAGTTTCCCTTGTCTGTATCATTCCAGGAAAACTATGCATGTTGTTTCTCTTTATGTTAGCTGTGATTAATAAATATTTGTCTAACCTATTTATCTTGTCAATGTTTGTCGGGCACCTTTTTCACGAAAACCAAATCATCTTAAATATGTCTTGCAGTTCCGGTGCTCAGCTTCTTTAACTTTGTTAGTCACGGAATGCAGAGCTCGGCTACTAAACCTTTTCAGCTAGAACTCTGTTGCCTTTGAATGCTAAAGGATCAGATACCTTGCATTAAAACATAATTTAAACATAACTGTAACTTGTATGAAGAAAAAAGTGCCATCTGTACTAGTAACAGCTTGATCCTCATTCGCAAAATCACAATGCGTGGATTTTACTGAAAACATATCAAGTAGGAATGTTGGGCGTCTGAAACGTGCATATTTTCCCAGAGTTATAATTAACACCTATGGGTGCCGAGATGGACTGTTTTAGGGGAGTGTAAAGGGCAGTGCTTAATTTGTGAAAGAAAGAGTGCCACTGCCCGAAACTCTTCTCATAAGCTGACGGCCAGTGTAATTAACATTGGTGCATGGAATACCAAGGCTGGTAGTTTTAAAATCGCCTCACATCTCCTAAATCCACTACCTGACGCTCCCTCCCTCTTTAACTCACTCCTGCAGGTTCTTGCTTTATACTTCTGTGATGGTTTTGCTGTCTTTCTTTCCCTCCTTTCTAATCTGTGTAATTTCCTTCTCTTTCACTCATTAAATAAATAATGCAGAAAAATAAGTGCCAGTGCCCCACACCAGCAACCTCAGGCTAAATTAAGCACTAGTTAAGGGATCAGAAAGTGCAGTTCCATATGTATGGGTGGGTGATTGTTGGACCTGACCCTTTTAGCATGTTAATTCTCAGACTTTTTGCCTTTGGCCTACTATTTTTCTGACCCTCTTTTTGTTGGTTCCAGTACTCTGGGTACTTTACCACTGCTGACTAGTGCTAAAGTGCATATGCTCTCTGTGTAAATTCTGATTATGATTGGTTATCCATGCTTGGCATTTTTGATTCACTTGTAAGTGCCTAGAATAGTGCACCATGTGTGCCCAGGGCCTGTAAATCAAACGCTACTAGTGGGCCTGCAGCACTGATTGTGCCACCCACATGAGGAGCCCTGTAAACATGTCTCATACCTGCCACTGCAGTGTCTTTGTGTGCAGTTTTCACTGCCAGTTCGACCTCGCAAGTGCACCAACTTGCCAGGCCGATACCTTCCCTTTTACTGCAGGTAAGTCACCCCTAATGTAGGCCCAAGTGGGAAACATCCTGAACATCTGGGTCCAAAACAACAACTTGCCTAAACCACTACTGCTAAACAACTAAAAAGTCACTACAATGTAGTACTGAACTACGACTGTCTAAACAACGATTTTGCCTGAATAACGATTGCCTGAACAACAAGTGTTTATATTCACCTAGATCTGGATCCAGGGAACTAAGGCATTGCCCCACACAGAAGGCATGGTATGCAGGTGTGTGACCAGCTGGTTGACACTTTTGTCTCTGGAGTCACCAGTTGTGTTACAGGTTTTATGTGTTTGCACAGTCTGTTGTCAATGATGATTGGTGGACATTACACACTCAATCCATGAATTCCATCCTGAGACTATTTTGTAAGCCATATATAATGTATGTAAAGAACAGATGTTGTCAGGAGTCTAAAGTTGTGCCATGCTATAGATTAATGTCACTGCATTTGTGAGATATCCATGGATATCTGAGTGTTTCAAGGATTGATGACTATGCATAGAGTGAGTGAGGATTGGCATTGTGTACAACAATATAGGTATATGTGCAGCAGAAGAGTTTAGGTGTCAACCTTAGATTATTGAGATACCCATACTCCAAACAAGCATGCATTCCCCAATGATTATATGGGGCTTGCTGTGTGGCACACTGCACTTTAGGCAATGGCCCTTACACACATATGTGACATGGGGGTGACAGCCAGTGTTAGAAACATATTTATCCACTCACTGAAAGCTTGTATAAACCACAACATATAAAAATTAAAACGTCCATGTGCTGTTAATTACAAATGCAATTTGATGTCAGAGTTTGACACACAGTGGTTATGGTGCTGACACAGTGAGGCAAGGGTTTTTAAGTTAACCTTGAGTTGCTATGATACTCTGTTTTCCCACATTGTCTCATGATGGGTTGCATTATGCTTTAGTAACATACTGCACACTCCTTCTATCTCCATGCTTCTTATGGGATGTACTCAGACAGTACTGAGTGCACACTGGTATGTGTCGGTGTTGAGTTGTGAATAGGATTAGTAACATGAAGCCTATGTATGTTCTAGTTTAGACATATATCTTGTATTTGTGTGCACTGCTACTCAGGTGGCAGTGAACTGATATGACTTTCATATGTACACCATAGTTCTAAGTACTAGTGTACTGTCCTTTAGTCTCCATGCTCAGCAACAGAGTACTTAATGTGTCCAGCCAAACATCAAGGTATATAGTATTGTATGTGTAATGCTGAATGCATCACACACACATGACTAAAGGACATATAATTGAATATGTCTCTTTCTCCTGGATATGTCAGATATTTTCACAAGGAATGGATGGCTCTGTTTGTGAAGTTAATGGTTAAATAACACAGCCCCCCAGCGCTTACAACACATTTAGTCCTGCCACTGGAACACCTCCACTGCACTGCAGTGCGCTGAAATATTGTAGCAGATTTGGGTGCGCCCTACATTATTAATCTGTTCTTCAAGGCACCATAAAGCTGAGAGTACATATGAATTACCCCCTCGGTTAGGAAGTGGAATTCTGCTTCACTGGTACTGGGTGCCTTGTCCTCATGTCCCGCAGCCATGTAGGGGGCAGGTTAGTTAAACAGCAGCAGGATGGCCCAGAACTACCATAAAATGGCTGCCTGCAACTCCCTGTATGCAACTTCCTCCTTTTTACTTCCTGTTTGTCATTTCCTATATTAAATATTTGTTTTTCGGCTCAACTGTGTAATCTCTGCTCCTAGTGTGGAGTCTTTGCCCCAGATCCGGAATCTCCATCCCAAGTGTGTAAACTTTACACCTGGGGTGGATACTCCAAAGTCTGGCCAGAACCCAAAGATATTATACTAGAAATGTCAAACAGGAAATAAAAAACAGGGCATTCCCTATAGATTGCTATGAAATCATCTTGCCTCCTTTACATGTCTTGGCAAGATTTATCAGTCCTGTCAATCATCCCAGGGAATTTTCTGTAGTGAGTCTGAAATGTCAGACAGAGTAGCTCCTATGGCACAAATATACTGCCTCACACCAGCCTGGTGTTCAAAACAATCATCGTCCCACTGGCCACAATGACCATCTACCAGCCTACTCTGCATGGGATGGCCTCTGATATGAGTGTTGGGGCCACCAACAAAGGGAAGGGTGGCACATGGGAGGCTGTGGGGAAGAGATTGGTGCTTATGGGATACCTGCTCCTCACCAGGAGTGTTATGTCCCTCAGATGCTTGAGAGAAGGCCTGGGATTGAATGTAATGGGAGGAGTGTGTAGGAGAAGCAACAAATCTAATTTGGGTGAGAGGGCTGGGAGGAGATGATGGTTGAAAATGTTGTAGCTAGTTGGCTGACTCCTCAGAATGGGAAATCCTCAGAGGTGAAGCAGGGGGCACAATGCTGGCTGGATGTAATGTAAGCTTCAGGGTTTTGCCAAGAGGGCCATCAATGCACTGTTGATAATCCAGGTCCTCCTCCACGACTAGCACTTGATCATCTTCTTCATCCTCATCTTCTTCCTTATCATCCTCCTCTTTTGGGCATTGCTGGCTGCTGACCTTGCTGCTTGGAGGAGGGTTGGATTCTCTCCTTGGATTGCCCCCCGCCCTCAACTGGTGGATGGTTCAGCTTCATCAAACGACTCATTGTCCTCAGCACCTGAAAGGCAGAGGTTGCAGCATGCTAAGTATTTTCCATTGTATGTCATGTGCTACAACAAAATGGTTGGGTCAAATATTCTTTGTTTCTATCTGATGTTCCACATGGGACATAGCCTGTGTAAACCTACATGAGACAGCTCACACTTTAGCATTGAGGTGTTCAATCAAAATGTGCAGAGCAAAATCAAACTCACCAGCTCCAGCCCCAGGTATGTGTGGTACTGAGATACCCCATGATGTCAGCTGCAGAACCTGGCTCCTTGAGTTTGTGGCGGAAGATGTGGTCCTCGATACAGCAGCTTTAGATGAAAGTGACACCATAATTAATGTTCAGCATGAAATATATGTGAACATGCAAAAGTAACACAGACATCACTGATTATGTTGGAACATATTACACACCAACATCAGATGCTTCAAAAAGTGACAGTATCTCCTAATATCCCTTCACAGGAAATTAGGATTTGATTTTTGTGCACTATTTGGGAATCAATAATTTACAATACTTAATGGCACACTTACCTGACCCACATATGGTAGGGGTTCTGACTGCTGCAACTAAATTGTCTCCCAAAACCCTGGATGAGATACTTTAGATAACTGAGAAAGACCAGACAGTAGCAGTAACGTACCATACATATCCATATTACAGTCAAATTACAGTACAACGGATAATGTGGATAATTTGAAATGTATATGTCATAGGCATAGAATTTCAACCCAGTTGGGGCTACTCCTCTTTAGCTGAGACATTATAAGCAATTTGGAACATATTGTGGTTTTTTTAAATAAATGTAGAGTCATCCTTTTATTAGCCAACATGTTATGAAGTACTATACTTTTATGAATCACATCTGCGCATATGGATATTAGTGACACACAGGATATATAACACACACCACCTACTGCTGACTTATCATCCAATATTTAAGAGTATGAGCCTTTGATAAAGTAATTTATATATATATTTACCAGTGTCTACCATCCACTCAGTGTGTGGTGCTGAACTATATGTCACACATGTACATCAAGCCGACATCACTGTCGTATGTGTATTTCTGGCCAACATCACAGGACCTATAATGATATGAGTGTATTTAGTTTACATTCTAGTTGACACATGTAATGAACAACATATCCTAGTTCAGCTCACATGTTTGAGACTATTGATGGATTCTATGTAAAATATCTATGGGTAGACCGATCACAATGTAGTAAATGGGGCCCTCTTCTGCGCATGTTTATGTACCAGTTTGTGCTGATGCTATGAGTAGATATGACCCATGACGTTGCCTCCCTGCAACTGCAGGGACCTCTGCTTCCATGTGTGAATCTACTTTGGCTGTATGTGGCAATAAAAAGCAGTCAGCAGACAATACTAACAAATGATGATTATGTAGACCTTTTCACATCATTATTCAATTTCATTTACAGGACAACTGCGTTGGTTACTATTTCAGGCACATTTGCACAAAGTTGAAGTGGCTTCCATAGTCACATTAGCAGTGTATCATACACATTTATAATTTTAGTTCATTGTTTAAATCATCATATGTTACCTGGCATCACATCAAGCTCATCATTCACAGGTAGCCATGTAGCACGTGGGGGTACATGTTGGAGAGAATGTCCTTCTCAAGTGGGGTGAGATGGAGACGGGTTTCAGCTTGTCCATTCCACTAGGGAGGGCTCTGGCCACCTCTATCCTGGTGAACTTCTCCATCACCCACCTTCTCTCATCCTGTAAAGTCTTTTTGATGTCTGTAATGGACAGGACATTCTCCCCCAATGCCCTGACTGCTGTAGCCAACTGCTGCCATATAGGTTCCTTCTGTGTTGCACTGCTGAGTTATGGAGGTAGACCATACAGTTTTTCATAGTTCCTCACTACGGATGTTACAATCATATTGGTCTCCACCTCAGTGTAGTTCTTCTTACTCCTCACATGTAACATGCTGATGGCAAGGCAAGGAGAAGTACAGGCAGGAGACGTGTGGGTGTGGAAAAAACAGAATCTTGGATGCCTGCTGCTTTTATGTGGTTTGTAGTACATGGGTTGCAGGCAATTTTAATTGTCTGCAGGTATATGAAATTACACTTACTCCACCCCGACTGCGGGGATTCTGCTCCAAGTGCACAGGTTCTGCATTTGGGGTGGAGATTCTGCCCCGAGTGCTGAATCTCTTCCCGAGTGTGTAGACTACACGTAAGTCTCTTTGTAAATACCAAAAGTAGAAAAGTTAAACTTTTGGTGTAACTACCTCTGTGAATCAGGCCCTCAGTGTTGCTTGATTATAACGGGTTTTTGAAGCATGAACCAGTCGGGTTCTCCAAGGGTGGGGTAAATTTCTTTTGAACACTTGAATTTCTGCTCTGAAGACTACTTCCCAGAGAAAGGAATCTGCCTTTGCTAGAAGTATGCAGTGATTTTCACTGATTTATGTAGGAAGGGGCAGTATTGATCCTTCAGCCACTTATCAGGTGTGTATCTGGATATTCATGTTTGACCCAATTGGTTTCTGACAGAAAAGCAGTAAATCATCTTAGAACAAAATGTGTAAAGCTCAGGCATAAGCACACTAACTTCTTTTTCTGAAATTAGCAGACTCATGCTCAAGAAAAACCATCATGTCTTGCTTAGCCTTTTGCTATTGCCTTCTTGATTAGTCCTTACTCTGAGTTCGAAATTGCAGCTGGAATCTCACCACTCAGTGTGCAATAAATGTGGCTGTCTTTGTGATGCACTGGACTCATACAGGCTGTAAACTGTGATGATTGCTTGCAACACAGCCTTGCAGGCGTCCCAACAAAAAAAATAATCTGCCAACTCATTATTTTCTGTTAAAGAAATTCGCTGAAATGCCAAAATATTGTTTAGCTAAGCAGTATTATGTCAAAATGCCATTTACCAGGTGGGATTTACTACAAATAACCTTTTACTAAGGTAAGGGCAGACTGATCAGCACAACATGCCAACATAAGTACAGTTACTATACCAAATGTATTTGCAAAAATAAAAAAGATTATTTTAACAGAATGCTGAAGATTATTGACTAGTGTAATATGTATCTCCTAAAAGTACTCCTGACCACATGCATACCCAAATCGCCCACAAGTCCACAACATGTGACATACGGTTAAATATGCAAAGATACATAACGTGTGGTAAAATATTCTGCACAAATTGTTCATGTATTATAAAGTGAAAGTACCTCACAATTCAAGATCATAGAATGAATAAACATAGATGAAATGAAATAAATGAGTTCCCTCTGATACCCAGTGCTTAATCTGTAAAAACCTTAAATGTCAGGGCCCTTATCAATAGGATACTGTAGTTTGCACAACTCTTTGCTCCTTCCAGCACTACCAATGACAGTACCAACAATACTACTAACCATCACACTCTTACAGATGTGATAATTCAGACTATCTCAGACCACCTCAGCTATAATAATGGCTGGGGTGGCAAGTATAAGTCACTCTTTATGTGTATTGAATGAATAAACAATGGAGTTTATCTAGAAAGCAGACAAACAGTACTACCAAGTGGCAGACTGTCATAGGTGCCGGTGTTCACAATTAAGTGCAGGTGTCGAGTACAGGAAACCATTGGCTCAAATTAAGCTATGCTGATACCATTTTTTGCTGTCCACAGACATAGATGATAGGCCTAAACAACAGCTGTTCACAGCACTCATAAAATACTGTGAAGAAACAGGAAGGTTTTTCCAGTTACTGATTGGTAACATCAATCCTTTAATGGTTGAACATCACAGTAAGCAACATACAGGGAGTGCAGAATTATTAGGCAAGTTGTATTTTTGAGGATTAATTTTATTATTGAACAACAACCATGTTCTCAATGAACCCAAAAAACTCATTAATATCAAAGCTGAATATTTTTGGAAGTAGTTTTTAGTTTGTTTTTAGTTTTAGCTATGTTAGGGGGATATCTGTGTGTGCAGGTGACTATTACTGTGCATAATTATTAGGCAACTTAACAAAAAACAAATATATACCCATTTCAATTATTTATTATTACCAGTGAAACCAATATAACATCTCAACATTCACAAATATACATTTCTGACATTCAAAAACAAAACAAAAACAAATCAGTGACCAATATAGCCACCTTTCTTTGCAAGGACACTCAAAAGCCTGCCATCCATGGATTCTGTCAGTGTTTTGATCTGTTCACCATCAACTTTGCGTGCAGCAGCAACCACAGCCTCCCAGACACTGTTCAGAGAGGTGTACTGTTTTCCCTCCTTGTAAATCTCACATTTGATGATGGACCACAGGTTCTCAATGGGGTTCAGATCAGGTGAACAAGGAGGCCATGTCATTAGATTTCCTTCTTTTATACCCTTTCTTGCCAGCCACGCTGTGGAGTACTTGGACGCGTGTGATGGAGCATTGTCCTGCATGAAAATCATGTTTTTCTTGAAGGATGCAGACTTCTTCCTGTACCACTGCTTGAAGAAGGTGTCTACCAGGAACTGGCAGTAGGACTGGGAGTTGAGCTTGACTCCATCCTCAACCCGAAAAGGCCCCACAAGCTCATCTTTGATGATACCAGCCCAAACCAGTACTCCACCTCCACCTTGCTGGCGTCTGAGTCGGACTGGAGCTCTCTGCCCTTTACCAATCCAGCCACGGGCCCATCCATCTGGCCCATCAAGACTCACTCTCATTTCATCAGTCCATAAAACCTTAGAAAATCAGTCTTGAGATATTTCTTGGCCCAGTCTTGACGTTTCAGCTTGTGTGTCTTGTTCAGTGGTGGTCGTCTTTCAGCCTTTCTTACCTTGTCCATGTCTCTGAGTATTGCACACCTTGTGCTTTTGGGCACTCCAGTGATGTTGCAGCTCTGAAATATGGCCAAACTGGTGGCAAGTGGCATCGTGCAGCTGCACGCTTGACTTTTCTCAGTTCATGGGCAGTTATTTTGCGCCTTGGTTTTTCCACACGCTTCTTGCGACCCTGTTGACTATTTTGAATGAAACGCTTGATTGTTCGATGATCACGCTTCAGAAGCTTTGCAATTTTAAGAGTGCTGCATCCCTCTGCAAGATATCTCACTATTTTTTACTTTTCTGAGCCTGTCAAGTCCTTCTTTTGACCCATTTTGCCAAAGGAAAGGAAGTTGCCTAATAATTATGCACACCTGATATAGGGTGTTGATGTCATTAGACCACACCCCTTCTCATTACAGAGATGCACATCACCTAATATGCTTAATTGGTAGTAGGCTTTCGAGCCTATACAGCTTGGAGTAAGACAACATGCATAAAGAGGATGATGTGGTCAAAATACTCATTTGCCTAATAATTCTGCACTCCCTGTATTATAGATGGACACAATTGTAATTTGTGACCAAGGGCCAGATGTATGAAAGCATTTTGCATTCGCAAACGGTGCGAATGCCCGTTTGTGAATGCAAAATGCCATTTCAGAATGTATGAAATACATTGTGAACGCAATTTTAAGGAATCGCTAAAATAGCGATTCCTTAAAATTGCGACCCTGTCGCAAATTGCGACTCTCTAAATTAGAAATCGCAAGTAAGGATTGCTTATTTGCGATTTCTTAGCACATGTATGAAGCAATTCCTAAATGCGATTTTGGCATTTAGGAATCGCTAATTTCCACCAAGTTGAACTTGGTGGTAACCATGTGCAAAATTAAAAAATGCATTTAAAATGCATTTTAAAATTGTACATGTAAAGCACACATGCCCTTTTGGCATGTGTGCACCTTACATGTCCCCCAAAACAATTTTAGGGTGCAACAGAGGGGGCCTTAGCCCCCCAGCACCCTGGGTTTTGCATTTCCAAAATTGCGATTTCTGGTTCAGAAATTGCAATTTCGGAAATGCAAATAATTCTCAGATATGGGCCAACAGGCCCATATCTGCGAATGGGGCCGGTATCGCAATTTGCGATTCGGAATAGCATTTGCGATTTTTAAGAAATCTCTATTACTTATTCACAAATGTTATACATGGCACTTTGTGAATAGAAAATAGCGATTTCTTAAAAATCGCTATTTCCGAATCGCAAAGGGCCGTGATGATACACCTCTGTTGCAAGGCATGACAGATATAATCAATGCAGATGCTGCAGAATATTACACAGTTGTTGGAAAATGGGTTATTGGTAAGGGCAGGTAGGTACCTACACCTAGCAACAAGCCACTAACCTCCACTTAGGTCCAGTTAGGTCTCAGTAAATTAACCCCAGCTCAACCCTTGGTAGCTTGGCAACGAGCGTCAAGGCTTAACTTAGGAGACAGAGTGTAAAGCATTCAAATATCACAAAACAGTAATTAAATAAAACACAGGAAACAGTTTAAAAATCCAAAACCAATTTATAAAAATAGTTTATATTTTTATCTTTAAAATGACACCAAAACGAATAAAATCGGATAAAGGGAACCGGAGATATTAATTTTTAAAGAATTATTATTTTTCTAGCGCTTAGAAACAAAAAGCGCCAATCGGGTCATCTGGTTGCACCTCGACCGGGGCAAAGTCAAAGTTTCAGGCCGACCGTGATGGAGCCCTGCTCGGCTACAGGTCGCGGGAGGCCTCGGTTAAAAAGTTACCTTCTGACTTAGTCTTTATTTTGAAGATTTTCTTCAGCGGGACGAACCTGCCAGTCCTATCCGACCTCCTGGAGCCCTTCTCCGGATACGCGATGCTGGATTCCTCGGTGGAGATTTTTACCTTCGTACTTAGTCGTTTTTTCGAGGTGAAAATCCTTCGACCGGGGTAAACCTGGATCTTGATCCAACGTCCATGGAGCCCTTCTCGGATACGATGGCTGGGAGGTCCCGGTCAACTTTTTACTTTCGGACTTAGTCTCTTTTTCGGAGATTTTTCTTTACCGGGACGAACCACCAAATCAGGCCGGGTCGCGGTTGAGGCAAGCCGGCTAGAATTTCCACGGCGGGTCGGTCCCTCTATGGAGCTTTTTTACAAAAATTCTCAAATCTTCTCCAAACTTCTGGGGCTTCACCCAGATGTTCTTTTAAGGTTCTTTTGGGGTCCACAGCTCACCCCAAGGGTCCAGAAGTTCTGAGATGGTCCTTGGGGGGTGCGGACTACAACTCCCAGAATGCAACTGGCGCAAACTCCTTTTTGGCCACTGGACAGTGGTCAGCTGGTCACTTTCTTCAGGAGTTGGTGCAGGGGACTCTGAATAGCAATTTTTCACCTGTAGCAAACAGGGAGTCCCTCCTTGAACCAGTTAAAGCCAGGCAAAGTCCTTCTTGTGGTGAAGCCCAAGTGTGCAGCTGGTGCAGTCCTTCTGAGTGCAGGTTCCAGGTGCAGGCCAGGGGTCCAGCAGGGCAGTCCTTCTTCTCCTTTAGTTCTTTCTTGTTGGAATCTGATGGGGTTCTGAGGTGTGGGTGCAGGTCTGCCAGTTTTATCCTTGCTCCTGGGTGAAAAGCAGGGGGGTCCTGGTTCTCCAATCAGGGGCAGGGTCCTTCCCCCTGCGATGACCACTTCCTGGGAAGTGTGGCAAAAATCCATCCCAGAAGGCAACATTCTCTAAAAATCCAACATGGCTGAATCTGATTTTTGGAGGTTACATCTGGCTGAGCCCACCCACTGGTGTGGCTAAAAATCATAAACACACCTCTCTCCTGCCCTCTCCTAATCTAATCAAGGGGGCACCTAGTTGTCTGGGGTTGCAGGATGTGGGGGTGTTGCTGGTTGCTCCAAATGTCCTTCTCTGCCTTTGAAGACCAGTTTGGCAGCCCTCCCCCTTCCTGCCTCACCATCTGCTGAGGGGAGATTCTCTCCCACAGGCACATTCCTTTGTGTGAAGCCAGGCCACTTCACACCTCATCAAAGCAGCTTGGCTAAGCTGCTGCAGGCTGGCCAATCACACAGCAGCAAAAACAATGCAGGGCTGAAATTGGCAACTTTTTAGGTAAAGTCTAACACTTTTTACCTGAACAAGTTATATTAAATCCCACAACTGGAAGTTGTGGGATTTATTACAACAATTAATTTGATACCAAATTCTTGGTATGCAACATTTAAGGAGACTTTAAAATTTAAAATAAAGTCTCCCCGTTCTAGCCTATGAAGGCCATTTACTTCAATGAGGGAAAAACGAATTTGGCTGTTTTTACCTCACCAGGGTTTATAAGTCTATTTTTATAAAGTCCCTGTTTATAGTTACATGGCACCCAGCCCTAGGTGCACATAGGACACACCTTAGGGGTGACTTATATGTAAAAATAAGGTAGTTTAAGACTTTGGAACTACTTTTAATTCCAAAGTCGAATTTGCATATAACTTTAATTTAAAAGCAGCCAGCAAGGCAGGCCTGCCTTTAAAATGACACTGGGCACCTCAGCAGTGCACCTAGGTGTGCACCACCTATGCTGTGGTCCCTAAACCTACATGCCCTACCATATACTAGGGACTTATAGGTAGGTTAACTTAGCCAATTATAATTAGCCTAATTTGCATATCCATTTTACACAGAGCACTGGCCCTGGGACTGGTAAGCAGTACCCAGGGCACCATCAGAGTCAGGAAAACACCCGCAAAAAGTGGAAAATGGGGGCAAAAAGTTAGGGGGCCTCTGCAATCAGCCCTGTTTTCTCACAACAGTCCATGCACAGAAGAATTGGAATGATGATATGTAATGTACAAAGGAAAACCTGCAATGCATTTGTGGGTCTCTTGCTAGAACGAAAGAAGACTCCCACTACCAAGAAAAGGTAACAGATGCAGATGGATAATTTTTATGCTATAAGCCTCCCAAAACACAGGAGGTCCAAACTCTGGTGGCTCAGACACTGCATACCTCAAGAAGATTATTACAAAAAAATGTTTAAAACAAACTCACTCTGCCAAACTAAACATGGGTGGACAGCTAATATCCTGCCCTCATACTTTATCGTGTTATAAATGTACCAAAATACACATACTTTACTTTTAATGTAATATTTAATTACAGCACGGACAACACTTTAAATTTTTTTGCTGGCCTGTCACCATATGGGTTTTGTGGCATTAGCCATGGTAAACTGCAACACAATTAGCAAAGTTACAATGAAGATGTATATGTCCTTCCAAATTGTAAGAAACCACTTTCTCAAAATAGCTAATATGTGTACAGTAGAAGGAAGAACAAAATAATACACTATACAGAAAACACAATATAAAATAAAATGGTGATGCAATAAAATGCAGTGTTATAATGAGGTCCTCTGGTTGTCAGCATTTCACTGTTAGTCATCACTAAATAATCTTGAGCACCAGAACACTCTTGAAAACCAAAGAGGCAACACTATAGAAATGCATGTACTGGAGCAAATGGAGTTCAAAATGCTCCCGCCAAGTGCATGATATTTTCCAACAGTTCTGGAAATGTATGCTATTCACATTCATATTTGGGGTGGATGTAACTTGTGTAAATTGCTGCAGCATATCCAAGAAGTGTAAACCCACATTTAGCACCATTTACTTACCACAATTGTACCCCAGATGCATTTTGTGCTAAGAAAGTAATAAGAAAATAAATGTTTCTGTGCTTACCCGCTTCCCTCCAAATTACTCTAAATTATGCAAGGTGGCATAATCATACAATTATTGGTAATCCCAAATCAAAGAGTAACGTTGAATTACCAAAATGTTTCTGATTATTCTGGTGTAATAATAACTACAGTCAGGCTCTACTCCCTTGACAGTGAATATGGAATGAAGCTAAAATGCAGAATTCACAGTAGCAATCAAGAATACAGTGGATCAACAAACCATAAATAAAATGGACAGTGTCTCAAAGTCATGAAAAAAGAAATGGTAGTAATGGTAACAACAGTGCACTTCCCACGAGTGTCTAAAAGTAAAGATAGGGGAGTATATGGCGGTGCAATATGGCCCCATTGTCTTACTACCTAAAGACAAAAACATTTTGTATCACAAAGATATATAACATATCAATAATTAGATAAGAACCACAGCACTCAAGTGCTATGGTTCTTATTTGGTTCTTATCTAATTTCATGAAAAATGAAGTTGCAGTGCCTGGGAAAATAAGTATATCTTCTCTAATAAATGTACATACAGACAGCAATGGTTTCAAGCAGATAGCTGCAAAAGGATTTCTCTAAACTGCAGAAAGCTCACAAGACAACCGGGTACAAAACCTCAATCAAAGCGTCAGACTCAGTGATTAACGAAATAAATAATGGCGGGGCAGAGTGGAGTGTGCTGACAAAGCAGTCATCACTCAGTTCACCTTTCGCACTAGGTAGGGGAATCCTCATGTGGACCCTGCTGAGGGGTATAAAGTGCTTCAAGAAGCTTTGGGGCTGATTTAAGAAAAGTAGCACTGCACCCAGTACAGAAGCATTTTTCCTGCGCCCCTTAGTGCCCCCCTAACATCACCATGTGTGCACCAAATCTAAGATACGGCGCATCATGGCTGTAGTTAGGGAAACTAGTATCAAACTTTTTTACGCTAGTTTGGAGCTTAGCGGGATTAGCATAAAAATGTTGACGCTAATCCTGCAAAGCCCATTGTAAATAATGATGTGTCTCTTTTTAATGCCTGCTCTTGGCAGGCATTAAAAGTGCTGAACAAATGACGCAAAGAAATCTCTTAGATTTCTTTAGCCATTTTTGTGGCCCCCCCTAATGGGGGAACTCCCCCTTTGCATACATTATTCCTGGTGCAGGCATAATGTAGTGCAATGGGTTACAAAGTGGCGCAATACATGCATTGCACCACCTTGTAAATTTGGCATGGCGATTTCAACCTCATTGGGTCACATTAGTGTAAAAAAAATGGATGCTAATGTGGCGCAAGGAGGCGCTAGGGGCTCTTAAATCTTCCTCTTTGCCTTTTCCTCCTCTTGGATCCTTGGCCTATATAGAGGCCTCCATGAAGACAGGTTAGCAGTAGATAAGACCGGCAGAGCTTCAGCAGGCATCTTCAAGCTTGTTTCTAGGAAGGAGAGTATGAGAGCACTGAGCTCCATATTCTAGATGCACCAGCAATAAAAGGGTCGTGGCAAACCAGTCTCTACAATTATGTTTTTTCAAGAAAGGTGAAGCCTCACTTATGTTTTTCAAATCTGGCAGTTGGGCAGTAGCCACCACCAATAAAGATCATTATATCCTAGAAAGTTTGATCATTCAGCCAACACAGCCATTGCAGGGTTTCTTTCCTTAGAGGTGTTTATGGGAAGGGCATTGTAAGAAAATGTGTTCACTTCTGACCTATTTAACCCCCCTCCCACCGATTTTATGATTTTGGGGGTCCTGGGTTTTGGACTCTGCTATGAATGAGGATCACTAATTAAGTCTCCCCACTGTAAGCTTCTATAACATGATCTTTAGTTCTAACTGCCAGTGCACACTTTTTTCACATAAAGTGTGCTGCTGTGCAGCTGGGGTGAGAACCTCTGCATTGGTTACACATGAACGCATGTGCATTTGTGTGTAGGCTGAGCGAGTGGACCCACTGTCTAACGCACAATCTATAGTGATCTTCTGCAGTCATACTCTAGGTGAACAAAGCTTGTGCCAAAATCTCTTCATTGACTCATTAGAAAAGATGAAAGTTTGTTTTCGTCATTTAATACAATCTTGAGGGTAAATGTGATATGAATTTTGCCATCTTTGCACTTCTTCTTATATTGTGGTTTCTGCAGTATTTTATTGTTTTACTCCTAGTGAGATTTCGGCTTTAAACTTCTGCCAAGTTAATTGCTCTGCTGGCCAGCAGTTAGATCAAAGTCTCTCCAGAGAAAAAACTCAATGGGGTAAATAAGTATTATCAGTGAAGAGGAGAAGGTGGGGACATGACAGGCATTTTGTAATTATCTGACACTTACTGACAAGTCTAAGCATATCATTCCTACAGGGACAATGGGGATGAAAGCAGACCTTTGGCTCCAGGCATACCATGTGCTGTATTACAGAAAGGACCATGGGGGTGCAGTAGGCTTGTGTGCCTGCTTTGTGCACCCCTGAGGCACTTTGGTACTAAAGAAGTGGACACAGACACAGGTCCCTCCTGAGAAGACCAGTGAGGACCTGGTTTGGCAGCTCAGGCTGGACTGTTCCCATGAGGAGCAGGGCCAAAACTGATTTACATATAGCTGGTTCCAAACTGAAGCAGCATGGTTCACAAAATAACAATAGATTAGGATGAGGCCAGAGCAATTACCAGCAGCTGAGATTCATTGAAATATTCCACCCATCATGTTTTGTGTACTTTAGTAACTTTCTAAAAGTGGCATTTTCAAAACTGTTACTTAAAATCTAACTTCACCCTTAAAGAGGATTTTTATTTACAACTTCTCAGACACCAAACACCAAGGGCTACATGCACCAAAGAAATTATTTGCGACTCGCAAATTGTGAGTAAGAGCAACTTGCAATTTGAGAGTCAGAGCGACTCGCAATTTGCGAGTTGCAATACAGTATGTTGAACAGTGTCAATTACACGGTTTGTGATTCACAAGGGGGTCCCAAATGCCCTACCTCATGAATATTCATCAAGTAGGTCGCAATTTGCGACCCCCTTGGGAATGGCCGACCTCACAGCGATGGTGGCCTGCTGGAGACAGCAGACCACCGTGTCTGTAACTGCTTTTAAATAAAGCAGTTTTTTTTTTTTTTTTAATGCAGCCCATTTTCCTTAAAGGAAAACAAGATGCATTTCAAAAACAAAAAATGAAACGTTTTCGTTTCATTTTTTCAGAGCAGGAAGTGGTCAGTAGGACCACTGCCTGCTCTGAAAAAATGTTTTGACTGCCATTCACAATGGGGAAGGGGTCCCATGAGGACCCCTTTCCGTTTGCGAATGGGTTAGCACTAGTGTGACACTGGTGCTAACTGCAATTGTTTTGCAACCACATTCACGGTCACAAAACAGTCATACATGGGCCTGGGACTCACAATTAGAAAGGGAACACCCGTTCCTAATTGCGACTTGCAATCCCTTTTTGCGATTCAGTAAATAGTTTACCAAATCGCAAAAATGGGTTCCAACATACCAGAGTTTATTTTGCACATTGCAAACGGCCTGATTCGCTGTTTGGAATGTGCAAAATGCTACGTACTTGTAGCCCCAAATGCTTACCTGCTCCTGATCAAAAGTTAGCACTTTTTTTCAAATGTAATATGCCTACCCAATGTTATCCTGTGGGAGAGGTACACCGCTTAGTAGTGAAAAATGAATTTGGGAATTTTTCAGTACAAGGACATTGTTGGATCGGGCCCTTTTTCAATGGTCACCACCAAACGTTTTGTTTCCTTCCTCCTGTTTTTTCTGACTATTGGCTTATTTTATTCACTAGTACTGTAAATCAAATGCTACTAGTGGGCCTGCAGCACTGATTGTACCACCCACATGAGTAGCCCTGTAAACATGTCTCAGACCTACCACTGCAGTGTCTGTGTGAGCAGTTTTAAACTGCCAGTTCATCCTGGCAAGGGTAACCACCTGCCAGGCCAAAACCTTTCCTTTTACTTCATGTAAGTCACCACTAAGGTAGGCTCAAGGCAGCTCCATGGGAAGGGTGCAGTGTGTTTAAAAGATAGGACATGTACTGATGTGTTTTACATGCTCTGTTAGTGAAATACTGCTAAATTCGGGATTCACTACTGTACGGCCGATGTCTCCCTTAGGTTAACATGGGGACTTCCTTGAAATTTCTTTTAAGTGTAATTTCCCACTGGGAGCAGATAGAGATGTGGAGTTTGGGGTCTCTGAACTGACATTCTAAAAATACATCTTTTGGTGAAGTTGGTTATTAGATTGTATGTTTGAAAATGTAAATTTTAGAAAGTAGGTATTCCCTTGCTCAACCATTCTGTGCATCACCTGCTTCAGCTTGGTTCCATACACTTCTGGGTCAGACTGACAGGTGGGCTGTTTGTAAATTCACTCTAGACAGTCATAAAAAGGGAGATGGGGTGTGTCCTGCATATCCTGATGGGTCTTCCTGGGCTTGAGTGGTAGGAGGAGCTGACACATGCACCTGAATTGGGCTGTACGTGTCCTCACACAAAGCGGTCTCCAACCCCTTAGACTGTGTCTGGGGCCTGGCGGGGAGATGCAGGGTCTTGTGCACTACAAAGACTTTCCTTTGAAATTTACCTACTTCAAAGGCAAAAATGAGTACAAGTATTTGACTGCTGACCCCACAACTTCAGAACACTTCTGTACTGAGGACATTCTGCAAGAAAGAAGAGCTGGCTTCTGTAGGAGCAACTGCCACTCTGCCTGTTGCTTTGCTGTGCTGGCTTGCTGCTCCGTTTCCTGGGAGTTAAAGGACTGGACTTGGCTTTCTACATCCTGCTTTCCATGGTTCTCCAAGAGTTTGAACTGAGCTTCCCTCCTGTTGTGAAGTCTCAGGGACATCAAAGACTTCATCAGTCAGTGCCAGGACTCTTCTGCAGAGAGTCCTGACTTGCTAAGTGGTGCCAAATCTAGTCCTTGGCCCCGTAGAAGTGGGAGCTGGTAACCTGCGTGAAAATGCATGCAGCCATGCTGTTGCAGAAGAAAAATTGAAGCAGCGACTGTCTCGCGGCTACCAAATCGACGCAGAACCTGATTCAGCTTGGATCCATTGTTGGGGTGCTTCTGGATTTTCCATGCATCATCTCTGGGCATAATTTTTCTTCATAGAAGTTGCTCCGCAACCAGGAATTGATTCATCGCTAGTCCATTGGTGAAAGAATCCACACATCGCCAACCAGGCAGGAAAAGAATCCACGCATTGCCTGTCCAGCATGAAAATAATCAACGCATTGCTTGCTTTTCCGACGCATCACCTCCTTGCAGCCTGCATCATTTTTGTTTTGACACATGCAAGGTACTCTGTATTATATGGATACAACCACTGATTTTTCAGGATTAAGACTCTTTTAAACTTTAAAAAAGTGATAAGTTCATTTGTGTATAGTGGATTTTTGCTGTTTTGGTCTTGTTTTACTCAGATAAATATTGGCTATTTTTCTAAACTGGTGTTGAGTACTTTGGTGGTGTTTTCACTGTGTTACTGTGTGTGCGTACAAATACTTTACACATTGCCTCTGCGATAAGCATGACTACTCATGCCAAGCTACTAAGGGGATAAGAGGGGGTTATCTTAGGAGTGTGACTCCCTTGCCATGACTAGAGTGAATATCCCTACTTGAACAGGGTGCAAACCACTGCTGACTAGAGAACCCATTTCTAACAGACATTTAAAACTTAAAAGTACATACCCAAACCTTTAGTTACAATGCACCCTGCCTTATGGGCTACCTAGGGCCTACCTTAGGAGTGACGTATCTGCAATAAAAGCTGATTTTAAGGCTTGGCTATCGGGTTATATTGCCAAGTCGAACTGGCAGTGTAAAACTGCATTCAGACCTCTATGGCAGACCTGGGACATGGTTTAAGGGACTACTAAGGTGGGTGGTGCAATGAGTGACACAGTCCCACTTATAGCAATTTTTTACAGACTATGGGTATATGGTATACCACTTTACAATTGACTTATAAGTTAATTAAATCTTCCAAAGAGGTGTAACTCAATCTTACCATGTTTAAATTAGAGAGAACAAGCACTTCAGCACTGGTTAGCAGTGGTAAAGTGCACAGAGTCCTAAGGCCAACAAAAACAAATTCAGCAAAAATAGGAGAGGTGAAAGCAAAATGTTTGGAGGTGAACCTGCAGAGTGCCAAGTCCAATAGTGGTGGTAGAAGTGGTATTTGTATTGATGAAGGTACATTACTATAAAGAGTGGTATTGATTGTATCTGTGGTTGTACTTGTGGTTGCAGAGGTGTTGGTATTAGTGGTATTGGCATGGATAGTAAAGTTATTTGTGGTGATGTTGGTGGCAGTAGTATTAGTGTTATTAGTAGTGGTATTGATAGTGGCAGTATTAGGATATGGTGATGGTGGTATGTGTAGGTCTCAGTGGCAGTGTGGTACAGGTGGTGATAGTGATATTGGTGAACGTGTTTGTTGGAAAATGGGTTACTACTTGAGTGCTATGAAATCGTACTAAAGTAGCAACAACAAGTTCTGTCAGGAAGAAGTAACAGGCAAACCCCAAATTAGACTTCTGTTACTTTGGCACACAAGCATTCAGGCTTAACGTAGAGGCAATGTGTAAAGTATTTATGCAGCACTTCAAACAGTAATAAAGTGAAAATACAGTACAAATTAACAAAAATAGAGTAAATGTTAATAACTTGTTTCAGTCAAAGACAACAAAGATCCAAACAATAAAACTGGAGAAATGCAATTTCAAATATTTAAGTGAAAGTTGTCCCCTGAAGAACAAAGCACCAACTGTGGTTATCTGGCCACGCCAGACCAGGACAATGTCACAAGTTCATGCCAAGCACGATGGAGCATGGGCCGGATACAAGGACCAAGTTAGGCCCTTTGAAGAGAATACCTTAAATCCTGGTTTTGGAGTGTTGTGTGACCCCGCATTGAGGATGCATCACACAGCAGCAGATCTGAGGAGATGTGGGGCTGAGATGCTAAGTCCTGCATCTCCATCGAGGGTGCTGTCGATGGTGGTCTAGCACTATAAAGTCTGGCATCAAAGATGCCGCAGATGAGGTGCTGGTGATGCAAAGGCAGGTGTTGAAGATGCATCATGCAGTGGCCATTCTGAGGAGGTTGGGGGCTTCAATGTGAGGTCCTGCACCAGGGATGCATTGCACATCAGCAGTTCTGAAACAGCTGGAAAGAGATGCATCACATTGCATTGGTTCTGCTCACAGGACAACAGGACAGGTAGAGCATCTTCAGGTTCACTTCCAAAGGTCCAGCACTGGCATGGCACCACTTGGAGGTAAGACACATAGCATTCAGAATCTAAGTGCTGAGTGCAAGGTGGTTGGAGACTTTTCTGTCCCTGAAGCTCTTATCAGGAGGTCAGTCAACTAGCCCTCTGATGCTCCTGGGTTCAAATGCAGGTCCGGTCCTTCTCTCTCAGGCAGCAGTTCAGCAGAATATCAGTCCTTCCTGCAGAGCAGCATAGCAGTTCTTAATCTTCCACCGGCACAGGGATGTACTGAGGAGTTGGGTTTGAGTGTCAAATATTTATACCTGGCACCCATTTCCAAGCAGGAGAAGGTTCTGGAGGATTCCACCTCCCGAGGTGCGTGGAATGTCATGCCTCTCTACTCTGGCCTCAGCAAGTCTAGAATCACAAAAAGACTAATGCCAAACCCTTTGTGAGTGTGCTCAGGCAGAGCCTTTGTGATGTGAAAGTGCGATAGGTCACAGCTTCTCCCCCTCATCAAAGTCAGAAATGGTCCATCCTGCTAACAACTATTCCCCGTTGTCTCATTGTCTGAGACCAAAACACAAAAAACTACCATCAGCTACACCTGGTCATGTGACCCAGGATACAGGCTGCAGGCATCAAAAGAATTGGGACAGGAAAATGACAACTTTCTGCAAGTATATACAAAAATAGTACCCCTACACCATAGATTCATTACATTTCTATGTAGAGTATATAATTATACCACACCTCTAACCAAAGGATATTCACAAATCCTTTCACAAAACAAGATACTGCTCACAGTTGTCCCCTCATTATTATACTGCTATTGCTCATGCAAGTCACACCAACAACATTTAACATACAGAATATTTCTCATAAATTTTTAATTAGTCCATTTTGCAGAATTCAAAGGACAATACAAAATAACAAATACAATAAAAATACAAAAATAACTCCTCAACAAATATAAGTGTCAACAAATAAAAGTGTTGAGAAGCATAAGTGTACATCAAATCATTTAAACCAATATAGTGTCTGACATTAATTATTGGTATCACAGGGGCTATATTTTTATCTTCCGCAAGCCATGTCTACCAAGTGCCATGGGCCCTTAAAGCAGTCGGGGCATTTTCATCTTGAACTGTTCAAAGTGTCTGAAAGCTGTTAGTTCTCTCAGTCTCCCTCACATGATTTAAGCCATTTTATTTTATATATAAATGGGCCCTCAGTCCGTACTCAAAAATATGCTGATGCGTTTCAACCTTCTAGGTGGGCCTGTTATTCTTAGTGAAGGTCTTCCTCAGGCTATGTGTTTATAGATGAAAAGGGGACACTAGAAAGAGGACCAAAAAGAAACATGAGTAATTCATTGTTTAAGATGTTGTGAGGAGTTATACAGAGGATTAAAAACAAGCATGTTTCACCTACTCTATTATTACGGAATATGTGACAGTTTGTGGTGATCAGCCCTTAGAATAAAGAGATAGAGCTGGGTCAGGTTATTTAATGATAATCTATGGTTTAATGCCAATAAAGGGATAATTGACATGGTCTTAGTTATGTTATCTCCAAAAAAAAAGTCGAAATTAGATTTTTCCTACCTGCTACCAATTGAAAGATCACTTATTAAATGTAATAAGTTAAGCTAAAGGTATCCTATGGGAGAGGCAGGCCTTCCCAGAGTAAAAAAATAAATTACACTGCACTATGGACTATTTCGGGTCTACCTTTATGGTAGACCCGAAAGGTTTTAGCCTGGCAAAAGGTCTATTTTACCAAGTCAAAATGGCAGTTTAATCTGCACACACAAGCTCCAACTGCAAGCTTGAGACATGTTTAAAATACTACTTAAGTCTGTTGCACAAGTAGTGCTGCAGGCTCACTAGAATAATTTAATTTACAGGACCTGGACACAGGTAGTACCACTTTACTAGGCATTTACAAGTATATTAAAAAAGCCAATTGGGTGTACGTCAATTCTACTATGTATAAAGGAGAGAGTACAAGCACGTTAGCTGTGGGTAGCTGTAGCAAAGTGTGCAGAGTCCTAAGGCCTCTAAAAACAAGATCAGCAAAAGGGAGGAGTAAGACAAAAAGTTTGGGGGAAGACCATCCTAAGGCTGACAGTTATAACAATGTTATTGGTTGTGGTGTTGAGTGCAATATTATTAGTGATGGAGTGGTGTTAGTGGTGGTACTGGCTGTGGTATTGCTGTTGTGTTGAATGTAATGGTGTGATTGGTATTAGTATCAGTGGTGATGTGGTATTGGTGATGGTGGTGGTAGTTTGTTGCTTGCTGGTGTTACTGATGGTTGAATTTGTGGTGTTAGTACATGTGTTGGTATTGGTAGTATTGGTGTGAGTGTGGTGATATTGGTGCTGGTAGTTTGTTGGTGTTGGTGATATGTTTTTTTCTGTATTGGTGGTGAGTGATAGTTTGGTAGTGTGATATATGTAGTAGTGGTATTTGTGCTTGTGTTATATTGGGGCAGTGTTGGTATTGTGGTAGAGGAGTTGGTGGTTGAGGCACTGATGTAATTGTTTTTGGTACTAAAGGTGGTTTTGGCAGTACTGGTCATTGTGGTAGTGGTGATGATACTGGTAGCATTGGTAGGAATAGTGTTGGTATTGATGTAGGTGTGTTGGTAATGGAAGGGGTATTGTTTGAGTTGATGGTGGTGTTGGGGCTAGTGGTGTGGTATTGATCATTGCATTGATGTTAATGATGCAATTATTGGCATGATTGATGGTGGTATTGGTGATATTGAGCTTGGTGTTAATGGTGGTGGTAATGTTAATTGATGTGGTATTGGTGGTAATGTTGGTGTGGGTTGTATTGGTGGGTGATAGGTAATGGAAATAAGTCTATTAGTGTTGTTAGTAGAATTTATCGCTTTTTTCCTGTGATTTATATTTGTTGTTGTTGGGTACGGTGGTACTGGTGGTGGTACCAGTGGTATTTGTAGCCGTGCTGATGGGTGGGTATGGTGGGGTGAACCTATGCCAACACCTACAGTTTTGATACATAGGTTTTGACTCAAATCAAGATCAACTATATTGGCATGACCTTGCTTTGTGTCAAGACCTAATGCCAAGTGAAACTATGAGCAAACAATGGTTTACGTGGCATTTCATGTATGGAAAGTGTACTTTATGTAGGAATACACATCTTAAGCTGCCTACCCTTCTGAATGTGTGCTAAAGAGTGAGCCCAAAGCACACAACCTACACTAACCACCCTTTAGTTATTGTTGCACTCACACAAGGGTCTTTGTTGGTGAGAGGCAGACCCTTTTTAGCTCCAGGGGCTTGAACTGAGCTTGCCTCCTGCTGTGAAGTCTCAGGGACATCAAAGACGTCATTTGCCAGTGCATGGGCTCTTCCGCTGAGAGTCTTGACTTGCTGAGTGACTGATGGCTTGATTGGCTGGCAACTCTCTGTCAATCCAATGCTGCACTTTTTCACACAGTGCACGTAAAGAACAGTAAATCTAGTATTAAACTTCAAGGCAATGGATATTTAGTTTGGCCAAAAACAGTTAAATCTTTCATAAAGATAGCTGTCATATTCCTATTGATCTATATGAAAACGTTCTTTGTAGTTTATGTAAACTCCTACAAGCCTCCTAAGATTCATTAAATAACCAATTTTCTTTGTGATACTTAATAAACGAGGAAAGCCTTCGTCTAAGCACTTGTACATATAGCAGATGAAGGCTAACTTGAACATTGAAACGTTTCTCACAAGACTGGGCTCCCACCTGTTGCAGTAAATCTCAGACTTTCGCTGTATTCTCAGGAAATCATGAAATGTGAAACTTACACTGGAAGGGTTCACGAGAAAATTATATGGAACGACTTTCTCATCTGTCACTTGGGACAGAGCTTAATTTGGAGAGTTTCTTGTAGAATTTATTCTGGACGCACAAAAAACTGCCGTTTGTCTTTTCATGGGATTTGCAGTGACAGTAATACCGTTATTTCTTTGTCATGTGATTTTTCACCTTCTCGAGCACTTGACCCTAGTCTATCAATATCTGTTACATCCGCACAAAACCTTTATGGTTGGTGTCACAAGAAACGTTAAACAGTTCTCAGTAAATGCATTTACCTTTCAAAGTGTCAGCTCAACTACAAATGCTAGCCAGAACTCGACCTTCAAAGTCCCTGTCTTCTATCCCGTGCCCGCTCTTGATTTATTTTCTTAACGTGTGCTTGGGGAAGGAATCTTCTGATGCTTCACGAGGCTAATCCTCTATCTGCAATTTCAATGTTCATTACTTCCTGGCTTGCTCTAATGAAAGGGAATATGTGGTTGATTTTCTTAAGTGGTAGACAGAGGTGGGTAACTTGAATAGTTTCAATCACTATGACTGTAATGTAAATTTTGACATTCAAAATGCATTTTTAAAAGTCTCATCCTCTCTGGAACTCTTCCAGATTTAAACATCTAATAGCTGGATTTTACAATCTTAATTGGCAGCTCAGTATTCAAAATGTCCAGAAATGTTTCATAATTTTTTTTTCTTCCTGACATTATCTTATTTGTGGCTTTTAGGTGCCATCTAGTGGCTGTTTGTTGAACGACTTCATTTTGTTAAGAAATATACCTACCATGATTCTCTGTCAGGACCGGAGACTTCGGATTATGCTTTTCTCTCTCTTTATTGTCAACACACAGCAGCCAATAGAAACACATTAAAACATAAAACGATATTCCCCATAGTCATAGAGCCTCACTATGACACCCCAATGAGAATCAGCCATCCCTTATATAACACAAAGTCAGTAAAGTCTGTTCTCTTTCTTTGCAGATTCACGCAGAGATAAGTGCTCCCAATCTTGTAATGGATTTTGTCGAACGTTATTGAATTGACTGCTGTTTTCACTATAGGCGCGGCAATATGCCTTCAGGTGCCCTTTTTGCTTGTTTTTGTTCGGCGGCGTGTGCTGCATTGCTATGGTAATGGTCCTTTCCGACTGTGATGGCCGAAGCCAGTGAGGAGCCTTAGGGGAAGTGCGGCCTGAGCGGAGCAGTCCTCTTTTCTGCCGCCAAGACCATGCATGCGCACAACTCGGGTTTTCGAGCTTGTGAGGGCTCGATCGGCACCGGCAGTAAAGGACATCCTGTTGCTCCGGTGCTCCCCTTCTTATGCCCGTCAGGGGCTGCAATAATGCCAGCCAGAGCTTAGCTTTAGGGGAAAGTGGTGCTGAGCTCCTCTGTTCACCTCTATTCATTTTATTTACCGGCAAGGGTCTCCTTAACCTTTTTGGCACCAGGATCTTTCCCCCCATTTATAACTGAAGCAGTGTGTACTGGGACCTCTAATATTGATTATTACATTGCAAACATGGCCCAATATAATGAGGATGAATATTATGGGGACCATATTGGACAGCCTGACCAGCACATGGAGGAACGGCTGGTAGAAGCCGTAGATTTTCATATGCAAGACTCTGTAAATAAAGCTTTGGTAAAGGTTTTACGTCCTTTTGTGCAGCCTATATTTAATTTTGGTCTCAGACGTTTTGACGCAGGCTCGGGGAACCCCACCCCAGTTAAGGTCAATTTAAATGAGCCTGGCCGGTCAGATTTGACCCTTTGGAGCACACCATTAACTCAGTGTTAAATGATCATGAATATAGCGCCTTCCTTAGTCAAGGGGCGACAGGTTCGTCAAGGATCTCGCTAAATACGTCAATACTTTTTCAGCCTTGGACAAGGCCCAAACCTCAATTAAAAAAGTGTTCAACAGTGGCCTTTTTCACTGGGCTGGGCGTTTCAAGGGTCGATCGCCTGGCCGTTTCGCATCCCTGACCACTCGCCCATACCAGAGAAGTCGAGGAGACTCAAATTTCCAATCTAACTCCAACTTCTAACCCGCCAGAGGTCGAGTACATAGAGGCCGCAATCCTAGAGGTCCTCACAAGGGAGGTGTTAGACTTTATATCCTTGGTGTGGTCTCCCTTAACTTTTTGCCTCTGTTTCCTAGGTTGTTGATGTGTGCTGGACTCTGACATTGCTGTTTTTGTTACTCTGGGCACTTTACCACTGCTAACCAGTGCTAAAGTGCAAGTGCTCCTTTACAAAAATGTATATGTAATTGGCTTATCCATGAGTGGCATATTTGATTTATTATTAAGTCCCTAGCACAGAGCACTAGAGGTGCCCAGCTCCTGTAAATCAAATGCTACGAGTGGGCCTGCAGCACTGGTTGTGCCACCCACATAAGTAGCTCTGTAATCATGTCTCAGACCTGCCATTGCAATGTCTGTGCATGCAGTTTTTAACTGTAAATTTGACTTGGCAAGTGTACCCAACTGCCAGGCCTAAACCTTCCCCTTTTTTACATGTAAGACACCCCAAAGGTAGGCCCTAGGTAGCCCCAAGGGCAGGTTGCAGTGTATGGTTAAGGTAGGACATATAGGGGGTCATTACAACCC
This sequence comes from Pleurodeles waltl, assembly GCF_031143425.1. Taxonomy (NCBI): domain Eukaryota; kingdom Metazoa; phylum Chordata; class Amphibia; order Caudata; family Salamandridae; genus Pleurodeles; species Pleurodeles waltl. The sequence goes on from NC_090445.1 coordinate 935,966,931, forward strand.
TGGCAGACGGTGTTAAAGCTGCGGTAATACCGCAAACAGGCCGGCGAAAAAAAAAAGGGAATTATGATCGTGGCGGAAACCGCCAACATAGACAGCCACTTTAACACTCCGACCGCCACGGCGGTACAGACAAGCAGCGCGGTGGTCACCTCCAACAGACAGGCAGAAGACAAAGTACCGCCCACAGTATTACAACACACCAATCCGCCACCTTTTCCGGGGCGGATTCACCGTGGATAAAAACATGGCGGAAACAGCTTTTGCAATGGGAAAACGCTCACCTGAACACACTCCACGAGGAAGGAAGCCACCATGGAGCCCGAACTCCAAATACTCCCTGCGATTGTGTTCCTGCTCCTCTACGAACACCAGCAACGGCGGCGCCGAAGACAACGGTGAGTACTGCACCTACGACATAGGGGAGGGGGGAGGCAAAAGTCAGGGACACACACACACAACACCCCCACCCCCACCCCGAACCTCACCCACTACAACACACACACACCAATGCATATCCAAACATCACAGTAACAACCCCCAGCCCCCCCGGAAGAATGCAAAGACAAAAGGAAATGAGTGCAAACATTGTAATATATCAAAATACAGTAAGCTCATATATACAGAAATATATACACATTAAAAATATATACATCACGATTAGTAGTACAGGTATGCACATTTCAATGTCCGTGGACCACTGGGCCCACAATGCATGGGCGAGTCCCACACTAGATACCTGTCCACAACCGGAGAGAACACTGCAGGGGCATCAGATAGAAATACAACAGGCACCTCAGGGGGAAGGGAAGGGGGGCACCTCAGCCGGATGACTGCACCATGCCAGATCCACGACGGGGCTCCATGCCCATTGATGTATCCTGGGGAGTGCAAAGCCACAGTCTCTCAAGTCTCTACAGTGGGTGGGTTGCCCACTGTACCATCCTGGGGAGTGCAAAGCCACAGTCTCTCAAGTCTCTACAGTGGTTGGTTTGCCCACTGTACCATCCTGGGGAGTGCCAAGCCACAGTCTCTCAAGTCTCTACAGTGGGTGGTTTGCCCACTGTACCATCCTGGGGAGTGCAAAGCCACAGTCTCTCAAGTCTCTACAGTGGGTGGTTTGCCCACTGTACCATCCTGGGGACTGCAAAGCCACAGTCTCTCAAGTCTCTACAGTGGTTGGTTTGCCCACTGTACCATCCTGGGGAGTGCAAAGCCACAGTCTCTCAAGTCTCTACAGTGGTTGGTTTGCCCACTGTACCATCCTGGGGAGTGCAAAGCCACAGTCTCTCAAGTCTCTACAGTGGGTGGGTTGCCCAATGTACCATTCTGGGGAGTGCAAAGCCACTGTCTCTCAAGTCGATGCATGTCTCCACAGGTTCTGGAGGGGGACTGGTGCCCAGAGTGCTTCATCCTGTCAAGGATTCAGGTAGTGGATGCAGTTCTCCACTGGTTCTGGAGGGGGACTGGTGCCCAGAGTGCTTCATCCTCTCAAGGATTCAGGTAGTGGATGCAGTTCTCCACTGGTTCTGGAGGGGGACTGGTGCCCAGAGTGTTTCATCCTGTCAAGGATTCAGGTAGTGGATGCAGTTCTCCACTGGTTCTGGAGGGGGGCTGGTGCCCAGAGTGCTTCAGTGCATCACGCTCCCCGTGACGGTCTCAGTTCCGTCACTGTACCAGCTGCACATGGGCTAACGGTGCTTGAGTTGGCAGTCTTTGCCCTGTTCAGCGGTGCTTGACTTTGCTGTCTCTGACCTGTTCAGCGGTGCTTGCCATGGCGGTCTGTGCCCTGTTCAGCGGTGCTTTGCCATGGCGGTCTTTGCCCTGTTCAGCGGTGCTTGACTTTGCTGTCTCTGACCTGTTCAGCGGTGCTTGCCATGGCGGTCTTTGCCCTGTTCAGCAGTGCTTGACTTTGCTGTCTCTGACCTGTTCAGCGGTGCTTACCATGGCGGTCTGTGCCCTGTTCAGTGGTGCTTTGCCATGGCGGTCTTTGCCCTGTTCAGCGGTGCTTGACTTTGCAGTCTCTGTCCTGTGCAGCGGTGTGTGGCATGACGGTCCCTCAGTGCCCAGCGGGGCGGTGGCTGCCGGTGCCCTCCTGGGCACTGACTCTGGCGGTGGTCTCCTGACCAGTGACGATTGTGCTGCCCTCCTGGGCACTGACTCTGGCGGTGGTCTCCGGACCAGTGACAATAGTGCTGCCCTCCTGGGCACTGACTCTGGCGGTGGTCTCCGGACCAGTGACGATAGTGCTGCCCTCCTGGGCACTGACTCTGGCGGTGGTCTCCTGACCAGTGACAATAGTGCTGCCCTCCTGGGCACTGACTCTGGCGGTGGTCTCCGGACCAGTGACGATAGTGCTGCCCTCCTGGACACTGACTCTGGCGGTGGTCTCCTGACCATTGACGATAGTGCTGCCCTCCTGGGCACTGACTCTGGCGGTGGTCTTCGGACCAGTGACGATGGGGCTGGCGGTGGCATCCTGGCCAGCGGGGAGGATGGCGACCTTCTCCGCCGTGCTGCTATTCCCAGACTTTGGAGACTTCTTCTACCCCTTCACCACCTTGTGAGGAGTCACAGCTGACTCGGCACTCCCCCCGGGACCCTTGTGAGCGGTTTGCCGGCAGGTTCTTCACCCTCTCCCGTCGGGCACTGTCCAACTTCTGGTGCTTTACAGGGGGTGGACTGGCAGTGCTTTGGCTCCGTGTCACACTGGCTGCCCTGGTTCCCGGTGCACTCCATATACCTCTAACACGCACCACAGGAACCAGACTTTTTTTGGCTGAGGTGCTAGTACGGGACCTATGAATTGGAGGGGTGGGGGTGGTGGGAAAGAGGTCAATGTTGCTCAGGAAAAGTTTCTGACAAACACTGGGATGGGTAGCTGGAGGGGGTCTGGGAGTGGAGGAAGAGGAGGTGGTTGTAGGAGGTGTAACTTTAGATGATTTGGGTGCAGGTGCATGTTCTGGAGGCTGTCGTGAGGTGGATGGATGTTGGGTGTGTGGGTGCCCGCGTTTGTGTACTTTGGGAGGGGGCGTCACAGACACACTGGGAGAGGACACAGGGGACGTGTAAATGGTAGTGGGGGTGGTGAGTGCAGGTGAGCGGGGTGTGGTGCTGGGTGTTCTGGTGCGAGTCCTAGTGGCTGTAGATGTAGTGCATGCAGATGAGAGTGTAGACGAGACTGGGAGGGAGGAGGGAGACGACGAGGAGGGGGACACAGTGGAGGCAGTGGATGTTGCTGTGTCTGTATGTGGGTGATGCTTGTGTGAGTGCCTGTGGGATGTGTGGTGTCTATGTTTGCCTGAGCTGCCCTTGTGTGTTGAGGTGTGTGCATGCTGGTCTGATGGTTTGCTTGGGATAGGCTGGGATACAGGGGACTGGGTCTGTGTGGAGGAAGTTGGAGGGGGGAGGCTAGACACAGAACAATGGCTGCCATCAGTGCTGAGGCCAGAGATTGCAGGGTTCGATGAAGGGCAGCCTGACCAGAATGAATGCCCTCCAGGAATGCATTACCGTGTTGCAACGCCCTTTCTACACCCTGGATGGCATTCACAATGGTAGACTGCCCAACAGTGAGTGACCTGAGGAGGTCAATGGCCTCCTCACTGAGGGCAGCAGGGGTGACTGGGGCAGGGGCTGAGGTGCCTGGGGCGAAGGTGATGCCCACCCTCCTGGGTGAGCCGGCACGGAGCGAAGGCTGAGGGGCTGCTGGGAGGGCGGTGCTGGTAGAGGGAGTGGAAGCTGTACCTGTAGAAGTGGTGGGCACAGATGGTGCCGCCACCACAAGGGAGCTCCAATCGGAGGATGAGTCCATGTCGCTGTCTGCTGATCCGGTGACCGACGTGAAGCTCCCCTCGCCCTCCGTCCCACTGGTGTATTCGGAGTCTGTGGGGTGGCCCTCCATGGCCATGTGGGATGCAGCTCCCTCGTGCTCTGGTGCCACTGTACCACATGGCCTGCAATCCGGAGGGGCCTAGCCTACGGAACTCGCCCTAGCCTAGGGAAACCCACAGCCCTCCTCCCCCACCCAGACCCCTCCACTGCGCGCAAAGTCATCAGAATGTGAGTGTACTCACCCCCTTGTGTCTGCTGTGATGCCCTCAAGCGCCTATCCAACTCAGGGTAGGCCACCGCCAGGATCCGGAACATCAGGGGGGTCATGGTGCGACGGGCACCCCTCCCACGTTGGGAGGCCATCCCCAGCTGAGCCTCCGCCGTCTTCTTGCTCCAGCGGCGAATGTCCTCCCATCTTTTATGGTAGTGGGTGCTCCATCTCTGGTGGACCCCCAGGGTCCGGACTTCCTTGGCGATGGCACGCCAAATATCCTTCTTCTGGTGGGCGCTGACCTACATGACATGTACAGGGGAAGAAGAGAAGTCATTAGCAACAGCACCGTCGAAGTGAGTGGCCCACATCCCTGCCCTTGCCATGTGGCACATGCATTCACATTCCTTCATGCTCGCATAACTCTGCCCCCTTCCTACTTACATCCAGGCCTCTCCACCCAGGCATAGCCCATACAACTTGCACCCTATGTACTCACCTGTCGGTCTGGAGGACCGTAGAGTAGCGTGTACTGGGGGAGGACCCCGTCCACAAGCTTCTCCAACTCCTGTGCAGTGAAGGCAGGGGCCCTTTCCCCAGGCGCACAAGCCATTGTCTCTTCCAGACCGAGGTCACAGCAGCACTTGCAGTGTAGGTCCTCTCCTGTCGACAATCAGGTATCGAGTGATTCAACAGATAGAAAATGGCGGTCACGTCCGCGGCGGTGCGTATCATCACCTCCGGCGCACTTCGTCATTGGCTCCTGGGACCCATAGGGTCCAATGTTAACTAATGCATCATTGCGCCGCAGTACTCGACTGCCTACCGCGACGGTGTACAACTCCAGCGCAGTTACCTCACATCCAATTGTCCCAGTTTAGAGGTTAGGCAGCCGCCATTTAGGGGCCCACATGGCTTCATTTACAACTGCGTCACACATACCTAGGCCTGGACTCAACACACTTACAGACAACTGTTTGGATTATGTTTCGTGTACTGTGTAGCTGTGGGTACATACCTCTGAGTTGCTTGACTCTGTGGTCGCTGTTGTCCTTCCTAGGCACCGTCAGCTGGTACATGTGAGGAGATGGCGGAATCCTCCGGTGTACCGACCGCTGGTGGACCTGTTGACAATGGAGGAGTGACATTTATTCATCACCTATATATTTGACCGTGCCACAATCCAGGAACTGTGTACCCAGTTGGAGCCAGATCTGATATCACCAATCCGCCATCCCACAGGAATCCCCCCTGAAGTGCAGGTGCTGTCAGTACTCCATTTCCTTGCAAGTGGGTCATTTCAAACAACAGTGGCCATGGCATCAGGGATGTCCCAGCCTATGTTTTCCAACGTGTTGTCCAGAGTGTTGTCTGCCCTGCTGAAACACGTGAGGAGCTACATCGTTTTCCCTCAGGTGGAGGATTTGGCTACTGTTAAAGGTGACTTCTATGCCCTGGGACATATCCCAACATCATTGGTGCCATTGATGGGACCCATGTGGCTTTGGTCCCCCCCCACAGGAGTGAACAGGTATACAGGAACCGGAAGAGATATCATTCGATGAATGTACAGATGGTATGTTTGGCAGACCAGTACATCTCGCAGGTAAATGCTATGTTCCCTGGATCAGTGCATGACGCCTACATCCTGCGGAATAGCAGCATCCCGTATGTGATGGGTCAACTCCAGAGGCACCGTGTGTGGCTATTAGGAGACTCTGGTTACCCCAACCTGTCATGGCTATTGACCCCAGTGAGGAATCCCAGGACCAGGGCAGAGGAACGCTACAATGAGGCCCATGGCCGGACTAGGAGGGTGATTTAACGCACCTTCAGCATCCTGAAGGCCAGGTTCAGGTGCCTGCATATGACAGGTGGTTCCCTATTCTACTCACCAAGGAAGGTGTGCCAGATCATTATCACCTGCTGTATGCTTCACAATCTTGCTTTGCGACGCCAGGTGCCTTTTCTGTAGGAGGATGGTCCAGATGACGGTATTGTGGCAGCTGTGGAGCCTGTGGACAGTGATGAGGAAGAAGCAGAGGAAGAAGACATTAATAACAGGGACTCTGTCATACAGCAATATTTCCAGTGACACACAGGTGAGAACACATTTTTTTACTATTACATTTACTTTCACACTTCTACCTCTATCCTGTCTGTCAATTTGAAGCAGTATCTGCTAACTGAGTGGTACATTTCCATTACGGTTTCACAGGTGTGGTTACCAACGTGTGTCATCTGCTTGCATCCTTCATGGACTTGTGATGTGTGACATAGGTATGTTGACATTACATTTTCGAACGGATTTTGTCCTTGTCATAGCTAATACACATTTTCTAAATCACAGACTGACTCCAGATTGTTTTGTGGTTCAAGGGTGTTTATTGAAGTGCTAATTATTGGAGGGGGTGGCAAAATGGTGATGGGTGATGGTGGAGGAATGTCCATGGCAGAGTCCAGTCTATTAGTCTCACAGGTGCACTGCCCATATGGGCATAGGAAGTGGAGCTCGAACAGTTCCGATCTGGACAGGGTGACAAAGTGGGACAGTGGGATGACAATCAGGGTGGTCTCATTTCCTGGCGGGGGTCTTGCCATCTTGCTCTGTCCTGTTCCTGGATCTTAGGGACCGCTTGCAGGGTGGTTCTCCGTCTGCAGAGGGTGGGGTGCTGGTGTGGTGGTCCTGTGGCGGTGCCTCCTGTCCACTAGCGCCGGCGGAGGTGGTGGGCAGTTCATCGTCTAGGCTAGTGTCAGGGGCCCCGTTGGAGTGCCACGGTGTCCCTCATGGTCTTCTGTATATCCTTCAGCACCCCTACTATGGTGCCCAGGGCAGAGCTGATGGTTCTGAGCTCCTCCCTGAACCCCAAATATAGTTCGTCCTGCATGCGCTGGGTCTCCTGAAACTTTGCCAGGACCATCGCCCTCGTCTCCTGGGAGTGGTGGTATGCTCCCATGATGGAGGAGAGGGCCTCCTGGAGAGTGGGTTCCCTTGGCCTGTCCGCCCCCTGTCGCACAGCAGCCCTTCCAGTTCCCCTGTGTTCCTGTTCCTCCGTCCCCTGGACCGTGTGCCCACTACCACTGCCCCCAGGTCCCTGTTGTTGTTGGGGTGGTGGGTTATCCTGGGTTCCCTGTAGTGGTGGGCACACAGCTGATTGACGTGTCCTGGGAACGGACGTATGGGCCAGCTGGGTGGGTGCTGTGCTGGTGTTACCAGAGGGTGGAAGGTCAGTGTTGGGCTGTGCCTGTGCGAGGGGAACCGACTCCCCCGAGGCCCACGATAGTCCTGGCTGGTCATCTTGATCCAGTTGGCCAGAGCTGCTGTCATCATTGTGGGCCTCTTCTGGGGGTGGGGTAGAGATATCTGGACCCTCCTGTCTGGTGACATTAGGTAGTGGTCCTGCAGGGGTATGAAAGCATGATTATTGCATGCGTGTGTGTCATGGTGTGCAATGGGTGGGTGAGCGTGTACCCCAGGGCTAGCTTTCCTGTGTGGGTGCTTGTGTGATGATGGTTAGGGGTTGTTATGGGTATGTGCAGTGGGCATGCTTTAGTGCTGGGTGCCCATGCTTTGTTGTGTCATGCAGGGCTTGGTGTTGGGATGTGTGTTTTGTGTTATTAGTACATTAGTGAGGAGTTGGAGTGATAGGGGAGGGGGTGAGGGTGGGGGTGTGTGATAGCATGCAGGTAGGGTGAGGGATATGATAGTTAAGATTTGACTTACCAGTATCCATTCCTCCACCGACTCCTCTGAGGCCCTCTGGATGCATGATGGTCAAGACCTGCTCCTCCCATGTTACTAGTTGTGGGGGAGGAGGTGGGGGTCCGCCGCCAGTCCGCTGAATTGCGATGTTGTGCCTGGAGACCATAGAACGCACCTTCCCCCGTAGGTCATTCCACCTCTTCCTGATGTCCTCCTGATTTCTTGGGTGCTGTCCCACTGCGTTGACCCTGTCGACGATTCTTCGCCATAGCTCCATCTTCCTAGCTATGGAGGTGTGCTGCACCTGTGATCCAAATAGCTGTGGCTCTACCCGTACGATTTCCTCCACCATAACCCTGAGCTCCTCCTCCGAAAACCTGGGGTGTCTTTGGCGTGCCATGGGGTGGTGTAGGTGATGTGTGGGGTGGTGTATGTGGTGATGAGTGTGGTGATGTGTAGTGGTGTGTGGGGTTTTGTGCGTGGATGTTGTGTGCCTCTGTGTGGTGGGGTTGTCTATTGCTGTGCTCTCTCTCTGTTGCCTTCGTCTCGAATTTTTGGTCATAGGGGTTTGTGGGTGATGTGGGTGTGTGTTTTATATTGTGTTGGGTGTGTGGGAGTGGTGTTTGTATGTGTATCAGGTGTGTGTATTTGGAATTGTCCAATGTGGCGGTGTTTTGGAGATGTGTGTGTATTTTGAGCGCGGCAGAGTGTGTACCGCCAATGGAATACCGTAGTTGAAAGACCGCTGCATGGATTCGTGTGTCGTAATAGCATCGGCGTGTTTCAGTTGGCGTGACGGTGGAGTATTTGTTTTCGCCAGTTTATCACTGACCTTTGGTGTGGCGGACTTGTGTGGGTGTCTGAATTTCGGCGGATTCCGAGATGTGGGTCATAATAGCTGTGGCGGATTTCTGCGGCGGTGTATTGGCGGTCTTCTGCACGGCGGTAAGCGGCTTTTACCGCCAATGTTGTAATGACCCCCATAGTAATGTGTTTTATATGTCCTGACAGTGAAATACTGCAAAATTCGATTTTTCACTGTTGCAAGGCCTGTCTCTCTCATAGATTAACATGGGGGGCTACCTTTAAATATGATTAAAGCGTAGGTTCCCTTTGGGAGCGGATGGACATGTGGAGTTTGGGGTCTTTGAGCTCACAATTCAAAAATACATCTTTAAGTAAAGTTGATTTTAAGATTGTGAGTTTGACAATGCCACTTTTAGAAAGTGAGCATTTTCTTGCTTATACCACTTCTGTGACTCTGCCTATTTGTGGATTCCCTGTCTCGGTCAGTTTGACAGTTGGGCTGGTTGCACCTCACACTAGACAGTGACACAAAGGGAGCTGGGGTGTAGTCTGCATTCCCTGATGAGCCATCTGTGCTAGGAGAGAAGGGAGGAGTGGTCCCTCACACCTAAAAGGGCTGTGCCTGCCCTCACACAATGCAGTCTCCAACCCCCTGGTGTGTGTCTGGGGCCTGGCCTGGGCAAGGCAGGATTTCACATTCAAAAGAGACTTTGCTTTGAAGTAGGCCTACTTCAAAGGAGAAATTGGGTATAAGAAGGGCACTCAAAACCACAGACTTTAGAACACTTCTGGAAGCCAAGAGGAACCTCTGCATGGAGAAGAGCTGAAGAGCTGAGGAAGAAGAGCTGCCCTGCCTGTGACTGTGCTTTATGGAGCTATCCTGCAGTTTCTGCTTCTGCCAGAGTAAGAGAGCAAAGACTGGACTTTGTGTGCCTTCCATCTTGTGAAGATCTCCAAGAGCTTGATTTAGGGCTTGCCTCCTGTTGTTTGAAGTATCAGGGACAGCAAAGACCTCTCTCTGCCAGCACCTGCAGTCTCTGGAGAGACTCCTACTCTGCCAAGTGGTGCCCATTCAGTTCCTGAGACCCTGAAAAGAGAAGCTGGCAGCCTAAGAGGAAGAAATCCACGTACAGAACGCCGTGCAGGGAAAAGATCGACGCGAGTCCGATCTGCGGCTGGAAAATTAATGCGCTGCCGGCTTCGCGGCTGAAAATCGACACTCATCTGCAACGCGACCGAAGAATTGACGCAGGGAGCTGGAGAAACATCACGCAGCATTGCGTGGTTTTCAGGTCATCGTGCGACTGGATTTCCGATGCAAGCACCACTGGGCGTGTAAAAACAATGCAAGTCCTGCCCGGACCAGAGAGTGCTGATCGGATCAACGCATCGCTCTCCTGCAGAGAGAAGAAACAACACGCCTGACCCAATGAAAGGAGAAACAACACAAGGTCTTGCACCTGAGTGAAATCGATGCATCGCAAGCCCTTTGTGATGCACACTCACCCGTGCAGGGTTATTTTTGACGCACCCAAGGTACATTTTACCGCTAACAGTGTTAGTGTGTGTTTAAAACTACATGAAGACTATTTTTGCTTTTTAATTGATGACTTGTGTATTGTGGAATTTTGTCGTTTTGGTCTTGTTTTGGTTAGATAAATATTCTCTATTTTTCTAAAGCTGTGTTGTGTCATTTTGCAGTGTTTTCATTAAGTTACTGTGTGTGTTTGTACAAATACTTTACACCTAGCACTTTGAATTTAAGTCTACTGCTCGTGCCAAGCTACCAAGGGGGTAAGCAGGGGTTAGCTGAGTGTGAGTCTCTTTCACCCAGACTAGAGTGAGGGTCCTTGCTTGGACAGGAGGTAACCTGACTGCCAACCAAAGACCCCATTTCTAACAGGAGGATATTAAAATCAAAATTCCTCTCAAACAGGTAAAAATCATATCTTCTGGTTATGTTGTTCTGGGGGAAGAGTGAGTCTATTTGCTCAAAATTGGTCTTTGATTACGCAAGATGCTTGGATACTAGACACAATCTCAGGTTATCATCTAGAGTTCTGTTCACACCCTCATTAACCTGAGATCCCTACTACTCTCAGTTTTTCCCATCAAGAGACAGTTTTCATAGTTCAAGAAATAGAGGCCCTTCTTCAAAAAGGTGCAATTGTCACTTCTCATCCTTATCCAAGATGTTTCATAAGTACGATCTTTCTGGTCCAGAAGAAGGGAGAGGGTTCACATTTGTACTCAAGCTACGCCACTTCAACTCATGGATTGTTTACTGACATTTGAAGATGGAGGGCATCCATCTTCTCAGAGATCTCTTATTGGAAGGAGACTGGATGGTCCGTTTCGACTTCAAGGATGCGTATCTCACCATTCCTATTTTTTCCCCCCATCGCAGATTCCTTCATTTCTTTTGGAGAGACCATTGTTGTCAATTTTCCATCCTTCCTTTCGGCCTTTCTTCGGCCCCCTGGTGCTTCACCAAGGTAATGCGACCGGTGATGCAATGGCTAAGGGAAAATAATTTTCGTCTCCATCTTTCCTGGACATTGCAACTCCTTCAAGACCTCAGGTTTATAATCAATGTGGATAAATCTCAATTAACACCAGTACAAATTATAGACTTCTTGGGCTTCAGGATAGACTCTGTCTTGACTCAGATGAAACTTCCTTTAACCAAGAGACTAGCTATAAAGAAAGAGTTGAAGAAAGCATTTTCAGCTCATTTGATTTCTTGAGGGTACTAGCCTGATTGGTGGGCTTCCTACCATCGTCCATTCAGGCCATTTTCCCAGGTCCTCTACACTATCGTGCTCTCCAGAGGTTGAAGATTCTTCGCCTTTGCAGGGGTCTGACTTACTCCGAACTGATTGTTCTTTCTCAAGAAGCCCGGACGGAGCTTCAATGGGGGCTGACTCATATGGACACTTGGAATGGCAAGGCAATTTTTCCTCATTTCCAGAAGTGATCATAGAATCAGATGCCAGTAGATGGGGCTAGGGAGCCAGATGTGGTCAAATGGAGATGGGGGACGGTGGTCCCCCGAGGAACTTCAGCTGCACATCAATTGTTTGGAACTTCTGGCGGGTTCCTTTGCAGTGAAGACTATGTCCCCCTTCAAATTAAAATGTTGTATCCTTCTGAAGATGGACAGCATTTCAGCAGTACGGTACATCAACAAACTGGGGGGAACACGGTCTCAGATGTTGATGGAAACTGCAAAGGACTTCTGGAATTTTTGTCTAGCACATTAGATTTCCATAACGGCGGAATATATCCTAGGGAAAGTGAATGTGGTCGCGGACTGGAATTCCAGGTATCTGAGGGATGCTAGCGATTGGTGTCTTCACCCCAGAATATTTCAATTTCTGAATCAGCTTTGGGGTCCGTGCTCAATAGACCTGTTTGCATCACGGCTGAATACACATCTTCCACTATTCCACAGTTGGAGAACGCTCTCTGCTCAGATGCCTTTCTCCAAGTTTGGATGGTAGGATTACATTATGCCTTTACCGAGTTCTCTCCCAGGTAATTCGTCAGAGAGTAGAATTAGTTCTGATAATCCTGTGTTGGAAAGCTCAGTCATGGTTTCTGGTGGCATTGATGCTGTGTTGTGCTTCTCCAGTTCGAATCCTCCCTTCAGAGGATCTCTTATTGGACCCAATGGGGAGTCCACATCCTCTGATTTTGGAGGAACAGTTGATGCTCATGGCTTGGAGGATATCAGGGGATCATCTCAGGGTCCAGGAATTTCAGAAGACACTAGGGGCCAGATGTAGGAAGCCTTTTGCGCCTCACAAATGGCGAAACCGCCGTTTGCGAGGCTCAAAAGGCCAAACCCGATGCACAACCGCAAATTGCGAGTCGGTACCGACTCGCAATTTGAGGCTGCGACTCGCAAATAGGAAGGGGTGTTCCCTTCCTATTTGTGACTGCATCGCCATGCTGAGTTGGTTTGGGACCGCGAATGCGGTCGCAAACCAACTCGCAGTTACCATCCACTTGAAGTGGATGGTAACACATTCGCAAAAGGGAAGGGGTCCCCATGGGACCCCTTCCCCTTTGTGAATGCCCCCAAAAATATTTTTTCAGAGCAGGCAGTGGTCCTATGGACCACTGCCTACTCTGAAAAAAACGAAACTAAATGGTTTCGGAAGTTCTTCGTTTTGCAGCTCGTTTTTCTTTAAGGAAAACGGGATGCAAAAAGAAAAAAAAAACTGCTTTATTTAAAAGCAGTCACAGACATGGTGGTCTGCTGTCTCCAGCAGGCCACCATCCCTGTGAGTGCTTTGACTCGCTATGGGGTCGCAAACTGCGACCCACCTCATTAATATTCATGAGGTGGGTCTTTGCGACCCCATAGCAAGTCGCAGAAGGTGTCTGAGACACCTTTCTGCATAATATTTTGCGAGTTGCAAATTGCGAGTCGCTGTGACTCGTAATTTGCAACTCGCAAAATATTTTTTTGCTACATCTGGCCCTAGATTTTTCCTTTCTCAATCCTTGGCACCTAGTAGGCATAAACAATATGCCTCCCCCTGAAGGAGATGGTTGGATTGGTGCAGTCAGAGTGGTGTGGATCCCTTGGGGGCCTCAGTGCAGATGATAGCAAATTTTTTGTTGCATATTGTGGCTCAAGGTCTAGCATACAGAACGGTGAATAATTTTAGATAGGCCATTTCAGCTAAACACCCTCACATTGATGGTAAACCAGTGGGTGAACACCCGTTAGTCTGTAAGTTACTGCGTGGTGTTCGAATGCTTGGTCCTCTTCTTCCAAAATATTCAACTCTTCAACTCTTTGGGATGTCAATATAATTTTGACGTTTTTGGTGGCTTGGCCAGCCAATGAAGGTCTTTCAAGGAAGCAATTGTCAGCAAAATTGACCATGTTACTTTTTCTAATTTCATGCAGGAGAGTCTCTGACGTAAAAGCCTTGAACATTACAGGTAGAGCTTTTACTCCTATCGCATTTCTAAGCGTACAAAATCAAATTCAAAATGTATTAGTTATCTGGTATTTAGAGATAGCTCTAAATTATGTGTGGTAAATTGCCTAAAAGTATATGAAGATGTTACTAGAGAATTGCAAAGGGATGTAGCTGGGCAATTATTGATTTCCTTGCAAAAGCCCTTTGGTCCTGTTTGCTCTGCGACTCTTACGAGATGGGTCAGATGGTTGTTGCAAGAGGCAGGCATTGATAACTCAGGTTGGAAGATATCATGACAACAGTAGCCTGGTCATCAGATTCTACTTTTAAATTGTTTTATCATAACCAATTGTTGATGTAGCTTCTGGAGTGATCGCTCAGCTTTAAACTAGCATAATCCGAAGCCTCCAGTCCTGATATAGAATCAACATTTTTATAGCTTTCGCGACAAGAATTTTCAATTCTACTAAGGACACAGAGGCGAGGATTATCCCACCCTGGGTATTTATATTATGTTGCAAAGTATTGTCATTAATATCTGATTTAAATGTTTGTTGTCCCACCCGATATTTGTTTACATGTAGTGGTAGTTTAGGAGGTTACCGCTTTATTATCTTTTTCTAGATAAGAAGCCTACTTGATGGACACGTTTGGGGAATCTTCTGCAGATCTGGAGGAGGATGATTTGTTCCTTGCACCGTTGTGCAATCTTCCAGCTTCCTTGTTCGGGAAGACATCGTTTGGTTGGATTTCAGTGTTCTTGACGATTGGTTTGTTATTCTGTTCCCTTTGGCACAGACATGCAAAGAAAGAGGACGGACTTTACTGACTTTGTGTTATATAAGGGATGGCTGATCCTGATTGGTGGGTCATAGTGAGGCTCTGTGACTATGGGAAATGTAGTTTTATTTTTTAATGTGTTTCTATTGGCTGCTGTGTGTTGACAGTAAAGAGAGAGAAAAGCATAATCCTCGCCTCCGTGTCCTTAATAGAATTGAAAATTCTTGTCACGAAAGCTCAACAATTTTTTATTCTGGTGTACGTCTGATAACTCTATTCAAACAAAACACGAAGACCAAAGTGCTTGAAAAAATGTGGAGAATCATTTGTACATTTCCTGTAAAAGAAAAAGGTAAAATATGTGGGGAAAATATGAAAAATATGCCAAAGCGACAGTGAAAAGCAACTCTAAATACTCAATATCCGTCACAATTTTTTTTTTGATGTGTATGAAATTTCAGGCTATTGGACTAGTTGGTAAAGAAAGCTGTACATGTGCTAATGAGCACATGCATTCTTACTACTGTGCATGTATGCAGATTTACCACTGTCCGTTTTTCACCAAAGTTTTCAAGGCTGAGTGATATTTTATGTCAAATATTCTGTTATAAAGAAAGTCACAGATATATAAGACTATTGATCAAAATGGTCATAAATGTGTTTATTTTTTTAAAAACTGACACTACTTAAAGCTGAATAATTCTGAATTATATCAGCACCAGAATTAAATAAATTTGTACACAAACACTTAAGGATGACGTCCTGCATTGTATACACATATTAGCACCAAGGCAAGCAGGTTTCATCTGTTGCTTTCTTTACTTTTCATTATTATTCAGGAGCAAAGGAACTGGGGAGTACAGGATGACATGGTCTGTCCATAACTTCCGGTAGCCAGCCTCTATAGAGTGCCTTTTACGACTCTCCCACTGAAGAATGGTATTGGACCAGGCATCCTCAATCGAGGGATATAAATACCTACTTGAAACAGAACAACCAGACGACAAATGAGAATCATTCGGTGATTGCTAGCAGAGGGTAGTTCAAGACGCGTTTCCTCAAGTTCTGGATGTGGTATGTGGCCGTTCTAAGACAGTCCCGTTTGCTCATAGCATTATGATCCTGGTAGTAGGTTGGTGGCTAAGTGCAAACTGACTTCAAATAACAAACGTGGGGAATGCTGTGACACTAAAGGGATACTTCATCAAACAGTGAAATACAGAGAGCAACATTCCGGTTATTGATGTCACACATAATCTGAGGAGTAAAAGATCTCTTTGCTGATGTAGGGACAAAGTTGCTCTCTCAACTCAGCAATTGTAATATCCTTACCGTTTTTTTCTTTTTCTCCCGATATTCCGCTGCATTTTTCTTTTTGCCACGTTTTTTTAGGCTTATACACTCTAACGGACTCTCAAACACGTCTAGTGTTTTTCAGAGAGAGCCAGTAGGGTAGCCTGAGTTAGGAACACCCCTCGTTAGTCTTTCATAAAGGTTAATGGGGATACCTCATAAAAGGATCAGCACAGCTCCTCGTTTGTGGAAACATTTTATGAAGTTTTTGTAAGAAGTAGCTACACCCAGAGTCGATGTTTACCGACCTCCCCATATAAATTACGTCCAAATGCTTATGGGCCTCTTTGTGTCTATTTTTTAGGGGTGGACAAATATTCTACGGAATCGGTGGAATTTCCGGAATTTTGGCAACTCTACATTACTCTTTAACATGGAGTTCTGGCCAAATACATCCAATTTTTCTACGAGATTCCACGATATGCAAGCTGGTGAGTGTGTGCGAGATTTTGCATCCTCTTGAGCGGTTTTCTGAGGTGGGCAGTTGCGGCGCTACCAGCACCAAATTGCAGTGCGAGCTGCATGTTTTCTGCCTGTTGGTAGAATCTCACAGAGTTTTTCTGTAAATTCGCAGGTTCTGTCCACCCCTACTATTTTTGTGTATTTGGGATGTTTACTAACATCATACACATAAAGTTTTCAATTATGATCACATTAATGGGAAAAGTGGGCATGGTAAATGCTTTACGAACTCTAGTGTGTGCATTTAGAGTTATAATTAATGTGGGTAACCATTAGGAGTGGACTTGGTACTGTTTTTGCAAGCACTTGTTTGTTGCAATTTTGTGCTATGATCTTGGGCCTTTAAAATATATCGTAAAATGGTACCACGTTTTGCTTTGCATTGTACTAGTGGAACAACTCCACAAAACTTTAGTAAATCGACGCACTAGTTTTTGAAGAACGTTTGTTTATTTCTAAGAACGATGAGTAAAAGATGGAAGATGGTCAATTGCACACTAATTAACAGGTATAGACCCATGCCTGAGTTCTTCTTCCTGTGTCGTTTCTTTGTTTCCATGGCTGTCTGACGACCTTGACCTATGTGGAACCAACCTAACAGCTCAAGGAGTGAAAACAGCACCTTGAATCTATCCTTCTCTACTTTTGAGTATTGACTTGTGATAACGCACTCTATCTCCAGCATCATTGTTGCCGTCTTGTGTTAGACCCTGATAATTTTATGTTGCTCGAGAACCCATCTGCCTTTCCAGCTGGAAGGGGTGAGTGACACCTATGTAGTCTGAGGCAAGTTCTCAAGAACTCTCATCAGCTGCTTTGGGTCAGACTGTAATCTGCCTCCCTTCTTCATCAAGGATGGTCCACTACTGAGTGAGTAGTTGCTGAAATGAAGCTCTGGTGCCCCTTGATAGTGAGCTAGTACCTTTGTAAGTAATTGAAAGTAAGCAGATTATTATCTGAGGTGGACGGTTGCCTACCTCAAGGAATAATAACATTAAATTGTCAGTTTAAACCCCAAAAGTCCATACATTTACCTAAGCTCAAGCCCCTGGTAACTATGACACTGTGCAGACTGGCTCAACTTAGGGCAAGGTGTAAAGTAATTTTGTAGTACCAACACAGTAATAAAGTTAAAACACCAAACAATAAATTCCATTCCAATTTAGAAACAGTTAATAAATAAAATGGCACCCAAGAAACAAACATTTAGTAGTGGCTGGACAACGCAGAATCCAGCAATATGTTTTTTCAGGTTTTTGTGTTACTTTAGCAGCACATGAGGTCAGCCCACCGACCCTTGATGTAATTCATTTGACCTGAGTACTAGAGTGGGTATATCCTGTCATTTAGGGTTTCTCCCAGGTTATAGCAAGCTGGGTCCTGTCCTTATCAGATTTCCTGCAAATCCAGAAAGTGTTCTTGTTGGAAATTGGGTCTCTCTAGTTGGCAGAGGTATGCACCCTGTCCAAGTAGGTACCACAGTACTAGTCAGGGTAAGTCACAACAGAACCTAAATTATTGTGTGCTGACACTATGGTAGCTTGGCACAGAGCAGACAGCAAACAGACTATATACCAGATTAGAAAAATAGAGACTATTTCTCTTAGTTAAACAAGACCAAAATGACAAAAATCCATCCTGTGGAAGTCGAGATATTAATTTAGAAAGATTAAATGTGAAAACAGTGCTTAGAAGTCACTAGCTGTCAAAAGGATACTTGAGGTCACGAGGGGACGTTGCAAATCCAAAGTTCAGGCGAACAGCACTGGAGCGTAGGCCGGCCACAAAACCCATGCAGGGCCCCTGAAACACTACATTGGATGGAGCAAAGCGCGGACGCGGAGGACAAAATCCAATAAAATGTTCCATGCAGAAGGATCACTGTATCGTCTGTGGGCTCTGTTGAAGTAAAGATGATGCATCACTGTGGGGCCATGCAGAGCATTGTCAGTGAGCCACACAGGGTGTGGATGCACTGTTGATGGGCAGTTGATGCATCGCCATCGGAGATGCGATGCACCAATTTTTCTACTGCACTTGGAGCGATGCGTTAATTTTTGTAGAACTCAACTGCAGAACCCACTTCTTGGGCCCAGAACTTGTAGGAAAGGGTGAGGCTCACAGAAAGCAAAGTCCAGCACCATCAGGAGAGTTGTAGGTGGTCTTTGATATCCTTGAGACTGCAGGAGAACAGGGGGTAAATCAGAAAGCCCATGGGGATCACTCTGGTGAGAAGGCAGAGTCCTTCCAGCAGGGTCAGAGAGCAGGAGACAGCAGGGCAACAAGCAGAAAAGAAAAGCAGTCCTTCCAGAAAAGCAGTCCAGTTGAGTCCTTTGAGCAGCACAGCAGTTCAGCAGTTCTTCTGACAGATGTCCAGAAGTGTCTGATTCAATGGGTCAGAGATCCAGTTCTTATACCCAAACGTGTCTTTGGTGTAGGGGAGACTTCAAAAAGTGGTTTTGAAGTGCACCAGTTCCCCCTTCAACCCACTCATGTCTGCCAGGAAATCTGCGGGGAGTTATCAGTCCTATGTGTGGGGTCAGGTCATGACCCCTTGAAGTGTAAGTGAAAACCCCCTCCAACTTTACTGCACAGGATGACCCATCACTATGCAGATGAATGCAAATGCAGTTGAGTGTACTGTGTTATGGCTCGCTGCATGGAATGCACAAGGGGAGCACAGATCAGAGGTGAATTGGAGACAGACTATAAGCCACACAGAGCAGTAAGAGCAGAGAAATGCCTACTTTCTAATAGTGTAATTTCTAAAATAGTGACCACCTTACCAGTAAAGGAGATTGATCACTACAATTCCAAAGATAATTAAACGTGATGTAGCCACTCCTTTGTGATCAGAAATTACAACTTAAAAGTATATTAGGGAATTCCCAATTCTGGCCTACAAAAGGAACAGGATTCACAATAGTGAAAAATGACTTTGGGAGTTTTTCACTACCAGGACATGTAAAACTTAAAAGTACATGTATTACCTTTTAAGTACACTGCACCCTGCTCTGTGGGTCACCTAGGGCCTACCTTAGGGGTAACTTATATGTAATAACAGGGGATTTTAAGGCTTGGCAAAGGGGTTTAAATGCAATGTCACGGTGACAGTAAAACTGCACACAAAGGCCTTTCAATGGCAGACCTGAGACATGGTTAAAGGAGTACTTATGTGGGTGGCACAATCAGTCAAATCAAATCAAATCAGAGTTTATAGAGCACAACTACTCACCTATAAGGGTCTCAATGCGCTAAGGGGGTTTGTCTTCCGAGCTCCAGGTGAAGAGCCAGGTTTTAAGGTCCTTCCTGAATTGAGGTAGCGAAGGTGACTGCCTGAGGTGCAGGGGCACCTGCCGTGAGGTAGTCAAAAGATCTTCCATCCACCCAGGTTGTCCATATGCGGGGTACAGTGGCTTGTTGGGCAGAGCAGAGAGATCTGGGGGGGAGTAGAAGGCGATGCGGTGGTTGAAGTAGGCGGGTCCTAGGTTATGGAGGGCCTTGTATGCATGGACAAGGAGTTTGAAAATAATTATTTTCTCTATAGGAACCACTGGAGGTCTCTTAGGTGATTGGAGATGTGTTCATGGCAGGGAATGTCCAGGATGAGTCTGGCAGATGCATTTTGGATGTGCTTTAGTTTCTTCAGGTTCTTCTGGGTGGTGCCGATGTAGAGGCCATTGCCATAGTCAAGTCTGCTGGTAACCAGGGCATGGAATACGGTTTTGCAGCAGTTCCTTGGGATCCATTTGTAGATCTTCCAGAGAAGTCAGAGTGTATGAAAGCAGGATGATGCAATAGAGTTGACTTGGTGGGTCCTGGTGAGCGATGAGTCCAGGATGAAGCCGAGGTTGCAAACGTGATTTGATGGAGTTGTGGGGGCTGCCGAGGGTGGATGGCCACAAGGAGTCGTCCCAGGCTGATGTGGATGGTCCCAGGATGAGGATCTCAGTCTTGTCGAAGTAGAGCTTGAGGCAGCTGACCTTCTTCCAGGCAGCGACGGCTTCCATCCTGTTGTGGAAATTCTTCTTGGCGGTAGTGAGGTTTTCAGTCAGTGAGATGATCAGCTGGATATCGTTGGCATAGAAGACAATCTTCAGCCCATGGTTCCTGATGATGGATGCGAGCGGGACCATATAAATGTTGAAGAGTGTGGGGCTAAGAGAGAAATCCTGTGGAACTCCGCAGCTGATCTCCATGGGTTCTGAAAGGTAATGCAGGAGTCTGACTCTGTGTTCCGCTAGATAGAAAGTAGTGTAGTCATTGTAGGGCCTTTCCGTGGACGCCAGCTGCATGGAGTCTGGAGCAGAGGATGAGGTGCGAGACCGCGGTCCAGTAGGATGAAGGCGCTGTATGGCCGCAGTCGAGGATTGAGTGCATGTCATCTGTGGCTGTGAGGAGGGCAATCTCCGTGCTGTGGTTGCTCCTGAAACCTGATTGGGAGTTGTCCTCGATGTGCTTATGGGCTGAGCGCTGATGGCCTTGGCTAGGAAAGGCAGCAGAGAGATGGTGTGGTAATTCTTGAGGTCCAGGAGGTCAGCTGTGGGTTTCTTCAGGAGCGGGCAGATCTCGGCATGCTTCCAGTCCTCTGGGAAGGTGCCTGTCTTTATGGAACAGTTGAGGGCATTTCAGAGCTCGGGTGCGATGGAAATATTTATTGAAAATGTAGTGAGGACAGGGGTTCGTAGGGGCTCTGGAGTGGATGCTGCACATGATGGTGCGGGTCTCGTCTGTGGTGAGGGTGGTCCACCAGTGCAGGATCTGTGAAGGTTCAGTGGGTCAGAAATGAGGGGTTGTGGGAGGGCTCAGAGTGTCTTGGGATCTAAATCAGTGTTGCAGGCCCATTAGTTGCATTCAATTTACAGGCCCTTGGCACATATAGGGCACTCTTCTAGGGACTTATAGGTAAATTAAATATGCCAATTGGGTAGGAGCCAATGTTACAATGTTTAGGGGACAGAGGACAAGCACCTTAGCACTGGTCGGCAGTGCAGAGTCCTAAAATCAGCAAAGACGAAATCAGAAAAATGGAGAGAGGCAGGTAAAAAGTTAGGGGAAGACCACTCTAAGGCTGTCACATCTAATAGTTCTGAAGAGGATTTCCTGAGCTACCACATTTATCATTGGCACTAGCCAGTGGTTGGGATTGACTCCAGGCTCCTTCCTAACAATTGGGATAAAATTCCTAGGGGAAACTTTAACTACGCTTTCTTCAATTCCGATTTGCCATACTGCAAGCAGTCCCACAGTGCACTTTAGATCTAAAATGAAAGATGGGGGCACCCTTTCTCCCTTGGTCAGAGCTCTAATTTATGCTTGTCTTCCTCCATGTCTCACTCTACATCTGCCTCTCAAAGGACAGGCTTCATATTGATTGGTGCTTTATAAGTTAGTGAAGTTCCTGAGCTCACCACAACTATCCTTCCTGCAAGGGGAAGGAAATGCACCTAACAAGGCTATTGTCTCAGCTGTGGGAGTAGTTTCCACACCTTATTGTCAGGGAGGAACTGTCAGTTGCCAATGCTAATGCTTAATAGCCTAACTGGCACTTAGGCAGTATACGTATACCTTTCTAAATGTTATGTTTTTCGTGTATGTAATAGCAAAAAATCACTTTCACCAATGGATTGGATTTTTAATAAATATGAAAAATAGAATTTGAATGACAATTCTAGCTATTTCCAGTCAAAAAGTACAAATTAAAGTTTATAAACTATATTTTAACATAATCTAGGATCCAGTTACAGCCCTGCCAGTGAAAATAGCTTTTGGGGGATAGTCACTCTAGGGACATGCTAACTTTTTCTTCACTCATGTTCTCCTTTTAAATATCAGACACCCGACCCTGTGGGAAACGAGTTATACTTATGTGTGACTTATTAATATTTAGTAGCACAGTTTCATACCTATCTGAAAAGGTTATTTTGAGATGTTTGACTGCAAGTTTTGGGCTTCCGCAGTCAGGCTACATATGGCAGGCCTAAGCCATGGTTTACATGGCACAATATGTGCCACAGTCCACAGGTGGCATTTAATTTCCAGGCCTTGGGCACATTTTCTACACCAAATACGGAATAGTTGTAGGCAACGTAAATATGCAATCTGGGGTAAGACAACTTAACCAACTTTAAAGGGGGACACAAGCCTGTTTCTCCTGTTTAGCAGTCTTAAGTCCAGCAAAACTGCCAGGACAAAAATTGGGTGTAAATCTCACCAAATATAGCAATTTTCTACAGTACCCAATACCACTAACCCAAAACCTAGGGGGTACACTTCCATACCTGTATCCAGTACTCTCTCACATTCCAAACACCAAGACATTTTCCCCTTGCTTTACAGGTCATGGAGTACAG
Organism: Pleurodeles waltl; assembly: GCF_031143425.1. NCBI lineage: Eukaryota > Metazoa > Chordata > Amphibia > Caudata > Salamandridae > Pleurodeles > Pleurodeles waltl. The sequence goes on from NC_090445.1 coordinate 935,989,371, forward strand.
ATTTCTTTTTTCACTTAGTTTTCAGGTGTACTTTAAGAGCAAGGTTACCAAAACAGTAAATTGTAAAGATTCATAGCATAGTATCTCAATTTTGTCAGTTGTATTGTTAACCTACATTTCTGTGATTGCCATGATCTAGTAATAGCAATTATTATATGCTTCCAAGCATCATTAAACTTTTTTAACTTTCTCACAATTATGTTTTAGCTTTTTTTATTTAATAGATATTTGCATTCCTTTAGCAATTGTAGGCAGTAATTAGTGGATCTAGTCAGGGTCCTTGATTTACTACTGGACTCTGCTACATCACCATTTTCATTGTGCTTTGTATACATTCTATTGAGTCCAATCGACTTGCTATGCCATTTCCCAGTTTTGAACGCTCACGGCGGCCCAGCCCTTTTTCACTGGTATAGCACAACATAGCAGGTATCTACGTGCTACACATGGGAGCAACTGCTAAGCAGAGGAGGATCCTTGTCTCCTCTTCAGAGCCGATACCAAAGTATTTTAATTCTGATCAGTTAGTGGGGAAACATAAATTAGAACACTGGAAAACAGAAACACAAAAATTATCCTAGCTCCAGGCAGCTCACTATTGTTTACCACCATTTTCATTTGGTCATTATCGCTGTGCATCACTGCCTATTGTCTTCCCTGTTTCCTTGTTTCCTTTTGATGCCTTCTATTTGCTACCTGTGGCTGCTGTTGCTGTTGTGGCTCTAGCTGTGCTGCAGTGGCTGAAGCCCTTTCCTCAATCCTGGTCAGCAGTGGCCTGTCTGTATGGGCTTACGGGCCAAGCACCCCTACCTTTTTCCTGACCTGAAGACTATCTGTCAGGCTGAATAAAAGTCAGCCTGACAGATACTCTTTCAGGTTCAGGTCAGGCAGCCAGGAGTTGGACATGCGCTAAGTGCACATACTCCTGTCTGCCTGAGTTGAACTTTGCATGGTTGAAGAAGTCACAGCCCTCTGGGCGTCATCTCTTCAGCCTAGCAAAGTTGCCTTGAGGCCCTCCCCCTCATGACGAGGGGGAACAACACTGATTGCTTTGGACTTGGGCTCTTCAGTTTTAAGCCTGAAGTGTCCAGGGCTGAGTGTCAATCAGTGACACCTCATCACAGAGTGGGGTCGGGTCAGCAGTCTCACTGACCCCATACAACTCTGTGACAAGTTGGGACTGCTGCCTTCCCTCATTGGCTGATCTAAGGCCAGCCAATAAGGGAAGGCAGCATTCCCAACCCTCCTGGGGCCTCTGAGGCTTCCTTGTCAGAGCTGCTGAGGTAAGTTTTTTTTAGATTTGATGCATGCATGTATGAATGTATGTGTATTTGTTAGTGAGTGTTGTGAATGGGTGTGTGAGTGCGTGTGTGAATGAATGGGTGTGAGTGAGGTTTATGTTTGCATGTCTAAACTCCCCCCTCCCCAATCACCCCTCCTTCTTAAAATTACCGGCCACCACTGCTTCTGGTACTACTGTATTGTATCAATACATTTACACTCCACCGTGCCTGCGTGCCAATAGAGCCAACAGTGTAGTTCAAATGCTTGGTGGACGACCACATCAACTAATAGCTCCTGAGTCCTTCCTGTGAGGTTCTGTGTTCTCATATTCCCCTTTCTAAGACAAAGGGTTGCAATAAGGATGGAGAAGTGAGAAGGTGGGTGTGGCAGCGCAGAACCAGAAACAAGTGTCGGCAGACGGTGTGGTTGAACAGTGCAACGCAGATTGATGGAATCCTCCAGGTTCTTTGGGGTTTTTCATGCTTTTGCCCCTCCTTCTGTGAAAAGGGAACAAAGAAGGTGGGTGTGGCGGTGCACATTGGGGGAAAGTGAGAAGAGGTGGAACAGCTAGAATCAAGTGGCCTCAGGAAGTAACAGAGAAGGAATTCAAGAGGCTCCTAAGAAGGTTGAAGGGGCTGTAGGGGGGATTGTTACACCTTCCTGCAAGCTCGTGCCCCACTCCTTGAAGATATCCTTTGGGGAAAAAACACTTAGGAGTGGCAATGCAGTGCAGCAGTCTCTACCTCTTGGCCTCTTAGACGGTTTCTATGGGGGCCTTATCAGGATGAGATCGGGAAAGTCCAGAGGGCCAATTGTGAACCAAAAAAGGAGGAAAAAGAGGGAATCAAACACAGTCACCATACCCTCTCCAGATCTGATTTCACCATTAACTCCAACTGTGCCATTAACATCACAGGGCTCAGACGATATCTTATAGAGATTAGTTGCGGAGGCTATCTCTCAGGGGGCGGAAGCCAAAGGATCAGACGGTCTAGTCTTAAAGCTTGACCAGCCAAAAATCGCTTAAAAATGCAACTATTTAAAGGATGCTGGGGAAGCCATTTTTTCGTCTAACGCCAACATTAAAGGGCTGCCTGTCCCCTTAGACCCTATTGTGCTCATTGAAACAAGGGCCTTGTCCCCTTTCAGGTCGTTATGAGAACAGGACAGTTGCTCTGTTCACCATACTGGTCATGCCTCTCCAAGTACCAGGTGCCTATCTACTCAAAAGCTGGCACAGCACAGGGAGAAAGCCCAGGCTGATACTTGATACACAAGCACCCATAAGAGCGCTCCTGTAATGCTTTGCACTAAGGACACCCTTTGCAGTCTGAATCTGCACCCGGGGTACACAGGGATCAGGATCACAATCCTACAGATGGGGGGAATCTGAATCCAACCCCACCTTCCTTCACCTCCTCCCTAGGAGGTGAAAACTTGTCTCAGCTATTTTCACAGCTAGAAGAATAGGAAAATAAGCAAGCATTCTCTGGCTCAGATGCACCACCTCCGGTTCAAGAAGGTGCAGGGCTTAGTACAACTTGCACCTAGTACTAAAAAAGGTCCTGCCTCTTGCCCTTGGGGAAATTGATAGCAATACATCTAAAAAGGTAGAGGAAATTGGTTCAACCCAACAGGCATGTGATGAGGACCTACCAACATCTGGTAAAGATCTCTCATACCTCCATTCTAAAGAATTGGAGAATATGTTGGCTTTTTATGCCAACAAAGCACCAAAGAACTCCAGCCCCCTTAGAGCAGGTGCTGCTGATCCTCAGGGGCCTCAAGAATCCTTATAGGTTAGAGCACTTGTCATCTTACAGAACTCAGTGGAAGCTATGAAGTTTCAAGCTAATATGATGGATATGCAGATCAGCCTGCTAAACACCTTAGCCATGTATGTTGCAAGTATAGATGGAAAAAATTACAAACTTAAGTGATCTGATAAAAAGTGCCCAGTCCGGCACATATGGGCCTGTCCCGAGATGCAACTGTTCTCCGGTCCTAGACAAACTAACCATGCTACCAGCCATAATGTCAAAGCTAGTGGGTGACTTAAAGGAAGTGGTTGATGCTAAACACCATAAAACCACAGATGGAGCTTCCGGAATCAGAAGTGATACAAACAGCTGAAACTCAGGGCAGTCTGGGGTACGATTCCAATATGTCAGTGGTCGGAGGTGTAGAACCATCGTTGGGACTGTGCCCAGGACCGTCTTTGGCAAATGTCAACAGTCAATTGGTGACATCGAAGGGACGTGACATGGGCCCATCTCAATCTAGTCAATTGGTAACATCAAAGGGACGTGACCTGGGCCCATCACAATATACTCTGCAGGCTTCAGACACAGGGGGTTCTACCCCTGATAGGGATTTAAGAAAAGGAAAGGGCATAAAAAAAGGACAGCCCAGTCCAAAAATTTGGGCACTTATCCAATGTTTCAATCTTTAGAAATTAGCACGTATTGCCTGGGTTCAAGCAGTGTGGAACCTCAAAATGGTCGGGGGGAGGCTTCAACGGACCCGAATTGATCCTCCAAGCTGACCTCTGAGGCCCAAGCCGTAGCTCAAGCAGTGGCCCAGGCAGACGTCCCTGTTGCAGCACTGCACCGGAGGTAAGTGGGCCCCCTCCAGGTAAACAACAAACCTCCCATTTAGCTGCACTTATGGACAAAAGTCAGGTACAATCCATCTCAGTGCCAACTACTCTGGTTAGCAGCCCCCTTACTTTGCAACCAAACACGAAGCTGGAGAGGCTGTATTTGTTTGGCCAGTTAAACATCATTGCCACACAAATTCCAGAGGAATCTAATCTAAATGATATTACGGGTCCCGTACCGAAAATAGTTTTGGCCACAAGCACAGTGCGTGAGTCCCCAGCAAATACCCAGTCTGAGGGTACTGTAGTTAACTAACTTTGTTAGCAAAAAGGATGGGGCCACAGTCACATCTGCTTCACTCGCTGGAGAAATGCTGAAGCATCAGCTGATGCAACTAACGGCTGTCAGCAGTTACCCAACCTCCCTCCAAATGGATTGGGGAGGATGTTCATCCTACATGCTTGGTGGCGGGTCCCAAAAAATGCTGCAAGTGCACTCAGCTTGTATGCTTTTTTACCCAGAATATACGTCTAGAGGCTTGCTTGACATTTTAAACCTGGGAAACATCCTCAGGCTTGTGTACTCAGTCGGGCCATTAAGGGAACTAGCATTGCATGATATCGCCTTTATAGAAGTCATTGCTCCCAGCCCTGACCAAATTAATTAATCAACCAAGGTGACCTGGAGTTCTGTGGAGTTGGTACAGAATGTTCTGGACTGCTCCAAGACTGTTAAGCAGTGTGGTATGACTTTATCTCCCTTCATGGAACCTGGATACCTGCATGTCCTGGAGTCTGGGCCGATTGAGCCTGTCACTCGAAGGCAAAATAAACCTGCGTACTAAGTCTTAAGAAATACATTAAGCAAAACCCCTATCTTGACTCTAAAGGTGAGCAGCATGCGCCAGAAGGAGTGCATGTGTGGCACCACAGTAAAGGATAACTGGAACTGGTTGCCAGGGGCCTTTAATATTACCAGATTGCTGCACTGACAAAAACCATTCAAAGTTGTCTCTTCTGAATGGCCCCTTAAGTGTTGTTCCTGGAACTTCAACGGGCTGGTAAATTAGCTAGGAGATCCTGACACCATACGTTACCTTCAACCTTTTCATTTCATCCTTTTACAAGAGACTTGGGGCCAGATATAGGAACGAAAAAATTTGCGTGTTGGAAATAGCGACTCCATGCGAATCGCTATTTCCGACTCGCAAAACGATATTCTAGTAAAAATCGCTATTCCAAATAGCGAGTTGCAGCGGAGTCGCACTGCATTTTGTGACCTCTGTTCCACCCCCTACAGCAATTGAAAGCATGGTGGAGACAACTCTGGAGCCGGAGGCTGTACTGGGCATTGGAGACGTAGACGGTTCTGCACCAGGAACATCAAAAAGTAAGTAACAAAATATATGCATTCACACCCGCATATGCACTATGCACACAATCCCAGTAAACATCAGCAGGCAACTCCAGAGTAGCTCCATTCACAGTTTTGCAACCTATAGAATAGTGCATTATGGGCAATGTAGTACAGTAGTCAAAATATAGGCAAATGTTTATTTTGAGGCATCAAACATATGTGCATGGCTGACAGTGTATCCCCTGTGTCCCACAGGTCTCCCACAAGGCCCCCCCATCAGCGCCACTGTGCAGGGAGAGGAACATGACACAGACACACAGGAGGAGGTTGCCACAGACACTGCAGGGGAGTGCAGGACAACACCACCCGTGGAATTGGCACAGGAGACCATGGACGATCCTGCGCTGGGTATGGAGGCAGCCATTGGAACACCAGGGCCAATGCTTATGGAAAGGCAAACACATGGATCATCAGGCGCAGTGCGTAGATGACGCCGCACAATGCAGTCTGTGCGTAGTGAGGATGTGTCCAATGTAGATTTTGTGGGAATTGAGGCATCCTTATTGCAGTCAGCGCCTGCAAAATAGACAAATGAGGTTAATGAACCGTAACCTCTTAAGACTGCAAGCTACTATCACGCATGGGCTGGCAAATGTGGACAACCAGTTCACAACAATGAACACTCACTTGGGTAACCTGACTACCTCCATAGACAATTTGGTCAGGGAACTGGTTGCTCACAGGGCACAGGCACGGTGCAGGGAGCGCAACACTGCTGCCCGTTTAGACAGGCTAGGGGTGTCCATAGGGCGCCTGGCAACCAATACAACCTGCCTGTCAAGGCGCATTGTCAGCCTGCAAGTGGAACTGGGGCATTTTTCAGGCGATGTGGCACGTGGACTTGGCCGCATCAGCCATGTGGTGGATCTGCTGGAGACCAGACAGGCTGCAAGGGGCATTGGGGATACCCCCCAGGACAGAGAAGAGGGCTCCACTGACACTGATGCACGTGTCTTGCGGAGTAGCAGTGCATGGCAGGGCTCAGGGGACCAAGCTGGAGGGAGCCATGGTGGCGGCAGTCGTAGGAGGCTGTGAGCTACTGACACATAGTGTTACAGAGGCACATGGACATAATGTGTCCGATTTGACTTGTTTTTTTCTATACTGTAGCATAGTTCACAATGATTTCAACATTATGGTCCTGCAATAAAAGGTTTAGTTTGTTTGACTACACAACTGGGCTATGTGTGTCTTACATTAGTGAGTGTTCTCATGGTTGCTACGTACCTGCCAAAGTAGTGGGTTGCAATGTGGTTCCGTCTCTGTCTGCCCTCCATTGTGATGCTTCCATCTCCAGGCTGTCGGAGTGGTAGTTCTTGCTCCTCATCCTCCGTATCTGTTTCTTCAGGGGTGAGATATAGCCCACGTCTGGTGGCAATGTTGTGTAGGATGCAACAGGTGGCAACTATCTTGCATGCAATGTACTTTTGTGGAGGCATCAGAATCTTGACTTCAACAAGCCAAACGTCCTCTCGACTACAGTTCTGGTCCGTCGATGTGCAATGTTGTATCGCCTCTCATTCTGATTGCCAGGTGTTAGGTATGGGGTGAGTATCCATGATCTGCATGGTCGGCATATGCACTGTCACCTGTTTGACAAAAGAGGCAAATTTAGCAGGGCATCACAGGGTTATGCAGTGACCTGTATGTAAGACTTCAGAGTGTACTCGCCAGTACCTAATAAATATCCTTCTCCAAACTCTCCAAGTTCTAGGCGTTGGTGTATCCCACTGTGCCTGAATATGTGTACTCCCTGGATATTTAGCCACGATGTCAGTAATGACATCATGGGCGTCACATACCACCTGGATGTTTAGTGAGTGGGTACATTTCCTATTGCGGAACACATATTCCAGATTTGCTGGTGGGCAAATTGGTATATGTGTTCCGTCCACACACCCTATTACATGGGGAAAGTTGGCAATTCTGTAGAAGTCCAACTTGGTGCTGTTCATTTCTGGGAAGGTATATATATCTGGACATGTGTGAGAGTATGGCATCTAGGAAACGTCTGAAGAATTGTGAGAGTGCACTTTGGGATACCCCACCAGCCACAGCAATTACCCCCTGATAGCTACCCTAGGTCAAGAGGTGCAGTGAGCATAGCGCTTGCACATGTGTGGGGATGGCGCTGCCGTGCATTGTCTGGCGTTCAAGCTGAGGTTTCAGCAGTTCAATTATCTCTAAGATAACAGCACTGCTCAGTCTGTATTTATTATATATCTCCTCCTCAGTTTGTTGAAATAGTGTCTGCCTGGTTTGATATATCCTCTCCTGTCTCTGCTTCCTCCTCCTCTGCTGGGCAGCCTGGACTCTCCTCCTCCATGCAATCACGTATAGTGCAGCCATTTTGAATAGCCCAGATACCTTCTGGGTCTCCTTTTATACTTTGGTTCTGGTTACCACCTGGTCTGAATCAGTGGTAATCTGTGTGTGCAAAACAGGCTTTTTGTGACTAGTCGCAATTTGCGACTTGCTTTTTCATATGGTTTGCGACTCACAATTTGCGACTTCCTAATTGCGGGTCGCAAAATCAGGTCGCAATTTTTGTGAGTCGGTAATGGGTCGCATCGCTATTTGGTACTCTGAAATGGGATTTGACCATCCCATTTTGCATTTTGTGGGGTTGCAAATAGCGCTGCGAACCGTTTGCGACTCACAAACATTTGCCCTTGGTCTCAGCAGGCCCAACACCTAGAGGGTTATATTACCCACTTTATTCCAGCAATTAAAATACAAAAATATGGCCACAGTATGGGCGCCCTTGTGACGTATAGCCCCATCTCTAGTCAAATTCAGTCCCGGGGACGATTGAATGTTGAGCCTGGTCTTCGAGTAGTTGATCTAATCTCTTCAAATAGATGTGAAAAGGAAATCAACTTGGTTAATGTTTACATACATCCAAGTGCCTCGGCAAAGATGGCACTAATGAACAAGCTGACTCACATCATAATAGATTTATCATCAGATGGATCAAGCAGTGATGTTATGATCTCAGGTGACTTTATCATGTGGCTGATGAGTGTAATTCCTGCAAGCGAGGTTACAAAGGCTGAAGGTAGCCTGTGGATGACCCCGCCTCAGGTGCAGCCTGGGTGGACTAAATGTGACAAGAAAGGACTCATTCTATAGGGCAACTTGGAACATCTTTGCCTTAGGGTACTAGATGGCCAATTTGCCCCTGACAAACTACCAGGACTTTCTTTTCTAACTGCAACGAGGGCCTCTTAAATTAAATACACTTTTGTTAGCCTTTCTCTATTATATTATATATCTTCTTTTGGCTTTGGTGAAGGTCTGGATAGTGATCATCCCCCGCAGGAGATCATCTTCAATATTAGTGTGGGATACTTTGAATGCACAACAAACCTAGGGCTTAATGAGGACACAATCAACCTGAAGTGCATTAGGTGCACCACAGCATCCCTGGCTTCTCTGGCAGCTAAGTCTAATCTTTTCTTCTCCTCCTCTTCTTCTGCTGCTGGAGACCTTTTGTGGCAATGGGTAACATTTACGGAAGGTTTTGTAATGCACCACACCAAACAGTCTCACCCGAGGAGGAAGCAGATCCAAAAGAACACAGCTCTCTCTAGTGGGGAGGAAATCAACTATTGGGTGAAAAGGGCCAAAGGCAGGGCAAACTCGCAACGGAGAGCATTAAGGAGGTCACCTATGGCAACTATTATCCTGCCCCTCCTGAGGGAGGCCAGAAGAAATCTAAAAATCAAGGAAAAGAGTTTGAACTCATTCTGGACCAAATTACTTCATGATAGTAAGTCCAATAATTCTGCAAACTTTTGGCAGAAAATCAATGGCCTGGGTGGACTCCCTCCAGCGGTGGCTCCTCAAATATTTCGAAACCAAAATGGCATCATTTTCTTAATGATCATTAAAATCCCAACTCAGATACAACAAAGGTCTTTGCTAAAAAGGTTAAAGTTGTTGAGTTTTTATGGGTCACACCCACTTGGGATAAGAATGCTCCCTGCATTGTATATGATGTGTATCACTTCCCTGACTGACCAAATGCAAATGACTCTGGTATCCTGATTTTTTCTGGCCCCATTATCACGCTAATTAGCATGTATGCTGAGACCTCTTCCTGGTAATCCCTTGCTCAGAGGCCACATATGCCAAGGTTGACTGGCCCCTTTATTGCAACTGTTGAAGGCAAGCACTCACCAGTCCAACCTGCCAGGCTGTCATCCGAAGCCGTCATTCAGCAAGAGAGAGAGAAAGTGAGAGAGGGGAACAGGAGTACCTCCAAGGTCAAAGTGAAGCCACCAAAGCAGGGGGTCCTGAGCCCAAGAGGGCCCCCTCAGCACAGTACACTGGTCTGACAGCTCCTGAGTGAATTCAGAATGGGGCCCATCCATGTACTTTGCAGGGCCCCTCCAAAGTTTCGTTACACCACTGCACCAAAGATTCCAACTGTGTACTTCAATGTGCATACCCTCAATGGCCTGCCAAGCCATGTCCTCCGCCAAGCAGGTAAAAGCAAAACACAGCCTTCAAAGGTTGAGAGACAAATTAATTATAAACACAATCACAGTAGAGCCATGAGAAGGAATTGCTTTGATTGGTAAAATCCTTTTGCGGCCAAAGAACGATATGAATTGATACACTGGTCACCCATAGGTAACACTTTTAATTAAATGCACCTATACCTAATCTTACCTAAACTCCACTTGAACTGTAGAGTAGAGAGGAAGGAGTCTAGAGTGGTGTAGAAGTTGATTTAATCCATGTAATTGTGTAGTACATTGCACCACTGTATTATTAAACATGCTTTATTTTCTAAAATGACAAGCACTGGTCTGGACAGGGATATTGTATCTATTAGATGACTGTTGAGGTATGACTCTATGGCCCCACACTACCTCATTGAGAACGCTTGGCTGATTGCCCTCACTAGCTTGAGAGTTCAGTACAGAACTGGGGCTCAGAGGCCCTTGCCTGCCCTTAGTGCTGCCCACTTCTCCAACAAGGTCCGGCACATAAAGGGTCACCTCGAGGCAGCATGTCAAAATTACATCAAAGCTAACTCAGCCTTCCTTCATTAACCCCTTCTGTGCCGCGGACGTAGTGGTTACGTCCTGCGGCACAGTGCTGCTGTGCCGAGGACGTAACCACTACTTCCTCGGCACACAGCCCAGAGGGAGCGCTCTCGCTCCCTCTGTGTGCTTCCCCCCAACCCCCCCAAAGTCAGGGATGGAAGGGGAAGCCCTTCCCCACCCAACCCCGGAACTCCCAACCCCCCCGTGACGTCAGCGCGCGAGCGCGCGCTGATTAGTCACAGGGTCTCCCCCATCGCGCTGGAAGCAGAGCTTCCAGCGCAATTGAAAGAGAAATGCTTTTGCCTTTCTCTTTCAATCCCATGGGGGAGGCCCCGAGAGGCTTCAAAGGGAAGGAAATGTATTTCCTTCCCTTTGAAACCCCACTAGACACCAGGGATTTTTATTTTTTGGGATGAAACTGTCAAAAGGGAGCGACCCCTTGGGCAGAAACCTCTAGGCACCAGGGAGCTTTTTTTTTTTTCTTTTTTTTTTTGTGATGTTTTCTTTTTTTTTTTAGGTGGGGAGCGACCCCTTAGGCAAGGGTCGCTCCCCTAGGGGGCAATATATATTTAGGCCATTTCTGTCCCCCTTGGGGGCAGATTGGCCTATTTTGATGAGGCCAATCTGCCCCCAAGGGGGGCAGAAACCATTAGACACCAGGGAGTTTTTTTTTTCCTGCAAATTTTACGCAACGGGAGCGACCCCTTGGGCAAGGGTCGCTCCCAGGGGGGGCATTTTTTTGGGAAGGCCTTTTCTGCCCCCCCTGGGGGCAGAAACCTCTAGGCACCAGGGATCATTTCTTTTTGTTATGTTTTCTTTTTTTTTTAGGTGGGAAGCGACCCCTTAGGCAAGGGTCGCTCCCCTAGGGGGCAAATTATATTTAGGCCATTTCTGCCCCCATTGGGGGCAGATTGGCCTATTTTGATGAGGCCAATCTGCCCCCAAAGGGGGCAGAAACCATTAGACGCCAGGGAGTTGTTTTTTTTTTGCGTGAATTTCACGCAAGGGGAGCGACCCCTTAGGCAAGGGTCGCTCCCTGGGGGGGGGGGGGGTTATTTTAGGCCATTTCTGCCCCCCTGGGGGGTAGATCAGCCTATTTTGATTCAGCTGATCTGCCCCCAAGGGGGGCAGAAACCACTAGGCACCAGGGATTTTTTTGTTTTTTTGTTTTACAGATGGGGAGCGACCCCTTGGACAAGGGTCGCTCCCCTGGAGGGGCAAAATGTATTTAGGCAGATCGGCCGATTTTAGGTCAATCTGCCCCCAAGGGGGGCAGAAACCACTATGCACCAGGGATCTTTTTTTTGCGCCGTCACGCAAGGGGAGCGACCTTGTAGGCAAGGGTCGCTCCCTGGGGGGGGGACGTAGGGGGGCAAAATTATTTTAGGCCATCTCTGCCCCCCCTGGGGGCAGATCGGCCTATTGGTATTAGGCCGATCTACCCCCAGGGGGGGCAGAAACCTCTAGGCGCCAGGGCAATTTTTTTTTTTGTGTTTTTGTTTTTGTTTGTTTGTTTTTTTAGAGATGGGGAGCGACCCTTCAGAGAAGGGTCGCTCCCCTGGGGGGCAAACTGTATTTAGAGCATTTCTGCCCCCCTTGGGGGCAGATTGGTCGATTTTAGGTCAATCTGCCCCCAAGGGGGCAGAAACCACTAGGCACCGGGGATTTGTTTTTTGGCGCCAATGTCACGCAGGGGGAGCGCCCCCGTAGGCAAGGGTCGCTCCGAGGGGAGGGGGGGGTTGGGGGGGCAAATTTATTTTAGGCCATTTCTGCCCCCCCTAGGGGCAGATCGGCCTATTATTAGGCCGATCTGCCCCCAGGGGGGGCAGAAACCTCTAGGCGCCAGGGCAATTTTGTTTTTGTTTTTTGTTTGTTTGTTTTTTTAGAGATGGGGATCGACCCATCAGACAAGGGTCGCTCCCCTGGGGGGCAAACTGTATTTAGAGCATTTCTGCCCCCCTTTGGGGGCAGATGGGTCGATTTTAGGTCAATCTGCCCCCAAGGGGGCAGAAACCACTAGGCACCGGGGATTTGTTTTTTGGCGCCAATGTCACGCAGGGGGAGCGACCCCGTAGGCAAGGGTCGCTCCTGGTGGGGGGGTGGGGGTTGGGGATGCAAAATTATTTTGGGCCATTTCTGTCCCCCCTGTGGGCAGATCGGCCTATTATTAGGCCGATCTGCCACCAGGGGGGGGCCGAAACCTCTAGGCGCCAGGGCAAAATTTTTTTGTGTGTTTTTTTTTTTGTATGTTTGTATTTTTAGAGATGGGGAGCAACCCATCAGGCAAGGGTCGCTCCCCTGGGGGGCAAACTGTATTTAGACCATTTCTGCCCCCTTGGGGGAAGATTGGTCGATTTTAGGTCAATCTGCCCCCAAGGGGGCAGAAACCACTAGGCACCGGGGATTTGTTTTTTGGCGCCAATGTCACGCAGGGGGAGCGACCCCGTAGACAAGGGTCGCTCCGAGGGGGGGCGGGGGTCGGGGGGCAAATTTATTTTAGGCCATTTCTGCCCCCCCTAGGGGCAGATCGACCTATTATTAGACTGATCTGCCCCCAGGGGGGGCAGAAACCTCTTGTTGCCAGGGCAAATATTTTTTTGTGTTTTTTTGTTTGTTTGTTTTTTTAGAGATGGGGAGCGACCCATCAGACAAGGGTCGCTCCCCTGGGGGGCAAACTGTATTTAGAGCATTTCTGCCCCCCTTGGGGGCAGATTGGTCGATTTTAGGTCAATCTGCCCCCAAGGGGGCAGAAACCACTAGGCACCGGGGATTTGTTTTTTGGCGCCAATGTCACGCAGTGGGAGCGCCCCCGTAGGCAAGGGTCGCTCCGAGGAAGGGGGGGGGCTTGGGTGGGCAAATTTATTTTAGGCCATATCTGCCCCCAGGGGGGGCAGAAACCTCTAGGCGCCAGGGCAATTTTGTTTTTGTTTTTTGTTTGTTTGTTTTTTTAGAGATGGGGAGCGACCCATCAGACAAGGGTCGCTCCCCTGGGGGGCAAACTGTATTTAGACCATTTCTCCCCCCCCTTGGGGGCAGATTGGTCGATTTTAGGTCAACCTGCCCCAAGGGGGCAGAAACCACTAGGCACTGGGGATTTGTTTTTTGGCGCCAATGTCACGCAGGGGGAGCGACCCCGTAGGCAAGGGTCGCTCCCGGGGGGGGTGGAGGTTCGGGGGCAAATTTATTTTAGGCCATTTCTGCCCCCAGGGGGGGCAGAAACCTGTAGGCGCCAGGGCAAATTTGTTTTTTGTGTTTTTTTGTTTGTTTGTTTGTTTTTTTAGAGATGGGGAGCGACCCATCAGACAAGGGTCGCTCCCCTCGGGGGCAAACTGTGTTTAGACCATTTCTGCCCCCCTTTGGATGCAGATTGGTCGATTTTAGGGCAATCTGCCCCCAAGGGGGCAGAAACCACTAGGCACCAGGGATTTGTTGTTTGGCGCCAATGTCACGCAGGGGGAGCGACCCCGTAGGCAAGGGTCGCTCCTGGGCAGGGGGGGTTTGGGGGGTGGGGGGTCAAATTTATTTTATGGCATTTCCCCCCCCCCCCCGGGGCCGGCTGAGCTAGAGGTCAAAATCCACAGGTAGGCACTTTGCAAAAAACACCTCTGTTTTCTGTGAAAAAATATGTTGTGTCAACGTTGTGCTTTGGGCCATTTCCTTTCGTGGGCGCTAGGCCTACCCACACAAGTGAGGTACCATTTTTATGGAGAGACTTAGGGGAATGCTGGGTGGAAGGAAATTTGTGGCTCCTCTCAGATTCCAGAACTTTCTGTCACCGAAATGAGAGGAAAAAGTGTTTTTGGGCCAAATTTTGATGTTTGCAAAGGATTCTGGGTAACAGAACCTGGTCAGAGCCCCGCAAATCACCCCATCTTGGATTCCCCTAGGTCTCTAGTTTTCAAAAATGCGCTGGTTTGCTAGGTTTCCCAAGGTGCCGGCTGAGCTAGAGGCCAAAATCCACAGGTAAGCACTGTTTTCTATGAAAAAATTTGATGTGTCCACGTTGTGTTTTGGGCCGTTTCCTGTCGCGAGCGATAGGCCTACCCACACAAGTGAGGTATCATTTTTATCGGGAGACGTGGGGGAACGCTGTGTGGAAGGAAATTTGTGGCTCCTCTCAGATTCCAGAACTTTCTGCGAAAGAAATGTGAGGAACATGTGTTTTTTTAGCCAAATTTTGAGGTTTGCAAAGGATTCTGGGTAACAGAACCTGGTCCGAGCCACACAAGTCACCCCATCTTGGATTCCCCTAGGTCTCTAGTTTTCAGAGATGCACAGGTTTGGTAGGTTTCCCTAGGTGGCGGCTGAGCTACAGGCCAAAATCTACAGGTAGGCACTTTGCAAAAAACACCTCTGTTTTCCTTCAAAAATTTGGCTGTGTCCACGTTGCGCTTTGGGGCGTTTCCTGTCGCGGGCGCTAGGCCTACCCACACAAGTGAGGTATCATTTTTATCGGGAGACGTGGGGGAACGCTGGGTGGAAGGGAATTTGTGGCTCCTCTCAGATTCCAGAACTTTCTGCCACAGAAATGTGAGGAACATGTGTTTTTTTAGCCAAATTCTGAGGTTTGCAAAGGATTCTGGGTAACAGAACCTGGTCCGAGCCACACAAGTCACCCCATCTTGGATTCCCCTAGGTCTCTAGTTTTCAGAAATGCACAGGTTTGGTAGGTTTCCCTAGGTGGCTGCTGAGCTACAGGCCAAAATCTACAGGTAGGCACTTTGCAAAAAACACCTCTGTTTTCCTTCAAAAATTTGGCTGCGTCCACATTGCGCTTTGGGGCCTTTCCTGCCGCGGGCGCTAGGCCTACCCACACAAGTGAGGTATCATTTTTATCGGGAGACGTGGGGGAACGCTGGGTGGAAGGAAATTTGTGGCTCCTCTCAGATTCCAGAACTTTCTGCCACAGAAATGTGAGGAACATGTGTTTTTTTAGCCAAATTTTGAGGTTTGCAAAGGATTCTGGGTAACAGAACCTGGTCCGAGCCACACAAGTCACCCCATCTTGGATTCCCCTAGGTCTCTAGTTTTCAGAAATGCACAGGTTTGGTAGGTTTCCCTAGGTGGCGGCTGAGCTACAGGCCAAAATCTACAGGTAGGCACTTTGCAAAAAACACCTCTGTTTTCCTTCAAAAATTTGGCTGTGTCCACGTTGCGCTTTGGGGCGTTTCCTGTCGCGGGCGCTAGGCCTACCCACACAAGTGAGGTATCATTTTTATTGGGAGACGTGGGGGAATGCTGGGTGGAAGGAAATTTGTGGCTCCTCTCAGATTCCAGAACTTTCTGCCACAGAAATGTGAGGAACATGTGTTTTTTTAGCCAAATTTTGAGGTTTGCAAAGGATTCTGGGTAACAGAACCTGGTCCGAGCCACACAAGTCACCCCATCCTGGATTCCCCTAGGTCTCTAGTTTTCAGAAATGCACAGGTTTGGTAGGTTTCCCTAGGTGGCGGCTGAGCTACAGGCCAAAATCTACAGGTAGGCACTTTGCAAAAAACACCTCTGTTTTCCTTCAAAAATTTGGCTGTGTCCACGTTGCGCTTTGGGGCGTTTCCTGTCGCGGGCGCTAGGCCTACCCACACAAGTGAGGTATCATTTTTATCGGGAGACGTGGGGGAACGCTGGGTGGAAGGAAATTTGTGGCTCCTCTCAGATTCCAGAACTTTCTGCCACAGAAATGTGAGGAACATGTGTTTTTTTAGCCAAATTTTGAGGTTTGCAAAGGATTCTGGGTAACAGAACCTGGTCCGAGCCACACAAGTAACCCCATCTTGGATTCCCCTAGGTCTCTAGTTTTCAGAAATGCACAGGTTTGGTAGGTTTCCTGTAGTAAGGCTGTCATCCAAGCATAGATTCAAGTTGACACCAGTTGAATGATTTGATGGAGGTTTATTTCCAGTTTGATCCATAAAAGAAACTTCATCCACCACCAAGACACAGAGCATCCAGTCTCCACTCCTAGTGCTTCCAAGACCACTCCATCAACATTCCGGAGAGTCCAAGACACAAGAGAAAGGAGGAGAAGCAGTGGGAGAAACCAACTAAGAAAAATGATATAACTAAAAGAAACACTATACAGAAAAAAGGAACATTTCCGTAATAAACTCAATAAAGAAATAATGTAACACACCACACTATCTTCCCCCTAAATGAAAAGAAAAGGATTTTTTTTTTCCTTTCACACTTTGACAACTCTATTCAAATTCCAAATACGTCCATCATCCACTTTGATTGCTCCTTTAAACACCTTCGTAACTTTAAATATTTTACTGTATTGAGAAAAGCTTGTGCGATCTTTTTTTGGTAACTTAATCCTAACAGAATCACCAACCGCAACAACAAGAGGTTTGACTGCTTTACGAAGATCATGTGTCCACTTCCTCTTCTCCTGCAAAGTCTTCTCCTTGTCTATAGCTAGTTCTTTCACTTTCTCATGATTCAGCTCTTTCCCAATATATTTATTCACCCATGAAGGACTTATGTTGGTGTTGGGTACCCTTTTTTTGAACAATACAAATGGGGACTGACCAGTACTGGAATGTGGTGTATATCTATAACTTTCAACCTTAGATTTGACAGCTTCTATCCAACCACGTCCTGTCAATTTAGCCATTTGAATGGTTTCCTTCAACGTTCTATTAAAGCGCTCAACCATACCATTAGTTTCAGGATGATATAGAGCACTTTTCTTATGTAATATGCCTCTAGATGCTAAAAACTCACACATGTGCTTAGAGGTAAATTGAACACCATTGTCCGTTATGATGAACTTGGGATATCCTTCCCTTGAAAATACCCCTGCAAGAAAATTTGTAATAGACTGAGATGTTATGTCAGAGGTAATCAAAATCTCCGGCCAGCGAGACAACATGTCCATTACAACTACAATGTACTTAGAAGAAGAACCACAAACCACAGGTCCCATAATATCCATTGCAACATCCTCCCATACTTCTTTAGGAATTGTTCTGATTTCCAAAGGACGAGACCTACACTTGAGCGTCTTATCTGCAAATTTGCATTCAACACAGTCACGAACAACTCTCTCTAACGCTAAATCCATTCTCGGCCACCAATAAAATTCTCTCAAACGTTCCTTTGTCTTGCAAATACCATGGTGGCCCAAATGAGCTAAATGTAACAATCTCTCTCGTAAACCAGATGGAGGCACTAGTCTCCCACTTCTGAAAATCAAACCGTCCTCAACAGAAAGTTCATTCCAAACTTTTTTATACACATTCTCTTCGTCACAATCAGCTGGAATGCGATTAGATTCAATCAAATCCTTCACCCGCTTTAAACTTGAATCATTACTAAACTCCATTAACCATTCATCTTCTGTGATACAACCATCAGTCAAAATGCACACTTTAACATTCTCATCAATCCACCATGTGCCACAATCTGTATCATGGTCCCAGCCCAGTGACCTTAGTCTTGACAAACAGTCAGCAGTGCGGTTCTCACATCCAGGAACATATCTGACAGAAAACTGAAAGTCTTGTAGACCAACAATCCATTTGCAAATACGCGAGGAGATACAATCTAGCCCTTTCTTATCAAAAATTTCTTGTAGAGGCTTATGATCTGATTGCACAACAAACTGAGATCCCCAAAGAAACTGTTTAAACTTCTTTATAGCCCAGTAAATAGCCAAAGCTTCTTTTTCAATGGTGGAATACCTCGATTCCGCTCCCCTTAATGCTCTGGAAGCAAATGCAATTGTTACGTCCTTACCATCATACTGTTGCTTAAGAACACTTCTTAAACCCTTATCTGAAGCATCAGTTACGACACAACATGGAAATCCTGGACGAAAGCTGCTGAGGCATTGAGCAGAGGACAGTGCACACTTTAAATCCTCAAATTCTTTCCTGCACGCTTCCGACCATACAAAATCAACACTCTTCTTAAGCAACTCTCTAATACAGGAAGACCTACTGGCAAAATTGGGGACATACTTAGAATAGAATTCCGCCATGCCTAAGAACACTTGCACATCTTCTTTTTTTTCAGGATCAGCAAAATTGACAACAGTTTTGACAAGGTCTTCCTTTGGTTTCACACCTTGAGCAGAAATTACATGGCCTAAATAAGTGATATCTGAACATGCGAACTTGCATTTCTCTCCCTTTAGTGTGATTCCTTTACTACGAAAAATTTTCAAGACTTCTCTAACCTTAGAAAGATGTTGTTCAAGAGTGTTAGAAAAAATGAGAACATCATCTTGAAAAAAACTAACGCCATCAGTTTTACCAAGAATATGGTACATTAATCTTTGAAATACAGAAGCAGCAGAGCACAAACCAAACGGCATCCTATTAAATTTAAACACACCAAAGGGAGTGATAAATGAAGTCAGCAATTTGGATTCTTCACACAATTGGACTTGGTGATAGGCTGAACTCAAATCTAATGTTGTGAAATATTTAGCCTCCCCTAAAAGACTGACCATTTCATTGATGTTAGGTAATGGAAATCTGTCCTCAATCACAGCTTTGTTGAGTTGCCTAAGGTCCACACAAAGTCTAATATCACCTGATTTTTTCACGGCAACTACAATGGGAGCGATCCATTGTGCCGCCTCAACTTCCTCAATAACACCCTCAGATTGTAACCTTTGTAATTCAGATTTTACTTTGTCTTGCAAAGTAAAAGGGATTTTCCTGACTTTGCACGCTACTGGTTTTACATCCTTCTTAAGACAAATGCGATGTTTGTATCCTGTAATGCACCCCACTTTAGAGGTAAATACATCAGGAAATTCACCCATAATGTCATCTTTGATGCTGCACACATTTTGAACCAACACCTGAGGAATAGAGTTGGGATTCAATATAATGCCCAGCATCTTCTGATGTGGCCAGCTTAGAATTGTGTCTCCAATAACCGGAACATATATTTTCCCAGTAATCGTGTTCCCTCTGAAGGTTATAGTAGCTTCAAAGTAACCCTTCAGCTCAATAGGTTTTCCACCATAACTATAAGGAATGATGTCAGGATCTAGTAGAGAAACTTTCCCCATAAAATGTTTAGAAAAATCTGAAACTGAGACTAGAGAAAGTTTCGCACCAGAATCCATCATCATTGAAATAGATGTTCCGTTGACATCCACAAAATCTGAAGGATACTGACAAGTGATATTAGCGACACAATTAACATCATTAATAATCTGTAAAACAAAATCTCGATCATCATTACAATCAATTTCTTGAACCTTGACTTTAAACTTTGATGATGATTTACAATATTTAGCAAAATGTCCTTTCTTGGAACATTTGTTACAGGTAACAAGTAATGCAGGACAGTCTTTACTATTAGCTAAATGAGTTGTAGATCCACATCTAAAACACATAAGTCTTGTTCTAAAGTTAGCTTGAAATTTGTTATTAGTTTTTGTATCAAGAACTTGCACATCCATTGCAACATTTCTCGATTTCCTCAAATTTTCAATACAAGCCATTGAATGTTCCACTTGCTTCGCAATAATTAACACTTCATCCAATGATGGATCATTCTTGGCCCATAACGCCTCTCTTACTTTGTCACATTTACACTCAAGCATGAATTGGTCTCTAATGTGCTCTTCTAGATTTTCTCCGAAATTACATGATGAAGCTAGTTTGCGTAATGCTGTCACAAAATCTTCAATAGATTCACCATCAGTCTGCTTCTGTTTCCCAAAGTAGTAGCGTTGTAAAATAATTGAAACTTTAGGTAGAAAGTGTTTGTCTAGTCTAAGTAGCGTAGATTCAAATTCATTCAGAGAGTTGTCACCCTCAGCACTTTCTGACGTTGTTATTGTAGGTAAAGTTTCCAAGATTTCCTGACCTTCCGCACCAAGACAATGTTGTAAAACAGAAGTCTTTCTTTCAGATGATAAGTTGCTGCCACAGACGCGCATGTAGGTCAGAAAAACCTTTTTCCATTTTTGCCACGGTATAGGTGGTTCTCCAGGAAGAGCAAGGAAAAATGGTGGAGGTGTAATGTTCTGCATTATATCTTCTTATTGCAGAGAAATAGTGTTGAACACCAAAATATAACGTGCCTCACAAAACGAAATAAAATATCCAGGACCCATTAAAGTGCAACAATGACAAGTGAAGAGCAAATAAAAAAATGTTTCCAAAAGTTGAACAAAATAGTTTTAAACAGGCAGTTTAAAACTGTACTCTTTGTTTATATGTTGAATACAAAAAATGTTGTACGAGCGCATGTAAGAAGAAAAATATATATATCTATATATGCGCAACTTCATTAGTTAAAATCTACTTCAATTACATAGATGCAGCTCACAATAGAGTGAGGAGAAAAAAAAACCAACGTATTTCCTTTGAGCGCAAAAACAACGAGTTGTCCTGAGTGCAACTGTGTAGACAGTACGTGTTACCCTTGAACACGTACTGAATAAACAAACAGCGTGTGTTTCCTTAGAGCGCGGCTGAATAAACAAACCGCACGTGTTTCCTTTGAGCGCGGCCGAAGAGAAAGAGCTCGCGTACACGTTGTTATGGAAACAGAATAAACACAGCATATGAAGCGCGCGTCTCCGGAGGCACGAGATAAGGAGACAGTTGGCATACACGCTAATGAAATTTATAAATAAACACGAACGACAAAAGAAATATGTGGCACATGAAATAGTTTGAGGAAAAAAAATTGAGCCACAGGAATAAATATCACATATCGTCGCCAAAAATGTAGTAAGGCTGTCATCCAAGCATAGATTCAAGTTGACACCAGTTGAATGATTTGATGTAGGTTTATTTCCAGTTTGATCCATAAAAGAAACTTCATCCACCACCAAGACACAGAGCATCCAGTCTCCACTCCTAGTGCTTCCAAGACCACTCCATCAACATTCCGGAGAGTCCAAGACACAAGAGAAAGGAGGAGAAGCAGTGGGAGAAACCAACTAAGAAAAATGATATAACTAAAAGAAACACTATACAGAAAAAAGGAACATTTCCGTAATAAACTCAATAAAGAAATAATGTAACACACCACACTATCTTCCCCCTAAATGAAAAGAAAAGGATTTTTTTTTTCCTTTCACACTTTGACAACTCTATTCAAATTCCAAATACGTCCATCATCCACTTTGATTGCTCCTTTAAACACCTTCGTAACTTTAAATATTTTACTGTATTGAGAAAAGCTTGTGCGATCTTTTTTTGGTAACTTAATCCTAACAGAATCACCAACCGCAACAACAAGAGGTTTGACTGCTTTACGAAGATCATGTGTCCACTTCCTCTTCTCCTGCAAAGTCTTCTCCTTGTCTATAGCTAGTTCTTTCACTTTCTCATGATTCAGCTCTTTCCCAATATATTTATTCACCCATGAAGGACTTATGTTGGTGTTGGGTACCCTTTTTTTGAACAATACAAATGGGGACTGACCAGTACTGGAATGTGGTGTATATCTATAACTTTCAACCTTAGATTTGACAGCTTCTATCCAACCACGTCCTGTCAATTTAGCCATTTGAATGGTTTCCTTCAACGTTCTATTAAAGCGCTCAACCATACCATTAGTTTCAGGATGATATAGAGCACTTTTCTTATGTAATATGCCTCTAGATGCTAAAAACTCACACATGTGCTTAGAGGTAAATTGAACACCATTGTCCGTTATGATGAACTTGGGATATCCTTCCCTTGAAAATACCCCTGCAAGAAAATTTGTAATAGACTGAGATGTTATGTCAGAGGTAATCAAAATCTCCGGCCAGCGAGACAACATGTCCATTACAACTACAATGTACTTAGAAGAAGAACCACAAACCACAGGTCCCATAATATCCATTGCAACATCCTCCCATACTTCTTTAGGAATTGTTCTGATTTCCAAAGGACGAGACCTACACTTGAGCGTCTTATCTGCAAATTTGCATTCAACACAGTCACGAACAACTCTCTCTAACGCTAAATCCATTCTCGGCCACCAATAAAATTCTCTCAAACGTTCCTTTGTCTTGCAAATACCATGGTGGCCCAAATGAGCTAAATGTAACAATCTCTCTCGTAAACCAGATGGAGGCACTAGTCTCCCACTTCTGAAAATCAAACCGTCCTCAACAGAAAGTTCATTCCAAACTTTTTTATACACATTCTCTTCGTCACAATCAGCTGGAATGCGATTAGATTCAATCAAATCCTTCACCCGCTTTAAACTTGAATCATTACTAAACTCCATTAACCATTCATCTTCTGTGATACAACCATCAGTCAAAATGCACACTTTAACATTCTCATCAATCCACCATGTGCCACAATCTGTATCATGGTCCCAGCCCAGTGACCTTAGTCTTGACAAACAGTCAGCAGTGCGGTTCTCACATCCAGGAACATATCTGACAGAAAACTGAAAGTCTTGTAGACCAACAATCCATTTGCAAATACGCGAGGAGATACAATCTAGCCCTTTCTTATCAAAAATTTCTTGTAGAGGCTTATGATCTGATTGCACAACAAACTGAGATCCCCAAAGAAACTGTTTAAACTTCTTTATAGCCCAGTAAATAGCCAAAGCTTCTTTTTCAATGGTGGAATACCTCGATTCCGCTCCCCTTAATGCTCTGGAAGCAAATGCAATTGTTACGTCCTTACCATCATACTGTTGCTTAAGAACACTTCTTAAACCCTTATCTGAAGCATCAGTTACGACACAACATGGAAATCCTGGACGAAAGCTGCTGAGGCATTGAGCAGAGGACAGTGCACACTTTAAATCCTCAAATTCTTTCCTGCACGCTTCCGACCATACAAAATCAACACTCTTCTTAAGCAACTCTCTAATACAGGAAGACCTACTGGCAAAATTGGGGACATACTTAGAATAGAATTCCGCCATGCCTAAGAACACTTGCACATCTTCTTTTTTTTCAGGATCAGCAAAATTGACAACAGTTTTGACAAGGTCTTCCTTTGGTTTCACACCTTGAGCAGAAATTACATGGCCTAAATAAGTGATATCTGAACATGCGAACTTGCATTTCTCTCCCTTTAGTGTGATTCCTTTACTACGAAAAATTTTCAAGACTTCTCTAACCTTAGAAAGATGTTGTTCAAGAGTGTTAGAAAAAATGAGAACATCATCTTGAAAAAAACTAACGCCATCAGTTTTACCAAGAATATGGTACATTAATCTTTGAAATACAGAAGCAGCAGAGCACAAACCAAACGGCATCCTATTAAATTTAAACACACCAAAGGGAGTGATAAATGAAGTCAGCAATTTGGATTCTTCACACAATTGGACTTGGTGATAGGCTGAACTCAAATCTAATGTTGTGAAATATTTAGCCTCCCCTAAAAGACTGACCATTTCATTGATGTTAGGTAATGGAAATCTGTCCTCAATCACAGCTTTGTTGAGTTGCCTAAGGTCCACACAAAGTCTAATATCACCTGATTTTTTCACGGCAACTACAATGGGAGCGATCCATTGTGCCGCCTCAACTTCCTCAATAACACCCTCAGATTGTAACCTTTGTAATTCAGATTTTACTTTGTCTTGCAAAGTAAAAGGGATTTTCCTGACTTTGCACGCTACTGGTTTTACATCCTTCTTAAGACAAATGCGATGTTTGTATCCTGTAATGCACCCCACTTTAGAGGTAAATACATCAGGAAATTCACCCATAATGTCATCTTTGATGCTGCACACATTTTGAACCAACACCTGAGGAATAGAGTTGGGATTCAATATAATGCCCAGCATCTTCTGATGTGGCCAGCTTAGAATTGTGTCTCCAATAACCGGAACATATATTTTCCCAGTAATCGTGTTCCCTCTGAAGGTTATAGTAGCTTCAAAGTAACCCTTCAGCTCAATAGGTTTTCCACCATAACTATAAGGAATGATGTCAGGATCTAGTAGAGAAACTTTCCCCATAAAATGTTTAGAAAAATCTGAAACTGAGACTAGAGAAAGTTTCGCACCAGAATCCATCATCATTGAAATAGATGTTCCGTTGACATCCACAAAATCTGAAGGATACTGACAAGTGATATTAGCGACACAATTAACATCATTAATAATCTGTAAAACAAAATCTCGATCATCATTACAATCAATTTCTTGAACCTTGACTTTAAACTTTGATGATGATTTACAATATTTAGCAAAATGTCCTTTCTTGGAACATTTGTTACAGGTAACAAGTAATGCAGGACAGTCTTTACTATTAGCTAAATGAGTTGTAGATCCACATCTAAAACACATAAGTCTTGTTCTAAAGTTAGCTTGAAATTTGTTATTAGTTTTTGTATCAAGAACTTGCACATCCATTGCAACATTTCTCGATTTCCTCAAATTTTCAATACAAGCCATTGAATGTTCCACTTGCTTCGCAATAATTAACACTTCATCCAATGATGGATCATTCTTGGCCCATAACGCCTCTCTTACTTTGTCACATTTACACTCAAGCATGAATTGGTCTCTAATGTGCTCTTCTAGATTTTCTCCGAAATTACATGATGAAGCTAGTTTGCGTAATGCTGTCACAAAATCTTCAATAGATTCACCATCAGTCTGCTTCTGTTTCCCAAAGTAGTAGCGTTGTAAAATAATTGAAACTTTAGGTAGAAAGTGTTTGTCTAGTCTAAGTAGCGTAGATTCAAATTCATTCAGAGAGTTGTCACCCTCAGCACTTTCTGACGTTGTTATTGTAGGTAAAGTTTCCAAGATTTCCTGACCTTCCGCACCAAGACAATGTTGTAAAACAGAAGTCTTTCTTTCAGATGATAAGTTGCTGCCACAGACGCGCATGTAGGTCAGAAAAACCTTTTTCCATTTTTGCCACGGTATAGGTGGTTCTCCAGGAAGAGCAAGGAAAAATGGTGGAGGTGTAATGTTCTGCATTATATCTTCTTATTGCAGAGAAATAGTGTTGAACACCAAAATATAACGTGCCTCACAAAACGAAATAAAATATCCAGGACCCATTAAAGTGCAACAATGACAAGTGAAGAGCAAATAAAAAAATGTTTCCAAAAGTTGAACAAAATAGTTTTAAACAGGCAGTTTAAAACTGTACTCTTTGTTTATATGTTGAATACAAAAAATGTTGTACGAGCGCATGTAAGAAGAAAAATATATATATCTATATATGCGCAACTTCATTAGTTAAAATCTACTTCAATTACATAGATGCAGCTCACAATAGAGTGAGGAGAAAAAAAAAACAACGTATTTCCTTTGAGCGCAAAAACAACGAGTTGTCCTGAGTGCAACTGTGTAGACAGTACGTGTTACCCTTGAACACGTACTGAATAAACAAACAGCGTGTGTTTCCTTAGAGCGCGGCTGAATAAACAAACCGCACGTGTTTCCTTTGAGCGCGGCCGAAGAGAAAGAGCTCGCGTACACGTTGTTATGGAAACAGAATAAACACAGCATATGAAGCGCGCGTCTCCGGAGGCACGAGATAAGGAGACAGTTGGCATACACGCTAATGAAATTTATAAATAAACACGAACGACAAAAGAAATATGTGGCACATGAAATAGTTTGAGGAAAAAAAATTGAGCCACAGGAATAAATATCACATATCGTCGCCAAAAATGTAGTAAGGCTGTCATCCAAGCATAGATTCAAGTTGACACCAGTTGAATGATTTGATGTAGGTTTATTTCCAGTTTGATCCATAAAAGAAACTTCATCCACCACCAAGACACAGAGCATCCAGTCTCCACTCCTAGTGCTTCCAAGACCACTCCATCAACATTCCGGAGAGTCCAAGACACAAGAGAAAGGAGGAGAAGCAGTGGGAGAAACCAACTAAGAAAAATGATATAACTAAAAGAAACACTATACAGAAAAAAGGAACATTTCCGTAATAAACTCAATAAAGAAATAATGTAACACACCACATTTCCCTAGGTGGCGGCTGAGCTACAGGCCAAAATCTACAGGTAGGCACTTTCCAGAAAACACCTCTGTTTTCCTTCAAAAATTTGGCTGTGTCCACGTTGCGCTTTGGGGCGTTTCCTGTCGCGGGCGCTAGGCCTACCCACACAAGTGAGGTATCATTTTTATCGGGAGACGTGGGGGAACGCTGGGTGGAAGGGAATTTGTGGCTCCTCTCAGATTCCAGAACTTTCTGCCACAGAAATGTGAGGAACATGTGTTTTTTTAGCCAAATTTTGAGGTTTGCAAAGGATTCTGGGTAACAGAACCTGGTCCGAGCCACACAAGTCACCCCATCTTGGATTCCCCTAGGTCTCTAGTTTTCAGAAATGCACAGGTTTGGTAGGTTTCCCTAGGTGGCGGCTGAGCTACAGGCAAAAATCTACAGGTAGGCACTTTGCAAAAAACACCTCTGTTTTCCTTCAAAAATTTGGCTGTGTCCACGTTGCGCTTTGGGGCGTTTCCTGTCGCGGGCGCTAGGCCTACCCACACAAGTGAGGTATCATTTTAATTGGGAGACGTGGGGGAATGCTGGGTGGAAGGGAATTTGTGGCTCCTCTCAGATTCCAGAACTTTCTGCCACAGAAATGTGAGGAACATGTGTTTTTTTAGCCAAATTTTGAGGTTTGCAAAGGATTCTGGGTAACAGAACCTGGTCCGAGCCACACAAGTCACCCAATCTTATATTCCCCTAGGTCTCTAGTTTTCAGAAATGCACAGGTTTGGTAGGTTTCCCTAGGTGGCGGCTGAGCTACAGGCCAAAATCTACAGGTAGGCACTTTGCAAAAAACACCTCTGTTTTCCTTCAAAAATTTGGCTGTGTCCACGTTGCGCTTTGGGGCGTTTCCTGTCGCGGGCGCTAGGCCTACCCACACAAGTGAGGTATCATTTTTATCGGGAGACGTGGGGGAACGCTGGGTGGAAGGAAATTTGTGGCTCCTCTCAGATTCCAGAACTTTCTGCCACAGAAATGTGAGGAACATGTGGTTTTTTAGCCAAATTTTGAGATTTGCAAAGGATTCTGGGTAACAGAACCTGGTCCGAGCCACACAAGTCACCCCATCTTGGTTTCCCCTAGGTCTCTAGTTTTCAGAAATGCACAGGTTTGGTAGGTTTCCCTAGGTGGCTGCTGAGCTACAGGCCAAAATCTACAGGTAGGCACTTTGCAAAAAACACCTCTGTTTTCCTTCAAAAATTTGGCTGTGTCCACGTTGTGCTTTGGGGCGTCTCCTGTCGCGGGCGCTAGGCCTACCCACAGAAGTGAGGTATCATTTTTATCGGGAGACGTGGGGGAACGCTGGGTGGAAGGAAATTTGTGGCTCCCCTCAGATTCCAGAACTTTCTGCCACAGAAATGTGAGGAACATGTGTTTTTTTAGCCAAATTTTGAGGTTTGCAAAGGATTCTGGGTAACAGAACCTGGTCCGAGCCACACAAGTCACCCCATCTTGGATTCCCCTAGGTCTCTAGTTTTCAGAAATGCACAGGTTTGGTAGGTTTCCCTAGGTGGCGGCTGAGCTACAGGCCAAAATCTACAGGTAGGCACTTTCCAGAAAACACCTCTGTTTTCCTTCAAAAATTTGGCTGTGTCCACGTTGCGCTTTGGGGCGTTTCCTGTCGCGGGCGCTAGGCCTACCCACACAAGTGAGGTATCATTTTTATCGGGAGACGTGGGGGAACGCTGGGTGGAAGGAAATTTGTGGCTCCTCTCAGATTCCAGAACTTTCTGCCACAGAAATGTGAGGAACATGTGTTTTTTTAGCCAAATTCTGAGGTTTGCAAAGGATTCTGGGTAACAGAACCTGGTCCGAGCCACACAAGTCACCCCATCTTGGATTCCCCTAGGTCTCTAGTTTTCAGAAATGCACAGGTTTGGTAGGTTTCCCTAGGTGGCGGCTGAGCTACAGGCCAAAATCTACAGGTAGGCACTTTGCAAAAAACACCTCTGTTTTCCTTCAAAAATTTGGCTGTGTCCACGTTGCGCTTTGGGGCGTTTCCTGTCGCGGGCGCTAGGCCTACCCACACAAGTGAGGTATCATTTTTATCGGGAGACGTGGGGGAACGCTGGGTGGAAGGAAATTTGTGGCTCCTCTCAGATTCCAGAACTTTCTGCCAAAGAAATGTGAGGAACATGTGGTTTTTTAGCCAAATTTTGAGGTTTGCAAAGGATTCTGGGTAACAGAACCTGATCCGAGCCACACAAGTCACCCCATCTTGGATTCCCCTAGGTCTCTAGTTTTCAGAAATGCACAGGTTTGGTAGGTTTCCCTAGGTGGGTGCTGAGCTACAGGCCAAAATCTACAGGTAGGCACTTTGCAAAAAACACCTCTGTTTTCCTTCAAAAATTTGGCTGTGTCCACGTTGCGCTTTGGGGCGTTTCCTGTCGCGGGCGCTAGGCCTACCCACACAAGTGAGGTATCATTTTTATCGGGAGACGTGGGGGAACGCTGGGTGGAAGGAAATTTGTGGCTCCTCTCAGATTCCAGGACTTTCTGCCACAGAAATGTGAGGAACATGTGTTTTTTTAGCCAAATTTTGAGGTTTGCAAAGGATTCTGGGTAACAGAACCTGGTCCGAGCCACACAAGTCACCCCATCTTGGATTCCCCTAGGTCTCTAGTTTTCAGAAATGCACAGGTTTGGTAGGTTTCCCTAGGTGGCGGCTGAGCTACAGGCAAAAATCTACAGGTAGGCACTTTGCAAAAAACACCTCTGTTTTCCTTCAAAAATGTGGCTGCGTCCACGTTGCGCTTTGGGGCGTTTCCTGTCGCGGGCGCTAGACCTACCCACACAAGTGAGGTATCATTTTTATCGGGAGACGTGGGGGAACGCTGGGTGGAAGGAAATTTGTGGCTCCTCTCAGATTCCAGAACTTTCTGCCACAGAAATGTGAGGAACATGTGTTTTATTAGCCAAATTTTGAGGTTTGCAAAGGATTCTGGGTAACAGAACCTGGTCCGAGCCACACAAGTCACCCAATCTTGGATTCCCCTAGGTCTCTAGTTTTCAGAAATGCACAGGTTTGGTAGGTTTCCCTAGGTGGCGGCTGAGCTACAGGCCAAAATCTACAGGTAGGCACTTTGCAAAAAACACCTCTGTTTTCCTTCAAAAATTTGGCTGTGTCCACGTTGCGCTTTGGGGCGTTTCCTGTCGCGGGCGCTAGGCCTACCCACACAAGTGAGGTATCATTTTTATCGGGAGACGTGGGGGAACACTGGGTGGAAGGAAATTTGTGGCTCCTCTCAGATTCCAGAACTTTCTGCCACAGAAATGTGAGGAACATGTGGTTTTTTATCCAAATTTTGAGATTTGCAAAGGATTCTGGGTAACAGAACCTGGTCCGAGCCACACAAGTCACCCCATCTTGGATTCCCCTAGGTCTCTAGTTTTCAGAAATGCACAGGTTTGGTAGGTTTCCCTAGGTGGCGGCTGAGCTAGAAGCCAAAATCTATAGGTAGTCACTTTGCTAAAAACAGCTCTGTTTTCTGTGATGTGTCCACGTTGTGTTTTGGGGCATATCCTGTCGCGGGCGCTAGGCCTACCCACACAAGTGAGGTATCATTTTTATCGGGAGACTTATGGGAACATAGAATAGCAAAACAAGTGTTATTGCCCCTTGTCTTTCTCTACATTTTTCCCTTCCAAATGTAAGACAGTGTGTAAAAAAGACGTCTATTTGAGAAATGCCCTGTAATTCACATGCTAGTATGGGCACCCCGGAATTCAGAGATGTGCAATTAACCACTGCTTCTCAACACCTTATCTTGTGCCCATTTCGGAAATACAAAGGTTTTCTTGATAGGTATTTTTTACTCTTTATACTGTATTTCAGCAAATGAATTGCTGTATAGCCGGCATAGAATGAAAACCCACTGCAGGGTGCAGGTCATTTATTGGCTCTGGGTACCTAGAGTTCTTGATGAACCTACAAGCCCTATGTATCCCCGCAACCAGAAGAGTCCAGCAGACATAACGGTATATTGCTTTCAAAAATCTGACATTGCAGGAAAAAGTTACAGGGTAAAACTTAGAGAAAAATTGATGGTTTTTTCACCTCAATTTCAATATTTTAATTTTTCAGTTGTTATTTTCTGTAGGAAACCCTTGTAGGATCTACACAAATTACCCCTTGCTGAATTCAGAATTTTGTCTAAGTTTCAGAAATGTTGCGGTTACTGGGATCCAGCGTTGGTTTCATGCCCATTTCTGTCACTGACTGGAAGGAGGCTGAAAGCACGAAAAATCGTAAAAATTGGGTATTTCCCACTAAAATGCCAAAATTGTGTTGAAAAATTGGGTTTTCTGATTCAAGTCTGCCTGTTCCTGAAAGCTGGGAAGCTGGTGAGTTTATCACCGCAAACCCTTTGTTGATGCCCTTTTCAGGGAAAAAACCACAAGCCTTCTTCTGCAGCCCATTTTTCCAATTTCTTTAAAAAAAAACGAAATTTTCACTGTTTTTTGGCTAATTTCTTGGCCTCCTTCTGGGGAACCCACAAAGTCTGGGTACCTCTAGAATCCCTAGGATGTTGGAAAAAAAGGACGCAAATTTGGCGTGGGTAGCTTACGTGAACAAAAAGTTATGAGGGCCTAAGCGCGAACTGCTCCAAATAGCCAAAAAAAGGCTCGGCACAGGAGGGGGAAAAGGCCTGGCAGCGAAGGGGTTAAAATAAGCAATGGTAGTTGATATTACATTGCTTATAGTGCTTACAAACACAAAAAGCCATAAAGCACTAGTTCAACAATGCATGGTTTAGTTACTCTTTTTAAAGAACCACAAAGAAGATGAAATGCAATTAAGAATATAAAGAAACTGCCTTTTCCCTTCCATAACTAATATTATGATGTGATAATGATTATTTGATGATTTGCATGACCTAAACTACTTGCTTTGTCTTGATTCTAAAGAGAACTCATTCAATAAAATGTTAATTACTAGGTTTATCTTCGGTATAAATCCGAATCTGGCTTTGATCAGAATCACACAAATTAAGCAAAAGGTGCCTTTCTGGTGAAAGCTAGACTCATCACCTGACAAAACCAACATCAGTGTAGTTTAAGTCTGTTTTTGGTAACATAGTCCACACATTGATGTGCTAGTGTCTATATATTCTCTCAGTCTCATTTAAATAGAGATCTACCTAAGCAGCTTTTTCACCATTATTGAAAAGGTAGAAACTACAGCATGTTTGCAATGAGAGTGTGACCTTGTTATTAACGGAAACATTTAGGTATTCGGATCCTAGGAAATGGCCAAGATGGAAGAACAAAGCACATCAAAACATATATGTGATGTCACTAAAAAACACTCTACAGGGCACATATGTTTCCGAGTGATAAAACTGCTGGCTATTCATCCCCGCAAAACTCCATGCATTACATTGCGTTTCTAACAACAAAGAGATTCACTGCTGCCTTTGTTTTTGTATGTGTTTACACAAAATTTGAAGGCAAAACATGTTATAGAAGACTAATTCCCCACTACTTTTATGTGATTTACTCCAGTGTAATAGTAGACCTTCATGTGGTAATATTACAAGCAAGAACAAGGGTTTCTGACTGCAGGGCAGCATTTTCGGTCTGGCCTTTGAGACAGCTTTAGGTGCTTTGCGAAACCATTGTTTCTAAAGTAAAATGATATATACATACACAGATGGGCTTTTGGTCAGTGGGCTTAATCTATTGGTTTGTTAAATTGTCATTCACATTTTTCCTTCCATCTGAAACATAATGCAAGGGCCAATGAGTCAACCCACTTTACCTATTAGTTCCCCTTAGTGTGAGTGACTGCACGTGTGCATATTATTCGCCTCCTCTGAAAAATAGCTCCTTTCTCTTTAATAGCAAAGTTGTTTAGAATAGGCTTCATTTTATTGATTTTTATATTACTCATTTTGCATTTATTGTGCTTTGGGTGCTCAGCTAGACGGCAATTTATTTTGTATTTGATTTAAAATTGTTGTAGTAGTGTTTCTGTGACACAGTGACATTGTAGTCACTATTGCAGGTCAGATCTATTGGCTTTGCCAATGCTTGTTCAGTAATTGCAGTCACAATCCCAGTCATTGTAACATAAACTTAAATGTGCAAATGGCTTTGTGACTCAGACCCTTAAACTCTAGTCAAGTTAGTGGTAGGAGCCGTTGTTGATATGCTTTTTTTAACCAATGCCTCATGGTGGTTGACTGACATGCTTTTACAAAAATCATGATGTATTTGTAACTCTAGAAATAAATAATTACGAGAATGAAAGAGTTAAAAACATAAGTGCATTAGCAACACTAATGCAGTGTAACAGTGGTTCTTAACCTGTGGGGTCCACAACACATACTCAAAGGTTCTGCAACTAGTTGGAAAATTATTAGCATATTGAATAAAAACATATACCAACTGGAATTTATACATTAAATTTATATTCTTAGCTTGAGTCACAGGAGCAGCAACAAGTACAGCAAACAGAATCTTGTACGGAGAAGTCTCATTTGAAGCAGCACTGGTATGTACCCACAAAATGAGAGCATGTGTTAGTGGCAAAAAAGTGATATACAAGAGTATAGTTTAGTGCTCTGCATTGTAGAAATAGAGCTACTTTTTAAAAAGCTTCAACATTCCCATAAAAATTTCAATTTTTCACATTTGTTGCTTGAATATTAAATAAAATATTTCATAAGTGGTAAATTGGTTTCATATATACTTTTTTGGCATTAAAGTGTATTGTTTAGAGGTTGAAATCATAGAAATTACTTAAGAAGGGGTCTCCGGCTTCCAGTTGTGATTTAGAGGGAGTCCATAGAAGACAAAAGGTTAAGAATCTCCGTTTTAATATATTTTTTCAACTTGCTAGTGGGCCTTACTGGCAGGACAACTTACCTAGCCAAAGATAGAGAATACCTTATTTAGTAAGTGGGCTATAGTTGGCTTATTAAAATATGTGTAGTGTTGTTCTAGTTCTTAATGATGGAGCCATCTTGGCTCCTGATAGACTCTGTAGAACTGTGACATAACTTTTAGAGCGTGGTGAAGTGAATGCAGGTTTAGAATGTAGTTCACAGCTACAAACAGACCAATGATGTCGTGAAAAACACATCTCCATGTGTGGTGTAGTCATTGGCTTGCACCCAGGCTTGGAAAGATGCTACAACAGGCAACAAGATAGAGGCTAAGTACCCAAAGATCGACATTGCTCTCCCAGAGAGTTTGCAGTGATCCAAGCAAACTCGTTGTCCGTGCCACGTGTGCCTCTGTGGAAGTGAACAATCAACATTTGATGTATTTGGACTCACAAACAGAACTCCAGCTGGTGTGAGGCATTTGAAGATAAAGAAAGCTTCACTGAGAAGTCTACACATCATTGGCCAAGAACTTGCTGGTAAAGCCATAAAAAGAGGCACTATGCTACTGCGCAGCACAAAATTATACATCATACAGAGTGATTACACTGAATGCAGATACAGCCAGGTTTTGAAAGTGCAACAAATAGCGACAGCAAATTGCAAGATAGCGCTGCGATCAGAAACGCTGTGCGGCAGAGATCAACCAGCATAGCAATCCAGATAGAAGAAAAGGTCATCTGCTTACCAGAAACGATTAAAGAGAGTCAAAGGCTGCTCTTCCAGTGGAGACCAACAAAGAGGCAACATTTCCAACAGCTATCAAAGATGATTCGGAAGCCAGCAAGTTGCAAGGCTTCAGAGATAGTGTGCCCAAAACAAGATCATCAAGACCACAAAGAGGAGCCAGAGAGAACTCCATTCTCACTTTCAACCAATCCCATAAACAGTTATAATGCAACCGATTTGAAACCAACACCATCATTTGATACCGCCAAAAAGCAGAATACTGAATAAAGATGGACTCATTGGACAGAAACATTTGATGATTTCATTGATGCACTAGAAGAAAAGGATAACAAGAAGATTATCAAGTACCTTGAGAATTTTGCTGGTGAGGGTGTTACAGTAGTCATAAAGAAATTACTGCAATTTGACAAAGTTACAGTTGTTGAATTAAAGAAGCCTCTTGTCAAACACTGTAAGTTCAATTAGTTTAATGATGAGGAAGCAATACATCTCAGAGTTATTGATGGATGCTTGTCAAATTAGTTCAGACGATGAATGCTGAGTCTTAAGGGCTCATTTTGACCTTGGTGGGTTACCCTGCCGACAGGCGCGCTGACGGGTGACGGAAGACTGCCAGTGGGGCGAAGACCTTGCTGGCTCTATAATGATTTTCCCGCTGGGCTGGCGGGCAGAAACAGTGTTTCCACCAGCCGGGCCAGCAGGAAACAGGGCCTTTACATTGACACCGGCTCCCAATGGAGCCAGCGCCAATGTGGCAGTGCGGCAGGTGCAGCAGTACCCATTGCGCATTTCACAGCCCATAATTGGGCAGTGAATTGCACAACAGGCTGTGCATGGGGGCCCCTGCACTACCCATGCCTAGGACATGGGTAGTGCAGGGGCCCTCTGGGGGGGCCCCGAGTCACCCATTCCGCCAACCATTCCCTGGTGGTGTAAACCTCCAGGAAAAGGCTGGAGGAATAGGACTCATAATCTGCAGGGCAGCGCTGCCCTGTCAGATCTGAAACGCTGCCACCGCCAGGCTGCCACGGTTATAATAGGTTGGGCAGACCGCTACTACCTCAGTGGTCTGCCCGCCACTGTGAGTCTGGCAGTCCATGGACTGCCAGATTCATAATGAGGGCCTTAATCTGGAATGAGTTCTCAGTGCTGCCAGAGCTGAAGACAGTGCTGATCGACAATCTTCTGACATGGTGGTCGGAGGTACCCAAAGTGAGTCAGTCATGAACATGAAAAGCAAGCAGAAGCACAAGGCTGAAAGACACACAGTGATGTTTCCACAGAAAAGGAAGTTGTGCTTCAGGTGTGGATTGTCATTTCCACACAAAGGTAAATGTCCCGTCATTGGACAGATACGCAAAGGCTGTGGGAAGGAGAACCATTTTGTAACGGGTTGCAAGACAAAGGAAAAAGTAAGTGTACTAGGGTGATTGTCATCGAAATCATCATCAAAAAATTCTTTGGTATTAAGTGAAAGTGAAGATCATTCTGCAATGTCAATGTTTGCCTCTAAAAAAGTTGCACACGTTGGACTGGTTGCATGTGAAGAAAAATACCAGTCAAAGAAGAGTCGACATAAAAAAGCACCAAGCTCATTCAAACATTGTCTGAATATTACATTCAAAGTAAATAGTTGTTCAATACTTTTTATTATCAACAGTGGTGCGTAATATAATGAGCTAACTCCCATTGCCACAACTAACGCAATCAAAAACTAAAGTATATATGTGGGCTGCATCGATGCCATTGAAAAGTCAAGGTTTATTCTTAGCAACAATGAAACACAAGAAGATATATGTGCAAGCGCCCATTCATGTGCTTCAAGGTGCAGTGTTGAGTGCCTATTTACTCAGTTTCAGCACAGCTGCTAATATGTGACTGATCTCAGTAAACTACAAAATGATGTTCATCACAAAATAATAAGTCAAGAGCATATTTACAAGTGTCTCACTTTTTTGGATGCACTGGTGCAGGCTGGAGGCCCATATCTACAAGGCCACACAAGCCACTTTGTGTGGCTTTTCATGCCTTCTATTTATGGAGTAAGGCAAGGCAGTGCAAGTCATTGGGCTGTCTTACTCTGTGTCAAAGAGGCATTCCATGGACATTACAGTGGGTTTTCACACGAAATACCATTGGATTTTGGACGATGCCCAAATTTACAAGGATTTGTAAACCTAGGAATGCGTCAAAAGCCTATGCTTCCCATGGGAGGCATAACAAGGAGAAATAACTTTATTTTTCCTTGTTTTTTTTATCTTTCTTTGTGTGCTCCATACTGCAGCACATAGAAGGAGGAAAATGCCTTAATTGAGTGTATCCTTTCCTGCTAAAAAACAATCCTTCCTACAACACAGACACCCTTGCATAATGGTGCAAGGGTGCATGCGTTAGTGCACGGCAGCAGATTGTGCACCAGCGCAGTGGAAGAGGACAGAAATGCACTGTATCTTATAGATACAGCACATTCCTGCCCTTTTCTTTTAATGCAGGGTAGTGCAGCAAGAAGCCTTGTGGCACTGCCCTGCACCAAAATATTGTAATTATGCCCCTTAGTTCCTTTTGTCATTTCATGGTTTATGAAAGCTTAAAACTATGAGCGTGCAATTGAATTATAATGAGGATGTCCGTCCAGTTGGACAAAGACACAGATGAATAGCATTTCCATCTACAAAAAGTTGCTAAAAAAGGAACCATTACTCAAACATGATCTCATTGAGCGTTCCAATATCACAGGTTTCTCCCATAGTGGTAGTACCCAAAAAGGACTATGAAGGAGCTGTGCGCATCTTTCTGCATATGCGTCAAGTGAACTAGGCAATTGAAAGAGAAAGAAAACCAGGTCCGCACATTGCCGAGATGATAACACAATTAAATGGTGTGAAGCCTTCTTTCGCTTTGATTCAATAAAGGATATCATCAGGTGGAACTCGAGGAGAACTGCAGGTACATTACAAACTTTTCTACAAACATTGGTCTATTTTGATATATAAGACTAAGGAGCATATTTACAAGGAATTGGCGTAGCACAGTGCTGCAAGCATTTCTGTGGTGCTGCCCTACACCAATTTGAAAGGGCAGTAATGAACCATATTTAGAAGATACAGTGCATTTCTGTCCTTTCCCCCTGTGCTGGCACACAAAATGGCAGCCTAGTGCCAGCACAGGCTCCCTTGCACCATGGTGCAATGGTGTCTGCATTGTTGGCAGAATTGTTCTTGTGCAGGAAGGGACACCTTCCTGCAAAAAAACAATCCAGAGAGGCATTTTTCTCTTTCTATGTGTGCTGCAGCATGCAGATTGCAGCACACACAGTGAGAGGAAACAACTAGAAGAAACAAAGATGTGTCTCCTCAATGTGCCGGCCCGGGGGAGGCATACAGTTTTGACGCATTCCCAGGTTGACAGATTCTGTCAAAACCCATGGGTGTTGCGACTTGTGCTGTTTTACCTTACACCATATCTACAAGGCCATGAAAAGTCACACAAAGTGCTTTTGCATTGTCGCGTAGGCTCTCATCATCCTAATGAGACACCTGGATTTGGGAGGCAGATTCACTTGGGCTGTGGGGGACTGAGTCTAAACCCACTACAGGTGACACCTGACGGCCTAATCCGGGTTTCGCTCTGGCTAACTAGCAGTGCCTCATCTCCACCCAAGAGCAGGGATGATTGGGCAGCCGAGCGCATGACACAATTGACTCCTCAGCGAAACCGTGGTCACTCAGATCGCATCCGTTTCTCTCAGTTACATTAGTCACATACACAAGGACTATCAGAGGTAGAATATATTTCAACTGCATCTTAGATAATAAAGCATGTACGGCAATAACTAGGATGATAAACCATGACAGGATTCAAATTGTGACAAGGAGAGTGAAACATAAAAATAAAGCTACCATACTGTCACTAGAATTGTTGAAATAATTCCTACCTAGGCTATGTTAGAGCACAGAATGTTAAGCTCTTGTTCTGCCCTTCAGGTTCCCCTGGAAAGACATCATCCCTCATACCTGAGCAAGGGGCCTGTAGTCTACAAACACTCAGCAATCAGCATGCAGTTGTGGTCATCTGGCTAGAATCTCCCTCTAACGTACATGGGTCAAAGTAGTGTTTTTATAATAAAACAGCTGATGTTCCAAAAAAGGATCCCTAGGTAGGATTGTGTATGTTTCTATGAACAGTAGAGGTAAAGCGTTACCACGTTTGCTGGCAACCTATCTTACTGCAGCCTTGAGAAAAGCACAGAGTGAAAGAAATGTCTTGTTTAAGAACACAGTGCTGGCCTAGGCAAAGAACAGCTAGACAGAGAAAAAAAACAAGACAGCAAATGTGGCTATTGTTAAAATAATAAACAAAGCTGAATAAAATGTATCTAGGTTAAAGTGCACAGTGGCAGTCCTAGTTCGCTGAACTAACGTGTATGTAACTAAAATGACTACACAACAGCATGGCCTTGTAGATAAGAGTCTGCACTATGTGCCGCTGGTGCGTCACAAAAAGTGATGCACCAGTGTTGCAAGCTCCTTGTAAATATACTTCTAAGTTTCAGTGTGTCATCAGCTTAAGAGATTTTTTAAGCTGTCATTTGGCATATCATACAGCCTGTCGTGAAAATTTTCAACCATAGACATTAGTTTTCAGATCTACATAAAAGGAGCATGACAGCCTTCAAGCAAGTGTGTTATTTACTTGTTGATGCAGGTTTAATTTTGAATGCTGAGAAATGTGTCAAGGCTAAAGTACTGTGGCCAAATCTTTTCTGATGAGGGTATGACACTTAATCCAGCTAAAGTGCAAGAATTGTCAACTGCCAGTCCCCCACAAGATGTTTTCATGTTACGTTCATTCCTTGGCTGTTTCCGATACATACAAGAATTTGCCACTGTGAATGCTCCATTGAGAGACTTGACAAAAAGAATGTTTCATTTCATTGGTCAAATGAATGTGAGTAAAGCTTTAAGTGATCAAACAAGCCATTGAACATGCTGCTGTTAGCATATTTTAATCCAAAGCTCCATACAGAAGTTGTTGTTGATGCTAGCCCAGTTGGGTTAGGTGCAATCGCTGCACATCATAGTGGACACCCAAATGTTTGAAAACCTATTGTGGCAGATGAGAGCAAATGTTTGTCCCAAACTGAACATGCTTCTTCACAACATTAGAAAGAAAGTTTACGAGTGGTGTGGGCTTGTGAATATTTCAATGTGTTCTTATACGGAAAGCCTTTTACGCTTGTGACAGATCATCAACCACAGCAGGTAATCTTTGGCAATCCAAAGGCCAGATGTCTCCTCGCATTGAACATTGGGGTCTATGATTACAAGAATACAACTATACAATTGTGCACCGTTGAGGGTAAAATGAAAACTCTGCTAACTACTTCTCCAGAGTGCCTACACAGTGTCATGGAACCCTTTCCAACACACTGAGACCTACATAAATTTCATTGTGAAATCAAGCACATCAGCTGCCATTTTGTTGGAATAAATTGTCACTGCAGTGACATGTTAAAACATGTGACACTGTAGTGACATGTTAAAACTGAAAGACATTACTACACATTAGTCTTGGATACAGCAGGCTCGACCTCTTGCCAGTGACAGTGAATACCAGAAGTTCAAGAATGTTAAAGATGGAATGGCCATGACTCAAGACGGCATATCCATAGGGGTGTTTAGGAATTGTTATTTCAGAGAGTCTGGACAACAGATAATTGAAATGGCCCATGAAGGACGATGAAAGAGATGAAAGAGAGTTGAAGGCCTGTCATGTATGTAACTGCCTGCCATCAAAAACTACTCAACACTCTTTAAGCATGTCAGAGTTGCCAAAGCATACAGGTAAAAGAATTGCGGTTGACTTTATAGGTCCTCTTAATAATGGACATCACCTGATGGTGATTATTGATGACTACTCCTATTTTTTATTGTTAGAACATCTCTCATCTATCACTCAAAAGGGAATTATCAAAAGATTAGACAGCATCTTTGCAATATGGAGCATTCCTGCCATCTTAAAGTCTGACAATGTTCCACATTTCAACAGTCGAGAATTCAGAGACTTTCTCAGTCATCTTAATGTAAAGCACCAGTTGAGCACACCTCTTTGGCCACAGGCTAATGGCCTTGTTGAATGTTTAATGAGTACATTAAAGAAAGCTGTTTAGCAAGATGCCTTTGAAAAACTTAATCTTAAAACTGTCTTGTATTCTACCCTGCGACCTTACAGTTCGTCTCCTCATTTGACCACAGGTGAGGCCCTGCAACTTGAAATATCCCGTCCGCCATACTATGATGTCCATAGCATATAATGAAATTGTAATACAGTAGATGGATCCCGTCACATTTGTGATAGAGTACCCCTTCCACCAAACTCTAAATCAGGACCATTGTCTTCATAAGAGGAGAGACGAGTGCTTGTCCATCAGCCAGGGAAACATAAGTCGGACGCTCCATTCGTTGCAAGACCATTTCAAGTTGTAATGAGCAAAGGACACTTGGTGACTGCCCAACGTCCTGGGAAGTCCATTAAGCGAGATTCCTTGCATTTCCAACGTGTAGCTCTTCACTTGTCAGATACAAATATAAACATAGAGACTGGTTCTCAAAGGACATTTGAAAACCCCCTGACTGCTGTTGCTCCCACATCGCCAACACAGATAATGGGCACTTCTATTGCCAGTTTCTGAAGACACGAGTAGGATGAGTAATTGGAACACCACAAAGGCTCCTCAAAATAACTATGATTGTGTACATATTTGGATTTTTTCTTTTTTTTACTGAACATAGGGAGAGATGTTGTGTCGTGTGAGTTCTTAATGACGGAACCCTTTTGACTCCTGATAGACACCATAGAGCTGTGACGTAAGTGTTAGAGTGTGGTGAAGTGAATGCAGGTTTAGAATGTTTAGTTCACGGTTGTTAGACCTGACAGCTTTAGGATGGTCTTCCCTCAACCTTTGGCCTGCCTCCCTCAATTTTTCTGATCTCATTTTTGCTCGTTTTAGGACTCTGCTGACCAGTGCCAAAGTGCTTGTGCTCTCTCGCCTAAACATGGTAACATCGGCTCCAACCCAATTGGCATTGATAATTTACCTATAAGTCCCTAGTAAAGTGCACTAGACCTGTAAATTAAATGCTACTAGTGAGCCTGCAGCAGTGATTGTGCCACCCACATAATTAGCCCCGTAACCATGTCTCCAACCTGCCATTGCAAGGCCTGTGTGTACAGATTCACTTCCAACTTCGACTTGCCATTTAAAAGTACCTGCCAAGCCTAAAACTCCCCTTTAACTACATATAAGTCACCCCTAAGGTATGCCCTAGGTAACCCATAGGGCAGGGTGCTGTGTAGACAAAAGGCAGGACAAGTACCTGTGTAGTTTACATGTCCTGGTAGTGTAAAACTCCTAAATTCATTTTAAACTCCTGTGAGGCCTGCTCCTTTCACAGAATAACATTAGGGCTACCATCAAGTACTGTTTGAGTGGTAGCTCCTGATCTGAAAGGAGTAACAAGGTCATATTTAGTATGGCCAGAATGGTAATACAAAATCCTGCTGACTGGTGAAGTTGGATTTAATATTACTATTTTAAAAAAGCCACTTTTAGAAAGTGAGCATTTCTCTGCTCTTAAATCCTTCTGTGTCTTACAATCCACATCTGGCTGGGTTAGCTGACAGCTCCCTTGTGCATTCACTCAGACAAACCCCAAACACAGGATGCTCAGCCTCAATGGCATACATCTAAATATTGAATGGGTCTTCCTGGGCTGGGAGGGTGGAGGGACTGACACTTACATGTCAGAGGACTACCACACCCCCTACTGGGACCCTGGCAGACAGGATAGTACTGAAAGGGGACCTTGCACACTTCTAAGCCACTCTTTGTAGTCACCCCCACTTCAAAGGCACATTTGCGTATTTAAACAGAACCTCAGCCACTACCAACTCAGACACTTCCTGGAGAAGAACCTGAACCAGAATCTACAACCTGGCAAGAAGAAATGCCTGGCTGCCCAAAGGACTCACCTGCCTGCTTTCTGAGAAGGACTGCTGCCTTGCTGTTGCCTTGCTGCCTTGCTGCTCTCTGGCTGTGCTGAAGAAGTGCTCTCCACTGGCTTGAATAGAGCTTGCCTCCTGTTCCCTGAAGTCTCAGGACCAAAAAGACTTAATTCCTGCAAGAAGAACTCCCTGTGCTGTGAAAATCGATGCACAGCCTGCAAGAAATGATGCACAACCTGCATCGCTGTGAGAAAATTACTGCATGCCGAACTGGAACAATGCAGCCCAAATTCGCAAGGAGAAGATTGACGCAGCATCAGCGCAGCGACCGGAAATTTGACGCATGGCCCACTGGATCAATGCAAGCCGAGTCGAAACGACGCAGCCAGCCTTCCTGAGAAGATTCAACGCAGCACCTGCCGTGCAGTCTAAATTTCCACGCAACGCCCACTGGATCGAGGCAGCCCCTGTGACTTCATCCTGCAAGGGCCGGATTTCAGCACATCGTCCCCGGGTGTCCAAAAACCCTGCAAACCGAAGAGGACCGAAGTCCAAGCGCTTGAAATTGACACAAAGCCTTCCCTGCATGAAAAACAAACTACACATCCCTGTGTGCGGCCTGAGAAATCAACACACACCTCCCTTTTTTCCACACATCTCCTCCTCTGCGGTTCCTTGTGGAGATTTTGAACGCAAACCAGGTACTTTGTGCTTGCAAGAGACATGTGTTGCTTTTAAGAGACTTAAGACACTTTGGCCCTCATTCTGACCCTGGCGGTCGGCGGAGAGGCGGCGGTCGGACCGCGAACAGACCAGCGGTATTAAAAATGGCATTCTGACCCTGGCGGGAACCGCCAACACAGCCCGCCAACTTAACACTCCGACCGCCACAGCGGTACAAACAAACAGCGCGGCGGTTCCCGCCAACAGCCCGGCGGCAGACAAAGTACCGCCCACCCTATTACGACCCACCAATCTGCCACCTTTTCCGGGGCGGGAGCACCGCCGATAAGAACACGGCGGAAACAGACTACGAACGGGAAAACGCTCACCTCTACGCACTCCACGCGAGATTCCGGCAGTATGGAGCCAGAGTTACAGGTCATCCCCGCACTCCTATTCCTCCTCATATACCAGGAGCACGCCCGGCGGCGCGGAAGACATCGGTGAGTACTGCACCTACGACACAGGGGAGGGAAAAGATTACCGGCACACACCCACCCACCCACACCCACTACAACACACACATCAATGCATTCCCACAGATCACTGTCACAACCCACAAACCACCCCCCTCCGAAATAATGCAAAGACCAAAAGAAGAGATCATAAACGGCCAGATATATTGAAATATGGACACCAGTAATCCAAATAAATAAATAAACTATGTACAAAATATATACAGCTACTAAATGTAGTCCAACCACTGTCCGTGGATCACAGGGGTCCTGTGCAAAGGGGCAAGGCCCAGTCCCACGACAAGAACTCCACGGAGAGAACACTGCAGGGGCATCAGAAAGAAAATAGGACAGGCACCTCAGGGGGAAGGGAAGGGGGGGCACCTCAGCCACTTGAGTACACGACGCCAGATCCACGAGGGGACTCCATGACCACTGGCCCATCCTGGGGAGTGCAAAGCCACAGTCCATACAGTCCATACAGTGGGTGGCCTGCCCACTGGGCCATCCTGGGGAGAGCAAAGCCACAGTCCATACAGTCCATACAGTGGGTGGCCTGCCCACTGGGCCATCCTGGGGAGAGCAAAGCCACAGTCCATACAGTCCATACAGTGGGTGGCCTGCCCACTGGGCCATCCTGGGGAGAGCAAAGCCACAGTCCATACAGTCCATACAGTGGGTGGCCTGCCCACTGGGCCATCCTGGGGAGAGCAAAGCCACAGTCCATACAGTCCATA
Source organism: Pleurodeles waltl (assembly GCF_031143425.1). Taxonomy (NCBI): domain Eukaryota; kingdom Metazoa; phylum Chordata; class Amphibia; order Caudata; family Salamandridae; genus Pleurodeles; species Pleurodeles waltl. The sequence continues at coordinate 936,033,140 of NC_090445.1, forward strand.
CAGTGGGTGGCCTGCCCACTGGGCCATCCTGGGGAGAGCAAAGCCACAGTCCATACAGTCCATACAGTGGGTGGCCTGCCCACTGGGCCATCCTGGGGAGAGCAAAGCCACAGTCCATACAGTCCATAACAGACCCCACTGCCACTGGAGGAGGCAAGTTGGCCAGAGGACATCCTGCAGCCCTGCCCGAGATAGATCCTGCCCTGCCACGTCTGCCAAAGGGCCAGCGGTTCTTGCCCTGAAGGGCCCAGTTCAGCGGTTCTTGAGACGGCGGGGCCCAGTTCAGCGGTTCTTGCCCTGAAGGGCCCAGTTCAGCGGTTCTTGAGACGGCGGGGCCCAGTTCAGCGGTTCTTGAGACGGCGGGGCCCAGTTCAGCGGTTCTTGCCTTGAAGGGCCCAGTTCAGCGGTTCTTGAGACGGCGGGGCCCAGTTCAGCGGTTCTTGCCTTGAAGGGCCCAGTTCAGCGGTTCTTGAGACGGCGGGGCCCAGTTCAGCGGTTCTTGCCTTGAAGGGCCCAGTTCAGCGGTTCTTGAGACGGCGGGGCCCAGTTCAGCGGTTCTTGAGACGGCGGGGCCCAGTTCAGCGGTTCTTGCCTTGAAGGGCCCAGTTCAGCGGTTCTTGAGACGGCGGGGCCCAGTTCAGCGGTTCTTGAGACGGCGGGGCCCAGTTCAGCGGTTCTTGAGACGGCGGGGCCCAGTTCAGCGGTTCTTGAGACGGCGGGGCCCAGTTCAGCGGTTCTTGCCTTGAAGGGCCCAGTTCAGCGGTTCTTGAGACGGCGGGGCCCAGTTCAGCGGTTCTTGAGACGGCGGGGCCCAGTTCAGCGGTTCTTGCCTTGAAGGGCCCAGTTCAGCGGTTCTTGAGACGGCGGGGCCCAGTTCAGCGGTTCTTGAGACGGCGGGGCCCAGTTCAGCGGTTCTTGCCTTGAAGGGCCCAGTTCAGCGGTTCTTGAGACGGCGGGGCCCAGTTCAGCGGTTCTTGAGACGGCGGGGCCCAGTTCAGCGGTTCTTGAGACGGCGGGGCCCAGTTCAGCGGTTCTTGAGACGGCGGGGCCCAGTTCAGCGGTTCTTGCCTTGAAGGGCCCAGTTCAGCGGTTCTTGCCTTGAAGGGCCCAGTTCAGCGGTTCTTGAGACGGCGGGGCCCAGTTCAGCGGTTCTTGCCTTGAAGGGCCCAGTTCAGCGGTTCTTGAGACGGCGGGGCCCAGTTCAGCGGTTCTTGAGACGGCGGACGGTCTATGGCCAACTGCTAATTGCCTGGTGGTGCCCTCCTGGGCAGCGGGGATGGTGCTCCTTCACTGCCCACCTGGGCTGTGGGTGGTGGGGCCCTCCTGGCCAGCTGGGCTGGGTCCTCCCTGGGCAGCGGCTATGGGGGTGGTGGGCTCTCCCAGGGCAGCTGTGCCGGTTCCTCCCGGGGCAGCGGCTATGGGGGTTGTGGGCTCCTCCTGGGCAGCAGGCCTGCTGCCTGACCTCTCCAACTTGCTGCCCTTGCCCTCCTTAGTCGTCGGCCTGTGGCCCTTGCCTCCCTTTGGAGCTGTGGCTGGTGATTGTCTCTGGGTGGTGTCCGGGGGGGATGTAGAAGGCGGGCTCCTGCGGCGCCCCTTCCGCCTTCTGCTCCTCTTCCCAGGGGGTGGGCTGGCTGTCCCCTTGCTGCTGGGCGAAGATCCAGACATGCGGGCTGGCGGGCTCCAATACCCCTGCACCCTTGTCAAGGGGGCTGCAGGGCTGGTGGTGGCTGAGGTGCTCTTCTTACCCCGACGAGAAGGAGGGGGAGGCTCAGGGTCAGGAAAGAAGTTAGTAGTGGCGAGGAAGAGCTTCTTGGGACAATGGAGAGTGGTAGGTACAGTGGGAATGGGAGTGGAGGGAGAGGATGTGGTTGTAGGTGAGTCACGTTTGCTGTCTTTGGGTGCAGGTGCAGGAGGGATAGGCTGTCGTGAGGTGGATGGCTGTTGGGTGGCTGCGTTTGTGTGGTGTGGAAGAGGGGGTGACAGACACAGTGGGAGAGGACACAGGGGACGTGTAAATGGCAGTGGGGATGGTGACTGCACGTGTGCGGACTGGAGTGGAGGGTGTGCTGGTGATGGAAACACTGGCTGATGGTGAGGTGAATGGAGGTGTGAGTGTAGACGTCACAGGGAGGGAGGAGGGAGACGAGGAGGTGGGGGTCACAGAGGTGGTAGTGACTGTTGGCATGTCTGCATCGGAATGTTGCGTGTGTGAATGTCTGGGTGATCTGTGGTGCTTATGTTTGGATGAGCTTCTCTTGGGTGTTGAGGTGTGTGCAGGCTGGTCTGATGGTGTGGGTGGGACAGGCAGAGGAACAGGAGACTGGGAGGAGGGAGTTAGTAGAGGCAGGCAGGAGACAGGGACAATGGCTGCCGTCAGTGCTGAGGCCAGAGCCTGGAACGATCGCTGATGGGCAGCCTGACCCGAATGAATGCCCTCCAGGTACGCATTGCTGCGATGAACCTCCCTCTCCACCCCCTGGATGGCATTCAAAAGGGTAGTCTGCCCAACAATGAGCGTTCGGAGGAGGTCAATGACCTCCTCACTGAGGGCAGCGGGGGTAACAGGGGCAGGGCCTGAGGTGCCTGGGGCGAAGGAGATGCCCGGCTTCCTGGCAGAGCGGGCACGGGGCGAACGCGGAGGGGCTGCTGGGAGGGCGGAGATGGTGCGCTGGGTGGCGGATGTACCTGTAATGGCGGGGGGCACGGATGGTGCCACCCCCGCAAGGGAGCCCCCTTCCGAGGACGTGTCCGTGTCGCTGCAGGCTCCAGTCGTCCCCGTCGTGGAGCTCCCCTCGCCCTCCGTCTCACTGGTCCAGTCTGACTCTGTGGCATGGCCCTCCTGGGCCATGTGAGATGCAGCTCCCTCCTGCCCCGATGCCACTTCTCCTCCGCCTGATGATGCTGATGCACACAAGCACAGAAAGACAAACAAAAAGGGGGGGGGAGAGAGAAATAAAGGGATATTGAGTACATGGATCTCCGGTACAGTTAGCGGACATGACAGACACAGATGCCCCCTGCACTAAGTTGCGCACTTGGGGTCCGCTACGCATTCCGTGGAACATGCCCTACACGCCTAGAGTTGTCAACTGCACCCATGGATGACACGGCCCAGGGATGGCTGTACTGACACACTACTGAGGGTGGTGGCTGGGGACACAGGGGCTTACGGGGGTGCCCAGCCTACAGATATCGCCCTGGCCTAGGGGGACCCACAGCCCTCCTCCCCCACCCAGACACCTCCACTGCACGACAACAGAGTAGATGATGCTTGTACTCACCCCCTTGTGTCTGCTGTGCTGCCCTCACGCGCCCATCCAAATCAGGGTAGGCCACCGCCAGGATCCGGAACATCAGGGGGCTCAGTTGACGGCAGGCACCCCGCCTACGTTGGGAGGCCATCCCCAGCAGAGACTCGGCGGTCTTCTTGGTCCCGCGGCGGATGTCCTCCCACCTCTTGCGGCAGTGGGTGCCCCGTCGATGGTGGACCCCCAGGCCCCGGACTTCCTTGGCGATGGCACGCCAAATCCCGATCTTCTCATGGGCGCGGACCTATGTGACACGTACAGGGAGGGAGAAATACCACGTTCAAGTTACTCAGCATTTTCCTTTCCAGTGGCCCAACGCCCCCCATCCCCGCCAGGCCCCCCGCCAGGCCCCCCGCCATGCCCAACATGCCCCCCATCCCCGCCAGGCCCCCCGCCAGGCCCCCCGCCAGGCCCCCCGCCATGCCCAACATGCCCCCCATCCCCGCCAGGCCCCCCGCCAGGCCCCCCGCCATGCCCAACATGCCCCCCATCCCCGCCAGGCCCCCCGCCAGGCCCCCCGCCATGCCCAACATGCACCCCATCCCCGCCAGGCCCCCCGCCAGCCCCAACATGCCCCCCATCCCCGCCAGGCCCCCCGCCAGGCCCCCCGCCATGCCCAACATGCACCCCATCCCCGCCAGGCCCCCGCCATGCCCAACATGCCCCCCATCCCCGCCAGGCCCCCCGCCAGGCCCCCCGCCATGCCCAACATGCCCCCCATCCCCGCCAGGCCCCCCGCCATGCCCAACATGCCCCCCATCCCCGCCAGGCCCCCCGCCATGCCCAACATGCCCCCCATCCCCGCCAGGCCCCCCGCCAGGCCCCCCGCCATGCCCAACATGCCCCCCATCCCCGCCAGGCCCCCCGCCAGGCCCCCCGCCATGCCCAACATGCACCCCATCCCCGCCAGGCCCCCCGCCAGCCCCAACATGCCCCCCATCCCCGCCAGGCCCCCCGCCAGGCCCCCCGCCATGCCCAACATGCACCCCATCCCCGCCAGGCCCCCGCCAGCCCCAACATGCCCCCCATCCCCGCCAGGCCCCCGCCAGCCCCAACATGCACCCCATCCCCGCCAGGCCCCCGCCAGCCCCAACATGCCCCCCATCCCCGCCAGGCCCCCAAGCCAGCCAGTGGCCCCAAATCCAGATAGAATTAAACTCACTTGTTGGTCTGGAGGACCGTAGAGTAGCGCATACTGGGGGAGGACCCCATCCACAAGTTTCTCCAACTCCTCTCCAGTGAAGGCAGGGGCCCTTTCCCCAGTCGCAGCAGCCATTGTCCCTTCCAGACCGAGGTCACAGCAACACTTGCAGTATAGGTCCTCTCCTGTGAAAGTTCAAGTCGCAAGTGGATAAGTAGATAGAAAATGGCGGTGACGTCCGCGGCGGTGCGTACCGCGGCGGTGCGTCCCGCCACCGCCGGCGCCCTTCGCCATTGGCTCCTGAAACCCATAGGCTTCAATGTTAACCAATGCGGCTTCGCGCCGCGGTCTTGGCCCGCCGCCCGCCGCGGTGTGCCACGCCAGCGCATTGACCTCACATCCCATTGTCACACTTCACAGGTCAGGCAGCCGCCATTTCCAGGGCCCACATGGCTCAATTTCAACTGCGTCACACAGGCCTAGGCCTTGCATAGCCACTCATACACGCCATTCACTGCATAGAGAATCGTATACTGTGCTAGCTGTGAGTACGTACCTGTGGGTTGCCTGACTGTGTGCTCCATGTTGTCCTTCCTAGGCACCGTCCGCTGGGTTGGGCGAGGAGACGGATGAATCCTCCCGTGTACCGACCGCTGGTGGACCTGTCGACAATGGAAGAACGCCACATTATCCTGACCTACCGTCTTAACCGTGCCACTATCCATGAACTGTGTGCCCGGCTGGAGCCCGACCTGATGTCCCCCATCCGCCAACCCACAGGGATTCCCCCTCTGGTGCAGGTCATGTCAGTACTCCATTTCTTGGCAAGTGGGTCATTTCAGACAACCGTGGGAATTGCTTCTGGGATGTCTCAGCCCATGTTTTCAAAGGTGTTATCCAGAGTGTTGTCTGCCCTGATGAAATCCGTGAGGAACTACATCATTTTCCCTGAGGTGGGCGAACTGGCTACAGTGAAGGGTGATTTCTACGCCCTTGGACATATTCCCAACGTAATTGGTGCCATTGATGGGACCCATGTGGCTTTGGTTCCCCCAAGAGACAGGGAGCAGGTGTACAGGAACAGAAAAAGTTACCATTCAATGAACATCCAGGTGGTGTGTTTGGCTGACCAGTACATCTCGCATGTAAATGCCAAATTCCCAGGGTCAGTGCATGACGCCTACATCCTCAGGAATAGCAGCATCCCTTACGTGATGGAACAGCTAGAGAGACACCGTGTATGGCTAGTGGGGGACTCTGGGTACCCCAACCTGTCGTGGCTACTGACCCCAGTAAGGAATCCCCGGACCAGGGCAGAGGAACGGTACAATGAGGCCCATGGGCGTACTAGGAGGGTGATCGAACGCACCTTTGGCCTCCTAAAGGCCAGGTTTCGCTGCCTGCATATGACCGGTGGATCCCTAATGTACTCACCTAAGAAGGTGTGTCACATCATCGTGGCCTGCTGCATGCTTCACAACCTGGCTTTGCGCCACCAGGTGCCTTTCCTGCAGGAGGATGGTCGAGACGGTGGTGTTGTGGCAGCGGTGGAACCTGAGGAGAGTGACGAGGAGGAAGACGACGGGGCTGAAAAAGACAACAGGGACAGAATCATTGAACAGTACTTCCAATAGGACACAGGTAACATTTCAAAGATAATTTAGTAAAAGTTAACTACTCTGCAGCATCTCTGCTGCCTGTCTATTTGCCCCAGTGTATGATGACTGAGTTTTGGCTTTTCCCTCCCTATTTCAGATCTGGGGTCCCCACTACGAGTCCTGTGCTTCGTTTCCCCATGGACTACAGCTTTGTGGCAGCTGTTTGTTGACTTCACCATGTACAAGGACATATTTGCACTGTCATGTCAATTACAATCTATTGAAATCACAGCCAGACTCCTGATATTTTGGTGCAAAATAGGTGTTTATTGAAGTGCTCAAAATGGGATGGGTGGTTTCAAGTGGGTGGGGGCTATGGTGAAGGAATGTCCATGTCAGAGTCCAGAGTAACAGTCACACAGGTGCATTGTCCAGAGGCCTGTGGAGAGATGGAGCATGGGCAGTTCGAGGATGGACAGGGTGACAATGTGGGACAGTGGGATGACATCAGGTGGTATCCATTGCTGGCGGGGGTCTTGACATCCTACTCTGTCTTGCGAGATCTCAGGGCCCTCTTGCGGGGTGGTTCTTCTCCTGCAGGAGGTGGGGGTCTGGTGGGCTGCTGCTGTGCGGGGGCCTCCTGTCCACTAGCGCCGGCGGAGGTGGATGGCTGTTCTTGGTCCCGGCTAGTGGCAGGGGCCCTTGGGTGTTGTTCAGTGTCCGCCCTGCTGTTTACGAGGTCCTGCAGCAGCCCTACCATGGTAACCAGGGTGGTGTTGATGGCTCGGATGTCCTCCCTGTACCCCCGATAGTGTTCCTCCTGCAGCACCTGGATCTCCTGGAACCGGGCCAGTACCGTCGCCATCGTCTCCTGGGAGCGGTTGTATGCTCCCATGATGGTGGTGAGGACCTCGTGGAGAGTGGGTTCCCTGGGCCTCTCCTCCCCCCCCTGTCGCACAGCTGCCCGCCGAGTTGCCCTGTTTCCCTGGGCCTCTGCCCCCTGGCCGGTGTGCCCACTACCACTGCCCCCAGGTCCCTGTTGTTGTTGGGGTGGTGGGTTATCCTGGGTGCCCTGTAGTGGTAGACACACCGCAGATTGACGCGCCCTGGAGACAGAGGCATGGGCCCGCTGGGTGGGAGCTGTGCTGGTGTTCCCAGAGGGGTTAGGGTCTATAGTGGCCTGTGCCTGTGTGAGGGGAACCGACTGTCCAGAGGTCCCCGATGGTCCGGGCTGGTCATCGGTGTCCAGATCGACAGAGCTGCTGTCATCGCTGACGGCCTCTTGGGTGGGGGGTGTGGAGAATTCTGGCCCCTCCGCGGCGGTGTGTTGACGGTCGGGTCCTGCAGGGGTATAGAGGTATGGTTATAGTTTCAATGTGTGGCATATGGGTGTATCTGTGGGTTCCCGTGTCCCCAAGTGCTGGCATTCGTGTGTGGGGGCTTTGGTGAGGGTGGCTTGTGGGGGGGATGTGTATATGCATTGGGCATGCTTTGGTGATGGGTGTCCATGCTTAGTGGACGCATGCAGGCCTAGGTTTTGGGATGTGTGGGTTGTGATGGTGAGACATTGGCGGGGAATAGGTGTGCTGGGGGTGGGGGTGAGGATGGTGGTGGGGGTGAGGATGGTGGTGGGGGTGAGGGTGGGGGTGAGGATGGTGGTGGGGGTGAGGGTGGGGGTGAGGATGGGGGTGGGGGTGAGGGTGGGGTTCGAGGATGGGGGTGAGGGTTGGGGTCTGATTTGGCATGCAGGTGGGGGGGAAGCAGTATTGAAGCTTCAACTTACCAGTATCCATTCCTCCGCCGACTCCTGCGAGGCCGTCAGGATGCAGGATGTTCAAGACTTCCTCCTCCCATGATGTGAATTGTGGGGGTTGAGGTGGGGGTCCTCCGCCAGTCTTCTGCACGGCGATGTTGTGCCTGGATACCATGGAACGCACCTTCCCCCGTAGGTCGTTCCATCGCTTCCTGATGTCTTCCCGATTTCTGGGGTGCTGTCCCACTGCGTTCACCCTGTCGACAATCCTCTGCCATAGCTCCGTCCTCCGGGCAATGCTGGTGTATTGGACCTGTGTGCCGAACAGCTGGGGCTCTACACGAACGATTTCCTCCACCATAACCCTGAGTTCTTCGTCTGTGAAGCGGGGTTGTCTTTGGGGTGCCATGGGGTGGTGTGTATGATGTGTGGGGTGGAGTATGTGTATTTAAGTGAGTTGAGTGTGGTGGTGTGTGTTGTTTTGTGTGTGGATAGTGTGTGGGTGATGGTGTTGAGTGGCTGTGGCTGTTATGTTTTGGATGCTGGTGTCTCGCTCTTGCCTTCTTTACGATTTTGTAAGCGTAGGGGTTTGTGGGTGATGTGGGTGGGTGTTTTATATTGTATTGTGTGTGTGGGAGTGGTGTGTGTATGTGTATCAGGTGTGTGGGATTCAAATCGTCCAATGTGGGTGAGTTTTGTTCGTTGGTGGGTATTCTGACCGCGCCGGTGTGTCCCGCCAATGGAATACCGCGTTTGAATGACCGCCGCGTGGATTCGTGGGTCGTAATGGGATGGGCGTATTTCTGTTGGCGTGGCGTGGAGGTTTGGTCACCTCCACCTTTCCGCCGACCGCTGGTCTGGCGGTCTGTTGTGGCGGTCGGATTTTCGGAGGTTTGCCTTCTGCGGGTCAGAATGACCGTGGCGGGTTTCCGCGACCGCGGCGGGATTATGGAGGATTTCTGACCGGCGGTAGGCGCCTTTTACCGCCGAGGTCAGAATGACCCCCTTTATATCATTTTTAAAATGATATTTCAACATATACTTATTTCATCTTAATCGTTTTGACCTGCATCTTACCAGATAAATATTATATATTTTTCTAAACCATGTGCAGTGTATTTTTGTGGTGTTCTACTGTGTTATTGCATGATTTATTGCACAAATACTTTACACATTGCCTTCTAAGTTAAGCCCGACTGCTCAGTGCCAAGCTACCAGAGGGTGGGCACAGGATCATTTGGATTGTGTGCGACTTACCATGACTACAGTGAGGGTCCTTGCTTGGACAGGGGTGTAACCTGACTGCTAACCAAAGATCTCATCCCCAGCCTGGGCAAGATGCTATAGTATGTCTCTGGAGGGGCATTGGTAATTTAGTGGGCGGGCTACCATTGGCCTTATGGAGGCAAGGCCTCTGGCACCCGATCATTGTTGTTGTTCATCCAACAAACTGTAAACCATGCTCAAAGTCCTCATCAATGCAATGAATTGCAAGAAAATATCACTAGTGTTTCGTTTACAGTTTTGTTTTAAGTGTTTTAAGTTGGAATTAATTTGTGGAAAGAACATCTCATCATAAAATGTTAGACATTTGAGACCCACTGTTTATTTTTCCCATTTTTAACAACGCACCATATTTCGATTTCTTTGGTTACATAACCAACCATATGTTGTATCACAGAAACATAACTGAGCACTGAAATCGTTCCTATACAAAAAATGGTGGATGACCTTTTAACAAGAATGTATGTATTAGTTTTGTTTACAGCAGCAAAATAGGAAACATTTGGAACTTTTTTATGTTTTTGTTATAAAAACAGCATCTCTAGCTCTTGCTTGTTTGTTAAAAATGAACACATTTCCATAAGGTAATGTTACTTTCATAGTTTGAAAACGTGATCGTTTAACAGTATTCAAGGATAGGTCTGACTCACATGAACAAAAAAACATCGTAAATTGCTGGACATGGTTCACAATTACTTTTTTTTATTAATGTTGTATCTTGTTTCTCCTGTTTCATCTTTACGTTTATTCTGTTTTCAGGAAATTCTTCATTGTTGTTCAACACGATTTAAAATATTAAACACATAACACAAGGTACCACAAAGTGCGGAAGCAAGCAAGACATGCATCACATTAAGCAGTATGGAATATAACTTATTTTTCAAATCTTACCCATTCTCTAGTTAGGAAATCATCAAAGTGAAAAGCACGTGTTCGAAACAACTGACATTGCAGTTGTCATTTTAGGATATAATTATCACTTAAAAGAACGCCTATGAAACAAAAAACAGCACTTCATATGCTGATACAACTCGTTTTTTTCACCAAAAACTGTTTGAAGAAGTGAAAACCCGGCAATAAAAGATTCAGAAAGCATGTGCTAGCATTTTATGGAAGACTGAAATCCTAATAGATACTTAAGTGACGCTTACACAATCAAACTGTGACGAAAAATTCCAAGTTTATTCTGGCTTTAGTTTGGTTTCTTTTGAAATGATACACACTATCCGAAATCTAGACAACTGTCACAACCATGTTCGAGGAAATGGGTGTAGCTGTAATGAGAAACATATCACATTTAAAGAGGTTGCTAGCCACCATGTGCAGATTAGTAAAGTAGTTGAAAAGCAAAGAAAGCCAGAAAATGTATGTGCAATTGCAAAAACCAGTGAAATGAAGGAATCCAAGTTTTGTAGTGTATTCTAAAAAGGTAAATGATTCGCAAAGCCAAATTAAGGTAAAGCAAAATACAATTGACACTCTAAATATTTTCATTTGCACCTGGTGCATCAAGGCAAATGGCTTAGAGAAGGTGAAAATGTAATATAGCCAATCAATTAATGGCAAATCAATGCACAAAGGAAAAACACAGGAGATAAAGGGCCTGATTCTAACTTTGGAGGACGGTGTTAAACCGTCCCAAAAGTGGCGGATATACCACCTACCGTATTACGAGTCCATTATATCCTATGGAACTCGTAATACGGTAGGTGGTATATCCGCCACTTTTGGGACGGTTTAACACCGTCCTCCAAAGTTAGAATCAGGCCCAAAGTGTGGACTCACAATGTCAGAATACCTTTTAAATGTATTTCATTTCAAAATCACTGTTCGTTTTTAAAGTGCGCTCCACAGGTGTCATTGAGCGACTTCCAATGTAATCAAGGGTTACGCTAATATTCGGAAATATTGACAATGTAGATATTTGAGAACAATTTTTTTTTTTTAAGTAAATAGCTGAAGGAGAAAGGCACTACTGAGAAAGAGCACACTTTATTACTATATTAGCGGCATAGAAGTTAGCATGTGATGATTAATTAACCCACATATAAAGGTCTAAGAGACAAAATAACATGAGTTATAAAATGTGCATGTTTTTATTATGGTGAACCATGTAGCAACCACTCGTATTTAATATCACTTTTTTACATGAGACTTTTGCATTTATATTAAAATAAATACTAAGGTGAATTAATATTTAAAGTGCTATTGAAATATATTAAATGAATATGAATTAACATTTATATTGGATTAAGTAGATTTTATTAATGCAAGTTTTATGTGTGCAGAAAAACAAATGCATGCTTAAAATTAGTTTTAACATATTACAAATAATGGCCCTCATTCTGACCTTGGCGGGCGGCGGAGGCCGCCCGCCAAAGTCCCGCCGTCAGGTTACCGTTCCGCGGTCGAAAGACCGCGGCGGTAATTCTGACTTTCCCGCTGGGCTGGCGGGCGGTCTCCTTCAGACCGCCAGCCAGCCCAGCGGGAAAGAGGCTTCCACGATGAAGCCGGCTCGGAATCGAGCCGGCGGAGTGGAAGCTGTGCGACGGGTGCAGTTGCACCCGTCGCGTATTTCACTGTCTGCGCAGCAGACAGTGAAATACATGTAGGGGCCCTCTTACGGGGGCCCCGCGACCCCCCCTACCGCCATCCGGATCTCGGCGGTCCGACCGCCGGGATCTGGATGGCGGTAGGGGGGGTCAGAATCCCCGCGGCGGTGCAGCAAGCTGCGCCGCCGCGGAGGATTCAATGGGGCCGCGGTACACTGGCGGGACCCCGCCAGTGGTGCCGGTCCGACCGCGGCTTTACCGCCGCGGTCGGAATCCCCATTGGAGCACCGCCGGCTTGTCGGCGGTGCTCCCGCGGTCCTCCGCCCTGGCGGTCAAAGACCGCCAGGGTCAGAATGAGGGCCAATGTTTTCAATTAAGTAATTTGCTTTGCATGTTTGAATTGAATTGTAAGGTGCGCAATAGGATTATTAATATATTAAATCTATTAATGTGTATTAAGGCATTTTAGCTTGATTAGGCCTGAAAAGTTCACTTTGCAATAATGGAAAATCACTTGTTTATTCTGTCCCCTCTGACCTGAATTCTTTCCCTAGGCTGTTAATGTAATGTTGAATCTCCTATTGTATTGAATACAAGATACATGTTTTAGAAATAACATTGTTACACTGTTTTTTCGAGCTGTCGGACAGGACAGGAAACTTGTAATTCTCATGTGAAAAGTATTGCCTTAATTTATTGTGTGTCCTGAGAAAGGATCTCCAGTAACAAATAATTAGAGAATGTAATATTTTGTTTGAGATGTGTGAAATCATCCAATGACAATGCACTTTTGCTGAGAAGATTCTTAAAAGTAACAGAATTCGTGGTGCCATCTGCAGCGATTGGATGCTGAATCTGACATCCAAAGTACGCCCACTTTAGGGACCAAGGAATGGACTGTGAATTTGTTAGTTAGTGAAGAATTTTGAAACTGAAGTAAGTCTGTCCTGAGAAAGTCTCCATCAGTCTTGTCCCTTGCTTCAAAGCTGTCTAGAAACCTGTTTAAGTCTTCTGTCATTCTCCTATTCTCTAAGTCCCTAGATGAGTTTTCCCTATTGCCCTATTCTGTTACACGGTTGAGTACTAATAAGCCCACTAATTCTGAACTACTGATTTGTCCTATGTGCAGCCAGTGCTCTGCACCGTCTTGATGCTGTTGTCAACTGAAGCCGGAAGAAAGTGACCATCCTGCCTGATGAATTACTCTTGAATGCTGTCCCATGAGGAGAGGTATAACTGAATGTGGTTTCTTGTTTCCTTTTCACTTAGGTAATTACACCAGTGTATTTTTGTAGTGAGTTCTTCTAGTTAGATGTTTTCCAAATTAGTTTTGTCTTTCTTTTATTTTGCTTTTGCCCACATGTGTTAGCCCATTGTCACACATGCAAGTCCAAGTTTGTGTTGGTGAGAGGAATGGCCTGGCTCTGAAGCTTGAAATCTGAAATTGATTGTGAATTGTATTTTGATGATTTACTGATGCCACCATCATCTGCTTTGAAATCTAACAATATTGTGCATATTGTGTTGTTCCTAATCTATATTATTCTTTTGGAGTGCATAACAGTATTGATGTTTAGTCGGTTAAATCTTTTCAGACGCTTTGGTCAGCCTCTGGTTTTCATGTATGTTTATAGTTTAGTTTTGCACACCACATATGTGGCATTGATTTTGGGACTGTAATAAAGCTTTGAAATTGTATTCAGTTTGGAGTTTTATTTAGTGTTATGGTGTCTAGTATTATTTAGGTATAATGTCATTGATTTGTGATTGAATGATTCTGACTACTACACTGTTTGCCAAGTCCAAAGTTTGAGTCAAATTCGATAGATGAGTTTAGTAATGGCGGCTCATCCGAGCGCACGTGGTTTGTGAACCAGAACCAGGGAGAAATTTTCCGTGGGCCCAGCTCTCTCACACTACTATTTGTAAATCAGCTTGATAAACTGATAGCAATTCCTCAACTTTGCAGTGTGAATATCTGTGTTTTGTTACACCTTCCTGCTTTTTGCACATGTGGCTTTGCAAATTGCTAATAACATTGACAAAAAGTGTACAATGTGAACTGTGGCCAATAACATGCTTTTTTTATTACCATCTTATTATCTTTGGCAGCTAGGGTTGGATGTACTAAGCATTTGACGCAAACAGTGGTCATAATGTGCTACCAATATTTATGCGACCAGTGCAATATTTTGTGAACCAACCTATGTACTAATATGTGAGTTCAGAAACTAATGACTCGTGGTGTGTAGCGATTCGATCTGTCTTATGAATAATAATGAGGTTGGTTGCAAATTGCAACCCAGTATGGTTCGCTGCCATCACAGGTATGGTGGGCTGCTGGGATCAGCAGACCACCATGTATGTGAGGTTTTAAATAAAGCAGTTTTTTTAAATAGAGCCAGTTTTCCTTAACACACCACACAGGATGCATTTAATTACAATTAGAGAAAAATAACAAATATTATTTAAGACTAGGCAGGGCCATCCTACTTTAAAAAAAACACTCACAAAGGGGTTGTGGTTTACCATGACATTTCAATTATCTATAAAATATTAATATATTGTGACTGGATTTTGGTAGCAATACGTTCATATATCCTATCCAAATTGCTATTTAGAAGAGACAACCTAAACATGCCCTTTCTATATACTGATTTGGCAAGTAGCCACAAACCCAAACTGTGATTATGTAACGTCTTACTGAATCACGCTGTGTCTAACTGGTCCTTATTGTCTAGTGACTTCACTAGCGGTAGACAGTCATATTTACTAAGATAGACCCAGCACATAATGTGTGACAATCAGCTCTGCTGTACTGTGAGAATACGTAAAAAAAACTTCCAATAAGTGTTGAGTGATAAGGTCCTCGGCCACACAAATTAAAATAATGCTATGCTTCTGTGATGCTAAATGTACCACAGTGCAAAGGCTATTCAAAGATACCTTATGTGACATTTGTTTTTGAGCACAATTGTTTTCAACCAATCTACTATTTTCCTTCATATTTATTTTGCTTGGTAAATACCAGGGGCCGGATTTCTCAACACTTTTCACTGGTGCAAAGTCACCAAAGTGATGTTCACTAGTGCAAAGTATTAATTTCTTATTTACTTCCCAGTACAAACAAGTTTTGCACTGGAAAGTAAATCCTATCCACCACCTTAGGTACATCACCTCCGTTCCCATGCAACCACTCATGTTTTTTGATGCAAAGCCTTTCCTACGCACATTTGTTAATAGAGGTTTGTGCCAAACATACGTCTCCTTGAATAAGAAATTGTGTTTTTTTCTCCAAGTGTTTCTAACTTTGCATTTGTGCTGTACTGTATGTGCACACACACCAAGTGGGAAAAGTTAATTTTATAGTATTTGGCACTGGATGGATAAACTGTGCTAGACAAGGCACTGGGTAGCCGCAGCGTTTGTCAGCATTTAGGAAGAGAAGAGCAGGGCCATATTGTAGCAGAAATGATGCTGTCCTGCTCTCTCCCTCCCACATAAGGAACCACATCAATTTAGACTGCTGTACTGCACTGCATAACATATTAGTAAATATGTGGTTAAGAGTTAAAATACCTCCAAATTGCTTTATCTCTAGCGTCCTTTGAATCAATGTATGAAAATATCACTACCAGTTTAAAAGAAACTTCTCCTGGACTGAACATCAGAATGTGTCTTAAAAAGCTTTGTTGTTTCCAGGTACATCAGCATTGTCTACTTAACGACTGTGGAATTTAGGGCCACTCCAACATTTGAACTAGGAGCTTCTGGCCGAGGTCAACATGACCAAAAAAATTACTTTAGCAACTAATCATTACAGAGAAGCAGGGCATAAGTGTTCAAGACATCATGCTGTCAACACCTTAAGCAAGAAGCAATTCTCAAGCCAGCACGAAAGGACGGAAAAAGTGGTTCTAAGAACTATGGATTAGCATTGATACCTAAAGACGTTTGCAAAAAAAGTTTTGCTAAGTGAATCAATGGCCACTGACTGACATGAGCTGTCTCCTCAGAACATGGAGGCTACTACAGTGCAATGGAAGTAGACACTACTGCATAAGGACAATTTCCCCAATTCCAATATTCCCTCACTTCACGTACATATACAGCTAACCCTTGAAAACAATTCTTTCTCTGTACTCCCAGGCCTTAAGGTGGAGTAGGAGAGTCTGCTAGGAAAAGGGAGAAAGCAGATGTGTTGAGGTCAAGGTGAGCCATTACCATACTGTTGAAAGGCACGCACCAAGGGCCTCAGTGAATTGAACAAATCCAAATCAGGCTCACTGGCCCCAGTAAAACTTACAACGCAGACTCCGTTGGGGGTGGAACTGGAGGAAGGTATTAAGAAAATCCCACTGAAGGAAAATTATAGAGTGTCTGCCCACAACATGCCCTTTGGCTTGGACCACAGTACCCAAACTGATGGATGAAATATCCTCCAGGAAAGCAAACAGGTTCAGACACATTTTGCTGAACATTAAACTGACCATGACCAGGAGACAGTTTGAGACATTGGACAGGTATGTACGGATGAGCTTATCTGGATGATGCTCTTCTGACCTGATGGCACCAGCAGAGAGGCCAAGAAGGTTGCCTCCATGGATTGGGGTATTCTCCACAGGCTAGAACACCCTATACCACATAGGCCTTCGTGACTTGGTTGTCTGATCATATGAGGACTGCCTTCCCCATCAGAAGTGACAGAAGTTTAAAAGTACACTAATGGGGGGCACATGGGCTTCCTTGGGAACCAGCACTTCTGTTGTATCCCGACCCCCCCAGCATCACCCTGACAAACACAGGTGAATGATAGCCATATTCATCACTCCCAGTAGAGGAGGGGTTTGGAGTACTAACGTTGTGCAACACTGAGATCCAACCACTAGCCCAGCGAAAGCAGAATTTCCTTAGACATTAGGAACATTGCAGTTGTTACCCATCTACACCAACACCTCTTTGGGGGTGGTAAGCGCTATATAAATGCAATCACGGTGCTGCTGTAGGACAGCAGATGACTCATAGACGCATTTTAAGAAACCCCAGCTCTCATTCTCAAAAGACTATGAATATGTGAGCATCGCACCAATGTACCAATAATGAGTACTGCTTAGAGCACAAAAAGAAAAGAAAGATACAGACGTGTGCCTCACTAAAAAAAAATAAAAAAAAGACAATCACTAATAAGGAACTGTGAGGCTGCTGTTGACAAAAACGTTTACATTTGAAGAAGTTTTAAGAAGGACAGTGATAGACTCACAGCACCCAAGAGGCCTCAGAGTCAAACCCAGCATCTCACCAAAAGAAAACACCTCCTTCAAAATCAGCAACAAAAGGGATAAAAACATATGTACCAACACGCATTTGTTGTCGAACACACAGTTTCAGAAAAGTTCTTGTAGCAATGTAGGTTGCCATTATGCACTGAAGAGCTCAAACTCAGGTAAATGGCTACAATTTCCAGTATGAATTTGCTCAGTGACGGTCTTGAGCGGTGACGTCTATAAATACTATTTCAGGCCGAATGCCCTTGCTCTCTGTTCATGATCGAGGCTGAGGAGAGACCGCTTGCTGACTTCTCCTGAAGTAAATGCACAGATCAGAAACTAATGGAGCAGAAAATGAAGACTCATATAGGAGGTCGGTGAGCATGACGTGATGAGCTTTACAGGAATCATGTGAAGGCGCACAGATAATTGGTGGAGCGCTGACACTGCATTTTGTGGCTGTAGCAAAGATCTGATTCTTCAAATATCAGCAACATTTTGACAAAAAGCCAGCATGTGGTGGTAATATAGAGCATGTCTTGAAACTGAATTTCTAAAAAGCACGTTTTCTCGAGAATTGGCATGTTATACGAACTGAAAGGTCGAGAATAAACAGTGTGGTGCGTCTTGCAAAAAGCTTAAATGTTCATCTTCTCAAATTGAAAAAAAACTGTTTATACATGAAAATAATATTAATGCTTTGAAGGTGAATTTTAAACTCCTGGTAGATACTTCTAGTGGGGTATCACTGGCGATCAGAAAGAACGCTGTGCTCATTGAAACAGCTGAAATGAAAACAGAGACTTAACACAAAGGGTGAAAGTTGCTGAAGGTCTGCAAGAGAAAAGACAGCACTCTTGGGTATGACAGTTCCTTATTCAAATTAGTTTACCTAAGATGTGTAGTCGAGTGAGAAAATACGTTTTCATGAATATAATATTTTTAGTTCCTTAAAACAGAGTAACCAGTTCAGAAAAATACATCTAACACTTTCTTGGTTTCGTATAACCTTTCCAAGGAAAACTTAAGAATTCAGTTGTATTTTCTTGGACACACACAACATAACAGTCAGTTTCATTGTCCACACACAGTAATGCAAAGTTTTTCCCACTTTGTTTTTCAGATCTCCTTCCCTGACAGTAATTCTCCCATACTTTTCTCCTTCACCAGACTATATCAAACCTCTGTTAAGCCAAAAATGGTATACTTAGTAGTGCCTGGAGGAAGGTCAAAATACAGCATTGAGTCACTCCTGATGATCACTACGGGTTCCAACTACAAGAGAGGACAGTCTTGGCACTGAGGCAACCTGAAGCAGGTTCCCGGAAAAGATGGATATTTTCTTGGATAAAGTTACAAAATGTGGTAAAAACTATCCAGGGAAAGCTCACAAAAGATATCCAAACACCAAATATCAATCCGGGCCAAGATCCAGGCAAAAGTGTGACTCTTTTTGAGGTGGATGAACTGTATAATAATTGGTATGGCTTCAGGCAACGTACACAAAGAAAAAAAACACCAATGCATATAGGGAAATGAAACAGTGAGTGTTCTATCACAGTAATTTCCCTTAATTGTCATAGAAGTCCTGCTTGAAGGAATCCTGAAAAACTGAGTGTTGATGGATTGCCTGGTGTTGACCCATCTGCTAAAAAACTTGTAGGACAAGAAACTAAAGTCAAATGTGACTATATAAGTAGGATTAGTAATGGCGTACACAAAATCATTTGAAAATGAATGTGACCACAAATATTGTTATTGATTCTACATCATGCCATTGAATTCCATAATTCAGGAAAATTCAGGCAATAAAGACAAAAAAGGCAATTCATGAATGCATATTTATGTTTAGAATAACAACATACCCTGTGGGTCGATGTCCACACAAGGATCATTGACAAAATATTGGAAACACAAATATTGTGTGAACAGTCTATTGTGTCAAAAATATCAAGGACCAAAATTTCGAGAAGGTAAGTGCAAATAGTTAAGTATAGATTCACTATCTCCACATTTACATACTTTAAAGATATAAACAATTTATAAAACATTATGGAACAACAAATCCCATGTTTAGAAAAATCAGTGCTATAGAGTCAGAAGAGGCATATTTGTGCCCTAAATGGCATTGGTCTTCTGGTGGATACTCTCAATACAGCAGTCCAAGGTGCCTGTGATGGCAATGCCAGAACTTAGTTTCAATAATTTAAACCTGTGCTCAACCCCCTCGTGACACCAAAGTGATCAAAATCTGATAAGGGTAACCAGAGATATGAAATTTTAAAGATATAATGCACACAGTGGCAAAAAAAGTGAAGCATCAATCAGAGGTCATTGTTCATGGTTGACTGAGATGTTGCCACAAAGTTCAGCTGACTGTGATAGAGCATGGGTTGGAAAAACCAAACAAATCAACCTCGTTAAAGATTTTCCATTCAGACTCTGATATGCAGGATATAATCTTGCAATGTGGCAATGTTGTATGCTGTATCTGACTTAGTCCTCTCAAAGTCAGATTGAAGTCTGCAGCCTTCTCACTAAACAATTGGTGTTTGCAGGAAAAATTCAAAGTGAAAGGAATTCAAATTTCACAGCCTCCAAAATAGTTGCATCAGGTGGATAATCTTCAAGCCTTCACCTTGTCGAAAATTCTGTCTTCAGACTTACTCTTTTTACAGAGCTCAAAATTCTCCAGTGAGACAAGCCTGAATTTATATCAGAAGAACTCCACTCAAATTCAAACACCTTTTCCGCAAGGTGCCTCTGATGCCCCAGAAGTCCTGGTCATTCAACATTTTGTAAGTTCCGACTTTTCAGGCTTTCTGGAGCAGCTACTCCTGATCACTTCTGATGCTCTTAGGACCTCAAGGACAGCATGTATGGGCCAGGACTCGCTCCAACAGAGGCTACTAGTTGGGTCCATTCTATGCCCGATGTTCTAGACAGATGGGCACCTCAGGAAAAAAGGCTCCTAGCAACATGTTGTGTCCCTATAGCCACACAGGAGGTCAACCCACTGACCCTTGGAGTCAATATCTCAGTCCTATGTACAAGCAAGAGCATGTCTAGCCCTTCAGGTCTCCACACATGTCACAAACAGGAAGTCCAGTCTTCCTGTTTTCCCCCTGAGAGGTCCAGAGAAAGAGTGAGAGTGTTCCAGTGAGGTGCTAGAGACGTGTCACTGTCCCTTGTCACTGAGGAAAAGGTTCCTGGGGGAAACCCTTTCAACTTTTGCAGAACACCCTGTTTGCCTTCCTGCAAATTATCCCACAGTCCCTTATTCTGAGACAAATCCAAGATGGCATTGCCTTTCTGCCCATGTATGCTTCTGCTGTGCCAGCCAGGGGTGTGCTTAGGAAAATGAACATTCCCCTCCTACTCCATTGCACCAAACTGGTTCTGGAACCAGGTCACCCTCCCACTGGGTTGGTGCCAAGCTAAGTCCGTGAGCTCAGGAATCAAAAGACGTCTCTTCCTCAGGTCTTATGTTACACTTAACTATGAATGCGCAAAACTCATACTGATCCCTTTGAAGTTAATGAAGTTCCTAAACTCTCCCCCAGCTGCTCTTCCTAAGCTAAGAAGAGTCACACACTTCAGACTTGGGCCTTTCTGACAAATGGCCTAAGCACTGCTTATGCTCTTCGAGCAGCTTTTATGCCTCATAAGGTAATTAAGGGGAAACACTGACAGATGCCAACTGTTGGCAATCTAATGCTAATTTGCCTACCCTAGGTTCAGGCAAACAAAGTATAAAAATGTTTACAATTACGTTTCCTAAATATTTATTACAAATCTGAGTTCATCACGGAACTGGGTTTTTAGTAAACATTAAAAATAGTGTTTCAATGATTCAATAGTTTATCCCAAACCAAAGATAGTTCTAATTTTATCCTGAACTTTAGTTTTTGGCACAGGACAGATGCTGCCCTTTCACAGTGACAATTTCAGGGTCTTGTCACTGTATGCACCACTTTTTAAAACTAGGCACCCTACCTTGGGTGCTATAAGACCTACTTAGAGGGGCCGGATTTAATATTTTAAAGAAGGGTTACTGTCAAAAAGAGTCATATTGACATGTTTGTCTGCAGGTTTAAAAGCTGGAGTAGTCAGGCTACACAGGTATGTGTGAAGCCATGTTTTGTTTGTCTACCTAGTGGATCACACAGTATGTGCTGCAGTCCACAGGTGACATTTAGCCTTTTTTTGTGCCATTGGTATATTTTATACTAAATACACCATGGCGTTAATGGAAAGTTAAATATGCCAATTAGGAGTTAGCCAGTTTTACCATGTTTCAAGAGCCAGAATACAGACACAGGGAACTGGACAGCAGTGCCCAAGAAGGCAAAGATTAAATGAGCGGCAGCATTAGTCAACAAAAATGGGGGTAACAAAATTAGGCACTTTCTCACATGCTCAGGGACCATAAGGCTGTGGCTTTTTTATTTAGTGCAAGTGTCATCTTATATTACCCAATTGGTCAACTTGGCAATCTCCAAAAAGAATAATTAATTACAACTTTCTAGTTTATTGGTTAGTGTGTGCCACTGTTAATGTGATTAATTACATTAGGAGTCCTTATGGAGAATAGGTCTAGTTACACAGACGCTTGTTATTTCTATTTAAAATGCTTATCCAACTTATTATGAGAAGGGAGGTTGTATCAAATAAAGAATTCTTATAGGTCAGTGGTTTCAGTGTGTCATAGTCTGATGGACATTTCAATAATATCAATGAATTCTTTGAATTTATAAAAAATAAATGGAACAGATGCCTGATAGAACAAGCTGCTACCTGTAGCAGCATATGTTGTTGTTTTCTCACCCAATTTACCTTGGCTGGAGAACAAGGCAAGACTGTTACTGAAATAATGTTTTTTTTGTGCTTTATGTCCCTCAGGGTGCTTCAGATGCTAGGTCCTTCATTTTAACCACAAAGTTTAGATCTAACTGAACATTCTTCTGTTACTGTTGGAGCACAAAGATGTCTACATTTCATCCTGTTTTTAGAGGCAGCTATGCCATATGTGGTTAGTAGTTTGTGTGAATTTAAGCCTGTATAGTTGAAATTTGGAGTGTAACAAAGTGTACCCTTTTTGTGGTACTGCCAGCCCCCCCAAATATTTCCCTCTATGGTTTTGCTGGTGATAGGATTTTGTGCAATGTACCTGTTAGAAATGGGGTTTCTGGTTGGCTAGGGTATGCACCTCAGCCAGGCAGAACTTACCCACTCTAGTCAGGGCAAGGGAGTTACACGTCCAAGATAACCCCTGCTCACCCCCTTGGTAGCTTGGCACGAGCAGTCAGGCTTAACCCAGAGGCAATGTGTAAAGCGTTTGCACAACACACACACACCTGTGACGCAATATCCCCACCACAAAGGAAACACAACACCAGATTATATGAAAATATACTGTATTGTACACAACGTAATTATCAGACCAACATCACATAATAGTACTATCCCGCTACCTTAGCAGTTGTCAGAACGTTACACATTAGTTACTCTGCAAACTAGCAGTAGTCACACATAACACACAGGTTACTCAGTATTCTGCAACATAAGCAGTAGTCAGGAAACACGTAATCACATTAGAACACTTGTCATAAGAATATCATACAACGCCCATAGTAGGAACATTAGAAAACCTATGGCAAGTTAGGGAAACATATTAGCAAGTCACGCCCATAAAAGGAACATGTGCACACATATGTAAAAGCATCATAGAACAGGTAGGCAATATATCATAATAGCAAAGTCTGTAGAAAGAACTTTAGATTAGGAACATATTGGTCCATTTAAAAGTACCTGTCTTGATGGGGAGGCACTTCCAGTGCCTAAAACAACTAATGGGGCCCCCGGCGCTCCTCTGCGCAAAAACGGGGGCCTCCCTCAATATGGCAGACCGAGAGGGGCGGCACGCACCCTCTCTGAATTTTTTACGGGCCCCTTCTGGGACCCGTGATCACTGGGGGGCCCCCCGGGCCTCCACCGGCCCTCTCCAAGGGGGGGCCCAAGTCAGGGAAATCCTTTAAAGTGGGGGGGGGGGGGGGCCTCGCGCTCCCTCCTGGCAAAGATGTAAAAGATCGTTGCAGGGGTCAGGGGCCACAGCACCCTGCCCCTGGGAACAACTAAACAAGAAGGAGCACAGGGCTGGTGGGCCCAGCTACAGGCCAGCACAAGGGGTGCAGATGGTGGCAGTTCCTCCTAGTGACCAGGCAGGTCACAGGTCAGCACAGCAGCAGCAGTCCATGGCGGTTTCCTGGTGAGTCCATTCATCAGCGTTCTGTGTCCAGTTTCAAGTTCCAAGAATGTTCAAATTGTGGGGAAAATTCCCCTGTACTTATAGTCAGTTCTTACAGTGTTTTACAATGGTAGGGAGAGGAGGTTCCAGCCAGTTACAACTGGTTCTGGGAGTGCCCCCTCTCTCCTTTCAGCACAGGCTCCAAACATCAGTGGGGGGTTAACGACCCTATTGTGTGAGGCCAGGCACAGTCTTTACAAATGCAGGTGTGCCCCGCCTCCCCCTTCTCTCAGCCCAGGAAGACTATTCAGTATGCAGATGCACCTCGGTGACACCTCCACCCTCCCTGTGTACAGGCTGTCTGAAAAGTATGCACAAAGCCCCAACTGTCACTCTGCCCAGAAGTGGATTGGAGTCAAGCTGCAAAACACCAGAATTATAAGCACAGATAAATGCGCACTTTCTAGAAGTGGCATTTCTGTGATAGTAATAAAAAATACACCCACACCAGTAAGCAGTATTTATTATCACCATCACAACCATACCAAACACGCATACGCTACCCCTCATAAATCAGACAATACCCCTTACACATAAGGCAGGGCATTTCTAATGCAATCCTATGATAAGGCAGCACTCACAGCAGTGAGACACCAAGTTAGGCTGTTTGTCACTACTAGGACAGGCCATGCAATATGGCACATGTCCTGCCTTTCTACATACATGGCACCCTGCCCATAGGGCTAGCTAGGGCGTACTTTAGGGGTGACTTACATGTATTAAAAGGGGAGTTCTGGGCCTGGCAAGTAAATTTAGATGCCAGGTCCCTGTGGCAGAAAACTGCGCACACAGGCCCTGCGCTAGCAGGCCTGAAACAGGTTTGAAAGTCTACTTCAGTGGGTGGCGCAAGAAGCGCTGCAGGCCCACTAGTAGTATTTAATTTAAAGGCCCTGGGTATAGAGATACCACTGTACAAGGGACTTATAGGTAAATTAAATATGCCAATTAGGTATAAGCCAATCATACCAACTTTAGATGGGAGAGCACCTGCACTTTAGCACTGGTCAGCAGTGATAAAGTGCTCAGAGTCCTAGAGCCAACAGCGAGAGGTTAGAAAAACCAGGAGGAAGGAGGCAAAAAGACTAGGGATGACCATGCGTGTGGCCAAAAGTCCAACACAACCCCCTACCAGCCAAAAGCCAGGGGAGAACAATCAATACCTTGATGTACTTCCCTGATTGGGGCGATAGAACAAGGACCCAGGCCCACAACAGCAGGGGCATGTTCCAGTTCTACGCCTTCCTGACTCCACTGGGATCTCTCTGTCAATGCGTCCCAGACAGCCTAGACCAACCCACAGGGATTCTCTAGCTGCCAATGGCCAGAACCAGGCCCCAGGCCATCTAGGAGCCTCTGGTCTCTGAAACCATAATGAGTGGGGGGCGGTAGCCCCAGGTGCAAAGCAACCTGTCTCCACTCCATTTCCGATCAGTTCAGGTGCTCTACCCTGCCACTGATCCACCAACCTAGGGCCCGCACCCATAGGTTCTACAGGGGCTAGAGGCGAGGCTCTCCTCCCTCTACCCCTCCTTCTAGGATCCCGCCCTCCTCTCCTAGGAGGAGTATCACCAGAATCCACACTTGCCAGGGTGCTGGGTACAGCAGCCCTGCACAACTTTCTTGCCAGCCCAGGATCACTACCTGGCGACTGACCACCCAACCTAGGGAAGACACCCTTGGGTTGCACCGGGGTCCGGGGCGGGCTTCCCCCTCCCTGAACCCCACTTCCAGAGTCCTGCGTCTCCCCACCTCGGGAGAAGCCACCAGAAGTTTCACACGGGGGGATGAGCACACTAACCGCCCCCCCAACCAGATCAGAGTTTACCCCCTGAACCTGTCTATCTAGTCCAGGGACGACACCCTTAGACTGGACCATTGCCCAGCGAACCAGGACTTCCTTGGGAGCACACCTACCCCCTACCAGATCAGAGCTTACCCCCTGAATCTGGCAATCCAACCCAGAGTCACTACCCTGCGGTTGAACCACTGCCTGGCGCACCAGGACTTCCTTGGGAGCACACGTACTCCCCATCAGGTCAGAGTTTACCCCCTGAACCTGATCATCCAACCCAGAGTCACCACCTAGCGGTTGAATCATTGCCTGGCGCACCAGGACTTCCTGGGGGGCACACCTACCCCCCACCAGGGAAACACTTTCCCCAAGGGCCACACAAGAGTCTGGCTGGTGCAGGTCTCCTGACCTCTGCCCATCGGACAGAGTCTGGATTCCCCCCAGCCCAGAAATGGTCTCACCAAGGTCATTCCTGGGGGGCTCTGCTCTCAGAGCTGACCCCTAACCCTCCAGGTTCTCCACTGGGGCCCGCAGCCCCCTCTCAACCCTATGCCTGGATTTCCGCCTCCTCCGCTGTAGAACGAGACTACCAGACACCAGGACCGGCGGAACGCTATCACCAGCCACCCGCCTAAGTCCTAATGACAAAATGGGATCCTTCTGAACAGCTGGCCCTACGGCACAGGTTAGGCTCACCTCCTGGCGTTCACTCATGGAACCTTCAGGGACCTGGGACGGGATCTCGGGCACCTTGGGCCTCAGCCCAGCCCCATTCCCTCTCATCTGAGACGGGACATGGGGTCCCTCACCCACCCCAGTCCACTGGGACCTACCTGGGACACTCCATTCCTTTCCCACCACACCTTGTTGGGAAACACCTAGACCACTCTCATTAGGAACACCCCCTAATGCCACACCAGACCCTCTGGTACGCAACCAGAAGTCTGCCTCCTTTGCGAGCTCCCTGGGGTCAGAGAGCTCACACACTGACAAGTGTTGGCGTAACTCTGAAAAACAACAACGAAACAGGTGCTCTCTGAGAATCAGATTAAACAGCCCTTCAAAATTGTTTACTGTGCTACCCTTCACCCATCCATCTAGTGCAATGCAGCAATCCTCCACAAACTCCTCCCAAGACTGGTGGGACAGTTTCTTACCACCGCTAAACCTTTTTCTGTATTCCTCAGGGGAAAAACCATACTTCACAATCAGTGCGTTCTTCACAGCGGAGTACCCCTCCCTGTCACTCTCTTCTAGAGTCAGTAGGGCATTCCTCCCCTCCTCGGGAATAAAACTCCCTAGGCCAGTTCCCCAATCCTTCTCAGGGATCCTGCGCTCTACCAGAGCCTTCTCATATTCCTTTAACCACTGACGTATGTCACCCCCCTCTTGGAACCTAGGTACCAGATCTATGGGTATGTGAGGAACATCTTTGCTACAGCACTGTACATTGCTGCCACCACTGGACTCCATCTGCAGCGCTGGTGAGTCCAGAACCTTCAGACTGCGCTCTAGAGCGAGTCTTTCTCTGGCAAAGGCCCTCTCTGCCTCTGCCATTCTCTCCTGTACTAAGGCCTTCTCTACCTCAGCCCTTCTCTCCTCAACAGCTAGGCTCGCTAACTGCAACTTCAGGTCCCTCTCTTCCCGCCTATCTCTTAGCTCATCAGGCGTCAAGGAATGAGAGGTAGCCCTGCTTCTTACACTGGACCCAGCAAGGGACTCCCTATCACTGGGGCCTTCCCTGTCAACTGGCGTCCCCAACCGGTCATTCTCACCCTCCTGATCAGTCTCTCTACCCCTCTCTAGGGATGAGGTCTGGGAGCCCTCCCATTGGGAACCCTCGCTACACTCAGGATCCTCTGGGTACCCCCTAAGCACACTCCCTCCCTGGGTAAATGTCACAAACCTTTCAAAGAAATTCAGAGATCTCCTGAGGTCCCCTTCTACAGGCAGCCCTCTCTCTCTACAGAACCCCTCTAATTCCCCCTGCGTGTAAAACGGCAGGTCCTCTTTATCAAAGGTAAGCC
This sequence comes from Pleurodeles waltl, assembly GCF_031143425.1. Taxonomy (NCBI): domain Eukaryota; kingdom Metazoa; phylum Chordata; class Amphibia; order Caudata; family Salamandridae; genus Pleurodeles; species Pleurodeles waltl. The sequence continues at coordinate 936,060,169 of NC_090445.1, forward strand.
CCATCTTGAAAAGGTACAAATAACTCAACTGTGACAACCACAATACCCCAGCGTGAGAACTGAAAACAGGAAAAATGACCAAAGAGAGAAAGTTAAGAGAAGCCAAACATGTGATGGTCTAAACGCAATCCTTGTAGTGAAATAATGAGTCACAATGGTATTGTGCAAGCGCAAGTCCTATCCTCACCGCTGACTTCCAATGTTAGAAATGGGGTTTCTGGTTGGCTAGGGTATGCACCTCAGCCAGGCAGAACTTACCCACTCTAGTCAGGGCAAGGGAGTTACACGTCCAAGATAACCCTTGCTCACCCCCTTGGTAGCTTGGCACGAGCAGTCAGGCTTAACCCGGAGGCAATGTGTAAAGCGTTTGCACAACACACACACACCTGTGACGCAATATCCCCACCACAAAGGAAACACAACACCAGATTATATGAAAATATACTGTATTGTACACAACGTAATTATCAGACCAACATCACATAATAGTACTATCCCGCTACCTTAGCAGTTGTCAGAACGTTACACATTAGTTGCTCTGCAAACTAGCAGTAGTCACACATAACACACAGGTTACTCAGTATTCTGCAACATAAGCAGTAGTCAGGAAACACGTAATCACATTAGAACACTTGTCATAAGAATATCATAAAACGCGCATAGTAGGAACATTAGAAAACCTATGGCAAGTTAGGGAAACATATTAGCAAGTCACGCCCATAAAAGGAACATGTGCACACATATGTAAAAGCATCATAGAACAGGTAGGCAATATATCATAATAGCAAAGTCTGTAGAAAGAACTTTAGATTAGGAACATATTGGTCCATTTAAAAGTACCTGTCTTGATGGGGAGGCACTTCCAGTGCCTAAAACAACTAATGGGGCCCCCGGCGCTCCTCTGCGCAAAAACGGGGGCCTCCCTCAACATGGCAGACCGAGAGGGGCGGCACGCACCCTCTCTGAATTTTTGACGGGCCCCTTCTGGGACCCGTGATCACTGGGGGGCCCCCCGGGCCTCCACCGGCCCTCTCCAAGGGGGGGCCCAAGTCAGAGAAATCCTTTAAAGGGGGAGGGGGGATGCCTCGCGCTCCCTCCTGGCAAAGATGTAAAAGATCGTTGCAGGGGTCAGGGGCCACAGCACCCTGCCCCTGGGAACAACTAAACAAGAAGGAGCACAGGGCTGGTGGGCCCAGCTACAGGCCAGCACAAGGGGTGCAGATGGTGGCAGTTCCTCCTAGTGATCAGGCAGGTCACAGGTCAGCACAGCAGCAGCAGTCCATGGCGGTTTCCTGGTGAGTCCATTCATCAGCGTTCTGTGTCCAGTTTCAAGTTCCAAGAATGTTCAAATTGTGGGGAAAATTCCCCTGTACTTATAGTCAGTTCTTACAGTGTTTTACAATGGTAGGGAGAGGAGGTTCCAGCCAGTTACAACTGGTTCTGGGAGTGCCCCCTCTCTCCTTTCAGCACAGGCTCCAAACATCAGTGGGGGGTTAACGACCCTATTGTGTGAGGCCAGGGCACAGTCTTTACAAATGCAGGTGTGCCCCGCTTCCCCCTTCTCTCAGCCCAGGAAGACTATTCAGTATGCAGATGCACCTCGGTGACACCTCCACCCTCCCTGTGTACAGGCTGTCTGAAAAGTATGCACAAAGCCCCAACTGTCACTCTGCCCAGACGTGGATTGGAGTCAAGCTGCAAAACACCAGAATTATAAGCACAGATAAATGCGCACTTTCTAGAAGTGGCATTTCTGTGATAGTAATAAAAATACACCCACACCAGTAAGCAGTATTTATTATCACCATCACAACCATACCAAACACGCCTACGCTACCCCTCATAAATCAGACAATACCCCTTACACATAAGGCAGGGCATTTCTAATGCAATCCTATGAGAAGGCAGCACTCACAGCAGTGAGACACCATGTTAGGCTGTTTGTCACTACTAGGACAGGCCATGCAATATGGCACATGTCCTGCCTTTCTACATACATGGCACCCTGCCCATAGGGCTAGCTAGGGCGTACTTTAGGGGTGACTTACATGTAGTAAAAGGGGAGTTCTGGGCCTGGCAAGTAAATTTAGATGCCAGGTCCCTGTGGCAGAAAACTGCGCACACAGGCCCTGCGCTAGCAGGCCTGAGACAGGTTTGAAAGTCTACTTCAGTGGGTGGCGCAAGAAGCGCTGCAGGCCCACTAGTAGTATTTAATTTAAAGGCCCTGGGTATAGAGATACCACTGTACAAGGGACTTATAGGTAAATTAAATATGCCAATTAGGTATAAGCCAATCATACCAACTTTAGATGGGAGAGCACCTGCACTTTAGCACTGGTCAGCAGTGATAAAGTGCTCAGAGTCCTAGAGCCAACAGCGAGAGGTCAGAAAAACCAGGAGGAAGGAGGCAAAAAGACTAGGGATGACCATGCGTGTGGCCAAAAGTCCAACAGTACCACTGCCAAACAGTGGTACAGCACATGCCTAAAAAAATTATTATTATTGATTTCACCTATTTGGCTTAGTTACCTTTCCTGTATGGCTTTGGTAGATGATGCAAGAATTACATAAGTGGTGTGAAGTTAATATCATAAATGGGCAGAAATGTGTGTTACTCCATCCAGATATATGATAAAAATAAAGAGCTCGAGCGATCACCATTGTGCTCTTCCTGGGCTTCAGTTAACAAATATTGCAATTACACATTGTAAATGAAAAATGCCTATACCATGGAAGAAAACAATTTTCATGCATTAGCTATATCCTCAAGTCACCCTTAATATATGCATTGTAAGTCCATGGATGGGAAGGGGTATTTAACATCTAAAAATGCCTTCACAGTGGACAAATGCAAAACCTATTTTCACTTTGTAGATAAAGCTTTATTTTCTATAAAAAAAGGCCTATGTATGAATAGAATATCTTTTTCATACTTAAGTGTTAGAAATTGGGTTATAGTCGAGGAATGTGAGAGCCTCATTCAAATAATAAACACAATCCTTGTCAGGTTGACACACAAACCTCACCCAAATAAACGTGTGCTTGGCCCTCTCATAGCTTGGCACAAAGCAGGCAGGCTTAACTTAGAGGCAACTTGGAAAATATATATGCAACATTCAAACAGTAATAAAGTGAAAACAAAGCACAAGAAAAATCGAAAATCTAATAGAGAATGCTTTAGTAAATAAAAATTACACTGGAATGATAAAAACTAGGGGTGGGTGGTGTTCGCTGAGTTTGATCCCACTGAATTACATAGAATTATATAAAAATTTCTGCAGATTCTATAGGATTCTGCGATGGGGCAGGGTGGACATTTTGCTCTATTTCTAAGACCAAAATGCACCCTTGGATCCAAAAATGGATGTAAGGATGTGTTTTGTGTTAACAAATTAGCTCAGCCAAATACCACTTGGCGCCCTTGCATACTCTACAGTGATTAAAACTTTCTTTACAGACCACTGAATAATTTTTAATTCTGTCGGTGGAGTTGCAGACTAATTACTCAGTATTTCCACATTATTAGAGTAATGCAGAGTTACCATAATTCCTCCAATTCCACCAGTGGAAATGACATTTCCTCCCAGGCCTAATAAAAATCCAGTCAGAACAACCGAATTATGAATTTTTAAAATGTTAGGTAAAAATAGTGGCAAAAGAATGAAGCGCCAACTGTGAGTACTTGTTCTTACTTCAGGAATGAGTCAAAAGTTTTGGAGTGGAGCTGGGCTGGGTAGGAGTCCAGGTTCAGATCCACTGGAAGTTGTAACATATGTCCTTGGTGTGAGGTTGGGCGTGGTCCATCAAACCACCAATTTTGAGCTACGCAGTGTTGTGATACGAGGCCCTGAATTGTCCTGCATCGGATAATCTGAAGCCCCTGATCAGGAGCTGTAAGGTGCTGCAATGCGAGCCCTTGAGTCATCTTGCACCACTCTTCATTAGGTCTGGTGAAGCTGTCGATCAAAAGCTGCAAGGTAATGCAAAATGTCCTGCATCACGTGCAGTGTTGCTGCCAATCAGCAGCTATGAGGTGCTGTGATGCAAGGTCAAGCTCCGTCCTGCTCCACACTGCATTGGATCTGGCAAAACATTCAGTTGAGCAGGGAGTGGTACATTAAGGACCCCAGCCAAAGGTTCAGAACTCTAGCTACAGCATTTGGGGGTCAGGATTCACAGCCCAGTTAAGGGGACCAGATCAAGTCCGGTTGGGTCTGGTCAGCTGTAAAGCAGACAAGGTCCCTTGAAGCTTGTTGTGTCCCTATAGCTCAATCAGGAGGTCAGCCAACTTACTCTTGGATTCACTTCTAGGATACTGGTTTCAAGGCAGGCAGGTTCAGAAGTGTTCTCATGAAAGGTTCTGATGGAGACAGTTTTATACTCAACCCTAATCTGTGTTTGACAGTAACTCTCTTTGTCTAGCCTTAACTGGTTCTGGTCAGGGTCATTTCCTCCCTCTTCCCTGGTTTTGGCTCCAATCTGTCTAGGGTACCAAATGGCAGACAGGCAGGCCCGGCCGTGTGGTGCATTTGCCAGTTACAGGTCAGGCAGCTATAGAAGCTAAGGTGGACACAGTCCTCAGGTTACCCTTTGAGAACCAGGAGAGTCTGAGTGTATCTCCCCAGCCCTTCCTGCTCAAGAGAGGAATAAACTTCTCCACACCCAAGGCCCTTTTGTCTCTTGTCTGTAACAAATACCCATCACGACACAGGAGAGCTATTAAGTCATGTGACCCTGGACACTAGGAAAATTGTGCCTCTAGTTTAGGCAGAAAAATGCCAACTTTCTAAAAGTGCCATTTTCAAAACAGTAATTTCAAATCTGCCTTTACCATTAAAGAGAATTGTAAATTACAATTTATTTGAGTGTAAAAGGCGTTGTTCAATTTGGTCCCAAACCAAAATTAGAACTTACTAAATGTAATACTGTAATTAAGAGTTTGTCTATGGGAGAGATATACTTAGAACTGTGAAAACAACTTTCGGAGTTTATCCCTACCCAGACATGTAAAACTTAAGTACACATGTCCTACTTTTTTTCAAATACTTTGCACCTTGCCCATAAGCCTTCAAGGCTTGCTTTAGGGATGGCTTGAAGTATTAAAAAGGAAGGCTTAGGCCTGGCAAAAGGTTTATTCTGCCAGGTTAAAATGGCAGTTTTAAAACTGCACACAGTCTACAATGGCAGGCCTGGGGCTTATTTTAAAGGACTTCGTGGATGCCACTATGAGTGCTGCGACCCCCTAATGGCATTTAGTTTACAGGCCCTGGGTACATGTAGTACAAGGTACAAGGTACTATGGACTTTATGTAAATTAAAAGGGCCAATCAGGTGGATGTTAATAAAACCATATTTAAAGGAGAAAGCATGCGCACTTTACCACTGGTTAGCATGGGTAAAGTGCAGTGTCCTAATCCAGCAAAAATTGGTTTAGATACAAAAGGAAAAATCTGGGGAAATACTACACAAAAAATGGTCATTTCCAACACCAGAAATTGAAAAAATACTACAATGGCCATCTAAACCTATTTATACCCATTTTATTATTTCACTGTTGAAAGTAGATTTTGATACCTTTATTGGAAACATGAGGCCTAAGAGTATGCTGGCTTAGAAATGGTTCGCTTGTTGGCCCTGTTCTATTAATCAAATACACATCATTGGCTAACTTGAAAACTACTCTCCACATGGACAACAGTGGTTTGGCCTGTGGCAGGACGATGGAGGGAAGTGTCAACAAGGGAAGAGTCATCTTTTGGGAATCAGTGAAGGTCATTTCCCATCCTCTTCAGCTGCTTGACCATGAGAGTATGTCTTGCTCTAGTTCATTAAATCTTCAGTGTAGTTTTCCAGCGGCCTTACTATATCGTCCCCCTGGCCCAGTTCAACATTTATTACAATTATTCCCGGAGCAGGTCACTGAACTAATGTGCAATAAGCCAAATTTCACTATTCTTGATGATTTCAATATTCATGCAGGAAATCAAGATAAGGCTGCGGCTAAAAGATTTTTGTCCGATATGGCCACGCGGGACCTAATACAATTGGTCAGAAGCCCAACACATAATAAAGGTCATACTATCAACCTAGTTTTTAATAATGCAGCTGGTCTAACATCCTTGCCTCCCTCTCCTCTGGCTTGGTCAGATAATTTCTTAATCTCTCTTAACCTGCCCACCCCAGCAGCAGGGAACAGAGCTCCAACTCTCCTAAAGAGATAAAGAGATATTTTATCTATTAAGAGAAATTGCCTACTCTCATTTTCATACTGAATCAGTGAAAGCCTCTCATATACACAATAACAATCTGGGATCATTCTTTCAGGAAAAAATCTTAGACATCTATTTGGCCTCGCCGATGGGCACTTCCCATGCTCTTAGAGAGATGGGTTTAAACGGCGCAGCGGTGCTTTCACATTTTCCGCCTCTCTCTCCGGAACTGGTTTCAACATTACTGGACACTCTTAAATCTGGCTCCCCCCTGGACCCGGAACATCCCACAATTTTATCGCTAGGGTCATCTGTCATAGTTCCTATTCTGACCGACATGTTGAATCTGTCGCTGTCCAGCAGTATCCCCCAGCAGTGGAAAATGCTATAGTGAAACCTCTGCTTAGTAAACCTAATTTAGATGCATCCATGTTGAATAATTACAGATCCATCTCCTTGCTGCCAGCCCTCTCTAAGATACTGGAAAAACATGTGAACACGCATCTCTTTAATTTCCTTGAGGACAATAATATTCTTCATATTTCCCAGAAGGGCTTCAGACCTATACTGAGCATGGAGTCAATGTGGATTGTACTCACGGAAGAGGTCGGGAAGCGTCTTGATCAGGGACTGGTGTCAGCGATTATTCTTCTTGATCTCAGTGCTGCATTTGACACTGTGAATCACACATTCTACTTCAAAGAATGAGGGAGATTGGAGTTACAGGCAATACTCTGAGCTGGTTCTCCTCTTTTCTAGAGGCAAGATCATTTGAGGTGCTAGATTGATCTTTCTTCTCCAGCTGCTTTAATAGCAGCTGGGGAGTGTCACAATGCTCTACACTTAGCCCCACTTTATTTAACATCTACATGTCGCCACTGACAAAGACAATGGAGCCACATGGTTTCTCTCTAGTTTCATACGCAGATGGCACCCAGCTGGTGGTCTCCTTCTCAACTGAGCAGAACTCGTCTGAGTCGGCACTCACCCCCTGTAACGCCACTCCTCATCGCAGCGCCTCTTTTTCGGACCACGGTCGGTTCGCGCTGCCGATTGTCAGAGCGCCGCGCCCCGCGTTTTCTTGCCGTTTTGGCAACACGTGCTGGGAAGCCTGTTTTGCGCTCCCCATCGCATCGCCTTTTCCAACTTTAGGGCAGTGTCTTCTCTCCAGTCGGTGGTGGTCTTTTTCTGGTCTTTTTTCTTGTCTTTTTCTTGTTTTCTGTGTACTGCATTCCTTAGTGTTCCTGCTGGTGTCCATGTTGTCTTCTTCCTGTTTTCATTTCGCAGCATGTTCTTTTTCTTATATACTACATCCCTTTTTTCCTATTCTTTTCTATGGGTTTTTCCCAATTCAAGATGGTGTTGTTTTAATTTCCTGTGATGTCACTTCCTCTTTTCCAGTATATAAGCCACTCAGTCTTGCTCTACCTTGCGTTGAAAACACTTCCCTTTGGTAGTGCTCTTCACTTCTGTTCGTCATTCCTGTTTTCGCTATTGGAGAATTTTTGCCTTGTTTTTCCTGTTTTCAAGTCCTGTTTTTTCTTCTTTTTCAGGAGTTCCTGTTTGAGTTTTTTTTTATTGGGGTTTTTCTTCTGGGACTCCTTCTGGAGGGTACGATCTGCTTAGGCGTTTTCTGTCAAGCGGCACCGTGGCTACTAGAAAGGGTCGCCCCTATCTGGGATTATCCAGAACCTGCAGAAGCCCGGGTGTTTTCTCCAATCCTGCATCCAGAGGTGAGAAGCCGAGTGCAGTTCGTGACACCCCCTGCCTACGGGCAGTGTCCGAATGGATGTCTGAATGTAAACTTAAGCTAAATGTAGATAAAACAGAGGTCATAATCTGAGGCCAGCATTCTCAGCTGAATCTCATTTACTCTGTGCTTCACTCGTTAGGGGACTTGCCCCCTCCCAAGGGATACATCAGGAGTTTAGGAGGATGGCTTGACCCATGGTTGACCATGGATCATCAGGTGAAGAAAATCTCCTCCACTTGCTTTGGTACATTCAGACTCCTAAGAAAGGTGTTTAAAATACTTCCACCTATTGCAAAGAGACTCATCATCCAGGCACTCATTATTTCCTGCCTGGATTACGGTAATGCCTTGTACCTCGATGCTCCAAAATATGTTAAAAAGAAACTACAGGTGATGCAGAACACTGCCGTCCATCTTCTTTTTGATATACCCAGGCATAATTCAGCCAAATCAGCGCTCTCTTCTCTGCATTGGCTCCCAGTGGAACAACGTATAAAGTTTAAAACATTGTGTTGCATCCAGAGAGCTCTCGATAACAAAGGTCCCCTGCTTTTGCAAACCCTTGCCTCTTTCCATAATTCTGTTAGACATCCCAGGTCCTCTTTGGCAGCTCTAGCCTCAATCCCCTTAATAAAAAAGTCTAAATGGGGCAGAAGCTCTATGGCATGTCTTGGTGCCAAGTTTTGGAATTCTCTGCCCCTGGGCCTACTACAAACCAACCACAAATTATCCTTTTGTCATCTACTGAAACTTAAACTTGGTCCCTCAGTCCGTGTCTTGAACACTTCCGTTTAGCGCTGGGAGGCGTTTGGGTAGCCATGCGCTCTATAAGTCCTCATAACATAACATAACATAACAAGTGGTCACTTGCTAAGCCATTTGAAAATGGGACAAGATCAGCTGGCAGAACAAATTGGAGCTTTCACAATTCTTACGTTTTGTTAGAAATGTCATATGGAGTTGTCGGATCTGCAAACATCGATTTCCGCGGTCACTGTAGCTTTTCTGCTCCACCCACAGCAAGTGAGAAAACCAGGTCAAGCACTGACAATGCAGAAAACACATCACCTGCACAGGGGAGTAACTAGGTGAGGGCCAGACCTCTGTTAGGTGGAAAAAGGCTATGGCCATTTTAGATGAGGAGCTCTGGTGAGGTTTACTATAAGCTGAGAAAGCAGGTGCTGAAAAGGAGGTTTTCTGCAAGAAAAAGGAGGATTTCTGCAAGAAAAAAGAGGATTTCTGCTAAACAAAAGCCAGGATGGGGTGTAGGAGGAGATTGGTACCTCACCACCACTTCCTCAGAACACTCTCAGAAATGCAATTAACACCTCTGAAAGAAAGAAGTCTCTGCCTAAATGCGGCAAGAAATAATGCTTGGTGACTCCAGACTCCTACTGATATTCGGGGACTGGAACTGCTCTCAGAGGATCAGGTGTTTGGCTTTCTTTTCCATGCTACAAGGACACAAAAAGGCAGGACTCCTGAATCCAGTAATGCCTAGGTGACAACTGAGGCCAAGATAATACATGAATCATGGCTACAGAGCAGTGTGCTGCCTAGAAGCCTGCAGTGAAGACCAAGGGTTGTAGGAGTGACTGGGAGGAACTTTCCTAAAAGTTGGATAAAAGTTACTGTTAGTCATTTTATTTCCACCACTGAAGGACCAGTAGCAGATGTTAAGTCTTCCCGAAAGAGAGCGCACAACAGCAGGTAGAACAACCAGGTTTGTCCTGCCTGAAGCTTTTTGATGCACTGAAAATGCATTTAGTGGGACCTAGCCATAAAAGTATCTGCCATTGTGGAGCCCCGCCCAGGTACAGCTTTCACCACTGCCCCATTCATGGATTTTAAGGACCAACAAAAATCTACATCTGAAGGTAATGTTTTGGAACAGGGCGAGTCAGCAAAGAAACACCAGCAGTGAAGTTAACTAGGTGTCAGTGAAATCCAGCTTTTTCCCCCTCAGATTCGTTGTTGATAAAACCAAAGGCTTCATGGGATGCTTGACAGTGGTGTATCTTTCTTTAAGAGTCCCGCAACAGCTTCAGTTTCTTGCCTTGCCCCACTGGAAGTTTGGTGCAAAAGAAGAAAAAGAGTAGGGGCTCTATTTACAGATCAGCAAATGTGCGAGATCTACTAAAAAGTGATGAGTGTCCTGTATAGGTCACAGATAAGACAGGACATGCATCACTTTTTAGCAGCTGATTGGCATCCACCAATCTCTAAATAATTCTTCAATCATAAGGTCAAAAGCAATGTGGCATAAATATCTCTCTTTCCTCCACCGTGATTCGCCTAAAATCACACCTAGGATCTGGTTCACCTCAAACTGAACTACTGATTGGTGCCTTGTGTTTTCTTGGTGAATTTAGTTTTAAAACTTTGTTTCTGCTTATACATTTTAATACTTTTAGTGCCATTGTGCTAATCAAATTCTTCTCAGTTTAATAACTTGTTTTGGGAATTTTATTGTGCTGTTTTCTGGACTTTGAAATTGCAGAAATTGCATAGCACGCATATGCCGGAACTGCAGTTTCTAATTGTGGATATTCCGCCACAAGTGCAGAGGCTTTGCCACAACTATAAAGCCTCCGCCACGACCGCAGAGGCTTCTTGTGAATCTGAATCTGTATTTTGACCTATTTACAGTGTGTTTTAAGTGATGGGGTACCTACTCACAAATTAATAACTCACTTTGTAACTTGAGCTAGCTTAGACTTTCACTTATTGATCTACTTTAAAATCCATTGGCTACCCCTAAATAACCTAATCAGCTTTCCTATAATGCCATGGTACATCCTCCCTTGGAAATCCCAAAATTGTATCCAAGGAAGAAACACCATTCTTCCCCCAGAAGCTCTCAGACATTGGTTCATGGCTTTTAATCAACACTAATGTGATGAGTTTATTGAGTTGGTGAACTAACCCCAGCCCTCTACCTATAAGGTTTTGAATATAGGCAAGTAGAGGTTCTGATAGTAAGTGACATAACTCAGTATTTGAATTTGCATTATGTTAACCCTCAAACACTTTCATAAATTTCATATGTTCCTCAGGCAGTGGAAAAATAATGAATGAAACATTGGCATTGAGAATAATAGTAGCCATTTATTTGATTACTATGCCTTTTCCATGATTATTGATGTATGTATTGCTTTGTGAGCCTGAGTAGAAAATGTGTGCTGGACTTGTCCCTCTCTGGAGGGTCATCCATGTTGCCTTCTCCCCTCCTGTTTTCTGAATTTCCATGTTGTTGGCATTAGGACTCTGTGCATTTTCCCACTGCTATTTAGTTCTAAAATTCTCTCTCCCTAAAACATGGTACAATTGGCTTACACCTGATTAGCATATTTAATTTACCTATTTGTCTCTTGTATATGGTACTGCACATGCCCAGGCCCTATAAAATAAATGCTACTAGTGGGCTTACAGCACTCATTGTGTCATCCACTTAAGTTGCCCTTTAAAACATGTTTCAAGCCTACCAATACAGCATGTAGTGCAGTTTTAAACTGCCAAATTGACCTGGCAAAATAAACCTTTTGCAATCCCTAACTTTCCTTTTTAATACTTATAAGTCATCCCTACGGCAGTACCTAAAGGCATATGGGGCAGGATATAAGCTATTTAAAAAGTATGACGTGTTTTACATGACCTGTCAGTAAAAAACCTCTACGTTTGTTGTTTGCTGCTGTGTGGCCTACCTGTCTGATACGTTAACATTGGGTTCCCTTATTACATTTAATAAGTGATAACGTTTTATTGGAAACAGGTGTAACTATAATTTGTGTCTTGAATTAATTGTAATTTAAAACTCTCTTTAATGGTGAAGTCATGGTGAAGTCACATTTTAACTCACAATTTTGAAAATGCAACTTTTAGCTTTACAGTTAACCTTTGTGTATTGGCCTAGATAGTGGGACAAAGAGGCACCAGTTTTGGCAAGATGAGCTATCCTGCCAAGATGGGTGGGGAGGAGCTGTTTCCTTGCCTCACTTACATTTGAAAGGGCTAACCCCAGCACACTAACAAAGGAACTTCACATCAGTGTTTTGTCACCTTAGACTACTAGAAGACTAGGCAGGGGAAAAGAAGGAACTTTCTAGAACCATATGTGGGTGTCCCCCATTTCAAAAAAGGCACCAGGTATACATATTGGAACCTCAGACCAACTCTTCAGTACACTCCAGGACCCGAGGGGAATATCAGAGGACTACCATGTTGCTTGAGGCCTGCCTTGTACCTCAGAGGACTGCCCTGTAACTACCAGAGGGCTACCTTGCTGCTTAAAGCTTGCATTGTACCCTCAAGGAACTTCCATGTTCCACGTCCTGTGCTTGCTGCTTGTTCTGCTCTACTTCAGATGGAGCAGAGACAAAATGAAAGAAATGTAAAGAATTCAGTACTCTTAGTCTGAGTAATGAATTTATTAAGGCACTTCCCCAGGTTCGTACAGGGAAAGAAAATTTTTAGCTTTTATTTCAAATGCAGGTGGAATGCTGAAAATAATCACAGCAATAGAAAAATAATGATCACAGAAATAAAGAAAATACAATGCTTCAACAATGGATAATATTTATATGTATATTTAAAGCGTGCACAACACAAAGCTAAAAATAAGTATTAAAAATGCATCACAATGGGGCTTGACATTGACTTCATCCCTTTGTTTGCCAGCATCAGGCTGTGGAACCCAGATGACCAGAAAGAGAGAACTACCTGCAATGGGATTAGGTTTTGAGCAAGGCGTCCCTCCTGAGATGAGCTCCATTTTCCAGCCATCAAGCTTCCACTAACTGATATATTTTAAACACACTGGAGAGGAGAATTCTAGGAACTCCCCCTCCTATCCAGTAAGTTGTTGCTAAAACGCTGGCCGTACCAGGTAAGTGTTGAAAAAGATAACACTAGAGACTTGCCAACTCTTACAGTGTTTTTCCAAGACCGAGTATTACCATAAACATTCTCAGCCTGGTACATCTTATCAACCTTATTCCTTACTCCTCCATGTTATGTACCCATCCTTCAGTGAGAAAGAGTGGAAACACATTGCACAAGCTGTGCGTGGAAAAATACCTGCACCACCAATGTGACAGTGTTTGAAACTAAGCTAAGCACAAAATGGAGTCAGTGATCAAGATGAGGCCAGTAGTTAAATATGGATAATACGGAGAGCATTACACTGCTTGATCCCAGGACTACCAGGGTGGCTCCAAGGCCTAGTAAGCTGGCCTCCTGTGTGAGCTTCAAGGATATACCAAGCTCCTGAGACCCTGAACCCTGCCCTACTGAAGTTCTGAACCTGCAAGTGTTGCCCCTCCAGTCCTAAACCCTTGGTGGCCGTGATGAAGGTGCTGCTCCTGACTTAACCTAGATGTTGGGACTTTGAAATTTTTTTACCAAAAAAGTGACCTGAGAACTGAAAGAAGACTGGGAGATACCTGCTCGCCGATCCACCAGGGTGCTACACCAGTTGGCCTGACTCTGTGGAGGCTCCCACCATGTTCTTCTCTTCAGCAGCAAATCCTGTTCAGCGGGACCTGTCACTGAAGGTATCAGGTTTTGTGAATCTTCTGTTAGCTATAGCCGGCAGGTTCGTCCTGCTAAAGACTTTCAACTTCTAAAAAAGGGACAACAGCCAAACATAGATATCTTCATGGCGACTCAGTCTAGTTGCTCCCCAACAATGACGCTTCCTCACAGGACACCCCCGTCTGCCTTAACTGCTAAACTTTACCTTCTCAGGAACTTTTCTTTGAATTTTCTTCAAAGGTAATCCAAGACAGGGTTCAATCCACCTTGTGTTGCCAATCCGTGCTCCATCATGGTCAGCCCAAACTTTTTATTTTCCCTAGTCCATCAGGACCAGATATTCATGGTTGGCACTTTGATCTTTTAATGGTTACATTTCATTTCAAACTTCAAAGATTCACTTCTCCGGTCCTACTGATAGGATTGAACTAATCTTAGTGTTGTTTCATTTATTAGCATTTACTTTATTTTTCTAATTTGGTGTAGGATTTTTCTTCAGTTCTATTTTTACTTTGTTACTGTTTGTGTGCCACATCAATACTTAACACTGTGCCTCTAAGTTAAGCTTGACTGCTCTTGTGCCAAGTTAACAAAGGGTTAAGCACAGGTTACTATAGTGACTTTTGTGGTTCACCCTTAATCAGTAAACCAATTGCCTACTATATGTCACTACCTAGTTCATGAAGGTCTTAAGGCGTAGTGCATGTTGAAGGTTTAGTAACATTTTGTGAAACTTGACTCCTGGGTCATTGTTTGTCAACCAATGATAAGATCATCACACAGTCTTCAAGAGTTTGTCCCTTTTTTATTTGGTCACCTTTTCATACTTTGGATGTTTTACAATGCTTCCATCTCCATTGTGTTTGGGTATACATTTATTGTTTACTAACATTAACCCCTGTATATTTAATAAGATAACAATTTTCTTTCCATTTTTGGAAAAATGTATGTATACGAAATGCATACCCACTGCAGCCTACCTGAATATCATATGCTGATTTAAATCCTACCTAGATTAGAATTTTCTTTTTCGTTCACAGAGTTTGCAGGTTTGCAATACATGCTTAAGATGGGTTTAAGCAGTAAAGTATGCTCATTTGAAAACCTACATTCATCATTCAACTAACACATACTAAAGGTTTCATAGAATAATCACTAAGGGTTGTAAGACGTTACACGCAGGCATTTACCACGCATGCATATATTTATTTATTTATTTCACAAAAAAAAATAAAGGTTACAGGGATGTTATAGTTAGGTTGACATTTTACCCATACCCAGACATTTTACCTATACAAAATCATAGAAATTCAGCATTACAGGGTGAATAATAGGAGGAGGATGCATGGGCCCCCCTCCCAGGGCTTTCAGTAGCCCCAGGGACCACCAGCTCCCTGTGGCAATATGTTCAATTAAGTATTGGGGTGTTGGTCCAGCTGACCTCTCCCAGCCCCGGAGACCACCACCTCCTTGGGACAGCATACTAAACAAATATAAGGGGGAGTCCTGTGGACCCCCTGGGCTCCAGGTACTTCCACCTCCATGGGGCTAAGTATATAGAGTATCCTGGTGCGGGCTGGACCCACTGTGTCCTGGGGACCACCACCTTACAGGTGGTGGTCCCTGCCATGCACTGCTATGTACCCCAGACATTACAGTACTCATGACATCTTTTATAACCCCATTGATAATGTCACTGTAATATTTGTAGTAAAATAATGAGGAGATAACTGTGCATGGCAGGGGCACGAGTTATAGTTACCTTAGTACACTAGCTCTAGTTACTTGAAATAACTCTAACAGCTGAATTTCTATGGTTTTGTAGGTTTAAAATAACATCCCTGTAACCTTTGATATTCTAAGTGAATTTCTGTGTTTATTTAAATTCTATTTAATAACTATAACGTCCCTGTAACTTTTGTTTTGTTCACTGAATATACATATATGTGTGTGTACATAGAGATATAGAGAGAATTAGAGATGTAGATCCACCCTAAACCCCTACCCATCCCTAAAACCTAAAACCTAAAAATGCCCATACCACCTAAAAGCCCACACCTAAACCTTAAATGCACTCTTGCAACCTAGTACCATTACCCTAAAGCGTACAAATACCCTTTCCATCCAATACTCTTATCCACCCAATACCTTAACCCACCCTACACCCTACAAAAACCCTTACAACTCAATACCTTCAACCACCCCTAAAAATACCCTTATAACACAATACAATTACCCACCCCTAAACCCTAAAATACCTTTACTACACTATACCCCTACCAATTCCTAGACCCTAAAAACACCCTTACAGCCCAATAACCACATCTTCCCATAAATCCTAAAAATTCCCTTACCCTGAACTAAATCTTAAAATACCCATACCACTTTATACCCCTACCCAGCCAAAAAACCTAAACATGCTCTTAAAACCCTATCTTGCATTAAACCCTAAAATATCTTTACCACCTTATATGCCTGCCCAACCCTTAACTCTAAAAACATACCTACAACCTAAAACTCTTACTCACCCTAACCCCTACAAATAGTTTCACAGACCAATATCTGTATCCACCACTAAACTGTCTGGTTGACCGGTTGCCACTTGCCTGTGGGGGTTTTGTATTATTGATATGCTGTACTTTGTTATTGCTTTCATTTTCAGTTGTGTATCATGATAATTAGAAGTCTTTCTTTTAGATCGATTATGGTGTCATATGATCAAGACCGTAACTGGTTGAGATGCAGTGTGACTCTTGTTGCTGCTTAAGTAAAGTGACACAAAGTGTTCCTTGTTGCTGCTTAAGTAAACTGACACAAACTAGCACAGGTGGTGTGCTTAATGTTTCCCTTGTTGCAAGGAGTTTTAGGGAGCAGAGAAATAGTGATGGTGGTGATGCCCACCGAGCCAGCCCTGGTCCGGAGGCTGGGCGCCTACAGCACATCTGTGGTTGGCATTTTTGTAGTAGGAGATGCAGCTGGCTGCTTTTTCAAACAGTGGATTCTACAACCGAGGTGCATTACAGACTCATGTAAGACCAGAGTCGAGGACTCTGGCTTTTCCTCAGGAAGATAATTTGTGAATGGCATGGAAGTCAGGACCCATGGAGGGGATTTCTCCTAACCGTGCAACAGAGTGATCGTATGCCATGGCAGAAGATATAATCAAGAGGCGCAATGCCTCAGCTGCAATGTCTTTCCAGCCAAGGGCAGAACGCCATGGGCTGGTGTTGGACTTTTGCCCTTTTGCAGGGTCATCCCCAATATTTTTGCCACCTGCCTCCTATTTTTTCTGACCTGTTGCTGTTGGATTTTGAACTCTGAGCACTTTACCACTGTCAACCAGTGCTAAAGTGTAGATGCTCTCTGTGTAAATTGTATTGTTGATTGGTTTAACCATGGTTGGCATATTTGATTTACTAGTAAGTCCCTAGTAAAGTGCACTAGAGGTGCCCAGGGCCTGTAAACCGAATGCTACTAGCGGGCCAGCAGCACTGGTTTTTCCACCCACCTTAGTAGCTCTGTAATCATGTCTCAGACCTGCCACTGCAGTGTCTGTGTGTGCAGTTTTCAGTGTAAATTCGACTTGACAAGTGTACCCACGTACCAGGCTTAATCCTTCCCTTTTCTTACATATAAGACACCTCTAAGGTAGGCCCTAGGTAGCCCCAAGGGAAGGGTGCAGTGTATGGTTAAGGTAGGACATATAGTAATGTGTTTTATATGTCCTAACAGTGAAATACTGCTAAATTCACTTTTCGCTGTTGCAAGGCCTGTCCCTCCCATAGGTTAACATGGGGGCTACCTTTAAATATGATTAAAGTGTAGATTCCCTTTGGGAGCAGATAGACATGTGGAGTTTGGGGTCTCTGAGCTCACAATTTAAAAATACATCTTTTAGTAAAGTTGATTTTAAGATTGTGTGTTTGAAAATGCCACTTTTAGAAAGTGGGCATTTTCTTGCTTAAACCATTTCTGTGACTCCGCCTGTTTGTGGATTCCCTGTCTGGGTCAGTTTGACAGTTGGGCTGGTTGCACCTCTCACTAGAAAATGACACAAAGGGATCTGGGGTGTAGTCTGCATTTCCTGATGAGCCATCTGTGCTAGGAGGAAGGGGAGGAGTGGTTACTCACACCTGAAAGGGCTGTGCCTGCCCTCACACAATGCAGTCTCCAACCCCCTGGTGTGTGTCTGGGGCCTGGCCTGGGCAAGGCAGGATGTCACAAACAAGAGAGACTTTGCTTTGAAGTAGGCCCACTCCAAAGGGCAAAATTGGTATAAGAAGGGCACCCAAAACCACAGACTTTAGAACTCTTCTGGAAACCAAGAGGAACCTCTGCCTGGAGAAGAGATCAAGAGCTGAGGAAGAAGAGCTGCCCTGCCTGTGACTATGCTTTGTGGAGCTATCCTGCAGTTGCTGCTTCTGCTAAAGTAAGAGGACAAAGACTGGACTTTGTGTTGCCTTCCATCTTTTGAAGATCTCCAAGGGCTTGATTTAGAGCTTGCCTCCTGTAGTTTGAAGTCTCAGGGACAGCAAAGACTTCTCTCTGCCAGCACCTGGAGTCTCTGGAGAGACTCCTACTCTGCCAAGTGGTACCCATCCAGTTCCTGGGACCTTGAAAGGGGAAGCTGGCACCCCAATAGTGATAAATCCTTGCACAGACCGCTGTGTGGGGAAAAGATCAATGCAACTCCGATCTGCAGCTGACAAAATTGACGCGCCGCCAGCTTTGTAGCTGAAAATTGACGCTCTCCTGCAATGCGACCCACAGATTGACGCTCGGGGATGGAGAAATGATGCACAGCATCGCTGACGGAGGCTGGTGAGATCGCAACCCGTGATGCGTGGTTTTCAGATCATTGTGTGGCTGGATTTACGACGCAAGTACAGCTGGGCGTGTAAAAACAACGCAAGGTCTGCCTGGACCCAAGAGTGCTGACCAGATTGACGCATCGCTCTCCTACTGGAGAGGAGAAACGACGCATCCCGACCTGACGAAAGGAGAAACAACAGAAGGTCTAGCTTGTGAGTGAAATCGACGCATCTCAAGCCCTTTTTGATGCACAATCGCCTGTCCGGGGTTACTTTTGATTCACCCAAAGTACATTTTCACGCTAACAGTATTATTGTGTGTTTAAAAATCACATGAAGACTCTTTTTGCATTTTTAGTGATAACTTGACTCATGTATAATGGATTTTTGTTGGTTTGGTCTTGTTTTGTTTAGATAAATAATCTCTATTTTTCTAAACCCGTTTTGTATCATTTTGTAGTGTTTTTATTAAGTTACTGTGTGTGTTGGTACAAATACTTTACACCTAGCATTCTGAAGTTAAGCCTACTGCTCGTGCCAAGCTACCAAGGGGTTAAGCAGGGGTTAGCTGAGGGTGAGTCTCTTTTACCCTGACTAGAGTGAGGGTCCTTGCTTGGACAAGGGGTAACCTGACTGCCAACCAAAGACCCCATTTCTAACAGCTGGTACATCAAAAGAGCCCAGCATGTCCATAAACATTAAACATAAAATCAGTCTGTTGGACAAACTATGTAGAAAAGAAGTCAGTAGGTGGTGGGAGGGTACTTCACTACAAACGTATCTTGAAGTTGATCGCATCCCATATAGCCTTCACATTTTTATTATTCCCACCATCTCATACCCAAAACCGAAAATGCTTGATGAATGTGCGGAGAATTCAAAGGCATGTTCAAAAGAAATGTTGCAGATACTCATTAAGTATGCCTGAGAGGAACATTGGTCATTATTTGAGAAATTTTACCAAATATTACTAGAGATTAAGGCAAGTCGGGATCAAATGTGGGTCAATGATACCTTGAAAGTGATGGAAGAGCAGATTCTAATATATGAGAAGGATATCTTTCAACACAAACAATGTAAATTTGAAAGAGATGAAAATGAGTGAGTCCAGATGAAGTGTAACCGTTGTACGTAAATTTAATATAAAAATCAACTAGCAAAGGATACAGTTTTGGTCTCAATGGAGAAGAGAAACGGGGATTCTACAAGTCTAAGATCAAACATTGAGTCAAATGAGGAATTTACTGGTCTCGCTGGTAGTAAGATTTCTTTTTCCAAGACTCACAAACAATCTTTCACAATTCACAGAGAGGCAGAGGCAAAAGAAGCAGACCCAGAAATGACACCAAAGATGGAAGAAGCAACAAGATTGCCATGGGATCATGAGGGCCAGGCCAGAAGAAATTATAATGGCAGATGAGGATAGAGACCAGCAACTTATGGCAATTCATTTATCCGACCGAGAAGTCACTTCTGTTGAGAAAAATGTGTTAAGACTGTGGTTATCTTTTTGCCAGACTGTACATGATGACTATGCCCAATAGCGGATTGATTTGTTTAAATTTACAGGGCAGTTGAAACTGTATAAATACTTCACACTTAAAGGGGATCCCAGTAGGAACAAGAAAAGCTTTGATTACTCCCAAACAGTTCAACCTATTAATTCATGATATTGAGATTTTGCACTCACTTTATGATTGAGTGAGGCGGATGACACCAATACTGTTTGTGATTTAGGTGCCATGTTTGATGCTTTTGGTCCGGCAATGATTGAAAGTCTCCGGAAGGAATTTGGAATCACTACAGACATGTTTAAACCTCCATCTAGGTTTATACCTCAGACTTCTAAGGATATTGTTGATATATTTTGTGATTTAGTTGCCAAATACCTTTTGCAGTTGTGTAGAGAGAAACCTAGATTACACAATCTTAGTGAGGACCAATGGAGGACTATACAAAAAGTTTACAGAGTGATGATAATATTGTTATCAAACCCTCCGATAAAGGAGGAAATGTGGCTCTGTTATCTAGGACTGACTATGTAAGTGAAGCCGTATGACAATTCACTAACAATGATTTTTATATATGTATCAACAAAATGTATTACGTAAATGTGCGCAAAAGGTATTCTGATCAGATAAAGGAATGGTAAGGGGGCAAAGCTTGACTTGGGATGAAATTTGATTCTTAAAGAATGATTTTCTAGTACTACCAACATTGTATCTATTACCCAAGATAAATAAGACCAAGTCCCAACCCTGGGAAGACCAATCATTTCTTCCAAAAACAGTTCATTTGAGAACACTTCCATTTATGTGGATCACTTCCTTTTTCCCTTTGTGTGTAGCCTTATGTCATATGTAAGGGACACAAAAGATTTGTTGACTAAAATCCAGAACTGAGACTTCTTACATCATGGCATATTTTGATGTTGAGAGTCTATATAAAAGCATCCAACACGAAAATGGGCTCACCACTTGTAGGTCTATTTTAAGAGCCTGTGCTATTCATTTTCTAGCATTAACCCACCTGTTGCTTGATATGATCAAAATCTGTTTGACTAAGAACATTTTTCTGTTTGATAAAATTCTATACAAACAAATAAAGGTGATGGTGATGGGCACCAACTTCACCCCCAGCTATGCCAATATATTGGTGGGCTGATGTGAGGAGCAGGTTCTCTGGGAGTCTCGGATGTCTTGATGGACTGACCAGGTAGTTTTCTCGTTATGGTACATCAATGACATTTTTCATGTTTGGAATGGCCCAGAGGCAGACCTACTAGAACTTGCTAAAGCTTTATATTCTAATGATCTGAATTTGGGATTTAGTATGGCATACAGGAGATACATTGTGGTTTTTTCTGCATCTCAGGTTGACAGTCCATGGAAAATGCCTAAAATCTGATCTCACTAGGAATGACACTGCGGCAATTCAATCCTTGATGCCTGCAGAAATCATGCTTCCAATTTCAGATGGAGTATTCCCTATGGAGAATTCCTCCAGGCAAAGTGTAACCTCAGTTTGGAGAAAGATTATATCTACATGTGAGCAGATGAAGAGGAGGTTCAGTTACTCTGACAAACATTAGAGTATCAACAGTGATAGAGCAGACCACATAAGCAGAGAAAAGATCTAGTTTGAACCATCTAAAAAACTGATGAGAATCAGAACCCCATCGGTCTCATTATTAAATACTCTCAAGGGTTGAACAAACTTTAAAGAATTTTGAGAACGGATGGGACATTCTCATCCAAGACCCAATTTTGAGGAACAGAATTGGTATGAATCATTCGGTCACATACTAGAGAAATATCCCTTTGAAGAATATACTGGTACACAGTTTTTTTACACCCTAAGGAGGGCACATGGCTACCACAATCAAAAGGATTTAAAATTTGTTGCCATTATAAGGCCTGTAAATTTTGTAAGTGTGGAGCATGTGATTCTAGTGAGTACATGGAGACAATGTAAAATTATCAAATGTATCACTTACCATACAGATTAGCTTGTTTACGCCATTATCTGCCTATGTGTGAAGTGGTACATTGGGTCAACCATTTGTCTCGTAAAAAAGCATATCCTTGAGCATTGATGAGCAATAACCAATAATGACACATCATAAAGCACAGCTAAACATTTCAATGAAAAACATGCTGGTGATTGGAAGTTGGATACATTCTTTGCTCTGGATAGTGTACCGAAGCACCCACGGGGAGGCAATAGACTGATTACCTTGAGTAGGCTGGAATCCCATTTAATTTTATGAGCAGGTTGTATGACCCCTATAGGCATGAACATGGACGAGGAGCTATCAATCTGTCTGTCATAAGGTTTTTTAGGAATGTATCTTTTTCCACAAGGCTTTTCTCCCTTATGATTTCAACAAGTATTTGAGTAACTTGTAGTTGGGTTTTATATGAGTATGCATTTCGTCTTGTCTTTTCTTCTCTTTTTTTCAATCTTATATGCCTTGTTTTTTTCTTTTTCTTTTTTTGTCTCCATTTTTATTAGATGATTCAAATGGAGAAAGCAAATTGGACTTTGATTATGGATATGTGTTGCAGAGTAGATATGTGTTGGAATGAGACAATATGAAATAAGTGTTTTCAAACATCATTTTTTTGCATGACATTTAGAGTAGTGCAGTGCTTGCAAGCAATAATGGAGGAATTCATGTGGTCCTAGGGCCACTTTAGCCGGTTGAAAGACTTGTTAAGCTGCATTGCAGTGTAGGATTTGCCATGCTGTTACTGGTGCAATGTGTACGGATAAGATGCTGGGACACTGGTATGTCATTGCTTGCTACTAAAGCCAATGATAAGCAGGTCACATTGTTTATCATTGTAACTACTTGGGATTTGTTTTCAGTGTTTCCAATAAGTCGTGCATAATATATTATGTGTTATGCTTGATGCATCCGATGGCTCTTTTTCAAGATGAATTTATCATGTATGCATAGCAACTGATGTGAATTCATACTATGAAAATGAGCCTAATTTTGATAGGCACTTCGTACCAATGAATATTGGTATAGGGATTTCAACTGCAAAATTGTTTCTTCTTTGACTGATTGGCATTTGCGATATGGTATTTTGTATTGATATGCACTACTTTGTTATAGTTTTCATTTGCAATTGTGTATCACGATAACTAGAAGTCTTCCGTTTAGATCCATTAAGGTGGTATTTCTTTAAATATTGGTTATAAGCAACTACATGTCACATGCCTGGGAATGCCGTGTGTTCCTTGTTCTTGAGTAAAGTGAAACTAACTCCATTAATGTGGTTAGTCTTACCCTTGTTGTGAGGAGCTGTGGGGAGTGGAGAAATGTGTGTGTGTGTGTGTGTATCTGGGGACCCCCCCAGAGCAAAAAAGCATTTTTTAAATTACTTTTTCCCACAAATTTGCACTTGTTTTTTTATAAGCCCCACAGTGGGCCAGATCCCGGGGGCATTGATAATTTTGTGTGCGGGGCCTCCCAGCCTCCCACAGCCCCAGGGATCGCAACATCCCTGGGCCTTTAACTATACATTGGGGGACCAATTTCCCCCCCTAACCCTGGGGACCACTACCTCCCTGGGACAAAGACAAAAAATATGGAAAGTAGGTCAGTTTCGTGCAGATAACATAGATAAAATGCTTCAGCAAGAAGGGAGCTGATATTAAAGCAGCTCCCTGCTTGCTTAAGCAATGGCACAGCAAGGGAAGCCTTAAAGCTTCCCCTGCTGTGACAGGTGGCCCATAAAGAGTATTTTGTATAAATGAAATATATAAATAAATATGTAGGGACTGTGGGGAGCCCTTAAGGGCTCTCTCGTGGTCCCAGCTAGCCCATAAATGGCTAAAAAGATAGATTAAAAACAAAACATAGACCTTCACACTGAGTATTGGGGGTTTAAGTCCAGCTGGACTCATTTCCCTCTTTTTTATATAAAGTGCAAATTATTATATCTTTTTAAAATGGCAAATACATTTTTTTTAATTGTACACAAATATCTCATTCTAAGTATATCAAACATCAAAGCCTAAGAAACTCTATCTCTCTCCCTGTCACTTTCTTTCCTTCTTTCTGTCTCTGTTTCAATCAATTTCTGCCACTCACACATCCACTCAGACAATTACGCACCCACTCATAGACCTACTCAGACAACCACGCACCTACTCACAGACCCACTCTGACACTCATGTACGTACTCACAGACCCATTCAGACCCTAATGCACTCACAGCCCAGTCAGACCCTCATGCACCCATTCACCAACCCACTCAGACTGTCACACACCCACTCACAGATCCAGTGAGACCCTCATGCACACACTCACAGGCCCACGCACATACTGACGCAACCACTATAACACATGCAATTTGAAAAGTTGCCTGAGAGTAATCCCTATATACTCAAATATAGTTGCCTGGCACATGCCCCAATGATGTGCGAAGAGGTGATAGCGAGAAGCTTAGACACCTTTAAACAAAGTATATACTTGAAATGGACAGTAAAGAGCCCCATAATATAATATATTATGTGTTATGCTTGATGCATCTGATGGCTCTTTTTCAAGATGAATTTATCATGTATGCATAACTAATGATGTGAATTCATACTATGAAAATGAGCCTAATTTTGATAGGCACTTCGTACCAATGAATATTGGTATAGGGATTTCAACTGCAAAATTGTTTCTTCTTTGACTGATTGGCATTTGCGATATGGTATTTTGTATTGCTATGCACTACTTTGTTATAGTTTTCATTTGCATTTGTGTATCACGATAACTAGAAGTCTTCCGTTTAGATCCATTAAGGTGGTATTTCTTTAAATATTGGTTATAAGCAACTACATGTCACATGACTGGGAATGCTTTGTGTTCCTTGTTCTTGAGTAAAGTGAAACTAACTCCGTTAATGTGGTTAGTCTTACCCTTGTTGTGAGGAGCTGTGGGGAGTGGAGAAATGTGTGTGTGTGTGTGTATCTGGGGACCCCCCCAAGAGCAAAAAAGCATTTTTTAAATTACTTTTTACCACAAATTTGCACTTGCTTTTTTATAGGCCCCACAATGGGCCAGGTCCCGGGGGCATTGATAATTTTGCGTGCGGGGCCTCCCAGCCTCCCACAGCCCCAGGGATCGCAACATCCCTGGGCCTTTAAATATACATTGGGGGGCCCATTTCACCCAAACCCTGGGGACCACTACCTCCCTGGGACAAAGACTAAAAATATGGAAAGTAGGTCCGTTTCGTGCAGGTAACATAGATTAAATGCTTCAGTAAGAAGGGAGCTGATATTAAAGCAGCTCCCTGCTTGCTTAAGCAATGGCACAGCGAGGGAAGCCTTAAAGCTTCCCCTGCTGTGCCAGATGGCCCGTAAAGGGTATTTTGCATAAATGAAATATATAAATAAATATGTAGGGACTGTGGGGAGCCCCTAAGGGCTCCCTCGTGGTACCAGCTAGCCCATAAAGGGCTAAAAAGAAATATAAAAAAAAAACATAGACCTTCACACTGAGTATTGGGGGTTCAAGTCCAGCTGGACTCATTTCCCTCTTTTTTATATAAAGTGCAAATTATTATATCTTTTTAAAATGGCAAATACATTTTTTTTAATTGTACACAAATATCTAATTCTAAGTATATCAAACATCAAAGCCTAAGAAACTCTATCTCTCTCCCTGTCACTTTCTTTCCTTCTTTCTGTCTCTGTTTCAATCAATTTCTGCCACTCACACATCCACTCAGACAATTACGCACCCACTCATAGACCTACTCAGACAACCACGCACCTACTCACAGACCCACTCAGACACTCATGTATGTACTCACAGACCCATTCAGACCCTCATGCACTCACAGCCCAGTCAGACCCTCATGCACCCATTCACAAACCCACTCAGACAGTTACGCACACACCCACTCAGACTCTCACATACACCCTCACAGATCCAGTGAGACCCTCATGAACACACTCACAGACCCACGCACATACTGACGCAACCACTATAACACATGCAATTTGAAAAGTTGCATGAGAGTAATCCCTATATACTCAAATATAGTTGCCTGGCACATGCCCCAATGATGTGCGAAGAGGTGATAGCGAGAAGCTTAGACACCTTTAAACAAAGTATATACTTGAAATGGACAGTAAAGAGCCCCACGGACTCAACATGGATGAGGACCTATATACTCATCTAAGATAGCTGCCAGATTCCCTTTCAGCCTGCAGTCAATGCCAGGAGTTGTGATTTTTTTCTCAGAAAACATTTTGTTTACAGAGATTTTCTTGAATTTTTGACTTTTTCTATTTCATGTAATTTTTATTTACACTGGTTGGTAGGATTTAGGGACCTAGATGTCAGTTGATCTTAGGCTTAGGGAAGAAAACAGCCCAACCACTACTGTTTTATGCCTGCTCAAATGGGCATTATTACAGTTTCCCTTTGTACGTCAATAGGGGTTTGACTATTATTTATTTTTTTGTTATATTTTGATTGACATGCACATTTGTTTTTGTATAATACAAGTGTAGCGATAGGAGTTGGCTGACCATTTAGAAATACTCAGCAGGGATCTCTGCAATGATTAAGTACCTTTACCATATTGGTCATGATTCATATATTATTTCAGACATATTGGGATTATGACTTAAGTTATTTGCACAGGAATTGTTATACTGATTTTTGTGCTGCCTTGACAGCAATACGATGGATTATTGGGGATAATGCTTTTATATCGGGATCATCATGAATATTTATTGTAATTAATTATTAGAGCTTGTGGAGGATATATGAATCATGTTTTACTCTTTTCCATTATGCTTGTGTTTGTTAAATATTGAATTGTTTATTTCTTTTGTATTATTCACTTGGAGGCGTTAACCTGTTCTAAGATGACGTCAATGGAGCCAGTGACGATGTAGTCCTTTTTCAATTGCTGTGTTTAGTGATGTCATGGTACTTTAATGCTTTCGAATTTGATGGCATTTTGTCGTGACCAAGGTTGCATGTACAGCCAAAAAGCTTTGAATTTTTCTTCATCTCATCTCCGACACCTAGAGTACAAGTCCATTGTCATAACTGAATAAACAGAGGTGTTTTGCCTCTACTTCCCAGGCTGTTTTTGTGTGTGTTGGACTCTGTACACTTTACCATTGCTGACCAGTGCTAAAGTGCAAGTGTTCCCAGTATAAATTATATATGTACTTTGGCTTATCCATGATTGGCATATTTGATTTACTAGTAAGTCCCTAGTAAAGTGCACTAGAAGTGCCCAAGGCCTGTACATCAACTGCTACTAGTGGACCTGCAGCACTGGTTGTGCCACCCACATTAGTAGCCTTGTAAACATGGCTCGGACCTGCCACTGCAGTGTCTGTGAGTGCAGTTTTTAACTGACAATTCGACTTGGCAAGTGTACCATGTGCCAGGCCTAAACCTTCCCTTTTTATACATGTAAGGCACCCCTAAGGTAGGCCCTAGGTAGCCCCATGGGCCGGGTGCAGCGTATGTTAAAGGTGGGACATGTACTTATGTGTTTTACATGTCCTGACAGTGAAATACTGCCAAATTCGATTTTCACTGTTGCAAGGGCTATCTTTCTCATAGGTTAACATGGGGGCTGCCTTTAAATATGATTAAAGCGCAACTTTCTTCCGGAGCAGATAGAAATGTGGAGTTTGCGGTCTCTGAAATCACAATTTAAAAATACATCTTTTAGTGAAGTTGGTTTCTTGATTGCGTGTTTGAAAATGTCACTTTTAGAAATTAGGCATTTTCTTGCTTAAACCATTCTATGATTCTGCTTGTCTGTGGATTCCCTGACTGGGTCAGATTGACATTTGGGCTGTTTGCACCTTTCCTCTAGACAGTGACACAAAGGGAGCTGGGATGTAGCCTGCATACCCTGATGGGCCATCTGGACTGAGGGGAGGGAAGGAGTGGTCATTTACACCTGAAAGGGCTGTGCTTGCCCTCACACAATGCAGTCTCCAGCTCCCTGGTATGTGTCTGGGGCCTGGACTGGGCAAGGCAGGATCTTGAAAACAACAGAGACTTCTTTTTGAAGTAGGCCTATAAGAAGAGGACCCAAACCCCCTGAAAATCAGACTACTTCTGTAACCAAGAGGAACCTCTGCCAAGGAGGGAGAAGAGCTAAGAAGCTGGAGGAGGAGTACTGCCCCTTTTTCTGTGACTGTGCTTTGTTGGGTTGGTCCTCAGTAGCTGCTTCTGCCTGGGAGAGGACAAAGACTGACTTTTGTGTGACTTCCCACTGGTGAAGAATCTTTAAGGGCTTGAACTGTTGTTGAAGTCTCAGGGACAACAAAGACTACTCTCTGCCAGCACTTTCTGCTGAGAGTCCTGCCTGCTAAGTGGTGCCCTAACCTGTCTCTGGGCCCTTGAAACGTGCAGCTGGTGGAAAAGGACAGAAATCCACGCAAAGACCACTGTGCGGGTAAACTTTTGACGCAGTACCCGCCTCTCGGGTGAAAAAAGACACGCTGCCGGCCTCACGGCTATCATCGATGCTCCACCTGCACGATGCAACGCGGCTGGAGAAACGACACACAACACCCGCATCGGCTGCTGTTAACGACGCAAGCCCCCACACAGTGTGGTTTCTTGACACTGTGTGACTGGATTTCGACGCAACATTCCTTGCTGCGGAAAATCAACACAAAGTCTGCCCGGACCCGAGGTGCCCGTCCGGATCGACGCATCTCTCTCTTACGGGAGACAAGAAACGATACCCGCTGACCCGATTGGAGAAGGAACAATGCATGTTCTTGCTTGCGGGTGAGAAATCAACGCATCGCTGGCCTTTTCCAATGCTCACTCGCCCATGCAGCTTTATTTTGACACTACCCAGGTACTTTTGTATGCTAACAACATTCTCACTGTTTCTGAATTTTAAATTCATAACTTGACTTGTGTGTGTTGGATTTTTGTCACTTTGGTCTTGTTTTGTGTAGATAAATATTATCTATTTTTCTAAACCTGTGTTGTGTCATCTTGTAGTTTTTTCTCTGAGTTACTGTGTGTTATGTTACGAATTCTTTACACATTGGTTCTGAAGTTAAGCCTGCCTGCTCGTGCCAAGCTACCAAGGGGATGAGTGGGGGTTAACTGAGGGTGATTCTTCTTTACCCTGACTAGAGTGAGGGTCCTTGCTTGGATAGGGGGTAACCTGACTGCCAACCAAAGACCCCATTTCTAATAATGTACATATATATATATTCACTTTAAAAAACAAAGGTTACAGTTCATTATAGCTAGGTTCTGAATTTACTCACACCAAACCATAGAAATTCAGCAGTTATAGTTGGAGTTATTTCAAGTAACTCTAGCTCGTGTCCTAAGGTGTCTATAATTAACTCCCCGCAATGCACAGCCTTTTTCAATAATTTGACTGCTAATGTTTCATTTATATTTTTAATTAATGACACTATAGAAGTTGTCATGAGTGCTGTAATATCTGGGGTGATTAGCTGCGAATGGCACGAGTTATAGTTACTTCCGGCCAACCCCCTTTTATCTTCCAGAGAGTTTTTCTCGGCTTTGATTAATTATATATTTAGAATGATATAACGCAGGTTAAATAGAAAAGAAAAATGTATTTATCAAATAAAAATAGTGCAATTACATTTCAGTGTATATCTTTTATATTTGAATTTTAAAAGTAATTAAAGTAGGGACATGACTACTGACACACTTAGACTGTAACACTCAACCTTCAGGGTGAGGGCCTGAGACCTTAACCTCTAGGCCACAGGTGACTCTTTGCTGTGCAGTTTCCAGACGTACATATGACATTAAACCCTAATATTTTTATGACAAAAAGACGCAAATGTTACATCACCAGGAATGTTTTTAACAGTCAAAACACTAGTATATAAACAGACACACTGCATGAGATACCAGGATTTGAATCTTGAACCTACTGAGTGACAGAGCAATACCAGTAGGCCAGAAGTGTCTGTTTTTGTTTTCATTTGTGTAAAATGTAACTACAACAATCTCTCTCTCTTTTTCCATCCCATCATGGGATGGAAGAGAGAGAGTAAGAGGACAGTGAGGGGAGCCTGAAGCCCCCCATGGTCCAAGCCTGCTCCCTATGCCCTTCAGGATTCAGCATTGTACCTGCAAACGGAGAGATGCTTGAAATAGCAGCTCCCTGCTTGTGGGAGCAATGTTTTTATCTGTATCTCTGGATGCACCTCATGAGGTAGCAGGACTCGGCCTGGGAGTCCTCAGGGCCATCCATGGCACCACGAGGGCCCATCTCCATCATTTAATTTCCCCCTAAGGAGGTGGTAGTCCCAGTGGGTCCGTGACAGACCCCCTTCATTAATTTATTTCAGCCCCAGGGAGGTGGCAGTCCTGGAGGCTATTGAGGGGGCACATAGCCCCCCTTAAATTGAATGAAATGCCCCAGGGAGGTGGTGGTCCCTGGGGCTGTGGGGGCCGTGCAGTCCCCCCACATTATTTTTTAAACTTAGCCCTAGGGAGGTGGTGGGCCCCGTGATGTGGGGGTGCTGTGCTGGCACCCCCACATTGTTAATTACAAATGCCTCAAGAAGGTACTGACCCCTGGACCCTGGGGGGGAGCATGGCCCCCTCACATACATTATTGGAGTTTGCCCCGGGAAGGTGGCGGTCACCGGGACTATGGCAGAATGTGTGGGCCCCCATTGCATAGTCAATAAAAAGTTCCCTGGAGAGCTGGCGGTCCCCAGGGCTTTCGTAAGCCCTAAAGGGGGGCCCGTGCACACCACTCCTTTTCTTCCAAAATGCCCCCGAGACCTGGCCCACCCGTCAGGAATATTAGAAGCAAGTGCAGGAGACAGCGTTATTTTTTTTTTTACAGAAAAATCACTGTGAAATTCCTGAATAGTCATTATTTTTGCTGCATATTTTTTAATGCTTTTTATCCCTTGTGGTGCCTCGGGGACCCCTGCACCAACGCTAGTGGGGTAGAGTAATAGCACTCTGCCCAACACTTCCTTGTGGAAGCCAATCAGATCTCAGCAAGAGATCGAGAGGATTCACCAAGCTTTCACGCCTCAATATAAACAAATTTGGACTTTCTTTAATTTCTCCTAAACTACTGAACAGATATACACCATATAACAAAACACACTCTTTCTGCACCAAGAGCTACCTTCCTGCCAAATTTGGTGTAATTCCGGCCAACGATTCGGGCAGTATTTGTGTCTAAAAATCTCTATGGGAATTAAAGTGGGAAATGCACTTTTTTAACCGCCCTTGACGGATCACCCCGAAACTTTCCATGCATAACAAGATCCTAGGGAGCGCTTGTTTTGGAACGTTTTGTGAAGATTTGTCAAATGGTGCCAAAGATATAGCAAGTCAAAAAATGCTTTTTCAATGCAAAGTAGTTCCTAACTATAACTACCTATTGGCAACTGCAATGTGTACTGTATAAAGCTCCTGAAAATGTATGAGTGTTAAAAACTGCACGGTAAAGGCACCACGGAGGGAACCCTGTATTGTAAAAAATATTTCCCTCACTATGCACCAGACAAATGGCTTCTAATAATGTTATAACATCTGTTCCTCTCAATCTGAAAATGACATCCTTCTTTGACACCGTTTTTAATTATGAACGTCCACAAATAGTCTTTTATTTCTAATCTGTCTTTTACAGTAATATCATTTTGTTTAATGTGTTTTGACAGATACTGAGTTATTAATTTTGAAGTTTGGTACCTGTATAACCATAATGAGCACAATCTAGTTGGTCACAACTTAGTTCTAAATTAATTTTTGCATAACCCTGGGTAGCTGTCTCACTCCTTTTTTTCTGTTTGATTACACGTCTTCTTTTTAGAGATCAGGGGCTATACGTATGAATATGTAGTTGCTAAATACTGGTGGCAAATTGTACTAACAGGTTGGTTCTTAAAAATCTGAAGCTTAGTGGGTCACAATCCAGCCTACCTCATGAATGTTAATCACGTAGGTTGCAAGTAACATCTCACTACGAATGGAGACCATCACAGATCTAGTGGCGTGCTGGCTCAAGTAGACCGCTATTTCTTGAATTGCCCTTCATAAAAGCAAACTTTTTTTAAATGCAGCCTGTTTTCCTTAAAGGAAACTGGAATGTATTTTTAAAAAGTTAATTTTTTTGTTTTTCCTGTTTAGCATTTGGCAGTACCACTGTCTACTCTTCATCCAACTTGTGTTTTTTTTACTTTCAGAAAGGGGAAGTATCCCCAAGGGGATGCTGTCTCTTTTGAGAATGGGCTAATACTCCAACTTGGGGTCGGTAACTGGTCAATGGTTTACAACTGTTTTCTTTGTCTTAAACGATCTATACATATGGTTAGGATTTGCTGTTTTGAAGTGACTCGTACCACATGCCCTTCCAAATCACAATTTCTGATCCTTGGGTGAATATGTTTATTGCATAGTTAATAAAAACCATTGCATACAGGTAAAAATGGTAATGATTCATGCAGTTGTATTGTCTAACATTCAGCCAAAACCACATTAAACTCATACAACTTTTTATACGTAAAAAAAAACAAATGAATTGCCCAAGTGTTTAGGGGAGGTAACATGACTCTAAGGTGCATTAGCATTGTGCAAAGTCAATGATTTAAAGTGCCTTGTGCCGCAGCTTGTGCGATCCACCTTAAAGGTCCTTTGCCCTGTTGTGCAGTGGGAACATTGTAACTGTGTCTCAAGTAGCTGATGGTTCAATTTTTGGTCCCTTATCGAAGGCACTCTAGTGCATAAACATTGTGCAATAACAACACATTTTAAACAAAAGATACCATGAGGCCCTATTCAGCCTCCGTCTCAGTACAACTAAGATGTTTCACCACCAGGTTTAAAAATGGTCTACAGGGATCGAGTCTCTGCTCAGGCAAGTGGTGACCACTTTCCTATTGCAATGGCTAATCTATTTCTCAATCCATTTTAGGAGTCTGTTAAAAGTTACAGACTCCCTAAAGTGGTTTAATAAAATACAAAAAGCATTTTACAGTTGCAAACTCTTAAGCAGACAGTTTGCAAGTGAAAACATGTTTTGTACATCTGGCCCTATGTCTTTCTCCATACAAAGATCTTCTCAAGTGCATTGCAGTCCACTCACACCTAGCCAGCTGTGTCTTCTTCAGAGCATGAAGCCTGTCGTGTGGGCTCTCATTATCCTAAATGAGACTACTGGATTTCTAGGTAGCAAGATCATTCACGGTGTGGGGGACGGAGTCTGACCCACTTGGAAGGACCTCTGTCACCCTAAATCCGGTTTTGCTCCGGCTAACTAGCAGTGCCTCATCTCTCCCAAGGGGAAGGAATGATTGGGCAGCCGAGCGCATGACATCTTTGGAACTTCTCAGGGAAGTCGTGGTCACTCAGATCCAAACCAGCTCTCTCATTTACAGTACGATCTCATATACAAATGACAAAGGCAGTTTGAGTTTTATAGATTGTTTTAATAAAACGACTGCATTTTAGATATTAAGGCGTGAGCCCCAATAACCAGAACCATACAACACAGTAGGATTGAAATAGTCACGAGGAGAGTGAAACATAAGAATAACGCTATCATGGTGCTAATAATTTCTACTCTCGCTCAGCTAGTTCTATTTCGAGCACAGCATGTTAAGCTTCTAACTTGCCTCTCAGATTCCCTGGGAAGACATCAACCCTCATACCTGAGCAAAGGCCTGTGATCTTGTTCAGCATCTGCAACTAGGCAGTCAGCGTCTAGTTGTGGTTCCCTGGTCGGAATCTCCCTCTTGCGTGTATTGGGACAAAGAAGTGTTTTTATAACTAACATGTCAGTGTGATCACAAAATGTCCCTACGCAAGAATGCCAAAGACTAATCTCCTACCACGTCTATCGGCAATGTACCAGACTGTATCCTTGACTGAAGCACAGAGTGAACAAGAATGTGTTATTGAGGACTCCAGTGCTGAAGTAGGCTAAACAGTGTGATATAAAAAATAAAACAACACCGTAGAACTGGTTATTCGAAAAATAACAGTACGAAGCCGAATAAAAAGCATTTAGAGCCAAGTGCACAGAGGCTCTAAGCTGCGAGCAAAGGAATAAAATACATCCAGGGCAAAGTGCACAAAGGCCTAAAAGCCTGAAGCTAACACGCAAAGGATACATAAAACTGACCACACTACTCCCTCCCCTTGTCGGTAGCAAGTGGTTCTAATAATAGAAAAATATGCCCCATATACAAAATAAAAAAATAAAAAATACATCAAATATATATCGACAAGTTCAGAGGACAGCAAAGCAGAAAACTAATCTATATTGGGAAGCATGTGACATTAAAGCCAAATTTGATACTATGTCAATTTCAATAAAAAAAAAATCCAATTGTTAGACAGAAGCCACGGAAAGCAGGAGATCCTCCACTTCGACAGATGTCAATATTGGAAAATCCACGCCAAAAACTATCATGGAGCAGGTGTGTTCCAAAGCCCCAAAACCATCGAGAGCGGCACCCCGTGCAGGGCCTATGAATGAGACAATACCATCTTCCTCCAGGAAGGGAATCTCATAAACTGCCTCACGAAGCAAACGCAACCGTAGTGCACAAGTCTGGGAATGAGCCCTAATCAGGAACATCAACAGATCAGTATCGACCACTGTGGGGCGCTGCAGTGAGAGACAGAGAGTCAGTGCATGTTCAAACAAGCACAAAAGGCACCGAAACACGGGTTGCACACAATCCAAAACCGGTCGGAATGACAGAGACCAGTCACACTCCAATAGTCCCAGGAGTGTTGCTCCAAAATGCTGCATCATGCGTTCACGACACAGCTGCGCTGACGGGAGCGCCAACATGGGATCTCGTCGCGGTGGGACAGCCATTGCGGAAGAACAGCAGCAACAGCAAAACACCAGCCAACAAAGCCAAAGCAATCGGAAATCCCCCAAAAATGCTTCCGAAAATAGAATGAATAGCCGAAGGTATTAAACCGAATATGGAAGAGAAGGTATGAGCAAAACCAACACCAACGGCTTTGAAAAATTGTGCAATTCCAGCAGTGCTGGATGCATTAAATATACATCCCACGAGTTCACCAAAATGACTCGGAGAGTTAGTATTTAAAAGGGACTGTATTTCCGCTGATGACCTTGCCACATGAAGTGCGTAGGTCTCGCTAGAATATGTAAGGGCCACATGCTTTTGAAACAATAGAGCTTTCAGTCGACTCAACTTGTCGAAATTCACCTTGGAAGTAGTAATATGAGGCCAGATGTCCGCTACCTCCCTAATTTGAGTGGGGGGAAACAACACATTCCCGCAGCACGTAACGGCCTTGGTGACAACGACCACGTAAACTATTCTGGCACGCATGCCACAACAGGGTTCACTGTTCAGAAGGACGTAGCTGCCATTTGAAAGCACCTAGAAAGTGTTTTTAATTACCGGGACTGGAACTCCCTTAAGATAACAAGCTAAGTTAGCAATCGAGGCATTACACGCCCCGTGCAAAGACAGCTGTTTACAAACCATTGAATGGCTGACAGAAGTTTCGCATTCGTTACCGCTAAGAAAAACCTCCCTCATACCATTAAGACATCTGTATAGAAAGGGAAGCTCCCACAACTCATGTATGTAACTGTCTCCCAACCGTTCATATCTACCCACCGGAATGTGCTTTAAACAAGAAGTAAATTGCAGAGTGGAGATAGGCAAATTAATAACCCCGTGAATCAACAACTCAGCTGACGGAATCTCAGCCACAGTAAAAGGCAACTTCTCCAACTTTTCAATATTTAACATAACATATGTTGCTTCCTTCTTAGCCATCAGTTGTTGTTGACGTGTCAAATTAAAAGAAATGAATATCTCACTGGCACGAATGTGCTGCCACGGAACGCGACCTGCCTTCAATGTCTGTAGAGTCCAACCCAACTGCATGATGGACCGCGTTTGACTCTGCCCATGATATAAAGAAGACATATCCGATTTAATAATGTCTATAGCAGAGGAAACAACGTTGTCAATTGTGTATACACGGTCTGATAGGGTGTGCATCCCATTACCCACAACAGACAAAGCTTGAATCAAATTTTCCTGATCAATTTGCCTCAACCGGGCCGCGTCCTCCTGTTGTGAAAGCTTCCATATCTCATTATATACTTCATACAAAAAACGTTTCTTCCGTGGTACTCTTGGTCCTGACAAAAAATCATGCAAGTCAGTATCATTAGACAGTAACGTGAGATGTGTTTTAACTGCATCTAGCGTGGATGATTTTAACCATTGTTGACAAAGTTTCCCCACGCTATATGTAGTAACAATGTCAGCATGTTCTGGTGATATGTAGCGAGGGTCTGCCCTACTAGTCCTGAACCCCCGAAGAGGTGACAAAACGTTGATGACACCTATTAGTGTCTATGGGCCACAATACCCACCCGCCTGGACGTGTCAATGAAGTGTTAAGCATACCATTCTGGACCCAGTCTGTAAGCTCACTAAACGTGGCATTAATATATTGCTGCCAATTTTTCATTTTGGAAGGGACAGGTATGCCAGGCAAATTCAATTCCCTAATTGTTGCTAAGCCCAAACAGCTAGTCTGTTGTACAGTGTCATTTAAGAAAATCATTTGGACAGGAATAATACATGCCCTAAACAATGTATCCGTACCCCGCATTTGCCAATTTTTTGTTCCCCAAACACTTTTCAAATCAACAGTTTTGGACCAGTATTCATTCCCTTCAACATATAGTTTGGACACAAACAAATTTGAATACAGTAATTTAGTATCAGTCAATAACATTTGCTTATTAGCATGCGGAGTAACTCTAAAATAATACGACTTAGAACTTTGTTGATGATGCCCAGAAAAATACGCAAATTTGTCAGAATAAGTTTTAGAACTCCCCTGTGGAGGAGTCGGGCAATGTTCCCATTGCATATACTCAAATATTGATTTAGGGCTACTGGCTTTATGAAGAAAGTGGTGTCCATAATAATTGTAACAAAACATGTCACCATAATTATCTCTAAACTGGTAAGCATCTTCATTTTCATAGACAGTATAAAAACTGCAATTCTGTCAACATAGAATCAACTGTCTTCACATCCCAATCATCAGAAACAATGCCTGGTATAATGATATCATTCATTGACAATTTGAGAACATACAGTATCTGAATCATCTCAGTGGGACCATATATATCAAACATCACTCTATCCCATACAATCCCATCCGGAATTGGTACAGCAGAAATGTTCACAAAGGACAAGTCTCTTTGAACCATATGTGACGAAAAATGTGGTTTCAACACCATCTCCACG
The DNA here is from genome assembly GCF_031143425.1 of Pleurodeles waltl. Classification (NCBI taxonomy): domain Eukaryota; kingdom Metazoa; phylum Chordata; class Amphibia; order Caudata; family Salamandridae; genus Pleurodeles; species Pleurodeles waltl. The sequence continues at coordinate 936,097,278 of NC_090445.1, forward strand.
TGCTCAATGTCAGATCGTTCAGGAAGAAAATGACCATGTATCACCAGAAAAAAGGTAACCACAAACCCCAGCCATAGGAAAAGAGTCATCACAGTCATAAAAAGCCACAGATAGTTCCAAGGAACAACAAAATATGTATGTTTGAGCCAACACAGCAGCTTACGTGGACCCAGGGCTGGTGTTGAAGAGGACAAGGAGTCCGACACGGTATCATTAGTGGTGTTGAAGCAGCCCGAGGTAGTTCTCGCAAAAGGTGCAACCGTAAACAAAGAAGCAGATGGTGGCTCTCGCCTCGGCACGCTATAAACCACATGTTCAGCAATATCAGTAGAACTTACAGCAACTTGATCAATGCATTCCAAATTATTCGCCGTCAGTGGAACAATCGCAAGATCAGCTTCCACCCTCCCCAAGCTCGGAGAGGTAATATCGTCGGTGCAAATCACCCGCAGCGGAACTTCTTCCCCAGTAGAGAGAGGGATTCCGGAACTACTGGGTGTCCCTCTTGGTCTGCTGTGCAGAATCGGCCACATGTTGTAACTTGACATTATCAATGGAAACAAATCGATTTCCTTTGGCCCCTTGCAACGGTGGCAAAATTACAGTTCTTGTGCCGTGGATCCCTAGCACAGGGACAGGCACCCGATAGGAAGGACCAAATTCTTTTTTCACTGCGACCTTTTCACGCACAAGAGCCCTATGTCTTTCTCCATACAAAGATCTTCTCAAGTGCATTGCAGTCGACTCCTACCTAGCCAGCTGTGTCTTCTTCAGAGCATGAAGCCCTTCAACCTTTTGTGCCCATACAGAAGCAAAAGAAGGCCAGCCAGATGAAAGCTGTGATTGATTCCAATCTGTAGGTCCCATCAGGGGTCAGGAGACCTTCAGTCTTCTTTGGCAAGCAGCCAGACATAATATCATTGCTTTTCTGGTTCCGTGAGTGCTTTGTGGTGGGGATTTTGAGGTCTTATTCTGTGCACTATTCAGTGACCGGAGAATTCTATATACCCAGTTCTGACAACTGTTTCATGGAACCACAGTAACCTGTTACTGCAGTTCCTCTCTCCTTTTACTGTTACCATTCTCACTCATTTAAGACAATTTAGAGACAAATCTTTGGACATGTGAGAATATCTTCTCTGTATTTTCATTGGTTCCTGCTGCTATTGATACAGATGAATATATATGGGGATTCAGGATAAACGCTTTCTGTTCCTGGGGTCCCATTTTGAGATTTCCAAAGGACAGCATAGTGTGGCCTTACTAGAAAGTTAATTATGTGAATTGCGGCTAACCAATCTTACAGCACATGTTTTGGAAAAAGTTTCCATGCTGTGACACTGGCTGCCAGTGTCTTACCAATAGAATCCTATTGTCACTAGAATTAAGTAGGATACATCAGTGTTACAACTATAGAATAATATAACTCCTTAAACCCTTAAACTTCACAGCTGGGGTTAAGAGTTTTCAATATTTTCACCACCAGCTCATTATATCATAAGTTAAATTGCCACTACATCTTTAATGTTAGTGACCAAGAAGATTTGAATCTTTTTGTCATAAAAGAGGCTGTTTTGATAGACGTGAGAAGCCGCTTGTTATGGGTGTCTGCCCTTTCGTCATCTCTGTCTTCATCTGTCTAAAGCAGTCCTCTAAAGGATACAGCTACAGAGACTTTAAAAATAGGTTACTACTGTTTCTTTCAGGAACATTGAGTGGATAAATAGTTAATTTGAAGTTGCCTACTCTTATGATTGCTGTCAACTTTTATGTGTGTGAACTACTGAATCAGACTCCCATTCTTAAATTTACATCCACTTACATATGCATTTAATAAATGTTTGGATGTAGCTGGGTGCTTTTCTTTTTCCATTCTTAAATCTTTACAGTCTTTCATAACATTTTCCAACCTAAGATTCTGGATGAATGTTACATTGGATGTGTACCCAATTTGAGATATTTAATTTAAATTAACAGTGACTATTTGAGAACGTTAAAACATTAATGTATGTATTTAATTTTTAACTGAAGGATGCTTTTTCCCCCGACAACCCTGGAGTGTTCTTTGGATTGTTCTGTGGATAGCAGCAGGACTCTCTTAATATCTATTATTGTTTGGTGATCACAGGTGTCACCAAGTGTTTAGTATTGTCATGGGGGTGAGGTGGTGTAAGGAAGTTCTCTGCTTTCAACTGGATATGATGAGGACAGTTGTGCTAACTTGGTGCTGCAGCTACCATGATGCAGTACAGTTTACTCCTTGCTGGCCCTCTATGTATACAGTGTTGGTGCCTTTAAAATTTTGTTACATCATTCTTTAACAGTGGACATTCTTGTTGAGCAGGTCTTTTGGTATGGGTGGAAAAACAGTGACATATTTTAATCTTACCAACAATGAGGAGTGTTGTTTCTGTGCTGTGGTTGTTCTGAAAACCTGAATAGGTGTGGTTGAGTAGATTGTGGAGTTCAAGGTGGTTGGTGAGTTGTAGTTTGAAATCACTGGTAAATCCAGAATACTCATAATCCATCTATCCACAAAGATTACTTATGTGTGTTATTGTGACAGACACTCTGTAATTATCTAGCATTTCACAAAACTATATTATCTACTTAAATTATGAGCATATTAGGTTTTCGTAACTGCCACATGGATGTGTCTAAATGTCTGTTTCCAGAGTGTGGGTTGTGTATGAAGAATGGCCAGGCATATACAATGTAGGTGAATGCCCAAAAAATAATAACTTCAAAGGCATTCACAAAATCTACCATGCATTAACTAAACTTATCTGTGAATCTAGTTTACAATAAAATTCCCCATGACTAATAAAAATGCACCGATTCATGTGCATGTTCATATGATTTGTGATGGAAAAAGGGCATTTATATGAAAATATTTTTGTGTAACATGAAAAGAAAAACATTGGCAAAAGCATTAGGTCTTACTTGTTTTAGGTGTGTATATGTCCTTTGTTACAATTCATGTCTGTGATATATGTGATATGTTTCAATACATTAAAAGTAAACATATACAGGTACCCGTGTGCACACATAGTATACAGAGGTGTGCACAAATACAGCAATGCATGCAGACAAGCAACACAAATGTGGGCACATGCAGACACCTATGAATGTTGGTTTGATATATGGATGAATTAATCGCTCTTTGGTAATATGTAGGAATGAATCAACTCTTGTAAGGCTGTGAGTGAATACAATGGTTAGAGAAATAAGTGCATATGCATAGCTGGATGGATGCTAGTGTGAGCCACTTAAGTGAGTATGAATGATGAACACATGAAGATGGTGAATGTATGTAAGGATGAGAAAGATTAAGGGCAAGAGTAGGTGTATTGTGGAGTAGCAGTAGAGTCAGTAGGAATAAGAGTAGGAACAGAAATACAAGTAAGTGTAAGATTACAAGTATACTTAGGTGTACGATAAAGGCTAAATAGAAGTAGGTGTAGGCATATGTAACAGAATTTATATGTAAGAGAATACATAAGTGTAGGAACAGGAACAGTGTATGAATCTGGATTAAGAATTTGGGGGGAAGATTCACACAGTTTCAATGAGAAAACCTAGGCTTCACATGTGTCCTGCTTGCCATTGCAGGCCAGTGTGTGTGCACTTGCACCAAGGTTGCTTTTGAACATGTGCTAAGCCTGCAATTGCAGGCCTGAGTGTGCACGCTTGCACCATGCTGTTTTAAACATGTCCAGTCTGCCATTGCAGGCCTTTGTGATAGCCTGTGCACGTATGCTCTGGTTTGCCTTCCTAAATACCCAGCCAATTCTAATGAAACCTTCCACTAACAATAGTGCAGTGAGTGGTAGGTGAAAGGAATGGCAGGTAGACAGAGGTGTACTCTGCCCAGGTAGTGAAGAATACACATGTGTTTTCCTAACCTCTGAAGGTTGCTCTTCCCATAAGGCTAACATGGGATGCTGATTGAAATCACTCCAAAGTGCAAAGGTGTATTGCAGTGGAGCAGCCTCATAATGTTTCCTATCATTGGATTCACAAATAGAAACCCCTTTCTATGGTAAAAGTGGTGTTGTCATTACTAGCTTAGAAATGCCAATTCTGGAAGGTGGCCATTTCTCTGCTCTAAAAGTAATTGTGTGCCTTTCTACACTGGTGGCTGGGGGGGGCAAACCTGTGCATTACCCAGGGACAGCTATAAACATTGGGTATGCAACTGGAGCAACAGACCTCTGCCATTTTAGGGCCTGGCTGGATACATTGGAGGGAGAGGTTTTGACACTTGTCCTCTTGGAACCAGATCATGGCCCCACTAAAGATTAAGATCTGCATTCCTTGGCCCCCATGGTAAACAGGACTGACAGATTTTTAAGGGAAGACATCTGTGGTTCAAAGGGAGAACCTCTGAACCACCCCCAACTTCAAAGGCACACTACAGTATAACTACTGGTGCCATACTTCAGCACAGCAGAGATACACTTTTGGGAACATGGTATTGGAGAACCTGGTCTGCGCGGTGCACACTGCCGGAGAAATATGTTGTGCACAAGGAGGATTACTGCCATTGAAAGAGACAGTGCACCCTTCCTGAATAGTAACTGGCCTGAACGACTACCGGCTGCTCCATGGCACCCTAAAGTGTGCTCTTCAAGAGCTTGTTGGCTTGCCCCCTGATTTCTTGTTGAGGTCTCAAGGACCTCAAAGACCTCCACTGAGGGGCCCACACTGACTGCTTGTGACCCTTGGAGAGCCGGGCCCTCATAAATGCCCACACTGTCTGCTGAATCCCAATTGCTTATGCAGCATGAACGTGGAACTAGGAACTGTGCCTGAAGAAGGGATTGTCTGGTGCAATCCCCAAGAGCACTGCCTGCTTTTAAGGAGTGTGACCACTGCATCATGGGGCCTCAAAATGCATAAATGTCTTGTTGGTGGTGAGGACCCAGTGTGGCCCACTTCATCAAACATGCCACATCTCTTTAGTGCGACACGCTGACTGCATGCTCATTGCATGCAGTGTCTGATTCACAGTGGGTGACCATTGGAGGTGAGGGCACAACCGTAGTAGTGCTTCATTCTACTTTGTGCTGCACTGCTGAACTTGCTCCTGTGCGTGTGACTGGTACTGTCTGATGTGACCCATATCAACCAGCACCGGGCGTGGTGCCTCATTTCTAGGGAGGAATGGAATCTGTATCTCTTTATTATGTGAGACCAGAACTTTCTGGTGGGACCCATATCAACCCACACCAGGTGTTGTGTCTCATTTTCAGGAAGGCACGTAATTTGCATCTCTTTCTCGTGTGTTATCAGAACTGTATGTTGTGACCCGTATCAACATGCACTAGGTTTTGTGCCTCATTTCCAGGGGGCATGTAATTTGCATCCCTTCATTGTGTGTTATCAGAACTGTATGCTGTGACCCATATCAACATGCACTAGGTTTTGTGCCTCAATTCCAGGGGGGCATGGAATTTGCATCTCTTCGTTGTGTGTTATCAGAACTGTCTGGTGCGACCCGGATCAACCTGCCCCAGGCATTGTGCCCTTGTTGCCTGGGTGCTACTCTGATCACCATGGACCTGACTGGGCACCTCTCTCTTCCAAGAGGCTCTCCTGTTACATTCCCCTTCGTTGTTAGTTCCTTTTGGGCCCTCCTTGCTGCGAACTACCTGCCCTCGCCACACCCAGCCCCCAACAACATTGTGTTGCCAGGTAGTACTGCCTGGACTAGGCCTGGCTGGTGAGAGTAATTGACTGGGCTTGTATGAACGCTTCCAAAAGTGAATGGAAGCTGGTCAAGAGACTGTGCAACCTCCTCCCCTGATGATTTGCAGAACTACACTGGTGCTGGAAGGCACATTATGGAATCCTTGGGTTCAACAAACTATTGTCCTCAGCCGCATTTGCTCTGCATCCTAGGGGTGAACGTCCTGAGTGGGGGCCAAACACCCCATTTGCCAACTGCCTACTAATCAGTCCTGCTACCTACCCCCTACCTTCTCCCCTGGGATTCTGACTAAATGTGACTCTGGCCGGAATTGGCCTAGTGTCAGGGAGGAGGATGATTACTCTCCAACCCACTGGTGTGGAGTAGTCAGGGTGAGCTGGAGGGGTGTGGCTTGGTCCACAGGGTCTGCATTGTACTATCAATTGACCTGCCGGATATCAGTTGTACCGTATTATGGTGCTGCGTCCAAGTGTGTGTGCGTGTGAGTGTGTTCCCTACGAACCTGCCTGATAGCCAGGGTACCGTGTATTGGTGCTGAGTGAGTGTATGTGTGTGGGGGAGACTGCCTTAGGACCACCTGTTGGCGTTTAAAATGGCTGGCGGTGTTGCTTTACATGTTGATTTCTTGCCAACAGAATACTATGTTTGAGATTGACTTTACCAATGCGGCCTTGGCCCATGGTGCTGCTTAAAAATGTTGTCAATATTTGTGTGTACACATTTCTGATATTTTGAAAAGGTGTGCATCCTAAATTGTGTAGTAATCATTATAATAATTGCTCAGGTGGGCCTAGGGTTGACAACATTATGTACCGCATAAGGGTGCTGGGGGGTTAACATAGAATCTCTCCACAGTGTGCATACTACTGATGTAATTTTAACCCAGGTTTGGGCCTAGTGCTGCTAGTAATATTTCTGAGTGTGATATAAGCTCAGAAGTTCATGATACTCATATTGTGCTAATGAGTGTGGTGAATACAATTTTTATTACATACCACACATGTGAAATCTCTTTTGTGATGCTCAGTGTATTTATTGTGGGAGTGCTGTGCAAATGCTTTAAACATTGCCTCTGTGATAAGCCTGACCCCTCAGTGCCAAGCTACCCAAGGACAAGCGCCGGTTATACAGTGAGTGTAATCATCCACCCCTGATGGGAGTGGTAGGTTCTGCCTGGCTGGGCACTACCACAGCTACCCAGAACAGGCCGCATCCAACATTCTGCTTTGAAGGTTTGCATCAGTCAGCCTCTTTCCCTTAGTTCTAGTACTGGCTGGGTATGGCGATGCTGATTGGAGTATTTGATTGTGGTGTGGTGATTTGGAAATGCTTTATGGAGTGGTCAGTCCACGTGAGCGGGGTAAGGTATTGTATGTGATGTTTTTGCTGGTGGTGAAGACTTGATCCAGAGTATGTCCTGTGTGTTGGGTAACTGACAATCTGGGCGAGTCTGATGTTGTTCAGGCTTTTGAGAAGGTCTGTCTAGTAGGGTTCTGTGGGGTCTTCGAGGTCGAAATTGAGGTCACTGAGTAGTATGAAGTCCTTGGAGTTCATAGTGTAGGGGGGCGATGAAGTCTGTGATGAGGTTGTTGTTTTGTTCATGCTCTAGGTGGTGTGTGAGGATTCCTTTCAGGACAAAGCTTTTATTTGTATGCAAAAACAACAAGGTGATGGATGGAATGCATGAATTAATTTCTGCCACTGGCAATTACTCGGCTGCCTCACAAGCCATTGTTTTTTGCCCACCGTGCCATCGTAGTTTGCTTCTTCCCTGGTTCAGAGAGGACCTGGTTTGGCAGTTTGGGCTTGATTATTCCCATGAGGAGAAGAGTCAAGACTGTTTTGCGTATGGCTCAGTCTAAACTGTGCCCAAACTGAGGTGGCATGGTGAGCAAAAGAAAAATGGGTTGGATTGCTACTCTGAGCTATTGCCAGTGGTTGGACTGGATTTCATGCAGCCTCCCATCACCTTTTGTGTGTTTCATGTACCGCCCTAGTTGCCATGAGTATGGCCAGAAATGGGTACTGTTCTCACTATGTCACTGGAACTAAGCTGTATCCAGCTGATGAGCAAATAACTAGGGAAAAACCAATCCTAGGTTTCATGTGTTCCGGTTCATGGGGGATGTGGCTTGGGAATTCTGGCTGGGCTGTTCCCATGAGGAGCAAGGTTAAGACTGATTTGCATATGGCTGGGTCCAAACTGCAAGATGAGCAAACAATGATTGGTTGGAGTGCTACCCCAAGATATAGTTAGTAGCTAGACTTATCACAAGCAGCCTTCCATCACCTTTTGTGTGTTTCATGTTGTTTGTTTATAGGCAGAAGTGAATGTGTTCCATGAGTAGGGTGTCAGTGTCTGTGGATGTGGTGCATTTGATGATGTCTTTGTGGATAAGTATGAGTCGCCTCCTGTTTTGTGAAGGTGGTCCTGTTGCCTGCTGGGTTGGCCAGAGCCATGTTGGGAGTTGGTGCTGGGTTGGCTCAGGTTTCTGTGAGGAAGAAGAGGATTGTAAGTTGTTGCTTAGGAGATCCCAGATTTCAGAGGAAAGTTTGCTGAGTGAGTGGGTGTTGAGAAGCATGCATGTGAGTGGTTGCTAAGGTGCTTGTATACTGTTTTGGGTGGTGTTTTCCCAAGTGGAAGGTGTAGGTGTTAGTGTATGTTGGCCATGTGTGAGCATGTGGCTGCAGGTAAATCATGCAAAAACAACAGATGATGGATGGAATGCAGAGCAAATCAAACACTCTCCCCCAGTCACAGATATGGGTTTAATCCATCATTTTTTTTGCTTGCCATGCAATTCAAGTTTGTACCCAGCCATATGCAAATCAGTCTTCACCCTGTTCCCCGTGGGAACAGTCCAGCCCGAACTGCAAGGCCAATTCCTCCCTGGACTAGAAACAAGCATTCTGGGACCAGTTTCAGGGTATCACCCTTAATCAGCCAGGCTAGCTTGATTCCGGTCGCATAGCAAGCACAGGACCCATGTCTGGGCATACCAGATAAACCATGGCAGTAGATTCAAGTCAACGATCCTTCCATGGTGTGGGATGTGGCACATAAGCAGAGGGTGACTTGCGGCCTGGGTCGAGCATGGGGAAGGTTGAATGGGTGTAGCGGCAGGGGCTGATCAGTCCAGGATTCATGGTGGTCCAAGTGGGATGGGCGCAGACGGGTTTACCTTTGATGTGCCTTTGATGCACAAACCAATCAAACTACCCCTTATACATACTTTCAACTTGCAGTACATGTTCATTTGAGGTGGTAATGACTCCCCTACAGCAATTTCTGTCATGAGATAACATTGAAACTTTGAGGTCTAAAGTTTACATATTCTATTTCTAGGGATATTTGTGTAACTAAATCTTAGGAGAGGGCATATATTGGCAGGTAGAGAAGCTCAAACAGTCATCTCAATAAATAAAATTTCAGGTAAAGAGTTAAATTTTTTCAATTAGTTTATAGTAGATTAGTCATGGGTAGGGTGTTGCTGGTGATGTAGAACGTGGGATTTGGAGACGCAGAGATGCGGACGTGAAGAGAAGACGATGCAGCAACCATGATATCGTGGCTATCACGGCTGCTGCAAAACCAGCCCTCCCACCTCCATTGCCCGCTTTCCACTCACCCCTTCACCACTTCAACGCTCACCGCTTATCACCTTCATCCTCCGGTGGTCTGCAGTGGTGGATGTGGGCGGACGTTGTTTTGTGGGTGGCGGAGGCAACTCTGGCTTGACTGGCCCTGGGGTGGCCCTGCGGCTGCACCAGAGGCCTGGAGGAGGCCTGGAGGACCTGGAGGTCTATTACAGGAGGGCTTGGAGGACACACAGAAACCGCACAGCACAGACAGTGTGGACATCAGCCAGCCGCAGACATCAGCCAACCAGCCAGCCACCGGCACTTGGACTGATAGTGTGCTGTGAGGCAAGGCGAGTGCGACGGCCATAGTCGGTCATCGCTATGTGCGTGCCACAGCCTCCCCATGGAAGTAGTCCAGCTAGGTTCGGACATGGCTTGTGGGGTTACTGGTGGGCCCTGCTCGCTCTCTCTTCCTATTTAGTCCAATTTGATTACCACAGGATAACTATTATGCTATTCTAAGTACACTTGGAAATAAGAGGGACTCACTGTGTCTTAACGAACAAGCTCCTAAGGTCTGCCTACTACCTGCTCAGGTCCTTAAACCCAAGAGGCCCAGAGAGGAGATAGCCATCAGAGGAGATACACCTCCATCAATTCCTGTATCGCCAACAATAGTAATCGTGGAAAACCGGCCCCCAAACATATTAGGAGCCTACATAACTCTCAACAAAGCAAAGATCATGAAAGGGAACTGTCCATATCAGTATAATCCAAATACTCCAACTAACCAAACTAGCTTGACTAAACCGAAAACTCCGACTAGTTTGACTAACCCATCCAACCTGAAATAAGAGAAGGCAGCTAATGCTGAAATTATGGAGTCAGAGAAATCAGAGAAATCTTAAGATCCCCTAAAGAGTCCCAGTTCTAAGTTCTACTCTTTTCTGGTTTACAGATTAGAAAACACGGAGTTGGGCTCACCGAAGACAAGATGCCTTGACTCCATTAGGGGGTCTGATATAGGGATTAGATCACAAACAGAGAGACACAACATGAATGCGTTAGTGGGAAACAAAAGGATATACTCTAGGGACAATCTACGGCATTGGCAGTAACTAGTGCAAACAAAATGTGGGCCACAATTCTGAATTCGATGCAGGCAACAGTCATGGCACTTCAGTTTCACTCTAACAAAATGGATATCCAGGTAGACCTGTTAAACATGTTGGCTGTGCTTGTCTGTGGAATAGATGGAAAGCTAGAGGAACTAAATTCCCTGATAACAAAGGCTCAAACTAAGCAACTTAACGACTTTACCATCTGCTCATGCAAAGATGTAGTGGACAGATTGTCCCAACTGCCGATAAACTTGGAAAGAATATTAAAAGACGTCTGCACCACTCAAGTTGAGGAGCGTACATATGTCAATTCATTATCTAACATGCTGACACCCATTCCATCTGTAGAGGGTATGGAGGATAGTCGTGATACAGTCCAAGCAGACTCACCAGTGGATTCACCTGGAAGAATAGACCCAGCAGAGAACAGTATCAAAAGCCACTCAGCGAAAGTCACTACTGAGGCCCCTGATGCCTTGGCCTACTCACTAGATGCAGGGAATTCAGGAAATCCTAGAAAGCCCCCGTCATTGCAACTGAAGAAGAGAGAGAAAAAACGTGCAAGAAAGGGCAGGAAGTCTGTTCAGTCTTTCTGTACAAATACCATAAAGACCACAGTGGCCACCCCAGAAGAACCAAGTAAGGAAGGTAAGACCATACGGGGAAGGCAAGTAAACAGATGGTACTCCTTGGTCTGACTCAAATGCAGTGCTAAAGAATGTTCCTGAATTAGAAAGTACTTCCACAACGTCTCTGAGTCCGTCAGAACACAGACTACCCATTCTAGTAAAAGGCCCCTTGGAGGAAAGTGGATGTCTTTCCAGTGGTCAGCCAGAACTAGCATCGGAGAACTGTGCGGCAGGAGGAGCTACTCCCCTAACCTTGACCAACATAAGGACTATGAGAAGTGAACCTTCTGCCTTGCAGCAGTCAAATATGGCAAATTATCAAAACTCAATTATTCAGGAGCAGAACCTTCAGTTGCTCTGGATCCCTGAATTCATTTCAAGAACCCCTTCAGATGTGCTCAATTGGTCTACTATTTTTAGACTTATAAAAGCACTTCCTGATCTTAAATATGTGTCCACAGAAGGTATTGCCTCTATAAAGCTTATTCAAGCAAGAGGGGTTCAACACACAGATCCAACGTTATTCATTTTTTCAGCCCCTGATCTCGCTAAGCAAATCCTTGAAAGGAGAGAGTATTTAAGTGCTTGGGGCATTGAGGTGACCACATATCGAGGGGATAGATATCCAAATCCATTATTGTAGAACTATCTGCCCAACAAGGACACTGGAGTGCAATGGTCAGTTTTCAGTGGGGCAAGCGGAACATCTAATGCCAGCGAAGTCATTGAAGGAAAAGTTAGTGAAAGGTATGCAGTTCAGTCTCCCATAAAAGTCCAAATATGAAAACAGGAGGGGTGAAGAAAAATATTAACAAGCTGTGAACCCTTGGCTAGCTGGAGCTGGCTACGCTTGGTGTTATCCTCAGGAAGGGTCCTCAAAGCTGAATAACAACCCAACAGCTACCTTCTCCACGAGGAGTATTGGGCATTTGTTTGTGGAAAATAGGAGGCCTGCATGCAAAATTGGAAGATCCAACAGTAATTAAATTTTTAGATTCATGTGACATTATAATGATACAGGAATCTTGGGCCAAGTGTCCATTCCTCTAGTTGGATATAAAGAATTTATTAAGCCGGCAGAGAAAACCTGTAGGTTTGGAAGGGCAAAAGGGGCATAGTGACTTACATCAGTAATGGCTAAGACATCAGAACTCAACGTGGAAGATCTACCGTTCCTGGTGGTTCAATTAGATGGTTGGACAAAAAACATACATGAGCCACTGATATTAATTAACATATACATCAATCCAAAAAAGAAATCTGCTGAAGCCAACAATCTGATAAAACATCTGCTTCATATAAAAAGTACAATATATCTGGCATATTGGTTAATTTCAGGTGACTTTAACTTCAATCTATTCCATAGTCCAAGCAAGGAACACATACAAACAGTAGTAGCAGCCCCAAGTCAAACTATTCCACTGAACTTAAAGAAAGATTAATAAATTCCTGTGAGACTGTAGGACTATTCACGCTAAACGGACAGAATTCGGCTGACATTTTCCCAGCATGGACAAGATCTTCCAGAAATGTAGTATCATACCTAGATTACACACTGGCTAATCCCTCACTGTATAAGCATGTGAGCAATTTTTGAATCTTGGACAGTGCGGAAAGTGACCATAATCCACAGATAATTAAGATACTGTCTACAGTGTGTAAGCCGGAGATTTGAACCGAAAATCTTAAGCGACTGAAATGTTCATCCAATGCCATCAAAACTCAAGCAGAAGAGCCACTGTCAAGTTTGGAGTTTACCGCAGGAACCACAAATTTGATATTGGTCTGGGAGGCCTTTGCTAAGGATCTTACAAGCCAAGAAAAAGGGAACCCAACTGGGATATCATAATGGCGTGCACATGCCACAAGCAGTCTGCATAAGGAAAGCGGCTGTATGTAGGCTGCCGAGGCAACTTGCCAAATCCCCTGAGGATGGAACATTATAAAGTACCCTCTGGGAGCAAAGGAAGCGCCTAAAAAGGGAAATATGATATTTGAAAAATCTCCAGCACAAAGCATTATGGGCCAAACTACCCCATGCGTCAGGATTATCAGACTCAAAACGTTCTTAGGAATTGATTAGTTCCACTGAAAAAGGCCCAAAAACAGCTAATAGCGCAAACATAAGCAAGGAAGCCTGGACTAATCACTTTAAATCACATTTTAGTGAAAGTCCCACCAGAGGAGTCGTGCCATCTCAGTGGGAGAAGTATACCCAAGAATTTGACGATTTGAACAACTTGCTACTTACAGCATAAGAGATCATGAAGATCTTTGGGAAATCGCAATCTGACCGTGCACCTGGTCCTAACAGACTACTACAAGCACTGTTTAAACAGTCAATTAAAAGATGGGCAGATTTCCTAGCTGCAATGTTCAATCACGTTTTGTTAACTAGAATCGTTCCAGCTAGTTGAAAGGGTTCGATGATTCATCCTATATAGAAGGGAGGGAAGGCTGTCTCTCCAAGTAACTACAGATTAATTGCCCTCCTAGACATGGAGCTTAAATACTTTTCTGTATTCTTGCTGCAGCACCTAGAGTCTTGGGCAGTAGGTAACAGCAGACTTTCCATAAATCAAACTGGTTTTATTAAGAACCAGGGCACAATAACAAACCTCCTGGCGTTGAACCTGATTATCAACAGAGCAAGGGCAACAGGAACCCCATTATATTTGTGCTTTGTTGACTTTAAAGCAGCTTTTGACTGTGTCCCTCATGGTAGTCTGTAGGCAAAACTACAGCAACGGGGGCTGCCCTCAACCATTTTGAATGTTATTAGATTACTATATTCTGATACATGGGTGAAGGTCAAGCTTGGGGATGGCTCATATTTATTCATGGCGGTTAAAACAGTTGGTTTAAAACAATGCTTCATTTTAGCACCAATCCTCCTTAATCTTCATATCGCAGACCTCCCTACAGCGATAAATACGCAGTCTGCCCATTCACCCACAAATGGTGGTCATCAACTATCCAACTTGCTATATGCGGATGACCTGCTGTTGCTTAGCTACTCTAGAATAGGTGTGCACAAATTTATGAATAATTCAGGAGGGTATACATGAGCTGGAAATAAACCAGAGCAAAACTAAAATGATTGTTCTCAACTGTAGACCATCTAACAAATGGAAGTGGCATGTGGCATTTAAATGGAAAGATAATAGAGGTGGTGGCCACGAAAGGTTCAAGGATTCAAGATAGATTCAAGAGTAACATATGCGTGTCACAGGGAAGTGATAAAGAACAAAGGGCAAGCACTCATTCATGCCATTCATTCGGAGGAAACTATGGTCTGCATTTGTCCAGCTTTGGCTATTCAAAGAAAAATGTTGAAGAATGTTATGATTTAGGGATTAGAACATGTAGACAGGCCCTAATCGAAGCACTCAATGCAAGAAATGAAATATTGAATATCAGGATGGTCCAGTTTTGGGAAATCCTAACTTCTCTTATTGCCCCTTCAAGAATTTAGGGATTATGGCAACTGGGTAACTAATAGAGCAGAGTACCCCATAGAAATTGGGCCAGGGTGTGTATACCATGGTTAAGAGATAATAATTTACCATCTAATTAGTACCTAATCATCAGGTTTAAGGAAGGGTATGCACTTTTCAACTAATTTTGCACTTTAATTAAGCTAGCAAACTTAAATATCAAATACCCTTTGACACTCTGCTCCCAGGTACCCATCTAAGGTCTGGCTTCCCCATAATCCTTGTGGATATGACTAATGCTGGGGGAGTCATCCCAGGTTTTATCGCAGTTTTAACTATTTTCTATAAGCTACGAAACAGCTTCATGGGAAGTTAATAGGTTTGAAGGCCGTAGGTGGGGTAACTGCATGATTTAGCATGATTTTAACCATGTTTTATACTTGTAAATGGTATCATGGGGGGGATAATGTGTTTATTACACTGATCATGTCCTTTGAAATTTATTGTACTATTTATGTCTTGTGCTATGTATATGGCGATGGAATGTTTTATGGTTTTTAATAACTAATAAAATACTTACAATAAAAATAACACAATTGTCACGGCTATGCAAGTGCTGCTTTGCAACAATTACTACTTTGTAGTGCTGAGAAAGCAAATGATTGCCAAGTCATAGTGCTAAGAAAGCAATTGAAACAGTCAAGGCTATCTGTATTTCTATGCTATAGTAAGTCTAATTTTAGTATGGTGCTGAATTTCCCTCATAGTGTAACAAAAATACTTTTCTATTCTGTTTCCTGCTAAATTCTTGTAGAGGAAAGACAGCATGGTCTTTCAAAGTCTAGTGTCAAAACTTCAATTTTAAATCATGCACAACAGTAAACTTGTGTATGTTAAGGAGCAGTACTGATGCCAATGTCAAAGACACTGGCTGATTAAAGGAGAACATTTTAAGTCAACCTTAATCATTTAAATTCTACAAGGGCATCGTCTACATGGAATCCATGGAGGTGGGTACCTCACTGAGAAGTGACAGACCAGCATCTCACGATCAGATTCTGCACCTAGCAAAAAACGTAAGCCAGCTGAGTTTTAATACCAATTGCCCTCTCTCTGCTGTGCTATTGGTCTCCAACCCAGTGATATACCTTTGTACTCACCAGCATACGGTAAGCATGCAGTGCAAGGCATCCAATAAAACTTGGAAGCTCACAAATGATGGCTCTGCAGTCAGATGACCATGGCCTTGAAGCACCACAAATGACCACAAAGTTAAAGGAACCTGTCTGAAGAAGTGGTGTGCAGCATGACTCACCGTCCAGTAGCATGCCAGATAGTCACTTGTCTGAGCTTGTGCACTTCAAAAGGACTCGGGGACAGTTCATGGGCACTGGTGAAATACCCTCAGTTGGATGCCTTGCAGGAAGAATGTAACCTTCATTGCACAATCATGTAAATCTATAACACTTAAGGGGAATATCAGTGATGATTAAAAATGTGTAGTATTGCTTTATCAGTGGCTGTCTGCTCAAAAAGTAACTGTTAGCATGGTGGACACAGTTAAACATAGTGACCTATATTAATCTATGAGGTGAATGTTTTCTAGGCAAAATCTTCCATCACAGTAACTGCATGTACTACCAAATGTGTTACTTTTTCAGTCATTTGAAAAGTATGGTGACACAATCGAAGATCATAACGAATAGTGGAAATGGAAAGCCCTGTCATTCCTAATCAACACAGATGACTCCACAGGGATGTGGAACTCCTATCGCCCAGGACATATTGGCCCTCATTACGACCCTGGCAGTTAGCGGAGAAGTGGCGGTCTTACCGCCAACAGGCTGGCGGTAAAAAAATTGGAATCATGACCATGGCGGTTACCGCCATGGTCATCCGCCACTTCTCCGAACCGACCGCCAGGGTAGAGATGACCGCTGGGCTGGAGACTTGGGTCTCCAGCCCGGCGGCCGTCACAAGACCGCCGGCGGTGTCATGACCCGGCTGAACGCCATGGATTTCATGGGGTTGGGCACTGCCATGAAATCCATGGCAGTAAGCACTACCAGTGCCAGGGAATCCCTTCCCTGGCACTGATAGGGGTCTCCCCCACCCCGAGTCCTTCCCCGATACCCCCACCCCCTGCCACCCCCAAATGTGGCAAGACCCCCCCCACCCCTACCCCCGACATCACTACACAGACACACACCCGACACGCATGCAGACACCACCAACATACATACCCGCACACACACGAACAAACATGCCAACAGACACACACACAGTCATACACGCACACCCACATTCAGACATACACGCACACATCCATACAGACATACATACAGGCAGACAGGCACACATTCCCAAACACACTACACCCCCGCATGCACACACGCATTCACACCCCCCCTCTTCATACTCACACGCACACCCCCATGCATGCACACAACACACAACACCCCCGCCCCCCTCCCCTAATGGACGATCAACTTACCTGGTCCGTTGATCCTCCGGGAGGGGACGGGATCCATAGGGGCTGCTCCGCCGCCAGCACCCCGTCAACAGAACACCGCCATGCCGAATCACGTAACGTGATTCGGTGGGCGGTGTTCTGTTGATGGGGCAGTGGAGGTGGAGCAACCTCCACTTCCCGGCCGACTGCTGGCGGCTCTCTGTCTGGAAAAGGACAGAGGGCTGCCAGCACTCATAATTTGCCGAGCGGAAAACCGCCACCACTGGCGGTCTTCAGCACGGCGGTCCCTCGGCGGTCTTGTGAAAAGACCGCCTAGGTTGAAATGACCCCCATTGTTTGGGTCAAGGGAAACAAGTTTTCATGTTTGGAAACAAGGTTTCATGTTTATTTTGTCCTTGGGGACGAGTGGGCCCTGCTTCCTCCAGGCCCAGTACGTAGATCTGCGGAAAGGTTGCAAAATAAGAAAACTGCTATAGTAGGTATTGAAATTGCAAGTATTCAAATCCTACTATAATATTAGCCCTGGCAGAGAGGCAGTTATCAGAGCTCTTACCTAATGAGATTGCTGCCATAATTTGTCGCCGCACTACATGGCACCAAAGGGACACGTAGATTTGTTTACAAGAGAAGTAGATTTAAGAAGCAACCTGTCCCATGGACAAGTAGATATTTTATTAAATTCCACACCCCTGCTCCACTAGTCAGGCTGAGCGTATACAACCAACAACAATTTGTGTGCTTTGAACACTGTCCCAAACATATAAATAAAAGTGTAATTGCAGGGTACAGAATACAACGGATTTTGGGAAAAAGTAGAAGGACTTGCTAAGGATATAATATTCAACCAGTGGATAATTGGTGACACAGGCTATTCAGCTGTAAATAAATGATTTAAGTGAAAGAATCTGTTATTTCCATCATTTAAGGTTAAGGTCACACTGGTCATGACACTAACTATCCTTGCAAAAGTAAAATAAAAGTGTTAGAAAATGAATGGCAGGCACTATAATCATGTAAACAGGTTTATCTTGCACTTATGCACAAAGAAAATAAATCTATACCCGATCTTGCATTCCTTAAAATCTGAGACATATGCTCAAAGAACAGTGGAGATGTTTGAATATATATTAATGAAATAGTCCCATTGTCCATATTTTTCACATTGGTGTAAGGATGAATACCAGCAGAGTCAGAGAATGTTTTTCATCCCTTTGGTGGCCCTCACCCTGCTGGACCTTTCTGCTGCATTTGACACAGTCTCCCACCCAACCTCATCCAGCACCTATATGACATCAGAATCCAAGGACACACATTCCAGTAAATCTGCTCCTTCCTGACTGCCCAGGACCTCATCTGCATGGTTGTGGAATGATCCTTTCTAAGCCCGACCCTCTTCAACGCTTACATGATCCCTCTATCCAGCAATATCTACTCTCACAACATCAGCGTTTTCTCCTATACCGATGGCACGCTACTCATTTCCTCCCTCCCGGACAAAACTCCCAGTACCAAGTTCAATGTGTGCATGACTGACTGAAATTACCCATTGGATAAAAAACAACTGTCTAAAGCTGAACACCGACAAGACTTAAATCATGATCTGCTGTAATAGCACATCACTACGGGACTCCACCTGGTGGCCAACTAGGACCAAAATCCAGCCCCACCACCCATGCTAAGAACTTCTGATTCATCATTGATAGTGACTCGACATGACCAAACAGGTTAATGCCGTCACCCCCTCATACTTCCATACCCTGATGATGCTGAAGAAGATTTTCAAATGGCTTCC
Organism: Pleurodeles waltl; assembly: GCF_031143425.1. Classification (NCBI taxonomy): domain Eukaryota; kingdom Metazoa; phylum Chordata; class Amphibia; order Caudata; family Salamandridae; genus Pleurodeles; species Pleurodeles waltl. Next base: position 936,116,025 of record NC_090445.1, read on the forward strand.
AGTGAGCACCCAGAAATCCATCCTGCACTCCTTACTCAAAAGCAATTTGGACTACAGAACATGCTCTATGCCGCGATCAACAAAGAGCTCACCAGAGAGCTGCCGACCATTCAAAACTTGGCAGCCAGAATCACTCTCAATGTCCCATGCTGCACTAACATCACACAACTAACTCCCCATTCATAAAGAAGCACAGTTCAAAATCCTCACCCACACTTTCACGAGACTACATAACACTGGTCCAGTATACTTCAACAGTTACATCTTCTTTAGGACACCTCAGCTTGTCTGGAACCCTACTTGCACAAATCCTATGCATACCAATAACGAAATCCAATGTTCAAGCTTTCTCATACATTGCTCCTAAAGTGTGAAACAACCTGCCGCTACAAATAACAGCCTCCTCCTCACATTTCATATTCTGAAAGTAGCTTAAGATCTCGCTTTTTGAGTAGTCCCAGTAGGCACCAGGTGTGGCTAGTCTCACATCTGCTCATTGCCAGTATATCCTCCCGGTGATAGTGCACTCTACAGTTCTGCCTAACATAACAAAACATCGACATATGGGTTTGTTAGACCTGGCATCCTTGGCATGGTTTTCCTCTAAATTTTTGCCTTCCATCCTCATGCTTTGCTGACTTCATTTTTGCTGGCCTTAGGACTCTGCACAATTCATCACTGCTAACCAATCCTAAAATGCGTGTGCTCTCTCCTTAAACATGATCGAATTGGCTTATACCCAGTTGGTATATCTAATGTATTTGTAAGTCCCAAGTAAATTAAATGCTTGTAGTGGGCCCATGCCCTGTAAATTAAATGCTACTAGTAGGCCTGCAGTACTGATTTTCAGTAATTTGTTCAAACATGTCTCAGGTTTGCCATTGCAGCCTATGGGAATGAGATTGCCCCATATAGTGTTGGTGATAGGGTAAGATAGAGGTTACCCGTGTGTATCTGGGTGACAGAGAGATGATGCAAAGGGATCTCATGCCTAATAATACTGAGAAACACAGGCAGTGGGTCACCATCAATGAGCAGAGAGTGGAGGCTCCCCAAGACACTGGAGCCAGCATAACAACTGTCAGATGTCATCTGGTAACCTCAGACCAGATAGTGCCCTATGCAATCCACTAGGTTATTGATGCTGACAACCATGAGTGTTACTTTCCAGTGGCTTTGTTTCTCTTTGAGAAGGGTAGGGGTCTTAGGTTTCCTTGAGGGGAGCTGTGAGTCCATCCATGCCTGTGGATTGTCTGCTTGGCAATGACCTAGAGCACACCATGTGAAAAAAATAGAGCTCAGTTCACTCTTTGAGATGTTATGGTTGCATGAGTGGGTGTGACTAACCACATGGTCCATGGCAGCCCATGAGGGTAGTCAGGAGTACCTGGAGCCTGGAAACATGGCCCAGTTGCCAACCAAAAGTTGGAAGGACCAGGAGCATGGGAAATTTGCTCCTGAAACTCCCATGGACCAGAAGGAGGGTAATTCTGAGGGCGATACCCTGGAGCCTATAGAGGAGGACATTGCCTCCCTGGGACACCTACCTGAAGTGATCAACAGGCAGAAGTTCCCACCAAAAAGGAATTTTTCAAGGAGTAGATGGAGTGCCCTACTCTAGAGGCCGAGAGCCAGGTAGCTGGTGACATCTCTGGTGATCACCTTATCTTTTGGGACAGTGGTTTCCTGTATAGCATAAACTTTGTTAGCCAGGTGCAACCAGCGTGTTCCCCCAGTGCAACAGGGTCTTCCTACTGAAGATGGCTCATAATGTTTCCCTGATAGGTCATCTAGAGCAGGACAAGACCTTTGAAAGTCCTGCCACCCACTCCTATTGGCCCCGGATGAGGAGGGCCTCAGATGGCTTCTGTAGGTTATGCCTTACCTGCCAGGCCAGTGGCAAGTCACGAGGTAAGTGCAAGGCTCCCCTGCAGCCATTCCCTGTCATTGCCACTCCCTTTGCAAGGTGTGTATCTGCATTGTTGGGCCTCTGGACCCCAAGATAGCCTTTGGCAATAGGTTCATCCTGCTCATGGTGGACCATGCCACCCGGTACCCGGAGGCTATACCTCTGAGGATGGTAACTGCACCTGTGGTGACCAGGGCACTGATGGGGATATTTACCCATGTAGGGTTCCCTAAAGCGACCATGGTACCAACTACATGTCTGCATACATGAAGTCCATGTGGAAGGAGTGTGGGGTAATCTACACATTCTCCACACCCTGCTATCCCCAGACTAATGAGCTTTTTGAGAGATTCAACTAGACCCTAAAAGGCATGATCATTTATCTGTCAGAGCCCTTGGGGCATATGTGAGACGTCCTCTTGCCATGTCTGTTGTTTGCATAGAGGGAGGTACCGCAGAAGGCGGTGGGATTCTTCTTCTGTACGGTCACCCTGTGAGAGGACCTCTCAGACTGCTGAAGGAGGATTGGAAGCAAGCTTCCAAGAGGGCCCCGCAGAATGTGGTCAGCTACATGCTGGCACTCGGTACTCAGGTGAAGCAATCCTGAAAAAAGGCCAAAGAGAACCTGGAAGCCATCAGGGGGACATAAAATGGTTGTATGACCAGGACACTCATGGATGAGTTTTAGCCTTGCCAAAAAAGTGTGGGTGATGGAGCATGTGCAATACTGCTGGTCAGGGTCCTATGTGGTGAAGAAAGGCAAAAATGTGGTCACCTATCTGGTAGACCTCCAGACTCCCAGAAATCCTTTAGAGGTTTTGCAGGTCAACGGCCTCAGGCCCTACTTTGAGATGTCCGAGGTAACCATGCTCCTGGTCACGGATGATGGATTGGAGGAAGAGAGTGAATGTCCCTGACCTCCTTTGTTCCAAGGAGCAGGATGATTCAGTGGCGGGTGTCAGCCTTTCCCCTACCTTGACCCTAGAACAACAGAGAGACTGCTGCTAGTTGTTGGGACAGTTTGCCTCTCTCTTCTCCCTCACCCCAGGACTCACTACACGGTGCACCCATTTGACACTGAGGACCGGATGCATGTGAGAATTAAAATCTACATGCTATCTGACAAGTTGAGAGCCACCAAAAAGAAGGAAGTGTCCAAAAGCTGGAGTTAGGGGTCATTGACCCCTCAAACAGTCCTTGATCCAGTCCTGTGGTGTCAAACTCCAAGGCTGCTTTTCCAGGTACCACCCCAGAACTTAGGTTATGTTTGGATTACAAGAAGCTCGAAGCCATCACCAAGACTGACGCATACCTCATCCACTGAGCTGAGGAGCTCATAGATTGGTTGGGAGCCGCCAAGTTCCTCAGTACATTTGATTTTATGTGTGGGTACTGGCATATTGCCCTGACTGAGAGGACACAAGAGAGGTCTTTGTTCTCTACCCCAGAAAAACACTTACAATTCCGGGTTTGCTTTGTAGCTTAACATGTCCTGTTAGTGAAAAACTGTTAAATTTGTTTTACAGTACTATAAGGCCTACCTCTTCCATAGGATACCTTATTACATGTTATAAGTGATCGTTTCCAAATAGGAGCAGGTAATCAATTCACATTTGGTGTCTTTGGAATTGTAATGAAAAACCCTCTCAGGCTAAAATGATAATTTAAATAACAATATTCAAAATACCCTTTTAGAAAGTTGGTTATTTTCCTGCCTTAGCCATTTACTGCATTAGCCTGTCTCAAATGCCCAGATGTAGCTGACGGTGGGGCTTTGTGTATTTCTTCTAGATGGCCACACACAATAGAGCTTAGGTGTGACTGGATGGGCCATCAATGGCAGGATGGGAGGGCAGAGCTGGACACAGCCCTACTTACACTTGAATAGGCTGTGTACTGCCTCCACACAATGGGCTGCAAAACGATTGTAGTTAATCTAGAGCCAGGACTGGGAAGGCTGTTCATCAGTGAACTGCAAAGGAAAACCTCTAGAAGCTTCTCCCACTGCAAAGGAAGACCAAGTTATAAATATTAGACCTTAGACACCAGCTCTTCAGAACAACTCTGGAACTGTGGAGTCTCTGCCAGGAAGAAGGACTGCTGTGCTGCTAAAAGGACTGGCACACTGCTGAACTGCTGCCCTGCTAGACTACTGCATTGATGGACTGTTGCATTGCTACCCAGCGTCCCTGTTACCCACCTGCTTTAGTTGGAGAGATTTAGACCTGCACATTAACCCTGGACTCCTACAGTGACTTCAAGGACTAGTCTGCTGGCCTCCTATTCAGAGCCACGGGGACATAACAGGATCACCACCACCCTGAACCAGCATCAGATCCATCTGGAGCAAGACCCTGAGCCCCAAGTGGTGCCCCTCAGATTCTAGACCCCTGGTGGCCTCAGGGAGGCTGAACTGATGTTTTGGGCTCTTTGCAACTGCAAACAGGTCCATTGCGCCAAAAACCTTGTCACTTGCACAGCCCTCTAATGTGAAGTTTCAGCGGCCTGACATTTCACACTACAGCATTGAAGCTCTGACAACTGGGTCTTAGCCCTACAGTGATGACCGCATGCGACACCACATCTGCTGTTCACACTACATTGATGACCGTCCACAATCCTCCCCTGCTCCTCCTACTCCCTCTCCTAGCACAAACGGTACTCTTTGCTCTGGATTGAAATAGTAGCTTTTCAGTAGGACTAACCTGTATCTTACCCACTATCCATCGCAGTCAGCGGAACTTCTGCCTTTCTCCCGGTCTTGCATGGCCAGATATCTGTGAGTGGCGCTTTGGATTTTTAGATGCTTTTGTCACTTAAAGCTTTAAAAATGCAAATCTGGTTCTACTGATTGGATGTTTGTCATTTAAGTCTTGATTTATGTGTTAAATTTTACTCTAGTTTTCTAAATTGGTGTGGGATTTTTCTTGTGTTGTTTTTCCACGTTAGTACTGTTTAAAGTGTTACATTAATACTTTACACACTGCCATTAAGTTAAGCCTGACTGCTCTGTGCAAAGCTACCAGGGGGTTGAGCACAAATTGATTTGGGGTTTGTCTGTGCCTCACCCTGACAAAAATGTTGGTTGCGGCTTGAGTAGCAGGCAAGACCAAAACCAGTAACCTAATTTCTAGCAGCATTGTTGTGCAAGATCTATTTATATGCTTCAAATGGGCGCATCTAGGAAACACTGCTGCACACAAAGTCACTTTAGAATGTAGTATCTCTTGCTCATCCTGGTCTTCGTTCATGTCTGCAACATGGTTTGGGAATACCATTCCTCAGAAAGGGATGTGTAGCGTCTTCCCCAGGCTAGGTATCCACTAATGACCACCACACACAGAGCCTGCACATCTTTATTCGTCTACATATCTTTATTCATCTGCATGTAACTGCAAACTCAACATTCTAAACATCCATTCACTTCATCTAACACTTACACCACAGTTTTACGGAGTCCATCAGGAGCCAAAATGGTTCTGTCATTAATAACTCACACAACACTACAGGACGCATGGGAGGAAGACTTCAGAATGAGACACATACACAGAAGGCATGCTCCGACAAGGAGCAGGTAGGCGCTTTGGGTGCTCGGTCCTGCCGGGTTTAGACATGCAAGCTGCATTAAATGTCCAGTGATTATGTTTATTCATGTAACCAACTGTGAAGATACAATTTCAGAAATAAAAGTTGCACAAAAGGTTCAATTAATTACTGATTTAATTTGTGTGGAACATCAACCCAGATTTTGCTTTGGCAATGTGGCAGGTCACTGACCCATGTGTTGCACTGCCATCTTCATTTGAACATGTGCCCTCACTGCTGCTTAGAACAGTTAGTGTACATTGTCAGCCTCAGCTGAAGACAAGCTGAATATATAAATTGAAGCAGTGTATTATGGATGGTTTATACGCTCCCCCGAATGTTACTCTTCAGAGCCGCTGTCTCTGGCTTACTCTTAGAAAACAAAAGTAAGTCTTAATCACTACAAGGGCATACGCATTGACCGTAAAAACTTTGTCAGTCGATTTCACAGTAAACCATTGGGTCGAGAGTGAGCCATTGTAAAAACTTATGTTACTGTATTTCTTTTCTATTGCTACATAGTGTTTCTCAAGGAAAGTGTTCTGAGTATTTAATTTCTTATCAATTTGTGCATTTCAATATACAATGAAATTTAATCAGTGCATCGTTCCAATACTGATTACCATATTATCATCTTTAAATACTTAAAAATAAATTGACAAACATGTTCACACTAATTCATCATTTGACATTCACATTCAGTCATTGGTCATTTTTAAACCAATAGCAGTCTGCAACTCATTCAGTACAATTCAGTGGAGTAGAACATGCAATATTGACTCTATTCACATTTTGCACAAGCAACATTTTCTTTTTTCCTTTGCTAGGACTACCAGTTATATGTACCACATTCGATTCAGCTGCCAACTTTGACAGTTGTATGAAGTGGAAAGCCTTCTGTCTTCCATTTTTTAATAACAAAAGAGGCATATGAGCTGCATTAAAATGATAAGCCATTCAACAGTACTCGTAGCACAATTCATTCCTCGTCACTAAAAATCCACAGACTTTGCTCTCGATTAGGAGTGCTCTAGGTTTGTTTTGATGTTTACTGCACCAAATAAAATAGATACCTTTGTGATTGATTTTTTTTTAACGGATGCGATAAATACCACCATTTATAAGTTTCCAATCTGATGTTATTGCTGGTGCTATAAAATTCAACAAATCTATAGATCCAAGACCTCCACACACAGGCATAAAGTGGCTGCAGTACAATCTGTCTTACTCCGAAAATTACAAATGATACATAATGGCTTGTTACTTGATGTGCTTTCTTGTATGAGGCTATCCAATATCAGACATAATGAAGTGCCAGAAGAAGTTAATAAAACTGATTTAAAAGACACCTAACATTATCCACCAGATTCACAACTTGAACGCTATGCACAACAGATCATCCAAGACAATACTCTGTTTTTAAAAAGGGTCATCCAGCAGGAGTGTCAGAAAATAATGCAGTCTTATTTTGGCTTTTATTGCTTTTTGTTGTTAGGGGCAGTATTAGCTGTTTGCCCGAGCTCATGTCATAACAAAAAAAGAAAGAAAAAAAACACAGAAAGAGTGGCTTTGACTGTTAAATAGCCTCTTTGCTGGAGCTGATTATTTGATAGTCCAGGCATTTTCTAGGTTGTTTAGGGAGAAAGGAATTATTTTTAGGTATTGTTAGAGACATCTTGGATGTGTGCAGACCTCATGTAATTATCAAGAGCAAAATATACAGGAAGGGGAAAGAAATCAGCTACTTTGCCCCACAGCAGCAACAACATTGCAGCTGTGCTTGCAGAACACAATAGCAAACACAGCCCTCATCACAGCAGAGACCTTCTAAAACATAGCAAGAACCACAGCTGACAACTGAGCATAAACACCAGCATCAACAATAGTATTTACTTCCACAGGGTACAAAACAACAAGAGTGACAACAGTCGAACACAAAAACAGAGCCAAGACCACAGTAGCACCAAAACTGCCACAATAGCTAGGACAACATAAGCAACACTACTTATAACCATAACAGAGATTACAGCAGAAACCACTCCTGTCACCACAACAGGAGCATCATCAACTACTGCTGTCATAACTACAGTAACCACAGCTTCTGACACAGCAATGATAACATGAGCCACCATGGTATAGGCAACATAAAGCAACACTATCTACCAATAGAGAAAGACCGTATCAATGACAACAACTGTAACCACCATAAGGGCAATTTCTGCTGCCAAAATAGCAGGAATCAAAACACAGACAACTGACATCACAGCGGTTACCACTGCATCAAAAACAGCTGCCACCAGAACCACATCACCAGGAGGAACAGCTGCAAGCACAGAATGACCACAACTATGACAGCACCTGTAACAACATCAGGGATATAGCATTAACCACAAGAGCTAAACAGGTAAACACTGCTGCAACCACAGCAGGGACAGCACATGAACAGTGAAGACAGGTGCCACCACAGAAAGTAATTAACTCAGCTGCCACTGCGGTTGGGACTACAGCAGTGATCAGAGCTGCCATCTCAGCTAGAATGAGTACAGTGACCACATCCCTAATGAAAGCAGCCCTAATGACAGCAGCGACCAGAGCAGCAACAATAGCCATCACCAAGGCTGCAACAACTCTGCCGGCTGTAACATGATGGACCAAAACTTCAACCACTTAAATGATAACAGCAGCAACAACAGTTGCCTTTAACAAAGAGACAACATTAGAGGTGAAGCTTTTAACCCTAAGAGTGATAACACCAGCAACCACAGCATCAGTGAATGCTTCCACTGAAGTGACCACAGTTGCCACAACAGCCATCGCAACAGCTGACATAGCAGCAACATCAACCATAACAGCAGCAGGGATGAGAGAAGTGACTACAGATGCTGACATGAAATTAATGAGTACAGTGACCACAGTCATAGCCAGAAGAAAGACAACATCACCCAGAGCTAGCTGTACATCTGCTTCCTTTGATCACAGCCACTTCCATGGTAGTAACAGCAGCATCAACAATAGGTGTAAGCACAGCAGGGGCCACAGCAGTGAAGACCAACTATTTTGATTACATGTGCTGTAATGTATAGAGCTGTAACCACAGAATGGAACCTAGTTGTGGTCACAGCTATTACCTTTTTAGGAAAAACAACGGCCATAACTACTGAAGCCAGCACAAAAAAAACAGCCCCACAATGGCAAAGACATTGGCAGCAATAATTGCTTTCACCACACGGACCTCATCAACAACAACCAATGTCAGGAGAAAAGGGCTACAGCATAACAGCATGGACCACAGTAGAAACCACAGATGTAACTTCTGAAGGGATCACATTAGCAAGCATATCAGAGGCAAGAGCAGCACAAAGAGCTTTGAGCACAGCTGCCTCGACAGCAGTGACTCAGCTGTCACCATGGCAGGAACAATAATAGCAACAATAGTTGCCTGATAGGCATGGATGACAAAAGTGCCAAATTCTAACCATGAAAGGCCCAAAAAAAAGATTTAAAGCTGCCACAACTGCACACAACGCACCACCAATGGCATCTGTTACCACAACAAGCACATGAACCAAAATAATAACTACAATGTGATAAAAAAAAATATGATCAGCAGAATGCTTAAAGTAATCTCACCTACTGGCAATTTCTCTGGGCCACTTTCATGTTTGCAAGTGAATTTTCATCACCATTTCTAAAAATGTTTGAACTCTGACTTCTCAGTGCTTGTTTGTTTATCATCTTGTGCTCCACTTTAAAATGTATAGCCATGCCACACTTTTCAACTGCTGCCTAGTACCACCATTCATGGCTCTGAAGCAGGACCATTATAACCAAACCTTCTGGTTACCAGCTTCTGTGTGGTTTGATAATCACAAGCAGCTAACCACAAATCTGGGCTAGACTACAGATTCGTGTATTTAGCACTTACACTGTTTGAATCCGACTTTTTTCTTGTTGCAATTTGACAAAAAAACAGTTTTCTTCATGGGGCACCTAAAGTGAATTTTCTTGTGTGCAAGGAAGGCTGCTAATCTTCTAGCATATGTCATTATTTTAGGTCATGTAGGAAACATTCTCGTGGCTTTTTGTTACTTGGTGATGCTCATTGGTCTGAAATGCAATAGTGTAAAACATGTTAATTGGAGGCGCCAAATTTGCTCCCATGTCAGAGTAAATTGAGTCATCTCCATCCAGCGGTTTGACAACATAAAAGAGTTTTCTTTTTTGGCTTTCTGCTTAGGGAATTTTGCAGGCTTTTGAACAAATTTCAAAACAATCCCATTGTTATATTTTCCAGGTATGGCTGCAGTGTTATGTTGAGTTGGGATTTGCTTAACCATTTATCCATCAGTCAACAATGTTTTGTGTTACCCAACAATAAAACACGTGCTTAGGTCACAAACAAGACACGGACAACCCAATGTTTCTTTTAAGTTAAAAACAAATCTTCTCCTTTACTGTCGCTCTGGGTGTGCTTTATTTTACAGTCACATCTTCTGAAAAAACATGCATTTGTTAAAAATACAAATCACGTAATCCTACTCATTTTACATAAAAAGCCATGTCAGTGAACGTACATAATGACTAACAGGACAAGACCCTCCCTGGGACCATATTAACATATCACCAAAACTTTAATATATATATATACGGAATATATATATATGTATACTTTTCTAGAAAATGACTATTTTAACATATTGCTATTAGCATTGTACTTTACATCATTCTTGTGATTTTGAGAGGCTTCCAAAGAAAGTGGTTTTGACTGCATCACCATCAGATGAATGAAGGCCAGGTTCATCTTTTGCATTACAGCAATCAGACTTCAAATCTCACAACTGCAAAGTTTTGATAAAGTTATTACAGGCAACAAAGACATATCTCAAGTTTGTCCATAGCAATACATACAACTAGTTTGGGATGCAGTTTGAAATTATACTTTTCTAGTTTTTTAGCATGTATATCATTATATATGGCACTGTTTTGGTTTAGATAAATATGGCTTGCGTGTTTCTGCTTCACAGATTTTGAGGCATCTCTACATAACGGGAAAGCGCTGATCAGTGAGCCTTCTCATGAACATACAGATGTTTTGATGAAACAAAATACTTAGTAATTTGGATTTGTTTGATTTCCATTCTTCGTTTTCTTAACAAAGTTAAAATATTATCCCTTTTGCTTTCTGATCGTGTAGGACCAGATTAACTACTGGAAAGTTGACAATGTTGGACATATTCTTTGTCTGGATGGTCTCTTAAAATAAAATTAAATAGCTATTTGTATAAGATTCAGACCATTTAAGGGGTAAACAAGTTAATCATCCTTCACAAGATTGGTAAACTACTTTCAAGAGGTGTGTGACTATCCATAAACCAGCGCTATTCAGCGTGGGTATTGCAGCGTCAGATCCATGCCACATTTTCAGCATGTTCTTCTAGGGTACATTTAAATAAAAAGAATCCCAATAGCAATGACTTACATAGACAATGATTTTCAGCATATCCTTGTAGGATACATTTAAATACAATATATATCTATGGAAATTATATACATAGGATGTGACTAAACCAAACAGTTCTGCTGGACACACCTGTGTGCTAAATTACTTTGGTTGTAAATCCACCCATACAACAATATTTGCAGAATTTCAACATTCACAAATGCACTTTACACAGCTAAAATTTCATCAATCTTTTTATCTGAGTCAAATTTATAATTGCAAAGGATCTTTTCAGAGACCTACATTGAATATAGATTGTAAAATGCTTCAAGATTAGGGTCCAGTGATTCCGGACTTTGACAGCTAACTTAGTCATCTATTCAACATTTGATAAAGGACCAGACCTTTCAACAATTACTATATCCCCGGCCCGTGTAGCTGTGGATACAGTGGTAATTGATGCTTCTGTTCCACTTTTATTCAATATAGCAATCTTCCCATTTAGAACTATCATCTGACAACCTAGGGCCATTTCAGATTATGCCTATCTTCCTCACTGCCACTAGGGTGATTCCTCAAGGTGTTTATAAACAGGGTTCAACTCAAGACTCCAGCGCTATTTTAATGAACAAAATGGGCATGATGTGCTCACTGCTGATACAATCGTTCATGCAGACTACACAGATATATTCATAAGTAAAGCATTAATGTGTTTATTTGAATTCATACTGAATCTTACCAGAATCACAATTTAACTGAATTACAAACAGTAACATTCAAGACTGACAGCTGTTAGGTGCAAATGAACAAACACTCCGAACACAGTTTTGTTTTTTATTCTAAGGATGCAATTTTACTACAACTTACTAACAATTCTGATGTTATGACGAGTACAGACACCTGATAGAAACCTTGTCCTATGTTGTGAAAATTGAAAAACATTAGTCCTAGTAAGTATCTCCCCTCATACCTTTGCAAAGCCTTGTTAAAGGTTTTCACACAAGAACCCAGGCCAAGACAAAGATATAAGATATATTCATTAAGAAATAACCATGCTTTAGCTGCAGTGATTGTAGGGGAAATTTCACTTTTTTAAGAAACAAACGTCTCCTTATGGGAAACATGAATGCACTTTCATTTGCCTGTGCATAACAATTTGTTTATATTAAACAACATGCTTAGTATGGCCGAATGTGCCTATGAATAATAGACTGCACAGCCTGATATGGGACATGCTTAGTGGATAAATCTCTTTTGTCAAGCACTATACTGTCATTGAGGATGATACAATTGCAATGTATACCCTTTATTTTTCTACTCTAGCCCTGAAAAAATGTATTAGTTGTACCAGGTGCTACCAAACATAAGGGGTCATTCTGACCCTGGTGGCCGGTGACCGCCAGGGTCACCGGCCACGGGAGCACCGCCGACAGACCGGCGGTGCTCCGAAGGGCATTCTGACTGCGGCGGTTCTGCTGCGGCAAGAAAGGGTAAACCGGCGGTCTCCCGCCGGTTTACCGCTGCCCTTGGAATGGCGGCGCAGCTTGCTGCGCCGCCATGGGGGATTCTGACACCCCCTACCGCCATCCTGTTCCTGGCGGTTCGCCCGCCAGGAACAGGATGGCGGTAGGGGGTGCCGCGGGGCCCCTGGGGGCCCCTGCCGTGCCCATGCCAATGGCATGGGCACGGCAGGGGCCCCCGTAAGAGGGCCCCGCAAAGTATTTCAGTGTCTGCTGTGCAGACACTGAAATACGCGACGGGTGCCACTGCACCCGTCGCACCTTCCCACTACGCCGGCTCCATTCGGAGCCGGCGTCCTCGTGGGAAGGTTAGTTTGCCCTGGGCTGGCGGGCGGTCTTTTGGCGGCCGCCCGCCAGCCCAGGGCAAACCTCAAAATACCGTCAGCGGTCTTTGGACCGCAGAGCGGTATTTTGACGGGGAACTTCGGCGGGCGGCCTCCGCCGCCCGCCGAAGTCAGAATCACCCCCATAGTATGACTAAGGTGTTGACCCTTTGTTGATGGGTCCTACACCTGAACTAAACTCTGAGAAAAGGGCTCATAAATACGGCTGATGCTGTTTATAGATAATGCCTTTTTGGCTAAAGCAGAGCGAAATATGTATTTTGTTCTTTTAGTATTCCACAACTTCTGTCTGAAGAAAGATCTCGCCTGATAAAATGTACCTAGACTGTGGAAAGTGCTCCTTATGTTGGTAGAGTATTTTTAAGATTGTTAACAATGTACACTAGCTAGACATTTGAGTCTCCCTTGCTAAGTTGAGTGGACCAGGAAAAAAAATCAGTAGCCACTCTGGATCTGAATTGTAACAAAGTGAAGGAGAGCTGCTGATCTAACATTTGTTGGTCCAAGGGAATAGATGCTGCCAAATATACCTCAGAGTTGTAAGGATTGAGAATGTCTTATTGTTTCAAACTTCTTACATCTCACTTACCACGTTTATTCATTGAATCTAGGTTGCATCAAATAACTTCAGCTTTCAATGTTTTATGCCTTCAGGTGGACTCGAACTGTACCTGCAGGTAAAGGTCAGAACACATGCAATTCTATGACAGGCACTGTGGAATATTATCCTCTGGAAAATTTATAAGCAAAAAGTGGTATGTAGATACGAATCACTGGCATTGATATATTAGTTCACCAGAAATAATTGGATATGTGTTTTTGCAAGGAATACCAGGATCTGAGAAAGAAATGATTAGGCACACATATATGAATATATGATAGAAAGAAAGGCAGGGTGTGTGGATATTCGGTTTGGGGACAGAACCTACACTATAATCAATCAGAGGTCTCAAACTTGCAAAAACAAAACTCAGACTCACTGAGCACAATAAACTATCACTGGGTTTAAGCCAGGGGTAGTCCATGTATCCGATAATTTACGTACTTCCAGGCTCTCAGCCTCCAGTGTATTGAGCGCTCAAGCTTTTTTTTTTTTTTAAAGTGACCAAGTACTCTCCACCACTGCAAGCTACATATAACAAATAGAAAACAGGTTCTGCTAGATTGGCAATCCATTTAGAGCAGATGTCATGTTCATCAGGTCATAAAATTCTATTTGTTTATGATAGAGTGTTTTCTTCTAAAGAGGAAGCACAGAATGCAGGCTCTTAATGTATAATGTTAGACCTTACTTCAGGTAGATTTGTCAATAAATCTGTTATACAGAGAAACATTAAATTAGAACATACTGGGGGAAATTCACAAAGGTTTTTGGGAGTACATAAAGTAGTACTCTAATAGTACTGTTTTTACAAACTCTCACATGCCCTTGTGAATATGTCCAAAACACCCACTACAGATTTGTAAAAATACAAAGAGGTAAAAGTAATTTCTATTTGTACTACTTGTACATCAATATTCCCTGAACTTTCACATTTTATTTGCTTTTTACGTGTTTCCTCAAAGATGTTTATGAATTCATTGACAACACTGAAAATTTCATTGGACAGAGATTTGAATAAATAATGAGTAAATCCTTCAAGTCCCGATACTGGTACTCTAAGATCTTCTAAACACAAACAGGAACAGAATGTTTTACATGCTTTACAGCATATAAAATCAATGCAGTTGGTCTTTCTTAACTGTCACAGTCGGATCTGAGCTCACACCATTAACAGTGTACATGTCAGTCAAATATGAAATTGCTTAGCTCTAATACATTAATCAGCAGAGTGCAGCATATTTATCTTTCTTGAGTGTGGGATCCTAAGATAGCAATATCTCCATGCCTGTTCCGTGCTGATTAATAGATAACTCATATGTTTTTATTTTCCTTCATTGAGTGTCAACCTTTGTTTAATATTCTTGGCCTTTGTTTTATATTCTCCTTCATTTAAAGAATCTTAATAACCTTTAACAAACAACAAGGTGGTGTGCCTGGTGGATATCGAATTATACGTCCAACAAAATCAGGACTCATTTTTGCAAGATTGATATTAAGCCTACTGCTAGCTGTATACAACCAATGGAAACTTTGTGTGAAATCAGAAAAGATCTTCATAACTGTGATTCAGTAATATCCCGATTGTAACACATTTCCTTAGGTCATATAGGTGCCACCTGCAGTAGAACTGATAAAAACCCTTCTGAGTAAGACATCTCTATGCCCAGCACATTACATTTGAGTTCTGTTAAGCCATTCATTATTCTAATTGCTGATTATATTTTAACTTCTAACTGTAACCAGCAGTTGATAGAGTCACCATATAGTAGCTGAAATCATTTATATAGCTTACGTTGTCAGATGATAGACTTCGATTGAATTGCACGGCATGCTTCACACAAAATTGTCTTCTGTGATGCACTTCAATTTGTTGCCCTGATCAAGTGTGGTCCATTAGGATATTAATCACTTCTTTCCAGACTACAGATGTCTCCTTCTGTCCCATCTTTAAATATTAACTCCTCAAACAGTAGCTGGCTTGTTGGTGATTTAAAAGATAAAATGTATTAGGGCAAGCACACATCCTTGGTCAGTACCCTCCCATTTCTTTTCCCAATTCTACCCTTTTTCCATGTGTATAATGTTTGCTTTAGTATGAACAAAAGTGATGGTATTCCAAGTGTTATTCTTCTTCACAGCAGGTCTGATTGTCAAAGGGGTGGCAAAATCATACACAGTACATTTCACAGATGACTTTTCAATAGAAGCCCTAGTCAACAGAGCAAGACTTTAAGGTGTGTACCGTGCTTACAATGAAAAGATGTCCCTAGCTGAAGGAATATGCAGAACTTATGGACAGTCAAATGACAATTTTAAATAATTAAAGTGACACAAATGGCACAGTGAGTGCCAATGAGGTACAACGTGCTCAATGCTCCTTCACAAGTGACAGACACATGTAATAAATGTGATCATCTTGTGTGTTAGCATAACAGCAACAATACAGCCCCTCACAACAATTCATATATTCAAAAGTATGTGTGCAGTATAATCAATGGCATTTTAATCCTCAACAAACACAATGATCCTCAATAGAACTCTACAGCTATTATGAGCCCAGGAACATATTAGCGCGCACTGTAAATTGAATCTGAATGTAAAGTGAGTAAACCAAAAGAATTAAAAGTACTGTCCATGTTCAGAAAAGGGGGAAAGTAGATTAATTAACTTAAGAAGTGTAATACTCCCAGCAGACATACATGGAGAAAGAATTCATCAGAATAGCCGGTTAATGGTAGTAATAGCAATAAGGGAGCTGCAGGGGCCAAGATACTAAAACAAAACAGGAATTATATGAACAAATGTGTTGCCTTAAGTTCCAAAATAGTTGGTAGGAGTAAGGGGCTGGCTTCATGGGACTGTTTGTGAGTGGCTTTGTGTGGAATCACCATTAGGCAGGCAGAGCCAAGGGCAGACTGAAACAGGCTACAGCAGCAACGAAGTCCTGTTAGCCAAAGAAGGAGCAATGTCCGATAAATACAACCATGAAATGGTGGTCGCCATGTTGTAAGAGTGATATAGGCCAGAAAATAAAGGAAGGACTACAACTAGCCTCAGAGGGTGGCAGCCATGTTGGGAGGAATCAGGAAACCAGTAAGGGCTTATTTAGCAGCCATAGTGGAGGTATGCATGGCATGGAAAGGAAGGTACAAGGGTATAATGAAGAATTAAGATCTAAATTAGTTATTTGCATACCCAGTAAAACATAGAACAATATGTGCATAAAGACCCAAATGACAGGAAATATGTACAGGAGACAGTTCAGACTGTCTGTTTCAAAAATACACTGCAGTTACGGTAAAGAAACTCTGGAGTATTTTAGGCTGTAAAACTTCTGTGAGCATGAGTCTCTGGCTCAATGATGTCCAGTCTTCATGATGGTTGAGTCTTGACTTAATTCAGACCAATTTCAGTATCCATTTCAGCTCCTCTTTTTTCAAGACTTTTTCAATATTTCCTCCTTTTTCTTGTATAGATATTGTGTGAATCTCCAACTATTGCATATCACTTTCATAGTAACCAGTATCAATAAAGTAAGCAACTAATGTGGCAGTGAGGACCTTGCATATGATACTACTACTACTTGCATAGTCTGACTAATACAAAGTATATAAAGTACAGAACATGGGCAGAGTATGGCATATTTTTTTTTTAAATAAGGGGATACATAGA
This sequence comes from Pleurodeles waltl, assembly GCF_031143425.1. NCBI lineage: Eukaryota > Metazoa > Chordata > Amphibia > Caudata > Salamandridae > Pleurodeles > Pleurodeles waltl. The sequence continues at coordinate 936,133,099 of NC_090445.1, forward strand.
TGTTTGCTATCAGTTTTTATAATAAGGTATAAGAAGATGATCTCTATGGTGTGACTTTGCACTGCGAAACGTAATCTGTTTGAGTTTTGGTTTAGCCAGGTTTGGAGTTGTAATAGGAGGGAATTAATTTCTTAATGGATTAAAATTGTCATTGGACTGCACTAATTTCTGCATATTCTTTCAACTAGGTTCAACTAGGTTTCAACAAGTGCCGCAGGTTTCCTGGCTGTTACTGGGTTTCCATTATGTTAAAAGAAACTGCCTGTGTGTACAGTGCTTGACACAAATGTCAAGCCAACATAGGGCATAGGGATCTGACGACGGTATACAGGACAAACCTGCAGAAGCTGTTTAATCTATGTGCTATACATACTTACTGGATCAGCATTGCAAGGAACGAATAAGAAGGAGGCGTTTCCCTGTCACTGTTTTTGTAGTCTGGGATTATCGTAAACTCTGTCCTCTCATGTGATACATTTTCTAAAGGTACAAGTAGCATGACAGGAAGGAAAAACAACCAGATCCTAGCAAGAGGTCTAGTAACAGTTTTCAACAAAGGTCATCGGTGTCAACAGCCATTTAGAGCTTTCAAACTTTGGTTTTCATAGTTTCTATTCACCCATCACCTAAGTCCATGCTTGTTACTGACTCATTCGTGCAGAGGTCATTCTCTAAAGAAATATGCGAGCAGCTACATCATAAGCCATCCCTTTGCTTACTTTCCACTTACAATATTATTCCATTTTTTTCTATAACCTAAATGCTAAACTGATTAGCAGTAGGCTTCAGTTGTTTGATTGCCTCAATTTTTACTTTTCCTTGTTCAAGATTTTTTTTCAATTTTTTTTCTGGAGTTATTGTGTCCTAATACTTCCATGAATATGAAGATTCGATTTATCATGACTTTATGGCAATGGAATCCTTACTCATTTGTTGATGTTTAGAGGTTATTGTGATCTCCGGTGCATATGTCTTTGCTCTAAGCATCTTACCCAACTATCTAATATCACCTGATATCTTTCTGGGTCAGTGCATTATTTTCAAATGGCATTACTCGGTAACAGGAAGAGGTAAGCCCTGCTCACTGTTTCCAAGCTGTTCTGTTTCAAAATGAAGTCTTATTCAGAGAAATACCATGTTAAATTAATTCACTTTACATACGGCAGGCACATAAATACATGTGTTCTGCTTTGCAGCGAGACCATCGTGCTGCAGCCACAAATGATTTTAGAAGGTAGAACAAATGAGCATCCTGTGGGACATTTATTTTTGCATGTGTAGCGATTCTGGCCGGCACTCCTTCAATTGCAACCACCACTGAAAAATGTGCCAGATAAACTGCATATCAATGTTTATGAATCAGGATCTTAAAAATATCAATGAGTGAACGCTGGTGTTTCTGTTTTATGTATTCCTTTTCACAGGTGTGTCAAATTTCAGCAGCATTTTTTAAAACGATTACCATGTCTTAATGTGAACAATGAAATGCCCCTTCAAGTTATTATCTTTTACTGTCAAATGGAATTTAGAAAATAAGTGAACACAAATGCAAGGAATACAAAAAGACTAAAACATTCATTATAAGCGATTTATTGAGGTGAAGGGCGCTTGAAAAAGAAGAGTGAACTAACACAATAGAAAAAGGTGATCGAAGTAATGGGAAGAAGAAAGACTGTAATTGTAGTAGGTCGTAAAGTTGGTTTTGCATAGCTTAGATTCCTCATGCCCTGTGAGTATTCTTCAAACAAATGAAGATATTTGTGAACTTTTTCTGCCTGGGACTGCCATGGTTGGCATACTAGTCATGGAGATAATCTACAAGTGTGGTAATGGTGTCAGAGGTCTGCCCTAACAACCAAAGTTCCTCTGACGTTATTTCTGCTGCTGTCACGTTCATGCATTGTGTTTTTCAGGAAACAGAAATGGTGTGAAGAAATGGCTTTTTGCCTAACCTGTAAATGAGACTCAGCAAAGCCCCCAATCATCACCCCATGTATCCATCTTATTAAGAGACATTCATGACTCATAGACATGGCTTCTATCAATGCCAGGGATTCAAACACCAACGTTTTTTTGAACAGCGCCTTTTTATCAGCCATTGTTCAGAAAGTACTAAAAGTCGTGTTCATTTGATGGACTATGTGCTGCTATGATCCTTCCTCATCTGAAAGAAAGAAAAGGAAAGCAGAATAACTGTAAATACTGTTTCCCAACCAAGGTTAAGGGAAACTTATAAGACCTGTAATAGTTACATTGTTAGATTAGTATTCATTTCAAAGCTGCACTTTAAATATTTAAAAATTTGATCAAACTAGTATGTGATTATTAAATTAATTTTCTTTTCTGCCGTGAGGTTCTCCCTTATTTGCTATTCGTAGCTCCAATTTTTCTTTGTTCTTGCATTTCAGCATCCCGTGCTGCAGATTAAACCGTTGTAACAGTACCCAAGATCCCTGAAGATGCTACTTCCTTGAATCGCAAAGAAGACACCTATCGACCCATCACCAGTACTGCTCTTGGTTTGGGAGTAAGTTCTAGCTGAGGTCAATACTAGCCACTTTGCATGTTTGCCTCCACACAAGAGAAGGCAGAAGAGACATTCATATCGTGAGAAGTAAGTAATGGCAATTGATGGTGACTGGACCAACTGTGTTCACCCTGCTGTCAATTACAGGGGGTTTATGATACTTATATAAGTTAATATTTTGCCAATCTGTCATTCAGAGTGATAAATTGTTCCATCACAGGTCACAGTTTTCTTGTTACCAGAACAGCTAGATCAAGTTAATGTCAAACATGCCAAAATACCTGGCTACTGCTGTGTCTTAATTATTCAGACCTATGAAACAGTTTATAACAGCTGTGATTGAGGGATGTTCATGAAGAATATACTTTGTCTGGTATGTGGAAGGTACCTTGGTCTGATCTGTGAACAACCTGGTTAGATTCATACTGTTATGTGACTTAACCTCATTCAATACCCCAAAAAAGGACAACATTGCCTAAAGTGGAACAATTCCAACAGTGACCTCCTCTATGTTCTTAGGTTGGGTATGTGACTTGTAATAATACGTAATAGAAACATTCAAACTAGTGTAAAATGATGAATTTATGCTGCATTATGGCCAGCTTCCATCTCCCTTAAAATAAAAATAAAATAAATATTCAGCTGTTTTGGCTTGCCACATTTACTTTGGGGTCTAATCTGGCCTGATCCCAACTTTGTCAAATGGTTTTATTTCACAGCCTCTCAATTCTTCGAGAATATGCAACTCTGCTCTTCACATAAAGTCATTTGTTATATTATTTTGGTGTCTAAAATGATGCAGCCTGTAACTTCTACGACTCATGGCAAATGTAGGTTTCCATCAGCAAAGAACGACAAAGCTGTCATGTGCAGTATCTTACTTAGAGTTGCCTTAAGGCAGAAAAATACAACTTAAACTACTTGGTGTCTTTCAGATATTACATTGTTTTATTTTAGAAAAATGTGCCTGGTGTGGAATGAGACAGTCGTATTGTGTAATTTGTTGAAACATTTTTGACCCAGACTGTTTCAAATATAATTTTTTTCAGAGTGACACTCAACCAACCCCACAAAAATCATTGTTGGAGTCCAGCATGCTTTTCATCCGGAATCTAGGAAATAATTATGGACTTAACACAATGTAAAAATAAAGGAAATTAAACTCTGGACGAGGGAACCTAGAAAATTAACAACAGTAACCAGTCAACTGGATAAAACTCATTTACAGATGGCGTTAGGTATCTAGCACATAAATAAGCTAAACATGTTCAAGTGTTTGATCATACTTATGTTCTGATTAGCATTATGTCTACTTAGCACGCTCACACTTTGCACACCAATTAAACACCATACAAAAGTGCTAAAGGGAAAATCAAAATAAGAAACACATGCATTGTTAGCGTTAATGTAAAATTGTGCCTTGATCATGCAACAGTGTCTCATAAAAAATATATTGTTAAAGGGGGTTGCATATATGCAAGCATGCACATAATCTGAGGTGGACAATGGAGGATGCAGCTAACATGAGTATGTTTATCACATTTTGGTGTTTTAAGCAAAATGGGAAGAGTTGACCATTTCATCTCTTCTCCCCTGCATTCAGCGAATTTATTGCAATTGTAGCTTTATATGTTTAGATCACCTCTTTCCTGATGAGTCCCTATTACAGAAAGTATACCTTAAAAGAAAAAAGAAATGTGTGTGAAATTTGCAATATTGGCTCAACTGTTTGCTCTTTGTGGAGGTGTACAGTGATGTAACACAAAATCAATAGGGCCACCTTTGCACAATTTTTTACGGATATTACAACTCCACTTAGCCGGGCCACCTCACACATATATAGGATGGATATGGCCTTCATCACATCCGTATGTGCTCAACCACAGGGGCTGCATGGGCCATTGTTAAATTCCTGGAAGGGCAGGAGAAAGCAAGGAGCATAAACATATCTTAGAAAAAAAATCAAATAGTGAAACATTGCATCTGTATTCTTGACAACTTAACAAAGCCTCTTCAACAAATTGGCTCTAAATCACATAATTACAATGTTACACATGCTGTACAACTATTAAGATTTACTATTGCATGTTCTATACTGCTATTACATGCCTAATTATGCAACTCGCCATTAGAGAAAGTTAATATCTTCTACAGGACGAATGCTAATAGGACAGATCAATTACCTGATTTTGTCCTGGACAAGCCATACACAGTTGATAGAAAAAGCTTTGGCGTTTTGCCTACAAGTTGTGCCTGCACACTTGATCTTTTTCATTTTTCAAAGAAGTTTATGAAAATTTGGTTTTAAAACCGCTTGAGATTTTGTATAGCTTACTCTCAGATTCCACATAAAACTGTGGAAAAATACAGTCTTGCCACTTACATGCAAACTTTTTTTGTGTGATGTTCTTTACTTCACTCACAGAAGTTGAAATTTACATAGACAAACAGCATAAAATGCCATGAAAGTTTGGGTTTCTGTACCCACAGTTTTGTCCCATATTTGCAAAGATGCCCACTTATGCAACATGATTGTGTAATTCCCTTAACTGTCAGCAGCAAGCATGCCATTGTTTGCTAATTAAAAATAAGAATGCTTTAAATGTTTGTATGTACAAGACAATAATTTCATAATAAATCAAGACTAATGACTCTTTTTAAATATCAGTAATGTAAATATAAAACATACCACACCACAAAACTCAACATACAGTAGAAAATGCCTTAACCAACTACAGCTGAGTAAAGTAAATATCTCTTCATAAGAAATTATTACTCAATTGCCTATTAATATATTATCCTACGAATTAATAAAATAAAACAACTGAAAGGATCCACCTTCTCCCACACACTGGCAGTCAGTGATGAGGAAAGCTAGCTGTATATTTATTATGATAGAGCAATTTTCCTCTTAACTTAATTCAAACTATCATTCCACGTCATTCAACTGTTTTCCATTTGCACTGTAAATCCTCTATAGATGTGGATAGTAACAATAATAGCGCTGTAAGCATATCAATTAATCATATAAATATAAGTCGCTGTGCATGGGTTCACGAGAAAAAATATAACATTAATTCTGAGATTTCCCACGAAGTTGCATAGCAAGAATCTCTCACCATGGCGGATATCGGCGGCTTCTCTAAAACGTGCATTCACCTAATTCTCTGAATTCAGTTCTTTAAGAACTATGACTCTATAGTACTTGCCCTAACGCTATCAAAGATGGGAAACGTGTACCCCATTCCGTCACCAAAGAGCTCCGGCGACCGGATATATCCCTTGATGGGACCTGAGAATATCGTATGTGAAGCATTCCTCTTCTCAAAGGCGCAGTCCTAGCTACTGCTGACCGCAGAGCATACTGAGCCGCACATGGTGAGATTGGAGCTTTCGGCCTCTGCGCCTGCATCTGTTTCTGCTTCCACTTCCGGGTCAGGATCTGCCTCAGCCTCATCTGTCGAGTCAAGACAAGAGAAGGACCGAGCACCTTCAGCACATCTCTTCAACCTGCATAGGATGCGGAAAAGCATAATGAAGCCATTACTATTTCCTAGGAGGACGAAACAATGAAGGATACAATCCCTTTAGTGAGAGGACATTTTGGTCAATGCACGTTTATTCACAGTTTTAATAAAAAAAACACTCATGCTTGATTGGTTACAGTGAATAACAATCACTACATATGTTTTAATTTGTTTCAGATCATATAGAGTGTTGGACTTTTGCTTTTGCAGGGTCATCCCCAGACTTTTTTGCCTCCTGCCTCCTATATTTTTCTGACATGTTGCTGTTGGCTTTTCAACTCTGAGCACTTTACCACTGCTAACCAGTGCTAAAGTGCATATGCTCTCCTGTTTAAATTGTATGTAAGTGGTTTATCCATGATTGGCATATTTGATTTACTAGTAAGTCCCTAGTAAGGTGCACTAGAGGTGCCAGGGCCTGTAAATCAAATGCTACTAGTGGGCCTGCAGCACTGGTTGTGCCACCCACATAAGTAGCTCTGTAATCATGTCTCAGACCTGCCACTGCAGTGTCTGTATGTGTATTCTTACACTGTAAATTCGACTTGGCAAGTGTACCCACTTGCCAGGCCTAAACCTTCCCTTTCCTTACATGTAAGGCACCCCTAAGGTATGCCCTAGGTAGCCCCAAGGGCAGGGTGCAGTGTATGGATAAGGTAGGACATATAGTAATGTGGTTTATATGTCCTGACAGTGAAATACTGCCAATTTCGTTTTCACTGTTGCAAGGTCTGTCTCTCTCTCATAGGATAATATGGGGGCTACCTTTAAATATGATTAAAGTGTAGAGTCCCCTAGAGAGTAGATGGACATGTGGAGTTTGGGATCCCTGAACTCACAATTTAAAAATAAATCTTTTAGTAAAGTTGATTTTAAGATTGTGCGTTTGGAAATGCCACTTTTAGAAGGTGAGCATTTTCTTGCTTAAACCATTCTGTGACTCTGCCTGGTTTGTGGATTCCCTGTCTGGGTCAGTTTGACAGCTGGGTTGTTTTTCACCTCGCACCAGACAGTGACACAAAGGGAGCTGGGGTGTGATCTGCATTTCCTGATTAGCCATCTCTGCTAGGAGGGAGGGGTGGAGTGGTCACTCTCATCTGAAAGGACTGTGCCTGCCTCTGACAATGCTGTCTCCAACCCCCTGGTGTGTGTCTGAGGCCTTGCCTGGGCAAGGCAGGATTTCACAAGAAGGTGTGAGTCCCCTTTGAAGAAAGGTGACTTCAAAGACTAAAATGGGTATAAGAAGGGCACCCAAACTTACAAACTTTAGAAACACTTCTGGAATCAAGGGGAACCTCTGCCTGGAGAAGAGCTGATCGCTGAGGAACAAGTGCTGCCCTGCCTGTGACTGTGCTTTGTGGAGCTTTCCTGCAGTGCTGCTTCTGCCAGAGTAAGAGGGCAAAGACTGGACTTTGTGTGCCTTCCATCTTGAAGAAGAAATCTCCAAGGGCTTGATGTAGAGCTTGCCTCCTGTTATTGAAGTCTCAGGGATAGCAAAGACTTCTTCCTGCCAGCACCTGGAGTCTCTGGAGAGACCCCTACTCTGCTCTGTGGTGCCCTTCCAGTTCCTGGGACCCTGAAAGGAGAGGCTGGCAGCCTAAGGACAAAAATACACGCACCGAGCGCCGTGCGGAGAAAAGATCGACGCGAATCCGATCGCGGCTGAGAAAACGACGCGACGCCGGCTCCGCAGCTGAGAAACGACGCCGCAGGAAACGCGACCGAAGAATCGACGCCCGGAGCAGGAGAAACGACGCGCAGCATCGCTGACGAAGGCTGAGAGATCGCAACCTGCGCCGCGGGACTTTCGGACCGTCGCGTGGCTGGCTGTTTCGACGCGCATCGCCGTGCCGAGTTGTTTTCGACGCATATAACCGTGCAGGGTTATTTTCGACGCGCACAGCCCGTGCGGGGTTATTTTTGACGCAAACCAGGTACATTTACACGCTAGCAGCGCTAGTGTGCTGTTACAACTACCTAAAGACTCTTTTTATTTTAAACCTTTTAAAAATCATAACTTGACTTGTGTATGTTGGATTTTTGTCGTTTTGGTCTTGTTTTGTCTAGATAAATATTTCCTATTTTTCTAAACTGGTGTTGTGTCATTTTGTAGTGTTTTCATTAAGTTACTGTGTGTGTTGGTACAAATACTTTACGCCCAGCACTCTGAGGTTAAGCCTACTGCTCTGCCAAGCTACCAAGGGGGTAAGCAGGGGTTAGCTGAGGGTGATTCTCTTTTATCCTAACTAGAGTGAGGGTCCTTGCTTGAACAGGGGGTAACCTGACTGTCAACCAAAGACCCCATTTCTAACATTGGTGACCAGCGGTCGGGATTTGGACTTGTATTTGTACTTGACATACAGTAATTAAGTGTACACTACTGTTTTGATCTCAGACCACTACGTGACCACATACTACTTGTCTTGTGATTCTGCTTTTTGTTCTCTGATGTCCTCCTGGAAGTATTGATGATATTTTTGGACTTTGTTTTTTGGTTGTGAAGCCTTTGCAGAAATGGAAGTCAATTTCTGGCACCTATCTATGTATAAAAAGTGGCAGCTTAAAGCATTCTGCATGGAAAGGGGACTGGCTGTGAACAAGGAATCCAGAAGGGAGGATCTTGAGTCAGCCCTGTTTCAGGATGAATTGAAACGTTGTCAGGCAACACCACCAAATGAGTCTGAGGAGGATAACTACTCTGAAGAGGAGGGCAGTGGCCCTGAGGAGGGAACAGAAAGAGATGATAGGCTCCTAGCTCGAATCCGGAGTCTGGAAGAGCTTAAGAGGGCCGAGGAGAAGAGAGCCTTAGCCCTGGCAGAAAGGAGGAGGGACTTAGAGATTAAAAAAATGATTTATGCTTACGAGCTTAAATTGAAAGAGCTGGAAGTCATGAGGGCTGAGTCCAGCTGGAATGGTGGCAGCAACAATTGTATATCCAGTGATGCTGCAGAAGTGCACATGCCCAGAGAGGTGGTGCCCTACTTGAAGGAGGGAGTTAACACACGCCAGGAGGTTCAGGGGTATGAGGTAGCTCCAGTGATGCACAGGGTCCCTGAGGTGGATTGGGGAACTGGCATGGGGAGTCATATTCCTACTGGTGGGAGGGACACTCTACTGACTCTAGGTGAGAGTGACAGGGAGAGGGGTTCCCCCCAAGTAGAAGTCCTGGTTATGGAGTGTGAAGACATCCCAGAAGAGTGTGGGTTGAGTGTCAGGGACAGTCAGGTACTGTCTCACCAGTCTCAGGAGGGTGATGTGGGGTGCTTTGTCAAAGCAGAGTCACTGGATGGTTGGGTGAAGGGTACTTTGGTTAATTCATGTGAGGGGCTGAGTGATGTAATTGCTGGAGAGCAGATGTCTAGTCCTTATTTTCCAGAGCTATGCCAACACCAGGTGGAGTGTGAGTTCTCTGACCCCAGGGAGCTTACAATGGAGGCAGACTTCTGGGTGAGTACCAGAGAGTCTGAAGAGGCATTTGGGGGTGCTCCTGAGAGGAGTGGTCTAGGTAGTTCCCAACCAGGTGAGGTAGGGAAGGATTGTAGTGTCCCAGGTAGGTCCCAGTGTAGTGGGATGGGTGAGGGACCCCATGTCCAGTCTCAGAGGAGAGGGAATGGGGATGGGTTGAGGCCCAAGGTGCCCGAGATCCGGTCCCAGGTCCTGGAGGGTTCCCTGCGGGAACCCCAGGAGGGGAGCCTAGCCTGTACCATAGGGCCATCTGTTGAGGGAGACCCCACAGTGTCAGGAGAACTTGGGGGGGCGGCTGTAGCCAGCGTCCCACCAGTTCTGGTGTCTGGCAGTACCACTCCTAGTGAGGGGTTGCAGAAGTCCAGACAGAGGGTTGAGAGGGGGTTGCGGACCCCAGTGGAGAACCTGGAGGGTCAGGGGTCAGCTCTGAGAGCAGAGCCCCCCATGAATGACCTTGGTGAGACCATTTCTGGGTTGGGGGGAATCCAGACTCTGTCAGATGGGCAGAGGTCAGGAGACCTGCGCCAGCCAGACTCTTGTGTGGCCCTTCGGGACAGTGTGTCCCTTGAGGGGGGTAAGTGTGCCCCCCTGGAAGTCCTGGTGTGCCAGGCAGTGGTTCAACCGCAGGGTGGTGACTCTGGGTTGAATAATCAGGTTCAGGGGGTAAACTCTGACCTGATGGGGGGTAAGTGTGCTCCCCAGGAAGTCCTGGTGTGCCAGGCAGTGGTTCAACCGCAGGGTGGTGACCCTGGGTTGGATGACCAGGTTCAGAGGGTAAACTCTGACCTGGTAGGGGGTAGGTATGCCCCCCAGGAAGTCCTGGGTTGCCAGGCAGTGATCCAGTCTGTGGGTACAGGCCCTGGATTGGGAGGCCAGGTTAAGGGTGTCCCCCCTGACCTGGAGGAAGGGGCTACTGCTAACAGTGCCCCTACCATGTTGTCTTCTGGGGGGGCCGCTCCTAGTTGGGTGGTTCAGGACCCCAGAAGAGAGGGCAGGGGGAGGGAAGCCTCACCCCTGGCCCTGGTCCAACCTGAAGGTACAGACCCCAGGTTGGAGGATCAGTTGCAGGTTAACATCCCTGCACTGATGGAAGAATTGTGCAGGACTGCTTCTACAAGCACCCTGACAGTTTTTGACTCTGGGGGTGCCGCTTCTGCAGGGAGGGTACAGAGCCCCAGAGGGGAGGACCAGGGTCAGGTTGTCATCCCTGACCTGGTGGAAGAGAGAGTGGTCAAAGGGTGCCAGGCACCTGGGGCTACCACTCCCCACTCTCCACAGTCACAGTGGTTAGAGAGGCCTGAGGTCGGGCTCTCATCCCTGACAGTTGTCTGGGGCCACTGTGGCTTGCTGTCCTGGTGGACAGAGTTGCCCCTGGGGGGGGAAGGACGAGAGTCACACCCCAGGGGTGGAGTGGGCAACACCATTGTGTTGGCCCTGGTGGTACTATCTGCCCATTGCAATACATCTGTGAGCAAAGTAAAGTTAGGTGTTGCACAGATGGTGTCTGTAGATGTGGAGAAGGGTTCCCCATGGGTTAGCTTAGTGGGCCCTGAGAGTATGGACAGAGGGATCCAACTGGAGTCAGGAAGGCGTAGAACTGGAGCATGCCCCTGCTGTTGTGGGCCTGGGTCCCTGTTCTATCGCCCCAATCAGGGAAGTACATCAAGGTATTGATTGTTCTCCCCTGGCTTTAGGCTGGTAGGGGGTCGTGTTGGACTTTTGCTTTTGCAGGGTCATCCCCAGACTTTTTTGCCTCCTGCCTCCTATATTTTTCTGACATGTTGCTGTTGGCTTTTCAACTCTGAGCACTTTACCACTGCTAACCAGTGCTAAAGTGCATATGCTCTCCTGTTTAAATTGTATGTAAGTGGTTTATCCATGATTGGCATATTTGATTTACTAGTAAGTCCCTAGTAAGGTGCACTAGAGGTGCCAGGGCCTGTAAATCAAATGCTACTAGTGGGCCTGCAGCACTGGTTGTGCCACCCACATAAGTAGCTCTGTAATCATGTCTCAGACCTGCCACTGCAGTGTCTGTATGTGTATTCTTACACTGTAAATTCGACTTGGCAAGTGTACCCACTTGCCAGGCCTAAACCTTCCCTTTCCTTACATGTAAGGCACCCCTAAGGTATGCCCTAGGTAGCCCCAAGGGCAGGGTGCAGTGTATGGATAAGGTAGGACATATAGTAATGTGGTTTATATGTCCTGACAGTGAAATACTGCCAATTTCGTTTTCACTGTTGCAAGGTCTGTCTCTCTCTCATAGGATAATATGGGGGCTACCTTTAAATATGATTAAAGTGTAGAGTCCCCTAGAGAGTAGATGGACATGTGGAGTTTGGGATCCCTGAACTCACAATTTAAAAATAAATCTTTTAGTAAAGTTGATTTTAAGATTGTGCGTTTGGAAATGCCACTTTTAGAAGGTGAGCATTTTCTTGCTTAAACCATTCTGTGACTCTGCCTGGTTTGTGGATTCCCTGTCTGGGTCAGTTTGACAGCTGGGTTGTTTTTCACCTCGCACCAGACAGTGACACAAAGGGAGCTGGGGTGTGATCTGCATTTCCTGATTAGCCATCTCTGCTAGGAGGGAGGGGTGGAGTGGTCACTCTCATCTGAAAGGACTGTGCCTGCCTCTGACAATGCTGTCTCCAACCCCCTGGTGTGTGTCTGAGGCCTTGCCTGGGCAAGGCAGGATTTCACAAGAAGGTGTGAGTCCCCTTTGAAGAAAGGTGACTTCAAAGACTAAAATGGGTATAAGAAGGGCACCCAAACTTACAAACTTTAGAAACACTTCTGGAATCAAGGGGAACCTCTGCCTGGAGAAGAGCTGATCGCTGAGGAACAAGTGCTGCCCTGCCTGTGACTGTGCTTTGTGGAGCTTTCCTGCAGTGCTGCTTCTGCCAGAGTAAGAGGGCAAAGACTGGACTTTGTGTGCCTTCCATCTTGAAGAAGAAATCTCCAAGGGCTTGATGTAGAGCTTGCCTCCTGTTATTGAAGTCTCAGGGATAGCAAAGACTTCTTCCTGCCAGCACCTGGAGTCTCTGGAGAGACCCCTACTCTGCTCTGTGGTGCCCTTCCAGTTCCTGGGACCCTGAAAGGAGAGGCTGGCAGCCTAAGGACAAAAATACACGCACCGAGCGCCGTGCGGAGAAAAGATCGACGCGAATCCGATCGCGGCTGAGAAAACGACGCGACGCCGGCTCCGCAGCTGAGAAACGACGCCGCAGGAAACGCGACCGAAGAATCGACGCCCGGAGCAGGAGAAACGACGCGCAGCATCGCTGACGAAGGCTGAGAGATCGCAACCTGCGCCGCGGGACTTTCGGACCGTCGCGTGGCTGGCTGTTTCGACGCGCATCGCCGTGCCGAGTTGTTTTCGACGCATATAACCGTGCAGGGTTATTTTCGACGCGCACAGCCCGTGCGGGGTTATTTTTGACGCAAACCAGGTACATTTACACGCTAGCAGCGCTAGTGTGCTGTTACAACTACCTAAAGACTCTTTTTATTTTAAACCTTTTAAAAATCATAACTTGACTTGTGTATGTTGGATTTTTGTCGTTTTGGTCTTGTTTTGTCTAGATAAATATTTCCTATTTTTCTAAACTGGTGTTGTGTCATTTTGTAGTGTTTTCATTAAGTTACTGTGTGTGTTGGTACAAATACTTTACGCCCAGCACTCTGAGGTTAAGCCTACTGCTCTGCCAAGCTACCAAGGGGGTAAGCAGGGGTTAGCTGAGGGTGATTCTCTTTTATCCTAACTAGAGTGAGGGTCCTTGCTTGAACAGGGGGTAACCTGACTGTCAACCAAAGACCCCATTTCTAACATAGAGCATTCAAATAAAGGATGAAAATAGAAAACAGTTTTAGTACTGGGATCGAAATTGTGAGATTAAGTGCATTAAATGTAATCCTCACAATTGTCTCCAAGTAAATTAATTCCGACACTTATAGTAAAATGTGTGCATGAAAAACTGTGGGTTATAAACAAACAAACAAACAAATTCACGTCACTTCTCGTTTTATTAGAACAAATTGGGAACTTTTGCTGAATCAAAATATGTATTCCAGGCTCCCAACGTGTGGGAGGAGCCAAAGCTCACCTCTAGTGATGCTCACGTAATTGACTAGCGAAAGCTGCACTGTGAAGCCAGACCCAAAAAAAGAGTGTAAAAGTTTCAACTGTAGAAACAATTTTTTAAAGTGCAATTGCATTAACGTGGTACGGTACCTTTGCATGCTCAAATGCATACTGTGCGGACTTAAGAATGCGGGAATTGCTTTGCAAAGTCAGAAGTGAGACTCCAAAACTATTTTTTAAGGTGTGCTAGTGAGAAACTAATATTATCCTAGGTTTCCAAGAGTACTTTAGGAACCATTTGTCAATTACACAAACATGTACGCCAATTTAAGGAGTATGTCCATAGGACCACATTTCCAACTTTTGTATTTAAAATAGGCCCCTGTTTTTTAATATCCTACTAAAAAGTGGTAATGACATCAAAGTTATTCCTAAAAGGTGAACGCCCCTTTGCGCATAGTACAACATCCATTCTACGACCTATTGACAAGCCTCACGGCTCAAAAACTTCAAAAGTCTGTCCACAGTGATATTATGTATAAAAAATTTGCCCAAACAACACACCACTAAGATCCCTGAAATGTTTTCTACAACGTTAGGAATTATTATTTCCCAGAACGTAACCATGCTTACACTGAAGGACTTACTTTATAATGCGTCCATTTTCTTACGATAATGGCATTACTCCTAGTCCTACTCCCTCGCCTTCCTTTTAAACCAATGAGGCCTCCCGCCTCCCCCCTAGACCCTCCCTTCCCCTTTTAAAACCCCCCCCCACCCTTACCTCCTCTTGTACAAAAACCAAGCCCAAGCAGCAACTCGAATAGTCCGTACCGGGAGGGCGGGAGGGAACGGAAAAGGAAGGCGAGGGAGTAGGACTAGGAGTAATGCCATTATCGTAAGAAAATGGACGCATTACCTCCCGTCCCTCCCTCGCCTTCCTTTTAAACCAATGAGACATAGCAAGAAAAACACAGGAGACGGACACTGAGTTGCAAGAACCTTTATTCATACCCTGCCCCAAGGACACCAACACACCCTACCCCTATTACCTCATAGAGGATAAGACCCGGTGACCTAATACCGACTCCAAACTACCCAAGTCCGATAGCCTATAATGACGCACAAACGTCAAAGGTGAAGCCCAAGTGGCGGCCCTGCAAATTTCCACCACGGAGGTCCCTTGTAGTTCTGCCACTGTAGCCGCCATACCTCTGGTAGACCGACCCTGAATCCCTTGAGGCGGCACTACCATTTTCAAGGAATAGGCCAACAGAATCAAAGATCTCACCCACCTACTCAAGGAAGCCGTGGAAGGTTTCTCACCTTTATGTGCCGGACCGAAATTCACAAAAAGCGAATCCCCCTTACGAAAAGAAGCCACCACCCGCAGGTACTCCAATAAAGCCCTGCGTACATCCAACGAATGCAAACGGACCTCTTCCTTTGAGGAGGGATCAGGACAAAATGAAGGAAGGATAACCTCCTGACGGGAATGGAATGAAGAATTGACCTTCGGAATAAAGGAAGGAACCGGAACCAGAACTACCCGATCGGGAAAAACCTTACAAAAAGGAAAGGAACAGGCCAATGCCCCCAACTCCCCTAACCGACGAGCCGAAGTAATGGCTACCAAAAAGAACGTCTTCAAAGACAGATGGCGTAAATCACAGTCCCCCAGTGGCTCAAATGCGGCCTCTGTCAAAACATCCAAAACCAAAGAAAGATCCCAGGAAGGAAAGGAACGTACTGGGCGAGGAAACAAATTAACCAGACCCTGAAAGAATCTAGGCATCAGGTGCCCTTCATCCTGAAGATTCCGCCACGGACCTCTGAATGCCTGAATCGCCGCCCACTGTACCCTCAGAGATGCTACTGACAAACCCAATTGTGCGCCGTCCTGTAGGAACTGCATCACTTCAAAGATAGACGCGCAGGTAGGATCCAACTCATGATTCAAACACCAAGAAAAAACCGCCACTGTCTACCATAGGAAAGTAAAGTGGAACGCCGCCTGGAAGCCAATAATGTAGAACTCAACGCTACAGGTACCCCCAGACCCGTCAAGCCCCGCCGTTCAACTTCCAGGCCGTCAAGTGCAACCTCCTCAACGACACCACTGAGAGGCAGGGAAACTCCAGGGGGGATGGACAAAGAGGCAGAGGTCACATCCTCCCTTCTGCCATCAGCCTTAACAACGGGAACCAATTCGCTCGCGGCCAAAGAGGTGCAATCAGGATAACCCTGGAGCCCAGATCCCTCACCCTCAACAGAAAAGCCCTGAGAAGTTGAAACGGAGGGAATGCATACAACAGACCCCTCGGCCAAGGACATGACATCCCGTCCACCTCCCAGGCCTGGGGACACCGAAACCGGGAGCAGAAGCGATCCAACTTCGCATTTTCTGCGGACGCAAACACATCCAACACTGGAAGCCCCCAAAGCCGAACCAGATGCAGAAACAGAGACTTCCGGAGGGAGAAAAGTTGAGACGAAGGAATCTCCCTGCTCAGAAGATCCGACCGAACATTGACCACCCCCCGAATGTACGTAGCCCTGAGAGAAGGAACCCACTCCTGAGCCCACACAAAAATCTCCCTGGCTAGACTGAACAGAGCCCTTGACCTGGTCCCTCCTTGTCGGTTGACATAAGCTTTGGCCACTAAGTTGTCCGTCCGAATAAGAACCGCCGTCCCCCTCAGGGACCCCTGGAAATGGACCAGAGCCAGAAAGACCGCTCTCAATTCGCGCCAATTTGATGACCGACTCACCTCCCGAGGGGACCAAAACCCCTGAACCTGAGCCGACCCTATCCACGCACCCCAACCGGAGAGGCTGGCATCCGTAGTCACCACTACGGGCCTCAGAGGAGACAAAGAAACCCCTACCCGAAGATGATCTGCATCCAACCACCATTGCAACTCCCTGCGAATCAATCTGGACCCCGGAACCCTGTCCTTCATAGAACCGGACCCCGGAGTCCACCTTTTCAAGAACCACGTCATCAAGCACAGGAGATGGAAACGCGCCCAAGGAACCAGAAATATCACAGATGCCAAATGACCCTGCAGTCGCAACCAAAGAAGAGCTCGTGGCGCAGTCAGTAATACAACCTTCTTGACCAAGGCCTGGAGTACACCCAACCTCTTCTCTGATACCGATACCAAGCCTAGAAGAGTCTGAAACCGAGCCCCCAGAAAAACCAGATCCTGGGACGGAACTAAATCTGATTTCTCCCAATTGATTAAAAACCTGTGGTTTTGCAGGACCCCCAGAACTTGGTCCACCTGTCTCTGCAACAGGACCCGTGACTGGGCATGAATTAAAATGTCGTCCAGATATGGATGAATAAACACCCCTTCTGAATGTAGCAAAGCCACCAGGGGGGCCAGCACCTTTGTGAAAATCCGAGGAGAAGATTTCAGACCGAAAGGAAGAACGCAAAACTGGTAGTGTTCTTGATCCACGGCAAACCTCAGGAACCTCTGAGAAGATCTTGCCACAGGCACGTGCAGGTAAGCATCCTGCAGGTCCAGCGACACAAGAAAGTCCCCTTGCCCGACCAATGGAAAGATAGTCTGAAGAGACAGCATGCGGAAATGCACTGTCCTGATCCAAGAATTCACCTCCTTTAGATTGAGCACTGGTCGAAAAACCCCTGAATCTTTCTGCACAAGAAAGAGGACCGAATAAGTTCCCTGACCCCTTTCTTTCAGTGGAACGCGGGAAATGGCCCCCTTGACCAACAAGTCCCTTACTCCGTTCAATAATGCCCTTCTCCTTGACCCCCCTGAAGGCAGAGGAGTGGGACGCACCCCTGAATCTGGAGGAACCCTCACAAAATCGATGATATAACCATTGGCCACAATGTCTAGCACCCAACCATCGTTGATACTTTCCTCCCAAGCTGAAAGAAAGTGACTCAGCCTTCCCCCAACCGGCCCTATGCCAGGCCCACAGTGATTGTCAGGACCCCTTCTTGAAACCACCCCGGTTCGCAGGAGCAGCCTTCTTAGGAGAAAAACGCGGCTGAAAACGCCGTTTCCTAAATAAAAAGGATTTGGCCTCCCTATTCGGAGAAGATCGGGAATGCTTCTTCCACCCTTTATTAGAAGTAGAACCCCCTTTATAAGGTAAGGCATGTTTCCGTTCCTTAAACGCCTTGGAAAGCATGGATGGCAATTGCTCTCCAAACAAGTTACGACCTTTAAACGGCAGTCTCAGCAAGGCCGCCTTCTCCCCTGGGTCAGCCTTCCAGGAACGTAACCAGAGGGACCTACGAGCCCCAATCAAAGCCCCAGAGGCCAGCGCTGAAGTACGGACCACATCTGAAGAAACATCCGCCAACAATCTGGCCTGTTGCTCCATAACAGCCAGGAGCTCTGAACATTCTGCACCTTCCTGAACAGCCACCGCCAGCTTATCAAAGTCTTGCACCAACGACTGAGCCGCATAAGCAGAATATATACCTGCCCTTAGTGCCAGATTCTCACCGGCAGATGCCCTTTTAAGACCTGAATCCACTTTACGATCCGTGGTATCCGTAGGCACACAATCCTCCGGATTTACCGCCGTTTTACCAATCAGGGTAGCTAAAATTGAATCCAGGCGGACCGAAGGAGGTAATACCTCCTCACCCTCAAGTAAATACAGTTTCTGCAGGAATCGTGGAACCTGAGCTTTATCCACATCTTTCCATTCACGAAACACCATATCCTTCACAGGTCCCTGGAAAGGCATGGCAAACTTGGAAGGGGTCTGATATTGAGGAAATAAGTGAGAATCCGAGCTTGAAGGATGAAACACTGGGAAACCCAAATTGTCCCGAACATGTGCCATCACCTCCCACATTTCCTCTCTGGATACATATTTACCCCCAGATGACGTAGATGGAGCCTCATCACCCTCACTGTCTGAAGAGGACTTCCTTGTAGCAGCCGATGAATGAGAAATCTTAGAGTGACCAGTCCTGGTCACCCCTACTTGAAGAGCCCTGGTAACAGCCACTTCAATCATCTCCTGCACCTCCTCCCTGGACATGAGGGGAGTGCCCCTATCCTGTAACTGTGAGCCCCCAGGAGTGGAAACTCCAGCAGCACTCTCCTCCTCAGAGGAGGAAGATGAGACAATCCTACGCCTCTTTGCCTGAACCTTCGGCATGACTATCCAATAAACACTGCCTTACATCCCAAATCACTCCCCATATATAGTGACTAGGACCTGCCTCCTAGAAATAAACCAATTCCCAAAAAGGTCAAACATTCCTGGCCAAACAATAAAACTGCGGGCAGAACGCCCATCCTACCAGTCGATTCCTGGCATCTCAGCCCAAAAATCTCCATCCCGCAGCTCCTCGCTGCTCAGCAGCGTGGTAACCCGGAAATGAAAGCCCCAGCCACAAAGGGCCGGTCGACCCCGTCGGCCGGCCCTCATTCCGCGTAGTTCTGAGCAACCCAGCTGCTCGCCTTCAAACGCGATCAGCTGCCGTACTCCTCGTGGAGCTCCGCACCCCGAGGAGCACCTTCAACGAAGACCTCCAGGCCCCGCCATGCAGGTAAGGGAAAGAAAAAACGTCTAGCGTGGGCTAGATGAAAGAAACAGGAGGAGGTAAGGGTGGGGGGGGGTTTAAAAGGGGAAGGGAGGGTCTAGGGGGGAGGCGGGAGGCCTCATTGGTTTAAAAGGAAGGAGAGGGAGGGACTAATGCCTAATGCTAAATATACGATGGTTTAAAGAGCAAAATATGATGAAAGTAAAAGCGAAGTTTGTAGCTCGCTTCCATAATTACGCCTGAAATACCTGCATATAATGTAAGACTGCCATCTACTGGCAAAGCAAACCATGTTATGCCTCCGTAAAATATATTTTTTTTGAAGAATACTTAACAGTAGATTAACGTTGGTATGTGATAATCCTTCGAGGTTGCGCTTGGCTTGTTCAAAAGAGGTGGCAGACTGGTACTTTAAACAGATCTCAGCATTTCATACTTTTCGATTTCAGAGGTACATTGAGATGACACACTTCCCTACCACATAAATTTACATTTAATAAGATGCATTTAAAAAGAGTCTGCAGAGTGTCTGCACATCATTAAATACAACTGAGCTGACAGGGAAGCAGTATGCGCAGGCTGGCTCTAAATCTGGAACATGGGAGAGCCCAAAGGAGATTTGTCAGTCCAACAAATCCAGCATTGCAAGGGATGGTAGTCAAAAACAGCTGTCCACCAATCACTGATCACCAAACACTGGTCTAGAGCCACACTATTAGATTTTGCAATAATGCTTCTCATATTTGGCCGTATACGTTCAGTGCTGCAGACGTTGGCTGAGGCAGGATACGTCCTTTAGAGATACAACTACAGACCTGCAAATGTTTACATAAGGTGCTTAGGTGCAGATTTATTGAAATTGGCGCTGCGCCCCTTAGCAAACCCCTAATGCCACGATGTGTGTGCCGTATTTAAAATATGCCGAACCATGACGGTAGTTAGGGGTATTAGCATGATACTTTTCTATGCTAGTCTGGCGCTTTGCAGGATTCGTGTAAAAATGTTGGCACTAATCCTGCAAAGCACACAGAGGCCCATTGTAACCAATGGAAGCCTCCTTTTAACGCTTGCTCTGAGGAGGCATTAAAAGTGTTGAAAAAAATGGCGCAAGGAAATCTCTTAGATTTTCTTGCACCATTTTTATGCCCTCCTAGCGGGGTAACGCCCTCTTTGCATACATTATGCCTGGCGCAGGCATAATGTGGGGCAAAGGGTTACAAAGTGGAGCAATGCATGCATTATTTTCAGTTGTATAGCTAGCCAAGAAGCATGCTGTGTCTGCAGATACCAGAATACCAAATTCACCTCGTAGGGCAAATGAAAGAAAGTGAACACATTAATGAGTACATTTAACGTGGTGGCTGCTGAGGGCATTCTAAGAATGTGTTTTTCTGAAGTACAACAGCATATTTTTGATTACAAAGTCACAGATGCCAAATTGGTAAAATAGTTGATAGCTGGGTATATGAGTAGCACATGCCAGAAAACTCAACCATTGGGAGTTAAAAATCTGGTACATGGTACCATCAGGTTGTAAGCGTATACAATTATGTTTTTTAAGTTTGCACCACTTTTGCGTCAAAAAATGACGCAAATACGGCACTAAAAAAGTATAAATATGAGCCTTAGTGCAGTAATGTGCAATATTATCTCTGGATTGCCGGGTCTTGCTCAAAAAAGAAAATGAGCCCAATGTCTTGGGAGGCCTTGAAAAAACAAAAGTCGACACTCACAAGTTGTTTGGTGTTTCAGGGGGCAAATGACCCAAAAGGAGCACAGGAGACAACGTTAACGTGGGGTGGTTGGAGGCTGGCCCAGCACTATGAGCCCCGATCCTTCCTAGTTCCTAAAAGATAAATGCTTGGCACATTTTCAGATGCGGTGAGTGTGGCTGTACTGAAGGAAGCTAGGTCTTGACGGACTGTGCTCGAGAGCAAGTAAATCACACTGGATCATAGAACACATTTTTTCGATTTCATAAGGCAAAGTTTTCGGTGTCTGCGCCCTACGCCAATGGTTAGAGGAAACCCAGTGAGTCGGGTACTGAATGTGGATGAGAGCTTGGTGATTCACAAGCAGAGAATTGGCAAACTGGCGATGAAACCTAAAGCTGATAGATCAACTATAGAGCCTACGGAGGTGTCTATTCCTATATGCTACAACCCCTATTCCATACCTAAGATATTGAACAGTGATGCACCCTCAATGGCTATCCTCAGTACGCATAGAGCATGAGAATTTTACAAAAGTTGACAACAGGTGTGGACTTTTTTTTACATTTCTTACTCCTGTAAAACAGCACTCCCACATTTAATAGAGCTGGCTCCTACAGTCGCACA
This sequence comes from Pleurodeles waltl, assembly GCF_031143425.1. Classification (NCBI taxonomy): domain Eukaryota; kingdom Metazoa; phylum Chordata; class Amphibia; order Caudata; family Salamandridae; genus Pleurodeles; species Pleurodeles waltl. Next base: position 936,154,592 of record NC_090445.1, read on the forward strand.
TGAACGCATTTTTGGGATTGTGTCTGAATCGAGCTTCAGTTCAGCTAGTTTGTAAGGTAATAACCTAGGGAACTTGATCCTTTTTTGTAAAGACAAAGGGATATGCCGCTCAGCTGGAATGGACGCTGCAAACCCTCCCCTAATATGTTCAAAGGCATGTTCCATCTCTGGGGCAAAATAGGCGTTCACACGGCCATTATTTATGCAAGAGCCTTGACGGTGTACGTCGTGACGTCGTGGGTTGACATGGGTTAGTGAACAGCATTGTTTTCGACAGTGTTGGCAACACGTCTATGTTTATTTATCGCGACATAAATTCATCAAATGCAAAAACGCATGAGGGAGAAATGAGTAATTTCCTCTCTGCTGCTCTCAGCGTCGCCTATAACAAAATCCATGTTATTTATAATTCGCACAGTCATAGCTTCAGTAAACAAAAGCTGTCTAGCGTTTCTTGCAGGTGACTGGCAGCAATCTGTTCAACACAAGACACGAACAACACACTGCTGTCCTCTTTTTCCTCACACCTAAAGATTACTGCATCTACATTACTCACTTTTCTCTGTTGAAAATGACGAATTCTTGCTGGATGGCATCAAGGCACTCCTGTAAGTAATCGTTTTCCTGGCGAAGAAATATTAAAGAGTGTAAAGCGACAACGATACTTAAAATGTGAAATATTGCATTTGGCTTCACTGTAAAAAAACACAGCACTATTGGGATTTTATGGAAAACTTTGAATAAAACAGTAAAAGAGTGCAATTATTTTTTATGTTTATTGCATCATCCAGGTACACCAAGGCGGCATTCATTCGCACACCAAAATAAATATGTTAAATTCATTATACTGGTGATAAGGGAAAAACAACAAACACACATGCATATTTATGAGGTATTTTAGACTAGCAGTAATTGAAACATGTTTTAATTTGTATGGCTCGTGTTTATGCTTAGACAATGCCGAGCGCTGTGCAGGCTTCTCTGGTTTGTAATAAAAGCTGCTTCAACTAAATGGGTGCAGGTCCCTTCTTTACATGCCCGTATCCTCTGTGATGCTGTCCCTTTTATTTTATTTAAGTATTTAACATAGGGCGAACCTTGTCAATGTGGCTCGGGGACCACTGCACAGAACCACACAATAAACAAAATATAAAATCAAAAACATTTATATAATGTACAAAGGGTTGCAGAGGAAAATGTTCAGTTTTCTCATTTAGAAACATATACAGAGCTATCAATTTTAATACACAGTTATACCAACATATACATGAAATATATGGGTCTTTTATTGCTGGAGGAACTAGAGCATAGAGGTAGGTTGGTCGAAGAGGAAGTGGTAAGGAGTTCCACAATAAAATATTTTGCTGCTGAAGTCCTAGGGGTTATGTCACAAGGACAGTTTATGGATGAAAAAGGCTCCCTACCATGCTCTATCGTATCCACCCAAGGATGCTTAACTGTCATCAACGCATGTATCACAGCGTGATTGTATGCTACAACTGCATACAATTACACAACATTAAACCCCAAGCAAAGGGTGTCAGTTGGTCTGTTATAGTCCTAGTTTGCCTAGAGAGTTTGCAAACACTCACACATTTGTGAGTTTGTGCAGAGTCACCAACTCCTCTCCAACCATTTTCCACACTGGAATGGTCGGAGTTGGTATCCCAAGTCTCTCACTCCCTCGTCCCAGTAATTGCCGTCAGGAGGAAAAGCTAATTTGACTGTGTGGGTCTCTGCCATGTTGCTCGATACTTTTATTGATTGAGCCAATATCTCTTTTCTGCAATTTTTTTGTGGGCATTGAACTAGAATGCTTCCTTTGTTAGATAGCCAGACTCCACTTGTATATTGTTAGTTTTTCCTGACTGATATGTCTGGCTTACACTGTACATACGGCTCTAAAAAGGGGACTTGCTGGAGATGAGACTCAGGGCCTAGTTAGGACTGTGTAGTTCACCTCATCCTGTGTGTTCAGATTTTTTTCATGCTCGTCTCAAGCCATCATTTACATTTAAAGTCTTCTTCCAAGCTAGGGTGTGTTGTGAAGTCCCTTGTGCGCAGTAATCAGTATGGAGCAGTGGCAGCTGGTAGCTTTAGGAGGGAGGGGGGTGGGCGGGAAGCACACACACACACACACACACACACACACTCATTCTTTCACACACAGACATGCACGCACGCACACACATCCATTAACAACATTCATAACATTCAAACATGCACGCACGCACCAAACATTCATTTTAAAAGTTCACACACACTCATTCTTTCACACACACACTCAGGCACATCCATTAACAACACTCATACCATTCAAACATGCACGCACACACCAAACATTCATTTTAAAACATCACACGCACACACACACACACACTCATTCTTTCACACATGCACATCTATTAACACTCATAACATTCAAACATGCACGCACGCACCAAACATTCATTTTAAAACATCACACACACACACACACACACTCATTCTTACACACATGCACGCACGCACATCCATTAACACTCATAACATTCAAACATGCACACCCACAAAACATTCATATTAAAACATCACACATACACGCACACACACACTTACCTTCAACATCGAGGCCCCAGGAGGGTTGGGACTGCTGCCTTCCTGCTGACCCCACCCCACTCTGTGACAAAGTGTCACTGATTGACACTCGCCCTGGGCGCTTCAGGGCTTAAACCTGAAGCACTCAGGTTGAAGTCAATCGTTGACGCTTTACTCGTCACCCAGGGGAGGGCCTCGAGGCACCTTTGCTGAGCCGAGGAAGTCACGCCCATAGGAGCTGTGACCTCCTCAGCCCAGCAAAGTTCAGCTCAGGCAGCCAGGAGTCCATGCAAATCGTGCATGTCTCATTCCTGGCTGTCTGAGCTGAAAAGGAAGAGTGTCTGTCAGGCTGACCTTTGTTCTCTCACTCCCTGTCCCAGTAATTGCCGTCAGGAGGAGCAGCTAATTTGACTGTGTGGGTCTCTGCTTCATGTTGCACGATACTTTTCTTGATTGAGCCAATATCTCTTTTCTGCCATTTTTTTGTGGGCATTGAACTAGAATGCTTCCTTTGTTAGATAGCCAGCCTCCACTTGTATATTGTTAGTTTTTCCTGACTGATATGTCTGGCTTACACTGTACATACGGCTCTATGAATCGGACTTGCTGGAGACGAGACTCAGGGCCTAGTTAGGACTGTGTAGTTCACCTCCTGTGTGTTCAGATTTTTTCATGCTTGTCTCAAGTTATCATTTACATTTAAAGTCTTCTTCCAAGCTAAGGTGTGTTGTGAAGTCCCTTGTGCGCAGTAATCAGTATGGACCAATGGCATCTGGTAGCTTTAGGAGGGAGGGGGCGGGCGGGAAGCACACACACACACACAATCATTCTTTCACACACAGACACACACGCACGCACACACATCCATTAACAACACTCATAACATTCAAACATGCACGCACCAAACATTCATTTTTAAAGTTCACACACATTCATTCTTTCACACACACACTCACGCACATCCATTAACAACACTCATACCATTCAAACATGCATGCCCGCACCAAACATTCATTTTAAAACATCACACACACTCTCATTCTTTCACACATGCACGCACGCACATCCATTAACACTCATAACATTCAAACATGCACGCACGCACCAAACATTCATTTTAAAACATCACACACACACACACACACTCATTCTTTCACACATGCACGCACGCACATCTATTAACACTCATAACATTCAAACATGCACACATGCACAAAACATTCATATTAAAACATCATACATACACGCACACACACACTTACCTTCAACCTCGAGGCCCCAGGTGGGTTCAGACTTCTGCCTTTCTGCTGACCCCACCCCACTCTGTGACAAAGTGTCACTGATTGACACTCGCCATGGGCGCTTCAGGGCTTACACCTGAAGCACCTAGGTCGAAGTCAATCGGTGACGCTTTACTTGTCACCCAGGGGAGGGCCTCGAGGCACCTTTGCTGAGCTGAGGAGGTCACGCCCATAGGAGCTGTGACCTCCTCCGCTCAGCAAAGTTCAGCTCAGGCAGCAAATCGCACATGTCTCACTGCTGGCTGTCTGAGCTGAAAAGGAAGAGTGTCTGTCAGGCTGACCTTTGTTCAGCCTGACAGACACTCTTCATGAGGGGCAAAAGTTCGGGGGGGCGTGGCCCCTCTGCCCTAAAGGACGGGCCGCGCCTGGTATGAACTATACAGTACAAACAGGTAGCTTCTTTATTCACACATAAGGATAAGTTCAGGTAACATCAGGTCAGTTGTAGGGTGCAAGAATACATCTAAAGGATACCTCACCTGAAGGGTGGGACTTCCCTGCTCAGCCACTGGTCTCAACTGGTATAATTGTCAGACCAACACTCTAAGTGACAGAGCAACATTCCATGCAGCATCATGATCGTAGTGGTGCTGGGACACAGAGAGCAGAGAACAAGGAAAGCGTGTCACAACAATGTGCCCATCTCCAGCTCTTTTCTCCCAGCCTTAGATAACCGAGTGAGATTTATCTTGGCACTTAAGTTTTCCTGGAGAACCCAAATAAGTAGCATTTCCAAAAATTATAATACATCAAGTCTCCATTTTGAATACAATAGGCCTTATTACTAGAAGTGCCCCAGAGGTACAGTTGGCATGTGCACCCCCACTCTCTACCCACAGGGGCACTTTGGGATTACAGAAGGAGCTGCAGATGCTTGGGCTGCCCCTTCTTTAATATAGATAGTTCCATCCCACAAGTAGCACAGGTGCTTTATTAGGCATTTTTCCTCATTTTCATGGAGTCATGGCCTTTGCAAATGAGGGTAATACTTTCCCCTCTGAGTCCATGCCATAGGGATGCAGGAGCAGAGGTAAAGAGGCTATCTGGAGGAACATTGGCTGTGTGCCAGAAGGAGGTGGTGTAGTCAGTGAACACTCTGAGGGAAGTGCACTGGAGGGGATGAAGGGGGTCCCATTCCCCCGCAGGCACCTATTTGCAGATGAGGGCAGTACTCGCTGTTTCTGTCCAAAAGTGGATCTCTGTCCCCCTTTGAAGTGCAGTCCAGTTGCTCCCTCCACTGTGAAAGATGAAGAGGCTGCTCCAAATTGCCACTGTGCTGCCTTTCATTATTATGCTGCACATCGGGTAACCACAACTTTTATGTTGTCCTGGGGTAGTACATTGATTGTAAGAGGGCACACTGCACCGGTATGTGCCTAGTGCACCTTGTTAAAGTTGGACATGGCACAGACCTGACTAATGCACCTTTTTAATAACAAAGTCCATATCTTTATTATAAAGGAAAAAAGTTATATTATACATAAATCCACCCTCTGGTTCACAAGGTTGAATTAAAAGCTGGTTGACTGATAATTGAAGAGTTGCTAGAGATTTACTATGCTTTAGCTGTACTCCCCTGACATAAGTTTAGTAATTGACAAACTGAGACATAAAAGTCTGTTTGAAGAACCATTGCCACATCTTTCAGCAGTACAGACCAACAACAAGCTTAACACTGATAGAGGTGCTTTGTAATGAAGGTCTCAACAATCAAAATGCAACACAATGAATAGGAACATTACCAAACTGCAGGTGGATTAAGGTGGCGTAAAGGTGGAAGTTTGCAGCAGTATCAAAAGTTACCTCAACTCAGTTCACTCCAGTTGAGTGTACAATTTCCAGTCTGCTTACAGTAAGCCATTGGTGGAACAGGCATAATGAGACTCGGCTAGGCTAGGAAGACACTTCTTGGGGCTAAAGGAAGATGTGTCTTTCCTTGCTCAATTGGTTGTGTAAGTGGATTTCTCCTAGTTGATTGTTATGCAGCAGGTTTACCTCAGCCCATGACTCTTAAGTGTGTGCATATCATATTAAATGCCACAGACTTGAAAAAGTTTGATGGGAATTTCCTGCAATGAGTTCCTGTAGTAATATCAATGCTTTTCACTGGACTAGACATGATGGCTGTTAGAAATGGGGTCTTTGGTTGACAGTCAGGTTACCCCCTGTTCAAGCAAGGACCCTCACTCTAGTCAGGGTAAAAGAGAATCACCCTCAGCTAACCCCTGCTTACCCCCTTGGTAGCTTGGCAGAGCAGTAGGCTTAACCTCAGAGTGCTAGGTGTAAAGTATTTGTACCAACACACACAGTAACTTAATGAAAACACTACAAAATAACACAACACCGGTTTAGAAAAATAGGAAATATTTATCTAAACAAAACAAGACCAAAACGACAAAAATCCACCATACACAAGTCAAGTTATTAATTAAAAATCAAAAAGAGTCTTTAAGTAGTTTTAAAAACACACTAGCGCTGCTAGAGTGAAAATGTACCTGGTGTGCGTCAAAAATAACCCCGCACGGGCGGGCGTGCGTCGAAAATAACTCTGCACGGCGGTACTCGAGTCAAAAATCCAGCCGCACGATGAGTTGACGATCCAGCCGCGCAGGTTGTGATCTCCCAGCCTCCGTCAGCGATGCTGCGCGTCGTTTCTCCTGCTCCGTGCGTCGATTCTTCGGTTGCGTTTCCTGCGAGCGTCTTTTCTCAGCCGCGGAGCTGGCGGTGCGTCGTTTTTCAGCCGCCGATCGGATTTGCGTCGATCTTTTCCCCGCACGGCGCTCTGTGCGTGGATGTTCTTGTCTTTAGGCTGCCAGCTTCTCCTTTCAGGGTCCCAGGACTGGATGGGCACCACAGGGCAGAGTAGGAGTCTCTCCAGAGGCTCCAGGTGCTGGCAGAGAGAAGTCTTTGCTGTCCCTGAGACTTCAAACAACAGGAGGCAAGCTCTAGATCAAGCCCTTGGAGATTTCTTCTCAAGATGGAAGGCACACAAAGTCCAGTCTTTGCCCTCTTACTCTGGCAGAAGCAGCACTGCAGGAAAGCTCCACAAAGCACAGTCACAGGCAGGGCAGCACTTCCTCCTCAGCTAACAGCTCTTCTCCAGGCAGAGGTTCCTCTTGATTCCAGAAGTGTTTCTGAAGTCTGTAGATTTGGGTGCCCTTCTTATACCCATTTTAGTCTTTGAAGTCACCTTTCTTCAAAGGGGACTCACACCTACTTGTGAAATCCTGCCTTGCCCAGGCAAGGCCTCAGACACACACCAGGGGGTTGGAGCCGGCATTGTTAGAGGCAGGCACAGTCCTTTCAGATGAGAGTGACCACTCCACCCCTCCCTCCTAGCAGAGATGGCTAATCAGGAAATGCAGGTTACACCCCAGCTCCCTTTGTATCACTGTCTGGTGTGAGGTGAAAAACAACCCAACTGTCAAACTGACCCAGACAGGGAATCCACAAACAAGGCAGAGTCACAGAATGGTTTAAGCAAGAAAATGCTCACTTTCTAAAAGTGGCATTTTCAAACGCACAATCTTAAAATCAACTTTACTAAAAGATGTATTTTTAAATTGTGAGTTCAGGGACCCCAAACTCCACATGTCCATCTACTCTCTAGGGGAATCTACGCTTTAATCATATTTAAAGGTAGCCCCCATATTATCCTATGAGAGAGACAGTCCTTGCAACAGTGAAAAACGAATTTAGCAGTATTTCACTGTCAGGACATATAAACCACATTACTATATGTCCTACCTTATCCATACACTGCACCCTGCCCTTGGGGCTACCTAGGGCCTACCTTAGGGGTGCCTTACATGTAAGAAAAGGGAAGGTTTAGGCCTGGCAAGTGGGTACACTTGCCAAGTCGAATTTACAGTGTAAAAATACACACACAGACACTGCAGTGGCAGGTCTGAGACATGATTACAGAGCTACTTATGTGGGTGGCACAACCAGTGCTGCAGGCCCACTAGTAGCATTTGATTTACAGGCCCTGGCACCTCTAGTGCACCTTACTAGGGACTTACTAGTAAATCAAATATGCCAATCATGGATAAACCAATCACATACAATTTCACACAGAGAGCATATGCACTTTAGCACTGGTTAGCAGTGGGAAAGTGCTCAGAGTTCAAAAGCCAACAGCGACAGGTCAGAAAAAAATAGGAGGCAGGAGGCAAAAAGACTGGGGATGACCCTGAATAAGCAAAAGTCCAACAATGGCTTTGAAAGCTACAGCTTGCTAACGCCTACAATGCAACCATTCTCTGTATTGGGCTGCAGAGGTGATCATTCTGCAGATTAGAAATTGTACATGTCATGAATCCAGCCTCATACTGCAGTTCTTATGCAATGGGAAGAAAATGGTTCAAATATGCTCCTACTTCTAGCTGCTGCTTGTTAAAAATGTGGTCTTTGGTTGGCAGTCAGGTTACCCCCTGTCCAAGCAAAGACCCTTTCTCTAGTCAGGGTAAAGGAGAATCACCCTCAGTTAACCCCCCACCTACCCCCTTGGTAGCTTGGCATGAGCAGGCAGGCTTAACTTTAGAAGCAAGATGTGAAGTATTTGTACCAACACATACAGTAACTCAGTGAAAACACTACAAAATGACACAACACAGGTTTAGAAAAATAGATAATATTTATCTAAACAAAACAAGAACAAAATGACAACAATTCAACATGCACAAGTCAAGTTATGAATTTAAAAAGCAAAAGAGTCTTAAATCCTTTGGAAAACAGTGAGAACATTGTTAGCATACAAAGGTACCTGGGTAATGTCAAAATAACTCTGCACGGGCGAGTATGTGTCAGAAAAGGCCAGCAATGCATCGATTTCTCATTCGCAAGCGAGACTGTGTGTCGTTCCTCCTCCGGTTGGGTCAGCGTGCGTCGTTTCTCCTCTCCAACAAGAGAGCAAACGTCGATCCAGACAGGCACCTCAGGCCCGGGCAGGCTTTGCGTTGTTTTTCCATGCCCAGCGATGTTGGGTTGAAAATCCAGTCGCACGGTATCACAAAACTGCGCTGTGTGGGGGTTGCATTGGCATCAGCTTCCTTTAGTGGGTGTTGCATGTCGTTTCTCCAGCCATGTTGCGTCGATCTTCCAGCCGCGAGTAGATTTCAGCCACGAACCCATCGGCGTGTCGTTTATCAGCCGCGTCACGGAAGGTGCATCGAAAATGTCCTGGCAGTCTATGCGGGGATTTTCAGTCTTTGTCTGCCAGCTTCACATTTCAAGGGCCCAGGAACTGGACAGGGCACCACTTGGCAGGGCAGGAGTCTCAGCAGAGAGTCCAGGTGCAGGCAGGGGAAGTCTTTGATGGCCCTGGAACTTCAACAACAGGAAGCAAGCTCAGTTCAAGCCCTTGGAGATTCTTCACAAGCAGGATTTCACAACAAATTCCAGTCTTTGGCCCTTTTCACATGCAGAAGCAGCAACTGCAGGATAGCTCCACAAAGCTCAGTCACAGGTAGGGCAACACTTCTCCTCAGCTCTTCAGCTCTTCAGCTCTTCTCCTTTGAAGAGGTTCCTCTTGATTCCAAAAGTGATCTAATTTTCATGGGTTTTGGGCGCTCTTCTTATATCCCTTTCTGCCTTTGAAGTAGGCCTACTTCAAAGGAAAGTCTCTATTATTGTAAAATCCTACCCGCAAACACACACTAGGGGTTTGGAGACTGCATTTTGTGAGGGCAGGCACAGCCCTTTCAGATGTGAGTGACCACTCTTCCCCTCCCTTCTAGCACAGATGGCTCATCGGGGTATGCAGCCTACATCCCAGCTCCCTTTGTGTCACTGTCTAGAGAGAGGTGCAAACACCCTAACTGTCAAATTAACCCAGACAGGGAATCCACAAACAGGCAGAGTCACAGAATGGTTTAAGCAAGAAAATGCCTACTTTCTAAAAGTGGCATTTTCAAACACACAGTCTCAAAACCAACTTTTCTAAAATATGTATTTTTAAATTTTGAATTCAGAGACCCCGAACTCCACATATCCATCTACTCCCAAAGGGAATCTGCACTTTGATAATATTTAAAGGCAGCCCCCATGTTAACCTATGTGAGAGTTAGTCCTTGCAACAGTGAAAACCGAATTAGGCAGTATTTCACTGTCAGGACATATAAAACACATATGTCCTACCTTAAACATACAGTGCACCCTGCCCATAGGGTTATCTAGATCCTACCTTAGACCCGTCTTACATCTAATAAAAAGGAAGGTTTAGGCCTGGCAACTGGGTACGATTGTCAAGTTGAATTGGCAGTCAAAACTGCATTGACAGACACTGCAGTGGCAGGTGTAAGCCATGTTTACAGAGCTACTAATATGGTGGCACAACCAGTGCTGCAGGCCCACTAGTAGTATTTGATTTACAGGCCCTGGGCACCTCTAGTGCACTGTACTAGGGATTTACTAGTAAATCAAACTGCCAATCATGGAAAGTCAATCAACAATACAGTTTACACAGACAGCATATGCACTTTAGCACTGGTTAGGAGGCAGTGCTAAAGTGCTAAGAGTCCTAAAGTCACCAAAAACAGGTCAGAAAAATTAGGAGGAAGGAGGCAAAAAGATTGGGGATGACCCTGCAAAAGTTAAAAAGTCCAACAGTGCTTTATTTTCAGACTTTTTGCTGAGCGACAGATTTCCATAGCCACACTTGTCTAGAGGCAAAGAACGTAGTGCCACTGGTCATCATCTATTGTAGTCTAGACACATTTCTGGAATCTACATACATTAATAAGCAAAATGAGTTCTTAATACCTGATCGACAAAGGTAAACTTACACTTTTGTGTATGCTTACTACTTCCAGGTATTTACAAAGTGTTAGAAATTGTGTCCTTAGTTGGCAGTGGTTTGCACCCTGTCCAAGTAGGGACTCTCACTCTAGTCAGGGTAAGGGAGTCACACAGTTAACATAACCCCTGCTCACCCCCATGGTAGTCTGGCTCAAGCAGTCAGGCTTATCTCAGTATCTCAGAGGCAATGTATAACACAGTGAAAACAACACAAAAGTACTCCTTACCAGTTTAGAAAAATAGCCAATATCTATCCGAGTAAAATGACAAAAATCCAACATAAACCAAAAAGATACACATTTTCAAAGATTACATCTTAGTATAACACTTAGAAACACAATAGCTCCAACTGGGGATATCACAACATCTTGACAGCGTTCTTCGCAACAGTCCGACGTGATTAATGGGGGAGTGCGGGCCAGTCACAGAGTCTCAAGACCCCAGTCACATTACCTTGGAAAACGAGGAAACAAAGATGTTACTTGGAGTAGAGGGATGAGGTGTCATTGGAGCCGGTGCAGTTCCCTCTCAACTCGTTCATCTAGGTGCGAGGACAACCCTCTATCTCCTAGGGCTCTTTTGGCGGCTACAATGTTGCAATGTCCTTCATGAGCCAGTTCAATGAATTACTGTCCCTTTTGGTGGACTCAATGCCACGATGTCCTACATGAGTCAGTTCAATAAATTGCTGTAATAGTCTCTTAGGTACGATGATGCACTCAGCAGGGACTGCGGCTCTAGTGAAGGCATCGGCGCAGATTCGGACAGCAGTGCCGGTTCCGAAGTCACTCTGGAGTCAATGTGCTTGTTTCTTCTTGGTTACACCAGAACTCACTCTCAAGGGCCCAGGAACTGGATTTGGCAACACTTGGCAAAGTCAGGACTCTCAGCAAGAGAATCCAGGTAACGGCAAATGAAGTATTTGATGTCCCTGAGACTTCTTAACTGAGGCAAGCTCAGTCCAACCCCTTGGAGAACCTTTGGAAGCAGGATGCAGAAAGCAAAGTCCATTTCCTTCACTCCCAGGACAGAAGCAGCAATAAGCTGGCCAGCAGACCACATCAACAGGCAGAGTGGCAGTCCCTCCTACAGCATCCAGCTCTTCTTCCTGGTAGAATGTCTTTGTGGGGTCAGAGGTACAGTATTTATATTCATTTATGTCTTTGAAGTAGCCAAACAAAGTCTTTGTAGTGTACAAGACCCTGCCTTTCCTGCCCTTGCCCCAGAAACACTCCATTGGGTTGGAGATTGTTTTGGGTAAGGACATGCTCAGCCCTATTCATGTGCAAAGGTCAGCTCCTCCCATCTCTCTAGTGCAGGACAACTCATCAGGATCTGCAGGGCACACCTGGGCTCCCATTGTGTGACTGAGTAAATTCACAAACAGCCCAACTGTCATCCTGATCCAGACATGTATTCCACAGACAGGCAGAGGCATTAAATGGTTAAGAATGAAAATCCCCATACAAGTGGCATTTTCAAACTTACAATTTAAAAACCAACTTCACCAAAGGATGTATTTTTACATTGTGAGTTCAGAGACCCCAAACTCTGTATCTCTATCTGCTCTCAATGTGAGTTTACACTTAAAATATATGTTAGGGCAATCCCCATGTTATCCTATTGCAGAGATAGTCCTTGCAATAGTGAAAACCACATTTGGCAGTATTTCAGTATAAGGATATGTAAACCACACCAGTACATGTCCTACTTTTTTAAATACACTGCACCCTGCCCATTGGGCTGCCTTGGGCCTACATAAGGGGTGACTTACATGTAGAAAAAAGGACGGTTTGGGCCTGGCAAGTGGGTGCACTTCCCAGATTTAAATGGCAGTTTAAAACTGCCCACACAGACCCTTCAGTGGCACATTTGAGACATGTTTACAAGGCTACTCATGTGGGTGGCACAATCAGTGCTGCAGGTCCCCTATTAGCATTTGATTTACAGACCATGGGCATACATAGTGCACTTTACTAGAGGTTTACTGGTAAATCAAATATGCCAAACATGGAGGAACCAATCACCAATATATTTTAGACAAAGATCATTTGCACTTTCGCACTGGTTAACAGTGGTAAAGTGACCAGAGTCCTAAAGCCATCAAAGACAGGTCCGAAAAAAGAGGAGTTAAAAAGCAAAAAGCTTAGGGATAACTCTGCAAAAAGAGCCAGGTCCAACACAAACTATGTGCAAAGTTGTACAACTCTGCACTCCCTATGCTTATGTGTGCAGAGTTCTCCATCCCAGCTGAAGAGTATCCAGGTGCACAGAACTCCGCACACATAGGTATAGGAAGTGCAGAGTCCTCAAACTCTGCACATAGTTTATAAATACCTAAAAGTAGTAAACGTGCACAAGAGTATGTATTTACCTTTGTGAATCAGGCTACCTGTGTATAGACTTGTAAAAGGAATATTTATTGGTACCTCAAAAAATATTTCTGAGAAAATATTTCAACATTTACTAACATAATTAAAGGTTTGGTGTACAAAAGATGGTATGTTTGTACACATGCAGTAAGGATGCAGTGTTATCCAGCAAGGGACAGATGCCTGAACCATGGGAGGGTGCCATAAGAATACCCCAGATCAGGTGGAATCGTTGCTTTGCTTTCTTAAAGCAATTAGTGTGCCTTTTAACTTCATCTAAACAAACACACTTCATCTAAACAAACACACTCCTTAGATGTAATGAGAAAAACCATGACAGATGTTTATCACAAATATGGATCACACTTACTGACTGTGAGTCTTTGCTGTTATCTCTTGATTTGTTCTTTGCCAGTCGTTTCTTCTTTTTGTGCAGTGGTCTTGACTCCAGTATCATCTCTTCGAGCTCAAACGTCGGATCACAGTGCAGGCGCCCCTTCTGTTAAAAATGACGCGGAATTATTTACAAACCAGGACAAAATGGCTTACTTTGTAATGCAGCTAACAAAGGGTAAGTCGGTCTTGTTTTCTTATCAGTTTAAAATCCACACGCAGGTCAGTGAGGAAGATGTGGCGCGAATACAGGTTGAACTTTTCTTTGTCCTACTTACGTTTGGTACAAAGCCGGGCTCAACCTTCTTTTCACAGATTTCCTCCCAGTTGACATCTGATAAATAGGTTGACGTTTGCACATCGGCGAGGCTAGAAAAGCGGTGCTCGGGATTTACAGTCAATAGCTGGAATTACAAACAGAGCAATAAAGCGCTCGGTGAACATGATGGAATATTTCTTCCTTGCAAGGGTAAGTGCAGTAAATTAGATTGTAAATAATGTAATCATGCATTTTTATTGGCTTTTGCATCGGGTTATGCGTCAGCAAAATGATGGTTTCTACATTTATGTGCTTAAGAAAATGAATGTCATCTGTTTACCCAGTAATTATGTCATATACTTGACCCTAGTAGACAATCTTTGTTAGAACATGCATCTTTCAATGTGCTACAGCGTAGTGATTCCTCTGCAAGTCAATAACTTCAACAACGCAGCTCATGGATTGCACTTGTAGCTATCAGTGGTGCAGTTCGTGCAGCAGCACCGGTCCTTGCGTGGCGAAGGGGCCTACTTCGCTCCAATTAGCTTTTTACCAGCCTTGGGGCCCAGGGCACACTTTCTATGCCGCTGCTATCCCACATCGTGGCAAGGTGGCAGGTGGGCGGTGCGAAACCCGTAGAAAACTGCTTTGATCATACAAAGCTGGTGGGTAGCATAAGTTGGTAAGTAAGAAAAACGAAGTTAATGCTTACACCAAGACCTTAGCAGAACAGTTTGTCCTAACCATTCAACAGCAGTTTAGGGTACATAATATCAATGTAAAGTGAACTCGAAATTACTTTTAATTTTGATAGTGTCTGTTGATACGACACTGACAACCTCTACCCTACCCTACCATTCCAAAATTCGTTCTGACCTACAGGTATGTCTTAAGACTGGCTGACAATAACTGGATGTTGTAGCAGCTTGAACTGACAGACAGTAGCAGCAAAACTCATTAAGAAAAGGTTTTGTGTCTGTTATTTGTTTTCGGCGTCTTTACGGTAGTGAGACGTCAAAGACACAGACATAACACCTTATAAGCGAGTGCGGTGCTGCCCCTTGTTCCCTGCAAACTTCTTGACACCCTCATAAGGTGTCCCTCTGGGTCCTGTACATGTGCCATTACTGCAAAGACTTGTATTAATCATGCAATAAACTTTGATTTGATTTGAACTTTCTAACTATATCCACAAAATGAATTCCTTCTTCACCTCTCCATCCTTAAAACACTTAGGGCCAGATGTAGGAAAAAAGCAATTTGCGACTTGCAAATTGCGAGTCCCTGCGACTCGCAATTTGCAAGTCGCAAATTGCTATGCAGTACGGTGTCTCAGACACCGACTGCAACTCGCAATGGGGTCGCAATGACCCACCTCATGAATATTCATGAGGTGGGTCGCAAATTGCGGCCCCATTGCGAGTATAGGCACTCGCTAACATGGAGGCCTGCTGACGTCAGCAGACCTCCATGTTAGCGACCTGCTTTTAAATAAAGCAGTTATTTTTTTTTTGAAGTGTAGCCCGTTTTCCCTAAGGGAAAACGAGCTGCACTTAAAAAAAAAAACGAAACCTTTAGTTTCGTTTTTTTTTCAGGGCAGGGAGTGGTCCCTTGGACCACTCCCTGCCCTGAAAAAATATTTTGGGCTCCAGTCACAAACTGGAAGGGGTCCCATGGGGACCCCTTCCAATTTGCGATTGGATTACCATCCACTTGAAGTGGATGGTAACTGCGATGCCATTTGCGACCGCATATGCGGTCGCAAATGGTATTGCATCCCAATGCGACTCGCAAATAGGAAGGGAACACCCCTTCCTATTTGCGAGTCTGAAATGCATTTTGCGAGTCGGTAACGACTCGCAAAATGCATTTCTGCATTGGGATACGCGTTTTGCGACTCGCAAACGGCAAATTTTGCCGTTTGCGAGTCGCAAAACGTTTGCTACATCTGGCCCTTATTCTTTCCCTTATATTTTATCATATGATTGTTCCTTGATTCTTCAAGATTTCCATGCCTTCACTAAATTGCTTTTGCATGCACCTTTTAAATGAATAAATTATTTTTCTCTAAAGCATGGAAAAAGGTTGTCTTGGCATTAAACTGAAACAAATTCTCCTAGCCGACACCTAGTTGAAAGCAGTGTAAAGGTGGGTTTTTGATATTTTCTCAAAATTTATTATACAACATTTTGCTCATGACATAAGTGGCGGGGTGTTCAATGCTTCGGCCTTCAACAGGGTGAAGAAGCAGCTGAAAGGTCTAGCTCTCCTAAATATAGCCATCTCACTAAATAAAGCTGGCTCGTAAAGCCCTAACAGATTGTATCTAGTGAAGGGAGAGGACATGTAACTGTTGTTAGAGCTGTCATAAATAACCTTGTGGCAGACACAAAGAGCTTTCAAGAGTCTGCATTTATGAAGAGAGCCAGATGTGACAAAGAAATAGGCGTGTAATTGGACACAATTTCAGGGTCAGCCATAGGCTTTTTCAATAATGTCAGCGCAACAACCTACCCATTACACGCTGATCGATTACATAATGTCGCAAACAAAGAGGCCACTTTATCAACACCTGCTTTTAAGTGTCCAACAGGGCATAGATCGAGAGGAGCACCTGACCTACAAGAGGCAAGCCTAGCAGTAACAGGTTCAGCAGTAGCAGGGAAAAGGTTTATCCTGGACAGACCACTAGACCCTGAGGTGAAACATACAACGCAATCCGAAGCAGTAATAGAATCAGGAACTTTGGAGTTTATGAGGTTGGGTTTCATGATCTTTTAATGAACTAATCAGACAGTTGTAAACACAGAGCTTGAGGAAGGAACTACCTGGGTGAAGTAACTGAACGAGTTGCTTAGCTGGTAAAAAGCGAAAAGGTTTTTTAGGGGGAACACTGAATAAAATATTGCACTCACGTAAGTAACTTGCTTGAGCATGTTTGACTTTTTTTTTTATAATTCAAGAGTTCCTCTTTGTAGAGTCTCCACTGTATTTCTAGGCGTTTATAATCCTGTTCCTAGGTATCAATTTCAGAAGTGAACCACGGAGCCGAGGGCATGGAATTTTCATAGGAATGATAACATCTCAAGAATTAGTAAACCAATTATCAAGCACTTCAGAGCCAACAGAAGAATCCTTAGGCTGCACGGAGGGTTTGGTCGAATCTAGAATGTCTGCCCAGAAATCAGGGTCTAAACGTACACCAAGGGCATGTCAATGCTGCCTGTATTAAAGACAAACGTTTTTTTTTAATTAGTGGGAAAAGATGGTTGGTCTAAATCAGCATTTTCGAAGCTTGAAACTGGACCAAAGAAGAAGAGTGAAACATCAAGTCAATAATGTGTCCAGCATTCCGAGTGGTTCCTGTAAATAAAAGGTCTAAATTTAATTCCTGATACATATTAACAAGTACTTGAGTTTCTCGGACAGATCAATGTGTAAACTGAAATCTCCCAAAATAACTAAATGATCATTGTTGAGTAGACAAGCTAAGTCTGCTTCAGATAGAAAAGTGATACATTATTTTGCCACACAACAGGGCCTATAAATAAGAATGTATTCAATAGGGAATGCCATTGAAGTTAATTACTGTGGGACATATTTACGAGCGAGATTACATCACTCTTGCACCATTCAACATGATACACAAGTGAAACAAGCCCAAAATTAGGTTTATGAAGCCACGCAAAGCCACCTTGCTGAGTGGCTTCATATATCTCGAGTAAAGCAATGCAGTGCAAATTGCCTTATTCTGTGCCACGGAGGCTTTCCATGGGTGTTGCGTGGGTGTTCCCACACAAAATCCATGGATTTTGAAGCATTCACAGATTTCCCAGAAGTGGTAGATCTGGGAATGCACCAAAAAGCTTACGTCTCCTTGGTGAGGCATAACAACTGAGAAATATCTTTATTTCTTCCTGTTTTTACCTCTTGCTACGTGTGTTGCATTCTGCAGCACACATAGAATGAGGGAAAAAAAAACCTCAGGGGATTATTTTTGTCCAGGAAGGTGCCACTTCCTGCACAAAAGCAATCCTACATGCAATGGAGGCACCCCCTTCACCATGGTGCAAGGGTGCCTGCATTGGCGCTAGGCAGCCCACGGTGTGGCAGCGCTGGGGAAAGGACAGGGATGCACTGCGTTGAGATACATACAGAACAGTCCTGCCCTTTCCTTGTGAGGCACCGCAGCAAGGTGACTTTCTGTGCTGTGCCACATCATAAATAGGCCCCAAGGGTGTAAATTCAGAATTCTTTATTACTCCTGTAACTAATGAGAAATTTTGCACTGGAACCCCCTCACAACTGACCAGGTCTATCAATGCGTCTAATTGAATAGCCAGTGGAGTGACTAATGACACCTCTGGTAGGCCTGAACAAAACTGAAGTTATTCAAGCACAAGGTATGTAAGGCTGGGCACCGGGGGTAGCTTAGTCACTTGGATTGAGGGGAGGATGTGAGCTTCAGATTTTCCAAGAATCATGCAGGCATAAATGTTTAAATACATACGACAAATATGGTGCAAGAGAAGGGCCAGAGGAGAAGTCAAAAGGGAGAGGAAGGTGGAGTGGTGGGGTACTAGGTGAGAGAAAACACAA
This sequence comes from Pleurodeles waltl, assembly GCF_031143425.1. Lineage (NCBI taxonomy): Eukaryota > Metazoa > Chordata > Amphibia > Caudata > Salamandridae > Pleurodeles > Pleurodeles waltl. The sequence goes on from NC_090445.1 coordinate 936,172,891, forward strand.
TATTTTGTGAAAGTGCCAACATTTTTCAAGATTTTCAAAACGTAGAGGGAGAGAGAGTGTGTGAATTTTTTTCTGAGCGTATGTCAAAGTTTGTGGTGAAATCCGACAACACCTCACCATAGCCTGAAAGTACATGTACCAAACTATTTACCAAAAAACATTTATTGGAGGGTTGTAACACGCCCCTGTCTGGGGATTTCATTTGATGCTTGTTACATGAAATTTCCCAAAATTACTCCGTTACACGCTCTACAAATTCATAAGCCATTCTCAGTAAAAATTTACTGGGAAAGCTCCATTCACGTTATACGTTTACTGCAAAAGCACAAGAACATCAGAACGTGAGTGCCTGTTGTTTACTGTGCTTTTGTGCTTTTTTTCACTTTTTTAGTGTGATGCAATGATTCATTTCACACAAAAATACAGTATACAGTGACATATTTGCATTTCCTATAATTACATGCAATTTCACATAATGTTGCGAATTTTCATGGAATTATAGCTAAGCAAATTGTGTGAATTTCACACGCCCCTAATGTCTGGTATCAAACCTTCCTGTAACCAAATTTTGGTAATGAAAGGTAAGTGTACCTGTAAATCAATAATTAATTGACAAATGTCCGCAGAGTTTATACCCAATGATTGTGTGTTTAATAACGCATGATTTAACATGCCAGTGGTGTGGCCGTTGCACAGATATGCAACACTAAGTTTTAAGTAAAGATCTATAGAGATGAACTGAAGCCCTACCAGCGCTTCCTTGTAGTCCCATCTACTACCAAAATGGCAGAAGTTGAAGTGGGAAAACACTACCACTCTACAGGATGGTAACCAGAATAAGAACGGAGCACACTTAGAATAGTTAACTTAAATTGTAAATTCTGTCCATGGATTCAACAGTTTTGGTAAATCAATAAAGTATAGTCAAAGAAAATAACAATGGTGTGTAGTGGTTACAAGACTGTTATTACATTCCCAGTTTTAATACAAAAAATATAAAATACCACAACAATATCACATTACAAGTATGAATACCACTATTCTAAGTGTGCTCCGTTCTTATTCTGGTTATAGTTTGTTGGTGTAAGTTTTCTTGCCCCATAATACATGTTTGACAACAGGCATGTTGAGGCCTTTCAGTAGGGTTTTCTGTTGTTAAATATTTTTTGTAATGAAATACACTCTTCAGGATGGCTCAGAAAGAGGACCCAACCGACCAATTCAGAAGCAGAAAGAGACAATGCACAAATACAAATTATAAAAATGCTAAAATAACCTGGAAGTGACCAGTATAATCAAAGCAACTATTTGAAACCAATGCAGGATACCATAAAACACCAAAAGTAAAACCAACAAAGCAATAAAATAATGTTTACCTGGCTGTCATGGTTTTGGCAGATGGCGAATGGAACAAGATACCACTTTCTCTCCAGTCTATTTCCCATGAACACTTCCCTTCAATTAGCTCTAAAATCTCACCTTTTTTCACCGCATTACCACTCCTTCCACTTATCCTTGTGCAGTAAATATAGCACTGGGACACTCCTGGGAGTAGCCGTGTGCTTTATAAATTGCTTCATTTATTCATTCATTCAAGTAGATGACCTACTCAAAAGTGTGATTGCTATTGAGGAGCATGATGATGTGCAATGTCCTCTTTTAAATACAGATCCCTATACAAAGGCTGGAGTGCTACCAGGGCTTTTCTGTAGCCCTGCCTGCTACTAAGATGGCAGAGGATGAAGATAGGAAAAATACTACAACACTTGAGGATGGCATGGGAAGAAGCCCATGGGTTACCAACCCTGAAACAAAAATTGACCATGTCTAAATAAAAGGTGAAAATGGTACAATATAGTGCAAGTGACTATTTTAAATAAAGCAGCTGTAATGAACTAATGTAGGACATCATTAAACACCAAAGTTAAACTCAACAAAATTCTAAAATCATGCATATATTGAGAGGCTTCCTTTTACTGGCCATTTATCTTTTTCTATTACATTTGATCATTTACTACCTTTCTCACACTGCTTTAGTTTCCTGTTGGTTATATATTGGCTGTTCTGTTTTGAGTGCTTAATTTTGTGAATTTCAGTGGTATTTTTTCAGTATTTTCCTCACCTTTTAAAATCAGTGCCTGTCAGTGTTATCCAGCAGCCAAACTCACAAGGGTATGTAGTGTCTTCCCACTGACTGAATGTCCAATGGTCTTATGTTAGACTATTTTAAGCATGGAAAGTATGTGTATTACACTTTCACTCACACCCACAACTCATTACCCTTTCAAACATGACTTTACCACTCACAGTCACTCTATCACAACTCTGTGTGGTTTACAGGATGCTAAACATACTTTTTAGAAGTGTTTTACTCAAATATTGTTAATAAAGAAATTACATTCCTGAACACAGTTGGGGGCGTTTAACCTACTCCTTACTGACTATTAAGGTAGTGTAATGGCAATCAACCATACCAACAGCATAGTAACTTGTAAAACATTAAAATCTTTGAATAATACTAGATTAATTTGTTGCGCTTTATTGTTAGGCTTGGGAACTTTAATGCTTTTACCCCTTTAGTGCGGGCGTCGGCCACTGGCTGACGCCCGCATTACCTCCCTGGTGCGGGTCACGACCAGTGGCCGACACCGGGGAGGGGGTCTGAAAATCCTTGGGTGCGTCGCACCTGAAGATTTTCTTTTTTTTATCCCTGGGAGACACGGAAGAGCTTCCGTGTCTCTCGCTGCCCCCCACCTGCCCCTTTGTGACTTCAGAGCACCGCAAGGCGCGCTGACTTCACACTGTTGTTTTCCCCATTGGAGCAGGAAGCATCCGTAGGGCCGCTTCCTGCTCCGATGGGGGAAAACGGCCCCAAACGGCCTTCCCCACATTCGGGAAGGCCTCGTATGAAAGGGGAGACTCTGCCCTTTCATACGAGGCCTTCCTGAACGCGTTTCCAGGTCCCCGGGGGCCAGGAAACGCCACTAGACACCAGGGATTTCACTTGGGGGGGGTCTAGGAAAACAGGCCGCCCCCCCCCCCGGGGGCCATATTTTTAAAATGTAATGTTGGGGACCCCTGGGGGGGCCACTCCCAGGGGCAATTTTTTTTTTTTTTAAATAAGGACATTGACAGGGGGTCACCCATAGACAGGGCGAGCCCCTGTGGGGCATATTTTTCAATTTTGATGTTGGGGCCCCCAGGGGGGGCACGATCGCGCCACCCCCAGGGGCTGGTTTAAAAAAAAAAAAAAAATTGACAGGGGGTCGCCCATAGGCAGCGCGACCCCCTGTGGGGGCAATTTGTTTTAGTAGTTGTAGGGTTTTCTCTGGGGCCATTTTGGCCCCAAGGAAATCCTACAAACTACCAAAAAAAAAAAATACAGATATATATCTATATATATATATATATATATATAGATAGATAGATAGATAGATAGATAGATAGATATATCAATCCATGTAGATAGATATGTCTATCTACATGGGTATATATATATATATATATATATATATATATATATATATATATATATATATCACTTTTGTCAGTGCATGTGTGGTTTCCCTGGGGGCTGCAATCGGCCCCCAGGAAAACCAGACCGACATATAAAAGTGATCTATATATATTTATATATATATATATATATATTTGCCACCAGTTGTCTTGCAGTTGCAGCTTGCGTCTTCAAAGCAGTGCACATACTTCAACTGACGCATTTCAACTGTAGCTTTTAGGCAGCAATAAAGAAGTCAAGTAAGTCTTGTGATTATGTTTCTGCTACAAAAGGATCAGTCTTTTGTCTAGTGGCAGTTTTAGTGCCATAAAGAAGCGCAGAAGGTTTATATGACTAATGGAAACAGCAAATCTGTATTTTAAGTAAATAGCTGAGTACGTTAGTAAAGTCAGCCACTACCTGCGCTATAATACAAATGAAATGTATGTGCGGGGTGGGGGGTGGCTATGGAGAGATGAAGAGCTCGTTTGCTGGGTGGTAATGAGGGAATCCGAGGAGGAGGAAATGGGAGTGGGAGCACCAATAATGATTGTTGGACTGGGCGCAGGAGGTGCTAAAGACTGTGACGAATGGTATGTGACAAGGTGTTTGAGTGTCTTGAAAGAAAGTGCTGATTGAGGGAAGAAGCGCAGGTAAGGTGGCCTCTACTGTTGCACGTATCACACACACACACCAGCAATATTGTGACTGTCTATGTACGCTAGTGTTTTAGAGCAACAGTTTAGCCAATAGCAGAGATGGCATCTTGATGGATGACTGCTGCTGACGTCAGTCTGGTAATAGAGGACAGCTTTGACATAGGATCAGAGACTGAGACAGCAGATACTGAGACAGCATCTGAGTGATAGGACAGTGGCTCAGACTCTGGGAGTGATTTTTCAGTTGGAGGAGTCCCATTGGATAACTCCTTCCAGTAAATTGTGAGGGAGGTGATGAGGGCAGTCCTGTTGTCCCTTCGCAAGCACAGTCTGTGCAACAGGGCAATAGTGGGTTAGCCCAACCCAGAGAGCAGGTGAATGCGGGGGCAAGCACAGAGAGGGTGCTCTCTTGAGAGCTCCACAATTTAGTTCAGCCCCGAATTCCACTGCCCAAATTGTATTGTGGAGACATCAAAATTATCTATCACAAAACAAACTGGTTTTGTAAGGCAGGCACCTGTGTTTTTGGTCCTGGGTTCGGCGGCTATATAGGGAAACATACTAAACCCAAACATTTCTGGAAACTAGACATCCGGGGGAGTCCACAGAGGTGCGACTTGTGTGGATTTCCCAGAGTGTTTTTACCCTGAATACCCTGCAAAGCTGAAATGTTGAATAAAAACTCTATTTTTCTTGCATTTCTACAGGAATATGCTGCGATCCACAAAATTCCTACCACCCAGTGATTCCTCACCTGTCCTGACAAAAACACTACCCCACTTGTGTGCCTATACCTAGTGCCTGCGTAAGGAATGGATCACCCCAGGGTCAACAGTTGCCTCATGTAAATACCAACATTGACCGTTGTGTGATCTATTCCTGTTGCGGGCACTAGGCCTACCCACACAAGTGAGGTACCATTTTTATCGGGAGACTTGGGGGAGTGCTGGCTGGAAGGAAATTTGTGGCTTCTCTCAGATTCCAGAACTTTCTGTCACCGAAATGTGTGGAAAAAGTGTTTTTTTGGCCACATTTTAAGGTTTGCAAAGGATTCTGGGTAACAGAACCTGATTAGAGCCCCACAAGTCACCCCATCATGGATTCCCCTAGGTGTCTAGTTTTCAAAACTGTGCAGGTTTGCTAGGTTTCCCTAGGTGACTGCTGAGCTAGAGGCCAAATCCACAGCTAGGCACTTTGCAAAAAACAGCTCTGTTTTCTTTGTCAAAATGTGATGTGTCTATGTTGTGTTTTGGGGCATTTCCTGTCGCTGGCACTAGGCCTACCCCTACAAGTGAGGTATATTTTTTATCGGGAGACTTGGGGGAACGCTGGGTGGAAGGAAATTTGTGGCTCCTCTCAGATTCCAGAACTTTCTGTCACCGAAATGTGAGGAAAAAGTGTTTTTGTGGCCACATTTTTAGGTTTGCAAAGGATTCTAGGTAACAGAACATGATTAGAGCCCCACAAGTCAGCCCATCTTGGATTACCCTAGGTGTCTAGTTTTAAAAAATGTGCAGGTTTTGTAGGTTTTCCTAGGTGCCGGCTGAGCTAGAGGCCAAAATCTACAGCTAGGCACTTTGCAAAAAACACGTCAGATTTCAATGTAAAAATGTGATGTGTCCATGTTGCCTTTCCTGTCGCGTTCATTAGGCCTACCCACGCAAGTGAGGTACCATTTTTATTGGGAGACGTGGGGGAACACAGAATAGCACAACAAGTGTTATTGCCCCTTGTCTTTCTCTGCATTTTCTCCTTCCAAATGTAAGACAGTGTGTAAAAAAAGACGTCTATTTGAGAAATGGCCTTTAATTCACATGCTAGTATGGGCACCCCGGAATTCAGAGATGGGCGAATAACCACTGCTGCTCAATACCTTATCTTATGCCCATTTTGGAAATACAAAGGTTTTCTTGATACCTATTTTTCACTCTTTATATTTCAGCAAATTATTTGCTGTATACCCGGTATAGAATGAAAACCCAGTGCAAGGTGCAGCTCATTTATTGGCTCTGGGTATCTAGGGATCTTGATGAACCTACAAGCCATATATATCCCTGCAACCAGAAGAGTCCAGCACACGTAACGGTATATTGCTTTAAAAAATCTGAGTAAATCGCTGAGAAAAATGGCTGTTTTTTTCTGCTCAATTTCCATATTTTTTTTTCCAGCTGTTATTTTCTGTAGGAAAACCTTGTAGGATCTACACAAATACCCCTTGCTGAATTCAGAATTTTGTCTACTTTTTAGAAATGCTTAGCTTTCTGGGATCCAGTATTGGTTTCACACCCATTCCTGTCACTAACTGGAAGAAGGCTGAAAGCACCAAAAATAGTAAAAATGGGGTATGTCCCAGTTAAATGCCAAAATTGTGTTGAAAAATGTGGTTTTCTGATTCAAGTCTGCCTGCTCCTGAAAGCTGGGAAGATGGTGATTTTAGCACAATAAACCTTTTGTTGATGCCATTTTCAGGGAAAAAACCACAAGCCTTCTTCGGCAGGCCTTTTTTTCCCATTTAAAAAAAACAAAAAAACTTTCATGTGCATTTTGGCTAATTTCTTGGTCTCCTGCAGGGGAACCCAGAAACTCTGGGTACCTTTCGAATCCCTAGGATGTTGGAAAAAAAGGACACAAATTTGGCGTGGATAGCTTATGTGGACAAAAAGTTATGAAGGCCTAAGCGCAAACTACTCCAAATAGCCAAAAAGGGGCTCAGCACTGGGGGGAAAGGCCCAGCAGCTAAGAGGTTAAGCATGCTTGCCACTGCTTTTCTGAACTCTTTACCTGACTGCATTAAGGTGGTGCTGCTTGTTAGAAAAGGGGTCTCTGGTTGGCAGTCAGTTTGACCTCTGTCCAAGCAGGGACCCTCACTCTGCTCAGGGTACAGGAGAAACACACCTGGTTTTTCCCTGCTCACACCCTTGGTAGCTTGGTATGAGCAGAAAGACTTAATCCCAGAAGCAATGTGTAAAGTATTTGTACCAACACACACAGTAATACAGTGAAAACACTACAAAATGGACACCACATCAGCTTAGAAAAATAGGTAATATTTATCTGAATCAAACACGACCAAAAGGACAAAAATCCAACATACACAAGTCAAGATATAAATTTTAAAATAAATAAGAGTCTTAATTCGTAGTAAACAGTGAGAACACTGTTGTTACACAAAAGTACCTGGTTTTTGTAAAAAAAAAGAAAAAAGCCACATGGGCAAGCATGTGTCGGAAAAGTCGGCAATGCATGGATCCCTTACTCGTGAGTGATACTGCATGATGTTTCTTCTTAGGTCTTGTCAGCGATGCATCGTTTTTCTTCCTCGCATGAGAGCAATGCGTCGATTTCTGGGCAGGCACTTCAGGTCCGGGCAGACTTTGCGTCGGTTTTTCACACCCAGCGACGTTGCATTTTAAATCTGGTCACATGGTGTCAGAAAACCATGCTGCGTGGGGTTCGTTCATTATCAGCAGCTGCAAGTGGGTGTTGCGCATCGTTTCTCCAGCCACGATGTGTCGATCTCCTAACTGCGATGCAGATGAAGCATCGATTCTAGCCACGAGGCTGGCGGTGCGTTGTTTATCAGCTGCGTTGCACATGGTGTGTAATTTTTTTTTACCGCATGGCGGTCTGTGCAGTGATTTCTGTCCTTTTCCACCAGCTTCACCTTTCGAGGGCCCAGGGACTGGATGGGGCACCACTTGGCAGGGCAGGAGTTTCAGCATAGAGTACAGGTGCTGGGAGGGGAAGTCTCTGATGGCCCTGAGACTTCAGAAACAGGAGGCATGCTCAGTTCAATCCCTTGGAGATTCTTCTGAAGCAGGAATGCACAACAAAGTCCAGTCTTTGTCCCCTTTCACAGACAGAAGCAGCAACTGCAGGATAGCTCCACAAAGCACAGTCACAGGCCGGGGTAGCACTTCACCTCAGCTCTTCTCCTTGGCAGAGGTTCCTCTTGAATCCTTGAAGAAATCTAATTTTCAGGGCTTTGGGGTCCAATACTCATACCACTTTCTGCCTTTGAAGTCGGTCTACTTCAAAGGAAAGTCTCTGTTGTTCACAAGATCCTGCCCTGCCCAGACCAGGCTTCAGGCTCACACCAGGGGGTTGGAGACGGCATTGTGTGAGGGCAGGCAGAGCGCATTCAGGTGTAAGTGACCACTCCTCCCTCCACTCTAGCTCAGATGGCCCATCAGGATATGCAGGCTACACCCTAGCTCCCTTTGTCTCACTGTCTAGAGGGGATTCAAAACAGACCAACTGTCAGTCTGACCCAGACAGGGAATCCACAAACAGGCAGAGTCACAAAATGGTTTAAGCCTAAAAGTGGCATTTTCAAACTGACAATTTAAAAAAACAACTTTACCAAAAGATGTATTTTTAAATTGTGTGTTTAGAGACACCAAACTCAACATTTCTGTCTGCTCCCAAAAGGAATCTGCAATTAAAAGTAATTTAAAGGCAGCCCCCGTGTTAACCTATGAGGAAGATAGGCCTTGCAACAGTGAAAGCTGAGTTTAGCAGTATTTCACTGTTAGGACATGTAAAACACATCAGTACATGTCCCACCTTTAACATACGCTGCAGCCTGCCCATGGGGCTACCTAGGGCCTACCTTAGGAGTGCCTTACATGTATAAAAAGGGAAGGTTTAGGCCTGGCAAGTGGGGGCACTTGCCAGGTTGAACTGGCAGTTTACAACTGCTCACACAGACACTGTGGGAGGCCTGATCCATGTTTACAGGGCTACTTGTGTGGGTAGCACAACCAGTGCTGCAGGCCCACTAGTAGCATTTGACGTACAGGCCCTAGGCACCTATAGTGCACTTTACTAGGGACATACTAATAAATAAAATATACCTATCAGGAATAAGCCAATTACATATACAATTTACACAGGAGCACTGTCACTTTAGCACTGGTCAGCAGTGGTAAAGTTCCCAGAGTACCAAAAACAGCAAAAACATAGTCCAGAACACATTAAAAACATGGGAAGTAGAGGCAAACAAGACAGGGGAGACCACATCAAGGAGCCAGGTCAAGCACTGCTGTTGGGTGGGCATTCATAACTTCCAAGTACACCCAATGCATATGACTCACGCTAAGGCAGTCCTGACCATTTACCAAACATCACATTGTATTCTGGGACTTGAAAATTTGCTGTTAACATTGTACCTATGGGCTTAAAAGCTCAAACAGTTAAGTGCAGTTGGGTAAAAAGCCAGGATTAGTTAAAGGTATCACACATAATAAGGGGACAACCTGCAAGTATGAATTTTGTTGCTATGCAACCAGTCTTGTATCATGTTTTCACCACTATCCCATTTGCATGATGACAGCATTCATTTTACTGGTACCTGTCGCTGCACTTTGCATTAGATGTTTAAAGCCTGGGCTGTTTGATAAATGACCTGCTATGAATACTAAATTGTTAGAAAAGGGGGCTGATGTAGCAAAGGTTTTTACCCATTCTGTGCCTCTGGGTAAAGGTGGTAGTACATATTGGCCAAGATTCAATTAAGTAATTTAAAAAATCTGTGAATGAATAAAACACTGCCAAAAGGTTAAATATTTTTTTTATTCCCAGATTCTCTACAGTGCAAAAACAATTAGATGAGACGTAAAACATACTTCTAAACCCTACACCTTTAATCCAATACAATGGCCCAGATTTTTCAAAAGTGGCTCTTCACGTCATGAAGCGACACTTTTCTTGGGCACCCATTGCACCTCCCTAACGCCACCATGCGGGTGCCATATTTAACATAAGGGGCACCATGGCGCAGGTTAGGGACAATAGCATCATAATGTTTGACGCCATTGCTGTACTTTGCAGGATTAGCGCCAAACATTTTAGCACTAATCCTGAAAAGTACATATCGGCCCATTAAAAATAATGGTATTCCTCATTTTAACGCCTGCTCTGTGCATCTGTTACAAATGCCGCTACAAATGGCACAGTGGAATCTCATAGATTCCACTGCATAATTTTTGTGGGCCACCTAAAGGGGAATGCCCCCTTCCACACAATATGCCTGGCGCAGGCATAATGTGACGGAAGGGTTTTAAAAGTGGCGCAATGCAAGCATTGCATCACTTTGTAAATATGGCGCAGTGTTTATGACACACTATCGCCACATAAGCGTCAACAAATGACGCTGATGTGGCAATAGTTGGCACTAGGCCCTTATCTAATTTGGGCCAATATTTTAGTGACATCCCTAAACAAAAAAAACTCAAGCAGATTAATTTTAGGTAAGTCTTTCTTGCTGCAACCTTGTTTAACAAAGTTACATTGTGTTCGTTGCTCAAGAAAAAAGTAAAAAATGACACATTCTCTGTTGCTTTCTTTTCTTTGGATGACATTTTACTTTATTTTGTGGTTGTGCTTTTATCAGTGTTTATATATTTACACTGATGAGGGCTGTTAGAAATTGGGTCTCTTAGTGGAAGAGGTATCCACCCTGTCCAAGTAGGGACCACTATCCTAGTCAGGGTAAGTCAGTTAACACCCTAAATTAACCTGTGCTCACCCTATGGTAGCTTGGCACATAGCAGTCAGGCTTAACTCAAGAGGCAATTTGTAAAGCATTTGTGCAACAGTTACTTACAGTAACACACTTACAGACACCACAAAATGACTCAACACCAGGTTAGAAAAATAGTTAATATTTATCTGAGTAAAACAAGACAAGACTGACAAAAATCCAGTCAGTAGAAGTCGAGATATTAATTGCTAAAGATTAAATGTGAAAGCAGTGCTTAGAAGTCTATAGCAGTAGAAAGGTTATTTGAGGATGCGTGGGAGTAGTGCAAATTCAAAATCAAGGCAGGGCACGATGGAGAGTAGGCCAGCTACAGAACCCGTGCATGGTTCGCTGAACAATACTTTTGTTGGAGCAATGCGGTGACGAGGGGGACACAATACGTCGACATTTCTGCTGTACTCTGGGCAATGCATCATTGTCAGGCTTCGTAGAAGTGATGCAATGGATGGTCGGCAGGCTGCGCAGAGCGTCGGTGGTGCAGTGGTGAAGTTGTTGTCTTCAGGTAGCTGTTGCGCCATCCATGGGGAGGCGATGCATCGATTTTTGGGCCGCGCACAGGGGGCGATGTGTCGCTTCTTGAGGTCTAAAACTGTAGGTGCGATACGACCTTTGCTTGTGGTGAAGCATTAATTATTTTCTGTTTCACTTGGGGCGATGCATAATTTTTTTTAGTTTTCAGCTTCAAAACCCACGTCTGAGTCTCAGGCCTCTATGCTCTGAGAATGTGTCATACAGCTGAGGCAATGAATTGGTTCTAAGGAGCTGCGAAGCAAGCTCCTGGGTCATTGTCAAGGATCCCATCATCAAGGGCTTGTGATGCAAAGCCCGGATTTGGGGCTGAATTGCGCAGTTGAGGCAATGTGTCATTTCTGAAGAGCTGCAAGGCTGCGGTGCGAGAACCTACGTCATAGTTAAGGGTGCTATTGACAAAAGGTTTGTGATATGAGGGTTTTCACTGGGAAAGGTTTGCACAGGGCAGTCAATGCAGAGTCCTTGTGCAGAGAGAATCCTCACAGCAGAGACTTTGCGTTGGTTCTGCTCAGGGTTGCACAATGCAGCAGAGGTGATGGGCTGGAAGAGTACCTTCAAGCCCACTAGGATGGCACCACTTGACAGAGCAGGACTCAGAGATGGCAGAGTCCAGGTGCTGGGTTCAAGGTTGTTAGAGCCTTCTGTCCCTGAGGCTCTAGAAAGGAAGCGAGCCGACTAGCCCTTGGAATAATTCTGGGGTTCTGGGTTTAACAGATGCAGGTCTAGTCCTTTTTACCCCGGTGAGAGGGCAACAGGCAGCAGGTCAGCACAGCAGGGCAGCAGTCCTTCAGAGCAAGTGCAGTAGTCCAGCAGAGTAGCATAGGTCCAGAAGTGTACTGAAGAGTTGATGTCTGAGGTCCAATATTTTTATCTGGGCCTTCCTTTGTGGGAGAAGCTTCTAGAGGTTTCCATTTGAAATCCACAGGCTTCCTGCCTTCCCTGTCCTGGTTCCAGACTAACAGCAGGAGGTATACAGCCCTTTGTTTGGAGGCAAAATACAGCCTATTCAAGTGTAAGTAGGGCTGTGCCCAGCTGCACCCTCCCATCCTGCCAGTGAGGGCCCGTCTAAGCACACCTAAGCTCTCTATTGTGTGTGGCTGTCTAGAAAGAATACACAAACCCAACTTTCAGCTACACACAGTCATGTGACCCAGAGACAGGCTGCAAGCATTAAAATGCTAATGCAAGAAAATGCCAACTTTCTAAAAGTGATACGTAACAACAGTGGTATACTAAAGACAAATACGCTCTACAGATCCACTATTTTGTCTAGTCTCCTTATCAATCAAAACAACTCGTCCTTTTTTCATTCTTGAGGCATCCGTACATGTATGTACTGTATTTTTGTCTGTTTTTCAAAATATAGAAGGTCATGTGTAGGAAGTTGGCTCTGTATGCACTATTTCAAAGTAAGGAATAGTATGCACAGAGTCCAAGGGTTCCCCTTAGAGGTAAGATAGTGGCAAAAAGAGATAATACTAATGCTCTATTTTGTGGTAGTGTGGTCGAGCAGTAGGCTTATCAAAGGAGTAGTGTTAAGCATTTGTTGTACATACACACAGGCAATAAATGAGGAACACACACTCAGAGACAATTCTAGGCCAATAGGTTTTTGTATAGAAAAATATATTTTCGTAGTTTATTTTAAGAACCACAGGTTCAAATTCTACATGTAATATCTCATTTGAAAGGTATTGCAGCTAAGTACTTTAGGAACTTTGAATAATCACAATAGCATATATACTTTTTACATAAAACACATATAGCTATTTTAAAACTAGACACAGTGCAATTTTCACAGTTCCTAGGGAAGGTAAGTTATTGTTAGTTCTTGCAGGTAAGTAAACCACCTACGGGGTTCAAATTTGGGACAAAGGTAGCCCACCGTTGGGGGTTCAGAGCAACCCCAAAGTCCCCATACCAGCAGCTCAGGGCCGGTCAGGTGCAGAGTTCAAAGTGATGCCCAAAACACATAGGCTTCAATGGAGAAGGGGGTGCCCCGGTTCCAGTCTGCCAGCAGGTAAGTACCCGCGTCTTCGGAGGGCAGACCAGGGGGGTTTTGTAGGGCACCGGGGGGGACACAAGTTAGCACAGAAAGTACACCCTCAGCAGCACGGGGGCGGCCGGGTGCAGTGTGCAAACACACGTCGGGTTTGTAATTGAAATCAATGGGAGACCAAGGGGTCTCTTCAGCGATGCAGGCAGGCAAGGTGGGGGGGGCTCCTCGGGGTAGCCATCACCTGGGCAAGGGAGAGGGCCTCCTGGGGGTCACTCCTGCACTGGAGATCCGATCCTTCAGGTCCTGGGGGCTGCGGGTGCAGGGTCTTTTCCAGGCGTCGGGATCTGAGAGTCAGGCAGTCGCGGTCAGGGGGAGCCTCGGGATTCCCTCTGCAGGCGTCGCTGTGGGGGCTCAGTGGGGGCAACTCTGGCTACTCACGGTCTCGTAGTCGCCGGGGAGTCCTCCCTGAAGTGTTTGTTCTCCACAAGTCGAGCCGGGGGCGTCGGGTGCAGAGTTGCAAGTCTCACGCTTCTGGCGGGAAACGCTGTTGTCTTTAAGTTGCTCCTTTGGAAACAAAGTTGCAGTCTTGGGTGAACAGGGCAGCTGTTCTCGGGAGTTTCTTGGTCCTTTTAGAGCAGGGCAGTCCTCTGAGGATTCAGAGGTCGCTGGTCCTGGGGAAAGCGTCGCTGGAGCAGTTTTCTTCCGAAGGGGGGAGACAGGCCGGCAGAGCTGGGGCCAAGGCAGTTGGTGTCTGCGTCTTCTCTGCAGGGTTTTTCATCTCAGCAGTCCTCTTCTTCTTAGGTTGCAGGAATCTGAGTTCCTTGATTCTAGGGAGCCCTTAAATACTAAATTTAGGGGCGTGTTTAGGTCTGGGGGTTAGTAGCCAATGGCTACTAGCCCTGAGGGTGGGTACACCCTCTTTGTGCCTCCTCCCTGAGGGGAGGGGGGCACATCCCTAATCCTATTGGGGGAATCCTCCATCTGCAAGATGGAGGATTTCTAAAAGTCAGAGTCACCTCAGCTCAGGACACCTTAGGGGCTGTCCTGACTGGCCAGTGACTCCTCCTTGTTTTTCTCATTATCTCTCCTGGACTTGCCACCAAAAGTGGCGGCTGGGACCAGGGGATGGGCATCTCCACTAGCTGGAGTGCCCTGGGGCATTGTAACACAAAGCTTGAGCCTTTGAAGCTCACTGCTAGGTGTTACAGTTCCTGCAGGGGGGAGGTGTGAAGCACCTCCACCCAGAGCAGGTTTTGTTTCTGTCCTCAGAGAGCACAAAGGCTCTCCCCGCATGGGGTCAGAAACTCATCTCTCAGCAGCAGGCTGGCACAGACCAGTCAGTCCTGCACTGAACAATTGGGTAAAATACAGGGGGTATCTCTAAGATGCCCTCTGTGTGCATTTTTTAATAAATCCAACACTGGCATCAGTGTGGGTTTATTATTCTGAGAAGTTTGGTGCCAAACTTCCCAGTATTCAGTGTAGCCATTATGGAGCTGTGGAGTTCGTTTTTGACAGACTCCCAGACCATATACTCTTATGGCTACCCTGCACTTACAATGTCTAAGGTTTTGCTTAGACACTGTAGGGGCATAGTGCTCATGCACCTATGCCCTCACCTGTGGTATAGTGCACCCTGCCTTAGGGCTGTAAGGCCTGCAAGAGGGGTGACTTACCTATGCCACAGGCAGTGTGAGGCTGGCATGGCACCCTGAGGGGAGTGCCATGTCGACTTAGTCATTTTCACCCCACCAGCACACACAAGCTGGCAAGCAGTGTGTCTGTGCTGAGTGAGGGGTCCCCAGGGTGGCATAAGACATGCTGCAGCCCTTAGAGACCTTCCCTGGCATCAGGGCCTTTGGTACCAGGGGTACCAGTTACAAGGGACTTACCTGGGTGCCAGAGTTGTGCCAATTGTGGAAACAATGGTACATTTTAGGTGAAAGAACACTGGTTCTGGGGCCTGGTTAGCAGGGTCCCAGCACACTTCTCAGTCAAGTCAGCATCAGTATCAGGCAAAAAGTGGGGGGTAACTGCAACAGGGAGCCATTTCTTTACATCATGTATATTACCATTTTTCTCTGTGATGTTGAATTGTATAAAAGCAAAAGAAATTCTTCCTCAATATTGTGAAAGAGTGCTTATTGGATCCATAGAGCGGATTTGTCTTTAGTGGACTACTCTTGTTATGTATCACAAATTACCCAAGTTCTGTGGATTACTTGTGGATAACCCCATTGTTGTGTAATGGGAACTTTCTAAAAGTGGCATCTTCAAAACTAATTTAAAATCTGACTTCACCATGACAGAGGATTTTGCATCACAATTCCCAGACATTAAACATGAACTGGTAACCTGCTCCCATTTGGAAATTAACACTTATGAAATAAGGTAATAAGGTCACTCCAATGTTTTCCAATGGGAGAAGCAGGCCTAGCAGCAGTGAAAAAGAAAGTTAAGGCTCTTTCGCTACTAGGAAATTTAAAACTAAAATGTACATCTCCAACGTTATAAATACACTGAACCCTGCCTTCTGAGCTCTCCAGGGCCTCCCCCAGTAGTGCCTTATATGTATTCAAAAATAAAGTATTGGCCATAAACTAACACTTTAAAATTACATGCACAGACTGCAATAGCAGTCCTGAGGCATGTTTAAAGTGCTACTTAAGTGAGTGGGGCAATCATTGCTGCAGGCCCAGTAGTAGCATTTAATTTTCAGGCTCTGGGCACAGGTAGTGCCACTTTACTAGGGACGTACACATAAATTAACTATACCTAATGGGTATAAGCCAATTCTACAATGTTTTAAGGAGAGCGCACAAACACGTTAGCACTGGTTAACAGTGATAAAGTGTACAAAGTCCTAAAGCCAGCAAAAATGAATTCAGCAAAACAGGAGGGTTGAAGTCAACACATTAGAAGCGAAACCACACCAAGGGTGCCTGGTCTAACACTTCCACTTATGTATAAGTGCTGTTCTTTCACAAGTTATGCCCAGTATTGTCCATTTATTTTTCTGTGATTGCTTGTAAGCCCTAGAATTTTCTGTTCTTGTCTACTAACTGAGCAAATGCTCACTGTTTTTTTCCACACCTTCCTTAGCAACATCCTCCTCTCTTCTGCTTCCAATTCAATAGGAATCATTGATAAAAGCATGTCATGTTACTTGGTACTTTTCTTCTCATACTTACTACTAATGCTTATCCCACAAACGTTTTCAAGTCAGAGGAAGCATTGGCAGAGGGAAATCAGATGAACTGCCCCTTCCTTTCTCATCCTCATCAGCCAGTCAGATCATAGGGCTGGTGTTCCTCAGTAAGTAGTAAGCTGAAGTAAGGAATCTAGACGTTACCACCTCATCTTTCCTCCTTGCCCCCATCCTTTACATCTTAGGTCATACCAAAGCCTTTTCACGAGCAACAGAATTGTAAATCGTGTTCTTCAGGAGTACTAGGAATCCAGTGAAAAATAGTCTGCACAACAATAGGCTCTCTATGACATTTTTGAGTAACTTTACAATAAATTCCGAACCTGTCCTAACAATATTGCAGTCATGAAACCCAAAGATAGAAGATCTAATAGACTAAGGAACTCTCCAAATCATCTGGTTTGAAGTAATGGCAGCAATACAAAGTTTTAAAGGGCAAAACCGTGAGAGAGATTTCCTGAAAAGACTCAAAGGGAGGAGTCTGGAAAACAAAGCACACCAAGGGCTGATTCCAGGTAGAAGATGCCACTGGATTGGTAGGTGAGCCAACACAACCCTTTAACTTGATGCACAGCCAAAGCTCAAGAGCTTGCAAATCACCCCAGAATTCTCAAAATAACCAGATAGCCACTGATCTGAACTCATAGTGATAGGAGCTAATTCCAAAGAAAGCCCATCCCTGAGATGTTGTAAAACTAGAAACTGGCCACATACCCGTGGAATTACGAAGTTCACCCCATGCCACTTCTGGAAAGATACCCAATGAAGGTTATAGGCCTTTCGTGTAAAAGGATTCATTGAAGCTTGGAAAGCACAGACAACTTCCTTCAAAAGCTACAACCCACTTAGTTACCAATGTTCAATCTTCACTCTCAAATGTGCATTCTCCAAACGGCAACCAATGAGATGAGATGGGAAAGGGAAGGGGATACTAGAACAATTCTCTCTGGAACAGAAGCCATTGACAAAGAAAGAACTTTGATTTCTGAGGCTTAAGGTGACTATGAATATCAGCCCTTGACTCAGTCTCAGAAGGTAAGCCAACATGGAACTTACTAGTAATAGAGGAACAGTAGACCCTCTGACCAAGGAAAAGCCAGAAAATCCACCCCTCAGGATTGCTCCTACTTGAACCTGGTTCAGAACACTGGAAACAGTACATTGTCTGCATCTTCAAATATCAGATCCCACCACTGGAGAATATTCCTGGATATCAGACCCAAGTGTATTTTTCCGAAAGAAGCCACGGACACAATGGATGCCTGCAGAAAAATATAAAGACCACGTAGCACAGCTCAGAACTTTTCCACAATAAAACAAAACCTTCACCTGTAGGAGACCACTTGTCACCAGGTCTCTTGCAGTTAATTCAATTTCCTTGCTGCCTCTGATAGTAAAGATTGATGAGACGTCACATATGGTCAAATGTGAATAACACCACCCAGTGGAAAGAAAACCATTTCTACATTGTCAGAAACATGACCTCAAATAAGTGTTGAGTCAGTACAGGAGTTAGCATCGATTTGGCTTAGTAGACCATTTGCCCCACTAAATCAATCAGCTGCCACCCTAAATTACCATGAGCTATTTTCTAATCCTTATCTATGCATCAATTAACCATTTATGTATCTATATGACTGATGACTGATTCCTTTGCATTGAGTGATTCTCCTACTGTATACAGTTCCTTAGGCATCAGCATTGGAAGACATTTCAGTCTGCAGATTGGCATCTTGGAAAATAAAATGATAGGTCAGCAAATCTCAGAAACCTCAGACGAGGAAGCCAGATTTAAATGCAGATGCAAGCATTTTATAAATCTAGTGCTGCAAGAAGTTTTCCCAGACCGTGCAATTGGATTATATTCTGAAGCTTGTCTGTCTTGAGGTGGATTATTTGAACAAATTAGTTCAACACTAATAATGAACCAGAAACCCTCCAAAATCTTTGAAACTAAAAACACATGAATATGACATCATAGTCCCACTCCTCCTTGGTAATTAAAAATATCACCTTCTTGTTTGACAGTGTTTGAATCTTCTTTCGGAGAGCTTTGTGTTTGTCCTTGGAATGAGACCAAGGAGTCTTTATCAACCCAAAATCTGATGACAGAGGCAAGAATTTGATCATGTACACTTCGTGCACAGCTCACAGAAACCAGACATCTGAAATTATTTCCTGCCAGTGGTCAAAGAACATTTGAATTCTGCCTCATGCTGGATCTAGTGCTGAATGATTGCCATTGTCAATGATAATGCAAAGGATTTGCTGCAGGGTCTGAAAGAGCTTTGGTAGATTCGTAGACTGAAGAGATGAGAGAGGATAGTGCTATTCATAGTGAGTCTTCCTTGATGATCTTAAAGCTGCTAAGCCTTTTAATCTTTGTGCAAAGGGCAGCTCATATTTTCTGCTCTTTAAAGATTTACAAACAATGCTTTCGAACTGAGAACCAAACAGGGTGCATATGATGAAAGACAGAATAAGAAATGCTGCTTTCTGAACACTTTTTGCCCTTCAATCACAGGTCCAGATATAATGACAACTGCTGATAACAGTCTCTGAGGTGATGACTATTGCACAAATGATGGCAAGATGTGCATCAGCAAGAAATTGTGCATGTTATTGCATTCTAGTATATACCTCAGAAGACTCAGCACACTCCTGCTAACATAGCTGATGATGAAGACTGAGGTTCTCTAACTTAACTCTGAAAGGCATAGGAAGATAAGTTGAAGCTTTAAAATGGTGATGATGATTAGTGTAAGCCTTACAGGAGAATCCATTCACGTTTTATCTACATGCTATGAGGACAGAACATCTTCCAGATCCACTGTAGAATGACCTGTCAGATTGGAGGGCATGGGATCTTCTAAGAAAGACACTGTCTGAGATGTGAGAAAGATCTGAGAAACCTACTGGTTACATTCTGGTTAGATGCCACTGAATACATTCTGGGGAAACCAAGGGGCAGCTGTCTTCTCCATGTTGTTTTAAAGCTGCAAGATGGGTTCCTTAAAATCAGAGATAACTGGTACAGGTGTAGGTGTCAGGATAGTGTTATAGAACAAGGAAAACAGATTTGCCATGTACTAGACTGATGATCCTAATCATCTGTCAATTACAAATTATACTTGATGTATCCCAATGACAAAGTCAAACCTGTGTTGTCCAACTATATCCCCCTTGGATCAGGAACATCCAAATCATCATAATCCTTCTCATAGACTGGCTAAGGATGTAAAAACAGAGAAGAAACAGCTGAAACAAATAAATCTTGTACCTATGCATTCTCCTTAAGCATTGGCTCAGTGGATGTTGGAGCCCCCAGAGCTTTATTTCAGGACTCATAGTAGTCTGATGACTTTACGGTACCCACTGCAGCAGCAGTCTCACTGGATATCCTTCCAACATCTACTGCAGTGTTTCCCCTATGGATTGCACAAAATCCCACAGGGCACTATTATTCAAAATTCAACTAAGTTAAATAATCCCATACAGAGCCTTAGCTGGATGCAGGACAGCCTCAAAATATAGCATGAGCTCTTCTCAAGAATTTAGCAACCCAGAATCTTGTATGAACTAAAGGCTTTCTGTCGTCCCAACCCAAACCAAGATGGCCACCATCACTGGAGGAGCCATGTGGTGACATTAGTCCTACAACATTCAAAGCCATCCCATCTGCCAGCATGCCAGCATCTCCCACTGGGAAAAACTGGAACTATCTTTTAGATTTCAAGAGCTGTTAGGATGTGGAAGAATGCTAACTTGGAAGAGATGGCACACATGAGAGAGTAAAATACACACTAAGACCTGAAAAATTAGATTCCCCTGACTCACGTACACAGCCCTAGCCAGTAGAGGATTAGCACAGTCGAGCAGACTTCCAACACATTATTGAAAAACCTGGGCCCAGATTTATACTTGCTTTGCGCTGTGTTAGCGTAATTTTCTTTTTTATGCTAATTCAGTGCAACTTAACTCCAAATTTATACTTTGATGCTAGACCTGTCTAGCGCCAACGTTTTGGAGTTAATGTCATTTTTTGCTAGCGTGAACCTACCTTGCGTCAATGAGATGCAAGGTAGGCGTTCCTGGGCAAAAAATTACTCTAAGACCCAGGCACCACCACCACCCAGATCAGAGGGACACCAGGGGATGGGGTAACTCCATCCCAGGTAAGTATAGGTAAGTATTTTTGATTTTTTTTAAAGTGCCATTGGAGGCCCTGAAATGGGTCCCCCTACATGGCACTGGGTGCAGTGGCCATGCCCAGGGGACCCTTGTGCCCTGTGCTGACAATTGGTGTGGTGGGAATGACTCCTGTCTTTTATAAGAGAGGAGCCATGCGGTATGGTAGGTTTAGCATCAAGAAATGATGATAGTCTGGTTAGAGTGATCTTTTTTTACTCTAACTAGCCTAACGTCATTTTTTGGTGCAAAACCTCCTTCTCCGATACCGCCAACCCATCCCAGCTAACGCCATTTTCCATGACGTTAGCCCACCCTTTGCGTCAGTTTGCGCAATTCCATAAATAAGACGTCCGGCCGAAGTCTTGGAATGGTGCTAGCTGGCAGTAAACCTTTTCACTCAAAACTGCGTTAGCGCAGTTATGCGTGAAAAAGTATAAAAATGGGCCCTGTTGTTTAGACGGACCCTTTATAGAATTCTCTCCCCTGGTAACAATGTTTATTATGGCTGTTTGATATTCGTTTTACTTCACATTTGGTTTGTTCCATTCCTTCATCTTTGTTGTTTTCCCACTTTTCGGTTCCCTTCCTTCAGTTTCCTTACCTGTTATTAGTGTTACTTGTTTTGTTGCATGTTTGTTAGTTTGTCTCCTTGTCTAAATCTCCTTCCTCCTGATGCAGCAGTGTTTTTTTATCTTCGGCCCCGGAGTGGGACTCATGGTTCGCTGAGGGGCTAGGTAATACTTACCCTCTGCTTGCACCAAGTAAGTATTGAACTCTGTAACCTTGAAGTACAATTGTATCTTTGCTATTGTATCAAACCTTAAGTAACTAATTTTTCTCGCAAAAAGTTGAGAGAATCCACAACTCACCAGTTGTTCTGAGTTCCACAGGAAAGATGTAGGGTTTTCATTTTCTAAGACGGTGCAGTTGGAATGAGGTGACTGTTGTCAACTTAGAGACATGAGGTATCAAAATGTTCTGTTCAATGATAAATACAAGGGCAGTGGGGGCACTAGCCTCCATGGTTGTGATGCCTGGGTCAATGAGATTTACTAGTCATTAGTGGACAGGAAGGGATGTGTCAGAAATGTGGTTATTAATTGTGCAGGATGTGAGACCTGCAGACGTAATTGGCCCACAATTGTCTCCTTACCAGGCAGCAGAGCATCCTCCATCCCACACTCCCATGCCTTAGAGCCTCCTAGGTGTCTTGTAGGGGTGGCAGTGGAGTCCATATCTTTCCCCAAGTGGTCATCAGGCGGCATAAGAGGGTCAGCACCACTGGCCACCAAAAGATCTATCTAGTCATAGGAGTCAGCTGCAGAGAAAGTCCTTATACCACCAGGGGCATCAGGTGGCTTCTCCTTCCTGCTGCTGCCCATGGTTTTGGTGTTATCTTCTTCCTGAGCCATGGTCTTGCTTTCTGTCTCTCCCTTCTGCAGGGGATTTTAAGTGTGGGTGGAAAATTCTATATGCCAGGCACCCCTGGTTCATTCTAGGGTGTCACATCATCCCTTTTTGTCCATTTGTGTCCCAAAGTAAAATCCCTTGTGTCCAGAAGGATTTCTACCCCTTTGGGAACAGAAAGTCTGTTGCACTTGATCTGCGGAGAGGGCACTGCCTGATGCCTGAATGAGCCACCTCCTCCCCTTGTTGTGTTTCAACTCTTTTTCCGTGGTGTCCAGTGGTTTTCTGTCCCCGGTGGGGGGGGGCGGGATGGAGAGATTGAGGGTAAACTCCCCAACTTACTCTGTGGAGGGGCAGAAAGATTGTTGATGTCTAATAAAAATTGAACACTCCCATCTGCCCCAAGTGGGCTAGTAAGACAGTAGCACACCTTCTGGGTGGATCATGGCCTGAAGCTTGGGTGGACCAAATGAACCTCTTCTTTTTTGGGGCCTACTATTTCCCTGGAGCCTAAACAGCTTTTTGCCCCTGCCCCCATTTTGTCTCCAGGGAGGCAGAAAGATTGATACGTTGATGGGCCACCGCACTATAGGAGGCTGGCCTGGCTTATAGTGGGTACCTGATGGTACTTACACCTTTTCCAGGTCCAGTTATCCCTTATTAGTAGATTAGTAGTGTTCTAGCAGCTTAGGCTGATAGAGGTAGCTATAGCAGAGCAGCTTAGGCTGAACTGGGAGACATGAGAAGCTCCTACTATACCATTTATATCATATTGTATAGCACTATATCATAAGAATCACAATACTCAGAGTTACTAAAAATAAAGGTACTTTATTTTAGTGACAATGAGCCTGTGATGCTATTAATTGTGTTTGACCAATGACTTTGTGTTTCACCACTGCGCATATTAGTTGTTCAATGTTCACCAGTAGCACATTATATGTTTTGTTCAGTTTAGCCGCCTATTGGCTTTGACATGGCATTAGCCATTAAATTCTGAACTCTGCCTATTGGCTTTGACATGCTGTATTCAGTTTAGCTGCCTATTGTCTTTGACATGGCATTAGCCATTACATTCTGTGTTCTGCCTAATGGCTTTGACATGATATTATAGATTACATTTTGTATTCAGCTCAGCTGCCTATTGGCTTTGACATGATATTAGACATTACATTTTGTATTCAGTTCAGCTGCCTATTGGCTTTGACATGATATTAGACATTACATTTTGTATTCAGCTTAGCTGCCTATTGGCTTTGACATGATATTAGACATCACATTTTGTATTCAGCTCAGCTGCCTATTGGCTTTGACATGACATTAGACATTACATTTGATATTTAGGTTAGCTGCCTATTGGCTTTAACGTGGAGTTAGAAATTGCAGTTGGAACATCGCAGATGTCTGTATTCTTCCAAGCTGTGTTTTTCCACAAGATGAACCAAGCTGTTTTCTTCACACCAGACTAGACCTGATAAGAGAGAGTACATTTGGTGTTTTCTTTTCTGCTCAGGCTTGGGAATAGGAGAAGTCTAGGAGATCTGGCCAGTCTCCAAAGGCTTGTGTAGTTTTCCCAGGTCTGAGAGGAGGGGGCACGCTTTTGTAACAATGACCCTGGGCTACAGTGAGTTAGATTCTAATCTGGTTGACTTCAGGCTGGAACTAGGCGTCAGTTGCCAATCTCCCGTGTGGGTAGACAATCTCTTTCTCGCAGTTGACCGGAGTCATCAACTTGCAGACCCCAGAAAGATGAAGCTGAAGATAGGTCCTACTTGCTCATACGGTGATGAATTTTGACTTTTATGCTTTGCTAATATAATCATATAATATATATCTGCTGTGTACATTGCAACTGAGAAGTACTGTGATATATTTTGTTTTCTTGCTGCGACTACTTTGTGCTTGAAATCTATTAATTCGTCTCTCAAGAACTTGTGGGTGGGGAAGAATTAACAACAATAAAGGTCTTCTTTGAACTCAGAAGTGCATTCCAGAGAGGTTCTGTAAGCTCTGATATGAGATAAGTAGGAAAGCAGAACATTTTGACGTAATCAGCAGTCTTGAAAGTCGAATTATAGATTTCTACGTGCACAATTTAAAAGTGTAATTGTTTTTTGTTGTTTAGAGAATTACAGAAGCACGGCAGACCATGTTTGAAAATGCATGTGTAGTTAAACTGCCTGATGGTGCTGTGGGAAACATGTTTTCTTGCTGTGATAAAGCATATTTAGAAAATGTGCCTTTTGGAAGCAATGATGTTCCTTTTGTTTTTGACAGAAGGGTTTGGATACTTTTATCTGCTTACAGAAAAATGCAGGAGAGATGTAGGCAATTAGAACATGAAAATAAGAATTTACGTGAGCAAATTAGCCAGAACACATTAATGCAAGATAATGCTGAAATGTATGAAAATGCTGTTTTAGAAGAATCTGTCTTTTCCCATTCCAGTAATGAGGGGGTTAAGACAGCTGTGAGCCATTCTGAGCCTCCGTGTGAGCCAGGTTTTTGGCAGTCGAAGTGCATTCCTTAACTGATAACACGGAGAACAGAGCTCAGAATGTGATTTACGAGGTACCATCGCAAAATGCACAAGTAAAATGGAAGATTTTAGAGTTTCTTACGGTTTGCACTAAGCAAGAGACATCGAGTTTCATTAGCTTGTTTGATTTTTGGAAACAGAATAGCCCTCATCTGAGTGAAATCCTAACACTTTGGTATATGGTCCCTAGGAAAAAATATAAGCAGCTGCGCGCTTGTGATTTGGCAAATGAAATAATGCAGACTTTAGGTTTCTGCGCAGTGCAAGAGGGAAACACTGATTTACACGTAAATCAGGAACAGGGGAAGAATGAACAGGTGTCACAAGCCCCTTTTCAGGATGTGGAGAGGGTGCAGGGAGTACCACAGGTAAAAGAGTCACTAGTGAAATTGAGTGCACCATTTGATTTTGTGTCCCCTGAGGATAAAAAGCATGTTTGTTTGACTAATGATTCATTGACTGAAATGTAGTTTTCTAGCACAGTAGAAGGAACAGTGTTGTACAATGTGTGTCAGATTTTAAAGCAAGAGCTGCGTGAGATGTGTCATTTTTACGCTGATTCTTGGTTCATTGACAGTGGTTTAGCCGTTTGGTTTACCACATGGCTTATACCTAACTGGTTCAATTCCCTTGCAGATGTTAAAGAGAAAAATTCAGAGAGAGAAGTGTTCACCCAGAATTCTGACTTAGTGGGGATGGCTAAGTGGGTGCACCAGAAATGTGAACAGCTGGGAGAAAAAGCCACTTACAGGTGGGCAGAGATGAGAGAGATGCACATTCCCCTAGATTTGATAAAAACTGTGCAGCACGCACAAGAGCAATCTGTCCCACAAGCGGTCACAGAGCAGTTGGAGAGAGGGAAGTTACCAGGACAGATATGGCAAACTGATCAGGTTTTAGGGGAAGTGATTGCTGCAGATTACCAAGGAAAAATTAAAATTATGCTGATGACTAGAAAGGAATATGATTCATTCATACAAATTGGAGACAGAATGGCCCAACTTGTCAAAAGTGCAGTGAATGGAGGTTTGGTAAAGAAGGAGTCTGCCCCAGCCCTTCTGACAGTGCAAGAAAAGGGAAGCTGTGGTGCAGCAGATAAAAACCTCAGTGCTGAGGTGTGGGTTAAAGCCCCAAGTGACCCTCCAGAACCTGCAGAAAATATAACAAAGGGCCCTAAAAATGTCCTGCTGATTATAAAACAGGGAAAAAAGGAAGGGTACATTTCAAATGACAAAAGTTATTTGCAAGAAAAGTCATACTTTTTTCTTTTGCATATCCTACCACGTATCGCCACTGTCCCTGAGTGTGCTGTGTGGTCCCCCTTCGGGTGTGTGCGTGTGGGGTCGGGGAAGGGACCGAACCCCCAACCTGAACCTGACTGAGTAAAGTACAAGCACCATGGATCCATTTTGCGCAAATGGCGCCTTCAGTTCAAGTTCAACTTGTTTGATTGCATTCTTCCACTGGAACTAACCAACCTTAACAGTTAACTATCTGTGTTTTTTCGTGTGGAACTCTGACTTTCGCTTACATTCCAGCAAACCTTTCAGGTGGACCGTGCATCTTTACATGAGTAGTACTCATGCTACATCAAATTGCTATATTAGAGACACTATTATCTCAATCAGAGTATAAAAGTTTCAGTCTTTTCTGTGTAGATGTATCTGATGTGAAAGGTTATGAGATCAATATGTTAATCGACTTCCATTGCTTTACAGTGATTACTTTGATCATTCAAATCTGATTTTCTGATAATGTTTTTTTTTTTGTTGTGCTGATGTTTTTTTTGTTTTTTGTTTGAAACAAGAGATATGTGAAACACAAATTCATTGGTCATAGGGTGGAATGTGATGCTATTAATCGTGTTTGACCAATGACTTTGTGTTTCACCACTGCGCATATTAGTTGCTCAATGTTCACCAGTAGCACATCATGGGGGTCATTCTAACCCAATGACGGAAGCACCGCCAACAGGCTGGCGGTGCTTCCCTGCCCATTCTGACCGTGGCGGTAAAGCCACGGTCAGAAAAGGGGATCCGGCGGTTTTGGAGATTCCGACTCCCTTCCCGCCACCCTGTTTCTGGCGTTTTTTACCGCCAGGAACAGGATGGCGGGAACGGGTGTCGTGGGGCCCCCTAACAGGGCCCCAGCATGATTTTCACTGTCTGCTTAGCAGACAGTGAAAATCGCGACAGGTGCAACTGCACCCGTCGCACCCCTGCAACACCGCCGGCTCCATTCGGAGCCGGCTTCTGGGTTGCAGGGCCTTTCCCGCTGGGCCGGCGGGCGCTCCCTTGGCGGGCGCCCGGCGTCCCAGCGGGAAAGCCAGAATGGCCTCCACGGTCTTTTGACCGTGGAGCGGCCAAGTGGCGGTTCCCGCTTGGCGGCCGGCGGTGTAGGAATGACCCCCTATATGTTTTGTTCAGTTTAGCCGCCTATTGGCTTTGACATGGCATTAGCCATTACATTCTGTACTCTGCCTATTGGCTTTGACATGCTGTATTCAGTTTAGCTGCCTATTGGCTTTGACATGGCATTAGCCATTACATTCTGTATTCTGCCTATTGGCTTTGACATGATATTATAGATTACATTTTGTATTCAGCTCAGCTGCCTATTGGCTTTGACATGATATTAGACATTACATTTTGTATTCAGTTCAGCTGCCTATTGGCTTTGACATGATATTAGACATTACATTTTGTATTCAGCTTAGCTGCCTATTGGCTTTGACATGATATTAGACATCACATTTAGTATTCATCTCAGCTGTCTATTGGCTTTGACATGACATTAGACATTACATTTTATATTTAGGTTAGCTGCCTATTGGCTTCAACGTGGAGTTAGACATTGCAGTTGAAACATCGCAGATGTCTGTATTCTTCCAAGCTGTGTTTTTCCACAAGATGAACCAAGCTGTTTTCTTCACACCAGACTAGACCTGATAAGAGAGAGTACATTTGGTGTTTTCCTTTCTGCTCAGCCTTGGGAATAGGAGAAGTCTAGGAGATCTGGCCAGTCTCCAAAGGCTTGTGTAGTTTTCCCAGGTCTGAGAGGAAGGGGCACGCTTTTGTAAGGATGACTCTGGGCTACAGTGAGTTAGATTCGAATCTGCTTGACTTCAGGCTGGAACTAGGCATCAGTTGCCAGTCTCCCGTGTGGGTAGATAATCTCTTTCTCGCAATTGACCGGAGTCATCAACTTGCAGACCCCAGAAAGATGAAGCTGAAGATAGGTCCTACTTGCTCATACAGTGATGAATTTTTACTTTTATGCTTTGCTAATATAATCATATAATATATATCTGCTGTGTACATTGCAACTGAGAAGTACTGTGATATATTTTGTTTTCTTGCTGCGACTACTTTGTGCTTGAAATCTATTAATTTGTCTCTCAAGAACTTGTGGGTGGGGAAGAATTAACAACAATAAAGGTCTTCTTTGAACTCAGAAGTGCATTCCAGAGAGGTTCTGTAAGCTCTGATATGAGATAAGTAGGAAAGCAGAACAGAGACAAAAATATCTCAGAGGATATACTCCCTTAGGAGGTAAGTAAAATACACAAAATATACACACAAACCAAAATCAGGTAAGTAAACAGTTAGAAAAATAGTGCAAACACTGTAGAATACAATAGGATGCAATAGGCCTAGGGGCAACACAAACCATATACTAAGAAAGTGGAATGCGAACCACTTAGGGACCCCAGGCCTAGTGTAGTGTGTAAAGGGTCACTGGGTGTGTAAGAAAACACTAAGGGTGTCCAAGATACCCCACCCCAAGACCCTGAAAGTAGGAGTAAAGTTACCCTACTTCCCTAGAAACACACTAAAGTCGTGATAGGAGATTCTGCAAAGACCACAACTGACTGCAAAGCACTGAAGAT
The DNA here is from genome assembly GCF_031143425.1 of Pleurodeles waltl. NCBI lineage: Eukaryota > Metazoa > Chordata > Amphibia > Caudata > Salamandridae > Pleurodeles > Pleurodeles waltl. The sequence continues at coordinate 936,201,354 of NC_090445.1, forward strand.
GAATTCCTGGCCCTGAGGACCTTCAAAGGAAGGGGACCAAGTCCAAGAGTCACAAAAGTGTCCAGGGGGGGCAGGAGCTCATTAAACCCCGGATGAAGGTGCAAAATGGCTGCCTCCAGGTGGAAGAAGCTGAAGATTCTGCAACAACGGAAGATGCTAGGAACTTCTCCTTTGCACAGAAGATGTCCCATGGCGTGTTGGAGGATGCAGAGTTATTTCTATGCAGAAAGACCACAAACAGGCCTTGCTAGCTGCAAAGGTCACGGTTGAAGAAAATGGGTGCTGCCCGGGCCCAGAAAGGACCAGGAGGTCGCCCCTTGGAGAAGGAGACAGAGAGGGTGCTCAGCAATACAGAGAGCCCATGCAGAAGCAGGCAGCACCCACAGAAGTACTTGAACATGGGTTCAAGAAAACTGAGCATGGCAGTCATCTCAACACTACAAAGGAGGGTCCCACGAAGCCAGTGGTCAACTCAGTAAGTTGAGCAACGCAGGATGGAGTGCTGGGGACCTGGGCTGTGCTGTGCATGAAGGATGCCTTGCAAAAGTGCACAGAAGCCCCAGCAGCTGCAGTTCATGCAGTACACAGGATTACTGTCTTGCGTGGGGAGGCAAGCACTTACCTCCACCAAATTTGGACAGATGGACCACTGGACTGTTGGGGTCACTTGGATCCAGCTTGTGTGTTCAAGGGACCACGCTCGTCACGATGAGAGGGGACCCATAGGACCAGTGAAGCAGACGTTTGGTGCCTGTGTTAGCAGGGGGGAGATTCCATCGACCCACGGGAGATTTCTTCTTGGCTTCCAGTGCAGGGTGAAGGCAGACAGCCCCCAAAGCATGCACCACCAGGAAACAGTCGAGAATGCCGCAGGATTAGGCACTACAATGTCGCTGGTAGTCTTCTTGCTACTTTGTTGCAGTTTTGCAGGCGTACTGGAGCAGTCAGCGGTCGATCCTTGGCAGAAGTCGAAGAGCGAGATGCAGAGGAACTCTGGTGAGCTCTTGCATTCGTTATCTGAAGAGAAGCCCACAGGAGAGACCCTAAATAGCCCTCAGAGGTGGATTGGCCACCTAGTCAGGTAAGCACCAATCAGAAGGGGTCTCTGGCATCACCTGCTGGTACTGGCCACTCAGAGGCCTCCATTGTGCCCTCACACCTCTGCATTCAAGATGGCAGAGGTCTGGGACACACTGGAGGAGCTCTGGGCACCACCCCTGGGGTGGTGATGGGCAAGGGAGTGGTCACTCCCCTTTCCTTTGTCCAGTTTTGCACCAGAGCAGGGGCTGGGGATCCCTGAACAAGTGTAGACTAGCTTATGCAAGGAGGGCACCATCTGTGCCCTTCAAAGCATTTCTAGAGGCCGGGGGAGGCTACTCCTCCCCAGCCCTTAACACCTATTTCCAAAGGGAGAGGGAGTAACACCCTCTCTCAGAGGAAATTCTTTGTTCTGCCTTCCTGGGACTGGGCTGCCCAGACCACAGGAGGGCAGAAGCCTGTCTGTGGGTTGGCAGCAGCGGTAGCTGCAGTGAAAACCCCAGAGAGCTGGTTTGGCAGTACCCTGGCTCCATGCTGGAGCCCCGAGGATGCATGGGATTGGCACCCCAATATCAGATTTGACATGGGGGGACAATTCCATGATCGTAGACATGTTACATGGCCATATTCGAAGTTACCATTGTAAAGCTACATATAGGTATTGACCTATATGTAGTGCACGCGTGTAATGGTGTCCCCACACTCGCAAAGTCTGGGGAAATTACCCTGAACTATGTGGGGGCACCTTGGCTAGTGTCAGGGTGCCCTCACACTTAGTAACTTTGCACCTAACCTTCACTAAGTGAGGGTTAGACATATAGGTGACTTATAAGTTACTTAAGTGCAGTGTAAAATGTCTGTGAAATAACGTGGACGTTATTTCACTCATGGTGCAGTGGCAGTCCTGTGTAAGAATTGTCTGAGCTCCCTATGGGTGGCAAAAGAAATGCTGTAGCCCATAGGGATCTCCTGGAACCCCAATACCCTGGGTACCTAGGTACCATATGCCAGGGAATTATTCTGAATATGTGTGCCAATCAGAATTGGTAAAAATGGTCACTAGCCTGCAGTGACAATTTTAAAGGCAGAGAGAGCATAAGCACTAAGGTTCTGATTAGCAGAGCCTCAGTGACACAGTTAGGCACCACACTGGGAACACATTCAGGCCACAACTATGAGCACTGGGGTCCTGGCTAGCAGGATCCCAGTGAGACAGGCAAAAACAAACTGACACACAAGTAAAAAATGGGGGTAACATGCCAGGCAAGATGGTACTTTCCTACGCGCACCACTTCTTAATGGTTAATACCTCTGGCATGTGATCCCCAGAGGTGGGAAATAGGGGTAAACACCCACAGTTGCCTGCAGAGGAGTAGAAAGCCAACTTTTATTTTTTTCCTGGGGTAAGCATTTGCCAGGTTATAGTGGGCAGATTCCTGGCTGAGGATACCCTTCTGAGGACATCCCCAAGTAGCAACTTCTCCCCTTTCTAATGATACATCTCTCATCTAAACCAGTGCTCTGGGTTACGGGATATGCCCCCAGCATTGATGCAAGTGAAAGTGAAATGTGCTAATTGACTGTTTTCACTTTAACCATAATGCTGACATAATGTTGTCAGAGTGCCATGCACGCTGATTACCATTACCATTACCATTACCATTACCAAAAAGCTCTGAGTGAAATTAAAAAATGGGAATCCCTCAGGTGCCAGCACCAAGAGATTTCCTACCCTCAGTGCTTTGATGTGACATCCAAAGCATCTGGCTAGAACTGCTGTCGATGTTGAGGTCATGTCAAGACCACCCAAGCAGTTAAGGAGAAGACAGTCTATTGCCTTATCAATTACTCTTGGTCAGCAACACTTACACCTTTTTGAGGTTGCAAGTAATTGAATGAGGGGATTGCGTAGCTTGGTCGGGGATAGAGAGAGTTGGCTACAGAGAGCAGATGTCCTAGAAATTCCGCAGAGGACTACGGTCATGATAATCCAGTGAGCATCCTGTCTCAGCAGAGACAAAAGTGCAAAAATCAGCTTCCAGACTGTTGGCATGAGTCAGGAAGCTTGCACTTAGCATGAGCTCTAATGGCTCTCAGAGACAGCTGAAATATGTGTGGTTCTGGGGGTGCAGACACTTTTTGTTTCGGAAAAGTGAATACCAGCCAAAAACTTCTACAGCCCCCAGAGAATCAGGCCATGATGACATCTGGTGCAAAGGACAGGCCTTGAGTTGATAGAACTCAGGTCAACCCACAACCACAATAAAAGAGGTGGTCTGCAGGGTTAGACCCGATGACCCAAGGAGCATGAGCACTTCAGCAGGAGATCTTCCACAAGACTGAAGAAGGAGCAAGGCTGTGGGAGAGAGGGCTGTGGGGTTTTGGGGATAGCCAACAGGTGTCAGGAACTTGAACAATCCACTGAGTCATGAGCTGCCTGTGGTGTCAGGGAGTCTATTTTGATATCTTTGAATTCTTCCTTATAAAACATGATCCGCTTCAATGTATGTTAAAGGGAAAATATTATTCACTCAAATTTTGTCCCTGTATCTTGATGTTTCGCATTGCTGAAATGCATGTTTTACAATTCACTGCAAATGATGCATTCAGAATTGTTCTTGGGACCTAAATAGAGGGAAATGTTAACACCACATTTAAACATGAATGTGTATTGTGTCTTTATATTTACTGTATACATTACTACGTTCAATGTTAATAAATGTTAATAAAAATAAAATATAACATGTTTTAAAATAGGAAAAGTTATTTCCCCACTTGCCTGGGCCACAGTGAAAAATACATAACATTAGTGAGTAAAAATACAGTTTAAGATCTTATAAAAATAATGTTCTTGGAATGTAAGCAAACGAACATACACACAGCTTCTTTTACTATTTCTACAGTACACTGAACATTTCATAGTTAAACTTTGTTTTAGCCCTGTGTGTGGTCCTGTTTGGCCATTTTACTTCAAAATGCTGAGAATGTACATGACAGCATTCACATAAAAGAAAAATATTGTGCATTTTCGGGTTGTTTAATGCTAAAATATTTCATCATTGAAACTACTTTGTCATTAGGGTCAAGCCTGCAAGTGCAAGCGCTAGCGCATGCGTCTTGCTTGCAAAACTCTGTTGTGTTCAGTAAAGGGCTTGGAGCCCGCCTGTTGCTCACCATCTGTTGGTGTGTGGCACTCTACAGCCTCGTAATTTGTCAAGGCATGCCTGGTCTCATTTCCGTTTCTCTTTGTGGAGCAGGGATCGAGCACTAATTGATTCAACTTAATTAGTGCCTGTCCGCTGCTCCCGACGTGATCGAGGTACTATTTGTTCTTTTTAACTTCTAGTTCCCCACAAACAGAAGGCTTGTGACTGGCAAAAACTTGCCCTGCAGGACAAACAAAATTGTAAAGTTTTATTTTTTTAAAGATAACTTTCTTTTATTTTGCCAAGTCATCTTTTTAACGTTTCCGCTCATATTTTCTTTTGTTTTTGCTCCTGAACGTTGTTGTCATATGATGACAATGAATTTGTTCTGAATATGTGACACCTATTGTATTGCAAATGCTTGGTTTTTGTGATATCACTTTCCTATTAGTGGCTTGTTTAGTCTAGCAAATGGAAATACTGCTTGGTACATCAAACAATAAATAAAACCTGTTTACTACCACAATCACTTACAAGGTGTGCTTATCAGAATAATGTGGAACATGTCTTATTTCTTTCACTGCTGAAGTGTTATCGCACTCCAGTGCCACATCTTTTGTCAAAAAATAGTATCTTCTGGTCCAATCCAGGCTTTCCTCATCCTAGCTGGTTAGCCTGGAAGCACGTGACAAAATGACGTTTACAAACTTTTCAGCAATATTTGTTCAACACATACTAATTCCCCTTCACTTTTTCTAATAAAGGATCATGGGCCAAATGTATCAAAGATCCATTTTACATTTCTTAAATAGGGAATTTTAAGACATCGCTATTTAAGAAATGCAAAATGGGATGTATGAAATTTGTGATTCGTTATTAGCGATTTCTTAAAATTCTCAATCGCTATTACCAAATCGCAATTAGAGAATGGGACTCCTGTCAGCCCATAGGTGCGAATGGTTTTGCATTTCCCAATTTGCGAATTCCAGATAGGAATTCGCAAATTAGGAAGTGCAAATCCCAGGGTGCTGGGGGCCTAAGGCCCCCTCTGATGCACCCCCAAAAACGTTTGCAGACATGTGAAGCACACATATGCCCTAGGGGCTTGTGTGCGCTACATGTAATTTTTAGAAATGCATTTATAAGGCATTTTAAAAAAAATTGCACATGCTTACCACCAAATTGGATTTGGTGGTAATTGCATTTCCTAAATGCCCAATTCGCATTTAGGAAATGCTTGATACATATGCTTTGGAAATCGCAAATAGGAATTTCCTATTTGCGATTTCCTATTTAGAGAATCGCAATTTGTGATTCTGTAAATGGGGTCGCAATTTTAAGGAATCGCTACTGTAACGATTCCTTAAAATTGCACAGCGGATGCCTTTCATACATCTTGAAAGGCATTTTTGCATTTGCAAATGTCCGTATTTTAGGATTCGTACCGTTTGCGAATGCAAAATTGCTTAAAACATCTGGCCCCATATTTCTATTAAACCTGACCACATCTTCTTTCCCCTGGTGCTCCTAAATGTGAATCTATCAGAAATGTGTGGGCTTTCAGTGGATTAGTGATGCTCATATGTGATAAACTGGGTGCAGTGGGTTCAGAAAATTTCAAACAAAGTGTAATGCAAAATGCTGGTTTAGGATACCTTTCTTTTGGTCAACATTGAAGTTAGCTCTAAAACATGCGATTTCCTTTAAATCTTTCTCATAAAGGAACATATCTTTCCAAGGATCGCCCAACATCCTTGTTCCCTTGGGTCTTTCAAGCTTGCTGTAGTATCAGGTTGGGTTGTTGTTTGTGTAGGGCACCCAAAGGCAATACACTGGGGTCTGTGCATTTAGAAAATTTCAAATCAATTGAAAGGAAAATTCCAAACTACAGTACCTTTTTTGATTTGCACATACCACGGCAGGGCTGTATGGAGACACGATGATATCTATTTTCAACATCTGCACATTTGATGGTTTCTAACAATTGTCAGAAAGTGCCAGACCCTCTTCTCTCTGATTGACTGGCCAAAAGAATCCACTGAACATGTCATTTGTTAGATTTCCAGCAATTGTCTTAAAAAACTTGGCAATACCAAGCCAATATTTCTCACATAGGATCATATCCTTGCCATGACCTGGACCACATTTGTGTTCCCCCTAGGACTCCTAAATGTTGAGTTATCAAAACATGCATGTTTTCTGTGAATTTGAGTTGCGTACAAATGATAAACTGAGTGCATTAGGTTTGAAAAGTTTCAAAAGCAACTGAAAGTGAAACACCATTTTAGGGTACCTCTTTTTGATCAATCACAGGTGTCACCACTTAGCCATATGGAAACCTACCCCAAGTATATATTTTCAATAGCTTCACATCCTTAGGTTTCTATCCCTGGGTGTCAGGCTTCACTCATTCTGAGTAGCTTGCCAGTAAAATGCATTGATCATGATTTGTGTTAAATTTTCCGCAGTTTTCCACCCAAAACATGCTAATTCAATCCAGACTGCCTCACACAGAAACATAGCCCTTCATTATTCCCCTGGCCTTCATAAGATTGAGGGCCTCAGACATATGTGGGGTTTCCATCAGATTGGTTCAGTACATTTAGGAAATTTCACAAGCAGCGTTTGCACAATGTCAGTTTAGGCTGCGTCTTTTTTGGTCACAATGATCACCCTTGGGACATATGGAAACCTACCACAACAATATATGTTTTCAATATCTACATATGCTATGATTTATAGGGCTAGGTCCCGGAATTCTCTCACCCTGGATGGCTGGGACAATGCCTGAGTTTTAATACGTTAGAGAATCTATCCACCAGGTAGCACTAGGGAATGTTTTTGATAAGGAAAGTTTAATTAGCAGATTACTGCAATGCTTGTGTATGGGAACACAGGCAGCTAGGAAACCTACAAACCCTGGACATTTCTGTAAATGAGAGAATGACGGGAATCCAAAAAGATTTGTTTTACATGAATCCTACCTGTTACCCTGTAAGCCTTGCAAATGTATGGATAGTAAAATTACAATTTCTTCCATTTTATGTAACAGGTAACTCCAGATGTTTTAGCAAACGGCAAAGCACGTGCATCCAAAATCTCCACACTTCTCCTGATAAAAGCAGTAAGCCACATGTGTGAGTGGGTTTAAAGTGTTTAGCAAGTGAAGACTACTTTGCCATTACAATGATTTGCATTTCACCGCTTGAGCACCACCTTGGCCTGTTCCTTTCAACTCACACATGTGAGATACTTTGTTTATCAGAGGATGTGTCGGAAAACTAGGTGGTGTTACTTTTGCTATTCCCTAGAAATTCCAGAACTCTTCATTACAGAAATGTGAGAAGAGGTATTCAACCAAAAATGAAAGTGGCAGGGCAATCTGGTTAAGAAAGAGTAATGATGTCCAGGCAAGTCACTCCAACTTGGACTGTCTGTGCATCCGATGTCTAGAACTATCAAGATTTTTTTGTTTTAACCGGGTGCCATCAACCCAGAGCTAAATAACTCAGCTACCTACTTCCCACAATTCAATCTAATATCAAATTCTTTGCACTATCAAAGTTTGTGGGCTTGGGCCTTTTTCTCTCCACACTTCAGGGGTACCGTTGTAATTAGCAGAAATATGGTAACACTGGATTGTAGGACATTTGCAAGTAGCTGTAAGATTCCTCTACACATATGACTCCTTATTGTAAATCAGTGTGCTCAAATTGTTTTAAAAAAAAAACTTTCTCAATATCAACTGTCACTATGGGTAATCTAGATTTCAATGTGATAGAATTTACCTCTATCAATAAACTCAGATGATTCACTACTTTAATAAATGAGTAGGTTTCACTCATCTCATATTTAAATCACTAGGGGCCATGTGTACAACTTTTAAAGATTGCAATGTAATAATTGTGATTCTTTGTGGATTGCAGTTAGGAAATCACAACTCCTAAAGTATGAAACCAATGAGTTTTATTTAGCGATTCCTAATGGGGTTGCACTCAACCTACCTCATGAATGTTAATGAGGTAGGTTGCAATTTGCGGCTCATTAGGAATCGCAGCCATCACAAAGCTGGTGGACTTCTGATATCAGCAGACCACCATGTCTGTGATTTCTTTTTAAATAAGCAAAACATTTTTTAAATGCAACCCATTTGCCTTAAAGGAAAACGGGATGTGTCTAAAAAGAAAAAATAGAACTTTAAAGTTTAATTTTTTAAGAGTAGGCAGTGGTTCTGCTTACCACTGCCTCCTCCTAAAAAATACTTGTTTCTATGGTCACAAGGAGGAAGGGGTCCTGTGAGGCCCACTTGCCATTCATGAATGGTTACCTTACCCTTGAAATGTTGGTAAAAATTGAAAGTTTTGCAACTGCTATTCGGTTGCGAAACATTCATGCGTACCACTATGATTCGGTATTAAGAAGGGATGCCCTTAACACGCCCCCTCCAAATACTGAATCACTAAACACAAATTGTGATTTGGTAACATGGTGTGCTGTGTGCATATGGAAAAGCATTTCTACAGTCTGTAATGGCCTGATTCTGCAAACCGGGCAGCGTCCAATGACAAAAATGCTTTTGTACCTATGGCCCACTATTTTACATTATCAGTCAATTCATGGTCAGTACACTGTGAAAACACATTTTAAAGCACAGCTTGGTTATTGACTGTGGATATGGTAGAGTTCTGAAGAAACTCTATATATCTCAGTGACAGGAAGTGTCTAATGGATATCTTGCCACAGTATTTCTGTGGATCTGCTTTCCATGTAATAATGGGTAAAAACCCAATTATCCATATCTCAGCACAGAGGCGGCCAATCACACCGGGGCAGGAGCCCTTTAAACTTTTCTTGGCGCTCCCGCTGTTCGGGGCGCGCGGCACAGAGGCGGCCAATCACACCGGGGCAGGAGCCCTTTAAACTTTTCTTGGCGCTCCCGCTGTTCGGGGCGCGCGGCACAGAGGCGGCCAATCACACCGGGGCAGGAGCCCTTTAAACTTTTCTTGGCGCTCCCGCTGTTCGGGGCGCGCGGCACAGAGGTGGCCAATCACACCGGGGCAGGAGCCCTTTAAACTTTTCTTGGCGCTTCCGCTGTTCGGGGCGCGCGGCACAGAGGCGACCAATCACACCGGGGCAGGAGCCCTTTAAACTTTTCTTGGCGCTCCCGCTGTTCGGGGCGCGCGGCACAGAGGTGACCAATCACACCGGGGCAGGAGCCCTTTAAACTTTTCTTGCCGCTCCCGCTGTTCGGGGCGCGCGGCACAGTGGCGGCCAATCACACCGGGGCAGGAGCCCTTTAAACTTTTCTTGGCGCTCCCGCTGTTCGGGGCGCGCGGCACAGAGGCGGCCAATCACACCGGGGCAGGAGCCCTTTAAACTTTTCTTGGCGCTCCCGCTGTTCGGGGCGCGCGGCACAGAGGCGGCCAATCACACCGGGGCAGGAGCCCTTTAAACTTTTATTGGCACTCCCGCTGCGCGGGACGCGCGCGGGCGGCGCCCGGGCCAAGGGCGGCCCGTCCTGCGCCCGTCATCGTCCGAAAGAGGCTGGGCTGGGCCACCCCTCTTTCACTTATAGTAAGGAGTGACTACCCTAATCCTTTTTATTTTTACCTGATACTTATTTTGGGGTGTCTCTATTGTGTTGCTAGTGGACTTTTAATTTTCTATTTTATTTTGATAAACGCTTTAGTAAGCTGTATACTTGGGCTCCACCCAATTGAGTTACTGTCCCCTCTGGGGAATATATACTTGTTGTTCTGTGTTGCTGCTGATGTATGTAGGTGTCCTATACTTTGATTACGATATAAAAGCTCTGTGTAGGGGAGGGCTATAAACACTAAAATACTAGACAGCCCATCAAGTATTTTTCAATATTAGTAGTGGTTGTTATATACGCAAGGGTGGTGTAAAATGGCTAAAAATATTTCCACCCTGGATAATTATCTGGTTAAAATGATGAGCAAGATAAACATTGATAGAAGGAAATCCTTAGGGAAGGAGTCCACCTCAGAAATCTTTTCTTCTGTAGACAATGGTAGCGGTTCTAATATGGTGGATCCCCCTAATATTGAAGCTTTGCCTTTGGAAAACTTAGCCATTCCACCCTTAGTTTTAGAACCACCAGCTCAAGACCCATTGGACCCCCCGAGTGAGCCTGCATTGTCTCAATCTCCTCCTAAGAGAGCTGTTAGAAAATGCAGAAAAACGCAAATTAAGCGGGGGAACATACATACTAAACCAACGATAGAATATGATCATAGAAGTAATGTAGCTAATAACGAGATTATAATTAATAAGGACGATGTGAACTGTGATCTCTTGGATCACATCGCTAAGCTTCTCGAGGAAAAACTAGACCATATGACTAAACCTCTTATGGAAAAAATTGAATTATTATCTATGGAGGTATCTAGATTGGGTGGTCTTTTAGACAAAATATGTAAGGAACAGACTATGAAACAGCCTGAGCTACCCGTCCAACCCGGTAACTCTGCACAATTGGTTATAGCACAGAGGTCATGTTTACCAGAACCTAGGGAGCCACCATGTATGGTGGAAAGTACCTCTCATATGAAAACAGCTGCACCTAATATCGCGAGATACACTACTCCTGTGAACAGACCAAATCACATTGATCTCCCACCTGATTGTGAACCATATGTCATAGTCCTTTCGAATGTCCCTCCCTTAGACCCAACAGCAATGAATTCCCGTGAGGAACCACATGATTCTCTCAAACGAAAATCAGTTGCTTGGTTAAACAAAAATTGTGGTTTCCCCCCACATCTATCCGATCATATACTGTCTACCAGACGGGTACCATGGATCGGAAACGCAAGGAAAAAATGTAAGGGGGATTGTGTAATTGTTAATTTTAGGCACCCTCAACATGTTGCGACTGTTCTTCTTAGAGCAGCTTCTTTGAATACAGAGGAGTCTGACGTGGGTGTGCACCCTCTGGGTTATTTTTATAGACATTTAGCCAGTACACCAGAACTTTCTAAAAAACACAGACTCTCGACTAATAGAAGAAACACAAATCTGTATATTCCAATCGAAAATAGATTTTCGGTACTAAGTACTTTGGATGAAAACGATTGACTCCCGCGAGCAGGGGATTCTATCACAGAAATGTTAGTATATACCCAGACGTGGGAACAAAAGCAGAGTATAGAATACTTAGAACCGGAACTTATACCACCTCCGAGCCCCAGAAACTCACGGACAGTTAAATTGGTAAATAGCGTTAAATCCCCTTATTCTATTTTTAGTAAGGTAATCGGTTTGGGCGTACCCGATAAGTGCCTCACAGTGACTATGGAGGTTAACAACGTTAGTATAGACTATAATAAAGTCAAAGAGCTAAATCCTTTAGTTGAGATAGAAGATGTTACAGAAAAAGACAACTTACCTATACTATTAAATTTACCCTGTGTAAAAGGGAAAACAAATATTAGACTGATATCTTGGAATATAGCTGGCTTAGCCAGGAACCTTGAGGATGTGGTATGGTGTTCCTATATTGAGAATTACGATATCATATTCTTACAGGAAACTTGGCTGGTAGAAACCCCCCATAGGTTGGGGTATAAAACATACTGTTCTTATGCTATTTCATCAACTAGAGGTAGAGCCTGAGGGGGGCTGGTTATCTGGGTTAAAGTGACTCTAGAAATAGATGTCACCCAGTTATCCATCCCCTCCCCGGACCTATTAGGCCTTAAAATTGACACAAGAGGGAAAGAAACTATATATTTAATAAATATATATAATAGACCGTCCCCATCTAACAAGGAATCAGAGGTGATAGAACTCTTGGATGCCTTTTTAGATTCATTAGGAGATAATGTAAAGGTGTTAGTTGGTGGGGATTTTAACTGTAAATATGAGCCTGTCTTGGGGTTGGAAAAATTATTTGATGAACAAGATGCTGCTAATGATATTTTACCCTTAGAATCTGAAAGTCCAGCTAAAAGCACAAAAGCCGCCCTACAGATTTTACAGTTGACTGTGGTACATGATCTAAGGGCTTGTAATGGTCGATTTCGATCAGACAGACCAGCAGCCCCAACTTATTTTAAGGGAAAATCCAGGTCACATATAGATTTTGTAATGGCTACCCGGAATATATGGGACCAAATAACTGATTTCAAGATAGACCATAGGACGGAGAGTGATCATTTCACTCTCCAACTATGGCTAGACTCTCAATCATTTATTACTAGATCCGTAGAAGAGACCCTATTAAATACCACGGTCACGGAGTTAGAGGTAACCAATAACAGGCGTGCTCTAAGATGGCAATATATCTTGGGATCAGAAAAGACGCTGGAAAATATTTATAATGTATTTACTGAAACGGTAGGAGACTTACAGCCAGCATTAGTGGGAACACAAGATGTTCTTGATTTACATCTTAAGCTGGTAGATGCACTAACTCCACTACTGAGTAAAATATACAAAAAAGATGGTAATAGGATAAGGAACCATCTTGAGGCAGCGAACCCATGGTATAATAAAGATTGTCGAATGGCAAAATCAAGACTGGTCCAGGCAGTAAAATCCGGGAACTGTTTGGATATAAAAAGCGGTAGACTAGCCTACAAAAACACCATGGCCCAAGCCAAAAAAGTATGGGATGAAAGTCTTTGGGAGGACCTCTTGAATGCAGCTAAGTTACGGGATCAGAGCATGTTCTGGAATTTAATCACTAAGGGAAATAAGCAGGGTAGATCAACAAAGGATATTTTCCTAGATGAAAATACTTGGTGTAATCACTTCACTAAGCTCTATGCTAACAAAAAGAAGAGTTTGCCCTTCGAGGACTATGAGCCAATCTTAGAAATGAGTATTGCTCCATTAACCTTTAGTTTAGAAGAAACTAATAAGGCTTTATTAGCTGTGAAAATGGGCAAAGCCCCAGGCCCTGATAAAATCCCCGGCGATCTACTAAAATATGATGTGGATGTGTGGGGGCCTTATATAAATTACCTGAGTAATTCCATTGTGGCAGGCACACCAATCCCCGATTCATGGAAAGGGGCAGAAATAATAACAATTTTTAAAAAAGGTGATCGCTGTGATCCAAGTAATTACCGCCCAATAAGTTTAATAGATACTTTTCAAAAGATATATGCCAGACATATTTTAAATAGGCTTTTAGATTGGATTGAAGAGACTAAAATACTTACCAAATATCAGGCTGGTTTTAGAATAAAAATCAGCACGGTTGACCAGGTGTTTAGGTTTATGTGCATCTGTTGGAAGTATATAAACATAAGGAAGGGTAGTCTCTATGTGGCATTCATGGACCTAAGGGCCGCCTTTGATCTTGTTCCGCGCAATTTGTTGTGGATTACATTAAGGAACATGGCGGTCCCTGGGGAACTACTTAAAGAACTTATCAAGCTTCACACAGGGAACTACGCGAAAATAAGATGGGGAAAAGAAGGTGAAACCTCAAGGGCCATACCTGTAGACCGTGGTGTGCGCCAAGGTTGCGTGTTAGCACCTACACTCTTCTCATTATATGTTAATGATATTCCGAGCTATCTAAGGAATTGTGTACATGACTCCCCGAAGCTAGGTGGTGAGCCGGTTACGGCATTATTATTTGCCGATTATATCCTCCTTATTTCTCAAACTCCGAGAGGTTTGCAAAACTTAGTGGATTCTTTCCAGAAGTATTGTGTGGGGAAGGGGCTAGAAATAAATCCCACCAAAACTAAGTATATGTCCATAAACCCCAAGAAATCCCTCAGGAATAATCTGTCCTTGGAGAATCAAAAACTGGAGCAGGTAGGGAGTTTTAATTATTTGGGGTTATCACTGGATAGTAATCTGTCCTGGAAAGGACAGATGGATAAAAGCATCTTATCCCTCAAACAAAACTCAATGCCTATCCTAAAAGTACACGGAGCTAGTTATTCTAAAGCAATCTCACCGGCACTTGAAGTATATAAAGCGAAGGACCAATCGACCGCCCTTTATGGTGCTGAACTCTGGGGTTACTACTGTAACAATCATCTTGGAAAAACGGAAAACCACTTTTTACGAAGGCTACTTAAAATACCGACAAGAACTCCTTTAGCCCCTGTTTTCCTTGATACTAACCTTAAAAGAGCAGACTATCAAGCATTATTAAGGCCACTGCTGTATTGGGTTAGGTTATGGGTAACCCCGGAGTTGAGTGATTACAAGAGTGGATTGACTGAATTAATTCAGATAGATGGTCGTATGAATACCCCTTGGTTAAAATACGTATCTAAGTGGTACGAGAAATTAGGTTTATCACACCTATGGGAAGTTCCTCAGAATATGACAATATGTACCAGGAAATATGTAAAGGACACCTTCTGGTCTTATGTCAACGGAATGCTATTGCATAGCTCATCGATTGGTACTCTGACTTTGAACTTTTTGAACATAAAAGATACACCTAACTTCGAACAATTTTTGGATGAGATCGGTCCTCCATTGGCAAAAGCACTATCTCTACAGTTTAGGTATGGTGTCTTACAGATTAATGCGTACACATGCAATTGGGGAGGGGTAAAAGGTTGTGAATTGTGCACTCTCTGTACTTTAGGGGCTAAAGAAGATATTGTTCATCTACTCTTCTTTTGCCCAATATACAAGAAACCAAGGGATCGTTGGATCAAACCCGTTTGTAAACATGTGGGGGTCAGATCCTGCAAAGAAGCAGAGCGCATATTTCAATCTAATACTTCACAATTAGTGGTGTTTGGCAAGAGCAGATTTTTATTTAATGTGTACCTTATCAGAAAACGACTTGGCCACAAACTGTAATATTTTGTTAGGTGGCCCGCTCTCTCCCTCCCTTCCTTGTATAGGTATATGATGCACTGTTCCTTCGATCCAAGTTATCTAATTTTTTAGTTCTGGCTTTTAATTAATTTATAAGTTGTTATTTATATTTTTATATGCGGTACTGCTTAATCATGGAGACATCTATATATTTCTTGCCAACTGTATGTATTGTATCTTATATTTAATTGTGAAATGTATATACGTATGTTGTATTTATCTCTTGTCTTGACTTTTATGGCAATATTTGCCGAAATAAAGTTTAACGAATATAACGAATAACGAATATCTCTTTTTTTGCCTATGGTTTTAACTTTTTGTATTTCAAAAGTTAGTTCTTTCGGAAATCCTTTAGCACTCCACAAAGATCACCTTCGTATGAATTCTGAATTTTGTCTACTTTTCTGAAGTCTATTACTTTTTAAAAATGTTTTATGCATTTCTACCTGTATCCCCCATATATTGCAAGTGGGGATACTGCATGATAATAAGAATTATTGTCTGTTTTCTTAAACTATAAAGACATCCTAGCTGGGACAGAGACTTACAGCTGATGTGTTTTGCGTTGTGAGATACAGGAGCTATGTATTTGACTCCAGCAAAGAGCCAGACCCTATTTAAATCTTTTCTGGTCTGTTTATCTATTCCCAGGCAAGAAGCCAGTTGTTTCTTTGATTTTTTAGGGTATGAATAATCATAAACAGTGTCTGGCTCCTTGCTGGGAGGCAGACACACAGTTCCATCTTCTCACAATGCTTCTCATTGAGGAACATTTTGAGAGGAAGAAATTGTGTGTCTAACCCCCAGAAACGAACCAGATACCTTTGGATTTTTTCTTAGCTTAAGGAAAACATTCAAACAGCGTCTTGCTCCTTGCTCAGGCACTGATGAACACTGAGGTGCCTAAGCAAGGAGCCAGAAGCTGTTTTGATTTAGTCTTAGGCTAAGAAAAGAATCCAGTGAAACACTCCTTACTGGAGCATAGGAACACAGCTCCTCCCTCTCACATGCAGAGAAGCATTGTGAGAGGAAGGAGCTGTCCAAAATGACATTGGAAATGATGAACAAAGGAAATGGTGATTAGAAGGGGAGTGTCAGAATGGATTTGAAGGCCATAGGGCAAGCAATGGTTGGATGATTGAGAACCTTTTACCACTGCTCTTCCGGTGCCTGACCTTCTGTGGAACTGAAAGCTGAACACCAAGTGCACCCTTTCAGCACTTAACCCTCAGAGTAATGGGTCAAGTAGATCAAGGCTTTGGGGGACATAATGTGAGGTGAGCCATACATTATGGTAATGGAAATGTACACAAGTGAGGCCTTTAGGCATATAGGGCCAGATGTATCAAGAATCCATTTTGCGATTCTCAAATAGCGATTTTTAATAAATTGTTATTTCAGAGTCTCAAATGGCATGCATCATATTTGCGACTCGGTAATAGCGATTTCCTAAAAATCGCAAATGCTTTTACCGAATCACAAATAACGATTTTGACCCCATTCGCACCTATGGGCCTGTAGGCCCATATTTGCAAATTTTTTGCATTTCCCAAATTGCGAATTCCTAACTGGAAGTCGCAATTTCGGAAATGCAAACCCCAGGGTGCTGGGGGCCTAAGGCCCCCTCTGCTGCACCCCCAAAAATTATTTGAGGACATGTAAGGCACACACATGCCAAAGGGGCATGTATGCGTTACATGTCAATTTTAAAAATGCATTTTTAATGCTTTTTTAAAATTTGCACATGGTTACCACCAAATTGTATTTGGTGGTAATTGTGATTCCTTAATGCCCAAATCGCATTAAGGAAAAGCTTGGTACATGTGCTTAAGAAATCGCAAATAAGGACACCTTATTTGCGATTTCCTATTTAGAGAATCGCAATTTGCAATTCTCTTAACTATTTTAGCGATTCCTTAGAATTGCATTGCAAATGCCTTTCATACATACTGAAAGGCATTTTTGCATTTGCAAACGGCCGTTCGCACCATTTGCGAATGCAAAAAGCTTTGATACATCTGGCCCATAATTCTTCAAGAATGTGAATAAGGCCTGTCCTATACACCAGATCAGAAAACTGGCATGCTGCCACTGCCAATACATAATTATGCCCTTAGACATAGACGTTAGTCCTATGCCTGGGAAAGTATGCCTCCTGGGTCCCTCTAGACCACCGGACCATGATCTGGGTCTCAGACATTTCACATGGCCTAATCCTCAGTCAGTGCATCATTCTTGTGAGAGAGTGCTTCTACAAATCAAAGTACCAGATGAGTTACTAAGGCTAGTTTTGCTCATATGAAAAATCATGCAAGGGGTATTCCTGTCCAACAGGGAAGGACAAGGAATGCGCTAATTAATCTCCTTTCAGTCTCCACTTCTTCCTTCACATTATCTGTTTCTGTGAACAATAGACTGAATGATGAAGTGGGGATTGGAAGTGGAGGGACCAAGGGTAGCCCTAGTTCTGCTCCCTCAGGTCTCCTCCTCCTGGTTCCTCTTTTGGTTTGTGGAATAGAAAGGATGGTGGGAGACAGGAAGGGAGACATGCTTTTTCTGCCCTTTGTTCCACCGTAGGTCATCCAATTAGAGAAGGCAGCAGTCACTTACTCATCACAGAATGAGATGAGATCAGTGAGACTGCTGACCCACCCCTCTTTGCGATGAGGTGTCACTGATTGACATTTGGCCCTGGGCACTTTAGGGCTTAAAACAGAATCACCCATGTCTGAGGCTATCAGTGATGCTTCCCCCTCATCATGAGGAAGAGGGTCTCCAAGCACTCTTGCCAGACTTAGGAGGTGACAAGCACGGGGCTGTGAAATCCTCAGACTGGCAGAGTTCTGCTCAGATGACCAGGTGCTGGCGCATTTAGGGCAAGTACACCTCCTGGCTGCGTTGTTGTGTAGCCATTTTAGCTATAGTTTTACACACGTTATTTTAGCAAACTAGGCCTGCCGCTGTGCACTTTAACCTAGACATACTTTATTTAGCTTCGCCTTTATTATTTTAACAATAGCCACATTTGCGGTCTTGTTTTAATTCCCTCTACCTAGCTGTTCTTTGCTTAGGCCAGCACTGCATTCTTAAACAAGACATTTCTTTCACTCTGTGCTTTTCCCAAAGGCTGCAGTAAGATAGGTTTCCGGCAAAAGTGGTACGCTTTGTCTCTAATGTTCACAGAAACATACACACTCTTGCGAGGGGATCCTTTCTTGGAACATCAGCTGTTTTATTATAAAAATACTACTTTGACCCATGTACGTTAGAGGGAGATTTCAGCCAGATGATCAGAACTGTATGCTGATTGTTGAGTGCTTTGCTGCAACTGCTTTTGTAGACTACAGGCCTCTTGCTCAGGTTATGAGGGATGATGTCTTCCCAGGGGAACCTGAAGGGCAGAATTAGAGCTTAACATGCTGTGGTCTAACATAGCCTAGCTAGGAGCTATTTTTAATGATCCTAGTGACAATGTGATAGCGTTATTTTTATGTTTCACTCTCCTTGTCATAATTTTAATCCGGTCATGCTTCATCGTCCTAGTTATTGCAATACATGCTTTATTATCTAAGATGCAGTTACTTCAAGAAAACCTTATTGAACTATACTCTGCCTCTGATAGTCCTTGCATATGTGAGACTAATGTAACTGAGAGAAACGGATGAGATCTGAGTGACCATGATTTCCCTGAAAAGTCATTTGTGTCATGCGCTCGGTTTGGATTATGCCGACAGGTGTCACCTGTAGTGGGTTCAGATTCAGTCCCCCACAGTGCAAGTGATTCTGCCTCCCAACTCGAGTAGTCTCATTGGGATAATGAGAGCCTACGCTAATGCAGTATCTGAACAAGAGGAGTATCTATCAGGCTGACCTTTGTTTAGCCTGACAGACACTCTTTTTGTCTGACAAAAAGGTAGGGAGCGTGGCAGCTCTGTCCGCATGTCAGGCCGTATCTAGAAGAAACATCCACATCAATGAGGTGGCATCGAAGTTAGCCAGGGCAACTTTATTTGGGTGTTTTCAAATGCTCAGAAAGGATTGGGCACTGGTAAGTCCCATCTGAGCATTCAAACCTCTAAAAAGAAATTGTTCCCATCACAGAAGCAAAAAATACAGGAAAACCTGGACCAGGCCAGAAGGTGGCGCTATGTTGACGTACATATATACCCCATAATGAACACTCATTTCAGTTGTATATCTGTCAATAATACAGCAAAGGTATTACAAGTTAATGAAAACTGCAATGGGTTGTACATTATAAAACAATTTCACAAAACAGAAACACATTAAATATATGAGACAAGCCACGAAGATACCAAAGAAACTTTTTGAGCCTCATTTTGTTTTCTGAAAGTTATAGCAGTCAGCATGGGAGTCATTTCCATTTACGTATTCAGTCTGCTGCTTCGGAAGTGATGGTTCCTAAAGCAATATTGTCTAAAGCAACATTGTCTACTTCAATGGCGCACAGTGCTGGTACATTCAGTTATCATTCTTTCTCTGTATTAGATGCTGAGCAAAGATGCCACAGAGATATGTGCCGTTGACAGTGACAAACTTTGGCCCTCATTACAACCCTGGCAGTTGGTGATAAAGCAGCGGTAATACCACCAACAGGCCAGAGGTAAATCGGGCCAAATTATGACCATGGTGGAAACCGCTCAGACAAACAGCCACTTTAACACACCGACCGCCAGGGCGGAATCAACAGGTACCACAACGGTAACCGCTGACAGCCAGGCGGAAGACAATGTTCCACCCACTGTATTATGACACACCAATCCGCCACCTTTTCCGGGACGGTACCAACGACATCAAAAGCCGGGCGGAAACACTGCACAGAAGAGAAACGACTCACCTGTGGAGACTCTGGGAAGAACCACGCCACCAGGGAGCCTGAGCTGCATGTCTTCCCAATGCTCTTCTACGTGCTGCTCCACTACGAACACCAACGACGGCGAAGACGACCATAGTGAGTACAGCCGCATAGCACAGGGAGGGAGGGAGGAAAAAGAGAGTGACACACACACGCAACAACCCCACCACCAAGACCATACACACAAGCAGATGTAGCAACATAACATATTTCCCCATACCCCTCAGGATTAATGCAAGGACAAAAGGAATTGATGAAAGTGAGTGTAAAAAGATAAAATAGTAGAAATATGTGCATCCAAATCAAAAAGTATATACATATTTACAAATGTAGGGACACTGCCCAGTCCTCAATGTTCGTGGGCCACAGGGCCACATTACAAAGTCCAAGGCCCCACTTTACTCCTGCAACAACATGGAGAGAACACTGCAGGGGCATCCAGTCGAAAATAGGCAGGCACCACAGGGGGACAGGGAACTGGGGGGCACCTCAGCCGGCAGATGGTACAATGCCACTGGTCCTGGAGGGGGCAACATGCCCATTACTCTGTCCTGGGGAGTGCAAGACTACATCCTCTCAAGTGGGTGACTTGCCCACATGCTCTGGAGAGGGGATTGTGCCCTGTGCTTGGTCCTGGGGAGTGCAAGGCCACAGTTTCTCAAGTGGGTGACATGCCCACATGCCATGGAGGGGGGATTGTGCCCTGTGAGCTTCATCCTGGGGAGGATAGGGTGAGTAGATGGCATCTCCACTGGCTCTGGAGGGGGCATCGTGCCCTGTGAGCTTCATCCTGGGGAGGATAGGGTGAATAGATGGCATCTCCACTGGTTCTGGAGGGGGCATCGTGCCTTGTGAGCTTCATTCTGGGGAGGGCAGGGTGAGTGGAGGGCATCTTCACTGGTTCTGGAGGAGGCATCGTGTCTTCTGATGCAGATATTGGAGAGTGCAAGGTCACAATCTCTCAGGTGGATGTCATACCCACTGGATTTGCAGGCGGCATGCCGCACAACAGCCCATGGACGCAGGTCTACAGAATGTCCGCCTGCGGTTACGGCTGTTCAGTGGTGGCAGTGGTGCTGCTGCTGGTGGTGGTGGGGGGAAGCTCCAGCCCATCCCCTGCAGCCTCGGACGGCTGCCCAATGGTGGTGGTGCTGCTACTGGTAGTGGTGGGTTGAGGCTCCAGCCCATCCCCTGCAGCCTCGGACGGCTGCCCAATGGTGCTGGTGGTGGTGCTAGTGGCGGTGCTGGTGGCGGTGCTGCTGGCAGAGCTGGTGGTGGTGGTGGGGGGAAGCTCCAGCCCATCCACTGCAGCATCGGACAGCTGCCCAATGGTGCTGGTGGCGGTGCTGCTGGCAGAGCTGGTGGTGGTGGGGGAGGCTTCAGCCCATCCCCTGCAACCTCGGATGTCTGCACCACCATGGTTGGTGGTGGGGTCTCCAACTAAGTCCCAGCACCAAGCTGGGCACAGGCCTCTTGCCCTTCCTTCCTGCAGTACTTGGGGCAGGCTCCTTGCCCTTCTATCCTGCACCATCTTGGGGCAGGCTCCTTGCACTTCCTTCCTGCAGCACTTGGGGCAGGCGCCTTACCCTTACTTCCTGCAGCACTTGGGGCTGGCTCCTTGCCCTTCCTTCCTGCAGCACTTTGGGCAGGCACCCTTTCCGTTTGGCTGGCTGGTGGCCGGGATCCTTTCCCAACTGAAGTTGCTGGGAACACTACTGTGCTGTGGTCTGGGTGGCTGAGGCACTTGCCTGGGTTCTGACCACCCTAGCCTGACGTGAAGGACGGGGGGAGGGGAAGGGAAGAGGTCAGTGGTGCAGAGGAAAAGCTTCTTAGGGACATTGGTGTGGGAAGAGGGAGAAGGGTTGGGAGTGGAGGAAGAGGGAGTGGTTGTAGGAGGTGTCAGTCTGCTATGTTTGGGTGCAGGTGCATGGGCTGTATGCTGTTGTGAGGTGGATGGCTGTTGGGTGTCTGAGTGCTTGCGTTTGTGTACTTTGGGAGGAGAGGGCAGATACACAGTGGGAGAGGACACAGGGGACGTGTGCATGGATGTGGGGGTGGTGACTGTCAGTGAGGTGTGTGATCTAATATGTGTGGTGGTGATGGGAGTAGTGGATGAGGATGCAGTGCATTCAGGTGTGAGTGTCAACGCAACTGGGAGGGATGTGTAGGACGAGGAGGAGGGGGACACAGTGGAGGCAGTGGATGATGGCATGTCTGCATTTGGATGGTGTTTGTGTGGGTGCCTGTGGGATGAAGGGCCATATGTACGAACACTTTTTCCCATAGACACAGAATGGGTAAAAACCTTTGCTACATCTGGCCCGAAGTGTGGTGCTTGTGTTTGCCATGTCCACTCTTGTGTGGTGTCCTGTGTGCATGCTCGTTTCCTTGTGTGCTCGGGATAGGTTGGGGTTGAGGGGAATGGGATTGGGAAGGGGAAGTTGGGGGGGGGAGGGTGGAAACAGGGACAATATCTGCCATCAGAGAGGAGTCCAGAGCCTGGATTGATCTCTGTTGGGCCGCCAAGCCAGTGTGAATGCCTCCAGAAATGCATTTGTCTGTTGCATTTGGGTTGCTAGCCCCTGGATGGCATTCACAATGGTTAACTGCCCAACAGAGATGGATCGCAGGAGGTCAATAGCCTCCTCATTCAGGGCAGCAGGGCTCACTGGGCAGGGCTGAGGTGCCTGGGGCGAAGGAGATACCCACCCTCCTGGGTGAGCAGGCACAGGCTACTCGCTGAGGGGCTGCTGGGAGGGTGGTGCTGGTATGGGGGGTGGTGGCTGTAGCTGAGGTGGGCACAGATGTGTCCACCACCACCAGGGAGCTTCCATTGGAGGAGGTATCCATGTCCGAACTGTCCCCTCCTGTCTCTGCCATGGTGCTCCCCTCTCCTTTCGTCCCACTGGTGCCCTCACTGTCGGTGGACTTGGCCTCCTGGGTCCTGTGGGATGCAGCTCCCTCTGTCGCCAGTGCCTCTGCTCCACTGCCAGATGATGCTAATGCACATAAGGGCAAGATGACAAAAAAAGGGGGGGAGACAAAGGATACACTTGGTCAATGGCAGCACCAACACCACTGTTGGTGTACACAACACACACACACAGGGGGCAGCCCTATGCACTAGGCAATGCACTACCAGTAACAATGCTAGTCACCAGGCAATGGGTGGGGACACATACCGCCAACTGCAGCATACCTGAGACCCACACAGCCCTGCCCAGTTGTGAATGCCTACTAGGTAGGTTGGAGGAATATCACTTCAGAACCCTGCCCAACATGGGACCTACTCTGCAATGTCAGGCCTGGCCTAGGGGCACCCACAGGCCCACATCCCCCCACCCGGATAAGACCCCACCTGGCATATGTTGTAATGAAGGGCACTGTACTCACCACCTTGCTGCTGCTGTGATGCCCCCAATCGCCCATCCAGCTCTGTATAGGCCACCGCCAGTACGGAGGCCATAAGGGGGGGTCAGGGTTCAACGGGCACCCCTTCTTCTTTGGGAGGCCATCCCCAGATGGGCCTCTGCCGTCTTCCGTGCCCAGCGTCAGCGACAGTGGGTGCTCCGCCTGCCGTACACCCCCAGGGTCCGCACATCCATGGCGATGGCACACCATATACCCTTGTTTTGATGGATGCTGACCTGCAGAAAAATACACACAGGGAAAGGTATTAGTTATACCGTCCTGCCTGTTACACTCATGGACCACCATGCCCCTTCATATCCCCATTAGCACAGACATGGCCCTGCATACATGCTGCACGCTGCCCGGGGGACATCCACTCCCCCCCCTACATGAGGCCTGCACACACACCACTCCATGCATTCATGCCCCATGCATCATGCTCACAGTGTACTCACCTGTTGGCCTGGAGGCCCATACAGCAGTCGGTACTGGGGTAGGACCCCATCCACCAGTCGCTCCAACTTCGCTGAGGTGAAGGCAGGGGCCCTTTCCCCAGTCACACAAGCTATGGTAGGTTCCAGACACAGGTCACAGCAACACATGCAGTGTAGGTCCTCGCCTGTTGAAGGTCAGGTAGCAAGTGAGTGATCAGGTAGAAAATGGGGGTCACGTCCGCAGCGGTGCATACTGTCACCGCCGTCATACATCACCATTGGCCACTGTAACCCATAGGGCCCAATGATAACCAATGAGGAGTTGCACGGCGGTTCTCGACGGCCTCCCGCAACGGCACACATCGTCAGGGGAATTACCTTGCTTCCACCTGGCCCTCCATACTGGACAGGTGGATGCCATTTCAGGGGGGGGTGGGGCAGGCCATGGATCCTAACTGCGTCACAGTTCACATTTTCACATTCTGGACATATGCCACCATAATATTGTACGAATCACAATATGCATTGAACTGTAGTGGTTACAAAGTACAGATAATGACCAGCTGCTCACTCTTTTGCCCCATAGAATGCAACCGCTGTGGATGAATAGGAGATGGAGACATCCCCCATGTACAGACCCCTGGTGGACTTGGCAACAATGGAGGACAGGCACAATATGCTTACCTATAGACTTGACAGGGCCACGATCAAACGGAGCCTGACCTGATATCTGCTATCCGTCACCCCACTGGGATTCCCCCTCTTGTGCAAGTTCTATCTGTGCTCCATTTCCTGGCAACTGGTTCTTTCCAAGTGACAGTGGGCTTGGTAGCAGGAATGTCACAGCCAATGTTCTCAATAGTGCTGACCAGAGTGTTGTCTGTCCTGATCAAACACATGTGCAGCTACATCGTTTTCCCCCAGGTGGAGGATTTGGCCACAGTGAAGGCTGACTTCTATGCAATGAGACATGCACCCCCAACATAACTGGTGTGCGATTGATAGCACACATATTGCATTTGTTCCCCCCTGGCAAAATGAACAGGTTTTCAGAAATAGAAACAATTATCACTCTATGAATGTGCAGATGGTGTATTTGGCAGACCAGTACATCTCCCATGTCCATGCTAAGTATCCAGGCTCAGTGCATGATGCTTTTATCTTGAGGAATAGCAGCATCACAAATGTGATGGTCCAACTCCAGAGGCACAGGTTGTGGCTAATAGGTGGGCCCTGGATCCCACCCAGTGGATGTTGCTGTATGGGTATGGTGTGGTCCATAAGGGTTAGTGTGTGGCTAACAGTTGTCCCTCGATATTTGCAGGTGACTCTGGTTACCCCAACCTATCATGGCTACTGACCCCTGTGAGGAATGCCAGGACAAAGGCAGAACATTACAAAGAGGCACATGGGCGAACCAAAAGCATAATAGAAAGGACCTTCGGCCTCCCGAAGGCCAGGTTTCGTTGCCTCCATTTAACAGGTGGATCCCTATGCTACTCACCCAAGAAGGTCTGCCAGATCATCGTGGCATGCTGTGTTTTGCATAACCTTGCCTTGCGACGTCATGTGCCTTTTCTGCAGGAGGAGGAGGCTGGAGAGGGCCGTGTGGCAGCAGTGGACCCTGAGGACAGTGAAGATGAGGAGGCATAGGATGAGGATGAGGACAACAGAAGTGCAGTCATTCATCAATACTTCCAATGACACACAGGTAAGACAGTGTTATTTCACTTTTCATTGACAGTTTGGTGTGTGACATTGTCATAGGAAGGCTGTGAATTCCTACTGCTATGGCCACTCACTGTACCCACTGGCATCTCTTTTTGCAGATATTGGTGCCCCATTATTGCTCCTGGTGTGTTCAGTGCAGCCAACTACAGGTCTTTCCTCTGTAAACATTACTGTACAGTTGAATTGCAATGTTTGAACCTTGTTAGACGAATACATTTTGAAATCATTTGACATACTCCATACTTGTATTTTTTCAAAGTGTGCTTATTGCAGTGCTCTGATGAAAAAAGGGAAGTGCAATGGGCTGTGGCGATGATGGAGGAAAGTCCAGGTTAGAATCCAGTCTATTTGTAGCACAGTCCAAGGGGGCATAGGAAGGGGAGCAATGGCTTTTCAAGGTGGACAGGGTGACAGAGTGGGACACAGGGGTGACAATCAGGAGAGTCTTATTTCCTGGCGGGGCTCTTGGCCATAGTCTCTGGCTTCTGCTTGGATTGTAGAGAACGTTTGCATGGTGGTTCTCCTTCTGCAGGGAGAGGGGTGGTGGTGGCCTGTTGGTCCTGTGGCGGGGCCTCCTGTCCACTAGCGGCAGCGAAGGTGGCGGGCTGTTCAGTAGTCTGGCTAGTGTCAGGTGCCCGCTGTTGTGCTACTGCCTCCCTCATACTCTTGGCCATGTCTGCCAGCACCCCTGCAATGGAGACCACAGTAGTGTTAATGGACTTAAAGTCCTCCCTGATCCCCAGGTACTGTCCCTCCTGCAGCCACATATTCTCCAGCATCTTGTCCAAGATCTGGCCCAGCATATCCTGGGAATGTTGGTAGTCTCCCAGGATTGCGGTGAGTGCCTCCTGGAGAGTCGGTTCCCTGGGCCTGTCCTCCCCCTGGTGCACAGCAGTCCTCCCAGCTTCCCTGTTGTCCTGTGCCTTGGTCCCCTGAACCATGTGCTCACTGCCACTGACCCCAGGTCCCTGATTGTCTTGGGTATGTGGTGTGCCCTGGTGTCCCTGTAGTGGTGGATACACTGCTAATTGACGTGTCCTGGGGACAGAAGTATGGGCCCGCTGGGGGGGTGCTGTGGTGGTGTTTCCCGAGGGGGGAGGCTCTGTGGTGGTGTGAGACTGTGCCTGGGTAACCGACTGTCCGGAGATCCCCGATGGGCCAGGTTGGTCATCCAGATCCAGGCAACCAGACCTACTGTCATCACTGTGGGCCTCTTCTGTGGGGGGAACTGGATGTTGCTGGCACCTCTTCTCTGGTGACATTGGCTGGGGAACCTGTGGGGATGTGAATGTAGTGTTATTGTTTCTGTGTGTGAAATATATTGTGCATGGGTGTGTTGCCCTGTATGGTTGGTATTGCCCTGGCAGATTTGCCTTTTATGAGTTGTTATTAGGTGGGCTAGCTGACTGTCTCTAGTGTGCATGCTGTAGTGATAGGTGTCCATGCAGGTCTGTGAGTGTTGTCCATGCTTGGTATGACATGCAGGGCTTGGCATTGGGATGAGTGGGTTGTGATGGTGGGGTGTGTGGGTAGTGGTAGAGTGATGAGAGTGAGGGTGGGGGTATGTGATGGCATTCAGGTAGGGGGGAATGTAGTTAAGAGTTGACTTACCAGAGTCCAGTCCTCCTGCTACTCCTGCCAGGCCCTCAGGATGCATAATTGCCAAGACGTGCTCCTCCCATGTTAGTTGTGGGGGAGGAGGTGGGGGTCCACTGCCAGACCTCTGTACAGCTAGTTGGTGTCTTGCTGCAATGGAACGTACCTTCCCCCGTAGCTCGTGCCACCTCTTCCTGATGTCATCCTTTGTTCTTGGGTGCTGTGCCACGGCATTGACCCTGTGCACGATTCTCCGTCATAGCGCAATCTTCCTAGCAATGGATATCTGCTGCACCTGTGATCCAAATAGCTGTGGCTCTACCCAGATGATTTCTTCCACCATGACCCTTAGCTCCTCCTCAGAGAATCTGGGGTATCGTTGTGGTGCCATGGGTGTAGTGTGAGTGGTGTGGGTGAGGATGTGTAGGGTGCTGTGTTGGGGTGTGTGATGTAAGGTGTGGGGGTGGTGTATAAGGTGATGGTGGTATGTGGCTCTGGTTGTGTGGGTGCTCTTGCTGTCTCTCTCTCAATTATTTCTTGTCGTAAGGGGTTGTGGGTAATGTGGGTGTGTGTTTTATAGTGGGGTGGGTGTGTGGGTGTGGTATGTGTATGAGTGTCAGGTGTGTGTTATTTAAATTGTCCAATGTGGTGCTGTTTTGTTTGTGTGTGTGTATTTTGAGCGCAACAGTATGAACCGCCAATGGTTTACCGCCATTGAATGTCCGCTGTGGTGATTCGTGGGTCATAATGTTATGGGTGTTGTTCTGTTTGCGTAATGGTGTGAGTTTTGATACCGCCACTTTATCACTGACCTTTGCTGGCAGATTTGTGTGTGTGTGTTTGAATAGTGTCATAATATGGTTTGTGGATATCCGCTGCGGCGGCGGTATGTTGGCGGAAGTTAGCATGGCGGTAAGTGGGATTTACCGCCAATGTCATAATGAGGGCCTTTGTCGCAGCCTTTGGCTGTGAATGCTTCAGGTAGGTATTTCCCAGGTCTGATCCAAAGCAGATGAAGCATTTTGGAACTAAATGGATGTCTGATTTACCATTGTAGTTATAGATAGCTGTATTTTCATAAGCACAGCGTAACTGAATATTTTAGCACTGCAAGCGATATTCATATCAATTGTAATGTGGGGAGGGCCACGTTATAAATGAGGGACAACAATATCACACATACGCCTTCATGCTGGTATAACCGGGGACTGCGTCAGCGCAGCCCCAACCTTATTAGATCACCTCGGTTCCGCCTTTGCCATGACGCGCAGAACTCAATACGAATTAAAAGGAGAGTCCGGGTGGCTCTCTACACCCCTCCCATGTTTTACTTCACACCGAAGAGAAGAGAAATATACAAGAAACGGGAAAAACGCAATGATGAAATAGACACACAAATGATATCAACAACTGAACAAAAGGATACAACATCCCGGGGATAACACCCCTTTTGTGAAACAGGCGGCGATAGCTCAGCACATTTTCCTACGGACCCAGGGTACAGATAAAGTCTCTGAGCTGACTGTTCGGCACCAGGTTGGGACGTAGATGATAATGCCCACCCCTATGAAAGGATTCTTCTTGGCCAGTCTTTTCACCCTGAGGGTGTCCCGTAGTTGGTGCTGCTACCAGAGCGTCATCTCTCTCTGCCCCTTCATCTGGGAGTTCACCCACCAAATCATCGACCTCTCCTTCCTCTCTGGACACGATCGAAAACCCCGCTTTCTTGAAGTGTGATACATTCTTAGTGACTCTCCGCCTGCCTCGTGCGGCGGTT
Source organism: Pleurodeles waltl (assembly GCF_031143425.1). NCBI lineage: Eukaryota > Metazoa > Chordata > Amphibia > Caudata > Salamandridae > Pleurodeles > Pleurodeles waltl. The sequence continues at coordinate 936,230,190 of NC_090445.1, forward strand.
ATCATTGCACCCGCACACTGATGACCTGCCAGGGTTCAGGCTCAAATGGAGTTTGGAACTTTCCTCCTGCAGTCTCGGGGCGGAACTTTAAACATCAGTGCGGCCGGGGCACACCCTGTGGTGCTGTGAGGTGTCTGACGATAAGCACTTAAAAATTGTTGTAGACACTTCTCACTGTCCTCTCTTTGTTCAACACCTATTCTAAGGGCTCGGTTTAATGTCCGCATGAACCTCTCGACGTCCCCATTAGCCTGCGGCCAGTAGGGCATCACTTGGCGATGATGTATGGCTAACCCTTCCAGGTAAGACCTAAATTCTTGTCCATGGAACGGGGGGCCATTGTCTGTTCTGACTTCTTCAGGGAGCCCGAACATGGCAAATGTCTTTTGAAGCACTGGCCTCACATTCTCAAAGGCCGTGGATGACACAACCTCAACAATGGGGAACTTTGTGTAAGAGTCAATTAGGACGACGGTCAGCCGCCCATCCAGAAAACTTCCAAAGTCCATACTCACTTTTGCCCATGGCTTCAGACTAGCCGGCTCAGTGACTACTGGACAGCTGGGGGGTTCCCCTGATGTGATGACACATGAACTGCATTTTCCCACCAATTCATCCACCTGACTGTCCATGCCGGGGAACCACACCTTTGCCCGCAATCTTGCCTTGGTCTTGGCAGCGCCTTGATGTCCTTGATGGGCTAGCTCCACTACCCTGGCCCACAGACCCTGAGGCATCACAATTCTCCTTCCTCGCAAAACCAGCCCTTGGCCATCTGTGGACAGCTCATCTCGCACCCTCCACATCCCTTGCATTGCTACTTTGCACTCAAGATTGGCTACTTTGGTCTTTTCTAAGAAAAGCTTCCATTTCTTATGGTCCAACGCTTCTTTGACCTGACTCAGCGTAGTGTCCACTTTAGTGGCGTCCACAATGTCTCTTAGACTCAGCGCATTTGGACATGCTGACTGCACCTCCATGTTGATAAATACCTCAGTGCTTTCCTCATCTTTCTCTTGAGAGTCATCGGTCTCGATTGGGGAGGGGTGACGAGACAAGTAATCTGCGGGGTTGTTCACTCCAGGTCGATAGATGACGGTAAACCTGTAAGGTTGCAGTAAAACCGCCCATCGTTCTATTCGCGGGGGAGCCAGGCGAGGGCACCCGGCAAACAGTGCAACTAGAGGCTTGTGATCGGTCACCACCTGAAATTCGTGGCCATACAGATATAAGTGAAAATGTTTGCAGGCCCACCGAATTGCCAAAGCCTCTCGTTCTATCTGGGCATACCGTGTTTCAACCGAAGACAATGCTCTACTGGCGTATGCAACCGGAGCCCACTCCTGCGGGTTTTGCTCCTGGAGAAGAACAGCACCCAGTCCTACTGGACTTACATCCACCACCACCTCAGTTCGTCGGCGAGGGTTAAAGTACGCCATCGTTGACTTGTCTAGTAGCGCTGTCTTGATGTCGGTAAATGCTTTGTCTGCCATCGGGCCCCATTCCCACTGATGCCCAGTTTTTGTGAGCTGTCTGAGGGGTTCCGCCATGGTCGCAAGCTGCGGAATAAACCGTCCACAATATGTTGCCATGCCCAGGAAGCTTCTAACTTCGGTGGTGTTGCTCGGAATTGGTGCTTGACGGATGGCTTCCGCTTTACGAGGGTCTACTTGTAAACCATCCTTTGAAAAGACGTATCCGAAGAAATCCACTGACGTCTGATAGAACGCACACTTTTTCTTGTGGAGTGTTAACCCTGCCTCTGACAGCCTCTTCAGTGTAGCCCTGAGGTGTTGATGATGTTCTTCTCGAGTTTTGGAGTATATGAGGATGTCATCACTCAAGTTGATCACCCCTTGCAGTCCCGAGAGCGTCTCCCTAATCACATTTTGGAATACTTCGGCGGCTGAAGATACCCCAAAGCTCAGTCTCTTATATCGCCTAAGTCCCACGTGCGTTGAGGTCCAACTTTGAGAACCACTGTGCACCATTCAGATCCGCTATGATATCATCCATCGTAGGCGTTATGTGCCGCTCTCTCTTAATGGCCTTATTTGGTAGGCGCATATCGACACACAGGCGGATGGCCTCCGGTTGCTTAGGCTTCGGCGCTATCACCATCGGCGACACCCACGGTGTGGGCCCTTCTACCTCCTCAATTACTCCTTGATCTTCAAGCAGCTGTAACTCCTTTTCCACAGCTGGTCGCAGGTGAAACGAGACGTGTCGGTGTCTGAGGGCAACAGGCGTAACTCTGTGATCTATGTGTAGCTTGACACTTTTGCCTTTCAGTCGCCCCAGGCCTTCAAAGAGCTGCGGAAATTCATTAATAAAGCGTTCCGCGTGAGAGTCATATACTTGTTGCGTGAAAAATACTAATTCAAGCTCTTACGCGGTGTGGCACCCCAACAAGGTACCTCGGTCTGCAGCCACCACGTAGAACCTTGCCAATGCTGACGCCTGCGCACTGGACACGGACACCTCCACCGTGCCCCTCAGAGGAAGCAGTTCACTGCCCCCATAGTTGTAAATTCTAGTGGTAGTTGGGACAAGCGATGGTGCTGGATTCAGCTGCCTGAACAGAGTCTCGTCCATCACATTCACTGATGCTCCTGTATCAATGAGTACCGTCGCTGACTTGCCGTTGATGTGGACGTTACTCATGGGTGGGGGTCGCTTTCTCTGTTGCCTTCCCCCGGTGAATGAGATCACAAAGATGTCTTCATCTTCATCCTCTGCGAATACTGGGGTCCTTTGAGCCGTAGTTTCATCAGAATCATTAGTCTCTTTGGTCACATTTCTGACTTTGGGATCCTTTCCTTTCTGGCTTCCTTGCCAGGCTTTCCCGGACCTGCACACTCTCACAAAGTGGTTGTCTTTGCCACATTTGTCACACGTTTTTCCTTTTGCGGGGCACACCGTTGGTGGTTAATGATCATACCCACAGCTTCTGCAGGAGCGTGCGTTCTGTCTGCTAAAATTCACCCTTCGTCCTGATGGTTGACGCGTTTGGATGGCATCTACCTGTTCTTCTTTCACCTGGACTGGGTGTGCGGCTGACGCAGCCGCTAGTGACTGTCCTCTTACTGCCGTCATGGCATACGCTCTCACCGCTGACAGCTCGTGTGAACGCGCCAACACCAAGATATCATCAAGGGGCATACCCTGCTGGCGTAGGATAAGCTTCCTTAGTGCATTTGATCGGCATCCTTGAATAATCTGTGCTCTGATCTCCTCTTGTTGATTCAGGCCTACGCACAAGCTTGCTACTTTTCTCAGTCGTGCGTAGAACATATCCATTGACTCGATATCAGTCTGCTGAGCTTGCTGGAGTTTGAAGCGTTCAAAGTCTGAGTTTAGCTGTGGGTCAAAATGCTTGTTCAGGGCTTCCACTGCCGCGTTGAAGTCCGACTTATCACCCGTGTTTGGGAGTGCATCAAATAGTTCTTGCAGCTCGTCTCCATCCATGAGCAACATGAGTGATCTGCGCACTGCCCCGTCTGTCTCTCTGGTGGCGCAGAAGTAATTTTCTAGTCTGTTTAGCCGTAGGCGCCATCTTGGCGATGCTGTGTCTGGGTCAATCAATTGGCTAAATGGAGGCAGCGCCGTGACTGAGGAGTGAGCAGTGGCGCCTGCTTGCACGGGCAGCTGAGGGTTTTCCTGTGGTGGGGTACTCATGACGTCTCTATTTTATTGAAATAGTGTTTCTCTTTTTTTTTCTTTTATAGTGTCTTGTGTTTGTGTAGTGTATACACCTTTCCTGACCTTTTATGAATTTCCTTCCTTCTTTGTTTTTTTTGTTTTTCTGTCCCTCTGCTGCCTTTATTTGCTCGATTTCCAGGGCTTTCTGCCCTTCCTACTTATTTACTCGGGGTTCCTGCCCCTCTCGCTCTTGTGCTGCACTCCCCTCCCCGGGGAGCACAGCCTGAGCGTCGCCTTGGTGAAGGATGGGCGCATGCGTGTGTTTTCCCAAGCGCACACGCCCTCCCTCGTGGTCCTGCTGAGCCTCCTTGAGACGGGGTGTGCGCGTGTATTTCCTATACGCGCATGCCCTCCTTCTTGCTGCTGGCCGTCGTGTGAGAGCGCTGCTCTCTTCCCAGCGCCTCAGGTAGGGCTGCGTCTTCTTTTACTTATTTCTTTTTTTTTCTTTTTTTTTCGCGCGCACGCCTTTCAGGCTGTGGCAATAAATGACGGGTGTGGCCCGGGGCTCAGGAGGCTCACCTTACCGGGGTGTGGTGCGCTGCTCATTCCAAAGCGCTGCGCCTCTTGCCTGCGAGTCCCGGCACCCACGTGGGTGCGCGTTCTTCTTCTTCGGGTTAGGGCGCAGCTGGTCGCGTTTTTCTTTTGGGTTGTGCACGGGTCACAGCGTGACCTGGGTGCAACGTGGGAGCAACGATCCCGCTCGTCGCCACTGTAATGTGGGGAGGGCCACGTTATAAATGAGGGACAACAATATGACACATACGCCTTCATGCTGGTATAACCGGGGACTGCGTCAGCGTAGCCCCAACTTTATTAGATCACCTCGGTTCCGCCTTTGCAGAACTCGATACAAATTAAAGGAGAGTCCGGGTGGCTCTCTACAATCAATGACACCATTATGATTTACCCTTTTCAGTTACATTATGATATTTAAAGAAAATTCATTTTTACTGACTATGGGGGTCATTCCAATGTTGGCGGGCGGCGGAGGCCGCCCGCCAGAATTCCCCCCTCCGAAATACCGCGCCGCGGTCAAAAGACCGCGGCGGGTATTACAAGTTTTCCCCTGGGCTGGCGGGCGGTTGCTGAAAAACCGCCCGCCAGCCCAGGGGAAAACGACCTTCCCACGAGGATGCCGGCTCGTAATCGAGCCGGCGGAGTGGGAAGGTGCGACGGGTGCAGTGGCACCCGTCGCGTATTTCAGTGTCTGCAAGGCAGACACTGAAATACTTTGCGGGGCCCTCTTATGGGGGCCCCTGCCGTGCCCATGCCATTGGCATGGGCACGGCAGGGGCCCCCAGGGGCCCCGCGACCCCCCCTACCGCCATCCTGTTCATGGCGGCTTTCCCACCATGAACAGGATGGCGGTAGGGGGGGTCGGAATCCTCATGGCTGCGGAGCGCGCTCCGCAGCCATGGAGGATTCACACGAGCAGCGGAAAGTCGGCGGGAGACCGCTGACTTTCCGCTTCTGACCGCGGCTGAACCGCCGCGGTCAGAATGCTCGTTGGAGCACCGCCAGCCTGTTGGCGGTGCTCCCGTGGTCGAGGGTCAGAATGACCCTCTATGTGTGCTATTTAATTTTAACAATTCTAAACGTCACCATTAATACATGATTAAAAACAACTTGAAACTGCTAATCTGTTCCTTTTTCCACTTTCCCCATTTTGTTGCCACCAAATGGAAGTCAGCTCAAAGAAGTCTGCATTAGTCTGGCGGGTTCTAAAATATGCTGCTGAACTAATGGCCTCAGATAATAGGAAGACATCGTTCGTGACTCGTGAGAAACTCTCGGGTTTATATTTAACTAAGGCGCGTAGGAGAGAACGTTCGCTGGTGAAATCCTTGACAATCGTGCTTTAGAATTTCAAGGAAATCCCTTTTATTCAGGAAACCCACCGCAAGGTACTAGCTTCAGAGTGAATAATTCTGTATTCCACGGCAGTAAATCAAAATGCACTGGCTCACATAAAACTGCTTTATTTGTCTTGCTGCTACAAGACCGCGTGTTTGTGGTGAGTACTGGTCAAGTATCTTCTCGAGAAATCCAGGGCCATATGCCTGCCGCGGCAGGTTCGATGGAGCAAGAGGCACTTCACATGAGAATCCTGCTCAGCTCAGTGCCGTCGTTAATCTAGGAGGCAGTCAGCCTTAGTAAAACATTTACAGGCCCTCATAACATTTTGCAGGGAGCAATGATGAGAATGCATTACCTAAGAACAGACTGGGAGATGTTTAAATACAACCAAAATGTGGTAGGGAGGAAAAGTAGAAAAACAGGTGGGTTAAAGAATGATGGTAGAAATTGGCAATAGTATGTATTTCGAACCAATGTTCACAGATTTAATCAAAGTGCTGGCACTAGTCGTCCAGAACGCCTAGTGCATGAACACTGTGTGTGACACTCCAACCACTTTGAACAAGCATTGACAGATCCATAGGTCGTCCTCATACCTTCGATGATTAATGAGTTTGAGTACGCAATAATGCATCAAGCATGCACTCTGTCACTTATCCCTGCATGCATCCACTGGTTAACACACTGACTCCTTTTTTGTGTCCATCCCATCCGCAATCCCACTCATGCAATTGATCAAATCAGTAAAGTACTTTGAGTTACAGCCAAGACTTAAATACAACCAATCAAGGACAAGATTCACAAGTAAAGTTAAGAGTGCAGAGTCTCCTTACTCTTGGTGGAATTTCCGCACTGCAGTGCCCAGTGTGGATATTCTGCCCGACTGCGCACTTTACAAGTCATAAGTCCTTTTCAGCGGAAGGAGGGGAAAAAATTGCACTTACCTTGCTAAAGCAGGCGTTTTAATAAAAAATATTAATGGATATTCATGTATTCGGAGTAATGGGTCTGCGTAGAAAATGTATTAATATAGAGAAAAATAATGCACACATTTGAAAATGTGTCCACTGGAGTGGCCGTCACTGTTCACGAAGTATACTTATTACTAGCTTATTAATATGAAATACGGAGCTTATGTTTGATTAATGTAGTAATACATCATATTAAGGGTTATGCATTATGTATTAGCTTTATTCATTGTAGGCCTTAACTTAGCGGAGGTCCTGGCCTTGTTGCACGGCCTCCTGTCAAGCTGTGTTTCTAAACCAATTAATAAAATGTTTGCTTAGAGAATTAGATTGTGATTTTCCACTGTGCTGACTAAATGTGCTCATAGCTAAACGTCTCTCTCATGAGAACCGCTTGCTAGAAGATGTTGTTCTTGTAAAATGTAACATTATAAGTGTAAAATGTGTAAGACTGACTTAAGAGAACAATGAAGATACTGACTGGAGTACAAGCTGCAACAATATTGTTACCTGACGAGCCGGATGATGAGGACATTACAAGAGAAGCCAATCAGCGATATGTGAACCGAGTAGTAGTAGAAATTATAGATTTGAAGTTTTAGTTTTATTGGACAAAGTGTGAACATGTGATTCCTTGACCAATAGGGACTTGGGAAGTCATTTTAGGAAATCTAACTTAGCAGGACTGCACTGATGGAAGAGAGCAAATTTGCCCATTTTCTTTCTTGCCAAAAGGCCATTACTTTCGCGAGTGTCTTAACAAGAGACAATGTTTAACTTTACTGCTTAAAGACTTTGCCTTTCCTGACTTTGATGCTGAATCCTGATGCCTTGCCGACCAAACTAATGTCCTGATGATGAAGACTGTCTTAGCTTGCTGAGCCATTTGAAGAGTGGTATATTATTTTACTGATGTGTTTCTTAAGACTATTTCCTTTTTCTTTCTAGGTACCAACCACAGTATTTTGATAGAGCCATAGATAGATGTTTTCCAAATTTGTGTTTACTAAATTATTTTGCATGAAGCCCAACATGCTTATGCTAATCTGGTGTTAGATAGGATTCCTAGCTAATGTGTGATGTCTTTTCTTTGCTGAATCTAAATGTATGTGACATTGTTTGCGCAATTATTCTTGTTATTAATTTGCACTGTAACTTTAGAATGTGTAGTGGTTCAAGCTTTGATTAGATTACATTTCTTTCGTTGCTTTGGACAGCCAGTGTTGTTTCTGTATGTTTATCATTTGATTTTGAGATTATTTTATGTGACATTAGCATTGTTATTATAGGGAAATACATGTTCTAACTTTTACTAAAAGGTGTGGTTACTCATAACTGAAAAGTCCTGGTTTGTCACAATTACTGACTCCAATTACTTACTAGTGCTACTGATTATCATTGAATATTATTGCTATTGATTGATTATTGATTATTGGTCTACGTGTACTGGAGTTATGGTGGCAACATCTTAAATGCAAGTCAAAAGGTTAATCGACCTATTCGCGTCACCCCTGTAAGTTTAGTTATTAAGGTCTGACTAAACTACCAGAGATGGTAGCAGACTGATGGTTCACCTCCTTAAGAGGCCATCATAGATGTCCGGTACAGGTTTGTCTCCTTAAGAGAGTCACAGAAATAGCAACAGCTTGATGGTCTGTCTTCTTAATAAATTATCACAAGACGGTAGCAGAAAGACATAAAGATCAAAAGAGATGGTACTAGCTTGATGATTTGGTCATTTGAGAGTTCATTATTACTGAGATTTGGATTTGTTTTTCAATGATACAAATTGGAGAGAAAATGTTTTCCTAAGTCCTGAAATGACTTTCCTAGTATTTTGGAGCCTGCCAATGGTTGTTTGAGGATGTTCTCAGCATTCTAGTGATAGAGTGAATGAAGTAGGTTTTGCACTTGCGCAACTTATGCAAATCGCTGGTGAATTGTGATGTTTGTGAGGGTTTAGGGAGTTTGCGTACTCCAAATGAAGTGGTAGAAGGAGTGTGCGTACTCCACATTGTGAGAGTAGGGAAGTCGTCAAACTTCACATGTGTGTGGCGCTTTGGGCTCAAAAAATTGTCCACGTGGTTGTTGATGTATTGACCCTGCGTGGTCTAAGACTCCGGAGTATATAGAAAAATGTGTATGAGATACTTGGTTATATGTTGTAATCTGTCTGGTTTAATAGGTCGATCGGGCGTGGTTGACAAGTCAGACTGTAAGTCAAAGTGAGTGAAAGAGAATTTCGACTGAGATCTGGCTAGTCCCATGTGCACCAGGACAGGCCCACTGATCAGTTGAGAGTAAAATTTGTGGGACATTTTTGCTTGCGAATCTGGGAGACTGAGAAAGAAGGAGTAGCTGTAAGAGCGGGAAGAGCCGTCAGTGAAAAATCCATAAAGTTTCTGAAGCGATTGTGTTATCTTTCCTGTAGTAAACCAGAAGATTTGTTTTTTGATTTTGGGGTTAGTGCTTGCAATTTTTGCATTAGTTTTGTGTGAATCAGAGTTTGGGAGGACAGGCCGCAAGACTTTGTCAGCTGCAGTATGTGTGGATGTGATGTCATTAGAGCTACGCTGGGATAGGTCAGTTAGTAAGAAGGGTTGCGCACAGATTGGCAGCCATTCGTGAGGCACAATTGGTTGAGAATGTGGCCGAAGAGAATTCTGGGATTAAAAGTCACTTCCTGATTTGATTTTGAATAACATAAAGGTCGAAAAGATGAACTTTTTCAAGGCTTTAAAGAGTGCTCTAAGGGGAGATATGTACATTACAACAAGTATAGGTAAGGCTACACCACCAGAAGGTACACCAGCTTACATTGTAATGGAAGAAAAGGGTGTCATGCCATGTCTTTGGCTTAAGCAATGGTGCAAAGTGACAGAGAAAGATGGGAGTTTAGCATTTCCTGCTAACGGAACTTTCAACTTGATGGTTTTAGAGTATTTAAGGATGGTGCTCTGTGAATCGAAGCCCCTTCTGAGACCAGCACAGTTTGAGGTATTAGCGATCTAGGAGCTAGTAGCCAGACAGCAAAAGCAACAGAAATTCGAGAGGAGAATGAGAAAGGCAGAAAATACATTAACAAAGACTAGGTGGGACAGTGTTCAGAGAATTTGGAGAAATGAGACTTTGCACAGAATTAAGTTGTTTCCAGTGATTACACAGGACAATGAGAAGGAAGGAAGAAAAACGACTAGAAATACTAACAGAACCCCGTCCGAAAGTAGTGGAGGAAGAATCAGATGATGATGAATTTATTTTAAAAGTTATTGAGAAATCGTCCACCACCATATGCAGCACATGAGAGTGGTCCGAGCACCAGTGCTGATCCTTCAGCTCTGACACAGGTTAATGGGACAGTGAGTCCGGTGCAGGTTAATACTAGCCTGACACAAAGTACGATGCAGGGTAGTCTTAACACATCTACTAATCCAGTGCTATAAAATCAGGTGCAACCGCCACAGGTCCAGAGAATTCACCCTGATGTAGCCATTATGGAAACGACTACAAACTTAATGGTGCCTATGGAACAGGTTTTCCCGAGACCGATGTTGGATCAAACAGAACCAACTCCACTTTTACTACTGCCCCAAGTGCAGCCACAAGTTATGCCAAGATTCACTCCAGTAACAGTCAGATATGTCTTAAATGATGAATCTGAACATGGGAGTTACTCTCCCACGGAACTTAAGTACCAGACCAACCCTAGATGCTATATCTCTACCTATTACTGTTGGTTCAGCCGTACCCTTATTTGCACAAAAGAAAACCAGTGTATGTGAACAGGGCATCATGAGACAGAATGCAATGGGGGGGAGGACATAATGAAAACACTTGAGTAGTCTCTCCTGTGGGTCAGACTATTGACGGATCGAGATCACTGCTAGACCTTAGTACATTCGGAGTACTTCCAGATACTATGGTAGGGTTAAACATTAGCCAGAGCTTGAAATTGCTGACACCGCAAAACCCGAATGCAGTTGCCCAGCAGGTGACATCTGTCCAAGCCAGCAACATCTTGTCGCAAGGTTTGACTGATCAGCAGTTGACTGAATTGTTAGACAAGCTGAATATCCTGCAGAGCACTCCTAAGGAAGAGGATTGTTTGAACTATGCTAGGCTAAGCATGGAAGCGGGTGAGCTCATTGATGGGACTATGGATGTGAACAGGCTAGAATCCTACACAGAAGAAGAATTGAGATATCTGTGCCCGAAGATTACAAGCGAAGTGAGCAATGTGCATCAGAAGCTAACAGACCAGGCAGAGAAGTGTGGCATAGAAATAGAGAAAACAAAGCATTTGAAAAGGAGCTACATATTAGATTTTGAGACTAAAGATTTTGAACACATAAGATCTGCCAGAATGAAGGCACCCCTTAGGGAATTATTTCAAAGTGCCCAGACCTGGGGAGCACTAGACAAATGGGAAGGCGTTGCAGTATGCAAAATACTGTAGTGATGACAGTGAGCTGAAGAAGAGCAAAGCTGAAAGAAAAGGCGATGGTGATGCAGATTAAAGCTGCTCAGACAGGCATGCAAGGGAATTGTCCACAACAGCTACCACAGCAGCAGCAGAGAAACATGGTGTTTCAGCCCCAGGTAGAGGTCATGGACGTAATATGAATCGCGGTCCTGACGTGGTTACTGTAGTGGTTCAGAATAATGTACAGAGAATTAATAAATTATTGCCTTGTCACGTAGCCGTCAGACATTAGAAACTGGAGTGTCCGAAGTCGGTGCAGGAAGGTGTTGTTCAGCAAACAAATGATGTCAATTTATTCCAGAACATGAGGGGACCAAGAATGAGAGGTTCTAATCCAAATTTTCAAAATAATATGAAGCAGGTGCAGAATTTTCAACCCATGCAGTAGGTGCAAATGGCACGTGTACAAATGACACAGTTGCAGCCAATGAAGCAGCAGGTTCCCATGGTACCTAGACAGCAATTTCAAATACCTGAAGCCCCAATGGAACAGCAGCAAATTATTAACCAAAGTAATAACACATTATGCAATCCCGGAAAATTGCCAATCTCAACTTGAACTGGATCTGCAATCGGGTTTGTCAAATGCCACAACCTGAACTGTTCTACCTGAAAGGGGCAAATTTGGATCTTCTGCGCTTCTCATTGAAGAGCTTGTAGTTCCTGTGTCAACCAAGAATAAAACTCTGTGGCCCATAACCTTTCCCTTTACATAGGGACCCCTTTGATCTACTTCTAAGGAGGTTGAAGCACACATGGCTCCACATCTGAACTTTCGCTCACCCAATCATCGTTTATTCCAGTCTCATTTTGTAACGGGAATTGGTGCACTGTGTTATTACTTTGGTTAATCATTTGCTGCTGTTCCATTGGGGCTTGAAAAGATTGCCATGGTGAAATGCAGTGCACATCTGAAGTCTCAGGACTTCGTGTCAATGGGTAATGGATATGCGGATCAAGTCACAAGGTTTTGCGCTTTGAACTGTATATCCTTCAAAGATAAGTGGGAACTATTACCTGAAGAAGATGAAACCTCCGAGTTTTGCATTGAAAGTAATTGATACATTGGAGGAATTGAAAATGTTGCAGAATAATGTTGACAGGGAGGAGAAACGTTCATGGAGCAAAATGAAATGTGTGTTTCAGAAGAGGGTCAATTGGTTTTGCCTAATAGCCTGTTGTCTCAAATGGCTAGGTATTATCATGGTCAGGCACATGTTGAGAGGGATGCCATGATTTGTTTGTTCAAGCACGATTGGTTCAACCCAAGGTTTAGACAGGTTGCTAAAGCAGTTTGCCAACGTTATGTCATTTGCCAGCAAATAAACGCGGGGAAAGGGACAGTGGTTAATTTAAGCCACATCGGAAGAGCAGGAGGTCCATTCAGCAGAATGGAGATGGATTTTACTGAGATGTCTATGTGTGGAGGTTTGAAATAAGTGCTGATGATTGTTTGCATTTTTAGTCACTGGATTGAAGCTTACCCTACACGTAGAAATGACAGTCTCACAGTAGAGAAACTACTGCTTAGGGGACTGCTTAGGGGACTGATACCACATTTTGGGTTTCCAACCCCTTAAGAATCAGATAGGAGATGTCACTTCAACAATGAAGTAATTAAATTACTGTGTGCAGCATTAAACATTGAGCAGAAGTTGCATTGTAGTTACCGTCCTGAAGCATCAGGACTAGTGGAACAGATGAATGGTACCTTAAGGTCAAAAGTTGCAAAGATGTGTGCATCCGCGAATCTGAAATGGCCAGACACACTGCCTTTAGTTCTGATGACAATGAGAAACACACCCTACAGTAAGACAGGATTGTCGCTGCATGAGATCCTTATGGACTGAGCCATGAGTTTGCCAGCGGTGCCGGCAAATGCACTTGTCAACGTTGCAGATGATATGGTGTTGGACTACTGCAAAGGTCTGGCTAATGTGGTTCTCTCTTTCTGTCTGCAGGTGGAGGCCACCACACTGCCACCGAGCCATGACCCAGGGCACAATCCGAGGGCCGGTGACTGGGTTGTGGTTCGGAAACATGTGAGGAAAACGTGTTTGGAGCCTCATTGGAAAGGACCTTTCAGGTAGTTCGGACAACTACCACAGCTGTAAAGTGCACTGGTGTTCCAAACTGGATCCATGCCAGTCACACAAAGAGAGTGATATGCCCAACTGATGAAGAAGCAGAGTTGTTGAAAGTATCAATAACAGCAAAACAGGTCTCAGGGCCGGAAGGAGAACAAAGGGAAACTGAGACCAGATATGAGCCTGTTAAGGACTATTCAGTCACTGTTGTGAGAGACGAAGGAGAAGACCTCCAGGAGGGTGACGGAGAGCCTATCTCAATTGAGGCAGCAGGAGAGCTTAGCCAGAGGAGGGCTTTCCCAGAAGCAGATGATTTTGAGAGACAAACAGAGCAATTGACACACCGCTAGGGGGAAGGAGTTGAGGCAGTTCAAAGTCACTGTGATTTGACTCATCCTGAACCAGTTGCAGGTCCGTCAAGAGAAGACACCATAGAACAAGGAGAAGTTACAAGTTCAATACTGAAAAGAACATTGACCAAGGGTCCACTGAAAGGAGATAAGTGGCCGGAGTCACAAGTAAAGAGAAAGGAAGTAACGGAGGGAGGGAAAAAGAAATTGCACTTACCTGATGCCTCGCCTCTGCCGCTCCTGCCGCCTGACTGCCTTAGGTGAACCTTGCTGGGCTGAAGATGTCACAGCCCGGTGGGTATGACTGCTGCAGCCTGGCAAAGATCTTGGAGGTTCTCCCCCTCATGACAAGAGGGAGCATCTCTGATAGACTCAGGTGTAGATGTCACAAGTTTAATCATTGAAGTGCCCAAAGCCATGTTTTGATCAGTGACGCTCATCACAGGGTGGGGTCAGCAGTCTCTATGACCCCATCCCACTCTGTGATAAGGTAGAGACTATTTGAGTCATTAAGGTTTTCTTCTACCCACCCGATATCACTACTGTGGACTGGTAAGTTTTATTTTTTTATGTTTGGTGTGTGCGTGTGTAGGAGTATTAATGTATGTGTATTTGTTAGTGCATGCTGTGAATGGGTGTGTGTGCGTGTGAATGCATGGTTGTGAGTGAGCGTGTGTGTGTGAGCATGTGTGTGTGTGTGTGTGTGTGGATCGCTCACACCCCGCCTGCTCAAATTAAAACTGCCACTGCCAGCTCCACACAGTGAACTACAGCAATAGAGGCCATGTACATCAAAATGAAGGAGCAGTTTAAAGCAGTCTGGGTAGGTGTTAGACCTGACAGCCTTAGGGTGGTCACCCCCAACTTTTTTGCCTGCCTCCCTCCTCTTTTTTACACTGTTTTTGCTGGTTTTAGGACTCTGTGTACTTTACCACTGCTAACCAGTGCTAAAGTGCATATGCTCTCTCCATTAAAACATGGTAACATTGGCTCATACCCAACTGGCATATTTAATTTACTTTAAGTCTCTAGTAAAGGGCCCTGCATGTGCCTAGGGCCTGTAAATTAAACGCTACTAGTGGGCCTGCAGCACTGATTGTGCCCCCCACATAAGTAGCCCCTTAACCATGTCTCAGGCCTTACACTCCCCTTTTTATACATGTAAGTCACCCCTAAGGTAGGCCCTAGGTAACTCAGAGGGCAGGGTGCTGTGAAGGTAAACGTCAGGACATATATCTGTGTGTTTTATATGTCCTGGTAGTGGAAAACTCCTAAATTTATTTTCCACTGCTGTGAGGCCTGCTCCTTTCATAGGCTAACATTAGGGCTACCCTCATATACTGTTTGAGTGGTTGATTCTGATCAGAAAGGAGTAGACAGGTCATATTTAGTATGGCCAGAATGGTAATTGAAAATCCTGCTTACTGATGAGGTTGGATTTTATAACACTATTTTTTAGAAATGCCACTTTTAGAAAGTGAGCATTTCTCTGCACTTAAATCCGTCTGGGCTGGGCTGGTTGACAGCTCCCTTGTGCATTTTACCCAGGCAACCACAAACACAGGATGGTCAGTCACACCTTCACACATCTGCATACTGAATGGGTCTTCCTGGGCTGAAACGGAGGAGGGCCTCCCCTCACACAATGGACTGCCAAACCCCCTACTGGGATCCTGGCAGACAGGGTTGTACTGAAAGGGGACCTTGTGCACTTCAAAGGCACTTTTGGGTTTTGGTCCCTGACCCTACCAATTTAGACACTTCTGGATACTTCAAGATACTCTTTGGGACAGGCACTCTGCCCCAGAACCTGCAACCTGCCAAGAGAAACTGCCTGGCTGCCCAAAGGACTCAACTGGACTGCTTTTCTGAGAAGGACTGCTGCCTTGCTGATGCCCTGATGCCTTGCTGGCCTCTGGCTCTGCTGAGAAGTGCTCTCCAAGGGCTTGGATTGAGCTTGACTCCTGTTCCTGAAGTCTCAGGGCCCAAAAGACTTAGGCGGTCATTCTGACCGCGGCGGTCGGCGGTCGCCGCCCGCCAAGCGGTTCCCACCGAAAGACCGCTTTGCGGTCAAAAGACCGCGGCGGCCATTCCGGCTTTCCTGCTGGGCCGGCGGGCGACCGCCAGAAGACCGCCGGCCGGCCCAGCGGGACAGCCCCTTCAACAATGAAGCCGGCTCGGAATGGAGCCGGCGGAGTTGAAGGGTGCGACGGGTGCAGTGGCACCTGTCGCGATTTTCACTGTCTGCACAGCAGACAGTGAAAATCTTTGTGGGGCCCTGTTAGGGGGCCCCACGGCACCCGTTTCCGCCATCCTGGTTCTGGCGGGGGACACCGCCAGAAACAGGCTGGCGGGAAGGGGGTCGGAATCCCCATGGCGGTGCTGCAAGCAGCGCCGCCATGGCGGGTTCCCTGGGCCAGCGGGAAACCGGCGGGAAACCGGCGGGAAACCGCCGGCTCCCCTTTTCCGACTGCGGCTTTACCGCCGCGGTCAGGAATCGCCCAGGAAGCACCGCCAGCCTGTTGGCGGTGCTTCCGCAGCACTCCGCCATGGCGGTCATGGACCGCCAAGGTCAGAATGACCCCCTTAATCTCTGGAAAGAAACTCCTCGTGCAGTGAAAATAGATTCACAGCCTGCCGGAATCAACACAGACCCTGCCTCGCGGTGAAAGAATCACCGCATCGCCGTCCGGAACAACGCAGCCAGGGTCGTCGAGTGGAGATCGACGCAGTGGCAGCATTGCAACTTGAACTTCGACATACAGCCCAATGGATCGACGCATCGTTGGACCGGAATGACGCAGCCCAACTTCCTGCGTGAAGAATCAACATAGTGCCTGCCATGCGACAGAAACTCTGATGCATGCCCAGGATTTCTCTGCATCGTCCCTCGGCGTCAAAAGAGACCCTGCATCGCAAAGAGGATTCAATCCTGCGTGCCGGAATTCTATGTAAAGCCCTTGCCCCATGGAAAAGAATCGACGCATCGTCTGCGTGTGCCCGGAACTCCAACGCACACCATTCATTTTCAACACATCTCCTCCTCTGCGGTCTCCGTGCGTGTAATTTTGACGCACACCAGATACTTTGTGCTTGCAGAGACAATTGTTGCTTTTAAGAACTTAAGACTATTCTTATTGAGTCAAGATGGCCAAAGCACACAGAATAAATAGTCCAACAGTGTGGCATAGAAGATCCCTGATGGTGTGTTGTCGGTTGAAGGAAGTAAGAGGTTGAAAAAAGTCTTAAGGCTTAGTTGTAGATGGTGTCTTTATTTGTAGGTGCTAGAAATCATAGTGCCTTCATCAAGATACAGCCAACACGTGTTTCGTCACACAGCTGACTTCATCAAGGCTGGGCCGTCCGGCCAGAATGGTAAGTAAAGTAAGTGCCCGGTGATCAGCTAAGTGGGCTGTAGGAAATTAAATAGATCTATTCAAATAAGTTGATCTGTAAGTAATAAAGCTGCCCATGCAGCAACAGCTGAGTATGGTAATGAGCAAGTGTGGTGTGACAGGTATAGGAGACCCTGATAAGCCTGGAATCAAAACCTGTGAGAACCGGTATGGACAAGTGTAGCGCGCGGTGTCCGGAGCGTGTAATGCTATTCTTATTGAGATCAAAGTGATATTTTCAACTAGAGATTATCAAATCTTGCTTGTTTTGACCTTAAATTAATCAGATAAGTATCTTATATTTTTCTAAACCTGTGTGGTGTCTTTTTGTGGTGTTTTCACTGTGTTATTGCATTATTAATTGCTCAAATACTCAAATACATCACACATTGCCTTCTAAGTTAAGCCTGACTGCTCAGTGCCAAGCTACCAGAGGGTGGGCATATGATAATTTGTATTGTGTGTGACTTGCCCTGACAGGAGTGAGGGTTCATGCTTGGACAGGGGGTAACCTGACTGCCAACCAAAGACCCAATTTCTAACAGTGGGCTGTCAGGAACATGCATAAACAGGAAGAAATGCCTTACAAAGATGAGTAAAGTTAAACTTTGGGCCTCATTTAAATCTTGACAGAGGTGAATACTCCATCAAAAATGTGACGGATATCCCATCCGCTGCCATCCCATTATATCCTATGGAGATCATAATATGGCAGATGGGATATCCGTCACATTTGTATTCCATCTACCGGGATATAAATCAGGCCCTTTGTGCCCAAGTGGTGGCACGGAAATGTAATACTAAATGTGAGGATGATCATATTGTGCACAGACTAAAGGCCCTCACATTGAGAAGAGCCAGTGACTGAAGTAAGCTGACCTACTACCCCATGTGACCCCATGCAGTATTCTGTGGTGAGCATACAAAAAATGTAATTGAGAATACAAGAGATCATTGGATGAAGAGGGATGACTGAAACCTCTATCTCTGTATGCATATGTATGTATTTTATAGGATTTGTTTGGGAAAAACAAAAAAATAATGGCTAACGCCAGACTTAAAAATGGGAGTGTTCATTCTGATGCATGCATATTAAGGATACTAAGGCCCTCATTATGAATTTGGCGGCAATCACTGCCGACCGCTGTGCTGTTGATGAACAAAAGACCGCCAGTGGCGGTGAACTGCACACAACCGTATAATGATGCCAAAAAGACAAAGCTGCAAAAATCCTGCAACCTTCTCCCACCGCCAGGGCCAATGACGGCAGAAAGTCAGTACACCTCACCTTCCAATCGCCATGCAGACAAATCCCCCGCAAACCAAATAGTGATGCACAAATCAGCTTGACGGACAGTGAATAACGAATGACTATTGGCAGTACGGACCGCCACCCCCAGCAATGGCACCCGCCAACAATAAATGCATATTTAACAAGGGCATATTTCCAAAGATAAGACTACCACACAGTTGAAGAGTTAAACATTGATAACTTGAAAATATCATGGATTTCCATTGTTTGGCCCTCATTATGACATTGGCGGTAAATTCAGCTTACTGCCATACTGACTGCCGCCAACATAACGCCGCCGCGCGGATAACCGCCAAGCTTTTTATGACACATAAATAACAATTCGTCACTATACAGCCACACACACAAGTCCACCAGCCCAAAGGTCAGTGATAAACTGGCGGTATCCAACACCACACCCTTACGCCAACAGCACAACGCCCACAACATTATGACTCACGAATCACCGAGGCAGACATTCAATGGCGGTACACCATTGGCAGTAAATAACACCGCGCTCAAAATACACACACTCAAACAAAACTACACCACATTGGACAATTTAAACTACACACACCTAACATCCATACACACACCACACCCACACACCCACACCAATATAACACCCACACTATCCACATCCCTTTACGACTAGAAAGAATTGCCACAAGAGAGAGGTACAGCAATAGCACCCACACGACCAGAGCCACATAACACCACCACCTATACACCATCCATGCACCTTATATCACACACCCCAAACACATCACCCCACACACCCTCACCCACACCACTCACACTACACCCATGGCACCACAATGGCACCCCAGGTTCTCAGAGGAGGAGCTAAGGGTCATGATGGAGGAAATCATCCGGGTAGAGCCACAGCTATTTGGAGCACAGGTGCAGCAGACATCCATTGCTAGGAAGATGGAGCTATGGCAGAGAATCGTCGACAGGGTCAACGCCGTGGGACAGCACCCCAGAACAAGGGATGACATCAGGAAGAGGTGGAAAGACCTACGGGGGAAGGTACGTTCCATTGCAGCAAGACACCAACTAGCTGTACAGAGGACTGGTGGTGGACCCCACCTCCTCCCCCATAACTAACAACATAGGAGGAGCAAGTCTTGGCAATCATCCATCCTGAGGGCCTGGCAGGAGTAGGGGGAGGACTGGACTCTGGTAAGTCAAATCTCTACTTCTATCAACCCCCTACCTGCATGCCATCAAAACCACCCACCTCCCACATACCCCACCAACACAACCCACAAATCCCAATACCAAGCCCTGCATGCAACACCAATGCATGGACACCTCTCACAGACCTGCATCGACACCTATCACCACTGCATGCACACTGGTGAGAATCACCTAGCCCACCAAATAGCAACTCACACAAAGGCAAATCTGCCAGGGCAACAACAACCATAGAGGGCAAAACACCCATGCACAATATGTCACACGCAGAAAAAATAATACTGCATTCACATCCCCACAGGTACCCCAGCCAATGTCACCGAAGAGGTGCCAGCAACATCCAGTCCCCCCCAGAAGAGGCCCACAGTGTTTGACAGCAGCTCTGGTGACCTGGATCTGGATGACCTCCCTGGCTCATCAGGGATCTCAGGACAGTCGGCTATCCAGGCACAATCAAACACCACCACAGATCCTCACCCCTCAGGAAACACCACCACAGCACCCACCCAGCGGGCCCATACCTCTGTCCCCAGGACACGTCAATCAGCAGCGTGTCCACCACTACAGGGACCCCAGGCCACCCCACAAACACATCAAACAATGTCATCAAAAGTCTGGCGGAAACAGAACACAGAAGGGAAAGGACTCACCTGTGGAGACTCAGGGAAGAACCACGCCGCCATGGATCCCGAGTTGCATGTCTTCCCCATGCCCTTCTACCTTCTGCTCCATTACGAACACCAACGCCGGCAAAGATGACCACAGTGAGTACTGCCACTTAGCACACAGGGGAGAGGGTGAGGAAAAAGAGAGTGACACACACACACATGCAGCACACACTCCCCCAAGACCATACACACAAACAGATGCAGTAACATTATATATTTACCCCGTACCCCTAGGGAATAATGCAAGGACAAAAGGAATTAATTAAAGTGAGGGTAATAAGATAAAATTGTATAAATGCGTGCACCCAAATAAAAAAATATATACTTATTTACAAATGTAGGGACACTGCCCAGTCCTCAATGTCCGTGGGCCACAAGACCACATCACATAGTCAAAGGCCCCACTTTACTCCTGCAACAACATGGAGAGAACACTGCAGGGGCATCATATCAAAAATAGCCAGGCTCGGGGGCGTGGTCTGGCCGCGATCCATGATGGCCGCCTGAGAGCCGAGCGGCGGGCCACGCGGCAGCGGCGGCGGCGCTGGGGGCACTCCGAGGGACCCCCGAGTGCAGCGAGGGCCGACATAGGAGCTGGAGACGACGAACGGCCGACATCTGTGATGTGGGGGGAGCGCCCTCCCCGGAGACGCCGGGCGGAACGAGGGGAGCAGGCTTGAGGCCTACGGCAGGCCTCTAAACCACGGCCTCGAGTGAGGAATCACCCCGACACAGAGAGACGCGTCCCTCGCTGAAGCCCGAAGTGGGGGAGCGCGCCCTCCGTCCCTACCTGCGCCTTGACAGCGGCTCATCTGTGGCTCCCGGAGCCGGCAACCGGCCGGGACGCCACCTGCCCCCTCCCTCCCTCCCGATCGATCGCTGCCGAAGGGGGAGAACGGAGCCGACCAACATCACGGCCCGGAACAACAACAGGAGGTGGCCCGAGGCTGACGACGCACCTCCCAGTGCCTCTCCACCCTTCTCCCTTCTGCCGGGGGTGACGGGACCGGCGACAAGAGGCCTCACCACCAGCGGAGCACAACGGACGGCTATACCCCCCCCCCAGCCTTACCTGCTCCAGAGAAGGCCCCCTGAGGAACGACAGAGGCCCTGGAGAGGATGGAGAGGTGAGGGCCGAGCCGGTGAGTCAGAGAGGATGAGAGATGTACGGAGATGAGGGTGGTAGATGAGTGAGAGAGGGGCCGCGAGTGAGGAGAGAGAGAGAGGAATATAACAACGAGCGGAGAGAAGAGGAAAAGGACGGGAAGAGGAGAAGGCAAAGAGCAAAGGAGCAAACACTTCCTAATAAAAAGAGGGGCAAGCACAAGAGGGGGCAAAGAGTAAGGAACAAAAAAAAAGAGGAGAAAAAAAAAAAAAAGAGCAAGGAAAACGAACAACACAAACATAACAACAAAAGAAGCAATATCACACTAGCAGGAAAAGGGAAAAGCCACTGTAGCCTCCAACAAAGCTAGAACTAACGAGGCATGGAGAGGAAAGAGGGCCAGGAATAACATCGGACCTCGGCTCCAAAAAAAACAACTCCTCTCTCCACAGAACAGCACTGCGGGATGCTGAATGCTATAGAGCCAACACCGAGATCCTTCCCCTCGTATATATACACGAACGACAGCCCTCCCAGGAGGCCACTTAGAGAGGTACTCCCCTGAACTCACCAACTACTCTGAACCCCCCTTGCTCCCCCCTCCGCCACCCTCTCTCCTGTGCCGCCCACGCTGATCGCCCTCATTGAGACACGGACAGGCACCCCCTTGGATCCCCACCTGCAGGGAGAAACCCGCAATGCCCAGAGGCAAGACGGCGGGTAAAGTACTGTGTAAACCCGCTCGCCAACTACTCTTCTCTGAAGCCCTGCGCCAACAGAAACATCCTGCTACCGCAGACTCTCCACCCCCCTCACACGACACCATGTCAGACAACACTCAAGGAGCATCAATGGATCGTATACTGCAGGAGATATCGGCAGTAGGCCGCAAACTGGAAGGTATGGACACTGCCATGTCAGCATTAACAGCGGAAACGAGATCCATGCGCTTGGAAATAGCGGGCTTCCAGTCACAAATCTCCGGACTGGACCATCGAGTAGCGGCTGTGGAAAGTCAAGTGGTCTTACAGACTGACAGAGATCATGAACTCTTGTACCTTTGCAGCAAGTTAACTGACCTTGAGGACCGAAGCCGCAGAAACAACGTCCGCTTCCTTGGATTTCCGGAAGGCATTGAGGGTACAGATATCCTCTCTTACCTGGGAGACACGCTTCTCAAACTAGCCGACATAACATTTGACCCCCCTCTGGAATTTCAAAGAGCGCATAGACTTGGTCTCAAGAGACCAAATGGAAAAGATCGTCCTCGTCCAATCATAGCCTGCTTCCTCCGGCACGGGCAGGTCCGTCAACTGTTACAGCTATCCCGAAGGCAAGGTCCACTCCGGCTCGGTCCCCTCGAAATCCGCCTTTCAGCAGACTTCTCCAAAGAAACAGCAGATCGAAGAAGAGCCTTTCTCTCCCTCCGCCCTCGCCTTCGCCATCTGGACGTTAAATTCGGCATCTTCGAGCCAGCCAGGATGTGGATAACTAAGAACGGAGAGTCACGAACCTTCTATGACCCAGAGGACCTGAAGTCATTCCTAGAGGGGTTGCATGATCCGACACAACCCATGGAATCAACAACCCTATCCCCCCAAGACACACAGAACCAAACTAGGGGAATGGGCCAATCGGAAATTGCTCTGGACACCGACGGAAGACCTACTACAGACCACCAAACCAGGGGCAGAGACCTGGAGAGATTAACAAAAAGTTTTGATGAGAGGGGCCAAGTCCTACAGGCGGTGGCGATGCACACACAGCTGCCGGACAGAGACAAGTCCCGATCCCCTTTGAAACCCTAGGTGCCTACTATCTGAAACCAACATGGACACAGTTTTCCTACAAGCCCTCGCTATCTACAGCCACAGACTGTCATAGAAACGTTGCAGGAAACATAGGAACTTTGATGAAAGAGTCCTGACACAGAGAAATGATGAGTACTCTATTTTAATGTATACTCTTCAGACATTGTACCACGGAGAACCGCCCCCCCCCCTCAGAAGGCTTTAACTGCCTCGGACTGCTTAGACTGTTCGGATTGTGTGATAGTTTTTGTTGGCTCCCGATTACTTTTGTTTCTCAACATCCCTCCCCTTCATGCCGGGTAACACTTACCATATCCCACATCACTTCTCCCATCTAGAATCAGGATCTATAATGTCCTCTGGAAAATATGGGAACTGACGCAATACCCTTGCACACTACTGGCTTGCCCTGGCAGGGTTGGGGCAAAATGATTCTGAACTGGGTTTTGAGCTCTAGACCCCGGTCTACTAACAAACGTAATAGTGACATAATGATGGGCGCTGGTGCAAAGCAGAACAGACCACAGATGCCAAGTCCCAGAGCATATACATGCCGCAACCCCTCAGAATAACCAAGGGGAAGCGACCTCAGTAACAACAACACCTGCCCCTGTCCTTTCCTCACGCTTCTCCCATCCCCCCCCCACACAGGGACGCGGCCAACATGCGACCTCCCCTCCTCCCCCCATCCTCTGGTCACAAACACATACCACACCCCCCAGGCATAATTGGAGGCATTCCGCGGAGGTCTGGGGCGCCTTGTGGGCGCCACCCCCCTACCCCCCCCCAGCGTGGGGCCCGCTGGCCGGGCGTCGAAGCTCAATCGGCCTAGGTTTTAGACCCGCCGGTTAAAGTTCGTGTACTTCGGGACTTGTATCCCGGTCTCCCTTCTTTACCTTCTTTTTTATTTCTTCTTTCCTTCACTGTCTCCTTTTTATTCTCTTTTCAACTCCTCTTCGTATCCAACGCGCCCGCCACCCTTCCCCCCCTTCCCCCTCCCCGACATCCTCTTCAGTTCACAGAGTCCACCCCACTCCCCCGAGCTCATACCCCCGGGTGGGCGGACACAGGAAACGAGGATGCCCAACCGGATGGGAGCACCGGTAGTTCCCCTCAGGGTGATATCATGGAACGTAAACGGCCTTACCCACTTTATCAAACGGAAGAAAGTCCTATCCTACCTTAACTCTAAGCAGGCAGACATCGCCTTATTACAAGAGACACACCTAGTCAGTCTTGAATCTGATAGACTACGACGTGACTGGGTGGGAACCGTCCTGTTTAGCTGCACCCCACCCTCACCCGATACGGAGAATGTCCCAAGAAAAAACGGGGTGGCGATCCTCTTACGCAAAACCCTCCCTTTCACGGTCGTCAAATCGTGGACAGACCCCGAGGGCCGATACATATTTACCAAACTGAAAATCGGGGACTCAACACTGTGTGTGGGATCAGTCTATGCACCAACAGGTCCCAAACGCCTCTTCTTCCTCCAGCTCAATCGACTTCTAACCGAGATAGGGGCATCCCGTTACGTTATAGGAGGAGACTGGAACCTAGCAAGGGACGCAGCATTGGACAGGACGGGGCCTCTAGACATGAGCAACAACGCAGGCAGGGCCATCCAGTCTGATATACTCGCGGATAATGGTTTGGTTGACCACTGGAGGCTGACTCACCCAACGGACAGAGAATTTACCTTTGTCTCGCCGGTGCACGGTACCCAATCACGGATCGACTACTTTCTCCTATCCCATAATCTTGTGGCCCATACCTTGGGGGACGACATACTGGAGAGAGGCCTCTCAGACCACTCCCCAGTCCTTATAGCCATCCGCTTAGGCCTGGTATCCCCGGGCCGAAAACCCTGGAGATTAGCGATCCATCGATATCGATCCCCCCAAGGTAAGTTGCAGCTACAGGATCATGCGACCACTTTCGCCCAAGACAACCTCGGTACGGTTGATTCAAGTCGAACTATGTGGACCGCAGCCAAAGCTTCGATACGGGGACAGCTCATGCGGGATGCGGCTTTAGCGAACAAAGACAGAAAAGAGCAACAAGTGGCTCTGGAACTCGACATACGCCGACTAACCAGACAATATACAGCACACCCCTCCCTTCCAGGCCGCCGAAGTCTAGAGCAAGCCCAAATGGCCCTTAATGAGCTATACACCACCCTGGCCGAATTTGCATTACAGAGACTCCAAGGGAGACACTACGAACAGGGTGAGAAGGCGGGACGACTGCTTGCAGCCCAACTCCGTCAAAGAGCAGCCGCTCTAGCCATCCCAGCCATTCGCTCTCCCTCCGGGGACATACTGACCTACCCGCAGGCCATTGCAAACGAGTTTGCCCAATTCTATAGACACCTTTACACGCCAGAAACCACGACCTAGCGCAAGCTACCACCTTCTTAAAGAAGCTAGACCTCCCCTCCCTAACAGACGAGGGCCGTAGCATATTAGAAGGGGAAATAAGCAGACAGGAGATAGATAAAGTTATCTCTGACCTCCCGTACCACAAATCACCCGGAGAGGATGGATACCCTGCAGAATTTTATAAATGGGTAGGGGCAGGGGCGATTGATATCTTATGCGAAGCCCTCAATGAAGCCTGCGAAACACAGACATTAGGGGCCATATCCAATAATGCCACAGTAGCTGTCATACCGAAGCCTTGGAGAGATCCTTTATTATGCAGCAGCTACCGACCCATCTCTCTACTAAACGGGGACATCAAAATTCTAGCAAGCGTCCTAGCAAACAGATTATGTAAAGTAATCCCGTCCTTAACACACTATACACAGGTGGGGTTTGTACCGGGCCGCACGTCTAGGAACCACCTACGAACCCTGTGCCATACCTTATGGGCGGCCAGAGACTCCCCGGAGTCGGCGCTGGCCCTGTCCTTAGACGCCGAAAAAGCGTTCGACCGCATAGAATGGCCCTACCTATTTGCAGCCCTAGAGAGATTTGGTCTAGGCAACAAATTTATCTCCATGGTACGACTGCTCTATGATCAACCCGCGGCCAGAGTCAACTGCGGAGGCTTCCTCTCAGACCCTTTCCCTATCCGAAGGGGTACACGGCAGGGGTGCCCCCTTTCACCTCTCCTGTTCCTTTTGGCAATGGAGCCCTTGGCGGCAGCTATCCGGTCCTCCTCCTCCATAACCGGCCTACCACTACCCGAAGGCACCTCCAAGATATACCTCTACGCTGACGATATCCTCTTAACACTCACGGACTTGGAAAGTTCCATACCGGCCCTATTAGAGGTAATCGAGGACTTAGCAGCCCTATCAGGATACCGTATTAACTGGGACAAAAGCGAGGCACTTCCGCTATCGCGAGTAACCACAAAAGCGGCACTCCTAGGCTACCCATTCCGGTGGATGCCAAAACATCTTAAATACCTAGGAGTGCTTGTTAACCCAGGACTGGCACACATGGTGGCGGACAACATTGACCCTCTCATCACGCGGGCGAAACTGGACTTTGCAAAATGGACCCAGTTAGGCCTCTCCATGTGGGGCAGAGTACAGGCGGTTAGAATGGTGACGGTACCCCGCTTCACCTATATCCTAGGTCTCCTACCCTTACAAGTGCCCCTCTCCACACTAAGAGGCATTGATGCACTAATTAGATCATTTGTGTGGGGAAAATGCGACCACGGCTATCACCAGCCAAGCTTTTGGCCCGCCGCATAAACGGGGGAATGGGACTCCCATCGGTGGAACACTACTCTTTAGCCCTCCAAATGTCTCAGCTATCCAATACACTATCGAATATACCAGATCCCCCCTTGTGGATAGCAGTGGAAAAACTACTCCTGGCTGCGAACGAAGGACTCGGTGGACCCTACCGTGCAGACCTCCCAGCCACTAACTCAGTGAATCCTATCCTGGCGGCGACCAGGGCATCCTGGCAAAGGGCCCACCGACTGTTTGGGGTCCACCCCCTCATACATGCCCAAGCGCCCCTGTGGCACAACAGTGGCCTACGCATAGGTGGCGAGGTACTCCATTGGCCGCAATGGAAACAGGCAGGCATCCTCACCCTCTCACAGGTCCTGGAGAACGATGTGCTCCAACCCTTCCCCAAGTTACGGGAGGAGTTCGGCCTACACCCGAACCAGGAATGGAGATACATGCAACTCAAGCATTGTCTCTCCCAAAGGAATACACCTCCACTGCGGGGATCCCTGCCCTCACCGATAGTGGCTTACCTGCAGCAATGGGGACAAGACAAGGGAGTAATGTCGGGTCTCTATGATCTAATTATTCGACGGCTTTACTCCCAACCGCTAATGGACAAACTACGTCTACGGTGGCAAACCAGGCTGCAGCAGGATCTAGACCCAGATGATTGGGAAGCTACCCTAGAGACACTAGACAGAGGCACCCGGGAAGCACGCTTGAAATTCTGCCTCTTCAAAATCTTACATGAATGGCACTGGTCCCCAGCGAAACTGCATAGGACCGGACTCCTCCCGCATGCGAACTGCTGGCGATGTCCAGAAAAATCCTGTGACCTGATACATATCTTAGTAAACTGTACAACAGTACGACCATTCTGGGATGCTGTGAGCTCCACTCTGGCTGAAGTAATGTCACTTCCGTCACCACTTCCTCCTGCCCTCATACTTCTGCAAGATACGACCTCCCTACCAGACCTCCCTAGACCACACAAGAGACTATTGCACAGAGCGTTATCTACTGCAAAACTTTGCATACTCAGACATTGGCGGTCAGAGACCCCCCCAAGCCCGGAGGAATGGATTACAGCCATGATCCGCACTGCTATGCATGAACGGATCATCTATAACTTACAAGACCAAGCTCAAATATTCCTACAGGTATGGGCTCCCTTCCTAACAAGGGGGCAATAGTGCCCTACCCGGAACCACCATTGTTCCCTTCTCCCTTCCCTTTCCCTCCCCTCCCCCACATGCGTCTTTTCCCCCCTTCTCCCCCTCGCTCCTGTACCTCCCCCTCCCCCTCCCTCTGTATTCTCCCCCCTCTCCCCCTCTTTATCTCCCCTTCTCTTTCTTCTCTTTTCTCTTCTTTTCTCCTCTTCCCCTCTTCCCCTTCTTTTCTCTTCTTCCCCTTCTCCCCCTCCCTTTTCCTACTGTTTCTTCTTCTTCCTTCCTTTTTCCCTCTTTCTTTCTTTCCTCTCTCTCTTTCTCTTTCTCTCTCCCCCTCGCCCCTTATCCCCACGTCTCTTTCTAAATACCCACTAGACTCCGAACGTCACCTACCAGCAACGCTCCAAACAGATCTCCATGGTAGATCCTCTCCCTATGTCGTCTGATAGTCACCTGATCCCAACCGAAACTGACCACAGAGTTGACACGAGCTGCAACACCCATTGTCCGTGCAGCGACATCCCTCGCTTCCCAAGGTAGCACTCCCAGGTCCTCTCGTCTGAACAGGTACAACCTACCCTTTACCCTTATATCTTTATCCTCTTTAAACCCCCCCACATAGCCTAAAACATGTTGGAAGTGAACTCTACCTCAGGTTTTTATATTACGACTGCTACCTTGTTTGTGCCTTATGCGTTTTCTCTTCTTCTTTGGTTTCCTAATATCACTGATGTGCAATTACTCTTGATTGACGGGACCCTGATCCCACTGACTCTGTATCATATTGTGTTATTAACAATAAAAGAAAAGTTAAAAAAAAAAAAATAGCCAGGCTCCTCGGGGACGGGGACTGGGGTGGCACCTCAACCGGAAGACAGTACAACGCCACTGGTTCTGGAGGGGCCAACATGCCCTGTGATTGATCCTGGCGAGTGCAAGGCCACAGTCTCTCAAGTGGGTGACTTGCCCACTGGCTCTGGAGGGGCCAACATGCCCTGTTCTTGATCCTGGGGAATGCAAGGCCACAGTCTCTCAAGAGAGTGACTTGCCCACTGGCTCTGGAGGGGGAAACATGCCCTGTGCTTGATCCTGGGGAGTGCAAGGCCACAGTCTCTCAAGTGTGTGATTTGCCCACAGCTTGGTCCTGAGGAGTAAAAGGCCACAGTCTCTCAAATGGGAGATTTACCCACTGGTTGGTCCTGGGGAGTGCAAGGCCACAGTCTCTCAAGTGTGTGATTTGCCCACAGCTTGGTCCTGGGGAGGGCAAGGCCACAGTCTCTCAAGTGGGTGATTTGCCCACTGCTTGGTCCTGGGGAGTGCAAGGCCACAGTCTCTCAAGTGGGTGACTTGCCCACTGGAACTGGAGGGGGCAACATGCCCTGTGCTTGATCCTGGGGAGTGCAAGGCCACATTCTCTCAAGTGAGTGATTTGCCCACAGCTTGGTCCTGGGGAGTGCAAGGCCACAGTCTCTCAAGTGGGTGACTTCTTCCATTGGTTCTGCAGGGGGCATTGTGCCCAGTGAGCTTCATCTTGTGGAGGATGGGGTGAGTGGATGGCTTCTCCAATGGTTCTGGAGGGGGCATTGTGCCCAGTGAGCTTCATCCTGTGGCGGATGGGGTGAGTGGATGGCTTCTCCACTGGTTCTGGAGGAGACATTGTGCCCTTTCAGCTTCATCCTGGGGAGGATGGGGTGAGTGGATGGCTTCTCCACTGGTTCTGGAGGGGCCATTGTTCCCTGTGATGCAGATATTAGGAAGTGCAACGTCACAGTCTCGCACCTGGGTGTCAGACCCATAGAATTTGCATGGGCCAGGCCACACAACAGCCCATGGACGCAGGACTACACACTGTCTGCAGGTGGTGACGGCTGCTTAGTGGTGCTAATGGTGAAGCTGGCAGTGGTGGGGGAGGCTCCAGCCCATCCCCTGCAGCCTCGGACGTCTGCCCACTGGGGCTGCTGCTGCTGGCAGTGGTGCTGGTGGCGGTGCTGGCAGTGGTGGGGGGAGGCTCCAGCCCATCCCCTGCAGCCTCAAATGGCTGAACCACCATGTTTGGTGGTTGGGTCTCTGACTGACTCCCAGCACCAGGCCTCTTGTCCTTTCTGCCTGCTGGTGCAGGCCCCTTGCCCTTCCTGCCAGCAACTGGGGATGGCTCCTTGCTCCTTTTGGCAGCAGCTGGGGACTGCTCCTTGCCCTTCCTTTCAGCAGCCAGGTATTGCTCCTTGCCCTTCCTTTTAGCAGCGGAGGGTGCCTCCTTGCCCTTCCTTGCAGAAGCTGGCAGTGCCTCCTTGCCTTCCTTGCAGCACTTGGTTCAGGCACCCTTTCAGTGTGGTTTGCTGGTGCCCGGGATCCTTTCCCACCTGGAGTAGCTGTGGAAACTACTGTGCCCGTGGACTGGGTGGCTGGGGTGCTTGCCTGGGTTTTGAATACCCTGGCCTGATGTGAGGGATGGGGGGGCAAGGTAAGAGGTCAATGTTGGCGAGGAAAAGCTTCTTAGGGATATTGGGGTGGAAGAGGGAGATGGTTTGGGAGTGGAGGAAGAGGGAGTGGTTGTAGGAGGTGCCAGTCTTCTGTGTTTGGGTGCAGGTGCATGGGTTGGATGCTGTTGTGAAGTGGATGGCTGTTGGATGTCTGAGTGCTTGTGTTTGTGTACTTTGGGAGGAGGGGGCACAGACACAGTGGGAGAGGACACAGGGGACGTGTGCATGGATGTGGAGGTGGTGACCGTCAGTGAGGACAGTGTACTGATAGGTGTGCTGGTGATGGTGGTAGTGGATGAGGATGTATTGCATGCAGGTGTGAGTGGAGACGCAACTGGGAGGGAGGTGGAAAACGAGGAGGAGGGGGACACAGTGGAGGCAGTGGATGTTGGTATGTCTGCTTCTGGATGGTGTTTGTGTGAGTGCCTGTGGGATGAAGTGTGGTGCTTGTGTTTGCCATGTCCACTCTTGTGTGTTGTCCTGGGTGCATGCTGGTCTGACTGTGTGCTTGGGATAGGTTGGGGTTGAGGGGAATGGGATTGGGAAGAAGAAGTTGGAGAGAGGACGCTTGAAACAGGGACAATGGCTGTCATCAGAGAGGAGGCCAGAGCATGGATTGATATATGCTGGGCCACCAAGCCGGTGTGAATGCCCTCCAGGAATGCATTTGTCTGTTGCATTTGGGCTTCCAGCCCCTGGATGGCATTCACAATGGTTGACTGCCCAACAGAGATGGATCGCAGGAGGTCAATAGCCTCCTCACTCAGGGCAGCAGGGCTAACTGGGGCAGGGCCTAAGGTGCCTGGGGCGAAGTAGATGCCCACCCTCCTGGGTGAGCGGGCACGGCAAACTCTCTGAGGGGCTGCTGGGAAGGCAGTGCTGGTACAGGGGTGGCGGATGTACCTGTAGCTGGGGTGGTTAAAGAGGTGTCTGCCACCACTAGGGAGCTTCCATAGGAGGAGGTATTGTGTCAGAACTGTCCCCTCCTGTCTCCGCCGTGGTGCTCCCCTCGCCCTCCGTCCCACTGGTGCACTCACAGTCGGTGGATTCGTCAGTGGATTTGGCCTCCTGGGTCCTGTGGGATGCAGCTCCCTCCATCGCCAGTGATCCTGCTCCTCCGCCAGATGATGCTAATGCACATAAGGACAGGGTCACAAAATAAAAAGGGGGGGAGAGACAAAGGATACACTTGGTTAATGGCGCCACCAACACCACCTTTGGCGTATACAACACACTCACACACAGGAAACAGCCCTACGCAATGCACTGCCAGTCACCAGCCCATGGATAGGGACACCTAAAGCAAATTTCAGCATACCTGAGACCCACAGACCCCTGCCCAGTAGTGGGTGCCTACTAGCTTGGTAGGTGTACTTTCACATCAGAGCCCCTCCCTACATGAGACCTACCCTGCAATGCCAGGCCTGGCCTAGGGGCACCCACAGGGCCCCCACCCGGATACCACCCCACCAGGCATAAGTTGTAATGATGGGCACTGTACTCACCCCCTTGTCGCTGCAGTGATGCCCCCAAGCGCCCATCTAGCTCCAGATAGGCCACAGCCAGTATGCGGGCCATCAGGGGGGTCAGGGTTCGATGGGCACCCCTTCCTCATTGGGAGGCCATCCCCAGATGGGCCTCCACCATCTTCCTTGCTCATTGTCTCACGTCCTCCCACCGTTTCCGACAGTGGGTGCTCTGCCTGCCGTAGACTACCAGGGTCCGCACGTCCTTGGCGATGGCACGCCATATACACTTCTTTTGATGGGTGCTGACCTGCAGAGATATAGACACAGGGAAAGGTATTAGTCCGACTGTCCTGCCTGTTAAACTCATGGCCCACCATGCCCCTTCCCATCCCCATTAGCACAGACATGGCCCACAATACATGCTGCACGCTGAACAGGGCCCATCCACCAACCCACCCCACACAAGGTCCTCAAACACACCACTCCATGCATTCATGCACCATGCACCATGCTC
The DNA here is from genome assembly GCF_031143425.1 of Pleurodeles waltl. NCBI lineage: Eukaryota > Metazoa > Chordata > Amphibia > Caudata > Salamandridae > Pleurodeles > Pleurodeles waltl. The sequence continues at coordinate 936,262,436 of NC_090445.1, forward strand.
ACAGTGTACTCACCTGTTGGTCTGGAGGCCCATACAGCAGTCGGTACTGGGGTAGTACCCCATCCACTAGTCTCTCCAACTCCGCTGAGGTGAAGGCAGGGGCCGTTTCCCCAGTCACACGAGCCATGGTCGGTTCCAGACAGAGGTCACAGCAGCACTTGCAGTGTAGGTCCTCTCCTGTTGAAGGTCAGGTAGCAAGTGAGTGCACAGCTAGAAAATGGTGGTCATGTCTACAGCGGTGCGTACTGTCACCGCCGGCATACATCACTATTGGCCATTGTACCCCATAGGGCCCAATGATGAGTTGCACAGAGGTTCTCGACCGCCTCCTGCAACGGCGCGCAAAGTCAGCGGAATTACCTAATTTTCACCTGTCCCTCCATACAGGACAGGCATACACCATTTTGGGGGGGTGCAGGCCATGGATCCTAACTGTGTCACAGTACACAAATGCACCATTTGTTATTTCCAACAAATATCTGTTACAATCATAACATGCATTGAACTGTAGTGGTTGGTATTTAGAATGTAGAGAAAATGACCAGCTGCTCACTCTTTTGCCCCTAGATTGCAACCGCTGCAGATAAATAGGAGATGGAGACATCCACCAGTGTACAGACCCCTGGTGGACTTGGCAACAATAGAGGAGAGTCACATTATCCTCACCTATAGACTTGACAGGGCCACAATCACAGAGCTGTGTGTCCAATTGGAGCCTGCCCTATTCTCTGCTATCCGTCACCCCAGTGGGATCACCCCTCTTGTGCAAGTGCTATCAGTGCACCATTTCCTGGCAACTGGCTCCTTCCAAGTGACAGTGGGCTTGGCAACAGAAATGTCTCAGCCAATGTTCTCAATAGTGCTGACCAGAGCGTTGTCTGCCCTGATAAACACATGTGCAGCTACATCGTTTTCCCCCAGGAGGAGGATTTGGCCACAGTGAAAGCTAATTTCTATGCAATGGGACATATCCCCAACATTATAGGGGCTATTGATGGAACACATATTGCTTTTGCCCCCTCCCCGGCAAAATGAACAGGTGTTCAGCAATCGAAAGAGGTTTCGCTCCATGAATGTGCAGATGGTGTGTTTGGCGGACCAGTACATCTCCCATGTCAATGCAAAGTATCCTGGGTCTGTGCATGATGCCTTTATCCTGAGGAATAGCAGCATCCCAAATGTGGTGGCTCAACTCCAGTGGCACAGGGTGTAGCTAATAGGTGAGCCCTGGTTACCTCCCAGTGTATGTTGGCGTATGGGTATAGTGTGGGCCCTAAGTGTAAGTATGTGGCTAACAGTTGTCCCTCGAGATTTGCAGGTGACTCTGGTTACCCCAACCTCTCATGGCTACTGACCCCTGTGAGGAATCCCAGGACAAGGGCTGAGGAACTTTACAATGAGGCACATTGGCGATCAAGAAGGATAATAGAGAGGACCTTTGGCCTCCTGAAGGCCAGATTTTGCTGCCTCCATCTGACAGGTGGATCCCTGTGCTACTCATTCAAGAAGGTCTGCCAGATCATCGTGGCATGCTGTATGTTGCACAACCTTGCCTTGCGTCGCCAGGTGCCTTTTCTGCAGAAGGAGGAGGCTGGAGATGGGCGGGTGGCAGCAGTGGATCCTCTGGACAGTGAAGATGAGGAGGCAGAGGATGAGGATGATGAGTACAACAGAAGTGCAACAATTCGTCAATACTTTCAATGACACACAGGTAAGACAGTGGAAATTCACATTTAATTGATAGTTTGGTGTTTGACATTGTCACTGGCAGGCTGGTTTTCCCACTTCTATGGCCACTCACTGTACCCATTGGCATCTCTATTTGCACATATTTGTGCCCCACTATCGCTCCTGGTGTGTTGACTGCAGCCACCTACAGGTCTTTCCTATGTATACATTACTGTACAGTTGAATTGCAATGTTTAAACCTTGTTAAACAAATACATCCTTAAATCATTTGACATATTCCATACTTGTATTTTTTCAAAGGGTGTTTATTTAAGTGCTAAGAAGTAGAGGGGGTAGTGGAATGGGCTGGGTTGATGATGGAGTAAACTCCAGGATAGAGTCCAGTCTATTTGTATCACAGATGCATTGTCCAAGGGGGCATAGGAAGGGGAGCAATGGCAGTTCAAGGAGGACAGGGTGACAGAGTGGGACACAAGGGTGACAATCAGGAGAGTCTTATTTCCTGGCGGGGGTCTTGGCAATAGTCTCTGGCTTCTGCCTGGATCGCAGGGGACGTTTGTTGGGTGGTTCTCCTTCTGCAGGGGAGGGGTGCTAGCGGCCTGTTGGTCCTGTGGCAGGGCCTCCTGTCCACTAGCGGCAGTGGAGGTGGAGGGCTTTTCATCGGTTTGGCTAGTGTCAGGGGGCCGCTCTTGTGCCACTGCCTCCCTCATAGTGTTGGCCATGTCTGCCAGCACCCCTGCAATGGAGACCAGGGTGGTGTTGATGTCCTTCAAGTCCTCCCTGATTCCCAGGTACTGTCCCTCCTGCAGCCGCATGTTTTCCTGCAACTTGTCCAGTATCTGGCCCAGCGTATCCTGGGAATGTTGGTATGCTTCCAGGATCACAGGGAGTGCCTCCTGGAGAGTCAGTTCCCTGGGCCTGTCCTCCCCCTATTGCACAGCAGTCCTCCCAGCTTCCCTGTTGTCCTGTGCCTCTGCCCCCTGAACCGTGTGCCCACTGCCACTGACCCCAGGTCCCTGACCGTCCTGTGTTTGTGGGGTGACTTGGGGTCCCTGTATTGGTGGACACACTGCTGATTGACGTGTCCTGGGAACAGAGTTATGGGCCCACTGGCTGAGTGCTGTGGTGGTGTTTCGTGAGGGGGAGGCTCTGTGGTGGTGTGTGACTGTGCCTGGGTAACAACTGTCCTGAGATCCCTGATGGGCCAGGTTGGTCATCCAGCTCCAGGTGACAAGAGCTGCTGTCATCACTGTGGGCCTCTTCTGGAGGGGGACTGGATGTTGCTGACACCTCTTCTCCGGTGACATTGGCTGGGGTACCTGTGGGGATGTGAATGCATTGTTATGGTTTCTGCGTGTGACATATTGTGCATCGGTGTGTTGCCCTTTATGGTTGTTGTTGCGCTGGAAGATTTGCCTTTGTGTGAGCTGCTATTTGGTGGGCTAGGTGATTCTCTCCAGTGTGCATGCAGTGGTGATAGGTGTCCATGCAGGTCTGTGAGGGGTGTCCATGCATTGGTGCTGCATGCAGGGCTTGGTATTGGGATGAGTGGGTTGTGATGGTGGGGTATGTCTGAGGTGGTGAAGTGATGGGAGTGAGGGTAAGGGTGGGGGCTTGTGATGACATGCAGGTAGGGGGGTGGTAGAAGTAGAGATTTGACTTACCAGAGTCTAGGCCTCCTCCTACTCCTGCCAGGCCCTCAGGATGAATGACTGCCAAGACTTGCTCCTCCCATGTTGTTAGTTGTGGGGGAGGAGGTGGGGGTGCATTGCCAGTCCTCTGTACAGCTAGTTGGTGTCTTGCTGCCACAGAACGCACCTTCCCCCGTAGGTCATTCCACCTCTTCCTGATGGCATCCCTTGTTCTGTGGTGCCTTTCCACGGAGTTGACCCTGTCCACGATTCTGCGCCATAGCTTCATCTTCGTAGCAATCTTCCTGCACCTGTGCTCCAAATAGCTATGGCTCTAAATGGATGATTTACTCCACCTTAACCCTTAGCTCCTCCGCTGAGAATCTGGGGTGTCGTTGTGGTGCCATGGGTGTAGTGTGAGTGGTGTGGGTGAGGGTGTGTGGGGTGATATGTTGGGGGGTGTGATGTAAGGTGCGTGGATGGTGTATAGGTGATGGTCTTATGTGGCTCTGGTTGTGTGGGTGCTCTTGCTGTATCTCTATCTTGTGGCAATTCTTTCTAGTCATAAAGGGATGTGGGTAGTGTGGGTGTGTGTTTTATAGTGGTGTGGGTGTGTGTGTGCTGTGTGTGTGGTGTGTGTATGGGTGTCAAGTGTTTGTAGTTTGAATTGTCCAATGTGGTGTAGTTTTGTTTGAGTGTGTGTATTTTGAGCGCAGCAGTATGTACGCCAATTGTTTACCGCCATTGAATGTCCGCCGCAGTGATTCGTGGGTCATAATGTTGTGGGCATTGTTCTGTTGGCGTAACGGTGTGGGTTTGGATAAAGCCAGTTCATCACTGACCTTTGGGCTGGCCGACTTGTGTGTGTGGCTGTATAGTGACGGATTGGTATGTGTGTGTCATAATATGCCTGGTGGTTATCTGCCGCCGCTGCATTATGTTGTCAGCAGTCGGCATGGCAGTAGGCGGAATATACCGCCAATTTCATAATGAGGGCCATAGTGTAATGAAGTTGGGCAACTTCACTCATGCAATTGGAGTTGTCTGTGTTTCTGATTTTTATGTGCGCTACTGTTTACAGTTCATGTAGCATGCATGCATATGGTGTTGCAAATGTTGGGGCCACCTTGCTGAAGCTCGTGACTGGAGGGCTACTGTACATTATGGTAATGTTTAGTAATTGTTAGACCTGGGATCTTTTGGCGTGTTCTTCTGATCTCCTGTTTTTATGGTATGCTGGGCTCTGTTTTTGCTGGTTTATTGCCTCTACGCACTTTACTACTGCTGATCAGTGCTAAAGTGCATATGCTCCCTATGTAAATTGTACTGTTGATTGGTTTATCCATGATTGGCATATTTGATTTACTGGTAAGTCCCTAGTAAAGTGCACCAGAGGTGCCCAGGGCCTGTAAATCAAATGCTACTAGTGGGCCTGCAGCACTGATTTTGCCACCCACATAAGTACCCCTCTGAACATGTCTCCGACCTGCCACTGCAGTATCTATGTGTGCAGTTTTAAACTGCCAATTCAACCTGGAACGTGTACCCACTAGCCAGGCCCAAACCTTCCCTTTTTATACATGTAAGACACCCCTAAGGTTGGCTCTAGGTAGCCCCATGGGCAGGATGCAGTGTATGTTAAAGGTGGGACATGTAATGATGTGTTTTTTTACATGTCCTAATAGTGAAATCCCGCTTAACTCAGCTTTCATTGTTGTAAGGCCTATCCTCTCACAGGTTAACATGGAGGCTGCCTTTAAATATCCTTAAACTAAAGTTTCCCTTTGAAAGCAGATAGAAAGATGGAGCTTGCAGCCTGAGAACTCACAATTTAAAAATACATATTTTAGTGAAGTTGTTTTTTTAGATTGATAGTTTAAAAATGCCACTTTTAGAAACTGGGCATTTTCTTGCTTAATACATTCTGTGCCTCTGCCTGCATGTGTTTTCCACGTCTTGGTCAGACTGACAGTAGGGCTGTTGTGAATTCCCTCTAGACAGTGACATAAAGGGAGCTGGGGTATAGCCTGAATATCCTGATGGGCCATCTGGGCTACAGTGGAGGGAGGAGTGGTCACTTACACCTGAAAGGGCTGTGTCTGCCCTCATGCAATGCAGTCTCTGACCCCCTGGTGTGTGTGTAGGGCCTGGCCTGGGCAAGGCAGGATCTTGTCAACAGCAGAGACTTTCCTTTGAAGTAGGCCTACTTCAAAGGCAGAAAGGGGTATAAGTAGTGGACCCAAAGCCCTAGACTTTTAGAATCTTTCTGGATCAAGAGAAACCTCTGCCAAGGAGAAGAGCTGGAGGAGGAGTTCTGCCCCTTTGCTGTGTGTGCTTTGCTGGGTTGGCCTGCAGTTGCTGTTTCTGCCTTAAAAGACAGTAAAGGGTGACCTTTGCTGTGTATTCTGCTTGAGGGAGCTCTCCGAAGGGCTTGGAGTAGTGTTTGCCTCCTGTTGGAAGTGTCAGGGATACCAAAGACTTCCGTTTCATCTGCCTGCAGAACTGGGAACTGTGTGTTCTATGCTGTTCAAGAAGAAAAACCACCGCAACGCTGGCAACGATGCAGTTGGCCTGCACCGTGACCTGCCGAGGCCACACAGATCTGCACATCCTTGCTTCACACCACAACCCTGGTCTCACCGACGTCACCATCTGACACCACCACCAAGCCACTGCTTGCACCGTGACCTGTGGGCCCACACTCCGGCATTGCCTTGCACACACTGCAGCCTGGGCATCCCCAATGCCACCGCTCTTGCTGACACCGACTACGCTGCCTGCACGTTGCTTGTGGACACCGCTCGTGAGGTACACGAAACACCGTCCTGTCTCGCATCACAGCCCCGGTCCACCGACGACAGCACCATCAACTTCAGTGTTGTCACCAGGCGTCCCTGTCTCCAACACGACCTGTAAAAGCCGCAGGGAGCCCGTCCCATGCCGCACCGCCCACTTGGGCCTACCGACGCTGCTGGATGCCATCACTGAGCTGCTGCCTGCACAGTGACCAGTGGGCACTGCACGTCATATCGTCCCGCTTCACACCACAGCCCCGATGCCATCCACTCCTGTGCTCCTTACTTCATCAGCCCAGAGTTCGAACTTCAACGGGCGTGACTTCAAGGGCCTGACGACCCCCACAACGACCTCTAGAACCGACACCACCACACCAGCGATGCCACCCTCTGTACCTCAACGCAAAGATCACCACACCCTGCATTTCAAAGGTACGGTTTGCCGGTTTATCCAACACTGCAGCTGTCCAGCGACACCACGGCAGCCTGTAACTGTTGGATTTGTTGTTCACAACGCCATGCTAGCCCCAGACGGAGCTATTGACTTCAAGGAACTGTGTTTTTAAGTAATTCTTGTAAAATTTGTATTTTATTTAGTGTATGTTGGATTTTTATCATATTTGGTCTCATATTATATAGATAAATATTGGCTATTTTTCTAAAAATGGTGTGTTGTCCTTTTGCAGTGTTTTCAATTTGTTACTGTGTGTTATGTACACATTCTTTACACATTGCTTCTGAGATAAGCCTGACTGCTTGTGCCAAGCTACAATGGGGGTGAGCAGGGGTTATCTGTATGGGTATCTCCCATATCCTGACTAGAGTGAGGGTCCCCACTGCCAACCAGAGACCCCATTTCTAACAGTAATCAAAGCAGTTGTTCAAGTGTGTTCAGGCACATGTAGTGACCCTATTTGTCTTTATAGTTTCAGCATCAGCACAGGCAAGCGGAGGAGACAGGGCCAAAATGCATTAGGAAGCAGGTGGCCACGGTACCTCCATTTAAGAGACATCAGGCACGGAGGGACCCAGTGGCCCTGAGGGTTAGGGGAGTTCCACAGAAGACACAGGATCAGCGTATTTATCTTTGGATTCTTCCTTCAGTGGCCACTCCCTAGTGGTGGCGGACCCATCAGGACTTGTACCTGAGTCATCCTTGTCCACCATCCCCAGTTCCATCTCCACCTTCTCTGTTGTCCAACCCAGTTGGCCCTGCCCACACACCCGAGAGGGTGGATGTCTCCTTCTCACCAGTCACCTCACCCCCTGCCCCCGTTACCACTGCTGCCATGAGTAGAGAGGCTATTGACCTCCTGAAGAGTATGTCTATGGGTCACACTACCATTCTGAATGCCATCCAGGTGCAGGGCACCGAGCTTCAGCAGGTGGTTGCATACCTGGAAGGCGTTCATAGGGGCAAGTTTGGCCTACAGAGATCTCTTCAGGCTCTGGCCTCCTCATCCAATATCCTTTTTCTCCTACCTTTCTCAAGCACACACACACATCTGCATGTACCCACCTCAACATACACAAGCAGCACACATAAGCGCAGGCACCACAAGACATATCTGCATGCAACCATGCAACAGTTACTCACACAGACCAACACACCCACCATTCCCACAGACTCCACCCCCACTGACCCCCACTCCACATCATCCAAACCCACATGTACCACCCCAAACCAAGAGACACACACATCACAGCCACCATATTGCCAGACACTACAATAACCCCCCAAACTATCCCAACACCCACAGTCACACACACCATAACCCCAGACACCACCCCAGTACCCACGGATACACACACCACATGCGTCGATCCGGACAGCAATCGGGTCCGGGCAGGCGCTGCGTCATTTTTCCATGCCCAGCAAGGTTTGCATTGAAAATCCTGCCGCACAGTGTTAGCAAAACCACACTGTGGGGGTTGCGGTGTTGCCAGCCTCCGTTAGCGATGCCGCATGCCGTTTCTCCAGACGCGAGCGTCGATCTTCCAGCTGCACTGCAAGCAGTGAATTGATTTCAGCTGCGGAGCTGGCGGAGCGTCTTTTCTTCAGCTGTATCTCGTATGTTGCGTCGGAAATTTCCCCGCACGACGGTCTGTGTGTGGATTTTCAATCTTGGTCTGCCAGCTTCACCTGTCAAGGCCCAACAGACTGGATAGGGCAACACTTGGCAGGGCAGGAGCCTCAGCAGAGAGTCCAGATTCTGGCAGGGGAAGTCTTTGATGGCCCTGAGACTTCATCAACAGGAGGCAAGCTCAGGACAAGCCCTTGGAGATTTCTTCACAAGCAGCAATGCACAACAAAGTCCAGTCTTTGTCCTCGTTCACCAGGCAGAAGCAGCAACTGCAGGACAGCTCCACAAAGCACAGACACAGGCAGGGCAGCACTTCTCTTCAGCTCTTCTCCAGGCAGAAGTTCCTCTTGATGTCCAGAAGTGATCTAAAGTCTGTGATTTTGGGTGCTCTTTTTATACCCATTTTGGCCTTTGAAGTAGGCTTACTTCAAAGGAAAGTCTCTCTTGTTTGTGAAATCCTGCCTTGCCCAGGCCAGGCCCCGGACACACACCAGGGTGTTGGAGACTACATTGTGTGAGGGCAGGCACATCCCTTTCAGGTGTGAGTGACAACTCCTCCCCTCCCTACTAGCACAGATGGCTAATCAGGAAATGCAGGCTACACCCCAGCTTCCTTTGTGTCACTGTCTAGAGAGAGGTGCAAACAGCCCAACAATTAAACTGACCCAGACAGGGAATCCATAAACAGGCAGAGTCACAGAATGGTTTAAGCAAGAAAATGCCAACTTTCTGAAAGTGGCATTTTCAAACACACAATCTTAAAACAAACCTTACCAAAAGATGTATTTTTAAATTGTGAGCTCAGAGACCCCAAACGTCTATCCGCTCCAAAAGGGAATGTACACTTTAATCATATTTAAAGGCAGCCCCCATGTTAACCTATGAGAGGGATAGGCCTTGCAACAGTGAAAAACGAATTTGGCAGTATTTCACTGTTAGGACATTTAAAACAGATTAGTATATGTCCTACCTTAAACATACACTGCAGCCTGCCCATGGAGCTACCTAGGGCATATCTTAGGGGTGTCTTACATGTAAGGGAAGGTTTAGGCCTGGCACGTAGGTACACTTGTCAAGTCGAATTGACAGTTTAAAACTGCACACACAGCCACTGCAGTGGCAGGTCTGAGCCATGATTACAGGGCTACTAATGTGGGTGGCACAACCAGTGCTGCAGGCCCACTAGTAGCATTTGATTAACAGGCCCTGGATACCTCTAGTGCACTTTACTAGGGACTTACCAGTAAATCAAAGATGCCAATTATGGATAAACTAATCAACAACACAATTTACACAGAGAGCATATGCACTTTAGCACGGGTTAGCAGTGGTAAAGTGCTTACATTTCAAAAGCCAACAACAACAGGTCAGAAACAATAGGAGGCAGGAGGCAAAAAGATTGGGGATGACCCTGCATAAGGGAAAAAGTCCAACACACACCATACCCCCAGACACTACCCCAACACCCATGGACCCACACACCACACACACACACTACCCCAAGACACAAATCCAACACTCACAGACACAGCCACTACTCCCACCTTAGCCATTCCCTCCACCTCCCAGCCCCTAAGAATTGCAAATGCCCACACTCACACATGCACCAGATAACATCCAAATCCAAGCATACCTCAGACATACACACACCAGCAGCAACAACACTCAAAGCAACACAAAAGGATGATGGACGGAGTGCTGAACAATGGAAACACTCCCCCCCAGTCACAGATCTGGGTTTAATCCATCGTTCTTTTGCTCACCATGCCACCCCAGTTTGGACCCAGCCATATGCAAATCAGTCTTGACCCTGTTCCTCATGGGAACAGTCCAGCCCAAACTGCCAAGCCAGGTCCTCCCTGGACCGGAAACAAGCATCCTGGGAGCGGTTTCAGGGTATCACCCTTCATCAGCCAGGCTAGCTTGAATCCAGTGGCACGTGAGCAAGGGACCCACGTCTGGGCATACCCTTCCCACATAGGGCAACTTTAGCAACACAAAAGGATGATGGACTGAGTGCTGAACAATGCAAACACTCACCCCCAGTCACAGATCTGGGTTTAATCCATCGTTCTTTTGATCACCATGCCACCCCAGTTTGGACCCAGCCATATGCAAATCAGTCTTGACCCTGTTCCTCATGGGAACAGTCCAGCCCGACCTGCCAGGCCAGGTCCTTTCTGGACTGGAAACAAGCATCCTGGGAGCGGTTTCAGGGTATCACCCTTGACATGGGTCCCTTGCTCACTGTACCACTGGATTCAAGCCAGCCTGGCTGATGAAGGGTGATACCCTGAAACCGGTCCCAGGATGCTTGTTTCCGGTCCAGAGAGGACCTGGCCTGGCAGTTCGAGCTGGACTGTTCCATGAGGAACAGGGTCAAGACTGATTTGCATTTGGCTGTGTCAAAATTAGGGTGTCATTGTGAGCAAAGGGATGATGGATTAAACCTAGATCTGTGACTGGGGGTGAGTATTTCCATTGTTCAGCACTCCGTTCATCATCCTTTTGTGTTGCAAAAACACTCAAAACCAGGACAAGCACTGCCTTAACCTCCCAGCCCCTAATCCCTTCTAAAATACCTACCCATTTTCCCAAAGAAAGTATCCTATTTGACCTTGCCCTTAGCCCTCTGAATCCCCCCTCCCAAAACCAAAAGGACTCACCCACATCCCAATCCATCCCTTACAGGTTGAAGTCCTCCCCTGACACACCTGCCCTTACCCATCCTGAAACCAGCCGTACCCCTCCCACCCCCAAGAAGACGCCCACCCCTCCCAAAATTAAGCCCACCCCTCCCAAAACCAAAGCAACCCATCCTAAATCCAACCCCACCCCACCCGAGGGGGATCATTTAGGTGCCTGGCATGCCTACTTGATGCCCCTTCCTCTGGAGGTTCCTATGCCAGTGGTCAGTGAGTCAAGTTGTGGTGCACAGCAGTATGCATGGACTTATTTTTGTGGACTGGCTAATGGACTTAACACATATTTACAGTTGTATTAATAAAGCCAAGCAGTTGTTTTGGGTACACACTTGTCCTTCCATTACTTTTCTACATTTTTGTTGTTCTTGAGTAATTTGTGATGTAAGCCTACAGTTGTGTTTGATTGACCCTGGTTGCTGATTTGACTTTGAGAGCAATGCTGGTGTCACCCAAGACAAGGGGAGATGTTCCATGGATGGATATGTGGGTGGTAATTCAATTGGGGTGCCATTGCATTGTGTGTTGTTTGATATGGTAAGCATCTCATCTTGGCTTGGCCAATGTCATCATATATTAGATTAGATTTGTCCTCTGCTGTATATTGGACATTCGTATCATGTGTGCAAACTAGAGGTTTGTTTGTCCACACATGGAGGGTGTTCAGTTGTGCTACCTTCCAATACAATTGACTGACCATGTGTCCATTTCCATGGGTGTACTTTCGAGCTACTTGATCCTTGAGATACACGAAGGCCCAATTCCTGTACAAATAGTGTTTTAGGGTCATGTGCAAAGTGAAATGTTTCCCAGGGCAGCATAATTCCTGGGGTCCCCTGGTGCAGCCATCCCTATTCTGCGGGTATTGTCTACATTGTGAGCTTTGTATATTTCTCTCTCAAAATACTGTGCATTCCATTTACCTTCCATTGTCTTGCAATTTGGTGAGATGTGAGAGTCCATTGGAGGGATGTTGCTTGGAAAGAAGTGTTTGGGTCTAATGACACATCCACACATGTGTGTCTTTGATATCATGACAGGCCATGGAATGTGAGCAATGTGGGGTGTCAGTTCATTTAGTGGGTGTGAAGTTGATGTGATGTTGCTTCACTTCATTGCTCCTGAAACTGGGCTGGGCAGACATGTAGTTTTGTGGAATGTGGAGGTGCAGTGTCAGTGACCTCCCCAAAGGGGCCGTCATGGGGCTGTGATTGGGTCATATGACTGCTACATCTCTGACTCCAAACACACAAGATTAGATTTGATCCATGGCGCAGAGCCCTCATACCTGGCCGATTGCCGGGCATCGATTTGTTGTGGTGTTTGGGGACACGGCTACTTGTTTTGTCTTACCGTTAGTTGAGTCCACGGTGGTGTTAATTTTGGGAGAGGTGCTGGTGTCACCCAAGACAAGGGGAGATGTTCAATGGATGGATGTGTGGGTGGTAATCCAATTTGGGTGTCATTGAATTGTGTGTTGTTTGATATTGTAAGTATATCATCTTGACTTGACCAATTTCAACATATATTGGACTACATCTGCCCCTTGATGCATATTGGACATTTGTATCATGTGTGCAAACTAGAGTTTTGTTTGTCCACACATGGAGGGTGTTCAATTGTGCTACCTTCCAATACATTTGACTGACCATGTTTCTATTTTCATGGGTGTACCTTCCAGCTACTTGATCATGCTGTGACTGTTATATGTGCTTTCTTGACTTGCACTTACCGATTTGGCAGATAGGCATGCCACTTGGTTACACTATTGGTTGTCCCTGAGATACATCAAGGCCCAGTTCCTGTACAAATAGTATTTTAGGGACATGTGCAAAGTGAAATGTGTCATAGGGCAGCATTCTTCCTGGGGTCCTCCTGGTGCTGCCATTCCTATTCTGAAGGTATTGTTTACATTGTGATCTTTGTATATTTCTCTTTCAAAATATTGTGCATCCCATTTTCCTTGCTTTGTCTTGCAACATGGTGAGATGTGAGAATCCATTAGATGGCTGTTGCATGGAAAGGAGTGTTTGGGTTAGATGACACATCCATACATGTGTGTCTTGAATATCACAACAGGCCATGGCATGTGAGCAATGCGGGGGTGTCAGTTCATTTAGCAAGTGTGATGTTGCTTTACTTCACTGCCCCTGAAATTGAAATGGTCAGACATGTGTAGTTTTGTGAAGTATGGCGATGCAGTGTCAGTGACCTCCCCAAAGGGGGCGTACTGGGGCTGTGATTGGGTCATAGGTTGTGTATATCTCTGACCCGGAACACACAAGATTATACTTGGTCCATGGAGCACAGCCCTCATACCTGGTTGATTACTGAGCATCGATTTGTTGTGGTGTTTGGGGACATGGGTAGGTGTTTTGTCTTACTGTTGCTTGTGTCCATATCAGTAGCAGCAGCAGCAGGGTGTGAAGGATCAGCTCTATGGCAGTACAGGTTGTGTGACACTGCTTTCAGTTGAGTTCCTACCTTTTATGCCTCAGTTTCTTCCAGCGGGACATGGTGGTTGGACCATCAAACTCACATTGGTGGATGGCAACATCATAGTCTGTCTAGCGGAAACAGTGGCTTCAACAGTCTCATCAGCCTATCTCCCGACTGTGGTGGTCTGTGCTGCCTGGTGGTGCCAGCAGGACCACAGTGGTCTTTGTCCATCATAATGTGGTGGTCTGTCTGCCAACCTGACCGGGGTCGGATCACCTCTGCCGCCATTGCCACCAGACTGACAGACTCGTAATTAGGCCCTATGTGTGAGTATGGTGTATTTATTTGTATGTCAAGATTTCAGTGTCCAAATCCTTCCCTAAAATGGTTTAGTTTCGAGTGGAATACTAATGGGATCATTTTGAGTTTGGCGGATGGAAAAGCCCGCCGGAGTCAATAAGAGTTTCCCGCTAGGTCTGCTGGCAGAAACCTAAGGTTCCGCCTGCTGGCCTAGCGTGATACAGGCTACAGCATTGTCTCTGGCTCGTAATCGAGCCAGTGGCAATGCTGCAGTCAGAAGGGTGCCCCAGCACCCTGAAAATGTTCACTCTCTGCAAAGCAGAGAGTCAACATTATGACGGAGCTAGGTTTTGGGCCACCTGCATCTGTTCTCTGCCAGCCTTTAAATGATGGTGTTACCATCATGAAAAAGATGGTGGAGAACGAGGTCATAATCCCCAGGGCAATGCTGTATACAGCACTGCCCTGGTGGATTAGGATATCTGCCACCACCAGACCACCTCATCCATGGCAGTCCAGAGTGTGGCCATAATAAGGCCCTAAATGTCTCCACTTAACTGTGCTACACCTTCCCCAAAATCATTTAAATTGGAGTAGGAATAGTAAAGATTTCCCTTTAGTGTCCAACACCATCCCAAAAATCGTTTAGTTTGAAGTTGGAATAGGTAATACCTCCCATTTAGTGTTAAACATCTTCCCCAAAATGTTTTAGATTGGAGCGGGAATAGTAAATGTGGTCCCTATAGTGTCCAACACATTCCCCAAAATGCTTTAGATTGGAATGGGAATAGTAAATGTGTTCCCTTTAGTGTCCAATACCTTTTCCAAAGTGGTTTACATTGGAGTCTACATATTTAGTGCGTCATGACAAGTTTGGCAGTCCTGAGACCTCCAAACTCTCGGTGGTAGACCAACCGCCGTGATCCTGGTGGTCTGACAACCAGTTTATAATCCTAGCAGTCAGACATCCAGGAGACAGCCACCACTGACAGGATCATGGATACCAACACTTTGACAGCAGTCAAAGTCGAGGTCAGCCAAGGTTGTGCCGATTTCGGCACCGCCATGCTTATCATGACTTCCCTTTCCAACCAGCCTTTTCATGCCAGCATCCCCACTGTGAAAAGGCTGTCGGAAAGGCAGAGTCGGTACCACAGGGGGGCCCCTGCACTGCCCATGCCCATGTCATGGACAGTGCAGGGGTCCGCCTATCAGCATTCTCAAAATGTGCACTGTGGGTGATTGAAGACAGTGCACATTCTTAGGGTGCTGTGTGCGATGGCATTTGCCTAAGGCTCCCTGAGGGAGCCGTGATGAATGCTGCCGCACTGTTTCCACCGGGCTCGCCAGCAGGAACATCGTAATATGATGTTTCTGCCAGTCAGCCCGGCAGAAAGATTGTAATACAACAGTAGTGAGGCCACCAGCATTTTGGCCTCCTCACCACTGCTGTATTGGAGTCTGGGCAGTTCAACAGCTGAGCTCGTGATCAGCCCCTAAATGTTGCCCCTTTAGTATCCAACACCTTTCCCAAAATGGTTTATATTGGAGTGGAAATAGAAAATATTGCTCCTTTCGTGTCCAACACCTTCCCAAAAATGAATTCGAATGTAGTCTAAATAGTGAATGTTGCCCATTTAGTATACAACACCTTTCCCAAAATAGTTTAGATTGGAGCGGGGATAGTAAATGTTGTCTCTTTTGTGTTCATCATCTTTCCTTAAATGGTTTAGATTGGAGTGGGAACAGTAAATGTTACCCCTTTACTGTACAACACATCACCAAAATGTTTTAGATTTGAATAGGAATAGTAGTGTCACCTCCATTAGTGTCCAACACCTTCCCCAAAATGTTTTAGATTGGAGTGGGAATTGTAAATCTCACCCTTTATTGTCTGATATTTTCTTTAAAATGGTCTACATTGGAGTGGAAATATTCATTTTAACTATTTCAGTCTTCAGTCTTTGTTAAAATGTATTTCTATGTAATAGAAGTAGTTTATGTTGTCTAATAGTTGATGTTTGGAAACAAAATTAACTTTGTAGTTGGTTTTATGTGTATAATAAATAACATTATTATTTACATTTTTTCAAAGAATTTCATAGTTTATTAAATGTATATTTTTACATTTTTTAACATACATATAGTTCTTGGTACAAATATGTATACATTGATAAATAAAACATTTGTATTGTTAAATAATCAATGTAAATCATATTTAAACATTATTGTATGTTTTACATGATTCCGTTTTTTTTCCGATTGTTTAATTTTTTTTCATAAATTCACTTGGTTCATGAACATATTCTTAACATAATGTTTAAGTTATATATCAAATAATTGTATATTTGTATACCAATATTTAACATACTTTACATTTTCGTATACATTTCAACATGTTTAATCATTTGTAAAATTGTAAAACCAATTTTTAAAGGTTTTTGAACTTATATTCCCATTTATTTCAATGGGGAGATAGTCTTTATTTTTAGTTTCATTTATCTGCCATTTTTTACTACCTTCTATTTTGCAGTCTGTTTGTCTCATTTTTAGTCTATTTACAGGAATTCAGGTCGCAGAAAGGTGCTGCTGTTTGTCACAAAAAAGTCCTCTTTGTACTGTGTTTTAGTAATGTATCAATATGTTATGTTAGATTGTGTTATTATACTTGCTTTTTGATGATTAAGAGGAATATATATATATGTGTTTTTAATTGCATTGTTTTTAGCTGGTGGGTTTTCTATTTTATGCAGATTTCTCTTTATGAATGTGCTCTATGGACAGTTGGGTTTAACATCTTTTTTAAAAGAAATCTGTTTTGGTTTGTAAAAAAACAAAACATTTTTACTTTGATTTTCTAATTAGGGGTTGGGGAGTGTTTTGTTTTTTAAAACACTTTTTTCAGTTTTTTTGTAGTTCTTGGATACTTCGGATTGCTTTGATAGATCTCTATCGGATTGTTTTTATTTTTTGCATTTTGTAGGGGCTTTTTGGAAACTATTATTCCAGGTTTTGGTGTGCTATACTTTCTGACTGTGTCGGCGATCTGCAGTTACAGAACAGTAAGTCATATTTAACTTATTTGTTTTGGCTGTGGAATCTTATATTTTATAATTTATGAAAGTGATAAGTGATTATTGTTTGATATTGTGTTTTGTATGTGTTATAATTATTTTTCACAAGGGATTGAGTTTGTTCTTTGAGGTTTTGTTTGATGAAGTTTAGATTTTTTTAATAAATAAAATATATATAATAATTTATTATATCAATCATATGGTTATTATTTATATAAAAATGATTTATAATATTGGTTAGGATTATGATATACTGTTTGGGAGTTTTGTCGGTTAGTATTTATTTTATAATATACCTTTCCTATTATTTCTAAGTCATCAACTCCTATGTTGCTCATGAAGAGTTTTACTTTTAATTGTAGTGTGTTGTATATTGTTTTGGTTTGTATGCCTAGTTTATGTCCAAATTGGTTTATGGATTGCTCCATTCACAGTTGTTGGTAGCTTTGTTCTTTTTTTATAGGACTTTTATACATTTTTAGAACATAGGTTGGGCTCTGCCTGGATTTGAAGGCACTGTGTGATCTTTCTACTGCTTTGTTTGTTTTGGCTTACTGTGCCAAGATCCTGTCATAGACATTCCACCATGGTTTTTGGAATTTAGATTGGCATATGTATCGGGAGTGATGTAGTATGCCAACCCAAGTATCTTCAATTTCATCTATTAGGGGGCTCAGTTTTTGTTTGTTTTGTTGGCAAAAGGGGCTTTCTAATAGTAAATCGTAGTGGTTAGCTACCTTTGTGATAGGGACATAGGCTAACTTTATAATTTTTTTAATTCCAAAGGCAAACTGACTGTTTGTAGCAAAGTCCACAATTAATGCAGGTTGTTGGAGATGTCTCCAAATGCTTCCATTGAAATGGTAGGAACTGCCTTGTATGAGTGTGTGTGTGGTATTTTTTTTAATGGTTTATATCATGATTTGTTCAACGTCTGTGATAATTTTTTAAGTGTAGTAGTTTTGTTTTACTTTTAATGTGGTTTAAGAGTTTGTAGTAAGTGCTACTTTGTTTATTTGGTAGTAGGGCTTATACAAGAAACATATTTGAGTTGTGATATTCATCATGTATGATGTATATCCGAGTAAATGGTTTGGGGCACATTTAGAAGGTCCCATCCATCATCTAGGTTTCATAATGGCTTTCTGTAGTAAGTTACCTGCTGTAGAAAATATTGGGATCCATCTATCATTGTTTAGGTTTACATATAACTGAAAAGGTTCTTCATAATGTGTGTTTTTTAACTGTTCACAGGTATTTCAATATCTTGGTTATTTTTTAAAGACAGGAACTGTATCACTGGTTGCTTATTTCAGTTTGTGCAATTAGATATTTCAAAGTGGGTATGGATGATAGTTGGCCTGTGATGTGTTCAGGACCTTATGGAGTATATCTTATAGGATTTGTTTTGTAGGCTCCTCGGAGATAGTGCTTACATCTCTTATATATGACAATACCTCACTTACATCTATTTCTGTCACATTGGGGGGGTTGTGCTCCCTTACATTAATTACAATATCATCTTTTATAGTGACCCTCCTATAGCAGCCATTAGAGTCATATTTAGTTTGTTTCCAATTCACAAGTTCCATCAATGTACTTTCTTCATTATAGGAGTACAACATGACTTAACGGGATTTAATATTTGCTTTCCTTTCTGGGATGTTCAGTGTTGTAATATATCTTGTTCTTTCTGTTATTATATTTGAATTACAATTTTAAAATGCTTATACATTTGTTATGTACATACAAAATTATGCAACTAGTTTTCTTATTTATACTTAAATGTATGTTGTTCTTAGATGTTTCACACTTTTTTGTAGCTTTTCCATTTGAGATATTGTAATGTGGAACAGATGCTTTCTTTTGTGCTGGCAGACAAAAATAGCATGAGTTTTATTTCAAATGCTTATTTGTTGGTGGTTTCTAAATGTTGAGGTTATTACTTTTTTGGTTTTAGGGTGAGTTTCTGTTTATTAATAATTTACATACACTTAGAGCCTAATTTGGACTTTGGCGGTCCGACCGCTAGACTGCCAATATGGCGGTGGAGAGGACACTGCTAAGCCGGGTGTCAGACACAGTGCGGCTCAAGGAGAGCTGAGGCTAATGCCACCGCACTGTCAGTGCCACCAGCACACTTGAAATGTGCACTGTTGCCATGGCAGACAGTGTGCATTCTGAGTGTGCTGAAAGGGGGAGCTCTGTACTGCCCAGGATATGGGCATGGGCAGTGCAGGGGCCAACCGTAGCCCCGTCCCTGTGTTTTTGGCAACCTTTTCATGCCAGGGTCCCTGCCATGACAAGGCAGACGGAAAGGCAATTTGTGACTGGAATGGCGGTGCCAACATCGGCTCCGCTGTGCTTGACCATGGCTTACTGCACCGCTGCAACTGCAGGATCTTGGATCCTGACAGTTGCTGTGATCATGTGGCAGTCGGACTGCCAACATCCAAATTTGGCAGTCAGCATGGCAAGGATGTAGTGGTCGGACTGCCAACATGGGTACGGTGGTCCTATAGACTGCCGTACTCGTAATCAGGCCCTTACTTTTTATGGCTTTTTTCTGGTTTGTGAATGGTGTTGTTTTTTGGTAGCCTAACACTTTCTCAGTATTTTAGTATTTTCTTTTAGTATGTACATGTAAAGAAATAAAAGTTTTAGTGTGTTTTTATTTGTTATTTTACCATTTGAATTTTAATTAAAGGTATGTTTTAGTTTAAATATATGTTTTACTTACTTTGCAAGGTAGATGTCGATATATATTTCTGTCTTCAAGTTCTGGTAAGAGAATCTTCTTGCAGCTTTTGTCTTTTTTGGAGTACAAAGTTGATAAAATCTGTGTGCCTTTTATATTGTTGCTTTAACTGTTCTGTGTGATTTTATTGACTAAACTTGTTTATAATTCAATTTTATTGAATAGATCAGCTCTGGTTTGATTTTTTTTCCAGTTTTTTAAATATTTATAATGCTTAATGATATGTAGTCTGATACTTTGGAATTATATATATATATATATATATGTGTGTGTGTGTATGTGTATATGTGTGTATATATATATATATATATATATATATATATATATATATATATATATATATATATGTATATATATATGAATATTTAGATTGCTGTAGAAATGTTTATAGTGTATGTATGGTTTGTTTTTAACTAAAGTTGTGTGTTTAGTTGTATTTTTATTTGGTGTGATTTATAATCATTTTAGTGATGCAATATGTATTTTTTATTGTTAAAGAATGTGTATATATTTAATTTTTATGTTTTAACATACACAACTAGTTATTTTTATATGTATTAATGATAACGTAATAATTTTGGCAGTATTATTGTATTCAATATTGTGTGAGGAATTATTTTTGACTAGTACTATGTGTATTTAAAGTTAATGATACTTTTGGTTCCAATATTTTTGGTTTCAATATAAGTAAAAAAAGATATTCTTAACAGTGATACTTGTGTTCTCAACATTTTTGGTTTTATTATTTAAATATAGGAATGTGACATGTTAGTTATTGATATTTAATTTCTGCTATGTTTGTATATCAATATCGAGTGCATTGATATTGTGTCATTGAACCCATAATTTCAAGTGACTGGAATGGAGCGGAAGGTCAGGCAAGCAGATTACACTGGTCAGTAGTACTCTGGGACGCTGGTACGTTTTAGGTAAAAGTTAGATATGCTGTCATTAAGCTACTGCTGATGATTTTGAGCCTAAAGCATCAAAAGGAACAAAGTATGACTGCATACTTACCAACAGAGTTCTACTGCTGGCAATAATTTGTTGACTTGCCCCAAAACCAATTCTTCTGTTCAGATTTAGGTCCTGATTAGGAGTTGGGTGGTCAGACAAGTCAACTGCCAAACTCGCGGGATGAGACTGCGTCAACCCAGCAGCCTTACCCCCAGTCCCATTATAATGTTCCCACCGGGCTGACCAGCGGGAACATCCTATTACGGCCGGTCAGCCGAGTGGGAACAGTGGTACAGTACTGGCCTCAGCTCCCCTAAGGGAGCCGATGCCAATACTGTAGCAAAACAGTACCCATGGAATGCATACTGTCTGCAGACAATGTGCAACCTGAGGGTGGTGGACAAGGGGGCCCCTGCACTGACCACAACATGATCATGGGCAGTGCAGGGACTCCCCTGTGGCCCCCAGCACTTCTTTTTTGCCAGCCTTTTCATGATGGTTAAACCACCATGAAAAGGCTGGTGGAAAGGGGCTCATGATCAGCATGGCAGCGCTGTACTCAACACCACAGTGGCTGACCACAAGTCAGACTGCAGTCAGCCTATGGGGAACCATGTTCCTGGTGGGGACAGTGGTCCCTGCCAGTCTAACTGCCAGGGTCATAAAGTGACGGTTGGACCGCAGTAGTGCCGCGGTCCGACCGCCACCGTTAGGCTGGCAGTCTCAAGACCACCAGCCTCATAATAAGGCCCTTAGTTTTTTATGTCCAAATATTTCTCAAGTATTGCAAGAAGCTGGTGCCAATCTTGTTTCCAGAGAGTCAGATACTCCTTGCTGGATGCTTCGGGACTAGGCACAAACTCAGACAGAAATGCTCAGAGTGGCCAAAACCAGTTATCTCTTCCTGCAGGAGAGAAAATGCATTTCTTGGGAAGCTTTTGAAGTTTTGCTCTAATTCTTTATTATGCTGGAAAAGTCACAGCTGGTTTCACCTACAGTTCTCAGGTCCTCAGGGAAGGCTTGTAGAGTCCTGGTCCCACTCAAGCCAGGGCTCCCTCATCACCCATTTTAGTTGACTTCTAATGAGGTAGCTGTCTTTTCCATACAGAATGGAGCTACTCCTCAGCCTTTCATGTCAGTAATGCAATCGCTGGAGGCCAGTCAACATACCCTTGGACAGCAGTTTCAGTTTCCCAGTTCAGATGCAGAAAAGGAAATAGTTTAGTCCTCTTCATAGGGCAGGTCAGGCAGCATTCCTACTACATCAGATGTTTCTTCTGAGTTCACAAATGTTCTGGAGGTAAGTTGCCATTTTTATAAGTTGCTAACCTATGGCTGATGAAGTCCCTATAGATCATCACTGCAGAATTTCTCAAAAAACTTGGACCATGATCTGTTTTCCTTTACATCAAATCTTTCAAAGGCTTCGACCCAAAATAGGAAAAGCTGAAGTCCCCTCTCAAGAGCTCCAGTTCTCCTTTTAGATCCAGGTCTTTGGATATGAAAAAACACCCTCTCTTCCTGATGTGAGACCAGCTTTCCCTTCTTCAGTGAAAGACACAATTAGTTGCATTATTGTTAATTATGAAAAAAGTTTTCCATGTAACATGGGGAGTATATTTCATGCAATTTCCCAATTACATTTATTAATAAAATGATGCTTTTTTGACACATTTTCAGATTTAGGGTCTGAGTCACAAATGTAACTTATACTTTTGGATAAATGTATTACATTTGGCTATTCACAAAATGTTAATGCAGCAATATTTCTATAAGAATATGATTAAATGTAATCAATTCTACACAACCATCTTAATAGTTAATAGGGGATAATACAACATATTTTTCAGTTTATGTGGAAATGTAGTTTTAATTTAAACTTCAGAAATGTAATTGTAATTTTATATATTTCAATTAATAAAATACTTAGGGTCTCATTATGAGGCTGGCAGTCCCAGGACTGGAACATTGTAATATGCTTGGGGGGGGCGCCACCGCCATGGCGTGGCATCCTCCCACCGGGTTTGACAGTCCCACAGTAATTCAAAATTAGATTACTAGTGGTGTGACATTTCATTCTTCTGTTCTTATTTAAAATAAATATATCACATGAATTTTAATTATTGTGTATTATAGCAATATCTTTAAAATGTATTCTTGAATTGTATAAACATTTCAAAGTGTTTTTACTTTTCAGTATAATTTAGCATGCTGAGATCTTCACCCCCCAATGTGGATTATCACCATGGTAAAGAATAGAGGAAATTGATATAAAATATTAAACTTGAAAATAGACCTTACCTATATTTTTCTTATATATTGATATACATTTTTGTATATATTTATTTTAATTGCAGGACAAATAAAATGTTACACCACTATTAATTTGCATATCATACATTTAATTTAAATTGTTTTCTTGAAGATTAAATTAAAAAGAAATATTCCAAACAAAAGAAAAATATTTTTGATGCTTTAATACTTATGAACATTGATTTACATAATAATTAACAATAATGTATTTATGTGTTAATAAAAAGTAATGTTACATTATTTTTTCATTCAAAATATGGTATTACTTTTTTATATTTAAAAAATGAATGAATACTATTTTTAGATAGTTGTTAAAATTAAATTATATTTATTTATATTTTCAATTATTTTTAGTAAATTGTCTTAACAGTATTTGCTGTCAGGTTTTATTTCAAATCATTTTCCATCAGAATATCTTGCAGTACCAATGGTTAGCCATGTGTGGTACTGGACTGCCTATTGTGCTTTTTTCTTTTATCAGTAACTTACACACACATCTGAGCTGGCGGAAGTTGAGGGATAGGCAGAAACTCTCCTGCAGGCAGCATCACACATCCTGTTCAACCATGGAGCTGATCCTAAACGTCCTGCCGCTGCTTGTGCTTCTTGTTGGTGCACAAAATCAACACAGTTGTGGATGCAACTGACACTAAGCCAAATACTTACCTGTTTCCTTCAACTCCACAGCAAATCGACCTGATATGTAGACTGTGTTCTGTGGCCCAGATATATTTTGTGTGCCCCAGTTCAGAGATGTACACAATGTATGACCCAATCACACCCCCATGGCACCTCCTTTGGCCAGGTCACTGACACTGCACCCCCACACCCTGTGCGAACATCCCAGTTGTAGGGGTAGTGATGTGTTCATAACATTGTGTCACACAACAGCAAATCCTCATCAATAGCACACCTAAAAATTAAAATGACACCCTCACATTGTTCACATGCCACAACCTGCCATTACATAACATATACATCTGTATGGAAGTGTCATTGAACTTAAACACACCTTCCCTGCAAAACCCATGTAATGGACTCACACATATCACCCACACTGCACTAGAATGTAAGGTAAATGGGATGCAGAATAATTTGTGTGAGAAACACCTAAAGCTCACAATGTGAAAAACCCCTGCAGAATAGGTAAGACGGCATCAGGGGGACCGCAGGAAGGCTGCTGCACTGAAACACATTTCACATGCATCAAAACCACTATTTGCACAGGAACTGTGACTTAATGAATACCATGGACAACCAATAATTTAACCAAGTTTCATGCCTATGTGGCAAATGTGTAAGTGCAAGTCTAGAAAGCAAATACACCAGTTACAGCATGGGTCACACATTTAGATAAAGTAGGTGTAAGGTACACACATTAAAATGGACACATATCCGTTTAAATTTATAGGAAGGTAGCACAATTGAACACCTTCCATGTGTGGGCAAACAAAACTCAAGCTTGCACACTTTATACAAATGCCCAATCTACATCAGGGGGAGAAATGTACCCCAATAGATGTTGACATTGGCCAAGTCAAGATGAAATACTTACCATATGAAACACCACCCAATGCAATGCCACCCCAATTGGATTACATACCACACATCCATCCATCGAACATTTCCCCTTGTCCTGGGTGACTGCAGCATTGGTTCCAAAGTCAGATCTTACCAGCCACATCAAATGGATCATCAATCTCAGTGAAGCAACGACAACTGTAGTCATACATCACAAGTTATTCATGAACATCATAAAGGTAGAAAAGTAATGACAGGACCAATGTGCAGCAAAACAATTAACTGATGTTTATTTTCAACACTAAAAAATGGAGAACAGGCCAATGGCCAGTCCTTGAACCAAATGTGCTGAGTACACTGCTATGCCCCACAACTTGCCTCAAAGATCACTGCCAAATGAACCTCCACAGGAAGGGCATCTAGTGGGCATTCCAGGCACCTCAATAATCACCCTTGCGTGGTTTGGGGTCGGGTTTTGGATGGGTGGGTTTGGTCTTGGAAGGCGTGGGCTTCACTTTGGGAGAGGTGTACTTCTTGTTGGTTTGTTTGGGGTATGGTTGGTTTCGGGGGCAAGGTGTCACAGGGGAGGACTTGGGCGTGGAAGGAGGGGCTGGGGTGTGGGCAGGGTCCTTTTTGCTTTAAGAGGGGGGTTTCACAGGGGCATGGGCAAGAGCAAACATGAAACTTTCTTTGGCAAAAAAGGGTTGGGTGTTTAGGAGGGATTAAGGGATGGGAGGTTGGGTTAGTACTTGTGTCAGGTGTGGGCGTGGCTTTTGTGGGTGCTGGTGTGTGTGTCTGAAGTATGTTTGTGTTTTGTTGGTGTAGTTGCGTGTGTGAGTATGGATGTGATGGGTAAGGTGGGAGTGGTGGCTGTGCCTGTGTGTGTTAGGGTGGTGGCTGTGTCTGTGAGTGTTGGGCTGGTATCTGGGGGTATGGTGTGAGTGGTGTCTGTGTCTGTGGGTATTGGGCTGGTGTCTGGGGGCATGGAGTGAGTGGTGGCTGTGTCTGTGGTAGTTGGGGTGGTGCCTGTGGAATGGTGTGGGTGGTGTGTACGTTTGTGGGTGTAGATAGGGTGTCTGGGGGTGTGGTGTATGTGAGTGGGGTCGGTGTCTGTTGATTGCTTGCTCACTCAGGGCAGCAGGGGTAACAGGGGTAGGGGGTGAGGTGCCTGGTGAGAGAGATGGCTACCCTCTTAGCAGAGCAGGCTCAGCCAACTGGGTAGTGAGCAACAGGGAGGGTAGAGATGGAACTGGAGTGGTGAACAAGGATGGAACAGGTATAGGTCCTGTGTGATCTGCCATCACTAGGGAGTGTCCACTAGAGGTCGACTCAGAAGGAAAAAATGTTGAGTCTGTCTCCTCCATGGCACTCCTCTCACCCTCTGGGCCACTGGGTCCCTCCATTTCTGATGTTTCGTGACCGGAGGTACAGTGGCCAGCTGCTTCCCCACTGATGTTGGCCCCGTCGCCTCCACTTGCCTGTGATGATGCTGAAATGACAAATACAAATAGTATCATTCCATGTGCCTGAACATCCATGAACAACAGCTTTGTTTACAAAACATTATCATTATGTACAGTAGCCCCCAGCCACAAGGTCTTCCAAAGTGTCTTCAACATTTGCAACACCACATGCATGCATACTACATGAATTGTAAACATTTCTCCACAGGACAATCAGAATCACAAACAACTTGAATTGCATGAGTGAAGTTGACCAATCACAATAACCATAAATCAGGTTAGAGACCATGTCACCTTGAATGGTTCGGCTTTTGCAGCATCCCTTAGTAACCTGTTGGCATCAAATCTTATGGCAATGCCAAGTTCCATCTCACAGATTCCACACAAGGTCCTGCAATCAGCAAATGTTTATATACACAATACCACATCGTGATGAAATGATGGCAAAATAATCCAGCCAAGTTGCATTAAAAAGTACAGTAGCCGGAAGAAGTGACATGGAAATACCCATGTCACAGTGTAAAAACTCAACAATGGTAACTTCACAATATGTCCATTGTCTAAAGAGTCTCATGGAAGTTGCACTAATGTTTCTTTGCTAGATAACACATTTTGCACAGAAAAGTACACTGGAGACAATCTGGTCAAAATGTCTGGGAGATTTGTCTACAAATACCCACAGCACAATGAATCAGCTAGTCTTAGGGAAATCACCTGTCTCAATTGGTACTGCTGTGAACACCCTTCTAGCATTGCATAACTAAAAGGCAAACGACCATTGAATGTTGTTGTGGCTCAGGGAATCTCCATTATCTGATGATGTCCTTTAACATGTTTCTCAATGGGAAGGCACATCCCTGTACCTTTTTATAATGCAAACACAGATTCCATTGGATTACTGAGTGTACACATTCACATATGATTCCAACATTTCTGCATGTCACTCCCTGAAGCATGTCAAAAATCAGTTAATGAACCTTCACCAATTAACATGTGCAAAGCAATTAGCCGAATTATTTAACATCAATGGCATGGAAATGCACATTGTGAGTAATTGTTCATAATAAATGACATGGAGTAACAGGTTAGGGCATGTTTGACCCAACAAACAATGTTGACACACTCCTGTCTGTGGTACCACATGAATTGTATACCATAAAAAAAAAAACTATTTTCCAAGAGATTATTGACCACTGTACTTAGCCATGTGTCTTCCCAAAAGAGTACATTGGTAGTGGACTGTACTCTGTTTTGTCACTGCTCACTAGGACAATGGGAAAGGCACATCAGCATGCACCAGCCACCGTACCTCCATAAACAATAACGCATCTTGTGCATCGCTCGGGGACCATCTCCAATATTCACGTGGAGATGGTTGACTCTGAAGCAACAACCAGGCAATGTAACAGGTAGGAATCTGCCCAAAACTCACCCCCTTGTAGCTGCTGTGCTTCCCTGAAACACCCATCAAGCTCAGGGTAGGCCACTGCCAGTACAAGGGCCATCGGGGGGTCAGAGTCTGGTGTGCCGTCTGCCTACTTTGGGAGGACAGCCCCAGCTGGACCTCTGCGATTTTCCAGGCCCAGCGTCTCAGGTCCTCCCTGCTTTTGCGACAGTTGACACTCTGCCGATGATAGACCCCCAGGGTCTGCACCCTCCAGGTGATGGCTTTCCAAAATCCTTTGTTTCTGATGGGAGTTGACCTGTATGGATGCAATCAACAAATGAAGGGGTCATAAGTGCACTTTTTGAGGGTACCTGGTTGTTTAACACGTTTTGGAATCACCTAGCACATTATTTTGTAATTGTCAACACGCTACATGTGTAAAGCACACATGGTGATAAGTACAGGGACATAAATACACACTTTTGGAGTTATCTACTGACTATCCACAACCCCGGTCATGGCCTACACCGACTAAACAAGCCCAATTACATCATATAGCCCAAAGCCAAGCAACATGTACTGTGATGTGAGCCACTATGAACCACAACACACCACTCTGACCTTCTGAAGAGTAAACTACTTGTGCATGACTGTACAGACATCTTTACACCCAGGCACATTGACTCATTGCCTACGGTCCATACAGGCAACCATGGTACAGACTACACCCTGAGATGAAGGTGACGATGAAAGGGCTGGCATGGGTGTCACTAAAAGCTGTGTTAACATGTGGTCTATCCTAATGGATTCTCATACCACTTCTGAGTGGGTTTGTGTGGTATCTACTGGTATCACAGGAGACACCTTTTACCATATGCGGAACTCCTACAGAAATGACATTCAACATACCAAGGTATGTTTGGTCTGATTGGTTGAATGTAACAAAGTTAGTGATTTACATGTCATGATCTTCCCTGAATTAACCAACTATCTGCACTGTGGGATTGTCACTTGTGCAATAGGCCTGTACCGTACAAACATGACTTATGGAAAGGTGACAGCAGACCTGTGGGAGTAAGGAGCCTGTCATAAGTCAATGACACACATTGGCAATGAGTGGCAATGGAAATAAAGTACCAAGTCAGGTGGTTACCTCAGCCCCCCTTCCTAAAATAGTAAATGTAAAAGCATTCAGGTCAAATCTTGCTTTCGAAGACTCACGTTGGCCACATCAAAAGATCTGCAGGTCCACAGGGAGTGGACCCGGTGCCTCAGTTGCATAGCCGCAGTTACTGTGCACCAGTCTGGGATATGTCCCATACTGTGAAAAGGCTTTGACAGGCCTTGCTCTCTGCAGGCTGAGCATACAGAAACTAAATGTGTATCACATTTCCAACACTTCCATGCATGACAGAACATTCTGTAGCAATTCTATATGTGAGTTGTGTGGCACTCTGAATGACTCAGTGTGTTCTACATTGTTCTCATCAACAGTTTGCTAAGGCCTGATCTGGGCTGTGTGATCTGTAGGACTTTACACATTGCTAGAAACATACTCAACTGACTCAAACAGTATACATAGACATCTCATGCTGTAATGCAAATACATTTACTATGTCATTTACCATCGTCAGATATATTATTTTTTTGCTGTAAAGTTTACTTTCATAGATACATGAATGCAACAGAAGGAGAATTTGGGGCTTTTCACACATTACACAAAACAATGGTAATTGGAAATACACAGAGTGAAGGGCTCTACAATCCACAACCTATACATCCTATATATGGACCACAGGTTGTAACAACAGGCACCCAAATAACTCACTGGGTCTCAGAGGCACGTTGCAGTTTGTGAGGAAGGAAAGGATGGTGTTAAACAGAGTCAAATATGCTAATGAGGTAGTTACCTGATCCTCTGTGAGCCATAGAGCTGGCCATACAGGGGAAGGGCCTCTTCCAGGAGCCTCTCTAGCTCCTCTGGAGAGAAGGCAGGGTCCCTTTCACCTGCTTGGGCTAGCATGATTTCTCCTAGAAGTGGCACACAGCAGCTGAAGTGGTGGAGGTGTTGATGGCAACATTGTCAGGAGGCAAGTGAGTAATTTTCCAAACCATGGCATACATGTAATCCACGTACGCGGTCAACACTGTCAACAGGCACAGCCATTGGATCTCGACCATCACAGTCAACAAAGTTAGGCTATGGCTGTGTCCACTGCGTGGAACATGCCCACCGCGCAGTCGACCTCCACTGGTGGCGGGAGGTTCCTAAAATCCAATAAAGGAGGTGAGACATCTGCCATTTCAGTTTTGGTGACTGTTAATGGCCTCACGACACCTATACATGCATAGTAACATCTCAACATATGGAAGGCTCCCTTGATATGTAGATTCTCCTACACAATCATCAGTGTAGTGCGATTCTGGTCACGGATGCCACCTAACTGCTGTACTCTGTACCCTGTTGATGATGGTATTTTTGGTGGTCAGGAAATACTTTACAATATCAAGGGGCAGATCGGTGTGTTATGTACACATATATATTGTAGACACATGTCTAGACAACCATGGGGATCATAGCCGGACCTTGAGTAGTAGACAGTTTTGATGTGTAATGGGTGTAATGTATTTCTAGTCAGTAATATTTTGTCACATGACTTTAGTTTTACTCATCAGACATGTTGGGCTGGACCTAGTGACTAATGCTACAACTCATTTGATTCCCCCAATAGGTACCCTGGGAGAAGGAGGATAAGAGAACCTCCAGTCTACCATTCATTTCCAGACCTCCATACCATGGAAGAATGTTACATAATAAAGCGGTTCCGTCTGAATAGGCAAACAATCCAAGATTTATGTTATCAGTTGGAGCCAGACCTCATGCCTCAAAACGCTAATCCAAAATATATGCCACCCATGGTGAAACTAATGGCAGTGTCACACTTCCTGACCACAGGGTCATTTCAATATACAGGGGCTATATCTGGTGGTATGTCACAACCTATGTTCAGTGCTGCTTTAAAAGGCGTGCTATCAGCAGTGATGAAACACATTGACAGCTATATCAGGTCCTCCAGATGTGTGGGTTTGGCCAATGTGAAGGCTGACTTCTATGAATTTGGTCACCTCCCACATGTGGTGGGAGCCATTTATGGCACCCATATTGCACTGGTGCACCTCATGCCAGTGAACAAGTCTATCGAAACAGGAAGCACTTCCGTTTTATCAACTTGCAATTTGTCTGCTTGTCAGATCTGTGAATTTCAAACATCTGTGCCGGTTCCCAGGTGCAGCCATGATTCTTTTGTAATGTGGAACAGCACCATACCCCAGCTGATGTCATAACTGCAACCAGAGAGGGCCTCGATTGTTGATAAGTCACATCTGTCCTAAACTTGTGTGTGCAATGTCAGTTGCTACAATCAGGAGCTGTGTGACTCATTGTAGCACTTATGTTCCTTACAAAACAGGAGACTCGGCATAACCCAACCATCCTTGGTTGTTAAAGCCGCTGAGGAATCCAACTATGCTAGGGGAAGTCCACTTCAATGAAGCCCATGGAAGAACACGGCGGCCAGTGGAGTGGACTTTTGGACTCCAGAAGGCCAGATTTCACTGTCTGGATAAGATAGGGGGAGCCTTCCTCTACCCACCTGGGAAGATGTGTCAAATCACCATGGCCTGCTGCATGCTCCATAACATCACCCAGCAAAGGAACTTCCCTTACATTCCAGAGGAGGAGAACCCTGAGGTGCCAGGAGGTGAGAATCCTGAAATGCCAAATGAAGATAATAGTGGTTAAGAGGAAGGAGCTGACTTGCGACAAGATCTGATCAACAGGTTCTTCCCATGAATGTATGCCATGAGATGTCATGACTTTGACTGTACAATGAACTCTTGTTGTGATGGTGTGAGGAGTTTATTTGTTGGAAATGTGAGGAAGCTTTTGACACAATCCTATTTTGGAGATGTTTCTTTGTTTGTGTAAGATTTTTTAACATGGACTGTGTTCTCCAGATGTTTGCTATGTGAATTGTGTCATATGTATGGTTTCATAACTATATTCCTTGGTTTTGCATTTGTTCAGGTACCTTCACTATGAAATCTTCATTGGGACATTTCCGAGTTGTGACATTGGCAGGTATGCTGATGGGACGTACAAAGTGGAGATGGATTGTTCATGGAAATGTATGTCACAGACTTTGGGTATACAAGACCTGTGCCAAGACAGCTTGCATAGTGATAGGATGGAGGTTTAGAAGACTCCATTGGCCTTGTTCCTTGTCCTGTGGTGGCCCGGATGCATCTTATGTGTCATCATGTGGTCAGAAAGATATGTAGTCCT
Organism: Pleurodeles waltl; assembly: GCF_031143425.1. NCBI lineage: Eukaryota > Metazoa > Chordata > Amphibia > Caudata > Salamandridae > Pleurodeles > Pleurodeles waltl. The sequence goes on from NC_090445.1 coordinate 936,293,894, forward strand.
AGGCCAAATTCATGTTAGTTTCCCTTCATATTGGCTAAAGACTCTTTTTGTATGAACTGTATATAGCTCTTGATGTGTTTAACCATTGTAGGCCCAAAGTGCCAGTGGTACATCACTGACATTTGTTTGTGTCATACCACCAGATTCAGATGCAATGATTGTAATGACCCTGTGATCAGGAATTGTTGTACTGCCATCTGTCTGGATATTACATTATATGATGTGGGGTTCATTTTGAGAGGTAGGCGATATGGCTCCAGCTGATGACATTAACCATAATCAATTTTGCCTATTCTACAGGACAATGTCAGATGTGTCCATTCCTTCAATGTTAAGGGGCTCTGTACCTGTAAATTTGATCACTCATACAGTATGATTCAATCATGTATGATTTCCTATTTTTCAGACATATTGGCAGCCTTTGAGCTGAACAATGTAATGAAAGTTCTTCTTTTGACAAGATACTTGTATGAATGTGTTTGTGTGAAATGGTTGATCTGGACACTGTGTACATGCAACATATCCCTGCTTCCACAAGTAGCTTGATTTTTCAACAGTAATGTGTTTGTGACTGGTGAATTCATTACAATGCTAAGGGTGAAAACAAACTTGTGGTAAAAAGTAACATAAATGGAAAGCGGAGGGGTCAGTCATGGTGAATGAATTCATAGGAGTCCAGAGTTCTCTTCTTATCAGAAATGGAATGGGGTTCAGGATCAGTCCACAGAGTGAATGTATGCCGCACAAAGGAGGACATTAAGGATGAGGTTTCTTGCTGGCAGTGATGGGTGGCTTGCCATCTGCACCTTCTTGTTATTTTACTTAGAAGTCTCCGCTTGCGAGGGTGGGGTTCAGCTGCTGTAGAGGCAGGGGTGTCTGATGGTGGTTAGTCCTCTGGCAGGGCCTCCCTTCCTGTTTCTGCAGCAGATGTACTTGGGCTTGATGTAGTTGGCCCTCAGGAAGAGGTAGATGGTTGTGGAAAATGCATTGTGACTCCTGATAGACTCCCAAGACTTCGCTGATTGTATCCTGGTTGTGAGTGGTCCCAGAGGCCTCACTCTGGTGGCCCACAGAATCCCTCCCACAGACCCTACCCCCATGAGCCTGTGTCCTTGGTACAGGGTGCCACCTCCAACTGGGTTCTAGATTCTCAGTGTCAGGATTGTTGATTTGCACCTCAGGAGCCAGGACTGGGGCCACAAGATGGTAGCAACTGTGCTAGGTACACAGGTTGGGGGCATGTTTTTGACTGTCATGTAGAAGCAACTGGGGTGGGGGGTGTTGCTGTGGACACAGTGAAACTCACCGTTGCCATCTGATCAGGCTGCTAAGGTGGACCAGGACCGTCATCCACAGCCACATGTCCAGGAGTGTTATCATCAATGATGGCTTCATCCAGAGGTGGGTTTGGAGTCTGTTCGGTGGATAATGTCTGGCCAGGTGCTGTGCCAGCTCAACCTCTTGAGAAATAGAGTACATTGTTATTGGTTGAAGTGTGGAATCTACATCCAAAGGTTTTGTGTCACTGTAAGTAGATACCTTGCACAATCTTAAGTGGAAGGTTTGCTGATTGTGCTATGTTACCATAGTATTGAAGTTGCTGATATGACTTGCGTGAAGCTTGCAGAAAGTATGAGACTCAAGCAGCTCATTAGGTGTGCTGATCAGTTGCACTTTAGATGAGGGAATAAACATGACATTTTACTATCTGTTAAGCCATCACAGTGTATTTGCCCATTTCAAGGTCTAGTTGTGTGAGATATAGGCGAACACACAACTTTGTTGTATATGTAGCCGTCATATGAGCAGTGCTGAGTCAATGTGTCAGCTACCACTACCAATCTGATGAAGCAGCTTGATGTCTTAGGAATACCTGATGTACGCACTCAATAGTTTCATTTTGGGATATCAGGACAAGAGCAAGCTAGGTAGGCAGACACGTCTCTGAGTTGAGCATGATAAGTAGATTGCTCACTCCTATGTGAGTGAACATCATTTAAGAGATGGCTTACAGTTGTGTTTGGGCAAGTACAAAATGGCCTGTTGGTTTTAGTTACAGAAACAGGGCCTCCTGGTAGCTGTAGTCAAGTCCCTTGCTGACTACTCACTTAACAAATGCTAAAATCCCAGGGGAGGGTACATCATTCGAGAGATGGCACACAGGTGTATTTGGGCAAGCACAAAATGGCCTCTTGGTTTGAGTTACAGAAATAGGGCCACCTGGTAGTTGCAGGCATGTCCATTGCTGGCTTTCATCACTACACAAATGTTCATAGGTGCATGAACATCGGTTGTGAGATGGCAAACAGGTGTATTTGGGTAAGAGCACAAAGGCCTATTGGTTTGAGTTACAGAAACAGGGACTACTGGTAATTGTAGTCAACACTTGACAAATGTTTAGTGTTACATATCTGTTGCCACACTGCAGTTAAGTTGGACCACACATTTACATGTTGACATGTATGGGAGTTGATACATGTGATGTTATGTACGACAATACACATTAACAAGCTTACATCTCTGCTACTCTGAATATTGCATGTTGGAAAGAAGATGAAATCACAGTGGCAAAAGGTGAGATCTGAGCATGCAGGGCATTGAAGATTTATGAATGTTTTTGTTTTGTAACTCACCAGACTCCGCTCCCCCAGCTATTCCTGTCAAGCCCTCTGGATGCAGGATGGCCAAGACCTTCTCCTCCCAGGGAAAGAGTTGTAGTGGGGCACTGAGAGGACCATCACCAGTCTTTTGGACCTCCATGTTTTGCCTGGAGGCCAGGGAATTCACTTTCCATTCTCAGGTTGTTCCACCTCTTCCTAATGTCTTCCTTTGTGTGCAGGGTGGTGTCTACAGGGCTCACGCTGTCCACTATCCTTTGCCACATTTCCATTTTCTTACAGAGAGAGGTATGCTGGAACTAGGCTCCAGACAATTGTGGCCCTACTCTTATGATTTCATCCACCATGACTTTCAACTCATATTCAGAAAAACTGGGATTTTTGGGACGTGAAATGGATGTAAATTAAAGTGGGTGACAGGAAATTACTAAACAAGAAAAGTCATTTGGGGAGTAAATGGACAAAAGTGTGCGAAAGGTGTTAAATAGGATGGTGAAAAAAGGGGTCTCTTAACTATCAATAAAAAAAATGGCGGTCTTCGGTCTCCTTCATGCAGTCATGTAGTAGAGAAGCAAAGGTTCATGGTCTGGAAAGTGGTGTGTTTTATAGTGTGATTTACAGGTGTGTCCAATGGGCCAATGTGTGTCAGCGGTTTTGTTTTTGAATCCATTCAATGGGCCCTTGGCTGTTGCTTTGCTGAATGCGAACTGCGACGGCCTATCGCCATCAGCTAACCATCACAAGGAGACCACCACATTGACTATGTTTTTATAATGGGCTCAGCAGTTCCCCACGGCCATGACAGCAATGGAGTGTGAACCGCAGGCCACCAGGCAGCTGGCGGGATACCGTTTGTCTTGCTGGGTGGTGAGTCAGCCTGCATAGATCATAATATAGTGGTTTGGAGATTGCTGCAGTCTTTTCTGGGACCACCACATAGCGATCGGGTGGTTCGACCGCCAAAGTCATAATTGAGCCCAAAGGCCCTAATCATGACATTGGCACTAATTCTTGCCGACTGCCATGCTGGCGGCCGTCAAAAGACCGTTGGTGTCGGCGGTAACCATACTGCCATATTATGACCACATAAATGCACACCGCCAGTAAACAGTCAGTTTGCACAAACCACCACGGCCAATGACGCTGAAAATTGGCAGTCACCAAAACATCACCGCAACACTGGAAATACTCCGCCCACCATATCATGATCCACAATTCAGCACATCGGTGTTTTGACGGCAGAAACACGTCAGCGGTGTGGGGGGGGCCTATTGTTAACATAGGGATCCCTGCAGGGGTGATGTCCGATTCCTGAGGAAGGTAGGGCAAACATCATCTATGAGTGTGTGGGGGTATCCCTGTGTGTGACCTGTGTGATTGGGGTGTCTGTGTGTGTATCTGTGTTGTCTGGGTACGTGAATGTGGTCCGTGATGAAAAATAATTAATGTGTGTTTTTCTGTGTTAACGTGTGTGGGGGCATGTGGTTAGAGGTGTGGTTAGGGGTGTGGGGACATGTAACACTGGTGGTGTTGTATGTGTGCATGGGAGGTGAATCTGGTGTTGAGCCCGAATCCCCCCTATACCCATAATGAGGACCGCCAGGCTTTTCACGACAGTGTCACCACAGAAAACGTGGCAGTCCTCTGCGTCGTAATAACCGTGGCGGTAGATGGGTCCAAAACTACCTGAAAACGCCTGCCACAGCCGGCAGAGGTCACACCACCCTGCCGGTACAGGTGGTGAAATGGATGTATTGATCACAGTTCACCGCCACGGTCATAATACAGAGGTCCGCACCGCCAGCCTGTCAGCGATCGTACTGCCACCACCGGCGGTGCAGTCCAAGACCGCCAATGTCATAATGATGGCCTAACTGTCTACAACTGTTGTAATTGGGATAATTGAATTTCTATATACCACAGTATGCAGATGTCACTTTCCTCTACTATGTACATAAATGGCAAAAAAAGTTTTAATAATTTCTTTAGCAGTTCAACATTAAAGTCTATATTAAGTCTATACCACACCACAGTCACCCCAGCTTTAATATGTTTTAATGAAATATGAGAGTCAAATTTAGCAATGCTTCAAAGTCTGTCAGAGATTAATTTCAAGTTCTAGTGTGATCTATTATGGTTATTTCCGGGCATCCTTGACTAAGCAATGTAAAGCAAGACAGGAATGTTACTGGCAAGGCTCAAGGTTGAAACCTATCACATAGCATTGTCTGTGCAAAGGTTAAAGGGTCCACAGATTGTGTTGCAGCATGTGCAGGAAATGAATGGGAAAACTTTATCTAGAAAGTCAGAAGGGTTAGCCCCGCCTAATAGCTTGATCTTAGGAAGGACTATTGATTCCCTCTTAAGTTCATATGATGTGCATTTGATCTCATTAGTAATGTCAGACACTCATTAATAAGGGGGCCTGGTACTGAGGGCCAAGACCTCCTCATTCACGATGTTGCTGGTGCACTGAAGGGATCAAGCACTGGCAAACTCCATATAAATACCCAAACAACAGAAGTATTTCCCCCAAGAGAACAAAAAAAGTTTTAAAAATAGTAGGGGGTCATTTCTCTTATTGACATGTATATTTATATAGGGCATCTTAGTGACATCTTTTTATGATATGCATATTCTTCAACAGGACAGCGCAGGGTTTATTGCGTGTGAATGATTTCAATAAATCTGTACAAACAATCAAGAATTTTTGTATGGAAATAGCAATCAAGTATTGTTACTACATGTTTTTTTCATAACGATCGCTACTGAGCCAAGGCTCATAAACTGGTGTTTTTTTTCTGATGCTTAAGGGATATATTTGTGGTTACCTCCCTGAAAAGTTTCTATCTCTGGATATTATTATAGATGCTTTGATCAGAGCCAGTGGTATAGTTCTGTTTAAGATAATGTTCACAAATGCCCCCTCCTGTTAATAGCTGGATATGATCAGTGCAACAAAGGTGGAGTTTCTATTATGGACATGTTTGTGGTTCAAGTATTCCACCAGTGTGAGTTTAAAATATTACTTGTGAATGCTACAGTTTTTCTTCCATCCTAATTTTTGGGAGTGAGTAGGACTGCCTTCATACATTCTGCCATCTTTTTGGGGATTTTTGGTTGTGTCCTCCATGTCTACAGCAAACCATCCACTGCTATGGATGTGGAGGTCACATTTAAGCACCCAGCACAAAAAAATGCCTCTAGTGCTTGCAAAAGTGTGCTATATCCAGCCACAGGAATGGGGTACATTTCTTTTTGGGAGAAGAGTGAGGACACTTAGTGGTAAGAATTTTGCATATCCTTTAGAGTCTGGCACTTTCTCTCTAAGAAATGTGGGGAAAATGTGTGATTTTGGCCAAAGTTTAAGGTTTGCATGCTGTTGCAGCTACAAAAAGGTAGTGGGAACTGTGCAAGTCACACCACAATGGACTACGCTGGGTGTCCAGGTTTCAGAGTTTGGTAGGTTTCCCCGGGTGGCGCCGGAGTCCAGGACCAAATTCTACAGCTACCTACATCACCAAAAAGGGTTGGTTTGATGTAAAAAATTGATGTTTCCATTTTGCTTTTTTCAGTCATTCTTATAAAAGGTGATATGCGTGTGGCACTTATTTGTTGGGAGAAGTGTGTAAACACAGGCTAGTACAACATTTGACAATACCAATTGGATTTCTCTCCATTTGTTGCCTACAGTGTAATCCAGTGTGCACTAAAAACATATTCAGCAAAATACCCTCTGAATTACATGATAGTATGAGTGAACCCAAATTTAGAGGTACAAAAATAAACAATTTTCCAAAGATCAATATTTTGGGCACATTTCTTAAATACACAGGTTGCCTTCATAACCATTTTCCATTCATTAAATTTTACCACATATATTGATCCATTGTTGGTGCCCAGTAAAAATCATTATAAGCTTCAGCACAGTTGTTGGCTCCTACAAGTGTGTTGAAACCACAAAAAATAGTTAAAAAAGAACTACCAGTTGGAAATAATCGAAAAACTGTGATATAAAATGTGCTTTCCTTCTGTTGATACCACGTGTAGAAAAAAAAAACATACTACACTTTTTACCATCTCCCCCAAAAAATAAATTCCTAAATGTTGGCTATTTTATTAGTTGCAGTGGGATTTCTCAAACACTGGGTACCTTTAGAATACCAAAGGTTTGGGAAAATAAAGGATGACAATTCAGCCTAGATACCTCTTGTGGAAAAAAGTTATGAAAGATTGGGCACAAAGCGCACAAAACATAAAAAAAAAAAATCAGGACTCAGCACCAAGGGGGGAACCTCCTGGTTGAGGGGTTAAAGCAGACTAGAGAGTAACCAGGATGCTCTGCCGCATTCTTGGACAAAGGGACTATGGGTCCCAGACATCACTGGGGCTGAGGAGGCGGCCCTATATTCACCTGCAGCTGGCCCTGATTTGTTTGGTGCTATATAGAGCAGTGTCTGCACCCACTGTGCAGGACGTGTGTGAGCTACACCTGGGCAAAGCTCAGGCCAAAGACAGCCCATCCTGGGCCGTCAGAGCCTGGAGTAGGCTGAGCTGAGCCTCCCCTAATGTCTGTACCTCTGCTTTCACCATGAGCAAATGGAAATCCATTTGTGGTAAGGGCTCATTCCACTCCTGGTACCAGGTAAGAGTGAAACTATCATCTTGTTCCTCACTTCAGCAGTGGGGGCTCTTATACATATTTTGAGTGCTGAAGAAAAATTGGCCAGTATAAAGGATAATAGTGCGCAGATCATAACACCTAGGGGAAGCCCGAAGGACCTGGTTGAAGTGAATTCATTGCCCGAGGAGGAAGATCTTGCTCTGTCCGACATGGCTCCAAAGAGGATCACCGCAATCAATTTCCCTGTACTGCCTAGCTCTTTTCCCTCTGAATGGAGTTCCCTATCTAAAATTAAGAAAGATCTGGGAGCTAAACCTAAAGCTGGCAAAAAGTCAGCTACCAAAAAGGACAAAAATGAGGGTTCAGCTTTTGGGAAATCCTTTGTCAACCTGGATCAAGGCGAGCCCTTATCTATGCTCTGTGTCTGTTATTTGTGATATGGTTAGAGCCCCTGCTAAATAATCTATGGAACAATATTGTAAAACTGAAAAAAAAGTGTGGCTGACGATTTTCACACCAAACTGAAAGCCTTAGAATCTGTTATAGCCAATTTGACCTTTTTAGTATTCAGGGATGGGGATAGGGCTTTGGTACGGGAAATGAGTGGACTTGTTCTTCTTGTTTACAGCGATCACCCCCCACCCCCTCACCCCAGTAACGGGCTCACAGCATAGACATGTTGATAAGCTGAGGAAATGTAGTCCTCCCCACCCTAGCCACTTTGGGCCAGCAGATTATCGACCCACGCTGCAGTTCCCCTGTGAATCCACCCCATTTTGATTGATGTTCCTGCCTTGAAATCTGGGGTGATACAAACCAACACAAAACTTATTCGTAAGATCACCCATTGGTGTGACACCAGAAGATGGGGTTGTGAAAAGTATGTCCACATACATTATGCAAGACAAGCAAGCTTAGTGGGTGAGGGAGAAAATGTGGGGGAGGGGGATTGTATTGTTATTAATTTCAATCCACTGGATATAGCAAGCCGGTTAGTACAACAGTCAGCCCATAGCAATTCCCATAACACAGGCATAAAAGTGTTTCCACTTGTTGTTTTTTACTCGCCAGAAGGTTCCTAAAAGGAGGGGAAGAATATCCAAAGGCACACACGGTGTTCGGGAGAGGCGGGAATGGGTAGCTGCCCGTGAGGTGTTAAATAGATTCCTCCAATTGAGTACCGTTGAGGATAATTGCTGACTTACTCCCACTTCCACTGGCTCATTATATGGGAGAGGAACAGTAAGACATAATGGAGTTAATTGCCCCGCAAAGTCAGTTTCTAAGCAAAGTACTTATTTAAAGGTTATGTTGTGGAATATAGTGGGATTATCAAACAAAAGGGATAACAAGAGTTGGATAATTCTATTATTAGAACAGAACATAGTGGTTCTGCAAGAAACTTGGGACATGAATGACCCATTCTTTTTGGACGGGTATGCTTCATATTTCTCCTCTGCTCTAACCTCTCAATCTGGCAGGGCTAAGAAAGGTTTTAGTAATGGTTTCACTCAACGTTAAGTGTAAGTCAATTCAGGTGGATACAGGGTCCAGCTACCTGTTGGTCGTGCAGTTAGAAGTTAAAATGTACCAACTTTATTTTTTATATAACTAATTTGCACAATCTAACCCTGGAGAACCCTTGCTGGCTTTAAGATCTTTTGTTTTGGAATCATATGCAGATAAGTTTAATCACCTGTATGGGATCTTATTAACTGGAAATTGTAATACCCATGTCTCTCACTCAGTGTGCCACACATCCTACAAGTATCCCATAGAACATTTTAATCAAGATCAGTTTGAGTACACAAATCAGGGGGGTATGCTGGATTATATCACAGAAGACTATAATTTGATATATTTACAGCAGTTAGAAAGAGTATAGACATCCCTACCTTCACTAGACGAGGTTCCAACACCATTATTGATTATATTTTTTATCTTCCTCCCTAGTTCAATATGTAATGCAATACAAGGCTATGTGCAACCAGCTTAGTGTCCACTATCCTTTGTTTATGAGTCTGGAATGGAGCATAGTTGAAGAGGTCCATCCTGAAATAGCCTCAGGAATAGTGATATTACATCTCAGGATTAAGTATGTATATTAAAAAGGAGTAAGGTCCCAGCAGACTCCTTTTTAAATGATTTTCATGCTAATTGTGACCAGGACATTAGTCTCTGTTTAGAGGGAATTACGGACCACTTCTAAAGTAGGTATGTCAGCTCCATGGTCCAGATTTATTATTATCCCAGATTTCAAGAAAGGAGCAAGAAAGGACCTGGTGCCATATGTACCAACACATTTTCCCATAGACACAGAATGGGTAAAACCCTTTGCTACATCTGGCCCCTGTATCCCTACTAGAGTCTGGTCCTGATTTAGATTTCAGTGGATGGGTTGGTGTCACAACAGTGACGGATGTCCCATCTACTGAAAAATAACCCCATTATTCCCGATGGTATTTTATTTCAGTGGACAGGAAATCCTTCACCGCCATGTCAGAGTACCTTATCTGCCGAAATCTAAATCAGGCCCCCTGTGGTCAAAGTCATGGGGAGAGTGATCCTCTCCAGATTAACTGCCTGATTGGATCAAAACCGAGTTATCTCAAACCTACAGTATGGTTTTAGACTAGGGAATGGCACTCTTGATCAATGTCTCAATTCACTACTGATTATAGGGAAATAAACAGTAATTAAGGGGTCCATGTTACATCTTGCCTTTATGGACTTTACATCAGCATTTGACAGAGTCAACAGGTTGAAACTTGGGCCTCTCCTCCTGAATATGGGTATGGACCAAGTTAATTTTTTACAAGACTCACATCTAGACCTCTTGGCTGTAGTGAGTATCAATATTACTGGGAGTCTCTTTTTGCCTATTGTGGTAAACAGGGAGGTCAGAAAATGTTGTATTTTAGCCCCACTCCTACTTACATCACACATTAATAAACTGGGTTACTCGTTATGTTTAGCCAGCAGAAACATCCCCCTCATTGGATCACATGCCACTCCTGCACTTCTTTATGTGGATGATGCTATGTTGTTGGCTAGAACAGGGGTGGTTTACAGCATCTAATTATTTACATCTAAGCTCTAATTATACAAAATCCCATACCTTGGTAACAGGCCCCAAAAGTAAAAACAATAGCTTGAAGAAATGTTTTGGGGATGAGAGGGTAATTGCAAGGGTAAACTCCTTCTCCTCTCTGGGAGCACTTTTTGATGAAAGAGGTATCCTGGATTCCACCAAGAAGAGTCAAAAGGAATACCATGGCCAGACCCACCACAGCGATCTGTGATTTTGCAAGTAGATTAGGTTCCAAACCTGTGCAGGCTCTTTTGAAAGCGTACCAATCTAAATGCATTTCCCTAGTCAGCTATGGATGTGACATTTGGGGCTATAAGGTGTCGTCAGAGTTGCAGATAGATGAGAACAAGTTTTTGAAAAGGCTGTTTGGGCCCACTATTATGGTAGCTAAGAATCAGGTTAACCCCAGAACTAAAATTAGATAAATGAATCATTAAAGATTGTGCACTGCTAAGGGAGAATTACTCCTAAAAACCTTGACAAATCAAAGTGGTAGAATTGTTTTTATGTCTTTTTTATTAACTATGTTTTAATAAGCTGGTGCACCCAGAATTGTATGATATCCCAGAAAAGATCACTAGGAAAGAGTTGGTCTGGGTGAGGGACATTTTCTATCTTTGGCTCAGGCAGAGAGAGAAGCCAGAGAGCTATGTAAACTTTCAGTTGTAGTGTATGTTTTATTATTGTCCTATCCCAGAATTGAGCTTTATTTAGAAGTGGTTACTATTTCACAACATTGGTTCCTTCTTACAAGGTTTAGGTTAAATCTTCTGCATTGGTTTTCTGGCTGAACCGCAGGGGTGGAATACAGCATCTAACCTGCGTTCATGCAGTTGTGATAGCATCTCAACCCAAAATACCATGCATTTTGTCATGTTCTGCGATTTTTATCATTTACTAAAACAAAGCTTCATAGTGCCTCTGTTAAATTGGAGGGGTTTTGTACAAGCACAAGCTGCTCTATTTAATTTACAGATGTTGCTGTTTTTTTAATGGTTGCAGTGAGATCTAGAAAGAGGCGACCCACTTTGGTGGTGGGTTCGTAGTCATATTAATGTTAACACAAGGAACAGGATCTCTATTCAATATAATGGCTATATGGATTGATTTTCAATTTATTGTTCTTACTGTATACTTTATTTTATATAATGGTGGTGTGGATTGCTTTTTAATTCATCATTTGTATCACATATTCATCAACTTTAATGATGTTCTCTATCTTTTTAAGACATTGTAGTTTGTTAGTATTATCTTTATCTTTTATGATTTTAATTCATTGAGTACAGAATAATTGACTGACTGACTGAGAAACTGATGCAAGCTAACATATCTAATGTGTGCATTATTGCTCATGCTTGGCAAACCTCTCCCTAAAACTCAAGAACTGGTAAGTCTTTAACAGTGACAGGTTTCAGAGAGAGGGTTGGGACAAGTTGTAATATATTCCATTTATATAGAAATGCCTGTTATGCTTAGCGGATATATCTTTTTTAGGGCGCCTTGATACCAGAGAAACTTTGCATGCTCTTTAGAAACTTATGTAAATAAATACTGTTAGAAATGGAGTCTCTAGTTGGCAGTCAGTTTGCACCCTGTCCAAGTAGGGACCCTCACTCTAACCAGGATACATGAGATACCCACTCAGATAACCTCTGCTCACCCCCTTGGTAGCTTGGCACGAGCAGTCAGGCTTATCTCAGAAGCAATGTGTAAAGCATTTGCACATAACACACAGTGATACAGTGAAAACACTACAAAAGTACACCACACCAGTTTTAGAAAAAAAAGCAATATTTATCTATATAAAACAAATATGATAAAAATCCAACATACAATAAATGAGATACAAATTTTGCAAGAATTACCTAAAAAGTCGATAGCTCTGTCTGGGGCTATCACGGTGTCGTGAACAACAAATTCAACAGTTCAGTTTGGCCGTGGTGTCGCGGGCCGGCTACGGTGTCGGGAAGACCCTTGGAGATGCAGGGCATTATGATCCTCGTGATGAGGTTCGGAGAATGGCATCGCTGGCGTCATGGTGTCGGTTCTGGAGGTTGGTGTGGGGGTCATCTGGCCCTTTAAGTCACACGCTTTGAAGATCGAACTCCAGGCTGATGAAGTCAGGAGCCCTGGCATGGATGGTGTCGGGGCTACAGTGTGAAACGGGACAATGTTATGTGCTGTGCCCACAGGTCACGGTGCAGGCAGCGGCTCGGTGATAGCGTCCAGCGGGATCCGTGAGACCAGGGCTGTGGTGTGAAGCGGGGTGGTGCGATGTACGGGGGTCACCGGGTCACGGTGCAGGCAGCAGTGTCGTCATTGCTGAAGTGCTATCGTTGATAGGCCCGATTTGGCAGCGCAACATGGAATGGACTCTGTGCAGTGTCCATGGGTTGCTGTGCGGACAGGGATGCCTGGTGATGATACTGGAGTAGATGGCGCTGACGGCGGTGGACCGGGGCTGCAGTGCGGGAAGGGGCAGTGCTTTGTGTACCTCACAAGTGGTGTCCACAGGCCACGGTGCAGGCAGTGGCGCCAGTGTCAGCAGGAGCATCGTCATCAGGGATGCCCCAGCTGCGGTGTGAGCAAGGTGATGCCGGAGTGCAGTGCCCATAGGTTACGGTGCAAGCAGCGGCTCGGTGGTGGCATCAGATGGCAGTATCGGTGAGACCAGGGTTGCGTTGTGAAGTGGGCGGTGCTGCTCCGTGCGGTGTCGGCAGGTCACAGTGCAGGCCAGTGGCATTGTTGACAGCGTGGCAGTGGTTTTTCTTCTTGAACAAAACAAAACACGCAGTTCCCAGTGCTAAAGGCAGATGAAACTGAAGTCTTTGGTATCCCTGAAACTTCCAACAGGAGGCAAGCTCTACTGCAAGCCCTTGGAGAACTCTCTCAAACAGGACACACAGCAATGTTCACACTATTATCTCTTTTAAGACAGAAGCAGCAACTGCAGGCCAACCCAGCAAAGCACACACAGCAAAGGGGCAGTACTCCTCCTCCAGCTCTTCCGCTTTTCTCCTTGGCAGAAGTTCCTCTTAATCCAGAAAGATTCTAAAAGTCTGGGGTTTTGGGTCCACTACTTATACCCCTTTCTGTCTTTGATGTAGGCATACTTCAAAGGAAAGTCTCTTGTTCACAAGATTCCGCCATGCCCAGGCCTGACCCCAGACACACTCCAGGGGGTCGGAGACTGCATTGTGTGAGGGCAGGCACTGCCCTTTCAGGTGTAAGCGACTACTCCTCCCTTCACCCTAGCCCAGATAGCCCATCAGGATATGTAGGCTACACCCCAGCTCCCTTTCTGTCACACTCTAGAGGGAATTCACAACAGTCCAAATGTCAGTCTGACCCAGGCGTGGAATACACAAGCAGGCAGAGGCACAGAATGGTTTAAGCAAGAAAATGCCTACTTTCTAAAAGTGGCATTTTCAAGCAAACAATTTAAAAACCAACTTTACCAAAAGATGTATTTTTAAATTGTGAGTTCAGAGACCCCAAACTCCATATTTCCATCTGATCTGTGTAAAACACATCAGTACATGCCCCACCTTAAACATACACCGCACCCTGCCCCTGGGGCGACCTAGGGCCTACCTTAGGGTTGCCTTACATATAATAAAAAGGGAGGTTTGTGCCTGCTGAGTACGCTTGTCAGGTTGACTTTACAGTTTAAAACTGCACACACAGACATTGCAGTGGCAGAGCTAACACATGTTCACAGGGCTACTCGTGTGGGTGGCACAACCAGTGCTGCAGGCCTATTAGTAGCATTTGATTTACAGGTCCTGGGCATCTCTAGTGCACTTTACTAGGGACTTACTAGTAAATCAGCTATGTCAGTCATGGAGAAACCAATCACCAATGAAGTTTCAACAGGGAGCACTTGCACTTCAGCACTGATCAGCAGCGGTAAAGTGCGCAGAGACGATAAACCAGAAATTCTTTGAACATTATATTTTACATGAAACAATTGTGGCCATTCAAGAAAGGAGACTCCTTAGTCTACTTTATGTACCTTTGGTGATTATTACGCTGTTGCAATGCACAACACTTATTTTTTCCTGGCATTTGTTACTTGTACAGTCTTACTTCCTCCAGTGCTACACAGAACACCTACCCACATCTGTTCTCCTTTCATGCCTGTGCGCAATCATTCGAGGTCGCGAATACAAAACGTGTTTTTTCAAAGGGGACTAAACATTGCTTTGTGACTTTCTCATTACCACATCCCTTTCATTCCGGTATAGCGTGCAAAGAACGTATCTATTTTACATATTCATCTGAAAAGCGCAAATGCGTGCATACCGTGAGGATGATAACGCACATGAATATACTTACTAGGCATTGTTGTCCAATCAAATTCCAGGCGTCAGCAAAGTTGCTCTACGACTGTCAGTAGCTGAGTATCTGACTCAGAAGATTCGTATCTATTCAAAGTGCTTTATTGTATTATACTATTATTCACTTTAGCAGAAGGAATGCCTTTGTGACTTCACATTAGTAATGAAACGTGCCTTTACCTTTCGTAACAAAGCAATCATGTCTTTAGACCACACCGAGGCATATTGGACTGTCACTGTGCTGAATAATTGAATTAGAGATTCTACAGGGTTACTTGAATGGATGTCGTAAGGTCTCTAGAAAAGAAGAAAAAACAATGACACCTCGAGTCAAAACAAGCAGCATAAGAAAAAGAGCGAAGAAATATTAGTTTGTATCCCGTACCCATCCTCGAAGAAGTTCAAAAGCCATTATGCCCAATGACCACCAGTCCACTTCGAATGAGTACCCAGTACCGCCATTCATGAATGAATGAAATATCTCAGGAGCTTGAAAAAGGAGAAAAGAGGTTTTGTTAGACGCTTTTATAGTTTCCAATTTCAGTTTTCCAAAGGCATGGGCAAGTCATCAATACAGGGCAATTGGATGAGCTGAGTTTCCACTTTAGTCCAACTTTAGGTCTCAGCACCAGACAGCTCAAGTAACGAGTTTTGATTTTTATGATGGATAAACAAAGCGGTCCAGAGACAGTTTTATCCAACTTTAATGAAACATCCACAGAGTACATATTGGTGGCCTATAGTGCACTTTGGGGATTGGATAAATGAGTAGATCCTCAATCCTTTAGGCAAGGATGAGAGAGCAATTGTGAGGGCACAGTGCTTGACACCTAATATTGAGGATAAGGTGTTTATTGAAACTAATTTTTGATCGTGACTATTAGGGTCAGTGCCTTGCTCATGATTGGATGGCTGTGATATTGATCTCAATTGTCTGTACTGGATTCAATTATTATCTTCTCTATTCTAAATTTTGTACTACTCAGGAAAATTGTGGTCTCACTGTATTTAGGATGAGTTTTATCCTTCACACTTAAGGGGACTCTTCTTTTATTTGCTATTGAGCAGTGGAGTGGGAGCGTTTATGTTTCATTGATTTCGTCTCTTCTTCTGCGCACCCCATAGCATGCAGTCCTTTAACGACTCTCAGTGCTATGTGCCCCGCTCCCTGTCTCTTTTTTGTTCCTTCTATCTGACTCCGGTGTTACGTTATTTATTTAGTGTCGAGGGGCCGGCAGCTGCAAAATGTTACTGGGTTGCTTGTTTTCTCTTTTTACACTTTGTACACACTCGTTTTTCACTTTTTAAATTTTTTAATCATCATTCCATATAAATATATTACAGCGGTAATTAAACACAACCTGCAAGCAGGTCATGATGCACGTATCACATGCATCATGACGCATGACTGAGCATCAGTGTCTATCTTGGAACTGTTTTTTTGTACATGATTGCAGGATTTGGTTGCAAGACATTTGCAGATATGATGTCCCCTGTGTTGAGTACACCACAACCTCCTATTCCTCAAAGAATAATGTGTCATTGTTTGGAAAAGCAGTGAAAGGTGGGAGTCACCTATTTCTTATTGGAGAAGCAAGCTTACATTGTGTTTACCTTTTTATGCTTGCTAGGGTTTCCTGGTAAGCATAAACCATTTTACAGAGGCAGAGACATGTTCCATGAGTGTGAATCCCTCTGCATGATTTGTCTTAGGACCTTGGGAATAACCTCAATATGTAGGTTCACGGCCATCTAAAACTCCACTCTCTTCAATCTCCATCTTAAAAAGGTCATAAATTTACTCCAGCACAGGGATGGAATAGCTCCTTTTTCAGGATGGGAAGAAAGTTGATCACACCCAGATTTGCTGGAGTTGTAGGTGAAGGGTGTTCTCCCTGAGGAACCCTAAAAAAATTGTGTATTTGCACAGAAGGCTCTGCTCCCCCAGTACTGAGTAACCTGCTATGTAGAACCACCTACAGAGGGAATAGGAGCCTGTTGTAGGCGGCACGTTCTGGTTGGCTGTGGTGGGGACCTAGCCAGTCCGAACCTACCACTCCAATCAGGGGTGGGTGATGACATGCACTGTATAACCTGCGCTCACCCTTGAGTAGCTTGGCACTGAGCAGTCAGGCTTATCACAGAGGCAATGTGTAAAGCATTGGCACAGCACTCTAACACAATAAATACACTGAGCGTCACAAAAAAGCATTTACACATGTGGTAGTTAACACAGTTTGTATTCACTACACAATAATTAACACAATATACAAATCATGAACTTCTGGGCGTAAATCACACTACGTAATATTAGTAGCAGCAGTAAGCCCAACTATATTAAATTGACTTCAGTAGCATTCACATTTGGGAGACATCCAGCGTTACAACTCCCAGCACACTTATGTGGTGCGATATACTGTCAGAACTAGGCCCACCCTGGCAATTATAATACAATATCACACAGTTATAGGATGCACCCAGGTCACAATAGTATAAGGACCATATACACACTGATAAAGACAACACTTTTAGCAGCACCGTAGACCAAGGGCACACAAGTAGATCCAAGGTCTAATTTACTATCCAGTTGGCAAGAAATCAACGTGTAAAGTGGCACCGCCAGTCAATGTAATCACTAGCAGGCAGTCTTCAGGCAAGCACTCCCACATGCACACATTCACTCAGCACCCATCAGGCAGATCAGTATGAAATACACTTACACATACAGACACACATGCAACACTGTCATGTGGTGCAACTGCTATCCGGCAGGTCAGTTGGTAGCACAATGCAGACCCCGTGGCCCAAGCCTTCCTCCACCTTCATCTCACCCCAACTACCCCACACCCACAGTTTAGAAAGAGATCACCCCCCCAAGAGTAGGCTGCTCTCGCCAGCGTCACACTTAGTTGAGGTCCCCGGGAAAATGGTGGGGGGTAGATAGCAGGACTGATTATGAGGCAGTAGACAAGCAAAAGGGGGTTGGCCAGCACTCAGGAAGTTCACCCACAGGATGTGGAGCAGGAGTGGCTGAGGGCAATAGTTCATTCGATTAAGGAATTCTGTAATGTGCCTTCTGGCACCAGCCCAGTTCTGCAAAGCACCAGGAGGGATTGAAAGTGGATCGTGCAGTCTCTTGACCCGCTTACTTTTCCTCTCAGAAGCATTCCTCCAGCCCAGTCAATTACTCTCTCCACCCGGACCGGGTAATACTACCTGGCTCACTCTGATGTCGGGGCAGAGTGAGGAGACAGCAGGTAGTTCATCACATAGAGGGCCCAAAAGGAACGATTGATGAAGAGAGCAATGTAGCAGGGGATCCTCTCGGAAGATAGAGGTTCCCCAACAGGTATTCATTGAGCTGAGTTGTGATGAGGCAATCCATGTGCAACATCTGCTGTGGAATGATCCGAGTCCCACCAGACAGTTCGGGTTACACACACAATGATGAGTTGCAATTTCTGTGCTACCTTGGAAATGAGGCATAATGCGTGGTGTACGTTGACATGGGTCGCACCAGACAACTCCAATCACTTGGGATGAAAACTTACCAATCCTGTGCCTCCCAAAAAATGAGGCACAACGCCTGGGGCAAGTTGATATGAGTTGCACCAGACAGTTCTGCTCACACACAACTGAAGAGATGCAAGTTCAGTATCTCCCTAGAAATTAGGTATAATGTCCGGTGAGAGTTGATACGAGTCTTACCAGGCAGTTCCTACAACACACACACAGGGTCCAGTAATGCTGCATGAGGTAGAAGGAAGCACTACTATGGTTACACTCCACGTCTGAGGGTCGAAACCTGTGAGTCAGACACTGCATGCAATGAGCATGCAATCGGTGAGACGCACAAGAAGATGCAGCATGATCAACAAAGCGAGCCATGTGGGGTCCCGCAACTGGTGAATCTGCTCACCACCAACAAGATGCTTATGTGTGCTGAGGCCCCATGATGCAGGGGGTACTCTCCTTAGATGTGGGCAATGCATTTGGGGTCCTACTCCAGGCAATCTGGTCTCCAGGCACAATTCTTAACTTCACACTCATGCTGTGCTTTCATTTGAAATCCAGCAGACAATGTGACAGTTGTGTTTGAACCGCTCTCCAGGTGTCACAAGCAGATGGTGTGGGTCCCTCACGTGAGGTCTTTGATGTCCCCGAGACTTTGATAGAGAACAGGGGGAAAGCCAACAAACCCTTGGAGAGCACACTTCAGGGCACCATACAGCAGCAGGCAGTCTGCCATGGCCAGCCATGATTCAGGAAGGATGTGCGGTCCCTTCCAAGGGCAGTTATCCTCCTTGTGCACAACAGATTCCTCTGGCAGTGTGCTCCACATGGTCCAGGGTCTCTGGTCTCTGGTCCCTGCCAGTGTATCTCTACCCTGCTGCAGTATGGCACCAGTAGTTATACTGTAGTGTGATTTTGAAGTTGGGAGTGGTTTCAAGGTTCTTCCTTTGAACCACAGATGTCTCCCCTAAATTTCAGTCCTGTCTGCCATGCAGCCATGGAATGCAAATCTTAATCTGTAGTGGACCCATGATCTGGCCCTTTGAGGACAAGTGTCAAAACCTCTCCCTCCAATCTACCTAGCCAGGCCTTCAAATGGCAGAGGTCTGTTTTTCCATTTGTGTGCCCATTGTTTATAGCGGTCACTGAGGAATGCACAGATGTGCTCCCCCAAAGTCCAGTGTTGATTGGAGCCAGGCAGAAAGGCACAGAACAAACTCTAGAGCAGTAAAATGGCCACTTTCCAGAAGTGCCATTTCTCAGCTATTAAAGACAAAACCACCCTTAAAATAGAAAGGAGTTCATCACTGAGAATCCAATTATAGGAAACATTATGAGGCTTCTCCACTGAAATCCGCTATTGCAGTTGGGAGTGATTTCACTCATCCCCCAGTGTTAGCCTATGGGGAGTGCAACCCTTAGAGGTAGTGAGAACATACATGGGTATTCCTCACCACATTTAGAAACACCCTTGGTGCAAGTGTGTACACAACGACCTGCAGTGGTAGGTTGGACACTTGTTAAAGACTGTTGTGGAAGTGCGTACAAACGAGCCTGCAATGGCAGGCACAGCACATGTCAAAACAACATTGTGTCAGTGCACACACACTAGTGTGCGCCACTTCTAACATACATAGGAAGGGTACACACACTTTCACACTGTATTACAGGGGGAAAGTACCCAGGGCCCTAAGGCCACTAAAAGAGAATCAGCAACACCTACGGAAAGAGCTGATCTCCTAGGCAGGGACGTGGGGGTTCTTCACTACCCGGGCCTGGAACAGCCATGTGTACCCTCTCTGCCTTCTGCCTGTCACCTTCTCTGCCTTTCAGGGGGTACCCTGGGGGTAGTGTAAGGCCCACTCAGGGTTGGCCAGGGAGTAAGAAATGCCACCCTAAGTGCCAGCGCAACTGCGCCAACCCAGGCCTGCAATGGCAGACCTGGTACACGGTTGACAGGTTATTCTGGTGGGTGGCACACTCAATGCAGCATCCCACTAGTAGGAGGGCCATACCCACCCCAGGATTGTGGTGTACCTTTTTACAGGGCACTCCTGGCTACACACCTCAACCAACCATGTAAGTGGCACTTCCTGGAATGTGCAGGAAGGGCATGTGCACTTTCCCACTTCAGTACAGTGGGAAAGTGCCACGAGTCCTAAGACTATAGAGGGTCAGCAAAAAACTGGGAGGAAAAAGCAAAAAGTTTCAGGGAAATCCCCTAAGAAGGGCCATGTCCAACAGAGCCTGTAAGGAAAGTAACATGGCTCCCCTCACTGAGGTTTCTAGGCTTGACTCCTGGGATTGTTTGTGTTATTTTAAAAATAATAAATCTGCAGATGCATGCAGGTGTAAAGATGTTGGTGCAGGTTTATGAGTCTTTTTGTGAATTGGGTCCATTGTATTGTTTCATTTTTTCGATTGGTATTTCAGTAAATAATATTTAGTGCTACTATTCCAAGTATCGCTGCCAGCTTTTGATGTCAACCAATACAAATACTGCACACTAAAACATATTTCAATGAGCTGACCAAGAGAAACAACAAATTTATTACTGCTGATACAAAGTTGTTTGGGAAACATACGGAGCTAAGGCATTCATCTTAAAGCATGTAACAAAGAAAACATGTTTTCGAATTATACACAGTATAGAGATCAAACCAACAGGAAAATCAATGCTTACAGTCATGAAAATGAAAATAAAATACTGGCACGGGTGGGTGTGGGTTTGCTCCATTGTTACGCTGTGCAGAATTGAAAGTAGTAACTACTAAGGGATCATTGTAGGAAATTCGATGCTATTTTCTCTTATGGGAACGTTTCCACTGGCCCAATAAGAATTGTATTTGTCAGGGAGAAAATCATGAAGGTCCCTATTTGGAGTCTAGGAAGAATATGGCAAGGAGTGAATCTTACCCATTCAGGATGAAATGAGACCTACTGAACAAATCCACACACAAACAATTTTAATAACTCAGAATCACTTTGCCCCTACCAGAAGAAATTATGCTTCCACCATCTTCTTGTTCGATATTAAACAGCACATCATTTATTGCAGGCATTTCTACAAATTTTCTGTGTCACTGAATAGCTTATGGATTATTTGAAGATGTATGTGAGAGGTTGGGAAGTAGTTTTGTACACAGCAGTATCAGCAGCAGCAGAATATCAGAATTCAAAGGTCTCTTTTTTTGGCAAAAATCACCCCAGCCTTGGCCCAAACCAGGCTTACACATAAAACCTATTGGGCACCTGCCAGGCTTTAAACATTAAGTTTACCCAAAAGGAAGTGGGCTCCTTAAAACATGTCCTTTTTTGCAAAACTCACCCAGCCTTAGCTCAAACCAGGTTTTGGGTCTGTGCATGAAACCTATTGGACACCTATCAGGCTTTGCAAATTAAGTTTATCCAAGACTGACATTTGTTGGAAGTGTGGGAAGGAAGTTGGCTCTTTGGAACACGAGTTCTTTAACTGTAAAATGATTCCAACTTCTTTAGGGCAGAATACATTCTCTGATTCAAGCTATCTTTGAAAAACCTTTTGAAATTGACTTCTTGACAATTGCCTCGTGAATCTCCATGACTCTATACTCATTGTCCCTCCCTGCACAGGACTTGTTACTACTGACCTACTGCTAACAGTGGATGCCAAGGTGGTCCTAATGGAGTGGTAATCATCCTCTGCAATCTACTTTAAAATTTAGTGGGACATGTATTGTGCCATTACAATTGTGGACAATAAAATGTACATGAGGCTCCACACTGCATCCAGTGCTAGACTGTTAGACCTGGCATCCTCGGCGTGGTCTCCCCTGTCTTTTTTGCCCCTGCTTCCCATGTTTTGATGGTGTGCTGGACTCCATTTTTGCTGTTTTTGGTACTCCGTGCACTTTACCACTGCTGACCAGTGCTAAAGTGCAAGTGCTCCCTGTGTAAAATGTATAAGTAATTGCCTTTTCCATGATTGGCATATTGGATTTACTAGTAAGTCCCTAGTAAAGTGCGCTAGAGGTGTCCATGGCCTGTAAATCAAATACTACTAGTGAGCCTGCAGCACTGGTTGTGCCACCCATATGAGTAGCCCTGTAAACATGGCTCAGACCTGCCACTGCAGTGTCTGTGTGCAGTTTTAAACTGCTGATTCGACTTGGCAAGTGTACCCACTTGCCTGGCCCAAACCTTCCCTTTTCATACATGTGAGGCATCCCTAAGGCAGGCCCTAGGTAGCCCCATGGGCAGGGTGCAGTGTATGTTAAAGGTGGGACATGTACTTATGTGTCTTAAATGTCCTGGCAGTGAAATACTGCCCAAGTCGGTTTTCACTGTTGCAAGGCCTATCTCTCTCACAGGTTAACATGGTGGATGTCTTTAAATAATATTAAAGTACAGATTCCCTTTGGGAGCAGCTAGACATGTGGCGTTTGGGGTCTCTGAACTCACAATTCAAAAATACATATTTTAGTGAAGTTCGTTTTAGATTGTGTGTTTGGAAATGCCACTTTTAGAAAGTAGGCATCTTCTTGCTTAAACCATTCTGTGACTCTGCTTTGGTTGTGGATTCCCTGTCTGGGTCAGTTTGACAGTTGGGCTGTTTGCACCTCTCCTCTAGACAGTGACACAAAGGGAGCTGGGGTGTAGCCTGCATTTCCTGATGGGCCATCTGGGCTGTGGGGAGGGGAGGAGTGGTCACTTATACCTGAAAGGGCTGTGCCTGCCCTCACACAATGACTGTGCTTTGCTGGGTTGGCCTGCAGTAGCTGCTTTTACCTGAGAGAGGAGAAAGACTGACTTTTGTGTAACTTACCACTGGTGAAGCATCTCCAAGGGCTTTAACTGAGCTTGCCTCCTGTTGTTGAAGTCTCAGGGACATCAAAGACTTCTCTCTGCCAGCTCCTGGGCTTTCTGCTTAGAATCCTGCCTGCCAAGTGGGACCCTAACCTTCTTCTGGGCCCTGGAGGTGAAGCTGGTGGAAAAGGACAGAAATCCACGCAAAGACTGCGGTGCGGGGAAACTTTCAAAGCACCACCCGCCTCACAGCTGATAAAGGACTCGGTGCTGGCCTCATGGCTAAAATCGATGTTCCACCTACATCGCAGCTGGGAGATCGATGCAACACGGCTGGAGAAATGACACTCAACACCCACAGCAGCTGCTGTTAACAACTCAAGCCCCAAAGCAGCGCAGTTTCTTGACACCGTGCGACTGGATTTCAACCCAACATCGCTGGGCACGGAAAATCAAAGAAAGCCTGCCCAGACCTGAGATGCCCGTCCAGATCAAGGTATTGCTCTTGTGCGGGAGAAAGGAAATGACACACGCCGACCCGACCGGAGGAGGAACGACGTACGTTCTCGCTTGTGGGTGAGAAATAGGCGCATCGCTGGCCATTTCCGACGCTCGCTTGCCCGTGCGGCTATATTTTGACACTACCCAGGTACTTTTGTGCAATAACAGCTTTCTCACTGTTTTTTAAGGATTAAGGTCCTCATTATAACCCTGGCGGTCGGTGTGAAAGTGGCGGTAATATGGCCAACAGGCCGGCGGTAAAAAAAAATGGATTTTGACCCTGGCGGTTACAGCCATCCAAGACCGCCACATTAACACTGTGTAGGAAAGTACTATCTTGCCTGGCATGTTACCCCCATATTGCACTCATAGTATGTGCCCTGTATGTGTTCCCTGTATGGTGTCTAACTGTATCACTGAGGCTCTGCTAACCATAACCTCAGTGTTTATGCTCTCTCTGCTTTCTAAATTTGTCACTGCAGTCTAGTGACTAAATTTACCAATTCTCTTTGGCACACTGGTACACCCATATAATTCCCTTGTATATGGTACTTAGGTACCCAGGGTATTGGGGTTCCAGAAGATCCCTATGGGCTGCAGCATTTCTTTTGCCACCCATAGGGAGCTCAGACAATTCTTACACAGGCCTGCAACTGCAGCCTGAGGGAAATAACGTCCACGTTATTTCACAGCCATTTTTCACTGCACATAAGTAACTTATAAGTCACCTACATGTCTAACCTTCACTTAGTGAAGGTTGGGTGCCAAGTTACTTAGTGTGTGGGCACCCTTGCACTAGCCAAGGTGCCCCCACATCGTTTAGGGCAAATTCCCCGAACTTTGTGAGTGCGGGGACACCATTACACGTGTGCACTATACATAGGTCACTACCTATGTATAGCGTCACAATGGTAACTCCGAACATGGCCATGTAACATGTCTAAGATCATGGAATTGTCACCCCAATACCATTCTGGTATCGGGGGGACAATTTCATGATCCCCGGGTCTCTAGCACAGAACCCGGGTACTGCCAAACTGCCTTTCCGGGGTTTCCACTGCAGATGCTGCTGCTGCCAACCCCTCAGACAGGATTCTGCCCTCCTGGGGTCCAGCCAGCCCTGGCCCAGGCAGACAGAACAAAGGATTTCGTCTGAGAGAGGGTGTTACACCCTCTCCCTTTGGAAATAGGTGTGAAGGGCTGGGGAGGTGTAGCCTCCCCCAGCCTCTGGAAATGCTTTGATGGGCACAGATGGTGCCCATCTCTGCATAAGCCAGTCTACACCGGTTCAGGGATCCCCCAGCCCTGCTCTGGCGAAACTGGACAAAGGAAAGGGGAGTGACCACTCCCCTGACCAGTATCTCCCAGGGGACGTGCCCAGAGCTCCTCCAGTGTGTCCCAGACCTCTGCCATCTTGGAAACAGAGGTGATGGGGGCACACTGGACTGCTCTGAGTGGCCAGTGCAAGCAGGTGACGTCAGAGACCCCCTCTGATAGGCTCTTACCTTCCTTCGTAGCCAATCCTCCTTTCTTGGTAGCCAAACCTCCTTTTCTGGCTATTTAGGGTCTCTCCTCTGGGGAATTCTTCAGATAACGAATGAAAGAGGTCACCAGAGTTTCTCTGCATCTCCCTCTTCGACTTCTACCAAGGATCGACCACTGACTGCTCCAGGAAGCCTGCAAAACCGCAACAAAGTAGGAAGACGACTACCAGCAACATTATAGCGCCTCATCCTGTCGGCTTTCTTGACTGTTTCCTAGTGGTGCATGCTCTGGGGGTCATCTGCCATGGCATGTGTAATCATTGCGGTGGTTCTTATTTATTTATGTTTGGAGACATGGGGAGTTCCTTTGATGTTATATTTCTTTGGCCACTATACAACACTTTGGCACAAAAGGATATGTGGTGATGGTTCTCTTCTTTTCTTTGGCAGTTTCCTGTCTAGTTTTAAATTGAGTTACATTTCAAACAGGATGTTGATATAATATTGTGGATATTTAACTGACCAAATAACTTTTGTGTATCTATCTTAGAAAATGAAAGGAAAAATGAATGTTATATATATATATATTCTATTTTTGTGTAAAATTGTACATATGTGTTTGTTGTGTATTGACTGTTGTTTGTTGTGATTTTCTCAGCCTTGAAGAAGTCCAGTCAGGACGAAACACGTGTCGGCTGATTGCTTTCCATTCTTTTTCTATATGTTTTGTGTATATATGTATATATTTATATGTATAAGAAAATATATTCTTTTTGTATTGAAAACTTCTATTTGTATGAATATATATTTCGTTTGGATAGTAATATTTTTGTGTATGTCTCCTCTTTTGGTCAGTTTTTTGATTATTCATACTATTTAAGAAAAGGAGAGGACTCAAATAGCATTGTAGTTAAACTTATTGTGATCCTTTAACTTACCTCATTAAGATATTACATTATCTTTAAAGTATAGATATAGATTTGTTGGTGTGCCCCACTGGTTTGTTTCATTGTTACTACAACGGGTTTACTTTTGTTAACCCGCTTTTACACATCAAGGCAACGATGTGTTTCAGTGTATGAGCACCCATAATTTCCTTTTCGAATACATAATTTGAATGTGCATTTATTTCAATTAATGAGTTGCCATTTGTTGTCAATCAGTCATCTGCCATCACCCTGCACTGGAAGCCAAGAAGAAATCTCCCGTGGGTCGACGGAATCTTCCCCCTGCTAATGCAGGCACCAAAAGACTGTATCACTGGTCCTCTGGGTCCCCTCTCATCCTGACGAGTGTGGTCCCTGGAACACTGGAACTCTATCCAAGTGACTCCCACAGTTCAGTGATCCTTCAGTCCAAGTTTGGTGGATGTAAGTCCTTGCCTCCCCACGCTAGACTGCAAACCTGTGTACTGCATGAATTGCAGCTGCTCCGGCTCCTGTACACTCTTACAGGATTTCCTTCATGCACAGCCTAGCCTGGGGCCCCAGTACTCTGTCCTGCAGTGCTCAACCCTCTGAGATGGCCTCCGTCATCGTGGGACCCTCCTTTGTAACTCTGCATGGACTCCGGTTCACAAATCTTCTAAGTGCCTGTTCGGGTACTTCTGTGGGTGCTGCCTGCTTCTGTGGGGGCTCTCTGAGTTGCTGAGTGCCCCCTCTGTCTCCTTCTCCAAGGGGTGACATCCTGGTCCTTCCTGGTCCCCAGCAGCACCCAAAAACCTCTACCAAGACTCTTGCACCTAGCAAGGCTTGTTTATGGTATTTCTTCGTGGGAACACTTCTGGAACCTTCATCATGGTGTGGGACATCTTCCATCCAAAGGAGAAGTTCCTAGTCCTCTTCGTTCTTGCAGAATTCCAAGCTTCTTCTATCCAGAGGCAGCTTCCTTGCACCTTCATCCGGGGTTTCCTGGGCTCCTGCCCCCCCGGACACTGTCACGACTATTGGACTTGGTCCCCTTGCTTCGCAGGTCCTCAGGTCCAGGAATCCGTTTTCAGTGCACTGCTGGTGTGTGTTGTTCTTGCAGAATCCCCCTATCACGACTATTGTGCTCTTTTGGGGTAGTATGTGTACTTTACTCCTACTTTTCAGGGTCTTGGGGTGGGGTATCTTGGACACCCTGACTGTTTTCTTAAAGTACCAGCGACCCTCTACAAGCTCCCATAGGTCTGGGGTCCATTCGTGATTTGCATTCCACTTTTGGAGTATGTGGTTTGTGTTGCCCCTAGACCTATGTTTGCCTATTGCAACCAATTGTAATTCTACACTGTTTGCATTACTTTTCTGACTATTACTTACCTGTTTTGGGTTTCTGTACATATAACTTGTTTATATTACTTACCTTCTTACTGAGGGTACTCACTGAGATACTTGTGGCATATTGTCATAAAAATAAAGTACCTTTATTTTTAGTAACTCTGTGTATTGTGTTTTCTTATGATATTGTGCATATGATATAAGTGGTATAGTAGGAGCTTTGCATGTCTCCTAGTTCAGCCTAAGCTGCTTTGCCATAGCTACCTTCTATCAGTCTAAGCTGCTAGAAACACCTCTATTCTACTAATAAGGGATAACTGGACCTGGCACAGAGTGTAAGTACCTCTGGTACTCACTGCAAGCCAGGGCAGCCTCCTACACACACCGACCACCAGGGTGGTAACGGCCTCTGGGCTGGAGACTTTGGTCTCCAGCCCAGTGGCCGTCACAATCCCACCCTCGGGATTACGACCCGGCCTACCACCATGGTTTTCGGGCCAAACATACCGCCACGAAAACCATGGCGGTAGGCACTATCAGTGCCAGGGAATCCCTTCCCTGGCACTGATAGGGATCGCCACTGCCCCCCTCCCCATCCCCAGAGTCCTCCTCCACCCTCCCCCTCCCTCTCCTGTCCCCCGGCACATATACACACCCACAAGCGCACCCATATACACACATGCACACACGCATACCCACCACCACCCACGCATGCACACATACATACCCACACACCGCAACACACACCAACATACCTTGTCACACACATGCATTCACAACATACAACACTCACAATCACTCATTCATGCATGCATCCAACGCGACTCACACACGCATGCACGCATAC
The DNA here is from genome assembly GCF_031143425.1 of Pleurodeles waltl. Lineage (NCBI taxonomy): Eukaryota > Metazoa > Chordata > Amphibia > Caudata > Salamandridae > Pleurodeles > Pleurodeles waltl. Next base: position 936,321,955 of record NC_090445.1, read on the forward strand.
CAAAACATACACACACACACCCCCACATACACACAACACCCGCCACCCCCTCTCCAGTCAGAGAACCCGACTTACCTGCTTGCAGGGGGTCCTCCGGCTGGAGACGGTCCGCGGTGCTGCTGACAGCAGCAGCGTCTGCCGGCAAAACACCGCCAGGCCGTATCATTACTCATGATACGGTCAGCTGTGTTTTGCGGGCGTCGCAGTGCTGCTGTCAGCAGCGCCGCCTTACCGCCGTCCGCCGCCATGACCGTCTGCGGTGTTCCGCCAGCATTCTGCCAGAATACTGTCCATGGTCATGATACACGTAGACGGCTGGTAGCCATGGCGGCGGTATGTTGGCGGCCGTCACCGTGGCAGTAGGCGGTCAATACCACCAATGTTGTAATGAGGGCCTAAGACTCTTATTCTTTTTAAAATTCATACCTTTACTTGTGTATATTGGATTTTTGTCGTTTTGGTCTTGTTTTCCTTAGATAAATATTACCTATTTTTCTAAACCTGTGTTGTCATTTTGTAGTTCTTTTCACTGTATTACTGTGTTGGTACAAATACTTTACAACTTACTTCTGAAGTTAAGCCTGTCTGCTCATGCCAAGCTACCAAGGGGGTGAGCAGGGGTTAGCTGAGGATGATTCTCCTTTACCCTGACTAGAGTGAGGGTCGTTGCTTAGACAGGAGGTAACCAGACTGCCAACCAAAGACTCCATTTCTAACAAGTAGCATTTGCGTATGTGCAAATGTACACCTGATATATTTTCACATGTGAAAATACTTATGTGTAGGAGTGGCTGGGAATTCACAACATTGCAGCAGAATGTTGAGAACATTTGAATAAAAAGGTGCAAGGATAAGATAACCATACCAAACCTACCAATCCTGGCACTGCCTAAACAAAGGGAATGGTGGAAACTAAGATCCTGTCGGACTGCTTTACAGATGACTGAATTTCAGCAGGTATTAGGGTGACTCAAATAATTAAAAATATCCCTGTGATTGTAGTCAAATAAACCAGTGATCAAACCTAGGCTGTCCACCATTTGAACATTGGTCATCATGAACTGCATTTGGAGAAATATGTCCATGATGTGCAGTGAGTTTTCTTCTTGTGCATCAGGAATATTTCAACTTTTCACTCATATGGCGGTCCCCTGTAGTACAAAACAGCGATAGTTGCCCTGCACTGAAGAGAGAACTAGTGAGGTCGGTGACACTGTGGTGGCTAAGCTGTGAAGCCAAGAGTTGGCTGATACTCCTCAAAAGAAAGCCCGACGAATCCCCACCCCTAAGAGGGGAATGGGATCAGTGACTTTGACAAGTTAGAAACACCACCTATTTATGTCATTGCGTCTTGCCTGCCAAGCTGTAAATGATCTTCTCTAAATGACCCCCTTGGTGTCAAAGCACACTCACAACTCATTAGAAAATCGTAGTATGCCAGAATATTAAAAAAATATTGTGTTACATATATATTTGTTAGCTTAAGCATTGTTTACAACATATCACTCAACTGAATTTACATTTTCTAGTATGAACTCCAATAGACCAATGTTTTTGTAAACGATATTTGGGACACTATTCTTATCAGATGAAATTTAGGACACAATTTATTTTTCTCGTACAGCACTTTACAAGCTGTGGTGTTCCATTAATCTTTCTGTGTTACACAAGAGAGCTCATCATATTTTGCTGTCACAGATCTATGTTTACCAGGAAGCTGCGTGCCCAGCAACAATAACTTTCTCTAAATCGGACTTTAATATCAGCCATAAGGTGATTTACCAACAGTTGCTATCAATACAGCTAGCTGGTTTAAAACTAAGGACCACATTTATGGAAAGTGCGGCTGCACCGAGTGCAGCGCCACTCTCCCTGCGTCGCTTAGCACCCCCTACCACCATGTGTGCGCTGTATTTAAAATAGGGTGCACCATGGCACAGGGTAGGGGGCAATAGCGTAATTTTTCATGATGCTATTGATGTACTCTGCAGGAGTAGCGCCAAAATATTGGCGCTACTCCTGCAGAGTACATACGGCCCCATTCTAAAGAATGGAAGCCCCCTTTGAACGCCTGCTCTTAAGCAGGCGTTAAAAGTGCGGTATGAAATGGCACAAGGAAATCTCATACATTTCCTTATGCCATTTTTCTGGCTCCCCTAACGGGGGAACGCCCCCTTTGCATACATTATGCCTGGTGCAGGCATAATGTAGTGCAAAGGGTTACAGAGTGGTGCAATGCTTGCATTGTGCCACCCTGTAAATAAGGCGCGTGGATTTCATCCTCTTTGGGCCACATTAACGTTAAAAAAAATACATTAATGTGGCGCAAGGTGGCACTAGGGCATTATAAATATGCCCCTAATTTTCATCTACTGGCCAACTCCAAATCCACCAATCCTTCAGTTTCCTCCAGGTGCTTCGACTATCAGGAACATAAGACCTGGGAGCCCATCCGCTACCTGGTCAATGCATTTGGAAGTTCTGATGTTTTTTATGCCCAGGACAGATATGTAAGGTATGGCATATCGAGTCAGGCAAAATTATCGGTGGTCCCTGTGTCCAGGGAGAAAACTGGCCTCACATCAGAGATTTTCATTTTTTTGTTTCAGAGAAGAAAACTATCCCTTTCTGTATTTGCTTCTGAAAAAACAAAACCATTGCCAAGTAGGCAGCCCTCCCAGAAATTATTTAATTGCCAAAATTGCAACAACCGTGTTTGTGGGAGGACTTTCCATTAAAAAGTCGCACCAAAGTGGCAAATTTCTGTCGTTATAGCAGATGCTCACCATTGGACGGGCAGAGGAATGACCTCTAACCCTGCCAAGATCTAGTCTGAAAAGTAGTGAGTTACTGCTTGAGGAGAATGTATTAGAAATAAATCAGTTGGAACCAAAGGAGCCCCTTAATGTCTCAGTTAAAACGAGCCTGAACTATGAAGGATCACATTTGGGTAGATGGAGCTTGCGGGACCAGTTCATATGAAACCAGAAGCATCAACGTGATAAATAACTGTACCAATATTTATAATAGTCAAACATAAGAACAAGCAGATTCATCCCTAACAGTTTGTGTGAATTTGAATCGGTAGGTGTTTAAATATGGATGTGTATATTATACAGAATTAGCTGGAAAGAAGTAGAGGACTGAAGAAGTCGACAAACAAAACCAAGTTTTACATGGTAGTGGTTCACTGTAGGTACAGTTTCTGTTTTTTCAGATTTTAACTATCTTCAAAGTTCAATTAACATTCACTTTTTCAATAGTAATCATAGTGTAGGGAGACACTGAAGCTCCAGAGCTAGAGATTCAGCCTAATCTTGATTTTCAGTTATTGGACAGGTGGTAAGGGACATACATTCAAGAAGGCTTTGGGCCTACAACTCAACAGCCAACTACATGAATTTATATTTGAAAGCTTGATACTTTAATTCTCAGTGCTGCCATCCATCTCCAAACTTAATGAAGAAGAAGGGCAACAACCCTAGAATGAATGACCACTGGAATTTTGACACCACAAATAAGTGTATGTGGTAAAAGCTGCTGAACAGCACTCTCTACGAACACAGAATAACAGGCCTGAGAGGAGTGAAGACTACTTGCTTGGGAGAGTTCTCATGTTCATGTTGAATGACTGTGGAGAGAAGTTTCCAACTTTTGGGAACTAGTTGCTTGCTCAATAGGCAAGAACAAGGGGGTGGGGGTTAGAGGGGAATAAACGTTTTCCCCATTTGGACCCATGGCCTGGTGTTCAAGAAGACTTCCCTGAAAGTTTTGCCACTTTCACAGGAACAACAGAAGAAGTTACAGAACATATGATGCAGTTTGGTGCTGCAAATTGTAATCTCAGTAGAACTGGTACAAGGAGCCAAACCAATAACAAGAAAACTCACCCTACGCTGCTACCTTTTCTCATTTTTTCTGCAGTGACCTTTTAAGAGTGAAGTTTTAGACTGCCCGTAGCCCCTGAAAATGAGATACTATATCATTGCTCTCAATTATATCCATTTTTGCAACTCAGCTAGGTTTATTACTACCAAATACTGCTGCACCAATTGCGTTTGATTGAGTTTGCAGCAATCCTGTTGCTAGCATGATATTAGCAATCCAGACTCTGGGCCTGATTACGACCTTTGCGGATGGGATGTTTCGTCACAAACAGGATGGATATCCTGTCCTCCGTATTACAAGTTCCATTATATCCTATGGAGCTTGTAAAACAGCGGGCAGGATATCCATCACAGTTGTTATGAAGTATCCCATCGTCCAAGGTCGTAATCAGGCCCAAAATCTCTGTGAACTTAAAGCTTCTGCATTAGCTGCAGATAAAGTACAGTATTAAGTCTAAGGCACTGAACATAAAAAAATGAGCCTTTATGTTGTATTGCCATTCCAGATCAAATTCTGATGTTCTGCAAGATAATTTTGACCACCCAACCTTCAGCTATTTGTGTTGACAAAGACATAAGGCAGGAACTTTTTGTCCAAGGTTTGTGATGTTTGAAATATTGATCTTATAATGACAAATGTTAATGGATATTATTCCACTTTTAAGAAATTTTAAAACATCTTATTGTTTCCAGACTAATATTTAAGTGATTTAACTGCAACAGATTATACATTAGCATCAAGAAACCACTGTGTAGTGTATGGACACTTTAGAAATGGAATTATAATTACTGTTGTGTTGAACTTCAGGTTACCTCAAGCCAACCAGCTTCCCATCATAGAAAGACAGTTTCACATATATTGACTATCCCCAGAAAGTATATGCAAATATAACTGAATTGTATCTGCATGATGGTAAATGATGATGTTGGTGTTAGATGTTATGTTATGTTATGGTATGTTATGTTATGTTATGTTATGGTATGGTATGTTAGAATGACTTATACTGCACACAGCTATTCAGTAGAGTGTCCTGATGCACCAGCCAAGTTCAGGAGACAACCAATAGTTAGCACTGATTGAAGAGCCATGTTTTCAATTGTTTCTTGAAGGCAGATTCACAAGTCAGGGTCCGCAGTTCTGCTGGCAGACTGTTCCAAGCCCTTGTCCCAAGGAAGGCAGCGGATCTGCTGCCAATTCTTGCTTTCCGCACTCTTGGAATCATTGCCAGTGTCTTATTAGCTCATCTCAAATTGTGAGAAGGATGATGAAAACTAAACCTAGATCTCAGGTACTCGGCCCCAGACTGATGAAGGGCTGGCTGCGTGTATCAGTACTAGCACTTTAAACAGAATAATTTTCCTAACCGGCAACCAGTGCAGCTCGCGTAAGTATGGAGAGATATGCAATCTTGTTGACAATTGGAGAAGGAGATGAGCTGCAATTTTTTGTACCATCTGAACTTTCTCTAGAAGCTACTCATTCAAGCCCAGATAGAGTGCATTGCCATAGTCGAGCCTAGATGTTATCAAAGCCTGGATGATAGATTTTTTTGCTGGAAAGGACAGAAGGTGTAAAAACCTTCTTAGACAGCGCAGAATCCCAAAGCAGGTGCCAATCTGTGGCTTGAAGTATATACAAGATGAATATTTAGATTATCCTAGAAAGACAAATGTCTTCAGCTAATGCTGAAAGGGTCGTCTGTTGTAATTTAGTAGCGATTAGATTAAGCATTAGCAGAAGACATCTTGTATTTAGTAACTATTGTGAACATTTCGCGGAATCCATTTTGTATTCAGGGCAGCCATTATCTCTGCCACATGCTGCCATGTGCTTGCCATGTGCTCTGTCCTACCTTCCTGTTAACTTCTCTTGAAAATCTGTCTAGTGACGAGTTATATTTAGCATCTCCCACTTTCGCACATGCCCAGTAAGGTCTGCAGTTGTTAGTAATTAGTAACCAACAGTAATGTGTCTACTAGTCCTTAAAAACTGTTAGTCCCTCCTACCTGTCGACTGTGCATTTCCATATGACCTTATATGTATATAAGTCTTGCTTCTATAATTGTACCACCTTCTTTTAGCCCCTGCGTGAGTATAAAAGGACCATGCTCTCTTAGTTCAGTGTGCTACTTCAAACATTACCGAAGGGTGCTGTTTGAACTGTGGTACCACCTCATGAGGTTTAATAAACTTTGTCTTTTATTTCAGTTTCTGTGACAACTTCTTTCTATTTGATCTGAGGACTTTGTGTAGAGAAGGGCGAACCCCTTGCACTAGTAGCCCTTGCTGAGGCTTACTTCGACATAGGAGATGACCTTAGCACCTGTAGAGTCTGCAAGCCCAGCAAGGGGTGTCAGATATATATTAGAGAGTGTGGGGCTCAATGCAAACTCCTGCGGGACGTCCACTGGTATGTCCCGGGACTCAGATAAAAAAGTCCCAGGATGTAGATCTGCTGACTGCGTCCCTTTAAAAAAGAAGTCAGCCGACTCAAGGCTTGACCATAAATGCCCACTGATGACAGACACTTCAGGAGGCAGGCATGAGGATCCGTATCAAAGGCATCCGATAGGTCCAGCATTGCTAGAGCTGCCTTTCCTCCTCCATCCGGTATACCTTTTATATATTTGCTGGCCACCAGGAGCGCAGTCTCAGTACTATTCCTGGCCCTAAACCCAGACTGGGGATGTAACAGCTCATTAGACTCAAGGTAACTGGAAAGTTGTGAGTTGACATGTTTTTCCAGAATTTTAGACAAAGCTGGGAGCAAGGAAATTGGTCTGTAATTAGCTTAAACCTCTGGATCTGCTGAGGGTTTCTTTAAAAGAGGAAGGATTTTAGCTTGTTTCCAACCCCTAGAAACCTTAGCCATATCAAGTGAGGATTTCAGTATCTGATTAACTAGAGAAATAATTACTGATGCATCTAGCCTACTACTCTGGGAGGACATGGATCTGAGTGATACCCTGATTTCAAAGCACATAACACATTTAAAGAGTCAATCACAGAGATGGGTTTAAAACTGGAGAGGGGTGCATCCAAAAGCGTTGGTCTAGTCCATTGAATATCATTCAAAGTCTTCTCACTCAGAGGAGAAAACAAGAGAAGACTTGCCTGAATGGTTCGAATTTTTGACTGAAAAGAAGAAGCTAATTCCTCACACAAAACCGTAGAGGGTGGGTGAGAATAAGAGGCCGCAGTAGGCACAAGAATTCTTTTAACTATGTTAAAAATTTCCCTGGGCTTATTCCCTGATTCATGATTTTTGCATCAAGGAATTGTGATTTTGCAGTTTTATTATTAGCATGATGTTCTTTCAATGCTAGTTAATAATTATCTTTGTCTACCACATTATAGGCTTTTGTCCACTTCCTATTCAAGACTTTACATTTTTTCCCCTCTGTGAGCAAACTACTTGAGAACCAGAGACTAGTTACCTTAGTCCTTTGTATCTTAGTTGAGTGGATAGTAGCTAATTTCTCCACCGCCCTCTTGATCCAGTGTCTCATATATGCTCCACAAAAGGATTGAACATGTTGGTTGAGTGATTGGGTAATTTTTAGAATTTCTGGGCTCAACACCTTATAATTAGAGAAGTGACACAGCAAGTTATAAATTCTTACCACTGTGCATGGATGGTTTTGAAGGGAAGACCCATAAATCTTCAGATGCCTTATATAAAAGCTGTACATTAAAGGACAATGGCATTTATCTCCTTTTTATATATCGCCAACAACTTCAGCTGTCTAGTGACAAACATACCTTCATATCTAAAATAGAGGTAGAGTGGTAGTTCTATCCTCCCATGGCTTATGATGCAATGGCTTTCTTGTGTATCTCATTTGTCTGCCCTAATTCAATGTTTTTTCTCTTTTTTCTTCTGTTTCTTGCATCCAAGGAGCATTTTGGTGTCAACGTGCTTTCATTAGAAGAGTTGTATCTTGTCACTGTGGTTATTATAACCTTGCATTGCAGTGCATGAGGGACTTTTTGTCTCCTTTTTGCTTCTCCCTGCTTCCCCTCTGTTCAAGCCCCAAGTTTTCTTTAAGATGTATTAGTCACCCACCAACACTCACTTTGCCCCACAACCTTCTCAACCTGTCACCATCACCCATTGTTTTACGCTGGGTGACCATCTGTAAGTGAATATGAATCCATCCCAATGTAGCCACCATTGAGCATGCTCGTGTGTGCATGTGCAGCTATATTGACATGTTTTTTCTTAAAACAAACAAAAACCCAATCCACAATGCCTGGCACACATCCATATCCATCTACATCAGCCATTTTTTAATGTTTGTTATAACAACAACAAAAAACATTCCAAAATGGACTCTCCATATGCATGTGCACACATTGCGCCCTCTTTGAATGTCTTCTTGTTATAGGAAAAAATCATTCCAAAATGCTATATGTGGATTTGCATGCATGGCGACCATCTAGAAATAAAGACATTAGAAAAACAGTATGTCATAGGCGAAGCCATTGACTGTGACAATGCCTTTTTGAAAGTGGGATTTAATTTTGTGTGAGAAATTCAGTTGTTGGTTGACTGGGGGTGTGAACCCTGGTCAAGCAGCAACCACAATTCTTGTCAGGGTAAGTCACAAACAAACCCCAAATTAACCTGTGCCCACCCTCTAGTAGCTTGGCACAGAGCAGTCAGGCCTAACTCAAGGCAATATTTAAAGTATTTGTGCAACACTTCAACAGTAAAATAGTGAAAACACCTCACAAAAATGATATTGCACCAGGTTAGAAAAACTGTGCTTAATTTAATAAATGAAACAAGACCACAGCAACAAAAATGCAATCAGTAGAGTTCTGATTTTTTGAAGGATAAACTATAGTATATCACTTTGAAGCAAAAAGCGTCAACAGGTGATATCTGGTTGTGCCAGACTGTGACAAAAACAAACAAAGTTTCAAGCCGACCGTGATGGAGCGCAGGCCAGCTGCAAGGACCCAGAGCATTGTGTGGATTCGAGCCGAAAATGGGTCAGGCACCCGATGAGATGTGTTGATTCCAAGATGCGACAAGGCTCCAGTGCGAGGTTCTGTTGCATCGATGTCAAATGTCTGGTCAGCGGGGCTTGTGATGCAAAGGCCCATGTCAGGATGTGTTGCACAGCTGAGGTGATGCGTTTGTTTGATGAGCGGTGAAGCTGTGATGCGGAGGTTTGGCATCGCCATCGAGGCTGCGATCGAAAGATGCAGGGACCTGCTCCAGGGAAGTGTCATGCAGTGGCGGTCACTGAAGGGGATGCATTAAACTCAAGATGCAGGATGTATGGCGATATGAGACTTCTGCACTGGGTCCAATCCATGCAGTAGCAGCTATGTGTCAGTTCTGCTTGAGGATGCACCACTCAGCAGAGAAGATGCATTAGTTCCGTTGGGAAGCACCTGAGGCCCACTTCCAAGGGCCCAGGACTTGGGTGGCACCACTTGGCAGGATGGACTCACAGATGGGCAGGTGATGAAGCAGGATTGTTGGAAGTCTTTTATGTCCCTGAGCCTTCAGATCAGGAGGCCAGCAAACTAGCCCTTGCATCCACTCTGGGTTCTTGGTTGGAGAGATACAAATCCATTCCTTCTCACTCCGATGTAAGGGGGTAGCAGGTCAGCACAGAAAAGCTGGAGTCCAACAGAGTGAAGTCCAATAGAGTGTCAGTCTTTCAACAGCACAGCAGTCCTTCTTCCTGGCAAAATATTCCCAGATTCAGAAGTTCACTTAAGTGGTGGTGTCTGTGGTTCAGTATTTATACCTTGGTGCTCTGATTCTGGTAGATGGGAGAAACTTCTAGACAGTGGTTTTGAAGGGCAAAGAGTTCCTGGAATGAAAATACAGGGTCATTAAGCCCTTTCTGTGTTGACAGGACACAGCCTATTCAGGTGTAAGTGAGGCTGTATCAAGCTCCTTCCGCAATAGTGCCCGGGATGGCCCATCAAGTGACCCCCTAGGTTCCTATTATTTGTGGCTGTCTAAGAGGACTACACAAAGCCCAACTACACCCCGTAACATGACCAGAGACAGGCTGCAGGCACCAAATGGCCTGAGGGAAGAAAATTTAAACTTTCTGATAGTGCCAGTTTCAGAATTGTAATTTAAAATCCAATTTGTCTATAAGTTAGGATTTTAAATTGTGATCCAGAGACACCAAATTTGAAGGGTTAGCTCTTTCCATTTGGAAATTACACTTATAAAGAGTAACAAGGCAATTCCAAATGTAACCTATGGGAGAGATAGACCTTGCAGTGGTGAAAACTGAATTTTAGAGTTTTTCCCATCAGGACATGTAAAATCCGAAAAGCACATGCCCTATGTTTTAAAAGCATTGTACCCTGCCCTCTGGGTAGTCCAGTGCTTACTCTATGGGTGACTTATAAGACTGTTTGGGTCTGCAAAAGGTTTCTTTTGCCATGTCGAATTGACAGTTCAAAACTGCACACACAGGCTCTGCAATGGCAAGCCAGAGACATGCTTAAAGGACTACTTAGGTGGGTGGCACAATCAGTGCAGCAGCCCCCGCTTGTAGAATTTAATTTTAATGCCTGCTTAGTGCACTTTACTAGGGACCTTTAAGTAAATCAAATAAGCCAATTGGGCATGTGCCAATGTTACCATGTTTTCGGGACAGAGAACAAGCATCCTAGCACTGCTTAGCAGACATAAAACGTGCAGAATCCTAAGGCCAGTTAAAATGAAGTCCGCAAAAACAGGCGGTCTGCAGGCAAAAAGCTAGTGGAAACCACAACAAGAATGCCAGGTCCTGGGGCTCAAGATCAGGTATAGAGACCCTGCTTTGCCTACACTGTGAGCCTAGTGTGTATAATTTACTGATAATGCATGGATCTGAAGAAATAATGGACTTTCTCCTAACAATCCATTGGTATATGAATATTTCACAATGGATCATCCAGCTACTAGAAGATAAGTTAGAGCAAGTCATCTGAACTGGGTAGAATTTCACTTTGCACATGCTAAGCAACATGTGTAGTGAAATGCCATTGATTAGCACAGTAGTACATTCATAATCCTTCCCCTTGTCCTATGGAACCTACTGCTGTGAGTTAAAAAGGTTAATTTACTGCTTCTCTGAAAGAATCCTTTGAGGGCTGCCTTGTAAAATATAATATCTCCGTATTACCATCATAGACATCATTTAGGGATCTCCATGGGTCGCAGCAGCAAACTTGGCTTGCTCCTTACAACCCCTGGAATGGCACTGCCTTTGCGACCCCTGCCATCAAAGGTGGCAAACTTGGTGCCAAGAACACAGGGAGAGATTGTCCTTATGGGGGACGGGTGAGGCTCCACTTTCCTAGTTTTCAGTCAGATTTTTTACTACAGTACAATTAACTGGAATATGACCCTACCTGGCAGCTTAGGTACGTACACGGTGCTTTTAAAGGTCTGTTTGTTTGCTTGCTGGTGAGTGTGTGATTTTGTAAGAGAGAATGTGTGCGTATGACTGAGTGTGTAAGCATGTGAGTGTGAGTAAAAGTAAAGGTCTAATCGCATGTGATGTCACTTCTGCTGTCCCTGGCATTTTGGTGAATTGACATCCATCAATACCAGCTTGACTGTATGCTAATTTGTGGGCCTCCACTGAGGCTACAGACTGTATTTTTGGCCCAGTACTTATGTGGCTTGTGCTATGAAATTTTACTCTGCGATATTTATGGCGACATTGATAATACGAAAGCGGTATGCCATATATTTTATTTACTGATGCGTATTTGCTAATAGGATGTTTTTAAGTGCAACTACAAGTTGTTCATGTTTTAATGTGGACAGATATCCATTTCACTGACTGTGTAGTTTTTGCATTTAGCGAGAGAAATGTTCATATTTTTCCTCCAATTATCTCCGAACGCCTTTGTCCTGTGATAAATACCATTGTGAAGAAAGAACCATTAGATTTTGTATAATTAAAGTTCGAAATGAAATAGGAGTGTGTTTTAGTGTTTCATTGATTGTTTGGTTGCACATCTAACCTTTACCATTTGTCAAAGATAAAGAGATATTTCCACAAAACCCCTACATTTACGATGACTGACCTTTGTATCTTTTCCCAACTGTATACCTTGTAAAAGGCTAATAATTACTACTTTACATCAGTCACTCCAATAAATATTCCTTCTACAAGGGTAGTAGCTAAGAAATCCAATCTATATGCTAATGTAGTACTCGGGCTGAGCTCCTTAACCCATCTAGATGGTAATGGCTCCAAGTTCCAGATGTCATTGCTGACTGGTAATCATCCATGGAAAATGGCATAAAGTCTTGAGTAGGAAGTCTGAACACTAGATTCTGGCTGTAACCTCACTTCGATGAATGGTCACTTTGATAATTCCATAAAATTACCTATATTCACCTTACACTTACTTATAAAAACAAATACTTATTCATCAGCCTTTCCAGATTTTTTAACGTATTGGCCATTTTGTGATTTAGCTACAAAAATACAGCACTCATAAGACTGCATATAACAAGTTGCAGCAATAACAGTTATGCTACAATCGGTAGCACCAACATTTTACATCATTATCCTAGTAGGGAATCTTTACAACATGCCAATCGAACATAAAACAAGATTATAACTCAGCCTTCGAAAATCAATGCTTACAAAAACGAGTGTATCTCATAACAGTCACGAATATCTCCAATCATGCAAACAACCTCAGACATATAGATATGTTAAGGATGGAAATTAGGAAATGCTATTCTTACTTAGTGGTACACCAATTCTACTCTAGAGCAGCAGCTCCTCCCTTGAACCACACTAAGGGAGTTGAGGAGTAAAGAGGAGGACAGTAGCTCAGGGAAAATATTAGGGCCTAGTTTTAGTAATCCTTTGCAACACAGCAATGGCATTTCCTTTGCTGAGTTGCGTGAAAGAGAGAAAACACAAATGTGGTATATTACTAAGATATGGCACACTTCTGCTGTTTCCTTGCACTGGTACACTTGTGACAGCCTAGTGCCTATCCCTTGAGCCCTGGTACAAGGGTGCCTGCGTTGTGGTCCTATACATGCTTAAAATAATAATAATGGCTACTTTATTTTAATCACCAAGAATTCAATGTTCTCTATATGGGACAGCAGCTGTACGTATCTTTATTCTAATAAGTATTCTGAAAGATCCCTGGACAAGAATTATGACCATGAAGAGCAGAATAAGTGTTAATGACCGCCGACAGTAGGTACCTTTATCATCTAAGGAATCAGTGCCATTCAAATGGCACCCTGCATGGTGAGAGTCCTCCTTTGCTGCCTCCAGATGGCAGGTTTGGCTGAGTACATAATATAAACTAAATAGGGTTCTGTTGGACTTGACCCTCTATGCAGGGTTATGCCCATACTTTTTGCTTTCACTCCCTAGTGTTCTGAACCTGTTTTTGTTGCCATTTAGGATTCTTCAAACTTTACCACTGCTAACCGGTGCTAAAATGCTTTTGCTCTCTCCTTTAAACATACTTCAATTGTCTTACAGCGAATTGGTACATTTAGTTTACTTGTAAGTCCCTAGAAAAGTGGCAGTACATGTACTCATGGCCTGTAATTTAAGTACTACTACTATGCCTGCAGCACTTATTGGGCCACCCACTTAGGTAGCCCTTTCAAACATGTCCCTGGCCTGCCATTGCAGCCTGTGTGTGTAGTTTTAAACAACCATTTCAAGCTGGCAACATAAACATTTTACTAAAGTTTACCTTCCTCTTTATTACATATACATAACCTCTAGAGATGGCCCTAACCAGTCAAGAGGGCAGGGTGCAGTCTATGTGAAAAGTATTGAAAAGCTGGACATGAAGTTTTAACTTTTACATGTCCTGGTAGTGAAAAACTCTTAAATTTGTTTTTCACTACTGCAAGGCCTACCTCTCCTATAACGCTGGGTTGTCTCATTATTAAATTTAATAACTAACTTTCAATTTGAATGAGGTAGAAATGATGAGTTTGGCCTCTTAAGAAGAATAATTTAAAAGCCTCTTTATTAGTAACATTTTTATTTTAAATAACAATTCTGAAAATGCCACTTTTAGTTCTCTGACATGATAGGGGGACAGAGCTGTTGTCTACCACACTTGCACATCACAAAGACTCTGGCTCACCACATTCAGAAACGGTTTTACACTTGTCTTTTATGCCTCCAGACACGCTGGGACCAGAGCAAGAGGAAGGACATTCCTAACATCTTCAGGGATGGGACCTTCTAGAAACATCTCCCTCTTCAAAGCTGACACTGAATACATATAATGGACTCTCAGACCCAACACGTCAGTACACCTCTGAACCAGTGGACGACTTAGAAGGACTTCTCTGCTGCAAGAAGGTCTGCTACTGTGCTGCCCGGCTACTCTGTTGCCTGAGTGAGAAGGACTGGGCCTGCACCTTGAACCCAAGACCACCAGAGTGACTTCAAGAGCTGGCCTCCATATCAGAGCCGCAGGAACAGAAAAGGATCCAACCACTTTGAGCCCTTGACCAGAACTCTGCCTGCTATGAGTCCTGCTCCTTAAGTGGTGCCACCAAGTGCTGCAGTTTCCGGTCCTCAGCACAAGTAGTTAGTTGGCAACACCTGCACTTGTTACAGTCCACCACAGGGTGACATGGTTTGTACAATTTCAATAACGACCACACCAACAGTTGTTTAATAACTTAATACACTTTAAAATGAGTAATACCTGCCATCCAAGCAATTGGTTTAGCTTTGGATGGCCAGGGAAAGTTTGAATTTTCACACTTGTAGGAGTGTGGTGGTCAGTAGTTGTGTACACCAAATAATTGGCAGCGCTGGGAGGGCAATGATGGGTGCAGCTGCAGTGGCCTCCTATTTTTGTTTTTACAAATCAAGCACTTCTGCCACCCCAGTCCTGGACCCTTGGAAATGGGCCTGAAGGTTCTCTACCAGCTGAGCTGTGGTCCTGGCAGAACCAACGTAGCACGAATCATCGACTCGCTGCTTGCATTGGCACTGCTGCTGAACAGTGCATCTGTGACACAAGATCTCACAGCTCCTATCAAACACCAATGTGAATCTCATACTTGATGCAGGACCTCGTATTGAAGCCCTGCAGCTCCTCAGAACCAACTTGGTGCAACGGATCCTTGATGCAGGACCTTGAATCGCAGCACCACAGCTCCTCGGAACCTGATGCACCCTTGATGCAGGACCTCACATCGCAGTCCTGCAGCTTCTCACAATTGCTGCTGTGTGACACATTCCTGGCTCAGGACCTCGCATCTGCAGCTGCACGATCCATCTTCGATGCAGTATCTCGCAATGCTCCTCAAACAGGATTTAAAGAACTTTCTTCAGTGGACCTACCTTGGCACCTGTATACTACCTGTACTTCATCGCAGGCGGTCTGAACTTGTGAATTGTTCCCGGTACAGTGTGACCAGATAATCGCAGTTAGTGCTTTGTGCTAGTTAGCACTATTTTTACCTAAAACTTTAAAATTGCATATCTTTAGTTCTTCTTATTCTATTTTTGTAGTTTTGGTGTCAAATCATTTATTAAATGTTACTCTATCTTTTTAAATTGGTGTGGGATTTTTCTGGCATTGTGTGTTCTTTCAATTACTGTTTGAAGTGCTGCACAAATACTTTACACATTGCATCTGAGTTACGTCTGACTGCTTTGTGCCAAGCTACCAGAGGGTTAAACAAATGTTAATTTGAGGTTTGAGTGTGTTTCACCTGACAAGAACTGTGGTTGCTACTTAAGTGGAGTTTCACCCCCATCAACCAGTAACCCAACGTCCTCCAGGTTCATGAAGAAGGGGCTTTATTGGTTGTCAGCTGTTAGCATTCACTGCAAAGTCTGATTAAAATACATCCCTTATAGTCCTTGATGTTATAGTCTTTGTCTTTCTTTCTAAGCTCTCTTCTTTCATTTTCAGGCTGCAAAGTGGCTCGGGATCCCACCCAATGAGGCTGATTGGGAACTAGACCCTTGGAGAAACCACTATTTCAGGAGAACCAGAGTTACAACATTTGTTTTTATCTTTTACCCTTCACTCTTACCTTTCCTACCATTTCTCTTGTCCAATATAAATAAATCCATGGCACCCCATCAGAGAAACATATGTTTGAGGCCCTTTAAGCTCTGTAGTTGCTATGTACTAAGCAAGCATTAGTCAGTGGTACCAAAATGCCCCTTTCAAATGCATACTTTAAATGTCTTCTGGTTTTCCTTCATTCTCTCATTTATCATGTCTTGTATACTCCACCAGTTGCTCATAAATTTCACATTCACCTTCTCAAGATCCAACCTGAGCACACCTCTTTTTCCATTTGTGTGAATCACCTAAAGATGCCACAGGATCCCTGATGGTGGTGGGGATCAAATGTGAAGTTGGTTGGGACCCACATCCTTCTGCTCCAGCTCCATTCCCCCCTCTCAGTCTCCAAGCGCTAGGGCTGTCTGGAACTTTCTCCTCCTGGGATCTAGTCATCCCTGTAAATGGCCTAAATATGCAAGGCAGATTACAGTCAGAGCTACACAGGACCAGACTCATGCACTAGGTTATCAGTTGTGGAAATGGCCACGAGCGGGCCATAACCTGTTCATTTCACTCCTTTGCAGAGCCTGGCCCAGGGGTACATGTCATTCTAGTATGGTGTAGAGGTCGAGTGGCAATCTACATCCTTCCCGAAGTTTGCTAGCATGCACACCTACTGTGATACTCTTGTGAGTCCAGATGTTCCTGTTTGCACACATAGGGGCATATTTATATTCTGCTTGTGGCAAATTTGCATAATTTTTTTAAATGCAAATTCAGTGCAAACTTAGGGGGTCATTCTAACTTCGGAGGGCGGCGGAGGCCGCCCACCAAAGTTCCCCCTCCAGAATACCGCAGCGCGGTCAAATGACCGCCGCGGTAATTCTGACTTTCCCGCTGGGCGGGCGGGCGACCGCCAAAAGGCAGCCCGCACGCCCAGCGGGAAAGCACCAGCAACGAGGAAGCCGGCCCCGAATGGAGCCGGCGGAGTTGCTGGTGTGCGACGGGTGCAGTTGCACCCGTCGCGATTTTCTGTGTCTGCCAAGCAGACACTGAAAATCAATGTGGGGCCCTGTTAGGGGGCCCCTGCAGTGCCTATGCCAGAGGCATGGGCACTGCAGGGGCCCCCAGGGGCCCCACGACACCCGTTCCCGCCAGTCTGGTTCTGGCGGTGAAAACCGCCAGAACCAGGCTGACGGGAAGGGGGTCGGAATCCCCATGGCGGCGCTGCTTGCAGCGCCGCCGTGGAGGATTCCCTGGGGCAGCGGGAAACCGCCGGCTTCCCTTTTCTGACCGCGGCTTCACCGCTGCGGTCAGAATAGCCCCAGAAGCACCGCCAGCCTGTTGGCGGTGCTTCCTCCGTCCCCTACCCTGGCGGTCTCGGACCGCCAGGGTAGGAATGACCCCCTTAATGCCATGTTTATATTTTGATTCTAGACACGTCTAGCCTCAAAATATTGCAGTTTGCACCATTTTTCGATGCGTGAACCTACCTTGCGTCAATAAGATACAAGGTAGGTGTTCCCACACAAAAAACGTTACTATCCACAGAGCGCCATATTCACCCCCGCAAAAATGATGCACGGGTAGGATGCAGCCCCAAATAATGGCGCTAAGCTTGCTTACCACATTTATTTAACGTCTGGGTCAGACCAGGCGTTAGGGGACCTATGGACCCATTTCCATGGTCAAACACCACCACAGGTGCCCACCCAAGCCCCAGGAACACTCTCACCCACACCAGAGGATGGGGGAGCCCATCTCAGGTAAGTATAGGTAAGTAATTTAAACAAAAATTCAAGTGCCCTTGGGGGCCCTAACATGGGGCCCCCTGCATTGCACTGGGTGCAATGTCCATGCCCACGGGACACTGGTCCGCTCTGGTGGCCATTGGGGTGGTGGGCATGACTCCTGTCTTTTCTAAGGCAGGAGTCATGTGTAATGGATGGTTGTGTGCCAGG
The DNA here is from genome assembly GCF_031143425.1 of Pleurodeles waltl. Lineage (NCBI taxonomy): Eukaryota > Metazoa > Chordata > Amphibia > Caudata > Salamandridae > Pleurodeles > Pleurodeles waltl. The sequence goes on from NC_090445.1 coordinate 936,339,822, forward strand.
GAATGATGCTAGGCTGGTTAGCAGTATTTGTTTGCCTCTCACCAGCCTAGTGTCATTTTTTGATGCTTAACCTCCATCTCCTCTACAGCCATCCCCACCTGACTAGCATCTTTTCTTTAGACGCTAGCTCAAGCTTAGTGCCGGCTTGCGCCATTCTATAAATATGGAGCCCGGCTGGCATGATGAAATGACTCAAGCCGGCGCTAAACATTTTGCCGCAAAACTGTGTTAGCTCAGTTTTGCAGCAAAAAGTATAAATCCGCACCATAGTCTCTCACTCACTGACAGGGAGTTGGGTTGGGCCTGAGGTGGTATTCCTGGCTCCTCTGTCATCTTTTGCCAGGACCTCCACAGCACTTGCACTGCATAGGTTGTTCTGTCTGATGGTAATGGAGCCCTCTGCTTAATGGCTTCTTCTCCTCGTGGGGCATTTCTGTGGTTGTCGTGGTGGTGCAGCTCCTGGCTACGACTCTGGTGTCCTATTTGTTCTGTTGTGACTAGCTTGATTGATCTGCTCCCAGGGCATCAGGTTTCCAGGTGTGCTTGGCTCAAATTCTGTGTCTGGTTGGTATCCTAAGCAAAAGGTAAATGGGAGTGCATGCTGTTGGGGTGTGTTAGTAGGCTCTCAGAAATGGATGCAAAAAGTACTTTGGGTCATCACATTGGTCCACACTGATCCACAATGTCTTGGTAAGCATGAATAGGAACCACTCAGCTTCCCCGTAGCATGGGGCAATGAAGTGTGATCTTTTGGTGATAAATCTCAAGGGTGTTTAAGTAATCTTCAAAATTCTACCCACGAAATTACAAGCCATTATTGGTTTTAATTTCCACTGGGATGCGAAATACAGAGAAGATCTTCTCCATGAAGGGGTTTAACTTGGAGAATATTGTTGACAGTGTCAGTTTCACCACTGGAATCTTGGAGGGTCTGTCTGTGATCACTACAGATAACCATCCATCATGTCTTCCAAAGTCCAAGCTGAGGTAGATCCATGGGTGTGGGTGAAGCTCTTCTGTTGCAGCAGATGCTGCTTGTACCCCGCTGCTGATCATCTGGCAAAGGTGGCACCACTTCAGCTTATCTTCAACTGTGCAGTCCATGCCAGAGAACCAAACCTTGCTCTGGATCCTCTTGGTGACCTTTGTGGGACAAGTTAGTCACTCAGGTCCAGTGGGTCCATGGCGCTACTATGAGCCAACCAAAAAGCAGGTAGCTGAGTTGTCCATCCAGCAAAATTTGGTCATGACTTGCTATTTCATTGGATTCCACATTCTGGCATCATAAAGAACTGTTTCCAAGTCCATCTCGGAAATGCATAACCCTTCCACTGCCTTGAGCAGGCTCTAGTCTCCGGCTGTGGCTGATAGGATATCTTCTAGAGTCATTACATTGGGACAGGCTCCCAGTGCTACCATTTTTTAGAAATTCATCTTCATCTTTACTGCCACTTCCGTACTCTGGTGAGTGCCTTGATAGAATATTGGCTGGATTCTATTCTCCTGGTCTGTATACTACATCAAATGTATATAGCTGCATCTGTACTTCCCATAATTTGATTCTTGGCAGGGTATGCCTTGATATGCTGGCTAGAAAGTGGGACAAGCAGCTTATGGTCTATGATGACATGGAATTGTCTCCCACAGAGATGTTGAAAGTGGTGGCAGCCCCAACAGATTGCCAGAGCTTCCCTTTTATTCCAAGCATAGCGGGTTACTGTCTCAGATATGGTCCGGCTAGCATATGGGATGGGGACTGAATTTCCTGGGCTCTTTTCCTGCATTAGTACAGCTCCACGACCAACATGGTTGGCATCCACATGTTTTGTATTGTGATGAGAATCAAAGTATGCCTTCACGTTGTTCCTCAGCAGAGCATCCTTCACCTCTTGAAAACACAGCATTGGCCTGGTCACTCCAGTTCCAGACCATGTTGGCTTTAGTGAGGGCTCTCAGGAGTTAAGCTTAAAACTTTACGTAAACTTTAGTCATCAATAGTTACAATAATTACATGCAACAAAGAAAGAGAAAATTATTTCTTGTCAATATTGCTATAAATTTAAAATAGTAAAATACTCAAAGAAAAGGAGATTTGTTTGCTTTTAGCACACATGTTCAAAAAGTTAACAAGATAATCTTTAAAAACAGGCGTAAAAAATGTCATCAAGAATACCATTTTTTAAACCACTGGCTTGAGTAAAATACAACAAGCTATTACAAATTTAGGACAATGGCAGAGTAAATGAGCAATCAATTCTCTTCCATTATTACAGAACCTACATCCCCTATTATCCATGGGTTGATTCCTCCAAGTTGCTCTGTACTCATTAATGGGCAAGACCATGAACTTTGCATGTGGGATATAGTTTCTGCAAGGCCTCCTTAATGCCTTTTTTTAAACAAGGTTGCATTTGATTAGTTTCATAAGATTTGCAAATTGCTGCAAAGAAAACCTTTGTTTTTATTTTGGTCAAATCTACTTCCCTAAATAGCAGTAGAATTTGTTTTTTTAATATATGTTTCAAAGGTGAATATGGAATAGTATGGTATGTGTGTGTTAGTCTATAGTGAGATTTAGGTGTTTGGTGGCAGCAGCTAAATAAATTGACCATGGGTTGTTCTCTTGTTTGTAGATTGCATGTATCACCCACCAGTGTATCTGGCTTTCCATTCATAATTAAATAATGATATTTAATAAAGGATGGCTTACATTCTAACTCCTGTCTGGTGAGAATAAATTCTAAGCACATCTGTGCTGTAAGGTACATTGTGGCAAACAAAAATGTGCCTATATGTTGTACACTGATGTTTATAAAAAATGTCAGAGGTTTACCAAAAACTGGGACTTAAGCTCTCATGAGTTCCGAAATTGTGCCCAGATTTGGTACAAAATGCTTATAATATGTGGCCATCCCCAGAAAACCTCTGACTTCGGTAGGATTGCGTGGCATATAAGCTTTTTGTATGGTGTCTGCCTTCTTAGAGACAATTTGCAGGCCATCCCTGATAAAGATGTAATTTGATGGATGGCTTCAACAAGCAGTACTTTCACCTATGCTATGCAGTGTTGGGCCGTGGCTCAGTAGGCAAGCAAGTGTGATCCTAAGTGATGTTTATTTGTCGAGTAGATTAAGATGTTGTCCCTTATGTGCAGGACTCCTGTTAGTCATGACAGTCTCTCTTTTATTTTTTTTAAATACTTCTGCAGCAGATGAGATGCCAATGTTCAGGTGCCTGTACCTTCTCAGATTGAGGAGGGTGGAGGTCCAGCTTGTGGTGCCCAGCGTTGAGATCCAGCTTCAAAAGTGGCTGTGCACTGTTCAGATCTGCAACAATGTTGTACATTGTTAGGGTGCGGTGGCAGCATCATATCTACATCAAGCAGATGCTCCGGGCTGTCTTGGCTTCGGGGCTACCACCAATGGGGATACACTGGTCTGGTCACTTTCTTTATCATTCTCTACCGCTCCAGCTATCAGAGTTCTTCCTCTACCAGCGGGTGCAGGTGACGTGCACTCTTCTGTGCTGCAGGGCAACAGGCTTTACAGAGGAGTCAATGTACAGTTTGCCCTGCGTACCCTTGAAGCACCAGAGCACTTCAAACAACTGTGGGAAGAACTTCAATACTACTTCCACCTGCATCTCATGGATGTGCTTGGCAAAGAACACCAGACTCAAATCTTCTGATGTGTGCCACCCAATCAACATGCTTGTCCCTTCTCTGGTGACATGAAACATGGTGCACTTGCACATGCACCTCAATCATACCCGTCACAGGAAGCAGAGTGTGGCACCATATGCGTATATCTTTGCTGTGGTAAGCATTAGGATCAACCTGGGGTTTAGCACCTTGAACTCTCACAGATTCATGATGTTGATAGATGCTCCTGTGTCCATTAGAGTAGGGACTGCGACCCCATGATTGAAATGAAGCACATCCGCGGTGGCCTCTGTTTGACATTGACATATCTTCTGAAGGAAATCATGAAGATGTCTGTGTCATCTCTGTCTTCATGTCTTCCTTGACCACCCATCTGAAGACCTTGTTATCTGGTGTGCTGTCATCAATTGTCAACTGCCTCTGCTAAGAGTTGAAGCTCAGATTGTTCTGTGTACTATGCCCTTTGCATGTGATCTGGAATGCATAGACAAAGTGAATGAATTCCCCACTCCTGGAGCATGCCTTGCCTTGTGCTGGGCAAATATCAGGCCCTGGGAATCTAGGCCACAAATTCAGCACATTTCTTGGTTTCTGGGAGACATGTTTGGTGCTGGAGTCTTCATTCGGCATCTGTACACTGCATCAATATGCGTATCCTTGATTCTAATGGGCTTGATTCCACCTATCACTGCTGATGCCACCCCTCTTGACAAGATCAGTACCATTTCTTCGGCTCTACTGTTAGAGAATTCATATCCTCTGCATGAACTTCTTAAATTTGATCATCGCTCTCAGGCTTGCATGGAAGCCATCAATGGTCTCTTCCCCAAGCTAACGGGCTTGATAAAACTTAAACCTCTCAAAGTCGGGGTTTAGCTGGAAGGTGCAGTTTGCATTTAGTGCCACCTCTGCTACTTCATAGTCATGGTCTTCCCCTTTTGCCTGGAGGGTCTTGATTAGCCGATAGACCCCGTCTCCACAAAATCGCAACAATTGTGACCACTTCCACCATGCCATCAGTTTCACATGTGGAGCAAAAATAGTTGTTCGACCTTCCAATCTATGTTTTGCACCTTGGAGAAGCTGTCACTGGATTGATATGAGCACTGAATGGCATCAGCACAGTGATGGGTGTTTGAAGTCGACGGTGGTGTTTGGGAAATTGCTTGGCATGGTGGGTCTACCATCTTACTGTGTGCAAACTCAACATAAGCTGATCACAGGAGTCTCTTCACCTCCACTCACCATTGTTAGGTAATGGGCTGTAGTCTCTCTCTATCAGACCACACCACTGGATATCCAAAAGTAGTCTCCAAACACAACAGCAGCAGAACAGTGTAGCCTTGCTCCATCACTGTGTGACTTTCAGTTCCTCCCAACCCTCTTTGTGGGCTGCTTGGGTAATCCCTGGGCTGGACCCTAGTAAATTCGACTCACAGGAAAGAGCTGACTGTTCTGCTCATGTGGATGGGTCCCAGCATGTGTGCTGACCTGACTCACCAGCAGGTGGTGCAGTGAAGGCGGTATCCATTGCTGCAGCAATGGATGCAGGCAGCCTTAACTGCCTGCCAGCTAACCGTGCTGCCGGTGTGGGATTTCCTGAATGCCCCTTGTATTCAAGTGGCAGCTGCAGGATCTGTTGCAGTCTTGGGTACCTCTCCGCTCAGAAAAGAGGCACGTCTTCCCACTTGAAAACACAAGGAGGCAGCAGAAAGTGCATGTAGACACCGTTTTTCCAAGCACCGAAGATCACCTGCCTCGTCTGCAGTGCAATTGGCCTAACTAGGGCAAGCAGATCACAGGCAGAACCATACAAGAACAGATACATGCACGGGGTTATCACCTGTGGGAGTGACCAAGAGTGACCCACATTCCTTTTATTTAACCCCTTTGTTGTGCCTGGCCCAGGAGTGCATGTGATGACATCCGAGTACAGCGTAGAGCTGATTGTCACACAACAAGGTTCACTTTCCTCTGCCAATTGTTTCCACTTGCCTCATTTCTGCCACGCTACAAATAAAATATGTAGAGGAAACTTAATGAAGCACCACTTCTCAAATAATGCACACAGAATATGGAATAAGATTCTGCTTCACATGAAAATTGCAAAATAAATCCTATATTTTAGAAATGAGCTCAAGACTCACCCCTTCAAGGAACATCAGGTCACACACTGATTAGGGAGTGCTCTGCTACAAGATCTCACTCTCCAATATGCCCTGCCTTTCTGAAAATGATCTTGAATCATTACAGCTAGATCTGTGCTCTGTAAATAATTTGGCATACATACATACACACATGACAATAACACTGATAGCCAGAACTAGTAAAACCAGCTTCTCGGATTACTCCTGGGCATAGTGAAGTACACTGCTTCCTCTTAATGACTTACCTGCCTCCTGTTTAAAGACCCAAGCGACAAAAGGTTTGTGTTAAGTTAGGTGCAAAGTTTGGATCTGTATAGCAGGTGATGACAACAGTTTGACTGGAACAGCGTTCAACAGAGTTCTACATTGAAGGCATTTGGGAGGTCTTGTAGAGTTTGAAGAATTCAGAAAAGTACTTGGTGGCAGTGAAGGGCAATCTGATTGCATCATATATTGGATCCGTAGAGAGCGTTGTACTAATCAGAATACCACAATCCAGACTAGGAGCGTAAAGGGTCTGGGTGTATTATAATCAATTTCGAAGATGTTATATATACATCTGGTGTGTGCCAATGTCAATTACCATATGCCCCTCTTTTAATAGGTCTTTGGGCTGTGAGCTTTAGGAAGCAACCTCTGCAGACTTTTCTGGCTCCTTTTGCCCACTAAGACTTAAATATCCTTCAGTAATCCTTACAAATCTCAATAAAGGAGGGAGCATGGAGTGAGGATACATTTTACAAATCAATAAATTGAAAAAATATCTTCACAGAATACATAAAGTATAGAAAGTACAATCATACAATTTTATTTGAGGGATGATTTATAATATAGGAAGATGTACCATCAGCACTCTGGTTTACTGAGGCACCATAGGACTCCCTGTGCCCTCTATTGTTCGCTGCGTCTCATATTGGCTCTGCTCATTTTTCTGTATTCCTGATATTGAGGTGTCTCATGTAAGCGAGGTGGGGGGGGGGGGGGGGTACATCTCCACCTGGCTCACCTATTGGATGTCATGGCTTTACTTTGGTAGATCACATAGCAACTGCGTTGTCCTCTCCAGTGAGGCATTTCAAACATCAGTACAACCGAGCACAAGCAAGTGCTTGTGTGAGTTTTAGTCCTCTGAGTGCAAGGTGAGCCCAGCAAACATTGGGGTCCTTATGGCTTTGTCTGCCCCATCAGTCGTCTTGCTCTTTTAAGTACAAGGCTTATAATTCCAACTAACGGTGCAGGTGTAAACTTTGTAACTTTAACAGATAAATCAGCTTAGAGGTGGCAAGGCCTTACTGAGATGAATGGGGCTTTGAGCACATAATACCTTTTGAGGCTTTCTTTATCCTGCTGACTATGGTGCTTTTAATTGGGAAAGCATTCTTTTCAAGAAGTAGTTCATGCTACTTTTGAAAGAACAATGCACCTCATGCATTGCAGTGAAAGCAATTCACAAAAGACTGAATGATACACCAAACAACCGATAGCACGAGGTAAGAGATGTTTACTCATCTTGGCTGATCCAAGATGAGATCGACAGTGTCTCAAAGCAATGCTGGAAGAGGGCTGAACCAAAGTCCATACTATGTAACTCGTAGAAAATAAGTGTCTCAGGCAGGTGTGCTGTGAAGTTAGGCCATTAAAAGTTGGTTCTCAGAGATGGGAGACAGAGGGTGATATAATGTTGAGTATATTAAAATCACACTTTGTATTTAATCAAAGGTAAAAAAGGGTGATACACAAAATTATTCTGTGCTTAACTCTTGCTCTGGTGGCGTTCTCCTGCCCCTCAACTTGTACAAATTCAGATTGTCAGATATAAATTAAATCTGAAAAACATAAGTGGCATTGACTTAGGGGACTAGGAAAAATATCTTCTGTCCCATTTTCGATGGTGGCCTGCATGTTTCGTATTAATGCGAAGGACCCATATCTGCTGGCATCCACTTCTAACCTTTGCTTCAAACGAAAACTATCCAATTAACCTATGCTAAGAGACCCAGGAAAGAAGGGCATTTACGACAGGCTTAATAAAACAAGTGTGGAAAAGATTGAAGAAAGAGTAGTTGCCGAAGATAAGTAACAGGGATGTGACAAAATGTCCTCAACTCTTTCGGTTTTCCAATTTCAGATTTTATCAGTCAAGTCACGAGATGAAGAGACTTCAAATCAGCATTAGAAATATACTTATATCTTACCCATGTATGGTTTAGTGCCTGCTAAAGAAGTTGCTCTTTCTCCATCCTTGATTATAGTTGCCACATTAAAATCTGTTAGATGAGCATGACCTGAAAAATAAAGCCAACAAAAACGAACAAAAACATAACTCTATTTGATCTTAGGTAACAAGTGGCTATTATTTAGGCAGAAGGTCAAACAAGACCTGCAAAGGAAATAAAATCTGCAGTATACATACCTACAAATGAGAGGAGTGACAGTATAGTGGTAAGCACATACTCAATACAAAGTTTTAAAAAATATACTCTTACAAACTGCAGCCCCTCAATTGTTGAAGCAGTGACACGTGCAGCTGTTGTAAGAGACAATGATAATACTATGAAGTGTTGAATTTCATAAGATCATGCCATTCGTCTACAATGATAACTCCATTACAGATATTAAGGCCAATGCTGTGTGTTTCATAATTTGCATTTTATAGTCTAGCGAAGATTGTTAAAGACACAACAAGGAAATCAGAATCTGCAGTTCAAATAATCACATTTTATAGAACAATAAGCCATCATCAGTAACGAAGCTCATTGCAACAGCCTGTTAAAATGCCTAGCTCTAGCTCTTCAATCTAGAAATGCTTATGGAAGGACTCTTACCACTATTTTCTAAATGAGTATAGGGAATCACAACATATTTGTTGGTAAATTGCCCTTTCTGCACGATCACCCCAGAAATGTTTTCTTCTGCTGCTGTACACATTTTTCTTGGACTCGGGACTCTGTGTACTTTAGCACTGCTAAACAGTGGTAAGGTGTTTGTGCTCTTTCCTTTAAACATGTCAGGAATTATCATATTCATGAGTGGCGCAATTAATTTACTTATACATTCCCTAGTATATGGTACTAGCTGTAATCAGGGTTAATAGTGGGCTGCGGTGCTCATTATGCCACCGACTAAAGTATCACTATAAAATATGTATCAGGCCTGCCATTATAGCCTATAGTGCAGTTTCAAACTGTTATTTTGACCTGCAAAATAAACCTTTTGCCAGGCATAAACCTTCTTTTTTAGTACTTGTGCATCACCCCTAAGGGAGGCCCTGAATGCCCACAGGGCAGGATGCATGGTATTTAAAAAGAATAATATGTATATTTAAAGTTTTACATGTCGTGACAGGGGAAAATATCCAAACTCATTTTTCACTGTGGCAAGGCTAGCACTCAAAAGAAAAACACTGGTTTACCTTATAACATTTGATACATGTTAAATACAGTTTGGGAACAGCTAGACTAATTGTAATCACATTTTCAAATCCTCTTATTGGTAAAGTAGGATTTTAAAATATTATTCAAAAAATGCCACTTTTAGAAAGTTGTATAAGCCCATAACCTGAGCCCATAACTAGGGCGAAACTGATCCTAGGTTGGTTGTGTTCCAGTTCAGGGAGGACCTGGAGTGACAGTTCAAACTGGTCTGTTCTGATTGGAGCAGGATCAAGACTGATTTGCATGTAGCTGCGTCCAAACTGAGGTGATATGGTGTGCAAAATAGCGAGGAACTGGTATGTGGCTGAGATTAACTGAAGCCTTCCGTCTCTTCGTTTTTTATAAACTTTTAGAAATTTGGCATTTCCTTCTCTAAAGTGTCTGGGGCCTTTCTGTGAACGGCCAGCTGCCATGGTCATCTCCTCCAATGGAGATGTGTATCAGCAGACACATCTCTTATTTGTGGAGGAGAGTGGGTTTTACCGACAGGATGGCTGTGGAGGAGGTGTGCCCTGCCCTGATTATACATTAACATTAAAGGGATCTGCAACAAAAGCCAGGCTAGAGCCAAACCCAGGGAAGAGAGCGAACTGACCAGACCCAGTTTAGGTGGTAGACATATGATGGCACTGGACATAAAAGTGGCACCCTCAGAATCTGAAATGTGAACACTTATGGACCTGAGATGATTCAGAAGAAGAACTGCTCCATATCTGAAGAAGGAAGACAGACCCTACTTGCCTTGTTCTTGAACTTAGGACCCCAAAAGTGACTTCAAGGGTTGTGTGGTTGACCTCTTGTTAAAGCTACAGGGACACAACAAGCTGCAATTGGCATTTTCCTTCAACTGCTCAGCTGGTAGAGAGGGAGGAATTTGCATTACACCAGCCTAATTATCATAATCACAAATATTTAGCATTACTCTTTGTTGGACTTTTTTGCTTATGCAGGGTAATCCCCAATCTTTTTGCCTCCTGCCTCCTATTTTTTTCTGACCTGTTGCTGTTGGCTTTTGAACTCTGAGCACTTTACCACTGCTAACCAGTGCTAAAGTGCATATGCTCTCTGTGTAAATTGTATGTAATTGGTTTATCCATGATTGGCATATTTGTTTTACTGTTAAGTCCCTAGTAAAGTGCACTAGAGGTGCCTAGGGCCTGTAAATCAAATGTTACTAGTGGGCCTGCAGCACTGGTTGTGCCACCCACACAAGTAACCCTGTAATCATGTCTCAGACGTGCCACTGCAGTGTCTGTAAGTGTATTTTTACACTGTAAATTCGACTTGGCAAGTGTACCCACTTGCCAGGCCTAAACCTTCCCTTTTCTTACATGTAAGGCACCCCTAAGGTAGGTCGTAGGTAGCCCCAAGGGCAGGGTGCAGTGTATGGATAAGGTAGGACCTATCGTAATGTGGTTTATATGTCCTGACAGTGAAATACTGCCAATTTCGTTTTTCACTGTTGCAAGGCCTGTCTCTCTCATAGGATAATATGGGGGCTACCTTTAAATATGATTAAAGTGTAGATTCCCCTAGAAAGTAGATGGACATGTGGAGTTTAGGGTCCCTGAACTCACAATTAAAAAATACATCTTTTAGTAAAGTTTATTTTAAGATTGTGCGTTTGAAAATGCCACTTTTAGAAAGTGAGCATTTTCTTGCTTAAACCATTCTGTGACTCTGCCTTGTTTGTGGATTCCCTGTCTGGGTCAGTTTGACAGTTGGGTTGTTTTTCACCTCGCACTAGACAGTGACACAAAGGGGCTGGGGTGTAACCTGCATTTCCTGATTAGCCATCTCTGCTAGGAGGGAGGGGTGGAGTGGTCACTCTCATCTGAAAGGACTGTGCCTGCCTCTGACAATGCCGGCTCCAACCCCCTGCTGTGTGTCTGATGCCTTGCCTGGGCAAGGCAGGATTTCACGAGTAGGTGTGAGTCCCCTTTGAAGAAAGGTGACTTCAAAGACTAAAATGGGTATAAGAAGGGCACCCAAATCTACAGACTTTAGAAACACTTCTGGAACCAAGAGGAACCTCTGCCTGGTGGAGAGCTGATAGCTGAGGAAGAAGTGCTGCCCTGCCTGTGACTGTGCTTTGTGGAGCTTTCCTGCAGTGCTGCTTCTGCCAGAGTAAGAGGGCAAAGATTGGACTTTGTGTGCCTTCCATCTTGTGATGAAATCTCCAAGGGCTTGATTTAGAGCTTGCCTCCTGTTGTTTGAAGTCTCAGGGACAGCAAAGACTTCTCTCTGCCAGCACCTGGAGTCTCTGGAGAGACCCCTGCTATGACAAGTGGTGCCCTATCCAGTCCCTGGGCCCTCGAAAGGAAAGCTGGTGGAAATCCAAAGAAATCGCCTTCGGACGACTCCGGACCGACGCCGCTGCTGAATCCGGTAACGCCGCCTGCACCTGACGCCGTGACCTTCGCTGGAACGCGACGCTCTTCGCAGGCCCGACGCCGCAGCAGCCCCACTGAAGTCCGCGACTCCGTGGATGTCGCCGCACCACGTCGTGACCGACGCCGCTCGAAGTGCACGGATTCAACGTTTCGCACAGACGCCGCGACTCCCGACTTCGCGCATCTGCTTGGTTTCACTCTTCACCAAAGGTACTGTACTTGGGGGTCTACACGACTCCGTGTCCGGCGCCGCTGGTGTCGGCTTGTTGGGAACGGCTCCGTCACGACGCCGTGTTAACATCTCATCGAAGCATTTTTGTTTCTAAGCGCTATTTTTTTAGTTTAATCTTTAAAAATTCATAACTTGACTTGTGTATGTCGGATGTTTGTCGTTTCGGTCTTGTTTTGTTTAGATAAATATTTCCTATTCTTCTAAACTGGTGTTGTGTCATTTTGTAGTGTTTTCATTAAGTTACTGTGTGTGTTGGTACAAATACTTTACACCTAGCGCTCTGAAGTTAAGCCTACTGCTCTGCCAAGCTACCAAGGGGGTAAGCAGGGGTTAGCTGAGGGTGATTCTCTTTTACCCTGACTAGAGTGAGGGTCCTTGCTTGAACAGGGGGTAACCTGACTGTCAACCAAAGGCACCATTTCTAACACTCTTGTTATAAAAAATTACTAAAATGACGGCATTATGTAACATCACATAATGATGACATGATTTTTATTGTGAATGTACCTTTTGCTGTAAAACTTTAATGCAGATGCATGATAACAGCATGAAAGACAGACAGCCAGTTGCTGTTGTTGGGGGTGCGTTTTTTGCACCATTCTTCCTCGCATTCAAAGTCAATGTGAAGGCATATTATATGCTAAAATATATCCCTAAATTCTTAATTTTGCCTTTGGTAATTATTTGTGATTTTGCATAATTTTACTGAAAATTTGCATATTAATGCAAAGTCTAATTATGTAAATTTTGCACACCCCATCCAATTAAATAAATGTAACGAAGGATTGAAGAAGAGACACATAGAAACTGCATCCTATCATTTAGGTTATGGACAGTGTGTCTATCAATTACACTACAGGCCTTAATAAGATTTGGATAATTTCCTCTACAAAATTACATGAAAGCTAAAAACAAATCAAATTATGTGTTGTTATGTGAAATGCTGCCTTTGACGTTTGTCACCATTTTTTTGTGTGAAAGGCATCCTTGTGCCCATTGTTGTTCAGAAGAATTACTTTGTGCTAAAATAAAGCGCAAAATTGTGTGTGATGCAAATAACAGTTGTTTATGTTTAGTTTTGAATGGAAGGGAACAGAATACACAAGACAGTTCTTCTGTATCCACTGCCTACTTGCTGAAAAATCCAGTCTTTGTCCGGCAGATTGTTTCTCTAAATTGAACTTTAGTGATAGATGTGAGAGGACAGGAGTATTACCGTAGTATACACCCCAGAAACACCTCTAGCCTTCAGAGCCCAACTTTAGTGTGGTCAAAGACATTCAACATCTTGAAAATGCCCAAAGTGGCTAGCCTTGGCCTCTAAACCTTTACACCGTTGCTTAGGGTGCACACAGGAGTCAGTCCTACTCACTTGCCTGTGCAAGGCTTAAATTTGGCATCTCTAGCCACATACTTCAGAACACTGCTGGACCTGAGGAAGAACAGAAGGGAACTGCACCTGTTGCCTGTGACATGAGAGGAGCCCTGAAGAATTGGACCCCCTCTCTTGTACTTAGGACAAAGAAGTTACCTCTAAGGGTCATAAAGATGATCCCTGTTTAAGCTACAGTGATACAACAAGCTACAAGAGACATGTCCTGCAGCTGCCCAGCAGACCAGTGGGAACTGGACTTGGACTCAACCCTGCTATTGGCCTCCGCGGTTGTCCTAGAAGGGTACTCCTGTGGTGGGTTGGAATCTGCTGCATCGTGGCCAGGTTAAAATTGTACCTAGGTCCCAGTCTACACCATCCATTGACTACCTTGGCACATTGTGCTTCTGGTGCTATTCCAACTTAGATTTTTAAAATTTGTACCTATGGTTGTGCATAGTAGGTGTTTATCATTTTAGTGTCATTTTAATAAATTCTACTCTATTTTTCCAGTTTAGTTGGGGGATACTTATTGTTTTGCATTTTGATTTTATTACTGTTTCGGCGCTGCATGCATTCTTTACATGTTGCTCTATGTTCAGCTTGTCAATTCTTTGCCATAGCTACCAGAGCATTGACCTGATATCAATTTAGTGACTAACAAGGTTTGTGATTATTCCTTGAATCCAACCTATATAACAATCCAGTTTCTTACGTTTGGGCATTTATTATAATGGTTTTTAGTAGGCATGATGTAGGACCTTATATATAGAGCAAAAATGATAATAATAGACTTCTAACATATGGACCTGCTCAGTGCGCATGTAGAGGTCTTGCTCAATGAGAAAAATACTCAAAGCTTCAAAGTTTCTTGAAGCTTAATGCACCCCTACACGGTATGTCCATCTCTGATGTCTGGAAGTGGCTTCCAAGACATTGATAAGCTTAACCTGGTCATTCATGAAGCAGGAACAAAAATAAAAATAAGCTGCAGGTAGGAGAAGGCACTTACAGATACCAAAGTGAGTTATAAAGCCACCAGTTCCTTTACTGGGTTTACTGGGTTTCACCAAGTCTGATGTACACATATGAGTTTCTTGGAAAAAAGAATTCTCCAGCGAGCACAAGGACCAGGTAAGTCTGTAGTTATTTCCTTAATTTCGGATGAGCATTGCAGAGCCTAGCCTTAAAGGATGTTTTCACTGATGAACCCAACAGGAGCTCCTTGGAAGTGGATGTCTTTCCTCATTATGTCTTCCAGATGTAAAAACATATTTATGATTTATCAATGTTATGTGTGAGCAATTTATACTTTAGCAGACTTAAGTCCATGAAGGTCTTGGGATGAATGAATAACACAAAAGCTGATGGAGGGATGCTTGCGATTTGGCTGACCACAATAGTTTGGCCCCAGCCATAGTCTTGACAATGCTCCAACAGGAACAGTCCAGCCTGAACTGCCACGCCAGGTTGTCCCTGAACTGCAACACAAAATCTCAAGTCCAGTTTTACCTTGATTAGGGCTCTTCCGTTGGGTGTAGCTTGGTTCCATTGGAACAGCGAGCACAGGACCTACATTTGGGCATAACCTTGGACACTTACGCCCTGATTGATACTTTCTGACGTAAACTGGCGTTAGCACAGTTTTGCGTCAAAAAGTATAGCGCAGGCTAGTGCCATTCCAGAGCACCAGCCGTGCGCCATCTCTAAGGTATGGCGCAAGCCGGCACTAAGGCCCGGTTAGCGTCAAAATACATGACGCTGTTTATTTTTCATCCTTGGCGTGGTCTCCCTTTACTTTTTGCCTCTGCTTCCCAGGTTGTTGATGTTTGCTGGACTCTGTTTTTGCTGCTTTTGTTAGTCTGGGCACTTTACCACTGCTAACCAGTGCTAAAGTGTTCCTATACAAAATGTGTATGTAATTGGTTCATCCATGATTGGCATATTTGATTTACTGGTAAGACTCTAGTACAGTGCACTAGGCCCAGGGCCTGTAAATCAAATGCTACTAGTGGGACTGCAGCACTGGTTGTGCCACCCGCAATAGGTGTTCTGTAAACATGGCTCAGACCTGCCACTGCAGTGTCTGTGTGTGCAGTTTTAAACTGCCAATACGACTTGACAAGTGTACCCACTTGCCAGGCCTAAACCTTCCCTTTTCTTACATGTAAGACAGCCCTAAGGTAGGCCCTTGGTAGCCCCATGGGCACGGTGCAGTATATGTTTAAGGTAGGACATATACTAATGTGTTTTATATGTCCTGACAGTGAAAAACTGCTAAATTCGGTTTTCACTGTTGCAAGGCCTATCCCTCTCATAGGTTAACTCAACTGTTAACATGGGGGCTGCCTTTAAATATGATTAAGGTGTAGATTCCCTTTGGGAGTGGATAGAGATGTGGAGTTTGGGGTCACTGAGCTTACAATTTAAAAATACATCTGTTAGTAAAGATGATTTTAAGATTGTGTGTTTGAAAATGCCACTTTTGGAAAGTGAGCATTTTCTTGCTTAAACCATTCTGTGACTCTTCCTGTTTGTGGATTCTCTGTCTGGGACAGTTTGACAGTTGGGCTGTTTGCACCTCTCTCTAGACAGTGACACAAAGGGAGCAGGGGTGTAGCCTGCATATCCTGATGAGCCATATGTGCTAGGGGGGAGGGGAAAAGTGGCCATTCACACCTGAAAGGGCTGTGCCTGTCCTCACACAATGCAGTCGCCAACCCCCTGGTATGTGCCTGGGGCCTGGCCTGGGCAAGGCAGGATTTCACAAACAAAAGAGACTTTTCTTTGAAGTAAGCCTACTTCAAAGCGCAAAATAGGTATAAGAAAGGCACCCAAAACCACAGACTTGAGATCACTTCTGGAAACCAAGAGGAACCTCTGCCTTGAGAAGAGCTGAAGAGCTGAGGAAGAGGAGCTGCACTGCCTGTGACTGTGCTTTGTGGAGCTATCCTGCAGTTGCTGCTTCTGCCTGTGCAAGAGGACAAAGACTGGGCTTTGTGTGCCTTCCTGCTTGTGAAGAACTCTCCAAGGGCTTGAAACTGAACTTGCCTCCTGTTGTTGAAGTCTCATGGACAGCAAAGACTTCTCTCTGCCAGCACCTGGAGCCTCTGCTGAGACTCCTGCCCTGTCAAGGGGTGCCCCACCCAGTTCCTAGGCCCTTGAAAGGAGAAGCTGGCAGGCCACGTTTAAGAAATCCACGCACAGGCCGCCATGCGGGGAAATATTCAACGCAACCTCCGGAAAAAGAACCTGCAGCGTGGCTGGGAGATCGACGCATGCAGCTGGGGAAGAACGTGCAGCATCGCTGATGGAGGCTGGTGAAATCGCAAGCCACACTGTGTGGTTTTTGAATCACTGTGGGGCAGGATTTCTGACACAAACATCGCTGGGCGCGTAAAAACGACGCAAAGCCTGCACGGACCCGAGAATGTTAGTCCGGCTCAACGCATCGCTCTCCTATGGAGAGAGGAAACGATGCACGCCAACCCGACTGAAGGAGAAACACTGCACTGTCTCGCTCGTGAGTGATATCGATGCATCGCAAGCTTCTTTCGACGCACACTCGCCCGTGTGGGGTTATTTTTGAAGCGACCCAGGTACATTTTCATGCTAACAGGGTAGACTCTTTTTGCTTTTTAATTACTAACTTGTCTTGTGTATGTTGGATTTTTGTCATTTTGGTCTTGTTTTGTTTAGATTAATATTCCCTATTTTTCAAAACCTATGTTGTGTAATTTTGTAGTGTTTTCATTAAGTTACTGTGGGGCATATTTATACTCTGTTTGTGCCGAATTTGCGTAAACAAATTTGACGCAAATTTGGCGCAAACCTAACACCATATTTATACTGTGACGCCCGACCCCGCAAATGTCAAAATTCCTCTGTGTGCGTCATTTTCCGGATGCGGGAAACTGCCTTGGTTAATGACATGCAAGGTAGGCGTTCCCATCCCAAAAATGACTTTAAGGCCTGCGCGCCTTATTTATACTCTGCGTCACTTTGATGCACAGGAGGGGGCGGGCCTTAAAAAATGGCACACAGCCTGATGTGCACTGTTTTTTAACGCCTGGGTGAGGGCAGGCGTTAAGGGGCCTGTGGGTTCACTTCCATGGTCTCTGACCATGGAAGCAGTCCAGAGGTGCCCTTCCCTGCCCGCAGGGACACCCCCTGCCACCCTCGCCACCCCTGGAGGACCCATGGATGGGGGGACCCATCCGAGGTAAGTACAGGTAAGTAGAGGTAAGGATACTTTTTTTATTTTTTTAAAGTGGCATAGGGGGGCCTAACTTGGGCCCCCCTACATGCCTCTGTGCTCAATGGCCATGCCCAGGGGACAGTGGTCCCCTGGGCGTGGCCATTGGTCAAGGGGGCATGACCCCTGTCTTTGCTAAGACAGGAGTCATTTCAATGGGGGTTGTGTGTCAAGAAATTTGCTAGTCCGGTTAGAGGCATGATTTTTGGCTCTAACCTGACTTGCACCATTTTTTGACGCACACCCCAATTTTTCCCTACGCTGGCGCTGCCTGGTTAGAGTCCTTTTTGTTTTTTACTCTGACCAGCCCGCAGCATTAGCTAACGCCAATTCATAAATAAGGTGCCCGCCTGGCGCGTAGGAATGGCGTTAGCCGGCAGTGAATTTTTTTACGCAAACCAGCGCCAGCGCTGGTTTGCATCAAAAAGTATAAATATGGGCCTGTGTGTATTGGTACAAATACTTTACAACTAGCACTCTGAAGTTAAGCCTGCCTGCTCATGCCAAGCTACCAAGGGCGCGAGCGGGGGTTAGCTGAGGGTGATTCTCTTTTACTCCGACTAGAGTGAGGCTCCTTGCTTGGACAGGGTAACCTGACTGACAACCAAAGACCACATTTCTAACAGATGCTAACCGGGTGGGGGAGGCGTAGGGAGAACTGAAGGTTGTGTGTGAAAGGATGGCGCTAGTCAGGTTAGAGTCAAAATAAGGACTCTAACCTAATTAGCACCATTGTTGGAAGCACAACCCCCATGGACATGACTTCTTTCTAAGTAAAGACAGGAGTCATGCCCCCCAGCCCAAGGACATTCTCTCATGTAATTGTCTTATTTGTCTAGTCTGGTGCTTGTTCTTCATTGATGCACGTTTGGGCAAAACTATTGTTAACCTTGCACCATTTGATCACTTATGCAGGTTTTTATATAATATTTTTCAAAAATATGTTTAGGATAGAACAGACTTTTTTAATACACTCTACGTGGCATATTGTTTCATTTACTTTATATCTTTTACTGATGGTGAATTGATCGTACCCTATTTCCTAACCCTTGGTGGAAATTCAATGATGTAGGAGTAATTTTGGTAATTCTGCGTTACTCTTTGATGCAGAGTTACCAATAGCTACACAATTACTCCCCCTTGCAGAATTATGAGTAATGTGTGGAAAACAGTCCTAAGATGAGTGCACATTTAGCAAGCGCCAGTGGCCACTCACATGCACTATTTGTTTTCTACTGCACTTAACATTGTTTATTCATGCAAAATGCTTTCTTGTGCCCATTTTGGATGTGAGGGTGCACCTTGCATTAAGAAAATATCACTCTGGCCATGATTTAAGAGGGCATAGCACTACTTTAGCGCTGCCTTAGCGTCATTTTGTTTACGCTAAGGCGGCGCTAAGGTGGCCTTTCCCCTGCACTTTATTTACAAAGTGGCTCAACGCATGGATTGCCCTACTTTGTAACCCTTTGTGCTAAGAAATCTAAGAGATTTCTTTGTGGCATATTTTTGGCACTTTTAACACCTGCTCAGAGCAGGCATTGAAAAGGGGCACACCATTGTTTATAATGGGCCCCTATGTACTCTTCAGGGTTAGTGCCAAACTTTTGGTGCTAATCCTGAACAGTACATCAATAGCATCAAAAAATGTGATGCTATTGCACCCTACCCTGCGCCCTGCTGCGCCGTATCTTACATACGGCACACACATGGTGGCGGTAGGGGGGCGCTAAGGGGCACAAGGAAAGTGGTGCTGTACTGGGTGCAGCACCACTTTCCTTAAATCTGCCCCTGAATATCTGTAGCAAGTTGGAGGAACATCCTACCCCAAGAGTATTTTTAGCAAACCTGTGCCCGCTATTTGTGTTCTGTTGCATTTAGTGCAATTTCTTAGTGGAAAACACATCCCTGCACCGCTTTTGGATGCTGAGGGGCATTTTTGCACTACGAAATATTGCTAACTGCAGAATTACTATTCTTGTATAATCCAAGCTTAATATTGTGGAATTTTTATGTAATTCCACATGATTACGCTACACTGAATGACACAGGTTATGCTGACCCCTACTATTACATTCTGTAAATTTTTTCAACTTGTATATAAAGCATACCTCAATGATGCATTGTTGAGGTTAAAACTAATAAAAAGTCAAGCACCTGGAAGCCCCACAGAAGAAGAATTTGGTAACTATCGACAAGCCCATCTTAAACATGAGGGAACAAATAGGCCAACAACAAACTCAGATGGTCTATCAGAGAGATCACAAGATGGGCTGCATGAAAACTTAGGTTTTTGTTTTTGTACATTCTGATGGTTCCGGAGCTTTGGCCACATTACCCTGTAAAGATGAGTGTTGCAGCCTCCTATGGGAAGAAAGAAACACACATATTCTGGTCCAGCAGCAACATCTTGTGATCAAAGTACGCTTCTTAAACACACAAAGCTCCTGTTGTAGTGAAACTATAATGACTGGTAATGAGCAATGGATTGTCATGCAATATGGTATGATGTACAATCATATGTAAGCCTTGGGTTTTAATCTGTGAAGATGAACAGTTGTGGTCTCACTTATACACACATTGGGTGTGTCCTGTTGTAGGAGGGTCGTTCCAGGATCTTTCCAGGCATTGACCATGTCCATATCCAAGCAAGAGACCCCGTCTAAGTCAGGCCTTTAAAGCCTATCATATAACACTATTTTAATTGTACTTAATGTTTTGCATCTACACATCACTTATCTTAAGTGTAAATATTACATATGACTATAACTTAGAGCTGTCTGTTTATCTGGTGTACAGAAGAACACTATTGATTTGTTCATCTGTTAAATAAGATTACCATGTTGGAAGAACTGCTGCCGTATTGATATAAGCATGTTAAATGTTTTACATGTTTAAATTAAAAAACACCAACTTTAGCGGGTCATATGTAAGGATGAGAGTTATTTCGACCCACCTTTGTAAATAGTTGAGTAATATATTTCATTGCAAATCATCAATGAAAAAAATAAAATTAATTTTCTTACCTTTTTCATCAAGAAGAATATTGTCAGGTTTTACATCCCTACAAAAATGAAAGAAGAAAATGTGCTTACATGAACGCCTTTTTTATGACATTTAGTGACAGAAATACTAAACGTTAAACGGTTTGGATGGATTGTTACTGTAGTTTGGGTTCATAAAGAAAACTAAGTTCCTGACTTAGAGATGGTTCAGAATAGGACTTTCTTCCGAAAATGACGGACAGTCTGTCAGCCCAGTGAGCGGCTGACCTCATTCAGAGTGTATGGCATTGGTCTTGGGTCTTTTTAATCCCACAGCCCCTCATTAACAAAAAAGCCATTGGCATCACCCAGAATGAAAAACATATTTTTCACAATGATTCTATAAACGTGGCTGCTCCATACGTATTTAATGCTTAAACATTGCAGTTATGCTCCACTATCACTTTTTAGAAATGCACTCAAGCACATGATTGCCAAAATGCTATGGGCAGCCTAAAGTGCAAAAGTATCCACAGAGTCATCCTTTATCAGAATTAAGGAATGTGGAGATTGGGGTTATTGTGTGGCTTCTCACTCAAAGTATGTTATGAGGGATAGCCCACCACTTTGTTTTTTTCACTAAGAACAGGGCACTGTTTTCAGCATAATGCTCTTCTTGGCCACTTTCTGGCCGTGAGATCAATTCAGACACCACTGCGGTTGAAGCCCTCTTGTATATAGGAAGGCATGTTCCCTAACATCAGATCCGTTCTAGGCTCCACCATAAGGTAGACAAACAGCTACTACATTTGTAAAAGTTCCTCTAGTGCGCAGCAGACATGGGCACCTGCTTTTTCCATTTTGCTATTCCTGAAGGGGCCTCAGATGCCTGAGAAACCCCTTCTGTAATACAGATCATGCTGGGAAACATGTATCATCAGGATGATCTCAAGAGGGTATTTCCTCATTAGCATGGAAAGTGGTTCCATGCAAATGAAGAAAGAGTTTGCTTCAGGGCCCGCAAAGTAAAATAAACGAGGGTCCAGAGCTAAGTAGCCTTTCAGGATGCACGCTGACCGTGCACAGGATAGAGGTCGCATTCAGGTAGAGTCAATCACTGCACCCATCTGAGGGGCTTTCTCTTTCCATCTCTCAAATGCAGGACAGATTACCCCTGCGCAGTGAAATACAATGAACAGCTTTAAACAGCCAATCTGCCTTTCACTCAAGCACTTACCCAAGGGCAGGTGCAGGATTACAGTTGCTCTAGTGACAGTGCTTTGATCATGAGAGGCTGCGCTCACCCAGGCTGAGACAGGACCACCCAGTAAAGGTTTGCTTCTGTGCAGACCAAAGAAGTGAATCCTATCTGTAATGCGGGTCAACTCACTTAAGATCCTGCCAGAATTGTGGTCTGGCTTACTACCCAACATATGGTGGCTGGCCTGCCAGTGTTTCCAGCATAGCAGTGTCTAGGCAAGGACTCCATGAGAACCACAGCAGTCTTGCACAGAAAGACCTTTACATTTCTAGAACAGGCTGACTGCCATTTATAATGTGATTACTGGAAATGCAACTGCAGTTTAGGTATACACTTCCATTGCCCATATTTGTGATGACATTTCTCCCATGACCAGAAAGCATTCGTGGAATAGAAGTCATGTTTTTCCACAACGTTCTCCCCTCCCCCCCCCCCCCACAACAGTGGGGATCTCTCAATCTAGAGAACCGTCTATGCAGCTGTGACAGAAGTGTTTACTCAGAAAACATCAGCAGTCTGGCTAAGCTGCTGCAAAACTTTAAAAGAACCCCACAGCCCAAAGACCAGATGATCGAGTTGAATAATTACTTCGGCACAAAGGAATGGAAATAGCATTAAAGAAGCATTTCAAAGAATGCAATGACCTGGTAATTTTAACGGATTGAGCCAACTGTATATCATCCAATTTCCGAAACAGGTTAAAAACAAAACAGTCATTTCATTTCAGTGTTTCCCATTCTTTGTAAAGTCCAATTAATTGTATGAAGTATTTTAAGGAACACGAAATAGGTCTAATGGCACCAGTTACTGAACCCTAAGGCGGAACATGAAGACTAGAGGAAGACAGTATGCCTGGCGAGAGGTGTGCACGTCTTGTTTATGACTGCAGGTAAGGTGCGCATCTGTATCCTATGTTGTGCTGGGAACCCTCATCACTCAGGGAGAAACAGGTTGGCTTAAACGCAGGGCATTAAGTGGAATGAATAAAGTGTGTGTGGGGGTCTCTAAAAGGAGTGTGACTTATAAAAGAAGGGTGTGGCAGAAACACATGAAGTACATTTCTCTGATTTCCATAGTTTGCCACCCGGGCGGTATTTGGCTCCACTTTGAGCTTTCACTCCATCCAGATATATAACACAAAAACTGACACACATCTAACACCGTCCAGGACTATTAGCTTTGTCAAACGCTGTTAGCTATTTAGGACAAATGAGTAACAATGCCTTTGTTGTAAATAGTGAATATTGAAAAATGCTTTAGTTTTGAAATTGTGATACTATGGATTGAATATGATTGAGACATATGAAAGGGGTAGAGGTCTCGGTCACTCTTGTAATGTCTCTTAGATATGCACCCTATTTTCCTCTCTACATCTCCTCCATCTAATATGTTACACCTCATTTCTTTCCTCTTCAGCATCTTCTTTTTGCTCTCTCCTGAATGCAGTGTCATAAAGACCCTCAGCTATGACTCCCTTTTCAGACTAAATTAGCATGTCTACCGTTGGCCCACATACCTCGTCCTTATCTTTTGTAAGTGTTAATTTACCCAAACAATGAGCTTGATAATCACATAAGGTTACATAAACCTGATACCAGTTCCCTGATATCTATGTTTCAAAGTCAGACAGTTAATGCGCAAAGTAAACATGAAGTCTGAATCGAAGTACTTTTGCCATAATAGTTCATGCCTTTTATGTCTAGAACTAATATACTGGTTCATACTGGATATGTCTGGAACTAGGTAGAGAGTCCTTAATGTAAAGTAAATGTTAATGGTCAATCCTTTAAAAACCTCATGGAGTTGCTAACACGTCCTTTTATGATACTTTATTACACATCAGGACTCGTTTAGGCCAATGAATCTTTTGACCCAGTTGATAGACACCTTAGGACGAGATAGCTAATCAATATGTTAATCAATACATCAATAATGTCATTAATATTTACCACAACAATGCATTTCAGAGTCATTAATTAATTCAAGATTCTACCATGACTTTGCAGCCATGAATAACCACACCAGTTTAGTAGAATTTTATGAGTTTTATTCCCTATTAATTACAATCTAAGAGCAGATGCGTTAATCTCAAAACCAAGAAACATAATAGAATAATCACGATATGGCAACTTTGATAAGATTTCATTAAATCGAGAATCACAAACATCAGAACATAACACGGCGTGAACATAGATCAATTTAGCAGAATGTGAATAATGCGTCAGTTCAACAAAGCATAGATTCGGTCGTTTGTCTATTTGCGTCAATTTAGTGAACACCTGTCCGATCCACTGATTAGCATTAGCAGGTTGGGCTTCATGCAAAACAATTTAGAACACCAATTTGGAAAAACATCTAACTATGGTCTCTGTCAAAAGTAAGTAGTTGGTACCTAGAAAGGAAAAGCAAACAGACAAATCACAATTGCATTGTCATAATTACCCACCAGAGTTTAGGTCAGCACATGGGTTCAGTCTTCGTCTTCAGGACATCAGTCAAATCACCATCTGTCAGGCCTCAGCTCTGGGGCAAAAGGGGACTTCCCTCGTAAGGAGGTAAAGTGTAAAAATTGAAAATTCTGAGGGCGAGGATGGTAAAGTAAACCAACAAGTCACCAAACAGAGTGACAGAGTTTCTAGATAAAATCAATAGCATTCCTTAACCCACCTACATGACTCCCCGTGACATGGGTTTTTATCCCTTTTTCGTTGTACATTCCCCCAAATTTTTATTGGACATTTGTTATACCCCACTATCTTTAACCTATCAGAAAACACATTAGGTCACCTAACTCTTCACCCCATATTATTTTACAGACATTTTATTGGTCTCCATAATTGACGTCTTCAGAGGTGGCACGTCTGGTATGATTTCATCTTTCTGTAATTCTTCTCACATCTTTTAGTCAGTAGCTCCATTGTCTTCACCGGTTTGAATGACCTTGTACATTACATTAATCTACACTGTTTCATTTTGTTTTAACATTATTCTACAAGCAAGGAAAAGTTATGGGAACGGATCAAGCATGGTTACATTCGTCTTCTAGTTTGAAGAAAAAAAAACATACGGGGTCATGTCCTTTTGTGAGTCAGCACACTGCAAGATAGAAAAATACATTTAATATGAGAGCAAAGCAGCTAAGCTTCGGCTCATGCTAACTTAAGGCCTATGAAGATTTCAGCACAGATTCAACAACGTAATCATAGAATAAACTTATTTAAACATAATATAAACATTTTAGTCATCATTATTAGTCTACTTATACATTGGCGGCCACTCCCCGTGGTCACATTTCAGGTGCACATTTTAGCAAAATTACTATTACAGTTTCTATGCGGCATTATCACACATTAATTCATAAACATTTCATGTTAATATAGATTATATAAGCTACACTCTCTCAGTCCCTCCTCTGATGACGTTCGTCATCACACAAACCTTTGCCTTTCGACCTTTCACTTAATTTTTCACTTTACGTATAATGCGCATTTCAACATCTTGTCCTTTGTGTGAACTTTCCCAAATTTCATTAAACATTTTCTCCCTTTCATTTTCTTCGTTCCTTTTATTCCTTTTTGTCCAATTTCTTTTAATTTTGGCATTTATTTTGCATGCTCCCCATACTCCTAATAGACAGACCAGAACAATTAATAGACCCCCTAATATTTTTGCAAGTACCCCATTCCAAATGTTGCCAAACCAGCTCCCTACTCTGGCAATTCCTTTTCCCACTTTCTCCCATACTCCAGGTTCCTTCAAATCCTTCAAATCTGCACTATCTTTAGTTAGATTAGTAATCATACCTCTAATATTTTTACTATTGTCAGGTATATATGAGCAACAATGATGCTCATTGAGCATTTTGCAGACTCCGCCGCTCTTTGCTAAAAGAATGTCTAAAGCAAGCTGATTTTGAAGAGTCATAGCTCTTTCCGCAGCAAGTTCAGTATCCATCAGGAGTATAGCCCCTGTAAAATTTGTCAGCATGTTATCCACAATAGTAGACAACTTTTGAATCTTTATGGAGTTTAAGATAACCCCTACTGAAGGAATTATGGCTCCAAATATGTCTCCAACGACAGCAGCCGCTGTCTCTCGTTTTTGTCTAACATGTTGTAATTCAGACGTTTTAGGTATTTGCTTTAAGTCATCAATCTGGTAAATCTTTGGGAAAACTATTCCCAAATAACATGTCCTATACCATCTCTTAGGGAGACGGTAATAAGTATTAAGTCCACAGATATAATAGATCCCAGGGATCGCTGGATCCTGTCCATTTAACATGAATGTCCATTTACTCTGAAACAAAAACACATGCCTGCATTCACTCATTCCCACAAATAAAGTGTCATGTTCAGATTTTGGCCTATATATACAAAGCCTTCCTACATGTAATGCATCTATAGCTAATTTGCCTTGCTTTTTTATTGCGGTGTAAGCATAATCATTTGCATATGTGCATTTCTCTAGCCCCTTTTCTAATCTCTCTTTCAATGATTTGCGTCTATCATCAGTGTGATCTAAAAAGCTTTTCTCTACAGGTGTCAATAAGCAAGTCAGATTATTGCGGTATGCATAAGCTGTCCCAAATGTAAGCGTCGGTTCAAAGAAACCTCTAACTAATTTTATACTATGCTCCATAGCTAACTTGTTCAGAAATTCAATCACAGGCACAAAGGAAAACACAACATCCAAATTTGAATAAAAATATTGCACATGCTCTTGATTATAGATCTTGTTATTAGCAAACTACAACTTATCCTGTAGGTTAGTGGAAGACTATGATAGGTGACCCCTTCTTGCACTGATGAAGGAATCTTTGTGCAAACATAACATTTTTTCGCATCCATTGTTTCAACATACTCATTCAGCAAGTGATAGAAGACATTAGTAGAAAGTTCCCCCTTTGAGTTAGTTCCCTCATGCAAGTGTCTTGCATCCTGCTCAAACTTTTCCCACGGTGTTAGTGTTGTAGTCTCAGGTTTTGAAGCGTTGTTAGTTGCTTTCTTATCCAACCACGGCATTCCCACAATCACACCTACAATTATTATTGCACACACAATACCTAATATAAGACTTAACCAACCACACACCTTACCCTTTTTATTACTACCCCTATTATAAGCCATGTCTGTAAAGAATCATGTAGCAGAATAACAATCAACTTGAGGACAATATAAAACTCTCTCTCTCTCTGTGTATTTACAGTGTTTTACTCACTCCAGGACCCTTTTGTCAAATCAGGTTAGCAGCTTGTCATAATCGGGTTTTCAAAGTCAGTTCAGGTTATCAGTGTCACATCCGGTAGTTTATAAGTCTCCTTTTCAGCTTTTCAGCTTTCAATTTCAAATTTTAGTTCTAACAAAGTCTCTTTCTTTTATTTGTTTTCAGGTACCGTAGTATTGGCCTGGTACTTCTCGAACAAAACAGAATGCTAAGAATTCTTGTTGCCATTCAGATGTTGTTGCATATGCCCACTGCGTACCTTCTATTTGCAGTTCTCTTTCTTTTCAATCAGCGTTCGCCTTGCAATTCTCCTTCACTTAGGTCCTCTATTCGGGATGTATCAGTTTCTTCTTTTATTGTTTCACCTGGTACAACCCTTTCTTTCGCAGCCTGCTTCTCTGGCCAGTTATCTCCCTTATGCGTCTTTTTCCTGCTTGCCCTTTCAGGACGCTGAACAGCACCCTCCTCTTGTGCTATGGTGTTTTCTCTTGATGGACCTGCAACTGGCTCAGGGGATGCCGGTGTACTTTGATCTCTCTCTACTATTTCCCCTTCTTCTTCTGGGTCTGTAACGGGTTCAAGCTCTAACCCGTATCGGTCTGCTTCTGGGAGAACCTCTCCTTGATTTAGTTCTCCTGCTGCCTCTACTGAGATAGGCACATTGTCACCTCTCTCAAACTCGTTCACTGTTTGAGGGACTAGGCTGTTCTCAGTGGGCTCCCCTATAATCTCAGTTCCCTTTTGGCTATTTTCAGGCCCTGAGACTTCCTTCTCTGGAACTGCTGAGTCGGAAACTTCAAGTTCCTCATCAGCTGGACACGTTACCTTCTTTGTGTGACTGGCATGTATCCAGTTTGGAACGCCTGCACATTTCACAGCAGTTGTTGTTGTCAGTATTACTTGATATGGCCCCTTCCAGCGCGGCTCCAAACACAACTTTCTCACGTGCTTCTTGACAACCACCCAGTCACCGGCTTGCAGGGTGTGACCTGGATCACTGATCGGTGGCAATGTGTTGGCTTCTACCTGGTGAGAAAAAGAGTGAACCACATCAGCCAAACCTTTGCAGTAGTCCAACACCATATCATCTGTGATATTCACAAGAGCATTTGCAGGCACTACGGGTAGCCTCATAGCTCTACCCATAAGGATCTTGTGGGGTGATAGTCCTGTCTTCTTATCAGGGGTGTTCCTCATCAACATCAGCACTAAGGGCAATGCATCTGGCCATTTCATATTGGTAGCTGCGCACATCTTCGCCATTCTCGACTTCAAGGTACCATTCATTTGTTCTACTAGTCCTGATGCTTCAGGGCGGCAGCTACAATGCAGTTTCTGTTCAATATCTAATGCAGCACACAAGAGCTTAATCACCTCATTGTCGAAGTGTCTGCCCCTATCTGATTCTATAGAGACTGGAAACCCGAACCCAGGTATTTGTTCCATAAGCAGCAGCTATGCAACTGTGAGACTGTCGTTTCTACGTGTGGGTAAGCTTCAATCCAGTGGCTGAAAACACACACAACACCAATACGTACTTCAATCCTCCACAAACAGGCATTTCAATGAAATCCATTTGCATCTTGCTAAATGGACCGCCAGCTCTCCCTTTGTGGCTAAGAGTTACCATAGTCCCTTTCCCGGCATTCATCTGTTGACAGATGATCCACCTATGAAAAGTAACCTCTGCAGCATGTATGAATTTTGGGTTAAACCAGTCAATCTTGAATGACCTGATCATTGCATCTCTCCCAAGATGTGCCTGTCCATGATAAAGCCTCGCAAATTGTGACAAAAGACTATTTGGTAAAACCAGTTTCCCTTCCTCTGAGACCCACAAGTCTTCAGCTCTTTGTACGCATTGCATTCTCTGCCAGGAGCGTTTTTCCTCTTTGCTAGCACGACCCTGTAGTGTTTTTAGCTCATCTAGGGCCAGATGTACGAAGCCGTTTGCATGTCGCAAATTGTGAAAAACGCAGTTTGTGCCATGCAAACGGCCTCACGCGATGCTCATTCCCAAATTGCGAGTCGGTACCGACTCGCAATTTGGGAATGCGACTCGCAAATAGGAAGGGGTGTTCCCTTCCTATTTGCGACCCGCATCGCAATTCAGAGTTGCTTTGTGACGGCGAACGCGGTCGCAAACCAACTCGCAGTTATCACCAGTGTCACACTGGTGGTAACTCATTCGCAAAAGGCTTTGTGAATGTCGACACAAATATTTTTTCAGAGCAGGCAGTGGTCTTATGGACCACTGCCTACTCTGAAAAAAACTAAACCAAATGGTTTCGTTTTTTTTTTCATTTTGCAACTCGTTTCCCTTTAAGGAAAACGGGCTGCAAAATGAAAAAAAAACTGCTTTATTAAAAGGCAGTCACAGACATGGAGGTCTGCTGACTACAGCAGGCCACCATCCCTGTGAGTGCAGGGACTCACTATGGGGTCGCAAAATGCGACCCACCTCATGAATATTGATTAGGTGGGTCTTTGCGACCCCATAGCGAGTCGCAGTCGGTGTCTGAGACACCGTACTGCATCCGGATTTGCGATTCGGAAATTGCGAGTCACACCGACTCGCAATTTCCGGATCGCAAATCCGGACCTTCCTACATCTGGCCCCTAGTGTATCAACCACCCTTAATGCAAGGTTCAAACATTTCGGTTTGCGTTAACAATTCCCACTGATCCTTGAACGATATACAGTTCAATGCACAAAACCATGTGACTTGATCTGCATAGCCGTTTCCCATGGAGTCAAAGTCTTGTGACCAAACATGAGCATTGAATTTCACCACGGCAATTTCAAGAGGTAACTGAATCGCATGTAACAAATCCTTAATTTGCTCACCATTTTTCACAGGAGAACCAGAAGAGGTCATGAAACCTCTCTCTGACCTCAATTGGCCAAAATCATGTACAATTCCACATCCGTATCTGCTGTCAGTATAGCTAGTGACTCTCAGATTCTCAGCTGCATGGCATGCCTTAGTAAGGGCAATTAACTCTGCCACTTGTGCGGAATATACTCTCTCGAGCCAGGAAGCTTCAATGATACCAGCTATGGTACACACAGCGTAACCGGCTCTCAGCATTCCGAGTGAGACTCTCAAACAGGATCCATCAACAAAGCTAATGCAGTCATTTTCTTTTAACTGCGTATCTTGAATATCAGGTCGGGGCTTGGTACATAGTTCTGTTACCTCAAGACAATCATGCTCCACATCCTCTTCATTATTAATCTCGGTACTTTCAACAGGAAGTAGAGTTGCTGGGTTTAATACAGTACATGGCTTCAGTGAAACATTAGGCGACCCCAAAATAGTTGTCTCATGTCATGTGCTGAGTTTTGGTTCGAGTCAACAGAATTTCAACTGAATGTGGAACCATTACTGTTAAGGGATGTCCCATCACTATGCCTTCACACTGCATGAGGCTTTGACCAACTGCTGCAACTGCGCGCAAACAACCCGGTAAGGCTGCTGCGACGGGATCCAAGGTAGCTGAAAAATATGCTACAGGGCGGCTTGCACCTCCATGGACCTGTGTTAAGACAGACAAAGAACAAGCATCACGTTCATGACAAAACAGTAGAAAAGGCTTCGTGTAATCAGGCATACCCAAAGCTGGTGCCCTGCACATGCACTCTCTCAATTCCATAAATGACTCAAGCTCTTCTTTGGATAGGGTTATGGTATATGGTTCATCCTTAATCTCTTTGCCTCACAGCTTTATCAATGGTTTAGAGATAATTGAGAAGTTGGGTATCCACTGGCAACAGTAGCCCACCATTCCCAAAAACATCCTGACATCTCTCTTTGTTGTCGGGGGGTTCATATGCAGAATAGCTGTCACTCTTTCCTTCTATATTCTCCTGGACCCTCTCTCAATCAAGTGTCCTAAGTATTTCACCTCTTTCTGACAGTACTGCAGCTTCTTTGGCAACACTTTATGTCCATTCTTTCCAAAATGATTCAATAAGGCAATTGTGTCATACTTACAGTCATCTTTTGTCCTGGACGCAATCAGCAAGTCGTCAATGTACTGCACTAGAGTCGAATTGAAAGGCAGTACTAGGGACTATATCTGATTGAAGATGGACGGTGACTCAGAAAATCCTTGAGGAATTCTGCACCAACTGTACACCTTGTCCAGGAATTTGAAACTGAATAAAAAATGGCTGTCCTCATGAAGAGGCACCGAAAAGAAGGCTTGTGACAAGTCTACAACGGTGAACCGTTCAGCATCACATGGAACCTGAAACATGATCACTGCTGGGTTTGGCACTATGGGGCATCACTTCACCACAATCTCATTTATTTTTCTCAAATCCTGCACAATTCGAACCTTCCCACAAGGCTTTTTCAAACCCATTATCGGTGAATTACATGGGCTGCTCAATACCTCCTTCAGGACTCCCTGTTTTACAAAGTCTGCAATTATTTGCGACACCTGAATAAGGACATCTTGTGCCATGTGGTACTGCAGCACCTGGGGAAACACTGCATTTGGTTTCACTTGAACTTGAACTGGTTCCACTCCTTTTATCAGTCCCACTTCCTTTCCTGTCAAATCCCACACTTTCTCCGTCACTGTCCCCTGTAATTCAGCAGGTAAGTCAGTTACTGTAAGCATCGGGAATAAAGTTATCAAAGGGTAATCTTAATTTGTGGTTTCTGCTTCTAACTCTGAGAACTGACCATCATCCCCTTCATCATCACTGTTTGTCTGCTCCTCAATTCCATCATTGGAACAAGTAATCGAACATTTCGTCTTACACAGTAAGTCTCTTCCCAGTAGGGACACAGGACTCGAATCACAGACTACAAACTTATGTAGTCCCTGGAAGTTGCCAATCTCAACTTGCACCGGATCTGTAATTCGATTTGTCAAGTACTGGTTTGCTACTCCGACCACTCTTATGGCACGCCCCGAAAGTGGCAATTTTGGAACCTCTGCACTCCTGACTGTGGAGCGTGTAGCTCCAGTATCAACCAAGAATAAAACCTTGTGACCCATTACCTTTCCCTCTACATAGGGTCCCCTCTGATCTACTTCTAGGGACGCTGCAAGTCTGCACTCTTCACTGTCTGAACTGTCATCCGACCATTCTTCATTCATTCCATCTTCACCACGCAATGGGAATTGCTGTACTGTATTATTTTGGCTCATCACTTGACCTGTGACCTGCTGAGGAAGCATCACCTGTTGCTGTCCCATTGGAGCTAATGGTAATTGCATTTGCTGTCTAGGTACCATGGGAACCTGCTGTTGTACTTGCTGCATTTGCACTGGCTGAACACGCAGCATTTGCATTTGCTGCATAGGCTGTAGCCCTTGCATCTGAACCATGTTATTTTGGAAGTTCGGATTTTGACTTCTCAATTTTGGACCTCTCATATTTTGTAATGTACCGACATTAGTGCTTTGTTGAACGACATCATCCTGCACCACATTTGGGCATTCCCGCTTCCAATGCCCAACGCATTGCACGCGTGACATGGAGACATCTTTTTCATCCCTTGTACGTCATTTTGAATCACCACAGTGTTAAGTCTGGACCACGATTTACAAAACTTCGACCTCGACCTCTCGGTTGTGCCTGAAACACACCATTCCCTTGCGGTTGCTGCTGTATCATCTGCTGAATTCCATTTCCCTGCATTCCTGCCTGCACAGCCCTTATCTGCATCACTTTTTCCTTCAGTTTTCTCTGCTTTAACTCAATCTCGTCACTACAGTACTTTGCGTACTGCAACACTTCATCAATCGGCTTCGCTTGCCAACAGATCAAATGATTCTTAATCATCTGGCTAACCTCTGGCCTTAGCCCTTCAACAAATCTGAACACAAGATGGTTCATGTCCTTTGGCTCAATAGTTTCAGTACCACTGTAATGTTTGAATGCTTTTAACAACCTCTCATAATAAGCATGTATCGATTCTTTAACCTCCTGTGAGGTCCGGTCGATTTTCTGCCAATAAGTCACTATCGGCAACACTTTCTGCTTCAAAAACTCAATTACTTTATGATAGTACGTCATCACCGCCTCAGAGGGTGCTCCGGTCACGTTATCCCTTCCCGGCTCCTGCGTTGGCCAATCTACCCCTCTCTTGCACTCAAGCCATAAGTCGGGCGGAACAATGAACTCAAACAAGGTATTCAGATCTTCCTAGAGACACTTCGCAAGCTTCACAAACCCATCTGTTTGTTGGTACCACTCGATCGGTTTCTCCCTCAACCTGGGATAGTCATTTGTGAAAGATAGGATGTCTCCCCTGGACCACGGTACATGAATTAGAACCCCACCAGATGTTTCTCTCATTGGTAGCATCTTTACTGATTCCGTATCTGGTGAAGTTTTTGCTTTACTCGATCCCGGACTGTCACCTTTCTACTTGCCTCTTTTCTTTGCCCATCTGCCTTCCCACTTTTCTAATGCTCCCCAGATTTGCGCACTTTGCAATATTTCCTTTAGATGGGCTTTCATTCCGGCAGACCTCATATGCTCGAAGGCTTTTGAATAAAAGTCTAACCTGTAACTTCTTTTCAAATGTTTAGTATTCTCAATATCAATATTGTAATTGTCTGCTAGGTTCGCTAATTTCTGATGTACCTTACCCACTTCTTTAGTGATCTTAGGGCACAAATATCTCAATTCTGCTTCTGTGTATGACTCTAATCGGTTTACCACCATTGTTCCTTCTACTAACTCAGCAGCTTCCACACCCAGTCTCACAAAGTTCAGGTACTCATCTCTTTGCAACCTTTCCGGTTCCACTGCAGTTACTGTAGTCTTCTGTGAAGCATAGGTCTTCTCTAGCCACTCATTTAACTGTTGTACCGAAAACCTTGCAGTGAAATATTCCCTGCATGCATCATTGGCGACTGTCAGGCATTCATACTTATCGTTTGTGGGGTTAGCAAACCTAGCCCTGCCTGTCTCATTGCCTCCATCGGTGCTTCAACCGGGTTAAGGTCTAACAAGGACCTTTGTCGTTCGACCACTTGCTCTCCTGGAGCCATTAACTGGGGGGTTCCTATGGACCCTCCTCTTATTACAGCTTGGGTCATTACTCCCTGCTCACATATACCAGGCTTGCTTTGTGCATACAATGGCACCGGTGGACCAACAGTAATTGGCAATGATATGGCAGCTGGTGTTTGACCTGGTCCCAAACCTCGCGGAGCAGCGACTCCAAAGGTCTGATCCACAGAAGCCGGGGCAGGTATTAATGGAGGACCTGCTGCTCGATTATACTCTGGTATCAGTTGTGGCTGCGGCTGGGGCAGCAATTGTGGAGTCGGCTCAATCTGCACTAACTTCGATTTTGTATATATCGGGTCTGGGGGCACTATCAGATTTGTAGTAGTCTCTAGTACTGGGACGTCTGGATAGATTCTCTGTATCTGCGGTGGAGGTTGCAACTGTATCTGCATGTCTGGCGCAGTGGGTACACTGACATCATTCTGTATCGAACCCGTATCACTAGTCTGTGCTGTATCAGTAACTCCCTTCTCCTGCGTCTGGTTCCCAGGATCCGCACTAGTGCTCAGGACATTGTCGCTTACCGCATAAGGTGGCGGGCGATCATGCAATAGCTGATTTAGAAATACTTTGTTATCTAAATCATCTTCTTCTTCCCAAGATCTCTTAGTTTCTTTAGGCTTACTAGAGTCTTTGACTGTTTTACCTGTGGCTTTCTTTCCCTGCAGCTCATCTTCCTGTGTTATTGCTGGGAACAATTTTAGTCCATCAACTATTCCCCGTCCCCACATTTTGCTCTCAATATCCCACCTAGCTTCCGCTAGAGTCTTTTCTGCCCTTTTCAGTCTTCTTTGGAACTTTTCTTGTCTCTGTTTAAGAGCCATTAAATCCCAAATTGCTAAAGCCTCATACTGAGCTGGCCTCGGAGGTGGCTTTTGTACACTTAACATCCACCTTAAATTCTCTAGAACTCTCGTATTGAACATCCTGTGTTCTGGGAACGCCAAACATCCCTCTTTTTCTGTCCATTTGCGCCACTATTTCATCCATAAACAAGGCGCAACACCTTTTTCTTCCATGACAATGTAAGCTGGAGTTCCCTCAGGCGGTGTAGGCTCCCCTTCACTCGCCATAATGTATGTGTCTCCTTTCAGAGCACTCTTAAAAGCTTTGACAAAATTCATCTTTGCATCTTTTCTTTTGTTTGTATTTAATCAAGAAGTGACTTTTTAGTTCCCAGGACACTGTTCACCCACCTTTCTCAACCTATTGCCTCTCACGGACGGCAGCCAATCCGTGCGCGACCCCTCTCGACAACTGACTTATCTCAGCACGGCACCACTGATGTCACACTCACACAATGCAGCCGACAAAGTCTTGCGGCTCATCCGCCCCTCACTGGATTCACACCAAACTAATGCAAAAAATTACTGCGAGCACCTTAACAACAACAACAACACAAATTTGCTGGTTTACTACAGGAAGGGTACACATTCGTTTCAGAACTTTACAGAGATTTCACTTGAAGCCTCGGCCGCTACTTTCTCCTTCTAAGTTCCCGCACCCGCAAGCAGAATTCAACCTGCAAATCCTACTCTCGACTTGTCAATGGTTTGCTCTAGTGCACTTTAGAACTGGCCAAATCTCCATCGAAGGTTTCTCTCACACATTTAGATTCAAACTCGACTTGTCAACCACGGCCGATTGACCTATTTAAACCGCACAAATTACAACATAAACCCAAGTGTCTCCTACACTTGTCAATATACTCCTGAGTCTTAGACCATGACGGGTCCGTACATGAACAACCAACCACGTGGATAATTTTGAGCACAAAGCGCCACACTCATATGAAGTACGCCGACTTCCCTACTCTCATTCTGCGGAGTACGCCCACTCCTACTAAAACAACATTTACCTGGCCTAGATACACACAAACTTCACAAATCACCTGCAAAATGCATAAGCTGAGCAAGCGCAAATCCTATGCCACACATACTAAAACGCCGAGAACATCCTCAACTCACTTAGGCAGGCTCCGAGATCCCGGGAAAGTCATGGTGAATTTAGAAACACATCATACCTGCAATTTGCATTATCTCAGAAAAACAGTCTAAACAATAATTCTCCGTCCTAGGGCCACAAAGGGCCAAACCGTCGCTCTGCTACCAGAACTGCTAACGCGTCCTTTTATGATACTTTATTACACATCAGGACTCGTTTAGGCCAATTAATCTTTTGACCCAGTTGAGAGACACCTTAGGACGAGATAGCTAATCAATATGTTAATCAATACATCAATAATGTCATTAATATTTACCACAACAATGCATTTCTAAGTCATTAATCAATTCAAGATTCTACCATGACTTTGCAGCCATGAATAACCACACCAGTTTAGTAGAATGTTATGAGTTTTATTCCCTATTAATTACAATCTAAGAGCAGATGCGTTAATCTCAAAACCAAGAAACATAATAGCATAATCACAATATGGCAACTTTGATAAGATTTCATTAAAGCGAGAATCACAAACATCAGAACATAACACGGCATGAACATAGATCAATTTAGCAGAATGTCAATAATGCGTCAGTTCAACAAAGCATAGATTCGGTCGTTTGTCTATTTGCGTCAGTTTAGTGAACACCTGTCCGATCCACTGATTAGCATTAGCATGTTGGGCTTCATGCAAAACAATTTAGAACACCAATTTGGAAAAACATCTAACTATGGTCTCTGTCAAAAGTAAGCAGTTGGTACCTAGAAAGGAAAAGCAAACAGACAAATCACAATTGCATTGTCATAATTACCCTCCAGAGTTTAGGTCAGCACACGGGTTCAGTCTTCGTCTTCAGGACATCAGTCAAATCGCCATCTGTCAGGACTCAGCTCTGGGGCAAAAGGGCACTTCCCTCATAAGGAGGTAAAGTGTAAAAATGGACAATTCTAAGGGCGAGGATGGTTTAAAGTAAACCAACAAGTCACCAAACAGAGTGACAGAGTTTCTGGATAAAATCAATAGCATTCCCTAACCCACCTACATGACTCCCTGTGACATGGGTTTTTATCCCTTTTTCTTTGTACATTCCCCAAAAATTCTATTGGACATTTGTTATACCCCACTATCTTTAACCTATCAGAAAACACATTAGGTCACTTAACTCTTCACCCCATATTATTTTACAGACATTTTATTGGTCTCCATAATTGACCTCTTCAGAGGTGGCACGTCCGGAATGATTTCATCTTTCTGTAATTCTTTGCACATCTTTTGGTCAGTAGCTCCATTGTCTTCACCGGTTTGAATGACATTACATTAATCTACACTGTTTCATTTTGTTTTAACATTATTCTGCAAGCAAGGAAAAGTTATGGGAACGAATCTAGCATGGTTACATTCGTCTTCTAGTTTGAAGAAAAAAAAACATACGGGGTCATGTCCTTTTGTGAGTCAGCACACTGCAAGATAGAAAAATACATTTAACATGAGAGCCAAGCAGCTAAGCTTCGGCTCATGCTAACTTAAGGCCTATGAAGATTTCAGCACAGATTCAACAACGTAATCATTAGTATAAACTTATTTAAACATAATATAAACATTTTAGTCATCATTATTAGTCTACGTATACATTGACGGCCACTCCCCGTGGTCACATTTCAGGTGCACATTTAAGCAAAATTACTATTACAGTTTCTATGCGGCATTATCACACATTAATTCATAAACATTTCATGTTAATATAGATTATATAAGCTACGCTCTCTCCGAGTGAGCGCTAGAGCAGAGAGGTCTTTACCCCTGGGTTACCACAAGAGGGCCTGCCAAATGACTGTACTGCTGCAGCATCCATTCCTATGCTGAGAGTTTGTACTGAGCCAGTAATGAAAGGAGAGAAGCTGAGCCCATAAGATGTATGTTTACTTCTCGAGGGAATACTCTTTCCAGTACGAAGTCGGATAATCACAGCTTCTCACTATGACCAGGTATGCAGTGCGCTGAAACACAAGAAACTCTAGAGGCAAGTTAGCTACTCAATGCTCTCATAGCTTAGTGAATAGAATAGTCTTTAGGGTGCTAGGCTCTACAACATTCCAACCATTTTAAGAATGTTCTTGATATTCTTGCAGTTCGTGACATGCATTAGTGCTGTTACAGTTAAATTCTGTATGGGTATTGCTCATGTACTAAGCGACAGGATTAGATTTTGAAATAACACTTTTAAATATATTGTCTTTTTTACTGCATTACTATTGTGTGATATTCTAAAGAATGAAATTGGGTTTCAATTAGCACTTCTTCTTTCACCCCTTTACAGGATTGTTAGTAACCCAGAAACCACACCTACTAAGTATGTCAAGTGAGGTTGCGAGGGGCTAAAACAAACTGTACTTTCAAGCTTAAGCATTGGTGCACTGAAATAAGTTCAGGCATCAGCAAGTAGGAAAGCCAAATCTGGTAGAACTAGGCCATATTCCTAGTTTACGCATCATGGCACCCAAAGTCGGCATTTACTTTTTTTGACCTTTGAGTAGTCATTGAATATGCACACATAAGAGAACCTTCATTACAAATACACATCAGCATCTGCAGTAATCATGGTTATTTCCTACAGCGAATAAGGAAACACCTATTATTGTAGATTTTCAAGATTAATTTAAAAGGTTATTCCCATCTGCGGTTTTCTGTGTGTTTTTAATAAGTTCAACTAAAATGACGCTCCTGCTGCAACAAGAGTAAATTACAGAGAGGCAGTTACAGAACATTTCAAGAATAGGGGTGTCCCCGATGCAGGGAGTAGTTACATTTGTTATAGCTGCGCATGCAGAAAATGTCTTTGAAACATTTTACTTATGGGTAGACTTTGAGGCCTTAAATGTTGCCTCAGGACAGTTTTCAGTTTAGGAGACGTAACACTACCTGCACATTATATGGCATACCAGTATCTGGAAATCCCTTAAACCTATCAAGAACACCAGAAATGGTTTACTGGTGAATTACCACATACACACAGGATTCTTAGATTGGGTCCCTTGAGTAATGAATGGGCTACATGGTCAGTACTATTAGAATACACACCCTTTTCACACCCTGAGATCCTTCCACTCGCTGATGTAGTAGGGATCTTAAATTACACAGTCTCCATATACAGGAAACCTATTAAATATGTGCTACAAACCTTGGACACTAGACAGGCTCTAATAGGCCCAGTGGTACAGGAGCTGGTTGTAACACAAGCAACCAGTCCACAGACAATAAACACTATCATGGGAAAGATGCCCAAGTAGAATGATGAAATTGCCTTCTGGGTTGCTCGCAAGACCAGCCTGTTATAAGTGGTTTACTCACACAACACCGCAAGATGAACATAGAATACTGACTACGTGCCTTCTCCTTAAAATTGTGCGACCAGAGGAGTGCAACACCTGCGGAAGGATATTTGCATGCATTTACACTATTACATATGGCACACCCATGCTAGCAGTTCTCCCTGAGGCATTAAACCTAGTACAAAATGAGCACGGGTCTGCACCAGCTCTGAATGTAAATATGAAGATCATGGGAAATATCTTAATAGTTTCCTCAATCATCCTGAGCCATATGAAGGGAGAAGCATCAGCTCTGGCCATTTGTCAGAGGCTTGCAGCAGTTCCAGTTCAAGATTGGGAATAGGAATTACAGGTAATCATTTCTGAATTGTACAAAATCTTTAACAGAAGGTTAGAAGAAGTGGGGAGAGAAAAGACAAACTGGATCGCCAAAATCCCCAGTCAGAGTGGTTATGATTTACGGGACTATGGTAAAATAAAAAGGCCAGATTGGTATCAATATGGTATCAATATTCTGATAAAATTTCTTCCTGTTCCAATTAGGACTCTGATGGTAAATGAGCAGAGAAAGGGGGTTGGCCGAGTTCAGAAGAAAAATAGAATAGAGCCAGAGAAAAGGTGAAATAGGACGAGAGACTGAAATCAGAACAAAGAGGGAGAAGAAAGGTTTGGACTCTATAACTCAATTTAAAAAAGACGAGAGATAAGGACTGTCTAAGTAACATACCATACCAGTTACAGATACTTTTGCAGAACAAGACATGGGCCAGAGCTTCTAGAGTGCTCAGCAGAAGTAACAATTTCATGCAGAGCGAGACTCCAGATAAAAATACAAATCCGCTTGAAAGGGTTTATAATTTTGCTATACAAATTGCGAAGTCATATATGGCACAATATTAAAGCAGTCTTCTGGCCACAATTATATGAAGAATTTGATATCATATTAGCAGTAAATGACTGATCCCAGTCTTTATTAGGGAAGAACCCCAAGGAGAGGAGCTAATATGAGTAGCTTTTTTCTCTATAGTACCTGGGGACATCAGGGAAATTTACACTAGTGAGTGGAAAGAGGCTTTAACTCTTGAGAGAGACCAAGCGGAAGGGGATAAACACTCTATTCCACCAACAAGTCATTCCCTTACGCAATGAGCCCCAATCACAGACTCACTATCCCTTAAAGCTAGATGTAAAGTGCGCTATCAAAGTAATACTAAATCAACTGCTTTATCAAGATATTATAGTTCCTTGTTATTCACCAATAAACACCTCTCTTTTCCCCATTTAAAACCAGGTTAAATACTATAAAATAGTTTAAACACACATACATAAACATATGTTGTTCAAAACGCACAGAGTACGGAAGAAATATAAGACAACCCTGGACATCTCCAATGTGGTTTTCAGCCATGATTCAGCACCTGAAAACAAGCATCTAGCTACCTTCAGTTTCAATGGAGTGCAGTACTCATTCAAACAATTACCCATGGGGTATAAGAACAGCTCTGGCATTTATTTACAGCACGGATAATGGAGATCTTACAACCAGATCATGAGGCATTATTATACAGAGATCATATCTATCACAAAGATGATGATTGAGATGCACACCCAACTAGGGTGTAGCAGATAGTGACAATACTGACATCACCCAGTTGCAAAATTAAATCCCGAAATTGCCTATCTGATGGTGATTATTTCTGTATCTGAGTTATCCAATGAGGGCAGGGAATTGGCATCTGATTTTCTTCAGAAACGTGCTAACCTGCAGCTTCCCGACACACTGAAGAAGTTACAACACCTGCTGGGGTTTCTGCATTTTGGATAGACTTACTTGCCACACTATGCTGAGTGGGTGAATCCCTTGAGTGACTTAATTTTTCCCACATTTTCTGCAAAACCGTGGGTAAACACACACACTGAAAGCTTGCATGTGCTACAAGCAGACATGCGATACAGAAACTATTTACAGTCTAGGGATAAAAAATAAACCCAGTATTAAGAGTCATAGGAGGGACAAACCACACTTGTATAGTCAATCTGAAGTGTTATTTGCTTCCAAAGGAAAACAAATCTTTGTAGCTGTACAGACAGCTATTTTGAAAGAGCACCCATTAGTGCAGGGAAACTAATAATTGTGGTTTCTCCCATACCTCCACTAGAGGCAGCCACTAAGGCAACCATTCATAAGGCCAATATGGGCATAACAGGCCTCTTTGCTGAGAGCAGTACATGTAACGTTTCAGTATGATCTCACTTTTTGGACTCAAGCTTACCTCCTCTATGAACAGAATGTTATTCCAACTCAAAAACCTTAACCTTTGAGTCATACCAGAGCGTGCTCTACCTGGACCTCTCTCAACAACCTGCAATAGAAACTAAAATAAAGTAATCCGTGGCCTGCACAGCAGTGCGAGGTGTCATTAAAGACTGTGAGTTCCATCTACAGCACACCCACACTAAAGCCTTAAGTGACAACATCACACAACATGCGGAAATTCATGCCTTTGAACTTCCATTGCAGAAGGTTGACCCATCAGTTCTCACAACAATAGCATAGGATTAATCATTCTGTGTGTGAGATAGATTATAAATGCAGATTTAAAACATTGGCATTTGAACAGATACAAAAATTCAAAGATTCAAAAGGGAAATCAATTAAGCATACACAGTTCTGGGGTAAATTACATGTCTTACAATACAAGCTTCCATTGCTTCATGTGATGCACACTTTTGACCATCAGAGTGATGGGATGTATGCCAAAGGGAACTGTGCGACTGACTTAGCTGCAAAGGCTGCAGTCCAGACTATTAAATTAGCGGTCTTCAGTAGATCTCGAACAAAGATCGACTCAGATATACTAACAGCAATACAGGCAACAATGGAGAGTGAAATGCCTCCAGCTGAATTTCATATCAAATGTTCCTACACCGTCAATTCAGGTAACACTCTCATGGTTGCTGTACCTAAGTGGAAGAGAAGCAAATTCCTATCAAGCTGTCCAGATTAGACTTAATGAAAGCAGCACATGATGGATTGCTGTCTGGACATACCGGAATAAATGCAACCATAGAAATACTACAGCAACGTTACTTGAGGCCATGTTTATCAACACAGGTCAGAGATTATGTTTGACAACGTGATGTTTGTCAACAGATTAAAATTCCACTAACATCTTCCAATATACCATTTAGGATTTTATGGTTGGACCATATAAGGCCAATGAACCCCTTTGCCCATATAAATACATATTCATGGCAATAGATTCATGTTCTTGATCCCTATGGGTGTGGTGTCAGAGAAATGTGGGTGCTCAAGTTGTCATATGTCTGATATGCATGACAGCAGTTCACATCTTTCATTCAGACAATGTTCCTGCGTTTACATTACAGGCTTACAGGGATGCTATATCTGCTCTGGGAGTATGTCTGCAATTCAGGAATCTGAATCAAGCAGACAATAACAGATTAATCAAGTATGCTAATGGCATGCTTAAGCAAGCCCTGCCTGCTGGGATACTTAGTTCAGGACTTAGTTGGTAATATCTCCTGTTTAGAGTTTAGAGAGCATTAAATAACCTACTTAGATAAGTAGTGGAAGAGGGCACTCCATTCAAGATGGTTTTCAGTGTAACAATGTATAGACCTGATCTAGATCATCTTGGGAAGGTGGCATAACAAAAAAAATCTGGCCTGGACCAATTTTTTTAATGCTTTTTATGGTGTCCAATAGGCCCAAGACAAGCTATCTATTGTGAAGCATTCTGAAACCACTACCGGCAAAGACAAGGTTTCAACAACTACTGTTATTGAGGGTCACATGTAGGACATCTTATTTGCAAAAAGATCCATGATAAGCAAGATTTTGTGCCACTTCACAAGCAATCTGCTCCAGTTGTGATAAAATGCAAACTGTAATACTTCTCCATTTCTCTGGTTCAAAGACAAAAATAAGAGGTGTTCACTGACCATTTTAAGAAGCACTTTGTGGCCGATCCTGTATAGCAGACCCTCCTGGACATCAGGAAGAATTTAGAGTAAAATCTCTCAGCCTCCCCCTACTCTGAATAAAATACCCTGAGAAAACATCTCTCGCTAGAGTACCCAGCTGGAAATATTTGATCCTACTGCATCTCCAGCTGTACAACGAGCAATGGTTTCACCAAAGAATTTAATAATGCCATTACTAGAGTTGTAAATGTTCCAAGCAATGATGTCATGTGATTCAACCTCATCTGAGATAATGCCTTTTCGAGAAACAATGATATATAAAAATTAACATGAATTCAACACAGAAGACTTTTCATCACACTTCCCAGTCACTGTACACCATTGATTAATTCTTGCATATCATTGGTTTCAAGACAGGTACTTGATACTGTCTTGGTCCTATGTTTGGATCTCTACAGGAATGTGTTTTTCATCATGTGAATGCTAATGCTGATTGCTGTTCTGCTGTTACTGAATGGACATTACATCCCTGAAAGAACTATTCTAAAAACTTTGGTTTGAGAACCTCAACTGCATTTTTCATCCCTTAGAACTCAACAAGGTCTCTGTGCTGCAAACACTATAGGTTATCCTGTGCCCAAGGGCATAGCTTGTGAAAGGGCCACCCATCAGATTATGGGACCCACCGAAATATTTCAATTGTCATAT
This sequence comes from Pleurodeles waltl, assembly GCF_031143425.1. Lineage (NCBI taxonomy): Eukaryota > Metazoa > Chordata > Amphibia > Caudata > Salamandridae > Pleurodeles > Pleurodeles waltl. The sequence goes on from NC_090445.1 coordinate 936,383,759, forward strand.
GTGTTGAAAGTTTCAATGAATTATGTTATTTTTCCTAGTTCTAGTTCAGATGATTGGTCACTGAGATTGTAAAATGGTTGATGACAGATTTAAAGGTGTTCACCACTCTATACAATGAAGATCCTTAGTTGAATGCATTGAATTACAAAGAAATGCATTGTTTTTACCATTATGCACACTATTACAAACATCAAACTAGCTAGCCAAAAAAATTAAATTATACAATGGGAACGTTGTGAAGCTCTGTCCCTTAATAGTCATCCAAATGTCTTAAAGAAATTTCCCTATTTCCATAATGAGGACCAATCCTATCCTGTATTTCTCACATGGTTCATTATGATGTATTCAAAGAAATTCATTCGGAATTTGGCCATGCAGGGATATGAATAATGGAAAGAAAATATTGATGAGAAAAGTATTTGGAAGAACCAAATGTTGGCAATTTCAATGGAAAGAGGCCCTAATCTGAGCATACATTATACCTAAAGGCATTATTTTACTAAATGCAACTAAAAGACTACCTGTCCGAGATTCAGAACTGTGAAAGATCTTAAAACACCCTCTATACCAAAGATTAATTCAACTCTGTTCACCAGTGGCAAACACAAATAAACATGTCTCACTCTGATATAAAATATATGATCAAGAATGGGACTCACAATTCCTCACACTTTCCTCCTGAAGATTTAGCCGTACAGCCCTATGATTTAAAAACATGCATTCATCATTTCTCTTCTAATACCCCTGGTCCAAAAGCTAATTTCCCCGATCTACTGTATAATAAAAACATACCTGTAGTGGTTACTACATTACTTCATATAGTGTGAGTAAGCTGTGCCAACAATGGTTAGCAACTTCCAGTCTTTCAACTATGAAGGAGCATTTGCCCCTAATTAAAATAAATATGTATTTTTCTGATTTCGTCCTGGGACCACAACCCACTAGAACTAAACAATTTACAGTGGCAGGCATATATGACATTTTTAATGAATGGAAGAAATACTCAGAAAAAGTGGCTGCTGAAAGAATTTGATAGATAAGGGAAACATTAAAGTAGTTTTTGGAATAATCAACACTAGCATGCAAACACTTTCCAACAGAGTGTTTTCCTTAAATAACAACATATTTTAGCAGTAGGTCTCCTTAAAGGAGACGTAGGTCTTTTACAGCATGATCAGGCTAAGTTAAGAGTTATAATACAATTATACTGGGCTTTACAAACTCCTCAGTCAAGTTATGTGCCTTGGCAACTTCTGAATGAAATAGCTATTTTTAAACCAGACTATTTGACATTAAGCATGAGAGCAAAGGCTGGAAAAAGAATCCGCCTACATCTTGTTAAGCATTGGGCAAATAGAGAGCAACCCATTTTTTGTTAATGAAAATCCACCTGTTACACAGCTGATATACTGAGTTATTTCTCTGCCATTTAAAGCATTTCATTTTCAACCTTGTCAAAAATACACATTTTGAGGCTGATTCTAGAAAATATACAGTTCATATCTGTGTCATTTGTAGAAATGTCCTTTCTCTTACATACTTTTAAATTAAGAGGGCCCTGAGTTTATCCGTTTTTCCAGCTGCAGAAATCTTCTAGGTCATTCACTACTGTGTGATTACATTTTTTGCATGGAATGTGTAACACTTTGATAACTAGTTAGAACTGTGTCTTATTAGCAACTTCTGTTCTCTCCATCCCTACACATCATGGACTATTAATTCACAATTCATATTTAATTCTAACCAACATCAGTTGCTGCGGGTTGGAACCTGGCAAACTTTATGTGATAATTGTTTCTGGAACAATACTGTGTTGTTGAAGAACCTTGTACCCACCCCCTCAATACATAATTAAAGGTGGTCCCTTGGCCTAAAATGTACACGAAAGACAAGCATTTTCACAAAATTACCAAACTGGATGCAGTTTTACTACAAAAAGAGATGCATTTGACTTCTGCTTAAGAGATCTGCAATTTGCTTAAAAAATTTAGAGGCTATAACAAATACACAACCTTACTCATTTTGCTGAAATCATGGATCCGATTTCCAATGCGTCTACTGCAAGCTGATATTTTGCACTTTTTAAAGAAAATCAGATCTGGTCTGGTGACTGGATTTAAAATATGTATTGGGACTGATGTCCCACTCTTACACTCCCTGTTTCTCTAGTATTTTTAGAGGATTCCTTAGCATCCTCCCACTAATTGGCTGTGGTATTGTCATTTTCCTGCTGAGCCATGAATGAAAACATCAACATGGAGTACATATATCCAGCTGAGTTAAAGTGCTGAAAAACGTAAGCAGTCTATCTGGAACATAAGTGCCTTTTTGAACTCATTGACAGCTAAATATTGTCCTTTTGCAAAATGGATGCTCTGCAAGTGAGACCTGTGTTTTAGTGCATGAACTATACAACTGAAATCATCCTGGAACTATATCTGGAGCAGCCCCAATTGGATATCTTAAACACGAGTGGTCTTGCCACCACTGCAGTTGCACCAGAAGAAATTTCGAACAATGAATCTGCCCATTCAGTAAAATGCTCACTATGACGGACCAGTATCGTCCTTTGAAGAGCTTCCTCTAGATTGGTTCACACCACAGATGGTATTTAAGCCATCAATCAAAACACTCTCACCATTTTTGAGTGTTTTGGAACTACAACTATTCTCGGTCCCTGGTCCATTCACCTCATGAGCAACCAGTAATATGTCTGCACCACCCGTCTGTCTCACTCATATGCTGTCTATGACCCAGAAATCATAGAAATGTCATTGGATGATGACTATGAGGAACTGACCCCTGATTCAACATGAAACATGGACTGAATTGTGTATCAACTCCCAAGAACGTGTTATAAAGAAGACAAATTGTTAAATGACTATTTTTTCCATTTTTAAAATTTTCCAAACCTCATTATTTTTCACTATTCAGCATATTCAGTATCATGCCTAAACTGTTTAATTATCAAAATGCATCTCTTCCTAATAAGTTTTCATGTATAATAATGTCCTTTATATGATACAATTTTTCTAATCCATTGAAACATGCAGGGCTTAAAACAAGTATCAATTTGCAGCTTACTGCATCAATTTCTGATACTTCACATATTTTGTGATATCTAACTTTTATTCATTTTATGTTTATGTAGATTGTACGGGCTCATCCAGATGTGAAGTTTTACATTTCCCTTCCAAAAGCATTAATATTACATAGCCTTCCCTTGAAACAGAATCCCTTGAATTATGTAATACAAAGGCATTTGACTCAATTACATCCTTTTCAGATATACAAACCAGGGATCTCGTAAAGACCCCAATGTCAGATTCAATTTTGACACAATTAAGTTAGCCTGTCTACCTTTGGCCCACATACCACATGTCCTTATCTTTTGAGGAACTAATGAAATTCTCAAATCATACAAGCAGTGAACTTGATAAACACCTTAGGCAACATAATTCTGATACAAGTTCCTTGATATCTATTTTTCAAGGTCATACAGTGAATACAAAAAGTAAACATGAAGTCTGACTTGATAAACTTTTGTCATACTTTTTCATGATGGTTATGTCTTGAACTATCATATTGGTTCATACCGGTTATGCCTGGAACTAGGTGTAAAGTCTCCAATGGGGTAACGTTCAATGGTCAATCCTATAAACATCCCATGGAGTGACCACCAAAAGGAGAGAGGACCTCACCTGGGTTGCTGTACAGCATCCAGTCCTATGATGACACATGATACAGAGTCAATACTGAGTGGAGAGGAGCTGAGCCAAGGTGATGTGTTTACCTTTTGGTTTTGTACTTGAACCCTTATGAGGTGTCCTGGATCACATGTTACACAAAAGGCAAGTTAACTACTCCATGTTATTATATTGTAGCCCATAGAGAGAGTTTTTATGGGGTTAGGCTGCCAGGGACATTTCACCTATGTTAGATTAGCTTATATTATAAACGTTTTTGGTCATATGCATTAGTGGTGTTCTAATTATATTCTGTGTGGTTATTACTTATGCACTAAGCAACAGGATGAGGCTTGAAATAACACTATTAAACATTTAGTGTATTTTCTTAATGCAGTACTTTTGCATGCTGTTCTAAAGAGCAAAATTGGGTTTGAATTACCACTGCATCCCTGACCCCTTTATGGGATGGTTTGGTACCCAGAAAGAACGGACACCATACCAACAAGTATCTGAAGTGGGGCTACAATAACCTGGACTTTAACACTCAAGCACTGGAGCACCAAACTAAGTTCAGACACCCATTGATGGTAAAGCTAAACCTTGTAGATCTAGGCCAAAGCCCTAGTTTATGGCACTTACATCACCTTTGCCAACCCCAAAATAAACAATGCACCCACCCATAAGCCCTGCAATTTCATTTACTTTTGCCTTGTCAATATATTGACAACTGTGTACCTCCTTCATATGCATTTTTATAGGATCACAATTACCCTGTGCACTCTGCAGAGAAGGCAATGATTGGATGGCCATGTACTCTGAACACCTCTCTGACCCATTGGCAGGCATTTGTGAAAATCCCACAGCCTCCATCCTCACCTCCAGAGCTCTCAATTGTGTCCTGTTAGAAACACCTGGATGCGAGTTAGTTCAAAGTATGCATTATACAAGTGTAATATGCTACACAAAAAAGCAGCAATACAAACACTGATGAGGACTGCAACGTTAAAGCGAAACGTGAAATATAAATAGAAGCTAAATCACTGACATGGAATACCTAAATATATTTAACATTCATTGCTCGGAAATCGATTAGTGTTTTTACCATTAAAGTTAAAGATATGAAAATAGGGACCGATATGGATCCATTTCAATGGTTGTTGTTAATTACTTTTGTGTCTGAGACCCATAGGGGCCCAGCCCTCCTAAATACTATATAAATCTATCACGTCTGTGTTTGCAGTTAGGATTTATCCCTCAGGTACAATGTGAAGGATCCTCCAGATCTACCACCGAAGGAAACCTGGTCTTCACTTGTCACATGACCGTTGAGGACCATTTCAGCCAATTAAATTGGTCTAAATACTATCCAATAACATTTTGCAAAACTGAATACTCAAAATAGGCATTTCATTGTGAAGCACCACATGTTGGAGTGTCTTTCATTGGTCTAGACCAATCCACACTTTATTTTCCCTCCTGTGTGAGCATACTATATATCCGCATCATAAAGGAACTGTCCACCCCCGGCGCCAACGTCAACGACATCCCGCCCTCTCAGGAACTTTGCGACTCCCTCGCCGCTTTTTTCCACAGCAAGATCGCCGACATCCACAGCAGCTTCAACACCCCGACCACGCCCACCTCCGTCACCACCTCGAACCCAAGCATCGCCAACCCCATCACCGCCTGGTCCAACGTCGACGACGACGCAACACGCAAAATCATGAACTCCATCCACTCCGGATCACCGACTGACCCCTGCCCCACCACATCTTCAACAAAGCCGACTCTATCATCGCGCCCCAACTCGCAAGATCATCAACGCCTCCTTCGAAACAGGCACCTTCCCGGAAAGCTGGAAGCACGCAGACATCAACGCCCTCCTCAAGAAACCCAAAGCCGACCCCACGACCTCAAGAACTTCCGCCCCATCTCCCTCCTCCCCTACCCAGCAAAAGTCGCAGAAAAGATCGTCAACCTTCAACTGACACGCAACATCGAAGACAAAAACGTTCTCGACCCCTCACAAACCGGATTTAGACGCAACCACAGCACCGAGACCACCCTTATCGCCACCACAGATGACATCAGAAGCCAACTCGACCACGGCGAGACCTCCGCACTCATCCTCCTAGACCTCTCAGCGGCCTTCGACACGGTCTGCCACCGCACCCTACTATCACGCCTCCAAAAAGCCGGCATCCAGGAAAAAGCCCTAGCCTGGACCTCATCCTTCCTCTCCGGCAGAACACAGACCGTCCGCCTCCCACCCTTCCGCTCAGAAGCCAACCACATCATCTGCGGTGTCCCCCAGGGCTCCTCCCTGAGCCCAACGCTGTTCAACATTTACATGGCCCCCCTCGCGCAAGTGGCCCGCTGTCATGACCTCAACATCATCACCTACGCCAACAACACCCAGCTCATCCTCTCCCTCACCAACGACCCCGCCACTGCCAAAGCCAACCTCCACGAAGGAATGAAAGCAGTTGCCGACTGGATGAGAAATAGCCGCCTGAAACTCAACACCGACAAGACAGAAATCCTCATTCTCGGGACATCCCCCTCCGCCTGGGACGACTCGTGGTGGCCCACCACCCTTGGAACAGCTCCGACGCCCACCGACCACGCCCGCAACTTGGGATTCATCCTCGACTCCGCACTCTCCATGGACAGACAAGTCAGCGCCGCCACCTCCTCCTGCTACAACACCCTCCGCACCCTCCGCAGGATCTACAAGTGGATCCCGACCGACACCAGGAAGACAGTGACCCACGCCCTCGTCAGCAGCAGATTGGACTACGGCAACGCACTCTATGCAGGAATCCCAGCAAAACACCTCCAACGGCTCCAACGCATCCAAAACGCCTCAGCCCGACTCATCACCAACGCACCCCGCCACAGCCACATCACCCCTCACCTCTAAGAGCTCCCCTGGCTTCCCGTCGACAAAAGGGTCACCTTCAAGCTCCTCACCCACGCACACAAAGCACTCCACAACGCCGGCCCCACCTACCTCAACGACAGACTCAATTTCTACACGCCGACCCGCCAACTGCGATCCGTGAGCCTCGCCCTCGCCACCGCCCCCCGCATCCAACGAACCAACTCCGGCGGCAGATCCTTCTCCTACCTCGCCGCCAAGAACTGGAACGCGCACCCTACCTACCTCTGACAGACTCAAGACCTACTCGCCTTCAGAAGACTCCTCAAGACCTGGCTCTTCGAGCAGTAGCAGTCTCCACCCTCCCCCCCCCCTCAGCGCCTTGGAACCCTAACGGGTAAGTAGCGCGCTCTATAAATGTCTGTGATTGATTGATTGATTGTACAAAACTGCAATCCACAGCTTTTACCAGCATGAACGCATGTTGTTTTGGATCACATACATTACATAAAGGGCGAGGAGCACGTATTTCGCCAGTCAGCCGTGTTGTGCATGTTGACGAGGGTAGTGTTGGTGGTACATATATTTTTCACAGTATATAGATTATGATGTGCCCTGATATATCATAATTTTTATTGTGGGATTGGTTTTACAGTTGTCAGATTGCATGTATCTCTCTGGTCTCATGACTGCCTGTATCTAGGCACTGCTGGCGCCAGGGAGCCAAAGCAGCCCTGGCAAAAAAGCTCAAGCCAGCCTCTCTCTCTTAATCTACTGGGGTTATGCGTTCTTTCCATCCAGCCATTCTCTCTCCTTCTCTCCTCTTTCTCAACGATCGCTTTATCTCTACCTTCTCCCTCATCCCTCATTTTTTCTACTGAAACCTCCCCGTGCCTACTGCAATGAACCTCAGGACAGTGACAGAGGCAGCAGAACCGTCCCCAGGTTCGAAGAGCTCCAGCAAACTGGGGAAATGGCCGTGGAATAAAAGGACTGCCCGGTCCTGAATCTGGGAGGGGGAGGAGCAAAGTGAAAACGATGAACAGTTGAACTATGGGGTCATCGATTCTGGCTGGATTTAGGATGTTAGAGTTTTAAAAATAAATTATCGCTTTGTGATCTTTAAAATCATCTTTACACAGTTCTAACCTAAAGTCGTCCAACTACCATTATTTATCTGGCTTGAAGTAAGTCGATCAATATTGCACTGAAAACTGGGTCATAGCAAGTTTCCTCATCTGTGTTTGAAAATTCTTTGCTTAGTCTAGTTGCAGACTTTTGCTGTCAATCCCTTGGATGAAGTCCTATCCAAGCCCACTCTCTAGGTATGAATAGTGTAGAAGGTGCAGTGGCACCGGGACTCGGGTATGAAGTTCTTATTGTTATTGCTTGTATTACGCCTATGAAACCTTTGCTATGCGACTCTTCGGCCTATGGCTTTGCTGGAGCTTTGGCGTGTCTCTAATATATGACAGCTTTAGAGAGCTGTTCCTTAAAGAAGCTTTATGGTTTTGTTAATCATGGGCATATAAACGAAAGGCATACCGTGCAATACTCTTAAGAATGTTTCAATATTTGATCTTTCATTTTGATTGCAAATATTGTTTTTACACCCTTTTCCCTTGCTGTTTCAATGGAATAAGTTTCAGTTACTGATACACTGCTTATTTAATAACAGTTTTATATAGGGACAATGGACCCTATTATACCATAAAAACTATTGGATTCAGAATCAAGGGCGAGAGAATTACAGGCATTGCCGAAGCACACAGATCTCAGCTGTTACATACATCAGAGACGTTTCAGGACATTAGTTCAATGAGGCATAGAAAATAGAGCATATTTACAAGCCTCTTGCACCACCGGAGCGTCACTTTTTGTAACTCTCCGGTGGTGCTGTACCTTGCGCCATGTGTACAAGGTGGCGTGAAGCCACTTTTTGTGGCTTAACTCCACCTTGTAAATATGGGTCCCCAATGCAGTTTTCTGCTGCAGAGGGGCGTTCAATGAGTGTTGCTGTGGGTGTACCCATGCAACACCCCTTGCTTTTTGACACTGCCACAGATTTAAAAAGGAACATAAATCTGAGGCAGAGCCAAAAACTAATGCGTTTGCATGGCGCAACGAGGAGAAATACTTTTATTTTTCCTTGTTTTTGCTTTCTCTATGTGTGCTGCAGAAATGATTGTCTATGTGCAGGATGGTTTCTCTTCCCACACATAAACAATCATTAAATAATAATGATTTGCTACTTCTATCACAGGAGTAGCAAATCACCATCATTGATTGTTTACAATCATTCCCTGCAGTGGAGGCACCCTTGTACTATTGTGCAAGGGTGTCTGTGTTGGCTCTAGGCAGCTAAAATTAGTGCCAGCACTAGTGGATACACTGGGGTGCGCCATATTTTTGTAATATGGTGTACGTCTGCGTTTTTAAATCTACGCAGCGTGGCACTGCCAATTTTGGTGCAGTGCCACGCCACATCCATGTAAATAAGCCCCATTGTTTTTATAATGTTTCTGAAGATGAAAAGGGTGGCCATCTGCCTGAGGTGGCAGGGTGTTCACGGCCGCAGTAGGAGCACAGGTGAATGGTTGCTTCTGGGCAAGAGTTATCTTGAATTTTGATATCTCGAGCAGCAGGTCTTTTATGCATCTGCGTCCTCTCTAAGAGATAGTATAGTTTTGATGGGTGGATTTGTATGCAATGCAGCAAAGAACTTTAAATTGTATTCTTGTCAAGATTGGTCGTCAGTGAATCAATGCTTTCCTAAGGCATTATACATATTTGTGCAAAACTGTTGCATGTATACTCGCTTTATTTTATTTTAAAAGTCGAGTCATGGATGCCATATAATAAGCTCGGGAAATATTAGAACTGATTCATGAAGGCATTTATGAGCATGGAAAGTAGTATTATGGGAGGGCTATTTTACGTACTGTTACTTGTCTTTGTACATCGAATCCAAAACTTAAAATGTCCTGTTAGTAAAAGTACAGAGAAGACACTGTTCTTTCTTTTTGTACTAATTGTGTATGAATATTCCCCGAATACCCCATTTTATTCCATTTTCAGATGTTTAGGGAAATCTCACAAAGTAATGTTAGAGTACATAAAAGAGTACTACAGGAGTACTCCCTTATGTACTTGAGAATGCCTTCCAGGCTCCAGTGTTCTACATGGAGAATATTACTTGGGTTTCAACAAATAGGGAAGAGGATCTATAAAACAAAATAATACAGTTGCCACTAAAGCTAAAAGCATTTCGTGCAAACTTCACTTTTCAAGCAGCCTATCCTCCCATGCAATTTGAATACAGAAGTGTCCCTTAAACTGAATTTGTGTAAACTAATACACTTTCCAGTGCAGGTCACGTGGCATGCATCTTTTTACCTGTGGATTATATGCTGGCTTCGTAAATAGTCCAGTGCCAGTGCCATTTCACAAACGTACAGTTTTACAGTCTCCTCTGTGAACTGGACATTCTGCTGCAAATGGTACCGTAGATCGCCGCCCAGAAGTAAATCCACCACCATGAACATGTCTTCTTCGTCCTGGAATGAATACCTGCACATATAGAAGTAAAAAAAGAGTGAAGCTCTGCGACAGAACAATACAAAATAGACAAAGTCTTGATGGGAAATGGAAGCAATTTATTACAAATCTGCATTTATGGTGACAGGAATCATTATTCAGGATGTGATACGCTGTGGTATTAGGTTGTGTGGCCAGCTAGCATCTAGGTAAATGAACAAAACCTAGGCTTTTCTAAAAACTAGAAAACCAGTAAAATCCAGGGTGGTGTGGCTTGTGTGAATTCCACCATACTTTTGTAACTAGAATACGTTAAAAAAAGTCTGAGTGAAAACTCATTCTCCTGACATGTATGTGTCAACTATTGTAGTTCTATCATTCCGATCTAGAATTTTTACACTGTACCTATAAAAATGGTAACTCTTGTGTTTTTCATGATAGAAATATGAAGAAATTGTGAATTTTCTACCCATATTTGACATTTGCAGGGCATTCTGATTCGGAAAAGGGTGTTGGGATTCATGCAAGTCACACAACTCTGGATTCCCTGTTACTCTAATTTTTAGAAATGTTCAAATTTCCTAGGTGCCAGTCAGCCACACCACTCTGGATTCTCCTGGGCCATCGGGCTTTCAGAAGATCCTTAGAGCTGGTAAGATTACCTGGATGCTACCCAACCACAAACACAAGTACTAAAGCCATATGGAATGGAAACTGAGAGCTGAAAAGTAACTGGAGTTTCTTAGGTATAGTTGTGATGTTTGTAGGACATTCCCTCTAATCTGTCCCAATTGATCCCCCCATTAAAGCAATTCTCTGGTGTCTAGTGGGCTTTCTGCCCAACAATGGTAGTAGAAAGACTTAGCCTGCCCAAGGGGTGGGTGTTGGTGCCAATACCAAGACAGGCTGGCTCTTCGACCCATTGACTTACAAATTATTTCCATGGTGTGAACTGGCCTTTCTGCCACTTGTCCCGGTAGAGGCTGACTGGGAGAAAATCTTTCAATCATCCTCCTGAGGGAGCTGAAAGCCCACCTAGGGCTTAATGTGATGGGATTAAATGCCCTTGCTTGGGAGCGGCTCAGTATCAAAATGTTTTTTTGTGTCTAATGGGCTTTCTGCTCTCCAGGGCCAGTAGATTGGTGTAAACATTCAAACCTGTCCCTCTTCTCCAGAGCTTTAGAAAGACTTAGGCCCATATTTATACTTTCTTTGCACTGCTTTTGTGTTACTTTTTGACGCAAAAGCGGTGCAAACTTACAAAATACAATTGTATTTAGTAAGTTTGCGCCGCTTTTGCGTAAAAAAAAGACGCAAATGAGATGCTAAAAAGGTATAAATGCGGGCCTTACTGTGTTCTTGGGGAGGGGTGGTGCACCACAATGCCAGTAGGGCTCATCCCCACAACCCATTCACTTATAAATTACTGCTAGAATTCAATGGCTCTCATAGCTTACAGGAATCTTTTTTAATCAATCATCTTGCTGCACATCCTAAATGAAATCAGTTCCAGGGCCTTAAAAGCAGAAGTGATTCTGTTTTCAACTAGGGTGTGGCATTTTGCTGGATGGGAGGATGCACTCTCCACATCTTCGAGTGCAGATGTGGTGTGAAGAATGTGGAGGTCGCAATGTCCTCAAGTGATCAAAGGTGCATAGAAGCAGGGGCACTCCTCGCTATGGCGGAGGAGTGCCATCCCCCCACCAGCAGCAGCAGGAGCTGCAAACCTTTAGAAATAAAATTATAATAAATGAGATGGATCCACGGGGATGACAAGCAGTGAGGGGAGTGCACAGAGCACTACCCTCAATGCGCATGTATGTTTAGCCGGCCGGCCCCGACCGGCCAATCACAAATGCACAGAAGGGCTCTCTCTAGCCCGGCACTGTGTTGCTAAGGTGGACAGAGGTGTCACAGGCTCCCAGTTTGTGTTGGAGAACCCAGCCAAGGCTCTCCAGCCAATCATAGCGCTGATGGGTGCAGGTCAGGCTGGGAGTCTGTGCCTGGAGTGCAGCGACGGTGCAACGGCGATCAGGTAGGTTTAATTTTTTTAATATATATTTTTTTGTTTTTCTCCCCCCGCCCTCGGCCCCACCCAGCCACTTTCCCCAGTCACCAGCCACGACTGCATAGAAGGTACCAAGACCTAGCCTAAAAATGGGGGTCAGTGGACAGTTATGCTCTTGTAAAATGTGTTTGCATGGTTAGTTTGTGAGTGCAGCAAAATAAAAGGAATTAGATCTAATGTTTGATGTAAAGTGCAGTTTTGTCCATTGGTTTGGTTTGGAAAAATGTTATTAATTGAGTTTGGCTAAGAATGGGGTAGACTGTTATAGTTTTCCAGATATAAAAAAATCCCAAATGCGCAAAACCTCAACTCAGTAAATCGATTGAACATTAGTTGAATGAAGTTATCATAAAAGGCCTAGTTGAATTAGGACCATGGATGAGGAAATGAGTGCCCAAATATATAGGACACACATGGCCCCAGCCAGCATCCAAAATGATGTTCCAAATGATAAAATTGCAAATCGCTGTCTCGAGTTCAGGCACAGACTCATAGAGTTGGAGCTTATAGTGAACGGATCACAGTAGTGAAAGGTAGAGTGCTGGCTTGAAATCACTGTTCTGTTCTCTGCAGTAGAAGCCAACCTGCCTTTGAATTGGTGGGGGGAATGCAGTGCTCCCTTTCAAACAGCACTGGGTGGGCCCAACTGTGCACAACTCCTTAGTTGGTGCATAAGTAGTGAACCTCCTGAGGGACTCTTTGTTTCTGTACTTGTAATAAGGTGTGGATTCACGGGCAAAGACATTCACTCATTTGCATCGGGAGAAGGCTGAATGAAAACGTGAGAAGGCCCATGTTACAATGTGAACATGCGAAATGAGCACTTGTCCAATGAGCTTTACAAATGGAGCTGTAGAGGCATCTGTGGCTCCTCTCAAGAGTAGAAATGCTTTAGGATAGGAAAAACAGGTGCAAACTCCCACTGCATCCTATGACACCTTTCTAGCCTGGTCTCAGCTGTTTCTTTCCAAGTGACATGTCCACATGAGCTTGGGAGCCGCTTTGTAATTAATATTCAAATATTCTATGTGGTTAGTATGTCAACCCGACATGCATTAACAAATTGTAAATTTCTTGATGGAGTAGGATGATTAGTATTTAATCTATTTTATAATTAATTGTTCTATTCTATGTGAGTTAATAATTGCAATAAAGCAAACTGCTTGTATTGATTGCTGATTTTGTTCTCAATTGTATCATTACTCAGAGAAATGTTCACAAGGGTTTGTAGTTCTAAAGTATATGTAATAATTAAATGGTCTTTGTAAAATAGGACGGCCCCTGCTTACTGCAGGTGTTTCCAGTTCTAAAACAACCTTTAGAACAGGAGAGTCTGCAAAAGGTCCTGAATGAGGTGGATCCATCTTAGATCATGAGGATATGCAGGAAGATACGTTTTCACAGCAGTAGATATCCTGAAGATCCGTTGTAAATCCGGCTCTGGTTAGACATACAGTGCATACTTCTGTGTTACAGGCGTAGTAAAAAACAGAGGCACAATACATTTTTCACAATGTTATAAAAATGTATTCTTAAAATATCACATTGTCCTTGTTGGACCTGGCCCTTTTTGTGGGTTCATCCCCAGACTTTTTGACTTCTTTCTCATATTTTGTCGGACCTCCTGCTGCTGGCTGTAGGACTCTGAGCACTTTATCACTGCTGATCAGTGCTAAAGTGCAGCTGCTCCCCCTTCTAAACTTGGTATGATTGGCTTATACCTAATTGGCACATTTAATTTACCTGTAAGTCCCTTATACAGTGGTATCCCTATACCCAAGGCCTGTAAATTAAATGCTACTAGTGGGCCTGCAGTGCTGCTTGCACCACCCACAGAAGTAGACTTTCAAACCTGTCTCAGGCCTGCTGGCACAGGGTCTGCATGATCAGTATACTTCCACAGGGACCTGGCATCTAAATTTACTTGCCAGGCCCAGAACTCCCCTTTTACTACATGCAAGTCACCCCTAAGGTAGGCCCTAGCTAGCCCTATGGGCGGGGCTCTATGTATGTAGAAGGCAGGACAGGTGCATGGGTGTGTGGCCTGTCCTAGTAGTGGCAAACAGCCAATTTGGTTTCTCTCTGCTGTGAGTGCTGCCTTCCCATAGTATGGCATTGGAAATGCCCTGCCTTATGTGTAGGGGGTACTGTCTGATTTATGAGGTGTAGCATAGGCATGTTTGGTATGGTTGCAATGGTAGTGACAAATGCTGCTTACTGGTGTAGGTGGATTTTTTATTATCATTACAGAAATACTACTTCTAGAAAGTGAGCATTTCTCTGTGCTTATGACTCTGGTGTTTTGCAGCTTGACTCCAATCCACATCTGGGCAGAGTAACATTTGGGCTTTGTGCATACTTTTCAGACAGCCTGTACACAGGGAGGGTGAAGGTGTCACAGAGGTGCATCTGCATTTTGAATGGTCTTCCTGGGCTGAGAGAAGGGGATGCAGGGCATACCTGCATCTGTAAAGGCTGTGCCTTGGCCTCACACAAAGGGCATGTTTACCCCCAACTGATGTCTGGAGCCTGTGCTGGAGGAGAGAAGGGACACTCCTGGAACCAGTTGTAACTGGTTGGAACCTCCTCTCCCCTCTTTGTTAAACCTTTGCAAAACTGACTGTAAGTACAGGGGATTTTTCCCCACAATTGGAGACACACTTGACACTGAAACTTGCTTGGAACTGGACACAGAATGCTGCTGGTGGGACTCACCAGGCACCGCCTTGGACTGCTGCTGCTGGGCTGACCTGTGACCTGCTGGGTCACTAGGAGGAACTGCACTGACTGAATCCTTTTGTGCTGGCCTGCTGCTGGGCTCTGCAGCTCTGTCCTCCATCTTTGTGTCCCCAGAGGCTGGGTACTGTGGTCCCTGCCCTTGGCAACCTTTTTGGAATTGCAGTGCGAAAGCGCATGAGGAGAGCTTCACCCATGTGGAAGAGCACCTGAAGAAGCACTTTCTCTTTCTGCCTACAACGCCTTCAGGGCGCCTTGGCTCTAATCATGAAGCGCCTTGGAAAGCGCTTCCTTTGTTCCACCTCGGAATGTATCAGGAGGCGCTCCGCTGTGTAATTGCTGGGATCACCGCTGCGACCTGGGCGTTTACAAAACACGGGCACGTCGAAAGCGCGCTGTGTCCTCTGCCCCCGGGGCACCACAGAGTGAAGCCTAGACTGACTGCACTCCTAGCAGTGCCCCCGAGGCGAAGCATGCTAGAAGGAGCACCCTCGGGGCACCAACAGGCCCCAACTCTTGGCTGATCACCGCTCGGGTGTGGGCAAGTCTGTGTTCCAGGGACAGGTGGGGAAGGAAGCCTTATCAGAGGCTACCCACCCCACCGGGTCCCTACTTGTCCTCAAAGGTCGCGGGCAGGGAGGAAACCTCATCAGAGGCCCCCCGCGTCGCTAAGCCCCTTCTTCTGGTGTTGCCAAGACAGGCGGGGAGGAGGCCTCATCGGAGGATGCCTGCACCACGGGCCCCCATTTTTCCCTAGAGGTCGCAGGTAGGAAGGAAGCCTCATTGATGCCCCCTCACACTGCTAGGCCCCTTTTCCTTGTAGCTCTGCTCCCCGCCGGGAGGGCCAGTCGTGGCCTTGGGGGGTCTGAAGAGGCTATGAGCACCCTAGTTCAGGTGCAGGCCCCAGAAGGGGCTCCTTTATCAACACAGAGAAGGTGCACGCCGCTCCCCTCCCCCAACCATAAAACAGCCCCTGTTTTGGCATGGAGGAGGGCCGGGCCCCCTTAGTTTGCCCTGTGGCCCTTGAGGTGCCCTCAGGCTACAAATAAGTACTTTGAATAGCCACATGTTGGTTATGAATATGCTGAGAATGTTATGCTAACCTGTTTCTTTTTATGATGTGACATGTGTTTTCTAATGTTCCTGTTCTGGGCATTTATACTAATCTGTGTTTATTACTTGCCATGTGTTTCCTAATGTTCATGGTATGGGCATTTATGAGGATCTTGTGACATGTGCATTACTGTAGTAGTGTTTTTTCTGACTACTGCTTATGTTGCAGAATAATGAGTAACCTGTGTGTTATATGTGCCTACTGATGATTTCTGCAGAGTAATAGTACTGTGTAATGTTCTGACAAATGCTTAGGTAGCAAGGTATTACTGACATATTGTGTTTGGTCTTATGATGTTGTGTACAATACAGGTTATTTTTATATAACTTGGTGTTGTGCTTCCTTTGTGGTGGGGATAGTGTGTCACGTGTGTTGTGTGTGTTGTGCAAATGCTTTACACATTGCCACTGGGATAGGCCTGACTGCTCGTGCCAAGCTACCAATGGGGTGAGCAGGGATTATCTTGCTTGTGTAAGTAACTCCCTCGCCCTGACTAGAGTGGGTGGGGTCTGCCTGGCTTAGGTGCATACCCTAGCCAGCCAGAAACCCCATTTATAACAGTCCTTCAAGTACGGAATTTGTTTTCTTTTTCTAATACTAGAGAGATCTATATTCTAGTTTATAAGGCATTGTTCCATATAGTAGACAAAGCTGGTTGTGAGTCAATTTAGAACTTCGATTAAATTGATAACCTGGAGTTTGGAATGTAAACAGTATGATAAATTACACCTAACATAAATTATCTATAGTTAAAATGGGAATAACATGCAGATTTGGGTTCTTTGCAGGCAAAATTGCCATGCCTTTTTATTTGACCCGATTTTCACTTAGTAATTAGTGACAGGTTTAGCCTGCCATTATTTGCCTGTGGAAATCTTTGAGGGATACAGAATAACTCAGGCCCACTCCTAATTGCTATACCACTGGAACCGCAGGTAGCATGGGTGCTGCAATATAATACAGCAGCTATATGCAAGCTGCTGGTGACAGATGCCCCTGTTATTTATTTAGGGTGTATCAATGTACATAGCATGCAAGTTCTTAAGTCCTGTCATGAAAACATTGGCCTACTCCTGTAACGATTAGTGGAGAAACTAATGACGATTTCCTGGAGAACGATACACTGAACGTGAAACCTCACTCGAGAAGGTTTAAAAGGTCCACCAAAAACATGTGTCACCAAAACAAACAGGCTGAAGCTTGCCGTTCTAAAGGATAACTTAAAATGTTTTATAGTGTCAATAAACAGAAAATATCCACCTCTATTTACTGCAGTGCTTTCACACCATATCGGTCACATCTGTGAACATTTAAATGCTGAGCAAACCATTTCCCACAGACCAACACGTTAATGAAGTCTAGATTCCTACATATTTAAAATTGAAATGAGAGAACTAAAGTGGTGGTATCAATAAGCATCTGCATATATGTGCATACATGTTGATACTTAGGCAGCACAATAGACACTGTATTTTAGGGGGGACTGGTCACGGTTTGAATTAGTGTAAATCAAGCAGAGATGGGGGATCTTGACACCTCGTTTGCATTAGGCTACGGTGTAAGGGAAGAGCAGGTAGCATGCATGTCCGTGATGATAAGATGCCCCACTGCTCTTCAAAGAAATGTGTCTTCAGCTCTTTTCTGAAAATCAGCAGTGATGTGAGAAGCTTAATATGTTGCAGGATGTCCAGATCCTGTGCCCTTTATTGAATACTATACTTCTGTTCAGGGTTCCTAGATTTTCCATTTCTTGACATCCAGTCTAGCAATGTGCTCACATCTTGTGCTATGTTGGCTTAAGAGATTTTTATGATTTCTGCCACGTCAGAGGAGCACCTTTTGTTTTTCCTTTGAACGTGGGACAGCAGCTTTTAATTGTTTTTGGAAATGGAGTCTCTAGTTTGCAGTGGTTTGCATCATGTCCAAGTAGGGACCCTCCCTCTAGCCGGGATAAGGGAGTCACACAGCTAAGATAACCCCTGCTCACCCCCTTGGTAGCTTGGTTCAAGTAGTTAGACTCATCTTATATGAAAATGCCTCTTTTGAAATGGTTAGCCCTCACTTTTTGCCCGATATTTGATGTGGTTACAAAGTTGTTAGTGCCCGTGGTCCCTGCTAACCAGGATCCCTGGGACAGATCTCTTTCCCAAAACCGTTGTGATGCATTGGCACAGTTGTCAACACCTTTAGCTGCCACTATAAACCCCAAGTAAAATGATACTTAGGTACCCAGGGCATGGGGTACTAAGGGTAGGCCCCTGAGGGCAGCAGCACAGATTATGCCACCCTCAGGGACCATGTATCCAAGTGCACCCAGCACTGCCTTTGCAGGCTGAGTGTCCTGGTGCAATCCCAAAATGCAAAACTGACATAACACACATCCTGTGTGCCCTGCCCACTACACACTGCATGCAAAATAGAAAGTCACCCCTCTAACAGGCCTTCCAGGCCGAAGGCAGGGTGCACTATACTGCATCTGTGGGCATAGGTGCATGAGTAATATTCCACTACTGTGCCCCTGCCAAACCTGGGGCATAGTAAGTGAACAAAGCAGCCATTTTACATGCATGTGCTGGACACGGGTCAGTACGAATTTCACAGCTACATGATGGCCACTCTGCACCCTGGGTTGTTTGCTATCAAACAACTCAGAACAATCAATCCAAACCTTTACCAGTATTGGATTTATTGTAAAATGTACCAAGGGGCCACTTCAGAGGTGCCCCCTGCAAAAGCTAACTACCCTGGCATGGTCCCTGGTTACTCACAACCAGCCTGCCACCTCCAAACAAAATTCTGGAACCCTGGGGTGACAACCTGTACTCTCTGGGCCCAGACAACAAAGCCCTTCCTGGGTAATGGTGTTCTATCTCCACCCCCATGAATGTTCACAGCCCTGCCTATGAGCTTCAAAGGGCTTAACACACTTAAACCCTGACTTCTAGTCCTGCTGCTAGCAGCAGAAGGCTGCCCCCATTGTAAACCCCCACTTTTGGTGGGAGAAACAGTGGGAAAATGCAGAAATCACAAGAGGTGTGGCCACCCACAGCTTGCACCACCCCTAATGTGTTGCGTGCTAGGTGACCCCTACATTTCATTTTCCTGCATCTTGCATGGTAGGAAAATAGCCTATCAGGGATAGGGAAGTGACCTCTGCCTGAGCGCATGCATCCACCTATGTCCGGGACAACCTCGGCTCAGTGGAATCCAAGAGGGTCACGTGGGTGGCGGCCACATGATGCATGACACCGCACTGGCAAGGAGAGGAAGGCACTACAAATGACCCTGGAAACCGACATCGGACACCTAACACAACAATATATGGACCAACCCTCCCTCTCCACCCGTAGACGAGTGGAGTGCCCCCACATGGCCTTAAACGAGCTATTCACTTCTCAGGCCGAATATGTGCTACAGCACTTGCAGGGACGACACCACGAACAGGGGGAGAAGGCTGGCCGCCTGTTAGCAGCACAACTCCACCAGAGAGTGGTGACCCTAGCTATCCCGGCCATCAAAGCTTGTACAGGAGAGACACTCACGCATCCACAGGAGGTAGTCAATGAATTTGTGACCTTTTACCGACGCCTCTACACTCCAGAATCCCAGTCCTCTCCTGCCCAGATCGAGGCCTTTCTCAACAACATTATTTTACCCTTGCTCTCTGACGAGGGCCGCAACTTACTGGAGAAGACGGATTCCCTGCAGAATTCAATAAATGGGCAGGGAGGAGACGATAGATGTCTTGCACAAAACGCTGACGAAGGCATGTCAGACGGGCTCTTTAGGCGCGATCTCCAACAATGCCATAATTGCAGTTATACCGAAACCAGGTCGGGATCCCCTGCTTTGCAGTAGCTACTGATCCATATCCCTCCTAATGGCGATGTTAAGATACTGACCAGCGTCCTAGCGCACCGCCTGCATAAGGTAATACCATCTTTAATACATCAGACCCTGGTGGGTTTAGTGCTGTGTCGAACCTCAAGAAATCACCTTCGTACCCTTTGCCATGCCATTTGGGAGGCTAGAAATACATTGGCGGCCGCGCTAGCACTGTCCTTGGACGCCGAGAAAGTGCTTGATCTCATAGAATGGCCGTACCTTTTTGCAACGTTGGTGAAATTCGGCTTGGGGGACCAGTTTATCTCCAAAGTTCGCCTGCATTATGAGCACCCTACGGCAAGGGTCAACTGTGGGGGTTTCGTTTCGGACCCCTTTCCCGTTTGCAGAGGGACCCGGGAGGGTTGACCCTTATCGCCCCTTTTGTTCCTGTTGGCCCTAGAGCCGCTGGCCGCTGCAATACGCGCCTCCCCCTCCATAGCGGGTTTCCCTCTACTGGGCGGCACCTCTAAACTTTATCTATACGCTGACAAAGTCCTCCTAACCTTAACCAACCTGGAGCACTCTTTGCCCGCCCTGATGGAGATCATTGACTTCGCACCCCTCTCCGGCTACTGGGTGAATTGGGACAAAAGCGAGGCCCTTCCCATCTCACGGGTGATGACAAAATCCGCACCTCTGGGCTTCCCATTTCTATGGACTCTGAAACGCCTCAAATATTTAGGAGTATTAGTTAACCGTGGCCTAGAGCGTATGGTGGTAGACAACCTGGACCCCCTCACTGTGCACATGAGACTTGACTTTGAAAAATGGACCCATCTAAGCCTCTCCATGTGGGGCAAGATACAGGCATTAAGGATGGTCACGGTACCACACTTCACCTATGTTTTGGGCCTCC
This sequence comes from Pleurodeles waltl, assembly GCF_031143425.1. Lineage (NCBI taxonomy): Eukaryota > Metazoa > Chordata > Amphibia > Caudata > Salamandridae > Pleurodeles > Pleurodeles waltl. The sequence goes on from NC_090445.1 coordinate 936,404,525, forward strand.
TACCCCTTCAAACACCTCTCTCCACACTGAGATCGATTGATGCAGCAATTAGGGCTTTTGTGTGGGACTCTGCACGCCACGACTGGCGCCAGCCAAACTGATGGCACGCCGATCCCAAGGGGGAATGGGGCTACCCTCGTGGAGCATTACGCTCTGGCCCTACACCTGTTGCTGCTGGCTGCCACCCTGTCCGGCCCCACAGAATCACCGCAGTGGATATCTGTGGAGAAAGCAATGCTTTTCCATAGTGGAGGCATCGATGGGCTCTATTGCACAAATCCCTCATCCCCTAGTGATCTGAATCCGATTCTAAAGGCGACACGTGCGGCATGGCAGAGGGACCACCGTCTTCCGGGGGTACACCCCTTCCTCTACACCCAGACCCCCATATGGCAAAAGGACAGATTGCAGATAGGTGGAGAGGTTCTTAACTGGCCACAGTGGAAGGAGGCCGGCATTGATCATCTAGCCCAGGTACTACAGGACAGCAAGCTCAAACCCTTCGTCAGGCTGCAGGAGGAATTCCACCTCCATCCCAGACAGGAATGGAGATACCTACAACTCTAACACTGTATGCACCAGCACACTGACATTACCTGATGGGGACTACTACCCTCGCCCGTGGTGGCTTACCTGAAGACATGAGGGAAACACAAAGGCGTAATGGCTGGCCTATATGAGGTCATCACAAGTCACCTATACTCGCAACCTGTCCTGGACAAATTACGCCTACAATGGCAAACCCGCCTACAGGGGACCTTTGACTTGGAGGATTGGGTAGACATTGTGGAAGCGTTGGACAAAGGCAAGTGCGAAGCCCGCTTAAAATTCTGTCTTTTCAAGATACTCCACGACTGGTACTGGACCCTGGTGCAATTGCCCAGGATGGGCCCTCTTCCACATGCGGACTGCTGGTGCTGCACGTAGAAACACTGTGATTTGCTTCATATCCTCAGCAGTTGTTTGTCGGTCCAGCCTTTATGGAATGCTGTGGAACGCACTCTGGTGGACTCCATATCACTCCCAACCCCCCTACCCTCCTCTCTTATCATACTGCACAACATGGACTCTCTACCAGCCTTGTCACGACCGCAACGAAGACGGCTACATACAGCACTACCAACCATGAAAATATGTATCCTCCGACACTGGAGATCCTTTACCCCCCCCAATCCTGGAGCAATGGGTAGTGGCAATGACTCGTATAGCTGCACATGAGAGAATCATTTACAACCTCCAGGACCAGGCTGCCCTCTTTGCTCAGATATAGGCCCCCTTCCTTTCGGACGCCCCGCCACTTCGGGCCTACCACTAGTTTCTTTCATCATACACTGCCCCCCTCATTCGGTCTACCCAGATGTCCTTTGCAGTTGACAACCCATCCCAGTCTCCCTTCCCCCCTTTTTGCAACCCATACCTTTAATCGTGGGTCCCAGTGAGACGCAGTCGCAATACCAATACTGCCTGTGAGTGCATTGTGGACCCTTCAAATACACTGACTCTCAACGAAGGGGGAAGCCACGCACAGGGGTCTTATAGCCGCAAGAGGCGAGTTCGTCCCGGAACGCAGCCTAAATATAGTGTACAATGTCATCTTTAATAGTGAAATGCCCCACGACCAACGCCCCCTACCTGCCCCCTCCCCCCGTGGTGCCTGTCCTTCCATCACTATTATTAGTTACCCTTCCAACTGCCACCGTATTTTAATAACTGTTTGTAAATGCTGTTGAATATATCTAGTCTACTTTGTTTCATATGAGATGACGTTTGTACGGCTTCCGAACTACAATGTACGGGAATTATCACCCTTTGTCTATTAACGCTGTATCAAACTGTGTTCTCACTATTAATAAACAATTATAACACAAAAAAAAGACTAGGGTACAGTGCGAACTTCAGAGAGAAAAGGGAGACTTGGATCCTGAAAGACTGGATCAACCACCCAAGAGAAAAGGCAAGAAGACTGGGGAGCTAGCTTCAAAACAGATTCTAAGTCAGAACTCCTCTTCTCAGGAAGAGGACATGTTATTCCCAGAGGGAACTGAGCCTGCAGAGCTTGGACCTTACCACCCAGAACTCTTGGGCCCAGGGGGACACTCTAAAGTGGATCTGTGCCAGGGACAAAGGACCTGTCCCACTCTTGGAGGCCTGAGGCAGCATGCTGCACAGTAAGAAAATGGTAGTATCAGTGTTAACCACAGGGTTTATTGGGAGGATGGATTACTGTTTTGCAGAGGCCTGAGACCTCAAGCCTGGTGCGACCAGGAGGTTGGTATTACCTCAGCAGTACAGTGAGTTGCTCCTCACTCTAGCCCATGACATTCCCCTAGCAGGGCATTTGGGCCAAAATAAAACTTAGAGCAGGCTAGTGAATCATTTGTACTGGCCTGGAATGTCCCAGAAAGTGAAGGACTTTTGCCAGTCCTGTATCACCTGACAAGCCAGTAGCAAAGCAGGTGGCCACATAAAGGCCCCCTTAATTCTACTACCTGTGGTTGGGGTACTGTTTGAGAGGGTTGGGGTTGATATATTTGCCCCCCTTGACCCTCAGACAACATCAGGAAATAGATATATCGTAGTGGTAGTAGATCGTGCCACTGAATATCCTGAGGCCATACCCTTTAGGACGATCACTGTTTCTGCAGTAGCAAAAGCCCTCCTGGATATTTTTACCAGTGTTAGGTCTACATACTTAAAACACATGTGGCAGGAGTGTCAAGTGACTTATAAGTTCACTAACCCATACCATCCACAAATAAATGGGTTGGTTGAAAGATTTAACCAGACCCTAAAGGCATGATTAGAGGATTACCTGCAAAACTCAGAAGGAGATGGGATGTCTTACTGCCATGTCTGCTTTATGCCTACAGGGACGTGCCATAAAAGGAAGAAGGATTGTCTCAATTTGAACTGTTGTTTGGGCATCCGGTTAGGGGACCAATGAGTCTTGTTAGTGAAGCCTGGGAGAAGCCTCTCAAAGAGCCCATACAAGACATAATGGACTATGTGCTTGGCCTACATTCAAGGATGGCACCGTACATGGAAATAGCAAGTCACAATCTTCAGGATAGTCAGGAGCTGCAAAAGCACTGGTATGAACAAAAAGCGGCAATGGTGGAATTTCAACCAGGGCAGAAAGTTTGGATGTTGGAGCCTGTGGCCCCAAGGACATTCCAAGACAAGTGTTCTGGGTCCTCTCCCATACTTAAAAGGAGAGGGGAGGTCACTTTTTCTAGGTGAAATGGGCAGCTGCAAAAATCCAAAAAGAATAATTCACGTTGACCGGCTAAAACCCTACTATGACAGAGCTGATGTGACCATGCTCATGGTTACAGATGAGGGACAGGAAAAAGAGAGTCAACCGATTCCTGATCTCCTCTCCAGCAACCCACAAGATGGTCCTGTGGATGGAGTCGTCTTGTCAGACATCCTCAAAGAACAACAGCAGGCTGATTGCAGGGAAGTCCTCAACCATGATGCTGAGTTATTTTCACTGACCCCTCATAAGGCTGATTGGTACACCATGATGTGGAAACTGGTGACAGCTTGCCTGTCAAAAACAAAATTTACAGTCAGACTAAGGAGAGCATCCAGATAGAAGTCAAGAAAATGTTGGATTTGGGTGTCATTGAACCCTCAGAGAGCCCCTGAGCTATCTTAGTAGTTTTAGTCCCCAGACCTCACACCAAAGGAGAGAAGGGGGAAATGAGGTTCTGTGTGGATTACAGGGGCCTCAACTTAATAACCAAGACAGATGCATACCCAATTCCAAGAAGTGATGAACTCATAGATAGATTAGGGACAGCCAAATATCTGAGTACTTTTGATTTGACATCTGGATACTGGCAGATGGCCTGACCCCAGGAGCAAAAGAGAGGACTGCATTCTCCACTCCAAGTGAACATTATCAGTTTACTGTTAGGACTTCTAGATTAAAGAATGCCCCTGTCACCTTCCAAAGGTTGGTGAACCAAGTCCTTGTTGGGCTGGAATCCTTTAATACAGCTAATTTGGATGAGATAGGTTTCTACAGCTCCACCTGGCAGGATCACTTGATCCACCTAGGAAAGGTCCCAGAGGCCCTTCAAAAGGCAGGCCTCTCTATCACGACCAGAAAGTGCTAGATAGGTCAGGATACAGTTGTTTACTTGGGCCACCTGGTAGGTGGAGACCAAGTTCAACCCCTCCAACCCTCCCAGACCATTCTGGCTTGGGAAGCTCCCACAACGCAGACCCAGGTCAGAGCATTCCGTGGCTTGATTGGGTATTATAGGTGATTTAAGAAGGATTATGGCATCATAGTGCCCCCCTCACAGAATTGACCTCCAAGAAAATGCCCAAAAAGTTTATCTGAACAGTGAGTTGCCAAAAGGCCTTTGACACTCTGAAGAATGCTATGTTCTCTGCTCCAGTCCTACAAGCTCCAGACTACTCCAGGCAGTTTATTGTCCAAACAGATGCCTCAGTTGTGGGGGTAGGAGTGGCCCTAGCCTGGAAAAATTATGAGGGACATGACCAGCCTGTTTCTTTCAAAAGCAGAAGGCTACTCCGTAGGGGACAAAAATGAAGTACCATAGAAAGGTAAGCCTTTGCTGTGGCCTGGGCCTTGAAGAAGCTGAGGCCATGCCTGTTTGGCTCCCTCTTAATTGTTCAAACAGACAACAGGCTTCCTATTTGGTTGCAGCAAATGAAAGGTGGAAACCCCAAGCTGCTTAGGTGATCAATATCCCTATAGGCAATGGACTTTCAAGTGGAACACAAACCTACCCATGCCAATGTAGATGGCCTTTCCAGGTTCTTCCACTTAGATGATGAAGACTCACTATTGACTATGAAGACTCACTATTTGTTTTTGAGGTCGGTAGTGTAGGAAAGTGCCTCTATTGAAATGGTTACCCCCCACTTTTTGCCTGGAATGTAATGTGATTTAAAAGATGTTAGTGCCCAGGGCCCCTGCTAACCAGGTTCCCTGGGCCAGATCTTTTTGCCAAAACTGTTGTGATGCATTGGCACAGTTGGCAACACCTTTAGCTGACACTGTAGGTCTCTAGTAAAATGTTACTTAGGTACCCAGGGCATGGGGTACTAGGGGTAGGCCCCTGAGGGCAGCAGCACAGATTTTGCCACCCTCAGGGACCATGCATCCAGCACTGCCATTGCAGGTTGAGAGTTCTGGTTCAGTCCCAAAATGCAAAACTGACATGATGGATTTATTGCAAGATGTACCCAGGGGCCACCTTAAAGGTGTCCCCTGCAAAAGCTAACTGCCCTGCATGGTTTCTGGCTAGTCAGAACCAGCCTGCCACCACCACTAGAAAAGATTCTGGAATGTCTGTGCTTTCTTGGTCCAGAGATGAAAGCCCTTCATGGGAACAGGTGTTACACCTCCTCCCTCAGGAATGTGCACTGCCTGAGAGCTTCAAAGGGCTTACCGCCCTTAAAACTCAACCTCTAGCCCTGCTGGTAGCAGCCGAAGGCTGCCCCATTGCAAACCCCCACTTTTGGTGGGAGCAATGGTGGAGAAATACACAAAGGACAGGAGGAGTGGCCACCCCAGCTTGCTCCACATATAAGGTGTTGCATGCTGGGTGACCCCTCCATTTCATTTTCTTCCATCTTGCATTGTAGGAAAATACCCTATCAGTGAAAAGTAAGTGACCTCTGCCCACAGAAAGTAGTCACATAGTGGGTGTAGGCACCCTAAGGTAGATGATCCACTGGTCACTACTAGTATTCCCCTAAATGCCCACTAAATGCAGTGTTTAGTGGGCATCCCATGACTTGCAGATCAAATTCCAAGGACACAAGAAGGCCTGCAACAAAGAAGACCCAAGGCTTGGGAATAGCAATCCTGCTGCACAAAGGAAAACACTCCTAACTCTGCCTGCTGCACCCAGGACTCGACAATCACTGCTGAGGGTTTGCAGGTACATCAGCCAAACTCTCCAAAACCCACAGGACCTCCACTCTTCTAAAATTGCTGAAAATCTTATTGTATGGTAAAAGCATCACTCCCTGCAACAAAGAAGCAAACAACCAGTGAATTGCAGTTCACTGACCGGCCGCTGACCAAAGAACCGGACACAGCAGCCAAACCAAATTTCATCCATCAGACTTAAAGAAGAAACCCTGCAAGTTGTGCCAGGATTAGTGGCACTACAATCTCCAGTGGCTGAACATTGCAACAGCCGGGGTACTGGATCCCCAACGTCGGACACCCGGAAGAAAAGTCCACTCCATACGCCAAAAGGAACTGGAGTAAGCCCCAGATGATGGACCTCAGGACAATTAAGAACCACCCCTCTGATTGGCCCTGATGACCTTAATCCACCCTAAGAGTGAGCTGGCTCCTGCTTCCTAGGGCACCTTTCTGCACAGCTCTTGGCTCACTTATCTTCTCTGTACCCGGCTGCCCCGAGCTTTGCACTGAAGAACCAGCTGTTCTCTAACGTTCCCCCACCCCTTGCAACCTCTACATTCCAAAGAGACCCACTGGACTCACCTTGAAGACCGCCTGTGTATTACTTTTCCAAGTGGTCTCCACCAGTGGTCCTACACCAGCTCCAAGGACTTTTCAGCAGCTCTTCCCCCCCAAAACCAGGATTCACCTGAACTTCCCCAGCTGGCCCACAGGACCCCTTGATGACCTCGACCTAAAAGCAAAAGGAGACATTGGTAGACACATTGCCTGATTTTAAATGTATTTTTAAAGTTTTCTTCTATTGATTCCTATGGTGCGTATTTACACACAAAAAAAGACATTTCAAAACTTTGAAAAATCATAACTTAAAAAGTACTTATGCAATTTTGATGATTGTGGTCCTAAAAATTTTATAATAATCTGAAGTATTTTTTTAAAATTGGTCTTGAGTTATTCCTTTGTGTATGTGTCTTCATTTATTGATACTGTGAGTAAAACAAATGCTTTGCACTTCTCCAAGATTGGCCTACCTGCTCGACCAAGCTACCATAAAACTTAAAGCATTAGGTGGTCTAGTTTGTACCTCAGTAAACCACAATGTGGTTGCCCAGACTGTCTGCACAGTGTATATGGTTTTGCACACTACATAGAGGACCAGCCTTCTACATATCATCAGAAGCAATGTAATGTATATGTATGCACCCACAGTAACACAGTGAAAATACAACAAAAGAATTCCACAGAATAGCCAATATGTATCTGAGTAGAACAAGATCAAAATGACAAAAATCCAACGTACACAAGTAAAGATACGCAGCGGCGTGAGGGCAGAGAACAGCACCAGTTCCGAAGTCGTTCTGGAAGTCGATGCACTAGCTTCTTCCTTGTTGCACCAGAACTCATGCACCAGGGCCCTGGAACTAAATTTGGTACCACTTAGCAAGTCAGGACCCTCAGGAAGAGAGTCCAGGTACTTATAGGTGAAGCCTTTGATGTCCCTGAGACTTCTAAATAGGAGGCAAGCTCAGTCCAGGCCCCTGGAGACCCTTTAAAAGTGGAATGTAGGAAGCCAAGTCGAGTCCTTTCACTCCTAGGACACAAGCAGCAAGCAGTGGCAGTCCCTCCTACAGCATCCAGCTTTTCTGTCTGGCAAAATTTCCTTAGTCCAGAAGGATTGTGGTGCCAGAGATCCAGTACACATACCCATTTCTGTCTCTGAAGTAGGCAAACTTCAAAGAGAAGTATTTGTAGTGCACAAGGTCTTTCCCTGCCCTGGTCCCAGACACGCTCCAGGGGGTTGGAGTCTGCTTTGTGTGAAGACAGACACAGCCTTATTCAGGTGCAAGTGTCTGCTCCTCCCACCACTCTAGCTCAGGAAGACCCATCAGACAGGTGACTGGCCATCAAGATATGAAGGGCACACCTCATCTTGCTTTGCGTGACTGTCTACAGTGAATGCACAAACAGCCCAACTGTCACCTTGACCCATAAGTGTATTCTATAAACAGGCAGAGCACAGAATGGTTAAGCAAGAAAATGCCCTCTAAATTCTAAAAGTGGCATTTTCAAACTCACAGTTCAAAAAACAACTTCACCAAAAGATCTATTTTTAACTTGTGGGCTCAGGGATCCCAAACTCCATATCTCTATCTGCTCCCAAAGGGAACTACACTTAAAAGATATTTTGAGGTAATTCCCATGTTACCCTATGGGAAGGATAGGCCTTGCAATTGTTAAAAACGAATTTAGCAGTATTTCACTACCAGGACATATAAAGCACACCAGCACATGTCCTACCTTTTAAATACACTGAACCCTGCCCATGGGGCTATTTGGGCCTACCATAGGGGTGACTTATAGGCAGTGGCGGGCAGTAATTTTACGAGGAAGCGGGGTGTGGGAGGTTACACATGCACACATACACCTCACCCACACCCGTTCATTCACAAATGCACTCACACACTCATTCACAACACTCACTAATAAATACAGATACATTCATACATGCAAGCACCAAACAAAAAAACGTATCTCAACAGAAGCAGCTCCGACAGGGAAGCCTCGGATGTCCCAGGAGGGTTGGGAGTGCAGCCTCCCTTAGGTCCGCCAATGATAGGGGCAGCACTCCCAGTCTAGTTACGGATAGGGGTTGGGGCAGTAAGACTGCTGATCCCACCCTACTCTGTGATGAGGTGTCACTGATTGGCACTCAACTCTGGGCACTTCAAAGCTTGAAACTGAAGCTCCCAGGTCCGAGGCAACTGGTGAAACTCACCCTCGTCATGAGGGGGAGGACTTTGAGGCACCTCTACCAGGTTGAAGAGGTCACGCCCACAGTGCTGTGACTTCTTCAGTCCACCAAAGTTCAGCTCAGGCAGCCAAGAGTCTGTGTATTTAAACATGTCCAGCTCCTGGCAGCCTGTCCTGAGCCAGATGAGTATCTGTCAGGCTGACTTTTGTTCAGCCTGACAGATACTTTTCACATAAGAAAAATTTAGGGGATGTGGTAGTTCAGACCAAACAGGTGGACAGCTGCTGCTTACAGGTAATAAAAGGGAAGGTTTGGGCCTGGCAAGTGGGTCCACTTGCCAGGTTGACATTGAAGTCAAAAACTGCACACACAGACACTGCAATAGCAGACCTGAAACATGTTTCTAGGGCTATTCTTGTGGGTGGCATAATCAGTGCTGCAGGCCCACTAGTAGCATTTGATTTACAGGCCCTAGGCACACTTGGTGCACTATACAAGGGACTTACTAGCAAATCAAATGTGCCAATTATGGATAAACCAATCACCAGTACAATTTATACAGGGAGCACTTTTACTCTAGCACTGGTCTGCAATGGTAGAGTGCCCAAACTACTAAAACCAGCAAAAACTGCTCAGAAAAAAAGTAGGAAGAAGGAGGCAAAAAGTCTGGGAATAGCCCTGCAAAAAACGCCAGGTCCAACAAAGATGATGTTAACTACGAGGGACAGACAATTTAAAGTCATCAGATTAGTCATATTCATTCATTCATTTGATGTATAGTCTAATTCTATGTATCAGCAGTGTTTAATAGAAAACTGTCTGTGTTTGCTTGATAACATGCTTGAGTTTTGAAGTCAAGTTGATGGTAAATTTCATTAATTTTTTGTGCTTGTGGTGAGTTGTGAATTCTGCCATTCCCAAGTTGATGAACCCAGTCTTCATCAGAATTTGAATGGTGCTTTTAACAATCACAGTTTATTCTGCCTTTGTTGACTGACAGTTTGAATCATGATTACATAGTTTAGAAGTGAAACTCAGTTCCATGTACAGTGTGATGATCTCGGACAGAGAATGGCCAATTTTAGGAACTCATACATCTTTGAGATTTGATGGTACACATCTACATAGGTTTTTATCAACTGCACATGTATAACAAGGGCCACCAGAATATGCTACAATGATTCATGTACAAAGGTAGAGGATCTGTGGATGATCAGTGGAAACAAAGTCTGTCAGGTGGTTAAGCAGAATGATGAGAGAAAGATCATATTTGTATTGTATGATGAAGGGCAATTGAGAAAATGTCCTGTGTCCATTCCTTCCCATGGATTGAGAAATGCCTATCAGGATCTGTGTGTGTCCATATTGTGACCCTTAACAATGCTAGGCACAAATCACCAGTCCCCCAATATCTGCTGAGCAGATTATTTGGCCAATCCCAGAGGGTACTCGGTGAGGTGAGTTGCAAGTAATGAGCTCAGCATTTGCCTTTGCCCCCAACAAATAACGTTCATGGCTTTGGTCATTTCAAGAACAGTCAGACAGGAAATAAGGAAGGGAACTTGGGTTTTACCCTCTGTCTCAAATGTTTCTGAGTGAATCTGATTGGCATTGTTGGCCTGGGGCTGCCACTAGGTGTGTAGTGTGGTGTGACATTCTGGAAGTAATTCATACCAGACCACCCATTTGTTTGGAAATGGTACATAATAATCTGACATTTATTTACTGAGCTATAGAAACTCATCAAAATTAATTCAATCCAGTTAGAAAAAAATGTTTTAATGACTTTGATGCAGCATCTGTTGTGGAACTGTGCATCAAAAGTGCCAAGTTTAAGGATTTTCTGTTGCATTGGCAGATTGCCTCGTAAAACTAGAGCTCAGACTAGAAAGTCTGAAGTGGGCCCGAATGGGTACTTTTCTAAAGTACTGTATTACTACAGGGTTGCCACATCTCCACCTAATACATTGAAATCAGTAATCCACTCCATCTTCACCCTAAATGCTAATCCCTGGCCGAACTTCCTAGGTACCTCATTACAATCCTTACATATCAACCAGTCAGATTTAGACTCACTGCACCTCACGCAATCCACCCTTACAGTGACTATGAAGAAGCAGATCAGCTTTATTTCAATGACAACAGATCTGGACAAATGAAATACTTCTCCAGTGGTAGAAGCCCTGATACGATTCTACAAGTCTTGCCTGCATCCGCTGACAGAGCAGCCACACTTAAAGTGTGCAGTTGGAAAAGACTGCTTGTCGCGAATCATGGCTGCAAGGCTGATGCAAGGCTAAGGATTAAAGAGATGAACGCAAAATGACAATTCTGTTCCATGATCACGAATTGAAGGCTTTGTGGGTATACATATGAATCGTTTAGCCGTCTACATTGCTGTTGCCCAGCACTGAGGAATGCACTTTGCTCAACCCTCTCTTTTTTAAGCCAAGGTATAAGAATGTGCGCACAAACAATGAACTTAGTTTTTACTATGACGGAACCTACTGACCTAGCTAAATTTGCAAAATTCATTTATCAAGTACAAAACCTGCTAGATGCAAGTAGAAAAGCTGGCTCGTCTTTGTTGCACTTATGCCTAGATTGCACTTATGTCACTTTAACGTTTGAAACCCTGCCCGCCTAATTAGTTTGTTGCACTTGAGTAAAAAAACTGCTGCACATCGAGATGCAGAACACACTATATAGGCTGTAAAAAGAGTTTTTTGGGGGGATAGTGCCCATTTCCATAGGCTGCGATATAAGATTTGCTGGACTGATATATTTACTTTGCCCCGTCCTCACAATATGATCAGTTTCTGACTTGGTGATTCTTTGCCCATTTCTCTGTACTTTATGTGGCTTTTCTTTTGAATTTGTTTGTCACCTCTGTGGAACTTACCTCCCTTTTGAGGAACAATGATATATTGACGAAGTGTTTTGAATTCTGCCTTTATATGTAAAAGTTGTTTTACTTGACCCAATTTTTATTGATTCACTGTAAACTGCTATTACTTGAAGATTTCCCTTTATAAGATTTTAATTAATCACACAATAAACGATTTACACACACAATTTGTTTCTACACACTTATTTTAGCTTTTGTTTCTTTTGTTTGTTTTGTTGGAAAGGGAAAACTCATGCGATGGGACTGTGTGATTGAACAGGTCTCAATGTGTTTACCATTGTTACTTGCTTATCTTTGTTATTGTTTCTATGATACTGTTTTATGTCATTGAGTGTGTCTGGTATGACGGTGAGTTAGCGCCGAGCATAACAGCTTTCTAGAGTAATATGACTCTTTATGTGGTAACCATTGGTGCTGCTGCTGACTTTGATTAGTACTTACAGTCGGGATTTAATGCCCGACCAGCCATATTTGCAGCTGTTGGAAGCCTTGTGGTGATATACAAGAGGTACCAGCTTTGACAGGTCTCTATTTACCCAGGACTCCGTGACCTGGCTATTTGAGGCACTAGCGCTGATCCCTCTGGCTTTCCATCTAGAAGGTCCAAAGTGTCTGGCAAAATGTTTTAGTTTTTAAGGTGTTCCTTTTTCCTAAGCCCTGAAGATGCCCGTACCCAGGAGGGCTGAAACGCATCAATGTTCTGCTTGGAGGGGTCCACAAACTTGGAAGTTATTTTATAAACTACATTGAGTGCATCATAAAGGATAAGAGAGTGAAGTGTCTTGAGAGTCTGTACTCAGTATAGGACCATCTCAGCCTGTGGACTTGACAATATTTATTATTTGTAAAACCAGAAAAACTGTATTGGGAGACTGAAGCATATTTTGACCAAAGGGCCATTTACCCACTTATGTAATGCACAGATGTAACTAAGAAACCTCAAGAATTTTTTGTATGTTTAGTGCGTGCAAAGTGTATGTAGTCAGTTGTTTACATAAGACAATATGGCCCATATTTAAAGGACAATGACAAAGCGCGACGCTGTGCCAAAATTGGCAACGCCGCACTCTGTAATTCTCACAACGCAGGGATGCATTGTATTAATAGAATACAGTGCACCCCTGTGTTGTCCCCTGCGCTGGCACTAAATTAAGCTGCCAGCGCCAAACAGGCATCCTTGCACCATCGTGAAAGGATGTCTGCGTTGAGGGGTGTGACTGTTTATGTGTGGGAAGGTGTCCCTTCCTGCACATAAACAATCACTAATGGCGATTTGGCACTTCTATGTGTGCTGCAGAATTCAGCATACACCGCAGTGTCAAGGTGTCATTTTAAAATGATTGTTTAGGTGCAGGAAGGGACACCTTCCCACACTTAAACAGTTATGCCTGGCATTTTGCTCTTTCTATGCATGCTGCAGAATGCATAGAATGAGCACAAAACGAGGAGGAATAAAAGTATTCCTCCTCATTGTGCCTTGCTAACACCACTGCTGGGGTGGCGTTAGATTTTGGCGCTGCCTCAGCTTTACGAAAACTCGTAAATCTGAAGCAGTGTCAAAATGCAATAGGTTTTGTGGTGGCACACACATAGCAACACCCATTGCATGCTCCTTCCATGCAAAGGGCTGCATGTGAAGGGGTCATATTTACAAATTGGCATTAAGCCACAAAAAGTGACTTAACACCACCTTGTAAATATGGCGCAGGGCATAGCGTCACTGGAGTGTCATGAAAAGTAACGCTCCGGTGACGCTGGGGGTCATAAATATGCCCCTATGTATATAGTCTTGATGTTATTTGTTTTGGTAAATTGATAGGTGTACACAGTTCCAATGCAGAGCAACACTAGCACAGGACCTGCACTTGCATTAATAAAATCTTATTTATTCATTTGTTGATATATATACACCATCAGTCTGGTGGATTTATTTTTTGACAATTAGTTCCCACATCTCCCTCATCTCTTCTTTTTTGTTTAATACATTTTGCCCAGGGATTGTGTGGTTATTTGGGCATACCCCTTTTTTTGTATAAATATTTTATAGCATGTCATGCAAGCTGACGTTTTGGTTCCAGAGTCTCAAATACTTTCCACCTGCAGCATTTATTGTCAGTCTTAGGATGTCTTTAGTCCAGCTTTCCAGTCTTTGCTTTCTCCCTAGTAACTCTTCTTCTTACTGGATAATGGAGTCATTCCCTTTTCCCCCCACTACAGCATCTTAACTTAAATAGGTGGCAAAGCTTTGTTAGCATGATAAGTTGTGATGTAGCAGAAATCTTAATACTGTCCCTCATGTCACGGTGATCATCTATATGTGACAGTTTAAACATTATGTTAATCAAAGTACTAACAGTTTGATTGTAATGTGATGCACTGAGAAGCCATATTAGTGTGCATTCACCTTACACTTGTCGTCTAAACCTATGTGGTTGGGTGATTAAATTACATGTTTGAAGAATTAATCTGACATTATGTTATATTTTAGAGTCTAAAATTATAGTCTTCATTAAAACATTATTAGTTTTCTGATGAAAAGTGTTTTAGTTTGTATGCAAAAACAGAGTAATGCAGTTCAGAGTCACATTAATGGAAATGTATTAACAGAATTATTTTGTTCAAAGTTGCTGTAACATGAATGCTCATGAAAGCTTATTAATTCTGAATTTATAGTTTGCGTATTAAAATGTGTATTATTTGAATGATTAGTGTGCCTTTTTATTTTGTGGCATTAGCCTAAGTAAGGTCTGCTATGCCCTGAATTCGTGACTTACAGAAAATCTCAAGTCATCTTGCTAGCATGTGCCTTTCTTCTAGATTTTGTTCCCATGAGAATGCTGGCGTTAACTGTGGACTGAAAATTTGTATAATTGTTGCAACCTTACATGGAAGAGTACAGATGCACACCATTGTGGCAAACCTGGGAAACCATACCAATGTTTCAAGTTGCATGATCAATTTCTATTGGATGTTACACTTTCCACATCAGATGGACTGATGAGCTGGTGAATCATCTTGCCCTTTGAACTTTAATATACCGATCCCAGCTGTATTTTAGTCACAATTCCGAGAACCAAGAGAAGAGACTCAGAAGGGAAGATGCAGAATCCTTTCTTCCATTCTGCACTGCATGCTGAACCCCTTGGACTCTGAGAGGTATTGTCCTATCTGCCCTTGCCCCTTTGAAATGCCTTGCTGAGATTTTTCTGTAACCCAAAAAAGAAGACTTTTAATTGCAATGATGTGAGGGGGTGAGTTCCAGGGGGGCCCTCAGCACACTATACTGGACATGGGCAGCAGGCCTCTGTCTGGGTTCCTGGGACAGGGGCCCCCTCCAGATACTTTGTAAGGGGGCCTCTAAAGTTTGTTACATCACTGTATGATTCAGCTTCTGAAATGCTGATAACTTCCCTTTTCACTTATTTTATGCCCATCTTAGTTAGTAACCTGCTGCCCAAGATTACCTTTTTCCAAATTCTTTTAGCCTTAGCCTCTTTTGTCCTTTTTGTTTTTTGCCCTCATATGTTCCACCCAGCACATGAAATTTCATGATTGGCTAATCTGTAGGGTTTTCCAAACCTTGATGGTTTGAATTGCCTTAATGCTTATTAAAACTGAACGCTTGCTTTCTGTTCATCACATAATTCTGATGATGTTTTGAATTATATTTGTAGACCGCCTAGTTCTCTTAATGTTAATTCTTCTGAACCTATTTTATCACCTTGGCCAACCCTTGAAGATACTGTATTTTTATAACTTTGTCTTGAGAATAGTCTACATGACTTTGAGTTTAAGTTTGTAATAAAATCCCTTAACTTTATTACTGACTTGAGTTTTCCTTGTATGGCCAAATTGGTCATAGTGTATGTTTTAACATTTATTGTCTGGTTTTCCTCACCCTTATGCTGGGTTGAAAGATCGCTTGACCTTGTCGGCATTGATTCTTGTGGAGGAAGAAAATGACCAAGCAGTTGTTTTGTGTTTTTGATGATGACTGTCATTTGATGTGCAAAAGAAAGTGTGCTGTTGAACAATGCACCCAACTTACCACTATGTACTGTGGAAACTGAATAGCTCAAAATTAATCATGACAATGGAGGAGATAGACTGTTTGTTAGACCGTCACCCATTACAAGAATTCAGAAGTTTGCTCAGTTTGCATGCAGATAGCTTATTAATTTGTATACAGTTTCAGTGCTCTTGGTTGTAAAAAAAAAAAAAGAAGAAATGATGTGAAGTTAAGTTAGTAGAACCTGGGAAGTGTCCACCTTAAGAATTTGGTTCTCAAAAAAGAAAATCGTGTCACAACCCTGATCAGAAATGATACATTAAGATCTGTTGCTTTCCTGGAGAATTTATATACCGCCTTTGTTTTGTTTGATGCTTGATTATTATTAATTCAAATTGCAAAACAGACCATCTTAACTGCATCGCCCTTTGATAGCCACTTGTGAGCTTTGAAGAATTTTTTCTGACGCTTCTTTGTTTTTTCTGCATCAACTCCAGTTTCAGACTCAATCTTTCCATGTTTGCTATGTCTGTAACAAAGTGCTTGTTGGGCGGGGCTTTTAGGGTGGTTTGGGTTTTTAGGCTATAATGGGCCACTGCCTTTAGGGCTGTAGTGATGTTATTTATGATTGACACAGTCCACTGGCAATACTAGATCTGAGTTAGCATGAGTAGATTGGCAGAACTTTCAGGAACTGCTTGACAAAATATTTCTATGATAATTATATTACATTATTTTCGCTAGAGTGATAAATATATAGTTATAGTGTGAAACTAGATTCAGTTGTTCAAGATACCAGACAATTATCTAGGTATCCCACACCTCACTCTGATGAAAGATCAGTCAAACCCTCTGGAAGGCATAACAACTGAGAAAGAAATTGCTACAGCAATTGATGACCTGATCTATAATAAAGCTCCTTTGGGCCAATGGGTTCCCCAAAGAATTTTATGGAATTACCACACCACAGACTATACTGCTGTTTTTTGCAGTGTTCTAGTAGGTATTGGGGAAGAGATGTTTGAGGGGCAAGTTTGTTAGGCCAGAAAATCATAATATCCCACACCTGGCAGGAATCTCTTTGAATTATCGTATTCTAGACCTATATGCTTGATTTATGCAGATTGTAAAATCATGGGGAAGATCTTAGCAAACAACCTGAAGGCAGTCATCCCCACATTGATCCTGCCCAAGTAGGTATTGGTCCTGGGGGTCTTATCGGCCAATCACCTTTGTTTACTGGATGAACAGATCCTCTTATCCTTAGATGCCGAAAAGGTCTTTGATAGAATAGAGTGGGGTTTCTTTTTTCAAATAATGTAAATAATGGGAATAGGCTCACATTTCATAATTCTGGTCAAGAACTTGTATTCCACTCCTACATCATCAGTTACCAGTCATGGTGATTGCTTCCCTTAGTTTTGAATTCAAAGTGGTACCAGACAAGGGTGCAGGATCGCCCCACTGCTATTTCTATTGGCCCTGGAGCCCATCACCATTGCCATATGACATAACAACCAAAATAAAAAAAATTCAGAACTTCTTCATGAATATAACATATAAAGATTGCAAAGATTGAGACACATGCACCTATCATTTACCCTGATCACTGTTCTAGGCCATCTGGATATTGCATTACACATTCATCCAATGCATCATATTTACATGCATGGAAGGCTTACAAAGGGATAATTGCGGCCTATGCTCAGTTCTGACTGACCATCAATCTTCTAAAGGCACCTCATGCTCCTTGTGCTCTAGGTTGTACTAGAATTCCAGGATGGGGAATAGGAGTAATATACGGTTCCCGCAAGTTTAGTAGGACTGTGTATTATGTTAACAAGAACATCACAATGTAGAGACTTAGGGCCTGATTTAGGGTTTGGCGGAGGGGTTACTCCATCACAAACGTGATGGATATCGCGTCCACCATATTACGATTTCCATAGGCTGTAATGGAATCATAATACAACAGAAGGGATTTCCATCAGGCTTGTGATAGAGTAACTCCCTCCACCAAACTCCAAATCAGGCCCTAAGTCTACATATATCAGCAGCGAATGTTGATATGTTTTGTTAGGCTAGCTCACAGTACCACATTTAAACCTCTAAAGTGACCAGAGAAATAGATGTTTTTGGTAACCTCGAACATGATCACTTTGATTCCCAAGGAATTTGTGGAAACAGATCTAACCCTTTCATTTGTTACTTTTGCATGCCCAAGGTATAAACAAGAAATATACGAGAGTGCATTTTCAAAACATTTACTGAAATGATTAGAATCTTGCAAGGAAAACATGAGCTGTGGTAATTAAACAGATAAAACACATAGTTGTAATGAACAATAGTAGAATGGTGAAAAATACAAACAATTCAACCATGTTAATTGTTACTAGTGTTACCTTACTCCTTTCTGTTACTAATACTAAACTAAAGAGAGCATAGTGGGAGTACTCTCTGCCAGATCTATCTGGATAGTCTAATGCACAAAACCTTGGTCGTAGATGTCAAGAAGCTGGTCTAAGTGTGCAGGCTATCTTCCCTTACAGGATGAAGGTAAGAGTCAGCATGGCGGCATCTCTGTCACATTTCACAGTGGCTTCATTATAATCTCAGCATGAAGTGTGCCTCTCACTGAGCCAACATGGACGCTGCTTATATAATAAAACATTGCCCTTATCACACTGTGGCAGAGATGCAGAACAGCTTCTCTGGTTTGTCTAGAATAAACGGATCTTCTCAGACGAGCACAGGTACAGAAGCTAAATGGAAATAAGGGGCATATTTAAGAGCCCCTAGCGCCTCCCTGTGCCCCATTTGTGACATTGTTGTTAACACAAAAGTGGCCTAAAGAGGCCCAAAACTCTGCACCATATTTACAAATTGGTGCAATGCATGCATTGCACCACTTTGTAACCCCTTGCGCCACATTATGCCTGCGCCAAGTATGGGGCCATTCTGGCGCTTGGAGGGGCCAGAAAAAACTATGATATTCCTTTGCGCCATTTTTATTGGCATTATTTAATGCCTGCTAAGTGCAGGCGTTAAGCAGAGGCTCCCATTGAATACAATGGGCCTCTGCGTGCCTTGCAGATTAGAGTAATCATTTTTTATGCTAATCCTGCAAAGAGCCGGACTATTGTCAAACATTATAATGCTAACCAACCTAACTACTGCTATGGTGTGCCATATTATAAATGCGGCACTACAGTGGTGGTGTTAGGGGGGTGCTAAGGGGTGCAAGAAAGTGGCGCTGCACTATGTGCAGCACCACGTTTCATAAACCTGCCCCTAAATGTATAGACTACAGGGCAACAATGCCTACCAAGAAAAAAGGCGTATAGAGCACATTCTTGTACTTGAGGATAATATGTTAAAAAGTCACCATTAGGAAAAGATGTCAAGTTAAAATAGAAATCTAAAATAGAGACTAGGTACCATCCCTAAAACAGTAGACAATACTGAATTGTTATAACATAGGTCAGAGGGAATTCTGTATAAATGATGGTTACTATAAACTGGTACATAAATGGCACTGGCCCCCTGATAGGTAAGTTACACAAAGCCAACCAGTTCCCTGACTCATGCTATTAGAGATGTGGGGAATGGAATTGTGATGCCAAACAATTTTTGTGTTCCTGCTCACTACTGCATGAATGATGGAGGCAAATCTGGTCCTGTTTGAAAACTGACTGGTGGGTCACAGGTGACCTGAGTGTGAGAAAGTCTCTACTCCATGGGACAAGTTATCCTCCTGATCTGACTTCCTACTATAGGCGCTGACTTGCCTACACCTTGGAGTCTTAAAGATACAGACTCTAAGACACTGGAAAAAAAGTCCCAACATTCCATGAATGGCTAGATGATATGGATGACATGGCAACCTTTGAAAAGCTGGTGTATAAAATAACTTGCAAACTCTTTCAAAATGAGGAGATTTAGGGACTATTGCTCAGTGGGAGGAGAGCACAGGACCAAGACTGGAAATGCCCTAAGGTTGTAAAATGGGCTTGGGAATGAAAGGCAGAGTGCATCATATCTCTTGTATTCAAGGCATGGTAACTCTGGCTGGTTATCTATGATTTGATATTGCACACTGCAAAGTAGCAGAATTTCTGATATGAGTTTCTACTGCTAGTATTTGATGATGTGTGTCCTTATAAGTTTTGGCATTACCGAAGAATTTCAGGAATGTGTATTCTCAATAGTTCTTAGTCCATTACTTCATTTTTGCCAGGAATATTCTAGAATATATTTATACTCCTAGAAGTAAAGGACTGTGAGTCATAGGCTTCAATATGGCCTCCATCCTGTCTGAATTCTGGGAGCAAATTGTTTTAATAGTTATCACTTAATGAAGCCATCGCACAATGTCAGAACCCCTTTCATTGGACCACAGGGCAAGCAGGATTATTGGGCCCAACCTTCGGGCTTCTAGTCCTTGTGTCCAGGGGCCTGACTTACTATGGACTCTGAGTAGCTGGGCCAAGTACTACTTCTGCAGTTGACTCTGAGGGTAAGTACGGTCCGAGCATTCCAATCTCCCTCTGGGTGGAGGTGTGGATTGAGGATAGTGAACATGGACACACATCAGCAGTAATAAATCATTGTCCAGCCAACCACTCACCTTTATGAAGATAGAGCAATTTTTTTCTTTCTACCGCTAACCAACACAAAGGAAAAATATGACATTCGCAAACAATTACAAAGTCCCCCTTGAGGTCGGGGCTGTAGGGTTTCTCTAGCGACTGTCCCACTTCCTCCACTCGTTAATAATAATAAATATGCACCATATACTATTGTTAACGTCCAGGGTATGTCCCACTGGCAGTCCGAGTCTCAAGAGTCTACTTTGATGCTAATTTGAAGTCAATAGTGTTCCAGAGCTACTGTGCTCACTAGCGTCTTACTCAAACAGGCAGGTGTGGGCTATCTAGAGTACTTGAGTGCACCCTGTCTGTAAGTCTGCTTCATGGGGCCCAGGTGGCTGCATTCAGATTGCAGAGTCCCTCACCTTGGTCATGCTTCCGAAAATACTGGAGGCATTCCGTGGGACCTTCAGGAGGTGAGTGTCTGGTTTGTCTCCCAGTTGGAGGGGTGGTTGCAAAGATCTTGTTGCAGGTCCTTCACCAGGGTTATAGTGCACAGGTGTTCTCATAGCATCTTCACTTCTCTGAAAGGGATATACAGATCAGGTCACAGTTTTTGATGCCCCCGGTGAACCCCTCTGGCATTCAGGGTCACTGCATTTCCCAGTACACGGGCTCCTGGTTGATCGGTGCTGTCAAGTCTTAGGCAACGGCCCATTCTGACAAACAGGGCTGCAGCCCGCTACCGCCCAGGGCTACTGCACTTATCGCACAGCAGTCTTTTTCACGCAGCCCGTCCTGGCATACAGGGGTCACTGATTCTGTCCTGCTCATGGACAATGACCCGATCGGTGCAGCAGTCATTTCGTCACACCTCACAGAGGGAGTCCATTTGACAGATCTCCCCTCTGGACCTCACTCTCTTCAGCACTCTCCTTTTCCTCACAGTATACAATGGTCTTGGCAAATAGTCAGGCCCTGGTGCTCCAGGCTCAAGGGCAAATAGTGTTGGATTCCATGTGTGATGTCCCCTTACCTATCAGGGAGACTAGCAGGCCTTGGCCCCCAGTACTGGTCACAGGCAGAAGTCTTGCAGAACTTCCCCTCCTCACACAGCCTGTCGAGCTGCTTCACAGATGACAATTTTTGGAGTCCCAAACTCCAATTCTTATAGCCCATTTCCAGACACCAAATGTGATTTAGGGTATGGGTCTTTGAATTTTTATGTTGTGAGTCTGCTTCTTTTGAAGTGGCCACTCGTCTGCTCTTTCTTTATATTGAAAGTCAGTTTGTCACAGCAGAAGCAACTCCATTGCTGATGGTCCCACAACACAGGACAAGAGAGTGACTAAAGTTTACACTTGTCAACCACACAGATATATGCATTAAAAGGTTATAGGAGGGCCCCCAGTACTACTCTTTATGATACTCCTATTAGACTCATCTCCTTCCTTAATGTGCGCAGACCCTTTCCTTGTGACCTCTCACTGAATAAAAGAGTACTACTTGAAGTGTACAGTGGAAACCTGTCTCTCCCCCCTCCCGTGTGAGTCCCACTCAGATTACAAGAATGCAGCAATACACAAATCTGTCTGAAGGGACCTCTCTACAGCCACTTCATTTTTCACCATACAGGCCTGGATCTCCCAGGATGGAACCCAGTGCCCTTCATGTATTGTACCATTCACAAGCACACATATCCTCAGTACATGTGTACAGCCACACCCACTGCACAACACTGTATGCTTCATGTACTGTACTACTCCTAGGCAGATACATCCAGCATATGGATTCAGAATGTACACAATGCACAGCACTGTATTCAACATGTACTGTGCTACTTATAGGCACACAAATATCCAGCACATGCATTCAATATGCACACACTGCCCAGCACTACATTCTTCATGTATTTCACCACTCATAAGCACACATACATCCAGCACATTAAGTCACCATGCATGCACTGCTCAGCACCATATTATCTCAGTATTGGACCCTCCCCAGACGCACATACATCTGACTCAGATGCAACACTTCTGTCCTGCTCAGCACTTCACAACAAACTGATGGAGGGCCAGGATGAGTTAAGCACCCACCAGAGGAACTTTAACTTTTCAGTCTGTAGGCCTCACTTCCATGGCACAGCTTAATAAGGACTTGTTCACTCCTAATGATCAATACACTGTATGTTGCCACACCTGTGCTTATGCTGCTCAACTCCTAGTGAAGGCAGAAGCCTTCCTCCACTCTGAGTATAGCACTTTGGCTGTCCCTCCTTGTCCAACAAGACCGCAATCCATGAGACAGGCCTATGTCATGGTGCACAGGCATCATCTGTGTTTGCCTATGACAACAAAAATCAGTCTTAGGGATCGAGACATCTTCACAGTTGGGCACTCACAACAGGGATGCATGTCCATGTCGATGAGGAGGACATTTCTGTCCCAAATCATGAGAACATCTTCACACCTTTTACCAACTGTGATATGTGTATGATGTAACATAATATATACAGTAGTTGAAATCAACATTGTTTATTTTCTTGCCTAAAGTACAAGTAAAGAATTGTGATACAAAAAGGAAATAATGCTTAAGCAACATTTTTTGGTAAAATGTTTTGGTAGACAAAGATCCTTTTTCATCAAGGGAGGTGGGACTGTATTGTGATTGAGATAAATTTGAGTGAAATAAAAGAGTAATTAGGGTATAGCGATCTGGTTAATCTAGGCATAAGGGAATTGTGGCAGTTTAGAGCTAGCCCACAAGCTTTACTACTCTGTGTGTTCCTTATTGGGATTTTATAGTTGCATGAGAAGAGGTTGACAAAGAGTGCTGAAGTACTAGATAAGAATCAGAGTTATGTAACCTTTAAGGAAGGGCATTCCTCCTCCTTAATCATATAACTTATCTCTAATGCTTGTTTGGCCATGAAGACAACATTTATTACATGAGGGGATCATATTAATTGTGAATGTGCTTGGGCCACAGCAAGCTCAGTGAGCTCGGTGCTGTTAGTGAAGACACTGAACATGAGTCGAGCTCTGGGAGCTGGATATTACAGCTCCTGGGTGAAGGGTGACAGCTATTCAACAGCATGTCAGATTCTAGGCCTTGTACGTTTCTATTTTGTTGGCTGCTTCAATAAAACAAATTAATCTAGTTAATGATGGCCATAAAAAATGATATACTTGAATCACTGGTAGAGAAAAAGTCAGAAATGTCTAAAAATAGATTTGGAATTGTGTTTCGGCATATCTTAATTAAAGCCAGGCCTTGTGGTTTAGCCAAGCATTGGCCAGCCTAGCACACACTGATGGTAATATACATAACTTACTACCCATACACACTGTTGACACACTGCATACAAATATATAATCACAATCTGATAGCACTACTTACTAATCAGTGTCTCTTTGTGAAAGATGCGCTATCATCCACCTCCCACAATATGACTATGCAGAGTGAGCTGTAACTCACTGCTGTCATCCACTTTAACAAAATAATTGAAAAAGTGCTTAACAGAACATTTAATGCAGTTGATGAGACTGCACAGAATTTCAATGGCCCTGACACCCTGATAGAAAACATCAATCCTAACACATTGACCAACTTGTTAAACTTCTCAAGAACTGGAAAACAAACTGAGTCAGACATAATCAAACAGCACCTGCTTCAATGACATGTTGGCGAAACAGAAAACAGTAAGGAACAACTTGGGATTGCAAGTGCAAACTAGAGACCAAAGCAGCAGACACACCAGACTGGGAAAGGCTTTGAAGAGTCGACCATAAAGCTGTTAAGAGAAAGGACTATTTTGCTACAAGTATTTCTGAGTTATTAAATTAGACAAACAAGATTTTCAACAAACTCAGTTATCCATCATAGAATTCTTAATAATCATAGCGAATGCAACTTGGCAACACCACAATGACTTCCAAGGGTTCTTCAATCCAAGACAGCAAAAATCGGTATTTTCGTCATAAAAAAGTCAGCCTCTACTTTTCCATCATATTACATCTCAAAATGACGCAAATGCTGTGCAAACAAAGTATAAATGTGGGCCTCAGTTTGCTGCAGACATCACTCATTGCCTTCCACCCTATAATGAAGAAGGAGGCAATATTGGCTTTGACATCTCAGATATACAATCAACCAGGTGAGCTGTGCACACCTACCAGCCTTTAACAATTTATTTCAGCATTCATTTCTAATATGACAAGTAAGGAAAATGTACTGTTCTCCAATAACCCTGGACTCAGTCAGCCGAAAATGCTGCATCATCAAACTCCTGTAGAAGACATTGATCGGACTGGGAACTAATGCGCAAAAAACAACCTTTCATACTAATATGACATCTTAGAAACAGTTAAACAAGGAAAAGCTCCTGGAACAAAGCCAATATTTTCAAGGTCAACAGTGTGCCTTCATACCTGTGAAAGGAACTAAAATGCAGGGCCTAATTTGAGCTTGTGGTTGCAGGTGGGGCCCACTTGCGCTTATTGTCAGGACCAGCTCTTCTTATTCCTCAACAGTCTTTGATCCAGAGCATAGGAGAGAAAAACACTTAAGGAAGAAAGAAGGAGGAAGAGAAAATCGGAAAAACATGGCATAGGAAGGAAGCAGGACCTTGCAAGAGTGAGATTAAGGGGTTGGCAGTGTATGCTGGTGAATTAAATAGGCATGAGGTGAATCAAGATTTGAAAGCTTTAGTGTTTGTCACGCTGACATTAAATAGCGCCAACCATAAGCTAATGAGCAAAACTTTCAGTGCCTACACTTATTCTTTTACAAATTAAGCACTGCTAAAATGATACCCCTTTGCAAACATCATCACCAACAATGAGGACTAGTGTGACACCCCAATATTGCCCACCCCCACAGTAACATGAAACACTGTGATGCCCCAATATCCTACTGAAAAATAATTGAAAGGAATGCCCAAAGGAGCCTTAGTAAGAATGTAACAAAAACAATAACCAAAACTAACCTCTCTGGATCTCATCTGTGATCGTCCTCACATTAGGAGTAACTCAGGATCCTGACCCCTCAGCCCTGCAGTTCAATGTCTTCATGCACACACTGGTATGGGTATTAGGAGAGTACAATATCCACATGCGCACACTGGTACAGGTATTAGAGGGTACAATGTGTGCTTTCAATGTCACTTAAATCCTAGATATCATGCACTGCAATCCAACAAATAAATATAAAGGTTAACGAGTAACTGTCTCCAAACACCTCTTGCTAGGTAATGTGACAAATGTGAACTGTTTGTGATGACGTCTGCTCAAGGCATTGTCATTGTGTTTTGGAAAAAGATTGATTCATTTTATGTATCTGGTTAACAGAGAATTTGTATCTAAAAGGTAAAGTCATCCGATGTACATCCCATTTGCTAGTATTTATAATTTGCTCATAGTGTTGAATTTGACCTTGTGAGAGTGCATAGAATCATTCTCACATTTTGAAATGACGATGTCAAGAGAACATACCTACAGTCCAACTTCTTGTGGTCCTATATGTGATGAAGATACATGGATGTGTGAAGATTAGGAGATTCATCTTTGGAACCTGGTTCCATTCCGCTAGTTCTCAATCCTTTGCAAGTTTTATTTTCAATATAGTCAATGAATTGGTATGTTTAACTGAGATTTGAAGCTCAAACGTTTGTAAATAGTGTGATGTTCTTCAATGCTGTATAATGTGCTCATGGATGGTCAAGGATGTTCCTCCGTTTAAACAAAAGAGAATTTTGCTAGTTGGATCTCTCCGACTACAATGAAACAAAGGCACATATTTAAGTTTGTTCAGTAATTTGGTAAAGTTATTGAAGGTCTGATGTATTACCTCTCTTCCTGGAAGAGTGCAACCTTGATTTTCTGGCTAGAACAATGTTTAGAAAGCTGGAATAAAGCTTTCCTATAAATTGACACTTGTGACTGTTGTAAAGCAAATTACTTTCTTGCATGTAGAAAATCAGATAGCCAGGTGCGTATGTTATAAGAGGAAGGTTTATTATTTAAGGTAAATCTTAGTTACAGGTAATAAGTAAGATGGTAAATGCCTATGTAAACGCCCGACTAGGAGTAGAATCCTTGCTGCTCAGCCCACTCTCTCCCACTGACAACATCCCAACCAGGCACTCATCAGCATTCAATTACATCACACTCACACTGGCTGAGCAGCAGGGAACTGGTAACTAACGAGAGAATGCATAGCAACAATTCAAGTCACAAAAGTGACCTACAGATTGACCTATTGTTTTGGACCATAGTTTGATAGTTTCAAATGTAATATGACGATGCCATCATAAAAAATTCAAGACTATAGGAACTTTCATTTTAACTTAAATCATGTGATGCATTATGAATAGTCAGATCAACTGCACGTCATCCTATTTGTAAAACGTGTACATAGCAGTTGACGGTATTCAAAAGATCATTATGCCTGTGTCGATTTTCCCCCATCACTTTGTTTAGATTCATAACAGTGGTAGTATGCTGCCTAATATTTGCATTAATTACAAGGCGGTGATTTAGACTTAGGACAAACTGAGCATGATTCATGTTGAGGCTGCTTGCACTACATGTCAGTGGTCCTGGAGCAACTTTCAGATTTGGGGTGCTGTTACATCAGTGAACTCATATGGGTTCTGAAAATCCTCTCACTGTGCAGCCAGAGAACGAAAAGTAAGCAAAGTACCCATGTGAAAAGAATTAAGCGAGATGTCAGATTAGCCTGACATTTGACTTCTGCCACTAAACTCTGAGCAAACTTAAGAAGATAAAAAAAACTTTTAAAGCCATCTTTAATGCCCATTTACCTTCAACCTCTGCATGGTTATTTTGGGGATGCTGCAGCACCCCCAGCAGCAGTATTTCCTACGCTGATGCTGCGTTGTGTTGCCCTTTCCTGCGAACTGCCTCAGCCTTTCCAAAGTGAATGATTCATTAATCCTGAGATGCATCAGTTAAAAGTTCTTAGTGAGGAGAAAACTGATGAATTTGGTAATAATAATGTCACATAAGTTCACCTTGCACATCATTTTTTAACAGTAATACATAGTAATATGGAGGGATGGATAGGCACACCTGAATCTCAGCATTCAATTTTACATGTACAGGCACTGTGATTCCTGTTGTTACATTCTACAGGGATCAAAATGCCAAAATAAGTGGAACATTGGACACTCATTTTCAAGGAGAGTTTCCAGTAGTTCTTGAGACATGTGTATCCTCTCCCTGATGCCCACAAACTTCTTACATTGGGGTCCAGTCACAAAAGCTTTTATGAGTAATGGAAGTAGTACTATAGGAGTATGCTTTAACATACTCAGACATGTCTTTGTGATTTCGACGTGAAACATCCAACTCCTTATTAGTATAACTGCAAGGAAGACATTGTACTTTAAAGTCATCCTAATTATAGATATTCCCTGAATATTCCGTGTTGGACCTGGCCCTTTTTTCAGGTGCATCCCCAGACTTTTCACCTCCTTCCTCCTATTTTTTTTACACTTGCTGTTGGATCTAGGACTCTGAGCACTTTATCACTGCTGATAAGTCCTAAAGTGCAGGTGCGCTCCCTTCTAAAGTTGGTATGATTGGCTCACACTTAATTGGCATATTTAATTTACCTATAAGTCCCTTTTAGAATGGTATCTCTATGTTTAAGGTCTGTAAATTAAATGCTACTAGTGGGCCTGCAGCGCTGCTTGTGCCACCCACAGAACTAGCCTTTCAAACCTGTTTCTGGCCTGCAAGCACAGGGCCTGCGTGCTCAGTTTTCTGCCACAGGGACCTGGCATCTAAATGTACTTGCCAGGCCCAGAACTCCCCCCTTTTACTACATGTAAGTCACCCCTAAGGTAGGCCCTAGCTAGCCCTATGGGCAGGGTGGTATGTATTTAGAAGGCGGGACATGTGCCTGGTTGAATGGCCTGTCCTGGTAGTGACAAACAGCCAACTTGGTTTCTCACTGCTGTGAGTGCTACTTCTCATAGGATTGCAATGGAAATGCCCTGCCTTATGTCTAGGGGGTATTGTCTGATTTATGAGGGGTAGCGTAGCCATGTTTGGTATGGTTGTAATGGTAGAGAGAAATGCTGCTTACACATGTAGGTGGATTTTTTATTATTATTACGGAAATGCCACTTCTAGAAAGTGAATATTTCTCTGTGCTTATGACTATGGTGTTTTGAAGCTTGACTCTAATCCACGTCTGGGCAGAGTGACAGTTGGGCTTTGTGTGTACTTTTCAGACAGCCTGTACACAGGGAGGGTGGAGGGTGTCACAGAGGTGCATCTACGTATTGAATGGTCTTCCTGGGCTGAGAGGAGGGGAGGTGGGGTATAGCTGCATCTGTAAAGGCTGTGTCATGGCCTCACACAAAGGGCTTGTTTACCCCCAACTGATGTCTGGAGCCTGTGCTGGAGGAGAGAATGAATATAGGGCCTTGAGAGCGCTTTGGCTCATCGGCACTTGGAAAGCACTCTTCAGTGCCTCCCCAGGAGGAAATCACTTCCACAACCCGGGCATTCTTCATTCACAAGTGCGTTGGCAAAGAGCTGCCCCTGAGGCACGAAGAAAAGAAACCTGGAACGAACATGCTCCTAGCAGTGCCCTTGTGGCGATGCACACTCCTAGGAGTGCCCCCGGGGCACCAGCCAGCACCAACTCCTGCCCGATCACAGAAATTGTAGGTGCCCGCTTTTTGGGTACGGGCCCCTGTATTAAATCGGAGGGGGTGCGTGCCACCCCCCTCCTCCACAATCATCAATGAGGTCCCCAGACTGAGTGCCAAAGAGCCCCTCACATAGAGAGACAGGTACCATTTTTATGCCATACGTGTTGCTATTGTTATCGTATGTGCATTTATGTTCATCTGTTTCCTTTGACCTGCCACATATTTTCTGATGTTCCTTTTATGGGCATTCTGGGAACGTTATACTAATCTGGGTTTATGACTTGCCATGTGTTTCCTAATGTTCCTGGTATGAGCATTTATGAGAATCTTATGACGTGCATTACTGTAGTAATATTTTTCCTGACTTCCTCTTATGTTGCAGAATAATGAATAACCTGTTTGTTATATGTGACTACTGCTGATTTCTGCAGAGTAACAGTACTGTGTAATGTTCTGACAACTGCTTGGGGAGCAGGATATTACTGACATGTTGTGTTTGGTCTAATAATGTTGAGTACAACACAGTTTATTTTTATGTAACTTAGTGTTGTGTTTCCTTTGTGGAGGGTATAGTGCATCACATGTGTTGTGTGTGCTGCACAAATGCTTTACACATATCCTCTGTGATAGGCCTGGCTGCTCATGCCAGGGGGTGAGCAGAGGTTACCTTGGGTGTGTAACTTCCTCGCCCTGACTAGAGTGGGTGGGTTCTGCCTGTCTTAAGTGCATACTCTAGCCAACCAGAAATCCCATTTCTAACGTTCTGATTTTATTCCCATTTTAAATATTGTGGTGCCAAGCAACAAAGAAATGTAAGATAGGGTGAAGAGTACGGAAAGAGTACTACTTTACACACTACGAAAGTCCTTCTGGATAGGGTCTAAAAAGTATTAGCATGTTTTGTAACCACAAGAGTAGTCATATTTGTGCATAACTTTGCAGGCCTTTTTTCCACTTGCCCCCCTTTCCACCAGTCCCCCCTCGTTGTAAATGTGTGCATTGGGATTCATAGCAGTGAAAAATGGTAATTTGTATGTGCTGGGTTCGATAATGCAAAGTATTTTAGCGCATCAGTTCATTATTTCTCATTATATTGGAGGCATAGTTTTGAAAGTGGTGCGCATTACTTACACTCTCCACTCAACAGAAATACATTAGGGCACTTTTGTAATATCCAATGCACACTTGTATCACATTATATATGAGATTGGCTCACATGACTGACTCCAGTAGTGTCCCGAACAGCTGTAATTTTCAAATGCTTGTGGCGCACTGCATCTACACACTTTCAGTTCCATTTATGGACTTAAAGTCACTGAGTTCACCTCTTTAAATGTATTTCCAAAGAGCTGCAACAAACATGAGAAAGTGTTGGCACTTTTGTGTTCTGGCATCATTTATTCAGCCATTACTTGAACAGATTTATAGACTTGGTTCACAAAGGTTAATGCATAATTGAGGTTGGGCTGTATTCTCCTATAAGTCTTTCGATTCTGAAAGCATTTAAGCGAAAATCTTGCACGTGAAAATCTCCACTAAGCAAGAACTGTTTGAAGACTGCTTTTTAAAATGTCTATTGTATTTGATTCTGTATTGTGGACTCGCCTCTTGTAGATGCTTGCAGGTATTTCTTTAGGAAATGGTGGCACGATAAAACGAATGATTTATTTTACATTTGCAAAGTTAAAAAAAGGAACTGGACACTAGGGAAAAGGAATCTATCATAGATCCTGGATGGTCGGACTCTATAGTATAACTACAGAATCTCCACCTGGAATGTGTTTGCCGGCCAAAATCGAAAAAGATCTCGTACACCGAAACATTATCCTTAAAATCTGTCATTAATTCCAACCTCTTGAGCCTATGAAGAAATACCCTAAAGCATAACTTTTGTCTGACGGCTCAGTTGCCAATTCCTACACAGTTTCCTGTACTGGACAAGCCTGCAGGAAGAAGTAGGTAATACTACTTCCCATTCACGTGCAAGACTGTCCGAAATCTGAGCGTGACAGTGTCAGCTTGGAGCAGTTCGCACAGCATCCTTAGAATAGAATCAACTGCTTCTATTCCACCAATACCACAATAGGGTTTATACTATTTGGAGAAGATAAAATGATAACCCCATACTTTTGGTCCTGAATTTATGAAGGGCTACGAAGGACTACATATTCCAGAGTGCAAAGAAAAAACCTGGGCTGAATGAGCTGCTCAAACACATACAAGGGAAACTTGTGAGGTATTCTGGTGCAGGTGGTCTTTTCTTTGGTCTGTGTATATCTACCTGCCACACTTAACTGCTGTAACGGTTATGCAGTCTGACCATCACACTGTATAGAAGTCTCGCTTCACTGTTCAAGTCCTGTCACCGGATCCTCAAATTTATCATGTGTGAAAATTAGACGTTGTGGAAGTCTGACCTCTGCTGAGAGTTGCCTGGCACCTGCTATATGTGATCATCAGCCCTCACCCATATAGTGGTTGAGGAACTGTAAAAGGCGCTGTGCGAGGAATATCACTGTCTGGGTCTCAAACGCAGCTTTACATGACAAACCTGACACACGGAGTGGGGACTGAGAACAGTGGGTGCTAGGCCACATGCAGAGCTGACCACACTTCATCGTATCCTCCAGTCGATGTGTGTCAGCGGGCCCATAAGTAATGGCACCAGATGCAAGGCCTCTCACACTCCTGCCCTCCAACTCCAGAGGCCTGTGATTCCACTGGTCACCTTTTATAATGTAACAAAGGCCTGGCACAGCTTACTCATCATCAAGGACCAGGATGTCCTCACAAAGGGAAGGCATTTTCCTGAGAGACAATTCATCTGATAGAACAAAACAAAGTGCTCAGACTTAAGAGGCAAGCCTCTCATTGTGAACAGAAACCTATTCCTTCACCAGTTATACATTTCTTGTCCCCCATGTTTAACAAATCAACCATTAATTGTTTGTCCAGTATATGTAACCACAGCATTGCAATCATCCGATTCCCATTCTGACATACTTTGGATACCTTCACAAGAAGCAATTGTCTTATGAGGATTCAAACTACTTCTGCTTGACTCTACTACTTTGAGATACTTTGGCATTCT
This sequence comes from Pleurodeles waltl, assembly GCF_031143425.1. Taxonomy (NCBI): domain Eukaryota; kingdom Metazoa; phylum Chordata; class Amphibia; order Caudata; family Salamandridae; genus Pleurodeles; species Pleurodeles waltl. Next base: position 936,436,483 of record NC_090445.1, read on the forward strand.
AGTCTCTCAAATCAACATAATTTTCAAAACAGTAACTTTTCTGTAATATGGTGTGTCCACATGTTTGCAGTCAGGCGACCCAGTACTTCCTTTCTCTAGTTTTAATGAATTAGACAAAATATATTCATAAATGCACTGTAACGTTCTCTCATGTTGTGCTCCAATATTTAAGCAGAACTCTGTGTATCATCTGCCTTTCACAGGTTCTCCTTTGTCAGACTTTGTGAGTCTCCCCTTTGGACAATTTGGGGCTATATCAAGCTTATTCTTGAACATTCAAGCATAGGAACACAGTTATTCCATGATTTGGTAATATTCCCTCACTATACTGCATGTCATGACAAAATATCACTTTCAATAAATTGATCCAACCAGCACAATGGAAGGTAAATCTAGTGCAAGTTGATAACTAGTTAAGAACAGTAAATATATACTTATCTTGAGTATGCAGCGGTAGGCAATGCATTGGATGCAATATTTTTGTAGATCTTTATTACTGACCATGGTATAATGTTGAAGGACCAAGCAGGTTTCTAATGAAGAGGGATATTTAAACGTCAACAAAACAAGCGATAACTATTAAACTGTTGCTCAAACATGTCTGACCAAACTCATTGTATAAGGCAAGACTCATTGATGAAACATGCCTTCACCATGTGGGCCATTTTCCCATCTTCTCCCTGCTGCTGCTCTCTTCTCTCACAACATAGACTCGATACTCTCTATCATCCCTCGTATGATGATCACTTTAAGATATCACTTAAAACAACTTCTGTCTTATTTTATCAGTACCTGTCATTGAACAACCATTGTTCTGCCCCTGACCGTATCTCATTCAATCATAAGCATATATCAGCTGCCTACAAACTCAGCTCATGTAAGTGGCCCATAAAGCATCCAGGTGTGTCCCCAGATGTACCTTTCTATCGTTCTATTGTGCGATGCTATTCATGAAAGATTTTATGATACTGGAACTTCTTTTGTATAGGTTATATATTAATATCACACCGCTCTCCTGTAGTTAAATGACCTGTACTCTCTTGAAACTATTACAGTTTTCTGTAGTTTAATTTACAGCCATGTCTCATTTTCATATTTTTTACAACCGCTCAATCATATTTCATCCTGTTTCGGGGGACATGTCCGATGTAATTTCTGAAAGGCTACAATCTGTGTGTCTCTGAAATTGTCCCCTATAAGCTGTAAGAAAACCATGGCACATCAGGGACATGTGTAAGTTGCACAGGCAAATTAACATAGTTCATAAAGACAAGAAATCTGCCATGCCACCATGGTAAGGTGGACCTTCTGACAGACTTTTTTCCCTGATTGTGCTCCTGGCATGCAGAACTGTTTCAAGGGGAACATTTAGTGGCCTAGCTTCTTATAGATGTGCTGCATCTGTACCAATGGCAGTGTTGTGGTTGGCTACCTAAGCCCAAATCACACTTTAGATTTTAGGAAGCTTGACCTTATTGAGATTACATTTTGAGTTTTTCCTTTGTGTTCTTGCTTCTCACACACATATCTAGCTACCTCAATCACGTATCCTTAATGTTTTCCAAATTGACAATGGTTTGTTTTTTATCTGTGTGGGATCTCTATGACTGGAAATCACTGCATTCTTGCAACCTTTATTTAAATGTCCATCATTACATCTAACAGGTTCCACCATAATGGAGGTAGCTGTTCCAAGAACACTGATTGCCTTATTTGGATCACTCGTAAAATGCCTGCTGAGATACAGATTTTTTATCTAATAGAGGTTTAAATAGTAGAGACTCCGCGCTATGATTAGTTTGTGCATGCTTATCAGAAGGGTTATTTTGCTGTATCCTTTGTGCTCTTTGAATTTCTTGTTGTGAATCAAACGCCATTTTCAGCAGACCATACTTTTAATAACTCAACATGTCATTTACAAAGATCTACTTGGGAATCCTGAAAAAGTACCTTTTGCCCCACCAGTTCATTTCCTCCCAACCTGTTTGCACTGTTTCAGAGTGGCTGTTTCTTATAGTAGTTCATATCTGTACATTTCTGCAACTGATTCTTGAAGGTGTGTGTTAGAAATGGGATCTTTGGTTGACAGTCAGGTTACCCCCTGTTCAAGCAAGGACCCTCACTCTAGTCAGGGTAAAAGAGAATCACCCTCAGCTAACCCCTGCTTACCCCCTTGGTAGTTTTGAAGAGCAGTAGGCTTAACTTCAGAGTGCTAGGTGTAAAGTATTTGTACCAACACACACAGTAACTTAACGAAAACACTGCAAAATGACACAGCACAAGTTTAGAAAAATAGAAAATATTTATCTAAAGAAAACAAGACCAAAACGACAAAAATCCCCAGTACACAAGTCAAGTTATCAATTAAAAAGCAAAATGAGTCTTTATGTAGTTTAAAACACACACTAACACTGTTAGTGTGAAAATGTACCTTGGGTGTGTTAAAAATAACCCCTTACGGGCAAGTGTGCGTCAAAAAGGGCTTGCGATGCATCGATTCCACTCACGAGCGGGACCTTGCGTCGTTTCTCCTTTCATCGGGTTGGGGCGCATCCGATCCTTCTCCCCGCAGGAGAGCGATGCATCGATCCCGTCCGCACTCTCGGGTCCGGGTAGGCCTTGCATTGTTTTCACATGCCCAGTGGTGCCTGCATCGGAAATCCAGCCGCACGATGATCCAAAACCCACGCAGTGCGGGTTGCGATCTCCCAGCCTCTGTCAGCGATGCTGCGCATTGTTTCTCCAGCTCCGTGCGTCGATTCTTTGGTCGCGTTTCCGGCAAGCATCGATTTTTAGCCACAGAGCCAGAGGTGTGTCGTTTCTTCAGCCGCAGATCAGAGTTGCGTCGATCTTTTCCCCGCATGTCGCTCTGTGCATGGATTTCTTCCTCTTACGCTGCCAGCTTCTCCTTTCAGTGTCCCAGGAACTGGATGGGCACCACAGGGCAGAGTAGGAGTCTCTCCAGAGACTCCAGGTGCTGGCAGAGAGAAGTCTTTGCTGTCTCCGAGACTTCAAACAACAGGAGGCAAGCTCTAAATCAAGCCCTTGGAGATTTCTTCTCAAGATGGAAGGCACACAAAGTCCAGTCTTTGCCCTCTTACTCTGGCAGAAGCAGCAACTGCAAGATAGCTCCACAAAGCACAGGCAGGGCAGCTCTTTTTCCTCAGCTCTTCAGCTCTTCTCCAGGCAGAGGTTCCTCTTGTTTCCAGAAGTGTTCTAAAGTCTGCGGTTTTGGGTGCCCTTCTTATACCCAATTTCTCCTTTGAAGTAGGCCTACCTCAAAGTAAAGTCTCTTTTGAATGTGAAATCCTGCCTTGCCCAGGACAGGCCACAGACACTCACCAGGGGGTTGGAGACTGCATTGTGTGAGGGCAGGCACAGCCCTTTCAGGTGTGAGTCACCACTCCCCCCCTCCTTCCTAGCACAGATGGCTCATCAGGATATGCAGCCTACACCCCAGCTCCATTTGTGTCACTGTCTAGTGTGAGGTGCAACCAGCCCAACTGTCAAACTGACCCAGACAGGGAATCCACAAACAGGAAGAGTCAAAGAAACGGAATAAGTAAGAAAATGCTCACTTTCTAAAAGTGGCATTTTTAAACACACAATCTTAAAATCAACTTTACTAAAAGTTGTATTTTTAAATTGTGAACTCAGAGACCCCAAACTCCAAATGTCCATCCGCTCCCAAAGGGAATCTACACTTTAATCAGATTTAAAGGTAGCCCCCATGTTAACCTATGAGAGGGACAGGCCTTGCAACAGTGAAAAACGGATTTAGCCATATTTCACTGTCAGGACATATAAAACACATCACTATGGCCCTCATTACAAGATTGGCGTTATTGAACGCCTACCCCCACGGCGACGGCCGCCAACATACCGCCGCCTTGGGTACCAGCCGGCAACGCATATTATGACCGCCGGCAGTATACCGCCAGAAATCTGGCGGACACTACCGACGGTCATGGCGGTGGACGGCGGTAAGGCGGCGCTGCTGACACAGCACCGCCACGCCAGCAAAACACTGCCGACCGTATCATGACCAATGATACGGCCTGGTGGTGTTTTGCTGGCGGACGCTGCTGCTGACAGCAGCGCCGCAGACCGTGTCCAGCCGGAAGACGCCCTGCAAGCTGGGTTCTCTGACCGGAGAGGGGGGTAGAGGGTGTTGTGTGTATGTGGGAGGGGGTGTATGTTTTGGAATGTGTGCATGTGGGTGTGAGTCGCGGTGGTTGCATGCGTGAATGAGTGAATGTGCGTGTTGTGTGTTGTCGATGCATGTGTGTGACAAGGTATGTTGGTGTATGTTGTGGCGTGTTGGAATGTATGTTTGCAGGCGTGGGTGGATGTGGGTATGCGTGTGTGCATGTGTGTATGTGGGTGCGCGTGTGGGTGTGTATATGTGCGGGGGGCACGAGAGGGAGGGGGAGGGCAGGGGAGGACTCTGGAGAGGGGGTGGGGGCGGAGGTACAGAAACCACGGAAACCATGGCGGTAGGCCGGGACGTAATGCTGAGGGTGGAAATGTGATGGCCGCCAGCCTGGAGACCGAAGTCTCCAGCCCAGCGGCTGTTACCACCCTGGTGGTCAGGGTGTTAAAGCGGTGGTTTTGGATGGCGGTAACCGCCATGTTCCAAATCCTGATTTTTTTACCGCTGGCCTGTTGGCGGTATTACCACCACTTTAATACCGACCGCCAGGGTAGTAATGAGGGCTTATATGTCCTACCTTAACCATACACTGCACACTGCCCTTGGGGCTACCTAGGGCCAACCTTAGGGGTGTCTGACATGTAAGAAAAGGGAAGGTTTAGGCCTGGCAAGTGGGTTCACTTGCCAAGTTGAATATTACAATTAAAACTGCACACACAGACACTGCAATGGCAGGTCTGAGACATTATTACAGAGCTACTTCTGTGGGTGGCACAACTAGTTCTGCAGGCCCACTAGTAGCATTTGATTTACAGGCCCTGGCACCTCTAGTGCACTTTACTAGCGACTTACTAGTAAATCAAATATGACAATTACATACACATTTTGGAAAGGAGCACTTGCACTTTAGCACTGGTTAGCAGTGGTAAAGTGCCCAGAGTAACAAGAACAGTAAAATCAGAGTCCAGCACACATCAACAACCTGGGAAACAGAGGCAAAAAGTTAAGGGAGACCACGCCAAGGATGAAAAGTCTAACAGTGTGCATTTCTATTGTCATGTTCTCTACCTAGGTGTGAGTATTTTTTGTATTCTATGATGTTGTGGTCACACATACTATTATGAGCTCTTGTATCCCAATTTCAAGTATAAACAGAGCCTCTTTGAGGCATCGGAGCAGTTTATTTTGTCATTTTCTCTCAATGTGGAGCCTTCTATGATATGCTCTGGTTTCCACGTGTTGTACCTGTTTTCACTTCAAATTTATGTTCGCAAAGCTTTCTCTCTATAAAGTAATTTTACTGCACCAATGATATTCCGTGTGTAACAGCAACTGATGATCTCAGAGAGATATCACAGTGTACTATATATACAAATTGAATTTGGGGGACGTCATAACCATCAGACATAGTTCCACTTGAGCAATGCAATGTTTGAAAAACTAAAGAGATAGATAGTATTGGTGTCAGCACGTGTGTGCATTATGTCTTGACAAAAAGCGTGTACAAAGTTTAGCTGGGATGAGTATTTTAAACGAAAACGTGAGATCAGTAAATGGTACTGAGTTGCTGATTTGCAGTAATACTGCAGGCTTAACATTGGTAGTGATGAGAAAAGAAGATGCAAATTCTTGCCTTTATCTTCGCAGCTTCTACAGAAAGTCAAACTTCTTTGTAAAACACCCACTTGACTGAAAGTACGTTTATTGCAATTTGCATTTTATTTAAATAAACAGATGTCATTGGAATATTTGTAGGTTCAGTTATTTAATGGGACCGCAACGGAAAACGTCTTACGTATTTAATTTTGCCTTTTAACTATTTTTGATGCCTAAAAGTGTTAGGAACATACAGAGAGGTATACGTTTCTGTCAGGCAATAAAGACTTGCAATACATCAATACATGCCACAAGCCAATCTGCGGACAGAGCGATATTTGAGTTTCTTTCAGCATTGGAGGTATCCCGCGCAAGAAGGGGAAGCCACAACCCGCAGTGGGATTGGTCACCTAAATATTTGCAACACGATTTCAAAGACTGAAAAAAAGTGGTAATACAGAGAGGGATAAAAGTGGCAAAGTGGCATTCTGCATTGGACCTTTCAAGCACCGATGCCCACTCACTGAGAGGGAGTCACACTCGTCTTTAAAGGCGCGGGCTGTCAATCATGCAGGTTATTTAGGGGCGCTTGGATTTCAGCTGCTATACCTGTCTCGCCTTTGTCACCTCTCGCAATACACTTTCTGGTCTCAGGGGTCAAGGAGACAATAGCAGTGAAAGAAAGTAAATTGGGATAAAAGAACCACGTTTATTTTTTTAATTCTTCCTTCATGACTCCCCCTTGCCAATCATCAACAAGTAAGAGGCTGCTGAAATGGCTAAGCGAGGCACATGGGGATCCCCCAGTGATCACATGGGTGGGGCACAGTGTGCATAATGTAACACCCAGCCCCCTTCACACTTTAATTAATCTACATGCATACTAGTCACAGGTCACAACCCCTTCACAATAGTTTGTACTCCATGATGTAGGACAGTGAGAAATGCCAAATAGCTCTGCATATCCAGCCTGCAAACAGAAACCTTCACCAACATCATTAAAGACTAAAAAAAAGGTAATGGCAACACAATTTATGAGATTACCAGACTGATCCAAGAAAGATGTGTTCAGTCAGTCTTAGCTGCGACTTACCAACTGGAAGGAAGCCCCACTCCCAGTATACTTAGCACAGCATGAACATGTGATATGGTTCACAGCACAATGAAGTCAGTTGTAAACTAATGGAGCTCCGTGATACAACTCTCATCTCGTGATTAGAATTAAGGTAGAGACAAAAATCAATAATGCTTTTCTAGGAACTTAGGGCCATATGTACGAACACTTTTTCCCATATACACAGAATGGGTAAAAACCTTTGCTACATCTGGCACTTACTGTTAGTTCAAACAAAAAGAAAAATATCTGAAGAAAGGCTTGGCAATATATAAACTTGGGATAGTAAAAAATGGATCTGAATGTGGGTGGGCAAATACAGGGCCTAATTTAGGGATTTGCCTGAGTCTCACGGTCTGCCAGTGGTAATAAACTCTGCAGCCCTGGTAGACTACTTGCCAATGTATTAAGAGACGCTGTTACTGGCAGCCGCAAAGAGGGAAAAAAAGTACATCGATGTACTTACACCGATGGCCTCAAGTTCTTCAGGCCATCTGTATAAGGTTTCTGCTGACAAATGCAGCAGACACATGACAGTCTATTGAACTCTAAATATAGAGGGAAATCAGTTTTGCAGACATCATACTCTGCCACATTTGAGCCGGAGTACTGTGTCTGCCAAAATGTAAATCTTGCCCATTTTTCCTTTGCTAATTTCCAAAACAAGAGAACTGTGTATGTTTAACCTTCCCTTTTGAGGTACCTACCCAGGTACGAACCCCTGAAATAGATAACCACAGCAAGTTACACATGGGGTATATGACTAGCACAGCAAGTCATCTTTACAAAATTAAGATCATGTATCAAAAGCAGCGTGGAAGTACCAATGCCAGAGAAAGCAAATGACATTTCAGGTAAATATAAACTGTGGACATCACAGCTTTATTGTCATAATCTCTGTGTGCTAGGTTCAATACACAAAATACAGGTCACACAAACCATGGGTGGGAATGACAGCCTCTTACCAATAGTTCATGAAGATAATAAGCACTTCTCTGTGCAAGTTGTTTGACATATGAGTGAGCTAGTTTCCGCCACTGCAACTCCAGAGCTGTTTTACCACTAAGTGACCCTTTCTTTTGTTCCCAGAAATTTCAGAGAGAGCGTAACTTGGCTGTGCCATTACATCTCTTAAAACATGAAATGAAGGAGTGGTTGTTTTCTGCTTAATGGTGTAAATGATTTCATTTAAACGTGGTGCACTGTAAGACATACGAGTAAAGAACACAGATGAATGCAATGTTTCATGTATGCCATATTTTAGCATCAGTTTGAAAGAATGTTTGTTATAGCATTTTAGCAAAGTTATTCTTTATAATCATTATGCATTTTGATATAAAAGATATATATAATTTATTTAACCTGAAAAGTGTACTTGTGTTTAATTAGTTTGGCCAGAGTAAAGGCTCTGTATACTTTTCTTGTGTTCTAACTTTCAATATGACATTTTTCTAAAGCTGCAGGTGTCAGGATTAGAGACCAAATTAATAGCAAGCTCATTGTGCGAGAAAGCTCGGAGGAATGCTTATCAAGGAGGAGAGGAGTAGCCTAGGTTGGCAGCTGCAACTTTTGTGAAATTCCAAAGAGCTAGGGTGTACCAAGTTCAACACTGAAAACTTCTAAAGGCTAAGGTGTCAATTAGCAACTTGTGATTTGTGATAATGTTTTGGAACAGGGAAATGTATTTGCCTCTGAGATCACCCTTGGAAGAATCAATATTTAAGTATGGTTTAGTTAGCAGTGAGATGCAGATTCCCTCTGTCTTTATCTGATAGCGGACAGCACTGAGATACATTCCTTGAACTTTAAATTTCTATGTGGCTTCTTGCCACCATACCATTCTTGATGGAAACTTCTACAGAAGTGCTGTTGTGATGACTACTTTTCTTTCTGAACTCATAGAATATTAGCCTAGTTAATATTGTAGATCAAATGGTTAGGCAGGAAAACCTTGATTCAAATTTAATGCATCAAATGTTTTTCCTTATTTTAGGCATTATCGCTATTGGTTTGGTGTTATTTAATATGCTAATCAAATTCAATATTGTATGATGTTGTGATTCTCCTTTGCTTATTTTGTACATTTATACTAAGATTTTGAGACTCATGTGTACGTTTGACTTTGAGTCTGAAATAAAGCCCTTTGAACTTTAAATTGGTCTCTGGAGTTAAATGTGTGACCATTGAGTTACACTGTAATTAATTTGAATAGTTTGATTCATTGCCTCCTCATCTTTCATAACAGAGAAGAAAAGATTAATCGGACCCCAGATTCAGAGATAGGGCCCAGTGCTGGATCACTTCCTGTCCTCTCTCCTTCTCAGTGGCTACACCAGGCCTTTTTTCAGGGTTCTAGCTCCTCCTCTACAGTCATTACACAACCTTCTCTGAATTCTACCACCAAGTGTAACTCTATCTTCCAAGCATAATGGAGCTCTGAAAGCTCTGCATAATACTGAACAGTGCTGCCTTGCAGATTCCCTAACACTGAAAATAGGACTCCATCAGAAGGGACATGAAAGCCCTTCACTGACAAACCATAAATGACAATATGGACGTAGATACTGTGTTTCACATATAGCACTTATTACCTGAAGATTCCCAGTACCTAGTCAGGAGAAAAAAGCCCTACATGAAGTTGGCCACCTTAAGTACAACTAGCAATCCACTCAGCATGATATCATGATTTTGGGGGCAGATCACCTGACATTCAGTGCCCCTTCCCACATGAGAATGACCTCTTAATGTATCAGAAATAGAAGGAGACTCTATTAAGTGTTGAAGGGGCCTAAATACCTAAGAATGTGTGGCTGGGTTAGGGGACACAGAACACCATATTGTGGAACCAAATGGATCCAAGAGCCTGAGGGGACCAATGCTAATATGTTATAAAAACAACCTAGAGTCTAATGACTAAAGAATACACAGTGAATCACCAGGACCAAGATAAAAAAAATATTTTGTTGTACATTCTTGTGTAATGCGTTGGACATTATGGCCCTCATTACGACCCTGACAGCAATACCACCAACAGGCTGGCGGTAAGTACCGCCAAATTATGGCCATGATGGTGATAACTCCAATAGACAGGCAATGTACTGCACCAACCACAGCGAAAACAACAGCCACCATGGCGGTAGCCGCCAACAGCCAGGCAGGAGACAAAGTACTGCCCACCATATTTTGACCCTACAATCCACCACCTTTTCTGGGGCAGTACCAACGCCAACAAAAGCCAGGCGGAAACAGAGCTCAGAAGTGAAAGACTCACCACTGGAGACACAGGGAAGAACCACACCACCATGAAACCCGATCTGCTTGTTTTCCTGCTGATCTTCTACATTATGCTCTACCTGGAACACCAACGCTGACGAAGACGACGGCGGTGAGTACAGCCACCTAGCACACAAGGGAGGGATTGAGGAAAACAAGAGTGACACACACACGCACGACTCACATCTGACACACACACACAGCATACACACAACCAACTGCATACGAAAAACTGTTTGTCCACAAAAAACAGCAGAATAATCCAAGGACAACAGGAATTGACTTAAGTGATTGTCATCAGATCAAATTCAAAATTAATAATTCAATCTGTCAATGAAACAGATATGTACACATGTACACAAAGGGACACTGCCCAGTCCAATGTTTAAAGGGCCCACGTGGCCACAGGGCACAGTCTAAGGCCCAACTCGAATCCTGATCACATCCAGTTAGTACACTGCAGTGGCATCAGTTTTCACATAGGCAGGCACCGCGGGGGCACCTCTGACAGATGCGGGAACAAGCCCACTGGTTCTGGGGGGGTAACATGCCCATTGCTTTGTCCTGGGGAGTACAAGGCCACAGCCTCTGGAGTGGGTTCTGGAGAGGGCAGGCTGCATAGTAGCCCCTACAGGGTGGACTACATGGCATCCACCGGCGGTGATGGCTGCGCTGTGGTGGTAGTTGGAGGAGGCTCTTGGGCAGCCCCTGCACTCACTGATGGCTGCACATCCACAGCTGGCAGGGGGGCCCCATGACAGCTGGTGGTGGTGTTAGCCTGACAGCTTCTGCTGGTGTAGAGTGCCTCGTCTCCTCTTGTTCATGGGTCGGGGATCCCTTACCCTTCCTGGCGGGGTGGATGGGCTCTTCCCCTCTCTGCCTGGTGGTGCAGGCTCCTTCCCCATCTTCACAGCTGGTGCAGGCTCCTTTCCCTTTTTTCACAGCTGGTGCCAGCTACTTCCCCTTCTTCACAGTTGGTGCAGGCTCCTTCCCCTTCCTCACAGCTGGTGCAGGCCCCTTACCTTTCCTCACAGCTGGTGCAGGACTCTTCTCTGTCATCCCTGGTGGCACTGGCTCCTTCCCCTTCAGTGTCGTAGGTCTGGTATCCTTACCACCACGAGTTGGTGGTGCTACCACTGTCCCTGTGGACTGTTTGGCTGAGGAGCTGGGCTGTGTCCTTGGTACCCTGCCCATACCTGCAGGACGTGGGGAGGGCTAGGGAACAGGTAAATTTGGGAAAGGAAAAGCTTTTTAGGCATGTTGGGGCGGGAGGAGGGAGGAGCAATGGGAGTGGAGGATGAGGGAGTGGTTGTTGGCGGTGTATGTCCGCTGGATTTGGGTGCAGGTGCATGGGCTGAATGTGGATGTGAGGTGGATGGCTGTTGGATGTCTGAGTGCTTGCGTTTGTGTCCTTTAAGAGGGGGGACAGACACGGTGGGAGAGGACACAGGGGACGCATGCATGGCTGATGTGGAGGTGTCTGCCAGTGAGGTGTGTTTTCTACTTGGTGTGGTGATGCTGATAGTGGATGTAGATGTAGTGCATGCAGGTGTGAGTGTGGACATGACTGGGAGGGAGGTGGAGGAGGAGGAGGAGGGGAAGACAGTGGAGGCTGCGGATGTTGTCATGTCTGCAACGGTATGGTGCTTGTGTGCATGCTTGTGGGATGAAGTGTGGTGCTTGTGTTTGCCTGTGCCACTCCTGTGTGTTGCCTTGTGTGCATGCTCGTCTGTCTGTGGGTTTGGGATGGGTTGGGGTTGAGAAGAATGTGACTCGGAAGTGGAAGTTGGAGGGGTGACGGTAGAAACAGGGACAATAGCTGCCATCAGAGAGGAAGTCAGAGCCTGAATCGATCCCTATTGGGCCGCCAAACCACCATGAATGCCCTCCAGGAATGCATTGCATTGCTGCATACGGGATGCCAGCCCCTGGATGGCATTCACAATGGTTGACTGCCCTACAGAGATGGATCTCAGGAGGTCGATAGCTTCCTCACTCAGGGCAGCAGAGCTCACTGGGGCAGGGTCTAAGGTGCCTGGGTGAAGGAGATGCCCACCTTTCTGGGTGAGCGGGCACGGGCAACTCGCTGAGGGGCTACTTGGAGGGTCGTGCTGGTACAGGGGGTGGCGGCTGTACCTGCAGCTGGGGTGGTCACAGAGGTGTCCGGCACCACCAGGGAGCTCCCATCGGAGGAGGTATCAGAGTCTGTGTTGTCCCCTCCAGTCTCCGTCGTGGTGTTTTCCTCGCCCCCCGTCCCACTTGTTCCCTCGCCATCGGTGGACTCTGCCTCCAGGGTCCTGTGGGATGCAGCTTCCTCTGTTGCTGGTGCCCCTGCTCCTCTGCCAGATGATGCTAATGCACACAAGGACAGGATGACAAAACAAGAAAGAGGGGAGAAAGACAAAGGATACACTTGGTCAGTGACTGCAACAACACCACAGTTGGCGTACACAGCACCCTAGCACAAAGGGAACAGGCCTACTCATTGCACTACCAGTGAAATGGCTAGTCACCAAGGCATGAGGAGGAGCACACACTGGCAACTGCATCACACCTGGGACACAGGCAGCCTTGTCTAGAAGTGAATACTAACAAGCCAGGTTACCTGTATTTGCCATGCAACCATTACCCTTCAGATGACCCACGCTGCAATGTCTGGCCTGGCCTTACGGGCACCCACAAACACACAACCACACCCCGGATACCACCCCATGAGCCATAAGTTGTAATGATACCCACTGTACTCACCCCCTTGTGGCTGCTGTGATTCCCTCAAGTGACCATCCAGCTCAGGGTAGGCCACTGCCAGTATGGGGGCTATCAGGGGTGTCAGGATCCAACGGGCACCCCTTGCTCATTGGGAGGGCATCCCGAGCTGGGCCTTTGCGATATTGCGTGCCCAGCATCTCAGGTCCTCCCACCATTTTCAAAAGTGGGAGCTCTGCCTTCCATAGACCCCCATGTTCATCCGTCATCCCACTGTGATCCCCCCTTTTGTGCAGGTTCTATCAGTGCTCCATTTCCTGGCAACAGGTTCTTTCCAAGTGACAGTGGGTTGGCAGCAGGAATGTCACAGTCAATGTTCTCAGTCGTGCTGGCAAGAGTCTTGTCTGCCCTAGTAAAACACATGTGCAGCTACATTGCTTTCCCTCAGGTGGAAGATGTGGCCACTGTGAAGGCCGGATACTATGCAATGGGACATATCCCTAATATTATTGGTGCGATTGATAGAACACATATTGTGTTTGTGTCCCCCCCGGCAGAATGAACAGGTGTACAGGAACCGTAAGAGTTTCCACTCCATGAATGTGCAGATGGTTGTCTGGCGGACCAGTACATCTCCCACGTCAATGCTAAATATCCTGGGTTGGTGCATGATGCCTTTGTCCTGAGGAATAGCAGCATCCCAAATGTGATGGGCCAACTACAGAGGCACAGGGTGTGGCTTATAGGTGAGCCCTGGTCCCCACCCAGTGTATGTTGCTGGATGCCTCTGCTGTTAGCCAAATAGGATACTGTGTGGCTAAACGTTGTCCCTTGAAACTTGCAGGTGATTCTGGCTACCCAAACCTATTGTGGCTGCTGACCCATGTGAGGAATGCCAGGACAAGGGCTGAAGAATGTTACAATGAGGCACATGGGCAAACCAGATGGATAATTGAGAGGACCTTCGGCCTCCAGAAGGCCAGGTTCAGGTGCCTCCACCAGAGAGGTGGATCTCTGTGCTACTCACCCGAGAAGGTCTGCCAAATAGTAGTGGCATGCTACATGTTGCACAACCTGGCCCTCAGACACCATGTACCTTTCCTGCAGGGGGAGGAGACTGGAGATGTCCCTATGGCAGCAGTGGACGCTGAGGACAGTGTGGATAAGGAGGCAGAGGATGAGGATGTGGACAACAGAACATTAGTGATCCGTCAGAACTTCCAATGATACACAGGTAAGACAGTGCAACTTCTCATTTCTATGACTATTGTTGTATTCTGTGTGGCAATGGCATGCTGGCATTACCCACTTGTTATCTCTACTTCCTGTCTCCTATGGATTATCATTTTACAGATGTTGGTGATATGACAACAATGTTGTGATGTGATCACTACAGCCAGCAATAGGTCATTCATTCTATGCTCTCACTATGTACAGTTCATTTGCAATGGATGTAGCTGTTTTAATCAATACAAATTTGCAATACATGAAATACTAGTAGGCGAATTTTACCAAGGGTGTTTATTGTAGTGCTAAAAAATAGAGGGGAAGTGCAATGGAATGGGGTGATGATGGAGGAAAGTCCAGGGTATTGTTCCAGTCTGTTTGTAGCACCGGTGCAGTGTCCAAGGGGAAATGGCAGTTCAAGATGAACAAGGTGACTAAGTGGGACACAAGGGGGACAATCAGGAGTCTCATTTCCTGGCAGTTGTCTTGGCAAGTGTCTCTGGCTTCTGTCTGGTTCACAGGGAACGTTTGCAGGGAGGTTCACCTTCTGCAGGGGGAGGGAGGCTGGTGGCCTGAAGGTTCTGAAGCGAAGCCTCCTGGCCACTAGCGGCAGCAGAAGTGGAGGGCTGTTCAGTTGACTGGCTAGTGGTAGGGGACCGCTGATGTGCTGTTGCCTGCCTCATGATGTTGACCATGTCTGCCAACATCCCTCCTATGGAGATCAGGGTGTTGTTAATGGCCTGCAAGTCCTCCCTGATCCCCTGATTATGTCCCTCTTGTAGCCGCCTGTTCTCCTGCACGTTGTCAAGGATCTGGCCCATTGTGTCCTGGGAAGGTTGGTAGGCTCCCAGGAATTCGGAGAGTGCCTCCTGGAGAGTCGGTTCCCTGGTCCTGTCCTCCCCCTGGCGCACAGCAGTCCTTCCAGTGTGACTGTTGGCCTGTGCCTCTGTCCCCTGAACAGTGTGCCCTCCGCCACTGAACCCAGGTCCCCAATTGTCTTGTGGGCGAGGTGTGGCCTGGGGTCCCTGTACAGGTGGGCACACTGCTGATTGGCATGTCCTGGGGACAGAGGTGTGGGTACACTGGGTGGGTGCTGTGGTGTTGGTTCCTGATGGGGGAGGCTCTGTGGTGGTCTGTGAGTGGGCTTGGGTGACCAGTTGTCCAGTGATCCCTGATGGGCCAGGTAGGTCCTCCAAATCCAGAAGTCTAGAGTTACTGTCATCACTGGGGGACTCTTCCGTTGGGGTACTGGATAGTGGTGGCACCTCCTCTCATCTGACATTGGCTGGGGTGCCTGTGGGGATGTAAATGATGTATTATTCTTCAAGTGTATGACATTTGTACTTCCGTAGCTTCCCCTCTATGGTTGGTGTTGCCCTGTCAGCTTTTGCTTGTGTATGGTGATGTATTGTGGTTATGTTAGTTTCCCCTATGCTGTGCATGCTTTAGTGATGGGTGTCCATGCAGGGCTAGGAGGGGTGTCCATGCATTGGTATGGCATGCAGGGCTTGGCATTGTGATTAGTGAGATGTGTAGGTTCAGTGTGTGGGATGTAGTGGAGTGATAGGAGTGAGGGTGAGGGTGTGAGATGGCATGCAGGTATGGGGGTGATAAGTAATAAATGTTGACTTACCAGTGTCTAGTCTTCTGGCTACTCCAGCGTGTCCCTCAGGATGCAGTAATGCCAGTACTTGCTCCTCCCATGCTGTGAGCTGTGGGGGAGGAGGTGGGGGTCCACTGCGAGTCTTCTGTATGGCGAGCTGGTGTCTTGCTGCAATGGAACGTACCTTCCCCCATAGATTATTCCACCTCTTCCTGATGTCGTCCCTTGTTCTTGGGTGCTGTCCCACGGTGTTGACCCTGTCCACGATTCTCCACCATAGCTCCATCTTCGTTGCTATAGATATCTGCTGTACCTGTGCTCCAAAGACCTGTGGCTCTACCCTGACAATTTCCTCCACCATGACCCTGAACTCCTCCTCAGTGAAACAGGGGTGCCTTTGTGGTGCCATGGGTGTTGTGTGATGTGTGTTGGTGGGGGGGTGTTGGGGGATGTTGTGGGGTGTCTGATGTAGAGTGCGTGAGGGGTGTATGTGTGTGTCTAGTTGTCTCTGTGCTCTTCTTCTCAGTCTCCTGGCGGCAATTGTTGTTTGTAAAGGGTTGTGGGTAATGGTGGTGTGTCTTTTATAGTGGTGTGGGTGTGGTGTGTGAATGTGTGTCAGGTGTATGTTTTTAGTATTGGCCAATGTGGTGTTTGTGGGTGTCCATTCTGAGTGTGGCGGTATGTACTGCCAATGGTTTACCACTGTTGAATATCCGCCCTGGTGATTCGTGGGTCATAATGTGGTGGGTGTTGTTTTGTTGGAATAACTGTATGGGTTTTGGGACCGTCAGTTTATCACTGACCTTTCGTCTGGTGGATTTGTGTATGTGGCCGTATTCTGTCGGATTGGTGTGTGTGTCATAATATGGGGAACAGATATTCCCCACCGCAGCGGTAAGTTGGCGGCCGTCAGCGTGGCGGTAAGCAGGATTTACGCCAGTGTCATAATGAGGGCCTATGTCCATGTTTTCATACGTCTTTATAATGTCAGTGCCATAAGCCTATGATTATGCACTTTTATGCTTGGCTGGCTATCAGGAAAAGGCAGTCTGAATGACGGAAACAGTGAAAAATAAAGCAAGAAAGTATTGGGGTGAGGGGTAGCCAGAAAATGGGAGATTGAGGATAACTGATCTGAAAAAAGGTACTGCTTACATCTAGGCCAAACGTGCTTGCCATATGTTTTCTCGATTCTGATTTTACTTAAATATTGACAATATTAATTCATAAAACTCCTTTCATAGCAACCCAATTATATTTATAACTTGTCAAAACACCAATGCTCCAGCAAAACACGATAATGAATTACCAATTACAAAACTAATAAACACAGTACCGGGCTTGTATGGAAATAATCCCTACTGAGGTCAGATTTGTTGCACATCTAATACAGTAACCATTTGGGATGAGTTGAACAAAACAATTGTGACAGCTGCACATAATTACAGGGATCTTTTTTTCACTACACGTTGTTTGGGATAAGTATACGTGACACAATTCTCTTCAAATGGTGGCTTGAATTAAAGACATTTCTGTGTGTAATAAAAATGGAGGCTTCTCAAAGGAACTCTGCTGCACTTAATTTAAAAAGGAAAGCACGAGGCAAATATGTGTTAGAGATTAGTATAAGTGCATATTTTGATATGTCTTTCAAATCGCTACCATAATTATTACTTCCATATTTTCAAACGATTCTGCAGTATACCGCTGGTAAAACATCTCTGTGGGAGAAGAGTAAGCCTTTGCAAATGTGCAAACATCAGATTTGCTGTTTGCAAATGTCCAAAGTGTTATATATTATGATACTTTGCAATGTTTTGAAGCGCAAAGAAAATACATTAGGAATTTCTAATGTGCTATATAAATGAATTGCAATTTTGAGAATGTGTGTCTTTTTTACACTGACATTTTTGCTATGTTTCACTTGAATGGAAAAATGGAACCTTGATACTTCTTTAAAATACTGTCAGAGATCAATCCACCTGGATCTGATCCATTCCGCCAAGGGTTATCCCAGGATGCACTTTTCTCCACTTCCTGCGCTCCGAGATAATGATGCAGGCAGTAAAGCCAGAAAATGAAAATACCCCCCACTTTGAACCCAAGCTCAGGCAAGCAAGTCATGTGAGTTAGAAACTCTCCTGAAGAGCTTCCATGTCCCTTCCATCCAAGAATCGATCTATTAATCCTTTCACCATTCCATCCACCCTTTGATATCCACCATATCACCTTTACATTTTCTCACACATTAATTATTTCAGCCATCATTCAATCTTTCACCATTCCATCTATCCATGGGCCATTCTATCCATTATCCATGCTTGCATCCATCTATTTATCAATCCACCTACACATCCAACATTTGACTTATCCGTCCTTGAATTGATTCTTTTGCCCATTGAGTCTTTCATTCATGCACCAACCATCCTCTCTGATTTCCATTTACTTTGGTGTCCATCCTTTCATATTTACATCTAATCTGCCATCCAATCATCCATCCATCTACCCATCCATCCATCCATCCTCTCAGATCCCCATTTACTCTGCCATCCTTTCAATCTACCCACTCATCCATTCATCCTCAGATATCCATTTACTCTGCCATCTTTTTACCCATCTATTAATTCATCCTCTCAAATTTCAATTTATCTCGCCATCCATCCATTCCAAATTTCTATCTGCTCTGCCATCCTTTCCTCCACACATCTATCCTACCAGATTCCCATTCACTCTGCCATCTTTTCATCCATCCACCCATTCTCTCAGATTTTCATTTACTCTGCCATCCTTTCATCCACCGATCATCTCACTCACTCATCCACCCATTCTTTCACTCGTTCATCTACCTGTCCTTTCACCCACTAATCCATCTATTCTTTTACACCCACCCAACAATCCTTTTACCCACTCACCCTTTCACCAATGCACCCATCCTTTCACCTATTCATCGTTCCATTTTTTCATCCACCGATTCTTTCACCCACTCATCCTTCTATCCTTTTATCCATTCATCCTTTCACCCACTTATCCTTCTCTCATTTCATCCATCCACCCTTTCACCCACTCATCCATCCTTTGAGTTACTCAAGCATCCACTTGTCTATCCTCATTTCCTCTTTCTATCTATCAACCTATCTTTGTTTCTTCCTTTTAGTGATAATTATCAACTTTTGTCTGCCAGGTTACAGATAAAAGAGACCTGTGAAGAAACCTACACCTCCTATAGGTGGTAAAGCGGTGGGTGGGGGGGTTTACAAAGCCCCTGGGTTCAGGACAAGCTATCACCTCCCTGCTTATACATTAGTGTCACTGACTTGAGAAAGGAGGGCATTTCCTTTCTCTTCATTGAAGTGAGACATTTTCTGCAAACACAGCATATGCTAGGAAGAGTCACAGGGGACATGGACCCCTGTTCAAGCACACATGCTAAGGTAACAAATCTCACAAATGGCGCCAAGAAACCCAGCCTCGCACCAGGGAGACAATCAATCTTCTTTCTCTGGTGCTCCGAATACAATGGGCCATCCCTTACAACTAGAAAGGCTGTTTGCTGTGCCCCATTTCAGGGGTTGATCTAGCCAAGTGGAAGTTTCATCCATATGGGGAGAAGCGTTCGCAACAACCTTTGTTATTCTATCACTTAACTACTAACCTTAAGTTAGAGAGTGGTGAGGGGTAAATTTACAATTGTTTCAGAACAATCTCTCCCAATCCCAATCTCATGAAGATTTTTCCAACTCCTCATGATATCAGACTGGGAAGTGCATGAATTATGTATAACGCCAACCATAAAATCAATAATTATCATTCACATCAGAGGTCCTCCTCTTCTGCTGAGTGTTTGTTGGTGAAAGCCTGTCCGAATGGCACACTCACTCCTCGCCCTGAATAACTCAGTAATTCAGTCAGCTCTATCACGCATAAAGGTAAGAAGCCAGGGGTTCCTTCAATATCACAGATGCTCCTGAAAGTATGATGAACACTGTGGGCCACCTATGGTGTATGGTACTCTGCTACTCGATTGCTCTTCTTTTTGGTCCATTGTCTGTTTCTGAGGCTTTCTGGTTCCACGTTGCAGGAACTGTTTCATTGGAACTCCCTCGATCATTGCTCCGGACTCCTTCCAGGTACTGATGTAACTTACTAAACCTACCCCCAAGCATGGTCTAAACTGTCCAGGTCCCTCTTAGAACAGATCCTGTGGTCACAAATGTCAGCTTTGGTGTTCATATGTAAACTAGTCAATAATTCAGGGACAGTTTGCACCTTCTGGTAAAATCTTCGACACCTCTGCTTTTCAATTTCACAAGATGCTTCCTCCTTTAAATTCAGAAAATTGGGAGATATACCAGAATGTTCACACTCAACTTGGTTTCACAATAATGTTATTAATTAAGGAAATTCTCAGAGCCCATAGTCCTAGGAAAAAACTGGATAAGGCCTAACACTGAAAACATGTTCTGTTAATTTGACTTGCTGAGCATCCCTGACTAATGAGCTCAAACACAACAAGAATTACTAGCCTCTACTAATTTTCAGAGGTCAGCGATCTTTAACTGTAGAAGACTGCTGCAATTGTGAAAAAAACATGTTCATATTTGTTAATAAGCCATCTGTAGCACATAATTAATCACAGGTTTTAGATAGCTCCTATGTTCACAATAAATCACACAGTTTCTATTCCCAAACACCATAATTTCCATGCTGGGACTTTCAGCACCAGGCAATTATGGTCCTGATTTAGATCTTGATGGTAATTGTCCTGCCGTCGATTTTCTGTTGGATTCCCTGTCCATTGACTTGGTGGTTTGCCCGCCCTATTTAGATGTTAGTGATTCCACAGACAAAACACCGCCAAAGAACTATCATCACCAACAAGAGTCAACACCCATGTCAATGGCACCATTGGTAAAAGTGTCTGGCAGTGGGACTCCAGACCCTTTTCCCATTGAGCCAATCACAATGTGCATTCCTGCAACCTAACTGTGGTGGCGAAGCCACCACACCTGAGTTGAGTTGGAGGATACTGAGGACAAAACCTATTATTTCTACTTCTTCTATTTCTTGCCACCATAAATCCGATTGTACAAGTAGTACCTCTGCTGCTGCTACTGGAAAAGGCAAAAATCATCCCCGTCACTGTTTAACCTGTCATCCTCGAAATTGTCACTGTACATTAGCACTGGAATCGAGCATGTTTAACAAATACTTGCAAGCAATTGTACAATGAGGTGTGTGTAATGTAGTTAGAACATTTTTAAAACACACCATTGAGATGTTAGTAACACCCACTAATCTGGTACTAACTGCCTTCATGGCAATAGACACCTACACAAAAAGTCACAGCAATCCCAAATGGAAATGTGTTCATACAGATGAGAGCAATAAAGTTGCTTAAAGTACCATATCATATACATAAACAGTATACCTAAAATTAATTACTGAAATCCATGATAATGTAGCAATTGCACTACAAAATGCTACAAGTGGGTGTCCACAGAATGTACGACCAATCTAACCTCTAGGCTGCAAATATGTCAGAGATGTGAGAAGGTCACATGCTTGGTTTGGGTAATTTATGACAACCATTAGATGTCATCTAACTGTAAAATGTCAGGTTCCCTGAGTAATTCACATGTACATGATATTGACACATCATATGAAAATAAACACACATGCATTCCCCAGTCACAATAATAGAAACACATATAATTTTGGTGTAAGTGTCCAGTAACATAACGAATGCTTGCACCAAAATTGACATGTCCATCACAAATGCACAACACTAGTGCATGCATACTATAAATATCTGAAAAAGAGAACATGTGCTTGTCTCTGTTGCAAACAAGAGTAAGTGCATGGCGCACACATAGGCAAAAATAACATAATCAGCAAACAACTGGTAACAATCACAAAATAAGGCCATGACACTGGTTTTCTCAAAATATGTTTTTTACATAAATGAGCTAACTCTCTCATAACACTTTTTTGGAGCAAGCAAAAAAAAAAAAGGCTCACGGCCACAAAGCCCCAAATCTGGGTTGAATGCTCATTACTTGCCTCCTATTCACACTGCTGAAATGCACCTCCTCTGTAAGGGGCATCTATGGGGCAGAGAGCAGGCACCTCAATGATGTTACTTGAGAGGGGGTGGTTTGGGTTTGGGAGGGGTGGGTTTGGAGTTAGGAGAGGTGGGTTGGGATGTGGAAGGGATGGGATATGGATGGGTGGGTTGAGGTGTGGAAAGGGTTTCCAGGATGTGTAGGTGGGGTAGTCTTACATTTGGGAGGGGTAGTCTGGACTGAGAAAGGGGTAAGGGACAGGGCAAACATCAGATCATAGTAAGGGAAAACGGTAGGGTGTTCAGGGGGGATTTGCAATTGGGAGTTAAAGAGAGTGGCAGTGTCTGATGTGTATGTGTCTGTTGATGGTAGGGGTTTCTCTGGGTCTGGTGTATGTGGTGTATGTTTTGGTTTGCATTTTTTTACTGGGTGTCTGTTGTGTGGGTGAGTGTGGGTGTTTGTGTACTGTAAGTGTATTTGTGTGGGCGTATATGCTGTGGAGGTGCAGTGTGGGGTTGCGGTACCTATGGATGTGCTGGTGCATGTGTGTCGTAGTGGTTGTGGTAGGTGTGGGTGTGGTGGTGGTGGATATTGATGTTTGTGTTGTGATGAGTGTAGTGTCCGAAGGTGTGCTGCTGGTTGCTGTGGATAAGCATGTTGTGATGGGTTTGTTCGCTGGTGTTGAGTATGGATGTTTTTGTCACAGTGTGTGTGGTGTCTGTGGGTATGCATGTGGTGTCGGTGTCAGTATGTGTGTGTGTGTTTGAGTTTCTTGCTGTGTTTGTGAGTGAATGTGCTGCTTGTGTGTGCTTCAGTGGGCGCATGCAAATGTGTGTGTGTGTGTGTGTGCTTTGGCTAGGGCTTGGAAGACAGATTTGGGATAGGGAAGGGGTGGGAGTTGGGGCAGGAGGTTGGGATGGGTTAGAGGCTGCTGTCAAGGAGTAGGCCAGACTCCGGAATGATCTTGGTAGGCCAGCCATGGTACTGTGAATGCCATTCAGGTAAACCACAAATAAACAGGGTAACCCAATGTTTCCCACAGAACTGGGTAATCTAAACTATAAAGCACACAATGTTCATGCAGGAATCATTTGCATACAAATATTTCAGCAATAATAAACACTATTAATGTCATAATTAACTATCAATTAAATTCCATAAATGAATAAAAGGGGTGCCATCATCCTTGCTGCAGCCACCTCCTCCCACCCCTGTCTCCCAGGCTGCGCTCAATGAGGAGGCAATTGACCTATTGCTGCTACTGTAGATCAGATATTTGAATACAATGATTAAGCAGTGCTTTTCCAGCAAGTTGTTGTTGAAGCAAGTATCAATATGCTGTGTTGCTTTATTTTAACTTTTGTCAGTTGTTTGTGGAGAACTGGTGGTTGATTTTGTTATATATATATATATATATAAATATATATATATATATAAATAAATAGATTGATGGATGGATAGATAGATAGATAGATAGATAGATAGATAGATAGATAGATAGATAGATAGATAGATATAGATATATATACCTTTTGGTGCACACATTTTGTTTTACATGTTAAGGCGATGTGGTAAAATGCACATTTTACACTGAGGTTTATGTAGGCTGATTTTTGGGGTGCCTTGTGAGTGTGTGATTTACTTGCATATACACTGTGGTTTGGTTTTCTGCTGCCTTTTAGTGATGTATAGCATTTCATTAATGTGGGTTATTTATTGTGTTGTACAGCAAGAATTATTGTGATTTAATCCACTTTGACACATTGTCCTGAGGATTGTCTCATGGACGGTTTGAGCTTTGGGAGACCGAAACGCCGACCTTACACTCTCCATGACTCAATTCATTGCATGAGCTGCTGGAGTCCATTAGGAGCGATTTCTGATTGTTTGAAAGACTACATACAGGACTCAAAACCTTTGTGGTTGGAGAGTCAGAAGGGTCAGTGTTCTCCTTCTGTCCCTTGGATGTATATAGATTGAGGACAGTGCGTTTGTATAAAAACACAAAAAAATGTCTTTGTTGCTTTACTATACTGATGAATATATTATTAGTGAATACATACAAATTATTAATTTGTTCAGAAACAAATTACACACTGTTTGAAGATTTATTCATTTATGAATTTGATTGATGGTTGAATACAACATTAATAGTGTTTAATATCGCTAATGATTTCTCCATGAACATTGTGTGCTTTGTAATCCAGGTAAGTCAGCATCTGTGTCACCTGTCCACTAAGCCCCTGGATGGCATTCAATAGTGCAATATGGCCTACAAAGATAGTCCCCAATAGGTCTATTGCCTCCTCATTGAGCGCAGCCTGGGAGACAGGGGCGGGGAGGAAGTGGCTTTAGCAAAGATGATGGCACCCCTTTTAGGGGAGCGGCTATGGTCAACTGGGGGAGAGCAAGGTGGAGAGTGGAGATGGGAACATGTGTAGCGGAAAATGATGCAGGTGGAATTGTCTCACTAAGGTCCATCACCCCTAGGGACTGGTCTTCTGTGGAGGCCTCCAAAGATGATGTTGAATTGCTGGTGGCCTCATGCCAGTCCCCTCACCCTTCATGGCACTAAGTCCCTCATGTTGATTGTGTCTGCACTGGTACCACAGTGCCTAGCTTCTTCCCCATCAATGTGGCTGCTGTCACCTTGATGATTCTGAAAACATGGATACCACAGTTTGAGTGTATCTGTGTAAATGGAATGGAACATTAACTTTGCTCACAAAATGTTTGCCAAGTCTAGATTTTAAACCGGCTTCATGGCCCTGAAACTTGGCTTCTTTATCATCAGTATCTCATGCATGTAGGGACGAAATCCACAAATCATTTCATCACAGTCTAGAAATTTCCCATGCTTGCTCCCATATCATGTATGCCTTTTGTCCTTCATCCACTTTTATTTCTCTGCATCACAAATGGCTTCAACAGCCTGAGTAAATACATAGGACTGGCGACATCCCTAACACAGTTCAGCACAGATCAAAAACATGTACACATTTCCTAAACAGTCATGTTTTGGATCTGATTTGACTCATCAAGATGGGATGCTACCACATCAAAGTGACGTAATCCTCCATCTGCAAATGTCATTTTAAGTATCACTTTTCTCACCATCATTGATTTATCCTCTGGACCTAACTAAGGACACGTAAATGTCATTTGGGCTACGTGTAACTCTGTCCCCAATGTGGACACGTTCCTGTCTGTTTAAATCAATGCAGTTTGACATTAGAATGTATGTTGCTTGACACAGACTGGCTCACATGCACATTTGTGAAGGACAACAGCTTGATGACAATCTGCTACTGTCTACATGAACTGACTTGGATTTTGCTGTGAAAACATTTTCTAACATGTTTCTTATAAGGATTGAATCCATTGTACACATTACCAGTCCCTTTGGAGCAGACGCTCATTATCATATTGTCACTGTACCAACTTACCAATGTAAAGTCTGAAACATCAATTGTATAATAAGTGCATACTCTGCCATGTCAGCAGTAATAAGGACTACATTACCTACTCACATTTGTGATGATGCATCACAGCTAATCTAATCCTCAAATGGAGCATGTTTGGTACAAATGCCTACATTAGATAGAGAAAATGCAGGTACTCCTTTTTCACCTGCAGGCATATGTCTGCTCAAAACAGTACTTGGCTTGTGATGAGGAAGCTAGTGAAAATCTTTAGCACAAAACAATACACCAAACATAGCATTAGACACCTTCTGAATAACTTCCACCTCCAGAAATCCTCATCTGCGTTGAATGTGTGTCAACCATCATGTTGATGCCAAACAAAATTGCAGTAAATCAAAAGGGTTCAACAACAAGAATATCTACATACAATACATACAATAACTCACACCATTTATGCTGCTGCAGGGCCCTCAACTGCCCATCAAGTCCAGGGTAGGCCACCGCAAGGATGCGAGCCATTAGGGGGGTCAGGTTGCAGCGCACATGCTTGCCTTGTGGGAGGCCTGGCCGAGCTGGACTCAGCCTGACTATCTGGTCCAACGTTGGAGGTCCTCCCACCTCTTCCTGCAGCAGGCTGCTCTGCTTATGGAACCCCAGAGTCTCTATATTCTTTGCGATGACCTTCCCTATGTCTCACTTTTGATGGGCATTGACCTGTATGGATGAGAAAAAAAACAACAAAAAATGTTTTGAGTGATTTTCTTTGTCTGTAGTAGTGTGACACAATGTTGTTTTATCTCTCACATGCATTCACAAAATAGTCAGTACAAATGTTTTTGAAACGTTTAAAATTTCATAGGAAATAATAATTGGCAGTGATCTGTTGAGTACCCTCAACACTTTCTATCTCCTCGTGTTACCAATCCAGGACACAAACATTGTCTAGGCCAGGGCTAGGAAACCTTTACTGTAGTGACAGCTAATCCTCTTTAGTCTTAATCATTGTGAAACACTAAAGGGCAAACAACATGTACAATATTTCCACATAACACCGTGCACATATACATTGGCTTCATGCCTAGTCTTCAAAGAGTTAGATACTATGGTTTTCACCACATACAGTGACTAAGGGTAGCATGGAAGGGCTGCTATGTGTCAGTGAGAGCATAGTGTTGGGTGATGTATGAACAAGTGTATGTAGTAATGGGACATACTGGTATGGATGATTGCGAGCTTGTGTCATTTAGACTTGCACCACAGGAAATACCTTTCACCATATGTGGCACCATGACATGTTTGAAATATACAGATACTCTTATTTCTAATTATGGGATGTAATTTCACTTGACAGAACAGCATCAGACAACTCCACAACTTTGAAGATTCTTCTTGCACTTTACATTTCACTCATTTTGACATGGGCTGCATGTTTTCTCGTATACTAGTGTTACAGTGTCTATTGGCCACTGACAGTAAGGGGCCTGAAGTATGTCTATTGAAATCTGGAATTGTGAGTAACATGAACTGAAAATTGAACCTATTCTTTCAGGTAACTTTTCATTTCAATCTACAGGCATTTCTATTATTGACAAATAACATTCAGTACACACCAAAATCATTCAGTTCACTACACTCCAATAACAATGCTTCACTAATGAACAAAAGGGTAAAAATCAGCCTGCATACAAAGGACAAACAAGTTAATTTGTAAAACATTTCCCACTCTAACATGTACCTGTTCGTCTGGGTTCCCATACAGCTGGTTGTACATGGACAGGATATTCCTGGTGAGGATCTCCAACTTCTTAGTAGAGAAGGCAAGAACCATGCCACCTATTTAGCCTGACATCCCTGCTCCAAAGGTTAGTAACAGCAGCAAAAGTCGAAGAGATATTCTTGGCTGCAGTGTTAGGAGGCAAGTGAGTTATTTCCAGATGGCATGTACAAGTACACAGCATACGCGCACCGTGGCAGAGACGGGCACAGTCATTGGCTTTTGTATGTGGCCATCACACACGTTAGCCTATGGCAATGTCCATCATGAAGTGTTCTACCTACTACGCGGTCAACTTTTTCCAGTGGCTGTCGCATAGCCAATGTCCTGACTGCAAGGTCAGGCACCCACCATTTTACGATGTGTATATGTGTATTTTGTCACCAGCACTCACAATGGTCGCTACTCTGTATGCAAATCTCAGCTATGTACAACACTGTTTTTGGAAAGATATGACACATAAAAAAGTGAACCATTACTGTGTTTGACATTCATAGTGCTGTGGTGGAAGTTATACGTCCGTTGACAGTATTCGTAAAAAAATACACATATATATATATATATATATATATATATATATATATATATATATATATATATATATTGTGCAAATAATAAATTTCACATGTATTGTTCACACATTATTTGTAAAAAAAAAATCGATTTGAAGTAGCAAATATGTTTGAAAATGATGGTAATGTATATGACACAATTAGATCACTAATCTGACCAAGACATGAGATGTGTGCTGATTGTGAAAGTCTTGTGTGACAATTTTAATTAATAGTATGTTTTCCTTACATGCAGACATATGAGCCCAGGGATGGGTAGAAGAAGGCTTCCTCAAGTCTTCAGACCATTTCCAGAGCTTGCCACCACAGAGGACAGAGACATAATTAAAAAGTTAGGATTAAATAGGCAAACTATACTAGGTTTGAATCAGCAGCTGGAGCCTGATCTCATGCCTTACAATAGGAATACAACAGCAATAACAATAATAGTGAAACTCATGGCAGTACTTCATTTTGTGGACTCTGGCTTGTTTCAATACACTGTGGCAGCCTCTGGAGGTATGTCACAGCCAACTTTCAGTGGTGTGCTACAAGAAGTCTTTGTTTCAGTGATGAGACACATCAACAGCTTCATCCAGTTTTCAAGAGCTCAGGATTTAGGCAATGTGAAGAGAGATTTGTATGATTTGGATGGCCTACCTCATATGGCTGGAGCAATTGATGGCACACATATTGTCTTGGTGCCACTACATAGCAAGGAACAGGTCTACACCAATCAGAAGAACTTCCATTCCATCAATGTGCAAGTTGTCTGCTTCCCGGATTTATATATCTCAGGTGTGTGAGTCCGCTTTCCTGGGCCAATACATGATTCCTTTGTACTACAGAACAGCGCCATACCCCTGCAAATGTCACAACTTGGACCTGAGAGGACTTGGCTTTTTGGTAAGCACTATATGACTTGAGGATCATTTGCTATAATCCTAATTTAGGAATGCACAATGGCTTGATATGATTTTAATCTATCAGTTTATTGCTTCCATGTAGGAGACTAAGCGTATCCTAACCGACCATGGTTGTTGGCACCGCTGAGAAATCCAACAATGCCAGGGGAAGTCTGCTTCAATGAGGCCCATGGAAGAACACAGAGGCCAGTGGAGTGGGCTCCTGAAGGCCAGATTTAGGTGTCTGGACAAGACCAGTGGAGTCCTCCTCTACTCACCCGAAAAGGTGTGCTAAATCACAGTTGCCTGCTGCATGCTGCACACCATCACCCTGTGCCAGACCATCCCAATTATAACAGAGGATGGAGACTGT
The DNA here is from genome assembly GCF_031143425.1 of Pleurodeles waltl. NCBI lineage: Eukaryota > Metazoa > Chordata > Amphibia > Caudata > Salamandridae > Pleurodeles > Pleurodeles waltl. The sequence continues at coordinate 936,465,245 of NC_090445.1, forward strand.
GAAGAGGCACCAGGTGAGGATGTTGAAATGCCCAATGACGATGACAGTGGTGTAGAGCAAGGAATTGACCTACGTCAAGATGTCATTGACCTCTTCTTCACCAGGGTTTAAGTGTACCCTTACATATTGTGATATACAATGTCAGAACAACTTGTGACATACTGAATGAATCAGTCTGCAATGATTATTTGGTAGGAATGGTCATCTAAGGAAAGTCCAAGGCAATGTTTGTAGATCACATTTTCCCTACAATGACTACTGTGTTTATTGACATAGATTAACATTGCTGGTGCCAAGTATATGTGTCCTCCTAACTTATCATTTGAGTCAACTTGTATATGTGAAATCATTAACTTTCCCTTCCTATTCTGTTTCAGGGTGCTTCACCATGTCATCTTCATTTGGACATTTTTGAGTTGTGACATTTATGGTGATATGTTGTTGCTGGGAAGTACAAAGTGGCCATGGGTTGATCATGGAACAGATATCCACTTCGGATGGACAGATCTTGTACAGAGAAAACTTGCAATGTGATTGAATGGAAGTTCTTGAGATTATTTCAGCCCTGTTTTCTGGTGAATTTTGCAACCAAGGCAATATGTGTTGCTTACCTTGCTCTAACCACATGTGTCAAGCCATAGCCTGGCCCACTAGAAATATTTTATTGTGCAGACGTGGTGATTTTAGCATAATTACAGATTTGCCACATTTCCACATAATCCACCATCTGCTGCATAATCTGCAGATTTTACCCCCAAAAAATTGTTTCCAGCTGAAACTGTATAAAAAAGTTACTAAAAATGCACTGCATGCGTTGCAACTCCGTGGAAGGCCCATGTGGCCCAACAATGCCAGGGCAATGTTAACACGTTAAAAAATGACAAAACAATGAAGTAATACCATCACAAAATGTGCTGCATTATGCTGCATAATTTGCCTTTTCTTGCCACCTAATTTATTCAACCCTGCTGCATAATTTGGCTCTCCCAAGCCACATAATTCCCATAGCCCTTGCCATAGCATGCTGGTCTCCCTTTATTTTGGCAAACTCTTCAATTTGTGTTCAATGTAGGAAGCTGTTGATGTGTCTCCTCATAGTTGAAATAACTTTTTTTAGCACACCACTGAATGGTGGTTTTGACATTGCACCAGATACTGCTATAGTGTCCTGAAATGGTCATGTGCCTCAGATTTTGTTACTGCCATAATGTAGACTATAGGTCTTATTGAGGTAGGATTCCTATTGTGAGGGCAAGATGTGTGACTTCAGGTGAGGTCATGAATCAATAACAGTTTGCCTATTTAATTTGAGTTCATGAAATATTCCCTGTCTTCATAGTGTCAAGGTCCTGGATTGGCAACTTCGTAATGGCACAGATTCCTTGACTTCCTCATGGTTTGTGAAAAGCATATTTGATTGTGTCACAAACTTGTTAACTAGCTATGTATGACACCAATACGTTCAGTTTTCATTATTTCTTTTTCCATCTCTTTTTTGGTATCTCCTATTTGTTGTAGTATCACATTGTTTACAGATTTTTAAAATGATGGTGTATGGTGTACAGAATACATAGAAAAGGGAATTACCACAATAAATACAACACCAGTCTTTGACTTTGTTTTGTGTGCATTTATTTTGAACAAAAATATGAGTGCAATAGCTTTGAAACCATAATGAAAAAGATCAAGAATAAAAAACAAAAGTCCATCATGGCGGATGAAAATATATTTATTTAGCACAAATAGTTTGGAGTCCAATGTACAAAATACATTTCTTATGAAAAAGACAAATGTGTCCATGAAATAGTCCACAGAGTGAATGGTAGACACATACTGGAGGAAATTAGGTTCTGCGTCTCTTGGAGGTGGTGGTGGAGGACTTGACATCCTCTACTGGTGGTCCAGATAAACACCCCCTCCTGGGGGGAGGAGGCACAACTGCATGGACTAGGTGGTGGGAGTGGATCAGTATCCTGTCATAGCAGGGCTTCCCTGTCTGTGGCTGCATAAGGTGAATTTTGTCCTGATGTAGAAGGACCATAGACTTGGGTAGATGGTACAGAAAAAGCCTTGCACATGTGCTGGTAAATATCAATCCCCAGTCAAGAAGCACAAATTGGAGTTGATATTCTGCATCTCAACATTATGCTCCCTGTGCACCTGCCTAATGTCCCAGAGCTCTGTTAGGACCTGGTCCATTTCATCTTGGGACCCTTGTATTGCTCCCAAGACTCGGTCAATGGTGGTCTGGGTGACAATAATGCCAGTGGCCTCACTTTCCTGGCCCACAGGTTCCCTCCATGAAGCCTACCCCCACTACCCTGTGACCTTGAGGCAGTGTGGCCCATCCCACTGGGTCCTGGCACAACTGGAGGGGGTGGTTATTCAACAGTAGCCAGGACTGTGCTGCACAAGATGGAAGTTGTGTTCCTCTGGACACAGGAAGTATCCATAGGCGTAGTTGTTGTAGCAGCTGAGGTGGGTTGTGTAGGTGTGGGCCAAGTGTGACTCACTGGAGCTGTCTGCCCAGACAGACCAGATGTCCCATGCATCCCCAAAATATCTGGATTTGCAGGAGTGTGTCCTCACTGAAGGCTTGCCCCTGGCCTGGAGTGGATGTGTCTTTGGTATAGGCCCTCGGTGTTGGTCCGAAAATGAATTGGAAGAAAAAAAGACATTACAGGTGTACATTATATGGCCTTTGTGTGGTTTTTCACTTTTTCTGATGCAGATTAATTTCCACAGAGGCACACTTCAGTAACAACGATGGAGAGATGTCCTGAAACGTAAAATGTTATTTAGAAAGTACACATTACATGTACCAGTCATGCACCTTAACACAGTAGGGAGAAGATTTAAAAGCTGAGCCATTTTGAGGCCTAGCAGCCTCAAAAACTAACCATGGTGCAACATATTGGATTAAATTGCATTGCTCATCATATTAACACTGCAAAGTAAATTGTAAATCAATACTACTTATGATCAGTATGCCACAGAACATGATTGAACCCTTTGAATAAAACACACTATGAGCTAAGCAAGCAAGTAGATTCCATGGAGTAACAACATACAGGATCAATAAAGCAGATGCAATTTTGATACATACATGAAATGGTGAATGACAACTATGGGAAACTTTGACTTTTGGGCATATGTGGGAGGAAAGGGAGGTTGGGCAACATCACATTGCACTATTGTTTGCAAGGACAAAGGCAGGGCATCGTGGTAGTTGCAGTCATTTGTAAACACTATTGCCAATACTTGCGAAAAAGTGGGTAGCACATACCTATATAAATTTCCACAGTGAAAATTAAACACATCTACAATATGTACACATATATATGTATAATAATGTGAATAGGTTAAGATACCTCTTGCAAGCACTATACCTTCATGTGCATTTAGATGGAGTTTGGAACCTGTTTTCTGTAAAACAACTTACATTGAGCTTTGGCAAAGGTCTAGGCAAATGCAAGGGATGATCCCAGGAGAGCAACACACAATCTGACAATGCATTTTGATCATTTTTAAATAGATCATAACAACTATGATGATACTGATTTGGATTACACAAGGTATTTTGGTAACTGAAGTTTACATATACATGTTTTGATAGGTGTCTAGAAACAATCTGACCAACCTATTTAAGGGCAAGGATTCCATTTCTGATTAGTGAGACATACATAGGTGTAACTTACCTGTCTTCTCCACCAGGGATTCCTGGCAAGGCTTCAGGATGTAGGATCTGCAAGACCTTCTCTTCTCAAGGAAAAAGTTGTAATGGGGGGGCTGGAAGAACCACCACCTGTCCTCTGTGCCTCCAGGTGATGCTCGGAGGCCAGGGAACGTACTTTCCACTGCACAGCTTCCACATCTTCCTAATCTCCTCTTGTGTGCGCAGACTGTTTGCTACTGCATTCACTCTGTTTACTATTCCGTCCCAAATTTGCCTTTTCTCAGTTATGGTAGTATTTTGCACTTGTGCTCCAAACAATTGTGGCTCTAGTCTAATATTTCTAACCACCATGACTGTCAATTCCCCCTTTGTAAATTGTCAGTTCCTCCTACCTTCCACAGTTATATAAAAATATATATACTAAATCCATACAGTGATTTGATAAATAATGAAAAAATGACAAAGTAAAAAAAAACTGAAGGAGAACAGGAAAACAAAAAATAACCTGGCTGTGTTTGGCAAAGTTATACTCAGAATGGTGCTCAGCAGTGGAATGGCAAAGGATCATGGTCTAAAATGGAGTGTGTTCTAAAGTGTGCTTTGCAGGTGCTCACAATTGTCCAATTTACATCAGGTGTGGGCTTCTAACATCCATCCAATAGCCACAATCATAGCCCAATGCTGAACAGGTCCCAGGATGGACTCCCGCCATCATGAGACTGTCGGTGTTACACAGCCAGCTCAACTGTGTTATCTAAATGTGGTTGGTGCAATGCCACCATCATGACGGCGACAGAGTGCTACTCACCAGCATTGGAGATCACCGCGTTCGGCTGCTTATTACAGCTAGCTCAACGGAGTATACTCCATCGACTCTGACCGTGGTTGAATCGCCATAGATCTAAATGCGGTGGTCGAAACACCATTAGCGGCAGATTGACAGTAATTCCGTCAAGATCTAAATCATGCCCTATGCGCCTTGTCAGCAGCAGTTTTTAATTTATCATAGGCAAATGTTTAAATAAACTTCATGCTGCAGAGAATGGGTTAGCGGCAAGTGAAACATCACTTTTAGCAAAATTCGAGAAATTCAATATCTTCATGAAGCATCAAGAATTCCCATTTCATCAGAAGATTAAAATTTGTAGACTCATTGGTATATATCCCTAGTCTCCCTCATTTATAATAATGGTTTTTATATATGTAGATGACACTTGGATTATCCTGAGACTAAAAGATTATTGAGGTGCACCCACCACTCACTTTAAAGGCTACCTGTGTGAGGTTGACCTGTAAATCAGTCTAAATCAAATAAAGTTGAATGCGAGAAAATTAATGATTAGGCCTGGACAAAGTTGCTAAAAAACACCATCGCTACTCGGAGTTCCACTAGCTGGCGGAGTTTCTTGCTGTACCTGTTCTCTTGACGTTTAACGTCACTGCCAACGTGAAAAGCGTATTCGTGTTGGAATTCTCACGTGAACAGCACTATTCAGTTCCTATAGACGTGGCCATCTTGTTTTTTTTGCTTTGTTATGGTGCTGGGGTCTATTTTTATATCCCTCTATATCTTTCCCACCCCCACTTATAAAACCTATTTTCCCCTAGGTTTGCTTTATTATATTACCTTTTCTCTTTGAGTTTTTATATTTGAACGTTTTCCTATTTTTTCGTGTTTTTTTGCAACTTTTTTATTTTTAAATTCTTTTAAACTTTTTTTTCCCTTCCTTCTTTCTTAACTTTGCCCCACCAAGTCCCCAGTGACAATTCAAATCAGGGGAGCTGCAGCACCAGGGCCCCAACCACCACCGGCAGCCGCCTTCCTTGCGGGTGCTGGTACCGTGAAGGGGTGCAGCCCTGCGCCACTTTTTCTGAGGTAGAGGTGGCTGCCTTGATGTGTTATGTTCAGCGCCACCTCCCCTCCACCTTGGCAGCAGGTGGGAGGCCCGGCTCTGGGTACAGCCTCCGGGAGAGCCAGCAATGCTGGGAGAGGGTGCGCCGGGCAGTGTGCCAAAGCTCTGGGGTCTGGTGCACCCAGCAACAGCTAATGCACCGGTGGGCCAATATCCTAAACCATAAAACATACCTGCTCGACCTACTAGTCTTAGAGGTTGTGGGGCTCAGTGAGTAATTATTAGTTGTGTTCTATGCTAATAGTTTCTTCCCAAATAGCAGGTAAGTTACATTTGTGTAACAAATAAAATATTATGTTATCATCAGCTAGACAGGTGCTCAGCGATACCTAATTGTTTTTGTTGCTTGCTTGGACTGATTAAGAAGTAATGCAGAGACTCCTCCTGTGCCCTGTCTACGATAGTCATAGTTAATATTAAGAGATTGAGAACGAGATGAGAACTGTAGAAATCATTCATGGCAATTTATTAGTAATTACAAAATGTAGTTTAGGAAATTTGAAATAGGGTTAGGAAATTTGGAATAGGATGGTCCATAATACTACTATTATTATTATATAGGCACTGTAAACCTCTGATGTAGAAATGTTACGGCGTTTGCCTTTTCCTTTAAAAAAAAGAATGCTCTTGGAGAGATAATTTTTTAACAGAACCACCAATCTTTTCTATTTGTTTTTCTTACATCATCCAGCATCCAGGGGCACGAAGAAGGCTGGTGAGGTGGGTGAGGGAGGTGAAGGTGACCCCTTCCCAACTGCTCGGGCTTACCTTTTTACTGTGCCTCTCTCCTCATTTTTTTTCCAACTCCAATTCAATTTATCTGTTTCATAAATTCTTCTTATCCTTGCATTATCCTATTTTACTTATTTTTTAAGTTTCAAGTTTCTTTACTTCAAACTGTTTGGCTGTACTAGGCTGTCTGTAGCATCCTTCCTTTCTTCTGCTTTGTCAGTGAGCTTTCCCTCTCTGCTTATATGTTTTATCTTGTGGACTGGTGGTAAGGCTCAGAGAACCCATGTACTGAAGAATGCATGCCTATGTAAGGTATTTTACGCATATTTCGTGAGAAGGCTTTTCTTTTTCTTGCTCCAGCTCAATCATTAAAAAAGGGGGAAAAACGTGTTTTTGATCATCGTGATGTAATTGTTGGTATCCTCCAATTTTGTGTATGTATTATTATTATTAGTAGTATACTAGCAGTTGATGTGATGACCCTGCACCATGGTTGGAAGTATGAGGAGGAAAGCCCCATTGCATTAGCGAAACAAGGCCCTATGTCCTCCATTGAACAATTCTTGCAATCTTTTATTTCTCTTGAAAAACTCATTCATCAATAGCTAGTTTTGTCCATCCATCACCAAAAGTTGTTTTTTTACCTGACTACCTGGCATTTAAAAAATTGCCAACCTAATAGTTTGATAGAAGAGAAGTCTGTAACTGAAATATAGTGATGTATTGTGGTTATATTTTGCTATAAAAATCTATAGGGAGAGGGGTATCTGGCATCTAAATTCTGTAAGGTTTTTTCTAGCCGCACTGACCACCAGTGCCGGGGCAAGCAGCGACAGTGCTAGTGTAGACGAGGCTGCGGGAGCGGATGAAGGGAGAGTCTCGGCAGTGGCGGGCAGTGAAAAGTCCTATAGCTTGCTTATAGTCAATTAGTAATATAGTCACTACAAGGGTGTACTGGTGTTGATGACTCACATGTCAACACCCTGCTTTAGCAGATACAGTGGGAGTGAAGTATTGATGGCCTTTTCTATCTGCAACTCAGCAGACTAAGGCTCAAAATGAACTTGAACTATGATGTGTTTTGGAAAATTGAAAGAGAATGGAAGGAGAAAGGATGGGTGAAATATAATACGAGTGAAAGGATATGTGGATGAAAGGGAGCATAATAATCATATAGGTGGATGACAAGGATAATAGGATGCATGGGTGTGTTAAGGATGGATGAAAGGGTATACCGATGAAAGGATGCCTGCCCAGGTGGGTGAAAGGGCATGGGTGAAAGGATTCCATGCCTGGATGGGTGAAAAGACTCCTCAGGTAGGTTGGATCTATTGAAAGGATGAATCGATCAAAGGATGCATGGGTGGGTATTGGGTAAATGGATGTTGGTGAAAGGTTATTTGAGAGCCATGTTTGGAATCTGGATGGTTTTAAATGGTGAAGGACTGGGTGAGAGAATGTAAAGCTTAAATGGTGTGTATCAAGCCAAGGGAGAGAATAAGAGTACTAGAAGAAGAAATTTGCAATAATGAGTAGATAAAAGCTTGGAATGAAGAAACCAAGGCGCTCTTCTGGATAGGGGTGTTCTTCTCAGCTACTTTACTTGCTTAGAATGGTTTTTATCAATGGTTGATTCAAACGGTTGGATGGTATTTCTGAATCTTCCCTTGACTCACAGTATTTTTCAAGCTAGGCAGATAATATGTGTCCCAGAACCCATTAACCATCACCTCCCTTCCTCGATGGGGCCTTTCACCAGTGCCACCCATGATGACGTAACAGCTGCATGGTTCAGTTTGGCAGAATCGAAACAGCAATGTGGCCTGTGCAATGTCTGCTTAAATTAAGTTAATGTGTCAAACACTTTTCAATGCATGGTAATGCAAAAACAAGGTGTGTTTCCCTTCCCTCCCAGTCCCACTGGGTCGGTTGCTTCCTAGTACTTCACTCCTTCAATCTTTTTTAAGTTCTGTCCCAGCCTTCTGAAAAATCCCAAATTTATTTGTGCCACATTTTACTAACCAAGTAATATAAATATAATTAATAATGGCTTCCATAATGGATTTACCTCTGTTCAAATTTTTCCCTTTAAACATTTGCCAACCACCGTGAGTCACCCTACCAGCCAAACCTTAGGCACAAGATGGTGATGAGGAATTGATCAGTAAAGTATGTACTCTACCGACCTATCCTAAACCCCTCTACCTTACCCTGCAGTTGAGTAAGTTAAGAAGATTCCTTTAATTATTGCAAAGCAAATGTATTTGTTGGACATAAGTAGTTATTACAAAGTGTGGTGGAGGAGGGTAATGAGGACAGTGAGTAAAGTGGTACTAAGTAAGTACCTTGACTTTCTTGAATGGGATAGTCTCTTACGAACATGCCAAATACAATCTATGTATTTATATCCCATTCCTTAATGCTTTCCATTGCAGTGCCTCACTTTTCCCACCATCTACTTATGGCAGACAGGATGTCTGGATGATTGATTTTATTATACTACATGGCATGTTTATCCCTAGTATTCATCAGCCTTGAAGCCTGGGTACAATTGAAAGACATTTATTTAGAAGAACAGGGCCACTGGAATAAGATAATTTTCTAGTACAGCTGCCCCAGCTGCGGACACTAACAAGTACGACTAGGGTGCCAACTGAGATAGCAATGCCACCATTAATTTAGGACAACAGGAGAGAAAAGAATAATTGTACTCCTTAGTGCATAATGGCTGTGACTCTAATCACCTTAATTGAATGGCCTGAGGTGACCAGCAAATGTACTGCTACTGTACAACTACACTACATGATTTTAAACAAGTATTTTTCTCAGAGCATTGTGTACAATTTCTCTTTGTTCTTTCTCAATATATCTATTCCTGCTCATTCACCATCACAACAAGAAATAGCTGCCTGGCTGTGGCAGCAGAAGCTGGAGGCTGTCAGGGGCGAGTATCAGCGGCTGGTGGTCCTCGAGCAGGAGATGGCAGCAGCAGTCACTGCCAATACTCAGGGCCCCAGCCGGCCCCCAGCGCCTCCAGCCCAACACCAGGGCTGAAGTTCCAGGGCAGCCACCCGCCGCCATCACCAACACTTCTGCCACCTACCTCGGACACTGTTTTCCAACACTATGTCCTTCGAAGGCTGGCGCTATTAGAGGACCAACAGGCACGCATTGAGGGGGTCCTCAAACGAATCCTGGAGTACCTTCAGTGCCCTCTTCTGCCCCTTTTTTAACCTTTTATTTTGGTGGGCGGGACTTGCTGTGGATGGAGAGGGTGGGCATGGATTTTTGGACTCGGGACTTTACAACTTTGTTTTGTTTTATATGGACAATTGGACAGTTTTTTTGGACATTGATTGGGGAAAGGGGCATTTGTTTGGGGGTAGGGGTGGGCCAGTTGTGGGTGGAAGGGGTGGGTATTTCTTATTTTTGTTAGGGACGGGGAGAATAAATATTTATTTACAGTGGTTTATGCCTAAAATCTTTATTGGGGTGTTTTACTGCACACTGCTCCCTTTATACAGCGTGTTTTTCAAATCTGCTGATAGTGTATTCCTTTTAGTGCAGCATTTTTTACAATCTGCTGATAATTTATAACAATTAATTAGCCGGTTAGGTACTCTTGTCCTAATACTCTCCTGGTCTCTGCAATGCATTCGGCAAAATTTGACCTATTAGTGGGGTGGAGAGATTTGCCATTGACAAGTATATTGCCTAAATTAAAAGTACAACAATGTGCCAAAGTTCTCTTACCTGAATAGGTGAGGCGAGGGCTGCATGGTTTCTCAAGGTACCATGGTGGTGTAGTAGTAGCATGCTAGCACACTAACAGTGAAATCATTGGAAGTGAGATCCCACTCCACCTAGGTGAACTCAAATAAAGATCCTGCACACTGAGTTGCGTTGCTTTCACCACATCTGCCCCACCAAAGTGTGTGATTAATCAGTGGTGTAAATTATTAAGTTCATCATTATTTATTTACGTAAATTATTAAGTAACACCTCAATAAATCACACAGCCTGGGGGAAGAGGGTTAGGGATTTGATGAATGGATGGGATAGGGATTTAGGGAAAAGTGTGACAAAAAACAAACATTACACAAACACAATATTCATCTGGGAAATGATTAGCAGGCTGTTGTGGGAGGAATAGAAAAATTGAATATGTATGACACAGATACCTCTTCATTCTGTCACCCCATTGAGACCCAGGTTGTTATATATCTAAAAATGTTTGGTCACCTACATTTGCCAAATAGTACATATAATTAATGTTGGGGTCAAGCTAACACGCACAGTTTTAAAAAAAAGATTATTGAAAGAAAAATTATACTAGTCTGTATTGCCAAATTGTGTGGTGCATCTGCATTCTTCTTGGATTGCCCCGTCAATTTTCTTGGGTGCCTGCCTGAAGTGGCCTGATAAGGTAAGCATGAGTGTTATGGTGCAGGAGAAGAGAAGGCCTGCAGATTGTAAATGAGAAATGAATTTCATGATATTGTAGAATCAAGAAGGATTACATGGAAGGTAAGCTTCATGAGGAGTAGTGTACCAAGAAGACTCAGGTGGCAGAGCAAGAGCAAATTCCTTTACGATCATTCATTTTATGACTGATGTGTGATCAATTAAGTGAGAGCAATTACAACAACCAACAATTACAGACAAGTGGCTGCATGTATTGGGTTGATCAAACTCACAACTGTCATGATCATCATAACATTTAGCCTTGAGAACGTGCATAATGTGACATCATCCATCACATGTCTGTCTCCTCCAGTTACCTACAACAACAGGCCCCCAACCCAACCACATAGTTTCAAGTTTGAGCCAGTCAGCATAGACACACAGCAGCAGCATTGTAATTCCCAAATCAAGTAATCGATGCGCCTCTCACCAGCAGTCCATAAATTGGAGTAGGCCTCTTAGACTGATCATCATTCATGTTGATTTCCATGAAGTTGATAACTTCCTTCTTCTGGCAGGTGTTTAAGTTGTCAGTTTACGCTCTGAGTCCTTCCATCATCCTCCAGACTCCGATTAAAGATTATGTCCAACTCCATAACTCCATACCAACTGCTCCTGAGAGCCACAGTCTCCTGACCCAATTTAGATTGAGCGACAAGAGAAACATTGAGTAGTTTTTTTTTGTCTAGACTAGATTTTTGTTTGTTAGCTAAATGGACTAGTCCAGTCTTCTTTGACAGATGTGAACCAAAAAACAAAGCACCAGAAAATAAAAAAGTGTGAAAATACCCGCAAACAAATCTTGCTAAGTGTCAAAGGGGAATAAAAAAAAATCACCTTCAAGAAAAAAATGATTGTCCGTTATTAGGCCACCAACATTGTAAATCAATCACGACACAAACACAAGCAAGTGTAATAATATAGTTAAACAATAAACACCCAGTCTCAATATCTGCCACCACTAGACATGAGTCATTTGAACCATCTCAACATTGAAACAGGTATCCCTCATATCATTTGTTGGGGCATATAGCATTACATACCTGTTCCAATCAAGCATAGTAGCACATTGATGATCCTGTTTGATTCACAAAACAAAACACACATTGGCTGGTAGGATATAAATCAAATATCTGGGGCAGTCCTGCTAGGTGACAAAAAGGAAGGATAGGAACAGAATGGAGGTAGGCATTGTCTCTCAAATCTCCTTGAAGTGATTTTGGGGGTGCACACAGGTCCAACTCCAACCCGGCTATACATATCCCTAAAGCAGTTGCAGTTCATTAGTCATTTAGACAGAAACAAACAATATAATAAAATAATGTTCCTTCAGCTAGCTATATTCTTTTTTCCTCAAAGCAGTTCATCAATAGAAGTAGAAAGTTCTGTGGTGCCCCATGTCTAATCAGGGAAGTAGAGTTCATCCTCGAATTCAGGTGCTTCAGCCAGAAGTTGGTCAGCTAACACACAGCCATGACCTGAGTCTGACCAATCACCCTCATCCACCTCTTGTTGTACTTCAGGTAGGCTGCAATTTGGGGGTAATAAAGTGCTGATTCATTTTGATCATGGTCAATCTCTCGACTGAGACAACTGCACCAGCTGCACTGAACACCTGTCCAGTAGACACACTGGCTTGAGGGCAAGGCAAATACTTTATTGCCAGCCTGCTGAGCACTGGCCATTGGTGCCTCTTCCCATACCAATACACCAATGGGTTTCAATCCAGATAGACCTCTGTTAGGTCATCCAGGTAAGCCTGTACCATCCTCTCAATATTCATTGGTGCTCCTTCTTGCTTGACCTCTTTTGCCTTCACCTCTGTAGTAAACTTAAGCCATGCATTCAGAAACCGATCAAATGTAGATTTTGGAGTTTCTGCTACTGTTCCTGTTGTTCTTTCTGGTGTTGATTTTGGCTGCTGTGAGCCAACAGCACTGTCCGCAGGCTCTATGGAAGTTGTAGGCTGCACTCAAGAACCTCTGTCCGTGAGTGGGCCCCTAATTTCCAGCCATTCTTTTTCTAGGTATCTGACTTGCTCAGCAATCCACATCTTGTAGGTTGAAACATCCCCGTCTGAAAAAGGAATGAAAGTGGCCAGTAATTGTATGTACTGTAGGTCAAGAATTGTGGCACAGGTGTAATGTTTGGATGACACAATGTCTCTTTGCAGCCTTGTATTAACAGATAAGCCGAAGGATTAGAGCTCTCCGCCAACTCCTGCACATCTATTTTTTCATCCACACCTGCGTACGTTTCAGACACCTCCTTTAACTGTTTCTGCATCATATGCACCAATGGGATAGTTTTGTCCATGGAACAGTCCTCCTTGTTGACTTCCTGCGTGAAAATGTCAAAAGAAAGCAGCATCTCAGTCACACATTTGACCAAGCCCCATTGGTCCATCTCAATGATCATGCCTTTCACAGTTGCATTCCCTCTTTGAATGATATACTCATTGATCAGTCTCTATTGCTCAAACAGACATTGCAACATGTAAAAAGCTGAATTCCAACGTGTTGGCACCTTCTGCATGAGGGCTTTAACTGGCATTCTATTATCACGCTGGATAATTCTCAACAGCTTGCAGGCTTTAAAAGAATGGCTAAAATGAGTGCAGATTTTTCTGCATGTGAACAGTAAGTTGCTGACTTTGGGTTCTTTTTTTAGAAAGTCCTGTGCAATGATGTTTATGCAGTGAGCCAAACACAGGACATTGAAATAGCCACCATCTGACATGGCCTTAGCTATATTACTGCCATTGTCCTTGGCAACAAATCCAATGTTAAGCCCTCTGGAGCGCAGACAATTAAAGACCTTGTTGTTAAAGTCATCCAAGATGTTGCAGCTGTATGGGATTTCTCTGTGGCGAACATAGCTACTGTTGCAAGCTTCCAAGCACCATTAAAAATGTCAGCAGTGTCCGCACCTGCAGATATCATTTCTCTAACCTCCACAAAAGAGATCCAGTATGCAGTGATGCACATATGTAATCAGTGCCTTGTCAACTGGACCACATGTCTGTCATCAGGTAGATTGTGTGGGCAGCACTCTCATGCAAAGCTTGTCCAACCAATTCCAGCACATCGTGATGTAGCGCTGGAACAGTAACTCTGTTGAAATAGGTCCAGCTGGGAACCTTCCATTTCAGGCAGATGGCTGCCACAAATTCTAGAAAACCCACTCCTTCCATGAAAGAAAAAGAGAAGAGGTTTGACGCTAACATTTTAGACAGCTTACCATTGTGTTATGGTGCTGTTGGATGGCTGTGTTTGTACTGCCCCTCCTGCCTAAACATGGCAGTTATAGTAGCCTGGATTTTATTCTATACTGGTGCCACTGATGCAGACAACTTTGAAGCAGAAAGTGGTGGTAGGCTCAATATGTGTCTTAAGAGGGCAGCCACTGTATGTTCTTGTCTTGGTGTTTTGCCCTGACTCTGAGTCTTCCTGTGCCATTTTGATTTTGCTGGTGTAGGCGATGATACTATTGCAGTGCTGGGGACAGGGCTGGTTTGTGGAACAAAAATGTCACCCTCTTCACCTTCACATTCTACCATGATATAATTAGATTTCCTGCTTTCAGCACCTTCATTAACCCCACTTGCAGGCGTTTGGCCACTGAGGTGTGCCTCCCAGTGGATTGTGTGGTGTTTTCTCAAATAGGTTGTTTGGCCTCCAGTTCCATATTGTTTTCAATATTATTATAATAAAAATAAATAAAACCAAGTTTGTGAAACACATTATTAAAAAAAAGAATATCATTTTTAAGAAACAGAATTCAATTGCTGATGTACTATGGGAAGGGGACTACCATGAAAAACCACAGGGATTTGGGAGGCAAGGAGTGGTGCAGGTGAAAAATGCAAAAAAAGTATTTAGTAAAATATAAAACACTGCTCATACAGTAAATTTATTAATAAGAATTGACCTACTACGCCTGAAGCATAACACACAAAATGGCCACCAGTCACATGGTCAAACAACCAGAAAGGAGGCATAGCCACTACAACAAAGAAGAACACATGCAGGCCTAAAAGCACACTGGCTGCCTACTCAAAATGGTCACCAGCCACAAGGTCAACCAACAACAACCAAGGAGGCATGGCCACCACAACTAAGAAGAACACATGCAGGCCTACTGACTGTCTACACAAAATGGTCACCAGCCACATGGTCAAACAACAAGCTGGATGAACAGAAAATAAAAAACACATATAGGTATAGGACTATAATTGAATATAGAAAATGGGCCCCTGGACACGTGGCATGGGGAACAAAGACAAAGGGTGGCCTATGACAAACACTCTCACTCACTGGCCAGACAAAGAAGGCATTGGTACAGGAGAAAAAAACAACATTAAGTCAGTAATTTCAAAAACGAAAATTAAAGGGGCTAAACATTTTACAACAACAGCACACATCATAAAAGGCATCAAGTATTACCCCACCATACACTGTTTGCAGAAAACAACATAAAATACCGCCTAACAACATTTTGTTGTATTTAATCCAATGCCATCCATGGTGTTTCAGTTCAACAGACACCACAAACAGTTGTTTCATCATGCATCCTTGAATAGTACCGGACCTACAACTAGAAGGCCTATTCCATTAGCAGACTAGGCCACTTAACATTACCATAGTGAATTAAATGAATATTGGAAGTTTACAAAACAAAACATGGAGAAAATGTAGTGAACTGTAACTGTTTTCCTTTACTGAACAAAAATTGCAGGTAAAACCATAACTAGGCCCCAAATGCAGGCCACTCACCACAATAAATAAAAAAATAAAAACGAATAAAAGTATAGATAAATCCTGGTGCATGCCCTCTATCAAAAAAACAAGTTGTACAACACCTTTATGCAAGTCTTTTTCAAACTTACTTGAGAAATCTCAAATACGACAAGGTCCTTAAATATATTGATACATTCAAGAGACAAAAAAGTGATCATTCCAGCTCGAAATCAAAGTGAAAAGTGACCAGGAGATAGACAAAGTACTAGGAGGAGCCTGCTGGACTGTAACAGGAAGTTGGAGTCTCTGGGGCACTTCCTGTTGTTGAAAAAAAAAATTAAAGGTACTCCTTGCACAATAAAATCAACACAAATGGTCCATTAAAGAATATTATTAACTTGAGGCTGTCTTTTTGAGGAGATTTTAGCTGCTTGAGCTCCGCCAGGTTGCACCCGCGGTCGATCGCACTCACTCACGCTCACCTACATCACAAAAGACGCACTGGCACAAAATCTCATGGGCAGGTAAAAAATTGCGTTCGTGCTCACAAGTGACCGGAAGGCACTCTTCTCGCTTCCCACGCGTGCAACATGACTTTAAGCGTGCCTGGCAATGGAGGAAACACAGAAAAAAACGTTGCTATGTTGCGGCGTGCGGAGTCTATCAGTAACTCTGCACTCTCTGCGGAGTTGTCAAATTCCGCAAACTCCGCCAGTGGAGCGGAGTTTTTGATCCAGGGCTATTCATGATTATTGTACTGCGATACTGAAATCATCATTTGTCTCTAAATTTGCTGCAAGTTGTCATGCCTTTACAGTCTGTTCACATTTGATATTACCTTTTTAAAGATATTTTATTGTTTTGAGGATACAACCACGTAACCACAAAAAGAACCTGTTGACAATCTTGAAGGGCACCTATAGAGATGAAAAAATATTTTACAACATGCACGTGTGGCGCAGTAACAGGGGTGAGTTGTCATGCTCCCATTGTATAGCGGGGCTCCCTTCTCAGTTTGGCGATATGTTACACCCAAACCTCATCCCTAATGTTTTGGACTTTTTTTCAGCTCATTTTTCATTCCTGGGTTTATGCATCTTTTCAAGGTCCCTCCAAGGGCCCCAGATTTTTGCAAATTTCTTCCAACAGAGCCTCACTGAATACTCCACCTTTTCCACCGGCACTGTATTCTGTGCCCAATTCACTACCTAGAGATTTGCATTACTCCAGCACAGCTTGACAATCTATCTTCAGTCCATCATTATCTCAAAATTACAAAACAACATTGCATATTTTGGCAGAGTGCAAGCCGTTGAGCCTCGCTATCGTGCTCAGAGTCTCCCTGCCTACAGCAGGGCTCAAGGTAGTAATACAAACAATGGTGGCTGTGCTCCTTGGTTCGCACTTCCTTCAGTTATACGATTAGTCATATGCTATGCTACAATGTCCAGGGTGCCAAACAATACCACACCTAACCACTTCACGTGCATGGATAATGGTTGAAAAAACAACCCAATTTCATAACAACTAATGTACCACGGCCACCAAAAAGTCTATTAAGTAAGTCCTTTATAAACTTGTACAGAGAAGTATGGCACTGCAATATGGTTCATCCAGAAGATTTTAATGTGTTCGCTTTCGTATATCTCCGATATAGACAACAGTTACTCCACATGAGAAATAGCTCCTTCAAATGAAAGTACAGCCGACACGTGTTTCGTCAAAAAGACTTTCTCAAGGCCAATTCCGTAATCTAAAGCACCCAGTCGATATGTTTCTATGTAGGTTTTCAACATCTTCCAAATAAATTATGATGCCCAATCCACATCAGGTGTAAAGCATGAAGTATGCAATGAGAACCGACCTTGATAAGTCGTAAACGTCCGTTATTTTGTATTGTATCACAAGATTGGTAAACTCTTAGGGCTTAGAGCTCAAGGTAGTCCTGTCAGCAGTCCTCTCTCTGCACTCCCAAGAGGTATGCCTCATGCAGGTACATAGCCCGGCGGCTGATAAGGACACAGCTTACAGGAGCGGGCACGGGTCAACAGGGCAATGAGGCTGCACTCGGGGTTTTCCTTGTTACGTTGATTGGACTGCCAGCAAATGGAAACAGTCGGCAATCCTTGGGAAGGTTCACACAGCGCAATCACAGAGTGGCGAGTGTAGAGTCAAGATCGAAGGAGGCCCTGCACTTGAATTCTCCCAGTAACATCCAGGCACGCTCCTGAACTTTAAGGGCACAAAGGCAGTGGTGATATGAGGTTCTGGATGTCCCGGGGACCTCACAGGAAAACGGGGGCAAGCCAACAAGCCCTTGGAGACTCCTAGGGGAAAATACAGTTAGATGAGTCCAGTCCTTCTCCTTGCAGGGTAGGTGCAGCAGGCAGCAGGCTAACACACAGAGAAGAAACAAAGTGGCAGTCCCACCTCCAAATCAGCACACAGTACACAGCAGCAGTAGGCCAACAGAGCAATATAGGGCAGAGTGGCAGTGCCTCCTGGCAGCACAGCAGTCCTCCTTCCTGGCAGAGCGTCCTTGTCCCAGTAGAGTTCTGATTTAGTGGGTTTGGAGACCAGAATTTATACTTTGATGTCCAAGTTCTGGAAGGTTGGAGAAACTATTAGGCCTTCCTTTGAAGGCCTCAGGGTCCCTTTCCTGCCCTTCTTGGCTCCCGACAGTACACCAGGGGGTTTATGCAGCTCTTTTTTGTGAGTAGAGAGAAGCCCTATTTAGAAGTAAGTTTAAGCTCCTTCCTCCCACCTAACCCAGGAAAACCAATGAGCCTCATAATGGTGTCATCAACATGCAAATGCCACACCCAGGCTACCTTTGTGTGTGACTGTCTAGTGGGAATGCACAAAGCCCAGCTGCCATCTACCCCAGATATGTTTTCAGAGACAGGCAGAGTCACAGAATGGTAAAGTAAGAAAATGCCACCTTTCTAAACATGGTATTTTCAGTCTTACAATTTAAAATCTGACTTCACCATAAGTTGTGATTTTAAATTGTGAGTCCAGGGCCACCAAACTTCATACTTATAGCTCTTCCCATTTGGAAGTTTCACTTATAAGGTGTTTAAAGGTAACCCCAATGCTATTTTATTGGAAAGATACCCCTTGCAACAGTGAAAAACAAATTTAGCAGTGTTTCACTACCTGGACATGTTAAACTTAAAAGTGCATGTCCAACCTTTTATATATACAGCACCCTGCCCTTGAGGGTAACTAGGGCCCACCTTAGGGATAACATACATACAATAAATAAGAAGGGTTGGGCATGGCAAGTGGGTACACCTACCAGGTCAAAATGGCAGTTTAAAACTGCACACACAGGCCCTGCAGTGTCAAGTCATATAGTGCACTTTACTGGGGACTAACAAGTAAATTAACTATGCCAATTGCAGAGAAGCCAATGTTACCATGTTTTAGCGGACAAAGCACCTGCACTTTAGCACTGGTCAGCAGTGGTAAAGTGCACATATCCCTAAAGGCTAGCAAAAATAGTTCAATAAAGTATTGATAATGTTCATGAAAAATCACTGCCAACAAGACATTGTTAATAAACCTTTGAAAAACCAACATAATATCTACCTAAAACCTTTTTTTAAACACCTTCACACCTCACAAACTTCAGGCATTCATGCAACCCCTAGAACAATGCTTGCTGAAGAACAAAAGTTCCAACCTTCAGAGTGCTTTGAAAACATGATGAGAAGCCTGGGGGTCATGCTTGTTATGACCCCAGAAACTTAGGATTAATTTTTAACAGGTTAACCATCAGATTGCGGCACTCCTGCATCCCTCAAACACTTTTTGGAATGTGATGGTGGTGAGCCTGCCTATCTGGGTCCACCACAAATTTCCATTATTTAGGCAAAATAAGCACAGCATGGTATTATGGGATGTGCCATGTGGGAATCAGTAAATATTTTTTATATATAAAATATACTGGATATGAAACACAGGTTCTCAAGTAGAGGCTATGACAAGAATGTGGCGACCAAAGGGGTTGGAACAGACCAAAATAGCACTCAATAAGACAAAACTCAGAAAACTAAAGATAGCACCAAGAAGGTCAGACTAATTACTAACTACAGTCTGATATCTAGTAAAACGTATTACATCCAATGCAAACACTGGCACCCTTTGATTAAGGATAAGGATTTACAGCCTTCCTGACATCAAACCCCAGTGTTACATATTGTAGGGGTAGATCATTGCGTAACATTATAAGCTCCAGTTATCTAGTGAACTACACACAGGGTTCATGGTTAATACAGCTTGCTGCTGGTTTCCATAAATGTGGACATTGTACAATGTGTAATTGCTCAGTTCCTAATATTGCTGTATTTTCCTTCCATGGCACCAAGGAGTATACAATATAAACATATATAGATTGTGGCACTAAATATGTGGTCTATGCGATCATATGTAAATGTGACAGGGTGTATAATGAAAGCACTATCAGGCCCCTTAGGGATGGAATGTCTGAACACTTCAGAGCATTGAAACATTCGGAAATGAGCTATCCTATAGCACAGCATCCGAAGGAATGTACCTCACAAGGGATGCATTTGAACTTTAAGTTTCATGGCCTTGATGTTATTTATGGAGATGTGAGAGGGGGGAACAGAGAATTACTACTTAGACAATGTAAAGTGCGTTGGATCATGCGTGCACACTCTGTTGAACGGGGACTTAACCGTGACCATGAATTACAGTACTTACATGACTATCGCTGGGTCCCACTTGTTACTTCTTCTTTACATGTGAAGGAACTGTATAATAACTGTCTTCTACATTACTCTTCCCCTAACACCATCTCTTGGGTGACCACACCTATCCTTTCACTGTTTCATAGGGAATTACACAGGTATGGATTTATGTGCTCTTACAGGGCTCTGTGGATACTAGTGCCCAGATTTAAGAAGGCCTAGCGCCATCTAATGCCAAATTAGCATGTTTTTTTTACGCTAATGTGGTGTTAGATGGCCAAAAATGCCCTGACATATTTACAAAGTGGTGCAGTGCATGCATTGCACCACTTTGTAACCCCTTGCTCCACATTATGCCTGCACCAGATATAATGTATGCAAGTGGGGTGTTCCCCCGTTAGGGGCGGTGCAAAAATGGCACATAGAAATGTATCTATCATTTTTTTCTGGCAATTTAATGGCTGCTCAGAGCAGGCATTAATAGGGGGCATGCAATTGTTTTCAATGGGCCACTATGACTGTTCAGGGTGAGCACCAAAATTTTGGCACTCACCCTGAACAGTACATCAATAGCATCAGAAATTCTGATGCTACTACCCCCTACCCTGCGCCATTGTGCGCCGCATTTTAAATATGGCACACACGTGGCGGCTGTAGGGGGGCAGAAGGGTCCGCAAGAAAAGTGACGCTATATATAATGTAGCACCACTTTTCTTAAATCTGGCCCCAGGTTTCAGAATGTGGTACTGGTCACTGATTGTGTGTAAATGGTACCCAGAGGGTTAATTAGTATTGATTAGTCCAACAATATGGTCCACCGTAGACTTATCAGTGATATGGAATATACCAACCATTTTCTCCCTCTAGGTTCTGAGTGATATGAATATTGACAGTCGTATGTAGGAACGGGATGTTTCAAACCCCAGCTTATTTAGGAATTTGATATGACAGTATAATATCATGGTCCTTGGCATTAATATGTGACCATATGTGGCTACAATTAAGACTGAGTAATGTTATAGACCGAGTGGAATCATAAACTTGGGTATACTAATATAAACACCATGGCAACACTTGAAGTTGTACTTGATGCACTCTTTTCCGCCCTCCATTTCACTGACTGACGTTGGTGTGCGCCAGTTCTTGAGGCATTGACATGACTGATATAAAATGGGGGTTTAAAAATAGAGCTATGTGTTGTACAAGTTGTCGCATTACTAAAGGAAGAAGTACTCTCCGCTTTTCAACATAAATTAAGATACTAATTATGTAGTGATTATATGGTACTACCCTTGGGGGATTCATTGCAAATAGTACCTGGAGGGGTGGCCTATGGGGTGATGTTAGAAGCATGGATTGCAGCGGTTTGATAACTCTTGTGATTTCTTATCGCAACTGAAGGCTTTACTATATTGTTTTTGTGAGACATACGGTCTACTAAGGAGATATACAGTCATCTATTTTGAAATGGGAACGTCTTGAATCTAGGTATCAGCATTTTGTGGTGTGTTTGACAATAGGGCATGGTAAGTTTACTTGGTATAGTGCTGAATATGTGTATTCCTTTCGTAGCCGATACCTCCTGCATTTATCGATTTACAGTTCCGGAATGAGATGGAATGCATGACTTCCATGTGTACAATTTTGAATGTTTTGGTAAGACTTTCAGTGGCCGGAGTTAGGATTTGATATAGGCTCCTGTGGTGCATCTAATTGATGTGCATGGGTTATGAGGACTTACTACACTGGTGATCATAGATCTTCATTTACATATTTAACTTTAACTTTACTTCCCATTTGACACAACATGGTGTTGCTTTAACATTTTGAACTCCTGGATTTAATGTTTCTGCATCCCTTTTTTCTTTGTTTACATCGGAAAGGGAGAATGGATACATTGATCTTCTCATGTCAAGACAAATAACAGACCCTGTTCCAATTAATTATGTACTATGTATTTGTTGTAGCCCTGAAGAAGTGATGACGCAGAAATGAAGGTTTTACATTTATTAGCGCATAAACGTAGTGCTGCAATAATCAAGTGTGACTTTGACCGAACTAGTAAAGATTGTACGGGGACAAATGTGCCCTCAGAGTAGTTTGCCAACATTTATAAGCGTGCTTTATATAACGTGATGTATTAGAATTGTACTAGTCTGACATAACCATAAATGTGTGCTATGATTTGCTTGTTTGAAATGTTTTAGCTTAGCATGACTTTAGTGGAGGCTTTGGCCTAGTTGCCTTGTCTCACGGTTTAGATGCTCGTATTTCTCCAATGTGCTAATAAACGTGTATTCTTGCTTGGAGCTGTACTTTTCCAGTGAGATCGGTTCACATGCTTATCTTTAAGGTTTCGTGCCAGCCTGGCATCTTCTTCTTTGCTCCAAGGTCAATCTGCAGGTGCAGACAATGGACGCTCTGAAAGTGAGTTAATTGGTAAAATATGTTGCAACTTACGTTCCCGACTCCAAGGATAATGTATGCCTAGGTAGAAGCTTGAGAACTGCTATTTTTGATTGGACAATTTGAAGCCAACCTATGAACCCTCCAATGGAAGACCCTACTGGATTTGAACTGTTGTCTATTTAAACCTGGTGCACGAGAGGAAATAGGAGGAGAACATCACCCCATACCCGTCATTTTGCAGGACATTGCAGACATTATGGCCCATCTTGCTATGACGCCATTTTGAATGAGACTTTGATACTTTCTCTAATCGAGAGAAAGAGACTCTAAGTAATTCTCGCCCTAGAGACTTTAACTTTGATTTGCCCTTAGCATGAAGTAGTAGTTTTATCTTGCCGCTGTGAGGCAATTGCTCCGTCCACCTTGCCCCCTTTGCCCCGTCCCATGCTGATCGAATCCGGTACCTGTGAGACGAAGACTTCCTTGAATGCTGATTGAATTTGGTAAATATGAAAGGAAATTGTACAATTGCATTGTGTTTTCTTTTTAGGTAACCAACTGCTGATTTTTGATAAGAGCCCTAGTTAGGAGTTTTCCAAATTAATGTTGCTAAATTGTTTTTGCATGAAGACCCACATGTAGATGTTAATTTGAGTTAGACGAGGATTCATTTGATGCACGATGCAATTTGAGACCTTGTTATGCTGACTAAATGTATGCAATTAGCCCATTACAGATTATAGTTTTAGTGGTTTGTGTTGCTATTATCGAATGCATTGTTATTCAAATGCTGCATAGATTGCATCTTTTCCGCCGTTATGGACAGCTATTAATGTTCATTTACATATATCATTTGGTGTTGAGACACATTTATATCGTGCTAGCTTTGTTAATATAGGGAAATAAATGCATTAACTTTGAATAAACTGGTGTGATTATTCATGACCGAAAGGTCATGGTTTCGCCGAAATGTTTTCTGGATTAATTGTGAAGTGTTATGTTGATCAGGGTATTGCTTATGTTCGTTATTGATTATTGATTTGATTAAATTGATTACTCTCGGGTGAAGAGAGCCCCACTTGGTCAAAAGATTCATCGGCCCAAGAGCGTCCAAATACAGTTAATTTATTAGGCTGGAACGCTCTATCAGTAGATGGTAGCAGAGGACGGTTTAGACTTTTGGGACTCCGCTCGAGAAGTATAGGGTGTTGAATTTGATTTTTCTTGGGTAAAACAGATTGAGAGAATGATGATGGGCTAAGTCCCCCGCGACTTTCCCGGGATCTCGGAGCTTGCGAATGGAGAGAATGGAGGTGTGAGATCGGCGTTGGCGGTACTAGTGACGGTATGAGTGAAGTTAGGATTTTGCGCTTGCACAGCTTATTGCCGCAGATTGTGTGAAAAGGTTGCGAGGATTTTAGAGAATAGCGGAGGTGCGACTCCGAGTGTAGGAGTAGGGAAGTCGTCGAACTTCATAGAGAATAGCGGAGGTGCGACTCCGAGTGTGAGAGTAGGGAAGTCGTCGAACTTCATGTGCGTGTGGCGCTTTGTGCAGAAAAAGGTCCACGTGGTTGTTGTTGTTGAGACGGGCCCTGCGAGGTCAAGAGACTCCGGAGTATGTTGAAAAGTGTATGAGACACTTGTTTTATGTTGTGGTCTGGTCGGTTTAATAGGTTGATCGGGCGTGGTCAACAAGTCGGTACGTGTGTTAAGGGAGTGAAAGAAAACTTCGACTTCGGGCTTTGAAAATTCTAAGTGCACTAGAATAGATCATTGACAAGTTGAGAGCAGAGTCTGCGGGTCAGATTTGCTTGCGAAAGTGGGGACCGAGAAAGATGGAATAACTGCCGAGGCTAGTGAAAAATCCCTAAGGTCCTGAAGCGATTGTGTTACCCTTCCTGTAGTAAACCGACAGATCTGTTTTATTATTATTTGGTTGCTCGCGATACATGCTAGAAGTTGTTACGAGAGGAGCTGAGTGAAGGAGGACAAGCCGCGAGGCTTTGTCAGCCGCAGTGTGTGTGAGTGTGACGTCACTAGGAGCCGCGCTGGGATAGGTTGGTTGCAGAGAAGGGTCGCGCACAGATTGGACGCAGTCCGTGGGGCTCGATTGGAAGGGGAAAGGCAGGCGAAGAGTATTCCGGGAATTAAAGTCACTTATTGATTACAAATTTTGTGAAATAAAAGACGAGAAAATGAAATTTTTTAAAGCATTAAAGAGTGCGATGAAGGGAGAGTCTTACATTAAGGCGAGCGTAGGAGAGGAGACGCCACCCGAAGGTACACCAGCTTACATTGTAATGGAGGAAAAGGGGGTAGCTCCGTGTCTTTGGCTAAAGCAATGGCACAAGCTGACAGAGAAACATGGGAGCGTAGCGTTCCCGATCCATGGGACGTTCAATATAAGGATCCTAGAGAATTTGAGATTCGCGATGTACGACATGAAGGTACCTCCAAGGCCAGCACAGTTTGAGGCTCTAGCGATTTGGGAACTAATGGCTAGACAGCAACAGCAAAAGAAGTTCGAGACCAGGATAAGAAAGGTAGAAAAGACACTAGCGGACGCTAGGTGGGACAATGCACAGAAGGTGTGGAGGTCAGATATATTGCAGGGGATAAAATTGTTTCCCGCAATTGCTAAGGAAGAAGAGGCGACGGGCAAGAAAGCTACCTGTAAGACAAACAGGAGGTGTTCCAAAGATAGAGAAGACGAGTCAGAGGATGAGGAGTTCATCATGCAATTGCTGAACGACCGTCCACCACCTTATGCAGCGAGTGAACAAGGTCCAAGTACCAGTTCTGCCCCTCTGGCACCGGTACAGAATAATGAAACTCCAGATTCAGAAACGCCATCGGGATCTAAGGACTCGAGTTTACTATTCACCCCGCAGATACCGCAGGTTAGGAGAATATATCCAGATGTGCCTATATTGAAAACAGCAGAAAATTATCAGCCGCAGGTCCCAAGGTACTACAGCAGTGACAACAGTACGGGAATTATTCTAGATCCAACCGTAGTGGGAGTACAGAATGGTCGCAACCCAACATTGGCACAAGCTGAATCAACCCAGTTTTTGATGCCTCAAAAGCAGATGCAGGGGGGAACAGCACATGCTCAGATGACGGGGAGTCAGATGGGCATGCCGGCAATGATGACCCATAGTGTGGGAATGAACATGCCTCAGAACCTGGGAAATGGACAGAACCCAGATGCGATATCCCTACCCATTACTGTAGGTCCACCGGTACCTTTGTACACTCAGCCTAACTTAGGTATGAGCGGTCAAGGATCAATGATGCAGAATGGGACGGAAAGGAGGTGCATAGAAAACACTCCAGAGACAACTCCGATAGTGGCTCAGCCAACTGGATCTGGGTTCTTGATGGAGTTTAGTCCCATATGTGCTCAGTCAACAGTGGTGAGGTCGAGTCCCCCACTGATGATACCGCTATCATCGAACACTGAAAAGTTGCCGCAACCATCAATGGCAGTCGATGCGAATGCTACACTGATGGGGTTGAATGCGCAACAGCTGACGCAGTGGTTCAACAGTCTGAATTCCACACAAAGCTCAGCCAGTGGGAAGGGAGAAGACTATCTGAATAAGGTCAGGTTGAACATGGAAGCAGAAGAATTGGTGGAAGGGACTATGGGTTTGAATAGGTTAGAGTCCTATTCGGAAGAAGAGCTGAGGTATCTATGTCCCAGGATTACGAGAGAAGTGAACAAGGTACATAGAAGGTTGCAAGAAATAGCTGACAAAAACGGGGTTGAGATAGACAAGACAAAACACTTGAGCAGGAGCTATAGATTGGATTTCGGGACCACAGACTTTGAACACATGAGGTCAGCAGGCATGAAAACGCACCTTAGAGAATTGCTGCAGAGTGCACAAGTGTGGAGGTGCTTAGACAAATGGGAAAGCAGATGGGCAAAGAAAAAGGAAAAGAAGAAAGACAGTGTCCCAGAGCCCAAGGAGAAAAGACCACAGAGTAGTGATGCAATAACCATGTTACCAATGAGGGAGACAGCAGGGGGAAAATTAATACATGTACCGTGGCACAGAAGCGACATTCAGTCTTTTACGGATGATTTTCCCAAACTGAGAGAGAAACCGATTGAATGGTATCAACAGACTGATAGGTTTGTGAAGCTTGCAAAATGTCTTTGGGAAGACCTGAACACCCTCTTTGAGATTGTGGTTCCGGCAGATTTGTGGGAAGACTGCAAAAGGGCTGTAGGTTGGCCGACAAGTGAACCAGAGAGAGACAAGGATACGGGTGCACCATCACCTATGGTAATGAGCTTGTACTATAAGGTGATTGAGCACTTGAAGATGAAGGTTGCCGCGAAAAATGTGGATTGGCAGAAGATTGATCGAACTGCCCAAGAGGCTAAAGAGTCGATTCATGGTTACTATGAGAGGTTGTTGAAGGCGTTCAAGAACTACAGTGGCACGGAAACAATAGAGGCGAAGGACATGCTTCATTTTATGTTTAGATTTGTGGAAGGGCTGAGACCAGAGATAAGTCAGATGATAAAGACGCATTTGATTTGTTGGCAGTCGAAACCGATTGATGAGGTGGTGAATTATGCGAAATACTGTAGCGACGAAATTGAAGTGAAACAGAAAAAGTTGAAAGAGAAAGTGATGATGATGCAACTTAAAGCAGCTCAGACAGGTTTGCAAGGGTTGCAAGGGTTCCAACAGCAGATACCGCAGCTGCAGCCGCAGGGAAATATGGTGTTTCAGCCACAGGTGAGAGGCAGAGGCAGAGGAGGCTTTGGGAGTAATGGTCCGGATTTGAACACTGTTGTGACTCCGAATGGTGTGCAGGCAATGAAAAGGGTGATGCCGTGTCACGTGTGCGGAATTGTCGGACATTGGAAACGCGAGTGCCCAATGATGGTGCAGGAAGGTGCAGGTGTTGGTCAGCAAAACAATGATGTCAATGCATTTCAGACAATGAGGGGACCGAAAATGAGAGGTCCAAACCCAAATTTTCAGACCATAAATCAGCTGCAAGGATTACAGCCCATGCAGCCGCAGCAGATGCAGATGCCCCGTATGCAGATGACGCAAATGCAGCCAATGCAACAGCAGTTTCCCATGGTACCTAATCAGCAAATGCAAATACCTTTGGCACCAATGAATCAGCAGCAAGCGATGGTTCCTCCACAGGTCTCGAGTCAGGTGATGAATACAAATGGCACAGTACAACAGTTCCCATTACACAGTGAGAATGGAATAAACAATGTATGGGAGAGTGAAAGTTCAGATGAGGAGGGAAAGTGTGTGCTTGCAGCATCCTTGGAAGTTGATCAAAAGGGTCCGTATGTGGAGGGAAGAGTCATGGGTCATCCTGTTTCATTCTTGGTTGACACAGGAGCCACACGTTCAACTGTTAGGAGCATTGAAGTCCCAAATTTGCCACTCTCAGGGAGAACAGTTCAAGTGGTGGGAGTAGCAAACAGGCACCTGACGAACCCAATAACAGATCCAGTACCAGTCAGAATTGGTAACTATCAAGGGTCACACAAATTTGTGGTATGTGACTCAAGCCCGATAGCACTGTTAGGGAGAGACCTATTGTGAAAATTGGGATGTTCGATTATGTGTTCGGACGATGGAATTAGAATTCAGACGAGCAGTGATGGGGAAGAAGAGGACAGTGTAGAAGGGGATGAGATGGAAACTGTCGATGAAGAATACCCTCTGATTAATCTCTTCCCAATGATAACTGAAGAGGATATTCCAGCTGAGTTACGAGAAACAGTTGGAAAGGAAGTGTGGGATATGACAGGAAAAGAGGTGGGATTGGTGAAAGGAGTGGAACCAGTGAATGTGACCGTAAAACCCAATGTAACCTTTCCCCAGACCCCACAATATCACATGGCACAAGACACCCTCATGAAAGTTGCCCAACTCATTGACGAGTTTGTAAAACAGGGAGTGCTGAAAGAAGTGTTAAGCAGTCCATGTAATTCACCAATCATGGGACTAATAAAGCCGAGTGGAAAGGTCCGAATTGTGCAGGACTTGAGGAAAATAAATGACATCGTAATTAAATGCTGCCCTGTAGTACCGAATCCAGCTGTGATAATGTTTCAAATCCCTTGCGATGCTGAGTGGTTCTCAGTCATCGACTTGTCACAAGCATTCTTTTCGGTGCCTCTTCATGAGGACAGCCAATTTCTCTTTTGTTTCAAATTCTTAGACAGAGTTTACAGTTGGTGTCGAATTCCTCAAGGGTTTTCTGAGTCTCCGTCAATTTTCAATCAGATTCTAAAGAAAGACTTGGAAGCGTTAGAATTGCCATTCGAGTCAACCCTAGTACAGTACATTGATGACTTACTGATTGCATCTAAGACAGAAAGTGGCTGCACAGCCGACACCATTGCCCTACTGAACCATTTGGGAAGGAATGGACACAAGGTGTCTCCTTCAAAGTTGCAGTTCTGTCAGAAGAAAGTGAAATACTTAGGTCATCAAATAGAGAAAGGGTCACGGAGAATAATGAAGGAAAGAATAACAAGTGTACTTCAAATGAGTCCACCAAAGACGAGGAGGGAGGTGAGGAAGTTTTTGGGGATGGTGAGCTACTGTCGCCAGTGGATTCCCAACTTCTCAACTCTAGCAAAGCCTTTACTGAAACTGACCCAGAAGGATGCCTTGGATGAAATTGAGCTGAAAGGAGATGAGATGGATGCTTTTATTGAATTGAAAGAATGCATGTGTAGGGCTCCAGCTTTAGGTATGCCTGATTACACAAAGCCTTTCACATTGTTTTGTCATGAACGTGATGCATGTTCTTTGTCTGTCTTGACCCAAGCCCATGGTGGCATAAACAGACCAGTAGCGTATTTTTCAGCTACTTTGGATCCGGTTGCAGCAGCACTGCCAGGGTGTTTGCGCGCCGTAGCAGCAGTTGGTATCAGCCTCTCTCAAAGTGAAGGAATAGTGATGGGACATCCATTAACAGTCATGGTCCCTCACTCAGTTGAGATACTTTTGACCCGCTCCCGAACGCAACACATGACTGGAGCAAGACTCACAAGGTATGAAACAATAATTCTGGGCTCACCGAATGTGCAGCTGAAAAGGTGAACTACGTTGAATCCAGCAACCTTGCTTCCTGGTGAAAATGCTGAAATTGAGAACGCTGAAGACGTCGAGCATGACTGCCTTCAGGTGACTGAATTTTGCACAAAACCCCGACCTGACATTAAAGATACTAAGCTTGATGAAAATGACCAAATTGTTTTTGTTGATGGTTCATGTTTAAGAGATGCATTGGGAATATTGAAAGCAGGATATGCTGTATGTACTGTAACAGGTGTCTTGGAAGCGTCCTGGCTTCAAGGAGTATATTCCGCACAAGTAGCAGAGCTTGTAGCCCTTACAAGAGCATGCCAACTGTCTACATTGATGAAGGTTACCATTTACACTGATAGTCAGTACGGGTTTGGAATAGTGCACGACTTTGGGCAATTATGGTCACAAAGAGGTTTCCTGACCTCTTCAGGGTCCCCAGTGAAAAACGGGGAGAGAATAAAGGAATTGTTACAAGCCATTCAAATCCCAGCCGAAATTGCAGTAGTAAAGTGTAGTGCTCATACAAAAGGACAGGACTATGTTTCTCTGGGAAACGCATATGCAGATCAAGTCGCAAGATTTTGTGCCTTGAACTGTATATTGCTCAGGGATGAATGGAATTCGATAAGTGAGCCAGAGCTCGAACCAGCTGAAGCATTTGCCTTGAAGGTCGTGGATACAATGGATGAACTAAAAGCATTACAGAATAGCGTCAGGGAGGATGAAAGAGCTTCCTGGATTAAGTCACAATGTACAAAGAAACCAGATGAGTTATGGGTTTCAAATGAGGGAAAATATGTTTTACCAAATTGTCTCTTATCGCAGCTAGCGCGGTTCTATCATGGGCAGGCTCACCTAGGGAGAGATGCCATGATAAGATTGTTCAAAACTGATTGGTTTAACCCCAGATTCCGTCAAGCTGCAGAAGCAGTTTGCCATCGTTGTGTCATTTGTCAGCAGATGAACCCAGGAAAGGGAACGGTTGTGAACGCGAGCCACATTGGCAGGGCGAGTGGCCCGTTCAGCAGAATGCAGATGGACTTTATTGAAATGCCTGTGCATGGAGGTCTGAAGTATGTGTTGGTGATTGTGTGCATTTTTAGTCACTGGATTGAAGCATACCCCACACGAAGAAATGACAGCCTAACAGTTGCAAAACTATTGTTGAGGGAGTTGATACCACGTTTCGGATTCCCGATCTCTTTAGAATCAGATAGAGGAAGTCACTTCAATAACGAGGTGATAAAGTTACTTTGCGCAGCGCTGAACATTGAGCAAAAACTGCATTGTAGCTATCGCCCAGAAGCCTCAGGACTGGTGGAGCAAATGAATGGTACACTGAAATCAAGAATGGCGAAAATATGTGCATCGACAAATTTGAAATGGCCTGACGCATTGCCTTTGGTGTTAATGTCAATGAGAAACACCCCTGACAGAAAGACTGGATTGTCCCCGCACGAAATTCTCATGGGCAGGGCCATGAGACTTCCTGCAGTTCCCGCAAACGCGCTTTTGAATATTACAGATGAAATGGTGTTAGACTACTGCAAAGGTCTGGCTGACGTGGTTCGCTCTTTCTCTCACCAGGTGGAAGCAACCACCTTGCCACCGATCCAAGGTCCAGGACACACACTGAAAGCAGGTGACTGGGTCGTGATAAAGAAGCACGTGAGGAAGTCGTGTCTGGAACCCCGTTGGAAAGGCCCTTTCCAAGTGATCCTGACAACCACTACCGCTGTGAAGTGTGCGGGGGTTCCCAACTGGATTCACGCCAGTCACACAAAGAAAATGTTGTGTCCCACAGATGAGGAAGTTGAAGCGCTGAAACTGCCAGTACCTGATAACAAAGTGCCGAGCGCTGAGACAGAGCAAAACAGAACTAGAAGCGAACAGGCAGAAATAGAGGAGAGAGAAATATTCTCTGAGGACGAAGAAACAGACTCACTTGGGGAAGACCAAGGAGAAACCTCAGACAGCGACGAAGCAGCTGAAGGTAACAAAGAGCCTGAAGCAGCTGAAAGTGACAAAGAGCCTGAAGAAAGTAACGGTGACAAAGGGCTCGAAAAAGGTGAAGAAGCAGGAGAGCCTGATCAGAGGAGGGCTTTCCCAGAAGCAGACGGTACAGTAAAAGAAAAGGAAAACCTGATTGACTCCCCAGAAGGAGGGGACAAGGCAGAACAGAACAAAACTGTTCAAACTTCTTCAGAGGAGATCGCAGGTCCATCAAGTGGACACAGTGCAAAGAGAAGACCAAGTAGATCACCAGTAACAGTAAGAACTAGAGAAAAGTTGAATGACAGTGAAGGGCCAAGAGTGAAAGAGAAAAGAAAGGAAATGACTGTCGTGGTACCAACCTCAAGTGATGAAAAAGACTTGGCCAAAGAGGAAAGTACCAGTGAGACAGAATCAAAGAGAGATGCAAAATTGAAAAGGAAAAGGATACCAAACAGGAGATATTCCGGTCCTGAATGGGCATATGCAGTCAATGACGATTGGACCGACGAATTTGTATCTCTTAGCCTCGAGAACAAAGAAGAAGAGATACCAATAGAAAAGAAAAGTTTTATGGACACTGTTGATTGAAAAGCTGGTAAATGACATTGCTTGCTATAAAATAACGTGATACAACCAGCTGAGACATTGCTAAACCAGATGAGACATTTGCTAACTTGATAAGACTTTGATAACCTGATTGACTTTTAAACTCGATTTGAGACAACGTTGCTAACTGAGAAAAAAAAAAAAAAAAAGACTGAGTTATTGCCGAATCGAGACAAATGCTGCTAACCGATAAGTGACTGGGCTCCTGAAGAAAACTGTGTGAACATTGCGCTCGTTCAGCTTTGTAACTGATTGCTAAATCGTTTCTTTTTACAGGTGCTTCTAGCTCTCTGATTCTATACAGATCATGACACAAAACAGTAGAGTGAAATATTGTAAATATGCGTGTATAGGCTTGATAATTGCATGTGTACTAATAATAATGGCAATAGTGCTTGGAATGCATGGAAAGGGTGAGAATGAGAAAATTGATGCTTCTACTTCTGTTCCTGTTACTGTCACTGAACTAACCGCATTGAAAAGACTAGAATTAGATGAGAGACACTTGCATGATAAGAAGGAACTTTCGTATAATGTTTTCTATCGCTTGCTAACAGAATATGTTGAGACTATGGATGCGAAAGATTGTTATGTGTGTACACAGATACCGACATCGGTAACGGAAGGGGTGACTTATCACCACATGCCTCTTACATATGGGATTACATGTAGTATAGTAACTTCTAGGTTTTATGGTCAAACCAACATACAGTATTTTTACTCAAATTATGATGTTACTTTTGCATATGTTCCTATAATCACGCAACTAAGTCAGATTGCTAAAGATTGGGATGCTAAAATAATGAGGGAATTTTTCGAGCCAATGCAACCTTTTGAAACAGCTCATGCTCATAGGGAAAATCTTATCTGCTCGCTATCTGCAGTAGAAATAAGCTTTTTAGATCGCACAGATGATAGAAGGGCACAAATGAATGCGAAATTAGAAAAAGAGCTAAGTAAGAGGACTTAAGTAGATAATTATGCTTTTGCAGCAATAAAAACACAAGGGAGAATAGCTTTAGATGCTTGGCATGTAGGGAAATTTTGTATATATCGAGGTGAATCTTATTATGATAACATTTTTGTAGGAGCGAGTGAATGTAAACATACGTTTATCTTTAAAGCCAAATGGACATTCATGCTGAACGGACTTGATCCTGTCATACCAGGTGTATATTACATTTGTGGGCATAATGCCTATTATCGTCTTCCAAAGGGATGGTGGGGGAGATGTTATTTGGGTATAGTGTTCCCAAAGGTTTATCAACTGGATGACCTATCGATGATTCCAAAGACGTCTGGATCCCATCGTATCCAGAAAAGAGAGACCGCAGCTGCTGTGGTAGGAGATATATTTGGAGCCATGATTCCTTCATTGGGAGTTGTGTTGAATTCCATCAAAATAAGAAAGTTGTCTACTATAGTGGATAACATGTTGACAAAGTTTTCAGGTGCTATAATCCTGATGGATGCTGAACTTGCAGCGGAAAGAGCTATGACTCTTCAAAATAGGCTTGCCCTAGACATTCTTTTAGCAAAGGATGGCGGCGTTTGCAAAATGCTTGGTGCGCGACACTGTTGCACGTACATACCAGACAATAGTGTGAAGATTAAAACAATGCTTGCAAATTTAACGAAAGAAAGTGCAGACTTGAAGGAATTGAAAGAACCAGGAGTTTGGGAGAAGGTTGGAAAGGGAATTGCTTCAGTGGGAAATTGGCTTGGTGGCATTTGGAATGGAATATTATTAAAAATAATACAGGGAATATTAATAGTACTGATTTGCATCTTTGGGATTTGGGGAATAAAAAGAGGAATATTAATGATCATGGCAAGAATTAAAAGAAGGAAGGAAGAGAAAATGATGAAAAGAATGGCAGAAGAATACAAAGCAAGAACAAGGGGAACTAAAAGGCAAAGAGAACTGACAGAATTTTAATGGAATAAAATTTGTGGGATTAGTTTTGTGTGATGACAAGTAGTCATCAGAGGAGGGATTGATGACGCAGAAATGAAGGTTTTACATTTATTAGCGCATAAACGTAGTGCTGCAATAATCAAGTGTGACTTTGACCGAACTAGTAAAGATTGTACGGGGACAAATGTGCCCTCAGAGTAGTTTGCCAACATTTATAAGCGTGCTTTATATAACGTGATGTATTAGAATTGTACTAGTCTGACATAACCATAAATGTGTGCTATGATTTGCTTGTTTGAAATGTTTTAGCTTAGCATGACTTTAGTGGAGGCTTTGGCCTAGTTGCCTTGTCTCACGGTTTAGATGCTCGTATTTCTCCAATGTGCTAATAAACGTGTATTCTTGCTTGGAGCTGTACTTTTCCAGTGAGATCGGTTCACATGCTTATCTTTAAGGTTTCGTGCCAGCCTGGCATCTTCTTCTTTGCTCCAAGGTCAATCTGCAGGTGCAGACAATGGACGCTCTGAAAGTGAGTTAATTGGTAAAATATGTTGCAACTTACGTTCCCGACTCCAAGGATAATGTATGCCTAGGTAGAAGCTTGAGAACTGTTATTTTTGATTGGACAATTTGAAGCCAACCTATGAACCCTCCAATGGAAGACCCTACTGGATTTGAACTGTTGTCTATTTAAACCTGGTGCACGAGAGGAAATAGGAGGAGAACATCACCCCATACCCGTCATTTTGCAGGACATTGCAGACATTATGGCCCATCTTGCTATGACGCCATTTTGAATGAGACTTTGATACTTTCTCTAACCGAGAGAAAGAGACTCTAAGTAATTCTCGCCCTAGAGACTTTAACTTTGATTTCCCCTTAGCATGAAGTAGTAGTTTTATCTTGCCGCTGTGAGGCAATTGCCCCGTCCACCTTGCCCCCTTTGCCCCGTCCCATGCTGATCGAATCCGGTACCTGTGAGACGAAGACTTCCTTGAATGCTGATTGAATTTGGTAAATATGAAAGGAAATTGTACAATTGCATTGTGTTTTCTTTTTAGGTAACCAACTGCTGATTTTTGATAAGAGCCCTAGTTAGGAGTTTTCCAAATTAATGTTGCTAAATTGTTTTTGCATGAAGACCCACATGCAGATGTTAATTTGAGGTTAGACGAGGATTCATTTGATGCACGATGCAATTTGAGACCTTGTTATGCTGACTAAATGTATGCAATTAGCCCATTACAGATTATAGTTTTAGTGGTTTGTGTTGCTATTATCGAATGCATTGTTATTCAAATGCTGCATAGATTGCATCTTTTCCGCCGTTATGGACAGCTATTAATGTTCATTTACATATATCATTTGGTGTTGAGACACATTTATATCGTGCTAGCTTTGTTAATATAGGGAAATAAATGCATTAACTTTGAATAAACTGGTGTGATTATTCATGACCGAAAGGTCATGGTTTCGCCGAAATGTTTTCTGGATTAATTGTGAAGTGTTATGTTGATCAGGGTATTGCTTATGTTCGTTATTGATTATTGATTTGATTAAATTGATTACTCTCGGGTGAAGAGAGCCCCACTTGGTCAAAAGATTCATCGGCCCAAGAGCGTCCAAATACAGGTAATTTATTAGGCTGGAACGCTCTATCAGAAGTGGTTGGCTTACTGCCATTGTGATGAAACATGTGTTGGCTACGCAATCTTTATGAAGTTCAAGAAACATTGGCTACATGATTTGTATGAAGTTCAAGAGAATTACATGGACATGCATTTGGATCTGCTTTGAAGACGACAAATAAATAAGGAAACTCATGTAATTATTGGTCTTACTCTATAAGGATCAGCTCTGGGGGAACTAAGTATATATATATATATATATATATATATTTGGGGGTTCGTTACCTCTACTGCGTAGTGTATAGTGGCTGCCACACCCTCCCTGGAGCTTCAACAGAATGTATGTTTCTTAGATACACATATTGGCACACACAGGTTTGCGCTATTTGGCCTAAGCCACTTCTTGTTTGCTGTCTTGTTTTTCTTTTTGGCGTTTTGTCAGGGGTGCCTGCTCCCACCCAGGCAACCTGATGTATAGTGTTGATGGGGCAGTGTGGGAAGCCCACACCCATGATGCCTGGCCGGCTCCTCCCTCCTGCCTGACACAGGACTGTCCAGGTGTATGAGCCAACTTTCCTTTTCTCCTACCTCTGTGATCGTGAGCAGGTGTTGCAGCCCTCTGCCCCCTAAGGCACTGGCATGGGGGCCGAAGACAACCCACAGCCTTTCTTGGGTGCCAAGGCATCTCCTCTTCCCGGCTTGGCTTTCTTGGGTGACAAATGTCTTCTCTTCTCGGCTCATGGGCCCCTCGGTTGGGGTTCTTGTGCCCCAGAATTCATCAGCCCTTGCTGGGCCACATTTGTTTTTTGTCTCTCATGGATAGATGGGGATCACCGTGCCAATCCAGATAAATGGGTTGGAACTCCACACATGCCCACTCCCCCACACACCAAAGAAATGCATTGTGTCATCATCCAGGGGTTTGCATCTTCCTGTGGAACCCTTAGAAATGTTGCAGGGCCCACTCATTCTGTTGATCACTGGTATGTTTTGATAGGCAAACGTTTAAAAATGAATGCCTCAGGGCCAATTTGGATAATCTTGGGTTCCCTTTTCATCCTGGTGATGCGAGATAACTACCAGGCACATTTTTAGCACGCTTCCTGGCCTCTAGAGCCTCACACATTGCAGGAAGTTTGTCCAAGTTGTCTGGTTACCTGAGCCAGCTTTTCTCCTTTTCTTTCTCTGGCGCTCCTCTCCTCTTATGAGAGAGTTACGTAGTTAGCTCAGTAGTTTTTAGGCATGTGGAAACCAGATTCTTTTGACATGGGGCTGCTGTGGCCTCTGCATGCAGCAGTTCAAGGGTGCAGTGTCAGGCTAGAAAGAAACAGTTTTAAAGTCACATATAAGAGTGGTACAAAGGTGAACTTCCAACCAGATGTGTTATTTGTATTTTATTCCTCTTGTTATGTGGTAATGTGTCATTAGTTAGCCACTTTTACTGTGATTTGATGGTCAAACCACATGCACTGGGAAGCTGGAGAGGTGAGTACAAGTCAATAAACACAACTAATCCCACATAAACAAGCAAGATTGAATTCCTTACATCAGATTTTAGGATTTCACAGCCAGCCACCTTTAGGAACAAAGGAGAAGAGAGATTACTACCAAAGACAATTTGAGAATGAAGTAGCTCAGGTCACATACCCATTCTGGGTAGGTGGGCAGGTGTCTTGCCAAATCCTATACTAACACAATAAGGGCCACAAAGCCATTTATCATTTCTTAACTGTCCGAATCGCTATTTCGGGCCATTAAGAAATGCTAAATGGGTTCTTCAGATGTAAAACGCCCTTTAGAAAATTGCAAATTGTGATTGCTGCCCAGTAGAAACCACAATTTGTTTTCCTCTAAGTAGGAAATTGCAAATAGGGATTACCTATTTGTGATCCCTATTCACATGTGCATAGCATTTCCTAAATATGAATTGGGCATTTAGGGAATGCAATTATCATTGACTCCAAGTCGATGGTAACCATGTGTAATTTAAAACAAAAGCACCCAAAGACGCTTTTTTTTAAAGTGCAAAAAAGCAAAACATGCCCCTAGGGCATATGTGTGCTCTACTGTGCACCACTAATTTGGGGGTGCATCACTGGGGGCCTTTTGCCAATAGCCATCCTTGGTTTTGAATTTTCAAAATAGCGATATCCTATTAGGAAATCGCTATTTTGGAAATGCAAAACCGGCCCATTGTAACAAATGACATGGGATTTCTTAATCGTGATTCCTTAATATTGATTCCTACTTTGTAGGAATCTCTATTAGGAAATCAGTATTTTAATACATATCATTTTGCATTTCCTAAATAGTGATTTCTTTGGAATTGATATTTAGGAAATGCAAAATTGTGTCTACGTACATCTGGCCCCTAAGTACATGACAAAGGACAGAAAATCAGATCAACTAATTAAAATGCATTTGTTTAAGCTTTCTGGTCAATGAAAACAGATCTAAAACAAATCAGGATCTTGGACACAGGATCAGTGGTTTTCGTACACTGCTAATGATTTAAACTAGTGCTTTGAGTATTGGATTAGGTGCACTTCAGTAATGACTTCCATGAGGAACATTTACGCATTGTGGTAAAGGTGTATTGGTCAGGCATGGGAGTGTATAACAAGTCATGCTTTTCCCCTCCTGCCTAACCAACTGACACCAGTTTGTTCACATGAGCACATGCAGGCTTCATAAAAGTGTGATCATCTTCAAATTCTACATGATCCCCCTGAGAATTTACCAACAAGTAACAGCACAAAAAATCGCCACAATGACAAATACACAATAATATTTGAAAGTAATCTCCACTCCAGGCATCCAATCCCTCAAACCCTGCTTGCACCTCATTCAGTTCTGGATGCTCAGAATATCCCTGAAGCTTAACCACACCAACATGAACTACTCCGAACATTAAGGAGAAACTAAATGGCCTGGTATCAGTTTGCTCTCCTGGAGAAAGTGAAAAACTTCCTTTGACACAGTGCTTTTTCAAAACTCCATTTCAAGTACTTGAACACTTAAGTCTAGATTGTGGCAATGCTGCACTGCCCTGCTCTATAACATCGGTCTTTTAAAGGGTAATTTAAATTCCACTGCATGCTTCATCAAGGGCATAGAACACTTCACTCCCACTCTGATTAATTTCTGGCCACATTCTGTTCAAAACCAACTACATCAGATAAAAAACCATCTCAACATGCCCATCCTCTCCCGTGGTCCTTGGCACACCTGCAGCCAGAACAACACCAGACAGTAGATGAAGAAAGGTAAAAAAAGAAAGACAAGGAAACAGTCATCAATGCATACAGGATGTGGGAGAACACCTATATACAGCAGAATTACTAGAACTGTGTTTAAATTCAGGAAAGATCTGAAGACACAACTCTTCAAAGAACACCACATCATGATGCAGTTGAAGTTCACTTTCACTCTTAGAAACCCGGGTCCATATTTATCATTTTTTTCAAGCTGTACAGGAATGCAGCGTATTTAACATTATATGCACATTTTGGCTGCCTAGCACCAATGCAGGCACCCTTGCGTTATGGTGGAAGTGATGGGTGCTTTGTAGGTAGGATTGTTTTTGTGCAAGGATGGACACCTTCATGCACAAAAACAATCCTGAGAGGCACTTTCCTCTTTTACAGGTGCTGCGTGATGCAGTACACGTAGAAAGAGGAAGAAAACGAGGAGAAATAAAGATATTTCTCTTCCTTATGCCTCACCTGGGTAGGCGTTGCATTTTAACACATTCCCAGGTCTACCAATAATTGTAAATTGGGAATATGCCAAAATCCATGGGTGGATGGATGGGAATACCCATACTCCACCCATGAAATGCCTCCCTGGGGCACAGTAGTGTAAGGCAATGATTTGCACTGCCTTGCGTTACTTTAGGTTTATCAAGCCATGCAGGGCCATGCAAGGCAGCCTTGAGTGGCTTGATAAATCTCACTTATGTTTTGCATCCCCTTTGCACTCTCGTTGCGTGGTGCAAAGGTGATGCAAAACCTTCATAAATCCGGCCCCCAATCACGCTGATGGTATCTTTGCCTATCACCCTGTACAGCACTCTGCCGCCTTTCAGTCAGGTTTGCACTATATAAATACCACAACCAAACATACATACATACATCTGTGAGCAAACCCCAAATCAACTTCTATGGATTGTTTTGGATTTTTGGGGTTTGTTATGGGTTTTTGGGGTTTGTGTGGGTTTTAAATGTAAAATGTCCGATAAGCTGTTGTGCTTTATATCAGACTTCTTGAATGCTTCCATTGCACTTCTTTGCCACTGCACTATGCCCTCTGACATACCTGGAGTCTTAACATGCTTTATTTCTGCAAGATTAGAACATACCTAATTTTCATTGATTCTTCCATTTTTTTTAAACATTTCTTAACATCATCATGGAGTTGAGGACAGACATCAATGTACAGATCACAGCTGTGATGTATGGGGTTTTTACAAGCATGAGTGTGACAACTGTGCTACTGAAGAGTCCACCACGTTACTAGGACCCGTTTTATAAAGAGACATTAGGGTATGCAGTTCACTTGTGGATAAACAGAATAAACAACCAGGCATTGGCCATGCCAATTGGTCTGTGCATTGCAAGAGCTATTGGCTTGGTTAATGGTAATGTGTTTTAACTCTCTGCCTGCGTTGTGCACCAACTGGATACTGCACAAACCACATAACATGAAGCGAGCTCAATTCCTGACTCCCACATCAGCAAGCAATTACAAAGCCAATAGGTCTCGCCTGTACAAGATCTATTGGCTTTGTCAATGTTTTTAGCCACTTGGCATAGCAGCACTCAATAAAAAAGACACTCAAGAGATGCGGGCATGCTGACCACAAACTGCAGACTGAGCAAGTAGACAGTAACAGAAGTGGAAACCCAGAGAGGCCACGCTCTTTATCTTGAGTGATAGAAGATTTATGTTGTGTATCCATGACAGTGTATGACCTTTCCTCAGACACAACATGATCACAGGAGCTGCAGCAAAGCTAAACACCGAAGTCACAAAGACTGTGTCAGCCTATCCATGCAGACTGCAACTGGCAACATCTGTTTGATATCAAAACCACCTATCAACCAGTGATAAGATTATACTGGTAAACAGACAGAAAAATCATATGTCTGCACTTCTGAAAACCACAATAATTAATATTTTGTACACCATGTCCATATTCATGCACGTCATTCATACACGGCTGTACATATTTCTTACAGTAACCGCTCTTAAAGTCGTCATGTTAAACAACAGCATGCTAGAGACTTTCTGATAGTACACAATGCAGGTCGTCGCAGCCATATCTTTTTTGCATTACTCTGGGGTTAATCCACGGCTTTCTCTGTGAAAAGATGGTTCAAAAATGTATCTTGAAACAAGGAAGCAGCTGCAACAACGCAAAGTACAACCCAGCGGAACCAAGTTACAAGATATTAAAACAACATAATCCCACAGCTTTCCGTTTGTGTCTAACTCCTTTTCCCAACATAAACATTCTCTGTGGGATGTTGCATTAAAGAACTTGTCAAAAATAGACCCAAATTATGCCCACTCCCTATAAAACGATGAGGAGCAACTCAGTGAGCTAGCAGCTATCACTGTGCCATAGTGCTTTTTTCGGCAGGCTGCCTGGACCATCAAGTAATGATGACAGGGAGGAGCATGGAGGCAGCCCCATGGAGAAAGGGTACTTTTCATAATAAATGTATTCACTGCACTGAGGTCACAATTAAAAAAAGAGAGAAACAAATGTAAAGCATTGGCAAATATAAAGTGCCATGGTGCTACCAGCTATTGCTGTGCCTTCACTTTTCTGGCAGGCAAGTGGGGCGATCAAGCTGCAACGCAGGAGTAGTGCGCTGGCAGCAACAGGGAGAAGGGGTCAGTAGGAGGTGGAAAAACCAACACTTTCCAACCAACACTCAGGCCCATATTTATACTTTTTGATGCAAATCAGCACCAGGGCAGATTTGCGTCAAAAAGTTTACCGCCGGCTAACGCCATCCCAACGCGCCAGCCAGGCACCTTAATTATGGAATGACGTTAGCCGGCGCTGCGGCCTGGTTAGTGTCAAAATAAATTACTCTAACCAGGCAGCGGAGGCGAAGGGAAGACTGGGGAACATGTGCGCCAAAGAATGGTGCAAGTCAGGTTAGAGTCAAAAATATTGTCTCCAGCCTGACTTGCGCCATTTTTTGGCGCACATCTCCCAAGGAAATGACTCCTGTCTTAGCAAAGACAGGAGTCATGCCCCCCTGCCCAATGGCCATGCCCAGGGGACTTCTGTCCCCTGGGCATGGTCATTGGGCAGAATGGCATGTAGGGGGGCAGGTTAGGCCCCCCCATGCCACTTTTAAAAAATTAAAAAATTATACTTACCTGCACTTACCTGCGCTCACCATGGATGGGTCCCCCCTTCCATGGGTGTCCTCCAGGGGTAGGCTAGGGTGGCAGGGGGTGTCCTTGGGTGCAGGGAAGGGCACCTGTGGACTTCTTACATGGTCTCCCACCATGGAAATGAGCCCACAGTTCCCTTAACGCCTGCTCTGACCAAGGTGATAAAAAACAGCTCGAATCCGGCTGGGCGCCATGTTTTAAGGCCCATCTCCCCTGTGCGTCATTTCAATAAATTAGGATAAATAAGGCGCACATGCCTTAGAGTTATTTTTTGCACAGGAATGCCTGCCTTGCATGTTATTAGCGCAAGGTAGGTTTTCATGTCCAAAAAATGACTCAAACTCCATAACTTTGGCGCTGGACGCGTCTAGCACCAAAGTATAAATATGGAGTTAGGTTTGCGCTGAATTTACATTAAAAAAATAAGGCAAATCTGGCGCAAACAGAGTATAAATATGGGCCTCAGAGCGAATGAAAACAGCACTCCTGAGAAGGGTTTGAAAAGCTAGACAAGATAAGACAAAAAAAAAAAAAGCAGGAGCATCAGTAAATATGCGAAAGTCTATGAAACTGCAATAGCGTTTCAACACACCAGTGCTTCGAAGGTGTGGTCAACCCATTTTAAATAGAAAAAAAGTAGGCCTCAAATTGATGAGAAATGGCCACTGCATAAGTTTAAATAGTAGTTTGGCAGTGCGCTCGGGGAGGACTAAGCACCGTAAGAGGCATGATGTATGCATGCCCTTCACGAATGGGGATGCTGAAAAATGGAGCAACAATGGTGCCAGAAAATGGGGAGAAATCGGGCAGACGGAAGCCCGCGAAGTAGATGACATCAGTCCACCTGCTGTTTGCGTGCCATCTAGGAAGCGGACACTTTGGCCCTTACTTGCTGTATTTTACACCTATTTACCTTGGGGACCAGTGATGGCTTCCTGCTTGAGCTGTTAATATTCCTGTAAAAATTCTCCAACCCACCATTATGTTGTTCAGCCTATGCTACACTAGCTCTATTATCCACAGAAATTGACACAGGATTCCCACTGGATGCTGCTTATGGTCTGCAGCCTTTGACAAGGAGCAAGCATGCAAAGCCTAGCCCTGAAAGTGCTAAGGTGCCACCTTTTGGAACGAAGAGGGAGACCCAACCGTACTCCATAAGCATCTCCTCCCAGTCATCAGAGGCATAGACTTCAGTGAAAATGCACCAAATTTTCAAAGCAGAGTGTTGTAGATGATGAAAGAAAACTGGGATGTGTGGACAATGAAACGGAGACAAAAGTAATACTGCGTTCCTAAAATTGATCATCTTCAATTTTCTGAATCTGAATGAAAGATTCGAAAAATGAACCGGACCAAGCTTAAAAAAAGCGAAATAGTTTCTTTAAAAATTGGACTTCAGTGAACTTTGCAGATGGAAACACTGCTTGAACACAGATGCAGTATTTGCTGAAAGAGACAAAAATATCGTCCTCCCATGATGTAGATATCTCCTGAGATAATGCGCTAAATGGACGGAAACCGGAAACCGTATTGATTCCACCTCACAAAACTTTTAGTGCACAGAAGTGATATGCCCCTAGGAGTAATTCGCTTAGAGAAATGCACACACTATAAGATGCTACGGCAAACCGTTCTAACTAGACAGAGTAATGGAAAGCAGTAATTACTTTATTTTATGCATCTTTATATAACGCAAGGAATGTATGGTGCTTTCCCACGCAACCTTTAGAAGTAATTTGTGACA
The DNA here is from genome assembly GCF_031143425.1 of Pleurodeles waltl. Taxonomy (NCBI): domain Eukaryota; kingdom Metazoa; phylum Chordata; class Amphibia; order Caudata; family Salamandridae; genus Pleurodeles; species Pleurodeles waltl. Next base: position 936,509,304 of record NC_090445.1, read on the forward strand.
AACATCTGTACGATCATTTGGTAGGTTATATAGTTCATACTTTACTATCTATACATTTTTGTCCTTATGTTTTTAGCGAAAGACATTCTGTCCAAAATTAATAAAGTGTAATATTGTAATTTTGTGCATTTTATTCTTGAAACAATTTCAACCACAAATACTGTACAAGAGATAAAAGCAGAACAGAATGTTTACACTAAAAAAATATGGTGTCGCTGTCTCAGATTATTGCGAGAGAAGGGAACATATAGAGGCAAATGGAATAATACAGAAAATTAAGTACTGACAGGGAGAGGGGGAGTCATGGTAGCATGAGAGTTTGGCTCATACATGCGGCTCTAGAATGCCCCATAGCTAAAGACGAAGGTTAGGCATGGGATTGTTAGTGTAGTATGGCAGTGATTGTTGTTAATTGCAAGTGGTGGGCACAAGACGCTCATATTTGGGGATCGGGACATATTTTTCATCATTAGAACTTTGACTCAGATCAAAATTCAGAAAGGCAGAAAAGGGGAAAATAAGGATAAAACTGAAGGTAGAAAATAACAACAAAAAGCAGGAAACAGGAATAATAAGACAAGAAGGGTAAGGTGGCAGAAATAAAAGGCACAAGGTGGAATCATGACTAGGTACCTTTAGCATTCATCAGACACGGTGTTGAGCTCCTAAGAAAAGCTTTGGTCCCCTGCACGTATTTTCTTACAAATAAAGGGACATATTTGCATGAAAGTAGCGCATCAGTCCCGATGAGTGAGTTTTCTTGCATTACCCATGCCACACCCAATGACACCATGGTTGCGGCGTATTTACAATATGGTGCACCATAGCAGTCGTTAGGACGATAGCGCCAACATTTTAGATGTTATTGTGGCACTTTGCTGCAATAGCGTCAAAAAATGATATGCTAGTGCAGCAAGGCAGAGGGAGGTCCATTGATTAAAATGACAGAAAAAATGGCACAGTGAAATTATGTACATTTTGTGGTGTAATTTTTTTTTGGTCCTCCCCTCGTCGTAACGGCCCCATGCATACATTATGAGTGACGCAGGTAAAATGTAGCACAAGGGCCTGCAAAGTGGCATGATGCAAGCATTACGCCACTTTGTAAATACGGCGCGGTGGAAAGGCCACCTTAGTACCGCCTTAGCGTAAAATAATGATGCTATACTGGTGCAAGGTGCCCCTAAGTGTTATGTTCAAAAAGGATGGTTGAGGCATTTGACTGCATGACGAGGTTAGATGGGAGCATGGTTGCCATATACTATCCTGGATGAAGTGTCATGAACACAGAAGAAACAAAAGAATCTGCTGCCAGATTGCTCCCGCTAAAAGCAATTGCCGCTCACATGTTTTGCACCAATTTTAGGCCAGATGTACAAAGGGTCTTAGTGTTTGCAAACCTTCTGATTTGGCAAATTAGAATGACTAACATTAAAACCCTTTTTCAAATGTACTACGCCCAAATATAGATTTGGAACGGTTTCAGAAACCATACTAAACCTGTATTTGGAAGGGACATGTGTAGAGCGTGCCTTCCAAATACAGATTCCTTATGGTATTCACAATTTGCAACCTACATTATTAATGTTCATGAGGAAGGTCGTATTTGTATCCGCAAGGATTCGTTATTCTGCGAACCGACCCATTACTACATAAATTGGTTCGCAAAATACAAATGCATTCTGTAATTTCAGGGTGCAAATCATGATTCCTTTTACTGGATGCATTCTTAGTACACCTGGTCTTTAGTCCCTTCCACGAGTCTATAGCGTGCATTCAATTCTGTGATTGTGCAACTAAACATTTCCTAAATGTATATCAGAAAAGAGTAGACTCACCAGAGGTTCACCAGGAACACGTGCTCGATATTCTGCAGAATTTCTAGTTCTCGAAACACATTCCGAACCTCGTCTCTTTCAATGCACTGCTGTTTGTTCATGTACTTCATGGCATACATTGTCTCGGTATCTTTTTTTTGTACAATGCAAACCTGAAATCATAAAAACACACAGGCAAATTGGCTAATGGTATACATTCCTATTTAAGTTAACACAGTTGTTTCATGCAGTTGTTGTGATACATTCAAATGTCAAAGGGTAAGGTTTTCGATATTCACATTTGGTTCATGGTGGGTAATGAACACATTTATACAGAGGGGCAAAATGCTTACTCTGAAATATTTAAAATGCACTATGTAGGAGAGCTCCAGGCCATGAAAGGAGTCAGAGAAGAATGGACCTATGCAGAGAATGGTCCACTTGGGTATTTTCAAGCGACTGCTAGTATACTATTCCTCTGCCTCTGTGCACCAGCAGGCCACCTCAGTTATTGCTGGGAAGCTAGCTTGAAGTAGTCGACAAAGCACCTTCCCTCGCGTGTCAATGGCACTACATAGTCAGCATACTCTCTGCAATAGCACTAGCTTGTACTGCCCCACCAAGTATTTTTACATATCGCAATAATGAGATACGCCAGTAAGGCTGCAAGGTTGATTCTACTGCTTTCCAGTCGGGGGCACACTGCTCCGGTTCAATGCGAGGCTGCCTGCATCTCTGCAGAGCTTGTCCAGACTGGGGCTACCTCAGTAAAACTTGTAAAAGTGTGAGGTCCTAAGCTTATGTCCATGCAGACCAAACAATCCCGGGCTCAAGGGTCAACGGTGACTTGCATAGACCTGAAGCTGTCACTGTTCCCCTCTTACCACCATTTTTCTAAGACCATTCCGTTCCAGGAATAGGAGATTTAACTGTAATCACTGTTCAAATGTAACTGCCTCATTCTGCTGAAGGCGTCCCCAGAGTCGCCAGGCTAATTTTGTTAAGGACTTTGAACTTAGTTTGTAAGGTATACAAATAAATCACCATCTTCAGTAAAAACAGAGACACTATTTATTTCTGACCATTCCTCTGATATGTGCGTGACGCTGCTGAAGAATGGCCAACACACATTACGATCTAGTCAATCCATGAACAGTGGCATAACAAAGGCCCCCGCAGTCTCCTCACAGGTCTTCAAGGTAACGCCAGACTGAGAAACAAAAGCAATCCTGGTAAATCAGTTGAAACCAGCACTCTCTCTCTCTCACTTTCTCTCACCGTTTCTATCTACCCCTTTCTCTCTCGGATCCCCCACTAAACCCGCAGCAATAAATGCAGGGGGACGGGAGAGAGAGATAGAGGCACCCATGGAGCTTCAAAACCAGCCTCCAGTGGCTCCAGCCCTGTGACGGGACTCCAGGTGAAATAAAATGCCAGTCCGACCATGTTCAAAAGTAAGATATTATCGTCCCAATGCTGAGGGAACTCGACCGGCTCTTGTTGCTCAGCCACATCATATGTAAGACCCACTATATCAGGTACTGTGCACATAGTTCCAACATTCTGTGGGCATTTCGGCCAAGGTTATGAGTGTACTGTAGCAGCTTCATTCACAGAGTGAACATCATGAAATGCAGGAACAATGAGATGAAGCACCAAGCCTTCTTCTGTGCTTTTTGGATGAAGATTTCCACGGCAGACCAGATCCTACACTCTTCATCACTTTTCTAACTTGGCAACAGGCAAGGACTCTTTCAAGCAACACCTCATCAGAATATAACCATGATGGTGTGGGCCCATCAAAGAGACACCCCCTCTTGCACTCCCATTGTAACTACCAATATTGTACAGCACTTTATTTCACAGATAGATTTACGCGTTATCAGTCCTATACATATATCGATACATCAGGGCTGCATTTTTCAGCATTCTGGGACCAATTTCAGAGAGGAAGTGGGAATATGCACTTTCCCTTAGCAAACAGAAATGTTTCAACTTCTTCTAGATCTGGGGTGCATCAAGAGGGAACTGCAGTCAATGCTATTAGCCTACTTGTAAATAATAGCGTTCAGTATAGCTTCTTGTAACCCAATTTTCTCTGATTTATGAACTGAGTATTCAATAAACCCATGGTCTGGAGACTCTTGATGTTTGTTCTTTCTCAAGACATAGTCATTCCTGCTGGAAACAGTGACAGAAGTGCTGATCGGTCAATCTTCTAAAGCGGACCTCCGGTGACTGAAGCCCTCCGGACAACATGCCTGATGGGATCAGTGGCAAGTCTGGCCCTGTGTCTGAGTACACCAGAATGGACATCACAGTGTTGGGGGTCACATCCTTAACTCTTTTGATTTTTTTCTTTATCTATGGCATTGATATTCCCTCAAATGAAACCTCTCGAGGCATTACATTCCTTTCTTTCCCACTTGTCTCAGACTCACGCATCTCCACCCGTTAATAGGTACCATTATGGTTTTCTGTTAAGGATGGGGTCTTGTTACAATGTGACACCATAGGCAGAGAAAAGCCTCTTGCTTCGCACCCCTGCAGTCACTGCCTGGAGTAAAAAGTAGACAGTGTGTTCTTCTAGACTACGCTTCTCATCCACCACAAGAAGAGAAGCAAATCATCCACAAGACCAGGGAATCATAGGTTCAAATTGCTAATGTTTTTACCAAGAGGGCACAATTGTGCAAAAATAAGCAAAAGGGAAAAGAGAAATGTATTTTGAAAACCTGCATGTAACAACGTTTCCTTGCAATAAAATAACGTGGCAAGTCTAATATTGTATTTAATGCACTCCATGTAAGGGACTACCTGGTTCTTTACAGTTAAGCAAAGCTATGAAGCTACATTCAGGCCGGATTATCATAGCTGTGAAACACAGGTGATAATTCTGAAATTGGTAACACACTGAGACCACAGGTGTATGCCGCATTTGACTATATCATATACTACAAGGAGCTCTAATGCTTAAACTTTGAGATTCTTACTTGAACAATGATCTAGATGGAACGGTGAGACCTTGATTTGGTTTTGAATACTGCAAAGTCATTTTCAGAAAATAGCCAGAAAATACAAAGATGTAAATCACAATTAGAGGATTACATGCTAAGGGTGGTGGGTGAACAATTCAGAATATTAACAATATGAAGTCAGATTCTTCACATTTTAAGAGAAAATGGGAAGGTTAATGAAATAGCAAATGCCATGTATGATGCTCGCTTTCCATAATTCGTTACACGTTTGCAGCGGAAAGTTTTGATAAAAACACAAGGATGGTCCTTTAGAAAATATATCTGGTGCATGGATCTACACTTCTATGAACGACTTTATTAAACTTTTTTCAAAGTTTAAAAAAGTTGCTCCTCATTAACAACTATATCTCAGAAAGCTGTTTTTGCCAGTTCGAATTCTGCATTAAAATCTTATTTTAAGGCACTTGCTGAGGAAACATTGTTTGTTTCCACAATTGGTCATATAACCGCATCCCTGCTATTCAGCTCTTTTATAAAGGTATTTGGTTCAGATTCACTAACATATACTGTCTTAGCTCTGAATTCCGTTTTCTCATAATACTTCAGCTTCACAAAGTAGTGCTCTGTTTGTGACTTTTGTGTCATCCTAATCTGTACAACTGTACAGAAAGCTAAAGAGCGTGCTCTCTTGAGGCTAAATCAAACCTATGAGGCTATAAACATAGCTGCTAATTAGTAGCAACCCGGGAGTACAGTGTTTTGTACATGACATTAATTCAGAATTTTGTCATACATGCATAGCATAATTACTGACTAAAGAACGCATAGGTGTGTTGAACGAAATCTGATTTTGGTTCACGATTGTATAAATCCTGTTAAAAAATAATCAACAGTTCCTTCGAGACCACAACCTGTAGCATGTAGCTCACATCCTGCTCAAAATCAGAGTTTCTAAGTAAAAGACCATCTGCACAAGCATTGTGAAGCATCTAACTATTATTATCTAAATTCCCCACTAACAAAGGTCCTAGTGTCTTCACGTGTAGACCAGCAATCGAAGGATCCATTATCATATTAAAATCAGTGCTTGGACGGCCAAACACAAATCTTATGCTTTTAACTGTAACAATGCGGAAGGAATGTTATGTTTCGAGATGAAAAGAACGCAAAATGAACTGATGTTCATATGTATACTGTAATGTACAGTATCAAATAAATTTCTTAAGCGCACTCCTCACCCGGTAGGGTCTTAAGGTGCCGGGCTGGGGGGGGGGGTTACTGCTCGAAAAGCCATGTTTTGAGGTGCTTTCTGAAGGTTAGGAGGTCCTGGGTCTTGCGTAGGTTGGTGAGGAGGGAGTTCCAGGTTTTGGCGGCGAGGTGGGAGAAGGATCTGCCGCCGAAGGTGGTGCGTTGGATGCAGGGGACTGTAGCGAGGGCGAGGTCGGTGGAGGGTAGCTGTCGTGTTGGTTTGTGGAAGTTGATTTGTTTGTTAAGGTAGGCCGGTCCAGTGTCGTGGAGGGCTTTGTGAGCGTGGACAAGGATGTTGGAAATGATCCTTTTGTTGATGGGCACCCAGTGTAGGGATCTGAGGTGGGCGGAGATGTGTTAGTGGCGAGGGAGGTTGAGGATGAGACATGCGGCTGCGTTCTGGATTCGCTGGAGTTTTCTCTGAAGCTTGGCTGTGGTCCCTGCGTAGAGGGCATTGCCGTAGTCCAGTCTGCTGTGTATGAGGGCGTGGGTGACTGTTCTTCTTGTTTCTAAAGGAATCCATTTGAAAGTCTTGTGTAGCATGCGAAGGGTGTTGAAGCAGGAGGATGATATGGCATAGATTTGCTGAGTCATGGAGAGAGATGAGTACAGTATGATGCCAAGATTGCGTGCGTGGGTGGTGGGTGTTGGGGTTGGTCCAAGGGTGGTGGGCCACCAAGAGTCATTCCATGCTGTCTTGTTGGGACCGAAGATGATGATCTCTGTTTTTTCTGAGTTCAATTTGAGGTGGCTTGCTGCTGTCATCCAATTGGCGATGGCGATGGCGAGGAGTCCGGCGTGTAGGTTATTCTTGGCGGTAGCTGGATTCCTAGTGAGGGAGATTATGAGCTGGGTGTCGTCAGTGTATGAAATGATGGTGAGGCCGTGGGGGCGGAGGATGTTGGCGAGAGGAGCCATGTAGATGTTGAAAAGGGTGGGGCTGAGGGAGGATCCTTGGGGGACCCCACAGATGGTCTTGGTGGCTATAGACTGGAAAGGAGGGAGGCGAGCTCTTTGGGTTCTTTCAGAGAGGAAGGAGGTGAGCCAGTCCAGGGCTTTGTGGCAAATTCCGACATCAAAAAGGTGTGTGCGGAGGGTTTGGTGGCATACGGTGTCAAGAGCTGCGGAGAGGTCTAGGAGGATGAGGGCGACGGTTTCGCCCTTGTCCAATCTGGTCCTGATGTCGTCTGTACAGGCGATGAGGGCGGTCTCAGTGCTGTGGTTTTTGCGGAATCCAGACTGGCAGATGTTGAGTATGTTGTTGTCTTCTAGGAAGCGAGACAGTTGTATGTTTACTATCTTCTCCATGACCTTTGCAGGGATAGGGAGAAGAGAGATGGGTCGGTAGTTTGTGAGGTCTTCAGGGTCTGCTTTGGGTTTTTTGAGAAGAGCGTCGACTTCGGCGTGTTTCCAAATATCTGGGAAGGTTGCGGTCTCGAAGGAACTGTTGAGGACGGCCCAGAGGTGGAGAGTGATAATTTGGCTGGCCTTGTTGAAGATGTGGTGGGGGCAAGGGTCTGTTGGGGAGCCTGAGTGGATGGAGCTCATGGTTTTGCCGATTTCTTTGTCGTCTATGGGGGTCCAGGTATTCAGCAGGTTGGTGCGGCAGGGTGTTGTGGTGTTGATTGTGTTGGTGTTGGTGATGGTGGGTGCTGACGATGTGAAACTGTTGTGTATGTCTGCGATCTTGCGGTGGAAGTAGTTGGAGAGGAAGTTGCAGAGGTCTTGGGAGAGTGGAGGGTCGATGGTGCAGGATTTGGGTTTGTTGAGTTCTTTGATGATGGCAAAAAGTTCCTTGCTGTTGTGTGTGTTGTTGTCTATGCGTTCTTTGTAGAAGGACCATTAGGTGGCCCGGATGAGTTGGTGGTGTTTGCGCCTTGCTGATTTGAGGGCGGAGAAGTTGCTCAATGAGGGTTCTTGGTGCCAGACTTTCTCAATTTTTCAGCATTCTCGTTTGGAAGACTGAAGTTCTGTGGTGAACCAGGGCGTGGTCTTGATGGTGCCGGTATTGTTGTTTATTTTGAAAGGAGTGAGGGAGTCTGTGCAGGTTTCTAGCCATCATGTGAGGTTGAGGGCGGCGGCGTTGGGGTCGTTGGTGGTGGGAGGTCGAGCTTGTGCGAGGTTGGAGATCAGTTGTTCTTTGGAGATCTTGTTCCACTTGCAGTAGGGAGTAGGATGTTGTTGGTGGTGGGTTTCAGGAAGGAGAAGTGGACGCAGTGGTGGTCAGTCCAGTGGAGTTCGGTGGTGTGAGTGAATGTGATGTGGCTGCTGGAGGTGAAGATGGCATCTAGCGTGTGTCCGGCTGAGTGGGTGGGTGAGGTGACCAGTTGCTTGAGGCCGAGATTTGCGAGGTTGTCCAGCAGGGCCATGGAGTTGCAGTTGTGGATGTGCTTTCCAAGTGAAAGTTAAGGTCACCAAGGAGTATATAGTCTGTGGAGGTGAGGGCGTGGGAGCTGTTAGTGTCTGCGATGGTGTCACAGAATGGGGGGTGGGGTCCTGGTGGTCTGTAGATGAGGGTTCGACTTAGGGTGGTGTTGGCGTTGATGTGTACCTGAAAGTGTAGGTGTTCTGCGTTGTCTAGGGTGTCATTGATGTTGGTGGAAATCTTGAGGGAGTTTCTGTGTATTATGGCGATACCTCCTCCTGGTTTGTTGGTGCGGTCTCTACGGTGATTTTGTAACCTTCTGGGATGGCCATGGCAATGTCAGGTTCTGATGAGGAGTTCATCCATGTTTCAGTGAAGAAGGAAATGTCGCAAGAGTTTGTGGTGACTAGGTCCCAAAGCTTGATGGCGTGCTTGTGGACGGAGCGGGTGTTAAGGAGGATGCAGTTGAGGTGATTGGGGGGGTTTGGTGTTGTTGTGGTGCTTGTTGGTGTTGGTGTGAGTGCAAGAGAAGTGTCATGAGTGGCATGTGAAAGGTCCGTGTGTGTGTTTGGGGTTGGCCTGGGCGCAGGTGGGGAGCCGGCCAGGGTTGAGAGCAAGGAGCTCTGTGGGGGAGTAGTGGTGCTTGAGGGGGCCAGAGGAGCGTGCACCAGGGGGATGGGCGCTGGGCATGGTCCAAGCGCGGACGGGAGCAGACGGGCTTCCCTCTGGTGTGCCTCCGCTGCGCTGCCGCGTATCGGCTGCCATTAAGAAGGGGAGGTGGGAGGGAGGAGCAGCTGGGAGGCGGGAGGGAGTGTCCAATGGGGGCGTGAAGGGGGTGGGCCGCAGGGGACGCAGCGGCTGGGTCAGAGTAACCATCGAGAGCCGGAAAACAAAAATGGGCACAATTAAGAGTGAAAAACATGAAGCAGGCAGAAAATGGGCACAGTTTAAGATAAAAACAGTGTGTAAAACAAAAAACCAATTACAAGAAATGAAATACAAATTACAGAAAATGAAATACACGGTACAAGCACACTCGACACGCCTATCACTAGGCACCAGGGATGAGGCGCAGGTCTGTGCCTGCGGGTGGTGGAGGGGCTCGAACTTCTTTTTGCAACCCAAGGTTGGTTTGGGACAAAAAATAGGCCTGGACACCAAAAACAGATAACTAAAAAAGTGGTCAACATTTGCAAATTAGACCAGTTTTGAACTTGGAAAGACAATCTGCATGGGTATTGTTAAGCTACTGGGGATTGCATGTTTTTGTGTGTGCTTTAGGCAGTGCATGTATTAATATGTGAAATCATCAGTAAAACGGCCCATCCAGCCATAAAACAGGTCCACACACTGACCTGTCAGACCAGCCCATCGAGGAGTCCCTCGTAGGTCAGTCTGACCCTGTATGAGGAAATAGGTTCAGGGAAAGGCAGCATTAAAGGGTACTACGGATTTTGGGGTTCAGGGAAGGATAGCATTTTGAGATAGTTCAGGTTTTTTTCTCCAGGATGGATAGTGTAAAAGGCTTTTGGATTTCAGGGAAAGGTAACATTAAATGATATTAAGGGTTATGTAGGGCTCAGGGAAGAGTAGCAATAATGCTTTTATGTTCATGGAAGAGTAGCATTAAGATATAGTACATATGTTTTATTGTTCAATGAGGGTATCATTAAGGGGTAGTAATGGTTTTTTAGAGTTCAAGTAAGGGTAGCATTAAGGGGTTCTAAGGATGCTTATAGAGTCCAGAGATGGGTTGCTTTAAGGTGTAGTGGGGGGGTTTAGTGCTCCGGAAAAGTAGTACAGCAGAGGCCAGCAGGGCTCAAGCAGGTTTAGTTGCAGGTCCAGCCAGCAGGTTAGCTGGGCAGATGCACGGAGGATTCTCGTTCTTGCTATGTCTCTGTAGCTCAGAACAGGAGGTCAGTCAGCCGACCCTTGGAGTCACTTTAGCCTGGAATGAAGGGTGCAGGTCCAGTCTTCCTTCTCAGCAAGCAGGGCAGCAGGCAGCTTGGCAGCAGAGTAACAAGGCAGCAGTTAGTAGTCCTTCTAGAAGCAAAGCAGCACATTCTCCTTCTTTTTTAGTATCCACAAGTCCTGTGGTGTACTAAAGAGTTGGGCCGTTTGGCCCAATATTTATACCTGGTGCCAACTTTGAAGTTGGAAACGTTTCTGGATCCTCCTACCCCAGAAGTGCTATGAATTTCTTTACTCCCTACCCTGGCCCCACCTTGACTGGGTTCACAAAATACTAGTGTCAAACCCTTTGATAGTGTGCGTGGGCAGAGACTTTGTGATGTGCAAGTGTGGCAGGTGACAGCTCCTCCCCCTCATCAAGCCGGAGATAGTCTATCCTGCCAACACCTATCCTCCCTTTGTCTCACTGTCTGGGAGCAATACATAATGACCAACTGCCAGCTACACCTAGTCATGTGACCCGGGATACAGGTTGTAGGTACCAAAAGGTTAGGACAAGAATATGCAAACTTTCCAAAAGTGGCATTTTCAGAATTGTGACTTAGAATCTGACTTTACCCTTAAAGATGGTTTCCAATTACAATTCTTTAGACACCAAACTCGACATTCCTACATGATCCTAATTGAAAGTTATCAATTTTTTAATGTAATAAGGTAATCCAAGGCTATTATATGGGGGAGGTAGGTCTTGCTATAGAGAAAAATAAATTCAAGAGTGTTTCACTACCAGGACATGTAAAACTTAAAAGTAAATGTCCAATTTGTAAAATATACTACACGCTGCCCTCTGGGCTGGTTAGGGCCTAAGGGTGACTTATGTGTATTGAAAAAGAAGGTTTAGCCCTGGCAAAATATTTATTTGACTAGGTTGAAATGGCAGTTTAAAACTGCACACACAGGTTGTAATGGCAAGACTGAAATATCTTTAAAAGGCTACTTAGGTTGGTGGCACAATTAGTGCTGCAGGCACACCAGTAGCATTTAATTCACAGGCTCTTGGAACGTGTAATACCACTTTACTAGGGACTTACAAATAACTAAATGCGCCAAGTGGGTGGAAGCTAATTTATCATGTCTGGAGGAGAGAGAAGAAGCACTTTAGCATGAGTTAGTAGTAATAAAATGTGCAGAGTCCTAAAAGTTAACAAAAAGTCATTCAGAACACAGGTGGTTGAAGGCAAAAAGTTTGGGGATGACCCTGCACAGAGGGCCAAGTCCAACGTACTACCAGCAAATGTTTCTGATGACAAAGACAGAGGAACCTCTGCATTAGGAAACCAGGCAAATTTCTATCTCTAAGTGAGGGAGGGAACCACAAGTGTAGCAGGGTGGGACTTTTGAAGGTTTTTATCTCAGCATGTACTGCTAAAGGTTGATGCATGTGTAGTTCAAGGAGGCATTTGCCTTATCTCAGCAGTCATTCCTGGAAGGTGTGTTTCGGAGACTTGTCTATAGTGCAAAATAATATTCTGTATCCACTTGTCTGCCACACAGTGAGTTTTGTACAGCACATTTACAAAATGGATGGATTTTGAAACCAGTCCATACATTTTGCTTTCTTTTGTTTTACATATAGGTGAGAATGCATCACTCACACGGAAAAAGCTGACATTTGCGGAACATCAAGAATTCCAAAGTCAGTGGACATTCTAATCCTCTAGTTCAAAAGTTGGATTGCAATATCACGCCCACTTGAATATTAATACATGAAAATGTAAAATTATTACATTCTTAACTAGGAGAAAAAGTCTGCACATTGTAATGGTTTGTTCATTGAGGCTAATGTAAGTTATGTGTGACTTCTTGCAAAATATTTTATCCATTAAATATAATTATAAACAAGAAAGAAAAGGACAAGGAATAATGTATATGTAGACCTTAAGATGGTATTAAAGGGAATGGGACATTTTGGCCCCAAGGACCCCATCCCCTGGGACCAAATTAATTAATTAATTATTTAATTAAGGGGTGTGCAACCCAATGTCTTAAAAAAACTTTGGGGACTTCGGTTTACTTAAAAGGGAGGAGGGCCATGTGTCCCCTTTCTCTTAAAAAATGCATTGGATCCTGGGGGATGGGGTCCCGGGGCCAGTAATGGCCCTGGGGGAGGGGGCGCTGTGTGGCATCTCTCCCTTTATAAAAAAGGAATTGCCCCGGGCAGGGGGTCCTCTAAAGGCTCAGGGAGGGGGTCCATGTGGCCCGCCTACCCTTTTATTTACATTTTGGCCGCAGTGGATGGGGTCCCCGGGGCCTAATTAGGTTCAGGGAGGGGACTTCCGGCCCCCTAGCTTTATTAATTACTCTGCTCTAGGGGATGGCGTCCTGAAGGCTTAATTAGCCTTGGGGAGGGGAACCTCATGCCTCCTCCCCCTTTTTAATTGGCTTTGGCCCTGAGGGATGGGGTCCCAGAGGTACGATAAGTCTTGGGAAGTGGGGGCGTGCAGCCTGTGCTTCTGTGAGTTAAAAACGTTAATGTTCTGACTGACATTCACCTAACTACAATGTCACTGTAAACTTAATTTTTTTTGTATAATACATATATGTACACACACACCTATATATGTAAAAGCACAAAAACTCATCATGCCCTTATTTATTTAAGTAGGTTTTACTACAAAGTCTACAAAAGACAGCTGAAAAGATAATATCAGGCCTATTCTGTTGTTTACCATTAGACTTGTATACACCACATGCAGCTGAAGATTCCAGTTAATGAAGTAATTTATATTTATAGCTTGGTTAATTCCATTGGGTGACACAGAAGCTGTGGAAACATTAGCAGAATAATGAAACCATCTACCATCTTTGCAGTTCAGAATGCATTATTTGCCTTGGTAAGCAGCCAATTGCCGCCATTCCCGGATTGCTACATATCTATATGGATTTATGTGTAACTTTGCTATTAAATGTTTGTGAGCATTTGTTTCATGAATTTGTTTCTGACGCTTCATCACTTATCCCCTGTAGAAAAAACTCAAATGAGCATTACATAGTATCATGAATATAGCTGGCTTTAACAGTGGATGGGATGCTGTTGAACGAGTCATGTAGTGTTGATGTTTAAGATATAGACATGAACATCAATAATGGCACTTTATTTTTAAGTTGTGTTTAGTACGCTTTCCTTTGTTTGTTTTTCAGTAAACTTTCATTATAAACTAATTTTCTGCATACTAATAAGCATGCTTTGGTTAGTGAACCCTGTTTTGATTTTGCCATATTATTCTCACCAAGTATCCAAGTAGCTGTGATTTTGTTATTTTGTCTGATTTTACTGTGTTATTGTTGACTAGCTGTTGTATACGCAAGATCCGCCCAATCATAGATGCTGGAAGTAGGAGTGTTAGGGTGTGCAACACCCCTAAAATTACTCTGCTGGAGTTCAGAAGTAAATTAACATTAAATATGATTTTAAAACAGTTTTTTATCTTGCCTTATTTGCTGTGCTTTGAAAGACAGTGGTCAAATTTGAAAGACAGTGGTCAAAACTATTTTCTGACAAATTGCTACTTATTCTCTTAACACGAAGATGTACTGTTTACTTCTCTTTCTCCTGTAGCATGAGGATTTGGAAAAGTGTGAAGTAAACTATGTGACCATCCTGCTGATGTGAAAGGACTTGCTGAAGGATGTCATGTTTGTCTGATGCACAATAAAATTTTAATATCTATAAATGAACTGTTTAAATATTTTACAGTTAGGAAAACAAAAAGAGTCATTTCTTTCTCATTCTGAAGATTTTAATAGGATCAAAACAAATCAAGACACCTTACTTGGTGATGAACAACTGACAAATATTCTCGGAAACCCAATTTCCACAAGTTTTTGTTTGTGGGCTATACAGTTTTATCAGTACAAGTGTACGTTTGTGCATATTTAGTGGTCATTTCAATGGGACATGTACTGTCCATAATTGACAGTGTGCTATCCCACCATGCTTTAGTAATTATAAGTGTTTTTCCTAAATACAACACCAGTTACAAACTGCGCCCTTACCACTTTCCTGCTAAATCGGTGTGGCTCATTTGTGACATTTGTTTTTTTATGTGATACATGGATGCTTCAGAATCCCAATGATTTTAGTGATGTAACATTGATGGCAACACCCCACTCTGATTTTGTTCTGGACCACTATGTGCAGTAGTAAGGTAATGCAGGGCCTTTGCGCAGCCTAGGGAGTTGAAACAAAGGTACACTTGGCACTCTAGATGGCCAAGCGATAAACCCAAAGGAAAGCATTATAGTTTGTCAAGCTTGCTAAACAATTGTAAAGTTTTTAATGAAAATATGTGTAAGATAAACAAAGAAACACAGCAGCCAGAGATGCTTCCTTTTTGCGTTGCCTAGAAGCTATGAATCTGTGTTATTTGCACATTATTTTTTTTTTTTAAAGTTCAAGGCAACAGAGGTAGTTTTATCTATTTTGGGCACCTTTATGCAGTAAAACCGAATGTATGACTTTGAAGATCACTTCATGTTTGATAGAATAGTGCAAGGGTTCACTGGAGACAACCATTGTCATAGAATTCATTGAGAACCCCACTATAAGTTGATGGAAAAAAGAAAAATATTCTGAAAATCTTTAAAAGTTGTGGTGAGTCTTTTTAGCAACACTGAAATGGAATGCTAGACAGACTTATGAGTTGGTAAGGGCACCCTCGTGTTGGCATTTGGGCTGACGGAAAAAAGTTTACTTCAAATTAGAGATTGTCGTGGACCTCCGTTCTCTAAACAGTTGTCCCTAGTTTGTTTTGATGCTGAATCTGACACCTACTGCAAAAATTAATGAAGAATGGGACAATGGCCACTGTAAGGAACATTTGAAGTCTTAATAATCCTCTGAGGAGGCCCAGTCTGTCAGGCCCAAAGAAGAGCACATGGTCATTGTTAGAAATGGGGTCTTTGGTTGGCGGTCAGGTTACCCCCTCTCCAAGCAAGGACCCTCACTCTAGTTAGGGTAAAGGAGAATCACACTCAGTTAATCCCCACTCACACCCTTGGTAGCTTGGCACAAGCAGGCAGGCTTAACTCAGAGACAATGTGTTAAGCATTTGTACAACCGCACACAATAATACAGTGAACCACTACAAAATGACACAACACAGGTATAAAAAATAGTTAATATTTTATCTAAATACACAAGACTAAATACGATAAAAATCCAAAATATACAGTTAAAAATACGAATTTAACACTTAAAAGCAAGAAAACAGTGCCTTGATGCACAAATACTGCAAGTTGGTATTATGCGGCATCAGGACGGAGTCGCCGTCTACAATGTGACGCCAATGGCGCCGTTTACAGAGTCGTTCGACCCACCCCAGGTACAGTACCTCAAGAAACAAGTAGAAAACAGGCCAGTGCACGGAATCGGGGAGAGCAGCGTCAGTGGGTCTGATGCGGAGTCAGTTCCGGTGCCACGGGGAAGAAGGACAGCGGTGTCGCGCGGGGGAGTCGGGTCCTCACTACAGTGCGGTGGAGGTGAAGCGGCGTCAGATGCGAAGTCAATCCCTTGGTTCCGGCAGATGTGAAGTCCAGCAGAGTCACAATGCTGTGGGGCAACCTCACAGGGTCGCAAGAATGTCATAAGGCTGCAGGCACTGCACTGGCGTCGGATTGTCACGGACGTTGGATTTATGACACTCCAGTGTCAGCGAAGTCAGGCAGGATCAGCGGTTGCAGCAACATGAGGCCTACAGGGTCGTCGGAAGTCTACGAGGTCTCCAGGCTCGGGCAGGCAGCGTCGCGGTTCCGGGGTAGTGGCATCAGCCTACAGGGTCGTCGTATTCATGGCACTCATTGAGGTCCACAGCCTTGGAGCAGGCGCGTAGCAGTTCCGGGCAGCGGCGTCCTTTGCGAAGCCACACAGCATCGTCCAGCGTCGTTAGACTGTTCTTCTCCAAGAATTCACTTCCAGAGGTCCAGGAACTTGAATGGCACCCTCTGGCAAGCTAGAGTCCACAGCAAGTAGACTCAGGTCTGGATGGTGAAGCCTTTGCTCTCCCCGAGGCTTCAATACAGGAGGCAAGCTCTACTCCAAGCCCTTGGAGTTACTTCTTAAGCAGGAATGCAACAAAGTACATTCTCTGTCCCCTTTCACAGGCAGAATCAGCAACTGCAGGATAGCCCAAAACAGCACAATCACAGACCAGGGCAGTACTTCTCCTCAGCTCTTTAGCTCTTCTGCAGGCAGAGGTGCCTCTTGAACACTTGAAGTAATCTAAAGTCCTGGGTTTTGGGTCCAATATTTATACCCCTTTTTGCCTTTGAAGTTTGCAAACTTCTAAGTAAAGTCTCAAGTGTTTGTAGGATTTTTTCTTGTCCAGGCCAGGCCCCAGACACACCAGGGGGTTGGAGACTGCATTGTGTGAGAGTAGGCACAGCCCATTCAGGTGTGAGTGACCACTCCTCCCCTCCCTTCCAGCACAGATGGCTAATTAGGATATGCGGGCTACACCCCAGCCCCCTTTGTGTCACTGTCTAGAGAGAGGTGCAAACATCCCAACTGTCAAACTGGCCCAGACAGGAAATCCACAAACAGGCAGAGTCACAGAATGGTTCAAGCAAGAAAATGCCTACTTTCTAAAAGTGGCATTTTCAAAAACACAATCTAAAAAAGCAACTTCATTAAAAGATGTATTTTTAAGTTGTGAGCTCAGAGACTCTAAACTCTATATTTCTATCTGTTCCCAAAGGGAATCTGCACTTTAATAACATTTAAAGGCAGCCCCCATGTTAACCTATGATAGAGATAGGCCTTGCAACAGTGAAAAATGCATTTGGCAGTATTTCACTGTCAGGACATGTAAAACACATAAGTACATGTCCCACCTTTAACATACACTGCTCCCTGACCATGGGGCTACCTAGGGCCTACGTTAGGGGTGCCTTGCATGTATAAAAAGGGAAGGTTTAGGCAGTGGGTACACTTGCCAAGTCAAATTGTCAGGTTAAAGCTGCACGCACAGACACTGCAGTGGCAGGTCTGAGACATGTATACAGGGCTACTTATGTGGATGGCACAATCAGTGCTTCAGGCCCACTAGTAGCATTTGATTTACAGGCCCTGGGTACCCCTAGTGCACTGTACTAGGGACTTACTATTAAATCAAATATGCCAATCATGGAAAGCCAATTACACTTTTTTTTTACATAGGAGCACTTGCACTTTAGCACTGGATAGCATAGTAAGGTGTCCAGAGTATCAAAAACAGAAAAAACAGAGTCCAGCACACATCAACATGAGGTAAAGTTTTGAATGAGATTAAATTGTACAAGCATAAGGCATACAAGAATTTCAATTGAGGCAATACAACATATGAGGAACAGAATCTGATGATTTGTATATAAATTGTGGTCTTCTTGCCTAATCATCGGAAAAATTAAATTAATCTAAATATCCTAAAATAAACTAAAGGGAAATCCTAATTATGTTACAGGGAGTGTAGGAAATATAGGAAAGTGTCAGAATATCAGAAACCTCAGCAGAGGTTCTGATGGAGAGGTGTTACATAGCATAAAGCCACGTAAAGGAAGAAAGAGTAGAGGTGTCTGTACCCCTCCAAGTCTTGCGAGAATCTGCTCTTGTCTAAGCAAGTGAACAACTAAAATTAGATCTACAGAACCTTTGAGAAAACTACTTAATTCACAACAATAGTTTTCCATCTTCCTTGTACAGCTGAAATTGGCCACTCCCCTCCAAATTCACATCCCACAAATTGAACATCAGGATGACCTTGAGTGTTTCCCAGTGTCTGGTAAAGCGGAACAGAAGTCTTTTCTACTCAGTTCATTAGCTATCCTTGTCCTTGCCAAAGTACACTCCCGTACCCCACAATATCTAATGCACAATATGCCCTTCATTTACTGTAGTTCTTCACAAACACGCCTACAAAAGAAAGAATATTCCAACATGAGCAAAACTCCATGTTAAAAGTTAAACATGAGAAACCAAATGTTTCAGGCTTTTGGTTATGCTAACTTAGTAAAACATTCAATGTGCATTTGAAATAGATGATAAGTGCATCATGCAATTATAAATGAAGCATGATTACATGCAGTTTCACCATAGTACCATAATCAGAATATATGAATATAAATGTGCATGAGTAATTCAATTCAGCATGTTAAAATCGAACATTAGAACACACATATACATATACTAGTCTTCTAGTCTGAATGCACCTTCAATAATATGATTTGGATGCTCCACTGTACAATAGTAAAGTTAAGGCACACGATATATGTATTGTCGATTACATTATTATGTTGCTCCTGTAACACATGATGAAAGAACCAAAATTAAGCGTCACCACACCAATAAAATATTTCCTTGTAAACGTTGTGTTAGCAGTTTACGATAAAGTCAAAGGATGTGCGAGATCAGCTCTTGTTTTATTTGAGATCTAGAAAACTGCATTCATGCAATTTGGATAAAGGGGATATTGAATCCAACAAAGCCAATAGTAGAAGTGTAGAGGCCTACATAGTTGAGCTGTATCTCCCAGAATATATTCTGTTAAAAATGACCCTTTAAAAACCTTTAGAAGCCTCATTCTCAACAGCATCGATTTCTGTTGATTGTTTATGGGCTTAGTGAATGAATGCATGTGGAACGTTATAAAACATACATTTTTATACATCCGCATACATGAAGTGTGGTTAACATGAAATAATGTATTTAACACATGTAAAGCCATGAATTAATGTAATATTAAAGCAGTTATTAGATCAATCGATGGTTCCAAGAATCATCTGTGATGAGTTAAAAACCTCAACAGGCTCTTGCCCCCTGACAGCTACCTGTGCTGGATGAAGTGCAATAATGAATAAAAAGCCTGCGAAACAATGTTAAACGCACAGTGAGCATTTGAAGAGACGTAATTCACACTCAAGCAAATCTGAAAAGGCAGAGAAATCATCATAAGAAAATAACGTGAACCTACATGTTTGTCAACCATCATTAGTCACTGTAGCACGAAAGACGCCTGATGTTGCGGGAATGCCCCCGTTTTTACTAATAAAGAAATATCTATTAATCATATACTAAGTGGAGCAGATAATGTGGAAAAGTCGAAACAGCGCGAAATGCAAACCACTGTCACGCAAATACTGTAATTGCTCTAATTGCATAACACGAATGTTGGAAAACAGTGCACATGTTCAGGGCCTCGCGGATCAATGGAAGCGACTGGTGTGATGATATACGATGGTCCAGAGGACATACAGCTAATTGACTACGCGCGAAGCCTTCATTGTGCATGCAAGGCACTAAGAAAATTGCAAATAAGAATGAACAAAAGAGTAGAATTCGCAAAGACGCTGGAGCCCAGACTCGTGTGAATCTCGCCCTGCAATCAAAACATTAACTCATTGGAATGAAAGAATAGGAACAATAATTATTCTCATTGTTTGCTATTAACATGGCCTACCACGTATAAGAGCCTTAGCTGCAAACTATATATAGATATGTATAAATATATACATACATAAGTTTTTTCCTTGCCATCACTATGGTTTCAAATGGCCAGTTCTGCTTTAAACTGGCGATAAGGAAATACACGCTGATTTTACAATACACTGTACTTAGCATCTGGCTTTGGCTCAGAGTATAAATGGACTACAAAACTGCAACGGGGCATCATTGGAACTATGAGATCTGTGAAAACGCTGCTTACTTAATCAGCACATTTCAGCTGCTGAAAGCAGCCAATATATCTGTGGAAAGCTGCAGAGAAAACGAGGATTAACAGAGCACTCAGTTCCCCTGATAATTGTTTATCCCCTATTAACTCAGCATTCTAGAGTGAATACGTCTCCCTTCATCTACTTATGCAGAATTAACAACCCCACATAAACAATATACAGAAAGATAGATGTGTGGCAGTGAAGTACGCGTATCTTTTTCACGGAGGGTTTCTGAGTGACATCAAATAGACAACGAGAGCCAAGCTCGAGCTGTCGGTGATATCAGTCATAACCCCGTGAATATTGTTCTGCACAAATATCCTCAACCTCATAACTTGTAAAACTGCCGACAGTTTAGTAAGCTAATATTAGACATCACCTAATGGAACAATATACATTTCAAGCTATTTTCATAGATACAATCAAAATGGTGTTCTTGCACTTTGTATATATAGTTTAATAATCTGTCAATTAGGTGTCCTAACAGCAAGATATGATCAAATTTGACGTAATGAATATAATGTTTTACTGAACTAATTATAATCATCTAATCATATTTTAGAACCAAGTCCTGGTACAATCATGATTTTGATTCACAGACCTAGACCATGAGACCCCACAGAAAGTTGAGATCAAACAGATGAGATCAAACAGACCTCCTTCGGAACCTTTCCAAGTCAGTTACTGCAGAGAAGACGATCTTCGTTTATGGCCTTTAAACCTACAGCGTACAGCATGCAGCATACAGCGTACAGCGTGGTTGACAGAAGGTGGCCGAGGGAGAGGAAGTGAACATTTTCTGGTATAGAGCAACGGGTATTTCGTGCAATCAAATAATTAGGGTCGATTAAATCCATTGTTACAGAAATAATGAAAGGAGGCACGTGTTCTATATTTGGGGGCAGTATCAACTGGGCACTCATCCATTCAGTTTATACAGACAGTATATATTATAACCTTCCCATAGGGACCTGGGATAGCCCTTGGAAATCTGATCCAAGTGGTTGGAGACCCTTACTGAGTATGCTAAGTTTGCTGGAAATTATATTGTCAGCCGATCCAAAGTTCAACAGGACATTGTGCAATGTCAATAGGATGACTACAAAGAATATATTAACTCGGAAAATTAATTGAACTTTTACTTTGATGTGGTGGGCTCACAAAGTTATTTGGTTGAAGATATTTTTGAAAGTCTATTTGACCCCAAAATAAAATGACAAGGTGGCAATTAAAGACATTCTAGCTGCTGGAAGTGTGGTAGACCAGAGGGCTCTATTAATTATTTGTTCTGGGACTGTCCTATAGTCAATGACTGGAGAAAGGAGATTAGTGAATGAACTTTGTTGCAGGCTTCTCCATTCATCTTTGATCTAGACTAGGTACCCTCAATAATGTAGCCACTTTGGAAAATGTACTGTGAATTATCAAATCATTTCATCTAAGAAACAAATCATTCTACATCATCTGAAAAGTACAGGGAAAAATTCTATTCTGTAATGTGATACAGTACCTCTCCAGGACAGGGGTATATCAACATGGTGAGGCTACCTATGAGCTGGCCCACAATGTAGCTCTCCAGGTTGCCCAGCTCAAACTCCATCTTTGCAGGTAAGACCACAAGCAGAAACAGTCAGGTAGAACAATGAGGAAAAACAAAAAAGGCAATTAGGGAGAATTTAAAATGTAAATGTGTTGTAGATGGGGATGGTAGTGTGCATCAAATCACTGTATGGCACTGCACAAACGCCAGTCTTGTCCTCACACCTGATCATCAATATGATAAACTGGGCTGGTGCTGACTGGGGTGTGAGCCCTGGTCACACAGAAAACACAACTCTTATCAGGGTAAGGCACAAGCAAACCTCAAATTAACATGTGCTCATTCCCTGCTAGCTTGGCACAGAGCAGTGGCTTAAGTTGTGAGCAATGTGTAAAGTATTGGTGCACCACTTCAAGCAGAAAAACAGTGGAAATACCACCAAAAAAAGATCCCACACCAGGTTAGAAAAATAGAGCTTATTTTAATGAAGAAAACAAGACCAGAAATGACAAATATCCAACAAGTAGAATTGTAGTTATGAATTTTGAAGAATAAACTGTAAAATAGCACTTAGAAACAAGAAGAGCCAACTGGGGATATCTGGTCACACCAGACCGGAAAAAAAAGTTCAGGCTCACAGTGATGAAGCATAGTCTCACTACAGGAACCCAGTCAGGCCTGCTGAACCAAAGTACCAAAGTACCTTAAATCCTGGTTGCGAAGCGCTGCATGGATCCAAAACAGAGCTGTGTCGTGCAGCCAAGGCAATGAGTTTGGGATATGTAGGTCCAGTCCTTCTCACTCCCAGGCAAGAGGGCAGCAGGCACAGGTAAGCACAGCAAAGCATAAGCTTAGCAAAACAGCAGTCCAGCAGAGTTCAGAAGCACAGAGGTCCTTCTTTCTGGCGGAGTATTCAAAGGTCCAGAAATGTCCGGAAGTGGTGGTGTCTGAGGTCAAGTTCTTATACCCATTGGTGACTTTGATGTGAGGGAGACTTCAAACACTTGCCTTTGAAATGCACAGATGTCCTGCCCTTCCTGCCCTAGCTCCAGATTCACTACCTCAGGGTATGCAGACAGGACACATCCTATTCAGGTGTGCGTTTGGCTGTGTCCAGCTCCTCCTTCCCATCCTGCTCAGGATGGCCCATCAAAGCCCAACAAGTCACACGAAGGTCCCATTGTGTGTGGCTGTCTAGGGAGAAAACACAAAGCCCAGCTGTCACCCATCCCAGACAAGTGATCAGAGACAGATTTCAGGCACTAAATGGCTAAGGCAAGAAAATACCAACTTCCTAAAGGTGGCATTTCAGAATTGCACTTAAAAATTCAGCTTCACCATAAGTTAGGATTTTAAATTGTGATTCCAGAGACTCCAAAGTTGGCAGGGGTATCTCTTCTCATTCGTAAATTATGCTAATCAGGTGTAATAAGATATCTCCAATTTGAACCTATGGGAGAGCTAGGCCTTGCAGTGGTGAAGAACACATTTAAGAGTTTGTCACCACCAGGACATGTACAACTGAAAGGTTCATGACCTACCTTTTAAATACATTGCACCCTGTCCTCTGGTCTGTCTGCGGGCTACATTACCTATATGTATTCAAAAGGAAGGCTTGGGCCTGGCAAAAATGTTTATTTTGCCAGGTCAAAATTGCAGTTCAAAAGTACACACACAGGCTTGTCAACGGTAGGCCTGAGGCATGTTTAAAGACCTACCAAAGTGAATGATACAATCAGTGCTGCAGGCCCACTGGTGGCATTTAATTTACACACCTTGGACACATGTAGTGTACTCTACAAGGGACTTATAAGTGGATTAAACATGCAATTTGGGGATATACCAATGTTATGGGAAAAGAGCACTAGCACTTTAGCACTCCTTAGCAGTGGTAAAGTGCACAGAAACCTAAGGCCAGCAAAAATGAAGTCAGCAAAAATAGGAGACCTGAAGGCACAAGGTTAGGGGAAACCACCAAAGGATACCAGGTCTAACATGATTTATTTATGTACCAAATGTATGTACACAATGTAGATTTAGCCACAAGGGCTCCAGAGTTTCATGGGTAACAGATAACAAAAAGGAGACATATTGGTGCTTGTCAAGGTATCTAGTTTTGTCTTAGTTACTTTAGTTTTTAGCTAATATTATGGCAGAACTGCAGGTTTTTTTCCTTTTCCCTTCATTTATTTTGTACCTTTGTCAAGCTCATCTTTCTTTTGTGTCCTCTTCCATACTTTCACGGGATGCTTGCATGATCACGTGAATACCATTAATACCCATATGGTTTGAAGAATTAGCTCGATATATTAATGTTTAAGAAGGTTTAGTGCCACTGAGGAAAATATTGACGAACTTTTACAATTTCGTGTTTAATATTTTCACATGTAATAATTTTCCATAGATAAAGAAGCATTTTATCACAGAAGTCATATATCGACGTTGTTCTTTTATTGCATGGTTAGCCTTGCACCCCAAAGGTACATTCTATGAAAATGAAGCGTTACAGAAAGGTCGAATCACAAAGCATACAGAAACTTAGACAGGCTTTGGCAAGTACGTAACATATTCTGTTTTATTTCTACTCCACAAAGTCCCCAGATATACGTAGGAGAAAACCATGGCTTCACAGAATCCATCAAATGCACATGTTGGCCTTAAACCCATGCCTGCAATGGCCAGCAATTCATAGGCTAAGTGCCAAGTGAAATGTGCGTTTGCTCCCTTATTTCTCTACATGGCTACATGGAATCCATTTTTGCTATGTGGAGAAATGTGGGAGTGCTTAGAGGACGTACCCACATTCATTGCAAGACTTATACCTACATGAAGTAGACATACGTCCAGAAGAATAATGTGCGTCAGTACAGGAATTGGCAGGTTAATAAATACCCCCAAAGATACAACTTTATGGATGGACACCACATTGCAAATACCACATTCCTCCTACTCTCATGGCAGCGTTATTTTATAGACCCATAGCTCGCACTTTGGGAAATCACTCAGGCTCCCCACATCTGCCTGTGAAAATCCCAAAATCATAACCTGTGGATCGTGGGTGTATTTGCAACTTTCTGTCCAATAAAAGTTTCACCTAAATGTGCATAATACTGTGCGGTACATGTCAAAAGAAGTCGATAATGTGTAATAAACTAAAATGTCCCCAACCAATCTAGCCACTTTCTCTTGATTATGAGTGGCACAGTATTGTTTGGCACAGTATTGTTTGGATGGAGAAGTCGCACCCATAGACACAGCTACAATGCCGTGGCGCCCAGCCAGTGATGTGCAATTACAAACGAATTGACTCACAATGGGAAATACCCATGCTGACCCAGTTTTTTCCAGGTATAATTTCATACTATGTCCCCTCTTCCATGGCAACTGTAATGCCCTCATTTGCCTTTTGCTCTAAACAGACTGTAAATTGAGCGTGTTGGGGAAAAGAGTTAAGAGGGGAACCAGGAGGGGCGAGACTGGTATGAGGCAGAGGGAACGCTACCCATGCTGTGCTCAGTAAAATCCGGCAGTGTTGACACACCCGGGAAATCTGGGTGTGGCAAAACTGGGCCAGTTTTAATAAGGAGAACCGGTAACCTTCCAGAAGATTTGGATAAGTTAAAAGAGGGCCAATGTGTTTTATCGCCCTCTTATTTATCAAGTGCTGCTGTAATACATTTCTGTATGCCAGTGTTCTGCATGCCTTTTGGTCCTTCGTGTATAACTCTAAACCTGTCATGTTTAGTTGGCAATAAGATAACAAGCAGCGGTGTGAAAAGATGTAGCGTTTTTTTTGTTTTGCGGGAGGCGTGGGGGAGGTGTTTGCAACTACCTTGAATGTCTTTGAAGTTTTGTGTGCTTTGGATTTTTATAGTTTGGAATATCAGCAAAAAAGTGTGCCTTTAGCTTGCTTAACTTAAGTGCATGGTTCTACAAAAGAGCTACTCGACGGAAAAGAGTTAGGAACTGCTCAGTGAGGTAGCAAGGACACCATAGCCCTAACGTAAGCAGGGAAATTGCCCTATCACTTGGTTAATTTGTAAAAAAAAAATACTACTTAGGGTAAAGTAGGCCGGATGCCACTACATCTGCTGCACTAGCTATAACTAAACCCCTGAACCCGATTAACGAAGATTTTGTTGTGAGTTGGTCTGACTCAATTCTCCAAACGTACTTCTGAATTCCAAGAGTATTACAATAGTAAGTCATAGAAAACATTTTTGTGAATGGGAACCACAAAGCCTTTCTACTATAAAATGCCATTGCGTATATATAAAAAACGAAGAAAAATGCTAGCTTACAAAAAGAAAACCAGCTTATTTTTTACACGACACGTGCAAGTAGTGTGAAACATACTATGCATATTGTGCTAGGGATAGCTGGGCTCTGTTTTCTAAAAATAATTTCGCTGGACGAGGAAAAATTGGCATGGTGATGGTGAATGAACACCAGAAATCACCACAATCTATGTGAAATATCAACACCAGGAACTTTGCAAAAAGTTAGAGGTTAAAAAAACTTGCGCTCATCTAAGAAGAATCACATACAAATGAGGTAGGGAGAGTTAAAGCATGGGAGTGAAGTAGAGGGTAGGAATGGGGCTGATAGGGGAGTAAAGATGGAGAGTGAGGTAGATGTTGAGAGATTGAGGTAATGTAAGGTGGTGTGAGGTAGAGGCTGTGAGCAAGGTATAAGCAGAGAAAGAGATAGAAGTTTAAAGTGACAGAATGAAGGAGTGGTATGTGGTTGTGGGTGAGATAGAGACTGTGATTGAGGTTGTGAGAATGAGATAGAGTGGGGTAAAAGGTGAGAGTGAGGTAGGTGGTAAGTTGGAGGGTGAGAGGGAGATAGATGGTGGGAGCTTGATACTGATTGAGAATGAGGTAGAGTTCAAGAGTGAAGTAGAAGTAGGAAGTTAAGCAGAAGAGCAGGGTCAGACTGACCCACAAGGACACTCAAGCACAGCAGGAAGGGCTGGTCTGACTGGTCAGTGTATAGAATGTTTTTTGTGGCCTGGTCTTCTGGTCTGATGGGCTAGTTTTTCCTGATGAGGTAGAGAGGGAGGGGTAAACTGAAATTTTAAGTTAGAGGTAGGAAGTGAAATAGAGATCAAGAGTGAGGAAGAGGGTTCAGATGATGTAGAGGTTGACAAATAGGAAGAAGTCAAGCGTGAGGCAGAGATAGCGAGATAGAGCTATAGAATAAAGTAGAGGCAAAGAGTGAGCGAAAGCATGATGTATACAGAGTACCAATGAGGAAGATGAAAAGCTAGAGAGTGTGAACCAGAATGAGGTAGGTAGTAAGGTAGAGGATGTGAGTGAGGTAGCACTACAGAGTGAGATAGAAGGCGTGAGTGAGGTAGAGAGTGATAGTAAGGTAGAGGTGTGAGTGATGTAGATAATGAGGAAGGGTGATGTAGAGAGTTTGTTGCAGATGGTGAGAGTCATGTGGAGACTCAGAGTGTGACAGTGAGATTGAGGTTTTGAAAGTGAGGTACAGGGTGACAGTATGGCACAGTTAGAGAGTGAGGTCTTGCAGTAGTGAGTGTTACATAGAGGTAAATTGAGGTAGAGAGTGTGTATATGTACAGTGAGGTAGAGGGTGAGATTAGGTAGATCTAGAGAGAGAGAGAGAGAGAGGTAGAGGTTATGAGTGAAATAAACAGTGAAATAGAGAGTGAAAGTGAGAGCGTTAAATTAGGGTTGAGCGTGTAAGTAACTTAGAAGTTGAAAGAGATAGAGGTAGAGAGTGAGATAGGGATAGAAAGTAGGGTAGAGGTTGATCTACAAGCAGAAAGTGAGATAGAATGTGTGAGTGAGGTAGATGATGATAGTGGGATAGAGCTAGAAAGAGGTAAATATAAAGAGGTAGAGAAGCAGAATAAGAAGTGAGGTAGAGACTAAGAGCCATATGTATGAACACATTTTCTCATTGACACAGAATGGGCAAAACCCTTTGATACATATGGCCCTAAGTGAAGTAATGATAGTGAAGTAGAGATAGAGAGTGGCAGAATTAATAAGAAAAGTAATGTTAAGAAAGGGAGGTAGATGGTAAAGTACAGTATGAGCTGAGAAGAGTCAGATTGAGGTAGAAGTGAATGTGGGGTAAAGGAAAGTAAAGAAGTAGAGATTGAGAGTGAGTTAGAGAGAGTGAAAGTAGAGGGCAAGAGCAAATTAGAGGATCAGATGGACGTAGAGGTTAAGTAATGTAGAGAGTGAGGTGGGGTAGAAGGTGAGATTGAAGTGGAGCGCTTGTGAGGCAGTGAGTGTGAGCTAGAGCAAGTGAGTGAGGTAGAGGTAGAGAGAGAATTGAAGAAAGAGGCAGTGGTTGAAATGAAGCAATGCGATTAACATAGGCTCGAGCATGAGGTAGAGGTTTATTGAGGGAGAGGTACAGAGTGAGTTGTGGCAAAACAGAAGGGAGAATTTGAGGTAGAAGTTGAGAGCAAGGTGGTAGTTGAGAGTGATGTAAAGGCTGAGGCAGAGAATGATTATGAGGTAATGACTGAAGGACAGTTAAAGTGTGAAGTAAATAGTGATGTGGACAGTGTGAATGAGTTAGGCGTATGAAAAGTAAGAGAAAGAGGTGGAATTTCTGAGTGAGGCAGAGGGATTTAGGTCGAGGAGAGTGTGGTAGAGAAAGAGAATGAAGTAGAGAGACCGAGGTAGTGAAAATGAGGTAGAGAGTGAGGTACTGTCTGACTGTGAGATGGAGTTAGGTAAGCAGACATAGAGGTGGATTGTTAGGTAGAGGAAGATAGTGGCAAAAAGGTGTAACTTAAAAGTAGCAAAAGAGATAGAGTTTGAGTGTGGTAGAAATGAGAGTGCAGAAGAAAGTGAGTATATGTTAGAGTGGAAAAATGAGGTAGAGAGTTTGAGTGAGGACAGTGAGATAAGTGGAAAAGATACAGTGAAGTGTCACGTAAAGGGTGAGAGTGAGAGTTTGAAAGTGAGATGAGGCAGAAAGAGATAGAGGTGCGGTGAAGTAGAGCATGACATAGATACAGAGAGTGTGATGTAAAGTCGCAGTTGAGGTAGAGAAGCATAATGTACGAGTGACTTATAGGGTGAGAGTGAGGTGGAGGATGAGAGTTTAATAGAGGATGAGGGAGAGGCAGAGCTAGAGATAGAGCTAGAGATAGAGATAGATCTAGAGATAGAGATAGAGCTAGAGATAGAGCTAGAGATAGAGCTAGAGATAGAGCTAGAGATAGAGATAGAGCTAGAGATAGAGCTAGAGATAGAGATAGAGATAGAGATAGAGCTAGAGATAGAGATAGAGATAGAGATAGAGATAGAGCTAGAGATAGAGATAGAGATAGAGATAGAGATAGAGATAGAGCTAGAGCTAGAGCTAGAGCTAGAGAAGCAGATACAGATACAGATACAGATAGAGAAACAGATACAGATACAGACAGCAATAGAGACAGAGAAGTGGAAGTAGAGGAAGAGGACAAGAGCAAGTAAGAATTTGCCGGCTCTGCTGCACTCACTAGTTTCTGCTTGGCTCCGCCCTCTCCCCCTCGGTCGCTCGCTTGCTCTCTCTTTCTTTTTCTCTCTCTCATACTCAACGACATTATTTCCTCACCCAGGTTCCCCAACGTAGCCTTGTTGACAGCTGACTTTATGTTTTTTGTGCATATGTTCCGTTGTTTTCCCTCATTTGTTACAGTCCCAGAAATTCACCTCAGGGTTACATCTTACATTTCCACACACTCTCCGCTTGGCCACAGGACGACAGGCGTGTGATAATTGTGCTTCCTGCTAAAGTGCCCCTCACCTGCATGGCACCACCTACCCAACATTTATGTGCATGTGTGCACTATGTACTCACACAGGTACACTCGGCTGGTGTATTGGGTTTATTTTCACATTGTACAGCTCTGTAACGGTGAGTAAGTTGTGCTTTTTTTTAGCTGGACTATCTGAAAACAAAGCACCGACTTAGAGAAATATTGGACTAAATGATTCATTTTATGCACTGTAAAATAGGTGTTCTGCACTGAGCCAGAAAAGCCCGTGATCACAAAACCCCTCCATTTCACTTCGGCCTCCCACAAGCTGCAGTGTTTGCTGCCCACAAGGCGCTAACAGTTCCAGATCACAGTTTGTAAAAGCTCTCAGGTTTCTGGGGTTCATGAGTGGGTAGCTCATCCTGTCCTGTTTTTCGCTGTGCATTAAGAGATTTATAGTCCTACTTTTATAATTGAATAAAATGGACTAAAGGTCCTAGAAAGGAAAGCAAAAACTTGGATTTGGTGAGCTACTCACTCCTGGACTTGGGAAACATGAGAGCTCTATTGTAGAAGTAAAAACTGGATTAACATGCTGGTGTTTTTTACTAAAAGGTCTTTGAATGCAGCACAGCAAAGTTTGCTGTACTGCATTGTGTGATAGAGAGTGAGCAGGACAGCGCCATATCTTTAGATATGGCGCTGTCCTTTTCTCTCCAAGCACACAACTTTGCACCTTAGTGCAAGGGTGCGTCATGTCTTGCATTGGTTTGTTGAATGAAGGGAATCCTTCTGGCACAAAACACTAAGATGAGACAACATTTTAAACTTTTCCTACTTTGTATGTGTGCTGTAGAGGGCAGAAGACATACAAAGCGGAAATGATTGGAGAAATAAAAGCATTTCTCTTGAATAATATCAATGTGAAAAAGGGGTTATATTTTATGCAAAACAGTATATACTTTTTTGAGTAAATAATATTTTGCAGCAAAGGCCATGGGTTGTTGCATGGGAATGCCCAATTACTACCCATGGAATTCTCCCTGGAGGCTACATAATGCAAAGCAGAACCAGCTGCTACTTTCAGGCTACTTTCAAGCCCAAAACAAGTTTTGTACTGGAAAGTAAATTTCAAATAAACATTTTGCACCACTTTTGTGATGCAAGTCCAGGGCAAAATGTTTGTAAATGTACCCTGAAATGTCGAGATGGTAAGAAGCTATTTCGGGCCAGATGTATCAAACAAATTCATTCGCAAACGGTGCGAATTGCAGAAATTGACCGTTGCGAATGCAAAAACGTGGCCTGCGATGCATGAAAGACATTCGCAGGCCAAAAACAAGGAATCGCAAAATTTGCGATTTTTAGCGAAGCAACATGGTTTTGCGTGTCGCATTTTGCGTCTCGCAATTTGCAACATGAAATACCGAATCGCTATTAGCATATCGCAAATTGTGAGTCCGAATAGCGACTCGCAAATACAGATTCGGTATTTCACGTTGCAAATTGCAAGACGCAAAATGCGACACGTAACACCATGTCGCAATTCTATGCATCAAAAATTTGCAAATTGCGAATTTTCGCAGAATGGCCTTTTGCACATGCAAATTACTACTGATTGAAACCAGGTGGTAACCAGGTGCAACCTATATAAAGAGGCCCAGAATGCCTCAGAGTCTTTTCCACAATGGCTGCATTCTACATCATGGCGAGGAGAATGAGGATCTTGGAAGGTTTGAGGACAGGGAGGAGGAGACGAGCGCATTTTCAGAGTGCACATAACCCTTTTTGACCAGACTGAGGAGGACATTTTTGAGAAGTACAGGTTGAGCTCAGCCATGATACTTGACCTGATAGCTGAGCTACAACCCATACTGCAGCACACAACACACAGGACTAATAGCATACCCACCCATACCCACCCAGGTGCAGATATTATGCTCCCCGCACCTACTTGCCTCAGGGAGCTATCAAGGGGTCATAGCAGCAGCTGGAGGGGTATCACAGAGTGCCCTCTCTAGATTTTTCAATGTATTTCTAAACGCCATGCTGAGCAGGATACACCAGTACATCAGATTCCCCAACACCCCACTGAAAATACAGCAGACAAAAATAGATTTCTACCAGATAGCACAGTTCCCCCACGTCCTAGGTGCCATAGATGGGACACATGTTGCAATCTGTCCACCATCGGCCACAGAGTATGTGTACCGCAACCGTAAATACCAACATTCAATGAACATACAGATGATATGCAATGCCTCCTATATCATAACTGATCTTGTGGCCAGGTACCCAGGGAGCACACATGATTCGTACATCTTTCGCCACAGCGGGATTCACACAAGACTGCTAGCTGGGGAATTTGGTGAAGGATATCTACTACGTATTTTCCCTCTGTACACTGGTGCATTGATGGCAGTTTGACGTCAGATGGCTCAGCTACTCATTATACCCTCTGTTCCTTCCAGGAGACAGTGCCTACGCAGTGCGCACCTACATGATGATGCCCTACCTAAATCCTGCAACACCAGCAGAGCGGAGATACAATTCAGCACACAGGGCAACCCGCAATGTTGTGGAGCCCACCTTTGGCCTGCTGAATAGTCGCTTCCGGTGCATCCACAAAAGTGGAGGGGCACTACAGTACAGCCCGGACACGACCTGTACAATAGTGGCGACATGTGCGATCTTGCACAATATAGCTACCACCAGGGGCATACCTGTGGAAATATCGGAGCCAGACGCAGATGAGGATGATGATCCCATACCACCCCTACAGCCAGCAGACAGGACCAGTGCAGCAGAGGGCAGGCAAAGGCGTGCTTACATCACACACAACCATTTTAGATGTAAGTTATGACAACACAACCTCACTGACGTATTCTGGTAGTTAGCACCTTTATTACCCTGACTTCAGATAACATACGTGTCACTAGGACAAAGCAATACACATGAGTTATACATGAGCCATTTACAGTGTCGCACTATTGTCATCATAGTTTACTGTAATTCTACATGTGAAGTTAGTCCCCTGTGGCCATCAATGTCACTTTTTACGACCACGCATTCCACTTGAGTGCGCAGTGGCCTCGCCGGCACCTCTTGTATCAGGCTCACAGGCGGTACTGTGCCTCGCACTGCGACGCGTAGGATCCATCATGGGCACTGCAAGGCTGCTGAGGCTAGATGACTCCTCAGTATCCCCAACTCCCAGTTCACTGGGTGTAGCACTGCGTGTTGCCATCATAGCATTCAGAACGTTGGTAATTTGGACCAATCCCTGGGCAACATCCCGACTGCTATGTGCTGCCTCCACCTGTGCGGCCACAGCACGCCGTGATATCAGGGCGGTAGATGTAGCTAGACAATTTACTGATCTACAAAAGTCAATGAACATTCCCATGAATCGCCTTTCATGCCTGCGGTGGCTAACTCACTCATGCCTGATCTCAGTACAGAGTTCCTTTATGGCATTGGTCAGTTCCCTGGTGTTCTCCGCAGCTGTTTGCTGTCCCTCATGCAGCTTGCAGATGTTTGTATTCAGATACTCCAACTGCTTGTGCAGTCCCCCCATATTGGCATTGTGTGACTGCATCTGCCTATGCATTGCCCTCATGTTTTTGTTTTGCAGGCGCTGCACTTTGAGCATTGATGCTTCCAGGCCACCGAAGAATGAAGGGCCCTCACCTACATCTGTGTGCTGTGTGTCTGCATCGTGAGGCCTCCTGCGGGGAGTTGAGTGACGCTGGGGCAGGGACTGCTGCCTTCCAGTGGATCTGGCTTCTGGGGATGGAGTGTGGCTTTCTTCCCGCATGTTATTGGAGTCCAGGCTCAAATCAGGGAGAGGTAACACCCTTGCCCTGCGTCTGATTGGCGCGATACACAATGACTCGCTGGTGTTGGAGTCGAACAGAGGATGTGTTTCTGCATCCCCCACAATGGCACATTCTGCTGCTGCTGGGCCTGGGCCATCTGCAGCGACAATATGCAGCATGTCATTTATGTATGTATCACCAAATGTGGCACAATGGCAATAAATGTACACTTACATCGTATCACTATGTACTGGGTGTTGTGTTCTTCTGGGTGTCACTCTACTTAATTGCATTCTATGTGCTAATTTCAGCTCTGGGTTGTGGACTACCGCTCCCATAAGGCATTGTTGTGCCGCATCTAAGATGTGGAATGGACTACTTATCACAATGGTTTGCACTACTTGCTATTTCCTAAGGGGCATTTGTACATACACATAGGGGGTTACATACCATTATTGGACTTACCTTTACTGGTGGTTTCTTAAAAATCGCTATTTCCGATTCGCACATTTGTTACATTGCATTTTGAGACTCAGAAATAGCGATTTCTTAAAAATCGCTATTTGCGATTCGCTAAGGTTTTTTTTTCAAACATCTGGCCCTTGGTCCCCTATTTTCCTACAGAGCCCTGGTGAAAGATGTAATACTTGTTGCACGGTGCTCTAGAAAGAAATGTGCACTTTCCCTAAGTCCTCAGTGACATTTGCCAATCCTGCTTCCTGTTTCTTCATAGTTTTCTTTAACCCATTATTATTATCATGCTTCAAAATGAAACACCACAGTATCTCTCAAAAACTGAATACATGTATTTTTGGGGATTAACCAAAAGAGAATTTGCAAAAACCCACAGTAAACATTTGTGCCAAACACACCTGAACATGCCACATCACAGGAAAATACAATTTTTCCATATACTATCCCCCCAAACAAAGAGGCAACTGGTTAACTGGAAAACAGGAAGATGATGTATCCATGTGAAAATGATGCAGTGGCCATTTTATCCTTCTTTACATTTACCCTTCCAAGATGACAAACACCCACCTTGGAGTGGTAAATTGAAATAAAAGGTGTGTCAATATGCATTTTCAGCAAGAACTGCCTCAGAAGCTAATTATAGCATCCAGGCCGTGGTAAAAAAATAATTTACGTATAAAAATGGGATACACAGTGCGTTGGGAGGAACAGAAAAGTGGGGGTGTGGTGAACAAGTAAGTGCTCAGTGGTAGTAAGCATAG
The DNA here is from genome assembly GCF_031143425.1 of Pleurodeles waltl. Classification (NCBI taxonomy): domain Eukaryota; kingdom Metazoa; phylum Chordata; class Amphibia; order Caudata; family Salamandridae; genus Pleurodeles; species Pleurodeles waltl. The sequence goes on from NC_090445.1 coordinate 936,543,698, forward strand.
AAAGGAAAGGAGGCAACAGAGAAGGGGAGCTACAAAAAAGTGAGTGGAGGGTTGGGGTGGAGATGTGATTTACTGTTCTACCTCTAGTCTAAAAAACATTGGTAAAGTTGAGAAATGAGTGAGAAGGGGTTAAGAAATTGAAATTAGGTAGTAATGTAAATGAATCACAAACCCAACTACATCAACAATATGAATTATTATAACACATAAAAAATTTAATAAATTATATACATTTAAATAGATGGATAATAAATTATGTATTCAAGCATTACAGACTTTTTGACAACAAACTTTTAATTAAAACATATATTATTAAACATTACAATTACAACATTAAAATGAATTATGTCAACTACAACAACATTATTATAAACATAATCAATATCAACACAGAAACAAGAAAGGGCATATTTACTTTCCATTTAATTTCCCACAATATTTTTGTATTCAAAATATTTTGACCCTGATGTTCTGATCAAACTATATTTTAACACCTACATGACATTTTAGGGTCTCACTGTAGACATCTTTATTGACCAGCCAAACAATCTCCTCCTGGTGTCTTCCCACATGTCCATGGTTTGGGGGAAAACGTTTTTAAAGTTTTTGCATTTAGAAAGTGAGTACTTGCTTTGTGATCTGGGGTCATCTCTCAAAGTAAAGAGCCGAATCACAAAACATTTCTGACGGGCAGTACTTCATGTTCTTGATAGTAAATTAAGGCAGTACTTGCTCTAAACAACTTTCACCACTGTATTATGGAAACTGAGTTCTTGCAATGTAAATGTGTGACAAGTACATTTGTGTACATTTTTGTATGGCATTTTTTGTGGTGCTGATCTGTTGTTATTTGTTGTGCTGCTATGCTTTGGTGCTGCATTGCTGTAATGCGATTTTATTGTGTTGTAGTGCAGTTGTTGTGTTCTATTTGACTGTTTTGTTGTGATCAGCCCTGTTATGTTTAAACTGTGTTGTCATGTTACTTTGTGTATATTATTCTGTTGTTGCATTTAGATGTTGCTACATTTGCAGCAACTACCTTGAATATTTCTGTGACAAAAACCATTTAGCTCATGTTAAGGTGATAAAATAGCACTGGTCAAGCTCTTCAACTACTTAACACACACTAAGGCCCTCATTCGGACCTTGGCGGGCGGCGGAGGCCGCCCGCCAAAGTCCCGCCGTCAAAATACCGTACCGCGGTCGCAAGACCGCAGCGGGTATTTTGACTTTTCCCCTGGGCTGGCGGGCGGCCGCCGAAAGGCCGCCCGCCATCCCAGGGGAAAACGACCTTCCCACCATGAAGCCGGCTCGTAATCGAGCCGGCGGAGTGGGAAGGTGCGACGGGTGCTACTGCACCCGTTGCGTATTTCACTGTCTGCTATGCAGACAGTGAAATACTAGCGGGGCCCTCTTACGGGGGCCCCTGCAGTGCCCATGCCATTGGCATGGGCACTGCAGGGGCCCCCAGGGGCCCCGCGACACCCCCTACCGCCATCCTGTTCCTGGCAGGCGAACCGCCAGGAACAGGATGGCGGTAGGGGGTGTCAGAATCCCCCATGGCGGCGCAGCGAGCTGCGCCGCCATGGGGGATTCAAATGGGCAACGGAAAACCGGCGGGAGACCGCCGGTTTTCCATTTCTGACCGCGGCCAAAGCGCCGCGGTCAGAATGCCCAAGGGAGCACCGCCGGCCTGTCGGCGGTGCTCCCGCCCCCGTTGGCCCTGGCGGTGCAACACCGCCAGGGTCATAATGAGGGCCTAAATATTGATTTAAAAGCCCAATAGAGAAATGAACATGAAATGTAAAAATGTGCACGTTTGAAATAAGGTGGACATTGTGACCTCCATTCATTCAAGGCATCCCGTTATGCCATGAAAGATGTTGTATATTTATATTTGAGTGAACTACTGACATGAATTAAGGGTAAAGATATTATTTTTGTAGAAACAGTAGTGATGAAAAGAATATTATGAGTATTAAATGAACATGAATTATTTGTACTTATATTATTTGAAATGAACTTATTAACGTGAGTTACATGTGTGCAGAAAAATAAATGCACATTGAAACTCTTCTAATGGTAGGCATAAATAATGATTGCAATTAAATATTTTGCTTTACCTATTTGATTCAAATTTTGCGGTGTGCAATAGAATTTATATGTAGTACTCACATTAATATGTATTTAGGCATTCTCAGTTAGACTAGGTCCGAAGATTCATTTTACAGCAGTAGAGGAAAAGTGCTAATTTATTCTGTTCCCTTGGACCTAAATTAATTCCTAGGTTGCTGATGTTTTGGTGAATGCCATATTGTATTAAAGACAGAGAACATGTTTTAACTACTAACAAACATAACAGTATTTGTTCTAGCTGTCAAACAAGACAGGAAGCATTATTAAAATTCACATGAGAACTGTTAGAATTATCCCATGCACCCTGGGAAAGAATTGCAAAGTTTCAACTGTTAAACAAGTTTTATATTTTGGAGAAACTGTATGAATTCATCGAGATGACTTTGCACACTCACTGAGAAAATCTGAAATAGTTGCAAACTTGATGTTGCTGATGATTTTCCATTGGATATTGATTAATTTGCGCAAGATCAGGCCATCTGGAGGACCGATCAGGAACCTGTAGACATTTCTAGTTAGAGAGAGACTTTTGAAAACTGGGGAGGCTTTTTCCTTGAGTGTTCATGCTGTCACTTTGGTTCCTCTCTCCAAGTCTTCTATCATTTCTAGCCTTTCATGTTATGAGTTTCTTTTTAGTCCTTTATGCCCTCTTTGCTCATACTGTTCAGTGCTATGCCCAATGAATTCTGCTGACCTGCCATATGTGCAGCTAGTGTTCTGCACTGCCCCTGATGCTGCTGTCTACTGAAGCTAAGAAGCTGTAAGCGCTCGGACTGACAAATCTTTCCTGTCTGCTGTCCCATGAGGATATCTATCTATCTATCTATCTATCTATCTATCTATCTATCTATCTATCTATCTATCTATCTATCTATCTATCTTCTGCAGATGCGTTTATTCCGTGTTTCCTTTTCAGCTTAGATAATTACAACAGTGTATTTTTATAGTGCATAACCCTAGCTATATGATTTTTCCAAATTATTTTTGCCTTTTCTTTTGTTTTACCAGCATGTGTTAGTCCATCACCACACAGGCAAGTTCAAATTTGCACCAGGGATAAGGATGGCCCAGCCCCGAAATTTTAATATTTGAATTTTGATGATTTACTAATGCCACCATCATCTGTTTTGAAATCTGATTTTGATGTGCATATTATAGTTCTGTTAATTTGTGTTATCCTCCTGGAATGTTTCACAGCATTAATGTTTGGCAGGCTTAGGGCCTCATTATGACCCTGGCGGGCGGCGGAGGCCGCCCGCCAGGATCCCGCCCTCCAAATTACCGCGCCGCGGTCAAAAGACCGCGGCGGGTATTACGAGTTTTCCCATGGGCTGCCGGGCGGTTCCAGTTAAACCGCCCGCCAGCCCAGGGGAAAACGACCTTCCCACGAGGATGCCGGCTCGTAATCGAGCCGGCGGAGTGGGAAGGTGCGACGGGTGCTACTGCACCCGTCGCGTATTTCACTGTCTGCAAGGCAGACAGTGAAATACATTTTGGGGCCCTCTTACGGGGGCCCCTGCCGTGCCCATGCCATTGGCATGGGCACGGCAGGGGCCCCCAGGGGCCCCGCGACCCCCCCTACCGCCATCCTGTTCATGGCGGCTTTCCCGCCATGAACTGGATGGCGGTAGGGGGGTCAGAATCCTCATGGCTGCGGAGCGCGCTCCGCAGCCATGGAGGATTCCAATGAGCAGCGGAAAGTCAGCGGGAGACCGCTGACTTTCCGCTTCTGACCGCGGCTGAACCGCCGCGGTCAGAATGCTCATTGGAGCACCGCCAGCCTGTCGGCGGTGCTCCCGTGGTCGGTGGCCCTGGACTCTTAATCCCTTTAGATGTTTTGGCCAGCCTATGGTTTTCAGGTATGTTTATAACTTAGTTTTGTACATTATTTATGTTACATTGGCTTTGGTGTTGTAATTACCCTTCAAAACATGATTCAGTTTAAAGACTTTGTTGTGGTCAAATTGGTTATAGTGTTTTAATTTTATTTACGCTTCTTATGTTATTGATCTGTGTTAAATGAATCTGATTACCACACTCCTCACTGAGTCCAAAGATTCAGTTGGCCTTCAGTGTAAGTGGGACAAGTTGTGACATCTTGCCAGGGTGCGTGCAGTTTCTTAACCGGAGGCAGGAAGAAGACCTTGGTGTGCGCTCCAGCACTCCCATTGCTCACCCTATGTGATACATACAGCTCCTGGACTGATGGAACACTGAAGATTAGCTGCAAGTAATCTGAGTGGGGCATTACACAGGCCCTTGCAGCCACTGAGGCACAGGGATGGCACAGTGTGGGTACAGGGCAGGCCCGAACCCTTTAGGTGCACCCCAATCCTTCCAGAGGGTCCCAATGAGCCAAGACTATGAATATCTGTGAGATGTAGGAGACTAAGGGCCCCTTCCACATTTTGTTGGGGGGGTTTCATCATTTTGCATTATGCCACAGAATCCAGCATTGAACATGACAACATTTGGAGCCTGCTCCCATTGTTAAAATGACTGACTGTGTTTTTTTCACATTGCTTGTTTAACATAGGCAAGCAATAAATCAACACACAATACAGCATTTCATTTCATAAGAATGTTCCTGTCCGTTCTACAGCGAAACAACAGTGTAATGGCAGGACGTTTTACAGCCAATTCAGACTGTCAGAGGGACCTCATTAAACTCTCAAAGACCCGTTATATGAAAAAAGCAAAATCTGCAGTTGTGGTTAGGCCTTTCCATCTGGAGCCTGGCACAGAAACGATGTTTTAGACTTCACATGCTGCTAATAGCTGAGCTAATCAGCCTTGGCTGGCAGTTGTAAAGAGCAGTGAACACAAATGAGCAGGTGCTAAAATCAAAACGTTTGCATCCCAAAAAAGAAATAGGGAGCTGATGTGCAGATTGACAGCTTTTCCAAACAACCTTCTCCTAAAGAGAAGCGCCAACAAAGGCCTATCGATAATCAATAGCCTTTTTAACCAAGAGCCTCACGCCTCTTTGTTTCATGAAAACATGTTTAAAATGTACAGGACGCTGTATACCCTTTCATTGTTTAGGCTTCATATCTCATCAGTACTATGCAAGATTAGCATAAATGTGCCCTTGTGCTTGGGCTTTAGTGCCCTTGGTAAGAAAGAAATCCAAACAAAAATTATTATAGGGTCATTTAGACCATGGTTGCAAGAGTCGGGGTAGGCCTTTCGCCTCTACTGCCCTACCTCGTCTGTCTGGTGAAGATGTCTCCGCCTCACGTGCATCCACCAAAATGGATACCAGCAAGGCACCATGCCTTCTTTTGGCTTGCTCATCATCCTTTTTCCCCTTTTTAGAGACCCTTAAAGCGGAGTTTGCTTCTGAAAAAGTAAAAAAATGGTCCTGGCACGTAGAGAGTTTTCTCCATTCTTGTGTGTAGGGACCATTATCTGTTTAACCTGCTCAGGTCAAAAAAATCACATTCAAAGTCACACAAATCTTGCTTTGTGTGGCTAGCTAAATCCCAAAATTGATTTTGCATCGGTGCTGTGCCACAGAAGTGGCCCAACCCAGACAGTGGCGTAACTAAACTTGAAGCCCCCATCTCCAAAATACATGGAGAGAGCTCTCAGCCCAGGGACCCGCTGCCCGTGCATAGTGCCGGCTGTGCTGCGTGGGGGGCCCCTAGAGCTCAGGCCCCCCCTGCACTGCAAGAGGGCTGCAGGGGCTAATGTTACAACACTAAACCCAGATGCTAAATCATAGTAAATTCGGACAGTATTGTGCGGGGTTGCAGTAGAGGACTGTGAGGTAAGAGGTGGCAACAGTCCCCTTTGTTGCTGACTGATAGGTTTGCAGTCTCTTGGAGGAGAAATGAACAAGGCTCATGAGTACTACTTTACTATATCATGGGATGTCTGAGACAGTCAGCTGATCTATTGGGAGTGAAGTCACAGAATGTACTGTAGCAGCAGCGAAGGTCAGAAAATTATCAAAAGTTTGCTACAGGGCAGAAGTTAAAGTGGGATACTTGAAAGACGGTCAAAAAGGAAGGGCTCTTTGTAAGAGCCTTTATGCTCTTCATATAGGTCTGATTCTGAATATGTGGAAAAACTGGTGTAAAATGAAAAATAGTGGGAGTACGAACAAAGAAAGTAGATTTCAGCATATGTTTTGTAAGGCAATTCCAACAGGAAACTTGGCAGGTGTTAGGAAGCCACGTTGGGGGGAGACTGTTAGACTTTTCATCCTTGGCGTGGTCTCCCTTAACTTTTTGCCTCTGTTCCCCAGGTTGTTGATGTGTGCTGGACTCTGATTTTGCTGTTTTTGTTACTCTGGGCACTTTACCGCTGCTAACCAGTGCTAAAGTGCAAGTGCTCCTTTACAAAATGTGTATGTAATTGGCTTATCCATGATTGGCATATTTGGTTTACTCATAAGTCCCTAGTAAAGTGTACTAGAGGTGCCAGGGCCCGTAAATCAAATGCTGCTAGTGGGCCTGCAGCACTGGTTGTGCCACCCACATGAGTAGCTCTGTAATCATGTCCCAGACCTGCCACTGCAGTGTTTGTGTGTGTAGTTTTAACTGTAAATTCGACTTGGTAAGTGTACCCACTAGCCAGGCCCAAACCTTCCCTTTTCTTACATGTAAGGCACCCCTAAGGTAGGCCCTAGGTAGCCCCAAGGGCAGGGTGCAGTGTATGGTTAAGGTAGGACATATAGTAATGTGTTTTATATGTCCTGACAGTGAAATATTGCTAAATTCGGTTTTCACTGTTGCAAGGCCTGTCCCTCTCATAGGTTAACATGGGGGCTACCTTTAAATCTGATTAAAGTGTAGATTCCCTTTGGGAGCGGATGGACATGTGGAGTTTGTGGTCTCTGAGCTAAAAAAAATTAAATACATCTTTTAGTCAAGTTGGTTTTAAGATTGTGGGGGTCATTCCAACCCCGGCGGGCGGCGGGCGCCGCCCGCCGGGCGGAGACCGCCATAAGACCGTACCGCGGTCAAATGACCGCGGCAGTCATTTTGACTTTCCCGCTGGGCAGGCGGGCGACCGCCAAAAGGCCGCCCGCCCGCCCAGCAAGAAAGCCCCAGCAACGATGAAGCCGGCTCCGAATGGAGCCGGCGGAGTTGCTGGTGTGCGACGGGTGCAGTGGCACCCGTCGCAATTTTCAGTGTCTGCTTTGCAGACACTGAAAATCTTAATGGGGCCCTGTTAGGGGGCCCCTGCAGTGCCCATGCCAGTGGCATGGGCACTGCAGGGGCCCCCAGGGGCCCCACGACACCCGTTCCCACCAGCCGCTTCCTGGCGGTGTAAACTGCCAGGATCAGGCCGGCGGGAAGGGGGTCGGAATCCCCATGGCGGCGCTGCTTGCAGCGCCGCCGTGGAGGATTCCCTGGGGCAGGGGAAAACCGGCGGGAAACTGCCGGTTTCCCTTTTCTGACCGCGGCTTTATCGCCGCAGTCAGAATTGCCCCTGAAGCACCGCCAGCCTGTTGGCGGTCGGAATGACCCCCTGTGTGTTTGAACATGCCACTTTTAGAAAGTGAGCATTTTCTTGCTTATACCATTTCTGTGACTCTGCCTGTTTGTGGATTCCCTGTCTGGGTCAGTCTGACAGTTGGGCTGGTTGCATCTCACACTAGGCAGTGACACAAAAGGAGCTGGGGTGTAGCCTGCATTCCCTGATGAGCCATCTGTGCTAGGAGGGAGGGGAGGAGTGGTCACTTACACGTGAAAGGGCTGTGCCTGTCCTCACACAATGCAGTCTCCGACCCCCTGGTGAGTGTCTGGGGCCTGGCCTGGGCAAGGCAGGATTTCACATTCAAAAGAGACTTTACTTTGAAGTAGGCCTACTTCAAAGGAGAAATTGGGTATAAGAAGGGCACCCAAAAACACAGACTTTAGAACACTTCTGGAAACAAGAGGAACCTCTGCCTGGAGAAGAGCTGAAGAGCTGAGGAAGAAGAGCTGCCCTGCCTGTGACTGTGCTTTGTGGAGCTATCCTGCAGTTGCTGCTTCTGCCAGAGTAAGAGGGCAAAGACTGGACTTTGTGTGCCTTCCATCTTGAGAAGAAATCTCCAAGGGCTTGATTTAGATCTTGCCTCCTGTTGTTAGAAGTCTCAGGGACAGCAAAGACTTCTCTTGGCCAGCACCTGGAGTCTCTGGAGAGACTCCTACTCTGCTCAGTGGTGCCCATCCAGTTCCTGGGACCCTGAAAGGAGAAGCTGGCAGCCTAAAAGGAGAAAATCCACTCACAGAGCGGCGTGAGGGGAAAAGATCGATGCAATCCGATCTGCGGCTGAAGAAAGGACGCACCGCTGGCTCCGCTGCTGACAATCGACACTTGCTGGAAATGCGACCGAAAAATCGATGCACGGAGCAGGAGAAACGATGCACAGCATCGCTGGCTGAGGCTGGGAGATCGCAACCCGTGCTGCGTGGTTTTCACATCATCGTGCAGCTGGATTTCCGCCACAAACACCTCTGGGAGTGTAAAAACAACGCAAGGCCTGCCCGGACCCGAGAGTGCTGACTGGATCGACGCATTGCTCTCCTGTGGGGAGAAGAAACGACGTGCCCAACCTGACCAACAATGCAAGGTCTCGCTCGTGAGTGAAATTGATGCATTGCAAGCCCTTTTTGACACACACTCGCCCGTGCAGGGTTATTTTTGGACACACCCAAGGTACATTTTCACGCTAACAGTGTTAGTGTGTGTTTTAAACTACATAAAGACTCTTTTTTGCTTTTTAATTTATAACTTGACTTGTGTATTGTGGATTTTTGTCGTTTTGGTCTTGTTTTGTTTAGATAAATATTTCCTATTTTTCTGAACCTGTGTTGTGTCATTTTGTTGTGTTTTCATTAAGTTACTGTGTGTGTTGGTACAAATACTTTACACCTAGCACTCTGAAGTTAAGCCTACTGCTCTGCCAAGCTACCAAGGGGATAAGCAGGGGTTAGCTGAGGGTGATTCTCTTTTGCCCTGACTAGAGTGAGGGTCCTTGCTCGAACAGGGGGTAGCCTGACTGTCAACCAAAGACCCCATTTCTAACAGACAGCAACAGCAACAGTAACAGCAAAAGAAATTCGAGAGGAGGATGAGAAAGGCAGAAAATACTTTAACAGAGGCTAGATGGTACAGTGCTCAGAGAGTTTGGAAGATGGAGACTTTGCACGGAATTAAGTTGCTTCCAGCGATTATGAAGGACAATGAGAAGGAAGGAAGAAAGGCTACTAGGAAAATAAACAAAAGTCAGTCCGAGAGTAAGGAGGCTAAATAGTCTTCAACAGTAGAGGAGGAATCAGATGATGATGAGTTTATTACACAGTTATTGAAAGATCGCCCACCACCATATACAGTACATGAGAGTAGTTCAAGTACCAGTGCAGATCCCACAGCTCCAACACAGTTTAATGAGACAATGAGTCTGATGGAGGTTAATGCTAGCCTACCACAGAATGCGATGCAGGGTGGTCTTAATGTGACTACCACTCCTGTAGTGCAAAATCAGGTGCAACCGCCACAAGTTCAGAGAATTTATCCTGATGTGCCCATTATAGAAACGACTTCTAACTTAATGGTGCCTACAGAACAAATTTACTCGAGACTGATATTGGTTCAGACTGAACCAACTCCACATTTACTGCCCCAAGTGCAGCCGCAGGTAATGCCAAAATGTACTCCAGTAACAGAGACACAGTCAGATATGACTTTGATGATAAATGAAAATATGGGAGTTACTCTCCCCCAGACTGTACGTACTAAACAGCTCAAGATGCTATATCACTACCTATTACTGTTGGTCCAGCTGTACCAATATTTGCACTGAAGAAAACGACTGTAGGACATAATGAAAATGTTAAGTTACTTTCTCCTGTGGGACAGACTTTTGATGGATTGAGATAATTGCTAGACCTTAGTCCATTTGTAGCACTTCCAGACACTATGGCAGGGCCAAATGTTAGCTAGAGTTTGAAATTATTGACACTGCAGACCCCGAATGTAGTTGCACAGCAGGTGCCACCAGTTGGAGCAAGTAACATATTGTTGCAAGGATTGACAGCTCAGCAGTTGACTGAATGGTTAAACAAGCTGAATACCCCACAGAGTGCTCCTCGGGGAGAGGAGTATTTGAATTATACTAGGCTAAGCATGGAAGCAGGTGAACTCATTGAGGGAACTATGGGGGTGAATAGGTTAGAGTCCTACACAGAGGCAGAGTTGTGGTATTTGTGCCTGAAGATTACGAGAGAGGTGAGCAGTGTACATCAGAAACTAGCAGACTTGGCAGAGAAGTACGGCATGCAAATACAGAAAACGAAGCATTTGAAAAGGAGTTACAGATTAGATTTTAAGGCTAAAGATTTTGAACACGTGAGATCTGATGGAATGAAGGCACACCTTAAGGAATTGCTCCAAAGTGCTCAGATCTGGGAAGCATTCGACAAATGGGAAGGCAGATGGGTAAAGAAGTGAGACAAAAGAAAAAGTGATTCTTTGGAGCTGACTGCAAATGTGCAGCAGGATAAAGATACAGTAAACATTTGACAAATGAGAGGGATTACAAGGGGAAATTTTGTTCATGTTCCGTGTAGCAGAAGTGACATTTTGTCATACACTAATGGTTATCCAAAATTGAGAGAGAATCCAGTAGAGTGGTATCAGCTCACAGACAGGTTTGTGAAGCTTGCACACATTACTAGAGATAGTAGTTGAAGGTGATCTGTGGATCGAGTGTAAAAGGAGTGTAGATAGGCCAACAAGTGAACCGGAGAGAGACAAGAATACAGGTGCACCGTCTCCTGAGGTAATGAAATATTACTATACGGTGATTGAGTTTCTGAAAACGAGAATTTCGCCCAAGAATATTGATTGGCAGAGAATTTACAGGACAGCTCTGGAAGCAAAGGGGTCTATACATGCGTATTATGCATGATTGTTGCAGGCATTCAAGCATTACAGTGGTACAGAGACAATTGAGGCGAAAGACATGCTCCATTTTGTGTTCAGATTCGTGGAAGTATTGAGACCTGAGACTAGCCAGATGACTAAAAGTCATTTGATTTGCTGGCAAGCAAAGCCGATTGATGAGGTGTTGCAGTATGCGAAATACTGTAGTGATGAGATTGAGTTGAAGCAGAAAAAGCTGAAAGAGAAGGCGATGACGATGCAGATTAAAGCAGCTCAAACGTCGTGCAAGGGAATTTTCCACAGCAGCAGCAGGGGAACATGATGTTTCAGCCCCAGATGAGAGGTAGAGATCATGGAGGAAAGATGACTTGTGGTCCAGACTTAAGTATTGTAGTGGTTCAGAATGATGTATAGGGAATGAAGAAGTTATTGTCATGTCACAGTTGCGGAGCCTTTGGACATTGGAAATGGAAGTGTCCAATGATGGTGCAGGAAGGTGTCGTTCAACAGAGTAATGACATCAATTCATTCCAGAATGTGAGAGGACCGAGAGTGAGAGGTACTAATCCAAATTTTCAGAATAATGTGAATCAAGTGCAAAATTGTCCACCCATTCAGCAGGTGCAAATGCCACGTGCACAAATGTCAAAGTTGCAGCCAGTGCAACAGTAGGTTCCCATGGTACCTAGACAGCAAATTCAAAAAACTCAAGCCCCGATCGAACAGCAACAGATGATGCTTTCTCAACAGGTCACAGATCAGAGGCATAAGCAAAGTAATAACACAGTGCACCAATTCCTGTTACACAGTGAGAATGGAATAAATGATTATTGGACGAGTGACAGTTCAGATGAGGAGCCATGTGTGCTTGCAACCTCCTTAGAAGTAGATCAAAGGGGTCCCTATGTAAAGGGAAAGGTTATGAGCAACAGAGTTTCATTCTTGGTTGACACAGGAACTACAAGCTCTTCAAAAAGTGCAGAAGTTCCAAATTTGCCCCTTTCAGGTAGAACAGTTCAGGTTGTGGGGGTAGCAAACCAGTATTTGACAAACCAGATTACAGATCCAGTTTAAGTTGCGATTGGCAACTTTCAGGGATTGCATACATTTGTAGTCTGCAATTCAAGTCTGGTATCCATACTGGGAAGAGACATGCTGTGTAAAATGAGGTGTCCAATAACTTGTTCAAATGAGGGAATTGAGATCCAGATGAATAGTGATGATGAAGATGACCAAGCCCCAGAGACAGAGTGTGAAACTACAAATGAGGAGTACCCTCTGATTGAATTTTTCCCAATGTTCACAGTGAAAGAGCTTCATCCTGATTTATAGGGAATGGTTAAGGAGAAAGTGTGGGATTTGACAGGAAAAAGAAGTAGGTCTGATAAAAAGGGAGTGGAGCCAGTTAAGGTTACTGTAAAGCTGAAAGCAGTTTTCCATCAACTTCCACAGCACCACATGCCGCAAGATGTCCTTATGAAAGTAGCTCAGATAATTGCGGACTTTGTAAAGCAAGGGGTTCTGAAGGAAGTATTGAGCAGTCCCTGTAATTCACCGATAATGGGTTTGAAAAAGTCCTGTTGGAAAGTTCGAATTGTTCAGGATTTGAGAAAAACAAATGAGATTGTGGTCAAATGTTGTCCTGTGGTGCCAAATCTAGCTGTGATCATTTTTCAGATTCTATGTGATGCCGAGCGGTTCACTGTCATCAATTTGTCACAAGCCTTCTTTTCTCTGCCTCTTCATGAGGATAGTCAATTTCTCTTTTGTTTCAAATTTCTGGATCGAATTTATTGCTGGTGCAGAATTCCTCAAGGGTTTTCAGAGTCACCTTCCATATTCAATCAGATCCTGAAAAAGAATTTGGAGTCGTTGGAATTGCCTTTCCAATCAACCTTGGTGCAGTACATTGATGACTTACTGATTGCATCCAGAATGAGGGACGAGTGTAAGTATGATACGATTGCCCTGTTGAACCATTTGGGAAAGAATGGTCACAAAGTGTCTCCACTCAAATTGCAGTACTGTAGGAAGAGAGTAAAGTACTTGGGTCACCAGAATAAGAAGGGATCAAGAAAGATATCCAGAGAAAGGATTACATCCATATTGCAGATAAGTCCCCCAACCACACAGAGAGATGTCAGGATGTTCCTAGGGATAATGTCGACAGGGAGGAAAAGCGTTCATGGAGCAAAATGAAATGTGTGCAAAGACAAGATGAACTGTGGGTTTCCGAAGAGGGCCACTGGTTTTGCCAAATAGCCTGTTGTCTCAAATGGCAAAGTACTATCATGGTCAAGCACATATTGGGAGGGATGCAATAATTAGTTTGTTCAAACATGATTGGTTCAACTCAAAGTTTAGACAAGTTGCTGAAGCAGTTTGCCATCGTTGTGTAATTTGCCAACAACTAAACGTGGGAAAAGGGACAGTGGTTAATTTGACCCACATTGCAAGAGCGGGAGGTCCATTCAGTAGAATGCAGATGGATTTTATTGACATGCCTGTGTGTGAAGGTTTGAAATATGTGTTGGTGATTGTCTGCATCTTTAGTCACTGGATTGAAGCTTACCCTACCCAAAGAAATGATAGTCTCACAGTAGCGAAACTACTGCTTAGGGAACTGATACCACGTTTCAGATTTCCGATCTCTTTAGAATCAGATAGGGGAAGTCACCTCAACAATGAAGTAATTAAATTACTGTGTGCAGCATTGAACATTGAGCAGAAGTTGCATTGTGGTTACCACCCTGAAGGATCAGGACCAGTGGAACAGATGAATGGTACTTTGAAGTCAAGAGTTGCAAAGATGTGTACGTCCATGAATTTGAAATGGCCTTTAGTGTTGATGTCAATGAGAAACACACCTGACAGGAAGACAGGATTATCGCCGGATTAAATCCTCATGGGCAGATCAATGAGGTTGCCAGTGGTACCTGCAAATGTACTTGTCAACATTACAGATGATATGGTGTTGGAGTACTGCAAAAGTCTAGCTGATGTGGTTCGCTCGTTCTCTAAACAGCTGGAAGTCACCACACTGCCACCGATCCATGACCCGGGGCACAATCTGAGAGCTGGGGACTGGGTTGTGGACCGGAAACCCTTGAGGAAAACGTGTTTGGAGCCTCATTGGAGGGGCCTTATCAGGTAGCTTTGACAACTACCCCAGCTGTGAAGGGTGCTGCGATTCCGAACTGGATTCATGCAAGTCACACAAAGAAAGTGGCATGTCATGAAGAAGAATTGTTGAGAGTACCAACAACAGCGAGACAGGTCTTAGGGCCAGGAAGAGAAGAAAGGGGAACTGAGCCCAGAGCTGAGCCCGTTGAGGACAGTTCAGTCACTCCTGTGAGAGACGAAGGAGAAGACCTCCCTGAGGTTGACGGAGAGCCTATCTCAAGTGAGGCAGCAGGAGAGCCTAGTCAGAGGAGGGCTTTCCCAGAAGCAGATGATATTGAGAGACAAACAAAGCGATTGCCAGACCCAGAGAAGAAAGGAGGTGGATCAAAGTAATTGTGATCTGACTCCTCCTGAACTGATTGCAGGTCTGTCAAGAGAAAACACCGCAGAACAAGGAGAAGGTTCAAGTTTGACTCTGAAGAGAACACTGATAAAAGGTCCACTGAAAGGAGGTAAGTGGCCGGAGTTGCAAGTAGAAAGAGGAAAAGAAGTGGTTGGTGAGACGACCATAGAGGAAGAAGTAGATACCACAAGGAAAGGAGATGTAAGTGAAGGAGAACTGAATGGTGATCGAAAATTGAAAAGAAAGAGAATAGCAAGATGGAGATACGTGGTCCTGAATGGGCGTATGTGACTACAAATGAATGGCAGCAAGAGTTTTTGTCTTTTTGTTTTGATAGAGAGATTCCGGGTCAATATTTTGGCACTTGAAGGAAACTGATGAACTGAACTGTAGAAATAATCTGAGAAAAAGTTTTGGGAGAAAGAGACTGATGAAAGTAACAGGAAGAGACATTGATAATCTGATTTGTCTTTTGAAACCTGATTTTGACAAAGCTGCTAACCGATTTTGACAAGGGATCCTGGAAGGGAGACTAAGAGCTATAAATAACTGCTGAAAGAAGAGTTGTCTGTTTTGCATTTTTAATGCAAGTTTTTCTAGATTTTCTTCTGCTTTCTGATTCTTTACAGATCATGAGTAACATTAGTGAAAAGGGTAGGAATGCTAGGTGCTGTCTGTATATGAGCATTGGTTTGGCGATTATGTGTGGGATATTGTTTGTAGTGCTGATTGTGGGTATGTCTGTTCTTGATAAGAGTGGCCAACCATGCTTCTGCTTTTGAGATGACTACTGCACTAACAGCAATAGAGAAGTTTAGGTTAGATGAGAAATATTTGCATGGAGATACTAATGTGCAAGGAGAACTTTCTTTTAATGTGTTCTATTGCTTTTTGAGTGCGTATGTTGAGACAATGGATGCGAAGAATTGTTATGTGTGTCCACAGATTCCTTCATCAGTTGAGGAATGAGTCACCTACCATAGCTTGCCACTAACTTATGGAATTGGTTGTAGTCTGTTACTAACAAGATTTTATAACCAGGAGTACTTACAGCACTTTTACTCTAAACATGATGTTGTGTTTTCGTTTGTTCCTATTATTAGGTATTGGAGTAGAGTAGCTAAGGATAACGACATAGTGATAGTTAAAGTTTTTTTTTAACCTACATTGACTTTTGGCACAGCTTATGCACACCGCAATAATCTGACATGCTTGCTTACACCTTTAGAGAAAAGCTTCTTAGATCACACAGATGACAGAAGAAAGGCATTAAAGGAGAAGTTGGAAAGAGGCTTAGAGAAAAGGACTTACAGGAATGATTATGGTTGTAGTGCAATTAAAACGCAAGGAAAATTAGCTTTAGATGCGCAACACTTAGGGAAACTTTGTATGTACAGGGCTAAATCACGCACTGACACTTTATTTGTGGGAACGAGTGAAAGTAAGCATGTGTTTTTGTTTCAGAGTAAATGGACGTTTATGTTGAATGGACAGGACCTGGAAATTCCCAGAATTTACTATATTTGTGGTGTTAATGCTTATTACAGTCTTCCTAAAGGATGGTATGGGACATGTTATTTGGGGATAGTTTTCCCAAAGATTTATCAAATGGAGGATTTGAAAAAGTTTCCGAAAATGACTGAATTACATCATAAGAGACAGAGGAGGGAGTCCTTTTCTGATATAGTGGGAAATATATTTGGAGCAGTGATTCCTTCAGTGGGAGTCATTCTGAATTCGCTAAAGATACAAAAGTTGTCTACTATTGTGGATACCATGCTGACAAATTTTTCAGGAGCCATACTCTTGATAGATACTGAATTGGCTGCTGATAGAGCTATGAGTCTTCAAAATAGCCTTGCTTTAGACATTCTTTTAGTGAAGGATGGTGAAGTCTGTAGAATGATTAATTCTAGGAATTGTTGTTCATATGTTCCTGATAATTGTAAAGAAATTAGAGGTTTAATTACTAATCTGACTAATGAAAGTACTGATTTGAATGAACCAGGTGTTTGGGAAAAGATTGGCAAAGGTTTTACTTCAGTGGGCAATTGGCTCAGTTGGCATGGGATACTATTGAAAATCATACAAGGGATATTCATTTTTTTGGTTTGTCTAATTTGAATCTGGGAATTGTGTAAATTATGCAGAAGGATTAAATTGAAAAGGTCAAAGAATAGTCAGAGGAGGGAAGGAATGAAAAAAGAAAAATTGTACAGAGAAAACTCAAAGGGGAAACAAAAGTATGAAGGGATTGAATTGACAGAATTTTAGCTGATGCAAGAAATTTGTCGGTGTTAGTGTGATGACACATTTAGGACCTCATTTAGGGCCGGCGGTAAAAAAAATTGCATTATGGCCACCGCGGAAACCACCCAGACGGACAGCCACTTTAACACACCGACCACCACAGTGGTGGCAACAAGCACCATGGCGGTAACCGCCAACAGCCAGGCAGAAGATAATGTTCCGCCCACTGTATTAAGACAGGCCTATCCACCACCTTTTCTGGGGCGGTACCAACGACATCAAAAGCACGGTGGAAACAGAACACAGAAGGGAAACAGAACACCGAAGGGCAACGACTCACCTCACCTCACCACAACGCCATGGAGCCCGAGTTCCACATCTTCCCCATGCTTGTATACCTCTTTATGCATTACACCAACGCTGGAGAAAACGACCACGGTGAGTACTGCTGCCTAGCACACAAGGGAGGGGGGAGGAAAAAGAGAGTGACACACACATGCATCACCCCCACCCCCAACACCATACACACAAAGAGATGCAATAACATTACATATCCACACCGTACCCCTCAGCAATAATGCAAGGACAAAACGAATTGATTAAAGTGAGTGTAATAAAATAAAATAGTATAAATACGTGCTTCAAAATCAAAAAGTATATACATACATACAAATGGAGGGACACTGCCCAGTCCTCAATGTCCGTGGGCCACAGGGCCACTACACATAGGCCAAGGCCCCACCTCACTCCTGCAACAACATGGGGAGAACACTGCAGGGGCATCAGGTCGAAAATACACAGGCACCTCAGGGGGACAGGGAAGGGGAGACACCTCAGCCAGAAGATGGTACAACGCCACTGGTCCTGGAGGGAGCTACATGGCCTGTACTTGATCCTGGGGAGTGAAAGGCCACAGTCTCTCAAGTGGGTGGTTTGCCCACTGCTTGGTCCTGGGGAGTGCAAGGCCACAATCTCTCTGGTGGATGGTTTGCCCACTGCTTTGTCCTGGGGAGTGCAAGGCCACAGTCTCTCTAGTGGGTGGTTTGCCCACTGCTTGGTCAGGGGGAGTGCAAGGCCACAGTCTCTCAAGTGGGTGACTTGCCCACTGCTTGGTCCTAGGGAGTGCAAGTCCAGAGTCTCTCAAGTGGGTGACTTGCCCAATGCTTGGTCCTGGGGAGTGCAAGGCCACAGTCTCTCAAGTGGGTGGTTGGCCCACTGCTTGGTCCTGGGGAGTGCAAGACCATAGTCTCTCTAGTGGATGGCTTCTCCACTGGTTCTGGAGGGGGCCTTGTGCCCAATGTGCTTCATCCTGGCAAGGATCCGGTGAGTGGATGGCTTCTTCCACTGGTTCTGGAGGGGACCTTGTGCAATGTGATGCAGCACTTGGGGAGTGCAAGGTCACAGTCTCTCACCTGGGTGTCACATCTACAGGATTTGCAGGGTCAAGGACGTACTACACCCCATGGAGGCAGGACTACACACTGCCCAGGGTGGCAGTGGCGGTGCTGGTGGCGGGGCTGGCAGTGGTGGGGGGAGGCTCCAGCCCTTCCCCTGCAGCCTCGGACTGCTGCCCTCTAGGGCTGCTGGTGGCAGTACTGGTGGCAGTGCAGGCAGTGGTGGGGGAGGCTCCAGCCCTTCCCCTGCAGCCTCGGACCGCTGAACTGCCATGGTTGGTGGTGGGGGCTCAGAATCAGTCCCAGCACCAGGCCTCCTGTGCTTCCTGCCTGCTGGTACAAGCCCCTTGCCCTTCCCTTTGGCAGCTGGTGGTGCCTCCTTGCCCTGCCCCTTGGCAGCTGGTGGTGCCTCCTTGCCCTTCCCTTTGGCAGCTGGTGGTGCCTCCTTGCCCTTCCCTTTGGCAGCTGGTGCAGGCCCACTTTCAGTGCTGATAGCTAGTTCCCTGGAGTCTCTCTGACCTACAGTAGCTGTCGACACTACTGTGGCTGTGGACTGGGTGGCTGAGGTGCTCGCCTGGGTTCTGCCCACCCTGGCCTGACGTGAAGGATGGGGGGAGGGGTAGGAAAGAGGTCAACGGTGGAGAGGTAAAGCTTCTTAGGGATGTGGGGCGGGAAGAAGGTGAAAGTTTGGGAGTGGAGGAAGAGGGAGTGGTTGTAGGAGGTGCCTGTCTGCTGATTTTGGGTGCAGGTGCATGCTGCTGTGAGGTGGATGGCTGTTGGGTGTCTGAGTGCTTGCGTTTGTGTAATTTGGGAGGAGGGGGCACAGACACAGTGGGAGAGGACACAGGGGACATGTGCATGCATGTGAGGGTGGTGACTGCCAGTGAGGGGTGTGTAGTAAGAGGAGTGACGGTGATGGAGGTAGTGGATGAGGATGTAGTGCATGCAGGTGTGAGTGGAGATGCAACTGGGAGGGAGGTAGAGAGTGAGGAGGAGGGGGCCACAGTGGAGGCAGTGGATGTTAGTATGTCTGCATCTGGATGGTGTTTGTGTGAGTGCCTGTGGGATGATGTGTGGTGCTTGTGTTTGCCTGAGCCACTCCTGTGTATTGTCTTGTGTTCATGCTGGTCTGCCTGTGTGCTTGGGATATGTTGGTTTTGAGGGGAATGAGACTGGGTAGAGGAAGTTGGAGGGGGGAGGCTAGAAACAGGGACAATGGCTGCCATCAGGGAGGAGGCCAGAGCCTGGATTGATCTCTGTTGGGCCACCAAGCAAGAGTGAATGCCCTCCAGGAATGCATTTGTTTGTTGCAAATGGGCTGCCAGCCCCTGGAAGGCACTCACTATGGCTGACCGCCCAACAGAGATGGATCGCAGGAGGTCAATAGCCTCCTCACTCAGGTCAGCAGGGCTAACTGGGGCAGGGCCTGAGGTGCCTGGGGTGAAGGAGATGCCCACCCTTTTGGTTGAGCGGGCAGGGGAAACACGCTGAGCGGCTGCTGGGAGGGCAGTGCTGGTACAGGGGGTGGCGGCTGTACCAGTAGTAGTGGTGGGCTCAGAGGTGTCCGCCACCAGCAGGGAGCTTCCATCGGAGGAGGTATCACTGTCCAAACTGTCCCCTCCTGTCTCAGCTGTGGTGCTCCCCTTGCCCTCCGTCCCACTGGTGCCCTCACCGTCGGTGGATTCGGCCTCATGGGCCATGTGGGATGCAGCTCCCTCAGTCACCGGTGCCTCTGCTCCTCCACCATATGATGCTACTGCACATAAGGACAGGGTGACAAAACAAAAAAGGGGGAGAAGAGACAAAGGATACACTTGGTCAATGGCTGATCCAAAACCACAGTTGGCGTACATCACACACACACACACACAGGGAACAGCCCTATGCACTAGGCAATGCACAACCAGTCACAATGCTAGTCACCAGGCCATGGACAGGAATACCTAACACCGATAGCAGCATACCTGAGACCCACAGACCCCTGCCCAGTAGTGGATGCCTACTAGCTTGGTAGGAGGTGGTGTTCATCAGCCCCTGCCCAACATGGGACCTACCCTGAAATGTCCAGCCTGGCCTAGGGGCACCCACAGGCCCACATACCCCACCCGGAGACCACCACGCGCAACTAGTATATTGGGAAACTGTACTCACCCCCTTGTGGCTGCTGTGATGCCCTCAAGCGCCCATCCAGCTCCAGATAGGCCACCGCCAGTATGTGGGCCATCAGGGGGGTCAGGGTTC
Organism: Pleurodeles waltl; assembly: GCF_031143425.1. NCBI lineage: Eukaryota > Metazoa > Chordata > Amphibia > Caudata > Salamandridae > Pleurodeles > Pleurodeles waltl. Next base: position 936,564,128 of record NC_090445.1, read on the forward strand.
GACGGGCACCCCTTCCTCATTGGGAGGGCATCCCAGCTGGGCCTCCGCTGTCTTCCTTGCCCAGCGTCTCAGGTCCACCCGCTGTTTGCCTTCAAGGAACGACTGGACAACAACACCCACAACAGCAAGGAACTCTTCAGCATCGTCAAAGAGCTCTCCAACCCCGACGCCGGAAACAATGACATCACTCCCTCGCAAGACCTCTGCGACTCCCTCGCAGCCTTCTTCCACGACAAGATCGCCAACATTCACAACAGCTTCGGCCCACCAACCACAAACCCCACCACCGAACCGATGCCCCCCACCGCCACCCTCCGCACCTGGACCCCAGTCAGCACCGAAGACACAACACGCACAATGAACACCATCCACTCCGGATCCCCTACGGACCCCTGCCCACACCACATCTTCAACACGGCCGACCACATCATCGCACCCCACCTCCGTGACATCGTCAACGCCTCCTTCAACACCGCCACCTTCCCGGAGTGCTGGAAACACGCCGAGATCAGTGCCCTGCTGAAGAAACCAACTGCAGACCCCTCCGACCTCAAGAACTACCGCCCCATCTCGCTCCTCCCGTTTCCTGCCAAAGTCATCGAGAAGACCGTCAACAGACAGCTAGCTGCCTTCCTCGAGACCAACGGATCCCTCGACCACTCGCAATCCGGCTTCCGAGCCAACCACAGCACGGAGACCGCCCTCATCGCAGCCACAGACGACATCAGATCCCTAATGGACAATGGGGAAACTGCGGCCCTCATCCTCCTGGACCTCTCCGCAGCGTTCGACACTGTCTGCCACCACACCCTGGTACAGCGCCTGAACAACACCGGCATCCAGGAGAAGGCCCTGGAGTGGATCACCTCATTCCTCGCCGGAAGAACCCAGAGAGTCCGCCTCCCCCCGTTCCGGTCAGCGGCCACCGAAGTCATCTGCGGAGTTCCACAAGGGTCATCGCTCAGCCCCACCCTCTTCAACGTCTATATGAGCCCCCTCGCAACCATCGCACGTCAACACAACCTCAAGATCATCACCTACGCCGACGACACCCAGCTGATCCTCTCCCTCACCAGCGACCCGGACGCCGCCAGAGCCAGCCTACACGAAGGGATGAAAGACGTCGCCGAATGGATGAAGAACAGCCGCCTGAAACTGAACTCAGACAAGACGGAGGTCCTCATCCTGGGATCATCACCATCTGCCTGGGACGACTCCTGGTGGCCCCCCACCCTGGGAGCCACCCCCAAGCCAACGGACCACGCTCGCAACCTAGGCTTCATCCTGGACTCCTCCCTCTCGATGACCAGACAAGTCAACGCCGTCTCATCTTCATGCTTCAACACCCTGCGCATGCTTCGAAAGATCTTCCGGTGGATCCCCACCGAGACCAGGAAGACGGTCACCCAGGCCCTCGTCACCAGTCGGCTGGACTATGGGAACGCCCTCTACGCCGGCACCGCCGCCAAACTCCAGAAGAAACTCCAACGGATCCAGAACGCCTCAGCACGACTCATCCTGGACATCCCCCGACACAGCCACATCTCCGAACACCTGAGAGACCTGCACTGGCTCCCCGTCAACAAAAGAATCACGTTCCGACTCCTCACCCATGCACACAAGGCCCTCCACGACCTGGGCCCCAAGTTCCTCAACAGCCGCCTGACCTTCCACAAGCCCACCCGCCAGCTCCGCTCCGCCAGCCTCGCTCTCGCCACCGTCCCCCGCATCCGCAGAGCCACCGCCGGAGGAAGATCCTTCTCCTACCTGGCAGCCAAGACATGGAACTCCCTCCCCATCCACCTCCGGACAACGCAAGACCATCTCGCCTTCAGGAAGCAACTCAAGACCTGGCTGTTCGAGCAGTAGCGTTCCCCCCCCCCCCAGCGCCTTGAGACCCTCCGGGTGAGCAGTGCGCTATACAAATGCCTTTGATTGATTGATTGATTGATTTGCGACAGTGTGTGCTCCGCCTGGCATAGACCCCCAGGGTCCGCACTTCCTTGGCGATGGCACGCCATATACACTTTTTCTGATGGGCGCTGACCTGCAGAAAAATACACATAGAAAAAGGAATCAGTCAGACCGAATGCCTGTTACACTCCATAGCCCTCATATCCCCTTGTGCACAGGCATTGCCCACCATACATGCAGCACTCTGCCCAGAACCCTTCCACCAACCCCCCCACACGAGGCCCTGACCCACAGCACTCCATGCATTTATGCCCCATACATCGTGCTCACAGTGTACTCATCTGTTGGTCTGGAGGCCCATACCGCATTCGGTACAGGGGTATGATCCCATCCACCAGTCTCTCCAACTCCACAGCGGTGAAGGCAGAGGCCCTTTCCCCATTGACACGAGCCATGGTAGGTTCCAGACACAGGTCACAGCAGTACTTGCAGTGTAGGCCCTCTCCTGTTGAAGGTCAGGTAGCAAGTGAGTGAACAGATAGAAAATGGCAGTCACATCCGCTGCAATGCTTACTGTCACCATCGGCGTACATCACCATTGGCCACTGTAACCCATAGGGCCCAATGACAACCAATGAGGAGTTGCACAGCTATACTCGACCGCCTCCTGCAACAGCACACAACGTCAGCGGCATTACCTCATTTCCACATGTCCATCCACACAGGACAGGAGAATGCCATTTCGGTGGGGGGCAGGCCATGGCACCTAACTGCATCACAGTATACATTGGCACCATTTGGGCCTATCCAACAATATACTGTTACAGTCACAACATGCAATGCAGTGTAGTGTTTGGAAATGTTGGAATACTGACCAGCTGCTCCCCGTTTTGCCTCCTAGATTACAACCGCTGCGGATGAATAGGAGATGGAGACATCCCCGTGTACAGACCCTTGGTGGACTTGGCAACAATGGAGGACAGGCACATTATCCTCACCTATAAGATGGACAGGGCCACAATCACAGAGCTATGTGCCCAATTGGAGCCTGACCTGATATCTGCCATCCGTCACCCCAATGGGATCCCCCATCTTGTGTAAGTCCTATCTGTGCTCCATTTCTTGGCAACTGGCTCCTTCCAAGTGACAGTCGGATTGGCAGCAGGAATGTCACAGCCAATGTTCTAAATAGTGCTGATCAGAGTGTTGTCTGCCCTGATTAAACACATGCCCACTACATTGTTTTCACCCAGGTGGAGGATCTGGCCACAGTGAAAGCTGACTTCTATGCAATGGGACATATCCCCAACATTATTGGGGCAATCGATGGAACACATATTGCATTTGTCCCCCCACTGGAGCAATTAACAGGTGTTCAGAAATCGAAAGAGCTATCACTCCATGAATGTGCAAATAGTGTGCCTGGCAGACCAGTACATATCCCACGTCAATGCTAAGTATCCTGGGTCTGTGCATGATTCCTTAATTCTGAGGAATAGCAGCATCCCATATGTGATGGCTCAATTCCAGAGGCAGCGGGTGTGGCTAATAGGTGAGCCCTGGTTCCCGCCCAGTGTATGTTGGTGTATGGGTATGGTGTTGGCCATAAGGGTTAGTGTGTGGCTAAATGTTGTCCCTCGATATTTGCATGTGACTCTGGTTACCCCAACCTCTCATGGCTTCTGACCCCTGTGAGGAATCCCAGGACAAGGGCAGAGGAACATTACAATGAGGCACATGGGCGAACAAGAAGAATAATAGAAAGGACATTTGGGGGGTGATTCTCACCCTGGCGGGCGGCAGAGGCCGCCCGCCAGAGTTCCCCCCTCCAAAATACCGCTCCGCGGTCGCAAGACCGCTGAGGGTATTTTGGGCTTTGCACTGGGCTGGCGGGCGACCGCCAAAAGGCCGCCCGCCAGCCCAGTGCAAAACAGCCTTCCCACTAGGACGCCGGCTCAGAATTGAGCCGGCGGAGTGGGAAGGTGCGACGGGTGCAGTGGCACCCGTCGCGTATTTCAGTGTCTGCAAAGCAGACACTGAAATACAAAGTGGGGCCCTCTTACGGGGGCCCCTGCAGTGCCCATGTCATTGGCATGGGCACTGCAGGGGCCCCCAGGGGCCCCACGACACCCCATACCGCCATCCTGTTCCTAACAGGATGGCGGTATGGGGTGTCGGAATCGCCATGGCGGCGCAGCGAGCTGCGCCACCATGGAGGATTCTACAGGGCAGCGGAAAACCGGCGGGAGACCGCCGGTTTTCCCTTTCTGACCGCGGCTGAACCGCCGCGGTCAGAATGCCCTGCGGGGCACCGCCAGCTTGTTGGCGGTGCTCCCGCCAACCCTGGCCCCAGCGGTCCATGACTGCCGGGGTCAGAATGACCCCCTTGGTCTCCTGAAGGCCAGGTTTCACTGCCTTCATCAAACTGGTTGATCCCTGTACTACTCACTCAAGAAGGTCTGCCAGATCATCGTGGCATGCTGCATGTTGCATAACCTTGCTTTGAGACGCCAGGTGCCTTTTCTGCAGGAGGATGAGGCTGGAGATGGGCTTGTGGCAGCAGTGGACCCTGTGGACAGTGAAGATGAGGAGGCAGAGGATGAGGATGAGGACAATAGAACAGCAATTATACGACAATACTTTCAGTGACACACAGGTAAGACACTGTAACTTCACTTTACATTGACAGTTTTGTGTTTGACATTGTACATGGCAGGCAGATTCTCCCAATTCTATGGCCACTTACTGTACCCTTTGGCATCTCTATTTTAAGATATCTGTGCCCCACTCTGGCACTTGGTGTGTTGACTGCAGCCTACTACAGGTCATTCCTATGTATTTATTCCTGTACAGTTGTATTGCAGTGTTTAAAGCTTGTTAAACAAATATGTTGTTCAATCATTTGAAAGACTCCATACTTGTATTTGTTTCAATGGTTTTTATTTATGTGCTAAGAAGTAGAGGGGGTAGTGGAATGGGCTGGGTTGATGGTGGAGGAAAGTCCAGGATAGAGTCCAGTCTATTTGTATCACAGGTGCATTGTCCAAGGGGGCATAGGAAGTGGAGTAGGGTGACAGAGTGGTACACAAGAGTGACAATCAGGAGAGTCTTATTTCCTGGCGGGGGTCTTGGCAATGTTCTCGGGCTTCTGCCTGGATCGCAGGGACCGTTTGCGGGGTGGTTCTCCTTCTGCAGGGGGAAGGGTGCTGGTGACCTGTTGTTCCTGTGGCGGGCCTCGTGTCCACTAGCGACAGCAGAGGTGGAGCGCTGTTCATCGGTGTGGCTAGTGTCAGGGGCCAGGTGGTGTGCCACTGCCTCCCTCATGGTGTTGGCCATGTCTGCCAGAACACATGCAATGGTGACCAGGGTGGTGTGGATGTCCTTCATGTCCTCCCTGATCCCCAGGTACTGTCCATCCTGCAGCCGCTGGGTCTCCTGCAACTTGTTCAGTATCTGTAAATATAAAGTACAAGAGGCACTCATTATAACATGAAAAATAATAGTATTCATAAGTCAGTATACATAGGTAATGTTTTGTCATATATTTCTGAAAATTAATAGGATTATTTCCAACATAATCCCCAATTACAGTATCACTGTCCAAATCCAAATAGTAGAATTATTTGATCTGTTGTTCCAAGATTGCTATGATCCAAAGTCCAAGTCCAGATTTCTCTAATCAAAGTTCAATCATATTCTTCAAAAGATGATATAGTTTATTATTTAAACTTTAGCAGCCTCATCCAAATTGATAACCAGTCCAGATTTTCTCAAATCAAGGTTCAATCATATTCTTCAAAGGATGATATAGCTTATTATTTATATTTTAGCAGCCGCATCCAAATTGATAGCCAACAGGTGTTTTGCCCGGGAGTTTCCCAATGACTTCATCAGGGCTAAACATATATTTAGATGCGTCCTATATCATAAGTATTCCTTACAAGCGAATCCCAGAATAATTCCGTTAAGCAACTTATCTGCTGATATCAGTTATATCAATCCACCTTCCAATGAGTCAAAACGTGAAGCGCAGGTACGCGTGTGTATCGATGAAGTATCAAAACTCGTACTTCAGTATCTGGCCCATCCGCTCCAGGGAATGGTGGTATGCTCCCAGGATCTTGGTGAGTGCCTCTTGGAGAGTCGGTTCCCTGGGCCTGTCCTCTCCCTGTCGCACAGCAGTCCTCCCAGCTTCCCTGTTGTCCTGTGCCTCTATCCCCTGAGCCGTGTGCCCACTGCCACTGACCCCAGGTCCCTGATCGTCTTGTGTTTGTGGGGTGGCCTGGGGTCCCTGTAATGGTGGACACACTGCTGATTAACGTGTCATGGGGACAGAGGTATGGGCCCGCTGGGTGCGTGATGTACTGGTCTTTCCAGAGGTGGGAGGCTCTGTGGTGGTATGGGATTGTGCCTGGGTATCGGACTGTCTGGAGATCCCTGGTGGGCCAGGATGGTCATCAAGATCCAGGAGTCCAGAGCTGCTGTCATCACTGTGGGCCTCTTCTGTGGGGGGGACTGGATGTTGCTGGCACCTCCTCTCCGGTGACGTTGTGTGAGGGACCTGTGGGGATGTAAATGCAGTGTTATTGTTTCTGCATGCGACATCTTGTGCATGGGTGTGTTGCCCTCTATAGTTGTGATTGCTCTGTCAGCTTTTCCTTCTATGAGTAGTGATTTTGAGGGCTGGGTAATTCTCTGTAATGTGTGTCCATGCAGGTCTGTGATGGGAGTCCGTGCATTGGTGTTAAGTGCAGGGCTTGGTATTGGCATGGGTGGGTTGTGATGGTGGGGTATATGTGAGGTGGTGGAGTGATGGGGTGAGGGTAGGGGTGGGGTATGTGATGGCATGCAGGTAGGAGGGGTGAAAGTAGTAAAGAGTTGACTTACCAGAGTCCAGTCCTCCTCCTACTCCTGCCAGGCCCTCAGGATGTATGATTGCCAAGACTTGCTCCTCCCAAGTTGTTAGTTGTGGGGGAGGAGGTGAGGGTCCACTGCCAGTCCTCTGTACAGCTATCTGTTACAGAACGCACCTCCCCCAGTAGGTCATTCCACCTCTTCCTGATGTCATCCCATGTTCTGGGGTGCTGTCCCACGGTGTTCACCCTGTCCACGATTCTCCGCCATAGCTCCATCTTCCTAGCAATGGATGTCTGCTGCACCTGTGATCCGAATAGCTGTGGCTCTGCCTGGATGATTTCCTCCACCATGGCCCTTAGCTCCTCTTTAGAGAATCTGGGGTGTCTTTGTGGTGCCATGGGTGTAGTGTGTGTGCGGTATGTGTGAGGGTGTGTGCTGTAAGGTGCGTGGATGGTGTATGGGTGATAGTGTTCTGGGGCTCTGGTTCTGTGGGTGCTCTTGGTGTCTCTCTCACTCTGTTGTCAATTTCTTTTAGTCGTAGTGGGTTGTGGGTAGTGTGTGTGTTTTATATTGGTGCGGGTGTGGTGTGTGTATGTGTGTAAGGTGTGTGTAGTTTGAATTGACCAATGTAGTGTTCTTTTGTTAGGATGTGTGTATTTTGAGAGCTGTGGCATGTACCGCCAATGGTTTACCGCAGTTGAATGTCCGCCGCAGTGATTCGTTGGTCATAATGCTGTGGGCATAGTTCTGTTGGTGTAACGGTGTGGGTTTTGCTACCGCCAGTTTATCACTGACCTTTGGGGTGACGGACTTGTGTGTGTTGCTGTATAGTGACGCTATGTGTGTGTCATAATATGGGTGGCGGTAAACCGCCACAACAGCGGTATGTTGGCGTCAGTCAGCATGGTGGTAAGTGGGACTTACCGCCAATGTCATATGAGGGCCTCAGTCATCAGAGGAGGGATTGCTAGCGCAAGTGTTTTAATTAAAAATGTATTAATGAGTGTTCATATATTCTGAATAGGTGATTTGTGTAGAAAACGAATAATGTTGAAAAATAGTGCACGCATTGAAAATGTGATTACGAAGAATGGCCACCAATGTTAACAAAATGTACTAATCAATCATTTAATAATATGAAATGTTGAATATATGTTTGACTAATGTAGTAGTATGTCATATTAAGGTTTAAGCATTATGCTTTAGCTCTATTATTTGTAGGCCTTAACTTAGCGAGTGTCTTGGCCTACTAGCCAGGCCTCATGTCAAAGCTGTATTTCTCAACATTTAATAAAATGGCTGTCCTAGAGAGTTAAACTGTGATTTCTATTATATTGTTCAAATGTGCTCATAACTGAAGCTTTCTCATGAGAACCAACTGCTAGAAGATGATGTTCTTGCTAGATGTAACATTTTATATGTAATGTGTGTGAGACTGACTTTTTCAGGAGAAGAACAATGGAGATACTGACTGGAGTGGAAGCTGCAACAATATTGTAACCTGACAAGCCAGATGATGAGGACATTGTGGTACAAACCAATCAACAACATGTGAACGGAGTAATAGTAGAATTCATTGATTTGAAGTTTTAGTCTTATTGAACAAAGTGTGAACATGCGATTAACTGACCAATAGGGTTTTGGGAAGTAGTTTTAGTAGTTTTAATATAACAATACTACACTGAGGGAAGACACTGTCATTGCCCATTTTCTTGCTGGCTGAAAGGTCAATATTTCTTGTGTGTCTTGACAAGAGGCATAATTAGCATTAATGCTTAAAGACTGCATTTTCTGAACTTTGATGCTGAATCCTGATGCCTTGCTGATCGACTGATGTCCTGAGGACGAAGACTGTTTCTACTTGATGATCCACACCGAGGATAGGTATTATAAATAGACTGTTGATTATTATGCATAATTGCTTTTTTCTTTCTAGGTACCAACTGCATTGTTTTGATAGAGCCATAGTTCAATGTTTGTTCCAAATTTGTGTTAATAAATCTTTTCGCATGAAGCCCAACATGCTGATGCTAATCTGATGTTATTTAAGGATCCTCACTAATGAAATCAGGTTAATAGGGACTAATGCTTGATGAATTTCTCTGCTAAACTTCATGTATGTAATTACTTTGATGCAGTTGACTTTGTTGTTGAATTGCACCATAACTTTAGAATGTGTTGTAGTTCAAACGTTTCTTAGGTTACGTTTCTTCCGCCGCTTTGGACAGCCTGTATTGTTTTTGTATGTTTTTCATTTGATTTTGAGATTAATCTACATGACCTTAGCATTGTTTCTATAGGGAAATAAATATTCTACTTTTACTAAAAGGTGTGGTTATTCATGACTGAAAGGTCATGGTGCGTGACAATAACTGACTCCACTGATTAGTGGTGTTATTGTTTGATGTTGATTCTTGATTATTCTGTATTGATTATTGATTATGTACTGGAGCTATGGTAAGAACATCTTAAATGCAAGTTAAAAGGTTAATCAACCTATTCGCGTCCCCTTGTAAGTTTACTTATTAAGGTCAGACGTGCTAACACTATTTATAGACACAGCAGGTGCCTTCCTGTTGGTAGACACAAAAATGGTTGCTCTAAGGTCAATGGCTTTGCAAAATGGTCTTGCGTTATAAATCCTTATAACGAAAGAGGGTGGAGTTTGCAAGATATTGCGGGTTCGATAAAGCTGCACTTACATTCTGGACAATAGTAATGAGCTGAGAAAGTATATAGTCAATATGACAAGCTTGAAAGGGGACCTGAAGGGGTTAAGGAGTATATATTACAGTGACATTAAAGCAGTTAGGGGAGTCGAGAAGATCTTCCCTGGAAAGGCCTCAAAGATTTTGACCTGTGTCATTGAGAATGAGAGACTGTAAACTGATGTGATGGCTTGATTCACCATCAGAACGGAGATTGATGTAGCAAAAATAATTTTGCTACCTCTGGCATCACAGTAACCATCTATATGTGACAGACTTTTCATCTTGTGAAGTACTAATGAATTTGCTGTAAAGTGGTACACTGAAAGCTACATGAATGTGCATTCACTGTAAAACAGAGGACTGAACTGTTGAGGTATAGCCTTAAAATGTAATGTATAGCCAATTAATGCAAACCTATGTGATTCTTTATGATGTCAAATAATTGTGTGCATTAAAATAATAATGAGTTTCAGAAACGTAATGTTTCACATGTAAAAGTTGAAAACGCAGTTCTGCACAATAGATAAAGTAATGTATTAACAGAGTTTTTTCAATTTAAATCTACTGTAACATGAAGACTGACAAAGCTTATTATTGTTGAATTTAGAATTCTGAATGTTATATGTGCGTTTTTTAGCATAAAAGAATGTGCTATTCATTTTGCTTAGCAAAAAAGAAAATGTTCTCCTGATTTAAGAAGAAGACTGAGCTTCTGACATGCTGGCCCCTTCCCTTTTTACCTCCTTTTTGCTAACTTTAGTTACTTACCTTTTGCCCCAGATGTAGTTTTTCCAAATTCTTTTTGTACCTTTTCTTTTTATCTTTTGTCCACATGTTGTAGCCCAGCCCATGTTAACGTTTGACCTGCTAATCTGTAGGCTTTTCCCTTGCCGAACTAGCTAAGCTTAGATGACTTTTAAATTGGCTTTATGCTTAAAAAACAGACTAGCACTTGTTTTCTGTACATCAGATTATCCTCCTGATGTTTTGTATTGCTTTAGTTGAATGTTTAGTCCTTGTGATGTTAGTTTGTGTGAATCTGTTCTGTCGCCTTGGTCAACCAATGGTGATTCTGTATCTTTGTAATTTGTTTTGAGAGTTGTTCTCTTTCTTTGTGTGCTGCTGAATGCAGCACACATAAAAAGAAGTAAGGAGAAGAAATCAAGATATTTCTCCTTGTTACACCTCACATGGGGAGGCATAGCATTTTGACACATTCCCAGGTCTATCTGTAATGGTAAATCTGAGAATGTGCCAAAATCTATGGGTAGATGCGTGAGATCACACACCCCCTCCACTCATGGAATGCCTTCCTAGGGCAGAGTGATGCAACTCTGTGATTTGCGTTGCCTTGTGTTACTCAAAATTTATAAATCCACACAATGCCAAGTCAAGTGGTAGAAATTAAAGATTTGCATTGCTCTTTCACCCCGTTCTGTGGCACGAGGGTGACGCAACTCTTTAATAAATATGCCCCACAGTTTACAGCGTGTGCCAGAGAAGACATGACTAAATAAGAAACAATAATGGCATTATCAAAGCATATGAAAAAATAAACAGTTTCTTCTTAAACAGTGACATTTAAGATTTTATTTTCACTGCTGTAATTTTAATGGCTGCATAAATCAAAAAAAGAGAGACCTTTAATGGAAACACTAGGGGACATATTTACAAGCCCATAGGGCCACCGGAGGGGCACTTTTTGTGACGCTCCGGTGGCGCTGTGCACTGCACCAGATTTACAAGGTGGCATTAAGCCACTTTTTGTGCTTAAGGCCACCATGTATATAGAGCATGGCACAATGAGGAGAAATGTTCCTCGTTTTTTGCTCTGTCTATGTGCAAATCACCATTGAAGATTCTTTTTCTGCAGGAAGGTGTCCCTTGGCACCATTGCGCAACGGTGACTGTGTTGGCACTAGGCAGCTAATTTAGCACCGGTGAAGGGGGAAATGCAGGCATGTACTGTAAATACAGCACATCCCTGCGTTTTAGAAGTGACTCAGCACTGCTTCTTGTAAATATGCCCCTATAGGTCTTGAGAGTTACTTCATTTACATATATGAGATCTCTGCAGCGAAAGAAATAATGAAGCAAAATTTTGCTAACACTACATTAGATAGAAACTATACCTAGCTCTGGGCTAAATATGTGTTAGTTACTGCAACACATATTGTTTGCTTTATATATTACAAAGCAAATTAAAATAGAAAGATGTGTCATATCTGAGATTGTCAATATTTTCTACCAACTCATTAGATAGTCAAAATGTGGATGGGTGCAAAAGCTAGGCAGATTTTTGTTGTAGCTTATAACGTTCCCTCTTACAAATGTAGAAGCTTAATTATTTAATCCTTAAGTATCACACAAGAGCATGTCTTCAGCTGAGTAATGTAGAACAAACTACTTAATTTGATTTAACAGAAATGAAGACACACAACATATTGAATTGAGCATGTAGATAGACAAACAATATTAGCTTTGAGTGGAAGGCATAGTACATCGTAGGAAGTTGGCTCTGTATATACTATCTCAAAATGAGAGATAGGGTGCACAGAGTCCCAGGGTTCCTCTTAGAGGTTGACAGTGGCAAAATTAGATAATTCTAATGCTCTATTTTGTGGTAGTTTGGTCGAGCAGTATGCTTATCGGGGGTAGTGTTAAGCATTTGTTGTACACACACAAGCAAATAATGAAGAACACACACTCAAAGACTTAACTCCAGGCCAATAGTTTTTATATAGAAAAATATCTTTTCTTAATTTATTTTAGAACCACAAGATTCAAGATTTGAAGTAAATACATAAAATGCAAGGTATTCCACACAGGTAAGTAAGGAACTTTGAATTAGAGCAGCAGTAATATACACAGTATAGGTTAAAATGGCAATAAGCTATTTTTAAAGTGGACGCTGCAAACATAATTTCATTTAATCAATTCCTGGGGGAGGTAAGTATGGTTAAGTTTCTGAGGTAAGCAAAGCTCTTGCAAGTTCTGTTTCCTCGGCCTAGCAGCCCACCATTAGGGGTTCAAGGTAACCCCAAAGTCACCGCACCAGCAACACAGGGCCGGTCAGGTGCAGAGGTCAAAGGAGGGCCCAAAACACATAGGTGCCTATGGAGAACAGGGGTGCTCCATTATCTGCTGGCAGGTAAGTACCTGTGTCCTCGGGGAGCAGACCAGGGGGGTTTTGTAGAGCAGTGGGGGGGGGGGCACAAATAGGCACACAAAACACACCCTCAGCGGCACAGGGACTGCCGGGTGCAGTGTGCAAAGTTGGTGTCGGGTTTGCTATAGAAAGCAATGGAGGGACCCGGGGTCACTTAGGCGATGCAGGCAGGGCACAGAGGGGCTTCTTGGGTCAGTCAGTGACTGGGCTAGGCAGAGGGCAGCCTGATGGTCACTCCTGCACTAGAGTGGAGTTTGGGTCCTCTCGGTCCTGGGGGCTGCGGGTGCAGTGCTGGGTCCAGGCATTGAGTTCCTTGTTACAAGGGAGTCGCGGTCTGGGGGAGCCTCTGGATCTTCTCTGCAGGCGTCGCTGTGAGGGTGCAGGGGGGTTGTCTCAGGTTACTCACGAAGTCACAGCCACCTGGGAGTCCTCTCTGCAGTATGGGTTCTCTGGAGCTCAAGCTGGGGGCGTTGGGTGCAGAGTGTGAAGTCTCACACTTCCGGGGGGAAAACTGAGTTCTTTAAAAGTTGCTTCTTTGTTACAAACATATTGCTGTTGGTGAACAGTGCCGCTGTTCTTGGGTGTTTCTTGGTCCTTCAGGTTCAGGGCAGTCCTCTGAGTCCTCAGAGGTCGCTGGTCCCTGTCGGATGTGTCACTGTGCAGGTTCTTTGAGTCTAGAGACAGGCCAGTAAGGCTGGGGCCAAGTCAGGTGTTGTCTCCGTCGTCGATGCAGGGCTTTCAGGTCAGCAGGCCTTCTTCTTTGTGTAGGTTGCAGGAATCTGATTTCCTGGGCTCTGGGTCACCCCTAAATACTAAATTTAGGGGTGTGTTTAGGTCAGGAGGGTAGTAGCCAATGGCTACTGTCCTGAGGGGAGGCTACACTCTCTTTGTTCCACATACCTAATCCTATTAGGGGAATCCTCCAAACTCAAGATGGAGGATTTCTAAAGGCAGGGGTCACCTCAGCTCAGGACACCTTAGGGGCTCGTGGGTGACTCCTCCTTGTTTTTCTCATTATCCTCTCGTGCCTTGCTGCCAAAAGTAAGGGCAGTGGCCGGAGGGGCGGGCATCTCCACTAGATGGGATGCCTGGGTTGCTGTAACAAAAGGGATCAGCCTTTGAGGCTCACTGCCAGGTGTTACAGTTCCTGCAGGGGAAGGTGAGAAGCACCTCCACCCAGTACAGGCTTTATTCCTGGCCACAGAGTGACAAAGGCACTCTCCCCATGTGGCCAGAAACTCGTCTGGTTGTGGCAGGCTGGCAGAAACTGGTGATCCTACCACTAGGAGTTGGACTGGTATTCAGGGGGCATCTCTAAGATGTCCTCTGGGTGCATTTTACAATAAATCCCACATTGGCATCAGTGTGCATTTATTGTGCTGAGAAGTTTGATACAAAACTTCCCAGATGTTAGTGTATCCATTATGGAACTGTGGAGTTCGTGTTTGAGAAACTCCCAGACCATATACTCTTTATGGCTGCCCGCACTTACAATGTCTAAGGTTTTGCTTATATACTGTAGGGGCATAGTGCTCATACACATATGCCCTCACCTGTGGTATAGTGCACCCTGCCTTAGGGCTGTAAGGCCTGCTAGAGGGGTGACTTACCTATGCCATAGGCAGTGTGAGGTGGGCATGGCACTCTGAGGGGAGTGCCATGTCGACTTAGCCACCAGCACACACAAGCTGTGAGGCAGTGTGCATGTGCTGAGTGAGGGGTCCCCAGGGTGGCATAAGACATGCTGCAGCCCTTAGAGACCTTCTCTGGCATCAGGGCCCTTGGTACCAGGGATGACATTTACAAGGGACTTATCTGTGTGCCAGGGCTGTGCCAACTGTGGGAACAAAGGTACAGTTTAGGGAAAGAACACTGGTGCTGGGGCCTGGTTAGCTGGGTCCCAGCACATTTTCAGTCATACCTGGCATCAACAAAAGGCAAAAAGTCAAGGGGTAACCATGCCAAAGAAGGCATTTCCTTACATACATAAAGTGAAAATGTTCTCCTGCTTTGCAGAAAATATTTTGTCTCTTAAGTTTATGAACAGAGAAACTAAAACAGCCACATGGACTTTATATAAGTTGCTCTTTTTAGATCCCTTTCTCAATTATTTTTTAGAATAACCAAGATACCCTCCAGCTAACAATAATTGTTATGTATATTCATATGTGATGTTATAGATAACCCAACTAGGCAGAGTATGAATAGAATAAGAGAGGTTGAAAGCCTTTACCTGAAGATTTAATAGCTAGAAAATGTAATATATGGAGCATCATTTAACTGAATGATGAGTTTAAGAACATGCCTCTTGTTGCATGATCATCCCCATTTTATGGATTGATGCTGCTAGTTTTTGTATCAGTGCAGAGTATTTGCTAACCAGGCTTCTGTGTAGGTGCTCTGACCCCCAAAGCATGCTATACTTCCCCTATTTAACTTCCCTCTAATCCCCTATTATATGGTGTAAAGTGTAGTCAAGGCTGTAAGTTAAACGCAACTAGTGGGCAACAGCACCTATTGTGTCTCCACTAAAGTATAAAGCAAAGAATGATTGATGGTCTGCCAACAGTAACCTGGCTGCAAATCAGACCAATCAAGATAACCCCTTTGTGGAGGCAACCCATCCATTTAAATAGCATTAAGTCCCCTGTAAATAAGCCATGATGTCCAAGAAGGCATGCTGCATGATATTGAAAAGTAAGGTATACAAAAAGTTAATGTACAACTTACCATTACAGAGACAAGGCCACAAAAGCTATTTTCACTGCAGCAGGGATAGATATTCCCATAGCAAAGGAATATAAGTTAATATTAAAATTAAATAATTTTATCTGACCTAGGAACCAGCTAAAATGTTCAAATGTTCAATATTGGACTTTTTTAAACATGTATTACAAGTCCAGTCCATTGGTAACGTTGGATTTTATCTAAATATTTTACAAAAGGACATTCAAAGCATCACCTTTTTCCTGCATGAAGTCTCCTGATGCTCATTTGCATGAGTTTTTAATTGTCACCCAGGAGCTGAATGACTACTTGAAGAGCTGTGAACTTGCTCCTAGAGCTGAGACAAAGGCCTTGGGTGTTGGAAGAGATTGGCCTTCCCTTGACAAGATGGCCTACATATTTTTTTTTTAAATGGATACCATGTCACTGAAAGATGTAGCTCACTCCTAGACCCACCTTCCTTTTGTATTCCTAGTCAGGATGGCTGAAAATGCAGAAAGGGGTGGAGCTGCCCCAGAACTTGTTTAGAGTGACCTTGGGGAGGTTTTGCCATTTCTATAGCCACACCTCTGGGTGGGCACACAGACCTCTGCACAGTTGAAGAAAGGTTCTGCCATATTGGTTTGGTTTTATGTAGAGAAGTGCAGTGTGGAATGTTTACTGACAGGCAAACAGGACCTGCTGCAAAAAGTGGGTAGGATTGTCCCTGGGGACCTTTTCCCTATTTGTTAGGGATCAGCCAGGAGGCACCTCCACACACAAGCTAGTGCCAGTCATCAATGTGGCACTCCTAGGAAATTTATTTTGAAGACTACTGATTCTGTGGAAGACAGATGAAAGACTGCACCTGCTGTTAAGACCTGTAAGGAGAACCCTCTGAGCTGGATCTGCTCATACAAAGAAGTGGACGTCAAGGATCAGTGGCTGGCTTCCTGTTCACCTACAGGGACCCAAGAGCAGCAAGAAGCCTACTTTACTAAAAGAGTCCAGCTTACTACTTTCAACTGGATCTGCCCTGTATCCTGCTGGTGGCTTCTGTTGGAGTGAGTCCTGACCCTCAAGTGCACTTACTGAGATCCTGGAACCCTTGGCTGGAGTTGGAGGGTCCTCCTCCTTCCCAAACCTAAAAACTGGGACTTGTAATTTTTTTTCAAGACTTTTTACCTGGAGACCCAACTGAAGACCAGGGCCAGCCTGCTAAGTCGATCCACTGAGAATGCATAGCTGTTGGGCCCAATATTGCTACAGCCCCAGCTACAGAGCAACATAACCAATTCAGTGGGCCCTTCATTAATCGGCACTCAACATCATGAAACCCTCTTCAGCTACAGCCTGCAGCCTTTCCCCGCTGAGGAGCTGACTTTCAGAAAAAAGTCCAAAGGTAGAAATCTTCACCGGGTTCAAAGCTGAGCAGCACCTGGTTGATAATGACGGTTTCCAGGGTGTGAGATCTAGACCTTTCCCGCTCTGAGCTTTTTTTCTGCATTCATCAACAGCTTCACAGAGACCTTGGCTTTTGTGAACCTGTCATCCATGAGCCCATCTTCAGATTCAGTCTTGCCCCGCTGAGGACTCTCTCTTCCTGACATGTGAGGGTAACTTTCCTACCAGGACCAACCTGCTCTCCTTTTGCGATCTGCGCTCCATCGTGGTTGTCCTCAAACCTTAACCTTGTCTAGCTCGAGCAGTTGCTTGTGGTTGGTGGTTTGTGCTTTTTAGCACATCGTCTATTTAAATACTTAAAAAAATTAATATCTCTAATTCCCCTTATTGGATTTTTGTGGTGTAGTTTTGGTGTCATTTGGTGTCATTTTAGTTTTTTTATTGTGTTGTGTTTTCAACTTTGTAACTATTTTAGTGCTTCTAAATGCTTTACATATTTTATTTATTTAAGCCTGTCTGCTCTACGCCACAGCTACCATGAGCTTAGCTCAGGTTTAAATTACTGAAAGCTTTACTAAATGTAACAACAATAGTATTATTATTGCTTGTGGTGAATTGCTATCCCCCCTAACTAATAATCCACTTTGTCGCATGAGGAACACGTTGGCCCTCACTTGATGAACATCAGAGCCATGGAAAACCTGTGTTAATTGTGCAATAGGCAATTTGCCACACATTTTGAGCTGTTTAGGGTAATGTAGTATCATGTGGTACTTGTACTGTCCCATTACATGTTAAAACAGATATATCAGAAGGTCAGAGCAAGATTCTCCTGCCTGTTGTCTATAAATGACATTGTTCAATCTGAAAGTGCATTAAACTGTTGCAATACCATTTTACCTCTACCTTTTAGACCAATGGCTATTGAGCTGTATTACAGCCAACCTATTTGAATTCTCTCCTATGATACCTGGTGGGCCTGGTCATGTTTTAGAAGATAATATTTTGCATAATAATAACTCTAACACCCATACCTCCCTCCAAACGACCTAACTACACTTCTACCTGCCAAAATAAAAAACAACTCAAAATGTTCTATTTTAAGTCATTATAACCCCTCCTTCACAGGCCATACAATTTATTCACACTGCACAGGGTGTTTTAAGCAAAAGTCATCCTCCTCCTCTCAAGTTTCCTCTCTCCTCACATCCACTTTCAGTAGCTCCTCTTTCCCCTGTCCTACTTCTTTTTCCTCTATTCTCTCTCTGCTACTACATCCCCCGTGCTGTACTTCATGCCCTTTCACTAATCAGATTTCCACACCAATACAATAGAGCATCAATCAAGTGACACTATTACACCATTGTTGGATCCCCAAGCTATAACCATGACACCTTGTGTATGAAATGCTAATGTTACGTTATATGGAATTCATGTATATGTATTATTATATTGCATTCTCTTATAACCTCCCTTTTCTACGTAAAAATAAATATACATATTTTTACATTTAAAAAATCAAAAACACCCTTTTTTCGGGTGGATTAGAATCTGCTCTTCTACGTGGATGACTAGGGTAACTAGGAGAAGCAGCTGCCCTCCATGGCTTTCCTTCTGCTACCTCTTGCACTGCCATGTTAACTCTTGGAGTCATGGGTTAGGATGGCTGCAACAAGATGGAAAAGTAAGCAGGGATCAAACAACAAAGTTTGCTTTTGTTGTTTACTCTTCCTACTCTTCCTCTGTTCACCTGGCAGCAAATAGGAGAACGTTGATAGTCTGGGACAGAGGGTCAACCTCTGTGACATCATTTAGGGTTAAAAAGATTCAGATCTCCCTTTGGCTGCTGCTGGTGTTTTGTTGAATTGCTCCAGAAGCGCAACCATGTTAAGTTATTCACTTTTTTCACTAATGGTAAAAGATAGAAATGCTAATTATGTTTGCGTCCCACTAACAGCAAACCTCAGGCAAACCTCTGTGAGTAACCGTGAGCCGGATCGTGAAATAGTATAAAATGCAGATATTATTTTCTCTATTTAACTATTTGTAGCTTATTTCTCTTCCCGTTTGAGATATTCAGAGACATCTATTAGATTTGAGCTGAAAGATAAACAGTTGCAGTAATACTGATACCATACAAACCTAAAATGCCCAGCTTTTTTTGACAAATGTCCAGTGTTAGAAATGGGGTCTTTGGTATGCAGTCAGGTTACCCCCTGTCCAAGCACGGACCCTCACTCTAGTCAGGGTAAAAGAGAATCACCCTCAGCTAACCCCTGCTTACCCCCTTGGTAGCTTGGCACGAGAAGTAGGCTTAACTTCAGAGTGCTAGGTGTAAAGTATTTGTACCAACATACACATTAACTTCATGAAAACACTACAAAATGACACACCACAGGTTTAGAAAAATAGAAAATATTCATCTAAACAAAACAAGACCAAAACCACCAACATCCACAATACACAAGTCAAGTTATCACTAGAAATGCCAAAAGTGTCTTCATGTAATTTTAAACACAATGCTAACACTGTTTGTGTGAAAATGAACCTTGGGTGCATAAAAAATAACCCCTCACGGGCGAGTGTGTGTCAAAAAGGGCTTGTAATGCATCGATTTCACTCACAAGTGAGACCTTGCGTCGTTTCTCCTTTAGTCAGGTGGGCGTGCGTTGTTTCTTCTCTCCGCACCCAGCGGTGTTTGCATCGGAAATTCAGCCGTACGATGATCTGAAAACCATGTTGCGCGGGTTGCGACCTCACCAGCCTCCGTCAGCGATGCTGTGCGTCGTTTCTCCAGCCCCGGGCATCGATCGTTGGGTCACATTGCAGGTGAGCGTAGATTTTCACCTGCAAAGCCGGCGGCGCATCGATTTTTGTGCCGCAGATCAGAGTTGCGTTGATCTTTTCCCCGCACTCCAGTCGGTGCTTGGATTTTTCCCTTTTAGGCTGCCAGCTTCTCCTTTCAGGGTCCCAGGAACTGGATGGGCACCACTTGGCAGAGTAGAAGTCTCTCCATAGACTCCAGGTGCTGGCAGAGAGAAGTCTTTGCTGTCTCTGAGACTTCAAACAACAGGAGGCAAGCTCTAAATCAAGCCCTTGGAGAGTTCTTCACAAGAAGGAAGGCAACACAAAGTCCAGTCTTTGTCCTCTTAGCACAGACAGTAGCAGCAAGTGCAGGATAGCTCCACAAAGCACAGTCACAGGCAGTGCAGCCCTTCTACCTCAGCTCTTCTCCAGGCAGAGGTTCTTCTTGGTTTCCAGAAATGTTCCAAAGTCTGTGGTTTTTGGTGCTCTTCTTATACCCATTTTGCCCTTTGAAGTAGGCTTACTTCAAAAGAAAGTCTCTCTTGATTGTGACATCCTGCCTTGCCCAGGCCAGGCCCCAGACACACACCAGGGGGTTGGATACTGCATTGTGTGAGGGCAGGCACAGCCCCTTCAGGAGTGAGTGACCACTCATCCCCTCCCTCCTAGCACAGATGGCTCATCAGGAAATGCAGACTACACCCCAGGTCCCTTTGTGACACTGTCTAGTGTGAGGTGCAACCATCCCAACTGTCAAACTGACCCAGACAGGGAATCCACAGACTGGCTGAGTGACAGAAATGCTATAAGCAAGAACATGCTCACTTTCTAAAAGTGGCATTTTCAAACACACAATCTTAAAATCAACTTTACTAAAAGATGTATGTTTAAATTGTGAGCTCAGAGACCCCAAACTCCAAATGTCTATCTGCTCCCAAAGGCAACCTACACTTTAATCATATTTAAAGGTAGACCCCATGTTAACCTGTGAGAGGGCCTTGCAACAGTGAAAAACTAATTTAGCAATATTTCACTGTCAGGACATATAAAACACAGTACTATGGGGGTCATTACGACCTCAGCGGTCTTTTTGCAAGACCCCCGAGGGACCGCCGTGCGGAAGACCGCCTGTGCAGGCGGTTTGCTGCTCGGCGTATAATGGCTGTTGGCTGCTCTCCGTCGTTATTCCGACGGAGAGCCGCCAACAGCCATACTTGCGGGCGGCGGGGAAGTGGAGGTTGCTCCACCGCCATGCCAACAGAACAGCGCCCAGCGAATCACGTCCTGTAATTCGCCGTGGCGGTGTTCTGTTGGCGGTGTGGTGTCAGCGGAGCTGCCCCCATGGCTCCCGTCCCCTCCTGGAGGATCGACGGACCAGGTAAGTCGATCGTCCGTTAGGGGAGGGGGGTAGGGGGTGTTGTGTGCGTGCATGGGGGTGTGCGTCTGTGTATGTAGAGGGGGTGTGTGAGTGCGTGTATGCTTGCGGGGATGTTGTGTGTATGGGAATGAGTGCATGTATGGCTGTAGGTATGTCTGTATGGATGTGTGCGTGTATGTTTGAATGTGGGTGTGCGTGTCTGACTGTGTGTGTGGAAGAAGGCATGTATGTCGGGGTGTGTGCGTGTGTGTGTTGGTGGTGCCTGCATGCGTGTCGGGTGTGTGTGAGTAATGTTATGTTGGGGGTCAGGGTGGGGAGGGGGGCCCTGCCACCTTTGGGGGGTGGCAGGGGTGGTGGGGGTTGTAGGGGAGGGAGTCTGGGTGGGGGTGGGGGAGACCCTTGTCAGTGCCAGGGAAGGAATTCCCTGGCACTGATAGTGCTTACCACCATGGATTTCATGGCGGTTGAAACCGCTGGAAATCCACTGCGGTAAGCCGGGTCCAAATACCGCCGGCTCCAGCCCGGCAGTCGTCTCCGCCCTGGCAGGCGGGACGGAGAACCGGCGGATGACCATGGTGGTAATCGCCATGGTCATAATACACCAAGGTAAGACCGCCAGCCTGTTGGCGGTCTTACCACCGGTTCTCCGCCATCCGCCAGGGTTGTAATGACCCCCTATATGTCCTACCTTAACCATACACTGCTCCCTGCCCATTGGGGCTACCTAGGACCTACCTTAGGGGTGCCTTACATGTAGGAAAAGGGAAGGTTTAGGTCTGGCAAGTGGGTACACTTGCCGAGTCAAATTTACAGTTAAAACTGCACACAGACACTGTAGTGGCAGGTCTGAGGCGTGATTACAGAGCTACTTATGTGTGTGGCACAACCAGTGCTGCAGGCCCACTAGTAGCATTTGATTAATAGGCCCTGGGCACCTCTAGTGCACTTTACTAGGGACTTACTAGTAAACCAAATATGCCAATCTTGGATAAGCCAATTACATACACATTTTGTAAAGGAGAACTTGCACTTTAGCACTGGTTAGCAGTGGTGAAGTGCCCAGAGAACAAAACAGCAAAAACAGAGTCAAGCACACATCAACAACTTGGGAAACAGAGGCAAAATATTAAGGGAGACCACGCCAAGGATGAACAATGTAACATCCAGCATTTTACATTTTGATCCATGATTAATTGGCTTAAATAATATCAAGAAAAGTGTCTATAAAGCTTTCATATTCTGGGCTCTTTAGTACTCAACAGAAACCAAACTGAAGCCTTTCATTAGAAATGCAATGTAATAAATTAGTGCTGGTGACCAGCTGTGTCTCATAGAGTGATGGGTGAGCCTGCTTTCCTAGCTACACCAGCACTGATCTCTAGCCTGCACTCATTGTCATGCACTCTGTTCTGGCTCCTAATGAATATTCAGTGTAGTATTAATAATTGCACAATTGTGCCACAGGGTACATCTGGTGCTAAACCTCTACCAAACATTTCACTGCTCTGTTCTTTGGCTGCTGTGCAAAGTATTATGGGATATTTGCAGAAACAACTGTGGTGTCTTTTAAATGTTCTGGATACCCCATTTCTAACACTGGTTGCAGCGGTTGGATAGGACTTGCATTTGCACTTGACCCACAGTGATTGGTATACACTACTACCACATCGCAGACCACTGCGTACCACATACTGGGGGTCATTACGACCCTGGCGGCCGGCGGTGTTCCGCCAGCTATTATGACCGTGGCGCAATAGCCGGCCCCTCCAACATACCGCCAGGCTTCTGCCTGGCGGTCATAATCCCCAGGGCAGCGGTGCAAGCACCTCAGCCCTGGGGATTATGAGTCCCCGACCGCCAGCCTGTCCGTGGCGGTAAGGGGACTTGGGGTGCCACTGGGGGCCCCTGCACTGCCCATGCACTTGGCATGGGCAGTGCAGGGGCCCCCAGGCATAGCCCCGTCGCGCGTTTCACTGCCCGAATTTCGGGCAGTGAAATGCGCGACGGGTGCTACTACACCCGCTGCACATCAGCATTGCCGCCGGCTCAATTACGAGCCGGCAGCAATGTTGATGTGACTTTTCAGCTGGGCCAGTGGACGGTAACACTGTTACCGTCCGCTGGCCCAGCGGAAAAGTCATAATAGGGAGCCAGGAATACCGCCGGCAATGGCGATATTCTGGCTCCCGCAGCCTCGGCGGTCTTTTTGAAAGACCGCCGAGGTTGTAATGAGGCCCACTGTGTTTTCCTTTCTGTTCTCTGGAGTCCTCCTAGAGATATTGTGATATTTTTGGACTCTGGCTTTGGTTGTGAGGCCTTTGCAGACTGGACGTCAACTTCTGTCACCTGGATTTCTACACGTTGAGGGAGCTAAAGGTTTTCTGCAAGGAAAGGGGGCTCGCTGTGAACATAAGGTCCCTGAGGTGGGTCTTTGAGACACCCTGTTTCAGTATGAGATGAAACGCTGGGAAGCAGCCATACCAGATCATTCTGAGGAGATATACTACTCTGATGAGGAGGGCAGTGGCCCTGAAAGGGAACCAGAGAGCGAGGAATGGCTCCTAGCTCAGGAGCAGTGGATGAGAGAGCTGGATGAACAGCTTGATAGAGCTGAGGCTAAGAGAGCCTTAGTCAAGGAAAAATAATTGTGAAGCTGGAAGCCGTGAAGGATGAGTCTAGTTCAGATGGTGGTAGCAAAAGTGTTATGTCCAGTGCTGATGAAGAAGTGCACATACCCAGAGACTTGGTGCCCGACTTGAAGGAAGGGGTTAACACACACCAGGAGGTTCAGGAGTATGAGGTAGCTCCAGTGATACGCAGGGTCCCTGAGGTGGATCGGGGAACTGGCATAAGGAGTCATATTCCTAGTGGTGGGAGGGACACTCTACAGGCTTTAGGTAAGAGTGACAGGGAGAGGGGTTCCCCCCAGGTAGAGGTCCTGGATGTGGAGTGTGGAGACATCCCAGATGGGTTTGGGATGAGTGTCAGGGACAGTAAGGTACTGTCTCACCTGCCTCAGGAGGGTGATGTGGGGTAGTTTTTCAAGGCTCAGCCACTGGATGTTTGGGTAAAGGGTAGTTTGGTTAATTTATGTGAGGGACTGTGTGATGTAATTGCTGGAGAGCATATGTCCAGTCCTTGTTTTCCAGAGCTACGCCAACACCTGGTGGAGTGTGTGTTGTCTGACTCCAGGGAGTTTATACTGGAGGCAGACTTCTAGGTGAGTACCAGAGAGTCAGAAGAGGCATTTGGGTGTGCTCCTGAAGGGAGGGGTCTAGGTGTTCCCCAACAAGGTGAGGTGGGAAAGGATTGCAGTGTCCCAGGTAGGTCCCAGTGTAGTGGGATGGGTAAAGGATCCCATGTCCACTATCAGAGTAGAGGGAATGGGGGTGGGCTGAGGCCCATGGTGCCTGAGATCCAGTCCCAGGTCCTGGAGGGTTCCATGAGGGAATGCCAGAAGGGGAGCCTAGCCTGCACCGTAGGGCCATCTGCTGAGGCAGCCCCCATGTGTCAGGAGAGCTTGGAGGGGTGGCTATAGCCAGCGCCCCACCAGTTCTGGTGTTTGGCAGTACCACTCTTAGTGAGGGGGTGCAGAATTACAGATAGAGGGTTGAGGGGGGGTTGTGGGCCCCAGTGGAGAACATGGAGGGTTAGCTCTGAGGTCAGAGCCCCCCAGGAATTACCTTGGTTATATCATTTCTGGAGTGCAGGGGGAATACGCTCCGCCACATGGGCATAGGTCAGAGGACGAGCACCAGCCAGACTCTCATGTGGCCTTTAGGGATGGTGGTTCTCTTGTGGGGGGTAGGTGTGCTCCCCAGGCAGTCCTGGCTTGCCAGGCAGTGGTCCAGCCTGAGGGTGGTGACTTTGGGTTGGATGGTCAGGTTCAGGAGTAAGCTCTGACCTGATTGGGGTAGGTGTGCTCCCAGGAAGTACTGGATTGCCAGGCAACGGTCCAGTCTGAGGGTACAGACCCTAGAGTGGAGGATCAGGTGCAGAGGGTAAACTCTGACCTGATGAGGGGAGCAGTTGGCCCAGTCACCCCCCCCCCCCGGTGTGAATTCTAGGGGTACCCTCCAGGGTGGGGGGGTGCAGGACCCTGGAAGTGGGGCAGGGGAGGGAGAGACTCACCCCTGACCCCAGTTAAATCTCATGGTACAGACCCTGGATTGAAGGGTCAGGTTCAGAGTGTCCCCCTTGACCTGGAGGGAGGGGCTACTGCTAGCAGTGGCCATACTGTGCTTGATTCTGGGAGGGGCACTCCTAGTGGGGGGTGCAGGATCCCAGAAGGAAGGGCAGGGGGAGGGAAGCCTTGCCCCAGGCCATGGTCCAACCTGAAGGTACGGACCGTAGGTTGGAAGACCAGTTGCAGGTTAACATCCGTGCACTGGTGGGAGGCTTGTGCAGAACTGCTTCCACAAGCAGCCTGACAATTCTAGACTCTGGGGGTACCGCTCCTAGAGGGAGGGTACAGAGCCTCAGAGGAAAAAAACAGCGTCAGGCTGTCATACCTGACCTGGTGGAAAAAAGAGTGGATAAAGGGTGCCCGACACCTGGGGCTACTGCCCGGCACTCTCCACATTCACAGTGGTGGGAAAGGCTGGTAAGGCCTGGGGCCTGGCTTTCATCCCTGACAGCTGTCAGTGGCCACTGTGGCTTGCTGTCCTGGTTGACAGAGTTGCCCCTGGGGGGGGGGGACAGGAGTCACACCCCAGGGGTAGAGTGGGCCACACTGCTGTGTTGGCCATGATGTTACTATCCGCCCCCTGGGATACATATGTGAGCAAAGTAAGGTTAGGTGCTGCACAGATGGTATCTGCAAGAGATGAGCAGGGTTCCCTTTGGGTTAGCTTAGTGGGCCCTGAGATCATAGACAGAGGGATCCAGCTGGAGTCAGGAAGGCTTAGAACTGGAACATGCCCCTGCTGTTGTGGGCCAGGGTCCCTGTTCTTTCACCCCAATCAGGGAAGTCCATCAAGGTATTGATTGGTCTCCCCTGGCTTGGTTCTGGTGGGGGTTGTGTTGGAAATGGCCCTTTTTGCCAGGGTCATCCCTAGACTTTTTGCCTCCTTCCTCTTATTTTTTCTGACCAGATTTTGTTGGCTTTAGGACTCAGGGCACTTTACTTCTGCTAATCAGTGCTAAAGGGCATTTGGTCTCTGTGTAAATTGTATTGTTGATTGGTTATCCATGATTGGCATGTTTGATTCACTAGTAAGTCCCTAGTACAGTGCACTAGAGGTGCCCAGGGCTTGTAAATGAAAGGCTACTAGTGGCCCTGCAGCACTGGTTGTGCCACCGGCATTAGCAGCCTTGTAACCATGGCTCAGGCATGCCACTGCAGTGTCGGTGTGTGCCGTTTTAAACTGCCAATTCGACTTGGCAAGTGTGCCCACGTGCCAGGCCTAAACCTTCACTTAAGCACCCCTAAGGTAGGCCGTAGGTAGCCCCCTGGGCAGGGTGCAGTGTGTGTTTAAGGTAGGACATATACTAGTGTGTTTTATATGCCCTAACAGTGAAATACTGCCAAATTCGGTTTTCACTGTGCAAGGCCTATCTCTCTCATAGGTTAACATGAGGGCTGCCTTTAAATATCCATATAGCACAGATTCCCTTTGAGAGCAGATACATCTGTGGAGTTTAGGGCTTGGAGTAGAGCTTTCCTCCTGTTGGAAGTTTGAGGGACACCAAATACTTCAGTTTCCTCAACCTGCAGCACTGGGAACTGTGTTTTTGTGCTGTTCCAGAGGAAAAACCACTGCAACGCCACCAACGAAGCTGCTGGCCTGCACCGTGACCAGCCGACGCCACACGAAGCCGCTTCGCACCGCAACCCTGGTCTCACTGATGCCGCCATCGGACGACTTCAATGAGCTGCTGCTCGCACCTTGACCTGTGGGCGCCGCGCTCCGGCATTGCCTGCTCACACCGCAGCCTGATAATACCCGACAATGATGCTCCTGCTGACATCGGCACTGCTCTATGCACCATGCCCTGTGGGCACCGCTCGTGAGGTACACGAAGCACCATCCCACACCGCAGCCCTGGCCCACCAACGCCAGCACCATCGACTCTAGTGTCATCACCAAGCATCCCTTCCTGCAACGTGGCCTGTGGACATGCTCGTGAGGGTCACGAAGCACCGTCCTGTCCTGCATCGCTGGCTTGGGCTTACCAACGACAGTGCTTCAGCAACGACGCCGCCGCTGCCTGCACCGTGACCTGGTGACACCGCACATCGTACTGTCCCACTTCACACCGCAACCCTGGTCTTACCCACGCTGCTGGACCCCGTCACCGAGCCGCTGCCTGCACCGTGACCTGTGGGCACCGCAAGTCGCATCGTCCCACTTCGCACCACAGCCCTGACACCATCCACGCTAGCACACCCGATTTTATCAGCCCAGAGTTCGATCCCCCAGGTGCGTGACTTCAAGGGCCCAACGACTCCCGCACCGACTCCAAAACCGACTCCAAAACCGACACCACAACGCCGCTCTCTGGAGCTCACCGCAAGGATCTCGATGCCCTACAAATCCAAGGTACTGTTTGAGGGTCTTCCCGACACCGTAGCAGGCCTGCGATGTCGCAGCAGCCTGACCTGTTGGTTTTGTTGCTCACAATGCCGTGATAGCCCTAGGTGGAGCTATCGACTTCAAGGAACTGTATTTTTAAGATAAATTATACAAAATTCAAATCTTTAGCCCTGTATGTTGGATTATTATCATTTTGTTCTTGTTTTACACAGATAATTATTGGCTATTTTTTTTAAACTGGTGTGGCGTCCTTTTGTAGTGTTTTCAATTATTACCGTATGTTCTGTTCAAATGCTTTACACATTGCTTCTGAGTTAAGCCTGACTGCTGGTGCCAAGCTACCAAGGGGGTGAGCAGGAGTTATCTGAGTGGGTATCTCCCTTATCCTGACTAGAATAATGGTCCTACTTGGACAGGGTGCAAACTGACTGCCAACTAGAGACCCCATTTCTAACAGAAATCATTTGCACTAGGACCCATGCAGTCTTGGGTGGATTCTAGACATGAATTACGTAATCTGATGGTTGGTGTTAAGGTGTGATTATTGGAGTTATGACGCACTGTGTGAACAGTGCCATGGTATGGTGAAGAATAAAGACATCTGTTACAGAGCTCCATGTGTGGCATATTTATTGCATGCTCCCAGGTTGGGGAAGACACTACAAAACTACTGTAGTAGGGTCTTGTGGCAGCTGAAAGAGCAGCAGTTTAAAAGTGACTGTTTTAGTACAATCCTTTCGTCCTTTCTTGGCTCTTTACTAGAAAGTCTCAGTATATCACCGAAGAGGAGTGCATGTGTTCTCTCCTGCTTTCCCTCTCCCCATATTCTCTTTTGACTCCCTTCCTCACTTTCCGATGCTTTCACACTGCTCCCCTTCCCCCTCTCCATGTTAATTTTTTTTTTCTTCATTTATTTGTTTTAAGAGGCCACCTTAGCATCAGAGCCCACACCTGGCTGACTCTAACTAATTACAGAACAATCGCACCTCAACATACTTTAACACAAGGTATACAAAAACAGTTAAGGAGAAGTTCCTGAAGTACCACTCAGGCTTACTCCCTTCCCTTTTGCATCTCCCTCTTTGGCGGCGAGAGAGCACACTGAAAGTTTGCCGTCTGTGCAGCAATTCAAGAAAGACATGACACATCTAATATTCCCATGAAAGGAGCCATTTGGGGAACGGAGGCAGACTCTCTGCAATCAAAGAGGAATACACAGGCAGAGGAAGGCTGTGCTGGCCTGCTTTGCTCTGGGGGACCTGCAGCTGAACCTCCAGCTTGTAAAATTTCTCATGGGAGTAGAAAAGAACATGGCAACATGGAACAGTTTGGCAACTATCACTTCGACCGCCATGAATTTTCAGGGAGGGCCCCTGGCTTATTTGTAATCGTCCTCAGACCGACGCAGCTTGATTGTGCACACAGCTCACAAGAGTTACACACTGTAAGCCATGCAGCCAGACTACAGTTTCATTCTGCCATAACCCACGAACTAGCTACTAGTGGGGACAGATTAATCAATCGGGCCCCACTGGTGGCTAATGGTCTGACAGCACTATCGATTTGCACAGCATGCACTCTTTTATCACTCAAGAATTCACCCTCCCTCCTCTTTTTCGATCTCTTGCTCTTGGGTGCTTGCTTTCTACCTACTTCCTTACTGTGTGTGAGGAGGCTGCGTACCGGCACTTATGAATCTCCTCAGTCTGCACTTAACTGATCTGTTTGTACAGTGGTTGTTCGTTATATCCTCTTGCCCTTTTCACTGTGGGGAAGTGCGGTCAAACAGGTCCGACTCGGCCCAGCTCACACTTTAAAGAACTGCTTGTACCTTAGTCGACGACGTTGGTTTTTTCAGAAGCATTTTAATACCTCAACGGCTTTTATAATAACTTGCCTGATTTTTAGCCGACAAAAAAAGTTTTTTTACTCTTTTAAACCCGTTCACAGCTCCAACTTTACACCATTGTTGTAAGATGTCTTATCTTTTCAAACCTAGGTGCAGTTTAGCTCTACCCCCTAAATTGGTGTTATGGTGGTTTTTATGCTCCTCAAAGTTTTCTGTGGTTAATGTGGTCAGCATACCTAAATCCAGCCTGCATTTTGTGATCTGTTTGCACATCAGTTGATGATGTAGATTTACTGAAGCTTTTTAAATCTGTTCACTGGCAATGCAAGTATATGTTTCAAGTTGTTATATTATTTTACATTGATGGGAATTCATGTCTTTTATTGGTTGTTGAACTTTATTGAAAAGGCTTAGGAAACTGAGCAAATTTATATAAACTTGAAACGTGACTGATATTGAGGGTGTTCCCACTCCATATGGGCCTGGAAAATGATTCTGTATGTGAATGAGTGTCTGAACCCTGTCCAAGCAGGAAACACAATCCTAGTCAGGGCAAGTTCAAACACACCCTAAATTAACTTATTCTCGCCCCCTGATAGTTTGGCACAGAACAGTCAGTCATACAGATTCCACACCTGGTTAGAGAAATAGAGTTTAATTTAAGGAACAAAACAAAACCAAAATGACAAGAATCCATTCAGTAGAACAGGAGTTTTTAAAGAAGGAACTGAAATGTATTGCTAAAAAGCATAAAGCACCAACCAAGGGTATCTGGTCACGTTAGACCAGGTCAAATCCAAAAGTTCAGGGTGATCACAATAGAGCATCGGTCAGATGCAGGGATCAGCCTTGGTCTACTGCAAAGTACCTTGTTTGCGTCATCGTCAGGGGAGATGTGTGGAGCAGTAGAGGCGATGCATCATTTTCAATCCTTAGGATGAAGGCGATCCGTCGGCTCCGAGCTGCACAAGGTCAAAGATGCATCAGAGATGGAAGTGATGTACCACGTCATCAGCGATGCAATGCACTCGATCCTTGCAGCAGAGGTAATGTATTAGCATTGATGGAGGTGCACTGGTTCTGAGCAGCGCAACAGCAGCAATACGTGGATTCTTGCTGGAGCAGCACTTTATACCCACTTCCAAAGTCCCAGGACTGGATTGGCACCACATAGCAGCGCAAGACTCACGGATGGCAGAGCCTTTCATGTCCCTGTGACTTCAGAAAACAGGAGAGCAGTCAGCTGGCCCTTGAGAGTCAGTCTTGATGTTGATTTCAAGTGATGGCAAGGAGAGCAGCAGGGCAACACATCAAGAAAGCAGTTCTTCTAGAGCTGCTTGTCCAGCAGAGTGGCAGTCTTTCAGCAGCACAGCAGTCCTTCTTCCTGGCAGAGTATCCACAGTTCCAGAAGTGGTTTCTTTGAAGAGGGGGACACTTCAAACAAGGGTGTTGAAGTGCACAGAGGTCCTCCCTTCCTGCCTAAGCTCCAGACTCAATACAGGGGGTTAAGCAGTCCACTGTGTGATGACAGGACACAGCCTATTCAGGTGTATGTGTGAGGCTGTGGCCAGCCCCTCCCTCCCATCCTGCCCAGGATGGCCCATGAGGATGTGGATGGCCCATCAAGTTGCACCTAAGCTGCCTTCGTGTATGGCTGTCTAGAGGCAATGCACAAAGCACTAAACATAACATACCTACCTCCTTTCAATCAGGAATTCCAGCTTATGAAATGTAAAAAGGGATCCCCAATGTCATACCATGAGAGGGTAGGCCTCACATTAGTGAAAAATGAATGTGGACGTTTCTTACTACCAGGACATGTAAAACTTAAAAGTACATACCCTTCCTTTAAATTACACTGCCCCCTGTCCGATGGGCTGCCTAGGTCCTACCTTAGGGGTTACTCGTACGTAATAAAAAGGGAGCTTAAAGCCTGGTAAGGAGTTTTAATTGCCAAGTCGACATGGCAGTGTAACACTGTATTCAGACTGCAATGGCAGGCCTGGGGCATGTTTTAAAGTGCTACTTAAGTGGGTGGCACACACAGTGCTGCAGGCCCACTAGTAGCATTTAATTTACAGGCCCTGGGCACATGTAGTGCACTTTACTAGTAAATTAAATATGCCAATTCCTTATCTACCAATCAAACCATGTTTCGGGACAGAGCACAAGTACTTTAGCACTGGTTAGCTGACATTGCACAGAGTCCTATTGTAAGGAGGCTGGCCTGGTTTGTAGTGGGTACCAAGGGGTACTTACACTCTGCACCAGGTCCAGGTATCCCTTATTAGTGTAGAGGGGTGTCTAGAAGCTTAGGCTGATAGAAAATGGTAGCTTAGCAGAGCAGCTTAGGCTGAACTAGGAGACGTGTGAAGCTCCTACTGTACCACTGGTGTCATATGCACAATATCATAAGAAAACACAATACACAGATATAATAAAAATAAAGGTACTTTATTTTTATGACAACATGCCAAAGTATCTCAGTGAGTACCCTCAGTATGAGGATAGCAAATATACACAAGATATATGTACACAATACCAAAATATGCAGTAATAGCAATAGAAAACAGTGCAAACAATGTATAGTCACAATAGAATGCAATGGGAGCACATAGGGATAGGGGCAACACAAACCATATACTCTAGAAGTGGAATGCGAACCACAAATGGACCCCAAACCTATGTGAGTTCGTAGAGGGTCGCTGGGACTGTAAGAAAACAGTAAGGGTTAGAAAAATATCCCACCCCAAGACCCTGAAAAGTGGGTGCAAAGTGCACTAAAGTTCCCCAGAGAGCACAGAAGTCGTGATAGGGGAATTCTGCAAGAAAGACCAACACCAGCAATGCAACAACGATGGATTTCCAGACGAGAGTACCTGTGGAACAAGGGGACCAAGTCCAAGAGTCACGATCAAGTCGGGAGTGGGCAGATGCCCAGGAAATGCCAGCTGTGGGTGCAAAGAAGCTGCCACTGGATGGTAGAAGCTGTGGATTCTGCAAGAACGAAGAGGGCTAGAAACTTTCCCTTTGGAGGATGGATGTCCCACATCGTGAAGAACCTTACAGAGGTGTTTTCGTGCAGAAAGACCGCAAACAAGCCTTGCTAGCTGCAAGGGTCACAATTAGGGTTTTTGGATGCTGCTGTGGCCCAGGAGGGACCAGGATGTCGCCAATTGCGTGAGGAGACAGAGGGGGTGCCCAGCAAGACAAAGAGCTCACTCAGAAGCAGGCAGCACCTGAAGAAGTGCCAGAACAGGCACTACAAAGTGGAGTGAACCAGAGCTCACCCGAAGTCACAAAGGAATGTCCCACGACGCCGGTGGACAACTCAGGAGGTCGTGCACTGCAGGTTAGAGTGCCGGGGACCCAGGCTTGGCTGTGCACAAAGGAAATCCTGGAAGAGTGCACAGGAGATGGAACAGCTGCAAATCATGCGGTTCCCAGCAATGCAGTCTAGCTTGGGGAGGCAAGGACGTACCTCCACCAAACTTGGACTGAAGAGTCACTGGACTGTGGGAGTCACTTGGACAGAGTTGCTGGGTTCAAGGGTCCTCGCTTGTCATGCTGAGAGGAGACCCTGAGGACCGGTGAAGCAGTTCTTTGGTGCCTGCGGTTGCAGGGGGAAGATTCCGTCGACCCACGGGAGATTTCTTCGGAGCTTCTAGTGCAGAGAGAAGGCAGACAACCCCCCACAGCATGCACCACCAGGAAAACAGTCGAGAAGGCGGCAGGATCAGCGTTACAAGGTCACAGTAGTCGTCTTTGCTACTTTGTTGCAGTTTTGCAGGCTTCCAGCGCGGTCAGCAGTCGATTCCTTGGCAGAAGGTGAAGAGAGAGATGCAGAGGAACTCTGATGAGCTCTTGCATTCGTTATCTAAAGAATTCCCCAAAGCAGAGACCCTAAATAGCCAGAAAAGGAGGTTTGGCTACTTAGGAGAGAGGATAGGCTAGCAACACCTGGAGGAGCCTATCAGAAGGAGTCTCTGACGTCACCTGCTGGCCCTGGCCACTCAGAGCAGTCCAGTGTGCCAGCAGCACCTCTGTTTCCAAGATGGCAGAGGTCTGGAGCACACTGGAGGAGCTCTGGGCACCTCCCAGGGGAGGTGCAGGTCAGGGGAGTGGTCACTCCCCTTTCCTTTGTCCAGTTTCGCGCCAGAGCAGGGCTGGGGGATCCCTGAACCGGTGTAGACTGGCTTATGCAGAAATGGGCACCATCTGTGCCCATGAAAGCATTTCCAGAGGCTGGGGGAGGCTACTCCTCCCCAGCCCTGACACCTTTTTCCAAAGGGAGAGGGCGTAACACCCTCTCTCTGAGGAAGTCCTTTGTTCTGCCTTCCTGGGCCAAGCCTGGCTGGACCCCAGGAGGGCAGAAACCTGTCTGAGGGGTTGGCAGCAGCAGCAGCTGCAGTGAAACCCCAGGAAAGGCAGTTTGGCAGTACCCAGGTCTGTGCTAGAGACCCGGGGGATCATGGGATTGTCTCACCAATGCCAGGATGGCATTGGGGGGGCAATTCCATGATCTTAGACATGTTACATGGCCATGTTCGGAGTTACCATTGTGAAGCTATACATAGGTAGTGACCTATGTATAGTGCACGCGTGTAATGGTGTCCCCGCACTCACAAAGTCCGGGGAATTTGCCCTGAACAATGTGGGGGCACCTTGGCTAGTGCCAGGGTGCCCACACACTAAGTAACTTAGCACCCAACCTTTACCAGGTAAAGGTTAGACATATAGGTGACTTATAAGTTACTTAAGTGCAGTGGTAAATGGCTGTGAAATAACGTGGACGTTATTTCACTCAGGCTGCAGTGGCAGGCCTGTGTAAGAATTGTCAGAGCTCCCTATGGGTGGCAAAAGAAATGCTGCAGCCCATAGGGATCTCCTGAAACCCCAATACCCTGGGTACCTTAATACCATATACTAGGGAATTATAAGGGTGTTCCAGTATGCCAATGTAAATTGGTGAAATTCGTCACTAGCCTGTTAGTGACAATTTGGAAAGAAATGAGAGAGCATAACCACTGAGGTTCTGATTAGCAGAGCTTCAGTGAGACAGTTAGTCATAACACAGGTAACACATACAGGGCACACTTATGAGCACTGGGGCCCTGGCTGGCAGGGTCCCAGTGACACATACAACTAAAACAACATATATACAGTGAAATATGGGGGTAACATGCCAGGCAAGATGGTACTTTCCTACACCTATGGCCAACAAAAACAATCTCAGCAAATTTAGTGGCAAGCAGGCAAAAAGTTTGGGAGAAGACTACCCTAAGGCTGTCAGATCTAACAATGATGTTGCAATAACTTTTCACACTTTATCAGTCTTCGTAGACCCTATAAAGACTTTCTCAGTGCTCAAGTTGCAGTCTCAATTGGAGGTAGCAAGAGGCTCCACCCATGTCCTTTGTCACCACTAGGGCGTGTCTTGAGACTCATGGAACAAAATCTGTCCCTAGAGATTTCAAATACTTAGGTATGTATGTGAGGTCACTAGAGATTTCAAATACTTAGGTATGTATGTGAACAGAGATCTTAGCAACATAGCAGAGGATACCATGATGTCACTGAAAGTAGGCCATGACCTAAACTGAACAAACTACAGATGCACACACAAACTGGAGGCTTAAAACTTCCATATATGGACTCATACTACCATGCCCAATATTTGTCGAAACTTATGATTTTCTCCCTCAATAAAGGACCTCTAAAATTTGGGTCAATTTGGAAATCCACATCTTAGTTACCTCTGATGGACTGTCTCCTCTACAGTGTTATAAAACGTTCCCTCCTGATATCTGTTGGTAATCTGCACACAGATTTATTGGAGTGGACCTGTTCCTTTGTTTTCCAGACACAATTTGGCACAAAACCAAGGAATTCATAGGGAAGAGTTCTATCTTCTAGAGTCAGTGGAATTCTAGAGGTATTACATGTTTGGATCATTGGTTCTTCGATGACCTTGTCAAGTGCTTTCATACCCTACGCAACAAATTTGGGCTAGGCAATATGACTACTAGCAGCGCTCATACTGCTTGTTAAGCAGACTAGGCCAACCACACATCACGGTAGCTTGGGAGAATCCCCCATCCCTAACTATCTCAATATGTGGTTTTCTCGCAGGGGTGTGATCTCAGGCCTATATGGAGTGTCAATAGACTGGGTTTTTCTATTAGCTGACTATGATTCTAACATGGCAGTTCTGGCAAAATGCTTTAAAACATATTTTTTTATATGATTATAGAGCCTCTTTCCTTTCCCCAAGAAACAAATATGTTACAGAAGCACTGAGAACATCTCAAAGTTTGTATTTCAAAGTCTTACAGAACTTGTACTGAGCACCATTTAGATCACCGAGGTAAGACCTCTTCCCCCATACAAACTGTCAGAAATGTGGAGAACTCAACTGAATTCACAGAACTTGGATCTGGCCACCAGAAATTTCTGTTTATTGGCATGATATATAGTATGCTCTGTTGTTGGTTAGTGAACCTGGAACGCCACCACTTGTGCATCTAGCCCTGCTGCATGATATGTTTGATATCACAGTCACAGAAGGGGGTGGTTGGAAATGGCACTAAAAACTACAGTGGTGGAAACCCAACTATTACTGACTTGAGTGACTACTGCCTAACGTAGAGAAGATTGCCTTTCATGGACTCATGAGATATAAGGTTCAGGACCAGCTGATGATCTTCTCTCTAAAATGACATCCTTTCCTTTTTCCTCTCTCATAAATTTGATTAACTTTGAGTACAATAATGATTAATGCATTGTGAACTTACGTTTAAGAAACTGCCCGCTCTATTGGTATCTTTTTGAGAGATGATACTGGCTTTGTTTTTATCTCAAACTATGGCACCAAGGCTCTTAAGTTGTATTACTTTTGACTTGCAATATCAAGAGTGTTTGGCTTGTATTATGACGGGGCCTGGGTTTCTTTCATATGTTCGACGGCTTTTTAAGCATCCAGAAATGGCTTCACAGTCCACGGGCTTATAACACTCAATCGTTGTTAGGTGTCTAGTGTTAATAGTTTGGCTCCTAAAACCTGAATTTTGTCAGAGAAACCTTGACAAAACATAAGGACCTTTTACCTTTCTGCTACCCCTGCTTGTTTATTTGTATATGTTTCCTGCCCATGCTAGGTACTTATGTTTTTGACTCTACGAGGTTCTATAAAACATATGCTATTTTCCTATGATTTTATCAACAAACGTATGCTGTCAAATACTGTTGTGAGATATACTTCTAATAACAGAATTTGATGTTCCTTTCTATCGGTTTTTATGTACTGTCTGTACCCATTCCCTATTCAACAATAAAGAATTTCTGATTAAAAAAAAGTGTATCCAAATTGCATTTCTCTCACTTTTTATAAAGCAGACGTCTTATATCTATGCTGCTATTATGAGAGGGGGATGTTTTGGTCGATACCAGCTGCACACATATTACAAAATAAAAACGCTTTGAAGAAACTGTTTCTAATTCCTGTGTATTTGCTCATTGGCTGTCATCCATTTCCACCTACTAAGCGCTGGTGGCAGCTACTGTACTAAAAAGTAACAGAGTTATTATGCAACCGCTCTTAGCGATGAAATTATTGAGGCCAACCATATCATGTAAGTTTCTATTTTCTTCTAAAATTAACACATCCATTATCTATTTATGATTATTTTTGGGGAGTTAATATTTTCAGGCTGATATACAATGTTTTCAGAATCAAATCGATGGCCTTTAAATATTGTTGAACCCATTAACAGGTAACAAATTGATCAAAGCCACAAGTTCTTAAATATATCCCGTCTTAAAATCCATCATTATAAGTACATACAGGAGATTTATTTTACACAGAAAAAAATTGTTCTTGTGGGGGTGCTGCGCAGATTCTAAATGTTTTCAATGTCAGGTTAATGATGACGATAATGTACATAGTTTTATAAAATATCAACAAATTCTAGGGTATTGGCAACAGGTACTCCAACAGCGGGGGAGACTTCCGGGTATACTTATTTCTCCTACTTCTAAATTAATTACATTTTTTTTTTTTTTTCGAATCAATTCCAATAAAACATGAGGGCATTGTTTTTGCAGCAACGATGTTGGTCAGGTTACAATTAGAAAAGTTATGGCTCCAGAAACACATATATCTTGCGAGAAAGATGGCACCAATGTATCGATCTATCTGGCATGGAGGAATCATAAATAATGCTAGGGATCGTCATTTCCGTAAAACCATATAGGAACTACTGATTGCTTTCATAAATACATTGTGTAGAGCTGAATCCTTATTCCGAAATATTTGATGCCATCACTTCTGGGGGACTCCATCTCCCAATAGACTGCAGGAGATTGCTGTGTGACCGCCAACAAGGAGGGGATTAAACTCTGCAGCACTTATAAGCGCATTTTAACTTTGCAGTGTGGGATGAGTGCAGGACGGGCCCGTCTTCACCCGTCATCAGCCGTAGGAGGCGTGGTTGGGCCACCCTCTTTCGCCATATCTATTTGAGCCTCACCCGAGTGATTCAACTGCTGTCCCCTTTGCCATGGGTAAGAGGAAAATCACAAACAGTTCCTGTTAGAGGCCACACATTCTGGTTGGCTGAGGCTGGGCCAAGCCAGGCAGAACTCACCACTCTCATCAGGGGTGGGTGATTACACTCGCTAGATAACCTGCGCTCACCCTTGAGTAGCTTGGCATAGAGCAATCAGGTTTATTGTCACTGTGGCAATGTGTAAAGCAATGGCACATCACTTCCGCACAACAATTACACTGAGTGCCACAAAATAGACTTCACTTGAGGTGTATATAAATAAGTTCTGTATGCACACCATAAGTATCATGTAACTCTGGGCAGAAATCACAATTTGAGACAACACTAGCACTACTAGGCCCAACAGTGTTAAAACGACATTTGTAGTATGCACATGTGAGAAAGATAATACATTCCTTCCCAGCACCTATGAGGTGCCAAACGTTGTCAGTACAACACCCACCCTAGTGATTATCCCCAACTCAATGATACACAATACTAGAGTGCATCTCGGTTCACAATGTTAGCAGACACTTACAAACATAGCAATGCAGCACTTTAAATTAGCTCTGCGGCCTGAACCGGACAGGTAAAATCTAAGGTCAACCATGTAAGTTCTCTGGCAAGACATAACATGTCTGGCAACACTGTTGCACAGTGTAACAATCACCTGGATTCGCTCCCACACACTCACTCCGGACTGCCATATGGTGCCACATAACTCGTAACTTATGCACTCATACTCACTCTAAGCAGCCTAATGTGGTTCACTGATATCCGGCAGGTTACCTGTCACTGCACTTCCAGACCCCCCTTAGATCCAAACCCTTCCTCCACCCTCTAACTGGCCCTAATACCCCTGTCTCCCACTACTTGAAGATGCGGGCAGCCTCTCCCCTTTCCTCTTGTTCAGGCACTCAGGGACAATATGGGTGACCAGCAGAGCATATAATAGGCAACAAATAAAGATTACGCCGTGGGTTTACTGAGAAGTCTATGCACTGTGCCTTCCGGCCCAAGCCGAGGTCTGCAATGCACAGGAGGAGGGTCTTTGGAGGACACATGCTGGTCACAGTGGTGCCCAGCCGAACCAGGCACTCTTATATACAAGAGTTACCAAAACCCGCACCTCCCTAGGAGAAGGCACAATGTCTGGGGCGCAATTACTTCAGATGCCCTAGATGGTCCCGGTTGCACAAGAAGAGATACCAACCCGCACCTTCATGGATGGAGGTTCTACGTGAGGTGCAGAATGACTTGAGTAAGACCGGGTGGTTCTGATAACAAACATAATATGCTGTACCTCCCGGAAATGAGGCACAACATCTGGTGTGCGATGACTTGCGTTGCACCAGACAGGTTCTGATTGCCCTCACAAAGTGCTCAATGTCCTACCTCCCTGAAATGAGGCACAGCGTCTGGTGCGCGATGACTATCCTCTCATCAGACACTTCTGATCGCAACCACAACATGTTCAATGTTGTGCCTCCCTTGATTGAGACACAACGTGCATGATGACCTGAGTCACACCAGACAATCCCTTAGGTCGCACATGAAGGATTCCAATTCCTTGCCTACCTGGAATCAGGCACAACGTCTGGTGCGCGATGACTGTAGTTGCACCAGACGATTCGGCTACACACACAAAAGACACAAGTTCAGTGGGGTTGCATTAGGTCGGATATGGCACTGCTCCTGGGTTGCCCACACCTCTGAGGGCATTCACCTATGATACCACACACAATGAGCATGCAGTCGGATGTCGCATAAGAGAAATGTGATGCACTTGACAAAGGCGGGCCATGTGGGATCATGCACTGGTGAATCTGCTCACACAAACCGGCCACTTACACGTATCATCGCCCCCCCCCGATGAAGGGCCACACTCCTTGAAATGGGAGAAATACTTTAAAGGCAGTGCACCAGGCAAAACTAGACTCCAGATAGTATACTTGCTTCAGCGCTTGCACCGCTGCTGCCTGATGAAGTCCAGTCCATGTTGCAAGTACTTACGAGGGCACCGCTCTCCAAATGACACCAGTAGAAGCAGCAGTTCCTTTACAGGAAGACTTTGATGTCCCTGAGACCTTCACAAGAGAACAAGGGGCATACGGTCATACCCTTGGACAAGACACTTCAGAGTACCACACTACAGCAACCAGTTTGCCCAGGCCAACCACAATGTCGAAAGGATGCGTGGTCCCTTCCTAAGGGCAGTAACTACTACTTGTACCCAAAAGAGTCCTCTGGCAGTGTGCACCATGTGGTCCAGTATCTCCATCCCACATTCCTGCAAGCGTAGCTCTAAATTGCTGAAGTGTTGTCTCAGTAGATATGCTGAAGTGTTCCATTGAAGCTGGGGTCATTCTAAGGGTTCACCTCGGATCCACAAATGTCTCCCCTAAATTTCAGTCCTGTCTGCCACAGAGCCATGGAATGCAGATTGTTATCATTAGGGGGGCCAAGATCTGGATCCGGGAGACCAAGCGTCAAAACCTCTCCCTCCAATCTATCTAGCCAGGCCTTCAAAATCCCTGGTTTTATGGCTGTCGCTGGCTTTCCCCAGCCTCCAGTGAAATAAAATTGGAATTAAAAGGCACCAAAAAAGAGTTTTTAGAACACAGAAAAGCCCACTTCTTAGAAGTGGCATTTCTAAAGCATTGATGACAAATCACCTCTACCATGAGAAGGGGCTAGTGCTTTAATCCAATGATAGTAAACACCATGACGCTGTTCCACTGCCATCCTCTGTTGCAATTCAGGATCAATTGTAGCCTATAACCATGTTGCCTTATGGGCAGAGCAGCTCTCATGTGTAGTGTAAAAACACATTGGTATTCTTTCACTACATGTGCCCTGGTGCATGCACCCTAATACAGCCCAGTGATCAAGGATTCCTATGAGATCTAGGTAAGAAGCCCCAGGCTTTTCTGGGAAATCTTATTATTTGTTTAAAAGTGTTATCTACTGCTACCCGTGCCTGTTTACTGTAGACTGTGCGTCAGGCAGCTTGGCCTTTTGAAAGTGCTGTTTTTTTAGCCGTGACTGTTTGAAATTTCCCTCCTAGTTCATGGCAAAAGACTGCATAAAGCCCCCCCCCCCTTCTTTTTTAAGTAAAAAGGCTACATACACCTCAGTGGCTAACCAGAGTGTGTTAACGAGACTGCTTAATCTGTTTCTGTGAATTACCTTGTGTTTAGAAACTGTCTGCATCACCTGTTTTGCCTTGAAAAAGCCAAATTTCTGAATGCGTGACAAGCAGTATTCAGTGTTTTTACAATCTCTCTCTTACCTGCAAAGTAGACTCTGCTAGCTTGGAAGTATGGATTCAGCCTGTCTGTATCCAAGAAGA
Organism: Pleurodeles waltl; assembly: GCF_031143425.1. Taxonomy (NCBI): domain Eukaryota; kingdom Metazoa; phylum Chordata; class Amphibia; order Caudata; family Salamandridae; genus Pleurodeles; species Pleurodeles waltl. The sequence goes on from NC_090445.1 coordinate 936,605,355, forward strand.
TTCTGAATAGAGCAGCAGCTCCCTCCTCCCTTCCCACAGGGTCTGGGGCTTCAGTTAACTTGGCCCTTATATACATTTCTATTCGTTGTTGCATATGGTATTGTGATAGGTTGTTGGGTGTTGGTCTTTCTATTGGCTTAGGGATTAGGGTTGGGGTTGTGGTTGGTACTAGGGTTGAGATTCCTATTGGTTCCTGGTTTTAAGGTTGGGTTTGTGATTGGTACTAGGTTTGAGATTCATAATGGTTTCTGGTTTTAAGGTTGGGTTTGTGATCGGTACCAGGTTTGAGATTCCTATAGGCTCCTGGTTTTAGGGTTGGGTTTGTGATTGGTAGCAGGGTTGAGATCCCTAATGGTTCCTGGTTTTAGGGTTGGGTTTGTGATTGGTACTTGTGTTGAGATTCCTATTGTTTCCTGGTTTTAGGGTTGGGTTTGTGATTGGTACTAGGATTGAGATTCCTATAGGCTCCTGGTTTTAGGGTTGGGTTTGTGATTGATACTAGGGATAAGATTCCTATTGGTTTCAGGTTTTAGGGTTGGGTTTGTGTTTGGAACCAGGGTTGAGATTCCTATTGGTTCCTGGTTTTAGGGTTGAGTTTGTGATTGGTAGTAGGGTTGAGATTCCTATAGGCTACTGGATTTAGGGTTGGGGTTGTGATTGGTACTAGGGTTGAGATTCCTATTGGCTCCCAGTTTTAGGGTTGGGGTTGTGATTGGTTGTCAGGATTAGGGGTATGATTGGTGAATAGGGTTAGGTCTCCCATTGGTTGTGAGATTTAGGGTTAAAAATCTGATTGGTTAGGGTTAGGACTAGGTTTCTGTTGCCCAGTAGGGCTATTTAAGCCTAGGTCTCAGGGTGTTTCACCCCAGGCGTTGAGGCTAAGGGTGGAGAGAACAAGGGCATTTGCCTGTTTGGGCCTGTTTGGGAATGGTCTGGCTTAGGGCCAGAAATGCTGCCCATTTCTCCATTGACCAGAAAGGACCATACTCCCTACACATCAATCAACATGCAAACACATTATCAGCAAAGAAATCCAACTCTTGCATCACAATCTGACCTCATACAGATTGCAATGTCTCGCCAACCAACACAAAACCCCGTATACCACACCTATATACATATCCACCACAACTACAACAGTAAAACACCTTCATTCTCACAGCAAACACTACTCTGTCCATTCCTACTAAAACAACCTGCCATCACCCACACAACACAAAACCACATTATAAATTACTTTCAGCCATCAAGATACTCACTCCCTATTCATACAAACCAACAGCACTATCCTCTATTTGCTCCTGCCAGACCCCCTTTTATCATGGCAATACCTACACCCGGCCTTCCAATACACCATCTACAAACACCCTTCTCCTCTCTTCACCAATTACACACAACCATACAATCCTCACACTCCACTCCACCACACATATTACCTCTTCCATTCATCACAACTAACACAAACTCCCCTGACACACATCCATCCCCTCTTACACACCTCATACACTCAATTCCAAAACACATCAACACTCCCTGTAATACTCTTATACCACTCACCAGCACTAACTCACATACAAATCCTTTACAGAAAACCACTACATCAATATCTCCTCTCAGTATTCCACAAAAACAATACAGACCACACACATCAGCACATCAAAATAACACAAACTTTCATTATACTTTCCGTCACACCCACTTCCACCCTCATGACTACACAAAGAATACAAATCCTGACCAATCTTTATCCCTACATTCTCACTCTCCACAAACATCTACCACAAGCACCCCAACACAGCAACATTCATTCACCCGCCTCTCATCCATTGCACAATTTATAGCCTTACATTATGATCCACCTGCTCTTCCACCACCTCTAGGCCATACTCCTTCCACACTAAACAGAAGCAAACAAAATAAACAACATGCCACTCTTAACTTTGCATCCCCTTGTCTATTACATAATAAGGATGCCCTACAAAAAAGTACACTCTTTAAGTCTCTTTCAGCCACCACGTCCACCACCAACACACACAGACTCAACAAAATGCCTCCTAAGCCTGCTGGTAAAGAAACACTATTTTGATAAACAGGACTATTGTGACCCTCATACAGTTATCACAACTAACAACACATCTGCTATGAGCTCAAGATATTTTGCTCACCCTTCACCTAAACAAAACAACACCCCATCTAACACACTTTTTCTAAACTGCCAGCTCCACATCTACAGCCTGCTCACAGACACACAACCTGACTTACTATTCATAACAGAATCACATTTGGGAGATGTCATGGCCCGAGTGTTGCATGAAGCCATTCCTCTGGGCTATCAAACCATCACACAAAACCGTATAGGCAAGAGAGGAGGTGGACTAGCTATTATATTGAAACAAGCAATACATCTCAGTAAAACAGACAACATTTCCATACAAGGTTGTGAAGCCCTACTCACCAAATGCCACCCTACTCCAACTTCCTCCCATATCTTTCTCCTCCTTTACAGGCCTCCACCTAACAACTCAACATTCCCAGATGCTTTTCTAGATAAGTCTCAAACCTTATTACATTAGACTCAAACCTATGCATTCTTCGGGACCTAAATATTTGGTTTGACAAACCCAATATGCACCATCCAAAAGCTATTACCACTGGCCTGGTCACACTGAACCTACATCATATTGTACACAATCCCACACACATCGCTGGACACATTCTAGATGTCATTTTTGCTAAGCCTGAACTAGTTACCGTTCATAGCATCACACCAATCACATAGACAGACCCCCATTTGATAACTTTCCAACATTAAACACCACAAATCAACACCCCTAACTACTTACATACATGCACCTATCTACCATGGAGCAAACTCAATTTTGATGACTTAGAAACACAACTAAAAGCCTACACAGATCTAGATACAAATAATTCCGTTCCAAAACATTATGAGTGGCTACAGGAAGCTTTTGATATCCTAATATCACTCAGAAAAACTAAACATGACAAAAGAAAACCAACACCTTGGAGAAACACAGAACTTAAAAAGAAAAAGCAACAAATCAGAAGGTTGCCACAGACCTGGCTCAAAACAAACAACATTCAAGACAAATTGCAGCTACACAAACTTAACAGAATATACAAATCATCAATCAAAAAAGCTAAAAAAAAAGGTACTACTCAGGCAGAATTCAAAATGCTAAATCTGCAACCAAAGAATTTTATATAATTCTCAATGAATTTCAAAAACCTAAATGCATGGAAGGAAGTCATCCCCCTACTCAAGATTTCACAAACAAACTGGCAACTCATTACACAACCAAGGCAGACACATTGGACTCCTATTTAAAACAAAAGAAAACCATCAGCACCAACCCCTTTCTTAAAATCCCCTCTAAGAATAAATCAGCCCAGCCTCTACAGTCCTTCAAACAAATATCACAGGGTGAATTTATGGATTTGGTCAAAGCAAGCAGGACTTCCGTTTACCCTTCTGACCCTTGTTCTCCACAGATCTTCAAGAATATTCTTTTATCTACTTCTGCTGCCACACCTGTAAAAAGAGTCATCAACAACTCTTTAACTACAGGAACTTTTTCTGAAGACCTGAAAAAGGCATACATACAACCGTTATTAAAGAAAATAAACCTAGAACAAAAGGACACACAGGAGTCCAACAACTACAGACCAATCACAAATGGACTTTTCCTGGAAAAACTGATAGAAAGAGCCCAGATGTCACAATTCATTGAAGACAATTCCATACTTTCAGACTACCAAACTGGATTCCGCCGAGGAAGGGGCACTGAAACGACACTCATCGCAATCTGGGATGATCTTGAAAACACAGTCGACTGCAATGGAATTGCTGCACTACTTCTCTTTGACCTCTCGGCTGCCTTTGATACGGTTGACCATGACACTCTAATTCAAAGACTCCACGAAGCTGGTAGAAATAATATTACCTATTTTCCCCCTCTCGTCCAAACCCTACCTCACAAAAACAGGGGTTCCCCAAGGATCAATTATCTCACCTTTTCTTTTCACCATCTACATGATATCATTACCAGAACTAATAAATGATTTTCAGCTCACATGCTACAACTATGCAAATGGCAAACAAATACTACTTGAATTGGAATGCCCCAAAGACATTGAACACTCACAAATCTTCAATTGCCTCAGATCCATTGATCAGTGGATGACTTGGAGCCATCTCAAACTAAATGCCTCCCAAACAGAAATACTCATATGTGGTGACTGGAAAAATTATGACCCACTGTGCACCTGGCCTGACGATCTCGGACACCTTCTCAATTATCCCAGGAAGTAAAAAATCTTTGAATTACCATGGAAATGAATGCCCAAGTGGACAAATTATCACAAACAAGCTTCATCTCCTTGAAGACTCTGCGATGCATCTTCCCCCACGTCGCATTTCCACACAAGGTGCAGGCTGCTATCGCTCTTGTACTATTCAAACTGGATTATGCAAATGGCCTCTACCATGCATCATCTCTATCTATTATGAAAAAACTACAACGTATTCAGAACTCAGCTGCCAGGCTCCTATTACATGTAAAGCCATAAGCCCACATCTCCCCTGCCTTGAGAGCACTACACTGGTTACCTGTTGAAAGAAGATCCACCTTCAAACTGCTTTGTATCACCCACAAAGCTATACATGGAACAGGGCCGCTTTTTATCAGAAATAAATTAACCAAATACATTCAACAAAGAAACCTCCGCTCAAGATTGGTACCCCGCCTTAGAACACCACCATCCAAGAAAAAGACTATAGGTGGTACATCCTTCTCCGTTCAAGCAGCCAAACTATGTAATTCATTACCCCCAAATATAAGATCCACAGATAACTATGTTGTCTTCAGAAGACTACTCAAGAGTTGGTTCTTTCCTTCATAACCACCATATTTAAACAGCAATGGACTGCATATGCATGTGTTGATAAATATTTTTAATCTGATTATGTGTATATTCTAGATATGTATAGTACTTTAGGAGATGTGTATCGCTACTATGTCATAACAATAAATTACACACATACTCTTTAAACCTGTTTAACAAATGTATATTTACTCACAGTGAAATATGTATATGTGTGTGTATGTATGTATATATCTATATATATATGAAAGAAAAGATGTCCTGATCTGCGTGTTACGGCGCACTTAATTCTCCGGTGGTGCTGGTTTGAGGCAGGACAACCATATTTTCAAAAAACAAGATTCTCTTTCTGTTTTAGCAAGAGAAAACCGCACTCTGTCGTTGTGCCAAAAATACCTTAACTTTTAATACATTAGTGAGATCATAAACAAACAAACAGGAATCCCCTGACGCGTTTCGGTCTCACCAGACCTTGTTCACAGGTGTTTCCTGTGTGCTAATTTCGGCGCTTAAAATAAAGTACTCCAAAGTAACAGAAAAAATACTCAAGTTACACCACTTATCAAGAGTTACTCCATAACATCACTAAATATATATACTTTAACAAAGAAAAATTAAACGTTTTTCTATATACATATTTACCAAATTGTAACAGTGTTTTGACTACAATCCAAGGTGTTTTTCACTGAGTTCCACATTGCATTCTGGTATATGTAATTTATAGCATTTCATTAAATCAAATTATTTTTAAATATATGTCATAAAATCTTGTTTCAGCGACTAATGGAGACTTCAAAACAATTTCTGAGGTGTGTTAACAAAATATAGGGGCCCTCATTAGTTTTTAATTTATATTCACATTGGATTCATATTCATGTATTGCATGTTACCTACAATAGCACAATCCCCAAAGTTTCTTTTAAACAAGGCCCTCGCTAAATCCTGCACCTCTGATGGAAGAAAATTAATGTTTGGGTATTATTCCTTCAGTCAATTTATATTGATAGCACCAAAATTGTATGTCTATCTGACAAATGACAACGGGAAAGAAAGCATCTTATCAATTGGTGGAAATTACATAAAATAAATGAATGGCAACATCTTATGAGCTATGACAACTCTTATAGGTGTACAAATAACTCCTCATCCTGGTTTAAACCTAGCGGGGTGAGAGATCGGATATCAAGTATATGTCTGGATTCTAGTTGACGCAATTTCTTTTCTCTGTCACCACCGCGTTCTGATTTTAGTACCTGATCAATTACATAGAATGTCATGAGTTCCCACTTGCTATCATGTTTCTGTTCCATATGTCTCGCTGTTGCATAGCTCCTATCTATATTGATAGTTGCTCGAATATGTTCTAAAATTCGCTTTTTAGTCTCACATATGGTACTGCCAACTTATTTCAACCCACAAGGACATTCAATCACATATACTGTGAATCGACTTTTACAGTTCAAGTGCTTACGTATCACTCTCTCCATGCCAGTATTTGTTGAGTACTCTTTCTTATTCACCCCAATTTTACATGCCTTACAGCTGCTGCACTTCCAAAAGCCAGTTTTCTGTAACCAGTTTGCTTTTGTAGTTTGGAAATGGCTGTGCGTTAATTTATCCCTTAAGTTTGCTGTTCTTCTGCAAGTCATTAATGGGTATTGTCCCATGATTTCCCCCACTATTGGGTCCATTTGTAAAATTGCCCAATGGTTTTCCAAGATTTTACGAACTTGTGTAGCACTCTGTGAGTATGTTGTTATGAACCTCAGCTGTTGTTGTTTGGCATGTTTAATGGCTTGGTTTCCTCCATGAATTAGTTGTTCTCTTGATGATTGTTTCACACGTTTCTGTGCCAGAGCTAAACACTTTTTCGGATATTGTCTTGCCAGGAATCTCTCCTCCGCTAATTTCAAGTGCTTCTCACACTCTTCCGGCTCTGAGCAGATTTTCTTTATTCGTAGAAATTCACCATAGGGAATGTTCCACTTTGTTCGTGGTGGGTGAAAACTGTTAGCATGTAATATGGAGTTCGTAGCTGTTATTTTCCTGTGCAATGAAGTCTGAATTGTCCCCTCTTTAACATAAATTTCTGTATCTAGAAATGTCACACGTGTTGCACTGATGTCGTAGGTGAAATTAAGTTTGGCTACATTAGAGTTCAAGATCTTAAAGTATTCATCAAATTCTGACTCAGTACCATCCCAGATAAGAAAAAGGTCATCAATAAACCTCAGCCAAGTCACTACTTTTTGTTGGTAAATCTCGTTTTCTTCTGCCCAAGCTATTCGTTGTTCAAACCATCCCATCGTCAGATTCGCAAAATTGGGAGAAAAAGAAAAACCCATTGCAGTGCCCTTAGTTTGCAGATACAGTTGTTGGTTAAACAAAAAATAATTATTTGTTAGACAAATGTTAATCATTTCCAGAAGCATCTCATTGTGTTGATAAAAACGTATATTCCTTTGGTTGAGAAAGAATTTGCATGCCTGGATTCCTATTTGATGTTCAATGTTCGTGTACAGCGAAACTACATCCATTGTTACTAATTTATAGGTGTCCTGCCAAGGTATCCCTTCCAATTGTAACAGTAAGTCTCCTGTATCACGTAAATAGGAGTTCAAATTTCTTGCCAAGGGTGCTAGAAAGAAATCTATGTATTCTGACTTAGGTTCTAATAGAGATGCTTTGGCTGATATTATAGGTCTACCTGGTGGATGTTGCAATTTTTTATGAATTTTAGGGAGGAAGTATATTGTTGGAGTTACAGGATGTTCCACTAACAAATATTTTGCCTCTACTTGATCAATGAGGCCTTGATCTTCCCACCTTAAGATACACGAATTTATCTCCTCCTTCAGTTTTATTACTGGATTCCCAGTAGCAAGTGCATAACAGGTTTTATCCGTCAATTGCCGCATCGCTTCTTTCACATAATCCTGTTTATTTTGTATTACAATGTTTCCACCTTTGTCCGCAGGTTTGATTTCAACCATTGTTTCCATCTGAAGTCTGTGCAACGCCTGTTTCTCTGGTATGGTTAAGTTCTCCTCTTTCTTATTCCAATTCTTTTTATAAAGATCATGAATGACCATCTCCGCAAATAAATCTATTTTATTCCCTGCTGGTAGTGCTGGGTAAAACTTGGAAGGTGGTCTTTTATCTGTCAGGCCCGCCCCAAGGGGTTTAACTATTTCAGTAACTTCCAATGGTTTGTTTCCCAGATCTAAATTCACCAGAGTCATCAACGTCTCTTTATCTCCCACAGTAAGGTCATACTCCTGTGTTGGTGGATCATTTTTCTCTTTCATTTTAGTTTCCGCAAAGGTTTTGGCAAGTTTGATTTTGCGTATATACTTATAAAAGTCTATGCGTGTTTGTACTAAATCCAAATCTGTAGAGGGACAGAATTGTAGCCCCTTTTTTAGGACAGATTCCTCCGATTGGGACATTTCTCTGGTGGAAAGATTAATAATATTTAGCTCTTGAAAGTTGCCGCTGTTTGAGCCCTGGTTTTTCTTTGTCTTCCCTCTTTGTCCCCTTCGTGTGGGTTTATTCCTTTTGCGCCTCATCCTCTTCCTCTCCCTCTTGTTTTGACTTGCTGATCTTTGGATTGTTGTTGGAGGGCGAGGCGCATCTCGTTTAACAAAGTTAATTTTACTCCCTGTGTATTTGTTGAGGTTGATTCTCCTTCACTGGATTCATTATCAGTTGACCTTGATTCATTACTTGATTTATCCGATTTTTCAAATTGGGATACATCTATTTGTTCCTTCAACTTTGCATATTGAAATCTCCTTGCAAAGGTGAAAATTCTCCCCTCTTCATAGTCACTTTTGTCCCTTTGAAATTTAGTTTGTTTGCGTGTTTTCACAGTCTCCTCATGTTGTTGAATTTTTGAAGCCATTTCACTCCTGATTTTACTTTCTTCTTCAGTTAATTTTAAGCCCGCAATTTCTTGTTCTAAAGCCTTCAATTCAATCAAAATTTTATTCAATGCTATTTCCACATGTTTGATTAATATCAAAACTAATCCCTTTGATGAATCCAAGATATGTGCACCCCATTCTTCCAACAGTGCACTGCTTGCATCTTGGTGACTGGGCATGATACCAATTCGCAGGCCTCTTGGGATTCTGTTCACTTCAACATATTTCTTCAGGGTAAAAAGTTCCCACCATTTATTAAGGATTTAGCGAGGGCCTTGTTTAAAAGAAACTTTGGGGATTGTGCTATTGTAGGTAACATGCAATACATGAATATGAATCCAATGTGAATATAAATTAAAAACTAATGAGGGCCCCTATATTTTGTTAACACACCTCAGAAATTGTTTTGAAGTCTCCATTAGTCGCTGAAACAAGATTTTATGACATATATTTAAAAATAATTTGATTTAATGAAATGCTATAAACTACATATACCAGAATGCAATGTGGAACTCAGTGAAAAACACTTTTGGATTGTAGTCAAAACACTGTTACAATTTGGTAAATATGTATATAGAAAAACGTTTAATTTTTCTTTGTTAAAGTATATATATTTAGTGATGTTATGGAGTAACTCTTGATAAGTGGTGTAACTTGAGTATTTTTTCTGTTACTTTGGAGTACTTTATTTTAAGCGCCGAAATTAGCACACAGGAAACATCTAGATATATATATATACATATATATATATATATATATATTCATATATATGTGTGTGTGTGTGTGTGTATGCATGTGTGTATGAATTTGTGTGTGTATATAGATATATATGTGTATGTTATTCTATGCTTAACATGTTCATAGGTCATTGCATACCTCCTAGATAAGTTGTTATATTAGATACTTATGAATCCTTGCTCTCGTTTTTGTATAACACAGATCAAATGTTTTATTGTTATAAGCATTTCTCTATTCAAAAATTGAGGAAAGATAAATAAATGTTAGAAAAGGACACTTATTAATTAACTTCAAATATTACAAAACGTGAAAGTCTGTGTTTATACACTACTACTTTTCCTCTCATATTATACCCATTATTATATTTCTTCAACATAAATTCACTTACTATGTATTTAAATACCTATTTATTTATTCCTCTAGTCCTACTGTACTAGATTTTTTTTTAATAAAAATAAATAAAATTTAATCTATAAATAAAATTATAAATAAGTAAACTAAAGTAAAAAATGATAATGAATAAATAAAATAAAAATAATGATTAAAACGTATATATATATATATATATATATATATATATCAATCGGGTTCTTTTAATAAACCGTCTTTCCTTGGGAAACTTTGTGCATCTAGTTTAGCCAATGCTCCTATTCCCCAACCAAACCAAGTGGTTTTTAATCCAACTTATACTGTGACTGACTTGTTGACGAACCTGGAAAAGGGGTAACTGCGGCTTATTGTGGAGTTGTTGAGTATGCTTGTAATACCGGCAATTATTAGTACTGAGACATCTTGCTTTACAGCCAGTGGAGATACCTTACATAATTATACCTCACAGAACCTCATTTCAGTCAGTAATGAGATGACCCCAGTCGTTTAGAGATTTGCCCCAAATATTCAGCGTAGATTTCATTAAACCATTTTTAGTTTTTTTATCTTGAAACATTGTAGGGATTTATAGTAACCTGGATGTGAAAGATTGGGTGTCCCTGAATGAGTAGTATGACTTTGTCATGTTGCAGGAAACATGGGCTACTACCCCCTTGATTTACAGTGGTTTTTCATGTTATTGTATTCCTGCAATTCCTTCCCCATCAGAATGCCCCAAGGGAGGGCTATTGATATGAATAAAAGTACGTGTTAAAGCTAAATCAGTCCATATGAATTTTAATAGGTCAGAGGTCCAGGTGTTAGATCTTGTAGGCTCTCACAGTTTTAAGTTGTTTATTATGAATATTTATAATTATGATTTTTCCAGCACTTGTAACAGGAACTTTTTATCTGTAATTAATATTGTCAATATACTTTGGCCAAATCTAATTTTGGACATTTTAAATGCAATATTTTTATTTGTGGTGATTTCAATGCTAAACATATACTTTTATCATCTGATATTAGGTCCATATCTTTGCACCCTAAGAAGCATATTTACAGGAAAGTGGTGCATCATGCATGATACGCCACTCTTCTTGCATCCCCCTTACCGGCACCTAACAACACCATGGTTGCATTGTATTTACAATACGGCACACCATGGCAGTCGTTAGCAAAATAGCGTCACCATTTTTTACGCTATTGTGGGGCTTTGCTACACTAGCATCAAATGTTGATGCTAGTGCAGCAAAGCACAGGGAGGTGCCTTGAATATAAAAGGTGTGTGATTTTAACACCTGCTCTGAGCAGGTGTGAAAAATGATGGAAACAAAATGGCACAGTGAAATATTGTAAATTTCACTACACCATTTTTTCTGGCCTCCCTGCGCCGCAACAGCTCTGTGCATACATTATGCCTGACTCAGACATAATGTGTCACGCGTGGCCGCAGAAAAGACACAAATCAAGCATCAAAAAAATTATGCTATGTCGGTGCTAAGGTGGTGCAAAGGGCTTGTAAATATGCCCTTCAGTGTTCTGTGACTGGTCCTTTTAACAGCAGAGACATTAAACATGGTCACTATCTCCTGGCACGCGACCTGCACTAATCTGTCTATGAAAGGAAGCCTAGTGTTGCCACATTTCACAGTACAGGCCGTAATTCTATATTTGACTATTGGTTTACAACCCACAAAATAATTCAGTCTTTACTTGAGTGTGATACATTTCATTCTAGTGTTAGTGATCACAATGCATTAACACCTAAATCTTACTGCTGATGGAAATTGTAGTGGGTCCGATAAATGCAGTGAACCAACCACTGTCCAAACACAATGGACTTAGGATTGTCTGATCCATCTAAGTTTCAGAAGTGTTTTGTTAAATCAAACCTCAAAATTTTTATGACCTGTTTGTCCAAGGTCCCTGTGGGAGAAATTTTATATCCATTTTGAAGTTTGAAATTAATACACAATTCTGTTCCCAGGTAAATAGGAAATTGAGGTCAGTTTTGACCTCCATCCCCAGAAACCATGTCGCAGTTACTCACTAAAAAGAGACCTCAATGATTAGAAAGTGCAAAATCCAAACTGGGACCGTCTGTCTAGTGTTGCTTTGCTCAAGAAATGCATGTGAACTCTACAGAGCAATTAGTGAATTCAGAGTTCCTCCCTGTTGAGTAGTCACATCTGAGGTGATCAGTGTGTTACACACTTTACCAATATATATTGTAGAACCTCTGACGACAATGTCTCTGCTGATCTGCCATCTTTTGACAACATTACAGGCAGGATTCAATTCACCATAGATGAGGTATATATTGCTGTTAACAACAGTACCTCCTCTAAAGCTCCTGAGCTAGACAGAGTTCTCATTGATATTTTCTTAATGTAGAGTAGACCTCTGGGCACCTCTGCTCAATAATGTTTTAATAATTTAGATTTTAAGGCACTTTCCACCTCATGGTCAAGTAGCATTATAGTACTGGTTTTTAAAAAGGGCAGCCGCACAGATTTGAAGTGCTATAGACCTATATCCCTAATTGACTCTACCATTAAAATAATTGGAAGAGTCATTTTTAATAAACTAAGAGAATAGTGCAATGACAATGATGTTTTATCTCCCTGCCAATATGGGTTTAGGGAAGGTGTAGGAACAATGGAGCAGTGTCTTAAACGTGATGCTCGGCAAATATACTATTTCTAAAAGGACCCCTGTACACCTTGCTTTTTTGGACTCATCCTCAGCTTGTGATACAGTTAATCGCAAAAGGTTGTCGGCCGTGCCATGGGTGCTGAGGGTAGATGCTGAATTTATCTATTTCTTGCCCTATGTGCATCAAAACCTGACTGCAAGAGTCAGGTTTGGCCCTAATGGTGAATTATCTGATCCAATCAGTTTACGCAGTGGTGTCAGTCAAGATTGTGCATTAGCTCAACTTTTATTCACATTACATGTAATAAACTCAATGGATTTCTATGTAGAGTCACACAAGATATTCCTTATGCCAATTCTGTTCCTTTACCTGTACTGTACTGTTGTGAGCTGAGGATGCTGTGCTTTTAGCACAGCCTCCTAATACTTTAAGGCGTCTGGTGCATGCTTGTGACTTGAAATTTGCAATTTGTTTGGGAATTGCAAATTGGGAGTTGCAAACAAAATGTACAACAGTGTTAAGTACACTGTTTGCAATTCCCAATGGGGTCACAAATGACCTACCTCATCAATATCCATGAGGTAGGTCGCAACTTGCTATCCAATTGGGAATGGCCGCACTCACAGGGATGATGGCCTGCTGGGTGACAGCAGAGTAACATGTCTGTGAGTGCTTTTTAAATAAAGCAGTTGTTTTTAAACACAGCCCGTTATCCTTAAATGAAAAAGGGATGCATTTAAAAAAAAAAAAATGAAACGTTTTCTTCTTTTTATTTTTTCAGAGTAGGCAGTGGTCCGTGGGACCACTACCTGCTGTGAAAAAATATTTACACTTCCATTCACAAAGAGGAAAGGATTCCTTGGGGACCCCTTCCCATTTGTGAATGTGTTAGCACCAATTTGAAATTGATGTTAACGGCGATTGTTGTGCAACTGCATTTATGGTCACAAAACAATCATACATACCACTGCGACTCGCAAGAAGGAAAGGATGCCCTTGTAATGCCCCTTCCTAATTGCGACTCACAAACTCTTTTTGTGATTTGGTAAATAGATTACTGAATCGTAAAATTGGGTTTGTACATTGGGAAATGCTTTTTTTCTCGTAGCAAATGGCCCGATTCTGTGAATCAAGCTGTTTGCTATAACAAAAAAGCTTTGTACATCTGGCCCATAATCTCACGCCATGGCCTGTGGCCCAAAACACTATGGCCCTCATTATGACCCTGGTGGTTGGTGATGAAGTGGCGGCGGTAATAAATATGAAATTATGACCACAGCGGAAACCGCTCAGACAGACAGACACTTTAACACACCGACCGCCAGGGCGCAATCAACATGCACCACAGCCGTAACCGCCTACAGCCAGGCAGAAGACAATGTTCTGCCCACTGTATTATGAGACACCAATCCGCCACCTTTTCCGGGGCGGTACCAATGACATCAAAAGCCTGGCAGAAACAGACTTCAGAAATCAAAGGACTCACCTGTGGAGACTCAGGGAAGAACCATGCCGCCATGGAGCCCGAGTTGCATGTGTTCCCCATGTTCTTCTACCTTCTGCTCCATTACGAACACCAACGCCGGTGAAGATGGCCATGATGAGTACTGCCGCCTAGCACACGGGGAGGGTGGGAGGAAAAAGAGAGTGACACACATATGCAACACACCCACCCCCAACACCATACACATACACATAACCAGATGCAGTAACATTACATTACATATTTACCCCGTACCCCACAGGAATAATGCAAGGACAAAAGGAATTGATTAAAGTTAGTGCAATAAGATGAAATACTATAAATATGTGCATCCAAATCAACAAGTATACATATATTTACAAATATAGAGACACTGCCCAGTCCTCGATGTCCGTGGGCCACAGGGCCACATCACATATTCCATGGCCCCACCTTACTCCTGCAGCAACACGGAGAGAACACTGCAGGGGCATCAGGTCGAAAATAGACAGGCACCTCAGGGGGACAGGGAATGGGGGGACACCTCAGCCGGAAGATGGTACAACGCCACTGGTCCTGGAGGGGCCAACATACCCTGTGCTTGGTCCTGGGGAGTGTAAGGCCACAGTCTCTCGAGTGGGTGATTTACCCACTGCTTGGTCCTGGGGAGTGCAAGGCCACAGTCTCTCAAGTGGGTGATTTGCCCACTGCTTGGTCCTGGGGAGTGCAAGGCCACAGTCTCTCAAGTGGGTGATTTGCCAACTGCTTGGTCCTGGGACTGCAAGGTCACAGTCTCTCAAGTGTGTGATTTGCCCACTGCTTGGTCCTGGGGAGTGCAAGGCCACAGTCACTCAAGTGGGTGATTTGCCCACTGCCTCGTCCTGGTGAGTGCAAGGCCACAGTCTTTCAAGTGGGTGATTTGCCCACTGCCTGGTCCTGGGGAGTGCAAGGCCACAGTCTTTCAAGTGGGTGATTTGCCCACTGCCTGGTACTGGGGAGTGCAAGGCCACAGTCTTTCAAGTGGGTGATTTGCCCACTGCTTGGTCCTGGGGAGTGTAAGGCCACAGTCCCTCATATGGGTGACTTCTTCCACTGGTTCTGGAGGGGGCATTGTGCCCAGTGAGCTTCTTCCTGTGGAGGATGGGGTGAGTGGATGGCTTCTCCACTGGTTCTGCAGGGGGCATTGTGCCCTGTGATGCAGATCTTGGGGAGTGCAAGGTCACAGTCTCACACCTGGGTGTCAGACCCACAGGATTTTCTGTGGCCAGGCCGCACAACAGCCCTTGGAGGAAAGACTACACACTGTCCGCCGGTGGTGACGGCTGCTCCGTGATGGCAGTGGCGGTGCTGGTGTTGCGGCTGGCAGTGGAGGGAGGAGGCTCCAGCCCATCCCCTGCAGCCTCGGACGGCTGCCCACTGGGGCTGCTGGTGGCGGGGCTGGTGGCAGTGCTTGTGGCAGTGCTGGTGGCAGTGCTGGCAGTGGTGGGGGGAGGCTCCAGCTTATCCCCTACAGCCTCGGATGGCTGCCCACTGAGGCTTTTGGCAGTGGTGCTGGTGGTGGTGCTGGTGGCAGTGCTAGTGGTGGTACAGGTGGCAGTGCTGGTAGTGGTGCTGGCAGTGGTGGGGGAGGCTCCAGCCCTTCCCCTGCAGCCCTGGACGACTGCCCACTGGATGTGCTGCTGCTGGTGGCGGGCTGGTTGCTGTGCTGGCAGTGGTGGGGGGAGGCTCCAGCCCTTCCCCTGCAGCCTCGGACAGCTGCACACTGGGGCTGCTGCTGCTGGCAGTGGTGCTAGTGGCAGTGCTGGTGGCGGTGCAGGTGGCGATACTGGTGGCGGTGCTGGTGGCGGTGCTGCAGTGTTGGGGGGATGCTCCAGCCCTTCCCCTGCAGCCTTGGATGGCTGAACCACCATGGTTGGTGGTGGAGGCTCCGACTAAGTCCCAGCACCAGGCCTCTTGTCTTTCCTGCCTGCCGGTGCAGGCCCCTTGACCTTCCATCCAGCAGCTGGGGATTGCTCCTTGCCCTTCCGTTTAACAGCTAGGGGTGCCTCCTTGCCCTTCCTTTCAGCAGCTGGGGGTGCCTCCTTGCCCTCCCTTTTAGCAGCTGGGGTTGCCTCCTTGCCCTTCCTTGCAGCACTGGGTGCAGGCACCCTTTCACTGTGGCTGTCTGGTGCCTGGGATCCTCTCCCACCTGGAGTAGCTGTGGGCACTACTGTGCCTGTGGACTGGGTGGCTGAGGTGCTTGCCTGGCTTTTGACCGCCCTGGCCTGACGTGAAGGACGGGGTGGTGGAGGGGTATGGAAGAGGTCAATGGTGGAGAGGAAAAACGCTTCTTAGGGACATTGGGAGGGAAGAGGGAGATGGTTTGGGAGTGGAGGAAGAGGGAGTGGTTGTAGGAGGTGTCTATCTACTGTGTTTGGGTGAAGGTGCATGGGCTGAATGCTGTTGTGAGGTGGATGGCTTTTGGGTGTCTGAGTGCTTGCGTTTGTGTACTTTGGGAGGAGGGGGCACAGACACAGTGGGAGAGGACACAGGGGACGTGTGCATTGAAGTGGGAGTGGTGACTGCCAGTGAGGGGCAGGTGATGTTAGGTGTGCTGGTGATGGGAGTAGTGGATGAGGATGTAGTGCATGTAGAGCATGCAGGTGTGAGTGGAGACGCAACTGGGCGAGAAGTGGACGACGAGGAGGAGGGGGTCACAGTGGAGGCAGTGGATGTTGGTATGTCTGATTCTGGACGGTGTTTGTGTGAGTGCCTGTGGGATGAAATGTGGTGCTTGTGTTTGCCATGTCCAGTCTTGTCTGTTGTCCTTGGTGCATGCTTGTCCATACATCAGAGGAGGAATCCGTGTCCGAACTGGCCCCTCCAGTCTCTGCCTAGGTGCTCCCCTCGCCCTCTGTCACACTGGTGCCCTCATCGTCGGTGGATTTGGCATCCCGGGTCCTGTGGGATGCAGCTCCCTCTGTTGCCGGTGCCTCTGCTCCTCCGCCAGATGATGCTTATGCACATAAGGACAGGGTGACAAAACAAAAAGAGGGGGGGAGACACTTGGTCAGTGGTGCCAACAACACCACCGTTGGCGTACACGACACACTCACACACAGGGAACAGCCCTACACACTAAGCAATGCACTACCAGTCACAATGCTTGTCACCAGGCCATGGATAGTGTCACCTAACGCCAATTGCAGCATACCTAAGACCCACAGACCCCTGCCTAGTAATGGATGCCTACTATCTTGGTTGGAGTACTTTCCCATCAGAACGCTGCCCAACATGGGACCAACCCTGCAATACCAGGCCTGGCCTAGGGGCACCCACAGGCCCCACACCCCCCACCCGGATCCCACCCCACCATGTGCAAGTTGTATATTGGGGCATTGTACTCACCCCCTTGTGGCTGCTGTGATGCCCCCAAGAGCCCATCCAGCTGCGGATAGGCCACCGCCAGTATGCAGGCCATCAGGGGGGTTAGGGTTCGACGGGCACCCCTTCCCCATTGGGAGGCCATCCCTAGCTGGGCCTCCGCAGTCTTCCATGCCCAGCGTCTCAGGTCCTCCCACCGTTTCCGACAGTGGGTGCCCTGCCTGCCGTAGACCCCCAGGGTTCACACGTCCTTGACAATGACACGCCATATACCCTTCTTTTGATGGGTACTGACCTGCAGGGAAATGGACTCAGGGAAAGGTATTAGTCCGACAGTCCTGCCTGTTACACCCATGGCCCAGCACGCCCCTTCCCATCCCCAGTAGCACAGACATGGCCCACCATACATGCTGCACGCTGCCCAGGGCGCATCCACCACCCCCCCCTACATGAGGCCTTCACACAGCACTCCATGCACTCCATGCATTCACGCACCATGCATCGTACTCATGGTGTATTCACCTGTTGGTCTGGAGGCCCACACAGCATTCGGTACTGGGGTAGGACCCCATACACCAGTCTCTTCAACTCCGCTAAGGTGAAGGCAGGGGCCCTTTCTCCAGTAACACCAGCCATGGTCAGATCCAGACACAGGTCACAGCAGCACATGCAGTGTAGGTCCTCTCCTGTTGAAAGTCAGGTAGCAAGTGAGTGAACAGATGGAAAATGGCAGTGACATCCGCGGCGGTGCATACCGTCACCATCGGTGTACATCACCATTGGCCACTGTACCCCATAGGGCCCAATGTTAACCAATGAGGAGTTGCACAGTGGTTTTCGACCGCCTCCCGCAACGGCGTACAACGTCAGCGGAATTACCTCATTTCCACCTGTCCTTCCATACAGGACAGGCAGATGCCATTTCAGTGGGGGGGCGGCCATGGATCCTAACTGCGTCATAGTACACAAATGTACCATTTGGACATCTCCAACAAAATAATGTTACAATCACAACATGCATTGAACTGTAGTGGTTGGAATTAAGAGACAATGACCAGCTGCTCACCAATTTTCCCCCTAGATTGCGACTGCTGCGGATGAATAGGAGATGGAGATATCCCCAGTGCACAGACCCCTGGTGGACTTGGCAACAATGGAGGACAGGCACATTATCCTCACCTATAGACTGGACAGGGCCACAATCACAGAGCTGTGTGCCCAATTGGAGCCTGACCTAATATCTGCTATCCGTCACCCCACCGGGATTCCCCCTCTTGTGCAAGTGCTATCAGCCCTCCATTTCCTGGCAACTGGCTCCTTCCAAGTGACAGTGGGCTTGGCAGCAGGAATGTCTCAGCCAATTTTCTCAAACGTGCTGATCAGAGTGCTGTCTGCCCTGATTAAACACATGTGCAGCTACATCGTTTTCCCCCAGGTGGAGGATTTGGCCGCAGTGAAAGCTGATTTCTATGCAATGGGACATATCCCCAACATCATTGAGGCAATTGATGGTACACATATTGCATTTGTCCCCCCCCTGGGGAAATGGACAGGTGTTCAGAAATCGAAAGAGCTTTCACTCCATGAATGTGCAGATGGTGTGCCTGGAGGACCAGTACCTCTCCTACGTCAATGTTAAATATCCTGGGTCTGTGCATGATGCCTTTATCCTGAGGAATAGCAGCATCCCACATGTGATGGCTCAACTCCAAAGGCCCAGGGTGTGGCTTATAGGTGAGCCCTGGTTTCCACCAAGTATATGTTGGTGTATGAGTATGGTGTGGGCCCTAAAGGTTAGTGTGTGGCTAACAGTTGTCCCTCGATATTTGCAGGTGACTCTGGTTACTCCAACCTCTCATGGCTCCTGATCCCTGTGAGGAATCCCAGGACAAGGGCAGAGGAACGTTACAATTAGACACATGGGCGAACAAGAAGAATTATAGAGAGGACCTTTGGCCTCCTAAAGGGCAGGTTTCATTGCCTCCATCTAACAGGTGGATTCCTGTGCTACTCACCCAAGACGGTCTGCCAGATCTTCGTGGCATGCTGTATGTTGCACAACATTGCCTTGCGTCGCCAGGTGCCTTTTCTGCAGGAGGAGGAGGCTGGAGATGGCCGTGTGGCAGCAGTGGACCCTGTGGACAGTGAAGATGAGGAGGCAGAGGATGAGGATGAGGACAAAAGAAGTGCAATAATTTGTCAATACTTTCAATGACACACAGGTAAGACAGTGTAAATTCACATTTAATTGATAGTTTTGTGTTTGACATTGTCACTGGCAGGCTGGTTTTCCCACTTCTATGGCCACTCACTGTACAATTTGGCATCTCTATTTGCAGATATTTGTGCCCCAGTATCGCTCCTCGTGTGTTGACTGCAGACACCTACAGGTCTTTCCTATGTATACATTACTGTACAGTTGAATTGCAATGTTTAAACCTTGTTAAACAAATACATACTTAAATCATTTGACAGACTCAATACTTATTATTTTCAAAGGGAGTTTATTTAAGTGCTAAGAAGTACAGGGGTAGTGGAATGGGCTGGGTTGATGATGGAAGAAAGTCCATGATAGAGTCCAGTCTAGTTGTATCACAGGTGCATTGTCCAAGGGAGCATAGGAAGGGAAGCAATGGCAGTTCAAGGTGGACAGGGTGACAGAGTGGGATACAAGGGTGACAATCAGGAGAGTCTTATTTCCTGGCGGGGGTCTTGGCAATAGTCTATTGCATCTGCCTGGATCGCAGGGAACGTTTGTGGGGTGGTTCTTCTTCTGCAGAGGGAGGGGTGCTGTTGGCCTGTTGGTCCTGTGGCGAGGCCTCCTGTCCACTAGTGGCAGCAGAGGTGGAGGGCTGTTCATCGGTTTGGCTAGTGTCAGGGGCACGGTGGTGATGTCTGCCAGTACCCCTGCAATGGAGACCAGGGTGGTGTTGATGTCCTTCAAGTCCTCCCTGATCCCCAGGTACTGTCCCTCCTGCTGCTGCATGTTCTCCTGCAACTTGTCCAGTATCTGGCCCAGTGTATCCTGGGAATGTTGGTGTGCTCCCAGGATCACTTTGAGTGCCTCCTGGAGAGTCGGTTCCCTGGGCCTGTCCTCCCCCTGTCGCACAGCAGTCCTCCCAGCTTCCCAGTTGTCCTGTGCCTCTGTCCCCTGAACCGTGTGCCCACTGCCACTGACCCCAGGTCCCTGATCGTTCTGTGTTTGTGGGGTGGCCTGGGGACCCTGTAGTGGTGGACACACTGCTGATTGATGTTTCCTGGGGACAGAGGTATGGGCCCGCTGGGTGGGTGCTGTGGTAGTGTTTCCTGAGGGGGAGGCTCTGTGGTGGTGTGTGACAGTGCCTGGGTAACCGACTATCCGAAGATCCCTGATGAGCCAGGTTGGTCATCCAGATCCATTTGAGCAGAGCTGCTGTCATCACTGTGGTCCTCTTCTGGGGGGGACTGGATGTTGCTGGCACCTCTTCTCCAGTGACATTGGCTGGGGTACCAGTGGGGATGTAAATGCAGTGTTATTGTTTCTGCTTGTGACATATTGTGCATGGGTGTGTTGCCCTCTATGGTTGTTGTTGCCCTGGCAGATTTGTCTTTGTGTGAGTTGCTATTTGGAGAGCTAGGTGATTCTCTCCAGTGTGCATGCTTGGTATTGGGATGAGTGGGTTGTGATGGTGGGGTATGTGGGAGGTGGTGAAGTGATGGGAGTGAGGGTGAGGGTGGGGGTTTGTGACGGCATGCTGGTAGGGGAGGTGATAGTAATAGAGATTTGACTTACCAGAACCCAGTCCTCCTCCCACTCCTGCAGGCCCTCAGGATGCATGATTGCCAAGACTTGCTCCTCCCATGTTGTTAGTTGTGGGGGAGGAGGTGGGGGTCCACCGCTATTCCTCTGTACAGCTAGTTGGTGTCTTGCTGCCACGGAACGCACCTTCCCGGTAGGTCGTTCCACCTCTTTCTGATGTCATCCCTTGTTCTGGGGTGCTGTCCCACGGCGTTGACCCTGTTCACAATTCTCCGCCATAGCTGCATCTTCCTAGAAATGGATGTCTGCTGCACCTGTGATCAAAATAGCTGTGGCTCTACCCGGATGATTTCCTCCACCATGACCCTTAGCTCCTCCTCTGAGAACCTGGGGAGTCGTTGTGGTGCCATGAGTGTAGTGTGAGTCGTGTGGGTGAGGGTGTGTGGGGTGATGTGTTGGGGTATGTGATGTGAGGTGCGTGGATGGTGTATAGGTGATGATGTTATGTGGCTTTGGTTGTGTGTGTGCACTTGCTGTATGTCTCTCTGGTGGCAATTATTTCTAGTCATAAAGGGTTGTGGGTAATGTGGGTGTGTGTTTTATAGTGGTGTGGCTGTGTGGGTGTGGTGTGTGTACGGGTGCCTGGTGTGTGTAGTTTGAATTGTCCTATGTGGAGTAGTTTTGTTTGAATGTGTGTATTTTGAGCGCTGTGGTATGTACTGCCAATGGTATACCACCATTGAATGTCCGCCGCTGTGATTCATGGGTCATAATGTTGTGGGCTTAGTTCTGTTGGTGTAACGGTGTGGGTTTGGATACAGCCAGTTTATCACTGACCTTTGGGCTTGGGTACTTGTGTGTGTGGCTGTATAGTGTCGGATTGGTATGTGTGTGTCACAATATGCTTTGCGGTTATCGACGGTGGCGACGTTATGTTGGCAGCAGTCGGTATGGCGGTGAGTTGGAATTACCGCCAATGTCATAATAAGGGCCTATATCCTGGGTACCATGCGTGTCAATGACAATAGTTTAGAAAAAGTTCCCATTTACCCTTACTTCAGCAGTGCTTTTGTGGCAGTACCTTGTGGACAGATAACAGATGTAGGAACATCAAATTTAAGAAAGCTATATGTTCTTTATGTAATGTCTGTAAATCAGTGGGGGGAAAGCCAATATACTCTTTGTTATAAATTTATTCTAACCAATGAATACCTGCTTCCAGGTTTTGCAGCAGAAGTTTGGGCTCTGGAGAATGTTGAACATTGCAGGTTGAAGAGAATTGCTTTTGCAGGGGTTGCCTCTCTTCTCCTCTCAAACTCCCATTACTTTTGCCATGAAGAACTGGGGTTGCGGTACCTTGAGGACTCCATCAAGCTGGGTCATTTCTTGTTGTGGCTTTGTATATGAAATAATCCTAGGGCTTCTTTTTGCCAAAATATAACTAATGATTGTGCCGGATGTAACTGGGGTTTGAACTTTCTGTGGCTTGAACATGTCAAACAGATGTTTATTGCCTTGGGTAAACCTGCATTATTAGATTTTTTTAGATAATCCTTTATTCATTTGTAAGGCTAATAAACCTATTGTGAAGGGTTTATTTATAGAAAGTTGCTGTGCTACAAGGGAAGGCCTGGAATTATGAAACACAATGGTTAGGACTTACATTCCCCTTAAAATGAATCCTGGGCCAGACCCTATCTATTGTATGTGACTAAGAACTGTGAAAGAGTCTTAGTGGCAAAATTTAGAGCTGGCACAATTTGTTTCATGCCATGTTTTCCGAACAAATATTGTGTGAACGTTTAAGAGAAGAAGTGTGCTTGTGAGAATGTCTCTCTTCACTATTTATTGCACTTTGTGGTATTTTGCAAGATATAGACACATCCTTTAGATCTAAATTCTCATTTCCTCATTTTAAAATTCGTAATTTTAGACAATGTAGAGTTTCTCTTCAATTTTTGCAATTGTTACCCAATATTTATGTATGTTTTACAGTTGGTAGCTTTCTTAAATAGCTGTATCATATCATTAAAGAGCTTGGGTTTTAGATCATGGTATTTCTGCATTTTTTAGCATTGCTCACCATTGCAGTATTATTTTATGTGATTTTATGAATTCAGTATGTTTGTCTTTTATTGATTGCCTTTTGAAAGAATTGTAGTATAGAATACAATACTGTGCACATTGCCATAAGCTAAGCCTCTCTGTTCTCTGTATTGCAAACATGGGGGTTGAGCTCAGGTTAACATAGGGACTTTGAGTATTCACTCTGGCAAGAGTTGTGATTAGTCTTAGGGCAAGACGTGGAGGACGTTTGGTCAGAAGTGTTTGAGAGAGGAATGGAAAGCAGATTGCCTGGCAGAGGGAAGCATTACATGTTCCACCAGAGTGTCGAGCAGGGGACACAGAATTGTGCTGGACTGGGCCATTTCCCAATGTGATTTTACTGGCCAGATTTTAAAGGGCTCCAAAGTGGGGTCTTGATAACTGCAAATGAATGGATTTTATGCTTGTGCTAGTCACTAATGCTGGAGGATTTAGTGTCTTTAGTCTTTGCATTGCAATGCCAAGATCCCACGTTTGGGAGATTTTTTGGCAACTTTCATTGATTTTGTAACACATTTTATAAGCCATGTGATTGAAGAACAATATGTTCCCTTTTACAAATCTCTTTTCTATTATTTATTTTTTAAGACTGTGGTCCTAGTCAAAAACAATCAAGTGCTAGCCATGTGCAGTGCCCAATTAATGTAGTATCTGAAGGTGCAGTGAATGATCTTTGCCCATGAGCAGAAAAATCTGGATATAGAGTATGCTTTTGGCATCACCTTGAAGTCAAACCCTCTGCCAAGAGAATTGACATGCATGATTTTACCTGTGCGGAGTAGACTTTGGGCTCACATTGTGGCATTTGGTCGCACCGTGCTCATAGCCCCTTGCCACTGGAACACTCAGGGCATTATGGGCGCCATTCTTTGTTTTTAGTAACTGGAAAGATTGGAAGCTTTTCCCCATTGACTTTTACAAACTCTTAATGCTTTGAATGCCTCACTGAATTTGTGGATACCCACCAAACCATTTCTCAAAGTAGTTGACTCTGTGTCCCCAGAGTACTGAGGCCCTGATTTATACTTTTTGGTGCAAAACTGCACTAACGCAGTTTTGCACCAAAATGTTTAGCACCG
Organism: Pleurodeles waltl; assembly: GCF_031143425.1. Lineage (NCBI taxonomy): Eukaryota > Metazoa > Chordata > Amphibia > Caudata > Salamandridae > Pleurodeles > Pleurodeles waltl. The sequence continues at coordinate 936,629,701 of NC_090445.1, forward strand.
GATTTCCCCATTCCTGAGCACCAGCCATGCACCATATTTATGGAATGGTGCAAGGTGGTGCAAAGGGCAAGCTAGCATAAACAAAAATGACGTTAGTTGGGTGGGACTGGCGGAATGGGAGAAGAGGGTTTTGCACCACAAATGACGTCAGACTGGTTAGAGTAAAAAGAAAATGACTCTAACCAGTCTAGTGTCATTTTCTGACACAAAATCATCCATACCACATGACTCCTGTCTTAGAAAAGACAGGAGTCACACCCACCACCCCAATGGCTAGAACAGGGGACCATTGTCTCCTGGGCATGGCCATTGCACCCTCTGCCATGCAGGGGGCACCAGGTTGGGCCCCCAATAGCACTTTAATTCAAAATAAAAAATGACGAATATATTTATCCTACTTACCTGGAATGGGGCCCCCTCATCCTCTGGTGTCCCTCTGGTCTGGGTAGAGGTGTTCTTGGGGCTTGAGGAGGGCACCTGTGGACCCATTCCATGGTGGTTAACAATGGAAAAGGGTCCAAAGGTCCTTTAACGCTTGGTCTGACCCAGGCATTAAATAATGGTGCAAAGCAAACTTTGCATCATTATTTAGCCCCTCCTCCCACACGTGTATCATTTTAGCACGGGAGTAAATATGGGGCTATGGCGTCAGCACCATTTCTTAGATGGGAAAGCCTACCTTGCATCTCATTGACGCAAGGTAGGTTCACGCATCTAAAAAATTGTGCAAACTCCAATATTTTGACATTAGACGGGTCTAACATCAAAATATAAATATGGAATTAGTTTTGCACTGAATTTGTGTAAAACAAATTCAGCACATATGGGGTATAAATATGCCCCCTACTTTAATTAATGTTGAATGTAGAAATTGAATAAATAGATAATTGAATAGTAGATGGAATACTGATTAATTTTCCTTCTCAAATGTAGTTCTGATTTAACATATGTGTGACAATTGTGTTTAGAGAGTGGCACATGTTTTATCAGTAGTGAGCAAACAGGCTAGGGACAATGAATATTTTAAAATAGGGGCCTGTTCATAACATTTTTATGCAGCACTGTATAGGAAGACACCTTGCTGTGCTGCGTGAGAAGGCAGGAATGTGCTGTATTTAACATTATATTGTGATTCCTGTCCTTTCCTTATGCTGGCACCCTTTGGGCTTTCTAGCGTCAATGCAGGTACCCTTGTGCTGTGGTGCAAGGGTGCCTACATTGCAAATAGAATCGTTTTTGTGCAGGAAGAAGAACGTTTCTGCACAAAAACAATCCACCTCTGAGGCATTTTCCTCTTTCCATATGTGCTGCAGAAAGTAACACAAAAAGAAAGAGGTAAAAACGAGGAGAAATAAAGATATTTCTTCTTGTTACACCTCACCTGGAAAGGCATAGAATTTTGATGCATTCCCAGGTCTACCAGTAATAGTAAATCTGGGGATGCACCAAAAATCCATGGGTGGGTGAATATGAACACCAATGTTCAACCCACAGAACACCTCCCTGGGGCAGACAAATGCAACATAATGATTTGCGCTGCATTGCATTACTCCAGATTTATCAAGCCATTCAGGGCAATGCAAGATAGCCTTGTATGGCTTGGTAAATCTGACTTAGGTTTTGCATTACCTTGTGTCTCCTTGTATGGCACAAGGGTGGTGCAAAACCTTTGATAAATCTGCCCCTGGGTGTGTTTAGCGGGGATACAATTTTAACCTGTAGAAACTTTATTAAAAAGGCTAAGCAAAATGGGCTGTGAAGAAGACCTTTCTGTTGTAGCGTCCTGGCAGAAAAGGCCTATTTGTCTTGAGATTCACTACAACACTGAGTAAACATCCAGAACCAGAATGGAACTCTATTAACCCCTCGGGTGCCTGGGATGAACTGGTCTCGGCCACGGTTGCCTTGTGCCGAGGTCGAGACCAGCTTGCCCAGAACCCGGCCCATGGGGAGGGATGGAAGGTTGAATCGCTTCCCCTGCCAACCCGAACCCCCCCCACACCCACCCACCCAGTGACGTGTGATAATGTCAGACCTCATCAGAGGTCACCCCAAAGCCCTGTATGAAAGCATTTCTCTTCTGATCAGGGTGTGGGGGCGGGCAGAGAGGCATCAAAGGAAAGGCCTTTCCTTTCCTTTGATGTCTTTCTGAGTATTTCTGCAGCCTGATCGAAATGCCCACTAAACACCTGGGAGTTTTTTTTTAGATATATATATATATATATAAATAATGAAAGGGAGCGACTCCTTGGACAAGGGTGGCTCCCCTAGGGGGCAAATTCATTTTAGGCCATTTCTGCCCCCCTTGGCGGCAGATCAGCCTATTTTAATCAGGCTGATCTGCCCGAAAGTGTTGCAGAAACCACTAGCCACCAGGGATATTTTTTTTTATTTGTTTTTGCAGATGGGGAGCAGCCTCTTAGGCAAGGGTCGCTCCACTGGGGGGGCAAATTTATTTTCGCCATTTCTGCCCCACTTGGGGGCAGATGGCCTATTTTTCTTAGGCCGATCTGCCCCCAAGGGGGGCAGAAACCACTTAGGCACCAGAGGTTAGTGTGTGTGTGCGTGTTTTGTTTGGGGGGCAGCCCCCTGTCCAAGGGTTGCTCACCATGGGTGCCATTACTGTTGGCCACAGATCAGCCTATTTTCATAAGGCCCATCTGCTGCAAGGGGGGCAGAAAGTCCACCAGACACTCACCTCAAATAAATGGGACAAAGTTGTTTTGCCCACCAGTGGGCAGATGGGGCAATTACCCCTGATCCACTCCCAGGAGTGGGGTGGAAGCACAAAGCCTACTAGATGCCAGGGAATTTAAAAAACATAAACTAGTGGGGTGGTGGCTATCAATCAGTATGGGCATGGTTATGCCCCACCCCAACTCAAGAGGGCGACAATCTTTCAGCTCTCCCTCACACACTTAAAGATTTTATGCAATGGCAAGCAAGAGGACATTTGATTAGTTTGGGTTTTGGTTTTACATTTGGGCCATGAGATCTTGTCTAACACTCAAAATCGACTCACTTGGAATGGTGAGGGCTGCACTTTTTGGACTTTTGGACACTGCCATGTAGAAAAATCTATGAGACCTGAACACATCTGAAAACTAAACATCTGGGTGAGTCCAGGGTGGTGTGCTTCATATGCGCCCCGCATTATTTTCTTACCCACAATGCCCTGCAAACCTCCGACTTTGCTTCAATTCACACATTTTTCCCACATTTCTGTGATAGAACCTTCCGGAATCTGCAGGAATCAACACAATTCCTACCACCCAGCCTTGCTGCATCTATACCGATAGAAATTCTCCTCCACTTGTCAGCCTAAAAACTTTTTTTTTTCCAAACTGCCTTTTTGGACCCACTTTGGTTCCCCCTCAATTTCGACATGTTTTTGGCTCTTCCCTGTCACAGGCACTTGGCCCACCTACCCAAGTGAGGTTTCATTTTTATCGGGAGGCTGAGGGGAACGTTGGGTGGTAGGAAATTTGGGCTGGTGCAGTGATCTCACACAGAAATGTAGGGAAAATATGATTTTTTAGCTTAATTCGAGGTTTGCTGAGGATTCTGGGTAAGAAAACATTGGGGGATCCACGCAAGGCACACCTCCTTGGACTCCCTCGGGTATCTAGTTTACAGAAATGTCTGGGTTTGGGAAGTTTCCCTAGATGGCTGCTGAGCCCAGGACCAAAAATGCAGGTGCCCCTGCAAAAAAAGGTGTTTTATATTTGATCTTTTTGATGTGTTCACGTGGAGTTTTGGGGCATTTCCTGTCAGTGGCACTAGGCTTACACACACAAGTGAGGTACCATTTTTATCGGGAGATGTGGGGGAATGTTGGGTAGAAGGAAGTGTGTGGCTCCCCTTAGATTCCAGAACTTTGCAGCACCGAAATGTGAGGAAAAGGTGTTTTTGTTGTCAAATTTTGAGATTTGCTAAGGATTCTGGGAAACATAACCTGGTGTGAGCGTCACAAGTTGCCCCATCCTGGGTTTCCCTAGGTGTCTAGTTTTCAGAAATGTCCAGGTTTGTTAGGTTTTCCTAGGTGCGGGATGAGCTAGAGGCCAAAATCCACAGCTAGGCATTTTGTAATAAACAGGTAAGATTTCTGTGGGAAAATGTGATATGTCCATGTTGTGTTTTGGGGCATTTCCTTTTGCGGGCACTAGGCCTACCCACACAAGTGAGGTACCATTTCTATTGGGAGACTTGGGGGGATGCTGAGTGGAAAGAAATTTGTGTTTCCTCTCCGATTCCAGAACTTTCTATCCTCGAAATGTGAGGAAAAAGTGTTTTTTTGCCACATTTTGAGGTTTGCAAAGGATTCTGGGTAACAGAACCTGGTGCGAGCCCCACAAGTCATCCCATCCCGGATTCCCCAAGGTGTCTAGTTTTCAAAAGGGCAAAGGTTTGGTAGGTTTCCGTAGGTGCCGGCTGAGCTATAGGCCAAAATCCACAGCTAGGCACTTTCTGAAAAACTAATCTGATTTGAATGAAAAAATGTGATGTGTTCATGTTGTGTTTTCTGACAGGAACACCAGGCCTACCCACACAAGTGAGATACCTTTTATCGGGAGACTTGAGGGAACACAGAATAGAAGAACAAATGTTATTTCCCCTTGTCTTTCTCTACATTTTTTTCCTTCAAAATGTAAGACAGTGTATAAAACAGACGTCTATTTCAGAAATGCCCTGTAATTCACATGCTAGTATGGGGACCCCGAAATTCCGAAAGACTGCTTCTCAACACCTTATCTTGTGCCCATTTTGGAAATACAAATGTTTCCTGGATACCTATTTTTCACTCTTTATATTTCACCAAATGAATCGCTGTATACCCGGTATACAATGAAAACCCATTGCAAGGTGCAGCTCATTTATTGGCTCTGGGTACCTAGGTTTCTTGATGAAGCTACAAGCCCTATATATTCCTGAAGAGTCCAGCAGACATAACGGTACATTGCTTTCAAGAATCTGCCATAGCTAGAAAAGTTATAGAAGAAAACGTGTACAGAAATGGCTCTATTTTCACCTCAATTTCAATATTTTTTTATCTCAGCTGGTACTTTCAGTAGGAAATCCTTGAAGGATCTACACAAATGACCCCTTGCTGAATTTAGAATTTCATCTACTTTTCAGAAATGTTTAGCCTTCCAATATCCAGCATTGGTTTCACACCCATTTCTGTCACTACATAGAAGGAGGCTGAAAGCACAAACAATTGTAAAAATGGGATATGTCCCAGTAAAATGCCAAAATAGTGTTGAAAAATGTGCTTTTCTGATTCAAGTCTGCTTGTTCCTGAGAGCTGGGAAGATTGTGAGTTTAGCACTGCAAAGCCTTTGTTGATGGCATTTTCATGGAAAAAGATGCAAGCTTTCTTCTGCAGCCCTTTTTTCCCATTTTTAAAAAAGAAACAACATTTTAGCTGTATTTTGGCTAATTACTTGGTCTCCTCCAGGAGAACCCACAAACTCTGGGTACCTCTAGAATCCCCAGGATGTTGGAAAAAAAGGATGCAAATTTGGCGTGGGTAGCTTATGTGGACAGAAAGTTATGAGGGCCTAAGCGCGAGCTGCCCCAAATAGCCAAAAAAAGGCTCCACACCTGAGGGGGAAGGGCCTGGCAGCGAAGGGGTTAATAAGCTTGCACTATTCCTCTCTTTACACGTTATTAACAGTTTTTCATTTCTCGGCAAAGCACATTCCCTGTGTGTGTGCTTCAACCATTTCCGGGAATGGACGATCATGAATGATACCACTTATTGCATTTCTCTCCAGAGCATTATAATTAATGAAGCTGGTAATCACAGTCTGCGTTCTGCATTGAAGGAAACATATTACTAATCTGACCCCTAGACCACATTTGAACATAACCAGTGCCAGAAACGTTCACCTGCAGTTTTGTCATCTGCATTGCACATATGTCTCGAAAAGTGAAAATGTGAAGCGTCCCCCATGGATAGACGAAAATCAATTTATCATCCCTGTTAGCTAGGAATGCAATTTAACTGGGGACATTGTTATCAATTAATTGAAGAAAGAATTAAGGCATATGAGATTGATTCAAAACAAGGTATTTAATTTTCCAACTAGTTTAACTTAGAATATAAAAAAAAAAATACAATTACACCCCACACAATTCGAAACCTGCGTTACAAGATTCATACATAAATTATTTCCTTGCACAATTCACTGTTTCCTAAATTCTCCTTATATTCTCTGGTTCTGAACAACGTCAAATATATTGATTGAATCTTTTGACATGTATTATAAAAATTATATTTATATTTACCTACTTTGCTCCGAATCACACTGTGTTGGCAAAGTATTTAACTTGTGTTGACTGCACAAGGCAGAGTTTTTGGATTACTAATGGTCTATGTCCTATACCAGCAAATTATGTTACGATTAATCCACAGCGGTTTGGCTCGAATCGTAGCGAGCTGGAACACACCCACAACAATTCCAAGAAGTGGGAGAACAGGACAGAGTCAGTGACATAGAATGGTAAGCGGTGCCGGCGAAAGGTAAGGAATTCTGCAAGAAGAGGTGCTGACTGTGGCGCAGGTAAATCGGAGATGGTAAGGGACGCGCGTGATTGTGTTGGGCCACAGAAGACTCAAAAACACAGTGACAGGGCAGATAGGGCTTTCTCCGTCAACAGTACAGCTTCTGGGATGAAGGCTAATAGGAAGACACATAAGAGAATGGGGTAGAGAGAGGACAGAAAAAAACAAGAATTTGGGCATCAGCGCCAATGAAGGAGGATGAACAGTCGGTTGTCTGTTATACAAGCAAGGATAGGGGGATTAAAATGATAAATATTGTTAATATAGGATTTTTTTAAACAGAGGGAGAAAATTACAGTGAGAGGCAGATAGGCTAAAAATGTGATAATGTGAAATAGTTCTTCCCCTCATTCACACTTATGTGAAGGCGCTTCCTCCATGCAGGTCCAAGCATGACCCCCAGTACACAATTCTCCCTCGAAAACTGATAGTCATTTTCATGTACTGGCTTGCCTTGGCAATGGTCAGTGATTGATGGGATGGTGGAAGACTCCATCATAGCAGGGTGAGAACATTCAGGCCCCCTCCACCGGGTCTCGATAATGGCCAGAAGAAATGAGCAGAAGAGGGAATAGAGAAAGAGGAAGAGTCATTGAGCAATAAATAAAAAAGTAAATGACAGTTGGGATAAAGGGCCAGTTTTTTTTTTTTTTTAAATGTACAAACAATATATGTGAGAGAGAAAGAAGAAAAGAAACACAACGGTTTATAGGAGAAGCAGGGATGGGAAATGATCTACAAGAGGGAGATAGAGAAAAACAAGAGCTGGAGAGAAGAAAGGTAGCAAGCGTTTTTGAATAATCAGGGTAACAGCTGTACGGTTTCATGGTATGTTTCAACAGGTCCAGGTGCAATGGAATGACCAGCAAAAGTGAGAACAGCATCAAGTCTATGAAATAAGTAGAGAATGGGCCTCTGGAGGCAGGGGCACTGTTTAGGGGAGGGACACTGGAGACATAGGCAAGCGAGGAGTTAGCACGGGAAATGTCCTTGAACTCCATAAACAGAGTCAGTAATGACCGACTCTCCTTGTAACTTTGATATGTTGAAAACTATCCGCTTGTCATTCAAAATCCCACGCAAGTTTGCTTCCTTCTTCTCAGTTTTGGATTGTTCAGCGGTTCCCTTGAGTTTGTATAGTTTGTCTACCTGTACCTTGTTATCCCTATTCCTACTGCAGAGTTCTGTCCTGCTTCTCCTGTCTCAGGGATGTATCCTTCTTAACCTATGACTCATCAGTACTTCTACCACTGGCGAATGGTATATGGCCTACAGAGGTTATCTGATCCAGTTCTTTGATTCAATGCTCTGACTGCTCACCAAACATCGCAAGCCGCAAATGTAAGACTGCAGCTCCAGTAGAGTGCAGTATGTATCTTCTGCTGTCCACCCTGGATCTTCTGCTTTCCACACTACCTCCCTCTCCCCCCCTTCTCTAAATGCACTTGAAAATGGGTTTCTATTTCCATTTCTGAGCTGTAGTAGAGAGGAAGATTCAGACTAGCATTGAAGACCTGCTGCACCACTTGCCAATCTTGAGAAAAGCCTGGATGTGGAAAGCGTTTATTGAAACAATCCAGGAGCTAGATAGACAGTTAAAGACAGGAAGAAAGAGGAAGAGAGGAAGAAAGTGTGAAAAAGAAAAGAGGAAGACTAGTGAGACATGGAGGTAAAATGTGGTATTAACAATATGAGATTGAGAAATCGAGTGGAAATTCGCACCTAAATATAAGGAACTGTGGAGAATCAAAGTTAAAGTTGAATGTAGAAAATACAAATTAAACAAAGCAGACATCAGCAGGATGAGAGAAAATTTATCATATGGAGAGAAGAGAAAAAAGGGAAAACAGTATGACATAAAGGAAAGACAGAGGGGAAAAGAGGCAGAAAATGTGAGTCTAATGAGAGGCATCAGGTAGAATCAAGACATGGACAAAACAAGCTGTGGATCCTATAGCAGTGAGTGTAGTGCAGGAGCTTGGGTTGAGTACCTGGGGAAAGTTAGTTGTTTGCATTTCTGTGGAAAACCAGAAGGACATTAGTTGTGTACCTGCAAGGGTTCAGCAGTCTTTCTAGGAAAGCGGCTGTCCCAAGGAGCTCACTGATGCCAGTGTAGGGCTGGCAGGTGCTGAATTAGGGGCCTGTAAGGGAACAAAGACTTGCATGCAGGGATGCAGTTATCAATTGTAGGGGAGCTCTTCCGGGCCTTTTCAGGCACTTGCAAAAACTCAACTTCATCTTTGAGGGACCCGTTGGATGCCCACAGGACCTTAACATGGTGCCTGCAAGAGCTCAGTGTTGAGTGTTTGCCGCATCTTCAATAGCTGTCTGTAGGAGTTATTTTTAGTGCCAGCCGGAGCTTATAGAAGTATCAGTTGGGGGCCAGCAGCATCATAGGTGCCAGAAGGTCAGTTGCGTGTCTGCAGGAGCACCACTGAGTGTTTGCAAGAAGCTTTACTGTGTTCCTGTGTAAGTTCTGTTTAGTGCTTAAAATAGCTCAGTGTTATGTCTGTATAAGCTAGATTGAGTGCCTGTAGCCACTTATAGGGGTCACTGCAGGTGCTAACAAAGATGTCACCAGGAGCTCAGTGGAATGGGAACTTGAAGTGCAAATTTGTGAAACTGACTGATATATAAATGTATATATATATATACACATATATATGTATATCTATATATATATATATATATACATATAATATATATATATATACATATATGTAAGCAGTTAACATGCCATACGTTAACTTATACTCTATTTCACAACAAACACATGCTGAAAGTATTGAACAATTCAGGAGACACATTGCATCATTTTCCACTGGATATTATATTGACTTGAAATGGTCTTGTGAACACCCACTGTAAAACTGCACCCACACACCAGGAATACATAATAGTAATATTTTTTGTCAATTTGGAAAGCACGAATCAGAGACTTGTGCAAAAAGAGCAGTGGGGGCAGTGTGAGAAGAGGCTATGATGATATTAACTGCTACCATACCCTCAGTAGGCGTCAGAGCTACAGCCATCTGTGCCTTTCACTTCACTCAGCCTGAGGTGTCAGACCAGGAGGAACAAAGCATATGGCACTCAGCCTCATTCCATTTCTAGTTTTCTTGTGTCTCTTTGTTAAATATGTTCATTAAATGTGGAATTACTTTCATTGCTACTTTTCTAATAAAAAAGCACATTTGTTGTACATGGCAGAACCCACATGCACAAACCCCAATAACCAGGACGCAGAGTGTCCTAATGTTCTCACATATACTTAATATATATTAGCACACAATATAAAAATAATATCAATAATATTTGTGTTATGTAAATTGCTTCATTTTTTTCCATGTGACATTTTCAAATGAAACTGGGTTTTGAAAATGTTGATGATGCTGTTATTTTCACAGAAGATGTTATTTCGATTGAAATCGAGAAGTATTAACTTGGTCAAGGTAGGGATTGTAATATATATACCGTGGCTTGCTTTTCTTGTGTTCCTTACATTTCCATCACACAATGTGACTCACAATGTATTTATGTGTTTACCCTTTCTGGAGTTTTAAGCCTTCTTAAGGAGATTTAAGAGTAACTATGGGCTACAGTCCGAAAATATTTTGTACACCTAACTTTTTATTTGGGTGCATTGAAAAAGCTATTCAAAACAGTACATTCCACAAAGAAGAAGGGTTTTGTGAAATTTTACGAATGTAAATTTAGATACCGTTGTAAAAAAATCTACTAACATAGTGGATTTTTCACGTTCGTAAAACTATGTCTCGGAGTTGGGAAAGCAAGAGTTTCTGTGGTGGGGTCCCAGCAAAAAGCCTAGAGCGCCCACAAACTGAAAGATTGTGGGCATTAGCAACAATTTTGCAGGTAATCTCTCTCTTGGTACAAGTGGGATACGTCAGTCAAACGTAGGAGCACATCGCATGTGGAAAGGAACGCTGTCATATTTTATAGAGGGTAGATGACAAGATTTCTGCACAAGGAAAAAAAAATTCCATAAGGAAAAAATAAAATGCAAATGTGCAAACACACACTGCTAGAGAATTTACTCCTGTTTTACTTTTCGCAGAAGTACAACATGATAATAGTAATGAATGAGCAAGTAAGTGGCCGCTGTATATCAAAACAGCATTAGTTCATGCGTTTATTAGTTTCAAGGTGAAATTAGAGGTCTTCCTCTCAGCGCGAATTGTATCCTTGTCACACAAAACAGACACAGAAAGAAAAGAGTACAAAAAGACAGGCAGAGGCAATGGGATAGAGAGGGAAGGGGGGATTGTTTTCTAGTGCTCTCTGAGTACTTCGATAAAATAATTCTAAACAGCACTGACAATCCATAAACTATCGTTCTATACACAGATTTTATTATTAACGCCACCTAGACACATAGGTCCTACCATAGAATCTGGCAGGCGCAGGACTTCCATTATAAGAGTGCATTGAGGCCTGGGGACTCTTAATGGGGTTGAAAGGAAAGCGGCCACTTTTAGGCCGATATCTTGCATTTTCCAAATTAAATCGATCTCCTAGTTCCTAGGCTCAGGTATCTACTTTTGTTTTGGTGTTTCACTCGAATTATTCTGAGGATGTATTCTTCGTCATAGGAAGGCCACAATTCAGAACTTCCTCTGGCCACCCCACTGAAAATAAAAGGCAGTGCGGGCTCATAACCAGGTGCAGTTTGGCTAGTTATTTATCTACTAGTTTAATATAATTCAACTGGATCACGGGCAGACTAAGACGTCTTACACAGAGCCCTATTGCAATTAGATTAAAGCAGACGACCATAAATGGAGCAAAACAAGCAACTGGTTAAACAGTGGTTGAAAAGAGATCAGTCTTAGTTCAGATAGAGGTGGTATAGGTCAGTGTTTAGGTGTTTTGTGTATTTTAGGAGTGGACAAATGACAGTGAGATTAAAAAGGAGAATTCTGCCCTCCAAACGAAATTGCCAAAAATGATCCACTCTCCTACTTGACAAAATTACCTGTATTAGATATCAGATTTCCTTTGAATTGCGGACGTACGGTTGGAGGCTGCTGAGGCATTCGAGCATGTAATCAAATATAACATTTTGACCCTTTGTCATCTCAATTAGTTTGTACTTGAAACTCAAGCGCTCAGAACTAACCATGGAATAATGGTCTTTCGTGCAATGAAGCTCTGGCCACTGTGATGTGCGAAGTACAGAACATGGAGCAGCACCAAATTTACCAAGAGCTGCCTGCCTATGACGTCACTGGTGGTGCTCGAGCCAAGCCGGGCTACCTGGCTTGATGCTCAGCCCCTTAGCAGATCTAGGCCCAGATTCAAAGTCCTTCATACAGCAGAGTGCCTTGTGAAAATTGCAGCACTGTGCTGCACAGAAGAGAGAAAGCGGCACAGCACCAGAAGAAGCAAGAACCGCCAACCGAATGTCACTGGAACTGACTGTTCTGCAGGGCACTGAACCTTGCATTAGAGCACAGCCGTTACATGCTGATATGTAAGGCAACAAACCACTTGACCCCCAACATGCACCTTCTCCCCCACTTGTTAGAAGATGGTGTAAAGGCAGATCAGACTACATTATCAGACGTACCTTTGTGCCAAAACCTATACTTTTTGCGGTAACTCTCCCCTGACGCACTCCCTTGCGTACGTTACCTTAGGGTTGGCACAGAGAGGTTTGGACCCTGTGAGGGTTAGCATTTTGGACAAAACACATTTTTTGCATACACGTTCATAAATTGTGTCGCACACGCGCCAGTGCAAAGCTTTATTACATTTCATCTTATCAGTCTGAACTTGTTCAATAGGGACAGTTACAAGCACTGATTCCACTTTTTAGTACAATTTGTCTGTTTTCAATAACAATGGTGAATGCTATTCTTGAAATGAGTTATTCCACAATGTTCTTTTCTGTTCTTTTATACTAGAAGTTGAATTACAGTCTGTCACAATAGCCTTCAACGACTCATTGAGGCCCTTCGCAGCACAAATAACAAAACGTAGCAGAACATCGCGCGATTTTATTTATTTTGGTTTATCGTTAGTATAATATCGTTTACCTACGAATCGTATAAACGTCAGTAAAAACAGTAAAACATATACCTATTTACATTATTATGTTAATGTTCCTATGAGCGGAGGATCCTCTTAGTTTACAATTCCATTTACTTTCACATCAGCATCAGGACAGTTAATTCTGAATCTAGGAATCTATATTAATAACTATTATCATTTGAATTCAAGCTTAAGTTTAAGGCTCGCCTATGGTGTGACAAGATTAAAAAATCTAAATGTTGAAGTAGCCTTGCTAGGCGAACACTGTTCTAAATATACGTTTTGCCTTATGTTTGCCCTGCAGTGCCAGTAAGACAAGACGTGAAAAGGCAAATTTCGTGCACAATTCGCCCTGAGGTGGCACCGGAGGAACTGTAAAAAGCGCAATTGAAGTTGAGGAAAGAAACTTAGATAAATCGGGGGTTTGCCCAACAGTTGGGCAGAGGGCATGGTAAGGGGACTGTAGTACTGTAAGAGGCTGGGGCAAAGGCGACTACATTGTCTTTACCTACAGCTTCACATCGTCTGAGGGCAACTGACAAATAAAGAAAAATTACTCCCCAGTTGAGAGTATTAAATCAATCATGGCAAATTTTACAACATTTCACAAGAGCGTCATTAGTTGATGTTTCCGATTTGTGGAATTCAGTGTAACTTAGAAGCCGTAATTATTGGATATGTGACCTAGAAGCTTTAAAACACTAGTACGTGATGAAAGAATGTACCAATTGCTTCTACTGGCGTAACAGCATGGAGGTAAAAACAATGGCATGGAATAGTTGCCTGTAGGAAGTTAATCAATAGCATCCTGTAGAGAGTACGAATCGCTGAATCATGCGTATTTGTCAGCTGCAAATTAATCTTAAACACTTTCAGCAACTGTGTCACAGTGTATCCATCAAAGTGCTTTGAAACTACCCAATCTATTTACTACATCATCAAGATACATTTCACATGACGCATGCAGCAGCTCCATGTTCCGATGTAAGTATAGCTCGAAGTATGCAGTAGTGCGAGGCCTTCAATATTTTTTCCCTGAGCCCCGCCCAAAGCAAAATGGTTTGAAAGTGGGGTCCTCCTCCAAAACTTTATGGCGAGGTTTAGGAGAGAAGGAGGGTTAGGCCTGAATGCAGGGATACCTTTCTGTAGTTCATAATCTACTATAAATATGAGATTGATAAAAAGCAAATGCATCAAACTAAAACAAAAATTGATGAAAAACTCTAGTCTGCATACTCGGTGTGCCCCACACACTCCTGGGTCCACATGCAACTAGACCTAGTGTACTAATTAGGGTGGCTACCTGGCAATGAGGCAAATTCTGGACAGGACTGTAAAAAATTCAGGAGAGAGGGTCAAAATTCAAGACAAAAATTCAGGACAAAGGGTAAAAATTCAGTACAAAAATTAAAGAACAAACGTCAGTTTTACAGACACACCCAAGAGTGGTCATGCCTCACTATGTTGTCAGTGCATTTATTTACTCTTTTTTTAACATAGCACTATTTATTCACTGTGGTCTTTTTGTGATTGCCTCCTGGTATGCTCCATTCAGGGATCACATTACGTCCTTGTTCAGTAGTAAATTAATGCCCTTCAGCTCCGTGTCAATGCCATCACCCCTTCTCAAATCTATCCAATCTTTGTTATAGAGAAACAGCAACATTTTGATTATGTTTCCGAACATTTAAAAACCCCTGGCAAACAGTTTGGGAAACATTAAGGTAATCAACCTTATGTTAGTTTAAACAAATTGAACAAAAATATCTGGCTAACACCAACCGCTTTCAACCTAAAAAAAATTAATAAGGCAGGGCAGATGGTGTGGGCGACAGTCTCACACCTAATGTCAGGATGTGAGGTACCCACAACTTGTCTGTAGTCTCACAGCACTAGAGTGTATGTCTGGGACTCTACAGACTACCAATCAAAGATAATAAAAGAGGAGGATGAAATCGAGATCAAATGGGAGATCCACGACAAGTGATTCAAAGCGTTGTTGCTAAGAACTGGGTAGATAAGGAACAGAAGAACAAGATAGGACAATTCCTAAAATCAGACAAGATGGGCCCACCAAGACTACCGGAAGGTAATGGGTACCTGGGGAGTTGTCTCTGCGCACAGGAGAGAAACAGAAGAGGCACTCTCAAGTGGTTGACCAAGCAATATCCATCCACCTTGGCAAACTCTTTTGGTGCAATGGTCCACTGTTCGTGCTTGTGAAGGGTGAGTAGGGGCCAGACGCCTTGAAAGGTTGTGCAAGGCAATTGCCCGCTGTGTCCATGTCTTTAAATGGTTTTGAAATTGAGCAAAAGCCAAACTAGTGATCTGGGTTATCCCTAAGCTTTAAGTACATATAGAATCTTCAAAATATTTGGGATTTAAATTGCCCAAACAAAAAGTAAAAATGTAAAAATGTAATTAGTGTTTCTTTAACATATGGTACTGTTTTCCCCCCACATATACAATTAGATCTCAGATTAAACTGGGAACCAGTTACCTTTTGATACCTAGTGATTAATATCTACCATTCTCCCACTGATTTTCAGGATGGAAAGCTCAGCAGAGCGTCACGGTCCCTCCAAATCCAGTTTGCTTTTTGGTCTTCTCTTCTGCTTTCTGTAGAGGGCCACGTGGCACTAGTGAAGATGGTGCCTACCCCAATGATAGTATTATTTTGCAAACCTTCTCCTGCTTGTCCTTCATTCCTTCTTCAGACATGCCACACATATGATTTGGTCGCTGCGGCATCATCAGGTAGCTCTTTCCATTGTAAAGCTACCTATGACTGCGGGTGGATTAGGTCTTCTGGACTTAGACTGCTATTATTCAGCTACACTGGTCCAATGGGTGGCCCGCTGGCTTTCTGCCCACCTTCCTGAATGAGATGGGGTTTATCAGTAAAGACTCTTAAGGAAGGCTTAATGCACTGCTCATTTTTCCCTACTGACCATTCTACGGCTCACCATCTGGGGTTATTGTTATCATGCACAGCTTTCTCTTCCCTTGATATAACCTGTAAACTCACTGACACAAAGAAACCCTGTGCTCCTGCGCTACCTTTGCTAAGCCTTCCCACTTGCACATGCCGGCTGTGCTCGTAGCAACTCCATCAGTGGCATGCTGCAGGTGTCTTAAAATAGGGGGATTTGTTTCTGGACAGTGAGCTACTAAATTTCCAAACCCTTGTAGCAGACTTCCATCTTCACCACGGCCAACTCCTTACTTACAACCACCTTAAATAATCATTAAATGCCCTATTTCATGTCTGCCACCTAGCACTAACCCTACAAGAGGTGTGCCAGAAGCTCTACACCAAATGTGCCTTTGTTACCTACCCAGTTTCACCTGAATTATAAAGGGCTTCCCTGTGGTGAGATATGAATCACTCCGAGAAAATGGCTTAGATAAAGAGAGATGTTTTAATTTCTTGAGCAGTATGGCCCAGGCAGACATGTGTCCAGCCCCTCCCTAAGCTCCAAAGTGTACCTAACCTGTCACTGGCAGATGTAGCTCACATCTAGGCATGCCTCCCTTTGTTGTCTTAGTCAGCTGGGCTCCACACCCAGTGGGAGGGGAAACTGCCACAGAACTGCTTTGGAGTGCCACAAAGGAGGGCTTACCCATCAATTTAGCCAAACCTCTAGGTGGGGACAGGGAGCTCTAAAGAAGGTTTCTGCAATGTTGCTGATGTTAGACCACCCTCCCCCTGTCCCCAACCACAAGAAGTGTAATTTAGAAACATTTTGCCAACTTTATGCCTGGAGAATGGTCAGTGACTGGGATCACTGTGGAAGCTGCAGTAATTGGTTCAGATTTGATAGTCTGCTGAAGGGGATCTGACTTCCACAAATGTTTCTAATACTGTAGATAAACTTTCCACCTCAATGAACTTGGTCCTTCTATATGCCCCCACTCCATCACAGTATGTTACATGGTCCAGCATGACCAAATAACCCGCTGGCGGTTTGTGCTTTCTGCCACTATTTTTGAATCAAGCTTAAACATTCATATCTACAGTTCTACTTGTTAGATATGTGTCATTTGGTGTAGTTTTATTTATTACAATTTAATATCATTTCCTAAATTAGTTTGGGACTATGCTTGTGTTTTTTTTTTAGTTTATTCCTGCTTGAGTACAGCATAAATACTATACACATTGCCTCTAGGGTCAGCCTGACTGTTTTTGTGCCAGGCTACCCAGGGGTTAAGCATAAGTTTATTTAGTGGTTCACCCTGACAAGGATTGTTTGGTGATTTCTACCACGGATATTTTAATTCAAACATTTCCCAACCTTATTTTGGGAGAGATCTGAGCAGTTGAATAAGTGTAAATTAGCACTAGCCAGAGGTTCCATTTTGTTAAGTCAGTGTATTCCAGAGCCTTTTTTTTCTATGCATCTCACATTATGTACACATCAAACCATCTTCCTTGAAAATGGTGTTCTTGTGACAATCTCTCTGCAGGTTTACTTAGAGAGTACCTACTGCAGGCAAATATATTATTCTTCACAAACTACAGTGTAGCTGGTTGTAGTCGTGTGGGCTTATTGCCCATATCCTATGGGTTTTGTGGATGGGAATAACCTTCTACGATGGTAAAACACAGAACTATTGACCCTCCTCTGGGAAGGAAGAACAAAAGTCATAAGCCTGCCCGGTTCCCTTCGCCTGGGCGTCAAAAAGAGCCTGCAATCTTAAACGATATAGACACTCTTATTGAGGAGGTGGAGAGTCTTCTGTGTTGTGATGCTGTTACAAACCCATGTTTGAAGAAAGCTATGGGCAGAGTTGCTCCTATTTTTACTAGGCAGCAAAAGTCTAATACCTCTGCCTCAAATTGGCATGATCGAATTCTAAATGTAGATGCTTTCACCTCTTCCGACTCTCAGCCAACTGAGACAAATAATTATGCTTTTTTAATCACCATTCCAGCGCTAAACCTTATACCGCTCTCATCCGTAATAGTGTGCACAAATAGATGTGTGCCTCTCTCGCCAGAGTCCCGAGGTGTGCCTGTTAAGAAAGGCCTGCCTAATGATATTCACAACCTGGCTGTGAGCGAGTTGGCGACACCCTCTGTTTCGGCGCCCATCACTTCACCTGCAGCCAATTTGTCAGGCACACTTAATGTAGTTCAGGCAATTCAGAACCTTCAATCAGAGGTCTTTACCCTTAGATCACAAGTCACCAGGTTGACAGTAGAACTAGGAGAATTGAGATTTCCTGTTAAACCAGCAGGACTTAGTGTGAACATTGAAAAACCCCTCTCTACCTGTGGGTTATTATTGGAGGAAAGGAATAGAAAGAGAAATGAGAGCATTGCCTTGCACATCACTCCTCGCCCCACTGCATGTCTTCATATTGGCACTGTCAATTCTAAGTCAACTAGCTTGACTCTGTCATGGAATGAGTCTCGGCTAACCCAGTAGGTGGTCCTTTGGGTGGTAAGAATACCTGGGTGCCCCATAAGGAGGGTTCAGTGGGGGCTGGGAGTGGGCCCATGTCGAGTTGTCAGGGCCCTCCAAGGATGGAGTGATACCTAATGCTTTGGTGATTTTGTTGCCACTAACATCAAGAGGGTGATCAACTCTTGCCAAATAGGCCTGTGCTAACATTTCCACGACTGATGAGCAAATATTCACTGGTTCCTCTGGTAAAATCTCAGAAATGTGTAAATATTCATGACTCAATCTGGTCTAGCAGATTTGGATGTAAATTCTTCAGTGGAACTCGGGAGCACAGTGCTAGTTTTGTTTCTTCATTTTTTCCACTAAGTTCGTGCTTAATAAGCGGGGCTCCAGAAGGATGACATCCTTGAAGAACAGAATGCCTTTTTTCAAGAACTGCAACGGAAGTACACTACTATGTGGCCATACAGTTTTAAAAAGCTTTAAAGCTAGTATTCTCTCTTGTGGCCATGCACACTGTGACATGTTCTCCCTACTGTGCGTACAGTAAACATAATATGTGCTAATGAGGCTGTATGATAGAGTACCAGGGAGTAGTTCATTTACTGTGTTTATGATCTGTAGACAGCTGTCTGCTATTAGACCTTAGAAGTAAGAGAAAGTTAGCTTACTAAAGAAATGGTAAACAGACTACATACCTTCACACTTGATCAGCAATAAAGGCGGTCAGAAGGAGGCTAACCAACACTTTAAATACACGTTTTCATTGTTCTACCTTGGTCGGCCATCCTCTGAAGGACTTAAAAATAAAGTAGAATAAAGCCTCCCAATCCTACAGGAGGTGCTCCTTCATGTATGGCACACAAAATATACAAATTGTGTCTGATGCACCTACCCCGAATATCCCACAAACCTACCAAATGTTCATCAGAGGCCAAAGCCTCAAAATAATTCAAATTGTTTGTTGATGCCTACATCCCAATTGTCTGAGCCCACAAATAAGACTGTTATTCTCAAATACGTTTTATTTTAAGAAACAACAAAGTACTGAATGTACAGTGTAATGAAAACCAATGTTCCAAGGTCAGGTCTTCTGTGGATTGCTTGATCCTGCCCCAAGGCTTTATTCTTGGTGCTTAGCATCCTGGGAATTGGAGATCCAGGTTTTGGCCAGGTGAACACTCCCCGCACGCACAGCACCACCTAGCCGTGCCCGTGTCTCCCCACCCCGCCCTCGCTGCTGCCAAGGGATTGAGGCCCTCCTGGACCTGATCCTCCCTGGTGTCTAGTGGTAAGCATTAGTGAGTTTTGTTAATTTCTTTTTCTTTTTCACTTTTTCTTGTATTTGCACTCCTTCATTTGCACTTTCCTTGTTTGTGCCTTTTTCTCTTTTTTACCCATTTTTTCACTCCGTCTCTGCTTCCTGCCTCTGCTTCCCTGCGGCCCCACCCCCCTCGTGCCCCCATTCGCCCCGCCTCCCGCCTCCCAGCTGCTCCTCCCTCCATCCTCCCCTTCTTTATGGCGGTCGCTGCGCGCTGAGGTGAGCGACCCCTGACCTGTTTTGGCCAGGTGAGCCCTCCCCGCGCGCACAGCACCACCTAGCCGTTCCTGTGTCTCCCCACCCCACCCTCGCTGCTGCCAAGGGATTGAGGCCCTCCTGGACCTGATCCTCCCTGGTGTCTAGAGGTAAGCGTTAGTGTGTTTTGTTAATTTCTTTTTCTTTTTCACTTTTCTTGTATTTGCACTCCTGTATTTACACTTTCCTTGTTTGCACCTTTTTCTCGTTTTTACCCGTTTTTTTCACTCCGTCTCCCCTTCCCGTTGCTGCATCCCTGCCACCCCGCCCCCCTCGTACCCCCATTCGCGCTCGCCTCCCAGCTGCTCCTTCCTCCCTCCTCCCCTTCTTAATGGTGGTCGCTGCGCGCTGAAGTGAGTGACACCTGACCTGTTTTGGCCAGGTGAACACTCCCTGCGCGCACAGCACCACCTAGCCGTGCCTGTGTCTCCCCACCCAGCCCTTGCTGCTGCTAAGGGATCGAGGCCCTCCTGGAACTGATCCTCCTTGGTGTCTAGTGGTAAGCGTTAGTGTGTTTTGTTAATTTCTTTTTCACTTTTTCTTGTATTTGCACTCCTGTATTTGCACTTTCCTTGTTTGCGCATTTTTCTCTTTTTTACCTGTTTTTTCACTCCATCTCCCCTTCCCGCCCCAGCGTCCCTGCATCCCCACCCCCCTCGCGCCCCCATTCACCCCGCCTCCCAGCTGCTCCTCCCTCCCTCCTCTCCTTCTTAATGGCGGTCGCTGCGTACTGAGGTGAGCGACCCCTGACCTGTTTTGGCCAGGTGAACAGTCTCCGCGCGCACAGCACCACCTAGCCGTGCCCGTGTCTCCCCACCCCGCCCTCATTGCTGCCAAGGGATCGAGGCCCTCCTGGACCTGATCCTCCTTTGTGTCTAATAGTAAGTGTTAGTGTGTTTTGTTAATTTCTTTTTCTTTTTCACTTTTTCTTGTATTTGCACTCCTGTATTTGCACTTTCCTTGTTTGCGCCTTTTTCTCTTTTTTACCTGTTTTTTCACTCCGTCTCCCCTTCCCGCTGCTGCGTCCCTGTGGCCCCACCCCCCTCGCGCCCCCATTCACCTCCGCCTCCCGCCTCCCAGCTGCTCCTCCGTCCCTCCTCCCCTTCTTAATGGCGGTCATGCCGCTGGCGCACCAGAGGCAATCCCGTCTGCGCCCGTCCGCGCCTGGACCGCGCCCAGCGCCAGAACCCCTGGACCTCGCAACCACCATGCTGCTAGACTCCATTACGACGCCAGCACCCTCCTCGCACTCAACACTGGTCAAGGCACCACCTGCTTCCAGGCCACCCCGAAACGCACCCACGGACCATTCTCCTGCCGCACCTGTAGCTTCACCTGCGACAGAGCCACTAAACCTCCCAGGACCGGAATCAACCACCTCCACTGCATACTCCTCAACACCCGCTCCGCACGCAAGCACGCCATCGAGCTCTGGGACCTGCTCAACACCCCCGCCCCTGACGTAGACTTCCTGACCAAAAGCTGGTGGAACGACTACTCGGCACCCAACATCACCATAGCCATCCCGGACGGCTACAAGATCTCCCGCAGGGATCGCGTCAACGGAATCAGAGGAGGAATAGCCATCGTCCACAAGGCCACCCTTGAAGTCCACACCCACATGGACGACACCCTCAAGTCCGCCGAACACCTGCACTTCCGAATCCACACCGACCCCAACACCACCCTCAGAGGGACACTCTCTACAGACCCCCCGGACCCAGGGCACCGTTCAGCAACTCCATCGCCGACCTCGCCAGCACCCTAGCACTCACCTCCACGGATTACATCCTCCTCGGGGACCTAAACTTCCACCTTGAGAACAATAACAACGCCAACTCCACCACTCTGATCGACAACCTCGCCAACCTCGGTCTCAGACAACTTCTCACGCACCCACCCACGCCGCCGGCCACACACTCGACCCCATCTTCTCCACAAGCGCCCACATCACCTTCAACCACACCACCGAACTCCAAAGTCACAGAAGATCAGCTGACCAACGCCCTCGCCCAGAGACCACCAACCCACAACTTGAGGCAATGGATCAACGACTGCGCCAACTACCTTGCACCATTCAAGAAGCCCACCAACAACCAAGCCAGCAAAAAAGCCACCTGGTTCACCACCGACCTCCAAGCCTCCAAGCGCAACTGCCGGAAACTCAAGAAGAAATGGCTCCACGAACGCACACCCGACAGCCACACAGCACACAAGGAGGCCACCCGCAGACATCACCTACTCATCAGGCTGGCCAAGAGATCTTTCTTCAAAGCCCGCCTGGATAACAATGCACACAACAGCAAAGAGCTCTTCAGCATCGTGAAGGAACTCTCCAACCCCAGCGCCAATGTCAACGACATCCCACCTTCCCAAGAGCTGTGCGACGCACTGGCCACCTCTTTCCACCGGAACGTCACCGACATCCATGACAGCGTCAAAACTTCGATAATGCCAGTCTCCTCCTCCGCGAACACCACCCGTACCAACCGCCTGACCTCATGGACCAACGTCAACGATGATAAGACACGCAAGATCATGAACTCCATCCACTCAGGATCACCATCAGACCCGTGCCCACACCACGTATACAACAAAGCAGATGCAGCCATCGCACCCCAACTACGGAATATCATCAACATCTCCTTCGAAACAGCGAGATTCCCGGAAAGCTGGAAGCATGCCGAAATCAACGCCCTTCTCAAAAAACACAAGGAGGACCCCAAGGGCCTCAAGAACTTCCGACCCATCTCCCTGCTCCCGTTCCCGGTGAAGTTCATTGAGAAAATCGTTAACACACAACTGACCCGCCACCTCGAAGACAACAACATCCTGGACCCTTCCCAGTCCGGATTCAGACGGAACCACAGCACCGAGACCGCCCTCCTCACCGCCACAGACGACATCAAAAGCCAACTTGACAACGGCGAAACATCAGCCCTCATCCTCCTAGACCTGTCAGCCGCCTTCGACACGGTCTGCCACCACACTCTGAAAACCCACCTCCATGAAGCTGGAATCCAAGAGAAAGCCCTCGACTGGACCACATCCTTCCTCTCCGGCAGAACCCAGAGAGTCCGCCTCCCTCCCTTCCAATCCGAAGCCACCAACATAATCTGAGGCATACCCCAGGGCTCATCACTCAGCCCGACGCTGTTCAATATCTACATGGCTCCCCTCGCACAAGTGGCCAGCCAACACAACCTCAACATCATCTCCTACGCCGACGACACCCAACTCATCCTCTTCCTCACCAAGGACCCGCACCCCGCCAAAACCAACCTTCACGAGGGTAAGAAAGCCGTCGCCGACAGGATGAGAGGCAGCGGTCTGAAACTGAACTCGGACAAGACGGAGGTCCTCATACTAGGGCCCACCCCCTCCGCCTGGGACAACTTGTGGTGGCCAACCTCGCTGGGTACCCCACCGACTCCGACCGACCACGTACACAACCTTGGATTCATCCTCGACTCATCTCTCTCCATGTCAAAACATGCCAATGCCATCTCCGCCTCCTGCTATAACACCCTCCGCATGCTCCGCAGGATCTACAAGTGGATCCCGACCAAAACAAGAAGAACAGTGACACAGGCCCTCGTCAGCAGCAGGCTTGACTATGGCAACGTACTCTCGCAGGTATCCCGACCAAACACCTGCAACGCCTCCAACGCATCCAAAACGCCTCCGCCCGACTAATCCTCAACGTGCCCCGCCGCAACCACATCACCCCCCACCTGAGAGACCTTCACTGGCTCCCCGTGGACAAGAGGATCACCTTCAAGCTCCTCACCCACGCTCACAAAGCACTCCACAACGCTGGGCCAGCCTACCTGAATAACAGACTCAGCTTCTACACCCCCACCCGACAGCTCCGCTCCGCCAACCCCGTCCTCGCCGTCGTCCCCCGCATCCAACGAAAGTCCTTCAGCGGCAGATCCTTCTCCTACCTCGCCGCCAAGACCTGGAACACCCTCCTGACCAACCTCAGACAGATCCAAGACCTGCTCACCTTCAGAAGACACCTCAAGACCTGGCTCTTCGAGCAGTAGCAGCACCCCCCTCCCCAGCACCTTGAGACCCTCGCGGGTAAGTAGTGCGCTTTACAAATATATTGATTGATTGATTGATTGATTGGCTCTAGGACAAAGGAAGCCTGCAGCCATTGGGAAGAATCCCAGTTAACTGGTATTTTGAGATGGCCTTATTGTACTAGGTTGTAGTGGAGGTGCTACCCAACATTTTCACTGATCAGGGCTGGGGTACATGATCCCCCCTAGATATTTCTTGACGAAATACAATTTAAGCTGTTTGTTGTACTTCACAAAACAGATCTGCAAAATGTTTCCTCTCTTGCTGTACAAAACACCATATATTCTAATTCCATAAGATGAGGATAAAGCCTCCCCACCAAAGAAGTCAGAAGTACCACAATGATTAAGCTATGTAGATCTTTAGGCAAGGTGTCTGCACATGAAACTTGGTCTTGCTTGACACCATGTCCATTTGGAGCTTTAGGAACCAAATAAACATGTATGGTGGCCAGTTCTCTCAATATGCAACCTAACAGCCCGTCCACTATGTGAGACACAGCCTTCAGTTTTGCCCGGCTATAAGTTTTTGAGATGTGTAAGTCAATTTCCGGGGACACCCACTAAGCTTATATCCAACTATATGCACTTACAGACTAGAGTAAAGAGGATACTTTGAATTCTTTTAGTTATTTGTACATTTCTTAAACACTTTTTAACTAAAGTCTTCTCTTTGATTAACATTGTGTGGACATTTTAAGGTCTTTCTTTCTCACTGTGTAGTAGTGTATCTATATGGTATACAAAACACTTGCACCCACACATACAGGTCCATGAACAAAACAGCATTTGGTCTGAGGGTTCCTTGTCTCCTTGGGCTGTTTGCGTATCAAACCCTCTTGTTTGGTCAGTGTTAGAGCTCAGTTACAGACAGTGTAAAACATTTTGCTTCTCTCTCCTACAGCGTGCCTGCTGAATTGACTAAAGATGATAATTATAGTAAGGAGCTAGGTCCATAAATAGGAGGCACAGGTAAAACTCTCTGCTTATTGTGCTAAGAGAGAGGAAAGATAATAAACAGTAGAAAATAAATGTTCCCTATGATCATATGAGCATCACATGTTGCCTGCTGCCTTTAGACAGCCATTGAACGCATTAATCCAGGCACAAGCAAGTTAGGGAAAGAAATAGGATGACATCATGTTCTGAATCATTGCCTTGCTTCAAAAGTGAATTTGTTAGCCTAAGGCATGCAGTGTATTGAAATAAACCATAAGGCACCCAAAGCAGTCTCTGCTGATTAAGAGTCATGAGGTTGTCTATGAATCAAATAGATAATCTACTAAATATCATTGCACGAAGAAACATTCTATAGTACTGTGTTGTGCAATCAAAAGTGAACGTCTGATTATTCTCATCAATTAACGCTATCAAAATTGCACTTTTTAAAATGATTACAGAATGCACGTCCCTTCATCATGTCCCTTAATTAGTCCACATTGTTGCATAAACATAGATCTTAATTAAGAAAAAAAACTTAATACTTGCATAAATTACATGGTTAATCTGAATATTTGAAAATAGGAATATGAAATGTTAGAACATATCTTCTAATGACTAATTTGTGAATAATATATGAGCTTAAGAAAAGGTGTATCTTGCTCTAGAAGGTGTTACAGTATATATAATATCTGATAAAAATCATCTGACACCACAGGGTTTGAGATTCATTATGTTTAATGAATATAATGTATTTTGAGTTTTGTGAAAAATAAGAGGCATAGCTTCCTGCACCAAAATACGGATGTCCTGGTATTACTCCCCCCCCCCCAAAAGAAATCTGCAGCTCTGAGCTATTGGAATATTTCTGGCAGTATGAACTTTATTGTACTCTATAATTACCGTCTGTGGTAAACTCTGAATCACTTGCATTGGGGATCCCTGTGCCAATAAGTGGTTGGACAGGGATTCTAAAAACTGAGTACTTGAAATCAAAGTCTTTAATGGCAACATGAAGGCTAAATTAATTTTTTGTATAGTGTCAACATAACATTGTGTAACTTATGTAATTTGACGAAAAGACTGTTAGACTTGGCATTCTTGGCGTGGTCTCCCCCAACTTTCTGCCTCTGTTTCCCAGGTTGTTGATGTGTGCTGGACTCTGTTTTTGCTATTATTTTACTCTGGGCACTTTACCACTTCTATCCAGTGCTAAAGTGAAATTGCTCCTATGTAAACTGTATGTGTAATTGGATTTCCATGATTGGCATATTTGATTTACTGATAAGTCCCTAGTACAGTGCACTAGTGGTGCCCAGGGCCTGTAAATCAAATGCTACTAGTGGGCCTGCAGCACTGGTTGTGCCACCCATATTAGTAGCCCTGTAAACATGGCTCAGACCTGCCACTGCAGTGTCTGTGTGTGCAGTTTTAAACTGCCAGCTCGACTTGGCAAGTGTACCCACTTGCCAGGCCTAAACCTTCCCTTTTCTTACAAGTAAGACACCCCTAAGGTAGGCCCTAGGTAGGTCAATGGGCAGGGTGCAGTGAATGTTTAAGGTAGGGCATATACTAATGTGTTTTATATGTCCTGATAGTGAAATACTGCCAAATTAGTTTTTCACTGTTGCAAGGCCTATCTCTCTCATAGGTTAACATGGGAGCCGCCCTTAAGCATGATTAAATCGTAGATTCCCTTTGGGTGCGGATAGATATGTGGAGTTTGAGGTCTCTGAACTCACAATTTAAAAATAAATCTTTTAGTAAAGTTGGTTTTGAGATTGTGTGTTTGAAAATGCCACTTTTAGAAAGTAGGCACTTTCTTGCTTAAACCATTCTGTGACTCTGCCTTTTTGTGGATATCCTGTCTGGGTCAGTTTGAAAGTTGGGGTGTTTGAACCTCTCTCTATACAGTGATACAAAGGGAGCTGGGGTGTAGCCTGCATATCCTGATCAGCCATCTGTGCTAGGAGGGAGAGGAGGAGTGGTTACTTACACCTGAAAGGGCTATGCCTGCCCTTACACAATGCAGTCTCCAACCCCCTCGTGTGTGTCTGGGGCCTGGCCTGGGCAAGGCATGATTTCACAAACAATAGAGACTTTCCTTTGAAGTAGGCCTTCTTCAAACGCCAAAATGGGTATAAGAAGAGCTCCCAAACCGTGGAAAAATTAGATCACTTCTGGAAATCAAGAGGAACCTCTTCTTGGAGAAGAACTGAAGAGCTAAGAAGAAGTGCTGCCCTGCTTGTGACTGTGCTTTGTGGAGCTATCCTGCAGTTGCTGCCTCTGCCTGTGAAAGGGGACAAAGACTGGACTTTGTTGTGCATTCCTGATTGTGAAGAAATCTCCAAGGGCTTGTCCTGAGCTTGCCTCCTGTTGTTGAAGTCTCAGGGTCATCAAGGACTTCCCCTGCCAGTCCCTTGACTCTCTGCTGAGACTCCTGCCAAGTGGTGTCCTATCCAGTTCCTGGGGCCTTGAAGGGTGAAGCTGGCAGACCAAGATTGAAAATCCACGCACAGACCGCCGTGCATGGAAAAGTTTGATGCACCTTCCGAAACACAGCTGAGAAATGATGCGCCGCCAGCTTTGCGGCTGAAATCTATGCTCCACCTGCATTGCGGCTGGAAGGTCGATGCACGCGGCTGGAGAAACAACACGCAACACCTGCTGACAGAGGCTAATAACGTCACAACTCACATAGCATGGTTTTGCTGATACCGTGCGGCAGGATTTTCGGCGCAAACCTCTCTGGGAGCAGAAAAACAATGCAAAGCCTGCCCAGATCCGAGGTGCTTCTCCAGATCAACACATCGCTCTCCTGCAGAGAGAAGAAACTACGTAGGCCGACCCAACCGGAGGAGAAACGACGCACGGTCTCGCTTGCGGGTGAGAAATCGTCACTTAGCTTCCCTTTTTTGACGCACACTCGCCCATGCAGTGTCATTTTGAGGCTACCCAGGTACTTTTGAATGCTAACAGTGCTATTGCTGTTTTCTCAAGGATTTAAGACTCTTTTTGCTTTTTAATTCATAACTTGACTTGAGTATGGTGGATTTTGACGTTTTGGTCTTGTTTTACTTAGATAAATATTTCCTATTTTTCTAAACCCATGTTGTGTCATTTTGTAGTGTTTTCACTGAGCTACTGTGTGTGTTGGTTCAAATACTTTACACCTAGACTCTGAAGTTAAGCCTGCCTGCTTGTGCCAAGCACCAAGGGGGTGAGCGGGGGTTAACTGAGAGTGATTCTCCTTTACCCTGACTAGAGTGAGGGTCCTTGCCTGGACAGGGGGTAACCTGACTGCCAACAAACGGCCCAATTCCTAACAAAGTCCTTTCCTATATATACATTAGTTGTCCTGGCTGCTCAGTGATAGTCCTGCTGGATTGTACAGGCTATCTAGCAGGGTGGTGATATGGGAGGCCCACAGTTAAGAAGAAGTCCCACTGTAAGGGGTCTCCTGTTACTACCTGTCAGGTGTCAAGCAGGACCAGATTAACCTGATGGCAGGTTGCTTGTTGAAACAGCTGCTGCATTCTGTGTCTAAGACCAAAATGCACAGTAGTATGAAGTACAGGCAAAACACAGAGCAAATTCTGCTTAAAGCATAGTCATGGGGGGGCTTTAGTGCCACCTAAGATGGCCGCCTAGCTTGCGAGGTACGTTGCAACGGGAACATCCACCACTTTTTCTGCAACATATGGCATGGGAGGCTCTGGATATTTAGTTTTCCTCATTTCCAGTTCTACAGGAGAATGCATTGCCTTTGTTTAAGGAGCAGGTAAAGCCATTTTCTTTGCTTCGCTGAGGTGGCTGCTGAGGAAACCGCAGTTCCCATTTTGAATCACTGTTCTTCATCGACGTTAATGCCAGACACACACACCACTTCACTAGTTGTGGGGTGGGATGTAACCGATACCTAACAGCCTCTCATATTTAAATATGGATAATGTTTATAAATGAAGACCATACCTCGCTCATATATAGTATTTGATCCAATATATATTGGCAATTTACCCTACTCCAGCTCCAGTTAACGCAGTTTCAACCAGTTGTACTATATATACAATATTTGTATATATATATATGTATATGTATGTGTGTATACATGGTGTAGATGGTCCTACCTATACACTGTGCTTACTGAACTTGCTGCAGACTTCAGATACTTTTAGTCCTTGTTGTTTTACAGTAAAGCATTCTACAGTTAATCACTGTTGAGGAGTTGTAGGGGTAGATTAAGGAAATCACTTTTTAACTCTAAGGCTCAGACAAATCTTAAATAATCTAAGCAATCACTCTCAAAGAGCTCCCAGATGGATGATCAAGGGCCCCCTGAAATGGCGCAGCCAGTGATTCCTCGATCTGCATCTATAGCTAGTTCTTCCCTAAAGTCTCAATCACCATTGTCTACAAAAAGACTTAAACAGAATCATCGGTCACCAGAAAACTCAGCATCTCTTATATGTTTTAAAATCTTCCTTAATGAAATTAGAGCTCTTCACCCTTTTGTTGAGGAGGCCAACAAACGTATTTAGCATCTTGATGAAAAATAGTGCCTCATGGAGTCAGCAATGGCTTTGATGGAACAACAAGTTAGCGATTTACAGGATGAAACTAAAATGAAGATCTTGGAAAAAGATGTCCTTCAGCTAAGGCACCATTCTGAAGATTTGGAAAATAGGACCTGGACCAATATTCTTTGTGTATATGGATTAACCAAAGGAATAGGAGGAAATGATCCAGTCACCTTTTTTACTTGTTTACTTCAGAAATTGCTAGATTTACCCCTGTCCACCAAGCTTAATATACAACAAGCTTCTAGACTGACCCATGTTTTTCTAACTCTCTGCATCACCTTCCAAACCTAAAGGAGTGATTCTCTTCTTTTTGGAATATACAGACATTCTAAAAGTTCTAAATGCAGCCTAATCAAAAAATAAAAATCTTGGCCTGGTATTAAGATTTTTATTTCACAGGATGCCTCCAACGCCACTGCCAACAGCAAGAATTATTTTTTCTCTCTTCATCGGGCACTATGAACTTTTGGTGCTTGATACGGCTTATTCCAGCCATGACTCTTCAAGGTCACATATCAAAATAAGGCTACTTTGTGAGCACAACCAGCTGAACTGAAGACGTTCATGGACTCTCAATGGACAATAAATATGGCTAGAGCTGGTCTTCTGCATGTTAATAGCTGCTTACTATATTGTTTAAGTAATATGGTAATATCTACCCTGTTAATATTTTCCTCTTGTCTTCTTACAGATTTGCAATATATGTTACCCTGTGCGTTTCCTGTTCTTATGTTTAGTTCCATTGCGGTGAGAGGCTCTTTGTTGGATGTGCCATTGTCTTTTGTGTTGTCACCATCCTTAAATCCCTCATGTTGATTATTGAGGTACATGTTATCAGTCGTCAGTTTTGACATGCACTCTCTTCTTTTGATATCTCTTTTTCTCTTTCTTTTTCTTCCCCTCTCCTATTCAACTATGTATCATTCCATATTTTTCCTGTATCCCCTTTCATATTTTCTTTCTTTTCCATGCTTTAATTACAATTTTGTTCCATATTTGTTCATTACAAATTAGTTCTGATGACTTATAAATGTATTCATTGTTATAAAGTTTAGAGTAATTTCATGGAATGTAAAAGGTTTTATTAATCCTTTTAAAAGACAGACAATATTATCTCACAAATCAAATCCAGACATGGTTTTATTGCAGGAAACTCATATTAATGAATCTGAAGCTTTAAAGATTATGGTCCTAATTTTGACAATGGCGGTAAATGCTCCCTACCACTGCGGCGTCAGCTGGCAAAAGACCGTCACCGCGGCTAACAGCCATCCGCCAAATAATGACCACAGCCAGATTTCTACCACACGAAGGAAGGGTGGAAATTTGGCTGTCGCCATGCTGGCGGATGGCGTAAAGGTGGCGCTGCTACCACCAGCAGCACCACGCCAGTAGACCCCCACCAGCTGTATTATGACAAATAGTATGGCCTGGCAGTGTTCTGCTGGCATGCACTGCTGGCGGTAGCAGCGCCCGCACTGTTCCCAGCCGGAAGACTCCCTGGATCGAGGTAAATTGGGTTTCCAACAGGGGAGGGGGGTGTTGTGTGTGTTTGTGTGGGGTGTGTGCATGAATGTGTGAGTTTGTGCATGAATGTGAATGTATGTGTAGTGTTGTTTGCATGTTTGTATGCATGTGTGAGAATGCGTGTATGAATGGATATGTGAATGCATGTCTGTGTGTCAGTGTGAATGTGGTACGGATGTGTGCAAGAATTAATGGATGCACGTGTCTATGAATGCATGTATGCTTTTGTGAGTGAGTGTGTGTATGTGTGGTGTGTGCCTGTGTGTGTGGGTGTAGGGGGTGGGGGATTGGGAGGGGGGGAGCGTGGATGGAGGGGGGGCATCTGGGGATCCGCCAAGACATCATCTTTCTCAGAACATGCTTTAATCAATTTACTCCTAGCCATAGGAGATCTATAAATACATTTCACTGAAAAGATATTCATTTGCTCCTGAAATATTGCAGGGATTGAAAGGCATTTCAATCTTGGTGGTGAAAATTTAACAAAAGTTTTAAATCAATATCAAGTAATTTGTCTTCAAGAAACTTGGCTTACTAAACCCTTTTTATGCCACATTTCAACACACATGAAATTCAAGTGACTGTGAAACTAATGGGCCACCCATCGGGTGGGCTGGCAACATTAGTTCACAACAGCATTAATTTGAAATGTTCTGTAATTAGAACAAAAAGGGACTGTCTGCTAATAATGGTTTTATAGGATTTTAGTGAAAAAAATTTTTTAATAGCAAATGTATATTTTTCACCTTCAATAGCGAAGAAAAAAAATGGCATACAGGTAGTGGTAGATGTCTTGGAATTAATTCTTTACCAGACTGCCTCCAATATGGTCATCATAACAGGAGATTTATCATTCAATCATCAGTCTTCTGCCCTGCCCAGAATCAGTTTAGAACATTCCAGAATCAATTATGGGAAACGTAACAAACAGTAATGAAATATGTGGACTCTCTTTAGGATTCCCTGTTTTAAATGGAGGATTTGCGTCAGATCAACCCATAAACCCTACCTTTCTTTCTGAAAAGTCACAAAGCATTATTGATTTTGCTCTTCTAGACTGCAGCTCTTTTTTGCTGTGTCAAGACTATCAGATTATCCCAAGAAAAGAAAGTGATCACAACCCACAACAGATAACCTTGGCTTTTAACGATCATATTTGGAGCTCATGTGATTGGTATGTATATGATACTAGTAATTCTTCCAATCTAAGGTCAATCAACTGCACTGCTTGTATTAACAACAGCCTAACATTATGAAGCACACAAAGTTTAAAAAAAATAATCACAAAACATTGGATTAATCATCATTAATTGGATTAACAATTGAGCAAATTTTGCTATATGATATATTTCATTTTATTTCCACTAATCCAATTAGGAGATCAAGGACTCATCTAAAAAATTGATATTATTTGATAACTTTAGCAAAAACAAATCATCAGAAACTGTTGAAAGGAATTCTATAGAAAGAGAGAACTAGATTAAGAGACTTTGTGATAAAAAATGAAAAGGAGTGGATCGTTTCAAGTTTCTCTGTTGCAATACAATTTATTCACTACTGCAAAACAACTAGTTAACACTTATATAAAATAGATCTTTCATTTTCTTAAAACCATCATAAAGCAAACTAGTTTCCTAGTAAAATTATATTCTTATGAATACAAGTCATAATCTGACCAGGTGCTTAAAAGCAATCAATGTAAAAGTTTGTGCCCTACTTTTACTTTGGTTCCTGGCCATGATGTTCTTCTACACGCTCCTAAAAATGTTTACCAGCGCACAAAAAGAAATCATCAGAAACTATGGAGGAGAATACTAAAGAGACAAAGAACTAGATTGAGAGACTTTGTAATAAAAAGGGAAAAAGAGTGGCGTTGACTTGAGTTTCAAGTTTCAAGTTTAGTTTTATTTGCTTACTTAATTAAAACCATTGCAATACAATGTATTCACCACAGCAAAACCGTTAGTTAACACTCATTTAAAATTAATCTTTCATTTTCTTAAAACCATCGTAAAGCAAACTAGTTTCCTAGTAAAATTCAATTCTTATCAAAATCTGACCAGGTGCTTAAAAACAATCAATATAAAAGTTTGTTCCCTACTACTACTTTGGTTCCGGGGCCAGGATTTTCTTCTCCATGCTCCCAATTTTTTTTATCAGCACACAGTTGAGATTGAGGTTGGCTGTGTTAAAGCATGCAACCGCAGATTCTCTTTAGGTTGTTAACCCTCTCTTGACAAACTCCTTACTGAATATTTTGTGGTATTTATTTAAGGTGGCACAGTGTGTGAATGACATTCTTAGGGACTTCACCGCAGAGCCTACATTGTTCCCCATACTCCTTTCTTCACCATGGAGGATAGTGCTCTAATACTGGTATTACCACAAACCAGAATTTTAGAAATTGCTCCTTTGTCTGAATGCCTTAAGTTGTTACTAAGTAGCTTTGAAGGGATAGATTCTTATAACTACTGAGAATCCGTGACTCTGCCTTGCCAATTCCTGTTTGTCTTCCAGGAGAAGCTTTGTTTTAGTATTCATTTTTATTATTTTTTTCCACTTATTTTGGCTGCGTTTCTGGGCCCTGGTGGATGAGAGGTCCAAAGTGCTGAGTGCTCTTTGGAGGTAGATCCACATAGGTGATTTATCCTTCACCTGTATTTCCAACCAGAGGTGATGACTCAAGGAGCCCTCTTTCGCAAGTTTAAGGCTTTGGCAGAAGTTCACAAAGGCCGCCTGTCTGTCCAGGGTTTGTTTGACAAGAGCAAACTCCAGTCTAATTTGTGCTCGGACACATAAGCTGAAAGATGACAAACTGCTTTATGCATTTCTGAGACTGCAAGATCAAGGGTCATGCTATCCCAGACACTCAAAGCCTCACTCCTGTAAGCTAAAGTAGGCAGTATTCTGGCTTGGGCCACCTGTAGTATTGGACTAAAAGAGGAGCCTTTCATTTTCCTATGAAGCAGTTCCAGGCCAGCTCCAAGCACTTACACTTTTCTCCAAATTTCTTCTTTTTTGGGTGACAAATCTCCCATTGGAACTAAATAGAACTCCTAGATATTTAAATACATTTGTTTATTCCCATTTTTCCAGTGCTCAAGCGCCAATTGTCTTTTTTCGGCTTATTCCTTTGGAATGTGAGTATTCTGGTCTTTGACATATTAGTAGTTAGCACATTATTGTTTGAGTAGTCCAAAGTTGTGTCCAAGAGCCAGTTCATTCCCACTTTAGTCCTACTTATCAGGACTAAGTCATCCCCATATAGGAGGTTTGATGCCATAAATCCTCCCCGTTTTGATGCATGACTATTTACCTTGTGTATGTAGAAGATCTGCGAGAAACAGATTGAAGAGTGACAGGTGAGAGCCATTTCCAAGCTTTATCCTAATCCAAGTATCAGCATAAAGCATTTGAAACGTTTTAAAAAGAACTTCAGGTGTTCCAGCCTACAAGTTTTTGCTAGAGTTTATTTCTGCTCACCTTGTCTAGAGCAGATTTATAATCTATGACATGCAGGGGAATAGGCTGATTATATGACACTGCATAATCACTTAACAGGGTGAGGACCACAACGTTTGTTATAGATCCTATTTGCGTGGTGAAGCCTGTCTGGTTTGAAGGTATAATATGATGTTCTTCAGCCCAAGATCACAGCCCCTCCAAGATAATTCC
This sequence comes from Pleurodeles waltl, assembly GCF_031143425.1. Taxonomy (NCBI): domain Eukaryota; kingdom Metazoa; phylum Chordata; class Amphibia; order Caudata; family Salamandridae; genus Pleurodeles; species Pleurodeles waltl. The sequence continues at coordinate 936,664,119 of NC_090445.1, forward strand.
TGCAAAGTATTTTGCTTCATAGTCAATTAACATCACCAGACGGTAATTCTCAGGCTTTCTTTTATCTCCCCTTTGAATATTTGCAAGATCAATGATCAATTCCATGAGGCAGGGACTCTGCCACTATATAAAACAAACTTGAAGAGAGGATCTAATTCCTCTGACCAGTATGCTGATTCTTCTTTAAAGATTGCAGGAGCTATACCATTGGGGCCCAGGGCTGTTTCCCGTGGCCTTTCGGAAATTTGTTTCTGAATACTCTGCACACGGGTTATTAGGGTCGGTTAATCTCGCCTTTCCAGGTGTTATTCAGCTACATTTTCAGCAGTATTTCCATAGCGTGTAAACTGGGGCACTGGATTCAGGGTTGATTTCTGAGGCCCTGAGTTTGCATATTCCATTTTGTTTGTATGAGTTGTACCCTTTGCATTTAAATGAAAGGTGGGGAAACTAGCCCAGTTAGATTCAAAAATATTTTAACTTGGTGCCCTCAGCAGGGGGTTGCTGATACTGCTTATTGTCTGCTTGTTTTCAACATCTCCCATGTGAGCTTTTTAAAATCTTTTTTTTTTGCTTTCCTTAAGTTGTGCCAGAGGTTTTCCTCAATTGTCTCCATAATTGGTTTACTCACCCTGGTATTTACCTGCTGTAATGATTTCTCCTCAGGGTGCCATAATGGTGATCTTTGACTCTAGAACCATTATGACGAGTAGCTACTGTTGCAAAGTGAGCCGTGTATTCACCTGTAATGTATTGCTGGCTTCTTACTCGGTCATAGGTATCATTCAGGGTGCATAATAATTCCTTTGCACCTTGCAGGAGAATTGGCAAAGAAGGAGTAGTCAATTTAATTCTCTTGTTGTTAAATATATAAGCTGCAGTCTCCTGGCCGATCGCTAGCTCATGTTCTAACAGAGTGATCGATAAAGTTGTCTCCTACGGACGATGATGTCGATCTTCTCCCCCAGAGAGTACGAGGTTACATATTGCATTAAAGATACATCCATCAGGGTGTAATGAATCAGGGTTCTCCTGTTTTGGAGTTCTATGATAACCCTGGGGTTATCACCAGAAAAGATAAAATGTTTGGCCATGCACCAAGGTGTTCAAGATCACCTATTAACAGCCGACCTTGCTTATCGTTTCTATGCCATTTTGGTGTTTCTTGATGCTGTATCCCCCAGGCTTGATCTTGTGCCCTTAGAACTTCATTGGATAATGGTACTTCTATCAGGAACATGTTAAAGTCTCCCGAGATTATGATGGAGCTATTACCTCGCTCAGCTTTTAAATTAGGGCTTTTGAGACTTTCATTCTTGCCGCCTTGCCAGGGTGGATGTATATGTTCACTATTACTGTGGTGAACACCAAGCCACCAGATGCTGTCACAGCCGGTTTAATTATCTGGAGCCCTTCATGATTGTCCATATACTCTTTGCCTTTCATTTGGAAGAGGAGATAAATTAGTAGTGAGGCCCCCTTTTCGGTGCCCATGCTTTAAGGGCTTCTGTTGTTGGTTTGAAAAACATTCCAGTGGCACAGATCTATGCACCCAGGCTTCTTGTAGAAGTCCAACTTGAAAGCTGCGTAAGTATTGCTTGGCCCCTGACTCATCCAATTTGCTGACAAGCCTATTTATGTTCCAGGAGCAGATCCATAGGATTTATTCACCCTTAAAAAAGATGGATTATCTTGGTCACCGTCATTTTCTGGTCGTGTTTAATGCACCAGGTAGACATCCCTTTTGTGAATCAATGATTTCATGTTCGGGGGTGCCAGTGCTATCACTTCCACTGGAAATGAGGTATTTTCCATACATTTGCTCCTGGCTTTCCTAAGCATTGAATAAACCATTTGCGTCATCATGTTTGCTCTGGTTGCTTTGTTGTTAAATTGTTCTAATGGATAAGGATATCCAGAGGTCTTAGGTGCAGAAATCAATATGCCCCAGTTCTTAAAGATCTCTGCCTTTTTCATCACCTTTTGTGCTAACTCATCAGAGCTCCAGGTGACTTTGGTATGCTCACCTTGGTGTCATGGGCCATGATGTATGAACTCTATTACAAGAACATCCTTTGTAGGTACACTCTCCAGGGATGGAATCAGATGGATGAGCTTTAGGGTGTTACCTCTGTTTAAAATATCAAAAGGGATTTTTGAGCTGTTATCCAGGCAGAATTGCACCTACCATGTGTAGCACAGCCTGTTTTATGTAGGTTGAGGGACTTTAGCTGTTGATGGGCTGAAGGCCCAAGAGTTTTGAGTTCTCCAATTCATTTCTAATTCTAGCATTTCCTTTGCTCTAATGATCGATGAGGCTGCATTTTTAATTGTAATCTTCCCCTCCAGATGCTTAAAGTCCTGTTGCAGTATGGATGGTTGATTTGACTGGTTAGTTTTTGAAGTCACAATATTGTTTATGCTGATTCTTCGCACAGAAGCATTCACATGACTCTTCACTGTTTCCCTAAATATTCTCCTTCCCTCTGGAGCTGTTATTCTCCCTGCATGTCCATTGTCATGAGCTTCTATTGGAGTTTCTTTAGGAGTCCATGTGAAGAGGTTATTATTTGATAATCTGGTCTGGGCCAGTGTGTCAGTAGGATTTAACTGTGTGCTTATTATCCCTGCTTCACTAGTAGTCTGTTTACTTGCATTCTGCTGAGAGGGCAGTCTTCTGAGACTTGAGGATCCACATTTTATTACTTATGCCCTTGCTCTGGAGTCACTAGTGTTGGATTAATCCTGTTTAATGTTTGTCCTGAGCCGGTCGATAATTTTACGCGGAAGCCAAGTGTTGGCCTTTTGTAATTAACACAATCCATGGAGGGTTAGTTTGGGACGGCCCTTGAGCCTGCTTTTCTCCTGCAGATAGTTTTGTAGGTTTTTTTCTTTGAGATTTTCCAGTCACTGAATTGAGGGTATTCAAAATGTCTGTAGGTGACGTTATAGACAGGTTTTAGAAATGTTGTCCGAAGACAGGATAAACTGGGAGCCAAGTAGCTGATCAAATGTTTTTGTTTCATCCTTTCCTCCTTTTTGCTCTTTTCAGTTTTTTTCCATACTCCCTGTAGGGCTATGTATGCTTTCTATGATGATGTCAAATGATGGATTTTGAATGGACCCATGATCTAATTCCGTCAAAGGTTCCTCGTCCTGCCACTGTTTTGTATTTACTACTGTCTTCTGCGCCTATTTAGTTTCCATCTTAACTGTACTAACAGTTCTTGCAGTTTTTGATCATTCCTTTTGATCATGCTCCTGTGGGGTAATGGGCCTTAGTTCACAAATAGTAATGATTCCCAAATCACTGTGGCCTCCTTGTGCTAAACTGGCTTTAAGATCACCCGTTCTTCTATTGTTTCCAGTAATTTCCTGTACTTTCCTCAGTTTTCTAATGGAGGATAATGGCTTTAAGCACTTAAATAAGCCTATTGTAGTTATCTGTGCTTGCCAGTGTTCTTCTGGTTTTACTCCTCTAAGACAAGGAATGAAGCTAAAGATACAGGGGGCAGGAGCTCACCCCTGGATGATATCAGCACCAAGCCTAGCTGGGCCACCTCTACAATCATGGGGACTCAACCTAGTCAGATGAAACCATTCACCTCACTTCCCCCCAGTTCTCACCTCCTCCACTTGTCTCAAACGCTGTGTGGCCTTCCTACTCTCTCGCTGTCTAGATTACAGCCAAATTGGTTCATAGTCTTATTGTATTTTATTTTTTATTTTTGTAAATTAGTGAACATTTAGGGGAAACAGGCTAAGTATGGTGAGTAAGCCAGATAGTATAGCAGTATAGATAATATATCGGCAAGAGTTATTTATAGGCTGGTGCCGCCTCCTTGCACTCCTCACACTCCAGTGGAGCTCAAACACAGCAGAGCAACAGAAGAAGGCACGGGCACACCAGCAGTTTCACGTAGTCTTGGGTCGGACTTTTGCACACCCTGGTCCTTGGCTTGTGCACCACTCAAGAACTCGCACCAGTGTGGTGGGAATTTCCTGAGCTGCATCCTTTTGTTAGACAGGTGCCTCCTACTTACACGTACCTGCACATACCTTGACACAGGTCACGTCGCACAGGGCACGAGCACAACAGTTGTCAGACACAGGCATGACTGAAAGTTTGCTCTTGCTGCCATTGCTTGTCTGATAGTGTGAAAGATAGAACTGATGCAGGCCCATACCTGAGTGAGTGCACCAGCCCCTAGGTGTGGAGCAAGCTGCACCAGCCTAAATGGAGGCATAGTGCCAGTCCCATGCCAAGTGTCCCTGATTGCTCGTGATAAATTGTTTAAGCTGCTATGTGCCAAAAGCCAACAGATCTCCACCAGCCAGCCTGGTATTTAAATTTGCTCCAGAATGCAGAGAAAACAAAATACATAGCTCTCACTGTCCACTTGCAGTCCGCTTGTACTAACTGGCTGGTTAACTCTGGATGGCTGACTCTGGCAAGGACTCAGTTCTACTCTGCTCTGCTTTGCTCTGCCAGACAAGTTGGAGTGACGGTTTTGGGCTCAGGCCAGACCTAGACTGGTTCATTATATCTGTGCCTAGATACCTCAGAGCAAAGCCCAGCTGTTCCCCAATTACTGTCTCACTGTCTGCTTTACATTCTCCCCCGCATCTGGCTCCGGCTCCTTGCTGAAGCCACACCTCCTTGCTCATGGTGCTACTGCTGGAAGACTCACTCCGACTGGATTGTGGACTGCGCTTGTGCCACAGATGTGTGAATGTCACCATGAAGAAACACATGTCTGTCCCGAAGTTCACAAAATTGGTAGAAGATCTAAGCACTTGGCCTGGACAAAATTGCATCACTCTATTAGACCCCACACCTTGAGACTATTTTGGTCTTTGGCTGTCTTGTGCACATGCTCTATAAAACCAGCAAACGATTTCCACATACCTTATGAGAAATGGGAAATGCATGTAGATAATCTATATGCATGTTGCAGCCCCACCTTTTTGTTTTTGAGCCACTGAGCTATCATAATAGTGACCTTTGGATTTCAAAAGAGGAAATAAAGGTGTACATAAAAAAATGCTTGTTTTTCAAACGTTGCAGGCCCAAAAGGGATACTTATTGACAAGATTAAAACCAACCATCTGTTTGGGGTGAGTTACTTTATGATTTCTTGATGAAGATCCTTGTACCAAAACATTTCCTTCCCTCATGGACAGGGGTCCTTATACAACCCCTGCACAAAAAGTGTCCAAACCAGAACTCAACCTATTATCATCTTATGCTGATAAAAAACCCTCCAAAAGATTCTTATGTCATAGCTTATTACGATGGGTGTCGGAATTTAACTCAATCCCTATGAAGCAGTAGAGATTAAACAAGGATGCTCAATTCTTGACAATATCAGTATACTAAAATTATTGATAGATAAAACTTTAAAAAGAAACCTTAATTTATATGCACACTACATCAACTATTCACCAGCGTTTGACAAAGTTAATCAACAAAACCTCTGGGAGAAACTGTATAATTATGGGATTAGACCCACCATTCTACATTTTTTAATTTCTTTGCATGACAAAACTTGCCTACAGTGTAAATTGACAAAAAATATCTTGCCATCAAAAATATCAACTGACAATGGACAGCAACAAGGTTGTACTTTAGCGCTACTCCTTTTTTCTCTGTACATCACATATCCATTAACATTTGTACATTCTTCTGTGGGATTGGCCCCCAAATTAGGAGGTAAATCAATAAATTATTTGGCACATGCCGACAATATTATTCTAATTTCATTGAGTCCTTCAGGACTTCAATCACAGCTATAGAAATTATAAAAAGTTAATATTGAAAATTACCTAAAAGTCGATCCCAGTAGGACAAAGGTTAGAATCCTTGGCAAAGCCTGAAATCAAGTCAAATTTAAAATTGGCAACGATATTCTGGAAGAAGTATTGACATACCACTAATTGGGCCTCATAGTCGACAACAGATTAAGATGGTTAAGTCAGGTTTCAAACTCATAAGCTAAGGCCTGCACAGTGTCACTTTCAGTCAAAACATTTAAGAGAGTTCATGGAGGATACACTGTCTGTCAATGCCTAAGGGTGTTGGAAACAAAACTAGTAACTACCTTACTGCATGGAGCAATAGTAATCCCTGAAAAATCCATTAATGATCTGGATAAAAAGTATATGAAGGAGGACAGATCCCTATTGAATCTTTGTTCATTGATTCCCCATTGTCAAATGCTACTGGAAATTTGCTTTCATTAACTGTTCGTTGTTCATCAGCAATATTAAGTTACTATTGTGATTGTGCAATGGCAAACAAAGATTTACTGAGATTTTTGATTAACAATGAGGTAAGAAATCATCAAGACTTGTCTCTTCGGCTGAATTCGGAATCTGGCAATAAAGTAATCTTGGAAAACAATCTGCAGCTGTCTGCAGATCTTATGACATTGCCCAACCTGGAGCAAAAGAGATTAATCTGACAAACTCTCTGGAAGAACACAATAGCTGCAGAGTTGTTAACATTGCAGAAATATAGACATGCTCACTATAGAATGGAGTTGTACTCTAGAGTGAAACACGAGTTTTCACTCATTAATTTGAATTCAAGATGCAGTCTATAATACATGAGAGGGTTCTTGGACCACTAACTGTTTACCCTCAAAGGCCTGTCATCTATGTAATTATAAGGAGGAGACGATTGAGCATTTAATTTGTTTGTGCCCTAGTTTATCAGACATGAGGAAGAAATACTTGAAAAATGCATTTCATTTAATTCATTGTAGATCTGTGAAAAAGACTGTTGCTTATTATGATTTTTTTACAACAGATTGTCAATTTATTGGTAAATTAGCTATTATGTTTATTGTTATCTTAAGGAAGTGTGATTGAAATGCTGTTCATATGGAATATTTGTAGATATACTTGTTATATTATTGTGATGAATATTATAATATATGTTCATACAATAAAGACATTCATTCATTATGGTATGAAATACTTCAGGCTCCCTTTAAAACTGCCAATCTTGGTGCTAAATAGTGGTACTTTTAAAAATGATTTTTAAAACTATTTTAACTGCTCACTTGAAGTTGGTCATAAATAATGAACCTTTAAAACATACAATGGGTGCAAGACATTGGGTTATAAGTTCAGGGGGTATGGTTCCTCCTCAAGCAATAATAGTGAAGTGTCACAAAAAGCAAATAATTGCAATAGTTTATAGAGTACTGTAGGCAGACCTAGCTATCTTGTGAAGTACACTTTCCTTGCACTCCTGCTCGGTAAAAGCTGGTGCTCCATCCCAGGCAAATTTTTTACCATGAGACTTTTAAGGAAGGTCATAATCTTCAGTTGGGTAAGACTGCAAGCTATTGCTTGGAAGATCTCCACAAGAAAGGCTATGTTTGTAGAGGAATTTGGTTGTGTGTACCAAAAATCTCTAAGTAAGAAGAAACTGAAGTATGTGAGATTGTATTGTATGAGGGTCGGTGTGGTATGGGAGATGTAGAAATTCAGAGAATGCAAATGTGTGAAGTCCTCTTTTTTTGAAAAAGTTAAGAAACCTTTTAATGATGGAAGAGTCTTCAAATTGACTGACTTGTTAGATCAAAGCCAAAATATGCCAGTTGCTTTTTACAAATCCAGTTCATTTCAGAGAAAAATGACCAAATTCAACAAAGTTTCAAAATTTCTCTCTGACAGCAAGTCTTTCTGTTGACATAACTTCTGCAAAGATACAAAAGGCCATTCCATATTGACATGTCGGAGAAATGGCCATTTGTAATTGACCCACAGTTGTATGAACAGGCAGATAACAGTTCCCTCTTCTCCAGGACCTTTTGGAATCCGAACATTTTTACCAAGATGAGCATGCTTCGCTGAGAGGAACTGGACCCTAATCCTCAGGAGTCATTAAGAGTTATTGGGCCACTAGACAATTATGCAACTTTACATCCTAAGAGATTCAAGAAACGGATGAGATAATTCAACACATGTCTCTGCTGTGACTTCAGGAAGAAGCAGGAAAGTCTTCTATAGCCTTAGAACCCGCCGTAGCGGGCTCTACCGGCTATTAAAGGCTACGCGCTACGGCGGGTTCTAAGGCTATTAGAACATTCTGCCACTCAGGGCAGAATGTTCTATTAAATAAAACAAATTCCTCACGGAGCCCGAGGGGATTAAAATCCCCTCGGGCTCCATGAGGCTTTGTTCACAGCTGTTGCTGTGAACAAAGCAAACATTGGAATGTTGGCACTGAAGGCGTTTACCGGGCAGTAAAAGCCCGCAGCACTCCATTGTTTTCAATGGAGCTGCCAACATTCAAATGTTCTAATTTTCTTTATCTGTTGCAGGTAGTATTCTCCTTGGAGTAACAAGGCCAATTTAAAGACTAAAGCAAAGCATCAAAGAGGAGAATGTACAGAATTACAGTACTGACGTGGTTCCAGTTTGCCAATATGGTAGCATATAAAAAAACATCCACTTTGTCACAGAATCTTTAATGGTAGATTGTTTCTTTCCTTAAGCAAATATCACCGCGGTACATTCCAAGGCTGCCCAAACAGTATTATCAAGTACCAAAGGAAGTTTACTTCCAGATGTCTGTTCTTCTTTCCCAAAGTTAAAGAGGAATGGTGCCGCAAGCACTTTAAATCAGCATGCATCACTTTGAAGCCCTGGAGGCTAGTCTTTCCTCGCCGTCCTGGCCTATGTTGAGGCTCTAGGTTCCCTTTGTTTTCCCAGCGGACGTACTTCATTTTAAAGACATGAAGTAAATATAAATCACAGAAAATTACAGTCAAAGTTGGGGATGTCTTTTGTCAAATAATTCACTGAGCTTGGGCTGACTTCATTGAGACAATAAATGTCAAACTCGACTAAGCTCCATAAATAATAAACATGAAATCATGGCAGTGACTTTTCAGACTAGACACCAAAGTGCTCCTGACTTTGAAAGTATTTTCCAAACTATAGTTTGAATCAAAGTAATTAATTTAAAATGCATGTTACATTTTAAGGTGTAAGCGATAATACTTTGTTGCCATCTGCCAGCATTATAAATATAGGAGACAAAATAACTGAGGTGCAATTAGCATATCTTTCAGAGTTTAAACGGTGAAACACTATCATACATTATTTTATGAAATGTACTCAAACACTTTACAAATTGGAATCCTCAGAACAAAATGCCAACTGTACTCGAAATGTTTTGTATATTTTCTGCTCAGGCAAAAAGAAGATTAGAGGGAGTCTTTTGTATGAAAAAATAGAGTTGAATGAAAGAACGAAGGCCATTAGCGCTGATGGTGCCTGGTCCAACAATCTTTTTTGCTGCCCCCATTACCTCTGCCTCAGATTCCCTCACTACCACCCAGCAGCAAAAGTGCCCCTCATTCCTCCATAGGCTCTCTCCCATATACATTTCATTTGTCTTAAAGTGCTGGTAAAGGCTGACTTTACTAATCCTCTCAGCTATCCACATAAAATACAGATCTGCTCTGTGCAGTAGGCATGTTAATCCTCTGCGCTACTTTATGGCATGTGAAAACTGACACTAGGCAAAACTCTGATCTCTCACTGTAGAAAGAACATTAATCACAAGAGTTATCTTGACATTTTTATAGTTGCCTAAAAGCTGAACACACAAGGAACTCTCCAGCAGGTGCTAAACATAACGTCCCCTCCCTACATCCTGCTAGTTCAGCGACCAGTGCGGCCGCACTGGTCACACCGCCCTAGAGCCGGCCCTGTTTGGGATAATTTTTACAGATGTTCCACATATAAAATAATTTCACACTTTCCTTCACAAGAGATAAAGTGCAACTTTATTACAACTGTTCAGAACACCTTTAGTTTCCTTGCTGTGAGTAAATTATATGTCACATAGGCAAAACACTTGCACTCTCGTCATGAGGTCATGCATGGGGATACGTCTTGTTCTATTATTTCGCTGAAGCTATTTATTTTAAGTATTTCCTGTCGATGCTGCATTAAGATTATATGTTAATGACCACTTTTATTTGGGTTTGCACAGAAGACTTTAGCTTTCTTGCTGTGATAATATGGTACATGGGTAAAAACATATGTGTACTTGTTAATTAGATGATCTATAATGAAGTCAAGCATTTCTTGTCCATATTCGCACTAAGAGAGGCCATGATGGTAGTGCACTCTACATCCTGTTACTGCAAGAGGACGATTTGTAATGAGGGTATGCACTTTTTATGCAGTTTTGATTTTGTTATTTTATCTCTTTTAGCACTTTTTGTCAAAGGGTAGCTCCTGATTATAGATCTCACTGTAAGTCGATGATTCGTAATGAAGGTATGCACTTTATAATTTAATAAATGGACATACGCTGATTCGTTGAAATGTAGCATTTCTTTGCCAATATCACAATATGTAAATTATTGATAGTAGCATATTTCTTAGCATTGTCTTATTTATTGTTAGTAGATGAATCGCACCAAACGCATGCATACTGTACTGTTCTATACTTGGACTGCAGATGATTTACGACGTGGGAAAATTTGGTTGCGTATTTTATGCATACACATTTTCTGATTTTTCTCTTTGTGTAATTTTGCAGCGATTTTAAGTAATTGTGTAGTAAAGTAATTACTTACTTAAGAGATAAAGTTAGCCTAAATTCCATGCATATTCGATGCCCTACAGGAAGGTTAACCAAAGATATGATGTATGTAAAAGGTATCAATATCAACTGTCCCAAAGAGAAGGAGAAGGTTCCTGTGAGATTCCCTGTAATAGAATAACTAAAGTCCTTAGCATTGACAGATGTTTGCCAGGGTCATATTCAATCGCACAGAAGGGAATTATTACTGTCGACCAGCCATCAGACTGCTGGATTTATTAGATGCAGAGAGGGTTAAGACAATGTGGGGATGAATTTAGACTTCATAAATGTGACCAAAACTGGAAGAGGAGTCACTTGCACTTTCATTAAATGCAAAACAGGCATGCAGTAGTGTTGAATGGTGCTTGTTTAGAGCTAGTTTGGAGACATTGCAATGTTGTTTGCCGTTGGGGTACTTAAGCAACTGAACTAGATCACTGTTTGGATTTACAGCACTTATGGCCCTTTTAATAAGTCTGTGCTCCTTTATGAAATGATGAAAGTGGAAAGCATTGTGCCAACTGCTTTTTAAGTCGCAAAACACACAATTAGAATATTTATAATTTCCTATTCCAGCAACAAAGCCTCTCTGCAGTATTTTGTTTATTGAGGTGATCTACGACATGTTTCCAATTTTAGCGTGTACAAATAACAAGCAGGTTATCACTCAATATAATGGTACTAGAATATTGAGCTGCAACGTGGGAAGGCTTTGTTGTCGTGTAAATCATACACAGATTTCAGCACTGAATGCTTAACTTGCTGAGCTATAGTGGTCCTCACATTTTGAATTGCCAATTATAATCACTCTGGTGAAGAAAACCTATGAGAATGTTTAGCTTTCACGAATCCCTACTGTAAGAAATTTGAGTATTAGTTGAGGGGGTAAGAGACCACCTCAAATAATACTGACAATCCTTGTTTGAGTGAACCACAAAAAGACACTGAATAAGCCTGCACTTGACCCTCTGGCAGCTTGGCACAAAAGCGTTCAGCCTGGACTTAGAGACAATGTGTATTTATGCAGTACTTAAACAACAGTGGGGTGAAAACACAACACAAGAATGAAAATACCAAACCAGTTTAGAAAAAGAGTAAATTCTAATAAGCAAAATGATCCAAAACATGTCAAAAATACAATAAGTAGAACTGTGATATAAATTTTCAAAGTATAAAGTGAAAAGCGCCAACTGTAATTATCTGGTGACACTAGACCAGGTGAAAGACATAAAGTTAAGGCTGAGTGTAATGGAGAGCAAGTCAGATACAGGGACCAGGTTTGTTCAGATGGAAAGTTTACCTATGGACTTAGAAACTTTTATGGAGAAAAGTGGTAATCAGTGGGTAGCCAGCGGGCCAGGTGCCAAGCTAGATCCGAAGCAGGGTTCAGTGATAGCGGGTTACTGAAGAGCTTAGTTCCTGGATTGTCTTTGACAAAGCAGAGAAAGCTCAGAGTGGGCATGGTTTGAAGTCTGTACCCATGAAGGCCTTGCGTCAATGGCTTGCTGCTTGACATTGGTCCTGATGAAGCCCTCTATGTTTGTACTTGGGGCCTGATTTAGAAATCCCCAATGTCCCATCTTCTGTATTAAAATCCCATTCTATCCTATGGAGATGCAAAATATGGTGGACGGGCTATCTGTCACATTTGTGACAGAGTATTCCCTCCGCCAACTTCAAAATCAGGCCCTTACGAAATTTTCAAAAGGTCAGAGCTCCTCAGCCAGGCAAACCGCCAAGTAAAGTCTGACAGATGATTCAATGTTGATGGCGGTCTTGGTCTCCCACTGGTTCTCTGGGGGAAATGTAAGCAAAAAGTGACCTAGTCCAGTTTTTGCAGTATGGGCAGGAGGAGTAAACCAGTCAAGGGTCCAGGACCTGAGGGTTTCCACTTGGGGGTTACAACTCTTTCTAGCGGAAGACAGCAACTGGGTCCAGGGAAGGTCCAGTTGAAATTGGTCAGCTGACCAGTGGCAGGGAAAGAGGCCTCTGGAAGCTTGTTATGTCACTGTAGCCCAAACAGAAGTCATCTAGCTTACCCATGGAGTCCCTTTTGGGGTTCTGGGTTAAAGGCATTCAGGTCCAGTCTTCCTTCAGGTCTTCAGACAGAGGGGCAGTCCTTCTTCTAGGAGTGTTCTGATAAGAGATTCTCAGGGCACTTTTATAAACAGTACCAGCCTGTGATGGAGGAGAAATTGTTTGTCTACTCATCTAAACAAGTTCTGGTCAGTTCTCCTCCCTCTGGGTTTGGGTCCACCTTGTCCATAGAGACAAAGAAGAGGCAGACCTAGGAAGGGCTGCATCCGCCCGTGACAGGATAGGTATCCTTTGAGAGCCAGGAAAGGGTTGGTTAGAGCTCCCCAGGCCATTCCGCTCATGAAATGAATACCCCGCCCTACACCCATAGCTCTATGTCCACTATCTGAGAGAAATGCATATAACACTACCAGGGAGTCATCAGGGGCTATGTGACACTGGCAGTGAAACCTTTCAGGTTTAGGCAGGAAATATTTAAGTTGGATTTTAAATCACTGTTAAAATAAGTTTCTGAAATATTGCTATGGCTGCTTCCAAATCAAATTTAGCCCTGATTTAAATTTGCTGGTCTATGGGGGAGCCAACCTTGTCACGGTGAAAAATTACTTCAGACGTTTTTCACTGTCAGGACCAGTAAAAGATTATATGATGGAACACCGAATTAAAAACAACTACTAACCTTAACAACGAGGTCGGAACACCGACCTCGTCCTTACTACTAATGATTTTACCACGAATGCCTTAACAACGATATTTCGTTGCAAAGGCATTCCCGATAAAATCATTAGCAATAGGCACCATTCACCCTACATCCCTCACCCCACCCCCCCAACCTCACCCCAAAACCTAAAACCCGCTGACCCCCCACCCACTCCCCAAAACCAAAAACGCCCCACCCCCCAACCCCACCCTAAAACCTAAAACCCCCTGACCACCCACCCACTCCCCAAAACCAAAAACGCCCCACCCCCCCAACCCCACCCTAAAACCTAAAACCCCCTGACCCCCCACCCACTCCCCAAAACCAAAAACGCCCCACCCCCCCAACCCCACCCCAAAACCTAAAACCCCCTGACCCCCCACCCACTCCCCAAAACCAAAAACGCCCCACCCCCCAACCCCACCCCAAAACCTAAAAACCCCTGACCCCCCACCCCCTCCCCAAAACCAAAAATGCCCCACCCCCCCAACCCCACCCCAAAACCTAAAACGCCCTAACCCCCCACCCCCTCCCCAAAACTAAAAACGCCCCACCCCCCCAACCCCAACCCAAAACCTAAAACCCCCTAACCCCCACCTCCTCCCCAAAACCAAAAACGCCCCACCCCCCCAACCCCAACCTCACCCCAAAACCTAAAACCCGCTGACCCCCCACCCCCTCCCCAAAACCAAAAACGCCCCACCCCCCCAACCCCACCCCAAAACCTAAACCCACCACTTACCTTCGCCAACTCCCTTCTTTGTACCTTAACCACGCATGTTCGTTGTTCAGAACATACGTAGTTAAGGCACAAAAATACGAAATCGTGGTTAAAAAAAGCGTTGTTACGCTTTCGTTAACCACGACTTTCGTAATAAAAAAGTCGTAAAAAAGGATGTTTCCCCCAGTAAAATAGTAATATAGACATGACCTACTTTTCAAATAACATGCACCCTGCTATGTAGACATTTAGGCTGTATCTTAGCAGTGACTTAGAAGTATTTAAAACAAAGGTTTAGGCCTGGCAAAAGGTTTATTTTAACAGGTCGAAATTGCATTTTAAAACTGCATACCCAGGCTGCTGGGGCAGTCCTGGAGGCATGTTTTATAGTGCACCTTTCGTGGGTGGAATAAGGAGTGCTGCAAGTCACTATTTGCATTTAATTTAAAGGCCCTAGCTACAACTAGAACCATAAGTGAAATAAGCTGGCCCTCACCATATCACATTCACACGTAATGTGACATGGAACAGGACTCCTAGTTTAGATTCTGTTACTGAAACCCAGCATGACTGAAGAAAGATAACAGGAAAAAACTTTGTTCCTCAAAATTCTATTCAATGTGTACGAGACCAAAGCAAATCTTACCTATATGTTCTCTTATTTGAAGATAAAGAAGAAATTCTCGCCAAAAGAAAGTAAATGAATAATAGGTCAAGAATTACCAGCGGGCTCTATGGAAACAGAGTTCAGGCAATACAATTGAGGAACTGACTGGTCAATGAAGTATGGAATCATTGCTGAAGTCAGTGGGTAATCTTTATGACTTATTCACCGTTTGATTGACAATTAATTTACATTGCCCACAAGTAATAGCAACTGTTTTACATCACAACACAAAGGCAAAAACTGTGACAGACAGCACTATATAAAAAACATTACAAAAAATAGTATTAACATGGAGCCTATTCGGGAAATACATGCATCACTAAGAAAGACTGTGACTGTAAGCCAGAAAGAAGGAGGCTCTCGGCTTAGCCATTTAATATTTTACTGAGGTAGGGCTCCAACAAAAGCTCAATGTATTGCAAACACAACGACAAGCAGATCATGTAACTACAAAAATAGGGAAAATAAAATTGTAGCCATTGTGAACAAAAGACTGCTTTCATCTTTGTTGTTTGACAGAAGAAAACTTGAGGCTGTTCAAACCTACAGATATTCTGGGACCACATTTTCTCAGGCACAAAGCTCCTGGCCTCCATTAATGTTCCATGTGTGCAAGTGTTTCTTTAGAGAGCTCTAGTTAGAGCATAGAGCACACTGAACATTTCAATCCCCCTTCATTCGCCATGCAATCAAGTAAGAAATAGCTGTTGGATGCCTTTTTCTCAGGAGGTGTTTCGGAGAGACGTGTGGTAGAATTAAAGAAAAGTTTGGTTATAGCATACTTTTTGTAAAATCAGCATGGGTAAAGGAGCCAATATTGTTGTGGGCAGATAGTAACCATGATGAAAAGACTTTATCCGTGCTCATGTTTCATACCACTGATGTAGATACACAGGGATGCAAACCTTGGGATGGGATCATGCTAATTGTGGAGCCCCTAAGATGCTCTTTGGGGGGCCTCAGACAAGCCTCTGAACACAGCCACTGTGGAACTCCTGGAATCAGCGAGGTTTGGGCAAACAGTGGCAAAGTATTACCATGATCCACTGCTCAAATTGCATGAGAAATAGTACAGAAACTTTAAAAAGTGACTTTTTTGTTAATTGTTTCTATAGTTGGTACATCACATGAGAGTTTGCCCCAGCCCAGGTCCAGGCTAGGCAATTGGGCACTCAATGGGTAATATGACACCTGGTTTTACTGATATAAAGATAGCATTACTGCAATTGTTATTTAGAGATCAGGTGAAAAAGACAACAGATGGTAATGCACAGTGCACTGCAATTGACACACATTATCAAACATGTGCTCTCCATTAAGCTAGAATTAATGGAGACACACTGTATACTAGTTGGTTTAAGAGTGGGTAGTAAAAGACAATGTAGATATTACTTGCAGAAGTGTCTCTGCACCGGAGGCCCAGTTACCAACTGGGCACTTGGCCTCTTTGGCACTGGTGTGTAGCCCTAATAGGTGTACCTTTTGCAGGCTGGTGTTGTACAACAGAAGCAAGAAGGGCAATAAAGAAATATGCTACTCAGTGTTTCTGTGCAGGTGCATCCCCTAAGGTTTCAGGCCGCACAGTGCTCTTGTAGAGAGGTTCACATGGTGGTTCATGCAGTAACCCGTGTCCCTTCAGGGCCAGCCCTGGCGTTTCTCTAGTGGAGCTCTCTGTCAGTGTAAATCGTGAAGTGGGGATCCTTGAGGAGTGACTTTCACCCTCTCTGCCATCTCCAAAAGGGTACGTCTGTAGAGCAAGATGAAGTACACAGTAAATTCATTCCCCATTCCCTTCTTACCAGTTTGCCTGCATCAGCAATATGATTCAGCCACAATGCCAAAGAAGCCACTATCCAAATAAGGGAAATCCAAATATCCATTGAATAGTATCAAACTTTACTCCCAGCTGGTGGGTATTATATTTGTGCCACACAAATACCTGAGGATCCTCCTGCAGTATCAATGCACTCCTGAGCTAAAAAAAAAACAGGCCCATTGTATTCACAAAGTACTTTTGCAAAGTAGTCCAAACAACATTGAGGCCTATTCCCAGAAGTAAATTTTCATGTGTAGATGTACTAAATGTTAATTAATTCTTACAACTTTGAGTAAATGCGCTATTTGTGTCTATTCACCAAATGCGAGTGTAAAGTTACTCAACATTGTAGACTTACATGTACCCACCCCTTAAAAAAGCAGTGACTTGACAACCATATTTAACGTTCCACACACTTGACAGAGACCTTCTCAATCGGGTGTAGATCACCATATGGTAAAGTATAGAGAAAAGTATAAAAGTTTATTAAACTTTTGAACCCATTAGGAAAGATATTTGTATCTTAAATGTTGACATTCATTACTTGTATACATTTATTTCAAATGTAGAATATTATAATGAAATACTGGAGTGTTAATAACTTAATTTGAAATTAATATTTTAATTATTTTGAATATATTAAATTGAAAAACAAAATTCTGAAGTTTAAACTAAAGAAAATCCCAATAAATTATATTTTTATTATGTATAGAAAGTATTAACATGATGCACGGAATTTATTAAAAGTAATATATATATATATATATAAAATAGATATTTAATGTAACATTAATTTTAAAATGCGTAAAAGGTGAATCAAATATTGTAAAACTAAATAATAATGTAAGTTTTGTTTATAGACATTTTTGAAACATTAAATACAATTAATTTGTATTGGTGAATAATGTAATTTATTTTGACAATTGCAATAGGTATTTTATGACCTTACCACCATTATTTTACATGGGAGGGTGTTGCAGTGCCATCAATTAGCCATATGTGGTGCTACACTTACCCCAGCTCCGAGGAGCTGGACATATTTGCAACTGTTTTGGGTCCTTGTTAGCTCTAGTAACTAAAGAAGGGCAGTTTGTGAAAAGCAATGGGCCTACCCTTTTGTGGGTGGTTGCAGGTCCCTCCCCAAACCCTGCCCTAAATCCCTTAGCTGTAAGTAGTCACCATTTTCCAGCCACTCCCCTCTGTTCCGCCTGCACTTACTGCTTACTGCAGTCAGGGTGCAGATCCTCGCACAGAAAAGATAGGAGAGGCGTTGTTCTGTGGTAGAACTACTAAAAGTGCCACAAAATGCAGCTAGCGAATAGGCTCCATTCCAAAGTTAGCATCACAGTTCAAATGCATTAATTGCCTTGAAACCCTCCATTGTATGTTGCCTTGTACCCATCGCTAATAAGCTGGTACTGCTAAACACGAGACTGCAGTGGGACCCCTGCACACACACCTATGATTTTAGACAAAACAGTTCAATTTAAGTCCCTCTTTAAGAATGCCACACATTTACCCTACGTATATCACACTGCCTTGAAAATGTTTTGCCAGCATTAGGAGTGCTGTTGTGAAGTTGGTTAGAATGAAAAACATATTTTTAGAAATGCGTTGTCAGGCATGGAGCTGCACGGCCGCTACAGCACAGCTGGCGTGCTTTCATGAAAGAGCAATCATTGAACAAATTACAGTATACTTTTCACAGGTAGACAATACCCTGCGCCAGCAGCTGCGCACTGCAGTTGTCGATCAATTTGTTTCATACCGTTTGATGGTGTACAGATTATGGGGTGCTAATAAGAAGCACAACTCATGGGTTGTGTTAAAAATATGGATATTAAAACCCCACCAAGAAAAGTCCTATTGTGCCACACTAGGACTTCTAAAAAACGTAGGATGAGGTGAAACGTCAGCCTAACTGGCCTAACTGGTATGAGCGCTGTTGTAAAATAATGGAAAATTGACTGTCAGAGAAGGACTCCCAGGTCATGAATCTTTTTATTTACGGGGAAAAAAGTGTGACGCCCTTGTTTAAGGTTAGCTGGACCTAAAAATCTGCTAAAACACGCAAAATATATTTGCGTCCCTAAGTCCTCTTTCCCATTTGTAGTCAGCAAAGATGCAAAGTGATGGGCATATTCATAAGCCCATAGCTCCACATTTTCGGCATTTATTTTGACACAAATGTGGTATTAATGTGGCATTTTCCATGCGCCATATTTACAAAGTGATACAGTGCTTGCATTACAACACTGTGTAAACCCTTGCGCCACATTATGCCTACGCCAGGCATAATGTATGCAAGGGGGGTGTTCCCCGTTGGGGGGGGGGCAAAAAATGGTACAAGGAAATCTGACAGATTTCCTTGCGCCATTTATTTTGGCACTTTTAACACCTGCTCAGAGCAGGCGTTAAAAGGGGCATACCATTATTTATAATGGGCCCCTATGTTCTCTGCAGGAGTAGCACCAACATTTTGGCACTACTCCCGCAGAGTACATCAATAGCGTTAAAAAAATGACGCTATTGCCCCTGCCCTGTGCCATGGTGCACCATATTTTAAATATGGCACACACATAGTGGCGGTAGTGAGGCGCTAAGGGGCGCAAGGAAAGTGGCACCGCACTAGGTGCACCGCCACTTTACTTAAATCTGTCCCTAAGTCTCTACTCAGTTTAAGGTATTTCTCACAAAACCTATGATAAATTTGTGTTTTCTTGTACAAATATGGCGACTCTTGCAAAACTTTACTGCAACCAACTGACTATTTTCAACATTTGTTACCAGTCTAATTTGAGGTAGCATGAGTAACGGAGTCTCCCTCAATACATGCAAATGAAGGATAATTTGAAGGTCATCACCCAGCAATGGATCGTCACAGTTGCATTGCAGTGGACCAAATGTCTGTTAACCCCTTCGCTGCCAGGCCTTTTCCCACCCATGTGGCAGGCCTTTCTTTGGCTATTTGGAGCAGATCGCGCTTAGGCCTTCATAACTTTTTGTCCACATAAGCTACCCACGCCAAATTTGCTTCCTTTTTTTCCAACATCCTAGGGATTCTAGAGGTACCCAGAGTTTCCCCTGGAGGAGACCAAGAAATTAGCCAAAATACAGCAAAAATTTCGTTTAAAAAAAAAAAAAGGGAATAAACGGCTGCAGAAGAAGACTTGTGTTTTTTTCCCTGAAAATGGCATCAACAAAGGGTTTGCGGAACAGGCAGACTTGAATCAGAAAATCAAATATTTCAACACAATTTTGGCATTTTACTGGGACATACCCCATTTTTACAGTTTTTTATGCTTTTAGCCTCCTTTCAGTTAGTGACAGAAATGGGTGTGAAAACAATGCCGTATCCCAGGAAGCTAAACATTTCTTAAAGTTAGACACAATTCTGAATTTAGCAAGGAGTCATTTGCGTAGATCCTACAAGGTTTTCCTACAGAAAATAACAGCTAAAATAAAATAAAAATTGAAATTGAGCTGGGAAAAACAACCATTGCTCTCCACATTTTACTCTGTAACATTTTCCTGACATGTTAGATTTTCAAAAGTAATATACCGTTATGTCTGCTGGACCCTTCTGGTTACGGGGATATATTGGGCTTGTAGGTTCACCAAGACCTCTAGGTACGCAGATCCAGTAAAGGAGCTGCACCTGGCTACTTTTTATAGGCCCGCCAGAGACCTCAGGTCTGCAGCAACAGCATTGGCTATACTACCCAAATTTAAAAAAGCCAGATGGGGCGGTGCTACGATGGCATACCAGGGGGCCAAACCGTGGAATTCCCTTCCCCTCAGTATCTGACTAACTAGCCATGAACTTAATTTTCGAAAGGCAATAAAAATCTGGCTTTTTTAGACCTAGCCATCCCCTCCTTATAGCTCTTGTTGTTGTCCTTTAGCGCTGCATGGCCTTCGGGTAGTCAGACGCTTTATAAGTCCAATTAACATAACATAGCCTAGCAATGGGTTTTCGTTGTATACCGGTTATACAGCAATTCATTTGGTGAAATATAAAGAGTGAAAAATCGGTATCAAGGAAACCTTTGTATTTCCAAAATGGGCACCCATACTAGCATTTAAAATACAGGGCATTTCTCAAATAGACTTTGTTTTCCCACTGTCTTACATCTGGAAGGAAAAAATGTAGAGAAAGACAAGGGGCAATAACACTTGTTCTTCTATTCTGTATTCCCCCAAGTCTCCCGATAAAAATAGTACCTCACTTGGGTGGGTAGGCCTAATGACCGCAACAGGAAATGCAACATGGACACATCACATTTTTCCATTGAAATCTGATGTATTTTTTGGAAAGTGCCTAGCTGTGGATTTTGTCCTCTAGCTCACCGGCACCTAAGGTAACCTACCAAACCTGTGCATTTTTAAAAACTAGACACATAGGGGAATCCGGACTGAGGTGATTTGTGGGGCTCTCACCAGGTTCTGTTACCCAGAATACTTTGCAAACCTCAAAAGTTGGCTAAAAAAAACACTTTTTCCTCACATTTCGGTGCTAGAAAGTTCTGGAATCTGAGAGGAGCCATAGGTTTCCTTCCACACAGCATACCCCAAAGAATCCTGATAAAAACGGTACCTCACTTGTGTGGGTAGGCCTAGTGCCCCTAACAGGAAATGCCCCAAAACACAACGTGGACACATCACATTTTCCCACAGAAAAATGACCTGTTATTTGCAAAGTACCTATAAATTTTTGAAAAACAGACACCTAGGGGAATCCAGAATGGGGTGACTTGTGGGGCTCTCACCAGGTTCTTTTACCCAGAATCCTTTGCAAACTTAAACATTTGGCAAAAAAACAAATTCTTTTTCTCACATTTCGGTAATAGAAGTTCTGGAATCTAAGAGAAGCCACAAATTTCCTACCACCCACCATCCCCAAGTCTCCCAATAAAAATGGTACCTCACATAAGTGGGTGGGCCTAGTGTCCGTGACAGGAAATGCCTCAAAACACAACCTGGACACATCACAGTTTCCTAAAGAAAACTGACCTGTTTTTTGCAACGTGCCTAGCTGTGGATTTTGGCCTCTAGCTCATCCGGCACCTAGGAAAACCTATACATTTTTGAAAACTAGACACCTAGGGGAATTCAGATTGGAGTGAATTGTGGGGCTCTCATCAGGTTCTGTTACCCAGAATCAATTGCAAACTTCAAAATTTGGCAAAAAATAAACTTTTTCCTCACATTGCGGTGATAGAAAGCTCTGGAATCTAAGAGGAGCCACAAATTTCATTCCACCCAGCATCCCCAAGTCTCCCAATAAAAATGGTACCTCACATATGTGGGTAGGCCTTGTGTCCGTGACAGGGAATGCCCCAAAACACAACGTGGACACATCACATTTTCCTAAAGAAAACTGACCTGTTATTTGCAAAGTACCTAGCTGTGGATTTTGGCCTCTAGCTCAGCCGGCACCTAGGGAAACCTAGCTAACCTATACATTTTTTTAAACTAGACACCTAGGGGAATTCATATTGGAGTGAATTGTTGGGCTCTCACCAGGTTCTTTTACTCAGAATCCTTTGCAAACTTAAACATTTGGCAAAAAAACTAATTATTTTTCTCACATTTCGGTGATAGAAGTTCTGGAATCTAAGAGAAGCCACAAATTTCCTACCACCCACCATCCCCAAGTCTCCCAATAAAAATGGTACCTCACATAAGTGGGTGGGCCTAATGTCCATGACAGGGAATGCCCCAAAACACAACCTGGACACATCACATTTCCTAAATAAAACGGACCTGTTTTTTGCAAAGTGCCTAGCTGTGGATTTCGGCCTGTAGCACATCCAGGACCTATGGAAACCTATCAAACCTATACATTTTTGAAAAACAGACATCTAGGGGAATCCAGAATGGGGTGACTTGTGGGGCTCTTACCAGGTTCTGTCACCCAGAATCCTTTGCAAATTTAAGAATTTGGCAAAAAAAATAACACATTTTTCCTCCTCAAATTTAGGTGATAGAAAGTTCTGGAATCTAAGAGAAGCCACAAATTTCCTTCCACCCAGCATCCCCAAGTCTCCCAATAAAAATGGTACCTCACATATGTGGGTAGGCCTAGTGTCCATGACAGGGAATGCCCCAAAACGCAACCTGGACACCTCACAGTTTCCTAAAGAAAACTGACCTGTTTTTTGCAAAGTGCCTAGATGTGGATGTTGGCCTCTAGCTCATCCGGCACCTAGAAAAACCTATCAAACCTATACATTTTTGGAAATTAGACATCTATGGGAATTCAGAATGGGGTGACTTGTGGGGCTCCTACCAGGTTCTGTTACCCAGAATCCTTTGCAAACTTCAACATTTGGCAAAAAAACACGTTTTCCTTACATTTCGGTGATAGAAAGGTCTGGAATCTAAGAGGAGCCACAAATGTCCTTCCACCCAGCATTGCCCCAAGTCTCCCGATAGAAATGGTACCTCACATGTGTGGGTAGGCCTACTGCCCGCAACAGGGTGTGCCCCAAAACACAACGTGGACACATCACATTTTCCTAAAGAAAACATACCTGTTTTTTGCAAAGTGCCTAGCTGTGGATTTTGGCCTCTAGCTCATCCGACACCTAAGAAAATCTAGCAAACCTGGATATTTCTGAAAACTAGACACCTAGGGAAACCCATGATGGGGTGACTTGTGAGGCTCTCACCAGGTTCTCTAACACAGAATCCTTAGCAAACCTCAAAATTTGGCAAAAAACACTTTTTCCTCACATTTCGGTGCTGCAAAGTTCTGGAATCTGAGGGGAGCCACAAACTTCCTTCCACCCAGCGTTCCAGCAGGTCTCTTGATAAAAATGGTACCTCACTTGCATGGGTAGTCCAAGTGCCCACAACAGGAAATGCCCCAAAACACTATGTGGACATATCAAAATTATCAAATACAAAACTACCTGTTTTTGCAGAGGGCAACTGCGTTTTTGGTCCTGGGCTCAGCAGCCATCTAGGGAAACATACCAAACCCAAATATTTTTGAAAACTAGACACCCGAAGGAGTCCAGGGGTGTGTGACTTGCGTGGATTCCCCAGTGTTTTCTTACCCGGAATCCTCAGCAAATCTCAAATTTAGCTACAAAATAAAAATTTTCCCACATTTCTGTGAGGGATCACAGCACCGGCACAAATTTCCTACCACCCAACGTTCCCCTCAGTCTTCCCGTAGAAATGATACCTCACTTGTGTAGGTGGGCCAAGTGTCTATGACAGAGAAGGACCAAAAACATGTAAAAAATGAGGGGGAACCCAAGCAGGTCCAAAAGGGCAGTTTGAAAAAAAAACATTTTTAGGCTGACAAGCAGGACAGATTTTTATCGGTATAGATGTGACAATGATGGATGGTAGCATTTTGTGGATTCCTGCAGATTCCGGAAGGTTCGATCACAAAAATGTGGAAAAAATCTGTGATTTCAAGCAAAGTTGGAGGTTTGCAGGGCATTGTGGGTAAGAAAACTGTGCGGGCTGCATGTGAAGCACACCACCCGGGACTCACCCAGATGTTTAGTTTTCAGATGTGTCTAGGTCTCAAGGATTTTTCTACATGGCAGTGTCCCAAAGTCCAAAACGTGCAGTCCCCACCATTCCAAGCTTGTAAAACCAAAACCCAAAATAATCAAATGTCCTCTTGCTTGCTGAGGGATAAGATATTTTAGTGTGCAGGGGAGATCTGAAAGACTGTTACCCCCTTTAGTTGGGGTGGGGGCATTACCATGCCCAAACTGGTTGGTAGCCACCACCCCACTATTTTATTTTATTCCCTGGCATCTAGTGGGCTTTCTGCCACCCTCCCCGAGAGTGGATCAGGGGTAATTGCCCATCTGCCCACTAGTGGGCAGAACAACTTTGGCCCCATTTATTTGGGGTGCGCGTATGGCCATACCCCCACCCTCCTTTTTTGAAAAACAATCTTCCCTGGTCTCTGGCGGGCTCTCTGTCCCCCTTTGGGGTAGATGGGCCTTATAAAAATAGGCCAATCTGCCCTCAAGGGGGGCAGAAATGGCCAACAGTAATGTGCCCCCATCGGGAGCTACACTTGCCCAAGGGGCTGTCCACCCAAACAAAACACACACACATATACCAATCCGTGGTGCCTATGTAGTTTCTGCCCCCCTCCGGGGGCATCTCGGCCTAATAGAAATAGGTCAATCTGACCTCAAGGGGGCCAGAAATGGCCTAAAATAAATTTGCCCCCCAGGGGAGTGACCCTTGCCTAAGGGGTCGCTCCCCAACTGTAAAAATTAATGAAAAAAAATCCCTGGTGCCTAGTGGTTTCGGCCACCTTGGGGGCAGATCAGCCTAATTAAAATAGTATGATCTGCCCCCACGGGGGCAGAAATGGCCTTAAATAAATTTGCCACCCAGGGGAGCAACCTTGCCTAACGAGTCCCTCCCCTTGCGTGAAATTGGTGCAAAAAAAAATCCCCGGTGTCTAGTGGTTTCTGCCCCCCTTGGGGGCAAATTGGCCTAATAAAAATAGGCCTATCTGCCCCAAAAGGGGGGCAGAAATGGCCTAAAAGGATTTTTCCCCACAGTGGAGCGAAGCTTGCCTAGGGGGTCACTCCCCACGTGTAAAAAAAAAGAAAACAAAAAAAAAATGATCCCTGGTGTCTAGAGGTTTCTGCCCCTAGTGGGGGAAGATCGGCCTAATAAAAATAGGCCGATCTTCCCCCGGGGGGGGCAGAAATGGCCTAAAGATAATATTGACCCCAGGGGAGCGACCCTTGCCTAAGAGGTCACTCCCCACATCTAAAAAAATAAAACCCAAAAAAGTATCCCTGGTGTCTAGCGGTTTCTGCCTCCCCGGGGGCAGAAATGGCCTAAAATAAAATTGCCCCTGGGTAGTGGCCCTTGCCCAAGAGGCCGCTCCCCTAAAGAGTAAAACCAAAAAAAAAACCTCCCTGTTGTCTAGGGGCATTTCTGCTGCCCGATCGCTTTAAGATCGGGCAGCAGAAATGCTGAGAGAGACATCAAAGGAAAGGAAAGGCCTTTGCATCAGTCCTGGAAGCTCATCAGATGTCACAGGGAGGTCCGGGGGTTGGGGTTGGAAGGGGAAATGATTACCCTTCCATTCCTGCCCATGGGGGGGGGGGTGCGAGGCCCTGAGGGGGGGCGCTAGCGCTTCCCCCGAGGACCCATACCAGGATGTAATGGTATGTCCTCAGCACCCGAGCGGTGCAAACGAGGACGTAATCGTTACGTCCCGGGCACCTGAGGGGTTAACTAAATACTCATGCCCTAAGAAGTCAGAAACAATACTACATTTTTTGAAATTCAGTTGTCCAAATGAACCCATCTCGTTGAACATAGTTTCAGGGAACCTGGTTACAGTTATGACTCTTCTGTCATACCCAAGGAATTATTTAGCACCACGCTAGAGATGAGCTTGTCAATATCCACAAATTGTACATTTGTTTTGTGTGTGCAGAAAGTCTTGGAGCTTCATTACAAATGCGTCGGTGATGCGTCCTGTAATTCTCAACCCCGAGTCACCAATACTGGGTAGCAGTAGTTCTGGGGAGAAATACTGGACCTCACAAACAGAGAGCTACTAAAACAATGCGCTGTTCTGGTCCTAATTACACAGTTTATTTCTGAGTTACTAGAGATATTTAATTCCAGTGGAGCCACTAATTGCATTTATTGACCTCAATGGAAATAAAAGGCTACTTGGAGAGGGACATTACAGGTCATTCCAACCTTCCAACAATCATTCCCCACCCACCACCACATCACACTCCACCACCTCTGCTTCTAGATTTACTTACCTGAAAATCTTAGTGTGAGTAAATCTTTTTACAAATGAAAAATATTTGAGAATATCAAAAGTTAATTTATGGATATATAGTTGTAAAAAAGTCTATTTGCACATGTATGTTAAAGTTCCAAATAGTTTTGAGATATTCTATGACAATTTTGTATTCACAATTTCGTCTTACATTATTTCACATCCAGTATTCGGATTTACAATACTTTTGCATTACCATTTTATTGGATATCAAAAACACTTAAAGGAAACACTTATGATAGGCTTGGTGTTTATTTTATATCTCTCTATATATATGCATATATATATATATATATTATAAAATCATAACTTACAAAGGTCAGTATTTTTTCAAAGCTGCACTTTGTGTTTTTAGGTGAATTTCAGATTTTTAAAAAAAACAATTGATGGGGTTTAAGAAGGGCAACCATAACTTGCCTTTAATCTTTTGTTTTTCCAGGGAGACTCTGCACCCAACCTGCTATTGCTAACCAACCCTTAATGCACATGGCCTTCAGCTTTGCATGATAGCGGTCTGCTGCAAGGCTAGACGGCGACTAGGCTCTCCATAGGCTGCGTGTGATGAACACAAATGTACGATCTTTGGTCAAACGCAGCAGTAGGTCACCAAATACTTTTATCTGCCATTTTTTCTACTGGATTCTCAGATCTTACACTCTTCTTGAGACCCCAATACTATGGCAGGGAGGGTCCAGGACTCATTTGATCCTCTGATAATATGTTAAAATATATATTTTATTGCCAATGGCATCTATTTAGGTCCCCACACTGGACATGGGGTTCAAGGTGTACTCAACTTGCCTGCTTATGCAATTTTCTTTTAGATCTTTCCTAACATAAGAATACAGTTTTGGATAATGGCAGCCACAACTGAAATGTTTCTGTGATGGCCAACTAATCAAAATGTAGTAGAAAATTAATCAGCTGCCAAAAATCACAAATCTGCAATTCAGGGTGTGAGGAAAGCCTCCCTCCTCCAATGGCGTGCCTTTATTTTTTTTGCAGTGGATTAAAAAATCATCCTCTTCAAATCTGTAAGGTCCAGATATCTTTAATGTTTAAGCTATTCATGTGCAAACTGACCACCTTTTTAAGCATTAATGTCTCAGACACAACTCAATACTAAAAGGTGGACAGACACCACTGACATAAGTATTTTTTGTCCAGTCTGCCTCAAAGTTGATAAAACACTGATAATTTTTTTATTCTTTTGCCCGGGGAATGAGAGACTGAGGAAACATTGGATTGTTCCAGCCTGTAGGTAGCTTGGAATCAGACAATGTATCAGGTCTCTTAGGTTGCTGCGCACAGAGACCACTGAGATGTATGTCTGTGCTGTTGCCAAATTTCTACATCACAGCTGGTGCATAAGAGCAAACACTATGAGCCAATTATAATAGGCCCTGTCGTCTCACATTGTGACTTATCTTGTATACACACCTACATAGGTAGTTTTGATTTATAGCTTAATTTCCTATCCTTTTTGATCACTTCCAGTGGAGTCACCTGTGATGTTTCCTTTCAACCATGTATGACACAATGGGGGGAACATTTTATTTTTGTATGTATTATTACAGTGGGGGTGTCGGAAAGGTAATTAGCTGGAGTAAATTTTGATCCTATTTGTAGCCCTTTTATGACTCTGGCACTCCCTCATTGGTATGGTTTTATTGTGTACATATTATAGAGTTTTGATATGCCTCAACATTTGCTGTAGGACGTACCATGAATATTAATATTTTCCTAATTTTTATGTATAATGTGTTGGATTTTTAAACCGTATTGCTTTCTATCTGTACTAGTACGTTTATGTTTTTTACTGAAATAAAGTTTACTATTATGATAATGATGATGACTACTCAATAGATTTACACTAAACCAATCAGAGGCATTTCCGTCAGGACTATCTTTATGACAACTGGGGTGTAATTCTGTTTAACTACCTTTTACAAATCAAAAAAACAAAAATGATATGGTAAAAAAATAGAAAATGGCACCTTTTAGATCCTTCCTTTACTTGGCCTTCACACCTTGATTACTACAGCTCAAAGGTCAAATTGCAGTTTCTTACCACAGTAGAGCAAACTTTACAATAGGAAAACACAGTTTTTTACTGCACAGATTGTGTATTACAATTACTTAGCACACTTAACAGGTGGAAACAATTCTACTGGACAAAAAAACTAAACACACACACACACACCACACACTCACACACAAACACACAAAAAAGTGAAACAAAATAAAAAAATAATATTACATGTATTAAATGTAAACAAAATGAAAAGGATAAAAATATAATTATTAAAGCATTTTAAAAAATAAAGAAAAAAAACACTAATATTACATATTATTAGCAGGCTGAAATTACATGAATCCAAAAATAAATCAATCTAAAATTTAGCTCTCTGAATCTGTGGTAGACATAGAACCAGTTTTTAGAATGAGTCTCAAACATGTGGGACTTTCTTTCTATGGCCCTTTGCTCAAAGGACATGTCATTGGATGTTAAAAACTCATTGCACAATAGATGGGTGCAAATACCCTTGAAGCGCCACCTTTGATTTTGTGTGTTCAGTGCTCTTCAACTATATTTAAAGTCCCTGTGTAAAATTAATGCACCAACTTTTAATCTACCCAGAGAAGGCATACATCAATTATTATCAATAACAACAAATCATTTAATTTAAAGACAGATTTTTCATGCCAATGGTATAGTATTTCTTCTACAACTGCAGATTATTTCACACAGCCTGTGTTAGATGTTACAAAGATGTGACCTTTGTCTTGGGTGGAGATTACAAGTACAGACTATTCCACATGATGTACTAGTATGCATAATCATTTTATGTACGTACAGTAGCCTTTACCACTATTAATTGGTTCCAATGGATCTGCAGGCAAGTGTCTTTGATTCAATAATTTGTTCAATTAAGAATCTAAAGGGGGCATTTAGACCATGGTAGAGCGACCATGGGGGTACCAGGGGGCAGAGTCCCATTAGCATTATTTTGATATCCTGCATGTCTGGCATGGATCACTGTGTTGTTAAGAGGGGCCCTTGATCTGGTGGTTCCCTTGACAGCACTGCAGGTACAACTAAGGTGTACAAAGTGGGCATTATGATTATATGGCACTCTTGGCAAAATTAAACCCCCAAAGTGGCAGTTTGTTCTCACAAAATAAAGATCACAAGGTGGGATGTGCAGGAAATTCTTTTTCGTGACACTGGCAGAAAATATGAGTCACCATAGCCTCAATCTCAAAAGTCATTGTGACCTGACACTCCCTATGTAAATTTGCCACCAGGTTAAAGGTATACACTAGCAGAGTCAGACGTCATAAACCCAGCACTTACCTCAACTCTAAATAGTGTAGGCACCTTAGATTTACCATGGCACTCCCACTCTGCATAAACTAAATGGCCATAAGCACGCGACCAAAAGTGAGCCATGTACAAATTCTGATATTCGATCCGGAACAGTTATTCCTTCATTTGGAGAATTTCAAAGTTTAAGGCATTGAGAAAAAAACTCTAGAGTAGTCCAGAAGATCTATAACAGCCATTGATTTCCTGGTGTAATGCAATAAAGGATTTCTGACACATGGAGAACTCTTCATGTCTAAATATGATAATATGATGAAAATGTCCATATATGCATGTAAAAATGTTTCCTCCAAATTCAACATAAACCTTCCCCAACATCCACAATAATTATTGGTGATGATGTTTCCTCCCCAATCTTCCTCTTGATCACTCCTGTTTTGGACCAGTTCACAAATGTTTTTGAAGTTGAACTTAGGTGCACGGAAACTGCAATTAGTAGACTTGAAATTTGGCATTTGCAAAGTGTACTTGTGAATGTGGAAACTCTGCATTTATATTAAAGAATGTCAGCATTCACAGGTTTATGGTTTGGTGTGGTGTTCTGAACATTCCTAACTGGGGAGGCATGTACAAACTCACAGACTTATGGATGTTGTTTTTCATGTACCACTTACAGGTAGATTTCGGCTCTGTACAGTACACTTTGCAGTGAGAATTGAGAGAGGGCCCCCTTGCCATTTTGACCGTGGTATATGGAAGTGTATTTCTCCATGACGTAAAAAAAATTCATGTGAGAAAACTCAAAAATGCAAATTGAAATTTGAATACTGTTACACCTGGCATCCTTGTTGCAGTTTCCCCCCAAATTTGTGCTTTTAGACCTTATGTTTTTGCTGACTTTTTTGCTGCTGGCCTTAAGATTCTACACATTTAACCACTGCTAACCAGTGATAAAGTGCCTGTGCTCTTTTCCCTAAAATATGGTAACACTGGCATATAATGAATTGGCATATTTTGTTTACTAATAAGTCCATATTAAACTGCACTCATTGGGCCCAGGGTCTGTAAATTAAATGGTACTAGTGGGCCTGTAGTTTAACATGTCCTGACGAGGAAAACCTCTAACATTAATTTTTCACCACTAAAAGGCTTATCTCACCCACAGGGTAAATTTGGAATTGCCTTATTACACTTAATACACTCAATTTTGAAATGGGAAGAGAGATAACCCCTTCATGTCTGGTGACTTGGTGTCTCTGGAATCACAATTTTAAGCCCTAACTTATAGTGAAGTCGAATTTTAGATCACAGTTCTGAAAATGCCACTTTTAAAAAGTTGGCATTTTCTTCCCTCAGCCATTTGTGCCTGTAGCCTGTCTCTGGTCATGTGACTGGGTGTAGTTGGCAGTTGGACTTTGTGTATTCCTCGTAGACAGTCACACACAATGGGAACTTAGGTGTCACTAGATGGGCCATCCTGGGCAGGATGGGAGGGAACAGCTGGACACAGCCTCCCTTACACCTGAATCGACTGCATCCTTTCCCCCTCAAAGGGCTGCATAACCCATGTAGTTAGTCTGGAACCAGGGCAGGGAGGTCAGAGCACCTGTGCACTTCAAAGGCATGTCTTGAAAGTCTAACCCACATCAAAGGCACCACTGGGTATATTAAATGGACCTCAGACACCACCTCTTCAGTGTACTACTGGGCTGTGGATACTCTGGCAGGAAGAAGGACTGCTTTGCTGCTGAAGGACTTCCACTCTGATGGACTGTACTTTGCTGGACTCTTGCTTTATTGTGCTGACCTGTTGCCTGCTACCCTCTTGCATGGGAGTGAGAAGAACTGCACCTGCATCTCTCCAACCCAGAACCTAGAGTGACGTCAAGTGTTAGTTGGCTGGCCTCCTTATCTGAAGTTTCAGGAACATAAGAGACTTCCAATCACCCTGCTCCTGCCATGTTTGAGTTTACCCTGCCAAGCGGTGCCACCCGAGTACTGGACCCTTGGAAGTAGGCTTAACGAGCTTCACGGTTAAACTGAAGCATCTTATCTGCTGAGCGGAGCATCGCTGTGCAAAACTGAATCATTCCCCCAGCTGAGTGGTGCATTCTTGAACAGAAGCTGATGCATCGCCACTGATGTGTGAGTTGGACCCAGCTCAGAAGATACACATTGCCACCACATGCTTGATGGTTATCCTTCGGAATCACCATTGGGCAACACTTCCCTGGTGGAGATCCTGGCATCCCTCATTGATGGTAGCCTAAAACAGTGGGGGCAAAGCTCTACATCACAGATTCGCTGCTCATCAGAACCCACACAGTGCCTCGGCTGCACAATGCATCCCCCACACTGAACTTTGCATCGCTAGCCCCATTGGCGGAATCCTTGATGCAACGGGACCTTACACTTTAGGCTTGCCGCATCTCAGAACCAACACATCCCTTCGGCTGAGCAACGCATCTTCGACTTGGATCAATGCAATGCTCCACATCCATGATTAAGGTTCTTTGTTCAGCAGACCTAGCTGGGTCATTCTAGCCAAACTGTACTCCATCAGGGTCAGCCTAAATGTCTGACTTGCCTGGTGCGACCAGATGTCTTCGGGTGGAGCTTTTTGCCTTTGAGCACTAGTCTACAGTTTATTGTTTAAAAATTCAAAACTCAAGTTCGACTGATTAGATTTTTGTCCTTTTGGCCCTGTTTTATATTTTAAAATCAACTTTATTTTTTGTAACCTGGTGTGGAATCCTTTTTCAGTGGTAATGTCACTGTTTTACTGTTTGAAGTGTTGTACAAATACTTTACATATCGCCTTCAAGTTAAGCCTGACTGCTCTGTGCCAAGCTACCAGAGGGTGAGCACAGGGTTCCTTGTGCCTTACCCACACAAAAAGTGTGGTTTTTGCTTTACCAGGGCTCATAGCCCAGTCAACCAGCAACCCAATTTCTCACAAGTACTAATTACAATTTCAGAATGTTCTGCCTTGCAATGTGTGAATATTGTTTGTCTGTGAGTGATGTTGATTTCCCTAAGCACTCTCATGTTGAAAGCTGTAAAAAATTAGAGCTTTGCTCTGAACATAGGAATACACAGAAGAAAGTAAATTTATGATTACTCAATCAGGTCCTTTGTGAATTAGCATCTTTGAGTGGATCACATTTATGCCCATTTGCATAATGGGGAACTACTTGCAAGTGTTGCATGAGTACCCAAAAATGTATCAGATTGTTGGACACACATTTTTATAAGCTGTCACCTCAGGAATTCCAAGCCTCTCATCCTAACACTAAACCTGTGAAAGTAACAATGAAGTAGCATCACATAATCTTGGTGAGCACAAAATTCCACTAATTCAATTGTATTGTGAAATTATGTTGTGAAAGTGCAAGTTTGACCCCAGGTTCACACATCTAATGAGAAGGTGAAACTGAACATCTCAGCATGTTTAGAGATATTGGAAGAAAACACTTGACTGGCAAAAATTCATCCTTATATGTTTTTTGTTGATGGCTATGTCACAAGAAACCATTCCCATACAGTGTGAAACACTATCCCCCTCATATATAGGTGTGTTGAAATTGTACAGAGAAGAAAAAGTTTTCAGTCTTTGTGCTATTGATTTCTTGAAGGAGCAGTAACAGATATGTGGAGGAAGGCCCAGTTGCTACAGTTCGGCATTGCCAAGGGACAAGTAGGGGTACAGCTCTCGGAGGGTGTTCGGGGTACGACAAACCCCTAATAAATGGATTCTGGTGTCTGTAGTTGGGTCCGGTTAGGCTAGCAGTGTCTGTGGTCATGTTTTCATTCAGCTCAGCAGCCCTCATAGCACAAACACACGTCTCTATGAAACTTTGAAGAGCGAGTATACGCTCACCCTTTGTCTTTGTTGTCGCACAAAACAGGCAAATAATAAACAAAGGACTGAATGGCTCTTGTGGGGTGCAGGGAAGCCTTTTAAATTTCATACCTTTCATCTATTTTTCCATTTCAGTGGCAGTGACGGTTGGTAAATCTCTTTTACACCACAGCTGAATCTAAGTTCCTTAGCTACGCTCCTAGGGGCAAGCCAAGTACAATTATTTATCACCAACACCCACCTCAAGGGTGGAATCAATAGATCACAAACCATGGGAGAAGCAGACAACAGCATTCCAATAGCCTACACATGCACACACACTGCACCCCTGCAACAAAATGTAATATAACATTTTCATTGCTAATACAGATAAAATATCTTCAATCAGAAATGAAGCAGGACTTCAAAAGTCTTTGTAGAAAATATTTACACTGAAATCAAAGACAGACCATTTCTGCTGGATAATCTTGGCAGTCCAGGTAGCAAACGTTTGGCTTTGTTCTGGAATGGTGTTTTTCAGGTTGTTGGTTTACTAGCATTACCATTCTTTTATAGAAACCTCACTGTTTCTTACAGCGAAAAGTCAAAGAGCCTCATCAAGAGGCTGGCAGTCTTGAGACAGCCAGCCTCGCAGTGCCGGTTGGACCGCTACACTCCTGGTGGTCGGACCGCCACACTAAGACCCTGGCGGTCGGACTGCTAAGGAACTGCTGTCCTCACCAGGAACATGGTTCCCCACGGGCTGATCGCGGTCAGACTTGTGGTCAGCCAACATGCACTGCCTACCAGCAGAAGATATTCCCTCAGAAATGCATGGATAGCCCATTCTATGTTAGATTGGGCAGGAAGGGTTATTCTAATTAGGTGCACATACCTCTTCCATGATCACCACTCCCCTGAGGCCAGCAAGAAGTGTTTCACTTCCAGGTAGTTGAGCAAGGTTAGACTCGGACAAACAATAGGCCAGGTCAACAAATTAAAAGTGGTCCCCATTTGTGAATCAGATGGCCGAAAATGTGGCCCACATTTGCAAATCAGGGCAGGTGTGAACTTGTTAATACATTCTGTATGGGTATTTTGCAAGGCATGGGACAGTGCATGTATTTATGTTTGCTGCAGACAAAGCTTGTGATAATATTAAGGACTTAAAGTGTGAAAACTGGCACACCTGGCCATAAAAGAGAGCTACAAATTGCTAGAAACAATTGGCCCACACACCGATCCATCAGAACAGTCCAACCGTCACTGTCTGAGTGCTCTATAGACCAGCCCACCTTTGTAGGTTGTGGCAGTCAGCAAAACCCTGCCAGCAGAACAGGGGACCATTATCAGTTCCCAGTTTCTGAATCTGACCATCGGTGGCAAAAACCTTTTTAGTTGTTGGGGTCACCTTTTCTGTAGACAGCTACTGAGGTGAAGAGTACCTATGGATACTTTAAGAAATTATTTTCTGCCACGAGAATGTAGCATCCATCTGGTAGACTAAGAAAATCAATGCTCACTCTGGTACAGGATTACTGAGAGTCTTCAGAGATAGATAATAATGGACGAGGATCAGCAGAGCCAGTTACCTGATAGGTGACACAATATTTCACCAAATTCCCTAGCAACTCATTAATTGTGGGAAACCATACCTTATTGTGTATTTCGGCTTCTGTTTCTAAGGTCCCTTGTTCTCCCTAACTTACAAGCTGCAGGACTTTCACTCAAAGAGTCAATGGTCTATTTCCTGTCAGCACACAGTCATCCCGTGTAACTGTACATCTTGTTCCTCACATGATGCAAGAACCTGAGTGATTGGCAGGCATTCTGGGTGTTGTCAGCATGCCCCTGCTTGAGAATTTCCCAGTTACAGCTTTCAATTGCTTGGATCGCCAGCTGAAAATTGTAATATTCTTTGGTGGCATCCCTGAAAAAGGCAGTGGTCTCAACCATTCACGATGAAACACACATATATTTACTGACTGGGTGTGACTGTTTCCTTCAGTGTCACAGGATGGGGTCTGCTGAGTTGTGTGAACCTGATTTTTACACTAAAGACAAAAAATATTCTTTGAGTTGAAAGATCATACACGTTTATAGGAAAAAATCTTGAACAATCAGAATGAGGGGTTTGTGATAGGAATGTGTGAAATTTGAATAATTT
Organism: Pleurodeles waltl; assembly: GCF_031143425.1. Taxonomy (NCBI): domain Eukaryota; kingdom Metazoa; phylum Chordata; class Amphibia; order Caudata; family Salamandridae; genus Pleurodeles; species Pleurodeles waltl. Next base: position 936,699,819 of record NC_090445.1, read on the forward strand.
GCTTTTGCATGGTTACACAAAATTTCTGAAAACATTATGAGAAATTATGCAAATTGCTAATCAGTCATCTAGCACTACATTTTATCACAAAATATGGCACTTTTTGATGCAAGGATGCACTTCAAGCTGGAAAATAGTGTGAAAAATACAATTGCCATGAAAAACAGCCACTTGTGTTCTGGTTGTTCATGCTATTCTTGTGCTCCACTATAATGCTCGTGTAAAGTGCAGCATAATTATGCAAAGTGATGCAATGGTGCATTTTCAGAGATTTTGTGGTGTGCATGTTACAATACGTAGTTTAAATTTTACCCAGGCCTAGTTTGTGAAGGTATAAAAGAAAAGGCAGCAACCCCTGCGGAATTGACAGCCTCTGTATCTATATGTGAGTAGTAAGATTCCGTATGGATAAGGGACTGTCATCTGCAAGAGGCGCCCAAGCTCCACAGAGCTGGCGTGGCAGCAAAACAGTGCCCACAGCACAAGGCTGGCATTAACCAACAGCTCCAAGTTTTTCAGAGGATCAAATTATGGTATTATTGTCACAGATAATAGAGCATCCTTTCTAGCTTGAAACACCTGGTGGTGTTCATGTGTCCCAGATAGAAGTTGACCTGAGGTGATCTCACCGAGAACTGATGAGAAATGTGAGGCTCCTGTGTGTCCAGGTCATTATCTGTGCGTGTGAGGAGGTGCTGTTCTGGCAGAGTGTGCTACCTTGGGCCTCGGTGATCACTGAGAACGGGATGAGTAAGGAGAGATGGACTGACAGGTTTTTGTCAAGTGGTCTACGTTCCTACATGAGGAATATTTTTTTCCTTGGACAAGTCATTAACTTGAGTGCTGCAATGTGCCTCCACAGTGGCCACATTGAGGATTATTCAGTGGTCTAGAAAAAAACTTGCTTCTAGCAATTTCTCTGCGGTCTTCGTTGAACGGCTCAGCTTTGATCAGAGCGGACAAAGCTGCTTCCTTGTGCAATGCCATGGAATGAAATATCTCAGGAGAGCACAGTAGGGTGAGAATGTCAGCTAAATTCTTGCCTGGTCCGTGCAGAATACTCCATTCTAGCTTTGCAGACTTACGTCATTGTATCAGTTGAGCATGAGTCTTTTCATTCTCATCCTGAAAAGTGCAGGAACTGGCCAGTTCCTTTAACCCGTTCTGTGCCGAGGACGTAGTGGTTACGTCCTTCGGCACAGTGCTGCTGTGCCGAGGACGTAACCATTATGTCCTCGGCACACAGCCCAGAGGGAGCACTCTTGCTCCCTCTGTGTGCTTCCCCCGACCCCCCCAAAGTCAGGGATGGAAGAGGTGAGTTCCTCTTCCCAGTGGGTGGGGGGTTTTGCCAAAAGAGGCACCAGGGGAAAGGAAAGGCTTTTCCTTTCCCCCGGTGTCTCTTAGAGCATTCCTGCTGCCCGATCGCATTGCGATCGGGCAGCAGGAATGCCCACTAGACACCAGGGATTTGTTTTTTTTGTTTTTCGTTCTGTTTCTTCTTTGCGGAGAGCAGCCCCTTGGGCAAGGGTCACTCCCCTCATGGGGGCAATTAGTTACGGCCATTTCTTCCCCCCTTGGGGGCAGATTGGCCTATTATTTTTAGGCTGATCTGCCCCAAGGGGGGCAGAAACCACTAGAACGCCAGGGATGTTTTATTATTTGTGTATTTATGTGGGGGGGGTGCCCCCTTGGGCAAGGGGCGCCCCCCCCATGGGGGCATAGAACTGTTGGCCTTTTCTGCCCCCCTCGGGGGCAGATCGGCCTATTTTTTTAGGTCCATCTGCCCCCAAGGGGGGCAGAAGCCACTTAGGCACCAGGGATTGTGTGTGTAGTGGATGGGGGGGCGGCCCCTTGGGCAAGGGTTGCTCCCCTTTGGGGGGCATGTCTTTTAGGGCCATTTCTGCAGATCAGCCTATTATTTTTAGGCTGATCTGCCCCAAGGGGGGCAGAAACCACTAGAATGCCAGGGATATTTTTTATTTGTTTATTTTTGTGGGGGGGCGTCCCTTTGGTCACGGGGCGTCCCCCCAAGGGGGGCATTGACCTGTTAGCCATTTCTGCCCCCCCCTGGTGGCAGATGGGCTTATTTTTTTAGGCCCACCTGCCCCCAAGGGGGGCAGAAGCCACTTAGACACCAGGGATAGTGTGGGTGTGTGTGTGTTAGTGGATGGGGCGGGGGGCATGGGCAAGGGTCGCCCCCCCACTTTGGGGGCACATGTACCGAGGCAATTTCTGCACCCCTTGGAGACAGATCAGCCTATTATTTTTAGGCTGATCTGCCCCCAAGGGGGGTCAGAAGCCACTTAGGCACCAGGGATAGTGTTGTGTGTGTTTTTTTCTTTTTTTTGTTTCAGGACTGTCCCCTTTGGCAAGGGTCGCTCCCCATGGGGACACACTACTAAAGGTATTTTCTGGCCTCCTTGGGGCAGACAGGCCTATTTTTTTAGTAGGCCCATCTGCCCCTATGGCAGAATCCACTCAGGCACCAATTTCTAAATGTTTGATGGTGGGGTGTTTGTCAACTGATAAAGTATTTGCATTTGTGATAAAAAATGTTTTCCTCCTTTTTGTTCTAGTTCAAAGCTTTTGCTTTATTTGCTGTGGCTCCTTGCGGTTTTGGTGGTGGTTGACCTGCAGTTTGCACAGTTGCATGTTTTAGGTAAGTAAAAACTATTTACTCCAAAGGAGTATTGTTGCCATGCATGAATGACATGTTTGTAGGGGGTGTACTAAATGCAGGATTGTGTGTGAAATTGTCCTTAGATTTGTGCACAATGATATTTGTTTTGTCTTATTTCTAATTTGCCTTTCTTTCTTTCTTTTTAGTGGGATATCATTGGTGATTGCTGTGTCTGTGCAGAGTAGTTGCTGGTGAATCAAGCTTTTTCAGGCAAGTGAGCGGTATAGTTTTTGAGTTTATAACTCTTACTAACAAAGCTACACTTTGTTACTTGTCTTACACAGTGCTGGTTGTTGGTGGTGAATTTGTCCAGTTAATTTTAGTAGGAGAGATCATGGCTAGCCGCAGGATGACCGCTCAGCAGGTGGTTGGTATGCTTTTTGAGTCACAGTCTGATCATGATTATGAGACAGACTCTGCATCTGTGGCAGAGGAGGAAGTCAGAGATTCTGGCAGTGATGTTTCTGTTGGAGGGGAATCTTCTGCTGATGAAGCCACACTCAGTGCAGATGAAGGGCCTGTTTTAGAGGAGGACACTGATGTGCCAATTGTGCAGCAACCTGGGGCTGAAAGGTTTCCCGTTATAAGACCTGATGTCTGGGTTGCCCCAAACATGGAGCAGCCAGAGTTGCCTGCCTTTACTGGTCTCCTGGGGTGTAATGCCAATACAGAGAACTTTTTGCCTATCAATTTCTTTGAGTTATTCATGGATGATGTGTTTTTGGAAGAGATTGTTGAGCAGACTAATTTGTATGCGGAGCAGCATTTGAGGGACAACGCTGCTAGACTTAGGCCACACTCTAGAGCTGCCCAGTGGATTCACACAAATTTGGAGGAGATAAAAAAGTTTTTGGGTTTGACTTTTTTGATGGGGTTGATAAGAAAGCCGTCACTGGCTTCTTATTGGTCTACTAGTCCCTTGATGGCAACGGCTATATTTCCTGCGACCATGAGTCGTAATTGGTATTTGCTTCTTCTTAGGATGCTGCATTTTTTGACAATGCATTAGCATTGCCACGAGATCACCCAGATTCTGACCGTCTTTTTAAAATTAGGCCTGTCCTTGATCATTTTGTAGATCGGTTTTTAGAGGTCTATGTTCCAGGCAAAGAGATAAGTGTGGACGAGTCTTTGGTCCTCTTCAAGGGCCATTTGGTTTTTAGGCAGTACATTCCTAGCAAAAGGGCACAATATGGAATTAAATTGTATATGCTGTCTGAAAGTAGGACAGGATATGTGTATAGTTTCCGTGTGTACACTGGTAGGGATTCCAATATTGACCCCCCTGGTTGTCCTCCCACTTTTGGAGTTACTGAGAAAATTGTGTGGGATCTTGGTAGACGACTGTTCAACAAAGGTCACCATTTGTATGTAGATAACTTCTACACTGGAGTGCAGTTGTTCAAGGAATTGTTTAGAGTGGACACTGTTGCTTGTGGCACAATCCGTTCTAACCGGAAAGGCTATCCAAGGGAGCTTGTCTGTAAAAAACTTGAGAGGGGACAGTGCTGTGCCTTGCGAAATGAGGAGCTGCTAGCTTTGAAATTTTCAGACAAGAGGGATGTCTACATGCTAAGTACCATCCATGATGAGAGTACTTCCCCCGTGACTGTTTGGGGCCAGGTTGCTGAAGTGCGCAAACCTGTGTGCATTTTAGATTATAATAAGCACATGGGAGGTGTAGATAGAGTTGATCAGAGGTTGGAACCTTATACTGCTATTCGTAAGTCTTACGTTTGGTATAAGAAGTTAGATATTCACCTCTTCCACTTAGCAGCCTTCAATGCTTTTATTGTGTTTAGGGATAGGTCTCCAGAGTCAAAGATGACATTTGTGAAATTTCAGGAGTCAGTGATAGGGAGCCTTATTGTGGTGGAACAGGCCAGAGTTCCTAGAGAAGCAGTGGTGGAGGATGTGGCTAGATTGAAAGATCGCCACTTTGCTGAGCACATTCCTCCCACACCCAAAAAAGACTTTCCAGCTAAGAAATGTAGAGTGTGTTTTCGAAGAGGTATCCGAAAGGAGACTCGAATGTACTGCCCAGATTGTCCTTCAAAGCCTGGGCTGTGTGTGGATGGTTGTTTTAAGAATTACCACACCCAGAAGAATTTCTGGGAACAACCATGAGTGTAAACTCATGTCTGTTTTGTATTTTCATGTGTTCAGTTTCATGGTTAGCATTTCTGTCATGTACTTAGAGCTTTTGTGTTTGTAGTTTTGTAATTCTTTCTACTTAGTTAGGGGTTCCTCTGTTTAAAAAATAATAATAATAATGATGCCATTGTGTGTGGAGTGGGGCTTGGCTGAGGGTGTACATATTGACTTGCTGTTGGCTACTGCAACACACTGCCAGCCAAACACCAGTCCACACACTCCCATCAGCTGGCGTGATTGTTGTATCAGGCATGTGGGCGTATGTAAGTGATGGGCCCTTGAGTGGCGCTGTCTGTCGATGTGAGTGTTGTAATGTGCTGGGCCCGTGGCTGGCGGTGTGAATGGTCTTGTGTGTGTCATGTATGAAAGTTGTGTGAATGGACTGTAAAGCGGTTAGTGCCTTGTCGCGGCTTTACAGCTCACGAGCTGTGAGTCATTGGTTCCGTTTTTTGCATTTCAGTTATTAACAGTGCATTTCATTTTTGTGAAAGCTCTTGTTAGTAAAATTTGATCCACTGAACCTTTACTCACCCTCGTGCCAAATCCAACCAGTATGTGTGGTAAAAATGACAAAACCTGCTCCGCTGTAATCAGGCGTCGCAGCACACCTGTGACACGCTAGGTGCCTAAGGTGGGACCCCGATGATGAAGCATGCCACCAACTTGGTTGGTGGGTGAGGGGTCTTTTTCACATAACCTAAGTGCATTTCTTTTCACAATTTTAGTGTTTGGCACATCACGGACGTATGTGGACACATCAAAACGATATATTACAAAACTACCTGTGTTTGGGGGGGGAGAGGGCACCTATGTTTTTGGTCCTGGGTGCGGCCTTCATCTAGGGAAACCTACCAAACCCAGACATTTTTTAAAACTAGACACCCCAAGGAGTCCAGGGAGGTGTGGCATGCGTGGATCCCCCAACATTTTCTTACCCAGACTCCTCTGTAAACCTCAAAATTTGCTTAAAAAAGCATATTTTCCTGACTTTTCTTCGTAGGATCACCGCTCCAGCACAAAATCTCTACTCCCCAGTGTTCCCCTCAGTCTCCCAAGTAAAATGACGCCTCACTTATGTGGGTCCTCGAAGCAGAGTCAGTCTAAAGATGTATAAAAGAATATGTCCTTATAAACTCGCTGTGCTATCCCCTCTATCTCTACAAATTTTGGGCCTTATTCTGTTGCAGGGACCTGGCCCACCCACACAAGTGAGGTACCATTTTTATCGGGAGACTTAGGGGAACGCTGGGTGGAAGGAAATTTGTGGCTCCTCTCAGATTCCAGAACTTTCTGTCACCAAAATGTGAGGAAAATGCGTGTTTTTTTAGCCACAAATTGAGGTTTGCAAAGGATTCTGGGTAACAGAACCTGGTCAGAGCCCCACAAGTCACCCCATCATGGATTCCCCTAGGTCTCTAGTTTTCAAAAAAGCACAGGTTTGGTAGGTTTCCCTAGGTGCCGGCTGAGCTAGAGGCCAAAATCTACAGGTAGGCACTGTTTTCAATGAAAAAATGGGATGTGTCCACGTTGTGTTTTGGGGCGTTTCCTGTCGTGGGCGCTAGGCCTACCCACACAAGTGAGGTACCATTTTTATCGGGAGACTTGGGGGAACGCTGGGTGGAAGGAAATTTGTGGCTCCTCTCAGATGCCAGAACTTTCTGTCACCGAAATGTGAGGAAAATGCGTTTTTTTTGCCAAAAATTGAGGTTTGCAAAGGATTCTGGGTAACAGAACCTGGTCAGAGCCCCACAAGTCACCCCGTCTTGGATTCCCCTAGGTCTCTAGTTTTCAAAAATGCACAGGTTTGGTAGGTTTCCCTAGGTGCCGGCTGAGCTAGAGGCCAAAATCTACAGGTAGGCACTTTGCAAAAAACAGCTCTGTTTTCTTTCAAAAAATGGGATGTGTCCAGGTTGTGTTTTGGGGTGTTCCTGTCGCGGCCGCTAGGCCCACCCACACAAGTGAGGTATCATTTTTATCGGGAGACTTGGGGGAACGCTGGGTGGAAGGAAATTTGAAGCTCCTCTCAGATTCCAGAACTTTCTGTCACCGAAATGTGAGGAAAATGTGTTTTTTCAGCCAAAAATTGAGGTTTGCAAAGGATTCTGGGTAACAGAACCTGGTCAGAGCCCCACAAGTCACCCCGTCTTGGATTCCCCTAGGTCTCTAGTTTTCAAAAATGCACAGGTTTGGTAGGTTTCCCTAGGTGCCGGCTGAGCTAGAGGCCAAAATCTACAGCTATGCACTTTGCAAAAAACAGCTCTGTTTTCTGTGATGTGTCCACGTTGTGTTTTGGGGCATATCCTGTCGCGAGCGCTAGGCCTACCCACACAAGTGAGGTATCATTTTTATCGGGAGACTTGGGGGAACGCTGGGTGGAAGGAAATTTGTGGCTCCTATCAGATTCCAGAACTTTCTGTCACCGAAATGTGAGGAAAATGCGTTTTTTAGCCAAAAATTGAGGTTTGCAAAGGATTCTGGGTAACAGAACCTAGTCAGAGCCCCAAAAGTCACCCCATCTTAGATTCCCCCAGGTCTCTAGTTTTAAAAAATGCACAGGTTTGGTAGGTTTCCCTATGTGCCGGCTGAGCTAGAGGCCAAAATCTACAGGTAGGCACTTTGCAAAAAATAGCTCTGTTTTCTTTCAAAAAATGGGATGTGTCCAGGTTGTGTTTTGGGGTGTCTCCTGTCGCGGCCGCTAGGCCTACCCACACAAGTGAGGTATCATTTTTATCGGGAGACATGGGGTAACGCTGGGTGGAAGGAAATTTGTGGCTCCTCTCAGATTCCAGAACTTTCTGTCACCGAAATGTGAGGAAAATGTGTTTTTTTTGCCAAAATTTGAGGTTTGCAAAGGATTCTGAGTAACAGAACCTGGTCAGAGCCCCACAAGTCACCCCATCTTAGATTCCCCCAGGTCTCTAGTTTTAAAAAATGCACAGGTTTGGTAGGTTTCCCTAGGTGCCGGCTGAGCTAGAGGCCAAAATCTACAGGTAGGCACTTTGCAAAAAACAGCTCTGTTTTCTTTAAAAAAATGGGATGTGTCCAGGTTGTGTTTTGGGGCGTTTCCTGTCGCGGCCGCTAGGCCTACCCACACAAGTGAGGTATCATTTTTATCGGGAGACATGGAGGAACGCTGGGTGGAAGGAAATTTGTGGCTCCTCTCAGATTCCAGAACTTTCTGTCACCGAAATGTGAGGAAAATGTGTTTTTTTAGCCAAAATTTGAGGTTTGCAAAGGATTCTGAGTAACAGAACCTGGTCAGAGCCCCACAAGTCACCCCATCTTAGATTCCCCCAGGTCTCTAGTTTTAAAAAATGCACAGGTTTGATAGGTTTCCCTAGGTGCCGGCTGAGCTAGAGGCCAAAATCTACAGGTAGGCACTTTGCAAAAAACAGCTCTGTTTTCTTTCAAAAAATGGGATGTGTCCAGGTTGTGTTTTGGGGTGTCTCCTGTCGCGGCTGCTAGGCCTACCCACACAAGTGAGGTATCATTTTTATCGGGAGACATGGGGGAACGCTGGGTGGAAGGAAATGTGTGGCTCCTCTCAGATTCCAGAACTTTCTGTCACCGAAATGTGAGGAAAATGTGTTTTTTTAGCCAAAATTTGAGGTTTGCAAAGGATTCTGAGTAACAGAACCTGGTCAGAGCCCCACAAGTCACCCCATCTTAGATTCCCCCAGGTCTCTAGTTTTAAAAAATGTACAGGTTTGGTAGGTTTCCCTAGGTGCCGGCTGAGCTTGAGGTCAAAATCTACAGGTAGGCACTTTGCAAAAAACAGCTCTGTTTTCTTTCAAAAAATGGGATGTGTCCAGGTTGTGTTTTGGGGTGTTTCCTGTCGCGGCCGCTAGGCCTACCCACACAAGTGAGGTATCATTTTTATCCGGAGACATGGGGGAACGCTGGGTGGAAGGAAATTTGTGGCTCCTCTCAGATTCCAGAACTTTCTGTCACCGAAATGTGAGGAAAATGTGTTTTTTTAGCCAAAATTTGAGGTTTGCAAAGGATTCTGGGTAACAGAACCTGGTCAGAGCCCCACAAGTCACCCCATCTTGGATTCCCCTAGGTCTCTTGTTTTTAAAAAATGTACAGGTTTGGTAGGTTTCCCTAGGTGCCGGCTGAGCTAGAGGCCAAAATCTACAGGTAGGCACTTTGCAAAAAACAGCTCTGTTTTCTGTGATGTGTCCACGTTGTGTTTTGGGGCATATCCTGTCGCGAGCGCTAGGCCTACCCACACAAGTGAGTTATCATTTTTATCGGGAGACTTGGGGGAACGCTGGGTGGAAGGAAATTTGTGGCTCCTATCAGATTCCAGAACTTTCTGTCACCGAAATGTGAGGAAAATGCGTTTTTTAGCCAAAAATTGAGGTTTGCAAAGGATTCTGGGTAACAGAACCTGGTCAGAGCCCCAAAAGTCACCCCATCTTAGATTCCCCCAGGTCTCTAGTTTTAAAAAATGCACAGGTTTGGTAGGTTTCCCTAGGTGCCGGCTGAGCTAGAGGCCAAAATCTACAGGTAGGCACTTTGCAAAAAACAGCTCTGTTTTCTTTCAAAAAATGGGATGTGTCCAGGTTGTGTTTTGGGGAGTCTCCTGTCGCGGCCGCTAGGCCTACCCACACAAGTGAGGTATCATTTTTATCGGGAGACATGGGGGAACGCTGGGTGGAAGGTAATTTGTGGCTCCTCTCAGATTCCAGAACTTTCTGTCACCGAAATGTGAGGAAAATGTGTTTTTTAGCCAAAATTTGAGGTTTGCAAAGGATTCTGAGTAACAGAACCTGGTCAGAGCCCCACAAGTCACCCCATCTTAGATTCCCCCAGGTCTCTAGTTTTAAAAAATGCACAGGTTTGGTAGGTTTCCCTAGGTGCCGGCTGAGCTAGAGGCCAAAATCTACAGGTAGGCACTTTGCAAAAAACAGCTCTGTTTTCTTTCAAAAAATGGGATGTGTCCAGGTTGTGTTTTGGGGTGTATCCTGTCGCGGCCGCTAGGCCTACCCACACAAGTGAGGTATCATTTTTATCGGGAGACATGGGGGAACGCTGGGTGGAAGGAAATTTGTGGCTCCTCTCAGATTCCAGAACTTTCTGTCACCGAAATGTGAGGAAAATGTGTTTTTTAGCCAAAATTTGAGCTTTGCAAAGGATTCTGGGTAACAGAACCTGGTCAGAGCCCCACAAGTCACCCCATCTTGGATTCCCACAGGTCTCTAGTTTTAAAAAATGTACAGGTTTGGTAGGTTTCCCTAGGTGCCGGCTGAGCTAGAGGCCAAAATCTACAGGTAGGCACTTTGCAAAAAACAGCTCTGTTTTCTGTGATGTGTCCACGTTGTGTTTTGGGGCATATCCTGTCGCAAGCGCTAGGCCTACCCACACAAGTGAGGTATCATTTTTATCGGGAGACTTGGGGGAACGCTGGGTGGAAGTAAATAAGTGGGTCCTATCAGATTCCAGAACTTTCTGTCACCGAAATGTGAGGAAACTGCGTTTTTTTAGCCAAAAATTGAGGTTTGCAAAGGATTCTGGGTAACAGAACCTGGTCAGAGCCCCACAAGTCACCCCATCTTAGATTCCCCCAGGTCTCTAGTTTTAAAAAAGGCACAGGTTTGGTAGGTTTCCCTATGTGCCGGCTGAGCTAGAGGCCAAAATCTACAGGTAGGCACTTTGCAAAAAATAGCTCTGTTTTCTTTCAAAAAATGGGATGTGTCCAGGTTGTGTTTTGGGGTGTCTCCTGTCGCGGCCGCTAGGCCTACCCACACAAGTGAGGTATCATTTTTATCGGGAGACATGGGGTAACGCTGGGTGGAAGGAAATTTGTGGCTCCTCTCAGATTCCAGAACTTTCTGTCACCGAAATGTGAGGAAAATGTGTTTTTTTTGCCAAAATTTGAGGTTTGCAAAGGATTCTGAGTAACAGAACCTGGTCAGAGCCCCACAAGTCACCCCATCTTAGATTCCCCCAGGTCTCTAGTTTTAAAAAATGCACAGGTTTGGTAGGTTTCCCTAGGTGCCGGCTGAGCTAGAGGCCAAAATCTACAGGTAGGCACTTTGCAAAAAACAGCTCTGTTTTCTTTAAAAAAATGGGATGTGTCCAGGTTGTGTTTTGGGGTGTGTCTTGTCGCGGCCGCTAGGCCTACCCACACAAGTGAGGTATCATTTTTATCGGGAGACATGGGGGAACGCTGGGTGGAAGGAAATTTGTGGCTCCTCTCAGATTCCAGAACTTTCTGTCACCGAAATGTGAGGAAAATGTGTTTTTTTAGCCAAAATTTGAGGTTTGCAAAGGATTCTGGGTAACAGAACCTGGTCAGAGCCCCACAAGTCACCCCACCTTAGATTCCCCCAGGTCTCTAGTTTTAAAAAATGCACAGGTTTGGTAGGTTTCCCTAGGTGCCGGCTGAGCTAGAGGCCAAAATCTACAGGTAGGCACTTTGCAAAAAACAGCTCTGTTTTCTGTGATGTGTCCACGTTGTGTTTTGGGGCATATCCTGTCGCGAGCGCTAGGCCTACCTACACAAGTGAGGTATCATTTTTATCGGGAGACTTGGGGGAACGCTGGGTGGAAGGAAATTTGTGGCTCCTATCAGATTCCAGAACTTTCTGTCACCGAAATGTGAGGAAAATGTGTTTTTTAGCCAAAAATTGAGGTTTGCAAAGGATTCTGGGGAACAGAACCTGATCAGAGCCCCAAAAGTCACCCCATCTTAGATTCCCCCAGGTCTCTAGTTTTAAAAAATGCACAGGTTTGGTAGGTTTCCCTAGGTGCCGGCTGAGCTAGAGGCCAAAATCTACAGGTAGGCACTTTGCAAAAAACAGCTCTGTTTTCTTTCAAAAAATGGGATGTGTCCAGGTTGTGTTTTGGGGTGTTTTGTGTCGCGGCCGCTAGGCCTACCCACACAAGTGAGGTATCATTTTTATCGGGAGACATGGAGGAACGCTGGGTGGAAGGAAATTTGTGGCTCCTCTCAGATTCCAGAACTTTCTGTCACCGAAATGTGAGGAAAATGTGTTTTTTTAGCCAAAATTTGAGGTTTGCAAAGGATTCTGAGTAACAGAACCTGGTCAGAGCCCCACAAGTCACCCCATTTTAGATTCCCCCAGGTCTCTAGTTTTAAAAAATGCACAGGTTTGATAGGTTTCCCTAGGTGCCGGCTGAGCTAGAGGCCAAAATCTACAGGTAGGCACTTTGCAAAAAACAGCTCTGTTTTCTTTCAAAAAATGGGATGTGTCCAGGTTGTGTTTTGGGGTGTCTCCTGTCGCGGCTGCTAGGCCTACCCACACAAGTGAGGTATCATTTTTATCGGGAGACATGGGGGAACGCTGGGTGGAAGGAAATGTGTGGCTCCTCTCAGATTCCAGAACTTTCTGTCACCGAAATGTGAGGAAAATTTGTTTTTTTAGCCAAAATTTGAGGTTTGCAAAGGATTCTGAGTAACAGAACCTGGTCAGAGCCCCACAAGTCACCCCATCTTAGATTCCCCCAGGTCTCTAGTTTTAAAAAATGCACAGGTTTGGTAGGTTTCCCTAGGTGCCGGCTGAGCTAGAGGCCAAAATCTACAGGTAGGCACTTTGCAAAAAACAGCTCTGTTTTCTTTCAAAAAATGGGATGTGTCCAGGTTGTGTTTTGGGGCGTCTCCTGTCGCGGCCGCTAGGCCTACCCACACAAGTGAGGTATCATTTTTATCGGGAGACATGGGGGAACGCTGGGTGGAAGGAAATTTGTGGCTCCTCTCAGATTCCAGAACTTTCTGTCACCGAAATGTGAGGAAAATGTGTTTTTTTAGCCAAAATTTGAGGTTTGCAAAGGATTCTGGGTAACAGAACCTGGTCAGAGCCCCACAAGTCACCCCATCTTGGATTCCCCTAGGTCTCTTGTTTTTGAAAAATGTACAGGTTTGGTAGGTTTCCCTAGGTGCCGGCTGAGCTAGAGGCCAAAATCTACAGGTAGGCACTTTGCAAAAAACAGCTCTGTTTTCTGTGATGTGTCCAGGTTGTGTTTTGGGGCATATCCTGTCGCGAGCGCTAGGCCTACCGACACAAGTGAGTTATCATTTTTATCGGGAGACTTGGTGGAACGCTGGGTGGAAGGAAATTTGTGGCTCCTATCAGATTCCAGAACTTTCTGTCACCGAAATGTGAGGAAAATGCGTTTTTTAGCCAAAAATTGAGGTTTGCAAAGGATTCTGGGTAACAGAACCTGGTCAGAGCCCCAAAAGTCACCCCATCTTAGATTCCCCCAGGTCTCTAGTTTTAAAAAATGCACAGGTTTGGTAGGTTTCCCTAGGTGGCGGCTGAGCTAGAGGCCAAAATCTACAGGTAGGCACTTTGCAAAAAACAGCTCTGTTTTCTTTCAAAAAATGGGATGTGTCCAGGTTGTGTTTTGGGGAGTCTCCTGTCGCGGCCGCTAGGCCTACCCACACAAGTGAGGTATCATTCTTATCGGGAGACATGGGGGAACGCTGGGTGGAAGGAAATTTGTGGCTCCTCTCAGATTCCAGAACTTTCTGTCACCGAAATGTGAGGAAAATGTGTTTTTTAGCCAAAATTTGAGGTTTGCAAAGGATTCTGAGTAACAGAACCTGGTCAGAGCCCCACAAGTCACCCCATCTTAGATTCCCCCAGGTCTCTAGTTTTAAAAAATGCACAGGTTTGGTAGGTTTCCCTAGGTGCCGGCTGAGCTAGAGGCCAAAATCTACAGGTAGGCACTTTGCAAAAAACAGCTCTGTTTTCTTTCAAAAAATGGGATGTGTCCAGGTTGTGTTTTGGGGTGTCTCCTGTCGCGGCCGCTAGGCCTACCCACACAAGTGAGGTATCATTTTTATCGGGAGACATGGGGGAACGCTGGGTGGAAGGAAATTTGTGGCTCCTCTCACATTCCAGAACTTTCTGTCACGGAAATGTGAGGAAAATGTGTTTTTTTAGCCAAAATTTGAGGTTTGCAAAGGATTCTGGGTAACAGAACCTGGTCAGAGCCCCACAAGTCACCCCATCTTGGATTCCCACAGGTCTCTAGTTTTAAAAAATGTACAGGTTTGGTAGGTTTCCCTAGGTGCCGGCTGAGCTAGAGGCCAAAATCTACAGGTAGGCACTTTGCAAAAAACAGCTCTGTTTTCTGTGATGTGTCCACGTTGTGTTTTGGGGCATATCCTGTCGCAAGCGCTAGGCCTACCCACACAAGTGAGGTATCATTTTTATCGGGAGACTTGGGGGAACGCTGGGTGGAAGGAAATAAGTGGGTCCTATCAGATTCCAGAACTTTCTGTCACCGAAATGTGAGGAAACTGCGTTTTTTTAGCCAAAAATTGAGGTTTGCAAAGGATTCTGGGTAACAGAACCTGGTCAGAGCCCCACAAGTCACCCCATCTTAGATTCCCCCAGGTCTCTAGTTTTAAAAAAGGCACAGGTTTGGTAGGTTTCCCTAGGTGCCGGCTGAGCTAGAGGCCAAAATCTACAGGTAGGCACTTTGCAAAAAACAGCTCTGTTTTCTTTCAAAAAATGGGATGTGTCCAGGTTGTGTTTTGGGGTGTCTCCTGTCGCGGCTGCTAGGCCTACCCACACAAGTGAGGTATCATTTTTATCAGGAGACATGGGGGAACGCTGGGTGGAAGGAAATGTGTGGCTCCTCTCAGATTCCAGAACTTTCTGTCACCGAAATGTGAGGAAAATGTGTTTTTTTAGCCAAAATTTGAGGTTTGCAAAGGATTCTGAGTAACAGAACCTGGTCAGAGCCCCACAAGTCACCCCATCTTAGATTCCCCCAGGTCTCTAGTTTTAAAAAATGTACAGGTTTGGTAGGTTTCCCTAGGTGCCGGCTGAGCTTGAGGTCAAAATCTACAGGTAGGCACTTTGCAAAAAACAGCTCTGTTTTCTTTCAAAAAATGGGATGTGTCCAGGTTGTGTTTTGGGGTGTTTCCTGTCGCGGCCGCTAGGCCTACCCACACAAGTGAGGTATCATTTTTATCCGGAGACATGGGGGAACGCTGGGTGGAAGGAAATTTGTGGCTCCTCTCAGATTCCAGAACTTTCTGTCACCGAAATGTGAGGAAAATGTGTTTTTTTAGCCAAAATTTGAGGTTTGCAAAGGATTCTGGGTAACAGAACCTGGTCAGAGCCCCACAAGTCACCCCATCTTGGATTCCCCTAGGTCTCTTGTTTTTAAAAAATGTACAGGTTTGGTAGGTTTCCCTAGGTGCCGGCTGAGCTAGAGGCCAAAATCTACAGGTAGGCACTTTGCAAAAAACAGCTCTGTTTTCTGTGATGTGTCCACGTTGTGTTTTGGGGCATATCCTGTCGCGAGCGCTAGGCCTACCCACACAAGTGAGTTATCATTTTTATCGGGAGACTTGGGGGAACGCTGGGTGGAAGGAAATTTGTGGCTCCTATCAGATTCCAGAACTTTCTGTCACCGAAATGTGAGGAAAATGCGTTTTTTAGCCAAAAATTGAGGTTTGCAAAGGATTCTGGGTAACAGAACCTGGTCAGAGCCCCAAAAGTCACCCCATCTTAGATTCCCCCAGGTCTCTAGTTTTAAAAAATGCACAGGTTTGGTAGGTTTCCCTAGGTGCCGGCTGAGCTAGAGGCCAAAATCTACAGGTAGGCACTTTGCAAAAAACAGCTCTGTTTTCTTTCAAAAAATGGGATGTGTCCAGGTTGTGTTTTGGGGAGTCTCCTGTCGCGGCCGCTAGGCCTACCCACACAAGTGAGGTATCATTTTTATCGGGAGACATGGGGGAACGCTGGGTGGAAGGTAATTTGTGGCTCCTCTCAGATTCCAGAACTTTCTGTCACCGAAATGTGAGGAAAATGTGTTTTTTAGCCAAAATTTGAGGTTTGCAAAGGATTCTGAGTAACAGAACCTGGTCAGAGCCCCACAAGTCACCCCATCTTAGATTCCCCCAGGTCTCTAGTTTTAAAAAATGCACAGGTTTGGTAGGTTTCCCTAGGTGCCGGCTGAGCTAGAGGCCAAAATCTACAGGTAGGCACTTTGCAAAAAACAGCTCTGTTTTCTTTCAAAAAATGGGATGTGTCCAGGTTGTGTTTTGGGGTGTATCCTGTCGCGGCCGCTAGGCCTACCCACACAAGTGAGGTATCATTTTTATCGGGAGACATGGGGGAACGCTGGGTGGAAGGAAATTTGTGGCTCCTCTCAGATTCCAGAACTTTCTGTCACCGAAATGTGAGGAAAATGTGTTTTTTAGCCAAAATTTGAGGTTTGCAAAGGATTCTGGGTAACAGAACCTGGTCAGAGCCCCACAAGTCACCCCATCTTGGATTCCCACAGGTCTCTAGTTTTAAAAAATGTACAGGTTTGGTAGGTTTCCCTAGGTGCCGGCTGAGCTAGAGGCCAAAATCTACAGGTAGGCACTTTGCAAAAAACAGCTCTGTTTTCTGTGATGTGTCCACGTTGTGTTTTGGGGCATATCCTGTCGCAAGCGCTAGGCCTACCCACACAAGTGAGGTATCATTTTTATCGGGAGACTTGGGGGAACGCTGGGTGGAAGTAAATAAGTGGGTCCTATCAGATTCCAGAACTTTCTGTCACCGAAATGTGAGGAAACTGCGTTTTTTTAGCCAAAAATTGAGGTTTGCAAAGGATTCTGGGTAACAGAACCTGGTCAGAGCCCCACAAGTCACCCCATCTTAGATTCCCCCAGGTCTCTAGTTTTAAAAAAGGCACAGGTTTGGTAGGTTTCCCTATGTGCCGGCTGAGCTAGAGGCCAAAATCTACAGGTAGGCACTTTGCAAAAAATAGCTCTGTTTTCTTTCAAAAAATGGGATGTGTCCAGGTTGTGTTTTGGGGTGTCTCCTGTCGCGGCCGCTAGGCCTACCCACACAAGTGAGGTATCATTTTTATCGGGAGACATGGGGTAACGCTGGGTGGAAGGAAATTTGTGGCTCCTCTCAGATTCCAGAACTTTCTGTCACCGAAATGTGAGGAAAATGTGTTTTTTTTGCCAAAATTTGAGGTTTGCAAAGGATTCTGAGTAACAGAACCTGGTCAGAGCCCCACAAGTCACCCCATCTTAGATTCCCCCAGGTCTCTAGTTTTAAAAAATGCACAGGTTTGGTAGGTTTCCCTAGGTGCCGGCTGAGCTAGAGGCCAAAATCTACAGGTAGGCACTTTGCAAAAAACAGCTCTGTTTTCTTTAAAAAAATGGGATGTGTCCAGGTTGTGTTTTGGGGTGTGTCTTGTCGCGGCCGCTAGGCCTACCCACACAAGTGAGGTATCATTTTTATCGGGAGACATGGGGGAACGCTGGGTGGAAGGAAATTTGTGGCTCCTCTCAGATTCCAGAACTTTCTGTCACCGAAATGTGAGGAAAATGTGTTTTTTTAGCCAAAATTTGAGGTTTGCAAAGGATTCTGGGTAACAGAACCTGGTCAGAGCCCCACAAGTCACCCCACCTTAGATTCCCCCAGGTCTCTAGTTTTAAAAAATGCACAGGTTTGGTAGGTTTCCCTAGGTGCCGGCTGAGCTAGAGGCCAAAATCTACAGGTAGGCACTTTGCAAAAAACAGCTCTGTTTTCTGTGATGTGTCCACGTTGTGTTTTGGGGCATATCCTGTCGCGAGCGCTAGGCCTACCTACACAAGTGAGGTATCATTTTTATCGGGAGACTTGGGGGAACGCTGGGTGGAAGGAAATTTGTGGCTCCTATCAGATTCCAGAACTTTCTGTCACCGAAATGTGAGGAAAATGTGTTTTTTAGCCAAAAATTGAGGTTTGCAAAGGATTCTGGGGAACAGAACCTGATCAGAGCCCCAAAAGTCACCCCATCTTAGATTCCCCCAGGTCTCTAGTTTTAAAAAATGCACAGGTTTGGTAGGTTTCCCTAGGTGCCGGCTGAGCTAGAGGCCAAAATCTACAGGTAGGCACTTTGCAAAAAACAGCTCTGTTTTCTTTCAAAAAATGGGATGTGTCCAGGTTGTGTTTTGGGGTGTTTTGTGTCGCGGCCGCTAGGCCTACCCACACAAGTGAGGTATCATTTTTATCGGGAGACATGGAGGAACGCTGGGTGGAAGGAAATTTGTGGCTCCTCTCAGATTCCAGAACTTTCTGTCACCGAAATGTGAGGAAAATGTGTTTTTTTAGCCAAAATTTGAGGTTTGCAAAGGATTCTGAGTAACAGAACCTGGTCAGAGCCCCACAAGTCACCCCATTTTAGATTCCCCCAGGTCTCTAGTTTTAAAAAATGCACAGGTTTGATAGGTTTCCCTAGGTGCCGGCTGAGCTAGAGGCCAAAATCTACAGGTAGGCACTTTGCAAAAAACAGCTCTGTTTTCTTTCAAAAAATGGGATGTGTCCAGGTTGTGTTTTGGGGTGTCTCCTGTCGCGGCTGCTAGGCCTACCCACACAAGTGAGGTATCATTTTTATCGGGAGACATGGGGGAACGCTGGGTGGAAGGAAATGTGTGGCTCCTCTCAGATTCCAGAACTTTCTGTCACCGAAATGTGAGGAAAATTTGTTTTTTTAGCCAAAATTTGAGGTTTGCAAAGGATTCTGAGTAACAGAACCTGGTCAGAGCCCCACAAGTCACCCCATCTTAGATTCCCCCAGGTCTCTAGTTTTAAAAAATGCACAGGTTTGGTAGGTTTCCCTAGGTGCCGGCTGAGCTAGAGGCCAAAATCTACAGGTAGGCACTTTGCAAAAAACAGCTCTGTTTTCTTTCAAAAAATGGGATGTGTCCAGGTTGTGTTTTGGGGCGTCTCCTGTCGCGGCCGCTAGGCCTACCCACACAAGTGAGGTATCATTTTTATCGGGAGACATGGGGGAACGCTGGGTGGAAGGAAATTTGTGGCTCCTCTCAGATTCCAGAACTTTCTGTCACCGAAATGTGAGGAAAATGTGTTTTTTTAGCCAAAATTTGAGGTTTGCAAAGGATTCTGGGTAACAGAACCTGGTCAGAGCCCCACAAGTCACCCCATCTTGGATTCCCCTAGGTCTCTTGTTTTTGAAAAATGTACAGGTTTGGTAGGTTTCCCTAGGTGCCGGCTGAGCTAGAGGCCAAAATCTACAGGTAGGCACTTTGCAAAAAACAGCTCTGTTTTCTGTGATGTGTCCAGGTTGTGTTTTGGGGCATATCCTGTCGCGAGCGCTAGGCCTACCGACACAAGTGAGTTATCATTTTTATCGGGAGACTTGGTGGAACGCTGGGTGGAAGGAAATTTGTGGCTCCTATCAGATTCCAGAACTTTCTGTCACCGAAATGTGAGGAAAATGCGTTTTTTAGCCAAAAATTGAGGTTTGCAAAGGATTCTGGGTAACAGAACCTGGTCAGAGCCCCAAAAGTCACCCCATCTTAGATTCCCCCAGGTCTCTAGTTTTAAAAAATGCACAGGTTTGGTAGGTTTCCCTAGGTGGCGGCTGAGCTAGAGGCCAAAATCTACAGGTAGGCACTTTGCAAAAAACAGCTCTGTTTTCTTTCAAAAAATGGGATGTGTCCAGGTTGTGTTTTGGGGAGTCTCCTGTCGCGGCCGCTAGGCCTACCCACACAAGTGAGGTATCATTCTTATCGGGAGACATGGGGGAACGCTGGGTGGAAGGAAATTTGTGGCTCCTCTCAGATTCCAGAACTTTCTGTCACCGAAATGTGAGGAAAATGTGTTTTTTAGCCAAAATTTGAGGTTTGCAAAGGATTCTGAGTAACAGAACCTGGTCAGAGCCCCACAAGTCACCCCATCTTAGATTCCCCCAGGTCTCTAGTTTTAAAAAATGCACAGGTTTGGTAGGTTTCCCTAGGTGCCGGCTGAGCTAGAGGCCAAAATCTACAGGTAGGCACTTTGCAAAAAACAGCTCTGTTTTCTTTCAAAAAATGGGATGTGTCCAGGTTGTGTTTTGGGGTGTCTCCTGTCGCGGCCGCTAGGCCTACCCACACAAGTGAGGTATCATTTTTATCGGGAGACATGGGGGAACGCTGGGTGGAAGGAAATTTGTGGCTCCTCTCACATTCCAGAACTTTCTGTCACGGAAATGTGAGGAAAATGTGTTTTTTTAGCCAAAATTTGAGGTTTGCAAAGGATTCTGGGTAACAGAACCTGGTCAGAGCCCCACAAGTCACCCCATCTTGGATTCCCACAGGTCTCTAGTTTTAAAAAATGTACAGGTTTGGTAGGTTTCCCTAGGTGCCGGCTGAGCTAGAGGCCAAAATCTACAGGTAGGCACTTTGCAAAAAACAGCTCTGTTTTCTGTGATGTGTCCACGTTGTGTTTTGGGGCATATCCTGTCGCAAGCGCTAGGCCTACCCACACAAGTGAGGTATCATTTTTATCGGGAGACTTGGGGGAACGCTGGGTGGAAGGAAATAAGTGGGTCCTATCAGATTCCAGAACTTTCTGTCACCGAAATGTGAGGAAACTGCGTTTTTTTAGCCAAAAATTGAGGTTTGCAAAGGATTCTGGGTAACAGAACCTGGTCAGAGCCCCACAAGTCACCCCATCTTAGATTCCCCCAGGTCTCTAGTTTTAAAAAAGGCACAGGTTTGGTAGGTTTCCCTATGTGCCGGCTGAGCTAGAGGCCAAAATCTACAGGTAGGCACTTTGCAAAAAATAGCTCTGTTTTCTTTCAAAAAATGGGATATGTCCAGGATGTGTTTTGGGGTGTCTCCTGTCGCGGCCGCTAGGCCTACCCACACAAGTGAGGTATCATTTTTATCGGGAGACATGGGGTAACGCTGGGTGGAAGGAAATTTGTGGCTCCTCTCAGATTCCAGAACTTTCTGTCACCGAAATGTGAGGAAAATGTGTTTTTTTTGCCAAAATTTGAGGTTTGCAAAGGATTCTGAGTAACAGAACCTGGTCAGAGCCCCACAAGTCACCCCATCTTAGATTCCCCCAGGTCTCTAGTTTTAAAAAATGCACAGGTTTGGTAGGTTTCCCTAGGTGCCGGCTGAGCTAGAGGCCAAAATCTACAGGTAGGCACTTTGCAAAAAACAGCTCTGTTTTCTTTAAAAAAATGGGATGTGTCCAGGTTGTGTTTTGGGATGTCTCTTGTCGCGGCCGCTAGGCCTACCCACACAAGTGAGGTATCATTTTTATCAGGAGACATGGGGGAACGCTGGGTGGAAGGAAATTTGTGGCTCCTCTCAGATTCCAGAACTTTCTGTCACCGAAATGTGAGGAAAATGTGTTTTTTTAGCCAAAATTTGAGGTTTGCAAAGGATTCTGGGTAACAGAACCTGGTCAGAGCCCCACAAGTCACCCCACCTTAGATTCCCCCAGGTCTCTAGTTTTAAAAAATGCACAGGTTTGGTAGGTTTCCCTAGGTGCCGGCTGAGCTAGAGGCCAAAATATACAGGTAGGCACTTTGCAAAAAACAGCTCTGTTTTCTGTGATGTGTCCACGTTGTGTTTTGGGGCATATCCTGTCGCGAGCGCTAGGCCTACCTACACAAGTGAGGTATCATTTTTATCGGGAGACTTGGGGGAACGCTGGGTGGAAGGAAATTTGTGGCTCCTATCAGATTCCAGAACTTTCTGTCACCGAAATGTGAGGAAAATGTGTTTTTTAGCCAAAAATTGAGGTTTGCAAAGGATTCTGGGGAACAGAACCTGATCAGAGCCCCAAAAGTCACCCCATCTTAGATTCCCTCAGGTCTCTAGTTTTAAAAAATGCACAGGTTTGGTAGGTTTCCCTAGGTGCCGGCTGAGCTAGAGGCCAAAATCTACAGGTAGGCACTTTGCAAAAAACAGCTCTGTTTTCTTTCAAAAAATGGGATGTGTCCAGGTTGTGTTTTGGGGTGTTACCTGTCGCGGCCGCTAGGCCTACCCACACAAGTGAGGTATCATTTTTATCGGGAGACATGGAGGAACGCTGGGTGGAAGGAAATTTGTGGCTCCTCTCAGATTCCAGAACTTTCTGTCACCGAAATGTGAGGAAAATGTGTTTTTTTAGCCAAAATTTGAGGTTTGCAAAGGATTCTGAGTAACAGAACCTGGTCAGAGCCCCACAAGTCACCCCATCTTAGATTCCCCCAGGTCTCTAGTTTTAAAAAATGCACAGGTTTGATAGGTTTCCCTAGGTGCCGGCTGAGCTAGAGGCCAAAATCTACAGGTAGGCACTTTGCAAAAAACAGCTCTGTTTTCTTTCAAAAAATGGGATGTGTCCAGGTTGTGTTTTGGGGTGTCTCCTGTCGCGGCTGCTAGGCCTACCCACACAAGTGAGGTATCATTTTTATCGGGAGACATGGGGGAACGCTGGGTGGAAGGAAATGTGTGGCTCCTCTCAGATTCCAGAACTTTCTGTCACCGAAATGTGAGGAAAATTTGTTTTTTTAGCCAAAATTTGAGGTTTGCAAAGGATTCTGAGTAACAGAACCTGGTCAGAGCCCCACAAGTCACCCCATCTTAGATTCCCCCAGGTCTCTAGTTTTAAAAAATGCACAGGTTTGGTAGGTTTCCCTAGGTGCCGGCTGAGCTAGAGGCCAAAATCTACAGGTAGGCACTTTGCAAAAAACAGCTCTGTTTTCTTTCAAAAAATGGGATGTGTCCAGGTTGTGTTTTGGGGCGTCTCCTGTCGCGGCCGCTAGGCCTACCCACACAAGTGAGGTATCATTTTTATCGGGAGACATGGGGGAACGCTGGGTGGAAGGAAATTTGTGGCTCCTCTCAGATTCCAGAACTTTCTGTCACCGAAATGTGAGGAAAATGTGTTTTTTTAGCCAAAATTTGAGGTTTGCAAAGGATTCTGGGTAACAGAACCTGGTCAGAGCCCCACAAGTCACCCCATCTTGGATTCCCCTAGGTCTCTTGTTTTTGAAAAATGTACAGGTTTGGTAGGTTTCCCTAGGTGCCGGCTGAGCTAGAGGCCAAAATCTACAGGTAGGCACTTTGCAATAAACAGCTCTGTTTTCTGTGATGTGTCCACGTTGTGTTTTGGGGCATATCCTGTCGCGAGCGCTAGGCCTACCCACACAAGTGAGTTATCATTTTTATCGGGAGACTTGGTGGAACGCTGGGTGGAAGGAAATTTGTGGCTCCTATCAGATTCCAGAACTTTCTGTCACCGAAATGTGAGGAAAATGCGTTTTTTAGCCAAAAATTGAGGTTTGCAAAGGATTCTGGGTAACAGAACCTGGTCAGAGCCCCAAAAGTCACCCCATCTTAGATTCCCCCAGGTCTCTAGTTTTAAAAAATGCACAGGTTTGGTAGGTTTCCCTAGGTGCCGGCTGAGCTAGAGGCCAAAATCTACAGGTAGGCACTTTGCAAAAAACAGCTCTGTTTTCTTTAAAAAAATGGGATGTGTCCAGGTTGTGTTTTGGGGAGTCTCCTGTCGCGGCCGCTAGGCCTACCCACACAAGAGAGGTATCATTCTTATCGGGAGACATGGGGGAACGCTGGGTGGAAGGAAATTTGTGGCTCCTCTCAGATTCCAGAACTTTCTGTCACCGAAATGTGAGGAAAATGTGTTTTTTAGCCAAAATTTGAGGTTTGCAAAGGATTCTGAGTAACAGAACCTGGTCAGAGCCCCACAAGTCACCCCATCTTAGATTCCCCCAGGTCTCTAGTTTTAAAAAATGCACAGGTTTGGTAGGTTTCCCTAGGTGCCGGCTGAGCTAGAGGCCAAAATCTACAGGTAGGCACTTTGCAAAAAACAGCTCTGTTTTCTTTCAAAAAATGGGATGTGTCCAGGTTGTGTTTTGGGGTGTGTCCTGTCGCGGCCGCTAGGCCTACCCACACAAGTGAGGTATCATTTTTATCGGGAGACATGGGGGAACGCTGGGTGGAAGGAAATTTGTGGCTCCTCTCAGATTCCAGAACTTTCTGTCACCGAAATGTGAGGAAAATGTGTTTTTTTAGCCAAAATTTGAGGTTTGCAAAGGATTCTGGGTAACAGAACCTGGTCAGAGCCCCACAAGTCACCCCATCTTCGATTCCCCTAGGTTTCTAGTTTTTGAAAAATGTACAGGTTTGGTAGGTTTCCCTAGGTGCCGGCTGAGCTAGAGGCCAAAATCTACACGTAGGCACTTTGCAAAAAACAGCTCTGTTTTCTGTGATGTGTCCACGTTGTGTTTTGGGGCATATCCTGTCTCGAGCGCTAGGCCTACCCACACAAGTGAGTTATCATTTTTATTGGGAGACTTGGGGGAACGCTGGGTGGAAGGAAATTTGTGGCTCCTATCAGATTCCAGAACTTTCTGTCACCGAAATGTGAGGAAAATGCGTTTTTTAGCCAAAAATTGAGGTTTGCAAAGGATTCTGGGTAACAGAACCTGGTCAGAGCCCCAAAAGTCACCCCATCTTAGATTCCCCCAGGTCTCTAGTTTTAAAAAATGCACAGGTTTGGTAGGTTTCCCTAGGTGCCGGCTGAGCTAGAGGCCAAAATCTACAGGTAGGCACTGTTAGACTTTTCATCCTTGACGTGGTCTCCCTTAACTTTTTGCCTCTGTTCCCCAGGTTGTTGATGTGTGCTGGACTCTGATTTTGCTGTTTTTGTTACTCTGGGCACTTTACCACTGCTAACCAGTGCTAAAGTGCAAGTGCTCCTGTTTAAATTGTATGTAAGTGGTTCATCCATGATTGGCATATTTGAATTACTAGTAAGTCCCTAGTAATGTGCACTAGAGGTGCCAGGGCCTGTAAATCAAATGCTACTAGTGGGCCTGCAGCACTGGTTGTGCCACCCACATAAGTAGCTCTGTAATCATGTCTCAGACCTGCCCCTGCAGTGTCTGTATGTGTATTTTTACACTGTAAATTCGACTTGGCAAGTGTACCCACTTGCCAGGCCTAAACCTTCCCTTTCCTTACATGTAAGGCACCCCTAAGGTATGCCCTAGGTAGCCCCAAGGGCAGGGTGCAGTGTATGGATAAGGTAGGACATATAGTAATGTGGTTTATATGTCCTGACAGTGAAATACTGCCAATTTCGTTTTCACTGTTGCAAGGTCTGTCTCTCTCTCATAGGATAATATGGGGGCTACCTTTAAATATGATTAAAGTGTAGATTCCCCTAGAGAAGAGATGGACAGGTGGAGTTTGGGATCCCTGAACTCACAATTTAAAAATGCATCTTTTAGTAAAGTTGATTTTGAGATTGTGCGTTTGAAAATGCCACTTTTAGAAAGTGAGCATTTTCTTGCTTAAACCATTCTGTGACTCTGCCTTGTTTGTGGATTCCCTGTCTGGGTCAGTTTGACAGTTGGGTTGTTTTTCACCTCACACCAGACAGTGACACAAAAGGAGCTGGGGTGTGATCTGCATTTCCTGATTAGCCATCTCTGCTAGGAGGGAGGGGTGGAGTGGTCACTCTCATCTGAAAGGACTGTGCCTGCCTCTGACAATGCTGTCTCCAGCCCCCTGGTGTGTGTCTGAGGCCTTGCCTGGGCAAGGCAGGATTTCACAAGAAGGTGTGAGTCCCCTTTGAAGGAAGGTGACTTCAAAGACTAAAATGGGTATAAGAAGGGCACCCAAACTTACAAACTTTAGAAACACTTCTGGAATCAAGAGGAACCTCTGCCTGGAGAAGAGCTGATCGCTGAGGAACAAGTGCTGCCCTGCCTGTGACTGTGCTTTGTGGAGCTTTCCTGCAGTGCTGCTTCTGCCAGAGTAAGAGGGCAAAGACTGGACTTTGTGTGCCTTCCATCTTGAAGAAGAAATCTCCAAGGGCTTGATGTAGAGCTTGCCTCCTGTTGTTGAAGTCTCAGGGATAGCAAAGACTTCTTCCTGCCAGCACCTGGAGTCTCTGGAGAGACCCCTACTCTGCTCTGTGGTGCCCTTCCAGTTCCTGGGACCCTGAAAGGAGAGGCTGGCAGCCTAAGGACAAAAATACACGCACCGAGCGCCGTGCGGAGAAAAGATCGACGCAAATCCGATCGCGGCTGAGAAAACGACGCGACGCCGGCTCCGCAGCTGAGAAACGACGCCGCCGGAAACGCGACCGAAGAATCGACGCCCGGAGCAGGAGAAACGACGCGCAGCATCGCTGACGAAGGCTGAGAGATCGCAACCTGCGCCGCGGGACTTTCGGACCGTCGCAGGGCTGGCTTTTTCGACGCGCATCGCCGTGCCGAGCTGTTTTCGACGCATATAACCGTGCAGGGTTATTTTCGACGCACACCGCCCGTGCGGGGTTATTTTTGACGCAAACCAGGTACATTTACACGCTAGCAGCGCTAGTGTGTTGTTACAACTACCTAAAGACTCTTTTTATTTTAAACCTTTAAAAAATCATAACTTGACTTGTGTATGTTGGATTTTTGTCGTTTTGGTCTTGTTTTGTCTAGATAAATATTTCCTATTTTTCGAAACTGGTGTTGTGTCATTTTGTAGTGTTTTCATTAAGTTACTGTGTGTGTTGGTACAAATACTTTACGCCCAGCACTCTGAGGTTAAGCCTACTGCTCTGCCAAGCTACCAAGGGGGTAAGCAGGGGTTAGCTGAGGGTGATTCTCTTTTATCCTAACTAGAGTGAGGGTCCTTGCTTGAACAGGGGGTAACCTGACTGTCAACCAAAGACCCCATTTCTAACATTGGTGACCAGCGGTCGGGATTTGGACTTGTATTTGTACTTGACATACAGTAATTAAGTGTACACTACTGTTTTGATCTCAGACCACTACGTGACCACATACTACTAGTCTTGTGATTTTTGTTTTTTACTTGGACTGTTTTTCTCTGCATTCAGTTTCTTTTTTTCACTGATCCCGTGATTGACTTTTTCTGAAACTTCATTTGAGAACTTGCTTTTCTGTTTTGGAACTGTGCATATTTTTTTTTAACCTCTCATCATGTCTCAGTCTGGAGATGCCCTAGCTGAAGCTGCTTTTGACTTGGAGAAATTGGAGAGCTACAAAGTGGCTCAGTTGAAGCAGTTTTGTAGTAATGTTGGCTGTCCCATTAAGAGCTCATCCAAGAAGGATGAGCTGCAAAAGGCGCTGAGGGCCTGGGTGACAGCCAAAGCAGCTGAGGGGCACACAGATGAGGAGCCAGAGGGGGAAGAGGAGTTGCAAGTCACTCACACTGATGTAGTGGGTGGGCCTGCTATGTCTCAGGGGAGAATCTCCAGGGCAGGTAGCAGTGTGTCCTCCAAGAGTCTGACACCTGGAGAGTTACAGGACAGACAGGCAGAGAGGGAGTACCAGTTGGAGCTGAAAAAGCTCAGTCTAGAGGTGGAACAGAGAAAGCTGGCCCTTGAGGTGGAACAGAGAAAGCTGGCCCTTGAGGTGGAACAGAGAAAGCTGGACCTTGAGGAAAAGAAGATAAACATGGCTCATGAGCTCAGTTTAAAAGAGATGGATCAGAGGAGTCAGTCCAGTAGGGATGGTGGCAGCAATTCTACAGTGCAGCCTGAGAGAAGGGTACACATCCCAAAAGACCTTGTAAGGGATTATAAGAGGGAGGATGATATCTACTTGTGGTTCAAGGGTTATGAGTCAGCTCTCCACATGAACCTGGTCCCTGAAGCTCATTGGGGGGCAGCCCTGTGGAAGCATTTTGAGGCAGAGGGGAGGGACACACTGACGGCCTTAGGGGATGCTCAGAGTCTCACCTACCCTGCCATGAAGGAGGCCTTACTTACCAGGTATGGTCTTACCCCTGAGCAGTACAAGGAGAAGTTTAGATCCTACAAGAGAAAGGAATCCCAAACATGGTTGGAATGTGTTGATTCTTATTGCAGGTCACTGGATGGTTGGGTGAAGGGCAGTAAGGTAAACACGTATGAGGGGCTTTACAATTTAATTGCTTGGGAGCACTTGTACAGTTTATGTTTTCCAGAGCTGCGCCAGCACCTCATTGACAGCAAGCTGACTGACCCCAGGAAGCTTGCACAGGAAGCGGACCGCTGGGAGAGCACCAGGGTCCAAAAGAGGTATGGGGGAGACCACGCCAAGGGTGGGCAGGGTCCCTCTCAGACGAAAGGGGGGGGTAAGGGCAAACAGGATGAGTTCTCTAAAGGGCCCCAAACTGATTCCCAGGGCAAGGATTCCCAACCCCCCAGTGAAAAGAGGCCATGGTTCTCCAAAGGGAAGCCAATGGCAGGTGGTCCCCTACGTAAGTGCTATTCATGTGACCAGGTGGGTCATGTGAGGGGGGACCCCAAATGCCCCAAAAGTACACCGGCACCCACTGGTGCACCGTCCCAGGGTTTGGCCAGTGTAGCGCTTGGGGAGGAGTTGGTTTCAGGTGGGTGGGAACCAGCAGAAATGACCCTTGTCTCACTAGGGGACAGTGAGATGGTCCAGAGAAACCTAGTGCCTGATAACACTAAGAAGTACAGGCAATGGGTGACCATCAATGGACAGAGGGTGGAGGCTCTAAGAGACACTGGAGCCAGTGTGACTACAGTGAGGAGTCACCTGGTGTCTGAAGAGCAGATTGATCCCCGGGTACTTCACCAAGTAGTTGCAGTAGACAATTCTGAGCGCCTCTGCAGAGTGGCGCAGGTCCCCTTTGAATGGGGGGGGGTCTCAGGTTCCTGGAAAGTAGCTGTGAGTCCAACCATGCCTGTTGATTGTTTGCTAGGCAACGACCTGGAAGATTCCCCTTGGAAGGAGGTGGAACACAGGTCTCACTTGGAGATGTTGGGTCTGCCTGGGTGGGTATGCGTATCCACCCGGTCTATGGCAGCCAATCAGGGTAGTCAAGAGCCCCTGGAGCCTGAAACAGTGGCCCAGGGGACCGCCAAGAAGAGGAAAGGCAGGAGGCGCGGGAAACCCGCCCCAGAAGTTCCCACGGTCCGGGAGGAGGCAGAGCCTGAGGGTGATGCCCCGGAACCTACAGGGGAACAGGTGGCTGAACTGGGGGAGGTCCCCGAGCTGTCGCAGTGGCAGCAGGAAGGGGGACCCACCAGGGAAGTATTCTGCACAGCGCAGAAGGAGTGCCCTACTCTTGAGGGACTGCGGCAGCAGGCTGCAGCCCAGGCGGCTGGCGGGGCGCCAGGTACTCACCTGATTTATTGGGAGGATGGCCTCCTGTATAGTGAGCCTAAGGTTCCTGAGCCGGGGTCAGCTCGTATGCTGGTGGTACCCCAGGGCTTCAGGACCTTCCTACTGGGTTTGGCTCATGATGTGCCTTTGGCAGGACATCTAGGGCAGGACAAGACCTATAAGAGGCTTGTCTCCCACTTTTACTGGCCCTTGATGAACAAGCAGTCAGCTGCTTATTGTAGATCTTGTCAGACTTGTCAGGCAAGTGGCAAGAGTGGGGGGAAATGCAAAGCTCCCCTCCACCCTTTACCGGTAGTCAGTACTCCCTTTGAAAGGGTAGGAATTGACATTGTGGGGCCTCTGGATCCCAAGACAGCCATGGGCAACAGGTTCATCCTGGTCTTGGTGGACCATGCCACACGGTACCCAGAAGCTATTCCTCTAAGGACGGTCACCGCCCCCGTGGTGGGACGTGCCTTGATGGGGGTTTTTACCCGCATGGGGTTCCCCAAGGAGGTAGTATCTGATAGGGGTACAAACTTCATATCCACTTATATGAAGTCTCTGTGGAAGGTGTGTGGGGTAACCTACAAGTTCACCACCCCTTACCACCCCCAAAGTAATGGTCTGGTTGAGAGATTCAACCGCACCTTGAAAGGCATGATTCAGGGCCTGTCAGAGCCCTTGAGGCGTAAGTGGGACGTCCTCTTGCCATGCCTTCTGTTCGCTTACAGGGAGGTGCCTCAAAAGGGACTTGGCTTTAGCCCCTTTGAGCTCATCTATGGCCACCCTGTGAGGGGACCGCTCAGTCTGGTGAAGGAGGCCTTGGAGAAAGCTCCTAGTAAACCACCCCAGGATGTATTTAGCTACATGCTGGCACTAAGAAACCAGACTGCCCGCTTCAGGAGTCTCGCTCAGGAGAACCTGGAAGCAAGCCAGGAGGACATGAAACGGTGGTACGACCAGAATGCCACTCTGGTTGAGTTTCAGCCTGGACAAAAAGTGTGGGTCATGGCACCAGTGGAGCCTAGGGCTCTCCAAGATAAGTGGACTGGGCCTTTTGAGGTGGTGGAAAGAAAGAGCGAGGTCACCTATCTGGTAGACTTGCAATCCCCCAGGAACCCCTTGAGGGTCCTACATGTCAACCGCCTCAAACCACACTTTGAGCGAACTGAGCTATCCATGCTCCTAGCGACAGATGACGGGGTGGAGGAAGAGAGTGAGCCTCTTCCTGACCTCCTGTCTGCAGGAGAGAAAGATGGGTCTGTGGAGGGAGTGATCCTCTCCCCCTCCCTGACTGAGGAACAGCAGAGGGACTGTCGCCACGTGCTGGGACAGTTCGCCTCACTGTTTTCCCTGATCCCAGGAGTCACACACCTGTGCACACATGATGTGGACACTGGGGACAGTACACCTGTTAAACATAAGGTTTACAGGGTGACTGACAGGGTGAGGGCTTGCATTAAGGAGGAAGTCTCCAAAATGTTAGCCCTAAGGGTTATTGAGCACACCAGCAGTCCTTGGGCCAGCCCAGTGGTCTTGGTCCAAAAGGCTACTGCTCCTGGTGCCACTCCAGAACTTAGGTTCTGTGTGGACTACCGGGGTCTCAATGCGGTCAGCAAGACTGACGCACACCCCATCCCCCGAGCTGATGAGCTCATTGATCGGTTAGGAGCTGCCAAGTACCTCAGTACGTTTGATTTAACATCTGGGTACTGGCAGATTGCCTTAACTGAAGGGGCAAAGGAGAGGTCAGCATTCTCTACCCCCGATGGGCACTTCCACTTCAATGTGATGCCCTTTGGGATGAAGAATGCCCCTGCCACCTTTCAGAGGTTGGTCAACCAGGTGTTGGCAGGACTGGATGAGTTCAGTGCCGCCTACCTGGATGACATTGCTGTGTTTAGTTCCACATGGGAGGAACACCTGCAACACCTCTGGAGAGTGTTAGAGGCCCTGCAGAAGGCAGGCCTCACTATTAAGGCGAGCAAGTGCCAAATAGGGCAGGGTTCTGTTGTGTACTTAGGACACCAGGTGGGGAGTGGCCAGGTGGCACCCCTACAGCCTAAGATTGACACGATTCTGGCTTGGGAGCCTCCCAAGACCCAGACTGAAGTGAGAGCCTTTTTAGGTCTCACAGGATACTATAGGAGGTTCGTTAAGGGATATGGTACCATTGTTACCCCCTTAACTGAGTTGACTTCTAAGAAGCAACCCAAGAAAGTGATCTGGACAGAGGCTTGCCAGAACGCTTTTGATGCCCTGAAGGCTGCCATGTGCACCGCACCTGTGCTGAAGGCACCTGACTTCTCCACGGAGTTTGTTGTACAGACAGACGCCTCAGAGCATGGTATTGGAGCAGTACTCTCACAGCTGAATGAAGAGGGCCTAGATCAACCCGTAGCCTTCATTAGCAGGAGGTTACTACCCAGGGAACGTAGGTGGAGTGCCATAGAACGTGAAGCGTTTGCTGTGGTCTGGGCACTGAAGAAGCTAAGACCCTACTTGTTTGGGACTCACTTCCGAGTTCAGACCGACCACAGACCCCTCAGATGGTTAATGCAGATGAGGGGTGAGAACCCAAAACTGTTGAGGTGGTCCATTTCCCTACAGGGGATGGACTTTACGGTGGAACATCGACCCGGTACAGAACACGCCAATGCTGATGGTCTGTCCAGGTTCTTCCGCCTTAGTGATGAGAACTCCCATGAGGTTGGGTAGTTGCTCCCCACTTTTAGCTGGGGGGGACACGTGTTAGACTTTTCATCCTTGACGTGGTCTCCCTTAACTTTTTGCCTCTGTTCCCCAGGTTGTTGATGTGTGCTGGACTCTGATTTTGCTGTTTTTGTTACTCTGGGCACTTTACCACTGCTAACCAGTGCTAAAGTGCAAGTGCTCCTGTTTAAATTGTATGTAAGTGGTTCATCCATGATTGGCATATTTGAATTACTAGTAAGTCCCTAGTAATGTGCACTAGAGGTGCCAGGGCCTGTAAATCAAATGCTACTAGTGGGCCTGCAGCACTGGTTGTGCCACCCACATAAGTAGCTCTGTAATCATGTCTCAGACCTGCCCCTGCAGTGTCTGTATGTGTATTTTTACACTGTAAATTCGACTTGGCAAGTGTACCCACTTGCCAGGCCTAAACCTTCCCTTTCCTTACATGTAAGGCACCCCTAAGGTATGCCCTAGGTAGCCCCAAGGGCAGGGTGCAGTGTATGGATAAGGTAGGACATATAGTAATGTGGTTTATATGTCCTGACAGTGAAATACTGCCAATTTCGTTTTCACTGTTGCAAGGTCTGTCTCTCTCTCATAGGATAATATGGGGGCTACCTTTAAATATGATTAAAGTGTAGATTCCCCTAGAGAAGAGATGGACAGGTGGAGTTTGGGATCCCTGAACTCACAATTTAAAAATGCATCTTTTAGTAAAGTTGATTTTGAGATTGTGCGTTTGAAAATGCCACTTTTAGAAAGTGAGCATTTTCTTGCTTAAACCATTCTGTGACTCTGCCTTGTTTGTGGATTCCCTGTCTGGGTCAGTTTGACAGTTGGGTTGTTTTTCACCTCACACCAGACAGTGACACAAAAGGAGCTGGGGTGTGATCTGCATTTCCTGATTAGCCATCTCTGCTAGGAGGGAGGGGTGGAGTGGTCACTCTCATCTGAAAGGACTGTGCCTGCCTCTGACAATGCTGTCTCCAGCCCCCTGGTGTGTGTCTGAGGCCTTGCCTGGGCAAGGCAGGATTTCACAAGAAGGTGTGAGTCCCCTTTGAAGGAAGGTGACTTCAAAGACTAAAATGGGTATAAGAAGGGCACCCAAACTTACAAACTTTAGAAACACTTCTGGAATCAAGAGGAACCTCTGCCTGGAGAAGAGCTGATCGCTGAGGAACAAGTGCTGCCCTGCCTGTGACTGTGCTTTGTGGAGCTTTCCTGCAGTGCTGCTTCTGCCAGAGTAAGAGGGCAAAGACTGGACTTTGTGTGCCTTCCATCTTGAAGAAGAAATCTCCAAGGGCTTGATGTAGAGCTTGCCTCCTGTTGTTGAAGTCTCAGGGATAGCAAAGACTTCTTCCTGCCAGCACCTGGAGTCTCTGGAGAGACCCCTACTCTGCTCTGTGGTGCCCTTCCAGTTCCTGGGACCCTGAAAGGAGAGGCTGGCAGCCTAAGGACAAAAATACACGCACCGAGCGCCGTGCGGAGAAAAGATCGACGCGAATCCGATCGCGGCTGAGAAAACGACGCGACGCCGGCTCCGCAGCTGAGAAACGACGCCGCCGGAAACGCGACCGAAGAATCGACGCCCGGAGCAGGAGAAACGACGCGCAGCATCGCTGACGAAGGCTGAGAGATCGCAACCTGCGCCGCGGGACTTTCGGACCGTCGCAGGGCTGGCTTTTTCGACGCGCATCGCCGTGCCGAGCTGTTTTCGACGCATATAACCGTGCAGGGTTATTTTCGACGCACACCGCCCGTGCGGGGTTATTTTTGACGCAAACCAGGTACATTTACACGCTAGCAGCGCTAGTGTGTTGTTACAACTACCTAAAGACGCTTTTTATTTTAAACCTTTAAAAAATCATAACTTGACTTGTGTATGTTGGATTTTTGTCGTTTTGGTCTTGTTTTGTCTAGATAAATATTTCCTATTTTTCTAAACTGGTGTTGTGTCATTTTGTAGTGTTTTCATTAAGTTACTGTGTGTGTTGGTACAAATACTTTACGCCCAGCACTCTGAGGTTAAGCCTACTGCTCTGCCAAGCTACCAAGGGGGTAAGCAGGGGTTAGCTGAGGGTGATTCTCTTTTATCCTAACTAGAGTGAGGGTCCTTGCTTGAACAGGGGGTAACCTGACTGTCAACCAAAGACCCCATTTCTAACAGGCACTTTGCAAAAAACAGCTCTGTTTTCTTTCAAAAAATGGGATGTGTCCAGGTTGTGTTTTGGGGCGTCCCCTGTCGCGGCCGCTAGGCCTACCCACACAAGTGAGGTATCATTTTTATCGGGAGACATGGGGGAACGCTGGGTGGAAGGAAATTTGTGGCTCCTCTCAGATTCCAGAACTTTCTGTCACCGAAATGTGAGGAAAATGTGTTTTTTTAGCCAAAATTTGAGGTTTGCAAAGGATTCTGAGTAACAGAACCTGGTCAGAGCCCCACAAGTCACCCTATCTTAGATTCCCCCAGGTCTCTAGTTTTAAAAAATGTACAGGTTTGGTAGGTTTCCCTAGGTGCCGGCTGAGCTAGAGGCCAAAATCTACAGGTAGGCACTTTGCAAAAAACAGCTCTGTTTTCTTTCAAAAAATGGGATGTGTCCAGGTTGTGTTTTGGGTGTCTCCTGTCGCGGCCGCTAGGCCTACCCACACAAGTGAGGTATCATTTTTATCCGGAGACATGGGGGAACGCTGGGTGGAAGGAAATTTGTGGCTCCTCTCAGATTCCAGAACTTTCTGTCACCGAAATGTGAGGAAAATGTGTTTTTTTAGCCAAAATTTGAGGTTTGCAAAGGATTCTGGGTAACAGAACCTGGTCAGAGCCCCACAAGTCACCCCATCTTGGATTCCCCTAGGTCTCTTGTTTTTAAAAAATGTACAGGTTTGGTAGGTTTCCCTAGGTGCCGGCTGAGCTAGAGGCCAAAATCTACAGGTAGGCACTTTGCAAAAAACAGCTCTGTTTTCTGTGATGTGCCCACGTTGTGTTTTGGGGCATATCCTGTCGCGAGCGCTAGGCCTACCCACACAAGTGAGTTATCATTTTTATCGGGAGACTTGGGGGAACGCTGGGTGGAAGGAAATTTGTGGCTCCTATCAGATTCCAGAACTTTCTGTCACCGAAATGTGAGGAAAATGCGTTTTTTAGCCAAAAATTGAGGTTTGCAAAGGATTCTGGGTAACAGAACCTGGTCAGAGCCCCAAAAGTCACCCCATCTTAGATTCCCCCAGGTCTCTAGTTTTAAAAAATGCACAGGTTTGGTAGGTTTCCCTAGGTGCCGGCTGAGCTAGAGGCCAAAATCTACAGGTAGGCACTTTGCAAAAAACAGCTCTGTTTTCTTTCAAAAAATGGGATGTGTCCAGGTTGTGTTTTGGGGTGACTCCTGTCGCGGCCGCTAGGCCTACCCACACAAGTGAGGTATCATTTTTATCGGGAGACATGGGGGAACGCTGGGTGGAAGGAAATTTGTGGCTCCTCTCAGATTCCAGAACTTTCTGTCACCGAAATGTGAGGAAAATGTGTTTTTTTAGCCAAAATTTGAGGTTTGCAAAGGATTCTGGGTAACAGAACCTGGTCAGAGCCCCACAAGTCACCCCATATTGGATTCCCACAGGTCTCTAGTTTTAAAAAATGTACAGGTTTGGTAGGTTTCCCTAGGTGCCGGCTGAGCTAGAGGCCAAAATCTACAGGTAGGCACTTTGCAAAAAACAGCTCTGTTTTCTGTGATGTGTCCACGTTGTGTTTTGGGGCATATCCTGTCGCAAGCGCTAGGCCTACCCACACAAGTGAGGTATCATTTTTATCGGGAGACTTGGGGGAACGCTGGGTGGAAGGAAATAAGTGGGTCCTATCAGATTCCAGAACTTTCTGTCACCGAAATGTGAGGAAACTGCGTTTTTTTAGCCAAAAATTGAGGTTTGCAAAGGATTCTGGGTAACAGAACCTGGTCAGAGCCCCACAAGTCACCCCATCTTAGATTCCCCCAGGTCTCTAGTTTTAAAAAAGGCACAGGTTTGGTAGGTTTCCCTAGGTGCCGGCTGAGCTAGAGGCCAAAATCTACAGGTAGGCACTTTGCAAAAAACAGCTCTGTTTTCGTTCAAAAAATGGGATGTGTCCAGGTTGTGTTTTGGGGCGCGTTCTGTCGCGGCCGCTAGGCCTACCCACACAAGTGAGGTATCATTTTCATCAGGAGACATGGGGGAACGCTGGGTGGAAGGAAATTTGTGGCTCCTCTCAGATTCCAGAACTTTCTGTCACCGAAATGTGAGGAAAATATGTTTTTTTAGCCAAATTTTGAGGTTTGCAAAGGATTCTGGGTAACAGAACCTGGTCAGAGCCCCACAAGTCACCCCATCTTGTATTCCCCTAGGTCTCTAGTTTTCAAAAATGCACAGGTTTGGTAGGTTTCCCTATGTGCCGGCTGAGCTAGAGGCCAAAATCTACAGGTAGGCACTTTGCAAAAAAACAGCTCTGTTTTCTGTGATGTGTCCACGTTGTGTTTTGGGGCATATCCTGTCGCGAGCGCTAGGCCTACCCACACAAGTGAGGTATCATTTTTATCAGGAGACATGGAGGAACGCTGGGTGGAAGGAAATTTGTGGCTCCTCTCAGATTCCAGAACTTTCTGTCACCGAAATATGAGGAAAATGTGTTTTTTTAGCCAAAATTTGAGGTTTGCAAAGGATTCTGGGTAACAGAACCTGGTCAGAGCCCCACAAGTCACCCCGTCTTGGATTCCCCTAGGTCTCTAGTTTTCAAAAATGCACAGGTGTGGTAGGTTTCCCTAGGTGCCGGCTGAGCTAGAGGCCAAAATCTACAGGTAGGCACTTTGCAAAAAACAGCTCTGTTTTCTGTGATGTGTCCACGTTGTGTTTTGGGGCATATCCTGTCGCGAGCGCTAGGCCTACCCACACAAGTGAGGTATCATTTTTATCGGGAGACTTGGGGGAACGCTGGGTGGAAGGAAATTTGTGGCTCCTATCAGATTCCAGAACTTTCTGTCACCGAAATGTGAGGAAAATGCATTTTTTAGCCAAAAATTGAGGTTTGCAAAGGATTCTGGGTAACAGAACCTGGTCAGAGCCCCAAAAGTCACCCCATCTTAGATTCCCCCAGGTCTCTAGTTTTAAAAAATGCACAGGTTTGGTAGGTTTCCCTAGGTGCCGGCTGAGCTAGATGCCAAAATCTACAGGTAGGCACTTTGCAAAAAACAGCTCTGTTTTCTTTCAAAAAATGGGATGTGTCCAGGTTGTGTTTTGGGGCGTCCCCTGTCGCGGCCGCTAGGCCTACCCACACAAGTGAGGTATAATTTTTATCGGGAGACATGGGGGAATGCTGGGTGGAAGGAAATTTGTGGCTCCCCTCAGATTCCAGAACTTTCTGTCACCGAAATGTGAGGAAAATGTGTTTTTTTAGCCAAAATTTGAGGTTTGCAAAGGATTCTGAGTAACAGAACCTGGTCAGAGCCCCACAAGTCACCCCATCTTAGATTCCCCCAGGTCTCTAGTTTTAAAAAATGCACAGGTTTGGTAGGTTTCCCTAGGTGCCGGCTGAGCTAGAGGCCAAAATCTACAGGTAGGCACTTTGCAAAAAACAACTCTGTTTTCTTTCAAAAAATGGGATGTGTACAGGTTGTGTTTTGGGGTGTGTCCTGTTGCGGCCGCTAGGCCTACCCACACAAGTGAGGAATCATTTTTATCGGGAGACATGGGGGAACGCTGGGTGGAAGGAAATTTGTGGCTCCTCTCAGATTCCAGAACTTTCTGTCACCGAAATGTGAGGAAAATGTGTTTTTTTTAGCCAAAATTTGAGGTTTGCAAAGGATTCTGGGTAACAGAACCTGGTCAGAGCCCCACAAGTCACCCCATATTGGATTCCCCTAGGTCTCTAGTTTTCAAAAATGTACAGGTTTGGTAGGTTTCCCTAGGTGCCGGCTGAGCTAGAGGCCAAAATCTACAGGTAGGCACTTTGCAAAAAACTGC
The DNA here is from genome assembly GCF_031143425.1 of Pleurodeles waltl. Lineage (NCBI taxonomy): Eukaryota > Metazoa > Chordata > Amphibia > Caudata > Salamandridae > Pleurodeles > Pleurodeles waltl. The sequence continues at coordinate 936,737,203 of NC_090445.1, forward strand.
TCTATTTTCTGTGATGTGTCCACGTTGTGTTTTGGGGCATATCCTGTCGCGAGCGCTAGGCCTACCCACACAAGTGAGGTACCATTTTTATCGGGAGACTTGGGGGAACGCTGGGTGGAAGGAAATTTGTGGCTCCTATCAGATTCCAGAACTTTCTGTCACCGAAATGTGAGGAAAAGATGTTTTTTTAGCCAAATTTTGAGGTTTGCAAAGGATTCTGGGTAACAGAACCTGGTCAGAGCCCCACAAGTCACCCCATCTAGATTCCCCCAGGTCTCTAGTTTTAAAAAATGCACAGGTTTGGTAGGTTTCCCTAGGTGCCGGCTGAGCTAGAGGCCAAAATCTACAGGTAGGCACTTTGCAAAAAAACAGCTCTGTTTTCTGTGATGTGTCCACGTTGTGTTTTGGGGCATATCCTGTCGCGAGCGCTAGGCCTACCCACACAAGTGAGGTACCATTTGTATCGGAAGACTTGGGGGAACGCTGGGTGGAAGGAAATTTGTGGCTCCTCTCAGATTCCAGAACTTTTTGTCACCGAAATGTGAGGAAAATATGTTTTTTTAGACAAATTTTGAGGTTTGCAAAGGATTCTGGGTAACAGAACCTGGTCAGAGCCCCACAAGTCACCACATCTTGGATTCCCCTAGGTCTCTAGTTTTCAAAAATGCACAGGTTTGGTAGGTTTCCCTAGGTGCCGGCTGAGCTAGAGGCCAAAATCTACAGGTAGGCACTTTGCAAAAAAACAGCTCTATTTTCTGTGATGTGTCCACGTTGTGTTTTGGGGCATATCCTGTCGCGAGCGCTAGGCCTACCCACACAAGTGAGTTATCATTTTTATCGGGAGACTTGGGGGAACGCTGGGTGGAAGGAAATTTGTGGCTCCTATCAGATTCCAGAACTTTCTGTCACCGAAATGTGAGGAAAATGCGTTTTTTAGCCAAAAATTGAGGTTTGCAAAGGATTCTGGGTAACAGAACCTGGTCAGAGCCCCAAAAGTCACCCCATCTTAGATTCCCCCAGGTCTCTAGTTTTAAAAAATGCACAGGTTTGGTAGGTTTCCCTAGGTGCCGGCTGAGCTAGAGGCCAAAATCTACAGGTAGGCACTTTGCAAAAAACAGCTCTGTTTTCTTTCAAAAAATGGGATGTGTCCAGGTTGTGTTTTGGGGCGTGTCCTGTCGCGGCCGCTAGGCCTACCCACACAAGTGAGGTATCATTGTTATCGGGAGACATGGGGGAACGCTGGGTGGAAGGAAATTTGTGGCTCCTCTCAGATTCCAGAACTTTCTGTCACCGAAATGTGAGGAAAATGTGTTTTTTTAGCCAAAATTTGAGGTTTGCAAAGGATTCTGAGTAACAGAACCTGGTCAGAGCCCCACAAGTCACCCCATCTTAGATTCCCCCAGGTCTCTAGTTTTAAAAAATGCACAGGTTTGGTAGGTTTCCCTAGGTGCCGGCTGAGCTAGAGGCCAAAATCTACAGGTAGGCACTTTGCAAAAAACAGCTCTGTTTTCTTTCAAAAAATGGGATGTGTCCAGGTTGTGTTTTGGGGCGTATCCTGTCGCGAGCGCTAGGCCTACCCACACAAGTGAGGTACCATTTTTATCGGGAGACTTGGGGGAACGCTGGGTGGAAGGAAATTTGTGGCTCCTCTCAGATTCCAGAACTTTCTGTCACCGAAATGTGAGGAAAATATGTTTTTTTAGCCAAATTTTGAGGTTTGCAAAGGATTCTGGGTAACAGAACCTGGTCAGAGCCCCACAAGTCACCACATCTTGGATTCCCCTAGGTCTCTAGTTTTAAAAAATGCACAGGTTTGGTAGGTTTCCCTAGGTGCCGGCTGAGCTAGAGGCCAAAATCTACAGGTAGGCACTTTGCAAAAAAACAGCTCTATTTTCTGTGATGTGTCCACGTTGTGTTTTGGGGCATATCCTGTCGCGAGCGCTAGGCCTACCCACACAAGTGAGTTATCATTTTTATCGGGAGACTTGGGGGAACGCTGGGTGGAAGGAAATTTGTGGCTCCTATCAGATTCCAGAACTTTCTGTCACCGAAATGTGAGGAAAATGCGTTTTTTAGCCAAAAATTGAGGTTTGCAAAGGATTCTGGGTAACAGAACCTGGTCAGAGCCCCAAAAGTCACCCCATCTTACATTCCCCCAGGTCTCTAGTTTTAAAAAATGCACAGGTTTGGTAGGTTTCCCTAGGTGCCGGCTGAGCTAGAGGCCAAAATCTATAGGTAGGCACTTTGCAAAAAACAGCTCTGTTTTCTTTCAAAAAATGGGATGTGTCCAGGTTGTGTTTTGGGGCGTCTCCTGTCGCGGCCGCTAGGCCTACCCACACAAGTGAGGTATCATTGTTATCGGGAGACATGGGGGAACGCTGGGTGGAAGGAAATTTGTGGCTCCTCTCAGATTCCAGAACTTTCTGTCACCGAAATGTGAAGAAAATGTGTTTTTTTAGCCAAAATTTGAGGTTTGCAAAGGATTCTGAGTAACAGAACCTGGTCAGAGCCCCACAAGTCACCCCATCTTAGATTCCCCCAGGTCTCTAGTTTTAAAAAATGCACAGGTTTGGTAGGTTTCCCTAGGTGCCGGCTGAGCTAGAGGCCAAAATCTACAGGTAGGCACTTTGCAAAAAACAGCTCTGTTTTCTTTCAAAAAATGGGATGTGTCCAGGTTGTGTTTTGGGGTGACTCCTGTCGCGGCCGCTAGGCCTACCCACACAAGTGAGGTATCATTTTTATCGGGAGACATGGGGGAACGCTGGGAGGAAGGAAATTTGTGGCTCCTCTCAGATTCCAGAACTTTCTGTCACCGAAATGTGAGGAAAATGTGTTTTTTTAGCCAAAATTTGAGGTTTGCAAAGGATTCTGGGTAACAGAACCTGGTCAGAGCCCCACAAGTCACCCCATCTTGGATTCCCCTAGGTCTCTAGTTTTCGAAAAATGTACAGGTTTGATAGGTTTCCCTAGGTGCCGGCTGAGCTAGAGGCCAAAATCTACAGGTAGGCACTTTGCAAAAAACAGCTCTGTTTTCTGTGATGTGTCCACGTTGTGTTTAGGGGCATATCCTGTCGCGAGCGCTAGGCCTACCCACACAAGTGAGTTATCATTTTTATCGGGAGACTTGGGGGAACGCTGGGTGGAAGGAAATTTGTGGCTCCTATCAGATTCCAGAACTTTCTGTCACCGAAATGTGAGGAAAATGTGTTTTTTAGCCAAAAATTGAGGTTTGCAAAGGATTCTGGGTAACAGAACCTGGTCAGAGCCCCAAAAGTCACCCCATCTTAGATTCCCCCAGGTCTCTAGTTTTAAAAAATGCACAGGTTTGGTAGGTTTCCCTAGGTGCCGGCTGAGCTAGAGGCCAAAATCTACAGGTAGGCACTTTGCAAAAAACAGCTCTGTTTTCTTTCAAAAAATGGGATGTGTACAGGTTGTGTTTTGGGGTGTGTCCTGTTGCGGCCGCTAGGCCTACCCACACAAGTGAGGTATCATTTTTATCGGGAGACATGGGGGAACGCTGGGTGGAAGGAAATTTGTGGCTCCTCTCAGATTCCAGAACTTTCTGTCACCGAAATGTGAGGAAAATGTGTTTTTTTAGCCAAAATTTGAGGTTTGCAAAGGATTCTGGGTAACAGAACCTGGTCAGAGCCCCACAAGTCACCCCATCTTGGATTCCCCTAGGTCTCTAGTTTTCAAAAATGTACAGGTTTGGTAGGTTTCCCTAGGTGCCGGCTGAGCTAGAGGCCAAAATCTACAGGTAGGCACTTTGCAAAAAACTGCTCTTTTTTCTGTGATGTGTCCACGTTGTGTTTTGGGGCATATCCTGTCGCGAGCGCTAGGCCTACCCACACAAGTGAGGTATCATTTTTATCGGGAGACTTGGGGGAACGCTGGGTGGAAGGAAATTTGTGGCTCCTATCAGATTCCAGAACTTTCTGTCACCGAAATGTGAGGAAAATGCGTTATTTAGCCAAAAATTGAGGTTTGCAAAGGATTCTGGGTAACAGAACCTGGTCAGAGCCCCATAAGTCACCCCACCTTAGATTCCCCCAGGTCTCTAGTTTTAAAAAATGCACAGGTTTGGTAGGTTTCCCTAGGTGCCGGCTGAGCTAGAGGCCAAAATCTACAGGTAGGCACTTTGCAAAAAACAGCTCTGTTTTCGTTCAAAAAATGGGATGTGTCCAGGTTGTGTTTTGGGGTGTGTCCTGTCGCGGCCGCTAGGCCTACCCACACAAGTGAGGTATCATTTTCATCGGGAGACATGGGGGAACGCTGGGTGGAAGGAAATTTGTGGCTCCTCTCAGATTCCAGAACTTTCTGTCACCGAAATGTGAGGAAAATATGTTTTTTTAGCCAAATTTTGAGGTTTGCAAAGGATTCTGGGTAACAGAACCTGGTCAGAGCCCCACAAGTCACCCCATCTTGGATTCCCCTAGGTCTCTAGTTTTCAAAAATGCACAGGTTTGGTAGTTTTCCCTAGGTGCCGGCTGAGCTAGAGGCCAAAATCTACAGGTAGGCACTTTGTAAAAAAACAGCTCTGTTTTCTGTGATGTGTCCACGTTGTGTTTTGGGGCATATCCTGTCGCGAGCGCTAGGCCTACCCACACAAGTGAGGTACCATTTTTATCGGGAGACTTGGGGGAACGCTGGGTGGAAGGAAATTTGTGGCTCCTCTCAGATTCCAGAACTTTCTGTCACCGAAATGTGAGGAAAATATGTTTTTTTAGCCAAATTTTTAGGTTTGCAAAGGATTCTGGGTAACAGAACCTGGTCAGAGCCCCACAAGTCACCACATCTTGGATTCCCCTAGGTCTCTAGTTTTAAAAAATGCTCAGGTTTGGTAGGTTTCCCTAGGTGCCGGCTGAGCTAGAGGCCAAAATCTACAGGTAGGCACTTTGCAAAAAAACAGCTCTGTTTTCTGTGATGTGTCCACGTTGTGTTTTGGGGCATATCCTGTCGCGAGCGCTAGGCCTACCCACACAAGTGAGGTATCATTTTTATCGGGAGACTTGGGGGAACGCTGGGAGGAAGGAAATTTGTGGCTCCTATCAGATTCCAGAACTTTCTGTCACCGAAATGTGAGGAAAATGCGGTTTTTTTAGCCAAAAATTGAGGTTTGCAAAGGATTCTGGGTAACAGAACCTGGTCAGAGCCCCACAAGTCACCACATCTTGGATTCCCCTAGGTCTCTAGTTTTCAAAAATGCACAGGATTGGTAGGTTTCCCTTGGTGCCGGCTGAGCTAGAGGCCAAAATCTACAAGTAGGCACTTTGCAAAAAAACAGCTCTATTTTCTGTGATGTGTCCACGTTGTGTTTTGGGGCATATCCTGTCGCGAGCGCTAGGCCTACCCACACAAGTGAGTTATCATTTTTATCGGGAGACTTGGGGGAACGCTGGGTGGAAGGAAATTTGTGGCTCCTATCAGATTCCAGAACTTTCTGTCACCGAAATGTGAGGAAAATGCGTTTTTTAGCCAAAAATTGAGGTTTGCAAAGGATTCTGGGTAACAGAACCTGGTCAGAGCCCCACAAGTCACCCCATCTTGGATTCCCCTAGGTCTCTAGTTTTCGAAAAATGTACAGGTTTGATAGGTTTCCCTAGGTGACGGCTGAGCTAGAGGCCAAAATCTACAGGTAGGCACTTTGCAAAAAACAGCTCTGTTTTCTGTGATGTGTCCACGTTGTGTTTTGGGGCATATCCTGTCGCGAGCGCTAGGCCTACCCACACAAGTGAGTTATCATTTTTATCGGGAGACTTGGGGGAACGCTGGGTGGAAGGAAATTTGTGGCTCCTATCAGATTCCAGAACTTTCTGTCACCGAAATGTGAGGAAAATGCGTTTTTTAGCCACAAATTGAGGTTTGCAAAGGATTCTGGGTAACAGAACCTGGTCAGAGCCCCAAAAGTCACCCCATCTTAGATTCCCCCAGGTCTCTAGTTTTAAAAAATGCACAGGTTTGGTAGGTTTCCCTAGGTGCCGGCTGAGCTAGAGGCCAAAATCTACAGGTAGGCACTTTGCAAAAAACAGCTCTGTTTTCTTTAAAAAAATGGGATGTGTACAGGTTGTGTTTTGGGGTGTGTCCTGTTGCGGCCGCTAGGCCTACCCACACAAGTGAGGTATCATTTTTATCGGGAGACATGGGGGAACGCTGGGTGGAAGGAAATTTGTGGCTCCTCTCAGATTCCAGAACTTTCTGTCACCGAAATGTGAGGAAAATGTGTTTTTTTAGCCAAAATTTGAGGTTTGCAAAGGATTCTGGGTAACAGAACCTGGTCAGAGCCCCACAAGTCACCCCATCTTGGATTCCCCTAGGTCTCTAGTTTTCAAAAATGTACAGGTTTGGTAGGTTTCCCTAGGTGCCGGCTGAGCTAGAGGCCAAAATCTACAGGTAGGCACTTTGCAAAAAACTGCTCTTTTTTCTGTGATGTGTCCACGTTGTGTTTTGGGGCATATCCTGTCGCGAGCGCTAGGCCTACCCACACAAGTGAGGTATCATTTTTATCGGGAGACTTGGGGGAACGCTGGGTGGAAGGAAATTTGTGGCTCCTATCAGATTCCAGAACTTTCTGTCACCGAAATGTGAGGAAAATGCGTTATTTAGCCAAAAATTGAGGTTTGCAAAGGATTCTGGGTAACAGAACCTGGTCAGAGCCCCATAAGTCACCCCACCTTAGATTCCCCCAGGTCTCTAGTTTTAAAAAATGCACAGGTTTGGTAGGTTTCCCTAGGTGCCGGCTGAGCTAGAGGCCAAAATCTACAGGTAGGCACTTTGCAAAAAACAGCTCTGTTTTCGTTCAAAAAATGGGATGTGTCCAGGTTGTGTTTTGGGGTGTGTCCTGTCGCGGCCGCTAGGCCTACCCACACAAGTGAGGTATCATTTTCATCGGGAGACATGGGGGAACGCTGGGTGGAAGGAAATTTGTGGCTCCTCTCAGATTCCAGAACTTTCTGTCACCGAAATGTGAGGAAAATATGTTTTTTTAGCCAAATTTTGAGGTTTGCAAAGAATTCTGGGTAACAGAACATGGTCAGAGCCCCACAAGTCACCCCATCTTAGATTCCCCCAGGTCTCTAGTTTTAAAAAATGCACAGGTTTGGTAGGTTTCCCTAGGTGCCGGCTGAGCTAGAGGCCAAAATCTACAGGTAGGCACTTTGCAAAAAACAGCTCTGTTTTCTTTCAAAAAATGGGATGTGTACAGGTTGTGTTTTGGGGTGTGTCCTGTTGCGACCGCTAGGCCTACCCACACAAGTGAGGTATCATTTTTATCGGGAGACATGGGGGAACGCTGGGTGGAAGGAAATTTGTGGCTCCTCTCAGATTCCAGATTTTTCTGTCACCGAAATGTGAGGAAAATGTGTTTTTTTAGCCAAAATTTGAGGTTTGCAAAGGATTCTGGGTAACAGAACCTGGTCAGAGCCCCACAAGTCACCCCATCTTGGATTCCCCTAGGTCTCTAGTTTTCAAAAATGTACAGGTTTGGTAGGTTTCCCTAGGTGCCGGCTGAGCTAGAGGCCAAAATCTACAGGTAGGCACTTTGCAAAAAACTGCTCTTTTTTCTGTGATGTGTCCACGTTGTGTTTTGGGGCATATCCTGTCGCGAGCGCTAGGCCTACCCACACAAGTGAGGTATCATTTTTATCGGGAGACTTGGGGGAACGCTGGGTGGAAGGAAATTTGTGGCTCCTATCAGATTCCAGAACTTTCTGTCACCGAAATGTGAGGAAAATGCGTTATTTAGCCAAACATTGAGGTTTGCAAAGGATTCTGGGTAACAGAACCTGGTCAGAGCCCCATAAGTCACCCCACCTTAGATTCCCCCAGGTCTCTAGTTTTAAAAAATGCACAGGTTTGGTAGGTTTCCCTGGGTGCCGGCTGAGCTAGAGGCCAAAATCTACAGGTAGGCACTTTGCAAAAAACAGCTCTGTTTTCGTTCAAAAAATGGGATGTGTCCAGGTTGTGTTTTGGGGTGTGTCCTGTCGCGGCCGCTAGGCCTACCCACACAAGTGAGGTATCATTTTCATCGGGAGACATGGGGGAACGCTGGGTGGAAGGAAATTTGTGGCTCCTCTCAGATTCCAGAACTTTCTGTCACCGAAATGTGAGGAAAATATGTTTTTTTAGCCAAATTTTGAGGTTTGCAAAGGATTCTGGGTAACAGAACCTGGTCAGAGCCCCACAAGTCACCCCATGTTGGATTCCCCTAGGTCTCTAGTTTTCAAAAATGCACAGGTTTGGTAGTTTTCCCTAGGTGCCGGCTGAGGTAGAGGCCAAAATCTACAGGTAGGCACTTTGTAAAAAAACAGCTCTGTTTTCTGTGATGTGTCCACGTTGTGTTTTGGGGCATATCCTGTCGCGAGCGCTAGGCCTACCCACACAAGTGAGGTACCATTTTTATCGGGAGACTTGGGGGAACGCTGGGTGGAAGGAAATTTGTGGCTCCTCTCAGATTCCAGAACTTTCTGTCACCGAAATGTGAGGAAAATATGTTTTTTTAGCCAAATTTTGAGGTTTGCAAAGGATTCTGGGTAACAGAACCTGGTCAGAGCCCCACAAGTCACCACATCTTGGATTCCCCTAGGTCTCTAGTTTTCAAAAATGCACAGGTTTGGTAGGTTTCCCTAGGTGCCGGCTGAGCTAGAGGCCAAAATCTACAGGTAGGCACTTTGCAAAAAAACAGCTCTGTTTTCTGTGATGTGTCCACGTTGTGTTTTGGGGCATATCCTGTCGCGAGCGCTGGCCTACCCACACAAGTGAGGTATCATTTTTATCGGGAGACTTGGGGGAACGCTGGGTGGAAGGACATTTGTGGCTCCTATCAGATTCCAGAACTTTCTGTCACCGAAATGTGAGGAAAATGCGGTTTTTTAGCCAAAAATTGAGGTTTGCAAAGGATTCTGGGTAACAGAACCTGGTCAGAGCCCCACAAGTCACCACATCTTGGATTCCCCTAGGTCTCTAGTTTTCAAAAATGCACAGGTTTGGTAGGTTTCCCTAGGTGCCGGCTGAGCTAGAGGCCAAAATCTACAGGTAGGCACTTTGCAAAAAAACAGCTCTATTTTCTGTGATGTGTCCACGTTGTGTTTTGGGGTATATCCTGTCGCGAGCGCTAGGCCTACCCACACAAGTGAGTTATCATTTTTATTGGGAGACTTGGGGGAACGCTGGGTGGAAGGAAATTTGTGGCTCCTATCAGATTCCAGAACTTTCTGTCACCGAAATGTGAGGAAAATGGGTTTTTTAGCCAAAAATTGAGGTTTGCAAAGGATTCTGGGTAACAGAACCTGGTCAGAGCCCCAAAAGTCACCCCATCTTAGATTCCCCCAGGTCTCTAGTTTTACAAAATGCACAGGTTTGGTAGGTTTCCCTAGGTGCCGGCTGAGCTAGAGGCCAAAATCTACAGGTAGGCACTTTGCAAAAAACAGCTCTATTTTCTGTGATGTGTCCACGTTGTGTTTTGGGGCATATCCTGTCGCGAGCGCTAGGCCTACCCACACAAGTGAGTTATCATTTTTATCGGGAGACTTGGGGGAACGCTGGGTGGAAGGAAATTTGTGGCTCCTATCAGATTCCAGAACTTTCTGTCACCGAAATGTGAGGAAAATGCGTTTTTTAGCCAAAAATTGAGGTTTGCAAAGGATTCTGGGTAACAGAACCTGGTCAGAGCCCCAAAAGTCACCCCATCTTAGATTCCCCCAGGTCTCTAGTTTTAAAAAATGCACAGGTTTGGTAGGTTTCCCTAGGTGCCGGCTGAGCTAGAGGCCAAAATCTACAGGTAGGCACTTTGCAAAAAACAGCTCTGTTTTCTTTAAAAAAATGGGATGTGTCCAGGTTGTGTTTTGGGGCGTCTCCTGTCGCGGCCGCTAGGCCTACCCACACAAGTGAGGTATCATTGTTATCGGGAGACATGGGGGAACGCTGGGTGGAAGGAAATTTGTGGCTCCTCTCAGATTCCAGAACTTTCTGTCACCGAAATGTGAGGAAAATGTGTTTTTTTAGCCAAAATTTGAGGTTTGCAAAGGATTCTGAGTAACAGAACCTGGTCAGAGCCCCACAAGTCACCCCATCTTAGATTCCCCCAGGTCTCTAGTTTTAAAAAATGCACAGGTTTGGTAGGTTTCCCTAGGTGCCGGCTGAGCTAGAGGCCAAAATCTACAGGTAGGCACTTTGCAAAAAACAGCTCTGTTTTCTTTCAAAAAATGGGATGTGTCCAGGTTGTGTTTTGGGGTGACTCCTGTCGCGGCCGCTAGGCCTACCCACACAATTGAGGTATCATTTTTATCGGGAGACATGGGGGAACGCTGGGAGGAAGGAAATTTGTGGCTCCTCTCAGATTCCAGAACTTTCTGTCACCGAAATGTGAGGAAAATGTGTTTTTTTAGCCAAAATTTGAGGTTTGCAAAGGATTCTGGGTAACAGAACCTGGTCAGAGCCCCACAAGTCACCCCATCTTGGATTCCCCTAGGTCTCTAGTTTTCGAAAAATGTACAGGTTTGATAGGTTTCCCTAGGTGCCGGCTGAGCTAGAGGCCAAAATCTACAGGTAGGCACTTTGCAAAAAACAGCTCTGTTTTCTGTGATGTGTCCACGTTGTGTTTAGGGGCATATCCTGTCGCGAGCGCTAGGCCTACCCACACAAGTGAGTTATCATTTTTATCGGGAGACTTGGGGGAACGCTGGGTGGAAGGAAATTTGTGGCTCCTATCAGATTCCAGAACTTTCTGTCACCGAAATGTGAGGAAAATGCGTTTTTTAGCCAAAAATTGAGGTTTGCAAAGGATTCTGGGTAACAGAACCTGGTCAGAGCCCCACAAGTCACCCCATCTTGGATTCCCCTAGGTCTCTAGTTTTCAAAAATGTACAGGTTTGGTAGGTTTCCCTAGGTGCCGGCTGAGCTAGAGGTCAAAATCTACAGGTAGGCACTTTGCAAAAAACTGCTCTTTTTTCTGTGATGTGTCCACGTTGTGTTTTGGGGCATATCCTGTCGCGAGCGCTAGGCCTACCCACACAAGTGAGGTATCATTTTTATCGGGAGACTTGGGGGAACGCTGGGTGGAAGGAAATTTGTGGCTCCTATCAGATTCCAGAACTTTCTGTCACCGAAATGTGAGGAAAATGCGTTATTTAGCCAAAAATTGAGGTTTGCAAAGGATTCTGGGTAACAGAACCTGGTCAGAGCCCCATAAGTCACCCCACCTTAGATTCCCCCAGGTCTCTAGTTTTAAAAAATGCACAGGTTTGGTAGGTTTCCCTAGGTGCCGGCTGAGCTAGAGGCCAAAATCTACAGGTAGGCACTTTGCAAAAAACAGCTCTGTTTTCGTTCAAAAAATGGGATGTGTCCAGGTTGTGTTTTGGGGTGTGTCCTGTCGCGGCCGCTAGGCCTACCCACACAAGTGAGGTATCATTTTCATCGGGAGACATGGGGGAACGCTGGGTGGAAGGAAATTTGTGGCTCCTCTCAGATTCCAGAACTTTCTGTCACCGAAATGTGAGGAAAATATGTTTTTTTAGCCAAATTTTGAGGTTTGCAAAGGATTCTGGGTAACAGAACCTGGTCAGAGCCCCACAAGTCACCCCATCTTGGATTCCCCTAGGTCTCTAGTTTTCAAAAATGCACAGGTTTGGTAGTTTTCCCTAGGTGCCGGCTGAGCTAGAGGCCAAAATCTACAGGTAGGCACTTTGTAAAAAAACAGCTCTGTTTTCTGTGATGTGTCCACGTTGTGTTTTGGGGCATATCCTGTCGCGAGCGCTAGGCCTACCCACACAAGTGAGGTACCATTTTTATCGGGAGACTTGGGGGAACGCTGGGTGGAAGGAAATTTGTGGCTCCTCTCAGATTCCAGAACTTTCTGTCACCGAAATGTGAGGAAAATATGTTTTTTTAGCCAAATTTTTAGGTTTGCAAAGGATTCTGGGTAACAGAACCTGGTCAGAGACCCACAAGTCACCACATCTTGGATTCCCCTAGGTCTCTAGTTTTAAAAAATGCACAGGTTTGGTAGGTTTCCCTAGGTGCCGGCTGAGCTAGAGGCCAAAATCTACAGGTAGGCACTTTGCAAAAAAACAGCTCTGTTTTCTGTGATGTGTCCACGTTGTGTTTTGGGGCATATCCTGTCGCGAGCGCTAGGCCTACCCACACAAGTGAGGTATCATTTTTATCGGGAGACTTGGGGGAACGCTGGGAGGAAGGAAATTTGTGGCTCCTATCAGATTCCAGAACTTTCTGTCACCGAAATGTGAGGAAAATGCGTTTTTTTTAGCCAAAAATTGAGGTTTGCAAAGGATTCTGGGTAACAGAACCTGGTCAGAGCCCCACAAGTCACCACATCTTGGATTCCCCTAGGTCTCTAGTTTTCAAAAATGCACAGGTTTGGTAGGTTTCCCTAGGTGCCGGCTGAGCTAGAGGCCAAAATCTACAGTTAGGCACTTTGCAAAAAAACAGCTCTATTTTCTGTGATGTGTCCAGGTTGTGTTTTGGGGCATATCCTGTCGCGAGCGCTAGGCCTACCCACACAAGTGAGTTATCATTTTTATCGGGAGACTTGGGGGAACGCTGGGTGGAAGGAAATTTGTGGCTCCTATCAGATTCCAGAACTTTCTGTCACCGAAATGTGAGGAAAATGCGTTTTTTAGCCAAAAATTGAGGTTTGCAAAGGATTCTGGGTAACAGAACCTGGTCAGAGGCCCAAAAGTCACCCCATCTTAGATTCCCCCAGGTCTCTAGTTTTAAAAAATGCACAGGTTTGGTAGGTTTCCCTAGGTGCCGGCTGAGCTAGAGGCCAAAATCTACAGGTAGGCACTTTGCAAAAAACAGCTCTGTTTTCTTTAAAAAAATGGGATGTGTCCAGGTTGTGTTTTGGGGCGTATCCTGTCGCGAGCGCTAGGCCTACCCACACAAGTGAGGTACCATTTTTATCGGGAGACTTGGGGGAACGCTGGGTGGAAGGAAATTTGTGGCTCCTCTCAGATTCCAGAACTTTCTGTCACCGAAATGTGAGGAAAATATGTTTTTTTAGCCAAATTTTGAGGTTTGCAAAGGATTCTGGGTAACAGAACCTGGTCAGAGCCCCACAAGTCACCACATCTTGGATTCCCCTAGGTCTCTAGTTTTCAAAAATGCACAGGTTTGGTAGGTTTCCCTAGGTGCCGGCTGAGCTAGAGGCCAAAATCTACAGGTAGGCACTTTGCAAAAAAACAGCTCTATTTTCTGTGATGTGTCCACGTTGTGTTTTGGGGCATATCCTGTCGCGAGCGCTAGGCCTACCCACACAAGTGAGTTATCATTTTTATCGGGAGACTTGGGGGAACGCTGGGTGGAAGGAAATTTGTGGCTCCTATCAGATTCCAGAACTTTCTGTCACCGAAATGTGAGGAAAATGCGTTTTTTAGCCAAAAATTGAGGTTTGCAAAGGATTCTGGGTAACAGAACCTGGTCAGAGCCCCAAAAGTCACCCCATCTTAGATTCCCCCAGGTCTCTAGTTTAAAAAAATGCACAGGTTTGGTAGGTTTCCCTAGGTGCCGGCTGAGCTAGAGGCCAAAATCTACAGGTAGGCACTTTGCAAAAAACAGCTCTGTTTTCTTTAAAAAAATGGGATGTGTCCAGGTTGTGTTTCGGGGCGTCTCCTGTCGCGGCCGCTAGGCCTACCCACACAAGTGAGGTATCATTGTTATCGGGAGACATGGGGGAACGCTGGGTGGAAGGAAATTTGTGGCTCCTCTCAGATTCCAGAACTTTCTGTCACCGAAATGTGAGGAAAATGTGTTTTTTTAGCCAAAATTTGAGGTTTGCAAAGGATTCTGAGTAACAGAACCTGGTCAGAGCCCCACAAGTCACCCCATCTTAGATTCCCCCAGGTCTCTAGTTTTAAAAAATGCACAGGTTTGGTAGGTTTCCCTAGGTGCTGGCTGAGCTAGAGGCCAAAATCTACAGGTAGGCACTTTGCAAAAAACAGCTCTGTTTTCTTTCAAAAAAAGGGATGTGTCCAGGTTGTGTTTTGGGGTGACTCCTGTCGCGGCCGCTAGGCCTACCCACACAATTGAGGTATCATTTTTATCGGGAGACATGGGGGAACGCTGGGAGGAAGGAAATTTGTGGCTCCTCTCAGATTCCAGAACTTTCTGTCACCGAAATGTGAGGAAAATGTGTTTTTTTTAGCCAAAATTTGAGGTTTGCAAAGGATTCTGGGTAACAGAACCTGGTCAGAGCCCCACAAGTCACCCCATCTTGGATTCCCCTAGGTCTCTAGTTTTCGAAAAATGTACAGGTTTGATAGGTTTCCCTAGGTGCCGGCTGAGCTAGAGGCCAAAATCTACAGGTAGGCACTTTGCAAAAAACAGCTCTGTTTTCTGTGATGTGTCCACGTTGTGTTTAGGGGCATATCCTGTCGCGAGCGCTAGGCCTACCCACACAAGTGAGTTATCATTTTTATCGGGAGACTTGGGGGAACGCTGGGTGGAAGGAAATTTGTGGCTCCTATCAGATTCCAGAACTTTCTGTCACCGAAATGTGAGGAAAATGCGTTTTTTAGCCAAAAATTGAGGTTTGCAAAGGATTCTGGGTAACAGAACCTGGTCAGAGCCCCACAAGTCACCCCATCTTGGATTCCCCTAGGTCTCTAGTTTTCAAAAATGTACAGGTTTGGTATGTTTCCCTAGGTGCCGGCTGAGCTAGAAGTCAAAATCTACAGGTAGGCACTTTGCAAAAAACTGCTCTTTTTTCTGTGATGTGTCCACGTTGTGTTTTGGGGCATATCCTGTCGCGAGCGCTAGGCCTACCCACACAAGTGAGGTATCATTTTTATCGGGAGACTTGGGGGAACGCTGGGTGGAAGGAAATTTGTGGCTCCTATCAGATTCCAGAACTTTCTGTCACCGAAATGTGAGGAAAATGCGTTATTTAGCCAAAAATTGAGGTTTGCAAAGGATTCTGGGTAACAGAACCTGGTCAGAGCCCCATAAGTCACCCCACCTTAGATTCCCCCAGGTCTCTAGTTTTAAAAAATGCACAGGTTTGGTAGGTTTCCCTAGGTGCCGGCTGAGCTAGAGGCCAAAATCTACAGGTAGGCACTTTGCAAAAAACAGCTCTGTTTTCGTTCAAAAAATGGGATGTGTCCAGGTTGTGTTTTGGGGTGTGTCCTGTCGCGGCCGCTAGGCCTACCCACACAAGTGAGGTATCATTTTCATCGGGAGACATGGGGGAACGCTGGGTGGAAGGAAATTTGTGGCTCCTCTCAGATTCCAGAACTTTCTGTCACCGAAATGTGAGGAAAATATGTTTTTTTAGCCAAATTTTGAAGTTTGCAAAGGATTCTGGGTAACAGAACCTGGTCAGAGCCCCACAAGTCACCCCATCTTGGATTCCCCTAGGTCTCTAGTTTTCAAAAATGCACAGGTTTGGTAGTTTTCCCTAGGTGCCGGCTGAGCTAGAGGCCAAAATCTACAGGTAGGCACTTTGTAAAAAAACAGCTCTGTTTTCTGTGATGTGTCCACGTTGTGTTTTGGGGCATATCCTGTCGCGAGCGCTAGGCCTACCCACACAAGTGAGGTACCATTTTTATCGGGAGACTTGGGGGAACGCTGGGTGGAAGGAAATTTGTGGCTCTTCTCAGATTCCAGAACTTTCTGTCACCGAAATGTGAGGAAAATATGTTTTTTTAGCCAAATTTTTAGGTTTGCAAAGGATTCTGGGTAACAGAACCTGGTCAGAGACCCACAAGTCACCACATCTTGGATTCCCCTAGGTCTCTAGTTTTAAAAAATGCACAGGTTTGGTAGGTTTCCCTAGGTGCCGGCTGAGCTAGAGGCCAAAATCTACAGGTAGGCACTTTGCAAAAAAACAGCTCTGTTTTCTGTGATGTGTCCACGTTGTGTTTTGGGGCATATCCTGTCGCGAGCGCTAGGCCTACCCACACAAGTGAGGTATCATTTTTATCGGGAGACTTGGGGGAACGCTGGGAGGAAGGAAATTTGTGGCTCCTATCAGATTCCAGAACTTTCTGTCACCGAAATGTGAGGAAAATGCGGTTTTTTTAGCCAAAAATTGAGGTTTGCAAAGGATTCTGGGTAACAGAACCTGGTCAGAGCCCCACAAGTCACCACATCTTGGATTCCCCTAGGTCTCTAGTTTTCAAAAATGCACAGGTTTGGTAGGTTTCCCTAGGTGCCGGCTGAGCTAGAGGCCAAAATCTACAGTTAGGCACTTTGCAAAAAAACAGCTCTATTTTCTGTGATGTGTCCACGTTGTGTTTTGGGGAATATCCTGTCGCGAGCGCTAGGCCTACCCACACAAGTGAGTTATCATTTTTATCGGGAGACTTGGGGGAACGCTGGGTGGAAGGAAATTTGTGGCTCCTATCAGATTCCAGAACTTTCTGTCACCGAAATGTGAGGAAAATGCGTTTTTTAGCCAAAAATTGAGGTTTGCAAAGGATTCTGGGTAACAGAACCTGGTCAGAGGCCCAAAAGTCACCCCATCTTAGATTCCCCCAGGTCTCTAGTTTTAAAAAATGCACAGGTTTGGTAGGTTTCCCTAGGTGCCGGCTGAGCTAGAGGCCAAAATCTACAGGTAGGCACTTTGCAAAAAACAGCTCTGTTTTCTTTAAAAAAATGGGATGTGTCCAGGTTGTGTTTTGGGGTGACTCCTGTCGCGGCCGCTAGGCCTACCCACACAAGTGAGGTATCATTTTTATCGGGAGACATGGGGGAACGCTGGGAGGAAGGAAATTTGTGGCTCCTCTCAGATTCCAGAACTTTCTGTCACCGAAATGTGAGGAAAATGTGTTTTTTTAGCCAAAATTTGAGGTTTGCAAAGGATTCTGGGTAACAGAACCTGGTCAGAGCCCCACAAGTCACCCCATCTTGGATTCCCCTAGGTCTCTAGTTTTCGAAAAATGTACAGGTTTGATAGGTTTCCCTAGGTGCCGGCTGAGCTAGAGGCCAAAATCTACAGGTAGGCACTTTGCAAAAAACAGCTCTGTTTTCTGTGATGTGTCCACGTTGTGTTTTGGGGCATATCCTGTCGCGAGCGCTAGGCCTACCCACACAAGTGAGTTATCATTTTTATCGGGAGACTTGGGGGAACGCTGGGTGGAAGGAAATTTGTGGCTCCTATCAGATTCCAGAACTTTCTGTCACCGAAATGTGAGGAAAATGCGTTTTTTAGCCACAAATTGAGGTTTGCAAAGGATTCTGGGTAACAGAACCTGGTCAGAGCCCCAAAAGTCACCCCATCTTAGATTCCCCCAGGTCTCTAGTTTTAAAAAATGCACAGGTTTGGTAGGTTTCCCTAGGTGCCGGCTGAGCTAGAGGCCAAAATCTACAGGTAGGCACTTTGCAAAAAACAGCTCTGTTTTCTTTCAAAAAATGGGATGTGTACAGGTTGTGTTTTGGGGTGTGTCCTGTTGCGACCGCTAGGCCTACCCACACAAGTGAGGTATCATTTTTATCGGGAGACATGGGGGAACGCTGGGTGGAAGGAAATTTGTGGCTCCTCTCAGATTCCAGATTTTTCTGTCACCGAAATGTGAGGAAAATGTGTTTTTTTAGCCAAAATTTGAGGTTTGCAAAGGATTCTGGGTAACAGAACCTGGTCAGAGCCCCACAAGTCACCCCATCTTGGATTCCCCTAGGTCTCTAGTTTTCAAAAATGTACAGGTTTGGTAGGTTTCCCTAGGTGCCGGCTGAGCTAGAGGCCAAAATCTACAGGTAGGCACTTTGCAAAAAACTGCTCTTTTTTCTGTGATGTGTCCACGTTGTGTTTTGGGGCATATCCTGTCGCGAGCGCTAGGCCTACCCACACAAGTGAGGTATCATTTTTATCGGGAGACTTGGGGGAACGCTGGGTGGAAGGAAATTTGTGGCTCCTATCAGATTCCAGAACTTTCTGTCACCGAAATGTGAGGAAAATGCGTTATTTAGCCAAACATTGAGGTTTGCAAAGGATTCTGGGTAACAGAACCTGGTCAGAGCCCCATAAGTCACCCCACCTTAGATTCCCCCAGGTCTCTAGTTTTAAAAAATGCACAGGTTTGGTAGGTTTCCCTGGGTGCCGGCTGAGCTAGAGGCCAAAATCTACAGGTAGGCACTTTGCAAAAAACAGCTCTGTTTTCGTTCAAAAAATGGGATGTGTCCAGGTTGTGTTTTGGGGTGTGTCCTGTCGCGGCCGCTAGGCCTACCCACACAAGTGAGGTATCATTTTCATCGGGAGACATGGGGGAACGCTGGGTGGAAGGAAATTTGTGGCTCCTCTCAGATTCCAGAACTTTCTGTCACCGAAATGTGAGGAAAATATGTTTTTTTAGCCAAATTTTGAGGTTTGCAAAGGATTCTGGGTAACAGAACCTGGTCAGAGCCCCACAAGTCACCCCATCTTGGATTCCCCTAGGTCTCTAGTTTTCAAAAATGCACAGGTTTGGTAGTTTTCCCTAGGTGCCGGCTGAGCTAGAGGCCAAAATCTACAGGTAGGCACTTTGTAAAAAAACAGCTCTGTTTTCTGTGATGTGTCCACGTTGTGTTTTGGGGCATATCCTGTCGCGAGCGCTAGGCCTACCCACACAAGTGAGGTACCATTTTTATCGGGAGACTTGGGGGAACGCTGGGTGGAAGGAAATTTGTGGCTCCTCTCAGATTCCAGAACTTTCTGTCACCGAAATGTGAGGAAAATAAGTTTTTTTAGCCAAATTTTGAGGTTTGCAAAGGATTCTGGGTAACAGAACCTGGTCAGAGCCCCACAAGTCACCACATCTTGGATTCCCCTAGGTCTCTAGTTTTCAAAAATGCACAGGTTTGGTAGGTTTCCCTAGGTGCCGGCTGAGCTAGAGGCCAAAATCTACAGGTAGGCACTTTGCAAAAAAACAGCTCTGTTTTCTGTGATGTGTCCACGTTGTGTTTTGGGGCATATCCTGTCGCGAGCGCTAGGCCTACCCACACAAGTGAGGTATCATTTTTATCGGGAGACTTGGGGGAACGCTGGGAGGAAGGAAATTTGTGGCTCCTATCAGATTCCAGAACTTTCTGTCACCGAAATGTGAGGAAAATGCGGTTTTTTTAGCCAAAAATTGAGGTTTGCAAAGGATTCTGGGTAACAGAACCTGGTCAGAGCCCCACAAGTCACCACATCTTGGATTCCCCTAGGTCTCTAGTTTTCAAAAATGCACAGGTTTGGTAGGTTTCCCTAGGTGCCGGCTGAGCTAGAGGCCAAAATCTACAGTTAGGCACTTTGCAAAAAAACAGCTCTATTTTCTGTGATGTGTCCACGTTGTGTTTTGGGGAATATCCTGTCGCGAGCGCTAGGCCTACCCACACAAGTGAGTTATCATTTTTATCGGGAGACTTGGGGGAACGCTGGGTGGAAGGAAATTTGTGGCTCCTATCAGATTCCAGAACTTTCTGTCACCGAAATGTGAGGAAAATGCGTTTTTTAGCCAAAAATTGAGGTTTGCAAAGGATTCTGGGTAACAGAACCTGGTCAGAGGCCCAAAAGTCACCCCATCTTAGATTCCCCCAGGTCTCTAGTTTTAAAAAATGCACAGGTTTGGTAGGTTTCCCTAGGTGCCGGCTGAGCTAGAGGCCAAAATCTACAGGTAGGCACTTTGCAAAAAACAGCTCTGTTTTCTTTAAAAAAATGGGATGTGTCCAGGTTGTGTTTTGGGGTGACTCCTGTCGCGGCCGCTAGGCCTACCCACACAAGTGAGGTATCATTTTTATCGGGAGACATGGGGGAACGCTGGGAGGAAGGAAATTTGTGGCTCCTCTCAGATTCCAGAACTTTCTGTCACCGAAATGTGAGGAAAATGTGTTTTTTTAGCCAAAATTTGAGGTTTGCAAAGGATTCTGGGTAACAGAACCTGGTCAGAGCCCCACAAGTCACCCCATCTTGGATTCCCCTAGGTCTCTAGTTTTCGAAAAATGTACAGGTTTGATAGGTTTCCCTAGGTGCCGGCTGAGCTAGAGGCCAAAATCTACAGGTAGGCACTTTGCAAAAAACAGCTCTGTTTTCTGTGATGTGTCCACGTTGTGTTTTGGGGCATATCCTGTCGCGAGCGCTAGGCCTACCCACACAAGTGAGTTATCATTTTTATCGGGAGACTTGGGGGAACGCTGGGTGGAAGGAAATTTGTGGCTCCTATCAGATTCCAGAACTTTCTGTCACCGAAATGTGAGGAAAATGCGTTTTTTAGCCACAAATTGAGGTTTGCAAAGGATTCTGGGTAACAGAACCTGGTCAGAGCCCCAAAAGTCACCCCATCTTAGATTCCCCCAGGTCTCTAGTTTTAAAAAATGCACAGGTTTGGTAGGTTTCCCTAGGTGCCGGCTGAGCTAGAGGCCAAAATCTACAGGTAGGCACTTTGCAAAAAACAGCTCTGTTTTCTTTCAAAAAATGGGATGTGTACAGGTTGTGTTTTGGGGTGTGTCCTGTTGCGACCGCTAGGCCTACCCACACAAGTGAGGTATCATTTTTATCGGGAGACATGGGGGAACGCTGGGTGGAAGGAAATTTGTGGCTCCTCTCAGATTCCAGATTTTTCTGTCACCGAAATGTGAGGAAAATGTGTTTTTTTAGCCAAAATTTGAGGTTTGCAAAGGATTCTGGGTAACAGAACCTGGTCAGAGCCCCACAAGTCACCCCATCTTGGATTCCCCTAGGTCTCTAGTTTTCAAAAATGTACAGGTTTGGTAGGTTTCCCTAGGTGCCGGCTGAGCTAGAGGCCAAAATCTACAGGTAGGCACTTTGCAAAAAACTGCTCTTTTTTCTGTGATGTGTCCACGTTGTGTTTTGGGGCATATCCTGTCGCGAGCGCTAGGCCTACCCACACAAGTGAGGTATCATTTTTATCGGGAGACTAGGGGGAACGCTGGGTGGAAGGAAATTTGTGGCTCCTATCAGATTCCAGAACTTTCTGTCACCGAAATGTGAGGAAAATGCGTTATTTAGCCAAACATTGAGGTTTGCAAAGGATTCTGGGTAACAGAACCTGGTCAGAGCCCCATAAGTCACCCCACCTTAGATTCCCCCAGGTCTCTAGTTTTAAAAAATGCACAGGTTTGGTAGGTTTCCCTGGGTGCCGGCTGAGCTAGAGGCCAAAATCTACAGGTAGGCACTTTGCAAAAAACAGCTCTGTTTTCGTTCAAAAAATGGGATGTGTCCAGGTTGTGTTTTGGGGTGTGTCCTGTCGCGGCCGCTAGGCCTACCCACACAAGTGAGGTATCATTTTCATCGGGAGACATGGGGGAACGCTGGGTGGAAGGAAATTTGTGGCTCCTCTCAGATTCCAGAACTTTCTGTCACCGAAATGTGAGGAAAATATGTTTTTTTAGCCAAATTTTGAGGTTTGCAAAGGATTCTGGGTAACAGAACCTGGTCAGAGCCCCACAAGTCACCCCATGTTGGATTCCCCTAGGTCTCTAGTTTTCAAAAATGCACAGGTTTGGTAGTTTTCCCTAGGTGCCGGCTGAGGTAGAGGCCAAAATCTACAGGTAGGCACTTTGTAAAAAAACAGCTCTGTTTTCTGTGATGTGTCCACGTTGTGTTTTGGGGCATATCCTGTCGCGAGCGCTAGGCCTACCCACACAAGTGAGGTACCATTTTTATCGGGAGACTTGGGGGAACGCTGGGTGGAAGGAAATTTGTGGCTCCTCTCAGATTCCAGAACTTTCTGTCACCGAAATGTGAGGAAAATAAGTTTTTTTAGCCAAATTTTGAGGTTTGCAAAGGATTCTGGGTAACAGAACCTGGTCAGAGCCCCACAAGTCACCACATCTTGGATTCCCCTAGGTCTCTAGTTTTCAAAAATGCACAGGTTTGGTAGGTTTCCCTAGGTGCCGGCTGAGCTAGAGGCCAAAATCTACAGGTAGGCACTTTGCAAAAAAACAGCTCTGTTTTCTGTGATGTGTCCACGTTGTGTTTTGGGGCATATCCTGTCGCGAGCGCTGGCCTACCCACACAAGTGAGGTATCATTTTTATCGGGAGACTTGGGGGAACGCTGGGTGGAAGGACATTTGTGGCTCCTATCAGATTCCAGAACTTTCTGTCACCGAAATGTGAGGAAAATGCGTTTTTTTAGCCAAAAATTGAGGTTTGCAAAGGATTCTGGGTAACAGAACCTGGTCAGAGCCCCAAAAGTCACCCCATCTTAGATTCCCCCAGGTCTCTAGTTTTAAAAAATGCACAGGTTTGGTAGGTTTCCCTAGGTGCCGGCTGAGCTAGAGGCCAAAATCTACAGGTAGGCACTTTGCAAAAAACAGCTGTTTTCTTTCAAAAAATGGGATGTGTCCAGGTTGTGTTTTGGGGCGTCTCCTGTCGCGGCCGCTAGGCCTACCCACACAACTGAGGTATCATTGTTATCGGGAGACATGGGGGAACGCTGGGTGGAAGGAAATTTGTGGCTCCTCTCAGATTCCAGAACTTTCTGTCACCGAAATGTGAGGAAAATGTGTTTTTTTAGCCAAAATTTGAGGTTTGCAAAGGATTCTGAGTAACAGAACCTGGTCAGAGCCCCACAAGTCACCCCATCTTAGATTCCCCCAGGTCTCTAGTTTTAAAAAATGCACAGGTTTGGTAGGTTTCCCTAGGTGCCGGCTGAGCTAGAGGCCAAAATCTACAGGTAGGCACTTTGCAAAAAACAGCTCTGTTTTCTTTCAAAAAATGGGATGTGTCCAGGTTGTGTTTTGGGGTGTGTCCTGTCGCGGCCGCTAGGCCTACCCACACAAGTGAGGTATCATTTTTATCGGGAGACATGGGGGAACGCTGGGTGGAAGGAAATTTGTGGCTCCTCTCAGATTCCAGAACTTTCTGTCACCGAAATGTGAGGAAAATGTGTTTTTTTAGCCAAAATTTGAGGTTTGCAAAGGATTCTGGGTAACAGAACCTGGTCAGAGCCCCACAAGTCACCCCATCTTGGATTCCCCTAGGTCTCTAGTTTTCGAAAAATGTACAGGTTTGGTAGGTTTCCCTAGGTGCCGGCTGAGCTAGAGGCCAAAATCTACAGGTAGGCACTTTGCAAAAAACAGCTCTGTTTTCTGTGATGTGTCCACGTTGTGTTTTGGGGCATATCCTGTCGCGAGCGCTAGGCCTACCCACACAAGTGAGTTATCATTTTTATCGGGAGACTTGGGGGAACGCTGGGTGGAAGGAAATTTGTGGCTCCTATCAGATTCCAGAACTTTCTGTCACCGAAATGTGAGGAAAATGCGTTTTTTAGCCAAAAATTGAGGTTTGCAAAGGATTCTGGGTAACAGAACCTGGTCAGAGCCCCAAAAGTCACCCCATCTTAGATTCCCCCAGGTTTCTAGTTTTAAAAAATGCACAGGTTTGGTAGGTTTCCCTAGGTGCCGGCTGAGCTAGAGGCCAAAATCTACAGGTAGGCACTTTGCAAAAAACAGCTCTGTTTTCTTTCAAAAAATGGGATGTGTACAGGTTGTGTTTTGGGGTGTGTCCTGTTGCGGCCGCTAGGCCTACCCACACAAGTGAGGTATCATTTTTATCGGGAGACATGGGGGAACGCTGGGTGGAAGGAAATTTGTGGCTCCTCTCAGATTCCAGAACTTTCTGTCACCGAAATGTGAGGAAAATGTGTTTTTTTAGCCAAAATTTGAGGTTTGCAAAGGATTCTGGGTAACAGAACCTGGTCAGAGCCCCATAAGTCACCCCACCTTAGATTCCCCCAGGTCTCTAGTTTTAAAAAATGCACAGGTTTGGTAGGTTTCCCTAGGTGCCGGCTGAGCTAGAGGCCAAAATCTACAGGTAGGCACTTTGCAAAAAACAGCTCTGTTTTCTTTCAAAAAATGGGATGTGTCCAGGTTGTGTTTTGGGGCGTCTCCTGTCGCGGCCGCTAGGCCTACCCACACAAGTGAGGTATCATTTTTATCGGGAGACATGGGGGAATGCTGGGTGGAAGGAAATTTGTGGCTCCTCTCAGATTCCAGAACTTTCTGTCACCGAAATGTGAGGAAAATGCGTTTTTTTAGCCAAAAATTGAGGTTTGCAAAGGATTCTGGGTAACAGAACCTGGTCAGAGCTCCACAAGTCACCCCATCTTAGATTCCCCCAGGTCTCTAGTTTTAAAAAATGCACAGGTTTGGTAGGTTTCCCTAGGTGCCGGCTGAGCTAGAGGCCAAAATCTACAGGTAGGCACCTTGCAAAAAACAGCTCTGTTTTCTTTCAAAAAATGGGATGTGTCCAGGTTGTGTTTTGGGGGGCCCCCTGTCGCGGCCGCTAGGCCTACCCACACAAGTGAGGTATCATTTTTATCGGGAGACATGGAGGAACGCTGGGTGGAAGGAAATTTGTGGCTCCTCTCAGATTCCAGAACTTTCTGTCACCGAAATATGAGGAAAATGTGTTTTTTTAGCCAATATTTGAGGTTTGCAAAGGATTCTGGGTAACAGAACCTGGTCAGAGCCCCACAAGTCACCCCGTCTTGGATTCCCCTAGGTCTCTAGTTTTCAAAAATGTACAGGTTTGGTAGGTTTCCCTAGGTGCCGGCTGAGCTAGAGGCCAAAATCTACAGGTAGGCACTTTGCAAAAAACAGCTCTGTTTTCTGTGATGTGTCCACGTTGTGTTTTGGGGCATATCTGTTGCGAGCGCTAGGCCTACCCACACAAGTGAGGTATCATTTTTATCGGGAGACTTGGGGGAACGCTGGGTGGAAGGAAATTTGTGGCTCCTATCAGATTCATGAACTTTCTGTCACCGAAATGTGAGGAAAAAGCGTTTTTTAGCCAAAAATTGAGGTTTGCAAAGGATTCTGGGTAACAGAACCTGGTCAGAGCCCCAAAAGGGACCCCATCTTAGATTCCCCCAGGTCTCTAGTTTTAAACAATGCACAGGTTTGGTAGGTTTCCCTAGGTGCCGGCTGAGCTAGAGGCCAAAATCTACAGGTAGGCACTTTGCAAAAAGCAGCTCTGTTTTCTTTCAAAAAATGGGATGTGTCCAGGTTGTGTTTTGGGGCGTCTGCTGTCGCGGCCGCTAGGCCTACCCACACAAGTGAGGTATCATTTTCATCGGGAGACATGGGGGAACGCTGGGTGGAAGGAAATTTGTGGCTCCTCTCAGATTCCAGAACTTTCTGTCACCGAAATGTGAGGAAAATATGTTTTTTTAGCCAAATTTTGAGGTTTGCAAAGAATTCTGGGTAACAGAACATGGTCAGAGCCCCACAAGTCACCCCATCTTGGATTCCCCTAGGTCTCTAGTTTTCAAAAATGCACAGGTTTGGTAGTTTTCCCTAGGTGCCGGCTGAGCTAGAGGCCAAAATCTACAGGTAGGCACTTTGTAAAAAAACAGCTCTGTTTTCTGTGATGTGTCCACGTTGTGTTTTGGGGCATATCCTGTCGCGAGCGCTAGGCCTACCCACACAAGTGAGGTATCATTTTTATCGGGAGACTTGGGGGAACGCTGGGTGGAAGGAAATTTGTGGCTCCTATCAGATTCCAGAACTTTCTGTCACCGAAATGTGAGGAAAATGCGTTTTTTTAGCCAAAAATTGAGGTTTGCAAAGGATTCTGGGTAACAGAACCTGGTCAGAGCCCCACAAGTCACCCCATCTTAGATTCCCCCAGGTCTCTAGTTTTAAAAAATGCACAGGTTTGGTAGGTTTCCCTAGGTGCCGGCTGAGCTAGAGGCCAAAATCTACAGGTAGGCACCTTGCAAAAAACAGCTCTGTTTTCTTTCAAAAAATGGGATGTGTCCAGGTTGTGTTTTGGGGGATCTCCTGTCGCGGCCGCTAGGCCTACCCACACAAGTGAGGTATCATTTTTATCGGGAGACATGGAGGAACGCTGGGTGGACGGAAATTTGTGGCTCCTCTCAGATTCCAGAACTTTCTGTCACCGAAATATGAGGAAAATGTGTTTTTTTAGCCAAAATTTGAGGTTTGCAAAGGATTCTGGGTAACAGAACCTGGTCAGAGCCCCACAAGTCACCCCGTCTTGGATTCCCCTAGGTCTCTAGTTTTCAAAAATGTACAGGTTTGGTAGGTTTCCCTAGGTGCCGGCTGAGCTAGAGGCCAAAATCTACAGGTAGGCACTTTGCAAAAAACAGCTCTGTTTTCTGTGATGTGTCCACGTTGTGTTTTGGGGCATATCCTGTCGCGAGCGCTAGGCCTACCCACACAAGTGAGGTATCATTTTTATCGGGAGACTTGGGGGAACGCTGGGTGGAAGGAAATTTGTGGCTCCTATCAGATTCATGAACTTTCTGTCACCGAAATGTGAGGAAAAAGCGTTTTTTAGCCAAAAATTGAGGTTTGCAAAGGATTCTGGGTAACAGAACCTGGTCAGAGCCCCAAAAGGGACCCCATCTTAGATTCCCCCAGGTCTCTAGTTTTAAAAAATGCACAGGTTTGGTAGGTTTCCCTAGGTGCCGGCTGAGCTAGAGGCCAAAATCTACAGGTAGGCACTTTGCAAAAAACAGCTCTGTTTTCTTTCAAAAAATGGGATGTGTCCAGGTTGTGTTTTGGGGCGTCTCCTGTCGCGGCCGCTAGGCCTACCCACACAAGTGAGGTATCATTTTTATCGGGAGACATGGGGGAATGCTGGGTGGAAGGAAATTTGTGGCTCCTCTCAGATTCCAGAACTTTCTGTCACCGAAATGTGAGGAAAATGTGTTTTTTTAGCCAAAATTTGAGGTTTGCAAACGATTCTGGGTAACAGAACCTGGTCAGAGCCCCACAAGTCACCCCATCTTAGATTCCCCCAGGTCTCTAGTTTTAAAAAATGCACAGGTTTGGTAGGTTTCCCTAGGTGCCGGCTGAGCTAGAGGCCAAAATCTACAGGTAGGCACTTTGCAAAAAACAGCTCTGTTTTCTTTCAAACAATGGGATGTGTCCAGGTTGTGTTTTGGGGTGTCTCCTGTTGCGGCCGCTAGGCCTACCCACACAAGTGAGGTATCATTTTTATCGGGAGACATGGGGGAACGCTGGGTGGAAGGAAATTTGTGGCTCCTCTCAGATTCCAGAACTTTCTGTCACCGAAATGTGAGGAAAATGTGTTTTTTTAGCCAAAATTTGAGGTTTGCAAAGGATTCTGGGTAACAGAACCTGGTCAGAGCCCCACAAGTCACCCCATCTTGGATTCCCCTAGGTCTCTAGTTTTAAAAAATGTACAGGTTTGGTAGGTTTCCCTAGGTGCCGGCTGAGCTAGAGGCCAAAATCTACAGGTAGGCACTTTACAAAAAACAGCTCTGTTTTCTGTGATGTGTCCACGTTGTGTTTTGGGGCATATCCTGTCGCGAGCGCTAGGCCTACCCACACAAGTGAGGTATCATTTTTATCGGGAGACTTGGGGGAGCGCTGGGTGGAAGGAAATTTGTGGCTCCTATCAGATTCCAGAACTTTCTGTCACCGAAATGTGAGGAAAATGTGTTTTTTTAGCCAAAATTTGAGGTTTGCAAAGGATTCTGGGTAACAGAACCTGGTCAGAGCCCCACAAGTCACCCCACCTTAGATTCCCCCAGGTCTCTAGTTTTAAAACATGCACAGGTTTGGTAGGTTTCCCTAGGTGCCGGCTGAGCTAGAGGCCAAAATCTACAGGTAGGCACTTTGTAAAAAAACAGCTCTGTTTTCTGTGATGTGTCCACGTTGTGTTTTGGGGCATATCCTGTCGCGAGCGCTAGGCCTACCCACACAAGTGAGGTATCATTTTTATCGGGAGACTTGGGGGAACGCTGGGTGGAAGGAAATTTGTGGCTCCTATCAGATTCCAGAACTTTCTGTCACCGAAATGTGAGGAAAATGCGTTTTTTTAGCCAAAAATTGAGGTTTGCAAAGGATTCTGGGTAACAGAACCTGGTCAGAGCCCCACAAGTCACCCCATCTTAGATTCCCCCAGGTCTCTAGTTTTAAAAAATGCACAGGTTTGGTAGGTTTCCCTAGGTGCCGGCTGAGCTAGAGGCCAAAATCTACAGGTAGGCACTTTGCAAAAAGCAGCTCTGTTTTCTTTCAAAAAATGGGATGTGTCGAGGTTGTGTTTTGGGGCGTCTCCTGTCGCGGCCGCTAGGCCTACCCACACAAGTGAGGTATCATTTTTATCGGGAGACATGGGGGAATGCTGGGTGGAAGGAAATTTGTG
The DNA here is from genome assembly GCF_031143425.1 of Pleurodeles waltl. Classification (NCBI taxonomy): domain Eukaryota; kingdom Metazoa; phylum Chordata; class Amphibia; order Caudata; family Salamandridae; genus Pleurodeles; species Pleurodeles waltl. The sequence continues at coordinate 936,765,270 of NC_090445.1, forward strand.
GCTCCTCTCAGATTCCAGAACTTTCTGTCACCGAAATGTGAGGAAAATGTGTTTTTTTAGCCAAAATTTGAGGTTTGCAAAGGATTCTGGGTAACAGAACCTGGTCAGAGCCCCACAAGTCACCCCATCTTAGATTCCCCCAGGTCTCTAGTTTTAAAAAATGCACAGGTTTGGTAGGTTTCCCTAGGTGCTGGCTGAGCTAGAGGCCAAAATCTACAGGTAGGCACTTTGCAAAAAACAGCTCTGTTTTCTTTCAAAAAATGGGATGTGTCCAGGTTGTGTTTTGGGGTGTCTCCTGTTGCGGTCGCTAGGCCTACCCACACAAGTGAGGTATCATTTTTATCGGGAGACATGGGGGAACGCTGGGTGGAAGGAAATTTGTGGCTCCTCTCAGATTCCAGAACTTTCTGTCACCGAAATGTGAGGAAAATGTGTTTTTTTAGCCAAAATTTGAGGTTTGCAAAGGATTCTGGGTAACAGAACCTGGTCAGAGCCCCACAAGTCACCCCATCTTGGATTCCCCTAGGTCTCTAGTTTTAAAAAATGTACAGGTTTGGTAGGTTTCCCTAGGTGCCGGCTGAGCTAGAGGCCAAAATCTACAGGTAGGCACTTTGCAAAAAAACAGCTCTATTTTCTGTGATGTGTCCACGTTGTGTTTTGGGGCATATCCTGTCGCGAGCGCTAGGCCTACCCACACAAGTGAGTTATCATTTTTATCGGGAGACTTGGGGGAACGCTGGGTGGAAGGAAATTTGTGGCTCCTATCAGATTCCAGAACTTTCTGTCACCGAAATGTGAGGAAAATGCGTTTTTTAGCCAAAAATTGAGGTTTGCAAAGGATTCTGGGTAACAGAACCTGGTCAGAGCCCCAAAAGTCACCCCATCTTAGATTCCCCCAGGTCTCTAGTTTTAAAAAATGCACAGGTTTGGTAGGTTTCCCTAGGTGCCGGCTGAGCTAGAGGCCAAAATCTACAGGTAGGCACTTTGCAAAAAACAGCTCTGTTTTCTTTAAAAAAATGGGATGTGTCCAGGTTGTGTTTTGGGGCGTCTCCTGTCGCGGCCGCTAGGCCTACCCACACAAGTGAGGTATCATTGTTATCGGGAGACATGGGGGAACGCTGGGTGGAAGGAAATTTGTGGCTCCTCTCAGATTCCAGAACTTTCTGTCACCGAAATGTGAGGAAAATGTGTTTTTTTAGCCAAAATTTGAGGTTTGCAAAGGATTCTGAGTAACAGAACCTGGTCAGAGCCCCACAAGTCACCCCATCTTAGATTCCCCCAGGTCTCTAGTTTTAAAAAATGCACAGGTTTGGTAGGTTTCCCTAGGTGCCGGCTGAGCTAGAGGCCAAAATCTACAGGTAGGCACTTTGCAAAAAACAGCTCTGTTTTCTTTCAAAAAATGGGATGTGTCCAGGTTGTGTTTTGGGGTGACTCCTGTCGCGGCCGCTAGGCCTACCCACACAAGTGAGGTATCATTTTTATCGGGAGACATGGGGGAACGCTGGGAGGAAGGAAATTTGTGGCTCCTCTCAGATTCCAGAACTTTCTGTCACCGAAATGTGAGGAAAATGTGTTTTTTTAGCCAAAATTTGAGGTTTGCAAAGGATTCTGGGTAACAGAACCTGGTCAGAGCCCCACAAGTCACCCCATCTTGGATTCCCCTAGGTCTCTAGTTTTCGAAAAATGTACAGGTTTGATAGGTTTCCCTAGGTGCCGGCTGAGCTAGAGGCCAAAATCTACAGGTAGGCACTTTGCAAAAAACAGCTCTGTTTTCTGTGATGTGTCCACGTTGTGTTTAGGGGCATATCCTGTCGCGAGCGCTAGGCCTACCCACACAAGTGAGTTATCATTTTTATCGGGAGACTTGGGGGAACGCTGGGTGGAAGGAAATTTGTGGCTCCTATCAGATTCCAGAACTTTCTGTCACCGAAATGTGAGGAAAATGCGTTTTTTAGCCAAAAATTGAGGTTTGCAAAGGATTCTGGGTAACAGAACCTGGTCAGAGCCCCAAAAGTCACCCCATCTTAGATTCCCCCAGGTCTCTAGTTTTAAAAAATGCACAGGTTTGGTAGGTTTCCCTAGGTGCCGGCTGAGCTAGAGGCCAAAATCTACAGGTAGGCACTTTGCAAAAAACAGCTCTGTTTTCTTTAAAAAAATGGGATGTGTACAGGTTGTGTTTTGGGGTGTGTCCTGTTGCGGCCGCTAGGCCTACCCACACAAGTGAGGTATCATTTTTATCGGGAGACATGGGGGAACGCTGGGTGGAAGGAAATTTGTGGCTCCTCTCAGATTCCAGAACTTTCTGTCACCGAAATGTGAGGAAAATGTGTTTTTTTAGCCAAAATTTGAGGTTTGCAAAGGATTCTGGGTAACAGAACCTGGTCAGAGCCCCACAAGTCACCCCATCTTGGATTCCCCTAGGTCTCTAGTTTTCAAAAATGTACAGGTTTGGTAGGTTTCCCTAGGTGCCGGCTGAGCTAGAGGCCAAAATCTACAGGTAGGCACTTTGCAAAAAACTGCTCTTTTTTCTGTGATGTGTCCACGTTGTGTTTTGGGGCATATCCTGTCGCGAGCGCTAGGCCTACCCACACAAGTGAGGTATCATTTTTATCGGGAGACTTGGGGGAACGCTGGGTGGAAGGAAATTTGTGGCTCCTATCAGATTCCAGAACTTTCTGTCACCGAAATGTGAGGAAAATGCGTTATTTAGCCAAAAATTGAGGTTTGCAAAGGATTCTGGGTAACAGAACCTGGTCAGAGCCCCATAAGTCACCCCACCTTAGATTCCCCCAGGTCTCTAGTTTTAAAAAATGCACAGGTTTGGTAGGTTTCCCTAGGTGCCGGCTGAGCTAGAGGCCAAAATCTACAGGTAGGCACTTTGCAAAAAACAGCTCTGTTTTCATTCAAAAAATGGGATGTGTCCAGGTTGTGTTTTGGGGTGTGTCCTGTCGCGGCCGCTAGGCCTACCCACACAAGTGAGGTATCATTTTCATCGGGAGACATGGGGGAACGCTGGGTGGAAGGAAATTTGTGGCTCCTCTCAGATTCCAGAACTTTCTGTCACCGAAATGTGAGGAAAATATGTTTTTTTAGCCAAATTTTGAGGTTTGCAAAGGATTCTGGGTAACAGAACCTGGTCAGAGCCCCACAAGTCACCCCATCTTGGATTCCCCTAGGTCTCTAGTTTTCAAAAATGCACAGGTTTGGTAGTTTTCCCTAGGTGCCGGCTGAGCTAGAGGCCAAAATCTACAGGTAGGCACTTTGTAAAAAAACAGCTCTGTTTTCTGTGATGTGTCCACGTTGTGTTTTGGGGCATATCCTGTCGCGAGCGCTAGGCCTACCCACACAAGTGAGGTACCATTTTTATCGGGAGACTTGGGGGAACGCTGGGTGGAAGGAAATTTGTGGCTCCTCTCAGATTCCAGAACTTTCTGTCACCGAAATGTGAGGAAAATATGTTTTTTTAGCCAAATTTTTAGGTTTGCAAAGGATTCTGGGTAACAGAACCTGGTCAGAGCCCCACAAGTCACCACATCTTGGATTCCCCTAGGTCTCTAGTTTTAAAAAATGCACAGGTTTGGTAGGTTTCCCTAGGTGCCGGATGAGCTAGAGGCCAAAATCTACAGGTAGGCACTTTGCAAAAAAACAGCTCTGTTTTCTGTGATGTGTCCACGTTGTGTTTTGGGGCATATCCTGTCGCGAGCGCTAGGCCTACCCACACAAGTGAGGTATCATTTTTATCGGGAGACTTGGGGGAACGCTGGGAGGAAGGAAATTTGTGGCTCCTATCAGATTCCAGAACTTTCTGTCACCGAAATGTGAGGAAAATGCGTTTTTTTTAGCCAAAAATTGAGGTTTGCAAAGGATTCTGGGTAACAGAACCTGGTCAGAGCCCCACAAGTCACCACATCTTGGATTCCCCTAGGTCTCTAGTTTTCAAAAATGCACAGGTTTGGTAGGTTTCCCTAGGTGCCGGCTGAGCTAGAGGTCAAAATCTACAGGTAGGCACTTTGCAAAAAAACAGCTCTATTTTCTGTGATGTGTCCACGTTGTGTTTTGGGGCATATCCTGTCGCGAGCGCTAGGCCTACCCACACAAGTGAGTTATCATTTTTATCGGGAGACTTGGGGGAACGCTGGGTGGAAGGAAATTTGTGGCTCCTATCAGATTCCAGAACTTTCTGTCACCGAAATGTGAGGAAAATGCGTTTTTTAGCCAAAAATTGAGGTTTGCAAAGGATTCTGGGTAACAGAACCTGGTCAGAGGCCCAAAAGTCACCCCATCTTAGATTCCCCCAGGTCTCTAGTTTTAAAAAATGCACAGGTTTGGTAGGTTTCCCTAGGTGCCGGCTGAGCTAGAGGCCAAAATCTACAGGTAGGCACCTTGCAAAAAACAGCTCTGTTTTCTTTCAAAAAATGGGATGTGTCCAGGTTGTGTTTTGGGGGATCTCCTGTCGCGGCCGCTAGGCCTACCCACACAAGTGAGGTATCATTTTTATCGGGAGACATGGAGGAACGCTGGGTGGACGGAAATTTGTGGCTCCTCTCAGATTCCAGAACTTTCTGTCACCGAAATATGAGGAAAATGTGTTTTTTTAGCCAAAATTTGAGGTTTGCAAAGGATTCTGGGTAACAGAACCTGGTCAGAGCCCCACAAGTCACCCTGTCTTGGATTCCCCTAGGTCTCTAGTTTTCAAAAATGTACAGGTTTGGTAGGTTTCCCTAGGTGCCGGCTGAGCTAGAGGCCAAAATCTACAGGTAGGCACTTTGCAAAAAACAGCTCTGTTTTCTGTGATGTGTCCACGTTGTGTTTTGGGGCATATCCTGTCGCGAGCGCTAGGCCTACCCACACAAGTGAGGTATCATTTTTATCGGGAGACTTGGGGGAACGCTGGGTGGAAGGAAATTTGTGGCTCCTATCAGATTCATGAACTTTCTGTCACCGAAATGTGAGGAAAAAGCGTTTTTTAGCCAAAAATTGAGGTTTGCAAAGGATTCTGGGTAACAGAACCTGGTCAGAGCCCCAAAAGGGACCCCATCTTAGATTCCCCCAGGTCTCTAGTTTTAAAAAATGCACAGGTTTGGTAGGTTTCCCTAGGTGCCGGCTGAGCTAGAGGCCAAAATCTACAGGTAGGCACTTTGCAAAAAGCAGCTCTGTTTTCTTTCAAAAAATGGGATGTGTCCAGGTTGTGTTTTGGGGCGTCTCCTGTCGCGGCCGCTAGGCCTACCCACACAAGTGAGGTATCATTTTTATCGGGAGACATGGGGGAATGCTGGGTGGAAGGAAATTTGTGGCTCCTCTCAGATTCCAGAACTTTCTGTCACCGAAATGTGAGGAAAATGTGTTTTTTTAGCCAAAATTTGAGGTTTGCAAAGGATTCTGGGTAACAGAACCTGGTCAGAGCCCCACAAGTCACCCCATCTTAGATTCCCCCAGGTCTCTAGTTTTAAAAAATGCACAGGTTTGGTAGGTTTCCCTAGGTGCTGGCTGAGCTAGAGGCCAAAATCTACAGGTAGGCACTTTGCAAAAAACAGCTCTGTTTTCTTTAAAAAAATGGGATGTGTCCAGGTTGTGTTTTGGGGCGTATCCTGTCGCGAGCGCTAGGCCTACCCACACAAGTGAGGTACCATTTTTATCGGGAGACTTGGGGGAACGCTGGGTGGAAGGAAATTTGTGGCTCCTCTCAGATTCCAGAACTTTCTGTCACCGAAATGTGAGGAAAATATGTTTTTTTAGCCAAATTTTGAGGTTTGCAAAGGATTCTGGGTAACAGAACCTGGTCAGAGCCCCACAAGTCACCACATCTTGGATTCCCCTAGGTCTCTAGTTTTCAAAAATGCACAGGTTTGGTAGGTTTCCCTAGGTGCCGGCTGAGCTAGAGGCCAAAATCTACAGGTAGGCACTTTGCAAAAAAACAGCTCTATTTTCTGTGATGTGTCCACGTTGTGTTTTGGGGCATATCCTGTCGCGAGCGCTAGGCCTACCCACACAAGTGAGTTATCATTTTTATCGGGAGACTTGGGGGAACGCTGGGTGGAAGGAAATTTGTGGCTCCTATCAGATTCCAGAACTTTCTGTCACCGAAATGTGAGGAAAATGCGTTTTTTAGCCAAAAATTGAGGTTTGCAAAGGATTCTGGGTAACAGAACCTGGTCAGAGCCCCAAAAGTCACCCCATCTTAGATTCCCCCAGGTCTCTAGTTTAAAAAAATGCACAGGTTTGGTAGGTTTCCCTAGGTGCCGGCTGAGCTAGAGGCCAAAATCTACAGGTAGGCACTTTGCAAAAAACAGCTCTGTTTTCTTTAAAAAAATGGGATGTGTCCAGGTTGTGTTTCGGGGCGTCTCCTGTCGCGGCCGCTAGGCCTACCCACACAAGTGAGGTATCATTGTTATCGGGAGACATGGGGGAACGCTGGGTGGAAGGAAATTTGTGGCTCCTCTCAGATTCCAGAACTTTCTGTCACCGAAATGTGAGGAAAATGTGTTTTTTTAGCCAAAATTTGAGGTTTGCAAAGGATTCTGAGTAACAGAACCTGGTCAGAGCCCCACAAGTCACCCCATCTTAGATTCCCCCAGGTCTCTAGTTTTAAAAAATGCACAGGTTTGGTAGGTTTCCCTAGGTGCTGGCTGAGCTAGAGGCCAAAATCTACAGGTAGGCACTTTGCAAAAAACAGCTCTGTTTTCTTTCAAAAAAAGGGATGTGTCCAGGTTGTGTTTTGGGGTGACTCCTGTCGCGGCCGCTAGGCCTACCCACACAATTGAGGTATCATTTTTATCGGGAGACATGGGGGAACGCTGGGAGGAAGGAAATTTGTGGCTCCTCTCAGATTCCAGAACTTTCTGTCACCGAAATGTGAGGAAAATGTGTTTTTTTAGCCAAAATTTGAGGTTTGCAAAGGATTCTGGGTAACAGAACCTGGTCAGAGCCCCACAAGTCACCCCATCTTGGATTCCCCTAGGTCTCTAGTTTTCGAAAAATGTACAGGTTTGATAGGTTTCCCTAGGTGCCGGCTGAGCTAGAGGCCAAAATCTACAGGTAGGCACTTTGCAAAAAACAGCTCTGTTTTCTGTGATGTGTCCACGTTGTGTTTAGGGGCATATCCTGTCGCGAGCGCTAGGCCTACCCACACAAGTGAGTTATCATTTTTATCGGGAGACTTGGGGGAACGCTGGGTGGAAGGAAATTTGTGGCTCCTATCAGATTCCAGAACTTTCTGTCACCGAAATGTGAGGAAAATGCGTTTTTTAGCCAAAAATTGAGGTTTGCAAAGGATTCTGGGTAACAGAACCTGGTCAGAGCCCCACAAGTCACCCCATCTTGGATTCCCCTAGGTCTCTAGTTTTCAAAAATGTACAGGTTTGGTATGTTTCCCTAGGTGCCGGCTGAGCTAGAAGTCAAAATCTACAGGTAGGCACTTTGCAAAAAACTGCTCTTTTTTCTGTGATGTGTCCACGTTGTGTTTTGGGGCATATCCTGTCGCGAGCGCTAGGCCTACCCACACAAGTGAGGTATCATTTTTATCGGGAGACTTGGGGGAACGCTGGGTGGAAGGAAATTTGTGGCTCCTATCAGATTCCAGAACTTTCTGTCACCGAAATGTGAGGAAAATGCGTTATTTAGCCAAAAATTGAGGTTTGCAAAGGATTCTGGGTAACAGAACCTGGTCAGAGCCCCATAAGTCACCCCACCTTAGATTCCCCCAGGTCTCTAGTTTTAAAAAATGCACAGGTTTGGTAGGTTTCCCTAGGTGCCGGCTGAGCTAGAGGCCAAAATCTACAGGTAGGCACTTTGCAAAAAACAGCTCTGTTTTCGTTCAAAAAATGGGATGTGTCCAGGTTGTGTTTTGGGGTGTGTCCTGTCGCGGCCGCTAGGCCTACCCACACAAGTGAGGTATCATTTTCATCGGGAGACATGGGGGAACGCTGGGTGGAAGGAAATTTGTGGCTCCTCTCAGATTCCAGAACTTTCTGTCACCGAAATGTGAGGAAAATATGTTTTTTTAGCCAAATTTTGAAGTTTGCAAAGGATTCTGGGTAACAGAACCTGGTCAGAGCCCCACAAGTCACCCCATCTTGGATTCCCCTAGGTCTCTAGTTTTCAAAAATGCACAGGTTTGGTAGTTTTCCCTAGGTGCCGGCTGAGCTAGAGGCCAAAATCTACAGGTAGGCACTTTGTAAAAAAACAGCTCTGTTTTCTGTGATGTGTCCACGTTGTGTTTTGGGGCATATCCTGTCGCGAGCGCTAGGCCTACCCACACAAGTGAGGTACCATTTTTATCGGGAGACTTGGGGGAACGCTGGGTGGAAGGAAATTTGTGGCTCTTCTCAGATTCCAGAACTTTCTGTCACCGAAATGTGAGGAAAATATGTTTTTTTAGCCAAATTTTTAGGTTTGCAAAGGATTCTGGGTAACAGAACCTGGTCAGAGACCCACAAGTCACCACATCTTGGATTCCCCTAGGTCTCTAGTTTTAAAAAATGCACAGGTTTGGTAGGTTTCCCTAGGTGCCGGCTGAGCTAGAGGCCAAAATCTACAGGTAGGCACTTTGCAAAAAAACAGCTCTGTTTTCTGTGATGTGTCCACGTTGTGTTTTGGGGCATATCCTGTCGCGAGCGCTAGGCCTACCCACACAAGTGAGGTATCATTTTTATCGGGAGACTTGGGGGAACGCTGGGAGGAAGGAAATTTGTGGCTCCTATCAGATTCCAGAACTTTCTGTCACCGAAATGTGAGGAAAATGCGGTTTTTTTAGCCAAAAATTGAGGTTTGCAAAGGATTCTGGGTAACAGAACCTGGTCAGAGCCCCACAAGTCACCACATCTTGGATTCCCCTAGGTCTCTAGTTTTCAAAAATGCACAGGTTTGGTAGGTTTCCCTAGGTGCCGGCTGAGCTAGAGGCCAAAATCTACAGTTAGGCACTTTGCAAAAAAACAGCTCTATTTTCTGTGATGTGTCCACGTTGTGTTTTGGGGAATATCCTGTCGCGAGCGCTAGGCCTACCCACACAAGTGAGTTATCATTTTTATCGGGAGACTTGGGGGAACGCTGGGTGGAAGGAAATTTGTGGCTCCTATCAGATTCCAGAACTTTCTGTCACCGAAATGTGAGGAAAATGCGTTTTTTAGCCAAAAATTGAGGTTTGCAAAGGATTCTGGGTAACAGAACCTGGTCAGAGGCCCAAAAGTCACCCCATCTTAGATTCCCCCAGGTCTCTAGTTTTAAAAAATGCACAGGTTTGGTAGGTTTCCCTAGGTGCCGGCTGAGCTAGAGGCCAAAATCTACAGGTAGGCACTTTGCAAAAAACAGCTCTGTTTTCTTTAAAAAAATGGGATGTGTCCAGGTTGTGTTTTGGGGTGACTCCTGTCGCGGCCGCTAGGCCTACCCACACAAGTGAGGTATCATTTTTATCGGGAGACATGGGGGAACGCTGGGAGGAAGGAAATTTGTGGCTCCTCTCAGATTCCAGAACTTTCTGTCACCGAAATGTGAGGAAAATGTGTTTTTTTAGCCAAAATTTGAGGTTTGCAAAGGATTCTGGGTAACAGAACCTGGTCAGAGCCCCACAAGTCACCCCATCTTGGATTCCCCTAGGTCTCTAGTTTTCGAAAAATGTACAGGTTTGATAGGTTTCCCTAGGTGCCGGCTGAGCTAGAGGCCAAAATCTACAGGTAGGCACTTTGCAAAAAACAGCTCTGTTTTCTGTGATGTGTCCACGTTGTGTTTTGGGGCATATCCTGTCGCGAGCGCTAGGCCTACCCACACAAGTGAGTTATCATTTTTATCGGGAGACTTGGGGGAACGCTGGGTGGAAGGAAATTTGTGGCTCCTATCAGATTCCAGAACTTTCTGTCACCGAAATGTGAGGAAAATGCGTTTTTTAGCCACAAATTGAGGTTTGCAAAGGATTCTGGGTAACAGAACCTGGTCAGAGCCCCAAAAGTCACCCCATCTTAGATTCCCCCAGGTCTCTAGTTTTAAAAAATGCACAGGTTTGGTAGGTTTCCCTAGGTGCCGGCTGAGCTAGAGGCCAAAATCTACAGGTAGGCACTTTGCAAAAAACAGCTCTGTTTTCTTTCAAAAAATGGGATGTGTACAGGTTGTGTTTTGGGGTGTGTCCTGTTGCGACCGCTAGGCCTACCCACACAAGTGAGGTATCATTTTTATCGGGAGACATGGGGGAACGCTGGGTGGAAGGAAATTTGTGGCTCCTCTCAGATTCCAGATTTTTCTGTCACCGAAATGTGAGGAAAATGTGTTTTTTTAGCCAAAATTTGAGGTTTGCAAAGGATTCTGGGTAACAGAACCTGGTCAGAGCCCCACAAGTCACCCCATCTTGGATTCCCCTAGGTCTCTAGTTTTCAAAAATGTACAGGTTTGGTAGGTTTCCCTAGGTGCCGGCTGAGCTAGAGGCCAAAATCTACAGGTAGGCACTTTGCAAAAAACTGCTCTTTTTTCTGTGATGTGTCCACGTTGTGTTTTGGGGCATATCCTGTCGCGAGCGCTAGGCCTACCCACACAAGTGAGGTATCATTTTTATCGGGAGACTAGGGGGAACGCTGGGTGGAAGGAAATTTGTGGCTCCTATCAGATTCCAGAACTTTCTGTCACCGAAATGTGAGGAAAATGCGTTATTTAGCCAAACATTGAGGTTTGCAAAGGATTCTGGGTAACAGAACCTGGTCAGAGCCCCATAAGTCACCCCACCTTAGATTCCCCCAGGTCTCTAGTTTTAAAAAATGCACAGGTTTGGTAGGTTTCCCTGGGTGCCGGCTGAGCTAGAGGCCAAAATCTACAGGTAGGCACTTTGCAAAAAACAGCTCTGTTTTCGTTCAAAAAATGGGATGTGTCCAGGTTGTGTTTTGGGGTGTGTCCTGTCGCGGCCGCTAGGCCTACCCACACAAGTGAGGTATCATTTTCATCGGGAGACATGGGGGAACGCTGGGTGGAAGGAAATTTGTGGCTCCTCTCAGATTCCAGAACTTTCTGTCACCGAAATGTGAGGAAAATATGTTTTTTTAGCCAAATTTTGAGGTTTGCAAAGGATTCTGGGTAACAGAACCTGGTCAGAGCCCCACAAGTCACCCCATGTTGGATTCCCCTAGGTCTCTAGTTTTCAAAAATGCACAGGTTTGGTAGTTTTCCCTAGGTGCCGGCTGAGGTAGAGGCCAAAATCTACAGGTAGGCACTTTGTAAAAAAACAGCTCTGTTTTCTGTGATGTGTCCACGTTGTGTTTTGGGGCATATCCTGTCGCGAGCGCTAGGCCTACCCACACAAGTGAGGTACCATTTTTATCGGGAGACTTGGGGGAACGCTGGGTGGAAGGAAATTTGTGGCTCCTCTCAGATTCCAGAACTTTCTGTCACCGAAATGTGAGGAAAATAAGTTTTTTTAGCCAAATTTTGAGGTTTGCAAAGGATTCTGGGTAACAGAACCTGGTCAGAGCCCCACAAGTCACCACATCTTGGATTCCCCTAGGTCTCTAGTTTTCAAAAATGCACAGGTTTGGTAGGTTTCCCTAGGTGCCGGCTGAGCTAGAGGCCAAAATCTACAGGTAGGCACTTTGCAAAAAAACAGCTCTGTTTTCTGTGATGTGTCCACGTTGTGTTTTGGGGCATATCCTGTCGCGAGCGCTGGCCTACCCACACAAGTGAGGTATCATTTTTATCGGGAGACTTGGGGGAACGCTGGGTGGAAGGACATTTGTGGCTCCTATCAGATTCCAGAACTTTCTGTCACCGAAATGTGAGGAAAATGCGTTTTTTTAGCCAAAAATTGAGGTTTGCAAAGGATTCTGGGTAACAGAACCTGGTCAGAGCCCCAAAAGTCACCCCATCTTAGATTCCCCCAGGTCTCTAGTTTTAAAAAATGCACAGGTTTGGTAGGTTTCCCTAGGTGCCGGCTGAGCTAGAGGCCAAAATCTACAGGTAGGCACTTTGCAAAAAACAGCTGTTTTCTTTCAAAAAATGGGATGTGTCCAGGTTGTGTTTTGGGGCGTCTCCTGTCGCGGCCGCTAGGCCTACCCACACAACTGAGGTATCATTGTTATCGGGAGACATGGGGGAACGCTGGGTGGAAGGAAATTTGTGGCTCCTCTCAGATTCCAGAACTTTCTGTCACCGAAATGTGAGGAAAATGTGTTTTTTTAGCCAAAATTTGAGGTTTGCAAAGGATTCTGAGTAACAGAACCTGGTCAGAGCCCCACAAGTCACCCCATCTTAGATTCCCCCAGGTCTCTAGTTTTAAAAAATGCACAGGTTTGGTAGGTTTCCCTAGGTGCCGGCTGAGCTAGAGGCCAAAATCTACAGGTAGGCACTTTGCAAAAAACAGCTCTGTTTTCTTTCAAAAAATGGGATGTGTCCAGGTTGTGTTTTGGGGTGTGTCCTGTCGCGGCCGCTAGGCCTACCCACACAAGTGAGGTATCATTTTTATCGGGAGACATGGGGGAACGCTGGGTGGAAGGAAATTTGTGGCTCCTCTCAGATTCCAGAACTTTCTGTCACCGAAATGTGAGGAAAATGTGTTTTTTTAGCCAAAATTTGAGGTTTGCAAAGGATTCTGGGTAACAGAACCTGGTCAGAGCCCCACAAGTCACCCCATCTTGGATTCCCCTAGGTCTCTAGTTTTCGAAAAATGTACAGGTTTGGTAGGTTTCCCTAGGTGCCGGCTGAGCTAGAGGCCAAAATCTACAGGTAGGCACTTTGCAAAAAACAGCTCTGTTTTCTGTGATGTGTCCACGTTGTGTTTTGGGGCATATCCTGTCGCGAGCGCTAGGCCTACCCACACAAGTGAGTTATCATTTTTATCGGGAGACTTGGGGGAACGCTGGGTGGAAGGAAATTTGTGGCTCCTATCAGATTCCAGAACTTTCTGTCACCGAAATGTGAGGAAAATGCGTTTTTTAGCCAAAAATTGAGGTTTGCAAAGGATTCTGGGTAACAGAACCTGGTCAGAGCCCCAAAAGTCACCCCATCTTAGATTCCCCCAGGTTTCTAGTTTTAAAAAATGCACAGGTTTGGTAGGTTTCCCTAGGTGCCGGCTGAGCTAGAGGCCAAAATCTACAGGTAGGCACTTTGCAAAAAACAGCTCTGTTTTCTTTCAAAAAATGGGATGTGTACAGGTTGTGTTTTGGGGTGTGTCCTGTTGCGGCCGCTAGGCCTACCCACACAAGTGAGGTATCATTTTTATCGGGAGACATGGGGGAACGCTGGGTGGAAGGAAATTTGTGGCTCCTCTCAGATTCCAGAACTTTCTGTCACCGAAATGTGAGGAAAATGTGTTTTTTTAGCCAAAATTTGAGGTTTGCAAAGGATTCTGGGTAACAGAACCTGGTCAGAGCCCCATAAGTCACCCCACCTTAGATTCCCCCAGGTCTCTAGTTTTAAAAAATGCACAGGTTTGGTAGGTTTCCCTAGGTGCCGGCTGAGCTAGAGGCCAAAATCTACAGGTAGGCACTTTGCAAAAAACAGCTCTGTTTTCTTTCAAAAAATGGGATGTGTCCAGGTTGTGTTTTGGGGCGTCTCCTGTCGCGGCCGCTAGGCCTACCCACACAAGTGAGGTATCATTTTTATCGGGAGACATGGGGGAATGCTGGGTGGAAGGAAATTTGTGGCTCCTCTCAGATTCCAGAACTTTCTGTCACCGAAATGTGAGGAAAATGCGTTTTTTTAGCCAAAAATTGAGGTTTGCAAAGGATTCTGGGTAACAGAACCTGGTCAGAGCTCCACAAGTCACCCCATCTTAGATTCCCCCAGGTCTCTAGTTTTAAAAAATGCACAGGTTTGGTAGGTTTCCCTAGGTGCCGGCTGAGCTAGAGGCCAAAATCTACAGGTAGGCACCTTGCAAAAAACAGCTCTGTTTTCTTTCAAAAAATGGGATGTGTCCAGGTTGTGTTTTGGGGGGCCCCCTGTCGCGGCCGCTAGGCCTACCCACACAAGTGAGGTATCATTTTTATCGGGAGACATGGAGGAACGCTGGGTGGAAGGAAATTTGTGGCTCCTCTCAGATTCCAGAACTTTCTGTCACCGAAATATGAGGAAAATGTGTTTTTTTAGCCAATATTTGAGGTTTGCAAAGGATTCTGGGTAACAGAACCTGGTCAGAGCCCCACAAGTCACCCCGTCTTGGATTCCCCTAGGTCTCTAGTTTTCAAAAATGTACAGGTTTGGTAGGTTTCCCTAGGTGCCGGCTGAGCTAGAGGCCAAAATCTACAGGTAGGCACTTTGCAAAAAACAGCTCTGTTTTCTGTGATGTGTCCACGTTGTGTTTTGGGGCATATCTGTTGCGAGCGCTAGGCCTACCCACACAAGTGAGGTATCATTTTTATCGGGAGACTTGGGGGAACGCTGGGTGGAAGGAAATTTGTGGCTCCTATCAGATTCATGAACTTTCTGTCACCGAAATGTGAGGAAAAAGCGTTTTTTAGCCAAAAATTGAGGTTTGCAAAGGATTCTGGGTAACAGAACCTGGTCAGAGCCCCAAAAGGGACCCCATCTTAGATTCCCCCAGGTCTCTAGTTTTAAACAATGCACAGGTTTGGTAGGTTTCCCTAGGTGCCGGCTGAGCTAGAGGCCAAAATCTACAGGTAGGCACTTTGCAAAAAGCAGCTCTGTTTTCTTTCAAAAAATGGGATGTGTCCAGGTTGTGTTTTGGGGCGTCTGCTGTCGCGGCCGCTAGGCCTACCCACACAAGTGAGGTATCATTTTCATCGGGAGACATGGGGGAACGCTGGGTGGAAGGAAATTTGTGGCTCCTCTCAGATTCCAGAACTTTCTGTCACCGAAATGTGAGGAAAATATGTTTTTTTAGCCAAATTTTGAGGTTTGCAAAGAATTCTGGGTAACAGAACATGGTCAGAGCCCCACAAGTCACCCCATCTTGGATTCCCCTAGGTCTCTAGTTTTCAAAAATGCACAGGTTTGGTAGTTTTCCCTAGGTGCCGGCTGAGCTAGAGGCCAAAATCTACAGGTAGGCACTTTGTAAAAAAACAGCTCTGTTTTCTGTGATGTGTCCACGTTGTGTTTTGGGGCATATCCTGTCGCGAGCGCTAGGCCTACCCACACAAGTGAGGTATCATTTTTATCGGGAGACTTGGGGGAACGCTGGGTGGAAGGAAATTTGTGGCTCCTATCAGATTCCAGAACTTTCTGTCACCGAAATGTGAGGAAAATGCGTTTTTTTAGCCAAAAATTGAGGTTTGCAAAGGATTCTGGGTAACAGAACCTGGTCAGAGCCCCACAAGTCACCCCATCTTAGATTCCCCCAGGTCTCTAGTTTTAAAAAATGCACAGGTTTGGTAGGTTTCCCTAGGTGCCGGCTGAGCTAGAGGCCAAAATCTACAGGTAGGCACCTTGCAAAAAACAGCTCTGTTTTCTTTCAAAAAATGGGATGTGTCCAGGTTGTGTTTTGGGGGATCTCCTGTCGCGGCCGCTAGGCCTACCCACACAAGTGAGGTATCATTTTTATCGGGAGACATGGAGGAACGCTGGGTGGACGGAAATTTGTGGCTCCTCTCAGATTCCAGAACTTTCTGTCACCGAAATATGAGGAAAATGTGTTTTTTTAGCCAAAATTTGAGGTTTGCAAAGGATTCTGGGTAACAGAACCTGGTCAGAGCCCCACAAGTCACCCCGTCTTGGATTCCCCTAGGTCTCTAGTTTTCAAAAATGTACAGGTTTGGTAGGTTTCCCTAGGTGCCGGCTGAGCTAGAGGCCAAAATCTACAGGTAGGCACTTTGCAAAAAACAGCTCTGTTTTCTGTGATGTGTCCACGTTGTGTTTTGGGGCATATCCTGTCGCGAGCGCTAGGCCTACCCACACAAGTGAGGTATCATTTTTATCGGGAGACTTGGGGGAACGCTGGGTGGAAGGAAATTTGTGGCTCCTATCAGATTCATGAACTTTCTGTCACCGAAATGTGAGGAAAAAGCGTTTTTTAGCCAAAAATTGAGGTTTGCAAAGGATTCTGGGTAACAGAACCTGGTCAGAGCCCCAAAAGGGACCCCATCTTAGATTCCCCCAGGTCTCTAGTTTTAAAAAATGCACAGGTTTGGTAGGTTTCCCTAGGTGCCGGCTGAGCTAGAGGCCAAAATCTACAGGTAGGCACTTTGCAAAAAACAGCTCTGTTTTCTTTCAAAAAATGGGATGTGTCCAGGTTGTGTTTTGGGGCGTCTCCTGTCGCGGCCGCTAGGCCTACCCACACAAGTGAGGTATCATTTTTATCGGGAGACATGGGGGAATGCTGGGTGGAAGGAAATTTGTGGCTCCTCTCAGATTCCAGAACTTTCTGTCACCGAAATGTGAGGAAAATGTGTTTTTTTAGCCAAAATTTGAGGTTTGCAAACGATTCTGGGTAACAGAACCTGGTCAGAGCCCCACAAGTCACCCCATCTTAGATTCCCCCAGGTCTCTAGTTTTAAAAAATGCACAGGTTTGGTAGGTTTCCCTAGGTGCCGGCTGAGCTAGAGGCCAAAATCTACAGGTAGGCACTTTGCAAAAAACAGCTCTGTTTTCTTTCAAACAATGGGATGTGTCCAGGTTGTGTTTTGGGGTGTCTCCTGTTGCGGCCGCTAGGCCTACCCACACAAGTGAGGTATCATTTTTATCGGGAGACATGGGGGAACGCTGGGTGGAAGGAAATTTGTGGCTCCTCTCAGATTCCAGAACTTTCTGTCACCGAAATGTGAGGAAAATGTGTTTTTTTAGCCAAAATTTGAGGTTTGCAAAGGATTCTGGGTAACAGAACCTGGTCAGAGCCCCACAAGTCACCCCATCTTGGATTCCCCTAGGTCTCTAGTTTTAAAAAATGTACAGGTTTGGTAGGTTTCCCTAGGTGCCGGCTGAGCTAGAGGCCAAAATCTACAGGTAGGCACTTTACAAAAAACAGCTCTGTTTTCTGTGATGTGTCCACGTTGTGTTTTGGGGCATATCCTGTCGCGAGCGCTAGGCCTACCCACACAAGTGAGGTATCATTTTTATCGGGAGACTTGGGGGAGCGCTGGGTGGAAGGAAATTTGTGGCTCCTATCAGATTCCAGAACTTTCTGTCACCGAAATGTGAGGAAAATGTGTTTTTTTAGCCAAAATTTGAGGTTTGCAAAGGATTCTGGGTAACAGAACCTGGTCAGAGCCCCACAAGTCACCCCACCTTAGATTCCCCCAGGTCTCTAGTTTTAAAACATGCACAGGTTTGGTAGGTTTCCCTAGGTGCCGGCTGAGCTAGAGGCCAAAATCTACAGGTAGGCACTTTGTAAAAAAACAGCTCTGTTTTCTGTGATGTGTCCACGTTGTGTTTTGGGGCATATCCTGTCGCGAGCGCTAGGCCTACCCACACAAGTGAGGTATCATTTTTATCGGGAGACTTGGGGGAACGCTGGGTGGAAGGAAATTTGTGGCTCCTATCAGATTCCAGAACTTTCTGTCACCGAAATGTGAGGAAAATGCGTTTTTTTAGCCAAAAATTGAGGTTTGCAAAGGATTCTGGGTAACAGAACCTGGTCAGAGCCCCACAAGTCACCCCATCTTAGATTCCCCCAGGTCTCTAGTTTTAAAAAATGCACAGGTTTGGTAGGTTTCCCTAGGTGCCGGCTGAGCTAGAGGCCAAAATCTACAGGTAGGCACTTTGCAAAAAGCAGCTCTGTTTTCTTTCAAAAAATGGGATGTGTCGAGGTTGTGTTTTGGGGCGTCTCCTGTCGCGGCCGCTAGGCCTACCCACACAAGTGAGGTATCATTTTTATCGGGAGACATGGGGGAATGCTGGGTGGAAGGAAATTTGTGGCTCCTCTCAGATTCCAGAACTTTCTGTCACCGAAATGTGAGGAAAATGTGTTTTTTTAGCCAAAATTTGAGGTTTGCAAAGGATTCTGGGTAACAGAACCTGGTCAGAGCCCCACAAGTCACCCCATCTTAGATTCCCCCAGGTCTCTAGTTTTAAAAAATGCACAGGTTTGGTAGGTTTCCCTAGGTGCTGGCTGAGCTAGAGGCCAAAATCTACAGGTAGGCACTTTGCAAAAAACAGCTCTGTTTTCTTTCAAAAAATGGGATGTGTCCAGGTTGTGTTTTGGGGTGTCTCCTGTTGCGGTCGCTAGGCCTACCCACACAAGTGAGGTATCATTTTTATCGGGAGACATGGGGGAACGCTGGGTGGAAGGAAATTTGTGGCTCCTCTCAGATTCCAGAACTTTCTGTCACCGAAATGTGAGGAAAATGTGTTTTTTTAGCCAAAATTTGAGGTTTGCAAAGGATTCTGGGTAACAGAACCTGGTCAGAGCCCCACAAGTCACCCCATCTTGGATTCCCCTAGGTCTCTAGTTTTAAAAAATGTACAGGTTTGGTAGGTTTCCCTAGGTGCCGGCTGAGCTAGAGGCCAAAATCTACAGGTAGGCACTTTGCAAAAAAACAGCTCTATTTTCTGTGATGTGTCCACGTTGTGTTTTGGGGCATATCCTGTCGCGAGCGCTAGGCCTACCCACACAAGTGAGTTATCATTTTTATCGGGAGACTTGGGGGAACGCTGGGTGGAAGGAAATTTGTGGCTCCTATCAGATTCCAGAACTTTCTGTCACCGAAATGTGAGGAAAATGCGTTTTTTAGCCAAAAATTGAGGTTTGCAAAGGATTCTGGGTAACAGAACCTGGTCAGAGCCCCAAAAGTCACCCCATCTTAGATTCCCCCAGGTCTCTAGTTTTAAAAAATGCACAGGTTTGGTAGGTTTCCCTAGGTGCCGGCTGAGCTAGAGGCCAAAATCTACAGGTAGGCACTTTGCAAAAAACAGCTCTGTTTTCTTTAAAAAAATGGGATGTGTCCAGGTTGTGTTTTGGGGCGTCTCCTGTCGCGGCCGCTAGGCCTACCCACACAAGTGAGGTATCATTGTTATCGGGAGACATGGGGGAACGCTGGGTGGAAGGAAATTTGTGGCTCCTCTCAGATTCCAGAACTTTCTGTCACCGAAATGTGAGGAAAATGTGTTTTTTTAGCCAAAATTTGAGGTTTGCAAAGGATTCTGAGTAACAGAACCTGGTCAGAGCCCCACAAGTCACCCCATCTTAGATTCCCCCAGGTCTCTAGTTTTAAAAAATGCACAGGTTTGGTAGGTTTCCCTAGGTGCCGGCTGAGCTAGAGGCCAAAATCTACAGGTAGGCACTTTGCAAAAAACAGCTCTGTTTTCTTTCAAAAAATGGGATGTGTCCAGGTTGTGTTTTGGGGTGACTCCTGTCGCGGCCGCTAGGCCTACCCACACAAGTGAGGTATCATTTTTATCGGGAGACATGGGGGAACGCTGGGAGGAAGGAAATTTGTGGCTCCTCTCAGATTCCAGAACTTTCTGTCACCGAAATGTGAGGAAAATGTGTTTTTTTAGCCAAAATTTGAGGTTTGCAAAGGATTCTGGGTAACAGAACCTGGTCAGAGCCCCACAAGTCACCCCATCTTGGATTCCCCTAGGTCTCTAGTTTTCGAAAAATGTACAGGTTTGATAGGTTTCCCTAGGTGCCGGCTGAGCTAGAGGCCAAAATCTACAGGTAGGCACTTTGCAAAAAACAGCTCTGTTTTCTGTGATGTGTCCACGTTGTGTTTAGGGGCATATCCTGTCGCGAGCGCTAGGCCTACCCACACAAGTGAGTTATCATTTTTATCGGGAGACTTGGGGGAACGCTGGGTGGAAGGAAATTTGTGGCTCCTATCAGATTCCAGAACTTTCTGTCACCGAAATGTGAGGAAAATGCGTTTTTTAGCCAAAAATTGAGGTTTGCAAAGGATTCTGGGTAACAGAACCTGGTCAGAGCCCCAAAAGTCACCCCATCTTAGATTCCCCCAGGTCTCTAGTTTTAAAAAATGCACAGGTTTGGTAGGTTTCCCTAGGTGCCGGCTGAGCTAGAGGCCAAAATCTACAGGTAGGCACTTTGCAAAAAACAGCTCTGTTTTCTTTAAAAAAATGGGATGTGTACAGGTTGTGTTTTGGGGTGTGTCCTGTTGCGGCCGCTAGGCCTACCCACACAAGTGAGGTATCATTTTTATCGGGAGACATGGGGGAACGCTGGGTGGAAGGAAATTTGTGGCTCCTCTCAGATTCCAGAACTTTCTGTCACCGAAATGTGAGGAAAATGTGTTTTTTTAGCCAAAATTTGAGGTTTGCAAAGGATTCTGGGTAACAGAACCTGGTCAGAGCCCCACAAGTCACCCCATCTTGGATTCCCCTAGGTCTCTAGTTTTCAAAAATGTACAGGTTTGGTAGGTTTCCCTAGGTGCCGGCTGAGCTAGAGGCCAAAATCTACAGGTAGGCACTTTGCAAAAAACTGCTCTTTTTTCTGTGATGTGTCCACGTTGTGTTTTGGGGCATATCCTGTCGCGAGCGCTAGGCCTACCCACACAAGTGAGGTATCATTTTTATCGGGAGACTTGGGGGAACGCTGGGTGGAAGGAAATTTGTGGCTCCTATCAGATTCCAGAACTTTCTGTCACCGAAATGTGAGGAAAATGCGTTATTTAGCCAAAAATTGAGGTTTGCAAAGGATTCTGGGTAACAGAACCTGGTCAGAGCCCCATAAGTCACCCCACCTTAGATTCCCCCAGGTCTCTAGTTTTAAAAAATGCACAGGTTTGGTAGGTTTCCCTAGGTGCCGGCTGAGCTAGAGGCCAAAATCTACAGGTAGGCACTTTGCAAAAAACAGCTCTGTTTTCATTCAAAAAATGGGATGTGTCCAGGTTGTGTTTTGGGGTGTGTCCTGTCGCGGCCGCTAGGCCTACCCACACAAGTGAGGTATCATTTTCATCGGGAGACATGGGGGAACGCTGGGTGGAAGGAAATTTGTGGCTCCTCTCAGATTCCAGAACTTTCTGTCACCGAAATGTGAGGAAAATATGTTTTTTTAGCCAAATTTTGAGGTTTGCAAAGGATTCTGGGTAACAGAACCTGGTCAGAGCCCCACAAGTCACCCCATCTTGGATTCCCCTAGGTCTCTAGTTTTCAAAAATGCACAGGTTTGGTAGTTTTCCCTAGGTGCCGGCTGAGCTAGAGGCCAAAATCTACAGGTAGGCACTTTGTAAAAAAACAGCTCTGTTTTCTGTGATGTGTCCACGTTGTGTTTTGGGGCATATCCTGTCGCGAGCGCTAGGCCTACCCACACAAGTGAGGTACCATTTTTATCGGGAGACTTGGGGGAACGCTGGGTGGAAGGAAATTTGTGGCTCCTCTCAGATTCCAGAACTTTCTGTCACCGAAATGTGAGGAAAATATGTTTTTTTAGCCAAATTTTTAGGTTTGCAAAGGATTCTGGGTAACAGAACCTGGTCAGAGCCCCACAAGTCACCACATCTTGGATTCCCCTAGGTCTCTAGTTTTAAAAAATGCACAGGTTTGGTAGGTTTCCCTAGGTGCCGGATGAGCTAGAGGCCAAAATCTACAGGTAGGCACTTTGCAAAAAAACAGCTCTGTTTTCTGTGATGTGTCCACGTTGTGTTTTGGGGCATATCCTGTCGCGAGCGCTAGGCCTACCCACACAAGTGAGGTATCATTTTTATCGGGAGACTTGGGGGAACGCTGGGAGGAAGGAAATTTGTGGCTCCTATCAGATTCCAGAACTTTCTGTCACCGAAATGTGAGGAAAATGCGTTTTTTTTAGCCAAAAATTGAGGTTTGCAAAGGATTCTGGGTAACAGAACCTGGTCAGAGCCCCACAAGTCACCACATCTTGGATTCCCCTAGGTCTCTAGTTTTCAAAAATGCACAGGTTTGGTAGGTTTCCCTAGGTGCCGGCTGAGCTAGAGGTCAAAATCTACAGGTAGGCACTTTGCAAAAAAACAGCTCTATTTTCTGTGATGTGTCCACGTTGTGTTTTGGGGCATATCCTGTCGCGAGCGCTAGGCCTACCCACACAAGTGAGTTATCATTTTTATCGGGAGACTTGGGGGAACGCTGGGTGGAAGGAAATTTGTGGCTCCTATCAGATTCCAGAACTTTCTGTCACCGAAATGTGAGGAAAATGCGTTTTTTTAGCCAAAAATTGAGGTTTGCAAAGGATTCTGGGTAACAGAACCTGGTCAGAGGCCCAAAAGTCACCCCATCTTAGATTCCCCCAGGTCTCTAGTTTTAAAAAATGCACAGGTTTGGTAGGTTTCCCTAGGTGCCGGCTGAGCTAGAGGCCAAAATCTACAGGTAGGCACCTTGCAAAAAACAGCTCTGTTTTCTTTCAAAAAATGGGATGTGTCCAGGTTGTGTTTTGGGGGATCTCCTGTCGCGGCCGCTAGGCCTACCCACACAAGTGAGGTATCATTTTTATCGGGAGACATGGAGGAACGCTGGGTGGACGGAAATTTGTGGCTCCTCTCAGATTCCAGAACTTTCTGTCACCGAAATATGAGGAAAATGTGTTTTTTTAGCCAAAATTTGAGGTTTGCAAAGGATTCTGGGTAACAGAACCTGGTCAGAGCCCCACAAGTCACCCTGTCTTGGATTCCCCTAGGTCTCTAGTTTTCAAAAATGTACAGGTTTGGTAGGTTTCCCTAGGTGCCGGCTGAGCTAGAGGCCAAAATCTACAGGTAGGCACTTTGCAAAAAACAGCTCTGTTTTCTGTGATGTGTCCACGTTGTGTTTTGGGGCATATCCTGTCGCGAGCGCTAGGCCTACCCACACAAGTGAGGTATCATTTTTATCGGGAGACTTGGGGGAACGCTGGGTGGAAGGAAATTTGTGGCTCCTATCAGATTCATGAACTTTCTGTCACCGAAATGTGAGGAAAAAGCGTTTTTTAGCCAAAAATTGAGGTTTGCAAAGGATTCTGGGTAACAGAACCTGGTCAGAGCCCCAAAAGGGACCCCATCTTAGATTCCCCCAGGTCTCTAGTTTTAAAAAATGCACAGGTTTGGTAGGTTTCCCTAGGTGCCGGCTGAGCTAGAGGCCAAAATCTACAGGTAGGCACTTTGCAAAAAGCAGCTCTGTTTTCTTTCAAAAAATGGGATGTGTCCAGGTTGTGTTTTGGGGCGTCTCCTGTCGCGGCCGCTAGGCCTACCCACACAAGTGAGGTATCATTTTTATCGGGAGACATGGGGGAATGCTGGGTGGAAGGAAATTTGTGGCTCCTCTCAGATTCCAGAACTTTCTGTCACCGAAATGTGAGGAAAATGTGTTTTTTTAGCCAAAATTTGAGGTTTGCAAAGGATTCTGGGTAACAGAACCTGGTCAGAGCCCCACAAGTCACCCCATCTTAGATTCCCCCAGGTCTCTAGTTTTAAAAAATGCACAGGTTTGGTAGGTTTCCCTAGGTGCCGGCTGAGCTAGAGGCCAAAATCTACAGGTAGGCACTTTGCAAAAAACAGCTCTGTTTTCTTTCAAAAAATGGGATATGTCCAGGTTGTGTTTTGGGGTGTCTCCTGTTGCGGCCGCTAGGCCTACCCACACAAGTGAGGTATCATTTTTATCGGGAGACATGGGGGAACGCTGGGTGGAAGGAAATTTGTGGCTCCTCTCAGATTCCAGAACTTTCTGTCACCGAAATGTGAGGAAAATGTGTTTTTTTAGCCAAAATTTGAGGTTTGCAAAGGATTCTGGGTAACAGAACCTGGTCAGAGCCCCACAAGTCACCCCATCTTGGATTCCCCTAGGTCTCTAGTTTTAAAAAATGTACAGGTTTGGTAGGTTTCCCTAGGTGCCGGCTGAGCTAGAGGCCAAAATCTACAGGTAGGCACTTTACAAATAACAGCTCTGTTTTCTGTGATGTGTCCACGTTGTGTTTTGGGGCATATCCTGTCGCGAGCGCTAGGCCTACCCACACAAGTGAGGTATCATTTTTATCGGGAGACTTGGGGGAGCGCTGGGTGGAAGGAAATTTGTGGCTCCTATCAGATTCCAGAACTTTCTGTCACCGAAATGTGAGGAAAATGTGTTTTTTTAGCCAAAATTTGAGGTTTGCAAAGGATTCTGGGTAACAGAACCTGGTCAGAGCCCCACAAGTCACCCCACCTTAGATTCCCCCAGGTCTCTAGTTTTAAAACATGCACAGGTTTGGTAGGTTTCCCTAGGTGCCGGCTGAGCTAGAGGCCAAAATCTACAGGTAGGCACTTTGTAAAAAAACAGCTCTGTTTTCTGTGATGTGTCCACGTTGTGTTTTGGGGCATATCCTGTCGCGAGCGCTAGGCCTACCCACACAAGTGAGGTATCATTTTTATCGGGAGACTTGGGGGAACGCTGGGTGGAAGGAAATTTGTGGCTCCTATCAGATTCCAGAACTTTCTGTCACCGAAATGTGAGGAAAATGCGTTTTTTTAGCCAAAAATTGAGGTTTGCAAAGGATTCTGGGTAACAGAACCTGGTCAGAGATCCACAAGTCACCCCATCTTAGATTCCCCCAGGTCTCTAGTTTTAAAAAATGCACAGGTTTGGTAGGTTTCCCTAGGTGCCGGCTGAGCTAGAGGCCAAAATCTACAGGTAGGCACTTTGCAAAAAGCAGCTCTGTTTTCTTTCAAAAAATGGGATGTGTCCAGGTTGTGTTTTGGGGCGTCTCCTGTCGCGGCCGCTAGGCCTACCCACACAAGTGAGGTATCATTTTTATCGGGAGACATGGGGGAATGCTGGGTGGAAGGAAATTTGTGGCTCCTCTCAGATTCCAGAACTTTCTGTCACCGAAATGTGAGGAAAATGTGTTTTTTTAGCCAAAATTTGAGGTTTGCAAAGGATTCTGGGTAACAGAACCTGGTCAGAGCCCCACAAGTCACCCCATCTTAGATTCCCCCAGGTCTCTAGTTTTAAAAAATGCACAGGTTTGGTAGGTTTCCCTAGGTGCCGGCTGAGCTAGAGGCCAAAATCTACAGGTAGGCACTTTGCAAAAAACAGCTCTGTTTTCTTTCAAAAAATGGGATGTGTCCAGGTTGTGTTTTGGGGTGTCTCCTGTTGCGGTCGCTAGGCCTACCCACACAAGTGAGGTATCATTTTTATCGGGAGACATGGGGGAACGCTGGGTGGAAGGAAATTTGTGGCTCCTCTCAGATTCCAGAACTTTCTGTCACCGAAATGTGAGGAAAATGTGTTTTTTTAGCCAAAATTTGAGGTTTGCAAAGGATTCTGGGTAACAGAACCTGGTCAGAGCCCCACAAGTCACCCCATCTTGGATTCCCCTAGGTCTCTAGTTTTAAAAAATGTACAGGTTTGGTAGGTTTCCCTAGGTGCCGGCTGAGCTAGAGGCCAAAATCTACAGGTAGGCACTTTACAAAAAACAGCTCTGTTTTCTGTGATGTGTCCACGTTGTGTTTTGGGGCATATCCTGTCGCGAGCGCTAGGCCTACCCACACAAGTGAGGTATAATTTTTATCGGGAGACTTGGGGGAGCGCTGGGTGGAAGGAAATTTGTGGCTCCTATCAGATTCCAGAACTTTCTGTCACCGAAATGTGAGGAAAATGTGTTTTTTTAGCCAAAATTTGAGGTTTGCAAAGGATTCTGGGTAACAGAACCTGGTCAGAGCCCCACAAGTCACCCCATCTTAGATTCCCCCAGGTCTCTAGTTTTAAAAAATGCACAGGTTTGGTAGGTTTCCCTAGGTGCCGGCTGAGCTAGAGGCCAAAATCTACAGGTAGGCACTTTGCAAAAAACAGCTCTGTTTTCTTTCAAAAAATGGGATGTGTCCAGGTTGTGTTTTGGGGTGACTCCTGTCGCGGCCGCTAGGCCTACCCACACAAGTGAGGTATCATTTTTATCGGGAGACATGGGGGAACGCTGGGAGGAAGGAAATTTGTGGCTCCTCTCAGATTCCAGAACTTTCTGTCACCGAAATGTGAGGAAAATGTGTTTTTTTAGCCAAAATTTGAGGTTTGCAAAGGATTCTGGGTAACAGAACCTGGTCAGAGCCCCACAAGTCACCCCATCTTAGATTCCCCCAGGTCTCTAGTTTTAAAAAATACACAGGTTTGGTAGGTTTCCCTAGGTGCCGGCTGAGCTAGAGGCCAAAATCTACAGGTAGGCACTTTGCAAAAAACAGCTCTGTTTTCTTTCAAAAAATGGGATGTGTCCAGGTTGTGTTTTGGGGCGTCTCCTGTCGCGGCCGCTAGGCCTACCCACACAAGTGAGGTATCATTTTTATCGGGAGACATGGGGGAATGCTGGGTGGAAGGAAATTTGTGGCTCCTCTCAGATTCCAGAACTTTCTGTCACCGAAATGTGAGGAAAATGTGTTTTTTTAGCCAAAATTTGAGGTTTGCAAAGGATTCTGGGTAACAGAACCTGGTCAGAGCCCCACAAGTCACCCCATCTTAGATTCCCCCAGGTCTCTAGTTTTAAAAAATGCACAGGTTTGGTAGGTTTCCCTAGGTGCCGGCTGAGCTAGAGGCCAAAATCTACAGGTAGGCACTTTGCAAAAAACAGCTCTGTTTTCTTTCAAAAAATGGGATGTGTCCAGGTTGTGTTTTGGGGTGTCTCCTGTTGCGGTCGCTAGGCCTACCCACACAAGTGAGGTATCATTTTTATCGGGAGACATGGGGGAACGCTGGGTGGAAGGAAATTTGTGGCTCCTCTCAGATTCCAGAACTTTCTGTCACCGAAATGTGAGGAAAATGTGTTTTTTTAGCCAAAATTTGAGGTTTGCAAAGGATTCTGGGTAACAGAACCTGGTCAGAGCCCCACAAGTCACCACATCTTGGATTCCCCTAGGTCTCTAGTTTTCAAAAATGCACAGGTTTGGTAGGTTTCCCTAGGTGCCGGCTGAGCTAGAGGCCAAAATCTACAGGTAGGCACTTTGCAAAAAAACAGCTCTATTTTCTGTGATGTGTCCACGTTGTGTTTTGGGGCATATCCTGTCGCGAGCGCTAGGCCTACCCACACAAGTGAGTTATCATTTTTATCGGGAGACTTGGGGGAACGCTGGGTGGAAGGAAATTTGTGGCTCCTATCAGATTCCAGAACTTTCTGTCACCGAAATGTGAGGAAAATGCGTTTTTTAGCCAAAAATTGAGGTTTGCAAAGGATTCTGGGTAACAGAACCTGGTCAGAGCCCCAAAAGTCACCCCATCTTAGATTCCCCCAGGTCTCTAGTTTTAAAAAATGCACAGGTTTGGTAGGTTTCCCTAGGTGCCGGCTGAGCTAGAGGCCAAAATCTACAGGTAGGCACTTTGCAAAAAACAGCTCTGTTTTCTTTAAAAAAATGGGATGTGTCCAGGTTGTGTTTTGGGGCGTCTCCTGTCGCGGCCGCTAGGCCTACCCACACAAGTGAGGTATCATTGTTATCGGGAGACATGGGGGAACGCTGGGTGGAAGGAAATTTGTGGCTCCTCTCAGATTCCAGAACTTTCTGTCACCGAAATGTGAGGAAAATGTGTTTTTTTAGCCAAAATTTGAGGTTTGCAAAGGATTCTGAGTAACAGAACCTGGTCAGAGCCCCACAAGTCACCCCATCTTAGATTCCCCCAGGTCTCTAGTTTTAAAAAATGCACAGGTTTGGTAGGTTTCCCTAGGTGCCGGCTGAGCTAGAGGCCAAAATCTACAGGTAGGCACTTTGCAAAAAACAGCTCTGTTTTCTTTCAAAAAATGGGATGTGTCCAGGTTGTGTTTCGGGGTGACTCCTGTCGCCGCCGCTAGGCCTACCCACACAAGTGAGGTATCATTTTTATCGGGAGACATGGGGGAACGCTGGGAGGAAGGACATTTGTGGCTCCTCTCAGATTCCAGAACTTTCTGTCACCGAAATGTGAGGAAAATGTGTTTTTTTAGCCAAAATTTGAGGTTTGCAAAGGATTCTGGGTAACAGAACCTGGTCAGAGCCCCACAAGTCACCCCATCTTGGATTCCCCTAGGTCTCTAGTTTTCGAAAAATGTACAGGTTTTATAGGTTTCCCTAGGTGCCGGCTGAGCTAGAGGCCAAAATCTACAGGTAGGCACTTTGCAAAAAACAGCTCTGTTTTCTGTGATGTGTCCACGTTGTGTTTAGGGGCATATCCTGTCGCGAGCGCTAGGCCTACCCACACAAGTGAGTTATCATTTTTATCGGGAGACTTGGGGGAACGCTGGGTGGAAGGAAATTTGTGGCTCCTATCAGATTCCAGAACTTTCTGTCACCGAAATGTGAGGAAAATGCGTTTTTTAGCCAAAAATTGAGGTTTGCAAAGGATTCTGGGTAACAGAACCTGGTCAGAGCCCCAAAAGTCACCCCATCTTAGATTCCCCCAGGTCTCTAGTTTTAAAAAATGCACAGGTTTGGTAGGTTTCCCTAGGTGCCGGCTGAGCTAGAGGCCAAAATCTACAGGTAGGCACTTTGCAAAAAACAGCTCTGTTTTCTTTAAAAAAATGGGATGTGTACAGGTTGTGTTTTGGGGTGTGTCCTGTTGCGGCCGCTAGGCCTACCCACACAAGTGAGGTATCATTTTTATCGGGAGACATGGGGGAACGCTGGGTGGAAGGAAATTTGTGGCTCCTCTCAGATTCCAGAACTTTCTGTCACCGAAATGTGAGGAAAATGTGTTTTTTTAGCCAAAATTTGAGGTTTGCAAAGGATTCTGGGTAACAGAACCTGGTCAGAGCCCCACAAGTCACCCCATCTTGGATTCCCCTAGGTCTCTAGTTTTCAAAAATGTACAGGTTTGGTAGGTTTCCCTAGGTGCCGGCTGAGCTAGAGGCCAAAATCTACAGGTAGGCACTTTGCAAAAAACTGCTCTTTTTTCTGTGATGTGTCCACGTTGTGTTTTGGGGCATATCCTGTCGCGAGCGGTAGGCCTACCCACACAAGTGAGGTATCATTTTTATCGGGAGACTTGGGGGAACGCTGGGTGGAAGGAAATTTGTGGCTCCTATCAGATTCCAGAACTTTCTGTCACCGAAATGTGAGGAAAATGCGTTATTTAGCCAAAAATTGAGGTTTGCAAAGGATTCTGGGTAACAGAACCTGGTCAGAGCCCCATAAGTCACCCCACCTTAGATTCCCCCAGGTCTCTAGTTTTAAAAAATGCACAGGTTTGGTAGGTTTCCCTAGGTGCCGGCTGAGCTAGAGGCCAAAATCTACAGGTAGGCACTTTGCAAAAAACAGCTCTGTTTTCGTTCAAAAAATGGGATGTGTCCAGGTTGTGTTTTGGGGTGTGTCCTGTCGCGGCCGCTAGGCCTACCCACACAAGTGAGGTATCATTTTCATCGGGAGACATGGGGGAACGCTGGGTGGAAGGAAATTTGTGGCTCCTCTCAGATTCCAGAACTTTCTGTCACCGAAATGTGAGGAAAATATGTTTTTTTAGCCAAATTTTGAGGTTTGCAAAGGATTCTGGGTAACAGAACCTGGTCAGAGCCCCACAAGTCACCCCATCTTGGATTCCCCTAGGTCTCTAGTTTTCAAAAATGCACAGGTTTGGTAGTTTTCCCTAGGTGCCGGCTGAGCTAGAGGCCAAAATCTACAGGTAGGCACTTTGTAAAAAAAACAGCTCTGTTTTCTGTGATGTGTCCACGTTGTGTTTTGGGGCATATCCTGTCGCGAGCGCTAGGCCTACCCACACAAGTGAGGTACCATTTTTATCGGGAGACTTGGGGGAACGCTGGGTGGAAGGAAATTTGTGGCTCCTCTCAGATTCCAGAACTTTCTGTCACCGAAATATGAGGAAAATATGTTTTTTTAGCCAAATGTTTAGGTTTGCAAAGGATTCTGGGTAACAGAACCTGGTCAGAGCCCCACAAGTCACCACATCTTGGATTCCCCTAGGTCTCTAGTTTTAAAAAATGCACAGGTTTGGTAGGTTTCCCTAGGTGCCGGCTGAGCTAGAGGCCAAAATCTACAGGTAGGCACCTTGCAAAAAACAGCTCTGTTTTCTTTCAAAAAATGGGATGTGTCCAGGTTGTGTTTTGGGGGATCTCCTGTCGCGGCCGCTAGGCCTACCCACACAAGTGAGGTATCATTTTTATCGGGAGACATGGAGGAACGCTGGGTGGACGGAAATTTGTGGCTCCTCTCAGATTCCAGAACTTTCTGTCACCGAAATATGAGGAAAATGTGTTTTTTTAGCCAAAATTTGAGGTTTGCAAAGGATTCTGGGTAACAGAACCTGGTCAGAGCCCCACAAGTCACCCTGTCTTGGATTCCCCTAGGTCTCTAGTTTTCAAAAATGTACAGGTTTGGTAGGTTTCCCTAGGTGCCGGCTGAGCTAGAGGCCAAAATCTACAGGTAGGCACTTTGCAAAAAACAGCTCTGTTTTCTGTGATGTGTCCACGTTGTGTTTTGGGGCATATCCTGTCGCGAGCGCTAGGCCTACCCACACAAGTGAGGTATCATTTTTATCGGGAGACTTGGGGGAACGCTGGGTGGAAGGAAATTTGTGGCTCCTATCAGATTCATGAACTTTCTGTCACCGAAATGTGAGGAAAAAGCGTTTTTTAGCCAAAAATTGAGGTTTGCAAAGGATTCTGGGTAACAGAACCTGGTCAGAGCCCCAAAAGGGACCCCATCTTAGATTCCCCCAGGTCTCTAGTTTTAAAAAATGCACAGGTTTGGTAGGTTTCCCTAGGTGCCGGCTGAGCTAGAGGCCAAAATCTACAGGTAGGCACTTTGCAAAAAGCAGCTCTGTTTTCTTTCAAAAAATGGGATGTGTCCAGGTTGTGTTTTGGGGCGTCTCCTGTCGCGGCCGCTAGGCCTACCCACACAAGTGAGGTATCATTTTTATCGGGAGACATGGGGGAATGCTGGGTGGAAGGAAATTTGTGGCTCCTCTCAGATTCCAGAACTTTCTGTCACCGAAATGTGAGGAAAATGTGTTTTTTTAGCCAAAATTTGAGGTTTGCAAAGGATTCTGGGTAACAGAACCTGGTCAGAGCCCCACAAGTCACCCCATTTTAGATTCCCCCAGGTCTCTAGTTTTAAAAAATGCACAGGTTTGGTAGGTTTCCCTAGGTGCCGGCTGAGCTAGAGGCCAAAATCTACAGGTAGGCACTTTGCAAAAAACAGCTCTGTTTTCTTTCAAAAAATGGGATATGTCCAGGTTGTGTTTTGGGGTGTCTCCTGTTGCGGCCGCTAGGCCTACCCACACAAGTGAGGTATCATTTTTATCGGGAGACATGGGGGAACGCTGGGTGGAAGGAAATTTGTGGCTCCTCTCAGATTCCAGAACTTTCTGTCACCGAAATGTGAGGAAAATGTGTTTTTTTAGCCAAAATTTGAGGTTTGCAAAGGATTCTGGGTAACAGAACCTGGTCAGAGCCCCACAAGTCACCCCATCTTGGATTCCCCTAGGTCTCTAGTTTTAAAAAATGTACAGGTTTGGTAGGTTTCCCTAGGTGCCGGCTGAGCTAGAGGCCAAAATCTACAGGTAGGCACTTTACAAATAACAGCTCTGTTTTCTGTGATGTGTCCACGTTGTGTTTTGGGGCATATCCTGTCGCGAGCGCTAGGCCTACCCACACAAGTGAGGTATCATTTTTATCGGGAGACTTGGGGGAGCGCTGGGTGGAAGGAAATTTGTGGCTCCTATCAGATTCCAGAACTTTCTGTCACCGAAATGTGAGGAAAATAAGTTTTTTTAGCCAAAATTTGAGGTTTGCAAAGGATTCTGGGTAACAGAACCTGGTCAGAGCCCCACAAGTCACCCCACCTTAGATTCCCCCAGGTCTCTAGTTTTAAAACATGCACAGGTTTGGTAGGTTTCCCTAGGTGCCGGCTGAGCTAGAGGCCAAAATCTACAGGTAGGCACTTTGTAAAAAAACAGCTCTGTTTTCTGTGATGTGTCCACGTTGTGTTTTGGGGCATATCCTGTCGCGAGCGCTAGGCCTACCCACACAAGTGAGGTATCATTTTTATCGGGAGACTTGGGGGAACGCTGGGTGGAAGGAAATTTGTGGCTCCTATCAGATTCCAGAACTTTCTGTCACCGAAATGTGAGGAAAATGCGTTTTTTTAGCCAAAAATTGAGGTTTGCAAAGGATTCTGGGTAACAGAACCTGGTCAGAGATCCACAAGTCACCCCATCTTAGATTCCCCCAGGTCTCTAGTTTTAAAAAATGCACAGGTTTGGTAGGTTTCCCTAGGTGCCGGCTGAGCTAGAGGCCAAAATCTACAGGTAGGCACTTTGCAAAAAGCAGCTCTGTTTTCTTTCAAAAAATGGGATGTGTCCAGGTTGTGTTTTGGGGCGTCTCCTGTCGCGGCCGCTAGGCCTACCCACACAAGTGAGGTATCATTTTTATCCGGAGACATGGGGGAATGCTGGGTGGAAGGAAATTTGTGGCTCCTCTCAGATTCCAGAACTTTCTGTCACCGAAATGTGAGGAAAATGTGTTTTTTTAGCCAAAATTTGAGGTTTGCAAAGGATTCTGGGTAACAGAACCTGGTCAGAGCCCCACAAGTCACCCCATCTTAGATTCCCCCAGGTCTCTAGTTTTAAAAAATGCACAGGTTTGGTAGGTTTCCCTAGGTGCCGGCTGAGCTAGAGGCCAAAATCTACAGGTAGGCACTTTGCAAAAAACAGCTCTGTTTTCTTTAAAAAAATGGGATGTGTCCAGGTTGTGTTTTGGGGTGTCTCCTGTTGCGGTCGCTAGGCCTACCCACACAAGTGAGGTATCATTTTTATCGGGAGACATGGGGGAACGCTGGGTGGAAGGAAATTTGTGGCTCCTCTCAGATTCCAGAACTTTCTGTCACCGAAATGTGAGGAAAATGTGTTTTTTTAGCCAAAATTTGAGGTTTGCAAAGGATTCTGGGTAACAGAACCTGGTCAGAGCCCCACAAGTCACCCCATCTTGGATTCCCCTAGGTCTCTAGTTTAAAAAAATGTACAGGTTTGGTAGGTTTCCCTAGGTGCCGGCTGAGCTAGAGGCCAAAATCTACAGGTAGGCACTTTACAAAAAACAGCTCTGTTTTCTGTGATGTGTCCACGTTGTGTTTTGGGGCATATCCTGTCGCGAGCGCTAGGCCTACCCACACAAGTGAGGTATCATTTTTATCGGGAGACTTGGGGGAGCGCTGGGTGGAAGGAAATTTGTGGCTCCTATCAGATTCCAGAACTTTCTGTCACCGAAATGTGAGGAAAATGTGTTTTTTTAGCCAAAATTTGAGGTTTGCAAAGGATTCTGGGTAACAGAACCTGGTCAGAGCCCCACAAGTCACCACATCTTGGATTCCCCTAGGTCTCTAGTTTTAAAAAATGCACAGGTTTGGTAGGTTTCCCTAGGTGCCGGCTGAGCTAGAGGCCAAAATCTACAGGTAGGCACTTTGCAAAAAAACAGCTCTATTTTCTGTGATGTGTCCACGTTGTGTTTTGGGGCATATCCTGTCGCGAGCGCTAGGCCTACCCACACAAGTGAGTTATCATTTTTATCGGGAGACTTGGGGGAACGCTGGGTGGAAGGAAATTTGTGGCTCCTATCAGATTCCAGAACTTTCTGTCACCGAAATGTGAGGAAAATGCGTTTTTTAGCCAAAAATTGAGGTTTGCAAAGGATTCTGGGTAACAGAACCTGGTCAGAGCCCCAAAAGTCACCCCATCTTAGATTCCCCCAGGTCTCTAGTTTTAAAAAATGCACAGGTTTGGTAGGTTTCCCTAGGTGCCGGCTGAGCTAGAGGCCAAAATCTACAGGTAGGCACTTTGCAAAAAACAGCTCTGTTTTCTTTAAAAAAATGGGATGTGTCCAGGTTGTGTTTTGGGGCGTCTCCTGTCGCGGCCGCTAGGCCTACCCACACAAGTGAGGTATCATTGTTATCGGGAGACATGGGGGAACGCTGGGTGGAAGGAAATTTGTGGCTCCTCTCAGATTCCAGAACTTTCTGTCACCGAAATGTGAGGAAAATGTGTTTTTTTAGCCAAAATTTGAGGTTTGCAAAGGATTCTGAGTAACAGAACCTGGTCAGAGCCCCACAAGTCACCCCATCTTA
This sequence comes from Pleurodeles waltl, assembly GCF_031143425.1. Lineage (NCBI taxonomy): Eukaryota > Metazoa > Chordata > Amphibia > Caudata > Salamandridae > Pleurodeles > Pleurodeles waltl. Next base: position 936,799,073 of record NC_090445.1, read on the forward strand.
GATTCCCCCAGGTCTCTAGTTTTAAAAAATGCACAGGTTTGGTAGGTTTCCCTAGGTGCCGGCTGAGCTAGAGGCCAAAATCTACAGGTAGGCACTTTGCAAAAAACAGCTCTGTTTTCTTTCAAAAAATGGGATGTGTCCAGGTTGTGTTTTGGGGTGACTCCTGTCGCGGCCGCTAGGCCTACCCACACAAGTGAGGTATCATTTTTATCGGGAGACATGGGGGAACGCTGGGAGGAAGGAAATTTGTGGCTCCTCTCAGATTCCAGAACTTTCTGTCACCGAAATGTGAGGAAAATGTGTTTTTTTAGCCAAAATTTGAGGTTTGCAAAGGATTCTGGGTAACAGAACCTGGTCAGAGCCCCACAAGTCACCCCATCTTGGATTCCCCTAGGTCTCTAGTTTTCGAAAAATGTACAGGTTTTATAGGTTTCCCTAGGTGCCGGCTGAGCTAGAGGCCAAAATCTACAGGTAGGCACTTTGCAAAAAATAGCTCTGTTTTCTGTGATGTGTCCACGTTGTGTTTAGGGGCATATCCTGTCGCGAGCGCTAGGCCTACCCACACAAGTGAGTTATCATTTTTATCGGGAGACTTGGGGGAACGCTGGGTGGAAGGAAATTTGTGGCTCCTATCAGATTCCAGAACTTTCTGTCACCGAAATGTGAGGAAAATGCGTTTTTTAGCCAAAAATTGAGGTTTGCAAAGGATTCTGGGTAACAGAACCTGGTCAGAGCCCCAAAAGTCACCCCATCTTAGATTCCCCCAGGTCTCTAGTTTTAAAAAATGCACAGGTTTGGTAGGTTTCCCTAGGTGCCGGCTGAGCTAGAGGCCAAAATCTACAGGTAGGCACTTTGCAAAAAACAGCTCTGTTTTCTTTAAAAAAATGGGATGTGTACAGGTTGTGTTTTGGGGTGTGTCCTGTTGCGGCCGCTAGGCCTACCCACACAAGTGAGGTATCATTTTTATCGGGAGACATGGGGGAACGCTGGGTGGAAGGAAATTTGTGGCTCCTCTCAGATTCCAGAACTTTCTGTCACCGAAATGTGAGGAAAATGTGTTTTTTTAGCCAAAATTTGAGGTTTGCAAAGGATTCTGGGTAACAGAACCTGGTCAGAGCCCCACAAGTCACCCCATCTTGGATTCCCCTAGGTCTCTAGTTTTCAAAAATGTACAGGTTTGGTAGGTTTCCCTAGGTGCCGGCTGAGCTAGAGGCCAAAATCTACAGGTAGGCACTTTGCAAAAAACTGCTCTTTTTTCTGTGATGTGTCCACGTTGTGTTTTGGGGCATATCCTGTCGCGAGCGGTAGGCCTACCCACACAAGTGAGGTATCATTTTTATCGGGAGACTTGGGGGAACGCTGGGTGGAAGGAAATTTGTGGCTCCTATCAGATTCCAGAACTTTCTGTCACCGAAATGTGAGGAAAATGCGTTATTTAGCCAAAAATTGAGGTTTGCAAAGGATTCTGGGTAACAGAACCTGGTCAGAGCCCCATAAGTCACCCCACCTTAGATTCCCCCAGGTCTCTAGTTTTAAAAAATGCACAGGTTTGGTAGGTTTCCCTAGGTGCCGGCTGAACTAGAGGCCAAAATCTACAGGTAGGCACTTTGCAAAAAACAGCTCTGTTTTCGTTCAAAAAATGGGATGTGTCCAGGTTGTGTTTTGGGGTGTGTCCTGTCGCGGCCGCTAGGCCTACCCACACAAGTGAGGTATCATTTTCATCGGGAGACATGGGGGAACGCTGGGTGGAAGGAAATTTGTGGCTCCTCTCAGATTCCAGAACTTTCTGTCACCGAAATGTGTGGAAAATATGTTTTTTTAGCCAAATTTTGAGGTTTGCAAAGGATTCTGGGTAACAGAACCTGGTCAGAGCCCCACAAGTCACCCCATCTTGGATTCCCCTAGGTCTCTAGTTTTAAAAAATGCACAGGTTTGGTAGGTTTCCCTAGGTGCCGGCTGAGCTAGAGGCCAAAATCTACAGGTAGGCACTTTGCAAAAAACAGCTCTGTTTTCTTTAAAAAAATGGGATGTGTACAGGTTGTGTTTTGGGGTGTGTCCTGTTGCGGCCGCTAGGCCTACCCACACAAGTGAGGTATCATTTTTATCGGGAGACATGGGGGAACGCTGGGTGGAAGGAAATTTGTGGCTCCTCTCAGATTCCAGAACTTTCTGTCACCGAAATGTGAGGAAAATGTGTTTTTTTAGCCAAAATTTGAGGTTTGCAAAGGATTCTGGGTAACAGAACCTGGTCAGAGCCCCACAAGTCACCCCATCTTGGATTCCCCTAGGTCTCTAGTTTTCAAAAATGTACAGGTTTGGTAGGTTTCCCTAGGTGCCCGCTGAGCTAGAGGCCAAAATCTACAGGTAGGCACTTTGCAAAAAACTGCTCTTTTTTCTGTGATGTGTCCACGTTGTGTTTTGGGGCATATCCTGTCGCGAGCGGTAGGCCTACCCACACAAGTGAGGTATCATTTTTATCGGGAGACTTGGGGGAACGCTGGGTGGAAGGAAATTTGTGGCTCCTATCAGATTCCAGAACTTTCTGTCACCGAAATGTGAGGAAAATGCGTTATTTAGCCAAAAATTGAGGTTTGCAAAGGATTCTGGGTAACAGAACCTGGTCAGAGCCCCATAAGTCAACCCACCTTAGATTCCCCCAGGTCTCTAGTTTTAAAAAATGCACAGGTTTGGTAGGTTTCCCTAGGTGCCGGCTGAGCTAGAGGCCAAAATCTACAGGTAGGCACTTTGCAAAAAACAGCTCTGTTTTCGTTCAAAAAATGGGATGTGTCCAGGTTGTGTTTTGGGGTGTGTCCTGTTGCGGCCGCTAGGCCTACCCACACAAGTGAGGTATCATTTTCATCGGGAGACATGGGGGAACGCTGGGTGGAAGGAAATTTGTGGCTCCTCTCAGATTCCAGAACTTTCTGTCACCGAAATGTGAGGAAAATATGTTTTTTTAGCCAAATTTTGAGGTTTGCAAAGGATTCTGGGTAACAGAACCTGGTCAGAGCCCCACAAGTCACCCCATCTTGAATTCCCTTAGGTCTCTAGTTTTCAAAAATGCACAGGTTTGGTAGTTTTCCCTAGGTGCCGGCTGAGCTAGAGGCCAAAATCTACAGGTAGGCACTTTGTAAAAAAAACAGCTCTGTTTTCTGTGATGTGTCCACGTTGTGTTTTGGGGCATATCCTGTCGCGAGCGCTAGGCCTACCCACACAAGTGAGGTACCATTTTTATCGGGAGACTTGGGGGAACGCTGGGTGGAAGGAAATTTGTGGCTCCTCTCAGATTCCAGAACTTTCTGTCACCGAAATGTGAGGAAAATATGTTTTTTTAGCCACATTTTTAGGTTTGCAAAGGATTCTGGGTAACAGAACCTGGTCAGAGCCCCACAAGTCACCACATCTTGGATTCCCCTAGGTCTCTAGTTTTAAAAAATGCACAGGTTTGGTAGGTTTCCCTAGGTGCCGGCTGAGCTATAGGCCAAAATCTACAGGTAGGCACTTTGCAAAAAAACAGCTCTGTTTTCTGTGATGTGTCCACGTTGTGTTTTGGGGCATATCCTGTCGCCAGCGCTAGGCCTACCCACACAAGTGAGGTATCATTTTTATCGGGAGACTTGGGGGAACGCTGGGTGGAAGGAAATTTGTGGCTCCTATCAGATTCCAGAACTTTCTGTCACCGAAATGTGAGGAAAATGCGTTATTTAGCCAAAAATTGAGGTTTGCAAAGGATTCTGGGTAACAGAACCTGGTCAGAGCCCCATAAGTCACCCCACCTTAGATTCCCCCAGGTCTCTAGTTTTAAAAAATGCACAGGTTTGGTAGGTTTCCCTAGGTGCCGGCTGAGCTAGAGGCCAAAATCTACAGGTAGGCACTTTGCAAAAAACAGCTCTGTTTTCGTTCAAAAAATGGGATGTGTCCAGGTTGTGTTTTGGGGTGTGTCCTGTCGCGGCCGCTAGGCCTACCCACACAAGTGAGGTATCATTTTCATCGGGAGACATGGGGGAACGCTGGGTGGAAGGAAATTTGTGGCTCCTCTCAGATTCCAGAACTTTCTGTCACCGAAATGTGTGGAAAATATGTTTTTTTAGCCAAATTTTGAGGTTTGCAAAGGATTCTGGGTAACAGAACCTGGTCAGAGCCCCACAAGTCACCCCATCTTGGATTCCCCTAGGTCTCTAGTTTTAAAAAATGCACAGGTTTGGTAGGTTTCCCTAGGTGCCGGCTGAGCTAGAGGCCAAAATCTACAGGTAGGCACTTTGCAAAAAACAGCTCTGTTTTCTTTAAAAAAATGGGATGTGTACAGGTTGTGTTTTGGGGCGTGTCCTGTTGCGGCCGCTAGGCCTACCCACACAAGTGAGGTATCATTTTTATCGGGAGACATGGGGGAACGCTGGGTGGAAGGAAATTTGTGGCTCCTCTCAGATTCCAGAACTTTCTGTCACCGAAATGTGAGGAAAATGTGTTTTTTTAGCCAAAATTTGAGGTTTACAAAGGATTCTGGGTAACAGAACCTGGTCAGAGCCCCACAAGTCACCCCATCTTGGATTCCCCTAGGTCTCTAGTTTTCAAAAATGTACAGGTTTGGTAGGTTTCCCTAGGTGCCCGCTGAGCTAGAGGCCAAAATCTACAGGTAGGCACTTTGCAAAAAACTGCTCTTTTTTCTGTGATGTGTCCACGTTGTGTTTTGGGGCATATCCTGTCGCGAGCGGTAGGCCTACCCACACAAGTGAGGTATCATTTTTATCGGGAGACTTGGGGGAACGCTGGGTGGAAGGAAATTTGTGGCTCCTATCAGATTCCAGAACTTTCTGTCACCGAAATGTGAGGAAAATGCGTTATTTAGCCAAAAATTGAGGTTTGCAAAGGATTCTGGGTAACAGAACCTGGTCAGAGCCCCATAAGTCACCCCACCTTAGATTCCCCCAGGTCTCTAGTTTTAAAAAATGCACAGGTTTGGTAGGTTTCCCTAGGTGCCGGCTGAGCTAGAGGCCAAAATCTACAGGTAGGCACTTTGCAAAAAACAGCTCTGTTTTCGTTCAAAAAATGGGATGTGTCCAGGTTGTGTTTTGGGGTGTGTCCTGTTGCGGCCGCTAGGCCTACCCACACAAGTGAGGTATCATTTTCATCGGGAGACATGGGGGAACGCTGGGTGGAAGGAAATTTGTGGCTCCTCTCAGATTCCAGAACTTTCTGTCACCGAAATGTGAGGAAAATATGTTTTTTTAGCCAAATTTTGAGGTTTGCAAAGGATTCTGGGTAACAGAACCTGGTCAGAGCCCCACAAGTCACCCCATCTTGGATTCCCCTAGGTCTCTAGTTTTCAAAAATGCACAGGTTTGGTAGTTTTCCCTAGGTGCCGGCTGAGCTAGAGGCCAAAATCTACAGGTAGGCACTTTGTAAAAAAAACAGCTCTGTTTTCTGTGATGTGTCCACGTTGTGTTTTGGGGCATATCCTGTCGCGAGCGCTAGGCCTACCCACACAAGTGAGGTACCATTTTTATCGGGAGACTTGGGGGAACGCTGGGTGGAAGGAAATTTGTGGCTCCTCTCAGATTCCAGAACTTTCTGTCACCGAAATGTGAGGAAAATATGTTTTTTTAGCCAAATTTTTAGGTTTGCAAAGGATTCTGGGTAACAGAACCTGGTCAGAGCCCCACAAGTCACCACATCTTGGATTCCCCTAGGTCTCTAGTTTTAAAAAATGCACAGGTTTGGTAGGTTTCCCTAGGTGCCGGCTGAGCTATAGGCCAAAATCTACAGGTAGGCACTTTGCAAAAAAACAGCTCTGTTTTCTGTGATGTGTCCACGTTGTGTTTTGGGGCATATCCTGTCGCGAGCGCTAGGCCTACCCACACAAGTGAGGTATCATTTTTATCGGGAGACTTGGGGGAACGCTGGGAGGAAGGAAATTTGTGGCTCCTATCAGATTCCAGAACTTTCTGTCACCGAAATGTGAGGAAAATGCGGTTTTTTTAGCCAAAAATTGAGGTTTGCAAAGGATTCTGGGTAACAGAACCTGGTCAGAGCCCCACAAGTCACCACATCTTGGATTCCCCTAGGTCTCTAGTTTTCAAAAATGCACAGGTTTGGTAGGTTTCCCTAGGTGCCGGCTGAGCTAGAGGCCAAAATCTACAGGTAGGCACTTTGCAAAAAAACAGCTCTATTTTCTGTGATGTGTCCACGTTGTGTTTTGGGGCATATCCTGTCGCGAGCGCTAGGCCTACCCACACAAGTGAGTTATCATTTTTATCGAGAGACTTGGGGGAACGCTGGGTGGAAGGAAATTTGTGGCTCCTATCAGATTCCAGAACTTTCTGTCACCGAAATGTGAGGAAAATGCGTTTTTTAGCCAAAAATTGAGGTTTGCAAAGGATTCTGGGTAACAGAACCTGGTCAGAGGCCCAAAAGTCACCCCATCTTAGATTCCCCCAGGTCTCTAGTTTTAAAAAATGCACAGGTTTGGTAGGTTTCCCTAGGTGCCGGCTGAGCTAGAGGCCAAAATCTACAGGTAGGCACTTTGCAAAAAACAGCTCTGTTTTCTTTAAAAAAATGGGATGTGTCCAGGTTGTGTTTTGGGGAGACTCCTGTCGCGGCCGCTAGGCCTACCCACACAAGTGAGGTATCATTTTTATCGGGAGACATGGGGGAACGCTGGGAGGAAGGAAATTTGTGGCTCCTCTCAGATTCCAGAACTTTCTGTCACCGAAATGTGAGGAAAATGTGTTTTTTTAGCCAAAATTTGAGGTTTGCAAAGGATTCTGGGTAACAGAACCTGGTCAGAGCCCCACAAGTCACCCCATCTTGGATTCCCCTAGGTCTCTAGTTTTCGAAAAATGTACAGGTTTGATAGGTTTCCCTAGGTGCCGGCTGAGCTAGAGGCCAAAATCTACAGGTAGGCACTTTGCAAAAAACAGCTCTGTTTTCTGTGATGTGTCCACGTTGTGTTTTGGGGCATATCCTGTCGCGAGCGCTAGGCCTACCCACACAAGTGAGTTATCATTTTTATCGGGAGACTTGGGGGAACGCTGGGTGGAAGGAAATTTGTGGCTCCTATCAGATTCCAGAACTTTCTGTCACCGAAATGTGAGGAAAATGCGTTTTTTAGCCACAAATTGAGGTTTGCAAAGGATTCTGGGTAACAGAACCTGGTCAGAGCCCCAAAAGTCACCCCATCTTAGATTCCCCCAGGTCTCTAGTTTTAAAAAATGCACAGGTTTGGTAGGTTTCCCTAGGTGCCGGCTGAGCTAGAGGCCAAAATCTACGGGTAGGCACTTTGCAAAAAACAGCTCTGTTTTCTTTCAAAAAATGGGATGTGTACAGGTTGTGTTTTGGGGTGAGTCCTGTTGCGGCCGCTAGGCCTACCCACACAAGTGAGGTATCATTTTTATCGGGAGACATGGGGGAACGCTGGGTGGAAGGAAATTTGTGGCTCCTCTCAGATTCCAGAACTTTCTGTCACCGAAATGTGAGGAAAATGTGTTTTTTTAGCCAAAATTTGAGGTTTGCAAAGGATTCTGGGTAACAGAACCTGGTCAGAGCCCCACAAGTCACCCCATCTTGGATTCCCCTAGGTCTCTAGTTTTAAAAAATGTACAGGTTTGGTAGGTTTCCCTAGGTGCCGGCTGAGCTAGAGGCCAAAATCTACAGGTAGGCACTTTGCAAAAAACTGCTCTTTTTTCTGTGATGTGTCCACGTTGTGTTTTGGGGCATATCCTGTCGCGAGCGCTAGGCCTACCCACACAAGTGAGGTATCATTTTTATCGGGAGACTTGGGGGAACGCTGGGTGGAAGGAAATTTGTGGCTCCTATCAGATTCCAGAACTTTCTGTCACCGAAATGTGAGGAAAATGCGTTATTTAGCCAAAAATTGAGGTTTGCAAAGGATTCTGGGTAACACAACCTGGTCAGAGCCCCATAAGTCACCCCACCTTAGATTCCCCCAGGTCTCTAGTTGTAAAAAATGCACAGGTTTGGTAGGTTTCCCTAGGTGCCGGCTGAGCTAGAGGCCAAAATCTACAGGTAGGCACTTTGCAAAAAACAGCTCTGTTTTCGTTCAAAAAATGGGATGTGTCCAGGTTGTGTTTTGGGGGGTGTCCTGTCGCGGCCGCTAGGCCTACCCACACAAGTGAGGTATCATTTTCATCGGGAGACATGGGGGAACGCTGGGTGGAAGGAAATTTGTGGCTCCTCTCAGATTCCAGAACTTTCTGTCACCGAAATGTGAGAAAAATATGTTTTTTTAGCCAAATTTTGAGGTTTGCAAAGGATTCTGGGTAACAGAACCTGGTCAGAGCCCCACAAGTCACCCCATCTTGGATTCCCCTAGGTCTCTAGTTTTCAAAAATGCACAGGTTTGGTAGTTTTCCCTAGGTGCCGGCTGAGGTAGAGGCCAAAATCTACAGGTAGGCACTTTGTAAAAAAACAGCTCTGTTTTCTGTGATGTGTCCACGTTGTGTTTTGGGGCATATCCTGTCGCGAGCGCTAGGCCTACCCACACAAGTGAGGTACCATTTTTATCGGGAGACTTGGGGGAACGCTGGGTGGAAGGAAATTTGTGGCTCCTCTCAGATTCCAGAACTTTCTGTCACCGAAATGTGAGGAAAATATGTTTTTTTAGCCAAATTTTGAGGTTTGCAAAGGATTCTGGGTAACAGAACCTGGTCAGAGCCCCACAAGTCACCCCATCTTGGATTCCCGTAGGTCTCTAGTCTTCAAAAATGCACAGGTTTGGTAGGTTTCCCTAGGTGCCGGCTGAGCTAGAGGCCAAAATCTACAGGTAGGCACTTTGCAAAAAAACAGCTCTGTTTTCTGTGATGTGTCCACGTTGTGTTTTGGGGCATATCCTGTCGCGAGCGCTAGGCCTACCCACACAAGTGAGGTATCATTTTTATCGGGAGACTTGGGGGAACGCTGGGTGGAAGGAAATTTGTGGCTCCTATCAGATTCCAGAACTTTCTGTCACCGAAATGTGAGGAAAATGCGGTTTTTTAGCCAAAAATTGAGGTTTGCAAAGGATTCTGGGTAACAGAACCTGGTCAGAGCCCCACAAGTCACCACATCTTGGATTCCCCTAGGTCTCTAGTTTTCAAAAATGCACAGGTTTGGTAGGTTTCCCTAGGTGCCGGCTGAGCTAGAGGCCAAAATCTACAGGTAGGCACTTTGCAAAAAAACAGCTCTGTTTTCTGTGATGTGTCCACGTTGTGTTTTGGGGCATATCCTGTCGCGAGCGCTGGCCTACCCACACAAGTGAGGTATCATTTTTATCGGGAGACTTGGGGGAACGCTGGGTGGAAGGACATTTGTGGCTCCTATCAGATTCCAGAACTTTCTGTCACCGAAATGTGAGGAAAATGCGGTTTTTTAGCCAAAAATTGAGGTTTGCAAAGGATTCTGGGTAACAGAACCTGGTCAGAGCCCCACAAGTCACCACATCTTGGATTCCCCTAGGTCTCTAGTTTTCAAAAATGCACAGGTTTGGTAGGTTTCCCTAGGTGCCGGCTGAGCTAGAGGCCAAAATCTACAGGTAGGCACTTTGCAAAAAAACAGCTCTATTTTCTGTGATGTGTCCACGTTGTGTTTTGGGGCATATCCTGTCGCGAGCGCTAGGCCTACCCACACAAGTGAGTTATCATTTTTATTGGGAGACTTGGGGGAACGCTGGGTGGAAGGAAATTTGTGGCTCCTATCAGATTCCAGAACTTTCTGTCACCGAAATGTGAGGAAAATGTGTTTTTTTAGCCAAAATTTGAGGTTTGCAAAGGATTCTGGGTAACAGAACCTGGTCAGAGCCCCACAAGTCACCCCATCTTAGATTCCCCCAGGTCTCTAGTTTTAAAAAATACACAGGTTTGGTAGGTTTCCCTAGGTGCCGGCTGAGCTAGAGGCCAAAATCTACAGGTAGGCACTTTGCAAAAAACAGCTCTGTTTTCTTTCAAAAAATGGGATGTGTCCAGGTTGTGTTTTGGGGCGTCTCCTGTCGCGGCCGCTAGGCCTACCCACACAAGTGAGGTATCATTTTTATCGGGAGACATGGGGGAATGCTGGGTGGAAGGAAATTTGTGGCTCCTCTCAGATTCCAGAACTTTCTGTCACCGAAATGTGAGGAAAATGTGTTTTTTTAGCCAAAATTTGAGGTTTGCAAAGGATTCTGGGTAACAGAACCTGGTCAGAGCCCCACAAGTCACCCCATCTTAGATTCCCCCAGGTCTCTAGTTTTAAAAAATGCACAGGTTTGGTAGGTTTCCCTAGGTGCCGGCTGAGCTAGAGGCCAAAATCTACAGGTAGGCACTTTGCAAAAAACAGCTCTGTTTTCTTTCAAAAAATGGGATGTGTCCAGGTTGTGTTTTGGGGTGTCTCCTGTTGCGGTCGCTAGGCCTACCCACACAAGTGAGATATCATTTTTATCGGGAGACATGGGGGAACGCTGGGTGGAAGGAAATTTGTGGCTCCTCTCAGATTCCAGAACTTTCTGTCACCGAAATGTGAGGAAAATGTGTTTTTTTAGCCAAAATTTGAGGTTTGCAAAGGATTCTGGGTAACAGAACCTGGTCAGAGCCCCACAAGTCACCACATCTTGGATTCCCCTAGGTCTCTAGTTTTCAAAAATGCACAGGTTTGGTAGGTTTCCCTAGGTGCCGGCTGAGCTAGAGGCCAAAATCTACAGGTAGGCACTTTGCAAAAAAACAGCTCTATTTTCTGTGATGTGTCCACGTTGTGTTTTGGGGCATATCCTGTCGCGAGCGCTAGGCCTACCCACACAAGTGAGTTATCATTTTTATCGGGAGACTTGGGGGAACGCTGGGTGGAAGGAAATTTGTGGCTCCTATCAGATTCCAGAACTTTCTGTCACCGAAATGTGAGGAAAATGCGTTTTTTAGCCAAAAATTGAGGTTTGCAAAGGATTCTGGGTAACAGAACCTGGTCAGAGCCCCAAAAGTCACCCCATCTTAGATTCCCCCAGGTCTCTAGTTTTAAAAAATGCACAGGTTTGGTAGGTTTCCCTAGGTGCCGGCTGAGCTAGAGGCCAAAATCTACAGGTAGGCACTTTGCAAAAAACAGCTCTGTTTTCTTTAAAAAAATGGGATGTGTCCAGGTTGTGTTTTGGGGCGTCTCCTGTCGCGGCCGCTAGGCCTACCCACACAAGTGAGGTATCATTGTTATCGGGAGACATGGGGGAACGCTGGGTGGAAGGAAATTTGTGGCTCCTCTCAGATTCCAGAACTTTCTGTCACCGAAATGTGAGGAAAATGTGTTTTTTTAGCCAAAATTTGAGGTTTGCAAAGGATTCTGAGTAACAGAACCTGGTCAGAGCCCCACAAGTCACCCCATCTTAGATTCCCCCAGGTCTCTAGTTTTAAAAAATGCACAGGTTTGGTAGGTTTCCCTAGGTGCCGGCTGAGCTAGAGGCCAAAATCTACAGGTAGGCACTTTGCAAAAAACAGCTCTGTTTTCTTTCAAAAAATGGGATGTGTCCAGGTTGTGTTTTGGGGTGACTCCTGTCGCCGCCGCTAGGCCTACCCACACAAGTGAGGTATCATTTTTATCGGGAGACATGGGGGAACGCTGGGAGGAAGGACATTTGTGGCTCCTCTCAGATTCCAGAACTTTCTGTCACCGAAATGTGAGGAAAATGTGTTTTTTTAGCCAAAATTTGAGGTTTGCAAAGGATTCTGGGTAACAGAACCTGGTCAGAGCCCCACAAGTCACCCCATCTTGGATTCCCCTAGGTCTCTAGTTTTCGAAAAATGTACAGGTTTTATAGGTTTCCCTAGGTGCCGGCTGAGCTAGAGGCCAAAATCTACAGGTAGGCACTTTGCAAAAAACAGCTCTGTTTTCTGTGATGTGTCCACGTTGTGTTTAGGGGCATATCCTGTCGCGAGCGCTAGGCCTACCCACACAAGTGAGTTATCATTTTTATCGGGAGACTTGGGGGAACGCTGGGTGGAAGGAAATTTGTGGCTCCTATCAGATTCCAGAACTTTCTGTCACCGAAATGTGAGGAAAATGCGTTTTTTAGCCAAAAATTGAGGTTTGCAAAGGATTCTGGGTAACAGAACCTGGTCAGAGCCCCAAAAGTCACCCCATCTTAGATTCCCCCAGGTCTCTAGTTTTAAAAAATGCACAGGTTTGGTAGGTTTCCCTAGGTGCCGGCTGAGCTAGAGGCCAAAATCTACAGGTAGGCACTTTGCAAAAAACAGCTCTGTTTTCTTTAAAAAAATGGGATGTGTACAGGTTGTGTTTTGGGGTGTGTCCTGTTGCGGCCGCTAGGCCTACCCACACAAGTGAGGTATCATTTTTATCGGGAGACATGGGGGAACGCTGGGTGGAAGGAAATTTGTGGCTCCTCTCAGATTCCAGAACTTTCTGTCACCGAAATGTGAGGAAAATGTGTTTTTTTAGCCAAAATTTGAGGTTTGCAAAGGATTCTGGGTAACAGAACCTGGTCAGAGCCCCACAAGTCACCCCATCTTGGATTCCCCTAGGTCTCTAGTTTTCAAAAATGTACAGGTTTGGTAGGTTTCCCTAGGTGCCGGCTGAGCTAGAGGCCAAAATCTACAGGTAGGCACTTTGCAAAAAACTGCTCTTTTTTCTGTGATGTGTCCACGTTGTGTTTTGGGGCATATCCTGTCGCGAGCGGTAGGCCTACCCACACAAGTGAGGTATCATTTTTATCGGGAGACTTGGGGGAACGCTGGGTGGAAGGAAATTTGTGGCTCCTATCAGATTCCAGAACTTTCTGTCACCGAAATGTGAGGAAAATGCGTTATTTAGCCAAAAATTGAGGTTTGCAAAGGATTCTGGGTAACAGAACCTGGTCAGAGCCCCATAAGTCACCCCACCTTAGATTCCCCCAGGTCTCTAGTTTTAAAAAATGCACAGGTTTGGTAGGTTTCCCTAGGTGCCGGCTGAGCTAGAGGCCAAAATCTACAGGTAGGCACTTTGCAAAAAACAGCTCTGTTTTCGTTCAAAAAATGGGATGTGTCCAGGTTGTGTTTTGGGGTGTGTCCTGTCGCGGCCGCTAGGCCTACCCACACAAGTGAGGTATCATTTTCATCGGGAGACATGGGGGAACGCTGGGTGGAAGGAAATTTGTGGCTCCTCTCAGATTCCAGAACTTTCTGTCACCGAAATGTGAGGAAAATATGTTTTTTTAGCCAAATTTTGAGGTTTGCAAAGGATTCTGGGTAACAGAACCTGGTCAGAGCCCCACAAGTCACCCCATCTTGGATTCCCCTAGGTCTCTAGTTTTCAAAAATGCACAGGTTTGGTAGTTTTCCCTAGGTGCCGGCTGAGCTAGAGGCCAAAATCTACAGGTAGGCACTTTGTAAAAAAAACAGCTCTGTTTTCTGTGATGTGTCCACGTTGTGTTTTGGGGCATATCCTGTCGCGAGCGCTAGGCCTACCCACACAAGTGAGGTACCATTTTTATCGGGAGACTTGGGGGAACGCTGGGTGGAAGGAAATTTGTGGCTCCTCTCAGATTCCAGAACTTTCTGTCACCGAAATATGAGGAAAATATGTTTTTTTAGCCAAATGTTTAGGTTTGCAAAGGATTCTGGGTAACAGAACCTGGTCAGAGCCCCACAAGTCACCACATCTTGGATTCCCCTAGGTCTCTAGTTTTAAAAAATGCACAGGTTTGGTAGGTTTCCCTAGGTGCCGGCTGAGCTAGAGGCCAAAATCTACAGGTAGGCACCTTGCAAAAAACAGCTCTGTTTTCTTTCAAAAAATGGGATGTGTCCAGGTTGTGTTTTGGGGGATCTCCTGTCGCGGCCGCTAGGCCTACCCACACAAGTGAGGTATCATTTTTATCGGGAGACATGGAGGAACGCTGGGTGGACGGAAATTTGTGGCTCCTCTCAGATTCCAGAACTTTCTGTCACCGAAATATGAGGAAAATGTGTTTTTTTAGCCAAAATTTGAGGTTTGCAAAGGATTCTGGGTAACAGAACCTGGTCAGAGCCCCACAAGTCACCCTGTCTTGGATTCCCCTAGGTCTCTAGTTTTCAAAAATGTACAGGTTTGGTAGGTTTCCCTAGGTGCCGGCTGAGCTAGAGGCCAAAATCTACAGGTAGGCACTTTGCAAAAAACAGCTCTGTTTTCTGTGATGTGTCCACGTTGTGTTTTGGGGCATATCCTGTCGCGAGCGCTAGGCCTACCCACACAAGTGAGGTATCATTTTTATCGGGAGACTTGGGGGAACGCTGGGTGGAAGGAAATTTGTGGCTCCTATCAGATTCATGAACTTTCTGTCACCGAAATGTGAGGAAAAAGCGTTTTTTAGCCAAAAATTGAGGTTTGCAAAGGATTCTGGGTAACAGAACCTGGTCAGAGCCCCAAAAGGGACCCCATCTTAGATTCCCCCAGGTCTCTAGTTTTAAAAAATGCACAGGTTTGGTAGGTTTCCCTAGGTGCCGGCTGAGCTAGAGGCCAAAATCTACAGGTAGGCACTTTGCAAAAAGCAGCTCTGTTTTCTTTCAAAAAATGGGATGTGTCCAGGTTGTGTTTTGGGGCGTCTCCTGTCGCGGCCGCTAGGCCTACCCACACAAGTGAGGTATCATTTTTATCGGGAGACATGGGGGAATGCTGGGTGGAAGGAAATTTGTGGCTCCTCTCAGATTCCAGAACTTTCTGTCACCGAAATGTGAGGAAAATGTGTTTTTTTAGCCAAAATTTGAGGTTTGCAAAGGATTCTGGGTAACAGAACCTGGTCAGAGCCCCACAAGTCACCCCATTTTAGATTCCCCCAGGTCTCTAGTTTTAAAAAATGCACAGGTTTGGTAGGTTTCCCTAGGTGCCGGCTGAGCTAGAGGCCAAAATCTACAGGTAGGCACTTTGCAAAAAACAGCTCTGTTTTCTTTCAAAAAATGGGATATGTCCAGGTTGTGTTTTGGGGTGTCTCCTGTTGCGGCCGCTAGGCCTACCCACACAAGTGAGGTATCATTTTTATCGGGAGACATGGGGGAACGCTGGGTGGAAGGAAATTTGTGGCTCCTCTCAGATTCCAGAACTTTCTGTCACCGAAATGTGAGGAAAATGTGTTTTTTTAGCCAAAATTTGAGGTTTGCAAAGGATTCTGGGTAACAGAACCTGGTCAGAGCCCCACAAGTCACCCCATCTTGGATTCCCCTAGGTCTCTAGTTTTAAAAAATGTACAGGTTTGGTAGGTTTCCCTAGGTGCCGGCTGAGCTAGAGGCCAAAATCTACAGGTAGGCACTTTACAAATAACAGCTCTGTTTTCTGTGATGTGTCCACGTTGTGTTTTGGGGCATATCCTGTCGCGAGCGCTAGGCCTACCCACACAAGTGAGGTATCATTTTTATCGGGAGACTTGGGGGAGCGCTGGGTGGAAGGAAATTTGTGGCTCCTATCAGATTCCAGAACTTTCTGTCACCGAAATGTGAGGAAAATAAGTTTTTTTAGCCAAAATTTGAGGTTTGCAAAGGATTCTGGGTAACAGAACCTGGTCAGAGCCCCACAAGTCACCCCACCTTAGATTCCCCCAGGTCTCTAGTTTTAAAACATGCACAGGTTTGGTAGGTTTCCCTAGGTGCCGGCTGAGCTAGAGGCCAAAATCTACAGGTAGGCACTTTGTAAAAAAACAGCTCTGTTTTCTGTGATGTGTCCACGTTGTGTTTTGGGGCATATCCTGTCGCGAGCGCTAGGCCTACCCACACAAGTGAGGTATCATTTTTATCGGGAGACTTGGGGGAACGCTGGGTGGAAGGAAATTTGTGGCTCCTATCAGATTCCAGAACTTTCTGTCACCGAAATGTGAGGAAAATGCGTTTTTTTAGCCAAAAATTGAGGTTTGCAAAGGATTCTGGGTAACAGAACCTGGTCAGAGATCCACAAGTCACCCCATCTTAGATTCCCCCAGGTCTCTAGTTTTAAAAAATGCACAGGTTTGGTAGGTTTCCCTAGGTGCCGGCTGAGCTAGAGGCCAAAATCTACAGGTAGGCACTTTGCAAAAAGCAGCTCTGTTTTCTTTCAAAAAATGGGATGTGTCCAGGTTGTGTTTTGGGGCGTCTCCTGTCGCGGCCGCTAGGCCTACCCACACAAGTGAGGTATCATTTTTATCCGGAGACATGGGGGAATGCTGGGTGGAAGGAAATTTGTGGCTCCTCTCAGATTCCAGAACTTTCTGTCACCGAAATGTGAGGAAAATGTGTTTTTTTAGCCAAAATTTGAGGTTTGCAAAGGATTCTGGGTAACAGAACCTGGTCAGAGCCCCACAAGTCACCCCATCTTAGATTCCCCCAGGTCTCTAGTTTTAAAAAATGCACAGGTTTGGTAGGTTTCCCTAGGTGCCGGCTGAGCTAGAGGCCAAAATCTACAGGTAGGCACTTTGCAAAAAACAGCTCTGTTTTCTTTAAAAAAATGGGATGTGTCCAGGTTGTGTTTTGGGGTGTCTCCTGTTGCGGTCGCTAGGCCTACCCACACAAGTGAGGTATCATTTTTATCGGGAGACATGGGGGAACGCTGGGTGGAAGGAAATTTGTGGCTCCTCTCAGATTCCAGAACTTTCTGTCACCGAAATGTGAGGAAAATGTGTTTTTTTAGCCAAAATTTGAGGTTTGCAAAGGATTCTGGGTAACAGAACCTGGTCAGAGCCCCACAAGTCACCCCATCTTGGATTCCCCTAGGTCTCTAGTTTAAAAAAATGTACAGGTTTGGTAGGTTTCCCTAGGTGCCGGCTGAGCTAGAGGCCAAAATCTACAGGTAGGCACTTTACAAAAAACAGCTCTGTTTTCTGTGATGTGTCCACGTTGTGTTTTGGGGCATATCCTGTCGCGAGCGCTAGGCCTACCCACACAAGTGAGGTATCATTTTTATCGGGAGACTTGGGGGAGCGCTGGGTGGAAGGAAATTTGTGGCTCCTATCAGATTCCAGAACTTTCTGTCACCGAAATGTGAGGAAAATGTGTTTTTTTAGCCAAAATTTGAGGTTTGCAAAGGATTCTGGGTAACAGAACCTGGTCAGAGCCCCACAAGTCACCACATCTTGGATTCCCCTAGGTCTCTAGTTTTAAAAAATGCACAGGTTTGGTAGGTTTCCCTAGGTGCCGGCTGAGCTAGAGGCCAAAATCTACAGGTAGGCACTTTGCAAAAAAACAGCTCTATTTTCTGTGATGTGTCCACGTTGTGTTTTGGGGCATATCCTGTCGCGAGCGCTAGGCCTACCCACACAAGTGAGTTATCATTTTTATCGGGAGACTTGGGGGAACGCTGGGTGGAAGGAAATTTGTGGCTCCTATCAGATTCCAGAACTTTCTGTCACCGAAATGTGAGGAAAATGCGTTTTTTAGCCAAAAATTGAGGTTTGCAAAGGATTCTGGGTAACAGAACCTGGTCAGAGCCCCAAAAGTCACCCCATCTTAGATTCCCCCAGGTCTCTAGTTTTAAAAAATGCACAGGTTTGGTAGGTTTCCCTAGGTGCCGGCTGAGCTAGAGGCCAAAATCTACAGGTAGGCACTTTGCAAAAAACAGCTCTGTTTTCTTTAAAAAAATGGGATGTGTCCAGGTTGTGTTTTGGGGCGTCTCCTGTCGCGGCCGCTAGGCCTACCCACACAAGTGAGGTATCATTGTTATCGGGAGACATGGGGGAACGCTGGGTGGAAGGAAATTTGTGGCTCCTCTCAGATTCCAGAACTTTCTGTCACCGAAATGTGAGGAAAATGTGTTTTTTTAGCCAAAATTTGAGGTTTGCAAAGGATTCTGAGTAACAGAACCTGGTCAGAGCCCCACAAGTCACCCCATCTTAGATTCCCCCAGGTCTCTAGTTTTAAAAAATGCACAGGTTTGGTAGGTTTCCCTAGGTGCCGGCTGAGCTAGAGGCCAAAATCTACAGGTAGGCACTTTGCAAAAAACAGCTCTGTTTTCTTTCAAAAAATGGGATGTGTCCAGGTTGTGTTTTGGGGTGACTCCTGTCGCGGCCGCTAGGCCTACCCACACAAGTGAGGTATCATTTTTATCGGGAGACATGGGGGAACGCTGGGAGGAAGGAAATTTGTGGCTCCTCTCAGATTCCAGAACTTTCTGTCACCGAAATGTGAGGAAAATGTGTTTTTTTAGCCAAAATTTGAGGTTTGCAAAGGATTCTGGGTAACAGAACCTGGTCAGAGCCCCACAAGTCACCCCATCTTGGATTCCCCTAGGTCTCTAGTTTTCGAAAAATGTACAGGTTTTATAGGTTTCCCTAGGTGCCGGCTGAGCTAGAGGCCAAAATCTACAGGTAGGCACTTTGCAAAAAATAGCTCTGTTTTCTGTGATGTGTCCACGTTGTGTTTAGGGGCATATCCTGTCGCGAGCGCTAGGCCTACCCACACAAGTGAGTTATCATTTTTATCGGGAGACTTGGGGGAACGCTGGGTGGAAGGAAATTTGTGGCTCCTATCAGATTCCAGAACTTTCTGTCACCGAAATGTGAGGAAAATGCGTTTTTTAGCCAAAAATTGAGGTTTGCAAAGGATTCTGGGTAACAGAACCTGGTCAGAGCCCCAAAAGTCACCCCATCTTAGATTCCCCCAGGTCTCTAGTTTTAAAAAATGCACAGGTTTGGTAGGTTTCCCTAGGTGCCGGCTGAGCTAGAGGCCAAAATCTACAGGTAGGCACTTTGCAAAAAACAGCTCTGTTTTCTTTAAAAAAATGGGATGTGTACAGGTTGTGTTTTGGGGTGTGTCCTGTTGCGGCCGCTAGGCCTACCCACACAAGTGAGGTATCATTTTTATCGGGAGACATGGGGGAACGCTGGGTGGAAGGAAATTTGTGGCTCCTCTCAGATTCCAGAACTTTCTGTCACCGAAATGTGAGGAAAATGTGTTTTTTTAGCCAAAATTTGAGGTTTGCAAAGGATTCTGGGTAACAGAACCTGGTCAGAGCCCCACAAGTCACCCCATCTTGGATTCCCCTAGGTCTCTAGTTTTCAAAAATGTACAGGTTTGGTAGGTTTCCCTAGGTGCCGGCTGAGCTAGAGGCCAAAATCTACAGGTAGGCACTTTGCAAAAAACTGCTCTTTTTTCTGTGATGTGTCCACGTTGTGTTTTGGGGCATATCCTGTCGCGAGCGGTAGGCCTACCCACACAAGTGAGGTATCATTTTTATCGGGAGACTTGGGGGAACGCTGGGTGGAAGGAAATTTGTGGCTCCTATCAGATTCCAGAACTTTCTGTCACCGAAATGTGAGGAAAATGCGTTATTTAGCCAAAAATTGAGGTTTGCAAAGGATTCTGGGTAACAGAACCTGGTCAGAGCCCCATAAGTCACCCCACCTTAGATTCCCCCAGGTCTCTAGTTTTAAAAAATGCACAGGTTTGGTAGGTTTCCCTAGGTGCCGGCTGAGCTAGAGGCCAAAATCTACAGGTAGGCACTTTGCAAAAAACAGCTCTGTTTTCGTTCAAAAAATGGGATGTGTCCAGGTTGTGTTTTGGGGTGTGTCCTGTCGCGGCCGCTAGGCCTACCCACACAAGTGAGGTATCATTTTCATCGGGAGACATGGGGGAACGCTGGGTGGAAGGAAATTTGTGGCTCCTCTCAGATTCCAGAACTTTCTGTCACCGAAATGTGTGGAAAATATGTTTTTTTAGCCAAAAATTGAGGTTTGCAAAGGATTCTGGGTAACAGAACCTGGTCAGAGCCCCATAAGTCAACCCACCTTAGATTCCCCCAGGTCTCTAGTTTTAAAAAATGCACAGGTTTGGTAGGTTTCCCTAGGTGCCGGCTGAGCTAGAGGCCAAAATCTACAGGTAGGCACTTTGCAAAAAACAGCTCTGTTTTCGTTCAAAAAATGGGATGTGTCCAGGTTGTGTTTTGGGGTGTGTCCTGTTGCGGCCGCTAGGCCTACCCACACAAGTGAGGTATCATTTTCATCGGGAGACATGGGGGAACGCTGGGTGGAAGGAAATTTGTGGCTCCTCTCAGATTCCAGAACTTTCTGTCACCGAAATGTGAGGAAAATATGTTTTTTTAGCCAAATTTTGAGGTTTGCAAAGGATTCTGGGTAACAGAACCTGGTCAGAGCCCCACAAGTCACCACATCTTGGATTCCCCTAGGTCTCTAGTTTTCAAAAATGCACAGGTTTGGTAGGTTTCCCTAGGTGCCGGCTGAGCTAGAGGCCAAAATCTACAGGTAGGCACTTTGCAAAAAAACAGCTCTATTTTCTGTGATGTGTCCACGTTGTGTTTTGGGGCATATCCTGTCGCGAGCGCTAGGCCTACCCACACAAGTGAGTTATCATTTTTATCGAGAGACTTGGGGGAACGCTGGGTGGAAGGAAATTTGTGGCTCCTATCAGATTCCAGAACTTTCTGTCACCGAAATGTGAGGAAAATGCGTTTTTTAGCCAAAAATTGAGGTTTGCAAAGGATTCTGGGTAACAGAACCTGGTCAGAGGCCCAAAAGTCACCCCATCTTAGATTCCCCCAGGTCTCTAGTTTTAAAAAATGCACAGGTTTGGTAGGTTTCCCTAGGTGCCGGCTGAGCTAGAGGCCAAAATCTACAGGTAGGCACTTTGCAAAAAACAGCTCTGTTTTCTTTAAAAAAATGGGATGTGTCCAGGTTGTGTTTTGGGGAGACTCCTGTCGCGGCCGCTAGGCCTACCCACACAAGTGAGGTATCATTTTTATCGGGAGACATGGGGGAACGCTGGGAGGAAGGAAATTTGTGGCTCCTCTCAGATTCCAGAACTTTCTGTCACCGAAATGTGAGGAAAATGTGTTTTTTTAGCCAAAATTTGAGGTTTGCAAAGGATTCTGGGTAACAGAACCTGGTCAGAGCCCCACAAGTCACCCCATCTTGGATTCCCCTAGGTCTCTAGTTTTCGAAAAATGTACAGGTTTGATAGGTTTCCCTAGGTGCCGGCTGAGCTAGAGGCCAAAATCTACAGGTAGGCACTTTGCAAAAAACAGCTCTGTTTTCTGTGATGTGTCCACGTTGTGTTTTGGGGCATATCCTGTCGCGAGCGCTAGGCCTACCCACACAAGTGAGGTACCATTTTTATCGGGAGACTTGGGGGAACGCTGGGTGGAAGGAAATTTGTGGCTCCTCTCAGATTCCAGAACTTTCTGTCACCGAAATGTGAGGAAAATATGTTTTTTTAGCCACATTTTTAGGTTTGCAAAGGATTCTGGGTAACAGAACCTGGTCAGAGCCCCACAAGTCACCACATCTTGGATTCCCCTAGGTCTCTAGTTTTAAAAAATGCACAGGTTTGGTAGGTTTCCCTAGGTGCCGGCTGAGCTATAGGCCAAAATCTACAGGTAGGCACTTTGCAAAAAAACAGCTCTGTTTTCTGTGATGTGTCCACGTTGTGTTTTGGGGCATATCCTGTCGCGAGCGCTAGGCCTACCCACACAAGTGAGGTATCATTTTTATCGGGAGACTTGGGGGAACGCTGGGTGGAAGGAAATTTGTGGCTCCTATCAGATTCCAGAACTTTCTGTCACCGAAATGTGAGGAAAATGCGTTATTTAGCCAAAAATTGAGGTTTGCAAAGGATTCTGGGTAACAGAACCTGGTCAGAGCCCCATAAGTCACCCCACCTTAGATTCCCCCAGGTCTCTAGTTTTAAAAAATGCACAGGTTTGGTAGGTTTCCCTAGGTGCCGGCTGAGCTAGAGGCCAAAATCTACAGGTAGGCACTTTGCAAAAAACAGCTCTGTTTTCGTTCAAAAAATGGGATGTGTCCAGGTTGTGTTTTGGGGTGTGTCCTGTCGCGGCCGCTAGGCCTACCCACACAAGTGAGGTATCATTTTCATCGGGAGACATGGGGGAACGCTGGGTGGAAGGAAATTTGTGGCTCCTCTCAGATTCCAGAACTTTCTGTCACCGAAATGTGTGGAAAATATGTTTTTTTAGCCAAATTTTGAGGTTTGCAAAGGATTCTGGGTAACAGAACCTGGTCAGAGCCCCACAAGTCACCCCATCTTGGATTCCCCTAGGTCTCTAGTTTTAAAAAATGCACAGGTTTGGTAGGTTTCCCTAGGTGCCGGCTGAGCTAGAGGCCAAAATCTACAGGTAGGCACTTTGCAAAAAACAGCTCTGTTTTCTTTAAAAAAATGGGATGTGTACAGGTTGTGTTTTGGGGCGTGTCCTGTTGCGGCCGCTAGGCCTACCCACACAAGTGAGGTATCATTTTTATCGGGAGACATGGGGGAACGCTGGGTGGAAGGAAATTTGTGGCTCCTCTCAGATTCCAGAACTTTCTGTCACCGAAATGTGAGGAAAATGTGTTTTTTTAGCCAAAATTTGAGGTTTGCAAAGGATTCTGGGTAACAGAACCTGGTCAGAGCCCCACAAGTCACCCCATCTTGGATTCCCCTAGGTCTCTAGTTTTCAAAAATGTACAGGTTTGGTAGGTTTCCCTAGGTGCCCGCTGAGCTAGAGGCCAAAATCTACAGGTAGGCACTTTGCAAAAAACTGCTCTTTTTTCTGTGATGTGTCCACGTTGTGTTTTGGGGCATATCCTGTCGCGAGCGGTAGGCCTACCCACACAAGTGAGGTATCATTTTTATCGGGAGACTTGGGGGAACGCTGGGTGGAAGGAAATTTGTGGCTCCTATCAGATTCCAGAACTTTCTGTCACCGAAATGTGAGGAAAATGCGTTATTTAGCCAAAAATTGAGGTTTGCAAAGGATTCTGGGTAACAGAACCTGGTCAGAGCCCCATAAGTCACCCCACCTTAGATTCCCCCAGGTCTCTAGTTTTAAAAAATGCACAGGTTTGGTAGGTTTCCCTAGGTGCCGGCTGAGCTAGAGGCCAAAATCTACAGGTAGGCACTTTGCAAAAAACAGCTCTGTTTTCGTTCAAAAAATGGGATGTGTCCAGGTTGTGTTTTGGGGTGTGTCCTGTTGCGGCCGCTAGGCCTACCCACACAAGTGAGGTATCATTTTCATCGGGAGACATGGGGGAACGCTGGGTGGAAGGAAATTTGTGGCTCCTCTCAGATTCCAGAACTTTCTGTCACCGAAATGTGAGGAAAATATGTTTTTTTAGCCAAATTTTGAGGTTTGCAAAGGATTCTGGGTAACAGAACCTGGTCAGAGCCCCACAAGTCACCCCATCTTGGATTCCCCTAGGTCTCTAGTTTTCAAAAATGCACAGGTTTGGTAGTTTTCCCTAGGTGCCGGCTGAGCTAGAGGCCAAAATCTACAGGTAGGCACTTTGTAAAAAAAACAGCTCTGTTTTCTGTGATGTGTCCACGTTGTGTTTTGGGGCATATCCTGTCGCGAGCGCTAGGCCTACCCACACAAGTGAGGTACCATTTTTATCGGGAGACTTGGGGGAACGCTGGGTGGAAGGAAATTTGTGGCTCCTCTCAGATTCCAGAACTTTCTGTCACCGAAATGTGAGGAAAATATGTTTTTTTAGCCAAATTTTTAGGTTTGCAAAGGATTCTGGGTAACAGAACCTGGTCAGAGCCCCACAAGTCACCACATCTTGGATTCCCCTAGGTCTCTAGTTTTAAAAAATGCACAGGTTTGGTAGGTTTCCCTAGGTGCCGGCTGAGCTATAGGCCAAAATCTACAGGTAGGCACTTTGCAAAAAAACAGCTCTGTTTTCTGTGATGTGTCCACGTTGTGTTTTGGGGCATATCCTGTCGCGAGCGCTAGGCCTACCCACACAAGTGAGGTATCATTTTTATCGGGAGACTTGGGGGAACGCTGGGAGGAAGGAAATTTGTGGCTCCTATCAGATTCCAGAACTTTCTGTCACCGAAATGTGAGGAAAATGCGGTTTTTTTAGCCAAAAATTGAGGTTTGCAAAGGATTCTGGGTAACAGAACCTGGTCAGAGCCCCACAAGTCACCACATCTTGGATTCCCCTAGGTCTCTAGTTTTCAAAAATGCACAGGTTTGGTAGGTTTCCCTAGGTGCCGGCTGAGCTAGAGGCCAAAATCTACAGGTAGGCACTTTGCAAAAAAACAGCTCTATTTTCTGTGATGTGTCCACGTTGTGTTTTGGGGCATATCCTGTCGCGAGCGCTAGGCCTACCCACACAAGTGAGTTATCATTTTTATCGAGAGACTTGGGGGAACGCTGGGTGGAAGGAAATTTGTGGCTCCTATCAGATTCCAGAACTTTCTGTCACCGAAATGTGAGGAAAATGCGTTTTTTAGCCAAAAATTGAGGTTTGCAAAGGATTCTGGGTAACAGAACCTGGTCAGAGGCCCAAAAGTCACCCCATCTTAGATTCCCCCAGGTCTCTAGTTTTAAAAAATGCACAGGTTTGGTAGGTTTCCCTAGGTGCCGGCTGAGCTAGAGGCCAAAATCTACAGGTAGGCACTTTGCAAAAAACAGCTCTGTTTTCTTTAAAAAAATGGGATGTGTCCAGGTTGTGTTTTGGGGTGACTCCTGTCGCGGCCGCTAGGCCTACCCACACAAGTGAGGTATCATTTTTATCGGGAGACATGGGGGAACGCTGGGAGGAAGGAAATTTGTGGCTCCTCTCAGATTCCAGAACTTTCTGTCACCGAAATGTGAGGAAAATGTGTTTTTTTAGCCAAAATTTGAGGTTTGCAAAGGATTCTGGGTAACAGAACCTGGTCAGAGCCCCACAAGTCACCCCATCTTGGATTCCCCTAGGTCTCTAGTTTTCGAAAAATGTACAGGTTTGATAGGTTTCCCTAGGTGCCGGCTGAGCTAGAGGCCAAAATCTACAGGTAGGCACTTTGCAAAAAACAGCTCTGTTTTCTGTGATGTGTCCACGTTGTGTTTTGGGGCATATCCTGTCGCGAGCGCTAGGCCTACCCACACAAGTGAGTTATCATTTTTATCGGGAGACTTGGGGGAACGCTGGGTGGAAGGAAATTTGTGGCTCCTATCAGATTCCAGAACTTTCTGTCACCGAAATGTGAGGAAAATGCGTTTTTTAGCCACAAATTGAGGTTTGCAAAGGATTCTGGGTAACAGAACCTGGTCAGAGCCCCAAAAGTCACCCCATCTTAGATTCCCCCAGGTCTCTAGTTTTAAAAAATGCACAGGTTTGGTAGGTTTCCCTAGGTGCCGGCTGAGCTAGAGGCCAAAATCTACGGGTAGGCACTTTGCAAAAAACAGCTCTGTTTTCTTTCAAAAAATGGGATGTGTACAGGTTGTGTTTTGGGGTGTGTCCTGTTGCGGCCGCTAGGCCTACCCACACAAGTGAGGTATCATTTTTATCGGGAGACATGGGGGAACGCTGGGTGGAAGGAAATTTGTGGCTCCTCTCAGATTCCAGAACTTTCTGTCACCGAAATGTGAGGAAAATGTGTTTTTTTAGCCAAAATTTGAGGTTTGCAAAGGATTCTGGGTAACAGAACCTGGTCAGAGCCCCACAAGTCACCCCATCTTGGATTCCCCTAGGTCTCTAGTTTTAAAAAATGTACAGGTTTGGTAGGTTTCCCTAGGTGCCGGCTGAGCTAGAGGCCAAAATCTACAGGTAGGCACTTTGCAAAAAACTGCTCTTTTTTCTGTGATGTGTCCACGTTGTGTTTTGGGGCATATCCTGTCGCGAGCGCTAGGCCTACCCACACAAGTGAGGTATCATTTTTATCGGGAGACTTGGGGGAACGCTGGGTGGAAGGAAATTTGTGGCTCCTATCAGATTCCAGAACTTTCTGTCACCGAAATGTGAGGAAAATGCGTTATTTAGCCAAAAATTGAGGTTTGCAAAGGATTCTGGGTAACACAACCTGGTCAGAGCCCCATAAGTCACCCCACCTTAGATTCCCCCAGGTCTCTAGTTGTAAAAAATGCACAGGTTTGGTAGGTTTCCCTAGGTGCCGGCTGAGCTAGAGGCCAAAATCTACAGGTAGGCACTTTGCAAAAAACAGCTCTGTTTTCGTTCAAAAAATGGGATGTGTCCAGGTTGTGTTTTGGGGGGTGTCCTGTCGCGGCCGCTAGGCCTACCCACACAAGTGAGGTATCATTTTCATCGGGAGACATGGGGGAACGCTGGGTGGAAGGAAATTTGTGGCTCCTCTCAGATTCCAGAACTTTCTGTCACCGAAATGTGAGAAAAATATGTTTTTTTAGCCAAATTTTGAGGTTTGCAAAGGATTCTGGGTAACAGAACCTGGTCAGAGCCCCACAAGTCACCCCATCTTGGATTCCCCTAGGTCTCTAGTTTTCAAAAATGCACAGGTTTGGTAGTTTTCCCTAGGTGCCGGCTGAGGTAGAGGCCAAAATCTACAGGTAGGCACTTTGTAAAAAAACAGCTCTGTTTTCTGTGATGTGTCCACGTTGTGTTTTGGGGCATATCCTGTCGCGAGCGCTAGGCCTACCCACACAAGTGAGGTACCATTTTTATCGGGAGACTTGGGGGAACGCTGGGTGGAAGGAAATTTGTGGCTCCTCTCAGATTCCAGAACTTTCTGTCACCGAAATGTGAGGAAAATATGTTTTTTTAGCCAAATTTTGAGGTTTGCAAAGGATTCTGGGTAACAGAACCTGGTCAGAGCCCCACAAGTCACCCCATCTTGGATTCCCGTAGGTCTCTAGTCTTCAAAAATGCACAGGTTTGGTAGGTTTCCCTAGGTGCCGGCTGAGCTAGAGGCCAAAATCTACAGGTAGGCACTTTGCAAAAAAACAGCTCTGTTTTCTGTGATGTGTCCACGTTGTGTTTTGGGGCATATCCTGTCGCGAGCGCTAGGCCTACCCACACAAGTGAGGTATCATTTTTATCGGGAGACTTGGGGGAACGCTGGGTGGAAGGAAATTTGTGGCTCCTATCAGATTCCAGAACTTTCTGTCACCGAAATGTGAGGAAAATGCGGTTTTTTAGCCAAAAATTGAGGTTTGCAAAGGATTCTGGGTAACAGAACCTGGTCAGAGCCCCACAAGTCACCACATCTTGGATT
Organism: Pleurodeles waltl; assembly: GCF_031143425.1. Taxonomy (NCBI): domain Eukaryota; kingdom Metazoa; phylum Chordata; class Amphibia; order Caudata; family Salamandridae; genus Pleurodeles; species Pleurodeles waltl. The sequence continues at coordinate 936,825,910 of NC_090445.1, forward strand.
CCCCTAGGTCTCTAGTTTTCAAAAATGCACAGGTTTGGTAGGTTTCCCTAGGTGCCGGCTGAGCTAGAGGCCAAAATCTACAGGTAGGCACTTTGCAAAAAAACAGCTCTGTTTTCTGTGATGTGTCCACGTTGTGTTTTGGGGCATATCCTGTCGCGAGCGCTGGCCTACCCACACAAGTGAGGTATCATTTTTATCGGGAGACTTGGGGGAACGCTGGGTGGAAGGACATTTGTGGCTCCTATCAGATTCCAGAACTTTCTGTCACCGAAATGTGAGGAAAATGCGGTTTTTTAGCCAAAAATTGAGGTTTGCAAAGGATTCTGGGTAACAGAACCTGGTCAGAGCCCCACAAGTCACCACATCTTGGATTCCCCTAGGTCTCTAGTTTTCAAAAATGCACAGGTTTGGTAGGTTTCCCTAGGTGCCGGCTGAGCTAGAGGCCAAAATCTACAGGTAGGCACTTTGCAAAAAAACAGCTCTATTTTCTGTGATGTGTCCACGTTGTGTTTTGGGGCATATCCTGTCGCGAGCGCTAGGCCTACCCACACAAGTGAGTTATCATTTTTATTGGGAGACTTGGGGGAACGCTGGGTGGAAGGAAATTTGTGGCTCCTATCAGATTCCAGAACTTTCTGTCACCGAAATGTGAGGAAAATGCGTTTTTTAGCCAAAAATTGAGGTTTGCAAAGGATTCTGGGTAACAGAACCTGGTCAGAGCCCCAAAAGTCACCCCATCTTAGATTCCCCCAGGTCTCTAGTTTTAAAAAATGCACAGGTTTGGTAGGTTTCCCTAGGTGCCGGCTGAGCTAGAGGCCAAAATCTACAGGTAGGCACTTTGCAAAAAACAGCTGTTTTCTTTCAAAAAATGGGATGTGTCCAGGTTGTGTTTTGGGGCGTCTCCTGTCGCGGCCGCTAGGCCTACCCACACAACTGAGGTATCATTGTTATCGGGAGACATGGGGGAACGCTGGGTGGAAGGAAATTTGTGGCTCCTCTCAGATTCCAGAACTTTCTGTCACCGAAATGTGAGGAAAATATGTTTTTTTAGCCAAATTTTGAGGTTTGCAAAGGATTCTGGGTAACAGAACCTGGTCAGAGCCCCACAAGTCACCACATCTTGGATTCCCCTAGGTCTCTAGTTTTCAAAAATGCACAGGTTTGGTAGGTTTCCCTAGGTGCCGGCTGAGCTAGAGGCCAAAATCTACAGGTAGGCACTTTGCAAAAAAACAGCTCTGTTTTCTGTGATGTGTCCACGTTGTGTTTTGGGGCATATCCTGTCGCGAGCGCTAGGCCTACCCACACAAGTGAGGTATCATTTTTATCGGGAGACTTGGGGGAACGCTGGGTGGAAGGAAATTTGTGGCTCCTATCAGATTCCAGAACTTTCTGTCACCGAAATGTGAGGAAAATGCGGTTTTTTAGCCAAAAATTGAGGTTTGCAAAGGATTCTGGGTAACAGAACCTGGTCAGAGCCCCACAAGTCACCACATCTTGGATTCCCCTAGGTCTCTAGTTTTCAAAAATGCACAGGTTTGGTAGGTTTCCCTAGGTGCCGGCTGAGCTAGAGGCCAAAATCTACAGGTAGGCACTTTGCAAAAAAACAGCTCTGTTTTCTGTGATGTGTCCAGGTTGTGTTTTGGGGCATATCCTGTCGCGAGCGCTGGCCTACCCACACAAGTGAGGTATCATTTTTATCGGGAGACTTGGGGGAACGCTGGGTGGAAGGACATTTGTGGCTCCTATCAGATTCCAGAACTTTCTGTCACCGAAATGTGAGGAAAATGCGGTTTTTTAGCCAAAAATTGAGGTTTGCAAAGGATTCTGGGTAACAGAACCTGGTCAGAGCCCCACAAGTCACCACATCTTGGATTCCCCTAGGTCTCTAGTTTTCAAAAATGCACAGGTTTGGTAGGTTTCCCTAGGTGCCGGCTGAGCTAGAGGCCAAAATCTACAGGAAGGCACTTTGCAAAAAAACAGCTCTATTTTCTGTGATGTGTCCACGTTGTGTTTTGGGGCATATCCTGTCGCGAGCGCTAGGCCTACCCACACAAGTGAGTTATCATTTTTATTGGGAGACTTGGGGGAACGCTGGGTGGAAGGAAATTTGTGGCTCCTCTCAGATTCCAGAACTTTCTGTCACCGAAATGTGAGGAAAATGTGTTTTTTTAGCCAAAATTTGAGGTTTGCAAAGGATTCTGGGTAACAGAACCTGGTCAGAGCCCCACAAGTCACCCCATCTTGGATTCCCCTAGGTCTCTAGTTTTCAAAAATGTACAGGTTTGGTAGGTTTCCCTAGGTGCCGGCTGAGCTAGAGGCCAAAATCTACAGGTAGGCACTTTGCAAAAAACTGCTCTTTTTTCTGTGATGTGTCCACGTTGTGTTTTGGGGCATATCCTGTCGCGAGCGCTAGGCCTACCCACACAAGTGAGGTATCATTTTTATCGGGAGACTTGGGGGAACGCTGGGTGGAAGGAAATTTGTGGCTCCTATCAGATTCCAGAACTTTCTGTCACCGAAATGTGAGGAAAATGCGTTATTTAGCCAAAAATTGAGGTTTGCAAAGGATTCTGGGTAACACAACCTGGTCAGAGCCCCATAAGTCACCCCACCTTAGATTCCCCCAGGTCTCTAGTTGTAAAAAATGCACAGGTTTGGTAGGTTTCCCTAGGTGCCGGCTGAGCTAGAGGCCAAAATCTACAGGTAGGCACTTTGCAAAAAACAGCTCTGTTTTCGTTCAAAAAATGGGATGTGTCCAGGTTGTGTTTTGGGGTGTGTCCTGTCGCGGCCGCTAGGCCTACCCACACAAGTGAGGGATCATTTTCATCGGGAGACATGGGGGAACGCTGGGTGGAAGGAAATTTGTGGCTCCTCTCAGATTCCAGAACTTTCTGTCACCGAAATGTGAGGAAAATATGTTTTTTTAGCCAAATTTTGAGGTTTGCAAAGGATTCTGGGTAACAGAACCTGGTCAGAGCCCCACAAGTCACCCCATCTTGGATTCCCCTAGGTCTCTAGTTTTCAAAAATGCACAGGTTTGGTAGTTTTCCCTAGGTGCCGGCTGAGGTAGAGGCCAAAATCTACAGGTAGGCACTTTGTAAAAAAACAGCTCTGTTTTCTGTGATGTGTCCACGTTGTGTTTTGGGGCATATCCTGTCGCGAGCGCTAGGCCTACCCACACAAGTGAGGTACCATTGTTATCGGGAGACTTGGGGGAACGCTGGGTGGAAGGAAATTTGTGGCTCCTCTCAGATTCCAGAACTTTCTGTCACCGAAATGTGAGGAAAATATGTTTTTTTAGCCAAATTTTGAGGTTTGCAAAGGATTCTGGGTAACAGAACCTGGTCAGAGCCCCACAAGTCACCACATCTTGGATTCCCCTAGGTCTCTAGTTTTCAAAAATGCACAGGTTTGGTAGGTTTCCCTAGGTGCCGGCTGAGCTAGAGGCCAAAATCTACAGGTAGGCACTTTGCAAAAAAACAGCTCTGTTTTCTGTGATGTGTCCACGTTGTGTTTTGGGGCATATCCTGTCGCGAGCGCTAGGCCTACCCACACAAGTGAGGTATCATTTTTATCGGGAGACTTGGGGGAACGCTGGGTGGAAGGAAATTTGTGGCTCCTATCAGATTCCAGAACTTTCTGTCACCGAAATGTGAGGAAAATGCGGTTTTTTAGCCAAAAATTGAGGTTTGCAAAGGATTCTGGGTAACAGAACCTGGTCAGAGCCCCACAAGTCACCACATCTTGGATTCCCCTAGGTCTCTAGTTTTCAAAAATGCACAGGTTTGGTAGGTTTCCCTAGGTGCCGGCTGAGCTAGAGGCCAAAATCTACAGGTAGGCACTTTGCAAAAAAACAGCTCTATTTTCTGTGATGTGTACACGTTGTGTTTTGGGGCATATCCTGTCGCGAGCGCTAGGCCTACCCACACAAGTGAGTTATCATTTTTATTGGGAGACTTGGGGGAACGCTGGGTGGAAGGAAATTTGTGGCTCCTATCAGATTCCAGAACTTTCTGTCACCGAAATGTGAGGAAAATGCGTTTTTTAGCCAAAAATTGAGGTTTGCAAAGGATTCTGGGTAACAGAACCTGGTCAGAGCCCCAAAAGTCACCCCATCTTAGATTCCCCCAGGTCTCTAGTTTTAAAAAATGCACAGGTTTGGTAGGTTTCCCTAGGTGCCGGCTGAGCTAGAGGCCAAAATCTACAGGTAGGCACTTTGCAAAAAACAGCTGTTTTCTTTCAAAAAATGGGATGTATCCAGGTTGTGTTTTGGGGCGTCTCCTGTCGCGGCCGCTAGGCCTACCCACACAACTGAGGTATCATTGTTATCGGGAGACATGGGGGAACGCTGGGTGGAAGGAAATTTGTGGCTCCTCTCAGATTCCAGAACTTTCTGTCACCGAAATGTGAGGAAAATGTGTTTTTTTAGCCAAAATTTGAGGTTTGCAAAGGATTCTGAGTAACAGAACCTGGTCAGAGCCCCACAAGTCACCCCATCTTAGATTCCCCCAGGTCTCTAGTTTAAAAAAATGCACAGGTTTGGTAGGTTTCCCTAGGTGCCGGCTGAGCTAGAGGCCAAAATCTACAGGTAGGCACTTTGCAAAAAACAGCTCTGTTTTCTTTCAAAAAATGGGATGTGTCCAGGTTGTGTTTTGGGGTGTGTCCTGTCGCGGCCGCTAGGCCTACCCACACAAGTGAGGTATCATTTTTATCGGGAGACATGGGGGAACGCTGGGTGGAAGGAAATTTGTGGCTCCTCTCAGATTCCAGAACTTTCTGTCACCGAAATGTGAGGAAAATATGTTTTTTTAGCCAAATTTTGAGGTTTGCAAAGGATTCTGGGTAACAGAACCTGGTCAGAGCCCCACAAGTCACCCCATCTTGGATTCCCCTAGGTCTCTAGTTTTCAAAAATGCACAGGTTTGGTAGTTTTCCCTAGGTGCCGGCTGAGCTAGAGGCCAAAGTCTACAGGTAGGCACTTTGTAAAAAAACAGCTCTGTTTTCTGTGATGTGTCCACGTTGTGTTTTGGGGCATATCCTGTCTCGAGCGCTAGGCCTACCCACACAAGTGAGGTATCATTTTTATCGGGAGACTTGGGGGAACGCTGGGTGGAAGGAAATTTGTGGCTCCTATCAGATTCCAGAACTTTCTGTCACCGAAATGTGAGGAAAAAGCGTTTTTTAGCCAAAAATTGAGGTTTGCAAAGGATTCTGGGTCACAGAACCTGGTCAGAGCCCCAAAAGGGACCCCATCTTAGATTCCCCCAGGTCTCTAGTTTTAAAAAATGCACAGGTTTGGTAGGTTTCCCTAGGTGCCGGCTGAGCTAGAGGCCAAAATCTACAGGTAGGCACTTTGCAAAAAACAGCTCTGTTTTCTTTCAAAAAATGGGATGTGTCCAGGTTGTGTTTTGGGGCGTCTCCTGTCGCGGCCGCTAGGCCTACCCACACAAGTGAGGTATCATTTTTATCGGGAGACATGGGGGAATGCTGGGTGGAAGGAAATTTGTGGCTCCTCTCAGATTCCAGAACTTTCTGTCACCGAAATGTGAGGAAAATGTGTTTTTTTAGCCAAAATTTGAGGTTTGCAAAGGATTCTGAGTAACAGAACCTGGTCAGAGCCCCACAAGTCACCCCATCTTAGATTCCCCCAGGTCTCTAGTTTTAAAAAATGCACAGGTTTGGTAGGTTTCCCTAGGTGCCGGCTGAGCTAGAGGCCAAAATCTACAGGTAGGCACTTTGCAAAAAACAGCTCTGTTTTCTTTCAAAAAATGGGATGTGTCCAGGTTGTGTTTTGGGGTGTCTCCTGTTGCGGCCGCTAGGCCTACCCACACAAGTGAGGTATCATTTTTAACGGGAGACATGGGGGAACGCTGGGTGGAAGGAAATTTGTGGCTCCTCTCAGATTCCAGAACTTTCTGTCACCGAAATGTGAGGAAAATGTGTTTTTTTAGCCAAAATTTGAGGTTTGCAAAGGATTCTGGGTAACAGAACCTGGTCAGAGCCCCACAAGTCACCCCATCTTGGATTCCCCTAGGTCTCTAGTTTTAAAAAATGTACAGGTTTGGTAGGTTTCCCTAGGTGCCGGCTGAGCTAGAGGCCAAAATCTACAGGTAGGCACTTTACAAAAAACAGCTCTGTTTTCTGTGATGTGTCCACGTTGTGTTTTGGGGCATATCCTGTCGCGAGCGCTAGGCCTACCCACACAAGTGAGGTATCATTTTTATCGGGAGACTTGGGGGAGCGCTGGGTGGAAGGAAATTTGTGGCTCCTATCAGATTCCAGAACTTTCTGTCACCGAAATGTGAGGAAAATGTGTTTTTTTAGCCAAAATTTGAGGTTTGCAAAGGATTCTGGGTAACAGAACCTGGTCAGAGCCCCACAAGTCACCCCACCTTAGATTCCCCCAGGTCTCTAGTTTTAAAAAATGCACAGGTTTGGTAGGTTTCCCTAGGTGCCGGCTGAGCTAGAGGCCAAAATCTACAGGTAGGCACTTTGCAAAAAACAGCTCTGTTTTCGTTCAAAAAATGGGATGTGTCCAGGTTGTGTTTTGGGGCGTCTGCTGTCGCGGCCGCTAGGCCTACCCACACAAGTGAGGTATCATTTTCATCGGGAGACATGGGGGAACGCTGGGTGGAAGGAAATTTGTGGCTCCTCTCAGATTCCAGAACTTTCTGTCACCGAAATGTGAGGAAAATATGTTTTTTTAGCCAAATTTTGAGGTTTGCAAAGGATTCTGGGTAACAGAACCTGGTCAGAGCCCCACAAGTCACCCCATCTTGGATTCCCCTAGGTCTCTAGTTTTCAAAAATGCACAGGTTTGGTAGTTTTCCCTAGGTGCCGGCTGAGCTAGAGGCCAAAATCTACAGGTAGGCACTTTGTAAAAAAACAGCTCTGTTTTCTGTGATGTGTCCACGTTGTGTTTTGGGGCATATCCTGTCGCGAGCGCTAGGCCTACCCACACAAGTGAGGTATCATTTTTATCGGGAGACTTGGGGGAACGCTGGGTGGAAGGAAATTTGTGGCTCCTATCAGATTCCAGAACTTTCTGTCACCGAAATGTGAGGAAAATGCGTTTTTTTAGCCAAAAATTGAGGTTTGCAAAGGATTCTGGGTAACAGAACCTGGTCAGAGCCCCACAAGTCACCCCATCTTAGATTCCCCCAGGTCTCTAGTTTTAAAAAATGCACAGGTTTGGTAGGTTTCCCTAGGTGCCGGCTGAGCTAGAGGCCAAAATCTACAGGTAGGCACTTTGCAAAAAGCAGCTCTGTTTTCTTTCAAAAAATGGGATGTGTCCAGGTTGTGTTTTGGGGCGTCTCCTGTCGCGGCCGCTAGGCCTACCCACACAAGTGAGGTATCATTTTTATCGGGAGACATGGGGGAATGCTGGGTGGAAGGAAATTTGTGGCTCCTCTCAGATTCCAGAACTTTCTGTCACCGAAATGTGAGGAAAATGTGTTTTTTTAGCCAAAATTTGAGGTTTGCAAAGGATTCTGGGTAACAGAACCTGGTCAGAGCCCCACAAGTCACCCCATCTTGGATTCCCCTAGGTCTCTAGTTTTAAAAAATGTACAGGTTTGGTAGGTTTCCCTAGGTGCCGGCTGAGCTAGAGGCCAAAATCTACAGGTAGGCACTTTACAAAAAACAGCTCTGTTTTCTGTGATGTGTCCACGTTGTGTTTTGGGGCATATCCTGTCGCAAGCGCTAGGCCTACCCACACAAGTGAGGTATCATTTTTATCGAAGGACTTGGGGGAGCGCTGGGTGGAAGGAAATTTGTGGCTCCTATCAGATTCCAGAACTTTCTGTCACCGAAATGTGAGGAAAATTTGTTTTTTTAGCCAAAATTTGAGGTTTGCAAAGGATTCTGGGTAACAGAACCTGGTCAGAGCCCCACAAGTCACCCCACCTTAGATTCCCCCAGGTCTCTAGTTTTAAAACATGCACAGGTTTGGTAGGTTTCCCTAGGTGCCGGCTGAGCTAGAGGCCAAAATCTACAGGTAGGCACTTTGTAAAAAAACAGCTCTGTTTTCTGTGATGTGTCCACGTTGTGTTTTGGGGCATATCCTGTCGCGAGCGCTAGGCCTACCCACACAAGTGAGGTATAATTTTTATCGGGAGACTTGGGGGAACGCTGGGTGGAAGGAAATTTGTGGCTCCTATCAGATTCCAGAACTTTCTGTCACCGAAATGTGAGGAAAATGCGTTTTTTTAGCCAAAAATTGAGGTTTGCAAAGGATTCTGGGTAACAGAACCTGGTCAGAGCCCCACAAGTCACCCCATCTTAGATTCCCCCAGGTCTCTAGTTTTCAAAAATGCACAGGTTTGGTAGGTTTCCCTAGGTGCCGGCTGAGCTAGAGGCCAAAATCTACAGGTAGGCACCTTGCAAAAAACAGCTCTGTTTTCTTTCAAAAAATGGGATGTGTCCAGGTTGTGTTTTGGGGGGTGTCCTGTCGCGGCCGCTAGGCCTACCCACACAAGTGAGGTATCATTTTTATCGGGAGACATGGAGGAACGCTGGGTGGAAGGAAATTTGTGGCTCCTCTCAGATTCCAGAACTTTCTGTCACCGAAATATGAGGAAAATGTGTTTTTTTAGCCAAAATTTGAGGTTTGCAAAGGATTCTGGGTAACAGAACCTGGTCAGAGCCCCACAAGTCACCCCGTCTTGGATTCCCCTAGGTCTCTAGTTTTCAAAAATGTACAGGTTTGGTAGGTTTCCCTAGGTGCCGGCTGAGCTAGAGGCCAAAATCTACAGGTAGGCACTTTGCAAAAAACAGCTCTGTTTTCTGTGATGTGTCCACGTTGTGTTTTGGGGCATATCTGTTGCGAGCGCTAGGCCTACCCACACAAGTGAGGTATCATTTTTATCGGGAGACTTGGGGGAACGCTGGGTGGAAGGAAATTTGTGGCTCCTATCAGATTCATGAACTTTCTGTCACCGAAATGTGAGGAAAAAGCGTTTTTTAGCCAAAAATTGAGGTTTGCAAAGGATTCTGGGTAACAGAACCTGGTCAGAGCCCCAAAAGGGACCCCATCTTAGATTCCCCCAGGTCTCTAGTTTTAAACAATGCACAGGTTTGGTAGGTTTCCCTAGGTGCCGGCTGAGCTAGAGGCCAAAATCTACAGGTAGGCACTTTGCAAAAAGCAGCTCTGTTTTCTTTAAAAAAATGGGATGTGTCCAGGTTGTGTTTTGGGGCGTCTGCTGTCGCGGCCGCTAGGCCTACCCACACAAGTGAGGTATCATTTTCATCGGGAGACATGGGGGAACGCTGGGTGGAAGGAAATTTGTGGCTCCTCTCAGATTCCAGAACTTTCTGTCACCGAAATGTGAGGAAAATATGTTTTTTTAGCCAAATTTTGAGGTTTGCAAAGGATTCTGGGTAACAGAACATGGTCAGAGCCCCACAAGTCACCCCATCTTGGATTCCCCTAGGTCTCTAGTTTTCAAAAATGCACAGGTTTGGTAGTTTTCCCTAGGTGCCGGCTGAGCTAGAGGCCAAAATCTACAGGTAGGCACTTTGTAAAAAAACAGCTCTGTTTTCTGTGATGTGTCCACGTTGTGTTTTGGGGCATATCCTGTCGCGAGCGCTAGGCCTACCCACACAAGTGAGGTATCATTTTTATCGGGAGACTTGGGGGAACGCTGGGTGGAAGGAAATTTGTGGCTCCTATCAGATTCCAGAACTTTCTGTCACCGAAATGTGAGGAAAATGCGTTTTTTTAGCCAAAAATTGAGGTTTGCAAAGGATTCTGGGTAACAGAACCTGGTCAGAGCCCCACAAGTCACCCCATCTTAGATTCCCCCAGGTCTCTAGTTTTAAAAAATGCACAGGTTTGGTAGGTTTCCCTAGGTGCCGGCTGAGCTAGAGGCCAAAATCTACAGGTAGCACCTTGCAAAAAACAGCTCTGTTTTCTTTCAAAAAATGGGATGTGTCCAGGTTGTGTTTTGGGGGATCTCCTGTCGCGGCCGCTAGGCCTACCCACACAAGTGAGGTATCATTTATATCGGGAGACATGGAGGAACGCTGGGTGGACGGAAATTTGTGGCTCCTCTCAGATTCCAGAACTTTCTGTCACCGAAATATGAGGAAAATGTGTTTTTTTAGCCAAAATTTGAGGTTTGCAAAGGATTCTGGGTAACAGAACCTGGTCAGAGCCCCACAAGTCACCCCGTCTTGGATTCCCCTAGGTCTCTAGTTTTCAAAAATGTACAGGTTTGGTAGGTTTCCCTAGGTGCCGGCTGAGCTAGAGGCCAAAATCTACAGGTAGGCACTTTGCAAAAAACAGCTCTGTTTTCTGTGATGTGTCCACGTTGTGTTTTGGGGCATATCCTGTCGCGAGCGCTAGGCCTACCCACACAAGTGAGGTATCATTTTTATCGGGAGACTTGGGGGAACGCTGGGTGGAAGGAAATTTGTGGCTCCTATCAGATTCATGAACTTTCTGTCACCGAAATGTGAGGAAAAAGCGTTTTTTAGCCAAAAATTGAGGTTTGCAAAGGATTCTGGGTAACAGAACCTGGTCAGAGCCCCAAAAGGGACCCCATCTTAGATTCCCCCAGGTCTCTAGTTTTAAAAAATGCACAGGTTTGGTAGGTTTCCCTAGGTGCCGGCTGAGCTAGAGGCCAAAATCTACAGGTAGGCACTTTGCAAAAAGCAGCTCTGTTTTCTTTAAAAAAATGGGATGTGTCCAGGTTGTGTTTTGGGGCGTTTCCTGTCGCGGCCGCTAGGCCTACCCACACAAGTGAGGTATCATTTTTATCGGGAGACATGGGGGAATGCTGGGTGGAAGGAAATTTGTGGCTCCTCTCAGATTCCAGAACTTTCTGTCACCGAAATGTGAGGAAAATGTGTTTTTTTAGCCAAAATTTGAGGTTTGCAAAGGATTCTGGGTAACAGAACCTGGTCAGAGCCCCACAAGTCACCCCATCTTAGATTCCCCCAGGTCTCTAGTTTTAAAAAATGCACAGGTTTGGTAGGTTTCCCTAGGTGCCGGCTGAGCTAGAGGCCAAAATCTACAGGTAGGCACTTTGCAAAAAACAGCTCTGTTTTCTTTAAAAAAATGGGATGTGTCCAGGTTGTGTTTTGGGGTGTCTCCTGTTGCGGCCGCTAGGCCTACCCACACAAGTGAGGTATCATTTTTATCGGGAGACATGGGGGAACGCTGGGTGGAAGGAAATTTGTGGCTCCTCTCAGATTCCAGAACTTTCTGTCACCGAAATGTGAGGAAAATGTGTTTTTTTAGCCAAAATTTGAGGTTTGCAAAGGATTCTGGGTAACAGAACCTGGTCAGAGCCCCACAAGTCACCCCATCTTGGATTCCCCTAGGTCTCTAGTTTTAAAAAATGTACAGGTTTGGTAGGTTTCCCTAGGTGCCGGCTGAGCTAGAGGCCAAAATCTACAGGTAGGCACTTTACAAAAAACAGCTCTGTTTTCTGTGATGTGTCCACGTTGTGTTTTGGGGCATATCCTGTCGCGAGCGCTAGGCCTACCCACACAAGTGAGGTATCATTTTTATCGGGAGACTTGGGGGAGCGCTGGGTGGAAGGAAATTTGTGGCTCCTATCAGATTCCAGAACTTTCTGTCACCGAAATGTGAGGAAAATGTGTTTTTTTAGCCAAAATTTGAGGTTTGCAAAGGATTTTGGGTAACAGAACCTGGTCAGAGCCCCACAAGTCACCCCACCTTAGATTCCCCCAGGTCTCTAGTTTTAAAACATGCACAGGTTTGGTAGGTTTCCCTAGGTGCCGGCTGAGCTAGAGGCCAAAATCTACAGGTAGGCACTTTGTAAAAAAACAGCTCTGTTTTCTGTGATGTGTCCAGGTTGTGTTTTGGGGTGGCTCCTGTTGCGGCCGCTAGGCCTACCCACACAAGTGAGGTACCATTTTTATCGGGAGACTTGGGGGAACGCTGGGTGGAAGGAAATTTGTGGCTCCTCTCAGATTCCAGAACTTTCTGTCACCGAAATGTGAGGAAAATATGTTTTTTTAGCCAAATTTTGAGGTTTGCAAAGGATTCTGGGTAACAGAACCTGGTCAGAGCCCCACAAGTCACCCCATCTTAGATTCCCCCAGGTCTCTAGTTTTAAAAAATGCACAGGTTTGGTAGGTTTCCCTAGGTGCCGGCTGAGCTAGAGGCCAAAATCTACAGGTAGGCACTTTGCAAAAAGCAGCTCTGTTTTCTTTCAAAAAATGGGATGTGTCCAGGTTGTGTTTTGGGGCGTCTCCTGTCGCGGCCGCTAGGCCTACCCACACAAGTGAGGTATCATTTTTATCGGGAGACATGGGGGAATGCTGGGTGGAAGGAAATTTGTGGCTCCTCTCAGATTCCAGAACTTTCTGTCACCGAAATGTGAGGAAAGTGTGTTTTTTTAGCCAAAATTTGAGGTTTGCAAAGGATTCTGGGTAACAGAACCTGGTCAGAGCCCCACAAGTCACCCCATCTTAGATTCCCCCAGGTCTCTAGTTTTAAAAAATGCACAGGTTTGGTAGGTTTCCCTAGGTGCCGGCTGAGCTAGAGGCCAAAATCTACAGGTAGGCACTTTGCAAAAAACAGCTCTGTTTTCTTTCAAAAAATGGGATGTGTCCAGGTTGTGTTTTGGGGTGTCTCCTGTTGCGGCCGCTAGGCCTACCCACACAAGTGAGGTATCATTTTTATCGGGAGACATGGGGGAACGCTGGGTGGAAGGAAATTTGTGGCTCCTCTCAGATTCCAGAACTTTCTGTCACCGAAATGTGAGGAAAATGTGGGTTTTTTTAGCCAAAATTTGAGGTTTGCAAAGGATTCTGGGTAACAGAACCTGGTCAGAGCCCCACAAGTCACCCCATCTTGGATTCCCCTAGGTCTCTAGTTTTAAAAAATGTACAGGTTTGGTAGGTTTCCCTAGGTGCCGGCTGAGCTAGAGGCCAAAATCTACAGGTAGGCACTTTACAAAAAACAGCTCTGTTTTCTGTGATGTGTCCACGTTGTGTTTTGGGGCATATCCTGTCGCGAGCGCTAGGCCTACCCACACAAGTGAGGTATCATTTTTATCGGGAGACTTGGGGGAGCGCTGGGTGGAAGGAAATTTGTGGCTCCTATCAGATTCCAGAACTTTCTGTCACCGAAATGTGAGGAAAATGTGTTTTTTTAGCCAAAATTTGAGGTTTGCAAAGGATTCTGGGTAACAGAACCTGGTCAGAGCCCCACAAGTCACCCCACCTTAGATTCCCCCAGGTCTCTAGTTTTAAAACATGCACAGGTTTGGTAGGTTTCCCTAGGTGCCGGCTGAGCTAGAGGCCAAAATCTACAGGTAGGCACTTTGTAAAAAAACAGCTCTGTTTTCTGTGATGTGTCCACGTTGTGTTTTGGGGCATATCCTGTCGCGAGCGCTAGGCCTACCCACACAAGTGAGGTATCATTTTTATCGGGAGACTTGGGGGAACGCTGGGTGGAAGGAAATTTGTGGCTCCTATCAGATTCCAGAACTTTCTGTCACCGAAATGTGAGGAAAATGCGTTTTTTTAGCCAAAAATTGAGGTTTGCAAAGGATTCTGGGTAACAGAACCTGGTCAGAGCCCCACAAGTCACCCCATCTTAGATTCCCCCAGGTCTCTAGTTTTAAAAAATGCACAGGTTTGGTAGGTTTCCCTAGGTGCCGGCTGAGCTAGAGGCCAAAATCTACAGGTAGGCACCTTGCAAAAAACAGCTCTGTTTTCTTTCAAAAAATGGGATGTGTCCAGGTTGTGTTTTGGGGGGTCTCCTGTCGCGGCCGCTAGGCCTACCCACACAAGTGAGGTATCATTTTTATCGGGAGACATGGAGGAACGCTGGATGGAAGGAAATTTGTGGCTCCTCTCAGATTCCAGAACTTTCTGTCACCGAAATATGAGGAAAATGTGTTTTTTTAGCCAAAATTTGAGGTTTGCAAAGGATTCTGGGTAACAGAACCTGGTCAGAGCCCCACAAGTCACCCCGTCTTGGATTCCCCTAGGTCTCTAGTTTTCAAAAATGTACAGGTTTGGTAGGTTTCCCTAGGTGCCGGCTGAGCTAGAGGTCAAAATCTACAGGTAGGCGCTTTGCAAAAAACAGCTCTGTTTTCTGTGATGTGTCCACGTTGTGTTTTGGGGCATATCTGTTGCGAGCGCTAGGCCTACCCACACAAGTGAGGTATCATTTTTATCGGGAGACTTGGGGGAACGCTGGGTGGAAGGAAATTTGTGGCTCCTATCAGATTCATGAACTTTCTGTCACCGAAATGTGAGGAAAAAGCGTTTTTTAGCCAAAAATTGAGGTTTGCAAAGGGTTCTGGGTAACAGAACCTGGTCAGAGCCCCAAAAGGGACCCCATCTTAGATTCCCCCAGGTCTCTAGTTTTAAAAAATGCACAGGTTTGGTAGGTTTCCCTAGGTGCCGGCTGAGCTAGAGGCCAAAATCTACAGGTAGGCACTTTGCAAAAAGCAGCTCTGTTTTCTTTCAAAAAATGGGATGTGTCCAGGTTGTGTTTTGGGGTGTCTGCTGTCGCGGCCGCTAGGCCTACCCACACAAGTGAGGTATCATTTTTATCGGGAGACATGGGGGAATGCTGGGTGGAAGGAAATGTGTGGCTCCTCTCAGATTCCAGAACTTTCTGTCACCGAAATGTGAGGAAAATGTGTTTTTTTAGCCAAAATTTGAGGTTTGCAAAGGATTCTGAGTAACAGAACCTGGTCAGAGCCCCACAAGTCACCCCATCTTATATTCCCCCAGGTCTCTAGTTTTAAAAAATGCACAGGTTTGGTAGGTTTCCCTAGGTGCCGGCTGAGCTAGAGGCCAAAATCTACAGGTAGGCACTTTGCAAAAAACAGCTCTGTTTTCTTTCAAAAAATGGGATGTGTCCAGGTTGTGTTTTGGGGTGGCTCTTGTTGCGGCCGCTAGGCCTACCCACACAAGTGAGGTATCATTTTTATCGGGAGACATGGGGGAACGCTGGGTGGAAGGAAATTTGTGGCTCCTCTCAGATTCCAGAACTTTCTGTCACCGAAATGTGAGGAAAATGTGTTTTTTTAGCCAAAATTTGAGGTTTGCAAAGGATTCTGTGTAACAGAACCTGGTCAGAGCCCCACAAGTCACCCCATCTTGGATTCCCCTAGGTCTCTAGTTTTAAAAAATGTACAGGTTTGGTAGGTTTCCCTAGGTGCCGACTGAGCTAGAGGCCAAAATCTACAGGTAGGCACTTTACAAAAAACAGCTCTGTTTTCTGTGATGTGTCCACGTTGTGTTTTGGGGCATATCCTGTCGCGAGCGCTAGGCCTACCCACACAAGTGAGGTATCATTTTTATCGGGAGACTTGGGGGAGCGCTGGGTGGAAGGAAATTTGTGGCTCCTATCAGATTCCAGAACTTTCTGTCACCGAAATGTGAGGAAAATGTGTTTTTTTAGCCAAAATTTGAGGTTTGCAAAGGATTCTGGGTAACAGAACCTGGTCAGAGCCCCACAAGTCACCCCACCTTAGATTCCCCCAGGTCTCTAGTTTTAAAACATGCACAGGTTTGGTAGGTTTCCCTAGGTGCCGGCTGAGCTAGAGGCCAAAATCTACAGGTAGGCACTTTGCAAAAAACAGCTCTGTTTTCGTTAAAAAAATGGGATGTGTCCAGGTTGTGTTTTGGGGCGTCTCCTGTCGCGGCCGCTAGGCCTACCCACACAAGTGAGGTATCATTTTCATCGGGAGACATGGGGGAACACTGGGTGGAAGGAAATTTGTGGCTCCTCTCAGATTCCAGAACTTTCTGTCACCGAAATGTGAGGAAAATTTGTTTTTTTAGCCAAAATTTGAGGTTTGCAAAGGATTCTGGGTAACAGAACCTGGTCAGAGACCCACAAGTCACCCCATCTTGGATTCCCCTAGGTCTCTAGTTTTCAAAAATGCACAGGTTTGGTAGGTTTCCCTAGGTGCCGGCTGAGCTAGAGGCCTAAATCTACAGGTAGGCACTTTGCAAAAAACAGCTCTGTTTTCTGTGATGTGTCCACGTTGTGTTTTGGGGCATATCCTGTCGCGGGCGCTAGGCCTACCCACACAAGTGAGGTACCATTTTTATCGGGAGACTTGGGGGAACGCTGGGTGGAAGGAAATTTGTGGCTCCTCTCAGATTCCAGAACTTTCTGTCACCGAAATGTGAGGAAAATATGTTTTTTTAGCCAAATGTTGAGGTTTGCAAAGCATTCTGGGTAACAGAACCTGGTCAGAGCCCCACAAGTCACCCCATCTTGGATTCCCCTAGGTCTCTAGTTTTCAAAAATGCACAGGTTTGGTAGGTTTCCCTAGGTGCCGGCTGAGCTAGAGGCCTAAATCTACAGGTAGGCACTTTGCAAAAAACAGCTCTGTTTTCTGTGATGTGTCCACGTTGTGTTTTGGGGCATATCCTGTCGCGGGCGCTAGGCCTACCCACACAAGTGAGGTACCATTTTTATCGGGAGACTTGGGGGAACGCTGGGTGGAAGGAAATTTGTGGCTCCTCTCAGATTCCAGAACTTTCTGTCACCGAAATGTGAGGAAAATATGTTTTTTTAGCCAAATGTTGAGGTTTGCAAAGCATTCTGGGTAACAGAACCTGGTCAGAGCCCCACAAGTCACCCCATCTTGGATTCCCCTAGGTCTCTAGTTTTCAAAAATGCACAGGTTTGGTAGGTTTCCCTAGGTGCCGGCTGAGCTAGAGGCCAAAATCTACAGGTAGGCACTTTGCAAAAAAACAGCTCTGTTTTCTGTGATGTGTCCACGTTGTGTTTTGGGGCATATCCTGTCGCGGGCGCTAGGCCTACCCACACAAGTGAGGTATCATTTTTATCGGGAGACTTAGGGGAACATAGAATAGGAAAATAAGTGTTATTGCCCCTTGTCTTTCTCTACATTTTTCCCTTCCAAATGTAAGACAGTGTGTAAAAAAGACGTATATTTGAGAAATGCCCTGTAATTGACATGCTAGTATGGGCACCCCGGAATTCAGAGATGGCCAAATAACCACTGCTTCTCAACACCTTATCTTGTGCCCATTTTGGAAATACAAAGGCCTCCTTCTGGGGAACACACAAAGTCTGGGTACCTCTAGAATCCCTAGGATGTTGGAAAAAAAGGACGCAAATTTGGCGTGGGTAGCTTATGTGAACAAAACGTTATGAGGGCCTAAGCGCGAACTGCTGCAAATAGCCAAAAAAAGACTCAGCACAGGAGGGGGAAAAGGCCTGGCAGCGAAGGGGTTAACCTGGCATAATAGTTTTCTATGGGTTTTTCTTTCTTTTCATTTGTCTGGCAGAGGAGGAAGCTTTACTAATCTGGGTTGAACACAGGGGAAATGTCAGGTAATGTAGGTGTCGGATGTGTCTTCAGGAAGAGTCTGGAACCCCTCACCTGTCATTTGAAACATTAACTTGTTTTTCTTCCTTTATGGCCTTAGTGGAGAAGTCCATTTCAAGAATGCCACCCATAACCTCCATCTGGGAGCTTGAGATTAGGGTGTGACAATCAATTGAAATGGAAGCATAGATAGGATGGTGATTATTGAGTGTTCATGTATTACAGAAGGGCTATCAAGCAACTAGCGACAAACTGCAGTGAGCAAGATGTAGCCACATTTAAACAAAGTGCCACAGGGAGATGATATGTGTGCGACATGCATGAGTGAAGTGTATGAAGGAGCAGGGATGGCAACAAGCACAAATGAGAAGAAACACAGCCTAGGCAGCCTAGCAGATATGGGTGAGAATGACTTACAGAAATGAGTTGAGTCCAGTTATGATGCAGGGTAGCCAACCCTTCTTTCAATGGGCATTTGTCCTTATGCACAGCGCAAACAGGAACTCTACCACAGGAGCAAACAGACCCGAATGGAAGCGGAAATACTAAGGAGTAACGGACAGCATTTCACAGAGAAGGTGGAGCCCATGCGGAAACAGGGCCTTGGGCTATGATGCTGAGAAGTGTTGCAGAGACATCCAACTTATGTGGCAGCACTCACATCAGGGTGCACATGGCCTGCAATGTAAAGTGTTGATAACAGGAGTGGTAAATGAGATGGCAAGGAGGAGGAGCAGACAGCACGTCCTCACCACAATTGACGAAAGAGCAGTCAAATAAAGGTTTGAGAAGGGTGAAGTGGTACATGCCGGAAGTACCAAAGCACAAGCTAACTACAAATATTTATAATCTATCCCAAAGTCACAGTCAGAACCATGAAGTCACAAACTAAGGCGAAGCCAACAACGAACATCCTGTTACCAGGGGCCAGATGTAGCAAAGTGTTTGCGCCTCGCAAACAGCGAAAAACGCCGTTTGCGAGGCGCAAAAGCCTCTTTGCTATGCAGAAATGCATTTTGCGAGTCGGATTCGACTCGCAAAATGCATTTCCGACTCGCAAATAGGAAGGGGTGTTCCCTTCCTATTAGATACTCGCAATGCTATTCAATTTCATTTGCGACCGTGAAATCGGTCGCAAATGAAATCGCAGTTACCATCCACTTGAAGTGGATGGTAACCCAGTCGCAAACGGGAAGGGGTCCCCATGGGACCCCTTCCCCTTTGTGAATGGAAACAAAAATAATTTTTCAGAGCAGGTAGTGGTCCTATGGACCACTGCCTGCTCTGAAAAATACCGAAACAAAAGGTTTCGTTTTTTTTTCTTAGTGCAGCTCGTTTTCCTTTAAGGAAAACGGGCTGCAGATAGAAAAAAAAAAAACTGCTTTATTAAAAAGCAGTCACGGACATGGTGGTCTGCTGACTCCAGCAGGCCACCATCCCCGTGAGTGCCCATACTCGCAATGGGGTCGCAAAATGCGACCCACCTCATTAATATTAATGAGGTGGGTCTTTGCGACCCCATTGCGAGTTGCAGAATGTGTCTGAGACACCTTTCTGCATACCAAATTGCGAGTTGCAATTTGTTTTTTTCCTACATCTGGCCCCAGGTCTTTTATCCTTTCCCTACTTTTAACACATTTCAATGTTATTACTGGAAGATGCAATGTTACCATTAATAGATAATTCAGTAATGCTATCTGTCTCAAAGACATTTTAGAAATGTTTTCGGAAGTCTTTTGCTGCCAAAAATTAATAATTAGTGCCTGTTGTTTAAGAAGCAAAACAACAGTGTATAAAGTTGTCAATGCAGTTTCCTTTGATTCTTTCACTAATGTCCACAAACACATTTAAAGGAATAACTCTTTTGAGGATGCAATAACTACCATAAATATACTAAACTGGATGCCTCATTATGAAGTAATGAGAAGAGTGATTGTGTGTCTCAAGGAAACTTTATTCCGCTTTGGGGGTACAAAGAGGGCCTCGTTACAACTATGGCGGTCCTAGGACAGCCATGTTGGCGGTGGTGGTCAGACCGCCAACTGGCTGGTGGAGAAGACCACCAAATTATGAATTTGGTGGTCTTACCTACAGAATACAGCCAAAGCACTGCTCGCGCCTCCACAGTGGTCAGACTGCCACAGATGACTGAAGCCACCTGGAGGCCGGCAGAGACCATGTTTCAGCAGGACATATTACAAGGCTGCACACCACCAAGATTTCCACCACGGTTGGGCCACAACAGAAACCTTATAATAAAAGAAGACACTCACCTCCAAGAAGCCATACATGTCCGGAGTCACCATGGAACCACAACTAGATGTCATCCCACTGCTCCTGCTCGTTGAAAGACTTTGGAATGTTTGCTGCCACCAACAGCAACTGTAAGTATACACACTTACCTGTTACTGTGGAAAATTGTTAATTTTGTGTACACTTAAACAACATACCACCTGGAAGGGTGACACTCACAGGTAACTGTACTCCGCCACGCACACTCACAGACAACTGCACATACACAGTACACACACTACAGCCAGCACACACTACACACACACATCAAAACCACACACTTATGCAGGGAAACACAGCACAGGCTCAGTCTCATACTATAACACACAACACCTTAACATGTCACAACAGCATCACAACCACACCATCGTCAACACATTGACAAGCACTCACAATAGAAATTACCCTGGGACACATTATACATACAACACAACCCACAACTAACACGGAATGAACACACACATTTACTCAATCAGACAACTTACAAGTCGACACACACAGCACATCATGCCTATCATCACATGCACAAAACACACACACTTACACAGTCAAAGCACACAAAGCCACACAACACATGTCAACACAAAAAAACAGACCATGACAACAACATGTCTGCTACATACACATGCCCATCACACAACACACACCCTATCCCTGGGGGACAAAAGCACTGCACACACCCATAAATACTGGTCATACAATGCAGGAACACCAAGCACCACACACATACCAATACTGACACACAACCAATGTCAGCCAGAAACAACGTTAACCTAGGAAGAGAAATGCAGGACAAAGATGTAACCAGAAAACCAACAACTGGTTGCTCTGAATATTCTCACAAAATGAGATGAAAGTCAAAGGCTATAGGCCAGTCCATAGGCCATGGTGTGCACATATTGATGCTCAGAACTTGACTCCTGACTGCCATGTAACCTCCATGGGTAGGGGCATCAAAGGGGCAGGCAGGCTCCTTAGGGATTATCTGGGGGGTTTGATGGAGCGGGGTTTGGGCATAGGCTTGGGAATGGGGGTTTGGGTTGGGGGATTTGGCTTGGGAGGGGGGTTTCGGTTTAGGCTTGGTGGAGGGGTGAGTCTTCATGGGAGGGCTAGACTTCTTGGTGGGGGAGAGACATGGGTACTTGCGGGGGAGGAGAGGCTTTGGGCGTGAAAGTGATGGACTTGGGGAGGGTAACAACCTGTTTACAGGTTTCACGGGGGAGAGGGGTCGGGAAAAGGGCAACCTCAGAAAGGAAAGCTTTTTTTAGACACACAGGGAGGGTCATAGTAAAAGGGTATGGGTGTGAAGGGAGAGGGAGTGGTTGTATGAGGTGTTGGTGTAGATGTCTCGGGTGCATATTTGTGGGAGGTATGCTTATGGGTGGTGGGTGTCTGTTGGGTGGGTGGGTGAGGACATTTATGTGTTTTGGGCTGAGAGGGGTGGAGGTGCTGGGAAATGTTGTGGTGGGTGCATGGCTGTCTGTCGCGGTGGGTGCATGGCGGTCTGTTGGGGTGGTGACTGTAGGTATGGTGGATGTGCTGCATGTATGAGTGTCAGTGGTTGTGGGCTCTGTGGGTGTGGTGACTGGGGTGGATGTCCAAGGGTTTTGGGTGGTGCTGTCTGTGGGTAGGGTAGGTGTAGTGGCTGGAAGTGTGAATGTTGGTTTGGAATTGGGAAGAGAAAGATGGAGGGAGGACGGTAGACTAAGGGTGACTGGCTGCTGTCAGTATGGAGACCAGAGACTGAAAGGATTTCTGTAGGCCAGCCAGTGCACCATGAATGTCCTTCAGAAATACATTACTCTGTTGGATTTGAGTTGCCAGTCTCTGGATGGCATTCACAATGGTCAAGAGGCCTACACAGATGGACCTCAGGAGGTCAATAGCTTCCTCACTGATTGTAGCAGAGCTAACAGGAACTTGGTCAGAGGTGCCTGCGGCAAAGGAGACGCCCACCCTCTTGGGTTAGCGAGCACAGCCAACTGGGTGGAAAGCTACAGGGACAGCAATGGTAGAAAAGTGGGTGGTGGACAGGGATGGTGCTGGGGTGGTCCCAGATGGGTTCGCCAACTCCCAGAGTGTTCACTGGAGGAGGATTCTGAAGATGACGAGGTAGATCCTGTCTCCCTGGTGGCACTCCCCTCAACCTGTGGGCCACTGGGTCACTCAGTGTCGGGGGTATCATGACTTGAGATTTCGTAGCTTCCCTTCTTGGGTGTGCCCCATCTCGTTTGCCTGCTGATGCTGATCCTGGGAAACAGGAAGCAAGGTAGGGTCATCACATTCTTTTCATAAACTAACATCACACTGTACGCATCATTCACATTACATCCAGTTGTACTACACCCGCAGGTAGAACCAGGTTAGTGGCAACACCAGGTTACAACTAGATACTATCTACACACCTACATTACAACAATGTCACACACCAGTTAAGCCACCTATCACACAACTAGTATACTATCATATCAGTAGAGCTATCACAATAACCATTCCATGACAACCTGACTTGGCAACATGAATCTGAGTCTCTATCCACAGCAACATAGCCAACCAACAACCAAGCAATGGGAAATAGTGGTAACATTTATTTCCACATATCACATACACGAAATCCACATTATTAGCTGAGGTCATGTACCAGGAAAGGAACTTTATCATATGCCAAATGCAAGACAGCGTGTTGCATACAAGCCAAAACAGTTTCATGTCACAGAGTCTACAATCTTCACAAATGAAATTTGCAAACATGAAAAAACTATATTTGGCATTTCCTAATTTGGAGTATGATAGAGTCTAAACACATGTCACCAACACATGCACCAATAGTCATGTAGTCAATAGTCATGCAGGAAAGGATGATACATACTTTGTTGACCTACCCATCTTAGTCATTCTCCACCTGCAAACAAAGTTTTGCACACTCAAAGGGGCCTAATTAGCCCACAGCGTTTACCCACAGACAACCATAGGTAGCATAACTACTCCTTAAATATAATGGACACCTGTCAAGTGCATGAAGGCCACATACAGTACAACGTATCATGATGAGTGAAAACAACAATAGTCCAATGTTTGAGTGGCAACATCACTATCCGCACTTCAGACATGAGTAGTCTTACATCCGTATCGTAATTTGTCAATGACATCACACCATATCTGAGGATCCCAATATGGAGACATACACCTTGAGCCTAGTCAAATGACTTACTACACACACCATTCCACCCATATGTGAATTTGAACAACACCTCCTGCACCACAATGTAGTCAGTGGAAACAACAGGTTTCCATACTAAAAGCAATCAAAACATATCCAATATAGCAAAAGAAAGTATGTCTTTGATACATTACAATGTTTATTTATGACAGAACTTTACAATGTACACATGATATTTGCAAAAAACAGTGAATAATGTTACTGTTCATAGGATGTCTTGGCCTATTTAGCATGCCCACAGCACAATGAATAAGGAAATACCTGTGTAGTCACTTACCATTCAAATAACATGTACATGGTACTAACATTCAGAGCTCCAATAACAATGTATGTGTTGCAATAGTAGTCTAGTAATACCTCCATGGTTTCCAACATGTACGATGCTCACTCAGATGAGACATTACAAGGGCCAATGTGCAGCCCTCACTTACCAAACGGTTTCACCTCCTAACAGCTCAGAGTAAGTTTAGCAAGTATGGCATGTGAAATGTTAGATGGACATCAAAGCACCACATGAAGTTGTCACTCATTAGAAACCTCATGAAAAGTAGGTATGACTAAAACATGTCAGACTCTATGTTGCACATAGACATTGATCAAGGGGCATGGGAATGGACAGAGGGTAGATACCTGAACAACATACCATTATGATATTGGGAGTACGGATCTGTAGATGGCACGTAACAACCAACAGATTGTATAGAGCAGTATATTGGTACACATATGGCACATGTGCATCATCAAATACGTTTGAACAGAAGGAATGACATATGAGAGTAATATGTCCCTAAACACAATAGTACGTACACACCTGTGTACCAATGCCGAGGACTTTACATCAATGTGTTCCTTGGAGATCTTTGACCCTTTGCACTTACCACATTGTCCCAGCTTAGAATCTATCACTTCATACACTGTGCTGGCATAGGTATAAAAATCTGTTATGTCTGTACTTACCGCCTTGTGGCTTCTGTGCTGCCCTCAAATGCCCATCCAACTCAGGGTAGGCCACTGCCAATGTGCAGGCCATTGGGGGTCAAGGTCCGACGGGCACCCCTTCCTCCTTGGGAGGACATCCCAAGCTGGGCCTCTGCCTTCTTTTGGGCCGAGTGCCTCAGGTCCTCCCACTGCTTGCTACAGTGGGTGATCCACTTTCTTGGTGATGGCACACCAGATCCTCTTTTTCTGGTGGGCGTTGACCTGCATGGATGACATAGACAAGATGAGAAAGTCATGTCCACATGCACTATCCCAAAACAAGAAGGGTGAAACAAACATTTGTACAAGTAGCCATACATACACTTCCTTCAACATCCCTTTCTATGTGGAATGACCATCTGCAGACAGGCCGTTTGTAAAGTGGAGTCAGGCATACAACATGCATATACAGTACAAGGTCTTCTCTAGAAACATATGACCGGACCACAAGCATGTCTGCAAATATGGTATAAGTATACAACTATTTCAAATACCACCTTCATTTATCATGTTATACAGTTTTTCTTTTGGTCAGGGTATATATATCACACATTCTCTCCTATGTATCAGGGATCAAAACCATCTATGCACATGTGCACATGTCACTCTACCCACACATATCATACCAATCCTTCATTCCATCCACATTTCATCATCATCATACACTCAACATTTCATACATTGGTATTGCAGTGCACTTACCTTCTCCCCTGGTGCACCATAGAGCTGTCCATACAGGGGTAGGACTTCCTCCACAAGCATATTCAGCTCATCAGCGGAGAAGGCAGAGGCCCTATCACCTGTAGGATGTGGCATGATTGCTCCCAGAGGAGAACACAGCAGCTCAGGTCATGGAGGTCTTGCTGGCAGCAGTGTTAGGAAGTGAGGCATGAAGCATGAGATGGCGGTCACGTTTGCCACATACAGGACTGTCACCGAAGCAATGTGTTCCAATGGCAATATCCACTGTGGTTGTGATGGCCTACCGCCAAGACAACATCCACTGGCGGATTTAGGTCACTTCCTTATGTCCTGTACAGCCGGTCAGGCAGCTGCCATTTTGTGGCTCATATATGTACAATAAGGTTACGAAAGGTGCATCATTGACTAAGAATCGTATTTGTGATAATGTGTTAACTGCTGGCTTAATGTAAACATGTAGCAGTGTGCATGTAATATGTTTAGGATGTGAAAATGATGTACCCAGAGTTCTGTACATGAAACAATATTGTAAATGATAAAGGAGGGAACAGGGAGATTACTGGTCCAGTGTACACTCCCCTAAATGTAACCTATAACAATTATAAAGTACACTGTTCCACAAAAAGAATTATGAAAAAAGAGACACAACTAATACACAGGGGAACTTGATAGCCAGGAGCAGAACAGCCCTCACACATCCAATAGGATGTCAAGCTTCATCAATGGGCAAGCTCCTCATCAGACTGGCACTGCAATGTCTGACAGGCCACCCCTTTAAGAAAAGGAGGTGGCTCTTAGCCGGAGATCTTACTACCAATGATAGATGTGCCTATAATGAACACAAACTATAGGTGTGTACAGGAGAGAAAAGAAGGTGAAACGCAAAATTGGCTCTAAACCGTAACCATCACATTTAATAATTCAGAAAGTGGTTTAGGCCAAATGCAATAAACAAATACATATTAAAAACAACTATATAAATACATCAGCATTAAGTGAACAAAAATACATTTAAACATAGCTACAATATCTACTTGATTATTCCAAAAGATTGAAGCAAAGAGTAGCTGATGAAGATGTCTTTCACACATCACCAAAGCCTTTTATACTTTTTAAAGCATGCTTTAGCAAATAAACAATGTCACAATATTTAGAAACAGGGAAATAGTTCTCAAATTTAAATAAATGTGAAAAAATGTAAGTAGTCAAAAATTTAAGTTTGTTTGTAATTCACTATGAATTTAGTTTTAATGGGTAGTTTTAGATCTGAGAAAATGCAACTGACTCCCTTTCAAAAAGGGATGAAATTTCCTTACATTTTGTTCATTGGTTTTCACATTGGTACTTAATAGCCAAATGAGGTGTGAGGAGCAATATAATGAGGGATATTCTTTTCAACAAAATCTTCAAGTTGCTCACCCACTGTGGGCTAATATTTAGGAGGACCCCAACAGCATGTCCTCTATCCTGTTGGGCGGCAAAACCCTGCTTCCAGGCGCCACATAGAACTTCACTCCCTGCATCTTAAGAAGCCTTCTCCTCTGACCTTCCATGTCGGCAGAAGCACTTTTAGCAAAAAATCATTACTGAGTGGTGTGCCATGTCCTGGTCACTCAATCTGAGTTATTTTTAATTCTCAAAAATAAACTCCTAGGGCCAGATTTTTTTCTGAAAATCCAATTGAATTTCCTTTTGCTGCATGGAGATTTGTACCACTCATAACTTGATTTGCTCAAGTCCTCCATACCTCGCATTGCAATACAAAACATGAACTATTTGCTCAGAATGCCCACTCAAAATAGGAAGGGCATTTTGGTGCTTAGAATCCAGTGGCCACAAGGCAAATGGGTCACAAGTCACAGGTTTTTGTCAGCAGAGAAAGCTAAAGCTCTGCAGTTTCACCAACCTCTAAGTGAGGCAGGTGAACCACAAGTTTTGATGGGGGGAAGACCAGCTGAAATATGGTGTGGTTTCCATTCTTCTAAATTATGTCTTTAGAGTAATTCATTTTAATTAGAGCACTAAGCGGATTTATGTATTTTGAAGACATGAATTAGAAAATATCTGCAGGCTCAAAGAGAGAGGCCCATTCCTCTGACTGCTTCTTATTTCCCACATCAACAAAGAAATCCATCTCTGAAGAGAACTAAGGGCCTGATTACGATGACAGCAGAAAGTGTCCCTCTGTTGCGTTTTCAGCAACCTGAATGCCACCTCCTCAGTGGTCTGACCTCCCAATTATGATCAGTGCGATGACACTACCACAAGACTGCCACCACCACCAATTCTGTGCCTCTGGCAGGAGAGGCAGAGAGTGCCCCTGGAGGGGTTCCCACCAAGTTTTACGCTGGGCTCATCATGACCTGCCTTTCTTCTGACCTTTTCCTGGCAGAGAAATCACCATGCACGAGTCAACAGAAAGGCAGGACTGTAGAACTGAGTAACAACTTTTAAAATTTGTTTTTCATGTACACTGTGCATTGTTTTATATGTAGCTACCCGACGGTAAAAGACCAAAAGAACTTAACAAATATTTTGCTTTTCTTTGCTAAACCATTGACCCTGCCCCCAAGTTCACTGACCCAGCCCATAGCATCAGGATAACAGTTCCCATACTTTTTACACTGCACTTCGACCGCTGGTTCCGGGTCATTCCCAGCAGTGAAATGTACCACTGCCACGAGCGCCATTGTGAAACCAGCAGCACAGCGGGACACTCTTAATACAGCTGGCGGAGAGGCCAGCTGCTTGGAGGACTTCCACATCCCGAGTACCATGGTGGACTGGTGGTAAGAGCACCAAAGTCATAATTGAGCCCATAGTGGCACAAAAGATGTTGAGACCCCCTTTGGCAAATGGCACAGTATATTTTCAAGATTTTCCAGAGACACATTTACTCCAGAGCACAAAGACGAGATCTAGTACTTCAAACTACCACTATGCAAGAAATCAGATTATCACTCTAAAGAACCTCTCTGATTACAGTGTTTTGGTCAGTGTTCCACAGGAATGTGTCAGATGCTTAAAAAAAAATTGAATGTATGTGTTGCATATTAATTCTCACTTTTTGGGTGCCAAACCAACTGGCAAATCATTTAGACATGGAAAGTATAAGCATCCAACTGATTTTGTATTTGTTTCTCCTGAACGTTTTTCTTTTTTTCAGAGATTTCTATTTAATTGACTATGGTGATAGTGATAGCAATTTTCAATTGTGGTGGGGGTATGAACCCATTATGCTAGTGCAAACATATAATCACGCAGGTTACAGATTATTTCCAGATACACATGAACACGGTCTAGATAGCTGTCATCATGGGTCACCTTTATGCTAATGTGCAGAGTCCCTAGTTTGAAATAGTGTGTAAAGCTCTCAAACGAGAACACATACCATCAAAATAAAGTTTATTATTACATCTATTTATGCAGTCAATATAAATAGGTGCATGCATTCATGCAAAAAGTTGATTTATAACATTTAAAGTGTGAAGAGAAAATATGTGTTTTTAAAATAAATCGACTTGTTTCCTTCCGAAACAATTCCTAAACAATAAACTAACATAGTTATACATGTTGTTTGTATAATATAATACAATATAATGTATCAATGTGAATTCAAAGTAACCATTATACATTTTATTTCACTTTAATATTAATTACAAAAATATTTACAGTGCAGTCATGTTTTTGTACTGTAATTTTGATAATTGTGTGTACTTTCTAATAATATACCAAAGATTTTAACATTGTTTTAATGTTTATTTTGGCACCATTTTGTTTTCTTTCTGTACACTCTATAGGCTATGAGTGTCATTTAGTAGTTGTTGATGCTAGGTTATGTTCTCTGTTTTCAGTTCCTTTTTCTTTAGTTAAAAAGCTGTCTGTTTTATATTAAGTTTACATTAAGTTTTTTATGTAGACTACAGACATTTTTAGCATTATTACTTTTCAATGTTAGCTTTCAAGGTTGCATGTTACATTTATTATTATATTGTTGTAGGCTAATGAGATTTTGATTGGCACTAATATTACATTGAAGTCTTTTACAGATAACAGAGCTTATTTTTGGAGTTATTATTGTTGTCAGTGTTAATACTGTTAGTTTGTAGAGCAATTATTTTTAAATTTGTTTCAGTGGTCGGAGTATATCTTTCATTATTATGCATCAGGTATTCCATGAAGTACAGACGATTTGGCGTTGTGTTACATCTACCTTTTTATGGATTGTTTTACAAAGAATATGCTAGATTTATTTATATTTCCGGATTTTTTTTTATTTTTTTTTTTTCAGTTTTTTGGTATATTTATTTTTTGAAAATTTTGGGGGGATTTTTTAGGGTGTCGTTGGTTTAGGTGTGGGTGGCTTTCATTGTGCATTGGCTATTCTACTTTTTGGAAATTGGTTTTGGGTTGTAAATTTACATAAGACGTCTTACTGTGGTCTAAGGAAGCCATCACACGTGTAAGTAGATGTTTTTAATGTATTTATATTTAATATATTTTCTGTCCTATTTAGAGTATTATTTGTTTATATATTTTAAATTATTAAAGGCTCTTATATGTGTTTAAAAGCATGAGGCAAGTGTATTTTATGATAGTGTATATTGCATAATTTGAATGTTAAATGATTGTGATTATTGAAGGTGCGTATCTATTTAGAAATATGATGCATATATATCTGTTTTACATACTAATCTCATGTATTTCTGCAACTGTTAAACAGTTGATATTTTATGTCAATATTATATGTGTATGTTTCATGTTTTCTTGATGTCACCAAATTTGTTTTTGTGCAATTAGGCAGTTTTGTAGCTGTATTTATGTGTAGCATATGCAAGTTTTGTGTTCATTTACATTCTGTACTTAGTGGTTGAAAGATTAATAGTAATCGAAGTGCCACAATTCAAGTAACAAATTTGGCCCCATAAGTTTCGAGGTTGGAGCAGGTTACTTTTTTTATTATTTTTCACTGTTTGCTTTTGGGTTTGGATTGATTTAGCAGGTTACTTTATTGCTAATTTTTTAAAAGCAGTTTTGGTATTTACAATTTACTCAGGAAGTCAAGTGATAGATTTTAGGTAATCTACATTAGAGTATTTTCAAACAGTGGGACATTATCTGCAAATATATTTGTTTCATTTTTGATATATGAGTTTGAGTGAGGGATTTTTTGTTTCTCAGGGCCAGACACTTGACCATCAGAGGTTGCGACTCACAATTTGCAAATTTTAGCGATCTGCAAATTGTGAGTCACAAACTCTGACTTACAACAGTGTCAGGGACACTACTTGTAGTTTCGAAATGCGTCGCAAGGGACCTGCCTCATTAATATTCATGAGGCATGTCACAATTTGTGACCCATTGGGAATGGCTTGCACTCACAGGGATGGTGGCCTGCTTGGGGTCAACAAACCACCATGTCTGTGAATGTTTTCTAAATAAGGCAGTTGTTTTTTATGTAGCCTGTTTTCCTTAAAGCAAAATGGGATGCAATTCAAAGCTGAAAATCATTTTTTTAAAGAGCCAGCAGAAGTCTGTGGGACCATTGCCTGCTCTTAAAACATGTTGGCTAATGGGTTACCACCTCCTTCTCAGAATAGCTAAAGTATGAATATTTTGCAACTGCATTCCCTGTCACAAAACATTCATGCATACCAGTGCGCTATCAAGAAGGGACACCTTTTACATTCCCCTTGCTAATAGCAACTCAAAACCCTTATTGTATGAGTCGGTAGTAGGTTACTGACTCGTAAAATTGGGTTGGTACATGCCAAAATGTGTTTTAAAAGTCCCAAACAGCCCATTGGGCCATTTGTGTCCAGTAAACTGTGTTGTACATCTGGCCCTCAGGTCCTGAGAGTTCTGTTAATTTTTTAATGTTGGAGTATATTGACATTATGTATAGTTGTGTTTGCCTAGAGTTTCCTGCAATGTATTAGTTTAACCTGTACTTGCTTTATTATTGTTTAGCCTCCTTTCTAAGTGTTTTCGTAGAGATTTCACCACAGTATGAGGAATCTGGGTGCCCACCTGTGTCCTGAGCAGTGCACGCAACCCATTCAGGAGTCCTTAAAATGAAAGTGGGGAAATGGTCTCTAATTGCTTCTGCAATACTATAAGGTGGTTAGATGGCCACAGTGTTTTGTGACTACATTTGGGAGTACAAAGGCTGTTGATTTTTTAAGAAATGTAAATGTAAACTTGTTATTGAAAGAATATCCCACTTCTAGGATTGATTTTTGTGTTATTCACCAAACAGCTTAGCTGAAATGAAACTAACCCATTCAATTTGGGTCTCTGAGTAGGTTTTATTTAGTGTCTGTATAATCATGTATTCAAAGATACTAATACTACTGCTACTACAACTATTACTAATAATAATAAATGTTGTTATTATTATTATTATTATTATTATTACTGTTGATGTTGTTATTGTTGCTATTGCTATTGTTGTTATACTTCTATGTATTTTGGTGCATTACTGAAATAATGTTGGGTGTGGAAGATTGTTTGTAATGGGACATATATTTTGGAAGCTGCTATTGAGGAATTGTTCATTGGTTGTTTATATTTGGCTAAATGTGGTGGGCATAACTTGTCAGTCCCATCCATGGGGGACTTCATGAGAGTTTGGGTATTGTTAGCAGGATTGAAAATAACAATTATTTTTCGTTATCTTGGTTATTATATAAAATAAAGGTGTCTCTGTTGTGTGTTAAACTAAGGAAGTATCTATACCTTTGTATGTTTTGGGTACTGATGTGGCTTGTCTTTCTATTTGCCTCTTTTTGCTGATTGTCCTTTTAGGTTTTGCACACAAGGCATTAGTCCAGAAGAAAAATGTGCTGATATTTGGGGGCATAGTTTTTGAAGATTGTTAGTGCAAGCTCTGTAGAGGTTGACTCAAAAAAACAAAAAGCCCCACTATCCATCATCCCTTTAAAATGAGTAAATGGCATCAGGCTTCTCGATCCTAGCTAGCAATGGGGACCCTTTCAAGCTTGGGTTAGACTCAAAATCAGGCAAAAAAGAGGTGTGCGAGTAAAGAACAGCATATTGTATCAAGAGACAAACAATAGAAAATAGAATATATCTCAGGGAAACATCTCTACTGTTGATGGAACACGTTGGCCATTTTTAACTTTATAGTCTAAACATGTAATTTTGTTTTTAATCATGACCATGTGATGCACACATTAAAAAGGTTGAGGAATGCATTGTGGACTCATTTTTAAATCTGCTTTTTGAGGGTATGGGACTAATTCTTGCAGTATGAAGACCTTGTAACATACTAGTTGCAGGATAGTTCCGTAGACATTTAGTTGGGATAATTTTACTACACTTACCTTTAAATATACTCAAACTATAAAAGTTGTTCCTGTTTGAATAGTAAAGTGCCAAATATGATGAATTAAGCTAGATGGTAAGCACTAGCCAACAGGCTTTTGAGACTATCCCTTTTTCAACAGTTGGGTATGTCCCTTGACACCGCATGTCATTCTATATACACACACACACCATTTTTGACTGACTTTGAATCTAACCAGAGCTTAAACAGGTTCCCCTAGCTGGCTAGGACTGGAGAAGCCCAATAACATTTACTCATTTTATTGGGGTGTAAGATAATGGGGCTTTTTGTTTTTGGAGTTTATATAGTGGACGGCCCCACTGGCTCTTCTTTCCTCTGTGGCTCCCTTCTTTGTGCCTTAACTGTAGAGGTTGAGACAACTGCTTTTTAAATTATGTACAACAACCATTTCTTCTAGCTCTGACATATTTGCCACAGAAGAGGGATGGTTGCAGAGTCTCATAATTTTTTTGTCTTTGTTCACTGTTGCTGGTTGTCCCTAATACTGGGTAGCAACATATTTTGGGCATTTCCAATAGGTTCTTGTAATAATTGTATTTTCTTTGGAAAATTTGTATCTGATGTAAGCTGAGAGCGGGTTCCCCTTTTAAGATGTTTGTGTAGTGTGGTTTATTTACTGACATTTTGATCTATAAAAATGTGGCAGTCTAAAATAAGATTTTTTAAAGCGGGAAATTCTTAAAATAATGAACAATATAATGTGATTTAAATACTCTCTTAATGTAGTGCAATTACTTGCAAACGTCTTGGATAGTATTTCCTATTGTCTGTTTTTTCATATGTTTTAAAAAACTGTTGAAATCATATAATGTGAATACATTTATGAGGTTGTATTTAATTTAAATATTTTAGATTGTTATGAGTTTTAATTTTATAGAGTTAAGTAAAATAAATGCTAGTCTACTTCTGTTTTTTCGTAGGTGGTTCTTTGGTTCAGAGTAATAGTCTCATCTGTCCTTGGGAAGAATTGGCAGGAGTGAGAAGTATGTGTAATATGCTCTATTTATGCTTTTGAAAAGCTAATTTTTTCTTCCTATAACTGCTGAAAGTTGGAATGTGATTGTGTAGCTAATTTATTATAACTGTTTTGGGTATCTAATTAAGTAAACATTGTCTTATTCTGGTGTGATAGGTAAGACACTTTAGTTGTTTGTTGGCCTGTGTAATTAGATAAACACTCTTTAAAGAAGTACATTTTTTAATAATATTTTGTAATTATTATTATTGAGATGATACATGTAATGTGCTACTATTTTTTCTAGAAAATAACTAATACAGTATCTCCAAAGAAAACAAAGCAATGCATATGGGGTGGGATTCTAAATGGGCACTCTATGCACTTGTGTCTCCATTTGGGCTGTTCATACTTTGTTTAAGCAACATTTCTTTCATTACACGCCGTAATTTATTTGTAGAACAAGGCCAAAAACACAGTTGTTTTTATATTTATAATTCCGTCTGGAAAGAGTCTACTGAACTGTCTACATTTAGTGATGAATATAATAGAACTAAGGTTGCATTATACTTTCTGAGATTTCTTACACACTGGCCATCTATCAAATGTGGGAATGTGTTGATTCATATGTGTTGTCTTACTTGCAAAACAGCTTCAATATGCTAATTTGGGCTGATTTTCTTATTTCATAACATATGCAATATCATTCCATCACTGGAGAGTAACAAAGAAAGAGGAACACTGAGGATTGCCCCCAAGGAGTGGCCACTTAAGGACTAGGCAATGATGGTCCAAAGGACATAATCTTGGGGGAGGAGTTGAAGGCCCACTTTCAAAGTCATGTTGGGGGTTCCTGGTGTAGATATAGCCAATCTTACACCTAACAATTGAGAGACAGGTATTAGTGACCCATGCTATTTGGTGCCAACAAGGACTGCACCTAAACCTATTGGTAGAATATGGCTTCTGCACATCATAATAGATGGCCAGTGAAATTACTACATTGTCATTGTGAACTGACAAATGTTGCTTACCACTCTGTTGGGGAATAAATAATTGTTAGACCTGACATCCTTTGTGTGGTCTTCCCCCAAACGTTTTGCCATCACCCCTCCTGTATTCATGTTTTTTTGGCATTAGGACTCTGTTCACTTTGACACTGCTAAACAGTGCTAAAGTGTTTGTGCTCTCTCCTTTACACATGGTAACATTGGCCTACACCTGATTGGTATGTTTAATTTACATATACATCCATAGTAAAGCGGTACTACATGCACTCAGGGCCTGTAAATTGCATGTTACTGGTAGGTCTGTAGTAGTTATTGTGCACCCCACCCCCCAACTAAAGTAGCACTTCAAAACATGTCTCCAGTCTGACATTGCAGCATGTAGTGCAGTTTTAAACTGCCAATTGCCCTGGTAAAAATCTTTCTCTTTTAATACATGTAAGTCACCCCGAAGGTAGGCCTATAGGGCAGGCTGCATTTTATTTGAACAGGAGGATATTAAGGTTTGGGTTTTACAAGTGCTGGTAGAGAAAAATACCTACATTCATTTTTTACTACAGTAAGGCTTATCTCTCCCACTGGATAACATTAGGTTACCTTATTACATTTGAGAGGTGGTAATTATTAATTAGGAACAGATAGACAGATAGAAATATAATGCTTGGACTGAAATAAATTGTATTTTAAAATTCTCTTTAAAGGTAAAGTCAGATTTTATATCACAATTCTGACAATGCCACCTTTAGAAAGCTGGCATTTTCTTGCCCTAACCATTGGTGCCTGCTGTCAGTGTCCTGGGTCACATGACTGTAAATGGCTCTACTGCTTGGGATTTGTGTATTCCCGCCATACAGTCAGACAAAGGGTACTGGGTGTAGGCAGGGTGGGCTAACCTGCCAGGAATGCTTGGAGCGGAGCTGTTCCCTGCCCCGGTTATATTTCAAAGGGGCTTGCCTCCAGCATACACAAAGGAACCTGACACTAGTCTTTTGTCACCTCAGACGTTTTGGAGCTTTGGCAGGAGAAGGGAGACCTTTACAGACCTAGAAGTGGGGGTAGTTTAGGAATGCCCCCCCCATTTTAAAGGGAGGCACCAGGTATAAATCTTGGACCCTGAGAACACCTCTTCAGTATACTCCTCGACCTGTAGACATTAGAAAAGAAGGGATGTCTTGCTCCTCAGAGGAATGCCCTGTTGCTTGAGCCTGCCTTGCTCCCCATAGAAATGCCCTGTTTCTACCAGAGGACTGTCTTGATGCTTGAGGACTACTTTGAGCCCCCCTCAGAGGGTTTTGCTGCTGCTTGACGACTGTACCCCTCTCTGGGAAGGAACTCTGGACCTGTTCCCTTCATCCCAGTCTAACCTGAGTGAATTCAAAGGTCCTGCAACTGCTCAGCTGTCTGCTGCACTGGACCTGCCTCAGTCTAGCTGGTCTCTGCTGGAGTGAGTTCCTGATCCCCAAAAGTTGCCTCTCCGGGTCCTGGGGCACTGGTTGGCACCAAGTGAACTCCTCCTGTGAAGAAAGGTTAAAACCTGAAGTTTTGGGCTCTTTGCAACCAACAACAAACTTGTTCACACCAAGACTCTGACACATACAATGACCACCACTACAAAGCTCTGCTGAACCCAACTCTCTATCTGCTCCTTGCGGCCTCTTCCACTGTGAATGGAACGTTTAGTGCTGGACTTGGAGAAGATAACTTTTTCAGGGGGTG
This sequence comes from Pleurodeles waltl, assembly GCF_031143425.1. Lineage (NCBI taxonomy): Eukaryota > Metazoa > Chordata > Amphibia > Caudata > Salamandridae > Pleurodeles > Pleurodeles waltl. The sequence goes on from NC_090445.1 coordinate 936,861,455, forward strand.
TAATCTGTATCTGGCCCATGCTCCATTGTGGTTGGCTTGAACATGTAACTATCCTCCAGTCTAGCATGATCAGAGAACTGCTGGGAAGGCTTTTGTTCTCAGCATAAAGACAACCCTAACATATTTACATGCAATGCTTCTTTGTCATGAAAACATTTTAATCCGTTAACTCACAGGCAATGTAATTAAAGTAGAAGTTATTTCAAGAGGGCGCACTCAAGGATCAGAAATATCAAAATCGTTCCACTATTTTTAAGTTCTTTTTTATTATGATATGATATCCCGAATCTTATAGACTTCCGTACGCATCCAAAACATTGTTCTTCTCCTTTTAAGATCTTTTAAGATCTGATGCATGGAACCTTATAGTGCCTCTTAGTGAGATAGTTACATTACTTTCTGTAATGTACAACACAGGTCTACATGGCCATTTTGTTTCTTATGGAAAGATGAGGTATCAAAAATGTCCATAGTGAGCACAAAGTAAAACCAAAACTGAAGACCAGTTCTATAACATGCCTGGAATTCGCCGAATAAGGCACAACCTTGATTCCATGGTATATGCACATGTTGGTTTGATTCCTGCTAATGCAAAACCATTTACAAAAATCGCTTTTTCACTCAATGACTTAGAAGGCACATAATTAATAAATGTTTTCCCTGCAAGAAACAACATTTTAGTGCTGTCAGGTTAATGTGTATACATTTCTTTCTTAGGAAACATTTGTATTCCTTTTGTGTCAACGTGTGTTAAAATAGACATTGCATGCATTACGCGGGTCTCCTTCATTTTTTTGAGACCCTGCATTCAAACCTAGAATTGAAGCTCAAGTTACACAAATGCAGCATTAGCAAACTGTGAATTAGGGCCTCCACAACTTGAACACAAACTGCCTGTCCCTTGTACAGAGTACAAAACATGCTGTATTTTATCATGGCAACCTATGATAAACGTTGCACAGGAAGTCTATTAACGGAGCTCTAAAACTATTTTAAATTACCAGTTTTGTTTATGTGGTACCATGAGGATAAAGAAACCTTTGACAAAGGGTCAATATAAGTTGTCTTGGCCCAGTAATCGTACAGAGTTATACCGACAACTCCACAGAAATCCCCAATTTAAATGTCCCAGTGAGTACACTGACAATTCAGTGATAATTGCTATGCTTCGTCCTGACGCGAATAATGTGTATTGCTGATAGACATTAGTATGCTTTAGAAGGGTCAAGTCATGTAATGAACTCGCTGTTCCGCCTCCTATAATAACAACCACACAAATGCAAAGTATAAATGTTCTCAGTTGATTATACAGTGCCCATAAACCTGCAAGCACGTAATTAAAGAGCCATATTACAAAGGCTTTAAAGATACACATAAAGGCCTTCAGCTGACTATAGCAAGAAATGCTCTCCGCTAGATATATAATTTTATTTCTCAGTGGCGCATTTTAAAACAAATAATGTTGATGGGTGCATGTTAAAAGACTATTCAAACACGTTTACAAACAAAACTAGTCAGTCTTGAGCCATTGGAAATAAATAAACTAATGACCCCAAAAAAGAATGTTTCTCATATTTGCCACGCACTTATTCAATGAAAAGGAAAACACAGTGAACTGCATTATATATTCAGTGTTCTCAGGCAAATTAGGTGCCTGTCCCTGCTAATCACCTTCCCTGTACCCCAGCTGACAAGTTAGAGCGGAAGCACGTGGTTGGGTGCACCCTTACGGGCCTGCACGCCTACGCTTCGGCTATGGCACGGCTTGCTTCTCATGTCCCAGCCCTATATGACAGTATGGTGGTGCGGTGGCCGACCCTCAGTTTCTGACCTATTGTAACACAAATGCTAAGAACGGGCAGTTAATACTTCGTTTGCCCTGAGTCCCAGTAAGCCGATGATGATGTATCTGGCCACAGAGTGTCCGCAGTTCTTTTGAGCTGTCTCGCCCTGACTATCTTAGTGGCAGCTTATCTGGTTTGGGAGGCATGAACAAAATGGTTTCCCGGGGTAGTTTGCTTTCTCTTCCTTTATCGCAGTGCCACCACCAGCACTGAAATTATGCCCTTGAGTCCCAAAATATATAAGCTACGATTGGTGATCACTTAATCTTACGATCGCAATAAAGAAGCAACTGTAATCAATATGTGATCGCGAAGGCACGACGGCCCCATCACAAGCTCGAAGGTGAGGACCAGTAACAAATCAAATTTGTCTCTGATAATACCAATATTAAAAAGTCTGATGACCTGATCGCAAAACTAATAATTTGTGAATACCAGCTTAAGTGGCGCAATTAAAAAAATTAGAGATCCCATAGATCCCACTTCTTGCTCCTTGTGTCACTTATAAGATTATTTCCCATAAATGCCCTTCCGAGTAGTCTAGGAGAGCACAATAAAGAGAATTCTCCCAGCCGTGGTCCAGAGATCCAGGAAAATAAAAAACTAGAGGAAGGGCTTGTGAGGTTTATGGAGGTAATGCCTTTAAGGTCACATTGTGCAGGAGCATGAGAAGAAAGAAAAGATTAGAAATAGACTGAGATACAACCAGGGAGTTGGCAGGGGATGCCACCAAAAGTCGCTTTTCCTTTCTCCTGCACATCAGTTTTCCACATCATGCTGAGCACCTCACACAATATTATCAGTAAAGCCAAACCAAAGTGACTTGTATGTACCCAAAATAACCTGGAATTGAGGGAGTCCTTAGGTCAGGAAACTCCACTGAACGCTTCCACTGGGGAAGCACATATATCACAAGGCATTCTGTACAACATTCTTTTGGCATGCACTTGGCTCTCTCCTGTTCATCCACAGAGAAGCACTGGGCGTGACAGCACTCTTTGCAAGAAGATTAGTAAACCATAAACAATAGGGTTTCTAAGGAAGTTGATCACACTGTCAAAGCCGAGGCATTTTATTATGGTTTAAGCTCTGGAATTTGAAATGAGAAGCAGCCCGAACTGTAACTGCTGAACGAGGTCAGGCATTCCAAATGAGAGAAAGAGTCATTATTGAGAGAAAGGGAAACTCAAGTCCAGTAGGATTTCTACAGTCCAGCACACAAAGCCCAGATTAAAGCTCATATTCAGAATCTGCACAAGGTGCCCTCGTGGAGCATCAACAAGATGACCCTGGTAAAGCAAACGAGATGAAGTTAAGGCCATTGAAAGAGATCCAACAAAAAAGTGGAAGCAGAATTTGCTAAGCATAAAACCACAGTGATGAGGGTGGAAATAACCATGGTGAGCAACATAATCCAAGGCACGAAACGTAGAGCGTGAGCATAGTAGTGTTATGTTGGCACCAATCTAAAAGTAGTTTTGATACAGTATGACTCGAGCTAAAAGACTATGGCCCAGATTTAAGAGGGCTAGCGCCATTAAACTACACATTAGCGTAATTGTTTTGATGCTAATGTGGCATTAGATGGACAAAAACGTCACAGCAGATTACAAAGTGGCTCAATGCATGCATTGCGCCACTTTGTAACCGCTTGTGCCACATTATGCCTGCGCCAAACATAATGTATGCAAGGGGGGCATTCCCCATTACAGGGGGAATGAAGAAATGGCGCTAACAGATTTCTTTGTGTCATTTTTCCAGCATTTTTAACTTAACGCCTACTCAGAGCAGTGGCGCAGCACTTTTCTTAAATATGCCCCTAAATACAGAACACAAATCACATTTTGATGAAGATCAGAACATTATAGCCCTCATTAGATAGAAAACGGTGAAAGCCTGTAATTACCTAATATGGTCACTGTCATTTCTGCTGGTTACTTCAGCTTGGTTTTTTGGGGGGAATACGAGTGGCAAACCGAGGATATCATCAGAAATGATGAGTTATAGGTGGAAGGGGTAGAGACAGTCCAGCCTTCTGATGTACTTTTTGATTTTTTCCCAGTATTGTACTCAGAAACTCCACCTGTAGTCCTGATTCTCTGGGTAATTCCTCATCTTTTCCAAGTATTTTACCCAGAGACTCCATGTGATTCTTGCAGGTAGAGTCTTTGGGTGACACATGACAGGTCCTTGGTTTAACCACAGAACTTGTAGTCCTGAATCGGACTTTAACTCCTGCTACCAGTGAATAACGATTACTGCAACATCATAATGAGGCACACTATGGGGTAGTCACCCATAGCATAACATCACAGCGAAACCTCATCATTAATATTCTGGGTGCTTAGAATGGAGAGAGACACCGCAATCAGTGTGTGTACACATATGTAGCTTGATTTCTTGATAGTGATTTAGGCAAAAACTGTTTTTTCACACAAACTGGAATGACTTCAAAACTCTCAATGATGGCCTTAAATTGCATCATCTTGGGATATTGTAAATATAAGCCACCTGCTTACCTCAGGGTCTGAAGTCATGTAAAAAGGAGCATATGAGAGAAAGGTATTGCCACATCTACCATAATTTTTTTTTTTTTTTTAAATATATAATTACTGAACTTTATGTTGCCTGTTATGTTTTGCTTCTAATAATTTTGGATCTCTTATTATTTTATGTGTCTAGTGTTTAGAAACCTAGGGCCATATGTACGAAAGCTTTTTCCCATAGACACAGAATGGGTAAAATCCTTTCGTACATCTGGCCCTTAGTGAGTATCATTACTGGTCTCTTTTTATAGAGATCGCATGCAAACAAGGGAATTGTCCTGCCTGTCCCTTAGGGTAAACTCTTCATCTACTTGTAATATTGTCTGTGGGATCTGCTGAGGTGCCCCTGCAAATAATACACCCTGTTTATACTAGTGATAAAGTAGAAACATTAGCCTGGAAATTAAAACTGTGTGAATGGAAGTACCAAGGCTTAACTGTTCCTATTTGATTTGTCACAATTACACACATCTTCACCTACACCAATCCGGCCTTTTGGGGAATAATACAAGTTCCATTTACCTTATCCTCCTGTTAAACCCATCCCCTTCATATCACTATGCCCATCAAAAGAATAATAAATACATATCACTCAACTAGTCCATTATTTACAGAAAATAATACCTTCTGCAGTCCTGGACTGTCCATGATCAACAGCTCTGGTCACCTTCAGCTAAATTGTGTTGGTTCTGAGGGAATCGTGGAATGCTTGAGCATTAAAACTGTACTGCTCAGTAGTTCAAAACGTGGGACCATTCTACATCAAAAGAATTAGATTTGTGCTTCAGGGCTAGGGTTGTCTTCTCCACTTCCAACTCACTCCAGACTCAGTGCAGCCAGTCCGACCAAAGTGGGAAAAAGGGTTGTCCCCAAATTGCTATTGACCAGGGGGAGTGCTGTAAATCAAAGTAAGCATATGGAAAGAGCCTGATGCTCTACATCCACTCTAACATTTGTCATACTTGGTCCAGTCCCATTCATGCATTTGGGGTCTGATACCACTACATTGCACCCGTACAATGTGTTTCCCTTTGTAATGGGTTGTTCCGGTTTCTGGATGAGATTGCAGAATTTCATTGGTAAGGCTTCCCAATATTGATATCCTGTGGAAAGGGTTGTCTTTAAGTTCAGCTCCTCAAGGACAGATATTGTTACAGATGGATGCTTTATTGCCGAATATGTAGCTGGTTTTCTGTGGCCCAATTGAGAGAGCATTTTTGAATATTTACTGAGCGGTGAGTCAAATACTTGGATCCCCCAAGCCTCTAGAGCTGCTTTTTGTGAATATATTTTTATTTCAGTTTCTCTGTTCCTGGGGGCTAGCCTCACTGTTCTTTCACATCTTGGTTTTGGCCTGATCTAAACATAACTGATTCTTTGGCTGAAGAAATCGTCTCCAGTCTTGGGAGCGCTGAAGCAATAACTGGTTTCCCCTATATCAGATGTCACCACAGCCTCTTGAGGTGTATTTTGGATAAAAGGAAAGCGATGCCAAATCTTCATCATCCTGCAGTAAATTGAGTTGGGGCTTAAGTCTGCATTTTTTTTGGGATACATTCACTTTTGAATGCAGTGAGACTGTTACTAGAACTGCTTTGGTTGAGCCACCAATTTCATTTGGTGCAGTTCCAACTATATTTGCGTTCCATAAAGTCTAGGGGTTGGCACACAAATGGGGCCATTTTAGTGGGATTATTGTCCTCCCGTGAAATAATGAGGTTCCGTCTATTGAGAGAGCTTACATTCTGAAGGTCCCCCTTTTCATTGCTTGAGTTATTAAAATTTCCTATCGGTTTCTCTGTTTGTGTAAAATCTGAAACACATAGCAGATGGCTCTCTGGCTCTTGCACAGTAGTTCGAAGTCCTCACACTAACAGTGAGTAGAACTTAAAGTGGCTGTGTTGCTGGTAGAAGAAGCATGTTCTGGCTCCTTTTCTTTGTTAGTTAATAATTGTGCACTTTCGTCAAGTTTGTGACTAATGTCTGTGTCATCGTGCCTTGATATCTGGAGGGGGCCCTGGGGTTCTTTATTCATTTTGAAAACCGAGTGAAATCTACAGGCCTGTTTCAGCCGGTGTTTTGCTTTTTTATTCAATTTCTTAAGCTCATTTTCGTGGGGAGTACGGGTGATAAAGGCATTGAGTGATATCTCTTCTTGATTTTTGGTTGAACCCATAACTATTTTGGGCGTGTGACCTCCTAATATTAGGCTAAGGTGACGCGTAATAGGGCAGTGACATCTACTTCCCTCAGAGGTTGACTCAAATCTTTTGACTCAGACAGAAGCAATGAGATAATCAAATCAAACAATGAGAACCAATAACCATAAACAATAATAATATGCAATAGTGAGTCAGTAATTTATACACACCATGACCTACGTGGTCATGAATCACCACACCAATTTAGTAAAGTTTAAACATTTATAGCCATTAAATTGACAGTGCTAAGGTCACATAAATGATGAGCAAAACCAAATGATAGAAATACAGAAACAACACAGGCTGTCCAAAGTGTCTGAAGAATCTCAATCTTGTACATGAAATTACCATTAACCACTCCTAAAGAATTATACAGAATAACAACTGCAATATTTGGAAAATAGCAACAAAATTAATTAGTTGTGCAGTTGAATTAATCACAGTCAATTAATAATCGTTTAATCAAATAATTGGGTCAGACATCCGAGCTCTAAAACTCTAATTCGAAAAGCATGTGTGGGCTAGGCTTTGTTACATGAAAAAATTGGGAATAAGACAAAAATTAATGTTGAAAAACATCTAACTATGGCTGTTGCACTTTTTGCCTTACGCAGGGTCATCCCCAGTCTTTTTGCCTGCTTCCTCATGGTTTTTCTGACCTCTCGCTGTTGGCTCTAGGACTCTGAGCACTTTATCACTGCTGACCAGTGCTAAAGTGCAGGTGCTCTCCCATCTAAAGTTGGTATGATTGGCTTATACCTAATTGGCATATTTAATTTATCTATAAGTCCCTTGTACAGTGGTATCTCTATACCCAGGGCCTGTAAATTCAATACTACTAGTGGGCCTGCAGCGCTGCTTGTGCCACCCACTGAAGTGGACTTTTAAACCTGTCTCAGGCCTGCTAGCGCAGGGCCTGTATGTGCAGTTTTCTGCCACAGGGACCTGGCATCTAAAGTTACTTGCCAGGCCCAGAACTCCCCTTTTACTACATGTAAGTCACCCATAAGGTACGCCCTAGATAGCCCTATGGGCAGGGTGCCATGTATGTAAAAAGGCAGGACGTGTGCCATATTGCATGGCCTGTCCTGGTAGTGACAAACAGCCTAACTTGGTGTCTCACTGCTGTGAGTGCTGCCTTATCATAGGATTGCATTAGAAATGCCCTGCCTTATGTGTAAAGGGTATTGTCTGCTTTATGAGGGGTAGCGTAGGCGTGTTTGGTATGGTTGTGATGGTGATAATAAATACTGCTTACTGGTGTGGGTGTATTTTTTATTACTATCACAGAAATGCCACTTCTAGAAAGTGCGCATTTATCTGTACTTATGACTCTGGTGTTTTGCAGCTTGACTCCAATCCACGTCTGGGCAGAGTGACAGTTGGGGCTTTGTGCATACTTTTCAGACAGCCTATACACAGGGAGGGTGGAGGTGTCACAGAGGTGCATCTGCCTACTGAATAGTCTTCCTGGGCTGAGAGAAGGGAGAGGCGGGGCACATCTGCATTTGTAAAGACTGTGCCCTGGCCTCAAACAATAGGGTCGTTAACCCCCCACTGATGTTTGGAGCCTGTGCTGAAAGGAGAGAGGGGGCACTCCCAGAACCAGTTGTAACTGGCTGGAACCTCCTCTCCCTACCATTGTAAAACACTGGAAGAACTGACTATAAGTACAGGGGAATTTTCCCCACAATTTAGAGACTCTTGGAATCATCTTGGAACTGGACACCAAAGGCTGAAAGGACTCACCAGGAACCGTCATGGACTGCTGTTGCTGCTGTGCTGACCTGTGACCTGCCTGGTCACTGTGAAGGGCTTGCCACTTGCTGCCTTTACCTTGTGCTGGCCTGTAGCTGGGCCCTCCACCTGAGGACCTTGTCTTAAGATTCTGCTCCCCAGGGGCAGGGTGCTGTGGCCCCTGACCCCTGCATCCATTTCTTCACGAGGGGTGCTTCTCCGTGGTTGCGGCTGCCATAGCGCTGATTGCAGCGCGCTTATGGAGCCTTGGGAACTCATAGGCTCCTTGCTGCATTGTGCCCCTTTAAATAAGATCACTGCAGCAGCCCGGAAAGCTGGAAGAACGCTCACGCACTGCATCAGGTGCAGGCGAGTGTCTGCTCGGGCCCCAGGAGGCGTCTGATCTTCTTGTGGCTTCACGGCAGGACCAGGGGAAGGCGCGCGGAGTGCCCCCCCCCGGCCTCTGCGTTAGGAGCAGGACGCTCCTTTTCTGCTGTTAGCTAAAAAGGGCATTATTGTGCCCCCCCAGCTTGGTGGAAGGGCCAGTGGAGGCCCAGGGGGTCCCCAGAGATCACAGGTCCCGGGAGGGGCCTGTCATTAAACCAGAGGGGGTGCGTGGTGCCCCCTCCTGCCCTAAGTTGTTTTTGCTGGCTTTGGCCCCCCTCGTGAGGGCCGGTTGAGGCCCTAGGGGGCCCCCAGTAATCACGGTCCCCGGAAGGGCCTGGCTTTAAAAGAGAGGAGGTGCATGTCACCCTCCTCTGACCCCAGAGTATAAGGGAGGCCCCCGTTTTGCGCATGGGAGCGCCGGGGGCCCCATTGTTCGCCTTCTAGGCACTGGAGGTGCCTTCATCCAACCAGGTACTGTTTAAAGGACCAATATAGTTGCAATCCAAAGTTCTTTCTACAGGCTTTTGTTTGATTCATATATTACCTACCTGCGTTTGATGTTTTTACATATGTGTATGCAAATGTTCCTTTTATGGACATGCTTGCTAATATGTTTTTCTAACTTGTCATATGTTTTCTAATGTTCTTACTATGGGCATTTTATGATATTCTTATGACAAGTGCTGTGATGTAATAACGTGTTTTCTTGACTACTGCTTATGTTGCAGAATACTGAGTAACCTGTGTGTAATGTGTGACTACTGCTAGGCTGCAGAGTAACTAATGTGTAACGTTCTGACAACTGCTAAGGTAGCAGGATAGTACTGATATGTGATGTTTGGTCTGATAATTGCCTTGTGTACAATACAGTATATTTTCATATAATCTGGTGTTGTGTTTCCTTTGTGGTGGGGATATTGCGTCACATGTGTTGTGTGTGTTGTGCAAACGCTTTACACATTGCCTCCGGGTTAAGCCTGACTGCTCGTGCCAAGCTACCAAGGCGGTGAGCAGGGGTTATCTTGGACGTGTAACTCCCTTGCCCTGACTAGAGTGGGTAAGTTTTGCCTGGCTGAGGTGCATACCCTAGCCAACCAGAAACCCCATTTCTAACAATGGCGCTAACAGAAATGCGGTTGGATTTCTAGAGGGAAAAAACTTGCAAAGAAAAAAGCAAATGCACATTGGTTATACCTTTCCTAAATAAGCTAGCAGCTTGCAGAGTCTTTATCAGCTGAGCACAGGAACAGTAGGTCTTCAGAGATCAGTATCAGGAACATGAAAAGGGAAAACGGTTCAGTAATGTTGGGTCTAATGCAACTGAACTGTTATAATCATAAGTAGCTGGACAGAAGAGCTGACTAGCAGAACTAAAGTGAACAGAAACTAAACCAAATCCTGCTGCACAGGAAGCTAAACAGAACGTGACTCTAAATGGAACTGAACATACATCATCTGAAACTTGCTAAATTAAAGTGCCAAAAATCACTTGCTAAGATTCTGTTGGACTTTCTGTTGGACGAGACTATGAGGTGTGATGGTGAGCGGCCAATTACATTTCATGAGGGCTTCAGTTCTATCTTTTTTCATTCTTCGTATTCTCCTCTCCAGTCTGCATTTCCATGTAATAATTACATTGTTAAAACAGCAGCACAGAACATGACATTTAGCTAACGTTGCTTCCTTTCAGAAACTAAGGCTCATTGTTAAAACTTGCAATATTTATCACAAGGAAGTACAGAAAGAACAGGACAGAGAAAGCGGTAGATTTCCACTGTGAGCTTTTAATAAACAATGTTTGCAAAAGCATTTCAGTAAAGTCAGCATAACATTTTAACACTGTGCTTTTGGAAAAATGCTAAAACGTAAGCCTTTTCACTAATGCTAAATCCATGAATAATAAAACAATACTAATATTCAAACCATGGTTAGTACATTATTTCTCAATTAATAATAATTTCAAATCATTAGTTTTGCAGTACATGTGGGTATAATTAACCAAAATACATTTTTCACAGTCATTTATTATTTCTTATAGAATTCTACGCAGTGGACACCATGTTGACCACAATTTTAACATACACGTTATCTTTCTCTAACACACTTTTTCTCTATTTAGGCATTTCTCCAATGTAAATCATTTTGTTTTGGTTACACATATTTTATTAATAATGTTTGTTCTCTAACAGTCCCTCCTCTGATGACAATATGTGCCATCATAAAAGAACATACACTTAATTAATGAGACAATTGAAAGTTTAGTTTGTTTAGAAAATCTACAGTTAGGCTTCACCATTCTTCAAACTTTCTCAAATAACTAAATTATCTGTTTCTTAGATTTTCAATTTCTATTCCTTCCCTCCTCTGTTTATTTTTCATCATTTGTAATTGTATGAATCGCTACAGTTTGTAAAATCTGATTATAAAAATGAGACACACAACCACTATTGATAATGATTTCAGTATCATTGCTACAGCACCATGACCAGGATTTCACAACCAGTTTCCCATTTTAGTGAAACTTTTACCTATATTTTCCAATATACTTGGTTGTTTCAGTCCTTTAAGTCAGAATTCAAATTTGTCAAATTTCTAATATAATTTCTAATTTCTTTATTGTTGTTTGGGATAAAAGTGCAACAATGTTGTGCCTTCAGCATCTGACATATTTTGCCCTCTTTTGCTAAAAGGATGTCTAACGTAAGACGATTCTGAAGAACCATCAAACATACCGCAGCCATTTCGGTGTCCATAAGAAGTATGGCCCCAGAAAAATCTGTTAACATATTGTCCACAATGACTTTCTTATTTTCATTTCAATCAGAACAACTCACACAGAAGAAATAATTGCTCCAAATATATCCCCAATTATTTCTGAATAAGGTGTTCTTTTTGATCTTGGTCTTAAACTCTCATGAGTATCATTGATGTTGTCAATCAGGTACATTTTAGGGAAAACCACTCCCAGATAACAGGTTCCATACCATCCCTTAGGAAGAGCATTATAGGCATTTCTTTCACAGATGTAATATACACCTGGAATTGCAGGATCTTATCATAAAGCCCCATGTATTCTTAAATAGAAATACATGTCTGCATTCACTCGTTCCCACAAATTTAGTATCAGTTCTGGATTGAGGTCTCTAAATCAAAGATTTCCTATCTGTTACCATTCTAAAGCAAACTTCCCTTGTATGATAGTCACATTCTATGCATAATCATTCTTGTGATTGTGTTTTACTAAACGCTTTTCTATTTTCTGCTTCATTGCCTTTCATTTATCATCAGCCTGATTCAGGAAACTCTTCTCAATTGGTGAACGTACATGCCAGGTTATTTCTATGTCATAGGCTGTGCCAACTGTCAGTATAGGTTCAAAGAAACCTCCTACAATGTCTATGTTTCTAGCTTTAGCAATACTACTCAGGTGTGGGTGAACTGAAACAAAAGAAAAGACTATGGTGGTCATTCCGACCTCGGCGGTCTTTTTTCCAGACCGCCGAGGCCGGGGGAGACAGAATACCGCCATTGCCGGTGGTATTCATGCCTCCCTATTCCGACATTTCCACTGGGCCAGCGGACGGTAACAGCGTTACCGTCCGCTGGCCCAGCTGAAATGGCACATCAACATTGCCGCCGGCTCGTAATAGAGCTGGCGGCAATGTTGATGTGCAGCGGGTGCAGTAGAACCCGTCGCGCATTTCACTGCCCGAGCGCGACGGGGCTACGCCTGGGGGCCCCTGCACTGCCCATGCCAAGTGCATGGGCAGTGCAGGGGCCCCCAGGGGCCCCGTGCGTCCCCTTCCCACCAGCCTTTCCATGGCGGTGTCTACAGCCACGAACAGGCTGGCGGTCGGGGACTCATAATCCCCAGGGCAGCGGTGCTTGCACCGCTGCCCTGGGGATTATGCCCGCCAGGCGGAAGCCTGGCGGGAAAGTGAAGGGGCCGGCGGTATGACCTGGCTTTTCCGCCACGGTCATAATTGCTGGCGGATCACCGGCAGCCTGTTGGCGGTGTTACCGCCAACATACCGCCGGCCGCCAGGGTCGGAATGACCCCCTAAGTCAAAATTTGAATACAAATACTGTATGTGTTCCTGATTATAAAGTGGTGTTAATAAAAGACTACAACTAATCCCATATGTTAGTGGTAAACTATAATATGTAATCCCTTCTTGCACTGAGGAAGCAATTTGTGCACACACATAACATCCTCTCACATCCATAGTCTCAACATATTCATACAGAGAATGATAGAAAACATTAGATGAATGATCTCCATATGAACTGTCTAAGTGTAAGTAACTCTCATTCTTATAAAACTTGTCTAACTCAGAAAGTGTAGTAGTCTCTTGTACAGGAGAAAATGTATAAGTACTTTCAGCTTTATCAGTAACACTCCTGCTTATGAATAATAACAAACTTTTTTTATTTTGTATCTTTATTTATATTTTAATGTAGGCATTTACAACATAACAATGTATTCACCTTGTTGCAAACATATCAATCACTTGATGTACTTTAGAAGGTCGCATACAGTAAACAGTACTATACATTTCCACCTTACTCTGAAACATCTGGTCGTTAATCTAGCCACAATAACTACACATGTTCGTGCGATACAATTTTACTCCGCCCCATCAGAATGTCCCTCCCGCTTCTGGTTCCCCTGTTTCCTTTCCAATAAGGTAGCGGCTATAGGCCTCCCAATATTTCTTCGGCCTAGTGGCAGGGGAGAGCATCTCGTTATAGTTGTCTGTCTGTGTATTACAATATGCCATATCTCTATGCCACTCAGCCACTGTAGGAACTGGGCCGCGATCCCATCGCATTGCTATTCGCCGTTTGGCTGGTAGGAACCCCATTGCCACTAACCTGCGACTTTGCGCCGCTAATTGTTTATCCTAGCCCAAAAGTGCCGTCAGCGGCTCACAGGTCATTTGCACTCCAACAATATTGTTTAGTTCCTGCGTCACTGCCCTCCAAAATTGCTGCATCCCCTCACACCACCAAGACATGTGTAAGAATCCAGCCTGTTCCTCCCCACATCTGGGACAGTTAGCTGTCTCTCATAAACCATATTGATAGAGTCGCAGGGGGGTATAATAGACTCTATTTAGATATTTAAAATGTATTAGACGGTGTCGGCCGTTCAAAGGATATGGAACGCGTTCTAGAGCAGCAGTATCGCCACTGGGCATCTGAGATCTGCACCTCCAACTCTCTCTGCCATTCCAGACGAGCTCTTGACAACTCGTGCTCCCTTGACCTCTGAACATGTGCATAGAGACAAGAAATCAGTCGGCGAGGCTGGTTTCCCAACAACACCACCGAGAGAGCATGCACCTCTGGGGGCTCTTGCATACCGTCTCCCAATAATTCCGTCAAAGCGTGTCTCACCCTGTGATATTGATATCGGTGCAAGGAAGTTGAGGTCTCCGTGTCCCTCGTTATTACGTCCCAGGTCTTCACTATGCCCTCTTCGAAGATGTCGCCCATCTTGTCAATGCCTATTTCTCGCATGGACTGCACCAATCTACGGTCTCTCCCAGGAGGGAACCAGGCACAGCTCTCTACCGGGTCATGCAGAGAATATAATAATACCAGTCCCTGCTTGCTAATGAGCTCGTGCCATGCACGCGTAACCAAGTTTAGGGATGCAAATTCCTTATTTCGTCTATGAGGGGTATGGAACAACCTACTACTCAGCTGCTCTGGGGCAGCCAACTCCCTCTCAATCTTTAGCCACAGGGCCTCTCCTGTCCCATGAATCCAGTCCTGCGCCACTGCTACATGCGCTACTATGTAATATACCTCAAGGTCTGGGGCACCCAAGCCCCCCATCTCATATGGAAGCGTCAAAGTTGGACAATTCACGCGAGGCACTTTTGTTTGCCCATGCCAATTTAATTAACAATGTTTTCAAGGCAGCAAAATATGTCTTCGGCATGACAATCGGTATATTTTGAAACAGGAATAAAAAGCGTGGCAAAACCACCATTTTCATCAGCGCTATGCGTCCAAGTAATGACAATGGAAGTTTGATCCACCTCTCCACAGCCATCGACAATTTTTTCAATGCAGTTTCAAAATTATCCTCTAGCACTCTCTTAGGGTCAGTATGTACCTGTATCCCCAAATATCTTACTGTGTTCGTCTCCCACCCTAGCGGGAAGCCCACATCAACCTGCATTGTTACTGAAGTCAAGGGAAACACGATGGACTTATTCCAATTTATTACTAGCCCTGACAAAAAGCCAAATTTTATAATCTCCCAGAGCATTGGGGCAACATTACGCTCAGGATATTTGATGTACAGTAAAGTATCATCTGCGTACGTAGACAAAACAAGGGTGTAACTTTGAAACCTGAGACCCCGGTGTCCATGGTACTCTCTTAATGCGCACGCCAGGGGCTCCGCCACCAATGCATATAACAGGGGAGACACGGGCATCCCTGTCTGGTACCCCCTCGTAACCCCAAACGCTTCCGTCACCGTACCATTGATGCAAACTCTGGCCCGGGGATCACTGTACAATGTAAAAATCAGTTGAAGGAAGGTGTCACCTACACCAAATCTGCGCAAAGCCGCCCTCAAAAACTCCCATTCTACCGAGTCGAACGCCTTTTCGGCATCCAGGAAGACTGCCACTGCCCTCAACTCCGGGTTAATATTTTGGATAGTGCCAAATAATGTACGAAGATTCATGGACAGATTGCGGCCGGGGACAAAACCAGCTTGCTCAGGCCGAATCAAACGTGGCAACACCCTAGCCAAGCGATCAGCCAAAATCAGAGCAAAATTTTTTACATCTACATTTAACAGTGATAATGGCCTATAAGAGGAACAGTTTTCACAGGGGTACCCCGGTTTGAGCAGGGCAATAATCACAGCTTCTCTCATTGATGGGGGCATGCTTCCTTTCTTTACCATTTCATCATATACGTCTTTTAACTTTCTGAGTAGTAGGTGTTGATATGCTTTGTAGAAGTACACTGTCAGTCCATCGGGACCAGGAGCCTTTCCCTGCGCCATACCCCCTAGCGCCTTCAATATCTCGCCTAGAGTCAAAGGTGCACTGAGAGCCTGTGAGTTTGGGTTTTCCCTGGAAGAGTATAATGATTGATAGTATTCTCAGAATCTATCAGCTATGCATTCAGGATCTCTTATTTCCTCTCCCCCCTCAGACTGTATGGTTACGATTGTATTTTTGCCTCGCTGGGGACGTACCAAACCCGCCAGTACTGCTCCCGGTCTGTCTCCCTCCCCATATACTCGGGCTGTGGTGTATTTACCCAAGTGTTGTATTTCTGTATGAGTTGTCTCCTGGTATTCTTGTATCTTAGCATGAATTTGGCTCAACACGTTAGCATCTGCAGTGTCTCTGTGGTCCTGTTCTAGTTGTGATAAGTCGCTTTCTAGCTGTTGGAGCCGCCGCCTTATCGATCGAGGCACCCCCGCATGTTTGGCTATGTTAATCCCTCTAATGTACACCTTAAAGGTTTCGATACTATGCCTACCACAGGAACGGATCCCTCATTAATCCGAAAGAACTCTGTGATTTCTGAGGCCAGTTCGGCCTTAAAAACAGCATCTAAAAGCGAAAAGGGAGGAAACCTCCACAAAAACGGAGGAGCCATTATTATTCAAGTTGTCAACAGTATTGGTACTGGGGAGTGGTCTGAATATGTTCGAGGCCAAGGAGCCTCCGGGGTCAGGCTGCTCAGCAACCTGCGGGCAACCAGCCAAAAATCTATGCGGGTGTGCAGATTGTGCGCAGCTGAATAGTGTGTATAGCCTCCCCTCTCAGGGTGTCTATCGCGCCATACGTCTACCAAACCCAGCCTGGCGGCTAGGCGCGATATTTCGCGTGCCGCTGGCCTGCGAGATACCCCCCCGACCTGTCCAATGATGGGTCTAATGTACAGTTGAGGTCACCGCACCAGAGTTGCGGTTGCCCTCTCCAGGAGTCTGCCTTGAGTGCTAATTCTCGATCAAATTGGGGGTCACCATAATTGGGGCTGTATATGCCGATCAGTAAGAATGTGAGTGTTCACACATTACAACGTGCCACCACATATCACCCTCCTGGGTCCGCGGCCACCAAGGAGAGGCCAATATCCGTCTCTTTTGATGCCCAGATCAGCATGCCTCTAGACTGTGAGGTGTACCCAGCCGTAACAAATTGTCCCTGCAATCTCCGAGACGTAAGCATAGGGCTATTTGGGGCCAAGTGTGTCTCTTGCAAAATGGCTATATCTACCTTATGATTGCGTAGATATGCAATTACCTTACGAGTCTTCCGTGCGTCATTGAGGCTCTGAACATTCCAGGTGATCAATCAAAGCTGTTTACGATCCTTATTTATGTTAGGATGTGTGTGTGTAGAGGTTTGTCATCTCTATTATAGTGCAGTACAGTATTAATCCTACCTACGTTGTAAATTTGCAACTCTGTATCTTTGTGTAAGAGTATGTACTCAAACAACCGTCCCCGAACAACCCACTTCCATCCCGCCCACCTACCACAATAGGCAGTACCCCTACTTGCCCATCTTAACCATCCCTTGCCCAACTTCGTCTCTCCCCGCCCCCCCAACCAAACAAACAACTCCCCTCTTCTGAGGTATAAGTGGAGCACACATCAGGGTGGATGTTACCCTGCCTTGTCTTTATGCGCTAACGTGCCAGCCACCTACGCTAGTAAGTAATCATGTCACTTTTTGCTCCCATAGTGCGCCCAGATCATCCAAAACGAACAGTACATGTGATCTCTCCATTCCATTGTATCACAAGAACCCCATCTTCTGCAGACCTGATAGTGTATCAAAGATGGCAGCGGCAGTAGGCACACCACCCTTTTACCGCTACCTACATGTCCTCGTCTGCGGCAGCTTCAACTCCGCCGTTCGCCCTCCTGAGCTTCACAAAGTGTTCCAGTTTTTTAGGGTCTGTGAAAAAAATCAGACTTCCATCCACGTCGACTCTCAGTTTTGCAGGGTAGAGCATTCTGTACACTAGGTGCATGGACCGTAATTGTTTTTTCCCCTCAATAACGTCGCCCCTTCATATTGCAATTGTTTAAGTTCTCTTGCCCGGCGTAGGGCAGCATCGCGATCTCTAAAGTTCAATAACCTAGCGATGATGGGGCGCGGAGGGGCCCCCGGAGGCGGATGAGCTGCTAAGGATCTGTGCACTCTCTCTACTACAAATAGGTCCGAAAAGGTAGTGCGTCCTAGTAGTAGCACCAGTAATTGTTTGATGTAGCTTTCCATGTTGGTAATCGCAGTAGACTCTGCCAGGCCCACTATTCGTAGATTATTCCTTATGGACCGGGCTTCCATGTCCTCCACCTTTAGTTTGAGCGCACTCAGTTCTTTGCTGAGTTTCATTTGGCCGCCCGTTAGTTCAGTTTGCCCGTCTTCAGTCGCAGACACCCTATTCTCCACATGATCTAGTCGCTCCGCATGCTTATCTATGCGTTCAGACATTCTGTCTATTCGGTATGCGAGGGCATCGATCTTCCCGTCTATCTGATTTAGACTGTGCTGCATTGACACTAGGAGCTGCCTTAAATCCTGTTCTTCCCCAGGAGTGCCTTCCGGGCCTTTCTCTAAGCCCGTCACAGTTCCATCTCCTGCTGGGCCCTGCGTCTTCCGTCGTTCATATTGCAGCCGGGCTTGCGTCTTGTCTGTCTTGCCCATGTTTTAGGTGTTGTAGAGAATCACCTCGCGGTTCCAAAAGGAGAGCACCACCAGCGCACCCCGTCCGCAACAGTGAACTCTCCCCCGATGGATGGCGTTGTGTGCTGATTATTACTGATGTTGGAGGCAATCACCCTGTTTCTCTCGGTTGTGCGCCGAAAGCGCTACATTCGCCGTTCAGCCCCTTTAATGCTCCAGTCATGTTGAAACAAAGTGCGCCAAAAGTGGGGCCCTCCCTCGGCACCAGCGGCTCCCAGGGTCCACCAGCTTCCACGCTCCGCCATCTACTCCAGCGTTCTCCGTCGTCCTAATTGCGCCGCTTCCAATTGTTCCCAAAATGCCTTCTTTGACCTGAGGGGGGGAGGGGGTGCCCACCTGCATCCACACGCCGGGCTACTCTAGCGCACTCGCACCCCCGGTGCACCCCCGCAATGCTCCTCGGGCCTCCTCACCGCATCCCATCACTCTGCGTCTAAGGCTCTCCACGGGAGCCACCAGTCGCCGTGGGGCACGCGAGCCGCCCCATCTCTCTCTGCTGATCCGGGCTCTCGTCTCCAATCGTCCGTCCCCTGGGGCTGTCCACACGTCCAGCTCTCAGCCAGCCACCAGCGCGTCTCGCACCACAGGGCTCCCGGTCGTCCTTTTTTTCAGGGAGAAAGGGGCATCCGCACGCTCCCCCTCCACGTAGCTATCCTTGGCACCACACCTGGCAGCAAAATACGAATGCGACATGTAGGATTATGGACGGATTTTACGGTGGCTGGCAGAGCTTTACTACAACGCGGCCATCTTGTAGCCGGGCAAGCTCCGCCCCCATGAATAATAACAAACTTATCAATGCACATACAGTTGTCAATCCAACATACACATACTTGCACCCATTGCTTCTATTGCAATTCATATTCATGGCCTGTAAAGAATCAAAAAGTGGAAGAAAAGAAAAATAGATTAACTATGCACCCACAATCAAAAATCAAACATAATCATCAGTTTCCTTAGTGATTATTTACAGCAGCTTTCAGGCTCTCCAGAATTCATTAAAAATCTGTTTAGCAGCTTTGTCAAAATCAGTTTCAGATGCCTCTTTAGTAGATTGCAGTCTGTTGATCACCAGCTATTACTTCCAGTGTATAATGTCTTTCTTGGTCATTTGGCAATGTAATTTAAATATTCAGCATGATTTTGACTTCAACTTCCAAAAGGCTGTACTGGATTCTCACAATCAAAACAAAAGGCCATAAACTTGTGTTCCCACTCATCAGTTGCAAGATATGCCCATTTAGGACCTTGTATCTGTGGCTTGCAACTCTCTTTTTTTTGTTTTTTGACTTGCACTTATTTCTTCTTCACTCAGATCTGTTCCTTCTGTTGTTTCTGCTTCCTTATTTATGCTTGAGAACATATCAGGAACCCTTTCAGTTGCATGCAAAGATGCCATTTATATCCCTTCACAGTTCTTCTAGACAGAGATGGCACAACTGGACTTACATTTTTTTTTTGTTTAGCAGGAATTTGACAAGCTCTTCTTTGACTTTGACATGCTTCACCTGCACCATTAGCCACTTTAGGAGGAGTCAAATCTGCAAAACTTTAATTCAACTCAATTCCACTCTCAGCCACTTCAGAAAATGAGATTTGCTTTATCTCTTTTTCCCAATCATCTGTTTCCGGGAGAGCCCTAAGACTCAGACTCAAATCTCCTGCTACATTCACTTCGGATTCTGCTGACAGAGTAATATCAGGATTATGCTCAGTTTCATCTCTCAGAGGAGTACCTGGATTTGGATCTTCACCAGTTTGCACTGTCTATACTTTTGAAGTCTTTTGTTCTGTTTCTGTCCCTTGCTCTTCTTGAAACTGTATAGTTTCTGCTGGTGCTCTCAGGAACACTGGATCTTCATCATCCAAAGCATATGGCACTTTATGAGTGTGGCTGGCATGGATCCAGTTTGGAATTCCATCACACTTCACAGCAGTTGTTGTAACTTGTAGCTCACCATTCACAAAAACATCCTGACATCTCTTTGAGTAACAATAGGGTTAATTTGCAATATAGCTGTAACCCTTTCCCCTGACACTTGCCTTGCAGCCCTCTCTATTTGATGTCTCAAATACTTCACCTATTTTTGAAAATACTGTAATTTTACTGGTGACACTTTATGTCCATTTGCACCCAGATTATTCAATAAGGCAATTGTATCTTGCCTGCATGGCTCTCGTGTTTTCAAATCAACCAATAAGTCATTAATGTACTGAACCAATATAGATTGGAAAGACATGTCCAATGATTCTAAATTCTTCTTCAACACTTGATTAAAAATTGATGGGGATTCTGAAAAGCCTTGAGAAATTCTACACCAGGAACACACAATTGCACAATTTGAAACAAAAGATAAAGTAGTTCTCCTTATGTAAAGGCACGGAGAAAAATGATTGCGATACGTCCACTACTGTGAACTATTCTGCATCACATGAAATTTGGGACAGAATCACTGCTGGATTGGGTACTACTAGACAACAGTTGATCACTATGCCATTCATTTTTCTCAAATCCTGAACTATGCGAAATTTCCCTGTATGTTTTCACAAACCCATAATTTTCTGAGTATGCTTAATGGTCGCTTGCTCATTTGCAAGTATTGCTTTCTCAAATAATTCCCACCACAGTGGGCCGGAATTTGTTTGTGAGAATATATGGCTGCATTTTCTGTGGCAGCTAACAGGTCAACTGGACCTACATTTTCAGCATGCTTTATTCCCCATTTGACTGAGGATTTGTTTATATTTTCTGGACTGATGTTTTTGTGGGTTCAAAGAAAAATAATTATTTATTTCCACCTTGATCTCATCAGACCCCATCCTTCCTATTTCCGTACGGCTTGCCTATGTGGACCGTAGTGAACTACCAGCAGGGGAGAACGGAGCATCTGAACCCTCTATTATAGCAAAGCCAACAGCCCCTGGGATCTCAAAAGTTGACTCTTGACCTTCCATTAGTTGATTGCAGTTAATCATTACAATTGTTGATGAAGGGTTATGATAAGCGTAAATCAATAGTCAGAACAAGATTGTTCTTAAAACTTCATGTGGCACTGATTGCTGGTCTGCTTTTTGCATTGCTACATCAACCCATGTGAGGTAATTGAAAGTATCATCCAATCTGTCACAATTTGTGTCAATGATTTTAGAAGGGTGTGAGCGTATTGTTGCTTTATCTTGGTTAAAATAATTTCTAATATTCTTAGAGTACTTTCGCATTTGTGCACTTGACTGTTTTTTGGGCCATCTGGGTCCTGCTGGACTGCAGCAGACAGGAGGTAACACCACTCTTAGGACCTATTTACATCTGCAGGGCCTTACTTTTCACACATTATATTGTGGATGCTACTGGCACTCAATTTGTTTGTGGTCTTTTTTGAGAGTTGTACTTTCTTCTACCTTGTTGGGCCCGCAACAAGAGAGAGCAGTTAGTTTTCACTACCAGTATGAGAAATGCCCACAAATGCAAGAAACATTTTATAATATTGATTCATTTTGACAATGGTTCACTTTAATATTTTTTCACCACTTAGGGCTATATGCCAGGAGACTGGATCCAGGGTGCAGGGGAGCACACCAGTGGAAGCCGGCCACACCAAAACCTAGCACCACTGCTTCTACATCACCTGGGCTCAACCCTACGGAGTGGCTCCCTAGCTTCCTGCCACGCTAACCGCCTGCATCTCCCCTTTATAATTTTGCCCCAGTATGCCTCCAGTATGTCTCTAGCATGTGACACCTGCCCCCCCGGGTCTAACTGTTCATGTCGTTGCAGCATCTGGCCACCCGGCATCAGAATCTTAAGAACAAAGGAAGCAGCTCCTTAGGGTCCCCGAGATAACTGCACCAGTGCCTCTTCCTGGTGCCTCCAGTCAGTTTTCTCACTTATGATCATTATGCAATGTGCAAGAGTCTTAGAAAATGAAATACGAGGGTTGCTGAATGGGAACCAATTTCAGTTTGAATTTAATTATGAGAGGTGAGGGTGGACTATGTGGTGAGCAAGCAGTACCAGCACCTAGGCTTGCCACCGCTGCACACTGTGGCCCTCCACCTTATGGTGCTACACCTATCTTGATAAACCTTGTCTCCTCAATGTCCCCTTTTCACCAGGAACCAGTGGGCTCCATGGTTGATGTCTCCTCAGGGCAGTGGTTCAGCTCATGTCTGTCACCTTATGCTAGTTGGGTGGTAGAGCTTAGTGGAGTAGTTTGCATTTTTCACTGTGGAGCCGGGTAACATGCCCCTTCCAATGCTAAGGGCTCACTCTGCTCCGAAAAGTGCCAGTCCCCAGCTAGGGCTCCGGGAGATGTAGTGTTGGCAGCGTTGGCAGCCCACCAGAAGGCCAAATACCCCCAGGGCCGCTGCTTGCCATCCACACCAGGGAATCTCCAGAACTTTTCAGTGGCAAACCCTGTGACAGCCACCCTGCCAACATCCGCCAACAGCTGGCTGCCTCACAGTGCCATGTCGTGCAGTAGTCGAGCAGGAAGAATATCAGCAGTCTTTTGTGCAGATGTAACATCCCACCAGATGTTGCTTTGTCCCCAAGGAATTCCTGTTTTTTTTGTAACCTTGGTGAGGTTCCTAATGCCATGAAAGCCCTCAAAGTTCAGGATGTGCTTTGCATACCCTTAAATTGGCAAAACCCTCCATTGGACTTCCACCTCACTTGAACTTAAAAGTGTATCTTTCCCCCAACCTTTTTTGCACATGCAGTGGATATTGACAGTATTCTAGGTTTTTTGGAGTGCTACAGCTGCATCCACGGGAGCTGGCCTCGATTGCTTTAATAGGTCTATCAGCCTACGGCGAATATGGGCCATTTCTTCTTAATTTTTGTATGAGTGAAAATATTTGCAAACATGTGTAAGTGTTTTGAAATAATGATTGTGAAAATCGGAACATGTGTACATGGAGGATAATTCCTCATTAGTGTACAGCCAGCTCATTAGAGGTACTCTTGACTTATGTTTTTGAAATACGTTTTTATCATTGTTATTCAGCTACCTAAACTCTAAAATACACAAAAACTATGGGCCTAATTTTGAATTTGGATGACGGGTACTCCATCACAAAAGTGACAGATATCCTGTACACCTTATCATAGGAGCCATAGAACATAATGCCCTTTTAATACGGTAGATGGGATATCTGTCCTGTTTGCGAAAGAGTACCCTGCCTGCCAAACTCTTAATCAGACCCTATGTTTCCTAATGTTTACAAAAAATGTTGTTTTTGTAGTGATTGTTCTATTACACATATTTAATTTAAAAGAGAGTTATTGTAGGGTTAGTGTCATCCTACTGGCAGTGTGTATCCTCCGGACTTATGATACGCATACTATATATTGCAATCTCACTCACAGACACTTTCACATGCCTTCCCTCATGTGTCATCACATTTCACATTTGCTCTTACTGGACTCTGACTGATGTACATGACTAGATGAGGAAAGTGTCACACTCAAATATTTCTAATAGGCAAATTGGTGGGCACAGTTTGGAGGTCATTCAGCTACTCTCTATTAAATATTATGATATTTTAGGGGTAGTAAACCATGACAACAGCATAGTACCTTGCAGAATTTTAAACTTTGAATTACACAGGTCAATTTGTATCCCTGCATTTTATAACACCTGTTCGACCTGGCATCCTTAGGGCGGTCTTACACCAAAATGTTTGCCTTTGCCTCCTGTTTTGTTGCTGTATCTTTTTGTTTCCTTAGATCTCTGAGCACTTTACCACCACTAATCAGAGATAAAGTGGTGTGCCACATACCCAGGGAATGTAAATTAAATGGTACTAGTTGCGCTGCAGCACTGATTGTGCCACACGCTTAAGTAGCCCTGTAAATATGTCTCAGGCCTGCCACTGCAGAGCCTGCAGGTGCAGTCTCACTGCCACCTTGACTTGACATCCAAAACCTCTTGCCAAGCCCAGAACTCCCCCTTTCTTACATATGTCACCCCAGAGAGAGGCCCTAGGTAGGCCACAGGGCAGGCTGTCACGTAAGCAAAAGGTAGGCTATGTACCCTTATGTTTTTCATGTCCTGGAAATGGAAAACTCTTAAAAGTCATTTTTCATAAGTGTGAGGCCTGCCCCTCTCATGGGCCAGCATTGACAATTTCCATGCAATATCTTTAAACTGTAATTCCTGATCTGAGAGGAGTGAGTGCATCATGTTGAGTACCATTGGAATGACAATAATAAATCCTCCTTAATGGTAAAGTCAGATTTTTTATCACTGTTTCAGAAATGCCACTTTTAGAAAGTGAACATTTATCTGCACTCCCTGCCCTGTGTGTCTACAACCTACCTCCAAAACTGACTAGGTCTAGGTGACAGTTCCACTTGTGCATTTCTTATAGACACCCAAAACAGAGAATACTCATCTGCATTCATATGCATACTGATGGGTCTTCCTGGGGAGGAGGTTGAGGGGGACTCACACTTACTTCTCAAAGAGTAAGTGCTGGGGTCCACACAAAGGTGCAGATTACCTCCCACTGGCTGTCTGGAGCTGAATCTGACCTGAAAGGGGGACCTGTGCACTTCACAAGAATTCATTTGTAATCATCCCCCACATTGCCTTCCTGTATAAGTAGTGGGCCTCTTGACCCACTAAAACCTCTTTGATATCAAAGATTACTCTCCGGCGGGTGCACGGGTCTAAGACAGTATCATTTCAAAGCACATTTCTTGTACTGTACGACGTCTAATAGTGTAGGCATCCATTGCAATCCCCACTTCTTTCTCACGGATATTAGAATATGCTGTATTGCACATAATACCTACTGGATTCTAATTGCTATATATTTAAGGTTTACTATATAAAGAGTCCCTTATTCTTCTAATCTTGTGTGCAGTCTTTTTTTGTGTTGTAACACTGTGTTGCTGTGAGCGAATCGCACAAATACTTTACACATTGCCTCTTAGGGTAAGCCTGCCTGCTCTGCACCAAGCTACCAAAGGGCACGCACTGGTTATCTTTAGCATGTATTGTACTTGCCCCGATAAGAGTGGTGGGTTCTGAATACATTAAATTGGTACTGCTCTTTTTTTGCGTGGAGATTCATAGCCGCAATGTCAAGAGTCACACTATAAAGCAGTCCTGACTAATGTATTACAGAACCTCAAATGTTGCTGTTAACATTGTGAGTATAGGCTGAAAGCTCAAAATATCCATCATCAATTATGGTTGGTTGGAAATCTAGGATTAGCTGAAGGTGTCACACATGACAATAGAACACCTTGAAACTACGGTTTTTTAATACTTTGCTGCTTTGGTATGTTGAAAGCCTTGTCATCCCTTGTTCACCCCTGCCCTATGCACATGCTGGCAACACACTTTTCACAAGTCCTGTCAATACAATTTGCATTGAATGTATAAATCCTGGGGTGTTAGAAAGTTGGCCCATCAATGCTGACTTGAGAGTAAAGGCCCTGATATTTCAAAGAGTTTTACTAATTTTGTCTAAGGGAACGTGTGATACTATATATTGGCCAGGAGTTCTATAAGCTATTTAGTTCACTAATCAGGGACAAAATTAAACATTGCCAAAAGATCATATATGTTTT
This sequence comes from Pleurodeles waltl, assembly GCF_031143425.1. Lineage (NCBI taxonomy): Eukaryota > Metazoa > Chordata > Amphibia > Caudata > Salamandridae > Pleurodeles > Pleurodeles waltl. The sequence continues at coordinate 936,887,495 of NC_090445.1, forward strand.
AATTCTCCCAGATTCTAAGCAATACAAAAAAATTATCAGACAGCAATCATGCTTCTAAACCCTGCACAATCTAAGCACAAAAATTTGAAATAAATAAAAGGAAAAAAAGAAACAGTTTTGTGACATTCCTAAACAACAAAATGTAAGTAGACTAATCTTAGACCAGTATTTCATGCTTTGGTCTTGTGTAACAAAGTGACATTGTATTGATCTTTCAATGAAAAAATAAAAATTGACACATTCTCTCTCATCATAATTTGTTTTAGTTACATTGTAATTTGTGAATATACTTGTGTTTATCATCTTTTTGATGTTTTCACTAATGAGGGCTATTTTCTTTTTGTTTGAGTTTTATCAGTTCTTCTAGGGTTAAACCTAAAAGAGGAATGCCTAGGCATTCACAAAGTCTGCACAAAGGGAGATACGTTTTGGCGGAAGGTTTGTAATCTGCCATTTTACAGTGTGGTGTTTAAGATCAGATTGTGACTCCAACATTGCATCCACATTTTCCTTGAAGCTATGATAATTCAGTGATATCGTATACTCATCCTACCCCATAAGAACGTTTAAACTAAGCCTTGTCGATAGGGATCCCAGGTTCTTTCAACTTTTATAGTGCTTAGTTGCACATGTGACTATAACAATCAGGAAAATCTCCTGACATGACTTTTACATGAACTACACAAAATGTATGTAAGCACACATAAGAATGGCTAAGAAAAAGGCCCTTTGATTAAGAAGAGCAGAAGTAATTCTGCAGTGCACTGATAGAGTAATGTCACCATATTGTCAGTATTATCCACACCAGTCCAACATTGCACATAACCACATGACTGTTTCGTGGGCAACTATGATTTAAATTGATGCATCTCTTAGGGTGAAAGCCTACTTGGCTATAGGGAAATTCGTGGCACAGTTTTCTAGGGTTCTTCTTGCCTTAATGTTAAGTGTCTCACTAAATTAATTAAATGCTGGGAAAAACATAAGTTACCAATTGCCTATGACACATTGTTTTAGTGATTGGCTCTACTAAAGTACCCATAAAATATCAGATGAACCTTAAAGTAAGGCTAGAGGCATACAAAAAAGCAAACATTCAAGCAGACGTTTGAAATGTCACTTCTAACCTAGTCAGACACACGTCAAGATAAAGACAGGCACATAATACTCTACTTCCATACTTTATGTGGAACAGTCTTCTCTTAATAACAAAACATTCACACACATAAACATTCACTGGCAAGAATGAAATTAAATGTTGTGAAGATAAGAGCAGACCATCCGGGCTACTTAGCTGACCACATTTTTAATTGATAGGCTAAGTTAGAGGAATTGTCAACTTGCTTGTTCTAACCAAAAGCATTAGGAACTGGTAAAGTTAATATCTAGGAGCCACTTTCTCAAATTCATCTTCTTCATTAAAAACTCTTTCCTCATGTGCAATCAGCAAAAAGTGAGTCCATCGTCTTTCAGGAACTGGTGTGGAAATATCCTTGGATTAAGCATATGAGTGTTGCCTAGTTTTCGGCCTCACTGGTTTACTAGTGAAAAGAGTATATTTTTGATTTGGTCACAAATGGGGAATGAATCCTTTACAGCAAGTAACTACACACAAAATGTCTGCCATGAACAACGTTTGAAGATTACGAGCAACTCCAGACTGTGGATACGACTGACATAGCATTTAAAATCTTAAATGAGGGAAGTAGGTAAAAAGTGTCAACAAAAAAGACAAAAGCAATACATTAGAAGCAACAAACCAGAAAGGGAGAACTTGAGAAATCAGTTAACTTTAAAAAATATATTAGGCATAACATGTTTCAATGTCATGAGTGTAAAATATGCATTAAAATAACACAATTAGGTTGAACAACAGAAAAGCCAAAAACAAATCCACAAAAATATGCTAGGGGAGCAGCAGGCAGTATAGGAGTGCAATACATGCGTTTATACATTTTATCAGCAATTTTAATAGGTGGATGCAAAAGCAATGATTTGTTTGAGACACAAGGCAGGACAAAAGAAGTGAGAATTTTATGGAGGTTCCAGGAGTGCCCCTGATGGCATCAATTAAGTAAAAAAAACTATTTGAGGACTATGGTTTGTGAGATGGTGAGAAATGGTAGCACCTGGCCCTGTAATAATATTCAGCATACATTTAGAACCTTAAAAATTGAGGTGTATTATCCTTAGCAAGGTCCAAGGATAGGCAGCTTTTGATTTTTTTTACAACGGACAATTAGTTTCAACTTCAAGATGAATACTACCAATTAGAAAACGTGCATAAAATATGTTAATGTAGAATTCCATGTTTTGTATTTTTTATTTTGCTCTTTCCTGACGTTTTTCCGTTTTATCAGTTTTTACAGGGTTAAACCTAAAACAGGAATGCCTAAGCATTCACAAAGTCTGCACAAAGGGAGATACGTTTTGGCAGAAGGTTCGCAATCTGCAAACAAAATTTACATTTGTCGATATAGTTGTTCAAACGTATAATTCTGCATGCTTATTATTTCAGATTTTCCATACGAATTTGTCCAGTCTCACAGCTTCAGGCATATATGTGCTTCCATTAAGTATCACCAGGCCAAATTCCAACATGCTCCAAACATGGACACATGAGTGCAAATGGGCTTTTACCCCTGATTCCTTAGAGATATTCTGTAATGTAAACTTTATCTCATGCACTGGGATGCCATGTTAACCCACATTTGAATTAAAAGCCGTTTCAGTGAACACCAGTGTGCATGGCAAATAAATTCCTTTTAGATGATGACGTGTTGGAAACACACACCTGAGTGTGGCATGCTCCCATATGTACTCTGGATCACTTTGAAGCCCCATTCTTTTCTTCAGATGCGATCTTCTGTGTTTAAGGATAAACGTATGTCACTGCAAAGAACCAGCTCTTGTAAACTGATCTTTAGAATTAATCCTAATGCCCAATCATGTCGTCACAGGGATCGCATTACTAAATGCATTAGCTGTCTCTCTGGTTAGCTCTTGTTTTCAACTCTCAGAGGGAACTAATCTCTCTACAGCACTGCATACAATACTAATTTTTCTCTGAGCAAGATCAATATTTTGACACATAACCATGACAAATACACGATAAATTCAAAACACAAAAAAGTCCATAGAACTGGCCAAATGTATTTCCGTAGTTTGGGCAACAAAAGCCTTGAGAGTTTAACTAAGGACAAAAGGATGTTTTTTGTCGTAGGTACCGTCGGACATTGACACCGAGGTAGAGAAAATCATGAATAATCTACTTGAAAGAAAGACAGGACTACTCTTATGTTCAGAGCGTAACATGAACATTAGGACATATGTGCGAAAATATGGCCACCTTTTCTGAACTACAGTGATATGAAATTGTTTTTGCCTGAACACAGGTTTAACAGTATCTCACAACTCATGCTTTGTTTGAACTTAAAATTTATCAGCCTATATTCCCTTATCCAGTTAGTAGAGTAGTTCACTTATACAAACTGGAATTCTCTTTAAAAACCAGAATGTATTGTTTACAAAGATTTAATGTAGTGTCTCATAGAATGCACCAGCATGTCATATTGAGGAGCATTTCTTATGCTGGTTTAACAAATGAATAATGTTTAAATAAAAAATAGGTACAAAAAAGATTGTTTCAGGAACGAGACATGGCACAAGGTCTCTCTTCAAATAAATAAGTATTCATAAAAAACTATTGAGTTTATTGCAGATAAAAATGATTAAAGACCTGATTTTCATAGTATTGAAAATAAAACTATTTATTTGTTTTGATACCTCTAGTACAGCATAAAGGCACTTAGGTCAGCAGAAAGCTGTCAACATTATAATATTATTTGAATATCATAAGCGTGGTATTTTAAAAAGAGTATTTACATTGGATGTCCTATTCCACCAAACTCTACATGACTTATGATTTTCTTCAAAACGCTCAAGTGCCTTTACTGCTTATGAAACCATCAGCTTAGGTCAAAGTCATAAGTAACTTCTGGCCAGCTTGAAGCATTACTTTCTTATTGAAATGTAACTGAGACAAACCTTTTTGACAATGATCTTTTGGATGAAATTCAAAAAGCAGCAGAGGCTCCAGGTGGCAGATGACACTTTGCTCATTCTTGGTTCTTAATAATTGTCTACTTATTTTCCATGGTGCATCACCTGCTTTTGATATGGTCAGCTTTAAACTATGTATTAAGATGCTTAAAGTCAAAGGAATTGATGGCATAGTTTTGAGTGAGTTCTATTACACCAGTCTAATGATTTGTAGCAGATTAAACTGACAAATGTACCCCCTAACTACATCCACATGTCCCAAGGAGTTCCACAGGGAACCATGTTGGCTCCAACCGTATTAATTCTTCTGCTGGGTGCATCATTTTGTATCACAAATAGGTGAATGGTAGTTTGCTTTATCTTAAAATCTCTCCACATGGTGAAATATTTCACCTATCTAAGACCTTTGAGTCCATCCAATATTAAATGTCAGTGTATCATATGAAACTAAGCCCTACAAGACTATGGGGGTCATCTTGAAGCGGCGGTCATTCTGACTTTCCCGCTGGGCTGGCGGGCGACCGCCAAAAGGCCGCCCGCCAGCCCAGCGGGAAAGCACCAGCAACGAGGAAGCAGGCTCCGAATGGAGCCGGCGGAGTTGCTGGTGTGCGACGGGTGCAGTTGCACCCGTCGCGGTTTTCAGTGTCTGCCAAGCAGACACTGAAAATCAATGTGGGGCCCTGTTAGGGGGCCCCTGCAGTGCCCATGCCAGTGGCATGGGCACTGCAGGGGCCCCCAGGGGCCCCACAACACCCATTACCGCCATCCTGTTCCTGGCGGTGAAAACCGCCAGGAACATGATGGCGGTAAGGGGGTCAGAATCCCCATGGCGGCGCTGCAAGCAGCGCCACCATGGAGGATTCCCTGGGGTCCCGCCGGTTTCCTGTTTCTGACCGCGGCTGTACCGCCGCCGTCAGAATGCCCATGGAAGCACCGCCAGCCTGTTGGCGGTGCTTCCGCGGTCGTTGGCCCTGGCGGTCGGTGACCGCCAGGGTCAGAATGACCCCCTAAGTGCCTGATTAAACATTTGGTGGTGGGGAGACCATGATGGCGGTGGCAGTGATCCAACCACTGCAGTGTTGGCAGTCCGACCGTCATATTAGGGTACATGCGGTTACATAGACAAAAGACCCACCCACACCACCAGCAAATCTAGACCAGGGTATTGGCAAGACAGGCCAGTGCGTCTATCAGAGGGTGTACCTCCAGTGCAACTGCCGTCCCAATCATGATGTTGCTTCCTTCTGATGTGACCACAGCGGTCCAACCACCACATCTGAGCTAGTGGAAATGGAGGGATTTCAGGCTGAAACCCACCTGTAGGCAGCCTCACACATCTGGTGCCACAATGGAGCTGATCCCACATGTCCTGCCACTGCTTGTGCTGCTCGATGATGCACAAAATCAATATCATTGTGGACGCAACCAACGGTAAGTGAAACACCTTTCTATTTTCTCCAGTTCCACAGCAACTTGATGCACTGCCGGTGACTTGGTATGTGGGCTGTGCTCTGTGCCCCAAATATATGTTATGTGCACCGGTTCAGAGTTATACATAATGTATGTCCCAACACAACCTTGTCGCTCCCCATTTGGCCAGGTCAGTGACACTGCGCCGCCACAATCTACTTAACTTGATATGTGCGCACATCCCAGTTTCAGGGATCGTGATGTGTTCATAACGTTGTTTTACACAACAACAAATCCGCATCAATTCACACCTGCAAATTGAAGTGACACCCTCACACTGTACACATGCCATGGCCTGTCGTGACAGAACACATACATCTCTACGGATGTGTTATTGAACCCAAACACACCTTCCTTGCAAAATTGTTGCAATGGACTCACTCATATCACACACATTGCAAGAGAATGTAAGGCAAATGGGATGCAGAATAATTTGTGTGACAAACATTCTAAGCCCTGGGACACATTTCACTTTGTACATGCCTCAAAAATATACTATTTGCACAGGAACTGTGGCTTGATGAATATCAGGAACAACCAATAGCATAACCAAGTGCCATACCCATGTGGCAAGTGTGTAAGTGCAAGTCTAGAAAGCAAATACACGTAACATTACGGGTCACACATTTAGGTAAAGTAGGTGTAAGGTACACACATTAAAATGGACACATGTCCATTCAATTGTATAGAAGGTAGCACAATTGAGCACCCTCCATGTGTGGACAAGCAAACTTCTAGCTTGCACACATTAAACAAATGTCCAATCTACATCAGGGGGCGAAATGTAACCCAACAGATGTTGTCAGTGGCCACGTCAATAAGAAACACCATATGAAAGAACACCCAATGCAATGCCACCTCAATTGAATCACATCCCACACACCCATCCATAGAACATTTCCTCCTTGTCCTGGGTGACTCTAGCACTGGGTCCAAAGTCAGATATTACCAACCTCAGCAAATGGATCACCAATCAGGGTGAAACAAACACAGCAGTCATACCTCACAAATTATTCATGAACACTCAGAAGATAGAAAAGTAATGGCAGGACCAATGTATAGTGAAGCAAACAACTGAACTTTATTTATCAGCCTCCAAAAATGGAGAGGAGGCCAATGGTCAGTACTTGGTAAAAGGTGTGCTGAGCACACTTCTGTGCCCCACAATTTGCCTCGCAGATCATTGCCACAGAAACCTTCATTAGAAAATGCATTTTGTGGACATTCCAGGCCCCTCAATGATCACCCTTGGGTGGGGTCAGGCTTTGGATGGATGGGTTTGGTCTTGGGAGAGAAGGGCTTCACTTTGGGAGGGGTTGGCTTCTTCTTGGGTTTGGGTGGGGTATGGAGGAGTCCAGGGGGCAGGTGTCACAGGGGAGGACTCGGACATGAAACAGATGGGCTAGGGTGTGGTCTGGGTCTTTTTTGCTTTGGGAGTGCAGGTGGGTTCCAAAGGGTAAGGGCAACGGCAAACACAAAACTTTCTTTGGGAAATGGAGAGAGTGTACAGGAGGAATTAGGGGTTGGGATGTACAGGAAGTACTTGTGTCATGTGTGGCTTTGGGTGTTGTTGGTGCTGGTGTGTGTGCGTCTGAAGTATGTTTGTGTTTACTCAGTGTCTGCTGTGTGTGTAAGTGTGGGTGTTTGCATCTCTTGGTCGGCTGTGACATGGATGTGATTGGTACGGTGGGAGTGGTGGATGTGTCTGTGTGGATGGGGTGGTATCTAGAGGTATGGTAGATGTGGTTGCTGTGTCTGTGGGTGTTGGGGTGGTATCAGAGGGTATGGTGGATATGGTGGTTATGTTTGTGGGTGTTGGGGCGGTGTATGGGGATATTGTGCATGTGGTGGCTGTGTATGTGGGTGTTGGGGTGGTGTCTGGGGTATGGTGGATTTGGTGTCTGTGTCTGTGGGTGTCAGGGTGGTGTCTGGGAGTATGGTGGATGTGGTGACTGTGTCTGTAGGTGTTGGGGTGGTGTCTGGGGATATGTGGTGATTGTGTCTACTGGTGTTGGGGTGGTGCCTCAGGGTACAGTGAATTGTGGTGGTGGTTGTGAGTGGGATGTGTGACTGTTGAGTGCTTGTGTGCTTGTGGGTCTTGCGGTGTTTGTGTTTATGTGTGCTGCTTGTGACTGAAGGGGTTGTGTGTGCATGGGCATGTGTGATTGTGCTTTGGACTGGTATAGGAATAGGGAAATTAGATAGGAAAGAGGGGAGGATTGTGGGGGTGGAAGGCTGCCGAGAGGGAGGAGGCCAGAGCATGAAAGGATCTTTGTAGGCCAGACATAGCACAGTGAATGCTTTCCAGGTACACAACTATCTGTTGTATTTGGGTGCCCTACACCTGGGTAGCATTCAGAATGGCAGTCTGACCCATAGAAATGCTCCTCAGGAGATCAATAGCCTCCTCACTCACTCAGGGCAGCAGGGGTAACGGGCACAGAGGGTGAAGTGCCTGGCGTGAAGGAGACAGCTACCTTCTTGGGGGAGCTGGCCCGGCCAACTGGTTGGGAAGTAACAGAGACGTTGGAGATGGAACGGCGGGTTGCAGACAAGGATGGAGCTGGTGCAGGTCCTGAGTATTCCACCACCACTAGGGAGTGTCCACTGGAGGTAACTCAGAAGAAGATGACGTGGAGCCGGTCTCCTCCGTGGCGGTCCCCTCACCCTTTGAGCCACTGGGTCCCTCTATGTCTGATGTCTCATGACAGGAGGTGCCGTGGCCAGCTGCTTCTCTATTAATATCGGCCCTGTCTCCTCCGCTTGCCTTTTATGATGCTGAAATTACAAAGACAAATAGGGTCAGCCCATATGCTGGAACACACTTGAAAAACAGCTTTGATTACAATCCAGTTACACAGCCGCAAGATCCTCCAAAGTGCCTCCAACATTTTCAACACCACATGCATGCATGCTACATGAACTGTAAACATTTGCACACAGGAAAATCAGAATCACAGACAACTTCATTTGCATGACTGAAGTTGTCCAATCACAACACCCATGGATCAAGTAGGAGACCTTGTCACCTTGAATGGTTTGGCTCTGGTAGCACCCCTCACTAACCTGTTGGCATCAAATATAATTACGATCCCAAGGACAGTCTCACAGATTCCACACAAGGTCCTGCAATCAGTAAATGTTCATATACACAATCCTACATCAAGATGAAAGGACAGGCAAATAATCCAGCCATGTAACAGTAAGAAGTACAGTAGCCCGAAGAAGGTGACATGGAAACACCCATGTCACACTGTAAAAAGTCACCAATCGTAACTTCACAATATGTACATTGTCAAAATGGTGTAATGGAAGTTGTACTAATGTTGCTTTGCTAGATAGCACATCTTGCACAGAAAAGTACACTGGAGACAATCTGGTCAGAATGTCTGGGAGATTTGTTACAAATATCCACAGCACAATGAATCATCTAGGCCTAGGGAAATCACCTGTCTCAACTGGTATTGCTCAGAACACCATTCTAACATTGCATTACTTAAAGGCAATAGCCCATTAAATGGTGTTGGGGCTCAGGGAATCTCTAAAATCTGGAGGGCCTTTAACATGTTTCTCAACGAGAAGGCACATTCCTGTACCTTTATGTCACACAAACACAGATTCAATTACATTACTTAGTGTACACATTCACATATGATTCCAACATTTCTGCATTTCACTCCCTGATGCATGTCAACAATCAGGTAATGAACCTTCAACAATTGACTTGCCCAAATGATTCAACATACATGACATGGAAATGCACATTGTGATTAAGTACTGTAGATCTACCTGTCATGTCTTTCATTCCTTCTGCAATTGTTTATGATAAATTACATAGAGTGATGGGTTAGGGCATGTGTAACCCAACAAATAATGTTGACACAGTCCTTTCTGTGGTACCACACGAACTGTATACCCATCATATGAAACTATTTGACAATAGATTTTGGCATGCACACATATGTGATGGAGTCAGACACCCCATGAAGACAGGTGTGCTACAAAATTGCAAGGTACACATACTAACATTTAAGCACAAATACTGATGCGAACAGTGATGTTACCCAAATCATTTAACTTTACATTCCCTACTTACCAGGGGAAAGTATTGCTTAGTAACTACACCCAAAGGACAATGTCTGCTATGTCAAATGTATGATGACCACCACCACATGAGAGACAGTAGTGAGGCACCAGCACTCTTCACACACTGAAGACAAGTGGACTATTGGATACAAATGACACCACAACATAAAACAACATGAGATGATTGACCACTCACCCAGCCATGTGTCTGTTCAAGAGAGTATATTGTTAATGGACTGTACTCTGTTGTTTCCTGGTCACTAGGACAAGACTTCCATACCTACACAAATAATCACTCATCTAGTGTATCGCACAATGGCCATCTCCAATATTCATGGGGAGATGGCTGCTTCTAACACATTAACCTGTCAATGTATCTGGTATGAATGTGCCCAGGACTCACTCCCTTGTAGCTGCTGTGCTTCCCTCAAATGCCCATCAAGCTCAGGGTAGGTCACTTCCAGTATGTGGGCCATCAGGAGGTGTCAGGGTATGACATGCACCCTGCCCACATTGGGAGGACAGACCCAGCTCAACCTCTGCAATCTTCCAGGCCCAGCGTCTCAGGTCTCCCACATTTTTTGACAGTGGACGCTCCACTGGCGATAGACCCCCAAGGGTCCATACCTTCCAGGCAATGGATCTCCAAATTCCTCGCTTCTAATGGAAGTTGACCTGTATGGATGCAATAGACAAATAAAGAGGTCACAATCACACTGTTTTTGGGGTAACTGATTGTGTAACACACATCTTTTAAACACATTGCACAAGCATTTTGTAATTATTAACATGCAACATGAGTAAAGCACACATGGTGATAAGTACAGGGACATAAATACACACTTTTGTCTGCTTACTATCCACAAACCTGGTCATGGCCTACACTGACTAAACAAACCCACTGACATATTGTAGCCCAGGGCCAAGCAACATGTACTGTAATGTGAGTCACTAAGAAATGCAACACACCATTGTGACCTTGGAGAGGGTAAACTGCTTGTGCATGACTGTACAGACACTTTTACATTCAGGCATAGTGACTCACTCCATACTGTCCATACAGGCAACTACCATGGTACAGACTACACCGTAAGAGTTAGATGACAATAAAAGGGCGGGCATAGGTGTCACTGGAAGCTTCTTCTCTGTGGATGTGTGGAAATGAGGTCTACATAATGGAATCCCATTCCAATTCTGAATGGGTTTGTGTGGTATGTACTGGTATCACATGAAACACCTCTAACCATATTTGGCTCTCCTCCTACGGAGATTACATCCAACATACCAAGGTATGTTTGGTCTGATTGGCTGTATGCATTGAAGCCAGTGATTCACATGTCATGATCTCCCCTGCATCAACCAACTATCTGCACTGTAGGTTTTATACTTATGCAATAGGCCCGTACCGTACAAACATGGCTTCTGGAAGGGTGGCAACAGATGTGTGGGAGTAAGGGACCTGTCATTAGGCCCTGACACACATTGACAATAAGTGTGAATGGAAATAAGTACCAGGTCAAGTGGTAACCTCAGTACAGATTCCTAATGTAGTTAATGTAAAAGCACGCAGGCCAAATCTTGCTTCAGAAGACTCTTTTGGGCCACATCCATGGATCAGATGGTCTAAGGAGAGTGGGCCCAGTGCCTCAGTTGCATAGCCACAGTTACTGTGCACCAGCCTGGGATAGGTCCCATACTCTGAAAAGGCTTTGCCCAGTCTTGCTCTCTGCAGACTGAGCACACAGAAACTACATGAACAGCATATTACCATCACTTCCATGCATGGCAGTACATTCTGTGACCATCCTATATGTGAGCTCAGGGTTGTGTGACACTCTGAAGGGCTCCGTGATTTTTACATGGGTCTCATACCACGGTTTGCCAAGGCCTATTCTGGGCTGAGTGATTTGTGGGACTTTACACTTTGCTAACGACATCCAGTATACATACACAGCTCATGCTGTAATGCAAATACACGTATTGTATTATTTACCATCATCCGAGCACAAGATAAATCATTGTTTGTCTGTAAAGTTTACTTGTATAGATATTTGAATGCAACAGAAGGAGGATCTAGGGCTTATCACACATCACAAAACACAATGGTCATTTGAAATACTCAGAGTACAGGGCTCCACAATCCACAACCTGTACATTCTATGTATGGACCACAGATTGTGACAACAGGCACCCAAGTCACTCACTGGGACTCAGAGGTACATTTTATCCTGTGAGGAAGGAAAGGATGGTTTTGAAAATAGTTAAATATGTTTGTGAGTATGTGAGATAGTTACCTGTTCCTCTGCTGAGCCATAAAGCTGACTAGACAGGGGAAGGACCTCTTCAACAAGTTTCTCCAGCTCCTCTGGAGGGAAGAATGGGCCCTTTCACCTGCTTGGCCTGGCATGAGTGCTCCCAGAGGCGGCACACAGCAACTGAAATGGTGGAGGTATTGATGGCAGCAGTTTCAGGAGGCAAGTAAGTGATTTTCAAAACCGCTGCATACATGTATGCCACGTGCGCAGACATCACCACCGACGGGCCCAGCCATTGGCCCGCGACCGTCACGGTCAACAGTATTAGCCTATGGCTGTGTCTGCCACAGCTGGAACCGTCCACTGCGCTGTCGACGTCCGCTGGCTGCGGAAGGTTCATAAAGTCCAACAAACAAGGTCAGGCATGTGCCGTTTTGGCAGATGAAACTTCAGTTCATATTTCAAAATGTCAAGGGGCACAAGAGGAGCAGATAGGTGTGTTATGTGCACATGCATGTAGTAGACACATGTCTAAACAAGCATGGGGATCATAGCTGGAGCTTGAGTAGTAGACTGTTTTGATGTGTATTGGGTGTAATGTAGCTCCAATCAGTAATGTTTTGTCACATTACCTTGGTCTTAATCATCAGATATGTTGGTCTGGAAACAGTGACTAATGCTCCAACTCATTTAATTCCACCAATAGGTACCCTGGTAGAGGGAGGATGAGACAACCTCCAGTCTACTATTAATTTCCAGATCATGAAAGAATGTGACATAATAAAGCAGTTCCATCTGAATAAGCAAACAATCCTAGATCTATGTCATCAATTGGAGACTTATCTGATGCCTCAAAACATTAATCCAACATGTATACCACCCATTGTGAGACTCATGGCAGTATTACACTTCCTGGCCACAGGGTCATTTTAATATACAGTGGCTATATCTGGTGGTATGTCACAACCTATGTTCAGTGGTGTTTTAAGAGGTGTGCTATCAGCAGTTATGAAACAGATGTGTGGCTTTACCCAATGTGAAGGTTGTCTTCTACGGATTTGGTTGTCTCCCACGTGCTGTGGGGGCTATTAATGACACCCATATTGTATTGGTGCCACCGCATGCCAGTGAACAAGTCTATCTAAACAGAAAATACTTTCATTTGATCAATGTGCAAGTTGTCTGCTTGTCAAAGCTGTACATTTCAAACATCTGTGCCTGGTTTGTAATGCAGAACAGTACCATACCCCAGCTGATGTCACAACTGCAATCGGCGAGGGCCTGGCTTGTTGGTAAATTACATCTGTTGTGATCTTGTGTGTGCAATGTCAGTTTCTAGGATCAGGAAGTGTGACTCATTGTGGCACTTATGTCTCATTACAAAACACAAGACTCAGCACATGCCAACCATCCTTGGGTGTCAACACCACTGAGGAATCCAACTACCCCAGGAGAAGTTTGCTTCAGTGAGGCCCATGTAAGGACACAGCGGTAGGTTCAGCAGCCTTTTGGGCTCCTGAAGGGCAGATTTTGCTGTCTGGACAAGACTGGAGAGCCCTACTCTACTCACACAGGAAGGTGTGTCAAAGCACTATGGCATGCTGCCTGCTCAATAACATCGCCCTGTGAAGGAAAATCCCTTACATCTCAGAGGCGGAGGAGCCGGCAGTGCCACCCGCTGGAAATCCAGAAATGCCAAATGAAGATGAAAGTGGTAAAGGGGAAGGAGCTCACTTGTAGCAAGATCTCATCAATAGCTTCTTCTCATGAGTGTAAGTGTGTCATGAGATTTCATGACTTTGACTCTTGTTGTGATGATGTGAGGAGTATATATTTTAGAACAGTTCTAAAGCTGAAGCTTTGTCAAATACTAGCAAAGTGTGTCTGATGAGGATGCTTTTGGCACAATAACATTTAGGAGATATTGATTTGTTTGTGTGAGATTTATAACAGGGACTGCAATCTCCAGATGTCTGCTATGTGAATTGTGTCACATATATGGGTTCATAACTATACTGCTTGTTTTTGTGTTTGTTCAGGTACTGTCAAAATGACATCTTCATTGGGACATTTCCGAGTTGTGACACTGGCAGGTATATGATGCTGTTCAAACATAGGAAATGAGCATCGATTATTCCTGAGATTGTAGGTCACAGACTTTGGGTGTACAACACCTGTGCCAACACAGCTTGCACACTGATAGGATGGACATTTGGAAGACCCCACTGGGCTTTTTCCTTGTCCTATGGTGGCCCTGATGATTCATGTGTGTCATTGTGTGGTCAGAAAATATGTAGTTCTAGGCCAAATTCATGATAGTTTCTCTTCATACTGGCTAAACACTCTTTTTGTATGAACTGTGTATAGCTGTTGATGTGTTTCATCATTGTAGGCCAAAGTGCCTGTGGCACATCACTGACATTTGTTTGTGTCATACCACCTGATGTAGAAGCACTGGAGTGTAATGACCTTGTGATCAGAAACTGTTGTACTGCCATCTTTCTGAGTCTTGCATTATGTGATGTTTGATTCCTTTTCTGATGTAGGAGATGTGCCTTCAGTTGATGACATCAACCAATTTCATGTTTGCCTATTCTACAGTACAATGTCTGATATATCCCTTCCTTCCATGGTCTGGAGGTCTGTACCTGTAAATTTGATCATTTACCCAGTATGATTCAATCTTGTATGATTTGCTATGTTTCAGATATATTGCCCGCCTATGAGCTGAACAATGTAATACATTTTTTTTACTTGTATGTATGAGTTTGTGTGGAATGGTTGTAATCCTGGGCTGGACACTGTCTACTTGCATCATATCACTGCTTCCACAAGTAGCTTGATTTTTTCATTGTATGGTTCACATGTTCATACATATCTACATTGCTTAGTGTGAACTTTTAAACAGCAGACAATGACTTTGTGACTTGTGAACATATTACATTGCTAAGGGTGAAAGCAAACTTGTGGCAAAAAGTAACATAAATGAAAAGCGAAGGGCTAAGTTATGGTTATTAAAATCATAGGAGTAGATGCCACACCATCAGAAGTTCAAATTCCAGACTACTCCTCCCATCTGAAATGGACTGGGAAACCGTATTACTACACAGAGTGAATGTGTGACACACAAATGAGAACCTTAAGTGTGATGTTTCTTGCTGGCAGTGGTGGATGTCTTCCCATAAATCTCCTTGATTTTTACATGGATGTCCCCTTTTCAATGACCAGGTGTCAGCTGCTGCAGAGTCAAGGGTGCCTGAGGGTGATTTGTCCTCTGAAAGGGCCTCACTTCATGTGTCTGCCACGGATTTATAAGGGATTGATGTGGTTGGCCCATAGGATGGTGTAGATGTTGGGGGAAAAGCCCTACTCAGGGTTGGATGGATGACCCTGAGCACCCCTGTTATGGTACCCATGTTGGAGTAACAGGCCTTCATATGCAGGTTCCTGTCCTTTTGCAGCTGCTTGATTTCCCAGAGTTCGGTTAGTCCCTGGCCCATCATGCCTTGGGACTCTTGAAAGACCCCCAAGACTTGGCTGATGGCATCCTGGTCGTGAGTGGCCCCAGTGGCCTCACTCTGGCAGCCCACAGCATTCCTCCCATGAACCCCACCCTCATGAGCCTGTGCCCTTGGAGGGTACATCATTTGAGAGATGGCACACAGGTGTTTTTAGACAAGTGCAGAAAGTCATGTTGGCTGGAGGTACAGGAACAGGGCCTCCTGGTAGTTGTAGTCATGTCACTTGCTGCCTCCCCACACTACAAACATGCTAAACTCCCATGGGAGGGTACATCATCTGAGAAATGGAACACAGGTGTATTTGGACAAGTGGAGGGAGACCTGTTGGTTAGAGGTACAGAAATAGGGCCTCTTGGTAGTTGTAGTTATGTCACTTGCTGAGTCCCCACACAACACAAATGCTAAGCACCCAGGGGACGGTACATCATTTGAGACATGACACACAGGTGTATTTGGACAAGCGCAGAAAGGCCTGTTGGTTAAAGGTACAGAAACAGGGCCTCCTGATAGTTGTAGTCATATCACTCGCTGAGTCCCAGCACTACACAAATCCTATACTGGCAGGGGAGGATACATGGTTTGAGAGATGGCACACAGGTGTATTTGGACAAGTGCAGGAAGGCCTGTTGGTCAGAGCTACAGAAACAGGGCCTCCTGGTAGTTGTAGTCATGTCACTTGCTGAGTCCTTACACTATACAAATGCTAAACTTCCAAGTGATGGGACATCATTTGAGAGATGGCACGCAGGTATATTTGGACAAATGCAGAAAGGCCTGTTGGTTTGAGGTACAGAAACAGGGCCTCCTGGTAGCTGTAATCATGTCATTTTCTGATTCCCCATACTACACAAATGCTAACCTCCCTGTGGAGGGTATATTTCGACAAGTGCAGAACGGTAAGTTGGTTTGAGGTACAGAAACAAGGCCTCCTGGTAGTTGTAGGCATGTCACTTGCTGTGTCACCACACGACACAAATCCTAAACTCCCAGGAGAGGGTACATCATTTGAGAGATGGCACACAGGTGTATTTGGACAAGTGCAGGAAGGCCTGTTGGTTAGGGGTACAGACACAGGGCCTCCTGGTAGTTATAATCATGTCACTCTCTGTACTTCCCAACACTTGGCAAATGTTTAGTCTTACATATCTGTTGCCACACTGCAGATAGGTTGGCCCATACATTCACATCTTGACATATGCCATGGGTCCTGGGCTGATCTTTTGATGTTGAAAAACTTAAGGACCCCATTCCAAAATATGGCATGTAATGGGGATTGATACATGTGATGTTCTGTACAATGCATATTGACAAGCTTACATTTATACAACTCTGGGTATTGCATGTTGGGAAAATAGATGGACAACACAGTGACAAAAGGTGAGATGTGAGCATGTAGGACATTGAAGATTTGTAACAGTTTTTGTGTTGTAACTTATCAGGCTCCAATCCCTCGGCTACTCCTGTCAAGCCCACAGGATGCAGGATGGCCAAAGCCTTCTCCTCCCAGGGAAGGAATCGTAATGGGGCATTTGGAGGACCACCATCAGTCTTATTGGCATCCATGTGATGCCTGGCGGGCATGGAATGCTTCTTCCCCCTCAGGTCATTCAATCTCTTCCAAATTTCCTCCTTTGTGCACAGAGTGGTACCTACAGTATTCACTCTGTCGACTATCCTTTGCCACATTTCCATTTTCCTACTGAGAGCACACTGAACTTGGGCTTCAAACAATTGTGCCTCTACTCTTATGATTTCATCTACCACGACTCTCAACTCATCCTCAGAAAAACAGGGATTTTTGGAATGTGACATGGGTGTAAAATTAAGTGGGTGGCAGGGACTTCCTTGAAAAAAAGTGACATAGGGAGTAAATGGACAAATGTTTATGAAAGGTGTTGGATGGGATGGTGAAAAAAGGGGTGCCTTATCTGTCAATTATGTGAAAAACAGTGGGCTCTGGTTTCTTTCTTGCAGTGGAGAGGCAAAGGATGATGGTCTGGAAAGATGTTTGTTTTATAGTGTGCTTTGGATGTGTGTCCACTGGGCCAGTATATGTCAGCTGTGTTGTTTTTTAACCCATTCAATGGGTACTTGTCTGTTTCCTTGCTGAATGAGTACAGTGGCGGGTGACTGCCGTCAGCTGACCGCTGCAAGGAGATGGCCACATCAACTCTGTTTTTGTAATGGACTTGGCGGTACCAGATGCCCATGATGGCAAAAGAGTGCACACCGCCAAGATTGCAGGCTGCCGCGCAGCTGGCGGGCAGCCATTTGTTTTGGCGGTCTGGGGTTCAGCCTACACACATCATAATATGGCAGTCTTTTTGGGACAGGCGCCTTAATGATCTGGTGGTCCGACTGCCAAACTCGTGATCAGGCCTTACATTTTTATTTACCTCTCTGACTTACTCTAACATTCTGAAGCAATACTGGTTAGTTTCGTTTTGCAGTATGAACTGCAAACCAGTAGTAATACATTCCGCTAAATATTCAGGAATCGCACTTGACAAATGTTTTTATCTATCACTCTATTTAAATAGTGTGGCTAAGAGTGCTTAACCTCTATTAAAACCTCTGCATGAGATTAGACGTTTCCCCTCATAAAAAAACCTCAAAACAATAGCATGATATTTATTTCTCTTTATATTGAACTATGGAAGCTGCATCTTAATGGAGCATAATCTAAGTGACTCTTGCACCATTAAGGAAAAACATCATCACACTTACACCATTCTATAGTTCAATCAATGGCTTACTAACAAAGTCAGATCCATGTAAAAAATGCCAGGCATCACAAATTATGTTATTGATTCAGGCACCCCTCGATATTTGACTACTTAGATGAAAATTCCTCTATGAACTCTTCGCATTGCTGATTGGCTCTTCAGGAAACGACTGCATTTAAGCAATAATTCATCATTGTTAAATAGTGCAAAAACTCGAATTCACTTCTCTGTTTTGCCAATTTATATACATTTTGCACTCATCTAACCTCAATCTTTCATCAATCTCAGTGTGAATATGCCTGCTTACTCCTTATTTCGGAATTACACTTTCTGGAAACATTGGCATTTATGAAATAGTGCACCATGGTTCAATCTTACTCCGGGACTGCTAGCAAAATCTGTGACTTGCCATTCCCTCTGCACCACTACCTCTCACCTGCCCTTCAAGACATACCTCAATCAACATGTGCTTGTATTGCTTTTCCCACCTGCACCCTCATAATGGAATATTGTTGTACAAAGTCTCCTTTTTTACTCTCTCAATAATTCATACATTTCTGCTCTCTGCTGGTCGCACTCTCGTTATCATCAGTCACAGTTTATCTGTACCCCACTAGTTCTTATTTCTGAATTATTTCTTCTGCTAGAATAAACTACTTTAATGAATCAGTAGTTCATTGCTCAATCTTTCACTGGCTTATCTAACAATATCAGCATTCCACTTTCCCCTTCTCTTCGCACTATGACTTCCCATCTGGCCTTAAGCTAAGATCTCAAACAACGTTTCATTCAACAACAATTGTTCCTGAGCGCCGTAGTGGCATACTACAGGATATTCTCACTTGTTTCTCTGTTATTCAGAAGTGATCTTCTTTCATTGTGGTCCCCAATATTATTCTCAGAACATCATCTGATAAATATTGAGCTCTAATTATCACAACACGCTTCGGCTCAATCACTCCCACCGTGTGTAGGGTGTCCACCCACCCCATCTGCTAAGGAGCTTTAGAACTTTGTCGGAGGTATGGAGCCCTACGTGAAGGCAACTTCGAATGGAACTGCAGTGCAACTAGCATAGGCAGAGTGTTGCTCAAGTGCGACTTAAAGTAAAGGGCCTTGAAGTCTTCAGACATTCTTCACTATATAAATGCACAAAAACTCAACGAACGAGTATGAATGACAAGTCCTTGCCTGTCCCAGAATGGTGCGTCTACTGCTCTTCTGAGGGCTTCGAGTCATAATCTTTGAGCACACTTTTACAGCAGAATCACTACTTACAAAGGTATCTTGTTAGCGAATTTGCAGTTTTCTTTAGTAACTAGACATAATGATCTAAATTGACCGACTGGGTAAAACCCTTCTTCCATGCATGTAAATATCCATAGTGAGTCGGACCAGAAACAGAACAGGATCTTTTGCTGCCTGTGCGTTTCAAAAGCACTATAACACATGAAATTGTCTTGCCAGTTTTGGTTATAACACATTGGCCTTCATCAGTCACCCGTTATTTTATTAGTGAGATCTAAACACGAGGATACTGCGATTTAAAGAACGAAAGGACAGACATTTATACAGTGTATAATCACAAAGCTGTAACAGGAAAGGCAAACTCCACATTTTTAGAAGAATGCAGGGCAGACCTGGGCCTTAAAGTCATGAGGGAAGTGGATATTGCACACAAAGAAACCACAGGACCCTGCTGTTTTTAAACTCTCTTGTGTCAGGGTGTAGAAACTCATGATTATAAGCACTGACTGGAAGCCAGTGACATAAAGGAGACACGCTGACTATTTGATCTTTCCAAGCCTTTTCACAGTTTCAGCGGGAAATTGACATCTGATACAAGCATCACCTGCCATTTTTATAAGGTCACTGACTTAATATAAATATGAACACGACAATCACATGAATGCCTTTTTCGGAAAGAGGATCACCTGATTTTATTTAATTAACAATAATTGTATTTACTTTCGGAGTTTCTGGTTTGGCTAAGGGGCCTCAAGGCATGTAAAATGGCAGGCTCAATGAGCCTTTGAGTTAGTAAGGAGAAACGCAGCTTTTCAACTAGGCTGGCTTGCACATCGTTGAGTGGTACGCTGGCCCTCTTTGAACAGGGCTCACAATAGGATTCTTTAGCCATCTGAAATGCCCTTCCTTTGGTGCAGCCTAACAAAGAGTGAACTTTGAAGACCAGCAGAGGTGAGGTTGAAAATGAAAAGAATGTAAGGGTTGAATTCATCTGAAAGATCCTTGAAAGGTGCCTCCGTTTGGACTTTTCTCAGAGGCTTAAAAATTAAGAGCTGGTGTCAACTTAGTTGTAATGCTCTATTTTATAAAAAGTAATTGAAAAGCTTTTAACAGGACAAAGTTTATCATAAAAGTTGAACACCAGTTTGAACTTATTCTATCGAGTGAAGAATTGTAACTACAAAACTTGTGTTTATATTTTTATGAAAATAATACAATTACAGAAAAACATTAGCAGTTGAGCTGGTGACTTATGTGTTTATTGGTGATATATGATAACCTGTTAAGCCATTTACCCCTCATCGTCTTCTTTGCCGAGAATCCAGCACATCGCCAGGGGTAGCAGTGCTCCCACTGCAGCGCCGGGCGGCGCATAATGTTGCAAGCATCTCCTGCAGTGTGGAACGCTGCTAACCCTTCAGGGACTCCTCTGCCCAGAATCCAGCACACTGCCAGGAGGCTCCCGAGGAAGTACCAGGTGGCGCTAAAAGCTGAAAGCAGCTCTCGCAGAACAGGACATGTGTGGGACGCCCATCTGGAGCCGTTCGAGACTGGGTCCAGGGTGGCCATCCGTCTGTAATTCTCACAGACTGTCCATAATTTCACCCTAATGTCCATTGTGTCATGATAAAGGGTTTAACAGATAGCATTTGCCCATAATTTTAGCCTTTCAGCTAAAAGACAAATGAGGATTCCCCTGCTGCAGTGGAAGGGAAGGAGACTCCTTTTCTGGTTTGCCAATGAAGGGGCAGAGACATAACCAAGAAATAAGCTTTCTTGGCAGGATGATGCTTCCCAGAAAGAAATGCAAATGTGGACATTTGGTTAAATCTGCAATCATAAAAGCTGCTCTGGAACTAGCATAGGCCTTAATTGATGGAATCACTCCAAACTTCATGTGACAAAGATATTTTCTTTTTGAGAGGTACAGTAAGGCTGCTCCAAGCTGAGCATGGAGAGCATGCTTTTAATGGACAGTTATAAAAAATGTTTGCACTAGGTGTAATCTGTATACCGCTGAAATATATACTTTAGAAGCTCTTTTTATGTAAAGCTAAACTTTATGCACATTTTGTGGCAGACTATATTATACTGTATGTGATAGTGCCTTTCCCACTGAATAGTTTAACCTTCATTTATTTTTCATTTAAGGCATATGCTATTTTGTATGTAGTTACTTGATAGTGAAAGATCAACAAAATAGTTACAGAATATTTTGTTCTTTTTAGCAATGCCTTAGGCTCCGCCTCTGCGTTCACTGACTTCGTCCCCATTGCAGTATTCATACTTTTGTAATGCACTTCGACTGCTGCTTTGAGTAGTTATGTAGGCCCAGATTGAACATGTGTTTCATGAAACACATCAAAACAACGTGCTGCACAGCATGAAAGGGAGAGGGCAGCAATTTGCCACATCAAAGTATGGCACAATGCTGTCTTCTGCCTATGCTAGTGCCCAGTTTCCAGCCTACGGCTAACGCAGGTACGCTTGCGCCATGGTGCAAGGGTGCCTGTGTTACAGACAGGATTGTTTTTGTTTAGGGCTGGATACCTCCCTGCATAAAAAAAATCTTTAGAGGCATTTCCTCTTTCTGAGTGTGCCTCAAAATGTAGCACTTTCAGAAGGAGGAAACAATAAGGAGAAATAAAGATATTTCTCCTTGTTGTGTCTCCCTTGGAAATGCAAAAAATTCTAATGCATTCCGAGGTGTACTAGTGTTGGTAAATTGGAAAAACCTTAGAATACATGGATGGATGCGTGGGAACACCCAGGCTCCACCCATGTACCGCCTTTCCGGTGTAAAGTAATGCAAGGCAATGACCTGTGCTGTCTTGCGTTATAACAGATTTACCAAATCATGCAGTGTGCCTCTGCATAGCATAGTAAATCTCATTATCAGTCTTGCGTTGCCCTGAGTGGCACATCGGTAACACAAATCCGTGATAAATCTGCCCTGTAACGCCTTAAAAAAACTGTGATATTAGGATATGGTGCCTTGCTTTCCCTTCCCTTCATTAACTACCTTTTTTCAGTTATTGTGTCAGATTATCCTGTGATATGTGTGTATTTAACACAGTGTACTATTCATTTTACAGAATTGTACAAAAACACTGTCTTCTAGTTTTAAAGGAGATTGAGTAAAATAAGTTAATTTAGTCAGTGGCTTAAGTGCTATGTGTGGCCTGGAAGCCTGGGTTCAAATTTCGGATACCCTGCATGACTACATGTTGTGATCTATGTCAAATCAATTATCTTTATGTGCCTAATTTATTTGACAGTGATATTTGAGGGTACATTCAAGTAATTCAGTTTAAGATGGACTGTGTACAAAAACTCACTTATATGTTCTGTTAGCCTGTGACGTTACACCATCCATGACAATAATTGGCAATGATGTAAGGGACACCAGATAAATGGTTCACTTTGCTCACTCCTGGTGTTGGCAAGAAGGAGGGTTAAGGTATGTCTCAAAGTTCATGTTCAGAAACCTTCACTTCGAATAAATGTCAATGCAACTAAATTGAAACACTACCACATGTGTTTTTCAAAGATTTTATTGTTGTGTGCCAAAAAGGGGTTCCATCACATAATAGTAGCCAGCTATGCAGCAAGAGAATCCATTGTACACTTACAGAAGTACAGTGCTGGGCTACATACATTTATGAAGAATTAGCACACATTTTGTAAACTTTTCTGTGTAAAAAACTGACCCGTAATAAACTGCTCACCCCATCCTCTTTCTCAGTCACCACTGCCTTAATTATCAGTGTTGGGAAGTAGAGCAATGGCCCCTGTGCTGCTCAAAGGAAAGTGTTCTTGTGTCATAGATAGTTGCCCTTAGACCACTGCCTTGTGTAGTTGCCTAAATATGGCAAGAACAACTAGTACATAAAAACCAAGGGGCATATTTAAGATCCCCTAGTGCCTCCTTTGGACGCATTAGCGTCATTGTTTTATACACTAATGTGGCCCATCGAGGCCAAAATCACCACGCCAGATTTACAAAGTGGCGCAATGCATGCATTGCGTCACTTTCTAACCCCTTGCGCCACATTATGCCTGCATCAGGCATATTGTATGCATAAGATTTCTTTGCGTCATTTTTTGGGAATTTTTAACGCTTGCTAAGAGCAGGTGTTAAAAAAGGAGGCACAACATTATTTATAATGGGCCCCTATGTACTGTTCACGGTTAGCACCAAATGTGCTAACCCTGAACAGTCCATCAATAGAGTAGAAAATTCTGACGCTCCTGCCCCCTACCCTGCGCTGTGGTGCGCTTGGTGGTGGTAGTGGGGTGCTAAGAATTGCAAGGAAAGTGGTGCTGCACTGGGTGCAGCACCACTTTTCTTAAATCTTCCCCCAAGAGTGTATGTGTCACGGTGGATTACAGGGGAAGCGTGTCATCCTTGGTACAGTTTTTAAAGTCCTCCAACAAAATATCCCACATCTGTGAAATAAAATATTTTATCAGACCAATCATTCCTCCCTGTGTAACAGGGTGCTCTCAGATGGAAGCCATGAGAGTGAGACCTCGGTCTAACTTATGATAACCAGAGAAAATGAATCCTTCCAATGCGGTGTGCTCAAAGAGGAGCCAGGTCTTGGAATTTGGAGGAGGGTTTCACAAACTTAGGGTGGGGTAATACACCCAATTGGTCAATTTCTGGGGAATGTGTTAGTATGCAGCCCATCGTTGTTGACAGCACCTAGAGAACTCTCTGGCAGTATGAAAGGAGAGTGGGCAAGAGCAAAGCATATGAAGCACATTGACACCTAATTGCACACATGAAGTACAAATGCAGCTTCGGCTCCCAAGTATATTTTGGTAATTTGGGCAGTAGTTCAATTCAGAATATTAAATGAATATACTTAAAACCGGAGCCTAGGATACTTTATGGGGATATTCCAATATATTAGCCCATTCTGCAATGGTGCAGAGATTTGGCCAGGTCAAGATAGCTTGCAGTGGATAAGTCATCCTGGTAATTACAACAGAATTGTTCCTTCTGTGCCTTCTTCACTAGAGGTATTTAATACATATGAGCCCTGAGTTCATTGGACAACTGTGGTTGACTTAAATTACAAGAGCTAACAATTGGAATTAAACCAACCCTCACCGTTTACTACCTGAATTTGAATGGATTTGAACTCATAGGTTTGAAAATCTCAGGTCTTGCAAAGAAATTTACAGACATGAACTGGTTTAATTGTATTAAGGGTTTCACCTTGATTTGTTAGCAGGAAAGTGGGGTATATCAACACACTTTTTTTGGTTGGTTATAAGACTGTATGGGTATAAGTCCTTTTTCGTTCCTGCAGTTGAGTCCAGCACGGGTAGAGCCAAAGAAGGCTGGTCTATTTTTGTTTTTTTAGCCCTTAAGGGCAAGCCTAAGTTAGCCACCTGCGTACCCACACCCTAGGCACTAAGAATTTCTTTCTGAGGTGCACCCAAATTAATATTAATGAACTTTTACAATGTCAACCCATTGCTAGACAATTTGGCTAACTTACAAGTTCTGTGTTCCATTATCAGAGGTCTGGAGCAGGGAAGTGCAATTGCCACCTCTTAGAAATTGGGTGTCTAGTTGACAGAGGTATGGACCCCGTCTCAGGAGGGACCACAACTCTATTCAGGATAATTCAGATACACAACCTAAATTAACCTGTGCTGACCCTCTGGTAGCTTTGTACAGAGCAGTCAGACTGAACTTAAGAGGTAATGTGAAAAATAATTGTGCAATACTTAATTAAAGTAACACAGTGAAAGACCACAAAAAAGACTCCACGCCAGTCCAGGAAAAGAACTGACAAAATGACAAAAATCCAGTACGTAGATCCTGAAATATGGAATTTTTAAAATGTAGTTGAAAATAGTGCATAGAAGTGCAAAGCACAAACTGGGATTATCTGGTTGCAATGGACTGAGACAAGCTCAGCCTAGCCACGATGGAGCATGGGCCAGCTACAAGGACCCATTTGGGTCCACTGAACACAGAACCTTAAATCTTGGTGCGCAGTCTGCGTGGTGTTGCTTTGCACGGCCTTGCAGTGGTTCAAATGAAAACCACAAAAGGCAGAGCACCTTAGGCCCCCTTCCAAGGATCCAGGACTGGGGTGGCACCACTAGGCAGGGTAGACTCACAGATGACAGAGTCAAGGTACTGTAGCAGGTGAGTCAGAAGAAGTCTTTGATGTCTCTGAGACTACAGAAGTACTTGGGGAAAGCCAACAAGCCGTAGGAGAATCTTGGATTCAAGGATGTATAGAACAGATCCAGCCCTTCCCACTGCAGGCAAGAAGCAGCAGGCAGCAGGCCAACACAGCAAAGCATGCAGAAAAGTGGCAGTCACTCCTACAGCACACAGCAAGCAGTAGGTCAACACAGTAATGCAGTTGCAGAGTGGCAGTCTCTCCTGGCAGCACAGCAGTCCTTCCTGGCAGAGTGTCCTTGGTTGCAGTAGAGTTCTGATTTAGTGGGGTTGGGGGACCAGTATTTTTACTGTGGTGTCCTAGTTCAGGAAGGTGGGAGAACCTTCCAGGCATTCCTTTGAAGTCCACAAGGTTCCTGTTCTGCCCTTCCTGGCTCCAGATACTCTACAGTGGATCATGCAGCCTTTTTTGTGGGGAGAGGCCCAGCCCTATTCAGGTGTAAGTGAGGCAGTGCTAAGCTTCACCCCTCCCCCCCATCTAGCCATTTGATTAGCCATTAAGGCCCATTAAGTCACACTCAAGCTCCCATTGTGTGACTGTCTAGAGGGAATTCACAAAGTACAGCTGTCATCTACCCCAGACTTGTTTTCAGAGACAGGAAGAGACACAGAATGGTTAAAGTAAGAAAATGCCAACTTTCTAAAAATTGCATTTTCAGACTTACAATTTAAAATCTGATTTTACCATAAGTTGTGATTTTAAATTGTGAATCCAGGGACACCAAACTCCATAGTTCTATATTTTCCCATTTGGAAATTCCATTTGAAAGATGTTTTATGGTAATCCTAATGTTATCCTATGGGAGAGATAGTCCTTGCAATAGTGAAAAACGAATTTAAGAATGTTTCACTATTTGGACATGTTAAACTTAAAAGTGCATTCCTACTTTTTAGATAGACTGCAGCCTGCCCTTGGGGCTAACTAAGGCCTAACTTAGGGGCAAATTAAAAGTAATAAAAAGGAAGGTTTAGGCCTAGCAAGTGGGTTCAATTGCCAGGTTGAAGTGGCAGTTTAAAACTGCACACACAGGCTCTGCAGTGCAAGGCTAAAGGGATGTAGTGGGTGGCACAATCAGTGCTGCAGGCCCACTTGTATCATTTAATTGACAGGCACTGGGCACATACAGTGCACTTTACTAGAGACTTACAAATACATTAAATATGCCAATTGTAGAGACGCCAATGTTACCATGTTTAGAGTACAGAACACCCACACTTTAGCACTGGTCAACAGTGGTAAAGTGCCCAGAATACTAAAAGTCAGGAATAATGAGACAGAAAAGCAGGCGGAAGAGGACAAAACGTTTGAGGGTGATTCTGCATAAAGGACCATTTCCAACACGGCCAAATTAATTTTAGAACGGAATTTTCATATTCATTTGTGCATGAGCCTGCAGACATCCTTGGCTTCTGTATCGAGCTGAAGTTTCTTGGTGGAACTCCAAATAGAACATACAAGGCTATGGGATCTGTTAAACTCTATAATAAATGAGTTTATTTCTGTGTACCCTCTTGGGAAACTGGCATCCTCCTTGTCTCCTATTCTGCTAACTTTCACAGGTGGGGGTTGTGCATCAGTAATGGATTTTGTATTTGTTTCTGTACCCTTGTTCACCCACATTAAAAATATTAAGATTCTGTCAAGTACTTTTAGTGATCTTAACCCAGACTGTCTTTCTCTGGGGTGGATGCAGCCAGTTAAGATGGATATTCAAGAAGGCAATAGCAAGTAGGCAGTGACAAGTCAAGTCAGAAGACTAATATGGTCACTTGTAGACTGCGAGGTCTTTAAAGGGAACTGTTATCCTGCTTGCATCAGCATTTGCTGTTTGCCCCATTTATGAGTCTACTTATAATGATTTTCTGTGGGCTTTTGTCAGGATCTCTCAGACACTTGTGATCTTCTTATGCTTCTGCCCACCAGATGGTTTGATAGGGAGATGCTCTCAAGCACACAGGAGAATACAGAGGGCACTGAAGTTCAAGCCCAGACAAACTGCTGTAGTAGCAGCTTGCCGATCTAACTATAAACAAGCAGTTAGGAGATGTAAAAATTCTATCAAAAACAATGCTTGGGAAAATGTATTTCAAGTTAGTTGTCTAAAGAATAGCTCCCTGTTCTAGAGCATGGTTAACTGGCCCATCTGTTAACGGGTCTCTCTGTCACAATTTCACTCCAGATAGATGGGTTTCACATTTTGCTAAGGTTTATAATGATGTGGCTCTTGATTTTAATCCTGATCCTGATTTGCCTATGGAGGGGATTTCCAATTTAGTATTTTTTATGGAGGAGGTTAAAACAAGTATTTCTGGCCTGTCCAAAAGCAAAGCCCCCGGCCTATATTGAACTCCTTCAGAATCGTATATAAATGAACCCTGATGCATGGGTTGCCATACTAGCTCAGATTTTCAATGCAGCCATTAAGGAAGAACCCCTTCACTCTTGGTACACCTCTATTATAATCCTGACTTATAACAGAGAGGTGACAAGGATAACCTCTAGTGCTATCGACCGATTTCATTGATTGTTTTGATCATGAAGGTTTTGGGGCAGGTCATTTTAGAGAGAATGAGAATTTGGGCTGATGAAAATACCTTCAGTTTGGATCCAGACTGGGTAGGTCTATTGTTGGCCAGTGTTTGAATTTGTACATGATTATTAATAAATATACAGTAGCAAGATCTAATCCTATTGCTTTTTTTCAAGCTTACCTCAGCCTTTGACGGAGTCAACCGGGATCAATTATGGTAAATACTTTAGCTATGGCGGTTGATCCTGACATTGTTGTTTTCTTTCTTTCAGGGATCATCATATAAACATGTCAGCTATGGTTTAATACACAGATAATTCCCTTTCATCAGCAGCAGAGGGGTCCAGCAAGACTGTATTGGGCTTTTTTATTTACACTCTTTAATATATTAAAACAGGCATTAGTGGTGACAAGAGCAGATTGCCCCTTATTAGGGATGCATTCCTTACCCGCACAATGCCATTCTGTGGGTCAGAACTTAGAGGAGTTTGCAAATACTCCTAGCTGCATTTGTTGCTTTTATGAAAGATTTGGATCTAGATACTAATTTTAATAAATCATTTGTAATGGTGGTAGGACCGCGATCTGCAAAATCCAAAACCTTTCAGGTGGGCGATCAAATTTTATTGAAGGTTCAGATGTTTTCCTATCTGGGAATTTTGTTTGACCACAAAATGAGTTGGAAACCCCTGATTCAAAGTAAACATGGTGGACTTACTAGGACTATTGCTGCAGTATCATGTTTCACCAGGTTAGAAAAGAAACCACTGATTATTAAAGGTATAGCAGGGTAAATATGTTCCTAAACTTTCTTATGCTAGTGTTATATGGGGGTATATTAGTGTTACTCAACTGCAGATTATAGAAAAAAATGTCCTAGGCATCTGCCAAGTGTTCTCCAAAGTACTCCCTTGTTTACTGTCCACGGGAAAGTGGGTGCAAGTTATTTCACAGACACCTTGGCCCTTCTCTCCCTCCTGTGCTGGATAAATATCTGGACCATAGCAGAAACTAAAGTCAGTTGGGAGTTTTTGCAGTATTAAATAACTCTCAGTAAAGCTAAATATATCCCATGGCTAAAATATATTCAGGAGTCACGTTTGAACCTGGGGAAGGGTGACAAATTTGGCAACCTAGGGGGCATTGTTAAGTCTGATCTGATATGGGTAAAGAAAATCTAATGCAGCATTTAACAGACAAGGGAAATGAGGAAAAGCAAAAATCTTCAGTCCAGGGGTTTGTTATGCTGAAAACTGTCCCATTCGTGGAACCTTAAGTTTCCATCCATAGGTGTCAATTCACCGAAATGCCAAGGGTAGTGGAAGTGACATCACTTGCCATTTGACCTTTACTGTGTCACACACATGCTTACATACACATGTGATTAATCCATTTTAGTTTCCCTAGGGGCACAGCAGTCAGCTGAGGCTTTGACTTGCAGGCCTGTGCCCCCGTCACCTAGTAACCTTTTACCTACTTAGCCTGCTCTGTTTTATTTCATTTATTTTATTATTTCTTTTAGCTTTCTCCAAGTGCTTCGTTTTATAAATGTTTTGATTTCCATTATCAGTTCCATTCTGAGAAGGCGTCATTATCAGTGTCACTATTAGTGATACATGTAGGTATTATCATCATGTCCCTTTCCCACTTACGTGTAATAGGAACATCATGTGCACTTGTTAGGGATTGTTTATGCAATTGCCAACAACAAGTCACATTATCAGTTGTTTAGGAACATACCTGCATCAGGGTTCCTAAATGATCTATATAAATACATTTAACACGGACATGGTCATTAGAGGGGTTCCTTCCAGATGCCATCTATGCTGCACGTCACCTTGCTGCAGGTCTCAGTCTTTGTGTCACCCCCAAGTCTGACCTAGATACCTCATTCCAAGGTAACAAGGGCTGGGGGTGCTTCTCATAGACATGGTACGGGCAGATTAGGTTTATCACACCTACCCTAGAGATCAGGTTTTCTTGGTTGGGAATTTTATATCTCATGTTTATTATAAGATGGTGGAGGGTTTTATATTCACAACTCTCATCTTCACTATTCTGCTTCTGTTATTCTGTTACTATTTACTATCATAATCATTGCAGGACATGCATTTTATCGTAGATTGCAGTCTTTTCAATGAATATATTGAAAACTCTCCTGCATTTCCTTCATTACATTTGTGTATGAGACTTGTTGCTAACGAGAGAAAAGGGCAACTTCCATTCGACCACGACTTCCCTGAGAGGACTAATCAAGAGTCCATGTGTAAGGTTGCCAGAAACCACCTTTGCTTTCTGAGTTTTAGTGAGGTACTGCTTGTGAGCCAGGAGGGATGGGCTTACAGTTGCAACTTGTTGTAGGAGTTACAGTTGCCAAAAAACAAAAGTGTTGTCATCCATAAACCAGCAGTCTTGGTCCAACTACGACACATACACATTTCCACATCCTTGATCACATAAATACACCCACAAGCACGCATACCACAGACATTTGAAAGCATTATTTACTTACCTTGTCTGCCAGATAGGGTCATATTTAAGCAAAGTGTACTCCATTTGTTTTACACAAATAGTGAATAATATCATTCACTATTTGTATAATAAAATAATAAAAAAATTACAGAAAACCAAGAAAGTGGTGCCCCAACCAACGTTCATTAGGACGAGCCACCCCTGTGTTCCAGGCACTGATTCTGCCACCTCTGATGCTAGGGGCACAAAGGGAGTGCCAGGGTGCGCAAGGGGCAAGCCGGGGGGGGACCACCCCTAAATGACATGTTCCCATTATTTTTTATTTTCTAGATTCAAGTTTAACTTTTATCATTTATTGTTAGTGACCTTCAAAAGTTGGAATGACCCAAAGAAGCTACGCCCTTGGTATTTCCACAAGATATCTTAACTTTTACAAGATTTTGTATGTTTTATGAGAAACCAAGGAAAGATTATATAATTTATTTGTTGAAGTGTTGGATTTTTTTTCAAGTGTGTCCTGCTCTATTGTTTTTACAATTATTGCCTGATGTATTAATTACTTATAGTGGTGCCCGTTTTTTAAATGTTGCTGTTAAACTGAGGCGTACTCGAGGAGACCAAATATATGT
Organism: Pleurodeles waltl; assembly: GCF_031143425.1. Lineage (NCBI taxonomy): Eukaryota > Metazoa > Chordata > Amphibia > Caudata > Salamandridae > Pleurodeles > Pleurodeles waltl. The sequence continues at coordinate 936,918,706 of NC_090445.1, forward strand.
GTGTACTTTTTAACTGTGTACTGAATTTACATGTTTTTAACCGATTAAACGAATTTGATGAGGATAATGGTAGTGGGACATGGAGACAGTGAATGCAATTACAAAAGAATACCATATTTTTGTACGAAGTTTACATAGTCACTTAGCGGTACGGACTGTGTAGGCTGGGAAGAATAGATTTGTCAGAAGTCTCATGACTATGGGGGGTCATTACAACATTGTCGGTAAAAGCCGCTTACCGCCGTTCAGAAGACCGCCAACACACCGCCGCGGCCACGGAATTACGCCACGGTCATTATGACCCAAAGCCCGCAATCCGCCAAAACCTAGACACCCACACAAGTCCGCCACACCAAAGGTCAGTGATAAACTGGTGATAACAGATCCTCCACCGTCACGCCAACAGGAATCCACGCGGCGGTCTTTCAACCGCAGTATTCCATTGGCGGTACACATCGCCGTGCTCAAAATACACACACTTTTACAAAACACATCCACATTGGACAATTCCAAATACACACACCTGATACACATACACACACCACTCCCACACACCCAATACAATATAAAACACCCGCCCACATCACCCACAAACCCTTATGACCAGAATTGCGACTGAAGGCCACAGAGAGACACCACCATCTACAAACGAACATCCACAGGCACTCAACACCATCACCCAGATAACATCCATGCACCTCACACAACACACCACTAAATATCACCCCACACACCACAACACACACCACCCCACACATCACCCACACCACCCCATAGCACGGCAAAGACACCCCACGTCCTCTGAGGAGGAGCTCAGGGTCATGGTGGAGGAAATCATCCGGGTAGAGCCACAGCTATTCCGATCACAGGTGCAGCACACCTCCATAGCTAGGAAGTTGGAGCTATGGCGAAGAATCGCGGACAGGTTCAACGCAGTGGGACAGCACCCAAGAAATAGGCATGACATCAGGAAGAGGTGGAATGACCTATGGGGGAAGGTGCGTTCCGTGGTCTCAAGACACCACATCGTGGTACAGAGGACTGGCGGCGGACCCCCACCTCCTCCCCTACAACTAACAACATGGGAGGAGCAGGTCTTGGCTATTCTGAATCATGAGGGCCTCGCAGGAGTAGCTGGAGGAATGGACTCTGGTAAGTCAAATCCCCCACCCTACCTGCATGCCATCACATACTCCCACCCTTGACCTCACCCCCATCACTCCTACTTCTCACACATGTCCCAATATCACAAACCACCCATCCCAACACCAAGCCCTGCATGCAAAAACAAAGCATGGACACCCATCACCAAAGCATGGTCACTGCACATACCCATACACCCCCTAAACCATCATCACACAAGGTCCTATACAGGAATGCAAGCACTGGGGTACACGGCACCCACCCATTGCACACACCTCAACACACAAGGGAAGCTCTGGCAAACATAAGCACCACAAATCCCACAGGCACTCACGCAAGCATCACACACATGCAGACACACCAACATCCACTGCCTCCACTGTGTTCCCCTCCTCCTCGTCTCCCTCCTGCCTCCCTGTCTCGTCTCCACTCACACCTGCATGCACTACATCCTCAGCCACTACGTCCATCACCAGCACACCCACCAGCACACCCTGCTCACGTGCAGTCGCCACCCCACTACTATTCACACATCCCCCATTGCCCCCTCCCAAGGTACACAAACGCAGCCACACACCCACCCAACAGCCATCCACCTCACGACAGCCTCCAGCCCAAGTCAGCAAACGTACACCTCCTACAACCACAACCTCTTCTTCCACTCCTAAACCCCCTCCAGCTACCCCGTCCCAGTGTTCCTAAGAACCTTTTCCTGTCCAGCCTTGACCTCTTTCCCTCACCTCCCCCACCCCGTCAGTCTCCTAGGGCCTGACTCTCCAGGTCCCAACCTAGCACCTCAGCCACAACATCGGTGGGATCAGTGGTGCCAGTAGTCACCGGATTATGGAGTGCACCAGGCAGCAGGGCAGGCAGTGTGGCAAGGAGCCAGAGCATGGACAGTCCCCCACCTGTCAAGCATAAAAAGTTGGACAGTGCCCGGCGGGAGAGGGGAAAGAAAACAGCCACCAAAGCCGCTCCCAGGGGTACAGTTGGGAGTGTGGAGACAGCTGCGACACAATCCAAGGTGGGAAAGGGGCACAGTAAAACCGGCAAGTCTGGGAAGATCAGCACAGCGGACAAGACCGCCACCAGCCACACTGCACAGGAGGCGACCGCCAGCAGCCACAATGCCCAGGAAGCGACCGCCAGCAGCCACACTGGCCAGGAAGCGACCACCAGCAGCCACACTGCCCAGGAAGCGACCACCAGCAGCCACACTGCCCAGGAGGTGACCGCCAGCAGCCACACTGCCCAGGAAGCGACCGCCTGCAGCCACACTGCCCAGGAAGCAAACGCCAGCAGCCCCGCTGCCACAGACAGGACTGCCAGCAGCAGCCCCATTACCCAGGAAGCGACCGCCAGCAGCCCCGCTGCCACAGACAGGACCGCCAGCAGCAGCCCCGCTGCCCAGGAAGCGACAGCCAGCAGCCCCGCTGCCACAGACAGGACTGCCAGCAGCAGCCCCGCTGCCCAGGAAGCGACTGCCAGCAGCCACACTGCACAGGAAGCGACCGCCAGCAGCCCCGCTGCCCAGGACACCGCCGCCAGCAGCCCTGCAGGCCAGTCAGCGCAAATGATTCCGACGCTACTGAGTCCGCCACGGGCAGGATGAAGCACTCTGGGAGCAAGGCCCCCTCCAGAACCAGTGGAGAGATACATCCACTACCTCTGTCCTTGGCAGGATGAAGCACTCTGGGCACAAGGCCCCCTCCAGAACCAGGTGAGAGATACATCCACTACCTCTGTCCTTGGCAGGATGAAGCACGCTGGGCACAAGGCCCCCTCCAGAACCAGTGTAGAGATACATCCACTACCTCTGTCCTTGGCAGAATGAAGCACTCTGGGCACAAGGCCCCCTCCAGAAACAAGTGGTGACTGTTATCTACTTGAGAGACTGTGGCTTTGCACTCGCCAGAATTAACAGTGGGCAAACCACCCACTGTAGAGACTTGAGAGACTGTGGCTTTGCACTCCCCAGGATTGAACAGTTGGCAAACCACCCACTGTAGAGACTTGAGAGACTGTGGCTTTGCACTCCCCAGGAGTGAACAGTGGGCAAACCACCCACTGTAGAGACTTGAGAGTCTGTGGCTTTGCACTCCCCAGGATTGAACAGTGGGCAAACCACCCACTGTAGAGACTTGTGAGACTGTGGCTTTGCATTCCCCAGGATTGAACAGTGGGCATGGAGCCCCCTCGTGGATCTGGCGTCGTGCACTCAACCGGATGAGGTGCCCCCCCTTCCCTTCCCCCTGAGGTGCCTGTTTTATTTCTATCTGATGCCCCTGCAGTGTTCTCTCCATTTTGATTGTGTAATGAGTGTGCCATCATTACAATACAATACAATACAAATGTATGTATTTGTAAATATTTTTGATGTATGTAATTGAATATATCACAATTATTCAACTAATTTCCTTTTGTCCTTGCATTATTCCAGGGGGGGTTGGGTGGTGTAACTGTTATGTATCAATGTGTATTAGCGTGTGTGTTGTAGTGGGTGAGGGTGGGGGTGAGGGTGGGGGTGTTGCATGTGTGTGTCACTCTCTTTCCCTCCCTCTCCCTGTGTCGTAGGTGCAGTACTCACCGTTGTCTTTGCCGCCGGCGTTTGTACTCCTGGTAGAGGAGCAGGAAGATAAAGGCTGGCAGAATCTGGAACTCGGGTTCCATGGTGCCCTGATTCCTCGTGGGTTGTGTAGAGGTGAGCTTTTTCCCTTCGAAGTCCTGTTTCCCCCGTGTTTTTGTTTGTGGTGAATCCGCCCCGGAAAAGGTGGCGGATTGGTGGGTTGTAATAGTGTGGGCGGTACATTGTCTTCCGTCTGTCTATTGGCGGTTACCGTTGCGGTGTTTGTTTGTACCGCTGTGGCGGTCGGAGTGTTAAAGTGGCTGTCTATGTTGGCAGTTTACGCCACGGTCGTAATTCCATTTTTTTTACCACCGGCCTGTTGGCGGTTTTAGCGCCGCTTTAACACCGACCGCCAGGGTTGTAATGACCGCCTATGTTTTTTAATGAGCCAGTGATGCAAAGTTAAATGAGATGGGATTTGAGGTATTGTTCAAACTGAAAAACTCCAAGAGAGACAGGATCTGCCTGACCTACTTTTGGGAGCGCGGTGACATAGGGGCATAGTCAAAGTTGGTGTTTATAAGTTGGCTATAAGTAAGGAGCTTGTCGAAAACATGTACTGCGTCACGAGAGGTAGAAAGGTGAGGTCAGCTGGTAGCTGATAAACTCTATGAAAAAAGTGTTGTATTTCAGAGTTTTATAGAGTGCTACACGTCGACTAACTCACTGCAGAGTGCTGGAGTGGAAATAAACAAAAAACAAACACAAAAGTTCCTCGTGCAAGCGACTTGGAGTCCAGCCATATTTATGTCAGATGATGTTTCCGACATTCAACGATTGGAATATACTTTTCAAGGGAGGTCGAGGTGAAAAAGTTAGACTGGGTTGTGCAATTAGCCAAGAAGGGCAGGTGCAGTCAGGGCAGGTCCAGGAAATGTAGGATGGAGAATCACTAGCAATTCACCTACGTTTGCGGTGATTTGTAAGGGGTGATAGAGTGTTGTTAGTGCAGATCATAGTCTAACTGAGGTTTCTGACAGAAGATGAATTTGATGTAGGGCACTGATTTGGCTGAGTCAATGAGCTGAGGAAATCTGTGTTGCAGACTTCAAAAACACACTTAATTCGGGGCCAAGGAGGAAAGAAATAGGAGCAGCATCTGCATGTGGTTTAAAAGTGCACAGTGTCCATTATGTGAGAATGTTTGTCTCCTTAGAAACAACTGAGCAATTAATTGGCTACCAACCTACTGCCCGGCTTTGATAGGGAGAACACATTTTACACTAGTTACAGATGAGAACATTAATATGCTCCACTGCTCACCTGGAAAGAGACAAAAACATGTTATGTAGCCTGTGGTTCAGCTGGAACAAAAATCAACAGGGGCCTGCTATACAGTGAACAAGGTATTGATAGAAACACTGTTTTAGAAAAAGCAACCATGTACGTATACATTGGTTATTTAAGAAGTTTTGTATTAAATAGTCTTGACCAGGGGTTGGTCAAATAGTATCACTTTGCTTGTGAGCACTTTGGAATCTAGTTACAACTTTTGAAAACTTAATAACGTTCGCACAAAAAGAAATGTGAAAATTGGATGTCGTGCCCTGATTTGTAGGTAAATATGGCTACATGTTATTGCATGACATAGATATTGGCAGCTATTTATGGTGGTATTTTATTGCTGAGTCATGCTTTACTAGTATGGTGTGGCTGTTATTATTACTATCATTATTATTATTGTTACTGTAATTGTTATCGATATTATGCTATAATGATGCATTTAGGTACTTGAGAGGCTGATCCTCCTGTCTGCCTTCTTTAACGTATCCACTTTGTTAGTATGGTTTTCCGGGGAGGCAGTTGATATCATCGATTTCGCTGTGCCAGTTCTGCGAGCCATTCATGGACCAGTGAGGGCATCACAGAGACAGATGAGCTCGGTTAAAATTAGTTGGGGAGTGTCCTCCATATCATGGCATCGTTATATTGTGGTTGCAGCGGCAAGAACTCCTATTATTCTGTTAAATGGAATGACAGTAGGTCATATGAACATATTGTTACCTAGCTTAGAAATGGCCGAAATGTGGCATGAAGTGCTATATAAAACCTAAGTAGTATTATTATTAATGTGAGAAAATGTCCTTTTTTGTATGGTCGCACCTGCATTTTTTGCTGAATTTTATTGCTGTTTTCTAGCCTATGCCCAATGGGGCACTGCTGTCCAGTTCCAAGTTGATGTGCTCTGACCTCTAAAACATAGAGAAATTGGCTAATCCCTGACAGGCTTATTTAAATATACTAGAAAGCCACAACATATTGTGTAGGAACTACATCAATGGCATGGAAAGTTAAATGTCACCTATGGAATGCAACACCTATTATGCCTATTGTGGCATCAATTGCAGTGGCAGTGACAACATGGCTTGAGGTCCACTGGATGTAGCCTGACAGCAGCAGGTTGGACCTTGCTGTTCAGGCCCATAAAAATCACCATTTTGGCAAGTAGGAAAACCTGGGTTTATACATTAATTAAATCATCCTGAAGTACACTTGCTGTGCACAATATTTAATAGTAGGACATGTATGACATTAGAAGTTGCATGTTCCTCCAGTGACTGGGCCCAGAACTACTCTGTCACTAGTCAGTTTTGCAAATGACTCTCTTTTGCATGGTGCACCCTCATATTTTTCCCATGACTGATTATGCTTGCTGTAGAATTGCACTTCACCCCTGCTAACCAGTGGTAAAGTCTCTATAATCTCCCAATAAACATGATGAAATTGGCATACCCCTAGTTGGCAACTATAACTGATCTATAAGTCTCTATTATATGGTACAAAGTGTACGCAGGACTTGTAAGGTAAATGCCACCAGTAGGCAGCACCACCCACTGTGCCACCTAATACAGAAACAATACAAACATGTCTGTAGGCCTAAAAGGTGTAACCTGGTGATGCTGTTTTAAAACTTAAAATTTGACCTGTCAAAATAACCCATTTTGACAGGTCCAAACCTTCCTTTTAAATATTAATAAGTCACCACTAAGTAGGATTACAGCTCATAAGTCAGAGAAGTATTACCCTTAGGTTAGGGAGTAGCCAGGAGCTTCCTCCATTGGAAGGGTGGGGTCATGCATAAATGTGGCACCCTCAGTACTTTCTGGACCTGTGGAAGAACAGAAGAGGACTAGACCTGCTGCCTGTAACAAGAGAAGACTCTAGAAGACTGGACCTGCTCTTTATCTTGTACTCAAAACCAAGAAGTGGACTCCAAGGATCATAAGGCTGACCTCCTCTTCACATTACAGGGCCACAACAAGCCACTAAAGACCTCTTTCTCGAATGGCCTTGCTGACCATTTCCAACTGGACCTGCCCTGACCCCTGCTGCTGTCATCATATGGAGTGAGTCGTGACCCCAAAATTTGTCCCAAAGGTTTTGAGCCCGATTTTGAGCCCTTGGCTGGGGTCAAAGTGTACTTCTATAAACTTTTCTTGAAACCTGGGAAATTTTGGCTACAAAGACTTCCGGAGGACAGGCACCAACCATAAAGCCAATCTGATGAAGGTGCATTGTTGCTGGGCCAAAGGTACAGGTAGCTCCTTTTCAAAGTTTTTCCACAGCAGCACAGGTAATTCAGCAGGACCTAATGGAAAAGTTATCCAGCCTTGGGGAGCCCTCTTTGGCTACAACCTGCAGCCTTGCCCTGCTGGAAGAATCTGAACTCCAAAAAATGACCAAGACCAAAGTTAGAAATCTTCACCTGGTGAAGGTGCCAAAAGTATCTGGCAGATGAGTGACCCTCTCTGAGAATGAAATTCATTGTTTTCCCACTCTGACCTTTCCGACCAAAGGTCAATGGCTTCAATGAGACCTCATGCAGTGACCATGTAACAACATGGAACTCTCTTGAGCTGCCTTGCTCCACTAAGGATTTTTGACTTCCATCTTAGAGATTAATTCCTAAGGAAAAATTTCTGACCTGGCCTAACCTGATTTCTATATCCAACCCGTTCTGCATTGCTGTCAGCCTTCACTTGTGACTAGATACCGGTCAGGCGCAACCAGGTGACCGTGGATGGCACTTAATGCTTTTTAGAGCTATTATCACTTTAAACTTAAAAGACTCCTACATCTGGTTTCCCTGGTTGGATTTTTGCTGTTTTGGTGTCATTTAATTTAATAAAACATTATCTGTCTTCTAAATTGGTTTGGGATTTATCTTACTGTTTGCTTTGACTTTATTACTGCTTTGGTGGTACCTAAATACTTTTCACTTTGCCACTAAGGCAAATCTTTCTGCAACCATGGGTTTGAGCTCCGGATAATTCAGTGACTTTTAGCTTTTACCTTGACATGGGTTGTGGTTATTGAGATGGTACACACAGCACTTCAACTAATACCCACAGTTCCTTACAGTTAGGCTGTTTCTTATGAGAGCGTTCAATACCTCTATGTTGGAGCCATTTTTATTTAACTTGTTTTCATTGTTGTTTTTGACAATTGACTTTCATGTTTTCCTCGTAGTTTGTTACTGTGTAACCACTGTTCAAATAGTTAGGAAATATGTTTATTAATTTGGCAGCTCCCATGTATAAATAACATGCATTTAGAAATACAAAATGTTTTATTTCTACACCGCTCTCAAAAGGTCACAGTTGTTTCACCACAGCAGGATATTTCTGCTGGAGATGTTTCAATGAGGGGGTTATTAATACCTCCTCCATTAAGTGTGACACCAGACTTTTTGTCTGGGTTCATTCTAGAAAAGAGGGAACAGTAGTGATTTCTATAGTTATGAAAATCCTCCAAACTGATGTCACGTGAAACGAAATTCAACCTGCACATTATTTACTATTTTCTCACACATGATATTGTAATATGTGGTACCTAGGGCCTGAGAAGACTGTATATGTTGCAAAATCAACTAAATAAATAACTAGCTTTCTCACCCATCAAGCTATAAGCTTTTAGCCTAACAGGAAGAGCGCAATGGCTACTTAATGTATATTTAATGATGCATTAAGATTGAATGAGGCACATTTAACTGAGCTTGTACGCGACTAAACAGAATATATGTTGCTGCCTGTCCTTCCCACACTACGTCATATGAAAAGTAGTAAGCCTCTTAAGCATTATTCTTGCTATGGTAATGAAGGCTGCAGCTTTTGTAAGTTTGCAAAATGAGTTTTTGTGCTTTGCATAAAACACACCACTTTAAGGACACAATAAAAAATCAATACTGCTTGGAGAACAATCCGAGTTTCATTATGCATACCGGCCACCCACACTTCACGCTGCTAATGTATGTTAACCCGATTACTCTGGGATGAAATATTACACTTTCCCCTGTGGGCTTATTTACACGCAGAGCTATTTCAGACTATGGTTTCAGCGCTGCGTTAAAGTCTGTAGAAACCTAACAGAAGGACTCTTCTCACTGTTAATACATGGACAAATGTGTTGCCCTACACAATAAAAGAAAATATATACATCCGGCATAGGGGAGGCACAACGAGTATGCATTGTAAGTGTTTTCCTTCATAGGTTTCAGAATTAGTGACATATTAATGAGACTGCATCACTACTGAGCATGCTAAATCCCCAGTTTCTTTCTGGAGGCTGAGACATATACTTCATCATGCATTGGGTGCCCTCACCAGTAGTTCTACATCTTCTGCTGGCCGAAGTTACTATTCATGGTGAGGGTACCTTGGTCACAGTCATACACGTAGGTCACTAGTACAAGTTGAAGGGGCCCGAATTCCTGTGCGGATTTCCATTCATTTGTATTACAAGTGGGCTCTTGTTCCGACAGTCGCATTTCTCAGGTGTGGGAATATTAAATCCCGTTTTAGTGATTAAAAAATACAGGGGTGTAGCTTCAGGTGGGTGTACCCCCGAGATAAGTGCATTCTTGGCTCACTAGTTGTGTCTGGGGACCTAGGGCCATATGTACAAACACATTTTCACATAGACACAGAATGGGCAAAACTGTTTGGCACATTTGGCCCCTAGTGTCTGGCCTGCTACTTCTATGTTGGTTTTTCTTATTATTCTGATTTCACTATGAGGTTTTAACTTATTCAGTTTTTGGATTCGACAATTATATACATCTAGGCCCAGATTCACTAACAGTTTGGGTCTGGGTTTAGTCACTTTTTTGACCCAGCATGAGGCGAAATCCTTTGTGGTATTTACGAAGCACGCAAATGTTGATTTTCATGGCTTTGTAAGAAAAAGTAATGCAGTGCATTGGGCTGCCTTGCATTATTTTGTGTCAGGTAGGCATTCTTTGTGTGGTGCATGAGTGAGCCCATGCATCCACCATTGGATTTTAAGACAAACCCATATATACATAGGCTCTGGTTTAGAAATGTTCTGTGTCTGGCTTGAGTCACTTTTTTGTTGCAGTCTCAATGCAAAATCCTTTTTGGTATTTACAGAGCCATGCAAATATTGATTTGTATGGCTTTGTAAGATAATCTGAAGCAATGTTATGTTACGTCAGGTTGACGCTCAGTGGGTGGTGCATAGCGTTCCCGTGCATCCACCCACTGATTTTGATGTAAACCTATATCCACAATGTGGAATGGGTTTGCATCAAAATTCTGTGCCTAACTGAGGATGCCATACCAAGGAAAAATATATATATTTTTCCAATAATGTCCTGTAATCATGTGCGCTGTATTGTGCAGAGCATATAAAAAGTGCAAAAGAGCGTCCAATACAGTTTTGGTCCTGTCCTGGCCATAAAGTAGACACCCTTGCACTATGGTGCAAGGGTGTGTGCATTAGTGCAATGCAAACTAAGTAATCTAGAAGAGATAGTGCAGTTCTGTCCTCTTCAGATAATGCAACTCAGCGAGGCAACTTTCCTTGCTTTTCTGCTTTGCACCATTTCTTTGTAAATATTGTCCTTAGTGACCTGTTTGCAGAGAAAGTAGCAAATCTTCACCCATTAGAAGTACTCCTTGAATATATGCAAATTTACTACTTTTTAGAATCTACAAGTACTAACAGTAGTAGGCTTGGAAAGCTACACTAATCTCAGGTTTCTTAGCATGCTACTGGCAATCAAACACCAAAAAGATGCTGGGACAAATGCTCTCTTATAGTCTTAACCACTGGCAGTTCCTCGGGTAGCATTCAAAACCTTTGCTATTTGCCTACTGTGCAACTCTAGAGAGAGGGCCTGATTCAGTATTTAGCATACGGAGAAAAGGCAGACAGGATGGAAGAGGACTTTACTGTCTTTACTTCACCCGCCAAGTTTACAGATGTCTGCGAGCTTGGCAGACATCTCTGTACATTGGCAGAAACCACCCCATGGCGGTTCCTGTCAATGCAGGAAAAGTTTGAGGGTTGGCTCTGGCAAACAAGCCGGCTGGCATTCAAAGTGTTTTTTTTTTTCAAAAACAAACTCCCAAAGCAGGAGTCTGTTTTTAAAATATGGAAAAAACTAATGGCCCCACACCAGTTTTCTAGCATGGTGTGGGGGTCTTTTTTATTTTATTACTGTCCCTCACCGCCAAGGATATACCTGGAGGTAATGGTCAGTACACAAAAAAGCCCCTCTAAATAGGGGGACAGACAGATGGCTTACCTCTGAGGGCACCTCTGTCTGTGTCGCTGGAGTGTTACACTGACATAGACAACTTCACTTCTTTAGCGTCAAACTTGGATAGGCAGACCTTGAATTTTGTCCTCCAAACATTTCAACAGTCACTGAGATCCATCTTATGCAAGTCATTACTGAACCCGCTTCCCATAAGAACAGTTTCTCCCAAAACGTAATCACCTCACACATTCACACTGAGGAACACTGCTTTTTTAGTTGGGAAATTTGAGATTCACAACCCCGAATCTCACTAGGCCACACCCCACATTTCAGGAATAATTGCACTGGTAAAGTGCTGCAATGCAACCTGACCCTGTACCCGGCCACAGCCTGATCCTCCATCAGGCCCTGTGGCAGCATGCAATGTTCTCCCCACGATCTTCCTAAATTCAACCCCTACCCTGCCCAGAGCAGGTGGTAAATGTTTGAGTTAAACCTCATGCATTTGGGAAATCTTTGTGGAATTTTGTTCAGTAAATCCAGATTATTTTGCTCAGTAAATCCAGATTATAGCAGATACTGCCCATTCCGTGAGGTTTATTCCGAAATAGATGTATGTGTGAAGATACAGAGCAGTAACAGAAATTCCAACCACCTTAATACCTGCCTAACTTGTAAATAGGGCCAAAGTGGGAAAGAAACAGCATCATTTCAGCTGCCTCCCTTTCTCTGAATGATACTGTGGGCCTTGTTAGGAAATTCCTGGATTTTAGTTCAGATTTTTTTCTAGTTAGTACATGCATGTAGAGGACAAAGCTCCAAAAAAGTGGGCACTGATTGCATTACTCTGATCGGAACTCTGATGTCAGAGCAATTCCAAGTGATTTAGAAAGTGCAGTTACATGAATATATGTACACAGCTGTGGCAAATGCCGACTTTCAAGATACAGCCATTTTTGTTTCCAATCAAATTGTTTTTCAGAGTTGCAATCATGGATCCTGTTACCTTTCGCATTTTAAAATGAGTGTACTTTTGCAATCTCACAGGAGTTTTTCTGGTGATTTTTCCTGTAAAGTTAATGATGATTACTGATGCATAAACACAGTTGATAATCCAAGTTAAAAATGTTTATGTATTTGGAACGTTGCTTCTAGTTTGTTCGGCTACAGCGTTTGGGTCTATGGTTCTTCGCCACATCTCTCCCTTAGATGAGCACTCTGATCCCAAACTCTAAGGGCCAGATGTAGGTGGCTAAAAATTTGCGACCCTGAAATAGTGACTCCAGGCGAATCGCTATTTCCGATTCGCAAAATCAAATTCAAGAAATATTTGCGATCCCAATTTGCGAGTCGCATAGGTGTCGCACCGCAATTTGTAACCTTCGCTTTTAGCAAGGTCGCAATTTGCGAGAAGGGTGTCACAAATGCAGTATACACACTATCCCAGTACACAGCAACAGGCACCACCAGACCAGCTCTATTCCAGTCTAGCAACCTGTAGAATAGTGTATTATGGGCAATGTAGTATTTACTATGAGGCATAAAACAGATTTGAGAGACTGACAGTGTATCCCCTATGTCCCACAGGTCTCCCACAGGTCTCCCACAAGACACCCCCTGCAGCGACAACAGGCAGGGAGGAGAACATGGGCCAGAGACACTGCAGGAGGCTGCTGGTGAAATTGCTGGGCCCAGCAGGACACCACCAGGGTCCATAGAGGAACAACCACAGGACATGGGGGCAGCTGACACAACCCAAGGGCCCAGCCCTACAGAGAGGCAATCAGAGCGAGCAGCTGGACGAATGCGCAGTCGCCGGCGCAGAGTTCAGTCGGTGCCCCAGGAGGAGGTTGGGGAAGCAGTCTTCACGGGCTTGGAGGCATCCCTCATCCATGATCAGCGCCTGCAAAATAGACAATTAAGGACCATCACAAGAACCCTCAATAGGATGCAGAACAGCATGACACATGGGCTGGCGAATGTGAACAGTCATTTCAACACAATGAATGAACATTTGGGGGATTTGACATAGGCCATCAGACATCTGGTGACTGAACTAGTGGCAGACCGAGGACATGCAAGGTGCAGGGAGCGCCACACAGCGGCACGTTTTGACCACCTGGCTGCATCAATTGGGCGTCTTGCCACCAATGCTACAGGCCTCTCAAGATGGACAGTCAGCCTACAGGTTGAACTTGGGCACTTGCTGGCGATGTGGTGCGAGGACTTGGCTGCATCAGCCATGCGGTGGACCTTATGGAAAGTAGGCAGGCTGCAAGGGGCACAGGGGAGACCCTTCAGGATAGCGAGGAGGGGTCAACCATCAGTAGCATGTCTGCCAGTGAGTCCCGTGTGCTACGGAGTGGTAGTGCACGGCAGGGTTCAGGGGACCCACCAGGGATGAGCCATGGTGGCCGCTCCAGGAGGAGGGTGTGAGCCACCAGACAGCACTGTACATGAGGCACTTGATTTATAATGTGTCTTCATTGCAATTGGACAATTACAGACTGTGATATACAGCACTATTTCTTTTCCATATAGTTTAGTAATAAAAAGGTTTTGTTTGTTTCACTACACAACTGGGCTATGTGTGTCTTACACTAGTGAGTGTGGTGACAGTTGCCACGTACCTTACAAAGTATTGGGTTGCAATCTTGTTCTGTCTCTGTCTGCCTTCATTTGTGATGCTTCTTTCCCCAGGCTGTCAGTGAGGTAGCTCTTGCTCCTCATCCTCCGTGTCTGTGTCTTCAGGGGTGAGATGTAGCCCACGTCTGGTGGCAATGTTGTGTAGGATTGCACAGGCGGCGACAATCTTGCATACTGTTTCTGGGGCATACTGGAGTGCACCTCCAGTTTTGTGGAGGCACCTGAATCTTGCCTTTAACAATCCAAAGGTCCTCTCAATGACAGTTCTGGTCCGCCGATGTGCACTGTTATATCGCCTCTCGTTCCCATTTCCAGGTGTTAGGTACGGGGTAAGTATCCATGGTCTCAGGGCATATGCACTGTCACCTGTTTGACAAAAATAAAATTTTTAGCAGGGCATGAATGGTTTCCACAGTGACCTGTGTGTAAGGCTTCAGGGTGTAGTCAGCGATACCTAATAGATATCCATCTCCAAACTCCCCACGTTCTAGGCGTTAGTGTATCCCAGTGTGCCTGAATATGTATGAGTCATGTGTACTCCCTGGAAATGTAGCTACAATGTCAGTAATGACATTATGTGCATTACATACCACTTAGATGTTGAGAGAGTGAGTACATTTCCTATTGTGGAACCCATATTCCAGATTTGCAGGAGGGCAGATTTGTATATGTGTCCTGTCCAAACACCCTATAACATGGGGGAAGTTGGCAATTCTGTAGAAGTCCAACTTGGTGCTGTTAATTTCTGCCTCATTCCTGGGTAGGTATATATATCTGGACATGTGTGTGAGTATGGCATCTAGAAATGATTTGAAGAATCGTGAGAGTGAACTTTGGGATACCCCACCTGCCACAGCAATCACCCCCTGATAGCTACCCGAGGCCAAGAGGTGCGGTGAGCATAGCACTTGCACATGTGTAGGGATGGCGCTGCTGCGCATTGTCTGTCATTCAAGTTGTGGATTAAGTAGTTCGATTAATTCTAAAATTGCTGCTCTGCTCAGTCTATATTTGTCATATATCTCCTCCTCAGTTTGTTGAAATAGTGTCTGCCTGGTTCGGTGTATCCACTCCTGTCTCTGCCTCCTCCTCGTCCTCTGCTGGGCGGCCTGGACTCTCCTCCTCCATGCTATTACGTACAGTTCAACCATTTTGAGTCACCCAGATGCCTTCTGGGTCTCCTTTTATACTTTGGTTCTGGTTACCACCTGCTCTGAATCAGTGGTAATCTGGGTGTGCAAAAACTGCGATAGTCGCTATTTGCGACTGGTTTTTGCATATGGTTTGCAAATTTTGTAAGTCGTAATGGCTTGCATCGCTATTTGCATTTCGGAAATGGGATTTTTGCATCCCATTTCGGAATTTGCGAGGTCGCAAATACCGATTCGGGCCATTTGCGACTCGCAAATGTTTGCTACATCTGGCCTGTAATACAGACATCATGCACTTGAGCCATTTGGTGTCTGGTAAAGTACAGGCCCTGCCCTATCAGTCACTCAGTGAGTTTAAATTCTAAGGCTGCAAAGAAAAACAAGGAGCAGAGAAATATTAAGAAGAGGAAAAGCAGCTGAAAAGAGGCGCCTCAGAGCTGGACATCTTGAATAGTTGATGGGTGTGCATGTGAGTTTCAGTGTGAGCATTTTCCCACAGCCCAGGTATACCACTGATCCTGGCATAATAGTGGTAATGTGTTAATCTTTAATGGAATAATGTCCATCCATCTCATAAAACAGAACTTTTCAAAATAGTGGTATTTTCTGCATATTCTGGGCATTCATGGCACAATGATACTTGTGAGAAACTGGTTATTGGTTGAGGGGGGTGGAAGAGCCACTCATTCAACAAACTCAATCCTTGTCAGGGTGAGCCACAAAAGTCAGTGAATTAACCTGTGATTAACCCTCTGGAAGCTTGGCACAAATCAGTCAGGCCTAACTGAGAGGCAATGTGTAAATACTCATATGGCACACACAAGTAATTAAGTAAAAACACTACATAAGAAAAACTGGAAACAAATTTTGAGTACATTTCTATAAATAAAATTATACCAGAACAACAAAAATGCAATCAATAGGACTGGAAATAATCAGTTTCAAACTTCAAATGAAAATAACGTTTAATAGCACAAAGCGCCCCTCATGGTCATCTGGTCGTGTTAGACA
Source organism: Pleurodeles waltl (assembly GCF_031143425.1). Classification (NCBI taxonomy): domain Eukaryota; kingdom Metazoa; phylum Chordata; class Amphibia; order Caudata; family Salamandridae; genus Pleurodeles; species Pleurodeles waltl. The sequence goes on from NC_090445.1 coordinate 936,934,787, forward strand.
GGGGAAGTCACAAGTTCAGGCAGCTCACAATGGAGCATAGTTCAGATCTAGGGACAAGGGTAGTCCCATTGAAAAGTTACCCTCAAAGACCAGCACAAGGATTTCCGTTGGTGGAGGAGGAGGCCACTAGACTCATGGATGGTCATTGCTGTAGCACTCAGAGCAGGTCCTGTGTTGTGGATTTCATGGCTGTAACGCAAAGAGTGAGTCGAACATGGCAGATGATTGTTGCTGTTGCTTCACATTGGTGATCATTGTGGGCTGTCGCCATTATAAGGCAAAGTGTAGCTCTCGTATTTCCTTATGTAGTTGGTAATCGTTGTCAGGAGTAAGAGCAGGTCTCACCAGAACTTCGTGTTGACGGTTGTCATGGGTGGCAGTGTCTTGGTGTGAATGGGCCAATATACATTTGCGAGGAGCACATACCTGAGGATTTTCAACTTTTCTTTAGGAGGAGTAGACTCTGATGCAAGCCAAGGATCCAGGCCCAAACATACACCTTTCGGGGATCAGGAACTCACTCTGGCAGAGGGCAGGAGGGCCAAGGCAGATCCTGTTACCGGTCCAGGCTCGTCTAGTTGCAGCAGGTCAGCTAGGCAGTTGCAGGGAGGCCTCTGAAGCTTGTTGGGTCCCAGTAACTCACACAAAAGCTCAGCAACTGACCCTGAGTCATGCTGATAGCCTCGGATAAAGGCAAGCAGGTCCAGTCTTCCTTCTCAGGCCACAAGGCAGCCCTTCAAGAAGGAGGGCAGTCCTCTGGCAGCAGGGAAATCCTTCTTCTGTAACTTTCACAGGAACAGAAGTGATAGAAATGGGGTCTTTGGTTGGCAGTCAGGTTACCCCCTGTCCAAGCAAGGACCCTCACTCTAGTCAGGGTAAAAGAGAATCACCATCAGCTTACCCCTGCTTACCCCCTTGGTAGCTTGGCACGAGCAGTAGGCTTAACTTCAGAGTGCTAGGTGTATTTGTACCAACACTCACAGTAACTTAAAGAAAACACTACAAAATGACACAACACAGGTCTAGAAAAATAGTGAATATTTATCTAAACAAAACAAGACTAAAACAACAAAAATCCACAATACATAAGTCAAGTTATCACTAAAAATGCAAAAAGTGTCTTCATGTAATTTTAAACACAATGCTAACGCGTGAAAATGTACCTTGGGTGCGTCAAAAATAACCCCGCACTGGCAAGTTTGCATCAAAAAGGGCCTGCGATGCATCGATTACACTCATGAGCGAGACCTTGAGTTGTTTCTCCTTTAGTCAGGTCAGTGTGCGTCGTTTCTTCTCTCCGCAGGAGAACGATGCGTCGATCCGGTCAGCACTGTCGGGTCCGGGCAGGCTTGCATGACGGGTTGCGATCTCACTGGTCTCCGTCAGCAGCATTTCTCCAGCAGCAGGTGTCGATCTTCTGATCGCGTTGCAGGTGAACATTGATTTTCAGCCGCGAAGCCGGCGGCATGTCAATTTTTTAGCCACAGATAGAAGTTGCTATAATCCTTTCCCCGCACGGCGGTCTGTGCGTGGATTTCTCACTCTTGGGCTGCCAGCTTCTCCTTTCAGGGTCCCAGGAACTGGAAGGAAACCACTTTGCAGAGTAGGAGTATCTCCAGAGGCTCCAGGTGCTGGCATAGAGAAGTCTTTGCTGTCCCTGAGTCTTTGTCCTCTAGCGCAGGCTGAAGCAGTAACTGCAGGATAGCTCCACAAAGCACAGGCAGGGCAGCTCTTCTTCCTGGCAGAGGTTCCTCTTGGTTGCCAGAAGTGTTCTAAAGTCTGTGGTTTTGGGGCCCTTCTTATACCCATTTTGCCCTTTAAAGTAGGCATTTTTGGCATTTTACTGGGACATACCCCATTTTTACTATTTTTGGTGCTTTCAGCCTCCTTCCAGTTAGTGACAGGATTGGGTGTGAAACCAATGCTGGATCCCAGAAAGCTAAACATTTCTGAAACGTAGACAAAATTCTGAATTCAGCAAGGGGTGATTTGTGTAGATCCTACAAGGTTTTCCTACAGAAAATAACAGCTGAAATAAAAAAATATTGAAAACAGCCCTTTTTCTCCACGTTTTACCTGTAACTTTTTCCTGCAATGTAAGATTTTTTAAAGCAATATACCGATACGTGTGCTGGACTCTTCCGGTTGCCAGGATATATAGGGTTTGTAGGTTCATCAAGATGCCTAGGTACCCAGAGCCAATGAATGAGCTGCACCTTGCAATGGGTTTTCATTCTATACCGGGTATACAGCAATTCATTTGCTGAAATATAAAGAGTGAAAAATAGGTATCAAGCAAACCTTTGTATTTCCAAAATGGGCATAAGATAAGGTGTTGAGAAGCAGTGGTTATTTGCACATCTCTGAATTCCGGGGTGCCCATACTAGCATGTGAATTACAGGCCGTTTCTCAAATAGACGTCTTTTTTACACACTGTCTTACATTTGGAAGGAAAAAATGTAGAGAAAGACAAGGGGCAATAACACTTGTTTTGCTATTCTGTGTTCCCCCAGGTCTCCCGATACAAATGGTACCTCACTTGCATGGGTAGGCCTAATGCTCGCGACAGGAAAGTCAACATGGACACATCACATTTTTTCATTGAAATCTGACGTGTTTTTTGCAAAGTGCTTAGCTGTAGGTTTTGGCTTCTAGCTCACCCGGCACCTAGGGAAACCTAGCAATCCATGGCATTTTTTTAAACTAGACACCTAGGGGAATCCAAGATGAGGTGACTTGTGGTGCTCTGACCAGGTTCTGTTACCCAGAATCCTTTGCAAACCTCAAAATTTGGCCAAAGAATCACTTTTCCTCATATTTCGGCGACAGAAAGTTCTGGAATCTGACAGGAGTCACAAATTTCCTTCCACCCAGCGTTCCCCCAAGTCTCGCGATAAAAATGATACCTCACTTGTGTGGGTAGGCCTAGCGCCCACGAATGTAAATGGCCCAAAACACAACATGGAAACATCACATTTTTTCACAGAAAACAGAGGTGTTTTTTACAAAGTGCCTACCTGTGGATTTTGGCCTCTAGCTCAGCCGGCACCTGGGGAAACCTAGCAAACCTGTGCATTTTTTAAAGCTAGAGTCCTAGGGGAATCCAAGATGGGGTGACTTGTGGGGCTCTGACCAGGTTCTATTACCCAGAATCCTTTGCAAACCTCAGATTTTGGCTACAAAAACACATTTTCCTCACATTTCGGTGACAGAAAGTTCTGGAATCTGAGAGGAGCCACAAATTTCCTTCCACCCAGTGTCCCCCAAGTCTCCCGATAAAAATGGTGCCTCACTTGCGTGGGTAGGCCTAGCGCCCACGAATGGAAATGGCCCAAAACACAACGTGGACACATCACATTTTTTTAAAGAAAACAGGTGTTTTTTGCAAAGTGCCTACCTGTAGATTTTGGCCTCTAGCTCAGCCAGCACCTAGGGAAACCTACCAAACCTGTGCATTTTTGAAAACTAGAGACCTAGGGGAATCCAAGATGGGGTGACTTGTGGGGCTCTGACCAGGTTATGTTAGCCAGAATCCTTTGCAAACCTCAAAAGTTGGCTGAAAAAACACATTTTCCTCATATTTCGGTGACAGAAAGTTCTGGAATCTGAGAGGAGCCACAAATTTCCTTCCACCCAGCGTTCCCCCAAGTCTCCCGATAGAAATGGTGCCTCACTTGCGTGAGTAGGCCTAGCGCCCACGAATGGAAATGGCCCAAAACACAACGTGGACACATCACAATTTTTCAACGAAACCAGAGGTGTTTTTTGCAAAGTGCCTACCTGTAGATTTTGGCCTCTAGCTCAGCCAGCACCTAGGGAAACCTACCAAACCTGTGCATTTTTGAAACCTAGGGGAATCCAAGATGGGGTGACTTGTGGGGCTCTGACCAGGTTCTGTTACCCAGAATCCTTTGCAAACCTCAAAATGTGGCTAAAAAAACACATTTTGGTGACAGAAAGTTCTGGAATCTGAGAGGAGCCACAAATTTCCATCCACACAGCGTTCCCCCAAGTCTCCCAATAAAAATCGTACCTCACTTGTGTGGGTAGGCCTGGTGCCCGCGACAGGAATAGATCACACAACGGTCAATGTTGGTCCTTGCATGAGGCAGCTGATGACCCTGGGGTGATCCATTCCTGATGCAGGCACTAGGAGTAAGCACTCAAGTGGGGTACTGTTTTTATCAGGACAGGTGAGGAATCACTGGGTGGTAGGAATTTTGTGGATTCCAGATTATTCCTGTAGTTTGTGTGACAGAAATGCGAGAAAAATAGATTTTTTCTTCAACATTTCAGCTTTGCAGGGTATTCTGGGTAAGAAAAATTTGGGGAATCCACACAAGTCACACCTCTGTGGACTCCCCCGAATGTCTAGTTTCCAGAAATGTTTGGGTTTAGTGTGTTTCTCTATATGGCCGCCGAACCCAGGACCAAAAACACAGGTGCCTGCCTTACAAAACCAGTTTGTTTTGTGATAGATAATTTTGATGTCTCCACAATACGATTTGTGCGGTGGAATTTGGGGCTGAACTAAATTGGGGAGCTCCCAAGAGAGCACTCTCTCTCTCTCTGCTTGCCGCCGCATTCACCTGCTCTCTGGGTTGGGCTAACCCACTATTACCCAGTTGCACAGACTGCTTGCGAAGGGACAGCAGGACTGTCCTCATCACCTCCCTCATAATTTACTGGAAGAGGAGTTATCGAATGGGACTCCTCCGACTGAAAAATCACTCCCAGAGTCTGCGCCATTGTCCTATCCCTCAGATGCTGTCTCAGTATCTGATGTCTCAGTCTCTGATACTATGTCAGAGCTGTCCTCTATAACCCGAGTGACGGCAGTAGTCATCCATCAAGATGCCATCTCTGCTATTGGCTAAACTGTTGCTCTAAAACACTAGCCTACGTAGACAGTCACAAAATCGATGGTGTGTGTGAGATACGTGCAACAGTAGAGGCCACTTTACCTGCGCTTCTTCCCTCAATCAGCACGTTCTTTCAAGACACTCAAAAAACACCTTGTCACATACCATTCGTCACAGTCTTTAGCACCTTCTGCGCCCAGTCCAACAGTCATTATTGGTGCTCCCACTCCCTCCTCCTCGGATTCCCTCATTACCACCCAGCAAAAGTGCCCTTCATCTCTCCATAGCTGCCCTCCACCCCGCACATACATTTCATTTGTATTATAGCGCAGGTAATGGCTGACTTTACTAATGTACTCAGCTATTTACATAAAATACAGATTTGCTCTTTGCAGTAGGCATATAAATCTTCTGCGCTTCTTTATGGCACTAAAACTGCCACTAGACAAGTCTGACCCTTTTGTAGCAAAAACATAATCACAATACTTACTTGACTTTTTTATTGCTGCCTAAAAGCTACAGTTGAAAAGCGTCAGTTGAAGTATGTGCATTGCTTTGAAGACGCAAGCTGCAACTGCAAGACAACTGGTGGCAAATATATATACATATATATATATATATATATATAGATATATATATATATATATATATAGATATATATATATATATATATATATACATATATATATATATATCACTTTTATATGTGGGTCTGGTTTTCCTGGGGGCCGATCGCAGCCCCCAGGGAAACCACACACGTATTGACAAAAGTGATATATATATATATAGATCTATTTCTATATATATATCTATCTACATAGATATATCTATAGATAGATCTATATATATAGATAGATATATATATACATATATCTATATATATCTATAGATCTATCTATAGATATATCCATGTAGATAGATATATCTCTCTATATATATATATATATATATAATATATATATATATATATATATAGATCTAGATTTTTTTTTAGTTGTTGTATGGTTTCCTTGGGGGCCAAAACCAGGGAAACCCTACAACAACAAAAAAAAATATTGCCCCCAGAGGGGTTCGCCCTGCCCATGGGCGACACCCTGTCCATTTATTGTTCTTTTTTTTTGTTTAAAAAAAAAAATATATATAGCTGCTTTGGGGGGGGGGTGGCCCGTTTTCCGAGGGGGCCGACCCCCCAAAGTGAAATCCCTGGTGTCTAGTGGTGTTTCCTGGCCCCCGATCGCAGCTGTGCTGCGATCGGGGGCCAGGAAACACTTTCAGGAAGGCCTCGTAAGAAAGGGGAGACTCTTCCCGAATGCGGGGAAGGCCGTTTGTGGCCGTCTTCCCCATCGGAGCAGGAAGCGGCCGCAAGGCCGCTTCCTGCTCCGATGGGGAAATCCACAAAGTGACAGTCACAAAGGGGCGGGTGGGGGGCAGGGGGAGACACAGAAGAGCTTCCGTGTCTCCCAGGGAACCAAAAAATAAATAAATAAATCCTCAGGTGCGACGCTCCCGAGGATTTATTGACCCCCTCCCTGGTGTCGGCCACTGGTCGTGACCCCCACCAGGGAGGTAGTGCGGGAGTCGGCCAGTGGCCGATGCCCGCATTTAAATGGTTAATTATTTCTATATCAATTTAAAAACAATACTACACATGCATCAGATCAATCTGTAGTTCCAGTTTATGGGATTGCCATGTTAAGGCGTTCATTGCTTTCACTAATGTGGAATTAATTGCCTAATGTTTGGTATTAGTTGTCAAATTTCACATTAGGTTGTGAATCTCAGCAGGATTATTGATCCTAAAAGGAGTTTGAACTAGTCTTCAAATAATGTCATAGCTAAATCAATTAAGTGAAAGGTAGTCAGATTGCCAGGCTGATTGGCCTTCTGTTTACTTAGAATGAACTTGTGCAAGGATGATAAGATTTTTTTCAGTGTGTCAGAATTCTTCCATAGTCGTTTCTGCCTCGTAGCAGAAGCGATTAAGTTGTGCCACAGTCTCTACAGTGCCTCTTTGATGTGTTTCTGGGCTAACATTTGTTGAGATTGCTGGATATTGCTCATTTGAATGATCTCCTGCTGAATTTATTGCTGAAAAAAACCTCAATAATTTCAGTCTGACTACCCTCTTTTTGGTGCAGTTGAGCTTGTGCTGAGGAACCAGCTACCTTAATTAAACTAGTGTCTTCTATTAAGCTTGATGATCTAAGAGGTCTACTCCCCAAAAGAGTGCCCAGAATTGATTTACTAGAAGCCACAAAGCACTCTTTGATGGTTGTGGTAGATACCTTGGGTTTATTATGGCCTATTAAGGTTTCCCCTCGGATTATTCATGAAGAGGATGATTCCATGGTTAAAACATCCCCTCTTGTCTTTTACTTGCCTGTTGTGCTTTTATTTGTTTGTTTACCTCTCTTCACCCGTGCAGAGTTATTGCACTGAATAATAAAAATTGTATGCATCAGTTTCCAACTTGCTGAGAAAACAGTGCTCAAAGCTTCCCGATGTGATTTGTGTCCTCTTGATTGGAGGAATTAGAAACATATGTCACTACCGAAACCCTTTAGTAATTCCCAATATTAAAATACTCGGCATGAGTAGGCTAATACAGAGTTCACAGAAAACTCAACAGGGTATTTTCCAGCACCACTAGTAGCCCAGTAGTTTGTAGCACGCACTGCTGAACACACCACTATGCCTGCCTCTATTTGTGTGGTGGGTGCTGCCTGGGTCATGTGGTGCTGTAGTGCTGTGGTACCTTCTGCTGTGGCCCAAAATATGTGCTGCTGTTTATGCTGCCACCTTCTCCAGATCTTTCCAGGTCCCTTACTTGCACTTGTGGCATGTATAGAAAGGACTTGGACTAGGAGCGCCACAATGGAAAGAGAGTGAGGGATCTGTCTGCAGGGCACACACACAGTACAAATGAGTTGCAGTGCACAGACTAGTGCCTCATAAAATGTTTGTGTTTTATGGCATCGCTGAGGGTCTGCTTCTGTGGCCCACTTCTCGAAGGTACCTAATTTGAGCTTGTGCCTGTGCAAAGCCTAGTAGATATGGATCATGCCCTCAAAAATTTCAGGAAGAGGCTTTCTCCTGCAGAGTTGAGTGAAATGAAAGATGTAGGGAATGCAATAGGTGCCAGTGGGGTATCGAAACTGGAGAGGGTCCCACTTCAAAGAACATGGACTGTGATGAGGGGCCCACCTGGAGCTTACCCATCCGCACCGCGTGGGCTGTGGGGGCCTTTGTTATGCTACTGAATGGTGCTCAGGTTAGCGTTTAAGTAGCGTTTAAGTAGCCATCTACTTACATTACAACACCCCTTTACCCTGCTGCAATGGTAAACTTGCTGCACAAGACCCAGAACCCTGGAGTAAAGGGCAGACTGGCAGATGATGTGATTGATGTAGGAAAGGGGTGGACAGTGGAAGACAGGACCTGGGATGTGGGAGACAGGAAGCAGGATTCTGCCAGGAGAAACGCAGGTGCAAGTTGCACCTGTGTCTAAACTGGTGGCTTCCACACTCCAACCAGCACCACCCATCAGTGCCTAGCACACACTGACTTCTCCTGCCTGCTCACCTGCTTCCTCGCCTTTCACCTCAGCTGACTCAGCCCCACCTTGGGCTCATCACTCTTCTCTCCCCGTTTCTTCTCCTGACCACTGTGCTCTGAACTCAGCAACAGTTTCTGCCTAAAAGGTACCATGGCGTGCCAGCAAAAAATAAATAGCTCATTATGGTGGTTTGTATATCAAAAGCCCCTTATGCTCTCTGTAATTTTTGTTACTTCTTAAGTTTGCACCTGAATTTCAAAATCTTGCACTCTTCTACTCTTAGTTACATTTCCTGAAGACATTACATGTGCATTGTTTGTGAATAATGAACTATAATTGTGACACAGGACTTTATTGGCCTCATTAAAGAGCCATAAATATTCAATATAACTATGCCATACAGGGGAGTCAAAATCAAGTTTGCACTACAACAAGTGTATGTCTGTAGAAGTCCATGATATTTCCTGAAATAACATATTGTCTTCTTGCTGTGTAAATTTAGAGGATGACAAAAAGGGGAATGTTAGCACTGAGTGTTGCCCAGGAGTGTCTGTTGTTCATTTAAGAAAAAGTTCCTTAATCAGTTCTAATGCTCTTAGGTGTTTTCATAGATCTGAGTGAAAGACTGCCTGTGCAAAAAAAAACAATTCTTGGGAATTCCACACATTTTAAAATTCATTGATCTGCTTCCTTCTCCTGATACTAGTTTCTCTTTGAATAGTCAAGCTGTGTTAAGTATTCTTTTTAATATTTATAACCTTAGGCTCAGTCCTTCACAGGGTATTGCTCTGGTGGAATTGAAGACCTATGCTAATAAGGATCAAAAGGTTTATAAGTATTTCATTTGCTTCTTTTCTGAGTCCATATCCCTCTCAATATTGAAACATGAGTCACTTCTTCAAATGGGTATTGATGTTCTACCAGTGATTGGATCGGGTGGTAATCCAGTGCAACGCACTACTTTCTCTAATGCTTATAAATTACATGCATAAAGTGGTGCTAATCAAACTATGCCTTCCCCTAAGTCAAGGTATTTTACAGACAACATGACTTTTACTAATGTCCTTACAGTAGTCAAGGAGAAATTGAGGTCGGACGTTGGAATTTGAAGGATAACAATTGGTCTAGGCTTCTGAATGTTCTCTTTTGCAGCTCTTCCTCCTAGCTCCTTGTAGAAATTTTATTGGTAGAATGTGGCTGAGTTTTAAGCTGTTTTGTCCATGTCTAATTTTCGTTCGCTTTTTGCTAACACATTCATAATTTGTTTGCAAGTAACTTGGTTTCTAAATGTTTTGGCTTCGATTACTATTTTGCTTACTGTTCCCATGTCTTCTCCTCAATTAGCTCTCGACCCAGTGGTAGACTGGATATTTTGTTGTGATCATCGTCTGGATGGAAAATTTCTCAGCTTTTACTTGCTCTTTCTTACGTTATAATTGTTTTCTGCTTCTATAAGAGAATTGATTATTTTTTACTTTGTGATATTTATTTGGGCCCCTCTGCAAATTTTTCTTTATTTCTGTCTACTCTTCAAAATACCATTTTAAGTTTATTATATAAGTACTCAAAATCGATTTTGTTGGTTTTGAGTGATTTTATTTATTCTAAAATTTCTATTGGCAGAGAGATTCATATTGATCACATATTGATTATATTTGTATTCAATGCTGGGCTTTTTGTGTTGTTTCTTATTTTGAAATTCACGATCACTATTGAAGTGATCTTTCCCACCTTATTGTTACACTAGATATTTTCCCGGTTGTAGAGTGGGAGGTAAAGGTTCCTAGTTTTGTATTAAGTTCCCCTTCTGACCATGTATATGTTTGGAAATTTGGGACATAAGGTGTTTTATTGCCTTGGTTGATCAAGGTATTCAAGGTACTTTCCTTGTCTTTGTACGTAGCCAAATGTGAGGCATCCATGGGCTTGCTTCTGAATACCTTTGCAATAAAAATAAAAACTCATATCAGGGCTCCTAGGCATCTGTATTTCTCTAAGAGGTCAAGTGCTACTAAATGCTCTAAGTTAGAAAGGAAAATTAATAAATCAACCAAAGTGACACAGTTATATTTTGATCTTCATTCTGTTGTTTCTTGTAGTAATGTGCACACATTCTGGTTTCTAACAGCCAGAAGTGTGGGTAGAGGGCACAGGAAAACTCATATCCCAGTGGAAGATCTTTGGCGTTCTCATTTTTGTGCTCTGTGTGTATCTTCTTCTTCTGCCCCACCCCCAGGTTTGGGACTTACAGGTTAAAAAACAGGCATTGGTTTGTTAGGATTTTCATTTGATTAAATTATCCAAGCCATTACTAACTTAAATAATAGTTGTGCTCAGGGTCTAAATGGTATTCCCGTCTGCTTTTTTAAAACAGCTCCCTGTTTGTGGGCAGATATCCTGAAGATGCTGTTTGATCTTTGTTTAAAGACCAAAACAGTGTCCCAGTCTTGGAAAGGTATTAACATCAGTCCACTTTCTAAAAAGGGGATCATAACCTCCATATAAACTACCGCACCATCATATTCTTGAGTGGAGCCTGCTGACTTATTGAGCAGTCAAGCTTTCGGAAAGCGTGCTATACCACGGATAATAATTTTTGCTTAAATATGATTGGCAAAAAGTATGTGAGGTTGCGTAATATGCAGGTTTACGTGGCATTTACTTAGTAGTGCCTCCAACTCCATTGACTGTTCCATTAACTTGTAAGACTGGGTATACCCTCTAAATTATTGTCTCCATTGATCTCTCATTGTTCTGAGAAGTGGTTGAAAGTCCTTTTGGGCTCAGGAACTTAATTTTTAGGTACATTTCCAGTTGACAATGGCATTAAGAAAGCATGCATCTTAACTCCTTTGTTATTTTCTTTATTTTTGTCTGTTTGTCCCCAAATGTTAAGGCGGGGGGTTTCTGATCCATGTAAGTTTGGATCAAGGGAAGCCTCCATCCTATTAGATGTAGATGATTTAGTATTTTTGTCTCTCACACCAATTGGCTTGCAGAAAAAAATTGACATTTTAGCTTCTTTTTCACATCATCTTACTGTAAACAACAGGAAAAAGAAAGTTATGATAATCGGTGCCAGAGGAATTAAGTGTCCTATATCTTGGTTTTCTAACGGAAAAAACTGGAGGTGGTAAAAAAAAGTATTTATATTTAGGTGTAAACATCTCAACTAATTTGTCTTTTCAACTAATTTAAATACCTTTCAGGCTGCAAATCAAAGTATACAGGAATTGACCATTTACAGTTTTTAATGCAGAAGGAAGAAGGGATGTTTATCTGCTATTAAAGGTCTATATTGCTAGTATGGTTCCAGTTGCTTTATATGGAAAAGAAAAAAGTTAGTTTTCTACATTAATTTCCATCTCCAGTATTGAATCTGTTCTATGGAAGCGCTACCGTGGCAAACGTTCCTCCAACTCTATCGAAATGATTCATCTTGAACTGGCCTTGATGACTATTATCTACTGTCCCTACTGCCAAATAGTTTGATATTTTTATACCGCCGGTTTTCCTGCACTGCCAAAGCGCCGCGGTCAGAATGCCCTGCGGGGCACCGCCGGGCTGTCGGCGGTGCTCCCGCCAACCGCGAGCCTGGCGGTCACAGACCGCCAGGCTCGTAATGAGGGCCTAAGTCAGAAGGTAACTTTTTAACCAAGGCCTCCCGCGACCTGTAGCCGAGCAGGGCTCCATCGCGGTCGGCCTGAAAGTTTGACTTTGCCCAGGTCGAGGTGCAACCAGATGACCCGATTGGCGCTTTTTGTTTCTAAGCGCTAGAAAAGTAATAATTCTTTAAAAATTCATATCTCCGGTTCCCCTGAACCGATTTTAATCGTTTTTGTGTCATTTAAAAGATAAAAATATAAACTATTTTTATAAATTGGTTTTGGATTTTTAAACTGTTTCCTGTGTTTTATTTAATTACTGTTTTGTGATATTTGAATGCTTTACACTTTGTCTCCTAAGTTAAGCCTTGACACTCGTTGCCAAGCTACCAAGGGTTGAGCTGGGATTAATTTACTGAGACCTAACTGTACCTATGTGGAGGTTAGTGGCTTGTTGCTAGGTGTAGGTACCTACCTGCCCTACCAATAACCCATTTTCCAACAGCGTGGTTGATTCGTACCTGTGTGCTACCGAAAATACTGTTGTATCACTGTGTCCCTGTTGTCTGTGTCGTCCCCGTCGTCTTCCTCCTCTTCACTCTCCACATGCTCCACAGCTGCTACACCACCACCATCTGGACCATCCTCCTGCAGGAAAGGCACCTGGCGTCGCAAAGCCAGGTTGTGAAGCATACAGCAGGCCACGATGATATGGCACACCTTCTTTGGTGAGTACATTAGGGATCCACCTGTCATATGCAGGCACCTAAACCTGGCCTTCAGGAGGCCGAAGGTTCTTTCTATAATCCTCCTAGTTCGCCCATGGGCCTCATTGTAGCGTTCCTCTGCCCTTGTCCTGGGATTCCTCACTGGGGTAAGTAGCCACGACAGGTTGGGGTAACCAGAGTCACCTATTAGCCACACACGGTGTCTCTGTAGCTGTTCCATCACGTAAGGGATGCTGCTATTTCGCATGATGTACGCGTCATGCACTGACCCAGGGAACTTGGCATTTACATGGGAGATATACTGGTCAGCCAAACAGACCACCTGGACATTCATCGAATGATAACTTTTTCTGTTCCTGTACACCTGCTCACTTCCACTGGGGGGGAACCAAAGCCACATGGGTCCCATCAATGGCACCAATGATGTTGGGGATATGTCCAAGGGCATAGAAATCACCCTTCACTGTAGCCAAATCGCCCACCTCAGGGAAAACAATGTAGCTCCGCATGTATTTCACCAGGGCAGACAACACTCTGGACAAAACCTTAGAAAACATAGGCTGAGACATCCCAAATGATATTGTCACTGTTGTTTGGAATGATCCACTTGCCAAAAAATGGAGTACTGACAGAACCTGCACCAGAGGGGGAATCCCTGTGGGTTGGCGAATGGGGGACATCACATCTGGCTCCAGCTGGGCACACAGTTCCTTTATAGTGGCTCGGTCAAGTCTGTATGTCAGTATGACATGTCTTTCTTCCATTGTCGACAGGTCCACCAGCGGTCTGTACACGGGAGGATTCCTCCATCTCCTCGCAAGTCCCAGCGGACGGTGCCTAGGAAGGACAATATGGAGCACAGAGTCAAGCAACCCACAGGTACGTAACCACAGCTTGCACAGTACACGATTCGCTATGCATTGAATGGCATGTATGAGTGGCAATGCAAGGCCTAGGCCTGTGTGACGCAGTAGAAATTAAGGCATGTGGGCCCTTGAAATGGCGGCTGCCTGACCTGTAAAGTGTGACAATGGGATGTGAGGTCAATGCGCTGGCGTGGCACACTGTGGCGGTAGGCGGTCGAAGACCGCGGCGCAAAGCAGCATTGGTTAACATTGAACCCTATGGGTCTCAGGAGCCAATGACGATGTGCGCCGGCGGTCGCGGTACGCACTGCCGCGGTACGCACCGCCGCGGGCGTGACCGCCATTTTCTAACTGCTTAATCACTCGAGACCTGATCATCCACAGGAGAGGACCTATACTGCAAGTGCTGCTGTGACCTCGGTCTGGAAGATACAATGGCTGCTGCGACTGGGGAAAGGGCCCCTGCCTTCACATCTGAGGAATTGGAGAAACTTGTTGATGGGGTCCTCCCCCAGTATGCGCTACTCTACGGTCCTCCAGACCAACAGGTAAGAACACAGGGAGCACGTAGTATGGGCTATGCCTGTGTTGAGTGGGGTGGATGTAAGATGGTGGGGAGGGGAGCGAATGAGGAGTGCAACGCACAACAGATGAGAGCATGTGCCACATGGCAAGGTTGGGGAGGGGGGGCCACTCACATCGACCATGCAGAAAAGTGATGATATTTCTTTTTCCACCCTGTACATGTCACATAGGTCAGCGCACATCAGAAGATCGACATTTGGCGTGCCATCGCCAAGGACGTCCGGGCCCTGGGGGTCCACAACAGATGGGGCACCCACTGCGCAAGAGGTGGGAGGACATCCGCCGCAGGAGCAGAAAGACCGCCGAGGCTCTGCTGGGGATGGCCTCCCAACCTAGGAGGGGTGCCACACGGCAATTGACCCCCCTGATGTCCCGGATCCTGGCGGTGGCCTACCCCGATATGGATGGGCGCGTGAGGACATCACAGCCAGCAGACACAAGGGGGTGAGTATTCTGCTATATTAGGGCACAGTGGAGGTGTCTGGGTGGGGGAGGAGGGCTGTGGCTATCTCTAGGCCAGGGCGGTTTCTGTAGGCTAGGCCCCTCCATTTGGCATGGCCCTGTGCCCCCGCCCCCCACCTCTGTAGGGTGCTAAGTACAGCTATCCATGGTCCGGGCTCACCTATGTTTGCATTTGTCATCCATAGACTTGTAGGCCAAGTCACAATAATTGAGTAGTGTACCCTGAGTGCGCGGCGTAGTGCAGGGGGCTTCTGTGTCTGTCCTCTCCAGCGTGCCGCCAATGCATGCACTCAACATGTCTTTCTTTCTTCTCCCCCCCCTTTTTTTTGGTTTTCCTGTTCATGTGTGCATTAGCATCATCAGGCGGAGGAGAAGTGGCATCGGCGCCCAAGGGAGCTGCATCTCACATGGCCCCGGAGGGCCATGCAATCGACTCCGAGTACACCAGTGAGACGGAGGGCGAGTGGAGCTCCACAACGGGGACCCATGGAGACGTCAGCGACACTGACACGTCCTCGGAAGGGAGCTCCCTTGTGGTGGCGGCAACATCCGTGCCCACCGCAACAACAGGTACAGCCGCCACCCAGCGCACCAGCTCCGCCCTCCCAGCAGCCCCTCAGCTTTCGCCCCGTGCCCGCTCGACCAGGAAGCCGGGCATCTCCTTCGCCCCTGGCACCTCAGGTCCTGCCCCAGTTACCCCTGCTGCCCTCAGTGCGGAGATCATTGACCTCCTCCAGACGCTCATTGTTGGGCAGTCTACCCTTTTGAATGCCATCCAGGGGGTAGAAAGGGAGGTGCATCGGAGCAATGCATACCTGGAGGGCATTCATTCGGGTCAGGCTGCCCATCAGCGATCCTTCAGCGCTCTGGCCTCAGCACTGACGGCAGCAATTGTCCCTGTGTCTAGCCTCCCCCCTCCAACTTCCTCAACCCAGTCCCACTCCCCTGTTCCTCTGCCTATCCCAGACACACCTACAGACCAGCCTGCCCACACCTCAACACCCAAGGGCAGCTCATCCAGACATAAGCACCACAGATCACACAAGCATTCACCCAAGCAACATCCGCATGCAGACATGCCAACAGCCACTGCCTCCTCTGTGTCACCCTCCTCCTCGTCTCCCTCCTCCCTCCCTGTGACGTCTCCACTCACACCTGCATGCACACCACCATCAGCCAGTACGTCCATCACCACCACACCCACCAGAACAGTCCGCACACGTGCAGTCACCACCCCCACTGCCATTTACACGTCCCCTGTGTCCTCTCCCAGTGTGTCTGTCACCCCCTCTTCCAAACCACACAAACGCAGGCAGCCACCCACCCAACAGCCATCCACCTCATGACAGCCTCCAGCACAAGCACCTGCACCCAAAGACACCCGACTTCACTCTCCTACAACCACATCCTCTTCCTCCACTCCCATACCCACTACAACTACCCGTCCCTGTCTTTCTAAATTGATTTTCCTTTCCAACCTTGACCTCTTTCCAACAACTGACCCACCCCCCCATCTCATAAGACTCCAATGCGCACCTCAGCCACCACAAGCCCTGCACCTACTAGGACCATCGTTCAGGGCTATTGGAGTCCACCAGCTCCTAGGGCAGGAACATCGGCCAGCAGCAAGGGGACAGCCAGCCCACCCCCTGGGAAAAGAACCAAAAAAGGAAAGGGCCGGCGCGACAGGCCTGAGACGGCTGCCCCCAAGGACACCACCCTTGCACCGTCACCTGGCCCATCCACAAAGGGAGGCAAGGGCCCCAGAGTTGCTGCCAAGGAGGGCAAGGGCAGCAGGGCGGACAAGTCCGGCAGAAGGCGAGCTGCCCAGGAGGGCCCCACCAGCCCCATTTGGGGTGTGACGGAGGACACCCACGGGCCCAGGACTCCAGCACAGGAGGGCCCCGCAAGCGAAAGGTCGGATGGCGACTGAGCGGGAATTATTGGCCAGATCTGGTTCCCTAGGAACACAAGACAAGCATCACTGAACAGGGCCCCGCCGTGAGATGCACCGCTGAACTGGGCCCCGCCGTGACAAGCATCGCTGAACAGGGCCCTGCCGTGAGAAGCACCGCTGAACAGGGCCCCGCCAAGACAAGCACCGCTGAACAGGGCCCCGCCGTGAGAAGCACCGCTGAACTGGGCCCCGCCGTGAGAAGCACCGCTGAACAGGGCCCCGCCGTGAAAAGCACCGCTGAACTGGGCCCCGCCGTGACAAGCACTGCTGAACAGGGCCCCGCCGCGAGAAGCACCGCTGAACAGGGCCCTGCCGTGACAAGCACCGCTGAACAGGTCCCCGCCGTGAGAAGCACCGCTGAACTGGGCCCGCTGTGACAAGCACTGCTGAACTGGGCCCCGCCGTGAGAAGCACCGCTGAACAGGGCCCCGCCGTGAAAAGCACCGCTGAACTGGGCCCCACCGTGACAAGCACTGCTGAACAGGGCCCCGCCGTGAGAAGCACCGCTGAACAGGGCCCTACCGTGAGAAGCACCGCTGAACAGGGCCCCGCCGTGAGAAGCACCGCTGAACTGGGCCCGCCAAGACAAGCACCGCTGAACAGGGCCCGCCAAGACAAGCACCGCTGAACAGGGCCCCGCCGTGAGAAACACTGCTGAACTGGGCCCCGCCGTGAGAAGCACCGCTGAACAGGGCCCCGCCGTGAGAAGCACCGCTGAACAGGGCCCCGCCGTGAGAAGCACCGCTCCGCTGGGCCCCGCCGTGAGAAGCACCGCTCCGCTGGGCCCTTCATCTCAAGCACCGCTCCGCTGGGCACCGCCGTCTCTGAACTGCTCCGCTGGGCCCTTCATCTCAAGCACCGCTCCACTGGGCCCTTCATCTCAAGCACCGCTCCGCTGGACCCTTCATCTCAAGCACCGCTCAGCTGGGCACCGCCGTCTCTGAACTGCTCCGCTGGGCCCTTCCTGTCAAGCACCGCTCCGCTGGGCCCTTCCTGTCAAGCACTGCTCCGCTGGGCCCTTCATCTCAAGCACCGCTCCGCTGAGCACCGCCGTCTCTGAACTGCTCTGCTGGGCCCTTCATCTCAAGCACCGCTCCGCTGGGCCCTTCATCTCAAGCACCGCTCCGCTGGGCCCTTCATCTCAAGCACCGCTCCGCTGGGCACCGCCGTCTCTGAACTGCTCCGCTGGGCCCTTCCTGTCAAGCACCGCTCTGCTGGGCCCTTCCTGTCAAGCACCGCTCCGCTGGGCCCTTCATCTCAACCACCGCTCCGCTGGGCACCGCCGGGCACCGCCGTCTCTGAACTGCTCCGCTGGGCCCTTCATCTCAAGCACCGCTCCGCTGGGCCCTTCATCTCAAGCACTGCTCCGCTGGGCCCTTCATCTCAAGCACCGCTCCGCTGGGCCCTTCATCTCAAGCACCGCTCCGCTGGGCACCGCCGTCTCTGAACTGCTCCGCTGGGCCCTTCCTGTCAAGCACCCCTCCGCTGGGCACCGCCGTCTCTGAACTGTTCCGCTGGGCCCTTCATCTCAAGCACCGCTCCGCTGGGCCCTTCATCTCAAGCACTGCTCCGCTGGGCCCTTCATCTCAAGCACCGCTCCGCTGGGCCCTTCATCTCAAGCACCGCTCCGCTGGGCACCACCGTCTCTGAACTGCTCCGCTGGGCCCTTCCTGTCAAGCACCGCTGGCCCATTGGCAGGGCCGGATCTGTGTCGGGCAGGGCTTCACGAAGCACTCTGGCCAACATGCCTCCTCCATAACCAGTGGAGTCTGTAATCCACCTGATGGACTGTGGCTTTGCACTCCCCCGGATGGTTCAGTGGACAATCCACCCACTGTAGAGACTTGGAAAACTGTGGCTTTGCACTCCCCAGGATGGTACAATGGGCAATCCACCCACTGTAGAGACTTGAGAGACTGTGGCTTTGCACTCCCCAGGATGGTACAGTGGGCATGGAGGCCCCTCGTGGATCTGGCGTCGTGGACTCATGTGGCTGAGGTGCCCCCCCCTTCCCTTCCCCCTGAGGTGCCTGTGGTTTTATTATCTGATGCCCCAGCAGTGTTCTCGCCAATGGAATCGGGTCTCATGTGTGGGCTTTGCCCATGTGTTTATGCACATTGGCCCACGAACAATGGAATGTAGCCAATATGTGCCGGACTTTTGGACTATGTATATATTGTTCATGTTGTAATATATTTATTTGATAAATTTCATATTTCACTTAAGTTCAAATATGCTTTAATATACTTCAATTTTAAGGAACATTTTATTTTGTCTTTGCATTATTTGAGGTTTGGGGGGTGTCACTCTGACTTGTTGCTCTGCATTGGTGTGTAGGGATTGGGGGGGGGTGTTGCGTATGTGTGTGCCTGTAACCTTTTCTCCTCCCCCCTCCCCTGTGTCGTAGGTGCAGTACTCACCGTTGTCTTCTGCGCCGGCGTTCGTGCTCCTGGTAGAGGAGCAGGAAGACAATGGCTGGTAGGATGTTTAATTCGGGTTCCATGCTGTCCAGATTCCTCGTGGAGTGTGTATAGGTGAGCGTTTTCCCGTTCGTAGTCTGTTTCCGCCGTGTTTTTATCGGCGGGGCGCCCGCCCCGGAAAAGGTGGCGGATTGGTGGGTCGTGATAGTGTGGGCGGTACATTGTCTGCCGCCTGTCTGTTGGCGGTGACCGCTGCGCTGTTTGTTTGTCCCGCCGTGGCGGTCGGAGTGTTAAAGTGGCGGCCTGTGTTGGCGGTTCCCGCCAGGGTCAGAATTCCATTTTTATTACCGCCTGCCTGTTGGCGGGTTGGCCGCCGCTTTAACACCGACCGCCAGGGTTGGAATGACCCCCTTAGACCTTTAGGATTATATATTCTTATTGTTTACAGCAGTTGGCCATAAATAGTGATTAGGTGATATCAAGTAGCGTTTTGAAGTGTCACTTAAAAAGCATGCTAGAAATTGAAGCTTTCAGATTGATCTGCAACATTGTTTAGAAATAAAAAGACTATAGCTGGGTTGTGTGTTTGTAAGAAGTGGTGAAAGGCAGGTCTAATTAGAGGCCAACTTCTGTCTTCTTGGGCATGGATTTTTAGATACAAAGAGATTTCCTTGGGTGATAATGTGTGGATTAAGAAGGATGGGATTTCCTGCCATCCATATTGTCTATACTGTGGAGTTGACAAGCAGGACTTGCATCACATACTTTTTCCTGTCCTGACCTCTTTTGCTTGCAGAAAAAATTGTATCTTGTGTTTTCAAGGTACTCCATAGCAACGCATAGACACTTTACTTTTTTGTTAAACCCTCCTATCCTGAATATTATTAATGAGTTTTTTTATTTTTTTAGCTTTCTTAATATAAACTGATTTATATGTATTATGATGTATTTTGTTTGTCCTCATCTTGTTTTATATGGATTCAGTTATGTGTATTTTTAACTTGTGATTGTTGTGGTTTTAAGTGTAATCCGTGGATGCACTTTAAGGATTAAAAAAATATGATAAATATATCTGGGCTGAAAGAGAAATATAAATAACCATGAAGAGGCCTGCATTCTGGTTCTTGTTAGTGTTCACCCATCCTCTATCCTCCTTGAAGGGGACAACAGAAACCAGACAAAAAACACACTACAGCACCTGAGCCAACACACAGACACTAATCTAGCTATAACAGAGTATGCATGTTTTTTTGTTTTGGCTGCCAGATGACCAATGGGTATAAAAATGCAATGCTTTAGGACTGGATTGTATTTTAATTTAGCATCTTAGTGCACTCCTATTATTGTTTTTCTGGTTCATTTTGTTTTGTCCCATTTAGTTACTACACATGATTACCATGTCTTGTGAACTAAAATCCCAAGAATAGAGCATTTTGTGGCATGAAGTGAGCTCGGATTTCGAAGAAAAGGGGGGCTTTGTGCCAATTAATTCAAAAGTTGATTCTCAGCTACTTCCCTCTTCATCCTCTCTATAAAAGGCTCTGTAACATCCCTCAGCTACTTCCCTCTTCATCCTCTCTATAAAAGGCTCTGTGACATCCTTTCTGTTAGACCTGGTATCCTTGGCACAGTGTGCCCCATAACTTTTTGCCTTCAACCCTGTTGTTTGCTGATTTTTATTTTGCTGGTACACACTTACACCTGCTACCCAGTCGTAAGTGCTTATGCTATCTCCTTAAAACACTGTCAAATTAGCAGATACTCAAATGGCATATTTAATTTACTTATAAATCCTCAGGCACTTGATTGTGCTACCCACTTAAGTAGCCCATTAAACATGTCTCAGGCCATTGCGGAGCCTGTGTGCTCAGTTTTAAACTGCCATGTTGACCTGGCAAAATTAACCCTTTGCCAAGGTCAAACCTTCTTTTTTAATACATATGTCACCCCAACTGTAGGTCCTGGAGAGCCCAGAAGGAAAGGTACAATGTATTTTAAAGGTTGGAAATATACTTTTAAGTGTTACTTGTCCTGGTAGTAAAAAACTCTTAAATTTATTTTTCACTACTGCAAGGTAGGAAACGACTCCCTTTTTTTCTGCCTTAAGCACGCATGTGATGAACAACACACATGCATGGTTAAGGCAGAGAAAAAGGGAGAGTGCATCGGGATAGGATGCAGTCAGTTAAGTGGGGTTGGGGCAGGGTTGGGGGGTAGTTTTTAGGGGTGGGGTGGATTAAGGGCTTGGGACAGGGTGGGGTAGTTTGTTTTTTAGGGATCTGGTGGGATATCAGGGTAGTTCTGGTTTTTAGGGGTGGGGGATTGGGGCAGTTCTGTTTTTAGGGGCAGGGTGGGGAGTTGGGTTAGTTTTGTTTTGGGGATGGGGTGTCAGGGTACTTTTGTTTTTGGGGTGGAGTATTTTGTTTTTTAGGGGTGGGGGTGCGGGATCAGGGTAGTTTGGTTTTTGGGGGTGGGGGATGGGGGTAGTTTGGTTTTTGGCAGTGGGGGAGAGGGGATCAGGGTAGATAGGGTTTTGGGGGTGGGGGTCATAGTACTTTTGTTTTTTGGGTTGGGGTGAGGGTAGTTTTGTTTTGGGGTGGGGATGAGGTGGTCAGGGTAGTTTTGTTTTTGGGGGTAGGGGCAGGGTAGTTTGGTTTTTGAGGGTGGGGGTCAGGGAATCAGGATAGCTTGATTTTTGGGGATGGGAGTTGGGTACTTTTGTTTATGAGGGTGGGGGTCGGGTAGGTTGTTTTGGGGCAGGGGTGGGGGGGTCTGGGTATTTTTCTTTTTGGGGGTGGGGCAGGGTAGTTAGGTTTTTAGGGGCATGGGTGGGGCAGGGTAGTTAGGTTTTTGGGGGAGGGGATCGGGTAGTTTGGTTTTTGGGGGTAGGGGGATTGGGTAGTTTGGTTTTTGGGGGTAGGGAGATCAGAGTAGTTTGGTGTATGGAAATGTGGTGGGGGACTGGGGTAGTTAGGTTTTTGGGGGTGGGGGGTCCAGGTAGTTAGTTTTTTAGGGGCAGGGGTGGGGGATTGGGGTACTTTTGTATTTTTTTAGGGGCAGGGGTGGGAGGATCGGGGTAGTTTGGTTTTTGGGGTGGGGAGTAGGGTGATTGGGGTAGTTTAGTTTTTAGGGGTGGGGTGGGGAGGTCAGTTGTTTTTAGGGCAGGTGGGAAGGTCCGGGAATTGTTTAGGCCTCAAAGTGGGTGGGAGTTATCCAGAGTAGTTTTGTTTTAGGGATGAGGGTTCGGGGTAGTTTTAGTATTAGTGTGAGGCACTTCTGGGCCTTAGGGCAGGTGGGGGAGGTTGCATGCTAGAACCATGCATGCCGTTCCCACACATGCCTTTACTAGGCATGCTTTTACATTGAAAAATCGTTGTAAAGGCATGCATGGCAAAGGCATTTGTGGTAACAACGCAGTTGTTGTTCCGTGCGCGTTGTTCAGGCATGTGTGGTCCCAGCATTTGTTGTTCCATCATACATTCCTGCAAGGCCTATCTTTCCCATGGGATAACATTGGAGTTGCCTTATTACATTTTATAAGAGTAACTTCCAAATGGGAAGAGAAAACCTGTTCATGCTTGGTGTCTTTGGAATCACAATTTAAAATCCTAACTTATGGTGAAGTCCGATTTTAAATAGCAGTTCTGAAAATGCCAATTTTAGAAAGTTGCCATTTTATTGCCTAATCTATTTGGTGTCTGTAGCGTGTCTTGGGGCAAATGACTGGCTGTAACTGACAGACTTTGAGAATTCCTCCAAGAAAGTCACACAATAGTGGGATTAGGTGTGCCTGGATGGGGCATCAGGTAGCAGGATGGGGGGAGGGTGGAACATAGCACAGCCTAGCTTGAAACTGAAGAGCCAGTGCTCTGCCTTCACACAATGGGCCTAACAACCCCACATTGTTACCTCAGCCAGCTTGGAGCCAAAGCAGGGGAGTTAAGGAATTCCATGTACTTCAGAGCTACTCCTCAGTATACTTCTGGACCTGTGCATACTCTGCCAGGGAGAAGAAATGCTGTACTGCTACAAGGTTGGTCACTCTGTTGGGCTGTAAAGTAACTGCTGCCCTGCTGTGGTGACCTACTGCCCTCTTGTCTGGAGAAGAAGAACTGGACCTGCAACTCCACCTTGGACCCAGGACCCCAGAGTGACTCAAAGGGTTAGTCCACTGGCCTCCTGATCTGAGCGTTAGGGACATAAAAGGCTCCCCGAACTGCTCCTTGTCCTATCCTCAGTGAGTTCCTGACCCCAAGTAGGGACTCTCTGGTCTTGAACCCTCGGTGTGGCTCTCAAGCTCTTGATTCCAAGGTTTTGGGCTCTTCAGGACTACAAATGGGGCAATTCACACCAGACCTGTGTCATTCACACTGAAAATCACTGCGAGCCCCTGCTAACCTATCTCTTCGTACAGAAGAATTGACAGCCAAGGAGGGACTGCCAACACGAAGTTCCAACTCGCCTGTCCATCTGTGGCACCCGGCCTGCTCTTCACATCACACCGACTGCTTCCTGCGATGCACTCTTTGAGACCCTCTCCAATGAGAACAGGACTCATGACACAAAACTTCAGAAGGTAGATCTTCAGCAGTACTAATCTGTCCTCTGTATCTGACCTGCACCCCATTGTGGTCAGCTTGAACGTATGACTTTGACCTAGTCCAGTGTGACCAGATGGCTGCGGTTGGCGCTTTATAGTTTTAGGTGCTGTATTGAAGTTTAATCTCTAAAAAATCATAACTCCAGTTCTACCAATTGCATTTTTGTTGTTACAGTGTCAAATGATTTATTAAAATGTACACTATTTATCTCAAGTGGTTTTGGATTTTTCCTGTTTTGCATTTTCCCTTTATTACTTTTGTGCACTGCATAAATACATTGCATTTTAGTTAAGCCTGACTGCTTTGTGTGCCAAGCTACACAGGGTTAAGCACAGGTTAATTTAGTAACTTTTTGTCACTAACCAGGCAAGGGTTTATGGCTTTTGCTTGACCAGGCTCACACCCCAGTGAACCAACAACCCAAATTCTCCCACCAGTGCTGTGTGCCCTATTACCATCAATGCCACTGCCCTCAGGACAGTTTTGTACTCTTGCAGCTCTGAGGGCAGCACATTTCTGAAAGATGCTGCATGAAGGAGCTGCTCTACCTTTCATTGGTGCTGCCTGCACTTCAGAAGGGGGGCAGAGATCCCCCTGTAGGCTGGTGCAGTGACTGACTGGGATATCTGGGAGATCTAGGAGACCCCTCTACCACTCCCAGAGAGTTGCCTTCATGGGGCATATAATTAGTCCGCCTTTTCATTTAAAAAAAATCTGCACATCCATCCCTAATACAGTGATTATGCAGAGGAAAATGTTTCCCTCATTTGCATGGGACCATGCCCCATGCAATTGAGGGAACACCCTTTTAAGATAGTGCCTGTGCTATGTGTGTGTGTGTGTGTGTAGGGGCCGCACAAGCTTCTTCAACCCCTTTTGTAATACAACAGTGTTCCAAGGGTGCAGTAAACAGACCCAGTCACCCCATGAAATATCTGTAACATGGCCCTTGTCTCCCTATTATGAGAAGAGCTGAGGTCCATTTCTTCTGAGATTTCCTTTTGGTTTATCTCACTTATGCAGATTTGAAAAAGGATAGAAGGTTACCGTGTCTGCTTTTGACTCCCTCCTATTTGATGTGTGAACTCTGGAAAGAGTAGGTGGTTGGCTGTTATGTAGGCTCCAAGGTTTCCTATGTACTGTGGTATTGTTTACACCTGGTGGTAGTCTGAATGTAATTGATGCAGCATGATGCCAGTGCATGCACTATTTGGTAGTTCCGTGACACAGGGAAAAAGGTTTGTGAATTTCTTGGGCATATCCACCTTGCTCACATCAGCCTACCAGACAGGAATATATAACTGTTAACAGTAGTCCATTTCTACTAATTCTAAATTTTCACTGCTTTGAGTGTTTATTGTGACAGCCCTCTTTTGCAACTAGCTCTTGTTGAATTGTGTTTTTTATTTCATGTAGAATTTACTGTCTTCAACAAACCCTTGGCCTCAATAGATGCCAGAAAGTTCAATGATGAGGTGGACTGGTTGGAGGGAGCACCAGTGGAAAATTCATTTTCATAACCCTTAATCGCAATGCATGTCTATGTTTTCGTACCCTTGACTTACTTTCATGAATCCTGGGGTGTATTACACCTATTAATCTAGTGAAGGTGTCTCAAATTGGTGTATCACAAGCACGTAGTAGCTGCCAGTCACCTTCAGAATAGCTTCCAGCCTTGAATTTATGTTTAAATAAACACAGGCTCACACTTTCTTTTTGAAATTAAGGGAAGACTGTCTTTATTTTGCATCATCATCATCATCATCAGGTTGCAGATAGCAAGGCCTGCTAATGAGCAGTGTTTGAGTCAGCTTTATGAACCAGGATGGTGCACAGAAGTGAAGAACTGAAGCACTAAGATATTTAAGAGGGGTGGGTGGTAAACTCAACCCCGCAACGGAGTTTGCAGAGTTTTGCCACTCCATGCCCCATTTTACCATCACCCACCCCTAGCCCTGGAAAAAGGTAAATATTTACAGGAAGGTTGTGGCCTCTATGAACCTGCGCAGTGCAGAGACACTGGTTTACGAAGTTATTTATCACTCAGACAGAGCTGGATGTATGCTCTGGTATACTTTAATGATAACGATATTTCCCGTGTTGCTGCATTCAATCGCTCTTCCAAAAGCGATATTTGCTATTCTTTGCTATTTCTTGCTTCAATTTTCTTGGATAACGTCTGAGTCTGGAACATGCATGCTTACGTGCACAGATTGGAAGTTTAACTTGTTTTTTGCTGTTTGAAACTAAAGGCAGAGTAATTTAGTGCACGCACCTTTAAAGGGAAGCTACACGCCCTGGCAATGGCCGCATCTTTCTGAGAGACTCGTCAACACTTTCCTGCCCATTGAGCGAGCCTTTGTCTCCCAAGCGCTCCTTCGCGCCAGTGGCAAAGCCAAGTTTCTTTGGGAGGAGTGGGGACAAATGGCCAACATTTTATGGTAGGAAGGAACTTTCTCATTCATGCAGCATATGGAGAAGTTTGATGTATTTTTTGCGTAGCATCGGACACTCACTTGGCGGCATCTGTGTATTGATTGCTGTCTGGAAGCTAGTGTTTTTGATTTTACCAAAGATCTGTTGTTTTCAAAATGGAACCTGTTTGTGAGCTGCCACTTGTGTGCAGTACTTAAGGCTGTTTCCTCAGTAGACCACAACATAAATACAACACCCTGTAGTTATCGGGAATGAGATTTTTTTTTAAAGCTAAATATAGTATAAATCATTACATATGCACTTAGATGCGAAAGAATGTTTGTGATGCTGTGAGACCTTCGAGCATCCTACAGTGATGTGGACATTTCCACTTTCTGGTCCAGATGCCCGTTACACTATGTCTGTCTGTAAAACAAACGCTTTCAGGTTTGTAGTTTGAATGCATTTGGATTTCAAAAATTGTCTCAATTCTCCTCCCAAATAGTGTGCTTGTGTTAAAATTGTGGTAGACAATCTCATTTTGTGTATGGATATTATTTTAGTCAATATTGACTTCAGCAGGGAGAAAAGGGGTGGGCAGTACTCCACAGAGTCATGTAGCTCCATTGGATTCCACAGAGTAAAACTCTAGAAGTTCTGCCCACTTGTAGTATTTAACTCTCAAATAAAAGTTCTTCTAAACTTAATACTGGAGTGTGAGAACATAGTGATGTTTCTGGATGCAATAAAAAGGGAGATAATTAAAATGAATAGTTAAGTTAATGGTTAAGTTAACCCTTCGTTTACATTTTTTACCATTTCAAACAGCAGGTTGCTTGTTCCCAGTGGGAAACACCCGGAACAAGGACTCTGAAACCACGAAGTCGTGAACAACGAAAGCAAAACAACGCTTTCATTTTCCAAGACTTCCTGGTTTTGGTACATTAACCACGCACGTCTGAACCACGTACATGCGTGGTTAAGGTACAGGAGAAGGGAGTCGGAGTCGATGTGGTGAAGGAGGAGGTAAGTTGGGCTGGGGCTGTTTTTTTGGAGGGGGTCGGGTGGGGGGCTCGGGGTGATTAGGGTTTACGGGGTAAGGGGGGTCAGGGTTTAGGTTTAAGGGGTGGTTTGGGGTGTTTAGGTTTTAGGGGCGGGGGTGGGGACTCAGGGTATTTTTAGTTTTTGGGGTGGGGCCTGGGGGTGATTAGGGTTTAGGGGGAGGGATGTCAGGGTTTAGGTTTAAGGGGTGGGTTAGGGAGTTGTGGTGTTTAGGTTTTAGGGGCGGGGTGGGGACTCGGGATATTTTTAGTTTTTGGGGTGGGGTGGCTGGCTGGGGTGATTAGGGTTTGGGGGGTCAGGGTTTAGGTTTAAGGTGTGGGTTGGGGTTGGGGTGGTTTAGCTTTTAGGGGAGGGGGTTGGGGTTGTGGTAATTTTGGGGGTGGGGGGTTGGGGTACTTGTGGGGATGGGGGGTCGCGGTAATTTTCTTCGGGGTGGAGGGCTAGGGAGGAAGCATGCTGGAACCGTGAATGCTGATCACTAATGCCTTTACCAGGAATGCGCTTACAATGAAAAATCATTGTAAACGCATTTGTGGTAAAGGCATTAGTGATAAGAACGAGGTCGTTGTTCCGACCTCGTTGTTGAGCCATGGGTGCCTGAAGCACTCGTGGTTCCGACATATAACCATTCCCAGTGGCCGGTAGACACTGTGCCATATTTATATCAGAAAAATACAGCCTTTTTTTAAATGGGAGAAGTTTAACGTAAAGAAAATTATTCCTGTGAAAAATTAAGGCTTAGTGTTTCTCC
This sequence comes from Pleurodeles waltl, assembly GCF_031143425.1. NCBI lineage: Eukaryota > Metazoa > Chordata > Amphibia > Caudata > Salamandridae > Pleurodeles > Pleurodeles waltl. The sequence continues at coordinate 936,962,658 of NC_090445.1, forward strand.
ACTTTCAATTAAGCCAAAGGTTGGAATAGGTGTGCCTGATTTGGCCAACTGGTGGCAGGATGGTGGGGGGCGTCTAGCACAGCCCCACTTCAAACTGAATAGCCAGTGTTCCGCCTTGACACTACAGGTCTAACAACCCCACATTGTTACTGTAGCCAGCTTGGAGCCAGGATAGGAAAGGTATGGAATTATATGCCCTTCAAAGCTTCTGTCTAGAAGCTTCTACCACCTTCTAAAACTAGGGCACCAGGGTATAAACATTTTATTAAATATATTTCTTCACTTTAAATAAACCTCATTTAAATAAATGGCGGTATTTGCCTGTTATAAAAATAGAAATGTGTCTACGTGTAACTGGGAGCAAGATGCCTGCTGTTTGTAATTGCGACTGTTTGAAAATGGAGAAAATTTAAATGATGAGTTTTATGGAATCCATATAAAGTTAACTTATCAGTTTAAGTTTCTTTCCATTTGAAAGTGTCACATTTACACACAACAAGCGTCTTATTCCCAGTGGCTGGAAGACACAGTGATACATTTTTAAGAGTTAATTTTTTAAGTGGGAGAAATTTAAAGTGCATAATAGGATCCCTTATGTTGAGCTTTTTTTCTGCACTTTAAATTTCTCTGCTTTTAAAATAATTGTTGTATGTTTGTATTATACATGTAAAGGTGCCACATATGGTGAAAGATATGTCTTGTGCCACAACTACATACGACAAAGGCTCTCACTCACCCATACACAAATATCTCATTCATACATGCACATGTTTATACATCCCCAAACATCCTCAAAGACCACGCTCTGATTGGCACACATGGAAGCCCTGCCATAGTGCTCTTAGTCAAAGTATTTCTTTCAAATCATAGTATCTGGATGAATGGAGATTAAGCTTAAAGTGAAGGAAGCAGGACATGGGTATGTTTGGTAACAGTGTTCGAGTTGTTTGGCTGTCAGTAGCGCACAATGATTTTCACTAATCTGAAGTAGCTCTCACTACAGAAAAGGTTAGATACCCCTGGTCTAATGGGTATTATCTTGCTTTCTTCTTTTTACGTGCATAGGTGGTCTTTCACTCTAATTGTCCATGTGCTCCCGGCCCTCATAATTAAGTTGTGTGTAGAAATGGGGTCTCTAGTGGGCAGTGGTTTGCTACCTGTCCAAGTAGGGACCCTCACTCCAGTCAGAGTAATGGAGCCACTCAGCTATGATAACCCCTGCTCACTCCCTTGGTAGCTTGGCTCAAGCAGTCAGGCTTATCTCAGAGGCAATGTGTAAAGTATTTGTACACACACACACACACACACACAGTAACACAGTGAAAACACCACAAAAGTACTCCACACCTTTTAGAAAAATAGCCAATATTTATCTCAGTAAAACAAGACCAAAACAACAAACATCTAACATACAAATGTAAAGATACACATTTTCAAAGATTAAATCTTAATATAGCCCTTATAAACACAATAGCTCCAACTGGTGCTATCACAATGTCTCGACGGAGTCATCCCTAACAGTCCAGTGCCACCCATGGGAGAATGCGGAGAGCCACAGAGTCGGGTAGACCCCTGTTACAGTACCTTGGAAAAAGATAAGAAAACAAAGATGTTACACGGAGTCGGGGAAATGAGGCATCACTGGAGCCGGTGTGGCATCAGTTCCTTACTGCCACCAGGGAGGTGAGGCGTCTATTCCTTACTGCTAGGAAGGGGAGGTGAGGCATCAGTTCCTGGTTGCACAGTAGGTGATACAGCATTGATGGCGAGGCAGAGGTTCCTTATGACAAGGCAGGGTTGATGGATCCAGCAGGTCAAGACGTGAGACATCAACTTTGTGGAGTCAGGATCTCACCACTGGGCCACAGGTGCTGCATCAGAGTTGAGTGCAAAAGACATTGGTGACACAGCACTCTGGACTCATGCTGTTGCTGGACATCGGGGGTGCTGTAGCGGAATTGGGCCTACATTGTAGGTCAAGTCATTGCACTCAACGGGGACCACAGCTCCGGCACAGGCAGGGTGGAGTCAGAGAGCAGCTCCGGTTCCAAAGTCGCTCTGGAGTGGATGTGGTTAGTTTCTTCTTTGTTGTACCAGAGCTCACTTCCAAGGGCTCAGGAATTAGATTTGGCACCACTTGGCAAGTCAGTACTCTCAGCAGGAGAGCCCAGGTGCTGGCAGGTGAAGTTGTTAATGGCCCTGAGACTTCTTAACAGTAGGAAAACCCAGGTCAAGCCCTTGGAAAACTGTGGAAAGTAGGATGTAGAAAGCAGTGTCCAGTTTTTTCACTCCGAGGATAGAAGCAGCAAGCAGAAGGCCAGCACAGCAAAGCAACAGGCAGAGAGGCAGTCCCTCTTACAACATCCAGCTCTTGTTCTGGGAGAATCTCCTCAGTCCAGAAGTATTCTAACTATATGGTGTCAGAGGGCCTGTACTTATACCCATTACTGTCTTTGAGGTAGGCAAACTTCAAAGAGGAGTCTTTGTAGAGGACAAGACTCTGCCTTTCCCTGCTCTGGCCCCAGACACACTCCAGGGGGTTGGAGACTGCTTTGTGTGAGGACAGGCACAAACCTATTCAGGTGCAAGTGTCAGCTCCTCCAAGCACTGTAGCTCAGGAAAAACAATCAGCCTGGTGATGGGCCATCAGGATATGCAGGTCACACCTCAACTACCTTTGTGTGACTGTTTAGGGTGAATGCACAAAAAGCCCAATTGCCATTCTGACCCAGACTTGTATTCAGCAGACAGGCAGAGGCACAGAATGGTCAAGCAAGAAAATGCCTGCTTTCTAAAAGTGGCATTTTCAAACTTCCAATTCAAAACTCAATTTCACCAAAAGATGTAGTTTGAAATTGGGAGTTCAGAGAGCCCAACATCCATATCTTTATCTGCTCCCAATGGGAAATTAAACTTGAAAGATATATCAAGGCAAGATAGGCCTTGCATTAGTGAAAACTGAAATTAGCAGTATTTCACAATCTGGACATGTAAAGCACACCATTACATGACCTACCTTTTAGACTGCCTTGGGTCTACTTTAGGGTAATGTACAGTTAATAAGAGGGATGATTTGAGCCTGGCAACTGAGTGCACTTGCTAGGTCGATATGGCAGTTTAAAACTGCACACACAGACACTGCAGTGGCAGGTCTGAGACATGTGTACAGGGTTACTCATGTGGGTGGCAAGATCAGTGCTGCAGGCCCAATAGTATCATTTGATGCACAGGTCCTGGGCACACACACTGCACTTTACTAGGGACTTACTAGTAAAGTAAATATGTCAGTAATGGGTCGACTAATCACGAATACAATTTAGACAGGGAGAATATGAACTTTAGCACTGATTAGCAGTGGTAGTATACCCAAAGTCCTAAACCCAACAAAAACAGGTCAGAAAAAATAAGAGGAAGAAGGCAAAAAAGTTGGGGATAACCTGCAAAAAGGTCCAGGTCCAACATTATGCTTATGAGCTATCACAGTGATTGTGACCCAAGCAATGGCTGGTCTTGAAAAATACTGCCAACCCGTTTGAGTATGCTACATAAGGCACACATTTGTTCCATTCATTGACATTATCATTAGAGTGGTTTGCGTGTCTAAGTCTCTCTCTGACATGCACGATCTTCAGAGATTAGGGTGCAGATTGCTTTTATGAACCGAAGAGGCTCTGTCAGTAAGGCCTGTTTAGTGGAAGCTCAGTTTCAGTCCTCCACCCACCACTTCCAGTCACATATTGAGACCCTAGTCCTGAGCCTCCTGCGTCACCTATGTCATATAGTGACCTTTTATCCTAAGTATTAAGTGATACAGTGGAGGTGCAAACCCCTCAACCATATCTGTGAGGTCACGCAAAGCCACATTGAGTGGCTTTGAATGGCCTCATAGATATGGAGTAAAGGCTAGGCACCGCAAGACACTGTGTTGCCTTACTCTGTGCCAGGGAGGCATTCCATGGGCATTGCAGTGGGTTTTCCCACTCACTACCCATGGCTATGGACGCATTCTCAGATTTACAAGAACCTGTAAACATGGGGATGCATCAAAGCCTTATGCCTCCACAGGAGAGGTGCAATGAGAATATGCTCATTTCGCCTCCTTCCTGCATAAAAACAATCCTGCTCACGATACAGACACCCTTGCAACATGGTGCAAGAGTGCCTGCGTTGGGGCTAGGCAGCCAAAACGGCAGCAGTACAATTGGAAGGGACAGGAATGCACCATCTCCATAGAAATTTTGAATTCCTGCCCTTTTTTTGACACAGGGCAGTGCAGAAAGATGACTTTCAGTGATGCCCTGCACCAAGATTCCATAACTTTGGTCCTTGGTCTTTCTTGAATGTGCCTCCATTATGGACTGTACACTGTTGAATTTTACCCCACACCTAAGGTTAAATCGAATAAACAAACCCAATCCAATCTGTGTATTGAGGATGCCTTGATTGTACTAATGAGTATCTTAACTGCATGGTCTGTACTCTCCCTTTCAACACATTGCTATTATTTTAGCACTCTTTCCCTCTCTGTAAAAATCAACCTAGACTAATAACAGTGTGGCCTACACTCTGTTGGTAGAAACCGGTACTTATCATGTGTTGCCTACTCTAACAGATTTTGTTTCATTATCCCACTTTTTGATGTTGAAAGGTTTAACAATGTAACTCAAAAGCGCAGGAGTCTAATTAGGCCAAAGCCCAATAAGTGAATCAGAGTGTAAATTACAGGGTGAGAACCTGACAGTCCAAGACGTTTGGAGCGTCTACCTTAATCGTTTCGATAAATTCTGCATTAGGGGGGCAATTATTTTTCAACTTTGAAGCTGTTAATTACCATCCAGGACCAGCTGCAAGCTTTTCAAAATTCAAACACCATCTTCTGAGGGATACACGTTTTGTTACCGACCCAAACGTTTGCCTGCCTCCTCGCCTTGTCTCCAGTTGAACGACAACACACGAAGGAATTGTCAGTGTTTTAATTTACATCACTCTTGTGCCGCTGCTGCCTAGCCAAAGCGGTGTCTAATTAATATTTATTCTCAGGTTTATTCCTGCTCTCTGAAGAGAGCAATCACTTTACAGCGCAAAAAAATCTACACGTCTCCTCTCTGCGGTATGAGTTCGAACATCTTGAACATAGCAACTCATCATTTGGAGCATGCGAATTAAATTTACCCCGGTCAAATAAATTATGATAATCACTCATTTACCATGTGAACATTGCATTCTACGAATACATACTGTTACAAACTTAGGGCCAGATGAAGAAACATTCCGAATTGCGCCCTGCAAATTGAATAATCATGAGGTGGGTTGCAATTTGCGACCCCCTTGCGAGTGGCAGCCCTCACAGGGATGGTGGCCTGCTGCGGACAGCAGACCACCATGTCTGTGACTGCTTTGTAATAAAGCTGTTTTTTTTTTTTGTAATACAGCCCGTTTTCCTTAAAGGAAAACGAGATGCATTACAAAAACGAAAAATTAAACGTTTTCGTTTCATTTTTTCAGAGCAGGCAGTGGTCCACAGGACCACTGCCTGCTCTGAAAAAATGTTTGCAGTCCCATTCATAACGGGGAAGGGGTCCCATCGGGACCCCTTCCCTTTTGCAAATGAGTTACCACCCATTTCAAAAGGTTGCAAACTGCGATTGGTTTGCGACCGCGTTCGCGATCACAAACCAATCCTGCATTGCACTGCGGCTCGCAATTAGGAAGGGAACACCCCTTCCTAATTGCGACTCGCAAAACGAGGTTTGTGCATTGCAAAGTGCTATTTGCACGTCGCAAACAGCAAAATTCGCTGTTTGCGACGTGCAAACTGCTTTGTACATCTGGCCCCAAATCCCTTGTGTTTTTAATCTAGGCAGGCACCTTTCCTGGAGTCCGGCGATCAACTTATATGGTAATACCGCATCCTAAAACCCCCAAACTAAACGTTGCAGTCATTTATAAGTGTGGCAATACCCCATATTACCATAGAAGATTTATCTTTAGTTCGCAGGTTACTTATTGACAAAAGTATAGCAGTTCACCCGGAGTAGAGCCAGACATTAACTGCCACAGATGGAACCTTTCCATTTGAACCTTCACCCAGTTCTATGAGGTCATGCAGTGACATTACAATATTCTGTTAGAGCTCCGAAGAGTCCATAAGAATACTACACTGCACCACTGTGGAATGGGGGACTTGTCCAGCAAATCAATGTGTCCATACTGATTAATGTTCGTTATTACAGAATTCTGGAAGATTTTTCTGCAAACATAGGGGCAGATTTATGAAAAGTGGTGCTGGACCCACTACAGCCCTGCTTTTCTTGTGCCCCTTAGCACCTCCTAATGCCACCATGTGTGCGCCATATTTAATATGTTGACGCTAATCATGCAAATCACCCAGAGGCCTATTGAAAACAATGGGAGCCTCCTTTTAATGCCTGCTCTAAGCAGGGGTTAAAATTGGCAATACAAATGACGCAAATAAATCTCTTAGATTTATTTGCGCCATTTTTTCAGCCCCACCCCTAATAGAGGTCCATCCCCGTTGCATATATTCTGGGGCACAGTTTTTGGCCATTTAACGCTCCATAACCGTAAAAAAATGACGCTAATGTGTAGTTAGGATGACGCTAACTCCTCTTAAATCGGGCCATAGTGCACTAGCTTTTTTACCTGGAGAAATATGTCCTCAGAAAACCAGAGTTCTGCAACATCACATGTATTTTAAAATTTGATTAGTGTGGAAACTCAGGGGTATATTTACAATACAGTGGTGCAGCATTGCGCCAAAATTGGCAGCGCTGCACTGCATCACTTTAGAAATGCAGGGAGGCGCCATATTAACAAGAATACGTCACATCCCTGTGTTTCCCCCTGAGCCGCCGTTAGTGCAAGTGGCAGCACAGCCACCCTTACACCATGGTGCAAAGATGGCTGCATTGTGGGGGACATTGTTTTTGTGCAGGAAGCAAGACCTTCCTGCACAAAAACAATCTTCAATCTTCAATGGCGATTTGCTCATTCTATCATGTGCTGCAGAATGCAGCACACATAGAAAGAGCAAAAAACAAGGAGAAATTAAAGCATTTCTCCTCGTTGCTTGTTAAGGGGCCGAATTCACAAGGTGGTGTTAAGCCACAAAAAGTGGCTTAACGCCACCTTGTAAATACGGCGCAGTGCACAGCATCACCAAAGTGTCAGACAAAGTGACGCTCCTGTGGTGCTTATAAATATACCCCTCAATTTTTTGCCCATATGAGCCAGTCCCAACTCTAAGTGCTGAGTGTATTGGGCCATGCGTTAATATGTGTATACCCTAGAGTAATTGAAGGTCTGTTATACAGTAAAGCATGCATCTCCTGGATAAAATGTAAGGTCACAAACAATACACCAGCATGTACATTGCACAATATGACTAAAATCACAAGTCCCATATAATAGTTCTGCTTTTGTTTGCTCTTTAATTACAAAGTGGACAATTCATTTTCAGCTTGATTACACTAATGCACGCACGTCATGTGATGTGTCATCACAAAGCATTATCTCACAACCTTCATGAATACGTTTAAAAATGTTCCTGTAATTTAGCTTTCTGATAATAGAATTTGTTGAATAGTGGTGTTGAACTACATTATACCATCAGTGACTCATAAGCTCATAACAATACAACACATATGTCAAAGAGATGAATAATAATTCATGCCCTTAAAAAACTTTGAAAAAACTCAAAGAAGCACAAAGAACGAAATGTTATTAAGTAGTACAACAAAGGTTTACACAAAAACGTCAAAAACCTGATTTGTGAAAAGGATAATGTAATGTCTAATTTCTAGAAATTAAGATACTTGGCAGAAGACAACAGTGTAATAATAACACATAGTAGGGCTGCAAGGTTGCCCTGGGCCCTAAAGTAATCAAAGAATATGCGCCCTCCAACTTCCTGGTTTGCAGTGGCCAGTTTTCAACTAGCGGCTGACATTGGCAGTTTAATTTTGTTTTCAAAACAACTTTCTCAAATTTGAAATTCTCATACATTATTTGTGGAAAAAAAACAAAAATATTTTGAAACAAATTCAGAAATTTGAATAAAAGTAGACAAATGACAACCCTGTGGGCCCATAATCTTATGTTTCTTTTTCCGACAGACCTTTTAAGGATGCATGAGAAGTAAAGGAGAGGTAAAATCAATCTGGTTACACATTAAAACCAGGAGGCAATAGATAAGGTTCAAAAGTTTTTTACAAATTAAGAGCCAGGCTGACCTAAATGAATCTCAAAAATATGCTATAAAAGTACAAAATCACAAAAGGTGAGTTAAAGCGTTGAATGAAGTTAAATGGCATAAGCATAGGCACGCGAGAATGTCAGTTGAAGCAAAACAAAAGGTAAGAAACAGAATCTGATGATCTGTATATAAGTTGTGATCTTCTTGCCTAGTCATTGGAGAATCTAAGTAAAGGGAAATCCTAATTAAATCTCAAGGAATATAGGAAAATGTCACCATGACGGAAACCTCAGTAGAAGTTCTGATAAAGAGGTCTTATTAAGTGAATGCCAATTAAACCTACAGAACCCTTGAGAAAGCTAATCATCCAAGCCAGCAGTTTTCCATCTTCCTTGCACTTTTAAAATTGGAGACTCCCCTCATGTTCTCATCCCACGAATTGAACATCAGGTTGACCTTGGATCTTCCCCGTGTCTGGAACACCAAGAGGAGTGTTTTCTTTTCGGTTCGTTAGTGCTCCTTGTCCTTGCAAAAGTATCTTACAATGTACCTTTAATTAACTGTAGACTCTCACAGAAGCACCCTCAAAGGACGAATATTGCAATGCAAGCAAAAAAACTCCACGTTGAAGCTTAAACATGAGAAACAAAATGGTTCAGGACTTTGGTTATACTAACTTAATAAGCCATTCAATGCACGTTCAAAATACATGATCATAAGTGCATCTTTCAATTGCAAATGAAAGCAAGTGTTGTGAATGGAACGTGAACATATTCAGTTACACCATGGTACCATGATCAGAATACATGAATATAAATGTGCATGAGAACTGCAATTCAGCATTTTAAAGTCATTAGAGCACGCATATAGATATAAACTTTTAGCATTCTACTGTGAATGCACCTTCAGTTTTATGATTTAGATGCTCCACTTACATTAGTAACATTAAGGTACACAATACATATATATATATATATATATATATATATATATATATATATATATATATATGTATATATATAGTTAATAATTACAGTATTATGTCACTTCTGTAACGCATGATGGTGCAACCAAAGTTATGCACCACCAATTTTTTTTCTGTACAATTCACTAGAAGGAGTTGATCAGGAAAAAAGGAACCAGCAAGGCAGACACATGGGGGCCTCAGTGGAGAGATATCACACATGGTTGCAATCCATAGTACCCCATTTGAAGCTGTTCTCTTTATAACTCAGGGGTATAGATTGGTAACTTCATTTTTCAAAAGAAGAAACAGGGGAACAATTTAAACTTTTATTGAGCTATGAAAGAAATCTGCATTAAGCAACTATACATACAGATGTACTTCTGTTGGGACAGAAAGGTTCCCTACAGGGTGATGGACTGTACTCCTGCCTTGAGTGCTCCAGCTGCAGTGATATCTTGGTTCTTGGTAATGTTTTTTCATCATGGAAGAACATGTGTTATGCTATGAGTGCCACTAGGTGGAACACTGCAAGAGGGACTGTCGGGTCAAAGACCCTGTACCATTTGCGTCCATGATAGTGAGTATGCTAGATGTGGGTGATGGGATCAGAGAGGTTCTGATTGCTGGTAGTCCGGTGGGGATGGCATGGAGTTCCAGCTTGACCTCAGCAAGGCAGGCATGGTTAATGTTGGGGCAATGGAAAAGCAAGGTGCTAAATGTCTCTTAGGAAATTATGTGACTGCCCTTGGCTTGGTGTCAGAACCAAGAGCCATTATGGCTTGGACCACTTCAGCTATGTTGAGCAGACCACAAGCTGCATGTCAGTCTCAGTATGAGACTGGGAACATTCTGGATTCACAGGGACCAAGGCAAGCATAGACAATGGCGGTCATCGCTTTTGCTCTAGGTGGAGTGGAGAATGAGGCTGCAGAAGTGGACCAGGTGGTGGAGTCTGGGTCACTTCCAGACCTGCAGGGTTTGTTGGCTGCTGGAGGTCCTACCAGGATGACTTTGACAAGGCACAGGAAGAGTGCCCTATGCTTGTGGGACTTTGGAAAGAAGCCCAGAAACGGGTCAACAAAGGAGTGACTGGTAAACACTGCACTGGCTGGGAGGATTGCCTACTCTATAGAGCGTTGATAAATCCTCAGCCACAGTCTAGCAGAAGGCTAGTCATTACAATAGTACACAGGAATTTACCTTTGTCGCTAGCCCTCAAAGTGCCCTTGGTAGGACACTTGGACATTCAAAAACAGAAGATAGGTTGGACCATCTGTTCTACCTGCCAGAGATGTGCAGAGACACTGAGTTATTCTGTAGAACCTGTCCAGTCTATCACAAGGGTAGTAAATCAGGAGGGAGGACCTGGCCTGGCAGTTAGGGCAGGACTTTTCCCTTGAGGAGCAGGGTTAAGAATGATTTGCATATGGCTAAGTTGGAACTGAGGTGGCATTGTGAGCTAAAGAACGATGGGATGGAGTGCTACCCTGTGCTATTGCTAGTGGTTAGACATATAGAATCAGCCTCCCACCTCCTTTTGTGTGTTTCATGTACAGCCCTAAGTGGTGGATATACCCAGATGTGGGTCCTGTGCTAGGGGAACCAAGCTGTACCTGGCTGATGAGTACCTAACTAGGGTAGAACCGGTCATGGGTTGCTTGTATTCCAGATCAGGAAGGACCGGGCTTGGCAGTTCAGGCTGTACTGTTTCCATGAGGAGCAGGGTCAAGACTGATTTGCATATGCCTGGGTCCAAAGTGAGGTAGCTTGGTAAGCAAAAGAACAATGTGCTGGAGTGCCAGTGGTTAGACTTATTGCAAGCTGCTTCCCATCACCTTTCGTATATTTCATGGACTGCCCTAAGTGGCATAGGTATTCTCAGACATGGGTCCCATGCCCACTGTGTCACAGACATCCTGTACTCAGCTGCTGGGCCCATAACTAGGGTGAAACTGGTCCTGGGTCACTTGTGTTACAGTTCAGGAAGGACATAGCTTGACACTTTGGACTGGATTGTTCCCATAATAAGTAGGGTCAAGACTAGTTTACACATGGTGGATCCAAACTGACATGGCATGGTGGAGTTCTACCCTGAGCTTTCGCCAGTGGTTAGACCTATTGCTAGCAGCCTCCCAAACCCTTTTGTGTGTTTCATTTATCACTTTTGCCTCTACCATTTGTAGGTGTTCCATTTGAGCAGATGGGACTAGACATTGTTGGTCTATTTGACCTTCACAATCAGGCAACAACTATATTTTGGTTGTGGTGGATCATGCCACCAGGTATGCTGAGGTGGTATCTTGGACAAACATGACTGTACAAGTGGTAAATACAGCTCTCCTCCAGAACTTTTCTAAGGTCAGATTTCTGAGAACATTAATCTGGGAACGGGGAATCAATTTAGTCTCCTCCTTTATGAGAGTGATGTGGGAGCAAGTTGGTGTGCCACACCACCCACAAAGCAATCGGTTCATTGAGCTGTTTAACAAAAGTCTGAAAAGCATATGGTAACTGAGTCAGAGAAACTAAAGTGTGATCTTTTTTGCCATGTCTCTTATTCACATATCAAGGGATTGCACAGAAGCAAGAAGGGTTGAATCCCTTTGAACTTTAAATGGACACCTTCTGCAGGGTCCACTCACTATAATTAGAAAAGAATGGGAAGGAACTTTAGAATCTCCACATAAGGATGTGGTGGACTAAGTGATTGGTCTCAGGAAGTTGATGGTGCAATACATGAGTAAGATGAAGAAAAGCCTTCAGACTAAACAAGCGCTGATGAGGGAATGGTATGACCAGAAATCTTCACTAACTGGGTATCATGAGGCATTGGTGCTTAAACCTATTTGTCCCAGCTCTGTAGAGGACAAATAACATGGGCCATACTAGACATCTCAAAAGATATCTGAGGTTAACTACTTGTTGGACAGAAGAGCTGCAAGGGAACCCAAGCGGGTGTTCCATGTGTATATACTTAAGCCTTACCTTGGAGGGAGTACACACTGATTATAATGGCTATCGCAGGGAAGATTTAAGAAGTCATTAAGCCTTTTCTTGACCTGCATCATCGCAACATGAACAATGGCCCAGTAGAAGAGGTTCAGTTAGCTACAGAGTTAACTCCTGAGCAGCAGAGAGAAGGTAGAGGGGTGATGGGGCAGTTTTGCAACCTCTTCTCTCTGATGCTATAGTCGACACATGTCTTTGTTCATGACACAGACCCATGAGACAGTCTGCCAGTAAAGGGAGGAATGCATAGAATGTCTGTCAGGGTTCATGGATGCATTAGGGCAGACGTTGCTAAAATGTTGGACCTTGGGAACACAGAGCGATCTCAGAGATCTGTGGTCTAGTCCTGGGGTGCTAGTACCAAAGCAAAGGTCTTCCAAGCTCTCAATGATGTAACTAAGACCAATGCCCATCCAGTTCCAACAGTTAGTGGATCAGTTAGGTGCTGTTAGGTAATTAAGCACCTTTGATGTGAGCTGTGGGTACTGGCAGATAATCTTAGCACATTCTGCCAAGAGTAATACTGTGCTTTCTATGCCAGAAGAGCTGTATCAAGGTAATGCACTCTGGGCTAAAGAATGCTCTTGCCACTTTTCAGCACACAATGAACCATGCTCTAGCAGGGCTAGAGGAGTTCTGTATGACCTACCTGGATGATATTGCGGTGTTTAGCAGTTCATGGCGGGAGCACCTGAGACACCTGGGGCAGGGGTTGGCTAGGCTACAGAAGGTGAAATGGACTATCAAGAACACCAAGTGTCAGGTGGGGCAGTCCTCAGTAGTGTACAGTGGGCATAACATTTGAGGAACTAATGAAGGCACTTTACAATGCACCTGTAATCCAGGCTCCTGACCAACCAGAGAACAAAGCAGGGTCTCTATTGAGAAAGAGTGCTTTGCCATAGTGTGGGCCTTGGGCCTTGTGCAACTTCCGCTGATATCTGTTTGACACTTGGTTTGTAGTGCAAATAGATCATAAGCCATTGAAGTGGTTAATGGTTATGAAGGAAGGGATAAGAATTCCAAGTTGTTGAGGTTGTCTATGGATTAGATTTTTTAGTGAAGCACAGAGCTGGATTGAATCACAGGAATTCAGATTGGCTTTCCCTGAGGACCCAACTTTAACAGGTTGGGAGTTGATTTGGGATAGTCTGGTCTATGGAGAGCATCTGTTGGGATAGAAAAGTCCTCTGCATAGTGATGGACGTGCACCCCTGCCCTTAGAGCCCCAACTGTGGTGATATCTGGATCCTTGGTACAGATTTTTCATCAAGAGCGAATATACATAATGCAAGTGTTACATGTCCTAGGCCTGTCTCCTGGATTGCAGTCTTGTTATGATAGGGAGGGGAAAAGAAGGTGTCACCCTGTTTGTGATAAAGGGATAAAGGACTGCTGCACTTACCAAGAGTTAAGTACCAGAAGCATAGTTGTGGTAGCATACCATTTTTCTAACAGTGATCAGCCTATTTAGCTGTGTCACTGGATTGAGGCCTACTGACCCACTTGTATAAAGTTCAGCTGCTGTGAATCTAACTCACCCTCGGTATACATCCTGTTAGTATGTAGTGCTGTGCAGCACACATGATTGTGTGTGCATGTTGTAATCTATGTGGTCCTGTGGGTAGAGTACATAGAGGCCTGTGGGTTCCCTAACAGAAGCCCATGGTTTGGAAAGGCATGTGGAGGAGGAGGAGAGATTTCAGACAGATATGTGTATTACCTGCATTTCTGAGAGCTGGGTGGGACACACTCAGCAGTGGAAGGGAGAGCCAGATTCTGGAAAGATCACTGGTCATTGGGGCCTGGGCACATCTCAGGAAGGAGATGACGTTGATAGGGGAAGCATAAAGAACAGGACTGAGAGCCTTTGTAACATTTTACAAATATAACACTGAGACTGACATTCAGGTGTGATCCTCTTGTCACTCCCATGGCCTGTGTGTGGGGCTGCCAAGAGTTGAGTCACTCCTGCAGTGACAGACTGCGTCCTGGAAAAGTACACAACAGATAAGTGGGAACTTTAAAGTGGGCAAACACCACCACCACACAAATATCAAAGATTAAGATGCTAAATCATTTCTGCGTCTGGATATCAATTATAAAAAGAGGCCTCTTCAGAATTATCAAGCTGTAGCTGTACATAAGTGTGGAGAAGCTCAGCACAATGTCTGTCTATTAAAACCAGGACTGGTGACTAGATTCTGCTAGTCTCCCTGCTAGGTGAGGGGGCATCACCCAGAAGAATCAAGAACACTTGCCCTGAGGTCTAACTGCTGAGACCACAGAAACATGAGAAACAGAAGGACGAAAGTACCTGAAGGAAGCAAGTCCAGGGGGATTCTGTAGAGTAGATCCCTGAAGCAGATTGTGGGATTCCAATCCACATCAGGACTGCAGCACTGATTAGGTTGTCTGCCTATGTGCCGTTGTTCACTTCCCACCTATGCTAATTGGGATCTAAGGACAATCACTCTTTGCAGTGCTATGAGGAGCCGCTACTGTTTATGAGCCCATATGCCAGGTCAGGGCCACAGTGAAGAGTGAGGGCCGTCTTTCTGGTGTATCACTTTGATAGAAAACTGCAGCACAGTGACCCGGAGGGAATGTTGCCCTGTGTGCTGCAGTTCATGACACTCATATACCAGATGGGGCCGCAGTAAAGAGAGATGGCTGTCGCCCGTGAGCAGCACGTTACAGTGAAGCATACCCATGGAGGCAGAGCATAAACCCAGCTGCCATAATCGTGATGTCCCTTACTGCACAACCAGAGAAGCCCTGTGGATGCCTATCTACTTGCCTTGCCTGCAGAATCCAGAATTCTGAGCCAGTGAAAACAGGTATGTCTAATTAACAGGACACTGGGCCTCTTGTGGAATGTGCTCTGATAGAAGTGCTACAGCACTGAACGACTTAGACTTTTTAAAACCAATGTGGAACCTGCAAGATTTGTCTTTGCTAATGGGGGCTAATCTGAACGTTGTCTTAACTAATTGGGAAAAAAAACATAGACAGGGAAGTGGGACTCCCTGACAATGCTAGAGTGGCAGTCTTACAAAGACTGTGTATCTTACTTGTGGTGTGTCATATTTCACTTTTGCTTCTTTATATAAATAATACTTTTTTCATAGAAGCAAGTATCTGGCTGTACATTTATTTATGGAAGTTGGTGCTGTTGTTTTGAGTCTTGTGCCCTTGTAAAGCCCCCTGAGAAGACTTGGATACCTCAACCCATGCTACCACTGAGAGTCAAGTGCTGAAACGCTACTCAGTCAAGTTGCTCTGAGCCTGTAGTAGGTCAGGCCCTAAGACATCAGGAATAAAAAGCCTCAACCCACACGGTTGGGTTCAGTAACTCCTACATGCCCTATGGCACTCTGAAAGGGGGTGTTGAAAGCTTCTCATATGTGTTTGGAAGAACATAAACTGAGATAAAAGGAGAGGCTTTCAAGATTTATCTAATTGCTGATTACAATCTGGAAACCTTTGAGGTGAAACTACTCAGGTAGTATACAGTATGAAGCTGGCATTTGAATTACAGGATGCAGCTTGAGAAGAATGAGGAACAAGAGAAGACAGGGCATGCAGTGCTTCTATCATAAGTGGACTGATTTATTTATGCAGAACATGGTTAATTCAAGTGCTGCCAACTTATCATCAAAGATAAAAGCTTCCCACTGCAAGTATTCGTTGTTAATGCACCACGGTTGCCCCATCAACTGAAAACATCCTCTTATGTGACATAAACACTTTCTCGAGAGCATAAGTTATTCAACTTACAGAAATGATTATTGAGGATGAAATAAAAAACGCTGTTTACTTAGTTTATGAGGATTGTACACCAGAAGACAATGCCAGTAAATGCAGTGATCAAGTTAGCTACTGACTATAACGTAACAGCAAGTTTCAGATGTGAGAAATAAAAAAGGAGGGCCCTAGGGCAATCAGAAGTTAATGAGATCAAAGTTTGCAAATTTAGGTCTTTTAACTCTTGTTTCTTGGGGTTCTACTGCTGTTAACCTGAAAACTATGGATAAGACCTCTTTTTAGCACATGGCACTCAGAGTAGCAAGGCTTAACTTAGAGGTACAGTTAGAAAGTCAGAAATCAGCAACACATCCAATTATGTTCCGTAGATCATTCTATTTTAAACCAGAACATACTTTAATACAAACATAACTAAATACTAGGCACAAAATTACAAATATTTACAAAATAAGTGGTGAAAAAACGCACTGGGTCCATACCTAAAGAGGCCTGGCAATAATGTGTAATGCTTATCATATACCTCAATTGAAGGTCACAGCGGGCAACTAACCCTCTGACTCTAAGCTTGTTGTTCTGTCAACTGTAATTTTGTACATTTTTGTAATTCTGTATTCATGATGGAACTAGCATATGCACACCTCAGTATGCCCGTCTTGACTATCGTGTCAAGCCAGTGGTAAAGGCCATGGGCCATATTGTTTTTCGTACTTATTGTGAAAAGCATGTATAAAAGGTACTAGGAATTAACAAAAGACTCTTATTACACCGCGGTCAAAGTCTGTGAGCAGGTAGTTTGTTAAATGGAATCTCATTGAAGTCTAAGTTGTATGTGATGATAACTCAATGATAAAGGTGAAAGGTCAGATTGGTTCTGTGGGAAAAGTTACGCCAGATGCCATAGTTCTGATCTGTTTTGTTAAAAGTTGCAACAAAGACAATGGGCCTCATTTAGTTATTATGAAACACACATATTGAAGCCAATAAGCCTTTAATAGTGGATAATTATTGTACAGTGAAGACGTATTTTGTTATATTAAATCCCACATTGTAGGTTTGTTTGCAAGGATTATGGTTTTGATTACCCCCTCTGACAAAACTGAAGTGGCAGAGCTGTTGCAATTCTTGCTGTAATCTTTTCCACAGACCTGACATGCTTACTTATCTACTAGAATCATCTAATAGAAAAATATAAAAAAAATACATAACATATATTCACTGAAACAAACAAGGGTTAAGTTGATGTTATAGTTAGGTTAGGTTAGGTGATATGATATACATTTAATGAAAAAAAAAAACCACCAAAGAAAACAAAGGTTAAAGTGATGTTATAGTTAGGTTTGGTAAATTCATTCTAATATACATTTAAAGAAGTCAGCAATTAACTGAATAACACAGTTAAAGTGCATTTATGGTACAAATCAAAACCTAAAAAACACTACAATTTGCACATTATAGTTCAGTGAACTATTTATAATTTGCACCCACATCAGGCACTGCTTATGACCTCACACATTACATCTGACATATTAGATTATATCATTGACCACATCACTGATGACATCTCAAAAGACATCATTGATCACATCACTGATAGCAAGTGATGACTTCACTGGTTTAAAGCCAGGTCCTGTACAACATCCACTGCAAATGCCTAACCTCAATGGTTATGGCCTTCCATCATGCACAGCAGGGTAGGTGTGCCATGCCTCACCTGCAGCATGTCCGTGCACCCCGGCCTCCACGGGCAGCAAAGTCCACTGTGCACTCCCTGACACCCCCCTACAGATGTCTAAACCTACTCTACTGCACACTGCCTTGGCTGTGCACAGCTTGGGCAAGGTGCAAGGCTTCCTTGGCCATGCACTCCACCATCCACAGGGTCTCAGCTCCACTGCCCACAGCCTTGACACTTGTACAGTGACACAATGTAAAGCCTGGCCTTAGGCAGACCATGAGTCCCACCCTCCACAGATGGCCCAATCCTTAAGGCACACAGTTGACCCAATCCTTGAGGTACACAGTTGCAGCAAGGATGAGATTCAGGGCACGTCCTAAACACACCCTTTGTAGATGCCCGAATCCTGCTGCACATAACCTTCGGCCATGTCTAGTGGAGGCGTGGTTAAGGATCTTGCCTGTGGCCAAGCCGTATATCCCACTCCATACAGATATCTAATCCCAAAGGCCATGTGCAGAGGGAGTGGTGGACAGGGTCTGGCCATTTGCCACAGGCTGAACAGTTCACAAAACCTCCTGCACACACAAACAGAACTCAATGTTTGGAAACAACAGTTCGGATCCACGTCCCTTCTAAGCAAGCAGCACTACCATGACATAGGATTGCAGCATGGTACTATGCAAGCCTCCTTTCACATGACTGTGGTACCATGGTAGGGATGCTTGTTCCTGATGGCCTGTGGTAGTACTGTGGAAAAACACATGTGGACCTCACTGGGTCCTGGTCCACTGGATCCTGTTACAAAACACCCGGAGGGAGTCTGGATCTCCCCACATGGAACTGATGATTAGGGTGAGCTCAACCTGTGCCCTTATGTGCCCTTTCAATTTTTTTTATATACAGATAAATCAAAGGGGAGCAAATTTAAAAAGGGGGAAGGATAACAACTTTCTTTATATGGTAATAATTTACCTTATTTATCCTAGGTCTGCTCAAACTTTGGCAGACCTTTATCATGTTCAGCTTACTCTTAATATACTGATTTTCATGCAAATCCATCATTGAGGAGCAGAATTAAATGAAGTGGTGGGGTCAAGAAGGTTCTCCTTTGCAAATTATTATATCAATGGTTAGCGAATCAGCATGATATTTGATAGACTGTTGGCAGTGTAGGACTATCGACTTTCAGTCAGATCTGACAATGAGGAAAAGCTAAAGTGGGATTCAAAATTATTTTATTTGCTCAAATCTTTGGTGGCATATCATGGACTGTTTTTAATTTGACAGAACCTTAGAATGTTTATCTTACTCTTGCAATAGGGAGTTTTGACTAAATTCATCAATAAGGAGGCACAATTATAAGGAGTGGCAAATATGTTCATTTGCTAATAATTTGCTAACCTGCTGCAGACTGCCAACCCCTGGTGGGCACAACTTTCAAACATGTATAGCACAGATTGGCTGTACGTCCTGGCTGTAGCTTGGCTACATATTTTATATTTGGCTCCTGTTTCACAGGTTCACGACCAAACTTTACTTCAGTAACATTTAATGGACAACAGAAGCTAAACAGTTCTTTGTCCAAAGGGGGATTTATTTTACAATATAGATCCAAGCAAAGTCTGCAATCCTAGGTCTGTCTGTACACTATTGGACCAGCTGTATCTATAGTTAACCCTTTCAATCCCATTGAGACATTATTGTAATGCTAATTTCTTGAAAACTACTGAACGGATTTACTCTAAACGAATCAACAGCACTTCTCAAGGTAAAGTTTTACTTTCAATTGTTTATATTCATTCAGCAGCACAGAGCAAAGATTAATGTGGGGGTAAAAATGCTGTTTTTTACCACCCCTTTAAGTGCTCCTCCCAATGGGTTTGTATGAAACTAAAAATATCACAAGTAAGCTAAATATGGCAAGTGTCTGCCAAGGGTTGTGCAGATCTGTACAACTGTACCAATGTTATTAGCAATGCTCCCCTCTTTATGTTTGTCTCCCTATCTCAGATCTGCAAAACACAGGGAATTTCTGCACTGGGTTTATTGTGCTAAAAGCTTGCCGAATTCCATGCATATTCATTACAGAGGAACAAAGTTAATGGCACATGAAATTATTTTACTCCCCTTTCATCTATGCCTCAACTTGATCGATCTGCAGAAACCCTGATATATCCAAAGAAGATTAAACATGTTAAAAATCTACATTTCTTATGGATTCATCAAACAATGCCATTGATATTAGCAAATTAACACATTTTTGACCCCACCCTCAAAAGCCCTCTACGCATAGTTGAAATAAAAAGAAAGAGCTAAACATGCAATTTGGTTCCAAGTCCTTGATGTTTTTCTCATTTTTACTAATTCGTAGGCAGTCTGATTTCTCACAAATCATTTAGAATTATCATATGTTGCATTGACCAAATGTTTACCAACCAAGCCACATACAAGATTTGCTAGCTTGTATCCATTTCACCCTTAGAGCTTAAAGGTCATGATAATGTAAAAATATCTGCACAAGAAATAAAAGGGGGTTACCTTGTACACAGCAGAAAACAGAGTCTGCATCTGTACAGATGAAAACAGAGTCTGCATCTGTGGCCAGCAAGGAAGAAGATTATGTGATGGAAGGGTTATGTTCACGAGGAAGAGAACAGAATATTTTACCAGGGTTTAGAACAACAAACTAGAAGTGGGTGCTTCAACAAATTCAACCTGGAGAGCCGAGTCTGGGCAGAGCCAGTGGTTTGGCTGGAATCCTAGAACTTGTGCACCTGATGAGCTCTGAAAATGTTTGCTTTGTAAATTCTACAATCAACAGCCCATAAAATATCATAAAATATCTCCAAAATTCAAGAGTGTATTTCTTTAACATGTGAAAACGTTGATATTAATATGTCATATTATAGCGCTGCACTCAAAAGTACTTATTAAAAAAGTTTTGAAACCTGAATCAATAGAGAAGTAAGAGGCAAGTCAATTGTCATGAAAACCCTGTATAAGGCCCAGAATAATAAAGTGCAACACTATAGTACATTAAATCAAACACCAAAGGTCTTTTGTACAACTGATATTCTAAACTCACACATTTGGAAGTGCTCTTATACAAGATAATGAAGACAATACACATACATTCTTTTAGAGCATAATAAATACCACTGGCCAGGAGAAAGTGTACCTGTCATCATCATTGTTAGAAAGTGGGCTTCTGGTATACACCCAGTCCAAGCAGGAACCACAATCCTACTCAAGGTAAGTCACAAGTACTCCCTAAATTAACCTGTGCTCCCCCTATGGTAGTTTGGCACAGAGCAGTCAGGCTTAACTTAAGACGCAATGTGTTACATATTTGGGCAAAACGTCAAACAGTTAAAGAGTGAACACATCACACAAAAGAAACCACACCTAGTTAAAAATATAGAACTTCGTTTAATGAACAAAACAAGATAAAAATGACAAAAATCCGGAACTTGAGATATTATTTTTTACAAAATAAACTGGAATATTAGTGCTTAAAAGCATAAAGTGCCAACTGAGGCTACCTGGTTGCTCTAGACTGGGTTATATCTGGAAGTTCAGACTGACTCAGATGGAGTGCGGGTCAGATACAGGGGCAAGCCTTGGCCCACTGCAACAGTACTGTGTTTGCATCAATTTCAGGGGAGATGAGAGGAGCAGGGAAGGCAATGCATCATCATCGATCCTAAGGATGGAGGCAATGTGCGATATCCTTGCAGATGTGGCAGAAACAGTAATGTGTCAGCATTGACGGAGAAGCACCGGCTCTGAATGCCGCAAAGGAATTGATGCATCAATTTTTATTGGAGCAGCATTTTATAACCACTTCCAACAGCCCAGGTCTGAATTAGTACCACTTTTCAGGGTGAGGATCACAGTTGGCAGAGTCCAGGTGCTGGTACAGGTGAGTTAGAAGTATTTTATGTCCCTGAGGCTTCAATATAGAGGCAAGCCAGTAAGCCTTTGAAGTCACTTTGGCTCTGGGCTGCGAGATGCAGGTCCAGTCACTCTCACTCCCAGGCAAGGAAGCAGTGCATAGCACATCAGCACAGGAGTCCAGCAGAGTAGCAATCCTTCTTCTGGCAAAGTATCCACAGGTCCAGAAGTGTTCTGAGTTGGTGGTATCTGAGTTCTAGTACTTATAACCAGATGTGCCTCTGAAATGGTGGAGAAATCAAAGAGATTCCTTGGAAGTGCCCTTCTCTGCCCTGCCTCCAGACTCACTACAGGGAGGTATGCAGCCCTTAGTGTGGGGAAAGGATACAGCCTATTCAGATTTAAGTGTCAGCTCTTCCCGCTCAGCCTGCCTAGGATGTCCCACCAGGATGTGGATGGGTCATCGGTTACACCTAAGCTCCCTTTGTGTGTGTCTTTTCAAAGGGAATGCACAAAGCCCAACTGTCACCCACCCCAGATGTGTATACAGAGACAGGCAAAAGATGCCAAATTGTTAAAGTAATACAATGCAATTTTCTAAAAATGGTTTTTCTAGAATTACAATTTAAAATTCAACTTCATCATAAATTGTGATTTAAAAATGTGATTCCAGTGATACCAAACATGGGGGTCCCTTCGCTTCCCAATCAGAAATTACACTTATAAAATGTAATAAGGTGATCCCAACGTTATCCCATGGAAGAGATAGGGCTTGCAGTAGTAAAAAAACAGATGTAAGAGTTTTTTACTACCAGGATATGTAAAACCTTAAAATACATGTCCTACATTTTAAATACAAAGCACCCTGCCATTGGGCTGCCTACGACCTACCTTAGGTGTTACATATATGTATTAAAAAGGAACATTTGGGCCCGGCAAGAGTGTTAAATTGCCATGTTGACATGGCAGTTTAAAACTGCACACAAAGGCTCTGAGACATTTTGAAGGGCTAATCAAGTGGGTGACACATAATCAGTGCTGCGGGCCCACTTGTAGCATATAATTTACAGGCCCTGGAAACAGGCAGTGCTCTTTACGAGGGACTTATAAGTATATTAAATATGCCAATTGAGAATAAGTCAATGTTACCATGTTTTAAGCAGAGAGCACAGGCACTTTAGCAGTGGTAAAGTGCCCAGAGTCCTAAAGCCAGCAAAAAAAGTATTAGGTTAGCAAAACAGGAGGTCTGAAGGCACAAAGTCAGAGTTAACCACACCACGGATCCCAGGTCTCACAATCATCATCATCATCATCAATGCTGCAACATCATACACTAGCATCAGTTCCACATGTTTACGATATAGACAGCATGTCTGAAAACATAGCTGGACCTTCTAACTCACTAGGCCTATACGCACTTGCACTATCCTCAGATAAATAAACATTATTTCTAAAAATCACCAAGGGTAATAAGGAAACAAAGCACAGAGGGAAGTTTGACAGCACAAGCTGTAGTCACTGCAGATGCTTGTGCCTGTCCCCAGAAAGGCTTGTATGATGGTAGGGAACTTCAGTCTAATTTACAATTGTAAAATCACCTTGATGACGATATTAAAAACTTTCGAGCTCTGTTTAATAGTGATGCAAGTAAATAGTGACTTTTATTATACAACGTATATTATATACACAAAAAAAAAGAAATAACTGATAAAGTGGTATCACACATGCCATACATGAAAATCCTCAAATTTCTGGAGAAGACTTTAATGACCTGATTCTCAAAAGTAAATTTTAATTTAGTAGTAAGTTGAGTTTCTCACAATTCAGAAACGACATGTGGAGATTTAGGACTCTGCACTCCCTGCAGTGGCCTAGTGAAACTTGAGGGACCCCCTCTGCAAAATACATGAAGAAGAGCGCCCACGCAGGGCCGGCTTTAGCACTGGCAGGGCCTGGTGCGTCAGTCTTTTTTGGCACCCATCCATGACCTTCTTCTCCACAAATTCCCTCTCTACCACTCTCCAACAGAGCACTTGGCCTCTCCATAGCCCCTCTTTGACACACATTTTTTTCTTTATTGAAGTGCTACTAATAGTTCACTCACAGTTTTTGATCCACATGGTACACATTCTTTGAAGCAGGCACATTATCCCTCTGTGCTACTTTATGATGAGTAAAAACTGCCACTAGACAAAATCTCTCACCAGCAGTAACATTAATCACCAGACTTATCCTGACATTTTTATTGTTGCCTGAAAAGCAAGTTTAGTGCTCCTAAACCCATCATTTATTTTCAAACACAGTGCCCACACCAAAGCCAGTGCACTGGTCCTACTGCCCTAAAGTCATCCCTGCCACGTGTTTGGGACCCAGTCAGGAGGTCTCAGGCCAGGGGCCATTGCACAGTACCTGGGTGCCCCCTGGTGCTCAGGGGGCCCTCTTGTACTGCGGGGGCTGCAGGAGCTATTATTACATCCTGTACTTATGTGTGCGGTTTTCTTCACACCCAGAGACTCTTCAGTCCGGGCAGAGAACTCTGCACACATAAGTATAGGGAGTGCAGAGTCGTAAAACTCTGCATGCAGTTTGTGAATTGCATTTGGTAGTGCAAAAAGTACTACAAAGTGCAGTTTGCGAATCAGACCCAAAAGTAGAATCTGCAATCTGAATTTCCAATACAATAATATTCCTAAAGTGGAGGCAAGTCAGTCAGCAAATTCTACTGTTTTTAGACATTCTTCTACAAATTGGAATATTTTCAGTACTCTCTAAACCCTAAATGTAGTCCTCATCATTACACAATAAATCATAAATATCTGTAGTGATTAACCACAAATACAATGGAAAGCTTTCCTTTGTAGATTTAAGACTACTTCACACCTACCCAGGGCCGGACTGAGCACCAGAACCAGCCGTTTCGCCAGAACAGCCCCCATTCAGCATATAGTGAATGAGCGCAGCCTTTCTTTGGTGGGGTGGCAGGGTGAGGACCGGTTTTGTTGATGGGGACCAGTGAACCACATTCCTGTCTG
The DNA here is from genome assembly GCF_031143425.1 of Pleurodeles waltl. Classification (NCBI taxonomy): domain Eukaryota; kingdom Metazoa; phylum Chordata; class Amphibia; order Caudata; family Salamandridae; genus Pleurodeles; species Pleurodeles waltl. The sequence continues at coordinate 936,987,221 of NC_090445.1, forward strand.
TAGGAGACAGGATCCAACCAAATACTAAAGAAATAGGTTTAAAGCATTTTTTAAAACATTTGTTTTGCTGGCAGGAACGTGGACAGCGGATACCTACCTACTGAACCAGCCCTAGCAGAGAAACAGTCTCCATCCTGCAAGCCCACCGGGGTGGTGGTGTGATGTGCCAGGCAGATTTTCTCCCCGCCTCGGGTTCAAAAACCACAAATGCTAAGGTGAGACACCATTATTATTCTCACCTATAGAGGTCGACTACATCCTTGGACTTTGCAAAGAGTTTAGTAGTCAGAATCATTCAATCACAAATCAATTACATTATATCATAAAAATTCTAAACACCATGAACAATAGAACACTGAATCAAAATCCGAACTGAATAAAGTTTCAAAGCTTTATTACAATGCCAAAATCAGTGTCAAGTATATGGTGTGCAAAACCAAGTTATAAACATACATGAAAATCATAGGCTGACCAAAACATCTAAAAGATTTACCCTACTAAACATAAAACTGCTAAACACTCCAAAAGAATAATACAGATTAGCAACAACACAATATGCACATTGTTGTTCATTTTCAAAGCAGACAATAGTGACATCAATAAATCATCAAAATACAGTTTTTCACAAACAATATCAGATTTCAGGGCTGTGCAATTCCTATCACTAACACAAATTTAGTCTTGCATATGTGGGAACGGGCTTACATAAGTAGACAAAGCAAATATAAAAGAAAGACAAAAGTAACTTAGAAAACATCTAACTAGGACAACTGACTATAAAAATACGCTGGTGCAATTATGTAACTGAAAAGGAAACAAGAAGCCACATTTAGTTATACTTCTCCTCATGGGACAGCAGACAGCAATGTTTCATCATGCAGGACGATCACCTTCTTTTGGCGTCAGTTGTCAGCAGCATGAGGACAGCGCAGAACATGGGCTGCACATAGGACAAATCAGCAGTTCAGAATTGGTTGGGTTTATTAGTACTGAACCACATTACATCAATGGGGCAATTAAGCTTAAGGGCCTCATTCCGACCCTGGCAGTCTATTGACCGCCAGAGTTGCGGTGGAGGTTGGACCGCCGCCAATGCGGCAACTGAGCACCATATTACGACTGTGGCAGTAGCGTCACAGTTGGACCGCCAGCACCGCCAGATTTTGACTACATGATGGTCTGGCAGTGCATGTGGTCCTAATCCTCCATTGGAGCGCTGCCCTGGGGATTATGACCCTTTCTCCGCCAGTGGTTTCATGGCGCTAACCCCACCATGAAAAGGCTGGCGGGGACGGGGTGTAGGGTGCCACGGGGTGCGGGCCTGCACTGCCCATGCACTTGGCATGGGCAGTGCAGAGCCCCCTTGGCCAGCTCCATCACAATGTTCACTGTCTGCTCTGCAGACAGTGAACATTGTAACCAGTGCTGGTGCACCCTAAGCACTACAGCATTGCAGCTGGCTCTATTATGAGCCAGAGACAATGCTGTAGACCGTTTCCTGCTGGGCCAGTGGGAAACGCATAATGGGCATGGCGGAGAGGCTGCCACACTGGCTGCAACCTACCCAGCAGGACTTCGGTGCACGGGCTTTTCTGTCCGCTGAAGTCATAATGAGCCCCTAAGAGTTTATTTATCAGACGGTAGCCAAGGGATAAAGGGATTAAGAAGAACCAGAGAGAAAGCCCCTGGACATATGCAGCACATCAGGACCGACTCGAACTCAGACCAACACGAACTAACTAGGGATAACTCTTGATTTCCAATGTTCCTCACTAATTAGAAGTATGAAGGCAGCTAAAGTGCATTGTCAATTCAATGATTTCACACAGTTTTGACAAAATATTACGTTCTCTAAAAATTTGCAACATCAGATATTTCTCTCATTGTACACTAAATGAACTAACACATTTGCCTATGAATCATAAGTTTCCTGTCTTGTTCAACAGCCAAAACAAATAGTGCAACATTGTTATTAGCAAACATGTTGCTTGCCTTCCATACAATAGAACATTCAAAATCACATCAAAAGCCTAGAGAAAATATTTCAAATCAGAGGGAACAGAATAAACAAATGATTTTCCATTACTGTGGGAAAATGAATCTTTCAGACCTAGTCAAGCTAAGAAAGCCATAATACACATTAATACACCTAATACATTAATTAGCCTATTGAGCACCCTGCAATTCAAAACAAATATGCAAAACAAATCATCTAATTATAAGCATTATTTATGACATATTGGAATACATTTAAACATGCATTTGTTTGTATACACACACATGTAACTCACAATAATAAAATCCATTTAGTTCAACATAAGTACGATTAATTCATATTCATTTAATACTTTCAATTCTTAATCTACATCTTATTAAAACACTCTTTACGTTAACTCATTTTAGTACTTCATTTAATACGAACGCAATTCTTTTATGTTAAAACATTGTGCTTTATACGAATGGTGGCTACATGATCCACCATAACTCAAACAAGTACATTTTACAACTTGTATTATTTTCTCTGTTAGGCTTTTAAATGTAGGCTAATTCTTCACCATATGCTAACTTCTATTCAACTAATATATTAATAAAATTTGATCTCTTTCAGGGGAAATGCCTCATGCCTGGTAATGCCAGTCTCAGGCTGTACCTACCCCACAATCCACTTCTGAATCTTAAATTATCAACTTTCGTAGCTCTACAAGGATTTGAAATTCTTGCTCTACCTGCCAATTTAAACACTTTTCAAGGCAATTTTCTTATATTTGTCATTGTTCTTGAACGTCACTCCTTTCATCTTTTTGCATCCTACTCCTTCATTGAAAGCTGCTACTTAGTCTAAAATACCATCGATCTGCTGATTGTTGTGATGATTCTTCTCTTCTTTTCTTTATGAGCTTTTCGTCTCGCTTTCCGATTGCTGATGGTTGAGTTATTCAAATGTGTGTACTCTTTGTATTTTATACCACATCATAGTGACCCTTATGTGACCAAAATAACACTTACTTTAATGGACAACACTCTTATATTGCTCCTTAGTTTTGCTTTCACTCCACTATCTTCCATAATGGTAAACCCAATTCACTGCATTTGTTGTGCCTCCTCTTACTTTGCATAGTTACTCTTGTTTATGTATTTTCATCCATTGCTCTTTGCAATCTCGTTCCCAGATTTAGAATTCAACGCTTCCTGACACCCCAAGGTTTCAATTCACCTTTTCTTTTTCTTTTCACTCAATACTCTCAGGGCCTCATTTATAAGAAATGAAGCATCACTGTGTTTTGTCAGTGATGCATCAAAACACTTGCTCCCAGGCACAACAGATGCATCGTATTTATAATACGGTACACCATGGTGTAAGGATCCTGCCTATGTCAAAAAAATGACGCAACCCTGTGGGCCATGTCATAAAAGATTCTGGTGCTAGTGCAATCATGAGTCATTACAGGTCCTCTCAGGTACCACAACCTGCACACAGTTCCCATGTTTCTTGGTCTTCTTCCCTTAGCTCATGACATGTGACGTACACAAACGTAAGGGTCTACGGCCACTCTAGGCACATAGTGGCTCAGTCACTCATTGCATGTCATATTTACACATTGCTAACGTATATGTTAGGGCGGTGGGCATCAACACACCCCGCCCAACCTGTGTCTGGATCAATTGTGAGTCTATTCCCCTCCAGCATGCATGGCGAGGGGCCCACACAGTTCTAGTCAGTAACGATCTTGTATGCCTGCTGACATTTCACCCTTCACAGTGGCCTCAATTTCCTGTCAACATACAGTGCCTCACCTGCACTGTGTGTTCATGGCTGACTACAGTGATACCCTTGTGAGTAGGCCACTGTGGCATGTTCTGTTGATGTAACTGAGTTAGCCTGTATTATGCTATAATAAGCTATGTATGCATCTGGGCCTACCATATATCTGTCAATTCACAGTTATGGGTTTATGGTATATTACAACTTAGCAACAGGTTCACCAACTTCCAACCCCAGATGATCCAACAGTTCTTTCTCCCAGCTTACGACATCTGCCCACCGGATCTTCAGCTGGTGGACATTGTGCTCTACACCAAAGATCCACCCCAGCTGGAACTACAACTTCTCCCATCTTTGCGTCAGTCTTGTGTTGGGTAGGATGTGCTGACCTGGCCTCCCACTCCCAAACATGTTGGGTAGATAGTGCATGATCAGCCACAGCAGGCCTTCAAACTCCTCCTCTGACAGATTTCTGCCTCTGCCTTACACATCCCCAAATATTTGTCTCCCAACCTAGACTAAAAAAGAAACTTACAACCTTCCCTTCCCCCACCCCTAAAACAATTTACCCCAAAATGACAGACACCCCACAATACAAGACACAAAAGTACACAAATTATTTAAACAGGAAAAAATACACACTTTTGGGACAAACCTGGGGCTGCACAGACACCAAAAAACACCACAATTCAGCACACAATCTCTCTCCTTTAAAAAAAAAACTCCACTGCCCAGCACGGACAAAGAGACTGTAAGTGAAAGTGAAAAGAACTTCACACTTCCGAGTTTGCACCATGGCTGAGCCATTGCATCATATCCTGTGTGGATGTGACACATTTTAAACGCCAATATCATTTTCCCAGCCTAAGCGTGCTTTTTATGAAGCATCATTCAGAAAAAGTGTTTTTGAATTGTTGCGTAAAAGCGTGCTTTCCATCTGACGCACTTGACACTGATGCGTCAGTTTCTGCTGTCATGTCACCTTTCATACAAAAGCATTACAATTGGGTCTAAAGCATCATACAGGATTACAGGGATTTTGTCACCTTTCATACAAAAACGTCATTTTTGGGCCTAAACCATTATATTTTTTGACTCAAGCAACAGGATTACAAAGATTGAGTCACATGTCATACAAAAGCATCATGTTTGGGCTTAAAGTATCATATTGTTTGGCTCAGGCAACAGAATCACAGGGATTGCTTCACCTTTTATACAAAAGTGTCACGTTTGGGCCTAAAGGGTCATATTTTTTTACTCAAGCAACAGGATTACAGAGATTGTGTCACCTTTCATAGAAAATCATGTCATTTGGGCCTAAAGCGTCATATTTTTGGACTCAAGCATCAGGATTACAGGGATTGTTTCACCTTTAATACAAATGCTTCACTTTTGAGCCTAACGTGTCACATTTATTGACTCAAGCAACAGGATTATAGGTATGGCGTCATCTTTCATACATCACATTTGGGCCTAAAGCATCAGGTTGACATTTAAAGTTGTCAGATTTTATAATGTTGCAACATATTTTGTGCTGATTTGTTTGTTTTGAGTATGACATGATTGTTCAATGGGCAATGTGCAAGTCACACACAACACATTACGAATATCAGTTCATTGTGTCTGGCACTTTGAGGATGATGACAGCATCCAAACCTGATTGACAACTGTTGTTGTCTACTTATAGTTTCCAAGGTGTGGGTGAGTAATTGTGTCGTGGAACTCTGACATAAACGCAAAGACAAATGACTCCTTTAGTTACTTATTATTATCTAAAAGCTCTGTCATGCATGTTTTGGTGATGCATTCACAGACATATGATTCAGGTGAAGAAATTTGCACAATATGAGTGCGTCTGCGAGTGCCCGCAGCTGTGTTTTGGATGTCTCCATCCTCAGCCGCCTCCTCCTCCTCCATCAGGACTTCTTGTGGTTGTTTCCCGTCCCAGGGGACATTTGTGTGCCCACATATGTTGTGCAGTTTGGCACACTAATATCATTTTGTAAACCGAGGAGGGGGGAATAGAGCAATCTTCCCCCAGATACATCCAGGCAGTGGCACCTGCCGTCAAGAAGGCCAAAGGTCTGCTCCACAACCTTATCAGTCCTAATGTGTGCCTGGCTGTATGCCTTCTCTGGATCAGTCTGGGGGTGTGCAAAGAGGGTCATTACCCACTGCTGTATCTCATATCCTTGGTCAGCTGAAATTGAAAAGAGACAGTGTCAGTGGTTAGGATGACTGCATTGGGTACATTCCTGCCCATGTGTGTTATGTGTAGTGGTATTGTCATGCACTTCTCCAAGATGTATTCACTGATACCAGTGTTCCTACGTTTACAGGGGACTCATCCATCACACTGTGTGATGTCAAATGTAGTGCATGGGCAGATACATCATACAATTCTACATCCTGACTATCCTGTTAAGCAGCAGAATTTGGTGGTGGCTATTTGCTCTAGCCCATTCGAAGTTGTTTACACTACATGTGTGAAGAGACAGAATGTGGATGAGAGTTTTTTTTCTTTGAGGTTCTGCCTAGGTAGGTAGTGACATACCAGACATGGCTTACACAGACACATGCATGGGTCCATGGTCATTCACAGGTGTTGGTGGTGGCCTACATTGCGTTGGGCCAAGCCTTTGAGTGTAAAATATTATCCAGGGTAATTGATACCATCCACACAGGATGTACTCACACATCCCAACTGAGTGACATGGTGTGACAACTGCCATTGCCATATCTATGAGTGCATGTCACGGTGGGGGAACATTGTATACATGGGTGACAGTACTGTGCCCAATATGTGCACACGGTACATGGAGCCTGGAGGTTTGGGAGTGGACCTCTGCAGCCCAGCTGCACAACCTCCTGCACTGCACGACATCACTGAGAAGGGACATTAGTAGACAATATTTGGGGCATACTGCCCTTTGAAGTTCCTAACGAATACACTTGCACACATGTTGCCTAGCAGGTACACATTCGCACTTGCATTAGAGGTTGTAGGGGGACTTCATTGCACGCAGGATTGTATTTGTCTGTGCAGGAGCACATGTGTGACTGGGGGATTTGCATTGCATATGTAACATGATGCATTGTGCACGTATGTGGAACGGCCCTCATACTGAAGTCCCTATCTGTGTAGGTGGACACTGAGATGTGTATTGTGTCACATATTTCTAATTGTTAGATGGTCTGTTAGGTACTTGAGTTTGCTTACCTACAAGAAGGCCATTCCCTTATTGTCCATCCTAAAATTGATCATTTATGATGAAGTGTTAGAATATGTATGCATCGTGCACACTACCAGGGTTTTTTGCCAGCACCTTTGTGAATAACCCAAGATGGTCGACAATGGCCTAGCCATTGATAGAGTGGGTGCATTTCCTGTTGCGGTAGCGATGGGCAGTTGCAGTGGGAGGAGCCAGTTGCACATGTGTGCAGTCCATAACACCCAGCACATGTGGGAACCCAGCAATAACATACAAGCCTTCTTTGATATCATGCTGCATGTGCTGAGTGTTCGGGAAGAGGAGGTAGCAGGGTGTCAGACGGATGATGGCATCCAGGCTGGAGGGTAGGAATGAGGAGAACGATGGATGGGAGATTCTCGCCACTTTTCCTGCATTTATCTGAAAGGACCCTGAGGCCAGCATGTAGATGACAGCCATGAGCTTTGTCTGTGGAAGGATGTTGGTAACCCTGTCCATTGTTGCTTGGAGTCTTGGAGCAATGAGGTGTAGCAGTTTTACAATTGACACCCTCCTCAGAAGGCAATGAGTAATTACCTCTTCCTCCCTGTATCCAATTAGTGACATCCGCTGGTGATATATGCACTGTTGGGGGATGGTTGGTGGCTTGCAGCGAGTGGTGGAGGGGGTTAGGTGGTAACCGCCTTGCAATTCCAAGCTGCAATCTAAGTAGGTCCATGTCCTCACTTAGCTTTCCAGACTGTTGTGTGAGACATTTCTTTATGTAGCAGGGCCACTGCATCATTTCCTACGCTTTGGTTTCCTAGGTTCAGGAAGTTTGATGCATTGCATGCACTGCGTGACATATTACAATGATACGTCAAGTTCAAGAAAACTCGTAAGTATCACTGTGTTGGTTTTCCAATGGAAATTATGACCGAATACTCTCCTTGCATATATTATAACTTATGTAATACAGCAACTTCAAAGGCATGTTAATTGGGACACACACCTGCTGAAAGGGACACATCTGTCTAGATGAGTCACTTTGCAAATGTGAAGCAAACAAAAGTCACCAATGCGCTACAAAAAAAGCCTGCGCTGGCGGCGCAAGCTCCATGTAAATAAGCCCCTCACGTCTCTCCCCATGTCAATCAAACCACACTGTTGTGGATGTAATAGCTGCCCCAACATCCTTATGTTACTCATAATTAAGCTTCTTGTATTGCATCTTTCCTGCAGCTTCCAATTTCATATCTGACATTTTCACTTTTTGATTTTTTTCTAAAAGCATCAAGTAATCATCTCCCTTCTCACTGTATTTACCGCTCATTGTTCCTTCCTTCTTTCAGGATCCTCCATTTGCATTGTCGGTACTTTGGTGCTCTATACCTGCTATGCTTGTTTCTTTTTTATTTCTAATAGATTAGGAATACTTTTAACACCTCAGTCAGCTCCTGGGACACTGGGGTCCTATGCAACCCCGTTCTCACTCTGATTCATGTTAAAAGAATTTAGCCCAAAGGCCTCCATATCATCTAGTCTCCCTCATTGCAGGAACAGAGTCTCAAGGCACCCACTCATCTTCCCATTGTCATTTCCAAGTAATTTTGTAGATGAGCACATTATTAATTCACCCATAGTGATCATTTTCTATACTGTATGGACAAGGAAGCCATATTGCCCACAATTAATCCTGTCAAGAAAGTACTCTTCCGTTATAGAAGTCCAACCATGGAAAACTGATTTTTTTAATGTTCCAGAAATATATACCTGCCATCAGAAGAATGCTATAGACACCAAATAATACATGTATGTTAACCTTGTGTAGGCACACCCTCTATAAATTGAAAAGGAAAATGGAAAATAGATATGTGCTCACTAAATACATATGATAGCTAATCTGGGTGAAAAAAATACAACAATACATAGCTTCTTTTCAAAATCTATCATCATCCTGCAGGACATTTAGAAAGAGGAAAATGCCTCAGAGGATTGTTTTTGGCAGAAACTTCCTGCACAAAATGATTCCTTCCTACAATGCAGGCCCCTTTGCATTATGGGACAAGGGTGCCTGCATTGGCACTAGGCAGCCAAAAGGCCACCAGTGCACAGAAATGACAGGAATGGTTCATATAATTTTAAATATGGTGCATTCCTACCCTTTCTCTTTCATGCAGAGCAGCAAGGCGGTGTGGAAGTTTGATAAATGTGGCTCTTAATCTGCAGTCTGAGGAAGTCTTGGGAGCAGGTGTGCTGAAAACCACCAGAGATGGTAAGCTTGTCCGCAAGACAAGCAGGGGTGCCAGTTTAGATGGCTTGTAAGTGACAGAGCTGGTTTTGAAGATGGTGCAAGCAAACAAGTGGAGCCAAAGGTGTTTCATCAGGATGGGGGAAATGTGATCATATTTCTTCAGGCCTGAGATGAGTCATGCAGTGGCATATAGTATGCTCTCCGGGGATGTCAGTGTGGAGTCTGGGAGGCTAGAGAGCAGGGCATTACTCCTATCCAGATATGAGAGTATGGAGAATTGAACAGCTGTTCTAAATTTGTGTTTAGCATGCAAAAAAACAATTCCATTTTCTTTTGAAAAGAGAGCTGGTTCCAGCACAATATTTTTACTCTCATATGTTGCTAGGTCTAGTATCTGCATTAAGTCCTGTCAAAACATTATGAAATTTTGGAATAGAGAAATAAACATTTACTAGTAAGGCTTGTCTACTACTATACACGCAAGGGCACCTCTTCCAACAATGTAATTTTTTGCTTTAATCCAAAAATAGGGAGGAAATCAAAAAGACTTAAATCAAACCACGGAAAAGTATTATGGATGTGTTTTATTTTAGTTTTCAAACTAAGCTTGACTTACTATGAATAGCTGAATTTTCACATCAAAAGTAATCTATTGCCAGGATGCACAGGAAACAGCAAGTGGAAGGAGTTGGAGATGATGGCGAATAGATCAGTGGAGACTGCGAAGGGCAGCAAGACTAGACTGATAAGATTAGAATCACAACAGTTACTCACTTAGTGGGTTGGAGTAACTTTCTGGTGAAGAGAGGTAGAGCTCTGTTTATATTCACTGGGACTGTAAGGATTAGACTAGCAACTAACAATACAGGGTTGATTCTCTGCCTGCATGTTGGTAATTCTTGAATGGATAAACCAAAGCTTTTTGAAGCTTAATGCTGGAAAACTTAAGATTTAATTTTTCAGTGGCCACAGTCCTGAGTGGTGCTCTAAGTGGTGGCTGAAAAAACTTGGGCCCACACCATATCTCGCTTCCTCTTCCAGAAATCTGTGAGTACTATTTGGCACTGATCTTTGATTTTCATTCTATAAGACTTTGGCCTCTTCAAATACGTTTCCAGTGCTCTGAGCTATTCGAAAAATCTGTCTGAATCCTTTGGACAATCGAATCATTGCATCTAATGAAGCTTGCCAAATATCCATATTTTAGCTATATCCAAGGTACCCAACAAATAAATGTAATTTCTTAGGTTATACTTTAAGATTTTGTTATTATAGCTATGCACCCTTTCTTTAGCCCAGTGATGACTTATCTAAGAAAGCCGAATACTGGTTGACTGAGCGAGAGGGGTATCTACCTAGTGATGTGTGTCCATCTTTCTCTCCATTTGTGAATTCACCTTATTTCCCCACGCCTGGACTATGTCAATGCACTTTACCTAGGTCTTCCAGCCTACCTTTGGGATAGGCTCCAAATGGTACAAAATGCGGTGGCACAGACTGTGCTAACCTTATCTGTTAGGGCTTCGGTGAAGTTGCTTTTGTCTTTGCTTCATTGTCTTTGTGTCCAAAAAGATGTGTTTACAAGGCTTTCTGCCTGGATTTTACAGCCATAACTGACAAGGGCCACATATTTCTCCAGACACATCTGTTTCTACTCACCGGCATGCATGCTTCGTACATCAGGTGCCAGGCTACTTTGAGTACCCAAATTAAGATTCTGCTAAAAGGGGTGTTCTTTTTTCTACCATAATGCAAAGATGTGGAACGCACTCCCTGTTTGACTCCTGATTCTTCTTTTTTCAGAAAGCCCCTAAGTTCCTGCTTTTTCAACTGTGTCTTGATTAATTTAGCTCAGCGCCATTGTTTGGGGTAACAGCTTGCTTTAGAAATATCTTTCAAATTACAATTTTAATCTATCACTCTATGATATGGCTGCAATGTGGTCAAAGGTGAATTGATGGGGTGTTAGGAAACATATTACACATATTTACTTTTGTTCTCAAAAAATTTAAGATTACATTTTGTGACACAAGGGCAAGGACACCAGACGTATAGGTTCACTCGTTAGACCTGATGATGAGTCACACTAAACATTGGGCTCTTATTGAGTTACAGAATAACATTTGCTCTAAAATCAAGCTTGCGCAAATGGACAAGTGCTTAGACAAATCACAGCTGACATGAGGTGAATTCACCAGGCTCTTCCATTCGTCTAAGATCAGACCAATTTTAGCACTGCAGCAGCGGCAGAGGAGGTGATGCCAGAACATGCAAAGTTTAATATGGCATGAAAAGACTGGTCATATTTGATGCCTATTCACTTGCAATGTTGCAGTATAAATATGCAGTAAACATTATTTGCTCATTTCTCAAGAGCGGATTGACCTGCTGGGATTGGTAGTCACCATTACAAAGGAGGAGCTACTACTGCTCGAGCTGCTGTTAGCCATGTACTAGTCATGAGGACTATGTAAAGGAAAGTTGCAAGGTGAACAGATTCATATATTACGTTTTCACACTAAAGGGGTGAAAGAGGTGTGTAACGTGTGTGGGATGTGTACCTTTCTATGGGAACGGAGATGTTGTCTGTTTGAGAACAATGTGACATAATGGGGGAGTTATATAGGTGCGGCATCTCCACTAAGGTGGAAGAGTGTCGCCCCCCCACCAGTGATAATAAACTATGTTTATTCATTTTTTATTCCAAAAGGGGCAGGGCCACAGGCATGACAGGGACAGAGGGGGAGTGCACAGCACTCCCCCTCAGTGTGCATGTATGTTTGGCCATCCATCTGGGGCTGGCCAAACATACATATGCACTAAGCTCTCTCCAACCCGGCACTGCGTTGCCGGTTTGGAGAGACCAGGCAGACTCTCCCAATTTGCCTTTGAGTGCCCTAGCTGGGTGCTCCGACCAATCCGGATGTTGCTGTCATGCTGCCAGCAGCATGACAACAGCGTTCAGATTGGCCGCAGGGCAGGCTGGAAAGCCTGTGACTGCAGTCTGTGGCGAAGGCAAGAGGAGCGGTGCAGTGGTGGCGGTGGCGATGGTAGCAATTCAGGTAAGTTTTTGTTTTTAATTAATTTTTCTTCCCCTACCCCACACCACGTGTCCTGAGCCGCTCCTGGAGTTATAAGGTAGTTGAAAGATGCAGGTGTCACTTACCTGGCTTGATGTTGGAATTACATGAATCAGGCAGGACTTATATCAGGTCAGGATGCATAATGGGGAAGATATGTTCATCGTGGAAGTGAGATGGAAGCAGTTCCCAGGTCTGTAACCAGGGAAGGCCCTTGCCATTTGCATCCTGGCAAGCACCTTAATTTGTCTCATCTTATTGTGCCAACGTACCTCTGTCTAAGCATTCACCATGTCAGTGACTTGCTGCCACATAGCCTTCTTCTACGCTCCACTGAAGGTTTGTGGAAGCAGATCATAAAGTTGGCAGTAGTGTTTCACTACAAAATTAATTGCAAGTTCTGTCTCTTCCTTGAGGAAGTTCCTCTTCCTGTTCTTGAGTGGAAAGAGCTGAATCCTTGAGGCTGGGGCTCGTGTCTAGCATCCAAATGGTAATGCAGTATAAGCGGAAAAAGCCTAGGATGTGGGGTGTGTTTATTTTTTTTTCAGGGTCAATGTTTGTCAGGTCTGTGTGCTTTTGATTAGGTGAATGCTTTTTATATACTCTCTTCCATTCATACTTCTACATAGTACAGATAAGCTCCCCACCTCACCTTTTAGTTGTACATTTTATTGTGCATGTCTCCAAGCCATCATGGAAGGTGCTCATACATCTACATGCATACCACAGCAGGAAGTTCGTGAAATGTTCTTATAAGATGTTTTACATAAAAATGTAAGACATTCATACACCTCATGGCACTGTCAAATGCTCAGGTCCATGAATAAATCCTATCCTCTTTGACAGAGTACTATTGTATCTGTTTGTACTAGTCTTGTGCATTTAACATTCCTTTTATCATTTTATCTTGGTTACGCAAGCGTATCAATTTTCTCTCTGCACTTGATAGCTTAGTAAATTGTTTGTCATAAAAGTTTCATTTCAAATACCCAGCACTGGCTCCAACTGAATTCTCTTTAAATGCACGTTTCATCGATACTTTTAAGTAGTTCTTTGCTTCAGTACAAAAAATTATTCAGCCTCAAATATGATGTGAACAGCATCTGAAGATTGTAATTTCAAAATACAAAAGTTTTAAAGCACACCATCTCTACACTACAGTCATGATTGCTAAAAATCTTCAGATGAAATCTCTATGGCATCAAAATCTTGTCCATATTTGTCTTTTAAATGCACACTGAGTGTATATAGAGAGGATTACATTTACGTGGCACGCAATATGTGATGCAGTATTTTCAATAACGTATGGCTTGGCCAAAAGAAAATTTAGGGTTCATAAGACAATTTCTGTCTGGCATTAAAAGATTATCACCTGAAATAGTTTCCCATTGTAGGATGAAACAATAATAGTCCTCTTGATTCTGACACATAGGGGTTACATGATACATGTGAGCTAAATATTATCAATCCCATTTTTACATTGCACTTCAGGCGGATCTGTGTAACTGTAATTGTAATTTGGCAATTTAGTATAGCCTTATAGCCCGCAGCCGAGGGCTATACTGGTGGCTAAAGGCCCTGGACCTGAGTTATAGACCTGAGCTGCAGGGGGTGGCCTATAACAAGGGTATGGGCCTTTAACATCAGGTATAACCCGACTCAGAAGGGCTATAAGGCTATTAGAACATTCTTCCCACTACGGATAGAGTGTTCTAAATGTAAACAGGAGAAACAGTAAGACAAACAATGGAATGTTGAAACAGGAGGCTTATACCAGCCATTACAAGCCCAGATCCACTCCATTTTCTTCATTGGATGTCTCAACATTCCAGTGCAAAACATCAGATTTGCTTGGAAAATGTATTTATACACATGGAGCCTTATTCTCAAATGGGAAGCTAACTAAAGGTGAACATGTGCTCCCCAAAAATTACGTTTATGTTTGGAGCAATTGTATTATATAATTCTCAGAGTAGTTCACAAGTCCTCCAGGAAAATTATGACAGTGGTCCTGTTCCATGGATAGCTACGTGTGAAAAAGTTACTCATGCAGAATTTCTTTCATGTAAAAATTTCCACTTGCAAAAGTTCAGTACAGATGTGTGTTAGTGCATTTAACATTTTGCTTGAAAGGGAAGGGGTTCGTCTCTGGGTCAAAATATTCTTCCTTGTAGAAGAATCCCTTTCCATATACTCATACACATAAAACAAGGGGTGTTCCCACCCCGTCTTTACCATGGAAACAAATTTCCTATGGCTCTTGCAGGTCACGACAATTATTCCCATTCAATATCTAGGGCACCTATTCTTTATCTCTTTTTCAAGCCTTTTTATTATTTACATTACATAAGGCTTGATAAAGTCCTGCTCCATTGTGAAAAGACAAGTGCCTTCTGTCCATATCCCACAAGGATGAGGATATTCACTTCTTCTGCACAAATGTTACCTATCAGTCACCTGATGTTACATACTTGTTGTTTTAGATGCATGTGCAACAAACTGTGGGACAGGTAGCACATAGTTTACTATTGTTTTATTTTTCATCTGCTGGCTCAGCCAGCAGTGCAGGGAAGGGCGGGGCTAGGCCACGGAAGAGGAGAGAGTGCACCTAAGTGTGCATGTTTGTTTGGCCATCCTTCTCAGGTCGGCCAAACACACATGCGCACTTTTTTCCAACCTGGCTGTGTTGAACAACTGGGCTGGAGAAACTGCAGACCCCAGGACAGTGTCTGAGTAGCAGTCCAAGCCACTCAGACCAATCCTAATGCTGCTTTCATAGTAGGTTTAGCATGAGAGCAGTGCCAGGATTGCTGGGGAGCCTGTGCTGGTGTCCCAATGAATGCTGGGGCACCAGAAGAGGAGCGAGGGGTCAGGAGGAAGCGACATCAGGAGGCAGTGGTGAGAACAGTAAGTGTTTTTTTTTTTGTTGTTTCCCCATTCCCATCATGCCCCTGCCCCCCTTTGACATTCGCAGTGGCCGCTGCTGAAGAGTGCTTTACAACAATTCATGACTAGATTGAATGCAATGTATGTATATCAATTGTCAATGAGGGCTATTTGAAGGCTCAGGTTTATTTGTGTTAAGCATCAACTTGAGTGAGATAAAAAATCTTTATTAATAACTGTTGTTCTGGATGTACATCAGCTGTATGACCAACTACCCCTGATTTGGGCTCCTAAGTCATATTTTGTTAAGTGTCCTTTTAAAGAGCAAGGCAGTGAGTGTTAAAGGAAACCACCTGAAGGTTTTGATGAGGGTCTTGTGGATATGGAAGCAGTAAGGGGTAATTGGGTTGCCTTGGCTATACTTCAGTGGTTTTTTGTCAAGCATGATTCCCATGTCTTTGACTTGACTGGGTGGGATGGGTGTGGGTCTGAGTTCAGATGGTCACCAGGCCAAGGACCAGAGGGATTAGTCCTTACTCATCCTTACTAAAGAGTATTGGGCTGAGTGAGGATCCCTGGGGGACTCCTATGTTGATGGTTTCGGGGGTATAAGCAGCCAGGCTGACTTTTTGTGTGCCTTCAGTGAGGAAGGAATAGTGCTCAAATTCCTGACTTGTGGAGGCATTGGAGGAGGATCAGGTGGAATCGAAAGTGATGCAGAGAGATCACAAAGGATTAGGGCCATGGTGTCTCCTAGTTCTGTGATGCTCCTAAAGTCATTGGTGGCGGCGATGAGGGTGGTTTTGTTCAGTCTGAAGCCTGATTGGGAAGGGTCCATGTTGTGAATGTTGTCAAGGTGGTTTGGTAGTCTCTCTGTTAATGAGTTTCTCCAGGACTTTCACTGGGTAGGGTAGCAGAAATATGGTTTTGTAGTTGGCTTATAAGGATGACTCTGATGTGGGTTTCTACAGTAGTGGCAGGATGGTGAAATGTTTCCAGTAGTTTTCCAGTGGTCCAGGAATGTAGCCATGGCAGAGGGTTCATTGAGTATAGAGGTGAGGGTGGTGCAGATGTTCTCGAGTCCTCTTTCAAAGCAACCTGTGGACAAGGGTGCAATGGTCTCCAGAGTAAATGAACGGCAGTGCCGTTTTCCATGTGGGGAATGGTGAGGCAAGCGGTTAGGGTGGTTTCTGCAATGAAGTCATCATTTCAAAGGAGGGTGGCCAGGGGATGCATAGTTGTTATGGTTTATGCTTATCTTTAGGCAGAAGAAGAATGCAAGCTGGAAGTAGAGCTGCTCTGAGGTGACAATGGTAGTGGATCTGGCGGTGGACACAGAGAATACTCCATTCACTGAAGAAGACTTCCTTTGAGTTATTGGCACTGTTGTCTATCCATTTGATCAGTCTTGTGCACTTGGTGGCTTTCAGTTGTTAGTGTTATTGCGGGAGGGCTGACTTGTAGGTTTATTTGTCACTGTTATCATGGTTTAGTTTCCATCAGTGCTCAGGCTTCTTTCAGTGATGCTTAGTCATTAAAGGTCATCATAGTACCAGATTGCTTGTGGTCTGGTTCTTGTGGTGGTCTTGGTTTTGAGAGTTACCAAGGCATCTGCACTGGAGATGATCTATTGTTGTGATAGAGTGGCTGAGGTCAACTTGGAGCAATGGGTGGTGCTTTTGCTGTTCTGAAGATAAGGTATCTTCAGATATCATTTTCCAGTTGCAGTGGGTATTGTTGGGGGACACGTTTCTCCATTAGTCATTGAGATGTAGATTGAAGTGGATGAGAGAATGGTCAGTCCAGGTGATTGAATGCTGGATGCTCCAGTTTGTTGCAGGAGTCAGCTTCGGTGAAGGAGCGATGGACGTTCTCCTTATAGATAACTGTGATTCCTCCACCCAGTTTTCCAGTCCTGTCTTGTATAGTATCTTTTATCTAGGGGGGGGCATTGTAATTGATGGCTGATTTAGATTTGAGCCCGGTCTCTGTGAGGAAGAATAGGTTTGGCAAGATATTGTGTAGGAGGTCCCAGATTCTGACAAAGTGTTTTTGTACAAGAGAGGGTGTTTCATAGGACACAGGTCAGTGCCAACAGAGGCTGAGCCTCAGGAGGAGTAGTAGCACAGGAGAGTTGCACAGTCCGAAAGGTCTGTGGCTAGCTGGAGGGCCAAGGCAGTCAGGTAAGGTGGTCGGACAGGCCACATCAAGAGGCATGCTATCAAAACATGTTTACTCCTTGCCTCCTTTGTATGCATCAGGCTAAAAATATATATTTGTATTTTTCTAAATTCTAATTAGTTATCTTAGATAAGTGTTAGGCTTATTAAATTCCAGAATAGAGATCCTAGGTGCCTCTCTTCTATCACCCATCAATACTAACAGGGGAGTCCGGATGAAATCATATACTTCAGATCTAATGGATCTTTTTAGGGAGTACCATAGAATTTTGATGACCAAATATACTGCACCTTTATCCTCAAAAGATGTATGCACCAGATCAACGTTGGATAGAAGCCTGGATGTCACTAACAGTAAGTTGCATGATCACCACTTTCTCACTTCTCATCACAAAGTCTCTTTGTCTTAATTTATATATGGCATTCTGTCTCAACTGAGGTGAACTGAAAAAGCATGAAGCATATTGAGATATTCCAGTACTGAGACAGATAAAAATGTATTAATACATTAGTGGCATAGAAGTTAGAATATGGTGATTAATTAACCTACATTTAATGGTCTAATGGAGAAAATAACTTAATTTGTAAAATGGGCCCGTTTGAATTATGGTGAACCATGTAGTCACCATTCATACTAAACACTATGGGCCTGATTACAACTTTGGAGGAAGGTGTTAATCCGTCCCAAATGTGACGGATGTACCACCAGCCGTATTACGAGTGCATTATATCCTATGGAACTCGTAATACGGCTGGTGGTATATCCCTCACATTTGGGACGGATTAACACCTCCTCCAAAGTTGTAATCAGGCCCTATGTTTTAACATGAGAGTTTTGCATTTATATGAAATGGAGTAATAATATGAAATAATATTAAGAGCGTTATTAAAACTATTAAGACCTTCGCTGCCAGGCCTTTTCCCCTCCTGTGCCGAGCCTTTTTTTGGCTATTTGGGGCAGTTAGTGGTTAGACCCTCATAACCAACTTTGAGTGCTTTTTTTTTTTACAAGATCCTGGGTATTCTAGGGGTACCCAGAGTTTGTGGGTTTCCCTGAAGGAGACCAAGTAATTAGCCAAAATACAGCAAAATTTTTTTTTTTTTAAAACAAATTTGAAAAAAGGGCTTTAGAAGAAGGCTTGTTTGTTTCGTCCCTGAAAATGGCATCAACAAGGGTTTGTAACAGGAAATGCCCCAAAACACAAGATGCACACATCACATTTTCCCAAAGAAAACAGACCTGTTTTTTGCAAAGTGCCTAGCTGTGGATTTTGGCCCCTAGCTCAGCCAGCACCTAGGGAAACCTACCAAACCTGCAAATTTTTTAAAAGCTGACACCTAGGGGAATCAAAGATGGGGTGACTTGTGGGGCTCTGACCAGGTTCTGTTAACCAGACTCCTTTGCAAACCTCATAATTTGTCTAAATAAAAACACTTTTTCTCACATTTCTGTGGCAGAAAGTTCTGGAATCTGAGAGGGGGCACAAATTTCCTTCCACCCAGCGTTCCCACAAGTCTCCCAATAAAAATGGTACCTCACTTGTGTGGGTAGGCCTAGCGCCGGCGACAGGAAATGTTCCAAAACACAACGTGGACACATCACATTTTCCAAAAGAAAACAGACCTGTTTTTTGCAAAGTGCCTAGCTGTGGATTTTGGCCCCTAGCTCAGCCGGCACCTAGGGAAACCTACCAAACCTGAGCATTTTTTAAAACAACACACCTAGGGGTGTCCAAGATGGGGTGACTTGTGGGGCTCTCACCAGGTTCTGTTACCCAGAATCCTTTGCAAACCTCAAAAGTAGGCTAAAAAACACTTTTTCCTCACATTTCGGTGACAGAAAGTTCTGGAATCTGAGAGTAGCCACAAATTTCCTTCCACCCAGTGTTCCCCCAAGTCTCCCGATAAAAATTGTACCTCACTTGTGTGGGTAGACCTAGCGCCTGCGACAGGAAATGCCCCAAAATACTTTGTGAACACATCACATTTTCCAAAAGAAAACAGAGCTGTCTTTTGCAAAGTGCCTAGCTGTGGATTTTGGCCTCTAGCTCAGCCGGCACCTAGGGATACCTACCAAACCTGCGCATTTTTTTAAACTAGACACCTATGGGAATCCAAGATGGGGTGACTTGTGGGGCTCTCACCAGGGGCTCTCACCAGGTTACCCAGAATCCTTTGCAAACCTCAAAATTTGGCTAAAAAAACACTTTTTCCTTATATTTCGGTGACAGATAGTTCTGGAATCTGAGAGGAGCCACAAATTTCCTTCCACCCAGCGTTCCCACAAGTCTCCCGATAAAAATGGTACATCCCCTGTGTGGGTAGGCCTAGCGCCCATGACAGGAAATGCCCCACATCACAACATGGACACATTACATTTTCCCAAAGAAAACAGAGCTGATTTTTGCAAGTGCCTAACTGTGGATTTTGGTCTCTAGTTTAGCCGGCACCTAGGGAAACCTACCAAACCTGAGCATTTTTTTAAAACTAGACACCTAGGGGAGTCCAAGATGGGGTGACTTGTCGGGCTCTCACCAGGTTCTTTTACCCAGAATCCTTTGCAAACCTCAACATTTGGTTAAAAAAATACTTTTTCTTCACATTTCGGTGACAGAAATTTCTGGAATCTGTGAGGGGGCACAAATTTCCTTCCACCCAGCATTCTCCCAAGTCTCCCGATAAAAATGGTACCTCACTTGTGTGGGTAGGCCTAGCGCCCGCGACAGGAAATGCTCCAAAACACAACGTGGATACATCACATTTTCCAAAAGAAAACAGACCTGTTTTTTGCAAAGTGCCTAGCTGTGGATTTTGGCCCTGTTGTTACTTCCAAAGGTAAAGCGCCCCTTAGCACAATGAGCAAAGCGTTTTCAATTTCCAGAGTACAGCGGACTAGGCGCAACGATCAAGCGTTTCAGTTCACAGATGTAAAGCGCTCTAGGCACAGCAATTCAAGCGCTTCAGTTCACAGATGCAAAGTGCTCTTGGCAAGACAATTCAAGCGCTTCAGTTCACAGAGGTAAAGCGTTCTTGGCACGACAATTCAAGCGATTCAGTTCACAGAGGTAAAGCGCTCTTGGCACGACAATTCAAAAGCTTCAGTTCACAGAGGTAAAGCGCTCTTGGCACAACAATTCAAGCACTTCAGTTCACAGACATAAAGCGCTCTTGGCATGACAACTCAAGCGCTTCAGTTCACAGATGTAAGGCGCGCTTGGCACAGCAGTTCAAGCGCTTCAGTTCACAGGTGCAAAGCGCTCTTGGCACGGCAATTCAAGCGCTTCAGTTCACAGATGTAAAGCGCTCTTGGCACGACAATTCAACCGCTTCAGTTCACAGATGTAAAGCACTCTTGGCACAACAATTCAAGCGCTTCAGTTCACAGATGTAAAGCACTCTTGGCACGGCAATGCAAGTGCTAAACAATCTATTCCCTCAATGCAGACACCCTTGCACTATGGTTTATTGCTGAGACTCAGTTATCTTAAAGTCTAATAACAAGAAAAATCAAAGAGTGATTTACCTGGTCTTCTCCTTCAAGGTGGTGCCATGAATTTATAAATCATTCTGGTGTAAGTTGTTTAATATGTAAATTTGAGAAAGGACTTGCAGCAGTTTTGCCAGTCGGTTCAAAGCTGATTACCCACTAGGAAGGCACTTAAGTTCTTTCACTACAACTGAATGATTGATGTGTTAGAACTAGTGAAATTAATTTGTGTGATCACTCAACAACCAATGACATCAGTATGATTTGTTTGTTGAACACTTATATGTGCACAATAAGACATTTTTATTTAAAATGTTTTAATTTCAACAGAACCGTGCACTTTGATCTTTGATCTACTTGAAATGTAGTTGATAGCCTTTTTATTGGTGAAGGCTGACATTTTAAAACGCAGCTTTGCTCCATTCACCATTGCAAAACTAAGCTGTGCATGCCTCACTGCTTTCAGAGGATATAAAGGCCCTGATTATGAGTGCCTCGGATCTGTATTTACCAACCATTTTCCTGGAATATAAAAATTTCTATGTGCATAAGTTACCACATATCTGGAAATTTAATGGCCTGCTTGCAATCAGGGTCATAGTGTATAATAATTGTTGAAGCATGCTTTCAGAGCTAGGTAACTTTAGAATTGACCTGATGATATTTCCCTGCATTAAAAATTCCTTGCACCACAGGCTTGTTCTCTCTTATGGAAAGACAGTGGAGCAATGCATCTATTTCAGAGATCTGTATGAAATGAGAATGTCATGGGTGTGATTCCTAGCAGGTCTTTCAGTCTTTCAATCTTCCAAGGTAGATAAAATAAAGACCATTGAATGAAGTAACACAAAATACCCTGCTGTTCCAGAGCATAGATGCTACTTTAGTAGCGAACACATGATTATCAAAAACAATTTATATCACAGTAACTCTATCCACATATTTACATGGCTTAGAACAACTGTTCATTGTATTGAGTTAAAGTAAAGCTATGGAAATGAGTCTGGAACATTATGGCAAGATCAACCTAATATATACAATGAAATCTGGAAAAAAACAACTCTACTTGATGCACATTAGACCCCGCCCAAAAAGTGTGCTGTCTTCGACTAACCCCCAGATCACTTCATATTCTCCCTTTGTTAACAATGAGCTCCAAGGTAAGAAGACCAATCCTTTTTGTTAAAAATAGTGTTTCTGCTTCCAGATTTCAAACTAAAAGTGATATGTAGATGGACATTCACATAGCATATGCTTGAGGTTAGAGGGGAAAACATTACAGGACCAAAAACAGGAGATGGATGCATGACTTATTTTGTATAAAATGTCTGGGGTAATGAATAAACTGTTATAAATATAAAATTATGTTTGAATAGCATTAGCTGCTCTAGAGGTTTTCGGTAACTTAAGCCTAATCATATTCCATAAGGGAATTGAGAAGGATGCATCTAAGTCATGTTCCCATTGTAATTCCACATCAGTTTTGCCTTGATCTTCTGGAGGAGTGCTGCTTTTATTGTAAATGTGTGATGCTGAAGGAAAGGATAGCAAAGATATCAGAAATTGGAGGTTAGGAGGAGTAGAAACTACATGACTTGAAAGATGTTCATAGGCTGCATGAATCACCTTTATTAATTAGGGATATTTAGTTGAATATGAAGGAGGAAAGGAAAAACGTAATTTCTCTTGTGCAAAACAAAGAAAAGAACCATTGTCAAAAAGTTCATGAATTTATTTTAGACCCTTCATATACCAGGACTTCTAAAAAATAGTTTCATTATTGATTTTAACATATTTATTATATCAGATTGAGAAATGAAGGACTTGATCCTTAATATTACTTGGGAGGACAAAAGTAGGGTGTAGATACCTACATGCCATTTTTCTAGAATAGGAAGATACATAGAAATGGGTTTCTGAGCAAAAGAAAAACATTTTCAAAGAGAGAAAGGGGGAAGAAAAAGGTTTTTCAATATCAACCCAAAGGGGCGGGTTTAATAGGCTTTCCTCAGTTAGTGAAAAAGAAGTTTGTTTGAGAAAGAATGCTGTGTGATATGCATGAAAATCTGGACAGTTTACACCTCCCATATGTTTAGGGCATTAAAGTTTTTGAAGGGACATGTGGAGTGTAGGAAAGTACCATCTTGCCTGGCATGTTACCCCCATATTTCACTGTATATATGTTGTTTTAGTCTATGTGTCACTGGGACCTTGCCAGGCAGGGCCCCAGTGCTCATAAGTATGTGTCCTGTATGTGTTCCCTGTGTGATGACTAACTGTCTCACAGAGGCTCTGCTAACCAGAACCTCAGTTGTTATGCTCTATCTGCTTTCTAAATTGTCACTAACAGGCTAGTGACCAATTTCACCAATTCACATTGGCATACTGGAACACCTTTATAATTCCCTAGTATATGGTACTGAGGTACCCAGGGCATTGGGGTTCCAGGAGATCCCTATGGGCTGCAGCATTTCTTTTGCCACCCATAGGGAGATCTGACAATTCTTACACAGGCCTGCCAGTGCAGCCTGAGTGAAATAACGTCCACGTTATTTCACAGCCATTTACCACTGCACATAAGTAACTTATAAGTCACCTATATGTCTAACCTTCACCTGGTGAAGGTTGGGTGCAAAGGTACTTAGTGTGAGGGCACCCTGGCACTAGCCAAGGTGCCCCCACATTGTTCAGGGCAAATTCCCCGGGCTTTGTGAGTGCGGGGACACCATTACACGTGTGCACTGTACATAGGTCTCTACCTATGTACAGAGTCACAATGGTAACTCCGAACATGGTCATGTAATATGTCTAGGATCATGGAATTGTCCACCCAATGCCATTCTGGCATTGGGGGCACAATTCCATGATCCCCCAGGTCTCTAGCACAGAACCCGGGTACTGCCAAACTGCCTTTCCGGGGTTTTCACTGCAGCTGCTGCTGCTGCCAACCCCTCAGACAGGTTTCTGCCCTCCTGGGGTCCAGCCAGGCCTGGCCCAGGAAGGCAGAACAAAGGACTTCCTCTGAGAGAGGGTATTACACCCTCTCCCTTTGGAAATAGGTCTCAGGGCTGGGGAGGAGTAGCCTCCCCCAGCCTCTGGAAATGCTTTGATGGGCACAGATGGTGCCCATCTCTGCATAAGCCAGTCTACACCCGTTCAGGGATCCCCCAGCCCTGCTCTGGCGCGAAACTGGACAAAGGAAAGGGGAGTGACCAATCCCCTGACCTGCACCTCCCAGGGGAGGTGCCCAGAGCTCCTCCTGCGTGCCCCAGACCTCTGCCATCTTGGATTCAGAGGTGTGCTGGCACACTGGACTGCTCTGAGTGGCCAGGGCCAGCAGGTGACGTCAGAGACTCCTTCTGATAGGCTCTTACCTTTCTTACTAGCCTATCCTCCCTCCTTAGTAGCCAAACCTCCTTTTCTGGCTATTTAGGGTCTCTGCTTTGGGGTATTCTTCAGATACCGAATGCAAGAGCTCACCAGAGTTCCTCTGCATCTCCCTCTTCACCTTCTGCCAAAGGATCGACCTCTGACTGCTCAGGATGCCTGCAAAACCGCAACAAAGTAGCAAAGACGACTACTGCAAGCTTGTATCGCTTCATCCTGCTGGCTTTCTCGCCTGTTTCCTGGTGGTGCATGCTCTGGGGGTAGCCTGCCTCCTTCTTGCAATAGGAGCTCTAAAGAAATCTCCCGTGGGTCGACAGAATCTTCCCCCTGCAACCGCAGGCAACAAAAGACTCCATCACCGGTCCTCTGGGTCCCCTCTCAGCATGACGAGCGTGGTCCCAGGAACTCAGCAACTCTGTCCAAGTGACTCCCACAGTCCAGTGACTCTTCAGTCCAAGTTTAGTGGAGGTAAGTCCTTGCCTCCCCACGCTGGACTGCATTGATGGGTACCGTGTGATTTGCAGCTGCTCCGGCTCCTGTGCACTCGTCCAGGAATTCCTTTGTGCACAGCCAAGCCTGGGTCCCCGACACTCTAACCTGCAGTGCACAACCTTCTGAGTTGTCCTCCGGCGTCGTGGGACTCCCTTTTCTGACTTCGGGTGGACTCCGGTTCACTCCTCTTCTAAGTGCCTGTTTTGGTATTTATGCGGGTGCTGCTTGCTTCTGTGAGGGCTCCCTGACTTGCTGGGCGCCCCCTCTGTCTCCTCATCAAAGTGGCGACATCCTGGTCCCTCCTGGCCACAGCAGCATCCAAAAACCCTAACTGTGACCCTTGCAACTAGCAAGGCTTGTTTGCAGTCTTTCTGCGTGGAAACACCTCTGAAAGCTTCTTCACGACGTGGGACATCCATCCTCCAAAGGGGAAATTCCTAGTCCTCTTCGTTCTTGCAGAACACCAAGCTTCTTCCATCTGGTGGCAGCTTCCTTGCACCCTCAGCTGGCATTTCCTGGGCTCCTGCCCACTCTTGACACTGTTGCGACTCTTGGACTTGGTCCCCTAGTCTTACAGGTACTCAAGTCCGGAAATCCACTGTTGTTGCATTGCTGGTGTTGGTTTTCCTTGCAGAATCCCCCTATCACGACTTCTGTGCTCTCTGGGGGTTGTAGGTGCACTTTACACCTACCTTACAGGGTCTTGGGGTGGGCTATTTTTCTAACCCTCACTGTTTTCTTACAGTCCCAGCGACCCTCTACAAGCTCACATAGGTTTGGGGTCCATTCGTGGTTCGCATTCCACTTTTGGAGTATATGGTTTGTGTTGCCCCTATACCTATGTGCTCCTATTGCAATCTATTGTAACTTTACACTGCTTGCATTACTTCCTTTTGCTATTTACTGCATATTTTTGGTATTGTGTACATATATCTTGTGTATATTTGTCGTCCTCATACTGAGGGTACTCACTGAGATACTTTTGGCATATTGTCATAAAAATAAAGTACCTTTCTTTTTAGTATATCTGTGTATTGTGTTTTCTTATGATATTGTGCATATGACACTAGTGGTATAGTAGGAGCTTTGCATGTCTCCTAGTTCAGACTAAGCTGCTCTGCTATAGCTACCTTCTATCAGCCTAAGCTGCTAGAAACAC
Source organism: Pleurodeles waltl (assembly GCF_031143425.1). NCBI lineage: Eukaryota > Metazoa > Chordata > Amphibia > Caudata > Salamandridae > Pleurodeles > Pleurodeles waltl. Next base: position 937,013,100 of record NC_090445.1, read on the forward strand.
CTCTTCTACACTAATAAGGGATAACTGGACCTGGCACAAGGTGTAAGTACCTCTGGTACCCACTACAAGCCAGGCCAGCCTCCTACATGGAGCTTTTTATTATTCCACAAAAAGCTGGATAGGATTGAGTAATTTTAAAAAAATGATAACAAGGGATAGTTATAGGAATATGTAAAAAAGTAATATGGGAACTAACATCATCTATAGGGAGTCCAACCCTCCCCAGCGAGATAAAAACAGAGGCTTATTTTTTAATGTAAGAGAAGTGATAGTGGTGAAAACCTGTTTCATGTTCGTAGAAATTGTTTCTTCGACAGAAGCGTGGAAACCAAAGACTAAGGTATTAAATTTTATCTAGGACCCCGCCAGCGCCAAGACCAACCTACAAGAGGGTATGAAGGACGTCGCAGATTGGATGAGGCTCAGCCGCCTAAAGCTGAACTCTGAAAAAACGGAAGTCCTCATCCTCGGCAACACCCCGTCCGCCTGGGACGACTCCTGGTGGCCCACGGCCCTCGGCACCGCACCGACCCCCACAGACCACGCCCGCAACCTCAGCTTCATCTTGGACCCTCTTCTCACCATGACCAAGCAAGTCAACGCCGTGTCCTCCGCCTGCTTCCTCACCCTCCGCATGCTCCGCAAGATCTTCCACTGGATCCCCGCCGACACTAAAAAAAACGTGACCCACGCCCTCGTCACGAGCCGCCTGGACTACGGCAACACCCTCTACGCCGGGACCACAGCCAAACTCCAAAATCGCCTGCAACGCATTCAAAACGCATCGCCACGCCTCATCCTAGACGTACCCCGCAACAGCCACATCTCCGCACACCTGAGACACCTGCATTGGCTCCCAATCAGCAAAAGGATCACCTTCCGACTTCTCACCCACGCACACAAAGCCCTCCACAACAAGGGACCGGAATACCTCAACCGACGCCTCAGCTTCTACGTCCCCACCCGCCTCCTCCGTTCCTCTGGTCTCGCACTCGCTGCCGTCCCTCGCATCCGCCGCTCCACGGCGGGTGGGAGATCTTTTTCCTTCCTGGCGGCCAAGACCTGGAACTCCCTCCCCACCAGCCTCAGGACCACCCAGGACCACCCCACTTTCCGGAGACTCCTAAAAACCTGGCTATTCGAGCAGCAGTAACCCCCCCTTTCCCCTAGCGCCTTGAGACCCGCACGGGTGATTAGCGCGTTTTATAAATGTTAATGATTTGATTTGATCTCAATTCCAGTAAAAAATAGAAGAGAAAAAGTCAGCATTAAAACATAATTTATTTAAAGGAAATATTTTGCATTTGCCTTTGTGTAAGTTATATTCTGAAGCAAAAGCAACATTTGTGACTTCTATTAAGTTAAGAAAGTTGGTTTTTGTGGATTTGACATGAAGAGAAGAATGTCATCAGCATATCCTGAGAATTTTAACTTATCTCCATATTGAAAGTAATGAATGTCTGAGTTCAAATGAAGCTTCATCAGATAGGGCTCTAGGGCAAGAACAAATAGGGGAGGATGGGAGAGGGCAGCTTTGACACACCCCTCGATGGAGTGAGAATGATGAGGAAATAAGACAATTTACAATGACGGAGGCCTTGGGAGAAGAGTATAGTCATGAGACTAGATTAATAAAATTTGAACCAAAACCAAACCAAGGAAGGGTTGAAAAAATAAAGGGCCAACCAACCATCAAATGATTTTTCAGCATCTAACTCAACAGTCAAAGAATGTGCATTCAATTTGGATTTACTCAGTATATTAAAGAATAGTTTAGTATAATCAGAGAGGTGCCTTCCTTTAATAAAGCCATATTGTTCACTTCCTGTTATTTGAGGAAGTAGCGGGTCAAGACAAAGGGCAAGTATTTTATCAAAAATGTTATAATCTAGACTAACAGGAGATATGGGTCTATACTTTTTACACACCTTTGGATCTTTATTTTGTTTGTGGATAAGACATATTAATGCATCTTGGAATGAAGCACTAGCAGATTTGAGTGATATAAAATGAGTAAAAAGATGATGTAATTTAGGGACTAAAAACTAAAAAACATTTAAATAAAATTCTATGGTGAAACTGTTTTTTTAATTGAGTGCTTAGTGTAAAGGATATCTTCAAAAGAAGTGACTTTCTAGGAAGGATACACCTACATCAGGGGATTGAGGTGGTGTGAGCAGAGTCAAACTCGAGCAGACAAGCTGTTCATGCAGGCTGAGATGACAGTTCTGCAGGTCTTTCTTTTACTCAGTGAATCAGTGCTGCAGCCCCAGTGACCACTTTACTGTCCCTACCATGAGTACCTCTGGTACCATTTACTAGGGCCTTACAAGGATGTTAAAGTCCTTGATAATTAGGTTTACCATTCACAGTACAATGTAAGGGAAGGAGCACTGGCACTGAGGTCTGATTAGCAGGCCTCAGTGTACTTTCAGATAAAAAACAATAGCATTAAGTAGTCTAAATAGGGGTAGAACGTAGAGGGGGCATCTGCAGAGAAACCAGTTTCTTACAATAAGTCAACCCAATATCACTTGCTATTATCAGAGACATTCTTTGGCTACCTGGGACAACTTTCATGCACTCTTCAGCACAATCAGCCAACACGCATGATCCTAGGATTGAAGAGATACCTAAACCTCTATGATTTCTTTTCACTGTTATACACAATTTTTATATATTTTGGGAATCACTGTATAATTATCTCTTATATTTTAGCAATGATACTGTACCTACTTATTTATACATGGGATATTTGTTATTTTCCTATTTCTTCTTTTCCTATCTATAGTTATTTTAATATTGTTTCTAGAAACACATTGGGCCTCATTACGAGTTTGGAGGTCCGTGGACCGCCATGGCGGTGTTGGTGGTCAGACCACTGTGTTACGAGTCATACAGGCCTATGGAGTAAAGCCCACCATGGTCACGAGGCAGGACAAACAGGCCGGTGAAGCCTGTGGTGCCACCAGACACATTATGAGATTGCATACCACCAATATGACCATGGCGGTTCAACCACCACATCTCAGCAGACGGAAATGCAGAGATTAAAGGGAGAAACTCACCTGCAGGCAACCTCACATGTTCGGTGCCACCAAGGTGCTGATCACACATGTCCTTCTGCTGCTGCTGATCATCGATGGAGCACAAAATCCATGCCGCCGTGGAAGCAACCGACCATAAGTACACACACCTACCTGTGTCATTACACTCAACAATAGATCGTCATGCTGTCAGCTACATCATGTGGCGGTCACGCTAAGGGCACCAAGTACACTTGTACGGCATCAGAATCAGACACAAAGAAGGACACATTCACAATCACATCCACAATCACAATACACCCTCTTTGGGCACGTCACTCACACTGCACTGCAACACTTCACAAAACCTCCTGTCAGCTCATCTCAGGCACTGGGACAGTAAAGTGAACACAAAATTGTCTTACACAATGCCAACAACACAGCAACATCACATCTACAAATACAATTTACACACTCACATTCCTCACATGCCATGGACTGTCATCACATTCAACACATACATATGGATGCGGCATCGAACACAAACACCGCTCCCAGTAAACAGCCATGCAATTAACACACACATCACTCACATTGCAACACAATGGAAGGACAATGGGATGCACAATAGACAGAGAGACAAAGATACAAAGCTCACTGTTCAAACAATACCTGAACAATAGGGATGGTGGCATCAGGAGTACTCAGGGAAGGAGGCTGCACTGGGACACATATCACTTTGCACATGCCTCTTTAAGAACATTTACACAGGAACTGGCCCTACATGTATCTCAGGGATAAACAATACTAGATCCAAATGACATGCCTATTTGCACAATGTGGAAGTGCAAGTCAACAAAGCACATACAACTCCAACTGCATGGGGCATACCTCTACATGAAGTAGTTGCAAGGTACACACAGCTAAATTGATGCATGCACAGTCAAATCCAAAGGAAGGTAGCACAATTGAACACACTTCATGTCTGCACAAATACAACTCAAACTGCCACACATTAGATGAATCTATAACCCATATGAGGGGGACAAGTCCCCATACACCATACATGCTCACATTGGACAACACAAGATGAAATACTTACCATACCAAGCAGTACGCAGTGCCATGACACCACCATTGCATTTCTACCCACATATCCATACAGTCAATATATACCCTCGTCTTGGGGGACACCAGCACTGCCCATAAAGTCAGACGCTGCAAATAATAGCAGGGGGATCCGCAAGCAGACTGAAACTCACACAACTGTAGGCGGACAGCAAAAGTCACTCAGGAGCAACATAAAGGTAAAAAAAAGTAATTGTAGGAAAAATGTGTACTCAACAAAGCAAATGTTTGGGTTTATTAAATTTAAACTTGAAAAGTTCAAGACCATTGGTCAGTCCACTTTGATACACAAAGGTACATCACAGTGCTGCCATTTGACTCCTAACTGCAAGGGAAGTTCCACAGGAAGGGGCATCAAGTGGGCAGGCAGGCACCTCAGGGATCATCTTGGGGGAGGGGCAGATTTATTTTGGGAGGGGTGTTCTGCTTGTTAGGAGGGGTGGGCTTCTTATAGGGGGAGGGGCATGGGTGCTTGCAGGTGGGCAGATGTGACAGGGGAGTACTTGGAGGCGGAAAGGATATGGGTTTGAAGGTGAGTTGCAGCCTCTTGGGTTCTGGACGAGGGGTGGAGGGAACAGGGGAAAGGTCAAGGTCAAAAAAACCTTTCTTAGGAGCACGGTGACAGTCAGCAGAAGGGGGTAGGGATTTCTAGGTTGAGGGAGCGGTTGTCCGCTGAGTCGGAGTGGAAGTTGTGGGTGTGTGGGTGTGGGAGTTATGCTTGTGTTTGGGTAATGTCTGTTGCATGGGTGAGTGCGGGTGTTTGTATGGGAGGTGGATGTGCTGGGGATGGAGTGGGAGATGTGTCTGTGTTTTTTGAGGTGGTATCAGTGGGTATGCTGAATGTTTTGGATGTCTGTGTGTCTGTTTGGTATTGTCTGCAGGTATGGTGGTTGTGGTGGATGTCTGTGTGTCTGTGGGTATGCTTGGTCTGGTGGTTGTGTCACTGACTGTTGCGGTGGTGCCTGTGAGTAAGCTTGATGTTGTGTATGGGATGGTGGGAGAGGTGGGGGTATCTGGGGAAGTAGTGACTAATGTTGTGTGTGTGTGTCTCTGTTGTTTGTTTGCATGTTGGTGTGTTTTGTGGTGCTTGTATCTGTGTGTGCTGCTCTTGTGTGTTGAGGTGGGTGCGTCAGGGTCTGTTTGTGTGCTTGGGGTAGGTAGGGGAATGGGGGATTTAGACTGGGAAGAGGGAGGTGGGGGGCGGAAGGTGGGGGTAACTGGCTGCCATCAGTGTGGAGGTCAGAGCCTGAACAGATCTCTGTAGACCAGACATTGCACCATGAATGTCTTCCAGGAATACATTCATCTGTTGCAGTTGGTTTGCCAGTCCCTGGATGGCATTTACAATGGATGCCTCACTTACAGAGATACTCTCAGGATGTCAATAGCCTCCTCACTGAGGGCTGGGGCGGAGGTGCCTGTGGCAAAAGAGATGCCGCCCTCTTGGGTAAGTGGGCAATGCCAACTGCATGGGGAGCAACAGGAAGGGTGGTGATCAAACAGGGGTGGTGGATAAAGATTATACAGAGGTACACCCCGATGGGTCCACCACCGTTAGGTAGTGTCCACTGGAAGTGATTCTGAAGATGAAGATGATGTTGTTCCGGTCTCCTCCGTGGCACTCCCCTCACCCTCCAGGTCATTGGTCCATCTGTGTTGGTGGTGTCTTGACCCGAGGTCCCATGGGCAGATACGTCCCCACTCGGTTGTACACTGTCTCCTTCACTTCCCTGGGCTGATGTTGCAAATACAAAAGAAATAGGGTCATCACATATCCATGATCACACATGAGCAACAGCTCTGATTAGCAAACATTATCATGATGTCAAGTAGGCCGCAACAACAAACTCTACCTAAGTGGCCCATACATGTGTCATACCATATGCATGCATGCCATCTGAACTTTCAACAGTTTCCCACAGAAAAACAAGGATCTCAGACAACTACAATTGCATTGCTAAAGTAGGGCAATCACGGTAAGCATTGAACTAGTAAGAGACCTCATCACCCTCAAAGCTTTGGCCCATGGAGCATACCTCAGTTACATGTTGTTATGCAATAGTAGGCCAATGCCAACTGCATTCCCACAAATACCACACAAGGTCATGCACACATCTATTTGTCACATACATGTTAACCCAACAATAAGAAATGATGCTTCAAAATCCTCACTTGTTGCTGACAAAAGTACAATAGCTTGGAGAAGGTGACATGGAGTTACCAATGTCACACTGGAAGCAGTTCCACAATGCAGACTTAACCAAGTGATAGTTGTCCCAATGGAGTCAAGGAGGTAGTACTAATGCTACTCAGATAGGCCACACATTTGGCATGGAATGAATACTGTAGACATGGTGCAATATGTCAGGGAGAGATGTCCTTAAAATCCACAACACAGTAAATCAGCAAGCCCCAGGAAAATCAACACTAATGTCTGGCACCCCTTACAATGACATACTCTGAGTGCATTAGTAGACACCATTAGTCCTGTGTTGTTTGAAAGTACTGCCAACAGTCAGGTTATAAACCCGACCCATTTAACATGTGCTAAGCCTTTTGCTACATGATTCTACATCAATGGCACAGAAATGCACATTGTGGCTAAGAACTCTAGGCCTACCTGTCAAATTCCTCATTGCTATATGCCAAATGGCATGCTATGACGCATGAGCGTATGTGACATCCAATAAACAATGGTGACACACACCTGTATGTGGCACAACATGAAATTTACACCCCACTGTAAATGTCTTATTCCACACACAGGTTGCCATGCACATATATGTGAGGTAACACAGACATCATCTCATCAACACAGGAAGGCCATGCATGAAACAGCAGCTTACAAATGTTTAGCTAATGAGACAGGGACACATGTTGAAATTTAGGCACAAGGAATGTTGGCAACAGCGATGGCTCATAAATCATGTCAATGGACATTCCTCACTTACCAAGGGAAAGTATTGATTGGTAGCTGCACCCAAAGTACAATGTATGCTCTGTCCCATGTATGATCACCATCTTCACATAACAGACTGTAATAAGGCACCAGCATCCGTCATATGCTGAAGACAAGTATCCTCTGGGTGGCAGATGCCAACATACTCATTTACCCAGACACATGTCTGAAGACAGTGATCCATCACTGCCTTACCTTTGGCCTGTAACATTGAGGAGTAGTGGCATGGTGCTTAGTATTTTCATCCACTACAGCAACAAACAGTACTTGATTGATCAAAGTACACAGCCATATGTCATGTGTTGTACAGAGTTGTGTCCTAGTTCCCTGGTCCAATAGACAAGCCATATCAGTATACAACACATGCCATGTCTACACAAACAATCACTCATCTACTTTGTTACACATAGCTCATCCCTAATGCTGTACTGTCCTTAAATGCTCATCAATGTCTGGGTAGGCCACTGCCAGAATGCAGACCATTCGGGGGGCCATGGTCCATCTGACACCCTGCCCGTGCTGGGAGGACATGTCCTGCTGGACCTCAGAGATCTTCAGAGCTTTTCTATTTGTTAATACTCCCCAAGTGTGAAACACACAAGCCAATAAGTACAGGAACCTGACTGCAACATGTGTATTTGCATCTGTAGATTAACCTACTACCCTGCTCATGGCTTACAATGACTAAGCAAGCTTACTGACATCAGGTAGCTGAAGCTCTAGCAACCTGTACTGTGAGGTGAGCCACAATGAGACACTACATATCTATGTGGCTTCTAAAGGGTAAACTGCTTAGGCATGACTGGACCAACACAGTCACACTCCGTGAGAATGACTCACTGCATACACACTCTACGGGCAACTGCCAGAGTACAAACTTCAACATTACACATGTGTAACAATCAAGAGGCTGTCAAGGTGGGTACAGAAAATGTCTTCCGTGTCCGTTTATGGACATATGGCCTAACAAATACAGACTACTGCCACTTCAGGGGGCGGTGTTTTAGATTATGTACCTGTACCACAGAACACTCCTTTGGGCATATGTTTCTATCCTACAATGATGGCATCCAACAAACAAAGGCATGAATTGTACCCATTTTCTGCTATGTGATCAAGCGACTGAGTTGTATATCATGGCCTCCCAGGAATCAACACACTGTTTGCACTGTGGGACTGTCATTCATGCAATAAGCCTACACAGGGCAAATAGGACCTGTGTGAAGGTGACAACAGAGCTGTGGGAGTAAGGGACATGTCATGAGTCTAAGACACACATTGACAATGATGCTAAATGCGCATATGGACTAGATTAATGGTTTACCTCTGAACCCATTCCTAATCTAGTCAAATGAATGAGGCATTCAGGGCAGGTTTTGCCACCAGATCCTCATATTGGCCACATGACAGGATCTGCTGGGGTACAGGGAGTGGGCACAGTGCCACAGTTGCATAGCCACAGTGACTCAACCACAGCCTAAACTAGGCCCCTTACTGGGATATACATTTGACAGGCCTTTGTCTCTGCAGGCTGAGCTGACAGAAGCTACATGACACTCCATTTCCCATCACTTCCATGCATGACAGTACATCATGTAGTCAAAAGAAATTTGTCATGTGGTGTTTGTGCCAATCTGAAGGGAAGAGTGACTTGTGATAGCCCTTCCACATAACAGTTTGGCAAGGGCAGGTGTAGTTTGAAAGATCTGTGGCACCATACACATTGCTCACGTGACTCTCAACTGACTCATACAACATGCATACACAGCTCATGCTGTCATGCACATACATGTTGTCTAACATTTTCAACAATCATGAGGAAAGAGATGTCAGTGAATGGCAGCATTGTCTCCTTACCTAGTTATGTGCATCCAACACAAGGAGAATCTAGGACCCCAAAAACCTCACACAACACAATATGACTGAACTTGACATATGGCACTCGCTACAAATACCTGCACATTGTCCATTCCATTGATGCCACACAGACTGCAACAACAGGCACACAAGAAGTCTAACTGGCACATAAAGGCACATTCTAGTCTGTGAGGAGGGAAAGGATGGTGAAGTATAGAGAAAATTGTGCACATGAGGTACATACCTGCTCTTTGGTGAGCCATAGAGCTGTTCATAGAAGGGTAGGACCTCAGTCACAAGCCTCTCCAGCTCGCATGGTGAGAAGGCAGAGGCCCTATCACCTGCTGGATGTGGCATAATTGTTCCGAGAGGTGGCACACAGCAGCTCAAGTCGTAGAGGTTGCTGGAAACAGTGTCAGGAGTCAGTTGAGTGAATCTGCAGCACATGGTGGTCATATCCACCACATATGCAGTCGTCACTGTTAGCGGATATAGCCATTGGCCCGCGACCCCCACTGGCAACAAGGTTGGGTATGTCTGCCACGGTTGGAACTGTCTACACCAATGACAACTTCCACCAGCGGTCGCGGACTGTTCCTAATGTCCAGTGGAGTAGGTCATACAGCCGCCTTTTTGGAGGCCTGAAATGCTGTATTGGGCTTTAGAAACAGTGTCACACCTGAAAATGTTTATTTTTGACCTCACAAACATCCTTATCCTGTCTTGTCATGTAGGTGCTACTACTACTGTAGTATGTTGCAGGGCTCAGACGACATCTAACACTAGGGCACAGTCCACCACCGCGGATGGGTATTTTGGTGGTCAGGATATACAGTCACATTTTGAGGGGCAATTGTGTTGCACGTCTTTGAGTTTGGTCCATATACATGTTGTAGACATGAGTGGAAAACCATGGGGGTCACATGTGACCCTTGTATTATTTGCAACTGTGATGTGTACTGATTGCCATGTCTATCCTTTCAGAAATGCCATGATATCATTGACATACATCATGTATGTTGCTGTGGACACATTGACTATTGTTACAAATCATGTCTTGTCATACATAGGTGCCCAGGTAGAGGGAGGATGCGACAACCTTCTGTCTATCATCCACTACCAGACCTTTAGATCATGAAGCAAAGGCACATAATAAATTATTACCACCAGGATAGGCAAATCATAGTGGACTTATGTCATCAGTTGGAGCCAGATCTGATGACAACTATAAGTTAGTTATCCAAGCACATACCACCCATAGTACAAGTCATGTCAGTATTGCACTTCCTAGCCACGGGTCCTTTCAACATACAGTGGCCCTATCTACTGGTTTGGCCCAACTATGCCAGGGGAAGTCCACTTCAATGAAGCCCTTGGAAGAACACAGCGGGTAGTGGAGAGGGCTTTTGGGCTCCTGAAGGTCAGATTTAGATGTATGTACAGGACTGGTGGAACCCTGCTCTAATAACCCAGAAAGGTGTGCAGATAACTGTGGCATGCTACATGCTTCACAGCATCACCCTGATGAGGAATATCCCGTACATCCCAGAGGGTGGGGGGGGAGTCTGCAGTGCCATCGGCTGAGAATCCTGAAATGCCAAGTGAGGATAACAGCGGTAAAGAGGAAGAAGCTGACTTGCGAGAAGATCTCTTCAACAGCTACTTTTCATGAGTGTAAATATGTAACTGATATAACTGTGTCAGTTTCCGTGTAATGTAATTTCATTTCCAGTTGCTTGCTATCTGATTTGTGTAATAGGTATGTTTTCAAGCCTATACTCCTTGTTTTGTATTTGTACAGGTCCCTTCACCATGAAATCCTCATGTGTGTATTTCACAGTTGTGACAATTGCAGGTATTTCATGATGTTCTGACATACAAGGTGGACATGGATTGTTCTTGGTAACGAAGGTCACAGATTTGTGGTGCATGTGACCTGTGCCAAGGCAGCTTGCACAGTGTTTGAGGGGATGGTCAGAAGTACACATTGGACTTGCTTTGTGTGCTGTGTTGGGCTAATTGCATCATGTGTGTCATCATGTGGCCATGAAATATGTAGACATTGATTGACAGCAGGTCATTCACCCTACACATCAGCCAAACGTGACTAAACACTATTCTTGTATGACCTGTATGTAGCTGTACATGTGCTTCATCATTGCAGGCCGCAATGCCTGTGCTACAACACTGACATATGTTTGTGTCATAACACAAGATAAATGGCCATTGGATTATGATGGCCCTATGAACAGGGACTGTGTTACTGCCATCTGTCTGTATCTTGATATGTGATGTTGAATTACTTTGGTGTGATATGTGATAAGGCTCAAGCTGCTATCATCATCCACTTTAATGTTTGCCTATTCTACAGGACAATGTTAGACACATTTCTTCCTTCTATGGTCTGGGGGGCTGTACCCTAGAATATGTACTTTGACTCAGTTTGAGTCAGACATTCTTATGTAAAAAGGGCCAGACATATGGACAGCCTAAGTGCTTTATGGTTCACATGGTCTTACATCTCAACATAGCAAAATGTTGAAATTAAGCAAGCGGACAATGAGTTTGTGATGGGCGAATTTATGATAGTGCTGATGCAGTAGATAAAATTTTGACAGAAAAGAAGAAAAATAATAAATGGTGAATAAAATCAGTGAAGTACATACCACATCAGTTGGAGTCCAAGGTCCAGAGTACTCCTCCCATTGGAATTGGTAGGTAGTTTAGGATCAGTCAATAGAGAGAATGTATGTCACACAAAAGAGTTCCTTTATCCCTTGCTGGCAGTAGTGGATGACTTCTCATCCGTACCTCCTGGATCCTTTGCCAGATGTCCCAACTTGCGTGGTAGGGGGTGGGTATTCTGCTCCTACAGAGGCAGGGGTACCGGGGGCTTGTTCCTCTGGCAGGGCCTCCCTTCCAGTGGCTGGCACCGATGAAGAAGGGCCTGGTGTTGATACACTAAAGGAAAGGGTAGAGTGGTGTTGTAGATCCCTGCTCAGGATAGTGTTAAAGTCCTCCATCAACCCTAATAGAGAGGCCATGTTGATATTGTGAATCTCCCACTGTTCAGGGACATGACTATGGATGTCCCTCTGCAGCTGCTTTATTTCTAGGAGTTCAGTCAAGAACTGGCCTATCACTTCTTGGGACTTCTAATAGACCCCCCAAGACATGCTGGAGGTGTACTGGCCAGCAGCTGCATCTGTGGCCTCGCCCCAATGGCCCACAGCGTTCCTCTCAAATACCCTATCCCCACTGCCCTGTGCCTTTGCCACAGGGTGCCCGCTCCCACTGGGTCCTGGACCCTCACTGTCTGAAGAGTTGTGCTTCAACTCAGAATCCATGACTGGGGGGCACAAGATGGTAGACACTGTGCTAGGGAGACAGGTTTGGGAGGTGAACGATTGCCTGTTATGTTGAGGCAACGGGGCTGGGAGACTCACTGTTGGTGCCTGACCAGGTTGCCCAGATGGGCCAGAACCATCCTCCATGTCCAGAGGACCAGGAGTGTCTTCTTCACTGAGGGCTTCATCCATGAGGGTAGTGGCAGTCTCTTCTGTGGTCCCTGTGTGCCCAGTGGCAGCTTGACCTGTTGATGTGAAAAATACAATGTTGCTGGTTGTATTGTGACATCTACCTCAAAGAATTTAGTGTTACATTAAGCATAGACCTGGTACAAAGTTATTTTGCAGCTAATCTTATTGTGGGATGTAGCCATGATAGTGGATCTATTGACCTGACGTTTGTGAAGCATGCCAATTTCATCTAAATCAAGCGGCTGCTAAAATCTGCAAATCATTAGCACTTAGGAGGATGGCCTGAGGATGTTAACTAACCACCAGTGCAGGCAAAACAGTGGCTAGCCAGGATATGTCTTTGGCCATTTTGAAGTCTAGTTAATTGTGATGCAGGCAGACCCAGGACTTATTTACGTATGTGACTGGAGTCGTCATGTGGTCAGTGCATTGTGAATGTGTCTGCTGCCAATATCATTCTGGTGATGCATCTTGCGGCCTTTAGGATCATTGTTTTGCATATTGGGTAAGCTGTCCTTCCGGTCCTCAATAGTTTCATCTTGGATTAGCTGGTCAAAACTGAGCTAAGTGGCCAGATACATCTTAGAATTGAGCATGATCTATATCTTGGTCATTCCTAGGTGAGTAAACTCCAACTGAGAGTTAGCAGGCAAGGGTCTTTGGACAAGTGACCTCTGGTCTGGTGTTTTGAGTTACTGAAACAATGCCTCCTAAGAGTTTCAGTCAGTTTATTCTCGTTACTACTCACACTTGACAAATAGTATCCTCCCAGGTGAGTACACTTCAATTGAGAGCTCATAAATAGATAGATTCGACCAAGTGACCATTGTTTTTGTGGTTGGAGTTAGAGACACAGGGATTATTGGGTTTAGCATTCCGGTCACTCACTCTACTTCCCACCACCACACAAATGTTAGTCTCCCAGATTATTAAACTTTAAGCCACAGGGGTATTTGGGCATGAGAACACTGGGCTTGTTTTCGGAGTTAGAGAAACAGATCCTCCTGGACTTATCGGTCATGTCACTCCCTCTACTTCATACACTTGATTAATGTCATCTCCACAGGTGAATAGACTTCATTTTTGAGTTTCCAAAGAAGGGCATTTGGAGAACTGAACACTGGACTGGTATTTGGAGTTAGTGAAACAGTGCCTCCTGGCCTTAGCAATCATGTCACTCCCTGTACTACACACACTATGCAAATATAATCCTCCCAGGTGAGTACACTTCAATAGAGAGTTAAGACATAGGGGTCTTTGGACATGAGAACACTGGGCTGGTGGTTGGAGTAACCGATGCTGGCCTGCTAGGAGCTGCAGTCATGTCACTCTCTATAGTACACACACTTGACCAATGTTCTCCCCCCAGTTGAGTAAACTTCATTGAGAGTTCAAGAACAGATATATTGGGGCATGTGACCAAGGTGCTGGTAGATGGTATTACAGAAACAGTGCCTCCTGGGAGCTACAGTCAGATCACTCTCACTGCTCCCAAATACTTGGCAAATGGTATCACCCTGGTGCGTAAACTTCATTTGGAAGTTGCTAAACAGTGGTCTTTTGGACAAGAGACCTCTGAGCTGGCATTTGGTGTTACAGAAACAAGGTCTCCTTGGAGTTGCAGTCATGTGACACTCTCGAGTATATACACTATACAAATGTTATCCCTCCACTTCAATTGAGAGTTAAGACCCCTGGGTATTTGGACAAGAGAACACAGTGCTGGTGGCTGGAGTTGCAGAAACAGGGCCTTCTGGCCTTAGCCGTCATTCCAGTCCCTGTACTACACACACACCATACAAATGTTTTCCCCTTAGGTGAGTACACTTCATGAGTGAATTACCACACAGGAGTCTTTGGAGGAGAGGACACAGGACTGGTGTTAGGAGTGACAGTAACAGAGCCTCCTGGGAGTTGCAGTCATGTAACTCCCTGTGCTACACACACTATACACATGTCATCCTCCCAGGTGAGTACACTTCAATTGAGTTAAGACACAGGGGTCTCTGGACAAGAGAACACTGGTCTGATGTTTGGAGTTACAGATACAGGGCCTGCTGGGAGTTGTAGTCAAGTTAATCACTCTAGTTGCTAACACTTGATAAATGGTATACTCTCAGGTGAGTGAAGAGCTTTGGAGAGATTTCAAACAGGCGTTTTTGGGCAAGTGAACCTTGTGCTGGTGTTTGGAGTTACAGACACAAGGACTGCTGGGCATTGCAATCATGTAACTCCCTGTACTACACATACTATACAAATGTTATCCTCCCAGGTGAGTCCACTTCAATTGGGAGATCACAAATAATGGTAATTGGACAACAGCACACTGGACTGATGGTTTGTTTTACAGACACAGGGCCTTCCTGGCCGTAGTAGTCATGTCACTCTCTCTGCTTCCCACAATTGACAAATAGTGTTCTCAGAGCTGAATAAACTTAAATTGTGAGTTGCCAGACAGTGGTCCTTGAAACAAGTGAACACTGTTCTGGTGTTAGGAGTTGCTGAAACAGTGCCTCCTGTGAGTTGCAGTCTGGTCACTCACTCTAGCACACACACTTGACCAATGTTCTCCACCCAGGTGAGTACACTTCAATTGATAGTTCATTAACAGATGTATGGTAGCATGTGGTCACTGTGCTAGTGTTTGTAGTTACAGAAATAGTGCTTTCTGGATATTGTAGTCATTTCAGTGCCCGTAATACACACACTTGACAAATGTTATCTACCCAATTGTGTACCCTAAAATTGATAGGTACCAAGCAGGGGTATTTGAAGAAGTGACCACTGGTCTGGTATTTGGAGTTATAGAACAGTGCTTGCTGGGAGTTGGAGTCATGTCAGTCCCTGGCCCACACACCCTATACAAATGTCATCCCCCCCAAGCAAGTACACTTCAATTGTGAGTTGCAAAATTAAAGTCTTTGGACTGTTGGACACTGGGCTGGTGAGTGGAGTGACAGTAAACATGTCAAAAGCTGAGCTGTGAGCATGCATGACGTAGCATTTTGGTGACATTTTTAGTGTTGTGACTTACTAAACTCCACTACCCCAGGTTTTCCTGTCAAGCCCCAAGCCCTCAGGATGCAAGATGGCCAAGACCTTCTCCTCCCAGGGAAGGAGATGTATTGGTGCAATGGGAGTGCCATGGCCAGTCTTCTTGACTTGCAGCTGGTGCCTGGAGACCAGGGAATGGACCTTTCCCCTGAGGTCGTTCCACCTCTTTTTAATGTCCTCCCTTGTGATCAGGGTGGTGCTTACAGCCTTGACTCTGTTGACAATCCTGTCCCATATTTCCATTTTCCTAATGAGAGGAGTATGCTGGACTTGTGCTCCAAACAATTGTGGCTCTGCTCTTATCATCTGAAAAACAGGGATTATTGGAACGTGACAAGGTGAAAACAACAGGGTAAGTGCAAAAGAGTGTGAATGAAAAAAGTGTGTGCAGGGTGCTGTATGGGATGTGAACAAAGGAGGTGCCTATGATCTGTACTGTGTGGAAAAAAAGTTGTGCTGGCTTCTGTGTGTTACAGTGTAAATGCAAAGGATTGTGATTGGTGAAGGAGTATGTTTTATAGTGTTCTTTGCAGGTTTGTCCAGTATGCCAATATCTGTCGGCTTTTAAACTTAAAGAAAATACTAAATAGCTGCCATTCATTACTTTAATGTTTTTAACATTCATTGTTCAGAAATCTATCAGTGTTTTTGGCATTAATGTTACAAGCATGAATGTAGGGCCCAGCAGGGACCTGTTTCAATGTCAATTTTATTGCCAGAACCTGATCCGCAAAATTGCTCAGCGACAAACATCTACCATGCCACAGGGCTAACTGATAAAATATTATAGTACCATAGTGTCAAACATTCTAAATAAATCAGAACCTTAGTAAGAACCAATCATGTGTGCTATATTTTAAGCAAGCATACTCATAGCACTTAATGTTTTTTAACATTATTCCGCTATTCCACAATACAGGACACTATATAGACATATTTTGCCCTCATTGCTTCACTTTGTGCTTGACTTCCTCAAAAGCTGAGAATATTTGCATCCACTTTATCAGGGATCAAAAGCCCTATATAAATTCTGGATCAACTTTTCTGGGGATCAAATACAGCAGCTTCCCTTCTAAAGAGGCCAGTTACCTAAAGTCACAGCCTGGGGTGTCATAGTGGGATGGCGAGTGTGACCAGGAGTGTCAGCATAATCTACTTTGTACAGGTTTAGCATTAACATCTACTGTTATTATTATTAAAAGTATGTGTCTTACTTAATAATATATAGCTCCCTGAGTTAGGGCTCCATAGGCCTTCATTAGGGGATACTTTCATATATTGTTAAGGTAATTGGGGCTTTCCCATTGGTTTAAATGACAAAGTCGAACTTGCAGTTCAAAACTGCTCTTCTAGGCTGAAGTGGCAGTCTAGGAGCTATTTTGCACTTTGTCACACACAAGGTGGCACACCCAGTACTGCAGCCCCAGGCGGACACTCTGTCTTACATGCTTTGGGTATCCTTGTATTTCCTTGCACCTACTATTACCGAGGACAAAGCACCAAATCTCACTCACTGCTTTTGCATTCAATCCTACCCTGTGATGAATGGAAAAGGATGGGATTAATGTTTGAGAACAGCATCGAGCCTCATGCAGGGATTCAGCCTGCAATGGCCAAAACCATGACCTATTGGCATCACTGACCTTCAGTGGATATCATCAAGACTCCCATGGCACTGAAGGGCTTTATAAAAGTAAGTCCTGCTTGTGCATCACATTGTATAAAGTAGATTTACTGCCTGGCTTCCGGCTCCTTGTTCAGAGCAAGGTGGGTGAGGCAGCCGAGACCTAAATACATTGATTTCTTATGACATACAATCACAGATCATATCTACACAAATTGCTGTATTTAATATTTTTTGCAGAAAAGATGCAGAAATTACAGAGGGGCACATCCCCAGACCCTAAAGCAGAAACTACCCTTGCTTTTGGGCAAGCATTTTTCAGTATTAGCATACCAGGAAGCCTTCATGAAGGCATTGTTCTTTTGTTAGGAGTAAATATGTCATGGAACAGCCAAAACACATTGCCAGCTCATCAATCTACTATAAAGCTTGTGGGCTTGACTCTTCTTGCAAAACCCTTTAAATTAGCCTGTCCACCAAGAACAAAAGTTATTTTACTCTTCCCAAGTGAACTTCATAGTCTTATCTTCAAATTAAATGTAGAAAAAGTAGCTCACACCAATCTCTGAATAACTTTACTCATCCCCCTTACCCTCTCTGGTATGCCTTGTTGTGTGCGGCATGGTACAGAAATCGCTGGGCTGACAGTGACGGCCAGCAGGAGCTATGCAGTGTTTAAGTATTACCAGAAAGCAGAGTGCACCACAGAACAAGAGAATCCCTATGGCAGCGGCTGGCCATGGCAGACATACACCCATGTGAAGGAAACGGAGGTGGCGAATCTGTGAAGTGTGGCACCGAGGACGTAACCAGTGGGGTCAGTATCTACATGACAATGTGTTTTTGCTCCTTGACATTGCTGGTATTGTGCTCTGCTCATTGATTCTTGGCATTCAACATGTCCTTGCAGAGTCTTTCAGACCCTTTGTCTGAGGTGCTTAACTCTCACTGGCCATTTTGAACAGGAGAATGTGCCTCTCTCCCCTCTAGTGGGAGCTACGTTTTTGCATCTCTGCAGGGCTCTGCTTAGAATAGCTTTTTCTGCACTACCTCTACAGGCCATTTGTACCAATCGGACATTATTATGTGAGTGCCCTGGATCTCTGATTTTCTATCCATAGAAAAGTTCATCAGAATGTATGGTAATTTAGCACTAGCCAAAATAAGAAATCTGACCTCTAGAGTCTGAGATTTGTCAGCTATGTCATTGTTTTACGTTTTGAGACTAACAAAGATGGTTTCAAGCAAAAAATGTGGTCTGTGCAATATGATGTACCTGTGACATGTTCAAATGAACAGCAATTGGACATCCTTCTCTAGGGAGAATGGACTTGTAGGGAGCGTTGAAGTTCATTTTCACATAGTTCTTCTTTGTTCCGTTGAGTAAAAAAGAGAAATCAGGGTAATTCCTGCAAGGTAGTAGCAGGATAAGTAAGGATGAAGCCTCCCGTTTGGGTGGTAGTGGGAAACAATTGAGGGATGGGTTGTTGGTTTGGTGTGAAAACTTAAAAAAGAAATCAAAAGGAAAATTAATGCATAACATTTCAGAGTGTTTTGTAATCAATGTAAGTACTCTTGTTGCCATTATCCCTGTTTGCCTAATTTATGAATGCTGCTTGTTTGGTCTAAATGTATGAGCAACATAATATTGGATCGTGGAATACAAAAAAGCAGTAGTGGGAAGCATAGTGTCTGTTTACTTACAAGTCTGTTTATATACATCAAACATTATTGACAGCCAGTTATAGGCTTCACATTTTATTCTAAGAATTGATGATTTCAACACGATTTTATGTGGTTTAGCAGGAACATTCTTTTTCATATAAAAAAAATCTAAATCTATTCCAATGTGTTTTTGTTCATTTATTAGGAACAGCAATTGGGACTGACGAAAGGAAATGGGCCTGAAAGGTGATGGATGGAGATTTGTTTTTATTTATATTTATGGTATCAATTTGACATCTAATGGGAATCCTTGGGATAATTAATTAAACTATTGCAACTGATTCAGAGTTTTCTCAGCTATGCAAATCTTTTGGAAGTTAGAGGGAAAGGTCTGTAGCACTCATACCAGAATGAATGTTTTAATAAACAAAACAAAACAAAGCAAAATTTCAAGATACAACTCAGTTTCTGCCTGTAGATAGTCACAAAAGCAGTGTGTCAGAATACCATACGACTGAAAAGGACTATTTGTGGATAAAATCTAGATCTAGATGTACAAAATGTAACATACAACTCAAGAATATTTCTCTGCCTAGTAAGGCATGTAAAAAGCTTTTGTGGGGGCTGATGTATATATTTTGCAAGGCATTTTTGGGGTCAGTATTTGTACCATCTAGAAGTGTTGTTGTGCATTATGAAGAAATATGCAGTCCTTGTGCTTTAATGTTTAACAACCATTGGCAATGCCATTAGGTCAAGCTATGAATGTATTGTCAAGCCAGGCCTAAAATCTATGAATGTTAACGACTTCTTGCTTCCATCTCTATGCTGCCAGAGAAAAAAACACACAAATTATCTAGTTATTTAATAGACTTTATTAGTATGCCAGTGGTTTGTGTGTGCCCCTAAAAGTTCAAGCTCAGGTAGCTGAATACATACATAAAATGATCACTGCTATGTGGAGGTCACCGCTATGTCGAGGTCAACAACTTATTTTGTGGAAGCACACAACGTCTGCCTAATCAAAGCATGTACTCCTGGCTCTCAACTCGTAGGTGGAGTCAAAGCCCCACTCCTGATGATTTGCACATAATTGTCTAGGGACAGCTGCGCTATCAAGCCAGACCATAAAAACATGTTATAATAAAAGAGCAGGGCCTCAAATTGCACAAGACTTGGAGCAAAGAGGCCTGTCTGTCCTCCCCTGGTTACAGCCTTGTACTTAAACAGGGCAGGGATTGATTTCATGTTAGTCAGAATTACTAATATTAAAACAATTATCTGACAGTCTAGTGTTAATTTTAATATAGAGTTTAGTTGTGAAAAATTATACATGCATGATAATACTAAAATAAGGAAAGTATTAACGAGGAACTAACAATACCTAGGCAGTTGTTGTTGCTGCCAGTAGAGAGTTCCAACTTTTTACAAGTAGCTGAAAGCACATTGCATTCCTGTCCAACACATGTGCACTATTTGTGTAATGTACCTCAGAAAGCTGCAAGGAATGCAAACTGCGATGGGTCAAATAGGGACTCCCCCTTCATGCTGGGCATCGGTGTCCTAACCATGTTTCAAGTTCAATTACTGCTTAGGATATTGAGGTAAATATTTAGCACAGGTACATAAAACTATATACCAAACAAATTTACATATATCCCCCAAGGTGCTCCTTAATCGTGTACAACATGCAGTGCTTATTTACAGTTTAAAATGTGTATTGCTAGTACTTAGAACCATTAATAAAAAAAACAAATGTGCGCTACAGTTGAGGCTGCGCGCGCCAAAGCTCCAATATTGCTCTAAATAAATATCACAGCTACACTACAACCTGACCAAAGACATACAGGTATTTATGAAGAGCATGTGACCAATTCCAGTCTTTCTGCCATCTTTGAAGCGGAATTTGTAGAGCAAGGAGGCAATCAAACCTGGAATCATGGAAAACCCCATTTAAGTCTTCACAATAAACAAATAAAGGAAATTCCTCTGTTACCACACATGCCCACTTTCCAGAAATATGCCTGGGGACACGAGGCATCGAGAATAAGTGCTGAATGTGCCCCAGTTACGATTCACAAACGATGACATTGCATCCAGGTCATTTATAACAAGCGGTGAGCATGCGCACTCTACCCTGCCCTTAGGGGAGACATCGTAGGGTGTTTCTTTAACAGATAAGGAAGCCTGCAGTACACGCTAGCAGAGAAAAAGAAAAGTCACAACAACGAGGTGCATGCAATGCTGTTTATTTTCTAACAGGTTGCATGAAATAGACGTTCTCATGGGACAGTGGCCAGAGCTCCCTGTGTTATTTGGTACTCTGGCTACAGGTTCCAGAACGTAAGAGAAAAATATATCTCTAAAAAGAGACCAAGGTTATGAATCTCTTTTGGGAGCAACATAGCTTAGCAAGTTGTTTGACACTTCACGTAGTGGTATAGTTCTCAACGGAAGAACTGCATGGAGACTGGAACATAAAGAACCTGATGCAGAATTTGGCAGAAAGGGTACTCCACTACAGGTGTAACGAAGTACTGTGTTTCCCAAACTCTTGGTCGCCAATTGTATTTAGATTTGGACGGATCCTCAGCCTTCCTTCCCTTGTTTCTGTCAATGCAAAGCTTGTTCTGGCAGCTTAGCACAGTCCTGGCAGTCAGAGAAAGGGCATCATACCACCTGCCCTTTGTAGAGCTTAAATGTTCTTTTTTACTGCCCTGGGTGTGGTGGTCATTAGTTGTTTGTTTTTTTAAAACAAGCTCCCACTTCAGAAGTTTGTATTTGAAAAACAATATCTTTGGTAAACGTCCGTCAAAGCCAATTCCAGTCGTCCACCAACCTTTTGGTACCTTTAGAGGAACTGCCATGATCGCAGTTAATATCAAATTACAGAGCTCACCCCTGGGTATGGCAGTCTTCTGATCATCAGGGTGGTAGACCTAATGACCTTTTCTACCCTGATGGTCATAGTAAAGACAGCCATGATATAAATCAGACGGAAAGTTTTGTTAAATTACTGATTGACAGAAACTACATTTGGGCCCTCATTACAAGTTCAGGGCTAAATTCCGACCCTTGTCCAAATAGGTGTTTGCACGGGACCGGAATTGCAAGATGTGTGACAGTTATAACACTGTCAAAGGTTTTCCCTGATATATATGGAAGGTCAAACCTGTTAAACACATAACTAAATAAATCATACATTAGGGGCTCAGAGAGGAAGGCAAATCATTAATGAGAGAGATGTTCAATGACGGTAGAAGTGCTGATTGCATACATTTGGTATTTTTGAAAACGTAAGGCCCTTTCCAGCAAACACCTCCCACTGTTCAAGTGAATTTGCACCATCATTAGTTTGTTTTGTAAGTTGCACTCTCATCTTTTGCTGGAGCGCTCCATGTTCCCCTGTGTTTATGAATGAGTCACAACAGTATTTATTGATCATAAAAGATCTTTGAGAAGCGTCCACTAAAACATTTCTAGAGATTACACTGGAGTAGAAGAAAATTGTCCTACCTTGCCAAAGCTTCCTTTACCAATAGCACGCAGTATCTGGAAATGGTCCAAATTTACTAGAAAAACAAAATAAAAACACAAATATTTTACCTTAGAGTGCAATAATGATTTACTTTTACAAGTTTTCATGTACAGAGCGTTTTCAGTGGAATTCGAGTTATACAATATGAAAGTTGCAGCAAAAGTTGTGATGTAAAGTAGAGTTGGGTTATTGTTCAACGCGAAAACAAGAACCAAGTGGTAACCATGGTAGACCTCTTATATAACGGACAGGAAAAGCTTGGTAACATCAGCCATGACTGGCCTCTTATTGGCCTTTCCTGGCCATTATACAATAGTTGTTCATGAAGATGGACCTCTACTTCTACAGTGACACACACACTGCAACCTCGATTGTAAATCATATTAGATATGCTCACATCTGTTTGCGCCTACTTTTGAAGTAAATTGAAACATTTGTGAACCCCAAAGGGTTTTCCGGCGTTCTTCGGGACAGCTGTGACAGCTGCAAATTTTCAGAAGCATTCATGAGCATTTGCATAGCTGAAAATAACAAGGAATACATTCAAAGCCGTGTGAATGCTCAGCAAAAGCGGATTTTTTCACAGGGCTAATGTTTATGAAATGTCAAAAACTCTTTTATTGAATGATTGCTGTTAGATCAGACAGCCTTAGGATGGTCTTCCCCCTAATGTTTTGCCTGACGAACAGTTTTTGTTGGTCTTAGGACTCTGGGCACTTTACCACTGCTAACCAGGGGGACATGCGAGTGGTTGTTTTGTACTGTTGATCCGGTTTTATTTTCTTTAGACAAAACAAAGTTAGCCCTCTCCACGCTAAAAAGGGACAAAGCCCCTGGTCTTGACAAAATCCCTAAAGACCTCTACCTTTCAGAAATCGAAGATTGGAGTGTCATTCTCAAATAATGCTTCAATGCAATTTTAAAGGGTGCAGAGGTACCGGATACTTTGTTAGGAGCTGATCTAGTACTCAATTATAAAAAAGGTGACAAGGGACATCTGTCAAATTATAGGCCTACAAGCCTGATCGACATTTCCCAGAAACTGTTTTGCAGGCACCCCCTTGAGAGGTTAAAATCATGGATGTTAGATGAAAAGGTATTATCACCATATCAAACTGGGTTCAGAGTACTGTGGGTCAAAGTTTTGGGTTTTGAATAATTTTATGGAAATATGTGATCATCAAGAGAGAACATTTACATGTACTTTTTGTTGATTTATGTTCAGCATTTGATCTTGTCCCTAGGAGGAAAATGTGGTCAACCCTGGACGCGTAGGTGTTCCTAAGGATCTTTTGCATGCTATGATTAGGATCCACACAAATAATTACGCTCAAATTAGATGGGGCAAAATGGTGAACTGACTGAAAGTATTAGGGTGAATGGGGGAGTGGTATGGCAAGGTTGTGTTTTGGCCCCAACCCTGATCACTCTATACATCAATGGGATGGTAGATACCCTGGTTGATTGCATTGGTGCCCCCCCCCCTTCGGTTGCAGGGATAAAGATTACATCACTGCTGTTTGCCGTTGATACTTTATTAGTTTCCAGATCGCCTTTGGGGCGGCAGAACTTGTCAAACCGTTTATTACTCTCTTGTGAGGAATAATGGTTAGAAATGAAGGTTTCTAAAACAAAATGTAGGATTTTTAATCTCCATAAGGTCCTTTAAAGGCAAGATTACATTGGACAGCACCTTCCTAGAGCAAGTAAGACAATTCGATTACTTGGGGATCAGAGTCGTCTTGGTCCCTACAGCTGTCTTAGAGTCAGCTGGCACCCTAGCATGTTAGTTATGCCATATCTAAAAAAGTTGAAGACCTTGCACTATAGGTCTGTAGCCCCAGCTATGGAAATTTATCAGGCCAAAGGTCATTGCCGATGTCCTGTACAGAGCTGAGTTATGGGGATTGATTGAACAACATAGGGCATTGAAAGAGTAGAGATCTGTGTTTGTTCTTCCTCGTAACTTGCCCATGACCCCTATCTGATTGGATCTTGGGCTGAAAAATATAGTATATGTTGTTGCATTTTGGCCCTTGGCCTTCTGGATTAGAATCTGATCTAATGACTCACCGCTCCCGCTGCGAGAATCAGTTGTCGAGATAATTGCTCTTGATTCCAAAAAAGAAAATACTGTGGTTAAGGATGCTGGAACTATTGTTAAACCATGAGTTAATACAAAAATGACACTTAACTCATGTTAAGAAGAGATATTAGGACCACATTATTGAACAGTGGCTTTGACGTACTTCCACCGGAGAGCTAACACATAGATTTCTGGACTTCAAGGACAAAATGGATGTTGAAGTTTTCCTAAATTGTATTGTATCTCCAGAGGCTAAATCCTTATATTTGAGCTTTAGAGGTGGCATTCGACCTATTAATGTGCTCAGAAGCAAATGGGTGGGCTGCAACTACGCAGCTGTCCCTTTTGTTTGTCCACTAGTGAATCAGGGGAGCACTTTCTTTTTTTCTGTCCCAAGTACACCGCTGTCAGGAAGGCCTGGTTAATTCAAGTATGTTGCACTTTGTCACTGAGACATTTGAAAGATGCTCTCAGTTTTCTTATGAGTGATACTATGCCATGGCTTGTGTTTGCTATGTCTAGATATTTGCTGCACACATGGCGGTTAAGGTGCAAAAGCTGACATTCAAGCCAAGAATGATCCTGAACTCCTTTTGTACTGGATTATAAGATTACCTTTCTTTTTATGTATAAAAGGGAACTTAAAAGAATTTGTACTTTATGGACCTAGTAAGAGTCTTATGCGGGGTTACCTGCATTGTCTTGATCATTATACACATGAGAATGTTATTGCACTACTTGGTAATTTGATTTAAATAGTTATCATCATTTTATAATGTATTTATTCAGTATCTTTTTTTTTACATTCTCTTATTTTAATCCAGAAAACAGGTATTTTGTCCTAATAAGAACTGGTCTCGCGCCAAAACAAACACATGGTATACTGAGAATATTTTTGCTGGTAAATCATATGCATTCTTTAATTACTACACCAAGGGAAGAAGATATAAACTCCATTGGCTGTGTTTCCTACATATTGTACAATTGAAATTTAATGAATTTCTGTAAATTCTTTTTATGTTTTCGTTTAATAATGATTGTTCTTTGAAATGTATTTCTATGAGTTTCTTTGTGAAACCAAAAAAATAACTTACACCACTGCTAACCAGTGCTAAAGGGCATGTGTTCACTCTCCTGATAAATGGTAACATCTGTGTATACACAATAGGCATATTGAATTTAATTATAAGTCTCAAGTAAAGTGCACTATATGTGCCCAGGGCTTGTAAATGGAATGTTACTAGTGGACCTGCAGTATTGATTGTGCCACGCACCTAAGTAGCCTTTCAAACATGTCTCGGGCTTGCCACTGCAGAGCCTGTATGTGCAGTTTCACTGTCATGTCGACTTGGCATTTAAAACCTTTTGCAAAGCCTTAAACTCCCCTTTTATTACACTTAAGACACCCCTAAGGTAGGCCCTAGCCCATAGGGCAGGGTGCTGCATAATTAGAAAGCAGAACATATTCTTTTTAGTTTTACATGTACTGGTAGTGAAAAATTCCCAAATCCATTTTTCATTACTGCAAGGATAACATTGGGGATTCCTTAATACATTTCTTAAGTGTAATTCTTGATTAAGAATGAGTAGAACTGTTGTGTTTGGTACCTATGGACTTGTAATAATAAAACCTCCTCAATGGAAAAGTTGGATTTATGATTACAACTTTAAAAATGCCACTTTTAGAAAGTTTACATTTTTATTTTCCTAAGCCATGTGTGCCTGCTGAGTGCCTCTAATACATGTCTGGGTTGGGTGACATCTGGCCTTTGTGTATTCCTTCTAGCAAGTCACACAAGAAGGGAGTTGAGGTGTGCCTGATGGGCCATTCACATTCTGATGGGTCATGGTCAGGCTGGTTAGCCCTGTTGGGCAGGATGGGAGGGAGGAGCTGACATTCACATCTGAATAGGACTATGCCTGACCCCATGCAAAGAGCTGCATACCCCCTGTGTGTCTGGAGCCAGGGCAGGAAAGAAAGGGTCTGTGTGCACTTTTCACCCCCTCTGTGAAGTTGCCCCCACTGCAAATGCACCACTGGTTATAAGAACTGGACCTCTGACCCTACCAAATCAGTACACTTCAGGACCTGTGGATACTCTGCCAGGAAGAAGGCCTGCTGTGCTGCTTCAAGGGCTGCTATTCTGCTGGTCCTCTGACTTGGAAGAATGTTTTTCTGTGCTGACATGCTGCCTGCTGCCCTCCTTGCCTGGGTGAGAAGGACTAGACCCACATAATTCCCAGATCCAAGGGCTGGCTGGCTTGCCTCGTGTTCTGCAGGCTCTGGGACATCAAAGACTGCCTGCATCTGTCCAACCCTGTTACAGCCTGTGGACTCTCCCATTTGTGAGTCTTGCCCTGCCAAATGGTTCCTATACATTACTGGGCCCTATGGAAGCGAGTTTCCTGGCTGTCTCTGCTTAAAATCCACACATTACCACCACTGCACCAGTCAGAAATGAAGCATCTTCCTTCAAGGCTGACGCATCGCCATTGTCACTGCTTGAAGAACATTGCATCACCAGATGCACGTCTTATTGAAGATGCACTGCCTACATCTCAAGGTTTGCCGACAATGCATCTCACCCCTGAACCAAGGTACTATTTGCAATGGGCTTTGCGTGGCTCCTGTATCTGACCCGCCCACCATTGTGATCAACCTGAGCTTGCAGATTTACCCTGCTCAAGCAGGACCAGATAGGCCCAGTTGGTGCTTTATGTTTCAAAGCACTATATTTGAAGATATTTTTAAAAAGTCATATTTCTGATTATACTGATTGGATTTTTGTCATTATGTTCTCTTTTGCTCATTAAATTACAATCTATTTTTCTAATTTAGTGTGGACTATTTGTGTGTGATGCTTTCACTGTTTTACTGTTTTAAGTGCTGCACAAATACTTTACACATTGCCTCTTAAGTCAAGCCTGTCTGCTCTGTGCCAAGCTACCAGAGGGTGATCACAGGTCAATTTAGGTGGTGTTTCTGACTTACCCTGACTATGACTGTGGTCCCTACATGTACAGGGTGCATCGCCCTGCCAATTAGGGACCCAAATTCTAACAAATGCCTTGTTATCTTGAAAAGCAATTGTTCTTTAAAGTAAATGGGTTCATATAATTCATCTGGGTGAGCACAAATTCAATAGTTTCTAGCAAAAAAGCTCCCCATCCCTATGAACCAAGGGATGGTGTTTGATAGACTTCAGTAAATATTATCTCTCAGCACCCTCTCCATTAACAGCCATCTCTGCCATATATTTTCAAATAAGTACTATTCCTTTCACCGAGATGATGATAATGTTAGGACTCATTTTTTGGCTCTATTTAACAGCCACAAATTTTTCAAAAAGAAACATGAAAAGGACAGTCTTAGCACTAATTGACTTGAAGTTGCCCTGGAAGACTTCTGCTTTTCATTCTCAGGACCCTCCAGCCAAGATCCAATCACAGTGGGAGAAAAATGGGAGACCTAGTTTCGACACTGTCAGATGGGAAAATAAATCATTTATATGTGGAATTAGCTAAGAAGCTGGACAGGCCTTCCTGATGGAAGAAGGACTCTACCATAATGAAAGAGGGGCTCCTGAATAAGTTTAGAGTACAGGAATGAAGTATTCCTGCAACAGGAGGTGGAGCTAAGAGGAAATAGTTAGGCTTGGGTCACAACACTGCTCCAATCAGCTCGACCACCACCCTCCTCAGAACATTCTTGGATCAGAAAAGACTCCACCTGAAGTAGAAGATACTGTAGTAAGAATAGTCCTGACTCCTCCTTGAGGAAAAGGACTTACAAAATGACTCAAGTACTCCTGACCTCCTGGGAACCAAGGTCTGGAACTGCTTTCCAAGGGCCAAGTGGCTAGCCTCTGTTTGCCTGCTTCAAGTGAAACAACTAGCAGAAGAACTCTTGATTCCAAGAGGGTCCAGCTGACCACTGAGGCACTAAAGACTGGACACTGTAGTAGACCTGCTGAAGAAAGCCCTTGTGCCTAGAGGCCCACCCTGAGTAGATTCAAGATGGCCGCCGCTCATGTTGTTCTTTGACTCGATATAAGATGGTTGCCTTCGTTTCCTGGTTTTATTTTCTAATCTGCATCGTTTGGGCCGATTCGTCACCCTGGCAACGCGTTCCCAGAAGCGCCCTTAGTAATCTTGGCTTTCGACTGTTGTTAAATACAAGTAATTCTTTGTGTTCGGTTTACTTTTATTCTACTTGGGACCGACAGCGCGTGCAGCCACATTTTCACTGCATTACCTTATTACATCTCGGGTAAGCGTCTCTCGATGTCCGCTTTTGGATTTTTCTGTATATGAGTGTAATTATTCATTATCCTTACGGTCCATTAACAATCATAATGTCCAATACAAGTAAACCTGTGCGCTTTGC
Organism: Pleurodeles waltl; assembly: GCF_031143425.1. NCBI lineage: Eukaryota > Metazoa > Chordata > Amphibia > Caudata > Salamandridae > Pleurodeles > Pleurodeles waltl. The sequence goes on from NC_090445.1 coordinate 937,041,963, forward strand.
TTATAGTTATTTTACTTTGGATTGGCAATGTGTGCCTTTCATTACTCCATTATATCTCAGGTAGGCGCTTGTTGATGTCTGTTATCAGATATCTTTATATATGAGCGAAACTATCCCGTTTCTTGGGTATTGCTGTTGAGTTTCAAGGTACGCTCTTCTTTCCAGTGGGTGTCTTGAGTTTAGTTTTCCTTATGCAATTATTTTGATTTTGCACATAGTTTTTTTAACGTGATTTAGTAAGTCACAATGATTTTTTCCTTGATACCCCTACATTGTGTTATGTCCTGGGGCTTTCATGATCAATTGGTCCTCTTGAGGCAGTTTATTTGTTGTTATATATCATGTCATTTTACTCCAATAAGAATAAGCTTCAACATCATATTATTCAAGGACAATTATATTCATTATTGACTTAGTATTAGATGATATTTTGTTTCATTTTTCATTTACTTCTGCTTCAAGTTCTATCTGGATGTCTTTCTCAATGTTTATTATCTCTTGCCTTTGGCGGTTATTTGTTTTGACTCTTTTTCTTTCTCATGTACCTTTTGCCTCTTTTTTTATGTTTACTTTACCTTTTGCGTATTGGTTGCCTGTCGACACTTATGATCAAAAAGAATTGCCAGAATGTGAGGAGAAATTAAGTATCATGTATGTTATAAGGTATGATTCTTTTTATTCTTATCATTGCTAGACAATTAAGATATAGGATTATTATTTTTGTAAAAATTCTTTAATGTATATAGCCCCAGTGAATTGTGTTGTTGTTTAATAATTTTCCTCACTGTATTGTTGTTATCTTTCTCTCTTTCCCCTCTGTCAGTAGTTATTACTACCAACATTGGTATCATTAATTCAACATTTGGTATTTATGTTTATTGGTAGACTCTTTGTTTTAGATTTACCATTTCTTGTGAACTGCTGCTGGCTCTGTTTGTCTTGACAGTTTTGCTTGGTTTAGGTTTTTTAATGTATAGAGATAATTGAGTTTATTTTGGTGTTGTTGGCCCTTGCCCTTATATGGATTTATGTTGTTGGTGATGTCTTTAAATTTTTGTATTTAAAATTTTTCATGTAAATTCTTCTATATGTTCTGTATGTATTATTAATGTATGTTTGTATATACACTTAGGTTCTATATGTTTTTTGTCATGTTTCAGCCCTGAAGAAGTCCTGTGGCAAGGGCGAAACACGTTGGCTGTTTTGTTTTTACATTCAAGAAAAACCTAATAAAGAGAAGATATTCTTGTGATGATATGGACTAAGTGGACTTAATTGTTCTGCTCTTAGTGGTGCACATTCAAAATTTCTACTAGTGTTCCAAATCACTACTTGAACTGAACATTTTCCATTCACGGAGTCTGTTTTGGCTCGGCCAACTTAAGGCTGATGTAACTTAAGGTCACTTGTCTCTGAATGAGGTGAGCAGTCCTAGGGTTTGATGGATAGGCTACTCCATTTCTTTGTGATGGACCTCCCAGTCCTTCGAACTTTAAATTCAGCCCAACGTGTAAAGGTAAATCTTTGAATAGGATGATCTCCAAGGAGTAGCTATACTCATCTTCGTTGTTGCCAATATGAAATTGTGGCTAGGTCCCACTGAACCGCAAGCTGTTGTTTTTTTAATGATGCTTTACCTTTTCTAAGTGCCCTTTGCCTTAAAAATCAGATGTCTGGATCCTTTTACCAAATGTTGCTGATCTTCATGTATTTTTGCTCATAAAAGGGTCTCTATTTATCTAAATGGGTTTGGAAATGTTATTGTGTTATCTCCTTATCTTTAAAATTATAGGTGCGACTTGACCTTCACACATTCTGCTGATTGTGCTAATGCTACCAAAGGGTGAGCAGAGTTTTCTTAGACCTGTGTTTTTACCTAATCAGATTGTGTTATAATGAAATAGGTCACCCCTCTCAAACTAATAAGCCAGTTTCTGACATATATTAATTGTACTTTGAAATAGTAAAAATGATCTACGAAGAGCTCTGTCCCCAATTACATAGGAATCACACCTTTTTAGACCAGAATACTGCACCAGTTAAAGAATGGGAGGAAAGTGCGGAGTGGATAACGTTTTGTCAAAAAGACATATGCTTATGTACTCTGATATCCAACTAAAACTTGAAAGCCTGGGCGCAGGGAATTTTTTTAAATGTCTTCAACTAAGCAATTGTTCTCTTACTATCATCCAATAAAAGAACCTGCAATTTATATTGAAGCCTTATGTCACCCGTACAGCAAAGGGATTTCATATGTATTGAGCACGAGAATCTAGTGAATAGAATTTTAGTGCAAAATGGGAAATAGAGGTGAGTTTTAAGTTTACAGATAAATATTGGACTAAAATTATTTGGGATAGCCACAAGTCCTACACTCTAATTACTTTTGTATGCAAAATTATCCTGCAATCCATCTATATTGCACGCCATGGAAAATTAATAGATTTCCAACTGAAAATGTTTGCACATTCACAAGGTATAGTAATACCACAAGGAGCTTGGGGCAATATAGATTAAATTAGGCAGCTGCTCCTTTGGAAATAATGGATATGTGATGAGTGCTGGTAAGGTTCTAATAATATCGATAACAATGTATTTTCGATAATTAATTGCTTGCACTTTAATCGACCAGAAATAGAGACACTCACATGCAGCAGGAAAGGATGGTGAAAAGAAGAACACTTTGCCAAGGAAAACGTTGTTTACTCCTAATGGAATTGAGTGCAACATTGGAGAACGTTTGGAACAACTCAGGACATGAATCAATGAACTTTAGCTTGTTTAGGTATAGAGCTGCTGAGTGTGTAGTAATCGTTCCTGAAACAAGGACATTAAAAGACAGGTGTGAGTTATACTCCTAGCCAAATAATAAAATGCCAATAAAGAGGATGTCATGTGGTTACAGATTAAAGGGGATTTTGTCCTCTTGTGACATTTGACAATCGTTTTTCACTTTTCTTATTAAAAAAAGGGAGACGCCGTTTTATACACAACCATCTTTTTTAGGAATGTTCTTTCCAATGTCCTGCTCTGGATAGGGATTAACTTGTGCTCTTGTCTACCGTAAACCTCTGACCATGTCAAGGATTGGAATGGACCATGAACAAGTTAATGATTAAACACACCGCTATGTGCGTTCACTGACTTTGCATGGCACCCCTTCCCTGGAACTGGCTTTCGCCATTCCTAGGAAGAGATTTCCTCCCATATAAATTGTTTTTGCTTAAATTAACCTACACGAAATCATTTTTGTTTTGGACTTACTTGCAAATGTGGTTAGCCCTCCTTCCTTTCCCCCAGAAGTGTATTCTATCATTAGACTACAAAATGGATAAATGTTGAACTAGAGCTGCATGTATTAGGTTCATCCTTAGACAGGTTTTCTTCCTACCCTTCTGGATTCTCATATTAATGCCTAAAAGGCCCTCTCAGGAATCTTTGATCTTAAATGCTCCCTCTGGGGGGCTTGTAACCCTCATGGGGTGACAGACAGAGCTGCTTTTCTCCACGCTGTCTTGTTCTACCAAGACTCCTCTAGTGACAGTATCATGTAATGGCAGTAAAGAGCTCAACAATGTCCCCAGCTGAGATGGATTTTAACTAACTTCTCTTAGCAAGAGCCTTCTGCCAGGGCAGTGTATTGTCTGTCTTTGCTCAGGCAAGGACAGATCAATATTACATTAGGGAATTTGAAGTACTGTATCAAACAATGTAGGAAGGATCTGGCCTATATTAATTTTATAGAGTAATGGTCAGATTCACAAAGGTATTTACCTGTAGTAAAGTTACAACTGCTGAGTCTCCACACTTGGGGCAGAATCTCTGCACTGAGAACTGCAGTGCAGATTCCACCCTGATTGCGAAGACTTGGTAGTCGTAACATTACTACACATAAATACCTTTGCGAACCGGGTCCTAAGAATTTACAGCATAATCGACTGCAAAACTGGAGTTAATGTTAATCTCAAGAAAGCAGCTACAAAGCTCCTATCAACACTGGCAAATAATAAACATCTGATCTGTATCTATCAATCTGAGAGAGGAAATAATTATTTTGGAGAGCTGAATGGCTGTGCAAAACCTTGAGGAATTAATATGTAACATTAATTTTGTCACTGCTCTATTTTCTTGGAATCCGTAGGAAGAATTGGTAATAACCTGCAGCAACACCAAAATAATATATTCCACCATGTAGCAAGTAGTGCCAAGTTTGATATGAGGTCAAGACATACTACATTACATACATTTACATACAAACCTCCTTTTTTATATAGTGTTTAGGCCTGTCTGTTCATCTGTTACTTATATAAGTGGATGCTTCTTAAGGAACTTTGACTATCCTGTGCTTATTGTCTATATTTTTAATCAGTATTTAAAGTTTTTGTCTATGTATATACTCTGTTCTATAATCACATAGCATAATGTTCTATCATATCTTTTAAATGGTTACCTTTTGAATACTTCTACATCCCAGGAAGTGTCTTACCTTTAGTATGTACTTTTTAATATGCAACAATTTTCTTTGCTAATTGTTGAGATAATTGTGTAATTATGTTTAAATCACACCTATTTTATACTATGAATTGCTGTGACTGGCAACCATAGGGTAAGCTATTGGCAATGGTGTTACAACGTAGTAGCCCAACTGCCCTGTATTCATAGGTGTCCACGAGGGGCAAGGTGGGGCACTTGCCCCTTCTGGATTTAGGTACAGCCTGTGTGCAGGCCCACAGTGCAGTGGAACACTAAGGCTGCCGAAGTGTTATGCTGCCTGCACTAGCTTGGCTGCAGTCCCTGCCAAAAACAGTCCAGACAAACTCCATACCATGGCGGATGTTTCACAGCTGGTGAGGATGGGTTTTCCTCAAGGCAGCTAACACTGACTCAGAGTTGGTCCCAGATTGGTCCGACTCTGGAGTCTTGCACTGTCATTGGTAGCTGAGGCTGAGTACGCTGCTACCAATGACAGTGCGAAACAGCGCAAGTGCTGCTACCAGTGACAGTGTGTGACCCTCAAGATGGACCAATCTGCATCTGACTCTGACATCTGTCCTTCAATGCTGGCCCACCCACACCTCCCAGACACCAGCAGCAGTGCGCAGGCTCGGGCCAGTCAGAAGAAGCAGGCTGCATCGTGTAAGTATCGTGCTGAGCCACTTGTTATAGGAGAAGATAGCTATAACTGGAGCAAAGTATAATATTCATGTGGTGCATAATATGGATGTATATATTTTTCCCCAACAATAACTATGCATTATGCAGGGAAAGCTTGTGTCTCCTTGCAGGAGAAATTTAAAGGGATTTTTCGACTCCCTGCAGCTCACCTACAACTCACAGTTTATTCAATACACCCCGGTGATGAGCAGAATATTTAATGAGCCCCATTTCTTTTCCGAACATCTGCAAATTTTTTCCAACTGAAAATTGGATGATTTAGAACATGATGAGGAGCAAGAAAAGAATCTAGACATGGTGAACAGGAGGCAGAAGAAACAGGCAAAAATGGTTCTGCAGGTCCAGCTTCAGCTCCGATAGAATGTTACCATGATGCTGATGCTCCCATAAATGATATTAAATTGTATTTTAATTCACCAAACAAAATAACAGATGATTCTAAATACAATCTACTAATAAATACATATACCCCACCAGAAAAGTATGACTTCAAGAATAGATTCAATGCTGTTTCAGTCACGTGTGGATTAATCAATATTCACCATGGCGAGCTGCTCTCCACAACTGAAAGGTCCGATTTGCAAATATTGCACAGTTTTTCCATAGCCAGTTCATCGTGGGACACAGAGAGCATTCATAACTATCCCTTTCACTAAATATAAAGACTTCCGTGAAAGTGCATGCATGTTTCGTCTAAGAATAAAAACACAGAAGTGGATGCATCTCACTTTTTGGTGATCAGAAAGAAACCGGAAACAAGTATTGTCTGCCAAATAAACAGTGCTGTGAAAAGGCAAGTTGAAAAAAATCTGAAAAAGTTATTTCCAATTTTGTCCACTATCTAATTGTGTGGCACACATGACATGGCTTTACGTGGGGAAAAGTACAACCGGAAACATGCAAAGTCTGCACCAGTTTTGCATTGAAGCAGGAGATGTGATCCTAAAGAAGCATCTGGAAAATGCACTAGTTAATGCATATTATACATCAGTTCGAGATGAACATGAATTGATTACATTATGTGAAGAAACATTAAGAGAAGACCTAGTATCCTTAGTCAAAAGGTAAAATGGTTTTTTAATCATTGCTGATGAAAGTGCTGACATATCCAAAAAAGAAAATATGTCACTTGGAATACGTTTTGTAGACACAAGTACCACTGCAGCTGTCATCGGAGAAGAATTCCTTGGATTTGCAACCATAATAAAACGAATGCTATCTCAGTTGTGAAAACGATTATGGATAAATGTTCTAAATTTGGATTAAACTTAGAAAAACTCTGTGACCAAGGATATGATGATGCTCTACACTGGCAGGAAGGGAAGGTAATGTTCAAGCCATAATAAAGAGAAAATGTCCTTGAGCTGGTTTTGCCCACTCTGCCGCATATAAACTTAATTTGGTTGTTAATGACCTAAATGATGTTCCTGATATACGGAATTCTATTGGCACAGTGAAAGCCATCATCAAGGTTTTTTCTGTGAGAATACAAAATGAAGAGCTCTTATTCCCAATGAGCCATTGCTGAATGAAACACAATTTACATAAAAAAATAAGAGCAGTTGAATTTTTAGCTCAAAACTAGAAGAGATTTTTAAGCAATTATGCTTACTGGTTAGTACAGCATCAGAGAAAACACATCAAGATGCATATAAATTGTAACGTTCCTCAAACACAATAAACTTTCTCTTTTGCTTGTCCATAATTTCAAATTACTCATCCAGATTGGAATCTGTGAACCAAGCTCTCCAACCTATTCAGCTTGATATCTTCACGGTGTGCAATCATGTGCAAGACCTTCTGACTGTGGTCTGTGATCACAGACAAAAAGCACAAGGAAATCTTTTCAAATGTTCAAAGAACGGCAGAAACATTTAACATCGAACTTTGTGTTGCCAGACAGTGTGGCCAGAAAGTATTTCATTCTAATTTTGGTTCCTCTTTTGTGGCAGAATACTATCGTCAGTCTGTCTATGTGCCATACATGGTCTCTATCATTGCATCATTAGAAAGCTGGTTCCGCAATGAAAACAAGACAAATGCCAGTCTGTTCTCACTTTACTCAAAACACATGGGAAAAATGACACTTGAGCAATCAGTGGTGGCTAAGTTTGCTGGGCTGAAGGTAAGTTAGATGCGTCCATTTGGTGAAATAACACACCGACATATTTGTTTAAGAATCCGGTTGCATGGTTTTTCTTTCACCGGGAGTTGCTACACCGCTATAAAAGAGGCTTACTTCATTGCATAGATTTATCACTTCTAAGACCTAGACAAAAAACGAGCGAGAGAGAGAAATAGATATGTATAAAATACAAAATGTCGGCGAGTCAAAAGTACATGCTCTGAAAAAAGTTGAATACATGCACAATTATAGGAGAAACGCACGCGCCCACGCACACACACACACACACACACAACACACACATAATTCTAAGCCTAGCAGTTTCTTCTAAAAATAAGGGACTAACCAGCTACAGGCACGGTACATACCAGCACCATTCGTATCGCATCAGCATTCAACATAAAGCTTAACTCTAGTGCAGACAACAGAGTCACTTTCCTGCCGTCAAACAGAATCAACAGCTAAATGTAAGCTGCGCGCGGAGGGCTCTGGAATGCAGATGGAAGAATCCCGAGGCCAGGTATCAGTTAAGGCATCAATAGACTTCTCGGCTCGCCTTTTGGTAGAAAAAGATTAAGCATCCCTCACTCAAAAACACACGGCGCAGAAAAGTGAAAGAAATCAACCTTAATGCTCTTTTTGAAATAGTTTACTCTCCTGCAAAGAAAACTGTTTACATGTTTACATGCTTCTGCAAGATCAGTCATTAGAATAGTCGTTTAGCTGCAACTGTTTGTTCTGCTTCAAGGATCCTGTAGTGTTTGTTTGCCTTTTTACCCTTGGGCTAATGTCATTGTGAACTTTTGCCAGCCAACACCTATGTTATAGTTAGTTGCACTGGCTCTGGTACTTTTATCATGCAGGCCTGTTTATTTGGTGACTCTAGGGCAGTGGATTTCAAACTTTTTAATGTTACGCCCTACCCCCCCATTGAAAAAATAAAAATATCACCACCCCTCAGAATTTTTCACAATTATGTTATTAAGATGGCAATGTTTCAATATCTCTAGATTTATTTAAATATTGCAGTTAAGTACTGTTACCTTTTCAAAAATGGAATAACATGTTTCTGTTTAAAACAAAGCACTGTTATCTGTATAATGCTTCTTTTGGCCAGAGCCTGGTGCTCCCGCTGGGAATACTTGAGGTACCCCTAGGGGGGCCCCGCTCCCAGTTTAAAGACTCCTGCTTAGAGGGACTGTCCCAAATGAATCCATATTGCTTCAAATGTTTTTAGGCCAAAATCGTCCATCACATCTCCGTGGAAGATGTTTAGCCTCAGCATTATCCAGTATCCGCCTGCCTCCTTTGGGATGCATCAGGGACTATTTTACATGAGAATAGTAAGGCAAATCATCACACTTTTGTCACATTCAATTAGTCTTGTTATACATGCATTTAATTCATAAAGCAATCCTTTCATTTTTGTCACTTTAACATCCATTCTTATGGTCTGGTTTGACTGTGCAGCTGTCGCCATACAATTATGTAACCATCACTCCACCCACGTGTTAGGATACTGAAGTACATGTTTTGATTATTCTGAAGTTGTGTGTTTCCACATAAAATGCTTACTCTGCACACAGCTGTGATCATGTGCTTTTTTATCCAGCTGTTTAATATAGAATTTTCATGGGCACACACTTGACATTGTGATACTATTAAAGTGTCTTAGATAACTAAATAACGTATGGTGTTTTTGTCTGGAAGCAGCACTTATGTGAGGGGACTGTCATTCAAATACATGGATTTTAGGCCTAGCTTTGATAGTGCAACTGTCACCTGCCCTTTTAACTTTCACCAATATCCTTCTACAGTTCTTTGTTTCTACACAAACACATAGGGGCATATTTACAAGAAAGTGGTGCATCAGTCCTAAAGCGCGACTTTTCTTGCATCACCCCTGCCCAACCTAACTATACCATGGTTGTGCCATGTTTACAATATGGCGCACCCTGGCATCGTTAGAGCAATAGCATCAACATTTTTGATGCTATTGAGGCGCTTTGCTGCATTAGCGTCAAAAATGTTGACGCTAGTGCAACAAAGCACAGGGAGGCCCATTGATTAAAATGAACGCAAAAATGGTGCAGTGAAATGTTGTTAATTTCACTCTGCCATTTTTTTGGGCCTCCCTGCGCCGGAACACCGCCCCTTGTATACATTATGCCTGGTGCAAGCATAATGCGGCGCAAGGGTTTACAAAGTGGCGCAATGCAAGCATTATGCCACTTTTTAAGCATGGTGTGGGAGAAAAGCCTCGTTAGAGTGAAGCAGCGCAAGGTGGCACAAGGGGCTTGTAAATATGCCCCATAGCTTCAAATTACCATACAACTCCTTTTAAGGTAGAACTATTGGCATTGACAGTGTTTGTTTGATACTTTTGTCAGCTCTCTAGAGTGCAACTCACCAGCGCCAGTGGTGATTAACTGAATCAGTAAATAAACCTTAACCAGTCTGGTCAGACACTGCTTTATTTCTGCACCGGAGTTAAATATTCCATTGTTCTTTCCAGTTAAGGCCATTAGAACGTAAAAACATCTTTATTCAACTTTTACTTCTGCGTCAAAATAATTTGATGAATTCCTTTATTGACAGGTTCTTTCTAAGTGGTTCTTTTTTCGATGTCTACCGATCATCAATGTTGATGGGAGGGTGATCCACATGCTAGCATGAGGAGTGTCCGTTCTGAGAATCTGTCAATTTGATTATCTTGCATATTCGGTACTTACCTAACTCTACTGTTTCTGGGCCATTGCTAAAACACACGCATCAGACTCATTTGCAAAGTCAATAGGTCCGGCTTATATGTGAAAAGGCAGGCTGTAGATATTTGCTTTGCCAATACTTCTTTGGCTGTTATTCTAAAAAATTCATTATGGAAGTCCATACATGTTTTTTTCTATTTGATCAGAATAACTACAAAATTACCCGAACAACTTTCCTCAGCTGACAGGGGTATGGGCGATAAAGCTCTGCCGGGTCTGATTTCAACACGTCCATAAAGAGCGGGGCTAGCACAACCAGAACCTCTTCGCACTACTACACAACACATCCCCCCAAAACCCGGCAGAATCCTATGAAAAGTAATGTATTTCTCATACACTGGGATTCTGACGAGTCATTTGATGCTATCCATGAGGCAGTACACCCTCTACAAAGGACAAGTAAAGACACCATGTTCCTATCCATTTCACTAACAGTAGACGGGGCAAGCGGCGGCAGCCTTGATATTGCCACAGTGAAACAACTGAAATATAGCTATGAAATCAAAGCTGGATTCCCAGAAAACAACAAGCATAACAACTTCTCTCACAGAGCAGACCACCTTCATGGAACAAAAAAAATAGAAAGGTCAGTGTTCATTTCTACCCTTTATGAAAACTCTAACATCAAATGCGGGATCGACCTTGATTGCACCGGAGCGGAATCAATGAAGCGCTCCAGGCAACTCCAATTATGTAGAGAAACATTACGCATTAATATCCAATCAATAAATGTGTACTTCAGTATATGACCACAGCCCACTTCCAAGAACAAACCAATATCTACTGACCTACACCGTACAGAAGGAGACAAAGTGACTTCTCTGAGATCTCAAAGAAACATTAGGCGTACGTGCTCCGAGCACAAAAGCCACGTCTCAATGCGTGGTGTCACAACCACTGGACAATCTTTTCGGTGTAAATACGAACATCACTTACTCGCTAACATTATGAGGTACTTCGCTGAAACCAGAGATTCACAACTGCAGCAATATTGACTCAGTTGATCTGTTTCCAAGTCTCAGGAGGTTTTGAACAATTGGATTTTGGAGCCTATGCGTGTGCAAGTCTGTGCACATTTGGGTGAGTGTCTGTGGACATGAGAGTGTGCGTGCCGCCGCATGTGAGTGGTTTCATGCGTATATGTGAAAGTATGTGTTTGTGTGCGTGGCAAGCTTAATAGTACCTAACTTGGCTTTTAAAAATACAGGACAGTGAGAGAAATTAACCTATGGCAACAACATACCCAAGGTCGTAAAAAAAATCTTTAAAAATAATAAGTGCGTAGTCGTGTAGGGCGTTATCTACATTTCTTGAATGCAGATCGTGCTGTCCTTTACAAAGACATCACATTCGTGTTAGTGGCATTATCAAAAATAGTTGTCCTAAAACATCTGAACCTGCATACTGCTCCAGACACAATTGGTTCTTTTATTTATACCTGAGAAATTGGGATTTTTTTCGACTAATCCAAATTGCAAAATTTGTATCGTTCCTCAATATAGAGTTCATTTGTATAGTGTCAATTCTTTTTTCTCTACTTAGTGTAACACTCTGACTAATGATCATGATAACAGGAGAACCACACTTACCACTCATAATGGGGCACCCTCATTTTCATCTTCTCATTAGTGCTTTCTGACAGTTTTTTTCCACATCCCCTAGCAAATTCCATCCAATTCTTCATAAAAAGACATTTGATGAAATTGTCAAATCGTTGACAGCCTCCTCTAGTCTACTCATAACTTTCTCTAAATTGTTCTGCTTCTAGTCAAGTCTTTGAAGACTACTGTGGGTTTAGCCTCTACTAACAATACAACAGATAACTATCCTCTCGCCCCAACTATCACTTTGTCTCTGTAACGCATATTTTCACAAACATATTAGAACAGATGACCTTCAACTTGCTTATCTACTACCTTTCATTGAGCAAGTTACTTGTTCCGTTCAAGCCACTGAGATAGCTCTGCTCACATTAATGTCTCAAAGTCCACAACTTTGTACATGCAAAATCATTTCACATTCACCGTTTCCCTCCTGTATATATCTCTACACAATTTGACATAATTTTACTCAACATTCCTGCATCACTAGGACGTACTGTAACTTGACTTAAATAGTTCTCTCCACATCTCCTACAATGCTTCACAATTTCAATTCATTCTCTGTCCATCCCTCTTCCTGTGGATGTCTAGGGAAGATCTGTCATTGACTCTTAATTTCTCACTCTGTACAACTTCTTTTGTAATAATTTTCTCACGTCTCCTGTTGCCTCTATGCAGACAGAACACACATCTTCCCCTTTGCTTTGGCCACTCAGCTCCATGCTCAAATGTCAAATATCATGACTACTCTACACCACTGTATGGGCCTGTAATTTCTCATACTCAAATAGTCTATATCTGGAATTGTTTATTTTTCCATTCTGATGTGATTAAAAAATATAACCAAAAATTATAACCAAAAACCTAGGGGTGCTATTTTGTTTAAGAAAGTATATGAAATCTTTTATTTCTGCCACAAGAGCCATGATAGTGTTAGGAATATCTGCCCACAAGTCTCATTTTACACTACAAATCAAACAAAGGATACTTATCATGAACAAATTGGATTGTAGTAATAGTCAGCCTGTGGGCATCTGAAACTGCTCCTTCATCCCTCATAATGACGTAATGCAAAATTTGTACTTTGTTACCTCCTGTGCCACCAACCCACCTCCCATCATCATCATCCAGCAGTGTTAGATACTTCCCACCTACAAACCCAACTTCAAGCTCCTTTAATCCAATGTGAGGTAAGTCATAGTCTATGCATCTCTTAGCTGGATAATTCTTACATGTGCTATGTATCTATACCCGCACCTGCCCTATACCTTGTCTCCAAACCTCTTATGTACCTTTAGAAATGTTTTTTTTTTCATTGGCTAGAGTATGTACCTAAGCCAGTCAGAACACAACACTATAGTCAGGGCAAATTCAGTTACACACCAAAGAGAACCTGTGCTCACTCCCTGTTAGCTTGTAACAGAGCAGCCGGGCTTATCCCAGAGGCAAAATATAAAGCATTTGCAAAACATACTCACACCGGTGGAAACACAGTAAATACACAACAAAAGAGACTCCACATGTGAATATATAAAACTATGGGGAATATTTAGGAGCTCCTAGCACCCCCGCAGCGCCGCCACAGCATCATATTCTTTACGCTAATGCAGCGCTAAATTGGCATTTTCCCACGCCATCTTTACAAATGCATGCATTGCGCCACTTTGTACACCCTTGCACCACAATATGCCTCTGTCAGGCATAATGTATGCAAGGCGGGCATTCCCCCCATTGAAGGGGCTGAAAAAATGATGGAAGGAAACCGAAGAGATTTCTTTGTGCCATTTTTTGTCATCACTTTTAATGCCTGCTCAGAGCAGGCGTTAAAAGGGGGCTTCCATTAGTTATAATGGGCCCCTACGTACTCTGCAGGAGTAGCGTCAACATTTTGGTGCTACTCCTGCAGAGTACATCAATAGCGTAAAAAAATGACACTATTGCCCCCTACTCTGTGCCATGGTGCACCGTATTTTAAATACAGAATGCACATGGTGGCGGTAGGGGGGTATTAAAGGGTGCAAGAAAACTGATGCTGCACTAGGTGCAGCACTACTTTTCTTAAATCTACCCCTATGTTTCTAAATTATCTATATTTCTTAGAACCAAAATGGCATAAATCATAAGTACTGTGCAAATAAAACAATAACTAAAAGATGGTACTTGTTATCCTGAGTATTGCAATAATCACCAGTGACATTCAACATATTATCAGTGGATATTTAGAGCATAAAATGTTACCCTCTAGGAAATACACATGTGAAGCATGATAACCTCATACGTCACCATAAATACATGAAGCATGATAACTGCACACTTTATGCAAGTACTATGACCTTGCTTGTTATCGTGATACTGCCAGAATCAAAATTATATACATCACCACCCATTAGTGCATGAACTGTAGCAGTAAAGCATACGATTCTCAGAAGGCATGTCCTCTTATTGGTAAAGATAAAGAAATAATAGGATTCATGATGAGCACAGGGGCACCTTCATACCAAAAAGGTACATTCTGGTAATCAGAGTAGCTCCTCACTGCAGCAACTCCACCCCTTGCTGCAGGGCCGAAATGGTGACTTTCCAAACTCAGCAGGTAATAACCACAGGCCCTTCATCCAGGTAAGGAGAGGTGGGCACACACACTGTAGTTTCTAGTGGGGATACCACACTAGGTCACACCCCGGGTGTAGAGAAGACAGACAACGCTGCCTGCGGTTGCATGGTGCAGCTGCTGAATGCATAATGCTGCTCTATTGGTTCTGGACCACTCTGAGGTTGCTTCTGGGTGGGCCCTGGGTAGTTTAGTCCCTGCAGTGGTATATATATATATATATATATATATATATATATATAGTGAAACATTTCTACAATTTTCAAAACTTATACTTTGGTCAATTCAGCTTCTGTTTTGAAAGGCTGAGAAAAGAGGCGTTCCCAAATGCATTTTTCTTATTCATTTTTCCATAGGGTCTTTAGGCACGCCTACAGCCCAAATCCCTGAACGGAACACCAAATTTAGCATTAAGCTAGAACCTGTTCAGCAGATCACGGATTTTGTGGTTTGATGCGAATCCATTCAGTAGTTTTGGAGTAATTTAAGGCCAAACAATAGAAATATCAAGGAATGTGGCTCCTCTGCGGATCCATCTGTCCCCGTGTTGATATCTGATTGGCTGTCAACACTTCAGCAAGGAAGTGTTGGCAGCCATCTTGGGACTCAACCAAGTCCCAGAAATAAAAAATAAAAAAATAAGAAAAGGGGCTAGGGAACAGTCACCTTGACCCCTTAGCTCTGGTGCTGGGGTCCCTCGGGGACCCCATCAGAGCTAAAAAGCATGTTTTTAGAAAAAAAATCTTGGAAAAATCCACAGATCCTCATCCTTGGATTTTTCCAAGATTTTTTTTAAAAAAAGGAAGGACTCCTGCCCTTTTCTTTTTATTAGCCCCCAGGTGAGCCAGGTCCCGGGGGCACTGGGGAGCTTAATAAGGAGGGGTTGTAGAGAGCCCCCCTCCTAAGTGCTACCATTAGCCCCAGGCAACCTCACCGCTCAGGGTGAATTGTATTTTTTGTCAGGGGGAGGTCCAATGGTCTCCCCCACAGCCCTAGGGACCACCACCTCCCCAGGGAACTTTTTACACTGAATGTGGGGGTCTGCATGCCCACCCCTGCTGCCCCAGGGACTGCCACCTCTCTAGGGCACTTTTGCTAGTAGATGTGGGGGAGGGCACACAGCTTCCAGCAGCTCAGGCGACCACCACCTCTCCGGGGCACTTCTTACACTGAATGCCTGGGGGCCATTCAGGCCCCCGCAGCCCCAGGGTTCCGCACCTTCTGGGGGCTATAATAAAAAGTGTAAAGGGGACCTGTTTCTGACCTCCAAGCCCCATAGACCACCACCTCCCCAGGACTGTGTAACATTGGAGGGGGGAGCCATACAGCCCCCCTCGTGAAGCCAATGATGACCCTGAAGATTGCCATCCCCCTGAGCAGGCTCCTGCTATATCCTGGGGTGCTTACCGCTTGACATAGCTATTTGCTTTTGCTTGGTGGGAGCTGCCGGCCACCACCATGCAAAAGCAAACCAAGTCCACTTTCTGTCAGCGGCTCAAACAGCTCCCTCTTTGAGAAAGCAGAGTTTTCATCTGGCTTGCCCGCACTCAAACATGCGTGCAGGGAAGACGGATAAAAACATTGTCATTCTCTTTCTCTTCCATCCTTAATGGGATGAGAGAGATTGTCATTGCATGGTCTCTCTATGCAATGACTACAAAGAGTTAGACTAGCAAGATGTGTGGTTCGAATGTTATAGTTACGTTTTGATGCAAAGCAGAACAGTCTCTTCTAATCTACAGGCAAAGCTCTTGAACTGTCACTCAGTAGGTTGATGGTTTTGAAAAGTTTTGAAAAGTTTGTAAAGATTTGTCAAGCTGTGACAAAGTTATAGGCAAAACAAAAAATGCTCAGTCTATGGAAACTAGTTCTTAACTATACCACACCACTCTAAATATATATAACCTAGCGGCAATCACCAGTGCGTAGTTATGGTTAGGTCAGCATTTTCACAGGAAGTGCATTTTTTGGTTTGCTTATAACTTTAGCGTCATTTCACAAATCTTCACAAGACTCATCTCAGCTCCTTCCCAGAAAGTATTGGGATGATCCATGAAGTGGGGGCTGAGAAAAAGTGGGGTGTCCCGAAATGCAAAATCCCCAAACATTTTCCAAATACTTTTTGGGAAGCAAAATCTCAAAAATTGCTAAATGGAATTATAGAAAATTTGGCAGGAAGCTAGATATAAAGTGAGTGTTCTGATTGGCTGCCTGAATATGACGACTATGCTGCAGGCAGCCATTATAGGACTCAGGGATCTAGTGTCCTGTCCTGAGTATTATTTAGAAAAAATATAAGGAGGCAGGGCAGGGCTATTATATGCCCCTTGGGTGCAATTATTATTATTTGTAAAAAGCCATCATTGTGCAGGAATCCAGTCGGACTTCCCCCAGATCTCAGCATTAAAAAAAAAAAGAAAATGGTGGCTGGGGTCGGCCAAGAAAATAAAAGGGTAGGGAGCACACAGCTTTTCTCCCCGAGCCTCATTATGGCTCCAGGGACACCATCCCCTAGTGTTCAAATTGAAAAATAAGGGAAAGGGACATGCTGCCCCTCACCCTTATAAAAAAGGAAGGCCTTGGGGTTGGGGTTCCCAGTGCCCACAGAGGGTCGGGGAGGATCTGCATGCCCTCTCCCCCCTCAAAAATAAAACCCTGGGCAATAGGGTCCCTGGGGTCATAAAGGCTCAGTGAGTGGAGGTGCGCACTTCCTCTACTTGGGGTCCCTGTTTTATCAAAACTGAGCAGTTACCCTAAATAATGGGTGCCCTGATGCTAGATAGTGTTGCAGAAGAAGAGGGCATAACAATCAATAATAACACGTCCAACTTAACCTCTTTACATTTATCAATGGGATGAATCCAATGTGGAGAGTTTCATATTACATATTTATTTTCTGTCAATTTTTACAATTTTCAAATATTTCCAAAGAATTGATCAATGCATGTTTCGGTGGAATAGAGATGCCTTCAACCATCTTCTTCAGGACCTACTATTCTTTAATTTTTTAATTAGTCCAATCCAACAAGTGGATGAATGTAGTCAATATATGTCTTATATCACGTAGACCATAACCAGATTAATATGTTTCCAGTAGTTCATTCGTAGAGTAGTACTTCACATTTGGGGCTCATGACACAGCTGTGCATATGGTACACCACCAATTCATATATAGCTTGAATCCATGCAGTTAGTTAAAACACAAACTGCAATTGTGCCCTTCATGTAACATATCACCAACTGATCATAAAGATACCTGATTTCCATATTTCATAGCTTCGGCCAGGGTGAACGAAGTCTGCAAGCTGGAGCCGGCGTCCTCAAAGTCAGACAAAATATATACAGGAGTTTTTATTTTTCTGACTTCGAGCAAACTGGCCTCAGCTTGCACACTTCATTGACACTGGCTGAATTCTTTGGAAAACCCAGTGCAAGAGGTATCAATGGAAGGATAAACAAGAATGGTCTTCTTAGTGGACTGGTTAAAGAATAAGGTTATGGGAGCCCAAAAGACCTAAGTGGGTTTTTAAAACATTCTTATTGTGAAGTTTTGTGGTGTTCTGATATTGTATTCACTTTACTATTGTCTGTGAAATATATGAATATGTTTTTAAGCACTGCGTTCATACAACAATGTTTATGTAAAAATACAATAGATGAAAATAAGAAAAATTATCAGAAAATAAATGATGTAAACTAAAATAAAATTGTAAATGAACTTTTTTGGCTCTCTCCACATTGGATTACCTCCATTGACACGGGTCCATACATTAAGCAGGAATTGTTGTTATTGATTGCTGTTGTTTTTCCAACCTTCCCAAATTTTTACATCACATAGTTGTGGGTACCCTGTTTTTAAAAACTCTGAAGAAGAGGACATAACCAAACAAGTGACCAGTGTCAATACAAAGGCAACAAATTGTTATTGGTGTATTTCCTGAGCAGAAAAGCCCATGGAAGAAATGAGTAGTCTTCCCTGACCCCTGGCTAGGGTGAGCATGAGTAGGAAATCTGCCTTCTACACATTGTCATCCCGGATTTGTATCTTTGTCTGGAAACTGCTTTTGCCTCTATTATCTTTGTGAATTGTACAGTTATTCAGTGCCTTGGTGCTAGTGCATTGCCAATAAAATGGCACTGTTAAATTGGTTTTGTACAATTGTTTTACATACCTTTCCTGTAAGGCTGTAGTGAAAGCATGCTAGGGCCTGCTCAGAGCCTCCATTCTTAAATGCCTGTTTCTAACTTAGCATTTCTTTTCTGTCTATAACATTTTACATGGCTTTTTGTTTGTGTGACAATGTACTGCAAAATCATCATACATTTTGCTTGTTGCTAGTAAGCACTGATACTATATAGTCTGTACACTCTGTACAAGGCGGAGCACACAGAACATGATGTCTAAACATTCTGTTTACCAGTGGAGAGAGATCCGTGTTTTTAGACATGTCACAACATCTAGCTTCCACCTCTGACACAGTGTGAAGCGGAGGGTGCTTGTATTATAAAAACAGAATTTGTGCGGTATTCAATGGAGGAGCAAATCAACTGGGCTTGTCCCGGGACATGGCACGCAGTACCCAAGATTCAGCTTGGCTGACTCTGATACTGATCCTGAATCCAACCTCTACCCTTCATAGGACTAATAGCCTCACAACACCAGACCTGCTTCCTGGTGTCCCGGTACATCTTACCCAGGTCTTTTTAATGCTGGTTACCATGCTCTGTCCTGTTTGCCTAATAATTGTAGCTCATGTTTTTATGCAGGAATAAGATTGTTGCAATAAATGCTCTGAAAGACATTTTCACATCTTTTCTTGTGTCTAATCTTGGGTACTCTGAATGACAACAGAAGGGTAGATCTGTTTCCATGATTTCCTTGGGAGTCTGGGTAAACATGTTTACAGCTGAGGAACCCATCTGGTACCCTGGTGTGTTTACGGGTGCAAATGTATGTCTTGTTAGACCACAGGATGCTGGCTCAATTAAAAAAGTGGGATGCCACATATTGGCAGAAGCATGTTATCACTATTGATAAACTCCCAAAGGCTGTTTGGAGCTCATGGACCTCTACCCAAATATAGCTTTTAACCATTTCTCAGTGGAGAAGTTTAACTACCAATTAATTACTACATTTATGTTGTTTTGGTATTCTTTTGTTTATTCGATCCTCATTCAATCGTACACTATTTTTATAAATTGGGTGGGATTTTTATTGTGTTGTGTTTAACTTTCTTGGTACTTGACTTTGACATTTGTGGAACTTTGAAACACTTTACACTTTATCTTAGGTTACGCCTGTCTGTTCTGTGCAATTGCTATCAGGACCTAACAGGTTACTTGAATTGTAACTTGTGGTGGACTACTGTTCACTCTAAATGGTAATTAATTTTCTTTCTGGTGCTTTACTTTTTCTAGATGTGTTTTTCTTTCATCTTTAAAAGTTAATATCTGTTGTTCCTCTTAAACAATTTCAGTTATTTGGTTTCTTTTGATCATTGTTTTTTATTTTTCCTAAGTTGGTTTTGTAATTTTATGTTATCATAGCCTTCATTTCTATTTATTGGTACAACTTCATTTAACACACTATTCTATTGGTAACTGCTTGCAACTTGTTCCACAACTATGAAGGCTTCAGCAGAAATTTACTCAGACATCGGTTGAGAGCTATCCAAGGAGGATTCATTAAGCTGACAAGCTATCAGATGTCTCAATTATTAATCCACTTTGTGCAAATAAATAATGGTAGGAGATATTGTTTTAGTTTTAAACCCTGAAGAAAACATCTTTAATCATGCAAAACATGAACACTTAATAGAGGAAGCAAAGCGCATAAAAAAGAGTAGATTAAAAGATTTATATGGGTTGAAAAGACATATCAAATTACCATTGTACATGTGATGGCCTGAGGAGATCATTTTCAATCTTTCTGTTGTGTGTTTGTACTTTGAAATCTAACATCCAACGTTTTTTTAGTGAAGTAGAGGGATCTTGAAGACGTTTTTGTCAATCACTGCCTAATATAGATCACATGACTCAAAGAACTTAATTTTTAAAACAGATGTATTGTGATGAGTATAAAATATTTAATTCATGTTTTTAAAATACTGACAATTCACTCACACATTTCAATATTTGATTTTGCCACACAAAACATAAACATGCAACAAAGTGATGGGGCGGTACTTGAATTAATCTAAGACCTGTGGATTTACCGGGGTGCTTCCAAGTCCATTGACTTTCAAGCACCATGCCACTTTTGATAGAACTTCTGCAAATTAGTACTGGTCCTGCTCCTCATGGGAGAAGCCCACCCTAAACTGTCTTGCTAGGCCCTCTCCAGAAGGGAAAACAAGCAACCTCAGACCAGTTTTTGCTTATTTGGAGATAATCAGCCTGACACTGTCACACAGCGAGTGAAGAGGATGTATCAGAATCTGCCCAAGTGATTGTCAGTGGCTGAATTTGGACCATTCCATCCAACATCGTATTGTCTGTTGTTGTTGACGTTCTTAGTGTGACAGGTATGCCGAGGCATGGGTCCCCTGCTCATTGTGCCATATTATTTAGGCAGTATTTCACTGATTATATCTAAGTAGTTCAAATCCAGTCTGAGGTTTTTTATGTTCTTGTCTGGAGGGGACCTCTCTTGGCAGTTCGGGCTACGCTGTTCCTCTTAGAGCTGAACCGAGACTGATTTGCACACAGCAGGTCTCTTTCTAGAATGGCACAATGGTAAAAGAAAATAATGGATTGGAATGAAGCCCGCTGCAGTTGTCAATGACCTGGATTAATGCAGGCATTCTTTTCATCACCTTGTTGTTTGTTGCAGTAGACAGCTATAAATGTAACATTTATATAGTTATTACAAGTCAAAACTTACTTCCAATGAATGTTATCACCATTTGGATCTTAATAGGAGAAAATACACCAAATACTCATATTAATATCCCAGTCTGTTACTACCTTTGACTCATAAGTGGTCATGACTTAATGAATCCATATACACACTATGATTCTAAGTATGCATTACCAGAATTAGAATTAATTTTAAATACTCATTGTTAGAAATTGGGTTTTTGGTTGGCAGTCAGGTTACCCTCTGTCCAAGCAAGATCCCTCACTCTAGTCAGGGTAAGTCACACACAATCCAAATTATCCTGTGCCCACCCTCTGGTAGCTTGGCACAAGCAGTCAGGCTTAACTTAGAAGGTAATGTGTAAAGTATTTGTGCAATAAATCATACAATAACACATTATAGCACCACAAAAATACACCACACAGTGTTTAGAAAAATATATAATATTTATCTGGATAATTGCAGGTCAAAACTAATAAAGATGCAATGTGAAATTGTAGAGATATCACTGAAAAGTGATATAAAGTGTCAAGTCTTTAAAAAGCAAACAAAGTCTCTTTCAAGCACAAAGTACCTGGTTTAAAGTGGAAAATCTCTTCAAAGGGCCGCAGAAGAAGAGATACGCGGAAAAATGGTGTGTGCGTTGATTTCTCCCCTGCACACACGGACTTGCGTCATTATTTTTCACGCGGGGAAGTCGGGCGTCGTTTTCCAGTGCGCGGATAGTCTCTTTCTGTGGTTCGCTGGATTACCAGATGTCCCGGGGTCTGTGCGTGGAATCCTAGGCTTGTCTTCCGGCTGCGAGTCGTTCCGATGGGCTGTGCGTGAAATCTTCTCCCTCACGGCAGGCGTCGCGTCGATTTCCTTTCTGGAGTCGGGCGGCGTTTGTCTAGGCGAGGCCGTGCGTCGAAGTTCCGGTCGCACCGCAGGCGTCGAGTCGAGCGGCGTCTTTCCGGATCAGCGTGCAGTGAATTTTTCACTGCAGAGCAAGTTGTGTAGCGATTATTTCACGCACAAGGCATCCAAATGAAAAAGAGAAGTCTTTTTGGTCCTGAGACTTCAGGGAACAGGAGACAAGCTCTATCCAAGCCCTTGGAGAGCACTTCAGCAGCAAGGCAAGAGTTCAGCAAGGCAGCAGGGCAACAGCAAGGCAGCAGTCCTTTGTACAAAGCAGTCAGGTGAGTCCTTTAGACAGCCAGGCAGTTCTTCTTGGCAGGATGCAAGTTCTGGTTCAGGTTTCTTCTCCAGCAAGTGTCTGATGAGGTAGGGCAGAGGCCCTGTTTTATATCCAAATGTGCCTTTGAAGTTGGGGAGACTTCAAAGAGTGGCTAAGAAGTGCACCAGGTCCCCTTTCAGTTCAATCCTGTCTGCCAGGGTCCCAGTAGGGGGTGTGGCAGTCCTTTGTGTGAGAGCAGGCCCTCCACCCTCCCAGCCCAGGAAGACCCATTCAAAATGCAGATGTATGCAAGTGAGGCTGAGTACCCTGTGTTTGGGGTGTGTCTGAGTGGATGCACAAGGAGCTGTCAACTAAGCACAGCCAGACGTGGATTGTAAGGCACAGAAAGATGTAAGTGCAAAGAAATGCTCACTTTCTAAAAGTGGCATTTCTAGAATAGTAATATTAAATCCAACTTCACCAGTCAGCAGGATTTGGTATTACCATTCTGGCCATACTAAATATGACCTTCTTACTCCTTTCAGATCAGCAGCTACCACTTCAATACTGTATGAGGGCAGCCCCAATGTTAGCCTATGAAGGGAGCAGGCCTCACAGTAGTGCAAAAATGAATTTAGGAGTTTTACACTACCAGGACATGTAAACTACACAGGTACATGTCCTGCCTTTCACCCACACAGCACCCTGCTCTAGGGGTTACCTAGGGCACACATTGGAGGTGACTTATATGTGGAGAAAGGGGAGGTTTAGGCTTGGCAAGTACTTTTAAATGCCAAGTCGAGGTGACAGTGAAACTGCACACACAGGCCTTGCAATGGCAGGCCTGAGACAAGGTAAAGGGGCTACTTAAGTGGGTGGCACAACTAGTGCTGCAGGCCCACTAGTAGCATTTAATCTACAGGCCCTAGGCACATATAGTGCACATTACTAGGGACTTATAAGCAAATTAAATAGTCCAATCAGGTATGATCCAAGGTTACCAGGTTTAAAGGGAGAGAGCATATGCACTTTAGCACTGGTTAGCAGTGATAAAGTGCGCAGAGTCTAAAAGCCAGCAAAAACAGTGTCCAAAAAGTGGAGGGAGGCAGGCAAAAAGTTAGGGGTGACCACCCTAAGGCTGTCAGGTCTAACACTCATGCTTCCATTTAATATTCAAATATATATGACATTTAGTATACATTACAAAGATACATTAATTCATTACCAAAAATTAACAGCACCTCTGCTATATAAGAGAGATCTTTGTCCTCTTACCATTGGTATTATAATGAGGGCACAGAGTCCATCTGAACATAATTATGAACTATTTGACAGTAGATAAATCAATTACCATTACAAAATACATTGCTATTAAGCACATTGTTAGAAATGGGGTCTTTGGTTGACAGTCTGGTTACCCCCTGTTCAAGCAAGGACCCTCACTCTAGTTAGGATAAAAGAGAATCACCCTCAGCTAACCCCTGCTTACCCCCTTGGTAGCTTGGCAGAGCAGTAGGCTTAACCTCAGAGTGCTAGGTGTAAAGTATTTGTACCAACACACACAGTAAGTTAATGAAAACACTACAAAATGACACAACACCAGTTTAGAAAAATAGGAAATATTTATCTAGACAAAACAAGACCAAAACGACAAAAATCCAACATACACAAGTCAAGTTATGATTTTTTTAAAGGTTTAAAATAAAAAGAGTCTTTAGGTAGTTGTAACACCACACTAGCGCTGCTAGCGTGAAAATGTACCTGGTTTGCGTCAAAAATAACCCCGCACGGGCGGTGTGCGTCGAAAATAACCCTGCACGGTTATATGCGTCGAAAACACTCGGCACGGCGATGCGCGTCGAAAAAGCCAGCCACGCGACGGTCCGAAAGTCCCGCGGCGCAGGGTGCGA
Organism: Pleurodeles waltl; assembly: GCF_031143425.1. Lineage (NCBI taxonomy): Eukaryota > Metazoa > Chordata > Amphibia > Caudata > Salamandridae > Pleurodeles > Pleurodeles waltl. Next base: position 937,066,168 of record NC_090445.1, read on the forward strand.
TCTCTCAGCCTTCGTCAGCGATGCTGCGCGTCGTTTCTCCTGCTCCGGGCGTCGATTCTCCGGTCGCGTTTCCTGCGGCGTCGTTTCTCAGCTGCGGAGCCGGCGTCGCGTCGTTTTCTCAGCCGCGATCGGATTCGCGTCGATCTTTTCTCCGCACGGCGCTCGGTGCGTGTATTTTTGTCCTTAGGCTGCCAGCCTCTCCTTTCAGGGTCCCAGGAACTGGAAGGGCACCACAGAGCAGAGTAGGGGTCTCTCCAGAGACTCCAGGTGCTGGCAGGAAGAAGTCTTTGCTATCCCTGAGACTTCAACAACAGGAGGCAAGCTCTACATCAAGCCCTTGGAGATTTCTTCTTCAAGATGGAAGGCACACAAAGTCCAGTCTTTGCCCTCTTACTCTGGCAGAAGCAGCACTGCAGGAAAGCTCCACAAAGCACAGTCACAGGCAGGGCAGCACGTTTTCCTCAGCTATCAGCTCTTCTCCAGGCAGAGGTTCCTCTTGGTTCCAGAAGTGTTTCTAAAGTTTGTAAGTTTGGGTGCCCTTCTTATACCCATTTTAGTCTTTGAAGTCACCTTCCTTCAAAGGGGACTCACACCTTCTTGTGAAATCCTTCCTTGCCCAGGCAAGGCCTCAGACACACACCAGGGGGTTGGAGACAGCATTGTCAGAGGCAGGCACAGTCCTTTCAGATGAGAGTGACCACTCCACCCCTCCCTCCTAGCAGAGATGGCTAATCAGGAAATGCAGATTACACCCCAGCTCCCTTTGTGTCACTGTCTGGTGTGAGGTGAAAAACAACCCAACTGTCAAACTGACCCAGACAGGGAATCCACAAACAAGGCAGAGTCACAGAATGGTTTAAGCAAGAAAATGCTCACTTTCTAAAAGTGGCATTTCCAAACTCACAATCTTAAAATCAACTTTACTAAAAGATGTATTTTTAAATTGTGAGTTCAGGGATCCCAAACTCCACATGTCCATCTACTCTCTAGGGGAATCTACACTTTAATCATATTTAAAGGTAGCCCCCATATTATCCTATGAGAGAGACAGACCTTGCAACAGTGAAAACGAAATTGGCAGTATTTTCACTGTCAGGACATATAAACCACATTACTATATGTCCTACCTCATCCATACACTGCACCCTGCCCTTGGGGCTACCTAGGGCCTACCTTAGGGGTGCCTTACATGTAAGGAAAGGGAAGGTTTAGGCCTGGCAAGTGGGTACACTTGCCAAGTCGAATTTACAGTGTAGAATTACACATACAGACACTGCAGTGGCAGGTCTGAGACACGATTACAGAGCTACTTATGTGGGTGGCACAACCAGTGCTGCAGGCCCACTAGTAGCATTTGATTTACAGGCCCTGGCACCTCTAGTGCACCTTACTAGGGACTTACTAGTAAATCAAATATGCCAATCATGGATAAACCACTTGCATACAATTTAAACAGGAGAGCATATGCACTTTAGCACTGGTTAGCAGTGGTAAAGTGCTCAGAGTTGAAAAGCCAACAGCAACATGTCAGAAAAAAATAGGAGGCAGGAGGCAAAAAAGTCTGGGGATGACCCTGCATAAGCAAAAGTCCAACACGACCCCCTACCAGCCTAAAGCCAGGGGAGAACAATCAATACCTTGATGTACTTCCCTGATTGGGGCGATAGAACAGGGACCCAGGCCCACAACAGCAGGGGCATGTTCCAGTTCTACGCCTTCCTGACTCCAGTTGGATCCCTCTGTCCATACTCTCAGGGCCCACTAAGCTAACCCATGGGGAACCCTTCTCCACATCTACAGACACCATCTGTGCAACACCTAACTTTACTTTGCTCACAGATGTATTGCAATGGGCAGATAGTACCACCAGGGCCAACACAGTGGTGTTGCCCACTCCACCCCCGGGGTGTGACTCTCGTCCTCCCCCCCCCAGGGGCAACTCTGTCCACCAGGACAGCAAGCCACAGTGGCCCCAGACAACTGTCAGGGATGAGAGCCCGACCTCAGGCCTCTCTAACCACTGTGACTGTGGAGAGTGGGGGGTGGTAGCCCCAGGTGCCTGGCACCCTTTGACCACTCTCTCTTCCACCAGGTCAGGGATGACAACCTGACCCTGGTCCTCCCCTCTGGGGCTCTGTAACCTCCCTGCAGAAGCGGCACCCCCAGAGTCAAAAACTGTCAGGGTGCTTGTAGAAGCAGTCCTGCACAATTCTTCCCCCAGTGCAGGGATGTTAACCTGCAACTGATCCTCCAACCTGGGGTCTGTACCTTCAGGTTGGACCAGGGCCAGGGGTGAGGCTTCCCTCCCCCTGCCCTCTCCTCTGGGGTCCTGAACCACCCAACTAGGAGTGGCCCCCCCAGAAGACAACATGGTAGGGGCACTGTTAGCAGTAGCCCCTTCCTCCAGGTCAGGGGGGACACCCTTAACCTGGCCTCCCAATCCAGGGTCTGTACCCACAGACTGGATCACTGCCTGGCAAACCAGGACTTCCTGGGGGGCATACCTATCCCCTACCAGGTCAGAGTTTACCCTCTGAACCTGGTCATCCAACCCAGGGTCACCACCCTGCGGTTGAACCACTGCCTGGCACACCAGGACTTCCTTGGGAGCACACTTACCCCCCATCAGGTCAGAGTTTACCCCCTGAACCTGATCATTCAACCCAGAGTCACCACCCTGCGGTTGAACCATTGCCTGGCACACCAGGACTTCCAGGGGGGCACACTTACCCCCCTCAAGGGACACACTGTCCCGAAGGGCCACACAAGAGTCTGGCTGGCGCAGGTCCCCTGACCTCTGCCCATCTGACAGAGTCTGGATTCCCCCCAACCCAGAAATGGTCTCACCAAGGTCATTCATGGGGGGCTCTGCTCTCAGAGCTGACCCCTGACCCTCCAGGTTCTCCACTGGGGTCCGCAACCCCCTCTCAACCCTCTGTCTGGACTTCTGCACCCCCTCACTAGGAGTGGTACTGCCAGACACCAGAACTGGTGGGACGCTGGCTACAGCCGCCCCCCCAAGTTCTCCTGACACTGTGGGGTCTCCCTCAACAGATGGCCCTATGGTACAGGCTAGGCTCCCCTCCTGGTGTTCCCGCAGGGAACCCTCCTGGACCTGGGACCGGATCTCGGGCACCTTGGGCCTCAACCCATCCCCATTCCCTCTCCTCTGAGACTGGACATGGGGTCCCTCACCCATCCCACTACACTGGGACCTACCTGGGACTCTACAATCCTTCCCTACCTCACCTGGTTGGGAACTACCTAGACCACTCCTCTCAGGAGCACCCCCAAATGCCTCTTCAGACTCTCTGGTACTCACCCAGAAGTCTGCCTCCATTGTAAGCTCCCTGGGGTCAGAGAACTCACACTCCACCTGGTGTTGGCATAGCTCTGGAAAATAAGGACTAGACATATGCTCTCCAGCAATTACATCACTCAGCCCCTCGCATGAATTAACCAAAGTACCCTTCACCCAACCATCCAGTGACTCTGCTTTGAAAAAGCACCCCACATCACCCTCCTGAGACTGGTGAGACAGTACTTGACTGTCCCTGACACTCAACCCACACTCTTCTGGGATGTTTTCACACTCCATAACCAGGACTTCTACCTGGGGGGAACCCCTCTCCCTGTCACTCTCAACTAGAGTCAGTAGAGTGTCCCTCCCACCAGTAGGAATATGACTCCCCATGCCAGTTCCCCAATCCACCTCAGGGACCCTGTGCATCACTGGAGCTACCTCATACCCCTGAACCTCCTGGCGTGTGTTAACTCCCTCCTTCAAGTAGGGCACCACCTCTCTGGGCATGTGCACTTCTGCAGCATCACTGGATATACAATTGTTGCTGCCACCATTCCAGCTGGACTCAGCCCTCATGACTTCCAGCTCTTTCAATTTAAGCTCGTAAGCATAAATCATTTTTTTAATCTCTAAGTTCCTCCTCCTTTCTTCCAACTCCCAATCGAGCTTTTTCAGCTCCCATTGGTTCTCCCTCTCTGCCTGTCTGTCCTGTAACTCTTCAGGAGTCAGACCCTTGGGTGACACCCTGCCACCCCTCCTGGGGACCCTCCCCCCAGGCGTAACAGGTTCCTCCACTACACCACTGTGTATCCTCTGCACTTCCCCCCCCATATTCTCCTCCTCTGTGTGCCTTCCAGCCTTCTTGATTGTCACCCAGGCCCTCTGTGCCTGTTGCAGCTCCCCCTCCCTGGTGGAGCTCTCAGTGGGACAGTCAAGATCTTTAAGGAACTGTTTCAATTGAGCAACTGAGTACTCCTTCAGTTTCTCCACTTCAAACACAGCTCCAGCTGTTGCATCTCCAGATTGAGACATGATGGTCACAAGTGCAAAGTTCCAAAAGGCAGAAAAAAATAATTTCCCAATGAAGTAAAAAGAATCAGTCAAGGGATCAGCAAAATCATGGAAGTAGAATAAAAAGAGTCCTTAAGAGAAAAATCAAAAGATCACCAAACAAGTAGTATGTGGTCACGTAGTGGTCTGAGATCAAAACAGTAGTGTACACTTAATTACTGTATGTCAAGTACAAATACAAGTCCAATCCCGACCGCTGGTCACCAATGTTAGAAATGGGGTCTTTGGTTGACAGTTTGGTTACCCCCTGTTCAAGCAAGGACCCTCACTCTAGTTAGGATAAAAGAGAATCACCCTCAGCTAACCCCTGCTTACCCCCTTGGTAGCTTGGCAGAGCAGTAGGCTTAACCTCAGAGTGCTAGGTGTAAAGTATTTGTACCAACACACACAGTAAGTTAATGAAAACACTACAAAATGACACAACACCAGTTTAGAAAAATAGGAAATATTTATCTAGACAAAACAAGACCAAAACGACAAAAATCCAACATACACAAGTCAAGTTATGATTTTTTTAAAGGTTTAAAATAAAAAGAGTCTTTAGGTAGTTGTAACACCACACTAGCGCTGCTAGCGTGAAAATGTACCTGGTTTGCGTCAAAAATAACACCGCACGGGCGGTGTGCGTCGAAAATAACCCTGCACGGTTATATGCGTCGAAAACACTCGGCACGGCGATGCGCGTCGAAAAAGCCAGCCACGCGACGGTCCGAAAGTCCCGCGGCGCAGGGTGCGATCTCTCAGCCTTCGTCAGCGATGCTGCGCGTCGTTTCTCCTGCTCCGGGCGTCGATTCTCCGGTCGCGTTTCCTGCGGCGTCGTTTCTCAGCTGCGGAGCCGGCGTCGCGTCGTTTTCTCAGCCGCGATCGGATTCGCGTCGATCTTTTCTCCGCACGGCGCTCGGTGCGTGTATTTTTGTCCTTAGGCTGCCAGCCTCTCCTTTCAGGGTCCCAGGAACTGGAAGGGCACCACAGAGCAGAGTAGGGGTCTCTCCAGAGACTCCAGGTGCTGGCAGGAAGAAGTCTTTGCTATCCCTGAGACTTCAACAACAGGAGGCAAGCTCTACATCAAGCCCTTGGAGATTTCTTCTTCAAGATGGAAGGCACACAAAGTCCAGTCTTTGCCCTCTTACTCTGGCAGAAGCAGCACTGCAGGAAAGCTCCACAAAGCACAGTCACAGGCAGGGCAGCACGTTTTCCTCAGCTATCAGCTCTTCTCCAGGCAGAGGTTCCTCTTGGTTCCAGAAGTGTTTCTAAAGTTTGTAAGTTTGGGTGCCCTTCTTATACCCATTTTAGTCTTTGAAGTCACCTTCCTTCAAAGGGGACTCACACCTTCTTGTGAAATCCTTCCTTGCCCAGGCAAGGCCTCAGACACACACCAGGGGGTTGGAGACAGCATTGTCAGAGGCAGGCACAGTCCTTTCAGATGAGAGTGACCACTCCACCCCTCCCTCCTAGCAGAGATGGCTAATCAGGAAATGCAGATTACACCCCAGCTCCCTTTGTGTCACTGTCTGGTGTGAGGTGAAAAACAACCCAACTGTCAAACTGACCCAGACAGGGAATCCACAAACAAGGCAGAGTCACAGAATGGTTTAAGCAAGAAAATGCTCACTTTCTAAAAGTGGCATTTCCAAACTCACAATCTTAAAATCAACTTTACTAAAAGATGTATTTTTAAATTGTGAGTTCAGGGATCCCAAACTCCACATGTCCATCTACTCTCTAGGGGAATCTACACTTTAATCATATTTAAAGGTAGCCCCCATATTATCCTATGAGAGAGACAGACCTTGCAACAGTGAAAACGAAATTGGCAGTATTTTCACTGTCAGGACATATAAACCACATTACTATATGTCCTACCTCATCCATACACTGCACCCTGCCCTTGGGGCTACCTAGGGCCTACCTTAGGGGTGCCTTACATGTAAGGAAAGGGAAGGTTTAGGCCTGGCAAGTGGGTACACTTGCCAAGTCGAATTTACAGTGTAGAATTACACATACAGACACTGCAGTGGCAGGTCTGAGACACGATTACAGAGCTACTTATGTGGGTGGCACAACCAGTGCTGCAGGCCCACTAGTAGCATTTGATTTACAGGCCCTGGCACCTCTAGTGCACCTTACTAGGGACTTACTAGTAAATCAAATATGCCAATCATGGATAAACCACTTACATACAATTTAAACAGGAGAGCATATGCACTTTAGCACTGGTTAGCAGTGGTAAAGTGCTCAGAGTTGAAAAGCCAACAGCAACATGTCAGAAAAAAATAGGAGGCAGGAGGCAAAAAAGTCTGGGGATGACCCTGCATAAGCAAAAGTCCAACACACATGCTTTAAAATGATGTCTGGAAGCTGTGAAATCATGGACGTACTACAGGTTTTTTGGAATTGAATGAAATTAATGTGATGTCACTGTATTACAAAAGATGACCAAACATATTACCTATTGCAATAGTCTATACTCCAAGATGTAAGAAGAACTCTCAGGTCCAGATTTAATAAGGCTTTGTGCTGGTGATAGCAGGATGCAAAGTGGTGTTTGCTATTTACTATCCAGTGAAAAATAAAGGCCTCATTTACGAGGCCCTAGTGGCACACAGTGCCACAGGAGTGTGATTTTTTGACACTCTGTTGGCTCAGTGTGCCAGTCCATATTTACAAGGACACACAAAGCCAACTTGCATGGCTTTTCAAGGCCTTGTAAATATGAACCCCTTTCACGCATAACACTGCGTGAAATGGGTGATCCCTGGGTGTTGCTTGGGGTGTTCACAAGTAACACCCATGCAACCCGAAGGAATCTGAAGCATTTGCATATTTACAAGTTGAGGAATGTGTCAGATTCCTACACCATCTTGCAGCACACACAGAGACAGGGGAAAACACCTCTTTTGATTGTTTTTGTGCAGGAAGGACCTTCCTGCACAAAAACAATCATCCCCACAACACAAGCATCCTTGCACCATAGTGCAAGAGTGTCTGCATTGGCACATGGCATCAATTTATACACCTACGCAGGGAAGAGGGCAGAAACGTCCCATATACTTTAGATGCAGTGCATTTCTACCCTATCCCGTTGGCGTAGCAAGGCACTTGCTGCGGTTCCGTGCGCCACAGTCCTCATAAATGACGCCATACGTTTTTCACTGGAAATGTGAACTTTTTTAAAAGAAAAAACTGTTTTTAACTTCTTTGTGTCATTTTGCTTCATCGTGTCAAGACTGAATAAGGTGTATTGTTTGCCAAAATGAAAGATAGACAACAACACCAAATATTCATCTGAACCAAATGAGTTATGATGGAAAAGTACTTCACATAGGAACCTGGGAAAAATGGGGGCAAAGGAAAAAGGCACGAGAAACAATGGTTAGGAATGGTGAAACAGCAGTCAACATCTTTACTGAACCACCACCGTGTAATCCTGACAAACAGACAAAAGAACAAACAAATAGCATAGTGGCACTCTTATGATGAAACAATGTTATAACAATTATGGTCAAAAGTTTATCTCTCACTTGGTGGATGAGTGATGCAATTATCCTCGCCCGACTGGGATAAATGTCCAGAGCCATACACACTGAGGAGCAGCAAGGTGGACAGTTGCTAAATCGCAGCAGGATCGGGAGAAAAGTACAAAGGGTTTGAGAAAGGTTGAAAGGCTATATAACCAAGGAGAGAAGGCAGGGGCTGGGAGAAAAGTGAGGAAGGAAATAAGGCAAGGAACCGATAAAGGAAGAAAGTAAAGTGCGAGGGTGCAATGATGGGTAACAAATTTGAGCAAAGGCAGAACAGAACTGAAACAACTGGAAGACGTTGTAAAGAGTTTAGCACACTGGTTCTTAACCTGTGGTCCGAGGCCCCCTGGGGGTCCACGAGGCCTACTCATGGGAACCGAAGAAACCAAATTAACTATTATTAAATGTATTACATTAAAATGAATAAAGTATATGGAAAATGTAAAAAAATGTCTATATTTGACTGTGAATTGAGCAAAATATTTCAATGTTTGAGCATTTGTTATTGTACACTTGTTTTTTGAATGTTTGTATATTGTTTTGAAGTTTAAATCTTTAGAAATTGCTTAGGCCGGGGCTCCCCGGCTTCCAATAATGACATTGTGGGGGCTTCATGGTTTGCAGTAATGATTTAGCGGGGATCCACAGAAGTCAAAAAGTTAAGAACTGCAGCTCTAGCCAATGTAAATCCTCCCTTACATAATGGCTCTACCCCTTACTGCATTAAGGAAATGTACACTAAAGCACAATGGAAATGCCATAACGTTTAAATAAATGCTGCACAAAGGTACATTACATTTTAAGTCATATTCGATAGGAATTTCGCATTGTGTAAGTAAAACGTGGCTTAGAAGAAGAGACCAATTTGATGGGAATACAACCTGTCTGCCCTGCTTAGAACACTGTGAGGTGATGGACCACAGTACTAATCAAACAGTCAACATTTAAATAAAGGAGAATGACATGGAATGTCAAATAAAGAGTGATGGATGGCTGTCATCCGACTCTCTCTCTCATTTCTGGCAAGTGTTTTTCAGTGGTGCAAACACTGCAAATGAATCATGCAATTGTTATGCATTTTCTATTTTCGTACAAATGAAAATTTCAATTTACTTTTCATTGCATTATTAAATGCAAAGTGCTTATTTATTTCAAAATAGTATCTAATAAACAATTCAGATTTAGTGTCGGCCTGTCTGAACTCACACAGAGCATTATTCTATTTCCACTTACAAGAGGAATTTAATTTCGAATCTTTCTGGGATTAGATGATTTAAGGAGATTTTATTTTTCATTTTATAGCGACATATAGCATTCAACATAATATAAAAGTGAAATGATCTCCTCAAAACAAACATTTGCAAGCCAAAAGACCTGTATTACTTTAGGTGTGCATATTGGATGGATGCATGGAAACAACGATGGGGTGTGGGGGTGTATGTGGATAAATAGATGGAAGGTAGTGGATGGGAGCATAGGTTGATGAGTGAAAGTTTGGGTGTTACTGATCTGATGAATGCTGGGTAGAATTAATTAATGCATTGTTGGAAAATGGGTTATTGGTAATGGCAGGTACGTACCTACACTTAGCAATAGGCCACTAACCTCCACTTAGGTCCAGTTAGGTCTCAGTAAATTAAACCCAGCTCAACCCTTGGTAGCTTGGCAACGAGCGTCAAGGATTAATTTAGGAGGCAGAGTGTAAAGCATTCGAATATCACAAAACAGTAATTAAATAAAACACAGGAAACAATCCAATCCGACCTCCTGAAACTCTTCTCCGGATACGCGTTGCGGGAGCCCTATGTGGAGATTTTTACCTTCGGACTTAGTCGTTTTTTTCGAGGTGAAAATCCTTCGACTGGGGTAAACCTGGATCTTAATCTGACGTCCTTGGAGCCCTCCTTGGATACGCTGGCTGGGAGGTCCAGGTCAACTTTCTACATTCGGACTTAGTCTCTTTTCTGGAGATTTTCTGCACCGGGACGAACTCGCAAATCAGGCCGGGTTGCAGTTGAGGCAAGCCGGCTAGAGTTGCCGCGGCGGGTCGGTTCCTCTACGGAGCTTTTTCTCCAAACTTCTCCAAACTTCTGGATCTTCTCCCAGATGTTCCTTTAATGTTCTTTTGGGGTCCACAGCTCACCCCAAGGCTCCAGAAGCTCTGAGATGATCCTTGGGGGTGTGGACTACAACTCCCAGAATGCACCTGGCGCAAATTCCTTTTTGGCCACTGGACAGTGGTCAGCTGGTTGATTTCTTCAGGAGTTGGTGCAGGAGACTCTGGTTAGCAATTTTTCACCTGTAGCAAACAGGGAGTCCCTCCTTAAACCAGTTGAAGCCAGGCAGAGTCCTTCTTGTGGTGAAACCCAAGTGTGCAGCTGGTGCAGTCCTTCAGAGTGCAGGTTCCAGGTGCAGGCCAGGGGTCCAGCAGGGCAGTCCTTCTTCTCCTTTGGTTCTTCCTTGTTGGAATCTGATGGGGATCTGAGGTGTGGGTGCAAGTCTGCCAGTTTTATCCTTGCTTCTGGGTGAAAAACAGGGGGCTCCTGGTTCTCCAATCAGGTGCAGGGTCCTTCCCCCTGTGATGACCACTTCCTGAGAAGTGTGGCAAAAATCAATCCCAGGAGGCAACATTCCTCAAAAATCCATCATGGCTGAAAATTATTTTTGGTGGTTACAACTGGCTGAGCCCACCCACTGGTATGGCTAAAAATCATAAACACACCCCTCTCCTGCCCTCTCCTAATCTAATCAAGGGGGCACCTAGTTGTCTGGGGTTGCAGGATGTGGGGGTGTTGCTGGGTTGCTCCAAATGTCCTTCTCTGCCTTTGAAGACCAGTTTGGCAGCCCTCCCCCTTCCTGCCTCACCATCTGCTGAGGGGAGATCCCTGTGAAGCCAGGCCAGGCTGCCAGAGGCTGGTCAATCAGAGCACAGCAGCAAAAACAATGCAGGGCCGAAATTGGCAACTTTTCAGGTAAAGTTTAAAACTCTTTACCTGAACAAGTTATATTAAATCCAACATCTGGAAGTTGTGGGATTTATTATAACAATTAATTTGATACCACACTCTTTGTATCCGTCACATAAGGGGACTTTCAAAATTAAAATATAGTCTCCCCATTCTAGCCTATGAAGGCCATTCACTACAATGAGGAAAAAACAAATTTGGCTGTTTTTACCTCACCAGGGCTTACAAAACTATTTTTATAATGTCCCTGCTTATAGTTACATGGCACCCAGCCCTAGGGGCACATAGGGCACACCTTAGGGGTGACTTAGATGTAAAAATAAGGTAGTTTTAGACTTTGGAACTACTTTTAATTCCAAAGTCGAATTTGCAGATAACTTTAATTTAAAAGCAGCCAGCAAGGCAGACCTGCCTTTAAAATGACACTGGGCACCTCAGCAGTGCACCTATGGGTGCACTACCTATGCTGTGGTCCCTAAACCTACATGCCCTACCATATACCAGGGACTTATAGGTAGGTTAACTTAGCCAATTATAATTAGCCTAATTTGCATATCCACTTTACACAGAGCACTGGCCCTGGGACTGGTAAGCAGTACCCAGGGCACAGCCAAGAGTCAGTAGCCACCAGTACCTGTCCAAAAAGTGTGGGGGTGACCAGGGCAAAAAGGAGGACTTTTCTACATGCATGGATGAGTGTGGAAGTGCAAATGAGTGTGACCGAACAAGAGGGATGAACCTTCAGCCAGGAGAACTGACTGAAAGCCATAGGTTTCTGAAATTCTTTGAGGAATGCTCTCTCTGTTCAACCCTATCCTTTTTAGGATGATAAACATATTTTGTGCTGTGCTACTGCAGCTGATTTTAAAATTGATGAATTACATGGACTCCCAACTTTTTTCACTCATAATGCCCTTTTTTAACATGGCATTTATCAAGGGTGATAGTCCTTCTATCACTTCAGGTGTCATGTGATAAGGTGGTATTGTACAAAAGACTGCATCTGGTTTTATGTTTATTCTGACTGGTTCAACTCCTTTGATTAGTTTGATATTCTTTCCTGTGAAAACCCATACTTCTGGTTTCACTTTCTGAATTAAGTCTGCAGGTAAATCCTTTGTCATTAACACTAGGTAGATCCCTGCTGTCTCTTGCTGCCAATTTTGAAATCTACGTCCTCAGAATGAGTCTGGGCTTCCACTCCTTGTGGGTAACAATAAATGGTGCAATTCACCTTGCACATAAAAATTCTCTCCTGAGCAGGTTAGCAGGACTTGAATTGCACAGCACAAACTGAGGATTCTCTTCAAAGGATCCTATTTTTACAGGTGCTTCTTTTGAAATCGGGTTAGTAATTTGTCTATGTGTAACTATCACAACGTATATCTATTTTCCCAAGAGGGGTGGGTCTAGTACTTCCACTGTTTTTACAGTGGAATGGGTAGATCCTGTGTCAATCAGAAATTATACTTGGTGGTGATTTACATCACCTTCTACAAATGGTCCACGCTGGTCTACTGCTAAGACTGCGCCAAGCACGCAATCTACCTCCCCTCTCAGGCACCATCACTGTGGCACACCTGAGTCTAACATCTCATTATTGAACATAGGAATCTGCTAACCTGTGTTTTGATTTTGAACCTGCATCACATTTCCATTCACTTTAGGTAACTGTTTCTGACTTAATCTTGCATTATTCACAATTGGCTCACAATAGGTGCTTTTGGCATGGGTACCATTTGAGTTTGATTTTGCATCAGCATATGTATTTGTCTCATATTAGCATTTGGCACTTGCATTTGATTGACTCCCTGTGTCTGATTATTGACATTTCCATCTGCATTTATCCTACACTTGCACTTCCAGTGCCCAAACACTTTTACACAGGTGACAAGGTGTCATCTTCTTCAGAGTTGCAACATTAACACCTGTACATGGATCAATCGGAGTACCTCTACCTCTTCCTTAAGACACCAACATTCCTCCTTGCACATTCTGCATCCCTGTTTAAAAACCACCTGCTTGTATTCCACTCACACCTTGAACTACTCTACCATTTTCCACAAATGGTTGATTCTGAAAACCTCGTTGCACATACATAGTCTGTGCATCATAAACTTCTAATTAAGCTTATTCTATTTCACCTCTTGCTCATCACTGCAATACTGTGCATATTTCAAAATCTCATCCAAAGAGTTAGTCTGCCAGCAAATCACACTCTGTTGTATGTTCTGACAAATCTCAGGACTCAGACCAACTACAAACAGTGTAATTATAAAAATCCCATATCTGTTGAGTCGAGATGAGTCTGTCCTGTGTATTGCAGAAATGCCTTCCTCAACCTTTCATAATACTCATGCAAATCTCCTTGACTTCCTGTTGCAGTTGGTTCAATTTTAAATAATTGAAATCCTTAGGGGGAACTCTCAGAAATGTTTTTGCCTCACTTTACTTAGTCAGCACCACATTTGAAAGTGCATTTGTAATAGGATCTCTTTCTGGTTCTGCACCTGGCCACTGAACAGCAATCATACAGTCCACCCATAAATCTCGCAAAACCACAATATCAAAGAACCTATTTAAATCTACCCATAGTACATTTGAGATCTTAACAAATCTCCCAACTTGTGTATACTACTGCATTGGACTTTCTTTCAATTTTGGAAAATTGTTCATAAATGATGCAAGGTATCCCCTACTCCAGAGAACATGTAAATACCTGCTTCCTGGTATCTCCCTTAAAGAATATGATGCAGTTGTCTTTCTTTTCTTAAAGTAATGCTTATTTGCTTTTCCCCTCAGCCTCTTCTACCTGTTTCTTTTTCCTTTCCTGTTTTTCAGACCATCTATACTCATATTTGTCAGTCACTCCATTTGCATACACATTTTATTAATTCTGTGAGATGAAATCACATTCCTAAAGAATGCATGTTTTCAATTGATTCATCATCTAATTGCACCCTGAAACTTCTCTGTAATGCTACACTTTTGGAAATTTTAACCTCATATTTATTTGCCCATTCAGTTAATCTGCCATAAACACTCATAGCTTTTTTAATAATTTCTTCACAAATAAATAAAAAAAAATTCTTGACAGTGATTTATACTACCAACATCCAAACATCCTCTAATAATTTCTCCTAAGTCGAGTTGCAATTTGGACACATTTAAAGGTCTCTCCTTTTCAGGAGCTGGGCTGGTTTCTTAACTTGAGCTACTGCTCTGTCTCTCTGCATCCTCAGCTTTTAAACAATTCCTAGCAGCTTCTTCAAACCACAGAGGAAACAAGCCACCTTCTAAATTACATTCTCCTGGTCAGTTTGTGTTGTGAAAACAAATTCCTTCCCTCTTGTAGGGCTTGAATGGTCTTTGGTGGTTTCCATACCACAACCTGTGAGTTCTGTGATGTCGGGATGAACCCCTTTACTGATGTACCCCCTAGATGGATGCTGAACCACTGTAGCTGGAGTATGAAAGACCTGTGCATGCACTGTTTGCGGTCTAATAATTTAATTAACCTGTGCTGGAGTTGATACTACAGTAACTTGCGCATCCATTTGTATTATCTGGTGAGATGTACTAATTTTTGCTGGAGCATTTACAACTGCTTGTTAAGTTATAGGCTGTGAAAATACCAGGCTGTGCAACAATTGGTTGAGCTATGAATGTCTATGATACAATCCGCTGAGTCAATACAGGTTGTATATTTGCAGGCTGTACTACTTGCAACGGGCTAGTAATTTGCAAAAAACCTGGATCTGTTGGAGCCCTAGCTATGGTCATATTATTACTAATTAAGTTCCATCATTTGGCATAAGACCCACATATGGTGGCGGTCAAGTAGCTAAGAGCTAATCTAATATATCATCGACCGAATCAGAATCAAATTTCGTTTCAATTTTTACTTCTTTATCCCCTTCAACCCTTTTCCTGACATGATTTTTAGAATCTTTAATTTTTGTGTTTTCTTCTTTTGTAAATCAGGATATAATCTAGTACCTTCTACTATACTCTTCCTCCATACCTGTGCTTGTTCATTCCAAAATGCCTCTGCATGATTTCTCATTGCCCTTTTAGTTGTTTTTTTGACATTTTTCTCTGTCCTTGAATCGTGCCTTTTTCTCCCATGAACTAAGTGATTCAAATAGTGTAGGTCGAGAAAGTGGCTTAATTTCATGTGATAATTTGCAGGTGATCGCTATATTAAATGTCCCCTATCTAGGGAAACTGAATGACCCTTCTTTTTCACTGATCTTGCACCATTGAGAAAGTCAAATGTATGTATGTAAACCTTCCTCAGTCACCATATGATATGCTGGGGTATGCTCAGGAGTTGTTTCCTCGCCTTCTCTAACTCAAACCATTACATCACCTCTCAGTAGACTCCTCAAAGTTTTGAAAAACCTTTCAATATTCAGAATTAGAACATGTCAAATGTTTTGAAATTGTTCCGTATACGTCAAAACACAGAACCCGTTTTATCAAATCACAATTCAGCTTAGTAATTGAGTCAACCAATTAGTTTGCAAATTTTGCTGAGATTCAATCAATCACAGTGAAACATTAAACCAACTGACCAATACCAGCGAAGCACAATATGACACAGCACCTCACTCCTTGCAGCAGTTCACCATCCTTTACAATTTTCTCCTCAATGAACGAAAGACAAATCTAATAACTAAGCAACCTAAAAATACATCAATCTTTGCTTCATCTAAAGAAAAAAATATTAGCATAAATCAACAAAGGGACTAGGTTTTACACCTTCCGATTCTCAATTGAGAATAACTTTTCGCTCACAATGATGAGTTCTCAACCTGCAGAAAATCACCTATTCAGTGTTGTGTCACCTTTGTGCATCAGGTTTCAACAACCCCTAAATAAATTTAGTACAATCACAAGAGATTATCACATCCCTATCTGTGTGCAAAGTCGATAACTTCTCACAACTTACACTTCTTTTAGCAGACAAGAATACCTAGACCACTTCCTAGTCCAGTAACCTCTTCATCTCTTTGACAGATCTCATAAAAAATAAACCAAAATGCAAATGTGAATCAAAACATCATAATAATATTTTCAATACAAATTACAATCAGAGTATGCACAATTTTGATGCATGAACCCTATTGATACACACATCGATTTCACCAATTCTTCAACCGCAATCTGCAAACACTTCAGAAACTGCACCTCATCAGTTTTTGCAGTCTAGTTCTGGGCACTCAGGCTTTTGTCTAAATTTGGGCATTTTTAATTTTTGCAGCTTGTTTCCCTAACCATACTAACCTTACCTCTGCAACCAACTTCTTGGGAGAGTGGAGAATCCTAAAATTAAGAAATGTGCCGCACCTCTTAAATGGCCAAGAGGGCATCTTGGGTATCGGTTGTAGGTGCCACCTCATAGGAATTAAGATTAAATGAATTATAAATTTAAAACTGTTCACGTGTGTACTTAAAGTTATTTTACATTTATAATGCACTTAATTTAAAAATAAAATAACATTAAACTTCTAAACTTAAACAAAAATAAAGCTTTTAAATTAAATAAATATATAATGTCTCTAGAAGCCCAAAACATCTGTCTCTTTACCTTGTCTTCAGGAGAAGTACACTCTGATGCCAGTCGCAGGTTCAGAACCTGTGAGGCAGCTCTTGGGGATCAGGACGTGTTTCTGCAGAGTTCTGCAGCATGGCTTAGGGAGGTCCAGACAGGTCCAGTTTGTACTGATCAGCTGGGCAGTTACAGGGGCCCTGTGGTGAAACAGGAGGTCAGCCAACTGACCCTTGGATTCTGGGGAGCCTGGGCTCAAGGCAAGCAGCTCCAATCTACCTTCTTCAGACAGTAGGGCAGTCCTCCTTCTGAATTATCCACATGTCCAGGAGTGTTCTGATGAGAGTCACTTTTATACCTCATGCCTGCCTTTGCGTAGGGGAATTGGCTGACCTACCCTTAAAACTGGTTCTGGTAAGTTCTTTCCTTCCAAGGGTACTGACTCTAAACTGTATAGGGTGACAAAGGCAAGGACAGGTCAGGTGTCAGGTTCCTTTGTGAGTGCTGCAGGTAAAGTCCTTTGAAGTATACCTCCCTAGCCATCCTGTTAGAAAGACCCCCTCCTACCACACCTAAGCCTCTTTTCCCTCTATGTCTGGAAGTAATACAAAAAAACACCACAGGAGAGCAATTCCCTGGAACTGGCAAAAAGGCACAAATGGTTTAGAAAGAACAATGTTAACTTTCTAGAAGTGTCAATTTCAAAATTGTAACTTAAAATCTGACTTTAAAAGGGCTTTATATCACAATTCATTTGATTGTAAACTGCATGTAGCTATTGGGTCTCAACCTGATGTTATTACTTATTAAGTGTAATAAGATAACCCAGTGTTATTTTACATATATATGTAAGGACATCGAGGGGTATGCACTACACTGTAATGCACTGCATACCCCTCGGTGCCCTCACATAATTATGTAAGGGCATCAAGGGGAATACAGTGCACTACAGTGCACTGCATACCACTCAGTGCCCTTACTTAAGTATCTAGGGGCACCGAGGGGTATGCAGTGGAAAGGATACCCCTCAATGCCCTTACATACTTATGTAAGAGCAATGAGGGGTATGCACTGCACTACAGTGCACTGCATATCCCCTAATGTCCTTGCATACTGATGTAAGGGCAACAAGGGGCATGTGCTGTACATTGTGGTGCCCACTCTGCCTCTCACAGAATGCAGCACACAAAGAAAGAGGAAACAACAAGTAGAAATAAAGTAATTTCTCCTTGTTGCACCTGCCCTGGGAAGCGTACCGTTTTGATGCATTCCCAGGTTTACAGATTCTTGTAAATCTGTGAATGTGTCAAAACCCATGGGTGTTGTGTGGGAACACACACCACAACACCCATCCAATGCCTCCCTGATGAAGTGTGAGGCAATTCAGTGACTTGCTCCACGTTGCTTTACATCATATCTATGATGCCATGAAAAGCCACACACACTGGCTTTGCATAACCACATAGGTATGGGTTTGCATTCTGCGCTGCTGAAGCATCACAAAATGTGACACACCAGTGGGGCCAGGGGCTTGAAAATATGCCCCATGATGATATCTGTTGTTGGAATACTTTTATGAAATTTCGAGTTATCTCACAGTATTTCGTGGAAGTACCTCGGTATATAGTGATGACTAGTTATTATGTTTTATAAAAGTTAAAGGCAGCCATATTGTTTTAAGTATAATTTGGCTGTGTTCTTCATTACACCTTCAGCCATAGGTCTAATGGTTTTCTCTTACCAGTCATACTGTATATTCCTGTCTCATTACACCTACATCAGGACACACACTTTCAAGCTATGTCTGTTTCGATTACCATACTCCACTCTATGCCACTCTCCTCTGTGCTACTCCACTAAACATCACTCCACTCTATTACACTCTACACCACTCCACACTACATTCCTCCATTATATGCCACTCCACACTGCGCTAATCCACTGTATGCCACTGCACGCTACGCCACTCCATCCCACAGCACTGTACACCACTCAACTGTATTCTATTACACAATAGGCCACTCAATTCTATGAAATTGCAGTCTATGCCACTCCACTGTATGCCCCTCCACTCCATGCTATTCCAGTGTATGCTATTCCAATGTACGCAAATCCCCTCTACAAGTCTAGACTTTTCGCAATTCTACTCTATGCCACTACACTGAAAGTTAAGTTCATGTCCACCATTACACTGTACACTATTCCACTGTATGTCCCTCCACTTTATGCCAGTTCACTAAATGCCACAGCACTATATGCTACTGCCATCTGTGCCACTCCACTGTGTGCCATTACACTGTACACCATCCATTCTATGCCACTCCACTCTATGTCTAGGCCACTCTAATGTGTACTATTACACTGTACACCACTATGGTCTACCATGCTCTACACTCTATCACGCTTTCCTCTACAACACCCTACTGTACAATATTAATCTCTACAGCATTCCACTCTATTCTACTCCACTCTATGTCACTCCAGTGTATGCTATTCCAATGTACGTTACTACACTATACTTCACTGTACTCTACGCTACTCCAGTCTATGCCACTCCAGTTTACCCTACTCTAGTCTATGCTATTCCATTGTATGCAACTCCAGTGTATGGCATTACAGTCTATGCTATCTCTCTCTATGCCACTCCACTCCATGACTACTCCAATGTATGGTACTACACTCTACGCTATTCCACTGTATGCAAGACCACTCTTGCCACTCCACAGTATGACATTTCACTCTATGCCACACCACAGTACCACACTCCACTCTATGCTATTCTACTATATTATGCTAATACACTCCAGCTCACTCCAATGAATACTGCTCTACTCTATGCCAATGCACACTATGCTACTCCACTGAACACTATTACACTCTATCTCATTCCATTCTACACCACTACACTTTTCGCCACTCCACCATAAGCTATTCTATGTACTCAACACCACTCTATGCCACTACACTCTACAACATTCCAATGTTTGTTATCCCGCTGTATGTTACCCCACTCTATGCCACTCCACTGTACACCACTCCACTATCCAACTATACACTATTCCACTATATGCAACTACACTCTGCACCTCTCAACTCTTCAGTATCCAACTCCACTCTTCTCCACTCCCCTGCATGCCTCTCCCCTATATGTTATTAGACTGTACCCTACTCTACTGCACCCCACTCCACTTTACATCCTCCACTGTATGCCACTACACTATTTGCCACTCTACTGTATACTATTGCAATCTAAATCACTCCACTCTACACCACTCCAGTGTAAGCCACTACACTGTTTGTCATTTCACTCTATGCTACTCCACTGTACTCAAAGTCAGTGTATTCTAATCTACTGTATGCTAGTCCACTGTATGCTACTCCACTCTACACCACTTCCTTGTATACCATTCCACTATACACCACTCCACTCCACTCTATGCTACTCCACTCTATGCCACTCCACTTTATAATATTCCATGGTACGACTCTCCACTGTACGCTAGTCAACACTATGTCATTCCACTCAATGTCACTCCACTATCCACCACTTCACTGTATGCCAGTACATTGATCTTCTCTCCACTCTACGCTGCTCCATTCTGCACCACTCAACTCTACAGCACTCCATTGCATGCTATTCAACCATACACCAAACCACGCCACTGCAGTCAACACTGCTTCACGGTACACCACTCCATTCTATGACACTGTACTCTACACTATTCCACTGTAACTAACTCCAATCTACAATAATCCATTCTGTGCTATTCCACTCTGTGCCACTTCACTCTACACTGCTCCACTGTACACTATTGCACTGTATGCTACTCTACTCCATGCCACTCCACTGTTCGTACTCCAATCTACGCCACTTCACTTTGCCCAACTTGACTCCATGCCACTCCACTGTGCTCCACTCAACAACATTATAGTCCACTCAACAACAGTTTACACACTTCTATTATACCATACTATACTCCACTGTAAAGCACCACCCTGTACAACAATGTTCTCTTTTCAATAGAAATATAAAACACTCTACTTTACTTTATGACACTGTATACCTCTCTATACACTCAACACTACTCCCTCTACGCCCCTCCCTAAGTTAATATATTCTACTCTATTTGACAGTAATCACTGTACTCTGCTTGTACTCCATGGCACTCCACTGTATGATACGCTATTCCACTCAACTTTATGACATTCTACCCCACTCCACTATACCATAAGGTGCTGCACTGTTCTCTACTCCACACACTCCACTGTACAACACTTTCATCCATTCTGTGATGCTGTACTCTACTCATCTCTATGACACCGTCTGACTCTCTACAACACACCCTCCATTCCAATGTACCACACACCACTCCACAACACCTTACTCCGCTGTATACTAAGCCATTCCACTATACTTAAATTCATGACACTGTACTCTAGAACACACCACTCCTCTCTATGCTACGCTTCTCCACTCCACTCCACTCCACTGTATTCTACTCCACATTGCCCACTGTACCATACTCTATTCCATTCTATGTAAATCCACTCTACAAGACTCTAGTACACTGTGTGCCACTATAAACACTGTACTCCACAATATGCCCATACATCACAGTGGAAAGCACCTACACCACAGTGGATAGCACTCTACTGCACTCTACAACACTTTCTAACACTCTGCGATACCCATTCTACTGTTCTGTACAAGACGCCACTTCAGTTTATAAAACTTCACTTGACACTAAACTATTCCTGCCCACTCTAGTACACTCCACGCTACTGTACTATACAACACACCACTGCACTGTATAACGATTTACTCCACTGAACGCTATGCCACTCCACTATATGCCATTTCACTCTAGACTAATCCACTGTACTCTATTTCAGAGTATGACAAGTTTACTGTGTGCCATTCCACTATATGCCACTCGACTGTACGACATTCGACTGTACTCCATTTTACTCTACACCACCCCACACTAGCCCACTTCACTGTACTTCCCTCCACTCCACTCCAGAACACTTCACTCTTCATCACTGCACTTTACACCACGCTGTTTCTATAAACTGTTCTACTGTACACCACTCCCCTGTAACACACTCTTCTGTACTACTCTCTATGACAGTACACTCTGCTAAAGTACACTCTATGATACTCTCCTTCACTCTACAGTACCACACTCCACTTAATACACTGCACTCAATGACAGTAAATTCTATGATTTGGAGCGCATTTAATTAAAAATAAAAAAAACATTATATTCAGAGAAACAAACAAGGTTAAATCTTTGTTACGATTAGGAAAACATTACTTATTCTTTCTATACAAACCAAACTTAAAATACACTAACATTTCAAATTCTAAAGTTATAGTAACACCTTAAATTTATAAATTACGCACCACCTTCAAATTAATATAACTTTATTCTATATTTGAAAACCAAACTAAACTTTGAAAAAATTAAATTGTAAACTCATACCTCATAATTTATGCAGCACCTTCAAATTATTATAACTCCATACATGGTATGTCCAATGAGGTAGTCACACTACATTAACTAATAGTTAAAAAATAACATACACAACACATCTTCAAGGGCACAACAGATATCATAGCTATCTACCCGGATTTTGAAGTTTATATATAAATCACTTTACTTTCATTGCACAAATAACAACTGGTCATTCAACCTAGAAAGAACAATACATACATAAGACAATGCAAAGATCTTTGCCAACATCAAACTGACTTTACTTAAACATTAACCCACAAAAACCACCACTAAATTATTGTTAGAAAACATTCCTAAACACTACCTCACAAGAAACCCTACTGAATGATGATGCTTTTGAAACCATAAGAGAAGGCACCCTCGTCAAGAAATTGTTACATGTAATACTAACTGTATAAACTATAAAGCACACTAAAAATCCCAAGAACATGACACAATATTGCAATACATAATATGAAATTAACTTTGTAGGCTTGTGTCTGGACTCCCTTATCAAACACTGCTTCCTGGTAATATTGTCAGACTTCCTTTCTTGTATTGTTCAAAGCTTACAGCTGGAATAAATAAGGATTTTTTTAACATTGCTGCTACTGTCACACACAAGAGCGGTACCTTTACAAATGTTTCACTCAAATTACCATCAGAGAGCAATGCTACAATTATTCCCTAATTGTCTGGGGCCTGTCATCTTCCCGTATAGAAATGGATGTATGTGAGAAAGCCAAATCAAGAGCTCCTAGGACAGAAAAAATATAGTGGCTCATATGAGGGTCAATTACCTCTGGTGTATTGCAGCCTCCATATTGAGGACCCACAAAAAATATCCTTTTTGGCACTTGGCCTTTAAAATGGAGAGGCAAAGCAGTCCAGTGATGTCTAATGGGGGATCTGTTTGCCTGAAACTGTGACAGTACATTTTACAGTCTTTTATTAGAAAACAAAATGAAGTTTTCATCAGCCCTAAACATCAGTAGCCTTACAATTAGATTTCTCAACAAAACAACAAGGAACACATTAGCAGACCTAAATGTTAAACATTGACATTAAGTCACTTACTAGCCAAAAAACAATCTCCTCTCAGGGAGCTGTGAAAGCTCAGCAGCCTGGGCTTCTGCTTCTGCAGTGGTTACCAGTAGTGTAGGCAACCAGGAAAATGATTGAGGCACCCTGCTGACAAGCATGGGCCCTGGGACCTGGGGTCCCTAGACCATTGGACTACCCATAGATTAATTTATAAGATGAGCTATTATTAACATATCTTTTTCCCAGGATGCAGTATTCCAGCACTTCAAAAAAAGGGGCAATGAAGGAGATGTATGTAGAAACCCAGCACTGTGACACTCAACAGTAGCCTCACAACTGCTAGTTAGAGCACGAGTGTGGGCATGTCAGAGAGATGGTCGGAAATATGGCTTTGGAGCCTTGTCAAATTTTCAAATTATTGTTTTAATATAGGGCTTTTACAGAGAAAAGGAAAAAAGGTAAAGAGGATTGGGGGAAAAATAAACTGAGAGGGGGAAAAAAGCTCTCTCAGTTATCTGAAAAATCTTCCAGTTTGCTATGCGTGATCGGTTCCTTCTCTATTCATGTTCTTCATTTAGGATGGGAATACCAAAGCTGCCAGCACCGCAATCTGCCACAACTCTCCTGGGTTGTGACAGGCTTTCTAGCAACCATTGGCAGCATCCACCAGTCCTGGCACCTTTTGTTGGTGTCCTCGCCATTGGTTAAGGTGACCTCCTCATCTGTTTCTCGTCCAAGCCTCATGGCTTATGAGGTGCACGTCATCGCCCTGTGTGAGGTTGTGCCCTCTTTGTTCTGCAGCAGGTTTCGGATTCTGTTTTCTCCTCCCACTGACCAACCACGTTACCTTCTTCAGCGTCTTCCCTCTTCAACTTCCTCCACTCTTTTGACTTCCTTCATTCTGTCCCCTTCCTGTGGAATGTTGTCCTTCGTTGGCGTTTGCGTTTACTCACTTCTCCTGCCCTCAACACTTTGTTTTTGCTGTGTCCATTGCCTCTGTCTCATGTTCTCTTGCCTCCAACCATTCTCTGACACTCTGTTTATTTCTCCCTAGGTGGGGCAATGCATCAGTCGGCAAGAAAAAAGGAGTATCCCCTGCAGATAAGTTTCCCTTTTCCTCACAGGACACTAGAGAGCTAACTTAATTTTATCCTGACCCTGGTCATAGCTGATAGCTAGGAATAATGGATAAGGATCACGTTCCTGGAGAAGTGATGGATAATGATACCTGGGAAAATTATCTTCCCATGGATAATTCGAAAAAGAAGGAAAATAGATATCAAGAAGAAAGAGGAAAGAATGAACTCCATACTTGAAAGGTGGAATATGAGTGGAAGACAGGGGCACAACGCAGGCTCCTGCATACCCTTAGGGGCAGATGGGTCACAACCCGTCAGGGACCCCCAAATTTTCAGGGCTCCTTTTTCAGTCAGCACAAGGCGAATGAATATTTGTTAGACATGGGAAATTCAGGATCCATATCACATTGTGAAAGGTGCTCTATCATTTTGCATTAGATCACAGGTAGAATAAACACCCATAATGTTTCTGTGAGTGAAAACAGCTTAACCACTTCAATGCCCTATTCATTTCCCAGGCCTCTGCAAGAGCAATTCTCAGAGTAAATAAATTATCTACCATAATGAAGATAGCTAATTGATAAAGGAGCCTAGGTCTAGAGATGTTTCTAAAATTAACCTCCCATGGAAGTTCTACATCACCAGTTGCCAAAATATTTCGGATTTCTTAAGTCTGCAGCCAGGCTTCTGAGGGTCTTGAGTATGTTACAGTCAAATCTCATCAGGGCCGTTTACCTATTTAGTTATAACACATTGATAAAGAGGACTTAAAGGAACAAAGCAATGTGCTACTAGGTCACTCGACAGCCTAGTCACTGTCTCTGAGTCAGTTTTGCAAGAAAATACTAATATAGCAATCTTGAAAAGTTCCCCTTGCCATCATGGCCACAAAATATATTGCTGCTCAGAGCTCAGCGTGCTCTTCTCTAGTAATGAAAGACTTCGGCAAGCTACACCGACACAAAGATCACTATATATCAACTGTGATTTTATGGATTTAACAACCACCTCAATGTAACATAAATCTCTTGAATGAGACAATGTGAAAATTAAAAGAGAACCCTGGAGCTTTTCCCTGCAAGTAAATATTTCCCCACACTCCCTCTGCATACATAAAAGCTGTGCTAGAAAACAATAATCTGAAACCCCAAGAAATAAGACCCAATTTACTAAAAGTTAAGAACTGTTAACGAGCTGATAGGGATGTAATACGGATGCATGAATTAACATATTCCATACTATGTCTTACATGAGACAGCAGTTTGAGCTGCTAATATGAGTGGTAGAAGGCAATGGGATACAATTACTGAAACAGCATCATGAATATTTATGTACAGTGGTTCATATTATAGCCACAACGCACTGTTTCTGTCCCTTTAAACGTGCACTGGGTGCAAACTATTACACTGAGCCCTACAACAATCAATGAACTGCCAGAGGGCAGTCGTCAACTTGCAGCTGCTTTGGGGGCAGCACATTCAGTGGAATATAGAGCGGCTGCCCGCAGGCTGCTCTGTGTTTGAAAGGGCAGGCAGCAGCCATCTGCACTTGAACGAGGGGACATAGCTCCCCTGCAAGCAGGAACACTGAGTGACGGCACCCACCTGTACCTGGTTGTCTGCTGGGATGCATGGAACCTTTTTTCCATCCTCCCCAGGGCCGCCCTTAAAAGACACATTGACGATTTGCCACTTTTTTGTAGCACACTGTCACTGTCCCTCCGAGGGGCCTATTTGTTTCTGCGCCAACAAACATAATGGGGCACAGGGGCACAGGCGTAGAGGCTAAGTAAAAATGAGGGAACACCCTAGGAAGGCAGTGCTAATGCTACATGTGAGCCGGCGCTACCAGTGTTTTAGAAAGGGCCGCGCTAGCATGTGTGGCCCATTCTTCAATAACATAGTGTCCCAGGGAGGACCACAGAGAGTACAAACAACAGTCGAACCCCCAGGCCACTATGCATCATTCTGCCGCGGGTGTTGTGCATTATCATTGCACCTGGTGCATCTATGGTGATTGGGATAACAACAAGGTGATGAATGAGATGCTTGAATTAATTTCAGCCAGTCGCAATCACTCAGGCCACTTTCACCCATTCCATCATTTTTCACCCACAGTGTCACTGTAGAAAATGGCTTGCCTTATGCAAATAAGTACAGACCCTGCTGCTAATGGGAGGAGGCCGTCCTGAACTGCTCTGCATTGCACCTCCTTGAAGGGAACACAAGTAACCCAATACCAATTTTCCATCCTTGGGTCTCATCAAAACTTAGTAGCTTGAGTCCTATGAGACAGTGTGAATGGGACCGAATCTGGGGATACCTGTCACACAAGGTAGCAGCTGCAAGCCAACAAGGTGATGGATGAAATACTTGAATAAGCCTCAGACACTAGTAATCTCTTGGGGCCACATTCTAGTCCATCATTTTTTTCCCTCTGTGTCACACTAGATGGAGGACGGCCTTATGCTACTTGGTACAGAAATGCCAGAAGAGAACCCCCTAAAAAAGGGAGAACACAAGCAACATAGAACTGTTTTACTCTACTTAGGGCTCATTAGAATAGAATACCTGGGTCCAAACTGAGATAGCACAGTCAGGGAAAAGACAATGGGTTGGAATGATGCTCTGAGCGATTGCCAGTGGTTTGTCTGATTGAAAGCATTTCTACCACTACATTTTGTGTGTTTGATATGGAGTGATTGGGTAACATTATGGATAGACTGTTGAAGGGGTGGATAAAGAGACATGCTCGAAGCCTCCTGGGGTACCAGCCTGACTCAGCATCACCTCGCAAACATAGAAAAGCATCCATTGGTACTCTTCCTAAATGTCACTCAAAGAGTCCCACAATCCCCTATGGAAAGAGAGAGGTTGCACAATGAAAAGGGATGCAGTCTGGGGCCCCATTCTTCAACAGGAACGCACAGTCAAAACATAAGAGTAACCCAAAAGGCATTTGTATTGCATTTCTGGAATGAAATTTTTTTACATTATTCGGCCCCAGGGTCTTCAAAAAAGTCATGCATTAAGCGTGTTCTTTGTATTAAACAAATTAATCTTTGCATTCATTTTACAAAATGAGTATTGTAGAAAGTTGCACTAGCACTGTTTATGAACAAGATATTGAGAATAAGCCTCTGCAACTATTTAGGAGTCTGAGTTTATGTGGTTAGTTAAGAAATATTTATGTAGCACTAAAACATTTAAAGGCATTAAACATTTCTCCAGCTTAGCAGGATTCACAACTACAGCTTGCAGAGGTCTATCGGCAGAATCATTCTTTATTAATACTACACTGGCCAAAGGAGCAATCAGTATTTGATTTGGAAGAGGAAAGGACCAGAGGTGAAAAAAATATCCTTAACACATTTCACGACTTCTTAAAAGCTTAAAAGACAACGGTAACCATCTCACACTGACAAGCTTTCTCAATTAAATGTACGCAAAGACATATATCTAGATGTTAACATTTACACATACTCAGTGTTATAATCCCGGCCCCGTGATATACCTCTGTGAAAAAAAAATTGTTGTCCAGAGATTTTCATTTTTGATTTGTGTTTTTAGATCATAAGAGAAGTAATTTAGCTTGGCTAGACATTGCTCATCCGGGCCAAATTATTCTGTACAAAATTTTTAAAAATGGCAGCTGTGTTGCAGTGATGATGTAATATTTCAGGAACCATGAGGCGTATATACCTAATTTTAGTGTCAAAACATAGGTTTTGGGGGTCAAGTAGGGTTATAGAGACAGAAAAAAACTCCTCAGAGAAAACCTTCCACCATTTTCCAAATTACGGCTATAATAGAGGAAGAAGAGACATATAGAAACAAAACAAATAATAATGGTTTTAGTCCTTTTATGTATACACCAAATAATGTTTATGATCTGAATATGAAAAAAATAATGTTTAGCACTCCTGTTTTAGACACATTTTCATAGTTGTTTTTGCACTCACTCCTGGTACGTTTGCTGAATTTTGAACAATTGAGAAGAGCATATCAACAGGTACATCTTTTTGTAGCACTGGCTTTGCTAGTTCATGTATATATAAGTTCTGTGGATAGAGGCTTTAGAAATTGCATAGGTTTTAGCACTCCATCAATAACTTCCCAACCAAATTCACACATATCTTTCTCCAAATATGCACGATCCAAATCATTTTACACATCTTCTGATAAAGAATAATGTTCTTTTAATGTTTCCAAGCACAGAATATGACATCAGACGAAGGTCACTTAGCAGGACAGACAGAACTTGTTTTGCACACACGCACAATGATTTTTTCTACTTCTTTAATGTAACATTCTTTTAAAAAGGATTCTAAAATCTGTGCATCTCTGGGCCAAGTTTTTTTACAGAATATGTAGCAGTATTAAGTGTCTTTTCTCGCCTGTTCCATAATGCATCCATAACTTTGACAATCCTTGAGTTATGAACATTGTAACAAATCTAAGTAGCACAATAGAATTATCTGTCAGTTGACAGTACACTGACTCAATTGGAACAATTAGAACAGCGCACTCAACATGTGGCACAACACAAAGATCACCTTCCTTCAATTTGCTGTTAAGTTCATGAACACTATGGCCCGTACCTTTTTAATATATCTCTGCAGGCACCAACTCCTCGTTGAAAATCATCCCACTTGCAATAATTGGAAATTCAATGTTCTCTGAAGCATCAGCAGTGTTTTGGAGCGATACCATCTCCAAGTTCATCTTGTTGATGACCAGGAGTTATCCAGCTGCACCGGCATAGGTGTTGCATTTCTGATGTAGGCAAGGTCAATTGGTCCACTTGTAGACATTTGTCTGATTCTCTCATATTCTTAGACAGATAGTTCAAGATAACTGTCAAAGACAATATGCAGTTCCTGCAAGGTACACACTGACTTTGATACCTGTAGAACAGTCCGAACAACCTCTCCAAAGTTTTACATGGATGAAATCTTGACCTTTCGCAATGGTGACATGTAGTCCACCAGCACAGCAGTTTTTAAGAGGACACTTTTTCAAACTGAAATTCTTCTGGTGGAAGTTTTTTTCAATCTCTTGTGCAAGTTTGTGCTTCCCTGGTTTGGTTGCAGCATCTCCATCAAATAATGGGTTTGTTAGAAGCAAATCATGCAACAGAATGTCCTTGATAAATTCACCCCTTTCTTTTGCTACATCCATCTCTTTATGTGCTTGCAAGAGTTGTTCTTTTGTAACCTCTTTTGTAGTGGCCGGTTGGTCCATTCGGTTTGAATTTGTAATCTTTCTGAAAACATTGCAAATAGAAAGGACTTCATGGTCAACTTGCTACCATTGAGCAGCATATTCACTTTTACGTGTCTGACCAACAATTCCCTTGGAGTTTTTCTTTGATACCTAGATCATCTGTTACAGTTTCATACCTGGAGCACAGCATTGAACCTATGTTTTTTTTAATGAAGTGTGTCTTGTTCACTTCTGAGATAAGATTTGCAAAACCTAATTTGTCATTCTTGTTCCAGTGCATTCCAACTCAATGTTTCCATAACCTTAGATATGATGAGCATACCTTGTAACAAACAAACATAATGAGTTCCGCTCAATACTGACTGGACAGTTTTGCTTCCAAGGATTTCAGTCTCAGTAAGTGCATCAATTCTGCCACATCCACTGACATAACGCAACTAAACTTGTGTCATGTGGAGAATTCCCATCATTGGATAAAGATCATCAAGTTTTACTGGATTGCACATGAAAATGTGAGCTACAATACGGAAACACCTTCATCACAGAAAACTGGCACACACATTTTGGAAATTGTTTAGAGCTGTGTACACTGTTGCATAGTGTGTGTCTGGAGATGGTGTTGCTGGTAAAAACACAACCTTCTTCAGTGGCACTGGGTTCTGGGAGATGAGAGCACAAATTAATTCCAGCCCACGGAGGAACTGGCTTTTCTTCATTCTTCATTCTGCACCGAAAAAGTGATATGATAAAATCAGATAAATCAGCTTTCCAGACTGCAGCCTCAGGTAGAAAAAGATCCATGTCCTCAGCCACTTTGAAACTTACTGGTAGATTGGGATGTGTTGATGGCTTACAGTGTTTTTGCATACATTGGCAGTTCGGTTATAAGTTTGCAGCTTTGTTTTTTTATGCCTGCAGCTGATACAGGTTGTTTTCCAGGGACAACTTCATTGGTTCAGTCTTGAAAAATCATCATGATAGTATCATGTGTGCTGGATCTTCCAGAGAAGAGCTGTCATCATAATCAAAACTATCAAGACCAGCAATTGTAAATCCATTCCTAGTAAAGTGACTTGAAAGTGTTGGACTCACAAGATTTTACAGCATGAGGTGCTAACAAGTTTCTGCTTCATACTATGGCTTGACTTGTTGACACACCAATCCTATTCATTGAACTGATTAGCTCACTACTTTTGTACTTGTCATGGATAGTATAGTCAGTCATCATGAGTAGAAGAGTTTTCTTTTTGCTGTAATGTAATTAATAAAACAAGATTTGGAAAAGGCAACCCATTTGCACAACATAAGCCTGTCGGTTCATGGGATTGTCTTCCACTTCTTCGCTTATATCTTCAAACCCATCATCAGTGATGAAGACTTCTGTTCTGAACTCAAGAACTTTACTTTGTAACAGTTTTGCTTTGCTGATATTAAACAATGATGTAAAAATATTAAGACAACATCAGGCATTCTTGTTGACTCATGATTTGCAGAGCTTTGGGGCATCAATACATTTGCCATTAAGTCCAAAATCTAAATCTTTCTGGACATTTCTTAAAATGGTTCCTGCTGATTTTACCTCATCCTTTGATCTTATTTTGGCAGCAAGAACTTCAGGAGTCAAATCAGCTGAGCACACTATAAATGGCTCATTCTTTCTGTTCGATTGACAAAACAAATTCTGTCATTGTACATTCTAACCAGAAAAATCTCAATTTTATTATTATGGATCAATACAGTTTCATCAATGGTGACCATTATGTCTCTGATCCCACTGAGTGTGATCCCGGAGTGAGCACTCAAGAGTGGCTTTAAACATTTTCAAAAAGTGCAAACTGAACTGAAGGCTGGCGGTTACGTTGCTACTGGGAGCTCATTGCATATTCATATTTTCGAATCTGTGCATGCATGCAGTTCGGGTGGGCTTAAAAATCTGCTGCAAGTACATTCACCTTTCATCAATCCCTTTGGTTCTTGTTCTGGCTAAGCCACAGATAACACATGAAGTTTCTCAGCTTTCTGATCAGTTATTGGAGGTGGATGAGGGTTAGCCATTGATCTTTTCAGTGGATGGGCATTGGTTGTTGTTGCTTTCTCAGAAGACTTGGAGGCAGATTTAAGAGCCCCTAGCACCACCTTAGCACCGCCATAGAGTCATTTCTTTTACGCTAAGGTGGTGCTAAAGTGGCATTTCCCCCGCACTATATTTACAAAGTGGTGCATAGACCGTGAAGAGACCACCATAACTCACTTTGAAAATGCTAATCCAATTTGATTTGTACTTGAAATTTACAGATACAGAAGAATTTAGCCTAAACAACCTTCAAACAATCTTTCTAGGCGCTGTTACATGTACGAACAGTTCGCAATAGTGACTGTGATTGAAGCCTCCTTCCCTTTGCTACAGCAAGTGCCACCTTAGCCCTTCGTATTGGCTTCATAGTGAATTACAATGTCCACTTTCATTGTTCCTTGAGGAGGTCTAACATACGTCTCAAGAAGGGCTCGGTTTTCTTTATGTTGATTCGTACCCATGCAGGAATTCCTGGGCTTTTCTGTAATAAATCAATGGAATCTCAGTCTCTTAGATCAGCTTACAAAAAGTGGAGATTTCCATGTCTCATTGCAGCTTATTGCACCACCACTACAGTCTTCATCTTCCTGTGGTTCTTCTTCCTCTCTCAGCCCTATGGCGCTCATGGGACTAGGGAGCTCAGATATCACCACACCAGTGGCAGCACCTTGTGTCTGATACACAAACCCCACGCTGGTTGTAAACCCTCATTAATAGCACAAAAGGTTGTATTTATGCCTCCTAAGTATTTATAAAGTAGCATGCCATGACTGTGTACAGTTCCATTAGAAATAGTTGTCTTGTGGGTCTCATTCATTGGCACGACCCCTTATGTGATTCTGAGGTCTGCAGTGTCATTCAGTCATATAAATCTTATTCAGTAATAGCAAAGGAGTACATGGCACGTTTCTCCTTACAGATCCCTATTGTATTCTTCTAGGATCTCAGTGCAATATATAAAGTTTAAAGATAGTGTAGATGGTGCAGTGCTCAAGTGATAGAAGCATATACAGCAAACATCAACAAAGACACTGCATACAATTCCCTGGTTGTTACTTAGAAAGAGGGTTCATATCTGTCCAGATACAGTATATACCTGTTTAATTAGAGTACTTGAACAACCAAGGTAGGGGTGTTGATGTTTCGACCAGGACAATTACTCAGCAGTAACAAAGGCCAAGCAGTAGATACTGGACAAAGCAAGACAATGTTAGTGTTGTACCTTTCCGAACACCAATGAACATGCTAATTGTGAGCATTCACAAACTTCTCTTCAACACTTCATCATCTTGAAGAGATTTTCAATGTGCAAGGGCTGGAGTAAAATAATTTTAATTGTGTGAAGAGATAATGGAACACCCAAAACTACTTGGGAGTACAGAGGAAGACATTTCTTCACAGAGAAACTTATTTTTCCAAGCAGAGAGAAAAAAGTGCAATTTCACAGTTGGCTACCTTTTTCAAATGTGAAATTGTACCGCTTGTATAGCATTGTACTGGGGAAATGCCCAAGCAGAGAGAGACCACCTGACTTTCCCAGGAGTACACTTGGAAAACTGTGACAGGCTTAGTTTTTTAGGTATTCCCCGGGAAACATCTGTTAATACCATAAAACATTAAAGCACTTATAGGCAGAGGCATCGCCTTCATTATGGCAAAGGAGTGTCGCCCCCTGGCTGAGCCACCAACAGAAAAATAAAACAATTGTTTCACTATTGTTATATTTTTCTGCTGCTGCTGGTTCACCCGGCAGTGCAGAAAGGGGCGGGACTGGGCAACAGCAGGTGGGAGGGGGAGGAGGAATGAGTGCGCATGTGTGTTTGGCCAGCCATCTCAGGCCGGCCACAAGACTTAGGTTTCTCCAGCCGGGCTGTAGAAATTGTACAGACCCCAGCTGCTTTCATGCTAGGTTTCCTCAATTTTTGTCCCCCCGCCTCTCCCATTGAGATTTGCAGTGACAGCTGCTGTATATAGGTGAGGAAAAACAACTCTAGACATCCTTTTTTTAAAGTATTTATTTGTGAATCAGGCCTACACGTTTAAAAAGGGGAACACAAGTAACTGTATCCAGTGTTTTTCAGGATATATTTGTTTTAGGAATGGCTCGAGCTTTTTGATGCTGCGACCCACCCAGTGGAAAAAAATAAATCATGGGGGGACCCCCCTCTGAATTTTGCACAATTATTCTGTTTAAATATATCTACACGAAATTAAACATAGCAGTTAAGTTCTGTTACTGTTTTAAAAATGGAATCAAATACATGATGCTAAACATACTATTCCGGTCAGGCAGGCCTTACTAACGTGTAGAAGTATCCACAGCGTGATTACTAGAAGTCAGGGTGGGGGTTCTACAGAGTATTTGGAGTCTCTTCTCTTTTGACACATACTCCCTGCTTGGATATAAAAGGGAAAACATGTTAGTAAAGGACAGGAAACATCCTCAACCATGTGTTGTAAACAACGCAGATGTTTCCCACACAAGCGTAACCACATTTGCCTAAACAACGCATGGCTGTTTATGTGACTTAACCATTCATGTGCTGAACTATGCATATGTGTGGTTAAGGCACAGAAACAGCCATGCTTTGTTCGGGAGGCGAGGCAGTGACATAAGTGGGACTGTAGCTGGGGTGGGGGGGCGGATTAAGGGATGGGGTGGGTTATTTTTTTTAAGGGGTGCGGGTGAGGAGGTTTGGGTATTTTTTTAAGGAATTAGAGTGGGGGTTGGGTTAAGGGCAGGAGTGACGAAGTGAGGTGAGTGGGGCTGGGACAGGGGTGGTGGTGGATTAAGGGATTGGGGTGTGTGGGAGGCTGGGGGTGGGATATTTTTTTAAGGGGCGGAATGGGGTTTGGGTATTTTTTTACGGAATTAGTGTGAGGGTTCAGCTAAGGGTGGGAGTTATGCGGTGAGTGGGGCATGGGGCTAGGGCAGGGGTGGATTAAGGTATTGGGATGGGTGGAGGTCTGGGGCAGGGTATTTTTTTTTAAAGGGGCGGGGTGGAGGGGTTTGGGTATTTTTTTATTTAGGGTGGGGGTGGAGTAGTTTTTTTTAAAGGGGTGGCAGAAGGTTTAAGGAAGGGAGGGAGGGGAGCGGTGAGGTAAGTGGGGTTGGGGCAGGGTTGGTGGGTAGTTTTAGTTGGTGGGGCAGTTTTAGGGCTTTGGGCGGGGTACTTTAGCTCCGGTTTCTAGGGGTGGGGTATTTTTTTTTTACTGCTCCGGGTTGGTGTGGGGGGTTTGCTGTCATTTATTTCCTAGGGGCTGGGGTGGAGGGGTCGAGATAGTTTAGTCATTGTTTTTCTTAGGGCTTAGGATGGGTGGAGGGGTTCAGGGTAGTTTACCTATTAGGGAGCAAGGTTTTAGGGCTCAGGGCGGGTCGGGATGTCGTGGTAGTTTAGTTTTTAGTGGTAGGGGTCAGGGTAGTTTTTTTTGGGGTTCAGGGCGGGTGGGGCAGTCGGGGTATTTATTTTTAGGGGTAGGAGAGTCAGGATAGTTTTATTTTAGGGGTCAGGGCGCGTGGGGGAGTGAGAGTCGTTTTTTTTTTAGGGAGGGGGTCGGAATAGTTTTTTTTAGGTTTAGGGTGTGGGGGGTTTGGGGATTTTATTTTATAGGGGTGAAAGTGGGGTGTTGAGATACTTTTTGTTTTAGGGTGGGTGGTATGCTAGAACCATGCATGCCGTTTTGCATGTAGTTTCCACACATGCCTTTACTAGGCATGCTTTTACAATAAAAATTTGTTGAAAAGGCATTGGTGGTAAAGGCATGCTAGTAAACAACGCAGTCGTTGTTCCGACCATGTTGTTAAGACATTCGTGGTTCCAGCATGCGTGGTTCCATCATACAACGTGAAGGCTCATTACAAAGCTTTTTAGTGCTGCTCATTTTTCAGCTTAAAACAAAGCTTAATGCTTCTTTTTACCAAAGCCTGGCACCCCACTCGGGATCACTTGCGGTCCGCCCCCCCCAGGGTTTTGAATATCCCTGGATCACTATTGCAAGGCCTGTCTCTCCCATAGGTTAACATGGGGATTGTCTTGAAATATCTCTTAAGTGTGATTTCCCATAGGGAGCAGATAGAGATGTGGAGTTCGGGGTCTCTGAACTCACAAATTAAAAATACATCTTTTAGTGAAGGTGTATTTTAACTTATGTGTTTGAAAATGCCACTTTTAGAAAGTGGGCATTGGTGTGCTTAATCATTTTGTGCCTCTGCCTAGCTGTGGAATACACGGCTGGTTCAGGATGACAGTTGGACTGGTTGCGAATTCACTCAAGGCAGTCACTCTAGACAGTCACACAAATGGAGCTGAGTTGTGCCCTGATTATCCTGATGGGTCTTCCTGGTTCAGATTGGTGGGAGGAGCCGGCACTTGTACTTGAATAGAGCTGTGCCTGTCCTTACACAATACAGTCTCCAACCCCTTAAAGTGTGTCTGGGACCAGAGCAGGAAAAGCAGGGTCTTGTGCACTGCAAAGAATTACCTTTGAAGTTTGCCTACTTCAAAGACAGAAATGAGTATAAGTATTG
This sequence comes from Pleurodeles waltl, assembly GCF_031143425.1. Taxonomy (NCBI): domain Eukaryota; kingdom Metazoa; phylum Chordata; class Amphibia; order Caudata; family Salamandridae; genus Pleurodeles; species Pleurodeles waltl. Next base: position 937,102,032 of record NC_090445.1, read on the forward strand.
GACCCAAAACCCCAAACGTTTGGACCTCTTCTGTATCAAGAGGAGACTCTGCCAAGGGGAAGAGCTTTAAGGAGGAGTACCGCCCCTTTACTGTGTGTGCTTTGCTGGGTTTGCCTACAGTTGCTGCTTCTGCTCTTGAGAGGACAAAGGCTGGACTTTGCTGTGTATCCTGCTTGTGAAGTTTCTCCAAGGGCTTGGGCTGAGCTTGCCTCCAGTTAAGCAGTCAAAGGGACATTAAAGACTTCCCTGACAGCCCCTGGGCTGTCTTCCTGAGGACGCTGACTTGCCAAGAGGTGACCCCTGCAGTTCCCTGGGCCCTTGGGAGTAAAGTCTGGCATGAAACAAGAAGAACCAGGCACACCAACTCCTGATGACTCCAGAACCAGTGCAGCTACCTAACTCCGCATCACTGCCTACACCCAAAGCCTTGGTCCCCCGAAGTTCAATGACCACAATGACACAGCAGGCCTGACGCCACTGCAGCATCCCCAAAGTCACACAACATCATGAGTCCTGAGTCACCGACATCTTTGACGCCTGACTCCGCCGCAGCACCTCTGGCCCCATGGTGTGACCACAACCCTGAGAGGTTGCCTCACCTCCTGCGCCGCAGTACAGAACCAACACCACAGTGGCTCCAGCAATGCCTCACCTCCCTATATCCGTGCAAAGTCTTTGACTCTGCCTTATTTCTAAAGTACTGTACCTGGAGTCCGTGTGACTCCGTAACCAGCACTGAACTCCCTTGCGAGTGGCGTCAGACTGTTGAGAATTACTCCATCACAACGCTGTGATAGTCCCAGTTGGAGCTATTGTGTTTCTGAGCGCTTTATTGAGATAGAGGGCCAGATGTACTAAGCAGTTTGCATGTCGCAAACAGCGAATTTCGTCGATTGCGACATGCAAATGCACTTTGCAGTGCACAAAACCTGGTTACCGAATCGCAAAACGGGTTTGCAAGTCACCATTAGGAAGGGGTGTTCCCTTCCTAATTGCGAGTCTCAGTGCAATGCTGGATTGCTTTGTGATCACGAACGCGGTCGCAAACCAATCACAGTTTGCATCCTTTTGTAATGGGTGGTAACCCATTCGCAAAAGGGAAGGGGTCCCAATGGGACCCCTTCCTCGTTGTGAATGGCACTGCAAAAAAAAATTCAGAGCAGGCAGTGGTCCTGTGGACCACTGCCTGCTCTGAAAAAATTAAACGAAAACGTTTAATTTTTCATTTTTTTAATGCATCTCATTTTCCTTTAAGGAAAACGGGCTGCATTACAAAAAAAAACTGCTTTATTAAAAAGGCTGTGACTGTCCGCCGCAGTCCACCATCCCTGTGAGGGTCGCCAATCGCAAGAGGGTCGCAAATTGCGACCCAATCATGAACATTCATGAGGTGGGCTTCTGCGAACCCCTTGCTATTTGCAGATGGTGTCAGGGACACCATCCAACATTCTGAATTGCGACTCGCAAATTGTGAGTCACTCTGACTTGCAATTTGCGGGTCGCAATTCTGATTCTACCTACATCTGGCCCTTAATCTTTTAAAATTCATATCTTTGCTTGTGTATGCTGGATTTATGTCATTATGGCCTTGTTTTACTTAGATAAATATTGACTATTTTTCTAAACTGGTCTGGTGTCCATTTGTAGTGTTTCTATTGTGGTACTTTGTGTGGGTATAAATACTTAACACATTGTCTCTCAGATAAGCCTGACTGCTCGTGCCAAGTGACCATACTTGGACAGGGTGCAAACCAACTGCCAACTAGAGACCCCATTTCTAACAAGCATGCATATATGCACTTCATAATACCTTGGTTTTAAGTAAAAATCTAAGACATTTCATTACAAACTTCTGTCTTGATGATTTTGCATGAAACCTTAATTTGCTGACTTTAGTTTCTCGGTTAGAGAAATTCGAGTATGTTGAACTGGATATTATTAAGTAGGTTTCCCTAAATCAATTCAGTTGAATATGAGACCTCAACATTTGGGGCCCTTGCTCTTTGTTTGTCATATAACATCCTGTTCCTTTTGACGGTGCAGGATTGAAGGAAAATGAATGAAAATGTCTTCAGTAAATAGAACTCCTATCACACCTAACACCTTCTCTGAAAGCGTGTGTCTTATTAGCACCATTCTGGTTATGAGTTATGATGACAATAGCACTAAGCAACACATACCTTACTTTTTATTTGCTAACTCTGGACATATTTTTATTCTCCTCATTAGAAACAATAATGTTCAAAGTATTTGACAGGTAACATATACTATTTAGACCACTGACACATGTTTTCTCTCCAGTCCCTAAGCACCAGATCCTATTATTTAAGTCCCTAATTAGAAATCAAAAAGCAACAATATGTTTAAAATTGGCTTCATATATGCATCCTAATAAGAACTTTCATCATGCCCTGCATTGTTATTTAAAATAGAAAGATTAATATATACACAATGGATACATAATATATATATATATATATATATATTTATATATATATATATATATATATATATATATATATATATATATATATATATATATATATATATATATATGTAGTATTTGTACAGCGTACTACCCCTGATGAGGCGTTGAAGCGCTTTACGGTGAGTAGCACACTACTCAGAGCCTAGTTAGTGGTCAGTCAATTGGTTATTGGGGTTAGTTTGCATGCTGTGTGGTGGCTTGTTTCGTTTGATGTGATAATTAGAGGGGGCTACATGAGGCACAATTACTAGCTGGAATTCATATTGTTATGGTTTCAAAAGAGCTTTAAGGCAGATAGTTATGAGATTTTTAGAGTAACACACAGATCAGGGAGACAGAAGATAGAAAGAAGCAGAGGTCGATTTTAAAAACATAAGCGGCTGGAAGGTCAGTTTTTCATGCAGGAGTTTAAGAGTTACAACAGGTTGAGAATTTTAGGGTGCAATTAGTGGATGTAAATCTGTTGAAAGAAACAGTTTCATTTAAATTTACTTCTCACAGTAAAAAAGGAAGCACAATGTGACAAATAAGAGCAACTATTTATATACCCACTACACCTTATTACATACTATAATATAAAAGTATTGGAGTTCATGCAAATTATATGCACCATAAACAATATATTATAAAAAAAAATGTTTGTAAACATCCACCAACTTGAAAATATAACAAGGCAATTAAGATAGATAAACTGTCATTCATTCAATGTGTGGTTTGGAAGGCGCCTGAACATGAAGAGCATCCCTACAGAACAGACACCATATCCAGCTGAAAGGAAGTGTCTGTGGTCACCTTCTCCTAGGATCCACCTCGCCTCATAGTGGCTATTGTAATAATTTAAATGTATAGTTAATCATTTGATATATAACATTGTAAAGTGTCTACTTAAGGTTTAGAAATCAGTCTGTTTGTGAGGTTATGTGATCCCTATCTATAGTTTCTCAAGTGTCTGTCGAGTACGAAGTAACCTCAATGAAAGAGTGGTTGGATGACATTTTTTCACTGATGTTTCATAGACGATTTTGTAATGACCCTTGCTTTTAAAAATTAGTTTTGAAAATAAATAGTTGATCACTTCAGTTACTAGGCATCCATGTGAGAAATCATTTTCTATAAATCATCATTGTTATTTGCAAGTATTTTAAAAATGGTTACACTATTAAGGAGCAGCATTTCAAGCTATGAATACCCTACACTGAAGACATGTGTGCATTCAACATGAGACCAATTTATATAACTGTCCTTGCACAAAGCTCAGAGTTCAAATTGACGTATGTGTAGTTAAAGAGCTCATTATCCCTTCACGCGCCACATCATCTCCTGATAAACCTTAAAAGTAAATGACAGGTCACACTACAATGCCTCAAGAACTACTTCTCTTGGTGAGAATTCCAATGCACGCTGCTTATCTCTTTCCACTCAGGTTTCGGGGGTTCAACGGGCCTAAACGACACAGTCGGCTTTAGCCTGGTTGCGCACCATGTGACAATTTCTGTGGGCGCCCCCAATGACCAATTCTGCCATGGATTCCCTCACCACCACCCTTCAACAGTGCCCCTTAAGACTCCATCACCACTCTCTCGCTCATATGCATTTCTTTTGTTTTATAGCGCCACTCATACGAGTGGGTTTACATCATACACACGTTACACAGAGGCAACAAAATTGTATGTGCATACATCGGTGTATAGAAATTGTTACATAAGACAGAGGACTACAAGGTGTAGGAGTCACATGTCATCCATATTGGTAGGCAGTATAGTTCAAGGTCTGGAGAAGCATAAACTAAGGTTTTAAAAAGTAACACAGTGGTTGGGGGTTGTCATTACTAATAAGAATTGAATTCTACCTAAATTAAACCTTTTTGCTTCATTTGTTTAAGGAAAGACAGGGGAAAAAATCATAACAATCTACACCTTACAGTTTGGATACAACTCTTTGATGACAGTTAATAGCTCATTGTTTTATATTAGGATTTAAGTCTATAAACTGCAAGTAACAAAAGGATCTCTCTGACAAAAGCAGAAACCCACTGAACTATTTGCATTATGTGCACTTTGTGATCTGCATGGTGCCTGTGCTTTGCAGCAAGCATAGTAACCCTCCATGCTAGTTTATGATGGCTTAAAAGTTCCATTAGACAAAACTCTGATCTCAATCCAGCAGGAACATTAAGCACCAGAATTATCTTGATATTTTTATTGTTGCTTGAAAATTGCTGGAGGCAAGGAACGAGGCAGCAGGTGCTTTTAAAACCATAATATACTTGATAACACAGTGCAACCCAAAGTCAGCACCCTGTGATGTGGCACTGCTCACACTGCCCTAGAGCCGGCCCTGCTAACAGTGACATAGAGATGTGGAGAGCCTACACAAGGCACCTGCCAACAACTGGAAACTCCAAGGAAGAAGTCCTTTTCTGCTGGCTTGAAGAATGTCTGGGAAGTCGCTTCCCAGTCCGCAGTGAGGCACCTGCAACTTTCATGAACGTCATTTCACCAGTGTCAGGGGATAGCGGAAGTGATGTCACACACCCATTTGACCATCAATTCCACTTACTCTCACATGCTTACACATACACACATTCACACTTACACACATTCGCTTATCTAACCACACTCACCCTGAAGCACGCACACAACATACATTTAAAAGCATGTTTTTGCTTAGCACAGCTGTGAGAGAGGGTCTGATCCAGCTAATTGTACTCCATTTTTTATCACACTAACAGTGAATATTTAAACATTTTTCACTAACAGTGTAATAAAAAAATTAGAGTAAACAAGGAGAAATGAGTCCCAACCAACGACCAAAACGACGTGCTGCCACTGTGCTTCTAGCACTGCTTTTGCCACCTCTGAAGCCAAGGATCGCCTAGGCAGTGCCAGGGGTCACAGCTTCGACCCCTGGCGACCCCTAACTGACTCAAATGGCAACTGCCTATCTTCCCTTCTGTGATGCCACTGACACCACACTCAAAGTATTCAGTGCATACTGGCCCATGGATCATTCAGTTTGCCAACATCTGCTGCTCAGAGAAACTATAAACGTCACAACCCTTGTTTCCATACCAGGTTAGGAGACCTCTTGAGGCTGGGAGACTTGTGCGTGAAGATGATTAATTGAGTATCAGTGCTTTGGGATCAATCAAGCATTATAATCCACTTTCAAATGTTTGGACTTTTGCAAATGCACTAATTTGTTTGGTGCTCTGCCATAGCCCACGGTTTGATTTATTAAGGATATATACTATTTTGCTGTTTTTCTGTCCATTGCATTTATTGCTCCAATACCTGCTTCATCATTGCTCACAAGATTGAGTCCGTGGCTCAGATTGGTCCACACCTACCTACACGTACCTGCACAGACAGACAGACACACACATTAAAGTCGTTTCATCCTTTTTGGAGCACTTTTTCTAGTTCACTATGTCTGGGAACTTGTGCACAACGTTACTGTGGGTGTGGGCTTTTGACCAGGCACCTTAGTAGTTACCACCCAAGACCATGTAAAGTTGAGTGTATATATTTCCCTTACTTATGTTTTTCCGTTGCAGGGACAATTTACACGGTTATTGTTCAGATTTACCTCAAGGAGAGTTCATTTGTTGCCTAGTGTCTGTCCCTGTAGCAATGTTCATTTTATTCACAATGCTAGCTACAGGGGCCTAGGTTTATCTCCTCTCCTGCAGGTCCTCTCCCTAGAGTTCTGCCTAATCGTGCTCTAATTTCGAAAGGCAATCTGTAGCCACACAGTGGCCCATGTTGGAAAATCAAAGGAATGGAGATTGCAGGGACAATTTACACGGTTATTGTTCAGATTTACCTCAAGGAGAGTTCATTTGTTGCCTAGTGTCTGTCCCTGTAGCAATGTTCATTTTATTCACAATGCTAGCTACAGGGGCCTAGGTTTATCTCCTCTCCTGCAGGTCCTCTCCCTAGAGTTCTGCCTAATCGTGCTCTAATTTCGAAAGGCAATCTGTAGCCACACAGTGGCCCATGTTGGAAAATCAAAGGAATGGAGATTCCCGTTCCTAAACTTTGCTGCAGGCACAAAATCCTGCATTCAGCAGATATCCTCCCAGCAACCAAGTCGCCAACTTTTGCCTGGGGTTGTCACCCCCCAAAAAAGCCTCTAGCGTTTCCTGTCACTTGTTAGGTCAGAGAAGAAGACCAACCAGAGTACAGGTTAATTTGAAAAGAAGCATGTTTGCAACTCCCAGAAAGCATTACGAAGTAAAATGAAAGGCCATGAGTGGAACCAGGGTGCCCTGCTGACAGGATATATGCCTGGTCACATGATCTAATGACGAGCACAATCAAGGATGTGCACTTTTTTCTATATCAGATCTTTACACCAGGAGCAGTGTGTTCTATTATTTGAGAATGCGAATAAACGAAATTCCAGGATTATTACAACTGAGGGAAGTGATTAATGCTAGAAGTTTTCAATGGTTACAACATAGATGAAGATTCTCGCTAGCGCACAACAGTGCACAGTGGCACTACTCTCCTTCCAGGAGCAATCGAGAACTCTGCCTTCTGTATCATCTTACCTCACGTGGTAGTCAATGGGGCGTCATCTTAGGTACTTCTAATATTAATTAAATAAAATTCAAAAGCCACAAATAAGGAATCATTTTCAAGAAAGAGACAACCAATAACAACGTATTGCTGGCAAGCAACATTTCTTATTGCCTTGACATCAAATGCTAGAATAGGCATTTTGTAACATAGATAAATCATTGTTCATATGTTCATTCAAGTAAATTCAGATGCTAGTTGTAAATCAGCAACTATTTTAACAAGAGCAAGCTCCCTTGTATCAGAAAAGGATACAACATTTGATGTACTCCTGAGAGGCTTAAAAAACACTAATTGTTAACAGAGATGAAACGCCTCAGCTGGAGGTAGAGATACTAATGTAGTATTGCAGGCATACCATTCCATCCTCTCACATCGCAATTAGAATAGCTAATCTTTCATAGAAATAAAACATGCTCGTTTATTTCTAAAATGCAGATATTTTTTCTGCTTCTCTATTAAATCACAAACTCTCCAATCGGTACACATGTCCCAAAATAAATCTCTTTTTGTTAGTGCCCTGAAGGCATTAAATTGGCTGTTTCATTAGAGATCTGTTCAGCTTTGATTAATTGCAGCCTAAGAACTGCTAAATGAGATGCCTTTCATTAGAGTGAACATTACAAAAGGCAAGATTTCTTGCTAAACTAGTTGTGTTAATTAAAAACACAAATGGAAAAGAAATGAAACACTTGAAAAGTTTGTTTGTTAATTAGAAGCTGATTGTTTTTTGACAAAATTTTTGAAAGTGAATCAGCTCATTAATGCTGACTACGATATTTAGCAGCTGAAGCATCTTCTCTGTCCTCGTTCCTTAAAGTGTCACGGTGCTTTTCAGTTGGTGATCTTACAGTTTTGAATTTCCAACAAAGAACCGTTTCCCCCATGAAATACGGATTTTCGGTTCTGTTGTATTCTCTATGGCAAACAAATTATGCCCTCCTTCCACCATTGCTTCTCACTTCATGCATGGAAGTAGTGAAATTAGGGTGACCAAATGGCTTAATGTTACAGGACACTACTTTTCCGTTCTTTGATTTAACTATCATTGTTATCAGGTATGTTGGTTCAAATCACCAATTTAAGTGAACCAAGACTGCAAATCCCAGAATGTGCTGATATGTTAACTCAAAACTGGAACAGATGTGACCTAGTGACATAGAGTCATCTGGTCGTTCTCAATAAAAGAGCTTGTATGTGTTCTGACTATTTGCTACACACCAGTTGCCATGAAGACATAAACAGGGTCAGATCCATCATCATTTTGAAGGACCAGGTGGCTTATTGTACTCTCAAATGATTTTTGAAAGGCGTGATTGACAACAAAAGGTATCAATCTTTTCTAATATCTCTTTTGAAGAATAGGCTAATAAGTAAAGATTATTCTTGTAAACATACCCTTCTGTTTGGTACGTATTATCAAGGTTCCTTGGCTGTACAGATAACATTTATAAATAGTCAGGTATGATGAAGTGGGAGACTTGAGGACATTAAAATCCATATTTACACCCCAAGCGAATTTTTCACCAAATCTTTCATTTTTTTAATGCACAACAGCGTAACCTCCCTATTTCTAATTCTTCCCAAATTACAGTACTTGAGGAGATCATTTACTTGGAATAGAAATTAAAATAATTCATGCTCCTCTATTTCCTATTCTAAAGAAATTATCAAAAACACTGATGAATGTCTTATAGTTGGTGGAGCCAAGCCTCCGGATTTGACGTCTTACTTAGAGGGGAAAATGGTGTACTTTACACATGTTGTGATACAGAGATATTAAACACTATACCTAGGTTCTTTGTAGATAATCTGTTGTCATTACAACACAAATGTGGTACTAAGATAGCTCATTGGAAAAAGCTCACATTGTTCCTATTCTGATGGTGGTATTGCTCGAATAATAGCCCTCCCTTTACATACATACATGCTACATAGACTCAGAATCTTACTTTCAAAAGATAGATTGCCTAACCAGATCTATGTTTTACAAGACTGGACACCTATGATTTCTTTGGAAACAACAAGATGATGTCCCTATGTAGGCGGGGTAGCCCTAGCAGATGTTCAGAAATATTAACGGACAGTGTCCAGCATCTCCTGACTGAACCAAACTGAACCTCTCTGCATACACCGACCCAGAATTGGGAACACCTGTGTTAAAGGACTCAGAAATTGTAGGTTCAGTGGCTTATTCCATATTCCAGGAAGATTAAGGGTCTGATTCTAACCTTGGCGGACAGCGGAGGCCGTCCGCCAAGGTTCCGCCGCCAAATGACCGCACTGCGGTCACAAGACCGCGGCGGCCATTCTAACATTTCCTCTGGGCCGGCGGGCGCTCTCCAAAAGAGCGCCCGCCGGGCCAGAGGAAATGCCCCTGCAACGAGGACGCCCTCTTACGGGGGCCCATGCAGTGCCCATGCCATGGGCATGGGCACTGCAGGGGCCCCCAGGGGCCCCGCGGCACCCCCTACCGCCATCCTGTTCCTGGCGGGAGACCCGCCAGGGACAGGATGGCGGTAGGGGGTGTCAGAATCCCCATGGCTGCGGAGCGCGCTCCGCAGCCATGGAGGATTCCCCCGAGCAGCGGAAAGTCGGCGGGAGACCGCCGACTTTCCGCTTCTGACCGCGGCTGAACCGCCGCGGTCAGAATGCTCGTGGGAGCACCGCCAGCCTGTTGGCGGTGCTCCCGTGGTCCCGCCAGGGTCAGAATGACCCCCTAAGTCATAACCTCGTCCCTCCCACATAATGTCTGGAATCTTAATTATGAACTCCATTCCATGTAGTTCCCTTACACAGTTAATGAGGATCTTGAAATTCGGTCTAAGGAGAATGTTAAAGGACTGAAAAAAACTTGAACAACAAAAGAGGGAATACAAACATAATGACATCCAGACTTGTTGATATTAATAACTACAGAAGTCAGACCATCAAGAAATGTACTCAGGCCAACTAGGTGTCGCTGTGACATACCGTACGATGGTAATCAACACAACACAAATATTAAAATCAAAATGAGATGGAAGAAAAATCTGGGGACACTGAAGGAAGAGCAATGGATGAGCTCCTGGCCACCCCTAAGATATCCCCATATGCTCAGATGGGTTCCCATTAGTGTAATATAACTTATTACACAGCGTAAATTACACTAGAGTGCAATTGCTGCTGATTGTGATATCTTGGAATTATATGCATCTGAGGCAGTGTGTACAACCTGGAACACTTTTCCACACAGTATGTATATGCCACAATCTCCAACCTTTCTGAGTCTCTATTAAAAATAATATCAAACAGTGCTATGTAGATTGATTAAATTAGGAGTTTTTACTAAACTCCTGGGAATATGGGGTGACTAGGATTTGACAAGATAACATTTGTGAATGTGAACGTTATTGAGGCAAGAAGGACTATAGCATAATACTGGGGCAACCCCTAGATACCTTTCAATGTGGACAGTAGTAGACATTTTAGTGAAATATGGAGTATGAGAGTGATTTATATCAGTGGAGGCTGGGTTTAGTGCTCATGGAATAAATGCATGACATTGAATAAAGAGTGTGAAGGCTACAACTAAGGTGGAAATAGAAGACACTGACACAGGTGTATTAAAAATGGCAAGCTCGGATGGCAATCACCTTTTCAGAGATATGAGCGTGGTTTGTGGATTAAAGTTATCTGTCTTATAGATCTTGGAAATGTTTCTTTTGTGAAAGTTGGATGCACAATGGTGTACCCCCTAAATTATATCATAGAGTGCAACACATATTTCTTTAACGCAGAATATTTATTAATTCTATTTTTCCGCAAACAAAACATATAAAGGTATGTAGGAAAAAGGATGCAATTATTTCAATCTTCATTTACACAAGGTAAAAAATCAAACTAAAATTAGTTATCACAATAAAACTTAGTAATAAGTTAAATAAGTTAAACAGTGGCATTCACGATGACTTGTCAAAATATAATCAAACAGGCACCCATGACTGTTTGCTCTTTACCATCATTCATAATTCTGACCTGGAGCCGCAAGATGCTTTATTCAAATTGGTCATCAATAGGTCTTCTTCAAAATTCAGTTTATAGAGCTAAAATGTCTGTAATTTAAATATAAATTTATAATCCTATTTAGGTATCTTTAAGACTCTATATCGGTTCTTCAGTCGACATTGTAAACAGAAGAAGTCACAAAGTATTAAGTTAAGTCATTACATTTATAATGATGAGCATTGGCAAAATATTCAGTAACAGATTGTTTTTAATCCATATGATGGACTGCTCTCTCATGCTCCTGATTAAGTAGTTTTTAATTATTATTCAGTAGTCCCTATATATTTAATTTAAAATCTTGTGTACCACTAGAAAGCTTACCCAAATTCTGGAGCTGGAGCAATGGATACATTAAAACGAACATTTTATCTCTCCCATAAATGACCATGTATGCCATTTCATCTTTTTTATAAAATGACATTTCACCAGTTCATACTTTTAGGGAAAAGTTTGTAATAGTTGATCCATAAGCTGGCTTTGATGGAATAATGTAAATCTAGATCAAATCCAGAGGTTTTACTAATTATTTTTATCACTCTTGATAACTAAAATTCATAATTTTGCTCTCAAAAGGTAACCTGTACAAGTGATTTGTGTTATTTGGTTATCCCGTTTCTCTATAAACTGTCGCCATAAAGGGTGTCCATAGGCTTCAAAATGGTTATCTAATGCACTATCTTGTGTACTGTGGTGTACTTTCTCATATCGACCATTGAGTCCTCTACTTATGGATGCCTTCTCTAGACATGTGGAGGTAATTTTCTCATTTCAGGTTTCATATATAACTTCATAAATAATGCTCCCTGTTTTCCATTTTTACTGACTTTTGACTATGGGTGGTCGTAAATTGTGTAATTCTGTGAAACCTAATCACATGGAATTACCTAAAAAAATCTGCAAGATTGCACTTGGATAAAGCGAGAGGATGCATTATTTATTTTTCTATTTTGGTTGTTGAGATCCATTTTGGTGCTAAGAAATAGTGCAAAATACAGCAGAATATGAATAGCTAGCAGGAGCATCTGCTTGCTAAATGTGCTCTTGGGGTAGGATCTTTCCCAAATTACTACTGGCATTTATCACTATTTTCTTAGCACAAAATGCACCCTAGTGACCATAACGGATGCGAGACAGATCTTTGTACTAAGAAACAGTTCTAAATAGAGAAGATCACAAATGGCAAGCACGAGCGGCCGCTCGCGCTCATTAAATGGGCTCTTGCTGTAGGAATTTTCCCCCCAATGTACTCTTAATTATGCGAGGAGGATTAACCACCTACTTATCGGTAATTCTACATCAAAGAGTAACGTGGAATTACCGAAATTACTCCACTTACTCTGGGGTGATTTAAATTCTGCTCAGTCTTATTTTTGGGATCTCTGTACAGATAGACTACACTTTGTCTCCCTGGCTGTATTCATTTTTCCAAAGGAAATACCAAAATTATGTTTTCTTTGGATTATTTCTTCATGCTTTCCCTCATGATTGTCAGGCCAAGAACTCCTCACATTGACAACAGAGCGAGTTAAAAAAAGAAACTGATTTCCAAATTAAGTTTAGATAACAGCAGAAGTGCACATGTGGATGTGCGCTAAAGCTATTTTTCAGCCGGAGTATCATTTTATTTACGTGACTGCTTAGCACACTAAAATCCTACAAAGGTTAACGTTTGATCATGGATTTATCAATTAAATGCATTCGCATATTTATGAATTGCAACTTCTTTTTTCTTCCACTAGAAATCAAATAGGGATGAATACAAACAGGTTGGCAAAAACATTTTAAACCGGTAAATACAGAAAGAAATTGAGAAAAAAAATTACCATGGAAATTGGAGCGCCGCTCAAAATGAATTTATTGTCTAATACCCCCGCCACAAGGTATACACAAGGTATAAATAAATGTATTATTTATTTGTCAGTAATTTGAGTGAATTGAAGGTTTAAGTCATCATGGCTGAGTTTCGAGCACATAGTACACATTTAGGGGGTCATTCCAACCCTGGCGGTCGGTGTTAAAGCCGCGGCCAACCCGCCAACAGGCAGGCGGTAAAAAAAATGGAATTCTGACCCTGGCGGGAACCGCCAACACAGACCGGCACTTTAACACTCCGACTGCCACGGCGGGACAAACAAACAGCGCGGCGGTCACCGCTAACAGACAGGCGGCAGACAATGTACCGCCCACCCTATCACAACTCACCAATCCGCCACCTTTTCCGGGGCGGGAGCCCCGCCGATAAAAACACGGCGGAAACAGACTACGAACGGGAAAACGCTCACCCTACACACTCCACGAGGAATCTGGACAACATGGAACCAGAACTACACATCCTACCAGCAATTGTCTACCTGCTCCTCTACCAGGAGCACGAACGCCGGCGCAGAAGACAACGGTGAGTACTGCACCTATGACACAGGGGAGGGGGGAGGAGAAAAGAATACGGGCACACACATACGCGCCACCCCCCCCCACCCAACTTCCTACACACCAATGCAGAGCAACAACTCAGAGTGACACACACCAAACCCCCGGAAGAATGCAAAGACAAAATAATATGTTATTGGAATTCAAATATATTGTAAGGCTAAGTAAATAAGTAAGTTGAACATCCCATAACTATATACACATATGTAAATTGTTCCGTAAAAATTGGCTTTCTGTCATTGTACGTGGGCCAATGGTCCTCAACACATGGGCAAAGCCCACACATGAGACCTGAATCCATTGGAGAGAACACTGCAGGGGCATCAGATAGGAAAACTACAGGCACCTCAGGGGGAAGGGAAGGGGGGGCACCTCAGCCACATGAGTCCACGACGCCAGATCCACGAGGGGCCTCCATGGCCACTGTTCAATCCTGGGGAGTGCAAAGCCAAAGTCTCTCAAGTTCAGACAGTGGGTGGCTTGCCCACTGTTCAATCCTGGGGAGTGCAAAGCCACAGTCTCACAAGTCCCTACAGTGGGTGGCTTGCCCACTGTGCCATCCTGGGGAGTGCAAAGCCACAGTCTCACAAGTCCCTACAGTGAGTGGCTTGCCCACTGTGCCATCCTGGGGAGTGCAAAGCCACAGTCTCTCAAGTCCCTACAGTGGGTGGCCTGCCCACTATGCCATCCTGGGGAGTGCAAAGCCACAGTCTCATAAGTCCCTACAGTGGGTGGCTTGCCCACTGTGCCATCCTGGGGAGTGCAAAGCCACAGTCTCACAAGTCCCTACAGTGGGTGGATTGCCCACTGTGCCATCCTGGGGAGTGCAAAGCCACAGTCTCTCAAGTCCCTACAGTGGGTGGCCTGCCCACTGTGCCATCCTGGGGAGTGCAAAGCCACAGTCTCACAAGTCCCTACAGTGGGTGGCTTGTCCACTGTGCCATCCTGGGGAGTGCAAAGCCACAGTCTCACAAGTCCCTACAGTGGGTGGCTTGCCCACTGTGCCATTCTGGGGAGTGCAAAGCCACAGTCTCACAAGTGGATGACAGACTCCAGCGGTACTGGAGGAGTCTTGGTGCCCAGAGTGTATCGTGCAGCCCTGTCCGACACTGATCCGGGCCTGCCCCTTCTGCCAATGTGTCAGCGGTGCTTGAGTTGAAGGGCCCAGCGGAGCGGTGCAGAGACGGCGGTGCCCAGCGGAGCGGTGCATGAGTTGAAGGGCCCAGCGGAGCGGTGCTTGAGTTGAAGGGCCCAGCGGAGCGGTGCAGAGACGGCGGAGCCCAGCGGAGCGTTGCATGAGTTGAAGTGCCCAGCGGAGCGGTGCTTGAGTTGAAGGGCCCAGCGGAGCGGTGCTTGAGAGGAAGGCCCAAGCGGAGCGGTGCTTGAGAGGAAGGGCCCAGCGGAGCGGTGCTTGAGAGGAAGTGCCCAGCGGAGCGGTGCTTGAGAGGAAGTGCCCAGCGGAGCGGTGCTTGAGTTGAAGGGCCCAGCGGAGCGGTGCAGAGACGGCGGTGCCCAGCGGAGCGGTGCATGAGTTGAAGTGCCCAGCGGAGCGGTGCTTGAGTTGAAGGGGCCAGCGGAGCGGTGCTTGAGAGGAAGGGCCCAGCGGAGCGGTGCTTGAGAGGAAGGGCCCAGCAGAGCGGTGCTTGAGAGGATGGGCCCAGCGGAGCGGTGCAGAGACGGCGGTGCCCAGCGGAGCGGTGCTTGAGAGGAAGTGCCCAGCGGAGCGGTGCTTGAGTTGAAGGGCCCAGCGGAGCGGTGCAGAGACGGCAGTGCCCAGCGGAGCGGTGCATGAGTTGAAGGGCCCAGCGGAGCGGTGCTTGAGTTGAAGGGCCCAGCGGAGCGGTGCTTGAGTTGAAGGGCCCAGCGGAGCGGTGCAGAGACGGCGGTGCCCAGCGGAGCGGTGCATGAGTTGAAGTGCCTAGCGGAGCTTGAGTTGAAGGGCCCAGCGGAGCGGTGCTTGAGAGGAAGGGCCCAGCGGAGCGGTGCTTGAGAGGAAGTGCCCAGCGGAGCGGTGCTTGAGAGGAAGTGCCCAGCGGAGCGGTGCTTGAGTTGAAGGGCCCAGCGGAGCGGTGCAGAGACGGCGGTGCCCTGTTCAGCGGTGCTTGTCTTGAAGGGCCCTGTTCAGCGGTGCTTGTCTTGAAGGGCCCTGTTCAGCGGTTCTTGAGACGGCGGTGCCCTGTTCAGCGGTGCTTGTGTTGAAGGGCCCTGTTCAGCGGTTCTTGACACGGCGGTGCCCTGTTCAGCGGTGCTTGTCTTGAAGGGCCCTGTTCAGCGGTGCTTGTCTTGAAGGGCCCTGTTCAGCGGTTCTTGAGACGTCGGTGCCCTGTTCAGCGGTGCTTGTCTTGAAGGGCCCTGTTCAGCGGTTCTTGACACGGCGGTGCCCTGTTCAGCGGTGCTTGTCTTGAAGGGCCCTGTTCAGCGGTTCTTGTCTTGAAGGGCCCTGTTCAGCGGTTCTTGAGACGGCGGTGCCCTGTTCAGCGGTGCTTGTCTTGAAGGGCCCTGTTCAGCGGTTCTTGAGACGGCGGTGCCCTGTTCAGCGGTGCTTGTCTTGAAGGGCCCTGTTCAGCGGTTCTTGTCTTGAAGGGCCCTGTTCAGTGGTTCTTGAGACGGCGGTGCCCTGTTCAGCGGTTCTTGTCTTGAAGGGCCCTGTTCAGCGGTGCTTGTCTTGAAGGGCCCTGTTCAGCGGTTCTTGAGACGGCGGTGCCCTGTTCAGCGGTGCTTGTCTTGAAGGGCCCTGTTCAGCGGTTCTTGAGACGGCGGGGCCCTGTTCAGCGGTGCTTGTCTTGAAGGGCCCTGTTCAGCGGTTCTTGAGACGGCGGGGCCCTGTTCAGCGGTTCTTCACATGTGTCTCCAGGGCACCAGATCTGGCCAATATCTGGTGTTCACTCGCCATCCGACTTCTCGCTTGCGGGGCCCTCCTGTGCTGGTGTCCCGTGCCCGTGGGTGTACTCCTTCACCCCCGGAATGGGTCTGGTGGGGCCCTCCTGGGCAGCTCGCCTGCTGCCGGACTTGTCGGCCGTGCTGCCCTTGCCATCCTTGCCTGATCCTCTGTGTCCCTTGCCTCCCTTTGAAGATGTGCCAGGTGGCACCCCACTTCCTGACGGTGCCAGGGTGGTGCCTGTGGAGGCTGCCGTCTCTGTCCTCTCGCGCCGGCCCTTGCCTTTTTTGGATTTTTTCCCAGGGGGTGGGCTGGCTGTCCCTTTGCTGCTGGCCGATGTAGCTGCCCTCGAAGGTGGTGGACTCCAATATCCCTGGACTATGGTCCTTGTAGGTCCAGGGCTTGTGGTGGCTGAGGTGCTGATTGGACTTTTACGAGATGGAGGGGGTGGGTCAGGTGATGGAAAGAGGTTAGGTTTGGAGAGGAAAATCTTTTTAGGAGCAATGGGAAGGGTAGGTGCAGTGGGTATGGGAGTGGAGGAAGAGGATGTGGTTGTAGGAGAATCAAGTGTGCTGTCGTTGGGTGCAGGTGCTTGTGACGGAGGCTGTTGTGAGGTGGATGGCTGTTGGGTGGGTGTCTGCCTGCGTTTGTGTGGTTTGGAAGAGGGGGTGACAGACACACTGGGAGAGGACACAGGGGACGTGTAAATGGCAGTGGGGGTGGTGACTGCACGTGTGCGGAGTGTTCTGGTGGGTGTGCTGGTGATGGACGTAGTGGCTGATGAAGTGGTGCATGCAAGTGTGAGTGGAGTCGTCACAGGGAGGGAGGAGGGAGACGAGGAGGAGGGGGACACAGAGGAGGCAGTGGCTGTTGGCATGTCTGCATGCGGATGTTGCTTGTGTGAATGCTTGTGGGATGTGTGGTGCTTATGTTTGGATGAGCTGACCTTGGGTGTTGAGGTGTGTGCAGGCTGGTCTGTAGGTGTGTCTGGGATAGGCAGAGGAACAGGGGAGTGGGACTGGGTGGAGGGAGTTGGAGGAGGGAGGCAGGAGACAGGGACAATGGCTGCCGTCAGTGCTGAGGCCAGAGCGTTGAACGATCGCTGATGGGCAGCCTGACCCGAATGAATGCCCTCCAGGTATGCATTGCTCTGATGCACCTCCCTTTCCACCCCCTGGATGGCATTCAAAAGGGTAGACTGCCCAACAATGAGCGTCCGGAGGAGGTCAATGACCTCCTCACTGAGAGCAGCAGGGGTAACTGGGGCAGGGCCTGAGGTGCCTGAGGCGAAGGAGATGCCCGCCTTTGTGTGCGAGCGGGCACGGGGCGAACGCTGAGGGGCTGCTTGGAGGGCGGAGCTGGTGCGCTGGGTGGCGGCTGTACCTGTTGTTGCGGTGGGCACGGATGTTGCCGGCACCACATCCCTCCTCCCCCACCCAGACACCTCCACTGCGCGCGAAGGTAGCAGAATGTGCTTGTACTCACCCCCTTGTGTCTGCTGTGATGTCCTCATGCGCCCATCCAAATCTGGGTAGGCCACCGCCAGGATCTGTGACATCAGGGGGGTCAATTGACGAGTGGCACCCCTCCTACGTTGGGAGGCCATCCCCAGCAGAGCCTCTGCGGTCTTTCTGCTCCCGCGGCGGATGTCCTCCCACCTCTTGCAGCAGTGGGTGCCCCGTCTGTTGTGGACCCCCAGGGTCCAGACGTCCTTGGCGATGGCACGCCAAATGTCGACTTTCTGATGGGCGCTGACCTATGTGACACATACAGGGAGAGAAAATAAAATATCAACATTTTCTGCATGCTCGATGTGAGTGTCCCCCCATCCCCACCCTTGCCATGTGGCACATGCTCTCATCTGTCGTTTGATGCATGCCTCATACGCTCCCCTCCGCACCTTCGTTCATTCACCCCACTCAACCCAGGCATTGCCCACAAAGCATGGTCCCAGTGTACTAACCTGTTGGTCTGGAGGACCGTAGAGTAGCGCATACTGGGGGAGGACCCCATCCACGAGTTTCTCCAATTCTTCAGAAGTGAAGGCAGGGGCCCTTTCCCCAGTCGCAGCAGCCATTATCTCTTCCAGACCGAGGTCACAGCAGCACTTGCAGTATAGTTCCTCTCCTGTGGATGATCAGGTCTCGAGTGATTAAGCTGATAGAAAATGGCAGTCACACCCGTGGCGGTGCGTACCGCGGCGGTGCGTACAGCGCCCGCCGGCGCACTTCGTCATTGGCTCCTGAAACCCATAGGGTTCTATGTTAACCAATGCGGCTTTGCACCGCGGTCTTCGACCGCCTACCGCCACGGTGTGCCACGCCAGCGCATTGACCTCACATCCCATTGTCACACTTCACAGGTCAGGCAGCCGCCATTTCAAGGGCCCACATGGCTTAATTTCTACTGCGTCACACAGGCCTAGGCCTTGCATTGCCACTCATACAAGCCATTCAATGCATAGCGAATCGTGTACTGTGCAAGCTGTGGGAACGTACCAGGGGTTTGCTTGACTCTGTGCTCCATGTTGTCCTTCCTAGGCACCGTCCGCTGGGACTTGCGAGGAGATGGAGGAATGTTCCCGTGTACAGACCGCTGGTGGACCTGTCGACAATGGAAGAAAGACATGTCATACTGACATACAGACTTGACCGAGCCACTATACAGGAACTGTGTGCCCAACTGGAGCCAGACCTGATGTCACCCATTCGCCAACCCACAGGGATTCCCCCTCTGGTGCAGGTTCTGTCAGTACTCCATTTTTTGGCAAGTGGGTCATTTCAAACAACAGTGGCCATTTCATCAGGGATGTCTCAGCCTATGTTTTCTAAGGTTTTGTCCAGAGTGTTGTCTGCCCTGATGAAATACATGCAGAGCTACATTGTTTTCCCTGAGGTGGGCGAATTGGCTACAGTGAAGGGTGATTTCTATGCCCTTGGACATATTCCCAACATCATTGGTGCCATTGATGGGACCCATGTGGCTTTGGTTCCCCCCAGTGAAAGTGAACAGGTGTACAGGAAGAGAAAAAGTTATCATTCTATGAATGTCCAGGTGGTCTGTTTGGCTGACCAGTACATTTCCCATGTAAATGCCAAGTTCCCTGGGTCAGTGCATGACGCGTACATCATGCGAAATAGCAGCATCCCTTATGTGATGGAACAGCTACAGAGACACCGTGTGTGGCTAATTGGTGACTCTGGTTACCCCAACCTGTCGTGGCTACTGACCCCAGTGAGGAATCCCCGGACCAGGGCAGAGGAACGGTACAATGAGGCCCATGCGCGGACTAGGAGGGTGATCGAGCGGACCTTCGGCCTCCTGAAGGTCAGGTTTAGGTGCATGCATATGACAGGTGGATCCCTAATGTACTCACCGAAGAAGGTGTGCCAGATCATCGTGGCCTGCTGTATGCTTCACAACCTGGCTTTGCGACGCCAGGTGCCTTTCCTGCAGGAGGATGGTCCAGAGGGTGGTGTTGTGGCAGCTGTGGAGCCTGTGGAGAGTGAAGAGGAGGAAGACGACGGGGACGACACAGACAACAGGGACACAGTGATAAAACAGTATTTTCAATAACACACAGGTACGAATCAACACCGCCATTTTACATGTACTTACAGTCTCCTGCCTCTCTACTGTCTGAGTTTTCCTCCAGTTTATGTTAACTGAGTTGTGACTTTCCCTTCCGTTTTCAGAGATGTGGGCCCCACTGCGTGACCTCTGCTTTGTTTGCCCATGGACTACAGCTGTGTGACAATGGTATGTTGTCATCACAATGTAACTGAACATTTTGGCACCGTTATGTCTAATACATTTGTTCAAAATACAAGCAGACTCCAGATAATTTTAGTGCAATAAGTCATTTTATTTAAGTGCTAAATTTAGGGACATGCTTGAAAATCGGTGATGGGTGATGGTGGAGTAATGTCCATGGCAGAGTCCAGATTTTCAGTCTCACAGGTGCATTGTCCATATGCCTGTGGAAGGATGGAGCAGGGGCAGTTCAAGGTTGGACAGGGTGACAATGTGGGACAGTGGGATGACATCAGGGGGTATCCTTTGCTGGCGGGGGTCTTGGCATCCTACTCTGTCTTCTTCCTAGATCTCAGGTACCGCTTGCGGGGTGGTTCTTCTTCTGCAGGAGGTGGGGTTCTGGTGGCCTGTTGTTGTGTGGGGGCCTCCTGTCAACTAGCGCCGGCGGAGGTGGTAGGCTGTTCCTGGTCCATGCTAGTGACAGGGGGCTTTGTGGTGCCACATGGTCCCGCAATGTGGTGACAATCTGGGTAAGAGCCACAACGATGGTCCCCATTGCGGAACTAATGGCTCGGAGTTCTTCCCTGAACCCCATGTACTGTTCCTCCTGCAGTACCTGGATCTCCTGGAACCTGGCCAGTACCGTAGCCATCGTCTCCTGGGAGCGGTGGTATGCTCCCATGATGGAGGAGAGGGCCTCGTGGAGAGTGGGTACCCTGGGCCTGTCCCCCCCCTGTCGCACAGCAGCCCTCCCAGTTCCCCTGTTTCCCTGGGCCTCTGTCCCCTGGACCGTGTGCCCACTACCACTGCCCCCAGGTCCCTGCTGTTGTTGGGGTGGTGGGTCAACCTGGGTGCCCTGTAGTGGTGGACACACCACTGATTGACGTGTCCTGGAGACAGAGGCATGGGCCCGCTGGGTGGGAGCTGTGCTGGTGTTCCCAGAGGGGGGTAGGTCTGCTGTGGCCTGTGGCTGTGTGAGGGGAACCGACTGTCCCGAGGTCCCCGATGGGCCGGTCTGGTCATCTGGGTCCAGGGAGACAGAGCTGCTGTCATCACTGGGGGCCTCTTCTGGGGGTGGGATGGACATTTCTGGACCCTCCTGGGCGGTGTGGTGGCGTTCGGGTCCTGCAGGGGTATAAGAGTATGGTTATTGCTTCTGTGTGTGCATAGTGTGCAATGGGTGGGTGGCCGTGTAACCCAGTGCTGGCATTCCCTTGTGGGGGCTGTTGTGACGGTGGCTTGTGGGGGAGATGGGTATGTGCAGTGGGCATGCTTTGGTGATGGGTGTCCATGCTTTGTGGACGCATGCAGGGCTAGGTGTTGGGATGGGTGGGTTGTGATGGTGAGCCATTTGCAAGGAGTTGGTGTGATGGGGGTGGGGGTGAGGGTGGGGGTATGATTTGGCATGCAGGTGGGGTGGGGGGAATGAAGTAGTGAAGATTTGACTTACCAGAGTCCATTCCTCCAGCTACTCCTGCGAGGCCCTCAGGATGCAGGATGTGCAAGACTTGCTCCTCCCATGCTGTAAATTCGGGGGGAGTAGGTGTGGGTCCGCCGCCAGTCTTCTGCACCGCAATGTTGTGCCTTGATACCATGGAACGCACCTTCCCCCGTAGGTCGTTCCACCGCTTCCTGATATCGTCCCGATTTCGTGGATGCTGTCCCACAGCGTTGACCCTGTCCACTATTCTTTGCCATAGCTCCATCTTCCTGGCAATGGTGGTGTGCTGCACCTGTGTCCCGAAGAGCTGGGGCTCTACCCGAACTATTTCCTCCACCATGACCCTGAGTTCTGCGTCAGAAAACCTGGGGTGTCTTTGGGGTGCCATGGGGTGGTGTGGATGAGGTGTGGGGTGGTGTATGTGTTGTAGAGTGTGGTGAGTGTGGTGGTGTATGGTGTTTTGTGCGTGGATATTGTGTGGGTGATGTTGTGATTTGCCTCTGTGTGATGGTGTACTCTATTCTGTGCTGTCTCTCTCTGGCCTTCAGTCGCAATTGTGGTTGTAAGGGTTTATGGGTGATGTAGGTGTGTGTTTTATATTGTAATGGGTGTGTGGGAGTGGTGTGTGTATGTGTCTCAGGTGTGTGTATTTTGAATTGACCAATGTGGCTGTGTTTTGTAAAGGTGTGTGTATTTTGAGCGCAGCGGTGTGTACCGCCAATGGAATACCGCTGTTGAAAGACCGCTGCGGGGATTTGTGGGTCGGAATAGCATGGGCGTATTTCTGTTGGCGTGACGGTGGAGGTTTGGTCATTGTCAGTTTTTCGCTGGCCGTTGGTGTGGCGGACTTTTGTTGTTGTCGGGTTTTTGGCGGTTTGCCAGTTGCGGGTCAGAATGACCGTGGCGGTTTACCACGACGGCGGCGGTGTTATGGCGGTCTTCTGACCGGCGGTAAGCTCCTTTTACCGCTGAGGTCAGAATGACCCCCTTAATTTCTTATCAATGTCATTAACCATTACTGGATCCCGAGTGCATCATAGCCAAATATTTCATGCCATGTGTAATCCTGCTCAGGGCACTGAATAGGCATATGCGTGATAGCATAGTCCAGAGCGAAATTGAGCCTATCGCTGCACAATGTGTCTGGGTTAGGGTTTCCTGCATGAAAAATGAAAATATTCTTGTAAAACTTCATGACCACCACTCCAAGAAAAGCTAGGTAGTGAGTAATGTCATACCCCTTGTCTTCCATGCAGTATGGCTGCCTCCGCACAACTAGTCATAGAGCTCAACAGTGAAAATTTCTACCCGAACCAAGGTAGATATGGAGTGTCTTTGAGAATCTGCACCCAACATCGATTGTCAAAGATTATCTAGCTTGAAAGAGTCCATAGGATTTTTCACTTGAACAGATGTTGCTTGTGACACTGTAATCGAAGCAGCAGTTGGCAAACATGTTGCTGGCTTTGAGGATCAACCACCGTTGAATTTATTTAAAAAATCTCACTGGTCTCCATAAAACTATATGAAGCTTTAAACAGATGTACTCTCACTTCTTGACTAAGAATATCAAATGTGCCGCTGAGTTGTTGAAATGTGTTGCTCAGTTTTGAAGGCATGGCAGCTGTTTAAAATACCCATATAATGCTAGCAGTGCCAACATAAATATATTCTATTTTTGACGACTGAAAGCCAGAAGACTTGTGGCAGCATCGGTTTTTGCCTTGCAGGGAAAAAGAAGATGAACAGATCAGAGCCTGGAAATCTCACATTTTGCAGGAAAGCACAGATATGTAAACGTGTATGCAGTTCTTTGAAAATCTGCTGTTTCCTGAATAATCTACTGCGTCTGAAATGAGCGACCTAGGTCAAAAGTTCAAAGAAAGTATGACATACATGCTATTGTCTGAAACATCTTGAAGTGGATGCCTCTATTCAGCATAGAGCATACACGATAAGATGCTCTCCCACAAAACATGGGTAAGGCAGGTGCATGACACCAACAGCAGAGATTATCAAAGGGTGCGATATTGAAAATGGGAGCTGCAAATACCTACCGTTTGCTAGGTGGAGGGGAGCCACACGCAAAAATCATTTTGTTTGTTGTCAAGCTGATAATCCTGACATACACTGTATTTTTCAACATTCAGATCAACGGCACTCTAAAGTTTTAACATGTGCTAGTTTATAAAGAAAGCTTAACATGCTCACTAAATCTGCTTCATTCTAGTGATTAAGTAAAGGGTCAAACCAAGCACTGGCAAAGCTAATAGATCTCAGTGGTGAAACCTATTGGCTTTCGTATGTTAGATAATCAGCATGAATGCATACATATCCATTACCGCCATCTTTGGATGTGTTTGTAAAGATAGCACAAATGTATTTAAAGTTAGTCACAGTGAATGTACATTCATGTGCTGTGCAATCTTTGAGTGGGTTTGTGAACATATCTTGGTGCCAAACGTGCTCTTTGAAATAGATGACAAAACATATTGTGATTGACACGTGCAAACTTTAAAATAAGCAAAAGAAAGTGAGTGAGGGATGATGGGAAGGGGCCACTGGTAGGAGGTGTGAGGGAGCAACAGAGGAGTAGTGATGGAAGGTGGTTATTAAGAAGGTAAGATTTGGTCCCCATTCATAGTTCTTCTTTCGAACAAATTCAGTGAGCTGATTTGTCGTAGGTACCTCAAGCTGTTACATATAGGGGGTCATTCTGACCCCGGCGGCAGGGTCGGCGGGAGCACCGCCGACAGGCCGGCGGTGCCCCGCAGAGCATTCTGACCGCGGCGGTTCGGCCGCGGTCAGAAGAGGCAAACCGGCGGTCTCCCGCCGGTTTACCGCTGCCCTTAGAATCCCCCATGGCGGCGCAGCTTGCTGCGCCGCCATGGGGGATTCTGACACCCCCTACCGCCATCCTGTTCCTGGCGGTTCGCCCGCCAGGAACAGGATGGCGGTAGGGGGTGCCGCGGGGCCCCCGTAAGAGGGCCCCGAAAAGTATTTCAGTGTCTGCTAAGCAGACACTGAAATACGCAACGGGTGCAACTGCACCCGTCGCACCCCTGCAACTACGCCGGCTCAATTCTGAGCCGGCGTCCTCGTTGCAGGGGCATTTCCTCTGGGCCGGCGGGCGCTCTTTTGGAGAGCGCCCGCCAGCCCAGAGGAAATGTCTGAATGGCCGCCGCGGTCTTTTGACCGCGGTGCGGTCATTCAGCGGCGGTACCCTGGCGGACGGCCTCCGCCGTCCGCCAGGGTCAGAATGAGGCCCATAGTGTCCCTCCACACCTAAGAGGGACAGAGTTGAGATCTCGGTTGGTAGAAATTCTGAGAAGTTAATATCCCTCTACATACTTTGGGCCTCATTTACTAGGATATGACGCAGTGTGGCACTGCAAGGCAGCTTGCTGTGCTGGGCTTTATCATTTCAAATGTGCAGGGATGCTTCGTATTTACCGAAACATCAATGCATCCCTGTAATTTCCTCAGCACTGGCGCACAAACCCCGGCCAAGAACCAACAGAAGCTCCCCTGCACTAAGATGCAAGGGTGCCTGCGATGGAGGGATGATTGTTTATGTGCAGGAAGGCATCCCTTCCATGCAAATAAACAATCATTAACAGCCTTTTCTTCTTCCTATGAGTGAAAAGAGGAAAAAACAAGGAGCAATAATGTTATTTCTCCCTGTTGTGTCATTTTAACACCACCCCTGAGGTGGCATAGGAATCTGATGCATTCCTAGCCTTGTAAATTTGGGGGTGCTTCAGATTCCGTCAGGCTCCATGAGTGTTGCATGGGAACACCAACATCAACACCCATGAAATGCCCCTTTCACGGAGAGTTATGCTTGAAAGGGGGCCATTTTTACAAGGCCATGAAAAGCCACACAAGGTAGCTTTGTGTGACCTTGTAAATATGGGCTGGCACACTTTGCCACCGGAACACCAAAACAAATGAAGCTCCAGTGGCGCAGTGTGCCGCTAGGGCCTTGTAAATGAGGCCCTGAGTACTTTCAAACTAGGTTAGGGTGTGCATTCACAGGCACATGTATTGTACTTAGAGCTGATGAGTGAGTAGGGTGGATTTGGGTTTAGTGTTAGGTTTACATGTTTTCCATTTTCTCTTTTCCCTCACTTTCCTGTTCTTATTTGGTTACCATAAGCCTTCGAGTTATATGGAGTGTTGTTGACTAAGGGCCTGGTTTAGATCTTGGTGGAGGGAATACTCTGTCACAAATGTGACGGATATCTCATCTGCCGTGCTACAATCCTCACAGGATATAATGGGATTGGAATACAGCGGACGGGATATCCAGCAGATTTGTGATAGGGGATTCCTTTAGCCAAGATCTAAATCAGGCCTAAAGTTCTTTAAAATGGTAAATTTGAAAAAACCTGATCCATAAAAAAGTGAGCGTAATGGAGAGACATAGGGCAACAATGGACAAGCTAGGAAAGTGGGGCAGCAAGAGATGGAGTGAGAGCATGGGGAAAGAGTGGAGAGGGTAGCAGCACACAGAAGAAAGCAAGAAATCACATGGACTCACATATAGGGGGTCATTACGACCCTGGTGGCCGGCGGTAAGCTGGCGGTAACACTGCCAACAGGCTGGCGGTGTTCCGCCAGTTATTATGACCGTGGCGCAATAGCCACGGCCATACCGCCGGCCCCTCCAACATACCGCCATGCTTCCGCCTGGCGGTCATAATCCCCAGGGCAGCGGAGTCCCCGACCGCCAGCCTGTCCGTAAACACCGCCATGGAAAGGCTGGTGGTAAGGGGACTTGGGGTGCCCCTGGGGGCCCTGCACTGCCCATGCATTTGGCATGGGCAGTGCAGGGGCCCCCAGGCATAGCCCCGTTGCGCATTTCACTGCCCGAATTTCGGGCAGTAAAATGCGCGATGGGTGCTACTGCACCGGCTGCACATCAGCATTGCAGCCGGCTCTATTACGAGCCGGCAGCAATGTTGATGTGACTTTTCCGCTGGGCCAGCGGACGGTAACACTGTTACCGTCCGCTGGCCGAGCGGAAAAGTCATAATAGGGAGCCAGGAATACCGCCGACAATGGCGGTAATCTGGCTCCCGCAGCCTGAGCGGTCTTTTTGAAAGACCGCCGAGGTTGTAATGAGGCCCATAGTGTTTAGAGAACAAGAAAAAAGTAGATCCCTGAATGCAAGTGTCACCAGCACATGTCAACCAATCAGAAAACTGTGAGAGCAAAATACTCCTTGGTTGAGACAAACACAAGCATAGGGAAGAAAGCCACTGAAAGAAGAAGAGTCAACTGAGATAGACAAGAAAGACATTCAATCACAAGCCCTTCCCAAGGCCCACTTAGTGTATGTTGGGAACAACAGATTTAGCCAGCAGACAGAACACAAAACTACAAAGATGTAAAAGTAGAAAATTATTCTGTGCCCTTTGTCATTTGAATTTCTGAGGTAGACGGAAATGTCAGACATCTACCCCAACCCATATCATTAGCATTTGACACTTAGCTAAAGCAAAATGTAGGAAACCTTCTATGTTTAGTGGGGCACCAGAGGTTCAGTAAATTGATTTGCATGCTGGAGTTCACCATAAAGGGGTAAATAACCTCTACTAACTTTTATTGTAATGGATATTTATCTGTTATTCACCTAACTAAAAATCATAGATTTCTCTGTCAACATGGGAAACTGGCACATGTTTCATCTGAATTCGGTATCCTCTTGACATCACTCCTAGAGTATTCATTTCTAATTGTTAAAATGTTAGCAGGCATCCTGATTTGTTTCTCAGCTGCCTAGCTGTATATTACTGAAGTCAAATCATCTGCTACTGCTAAAAACACTGGGTATTCAGCTATCTTTTCTTGCAGTCATATCTCAATCAGAAGGTCTGTGTGAAAACTTACCTCCAGTTGCCTGGTATAGTCGACAGTACACTGAGCTGCACTGGACTTGATGCATTTACTTATGTCATACTGAAACACAAAACCTATTCACCACATTAAATGCCTATCTGCCATTCTGTCCCTACATCACCCACTGTGCCCACGTTCTCTCAGAAATAGATTTCAATGGTGGCATTGATTATTACTCTGAAGGTGGCATAATTCAAGCATGTTTAATATGAGGCACTGGGTTAGAACCCTGGATTTAGGCTTGAAACACCTAAGAGTACTCACAATTGGACAAAGATCTGAAGGTTTAATATCTAAGTACACAATAATTTTGCATTCTGTTGGAACTGGCCCTCTCTGCAGGGTGACCCCTGACTTTTTGCCCTCACTCCTCCTGTTTTGCTTAATTAGCTTTTGTTGGCCTCAGGACTCTTCAAACGTTACCACTGCTAACTAGTGCTGAAGAGCTTTTGCTTTCTCATTTAAACATGGTAAAATAGGCTTACACCCAATTGGCACTTTTAATGTACTTATACTTTTACATATAATGTACCCAGGGCCTGTAAGTTAAATACTAGTGGGTCTGTAGCTCTTATTGTGCCACCCCTTAGGTAGACCATGCCATTGCAGCTTGTGTTCAGTTTTAAACAGAAAAATAAACCTTTTGCCAGGCTCAAGCCTTCCTTTCTAATACATATAAGTCACCCTTAAGATAGACCACAGACAGCCCCTAAGTCAAGGTGCATAGTATTTAAAAAGTTGGACATGTACTTGTTACCTTTTTCATTTAATAAGTGATAACCTTTGATTAGGAGCAGGTAGGAAAGAGATGTTTTGGGGTCTGAGGAATTGTAATTTAAAACCCTCTCTGATTGTGAAGTCGGATTTTAAGTCACTATCCTGAAAATCCTGCTTTTAGAAAATTGGCATTTTCTTGTCTTAAGCATTTGGTGACTACAGCCTGTGACTGGGTCACATGACTAGGTTTAGTTGGCATTGGCCCTTTGTGTATTCCCTCCAGACAGTATCACAAAAGAGGGTCTGGGTGTTAGGAGAATGTGCCATCTCTGGCAGTATAGGGGTTTGGAGTTGTCACCTCCCACTTGCTCTTCAAAGGCACTGGCCAAACTCACAAACAAAGGACTTCACATTAGTCTATTGTGTCTTCAGACAGACTGGGACCAGGGCTAGGAGGCAGGATATTCCAGACACCTCTGTAAGGGGAAAACCCCAGTCGCTTCTGCTACTTCAAAGTGGGCACAAGTTATTAAAAGGGGCCCGCAGACACACTCTTTACTGCACTCCTGGATCATTGGAAACTATTAAGAAGAACACCCTGCTACCTTGCTGTTTGAGGCCTGCCCTGCTTTCTGAGAAGGAAGAAAGGACCTACACCCTTCTTCCCTGGCTGAGGTGACTCCAAGAACCACCTGACTGACCTTCTGTTCTGAGGAGCATAACCAGCTCCAGAGGCATCATTGTAGCTGACCAGCTGACCTGCTCCCTGGATCTGAAAATGGAACTGCCTTACCCCTGCTGGCCTCTCCAACAGGCAGTTCCAGATCCCAAAGAGGTGTCTCCCCAGGCCCAGGACCGTTGACTGGCAGAAGAATGCGCTCCTTTGACTCAAAAAGGAGAAATGTTTCTAAATTGGTGTGGCCTGACTGCTTATGTGCCAAACTACCACAGGGGTAAGCACAGGTTAGGTTAGTGCCTTTAGTGTTTTATCCTGACAAGGATTGTGGGTGCTGCTTGAGAAGGGCTCACACCCTTCCCCCCACCAACCAACAATCCAATTTGTTGCACTTTCCTTTTAGTAACTATTGTCAGACTACATTTTCTATATTAAGTGCTACATCAGTTTATTTCCTCCTACTCTTCATTGTGAGTGAACCTTAAATCGATTAAAAAGAGGCCTGGGTGTAATCTGCACAATCTTCTCCACTCCCCCGAAATTTTGAGAATTTCCTAAAAAGCAAACTTAATATACACAAAAAAGTTATACGGAGTGAGCAAAGTGACCTTGCATGTCGCATGATGTTTTTTGGCAGGAGCATACCTTGTAGACAAAAGTTATCCAAGTAATTTAGGGGGCTTGTATGAGCTAAAAAAAATCTGTCAGTAAGACATTTTCTGTTCTAACCAATCTCCCAGGGGGGGAAATGATGGGAAATGTCACGTTATGTTATATGGCAAAACTTTCTTCTGTTAAACCTCGCCAGGCTATGTAGTCATAAAATTGCATGGGTTCTTCTGTGTTTGCGTGTCCATGCCAGTTAAGTATCCAGGGCAATGTAAGCCAAATAGCATGAATTGTAAACTTTATAGATAAAGAATAAACAGGTTCAAAGTGCTCGATTATTTGCTTCGTAAGAGTTAATGCTAAGTGCAAAGTTACCAAGGCCAATGTCGGGCCAATTCAGAGGAAAGACACTAAAGTAGATTTCTTCCTTGTTAGTTAACAGCATTAAAGTGATTATTCTGCCTCCCTAAGATCATCTTACAAGCAGCTGGCCTATCAGGTGACAAATGACTCCTTATCGAGCCCATCTTTATTCAGTCTCTGGGTCGGACCAGTAGCCAAGTTTTAGCAGGTATTTTATTATGTACTGCATGTGTTGTGCTGACGTCGCCCAGCTCATTCCCAGGTCGGATGGTGGCATCAGTTTCCGCGAGTGTCTTATTATAGTCACTGACTAGGTGAAGAATAACTTTCTAATATTAATATAGAGAAGTCTGAAGTTATTGTACTGGGTAGTCCTCCCTCGCAGTTGTTATTGACATGGTGGCGTGGCGGAAAAGGCCAATGTCCCACTCCTAAATGGATAGTAAGGAACTTACAAGTCCAATTCGCTAAGTAACATTTTTAAGGGACAAGTGACTAGAGTTGTGGCATCTTGTTTTGATCACCGGAAGGCTCTGAAAAAATTTCTGCCTTTTCTCCTTGGTCATACTCATCGCACAAACCTTCACGCTCTTATTGGGTCCACCTTGACTATGCTCATTCTCTATACTTAGGAAATCATTCCTATGTGATGCATCACCTTCAGCTAGCTTAAAATACAGCACCTCATTTCTTATTCAGATACGTCCATCACTTCTTATTTCAGGGTACACCTGGAAATTACAATGTTTACCTCTTCATAAGTGCTTATGGTTAAAGAACTTTTGTCTAGCTTTAAAGCTTGGCACTGTCGAGAGTATTCTTTTATACATCAGCGCTTCACCTGGTCCATTTAAGTCCACTCTATCTGTTCTGCTGCTGCCCTCTTATTAGTGCCACCTATGATCAGAAAGCTGCATCTACCTAGTTGTTCCTTTTGTTTACAGGTCTTCCATGTCAACAATTACATGGAAACCTCATATTTTCCTATATACACTGATATATACTCCTTTTATATGCTACATCCTCTGGGAGATTAGGTAAGTAAAACATGGATATAAGAGTGTCATGTATAAAATCATGATGTATGACATTGCTCATTTGTGATTCTCAGGGTGTTCTAAGTCTTTCAAAGAAGATCCATCTCTAGCCGCTTCTCAGACTATAAGGCAATAGTCAAAGATAACAGTCTTGTCTGTTACTGTGTACCATACTCACTATCTATGCTTTAGCTTGCCAAACAGTGCAAGTTAAAGCAGCGGTCCAGAGTTACTGTGCCTTTTCTAATGAATGTCCGATCCAGGAGGATGCTTTTCTTCATCCATGTCATAG
Organism: Pleurodeles waltl; assembly: GCF_031143425.1. Taxonomy (NCBI): domain Eukaryota; kingdom Metazoa; phylum Chordata; class Amphibia; order Caudata; family Salamandridae; genus Pleurodeles; species Pleurodeles waltl. The sequence continues at coordinate 937,133,247 of NC_090445.1, forward strand.
AGATATTTTAACTAAGTTTTGCTAAATAGTTTGTCTGTGGCATCTAATGGACCTATCGTTCTCTAGTTCCCAGAGGGCCTCAATCACTTCTTCCACAATTCCAAACAAATTCAAAGCCTTTCCAAGAGAAAAGAAACTTGTCACATTCTAATAACTTTTCCATTAGTGAGCAAAGAAATGATGATACCCTTTTAAGATGCCCATCAAAGACACTATGAACATACCCCAGTTAGACATTGATTAACATACCCCATATAATACGCCCAATAAACCAAATGGAACATTGAAAGAGTGGTGGTTGGGAACTTGTCTTTGAATGCATCTGCTTCAACCTTCCAACACTTCGCTAAGGATTTTCCTAGCAATTTTATTCTAACAAAAGTGAACATACAATTACTGGAAGATCAAAGTGTAGGTACTTTAATTAGCAATATCTATAACATCCTGATTAACAATGTGCCAACAACCACTCACAAAGAACCTTTTAAGGTCCTGTAAAGTATTGCACTTTCTTTTCCAAGGGATATGTCTGGGTCAGAAGTATTCTACCATCAGATCTTGAAGAGTTCATTTCAGGTTTAGAACCTGGAATAATCCAAAATGGATGTTCTATGTTTGGTTTTTAGAGTAAGGTACTTACCGCAAGATATAAGGAGAAACATGAGGGAAGGTCTCTAGGTTTAAATGCATTCTAAGACCCATACATTAATCTTGAAGCTACTTCCCAAGCATTACATAGTCATGAAGGTTAATGAACACCAAAGCAACATCTAATTAGATCAAACACCCAGTCTGATGGAAAGAGAAATGCTGAAGTGTAAGGTATTGACTTTTTTGGTCAAGGGAAGACACTGTATTTTATGGAATCTCCATATGCCTTTCGCTAGTTACGCCACCCCACTACAGAATGAGAAAAAAAGAGATAGGACAGGAGTAATTAACAAGTAAAAAATGTGCACATCATGAATGACATTCAAAGTGACATCCCACGGGCATCACCCAGGCCATTAGGGACAAGCTTTTCACACTAACTATATTTCTATCAACCTGAGAAGGATGAAAGGCTAAATAACCCTTGCATAATTAACTAACCCTTATATAAATAGGCTAAATAACCCCAACATGTGACTCTGGATTGCAAACAGATCTCTGTAGCAATTACATCTTGCTCACTTCTAACAATAAAGGATTCAATATCAATTTTAAACAGAAGCATGCTCATAGTAACAGAACCCCAAAAAATAGTTTGTACCATGATCAGTGTAATGGAGGTTCCTGTAATCAATAGTATGCCCTTCTAACCGAATGTGGATGTTACATAATCCATTCTTTTATATATCTCTTCAAATCTTAATTGGCAGCAATAATGATTCAACATAGGAAGCTCGTCAATATTTGAAATGATCTTACATATTTCTTTTTTAGAGGGCCCGCTTTCCTGCAGAGATATTACAAACACATTCTAAGAGACATTCCTCATTTTGATGCATGTCAAGTCTCTCGGGTTTGGAGATGGCACGGCAGGTCCTTCTGACTTCTATTCTAGCACTCTTGATTAACGATATGCATACAACAGTCAGGTTACAGCATTATCCTCATCCTGGCTGGATAATATGATGCAACCAGTACAAGGCACGATTTTCATTTCAGCAGTAAATGAGAGTAATGATATATAGCCACTAGACCTCCAATTCCTCACTGCTGCTGTCACATTGTATCATTGGATGGGACATGTGTTACTTTTAATTGTCAGACTTGGCACCAGCCTATAGACAATGACGTAGATTGTGTTGCAACCCAATCTTTTTTGAGTATTGAGTATATACCCTGAAGACCATGCACGGTTCTGGCCAGTTTTGCACTTTATATAGTCACATGGACAAGAAATACAGTAAATGGCTTGTGTACATTTGTTTATTTATGAGAATGTATATACATATATATATATATATATATATATATATATATATATATATATATATATGTATATTCACCTTAATAAAAACAAAGGGTTAAAGTAACTTTATATGTAAGTGCCTGTAATAATGTAAAAACTATAACTTTAAAACAAATAAAACACTGAGATTCAACAGTCATAGTTTACTGAGCTTACTATAAATTGCTCCCCCACCATGCACGCTTATAACCTCACACATTACATCACTCATGATATGCTCAGTAACATCCTTGAACACAGGTAGCTGTAAAAGCTTTGCTACAGAGCTAAGGTTGTATGTAGTACGGGTTTGGTCTTCAAAGGGGGCTTGACCTCCGGGAAGGAGTGAGCTCTGCATAAGAACCTGTGCATAGGAGTAAAGACTTTACATACCAAATCCTTGCACTCCTATTTATGTTTGATTGCCAATACAGGGTAAAGGCTTTGCAAAGTAGGGACTTCACCACGTAAGGAGCCTGGGATGCCTAGAGGAAGTGGGTTCCCCATAGAGGGATGGCGCACAGGGCGAAAACTGTTGCAGGAGGTACTTACCTGTCTGTGTCTGATTCATGTCCCATAACAGGCTAGAAATCTGCAAAGTTTTAGGCACAGAGCAAGGGCTGTGTGTAGTGTGAGGCTGGGCACTTAATGTGACTTGGGTGTCTGTAGGTAATGGATTGCCCACGAAGAGTTGAGCATAGGGCGAACAATGCATTCAGCAAGGACTTACCCACCCATGTCTGAATTGTTGGCTATTTAGTACTTACTTTCATATATTGTAGGAAAGCTCCCCTTTTTGACATGGTCACCCCCACTTCTTGCTTGGTATTCAATTCAATTTTGACTGAAAGTGCACTGGGTTGATGTTAACCAGGTCCCCAGTACCAGATGTCTTTCCCCTAAATGGTGCAATTCTTACCCAGTTCTCCCACCTTTGCCCCCCCTGCAAGTCCATAGTAAATGGCAACCCTACTACCCATGGCCTGGGTACAAAAGAGGGACCCTAAGAGTGCAGCATGTATTGCACCATCCTCAGGGACCTTTCACCTAGCACATGCAGATTGCACTTGCAGGCTGTGTGTCGTGGTACAACTAAAAGTATAAACACAACATGACACACAGCCTGTGTGCTAAGTCCCCTAACACTGCATGCAACATATATAAGTCACCCCCTACAGCATGCCTTACATTATGCTGTAGGGGGACTGCATTATATGATATGTGAGGACATATCTGCAAGAGCAGATATGCCCCTGCTATGTCTTTGTCCATTCTGAGACATAGTGAGTGAACAGGGAAGTCATTTTAATTACCTGTGCTGCTCACTGGTCACTACGAGTTCCCTAGCTACATGATGGCTTCACAGAAAATAGGAGTGTTTAGTATCAAACATCTGGTATTAATAAACCCTCATCGATGCCATTAATACATGCACCCAGAAGGCACCTTAGAGGTGCCCCCTGAAAATCTACCAACTACCTTTGTGGGACTGACTAGTTTTAGCCAGCCAGCCACCTCCAGACGTGAGTCTGACCTCCTAAGGTGACAGCCTTTGATCTCAGGAGGCCAAACACAAAGCCTGCTCTGGGAGAGGTTTTTACACACCCCACCCAACAGGAAGACCTGCCAACCTGCATTCCAAGGCAGGGGACTTTAAAGAATTCCACAACCCTTGGTATGCAGATCTGGCTTCACTCACAAGAGAGGTGCCAACCCCCATGCCCCAAGGCCCATTTGACACCTTGACAGGCGAGAAATGTAGTATTCAGGGAGGTGTGCCCACCCCTCAGGTCAATTTAACTCCTAATGTGAGCTGCCTGATGTGGACACAACGTTTAGAAATCTGCCATCTTGGTGTTGGCAGATTTAGGAACTCTAGGACAGGGTTATGCCCAACTCCCACAGGAAGTGTTCATATAGAGGGTGTAGTGACCCCAGGGGTAAGTAGCTCATTGGCTACTACACTATACTCCCTGAAACACCCCTAAATGCCTTATTTAGGGGAGCCCCTCACACCAGGAACTCAGATTTCTGCTGACCTACAATGAAGGACAATCAAGAGTCCCAAAAGCAAAGCCTGAGGAAGAAGCACCTGACTTGGCCCAAGCCATGACGGCCTGTCTTCTATTCCATCTGATTTGAACCAAAGTCGACTCTTCCTGCAAGCTGCTGCACCTCCAAAAGCCTGGGAGGAATGCATGCCTTCAACAGAGACCCAGGAACTACCATGGAGCAGCAGAGCTGCGTCCCTGCATCTTGCAGGCACCCCAAGACAACTGCAAGGACTCTGGACCACAGAAAACCCAATACCAGAAAGCACCACTGCATTAGTGCTGCCTAACCTGAGCTGAAGTGGGCCAACAGTACCAACCTGGTCCCCCAGCTCTCCAGAGATGAAGTCCGCCTTGGACTTGCCCACTGCAGACTCACAGACGCCACCTGCATCCCTTGCCTGCAGGCCCCCTCAACCACAAGTGCTCCAGTGGAGAAAACCTGACACCTCAGGACACCTCTGCACCTGCTGCCCTTGGCCCTTTGAGAAGAGGACTGAAGGGGTGCCCACATCCCTGGACAGCCCAAGATTGGAACTCACTTGTTGTTTCCTCCCGACTAGATGTCCAGTCCTCACCTGCAGCATCTTTTTGACTGGACAGTTCCCCATTGAGTAAAATTGGGCATCCAACGCCGTACTACATCTCTGCACCCAATGGCCCAAGTGTCGCCTGGTATGACCTGTTGGTGTGGTCCTGACCCTTGCTCAATACTTACCTAAAGCCCAGGAGACTGGCCTTGTAAGTCACTGTACTGTACCTGTTTTGCCGTCTTTGTTTTTCCTCCATAGGATAACATTGTAGGTTCCAAAAATGTATTGACTTTTCCAAAACTGTAAAGATTTTTCTTGAAAAATGTACTTGACTGAATGAAGTGATTTTCATGCCAATATATATATAAAGATACTTGTTACTCTTGTAAATTAGTGTGGATTTCCTCCTTGAGTCTTGTGTCTCATCTATTGACTATTTGTTTATTTGCAGATGCCTAACACGCTTCTCTGATAAGCCTGGGGCTGCCCAACCATACTCCCCCCTAAAAAGAGCACCTTGGGATTGCAAGAGATAGCCTCTGCCCACGAGTAAAGGAACCCCTGGACTCTTTGCACAATATATCTCATTTTGATATATCATATAGGGAGGCAGCTTCCTACATATATGAAAAGGTGTACTGATTTATAGAGTCATTTCAACAGCAGTAGGTCTGATGATGTTATTAGTGATATTATCTACGATAACACAGAACAAATTACGAGTGATGCCGTATGTGAGGTCAACAGCAGTACATGGTAAGGCACACATTATGGTTAGCTTAGTAAAGTATAAATGGTGAATTTCAGGCTTTTTGTTTTAAAACTTTGGCTTTTATATTGCTACAAGGCCTAACTATAACATGTCTTTAACCTTTAGCTTTTCCATTAAATTTCTAGTTTTTTTTTTAATTGAAGCTAAAATCTTAGCACATTATCTAACTCTAACATTACTTTAACCTTTGGTTTTATCAGTGTATCAGTTCTTTAATGTAAAGTAAGTTATTATTACAAGATCTAACAATTACATCACTTTAACCTTCATTTTATGTCAGTGAATTATTGAGGTTTTTTATCATATTACCCAAATCCATGACTGAGCATACCTTTTGACCATGTGGAGTAGGGGCTTGGATGCAAGGGCAGAACACAGGGCCTGGCCCAACTATTTGGAGGTGGCCTACTCCACACATTCATACAAACTCAATGGACATCCTCCCTACAATTTTTTAATTTGCTCCTGCTGTACTCCCGCAAGGGTTCGGCAGGTCCCACGTCAGTCCCATTTATCTACAGAGAAGGGACATGCTGGGTTCTGAGTCTCTGAGTCCTGAAATTGCTTATGCAACATTTCTGTTGATGTTGTGGCCATCTAATCAGATTGTGCAGTGTTGTGGGTCCAAACTGAGAATCCAAATGGTAAAAAATACTTTCTTTGTATTCGCGGCACTATGAGATATCCATGGGATTCCTCTGGGACCAACCACCCAGATATCACTAACATTTGAACCTTAATTTCTCAAAAAATGCAGACTGCATTACACCCAATCATGGAAAGCATGTTTTTTGGAAAATGATCTAGCTTTTTTGCCAAATTTGGAGTCATTCTCTTTTGTCACTTTTTTGTATATCATTATCTAAAAATCCTATTTGAAATTGCAGGGGGGAAAAGCGTTTTTGGATACCCCTTTTTCTCACCCACACTTGACGAATCACCCTGAAACTTTCCAGGGCAGAACTGAAGTGAATGATTTAGTTTACTAATAACTTTGGTAGCATTTGGGAAATCTTCATGAGATATCCCAAAACATCTACCACAGCTCTTTCCTGTAAAGTTTCAGGGTGATCCAACAAGCATGGGACCAAAAAAATGGGGGGTTCCAAAACTCTGCCACTTTAGGCCTGAGGGGGGTCAACAAAGTATTTCCACTGCACCTATAAAACAAATGGCGGGCTCCCACCTTTTTCAAAAATAAGGCCCTGGGTTGGCCCAGGACCCGGTGGTGGGGGGGGTCGTCAGGATGTGTTTATTTTGGGGGGCACAATCTCCCTCGTAAAGCCATTTCTGGGCCCCGGTGACCCTATACTCCAGTGACAGTATAGTTATTGATGGAGACAGGGGCATGTGGCACCCTCCCAGAGCTGTTGTAAGGCCCCAGTAAGGACCTTGGGACACCAACCCCCAGGGTCATTTATTATATTTTGGGGGGGGGGCTTGCGGTCCATTACTTCAAACCTCTTCCATGCTACATAGACCCTATCCCCAGGACCAAATTAATATCTATGGATGGGGCGTATGTAGCCCCTCCCCAAGCCTTTAAGAGGCCCTGAGGATGGGGACTCTGGGACATTAAAGAGGGTCATGTCAACGTTGGTGTCTAAACAATTGCAACTTACGACCCTCTTTAATGGTAAAGTTGGATTTGAAGTCACAATTCAGAAATGCCACTTTAAGAAAGTTGACATTTTCTTGTCCTAACCATCTGGTGCCTTCAGCCTATTCCCTAGGTCACATAGGGGCATATTTATACTCCGTTTGCGCCGAATTTGCGTCGTTTTTTTCGACGCAAAACTAACTCCATATTTATACTTTGGCGTTAGACGCGTCTAGCGCCAAAGTTCATGGAGTTAGCGTCATTTTTTTGCGTGAACACCTTCCTTGCGTTAATGATATGCAAGGTAGGCGTTCCCGTCTTAAAAAATGACTCCGATGCTATTGTGTCGGATTTATACTCCCGGGCAAAAATGACGCCCGGGAGTGGGCGGGACTAAAAAACCCGCATTTGCGCCGGATTTTAGCGCCTGGGTCAGGGCAGGCGTTAAGGGACCTGTGGGCTCAGAATGAGCCCAGAGGTGCCCTCCCAAGCCCCCAGGGACACCCCCTGCCACCCTTGCCCACCCCAGGAGGACACCCAAGGCTGGAGGGACCCATCCCAGGGAAGAAAAGGTAAGTTGTGGTAAGTTTAAAAAAAAAAAAAAAATTGTGGCATAGGGGGGCCTGATTTGTGCCCCCCTACATGCCACTATGCCCAATGACCATGCCCAGGTGACAGAAGTCCCCTGGGCATGGCCATTGGGCAAGGGGGCATGACTCCTGTCTTTGCTAAGACAGGAGTCATGTTAATGGCGTCTGGGCGCCAAAAATAAATGGCGCAAATCGGGTTAAGACGATTTTTTTGCCTCAGCCTGACTTGCCCCATTTTTGGACGCCCAAACGCCATTTTTCCCTACGCCGGCGCTGCCTGGTGTACGTGTTTTTTTTTCACGCACACCAGGCAGCGCCGGTCGACTAACGCCGGCTAACGCCATTCAATAAATACGGCGCCCGCATGGCGCTTCAGAATGGCGTTAGCCGGCGCTAATTTTTTTGGCGCAAAACTGCGTTAGCGCAGTTTTGCGTCAAAAAGTATAAATATGGCCCATAATGTTCTGAGGAAGGTAGAGTAGATTAGGTAAATGTGCAAATATCAGATAAAATGTAAATATGGCCAGAACTCCATTGCAGTCTCATAAGAGACCCCTGGTTGGTGCACGGTAATCATGACTGCAACAGACCACCTACTCACTGTCGTACAAAATAGAAAAAATAATGCTGAAAGCAAACCACATCACACTCAAGTATGAAATGATTACCAATGTCACATCTGTAGGGAGGAAAGACCCCCACGCACATGTACATCAACCATTAGCAACAGTTGTGTTCTACCATCACCAGTTCAGCATCTCATGTTCCTTCCCATGCTCACAACTAGCTCTCGAGGAACGATATGAGGTAATGGGAAGCCCATGAGCCAGATTTACAAATGTTTTGCTGTAACTGAATCTTATGATACTCCTGACTTACTCCTGAGGACTTACACCTAGTCCACTGTGTGGTCAACTTCATCCTCAGTGTAAGGCCTACCCTGCTGCTAGGTCTTGGACTCAGTCTCCTATATGCCAGTCTCTCATGTGCTTGACCATTTGCAGTGCACAGCAAGGATTAGCATCCAACCTCTTATGCGTTCCACCCCCAATGAGCAAGGCCTTTCGTTTCACACAGTTGGGATTGCACACATGGAATGTCCTGTGGCAAAGCACAGCACTCAAACCACATAGCAGCTAACATTCACTGCACTGGACTCTAGCTGGGTGCAGCAGTGGTTCACCACAAGGCCTGGTGCCAATCTTTGCGTTGTACCTCCCTTTCACATGCAGCCAACCTCCTATTTGGACAGTCACTGTGTATCCGCCCTTGCTCCTCACCCACAGCAGGGGTTAACTTCAGTTCATGCACTGTGAGTAGGCTTTCCACAAGACATTCCATGGGCATAACTTGTGATGTGCAGGGCCAGTAGTCATACTCCACGTCTGTTGGTTGCAAACCCATATGCCAGTACTTACATTACAAGGTGTTTGGCTATGTGCCATGGGGGCTGACATGGGACTGTGCCCCATCTCATCTTGCAGCCAAACTCCACTGTGTACAACTTTTATCAACCTTTAGAAAAGGGAATTTGTGGTTGCCACAAGACCTGGCCTGCACATGGTGCTGGCCAAAAGGCCTGGCCTTTGATCAGATCCTGTACCTAACCTCCCATGCAGTCAACCTCCAATGCACACTGCCTTCAGACATTTACAGGCAGGAGATGGCTATATGGTATGGCCTGCTGTCAAGCCCTGCACAAAGTGTTTTTTGGTATGTGTGTTTGTAGGGGTTTTAAAATTGTTTTGGGTCCATTTAACTAGGAAAGTATCATGGATCCCAGGACCCATGGAACTATGGCAGATCCCGTGTTCTGCTCACCTTGCACAGAGTCCATTAAATTTTTGTTAATTTTTGTTGCCTTGGTAGTACCTATGTTTTGCTGATATTGGTGAGAGTATTAAGGGATCATCTGCCAGTGCTCTTTTGACCTCCTGATTTGTTTTTCATTGTACACGTACCGTTCACTGTGCACCAGTCCAGGTAATTGCAACCATTGCAGACATCGCCTTGTTGTGGCCAGCAAATCAGAATGCTCTGATCAGCATACCTGATTGGGATCCATATCCCCTTTCGATGATGGGAGAAAGTGCTACTTTGTCTGACTTACTTTTAAACAATGGGGTCTACACATTTCCAGCAAATTTAGGTTCATTAACTCCGCATTAATGGACTATATATACATTTGATTAACCGTCCAAAGCATGCATATCAAGGGCTGAAGTTCAAAATATTATTTTCCACAATATCATGCAACCATATTATTGTGAACAAAATATTGAGGATGAAAATATGAGAAGGTAAGTGCATTTAGTTAGTAAGAGCTATACTATTCTTCACTCAGTATCTATGTACCTTGAACATACACATATTTTGAAGGTACATTTTGGACCTCATTATGAGTTTGGTGGGTGGCGGAGGCCACCCGCCAAACTCTTTGGGCCGGAAAAGTGCTGCTGGCCCTTTAACGAGTTTCCCGCTTGGCCAGTGGGCAAAAACAGCGTTTCCGCCCGCTGACCCAGCAGGAAACACACCACAACACAACTCGTAATTGAGCCGGCAGCACTGCTGAGGTGCGTTGGATGCGACAGCACCTGTCGTGCTTTTCACTGCCTGTAATTCAGGCAGTAAAAAGCGCAATGGGGCTGTCCATGCAAAAGCTGGTGGATACAGGGGTCATAATCCCCAGGGCAGTGCTGTTAGTAGCTACGGTCGTATTGTGGAGGTCGGACTGCCACTTGGGCAGCAGTCGGACCGCCACACTACTAATGAGGGCCTATATGTTTAGGTATATAAAGTAAACCTATACATGCCTGTATATTTTTACCTTGTAGATATTTGGTCCTTGATATTTTGCCCACCCTATTATCCTGGCCCAATGCTCTGGAAACAATATTCTGGTGGAATACCGCCCAATACCTTTTTGTAATGCTTGTATCTCAAAGACTACTAAACATATTTAGGTAAACCACAAAAAGCCTTAGCATTAGTAAAATTTATGTTTATTGCGATCTTTAGTGAAATTTTGCTCAGCTGTTTTTGGTGTAGTAGACAGCAAAATCTCAATTGAGAGTTTGATTGGGAAATCAAGCTATTTTGACATGCTTTCTGTAATTGTCTGCCAAAAGTTATTAGAAGAATAAAAACAACTTTTTAAAGGAAACTAGACTTACCATAATTATAAAACATGACTATATGTATATATATATATATAAATATATATATATATATATATATATATATATATATATAAACACACATATATATGTGTGTGTGTGTATATATATATAGATATATATATATATATATAAATATATCAACCATCACTTGATACTCAAACGCTGGCACTCCATGCAGTTACTGTTTTTTATTCACTCCAAGAATCCATTCCATATAAAAAAAAAACATAACACAAAAACAACACAAATAGGGCAATGGTGTTAAATGGGTCCTGCGCCCATTGTTCTGTGCACCAACCTCGACAGGCGAGCACAGGAAGAATTGCAGGACTTTTTCTCAGTGAATATATAAATATATATATATATATGTTCACTGAAAAAAACAAAGGTTACAGGGATGTTAAAGTTACGGTATGAATTTACTTGTACAAAACCATAGAAATTCTGCAGTTATAGTTAGAGTTCTTTTAAATAATTATAACTCAGACCCTAAAGTAACAATAAACTGCACCCTTGCCATGCACAGTTTTCTTTATTTTATTGCAAGTGTTGCAGTGATTATATCAAAGATGCCATGCAAGATCTTGTCAATAATATAATATGTGGAGTAATTAGCTGGTCAAGGTGACGGTGCAAGTTATAGCTACCTTAGGGTGTGAATTTGAATTATAGTTACTCAAAAGAATTCTAACTATACCTGCTGAATTTCTATTTGCGAATTTTGTGAATTATTTGGGGCCAGAGATATACAAATGTATTTTCCCTTCAATATCTGGAAAACTACTAAACAGATTTACATCAAATAGGCGAAAGCGTAATCTGCGTTCTGACAGCTAGCGTTCTGCCAAATTTGGTGTAATTCCGTCCAGTGGTGCGGCCTGTAGTTGTATCTAAAGTATCCTACAGAAATTAACATGGGAAATGCAATCTTTTTTTAGGCTTCTTTTTCTCTACCCCTGCTTGATGGATCACAATAAAACTTTCCATGCACAACTAGAATCACGGAACCACTTTTTTTTGTAAAATTTCATGAAGATTCGTCAAACGGTGCCAAAGATATACACAAGAAAAAAAACGCTTTTCCTTTGGAAACATGGTCCTAACTTTAACTACTTAGTGGCGACCGCCACTAGGTTTTATATTTATATATATATGTATATATATATATATATGGACAAACACAATACTTCTTTTCTTGATGCCATCAGAAATGAAATAGGAAGCCGTTTCTATCTATTCAAACATACTAGCTAAGTGCAGCTGCCTAACATATTTATTCATTTAGAAATATATCTTTTCAGGTACTTCCTACTTTAAAAATCAATTATTTATGCTGCTTGTTGATGAAAGGATAATTGACTATTCAATTCCATTTCCTAAAGTTGTATTGCAAACTGGAAATGTCTCTTTTAGAAGATTGGGTTCCTTTGCTAGGCTGTGTGCTTTGATCCTGCTGAAAGCAAATACTGAGATATCCCGTGGGTTTGTGTTTATTGGAGGATTAAATAGGAACTGTTTGTGTTTGTACTACATACACCAGCACTTGAAAGGAAAACTGCAAGCTAGTTTGACAACCCACTCAACATTCAATCACAGAGATGTTGAAACTGAAGAACCTAAAAGTAGACCACATCCATCATGCAACTCGCAACTCTGTGGGCCTGATACATAAAGAAAAACTCACACTTACATATGTGGGTCTGATACAGACACTTGCATAAAATATTATATTTATAGATCGGGAAAGCTGTGTGTGACTGTGTGTGTGTATACGTATGTGGTGGAGTGTCTTTTCTGGGAGTATTGGAGTGTCTGATCTGGGAGGTGATAACTCAGCCTATTGTGTGTGTGCCTCTCTTTTTCTGGGTGGTGGTAACTCAATTTATTTTGTGGTCACTCTGTAAATGAAGTAGCTAACTGCCCAGTTTTTAATTTGTCATGAGGCATTCCAGTAACCAAAGCAGCAGAAAAGCAAAAAGATATATAAAAGTGGACATATGGAGTGTTCTCTGTTGCTGGTTTGATTATTGGTTAAAATAAGCAGAACAGTGAACTTTTCATGAATTGCATGAAAGCTCCTATTGATATCCTACTGAAATCAGACTGCATATGCACAACTTTAAAAAAAATAGTGAGTTTCTTTCATCTGCCTCTACAGTGTGAATGTTCCCTCCTGATCAAGACCTAGACATATAAGAATTAGTTTCAGATGAACAGTAAGACAAATTTTACTGTCCAGGAGTAAAGATCCACCATTATAATTGCACAAACAAGACTTGAACAACATACTTTTACCATGAACATGGGGCTATGTTACAACTATGTATCATTGCTTAAATCCTTTTTCTTAAGTAATCCAGCACAGCTGCTTTTGATCATATGCACAATAAAGAAGAAGAAATGCAACAGAAGAAATTCACATTACGCTTGAAAATACCTAGGGAGCCACCTAAATCCTCTACATGATTTCTATTTGTATAAAGCATTAGCTCTTGGTTTGCAATCAGAAAGAATGCTGAAGTGAGCCTTCAGGGCATTGAGGCCTATGTCTGTTTTTACCATCTGTTTTTGTGTTGGTGTCCATTTTTTCAGCTCGATGTGGCTCAGAGAGTCCTGTAAATCTAAAGGGAGAAGCTGATCTCTGTTACTTGGGACTTTGTGTAGAGTCACCTAGATCTGTGTACAGTGGACTTCCAGTAAAGGAGTTCTTGGCAGGTGGTGATGTGCTTTAAAAAATATCTGGTGAGGGGAATCATAATTTCTCAAACCAAGACATGCTCAACATGCCATAGGTCACACTTGGTTCTAGGTTCAGCCTCTGGAAGCACCTTGATTTTTCAGAAGATCTGACAACATCAGAGGATTTTAACGTTTCAATTGGATATGGAGTTCCAGAAATCCAACTCCAACGTAACTTCAAGGCTGCACAGGTCTTTTTTTACCCATTCCAATGATTTGAGCTCCAGAAACGTTGTAGTTCTACTTTGAAACATCTAAATATGGGAAAATGCTACCTCTAACTGGGCATGCACTCTCACAGGTCGGCTTGAGTTTGTGACTTTCTACTGCTTGAAGTTTTCTTTTCAAATAGATATCTTTTGATGAACAAGAAAACCTGCTACATATGTCAGACCTCTGCAAAGCACAGCTCTAGAACAGGCTTGCTGGACATGCTTTGACTTCATAATTGTTTCTAAGTAGCAGGGAATGTATTTTTCAGTGCGACAACTCCCCAACTTGTATATGACTGTGAATGGTTAAGTCAAGCACACATAGAATTGTGTTCACTATTTATCAATATTTTAGTTGTCTATTGGTTTTTAACACAGTCATGTTCACAGGGAATTTTCCCCATCATTTTTACTTTTTTATACATTTTAAAATGAAGATTTTCCATTTGATCTTAATTGACATATCTTTCCTTTTACCAGAACATTTGAACATCAAACAATTCTTTTAAAAATGTTTCTTCAATTTTTAGATTTTTGAACAGATTTTGCATTACAGTTTTATTCCTTAATCCAAACTTGAGTAGACATTAAAGTTGTTTTATTTCTTACTGTTATAGTAATGTTTTTTCAGTACATCTTAAAACATACAATCTCCTTGGTGAATTCATCTCAGACCAAGCTACCAAACATAAGCGGAGCTGGCCATTATCATAAGTTTCTCACCCAGATTAAATGGATTGAAGGACATTCTCAGACTAGGCAGATTCTCACAGCATTTGGTAGCTACAATGCACTCCTACAATCCCATATGCAAATATGACCAGTCCAAGTCTGAAAGAAGCAGTCAAGTCGTAATTGATGTGCAAAGGTTCCTCAGCATTATATCATGAACAATCAGAGAACCCTCTTTCCCTTGTTGTTGTTCATCAGTCAGACTCATTTTCAGTCCACAGCCACTGTAAACAAGGGGTACATGTATGGACATAATCACTACACAGGAAAATAAAATATAGCAGCAATGGAAGGTGACCACTGAATGTGGTGGGAAGTAAACTGCCACCCAAGTGCACCAAATACATTTTTAGTCATCCATTATGGAATATGCTGGTTTTGCAAATGAAATACATTACAGATATCATAGTCTCTGACCATAGACATCACAGCTATCCACCAAGCTAGAAAGATCTCAGAGCATCGACACTAGAGCTATGGGTCATATTACAGATACCCTAAAAGTTCAGCCAGCCTATATGTCCAATTTTACAGGCTCAGACCTTCGGCAACCATGGGGATGATGGATAATGCCACCAAAGTTTAAATCACCACATCTGAAAACCAGTTTCTAAGAGCCATAATGTGATAACCATTGAATTAATTACCCCCAGAACCCAAGAAATTGGCCATTGCAAATGAAGATCCTCAGTTCAGCATGATTTATCAGTCAAGAACTATCAATCAATACATGAAGCAAAATGTTCCTCCCAAATAGCAGCTCACATTAAAAAAAAAAAAAAACTTTCTTTTTAGTCTCAAATGCCACCATTTCATTCTTGATAAGTTAGTAAACTTTACCAGGATCTCAAGCTTGCATTTTCTAAAAATACAGTCACTTTTCATCCAAAAAGTTTTCTATTTGAGTTCCTGAACAGCCAAAATACAAGAATTTATTCTAGGCAAATACAAACATATTCCTGAGCAGCAATTTTGTTGGCAGGTAGCACTTTCCAAAAAAAAAGAACAGGAATAATTGTAAAGAATTTAACGATTCTTGAGGAAGTGGTATTATGTATGCATGTGATTCTCCCTTGATGTAAAATTGAAGAAAAGTTTTGCACGGGTTAGTTATAGACAAGAGATATTTAAGGAATTATTGTTAAGTAATTAATATTAAGTAAATGCCTTCACTATTCCCTAGCTATCACATACGTCTCTGTGGTTAAACTGGGTTGTGCTAGTGCAATACCACAGTGTGTCAGTCTGGTCTGGCCACCATAGGAAGGTTTGCAAAGCATCATGAAACTCCACATTATGCAAAGGACACCTATAAGAATCAAAATATGACCATCATACACTAGGGTAGGCCACTGTTATGCAATGGCCTTAAACCATTGTCAGCCACCACTATACACTGGGTATCCTCTATTACAGCAACGATGGACATAGTATGCCAAGGATTTAAACTTTACACCATGGTTGGCATTATGCACAAGATACTAGGGGGAAAATGTATGCAAGGATGGGTCATGAGTATGTCAGGGATGCCTCTATAATACCAAGGGTGCACCAATAAGCCTAAAATGGCCACAATATGTTTGGGTTGCTATTATAGCAGTGATAGGGTGTTGTGCTTCGCTCCTAAAATCAGTCATCCAATGGATCTTTTTTAAGTTGCCTCAAAAGATGTAGGAAGTAAGCTTTATTCAAACAATTTCCAAATAAGAGTGTAAGACATTTGGCTACACAATGAGGATGAGGAATTGAGAATACCATTAAGAATTTTATTACAGATTATCAGTCAAATTAATATAAATCAGTCTCAAAAACATACTGCAAAGATACAGATCACAACAGGATAACGAAATCTCCTGAAGTTTTGTCATATGATCATAAGGCATGCAAGAAGTTCAGTTACAGCCATACCGAAAATTAGCAATAAGATTTGCTTTTCAGAGAAATATCTTCAAGTTTCGCTCCTAAATATGAGTAATGTCTAAGGTCATCTAGCTTCAAACCTAAATAAATCAACATTTCTAAGTCTGGGCAAAAATCCCCAAAAAACAGAAAAATGCTAGAAACGGAAACAAATATGCTTGTGCGTAAAAAAGGTGTCAGCATTTCAGAAGGTTGGTCAAGAGTCTCCTTAGAATCAGAAAATAAGTGTTAGCCTGAGCCACACTTAGCAAAAAAAGACAGCATGAAGGGAAAAGATAGAGGTCTGTACCTGTCAAAGTCCAAAGGAGATCTGCCTGCCAACCTATGTGGGCACTGGTTAATATCATACAGATCGTTCTAAACAACACTCCTTGCTCACACCATTAGGGGTTCCATTGTATTTTCCTTTCTCATGCTGTAAGGTGCATCACCTATAGATTCTCCCAGAGCAGTACTGAGAACAAGGTCGTATTTGAGCATCAGCAACATTACTGAATAGGGACTGTCAGCTCACACTCAGTTTCTCCAAGTTCTTCCATCTATGTATTTTTCTCAAACTCTCTATTGCTAAGACAGTGTACCATCTACTAACAAGCTAACATTTCAAGTGAACATTCCTACAAAAAAAAAGGCATGCAAGCAGAAATGAAAAACAGCATTTTATGTTCACAGAATTCAGGCCTAGTCATATTAAGTTTAAACGTATAATGTGATAGTGAACATTTAAAATGTGTGGCATTGTGCACATGTAACTACGAATAAATGACAATGTCAGTGCATCCATTTTAAATTAATTTCATGTTACATTTTAGTAAATAAAATGCAACTTTTGAATACATGAGCATAAATGCAACTGAGAACCATATTTTAAACTAAAATGTGGAAACATCAATGCGCATGTTTACATTTATTCTTCTCATTTCTAATGTTAATAGATTTCAATAAAATAATGATTGCTTTATTCCATCTCCATTGTTAAAACAAAGAATACATGAATTTCTAGTTCTACAGTAGATTCACTTTAATATACGGTTCAAGTGCAACACTTTACATTAATAATGCTATAAAACACTAAATATGTAGTGCTAGGTGCACATATAAATTGTGTATTTGTGATGTGTAGGGGGTGGAGTCAAATGTACACGCCTCCAGCTGTGATGGTCAATGATGACCACAAACAAGCTTGGTAGGAGTATTCCTCTTTCACAAATGGCATGTATAAGTCCATATGCCCAGACCATTGTTTTGCCTATTGTGACCACCATAATTCCACATGTGGTCACAATATGCCAAAAAAACCTCACAATATGTCACCCCCACATTCTGCCAGTAATGGTCACCTTTAGGTCAGGTATCAATGCCATGGTGTCTGTGATGATGGGACACATGGCAAATGAGAAAACACAAATGCCCACAATATGCCAGCACCAACATTATGTGTAGGAATACCCACCATATTGATAAGAAAAATCACATTATGCAAAGGAATGCTCAAAATATGCCAGTGCCACCGTTATGATTGGCCTGACACCAAAATAGGGGATATTATAATGCAAAAGATGACATTATATGCTAAGGGTGTCCACAATATCCTAGGTGCACCATTATGAAATTGTGACTAGCGTAAGGGCAACAATATGCAGTGAAAGACCACAATATGTTTTGGTTATCATTATTCTAAGGACGTTAGAGCAATGCCAAATAGAGCTCACCATGCTAGGATGTACACTAAATGTATCCCACATTACACCAGTGGGAACCATTACAATGCCCGGGGGCATATTATGACAAGAAAGTCCGGATATAAAAGTTCACCATTATGACAGGGGCAGCCACTTTTATGCCCACAGGATGCCTGGGATATGTCACTCACCTAACAACAATGTACAAACAGGAAGACATATTCATGCCTGCACAACGCACGGAAAAGATGCATGCACAAAGAAAGAGGCACTCACTCAGCTGTATGCGAAACGTCCAAAAATAAATATAGATATGTTATCTAACAAGCATTCATACCATTTTTTCTATTTACAAATGCACACAATACCTCACACTTGGCCACTTGCCTAATGAACTCCAGTGATGACAGTGTTTTGTGGGGGTTCCCTAGGTCACAGAAACACTCTTGTGTGCCATTCATTCTCTTAACACCATGGGCTTTGAGGAAGGAGCCTGATAGAAACATGTCCACTATTATAAAGTCAATCTTCATGGGTCAGGATATGCAGCTACCTGTTTCCTAAGCCTTGGGGAATCCTGAGCGTCACTGATGCAGATACAGCAGAGAGAAGGACACAATGCTCCTGCTAGGCACAAGAGAGTGGTAGGGAGCAGTAAGGGAGTGAGTGGGCACAAGCAGAAACATCTGATACACATTCACTTATTCAACCAGAAACCATCTGCTTCTCCTTTGTAAGGATCAGCAAATGAGAGGTGAAGTTAGGAGCCTGGAGGATGAGCTAAATCCTTTTAGCACCCATATTTCATTGAGCCATGCCAAACCTCTGCTTTTGGCAGTAGGCGCATGTCCTCACCTCTGTCTTACACGCAAGGGCTACAGATATGAGCTTGGGCACAACTGAAGAAATTCACTCTTTGGAGGAGTGCATTTGTTGGATGTACTGCAAGACAGGACGGTAGGTGAGCAACTGATCTGTCTGAAATCCTTCCACATATATCTTTACAGCTGCTGATGGCCTCTATGGATCAAAAGTACCAAAAATCAGATTGGATTTGTGCATGTTTTGTATCACCATATTGAAGGATATTTTTTTATTTAAATGTAAGTTAATGAGCGGCATCTGAAGATACCTTCAACAAAAGCATAATGTTTTGTAATGTGGCCAATTATTCTTTTCGAGTCTATTATCAGGTATTCCACAGCTTTACTTGTGGCATGTAATTTAATGTGCCTACGACACTAAAAACCTGCAATCTCTAGAAAGTGAAATTGCATAATCATGTTTTTCTGAACAATAGGGGACTTATTACATAAACGTAACTTGGTACTGAGCAAATTTACACCGACATTTTCATTGACAATCTTATGCAAAAATTAAATTTACAGTAAATGCATAGTGCAAAAACATTTTTCGCACTGACTCATCATTTGATTGTTCCACTGGTTGCTGAATGCACTTGATAATGGACATTCATGGAGGTTGACACAATGATCTAACTTGAACCATTTGCTAGACAGGGTCACATGTAATTCATAAAATTGTCAGATTTTAAAGACAAGTGAAATGGCCAAAATCTCTTGTTCCAGACTGACTCTGTGGGGGATTTATTTGTGTTTTTTTGATAGCCATTCAACAACACAGATATTTGATGAGACTGCCTTAGATAACACCCAGGATTTGCGATGAAAACAAAATCGTGAAAAAAAATCCTAACAAAAAATTACAAAAATTAAAAAATGTAAGTAAATGTTGAGAAGACTAACACATTTTGAAACAACATGCTTTTATAAACAACGGTGCGTTTACGTAAATAGTGTGTCACAAAATTGTTTTGAAACATAAAGATAAAAATCACAAATAAATGACTACCCCACCTCACAACAGTTTGTGGGGCCTGCTGAAATAGTTTTTCGGTGGGCAAGATGAGAAGAGCAAAGGAGCAGAAGAACCAAATTGCTGGATAGAAGGAGAAATGTGGACAACGGAAGCAGGAAGAAGTATGGGAGCTATGAGGGGGAAGAAGTGGAACACGGGGTTGTGGGTTGGAGTGTACACCCCCATGAAAGGGAAGAAGCATGAAGATAAAAGGTATGGGTGGTTATGGCCTGTGAAAGAGATTGAGTGCTTTGGTAAGGAAGAAATGTGAGCGAGTGGTTTAGGCAAGCTGGAGTGGTGGGCACCATCCATTACTGAAGAAAGAGGTAAGTATCTCAGAAGCAAGTAACTAAGAGGGAAGGTACAATGTTTTATTGCTACACTAATGATGATGTACAAACACGACTTATAAACTGCAACATGTTCGAAGACTGTTTTATTGCATAAACCTTGAGATGGGAAGTCACTTCATCAGTGCAAATACAGTGAAAATGCTCATCTAATCGTACATAGCAAAAATGCCATCGTTCAAATATGTTGTTTTTTACTTCTAAAACCTTCTGTTGCATAATTTGTACCCTTCTCCATCTACATTTCATTTTCAGCCTTGCACCATTCTAACCTAAATCACACATCCCCAGTCCATCAAAATGGGCACATATACTTTATTTTCCAAATTGCTGCCTTGTAAATTGTTATCCACACACCAAAATAAGTCACAATCTGTGATGTAGACGATGTTCAGGTAACATTAAATGCATCTTTCACATTACAATGCTGGAAATCAGGTAGGTTTCCTAATGCAGCCCTCTAGATAACCCAGACCTTTAATCAGAGCTCCGTGTAACATATAAAAGCTGTTATTCTCTTCAGCACCTTATTCCCCAACAGTTACAAACGGTAAAGCTCGGAGCAACAGGAAGGCTGTAGCAATTAACCTGTTTGGAGAAAGCAAAGCAACTTCGCCAGACGAAACGTATTATAAGCAAAAGGTCACCAATGTTTGGCTGCTGGAAGCAATTATTCCCCTCATGATTCATGGTTGGGAATTCTCACAGCCCTGGTTTTTGAAAGCTGTTCAAATTAGAAAATACCAACGAGTTAATCTGCTGTAGGCCTCAATCAAAGGTTAACTCCCAATAGAAGCTAATTTAACAACTTTCACCGACATATTAGGACACAGCAGTGATTTTGCTTAATCTTGATTGATGTCAACCTGACTTCTCCTTTGCCTCTACTGACCCTCTCTTTTGCTTTATAGATCACTGTTTGCGGCGTCCTGGGAAATTAACGCTTTGTCAGTCACTGGCAGTGCTGAAGAAGCAGCTCAGTGACGAATTGGAACAGGGGAGAGGATTAAGATAAAAGAGAGGAAATAATGGGAGAATGAGAAGGAGAGAGAGAAAAGGTATGTGAAGGAGGTATAAGAAAATATTGCAGCTTGCAGCACATGCCAAAAAAGCATTTTTAGTATAACGTATTACGGTGATATGTCAACATTGCAATAGTGTAATAATAAAAGAGCCACAGCAAACATCAACAATATCAATTTATCATGGCGTAGTTCAAAATTTTATTCCCAAACAAAAAGGGAAAGCAACAAATTAGCACACACAAAAAACACATGCACATCTCTCCTAGAAATTATTGAGCTTCGTTAAAACTCCTACACAAAGTGTTGACCTCCTGCCAGGTATAATGATGCCTCAGAGTAATCATATGTGTTTGAAAGCACAAGGACCCCCTGTAAGATAATGCTGAAAAGTATTAATAGGTATTAATGAAAACAATTATCTCGTGGGACTGGTTTATAAATGGGAACCTCGTGATTATATAAGAGGGCTGCCCTAATTATTTCAATATCAATCATGTACCAAAACTAATTTGGAAAGCCCAGGACCCACAAAGAGATTTCCATTTTATATCCATTAAATACAATCATATTTTAGAAAGAAACATTAGTGATCATAGTGGAGCAGACGCAGTCCTCAAAAGCGATTCCATTTACAAAATACATGTACACAGACATTAAACAGTTCCCAATGGTTGTCTTCAATACTCAAAGTAAAAAAGTTTGCATGAATTAGTAGGACATCCCTTTAGAACAAATCACAAGATTCAACCAAAAGGGAGAGTTTGTCTCTTTGACTGTAGAGGCTTTCCTCGGGATGTAGTCCTCTGACTATCAACCTGCACATAAAACAGAGAGAACAATAAGGAATTTCCCTCAATCCTGAGCTGTGATAAATCGGTCTGCCAACTAAAAAAATCCCAGTATTTCTCACCACCTAAATAATGGACACACTGGTAAACAAAAATTGAATTGTGAAAAACCTGGAATAATCTGAGACAAAAGACAGTGTCCAACAACTATTAGCCAATAAACCCCAAATGTGCAATTAAAAAAAAACATATAGATGAGGGTGAATCCTGTACAAATTCCTACACACTCCCAACAATAGGCCACAGAGAGAAGGTGTTAGAAATGGGGTCTTTGGTTGGCAGTCAGGTTACCTACCCCCTGTCCAAGCAAGGACCCTCACTGTAGTCAGGGTAAAAGAGAATCACCCTCAGCTAACCCCTGCTTACCCCCTTGGTAGCTCGGCACGAGCAGTAGGCTTAACTTCAGATTGCTAGTTGTAAAATATTTGTACCAACACACACAGTAACTGAAGGAAAACACTACAAAATTACACGACACAGGTTTAAAAAAATAGAGGATATTTATCTAAACAAAACAAGACCAAAACGACAAAAAATCCACAATACACAAGTCAAGTTAGCAATTAAAAAGCAAAAAGAGTCTTCATGTAATTTTAAACACACTCTAACACTGTTAGCGTGAAAATGTACCTTGGATGCATCACAAAGAACCCCGCTCGGGAGAGTGTGAATCAAAAAGGGCTTGCGATGCACTGATTTTACTCATGAGCGAGACCTTGCTTCATTCCTCGTTTCGCCGGGTCGGGCGCGTCGTTTGTTCTCTCTGCAGGAGAACGATGAATCGATCCGGTCAGCACTCTCGGGTCCAGGCAGGCCCTGAGTGGTCTTTACACGCCCAGCGGTGCTTGCATCGGAAATCCAGCCGCACGATGATCCGAAAACCACGCAGCGCGGGTTGCGATCTCCCAGCCTCCGTCAGCGATACTGTGCGTCATTTCTCCAGCTCTGTGCATCGATTCTTCGGTCGTGTTGCAGGCGAGCGTTGATTTACAGCCGCGAAGCCGGGTGGCGTGTCGATTTTTAAGCCGCAGATCGGAGTCGCGTTGATCTTTTCCCCACGCGTCATTTTGTCCGTGGATTTCTTCCTCTTAGGCTGGCAGCTTCTCCTTTCAGGGTCCTAGGAACTGGATGGGCACCACGTGGCAGAGTAGGAGTCTCTCCAGAGACTCCAGGTGCTAGCATAGAGCAGTCTGTGCTGTCCCTGAGACTTCAAATAACAGGGGGCAAGCTTGAAATCAATCCCTTGGAGATCTTCAAAAGATGGAAGGCACACAAAGTCCAGTCTTTGCCCTCTTACTCTGGCAGAAGCAGCAACTGCAGGATAGCTCCACAAAACTCAGACACAGGCACGGCAGCTCTTCTTCCTCACCTCTTCAGCTGTTCTCCAGGCAGAGGTTCCTCTTGGTTTCCAGAAGTGTTCTAAAGTCTGTGGTTTTGGGTGCTCTTCTTATACCCATTTTCTCCTTTGAAGTAGGCCTACTTCATGGCAAAGTCTCTCTTAATTGTGAAATCCTGCCTTGCCCAGGCCAGGCCCCTGACACTCACCAGGGGGTTGGAGACTGCATTGTGTGAGGGCAGGCACAGCCCTTTCAGGTGTGAGTGACCACTCCTCCCCTCCCTCCCAGCACAGATGGCTCATCAGGAAATGCAGACTACAGCCCAGCTCCCTTTGTGTCACTGTCTAGTGTGAGATGCAACCAGCCCAACTCTCAAACTGACCCAGACAGGGAATCCACAAACAGGCAGAGTCACAGAATTGGTATAAGCAAGAAAATGCTCACTTTCTAAAAGTGACATTTTCAAACACACAATCTTGAAATCAACTTTACTAAAAGATGTATTTTTAAACTGTGAGCTCAGAGACCCCAAACTCCACATGTCCATCCGTTCCCAAAGGGAATCTACACTTTAATCAGATTTAAAGGTAGCCCCGTGTTTACCTATGAGAGGGACAGGCCTTGTAACAGTGAAAAACGAATGTAGCCATATTTCACTGTTAGGACATATAAAACGCATTACTATATGTCCTACCTTAACCATACACTGTGTCCTGCCCTTCGGGCTACCTAGGGCCTACCTTAGGGGTGCCTTTCATGTAAGAAAAGGGAAGGTTCAGGCCTGGCAAGTGGGTACACTTGTCAAGTTGAATTTACAGTTAAAACTGCACACACAGACACTCCAGTGGCAGGTCTGAGACATGATTACAGAGCTACTTTAGGTGGGTGGCACAACCAGTGCTGCATGCCCACTAGTAGCATCTGATTTACAGGTCCTGGGCACCCCTTGTGCACTGTACTAGGGACTTACTAATAAATCAGATATGCCAATCATGGATAAGCCAATTACATTTTGTAAAGGAGCACTTTCACTTTAGCACTGGTTAGCAGTGGTAAAGTGCCCAGAGTAACATAAACAGCAAAATCAGAGTTCAGCACACATCAGCAACCTGGGAAACAGATAAAAAGTTAAGGGAGACCACACCAAGGATGAAAAGTCTAACAGAAGGACTGTCATCTTACAGAATTGAGAAACTGTCCCTAACGGTTGCAGTGAACCCTAGCAGAACACTATCCTCTACACGGAAAGCACAAGCAAGTGGACAGGTTTCACTAACTGTGCAAGGGTTTAGTGAATGCCTCTGCCTCTCACCACTCCATTGAGAGCAATCATAAACATGTCGTAGCAAGGCAATCAAACCAGTTCAATTGGTGGTCATTATTCAATCTTGTACTCCTTTACTCCTGTAAAAGATAAAACATACTCAATCCATGGATTCCTATTGGACCAGTCCATTAAGCAATAATATCCACATTGACTCACGTCAGGTGGTAGGAAATCTTGCCACTCACTCTTCATAATTGGTCCATTACTAAGAGAGACTGAGGAAAAACGTGGCAGATATTGCTGTGTCATCTACTTTCATGTCACTGCACAACTAGATTGCTAACTGAAGTTAGCCATAATAGGAGAACACACTAGATTACATCACCTCTTCATGCTGAAGGCCAAAATAACCATTACTTAGCAGTGGTATTGAAGCGCAACTCACTCCCTGCCCATACATGTGCGGATATGGGTGTTATAACCACTATAGCACCACTCTGTTAGGAATTGGGCATAAAGCTCTTTTATTAAGCTCTGGTGATCAGGTGTCTTTTGCCTCAGATTGTTCTAGGTTTTCAATGATTCAATCCTTGTTTACAAGTGTGTCGATTATTCAGGTGGTGAGTAATGCTTGGATTCTTGAGCTGGCAGACCAATTTATCTCAGCACAGCACTGAGGGAGGGAATTTCCTTACTTTTATGTTTGCATCTTAGTAGTCAGATGACTATGTCCTGAGAAGACCCTTACATTCACAAGGGGTCGAAACATTGACAAACCCTCCTTTTGTGGTTGACTCTTGTGATTTGTTCTAAAGGAGTCATACTAATTCATGAAAGCTTGTTCACTTGGAATCACTTTTAAGCACTGCTTTGTTGTCATTATGATCACTAATGTTTCTTTGTAATATATGATTGCATTTAATGCATACAAAATAGAACTCTCTTTCTGTGCCCGAGGTTACCAAATTAGATTTGACATATGATTGATATTGAAATACTTAGGGAATCCCTCTTACATAATGAAAGGGTTCCTATTTATAAATGAGTCCCACGGGATAATTATGTTCATTCAAATGTATCAACGTAATCATGAGCAATTTCAATAAGTAGTAAAATACAAAATGTAAACTCAACAAAGGGGCTGGGAAAATTAAGGACAGAAAGAAAAGAGAATATGGACTGTAATAAATGAGTGGAAGAAAACTGAAAATAGATAGTACACAGATTAAAGAACTGTTGTGTCTTTATTCTTCTTAGCTGTAAAATTCTGGGAATGACACACTCATT
Organism: Pleurodeles waltl; assembly: GCF_031143425.1. NCBI lineage: Eukaryota > Metazoa > Chordata > Amphibia > Caudata > Salamandridae > Pleurodeles > Pleurodeles waltl. The sequence goes on from NC_090445.1 coordinate 937,159,185, forward strand.
AAAAACTTTAAATTTTCTTTTAATTCATTTCAGAAAAAATTAAATTATTATTATACATATCACAAGTGTTATAACGTGTAAAGAGTGCAGTTTTAGGCCCGAGCCAGATGGCACAGGTTGAAAAAATCATATACATGCTCCCTTACACTTCAGCCCACTTTAGTGTATATTTCCAACTTTTATGTGAGCCACTGATTTCAAGTAGTACTCAATCATGCAAAACATACTCAGGCAGAGTTTGAACCAAATGCAAAATCTACATAAATCAATGATTGGAAAAGCCACACTGTCACATGCATCCGTTTTCTCAATAAGAACATATTATTTTCCAGTGAAGGAATCTTTCCCCTTCCTCCTCAAGAAATATGGAAATGTATCTTTCCCTTTGCAGTCCTAAAAAGTAACATATTGCTCACATCAAACAAAGAATTCAAGTGTTTGCTTGGAGACATCTTCCTTCAGAACATTTGTGAATAGTGACAAGCTTGTGAGGTTTCAGTGCAATATGCATATCACTCACCCTCAACCCAGAATGCCATCTTCCCTAAGTCTTAGTACATAAAGGAGGAAAATTCCCCATATTTGTGGGGTTTCTAAAATTATAACTGCAATGTACAGTCTTACAGTATTGTACATTTCTATTCACATACATCTATTTAAGACTGATGTGCACAAAGAGGTTTGGTGAATCCAGCCTACTGTTATTCAGTTACATGTATAACCATATGTTAAAAAACCTCACTCAGGAGGGAATTTGTTGTGGGTTGTGAAACAATTTGTGTCTCAGCTATTCTGACAGGGAGAAGGTGGGAGGCTGTGGTGACATGAAACAAACCTATCCTAGGCCTCTGTGGTAGGTGGCTGTATGGGAGCACCTTCTCCTCAGGCTGCAGGCCTGTGGCAGTCCGTTCATATTAAATGTCATTCCCCACTGCTAAAGTGATGGCACATTTCTTTGCATGCAGTAATAAATTCATACAAAACAAATTATACAAAGCAAAAGACAACATCCCATGTAGAAACACTTTAACTCGCCCCCTATTTTTGGGTGAGTGGGTTCTCTTCCCTTACTCTCACTGGAAATCTATTACATCTGTTCATAACAGAATTAAATACATGACCTTTTTCACAGTGGAAAAGGATCAGACAGAGAGGAGTTTGTGAAAAATTATAGACTTGTACTTTTTTTAGCTATCCAAAAAAATAAAACATTCCCACCCTGTAATGCACACCCCCAACCAGCCACTTGACCTTCCTTGTAGATTTGCTCATACACAAATCTTTATGTGAGCAAATCATTTTTGTGTGTGTTGACGCAGAGAAAACCAAGCTATTTTTTAGTCACAAGAGACTAGATAGTGGATTTCACACAGTAGGTTGATGAACCAAACCAATCTGTTTTGAATAAATGTAATTTGAAAATACATTAGAAACATCACTTATAACATATGATAATCAATTCAACCTCAATAACCAAACCAATTTATTAAGAAGTTAATGATATATTTCCTTATATTAACAATGCTAAAGTCACAAAAATAATTCTCAAACACAAATGATACATAAAGAGAAACAACAAAGACTGATTTGAATGCCGGATATATCTAAGTTTAATCAACTCAAATAGACAAATTATCTCAATGGTTATGACACAAAGCCATAGCAAAAGAATCTAAGCAAGAGAAATTGAATAAATCTGAATAATGATAAGACAGAAAATATCGACGACAATTCATGAGCATGTAAGTGACACCTCACTAACCACTAATTAGCATTAACATGTTGGGCTTCATGTAAAAGTTTTAGTAACACAAACTTAGAAAAACATCTAGCTATAGCGCTATCAAAAATAAGCAGCAGTAAATAAACAATTGCATTTGGTACCTGAAAAACAAATGACAAATAGCAATTCACACCTCATACAATTACCAAATCACTACGAAAAATCAGCAACAACTTCTACTTCATCAGTGGGACAGCAACATCAGGCACCAACATCAGGACAGGAACAGGAACAAGGGTAGGGGTAATGGTTTAGATAATTGGACTATAAAAGAAACTAAACCATCGAAGCATAGGTTCAATATTGAACAGACATAAACTAATAAAGTACCAGAATGTCATTAGACTGTCTGGAAAACATGAAATGTCAAAGTGACAGATCATAAAGTTATAGATTCTCTAGGACTCAGTAGACACGAAAATCCAAAGGAGGAATGACCCACAAACAATGGTGACTGAACATTAAATTAAACTTGTTAAATGAAACTATTGGATAAAGTATGAGGTGAGAAAGTTATGACCAATCACAACATTAACAAATACAAAAATTATACAATTAGTTTACTCCAAGCTCTTCTATTTGCTGTTATTCCATTGACGAAAACTAAACTAATACTTTTGTATTCTATACGTCCTCTTCTTCAGCTTCATCTGTGGATCCATTGTTTCCACTCCACCGGAATACGAAGTCACAGGAAAACCATTACAAAATATGTTACTACACCATTTCTTTTCCCTCGAGGAAAGACATACAAGTTAGAAACAAATCTTCAAACAATGTAGTCAGTCAAACTACGGAACACACTAGAAACATTTTATACAGCTTGCATTGTACAGTGACCTTGCATCTGCTTCTACTTCAGTCCAGCAGAGGCCACTAAATACACATTTAATTCTACCATTTATTTTAGTTAAGAAAGACACTCTCTTGTAAAGACAAAATAATTTCATCAGCTTAAGTTAACATGGACAAAATATAGGCCTTACATAAGATAGTGGCCAAGTAAGTCACAATTCCACTAAACACAATATTATTATTAGATTAATTCACACACTAATCTGTAAGTATAATTACGTAAAGACTAAATAAATTATCAAGAAAATCTCAGCTCTCACATGTGCTAACCTAAGAAAGTTGCACAAATAAATAAGTTTATTTCCACATGTAAGTTAAATTAGACCCTATTATTTTCAGGCACGGTCCTCAAATGAAAGAGGTATGCCAAGTACCTTATGTTTGATACATCAAGGTTCATTGATTTGGTTGGTTCACTGATTGATGGTGATCTTATTCTGCAGGCAAGCCTTCTGACTCCAAATAATAATTTGTTTTAAAATCATGTTACTTCCAGAATGGGCTTCATTTGCACATTAATGTCCTCATTGGGAGTGACTCATTCATTCAAGTAGACTCAATAGCAAGAAGTACTGCAGTCATCGAAATTATGAGATTGGTGTAAACACCATAGACCTGTCTTTTTCAAAGCATCCAAAAATGTTGGGAGTCACTGTGGGGAGGAGTTGGGAATTCTATTATCAACATAAAAATACTTTTATCCAGATTTTGGTCCAGGCCACTCGTAATTAAATCCTTTGTGTTTTTTTCCTCTTAGTCATACCGCATTGTCAATGGTGTGCAGTAATGTCATGATTTAAACTTGGACTCCTTTTGACCAAGCCAAGAGCTTCTGTACATTTAGAACAATTATATATATATCAGGTCATGTCATGTTATGTTATGTTGATATACATATATATATATATATATATATATATATATATATATATATATATATATATATAAAAATATATATATATATTCCTATATATATATATATATATATATATATATATATATATATATATATATATCTCCTGAGGTAAATAAATATATTAGCTTTTCATTTCAGTGGAGTTCTTTGCAAGGCTTCCTCGTGGCTGTGTAGTGGATTCTTTAACAGTTTGATCTACAACAGAAAGTGGGCAAACAGAGTTCAGGAAGACCTTGACAGGAGACTGGAATAAATAAGCAGCTTACGTCTTGGCTGCCTGGTGAGGTTCAGGCCTGCATAGTGAGTTTTCAGCTTGAAACCCCTGACCCTGACCAGGAAGTATTATCAGTCATGAAAAATGTCTCGGGTGTTTCATGGTGCAAGAAACAGGAGTTGAGGACAATGAGAGCCTATCTCAAATAATAAATCACAATCCTTATAAGGGTGTACTATAAAAAGCAGTAAGTAAACCTGTGCTTAAGGTTCTGCTAGTTTGGCAGTAAGGCTTACCTTAAAGGCAGCATGTAAAGTATTTAGGCATCACTCAAACAGTAATAAAGTAAACACACAACACAAGAAAAATCCCTAACAAATGTAATAAATAGAGTACATTTTAATAAATAAAATGACAGCAAAATAACAAACATCCAATAAGTAGAACTGGAGATATTAATTTTTAAAAATTTAAATTTTAACTAAAAAAATCACCAAAAAGCTTTAAGTGTCAACCGTAGGTGTCTGGTTGCAATAGACAGGCAGACCATGATGGAACGTGGGCTGAAAACAGGGACCAGGTTTGTTCCGGTGGAAAGTTTGCTTTCTGACTCAGAAGCTTCTATGGAGAAAAGGTGGTCTTCGACAAGTGGTAGATAGGGCAAGTTGGTTCTGAATTGAGACTTGACAATAGCAGGTTGCTAAGGCACAGGTTCCCGGTGTGGTCATCAACACACAATGGACACCTCGAAGCAGACGAGTCCAAAGTCTGTGCCCTGGAAGGCCTCCACATCGTCGGGTGGCTGCTTAGCATTAGTCCTGAGGTTCAATTTGTTTCAGAAGATGTGTATGTTTGGGTGAAAGAATTTCCAGATGTGTTTAGCAAGAGATTAGGCTGTCTTAAGAACTATGTACATAAAATTAGGCTTAAACCTGGAGCGCAGCCGAAGGCAGCGAAAGTGAGGAATGTTCCCTTGTTGGTAAGGGACAAAATGAAAGCTGAGATTGATAAGCTCATCAGGAATGGGATCATTCAAGAGGTTGAGGCTTCAGAATGGGTGGCGCCAGTTGTTATGGCAAGGAAGGCCAATGGCAAAGCTAGACTCTGTGTTGATCTCAGAGATCTAAACAAGTCAGTCATCATAGACCACTATCCTTTCCCAAATATTACAGAGTTGTTGTGTTCGCTTTGTGGGGCAAGGCACTTCTAACTCTAGATTTGACCTCTGCTACCATCAAATTAATTTGCATAATTCTTCCCAGGAACTTACCAGTTTTATAACACCATTTGGCACATTCAAGTTCCTTAGAGTGCCGTTTGGGTTGATTTCTGCAGCGTCGGTTTTTCAGAGAGCCATGGAAATTTTTTTGAGAGGCATGGAAGGGGTGAAAGTGTATCAGGACGATCTTTTAATCACAGGGACCAATCTAGTAGAACACAATGAGAGACTGAGGATGGTTTTAGAGAAACTACAAAACAATGGCCTAACGCTCAAAGCTGAGAAGTGTAGGATAAACATTCCCAACATTGAGTACTTAGGTCATGAGATTTTGGCGAAAGGAATTCATCCCAAGGCGAGTTTAGTCAATACTATCAAAAATGTACCCAGTCCACAAAATAAAGAAGAACTTGTAAAGTTTCTAGGGATGGCGGAGTTTTATAATAAATTTGTCCCACGTTTTACAGAAAGAACCTATTACATGAGACAATTGTTGAAGAAAAGAGCAGAATTTAAGTGGGATCAGGTTTGTGAAAGAGAGTATCGGGACATCAAAGCCAGCCTGTATAAGGCAGCAGATTTATGGAGTTTTGACGCACATGATGAAATTATTTTGATGACTGATGCCAGCTCAAAGGGTCTTGGGGTGGTTTTATTGCAAAAAAAACACGGTCAAATGAGGACAAACCTTTTTGCTTCTAGATGTTTGAAGGGAGCAGAAGTTGTTGAAAAAGAGGCGCTTAGTGTCTTTTGGGCAGTGAGAAAACTGAGGAAGTTTTTGTGGGGACATAAATTTCAGATAGTGACTGACCACAAGCCTCTCATACAGGTATTTACTAAAAAAGGAATAGAGATGATCTCACATAGAATCAGGAAGTGGGTAGTGGCATTGCAAGAATTTGTATTCATGATTTCCTACATGCCTGGGACATTAAATGTTCAGGCTGATTGTCTTTCGAGACTGTGCCTTGACACGGGAAAAGATGATGAGATCATTGAAGGAGGGTGTTTTGCAGACATCGTAGCTGATGAGGAGATAAAGGTCTGTATTGCTACTGAGGAAACGATTTCAGAACCAATGTGGGTGGATGAATTGTCAAAAGACGTCACGTTACAGGAAGTACTAAGTAAAATTACAAATGGTTGGGGTGTCAAGGAGAAACTATGTGAAGAAATGTCAGGTTACTGGCAGGTCAGAAATGAATTGTCTGTGGTTGGTGGGCTATTGATGAGAGGCAGCAAGTTGGTTCCACCAGCCAGCTTGAGACAGGGTCTAGTTAATCGTGCTCACTCAAGCCACATGGGCATCTCCAAAACAAAGGAGAGATTAAGGAATGCCTACTGGTGGCCTGCCATGGACTTGATGGTAGAAAGAGAAGTGAGGAATTGCCATGAGTGTGCGTGTTCTGATAAGGTATTAAAATGTAGGATTCAGCCCATGGTCATACGTGAGGAGTCCTCCGGCCCCTAGGTTGACATAGCCTTGGACATTTTAGGTCCAATTAAACTGAAATCTGTTGACCGATACGTGTTAGTCTGCATTGGCATGTTCTCCCGTTGGCCTGAAGTCAAATTTGTGAACTCGGTTGAATCAAGAGACATAATTAATTTTCTTGATGACCTGTTTGAAAGAGTGGGCTTCCCCTCTACTTTACTGACTGACAATGGGGTGCAATTTGTCTCTGAAGCAACGGAGTACTTTTTAAGAGAAAGGAATGTGGTACATAAAAGAACAGCTCTTTATCACCCAGAGTCTAATGGAGTTGTTGAGCGCTTTATAAAAGTGCTGAAACAATGCATGTAATTAGCGCTTGTTAATAGTTTTGAATGGGAAAGTGAAGTAAAAAAAAAGGTTCGGAATATCGATTAACAGCACACTCCAACACAGGGGTGACTCCTTTCCAGTTGTTCAAAGGTAGGGTGCCTAACAGTGAGATTAAACCCAGGTGGGTAATGGAGAAAAGAAAAAAAGAGGTTAATGATCAAGTAGATAACATTGAAGGTTGGAGAGAGAGAGAGAGAGAGAAGTGAAAGGGAAAAGAAAGTTGAGGTATGATGAGCGAAAAGCTGTAAAAATAACGGTGTTGCATGAAGGCGATTATGTTAAAATAAAGTCTCCAAGGAAGGAGGGAAAACCATCTAAATTCAAGGGTCCATTTAAAGTCATAAAACTGTTTAAGAATGCCGTGAAAACAGATGACCACAGGATATGGAACTTGAATAGGGTGGCTAAGTGTTTGGGACCCATTGTAGGCACTGAAAACTCTCAAGGCGTTTCACCGGAAGTTACTGCTCAAAAGGCTCAAATCACTTCATGTGTTCATAAGATGCAAGACCCATCTGAGACTCGGCCAAAAAGAAATGTTACAACGCCGTCATGGTTTAAAGACTATGTAAAGTGAACCTCGAGTTTTGTTCTTTGTGATGCTATGTTCAGCATGTTTTGCCTTAGTTTGTAAACAATATAATTTGTTTATTGTCTATGTGAAAATTGACACGTAGTTCTGTTATATACTATTTTTTCAATTTGATATGGGGAAGGTGGTGTGGTATCCTGGTAACATGAAGGTGTTCTGTGTGCGTTCTGGGCACGAGTGAGAGAATGAGAGAATGCTGTGAGAGTCTAGAATGGTGGGAAGCGTTTGGAAAGGGAAACAAGGAGATCGAGGGTCGACGTGGAGAGATGAGGACATTGGTTGGAGAGTAGGGCTACTTGCTTGACTTTATCAGAATAAATCATCTCCTCTTTCTACTGGTGTTGTCCTGGCATTTGCTTGTTACTCCGCCGATCATCCTACATACGTCCTCTATGTTCTGATTTCAAAACATTTCTGGAAGTCAGATCTCCTTCAATGGGACAAACAATTGGCGAATCGACAGTAAGGGCTGCGCTTCCATGCAGAGCCTAGTCCACATCAGTGTTCCAGGCAGAAAGTTGCCAAAAAGTTTCTCAGTCCCAGATCTTGCAATTTGAGGGGAAGAGAAGTACACTCTAACACCAGCCAAGAGTCAAGCACCTTAGGCACCACTCAAGGTTAGGAGTCTCACCAAAAGAGGCCAGCAGCAGGGTCCAGGGCATGTCTAGTTTGTACTGGTCAGCTGGGCAGTTGCAGGGAAAAGGCCTGGGGAAGCTTGTTGTGTCCATGTAGTTCAAACAGGAAAGACGACTGACCCTTGGAGCAACTTTTGGGGTACTGGGTTTAAGGCAGGCAGGTCCAGTTTTCCTTCAGGTGCTTCAGACGGCAGGATAGATTCTTCACAAGTCCATGAGTGTTCTCCGGAGGGTACTGGGGAAGCTACAATAATACACACTGCAAGCCTGTGGGTGGGGAACTCACCTGGCCAAGCCCTAACCAGAGGGGCACAAGTTCCCAGGGGTTTCCCTAGCTATCCAGCACTTCCTTTGTGTTAACTGTAGCCTACCAGACAGTGACCTTCTCTACCTAGGTTTGCCTAAATCTAACATGGAACAACCCTTCTTTTCATGGTTAGAGGTCTCTGTGCCCACCTAGAGGTTTGGCTATGATAATGAGCAAACCCTGCCGTGTGGTCACTCCAAACCACTTCTGGGGCAGCTCCCCTCTTCCATTGGGTTTGGATCCCAGATGACTAGTGAGACAAACTAGAGGAAGGTCTAGATGTGACCTACATCAGCCAGTGACGGGCTAGCCCTCCTTTGAAGCTCAGGAAGGGGCTGGGCACAGTTCTCCAGTTCATACGGCTCAAGGAAGGCACACCTTTCCACACCCAAACCCTGTTTCTGCAGTCTGGGAGCAATCCACATCTCACTACAGGTGAGTTATCAGCAACTAGGTGACACTGGCCACTGGCTTTGCTGCATTTACCTTGGACCGAAAAATGACAATTAAAATAATATCCAAAATAGTAATATAAACTCCTACTTGACAATTAGGTTGGGTTTTAAATTACCACTAAAATAAGTCCTTGAACAACTTCTCTAGTTGCTTCCAAACTGAATCTAAGCACTATAAGGTATTGTACTGAAATATGGCGTTTTCATTTCACAACAAAAAACTACTGTAGAGGTTTTTCACCATCAGGGCATGTGAAACATTAAATATACATGCCTCACTTTTTAAATACAATGCACTCAGCCTTATGAGCATTTAGGGCCTCTCCTAGAGGTTACTTATAAGCATTAAAAAGGAAGGTTTAGGCCAGGGAAAAGATTTGGGTTTCCAAGTCGAAATGGCAGGTTAAAACTGCACACACATTCCTAGAGACATGTTATACAGTACTACTTAAGTGGGTGGCACAATGAGTGCTTCATCCTACTAGTAGCATTTGCAGGTCCTGGGTACATGTAGTTACATATACTAGGTACTTTCAAGTAAATTAAATGTGGTATATGCCAATTTTATAATTTTTAAAAGGAAGAGAACAAGCACTTTGCCACTGGTTAGGAAAATTAAAGTGTGCAGAGTCCTATGGCCTTCAAAAACTTCTACAACAAAAAAGGCACAAATCTCAGGAAATACCATGCAAAAATTTGAAACACATGATATTTATGTTTAAATTGTATTGAAGCTTGCACTATCTCAATAAAGATTTGTTTTGCTCTATTCAAATTCCTGCATTTACCCCATTTACCATACGTTATAGAAAATGTAAACTTACATAGCTACCCAATCTACAAAAAGCTTTGTTCTCTATGGTCTTCCTCACTCTGCCAATCTCAGTGTCTGCACAACTTACCCCTGCTTGTGTAGGCCCTACCATACACTGTTATCCGTGCCTTTAGGCAGTTGCGGCTTGCGTGAAACAGAAGGGGCGGGGGGGCACGGGGGTTAAATTAAATAAAAAATAATTTTAAAAAATTACCTTACCGGCCATGCGCCACTCTGCTCCTCCATCTCCCCGCAGCAGGCAGGTACAGCCTGCCCTTCACCAAACCTGATGCTGCTTAGAGCAGTGTTCAGATTGGCTGGAGCACTCAGCCATGGTGCTCCCAGGCAGACTGGGAGCCTGTGATGCTCTCTCCAGCCCAGCAACTCAGAGCCCTGTGCGCATGTGTGTGTGGCCTGCCCGAGACGGCCGGCTAAACACACATGCACTCTGAGGGGGAGTGCTGTGCACTCCCCTTCATTGGTCATCACCTCGTGGCCCACCCCTTTTCCCAAAAAACGATAATAAACACACTTTATCATTGTTTTTTGGGAAAAGGTTTGCAGCTGCTTCTGCTGGCGGAAGGGGCAACGCTCCTCTGCCCTTATGGAGGAGCTGCCCCTGCCTTTAGGACTATGCACGCATCCCCTTCCATGCCCCCAACCCATCGATAACCCTTGCACCACAGTTACTGTGTTCAAGCCTCTCCATTTTTCATTCCACAACATTCTCACTACCACCTTAATCCTACCACTCCACCCCACTGATTTGCCACTCTCATACATGGTGCTGCGTTGTTTTGTTGATAGGCCTGCACAAATCAAATACAAACAACACTTGCATGGAGGTATTAATGCATACAATATGTCTACTAGTTCAGAGGCAGTGTCAGAGTTGAATTAATTATGTTATTTCCATTTGTAATTATTGCTTGCAATTTTAGTGGTGTACATCTTTTTAGTTAACGCTATCTGCATATGTTGGGAAGTAATAAAAAATAATCGAAGCAGGCCTCCTTGCAAAAGAAAAATAATTTGTAAACCTCATGCTGGCCTCAAGCCAGGGAAAAGCGTCCAGGCCTGAGCATGATGCCTTAGCCTCAGCTGTTGCAAAGCCTGTCTCCCACTCTAAAAGCACAGCCTGTCCCACTCCGCAGCTGCAGCGCCCACATTCATGGAGTTGGCCATCCCCATCCCACAATTAGAACAAATCTAATTGTAACACCGCCGTGCCTGCTATAACAAACGGCACATTACCGAGGGAATAGCAATGGCTCATCCGTACATGTTAAACCAACATGGCATATTTCAAGTTTGCTTTCAAAGCAGTGGCCAATTACAGCAAGGGAAACAGCTGTGCTCGTTACCTGTTTTTAAACTCAAAGAGTTCGAGGACGTAAAGACAGAGCTGTGGTTGATCATTTACCTGATATCAACACACGTCTTTGAACATCATACCCACTCTAACCACAATAATGCTTCTGGGTATTTACATATGGCACGATGCTTTATGATTGTGCCTAGCTAAAATTAGTCCTGGGAAATGAGAACAAGAAAAACACATCATGCCTATTAATGATGAGAGTGCAGATTTTGTCTCATAGAGGGGAGAACAGGCATACTTTTATTAAAGGTATGGAGCCGGTTATTATGCTTTCTTTTCATATTTTGTTCCTCAACAGAAGCCAGCTCTACACAACAATTTGAAAGAAGCCACTACAAAGCTAATCGGATGCCATTTTGATACAACAGGAAGAGCGCCTTCATTGATTGGCGTTGATGTGTATGTTCGGCTCTCTGGCTGGTTTACCTGTGTGTGCTATTCTGGCTGGGTGAGTAGATGAATACTTTAATGATTCAACATTTGGATGAATGCATGGATGAGTGCTTGAGTGCGTGGATGAATGGGTGTGTACGTGTGGGGATTAACTAATGAGTAAATGAAAGCATGGATGAATGGAACTAGCTTAAAATGAGTACACAGATTGCAGTGTGGATTTCCATCAATAGAGAAAGATGAAAGGCGACTCTGTTGCTCAGCCCATCAATTATTCATAAAAATAGCATGTACAGCATTATTTCTACGTAACTGGTTGTGCATACAATGAATGCCCGCAATTTCCATTGTGATGCGAGGCCCAGTTCTGTGTCAGATGCAGGAACCAACTTGTTCCCCTGTGAGTATTATGCCAGTGATTGGCACAATCAGGTCAACGGTCACAAAGAAAATTAAGAATAAATGATATATAAGAAGATTTGCACTTGCAGAGCGGATGATTACCCCACAGGGTGTGCTGGCATGGACCCTGGTCAAAGCCTGGAAAAGGTGCCTGGTGGGAAGAGTAAAACAAAACAGTTTTGGGTGCTATGTAAGAGACACATACAGAGTGGAACAGATTCCTGTTTTTTGCAGCCATGATGTAGAAGGAAGGGGCACTGGCTATGCAAATCTAAGAGAGGCAACGAAGTCTGAGATAGCCGGATCACATATGTTGTGATGAATTGTAAGTAAGATAATATTGTTGAATATAGATAAGCCATATTTGTAGAAGTTTCTGTGACAAAGGAAGAGAGGTGTTCATATAGAGCCAACGGAGAACCAATATAGGCTGGCAAGAGGTTGGACGACAGATGATCCATAAGGGATCTGCAGCATCAGATGGACAATCATGTTATGTACTGTCTGAAGTCTGACTGTGAGATTTCAGTGGCGACCAAATAAGTGTGAGTTGCTGTAATCCAGGTGGGAAGGAATAACGGTTTACACTAATGTTTTACAGCAAGCACTGGTGAATAGAGAGATGATTTTCCTGTTTTTCAGTGGTAGGATTGGTTGGGGGAGCAAAATAAAAGCAGGTGATCAAAAAAGAAATCAAGGTTACTGACACATTGCAATGGATCAACACCTTTGTTTTGAAAGTTCAGCTTAAAAAAGTAGGCCTTCCACCAAGTGATGACAAGTCAGAAAGGTAGAATAAGTATTCTCCAGATTGTCATGAACACTTGTGACAATCTGGGTGTCATTGCAGACATCAAAGGGGAGGTCATGAGAGTGATGAGCTGCAGCATGCATCACAATTGTCTCGGCCAACATCGAATTAGGGGTGAAAACTATAATATCAAAGATGTCACAATGTTACAAGAACAGTCATTTTTGGCCAAAAGTTGCAATCACCATGCGATAGTCGCATAATTATATGAATTTCCACCAGAATGCTCGGACTAGCATTTCACCTGAATGGTAATCATCATGCCATGGGCGTCGGCAGTATGCCAACAGCTACCATCATTTTGCCATGGCCCGGATTATGTTAAAGTGGATTCCATCATGCAGTTATTCCTCCTATTATTCCAAAAAATACCACACAATGTAAGGGCAGATTTATTGCACAGGTTGGGTACACTCGATATGGCAAGGATTACCATCACTATGGCATGGCCAGCATTGTGCTAGAGTGGACTCTGACATACCAAGGAAAGCACCATTGTTCCAATATTTACAAACATTATGTTAGAGCCATCACTGTAAAGACGTTGAGCAATCATTCCACTGCCAACCGCATAATGCCTAGAATTAGCACCATACTGACGGGCCCTGCATCAAGGCAGCATCAATACCATCATCTAATGTGAACCCACTCTACGCAAAATATAACAATAACTATACCATGACGAACAGTGTGCTGAGAACTAGACTGTCCCTCTCTGCATTACCTTGAGACAACTAAAGGGCCACCTCCCCATCATTGATTTATGGATGTGCAACCTTTCCACAATCCCTACATTTATATTGCTCACCAATTACTCCAGGAAACAAACCGTACACGAGTAGCTGCCAATGATGATTCTGGACCACTTCACCCCAAAATCCATAAACTGTGATTCCGTATTAACTCCAGCCTCTGCTTGGGGGCCCATGTCTCCCAAAAAATAACTACTTTGGTCCAACGTATGCTGCTCTGTAAGTTGAAACATATCCTTCCTCAACACAGGTACAGCACAGAATCACTTACTCAGGTCTTGTCCTACTTCAATGGCACCGATGTCTTGCTGACTGGTTTCTCAGAAACCTACTTGACACCACTAAAGAGTGTTCTCCATATAGCAGCCCATTTCATCAAATGCCTTTGTAAATATAATAGAACTATTCTGATGTTTATTTATCTACGCAGGCTCCATCTGCAGACATGCCTCACTTTGAAAACAGCGAACATTGTAAAACTGTAAACACCAATAGCCCCAAACCTTGAAAACATGACCACGACCCCTGGCAGAATAGAAACCACACACAGCAAAAGCCTTTCCAGACTGGAAATGAGGCATTTTGGAAAAGAGAAGGTGAGACTGCAAGCTTTCTTCTGCTGCACGCTGAGAACATAAAACAACATCCTAGTTCATGTCTGGTAGGCCACATCACATTTCAAGTTCCAAAAAGAGTAGAAGACTCTTTTTTCAAGCTGCGTTACATCACGCACCACTCTTCCACTGTTCTCTGAAGTGCTTCTCTCTCCATGGTACTCCATCAATTACTTCTACCCGCCTGTGACCCTCTAGGCTTATGAAGCACCTCCAGATGCCCATCCCTGTCACCTCAATTAACATTCTCCAGTGTAGTGGTATTTTGCTTTGCAAGTACATTTTTAATTGTAAATCCAACCGAGATGAAACACGCACATACAATCTGAAGGCTAGAAATTGCATTGAGTGGCCTTCTTTAGCTAATTACCCGCAAGAATGATCACCCTTATGTAGAGATGGCGCTCATCAAGTCAGACATGGACCCAGTATGCAGTGGTGGGGCAAGGAAGGGACCAGATGCCATTTAAGACATGATACACAGGGGTTCTCTAGCACAGACACTCGTGGTAATACATTCACACATTAACACACCCCATTCATACTCAACAAGCACAGTGTAGTTTTTATTATTTTCCATGACTCCTTTGTTTGGTCTCACTATCTCTCTGCATCTGTCTATGGCTGTAAATAAGACTTACTCAGAGAGAAGATGTAAATCCTGGTAGCAGGCAACATCTTGCAGGCAAAGGAGAGTGGTTTGGAGTGAAGAATTGTAAAGTGGAGTAGAATGGAGTGGCATGGTGTGGCGTTGGGTGTTTTGGAGGGAGTAAAGTGTTGTAGAGTGGGAGGGCATACAGTGGAGTAGAGCTGAGTGGTGTAGAGTGTCGTGGAAAGACATAGGGGGTTATTACAACTTTGGAGGAGGTGTTAATCCGTCCCAAAAGTGACGTTAAAGTGACGGATATACCACCAGCCGTATTACGAGTCCATTTTATCCTATGGAACTCGTAATACGGCTAGTGGTATATCCATCACTTTACTGTCACTTTTGGGACTGATTAACACCTCCTCCAAAGTTGTAATAACCCCCATAGTGTCATGGAGTGGTGTAGTGCAGAGTGTTGTGTAGAGGGTGTTGAGTAGAGTGGAGTTGGGTCTTGTTGAGTGGAGTAAAGCAGAACAGATTGTCATAGAGCAGAGTGTCATAGAGTGGAGTAGTGTAGGAAAGTAGAATAGCATGGAGTGGAATAGAGTGTTGTAGAGTTGCGTACCATGCACGGGAGTGGACTGGCATCGAGTGGAGTGGCATAGTGTGGAGTGGAGTGGTGTGGAGTGGAGTAGAGTGGAATAGTGTGTCATAGAGTGAGTAAAGTGGCATGGAGTAGCACAGGGGGAGTTGCATAGAGTGTCATAAAATGGAGTAGTGTTGTAGAGTGGAACTGAGTCGAGTAGAGGGAGTAGAGGGTTGTAGAGTGGAGTAAGAGCCTAAAGCAAAATTATGACAAGTTCAGTGGTGCAAAGTAGATTGGCATAGAGTGCAGTGGTGTAGAGTGCATTAGCTTGGAGTTAAGTGGTCGAGAGTGCATTGATGTAGAGAAAGGAGCAGAGGTGTAGAGTAGAGTGGTGCAGAGTAGAGTGAAGTGGCATAGAGTGGAGTGGCAGAGAGTGCAGTGGTGTAGAGTGCTGTAAAGTGCAGGCCATGGAGTGCAGTGGTGAAGAATAGATTAGAGTGGCTTGGAATGGTGCACAGTGTAGTGGCATAGAGTGCAGAAGAATGGTGTAGAGTTGAGTGGTGCAGAGTAAAGTGCAGGGGCATAGAGCAGAGTGGTGTAGGATAGAGTGGTGCAGATAGGTGTGGCACACATAACAGTAGTGCAGAGTAGAATAAAGTAGCTTAGATTGCAGTGACCTAGACTGCAATGGTGTAGAACGGTGTAGAGTGCAGTGGTGCAGACTAGAGTGGTGTTATTTTCAGTGGCTGAGAGCACAGTCTTGCAAAGTAGAGTGTCCTAGAGTGCAGTGGCCCAGAGTAGCGTGGCCTACAGTAGAGTGGTGTAGAGTAGAGTGCAATGGTGTAGAGTGACGTAGTGTGCAGTAACAGACAGTGCAGTTGTGCAGAGTACAGTGGCATTGAGTTCAGTCACGAGTGCAATCTTGCAGAGTAGAGTGTTGTAGAGTGCAGCAGTGTGAAGTAGAGTGGAGTGCTGTGGAGTAGAGTGGTAACAATTAGAAGGGTGGAGACAGAGTAGGGCAGAGTAGAGTGGTGCAGAGTGGAATAGAGTGGCATAACGTGCAGTGGCATAGAGTGCACTGGCATACAGTGCAGTGGTGTAAAGTGTGGCAGACTAGAGTATAATGGCATAGAGTGCAGTGATGTAGAGTAATTGGCACAGAGTGCAGTGGCGTAGAGTGCAATGGTTTTGAGTAAAACGGTGTTTAGTGCATTGACATAGAGTGCAGTGGTTTAGACCACAGTGTCGTATAGTAGAGTGGCATAGAGTGGTGCAAGGTAGAGTGGAGTGGTGCAGGGTAGAGCACAGTAGCATAGAGTTGTGACAGTGTGCAGTGACGTAGAGAGGTGCAGAGTAGAGTGGCGTAGAGTGCAGACGACAAGCTGTTCAATGACAGAAATCTAACCTTTTCTTGCCTTGACCATCAGCTTTTCTTATCTTCTCATCCTATAACTGACCATGAGACAACCAAATTGGCAAGCCAAATCCATCATCTGCAGGGAATAATGATACGTCTGTGATTACTGTTACTGCGTTCAGCCACAGTGCAGGAAGCATTTGTGAATAGCTGATCTGCCGCCAGGGCAAACAGATGGAAATGCAGGACAGGCAAACTAGCTCTGAATATTTCTTATTAGTGAGGAACTTTGGAAACAAGAGTTAGTTTTACAGGCCCTGGGGTCACAATGTCAACTATTAGAGTATTATGAACTCAACTTCTAAAACACAACTATAGCGTAGATAGAGCATTGAGAAGGTGGGAGGGATAGATACATTTTTTACACAGCAATGGGCTGCTTTTACTTATATGTATATATCTTGGTTGTTGTTATACTTCATTTAAAAAATGACAGTTTTGTGTAATATGATAAGAAAATAGAATTTGTAAAGGTATTCCAGAACCATATTGAAAATAAAACAGTGCTAGAATGCACAATCCCAGCAAAGACGGTTTCCTTTACCGGCAGTCCTGTGCCTTTATATAAGAGGAACTTAGAGAACCCTTCAACCTCACTTTCTAAATGAGTAAACATCCACACATAGAGTGACCAGGGTTCTCATCTGGAATGCTGCTAACTCCCTTTTGTCATTTAGTCCTGTGCAGAGACATATCAACGTAAAATCAGCACTGCCATTATCAGGGTCCATGCTTTATCGTCACTGATGTGATTAAGGTTTCCAAACTACTTAGTGAAGGTGTGGGGCAGTAACCAGAAAACCTTTAGTGTACCCCCAAGACTATCTCATTTGCCACTGTTAGGTACTTTACTATGCTCTTAAATATCCTGTGAGACCTTTGTAGTTCCCTTCAGGGTGAGAACATCCTGGTCCCCTCCTAGGTGTGCAGTCTCAATGATTTTGCAACAAACTCTTTGATGGGTAGCTGATGGTCTTGATGCCTTGGCTAGCTCCAGTGTTTGACATTAGCACTTGCAGTGATTGATGTCACACATAAGTGGCCACTGCTGTATACCTCGCATGCATGATGTGCAACCAGGTAGGTCAACAGAGCCTCTCTTTATATTGTAAGAGTACAGTTGGCTCTTAGAATGGCAACAATCTCTCTAGGGTGTTTTGGATGGCATCAAGATGATATCAGACAAGATACAAGAATGTTTCAAATGCAGATTGTAGGGAATTGAGTTAGTAGTTGAGGGTGGTAAGAGCCCAACTGTAATAATAATAAACAGAATCCTTGTCACAGTGACCCCCAAAAATCACTAAGGGCCTCATTACGAGTTTGTCAGTCTGACTGCCAGACCGCCATGGTGGCAGCCCCCAAAAGACCGCCATGTTGGCAGCCATACAAAGTGCTGAATTAGGAGGTACACAGCCAGTCCTGCCAAAAAACAGCCAAACTCCTAACACCGCCAGGACTCTGGAGGACGGGAAAAAGGCGGTCCGATCACTGGCACCGCCAACCTGTCAACCAACCACCGAACCTATTACAAGTCGAAAATCGCCATGGCGGTCTTGCCGTGGAAGTCTTCCAATGGCGGTGCGAACCTCATGGGGAAGGTCCCTTCCATGGCCACCAGGCACTAGCTGGTGGTCCACAAGACTGGCTGTTGTCCCCCATCTCCTCCCCCGCAGTTCACATCCTGGGAGGTGAAGGTCTTGGCCATCCTGCATCCTGAGGGCTTGACAGGAATGCCTGGGGGAGTGGACTTGGGTAAGTCACAACATCAAAATTAGCTCACCAAAATGTATTGCCATGCATGCTCACTGATCACCTTTCCCCACCTACATTGTCACCCCACTCAACAGTCCTATATCCACCTGTCCATAAACCCCTGTCTGGCCTCCAACATGCCAATTACACCCACCCTGGGGGAACATATCTGTATAGTGGGTGCAGTACAGGGATTGACAGCATTACACCTCCCAGCAGACACTGTTCTACTGTCACTAATACCAGAACAGTGTAGCTCAATCACAATTACTACCTTTGACAACCCCACATTTGGAGTTTACCCACCTGAAGGGATTAAAACTGTCCTGTTTGTGGGTAGGACAGGCAAATGCAGCAATGATAGGTCAGCAGGCATTGTCTACTCAATTCAAAACACCTGCTCATTGTGCATCTGTCCTAACATCCTTGTACATCAACTCACTATAAAAGTGTACTGACCTGAGAGGATGACTTATGTATGCTGTGTGTAGTACTTGGTGGAACATAACTATAAATCCCAGGAGGAACCGTCCCTCTAACTCCAATCACCAGAACACTGTCCACAATGACATTGTGATGCTGCCTGTTAATTCACAAATGCAGGTTAACCTCCCTGGGAGGGACCAACATACAGATCATAGCACACTCTGTGATGTGCTTTATCATCTAGATCCATCTTGAGCAGATAAGGCAAGATGAAAATAATGTGGGCAGGAAGGACAGCCCAACCTATGTACCCAATGATGAAGGACAACTCAAAGGTACCAAGATGCATCACTGAAATGCTTGTGGCAGAACACATATTCACAATGCACTGATCACATAATGACAACTAACATATACAACAACAAGGATCCAGGTCTGTCCTCACACCAGTCTACTAGGTCTTGAGATGACCTGAGCCACATCATGCCCAGCAACTGTTTTGACTACACTGATGGAAAGATAGGAGTCTATGCACAGACATCCAACTGCCAAGATACTCAAACATCCTGTAGCAAGGTGACTTGAAATTGAATCGGTCTGTTCCTTAAATGCCAGGTCTATACAGTTGACAGCATGTGTGCCTCTCACATAAGGAACAAATGCAAAGCCAATGTGTACATGGCGGTAATCAAATATCACTGTAAACTGTTAGAGGTACATGTCACTATACAACCTGTAACATTCTGTCTCCCACTTCTACAGGTTTATCTTCCGCTGGGTGCACAGACATCAATCAAGAGACTGCCACCTCCCCCATGGATCAAGCCCTCAGTGAGGATAACACTGCTGGATATGTGGACGCTGAG
Source organism: Pleurodeles waltl (assembly GCF_031143425.1). Taxonomy (NCBI): domain Eukaryota; kingdom Metazoa; phylum Chordata; class Amphibia; order Caudata; family Salamandridae; genus Pleurodeles; species Pleurodeles waltl. The sequence goes on from NC_090445.1 coordinate 937,178,792, forward strand.
GACGGGGAATGTGTGAGTGTCTGTGTTGCAGTATGTTAGTGTGTGTGTCTTGAATGACAGGTGTAGCTGCTGGCCTTGGTGTCCCCCCACACAATGTGTATGGTAACAGTACAATTTTGTTACACATGTTAGTAATACAGATAGGTGTGTGTACTTACAGTTGGTTTCATCCACGTCAGTGTTGAATTTGTTGTCTTACGGCAAGCAGAAGCAGCAGCATAATGTTTAGGAATGACTCCATGGCAGTTCCCCGTGGGTTTTGCTGTGTGCAGGTGAGCGTCTCCCTTTAAACTGCTCATTTCCTCCTGCTGATCCGTGGTGGCTGGACCATGGTGGTCACATTGGCGGTGTGCAACCTCATAAAAGGTCCAGCGGAAACATGGTCTCTGCTGGCCTGTTTGTGCCTCCAGAAGACCGCGTAGGTCTGTGCTGCCTGGCGGTTGTGGCGGACAGCTGGCGGTCTTCTATTTCCTCGACCACCAAACTCATAATACAGCGGTACGCTCTGCATACTGTTGACGGTCGGACCGACACTGCCAACATTGCAGTCAGAGGACTGCCAAACTCATAATCAGCCTCTAAATAAACCTGTGATTAACCCTGTGGTATCTTGGCACAAAAAGCAGTTAGGCTTAAATTAGAGGGGGTGTGTAAAGTAATTATGCCGCACAGAAACAGTAATAAAACAAGAACAATACAAGAAAAATACCAATCCAATCTAGAACAATAGAGTACATCTCAATAAACAAAATTACACCAGGACGACAAAAATCCAGTAAGTACAACCTGAGTTATAAGCTTCTAAAATTGTAGGTAAAAAGTGTTCCAAGAAGCACAAAGCACCATTTGCGGTTACCTGGTCATGCTAGACCCAATGAAATACAAAATTTCTGGCCGACCATGATGGAGCATGAGTTGGATACAGAGACCAAGTTGGGCCCAGTGGGAAGTTTACCTTCTAACTTAATCCATTCCATGCAAGGTGGCACGAACAGCTGGGTATCAATCGGAGCTTTACGTTGACCGGAAAGGCAGAGTTGTTACTGTTGACATGAAAAGCACTGCAGAGCTGAAGTCCAGAGCCAGGAATATCCGATAGGCCGTCTGATGCAGGTCCTGTGTTGACCCTGGTGAAGAGACCGGGGCAGTTCTTTTCAGCACGAGGAGCCCAAAACCTCTAGATTTTCGCCCGGAGTCTAGGTCTTGCAATTTGCAGTTAGGATAAGTACACTCAGGCAAGGCACCGCTAGGGGATCTGGACTCAGTTCAGTCAGAATGGGGTTGATAAATGTAACTTTAATGAATTGAGACCAACACTATAATTCTCTGGTTCTTATTTTGGAGGCTGAATCCTGATCCAGAAACCAAGTATCTGCCTGCAGGATCTGAGGTTCAAAAATTATTTATACGTTTTCCAAATTCACATTGATTCACATGCTGCTCACCTTGGTGCAATACCAGGGAACATGTTTGCGGATGGTGACTTCATTGCGGATGGTACAAATAGATTTCCTGTTCTCCTGGAGATGTCTATTGCTTCTTTGATTATTACTTCACTCCCTGAGGAGAAAATGTGGAATTGTGTCATCACATCCCATCCACTGACCTTAGATAAGATGATGACCTCACCAGGTCTAGTGATCATGGCTCCAATGTGAATGGCTCTTGTGTAGTTTCCAATTCTTCTGAAATTGTTCATGACTTTTTGATCATTATTCTCTTGTTTAAAGAGCTAATGTGGACAATCGTCATAAGGAAATTACCCCAGGCAAGTCATTAACACAGTGGTTTGTAGAAATATGGACTTAGTGGGCAAGACTGCGCTGGACAGAGCTACTGTCTTCATTATGCAGGCTCACGCCCTAGGCACATCAAATCATTACATAAAAGCCTGATCTGCCAGATATCACTGGGCTGTTGAATGGAGTCTGCATTTCTTTTTGGAACATGTAGTTCACATTCTCAAATTCTCCCATAAAATGTTTATAGGTTCAGCATTTTCTTAAACAATGAATAATTGGAGGGATTATCAATAGAGGAACATCATATGGGTTAACGTCTTCTCAGTTGGATCCATCAAGGTAGAGCCCCAGCTCTCAGGTACTCTAGCTCATGGACCAAAAACTTGGCTCATATTTTGCAGCGGGCCGCCTGCAAATTTCAAGGAGCGGGTTTGGTCGGTAGGGAATGGGGACGTGGGGTTGAAATTAAAAAAGAAAAAAGAAAAAAGAAACTTACCGTTCCCGCCGCCGCCACCTGCCACTTCGCTCCTCTGCTTTTCTGATATCTCAGCAGTCCCTGGGACACCAGAATAGGCTCCCCATGCAATACTGGTCCTGCTCTCATGCTGAACATAGCATGACAGCAGCACCAGGATTGGTCTGAGCGGCTTGGTCTGTAGCTCAGACAATGCATGAGAGTCTGTGCAGTTTCTCCACCCCGGCTTTGTAACACAGCAAGGTTGGAGCAACCTAGGTACGCGTGTGTTTGCCGGGCCTAAGACAGCCGGCCAAACACATGTGTGCACTTAAGTGCACTCTACTACCCCTCCCCTCTCCTCCTCCCATGACCCAACCCACCCATCCCTGCACATGCAGCTGGCTGGCCAGCAGCTAAAAAATAAAACAGTAGTAAACAATTGTTTTATTTTTCAGCTGCTGGCTTAGCCAGGGGGGATTTGCTCCACAGTCATTGCGAAGGAGCTGCTCCAGATATTCTGTCCAGATAATCAGAATCTTTTAACAAACATGTAAATGCAAAAGCAAGTCCAGGTTTCTTTGCTTGTTCTCCACAAGAGGCTATTTAGCACTGGAGTAACAAAGGCCCAAGCAGCCTCAAGGTGTGGGGCGCCCTGAGTTCCAGGGGCCCCCTCACAACAGTGCAGTGTGCACGGGCAGGAGGGCACTGACTGGGACCGGAGGGCCCTCTCCAGGTACTTTGCTGGGGGTCCCATCAAGTTTAGTTACGCCACTGTGGTTCAGACTTACACTACATTCATTCCCCGGCAATTCTATTGCAACACAAACTCTCTGTAATCTGAAACCTCAGATGTCATTAAAATGAATAAAAAGTTATGCCTGGAGTAGTTGAGTTATGTTTTAACTTTCAAAGCAATTCCAAGGTGCATGACTTACAATCATCCTTCTAAAGTATCAATAATCACATGCAGTGAAGTAGACGCCCAGATGACGTGCACCACACTCATATGTGTTTGACTACTTTACACTAATCAGCTGCAACTGAAATACATTTTATTGTGTGACTCCCATAGTACTCCAAAATGCCACTAAACACCACTGCATCTACAATATGCATAAATATGTATGCCAACCCCCTAAAATCCGTTTTCCAGGGACCAGCCCTTAATTCAGTGCCTAATTTGAGCCAGTGGTTGCCAGTGGGGAGCACAGGCATTTATTTTTGGGGGGCGGAACTTTTTTTTTGTATCACGCATTTACTGCGAGCAAAAGATGCACAAAGTGTCACAAACAGAGAACGGAGAAAGCATAAATCTGCAAGAGTGAGCGGAAAGGGGCAGGGAGTGGCTGTAAATGCAGTAAAGAGGCCCGAGGTGGCTTCAGAATTACGCTGCCTTAGTATTCAGTGCTTGAACATTTAATTGCAGCAGTCGAGCTTTGGGCACCAGCACGTTTTTATTTACAAATTAAGCACTGCCTTAATTCCATAGTCTCTCATCTATATTGACTTTTGTATTTAAGCAATTCTATTGAAAAACAAGAATTGCAAACACTCCTATCTTTTAACAACTTCACACATTTTATAAACAAAACAGTTTAAAAACATAATTACATATGGTGGATACAATGGCGTCTATTGCCGTCCTTATCATCTACGTGAGTATATAAACTTGATGATCTTGTGTTCAAAACAAAGAATGTTCTATATTTGTACTGAATCAAATGCTTAATATCGTGTTCTAGCTTAAATTGCCCCTGTGGAAAATTTCTAATTGAATTGCATTGGCATCATCTTGAAATTCAAATGTAAGTTTTTAAACATTACAAATTTGCATCAATCTGAAGATTTGAAAACGAATTGCACAATAAAAGTTATTCGAATTGGAAATGATAGATGCGAAGTGGTCACAGTGTCAGAAAAGACACTCGCCAAAACGAGGCTCACACACCCTCTTTTTGAAGAGATCATTTGGCATAGGATAAATGCTGCCCAGGGCTGCTGTCAACGAACTTTAGAAAAGGCTTGTTGTGTTACTAATATGTTAAAGCTGGATACTTCTCTGATCTCTGCATATCAAATGTTTTGTGCGGGGTTTTGCATGTAGGACTACATAAACCAGCATGCAGTGCACTAGAACAGGGTCTCGGGTCCGAAATGCATCGAGGGAGAGTTCACCTTAATTGAATTCCTTTTTCGGGTAGGATCCTGTTTTCCTCAGAGTTATTGGTCTGCGAGTGTTTCTCTGAAAAGTGGTGCCGAGAATTGTTATTGAAAAGTTTTGTTTTGTTTGCTGAAGATTTCAAGCATTTGGAATATGTGTTCAGAGAAATTCCGTTGTAGAGAATACTATATGAGCTCATAAAAAGCTAGTAATCACTCCTTATTCTTATTTCCCTGCAATATTTTGGGAAACAATTTCAGGACTGGATTGGCAAAAGAATCTCAGTTCTTTTAAAAGCTTTCAAATGAAACTAATTACAACTAGTAACCAGTGCATTGTGAAAAAGGCATTGCATATCTAAAGAAACGTACATGCAACAATTTATGTGAAAGCAGATGGGATACATTTCAAAACTGAACATTAATTCTCAGATACCTGTGATTATGGTTTTGGAGCAATGATAACGTTGGCAACTGACTCCAAAAAAAACTCTTGAATGAAGAGTGAAAGTAGTTTTGTTCTGTACAAGTACGATGTAAAGGGCTAAAAAACACTATTTCCGATTATCCTTGAGTTAATGCTGCTGCATTTCCAGACTGCGTCTGGCGAATTAATTGATTCTGTGGAATAGCCACGGGTACTAAACCGGCTCCAAAAGAGGTGCACCATATTTATCAAACTGAGTGATCACTGAATTAAGCAATTGTAACTGACTGCAAAGTCGTTGTTAGTAGGAGCACTTACCTTAATATTCCTCCTCGTCTAACTAAAAGGATGATAGGGCACAGGGATGCAGGGCACAGAGAATGGAAAATTGTTGATTTTTTCCAGTTTGAAGCTGAATCTTTCATTTTTTCTCCTATTCACACTTACACAGAGTCCTTTAATTTCTTCAGACAGGAAGGTTTTAATTCCTCTGGGAACAGAGGGGTGCAAGGGCAGGGGATTTATTCATCTTTTCAAACTGTTCCAGTAGACACATTATGGGACACAAAGTCAGGCAAGAGTGCTTCAAATCCCATCATCAATCTTAACAGGAAGGGACATCATTGGATATACCATAATATATCTACAAAGGAGGTTACATACGTGGTTCCCGTTTTGAGAAAGAATTCAGACAAAAGAGCTTAATTTCTCATCATTTATGTGTACTCAGAGCTACATCACTGGTTTCCAGCCAAAAGAATCTGAAAGGGAAGAAGCTATTCAAGAGCATTTCATTCCCATCATCTGTCTGCAAAACAATCCGCATTTCTAGATTTTCCATGATCCATTTACAGAGAAAGTAGCATCTCTGGTTTCCCACCAAACCCATCTTTTAAAAGAATAAGCCTGAAAAGAGGAGTTCATTTGCCATCAATGTCATCACCCATTTGCAGCGGAAATTATATAATTTGTTTCCCATCAAAACTAGCTTCAAAAGGTGAAGCCAATCAGGAGGGCTTAATTTCCCATAATCCATTTGCACAGGAAGTAACAATATTCCTGCCTTCTCGCTGCTTCAGGTAACTCTTCAGGCATCCCTACCAGAAAGCAAACACTGGCAAAAGTATCATCATTTGGGCATCTTAGTCCATAATTGCATGGACCAGACCCCCTGTTCCCCACAACGACGTCCAGATCTAAATGACCCAGACACTTCACACAGGATTCTCATAACGTGTGGAACGAAACTCATGCACATCCAATTAACAATGTCACATGAGTTCTACCTATCTCTTGCATGACTACCAGTTAGGCTTTAGATCGTGCTGCAGCATGGAGAGCGCTACCTTGTACTTCATAGATGAAGCCATCTTGATCACAGATGAAGATGGCCCCTGCTTTTTCTTATTGTTTGACTGGTCAGATGCCTTCAGCACAGTCAGGTTTACCACACTCATACTCACCCTGGAGTCTCGAATGGGAGTCCCTGGTAATGTCCTTCATTGCTTCTCCTCCTACCTTCCCAACCAACACCAATTGTTCACATGGGCAGTCCCAGGTCAAAGAAAATCCCTATTAGATGCAGAGTCCACCAGGGTTCCATACTGTCTTGTGTCTTCTTCAAACTCTACACATAGCCAGTTCATACTCTACTCACAGATAACAACATCAAGAGTCACTAATATGCCTTGACATACAACTCTACATGAAAGTTTCTCCTTCATATATCCATTGCCTCAAAAACAAACATTGCCTGTACATCATCCAAACCAGCATGTCCAGGGCAAGCCTGAAGCATAACCCAATCAAGGCAGAATTCCTGTTATTTACCAAGAGCAGAAACAAATAACAGTACAACATGTCTCAATGACATGCCTCTTGGTGCATTTGAACCTTAACTTTTACCTAATGCAGGGTCACTTGGATTTGCCCTGGACACCAACCTCATCCTTAAGGAACTCATTGCCAATAAAGACAGTTTAGTACGAACTTCTGCAAAAAAGTAAAATGATTTTATCAAGAAAGCAACTTCAAAAATCAAGTTTAAGTCCTCATACTCTCACATCTGGATGGTGGTAAAGCCCTGCTTGATGACCTTACCAACTCCACATTGACACCTGTAAAGTGCATGCTACACGCAACATCACATTCCATCCATGGCCTTCAGAAATATAATCACAACACCACCTTCCTGATGGAACCCATCGGCGATCTAGCAGCATCATTTACAAAAGCCATCATGACGCGCCCCCTTGCTTACCTTGCAGGCAAAGTTACCGGCTCTGGTCTTTGTCGACACACCCATTTGGCAAGACAACATTAGATTAATAAGAAACAAAAAGCAACAGGTCTTTTCTATGTATGCACCTAGAGTCTAAAATATCCCCTATATATATATATACCAGAACCATCTGAACACTCCTCCAATTTAGGATACAGTTAAAGATTCACCTCTTTAAAGCAATTACATCACAAAGTTTTAACCATTCACAACCAAGTTACTTCTATCAATTGTTCCCAGTGCTTGTCTGGGACTCTGAAAAGTGCTCCATTGACTTTTGGCTAGGTTTTCACTATAGAAATATTTCACACACGCACTTAAATACACACAGGCACATACAATTGTGGTGTGGTGAAATTAAATGGGGAGGCTAAGGGAGTGCATCCAGTTTCCTCACATACCCCAGCAAGGTGACTGTAGTAATTCCATTTGCTTAGCTAAGATCCCAATTTTTAATATATTTAACACCCTAGTTGATCTAAAGCTTCTAAAAATTATTTACCTTGTTCTACCTAAATTAACAAACCATTCACTTTACATTAATTCACTTCTGTTGCAGGAGTGTCCATTTCAGAGCTTAGATCACCTGGCAGGCATTGGAAGTTAAACAGTCTCTAAAGCTGTAATTTTGAGTAATGCATCTGTAGATGGGCTAGAGGTAATTGGAGAGATCAAATCATTAGTATTTAATAGAAATTATATTGGTATTTGGAGGATCACAATGCAACATGCAGCAATGTCCTTTCACATGTCAAAAGAAGGCCTTAAATGCATAACCTTTTAGTAGTGGTGGAAATGTATTTCATTTTACAACATGAGAATAGTTTCTGTAGGAAAAATATGCTTCCAATGGATCCCACACAAGGTACTCATTTTACTTTTAAAATGAAAATATTTTTCGAACCAGAGATTAAATTCAGTGATTAGCACAACTCTGCTGGAGGTAAATCTAATTAGGCTGAGCTATTGGTTGTATTTCTAATACCACTTGAATTCTGGTGAGAAGGACTTATTCAAGGTTTGTAATAAGCCAGACTGTGGAACAGGACCTTCAGATATATTGGTCAGCATCAACTTTAGACAGCCCCTTTGCTGCTAAGATCCCCCTACATTTAGAATTTGCAGCGTATGAGGGGTTCTTTGAATCTAAGCGCAGACTATCCGTTTAAGTTAAATTGTGGCAATCCCGAGTGAAGCATTGATTGAACTGGAGTGGGCTTCTGAAAACAACACCCTCAAACACATTTTCCATGAGTGGTCAAGCTGACTGGAGATATTTGTTCTGAAGATTAAAAAAATATAAAGTAAATTTAAAAACAAATCCCTTAATCTGTTTTTAAATTTCTAAACCAGAACATTCAATTGTGAACAGAAAACGAGCTTGCCATTCAAGCCTCTCCAACCCTAGACCACAGTCAAGGCCTAGGTCTACTCTCAGCGTTTGAAAACATGCAGGGAAATTTCAGTTAAATATCATGTCAAGAATATCCAGTACTTCCTAGCAAGTAATGAGTGCCTGACCCAAGTTATATGTTCATTCAAAGTTCTAACAGACATGTAGACAGAGGGTTTTGCATGTCACCAGCTACATGCACTCATGGCTCAGCTTAACTTTGGATCTTTGTTCCACTTGAAGCCTTCTCAACCAGATGTCTGTGAATTAATAACGCTCCAACTGACCATTCCTCAGATACAGCATCCAGGCTATTCCAGTCAGAAATATTACACGTTTATCAAGTAAAAACCTTTCTCCAGTCAAAGCATCACTTTGGGAGTGATTACGAGTGTGGCGGTCTTGCAGACAGTGAACATTGTGAGGGTGCTGGTGTACCCTGCGTGCTACAGCATTGCAACAGACTCAATTTTGAGCCGCTGACAATGCTGTAGCCTTTTTCCTGTTAGGCAGGCGGGCCGAAACCAAGGTTTCTGCTCGCCAGCCCAGCGGGAAACTCTTAGTGGGGCTGGATGGGAGGTAGCCTGTGTGGCGGCAACCTCCCAATCGGAAGTTTGGTGGAAGGTGAAAAACATCCGCCAAACTCCTAATGACCCCCACAATGTAATTTAACTATTGCACACTCCCTCCTGCTACAGATGCCACAGCCTATTAACATGCATAGATTGTGGGAAATAAAGAGGGCAGAAAATGTTCAAATCTAGAGGTTTTGCTACCTAAACAATCCATAAAATATCATGGAACTGTTACAGTTAGGCAGTTTGCAAGTGTGCTGTAATCACAGTGCAAAGACGTATGTTATATAAAAATTGGGGCCTCTGTCTCCATGTCATTGGTCGAGTGAGTACAAAATGATCATCCAACACTCTGAAATGTTGTTTGAGTATTGGGCCTGAAGATTGTTTTCTTTTTTTCAGATGATAATATGAGGTATTTTAACGCATATTTGTCAAACATGTTGTAGTGGAGAAGTGTGGCTCAATGGTTAGCGCGGCAGACCCTGAAGCAGAGATCTGGCTCAAGACCAGGGTTCAAGTCCTGCTTCGGCAGGTCTTGGGCTCAATTCCCCTTGACCAGATAATTCTCGCCTCAGTGCCTAATCTAATTCATGAGTGCAACTCTGGGCAATAGCTTGCTTAATCTCCACAACGGCCCCAACAGCGCTTGGATGCCTGGCTTCACCTTGGGGGTGCTCAGGAGTGGGCGCCTCACAGGGAAAAGCCAGGAGGGGTTCCATAGCGGTATGAGTACAGCGCCTTGAGACCCTAACGGGTGAGTAGTGCGCTATACAAGTGCTAATTTACATTTACATTTATATATTTACCATGTTGCTGGAGCCCACCAGGCCATTTGGCATAGTCTTCCACTAATTTTTAGATTGGTGAAAGATTATGCCAAATGGCATGGACAGCTTCAGCAATATAGAAAACAGAAATATAGAAAGTTTCACTCCCTGTTTGTATCATATTCTTTCAGCACTGAAGTTGATGTACCTCAAATCTCAATCGTGTAACTACTTCTTCAACATAATCTGCTGCAACTATCTTGATAACACTTGGAACATACTAAGATAGGAAAATCTGACAGGCACAGGCCTTAGGACTAGACTATTGCCTCTGAGTGGTGAACCAATGGATGCTCATGATCTGCCCAATAATCAACTCTTCCAAAACAAATATCATATCCTGAGAAGAATTGAAAAGCTACCAACCTACACCCACCTGGTCCCAGGAGCTTGGCAACTACCAGCGACAATGACTGTAGTAAGAAATATGTTACTTTTTATGGAATTAGCATATCACTGTTTCCCTAAGTGAATCAGATCACATGACGCTTCCTACTCCGGGCATAGCCTTCAATATCTCTTCTTACATCTAGATTTCCCCACATGCTCTATCTAGGAACACAGCTCTACCTTTTCTAAAGACTTCAAAAAATCCGAAATGCTGCAGCAAGACACTTTCTACTCCTTTTCGTACACAAAACAATTAGAACAACCCTCAGCACTTCAGTCATTACCCACAAATAGTTGGTCCTTCTTAAAGGGACTCTGCATTGCTGGCATAGCGATCTGTGCAAAGGCCTATTGCTCACCAAAGAGGACTACAAGCAGATTCAAAGAACTTAGTCTATGCGGTAGATGGGCACCCCAGCTGTCCATCACTTCCTACATGGAAGGTACATGTCAACGAGAACTCCTTTTCCATAGAGGCAGCAAATGTAGGCATCATCTCCCAGGAAAGACTAGAAACATTTAAGAATTTGAAATTCAGAAAGATAGTAAAGCTCTGTCTCTTCTCCAACAGATGATAAACGATCACACCATACCGCCATCTGGAGGTATGATTTGCTTATAACTCAGAAATATACCTGCCTCCAAAATGGGCCCATGACATGGCATGACAACATGTGCACCACCTTTTAATTTGCTTTACAGCATTTCACACCAAAGTGAGGCTATACGTTCACAGCAACACAGTAAGAACAGTAATTGCCAGTCATGTACAAAATTATAATGCTCCACACAAAAGACCATGCTTGTATTCTGACACCCTTCACAACACAATGTCAGATAAATGTATGCATCCCATCTTGCACCTGTTTACTCCAGTATATGCACAGGTGCAACAACATATCACAAGATAAATGCACATTTCAGGTTATCATAGAAAACACCAAAGCAGCTCCCACAGAGGCATTCCAACCAAGCAATTCCACAAAGTGTTTTGTGGCTTGCTCTTGGAGTAAAATGCTGTGCAAATGTAACAGCAACACAATGCAGTGGCAAACCTAACGCTTGAAGGGGTGATTATAGGATTTTCCAATTTAGTTTTTTTATTATGACATTTTAAAGCGATAAATTGCAACATAAGCTAAGATATCAAAAGTCACGCTTGAAGTGCTGTTCAGAAATCCACAATTCTGTGCAGAGCTCTCCAATTTTGCTTTGCATGGACTGCAAAAAATTGTAAAGATCCATTTTTTTACGCCATGCGCCAATGAGGTAATTGCCCATGCTCATGTTAAAAATGCTGCTTGTGCAAAGTTAAACACAATTTAGCACTTTGGTACAGGGCGAAGATGAACGAGCTGTGACTTGCGTGAGATTTGTACCTGAAATATGCTGCAATACAAATACGTAGGTGAAGGCAGTCACGTAAGTGTTGATCACATTATGGATGTTATTTTGCCGAAATTGCAGATATGCTTGGGAATTCTACTCGATTTTCCTCTTGCACTCTGCCTGAATCTGTTTTCATCTACCACTAGGGTTTGATGCAATTGAAGGTTTTGCTACTTTAGCTGGCTTTGCGAGAAATCCTAAGGGTTTTGTGCAGTGTCTGGAAACTAATTCTATGTCAGGACCGGAGGCTTTGGATTATGCTTTTCTTACTGCAAAACTCAGAAGCCAATAAAATTCAACAAAACAAAAGAACTACATTTCCCATAAACACAGTAGTTCGAGTCCACCAATCACTTGTCCATATAACTGGCTCTCGCAGCATAGTCCTTCCTCTTTCTTTGCTGCTGCAGCCAAGAGATAAGTGTATTCCTTTCCTTCTGCACTTCATTCTTATTGTTTGCTTTTATTTTCTGCCGGCACAACGTGGAGCGGGAGCGGGCTCTGAGCGCGCCGCAGTGCATATTCAGCGCGGCACGCCTTTTCCTTAATTGATTTCTTGCCCTTTCGTCAATTGAAGGTCTCGGCTTTGCCGGGGGGCACGCTCGCGTCTAGCTCGGGAGTCGTTCCGACTCCTAGACCGCGGCACGCGCTAGAGGACAAGTCCTCTTTTAATTTTCATGCGCGCGCAAGCGCACTCCTCGTTGCTTCCGATCCGAAGAGAACAAGGTGTGTGCTGCGCGTCGGAGCCCGAGAAAAGCTATTTTTGGCTCGTTTCTCCACCCGAATGACTTTCTCGAGCCCTGGAACGCCCGACGGGGCGAATTTCACGTAGAAAGCTTTGCTGAGGGGATAAGCAGGAGCAATTGTTGTGCTAATAATAATAATAACAATTTAAACAATTATAAAATTGTGTTTAAGTCAATTACATATTGACCATTTTCCTGCTGGGAAATACAATTCCCCCCGTGATCTCCTCCATTTCCTCTGTAGACATGGCGTACTACGCCGGAGAGGATGATTTCTATCAGGACCAACCTGATTTTACTGATGAACATATGGAGGAAAGACTAGTGGGAGCCCTGGGAAATCATGTCCAGGACTCCGTAAATCAGGCTCTTATTAATGCGCTAAAGCCCTATGCTCAGCCCTTAAGACGATTTGGGCAGCGTGAACTGAGGGGTCACCCTCTATTAGAAGAAGGTTTGCAACCCGACCAACTACCCGATCTGGCTTTGTCCCAGGGAGCCTTAAAAAGACCTTTATCGTCAGCTGACATACTAGCGACTATGTCCGCCTCAGTGATGCAAGGTCACGGCTATGATGTCTATTCGTCATTAAACACATCAGAAGGTAACAGAGAAACCCCGGCTAAGCCTGATGACCTTTCTTTCTCTGGCAGTCTTCCGCTTCAGATCAGGATCAAGAAGACCCCAAACCATCAGGAAAGCGCAAATGCAAATCTTATAACACGCAAGAGCGTAGTTCCTCCTATCGCAACCTTTCCTTTGATCCAGAAAATATAATACACCCCAGGTCCACTGAATGGCTTCCATGTGAGGAAGTGGCTCAATATGTACATGATCATATCCGCAAAGGGTTTGACCGGGAAGTTAGAAACACCCTACGTTCGGAATGCCCCCGCCTCTCGCTCCAGGGCAAGGTAACAGAGACTCCAGACCTTGATCCAAACATGGCGACTTTTATGCGAAAATTCTCAAAAGATCCTAAGAAGGGTCTGGATCGTGCCTGGAAGAATTGTCAGGACAGGCTTCTGGATATTTCTGGCCCCATCACAAAAATCCGTGAGTAGGCTGTCCAAGCCAAGGAGTCCAAATCGTCTCTTGATCCTCAGCCAATTTTAGAGTGGGCTCAATGAGCAATCTGTCTATTAGGAAATGCGAACTGCGCCATGTCTACGGAGCGCAGACGCTCCTTTCTCATGAGAATTGACCAGAAACTGGCAGATTTAGCCCCCAACGATGCAGGCCCAGCAGCGAATGGCCTACTTTTCGGTGACAAATTCGTGAAAGACCTGGGGAAATATGTTGCCACCTTTTCCGCATTGGATAAAGCTCAATCCTCCATGAGGAAAATGCTTAATAGAGGCCTTTTTGCCAGGGCCGGACGCTTTAGAGGCCGAGCGCCGGGCCTTGGCTTCAATCAGGCCTCAGGCAGTTACAACCAACGAGGATACTACTCCAGGTCGGGTTTCTAATCCTCCCGAGCACGCAGAGGCAGAGACCGCGGTTACCGCAACAGAGGCGAGCTAACTCCGTCAAAGGGCCCTCTACAGGTGAGAATTATTCCCTTTTCAGAAGTTTTCTTGGGAGGGAGATTGAAAGATCACTTAAGAGCTTGGGAACGGATATCTCAAGATCCGTGGATTCTTCAGACTGTTCAAGGTTACAAGATAGAGTTTTATGCGCCGCCGCATCAGGTGAATTTTCCCTGTCCCCTCGTTTTTTCCCAAACAGACAGTCATTTCATAGATGTCGAGATTGCCCGTTTACTCCAAAAACGCACCATTTGCCGTTCCGAGCCACACCCAAAAGGGTTTGTAAGTTCGATCTTCCTGGTTCAGAAAAAAGGAGGTGGCTCTCGTTAGTCCTTAACCTGAAGGAATTAAATTCCTGGGTGGTCTACCGACATTTCAAAATGGAAGGCATCCACCTCTTAGGAGACCTTCTGTTAGAGGGGGATTTTCTGGTTCGATTAGACCTAAAGGACGCTTATCTTTCAGTTCCCATCTTCGAGCCTCACAGACGGTTCCTCCAATTCAGTTGGCGGGAGACTTGGTACGAGTTCTCCGTCCTTCCCTTCGGTCTTTCTTCCGCCCCGTGGTGTTTCACCAAACTGTTGAGGCCAGTAGTCCAACTACTCAGAGAAAGGGGCGTTCGTCTCATTATCTATTTAGACGATATTCTGATCATGGCTCAGTCAGAAGAGTCAGTCCTCCTACACCTTGCATGGACAGTCCAACTCCTGCAAGATTTGGGATTTCTCATCAACGTAGACAAATCTGTCTTAATCCCGTTCAAGGTTGTAGAATTCTTAGGGTTTCAAGTAGACTCCGTCAAAGCACAGTTGTGTTTACTTCTTGCGAAGAGGAAAGCTATTAAGAAGGAATTGAAGAGAGCCCTTGCCTCTCAGACTATATCATTAAAGACCCTAGCACGCCTAGTGGGTCTTTTAGCTTCTTCAATTCAGGCGATCTTCCTAGGGCCTCTCCATTATCGAGCCCTACAACGACTGAAGATTCTTCACCTTCGCAAGGGCCTTTCGTATGCAGAACAGATTATTCTGTCGGACGAGGCCAAGTCAGAAATCAATTGGTGGCTAGAACACATGGATGCCTGGAACGGCAGAGCAATCTTCGCTTCGAATCCAGAGATGATTATCAAATCAAATGCCAGCCGGTGGGGCTGGGGAGCCCACTGCGGCTCTGTTCAGACGGGGGGTCGGTGGTCCCAGGACGAACTAACCCCTTCACATCAATTGCCTGGAACTACTAGCGGGAGCTTTTGCTATTCGATCCCTGTCTCCTCAACGGGGGAAATGTTGTATCCTACTCAGGATGGACAACATTTCAGCAGTTCAATACATCAACCGTCTGGGAGGGACCAGGTCCCAGGTACTAGTAGAGATTGCGAAGGAGTTTTGGCAATTTTGTCTTCTCCACAACATTTTGGTGAAGGCAGAATACATTCCGGGTCGAGCCATTCTCATTGCGGACTGGAATTCTCGATTCCTCAGGGATGGCAGCGATTGGAGGCTGGATCCTCTGGTATTCAACAAGTTGAACTCTCTTAGGGGTCCTTGTGGGATAGATCTTTTCGCTTCCAGACTCAACACTCAACTGACATGTTTCTTCAGTTGGAGACTGGACCCGTTGGTGGCCGGGACGGATGCGTTTCTCCAGTCTTGGGAGTCGGGGATGCTTTATGCGTTTCCACCATTCATCATGATTCATAGAGTACTCTCTCAGGTGCGGAGACAGTGGGCAGAATTGATTTTAGTGGCGCTCTTCTGGAAGGCTCAGCCTTGGTTCCCTTTGGCAATGTTGATGTCTTGCGCTCCCCCTGTAGCGATTCCCCAGGACCCTCAACTATTGTTAGATCCGGTGGGATCTCCCCATCCACTGAAATGGAGGGAACAATTAAACCTCATGGCGTGGAGAATTTCCGGAGATGCTGGCAAGTGCCGGGAGTTTCGGACAACGCAATGTTGTTCTTGTCGCAATCTTGGGCTCCTTCCACTCACAAACGATATCAATCCGCCTGGAAAAGATGGATGGATTGGTGCAATCAGCGAGATATTGATCCCGTGGGGTCTTCCATTGTTATGATCATCAATTTTCTTTCAGAATTAGTGACGCAAGGCCTAGCTTATAGAACTATTAACAATTTCACATCGGCAATTTCAGCGGGTCATCCCCATATAGAAGGTAAACCGATTGGGGAACACCCGTTAGTGTGTAAGCTGTTGCGGAGGATTCGCAAGGTGACCCCTCCTCAGCCCAAGTCCACTTCCCTGTGGGATGTTGATATTGTTTTAAAAATTTAAAAATCATGGCCGAGCAACGAGGACCTTTCACGCAAACAACTTTCAGCGAAGTTGACTATTTTGCTCTGTTTATTATCATGTTGCAGAGTGTCAGATGTACGAGCTCTGGATTTAGCAGGTAGAGTATTTACTCCTTTGGGAGTCTCGTTTATTTTTTCTAATCGCACTAGGACCTGTTCTAGAAGTGTTTCATATCCAGCTTTCCCTCATCACCAAAAGCTATGTATTGTAAAATGTTTAAAAACTTATGAGGAACGTACTAGAGAAGGCTGCCAACATTTTCAGGGTCAGTTGTTGATTTCCTTACAAAAACCCTTTGGTCCTGTTTCAAC
Source organism: Pleurodeles waltl (assembly GCF_031143425.1). NCBI lineage: Eukaryota > Metazoa > Chordata > Amphibia > Caudata > Salamandridae > Pleurodeles > Pleurodeles waltl. Next base: position 937,195,331 of record NC_090445.1, read on the forward strand.
AGCGACGTTAGCACGTTGGGTCCGTTGGATCCTGCAAGAAGCTGGGATTGATATTTCTCAATTTGGGGCACATTCTGTCAGGGGAGCGATGGCATATGAGTCATTCTCGAATGGTTCTCGTTTGGAGGACATTATGAGAGCGGCTGATTGGTCATCGGACTCTACATTTAAGGTATTTTATCATAAACCAATTGTTGATGTGGTGTCAAATGTTGTGAATCCGCTTTGAACTAGCATAATCGGAAGCCTCCGGTCCTGACATAGAATAAAAAAAATTCTAGCTATAGCGTCAAGAATTTTCAATTCTATTAAGGACACGGAGGCGAGGATTATCCCTCCCATGGTAAAAATATCTGTTATATTTCTTATCTGGAGAATAGAAGTTTATTGTAATACCTTAACTTTACAATTGTAACATTCCCACCCTAATGATGTAGACGAAAGACTAGATTCCATGAATATTATTATGGCTTATTCCTTTTTTCCTAGGTTCGGAAATCAAGGACGTCTGATCAAGTCTGGATCTTCCTATTTGGTTCGGTTGAAGTTCTAGTAGCCTGAGCTGGCGATGCTTCTCCGTCAAGACGCAGTGTTAACCCAGGAGTGACGTTGGATACAGGTTCAAGAGTGTCCAGTTCAGTTTTGTGTAATCTTATGGTTTATTGCAAAGAAAGAGGAAGGACTATGCTGCGAGAGCCAGTTATATGGACAGGTTATTGGTGATTGGTGGACTCGAACTACTGTGTTTATGGGAAATGTAGTTTTTTTGTTTTGTTGAATTTCATTGGCTGCTGAGTTTTGCAGTAAAGAGAGAGAAAAGCATAATCCTCGCCTCCGTGTCCTTAATAGAATTGAAAATTCTTGACGCGATAGCTAGAATTTTTTTTTATTCCATTTCCAGTCACATATACGGGTTACCCTCATAGTTAAAGCAGCTGTAGGCACTTGGGGCTCATTATAGGGCACATTCTTAGCAATGGGTGTGAACAGTTCAAGTCAGATGTGTTTAACAGTAAAGTCAACAAACGTAAGCACATCTGCCAGTAGTGGTTTGTGATCTGCCTCTAGATCCTGGCTGGACGTAAAGAGCAGTGAGTGTCGCCTCAACCTACCCTTCTCATGCTGTGGATATTGAAAGGAGCCCAGGCCCCTGGCAAGCAAGGTTTGTAACCACATGCATCTTACATTTGAAATGTAACAGTTAATTTGCAAACTTAGTCACTTGGTGAGCAACACATGGGCATGGGTGGCTGCTTTTGCAAAGTAAATGCTTTTATTTTACTTATGTAATGCAGTCATATATCTCTTGAACATGCCAGGAGAAAGTGGGGGTTACCACGGGAATAATAAGGTAAGCAAGCAGGTCAGTGTCCACTTGTGTGGGGATCTCTCTCTGAAGAATTATAGGGGCAATTTTAAAGGTTTATTAAAGTTGGAAAAGTTACTAACAATATTTGTATAATAAATATCATTGTAAATTAATTTTATATAGTTATTTTAAATGTAGGACAAAAGAACACAGCATGATTAGCTTAATTCTGAATTCAAGCTTTAATTAATTCAAATATACTAATTTTAAAATATTTTGGAAGTTTAAATAAAAACATTCTCAACTAACGTAAAAAAAAAATACTTTTATTATGCAGTAATAATGATTAAAATAAATGTATAATATTAAACAAAACAATGTAAATAAAGTGTGTGAAAATTTAAGGTTAAACTAATTTTTAAATTACACAAGTTTTTTCACATATTTTATAAATGCATGATAAATATTGTAGGTATTTCCTTAACATTAGATTATATGTATTAATATTTTTACCTATTTTAAATAATTTGATTTAATTTAATATTATTTCCTATGGTGTTCTATGTTACTTTCTATGGACTGTGCTGTAGTACCAGTGCTTGGCTTTGTGTGGTGCTACACATACATCAGCGCTGAGCTGCCGTTATTACTGCCATTTTATGTCCCTATTTGGCCCTTGTAACTTTAGAAGTGCAGTTTGTGAATGGCAATGGGCTTACTCTTTTGTGGGTGGGTTGTCTGTCCTTCCCTAAACCCCTCAATTAACACCTCCCTACTTCTCACTAAACCCTACCTATTTTGTAGTAGGTATACCCAATTTTTATTAATTCCACATTTATTACTAATTAGTAAACATACAACCAGCATAGCTATGAGAGCAGCTGTGGCTTTTTGAGATCATATTCATTATTTCAGTCATTACATGTGTGAGAATATTCCTATACAAAATATGGGGGTGGTGGAGTTGGAGATTTACACTCATAGGTTTGTGAATACCATTTGTAGTACTTTAATAGGACTATTGCAGTACTACTTAACATACTACTAAATGCATTTTCTGAAAAGGCTATGGAATGTTTAAGCGGAGAATAAAATGCGCTGCCTATTTTCTGGGATGTCCCTTCTTATCCACCAATCTATAGATAAAGCACCAAGGATGTTTCTAAAACAGCACATCATTTTGCCAAAGTCTCATCCCATTTGCACCAGTCTTCTCATGTTTTGATCCCTGCAGGCTCCATGGGTTGTTAAAAGGCCACACCACATGTATATGTTTGACATTAGGCAAAGAAAAGTGCAATTTTGTATTTCTAAACTGACATAAATGTCATCCTACGTTGTATAGAGTACAGATACCAGATGTCAGAATATATTTGTCCCACCTACTACTAACTTGTAATTTTAGATTGCATTTTATTCATAGCAGCTCCTGATGTGGAGTATGTTCATGCTAGTCACAATGTAGTGAAATCATAAACCTGTAACTTTTAATCAAAGAGTGCCATGTAATCCCCCTGTATTGTTTGGTTTTCACTACATAGTTTTTGGTCTTTTACTGTGAGTGAGTTTCACTACATGAATTTCACTCACATTACATTGACGATAATTGGACGCAGAGTGTTAACAGTGTCCGTTTTTCAAGATAAGGCTGCTTTTATTTAGCTTGTGTAGAAAGCTCTGGGCTGGTTACATAGAGGCAATTGTCTCACATACACACACGTGTGGACTGGTTACATAGAAACAATAGTCTCGCGTGCACACACGTGCGCGTGTGCATGCAAGACTATTTGTTACACAGCCAGGTTTCTGGGAACAGGTAGTCTGTCTCAGAAGGGACTCGTCAGGAATTGCTGTTGACCTGTAGCATTTCTCATAATGTGAGAAGGCATTCATAGTTTAGTCTGTAGAGCTTACTGGAGGTCTGTGGTGTTTACATCAAATTAACATTATAGGTGAACTTAGCCTTTAAGTATAGTTTTGTGCTACTTAGCTCTATAACACCTTTCGAAATATGCTTCCAAAAACACAGCATCTTGAGTAGGGTAGTAGGAATGACAAGGCCCAGCCACCTACTGTACTTGTTTTAATATTTGCAAATTCCAAGTCAATTGCATACAATGATCTTGCAAAATGAATGTACCTTAGTGAGTCATCTGTCACAGCATTGTGGTACCTTTACCCCCAAAGCAATTAATGGATGCAAAATTACCTCAATACAAATAATAGTTGAGGCAAGCATTGGTTGTGCTTTTGTTTCTGATTAACCCTTGGAGGTGTGAAATGAAGCATGACATGCATAAACAGTGTTTAAGCTTATTTCACATTTGCTAATATGCTGCGTTTTACAATCTGGGCATTTGCCATTAGTTAGTACTAAAATTCTGGACAGAAAGGGGGTGAAAACAGTTTTTACTCCCCTCCTTTTAGGTGCTTGTGCTAAAAAGGGTGACAACATAGCTTGTGCCAATTTTAGCCTACCTACTTGTATCTAACTAAATCCTAATGTGTTTGTTTACATGCCAACTCTCCATTCAAGGTAGACCTATGGCAGTTTAAGAAATCATCTTGGAAAGTAAACTGCAGTCATGCAAATCACAACTACATCCTGAAACTGTATTTAATGTCAAGTACGCCTAGGGGGACATACTGTTGACCTTCTCTTTGCTATTGGGGGCTTAATTTCAGTAAATAAAATGTTGCCTCTCTGCTGGACTGATCATGTGCTTATTGCATTTGATTTATTGTTGCAGAATACACATCCTTTGACGAGGGTGGTAAATGCAGGTACCCTGCCCCGAGCATTGCATAATCTTGGCAAACCTTCCCAGGGTTGAATTTTTGATTTCTCAAACTCAGGTGATCCTAATAACTCTGTTGACACGAATTGTACCCTTCTCAACAAAGAAATCACTGCTAAGCTAGATAAACTTATTCCTCTTTCGTATCAGAGAACGTGGCTCTACCTCTCTTCCCCATGGTATAATGATGCTTTAAGAACCATCAAACTAACATGTAGGCAACTAGAAAGGAAATGGCATCGTCATTATGCTAGTGAGGAGAAGGAAGTGCTGAAAACTGCCCTAAATAACTATAAAAAGGAGATTAGGAAAGTGAAAGTTGATTTCTTCACAATTTCCATTTTAGGCACATCAAACAGCACTAAAAAGGTGTTTGAAATTGTGCAAGATATGTCGAATCCTCATTGTCCTGAAATATGATATAGTTGCTTTGCAGGCATTATGTGGCAATTTGGCAATCTTTTTCGAAAAAAGGATATCAAATATTTTAGAAAATATTGAAGTATAATCTAATAAAGAGCAATTACCTCTAATTCCAGGAGAAACCTTCCCGCCTGTGGCCCCCTATTTTGACCTAGACAGGCTCACCATTCACAGGATCAAGAAATAAGAGCCAACTGTGAGATCAACAGCTTTGAGCCAATCTCAGAGGAGAATTTCCTCAAGATTACTATGACTACCATGTCTGGTTCCCCGTTAGACACACTTCCAGTTAGACAAAGGAAAAAATGGGCTGACGAGCTCTTTTCACTATTGAGGTCTCTCTGTAACCAATCATTGACCTCAGGGATTGTACCCCTAGCCTGGAAAAAGGCCATTGTAACACCTCTTCTGAAAAAAACACTAGCTGACCCAGCAGAGTTGAGCAATTTTAGGGTAATTGTTTCCTCCCTTATCCGTTAAAGATTTTTGAATGATACATTAGTAAGATCATGACCCATCATTTAGAGATCATTCCTTGCTTGAGGAAGAACAATTTGGCTTCAGGCCTGGCCATTTCACTGAGACAGCTTTAATGCGCACATTGGATGAACTATGCCAGAGAGTGCATGACTTTCAGACGGTGGTCTTAGTCCTCCTTAATTTGTTGATGGCTTTTGACACGGTTAACCACAACACCCTGCTAACCAGTTTATCTTCTTTGGGTGTTGGTGGCACCGGGTTAAACTGGATACAATCATATCTGTTGGATCACTTCCACGCAGTGGCACTACCCCCTTTTTCATCAGAATTTAGATACATTCAACAGGGGGTATCACAAGAGTCGAAACTGAACCCAATTTTGTTTAATATGTATTTGAAGCCATGGATTTCTCTAATAAAAAAGTATATTTCTGTGATCAATTATGCCAATGACACCCAACTGATTCTGTCTCTTAATCAGTACAACGCGATCACTACTTTCCAGAATTGTCTGACTGATATTGTAAAGTGGATGAAAACTAACTCTCTAAAACTAAATGGGGACAAAACAGAATGTATTTATTGCTCCCTGGATAAGATTCTGCATTCATTACCCTCTAACTTCTGGCTACTTCCTACTTAAGCTGAACTCTATACATCTGAAGTAGTTTGCAACCTTGGTGTAACATTTGATATCCATCTTACACATGAAGAAAACGTGTAAACAAAGTTGCTGGCACCTGTTTTACTCTGTTGCACGGCCTAAGAAAACTGTTCTCCGTTCTACCTACATACGTCAAACTATTAATTGCACAAAGTATTATACTCAATAGGCTCGACTATTGTAAAGTCATCCACGTGGAGCTCCTGACTTTTTAATTAAGCGACTCCAACGAGTCAAATAGGCGGCTGTGAAGTTGTCACTGAATAGACCTCGAAGATCATCCACATCCAACTCTCTCAGCGAATTACAGTGGCTCCCAGTAAAACAGAGAATCACTTTTAAATCAATGTGCATAGCGTTCATAGCTTTGCAGCGGAAAGGTCCGGCACTGCTGCAGCACAGATTGGAAAGATATGTCCCAAGGAAAGCTCTGCAACTGCTAACCCAGATTTCATAGAACCCACTTAGGCGCCCCTCCTTCTCCATTACAACGGCTCAGATATGGAATGCGCTCCCAATGCTTCTGAGAGCGCATACTGAGATGCTACGTTTTAGGAAAGACCTGAAAACATGGCTCTTCCCAAAACAAAAGGCATGCTGTCACAGGTGTAGGTCGAGGGCTCACGACAGCAGAACAGCTGAAGCTCCACAGTCAAAAAACATGTGGTTCCCATCTCTAAATGAGGTGAGGGCAATGATTGGCTTGAAGAATAGATGAATGAAGAATAGATGTGCCTCCTTTTCTCTTCCTTTCTATCCTCGATGTAGACATGAACTTAATCATCAACCTTGTCCGCTCCTTGGTGTCGAATGTTCAGGCTGTCTCAATGTCAACATGCTTCTCGAAGTTGATCTCACAGTGCAAGGTGATGGTGTCTGAGTTTTACCTTTCCTTGACGTCGATCTGTGTCATTTCTTCGATGGAGAACAAGTCAGTGCTGTACCTTGTCTCGACCCCCCTTGATGTCGACCAGGAAGATGGTGTTTTTGAGCTGGCATTCTCTTTGTGGACCTTCCACATCCCTCAGAGGCAGATGTAAGAGCCCTGGTAGAGGACTGGCCCTCTGCTCACTCTGAGGTCTTAAACTGAGACTGGACTTGCTGTCAGCGCCTTTCTTCTGTGCCATGGAAGTAAATCTTTTCTCTCTCAGGGTGAAAAGGATTTACAGTGTTGACACTGCTCTGGAATATGACTAGAGGGAAGGTAGAGAATACAGATATTGTGAAGGTCTGATTTACCCTTCTTGCTCCCTAAGGTTTATGTCAGAAAAAATCTTAGAAAGTAAGAGGAGAGAGTGATGAAAGGCATTGGGTGAAGTAGTTTAAACCAAAATTCACAGGTGAACTCTGAAGAAAAAAAGCCCAGAGCCAGAGTTCAGTGCTCCAGGATCCTGTCAGCAGGTATCCGAAAAAAGAACTGACGCAACTGCCACCAGTTGAGCATAATGGGATACTGGTGGTCTCTGCAGCCTAAAAGACACAGTCACCTTTTTAGGGTCACATAATTGCAGTTTATGGGGCTACACTGTCCTTTTATTCTTCATCTCTTACTTTTACAGAAAAGGGTTTGTGAAAGCGCTTCGAGCTGTTTTGGAAAACATTTACCTCAAATTATACATTTATATGGGTGCTTTGACCATTTACCAAGTACAAGCTGAAGGATCTTACCACTGCATACTATATTTTTTCATAAGAGTTTATTCAGGCTTTCCTGAAGAAAGGCAAATATCTACACTTAAGAAGATATTATATAAAGAAGTGCTTCAGGATTCCCGCACATGGGCGAAACTATTCAAATGCTTATGACTATCAATGGAGATCCCCTACGAGAGAATACATGTTGAGATTTAGCAGAATGAGTAAAAGTGAAGAATCCTGACAGGATACACACATCAAAGATAGAAGAAAATCAGACCACCGACACAGCCAGGCTGCCGCAAGCCGGCAGCCTGGCGGTCCCGGTGGTTTCTCATCCTCCAGGGCAGCGCTGCTCCGGCGGGGTGGGGGCGGTCAGAGTCATGATCAGCCATGCTGATCACAAGTCCTCTTTCCACCAGCCTTTTCATGGCTGGGTCACTGGCTGGCAGAAAGTTAGTCCTGGGGGCCAGGGGTGGCCTGACTGGCAGTGGAGGGGCCTCCCTGCCAACAACCTCAGAATGCTGAGCAGACAGTGTGCATTCTGACGGTGCTGTTGTGCAACAGCATTTGCCTTGGCTCCCTTAGAGGGAGGCCGCCGGTATGACAGCAGCCTCCTCCCCATAGCTTTGGCAGTCAGATCATTCTGACCACCAAAGTCGTAATAAGGCCCTTAGTATTATAAAAACATCTACCAATATGGACTATTGCTTGCAGCGAAATCTCAAGTCAGATCACTCCACTTCCGCGATATAGTCCTAATTGCAAAAGCTTTGGGATATCCCATTAAAAAAGTTGACTTTAAGAGGAATTGGTACAAAACTCCACTTTCTAGTGACAAAAAGATAAATATATGTCCATTGCCCACCAATATCCCAGACACAGCATCTTTCTCTCAAACTAGGGTTTTCCTTACACACATAATATGTCAGGTTCTCGAAGATGAAAACCGGGTACCCTGGTAATTGATAACACCACAATACTGTCAGAGTAAGGATGGTCTATGTGACCCATCAGTGTCTCATAATAAGCCCTTTGCTCTGCCAACCTTCGCCTTCATTTGCATGCATTGCTCGCAGCAATAGTAGATGTGGTTCCTTTACTTATCTTGCCATGAACAACTTAAATGACCAACCACATTTACACAAGGAATGTGTGTGCTGAGGTGTCAATCTTTCTTCAGATACATCCAGGTTCGAAAGAGACTAACTAAGTCATCATATAGAAAGACACAGGCATTAAAGTCTCCACTGGAGTTTGGTAAGGGAAAAATGGTGCCACTTACTGTTGTGCATCAAGAGTGTGGATTAAAGACTAGATTAAAGGGTGGACAGGCAAGCACAAGATGTGCTGCTCCATGCTGATTGTATTAAAGTGGATGCCAACATGATTAAGTAAAAAATTTAGCACAAGATGTGCTGCGTAACAAAAGCCGATGCATTAACATGCAGAAATCATAGGATGCGACAACCATAATATAATCACCAAACGTCTTCAATTTTATTAGTTTCTTATAAACTTCTTCAATTTGTATCCATACATCATGATTCCGATATTCAAATACATATAACATGCTTATCCAGGCGTTTTCTACAGCATGTTGAAATTCACAACTCTTCAAGTAATGATGTGATCAACCCAATGCATTTTGGGCATTCAGCCCAATGAAACGTATCGGCCATTTTATACCCTGTGGTCTGAGCATGTAATTCATTTTTATCCAAGCTCCAATGGCCTAGATAATTCAATGTTTTTGTCAGGCCTTCTGGCACATTTGTAGTTGTTTTGAATGTTTCAAAGAGACTTGATGAGTGATGTGAGAACTCTTTTAGGCACTTTCCACATGTATCTTTAGAGATTCGTGTAGATGTCATTTTAAGCGCAGTCCACCATGCTACACTTTATTCACCTACCATAGGAGATTTAGGGGGTCATTACGAGTCTGCCAGTTGCATGACCACCAGACTCGTGGGGGTAGCCCCACCACCAACAGGCTAGCGGTGGGACTACCACATTTTGACAGTGGCGGAGCCACCACGATCAGACCACCGACACAGCCAGGCTGCCGCAAGCCGGCAGCCTGGCGGTCCCGGTGGTTTCTCATCCTCCAGGGCAGCGCTGCTCCGGCGGTGGTGGGGGCGGTCAGAGTCATGATCAGCCATGCTGATCACAAGTCTTCTTTCCACCAGCCTTTTCATGGCTGGGTCCCTGGCTGGCAGAAAGCTAGTCCTGGGGGCCAGGGTTGGCCTGACTGGCAGTGGAGGGGCCTCCCTGCCAACAACCTCGGAATGCTGAGCAGACAGTGTGCATTCTGACGGTGCTGTTGTGCCACAGCATTGCCCTTGGCTCCCTTAAAGGAGCCGAGGCCAGTAATATGACTAGAGGGAGGCTGCCGGTATGACAGCAGCCTCCTCCCCGTAGCTTTGGCAGTCAGATCATTCTGACCACCAAAGTCGTAATAAGGCCCTTAGTATTATAAAAACATCTACCAATGTGGACTATTGCTTGCAGCGAAATCTCAAGTCAGATCACTCCACTTCCGCGATATAGTCCTAATTGCAAAAGCTTTGGGATATCCCATTAAAAAAGTTGACTTTAAGAGGAATTGGTACAAAACTCCACTTTCTAGTGACAAAAAGATAAATATATGTCCATTGCCCACCAATATCCCAGACACAGCATCTTTCTCTCAAACTAGGGTTTTCCTCACACACATAATATGTCAGGTTCTCGAAGATGAAAACCTGGTACCCTGGTAACTGATAACACCACAATACTGTCAGAGTAAGGATGGTCTATGTGACCCATCAGTGTCTCATAATAAGCCCTTTGCTCTGCCAACCTTCGCCTACATTTGCATGCATTGCTCGCAGCAATAGTAGATGTGGTTCCTTTATTTATCTTGCCATGAACAACTTAAATGACCAACCACATTTACACAAGGAATGTGTGTGCTGAGGTGTCAATCTTTCTTCAGATACATCCAGGTTCGAAAGAGACTAACTAAGGCATCATATAGAAAGACACAGGCATTAAAGTCTCCACTGGAGTTTGGTAAGGGAAAAATTGTGCCACTTACTGTTGTGCATCAAGAGTGTGGATTAAAGACTAGATTAAAGGGTGGACAGCCAAGCACAAGATGTGCTGCTCCATGCTGATTGTATTAAAGTGGATGCCAACATGATTAAGTAAACAATTTGGTACAAGATGCGCTGCGTAACAAAAGCCGATGCATTAACGTGCAGCAATCATAGGATGCGACAACCATAATATAATCACCAAACGTCTTCAATTTTATTAGTTTCTTATAAACTTCTTCAATTTGTATCCATACATCATGATTCTGATATTCAAATGTATATAACATGCTTATCCAGGCGTTTTCTACAGCATATTGAAATTCACAACTCTTCAAGTAACGATGTGATCAACCCAATGCATTTTGGGCATTCAGCCCTTCTTCAGGGGTAACTATGATACGAAAACAACACACATCATGGCCAGAAGGGACCAACTCCCACATTGTACAGCAAAAAACCTGATGCCATCCTTTTTACAAAATGTATCAAACAATCAAAATAACTAACTCATAGTGAAAAACACATGCATCATGTGTAAAACTGTGTGAAAAAAAACAAACTATGTGCTGAAAACTCAGTGAAAAAACATGCGCCATGTTTATGCCAATAAATATAAACCAAGCAAGAAACTAAAAAGAATCCAGTGATGCCAACTCAAAACATGTGCTTATGACTAAAATGTGCTTGTGCAGTGCTCCTGAACATAACACAACTTAAACACCCACCTTTCAAAACAGCAATAACTCCAACATATAGACTGGTACAAATGAACAGCCTCTTGATTAACCCTCCCTGACTACACCGCAAATGCAAACAATGCCCTATTTAAATGTGCTGTGAACTCATATCAAATCACATGACTTGTGACCCCCATGCTGCATAGAAACAAACAAAACCGAAAGCACTGAACAATATTATTTCTGTAATAAAAAAATGAGTATATGGAGAGACTTGAGTGACATGATGAGACTACACCTGAAAGAGGAAGTCACTTACTAGTGCGAGTCCTGATTGAGAGGAGGTAGATCTGTCATGTTTAGTACTTATGGAACTGTAATAACTCTTCTTTAATGGTAAACGTGGAATTTTTGTTACATTTTGAAAATGCCATTTTTTTAAAGTTGGCATTTTCTTGCTCTTAGCCCTGTGTGAATGCATCCTCTCTCTAATACATGTCTGGGGTGAGTGACAGCTGGAATTTGTGCATTCCCTCTAGACAGCCACACACAAAGGAAGCTTAAGTATGATTTGCTGGGCCGTCAACATCTTGATGGTCCATCTTGGCACAGGATGGGAGGGAGGAGTTGGCCACAGTTTCACACTTGCACCTGTATAGGCTGTGTCCTGTCCCCCCACACAAAGAACCTTTTAGCTCCCTGTAGTGAGCTGGAGCCATGGCAAGAAGGGAGGACCTCTGTGCACTTCAAAGTCCTTCTTTGAAGTCTCCCCCACTTCAAAGGCACCACTGAGTAAAGAACTAGACTTCTGACCCTACCAACTAGGACTGCTGTGCTGCTGAAGGACTGTCTATCTGCTGGACTGCTGCTCAAGAAGAACGGCATTCTTGTTGTGCTGACCTGCTGCCCTCCTTACCTGGGTGAGAAGGACTGGAGTCACATTACTTGAACCCAACACCCAGAGTGACTCCAAGAACCAGCTGACTGGTCTCCTGTTTTGGAAGCCTCAGAGACATAAAAGACTTCTAACTCACCTGCTACAGCACCTGTGATCTGCCAACTGTGAGTCTTGCTCTGCCAAGTGGTGTCAATCCAGTCCTGGTCCCTTGGAAATAGAAATAAAGTGCTGCTCTAGCAAGAATCCTCACATTGAAGCATCTGTGGCGAACGGAGCCTGCTCATCTCCATCAATGCTGACGTATCACCGTTGCTGCCAGGATAGAGTGAAGCTCATCGCTGGCAGCACAGCCCATCACCTCCATCTCCAACTCATCTCCAACTTTGCATGGCTCAGAGGCGGCGCGTTGCTTCCATCCTAAGGAATGACGATTACACATCATCTCCCTTGCTCCACACATCTTCCTTGACATTGACGCAACCAAGGTACTTTGCAGTGGGCCAAGGCTGATTACTGTTTCTGACCTGTGCTACATTGCAGTCTGCCTGAACGTTTGGATTTAACCCGGTCTAGAGTGACCAGAGAGCCCTGGCTGGCACTATATGCTTTTGGTCTTGTTTTGTTCATTAAATTACGTTCTGTTCCTCTAACCAGGTGTGGTATCTCTTTGTGTGGTGTTTTCAGTGTTTTACTGATTGAAGTGTGGCACACATTCTTTACACATTGCCTTTTAAGTTAGGCCCGGCTGTGCCATGTCAAGCTACCAGGGGATGAGGATAGGATAATTTAGGGTGTGTTGATGACTTACCATGAGTAGGATTGTGGTGCCAGCATGGACAGTGTGCATGCCTCTGGCAACCAGAAACCCAATTTCTAGCAGTTGCTTTCAGGTTCAGTTGGTTAAGAAATGCTGAGCCCATCCATTGCCAAAGGAGGCCATAAGGAATCAGTACAACATTTTCATACGTTGATTTGTGTATTAAGAGAAATATTTCATGCATTTCCCAAGCGAGCTCATGGTTTGAAAGCAGATTTCGGGAAGTGATAATGTGTGACTAGAATGTTTGTGCATATTTGGGGTGTGGCATACTGATGTTGTGATAGTGTGTTGTGTTTTTTTGTGCTGTTGTGCTTTTCTGCTCCATTATTACCATGTGATGTTGTGTTGGATTGCGTTTGTAGTGTTATATTCATGTTTTTGCTGTTTTTGGGATGTTGTTCTCTGATTTGTTTTACTTGTGTTGTTATGTTGCTTAGTATATGTAATTGTGTTATGTTGTGATGTTTCCTTTAGAGATTTCTTTAATGGCTGGTACTTTTCCAATTCAATACAGCACATGCCTTTTAAAATCATGTTACAGTCAGTCGTTTACCTTTGTAAAGTCGTTTACCTTGGTAAAACGATAGCATTAGCTTTTCAATTATTTGAGATGCAAATCAACCCAAAACAGTGGCACAGCCTCTTGTCAAGTTGGCACTTCTAGAGGTCACTTTTATGTAAAACTGCCTATATTCTTCTAAATATCTTTTATAAGGACTAATGAAAGGAGTTTGGTGTGTTATGGCCTTCCTCTGCACATGTAGGTGTTGATGGCAATACATAGAGCTATCAATTTAGCAGTGATCTGCCTGAGTTCCAAAGGTTGTTGTTTGGTTCCCCACCAAGATTGTATTTTTTTAATTGTTCCATGTGTGTTAACTGGAATTTTTTTCAATCAGTTAAACAGGAGGCACATATTTTCAATACCGACTGTTATGACAGTATTATTCAAAAATAAGTAAGAATATGGGTTTATAAGTCAACTAGGAGGATCAATCGATCTCTGTATGAAAGTGAGAATCAGTTCAGTTTACAAAATACTGATTCTGGAGATTGGTGAGAAATGGGTCACTGCAGGTGTCACACATCTAGAAGAAAAAATATCCCAAGAATGTGAAAAAAAATTGCTTTTTAAAATGAAACTCCAAATATCAACAAATTACATATTTCTTCTTCTTCAAGATCTACAACAGTCCAGAGAAGATTAGTTCTTGGTTCCCTAACACTAACTTAAAGGTCTCCAAATGTAATGAGAAATACACTTGGGAACACATGTAGCAAGATCTGAGACTTTTGGTTGGATATTTCAGAGAGTCTTTCTAAATCATGTAGTGCATATATGGAAGTTGGTGAAAAACGCTCTTCCCAGGGCTTACAGTGCATTTTAAGGAAAAGCGGCAGACAATAGATAATATTAAATCCTTTTCGCCTTTCATGACCAAAAAATTGATCATTATGAACTAGAAGGATTCAAAACATTCTGTTTTAGATGAATGGAAAAAGGCTATGAAGGAATTGGTGAAGTGAGAGCTGAGATATTATAAAAAAAGTGGAGATCATCCCAAGAAAAGAAAAAGATGTGGGCCATTTTCAAGCTATAGAAATTGTTTTATAGGCTGTGTATTTATATTGATTGATTTCATCTAGCTTATAATCTTCAAAAATGTAAAGCTTTATCAGACTTCATATGTATGTGATGAATTAGATGCTGTCCCATCATATTAACACTTAAAAACAAAACGTCATTACAATGCCCTTGTAATGTGTGGTAAAGGAGATGTGTTAGTTAGGAATTCCCTAACTATATCACTTGCATATCTTTTTCCTAAATGAGTTAAAGTAAGTATATTGCACATACCATTCACAAACCTATGGGTGGAGACCTAAGCCTCTGCTGTCTTTTTTGTGTGGAGATCTCTGCTATGGTGGCAGAGTTCTCCACTCATAAATGTACATTTTATTAGTAAATGTGGGAGCGACAAGGGGAAACAGTTGGACAATGGAGAATACTTACTACAGAATGGGAGTTTGTTTTAGAGGAAAGTAAGGAGGGTTTAGGAAGGGACAGCTACTATGAATAGTCCACTGCTATTCACAGACTACACTTCTAAAGTTACTAGAAAACTAAGGGGGGTCATCACGAGTTCGGTGGACGGTTTTTACCGTCCGCCCAACTTCCAACGGGGAGGTTGCAGCCACACATGCTACCTCCCCGCCAACCCCATTAAGAGATTCCTGTTAAGCTGGTAGGGGAAAACCTCGGTTTCAGCCCATCAGCTTAGCGGGAAACAGGCTATAGCATTGTCACCATCTCGTAATCGAGCTGGTGGCAATGCTGTAGCCCACAGGGTGCACCAGCACCCTCGCAATATTCACTGTCTCCAAAGAAGACAGTGAACACTGTGACGGTGCTGGGCAGGAGGCCCCTGTACTGCCCATGCCAGGTGCAGGCCTCCCCCCTTGTGGCCCCCTGCTTCTGTTCTATGCTAGCCTTTTCATGGCAGAATTACTGCCATGAAAAGGCTGACATAGAACGAGGTGGCCATCACAAGGGGAGCGCTGCTCTGGCGGATAAGGATCTTGGCTACCTCCAGCCCGCCAGGATCCAAGATCCTGGCAGAGCTGGTGGTTCCCTGGCGGTCCGACCACCGGGGTGGTAATGTGGTGGTCGAACCGCCACTCCTAGTGTGGCAGTCTTTAGACCGCCACACTCGTAATGGCCCTCTGAATGGAATACATTATTAGTAAATAAGTGTGCTCCAGTCCAGCGGTAGAGTAAGTCAACCACCAAACCTGCCCACATGCAGGTACTGCAATATACTCCCTTACAAAGTAAAGGAGTCAGGGACTTAAAATAACAAACCACAGGAAAAGGTGTTAAATAAATGTTTTGACTTTTAAAATGTATATGTATTTTGTTTAATGTTAAAACATCATATCATTAATAAACTATTATAATATTACTTAATGTTTCAACAATAAACTTACTTAAAAAAATAAATTAAACTTTTATAATTTGTGACAATATAAAATAATTTAACATAACTTTAATAGCATGTAATGCTTAGTGAACACCGATAAAAATGTTACAGGAGGTGGGATTTTTTAAAAGTATTCTTTAGAAAACATTATTTCTAAATTAACCAAATATATTTGGATTAATTAAATATTTAATTCATATTTAATTTAATGGGTTAATTTGCTGCAACATTGTTAGTTTTACATGTATAATAACTAGTAATCACTTTGAATAAGTTTGCATGTGTATTTAACATTAAAATAGTTTGATAATGTATTAAAATAATAAATAACAGTGACTTTTGAGTTACAAATCCTGTTAGAGAAGGCTCTGCCAGGAGGAGCAGACATGTATGTCTACACTTAAGCCCTCATTACGAGGCTGGCGGTCTTAAGACTGCCAGCCCCAGGGTGACGTTTGATCCACCACACTCCAGGTGGTGGGACCGCCACATTATGACCCTGCCACTCGCAGGGGAGCCCATGGCATAGGAATGCAGCCCCCCCGCCCAGCACACTCACAATGCGCAGTGTCTGCTTTACAGACAGTGCACATTCCGAAGGTGCTGGTGTGCTACTGTGTGCTCCCTTAAGGGAGCTGAGGCCAATACCGTGGCACTGTTCCCGCCAGTCTAACCGGTGGAACGTTGTAATACGGTGCTCCTGCTGGCCAGCCTGGTGGGAACATCATAATATGACCAGGGTGAGGCAGCTGGTATGGTGGCTACCTCCTCCCCGCGGCTTTGGAGGTCAAAGCTTTCCAACCGCCAAAGTTGTAATGTGGCTCTTAGTGTAAATCAGCACACAGATATGGAAATATCAAAAGAGTACATTTAAACCTAGGTGCTGAAGTAGATGTACAAGTATGCAAATGTACACATCTAAATATACCATTTGACTAGGCCTATATATTTCATTGTGCATTAAAATGAAACTTTCAATTGCTTTCCTTTGCAATCTTTTCCTATATGTGGTCCTCCATGTTCTTCTGAAAGCATTAGCAAATAAATGAAATGTCAGTATCCCATATAATTTGTGTATCCTAATGTATTATTATATTGTCTGAATATTCTTGCATGCTTTATTGAAAAATGTATGAAAAATCAACAGTGTCCTACTAACATATTTATATAATGTCCTGCTTTAAATTATATACATCGTCTTGTCACATAAAGTTACTTTTCACTCATCAGTCTTGTATGGTTTGCAAAATAATGGCTCATGAAGAACAGAAAATTATGAGTAGATGGACTTTAATGCAATGAGGCTGCTTGGAATAGTGCATTGATTGAAGAGTCAGATAAATCATTTTAAGTAAGTATTTCACACCACAAGGAACATTTAAATGGAAATCACTTTGAATTCACATGTGATATCCTAGGAACTTAATAACTAAAGTTGACACCAGTTCAATCAACACCCTATGTGCTTTTCCTAATTGGCATAATCCAGTGAGGGAAAAAGTATTGATTTCAGGCACTAATGCGATTAACATCACATTAAGGATCACGAGGTTTACCAGCAGTGTAAAATATAGCCCATTAAAAAGTCTTGCTATGAAACTGCATTTATAAGGATTTAGTAAATTGTTGTATTGTCTTTCCTGATTTGCAAAATGGTAACTACTCAACACAAGACTTCATATAAGGTGATGATGTTACTAAGAAGGGTCAGGCTCTGGGGTTTGCTCATTGTTGCAGCAATTACACAATGTGCTCAGTTACACATGTGATTAGTTGGGAGATAAATAGAAAAACTGATGATTGGATTGATAATTTAAAGTGATGACCATGTTTACTAATGTTTGTTGGGATGCTATTGGATTTTACGAGATGGAATGGATGTATGGTGATGTCATCAACTATGTAATTTCGGGTATCATGAGCATCGGCACTGGATGTAGGAGTGCGGGGATGTTACCGCGTCCCCCCAAATAACCACGCTAGAGTTCAGAATGTGAATGAGCAATAAAGATGCCTTTAAATTTTGTTTTTATCTTGATATTTTGTGGTGCATTCAGAGACGAAGGGCAAGTGTCAGGCTATGTTTTCTCAAATTTGTTAACAGGGAGCTTGATGTTTATTTACTGTTCTCTAACTTCAGACTTAGAACAGTTTGTAAGGTGAGCTTTCTGACAATCTTGCTGAGGTATAAGGAGTGTGATAAGAAAGGCTGTAAAACATCTGTATATTTTTTAACTCAGAACAAAATGTACATACCTGTCAATAAACTGTATAAAAATTTCAAAATATATCAGTAGTTAGGAAATTATAAATAGACCAAATTTTTTGTATTTCTGAAGTGCCCTGAAAACCAAGAATTTTAATAGGATCAAAACAAATCACACCACTTTACTTGGTGATGTGCAAAGGAGTTATTTTGCTGAAGGATGATTTTCACACATTATTGTTTGTATGCTATGGTTTTATCAGTTAAACTTCATGTCTTTGCAAATTTTGTGGCCCCTTCAATAGAAAATGTGCTGTCTTTAGACATGATAGTTTTGCAACAGTATGCTCCAAAATGCAGCATCGGCTACATACCACATCGTTACCGCTGCTGAATAGGTGTGGTTCATTAGCCATATTTATTCTTTGTGTGATGTGTGAAGTTGTCATAGTCACTAGGGGACTGGGTCCTCAGGATTGTTTAATGGCTCAAGTAGGAGGGCCCACATCCCTCTCACCATAAAAAAATACTTTGTCTCTGGGGTCCCCGGGGGCCTTCAAAAGGTTCAGGGAGGGTGAATGCATGCCAACATCCCATAAAAACAATCAGCCCCAAGGATGGGATCTCTGAGGCATTCAATCCTCTGCGGATCTGCAGTATCCTTTAAAAATATGTTTGTCTCTGGGTTTAGACCTTTTGTGGCCCCTTACCACTATTAGGCCTAGTGGGGCAGGGTATTCCTAACCTGCTCCCTACACGTGTTTTAGGGCATGGGAATTGAGTCACTGAGTTCTAAAACATTGTTGTTGATATTATGGCAGTCTAGTCTTTTGATCTGTCGGGTCCGCAATCCTCTGTGATCTGAAGTATACAGCAATTTTGAACATTTATTTCTCCAGATCTACTGAATGGATGTACACCAAATTACCAAATGCATGTTTTCTGGTGAAAGATCTAGCTTTCTGACACATGTGGTGCAATTCCATTCAGCCATTTATGCTGTATCAGTGTCTAAAGTTTTAATGGGAAATTCCATGCGGAAACAACAGTTTGAGATCCCTCTTTTCTTTGCCTCACTTGATAGATCACCCTAAAACTTTTCAGCAAGAGGTTGAGGTGAATGAGACTTTTTTTGGGAAAGCTTTGTGAAGATTCATCAAATGGTGCTGAAGTTATTAGCAAACCAGAAAATCAATTTCTGATAGAATTGTGCTCCAAATGATATAAATATATATATTTTATATATATACCACTTATTCTTCTTTGCTACTCTTATTTTGCACCTGACCATGCAGTCCTCACTGGAGCCAGGAAACTGTTTTCTACAGTATCTGTGCACGCTAAAAATACATTTCATCATTATTATCAACTGTAGTGAAATGAGTATTCCTTATCTAAAAAAAGAAGGACAGAAGTAAAAGAGATTGGTGGTGAAGGGGATAAAGAACACAAAAAAGCAGTAGAGCGAACAGCCAAACAACATATAATAAAAAAAATAAAAAGAAGAAAAGCAGGGGAGGCATGAGGGGAACGGAGGAGGAGAAACAAGGTAAAAAGAGGAGGAGGAGTGAATATACAGAGGTAAAAATGCAGAATAGTAGGGCATCTCCCACTTCCAAGGAAACATATAAAAATGGAGAACCATACTGCTGCAGGTGAGAGACAGCAAACTAAAAACAAAATTATTGATTTGTGTGCTCCTTTGAGAAAAACTGCATCATAGCAGTTTACGATAACCGACAATTACTATAGATTCTCGAAACTGGCATCCTACAATTTTCTTTTCATGTGTCAATTATAACCCCCAACGTGTCCAGTCAGAGAACAGAGACCCTTTTTTATGATATAGTTGAGGATTATATATAAGGATTGCAGAGCTTCAGTCTTTACAATTGCTATTAATAAATGAAGCACTTGGAGTAGAGAAAAGGCCTATCTATTTTCATATTTCATCTGAAGCAGTCTGCTTGTGGGTAGGGTAGGCTGGAGTGTGAACCATTTATGCACCAAGTTACACAATAATAACACCAAAACACCATGAAGGGACATTTGAATGAATCTCAAGAATGGACCTATTGAAACTATGAGTGAGGCTCTGGTGGCTGTGTAGGAGGTAGAGGTTGTGTGAAAAACAGAGTCAGACATTGTAGATAGATAAGGGTAAACTGAATGAATAATGTGCAATACATTTCAACAATCAGGCATCAATCCAAGATCTGAGAGTAGAAGAACACATGGAAAGTGCAAATGAGTACCTCACATTGAGGCCCATTTTAACTTACTGCAGCTAAGGGTAAATAGACTTTTCTGGGGGCAACTGGTCAACCTTTAAGATGGGACATTGCACTATTAGAGCAGTTGTTGCTGTCTGTTGTCCAGGAATTTTGAACTTTTAATGAAGAAGCATTAAGTCCCTATTGAGCGTCAGAGATGTTTTGGCTAACCATTAAGTGATAAAGAATGCATCATGCCCTTTGTTGCTTACTTATGAGATGCAGACCCTCACAGTGATATTTCCATAAAGTGAATTTGATACAAAGAGTTATACAGCAAAACAGTACTTCAGCTGATCTTTAGGAGAAAGATTAGTACAAACTGAAAGCAGGAAATAAAATTAGTGTAACCAGGAAGGAGTGCAAATATGCCCTTATAGCCTTGTGTAACTAGGAAACTAACAATAAAGCTAAAGATTTGAAGACATTCTGTCTCCTTCTTTCAACTGGTTGTAAGGACAGTTTTCCAGTGATTATAATGCTGACACTGGCTGGGATCTTCACAAAGCTTAAAGACTATGTACCAAGAAGAGTAAACATACAAGGTCCAATATCCTGTCAATCTTCATTAATTAATTGTACTAACTACAATCTATTCATCTCTTGAAAAAGTTATTGTTAATATGAAGACTCAAACTACTAGCAAAGCATATATGTTAGACCTAATAACAGTTGCTTAAAAATCATAAAGAGATGCTCTTTTCTTACAATTGTAATTTATGTTTTAGAAACGTAAATGTTTGGAATCCAAAGAAAATAACACAAATACCACTAAACAAATGTGAACAAATGGTGTAAGAGGAGCTGAGATTCCCATAAAAATAGCTACTATAACATGACATCAATATTCATATCCAAAACATGGATGAATCAGCAAGATGTTGCCTACGGAAAAGACCCCCAAATACATAATATCAGATAAAGCTCTCAGAAGAGCACTAGAGGCTGAAGTAATCCTCAGACTGAGTTATGGGTGAGCCACCTCTACCAGGCTCCCAAAAAATATATTGATCCTGAAGAGAAGTGTTAACCATGGTAGCTTAGTTTCTGACATACATAAACAAACATTTGCAAAGTCATTCAGTCTGGCATTAGTTGTCTGGGGTTTGGCTGTGTCAGTGCTTATATTGTTTGTGAATGTTTCTTGTATGAACACATGAACACATGGGCAAGCTGAGAGCAATCCTGGTGGATCAGCCTGCCCCTTCATGTAAACACACTCACTGCATCCGTGGTCCCCGGCACTGAAGGTGACTACTTAGTGTGCCGATGTGCAAATTGTTCAGGAACGGAACAATGTCCCTCATGGTTAGCGCTAAGATGAAAGCTGGTGTATCTAACCCTGTGCACCCTGCTATATGCTATGCTTGGCAGCAGCAAAATGTGAATGACACTACTGCAGACCTGGATGTAAACGGCTGACTGAAACCTACTATAAGTATGTACGGTATTTATGCACTTTATTAAAAACAAAAAGTATTGTTTAAAGCCAGGCTTAAAAATAGATTGCAGTGTTCCTTCCCTCTCTTGCCTTACATGCAAAGCTCTAAGTATAAATACTCTCACATTGTCATAAACTTAAGTTGTCTGGATGCTTTAGGATTCTCACATGTAAAGATAACCTCATATTAGACATCTGAGTTTTTGAAAAAGAATATCTTGGCCAGATATTTCTTGCACAAATCTCCCAGATCATTTAACTAACCACTCACATTAGAAATACCCTATTGTTTGCCATTTTCAAAAACATACCAAATCTCTGGCTCAATCAAGATCACCTGAAAACTATGTGAATATCTCATGTACATTAATGAGTCAGTTCTTCATAACTCAAGAGGCTATTTTTCATTATATGCTCCTTCCAGCATCAGTAGGAAGGCTCATGCTACTCTCTTAATCCATTTATCATGCCAATATTATTATATCTTAGTTGGATTTATGAATGCTATATACCTCTTCAAGACAGACCAATTATATATACATATTTTTATCATAAAGTATTATATATGTAATTTAAGAGTTTGCGTGACCAAGTCATCTTTCTTACTGCTTGCTCAACAATTCCTCCTTATAAAATGTTTTTAAAAAGATTGTGCCTATACCACTACATTTCATTATTTCACAATTTCTCACAGTTATATATTGCTTTTTCCATCATGTGAAAATCCACACTTCTCCCTTCCCTTCGATGTTTTTTTATTTTTTATAAACCTATGCTTTCATGTGATTTCTTATGCTTTGGCGAATTACATTTTACTCAAGTTTGCAAATTTTCAAAGACAATAAAATAAGTAAGATTACATTTTATTTTATATTAAAGAGAAACTTCTTTGTTTTGTATCTTTAATTTACATTCTCTGAAGAGATGAAATATTCAACTCAAGGGTGCCCAACCTTCTCCATAAGAAGAGCTACTTGAGATCGTTCAAAATAGTTCTGAGCTACTGATGACTTTGACAAATGCTGGAGCAGTGACCATCACAAAAGTGGCAACACCTTGTAGGATTACTAGTAGTGGCTACACAAATGCATCTCACAATATTGAGCGATGCAAAAACATGTTATATAAAGAATATTTTCCAATACAATATCATGAAAGTACAAATATAAATAATTATGCATTCACTAGTCTAAACCCCACACATCTACATACCTTTGCCCCCAGCTATGCAGGTCTCTACCTTGGTTGGTGTGAAGAACAGGTGGTTAGGAACAACGATCTGTTTGATAAGCATGTGGTCCTCTGGGTCAAATGTATCAGCAACATTTTTTGCATCTGGAGAGGAGATTTTGAGTCAGCCTATACATTTGCCAATATTTTAAATGACAATTCATTGAATGTAAAATTCTCTTGTCGGATTGATCCTAGGATTATAGAATTTCTAGATGTTCAGATCTACAATGAAAATAGCAGATTGGAAAGTATTTTGTGCAGGAAGGAAACTGCAGGAAATAGTTTGCTGCATGCTAAGAGTAGTCATCCAAAATATTTGATACAGAGCATTCCATATGGAGATCTACTGCGAGTTCGACGCAATTGTAGTTCTGATGCGGGCTTCTTTGAAGAAGTTGGGACATTGATAAGAGGTTTCTTCAAAGGGGTTATACCAAATCTCTGATTTATAAGTCTCTGTACAAAGTTACCCAGGTCAAGAGACAGGATTTGTTGATAATTAGGAATAATACGAACTAGGAGATGAAACCTATCAGGTTCATTACAACATATCACAGTAAAATCTGTGAACTGAAAAAGATTTTTTGTAAATTTTGGCCTGTCTTGAAAACGTGTGAGACATTTGTTAAGAATCTTGATGAATATCCACGATTTACCTTTAGGAGAAGCATTTCCCTGAATGATTCCTTGAGTCAGTGCTTTTTCCCTTTGTAGAAACTAACAATCCTGTTCAAGGTTTCTATATTTGTGGGAAACGCAAGGTATGTAAAATGTTTAAACAATCAAATTTCCTACAATTTGTAATCCATATACCATCAAGAAACACTTATCTTGCAATTCTGATTATAGTGTTTACACTCTTCGTTGTCCTTTTAATAAATCTTATATTGGTAGTACCATTCATGTGGCCAAAAAGCGGGTACTGGAACATCTGAGTGCAATCTTGCATGATGATAAGGTGTATCCAGTAGCTAGGCATTTTTCATGAGCACAAGGTAAATCTTTTGAAATTTGTAGCCTTGGATAGAATTCCGGTCAAGGAAAGGGAGAAATAGAGTTCTGGAACTGAGAAGACTGGAATCAAGAGATATTGTTGGCCTAAACACTTTACATCCTATAGAGCTTAACATGGACGAGGAATTGGCAATACATGTGGGTGATTGAATTTGGTCGTTTTAAGTTCCCGTATTTGTAGGTGACACAATATAGGATGATTTGTAAAGTGTACAGCTTGCTGTCATCATATTGTTTTTATATAACATTGTACTGTTTTTAAATTCATTTTATATGTTCTAATCCACAGGTTTGATGGCACTTTTTGTTAGATTTATTCAGATGGACTATTGAGATGGACCTAGATGTGATATGTGTACAGTGGACTTACTGAAGACAGGCAAAACAAAAGAGCTTTTGTTTCCTTTTACTTTTGTTTGCCCACTTGGGATTGATTGATTAGTGGGCTACAATAATTTTGGTCCTTGCAAATGATTTATTTATGAGATTTAGATCAGCCCTTGGGTACTGATTAAGGTGAAATATAGTGGAACCCAGTGGGGACTAGATCTTCACATATGAGTATACATTTTCTAAGGGCTATTGGACACAATTAACAAGTATTTGTGTGTTAAAATTATTGGCTGTTATAATGCATTATTATGAATATTTGTAACGAAAGTATTACAAAAACGAGGTAAAATATTATGATCATAAGGTGTGAACTGGCTTTGCTTTCAGTAATATCATTCTTGGATAACCACTTCGAAGTGTCCCACACTATGTTGTCAGCTCAGTGTAAACTTGGTGTATAGTCCGTGATTTATGTTTTTGTAACTAATGCACTTTGGGAATAAGGAATAAAAATGGGAGGTATCTGTTGGGCATATACCTGTGAACAAGGAAATGTTGTTTCCTAAACATGTTGGGTTACTGTTGCTAAATAAACTTCACTTTTGCAAGACAGTAGTGACCAGGGCTGTTTTGCATTATCTTGTGTGAGTTGGGTAGAGAACGCCCGGGTGGGAGAAATTGCTGTTTTGACTATTAGAATATAGCAAACCCGCCTCTGCCTGCTGCATTGCGCCACAGGATTGAGCGATTAGGATTGTTGGATATATATATTTAAGATAAATAGAACTGGATAAATAAAACTTATATTTAGCTTTATATACTCACCTTCATGGTATTGTAGTAGCCTACATTAATGATGCAATAGTTTGACTACATGATATTTAAAATTCGATGTTGCAGTAAAATACCAATCATCCTAATACACAAGAGGGAGTTACCAACAGCAATGTGAGGAAAATATTTATCATATTTAAAATTCCCCCACATAATCAATGACATAACAGTCACAGCTGTAAGTGACCATTAGGACAAAGGAAATACTAAAAAAATCTATCTATCCAAAACTTGATCTGAGCTATCATTGAAATAACAGTTTAAAAGGCTTTGGATTTCCAATCATTTTGTTTTCAAACATCAGCATAACAGTTTCTTAAAATGTATGGTTTTCTATCTAATACGCACTGTCTACTCTGGTTTGACACACTCAAATAATATCTTGCTTTAAAAAAAAAAAAAATTTAAGTGACGTCCTTCGATGTAACCAAATAAATTATTTGAATTAAGCACTGTGGTGGGCAGCACTTCAAGGAACTACTTCCAGGGTACAAGAGAGCAGTAGCTCCCGAGATACCTTTTGGAGAGGCGAATTTTATGTATCCTTAGGACTTACAATTTAAACCAAGATCAGCGTCAGTGGGAATGACAACGCTTATCTTTCTCAGTTTCACCCTAAAGATGTTACATTATCACTCTGCATAGTCCCTTAAATTAAATGTTAAGAAACAACATTTATTTTCTGCGAGTATTCCGTGTAGCAACACTGCTGTAAAGGGTCTGTGTTTGTTATGTAACAATTATTATTCTCATTTACTAGACAGAAGTTTCGAGATAATTGAGCCTCTGGTTCTTTGTCTGATCTCCGCGCACATTCAGCGCCAGAACTATGCAGCTTCGTGTGTTGTTCATGATCGATTGGTGTTTGCTTCTAGGCCGAGTTGTTTTGTGTTTCCGTCCTCGAGCTTTTCCTGACTCAGATGCTGCTGGTTCCTGGATGCATTGATTTCCTCTCAGCTCTTTCTGTTGCCATGACTCATTCTGTTTTCCAAACGAGGCCATATTATGTGAGTGTTATCTGTGCACTTTAACTGTGAGTGCCAAGATGTGTTTAGAGCAGGAAGCCGAAGCAAAGTGTAGAAAGGAAAGGAAATCTCCTTATGCATGGATGTGTTAGATTTGACTGAACAACCTGTCCACATATTCTCTTTAAACAGCATGGAGACCATTGTATAATTCTCTATGCAGTGGAGATGCCGGTGTATTTCACATTGTGCTAATGTTCAGGAGTGGTACAGATTATTAACTTTTTCAGACATGTCACCTAGGTTTTTATAGTGAAGAGTAGTAGTGCTAGCCGCAGGGACATTTTGCAGGTGTTGCTTGTCAAAAAGGCCCTGCTCATGTGGAAGGAACGATCGGGATTGTATTAAAGATTTATATGGTATGCAAAACAACGTGAATTGCTTCCAGGCACTTACAAATTTGAAGTTATTATCTGACTTAATCATTGTAATTTTATGGACGTCTGAAGGCAGAATCTTAAAACTATAACCGATAAATTAGATATTTTTCTGCAGTTGATATATTAACCCACTGAGCTATGTTACAACCAATAACAACGGCATATTTTCCGCATATAAACTAAGCTTCAGGAGTGCCCTTCTTTTGCATGTGATGCCACACAAGTGCTTTTGCCACATCTGAGATATTGCAACCTTTTGGGGTTTGTGTAACTTAGCCTCAAGGCTTCAATAGTTTTTGAAACTTTATAGTACAATAGGTGGCCTCTGCGTGGTATACCCCAGCATTTCCAAAGGTAGCCGACATTTTGAAGAAGGATTGTTCTTACAGTTTAATACAGTACAAACTTGGTCCAAAGACTTCAGAGCGCTTTACATGAGCACCAGATAAACTTACACAGGTTCAGGTTTTTTTTGCTTAGGCATGGGGAGGTTAAGTGATTTGCTTATAAGCACATGATGTTGAGCCGATGCCGGGACTCGAGCCTTGTTCCCCAGCTCCCCAGCTCCCCATCATCACTGTTTACTACAGTAGCGTTAGTAATTGAGGGCTCACATGAGAGGTCCCAGTTTTTGTCCCAATTGATGGATCTCAGGTGTTGCTCTTTTTGGAGTTCTCCGACATGTCAGATCAATAAGACCCATGCGATGAAATACTGCTAATATCACTTGGACAATTGTAATCAACTCTACATAGTTATAGTTTTGTCATTTTAAAGAGAACAGGGGGTTTGCCTGCAGTTCTTTGGTATGCTACATATGTTTGAATATGCTCATAATATACTGGAAATGGAGAGTAGTTCCACAGCATGCCCAAAGAGTTTCTATCTGAAACGTCAATGTGCATTTGGGGGGACAGCATCCAGGGCTGGAATGACCATTCTTCCATTACAGAATTTTCCCAGGGGTACATGTTAGAGGGAAAGGTTTCAGAGCTAGACAGGCTGCCATTGTCCAACCATGGTCTCATTTTTCAGGCTTTTGTCGCAAGGTAGCAGAATTAGTGTCCTCCATTGTTGCTTCGGCAGATGTGGGGTGTGTGCAAGGGTGAGGGATGTGGAGCTCAGGTGTCTAGGGGGTTGGTGGAAGTTCAGGCGGTAGTTGATGTATGCTGGTCCTTGGTTGTGAAGGGCCTTGTAGGTGTAGGTCATTATCTTCAACTGGCATCTCTCCTGAATGGGGAGCCTGTGGAGCTTCTTGAGGAGGGAGTGGTGTGGGTCCAATTAAAAGGTTGAGGCTGAGTCTGGTCACAGAGTTCTGTATGGCCTGTAGTCTCTTCAAGAGTTGAGTGGTGATTTCTACATGAAGAGCTGGAAAACCCAGAACTGCAGGTACAATTTGCAGTGACGTGTCTGAGTGTTGGGCTAATACTGTTCACCACCAGCACATAGCCAACAGGAACAATGGACATTTCTATGGCCTTTCTAGACAGGCTATAATGGACACATCCATGGCATTTCCTGAAAGGGCAAAGGTTAAGCACTTTAACCAATCCTGGTCAGCCCCCTGTGGATTTTTCTTATCTTTCTAAGAAGGTCATAGCAAGGGTACTATAGGCCCCAATACAAACAACAAAAGTGGGCTCCCTGGCAGCTGAATGGATAGAAAAAGACAACCCTATTTGAGGTGTTCCAGACCCCTCAAACCTGAGGCTCTAGTGCCAGTGCACCAGTTACACTATTTATAGCTGTACTCTTGAAGCTGGCACAGTGGAACCATCCAGATTAACCCAAACTAGCCAAAGTGCAAGAAACACTGCCACTCCTAGAGGATGCATGGGTATCTCTCAGTGTTTCATGGAGACCACATCCCCATGACACAGGGAGATGATCACAGGCTCACAATTCAAAATACATTCAATAGCAACAATAAATTATTGTCCAGTCAAATACTTTCTTTTATGACAAAAGTAATATTTATGTACAGACACGAGGTGAAATATGGCATACACAAAGAATACACACAGCCCCCTGAAGTCAGGACTCTAGACTTCAATAGGCTGGTCCTTGAAGCCCACTTCCCTTTCACTAGCGGTAGTGGTTATTCCCCATACACTATAGGCCCCACCTGGCGTACGGGGTCACAGACTTAATTCTGCAAACGGGCTGTGGCTCAAATGGTATGGCAGTAATCTTCACAGCAGCCCTGCCTGGCATAGGGGTTCTCCACCTTCACTCCACACAAGGCTACGGCCTGACCAGCATGAATGTAATCTTCATGTGCAATGTATAATTTTCAAGTAATGATGACAATGTCTGTCTTCACTGTGGCTCCCTCTGATACACGAGGCCTCTGACTTTAACCTGCACAAAGACAATGACCCGATCTGTGCACCAACTGCCTCCACATACCTGGCTGCAGGGTCCACTTCAAAAATTCCCACTGGACCTCTGTCCCGCCAGTGCTCACCTCCACCTCACAGAGCACACCGGCCTTGGCAAGCAGGCAGGCTCTAATGCTCTGGGCATCAGGGACAGGTGGTCTTTGATATCCCCGGGTAATGTCCCCTCACTTAGCTGAGAGACAGACAGGCCTTAGCCTCCAGCCCTAGTCACAGGCATAAGTCTTCCAGAGCTTCTCCTCTTCATGCAGCCCGAATAGCAGCTTTGCCGTTAACAATTTTGGGATCTTCAAACTCCTCATCTTATAGTCCATTTCCAGACACCAAATGTGATTTAGGGTCTATGTTATTTAATTTTTTGTTAGAAGTCTGTTTCCAATTAAAGTACATACTCCTCTACCTTGTCCTTTCTGTAGAAAGCAATCTATCACAGCAAGAGCGACTCCAAATATGATAGCCTTACAGCACAGGCAAATGTGAGTGACTAGAGATTCACACCTAGATGTCAGCCACAGTGATATGTGCATCAAAAGTTTACCACAGGTCTCAAAGCCTTACTCTTTATTATTTTGTTCTCAGTCCTATCTCCTTTCTGAGATGTGCCTATGCCCCTTTCCAAAGAGCTCTCCCTTTGAAGTGTGCTGAAGGGCCAGGCTCTTCTTCCTCCAGTGTGTGTCCCATCCAGGTCACAGTAATGCAGCAATCCGTAAATCTGTGTGAGAGAATTCTACTACCTACTCATGTACCTCCAGTCAGCCTCGGGTATCCCGAATTTGGATCCAGAATCTTCCATGTATAGTACTATTCACATGCACACATACACTCAGTACCGCCATACAAAACACACATGCTGCACAGGGCTATGTACTAACTTGATGTAGGCGAAGGGTGAGTTAAGCACAAGGCAGCAGAACTTTACATGGGTGAGCCTGTAGGCACCATTCCAGTGACGCAGATAAAAAGTCCTGTTCACTTACACTGATCACTACATATTATGCTGCCACCACCACACTCATGCTACTAAACTCATGCCAAAGACTCTAGCCTTTTACCACTATGAAGGAAGTGGTTTGGGCGTCCTTCCTGGTCCAACAAGACTGTAATCAGTGAACAGGTCTATGTCATTGCGCACATGCATGATCCATGTTCACCCGTGATAACAAAATCAGCATCAAAGATGTAGGCATTGTTGCAGCTGGGGCACTCAGGGCAGGGTTACAAGTCTGTCACCATGTGAGGAATTTTTCTATCCTAACAATGCCTCAGCCTGAACACATAGCAGCCAAAATAGAGCCACTTTAAATGCCAGTACAGAATGCACATCCTCCCATCAGGTAGTACACTCATTGGTTCTCATCAGAACAACCTATGCACAGTCTATATTGGTAGGAATGCCTGTCTTCTCCATAGAACCGATCAAGACAGTAATTCACTCTGTAGCAAGACATATTTCATGTCCTAAGAAATTCGATCACATCACTCCGGTGTTCTTAGATCTTCACTGGCTCTCTCTAGACTACTCTAGAAACCAGGTTAACCTTTAGACTACCATTCATCAATAAAAAATATCCAGAATATTTGCATTCTGTCCTCAAATTTTCTGGTGCCAACAAGAATCTCAAGAGTTTGCAGAACCTCAGCTTGGAAAATGAAAAATTCAGTATGTCCAGACCTTTTGCTCAAGCCTTCTCAGGGGCTGTTACCCTTGTCGAGAATGCCAGAATGTAAGTACAAGATAGGCTGAGTCCCCAATAATGTTCAGGGAAAAGAAAACTGATAATGCAAATTTTTGGACTTTTGCCAAAAAATAATAACTTAAGTATCCCCCCCTTTCAAAATGTTCCTTCTTTCATGACTTCTGTTAGTCCTGACCTCTTTATTCTGCTTTTCTCCTAACCTTTTGCCTTCAAACCTCCAGTTTTGCTGACTTTGTTTTTTCTGGCTTTAGCACTGTGCACACTTTAGCACTGCTGTTCAGAGCCACAGGGACATAGACTCTCAACCACCTGAATCAGCACCTGGATCCAGGTGGAGTAAGCCTCTGATACCCAAGTGGTACCCCTCAGGTCCTGGACCCTTGGTGTGGTGTCATTGGAGCTCAATTGAACTTTGTGTGCTCTTCATGACTGCAAACGAGTCAATTGGTGCCAAAACCTTGTCTCTTGCACTGCGTGCCAACACAAACTAACGTCAATCTTACCCTTCATGCTACAGCATCAATTTGTTGTGGGGAGCACCACAGCAAAGCTCAAGCCCAGCCATCTGCAACGTCAACAGGGTCTTCACACTGCAACAATGACCATCCGCAAAACCAGGCCTGATCTTTGCGCTATATCCAAGAATGTCTGCGATGCTTACTTGCTACTCGCGGCCACCTCCACTGCGAACATGTCACTTTGTGCTGGACTAAGAGGGTAACTTTTCATCTGGACTACCCTGGTCCATCTATCCAGCACATGCTCTCCCATGGTCAGTCTGAACTTGTGACTTCCTCCTGATGTTGTATTACCAGATGGCCACAAGCGGTGCTTTGGGCATTGAGCCTTATTTTCACTCAAATTTTTAAAATTGCATATCTCTGGTTCTACTGATTAGACTTTTGTTGGTTTGGTTTTGACTTCTTTATTACATTTTGCTCTATTTGTCTAAATTGGTATGGGATTTCTGTTGTGTTTTTACTTTTTTACTGTTAGAAATGGGGTCTCTAGTTGGTATACACTGTTGTCCAAATATGAATCACACTCCTAGTCAGGGTAAGTCACACACAATCCAAATTATCCTGTGCCCACCCTCTGGTAGGTTGGCACTGAGCAGTCAGGCTTAACTTAGAAGGTAATGTGTAAAGTATTTGTGCAATAAATCATGCCTTAACACAGTGAGAACACCACAGAAAGACACCACACAGGTTTAGAAAAATATAAGATATTTATCTGATTAAATTAAGGTAAAAAAACGATCAAGATTTGATAATCACAAGTTGAAATTTCCCTTTTGTAATGATAAGAAGAGTCTTTAGTTCTTAAAATCAATAATTGTCTCTTGAAAGCACAAAGTATCTTGGTTGCGTCAAAATTACACGTACGAAGACAGAAGAGGAGGAGATGCTTGGAAAAAGGTAGATGTGCATTGGTTTTCCGGGCGCACACAGATGATGCATCGATTCTTTTCCACGTGGCAAGGGCTTTGCGTCAAATTCTGGCATGCAGGCTTGAATCCTCTTTGCGATGTGGTGTCTTTTGATACCTAGGGACGATGCGTGGAAATCCTGGTGGTGAGAGACGAAGTCACAACTGTTGCGTCAATCCGGGGGGCAATGCGGCAGAAATTCTGCTGCACGGCTGGTGATGTGTTGATTCCTCTCGCAGGAAGTCAGGCTGTGTTGTTTCAGCTTAGCGATGTGCCGAGCCAGTGGGCTGTGCGTTAAAGTTCCGGTCGCAATGTTGGTGCTGCATCCATCTCAACCCGGGGAGCCGGGCTGCGTCATTCCGGTTCGGCGATGCATTGATTTTCTCATTGCTGGACAGGCTGTGCGTTGATTCCGGGATCCAGTTTATATACCCAAAGGTGCCTTTGAAGTAGGGGAAACTTCAAAGAGTGGTTTTGAAGTGCACAAGGTTCCCTTTCAGTACAGGCCTGTCTACCAGGGTCCCAGTATGGGGTTTGGCAATCCTTTGTGTGAGGGCAGGCCACTGTCCTTTGAAATGTGTTAGGCCCTCCGAGCCCAGGAAGCCCCATTCCGTATGCAGATGTATGCAGGTGTGACTGAGCGTCTTGTGTTTGTGGATGTCTGGGTGAAATGCACAAGGGAGATGTCAACCAGCCCACTCCAGACGAGGATTGAAGACAGGCTGTAAGGCACAGAAGGATTTAAGTACAGAGAACTGCTCACTTTCAAAAAGCAGCATTTCTAAAATAGTAATATTAAATCCAACCTCACCAGTCATCAGGATTTTTTATTCCCATTCCTGCCATACTAAATATAACCTACTTACCCCTTTCTAATCAGAATCTACCACTCAAACAGTTTATGAGGGTAGCCCTAAGGTTAGCCTATGAAAGAAGCATGCCTCACAGTAGGTGAAAACAAATTTAGGAGCTTTCCACTACCAAGACATACCAAGACATATAAAACACACAGATATATGTCCTGCCTTTTTACCTACGCAGCACCCTGCCCTCTGGGTTACCTAGGGCCTACCTTAGGGGTAACATATGTAGAAAAAGGGGAGTTTAAGGCTTGGCAAGTACTTTTAAATGCCAAGTCGAAGTGGCAGTGAAACTGCACACACAGGTCATGTAATAGCAGGCCTGAGACATGGTTAAGGGGCTACTTATCTGGGTGGAACAACCAGTGCTGCAGGCCCACTAGTAGCATTCAATCTACAGGCTCTGGGCACATGTAGTGCACTTTACTAGGGACTTACAAGTAGATCAAATATGCCAAATGTGTATGAACCAATGTTACCATGTTTTAAGGGAGAGAGCATATGCACTGGTTAGCAGTCCTAAAACCAGCAAAAACTGTGTCAGAAAATGGAGGGAGGCAGTCAAAAAGTTGGAGGTGACCACCCTAAGGATGTCAGGTATAACAATTACTATTTGAAGTGCTACATAAATAATTTACACCAATAATGTGCCTCTATGGTAAGCCTGCATACTCTGTGCCAAATTACCAGAGAGTTCAGCACAGGTTAATTTGAGGTCTGCTTGTGCCTCACTCTGATAAGGAGTGTGGTTGCTGCTTGAGTTGGGTTTCACCCCCTCAACCAGTAACTTAATTTCTCACAACTTCCATCTTTTTCTATCGTCCTGTCTTACCCCTGTCTTCTCCTTCAGTTAGTCCCTCCTCCATTCATTCATTCTGAAACCAACTCCACTTTCTCTTGGGCTTTGTCTTTTTGCCCTGCTCAGCAGCTTCTATAAGCTAGTTACACCAGGAAGGTTAGTCAACCCCAGGTCCAACACAGGGTTCCTATTAAGCCTGTCAGTGACCACTAGCACCAGGACCTCTACAAAGATCGGGATAAACTAGTAAAAAGTCGATTATCATTGCTGTGAGCCACAATACCCTCTCTCTTCCGAGCACCAGCGACATGACCAGACTATTCATCCCCTTCTCCCAGAGCACCCCATCCCGGTACCTTCCCTCCCCTCACCCTCCCTCTCTTCCTTTCCTTTCCCCTCTTCCCTTTCACCTCCTTTAAGATTACCAATTGATGATTTTCTATGTTTATGTTCAATCCTTTTGTATTGGCTAACAAATGAAAGCACAATGTGTCCTGTATTCTTATATGATTATAATTCTCTAATAAAAAATTGCACACAAAAAAAGCCTTTCAGCCTTTGGATGGTCTTTCCCCAAACCTTTTGTCTTTGTTCCTCCTATTTTGCTGATCTCGTTTTTGACGGCATTAGGACTCTGTGCACTTTACTAATGCTAATCAGTGTTAAAGAGCTTGTGCTCTCTCCCTTAAACATGATAGAATTGGCTTACACCCAAATGGCTTATTTATTTTACTTGTAAGTCCCTATTAAAGAAGTGCTTCATGTAAATTAAAAGCTACTAGTGGGCCTGCAGCACTAATTGTGCTACCCACTTAAGTGACCCTACAAATATGTCACACGCCTCCTACTGCATCCTCAGTGTGCAGTTTTACACTACCATTTTGACCTGGCAAATTAAACCTTTTGCCAGGTCCAAGCCTTCCTTTTTAATCCATTTAAGTCACCCCTAGGGAAGGCCCTGAACAGCCCAGAGGGCAGGCTGCAGTGCATTTGAAAAGATGGACAAAGGTGGACATGTACTTTCAAGTTTTACATGTTCTGGTGGTACAAGGCTCCTAAATCAGTTTTTCACTACTGCAAGCAAGGCCTACTCCTCCAATAAGATAACATTTGGTTACCTTAGTACATTTAATAAGTGATAACTTTCAATTGGAAGCAGGTAGACAGCTCCAGTTTGGTATCTAGAGAATTGTACTTAAAAGCTCTATTTAATGTTAAAATTAGATTTTTTGTCACTATTCTGAAAATGACACTTTTAGAAAGTTGGCATATTCTCCTCCTAATCATTTGGTATCTGCTGCCTCTATCTTGGGTCACTTGACTAGGTGTAGTTGGCACTTGGTCTTTGTGCACTACTCCCAGACAATGAAAAAAAGGGAAGCAAGGTGTTTTCAGGATGGGCCATTCTTAGAAATGGGGTTTCTATTTGGTAGTGGTTTGTACCTTGTCCAAGGATGAACCCTCATTCTAGTCGGGGTAAGGGAGTTACAGCTAAGATAACCCCTGTTCACC
Organism: Pleurodeles waltl; assembly: GCF_031143425.1. Taxonomy (NCBI): domain Eukaryota; kingdom Metazoa; phylum Chordata; class Amphibia; order Caudata; family Salamandridae; genus Pleurodeles; species Pleurodeles waltl. The sequence goes on from NC_090445.1 coordinate 937,230,531, forward strand.
TATTTTTAGCTTGGCTCAAGCTATTGGGCTTACCTTAGAGGCAATGTATGAAGAATTTGTACACAGACACTGTAACACAGTGAAACACCACAAAAGTACTCCACACCTCAAAGATAGCCAATATTTATCTGAGTTAAACAAGACCAAAACTACAAATATCCAAAATACACAAGTAAAGATTCGAATTTTAAAAGATTAAGGGGGTCATTCTTACTTTGGCGGGCGGTGGAGGCCGCCCACCAAAGTAACCCCGTCAGAACACCGCACCGCAGTCGAAAGACCGCTGCGGTGATTCTGAGATTTGCCCTGGGCTGGAGGGCGGCCGCCAAAAGGCCGCCCGCCAGCCCAGGGCAAATCAACCTTCCCACGAGGACGCCGGCTCAGAATTGAGCCGGCGTAGTGGGAAGGTGCGACGGGTGCAGTGGCACCCGTCGCGTATTTCAGTGTCTGCATAGCAGACACTGAAATACTTTGCGGGGCCCTCTTACGGGGGCCCCTGCAGTGCCCATGCCATTGGCACTGCAGGGGCCCCCAGGGGCCCCGCGGCACCCCCTACCGCCATCCTGTTCATGGTGGGTTTCCCGCCATGAACAAAATGGCGGTAGGGGGTGTCTGAATCCCCATGGCGGCGGAGCGCGCTCCGCCGCCATGGAGGATTCAGAAGGGCAGCGGTAAACCGGCGGGTGACCGCCGGTTTACCCTTTCTGACCGCGGCTGAACCGCCGCGGTCAGAATGCCCTTCGGAGCACCGCCGGTCTGTCGGCGGTGCTCCCGTGGCCAGTGACCCTGGCGGTCACCGGCCGCCAGGGTGAGAATCACCCCCTAAATGTAGTAGAATGCTTAGAAACACAGTAGCTCCAACTGGGGCTATCAAAACGGCTTGACAGATTTGCTTTCAACAGTCAGGTGCCCACATCGAGGGAGCACGGTCAGCCACTGAGTCGTATAGGCCCCGGTCACAGTACCTTGGAAAATGATGAGGAAACAAAGACGTTGCGAGGAGTCGGGGAGGTGAGGCTTCACGGGAGCCGGTGTGCATTGGTTCCTTACTGCCATCCGGGAGGTGAGACGTTGGTTTCTCACTGCTAGGCAGGGCAGGTGAAGTGTGGGTTCATTACAGTTGCAGATAAGGTAATGCGGTGTTGAGGGCAGGGCTTCAGTTCCTCACAACAAGGCGGGGTTGATGGATCCAGCATGTCCAGATGCAAGGCATCGATTTTGCAGTGTGGCGATCACACCACGGGGCCACAGATACTACGGCGGATTCGGGGGCCACAGACATCGGTGACACAGCACTCTGGACTCACGCTGTGGTGGTACTTTGGATGCACTGCATCAGCATTGGGCCAGCGTTGTAGATCATGGTTGTTGTACTCAGTGGAGACCCTGGCTCCGGTGCAGGCAGCATCATGAGGTCAGAGAGCAGCACTGGTTCTAAAGTCATTCTGGAAGTTGATACACTACTTCCTTCTTTGTTGCACCAGAACTTACTCCCAAGGCCCCAGGAACTGGATTTGGCATAACTTGGCAAGTCAGGACTCTCAGCAACAGAGCTCAGGTGCTGGCAGGTGAGGTCTTTGATGTCCCTGAGACTTATTAAGAGGAAGCAAGCTCAGTCCAAACCCTTGAAGAACCTTTGGAAGCAGGATGTAGAAAGTCAAGTCCAGTCCTTTCACTTCCAGGACAGAAAGCAGCAGGCCAGCACAACAAAGCAACAGGCAGAGTGGCAGTCCCTCCTACAGTATTCAGCTTCTTTTTGGCAGAAGGATTCTAACTATGTGGTGTCAGAGATCCAGTACTTATAACCATTTCCGTTTTTGAAGTAGACAAACTTCAAGAGAAGTCTTTGCAGTGCACAAGGCCTTGTCTTCCCTTGCTCTGGGACAATATACACTGCAGGGGGTTGGAGACTGCTTTGTGTGAGGACAGGTACAGCCTCATTCGGGTGCAAGTGTCAGCTCCTCCCACCACTCTAGCTCAAGAAGACCCATTAGATTGATGATGGGCCATCAGGCTATGCAAGGCACACCTCAGCTCTCTTTGTGTGACTGTCTAGAGTGAATGCACAAACAGCCCAACTGTCATCCTGACCCAAACGTGAATTTAGCAGACAAGCAGAGGCACAGACCGGTTAAGCAAGAAAATGCCCACTTTCGAATCATTTGTGTTTGTTTGTTTTTGTCACCCTAAGTGCGCCAGGTATGCTCAGATGTGGGTCCTGGGCTCACTATGCCACTGCATTCAAGCTAGCATGGCTGATGAAGGGTGATACCCTGAAACCAGATTCAGGATGCTTGGTTCTGGTCCACGGAGTACCTGGCCTGGCAGTTCAGGCTGGACTGTTCCCATGGGGAACAGTGTCATGACTGATTTGCATATGGTTGCATCCAAACTGGGCTGGCGTAGTGAGCAAAAGCATTGATGAATTAAACCCAGATCTGTGACTGGGGTGAATGTTTGATTGGTTCCGCATTCCGTCCATCATTTGTGTTTGTTTTCTGTTGTCACCCTAAATGCGCTGGGTATGCCCAGACGTGGGTCCCGTGCTCACTATGCCACTGGATTCAAGCTAGTTTGGCTGAAGAAGGGTGATACCCTGAAACCGGTCTCACGATGCTCGTTTCCGGTCCAGGGATGACCTGGCCTGGCAGTTTGGGCTGGACTGTTCCCATGGGGAACACAGACAAGACTGATTTGCATGTGGCTGGGTCCAAACTGGGGTGGCAGGGTGAGCAAAATAATTGATGGATTAAACCCAGATCTGTGACTGGGGGTGAGTGTTTGATTGGTTCTGCACTCTGTCCATCATTTGTGTTTGTTTACTTTCTAAAAGTAGCATTATCAATTCCACAGTTCAAAAAACAACTTTACTAAAAGATGTATCTTTAGATTGTGAGTTCAAAGACCCCAAACTCCATTACTTTATCTACTCACAATGGGAAATTACACTTAAAAGATATTTCAAGGCAATCCCCATGTTACCCTATGGGAGAGATTGGCCTTGCAATAGTGAAAAACGAGTTTAGCAGTATTTCACTATCAGGACATGTAAAGCACACCAGTACATGTGATACCTTTAATAGACACTGCACCCTGCCCATGGGGTAGCCTTGGACCTACTTTGAGGGTGGCTTACATGTAGTAAAAGGGAAGGTTTGGGACTGGCAAATAGGTCAAAATGGCAGTTTAAAACTGCACACACAGACACTGCAATGGCAGGCCTGAGACAATTTTGCAGTGCTACTCTTGGGTGCTGCAAGCCCACTACTAGCATTTGATTTACAGGCCCTGGGCACACACCCAGCACTGTACTAGGGACTTACTAGTAAATCAAATATGCTAATTATAGAGAAACCAGTCACCAAAACATTTTAGACAGGGAGCAAATGCACTTCAGCATTGGTTAGCAGTGGCAAAGTGCCCAGAGTCCTAAAGCAAGCAAAGAGAGGTCATTAGAAATAGGGGGAAGAAGGCAAAAAGTTTGAGGACAACCCCGTAAAAAGGTCCAGGTCCAACAGCAACTCTGCGTTAATGAAAAGGAAAAGCTGTCACCTACCATATTTACACATCACAAAGGGGTTTGACACTAGTCTATTGTGCCCCTGACAGGTTGGGGCCGCAGCAGGGAGACAGGAAATTCCAAGCACTTCTGCGGAGAGCGGAAACATGTAAAAGACTCTCCCACTTCAAAGTGGGCACCAGATATAAACATTGGACCTCAGACTCCAACTCTTCAGTTCACATCTGGACGATTCAGAAGAAGGACTGCAGTGCTGCTCTGCAAGAAGGACTGGCACTCTGCTACCCTTCTGTCTGGTGCCCTGCTGTCTGAGTGAAGGGCTGGACTGTCTTTTGAACCCAGGACCACCAGAGTGGCTCAAGGGCCAGTTAGCTGGCCTCCTGATCACAAACCTCAGGGACAGAACAGCATCCCTCCATCTTGAACTTGACATCAGATTTTTGTGACTGTGCCTCCCGCCCTCCCAAGTGGTGCCACCCAAGTCCTGGATCCTTGGGAGTGGCTCTAAAAATTGCTCTCCAAGCCCAACTATGGTCCGGCGGAACTGAGACAGCACAAGATGCTGCGTGACGCATTACCTCGCAGACCTGCGCATCAGGCCTGCTGGGCGCATCTCCACATAAGGACCTCACATTTTCTCACTGCACCACACATCCTCGACACAGGACTTTGCAAAGCTCTGCATCAAGGATTTAAGGTACTCTTGCTCAGCGGGCCTAACTAGGTCCTTCTAGCCAGCCCGCACTCCATTGTAGTTGGCCTGAATGACTTTGCCCCGGTCTGGCATTACCAGATCACCACAGTTGGTGCTTTGTGCTTTTTATTTAAATCTTGAAAACTGCATCTGTCCAGTTCTACTGATTCGATTTTTGTCATTTTGGTCTTAAATAGTTTGTTTAACTTTACTCTGTTGTTCTAAATTGGTATGGATTTTTTGTGTTATGTTTCACATTATTACTGTTTGAAATGCTGCATAAATACTTTACACATTGCCTCTAAGTTAAGCCTGAACTCTTGAGTGCCAAGCTACCAAAAGGTTAAGCACAGGTTACAAGCAAAGGAGGTTTGCTTGTGACTTCACCCTGATAAGGATTGTGGTTGTTTTTTGAGTAGGGCTTCACACCCCCAACCAGTAACCCAGTTTCTTACACTTTATGTCGGTTTTTTGGTTATACAATATTTATGGTTCAATGTACAGCATGCTGATACCCTAGGGTGGGAGTGCTTTATAATAATTTATTATGTAGTCCTGTGGCACGGCCGTTTATTTAAATGTCTGTTGAAGTGTTTTCCCCTTGTGAATGGTTATCTACTGCTTTGGCGAAGTCAAAGACCTGCAAGAGGAGTTGAAAACGTATCATAACATGAGAAGGTAAACCAAACGAATCTGTGACACCTTTATGCTATTTAGGGAAATCAGAAAAACGCTTTTTTTGCAGATATTGACCCGAGACACACACTACAATACACATTACATTTTACAATACAATACCTGACGTGATATGATATATTCAAAAAAAGCCATAAAAGGAAGGTGCGCAAGTAAACTACTGCTTTTATTTAAATTTACAGTTGTACTGGTACACACATTAACGACTCTCTTGGACCAAAGGCAAGAAGCTGAAAGCAGGGGTCTTCAATGGTTCGGGTGCCCCAAATGCTCCTCAGCTTAGAAAACCGTACATTAATAATTATTCAGCCGAAGAACCATGCCCCCTGCACCCCACAAATACACGCTGAAGCCAGTTCAAGCCACCAAGCATTGTCAAAAGGGAAACGTTGATTTTGGTTAATGAAAAAAATGGAAATCAGAAAAATACACTGCAGAGATGGCAAACCGATATTCACTTGAGATATGGAGCCTTATCATATTTTACTATACTTGAAGTGTTTTATTTAGAAAAAAAGAGTAAAAGCAAAATGCACCAGTAAACCAGTTTTTCTTCAAATTTGCTGTTCTAACAAACAAACACTGACGACCCCATCTCTCGGGGTCACGGCTGAAGGGTGGATGCCTGGAAAGGGCAGGGTGCCTCAAATGTTCATCTGCACCCACAACTAACACAACCTCTGTAAAGGCACGCATGGCATCTAACAAAAGCTTGCATTAATTATCCATATAACCATCCCCAGCCCCTCAAATCCTCATTGAAGCTCTTTCGAGCCCGAGAGCATTCCAAGTGTCAAACATAAGGAGGTTTAAAATGTTTAGTGGACAGAAGGTTTGAGGGGGCTGGGAGAAGCAAATGTGCAACAGAGCAACACAGAGGAGAAAATTACACAAAGGAGAGAGATTGCAAACACACACACACTCTCATGAAGTACTTAACAGAAGAGTAAAAAAGAAGTTCTTGAACAGCATGAGGTGGAAGCTGCAAAGGCAACCAATAAAATAAAATGTAAAGAGGCAATGCTCCATAACAGGGACAAACACAAGATTGACATGCTGGGACACCAATAAGAAGCAGGCAATTGAGAGTGGCAAGGAAAGCCAACAAATAGAAAGCAGTGAGTGGGCTTTAAGCCTCTATATGTTTTTTGGGGAGCCGCAATATGTCTCCCAACAGCCAGGTTATGTGCTGACTAGTAGGCTTTGTCCCAACAATGGGCCTCAGACCATGGTAGATAATTCCCATGGTGTGAGGTTCATTAGATTTTTATTTTACATGTCAAACTCCCACTTTGGGAGTTTGGTTTTGAAAAATAAAAACACTTTGGAAATGCACGATGGCCAGCTGTCATGTTTGATTGACTTGTTTCTCAATCTTTTGCTGAATTTACAAGAAGCTCAATTCCAGCGGTTCTATGTGGCAGGTGAAGTAAAGGCAGATTTGCAGACCTAAAATTCTCTGCCACCCTGTCTGCCTTTGTTCTGTCCATAAATAACAAACCAGGTTCTTAAGGGGCAAAGATATAACTAATGGTGACAAACAATAAAAAAGGTGAGCCAACCCCTTACTCTAAATAGGGCAGATGGTTGGATGGCTTCCCTCTGACAGCCCCTGTTCCCTCAGAGCGCCAGAGGAATGTTTACACTGACAGAGTAACTTTTACTCTGTCAGGGTAAACCAGACCACCAGCTCACCTCTAAATCAGGTGGACGGACATAGAGTGTGGCGCAGATGGTATTCTGTCAAAGTTGCAATGGAGTACTATGCCTGCCAACTCTAAGTCAGCTCCTAAGTAGGGAGTCAAAAATTCAATGTGCTCCTTACTGTATCATGTGATGGTGCATACAACTCGTTATCTAGATGCATTTACTGCTAAGAGAATCAGGAGTTGTGGAATTTTCTGTACATTTCGCTTTCATTGGGGCAAATTCAATAAATCTGGTGGATGTGCAGCAATTTAGGATTGCGGTTGTGTGTTCCTAGAGGACAAGGAGTGCTAGCCTTAGAAATATGGCACGTGCTCATCATACCATAAACATGTGGTCATTTGTTAACACTTCTAGTGTGGTTTTAAATTCCTTTGGCAGCTACTTCTACTCCCAGAAATCGTTCATTTCCACTCTATTTACTGAGGCACCTGCTGCAAACTGTACTTAAAGGCTTATATTTAGCAATCTATCACTTTTGTAGATGTCCAGGAATGCTCCCTGTGAAATCTACTCCAAATGTTGGAGAAAACCTACAGGAGAATAATTCTTTCCTTTCCCCCATGGTTATATGAATCAGCTCGTATAATTATGGCATGATGATCATCATGTACTAATAAACCAGCTTCTTTTTGTATACTGGAAAGTAGTCACAGAAAATAATGTAAAGACACAATAAAGGGAGAGATGACGTTTCTTATTGCATATCTCAATAGAGTAAATGCATCTAACTGAATGGCTTCAGAGCACGAGATGTTCATGTTGCATCTCCAAGTGGGTGGGCGAGGGGTATCTGTTATGAAGATCTGAACGAAAAACTGTGTAACAATACTTCCCTGAAACTATCTGAAAACTGCATAGCCGGAAAATGAATGAGTATGAGTCATAAATTATGTCTCATTCCCTACAGTGGTTACAACATGACATCAGACTATAAATGATCAAAAGCAGAGCCTTGAAAGAATTCAGTGAATTCCACAGTGCAAAACTGTTAACGAATCTGACACAAACCCAGCATCTGATTCTGTGATGGAACCTATGTAGAAAAAAAGTTGATGTTTTATAATTTTAAGAAACAGTTCCTACAGGTCAGGGTGCAAAGGGAATTAACCCATTACTTGCCAGTATACTTCATTATTCCTAGGACAGTCCTCCTCGTCATAGTAGGTTACATTTGGTGCTGCCCTGCCTCCTCACAGGGTCACTACCCAAGCTTGCTTAGTAACACCTTATTCAATTGGTGTATAATAGGTCCCTCCATCCAGTGAGATTCCTTGTCTGTTTCCCTGCCCTCCGCCGTGAGTTCAGGTGAGAAAACGTACTATATCCTGCTCCAGCAGTCATGTTCAAAGTGCATTGGAGGTTGTGTGGCTCCCGTTCAGGTGCTTTAGCTGGGGTGGGAGAATATTGACTGGCAGAATGGCTGAACTGAGAACTGAGCCACAGAGGTGGCGTTTCACTGCCACGCCCTTTCAGTGGCAAGCATTTAGCAGGAAGGCATGCACTGGCTGTTTATGGTTTCAAAATCTTGCATTACCAGATCTAGCATTGCTAAGCATCATATTTAAACAGGATATTGCTGCCTCTAGTGCAACTAACTATGGGCCTGATTTAGAACTCAGCGGACGGGTTACTCACAGTGGTGACAGATATCCCAGCCGCTGAAATCTAAATCCCATTATATTCTATGGGATTTAGATTTTAGTAGATGGGATATTCATCACCGCGGTGGCGGAATATCCCATCCACTGAGATCCAAATCAGGCCCTAAGTCAGGATTAACTTGTTACCTATTCAAGAAATATGCTATGGAGAACTATGAGAAAATAATATCTCCAAATGCTGAATACTATTTTGGCCACTACGTCATTTTTGTCCTTCTCAGAGGAAGCATCCTTTTCAGACCAAACAGATTAAAAAAAGTGGAAGGAGCTATTAAAAGGTCACATTAAGCCCTCAACCTTTCATTGACAACATTTACCCATGCAGCATATGCCACCCAAACTTTAATAAAAGATTTGCAATTACCATATGATTGCTTCAAGGATCAAAAATTCTCTACGAACATTTTAACAAACATGGAGCTATTATTTCAGTTCCTCTCAGGTATTTCTTTTTACTCCATGTGGGCTTCAGCAACGGTAGCAGGAGCATCAATTTCTGCAAAGCGCCTCCTCTGGCTACATTTGGGGAAACATGAATAAACCCAATGGTCCTTGCTCCTCCACTTACCTCATCATTTGGATGGCTGTGGTAAAGAAAAGCTTGAATCTTCGATCCTTGGAGTCATTGGATGGTATGCTGAAAAGTCAAACACGACCTGTGTTGGTGAGGATCTGTCCTGTTTCAGAGATTGTTATGAGAAATTTAGGGCCCTGTGTTGCAATTCTGATCTGATTCTTGAGAGCTACTGAATTCGACTGCCAATACATCTCTTGAAACAATGTTTTTTCTAAGTGTCCTCTTGCATCATCAGAGTTTTATTAGCCCTGATGATAACCTTCTAGTCGGTTGGGGTCAAAACACTGTCAACAATCATGGCAATGTGAGCACAATATTCAATGAAATGTTGGCATTTCGGGACTGGAGAATTACTCTGACATCTATTAACTAAAAAGGTTTCATTGTCATTTGTTCATACACACTGTTCTACACTATTTTGGCATTTTCTATGGTTTGATTTTCTGAGCACAGAACGCTTTTGATTGTTTTTATGAGAATATAATTTTACCATATACTCTATGAAAATGGGTCCTGTTGTTCTTTTTCTTTACTTAATTACTAATTCTATGGCTTAATTACTGTTGAATAATTCTACTGCTTAATTGACTGATTCGACTTTGAGTAATTTCATTTGTTACACTTGGGAGCAGTGTTTCTGATATGATGGTGAGAAAGCAGCAGAGGAGAGGACAATTCTTCAGCTGTTCAAGCCTATTCCTACCAAGAGCTCGTTTTTCACAAAAGGGCATAACAGGGGTCACAGGACAGATGTCCCTTTCAAGGCGAAGCTGGAGGTCTGGGAGGCACGGCAGGAGGGAAATCCCAACCACATATGCAGTCTCAAGAGCACCAGAAGCAATGAGAGGCATTCATCCTATAGCGGCAGAAATAATAAGCCTCTTTTTCAAAAAGTTGAAAGAGATTGTATCTGACAAATATGTGCTCAAAATCATTCATTAAGGATATTCCATAGAAATCCTCTCACCTCATTCAAACCTCTATTTTCCCAAGACTCCATGGCCCAAGCACCCTCTGAAACAGCTGTCAATAGTTCAGGGAATTGAAGTCATGTTAGGGAAGAAGGCTGTGCTCCTGGTTCTTCAGGCGGACCATGGGTTGGGGGTTCCACTAGATTCTTTTCTTGGTGATATAGAAAGATGAATCATACAGTCTAGTTCTGGATTAAAAGTACTTGATCATATAACTCAAGTATTTCCCATTCAAGATGGTCCCTCTTCAGATGGTCATTCTGAAGGTTTCAAGAGGGTACTATTTGGTAACATTAGTTAGGCAAGATGTTCACTTCCACATCCCCATTCCGCAAGCATTTCAAAGGTTCCTATGTTTTATTGTACAGTGCAATCACTGTCAGATTTCACTGCTTCCCTTCGGCCTCTAATCGATCCCCAGAGTCTTCACAAATGTACTTGTTCCAGTTGTTACTTACCTACATATTCTGGGGGAGCAAATGTTTCCTTACCTAGATGACTGGCTAATTGTGGCTCCTTCTTTTTCTAATCTGGAGGAATAGATGAAGCTGGTTTGAGTAACCCTGGGATGCTTGTGGTTTGTCCTAAACAAAAAGAAATCGCAGCTGATTCCAACGTGTCAAAAAACCTTCATAGGAGCTCTTCTGGGCACAGAACAAGCAAGAGCCTTTTTCCCAGAACCAAGGAGACTGAACCTTCAATCCCAATTGCAGCAACTTCTCCAATGGAGCTCAGCTCCTGTGCTTCTATGGTTGGGGGTGCAGGTTCTAATGGCTACTTATACTGCAGTGGTTCCTTGGGCCGATAACCATCTAAAGCCATTGGTCTTGCATGTCCTGTCCCACTGGTCTCAGGGATCCAAGAGCTTCCAAACTCCAATACCAGTGCCACAGGGCATTGGTTGTGATCTCCTATAGTGGTAAATCACAGATAATTTGGACAAAGGCATTCTTTGTAGGATGCTTTACCCCTGATCCTTACAACAGATACAAGTCATTGTGGTTGGAAGGCAATATTGAGAGATCAGGAGACTCAGGGCAGGTGATCCCCTGAAGAGAAAAATAACTCCTCAAACTGGTGGGAGATATCAGCAATCAGTAGGGCCCTTCAGGCACTGCAGAGTTCTCTCTCAGGCAAGTCTGTGATTGTGAGGACAGACAATCAGGTCCTGAAGTCCTACATAAACAGACACGGAGGGAGAAGATCCCTGTTGTTAGCTGCTTCGACCAAAGAGATATTTCTATGGGCATAAGCAAATCTTCTCTCTTTAAAAGCCATGTACATCCATGCAAGGGACAATGTCTAGCCTGGCGAGCCCAGTCACAATCTTCCCTCCTCATTAAACTTCCATCTTAGTCAGGACGTCTTTTGATTTGTGACAAAGATTTGAGGTAAGCCTACTCTGGATCTCTTTGCATCCCCTTTAAATACTCTTATACTCTTCTTTGCCGCTTCTGTTCAGAGACAGCATGCAAGAAAGCATGGGGAACAGATCTCCATTCGTTAGCCTCAGGAGCTATTGTACACCTTTCCTCAGATTCCCCTAATCCCGAAGATGTTTCAGAGATTACAGCAATGATCTTGATTTGCCCCTTTTGGCTGAAAATACCTTGGTTCCCCTTCTTTTGCAGATGTTGTCAAAACCTTACCTCTCACTTCCATTTCATCCCAATCCCCTTCAGCTTCCAGTATTGATGATCAATCAGTTGTGTCAGTTGAAATTTTGGCTTGTAAATTGAAAAGGTTAAGTTGCAACAGTTACATTGTTCTAAAGAGGTGGCACTGTCGTAGTTGGACTATGGCTCTAGGCAAGACTAGTTTAGGGATGGCAGCACTTTTGTTTGCAGGCGACTAGGCCAATCCTACAAGTCGCAACTGTGGTCCAACCCTCCCGGCTCAGAAGCAGTACCTCACCAAAAAACCCAATTAGTAAAAATTGATTTGTGGCAGCCTTTATGCATGGATTCAAGAGTGTGACATCTCAGGTGAGTTGTGATTAAACAGAGATTACTCTTTTCTCACATGAGCAACAAGTCTCAATCACACACAGGCAAGAAGGAGATGCAGTAAAGTTCTCGATAGGTTTTATTAACAAGACTACAATCTACTGTAAATTGCATGGGCTGCAATGATTAGGATAATGAACAATGCAAGAATCCGAATTATAAAGACGAGGGTCATGAATAGAAGGACCCCTACCATCTTGCTATAACATGAAATGTGAAATACGCCCTAATACCCTAGCATGATGAACCTAATCTCTAACCTAAAGAGAGCTAGGTGTGTTAAACCTAATCTGCCAGTACCATGTCCATGGGAAGAGCCCCCAAACCCTCGTTACCTTGGAATGAGATCTCTAGATCAGACTCCGTGGGGACACGAAGGCTGGGTCTGCATCTAGGCGACGTGTAGAATAGATAGCGTTGATAGCATCTCTTAGGAATCCCTCTGAAAACCCTGTCTGCATGAGAATGAGATGTATTTATACAGATCTAGTAGGCCCCTGATGCAGCTATCTTCCCAAACAATATATAAGAAGGCATGCCTGGGGGGCAATTATACAAACAATTCCTTGAAAAATTACATTATGTTACTGTCACATGTAAGTGGGAAAGTACATGATGTGAATATCTACGTATATCACTTATCTTTGGCGCTGATAGTGACGCCTTTACAGAGTGGCATTGGTAACATGAAATTAAAATATCTTCCTAACTGTTAGAAATGGGGTTTTTGGTTGGCAGTCAGGTTACCCTCTGTCCAAGCAAGAACCCTCACTCTAGTCAGGGTAAGTCACACACAATCCAAATTATCCTGTGCCCACCCTCTGGTAGCTTGCACGAGCAGTCAGGCTTAACTTAGAAGGCAATGTGTAAAGCATTTGTGCAATAAATCATACAATAACATAATATAGCACCACAAAAATACACCACACAGTGGTTAGAAAAATATATAATATTTATCTGGGTATTTGCAGGTCAAAACGATCAAAGATTGCAATATGAATTTGTAAAGATATCACTAAAAAGTGATATGAAGTGTCTTAAGTCTTTAAAAACCAAACAAAGTCTCTTTCAAGCACAAAGTACCTGGTTTGGAGTGGAAAATCTCTGCAGAGGGCCGCAGAAGAGGAGATGTGTGGAAAAATGGTGTGTGCGTCGGTTACGCCCCTTCACACACTGACTTGCATCGTTATTTTTCACACGAGGAGACGTGCGTCGTTCTACGGGAGTCAAAATGGTGTGTGCGTCGGTTGCGCCCCTTCACACACGGACTTGCGTCGTTATTTTTCACTCGGGGAAGACGTGCGTTGTTTACCGGCACGCGGACCGTCTCCTTCTATGGATCGCGGGATTACCAGATGTCCCAGGGTCTGTGCGTGGATTCTTCGGTTTGTTTTCCGGCTGCGCGTCGTTCCGCGAGGCTGTGCGTGGAATTTTCTTTCTCACGGCAGGCATCGCATCGATTTCCCCTCTGGAAGTCGGGCGGCATTGTCCATGCGAGGCCGTGCGTCAAAGTTCCGGCCGCCCCGTAGGGATCGCGACGAGCAGTGTCGGTGTGCGGTGATTTTCTCGCCGTGGAGCAAGCTGTGAGTCCAAATGAAAAAGAGAAGTCTTTTTGGTCCTAAGACTTCAGGGAACAGGAGGCAAGCTCTATCCAAGCCCTTGGAGAGCACTTTTACAGCCAGACAAGAGTTCAGCAAGGCAGCAGGGCAACAGCAAGGCAGCAGTCCTTTGTAGAAAGCAGACAGGTGAGTCCTTTGAGCAGCCAGGCAGTTCTTCTTGGCAGGATGTAGTTTCTGGTTCAGGTTTGTTCTCCAGCAAGTGTCTCATGAGGTAGGGCAGAGGCCCTGTTTTATACCCAAATGTGCCTTGGAAGTGGGGGAGACTTCAAAGAGTGGCTAAGAAGTGCACCAGGTCCCCTTTCAGTTCAATCCTGTCTGCCAGGGTCCCAGTAGGGGGTGTGGCAGTCCTTTGTGTGAGAGCAGGCCCTCCACCCTCCCAGCCCAGGAAGACCCATTCAAAATGCAGATGTATGCAAGTGAGGCTGAGTACCCTGTGTTTGGGGTGTGTCTGAGTGAATGCACAAGGAGCTGTCAACTAAGCCCAGCCAGATGTGGATTGTAAGGCACAGAAAGATTTAAGTGCAATGAAATGCTCACTTTCTAAAAGTGGCATTTCTAGAATAGTAATATTAAATCCAACTTCACCAGTCAGCAGGATTTTATATTACCATTCTGGCCATACTAAATATGACCTTCCTACTCCTTTCAGATCAGCAGCTACCACTTCAATACTGTATGAGGGCAGCCCCAATGTTAGCCTATGAAGGGAGCAGGCCTCACAGTAGTGCAAAAACGAATTTAGGAGTTTTACACTACCAGGACATGTAAACTACTCAGGTACATGTCCTGCCTTTCACTCACACAGCACCCTGCTCTAGGGGTTACCTAGGGCACACATTAAAGGTGACTTATATGTGGAGAAAGGGAAGGTTTAGGCTTGGCAAGTACTTTTAAATGCCAAGTCGAGGTGACAGTGAAACTGCACACACAAGCCTTGCAGTGGCAGGCCTGAGACAAGGAAAAGGGGCTACTTAAGTGGTTGGCACAACCAGTGCTGCAGGCCCACTAGTAGCATTTAATCTACAGGCCCTAGGCACATAGAGTGCACATTACTAGGGACTTATAAGTAAATTAAATAGTCCAGTCAGGTATGATTCAAGGTTACCATGTTTTAAGGGAGAGAGCATATGCACTTTAGCACTGGTTAGCAGTGGTAAAGTGCGCAGAGTCTAAAAGCCAGCAAAAACAGTGTCCAAAAAGTGGAGGGAGGCAGGCAAAAAAGTTAGGGGTGACCACCCTAAGGCTGTCAGGTCTAACACTAACTATAAACATAGCAGCCATTTTGGAAGAAATAATTAAATAAATGCGCTAAATCAGAGCAGTCTAAGTAGGTTAAAAGTCACTAGGTGTTGGAGGCACAGGCCAGCAAGCCAGAAGGCTAAGCTATCTCCTGATTCCCAATAAAACCAAATAGTATCCACTACAGTGCTTGAGAGTCATTCTGCAAAGAAAGGTTTGGTGAATAAACCCTATGCAAAACACTGGGGAAATTTTCTGAGATGGTGCAGTGATTCTGGTTGTGGACCTGTTACAGGAGATCTTTCAAGATTCCAAATATTTTAGGGATGCGTTCACCAAAGGTCTGTTCCCTTCACCTTTAATGACACAATGGGGTGCAATAAATTCCCGCAGGGTTACTTCTGGAGATACATCTGCTATTGTTCCATTAGTTCAAAACTTCTAAAATTATTTGAATTAAAAAGACAAAGGGTATTGAATCCAATATCTTCATGGGATCTTGTAGGGTTGCAGAAGGCTATGTTTGAACCATTAGATCAAGCCCATATATCGGGTTTCAGCAAAAGTCACTTTCTTGGTAGCTATAACATCTGCAAGGAGACTCAGCAAGTCGACATCTTTACTGATTTTTTACCCTTATTTGAAAATCCTTCCAGACAGAGTGGTTCTCAGGTCAGATGCTAGATTCAAACCAGAAATAGAGTGCACTTTACATTCTACCTAAGAAATTGTTCTCCCAGTTTTTCAAGAAAATTAATATTTTTCTTATTCCCTAGATATTAAAAGAACTTTAACAATCTATTTAGACAGAACTAAGGAATTTAGAAAATCTCCACCTCTGTTTATTGCTTATGGGTCAGCAAATAAAGGGAAGAAGCCAGCAATAGCAACTGTCAGCCATTTCTCAAACCTACATTGTTATGAGGGACCATATTGCAGATAAGGTATTGGTGATATCAACTTGTGCCATGGCTATATCTTAATCGAATCAGGGGGAGCTTCAATGGAAGAAATCTGGAGGGCTGCAACCTGGGGAACCCCAAACACTTTCCTTCAACATCATAAATTCTATCTCTCTTTAAATCCTGTTCCTTTTGGTGCATCAGTTATTAAATATGCAATGTAATGAACTGCAAAATGAAAAATATATTTTTGAGTAGCATAAATTGTGTCTGTCTTGTTTTGGCTTTGGTATATCTTCAAATGTAAGAGCTATGACCCCGAGTATGACCCGCTGGGGTAATGAACCCATTACTTACCATAATTTCCATTACCCCAAGGCTAGTCTTTGTCGTCTTAGCTGGTAAACAGATAATCAAAGAGAAAATGTATGTGACATAGAATATTCACCACTGTTAGACTCGAGGCTCCAAAAACCTAATAGAGGGAAAATAATTTAAAATCCCAAAGCCTAGGGAAAAAGTGATAAGAATGGAAACATGTGAGTGAGGAACGTATAAGGTGAGATGATTCAAGAAGTTTTCTCAGATTGTATTGTCTGATTCAAGGAAATGGAGTACTAAATTATTCATTATAAACGGATCTTAAAATACCCGATCATTTACAAAAAAAGTAGTGAATTTTCACCTGTAAGCTTTTAACTGCATTTGAAATGCATTTCAAATATTTAAAGAATGCCGAAGGAATTCCCATATTACTCCTGGGAACTGTAGGTGTCCAGTACTTATTTGCATAAACGTGTAAATACGTACTATTTTTGCTACTTTATTTGCTATGTTGCTATTTTTTTCTTTTTTAACTGCTCTGGGATAACTTTTTTCCATTGAAGAAACCACTTTCACTACACCTGCCCACCTATCCACCCTGACAATTAAGTTTTTCGTGCTCCTAATGGAAGTACATCTCTTTTACATTTAGGTGTTCACCAAACTAGCACACACCCTATTCAGAACACCCACATTTTTCAAAAGACCCAAAATAAACTATTCCAAAATGAAGAAAGATGCTCTGCCGTACAATTGGACTTGCAAACGTTGATAAGTATGTGTGTGGGGTATTTAAAGCATACTTAAAACAGATCCCATGTTATTAGTTAGTTGTATGTTGGCGAGAGGCTGCAGCAGCAATGCACTCCATTTTTAGTAAGATGGCTATGAAATATACCCTACTTTAAATCCAGAGTGTTTCATGTGCATGGCAAGTATGACTATAGATGAAGATTAAGCATACACAAAAAGTGCAATGGTCTACCTATCAGATTGCCTATATGTATTTGATTGTCTTTTTCTATTAAAATATTAAGAAAAAAATGTCTCACCCACCAATTGGTGGCATTCTTAATCATTGGCATTTTTTCTCACCCTCGTAGGATAGTACTGCCAGAGTGGGCTCAACTGCTTGTGGTGGGCTCAACCACTGATGGGAGCTCTTGTATATTGAAAACCTCTGGCCAGTTCCTGGAGGTCTCGTTGTAGTTTAAAAAGTGTTTATGGATTTACCCAAATAATTTATTAGTGGAAACCCATACCATAGTTAAAACCAAATATTCAGATGCCTTTTAGGAACACAGTGGTTACGGCATCTCTAGTCTGCCAACATGTTTCAGATGATTTCACATTTGCTCATAAGGATCACTCGTCAGTCTTCAGGGCACCTAGTCCTCTCTCCCTATCCTTAAGTACGTTTAGGAGAGGGAAATCATGAAAGAAAGGAGGCATAAAGCTATCCTACCTGTATTCTTCCCGAACCTGTATGGCATTCATAAAAAATAAAAAAAAGTCAATGTTAGATTTCAACAGTACTCAACTATTGTGGGCACTATACCTCACTCAAATTTAGTGCGCAATAAGGCCCATGTTTATACCTTTTTTGCGCCCATTTGCGTATTTTTTTTACACAAAAGCTGTGCAAACCTTCAAAATACAAATGTATTTTGTACGTTTGTACCATTTTTGCGTCAAAAAGTGGTGCAAATGCGGCGCTAAAAAAGTATAAGTATGGGCCTAAGTGAGTTCCAAGACCATTTCAAACAGCAGTTAGTATGCCTAGGAAAGTCACTCATATTGCATATATTCACAGGCCCCTGGGCTGTAGGGGTTCTAATTTTTACCGATATTTAGGTATTGACGGTCTCCATCAGAACTTAAGGGGTAGATACTGTTCTCTAGTCATACTCTTAAAGAATGTAAATGCAATTAAAATTCAAATACTCTCTGACTCTGACCTTCATGTGTTGTCTCTATATTGTATATATCAAAATTGATACTATCTGATTAAATATCACTAGTAGCTTATTCTATTTTTTTCGTAAATACAAGGGGGAATTCTCTATCCTTCACTTTTAATTCCATTCATATTCAGCATGTATTATATGCACACAAGTTGTTTGACACATTCCTTTTGTTGATTGTATCATATCGATCTGCCAAAAATACAATCAAATCGTAGATGTTTTGAAAAAAATTATTCCCTCTTAAATGAGAAATAATCATGGGGTGAAGCCCGAGATCTTCCTGGAAGAGAGAAAGCAATTGCTCAAGCATAAATCTGAAATAAGTCTGTGTTTATTTAGTGTTCATATTATTTCTCAGGTACATCAGTAATCTATGTACCATGGAATATATTTTTACTCTGAAGGGTGTTGTATTACATTTTGCATTAAAAAACATCCCCAATCTGTTTGCTGAACAAGTAGTGCATGACTGTTCAATATAGTGCCAAGAAGAACGGATCAATGCCAGATTTAAAGCATAACTTTCACACAAATTAATCTCAATGAATCTCATTTCCAAGGACAGAGTTTATCCTGAATAGTCCATGGACAGCGTTCGTCATTTACCCCTTGCAAGGAAGAATTGCGGCACACAAGAATGACAACAATGTGTTTATTGGAACACGTTTGAGCTCCTGCCTTTCTCAACAACAACTATGTCATCCATCCGCCATAAAGGAAAAGTCCATTGTGCATACAATAGTTCTGATTGCAGGTTGAAGAACAGGAGGTAATTGTTCAGCTTCAGTTAGGACAGCTTCTTCTCTGGGAGTTGTGCTGAGCGGTTTTGGGGAGAGCAGACCATGGCCAAGGGGTGACTGGATACTGAATCAATTATGTGCATTCTGAATGAACACTTCTTTTTAAAGCAGTCCCTCCTCCAATCATTAGCAGGAGGTCACAAAATGACTCCTGTCTAACGAATGTTCGTTAGGCAGGTTTTGCAAACCCCAGCAAATCTGCATTTTGCGATGTGATTGATTAGTACATCAGTTCAATCGGCCTATCCGGGTTTGCTACCTGGTTTTCATACAGTGGGCCCTGCATTCGATTGAACTACATTGAAAAATGAGTTCTTATGGATACAAACAGCAACGTACGTGGCTCAAAATAGAATTGTTGAATGCTTGAGGTAAACATTTGTCTACATATCTCTACAGTTATTTGATTCTGACGTAGTGGTAGTACTAATGTGCGGTACCTACTAGACTGCAAGTCTAATGAAGGAGTGGGAGTAACAAATGTGATACATCACAGCTGTTAAAAAAACGCTTTATTTACTAATGAGAGTGTTTTCGTTTTTTCTATCTGTGTAAACCCCTCATCATATAGATCTCATTTAGATTACAACACTGTATCCCCTTTCATTCAAAAGTATAAAAAAAAAGGTTAACAAGTGTTTCCACATACTTTATTTTAGTTGTGTGCGGCTTGAATAGAACAGTTCTGATAGGAAATATTGATATTATAGAAATTGCCTCCCCCAATTCTTTGACTGACTTGCAGAGATGGACACTTTTGACCGACACCTAAGAATAAAAAGCGTGAACTGTTATGTTGTATTTGTGGTGTTCTGAAACTGGGCCATATTGTTTTAAAAACAGGAAAAAGGCATTCTTAAAACGCGTTTTTGTTCAAAATATTAATCTGTTCGATCAGAATCTTCATTAACATTTAAAAATATTCATACAATCTGTCTGCCACTTGGTTAAAAAGGAAACAGAAAACTCTCTTTGGAGTTCCTATTGAAATGCTGCAGCATCACACAACTGAAGTTCATCAAAGAAAATATTTCCAGAGCAGCCATAAGTGGAAAGAAGTCACAGTCATCTATACAAAAATATTACCGTCATGTTCAGTGAAAAATCCAAATCTCAGTTTATACTTTTCGTAAAAAGGAAACGCACTATTTCTCGCACAACAGTTTGCTATTTTTTCCTTCTGTAACGCTTCTCATAAATAGCCGTGTGTGTATATTTAAGCCAACTTTTGGATAACACAAGTAAAGCAGTATGCTTAAAGTATTGAATTTCCAAAATGGTTTACCTCATTCAAAATGTTCACTTCATGTACATGAGTTCTTTTACGCTCCACTCTATTTTCTTATACTCTCTCAAGCTCTGCAGATAAATTGCATCTTTTCGTGCATCTAAAATATGTGTGCGATAATAGACACCCCTACCTTGAATTTGGTGTTGTGCTGCCCTTTCCAGAAAGGTGCACTGACATAGTGCACAGTGTGCCTTTCTTGAATACAGAAGTATATTTACTGGTTTCAATGAATACCTACAAGTAGATTGCAGTAACAAGAGTTCATGGAGCAATTGTTTTTCACCTGCAGTGGAATACTTATGCTGATGTTCGGTGGTATGTGCAGGGGATTCTCACTACACCTATAGCAGAGAAGAATAGTTTGCCCTAAGACCTATACGTTACTGGTTGTAATGGCACTAACTCACCTCTGAACAGCCCCTCACATATCCACCACGTGTTAAGGGGTTTGTGCAAGGAGGGTGCACTTACACAGAACGATGGGTATAGTCTGCTATATGCACACTCTTGAGAGCCTTTGAAGTCCGAACTCTGCAGTTGGGTGTAGGATTCCTTGGCACAGGGTCAAGACCTCTTGCGCCATGAAACAGACCCCACTGAGGGGCAACGTCAGACACCCTATGCGGACTCGCATCTTACACCTCTCCCTTGAAGGCTGGTTTTCTCTGCAACATGCTCTAATGGTAGTTTCACAAAAAGGAATCCCTCATTTGCGTGGGGGTCAAAAATGTATATGTAGGAAATTGGGTTACTGGTTGTTGGCGAAGCAGCCACCACACTTCCTGTTAGGGTAAGTGTTAGACCTGACATGCCTCAGGGTGGTCACCCCTAACTTTTTGCCTGCCTCCCTCCACTTTTTGGACTCTGTTTTGTTGGCTTTTAGACTCTGCGCACTTTACCACTGCTAACCAGTGCTAAAGTGCATATGCTCTCTCCCTTTAAACATGGTTACCTTGGATCATACCTGATTGGACTATTTATTTTACTTATAAGTCCCTAGTAATGTGCACTATATGTGCCTAGGGCCTGTAGATTAAATGCTACTAGTGGGCCTGCAGCACTGGTTGTGCCACCCACTTAAGTAGCCCCTTTACCTTTTCTCAGGCCTGCCATTGCAAGGCCTGTGTGTGCAGTTTCACTGTCACCTCGACTTGGCATTTAAAAGTACTTGCCAAGCCTAAACCTCCCCTTTCTCCACACATAAGTCACCTCTAATGTGTGCGCTAGGTAACCCCTAGAGCAGGGTGCTGTGTGGGTGAAAGGCAGGACATGTACCTGTGTAGTTTACATGTCCTGGTAGTGTAAAACTCCTAAATTCGTTTTTGCACTACTGTGAGCCCTGCTCCCTTCATAGGCTAACATAGGGGCTGCCCTCCTTACAGTATTGAAGTGGTAGTTGCTGATCTGAAAGAAGTAGGAAGGTCATATTTAGTATGGCCAGAATGGTAATACCAAATCCTGCTGACTGGTGAAGTTGGATTTAATATTACTATTCTAGAAATGCCACTTTTAGAAAGTGAGCATTTCTTTGCACTTAAATCTTTCTGTGCCTTACAATCCACGTCTGGCTGGGCTTGGTTGACAGCTCCTTGTGCATTCACTCAGACACACCCCAAACACAGGGTACTCAGCCTCACTTGCATACATCTGCATTTTGAATGGGTCTTCCTGGGCTGGGAGGGTGGAGGGCCTGCTCTCACACAAAGGACTGCCACACCCCCTACTGGGACCCTGGCAGACAGGATTGAACTGAATGGGGACCTGGTGCACTTCTTAGCCACTCTTTGAAGTCTCCCCCACTTCCAAGGCACATTTGGGTATAACACAGGGCCTCTGTCCTACCTCATCAGACACTTGCTGGAGAAGAAACCTGAACCAGAAACTACATCCTGCCAAGAAGAACTGCCTGGCTGCTCAAAGGACTCACTTGTCTGCTTTCTACAAAGGACTGCTGCCCTGCTGTTGGCCTGCTGCCTTGCTGAACTCTTGTCTGGCTGTAAAGGTGCTCTCCAAGGGCTTGGATAGAGCTTGCCTCCTGTTCCCTGAAGCCTCAGGACCAAAAAGACTTCTCTTTTTCAGTTGGACTCTTCGTGCGCCGAAAATTTCGAGGCACAGCTTGCTCCGCGGTGAGAAAATCGCTGCACACCGATGCTGATCGACGCGATGCCTTCGGGGCGACCGGAACTTCGATGCACGGCCTTGCAAGGACAACGCCGCACGACTCCAGAGGGGAAATCGACGCGACGCCTGCCGTGAGAACAGAAATTCCACGCACAGCCTCCCGGAACGACGCGCAGCGGGAAAACAAGCCGAAGAATCCACGCACAGACCCCGGGACATCTGGTAATCCCGCGAACCACAGAAAGAGACTGTCAGCGCGCCGGAAAACGACGCCCGACTTCCCGCGTGAAAAATAACGACGCAAGTCCGTGTGTGCAGAGGAGCAATCGACGCACACACCATTTTTCCTCGTCTCTCTTCTTCTGCTGCCCTTTGCAGAGATTTTCCACTTTAAACCAGGTACTTTGTGCTTGAAAGAGACTTTGTTTGCTTTTTAAAGACTTAAGACACTTTATATCACTTTTCAGTGATATCTCTACAATTTCACATTGCATCTTTATTCGTTTTGACCTACAATTATCCTGATAAATATTATATATTTTTCTAAACACTGTGTGGTGTATTTTTGTGGTGCTATATTGTGTTATTGTATGAATTATTGCACAAATACTTTACACATTGCCTTCTAATTTAAGCCTGACTGCTCGTGCCAAGCTACCAGAGGGTGGGCACAGGATAATTTTGGATGGTGTGTGACTTACCCTGACTAGAGTGAGGGTTCTTGCTTGGACAGAGGGTAACCTGACTGCCAACCAAGAACCCCATTTCTAACAGTAAGGCACAAGCAACCCCAAATTAACCTCGACCGTCTGATAGGTTGGCACAGGGCAGCCAAGCTTAAATTAGAGGCAATGTGCAAAGTATTTATGCAGCACTTAAAACCAGTATTAAAGTAACGATAAAGCACAAGAAATATCCCACACCAATTTAGAACAGTAGAGAACAATTTCATACATTATTTGAGACCAAAATGACAAAAATCCAATTAGTAGAACCAGAGATATGCTTTTGTAAATATTTAAGTAGAAATAGTGACAAAAAGCACAAAGTGCCAACTGTGGGTATCTTGTTGTGCCAGACTGGAACAAACTCACAATTTCAGACTGAGTTAGGTCCACTGAACAAAGTACCTTAAACCAGTTTGTGGAGCGTTGTGAGATCCCACATTGAGAATGTATTATGCAATGGTGGTTCAGAGGAGCTGCAGGGTCCCGCGTTGGGGACGTGTAGCACAGCGGTGATTCGGATGCAGAGCTGCACAGCAATACATCATGCTGCGTTGGTTCTACTTGTAACACACCTGAGCTGGCAGGGCACCTGCAGGCCCAATTCCAAGAGTTCAGGCCTGAGGTGGCACCATTTCAAGCCAAGACTCACAGTACACAGGGCCTTGGCGCTGGGTTCAAGGTGGTTGGATCCTTTTCTGTCCCCAAGGCTATGACCAAGAGGCCAGTCAACTAACCCTTGGAGTCACTCTAGTGGCCCTGGGTTCAAGATGGATCTCCAGTCTTCTTCACTCAGGCAGCAGAGCAGCTGAATAGCACGGCACCAGAGTAGCAGTCCTTCTTATAGAAGAGTGCCACAACAGTTCTTCTGAGTCTTCCCCAGGTGTAGATATGTACTGAACAGTTGGGTCTGGGGGTCAAATATTTATACCATGTGCCAGCTTTGAAGAAGGAGAAGGGTCTTGAGGTCTCCACCCACAGAGGTGCTTGGAATTTCATACCTCCCTTCCCTGAAACCAGCGTGTCTGGAGGCACAAAAGACTAGTGTCAAACCCTGGTGAGTGTGCTTCGGCAGAGGCTTTGTGATGTGCAAGTGTGGTGGCTGACCGCTCCTCCCCTCTACTATAATTGGTGTCGTTTTCCTCTAGCTTTTTGCCTTCAGACCTCCGGTTTTTGCTGACTTCGTTTTTGCTGGCCTTGGGACTCTTTATACTGCTAACTAGTGTCAAAGTGCTTGTGCTTCTTGCCTAAAACATGGTAACATTGGTTATACCCAATAGGCACATTTAATTTACTTTTAAGTCCCGGGTAAAGTGGCACTACCCGTGCCTAGGGCCTGTAAATCAAATGCTACTAGTGAGCCTGCAGCACTGATTGTGCCACCCACGTAAGCAGCACTTTACACATGTCTCAGGCCTGCTAGCTGTGCAGTTTTAAACCACCATTTCAACCTGGCAAAGTAAACCCTTTGCCAGACACAAACCTTCCTTTTCAGTAATTATAAGTCATCCCTAGGGTATGCCCTGGACAGTCAAAGGGAAGGGTTCGGTGTATCTAAAAAGTAGGACATATACCTTTAAGTTTTACATTTCCTAGTAGTGAAGAACACTTCAATCATTTTTTTACTACTTCAACGCCTACCTCTCTGAAAAGATAACACTGGAATTACAATTACCTTATTACATTTTATTAGTGTAATGTCCAAATAAGAACAGGTAATCCCTTCATGTTTGGTGTCTCTGGAATCACAATTTAAAATCCAAACTTACCTAGGTGTGATTGACAGTTGGACTTTGTGTATTCCTCCTAGACAGCCACACATGATGGGCTCAGGAGTGACCGGATGGGCCATAACTGGTAGGATGGGAGGGAGGAGCTGATCCTAGCCCCACTTACTCTTAACATTGTCCTGTTTCCACACAAAGGACTGACTACCCCCTATAGATATCATACAGCCAGGACCAGAAAGGCAGGACATTTAAAAGGCATGCCTATAGAGTCTTCTCCCCTCTTCAAAGGGACAACTGTGTATAAATACTGGAACTCAGCCACCACCACTTCAATACAGTTCTGAACCTGTGCATACACTACCAGGAAGAAGGACTGCTGTAGTGCTGAAAGGACTGACACTCTCCTGGCCTGCTGCTCTGAAAGAACTGCTGCCCTGCTGTGATGACCTGCTGCCCTCTTGCCTGGGTGAGAAGAGATGGACCTGCATCTCTTGAACCTAGAGCACAGAGTGACTCCAAGGTCTAGTTGGCTGGCTGCTGGATCTCAAGCCTAAGGGATATAACAGGCTTCCAATAACTTTGATTCTGCACCTGGACTCTGCCATCTGTGAATCTACTCTACCAAGTAGTGCCACCCCAGTCTTGGACCCTTGGAGGTGGGCTAATGTGCTCTTCCAGCCTCTGTGGATCCAGTGGAACTGACGCCTTTCCTCTGCTGCATGGATTGAACCATGTCAAAGAACTTCATGGCATCACAGCTCCTCAGAACCGCCACATTGCCCTGACTCCTCGGTGCATCCTCAGGGATGGCCCATGCATCACTCATGGACAGCAGCCTTGTCAATGATGCCTGACTCTGCATCACAGCCTCAGAGCTCTTTGGACCAATACATCACCCTGTATTAATGCTGAACCCTAGATGCCTGACTTCACACACCAATATGTAAAGGTCAACAGTTAAACTAAGAAAAGCAACCTCACAACTGTGCATGCTCTGACTCAAAGTCTGCACAGAAAGAACAACAGAAGGGTTCACATGATATCATCTATAATACACAGTGGAGCTGAAAGTTAAAAAAAAAACGATGGCTTTGTCAGTAATACACAATTAGCACTTCTGGATAACTTTATATACTACACCTCATTGTAGAACAGTGGTTCCCAACCTTTTGACTTCTGTGGACCCCCACTTTATCAGTTTTGGAACCCGGGGACCCCCACTGAATCATTATTGGAATCTGGGGACCCCCTAGTGAGCCATTACTGAAAGCTGGGTACATAATCTGTTCATATTATTATATTTTCTGAACAGCCGCGGACCCCCTGAGGAGGCTTCGTGGATGCAGTGAGACAAATGAAGAGAAGTGGTTTTATTATATTGTAGCATTCGTTTGGGCTTCACACCAGTAAATGGGGCAGCCAAACTGACTTTTTGGTTGGGTAGCCTGTAACACTTTGGGGTAGCGCATCCTCAGCAGAGTATTTTATTTGTTGTGCTCCTAAGTGGGACGTGTTTAGGCATTATCAATGAGTGACAAGATAGATTTTGTATCTTGTGTTGTGTGTAATGTCAGCCCACATTGTCCTAGAACCAAGCTATACCCGTCTGATGAGTCTATAACAAAGGCAAAACCGGTCCTGGATTGCTTGAGTTCCAGTTCAGGGAGGACTTGGCTTGGCAGTTTAGGGTGGACTGTTCCCACTGCATAGCGTTAAGACTGATTTGCATATAGCCTGATATGAACTGAGGTGGCATGGTGTGGAAAATAACAATGGACAGGGATGCGGCCCGTAATTACAAGAGGCTGGGATTATTTCAAGTACTCTATCTATCCCTTTTTGTATATAAATCTGACTTTAGCATTTATTAAATATAACAATGTAGCCCAGTGTTTTACTATGGTGTAAGACAGCTTTGCTAGGTTGAAAATAACTTGTGGATACTTAATTATAAAGACATGTTAAACATTAACCTTTATTTGTCTTGCCTTTAAATACCATACACCCTGCATTTATGGGTAATAAGGACTACTTAGAGATGGCCTATTATTATTTGCATGGAAGGATTAGAGCTGTCATAAGGGCTATTTTGACCAGCTGAATTTTCAGTTTAAAACTTTCACAGGCGTGTTGGCATGTTACCAGTGTGTAGCTACCAAACTGCACAGAACAGTAGCCTTTAATGCACAGCAGCACCCCTGCACACATGTTCATGTATAACCAGCCCAGTAAGCCTTACCCTAGCTGCTTCGCAGCGGCCTTATCTTAAAAGGCAGACACTGGCAGTAAAGAAGCTGAGTCCATTTACCATGAAATTACTGCACTGAAGCAGATATAATAATTACAATTAATAAATGTTTATGTATTTTGAATGAAGAGAATGAGTAGAAATCAAATTAACGCAGAAAATCAATGTGCATGTTTGAAAAATGTGTCCACGGAGAGTGATCACCAAGAGTCACAAATTATACTAAAAAGTGTGAAATGTTGAAAATCATAATAATGATGTATAATATGTCATATTGAGGTATATATCGTATGTTTTTCATTATATTATAGAGTTAAGGCCGAAGTTGTGGCCTAGTTTTGCCAGGCCTCATGCAGAAGCTGAATAATCATGCAGTGTAGAGAAGCTTATGTGCTGAACTGACCCCGAACTGCTCGTTGTTAATAAAGTCTGCTTAGCTAGACTTTTCTGCGATGAACCAACGGACAGGAGATGATGGAATTAGAGTATGTATCAAAATCAGTGTAAAGCAGATGAGATGTACTTTCCCAGGACTTGAACAATAGAGACACTGACTGGAGAAAGATGTAACATTTTCGATACCTGATGAAATGATGAGGACATCGTACAGTGAACCAATCGACACCCTGAGAACGGCGTAATATTAGAATTCATAGATTTGGAAAATTAAAGTTTTTGGGTAGGATAATAACTGGTGATTAACTGACCAATTAGGAATTAGGGGATGGTCTGGGTGACTTTGATTTAATGTCATGACAAAAGGGGAAAACTCCAGAACTGATGCAGATGGACAGATGTTAGGGGCAGATGTCGGAGGAGAGACATTATTCCGAAATAGATACTGTTGGACCTGGTTTTTTGACAGGGTCATCCCCAAACTTTTTGCCTTCCTCCTTCTCTTTTTCTGACCTCATTTTTGCTGGTTTTTAGACTCTGCGCACTTTACCACTGCTAACCAGTGCTAAAGTGCATATGCTCTCTCCCTTAAAACATGGTAACCTTGAATCATACCTGATTGGACTATTAATTTACTTATAAGTCCCTAGTAAGGTGCACTTTATGTGCATAGGGCTGGTAAATTAAATGCTACCAGTGGGCCTGCAGCACTGGTTGTGCCACCCACTTAAGTAGCCCCTTTTCCTTGTGTCAGGCCTGCCATTGCAAGGCCTGTGTGTGCAGAAGAGATTTGAGATTCTGTCATTGGGCTCATGCTCTTGAGAGCCTGATGCGTTGCTGGTCAATTGATGACCTGAAGACGAAGACTGACTTTGTTGCTGATCCATTCCGTGGATAGGTAGCTATGACAATGTGACTGAATTAACTTTTGTGCCTTTTCTTTCTAGGTACCAACTGTGCTGTCTAAATAGTTAGATGTTTTTCCAAATTCATGTTCTAAACTGTTTTCGCATGAAGTCCCACATGCTAATGCTAATCTGGGTTAGGTAAGGTCCCTATTTTTGAGACGTTGACATATACAGTGACAAATGATTGACGTACTGACTTGTTGAACTCTGCTATTGATGTTGACATATTCATCTTTGTTGGCTTATGCTGAAGCATTAGAATGCATGTTTTCTTAAATTCTGATTAGATTATGTTTTTGGTGATCACTAATGAATTAATCTTGAGTTGATTGAATAAACTTTGAAATAATTTCATGACTTAGCATTGTAATCAATAGGGAAATAAAATTGCAAAAATGTATATTGAGTTGTGGCTATTCAT
The DNA here is from genome assembly GCF_031143425.1 of Pleurodeles waltl. NCBI lineage: Eukaryota > Metazoa > Chordata > Amphibia > Caudata > Salamandridae > Pleurodeles > Pleurodeles waltl. Next base: position 937,259,057 of record NC_090445.1, read on the forward strand.
GAATTGATAATGCCATTAATTGCTGATTAATGATTTGCTTAATTGTTATTGTTCTGTGTATTGATTAATGATGGACATCAATTACTACATTGCTAGGATACTCCATGCGAATCAAAAGGTTCATCAACCTATATGCGTCCCCTTGTAAGTTTACTTACTAAGGACCAGGTGCGCTAGCAACTGTGAGTGAGACTTTGATACTGAGAGCCACCTACATCAAAACCAGGTGGTCAAAAGCAAAACATCCTGCCAGACTAAATGGGCGAAATCCATTGCAACAGTGTGCATGATCTCATCGCACAGATATGAACAGGCGTAAAGGCTTCTAGTGGGATGCTCTGAATGTCATCAATACATAGGTGTTCATCTAATTAGCATGTACTGTGGAGTATTCTTCAGGAGTTCTCATTGGGATGCCAGATGAAAGCTGCATTATAGATTACATCAATATGTGCACCTGTTCACCCCCATCCCAGTGGTTAGAGCATCTAACGGCCATGAATTTACCAACCCATTTAGGAGGATCCATGCGTCTTCTCAACAGCTGGGCCTGCTTCCAGGCATCCATGACTACGTACAGCCCACTCCCTATTATTGACACTCATAATGCCCACATGCCTATTAAGAGGATTACCCCTTTTTGTAAAATGGCGTTTGGAGGTCTGGAGTATGAATATCATTGCATTCGCACGTTCCTGCGCACTCTTTGCTTTGAATTCTTTGCACAACCAGGTTCTAGGTGCCTAGGTGGAGAACTGGAGTGTTAGAAATGTTATATTCAGGCAGGTCTTTGTGTGCATCTGAAAGATTCGTGCCACATTTCAAGTAGAATGTTTGTTCAGCTCCTAATTTGCTTTTTGCATCCGTAAAGGCAAGTAGCTTTCTTTGCTAGTATTAGAAGTGGCATCTAAAATATGTTTTTTAAATAAAGTCAGCAAGTTAAAGCTCTAACATTGGGTGGCTTCATATATTTATGAAATGTTGTTGACCCAGTATCTCGATCACTTGAATTCTATTTTCTGTACGTATTCTATAGTTTTTTTTTTTAAGTAAGTCTGAATTCTTATAGTTTGGCATATCCAAAATTTTATCATCTTGCATAATTAATGGGCGTTCTTGAAGGTGTGACTCAGCCTGTGGATAATGGTGTTTAATTTAGTGCGTGGGGTTTCTTTATCTGGCTAAAGCCCTCTTCAAACCACTTACCCCCTGTGTCTAGAGCTGTTTTAGCAACTTAATAATGCTTGAATGCCATCATTTTCTTCCTATTACTTCCCGTCGATTTATTTCCAGCAGTGAAGTTTAGCTATTTTTTATTTATGGCCCCGTCATAGGGTCACAGGTTTATATTTTAACTAGTCCCAATAAAATGTGAACCAAAGACTGTCAAGTCTTTTCAGTTACTCTATAAGTTACTGTTGAATTGTTGTTATTTGAATGTTTCACCTTTGCATGCATTTGGATTCATACCCATATTGCTGTTTTTAACATACAAGTTAACCTTTACTTACTTCTGTGTTAGTAAAGAATTATTTGCAAAACACTTTCTTTGTTGATAAAACTTATCTGTGAAACGAATCGCTTCACAAAGATGGAGCATTGTGCTTCACTGTTTCTGATGGCTGATTCTCATTTTGTGTACATCTAATCCAAAAGCAATCAAAAGACTATAATGGGCTGAATTTCTTGCCTCAGCTAGAAGCCATTGCCTGGACAGTTACTTGAAAAGCGATAATAGTGCCCTCTGTAAAGACTGAAAAGGACATATTCACATTTAAGATGTGGAGTACTTTGCTTTTCATAACATAGTCTGGAAAATTAGCATAAAAGATAGAAAGGTAGCGTTTATTGGGAATCGCAAATGTTTATATTGTGAGCATATTTCTGCACACTTTGTCAGAGTTAATGGAGTAATATTTGAAAAGTTTTTCACCAAGGAGCACTAATGTTTTCCTAGGCAATATCAACATTGTTCAAAAATCCAGTTAATGCCTGGAGTCAGAAATATAGAATAGCATTCGGTTTTACAAATCAGTAAAACTGCTTTTTTCCAAATTTACCAAACTGTTTCACAATTCTTCACAAACTCCTCTATGTAACAATTGCAGTCATTTGCATGGTGAAAAACACCTTGAACCAGCAAAATTGGCACAGGACCCAGAATGAAAACTATTCATTTACCTTTTGCCCCAATATAAGCTACGTATTGTGGCTCCTAGATGTAAGAATGATTGTCACACACTTGCTCAACAGTGATGACTTATGGTGCAATTCATTTAGTCAGGGCAAGACATGCTTTTTATTCTAAATCGCATTTCCCTGCGAGCTGGAGTTCCCGGGGTGGGGAGAGGGTCTTTGGGAGGGTTGATAGGTGGGAGAGAGATGGGCAAGAGACCGCTCGTGGTGCCTGTGTCACTTTTCCTGGCTCCCCATGATTAGCTGAAGCAGGCAAGCAGAGGCTTCAGGAGAGAGAAAATGAGAAAGAGAGAATTGATGGATGCAAACAAAGAGATTGTGTGACAAGATGAAGGGAGTGGGGCTGGTTTGACCACTTTTCCAAGGGCTGCTTTTGATTCCCCAGGCTGGCCCTGCATTTAGTGCTCACTATTGACAACTGGTATACCTTCAAGACCCAAGGTCAAATCTCAGCTTTGCCAACACGTCCATCCCAAGTTTGATGAAATGAATACCATTAAAGGTGCTAAATCATTTACTATTGTGGGCGACTCTCTCTTAGATAACCTGCTTGACAGCCATAGTGCCCAATGAGGGTTCAGGATGGTGTTGTTTTCAATATTAGATGAGGCAATAGGTCGATAGTGATAAACAGCATTTCAAAAAAACAGTCAATAATAAAGACTGACCCAAGAAGGGAATTTGAGATCATTAAATAGGAAAAAACATGAAGATTTATTAAAATATAAAAGAGCAATAAATCAGTCATTAAGTTCACAATTAATTGTCAAGAAAGTTTAGCATTTCAAAATAGATGCAGCAAGGAGCATAATCTGAAAATAGGCTAAATCCAGAACTAGCACAAAACTGTTAGAAAATTGGACTGCATCCCTAATTGGGACCCAAAAAGATCTTGCTCAACTGAAAATTAGGGCCTTTTATAGTAATTTCCACCATAGAAAACAAGCACAGCCCGGATGGGGTGAGCAGATGTAGAAATATAATAGCAAATCAAAATTCAACATCATATAATATCATCATCTTAGCACTATCCCTCTAAATGAATAATAATGAACCGCTTTTTACTTAATGACATCGGAGGTGTCAGAACAAACCTGGATATATAATCAATGGAAAGACTTTTAAGTGAATGGACTACAGTGAGCGAGCACAAAGAGCCTTGAATAGTACATAAGGACTTCCTCCGGAACTCATTGAGAACAACATGTAACTTTAGAAAAAATATTATGCATGTTGCTGCGTGCAATCTCAATGAGAAACAAGCACACAATAAATATTATGAAGCGGCGGCCATATGATAACAAAGTGGAGTTCAGGTCTTGTTTAGCATAAGTCAGAAATAAACAGCCCGTGATATTTACTAGAAGAGGTGCTACTTTAAAAAATGAGCGTTTTTCCATTTGAGAAAGCATTAGGGTGAGCAGGCACTGGTCCGTTGGATTTCCAATTTCCAAAGGGACCAATTCTCTTTCCAAATTAGTTACCACATTCCTTTAGCTACCAGTCACTGCTCAATAGTTTGTGACTAGAATTGTGGTTGCAATATATTGATACATAGCATATAGATTTGTAAATAGGAGCAAATTCCCCTTTTACTCCCCCTCCTAATTGTGTCAGAAATACTTGTCCGACTCGTAAAATGTGTTTCGTTCATACCAAATAGGTATTTTTGTGTTACAACCCGACTGTTTTTGCAAATCCTAGGCTATACAAACACAAAATGTTTCTGTACAGCTGCTTTTGAACTAGGTTTTACAACCGAATGCCTTCTGTGGAAAACAATCAATTTATCAAAGCTGCAATCACAGGATAACTTCGGTCAGCATTGACTTTTATAGGTAACGAGATGATCCATGACTGAGGAGGCATGTAATTTTGGGTGTCTGTGTTATGTATATACCCTATCTACCCTCTGATAGAATGACAACAATTGAGATAACAAGTTATGATTGATGCTCCTACCCTTCTAAAATTGTGGTACGAAATCTGGTCACCTCAAGTTTTTCCACCTCTAGCAAGACAGAGTTGAATGTTAGAATATTGCATACACAAGTATCTTCCAGCATAAATATTATTTAAAAAATATTGTCAAATTGTGCATCAATTTTCTATGATTCATTCCTACAAGGAGATTTTTGTGTAGATTATAATTACATCGCAATATTGATGATATACAATATTTTAAAGGTGATAGTCTTGTACCACACCACAAGGCCTGATCTAAGATCAACTATTTATTGGAAATATCAGATCTTTAATACATGTTAGTACTTCAGGTGGTTGACTCCTAAATGGATGGATGTTGGTACGGAGTTCAAGAGTCTTGAAATTAAAGCACTAAGATACTCTGTCCTGAAGGAAGAACCAGAGAGGTTGTAAAATTGACCTATTATGAAAACCTTTTTTTATTTGAGTTTAGGAATGTTTATATATGTGTACACCCATCTGTTAATAGCTTACATACATTCACTAAAATGCTCAGGCACTGGCTGATGGAGATAAAACAATTTTCAGAGTCTGAGGGCCTGATTAGGACCTTGGTGGATGGGATACTTCGCCACAAACGTGATGGATATCCCGTCCAATCCATTACAAGTTCCATTATATCCTATGGAACTTGTAAAATGGCGGCGGGGTATCCGTCATGTTTGTGATGGAGTATCCCACCCACCACGGTCGTAATCAGGCCCTGAGTGTTTTCAGTGTTCAGTACAGCTAACAATTGTCATGGATAGGTGTAGGAGGCTGGACTGGCTTGTAGTGAGTACCAAGGGGTACTTGCACCTTGCACCAGGCCCAGTTATCCCTTATTAGTGTATAGGGTGTCTAGCAGCTTAGGCTGATAGATAATGGTAGCTTAGCAGAGCAGCTTAGGCTGAACTAGGAGACGAGTGAAGCTCCTACAGTACCACTTAGTGTCATATGCACAATATCATAAGAAAACACAATACACAGTTATACTAAAAATAAAGGTACTTTATTTTTATGACAGTATGCCAAAGTATCTCAGAGTGTACCCTCAGTGAGAGGATAGGAAATATACACAAGATATATATACACAATACCAAAAATATGCAGTATAGTCTTAGAAAACAGTGCAAACAATGTATAGTTACAGTAGGATGCAATGGGGACACATAGGGATAGGGGCAACACAAACCATATACTCCAAAAGTGGGATGCGAACCACGAATGGACCCCAAACCTATGTGACCTTGTAGAGGGTCGCTGGGACTATTAGAAAATAGTAAGGGTTAGAAAAATAGCCCAACCCAAGACCCTGAAAAGTGAGTGCAAAGTGCACTAAAGTTCCCCAAAGGACAAAGAAGTCGTGATAGGGGAATAAGGCAGGAAAGACACAAACCAACAATGCAACAACGATGGATTTCCAGTCGAGGGTACCTGTGGAACAAGGGGACCAAGTCCAAAAGTCACAAGCAAGTCGGAGATGGGCATATGCCCAGGAAATGCCAGCTGTGGATGCAAAGAAGCTTCTACTGGACAGAAGAAGCTGAGGTTTCTGCAGGAACGAAAAGGGCTAGAGACTTCCCCTTTGGTGGACGGATCCCTCTTGCCGTGGAGAGTTGTGCAGAAGTGTTTTTCCGCCGAAAGAATGCCAACAAGCCTTCCTAGCTGCAAATCTTGCGGTTAGCATTTTTGGACGCTGCTGTGGCCCAGGAGGGACCAGGAGGTCGCAAATTGGACCAGGAGGTAGAGGGGACGTCGAGCAAGAAAAGGAGCCCTCTTAGCAGCAGGTAGCACCCGGAGAAGTGCCAGAAACAGGCACTACGAGGATGCGTGAAACAGTGCTCACCCGAAGTTACACAAAGGAGTCCCACGTCGCCGGAGACCAACTTAGAAAGTTGTGCAATGCAGGTTAGAGTGCCGTGGACCCAGGCTTGGCTGTGCACAAAGGATTTCCGCCGGAAGTGCACAGGGGCCGGAGTAGCTGCAAAAGTCGCGGTTCCCAGCAATGCAGTCTAGCGAGGTGAGGCAAGGACTTACCTCCACCAAACTTGGACTGAAGAGTCACTGGACTGTGGGAGTCACTTGGACAGAGTTGCTGGATTCGAGGGACCTCGCTCGTCGTGCTGAGAGGAGACCCAAGGGACCGGTAATGCAGCTTTTTGGTGCCTGCGGTTGCAGGGGGAAGATTCCGTCGAACCATGGGAGATTTCTTCGGAGCTTCTAGTGCAGAGAGGAGGCAGACTACCCCCACAGCATGCACCACCAGGAAAACAGTCGAGAAGGCGGCAGGATCAGCGTTACAGAGTTGCAGTAGTCGTCTTTGCTACTTTGTTGCAGTGTTGCAGGCTTCCAGCGCGGTCAGCAGTCGATTCCTTGGCAGAAGGTGAAGAGAGAGATGCAGAGGAACTCGGATGAGCTCTTGCATTCGTTATCTGCAGTTTCCCCAGAGACAGAGACCCTAAATAGCCAGAAAAGAGGGTTTGGCTACCTAGGAGAGAGGATAGGCGAGCAACACCTGAAGCAGCCTATCAGAAGGAGTCTCTGACGTCACCTGGTGGCACTGGCCACTCAGAGCAGTCCAGTGTGCCAGCAGCACCTCTGTTTCCAAGATGGCAGAGGTCTGGAGCACACTGGAGGAGCTCTGGACAACTCCCAGGGGAGGTGCAGGTCAGGGGAGTGGTCACTCCCCTTTCCTTTGTCCAGTTTCGCGCCAGAGCAGGGCTAAGGGGTCCCCTGAACCGGTGTAGACTGGCTTATGCAGAATTGGGCACATCTGTGCCCAAGAAAGCATTTCCAGAGGCTGGGGGAGGCTACTCCTCCCCTGCCTTCACACCATTTTCCAAAGGGAGAGGGTGTAACACCCTCTCTCAGAGGAAGTTCTTTGTTCTGCCATCCTGGGCCAGGCCTGGCTGGACCCCAGGAGGGCAGATGCCTGTCTGAGGGGTTGGCAGCAGCAGCAGCTGCAGTGAAACCCCAGGAAAGGCAGTTTGGCAGTACCAGGGTCTGTGCTACAGACCACTGGGATCATGGGATTGTGCCAACTATGCCAGGATGGTATAGAGATGGCAATTCCATGATCATAGACATGTTACATGGCCATATTCGGAGTTACCATTGTGAAGCTACATATAGGTAGTGACCTATATGTAGTGCACGCGTGTAATGGTGTCCCCGCACTCACAAAGTCCGGGGAATTGGCCCTGAACAATGTGGGGGCACCTTGGCTAGTGCCAGGGTGCCCTCACACTAAGTAACTTTGCACCTAACCTTTACCAGGTAAAGGTTACACATATAGGTGACTTATAAGTTACTTAAGTGCAGTGTAAAATGGCTGTGAAATAACGTGGACGTTATTTCACTCAGGCTGCAGTGGCAGGCCTGTGTAAGAATTGTCAGAGCTCCCTATGGGTGGCAAAAGAAATGCTGCAGCCCATAGGGATCTCCTGGAACCCCAATACCCTGGGTACCTCAGTACCATATACTAGGGAATGATAAGGGTGTTCCAGTAAGCCAATGTAAATTGGTAAAATTGGTCACTAGCCTGTTAGTGACAATTTGGAAAGAAATGAGAGAGCATAACCACTGAGGTTCTGGTTAGCAGAGCCTCGGTGAGACAGTTAGGCACCACACAGGGAACACATACATATAGGCCACAACCTTATGAGCACTGGGGTCCTGACTAGCAGGGTCCCAATGACACATAACAAACATACTGAAAACATAGGGTTTTCACTATGAGCACTGGGCCCTGGCTAGCAGGATCCCAGTGAGACAGTGAAAACACCCTGACATACACTCACAAACAGGCCAAAAGTGGGGGTAACAAGGCTAGAAAGAGGCTACTTTCTCACACAACCCCCCCCCCCCCAAACGAAGGACAATAAGGCTAACCTTGGCCAGTTGAGACTTTATTGTCTAAGTGGTGATAAGTAGAGAGTAGCTCTGCAATAGACTGGTTACTCCCTTTATCATCCACTATATGGTTACTTCCCTGTGGGGATGTAAACCACCCTGTTTGAAGTTTTTTAGCTAAGCAACAATGTGAAGATGTATTTTCAGAGTTTCTATCAGTAAGTTTTAGTTTAGAGCAGTGGGAATTGTCCACTGAACCTATTTGTAGTGATGGAAATGCCAGACAGGGATGCTGTCTCAGAAAAGCCATAGCTGGGCAAAAACGTTGTCCATATGGCTGTAAGAGCGAACAGGGATGCTGTTTCTCTTGAGTTGGAGCAGGGCAGGGATGCTGTCCTATGAGCTCCACACTAGGGCAGGGATGCTGTCCTAAGTGTTGTGAGGCAGTGCAGGGTTTCTGCACTAAGGTTTCTCTGGGAGGGTTGGAGGGATGCTCCATGTTAACTAAAATGGTGCTCTTTTTCTCACCAATGTTAGTTATCCCACAGAGAGGTACTTCTACCTCAGGGAGTCCAGCTTTGCCAGCTGATGATTCCCTTGGAACAGGTGCCACCCCAGGAGAGGTTTCTCCCACCACAGGAATGGTATCCTTAATGGTAGGGTGGTTAGGGGATACTGTGATACCCTTTTTACCTGTTGATGGAGAGGGATCCTGAGTTTTCAGGCCTTCTCTCCTTTGCTTTTTCATTTCAGTAGAAATGAGAGGGAACAATTCCTCTGGGATGCCCAGCATGGCTGCATGGGCATAAAACTCTACATCAGCCCAACCTGAGGCCTCTAGGTCATTACCTAAGAGACAGTCTACAGGTAAGCTAGGTGATACCACCACCTGCTTAGGGCCAGTAACTCCACCCCAACTAAACTGAATTATAGCTAAGGGAAGAAACCTAGTGGAGTTATGGACATCAATAATCTTATACTGTTGTCCAATGATGTGTTGATCAGGGTGCACTAGGTTTTCAGTCACCAAAGTGATACTGGCACCTGTGTCCCTGTAGGCCAAGGCCTCAACACCATTTATTGAAACTGTCTGCCTGTACTTATCCATTGTAAGGGGACAAGCAGCCACTGTGGCAAGGCCAATGCCACTAGGTGTGACAGAAACTGTCTTGGGACTGACTACCCCAGTTTCTAATATGGACCCATAAGTGAACCCAACCACACCCTTAACTTGACTGTTGCCAGCAGTCCCACCACTAGTACCACTATTGCTAGGGGCACTAGAGCTTGATGTATTAGTGGTGGTAGGCTCAGGGGCTTTACCTGGACAGGACTTATCCCCGGGCCTATGGCCTCTATTTTTACACACAAAGCACCAAGGCTTTTTAAATTGTGTAGGTTGGGAAGAAGAGGAAGAATTTGTTTTATCCCCACCCCCTGAAGAGTGTTTAAGATTTGAAGTGGGATCTTTGGTTTTACCCTTATCCCCATGCTTATCTTGAGACTTTTCACCATCTTTCTTCTTGTTGCCATCTTTGTCACCCCCTGTATGAACTTTTCTGTTCACCCTTGTTCTGTCCCATTTGTCTGCCTTCTTTCCCAATTCTTGGGGAGAGGTCAGATCAGAGTCCACCAAGTACTGGTGCAACAAATCAGACACACAATTATTAAGAATATGCTCTCTCAGGATCAAGTTATACAGGCTGTGATAATCAGTAACTTTACTGCCATGTAACCACCCCTCCAAGGCCTTCTCTGAATGGTCAATGAAATCAACCCAGTCTTGTGAAGACTCCTTTTTGGTCTCTCTGAACTTTATCCTGTACTGTTCAGTGATTAAGCCATAACCATCCAGGAGTGCATTCTTAAGAACTGTAAAATTATTGGCATCACTTTCTTTCACAGTAAGGAGCCTATCCCTACCTTTTCCACTAAATGATAGCCATAGGATAGCAGCCCACTGCCTTTGAGGGACATCCTGTACAACACAGGCCCTCTCAAGTGCAGCAAACCACTTGTTAATGTCATCCCCCTCCTTATAAGGGGGAACTATCTTATGCAGATTCCTGGAATCATGCTCTTTTGCAGGATGACTATGGGGAATACTGCTGCTGCCACCATGGGTTTCTAAACCCAACTTCTGTCTTTCCTTCTCTATTTCTAATGACTGTCTATCCAAATCCAGCTGTTGCTTTTTAAGCTTCAGTCTGGTTTGTTCCACCCTCAACTTATTGAGTTCCCTCTCTAACAATCTGTCATCAGGGTTGGTGGGAGGGACATTTCTAGATACAGAGGTATGATGGGAATGAACAGAAGGAGACCTGTCCCTTACAGAGGGCACCCTAACAGCTTGGCTAACAGATACATCAGTACCACTGTGGTGAGAATAAATGCTTTTGCTATGATGTGAGACAACACTATTTGTATGGTGTGGCTCTCCATCATTACCAACTATGCTAGACTGTCTAGTAATGGGCAGGCTAGGGAGTTTCTTTCCTGAATCTTTTCCTGGGGGAGTCCCTGGATCAGATTGGGAACCATTAGCTACTTTTTCAACAGATGGGGCACTTTTAGCCTTATCTTGTTCTCTAAGCATGTTAAGAAACAATTCCAAGGAAGGATTCTTCCCTACACTCAAACCTCTCTCTAGACAGAGACTCCTTGCTCCTTTCCAGCTAAGGTGGTCAACTGCAAGTTTGGACAGATCAACATTTTGGCCTGTGCCAGACATTTTTAGAGAGAGTTAAAGTGATAGAAAAAGAAAAAAAAGTTTTCAGAACTTTTTAGAAAGACAGAAAAAAACTTTTTAAACTTTTAAGAACTTTTTGAAAGTTTATAAGTACTTTTCAGCACTTTAGAAAAGAGTGAAAAGAGGAAATGCAAAACTTTTTCGCTATGTGTACACACACTGAACTTGTTTTGTATATTTTTCTCTTATGAAAAGTACAATGACAAGAGTGGTAAGTAGTCTCAAAGCACTTATCCCACCGCTGCACAACCAATGTAGGAGGCTGGACTGGCTTGTAGTGAGTACCAAGGGGTACTTGCACCTTGCACCAGGCCCAGTTATCCCTTATTAGTGTATAGGGTGTCTAGCAGCTTAGGCTGATAGATAATGGTAGCTTAGCAGAGCAGCTTAGGCTGAACTAGGAGACGAGTGAAGCTCCTACAGTACCACTTAGTGTCATATGCACAATATCATAAGAAAACACAATACACAGTTATACTAAAAATAAAGGTACTTTATTTTTATGACAATATGCCAAAGTATCTCAGAGTGTACCCTCAGTGAGAGGATAGGAAATATACACAAGATATATATACACAATACCAAAAATATGCAGTATAGTCTCAGAAAACAGTGCAAACAATGTATAGTTACAGTAGGATGCAATGGGGACACATAGGGATAGGGGCAACACAAACCATATACTCCAAAAGTGGAATGCGAACCACGAATGGACCCCAAACCTATGTGACCTTGTAGAGGGTCGCTGGGACTATTAGAAAATAGTAAGGGTTAGAAAAATAGCCCAACCCAAGACCCTGAAAAGTGAGTGCAAAGTGCACTAAAGTTCCCCAAAGGACAAAGAAGTCGTGATAGGGGAATAAGGCAGGAAAGACACAAACCAACAATGCAACAACGATGGATTTCCAGTCGAGGGTACCTGTGGAACAAGGGGACGAAGTCCAAAAGTCACAAGCAAGTCGGAGATGGGCATATGCCCAGGAAATGCCAGCTGTGGATGCAAAGAAGCTTCTACTGGACAGAAGAAGCTGAGGTTTCTGCAGGAACGAAAAGGGCTAGAGACTTCCTCTTTTGTGGACAGATCCATCTTGCCGTGGAGAGTCGTGCAGAAGTGTTTTTCCGCCGAAAGAATGCCAACATGCCTTGCTAGCTGCAAATTGTGCAGTTAGCGTTTTTGGATGCTGCTGTGGCCCAGGAGGGACCAGGAGGTCGCAAATTGGACCAGGAGGTAGAGGGGACGTCGAGCAAGAAAAGGAGCCCTCTTAGCAGCAGGTAGCACCCGGAGAAGTGCCAGAAACAGGCACTACGAGGATGCGTGAAACGGTGCTCACCCGAAGTTACACAAAGGAGTCCCACGTCGCCGGAGACCAACTTAGAAAGTCGTGCAATGCAGGTTAGAGTGCCATAGACCCAGGCTTGGCTGTGCACAAAGGATTTCCGCTGGAAGTGCACAGGGGCCGGAGTAGCTGCAAAAGTCTCAGTTCCCAGCAATGCAGTCTAGCGAGGTGAGGCAAGGACTTACCTCCACCAAACTTGGACTGAAGAGTCACTGGACTGTGGGAGTCACTTGGACAGAGTTGCTGGATTCGAGGGACCTCGCTCGTCGTGCTGAGAGGAGACCCAAGGGACCGGTAATGCAGCTTTTTGGTGCCTGCGGTTGCAGGGGGAAGATTCCGTCGACCCACGGGAGATTTCTTCGGAGCTTCTAGTGCAGAGAGGAGGCAGACTACCCCCACAGCATGCACCACCAGGAAAACAGTCGAGAAGGCGGCAGGATCAGCGTTACAGAGTTGCAGTAGTCGTCTTTGCTACTTTGTTGCAGTGTTGCAGGCTTCCAGCGCGGTCAGCAGTCGATTCCTTGGCAGAAGGTGAAGAGAGAGATGCAGAGGAACTCGGATGAGCTCTTGCATTCGTTATCTGCAGTTTCCCCAGAGACAGAGACCCTAAATAGCCAGAAAAGAGGGTTTGGCTACCTAGGAGAGAGGATAGGCTAGCAACACCTGAAGCAGCCTATCAGAAGGAGTCTCTGACGTCACCTGGTGGTACTGGCCACTCAGAGCAGTCCAGTGTGCCAGCAGCACCTCTGTTTCCAAGATGGCAGAGGTCTGGAGCACACTGGAGGAGCTCTGGACACCTCCCAGGGGAGGTGCAGGTCAGGGGAGTGGTCACTCCCCTTTCCTTTGTCCATTTTCTCGCCAGAGCAGGGCTAAGGGGTCCCCTGAACCGGTGTAGACTGGCTTATGCAGAATTGGGAACATCTGTGCCAAAGAAAGCATTTCCAGAGGCTGGGGGAGGCTACTCCTTCCCTGCCTTCACACCATTTTCCAAAGGGAGAGGGTGTAACACCCTCTCTCAGAGGAAGTTCTTTGTTCTGCCATCCTGGGCCATGCCTGGCTGGACCCCAGGAGGGCAGATGCCTGTCTGAGGGGTTGGCAGCAGCTGCAGTGAAATCCCAGGAAAGGCAGTTTGGCAGTACCAGGGTCTGTGCTACAGACCACTGGGATCATGGGATTGTGCCAACTATGCCAGGATGGTATAGAGGGGGCAATTCCATGATCATAGACATGTTACATGGCCATATTCGGAGTTACCATTGTGAAGCTACATATAGGTAGTGACCTATATGTAGTGCACGCGTGTAATGGTGTCCCCGCACTCACAAAGTCCGGGGAATTGGCCCTGAACAATGTGGGGGCAACTTGGCTAGTGCCAGGGTGCCCTCGCACTAAGTAACTTTGCACCTAACCTTTACCAGGTAAAGGTTAGACATATAGGTGACTTATAAGTTACTTAAGTGCAGTGTAAAATGGCTGTGAAATAACGTGGACGTTATTTCACTCAGGCTGCAGTGGCAGGCCTGTGTAAGAATTGTCAGAGCTCCCTATGGGTGGCAAAAGAAATGCTGCAGCCCATAGGGATCTCCTGGAACCCCAATACCCTGGGTACCTCAGTACCATATACTAGGGAATTATAAGGGTGTTCCAGTAAGCCAATGTAAATTGGTAAAATTGGTCACTAGCCTGTTAGTGACAATTTGGAAAGAAATGAGAGAGCATAACCACTGAGGTTCTGGTTAGCAGAGCCTCGGTGAGACAGTTAGGCACCACACAGGGAACACATACATATAGGCCACAACCTTATGAGCACTGGGGTCCTGACTAGCAGGGTCCCAGTGACACATATCAAACATACTGAAAACATAGGGTTTTCACTATGAGCACTGGGCCCTGGCTAGCAGGATCCCAGTGAGACAGTGAAAACACCCTGACATACACTCACAAACAGGCCAAAAGTGGGGGTAACAAGGCTAGAAAGAGGCTACTTTCTCACAATAGGGTGGTTGCACCTACCTGGTCAAGTTATTGTCTACGTTGGATAAGATCCAGGACACTGGAGACTTTATACCCCAGTCTGCCCTGCCCCATGCCAGGAGGTGGTGTCACCGATCCTTGTTTTAAATACAAGGCTGAGGGTTAACGTGGTGGGAGTCACTGGAGATAGGTCTGAAACTAATTGACTCAGAAGAGGTGCCAATGTTTTTTAAGGTTTCTTTGTGTGATCCTTTAAGACAAGTTACAAAGATCAAGCAAACGTTTCTCAGTCACAGCTCACTTTAAAAGTTCTTCAAAACCCCGAGGTGGGACGCAAAGCTGGAAAAGCTCTTAGTGTAAAATCCACTGTGGTTATCAGTTTAAACGAGTCTTGGAACAATGAGCTGGTGTGTCTAATTAGGCTATATGAAATTGCAAGTATTTTGGGAAAACTGAGTACATATTTATGAAATTGTTGAGGCTCACGGATATAAGGGCATTAAACAAGTATTATTTGTATCCAAGCCCCTGTTCCCTCACGGCAATGAGAACAGCACAATTTTAAATATATAATGTGAAAAGTCACAATGAGATACTGAAGTGAATACATGTTTAGTTGTATCATGTTTCGGTTTGCTGTTTTTGTACAACGCTTACTTTCTCCTTTGAAATCAATCTAAACTGTCCTTTTTTCTAATTCAATACACTCGTACAACTCGACTAACATTAATTCTGCAACGTTTTTGGCCACAAATAACTTTCATGTAAGACCAGCATGCAAAACTATTGTTTGTTTATATAGTTATTTTTATGATTATTATTACTAGTAGTAGTAGGAGTGGTGGTAGTAGTATTGTTGTGGTTTTGTTCTTGTTGTTTGTTGTTGTCATTGCTATTTACAGCTAAATAATAATAATAATAATAATGTTGTTAGCATTATTATTAATTTATGTTGTGCCTTGGGTTGCACATATATGTATGATATGTCTGTAGGGTGTTGTGTGGTGCAAACAAAAAGCACATTTTAGGTCTTGCAAAGCCAATATAAGTTCTAATGTATTCAAAGAACAAAGAGTGGGCTTTGCGCACCTCTCGCAAACCATTTTGCCTATTTGCTTCATTCCCCACAGCCATTGACTTATAACATTCTCAATCACATCTTGGCTTATCCCAGAGTAGTACATTGGTCACACCATCATGTAATTTGCAGTATGAATCTTTACAGTGCTTCCATTGGAAGGTACCAGAGTCTTTTTTGCATTTCAAATGTACAATCAGTCATTACAATTTTTGTCACATTCAATACTTTATCTCACAAATGCACTTTATACTTAAAAATATCCCTTTTTGCTTGTTTTTCACTGTAGCCGCATGACCTTAAGTACACACCCATAAAGGTTAGCGATATAATCAACAAGAGGTGAGATCTTGAGAGACTACAGGCCTGTATCTTGGGGCCAGACCATCTAATCCCCACCAGTCTCATCCTATTGCAGCGTAAATGGTGACTTCCTCTCATCTTCTCACTAAGTCACTGCTATCTGTCAGCCCAACCAGCAGCTCTGTTTCATCCTGCTACATAGCCGATGTTGCTGCTCAGATTACCTGGCAGGTCCTTCCCATCTTGCTGCCGGGCCACTGTTGCTGCTCAACGTGCCTGGGTCTAGGTTATAACTCAAGATGTAATGCAGAACTGTGGCTTTGACAGTGCTTTTTTAGGAGGGAGCTACTACCAGCATGTATTTTTATACAAAGGCACGTTACACTGAAACGTGATTTGTACGCCTGCCTCACAAAGGTTCTCATAGCATAAATCAGATTTGTGCCTGGAAAAGTTGCAGAGTCTGAATGTGCACATTACATATGATTCACAGCGGTACAATTCATGTGTTGATGTCTACATTTGCATAACCCACATATACGTACATTCAAGAACACCAATCGAACTGTCTGAGCAGTGACTGTAGCCAGGGAACTGCAATACAAAATAAGTTACCATGTAAAAATCAGGAACATTTTAATGTCTTCCAAACATGTAGGAATGCATTTCCCACAGTTAAGCCATCACAGAACACATACCAAAACGGATTAGTCATGAGTGATGCAGGAGTACTAGGACTAAGGTAGTGAACCTGGGAGTCCAGTTTTCACAGCATATATGTTGATGTGGTGCCCTGTGTGTCAAAAACATATTGGGCCCAAGTCACAAAAAAGAGTAGTAAATCTGCAGCCATAGATTTACATCTACATACTGATGTGGATTTACTACCTTTTGACATTCCCAATAGTATGCTTTGAAAGCTGCAAAAGGCATACATCTGAATATGCCAGGTGACACCTTCCTCAGAGTCCTATAACCCCGTGCTAAGTTCTTCATGGCAAATACGGTTGCACAGGGTGAATGAAGCCTTGTGCACAAACACAAGGTGTTTTTCTGTGGAGAAAGCCTTTTCCTTAATTCTCTCACCAAATATAGAAGTGATCCACCACTGTTCACATCCTGTAAGGGGAGTTACATCAACCTTTGGCTATACTACATCTCTGACCATGTTCAGGCTCTGAAAAGATAAGGCCAGAATCTGGGAAAGCACATAAGCTTTCAGGTTTGTGTGGGGTTCTCAAACGTCCAAGGCACACCACACCTTCAAATGCCCTCTTCTCAACCCTTACAGGGCTTTATAAATGCAAATTTATCCACACTTGGGTCAGCAATATAAGTGCTTTTGGAAAGCATTTACACACTCCATTAATCACTTTGTGGATTACTTGTAGGCATTAAAATGTAAATTGGCTCATAAACATACATTTACAACTCAGTTTAGCTTTGTGAATTGAGTCCATATTGTATGCACTGTGACCTACGGTCTGCGGTCAGGTCAGGTAAGTAAATGTAAGTTACCAATGTACCTGAATACTATACAGATATGTATTTTCGGTTGTATGTCAGAATATTGCCTATCTAAATATTGTATACTAAACATAATTTACAATATTATCAACTCAATGGGTGAAGATTTTCTGTAATTAACGCCACCTGGGTGATATTTGTATAAACAGTATTTGGAGCACAATAGTTATGTAAGACGATATTCGTCCAATGATAATCTGCTGTCATGCGATGAGTACATTATACATTCTATATTTACTACTTCCATTAAAGGTAATGAACAGAAATCCCATAATAACTATTTTACAGAAAAATGTATACACTGCATAATTTACATCTAAATTGCATACCTTTTGACTCTGGTGCTTAGGAGTCACTTTTCTTATCTAATCATTATGGAAATCATACCAGTATTGATTTGAAGTCAGTGCATGCCTTAAACCATTTGCATTCTTGATGATGGTGTGTATAGATGATCCCTCATAACAGACCGCTGGTTGTTTCTTTTGAACAATCTTCTCTCTGACCCAAAACTCTTTTGAACTTAAATACAGAAGTAAATATATTGAAAATGTCTGTTTACATATGGAAGCAGAATAAGATGTTATTTCAGGATGAATAAAGTGCTATTGGTTTGTGTGTTACTCTTTTATCACAAATTATTTTCAAAAACCTTACTTGAAAAGGGAAGGAAATAGTTTTCCCACCGGCAGACTCTCGAACAGTAGGCTTAGTGATCGATTGGGACAAGTGTATATTTACATAATGTGCACCTCTAAATGCCTCTATATGCCACTTGTTGGTTTGCATCTACCTCAGGAGATGGAAGTTGGAGCCTGTCTACAAGAAGAGACGCTGGTGGGAAAGGTTTTGTAAGTAAGCTCTACACTTCTTTGGTGGGTTTAACAAAGAGAAATGCTTAACTTTTCACATGAAAAACTCTTGAAGAGAAGACTTCCTTGCATAACTCCAGGGCTGTGGCCACTTGGCAAAAAGGGTTGTTGAGAGAGGATCTTTGTCATTGTACTGTAAGTGTAGAGAGTTCTACAGAATATTTGAAAAGCTTGACTGAGTTTAGTTATGCAAAATATTGGCAATTTCCCCAAACTTCTAGCTGTAATGAAAAACCTATAATCTAGATTCCCGGTTCAGGGATACAGTGTGGAATGGGGAACTGCTAACAATACACATCAGAACCTTTAATTTGTGGAACAAAGTTGTGTGCTCACTATCTTTCAATGTATACCCTGCATGTGCTGGTAGATATCCCTATTCCCCACCAAATACGTATTGGCACATGTGCACAATATATTATCCAATTCAATATTATTCTCTTTGGAACAGATCAGTCTTGAAAGGAAACTGGCAAGTATGTGTGGACCAAGAAGTCTATTTTTATTGAATGAACAAAAGAACATACAGACATAGGAATGTTAATATATAATAAACCGTTTGTGTTTATCTTTTTTCATGCTAAAGCTTGACTTTGTCGGTTATGTCAATAGCAAATTTAACTTTTGGTGTGCGAGTGTTAGGTGCCTATCCTATACTAAATGTATCCATGTGCAACTGAAAGGAACCTGTGGAGAAAGATGTTATGTTTGTGATAGGTAATTTCATTTAGTTTGTACAGATTTGGTTTTGGAATTACTCTCTCTGACAATTTGGCCCTATTTTTTCATAATGTATTCTATATAGTTTTACTCTTGCAGTTGTTGTAGAAAGGATGCACAATAGAAAAGGATACGTGATGCTTTCAGACAAGCAAAGGCAGAATTGTCCACAGAATGTAACTTTGAAAATGGCCAACAGAAAACATATTTACTAAGACTGAAGAGGTCAAAATATTCTTCTACAAAAATATAGCGTAAACTATAACAGCTACTTCTATGTTCTCAAGGTAAGTAGATGGGGAGTTACAAATGGTGAATGCATCTTTATCTAGATATAAGTAAGTTTACAGTATAGCGATAGCTGATATAGTGGATGCACAATGTATGTAGGTCAATATTTCAATCACACCACAGTGATATACACCCAATGCAGAAATGTACAGGCCATTATTATTGTTAGTTGGAGCCAACTGTATCAGTGGAGACGTGCACTGTTCATTTTTCAGCTGAATGGCCTCAAATGAATCTTGCTGAATCAGCATCCTCACAAGCATATGAGGGCTTGATTTAGGTAGATACGTGTATGTCCTGCTGAGGACTGTTAGCAAATTTTGGTCGCACATGAGTTAAAATGTAGAACTGGTAATAAAAAAAAGATTTAGCATTTTATATCAAAATGTGTAAGAAAGCTATCAGATAAGAGGAGAATGGAGCTGTGTTTGTAAGAGGACAGAGCTTTCACATAAGGTGCGGCCTTTAAAATATGATGTGTGTTGTTAAATGATGATGTTTAAGTTTCAAAAGTTATAAATGTGGTTGATAAAATGGAAAATATGTAAGTGGTAATAAAATTAATTTGAAACCATCGTAGTGAATGTGAACTTTAACTATCTTTTCAGGTATTACAATATTTCATATATGTTCAAATTATTTTCTGTTAAAAATAAATTGATAGATACATCTAGTTAAAGGGTGCATGGCTGCTTGTCTTTCTGTTTTGTTTGTGCATGTCAATGCATTTATGGATCTCTGGAAAATATCATCTACCACTGTGTGAATCTGTGCTGCTGGCCTACGTTACAGAAACTGCACCTGCAAGTAGGATATGGGGCTTATCCATCACCATATAAAAACTAAAGGAATATGCATTTCCCCACAAAGACAAGGACCTTACTCAATCCTCTCCAGTTGTAGCAGCAAGAGCACTGATGCATAAGGTTTGAATAAGGAGCTAAGCAGTGTAATTATTGCATCATAAAGACACAGATTATGATGTAGTACAGAATATGGAACAAGACTTCAAGAGGCCTGACTCCTCAACATTTTTCCTTTTCTCATCAAAAAGGTTGGAAAAGCACAGAAGGCGGGAATTCCTTTTAAGTCGAGGTGGGGTTTCCAGATGTTACATGTGTCTATTCCCATGACTGCATTCATGTCCCTTCCAGGACGAGAGCAGGATGAGGAGGTGGGTACAACTCCTAGTGCAGCTTCATGTGTCAGGACTTGAGTGTGAGGTCTGTGCTTGGACAACTCTTGGCCTATTGACCTGTCACTATATCCATGTTCTGGTAGCAGCACTTTGACCCCAACTCTTACAATATGAGATTGTTGTCGATGTGCACTTACAAAAGCATCAAGAGTGCAAGGACCGAGAGATTGATCAAATAAACAATGATAAAAGTATAATTTTAAAGGAGGTTCACAACTCAATAACTAGAGAACTCAGTATGTAGGACCTTGCCAACCTCTATTCCACAAAGAATAAAATGGGAGTAGTTTTTTATATGCCTGAGGCACAAGGACCAGAAACCCACAATTCACTTTACTGCTCAGCTATTTGGGATAACAATGGTGTCCTCTACCTTTCCTGCTACATTGGTATAGACTGTACCCTCTAGAATGCTGTGTTTGGTTTTGAAGAGATGTTGTGCTTTCTAGAAGGCTGAAGAGCGCTCAGGCATAAGGACACCCACACTACAGAAAATAAGCATCACTAAGCCATTTTAAGGAACACTTTGCCATAGAGGCTAGCCCTCTGGCACACCAGGAAACATCTTTCTATACTTTTGGCACATTGAGCATTCCCCGGGCATAATAATGAACGCTCTTACAGATTGGGCAACACACTGACATATTTATTACCAACACTGCCTACTGGATATAACTCTGGAATATTGAGAATAATCCTAAGAATATTTGAGAAGGACTCTGGCACAATGAGCCATACCTCAGGCATTTATATCAGTACTTTGTATAATGGGTAGTATAATAACATATTTAACAACACCATATGTTTCTTGTGCAGCAGGCTGGCATGTTAAGCACCATTAGCTAGGAAACTTATTGAAACTTTGGGCTGCACTCTGGCATATTGGGCACTACCACACGCACAGTCAGAATCACTGTAATATATTAAACTGCACTAGCACACAGGGCAGGACTACGTGTATTTAAGAGTGATTTGGCTTTTAGAGCCAATCTCCAGCTCCCCAGTGAGTTGGAGAAGACATCTGGCAATCTGGCAACTGCCCCTTGTATATCAGGTAGTTGTCTTGCATGTATAGATGCGCTTAGGGATGTAGGACAACGATCCTGCACTCCAGGCAGCCTGTTGGCTGCCCTAACCAACACACATATGGGTTTTCAAGAGGGATTTTTTTTTTAAAAGTATGATCTAAATCGGAAAAAGAACAGACCCAGTATGAGCTACTGATCCAAAGAGCGTGATTGTAAAGTTGAAGAAGGTCTGTAGGTGAAGAAGCAATCATGTGAACAGGAACATCCTGATCCATAGTATCTGTCTAAGTCTTACAAAGACCTATAAATGTAACCTTCCTGCTTATAGGCAGGCAATGAAGGTGTCTGCATACAGAAGAGATATGGTCAAATGTTGGTAACCGAGCAGTCTAATCACAAAGGGCCTAATTTAGAGTTTGGAAGTTGGGATACTCTGTCACAAATGTGGCTTTGGTCCCGCCCACCGTATTACAAGTGCCATAGGCCCAATGAACTTGTAATAACAATTTTGATGGAATATCCCATCCATCAAATTCTAAATAAGGCCCTAAGCTTTGAATTCTTGCAAGTTCCCAAGTACTGTGCCCAGCAATTCCAGGTAGTGGCCACTGAGATAGCCTAAGGCTAAATAAGAGAAACATCCTTAAAAACCGCGGCCTCTTTTATCTCATTTTCAACATTTCCTAAGAGGCTCATCATTAATTCCAGTTAGTAATTCTGCGTCCTTCCTGTCAATTACCCCTGGTGAGGTAATGATGTAATCAGTTCGGAATTGAGTGGAGTTTTTCAGACAGTCCATCAGGATGGTCCACAAATTTGATATGCTTGAATGTATGACATTTTGAATGAAATCACAGTGTAAAGTATCTACCTTATGTACAATTCATTGTACCTCATTGGAATTTTGAGAGCTTGACTGAAGACAATGGAGTAGCTCTGGGCTTGTAATGGCTGGTGTAAGTCCTCTGCTCCAACGTTCCATGTTTGTCTTTATGTTTCCCCCTTTTTGATTTAGAACTTTCAACACTTAGTGGGTGGAATGTTCTAATAGCTTTATAGCCGTTCTGCCTTGTGCTGTACCGGTTGGTAAAGGCCCTCTCCCTTATTATAGGCCCAAGCCTTTAGCAACCGACAAAGCCCTCAGCAGTGGTCTATATGGCTATTGTGAATCTTCAAGCATTGTAAGCATTATATCATACACTTTTTCTTTTCTTTAAGCCCATCTCGAGGGTAAAAACGTTTTGAAGCAACTGAAATGTTTACAAGAGAAACTCAGCAAACAAAATAAATAATTAATAACATTGCTTTATGCTCACTGTCCATGGTGAATAATTGCAGCTGTTGGAAAGTGGATTATTGGTAAGGGCAGGTAAGTACCTACACTTAGCAATAGGCCACTAACCTCCAGTTAGGTCTCAATAAATTAAACCTGGCTTGGCAATGAGTGACAAGGCTTAACTTAGGAGACAAATAAGCAATCAAAAATCACAAAACAGTAAACAATTAAAACACCAACTTATAAAAATAGAGTATATTTTTATCTTTAAAATGACACCATGGAATTAAAATGACACCAAAACAAATCAAAATCGGATAAAGGGAGCTGGAGTTATGAATTTTTAAAGAATTAGTGTTTTTTTAGTGCCTAGGAAAAAAAAGTGCCAATCTGTTCATCTGGTCGCACCTCGACCGGGACAAAGTCAAAGTTTAAGGCTGACCGCGATGGAGCCCTGCTCAGCTACAGCCAGCAGGAGGCCTCGGTCAAAGTTTAGTTGTTTTCTTGAAGATTTACTTCAGCAGGACGAAGTCGAAAGCCCAATCGGACCTCCCTCATGCCCTTACTCAGATATGCGTTGTAGGAGCCCTTGGCGAAGATTTCTACATTCGGACTTAGACGATTTTTCAAGGTGAATATCCTTCAACCGGGCCAAACCTGAATCTTGATCCGACGTCCCTGGAGCCCTCTTCGGATACACTGCTAAGGAGATCCCGGTCAACTTTCTACATTTGGATTTAGTCACTTTTTCTGAGATTTTCTTCAGCGGGACAAACCTGCAAGTCAGACCGGGTTACAGTTGAGGCAAGCTGGCTAGAGTTGCTGTGGTGCGTCGGCCCCTCTACGGTGCTTTTTCCAAAACGTTCTCCAATCTTCTCCGAACTTCTGGATCTTCTTCCAGAAGGTCTTTTACAGTTCTTTTGGAGTCCACAGCTCACCCCAAGGTTCCAGAAGCTCTGAGTGGTTCCTTGAGGGGTGCAGACTACAACTCCCAGAATGCGCCTGGCTCAAACTCCAATTTGGCCACTGGACAGTGGTCAGCTGGTCCATTTCTTCCAGATTTGATGCAGGGGACTCTGGTTAGCAATTTTTCACCTGTAGCAAACAGGAAGTCCCTCCTTAAACCAGTTGAAGCCAGGTAAAGTCCTTCTCATAGAGACTCATACAGATTTAAGTGTCTAAGCAGATGTCAAATGGATGGTCATGATTGTGATCATACTGCATGTGGAACTCATTCAGTCCTGAACGCAAAAGAAACAGTTGCTCATAGATGATGCTGAATTAGGTGCAGTGTTGTCCAGGGAGACATTCAGCTTTGTGCCTTCTGAGTAAATAACAGTTTGGAAGCCAAATGACCCAGTGAATTACACCAAGAGCCTAGATTTGGAAAACATAAGCAACAGGGATGAGGCCTGTCAAACCACACACTGCAAGCTGAAGCTGCTGGAATGAAAAGGAGCAAGATTGAGACTCTGGAAGTTGTTCTTAAGGCAGGAGATGAAACGTGGTTTAAGAAACCCAGAGATAGAGATAGCTTTGATTCTGTTCTGGAAGATGCTATGATGGACCATGTCAAACACTGACAAGAGGTTCAGAGCATTACCTCCACCAAGTCACCAGCCTCTGAATAATGGGTAAGGCTCTGCAATAGTGAGGATGCCCTTGCATACTAGGTATCACTTTGGTATACATAGCAGCAGTCAAGCATACTGGTGACGTCTTGGGAATAAACTTCTCAATGATTTATATGACAGAATTGTTTTTGTAATAAAGCTGCAAAATTCCTGTAAAGTTGAAAAATGTTAGGGAGTAATTTTGTGCTGTGACATTGAACCTGAAGATATTGTTCATTATAATTGTAATACTAGATGCTACATGATGGGAAAATGTTCAATACACATATCAAAATCATTCAGGTGTTACTGAGGGGCACTGAAGGCACACGGAAGGTGAACAAGGGCAAAATAAGAAGGACAGTTCCAGATTGAGCTGGTCCCTGACATTTTGTGTATTTCCAAAAGCATTTGGAGTTTGGTGGCAGGCTTACTGGGAAGCAGGAAAATCGCATTGCAGGGACATTATACTTAGTTTCAGATTTTACACATGCAAAACCACAGTAATTCAGCATTAATAGTTATAGTTATCTCAAGAAACTCATGCCCTACAATAACTATAATTTGCTCCTCCACCATACACAGTTTTTTTATCAACAATTTTATTGCAAATGTTGCAGTGATGTTATCAATGATGTCATAAAAAATGTCATGACTGATGTCATATGTGGGGTACTTAACAGTACATGGTGAGGGCATGAGTTATAGTTACCTTAAAGCACGAGTTATAATTTCTTGAGATAAGTATAAAAATCACTGCTGTGTGTGTAAAATATGAACCAAGGTATAATTGTCCCTGTAACCTTTAGGTTTTTTAGTGAATTTCTATGGCGTTTTTAATTTTATTTCGTAACTAGAACATCCGTGTAAACTTCTGTGAATTGCTAGTTTTTTTTTAAGGTAAAGTAATTCTTAACTACCGTGCTTTAATCCAACAGTCGCAGCGCATGGCCTTCGTCTGTGTGCGGTGCTGTGAGTGGGTGTGTGAGTGGCTGTATGGGTTTTTGACTGGGTGTGTGTGTTTTTTTCGGTGTGTAAGTAGGTGTCACAGCGTATGAGTGGATGGATGAGCACCTATGTGAGTGGCTGGGTAGGTCTGTGAGTGGGTATTTGAGTGTTTTTGTGGATCTGTTAGTGGATGTGTGAGTGGTTGTATATATGTGTGAGTGGGGTTGTGAGTGGTTGTGTTGGTGTGTAAGTGTGTGAATAGGTTTGCAAGTGGCTGTGTGGGTCTGTGACTGGGTGTGGTAGTAGTTTTGTGGATCTGTGAGTGGGTGTGTGAGAAAGTTAATGGGTGTGTGAGTGAGTGTTGAGTGGGTCTGTGAGTGCATGTATTTTATTTTTTAATGGGGCCTGGATCCGCTGATCCATCGCAGATTCATACAGGGGGGCCATGCTGAGTGCCGCAGAGGATCTGTGGATCCTGGTGTGCCCCAAGAAACACATTTATGGTGAATTTCTTGTCCATGCGGTGTTCCTAACGTACCCCTCCTTCAGTCCTATACCTCTATCCTGACCCCTTATATCCAATTTCATCTTTATTCTTCCCTCTCTGGACCAAGTGCCAATAGACAAACTGGCAGCCGCAACTTTCATGTCAGGTTGTGGACAACCAATCACGGTATTCCTGTTGGCATGTTCGATCGGCGGGTCCGATAAGCATTCCCAGACATACATAAATCTTTTTTCTTTAATAACTCCAAAACTACAGAAGAGATTTACACCAAATTACAAAAAGAGATATTTCTGGACGAAGATCTATCTTTCTGCTAAATTTGGTGTAATTCTGTCCAGTGGTTTGGTTTGTAGATGTGTCTAAAATCCCTTTGGGGAATTGCATAGGGAAAACACATTTTTGGACCCCCCCCTTTTTTTTCGTGCCTTGTTTGAAGAATCACCCCAAAACTTTCCAGACAGCAGCTAAAGTGAGTGTCAAACTAGTTTTGTGGTGAAGATTCATCAAACACTGCCAAAGTTATTAGCAAAACAAAAGCACTTTTCCCAAGGAAACTAGGGGCCAGATGAATCAAAGTGTTTTGCAATCGCAAACGGCCCTTTCGCAAAAACTGCATTTTGGTATGTCACAAATCCAATTTGCGATTTGGTAACTTGTTACCAAATCGCAAATTGGATCTGCGACTACATACTGATTCGGTATTAGGAAGGGGCGTGTCAAGGGCATCCCTTACTAATACCGAATCGCAGAAGTATGTATGATTGTTTTGTGACCGTGAATGTGGTCGCAAAACAATCGCAGTTATCACCAATTTCAAATTGGTGGTAACCCATTCGCAAAGGGGAAAGGGTCCCCAAGGGACCCCTTACCCTTTGTGATTGCACATGATAACATTTTTTAAGAGCAGGCAGTGGTCCCATGGACCACTTACCTGCTCTTGAAAAATAAAAAGCAAACTTTTAATTTATCATTTTTAAACGCATCCTATTTTCCTTAATGAAAACGGGCTGCATTTAAAAAAAAGATTGCTTTATGGAAAATAAATCACAGACATGGTGGTTTGCTGAGGCCAGCAGGCCACCATCCCTGTGAATGTAGCCATTCGCAATGGCTCGCAAATTGCGACCTACCTCATGAATATTAATGAGATAGGTCCATTTGCGAGCCCTTGCGATTTGCAGTATGAAACTCCTGGAGTTTCATACATTCCAATAGCGATTACTTAATTGTGATTCACCAAAAAATCGCAATTAGGTAATCGCTATTGGATAGAATGATACATCTGGCCCTTGTGTGTGTGTGTGTGTATGTATATATATGTATATACATATATATTTTTATATATATATATATTCACTTAAACAAAACAAAGTTTAGAGGGACGTTATTGCTAGGTTCTGAAATTACTCACACAAAACCAGAGAAATTCAGTAGTTATAGTTAGAGTTATTTCAATTAACTATAAGCAAGCCCTAAGGTAACTATAAGCACAGGATCCACAGTTATCTGATCAGTAATTTTACTGCAGATGTTACAGTGGCATTATCTATGATGTTATCAAAGATGTCATGCATGAGTGTTGTAATTTGTAGGGTAATTAGCAGTTCATGGTGAGGGCGTGAAGCAGAGTCCCAAGATGGCTGCCAACACTTCCTGGTTGAAGTGTTGGCAGCCAATCAGAGCTCTGAAGATCTCCCCACAAGCTTGGTATTATTCATGAAACCTTTGCGCCTCTAGATATCTATATTTCATTTTTCTTTTGCTAGCTGAAAGACTACTGAATGTATTTACACCATAGTACAAAAGGTCTTCTTTCTGGACCAAAGCTACCTTTCTGCCAAATTTGGTGTAACTTTATTCAGAGGTTCTGGCTATAGTTGTATTCAAAATTCCCATGGGAATTATAATGGAAACACCCTTTTTTTACCTCCCTATTTTCTCGGCCCACACTTGATGGATCACCCTGAAACTTCCCATGTACAACAAGATTCTCAGGAACACCTTTTAGGTAAATTTTGTGAAGATTCGTCAAGTGGCGCCAAAGATCTAGGCAAGTCAAAAAATCCTTTTTCTATGGAACCCTGGTCCTAACTATACCCACCTAATGGCAACCGCCAGTAAGTAGGTGATATATATTTTGATATGTATATATATTGATATAGATATATATAGAGAAAAGCCCCTCAGCGTAATATCGCAAAGGAAATAATGCACACAACGTGGCAACGTGGCAGCATCTAAATATGATTGATTCGGCTACATTTCAACCCACAAGGGGTCTTCATCATTGCATAGTTTGCGAAATTAGTCTACGGGACTTTTCTGTATACTGAAATGGGATCTGCACCCGTCTTTCCAGTACCGGCCCTGATTGGTGGACGAGGCCGGCAGAAATGCAGAACTGCTTTGTTTTTATTTTTTTTATATATATATATATATATATATATATATATATATATATATATATATATATACATATATAAATACACACACACACATACATATGTTTATATATATATATATAAATTGCTTAGCATCTAGAACTAGACGTATATATATATATATATATATATATATATATATATATATATATGTACACACACAGATCTGATTGCCTTACAGATTTTTTAGACAATACGTTGCCTATAATAATGAGGTATGGTGGCTCATTTTCCTCTCACTTCAAATTTACAATCGTCTAAATCCTTTAAGAAAATATGCATTGATCTCTGACACAGTCTATAAGGTGCAGGGCTTTAAGTGCATAACTGTATGTCCTTTCCATTGTCAAGCTTCTGCTCAAAGCATGAAATGAAAGCAAGGATTTTAATTTCATCCGAGCCAGAAAATGGAAGTGTGTGAGCAATGCTGCTCTCTTGGCAATACTGCTCTGATTACATAGCCTAAATATTGCAGGAAAAATATGAAAGATTTGCTTAAATCTGAATCGAAATGTCTATTCTTTCATTAGCCACTGAACAAAAAACTCCAGTTTCAGCAATTCACCCCACCAGAAATGTAAAAAAGCTTCTGAATAGTGAGCTTTTTCTGAATGTAGGGATTTACCATAAAGTAGGTTGTCTTGGAACTATTGTAATAATTGTACTTTCCCTACACTTTGCTTAAAATTCCTTTTCATCTCCCGAGTTACTTCTAAGGTGGAAGAAAGAATTATAGTAAAATAATACAGTTCTAGCCTCACCATTCGTTTCAGAAAGAAGAGATATTGTTAGTATTCGGGTATTCATAGTTAACAGACCGGAAGCCTATGTTGA
This sequence comes from Pleurodeles waltl, assembly GCF_031143425.1. NCBI lineage: Eukaryota > Metazoa > Chordata > Amphibia > Caudata > Salamandridae > Pleurodeles > Pleurodeles waltl. Next base: position 937,287,770 of record NC_090445.1, read on the forward strand.
AGTGGCCCTCGGTTAACTTTCTGCTGCATTACGTTCTAATTGGCAGTTAAGTTTAATGGAGGCCTTGTCAGTTTTAAACAGGCCTAAATAGACCGCCGTTATGCGGTGTTTTAGATGAACGTGCGTTAAATATTAATCAAATTCAAACTACCATTGTTATCAGCAATTTGAACGTGTTGCTGTAATTCTCCTTTCATTCTTAAGCAAAGAAAAACATAAAGGTAGTTACTTCCTGTTCAAGCAGACATTGGCAAATGTTTGACTCGTGTTCTTTATGCATAATGCATTCATGTTGACCTATTGTACAAACGAAAGCAACAGTTCGCTTAAAAACAGCGAATAATTCATTTGTAAGAACAGCTTTTTTTAAATCATGTCTCACCCGGTTTGACATTGTAAACTCAAAATCTGCAAGTACTTTATCATGCATGATTGTGAGCCGTTAAGTTTCAATTGCTCTAGGTAGCATGAGCGAAATTGCTAACAAGATTGTACAACCGTTCTGTCAATGGGTTGGTGAGCTTTGGCATATTAAGTTACACATGGTTGCGCCAGATTCCCCTTAGACCATAACACTGGCTCTCAGTCTTTCCTTCGTCTGAAAGGAAATGGTCGCTAATATCTGAGGAAGTATGGAACTCGTCTGGATTAACAAAGTTTGCCACTCCCCGCAACTTCCACAACAATTGCGTGGGAGTCTCAGCAAAACAATGCATAGCCTCAATGCAGTTAAATTTGTTTGTGGGAAAAAAGTCATCTATGCAGTCCCTATTTACAAAACAAAAGTCGTAAACGGGATGTCATACTCAGAAAACTGAAGTGCACATAATAGCTGCTATTATCACAAATAATACAATTAATATGGTTATGAAATACCAGATTTTGTAATGTTTTCATCATCCCACCTCATCAGAAGCTGTATTTTGCAATGAAATATTACACAAAAACAAAAATGGATAGGTGGCGTTCACGTCCGGGGCTTATTTAACAATTTGATACACTAGCGGAATTATAATGTTGATTCACATTCATTGAATTGAATGGCCAAATTTGCAAACCCCTTATCTAGGGCTCTGTCTTTCCAGTTACAAGGAGTAATTTGTTAAAACAAACAAGGGGTTGAGTTGAGTTGAGTATTCACTGTGGAGCAGTGTTTCCCAACCTGTGTTCCGGGAACCCTGGGGGTCCGCAAAGCCTCCTCATGGGGTCTGTCACTACTTAGAAAATAAATAATATTAAAAGATTAATAAAGTGTATATAAAGTGACTAAATGTACATTTGAACATTTTAAAACGTACTGTAAATGTCGAGGACTTTGAAATTGGTGGCTAAAAATTAAATTAGTATCCTCAGATTTGTTCATGGGAGCAGTGCAGGTGCTTCAAACACAATATAGCATGGATGATGTGTGGCTTTTTTAATTTAGAAAAGATCCAACCTCCCTATTGAAATTAAGGGGCATATTTACAAGAAAATGGTGCATCAGCGCTGATGCGCCACATTTCTTAAATCTCCCGGCTCCTCCCTAATGTTATCATGGTAGTGCTGTAGTTACCATACAGTGCACTATAGCACACAGTAGCACAATAGCATCATAATTTTATTGTGGTGCTTTGCTGGATTAGCGCCATAAATTATGGCGCTGGTGGCGCTGGTCCAGCAAAGCACAGGGAGGCCCATAGGTTATTATGGGAGCGTCACTTTAGCACCTGCCCTCAGCAGACATTAAAAATGACAGCCAAAATGGAGCAGTGAAATCTTGTAAATTTCACTACGCCATTTTTTTGGGCCTCCCTGCGTGTGAACGCCCCATTGCATACATAATGCCTGGCGCAGGTATAATGTGGTGCAAGAGGTTATAAAATGGATGCATTGCGCCACTTTGTAAATATGGTACACCGCGGGGGCCTCCTTAAGGCCTCCTCAGTGTAAACAAAAATGACGCTAGGGCGGTGCAAGGAGGCACAAGAGGCCCCTTAATGTTTTTATTTATTTTTTGTATTTATATTTGTTTGCAAATTAAATAAAATGTGTTATCCTTTGTGTATGTGTTTAATGAATGTTTGTTTCTGTATTTTTTGTGTATTGTTTCAAATCATCAACAATGTTTAGACGGGGGTCTCCGGCTTCCAGTAATGACTCAGTGGGGGGTCCCTTGATTCCAATAATGAATCTTGGGGGTCCCCAAGGTTCCAGTAATTATCAAGTGTGAGTCCACAGAAGTCAAAAGTTTGGGAACCACTGCTGTAGAGTTCTTTGCATAACTTGCAAATCTAATCATGACAGGGCAATCTGTTTCTTCAGAGCAAAATAAATATTACTAAGTCTGTGAACTACAATACAATTTTTTAGAGGACCTTTTGGACTTTTTTCAGGAATTGCAATCTAAATAAGGGGTCTCAACGTCTTGTAGAGGAGGAGTATGAACTTTAAAAAATAAAAAAAATCATAATTTTTGTTAGCTAATCTGTCTGAGCATCAGTGACAGCCTCAGGGTATGGACTTGAACCAAAAGCAGACTTTGCAAATTTTGCCAGACCAGGCCTAAACTAAAGGTGGCATGTGAGTGTAGCAAGCAAGCCTGGCCACTGCAAGGTAGGTATAGGAGGCGCAGGGAGTTCCCCCATAAAGACATTTTTGAAAAACATTGAGAATATAGGGGGTTATTCTAACTTTGGAGGAGGTGTTAATCCGTCCCAAAAGTGACGGAAAAGTGATGGATTTACCACCAGCCGTATTACGAGTCCATTATATCCTATGGAACTCCTAATACGGCTGGTGGTATATCTGTCACTTTACCGTCACTTTTGGGACGGATTAACACTCCTCCAAAGTTAGAATAACCCCCATAGTGTGTTTTACATAACACTTTTTGCTATTGGACTGTGTCCAATCATTGAATGGATGAATGAAGACTGGAGACAGGGCTGCATGACTCAATCACTAAATAAGTGGCGAGAAGCTGGTGGATGAATAAAGACTCTTAGCTATGTGGAGCAAATTATCTCATTTCACTGATAAAGGGTGGGTGCTCTGGTTATTATTTGATTTAAAGGATTAAAACATCATCATTGTCAAACATTATGACCATGGGTGCTGATAGAGCGGTCCGTAGTAATAATTTACCTGTATTCGGACGCTCTTTAGGCCGATGAATCTTTTGGCTAAGTGGGACTCTCCGTACTCTATATCGATCAATTGCATCAAATCAATAATCAATAACGAACATAAGTAATACCCTGATCAACATAACACTTGACAATTAATCCAGAATACATTTCGGCGAACCCTGACCTTTCAGTCAGGAATAACCACACCAGTTTATTCAAAGTTAGTGAATTTATTTCCCTATATTAACAAAGCTAGCACAATGTAAATGTGTCTCAACACCAAATGATAAACGTAAATGAACATTAATAGCTGTCCATAGCGGCGAAACAAGTGCAATCTATGCAGCATTTGAATAACAAGGCATTCGATAATGGCAATGCAAATCACTAATACGATAATCTGTAATGAACTAATTGCATACATTTAGTCAGCATAACAAGGTCTCAAATTGCATCGTGCAACAGAAGGAATCCTCATCTGTCCTCAAATTAGCATCGGCATGTGGGACTTCATGCAAAAACAATTTAGCAACATAAATTTGGAAAAGTCCTAGCTAGGGATCTTATCAAAAATCAGCAGTTGGTTACCTAAAAGAAACACAATGCAATTTTACAATTTCCTTTCATATTTACCAATTACGATCAGCATACAAGGAAGTCTTCGTCTCACAGGTACCGTTTCTCGATCAGCATTGGTACCGTTTCGATCGGCATGGGACGGGGCAAAGGGGCAAGGTGGACGGGGCAATTGCCTCACGGCGGCAAGGTAAAACTACTACTTCATGCAAGGGATTAAATCAAAGTTAAAGTCTCTAGGGCCAGAATCATTTAAAGTCTCTTTCTCTCGATTAGAGAAAGCATCAAAGTCTCTTTCAAAATGGCGTCGCAGCAAAGTGGGCCATAATAGCTACGAAGTCTGCAAAATGGCGGGTATCGAGCTGGTAATGGCTGGTAATGTCGGCAAATGGCGGATAATAGCCACTTTCCTCTCGTGCACCTGGGTTTTATAGACAACAGTTCAAATCCAGTAGGGTCTTCCATTGGAGGGTTCATAGGTTAGCTTCAAATTGTCCAATCAAAAACGACAGTTCTCAAGCTTTTACTTAAGCATACATTATCCTTGGAGATGGGTACGCAAGTTGCAACAAACCTGCAGATTGACCTTGGAGTAAAGAGAAAAATATGCCAGGCTGGCACGAAACCTTAAGATAAGCATGTGAACGGTCTCAGTGGAAAAGTACAGCTTCAAGCAAAAATACACGTTTAATAGCACATTGGAAAAATACGAGCATCTAAACCGTGAGACCAGGCAACTAGGCCAAAGCCTCCATTTAAGTCATGCTAAGCTAAAACATTTCTAACGAGCAAATCGTAGCACACGTTTATGATTATATCGGATTAGTGCAATTCTAATACATCACGTTATATAAAGCACGCTTATAAATGTTGGCAAACTACTCTGAGGGCACATTTTGTCCCCGTACAATCTTTATTAGTTCGGTTAAAGTCACACATGATTAATGCAGCACTACGTTTAAGCGCTGATAAATGTAAAACCTTCATTTTCTGCTTCATCAATCCCTCCTCTGATGACTACTTGTCATCACACCAAATCATGCCCACAAATTTTATTCCATTAAAATTCTGTCGGTTCTCTTTTCCTTTTAATTCCCCTAGTTTTCGCTTTGTTTCTTCTGCCATTCTTTTCATTATTTTCTCTTCCTTCCTTCTTTTAATTCTTTCCATAAGCATTATTATTCCCCTTTTTATTCCCCAAATTCCAAATATACAAATTATAACTATTAAAATTCCCTCTATTATTTTTAGCAATATTCCATTCCAAATTCCCCCAATCCAATGTCCCACTGAAGCAAGTCCTTTTCCAACCTTCTCCCACACTCCTGGTTCTTTCAGTTCCTTCAAATCTGCATTCTCTTTTGTTAGATTAGCAAGCATAGTTTTAATCTTCACACTATTGTCGGGAATATACGTACAACAGTGTCGTGCACCAAGCATTTTGCAAACGCCGCCATCCTTTGCTAAAAGAATGTCTAAAGCAAGCCTATTTTGAAGAGTCATAGCTCTTTCCGCTGCAAGTTCAGCATCTATCAGGATTATAGCACCTGAAAACTTTGTCAACATGTTATCCACTATAGTAGACAACTTTCTTATTTTGATGGAATTCAGCACAACTCCCAATGAAGGAATCATGGCTCCAAATATATCTCCTACCACAGCAGCTGCGGTCTCTCTTTTCTGGATACGATGGGATCCAGATGTCTTTTGAATCATCGATAGGTCATCCAGTTGATAAACCTTTGGGAACACTATACCCAAATAACATCTTCCCCACCATCCCTTTGGAAGACGATAATAGGCATTATACCCACAAATGTAATATACACCTGGAATGACAGGGTCAAGTCCGTTCATCATGAATGTCCATTTGGCCTTAAAGATAAACGTATGTTTACACTCACTCGCTCCTACAAAAATGTTGTCATAATAAGATTCACCTCGATATATACAAAATTTCCCTACATGCCAAGCATCTAAAGCTATTCTCCCTTGTGTCTTTATTGCGGCAAAATCATAATTGTCTACTGAAGTCCTCTTATGTAACTCTTTTTCTAATTTCGCCTTCATTTGTGCCCTTCTATCATCTGTGCGATCTAAGAAGCTTATTTCTACTGCAGAGAGCGAGCAGGTAAGATTTTCCCTATGAGCGTGAGCCGTTTCAAAAGGTAGCATTGGCTCGAAAAATTCCCTCATTATTTTAGCATCCCAATCTTTAGCAATCTGGCTTAGCTGCGCTATTATAGGAACATATGCAAAGGTAACATCATAATTTGAGTAAAAATACTGTATGTTAGTTTGTCTATAAAATCTAGACATTACTATACTACATGTAATCCCGTATGTAAGAGGCATGTGGTGATAAGTCACCCCTTCCTTTACTGATGTCGGTATCTGTGTACACACATAACAATCTTTCGCATCCATAGTCTCAACATATTCTGTTAGTAAGCGATAGAAAACATTATACGAAAGTTCTTTCTTATCATGCAAGAGCCTCTCATCTAATTCTAGTCTTTTCAATGCGGTTAGTTCAGTGACAGTAACAGGAGCAAAAGTAGAAGCATAAATTTTCTCATTCTCACCCCCCTTACCATGCATTCCAAGCACAATTGCCATTATTATTAGTACACATGCAATTATCAAGCCTATACACACGTATTTACAATATTTCTTTCTACTGTTTTGCGTCATGATCTGTATAGAATCAGAGAGCTAGAAGCACCTATAAAATTATTTAGCAATTCAGTTACAAAGCTGAACGAGCACAATGTTCACACAGTCTTCTTCAGGAGGCCAGTCACTTATCGGTTAGCAGCATTTGTCTCAATTCGGCAATAACTCAGTCTTTATCGGTTTAGCAAGTGTCTCATCCGGTTTAGCAATGTCTCAGCTGGTTGTTTGTATCACGTTGGATTGTAACAAGCAATATCATTTATCACCCTTTCAATCAACAGAGTCCATAAAACTTTTCTTTTCTATTGGTATCTCTTCTTCTTCGTTCTCGAGGCTTAGAGATACAAACTCGTCAGTCCAATCGTCATGAACTACATATGCCCATTCAGGACCGGAATATCTTCTGTTCGGTATCCTTTTCCTTTTCAATTTTGCTTCTCTTTTCGATTCTGCTTCGCTGGTACTTTCCACCTTTGTCAAGTCTTTTTCTTCACTCGGGGATGGTACCGCGACAGTTACTTCTTTTCTTTTCTCTTTCACTTTTGGCCTTTCTCCGTCATTCAAACTTTCTTCAGTCCTTTGTTTTACTGGTGATATACTTAGTCTCCTCTTTGCACCATGTCCATTTGTTGGACCTGCGATCTTTTCTGCGGAAGCTTGAACCTTTTCGTTCTGTTCTGCCTTGTCCCCTCCTTCTGGGGAATCAATCACGTTCTCTTTTTCTTTTTCTGTATCGTCTGCTTCTGGGAAAGCCCTCCTCTGATCAGGCTCTCCTGCTTTTTCACCTCTTTCGAGCCCTTCGTCACCGTTACTTTCGTCAGGCTCTGTATCACTTTCAGCTGCTTCAGGTTCCTTGTCACCCTCAGCTGCTTCAGGCTCTTTGCTACCCTCAGCTGCTTCAGGTTCTTTGTCACCTTCAGCTGCTTCGTCGCTGTCTGAACTTTCTCCTTGGTCTTCCCCAAGTGAGTTAGTCTCTTCGTCCTCAGAGAATATTTCTCTCTCCTCCGTTCCTGCCTGTTCGCTTTCAGTTCGGTTTTGCTCTGTCTCAGCACTCAGCACTGTTTTATCAGGCACTGGCAGTTTTAGCGCTTCAACTTCCTCATCTGTGGGACACAACACTTTCTTTGTGTGACTGGCGTGAATCCAGTTGGGAACCCCCGCACACTTCACAGCGGTAGTTGTCGTCAGGATCACTTGGAAAGGGCCTTTCCAACGGGGTTCCAGACACGACTTTCTCACGTGCTTCTTTACCACGACCCAGTCACCTGCTTTCAGTGCGTGTCCTGGACCTTGGATCGGTGGTAAGGTGGTTGCTTCCACCTGGTGAGAGAAAGAGCGAACCACGTCAGCCAGACCTTTGCAGTAGTCTAACACCATATCATCTGTAATATTCAAAAGCGCGTTTGCGGGAACTGCAGGAAGTCTCATAGCCCTGCCAATGAGAATTTCGTGCGGAGACAATCCAGTCTTTCTATCAGGGGTGTTTCTCATTGACATTAGCGCCAAGGGCAATGCGTCAGGCCATTTCAAATTTGTCGATGCACATATTTTCGCCATTCTTGATTTCAGTGTACCATTCATCTGCTCCACCAGTCCTGAGGCCTCAGGGCGATAGCTACAATGCAGTTTTTGCTCAATGTTCAGCGCTTCGCAAAGTAACTTTATCACCTCGTTATTGAAGTGACTTCCCCTATCTGATTCTAAAGAGATCGGGAATCCGAAACGTGGTATCAACTCTCTCAGCAATAGCTTTGCAACTGTAAGGCTGTCATTTCTACGTGTGGGGTATGCCTCAATCCAGTGACTAAAAATGCACACAATCACCAACACATACTTCAGACCTCCATACACAGGCATCTCAATGAAGTCTATTTGCATCCTACTAAATGGGCCACTGGCCCTGCCAATGTGGCTGGCGTTCACAACTGTTCCCTTTCCTGGGTTCATCTGCTGGCAAGTGACATATCGATGGCAAACTGCTTCTGCAGCTTGACGAAATCTGGGGTTAAACCAATCAGTTTTGAACAATCTTATCATGGCATCTCTCCCAAGGTGAGCTTGCCCATGATAGAACCGCGCAAGCTGTGATAAGAGACTGTTTGGCAAAACAAATTTTCCCTCATTCGAAACCCATAACTCGTCTGGTCTCTTTATACACTGTGATTTAATCCAGGAATCTCTCTCATCTTCCCTGACGTTATTCTGCAATGCTTTTAGTTCATCTATTGTATCTACGACCTTTAAGGCAAATGCTTCAGCTGGTTCGAGTTCTGGCTCACTTATCGAATTCCATTCATCTCTGAGTAATATACAGTTCAAGGCACAAAATCTTGCGACTTGATCCGCATATGCATTTCCCAGAGAAACATAGTCCTGTCCTTTTGTATGAGCACTGCACTTTACCACTGCAACTTCAGCTGGCATTTGAATGGCATGTAACAATTCCCTTATTCTCTCCCCGTTTTTCACTGGGGATCCTGAAGAAGTCAGGAAACCTCTCTGTGACCATAGTTGTCCAAAGTCGTGCACAATCCCAAACCCGTACTGACTATCAGTGTAAATGGTGACTTTCATCAATGCAGACAGTTGACATGCTCTTGTAAGGGCTACAAGTTCTGCTACTTGTGCAGAATAGACTCCTTGAAGCCACCCCGCTTCCAAGACACCTGTTACAGTACATACAGCATATCCTGCTTTCAAAATCCCCATCCCATCTCTTAGACATGAACCATCAACGAAAACAATTTGGTCATTTTCATCAAGCTTAGTATCTTTAATGTCAGGTCGAGGTTTGGTGCAAAATTCAGTCACCTGAAGGCAGTCATGCTCGACGTCTTCAGCGTTCTCAATTTCAGCAATTTCTCCAGGAAGCAAGGTTGCTGGATTCAGCGTAGTGCACCTTTTCAGCTGCACATTCGGTGAGCCCAGAATTATCGTTTTATACCTTGTGAGTCTTGCTCCGGTCATGTGTTGCGTTCGGGAGCGGGTCAAAAGTATCTCAACTGAGTGAGGGACCATGACTGTTACTGGGTGTCCCATCACTATTCCTTCACTCTGAGTGAGGCTGATACCAACTGCTGCTACGGCGCGCAAACACCCTGGGAGTGCTGCTGCGACCGGATCCAAAGTAGCTGAAAAATACGCTACTGGTCTGTTTATGCCACCATGGGCTTGAGTCAAGACAGACAAAGAACATGCATCACGTTCATGACAAAACAATGTGAAAGGCTTTGTGTAATCAGGCATACCTAAAGCTGGAGCCCTGCACATGCACTCTTTCAATTCAACAAAAGCATCCATCTCATCTCCTTTCAGTTCAATTTGATCCAAGGCATCCTTCTGGGTCAGTTTCAGTAAAGGCTTTGCTAGAGTTGAGAAGTTGGGAATCCACTGGCGACAGTAGCCCACCATTCCCAAAAACTTCCTCACCTCCCTCCTTGTCTTTGGTGGACTCATTTGAAGTACACTTGTTATTCTTTCCTTCATTATTCTCCGTGACCCTTTCTCTATCTGGTGACCCAAGTATTTCACTTTCTTCTGACAGAACTGCAATTTGGAAGGAGACACCTTGTGTCCATTCCTTCCCAAATGGTTCAACAGAGCAATGGTATCGGCTGTGCAGCCACTTTCTGTCTTTGATGCAACCAGTAAGTCATCAATGTACTGTACTAGGGTTGACTCGATGGCAATTCTAATGCTTCCAAATCTTCCTTTAGAATCTGATTGAAGATTGACGGTGACTCAGAAAACCCTTGAGGAATTCAACACCAACTGTACACCCTGTCTAAGAATTTGAAACAGAAGAGGAATTGGCTGTCCTCATGAAGAGGCACAGAAAAGAATGCTTGTGACAAGTCGATGACTGAGAACCACTCGGCATCGCAAGGAACTTGAAACATTATCACAGCTGGATTTGGTACGACAGGGCAACATTTGACTATGATGTCGTTTATTTTCCTCAAGTCCTGTACGAGTCGGACCTTTCCACTCGGCTTTATTAGTCCCATGATTGGTGAATTACATGGACTGCTTAACACTTCTTTCAGTACTCCCTGTTTTACAAATTCGTCAATGAGTTGGGCAACTTTCATGAGGGTGTCTTGTGCCATGTGGTATTGTGGGGTCTGGGGAAAGATTGCATTGGGCTTTACAGTCACTTTCACTGGTTCCACTCCTTTCATCAATCCCACCTCTTTCCCTGTCATATCCCACACTTCCTTTCCGACTGTTTCCCGTAATTCGGCTGGAATATCTTCTTCAGTTATCATCGGGAAAAGACAAATCAGAGGATACTCTTCATCGACAGTTTCCATCTCGTCCCCTTCTACACTGTCCTCTTCTTCCCCATCACTGCTCGTCTGAATTTTAATTCCCTCGTTCGAACACATAATCGAACATCCCAATTTGCACAATAGGTCTCTCCCTAACAGTGCTATCGGGCTTGAGTCACATACCACAAATTTATGTAACCCTTGATAGTTACCAATGCTGACTGGTACTGGATCTGTAATTGGGTTTGTCAGGTGCCTGTTTGCTACTCCCACCACTTGAACTGTCCTCCCTGAGAGTGGCAAATGTGGTACTTCACTGCTCTTAACAGTTGAACGTGTGGCTCCTGTGTCAACCAAGAATGAAATACGATGACCCATTACTCTTCCCTCTACGTACGGACCCTTTTGATCAACTTCCAAGGATGCTGCAAGCACACAATCTCCTTCCTCTCCTGAACTTTCACTCTCCCATACATTGTTTATTCCACTCTCACTGTGTAGTGGGAACTGTTATACGGTGCCATTTGTACTCATTACCTGACCCGAGACCTGTGGAGGAACCATCACTTGCTGCTGACTCATTGGTGCCAAAGGTATTTGCATTTGCTGATTAGGTACCATGGGAAACTGCTGTTGCATTGGCTGCATTTGCGTCACCTGCATACAAGGCATCTGCATCTGCTGCGGCTGCATAGGTTGTAATCCCTGCAACTGATTTACGGTCTGAAAATTTGGGCTTGGACCTCTCATTTTCGGTCCCCTCATTGTCTGAAATGCATTGACATCATTGTTTTGCTGACCAACACCTGCACCTGCACCTGCACCTTCCTGCACCACCATCGGGCACTCGCGTTTCCAATGACCGACAATTCCGCACACGTGACACGGCATCACCTTCTTCATTGCCTGCACACCAGTCACAACAGTGTTCAAATCCGGACCATTATTCGCAAAACCTCCTCTGCCTCTGCCTCTGGCCTGTGGCTGAAACGCCATATTTCCCTGCAACTGCGGCTGCGTTTGCGGTACCTGCTGTTGGAACCCTTGCATCCCTTGCAAACCTTGCAGACCTGTCTGAGCTGCCTTAAGCTGCATCATCATCACCTTCTCTTTCAATCTTTTCTGTTTCACCTCAATTTCGTCGCTACAGTATTTCGCATAATTCAACACCTCATCAATAGGTTTCGACTGCCAACAAATCAAATGCGACTTTATCATCTGACTTATTTCTGGTCTCAGCCCTTCCACAAACCTAAATACAAAATGAAGCATGTCCTTCGCCTCTATTGTCTCCGTGCCACTGTAGTTCTTGAACGCCTTCAACAACCTCTCAGAGTAACTATGAATCGACTCTTTAGCCTCTTGGGCAGTTCGATCGATCTTCTGCCAATCCACATTTTTCGCGGCCACTTTCGTCTTCAAATGCTCAATCACCTTGTAGTACAAGCTCATCACCATAGGTGATGGTGCACCTGTATCCCTGTCTCTCTCTGGTTCACTTGTCGGCCAACCTATAGCTCTTTTGCAATCCTCCCACAAGTCTGCCGGAACCACAATCTCAAAGAGGGTGTTCAGGTCTTCCCAGAGACATTTTGCAAGCTTCACAAACCTATCAGTCTGTTGATACCATTCAATCGGTTTCTCTCTCAATTTGGGAAAATCATCCGTAAAAGACTGAATGTCGCTTCTGTGCCATGGTACATGTATTAATTTTCCCCCTGCTGTCTCCCTCATTGGTAACATAGTTACTGTATCACTACTCTGTGGTCTTTTCTCATTGTGCTCTGTAGCGCTGTCCCTCCTCTTTTCCTTTCTCTTTACCCACCTGCTTTCCCACTTGTCTAAGCACCTCCACACTTGTGCACTCTGCAGCAATTCTCTAAGGTGCGCCTTCATGCCTGCTGACCTCATGTGTTCAAAATCTGTGGTCCCAAAATCCAATCTATAGCTCCTGCTCAAGTGTTTTGTCTTGTCTATGTCAACCCCGTTTTTGTCAGCTATTTCCTGCAAACTTTTATGTACCTTATTCACTTCTTTCGTGATCCTTGGGCATAGGTATCTCAGCTCTTCTTCCGAGTAGGACTCTAACCTATTCACACCCATAGTCCCTTCCACCAATTCTTGTGCTTCCATGTTCAACCTCATCCTATTCATATAATCTTCTCCCTTCCCACTGTCTGAGCTTTGTGTGGAATTCAAACTGTTGAACCACTGTGTCAGCTGTTGCGCATTCAACCCCATCAGTGTAGCGTTCACATCGACTGCCATTGATGGTTGCGGCAGCTTTTCAGTGTTCGATGACAGAGGTATTATCAGTGGGGGACTCGACCTCACCAGTGTCGACTGAGCACATATGGGGCTAAACTCCATCAAGGATCCGGGTCCAGTTGGTTGAACCGCTATCGGAGTTATCCCTGGAGTATTTTCTATGCACCTTCTTTCTGTCCCACTCTGCAGCATTGATCCCTGACCGCTCATGCCTAAGTTAGGCTGACTATACAAAGGTACCGGTGGACCTACAGTAATGGGTAATGATATCGCATCTGGGTTTTGTCCATTTCCCACGTTCTGAGGCACGTTCATTCCCACGCTATGGGTCATCATTGCCGGCATGCCCATCTGGCTCCCCGTCATCTGAGCATGTGCTGTTCCCCCCTGCATCTGCTTTTGAGGCATCAAAAACTGGGTTGATTCAGCTTGTGCCAATGTTGGGTTGTGACCATTCTGTATTCCCATTACAGTCGGGTCTAGAACCATTCCCGTACTGTTGTCACTGCTGTAATATCTTGGGACCTGCGGTTGATAGTTTTCTGCTGGTTTCAACATGGGCACATCTGGATATATTCTCCTCACCTGCGGCACCTGCGGGGTGAACAGTAAACTCGGGTCCTTAGACCCCGATGATGCTCCTGAACTCTGAGTTTCGCTGTTCTGTACCGGTGCCGGAGGGGCAGAACTGGTACTTGGACCTTGTCCATTCTCCGCATAAGGCGGTGGATGGTCGTTCAGCAATTGCATTATTAACTCCTCATCCTCCAACTCCTCTTCTCTTCTCAACTTTTCCTCGTCCTCTCTATCCTCGGAACACCTCCTGTTTGTCTTACAGGTAGCCTTCTTACCTGTCTCCTCTTCTTCCTTAGTAATTGCGGGGAACAATTTTATCCCCTGCAATACATCTGACCTCCACACCTTCTGTGCATTATCCCACCTAGCGTCCGCTAGTGTCTTTTCTACCTTCCTTATCCTTGTTTCGAACTTATTTTTCTGTTGCTGTCTAGCCATTAATTCCCAAATCGCTAGAGCCTCAAACTGGGCTGGCCTTGGAGGCACCTTCATGTCATACATCGTGAATCTCAAATTCTCCAGAATCCTTATATTGAATGTCCCGTGGATCGGGAATGCTACGCTCCCATGTTTCTCTGTCAACTTGTGCCATTGCTTTAGCCAAAGGCACGGAGCTACCCCCCTTTCCTCCATTACAATGTAAGCCGGTGTGCCTTCGGGCGGCCTCTCCTCTCCTACACTCGCTTTAATGTAAGACTCCCCCTTCATCGCACTCTTGAATGCTTTAAAAAATTTCATTTTCTCGTCTTTTATTTCACAAAGTTTGTAATCAATAGGTGACTTTAATTCCCGGAATACTCTTCACCTGCCTTTCCCCTTCCAATCGAGCCCCACGGACTGCGTCCAATCCGTGCGCGGCCCTTCTCTGCAACCAACCTATCCCAGCGCGGCTCCTAGTGACGTCACACTCACACACACTGCGGCTGACAAAGCCTCGCGGCTAGTCCTCCTTCACTCAGCTCCTCTGGTAACAACTTCCTGCATGTATCGCGAGCTACCAAAAATAAAACAGATCTGTCGGTTTACTACAGGAAGGGTAGCACAATCGCTTCAGGACCTTAGGGATTTTTCACTAGCCTCGGCAGTTATTCCATCTTTCTCGGTCCCCACGTTCGCAAGCAAATCTGACCCGCAGACCTACTCTCAACTTGTCAATGATCTATTCTAGTGCACTTAGAATTTTGTCAAAGCCCGAAGTCGAAGTTTCTTTCACTCCCTAACACACGTACCGACTCGTTGACCACGCCCGATCAACCTACTAAACCGCCCAGACCACAACATAAAACAGCATACTCCGGAGTCTCTTGACCTCGCAGGGCCCGTCTCAACAACAACAACCACGTGGACCTTTTTATGCACGAAGCGCCACACGCACATGAAGTTCGACGACTTCCCTACTCTCATACTCGGAGTCGCACCTCCGCTATCTTCTATGAAGTTCGACGACTTCTCTACTTCTACACTCGGAGTCGCACCTCCGCTATCCTCTAAAAGAAAAATCCTCGCAACCTTTTCACACAATCTGCGGCAATAAGCTGTGCAAGCGCAAAACCCTAACTTCTCTCATACCATCACTAGTACCGCCAACGCTGATTCCACACCTCCATTCTCTTCATTCGCAAGCTCCAAGATCCCAGGAAAGTCGCGGTGGACCTAGCCCATCATCATCCTGTCAATCTATTTTACCCAAGAAAAATCTAATTCAACTTCTCGAATGGGGTCTCAAAGGGCGTAACCGTTAATTCAACACCATGTACTTTAAAAGTACGGGGTCCCAAAAGACGAAACCGTCCTCTGCTACCATCTACTGATAGAGCGGTCCGTAGTAATAATTTACCTGTATTCGGACGCTCTTTAGGCCGATGAATCATTTGGCTAAGTGGGACTCTCCGTACTCTACATCGATCATTTGCATCAAATCAATAATCAATAACGAACATAAGCAATACCCTGATCAACATAACACTTGACAATTAATCCAGAATACATTTCGGCGAACCCTGACCTTTCAGTCAGGAATAACCACACCAGTTTATTCAAAGTTAGTGAATTTATTTCCCTATATTAACAAAGCTAGCACAATGTAAATGTGTCTCAACACCAAATGATAAACGTAAATGAACATTAATAGCTGTCCATAGCGGCGAAACAAGTGCAATCTATGCAGCATTTGAATAACAAGGCATTCGATAATGGCAATGCAAATCACTAATACGATAATCTGTAATGAACTAATTGCATACATTTAGTCAGCATAACAAGGTCTCAAATTGCATCGTGCAACAGAAGGAATCCTCATCTGTCCTCAAATTAGCATCGGCATGTGGGACTTCATGCAAAAACAATTTAGCAACATAAATTTGGAAAAGTCCTAGCTAGGGATCTTATCAAAAATCAGCAGTTGGTTACCTAAAAGAAACACAATGCAATTTTACAATTTCCTTTCATATTTACCAATTACGATCAGCATACAAGGAAGTCTTCGTCTCACAGGTACCGTTTCTCGATCAGCATTGGTACCGTTTCGATCGGCATGGGACGGGGCAAAGGGGCAAGGTGGACGGGGCAATTGCCTCACGGCGGCAAGGTAAAACTACTACTTCATGCAAGGGATTAAATCAAAGTTAAAGTCTCTAGGGCCAGAATCATTTAAAGTCTCTTTCTCTCGATTAGAGAAAGCATCAAAGTCTCTTTCAAAATGGCGTCGCAGCAAAGTGGGCCATAATAGCTACGAAGTCTGCAAAATGGCGGGTATCGAGCTGGTAATGGCTGGTAATGTCGGCAAATGGCGGATAATAGCCACTTTCCTCTCGTGCACCTGGGTTTTATAGACAACAGTTCAAATCCAGTAGGGTCTTCCATTGGAGGGTTCATAGGTTAGCTTCAAATTGTCCAATCAAAAACGACAGTTCTCAAGCTTTTACTTAAGCATACATTATCCTTGGAGATGGGTACGCAAGTTGCAACATTTTATACCAATTAACTCACTTTCAGAGCTTCCATTGTCCGCATCTGCAGATTGACCTTGGAGTAAAGAGAAAAATATGCCAGGCTGGCACGAAACCTTAAGATAAGCATGTGAACGGTCTCAGCGGAAAAGTACAGCTTCAAGCAAAAATACACGTTTAATAGCACATTGGAAAAATACGAGCATCTAAACCGTGAGACCAGGCAACTAGGCCAAAGCCTCCATTTAAGTCATGCTAAGCTAAAACATTTCTAACGAGCAAATCGTAGCACACGTTTATGATTATATCGGATTAGTGCAATTCTAATACATCACGTTATATAAAGCACGCTTATAAATGTTGGCAAACTACTCTGAGGGCACATTTTGTCCCCGTACAATCTTTATTAGTTCGGTTAAAGTCACACATGATTAATGCAGCACTACGTTTAAGCGCTAATAAATGTAAAACCTTCATTTTCTGCTTCATCAGTGCTTATGGAAAATGCATGTATTTAACACAATGCACTGATTTTGTGTATCAAATAATTAAACACAAGGCATTATAGTCCTGGTCTCTTGATACACCTCCGTAAACAAATTGTTGTCCAGAGATTTTCATTTTTTATTTGTGTTTTTGTATCATTAGAGAAGTAATTTAGCTTGGGTAGACATTGCTAATTCTGGCCAACATTGTTAAAAATGGTGCCTGTGTTACAGTACTGTTTCAGGAACCATGAGACCCATATACCTAATTTTAGTGTCAAAACATAGGTTAGGGGGGTCAAGTTGTCTTATAGAGACAGAAAATAACTCATCAGAGCAAACTTCTTACCATTTTCCATAATGGTGCCTCTATAATGATTAGTTTTAGCCATCATATTGGTAATTTATTTTAATAATGTTTTTGTTTTCAGGTTTTCCATTGATTCAAATTCATAAACATGAGTGAAGCAGGTCCCAGCAAAGGATCTTTACCTCCTGACAGAGAGTTTCTCACTACATAATCTGGGGACTCATTCAACAATGAAAAATGTGGCATATTCCAAACTAATCCAAAAGAAACGTTAACATCCACTGTGGCTGGACAGTAGAGAGTTCAAGATGCTGCAGAAATTGGCAGGACAAAGTTCACAAAAGATTGAAACTGATGGATGAAGAGGGTCAAATATTTTATCAATGTAACAACAAGTGGTGCACGTCGTATAGAATGAAAAAATGCCTGGAAAAAATTAATCACAAAATAGCAGAAACCAGTGAATCACAACAGGAATCTGAGTCTTCTGAGAAAGTGATGACTAACAAAACCAATGCCCACCCACTTAGAAGTTTGATGGCTACCACTTCGTCCACCTCCACCAACTACATTAAGGGTCTGATTACGACCTTGGCGGAGAAGAATACTATGGGCCAGATGTAAGAATCTGGCCCATTGCGATTCTGTAATTGCGATTTTTAAGAAATCGCAATTACCGAATTGCAAAGGGCCATGTATCACATTTGCGAGTCGGTAATTGCGATTTCTTAAAAATCGCAAATGCAATTACCGAATCGCAAATTGCAATACTGGCCCCATTCGAAGCTATGTTGGCCCATAGCTGCAAATTTTTTGCATTTCCTAAATTGCGATTTCTGAAACAGAAATCGCAATTTGGGAAATGCAAAGGGCCAGGGTGCTGGGGGCCTAAGGCCCCCTCTCCTGCACCCCAATTATTTTTTTTTTGGACATGTAAAGTACAAACATGCCAAAAGGGCATGTGTGCTTTACATATTTAATTTAAAAATGCAGTTTTACTGCATTTTTTAATTTTGCACCAGGTTACCACCTAGTTGCAGGTCATGGTATTTTGCAAGTGCAAAATACCATTCTGCGAAAAATCGCAATTTGCGATTTTTTGCAGAATTGCTTTGTGACCTGGATTTTGCGAATCGCAAAATGCGATTCACAAAATCCAGGTCGCAACACAGAAAATCGCAATTTTTGCGATTTTCATTTTTTGGTCTGCGAATGCATTTGATGCATTGCAGACCACGATTTTGCACTCGCAAACGGCCGATTTAGCTGTTTGCGAGTGCTAAATCAGTTGATACATCTGGCCCCAAATCCCAAATCTGACAGATAGCCCATCTACTGCGTTACAAGTTTCATAGCATATAATGGGGGTGGTGCAGGCAGGGCACAGGGGGCCTTTGCGGGCCAGCCACCAACTGGGCTAGGCAGGTGGTCGCCTGATGGTCACTCCTGCACTGAGGTTCGGTTCCTTCTGGTCCTGGGGGCTGCGGGTGCAGTGCTTGGTCCAGGCGTCAGGTTCCTTGTGACAGGCAGTCGCGGTCAGGTGGAGCCTCTAGATTCTCTCTGCATGCGTCGCTGTCCGGATCCAAGGGGGGTCGTCTCGGGTTACTCACGAGGTCACAGTTGCCTGGGAGACCTCCCTGTAGTGTTGGTTCTCTGGAGCTCGAGCCAGGGACGTCGGGTGCAGAGGGTGATGTCTCACGCTTCTGGCGGAAAGAGTGAGGTCTTTAAAAGTTGCAAGAAGTTGCTGGAGTTGAACAGAGCTGCTGTTCACAGGTGTTTCTTGGTCCTTTGGTTCAGAGGTCTCTGGTCCCTGTTGGATGTGTCGCTATTGCAGTTTTCTTCGAGCCAGGAGACAGGCCGGTAGGGCTGGAGCCAAAGCAGTTTTCGTCTCCGTCGTCTCTGCAGGGCTTTCAGGTCAGCAGTCCTTCTTCTTGTTTCAGGTTGTAGGAATCTGATTTCCTGGGTTCTGGGGTGTCCCTAAATACTGAATTTAGGGGTGTGTTTAGGTCTGGTGGGCAGTAGCCAATGGCTACTGTCCTGGAGGGTGGCTACACCCTCTTTGTGCCTCCTCCCTGAGGGGAAGGGGGCACATCCCTAATCCTAATGAGGGAATCCTCCAATCTCAAGATGGAGGATTTCTAAAGGCAGGGGTCACCCTCAGCTCAGGACACCTTAGGGGCTGTCCTGACTGGTGGGTGACTCCTCCTTGTTTTTCTCATTATCTCCTCCAGCCTTGCCGCCAAAAGTGGGGCCAGTGGCCGGAGGGGGCGGGCATCTCCACTAGCTGGAATGCCCTGGGGTTCTGTACCAAAAGGCAAGTGCCTTTGAGGCTCACTGCCAGGTGTTACAGTTCCTGCAGGGGGGAGGTGAGAAGTACCTCTACCCAGTACAGGCTTTGTTCCTGATCACAGAGTGGCAAAGGCACTCTCCCCATGTGGCCAGAAACTCGTCTGGTTGTGGCAGGCTGGCAGAAACTGGTCAGCCTAGCACTAGGAGTCGGAATGGTATTCAGGGGACATCTCTAAGATGCCCTCTGGGTGCATTTTACAATAAATTCCACACTGGCATCAGTGTGCATGTATTGTGCTGAGAAGTTTGATACCAAACTTTCCAGATTTCAGTGTAGACATTATGGAACAGTGGAGTTTGCATTTGACAAACTCCCAGACCATATACTCTTTATAGCTACCCTGCACTTACAATGTCTAAGGTTTTGCTTAGATACAGTAGGGGCACATAGTGCTCATGCACATAGTGCTCATGCACATATGCCCACTCCTGTGGTACAGTGCACCCTGCCTTAGGGCTGTAAGGCCTGCTAGCGGGGTGACTTACCTATGCCACAGGCAGTGTGAGGTTGGCATGGCACTCTGAGGGGAGTGCCATGTCAACTTACTAATTTTTCTCCCCACCAGCACACACAAGCTGTGAGGCAGTGTGCATGTTCTGAGTGAGGGGTCCCCAGGGCGGCATAAGATATGCTGCAGCCCTTAGAGACCTTCCCTGCATCAGGGCCCTTGGTGCCAGGGGTACCATTTACAAGGGACTTATCTGGGTGCCAGGGCTGTGCCAATTGTGGAAGCAAAGGTACAGTTTAGGGAAAGAACACTGGTGCTGGGGCCTGGTTAGCAGGGTCCCAGCACACTTTCAATCATAACTGGCATCAGCAAAATAAAAAAAGTCAGGGGGTAACCATGCCAAGGAAGCATTTCCTTACAAATCATCACTGAAACACATCCACCATTTAAAAAAAATTTCACCCAGAAAAATTCGACCCGGATCAGCAATGTCTCCCCAAGCTAAATTACTTCTCTAATGATCCAAAAACACAATTCAACAATTGTTTTACGGAGGTATATGAGGGGGCCGGGATTATTAAGCTTTGATCCTGAATGGAACAGTGAATGAGATAACCATGTGGTGCACAAAAAACTTGCATCAATCCCAGCTTCCACCTAACCTCATTGGGTGATCTCAGGCAATTATTATTTTTCCACAGTGTCTTTTTCCTTCACATGAGACTCCTTTTCCTTCATGATCACATGAGACCACCTTTAGATACATCATATCAGGGCACTCTGCACAAGAGCAAAATACTATAATGTTACTCCATAAATATCAACACCCTAGGCCAGGTATATGGCATTAATCACAGCTGTCTTCTTGGTTCACTAATGGCATAGTCATAAGGAGGATTAAGGATTAAGGAGGCATGAATGTTTCCAAATTCATATTACAATCTGTCACTTCTAAAGATTGCAACTCAAGGCAATGGTATAATTTAATATTCTAAACTGAAATGCATTGTAAAGATAACATTATAAGGAAATACAATATTTTGAATTTGAAGAGTCTTTATCATGTTTGTACTGGACTACCAAAGCTAAGCAAGAATAGACACCCTCCTCACCAAAATCCTGTCTCGTTCTTCTTCAGACTTTGATAAGTTCTTCCACTCAAAAATCCATCTCCTCATTATAACTTTTACTCTCTCAGCCCATACTCTCATATCTATTTGTCAACATATTTCAGTTTTTCTTTGTTCTCCTCTATTTTTGATTATAAGCTTCACTTTTTAAATAGGTGGTCCAATTCTGCAACAGCTCCATTGTGATCCTGTCTCTGCCAAAACTATTACCACACTCTATTCTTTCTTCTCCTCTGTCTTTCTGCTTTTTGAAATATTTATATCACATCTTGTTCCTACCTTCTTTCCTTTATATATGTTTTATTCTACCACTCCTTAAACATTCTACTCAAGACCCAATAGTTCCTTCTAAGTTACCCTCTATACCTCTTCTCTTGCATTCTAAGCTCCTAAAACTCACTGAACACCACCAAGTCCCTCCTTTACCTGACCCCATAACTCTACACACCCCTCCCTAGTCCAAATATCTACCTGCCCACTCAACAGAACTTGTGCTTCCTACTGTCTTAAACCATCAGCCTTTTCCTCATTATTATAAACATTCTTGTCTTTTCATGTTCTTTGACTTGTCTGCTACATGTGTTCCAGTGGAGCTCTCTATCTGATTGTCACTTTCTTTCTTTTCACACTGCACTTTTGTGGTTCGACTCGTATTTTCCTGGTTCCGCATACTCATTTACTTGGGATATTTCTTCTACAGAACAGTTTTCTTTTTTTTACACAGTTCCCTAGTGGTTAGTCCTTGCCCCCTTCTCTTTTCAATTAACATTTCTCTGGTGTCTGAGATCATTGCGTCCTTCAATCTTCCTTACGATACTTATGCAGAGAATTCTCACCTTGCTAGCATCTTCTTCTTCCTCACTACTATTTAAGATTACACCCTCTTCCTTTTAGCCAGCTAAATCCTGGATACCTTCTTACAGGTTATATCTCCACCCCTCCAAGGCAGAAACTCCTTTTTTCCCTCTAGCTCCTCCATTCTGCTTGTCCCACCTTCTGTGTTTTTTGTAACCTAGTTCTTCCTTATTCTCTCTCACTAGTAATCTGTGCATTTTCTTTTATATGTGTTCTCTTGGAATGGTCTACAATTTCTTCCTTCTGTCATTTTCAACTGCGTAATATCACAAGATTCTATCCCTCCTGAGATTCCAGGCCACTCTTATTCTCACTCTATTTTATGCTCTCTTAACTATTATACTGTTGTTGCCATCTAAAACTTCTTAAAGGGACTTTTTAGTACCAATATTTGATGTTTTGTGTGCAATTCATAAAAATATACTTTTTGCAATACAATTTGTTACATATATGTTGATGTCCAACTAACTGTATCAGACAAATGAAGAAAAACATGCAGATCCCAATTTCAAATATCTGGGCATTTTGTTTGTAATGCAGTAGTGGTTTGTTATGAACTATGCACTTACTTTATATGAGCCTTAGATCCTCACCTGGTTAGTTTCTAGAAAGCTCTCTGGATAGCGTTCAACAAGGCTCTCTTAAATTGTAAGGCCTATAACCTGTCTGTCACAATATGTAATAAAATTCTCACACGGGCAAATCTATTACTTTAATTTTCATTTTTCCATGGGTTGCTTTACTGTCATGATTTAGAGTATGACAGGCCAGAAAGTGGAATAATGTGGATGTGGTGTCCGGCACCTGAAATAAATATGTTCCCAATACCGAAATGTCATTCATGCACAAGTTACTCCGGGTGAAAATATTCAGGGAAAATAACTTTGTGCATCCCGGAGTTTGAATTTGGACACATAGTTTATGCTGAAGTCTGGATTTACTTGGTTTTGGAATTATGCTGTTAGAGATTATTACAAATTAATGTCCCGGTTTAGAATTTAATGGACGAGTTACTCCATCACAAATGTGACATATGTAACATCCACCTTATTGCAAGTGCATTTTAACAAGCGTCATAGAATATAATGCCCATGTAATAAGGAAGATGGGATATCCACCACATTTGTGATGAAGTAACCGATCCAACAAATTTTAAATCAGGCCCTAAAGGAGAGAATGGAGCGACATTGCTTATTATTTCTTTCTGGATTTCTCAGTTGTTTTCAGCTACTTCATTAACAACGGGTGCTCTTTCTATCTGTAGCAACAGCATGGACTATAGCTGGGAGCAGCAGGAGAGTTTAATCACTATCCAGGGTGTTCTGGGTGCCTGTAGTGCATATGAGGAATAATGCTCTTTTCAACTGAGTTAAATATTGTTTTTCTGTCAAGCCAAATGTTTCCACGCTGCATAGGAACTGATAACTTTGTTTCTTTCATCTGGATGGTTTTAATCTGCTATAGTGGCAGCCAACCCTTTTTATAAAGGGTGCAGGCTCATTTATATTTTGCTCATGTTTTGTTATTGGTACTAAAAAGGTTACTGAGGTCAAAAGCTGGTAAGTACGAAGGCTATATTTTAATTTTCCCATTCGTAGTATAGCTATTGTAAATGCCATTTAAAGATTCTGTTGTCTGTCCTTTTCCTGTGCATTTATAGGCACAAACAAGTACTATCACAGAATTGATTACGACCTTGGTGGAGGGGATTACTCCATCATAAACATGACGGATATCCCACCTGCTGTATTAAAAGTTCTATTATATCCTGTGGAACTTGTAATACAGCATAAGGGATTTTTGTCACATTTCTGTCTGAGTAATCCCCTTTGCCAAGGTCGTAATCCCCCCTGACAATCCCCTCAGGGCCTCATTTGGAGTTTGGCATTTCCACCAACAGGACTGCCAAAGCTGTGGGGAGTGATGGCATCCGCTCCTATCTTAACATTTCAATAGAATCTTCCCGCAGTCAGACTAGCAGGAACAGTGATATGAGATAGCACTCTGCTCCTTTAAAGGAACTGAGAGCTATCTCGTAGCACAGAACAGGCCGAACACCACCCTCAGAATTCACACTGTCTGCTGAGCAGACAGTGCACATTCTTATGGTGCTCTGGGGCCCCTGTAGTGCCCATGCCTTGGGCATGTTTAGCGCAGGGGACCCCCGGTGATCCCCAGCACACCCTCACCCCCAGCCTTTCCATGCCGGTCAGACCGCCATAGAAAGGCTGGCAGTGATGAGAGCTGTAATCAGCCAGGCAGCACTGAGTTCAGCACTGCACTGGCTGAGTACAACTCTGACCACCCGTCAGGTTTGTAATTGGGCGGTCGGACCACCTGGAGTGCGGCGGTCTAACCGTCAATGCAAGTGTGGCGGTCCTCGGACCACCACACTCATATAGAAGCCCTGAGTGTTCTCCACTAACATGGACACTTAGAGCCTCATTACGAGTATGGCAGTTATAAGACCACCACAACCGCAGTGGTGGTCTTACTGCTGCAACCCGGACGGTAAAGACTGACGCATTACGAGGACGACAGTGTGAACCACCCAGCCTGCCGGTGCAGTTGCACCAGCATGGCCACAGTGAGACCCTCTGGGCCGGCATGGGGTCTCACACCGCTAGCCATATTAGAAGGCAGCATACAGCCAGGCTTTTCCTAGTGGTGGCCCCGCCATAAAAAGCCTGGCAGTAACACACCCGGCGACAGGAATCTCAATTCCTGTCACCGTCACACGCCCTTCCACACGTCCACACACATGCAGACACCCCCCCTACATATCCACACACACAAGCAGACACCCCCACCCATCCACACACTTGCAAACAACCCCCCACCCAACCGCAGATATCCATACAAACACCCCCACCTGCTCTCACACTGACATACACACACCCCCACGAGCACTCACAAATATGCACCCCCCACAATCATTCACACCCCTACCCCCTTTGCATTCATGCACAGCCCCACCCCCTCCAGGCATGCATACATTCAGACACTCCCCCCTCTGCATACGCATACATGCACACATCCCCCCTTATTCGCACACTTGCACACACACACACTCATCTTCACAGTTGAACACATCCACGAACTTGCACACAGACACCCCCACTCACTCGCAGACCTGCACAAATGCACCCTCACTCGCATGCTTCCCAACACACACACCTACTCACCCGCACCCAGACACACCCTCTGCCCTCTGCATACATGCAGAAACACACCCCAACCACACGCATATATCCAGACACCCCACTCGCTCTCTCACAAACACGCACTCAGACACCCCCATTTGCACACATACACAAACTCAGACACCCCCATTCGCACACATACACTCACTCAGACAGATAAGCCCACCCCTCTGCATACAAACACACATGCACTCGCACCCAACACCCCCCCACTTCCATTCGGACACATACACCTCCAAGCACACATACATACACACACGCACTCACGTACAACCATTCTGCTACACACACACACACACACATGCACCCAACACCCCCCCTTCGGACGGTCCACTTGCCTATGTCGGTGAGGTGGTCGTCCAGGAGGGGATGTCCTGGTGACTTACACCACCAGCACCGCATCGCAGTACAGGAAACATCCATATTATGCATCGTAATACGGCAGGCCGACTCCTGTTGACATGGCGGTGCAGGCAGTGGTACCGCCTCTTCTTCCTCCGTCGGCCAGGCCAACGGGGTCAGAAATCCTAAGCAAGTCCAAATATGGCAGTCTGTTGGAGGCAGTGGCTTTGGCGGTCTTGCAAAAAGATTGCCAAAGTCGTAATGAGGGCCTTAGAGATGGAATGTTTGCCTCCTAAGCCTCTTTAACTCTCCAGGGAGACATGGATGAGATGTCGAGTCCTACCTAGCTGGATGGAGCTGGTGTACGGTTGCATCAGAGTACAGTACAACACAGTTATCACAGTTTCAATAACGATTGTGCCATAATAGTGAGCATATGTGAAAATACAATTCTTTCATAATCCTTTAAAAGATCTTTGAGGGAGAAAGAATAGTGAAATGTACAAAAGCACCGCAAACACTATTTAAAATAAAACAGTGAGAAAGCACAGTATAGTCATGAAAAATGGTCTCTGGATCTAAAACATCAGATACCGCAGAAGATCACTTAATAATCACAAACACCAGATCACTCTTGACTAGTATTTTAAATATGGAGCACAGTACCATAACAGTGGAATCGTTTAAGGTAATGTTCTAAAATATCCACTGTTCCTAATCTCTCCCCGATCCTAAACACAATATTTTGAAATCAGGATTGCACTTCTTCAGCGAAAACGAAAATGCTTTGTTTATGGCTTTCAAACCTTTACTGCTTGTGATCCTACTCACAGCAAATACCACTTAGTCCAAAACAAGAAGAAATAAGGTGGCAATATGAATAGAGTGTACCAGTAACCTGCGAGTTAATAGGAAGTGCATCTGAGCTCAGAAAAGAGGGTTACAGTTTCCAGGAAGATAATCACATCCGCCGGTTAGGGTTTGGCGTGGCGGTCCATTAATATGAGAACATCCCATTAAAAATAAACCTTTCACCAGCTGTCATTTTAATCTTTACCTTTAAAGGTTGTAATGAACACTTTACTAAGTTCGAAAAATATCATAATTTCTGTATTTATTTTCAATTTACTAATTGGGAATAGCTCTAAATTATTCTCTGGGTTGGTTAAATTGCTATAAATCACGTACCCAATCCTCCTTTGTTTTTTGGTCTTGAAACGTTTTATTCCAAGGTTATTAATTTTATTTATTTGGAAGCCACATAAAATACCATGTGATGTAGTTGTGCTTTGCCACTATTCACCTTCCTTCAAAGTATAGTGTAGATGTTAACACAATTTGTGATCGGCCACATCATTTCCGTGCTTATATTTTCTTTGGTTAATTACTTTTTGTAATCACGCCTGCAAAGGATCTCTTTTTTCCTTACCCTGGCAATTGTGGTATGGAGGATCGTGCATCTTGGCATGAACAATCTTCCTCATGGTGAATTTTGAAATCTTGGTTTTGATATTTTTTATAAGTATTCTGTAACATGGGCTCTAGCCAGCTTCTCTTTCCAGTCTATCACCCCAAATCGATTTTTTTTATAAAGCTTGGGGTTTATTTAGGAAATACAGTTTTGTTTGTTCATTTTTTTTTTTTTTATCATTTGTAAGGTACATTAAACTTTGATCCAAGCATTTTTTAACGCACCAAGACATCAAGACAAAAAATAAGAAGGGGTTACACCTAAAATGGAAAAAAGGTACACTAGCACAGTACAGTAAAAACAGAAGGCCATAAGTAAAGCACTATTTTATATAGGTGTCTGAGAACGAAAGTTAAATGGAAATTGCTTTGTAATGAACTGGCCTTCAAGAGAGTTCTAAAGCCATAGAAAATGGTAGCATACATAAATGTGTTAGGAGAAGGATTCAAAAACTCGATTTTCTCAGTGCTTGGAGTTTCTCGGTGAGTGAATAGTAGCTCGTCAAAACATCACCTCACATTATGCATATTTTGCAGTGATGTAGCCATAATGCTTTAGTAAAGGATTATTTGTTGAATGAAATATCTTGTGGGTTTATGCATCCAATGGGCAGGACTGGAAGTGGATTCAAGTATCATGCATTGAGAGGTGCACAGTCCAGCATAAACTTGTAAAGATCCTCATGAAGGTGCAGTACAATATGTGACTGGTCTGCATAAGGATGATGTTAAAAATTGGGTCTTTGGTAGGCAGAAGGCTGCTCCCTGTCCAAGCAAGGACCCTAACTCCAGTCAGTGTAAAAGACAAACACACCTGGTTAACCCCCACTCACTCCCTTGGTAGCTTGGCACCAGCAGGCAGGCTTAACTCAGGAGCAATGTGTAAAATATCTGTACCAACACACACAGTAAAAACACTACAAAATTGACACCACATCAGTTTAGAAAAATAGGTAATATTTATCTAAATCAAACAAGAGCAAAATGACCAAAATACAACATACACAAGTTAAATTATGAATTTTCAAAAGAATAAGAGTCTCACTCCATAGTGAACAGTGGAAATGATGATTTTGCACAAAGTACCTGGTTAGCGTCAAAAATAAAGCTGCACGGGTACGCGTGCTTCGGAAAAGGCAGCGATGCATCGCTTCCTTCCTCGCAAGGGAGGCCGTGCATCATTCCTTCTCTGATCGGGTTGGCGATGCATCATTTTTCTTCCTCCCAAGAGAGCGATGTGTAGGCTTGTCATCCACTTCCATTGGCCCCAGATGAGCAGACAATCAGATGCACATTCTAGGTCTTGCCAGACTTGTCAGGCAAGTGGCAAGAGTGGGAGAAAATGCAAGGCTCCCCTCCAACCTTTTCCAGTGGTTAGTGCCCCCTTTGAAAGGGTTGGTATTGACATTGTGGGGCCTCTGGATCCCAAGACAGCCATGAGCAACAGGTTTATCCTGGTCTTGGTGGACAATGCCACCCGGTACCCAGAAGCCATTCCGCTGAAGTCAATCACCTCACCTACCCTGTGGTGGGACGTGCATTGATGGGGGGTTTTACCTTCATGGGGTTCCCCAAGGAAGTAGTATCTGATAGGGGTACCAACTTCATATCTACTTATATGAAGTCTCTGTGGCAGGAGTGTAGGGTAGTTCATAGGTTCACCACTACTTACTACTCCCAAAGCAATGGTCTGGTTGAAAGGTTCAACCGCACCTTAAAGGGCATGATCATCGGCCTCTTACCATGCCTTCTGTTCGCCTACATGGAGGTGGCTCAAAAAGGGCTTGAATTTAGTCCTCTTGAGTTGCTGTGATCTCATTTTCAGGGGGTTGGGGTCCTATATGAATACCCCTTTCTGCCTTTGAAGTAGGCCTACTTCAAAGGAAAGTCTCTGTTGTTCACAAGATCCTGCTTTGCCCAGGACGGGCCCCAGACACACCAGGGGTTGGAGTCTGCATTGTGAGAGGGCAGGCACAGCCCATTCAGGTGTAGGTGATCACTCCTCCCTCCACTCCAGCATAGAGGGCTCATCGGGATATGCAGGCTACACCTCAGCTCCCTTGGTCTCACTGTCTAGAGGGGATTCAGCCCAACTGTGTAACTGACCAAGGCAGGCAATCAACAAACAGGCAGAGTCACAGAATGGTTTAAGCAAGAAAATGCCTACTTTCTAAAAGTGGTATTTTCAAACTAACAATCTAAAAACCAACTTCACTAAAATATGTATTTTTACATTGTGAGTTCAGAGACCCCAGACTCCACATTTCTATCTGCTCTCAAAGGGAATCTACATGTTAATAATATTTAAAGGCAGCCCCCATGTTAACCTATGGGAGAAACAGGCCTTGCAACAGTGAAGACTGAATTTAGCAGTATTTCGCTGACATGTAAAACACATCAGTACATGTCCCACCTTTAACATACACTACACCCGGCCCATGGGCCATCTGGTCCAGAACTTCCTCTCTGACAGTTGTGAAAACGGATGACAGACTGAAGACAACAATTGGTTACAATCCAGGTAGGCCTAGATTTGGGCAGCTAATCTGCCTCCATGATTTTAGAATACATTTTAATGTTGAAATTGACAGATAATATGCTGGAACTGTTGGATCTAATGATGGCTTCTTCAATGGAGCAATGAGGAGAGTATATGTTTATTTGGAGGGAGGTTTTGATTTTTAATTAAAGATAGTCTGATGGCAACCAAATAACCAGTTTTAGATACTCTATAGGTAAGATATTGGTTTGGAATACTGATGGGTGCTTTCAGCCAACTCCGATTGACAACGTCTGATGCAGACTTCGAGAAAAAAAAGATGGGAAGCTAGAATTTCTCCAGGTTAGGTGGCAGTGGTGATGGGATAAAGTCACTTTGGAAATGATAGCAATGTGGTATAATTGCAAACACGGCAACAACACTGGACTGCACGGAAAACCTGAGGCCATTAACACCAGCAAGAATCGGCTGGTAGCTTTGCAGCTTTAATAGTGGAAAAGCATGCAGACACCTTGTTGCTATTAACTTTTGAAGACGAAATGGTGGTTGAATCATGATTACGTGGTGCGTAGGCATAACTACTAATTTGTGGCATTACCGCACATTTTATGACCCTGTGTAGAATGAGAGCAGTGGTGTTTTCTTAAAGCTATTTATCACATTTTAAGTTCCTGTCGCGCTTGATGATCAACCAAAATAAATATTTGGTAACTGGAGAAAGTATGCAATTACATGAAAAGTATAACAGTGCGGGTGGTTCAGTGGCCTTCCTTGGCTGCCAGAGCTGGATTAATGTGTTTCCATTTTGTAATAAACAACCACTTGATTTCACTAGGCTCTTCGACACAGTGTGTGGTTTCAGCACTTAGTGACGGTTCCATGTTGAACGCATTTGGCATGGCTCAAACCCTGAAACAGAACGGCAGGTCGTCTTTCTCATTTCCATAAAATATGAATGATATCTGCAATACGAATGTGTGCTTTTCATCCTAGAGTACACCACCATGAAAGGGCGAAAATGACTTCCAGGTTAGACTCACCGTTTTAGTTACCATAACAACTCTTAGAGGAGGGAAAACAACGAGAACTTGCTGCACAATGTTCGTTCCCCTCACACTGCTTCGTGTATTAACAAGAAATAGTTATACCTCACAAATTAGGCCACGCGCGCCCCACAGCTGACGGCGTGGTGGTAAATTATCTGACCAAGCAGATAAACATTCTAACGCAGCAGTTGTACACAATTAGTGTGCAGACCTACCGGTGCGCCACGTGAAAGTGGTAAACAGGAATCATTTAGTCACGCCCACATGCAATGGTTCATTAATCCAAATTAAATCAGGGAACATGATCAGGGAGAAAAAGAAAAGCAACGAGACAGCTGGTAGAACTGGCGGACACAGCTTGAGAACAATTTGATTCGTGCAGGGGTTGGCGATAAATTTTTTGAAAAAGCATCACCCAAAGCCATGTAACCCTATTAGCAGGTTGCATCAAGCATGCCATGGATGCTGCCATTGCTATATTTTCTTCATTCCGGTGAGCTCCTTAACAGTTGCTAGAGATATTCACGTTGCTGTGGTAACTGGAGGCCACTCAGCGCATCCAGAAAGTTGGAGCGCAACACAATATGTTTAAACTCGTCAGAGTAGCGCCTGTTCCTGAAAGACCACTTAATCATGGTCAAACCTTATCAGGGTACTGATTTAGGGGCAATATCACATTATGAATTAATTGGGGGCGCTCGTGCTCCTGCCTTCACCTCACATGATATTGGTCTTTAGTATGCGTGTGTCATTTTTCAATGTCAGGATGGGAAACCTGTCTGTTCAAGTTTGTTCATAGTACTGGCCGCGCATTGCCTCACTTTCAACAAGCTACCAAATAGATCACTTTATGAACTTAAATCATTTGATGTATATCAGATGTGCTTTTTTCTTCTGCATGTGACCAACAGCATAGCTTTGGGTCATTTCATTTATCATGGCGGTGAGCACATCCATCCTGCTGCTCCCTAGAGTGTCATATTATTGTTGCTTTTAGTGGTTGAGGTTTTCGCCTCTGAGCCTATTTTACTTTTTTATTTCCGGCACAGTAGCTTGGTCTGTTTGAGAGGAACTGATTGTTGAGTGTAGCCGGGTGCAGGACTTCTTCCCATTAATTTAAGCAGTCATTGGACTCCAGGGACCTGCAGAAATGACAGAGGAGCCGGAAGTCGGCCTGTATGTTGATGGTGAATTATCTCTGGAAGAGCTGCATCAGACCTACAGGGCACCTTTCACAAGATGCACCAAAGTGCCTGTCTCATAGTATAAAGTCGTATCTAGTAAACAGGAATGGATTTGCTAAAGAAGCTATCCTGGCCCAGCTGAGATGTTATTGCAAATTAAAGGCGAGGCTGGTAGCCTTAACTATGGCATCCAGTATGTCCGTACCTTACGAGGATGAGTTAATTTGTAAGGTATGGGGTTACATTTTCTGCGAGATTATTTTGTGTCTCAGACGTTTTACAGTATGCTTTATCTCTGCTGCAGTGCCAGGTGTGACCTGTAGAACTAGAGAATATAATGCTACCATGATCAACTTCCACTAACTATGAATTGTAAACTCTGGGTTTTCTCTCCCTCCAAGTTATTCTAGAGTATTATTTCTAGATCTATATTTACCGACATGGATGAGTAGAGAATTGGATGTGGGTAAAGTTGATCTATCAGAGACTAGCTGGCCTAATCACACTGGTCTCAATGGAGGATACAACTGTAAAGTTTAGAACATATGAGGAACTTTGCCTTTGTGAACAAAAGCTTAAGACCCATAAAGACCTTAAATTGTCAGTAAATGAAATAGTGTTCCTACAGAAACAGCAGGGGAGGGGGCTATCAAAAGGCTGCTACTGCCTAACCTTCAATGAGGCACGCAAATGTAATTAAAGTTAATTTATTTTTGGCAATTGTTACTGGATAGCTCTGTAAGCTTTGAATCTCATGGCTCTGCAGCGTCATCTACCTTTGTACATATGCAGAAACGCTACACATAGTGCTCACCCTGAATCCAACCTGTGCACCCCAGTGAAACCACAGCTTTCTGTGATACAGCTGATGTGCGGTGAATACACTCAACTGAGATGGGTTCTGCAAAATAAACTATCACCTATCACCTGAGGGTGCTGCATGCAGGTCATTATTCTGAGGAAGATAATGGATGTTGGAGCGCACTTGCACCAGCACCATGATTTCAGATCTGCATCCACTTCTGTTTTTTATGCTTCGTTCATACTCAGTTGATAATCTTCTATGAGAGCAGAAGTTATGTAATGAATTGACCTAGTGCACTAATGATTCAGAAGCTTTAAACAAATCGATATTTGCACGGACGTCTGATAATTCTATTTTGGGACTATTGTACAGGTCAAATGAACTCTTTCACATTACGTGTGGGAGCCATGATGAAGTGGCCCTGGTCTTTACTCTACATTGGCAATGATAGCTCACAATTGGGGTAGTGGGACTGTATAATGTATGCTGTTTTGGTCCATCAAATTTCAGTGTATTGGGGGTTTTCTTTGATACTATGGATGACATAGATGACGGAGTTTTATGATGAAGATCTGTTAAACCAACATAATTTTATTCAGATTATTAAATTGCTTGGCACCCCGACTAGTACTACAGAAAGTGAGGGGATGGTATCAGCATGCCTTCTGTGGTTTGGACCCAGATTTAATGTTGACTTGGTGTCGAACAAGTGTAGCTCTTGCAGTTGCAGGAGAACCTTTTGCACTGTTGGAGGTGGCAACTAAAGTGGATGGTTGAAGGTTTTGACGTTACTACGGTCAAATTCTTATTCATATATTAAGCTGCTGCACTCATGTCTTATATGAATGAATACTTTATTTAAGAGTAATCTGGCGTAGAGCGGACATCTGTTCATGAAATAAGGAAATTGCTGCCTGCTGTAAGTGCAACAGCATGAAACCGCCAGGGAGTGTGCATATGTTTATGAATACTGTACTAAGCAACTCATCAAGATATTCGCCTTCGTTAACGAAGCAACATTTTCCTCGAAATCCAAAATTGATTTAGAAGCCTGTGATTGATGTTTTAAGTAGTTTGTTTGAGGTTAGGCGAGCCTTTCATAAGCTACAGTGGATACACTGAGCCTCATTCACAAACTGCACTTTTGGGTATGTTTACACTTTTGAGTAGGTTCACTACTTTTTGGTATTCATAAACTGCACTTTAGTAGTAATTTACACTTTTGTAGTAACTTACTGAGTTTGTAGTAAATTCAGTACTACACATAGCAACCACTGGTACTGCAGCACCCTCCTATAGAAAATACTGAGGGGAGGGGCTCAAAAAGCCCATAAGAAATGATGTTAAGTTATTTAAAATAAAATATAAATAAATATAAACTAATTTTTAAAAATACATCAAAATAGTATACATGTATCATTTAATTACAAAACTGTTAATAACCTATTTTGAATTTAAAACCTTTAATATTTTAAAACACAGAATGTATTTAGAACACTTATTTGGTTTTGAGATAAATGTTTCAATAATATTATTTCATTGCTTTATTTATATTTCTGTGTTTTCTATTGCTGTGGTTTAAGTTGAATAATTGCAGACTTATTGGTTGGAGACATTCAATGTGTGATCACCCAAATCTTCAAAGATGGAGCAGTTTCAGGAAGGCCAATCCCAGTGTTCTGCTCATATCCACAGGATTCCACCGCTGGCCCACATTGGTTCCTGGTTCTCCTATGCCATCTGAAAAATCCCCTGTTGCTCATGTGCATATATGGAGTACTTTAGTCCTAACAACTGTACTGAGGGGTTTTCCTTTTGGCAGAGACTACATATTAAATCTAGTAGAGTAACTGCAATTAAATATATAGTTCAATTGATGTGTGAGTTGATGTAACTTCAATGTGATATCACTGTTTTTACCCAACATCCAATTTAATACTGCAATGGTGAAATGGCAATCACAGAAGACACTTTCACTCCCAGCTAGGACTTTTCTTAATCGAAGTTTTGTTTTAAGTGCTAGATGGTACCCTTTTCATAGTCATCTTTTCAGAGGAGGGTTTTGTTTATCAACAGAATTTTGAGTCTATTTGCAGCAGGATCTAGTTATGTGAGTGGGTTGGGTTTCTTTAGAATGTGAAGTAACTATGCATCTGGAAATCATCTATGATTTACTGCTTGTCAAAGTAATGGTACTGAGTAGATATGCTCATCCTCTCTGTTAGCTGTCTAATATGGTATGCTCAACACCTGTGCAGCCCTTCCATTTGGATTCCTGTGAGAGCAAGAATAATTTATAAATCTATCCAATGATGATAACTTACATCTGTTCTCTGTGATATTGTGAGTGTGTACTCATGAACAATTTTGAAGAAGTTAAAGTGTCATGAATACCTTCACTATTTCTTTTGGGTTCTGGAAGGTTGGTGACTGTTTGTTCCATTCCATTTGAAAAAGAAAGGTATTCCCTTTTTTAATTGCAAGGTTAAGCTCCAGTTTCAAAACCAATCTACTTCAAGTAAGCACTGAGGTTCACACTCATTCCCTGACCCAAGTAGATATCTTGAGCCAGGGCTAACGATGTACAACACTATTACAGTAGTACAAAATATATATTTTGATGTCTTATTTTATTTTTCAGTTACAGATCCAATCACTATGATATTGCACTAACTCACAATAACTTGTGGGGATTGTAGTTTATTATTTCTCCCAAAAACAGTTTGAAGCTGATTTTCAATACTTCACTGTTGATTCCTTAACACAAATATTTGGAGTATATGCATCAGTTCATACTAAATGTATGTATCACATTTTCATTGCATATCATTTTAAGTATCAACACATGCAAAGCTTAATTTCATTATTTTTTAAATTTATTAATCCTCTCCTCCAGAGGTCTGGTCTTTTCCATATCAGGTATGCCTTTTCTCATGGATTGCTCTTTTGCCATGTCAGTACATTGTACGTAGACCTGCTGATGCGGCAATTGCTCTTTCATATTATCATCTTTTCAACACATCTTGAGCAGCATTCAGTAGGGAATTCTCCATTTAATGCTCAAGCAATGGTGATATGAAGTCGATGAGAAGCTATTGCCCATCAAGGATTTTAAAAAAAGACTAGTTTGTAGCTGACACTCAATGAGCTACAATTTCAATTCCAGGTACTTAGATTTGAAATTGGAAACACCGGAGTCCTATTCTAAGCTAGGCATTTTAAAAAAAATACAACAAGCAATAGCTCTACTGGGGCTTGAGAAGCCATGATTAGTACTATGTCAACTCAATACATTTGTACTGTATAAAGAAAAGGACTATGAGGGCCTCCACACTTAGTTTCTCTTTATGTGATTGCTTTAGTGACATTTAGGCATATAACAGTTGTAGGAAAACCATGGATATGGGGAAGATATATAGCTGCACCAAGCTGTTTGAGAAAACCATGTGACACTCTGAGTTATCAATGTGTGTCTTCTACAATGATCTTAGATGTTTAATATCTTTGAGTCTCAATTTGTTAAAGGGATAGGACAAAACCCAAATTTGGGTTTATTATCTTTGTTTAGAAGCAGTCAGGTGTTCACACTGTCCCTTGATCTTCTAATTACTGCTTCAGATAGTATCTTTTGAAAACCTTTGATTGTATAGTCAGACTGGTATATTGGTAATTAATACCAGGTAGTGCTTTCACAGCCTAATTTCCAAGCCTCCAGAGGCTGGAGACTTTTGAATGTGCAAGACTGCATACTGCATTATTAATTCTGCTTTATTATTTGCAAGAGCTATGATCTCCTCATTCTAGTCTCAAAACTTTCTTCTTCACTGATTTGTTTTGGAGGTTGATATGTTCTAAAAGAGAAGAGCCTGCAGTTTTTTATATATACTGTTAGAAATGGGGTTTCTGGTTGGCTAAGGTATGCACCTCAGCCAGGCAGAACCTACCCACTCTAGTCAGGGCTTGGGAGTTACACGTCCAAGATAACCCCTGCTCACCCCCTTGGTAGCTTGGCACGAGCAGTCAGGCTTAACCTGGAGGCAATGTGTAAAGCGTTTGCACAACACACAACACACGTGACGCAAAATGTACACCACAAAGTAAACACAACACTGAGCTATGTAAAAATAACCTGTATTGCACAAAACATAATTAGACCAACATTACACGTAAATAATACCCTGCTACCTTAGCAGTTGTCAGAAGGTTACACAAGTTACTAATACTCTGCAAGAATATGCAGTTGTCACATTAGAACACGTAAGTACTCAGGATTCTGCCACAAAAGCAGTAGTCAGGAATTATAGTAAAAGGTATATGCATTTGTCATGAACAATTCCTAAATACCCATGAAAGGAATATTAGAGAATATACCACAAGTTATATAAATACACATCAGCTAGGCATGCCTAGAAAAGGAACATTAGCACATATATGTATCACCAGGAAACAAGTAGAAAATAGCAAACATCTGTAAGTTTGTATTAGGTTCCTAGAGCCTAGATTTTCTAAAGAGTACCTGTTTCCAGTGGATTAGGGCACTTCCAGTGCCTA
The DNA here is from genome assembly GCF_031143425.1 of Pleurodeles waltl. Lineage (NCBI taxonomy): Eukaryota > Metazoa > Chordata > Amphibia > Caudata > Salamandridae > Pleurodeles > Pleurodeles waltl. The sequence goes on from NC_090445.1 coordinate 937,324,874, forward strand.
AAGGTAGAGGGCACTCGGTGCTCCGGCGCACAAAACGGGGGCCACGCAATGTCTTGGAGGGAAGAGGGGCGGTTGGCACCCTCTCTTCCTGAACGGGCCCCTCCGGGGGCCTCCGTTCTGGGTGGAGGCCTGCCTCGGCCTCCGCACACCCTGTCCGTGGGGTGGGGGGCCGGGTGCGGCCCACTAAACAATTCTGGGGGCCAAGGTGGGAAGGGACCTCCGTCGAGGTCTCCCTTCCCGATTTTTGATGAATGAAATGCCCCGAAAAAGGAAAGGAGCGTCCCGCTCCTGTCGCAGCAACCGGGGAAGGGGGCACTCCCTGCACCTCCCCCGAGTCCTGCCGCGCTTGTAGACTAAAACTCGGACCCCTCCGGGGGCCCGAGGGAACACTTGCCCGCACCCGATGTGGTGCGCGAGTGAGGGAGGCTTCCTGGGGAATCAAAGGTGACTGGTGCCCCGGGGGCGCTCCCGGAAGCTGGAGGTGCCTCTGAGGCGCCGAGAGGAGCACGCTTGCTCCGAATCCTTTGTTATTGTGCCCCGGGGGCACTAGAAACAGTGAGAACCCGGCGCTGAAGGACAATAAAAAGCCCAGGTTGCGGCGGTGATCCTAGGCAGCCGAGCGCAGCGCTTTTTACAGCGCTAAAGGCACCTTGCAGCCAGGGCTTTCCAACAATTTTAAGTTTCCCAATATAGCGCTTTGTACAGCTCTTAAGCAAACGCTGGAGAGATCAGTGCAGGGGTCAGGGGCACAGCACCCTGCCCCTGGGAGTAATCAAGAGTCAAAGGAAGCACAGGGCTGGAGGGCCCAACTACAGGCCAGCACAAGGGATGCAGATGGTGGCAGTTCCTCCTAGTGACCAGGCAGGTCACAGGTCAGCACTTCAGTAGCATTTCAAGGTGGTTTCCTGGTGAGTCCATTCATCAGCGTCGTGTGTCCAGTTTCCAATTCCAAGAATGTTCAAATTGTGGGGAAAATTCCCTGGTACTTTTGGTCAGTTTTTACAGTGTTTCACAATGGTAGGGAGAGGAGGTTCCAGCCAGTTACAACTGGTTCTGGGAGTGCCCCCTCTCTCCTTTCAGCACAGGCTCCAAACATCGGTGGGGGGTTAACGACCCTATTGTGTGAGGCCAGGGCACAGTCTTTACAAATGCAGGTGTGCCCCGCCTCTCCCTTCTCTCAGCCCAGGAAGGCTTTACAATATGTAGATGCACCTCTGTGTCACCTCCACCCTCCCTGTGTTCAGGCTGTCTGAGAAGTATGCACAAAACCCCAACTGTCAGTCTGCCCAGACGTTGATTGGAGACAAGCTGCAAAACACCAAAGTTATAAGTACAGATAAATGCGCACTTTCTAGAAGTGGCATTTCTGTGATAGTAATAAAAAATACACCTACAGCAGTAAGTAGCATTTCTTACCACTGTCACAACCATACCAAACATGCCTACGCTACCCCTCATGAATCAGACAATACCCCTTACACATAAGGCAGGGCATTTCTAATGCAATCCTATGAGAGGGCAGCACTCACAGTAGTGAGACACCAGTTAGGCTGTTTGTCACTACCAGGACAGGCCACGCAACATGGCACATGTCCTGCCTTCTACATACATGGCACCCTGCCCAGATGGCTAGCTAGGGCGTACCTTAGGGGTGACTTACATGTAGTAAAAGAGGAGTTCTGGGCCTGGCAAGTAAATTTAGATGCCAGGTCCCTGTGGCAGGAAACTGCGCACACAGGCTCTGCGCTAGCAGGCCTTAATTAGGTTTGACAGGCTACTTCAGTGGGTGGCGCAAGCCGCGCTGCAGGCCCCCTAGTAGCATTTAATTTACAGGCCCTGGTTATAGGGATACCACTTTACAAGGGACTTATAGGTAAATTAAATATGCCAATCAGGTATAATCCAATCATACCAAATTTGTAAGAGAGAGCACATGCACTTTAGCACTGGTTAGCAGTGAAAAAGTGCTCAGAGTCAAAACACCAGCCAACAAAGGTCAGAAAAATAAGGAGGCAAAACAAAAAGTCTGGGGAATGACCCTGTAAAAGGGCCAGGTCCAACATATACTTGCATAGTATTTAATATAGTTCCTTTAAGGTATTCATATTAACTTGGCTATCTTTGATGTTCTTTGTCAAGGGTTATTTTTAATTGTTTTTCTTCTTGTTGCGAAATTAAAATGGCAGTTTTCAAAATATATCAGCATCTCTCTTTTGACTTGTTACCACTTTCAAATATTCTTTCCTACTCTTAAAAGAGATTTTCTTCTTGATAGTTCTTGCTAGAGATTCTTGATAATGTGTGCATTCTAAAGGATATTGGCACTAATCGTTGTCGCTCCTATGAATTAATACCATTTGGGGTTTTCCTCAATCAATGCTGAACAGGAACAATTGAGCAAAGTCACATTTAAATTGTAGGTTCTGCTAAGAGGAATCATTTAACATTTGGTAGATGCAATGCCCACTTCAGGTTTACTCCGGTGGATCCCCAACTTGCTCTGCAGAAGCAAATCTTTGACAGAGCGGTCAATTCACCACAGGTCCATAATATCATAGTGAGCTCATCCCACTTTATATTGGGTCAGATGCACTTGGTTTCCCTAGTTTTCACTATCTGGGGCAAGCGCTCAAAACACAGCAGACCTGGTGTTAGAAATGGGGTCTTTGGTTGGCAGTCAGGTTACCCCCCTGTCCAAGCAAGGACCCTCACTCTAGTCAGGGTAAAAGAGAATGACCCTCATCTAACCCCTACTTACCCCCTTGGTAGCTTGGCACAAGCAGTAGGCTTAACTTCAGAGTGCTAGGTGTAAAGTACTTGTACCAACACACACAGTAACTTAATGAAAACACTACAAAATTACACAACATGGGTTTAGAAAAACAGAAAATAATTATCTAAACAAAACAAGACCAAAACGACAAAAATCCACAATACACAAGTCAAGTTATCAATTAAAAAGCAAAAAGAGTCTTTATGTAGTTTAAAACGCACACTAACACTGTTAGCGTGACATTGTACCTTGGGTGCGTCAAAACTAACCCTGCACAGGCGAGTGTGCGTCAAAAAGGGCTTGCGATGTGTCGATTTCACTCACGAGCGAGACCTTGCGTCGTTTCTCTTTTCGTCGAGTCAGGGCGCTTCGTTTCTTCTCTCCGGAGGAGAGCGATGCGTCGATCCGGTCAACACTCTTGGGTCCAGGCAGGCCATGCGTTGTTTTTACATGCCCAGCGGTGTTTGCATCGGAAATCCAGCCGCACAATGATCCAAAAACCACGCACCATGGGTTGCGATCTCACCAGACTCCGTCAGTGATGCTGCGTGTCGTTTCTCCAGTTCCGTACATCGATTCTTTGGTCGCATTGCAGGCGAGCGTCAATTTTTAGCCGCGAAGCCTGCGGCGTCTTGTTTCTTCAGCCTTTTCCCGCACGGCGTTCTGTGCGTGGATTTCTTCCTCTTAGGCTGCCAGCTTCTCCTTTCAGGGTCCCAGGAACTGGATGGGCACCACTTGGCAGAGTAGGAGTCTCTCCAGAGACTCCAGGTGCTGGCAAAGGGAAGTCTTTGCTGTCCCTGAGACTTCAAACAACAGGAGGCAAGCTCTAAATTAAGCCCTTAGAGATCTTCACAACATGGAAGGCACACAAAGTCCAGCCTTTGCCCTCTTACTCTGGCAGAAGCAGCAACTGCAGGATAGCTCTACAAAGCAGAGTCACAGGCAGGGCAGCTCTTCTTCCTCAGCTCTTCAGCTCGTCTCCAAGCAGAGGTTCCTCTTGGTTTCCAGAAGTGTTCTAAAGTCTGTGGTTTTGGGTGCCCTTCTTATACCCAATTTCTCCTTTGAAGTAAAGTCTCTTTTGAATGTAAAATCCTGCCTTTCCCAGGTCAGGCCCCAGACACTCACAAGGGGGTTGGAGACTGCATTGTGTGAGGGAAGGCACAGCCCTTTCAGGTGTGAGTGACCACTCCTTCCCTCCCTCCTAGCACAGATGGTGCATCAGGATATGCAGGATACACCCCAGCTCCATTTGTGTCACTGTCTAGTGTGAGGTGCAACCAGCCCAACTGTCAAACTGACCCAGACAGGGAATCCACAAACAGGCAGAGACACAGAAATGGTATAAGCAAGAAAATGCTCACTTTCTAAAAGTGGCATTTTCAAACACAAAATCTTAAAATCAACTTTACTAAAAGATGTATTTTTAAATTGTGAGCTCAAAGACCCCAAACTCCATATGTCCATCCGCTCCCAAAGGGAATCTACACTTTAATCAGATTTAAAGGTAGGCCCCATGTTAACCTATGAGAGGGACAGGCCTTGCAACAGTGAAAAACGAATTTAGCAATATTTCACTGTCAGGACATATAAATCACATTACTATATGTCCTACCTTAACCATACACTGCACCCTGCCCCTGCGGCTTCCTAGGGCCTACCTTAGGGGTGTCTGACATGTAAGAAAAGGGAAGGTTTAGGCCTGGCAAGTGGGTGCACATGCCAAGTTGAATTTATAGTTAAAAACTGCACACACAGACACTGCAGTGGCAGGTCTGAGGCATGATTACAGAGATACTTATGTGGGTGGCACAACCAGTGCTGCAGGCCCAATAGTAGCATTTGATTTACAGGCCCTGGCACCTCTAGTGCATTTTACTAGGGACTTACTAGTAAACGAAATATGGCAATCATGGATTAGCCAATAACATACACATTTTGTAAAGGAGCACGTGCACTTTAGCACTGGTTAGCAGTGGTAAAGTGCCCAGAGTAACAAAAACAGCAAAATCAGAGTCCAGCACACATCAACAACCTGGGAAACAGAGGCAAAAACTTAAGGGAGACCATGGCAAGGATGAAAAGTCTGACACCTGGAGAGGGAAATCCAACAATGGCCCCCACAAACAGGCAAAAACATCCCTGTGCCTCGAGGGCATTATTGTTTTGTTCTACAAGAACAAACTCTTTTTTTGGAAGTTTGTACTCGCAGAACACATTAATCACAATTCTGTAGGAGAATCTTGGTTAAGAAATAGATCATTAGCAGAGAGAATATGGTAGAAGAAAGTATTGTACCTTTCTCTATCTCTAGAGTGCCGTGGTAAGGTTTGCGCTCTGACAGTACAATCACCCAAGTACAAACAGTGACTTTGCCGCTCTTCATCGATTTGGAATTTGTCACCGCATGGTGAGTAAGTGTCTCAGATGCTTGCAATGGTCATGTGTACCCTTAGCTAGGAAGCCTGTTTGGGAGGCCTTCAAAGACCTCAAGGGATGGTGGGGGCAGGTATGATGGGCACAGGAGAGAGCATGTTTGGTTAACAAGTAGGATGGTGAAGGGGAAGCAAACACTGGTTACAGTGGGGACCTTTTGTCCATAAGGGGCAATCCAGAAATTCTGTCCACTAAAAAGATGAAGAAAAAGTACATACTAAAATAAGGGTTGTAACGTGGAATGTCAAAACCCTAAATGCCAAACTCAAGAGACAGAAAATCATTCAGAAAATGAAGGAAATGTCAATGGATATTCTGTGCTTTTGAAACACCGATCTCTTTACGAAAGAACCAAATACAATTTTCATTTTCATGGGCTTCAATAGGCTCAGTTTTTCCGCATGCTCAGGCATGATTGGAGAAGTCACAGTAGTAATACTTGACTCAGTGTGCCAGAACAGTCAATCTAAATCTGCTAAAGTAATAAACCGGACTAGACGTTAGGGAAGAAATGCTAAACTACACAATTTTCACACTTTATGCAACAAGCAGAGATGACCCTAGATGTTTTACCGATCTCTCACTCGAATTGGCAAAGTGGCCTTCCTTGCGATAAGTCCCAACTGAGCAGTTCACATTAAGATGGATATCTGCAGCATTCTCACTCAGACTGAATACAAAAAGCTAGATGTTTCATTAGGGATATGATGGTCATCGAAGGCATAGTTTTGTCTAGAGGCAGGGATACACTGATTAAAAACGCATGCACTATTTATTTAAGTTCACAGAGCCAATTCCCAAGGATAGACCCAGTACTAACCTCTCAGACTGCAGTCAGTAATTGTACAACTAATATATGGCCAGCTGTAAATTTTGATCATGCTGTTGTGATCGGCGATATAATAAATGGAATTCCCCCAGAGCATGAATGTCAATTGCCATTCTCCAAGTGTAGATTTTATAATTATCTTCAAAGACAACCGGCAGACTTGTATAGGAATACTGAAGGCTCAACATCGGGCAGCGTGGTGGGGGAGGCACTGAAAGCTCGCAAGATGGGAAGTTTAAAAGCATTTGCAATATCAATAACCAAAGCTGAGAAGCAACAGGAACTTCACCCGAGACACAGATTTACTAAGGCAGAATACATGCACTCAATAACCACAAGTGATCCTAATGTGGACTAAATTAATTGATAGTCTAAAGGGTAGTCTTGCAGTGAAGCATTTCTCAGAAAAGTATTGCATGCTGAAAGTTACAAGAAAACATAAACAGTAGACTCACTGCTCTCATCGTGCAAAAATAAAGGAATCAAAGAAACATCCAATCTCCACAGACCACTAAGGGCATGATGGGTAGACTAGTGAAAATATAAATGTTGTTTGACATTAATATAAGTTCAAGAGTATTAAGCGCTTAGATGGCTTTCTACTTCCTCCCACTATCTGATTGCTAAGCTGGAAACCTTGAAGTAGCACCTACTTTAGAGGAGATAACAGAGGCACTGCAAACTCTGGGCCTGATTTAGATCTCAGCAGAGGGGAATATTCCGTCACAAACATGACTGACATTCCGTCTGCCGTATTACGATCCCATTATATCAAATGGAGATTGTAATACAGCGGACAGGATATCTGCATGTTTGTGGTGGAGTATTCCACCTGCCGAGATCTAAATCAGGCCCCCTGTCTTCTGGAAAGACACCTTGCTTGGGATAGCCCTGTTTGTCCTCAAGGTAGTAAAACGATATTCTACCTCCAAAAGTAATTCCACCTTCTTGGTAGGAGCTAAAATCATGGTGTTTCTGATGAAAAGAAAGGAGCCCAAGCATGCCAATCATACCAGCCTATTTCGCTATTAAATTCAGATTTCAAAATCGTCTCTTAAAAAACTCACTTATAGGCGATCATCAACAACACAATTTTTGCATGATTTTATACTTGGACATGGCAAGTGCCGGACCAAATGAATGAAAGACACAAAAGAACCAATGGAAAACGTATAGTTATATATAGAAAAGGCAATTGGTTGAGTGGTGTGGGACTTCCTGTGAGAGCCAGTACAGAGAATGAATATAAGATGCATATTCCTTTGCTGGGACCAAACTATCTATGTAGAGCCCCAAACAAAAGTACTGATTAACAACATCCTTTCCTCTGCCATTGCAACTGAATGAGACACAGGATCATGAAGCCCATTGTCCCCATTATAAATACACTACATACATGCAACTCTTTACCAGGAAATTAGACCTAGAAACCATACAGATAAAAGCATACTTCAATCAAATAACATTACTGCATATGTTGTAGCACTATGTCCAGCACATGGTGGGTCACACAGCTGACCTAAAACTAGTGGCTGAATACCATTTGGTAGTAGAATGAATATTAAATAGTAAAATCACATATAATTAACAAATGACCCGAGAATTGTCTGAAATACGCATACTAGGATTAACTCTATCAGCAAAACTCAAGATTCATTCAAAGGTAAGTATGAGTGGCGTTATGTTGAATGTACTTTGGAGAGTAAAAGATGGAACCAAGTTTTTGTGTTTCTAACAGGCAAGATCAATTTCATAAAATGGTTGTACTACTCAAATTGTTGTATCTGTTTCAAGCAATGCCACTCTATGTCACACTCAGGTATTTCTACAAGTTAGAAGCCTTGGTTTATGCTTTAAGTTGGCAGAGCGAAAGAAATGCAGGAGATCACTCAAAATGTTACAACTTTCTTGTGGAAGAAGGGCTCAGACTACCTGAATGATGAACTGTTACTGGTGGAAGAAACTTTCATAAAATACTGAAACTGTAATATATCTCTGGTCAAATATTTACAGATTAGACTATTTGCTTAAGGCTCCTATCCGTAATAACTAAAATATTTCACAAGACTCAGTAATAATGAACGTATTGTTTTATGGACAGGTTCATACCATAAATTAGTTTTACATTAAAATAATGGAAGAGAGGCCTGACAATCTACCCTAAAGGGTGTAAAAATGATCAAAATGAGCTTGCACTTTGAATGACTGGATTTATTTCAAGCATGTGTTATCCATCATGCCGTAGTATGGCTAAGTGCTCTTCGGTTTGGCACTACGTGTGATCTTTACAGTATTCCAGCCAAGATATCAAAGTAAGGAACAAGAGATTTGGACTGTTATTCATGATGTTGTATTCCCCAAGCTGATAGGATACATACGTAGGCAGCCTACAGTGTTCTTCAGTCCTATTGGGCCAACATCTTTTTAGTGCCTTTAGCTTTATGGTCAGGAAAAGCTACCACACCAATAATGTTAATTCTCTTGCATGGCATAGTTGAGTGTCTCTGTGTTCACAAGGTAAAATTATGTGTTGTCTCATTATTTATGATTGGGGTGTATCTGTGCCTCGATACTCAAATAACTTGTGACCCAAAAGAAGTAGCTATAAATGTAAAAGAGCTACTCAATATGCCCTAAAGAAACCTGGGTATGAACATTTATTAAGGAGCAGTGGTTTGATGGACTCATTTGAAAAAAAACACGTTTTATTGCAATACCAGGTCAATGTCGGGGCAGATAGATGTACGGAAGGGGACAGACAGGTGCCTGACCCCAAGAGGAAGTAGGGGTGTGGTCCCATAGACACAAATGGCACATACAGGTACAAAGCAGATATACTGTGAGAATCTGAATTTGGTTAGTGCACAAGCTAACTAAGTGACTCACCAATACTCAGTAAGCCAGGGTTACAGGACAGCCAAATGCAGTTCAAAGGCGCTTTTTTTTCCTTCATACAGACCACAGGGGAAGTCATTCCATGCCAGACGCCGGATGGATGCTAGTGGGTACCAGAAAAGGGCAAGTGGGTGTTCCACAATAAAGATAAAATAAAGCGCAATGGCATAGAGAGAACGTTTGCCCAGCAGACAATCTCACAGCACAACTCACCAGCACTTTTAAATGGATATTTGTCACACTCCTCTAATCTCTAGTGCTGGGAAACAAAGGGCTGCTTGCCAATCTGTGTTGACATATCTGGGTGCCCTGTACTTGCTAAGAGTGCCCATGCAGGTAAGGTCTGCGGCAAGGCACACCATCAGATGATTTGCAAGGCATCAGGCATTTTCTATCCTATATGGTATGTGCCTCATTCAGCACCCCATTCAGGAAGCACTATAGCAGTTGCAAACAGTCAAGAAAACAGGTAAAGGGGTTGTAGTGGGCTCTAAAGTTAGAATAAAAAGTATATAGATAAGTTCAGGTTTCCACATCCTAGGGTACATCAAAGGCGTGGTCAAGGAGGACTAAATTTAAGGTTTGTGGGTTCTTTTGGCAGTTGGGAAACATCAAACTCATCAAAAAAGGATAAAATGTATGGCACTTCACGATAAAATTATAGGGGTGGGACATCTACACAGGTAGTCAGTGTTTTCATGCTTATGAGACCCATATACTGATGGACCCGAGTTGAAGAGATTTATATTCCTTTTATCCTGTTTTTGTGTTGATGCTGCCCTAGGGTTTGCAAGTGCCCTGGATGATGTCGATTGTGGGTGTTTTGTAATTCAGATGGAAATACCGCACAGTAGTTCACAGCTAGTTCATTGCTCCGAGAGAAGAAAGATTTTCACCTAATCCGAAGGTTGTTGTGAACACGTGTTTTGAGCCCTTCTGACAGTTCTGGAAGTCATTGTGGAGGTGGTGATGTAGAGACAACGAGTTTCTGAGAAAGATATAGATTGTTTTAGCAATAACTATGTTATTTTGTATTGTCCACTTGTAGTCTTGACCTAAGAGTTTGATGCAAACTTTGCATTGCGTCAAGAGCTTCCTTAAATGGGATAAGAGCCTTCTCGTCACTATGTCATGGGATGGTGTCCTTACCCACCATGACATGATCATCTGTAGTATTCCCAGGACATTTGAAATCTATTTGTGAGAGGGAACCATTGGTTCAACTTAAGTGCTGTTGAGGTCTTGATAGCTGTAATTTTCTGCTGTCTTCAAGTAGGTTCTGCATCTTTTCAAGCCAGGGACACAGCGAGGGGATCAAGAAGAGGGATGCCAGCACAGTGTTTCTCTTTTCATAGTATTTCTGATGCTCCTATTGTTCTGGGAAACAATCTCTTGATAGCATGCCACCCAACCCGCCCAAAGAGTGTTAATGTTAGCCCATTAGCAGTCCGCAGTGCCTATGTGCATTTTAAAGGCTACTCTGCACTCTCACCCCCTAGGCTGTTTAACCCTCACCAACAAAAATGTCAGAAACAAACTTTTATTTTGTATTTCTGTCAAGTGCACTATGGCACATCAGCCATTCCTCATTTTGCAGCCAACAGCATATTGTATTGTGGGACTTGTATTTTTGCCTCAACACTTTCTTTATGGGTTCTAAATACCAGAATGAAAAGACATGTTGGCCAGAATGTCGGAAATGGCCAAAGGATTTAAAGGGAACCACTTGTCTAGAAGTTTACAAAGACATCTTGTCCATTTCAAAATCTGCTTGTTTCACACATGAAACCAAAAGTAAACTCTGCTCACATATTTTGCAGTGGTTTACGCATTTATTCACACCATACATTAAAATAGGCATAGGCAATATGAATTGTTTTGTCTTTTGTGTAGTGGAAAGTTACTGAGCTTCGTATAACAAAGGAACATCGTGGACAGTAGCATGCAGCTTTCCCTTTCACAAAGAACAAGTAGAGGGTGGGTGGCTGCAGCAGAAGGAACATCGCACGATTCTCTCACTCACAAAGGACAGGTACAACACAAGTAACTAACACAATAAAGAGGCAATGAGGAGTTAAAAGACTATGGTAGGCTCTTCGTAAAGATCAGAAATATACAAGAAACACAACACACCTGGGATGAAGGGGCAGACCTACAATAGAGCTACTATACATTCAGGTACAGTCCTGCAGGATGAGGACATCCAACTATCTAGAGTGGCATGGCATGTCAGTAGGTTCCACAATCCGCACTGTAAACATCCAAGAGTAGTGCTAGTCACTAGATGTCAGTCTCCCAGTTATGGGTTCCCTAGTGTTTGTTACGGTTTTGCCCCTTCTGTCAACATTAATGTTCCCCTTTGTTAAGTTCTCAGGCCAATATTTAAATCGTGTGTGGGTGAGCTTAAACATTTTTTACCTTTGTCCCCCTGACCCAATATTAATACAGGGGATAGCCAAAGGAGCCTGCTTCTCTTTTCTGTCAATATGGTTTGTTTCTCGAATATTGTCCCTTTGGGACAGGAACATCCTCAGGACAGCATGCTTCTCACATCAAACATAGTCCCTGTTCATAGAACATGTTATGCTAGTGCAATCTACAAGTTCTTTTTTGCCTCATAAGCAGCAGAAGCACTTTCGTTCAGCAGTGGAAGCACTCCTTCTTCTCTGAGCAGGTAAACCTGGGTTCGGGATAGTGCAACCTTTCCTTTTCAAAGGACAAATATAGGCAGGACAGCAACAGTGTAAGCTTTCCCTCACACAGGACACTTAAAAATAAGGCAGCAGCAGTGCGAGGTTTGCTTCCTCAAAGAGTTTGTAAAGAATGGCAGTAGCAAAGCAAGCTTCCTACTTTCACAAAAGGCACCAAGTGCAATCTTCCACTCCCAGCAGAATAGATCCAGCAGGACAGACTAGTACAAGCTTTCATCTCTCTCAGAACATGTATAGTTAAGGCATGAGTGACATGCAGGTTTGAGACAGATCTCTGGAGAGAGTGCTCAACTAACTGAGCTGAGGGGAATCAATAGGTGGATAGGTGAGTGAACTGTGACTTCTCTCACCATTCTCACATAGATGATATTCCACGTCAACATCATGACAGTCCCAAACTTCCTCATATTGAGAAGTGGCCTACAAATCGTAGCTCATTGTTATTTGGAGGTGCCCAACCACAGCCTTACTAACTATGATTTACAATGGCAGCAAACTCTTCAAAACCATACTGAATGGGCGCACCAGGTGCTGCGTTGCTCAGTGTTGCATATGTTGAAAATGCTGAGAGCTGACAGTGGAGGCTTGTACATTCGAATGACAGCATGAACACTAGTGTTCTCCCATTATCTTCCATCGTCACTAGATTTCACCCGTTTACAGCTTACCTTTGTTTTTCAAATTCATAAGATTAAAACCTAGTACAGAAGAGCACAGAGGCACATATGAAAACTGCAGACTATTCTTACATACCTGTATGCTAAAATGTTTCTGTATTTTTTCTTAATTCACGACTTTAATTTACACAAACACAATGGATAGTTATGTGTGATGCAAATGTGTTTGCACCATTTCTACTGGAAGAAAGCAGCAGAGAAATGTTTAATGTTGTTGGATGAATATTTACTACTGATCACTAAATATAAATAGAAGGTGGGAAATAATATTATTTCATACAGACTATTGTCACCAGCTATGTAATACACTGAATTAAGGCCGAGAGAAAGCATGCATTGTCCAGCTGACTGATCAGTTTTTTCAAAGGAAAAGCCACCGAGTGCCCATTGCGTCAATAGAGCACACAACGCTTGATGTAAATGCTTTTGCACGTGCATGGAAGGTTACACTTTCATATACCCAAAAGACTTTCCTTGTGCAAGTAGGGGAAAATGGGTAGATAATGGATGCAGTTATGTTCTACTTAAGATGGCTGGATCTGATAGTGGAATCACAAGTCATACGTTTGACTAACCAGTGAACAGACTACAAGCTGTGGTGATCTATAGAATCAATAAATCCAAGTGAAGTTAAAACCATGAGGCAAACAAAAAGTGATGGGGGGAGCGCTTGAATAATCTCAGCCACTGGTAATTACTCAGGCTGCATTCCAGTCTATCATGTTTTGCCCACCATGCCACTTCATATAGGAATCAGCAAAACATAAATCATTCATGGTCCCGCTCCAATAGAAGCAGCCCAAACTGTCAGACCAGATCCCCTCCAGTAGGGACTCATGCAATCCCAGACTAATTTTGATCTAGTTGGGCCCTGTCGGTGGGATCTATAACTTTAGTCCTGTTGCACAGTGAGCACACCTCTGCCTCTTGACAGGACACTGAAAACAAAAACAGTAATGCAAGAAATGCTTGACACTCTCAACCACTAGGATAGGTGTGTCCACAGGCACGCCCTGTGCTAAAGCTATGCTTCATTGACGAGGTCAAACATGTCTGCGTTTGCTTGTAGTCAACTTCAAAGAGGACCTGGGATGACAGTTTGAGCTGAACGGTTTCTTTTGGAGTGTGTCCAAGGCTGATTTTATTGTGTTTGATTCCTGTGTGTTTTATATGGTCAGCAATAAAACGATGGATCAAAATGCAGCCCTGACTAAGTACCATGGCTGACATTAATTCAAGCACTCTACCCATCCCTTTTCGTCCACCCCGCTAAAACTACAGCTTCGAGGCACCAGTGCTGGTGTCAAAATGAACAAAGGTACTTCTAGATGTGAAGCAAAAGAGAAGCATCACAATAATACATGTGTGCCCCCGTTTCGTGAAAGTTGTAAGAAGGTGCAACGCAGGATAATCTTAAGCAAGAGTGTCTAACAAGACTGCAACTATCTTTGACTGTTCACAACCGGGGACAAAGCACCCAAACACTCACATGTTGTACCACCCATGTGGAAGTGCAAATTATTGTCAAATCCTAGCAAAGCTAAAATAATGCTGATTATTTAGCTACTAAATTAATGCTACAATCATTCTAGATGTTGATGAAATGTCTTGTTGCCACTGTTGACAAAATCCATTTAAAAGCATGAGTAACACAAATCCAGAAAAGGGGGATGCAGCAAACAGTCGCTCAATATGGAATGTAAGGAGGGCGTGCTGAATCACGACGGTTGATTTGAATGTGGCCAAGGGCCATGATCAAAGGACACAGTAGTTCTACTAAATGCTGGATTTTCTTTTCCTTCTAGGCTTCGTAACTTTCCATTCTCAACAGCAATAACTGCTGGGATGTCTCAATCAGCAATAGCACGCAGCGACACCCAGAAGGCACACAAAGTATTCCGAGTGGGAGCAAATAGGAGAGTGTGTACATCTATCCCCCGCAAGATTAGCAAAACCAAATGGGGCCCGATGTGTGGACAAGAACTGTCTAAAAAAGAGAGAAGTCCCCAACTCTTGATAGAATTAAAAAGTACATTGCAAAATCCAGTCAGGAGCCTATGTTATTTGCAGGTACGCTCAATGTCTTCTTTGTTACTGTGGTGTACGTTTGTTAAAGTTTGCTTTTTCCAGATTGCAGACATCGCTTACAAAAAAGAAATGTTTAGAAGTTGTATTTTGCTCATGCCAAAAGGTGGTGAAAAATGTGCCCATATTATCTGTACCTTGCCTTGATGCAACTTGCTTGTTTTTATGCCTCAGAAAAGTCTGCATCATACATAGTACTCTCCAAGGTTGCAGTGCTGCATGACACAGAAAGACAAGTTGTGCAAAAGCATGGTACAAAACCGTCTATTCACATTAATGCATGGCTGTGTTTTAATGTATTAGATTATTAAAGACAGACTGATTGGTTTTGCCAATGCTTTTTTCAGGGTATTTGTGGTCTCCATATTTTACCATTTAGGTATTCTGTGGAACCCGAGGATGGTGCTCTGAGGTCAAGATTTTTAAACGATGATGATGTGACCTTACCAATTCAAATTAAAAGGGTTAGACATTTGGGCATTCTGAAGAACCAGTGGCCATATTGAATGTCTATTCCATATGGTAAAAAAAACACTTAGAGGCAGATGCATGAAAAGTGGCACTGCGCCTAGAGCAGCATCACTCTTATTGCTGCTCTTAGCACCCCCCTAAAGCCACTGTGTGTGTGCGCTGTATTTAAAATAAGGTGCACCATGGCAGTAGTCAGGGGTACTAGCGTCATACTTTTTTACACTAGCCCGGCGCTTTGCAGGATTAGCACAAAAATGTTGACGGTAATCCTGCAAAGCACAGAGATGCCTATTAAAAACAATGGGAGCCTCCCTTTAACGACTGCTCTTAGCCAGGGTTAAAAATGCAGATAAAAATGACGCAAATAAATCTCTTAGATTTCTTTGCATCATTTTTTCACCCCCCCCAGCGCTGGCGCAGGCATAATGTGGAGTAAGGGGTTACAAAGTGGCACATTGCTCCACTTTGTAAATATGGCGCAGTGTTTTTGGCCTTCCAAAGCCACATTAGCGTAAAAAAATGACACTAATGTGGCGTTGAAATGGCTATAGGCCCTCTTAAATCTGGGCCTTAATGATTGCTAACTGTGAATGTCAAGCTTTTGTATTCACACTGATACATGGGAAGCCACTTTGATTTTTTTGCCAAAGCAAAAAAACCTTGTGAAAGGCAATAGCTTGGCAATCACATTTTGAGGGTAAGGCTTGCACGCTTTTCTAATTCCTATTTGTGCTCTTTGAGACAACCTGATTACAACCTTGTTGGTCACCAGCCTTTTTATCACAGCAATGAAAATGTTGGCAGAGAACAAGTACAGGGGGTCACAGGGTGGCCACTGTACTGCTCCCTGTCCATCACCCTTTGAATGTGCATTGTCTGCTGTGCAGACAGTGCACAATACAAGGGTGCTGGTGGCCCCTGCATGTGGCAGCATTGCCGCCTGTTCAATTATGAGACAGCGACAATGCTGCAGCACCTTTCCCACTGGACTGACCGGTGGAAACCTTGGTTTCCTCTGGTCAGCCCGGTGGGAAAGTCGTAATGGGGCGGGCAGGGAGATCACAAGCACGGAAGCGACTACCCTGTCGTGAGTTTGGCAGATAGGTTTCTCCATTCGCCAAACTCCTAATCGGCCCTTAAGTCTTTTTGGGTTGCTTTGTGATACCTTTCATGAAAAGAAAGTTACACAGTTGCAAAACTGTACCAACTAAAAATGTCAGACTGGCTCTGTGTCCAAATGTAACTCTGCATCACTTTGCATTAAGGGGGTGATAAATGGGCACTGTACCCTTTGCACCAACATGAACCATTCAGGCTTAGCTTCACAAATAATATTTTATTTTAGGCAGGCGCAAACATGGAGAAATATATTTATTTCTCCAAACAATTCACAGATTGCATAAGTGTTGTACTGTTCAGCACACATCAAGTGTATAAAATGTAATAAACATTTTCTAAGTGTAGGGATTTATACCACAAGGATATACATTCAATAGTCATTCTATTCTTAGACATCACCTACACACTTTTGCAATGTGGTGCAAATATGTGTGTATGACTCTAGGATGCGTGTTTGTGTGCCAGGGCAAAAGAAAAGAGCATATACAGGCCATGTTTAGTAAATATGGCTCTGAGAAGCTTTCTCCTCCTTGTGCAATGCAGTGCAGCAACTTTGTTGCTGTGCTACATTGTGTAATGTTTGAGTAAAGCTGCCGCTAAGTCTTTTACCAGAGGATCATGGGAGGCAGGAGGGCTGTTGCAGGAGGTGCCCTTACCACTACTCAATGTCTTACAAAGGGTCAAGCTGTAAAACAATATTATAGAACATGAGTCGAGGGCATCAATCAAGAGACTTACTATGTCAGCCCAGAAGGTATAACAGTGAGTGGTAAAATGGTGGCAGATGCATTTTCTTCCTTCATCTGAGGCAACTATATGTTTGAAACAGAATTTTGATTAGGACAACACATACTGAGAGAGCTTCAGGTTTACACCACTTTTAAAACATGACCAAGAGAATATTTAGTAGAGCTAAGAAGAGGTGCGCCTTCAACTTTATCCTAAATTAAAGCAGTATTAGTGCAGTCCAGATTGTTTCACCGGTTTTGATCAAAGTAATGATGGCATAGATGGAAGAGGACTGCTGCCTTGTTTTTTCTTGTTGACAGTTCTTAGTCTGGAGTCTGTTCATGAATAAATCCTGAGAAGACACCAGGGCTGGATATGTCACACCCTACACAAGCCTGTATCAAACAACACCAGACAAGACCTGACCTGGAACCCTCAATGGAAAAGGAAAATAGGAAGGCCAAGAAACACCTGGCACCGAGGCCTCAAGGATGACAGCAAATAGATGGATTACAGCTGGAGTCAGATTAAAAGAAAAGTCCAGGACAGAGACAGCTGGAGAGAACTGGTTAATGGTCTACACCCCTGGAGGGGTAGTACACATAAGTAAGTAAGTATAGAGTCTGATGGCATCCTAGCTGCTGGTGTGCCAAGAACCATCAGAGTTAGTGAAATTATCAGCAAGATAAGCAGCGGTTTCGGCCATGATTGCATTGTAAATGGTTTAGCTGGTTTTGAAGATGGTGCAGGCCAGCAAGGGGAGACAATGGAGTTCTATTAGGTTGGGAGGCGGTGATTGGATTTCTTCAGGTCATAGATGAGACATGTCGCACTGTATAGGATGCCCTCAATGGGTGCCAGTGAGGCCACAGGGCAGGGTGTAAAGATCTTTTAAATGCAAGAGTAGGAGGGCTTGAACAGCAGTTCTGAAGTTGCTTTCCGGAAGAAATTGTTTTACTTTCTTTAGGTGTCTTTGTTTGTTTGGCAATAAGTTCCTTGATGGTGAGGTTTGTGTGTACAGTGAGTCCAAGTGACAGCATTCATTAAAAGTTGAGGCTCAAAGCCAACAAGTGTAATCTGATTGAGCCAGGATGTAATTGTTTTCTTGTTTGTTGTTCTTGTTAAATTACAGGAATTCTGTTTTGGTTGGGATGACCTTCTGAAAGGTGTCAGACACCCAGGTCCAGATGATATGCACACAGTGTATGAGCCATTGGATGCCTGAAGCAGAGAAGACTTTCAGGTATTGTTATCTGTCAGTAGAGCATAAAGCAGCTCCATGTAGAGGTTGAAGATAACAGGAGACAGATTAGAACCTTGGGGCTCTTGGAATTTGATAGGGATCTTTGGGACCTGAAGGAGACCACATGAACAAACTGATGTGGTTGGAAATGTAGGAGAACTAGTGAAGTACATTGCTAATAAAACCTATTCAAGAGTCCACCTTACAGATGAAGGTGGGAAGATCTACTGTGTTGAAGGCAGCTGAGATGTCGAGGAATAATAAGCGGTATGAGTCATTTCCATCTGTGGTTAAGAAGGCATCACCTATGATGTGTAAGGTAGTGGTGTGTATGCTGTAGCATGATCTGAGGCCAGAACAGAAGTCATGCAGGAGTTAGTTAGCAGTGAACTGAAATGCAGTTGATTTAGTGCCTATACTTTCAATCCAGCAGTAAGCAAGCCTGAGCTTGAGGGAATTACCATGGATTTTGCATCAGTCTTCGGTTACAAGGTAAACACTGGAAAATCTTAGATAATGGTTTCAAGTAAGGATTACAGATCCTGCTGTTTGAAACAAAAAATCAGGTTTCTAGGTGTAATGCTGAGTCTAGTGCAGAAAAACGTGTCCAGAGTAACAGAACAGGCTAAAGCATATTTGAAGAAATGGGCCAGGTTCTTTCTAAATCCAATAAAGGAAGAAAATGTGGTAATGATACCCCTCCTTCCTAACCTGTTTGATAATATGCCTCTGTATTTTAGAATGGAAACTATGCAGAAATTCCAATATATGATATATATTTTAAAGGATAAATAATAGTCATTATGTGACTTAGAAAAAGCAATGTAGATTCCTTAAGAAAGAGTGGTGGGCGTTTACCAACATATCTTTATTTTACTTCACATCGAGGAGGTTTGAGGAATATTACGTTATATAGGAGAGGTACAACCTGCCACCTGGATGGAAGCCATGATAAGCCCTGCAATATGGATTGGTTGTAGGTTTTCTGTCCACCGCCTAAGAAGAAAGTCGGATAGGAGATTTTAAGTAGATATAAGATTGTGGTTTGATTTTAAGAGTAAAGTCAGATTGCATATTAAAGAGTCAGACTCCCCAACAATCCCTGACTATGTTTCAGATTTACCTAGCAGATAGTTAAGAAACTGTTGAAGCATGGAGGCATACAATAGAAGTCTGTCTAGGTTCAAATATCTTCAACTGTCTACTTATTTGTAGGCCATGGATATTGAGAATGTTTATAATTCTAGTAAACAATGTAAGGAGATGTGAACTCTGGAAAACAGTGAAAAAAGACACATTGAGTAGAACTTAAAGTTGTCTAGATGGATCCTCTACTTAGCGTCAGAGGAACAAGCCTGAAGGATTAAACCCACTGGCAACTGGTGTTAATGGGTAGAGAAAGTGTTGCCCTGCTACCCTCAGGGGAGAGGCAAGATGAGGGAAATAAACACAGAGCAACTGAAAAGAAATCACTGCTCTGAGACAGTCTGCTGAATCTCAGAGGAAAATGCCACTGAGCAAGGTAAACACTATTGGGCCCACTTGGAAACTATAATAAAGATGGCGATGGGAAGACAAAAGAAGGATGTGCTGACACACTACTCATACAGGATAGGAGTAGGAAGGCAGCTGGATAAGATCAATGTCATGAAAGAATTCCTCTTAAATCACCTTCTAGGGTCAGTGAGGAACAATTCTTAAGTTCATACAGAATAAAAATAAAGATCACTGAATTGAAAAACATTTTCTTTCTATCATAGTAATTATGCCATCTGGGATGCTAAGAAACAACATGAAGAATGCTATTTTTCAAGTGTAGTTGTGACTCTCGAGTTTAAAGGCTCTTCACTTGTGCACAGTGTAGGTTGCAATTGCACATAGTTTATAATGTTTATATCTGTGCATAATGCTAGAAATACTGAGAAGAAGGCCAATTGTTAAGTGTAGCTTTTATTGTGCGGTTTAAAGGTTCTTCACTTGAGCACAGTGTAGGATGTATTGTACATAGTTTATAATGTTTACATCTGTGCATAATAAGTTGACTTTGCTTATAATGTTGTCCACTTGCCAGAAAAACTCAAACGAATAAATTAATAATTAAATAAACCCTACATTTATATTCATTCATGGTATACATTTCTTTAAAGTGTATACCTCAACCGCAAGGCATGCAGTAGGTATACAGACCTACTACTGTCACTGTAAACTTCATATTTTCAAGCATATATTCAAAAACAATCAATTCCACTTCTTTTTAAAATGAGAGTTATTCTTTATCCATTTTAATCTAACCGCTTACATTCTATGATTCATTGTCTTTGTCATTTACCATGTGTCAACCACTCATTCATCAACTGAATACTAACTTCCTATGAGGCTTAATGTACTCTGATATGCCTGTTTCTTACAAGGTCATATTGTAATTATATTTTATTCATCTAGTTTGCATCAAATTGTAATTATATTTAAGTCATCTAATTTCTACTATATTCTGTACTTTTTTGTGTTTTGAAAGAGGTTTTTTTTTTATACTTTTCAGGAATAGGGATAGTTGACTAAGGTTGTGTTTTTATCATTACTTCATTAGGATGTAAGGGTTTTGCTTTCCTTAATTTTCATTTCTCCAAAAGAAAATAGTCTATACCAGATTGCACAGGGTTGCACATGCTTATGGGCCTCATTATAAGTGTGGAAGTCCATGGACCGCCACATTCCAGGCGGTCTGACCACCCAATTACAACCCTGGATGGCAGACTCACCAGAGGACCGTCATCCACGCCGGGAACATGGTTCCGATGGCATGATGACGGTCAAAGTTGTACTCAGCCAGGGCTGTGCGCCGCCTGGCTGATTACTACTCCTCTCACCACCAGCCTTGCCATGGTAGTCTGACCGGCATCGAAAGACGGGCGGTGAGGGTGCCAGCACCATCAGAATCATTCCAATGCTGCTGGTCAATCCCCTCCGTGCTATGAGATTGCAGTCGGCTCCTTTAACCCCTTCACTGCAGGGCCTTTTCCCCCTCAGGTGCCAAGCCTTTTTTTGGCTATTTGGGGCAGTTCGCGCTTAGGCCCTCATAACTTTTTGTCCAAATAAGCTACCCACACCAAATTTGCGCCCTTTTTTTCAAACATCCTAGGGATTCTAGAGGTACCCAGACTTTGTGGGTTCCCCTGAAAAAGACCAAGAAATTAGCCAAAATACAAAGAAAACTTCGTTTAAAAAAATTTTTTTTAAAAAAGGGCTGCAGAAGAAGGCTCGTGGTTTTTTCCCTGAAAATAGCATCAACAAAGGGTTTACGGTGCTATAATCACCATCTTCCCAGCGTTCAGGAAAAGGCAGACTTGAATCAGAAAACCCAATTTTTCAACACAATTTTGGCATTTTACTGGGACATACCCCATTTTTACTATTTTTGTGCTTTCAGCCTCCTTCCACTTAGTGACAGAAATGGGTGTGAAAACTAAACATTTCTGAAAAAGTAATTTTTTAAATATCATGTTTATTATCTTTTCAATTATTTTTAAGTATATATTTTTATTTTATGTTTCTACACTATTTTTTTAACTTTTTACATTTTTTAGTATATTTTTGTAAATGTATTTTATTTTTAATGTTAACATATGTTTTTAAAGTTAATAAAGTGTATAATATTTAGATTTCAGTATATTTGCCTGTTTAATGACTTTATTGTGATCTTCTTTATTTTTATTGTCAATATTTTTAATTGACATATAAAGTATGTAAAGTCCATATTTGTGTTCTTGATATTTTTTTAGCAATAGTTTAGTGTGATTATTTTAACAAAGCACTATAAGAGACATGGAACTGTGTAAGTATTGGGTGCTCTTCCAAAAGGACACCAAATATGTATCATTTTGGGCAAAGAACATTTACAAGAACCACACAAACTATGGTTGGGAGAATTAAAAATTATATCTGCATTCACCATACATATTATAGGTTCTGACTTGCAAATGTTGTTTTCTATTTTATTCTGACTGATTATCTTAAAGGTGTGCTTTTTCTCAAAAATCATTTAATTCAAGGGAGAAGCTTTGTGTACCTTACATCAGATACATTTTAACGGGTGTCTACTCGACTAGGGATTCAATAAGTATGAACAAATTGATCTTTGTCCTTACTTATGTTTCCTTAGAGGGAAAATTCTTACGAGCCTCATAGTAGTCCAAGTAACTATGAGTTAGGTAAAGGCTACAGATGCAGATGTGTATATACTCCAATGCTCCAAGGTCCGTATCGACAATCACGTGAGATAGGTAGACCTTTTTTTCGTGTGACAGGTCTGTCCTACCTGGGGGTTGGAGGGGTTGTGCCCAGTCTCATGATATTTTCCCTAAAATGCAACATGGAGATGCATTTCTAGGCTTCCAAGCCAGTAACAGCAGGCCGCAGTCTTAGGTATCCTACTTTAACAAACAGTTTGATCATGGGCAAATTGTACTCTTCCTGCGTAGCTTCGATCTCTAGTGTGGTTTTCATTCACACATTCAGTACTGTTTGCCACAAGTTTGCTATGTCTGCAAACTCCTATCTGCGGCTCCTCCTTCACAGTCACAGACAGGCAACTCTTCACAGGTCATGCAGGGCTGTAAGAATGAGAATTGGCCATTGGGAAATATCATAGCTTCAATGAACTGCAGAAATGTTCTTCTATCAAAGACTCACAATCAGGCTGGTCCAGTTTTCACCAACAAATTTAAAATGATGGTGCTACTCAGTAAATGCTAGTTTCCTCTAAATGCTAGTCCTTGTGCATTTCAGCAGGCAAGGCTCCAGAAAACAACCTTATAGACTTTTATAGTCCAGGTAAAATGATATGAAGATTTTATTTGAATCTTTGCTGGCTGGCAAAGATCCTGCTGTAAAGGAGTCAAGACCCAAAGAAAATTCAGCTTGTGTTTGCTCAGGTTTAGATAATAATAGGAGAATAGAGCTTCAGGAATGTGACATTCTGCTATTTCATTAATAGAATTAATCATGAATCTATCATCTAATTAACATCTCACATTGGCTTATTCATTCCCTTGCTGCTTTTCAAGCTATTGCAAAGAAGGTTTGGATCTACACTGTTTTCCTGCCCACGATCCCTGGCAGGGTGAACCACAAAAAGTAAATAATTGAACCTGTGCTTAAACCTGGGTAGTTTGGCACAAAAAGCTGCCAGACTTAACTTAGGTGCAATGTGTAAAGGTAAAGTTCAGCAGGGCAAGGATGCAAGCAGTGCCAGAGGAGGAAGCATCATCGTCAAGGAACAAAGTCGGAGTAAAGATTTCTAAGTTCGGACTTAGTCACTTTTTTGGAAATCGAAAATCTTCAAAGGGCTAGGGCAGGATGCAGTAGCTGAAGACAGTTTCAGGCAGTCTGAAATCCCTTTGGTGAAGTACCGCTGAATAGGATTTGCTGCTGCCAAGAAGAACACAGTGGGGGCAGACACGAAATCCGGCCAACTGGCGATGCACCTATGGAGGATGGAAGAGCAGGTTAGTCCTGTCTTCCCTTGGTTCTCAAAGCAGTTTTTAGGCAATTTTTTTTAAGTCCCACGTTTTGGACTTTGGCTATCTGGGCATCTTTCGCACCACAACCAATGGTCCAGGACTGGTGGGACACCACTTGGGGGTTCGAGACTCACTCAGGCTGGGTCAATATGGTGGGAGCCTCCTATGTCTCTATGGCCTTAAACAGCAGGTCAGCAAACTAGCGCTTGGCGTCACTCTAGTGGTCCTAGGTTTTCTGTTTGGTGGGGCTCTTGCATTTGTGGTCAGTATGTGGCCTATCTGACAGTACCTTTCAAAGGCTTTGTTCCTCAACTACTGCAACCATGAGGGGTGACACCCAGGATGATTACATTGCATGGATGGAGGTTATATCAGTGTCTTTGCGGAGATAAGGCAGAGTCTTCAGGCATCAGATCTGTTACCAACAGCTACTGCTCAGTTGGGAGGTAATCTTAGCTGGGTAAGTCTGGCTTTCACTTTTGGTGAGTGTCTTCCACTGAAAAGATGGACAAACTTCTGTTGATCAGTGTCACCCCCAAAGGGTCTTCCTGAATTACTGCTGCTCTTTCTTATACTGCAACTTTTCCAATTTTGTTTCTAGAGGTTTGAGAAAGATACGCTGGAGTTTTTCTGAAATGTTACAATGTAGCCAACTATCCCCCTGGGCTCCTTTAGCTGGCTATGTGTTTCTTACCACTGGGCCAATACCACTAGACCTGGCAGGGTCTCAAGCCAAAATATCCACAAAAAGGACATTTAGACTGCTGGCTTCTCAATGGAAGCGTCCACCGGGAGTCCGCACAAAAGGTATCCACTATGGTGCGCTGTCCCTAATGCATCTCCTCTTTATATGGACGAGGCAATGAATACACAATTACTGTCTTAGTCAAGCACAACAGATCTATGTCGCAAAACAGATAGATTTTGGATGTGTGTTTGCAGACCGAAACCTCAAAATAGATTGCATTATTGGCATCGAATAGCAAATAAATCTGGGACTGAGGAAACATCTTGGCTCTACACATATGGATATCCAAAGAAACAGCACAGTCCTGTTCTGACTGACATTAATTCACTGTGTCGTTCACATGATTTTAGAATGAGAGAGAGAACTTTTTTTTATCTTCATTAATGCTTTGCACAGGGTTTTCTCGCAGAAAAACCTTAAACGAAATAATGATTCTAGAAAACGCCCAAGTACAAGACAGGACTAATCATCGTATTATCAAAGGTGTTCCAATGCCAGCTTTTGGTTCATATGTGTACTGGATGCTAGACAATGCTCTACGACTGATCATCTAATTTTAACAAATGTATTATCAGTTTGTGAACATTAATAATTCTAAAAGGAAAGCACAGAAATATGATTAAAAGCCAGATTTCACAAACAGCTTGACAAGATGTCCAATAAGATTCTAAAACACTTTCCTCGAAATGTGTGAGAGTTCCAGAAATAGTACACATAGAAAACGTAACAATCTAAGAATATCACATGTATAAGGGAGCACTATTTAACGAGATTGGCAGATCGAACATATTTAGATATGTGAACGATAATTGAGTGGTGTCAGTAAGGTATTACCACTCTTGTGGGGAAAGGAGGGTAATATAGCATAGGAAGTACATTTATTGAAATGCACAATAACTACAAGGTAAGGGATACAAAAGTAAAGATAACTTTACTTATGTTTTGTAACTTGACAAGATACATATCTTCAGGGTATATAGAGTTGGAGTTACGCACAGAAATGTTGATTCACTGAGGTGTATGAAATTATATAATAATATCACATTCCCCGAGGCAATTCTAGGGCTTGAGGAGGTGGGGACATGCCCTCCTCCCAAAATAAAACATTGTTCCCCCAGAGATGGGGTCCATAGGGCCTCTAAATGGCTTGGGAGGGTGGGCGCATGCCCTCTCCTCCAATAAATTACATTGGTCCAGGGTGATATGTTCCACCGTGCCTTAAATAGCTGACGGAGGGGGCTTGCCACTGCCCCCAAATAAACCAATGCACCAGTCATCCAGGCCCTGCCCCAGCCTGTGAGGGGCGTACAATTGAAAACGGTAGGAGCCCCCTTGCAGGTTGGGTCCACACCAGGACAAGGAGCCGCTGAGCTGTATTTTGTAAAATGACTCTCACAAACAGTAGAGTCTCCACCTACTTCTGCGAGGCCCTCAGGATGCCTGATTATCATCTCTGTATTTCAATATCACTGTTACAGCACTTCATTCACACCTGGGCTGTGAACTGGCTTGTTAAATATTTCAAAGAACGTTGTTGACGTTTGCAGAGAGAACACCGAGTCGTGTTTCGGTAAATATTTACAATGGACATCCACCAAGCAAAACTATAATGTGCCACCGAGGAAGGGACGTTTAGCTCTTATCAGTGACGTTTTACTTTCCAGCACTAGCAGAAAGGGTAAACCAGTGTTTGCGGCTTGTGGGCATTCCTGGGGCTGGGGCGGGGTGACGCGCAGGGTGGAGTGGAGGGGCATGAGGGGTGAGGTTGCATAATAATTAAAAATAAAAAAAAGATTTTTCAAAACGTACCTCGGCTCCAGCGTCGCGCTGCTCCTCGCTCATCTGAAGGCTGCCGGCACCCAAAGCAGCTCAAAGCAGCATCAGGATTGGCTGGGAGAGACCTGGCTGGAACGTTGCAGGGCTGGAGATAGCCTACTGCGCATATATGTTCGGCCAGCTGGAGACGGCCAGCCAAACATACATGCGCAGTGAGGGGAGTTCACAGTGTGCTCCCCTCTGCTCATCACCCCCGTGGCCCCGCCTCTTTCACAAGGAAGGGATAATACACACAGTTTATTATTCCTTCTTTGTGAAAGGATTTGCAGCAGTCGCTGTGGGTGGGGTGGCTTATCCGCCCATATGGAGGAGGCGCCCCTGTAAACCAGCACTTCAAAGGTGTCCCCGATAACATT
Organism: Pleurodeles waltl; assembly: GCF_031143425.1. NCBI lineage: Eukaryota > Metazoa > Chordata > Amphibia > Caudata > Salamandridae > Pleurodeles > Pleurodeles waltl. The sequence goes on from NC_090445.1 coordinate 937,351,298, forward strand.
TTCTTGAATGGATCGACTTTATTTCAGCACAGCTAAAGTGATGATGATTAGCAGGAGGTTTTGGGACACACTCAGATTTGGAAGCAAGGGGATAATTCAATGCTTAAAAAATATTTAAATAAATGTATCTAACAATTCAATTGTTCGGTGTACTGCTCTTTTAAAGCACATTTAGTACAAACAAGCCCCAGTCTGTGCATTAGCTTTAATTTTGCTAATTTGCTAACATATTGTAGATTCACAGTTACCAGCAGACTTGTTTGAACAGGACTTTTGTTTTTAGATGTTATCAATCTTGTCTGTTTGTTGATGTATTTTTCGGCTTAACGTTAGCCACGTTCTTTTATTTTTGCTAGAAATATATGTATGTATACTTATAGGTGCTTTCAGCCAGCCCTCTTCATCTATTCGTCTTTTATTGTGTCATTCACATTTTTCTCCTGCCAACTACAGCATACAGCCTGGTGTAGTGGGTCCGGCCGCTTGAGTCATTGGTTAACTTCGCTGTGACTACATTCCGTCCTTTCTCAAGGAGCACCCCACACACAAAATACCTCTCTTAAGTGTCTGTGATTATCATGGCGAAATGAAATTTTGAGACTTAAAAAATGTTGCTTTTAGCCCATTTTATTAGACACCCCAGCAGCTTCCCTGGCAATAAACATTTGCAAAATCACAAGGCAAAAAACAAGCATTAACAAGGCCAAAATGCTGATGGCCAACGGAGACCTCTTTGCTTTGCCAATGCATGGTTAATTTGCAAACCCTGGATATTTGACCTCATCTAACAATGGAACTCCCAAACTTGCCTTAGGCCCACATGCTCGTAAAAACATATAACGCCATCTTCTCAATGCAGCTTTGGATAGTGTGGACCTGTCCTGACTCTGCCTGATCACTAGGATGGCACTGAGGCCTCATAAACTTATTATTACCTGACTCCATGAATATCAGCAGAATTACTGCAGGACAGCCTAGTCTACTGGCTGCAAGGAGTCAGATTTGAGCTTCTAATTTTAGTTGTGTGTTTTAAAAGGCATAGGATATTTGTGCTTAGTACAACCACCGGAGCATAATGAGCATAAATTGCATGTCCTCACGGTCTGGTGTGGTTTCACAAACTTTAGGTTAGTTTGTACTATTGCGCACTGACTCCTCTAAATGGTCATGGCGTTTTGGAGGTAGTTCCATGGTTTTTTATTTGTTTTTGAATTTTGTTGTGGACAACATTGACTTTCCCCACATGTAATTAGCATTGATGTTGGAGTCATTGGCCGCATATACTAATTACCATTTTTTTAAAGTGATTTTATCTCAATTTGCAGGGAAGTTTCCTTTGAGATGCTAAACTTGTGTTTTTCTGTTTTGTTCAATTAGTCAATAACATGTGTAATTGGCCATGGTTATAAACTGCTATATTTATTACTTTTTATTTTTATTCAGTGCCCCTCATTATTGCTATTATTATTTTTTCAGATTTATGTTCTTTCTGCTCCAAACGTTTTCTCTCCTGATGATGACCCAATGCAATATAAGGGTTGAAACGCTGTTCACACATCATTGGCTAACCGAGAAAGAAACATTGGTTGTCATACGTTCCATCTTTTGTGGCCTACTTAATAGAATTTAAAACCCTTTGCCATTTTTTCTGTTACATTGTATATTGTCTGTTTATTATGGTATGTTGAACACAAATTGTCTGTCTGTATGTTGCATTGTGACATACTTTTTGTGGAAAATCATTACGTAATAAGGATCTCAATTGCTTTGAATGATCCTGTGGGCATTGATTTTTATTTATATTTTTTATTTTTATTTATATTGTAAATATGTGATACATATGTAATTATGTCCTGGAACCCCTGTGGCTTCTATGTCGGTAGTGAACAAAGCATGCCATCCTTAGACCTTTTCTAGATGTGGCTAAGGACAGACACTATATCTCAGTAAAACAGAAAGAGACCCTGGGAGACATTTATCAGTACAGCTGGAATCCCTTTGAAGTTGGATGGGCTTAACTGCTTGGAAGGAGGTGGAGGTAGAGAGGAAGGGAGGGAGATATTCCCAGATTTTAATTGTCCTGAGATATCTTGAATTTTAGCAAGAAAAACACATTGCAAGAATTATGATGCCATTGGACAATGATACTGCAAAAACTGCTAAAAGGAATTACACCAATAATCCCTGCTTTGCCTACTTGCATTTTAGAACTTTTTTGGAAACATGAGGAGAAGGAGCCTCCCTACTAACTGTTAGTTAAACAGCAGAAGAGTTTTACAAACCTTATCTTAAATATTCCATGCCTACAGCTTTGTTTCATTTCTGGAGAAGACAATTACTTGACCTGATCCATCTGAATGTTTGGACCTGCCTCAGGTACAAATCTTTTTTGAATGAGACTTCATCAAGGAGCTCTACTCTGTGTTTGCATGCCGAAAATGTCCTGGACCCAGAGGAACATTTTGACCACAGATAACCCAGAACCGTGTAGAGTGGACTCCATCAATCCTGTTTTGTAGAACTGGGAGCTTGAATCTGAAGAACCCTTTCTGCCCCCAACTGGACCTAGTGAAAAATGGTTATTCTGATTAGACTAACAATGCACACTATTATCAAAGAAAGGCTATTTTACCCTAGCAGAGGGCCCCATCATCACACAGCCACAAATCAAGATCACTTACAAAACACTTATAAAGCATTAATATGTATAATCCTTAAATTTGGACTGAGTTTTGTTCACAATCATTGTTAGGAACATATTTCACTAGACATTCTGGATTGTAGTAAAGTATTGTTTTCTCCCCCCTGATACTTCACCTTTATACAGTGTAACACTACCGTCCAGCACTTTAGCACATGTGCTCTGTCTTGAAAACAGTACTTTTAAATTGGCTAACCCCTATTAGTTGATTTAACTTCCCACTAAGGCTTTGGTATATTGGCACAGAAAATTGTAAATGCATCAAGGGGAATGAAAGGTAAATGGAACATGTCAGCTATGGTGTGTATTTACAACACTCACTCATATGGCCAAGGTGTATAGTTCGATAGAGCACCTGCCAGAAAGCACTAATTTTGCAAGCTGGATAGAACATGAGTAACAAATATTTCTACACCTCTACAAATTCACCAACACCCTGGGACACAGTAGATATCTAAAAACAAGGTTAAGATCTTTAGTATCTTATCAACATGTAATGCTTTCTATTACAAAACAATATGCCTTCAGAACATCTCTATGTTTCTGACTATGTTTTGGTGGAACGCTGAGCTGTGTGAAAGTTAAACATAAATATTATTTATGAAACTGAGGTCATAAGGATTTTGAATTTTATCACTTCCTCCTTTTGTTAAGGTCGTTTTCTTTAATTGCAATATAACAAATAACATATTATAACGAGAATTATTAAGTCCACATTGATACCAAATAATCATTTTCCTAATAGATATCAATAAGAGTACAACATACCAATCTCAAGAAAAATGTCAGAGTCTTTGAAAGTGATGAGGACCCTTCCAGTTCCTTGCGTAGATAAGCAAGATATGAGCTTATAAACCTTTAAAGATACAGTATGTTAACAATTGGGCTTGTTTCCACAAATACAACTGGCCTACTAAGAATAATTCTTTGTACTCTGCATTCAGTTTGAGTGCCATAATTTTCCAAACGTTTTCACAAACAATTTCCAAGGTTTTCTATGAACTTTTCTGTGGACTCTCTCAACATCTCCCTGGCTACTGCCACTTGGGGCCTGATTCACAAAGGTGATCCACAAAGGTAAACTTACACTTTTGTGTAAATGTTTACGAATGCAGGGTATCTGCACCTAAAAATATATGTCTTTTTATGTGCGGAGAAGCTGCACTCCTAAAGACAATATTTGTAGATCTCTTTGTGAGTAGCAAACAATTGTAAACCTGCATGAAAGTGTAAGTTTACTTTTGTGAATAAAGACCACTGTATCTTGATGGCCTGGCAAGGACGGTCAGTACCACAGAGAAAGTATACTCGATAACTTCAAATGGTCGTAACCATTTGTAAGGCTTGTGCTAGTTCTGTTTGCTTTATGGAATTGTGCTTTCTTTAGTTATACTCAGACTCCTTAGTTAATGCACTGTTTAATGATACAAAGCCTCCATTGAAGCAGTGCCAATGCTCCACAGATCATGACAGCTCCAGTGTGTTCTAGTGAGGCTGAAGTCATAAAACCACTGCAGTGACACATGGCAAATATAAGTGCTTTGCTAAGTAGGGAAATCTAGTTTTATATATTAGGTGAGTAAACCTTAAACATGCCTTGTAGGTCCACATGGCAGCATGTTTAATATATAAGGAAAAAAATGTCCCGATAATGATAGATGAAAGTCGCTGTTTGTCGCTGTATAGGTAGATCTAAACTTTCAATGAGCAGGCCTAGCTATAAACAAAACCCAATTTTTGTAACTTTGTCTTGGAAAATGCTTGAAATTCCATTCAGTATTACTTTCCACTTGCCATCCAAAATGCAATGCAATAGTGAAAGTGATTTTTGTTAAGTTTAGCTGGAAAGTATTTTTTGAAAACTATACTTTGTGCTATCTCAGAGCAAGCTGATTTAGGCCACATATATGAAATATAAAATATGGAAAACATATTTCAAACTGGCTGTTAATGGCTAGCCTCCTGGAGGACTTGGGAACTATCTCTGGGAGCAAGAAGGCTGACGTGGTGCTATGTCAGGGCTCAAGACTTGTTGGAGGAAACAAACTGGGAACTTGAAAGATACTGCACATGGGACAGTGGAAAACACTAGCTAGTACATGTATAACTACATTTCCAAGATTCACTTACATAGCCCCAGTCAAGATAAACTGTCTCCACATGACTATCGGGTTGATTTGATTCTAGAAGCAAAGATTCCCCATGGTCAGATATATCAGCTAAGGATACGAGAAGATAACATCCTTCAAGAAAACTTGGCAGAAAAACTACATAAGTGTACCTTGTCAAGACCCAATTTCTAACAGTTGACCTGCAAGAGGCCCAATTTTTTTAAATTCCCAAACCAGTGTGTGAATTCAAACCATGCATAGCCCACAGAGATTACCCGTCACTTTTTGTGGCCCAATGTTAAACAGTGTGTGTTCTTTGCGCACCCAGGCCAAATCTTCCAGAAAGATACCTTGGAGACGGATACAACCGCTTCCTACCCCGAACGACCTTGGCCTCAAATTTTCACAGATTTTCTTTATAGACTTTCTTCCATTGGAAAGGTAAACTGTGCTTCTAACTGAGGTTACCGATTTTACAGAGGATGGCCATTTCATTCCCTTTGACAATACGTCTACTGCCTCTTCTTTAGCCGTAAGTTTTCAGAGGAAAATAGTAAGGTTGCATGGATTTCCTTCAGTTATCATAACTAATATGGGGTTCCAGTTACTGCCACATTCTAGAAGGCCTTATTCTAAAATGTGGGTGTGCTACATTATCTCAACAAGCTCATACTCTGTCTGAGGTTGAATCAGACTCTAGAGCAGTATTTAAGGTGCTTCCTAATGAATTGTGGAAAATGGACACAGTCAATACCAATAGCTGAGTTTTCACATAATAGCAAACCAGCAGGTTATTCTCTTTTATTTTCCTCTTTGTCCCACCCTCACACCTGTCCACCAAGAGTTTCCCCTTTTACAGTCCCAGATGTACATACTCTTCTACAGGTGTAAAACAAAATACAAAGTGCTGCTTTAGAACATCTATGAATGGCTAAAGCACAATATTGAATTTTTTCAAATAGAAATTGCAGCTCTTGTCCTGACTACTCACTTGAGGAAAAGATGTGGTCATCCACAGATTACCATACCTTTCCAGGATGCATTCTATGTTTGATCACAAAGCTGTCAATCCCTTTCTGACCCTTGAGTTAACTGGTACAGCAGCACAACCAGGCCCACTTCCAGTTTAATAATGGCAAACCAGGTGTTTGAACCCCCACCTGTATAGAGTTCTTTTCTGGCAACAGACGTAGTTGTGACTCTACGCAATTCGCTCTAGTTCAAACTTGGCTTGTTCCATCCCTTCACCTTTCTTACTTCCCTTCCTGTTTGGTTCCCTACAATCCTCTTGTTTCATTACGTACTGTTTGTCATTACCTGCTTTGTTATCTACTTGTAAGTTTGTCTCCTGGACCAGGCCTCTCTCCCACTCCAGAATCTCTCATCTTTGGCTAGTGCATTGGCTAAAACTAGCACCCCACCACTACTTGATGGGATAGTTCTTAAATTTGGAAAGACACATCTTAAAGAAGAAAAAGATTCTGCCTGACGCCTGATGGAAACCAGTGACTGAAACATCTATCCAAGGATCAAGTAGCTGGCTCCATGCTGCTGCTGAAGGGGAACGAAAGACAAAAAGCTCTCTGCCTTGAGGAATATCCAGTGGACTATTTCAGATTAGAACCCGAGCAAGCCCTTGCAGGAAAGAAATTACTTGCTCAGAAGCAAGCCCTGAGAACCTGAGAGCTGTAGAGGAGACCGGGAATGCTTTTCCCAGCACAAAAACATTGGAGTTCTTGGCCGTAGCAGGAAGCAGGGGCAGTTAGGTCTGTCCCAGGCTTGGAGCTATGAATGAGTCTCCCAGAGGAGCACCAGGAAAATTGACAGTCTGCGCACGGCATTACAGTCTACTGGCAATTTTTCTGTTTTTAGTTGAAGAGCGGCCTCTCTTCTGATGCACACAGAGTAAAAGTGACTTTTATATGTACCCTTGTTCCTGTGGACATTTGTGACCATTTTTTGCTAACATTTTAGAAATTCATATCTCTTGTTCCCCTTATCCGAATTTTAAGCGTTTTCTAAATAAGTTTGAATTTTATTGCTGTTTGATACTTCCTGAATTTTTTGGGATGTAGCACACATTCCTCAAAGAAATTTAATACTGCTTCTGCTGTAGCTACCAGGGGTTAAACAAAGATTTGCTTAGAAATGGGTTTTAACCTGACCAAAATGTTTATAACCTTGGTTGAGGCTAAAACTAGCATTCCACTTTCTGAGACAACTATTAATCCACAGCCATCACTGCCAATACTTTTTGAATGATATTGTTATTTCAGTGATAATCTCAATGCATCTGGAAGAGCTATGCTTCGTCACATGTCCATATTGAGAGTAATAGGTAGAGTATGGTCAACCAGCAATAAAAAACAATGCAGCAAGTCTAAGAAAGCAATTTCTCAAAGTCTGAGATGATCAGCAACTTACAATATCAAACCTTAGCAAATAACAACATAGGGACACACGTAGACCTGTGTTATTTGGGTAAGCACATTGATGCACTGATGCAAAGCCCATTCAAACTGTTGACCATATTAATTATGGTCCAGTGACATACACACAAACACGTCCCTCAGAATGCATTAGTGTGCATCACAACCAGGCACATTTATGGGCATCAGTGTACCAGAATGACAACTGTTGTCAAACTATAAACATAAGACAATGCACATGCATCAGCACAAAACAAGGTGCATTGTTAAAGCAATGAAGAAGCTCATGGCCAAATGGAACACCACTTCAATGCTTCATCTCATCCTTTCATGCATAAACTCACACACAAATGAAGCAATCTATCACCGCACGCTGATCTACATCACTATGCAACCAGCACTCCAACCTACTTCGAGTTTTCCGGTATACAAATACGTCTAGAACTGATCATAGGGATATAATTAGAGTCAACAACATCAACAACTAAAGTCAGTGGCGTAGGAAGGAACACATTCCCTGTAGAAGGAAAGTGGCAGGCAACACCTCCAGACACACCCACTACACTCAACAAACAGAAAACCATTCAGCCCATTCAAACCAATGAAGGAAATTATAACTAGCTTGGGCGTGGGAGACTATGAGACAGTCAAAATGAGAAATGTCCCATCTTAGCTTATTCCCAGATCATTTAAATTTACCCTCATGCTGGGCAGTGCCTGCATGTAAACACCAATTCTAGCTCCTACTGTTTCCAAATGATATTCAACTTTTTAATGGAAGACACATGCCGGGTACTCAAAATAAATTTGCATCTTGGCAATCAAAATCCATTATCGTTGCACCTGCCAGTTACACCCACTGCATCCCACACCAACATCCCCCTATTATCAGCTGCTCCAGCAGGCCTCCTCCTTGCCAATAAAAGGTAAGCATGTGCTAAGGACATCCACTGACCCTAAAACATGCGGATAAATTCAGACATCTCTGGCAGCAGCAAAGCTCCAGCACAGAACTTGACAAGGAAAGTCAAGAACACACTGGCACATCGAAAGTGAATTTCTAGGTGTATTTTATCGAGTAACGAAACTCACAGGTGATTGATGAAGGATGCAAAAGCCTTAGACATTGGTACCTTTTCAGGCAGCATTCCAGTCCATCAGTTTTCACCCACTATGCTACCCCATATCCTATTCTCTGTTGGCAATGCTGACACAGATGGCTCTGTTTTACAAGAATGTTGAATCCAATGCTAGAATTCGGTTGTAAAAGATATATTTTATATTAGCCATCTGGTTTCTAAGCAGGTCAGATATCTGTACATATTGATGTGGTTCATTTTAATTTATTTATGTGGGTTTTATTTTGATAGGAGTGTCCGCTATCCTGGGTTTTATTGCGGACATGAAACTCCAATCCGCCAAAAGTGGTCAATGAGTAAGTGCAAAAATCACACGGGGCGCTACTGTATCAAGCAAAAAGGTAAACCTTGCACAATAATAAAATCCTAAAAATAAACCAAATACATGAGGGTAAAATATTTATACTGCCATTCAGCGCTGCTGAGAAAAACGGTGCTTTCATTAATCTTAGCAGCAGTGGGAAGCATGTGTTTCTAAAAATACACTGAGTGCTGCAGACAAGGGCAGAATACTTAATCAAGCCAGCATACTGTATCATTGGCATGTTTTAAAGAGGCATCTGCAAGGAATGGCTTAAGAATCTGCTGGACAGCCAAGCAAAGTGGGAAAAGCACTAACAATAAGTGATCATCTTGTATTTCATTTTATCGATCATCGGAAAGTACATTTTAGAAGCTAAATGTCCAGCGGTATAAATGTGGAAATCAGTGAATTTTTTTAAAAGGATGCACAGGGGTACTCACAGTTATGCAATTAGGTAGAAGTTGACTGTGACCCTAAGGAACTAATTATAGGTCGCTTGCCACCACGTCCAGCGTGTCTTAAAATAGCCTCATAACACCATAATTAATGTTATTCAGTAAGTATCAGTTTAAGACTTTAAGACTCAAGGCATCTGATTTTACATCTTTGGCACAGTCTCACCAGTGGGTAAAATGCGGTTTGAGGCAGAAGCAACATCTGTTAACATAAATCGACCTAGTCACAGAATTGTCTCTCCAAAAACCAAATTTCAGAAAGATACTCTAGTCTCCGTGACTTGAAAATATGGTAGCCTTGAAGGCAAGAACTTTGGCGGTCATTCCTACCCTGGCGGTCCGAGACCGCCAGGGTAGGGTACCGCGGATGCACCGCCAACAGGCTGGCGGTGCATCCAGGGCAATTCTGACCGCGGCGGTACAGCCGCGGTCAGAAACGGAAAACCGGCGGTGTACCGCCGGTTTTCCGCTGCCCAGGGGAATCCTCCATGGTGGCGCAGCTTGCTGCGCCACCATGGGGATTCCGACCCCCATACCGCCATCCTGTTCCTGGCGGTTTTGGCCGCCAGGAACAGGATGGCGGTATGGGGTGTCGTGGGGCCCCCGTAAGAGGGCCCCACCATGATTTTCAGTGTCTGCTATGCAGACACTGAAAATCACGACGGGTGCTACTGCACCCGTCGCACGCCTTCAACTCCGCCGGCTCCAGTCGGAGCCGGCTTCCTCGTTGAAGGCGCTTTCCCGCTGGGCTGGCGGGCGGCCTTCTGGCGGTCGCCCGCCAGCCCAGCGGGAAAGCCAAAATCACTGCGGCGGTCTTCGGACCGCGCAGCGGTGTTCTGGCGGGGGTACTTTGGCGGGCGGCGGAGGAATGACCCCCTTTGTCTTTAAAAGTGCCACATTTTAAAACTTCTGCAAAGCGCTATGTGACGCCATTTGGAATCATGCATTTGTGATGCTATTTGGTTGCTTTAAAGCACATAGGGGGTCATTCCGACCCCGGCGGGCGGCGGGCGCCGCCCGGCGGGCGGAGACCGCCAAAAGACCGCACCGCGGTCAAATGACCACGGCGGTCATTCTGACTTTCCCGCTGGGCCGGCGGGCGACCACCAAAAGGCCGCCCGCCGGCCCAGCAGGAAAGACCCAGCAACGATGAAGCCGGCTCCGAATGGAGCCGGCGGAGTTGCTGGAGTGCGATGGGTGCAGTGGCACCCGTTGCGATTTTCAGTGTCTGCTAGGCAGACACTGAAAATCATGGTGGGGCCCTGTGAGGGGGCCCCTGCACTGCCCATTCCAGCGGCATGGGCAGTGCAGGGGCCCCCAGGGGCCCCACAACACCCGTTCCCGCCATCCTGTTCCTGGCGGTTTCTACCGCCAGGACGGCGGGAAGGGGGTCGGAATCCCAATGGCGGTGCTGCGCGCAGCGCCGCCATGGCGGATTCCTTGGGCCAGGGGTAAACCGGTGGGAAACCGCTGGTTGCCCTTTTCTGACCGCGGCTTTACCGCCGCGGTCAGAATGGCCCAGGAGGCACCGCCAGCCTGTTGGCGGTGCTTCTGCGGTCCTCGGCCCTGGCGGTCATTGACCGCCAGGGTCGGAATGACCCCCATAGTGTGGTACAGAAGAAAATATGCAAAATGAATGGAGTGAGGCCAAAGTTCCATCTTATGGGTTGGTGACAATGACTGATGTTCTGCTATTGCAGTCCCACCTCTCTGTAATGTTTAGTTGAAAGCAAGCCTAGCAAGTATTTGTAAGGCTTTGAATCACGAGTGATAGGGTTCAGAATGCAGGTTACATTTAAGAGTGTTCCACAATCTCGCTCTTGAATTCCCATGTTTTACCCTCTTGAAAAAAGGACCTGTTGAAAGATCATTGGTTGATTCGATAAGTGGACAGCAAGAGGAGGCTTCTGGTGGGTCTTTAAGTAGGAGCCGCTTTCTGAAAGTATTCTGTGCCATTACTAAATACGTCTCCTAAATGGTGAGGAGGACCATGAGTTTGATGTTAGAATCACTGGGAGTCAGTGGGAAAATTTGAGGGTGTCTTGCTTGACATTTAGACACATCCTAGCTACCTGGAGATTGTGTCTTTTACAGTTTGTACTATTGGGATCAGTCTGTAGAAATGTTCATAAAAATCATGAACACACATGCATTCAGTAACAGTGCAAAAACACTCCACTTAAAATAACATTTCACACCCTGGAGCACTCCCCAAACAGTAAACAAACAGTTTCTAAAGAAAGAAAGAAAGTAAATTAACAAAAAGTAAAAAAGAAAGAAAGAGGGGAAAAATAAATAAAGAAGGAAAAAAGAAATAAGGAAAAAAATCATAGAAAGGAGGGAAAACAAAAGGAAAGATGAAAAGACAGAAAGAAAGAAAAAAGTGAAGTGCAAAAAAAAAAGCTAAGGGAAAGAAGGAACAAAAAAGGAAAGGAAGAGGGCAAAAGAAAAAGAAGGATAGAGGGCAAACAAGAAAGAAAGAGGGAAACAACGTAAAAAAAGCATGAAATAAATCTGCAAAAAAGAAACACAAAAGAAGTAAAGAAAAACAAAAGAAGGGAAAAAGAAGAAAGGCGAAGGAGTAAGAAAGAATGAAACAAGAAAAGAAGATAAAAATGTAAAGTTGGCAAAAGGAAAGAAAGAATAACAGAAGGTAAAAAGAAAGAAGGAAAGAAAAAAGGAAAGACAAAAAAGGCAGGAGGAACCATAGAAGAACAGAAAGACAACAAGAATAAAAAAAAAGAAAAAGAAAGGACAGAAGGAAATAAAGAAAAGAAAAAGGAAAAAGAAGAGGAAAGAAAGAAGGAACGAAAAAGGATGGAAAGAAAGGAGAAAATAGTGTTTACAGTATAAATTGTTGGATACTAAAACCCAACTTATACCCCACCTATGTTTAACTATGTTTAACTAACACTGTTACAAGTCTACTGCAAATTAAACACAATAAAGTTTGTTTTTCTTCCTGTGCAAAGTCTATTATAGAACCATTGATGAAACAGAGACCAGGAGGACATTATAGTATGCTGTAAAATTGCAGCAGTCTAGTTCAAAACAACAACGCTGGACGAAGCTGAGACCTGATAGAGCTGGAATTTGCCCTGTCCACACTTAAAAGGCATCCAACCATCACATAAGGCAACAATGGCACTAAAGGGAACTACCTTATGTGCGGATGTCCACCTTGTAAAGAGCAAACTGCAGTCACCCACCTTGATATTAGTCAGATGCTTAAGTAGGCTGACCCATTGCTCCATGTTTCATGCTGTACTAGGTGGATGCAAAATGGAAATGACACAACAGTCCAATGTATGAAGAGGGGTGGCCGAAAGCCCCTTTCAGTAAGTATATTTATTATACATATTATTTTAATAAAATACAAAGGTATTGGCTAACAGTAGACCTTAAAATAGACTGTTTTCTGGAAATTTGCAGTACTTTGGCACAAACAATAGTTGGCACTACAAGGCTCCTGCCTTTCTTCATTGAAGAGATGTTTTCTAACAACCAAGACAGAGAGACAACTGCTTACTTACACTTGCAATGTGTTTTTTCAGTTTGGGTTATATGTACTTCCAATATGCAAATTCATGCTTTTGTCAAATTATTAAGAGTAAAGCTAAATAACAATAACTACTCACCTGCTATTGTGGACCGAATCCTTGATGATAGACACAATAATACAAATAACCTAAACTAAATTGGTTGTACTATTTCTATGGGAATCATACAGTGCAGGGAATTCTGCCAAATAATGTCAGCTGGCAGTGGAGGTGGCGGTAAACATTTTTTTTTAAAATAATCATTTTGCTTCTCGAAGAGATTCAGCCAAGATGCCGCCCACTGTCAGTCTGCAAGTATAGTGCTAAAACAATTACATTTTTACCATAGTGTTTTTTTAAAGCCTTACTGCTATTTAGAATACAAAATTGTTTTGGTAAGTTTGGAAATGTACTAATGTAATGCCCGAAATTCGAGGTTGGTTAGTCTGATTTATTTTTTATTTGATATACACAAAGAGGGTTCGTTCTCTCCGTGAGAGTGTGACAGAGATCCATGTTCTATACCCCACTACAGAAATTATTTAGTCTATGTCTGGGTGTGTGTTGTCGGTGTGGGTGGGTGTAGGGATGCTTTGTACAAAATCCTGTAAGACAGTGCTACGCTTTTTTCCTAACATAAAGTGGAGCTTTGTTGGTCGAGATGAATTCCTCCTCGAAATGCATTATTTTATGACTGTCAGCTGATATATTTTTTGGATTAGGGATTTCTGATCAAATTTAAGTCAGCCACTGATTACTCTGGCAGCTATGTTTTGTTGTTTTCTAAGAGTGATTCATGTTTTTCAAAGACACAAAAAGAGGACACTGCAGAAACCAATGTGCACATACACTTTGGGCTCACACATGTGTGTCCTTTTCTTTTGCCAGGAGAAACTTCTAGTTCTTTGGGGATAGAACTGATTTAGAATTGACAGCTTAAAAGTAACAGGATTTAATTGTTTCCCTGAGTTTAGCTAAAAGTGGTGTTTTTACTCTGGATTCAGAGTTAGGTCCCCTCACCAATGACAATGAGAAGAGAGACTGATCTATAGCTGGTAAGGCAGAACTTTCGAAAAATGACTTACTGCAGTTCATAGCAAAAACATCATTACTAGGTATTTGTGTGCTGAGTGCTTTCATGTAGGTCTGAAAGCTATATGGGGTGTTGATCTGTTCTTAATTATAGAGGATTTGGGGCCAGATGTATCAAACCATTTTGCATTCGCAAATGTTGCGGAACGCAGAATTTGGCTGTTTGCAAATGCAAAAACGTGGTCTGCGATGCATGAAAGGCATTCGCAGTCCAAAAATAAGGAATCGCAAAAATTTTGATTTTTTGTGAAGCAACATGGTCTTGCGTGTTGCATTTTGTGTCTCGCAATTTGCGACATGAAATACCGAATCGCATTTAGCATTTCGCAAATTGCGAGTCTGAATAGTGACTCGCCAATACTGATTCGGTATTTCAAGTCGGAAATTGCGAGACACAAAATGCGACATGCAAAACCATGTCGCAATTCGATGCATCAAAAATTCGCAAATTGCTAATTTTTGCAGAATGGCCTTTTGCACATGCAAATTACCAGGGAGTGAAACCAGGTGGTAACCAGGTGCAACCTATATTAAGCGGCCCAGAATGCCTCAGACTCTTTTCCACAATGGCTGCATTCTATGTCATGGCGAGGAGAATGAGGATCTTGGCAGGTTTGAGGAGAGGGAGGAGGAGACAGGAGCACATTTTCAGAGTGTGCATTACCCTTTTTGACCAGGCTGAAGAGGAGATATATGATAAGTACAGGTTGAACTCAGCCATGATACTTGACCTGATAGCTGAGCTACAATCCATATTGCAGCGCACAACACATAGGACAAATAGCATGCCCACCCATGTGCAGGTATTATGCTCCCTCCAGCCACTTGCCTCAGGGAGCTATCAACGGGTCATAGCAGCAGCTGGAGGAGTATCACAGAGTGCCCTCTCTAGATTTTCCAATGCATTTATCAACACCATGCTGAGTAGGATACACCAGTACATCAGATTCCCCCACACCCCACAGGAAATACAGCAGACAAAAATAGATTTCTACCAGATAGCACAGTTTCCCCACGTCCTATGTACCATAGATGGGACACATGTTGCAATCTGTCCACCATCGGCCACAGAGTATGTGTACCGCAACCGTAATTACCAACATTCCATGAATATACAGGTGATATGCAATGCCTCCTACATTATAACTGATCTCGTGGCCAGGTACCCAGGGAGCACACATGATTCATACATCTTTCGTCACAGCGGGATTCACATAAGACTGCTAGCTGGGGAGTTTGGTGAAGAATATCTACTAGGTTTTGTCCCTCGGTACACTGGTGCATTGATGGCATTGTGACATCAGATGGTTCACTTACTCATTATACCCTTTGTTCCTTCCAGGATACAGTGCCTACGCAGTGCGCACCTACATGATGACGCCCTACCTAAATCCTACAAAACCAGCAGAATGGATATACAATTCAGCACACAGGGCAACCTGCAATGTGGTGGAGGGCACCTTTGGCCTGCTGAAGAGTCGCTTCCGGTGCATCCACAAAAGTGGAGGGCCACTACAGTACAATCCCAGACACGACCTGTAGAATAGTGGCCACATGTGCAATCCTGCACAATATAGCTACCACCAGGGGCATACCTGTGGAAATATCTGATTCAGACTCAGATGAGGATGATGATCCCATACCCCCACTACAGCCAGCAGACAGGACCAGTGCAGCAGAGGGCACGCAAAGGCGTGCAGACATCACACACAACCATTTCAGATGTAAGTAATAACAACACAACTTCACTGACATGTGTACTGGTAGTTAGAACCTTTATTACCTTAATGTCAGGTAACATAAGTGTCACTAGCAAAAAAAATAAACACATGTGTCATAAAATAAGCAGTTAACAGTGTCTCACTATTTAGTCATAGTTCACTGTAAAACTAAATAAACAGACAGTCCCCTGTGGCCATTACAGTCACGTTTTACGGCCATGCAAGCCACTCGAGTGGGCATTGGCCTCACCGGCACCTCTGGTATCTGCCTCATTGGCAGTGCTGTGCCTGGCACTGTGACACCTAGGATCTGTAGTGGGCACTGCTACGCTGCTGAGGCTAGATGAGTCCTCAGTCTCCCCTAGTCCAAGTTCACTGGGTGTAGCAGAGCGGTTACCCAGCATATTATCCAGCACATTAGTTATCTGGACCAGTCCTTGGGCTGCCTTGGTGCGGCCACAGCACGCCGCCATATGTGGGCCGTTAATGTTGCAAGGTGATTGAACGATCGACAGAATCCACCAAACATGCTCATAAATCGCCTCTCATGCCTGCGGTGTCTGACTCTGTCATTCCTTAGCTCTGTGCAGAGTTCCCTCACTGCATTGGTCAGCTCCCTGGTGTTCTCAGAAGCTGTGATCTGTCCCTCATGCAGCTTTGAAATGTTAGAATTAAGGCACTCCAACTGCTGATGCAGACCCCCCATGTTGGCATTGTGTGCCTGCATCTGCCTATGCATTGCCGTTATCTTCTTATTTTGCAGGCGCTGCAGTTTCAGCATAGAGGATTCCAGGCCACTGAATACTGATGGGCCCTCTCCTGCTGCCACATGCTGTGTGCCAGCATACTGAGGCCTCCTGCGGGGTGTTTAGTTACGCTGGGGCTGGGACTCCTGCATTACAGTGGATCTGCCATCTGTGGATGGAGTGTGGCCGTCATCCCGCATATCATCTGAGTCCTGGCTCAATTCGGGGAGCAGTACAGCCCTTGCCCTGCATCTGATAGGTGCAATATTCACTGACTCACTGGTGTTAGAGTCTGATGGAGGGTGGGTTTCAGCATCCCCCACAAAGGCATACTGGGCCTGGGCCATCTGCAACGACAATGTGCAGCATGTCATTTATGTATGTATCACCAAAGGTTACACAATGGTAATAAATGCACAGTTATATCATATCACTATGTAGTGGGAGTTGTGTTCTTCTGGGTGTCGCTCTACTTAATTACATTCTATGTGCTACTTTCAGCTCTGGGTTGTGGACTACCACTCCCATAAGGCATTGTTGTGCCGCTTCTAAGATGTAGAATGGACTACTTATCACAATGTTTTGCAATAATTGCTAATTCCTAAGGGGCATTTGTACATACACATATGGGGTTACATTGCAATATTGCACTTACCTTTGCTGGTGCTTGGTGTGCCGGATGTGTCTATGTCAGTGACCCCACTGACAGCTTCTGGGAGGAGTGCCGACTCCACCAGGTCTTCCATGGGGGTGGAGGGTGTCTCGGTGGATGGATCTCCTCCTGTGCTCCTTGCCTCCTGTAGTCTTCTGGCCACCCTCTCCTTGGCACAGGAACGCAGGTCATACCACCTCTTTTTGATCTTCTCCACTGAGCGCTGCGCAACCCCCACAGCACAGATTTTTGTTTGTATGTCCGCCCAAGGGTTTGCGCTTCTCACTCTCAGGGATCTGGAGTGAGCTCTTCCCAAACAGCCGGTCATGGCTCCCCACCACCTCCTCAGGGAGCACCTCCAGTTCCTGCTCACGGAACTTGAGTTTTCTTTTCCTGTCCCCCTCCTCCTTTCCATTTACAGAGTTGTCTACGCTGTTGTGCAGTCCTGCCTTGTTCACAGACTTGCTCCCTGTGGCTGGGCTGTGTCTCTCTCGTTGCTCCTTTGGGTGTGGCACCTGCAAACTGCCTGGGATGACTCACTTCCTGCTTGTGATGTCATCAGGCTCTGCCAGGTGTGCGTTCTCGCAATTTGTGATTTTCAAATACTGAATCGCAATTTTTTAGCGATTCGGTATTTGGGCCTCACAAATAGCGATTTTTAAGAAATCGCTACCCCGATTCGCAAATATGTTACATTGCATATTGCGATTCAGAAATAGCGATTTCTTTAAAATCGCTATTTGTGATTCACAAAGGGGTTTGATCATACATCTGGCCCTTGGTGGATTATTTTTATCTTCACCCTAAATAGGATGAGGAGATGGTCTTTAGCTTTCCACAGGCCATGAATGTTTTTGGGAATTTGAAGTGTGGTGGGTATACTAGGAACAATCGGTCAGTTGATGAGAATTACAAACTGAGGAAATGCTTAATATGTTAAAAAACATAAGTGCCAGGGCCGAAATTTTCTCAGAAGTCTTTCACTAATGCTGCTGAATGTTGGGATTGCAGAATACCAAAGCTGTCTAATGTTGACTTTACCTCACCCTTTTTTCATCCACCACCCTACACTGTCTCCTATCTCACTTATGCAAGCTCTTCTTTCCTTCCTGACTTCTCACTTTGCCACTGTTTTCCTGTCTTTCTCTATTTACTTTATGCACCCTGTTCTGCCTTTTTCTCTCTTGTTCTGGGTCACAGCCTGATAATACAAAATGAGTCCGGGAGCCCAACAATAGGTGCCCAAAAATAAGGAGCAATACACTGACTTGGTCAGTGCACTGCTCTGCCTCCCGTTGCTCCACCTGTTAACTAGATCCCTCATTTCTCGCTGCTCTGAACTCCTGACCCCTGTCAGGATTTCGAGGCCCTCCTCCACCTGCAGGCTTCTGCCTGTGCCTCATCCCTGGTGTCTAGTGGGAGAGCTCTGCTTTCCTACTAGGCTGACCTCTGCCTCTCTCCTCCTTTTTTTCTGCTTTGCTCTCTGTTCTTTCTCTTCTGTGTCTGTCCCTTTTGTGCTACTTTTGCTTCTGCTTTACTCTCATCCTCGTTTTTCTCTCCCCTCACTCCGCTCTCTCTCTCTCACTTTTGCTCTCCCCGCTTCCCTGTTGCTGCTGCCCCCTCTTCTCTCCCACACTGCACTCCCGCCGCTGACACCCCCTTTTTCATGCCGTTTTTTGCCCCCACTCCTACCTCCTAGCAGTCCTCCCCTCCCCCCACCTCCCTACTTAATTCGGCCACTGCATGGTAGGTCAGGCAATACCACTGACCTGGACAGTGCACTGCTGTGGCTCCACATGGTAAGTAGAGCCCTCATTCCTCACTCCTTTGAACTCCTGACCCCTGTCAGGAGTTCGAGGCCCTCCTCCACCTGCAGGCTTCTGCCTGTGCCTCATCCCTGGTGTCTAGTGGGAGAGCTCTGCTTTCCAACTAGACTGCCCTCTGGCTCTCTCCTCCTTTTTTCTGATTTGCTCTCTGTTCTGCTTTCTCTTCTGTGTCTGTATCTTTTGTGCTCATTTTGCTTCTGCGTTACACTTAACCTTGTTTTTCTCTCACCTCACTCCCCTCTCCCTCTCTCACGTTCGCTCTCCTTCTCTCTCTCCCCCACCGCTGCTGCCCCTGCGGCCGCGCCCCCTCCTCTCTCTTGCGCTGCACTCCCACCGCTGCTGCCCCCACGGCCCTGCCCCCTTTTTCGCACCATTTTTCGCTCCCGCCTCCCATCTGTCCTCTCCTTCCCCCACCTTCCTACTTATTGGCGGCCGCTGAGCGAATGCACAGCGGACGGGTGCAGCGGGTGCACCGCTGGCGCACCAAAGGCAAGCCTGTCTGTGCCCATCAACGCCTGGATCGTGCTCAACACCGGAACCCCTGGCTCCCGTTCCCCACCACCGCCACCACGCACGTCTTCACTATGACGTTGCCACCTTCCACGCCCTCAACTCCGGCTGCTATCCCTCCTGCCTTTAAGCCTTCCTGCAGACAACCCACGGCCCCTTCTTCTGCCAGAACTGCACCTTCACCAGCCTCCTTGCCAATGACCTATCCACCAAGGCAGGACGCACCCATCTCAGATGTATCCTCCTCAACACCCGCTCCATCCACAAACACACAGTAGAGCTATGGAATCTACTCGACTCAGCATCCCCAGACTTCGCCTTCCTGACCAAGACGGGGATGAACCCCTCCTCAGTGCCTGACATCACCATAGCCTTCCCGGACGGCTACAAGATCACCCGCAGGGACTGCTCCAACAAACCAGGAGGAGGCATTGCCATCATTCACAAGAACACCCTCAGGATCACGACCAGCACCGAAGACACACTCAGCACAACAGAACACCCGAACTTCCAGATCCACACTGACCCAAAAACCACACCCTGAGGGACACTCGTCTACAGGCCCCCGACAGCAATTCAGCGACTCCGTCACCGACGTCATCAGCATGCATGCTCTCGCATCCACTGACTACATACTCCTTGGGGACTTAAACTTCCATCTCGAGAACATTAACAACAACAACACCACCACCCTGATTGACAACCTCTCCAACCTCCGCCTCAAACAGCTCGTCACGACACCAACCCACTCCGCAGGACACACACTCGATCCTATTTTCTCCACCAGCAATCAAGTCTCCTTCAGCCACACCACCGAACTCCACTGGGTAGGTCACCCCTGCATCCACTCCTCCTGCAAGAAACCCACAACACACCACCACCCACAACAGATCTCCCACCTCAGGTGGATTAAGGTCACCGAAGACAAACTTATTGAAACCCTCTCCTGGAAACCGCCCATCGACACCACTGACACTGACACACCTGCGCGAAACTTCAGGCAATGGATCGACACCTGTGCCAATACTCTTGCCCCGATCAAGAATCCCTCCAACAGATGCACTGACAGAAAGGCCTTCTGGTTTACTGCCGACCTCCATGAATCTAAGCAAACCTGCTGAAGACTCAAAAAGAAGTGGTGCCAGACTCTGGACAACCACACAGCTTTCAAAAACACCATCCGCAGACACCAACAACTCATCCGAACCGCCAAGAGAGCCGTCTTCAAAGACCGAATCAACAACAACGCATACAGCCACAAGGAGCTCTTCAACATCTTGAAGGAACTCTCCAACCCCAGCTCCAACACCAACAACATCCCACCATCTCAAGACCTCTGCAACTCCCTAGCCTCCTACTTCTACCGCAAGATTGCAGACATCCACGACAGCTTCAGCACTCAGACCCCCCGGGCAACCACCAACACCACATACTCACCCCCGTCCAACCTCCTGCTCTCCTGGACCCCCGTCAATGACAACAAAACCATCAAAATCATGAACACCATCCACTCCGGCTCTCCATCCTCACCACATCCTCAACAATCGCACCCCAACTACGGAAGATCATCAACACTGGAAACACGCCGAGATCAATGCCCTCTTCAAAAAACCCAAGGCAGACCAAAAGGACCTCAAGAACATCTGGCCTATCTCCCTGCTCCCCTTCTCAGCAAAAGTCATCGAGAAGGCTGTCAACAGACAACTAACCCGCTTCCTCAAGGTGAACAGCACCCTGGACCCTTCCCAATCCGGATTCCTCAGCAACCACAGTACCGAAACTGCCCTCATCAGACATCAGAACCATAGTTGACAATGGCAAAACCGCAGCCCTCATCCTCCTGGACCTCTCGGCCGTGTTTGACTCTGTCTGCCACCACACCCTACGCACACGCCTCAGCAATGCAGGAGGCTGCAACAGAGCCCTGGAATGGGTCACCTCCTTTCTCACTGGCAGAACCCAGAGAGTCCGCCTTCCCCCATTCCGCTCCGTAGCCACCAAAATCATCTGCGGTGTACCCCAGGGTTCATCCCTCAGCCCGACCCTCTTCAACATCTACATGGCCCTGCTCGCTAACATCGCCCGATCCCACAACCTCAACATCATCTCATATGCCGACGACACCCATCTGATCTTCTCCCTCACCAAGGACTCCACCAAGACCAACCTCCATGAAGGAATGAAGGCCATCACCGAATGGATGAAGACAGCTGCCTCAAACTCAATTCCGACAAGACGGAAGTCCTCATCTTCGGCTCCACCCCCTCCACTTGGGATGAACTCCTGGTGGCCTTCCACTCTCGGATCCGCTCCAACTCCCACTGACTATGCATGCAACCTAGGATTCATCTTGGACTCCTCATTATCCATGACCCAGCAAGTCAACGCCATCTCCTCCTCCTGCTTCAACACCCTCTGCATGCTCCAAAAGATCTACAAATGGATCCCCACCGAAACCAGAAGAACAGTTACCCAAGCTCTCGTAAGCCCCAAACTGGACTACGGCAATGCCCTCTGTGCAGGGACCACAGCCAAACTCCAGAAGAGACTGCAACGCATCCAGAACACCTCTGCACGCCTCATCC
Organism: Pleurodeles waltl; assembly: GCF_031143425.1. NCBI lineage: Eukaryota > Metazoa > Chordata > Amphibia > Caudata > Salamandridae > Pleurodeles > Pleurodeles waltl. The sequence continues at coordinate 937,373,108 of NC_090445.1, forward strand.
TGTACATCCCCTGCCGCTGCCACATAACAGGCCATCTGAGAGACCTGCATTGGCTCCCAGTCAACAAGAGAATCACCTTCAAACTCCTCACCCATGCTCACAAAGCACTGTTCTACACCGGACCAGAATACCTCAACAGACGGCTCTCCTTTTACACCCCGACCCGGCATCTCCACTCCGCCGACCTCGCACTCGCAACGGTCCCACGCATCCAAAGAACTACAACCGGCGGCAGATCATTCTCACACCTCGCCACCAAGACATGGAACACTCTTCCCAGCCAACTGCTTCAGACCAAAGACCTCCTTACCTTCAGGAGTTTTCTTAAGACCTGGCTGTTCAAGCAGTAGCAGCATCTCCCTCTCCCCCCCCACACACCTCAGCGCCTTGAGACCCTCATGGGTGAGTAGTGCGCTTTACAAATTCCTGATTGATTGCCAGTGAGCCCCACCTTCAATCACTGGCTCAAATTTTAAGCTCTAATATGTGTGTGTGTGTGTGTGTGTGTGTGTGTGTGTGTGTGTGTGTGTGTGTGTGTGTGTGTGTGTTTACTAAATTGTGATGATCAGCAACATGTTCAGTCATTTTACTGGGACTCGAGAAGGTTAAAGGTAATTTAGTCAGGTGGAGGAGAGAGTGAACAGAGAGGGGAAGAATCTGAACGGAAAAGAGTGAGAAAAAGAGGGTGAGGGGTGTAGGAGAAAGAACAAGAGGTGTGTGGGAGATAAAGCACGAGAGTTCAAGATTTAACATGCTAATTGAGGCACTACACCAACACCATCCAAAGAGCTGAGTCTCAGCATCTGATAGACGTCTACATTTTCTATTAGAGTTGCAGCACCTTTACACAAGGATCGGTTGCTAAGAACAGAGGGTGGACAGATGCAGAAATAATACATAAGTGACAGTCACCTAAGCTCGTGACTTCTTTCCACACATTACCCGCAGTTAAAAAGAATTCAAGACACTGCATTTTCCCCAACTGACTTACAATACCTATTTTAAACTACATTGAAAAGTTAAGCTTTTATCTTTGCCTATTCATACGCCCACTCCCTACTGTTCTAAATACAGGTGTTTGGAGGAAGGCAAAATGTCTGTCACTCACATGAAATGAGGATGTATCACGGTAAACTGGAGAAAGATGACTTGCACTGATAAGATTAATGTCTCAACTACATTAAGTGGAACGCGCCGCTATAGGCCTGATTACAACAAAGACTGTTCTGAACTCTGTACAAACCCCTATTTACAAAGAGGTCAGAATTCCAAGAGGCATATTTATACTCCGTTTGCGCCGGAATTGCGTCGTTTTTTTGACGCAATTCCGACACAAAACTAACTCCATATTTATACTTTGGCGTTAGACGCGTCTAGCGCCAAAGTCCATGGAGTTAGCGTCATTTTTTAGCGTGGACACCTACTTTGCGTTAATTATATGCAAGGTAGGCGTTCCCGTCTAAAAAATCGATTCCGAGGCATGTGCGTCGGATTTATACTCCCGGGCAAAATTCACGCCCGGGAGTGGGTGGGTCAAAAAAAATGACGTACGGCCGCTTTTGCGCCGTTTTTTAGCGCCTGCAAAAGGCAGGCGTTAAGGGACCTGTGGGCTCTGAAGGAGCCCAGAGGTGCCCTCCCATGCCCCCAGGGACCCCCCCTGTTACCCTTGCCCACCCCAGGAGGACACCCAAGGCTGGAGGGACCCATCCCAGGGACATTAAGGTAAGTTCAGGTAAGTGATTTTTTGTATTTTTTTTTGTGGCATAGGGGGGCCTGATTTGTGCCCCCCTACATGCCACTATGCCCAATGACCATGCCCAGGGGACAGGAGTCCCCTGGGCATGGCCATTGGGCAAGGGGGCATGACTCCTGTCTTTGCTAAGACAGGAGTCATTTCTATGGGGGTTGGGAGTGAAAAAAAATGGCGCAAATCGGGTTGAGGCGCAAAAATTGCCTCAACCTGACTTGCCCCATTTCTTGACGCCCAAGCTCCATTTTCCCCTACGCCGGCGCTGCCTGGTGTACGTCGTTTTTTTTAACGCACACCAGACGGCGCCGGCGGCTAACGCCGGCTAACGTCATTCAATAAATACGGCGCCCGCATGGCGCTTCAGAATGGCGTTAGCCGGCGCTAATTTTGTTGACTCAAAACTGCGTTAGCGCAGTTTTGCGTCAAAAAGTATAAATATGGGCCCAAGTTTCGTTAATTTTATCGCATATAATAGAAAACGGTGCACTGATGTCTGCATCCCTCCATGCCTCTATGCATTTTGTCAGGTGATACTTGACAGAATTTAAGAGGGGACAAAGACTCATTATTTACTGAGACATATGGATTTTGGTGCAGTAAGCAGGATATCCTGTACCGTCTCTCCGAGGAGCAAAACTCAATAAAGAAATTTAGACGAACGGGAACATTGCACAACCAATAAATGTGTGGATTAAACCTGTCCCTCTCATCGTTTTGACTACAAACTCCAAGCGACAAAGTTAATGACTCATGGTCCTGGACATCGTTAAAACAAACCTCAACATAGCAGCATTTTGGTCTGCTTTCGGGGCAATTTAAATGATGTTTCTTAGCATATACGTCCCACCGAGTTGTTAATCGGAAATGATGGAAAAATATGGAAGAACGTGAAAGGGTGAACTTTTCCCAGGGTAGGATACTGCTGGCTTCCCTGCGTTTAATAAAACCAGGTTTCTATTCCACGAATTTGTGGAAAATCTGTATTTTATTCCAATGCACAGAGGCTGACAAAATGCAAGCTGCAGTCTTGCACAACTTATGCAATAAAAGGTTGGTTCCACTCTTGTAAACGGATTTAGCACCACAAAGGTTTCTGGGTGAGTAAAGCTACTCCTGTTGGATTGGCGTGGAAACTGTGAAAATTTGTGACTTCACTCAAATGAACACATTTGTGGGAAGTCACACAGTGACCCCCGAGCTCCAGGGGGCCCACCCAGCAAAAGTGGTAGGTGGTGGTCTGGGGTGGAGTGGCCCGCTCTATGTACTTTGCAGGGGGGCTCCCTCTAGTTTCGTTACGCCACTAAAGTCGCACACACCTCTCTCACCCCTTCATGGCTTGAAAACTTTTAGAGATAACACCTGGGTCTGCAACATAGTGTCCTGGGAGAGTAACAGGCATTTGCAATCGCTTATTATGCCTTATGCTCTATTGTACTATCCATGAGGCTGCAGACGCTTGTGCAGCCCCTTCTGTATAATGGACAGCCCTGAGCTAATTGTGAACTGGTGATATTCCAAGGGGGTATACCCTCTTTTGCATGGTAGTGTAGCCCTTTCTATGAGGTAATCTTTGCCTTTGCACCTGCTCCTTATTACAGATGCAAGGGCACATGCAGAGGCTGCTAGGAAGTGCAGTGGCATTTTGCCACAGAAAGGTGGTGCACTGTCATTGCATCTCCGAGCGCCGCCCTGTGAGGGGGGCACAGGGGTACTAGGAACCACAAGGGCATCGCTAGCTAGACTGCTGCAGTCAGTCACTGCACCAGCATACAGTGGGATCTCTGCCCCCGTTTTGAAACAGAGTCCTTTGTCCATGGACGTCAATTCACCAAAATGTTAGAAGTAGCAGAAGTGACATCACATGCCACACGACCCCTATGTGACATCATAGGAAGTGACATCACCTCACCTTCAACCCTGATGACAGCGCTGGAAGCAAAGTCATTTGACATTTGATCTGAGGAAACCACTGAAGCTAACATTAAGGAAGTGGATGTAAAAATAGTAATATATTTAGAAACACACAGATACAAAAAATTGCATCTCAACTCCCAGCAACATTTTCTACCCAAGTACTCTTGATCAGGACAATTGAAGGGTGCCTGTTTGTGCTCTGTTCAGATGTGCACTGATTTCTACAGAAATGTAGTAATAATAATCATAATTTAGTCAGTTAATGATTGACACCTAACTAGTGCCAAACTAATTCCACGGACATTGTGTTACTAAGCTCTAGTTGCGGTAGTTGTCACTCACCTCCCACCACGAAGTTGTACATTTTTACATGAAGCCAACTTTATCTTCAGCAGTATTAGGGTTAGAAAATGAAGTGTGAAACTTGTACGCAGGACACTGCCAAATAAAGCTCTCTCAGACTTTTCTTTTATATGGCAGTTCTCATACATTATTTTATGAATTGTGGGAACACATTGCATTTTCGCTTTCAGACTATTTAGCAGTAAAAATGAATTGTATTGGCTAACTGCTGACTAAAGTGCCTAATCAGTCTCCCTATTTGTTTCCTTACATGAGGAAACGCTGCAGCAGTGCGTTTCAGATAAGTGCAGAAAAAAAACCCTCATTTAAGTTATGGCCCACGATTAGATGAAAAAGTATAATTGGCGTAAATAGCAATAAATATTCATATTTTGTGCAACTCCCGAACGTTCAGAATTGAGGAGCTAGACAAACTCTCATTGTGTTCATGCCGAACACTTAATGGAATTGGATTCCTATCTGATCTGATCCTCCCTGGCTCCGTGTCGTACGTATATTGCTTGACAAACTGGTGCTGTCACACTGCATCTTTTAAAACAAACGGTGATAACCCTGGCCAGAAGCTACCCAGCCACTCATACCATGAGTTTGCAAAGAGTTGGCTGTGCTTTTCTTTCTTTGTGCGAGTGACATTCTGCCCCTGCTCACTCCTAAGCCAGAGGGCACAAAGGCAGGGCAGGGGTCGCAGCTGCGACCCCTGGCGACCCTCTAGATGATGTCCATGTCTGTATCCCCGCTGTTAGAAATGGGGTTTTTGGTTGGCAGTCAGGTTGCCCTCTGTCCAAACAAGAACCCTCACTCTAGTCAGGGTAAGTCACACACAATCCAAAATCAGCCTGTGCTCACCCTCCGGTAGCTTGGCACGAGCAGTCAGGCTTAACTTAGAAGGCAATGTGTAAAGCATTTGTGCAATAAATCATACAACACCATAGCATAACACCACAAAAATACACCACACAGTATTTAGAAAAATATATAATATTTATCTGGGAATCTTCAGGTCAAAACGATCAAAGTTGCAATACGAATCTGTAAAGATATCACTGAAAAGTGATAGAAAGTGTCTTAAGTGTTTAGAAAGTAAACAAAGTCTCTTTCAAACACAAAGTACCTGGTTTCTGGTGGAAAATCTCCTCAGAGGGCCACAGGAGAAGAGGTGCGTGGAAAACTGGTGTGTGCGTCGATTTCTCCTCAGCACACACGGACTTGCGTCATTATTTTCCACGCGGGGAGTCGTGCGTCGTTTTCCGGCGCGCGGACAGTCTCTTACTGTGGTTTGCGGGGAGTACCAGATGTCCCGGGTCTGTGCGTGGATTTTCCTGCTCGTTTTCCGGCTGCGCGTCGTTCTGCGGGGCTGCGCGTCGTTCTGTGGGGCTGCGCGTCGAAGTTTTGATCTCACGGCATGCGTCGCGTCGATTTCTCCTGCGGAATCGGGCGGCGTTGTCCTTGCGAGGCCTTGCGTCAAAATTTTGATCTCACGGCAGGCGTCGCGTCGATTTCTCCTGCGGAGTCGGGCGCCGTTGTCCTTGCGAGGCCGTGCGTCAAAGTTTTGATCTCACGGCAGGCGTCGCGTCAATTTCTCCCAGGAAGTCGGGCGGCTTGTCCTTGCGAGGCCGTGCGTCAAAGTTTCGGTCGTCCCGAAGACGTCGCGTCGATCAGCGTCGGTGTGCAGCGTTTTTCTTGCTGCGGAACAAGCTGTGCGTCGAAAAGTTCGGCGCATGGAGCGTCCAAGAGGAAGAGAGAAGTCTTTTTGGTCCTGAGACGTCAGGGAACAGGAGGCAAGCTCTATCCAAGCCCTTGGAGAGCACTTTTACAGCCAGAGAAGAGTTCAGCAAGGCAGCAGGCCAACAGCAAGGCAGCAGTCCTTTGTAGAAAAGCAGACAGGTGAGTCCTTTGAGCAGCCAGGCAGTTCTTCTTGGCAGGATGTAGTTTCTGGGTCAGGTTTCTTCTCCAGCAAGTGTCTGATGAGGTAGGGCAGAGGCCCTGTTTTATACTAAGTTGTGCCTTTGAAGTGGGGGTGACTTCAAAGAGTCTCTAAGAAATGCACCAAGCCCCCTTTCAGCTCAATCCTGTCTGCCAGAGTCCCAGTAGGGGGTGTGGCAGTCCTTTGTGTGAGGGCAGGCCCTCCACCCTCCCAGCCCAGGAAGACCCATTCAAAATGCAGATGTATGCAAGTGAGGCTGAGTACCCTGTGTTTGGGGTGTGTATGAGTGAATGCACAAGGAGCTGTCAACTAAACCTAGCCAGACGTGGATTGAAGGGGACAACAAGATTTTAGTGCAAAGAAATGCTCACTTTCTAAAAGTGGCATTTCTAGAATAGTAATATTAAATCCGACTTCACCAGTCAGCAGGATTTTATATTACCATTCTGGCCATACTAAATATGACCTTCCTGCTCCTTTCAGATCAGCAGCTGCCACTTCAACAATGTATGAGAGCAGCCCCAATGTTAGCCTATGAAGGGAGCAGGCCTCACAGTAGTGTAAAAACGAATTTAGGAGTTTTACACTACCAGGACATATAACCACACAAGTACATGTCCTGTCTTTTACCCACACAGCACCCTGCTCTAGGGGTTACCTAGGGCACACATTAGGGGTGACTTATGTATAGAAAAAGGGGAGTTCTAGGCTTGGCAAATACCTTTAAATGCCAAGTCGAAGTGGCAGTGAAACTGCACACACAGGCCTTGCAATGGCAGGCCTGAGACAAGGTTAAGGGGCTACTGAGGTGGGTGGCACAACCAGTGCTGCAGGCCCACTAGTAGCATTTAATCTACCTGCCCTAGGCACATGTAGTGCACTCTACCAGGGACTTACAAGTAAATTAAATAGTCAATCCTGGATAAACCAATCAAGAGTACAATTTACACAGAGAGCATATGCACTTTAGCACTGGTTAGCAGTGGTAAAGTGCCCAGAGGTCAAAAGTCAACAACAACAGGTAAAAAAAAATAGGAGGAAGGAGGCAAAAAGTTTGGGGATGTCCCTGTCAAAAAGCCAGGTCCAACACCTGCCTCCAGTGAAAGGTGGACTGGTGACTTCAAACAGCGGGTCCACATTTCAAGGATCCACTGTTCCCAGCGCAGCTGTGAGTTTATCTCTGCAGTGGGAAAAGCACATTTCTTAAACTATAGCATACTGCCGTGGTCGACACCTGGCGTATGCAGTTAAAGATGCACCATAGAGAAGGCCAGGGCAGTGAACTCTACTTCTAAAATTGCACTTAGAATGACAATATTTCCTAGATAGAAAGATACGGGGGTAACGCCCCCCCCCCATAAAAAATGATAACTATGTAAAGGAAGGGATTTCTTCAAAGAGAAACATGGGTTTCCAAAGAAGAACCAAAACAAAGAAAACAGCTAGGAATTGTATTTTCACTTGTGAGTTTATTCACATGTGAAAAAAGTATATGTGCATATCTTTGCACGTGAAAAATTAATTCACAGAACCATTTCAATATCACGACTGGAAATCTGCGTTGGAGATTTTCAAGAAACATCTGGAAAAGTTTTGTAAGTTCCTAACAGTTGTAAGTCTGCATCCATTCGAGGCTGGATACCCGAGTGCGCAGGAGTAAAACTGTTTTCAGGAGTCCGGCACACTGCCTTAACCTGTCTCGTCCTACGACTCTGCAACTTATATTTGCTTCCGAAGGTACAAATTCGCAGTTCTTCACGCCCCTTAATAAAGCAAGCGGACTGGTGAACAGGTGGAAAAGTCTTTCCGAATAAAATTAGTGTTGCTGAAATTTCATAAGCCATGCATATTCGCAGTCCTGTTCGCAGTGGAGGCTTGTGACCCTAGAAAATGGTGGGGCCCGTCTGGTGTCTACCGACAATGCACAGGCGGTGCTTTATGTTTTCACGGAGACCAGCGGGCGTACATAGCTCTCGGGGTACTAGTATAATAAAATAATTAGGAAACACCCAACGGCCTAGCATGAGCTTTAACTGAGCATAATTTACAAAAATAATCTTACCTCGTAGTCGGATATCCTCTTTGGTTGGAGGACTGACTTCAAAATCAATCTGCACCCCGCACGCCGTCTGGCTACACTGAAGTAGTGAGCATACCGGGCATGCAGAAACTGAAAGTAGGCATCACGCAATCTCGGCCAATAGAAGCACTGCTCTCATGCTATATGAAATAGCAAACAGTATAAGAGCAGTGCAAGTGATGGCTTGTACAGGTGAACTCAGCGCTCCATCGGAGACCGAGGGGGCTGTGTCACTGCTTCCCAGCTCCCTTACAACGATGACTGGAGAAGCCTATACTACGCATGTCGGGTCGGCCACAAGCAAAATACCAGCCAATCTGACATGCGCAGATCAGATACAGAGCCCCAGCTGATCTCTGTAAGTTTATAGCACCTACGAGCAAATAAGTCTTGCCTGCCAGAAGACAGATAAATAAGGTATTTGTGGTTAATGGCTCGCAGGTAGCAGGTCAAAGCCCCTGCGCTCATATGGAGAAGCCCCCCCTACCTGCTTGTATACTCTTTCAAACACTTCACTAAATAAAATAATGCTTGACAATGTAGTGTTTAAAACCCTGAAAAGGGCTTAAACACCGTTTGCAAATCGTGCAACGATCTTTGAAATGAATACACAACTCGTCTTTTTATGCACACGAGGCGTGGCCGGGTTAGGCCTCGTAAGTCAGGAACCCGTTTGACACAGGTCTCCGTAACACTTCTCTGGCTCCGAATGCCCTCAGGCCACGCCTCTTCTTTATTTTATGGTTTCGGGCCGGAGGCGTCGGAGCAAACCAAAACACTGCACACGCAGGTGGAATCCCTCGGAAGCATCCGGGGATCTAACTAATAACGTTACCTAACCCTGAGACACCCCTCGGTTATGCGACCATGTCGACTGGGCAGTTACATCACTGGCCAGCGACATAACATTCCTCCACAAAACGGAAAACAAGAAACAAACCAGAAAAGTGAGTCAAATATCGCACCAATGATCTCGAAGACGTGTAGAAGGGCATGGATTGCCCCGCAGGCCATAGCGGGCTGACCCAGATCGCTGAGATACCACCTCAGGGGCCAGACTACTAGTCACTGGTTCACTTGGGGCAGGCCCTGCCCCACCCACAGGGGAATTCCCAGGACCAAACGATGAACAACCATTTCCAGACCCTTCCAACACCGGACCACCCTCCTCGACATCACTAACCCCTCCATCTTCAGGGTCTCCCACGTCATGAAACCTTTTGAAGAACAACACATTGCGGGTCACCACATCTGTACCACGCTGGGCCACCACAGCAGATTCATTCCGTTGAATAATTCTCCACGGTACTGTAAAAAAAAGGCGTACGAAACTTACTCCCTGGGAGAGTCTGTTTGAGCAATACGTAATCCCCAACCTTTATGTCAGAACCGGTGGCTCGCCGAGTACGGATAACCTGTAAGTTCGACCTCCGCCGCTTCTCCTGAACCAAATCTCGGGCCATCTCAGGAGGAGTCCATGAAGAATGATGAGGAATAGCATCAACAGACGCCCTTCCAAAAGCAACATGCCCCGGAGCTAAACTGGTGGTGGAATGAGGGGTCTGTCGATATTTTCGCAAAAACAAGAAAATAGCATACTCAACAGACTGGCCACCGGCCACCGCAATTCTGATTACCTTGTTCAAAGTTCACATAAAACGTTCTACCTCCCCGTTGGCTTGAGGCCAGCGCGGAGTGATACGGCGATGACGGGTGCCAGTAATCTTCAGATGCTCAGCAAGTTCCTTGCTCTAAAAAGGCAGTCCGTTATCCGTCTTAATCTCAACAATCAGACCATGAGTAGCCATTGTTTTCTCTAACCCTGAAATCACTACTTCCGCCGTGAGGGATGAAATAATCTCAACCTCCGGATACTTTAAAAAATCATCAATGATGACCATGGTATGACGACCATCAGGTAAGCTGCCAAAATCAAGATGTGCAGAAACCCATGAACCAGTTGGGGTTGGTTCAGTCTCAACGGGAACAGGCCTGTTCGCATCACCAGTGGCCTGACACCAACTGCACGACCTTACCAAACTCTCAACCTTTTCGTCCATGAGGGGAAACCAGACCTTCGATCAGAGGCGGCTCTTCGTCTTGACCATCCCTTGTTGTCCATTATGTGCCAGCTCAACTGCTTTGTTGGTGAGAGACGATGGGATAACCAAGCGATTGCCCCGTAACAGACACCCTTGAGAGTCAGTTGTTAGTTCACTCTTCACACTATACAGACTCCCAACGACACGCTGAGACTCACTGTTCAACAACGGCAATTGTCCTTTGATACGGTGCCACTGATTGCTCTGTATAGCTGCAATGACTTTCTGAAAAGACTCATTTCACCTTCGTCGCCACTTTGTAGTGTTTAAAACCCTGAAAAGGGCTTAAACACTGTTTGCAAATCGCGCAACGATCTTTGAAATGAATACACGACTCGTCTTTTTATGCACACGAGGCGTGGCCGGGTTAGGCCTCGTAAGTCAGGAGCCCGTTTGACACGGGTCTCCGTAACACTTCTCCGGCTCCGAATGCCCCCAGGCCATGCCTCTTCTATATTTTATAGCTCCGGGCCGGAGGCCTCGGAGCAAACCAAAACACTGCACACACAGGTGGAATCCCTCGGAAACATCCGGGAATCTAACTAATAACGTTACCTGACCCTGAGACACCCCTCGGTTATGCGACCATGTCGACTGGCCAGTTACATCACTGGCCAGCGACATAACAGACAATGCCTTAGTTTTACACCACAAATAATTCTAACCTTTCATTTGAAAGCTCATTTGTTACCTCTATCTGAAGCTCTCCGATAGAACACGCAGACACAGCAAGAGTCGTTCGGTAAATCAGCTTATTCAAGCCCAAAATACCTTTACTCTCCCAGCTCTTCAGCAAACTATTATAAAACATGTAAAATGTGTCGGTTTGAGGTATAGATCCCAAAATTAAAAGAAACACCTGCTAGGATATGTTATTCAGGGTCATGCAATCTACTGCAAAGTGGGAATGTTAACCGTGGAAGGCCAATAGCATGTGTCTAGCCTGAAGATGTTTTTTTCAGTCGATTCCTAAGTAATTATTCTAACACTTCCAAACCACAGGGAGCAGAAAAATGTTTAGGTCACGTATTGTTTAAAGCATTATAAATGACGAGAGACACAGAAACCCAGGGCCCGAAGCCCTAGCACATCATATGCTGACAAAATATTAAAATGACACACTGAATGCCTCTACGGGTTATTTTGCTATTCAGATGAATCATTGGCTAGCTCTATAGACACAAAATCAGGGATAAGGTTTATTCTTTCTATAAGAGGAAATGTAGACAAATGTTTTCTTAAAAAATACACTTTTTATTATATGACATGTTTCGTAAATCGGTATTTTACGGCGTACGTATTCCCACGAGGGTTTCTTTGCTCCAGAATTAATGAAATCAGTGCAGGACATAACGTTACTTAAATAATGAATTCCAAAGCAGCAGAGAATAGCTACATCTTCTAAAATCCATGAGAATTGGACAGTTTGGAAGCTGTCTGGATGTTTAGCTGGAGAGAGAAAATCTCACAGTGTAAGTACTAAGAATGAAGAACTCCTACACCGCAGGCAAGATTTTTACATTTAGTTACTCTCATGAAAAGGGTTTACTTCAGTGCATGCACATGTGCATGTGGATGAATTATCTGCAGAATGAAAGCAGGGGGGCATCCATTAAAGGATCTGTAAATACTACAAAATATCTTAGACCCAACTCTTTAAACGATAGGTAATCAAAGCAGTGCAGTCAACAATGGTTTAGCTCTGCAGAACGTGGTGGCTCCAAATTATTCACCTGGATTGTTGATGTGTTATGTGTTGTACGTCCAGGATCGCGTATTTCGATAAACCCAAGTACAGTGGGTTCTCGAAAATAAAGTGAGATCATTGTTTAGCCGATGTAGTTAATCGCTTAGTTTTGCCCACAAGAAAGTTTATAATTTTCATCACATAATGAAGATGATAAGTGCCTTCTGTAATACTGCTGACAAGTGGCTAAGCAATGCGTTCTGAATTAAAGCAGAAATTCTGCTTTTAGGTGACTTGGCTGAGGAAGGGCTAAGACCCTTTTCTTGCAGGCAGTGGTGGTCAATCTACAGACCAAACTTTCTGAGGCAACTGAGATCAGTTTAAGACAAAAGCAATCCATCAACTTCGAGGTCTTATGCAAATATAATTGGAATTTGTCCTCCAATGAACGATTATCACCGAACTGATTGTTGTCTGTCAGCGTACATGTACAAATCTCATGGGAGAGGAGAAGTTTAACAAGAGGCCCAACAGATATGTCACTGAAGTATAGGGAAAACTGGGCCCCTTAGGCACTCCTCAACTTTTGTTTTTTCGAGGGGGGTGAGGAGCAGTCGCTACTTGCAGGGGCTATAGGGGACGGGGTGGCACACTCAGGGGGGACATTAATAACATTAAAAAAAAAAAAAAAAACTTACCTCTACGCCACTGATTCTCTGTCGTCTTCGCACCAGGCCAGGCATGCACAGGCTCCCAGCCTGCCCTGTGGCCAATCCTGATGCTGCTCAAAGCAGCGTTAGGATTGGCTGGGAGCACCCAGCCAGGGTGCTCCCAGGTAGACTGGGAGCCTGTGCCCACTCTCTCCAGCCTGGCAACACAGTGCCGGGCTGTAGAGAGCCACTGCACATGTGTGTTTGGCCGGCCTGAGACGGCCGGCCAAACATACATGCACTCTGAGGGGAGTGCACGGTGCACTCCCCTCAATGCTCATCATCCCACATGCCCCACCCCTTTAACAAGGAAAGGATAATAAACACTGTTTATTATACTTTCGTTGTTAAAGGATTTGCAGCGGTTGCTGCTGGCGGGACGGCAACGCTCCTCAGCCATAGCAGAGGAACCGCCACTGGTGAGCAGTAGGGTACGATGAAGAACTGCATTGTTTTATCACAAAGAAATAACTCAAACCTTGGCGAAGCAATACCAACAATACATATTGTTTGGAGGTGGCTGCATAAGATGGAATGATCAGGAGTGTCACATGACACTGAAATATGTAACAAAATTAGGGTACTGACACAGTCATTAACCATTTCCTCCCTCAGGTTTATCAGGGCTGCAAAAAGGACAGTTTCTCTGCAACAACCTAGATAAACAGACACAAGTTAATGGATGGAACATTTTAATTTTCATTTAGCCACAGGCAATTGCTCAGGGCTGCATCTCAATCCTTTGTTTTTCACCCACCATACCACCGTAGTTTGAACTCAGCCATATGCAAATCAACCTTGACCTTGTTCCAATGGGAAAAGTCAATCCCAAATTGCCAAGGTCTACCTGAAAAAGAACACGAGAAACCACAGACAGTTCCACCCTGATTTTATCAAGACATGAAGACCATCATTGAATGCTAAAACATTCCCCAATGCAGAATAATGATTGTATGTGGAATTTGTATCGAATGAACCCAGCCAAAAGGCAAGGACGTGCTGTACTAAGTCAAAGACAAGCATATAGTCAAGGGTGATTTGAGGACTTGATTGTAATGTAATATTCTTCCTATCTCCATAAAGATTTACTTTTAGGACAATATAATGGAGTTAGCCAGAGGAAGCAGCTGTAAACTGGCAGCATCTGCATACATATTTGAAAAGCACAATGACATTGCAAGTCTGCAAAATCATTATTGTCCCCCAATGGAGAACAAAGCATAACTTTCACTCAAGACGAAATAGAGAAGAATTATATGTTTTGGATTATCACAATCTCATAGTCACCCCTTAACACTGTGAAAAGGTAAAAGGCAAGAATAAATCCCTTTTCAGAAAAGGAAGGGAGAGTGAACATCCCCAAAAATAGTGGGGAACCCTCTAAGTCAGTGATATCCCCTGGTGCCGACAGGCACCCCCTGGAACTGTGCATTGTAGACAATAGAAACTTCGGGGAAGCAAAGGCTGTGGCCCATTTTAATACAGCATAGTGTGGACTGGTACTGAGATCCTCTTGGGCTCTAGGGAGTAACATTGCTAGTGCCTTGTGCATCAGTCCACTTGCTGCTGCCTAAGGGCTCCATCATTTTTTTAGAGAGCATCAACTATCCCTTCGTTTCTCCTGTCACTTCAGACTACAAGCTGTGGGCTTTGTGCCGCAGTCTGAAATTAGCATCTTAAAGGCAGGACGGTTTGGACTCCTTGGGGACCTCACTTGTTGGCGGGGCTGCTTCTACATTGCTTTAGCCCTGTGTCTTTATCGATTCGGCAGACAATTGTTGGAGCATTGCAGGAAGAGTTCCTCCTCACTGACAGAGACTAGAAAACACACACTATTGGAAGTTATATAATCCATGTTCAGCATGTAGTGAATTACATTGTCCAACAACTCAGACCACGATCCCTGCAGAGGTCTGGGGGAGCAGTAACCGGGAAAACTGACAGGCCATAGGGTTGATCTTAACTATCCCCTAGCAGGTGGCGACGAGTACTGAGGCAGCCTTCCCCTTGAGCTCTCATCTTTACTGTGCCTTGCAAATGACTGCTACCCTCCTATAACAAAAAACAATGACTGGTGGTAAAGGGACCCGCAATATGCATCAAACCAAACTGGACAAATGTTTCAGAAGGACCAGGCTAGAAGGGCACGTTATTCCTGGACCAGACAGACTCGAAATAGGAAGTGCAGGGGGAAGAGGGCCAGGTGGATCAAATTGAGGACCTGGGCCATAGAAACCAGTGACCACAATCAGTTAATTGGCTACCAGACTAGAAAGACCTTACCCAGGGAGCCAGAATCAGAAGAACAAGAACTAGGGAGACTAAGTTCAGAACAACCAGGATAAAATGCACCTAGATTAGGAAGACCAATAAGACTAGGAAAAGGTAAACGAAGGAGCGCAGGACCGGAAAGGGCAATAGACAAGGACCAAGGAGTCTGGGAGCTGGTGTATCAGTGCCCCAGAACCAAGACTAACAAGACTAGAAGGAACAGGACCAGGGTAGACCCAGAATGACCAGTGAGAGAAGGATCAGGAGGACAAAGATAAAGAGGAACAGTATTGGGGGGATTAAGAAGAGAGAAACTGTGACAAAGGGGAACGGGTGGAGCATGCCCATGTGATTAAGAGGACAAAGATAATGGAACCCAAGAGCAAAGTGAAGAGTCAGGATGATCAACAGAGCGAGGCAGGAGGACATGGACCACTTGCGTCGGAAATCCAGCCGCACAATGATGTAAAACCACGCAGCGCGGGTTGCAATCTCCCAGCCTCCATCAGTGATGCTGATCGTCATTTCTCCTGCTCCATGAGTCGATTCTTCGGTCGCGTTTCCGGCGAGTGTCGATTTTCACCCACGGAGCCAGTGGCGCATCATTTCTTCAGCTGCAGATCAGAGGCGAGACAATCTTTTCCCCGCATGGCGCTCTGTGCGTGGATTTCCTACTCTTAGGCTGCCAGCTTCTCCCTTCAGGGTCCCAGGAACTGGATGGGCACCACAGGGCAGAGTAGGAGTCTCTCCAGAGACTCCAGGTGCTGGCAGAGAGAAGTATTTGCTGTCCCTGAGACTTCAAACAACAGGAGGCAAGCTCTAAATCAAGCCCTTGGAGAGTTCTTCTCAAGATGGAAGGCACACATAGTCCAGTCGTTGCCCTCTTACTCTGACAGAAGCAGCAACTGCAGGATAGCTCCACAAAGCACAGTCATAGGAAAGGCAGCTCTTCTTCCTCCGCTCTTCAGCTCTTCTACAGGCAGAGGTTCCTCTTGTTTCCTGAAGTGTTTCTCAAGTCTGTGGTTTTGGGGACCCTTCTGATACCCAATTTCTCCTTTGAAGTAGGCCTACTTTAAAGTAAAGTCTCTTTTGAATGTGAAATCCTGCCTTGCCCAGGCCCCAGACATTCACCAGGGGGTTGGAGACTGCATTGTGTGAGGGCAGGCACAACCCTTTCAGGTGTGAGTGACCACTCCTCCCCACCCTCCTAGCACAGATGGTTCAGCAGGATATGCAGGCTACACCTTAGATCCCTTTGTGTCACTGTCTAGTGTGAGGTGCAACCAGCCCAACTGTCAAACTGACCCAGACAGGGAATCCACAAACAGGCAGAGTCACAGTAAGCAAGAAAATGCCCACTTTCTAAAAGTGGCATTTTCAAACACAACCTAAAACCAACTTCTCTAAAAGATGTATTTTTAAATTGTGAGCTCAGAGACACTAATTTCCAAATTTCTTTCTGCTCCCTAAGGGAATCTGCACTTAAATAATAGTTAAAGGCAGCCCCCATTTTAACCTATGAGAGAGATAGGCCTTGCAACAGTAAAAAACGAATTTTGCAGTATTTCACTGTTGTCTTAAAATCAACTTTACTAAAAGGTGTATTTTTAAATTGTGAGCTCAGAGACACCAAACTCCATATGTCCATCCGCTCCCAAAGGGAATCTGTACTTTAATCAGATTTAAAGGTGACCCCCATGTTAACCTATGAGAGGGACAGGCCTTGCATCAGTGAAAAATGAATTTAGCAATATTTCACTGTCAGGATCTATAAAACACATTACTATGGGGGTCATTACAACCCTGGCGGACGGTGCTAAAGCGGCGGTAAGACCGCCAACAGGCTGGCGGTCTTTTTTTTTGTATCATGACCATGGCGGTTACAGCCATGGTCATCCACCGCTTCCCCGTTCCGCCCGCTGGGCTGGAGACCTGGGTCTCCAGCCAGGCGGCCGTGACAATACCGCCGCCGGTATTGTGACCCGGCTTACTGCCGTGGAATTCCAGCAGTAGGAACTGCCATGAAATCCATGGCGGTAAGCACTATCAGTGCCAGGGAATTCCTTCCCTGGCACTGATAGGGGTCTCCCCCACCCTCCACCCCCACCCGACTCCCTCGCCTACACCCCCCACCACCCCTGCCACCCCCCAAAGGTGGCAGGGCCCCCCTCCCCACCCGACCCCCAACATAACATTACTGACACACACCCGACACGCATGCAGGCACCACCAACACACACACACACATACCGACATACATGCCAACATCCACACACACACTCAGACAAGTACTCCCACATTCACACATTCACGCACACATCCATACAGACATACATACAGACAGACACGCACACATTTCCGAAACACGCATCACCCCTGCAAGCATACACGCACACACACACCCCCCTACATACACAGACGCACACCCCCATGCACCCACACAACACACAACACCCCCCACCCTCCTCCCCTAATGGGCGATCGACTTACCTGTTCCGTCGATCCTCCGGGAGGGGACGGGAGCCATGGGGGCAGTTCCGCCAACACCACACCGCCAACAGAACACCGCCGCGCAGAATCACAGGACGTGATTAGCTCGGCGGTGTTCTGTTGGCGTGGCGGTGGAGTTGGAGCAACCTCCACTTCCCTGCCGCCCGCAAGTATGGCCATTGGCGGCTCTCCGTCGGAAAAACGACGGAGGGCAGCCAACTGTCATAATATGCCGCACGGCAAACCGCCACTACTGGCGATCTTCCGCACGGCGGTCCCTCGGCGGTCTTCCTAAAAGACCGCCGAGGTTGTAATGACCACCTATATGTCCTACCTTAACCATACACTGCACCCTGCCCTTGGGGCTACCTAGGGCCTACCTTAGGGGTGTCTGACATGTAAGAAAAGGGAAGGTTTAGGCCTGGTAAGTGGGTACACTTGTCAAGTCGAATTTACAGTTAAAACTACACACACAGACACTGCAATCACAAGTCTGAGACATGATTACAGAGCTACTTATGTGGGTGGCACAACCAGTGCTGCAGGCCCACTATTAGCATTTGATTTACAGGCATTGGGCACCTCTAGAGCACTGTAATAGGTACTTACTAGTAAATCAAATATGCCACCCATGGATGAATCAATTAACCATAACATTTACACAGACAGTATATGTACTTTAGCACTGGTTAGCAGTGGTACAGTGCTCAGAGTTTAAAAGCCAACAGCAACAGGTCAGAAAAAATAGGAGGCAGGAGGCAAAAAGATTGGTGATGACCCTACATTAGTAAAAAAGTCCACACCCATGTGATTAAGAGGAGAAAGATCATGGAACCCAAGAGCAAAGTGAAGAGCCAGGATGACCAACAAAGCAAGGCAGTAGGATATGGATCAGGACTGTGTCCCCAGAAGTCCATGATGAGGATACCCAGAAGGAACAAGAACAGCCCTCAATAGGAAACCCCGGATGGCTAGGAAAGAACAGAGGGCCCAGGTCCAGTTGGATCAGGACTCTGTACCCATGTGTGATCATGATTACTAGAAAACCAGGAAAAATCATGCACAGGAAAGCAAGGAGATATTACAACAGCAAGACCAAGAGGACTAGCAATAATAGGAAGAGCCAGAAGAACCAGGACCAGCAAACTATAATGAACAGATCTAAGGACCATGGAGAAGAAGACCAGGCTGGGAAGACCTATGGCTAAGAAGACCAGGATGGGAACACCAGGAGGACAAGTACAAGAGGACCAGCATCAATGCACCATGTAAAAGGAAACCAGGACCAAGAGGTCCTGGAGAAACAGTGAGACAAGAGTGCTCTGGGACAGATTAAAAGAATCAGTATGACCATAGATCTATAACTGGGTAGAGATGGCCCAGGTTGATTAGGACATAGAGGACAAGGGCCATGATGACCACACAGACCTAGAATAAGTGGGGGTAGGTGGGCCCTTTACACCAGAGGATCAAGACCAGAAGAAATGGGCAAAGCAGGGGAAAAGGACCAGGGAGATTAAAAGGTTAAGGAGCAAGAAGGACAACATTTCAGAGAACCAAGACCAGGGGAACCAAGATTGTCAGGACCAGAAGAAGTATTAAGAGGATCTAGATGACTGGGACAAAGGAGACCAGAAGCAGGGGCAGGTCCAGAGAGACAACAATCAGGGTGCAAGAAGGACCAGAAGCAGGTAACCTAGGGCCAGGAATCAAAAAGGGCCAGAAGGACCAGAGGTCCAAGAGTGACGGCAATGGGTTTCAGGAGGACAGGGGCCAGGGTGACAAGAAGGATCATTACCAAGGAGCTTAGGACCAGCATGAGTTCAGGTCCAGGACTACTAGAAGAACACAGAGGATAAGGGCAGGAAGGGCCATGAGGGCTAATAAGGGTCATGAGGATCAGGAAGAGTGGGATAGCTAGCAGGGCCAGGAATAGGAGGCTCAAGAGGATCAACACCAGGCAGAGGGGAATAAAATCTAATGTAAGCAAAAGTAATAGTAAAATTAATTGTACCAGGAAGATCAATGAGTCCTGGGCCAGGCTAACAAACATCAGAGGGACCAGGAAGACATAGAACGTGGAAAACACAAGGACTCAAAGTAACTGGGAAGCCAGGAAGGAACAGGGCTGGGAGGTCTTGGAGGCTAGGATAGGCAGAAGAAGAAGAACTAGGAAGGGCAGGATTGCCAGGGAAACCAGAGACATTATGAGGGCAAGGGCGACCAGACACAGTACAACCAGTACCAGTAGGACTAGGAAGGTTACAGCCAGGGGGAGCAGGAACAGTGGCCCTAGGATCAGGAGGACTATTGGGAGAAGCATCAGGCAAGCCAGGGAGAATACAACCATGAGGACCAGTGACTTAAGGAACAGGACCAGAGAGACCAAGAGTACCAGGACCAGAGAGAGGAAGGTTAGGGGGATTTGGAGGTCCAGGAAAAAGGGATACAACACTAGATGTAAAACAGAGTTAACATGAAAGGCACTAAAAGGACCAACATTAGGGGAGCATGAGCCAGGGTGAAGAGTATCATGAGGGGAACCAGAATCAACAATCAAGAGAACAAGGGCCAAGGATACTGAAACCTTCAAGACCAGGTCCAAGAAAGCGAGAAGGAATACTGATAGGAAGAATAGAAGACCACAGACCAGTAAGATGAGGAGAACTAGGAGCACCAGAATGGGACTAGTAGGATTAGGAGGACCAGGGTGAGAAGGACTGGATGTATCAGGAGGGCTGGGTGAGGAGGAGCTGACCCAGGACAAACAAAAACATGAGGGAACAGGATCAATGGGACCAGGAGGACCAGGAGGACCAGAATCAGGGTGCCCAGGACCTTCCTGGTTGACTTCAGAGGAACCAGGACTGGGCATATTTAGTTCAGGGAAACTATGGTATGAGGGCCCATGTCAGAAAGATGAGAAGAACGAGAGGACCAGGAAGGAACTGGTCATGGTTGGCCTGCAGGATAACTAAGGGTCAAGAGAAATAAGAGTAGAGGGTGCATGGGGATTAGAAGGACCAAAGTCTAGAAGGACCAAGCCCAGGAAGTTTAAGGTAATTAGGACTAGGAGGGTCAGGAATAAGGGGACCAGGACAAGAACATGAACAGGTAAACTAGGTGTCCAGCAGGACAAGTAACAGGGAATCTAGAAAGAGGACCCCAAGTGTCGGGAGGACAAGTAAAAGAGTTCCAGGAAAACAGGAGACCAGGAAAGATGGAATAGGACCAGGGCTAGGATGAGAAGGACCAGGCCAGGGAGTTCTGGACCCAGATGACCATGATCACTGGGACCAAAGCTAGGATGACCAGGAAAGACCAAGGCCAACAGGTTGGGGAAGATGTGTATCCTTAGTACCAGGAAAGCCTAGCAAAGGCTAGGAAGATGAGGGCTTGGAGGCAAGGTTCAGAAGGACCACAGATGGCCAAGTCCAGGAGGACTAGGGCTAGGTGTATCAGGAACAAGTGTCCAGGTGTGGCCAACTGAGGCCACAACCAGGAAATCTAGCAAGGGCTTTTTAAACCACAGGTTCTAGGAGCCAGGACTCAGGAAAATGACTATAAAGACCAGGAAGGAAGGTCAAAGAAAACCAAGACTAGTGGGACTAGGGGGCAAGCACAAGTAGGACCAGGACAAGAAAAAACAGCCCATTAGGACCATGGCCAAGGGGACATTGAACAAAATGACCAGAAAGGCCAGGTGTAGCAAGCCCAGCCAGAGATAAACCATGTCCAGGGACCTGGATGGACCAGGGCCATGAATGAACACAACCTGGAAGACCCAAACCAAGAGGACCAAGAAAGACCTAGAGAACCAAGCCCATGGGGATTAGTAGACCATGAAAAGAAGGCAGCAAACAAGGAGGGACTAGGAGCACATTATGGTCCAGTATACAAGCTCCTAAATGTGAATCAATGGACCAGAAGTATGCAGTTCCTACAGTTAGACCTAGGATAGGGGGTCCAATGGTACCACCCTGTTATTGAGACAGGTCGTGGGGATCTGATAAACCAGAAGCAGGAGCACTCACCCACCCAACTGGGTGGCATGCTTCATCATTGGGCAGCTCCTCATTTTCTCAGCATGATGAGCTTCCAGAGGGATGCTGAGGGAATATAAAAATGACTAAGAGCTACCTAAAGTTTTTACACGGATGGTGTCTATTGTCATGATTTAAAACAAATAAGAGCAACACATGACTCAATGATCATACATGTATCTTAACCTGCATTACAAGGAAGAGGTCAACATATTTCTTGCCAAATAAGTCTAGGCAGTTCATCATAACCATAGCACCTAATCTACATATCGATGGGTTGAAAGTGCTGAATAGGTGCCCAATCCACGATTCACCCTACAAGTGTAGTGAAACTAATACCTTATCTAAGTCAATCAGATCCAACCTAAATAGAGAATCTGTCATACCCCTTATGTGTTGCAGAGGAGCCGTGCTCAGTGCAGCATACTGGCGTCCAGCGCGGCTAGTATCAGTACCACTATCCAGTACAACTACCCAGGTATCTTGTGAAGTTTATGTTACTTGTGTAGTTCTCCACTGACCATGGTTTGTCAGCCTGTAGCACCACAGAAACTGAAAAAAGCCCTAAATCTATCCATTCCTGTAGTTTACCTATTGAGCGGTTGGGTTTGATTTATTTATTGCCTAATTTTATTCCATAAAGGGTTTTTTCCAACACCCCTATTCAGGACTAGCTGAGGATGGAAGCAGGAAATCTTAAAGCCTACACACCCCACCTAAGGTCATCTGACCACTGATGGATTTTAATGGCTTTCAGATTTGGAAGGATATGAAAGTCATATGAAGGGCTAACAGAAAATGAAGAACGGTCTTTGAGTACTCATGGAGAACATCTGAGGGCTGAGGTCAGGCAGAGGTCTTAATAGAATTGGAAGGATCATCTCAGTTCCATAAAGGGAGTTCAGAGAGCCAGCAAACATTCATAACAGATCCTTGGAAGGCTTGGCCGAGCAGCTCAAAGTACATCTGAAGAATCTCAATGAGGATGAATGTTGGGGGTTTAAGTGGGACTTTGAAAAGGGGTACTGATGGGTATATATGAATTTGTGAATTTCGACAGGCAAAAATGAATCTAAGGCTAATATGCATCTAGGGCCAGATGTAGCAAACAAAAAATTTGTGACTCGGATTTTGCGAGTTGGTGCGACTCGCAAAATGCGAGTCGCAAATTGGAATGCAGGCAAAGAAAACGTGCCGAAATTGCAACTCGCACCCGGACTCGCAACGCAGTGTGCGAGTCTGCCGATTGCGAGGTCGCTTTTTGCGAGTGTGCAAAAAACGAACTCGCAGTTAGCGAGTGGATGTCGCAAATTGCGATTAGCTTGTTAATTGATAACAGGTGCAGCAGAACACTCCAGAAACCACTCCAGAACACTCTGGAAACACTTCCTGGCACATGATGATGACATCACAGCCAGGAAGTTTACTAATACACCTGGGAGGAGGGAGGACCACACCCTTTTATAACTGCTGAACTACACACAGGACAAACAGCAGCTGCCATGGAAGGAACACCAAGGAAGAGGAAGCTGAAATTCTCAGAGAGGGAGCTGGAGGTGCTGACAGACGAATGCTGTCAGCACTATGATGACTTGTTTGGAAAATCAGCCCTCAATGTTCCTGAAGCCACCAAGAAACAGCTGTGGCAGGATATCCAGGACAAGATAAATTCCCTGGGGGTGAGCCACAGGAGCATAGATGACATCAAGAAAAGGTGGTATGACCTCCGCTCCCGGACCAAGGAGAGGGTGGCTGAAAGGCTCCGGGAGATGAGAGGCACAGGAGGGGGACCATCGTCTGTGCCACCACCCACACCCCTGGAAGAAAGGGTGGAGGAAACCTTGGAGCAGGAGGCAGTTTCTGGATTTGGGGACCTGGACACCTCAGAGCCCAGCACATCAACCGGTGAGTACCATGTGACATACCTGTACCCCTATCAATGCCATACCCCCACCCACCATGTACACAGGGGCATGCACAACCAAGATAGCTCCATTTTAGGGAGGCAAACGCCAGAATGATGCATTATGGGAAATGTAGTCAAGTAGGCAGTTCATAGGCAAATGTTTATTAGGAAGTGTGCAACAGATAGTAGACACTGACAGTCTGTTCCCCATGTCCCACAGGTCTCCAACAAGACACCACCACTACTCCAATCAGCCAGCCCCATGAGGACACCTCAGGACCCGCCAGCACCCCCACCTGCACGGTCAACAGCATCCCTGCAGTAGCCACACCTGCTGCAACAATATCCCAAGAGGCTGCCCCAGCAACAGGCAGGGATGAGACAGGTGAAATCACAGGGCAGCCACCGCTGCGCAGGCGTCGCAGGTCCAGGACATCAGGGCTGCAGTCTGCATCCGGGCAACTACCTCCCAGCACCAGTGAGGCACATCTGCTGCATGGTCAGCGCCTACAAAATCGAATTTTAGGGAGGATTAGTGGTGTGCTGCACCGCTTTGTGCGCAATAACCATGCCAGCATGCAGCACCTGAACTCAAGGATGGACATGATCTGCACTAACACTGGGGACCTTGCCCTTGCCATGAGGGAACTGGCGGGAGGACTACTGGCCCAGGGTGGGCGGTGCAGGGACCGTCAGCTCCTGCACAGACTGGACAGGATGGCCACATCCATCGGCAGGCTCGCCATGAACACCACAGGTCTGTCGAGGAGGACAGTTGGGCTGCAGGTGGAAATGGGCCATTTCGCTGGGGATGTGGCTAGGGTCCTGGGACGTCTGACCCACATCATTGACTTGATGGAGACACAGAATATGTCTAGGGGCACAGGGGAAACACCCCAGGACAGTGAGGAGGGCTCGACAGTGAGCAGTGTCTCTGCCACTGACAGCAGGGTGCTCAGGAGTACTAGGCAGAGCACCATGGAAGCACCAGGGGCCAGCCAGCCTGGCAGGAGGGGCAGAAGGTCATAGAGATCACCCTGGACCATTAGAAGTGCCACATGCCTGGTGTGCATTTTCATGCCCATGGACATTCATTACTTGTAAATAGTTTCATTTCTGCACTAATAAAATAGTTATTTTTGTTCCATTTAACAAATGGAGTTTTTGGTCAATAGGTGAGTATGGTTGGAGTTGACACGTACCTTCCAAAGTATTGTGTTGCGATGTGTTCCCGTCTCAGTCTGCCTTGATTAGCTATACTCCTATCCCCATGATGGCGATGTGGTTGTTCTTGCTCTTCATCATCAGGATCTGGGTCTGCAGGGGTGAGAGGTAGCCCACGTCGGGTGGCTATGTTGTGGAGGATGGCGCATGCGACCACAATTTTGAATGCTGTAATGGGGGTATACTGGAGGGCACCTCCACTGCGGTGGAGGCATCTGAATCTTGCTTTCAGGAGTCCGAAGGTGCGCTCGATAAGGTTCCTGGTCCTCTCATGTGCATTGTTGTATCGCCTCTCACATTCATTGCTGGGTGTTAAAAACAGAGTCATGATCCATGGCCTTAGAGCATATGCACTGTCACCTGTTGGGCACAAAAAGTACACTGTTAGGAAGTCCTGATTGTTGTGCACAGTGACCTGTGTGTATGTCTGCAAGGTGTCTGTAGCTCTACCTAGGAGGTATCCGTCTCCAAATTCCCCACGTTCCAGGCGTTGATGTATCTCACTATGCCTAAACATGTATGAGTCATGGGTACTGCCTGGAAACTTAGCTACAATGTCCGTGATGACATAATGGGCGTCACAAACAACCTGAATATTCAGTGAGTGGGTACACTTTCAGTTGTGGAAAAGATGTTCCAGATTTGCAGGGGGGCATATTTGAATGTGTGTCCCATCTACACACCCTATGACATGGGGAAAGTGGGCAATGCGGTAAAAGTCCAGCTTGGTGCTGTTAATTTCTGCCTCATTCCTGGGTAGGTATATGAAGTGAGACCTGTGTGTGAGTATGGCATCTAGGAATGCCCTGAGGAACCTTGACACTGCACTTTGGGATACCCCACCTGCCACAGCAATTACCCCCCTGATAGCTCCCTGAGGCCAAGAGGTGCAGTGAGCATAGCACTTGCACAAGCGTAGGGATGGCGCAGCCACGCAGAGTCTGGTGTTCTAGCTGTGGTTTCAGTAAATCAATTAATTCTAGTATGGCTGCGCTGCTAAGGCGGTATTTATCGTATATCTCATCCTCAGTTTGCCGAAAAAGAGTCTGCCTTGTTCTATATATCTTCTCCTGTCTGTGGCCCCTCCTCCTCCTCTGCTGGGCTGCGTTAACTCTCCTTCTCACTGCTATCAGGTATATCTCCGCCATGTTGAGTACCCCAGATGCCTTCTGGGTCTCCTTTTATACTTTGGTTATGGTTACCACCTGCTCTGAGTTAGTGGTAAATTGCAAGTGCAAAATGGGCTTTTTGCAACTAGTCGCAATTCGCGAGTTGCAATTGCATAAGGTTTGCGACTCATAAATAGCGACTTGCTATTTGCGGGTCGCAAAATGGGGTCGCAACTGATGCGACTCGCAAACGGGTCCCATCGCTTTTTGCAAGTCGGAAATGTTTTTTTTGCATCCCATTTCCGATTTTGCACTGTTGCAAATAGCGAACCGGCCCATTTGCGACTCGCAAAACTTTGCTACATCTGGCCCCAAATCTCCTGCAGAGGATCATTCAAAAGAACCCACTCTTTTAACCTTACCTTAGTCAATGTGCATTTTTCATATGATTGTCTCACAGAACATTCATTTCGTTCAATCCATTTTTTGTTGTTCTCTCTTCTTTTCATTGTCACACAAATCGTCTATAAAAACTTGATAAATTGTAGCTCTCCTCAACATCCTATGTATCTAAAATTTCAATTTCAGTGTCCACCAACAGTGAAGTTTTGAAGCCTCCCAGAGTTATAGCCTTGAACATCATTAATAATATATACTACGTTTTTATAAGTAGAATATTTTAAGATTAATTGTATGTGCTAATTATTTGTCTGACTATTAGTTATGTATTTGTATATATGCAGGATTTGGACCTCCTTCTTTTCCTATTTTTGATCTTTCATTTCTCACCTCACTTTCTTATGGTACTATGGAGAGTTTTTTTACAATAGAACTGTCACTGGGTCAGTGGTCGTCACCTTGGTGAGTACAGATAGCTTAGGTGGTGATTGATGCAAAACTGTGGAACATAGTGCTGAAGTGCTTTATTTTCTTTATAGCTCCCTTTATAGTGTCTGCTTGTTTGTTTCTTGCTATGCTCTGTTAGGGTGTTACACCACATCTCATTTTCCACAGTCTTCTCTTCTCTTTTTTCTCGCTTGGACTTCTGCTTCTTTGCTGCCCTGGACCACCCTCCATGGGATATGGACCTCAGGGAATAAGGAAGAGACAAAAAGAGGTATTCAAGTAGGGACTCAGATACTGGTCTGGTGAGGGGATGGGTGGCCCATGAGGGGACTGAGGCATCATCACCAACAAGATGCCACATGTGACTGTCACAGGTTTTATAACAGCAGGCTGTTCCTTAACCAAGTACTTCTGGACAGCGTTCTGCTTTTATACGCAAAAGAAAGTGCTCCCCGTTTTCCCCAGAATGTGCTGGTGCCTTTCACAATTCAGGTATTCTACAAGAAATAACACAGACTGCATGCGCCACTTGTCTCGTGTCTTCCTTCTTCCCACTCCACTCCCACCCTTTTGTTTTCCCCAGCATCCACTTATACAGGATGTACCTGTGATAGCCACATTCCTCCAGGAACGTGATCAGTATTTGTGTGCTGCAGTTCTCCTGTATGCTCCACATCCACTCTCTCGCTGTGGTGTCTGGAGTTTCTCTGGTGAAGTCTGATGGGTACACGCTCGTCTTTCTCCCTCCTCCCTGCCTGGTTCCGGCAACAACCTTTTCCAGCGGCTTCACTTCCGTTTTGGTGGTGCGTGTGACCCAGAAGTGTTTGTCCAGCTTAGCTACTGGAACCACTTGCCACTTCTCATTTGTTCCATGGGGGCACTCTCCATTGTCTATACTTTCTCCGTCTGCGGACTATGTTCCTAAGGTAACTGCCACACTCTTGACCCCGTGGCTGCTTTCCTGTTACAAAAACATGCTACTCTTTCTTTTGTTATATGTTTATATTAATGGGAATTTATTATAAATGTATTTTTACTCTAATATTATATTATTGCACACTATAGTAAATGTGCTTTATTACAGTCTTAAATGTATGGGCAGACGTTGTAACATGTATGATTATTATAGTTCTTTAAAGCTTCCAAAAATAACTGAAATTTGTTGTAAGTGATGCTAGAGGAAGCTCAAGCCAGGCAGCCTGTGGAATGGGTTAATGGTCAGGGTAGTTGGGCCAAGAGTATTAATCTCTAATTTGCTGATGTTTAAGTTGGGATAGTTTGTGGACATCCAGGCCTTTATGGAAAGTAGGCATAGAAAAGGTATATGGTGTGATCTGGATGATCTAGGATGCTCTGAATG
Source organism: Pleurodeles waltl (assembly GCF_031143425.1). Classification (NCBI taxonomy): domain Eukaryota; kingdom Metazoa; phylum Chordata; class Amphibia; order Caudata; family Salamandridae; genus Pleurodeles; species Pleurodeles waltl. The sequence continues at coordinate 937,400,887 of NC_090445.1, forward strand.
CCATCTGCCATCTGTATAAATTTGTTAGCCTACAGCTTAGACCAGAATTAGTCCTGCCAAACATAGCATATATAAAGAAGAGGTGTGCTATGGCAGGACCATGAGAAACCACTGAACAAATATGTATCCTTGGACATAAAATGATTAAGATGAAACTGATTTATCTAATAGTAGTGAAAATGAATATACTGATTAGAAAGCATAGGCATGTGTTACCACTAATTAGTCTAGGAATGTGAGAAGCAATCTCTTGATCTATGCTGTTGAAGTCTACTGAGAGATCTCAAAAGATCTGAGTGGCTCTTTGGTCTTTGTCTCTGATTTCCAATAACATCTGTGTGACGGTTCAGTTCTATATTTGTTCATAAAACCTAATTGACAGTTAGAAAGTAAGAGATTGCCTTGTGATCTATACATAGAAAAGAGATGTGAATTTGAATTAAGTATTTTTAAGAAACAAGTGCTAAATGTGGGGCTGTATTTAGGTGGAATATTATGATCCAATGGAGGTCGCATGGCTTACATTACTGGGTCAGGGTAAATCACTATGTGCAAGGATGTACAGATATCATCAGCCAGGTTAGTGATATTAGTCTGACATTTATAGCATTGAACAAAGCTTAATAACTATTTGTATACATCAGGTTGAATTGTTTTGAATTCCAATAAAGAGGGGACTGTGGTGGGGTGTGTATGTCTGTTATTTGGAAATGGCTCATTTTCTATTTTGGCGGAGTGCTGGGCTTCACTAACTCAGGATTGGTAAAGGGCAATTTTGGTATAAAAAATGGTTGTTTTTACAGATGTGATGGAGAGGCTTACAGTTTTTCTTTACTAGAGCTTAAGCGTATTTCAAATATTTGTGTTTATGTTCTCTTTGTTTCAGTTGATGATGTTCCTGAGAGAATTAAGGGTAATATGTCAAAAGTACTCCAGTTAATACTATTTGACTGCAAAAATGCTGTTTCTTATGTATCCGTCCCATTTTAGGAGTCAGGACAGTTATTCAGACTCCTAAAAATAGGATTTGGAAAGGATAACATTTTGATTTCTGGAGGTGTGTGTAATAGCTGTTCTTTCCAAATACTGAATTACTAAGAGATAACTTTTGATTGGGAGCAGATAGATATATTTTGTCTTGATTCAAATTAATTGTAAGTTAAAATCCTCTTTGATGGTAAAGTCATATCTTAGGTTGAAAGTCTGGAAATACCACTTTTAGAAAGCTGGTATTTTCTTGTCCTAACCATTTGTGCCTTCCGCCAGTATCCTAGGTTGCAAGACTGTGAATGGGCTTGCTGTTGAGGTTTGTGTGTTCCTCCCAGACAGTGAAACAAAGGGGACAGAGTGCAGGCAGCATGAAACCTCCCGCTTGGATTGTTGGTGGGAGGAGCTGTACCCAGCCTCACTTACATTTCAAAGGACCTTGCCTACAGCACATACAAAGGAATCTGGCACTAGTCTTTTGTCACCTCAGATTTCTTGGAGAGAGCCTAGACATGGGGAGGGAATTACTTTCCAGAACCAAATGTGGGGTTGGTATAGGGAATCCCTCCACTTCAAAGGCTGGCACCAGGCATAAATACTAGACCTGCTGAGCCACACTTCTGCACCTGTGGAATATTCAGAAGAAGGACTGCACTGCTGCCCTGCTGCTGGAAGGACTGCCTTGCTGCCTTAGGAAGGAAGCACGGCCCTGTTCCTTTGAAGCCAGGACCACCAGAATGACTCAAAGTTTTAGCTGACTGGCCTCCTGTGTGAACTGCAGGGATACAACACATTCCAGAGACCTGTCCTGAATGTGCTCAGCTGTCCAGGCCCAACTGGACCTTAATGTGACCTACTGCTGGCTTTTGCTGGAGTGAATCCTTATCCGCTAAAGGGCCTCCCCACATCTTGGACCCTGGGCTGGCATCAGAAAGAACTCATCTTTGCCTAACTGAAGGTTCCTCCAATCTGGAGCGAAGTGCCACAAAGCATCAGTGCACAGCCGAGAGCTTCATTGGAACCAACACTGAGTGACTAAAGCCCCACAAAGCCTCACTGCACAGCTGACAGCCTCATCATAACCGAAGCCGAGCAACGTTGAGCCCTACAGAGCTGCGCAAACCTTTCACCAAGAACATAAAGTACAACTCCTAACAGGCCTAACTTAGTCCTGTGTGTGAGCTGCACCTCATCACAGTTGACCTATACTTGTGACTTTGTCCCTGTCCTACGTGACCAGAAACCCTTAGTTGGCCCTTTGCACCTCTTTATGCTATTTTTATTGAAAACGTTTAAAAAAAGCATATCTCTGGTTCTATTAATTGGAGGTTTTTCATTTTGCTGTCATTTTATATACTAGAATTTGCTCTATTTTTCTAAAATGATTTGGGATTTTCATGTGTTGTGTTTTCACTTTATCACTGCTTGAGTGCTGCATAAATATGTTACACTTTGCCTCTAAATTAAGCCTGAGGGCTTTGTGCCAAGCTACCAGAGGGTTAAACACAGGTTTATTTAGTGACTTTTGTGATTGACAAGGACTGTGTTGAATATTTGAGTTGGGCTTTCACCACTCTCAACAAATAGCCCAATGACTTGTACCTCCCATATTTTTCAACCAGTATTTCATACATCGGGCCATATGCTGGGCCCTTCCACACATATATTTCATTCTTTTCAAAATAGCCAGGATATATAAGGTGTACGTTCCTTTACGTTCAAATTGGTGTAGGATCTCAGTGGAATAATTATTATTTCGAATTATATATATCTTCCTAATTAAGATGTATTGGACATGACTATTCTGGGAAGCACTGTGCTAAATTAATGGAGAAGTAGTCCTTAAAGAGATCATGGCATTGCCAGACTAGATTATTGGGATAAACACAGGAAAGATGATGGAGAATTAAAAGCAAGATGAAGGCCTAGAAGATGAGCACTCTTCATAAGGGGCACTGTTTACCTTCTACATACATCACAATGTGTTACAAAGCTTAGAAAGTTATTGGCCGTTGCATATTTTTAATCTAAACGAATTATGAAGTGGCCTAGTATTCGAATTTGCTTGCTTACTGAAGGAAGACTTTCGCAGAACTCGTCATTTTTACCTGTGTTGTTTTGGACCGGTGTATTGTGTCTGGCCTCTATGAAGGTGTTGCAGACGCACCTTTTTAAAATGTTATCATGAGTGAATGAAAATGTCAGAAAGAAGTAGTGACGTTATCCAAACACATCCATGTGAATTTCTTTAGTTCTCAATTGGCGTCTTTTACAAAAATCCCTTTAGAATCTCATGCAAGGCAAGAACAGATATTGCATCGCCCCTTTGCACAGTGACCCTTAATGTGAAATGCAGGAACCAATAATGCTCCACAAAACAGTATGAAAGATTAGCAAAAATCCCCTAGGAGTGATTGTTGTGCAGGTAAGGCCTTTTGGAAAGTTACATTCATACGTGTCCTTTTAATCAGTGGTATACTTTTATCCAGAAAAATATGTTTCACTCTGGGAAAGGTGATAAGATTTGTATCACTGAAACTGTAGGTTTTATATATAGCAGCTGCCCCTCTCCCTCTGAAAAAGATGTACATTTTCTTTGTGTAGCAAACGCCCCTGGGTAAACAGGGGGTGATTGAGCTTGTGGTAGATATACTTGTATAGTGGGTCTCTATTCTTATACATAGGAGTCTGAGTGTTTGTGAAAAGCTAGGGGAGGTATCCCATCCGTCACATTAGAAAGGATTTATATCCTTTTGCACTTGTAATACAGCGGTCAATATATGTTCTACATTTGTGACAAAGTAGCCAGTCTGCCATGCTCAACACAAGGCCCATTAGTTCTCTGTTGTTTAACTTATTACACTTTTTACTGACCTCCAACTCATTTAAAGGAAGCATTTTCCTCTACTTGCTATGAGCTGATGTTTGGGCACTATCCCTGAAGCACAATTGTTAGACTTGGCATCCTTGGTGTGGTCTACCCTACCTTTTTGCCTCTGTTTCCCAGGTTGTTAAGGTGTGCTGGACTCTGTTTTTGCTGTTTTTGTTACTAAAATGCTAAAGTGCAAGTGCTCCTATATAAAATATATGTGTAATTGACTTTCCATGATTGGCATATTTGGTTTACTAGTAAGTCCCTAGTACAGTGTACTAGAGGTGTCCAGGGCCTGTAAATCAAAGGCTACTAGTGGGCCTGCAGCACTGGTTGTGCCACCCACATTAGTAGCCCTGTAAACATTGCTCAGACCTGCCACTGCAGTGTCTGTGTGTGCAGTTTTAAACTGCCAATTCGACTTGGCAAGCGTACCTACTTTCCAGGCCTAAAACTTCCCTTTTTATAGATGTAAGGCACCTCTAAGATAGGCTCTAGGTAGCCCCATGGGCCGGGTGCAGTGTATGTAGAAGGTGGGACATGTTCTTATGTGTTCTACATGTCCCAACAGTGAAATACTGCAAAATTCGGTTTTTACTGTTGCAAGGCCTATCTCTCTCATAGGTTAAAATGGGGGCTGCCTTTAAATATTATTAAAGTGCAGATTCCCTTGGGGAGCAGAAAGAAATTTGGAAATTAGGGTCTCTGAGCTCACAATTTAAAAATACATCTTTTAGAGAAGTTGTTTTTTAGATTGTGTTTTGAAAATACCACTTTAAGAAAGTAAGCATTTTCTTGCTTAAACCATTCTGTGACACTGTCTGTTTGTGGATTTCCTGTCTGGGTCAGTTTGACAGTTGGGCTGTTTGTACCTCTCTCTAGACAGTGACACAAAGGGAGCTGGGGTGTAGCCTGCATATCTTGATAAGCCATCTGTGCTATGAGGGAGAGGAGGAGGGGTCACTTACACCTGAAAGGGCTGTGCCTGCCCTCGCACAATGCAGTCTCTAACCCCCTGGTGTGTGTCTGAGGCCTGGCCTCGGCAAGGCAGGATCTGGAAAACAACAGAGACATCTGCTTGAAGTAGGCCTACTTCAAAGGCAGAAAGGGGTATGAGAAGAGACCCCAAAACCCCTGCAAATTAGATCACTTCTGGAATCAAGAGGAACTTCTGCCACGGAGAAGAGCTGAGGAGCTGAGGAGAAGTGCTGCCCTGCCTGTGACTGTGTTTTGTGGAGCTATCCTGCAGTTGCTGCTTCTGACTGTGAAGGGGACAAAGACTGGACTTTGTTATGCATTCCTGCTTGTGAAGAATCTCCAAGGGCTTGACCTGAACTTGCCTCCTGTTGTTGAAGTCTCAGGGCCATCAAGGACATCCCCTGCCAGCACCTGGACCATCTGCTGAGACTCCTACCATGCCAAGTGGTGCGTTATACAGTTCCTGGGCCTTGAAAGGTGAAGCTGGCAGACATAGCATGAAAATCCACGCACTGCTGTGCGGGCCAATTTTCAACGCACCTTTCGTGACGCGGTCGATAAACAATGCCCCACCGGTTTTGCGGCTGAAATTAACCCTCCACCTCCATCGCGGCTGGAAGACCGACACCACGGGGCTGGAGAAATGTCGTGCAACACTCGCTAACGGAGGCTGATAACGATGCAAACCACACGCAGTGAGATTTTGTGGTACCATGTGACTGGATTTTCAACACAACATCGCTGGGCGCGGAAAAACAATGCAAAGCCTGCTGGACCCAAAGTGCCTCTCTGGATCGACGCATCGCTCTCTTGTGGGAGAGAAGAAATGACGCACGCTAACCCGACAGGAGGAAGAACGATGCACGGTCTCGCTTGGGAGTGAGAAATTGACCCATCGCTGGCCTTTTTCAGCACACACTCGCCCATGCGGCTTTATTTTGATGCTACTCAGGTACGTTTGTGAAATAACAGCATTCTCTCTCTTTTCTAAGGATTAAGGCCCTCATTCCAACCCTGGCGGTCTATGACCGCCAGGGTGGAGGGCAACGGAAGCACCGCCAACAGACTGGCGGTGCTTTAGTGCCCATTCTGACCGCGGCGGTAAAGCCGCGGTCAGAAAAGGGGATCCGGCGGTTTCCCGCCAGGATGGCGGGAACGGGTGTCATGGGGCCCCTGGCATGGGCATGGGCAGTGCAGGGGCCCCCTAACAGGGCCCCACCATGATTTTCACTGTCTGCTTAGCAGACAGTGAAAATCGCGACGGGTGCAACTGCACCCGTCGCACCCCTGCAACTCCGCCGGCTCCATTCGGAGCCGGCTTCCTTGTTGCAGGGCCTTTCCCGCTGGGCCGGCGGGCGCTCTTTTGGCGGTCGCCCGCCGGCCCAGCGGGAAAGCCAGAATGGCCTCCGCGGTCTTTTGACCGCAGGCGGCCAAGTGGCGGTTCCCGCCCAGTGGGCGGCGCCGGCCGCCCGCCCTATTCAGAATTAGGGCCTAAGACTCTTATTCTTTGAAAATTCATAACTTGACTTGCATATGTTGTATTTCTGCCATTTTGGTCTTGTTTTGTTTAGATAAATATTTTCTATTTTTCTAACCCTCTGTTGTATAGTTTTGTAGAGTTTTCACTGGGTTACCATGCTTCTAAAGTTAAGCCTGCCTGCTTGTGCTAAGCTACCAAGGGGTGAGCGGGGATTAAGCAAGGGTGATTCTCCTTTACCCTGACAAGAATGAGGGTCCTTGCTTGGACAGGGGTAACCTGACTGCCAACCAAAGACCCCAAGTCTAACAACAATTATGCCATTTCTTCATTTAAGTGTGAGTATCTGAGCATCATTTAGCTTATGGACTATGTGGAGATAACCTAACTTGTGTGCGCTCTCTCATCTCTTTGAGAAAAAGAAAAATTTGAGTAATAGGCAGTCGCAGCTGGTATTGGGACAAAGTGGCGGGTGGAGGGGACAAAATAACAACATAAAAGAAAAAAAAGAAACTTAACTGCTGCATTGCCGCATTGTCATATGGGCTCTTCAGGCTCCACTGTCCACTCCAGACACAGGTTTCCAGCTTGCCCTGTGGCTAGTCCTAACGCTACTTTCTTGCTGCTGGCAGCATGAGAGCAGCATTAGGACTGGCCTGAGTGCCCTCGATTTGCACTTCCTGGGAGACTGGGAGCCTGTGTCTGCTGTCTCCAACCCGGCAACACAGCTCAGTGCTCATGTCGGTTTTGCCATCCTGAGACGGCCGGTCAAACCCATATGTGCACTGACAGCAGTGCTACCACTCTTCCTCCCTGCCTGTCATCCCCCATGGCCCGCCCCCTAGAAAAATAAAATGATAGTAAAATGGTTTATTATCATTTTATTTTTCAAGTTTTGTAGCTCCTGCTGCAGGTGGGAGGTGACGCTCCTCCCCATAAAGGAGGAGCCGCCGCTGACAATATGTTTACATTAGGACAAACAGGACTGCACAGTCATATTCCTACACAAGTCTGCCTTGCAACTGTCAATGAGTGACAAGCGGAAGTCATATCTTGTCCAGATGGGACGTAAGGAAACATCATGCCGTGCTTTTTGCCATTAAAGTATTCCTAGGATGCACCTTCAAAGCGTGTTCTATCTATATCAAAACCTACTCCCACCATCTGATGGAGTATTTCAAATGCTAAAACTTCACCATTGGTATTTGGTTCTCAGAAATTCCCCCGCTATTTGTCCCAAAGCAAATCACACCTGCGATACCATTAAATCCAACATCAAGAAACAACTGTGGCTCCTCTAAGTGCATAAAACTTGTGAAAACTTTGCATTTCCATCCACATCTCTACCATAGTTGACCTCCATTATACAAAACAGAGAAAGAATGCGGGGAACCCACAACATTTTGGAAAAATTGTGGTGTTCAGTTAGTATTACTGACATACGAATAAAGTTAAAGTAAGCCTAGACGATTCCTGTCCTCTGAATCTAACATACACTGTGACATCTGGGAACTTGCACAATTCCTGTACACAAGGGGAAAGAAAGTGTGTAGCACATTATTGGATTAGTTGGCCTGACAGCTTGAACTGCCTTTGAAGTGAGTTGGGGTCAAGCATTGTAGACGTGTGGGTCAGATGCTGACTTCGGTTTAACCCCTTTACCCAAAAAATTCAAAAACACGAGTAACTGGAAGAGGTGGAAGCAATTCGAGAGAACTATTTAATCAAACACTTCCATACCTCTCATTTGGCGCAAGATGTGTAATTTTATTCTTGTCACAAAATCTCCCGGAAGACACAGCCCGGACAACATGTTTTGCTCAGACACGGCAACCCTAATGCATTTCACAGCATAAATACTGTTTGAAGTATGTAAGATGTGGAACAGGAATCTTTATTGTGAATGGAACCTAAATTGCACAGCTATTTAATCAGCGACACATTGTAATACATTTCACAATGCAATATTGTTCTCTTCCTCCGCTGTCGGACTAAGTGTGTGTTTGTGTATACTTCAATGGAAAATAAATGTCTAAACCGAGGAAAATCAAAATGTATTTCACAGATTTGTAAGACTTTCACTTTTAGCAGGAACCCGCGCCGTTAAATGGCTAATGATAGCTTAGTGAAAGTCATGAATGACCTTATCAGAAATAAGATTTAACTCTACTGGAGGCCGCCCAAACACGATTTAACAGTCCTAGCTGCATTTCATTTCAGCTGGTAAAAGCAGTTACTACAAAGTTATATCATTGATTGATTCAAGGAAATCCACTGCCTAGGAACAGCGTGACTGTGATTCCCAAAGTACATCATTCTGAAGTTTCCCCTCTAAGAATGTCATCTGCGACAGGATGAATAAGAAGTGATCTCACCTACTGATTTTCTCAAAGACTTAGGTGCCACGAAGGATAGTGTGAAAGAAGTAGGAATCAAAGTCTTCCTAGCCTCTTGAGCATTTGTGTTCAGTTGCAGACAACTGTGGATAGAAACCTTTTCTCTTTTTTTTGTAACCTATTTCAGTGTGTTTCCGTGAAGCAATGTTCTGCTGTCGGTTTGTTGCCAGTATTTGTAATGCCATCACATCTCGAGGATTTGCCCGGCTTGTCCTGGTTAACAAGGTCCATCTCAGCATTCAACACTTTTGTTTACATTAAATCTAGGTCCCGAATTTCGGATTGAGAGCCAGGTGGACAGGTACAGGTACATAAAGATATTGCTCATGCTGACTTTAAGGGCATGACTTTAGGTCTCGCCTGAGAAACAGCTTTCATTGCTTCACCTGACAGTTGGATTTCCAGAAATTCATACATAATATACATACAAAGAGGGACTTCTGGACAGTGGGCGTTATCCATCAGTCTGTTAATATGTCTTTCACACTTTGCCTGCACCCACCCCAGCATACAGCATGAAGCACTGTGTCGGCCTACTTTTCATAACAGCTCCCTTCATTTTAGTAAATCCACAAAGTCTCTGGGCATTGCTCACATCCACCGAAAAACAGGACATTTTTTTTAAGTGACAAAGGTGGTTCAAATTGTGCTTTTTGATGCATTTTAATATTAAGTTTAATACCACTAGTTAATATGCCTGAACTTTGGGTACCGGGTTAGATGGCGATGTTTTTGCAATCTCTTTTTTAAGTTGTTGTATTAAGTCTTTAACAGACTTTTAGTTGATAAGACGTTCCTGTTTGTTAGTTTTATTCTCAACAAGGTGTAGCTCCAGCAGAAAATACAAAAGAGATGAGTCGTTTCCTTTTTTGAAAAATTTATTCCACAAACATTACCGATTTATTTTATCAAAAGTTGTACTGTAATCAATAAAGCAGACATATAATGCAGTATTTTTTTACTGTTTTTTGCAAGAAGAGTAGCAGCAGAAATATTGTCAGTGGTTGGGCAGCCTCAATGGAAGCCCGCTTGATTTAATGGTATCAAGATCTTATTGTCTTCCATGGAATGAGGATATTTAATAAGTAGTTTGCAATGAGTTTTCTTTCAAAATCCAGAAGGTCAATTAATCGATAATTTTTCAAATCGTGTTTTGGGCCCTTTTTGTTTTAATAGCCGCCAAGATTTTTCTTGAACATTTATTTTTATATCCGTTATTTTGTCCCTTAACTGGATAAAAGATCTTTATGGAATCTTTTTGTGTTACTGATTGATTGGTTCCTGGTGTTTAATGGATAAGTTGCTACCCAATGATTTCTGCGTAACACAGTGGATGAAGAGTTCAGAATTGATTCAATCACCTGATCCCAATCTAAATGCCTGTCTTCTTGGTTTACTGCATTTGGTTTGTCAGTTGCTAGGCTTGAAAATTAAAAGTTCTTGCTCTTCACTTTTAAGGCCCTGGCATTGAGGTCTCATTCCATCTTATGATTTTAGTTCTTGTTACAGTCATATGATCATTATTTCAGGTTTTGTTAGTGATGAGTCGGTGCTAATTGAGATAAAGTGATATATTTTGCAGATTTGCGGATCGTGGTCTCTCTCCTTTCTTTTGATGATTTCAAAACTTTTGCATTTATGGAAGTTTGTGAAATGTACAAACAAATATTATTCATTCTTTGCATAATCAGTCTCTTGTATGTGTTTTTTGTAAATATTATTGCCCCCTCTGCAATTTGAGGAGAAGGTAGCAGAATGTTATTTGAACTTTCCAATCCTGTTTTTTGTTTAGTCTTTGAAAACCTGGTCACCTTGGCATTTAGAAAATACACCTTGTAGATAGAACAGAAAGTATTGCAAAAGAACTGGCAGTGGTAGCTAAACATATGGAGATGGAACGGTGAAGTGAGAGGTGGCATTTCCTACAAAAGCCCAGAATGACACTGGTGCAGTGGGGTTGCAAAAAAGACATGAGAATGTTCCATTCTGGGAGGAGTCTGGGAGGAGTCTCGAGGTCAGGCAAGGTGCTTGTAAGTCTTAAGTATGCAACAGCAATGGTGTAAGGGTCTGCACTTAATCAATGCAATCTGAAAGTTTGACAGGGGATCAGAGGTGGCCAGGTGATGATGGGAATAAGAACAGAAATGGAGATGTGCTTTGAGTTGTGAATCAAGGGATCTGCAATTGATCTAATCTGTCTCTGCACTTGTTACATTATATACAATAACATTTGGGTGACTAAAGAAACCAAAATTTTAATGACAAAAAATAGTCTTTTTCCATTGTGTTTAAATCAAATTGATTTATTTAAGGTTTTCGTTTGCAGCAGACACATGCCCTTCTCCCTGTTCATCTTTTAGTGATAATTATACTATGTGGGCAAAATGTTTACTTATATAATTTCTTGAATATCCCAGTCAACACACAGCCCAATTGTTAACAGCAGCTTAGTCATACTACCCAATGAGAAAGTTAGGACAACAGTGAATGTCATTCTTTGTTCCCAAATTTGGGGTGGCACATGATTCTGGACCATCAATTATGTTAGGTATGTTTAATATACTTCAATCTGTGTATTGTGTGGCCTAAGTCACATGCTAGGCAATCCTGTATAATCTTCCTGTTTATAGTGGCTATTGGTTTAACCCATACAGACAGCCACAGTAGCATTGGTGGCAGTTTTATAAGGTATTCCATATACCCCATCCCCACTTCTTCATTCAAGAAATAATTCGGACTCCTGGGGTTAGACCCAATAAATGGCTACAGAAATGGCTCTCCTTACTTATTGGTCAATACCGCAATAGTTCTGGCCAATATGTTAATATTCAAAGGCAACTTCACTTATAACTTTCTGACAAGGCCTTGATTGTGCTATTGCCAGGGCCACTAGAATTATGCCATTGTGCGGCTGCAGTGATTATCACACAATTATAGATTTGCCACATAATCCATCATGCGCCACATAATCTGCATATTTTAACAAATAATAGTTCCTAGCTCAAGTGGTTCAAAAGATGCTCAAAATGCAGCGACCTGTTGCTGCACACTGAAAGGCCTTTTGCAAAGCTGGACCTGTCCCTTTTTTGTCGTTTACTGCTAAAGCAGTGCATTAAAATGGTTCTAATAAGGTTCAACCAATGCCCAGACGGTGTTACCAGGTTTAGAAATGACAAAATAATTAAGTAATACTATTACAAAGTGTGCCGCATTATGCAGCATAATTTACTCAACACTGCTGCATAATTTGGCTTTCTTCTGCTGCATAATTCCAGTGACCCTGGTTATTGCCAATATTCTCAGCTAAATTATACAGTGTGCATATGGACTGGGTGCACGTTTGCACCTTATGGCAATGCACTGGTGACAAGTACTTGAGGAATTAAATGTAACACGAAGGAGGAGAAAATATAAACTTTCCCTATGTTCCTCTCCTTGATGTTAATGATTCTTATCTTAGAGTTCCCTGGGCCACAAGCCGTATAAAAGGTTTTAATAAGGGTAGTATCAAGATCAAGGTTATCCAACTCTACAAATCAACCTATGAGGACCTAGCAGGCTGTTAGAAGTCCAGGCTATTACTACATCTTTGGATTACAATAGGACCGGGGTGGGGCTAGTGTTGCTGTTTGGCATATCTTGTCCATGTGTAATAAGAAATGTATTAAGGTTGTTAATACACAACAGGAACAAATTGGGAGCTAAAACACACCCCTTCCCAACACCTCGATGAAGAGAAAAGAGATTAGTGCATTGAAGCTGTGACTTCCATGTGTAGGGCACCGAGAAACTCGCTGAGGGTCTCATTCAAATCCTTATTAATTAATATGTCTCACAACTTTGACTGATTACCTTGGTAAAAGGTGGAACTTAGCTTCTTAAAGGACAAGTACACGGACACCCCTTTAAAAAAAGTGTATATATTAACTAGCAGTCCTCCATCATTCCGAGACTCTTATTGAACACATATTGTACCTCGGAAAAGGATGTTGGCATCCACAGACCAAGCCAGGACTCTTCCAAGGAAATACAGCCAACAACCTCGAATATAGAATCAAGTGTTGAGATTAGCCTATAATAGCACAGGTCCTGTCAGTTACCTTTTGCTTTTTTTAACACAGCCACTATAATTGCTGTCTGCCAGGATGATGGTAAATGTGGTTATGCCTATTGAGCTCTTAATGTCCTGTAGAATTCTCCCACTATGGATGAATTCCAGCATCTTAGTTACGATGATGAGATGGTGTCAGCAATATTACAGACACCTTCCATCCTCAGCAACGATGGTTCTGCTCCATCGGGTAGTCTAAAGGAAGATTGAAATAAATTGTCTACTTTGAAACGGAAACTGATAAAGACTGTCATGCATGGGACCATCATGACAGAATATTTACGTGCAAACATAGCACCTAATGGACTCTTAGTATTCAACATACCTAGGATCTTTCTACAAGACCTAGTCTTCAGGAAAGATTGGGAGCAGATAGCCTGGAAGTGCACCAGGGACTGGCTAGTCCTGATCATAAACACGTCCAAACGTCTGGCCGATTCTATAACTATCCAAATTAGTGCAATAGAAAATACTTTGAAGACCACTGTGACATTGACAGCGTTTAAAAGCCGTCTCTCAGAAATCATAGCGGAACTGAACGAAACAAAGGAGTTCCTTACTCAACAAAAAATCACTAAACTTCAGAAGGACATCGTCAAGTTTAGCAGGGAAAAGATTTATCCATACATCAAAGACGACTATGATGTAGATAATCAGTCACATTCATCAGATGAATCTACTTCCTCTTATAGGAAACCACGCACCTACAGCATTGAGTCTTCTTCCGACGGGTGGAGCACAGATGAGAATCCTCCTCAACCTTTTTATAATTACCCTCCATATCCCGTCAACCATCCAGTACCGTGGCAACCACCTTTTCCATTCTTTCAACCTCACTCAATGATGCCCTATGTGTCTTTTTTAGTCCGCGGCCGGGGCAGAAGCAGAAGGAGAGGAAGAGGCAGGCATGTTCAGTGGTTCGGAGAGGAACCACAAATGATAACCAGGAGCCAAACAAAGAAACCCCCGCAGAGAACCTAGTAGTTAATCTATCAACCAGACAACTGACTAGGGATTAGTCTGTTGCCCTCAACAGAGGACTTGGGTTTGTACCTACTCCAGAGGAGGACCTGTTTCGACTACATGTTGAACTTGCCCAGTTCTTCCAGAAAGTCCGTCTCTATTTCTTCTTAAAAAAAAAAACAACTGAACCACAGACAGTAGACTCAGGACTAAAAAGACCTTCGAGCTTCACTCCACCAGCAGTGTTGATGCCCAGTGAAGTATTAACCTTTGAGAAAGCGGTACTATCAGACATAAACCAAGTACGCCCCAAACACCCATATGTCAACATTCCAACAAGAGAAAAGAGGGCTCTACAGACACTGGCATCGGATGATACGATAGTCATCAAAAAAGCTGATAAAGGTGGGGCTATTGTGGTTATGGATACAACAGATTACAGACGGGAGTGCTTGCGCCTCTTGAGCGACTCTACTAATTATGAGAGGATCTCTAGTGACCCCACAGAGAGACTTCAAACTCAGATCAGATGTTTCATTGAGGAAGCTAAAAATAATTCATGGATCTCACCAAAGGAAGCTGACTTTTTAGACACAGTCCATCCTCGTGTTCCATATTTCTATTGCCTTCCCAAGATCCATAAGGGAATTACACCGCCGCCTGGACACCCTATTGTGTCAGGAATAGGCTCAGTCCCGAACCGTTATCCATTTTTTGTGATCACTTCCTGCAACCGCTAGTTAAAGGTTCTTCCACCTACCTTCAGGATACTAAAGATATCCTGAATTTGATTGAATCCATCAACACTTTGGGCAATACACATGGAATCATCACCTTAGATGTAGAAGCCCTGTACACTAATATCCCGCAAGCGGCTACCTTGCAGGTAGTGGAATCGGCGCTACGGGAGGCTTTTACTCCTCTGTCCACTCCTATTTCTTTTATTATGCAATGTGCATCCCTTGCCTTGAAAGAAAACTTTTTCCAATTCGAGGATCAGTTCTTCCATCAGATCAGAGGCACATCGATGGGGAGTACATTCGCACCAAGTTTAGCATGCCTATATATGTATGACTTTGAAAAGCACTACATTTTACCCCCTACCAATCCCTTCCAGACCAACATTAAACTATGGAGACGTTATATCGACAACATTTTGATTATATGGAATGGACCATTGACAACAGCAGATGACTTTACGACTTGGATCAATACCCTTGACCCTTTTTTGAGATTCACTGCTACTGTTCCCTCTACCAATCTACCTTTCTTAGACTTGATGATTACCATCAACAACGGAAAATTGTTGACAAGTACTTACCACAAACCTACAGACCGGAATAATCTCCTACCATATGAAAGTCATCATTCCAAGCCTTGAGAGATAATTTGCCCGTCGGCCAATTCCTTCGGTTACGACGCAATTGTAGCTCTTTACGAGCCTTCGACCTACAGGCAGATACACTCGAAAATAAGCTTCACGAACGACATTATCCCACCAAAATTATAAACCTGGTCCGCAAGAGAGCAAAAAATAACAACAAGGACAGCTTATTGGCCACTATTGACAAGGGTCAGCAGACCCGTCTGACATGTGTCTCCACATATACCCCAGTGTCTAATACCATCAAAAAATTGATTAACAAAACATGGTCGATATTATTGAGTGGAGGCTTAGCAGTCCCAAGACCTCTGTTTGCATTTAAACGTGCTGCCAACATCAAGGATATTGTTGTCCATACCCGCCAACGATTACCACAGGTCACTACAACTCAAAGGACATTATGGGGTCTTCCGCCAGTTGAGGGGCACCATCCATGTGGTAATTGCAATGTTTGCTCATTAACACAACACTCTACGATACTCCTTTTAGACCCTATTGGGATCTGGCGATTAAAAAAGCACACCAATTGTAATACCAAACATTGTATCTACATGATAACGTGCCCGTGTTGGTTACGTTATGTTGGGATGATTACACGTTCTGTAAAAACCCACATAAATGAACACAGAAGCAACACTAGATGCAAGCGGTTACCACAAAACTACATTATGTGCGCATTTTCTTGACACTCCTCATTCTGCAGGTGATCTTAGGTGGGTCATTCTAGAAGCACCTAAAATGCGCCCGAATGACCCTAGCTTCCTTTTTCAGACGGAGCAACGATGGGTTTTCAAACTAGGGACCAGTACACAAGGATTAAAAGATGAGATACCTTGGTCTTCCCTTTCTTTATAATCATCTGTTTCCACTTTTTACATGCTTGAATAAGGGCTATATGAGTTCCCCGTATTATGTGCTTATGTTTACTCCTTTTCTCTAGGAATTATATATATTTTTTTACATATCCCATTTTCATGGTAACAGTATCTGCCCACCGATTGGTTAAAAGTAACCTTTATGGATTGCTGTGACAATTTTCTTAGCTGGCACCACACTCCCCTCCTTTTGCTCATTTTTTGAACCTCAGTGGGATGTTCTTTATTAGAGTTTACATCTTGCACCACTACTTAAGAAGAAAGACGGGATAACCTGCCAATTGGGCCCGTTGTAATAGGGGAGTTTAGTTCTCTCTTTGTTGCCATTGTCTGCTTCAATACACCTCAAGTCCGTCATCTATTTCTCTCTCGCTGGAACGCGCGAGTGGGAAGAAACGCTTCCGGGTTTCAGCACGTTATTTAGACCTCCGACAGCGCCTGTGCTCACCGTTACGGGTGCGCTGTTCGGAGGGTAGGTTCCCGGGGAGGACTCCTGGCATAATCTGTAAGTCACTCCATGGCCCATGACACTCGGTCTGGTCTTTCTATTTTTGCTTGAAATTGGCTGTCTTCATACCATTTGGTAGAGGGATTGTTATAACAACTGAATAATTTTTCACCCGACCGTATGTGTGGGGGTTCTAATTAATATGGCATCTTGAGGACCTTAAGGAACCTTTTTTGACATAACATATGTCTGTTATTCCTAATTCCTGGTGTTACTTAGTTGAGACCATCAATATGATGTTTTGCTTCTATATTTGGTGCTCAGGATCACTGTATTTTGATCTATGCATTCTTTATGATGTATTCAACTAAATGTTGGTTTGTTATCCAATCTTGACCTTTTTTATGACCATAACTGCATGCAGTGCCAACTTCTGTCCCTGACATGCGTTTCCCAAGGAGCCGTTCCTGACTCTGGGGGTGGTAAGCTTTTAACATTTTTGTATGATATTCCACCATACACTTCTTTCACCAGTGCACTTCTACCACTGCTTTTATGTCACTTTTCGACACGCGTGATTTTGGATTTCTATTCCAGGGCAACCTTTTGTAATAACCAGTCAACTTAACGTAAGTGGCGGTTTCTCTTTACTTTTCAGTTTAATGATCCCTTAGATATAAGGTTTTGGAGAAGATGTTCCTAAATTAACTTACTTTTGGTCCTGATGAAGCGTTGCAGGATCCGTATGGACCGTTAGACGTGAAACATGTCGACCTTGTACTAGAATCCCTAGATTGTTGGAGTTTTCTAGAAGTTTTTGTTGAAAGCAATTGAGCATTGTCACTCATCATTTTACTTTCATTTGGTTTTTAATCTTGGTCTCCACCTTACTTATACTGATTAAATCTATGATGTTGTTTTGATGTGGATAACCAATTTTACTCCTATATCACTCTCTCCGGTTTACGTTGGATCATTTAAATAAGGTTAATATCTGCCTCACCTGGATCCACTTGCTACTTAGAGAGAAATATGGTCAAGAGCTCCATTGGGGAGCCCACCAGGCATTGCAGCACCAGCCTGGTGAAGAGCGTTCCCAATGATGAAGCCAGTCATCCACTGAGATGCATGAGGGTTCTACGCTCTAAGCCACTTCTGGTTGGCTAGTTTTGGAACAGTGTACACCGTTATATTTTTACTGTTTTGGGAGACTGTACACTGGACCAATAACCTCCCGGTCCCTCCTCCCCCTTGGTTTTTGATATATGCCTATTGAGTATACAGCACTGGCAATAATAGGAGCCCAAAAATAAATACTCATTTTATACATATTCAAAGGCACCCCCATCAGGACCAGGAGCCTTTCCTGATGGACTCTGAGTGATAGCCAAAGTGACTTCAAGATCCTCAAATCTGAAGGCTAACAGGGAGTGTGCCTTAATCTCCCCAGGGTATTGTTTTCCTGATGTATCAAAATGGTAGATTTAACCAAAATGACACACTCATTGGTCTGCCCTAATATGAACCACGTGTCCCTGAAGCTGGGCGTTAAAGGAATAATCCTTATTGGCTATAGCTAAAATCTCTTAGCATCTTTCTTTTGTCAGGATAATACCAACCTTTCAGATGTGTTGAGATTAGCCTATAGTAGCACAGGTCCTGTCAGTTACCTTTTGTGTTTTAGGGTCTGCCCTAATATTAAGGGCTCATTTTTAATTATTAGGGTACATTTGTATTCATACCTACGCCTTGTTATTTAATCTCTATCTCTATCTCTAGGGTTCTTATTTAAGGCTTTAAAGCCTTGCAAAGATGTTTATTCACATCCCTACAAGCCTTGTCAACCCAACCTGGATTGGTACATTTTTTAAATCTTTGGGAACATTAGCAAATTCCTGATAAAATGACCAGAGTTGACAAAAACATTGATGATGATTTTGCCTAAACTGGCATAGTCTGTAATGCAACCTAGAGCTTGAAATTTCCCTGATAGTGGTTGTTGGACTTTTTTGCTTATGCAGGGACATCCCCAATCATTTTGCCTCCTGCCTCCTATTTTTTCTGACCTGTTGCTGTTGGCTTTTGAACTCTGAGCACTTTACCACTGCTAACCAGTGCTAAAGTGCATATGCTCTCTGTGTAAATTGTATGTAATTGGTTTATCCATGATTGGCATATTTGATTTACTAGTAAGTCCCTAGTAAAGTGCACTAGAGGTGCCAGGGCCTGTAAATCAAATGCTACTAATGGGCCTGCAGCACTGGTTGTGGCACCCGCATAAGTAGCTCTGTAATCATGTCTCAGACCTGCCACTGCAGTGTCTGTGTGTGCAGTTTTACCTGTAAATTCAACTTGGCAAGTGTACCCACTTGCCAGGCCTAAACCTTCCCTTTTCTTACATGTAAGGCACCCCTAAGGTAGGCCCTAGGTAGGCCCAAGGGCAGGGTGCAGTGCATGGTTAAGGTAGGACATATAGTAATGTGTTTTATATCTCCTGACAGTGAAATATTGCTAAATTCGTTTTTCACTGTTGCTAGGCCTGTCCCTCGCATAGGCTAACATGGGGGCCACCTTTAAATCTGATTAAAGTGTAGATTCCCACTGGGAGCGGATGGATATGTGGAGTTTGGGGTCTCTGAGCTCACAATTTAAAAATACATCTTTTAGTAAAGTTGATTTTGAGATTGTGTGTTTGAAAATGGCACTTTTAGAAAGTGAGCATTTTCTTGCTTATACCAATTCTGTGACTCTGCATGTTTGTGGATTCCCTGTCTGGGTCAGTTTGACAGTTGGGCTGGTTGCACCTCACACTAGACAGTGACACAAAGGGAGCTGGGGTGTAGTCTGCATTTCCTGATGAGCCATCTGTGCTAGGAGGGAGGTGAGGAGTGGTCACTTACACCAGAAAGGGCTGTGCCTATCCTCACTCAATGCAGTCTCTGACCCCCTGGTGAGTGTCTGGGGCCTGGCCTGGGCAAAGGCAGGATTTCACTTTCAAAAGAGACTTTACTTTGAAGTAGGCCTACTTCAAGGGAGAAATTGGGTATAAGAAGAGCACCCAAAACCACAGACTTTAGATCACTTTTGGACATCAAGAGGAACCTCCGTCTGGAGAACAGCTGAAGAGCTGAGGAGAAGTGCTGCCCTGCCTGTGACTGTGCTTTGTGGAGCTATCCTTCAGTTGCTGCTTCTGCCGGAGTAAGAGGGCAAAGACTGGACTTTGTGTGCCTTCCAGCTTGTGAAGAAATCTCCAAGGTCCTGATTTAGAGCTTGCCTCCTGTTGTTTGAAGTCTCAGGGACAGCAAAGACTTCTCTCTGCCAGCCCCTGGAGTCTCTGGAGAAACTCCTGCTCTGACAAGTGCCCTTGAAAGGAAAGCTGGTAGAAATCCAAGGAAATCGACTTCGGACCGACGCCGCTGCTGAATCCGGTGACGCCGCCTGCAACCGACTCCGTGATCTTTGCTGGAACGCGACAACCTTTGCTGGCCCGACACAGCTGCGGCCCGCTGTAGTCTGGGATTCTGTGGAAGTCCCCACACCACGTCGTGACCGACGCCGCTCGAAGTGCATGGATTCAACGTTTCGCACAGACGCCACGATCCCCGACTTCGCGCATCGACTTGTTTTCACTCTTCACCAAAGGTACTGTACTTGGGGTCTACCCGACTCCGTGTCTGGCGCTGTTGGTATCGGTTTGTGGGAACGACTCAGTCACGATGCCGTATTAACACCTCATCAAAGAATTTTGTGTTTCTAAGTGCTATTTTTTTGTTTAGTCTTTAAAAATTCATAACTTGACTTGTGTATGTCGGGTGTTTGTCATTTTGGTCTTGTTTTGTTTAGATAAATATTTCCTATTTTTCTAAACTGGTGGTGTGTCATTTTGTAGTGTTTTCCTTAAGTTACTGTGTGTGTTGGTACACATACTTTATACCTAGCACTCTGAAGTTAAGCCTACTGCTCTTCCAAGCTACCAAGGGGGTAAGCAGGGGTTAGCTGAGGGTGATTCTCTTTTACCCTGACAAGAGTGAGGGTCCTTGCTTGAACAGGGGGTAACCTGACTGTCAACCAAAGACAGTGGTCAGAAAAAGAGCTGGAATGTCAGCACCATTCCACTGTAGTCTCCTACACTTGTCCATAGCTACTATCTGTTTGGTGCCTTTTCTGAGTTACATTTTTTGGTAAAACTGGAAAGGTTAGGCCCACGGCATTTGGGCTATAATCACTGCAACCATTGTTCATGGCACCTACCAACTGTACATAAGTCGGCAAAGGTTTTGAAACAAACATATACTCAGTCAGAGTTCCTCTGCCCCACACAATAAAGTAAAGGTGACAATTTAATCATCTAGCCATCCCGAAATTTCAACTGTATTACACAGATCAAAATCTAAAATGTGTATAGCACTTTCCTCCTTGTATCTATTTTTATTCTGCACTGACAAGCAATCTCACCTGAGGTTGGGTCAGTGGGTATTAAACTGTCATTAATCTTCGCATTATTATCTTCCCCTAAACTGATAAAATAACACTGAGAGACATGAATATTATTGCAAAATACCTCAAGAGCAGAGGACAAGGTTCCTATATTGCGTATCTTCCTCCTATTACAAATAACATTATAAAAGGATAAAATGAAAAACGTTTAATTCGAAAGATTTGCATTCCTGAGTGCAAAAATGGTAAACCAAAGGAGGAAAAGCAGGCAGGCACAGAGTAACAGGAGTAACCACCAAGGTGATTGCATCCAGAGCCTACGCCTCTTGTAACAAGATGATGGCAAATTTTCTGACATCAGGCAGTCCTCTCCCCTTATTTTAGTTGCAAAGCTTGATATATTCCAGGTGATAATGTTTAATCATAATGGGACGTGCCCGCCTTTAACCTGTTATATAGAGCTTTTTAGGTGGGGTCAAAAGCGAACAATATGGCCTCTCTTACTAGCAATAATGGTCCCTTCTGACTGTCATGTCAGTCGGTTTAGTTCAAGTCTGGGAAAGGCTGAAAGCGATTTTGAATTGAGAAAGGAGTTACTGATATAAAAGGTGGCTGAAATGGCTGAGATCGTTGGTTGTTGCACTGCAGGTGCATAACTGGCTGCAGATAGCCCTAGGAAAAATCCAGCAGCAGAATTCTTATCCCATTTCCGAGGGATGTCTTAGAGAAATCCTGAAGAATTAGTCTTCTGGCCAGCACAGGCTGCTTGAAAGTAATTACTACGCAATCCCCCTCAAATTTATTTAGCATATGACAAACCTAAACCACCCTCCTTACAAGGAGAAAGTTATTATAATGCACAATTTTTAAGTCTATATGGCGGGAGAGCCGATGGCAGACTGTGTTCTTTCACTGGGTGGTAATTTCAATTACATTTGGTGATAACAACAGTGTCCTTGCCAAAATGGCCACTTATGGACATGCTTTGAGTTACAGATTGATACAAAAAGACAGTACAGTTGAACAAAGGCTAGTACTGTGACCTAAAACTAGGGCCCTGTCCTCACAGCTTACATCTCTTGATTACATAGGTGACAATGCATCTTCCTTTGGGGCATTTTTTTCCTCATTGATTTGAGGTGCTAAAGACACGCCTACAGTTTGGGCTGACAGGGGTCTTGTCTGTGCAGGATCTGGGTGTAGTGCTGAGTAAGATGTGGGTGAACGGTGTATTTAGAAGCAAATCCCTACTTGTGGGGCAGGACACTGAGGGAACTACTGTTATCTGTCTAATAACCTCTTCCAATGCTCTAATATGTTCCAACAGTGAATTCAAAAAATTATCTATCACACATTTCAATTCATCGTAAAATGTATCCCAGGTCTGTATGTTTTCCCTCATCCCTAGTGACTCTAAGGTGCTGTCCTTTGAAGGCATAGCCCTATTATTGGCAGGTTTAACTGGTCTAGTTCCCTTGTTTCCCTTGTTTTTTTCTCTTGGCAGAGGGTCCAAATGCTAGAGATGAAGAAGTGTTCATGGCAGCCTCCATAAAGTGAGCATCCATGTACAAAGGAATGTTCCACTCCACGTGAGTGACTCCTACGAAGCTCCCTAGAGAGTACAGGTTCGTACAAGTGGGGTCTCTCATATTAGTAGATAGTCATCTTTCTGCCAGGGCACTCTCCTTAGAATTGACACCAGTCCTTTCTTAAAAAACCGTATCAAGAGTACTCATATTAGGCTCAGTAGATGGTCTGATGCTGTTGCCTATTTTATGCTTCTCATATTATCAGAGGCCAAAAATGTTTGTCTTTAGTCAGCTATAATAGAGATAGGGATGAAATCGACAGGAAAGGCAGAAAAGACGGGCAGGCTAGAACACAGGCCCATCCTTGGTGTATTTAACACAGTTGCTTCTACCAGGTTCAAATCACAAGTCTTCTATGGGAGGCAGTAATATAGAGATACTGAGATACACTTGGCTTTTTGTTGATGGCTTTCAAACAAATTAAGCCCAAAAAGCAATAGAGCAAGATAAAACAATAACTGCCCTCCATTTAGGGTCGGTCAGTGGTCGTTCACCAGGTGACTATCTCATTTAGCAAAAAGCTCAAAGAAAACTGGGATTCTGACTTTAACTAGCAGTCACTTAATCACGTATTCCATTTAATCCACTTAATCAGAGGAACTTACCTCCTTACAAAAATCGCACTAACGTTTGCCATCTACACTCACAAATAGCTGGCTTTTCTGTGTATTCCTGTCATCCAATAAAAAAAGAATCAGCAACAGGCCGCTGAGTTGCCCACGAGCAAAGATCTGGCAATGCACAAGGCTTTACACAGGGCATTCTTACCCCCAGAACATAGACACCATGGACACAATAGACAACCCTGCCCACCACTCTGTAACGTGCTCCTCTGCCCCAGGCTCCATGAAAGAGAGGTACTCAGTAACAACGAGTGAGGAGCACAGCAAGGACCGCACTAAAATGGTAGGGGGGCTCAAAATGCCAACAGAGACTTTACAGGGTTTGTAGCAGCATCCTAGGCTATGGAGACACGCCCAGCACAGGGCCTGCAACAGCCCAGTATCCATCGCCATGCTCAGAGCCCGTGAGTACAGAGCTCCAAAGCGTAGTGGCTGTGGGCAAAAACAGGATCCGGAAGTCCAGATCATAAGTCAGCAGACATACCCGTACAACTTGTGAGCGTCATGAGCATGGAGTACCAAGGGAGGAGAATTTTTAACTGTTTTTGTGTATTTATCAACAGAGAAGTGACAGTTATCCTAGCCAGGGCGACCTATGCTGACCATTGAAAAACGTTTTTTCATTGTATGTCACCATAACAGATTGTTACAGGCACAGTTGGCATGTGAACTGTGGCATTGTTAGATACCCCACAAGAGAGAGTGGCATAAAGTCAGCCACAGTCAGCCATTGTTTGTTATAAATGCTTCTCTCTTGCTCACACATGGATTGTATAGGCATGCTTAACTGTGCAGAATCTACAATACATTGAAATAGATCTCATTCATCTCTCACTTCTCTTCCTCCCATCATATGCCTAGTCAGCAATCTTAGTTAAGAGCACCACACTGATCTGTCAAGCACAGCACCAGACCATTCTCTACATACACCTCCCTGCAAAGTCAACACTCCTATAACCAAGCACTCCCTAACTGTGTAGTGTGCCATCCATTTATTAATGTGCTTCAGTGCCTTCTTTTTCCAGTTCTGTTTTTTACTATGCATGTTTGCTTGCCTCTCTATTGGTTTTTGAAAGTGAGTGTCTGGAATTAGGATGCTGAGTAATGTCTGCATTGTATCTTTTTTATTAAGATTCCATGTCATACTCATTTGTTCCTGTGTTCTGGAAATTCAGTCTTTGCCCCCTACTTCCCGTGGAGTCCCCGGTCGGAAATGGTGCCCAGCGTCTGTTTGGTGTCCAGACAGAGTCTTGGCTTCAGGGTTCTAATGTTTGCTTCATGAACACAACGGGTGGCTTTGTTGA
This sequence comes from Pleurodeles waltl, assembly GCF_031143425.1. Taxonomy (NCBI): domain Eukaryota; kingdom Metazoa; phylum Chordata; class Amphibia; order Caudata; family Salamandridae; genus Pleurodeles; species Pleurodeles waltl. The sequence continues at coordinate 937,425,331 of NC_090445.1, forward strand.
GTTCTCTAAGGGACACCAGCTCACAAAGCTTAACACTCACAGGTGGAAATCAACCTGATCCTTGGTTTGCAATTTAATAAATTATAGTCTTTGCAGAGGTGTTTTTTTTGGAAGTAATCTTACTCTGCATCTTGACGTTTTAAGCACACAATGGAGGTGACAGAAAGGGGCCTATTTGCAAAGTTGTATTTACACGTGTGTAAATGTACAAATGTATATTTGCTCTTACACTTTGTAGTAAATTTACTATTTGTGGCTATTCACAATTTTCAAGTATAAATTTACTATAGAGCATAGATGTATCCAGTTTCACGGACTGAAGTTACTACAAGTAACATTTCAAATGTATGTAGAGTTAATTTATATATATTAAATTAAATTTAAATTATGTTTTAAGTTTCATTTATAAAACAAATCCTACTTAAAGTAAAACATTTAAATGTATTCATAGAATTATTTTCATTCATCTAATTATAAGCATTTAATTTTTCAATTTTCAATTAGAATATGTTTATTGAAATATGTTAATTAAATATATATACATATATATATATATATATATATATGCACACAAATATATATATTTTGGTTACAGGGATGTTATAGTTAGGATCACATTTTAAACGTACCAAACCATAGAAATTCAAAATTAGAGTTAGAGTTATCTTAAGTAACTGTAACTCATGCCCTAAGGTAACTATAAGTCGCACCCTCGCCATGCACTCCATACCAATGAAATATTTGCAGTAAAAAGTTAATGAAAAAACTGTACGTGGTGTGGGTACAAGTTATGTAGACTTATGTTCTTACCAACGGGCAGTACTAAGGTTTCAATATCATTCTCTCATTAAATCTAGCTTATTTCCACAAATAGAAGCACTTCTTCATGTATTGTCAAATTAGTTCTTGAAGATAGGCAACTAGGTAAATGCTAAAATGAATTGTTAGAAGAAAGGATTAATGAGTGATCGTAAGGATCAGTGACTGAGTAAATGGCTACATTAGTGGATGAGTGCACCCATTGATGTCAATCATCTTTCCAAGTACATCCTAATTCACCCATTTCATATTTTTCATATTCATCCACTTACACACACAAACTTAACAATCAGTAAAGGAGCACATCCACTTATAAAAATGCAGTGTCTATTGGTTATTGATTTTACTGAAATAATACATTTAATATACTTATTTATATGAACCTTTTCATCCACTGGTCTATTACTGAATCATTCACGCGGTTATTTGCCTACGACAGCATACAACATGAGACAGAGTGTCAGCTCACTTCAGTCATTGGCTACATTCACTGTAACCAATGGAATTCTTTCCTTGGCAAAGTGCCTACCCATAAAGAAAGCTGTTCCATTGAGAGACAGAGACACCTATGTCAATTTGTGCTTTTTGAGACAAAAAAAATTGCCATTAGCCAATATCTTTTTTAGATTTACGAGGGCTCATCATCCTCCCCAACAATACAGTTTTTCAAAAACTGTGACGAAACAAAACAAACATTGGCAAGGACAAAAGACTGATGACCAAAGCCAGCATTTTGGCTTTTCTAATGCCTGTTTTGTTTAGGAGGTGCGTCTTGTTTGTCTTTGTCGCAGGCTGTGGCTATTTACAAAGTGCCCCATTTGGCTTGGTTAGATTTCTATCTTGATAACATGTTGGATTCACAGCTTTTTTATTCATGTGCAATAGCATTATTCACATACAATACCATTTCCGCAGGTGCACTGAAAATGCTGCCCCTCAAAAGTATCTACCATACCATATTGAAATGCTTATACCTTTTAAATTCACCAATGTAAACTTTGTACTTTCAGGGTTCAGTTTAACACCACTAATGCAGTCTATTCAACTACTCAAAGCTCCCTTATGTTTTCTGCCCAGGAGTTTCCTTCATTGTGGTATTTTATTACTAGCACAGCTGGAAGCAATGCACAAGAATTTGCTCATTACCAAATACCAGGGGTGGCTCCTCCATTAGAGCGGAGACCGTTGCCTCACTAACTAAGATGCCCCCAGACACTGCCCAGAGTTGAAATATAAAATGGTAATAAAGTTACCATTTTATTTTTCATCAATCAGTCCTGAACCGAGAATCAGGATGAGGCGAGGGCTGCTCAGTGGAAGCAGCAGGAATGAGAGGTGGGCAGCCTATGCACTTTGGCCAGCTGTCTTGCGATGGACAGTCAGATATGCACACTTTAAACCTATGTAACCCAACTGTATTAAAAAGCTGGGTGGAGATCAAGTACAGGCCTCCAGTGCCCTCGGGAGCTCTGCGACATACTGCTCCCTTCAATCCTGGTGCTGCTCTCATGCTGGTTAGCAGCATGAGTGCAGCACCAGGATTGGTTATGGAGTTGGCTGGGGCCCACTCTGGAGCCTGGATGAGAGGAAAAGCACACTGGACTGGAGCGAGGTGGGCGTGGCATGCAGCAAGCAATGTAAGTGACTTTTTATTGTATTTATTTGATAACATAGGCATCTTACATGCAGCACGAGTGTATGCACCTACCACCATCCATTTGCCCACCCCACCACTCTTGGTGGCTGCCAGCTGACACTGCCAAAAAGGCAGACCTATTAGCTTTGTCACTGGATGTTGACCAAATTCCGACCTATTGACCTTTCCAATGCTTGTTGAACAAGGGCATTAGCTTATAAAACTAGCCAGATAACTATGTCACAGCATGCATTGCATACTTTGCTCATAACCTTAAGTGCCAAAAATTGAAGAACTGCATTGCTCAAGGCGTTGAAGGCACACTTTTAGTTCTAGAATTGAATAGTGCGCTATGTAATTTTGTTGCATTTTGTTCAATACGGGTGACCCAATACCGAGTATTTCACCTCGATTGGGGAGTCACCATATGACCTGATAACAGCCTCAGCAGTGTCCCACTGCACAACAGCTTAGTAAGAGACCCAGACTGGAAGGTAACCCCAAGCACAATGAATTCAGATCATAATACTTTCTGAACCCTTTCAGGCCGCTTCTTACAACCGAAGCCCGTGCTCGCTCATAGACGTCTGACCATCTCTTGGTGCTTCAGTCTCGCCTGATGACATTTCCCTGCAGTAAAGCCCACAACGACTAGTTCCATATCATATTGGAAACATGTTGTTACATACCTCCCTGATATTAAACGAGGACCAAAGTAGTCTTTTAATTTTGACAAAATATACGTTGTTACATTTTACGATTTGCTATTTTTTTTTACTTTAATACGTCTTCGTGTTTTGAGTATGACACTATGGGGGAGATTTCAATGCGACACATTTCCCAGTGTGATCTTAGGGAGTTTGGAGGCCCCAGCAAAATAAATATTTTGGGGGCGGCTGCTTGGAAGAACTTTGGATTTGATTACCCTCATTTTGCACGTTCAAACCCTTTGTTGCCTAGCAATATTTAATTACACGTTAAAGGATAAGATACAAAATTACACATAGGTGAGTTGAACAGAAAAATCACTTTCTCACCCCTTTGGAAGAGGGAGGGGCTGGGCAATTGTCCATTTTGCCCAAACCTTAAAACGGTTCCGCACACCCTCAAACCTCAATGTAAAATGACAGCAGCTAATCGAAGTGCGCAATTTTCATATGAGTATAGTAAGTTGTACTGAAGAAATTGTAAAAATCCAATAAACTGAAGAACAACTCTGAACAGAAAAATATTTGAACCGATGCAAGTAGTGCGAGAACCTGGCTTGCAATACATTACAATGCCACTGCAATGAGCGGCTTCAGTAGCATGATACAAATATAGATCAACTTGGAAGTGACATTCAAGCTACACCGACCCCTAGGAAATTCCCAATAACTAAATAAAAAATGATTCAACAACTTAATTTCAGTAGTGAATATCACAAGATATGTCTTGGAAGGTGTTCACAGCCTTTCCAAAATCAGCCTCTCTCCTGTAAACACCCAGGTTTTGTGGCACTGTGAATATTCACAAAGATGAACGTAGTCATAGACTTAAGTTAACAACGAAATGTACCTGTATTACATCTGCCAGGAGTTCACAAAGTGACTTCTGGCAGGCAGATACCCACTTATTTGTGTAGCAAACTCCTTGACATTTGTGGAGTTCTCTGTAGATCTCACGCAAAGGGCGGGAAAATGGGTGTTGAGAGGTGTAATTAGAAATGGAAGTTTTTGACCAATAACAAACATTGATGTTTGTGGGCGTTCACAAGCTCCTCTCATTCACCTTTTCACCCTAGAAACGTAAGGTTTTTTAATTCCATCCAAGGGCTGGCATAAATATCTTTCAAGGATGGGAAAGGGAATGGATCATCACCAGATTTGCTTGGGGTGCAGGGGAATGGGTCTCTCCCTAGAAAATATATTTTTCCAATAGAGGAAAAGGTACACAGAGTTTTCTGCTATGGGGAACCTTGCACAGTGGAATTAGGATCTCAATGGGAATGTCACATGACTTTCCCAGGAAACCTGAAAACCTGTGCCAGGTGCAGTTTTCCATTCAGATGTGAGAATCTTTGTGAATCCCAGGAAGCAGTAAATCCACACTCACACATTGGTGTGAATTTGTGAGTTTAGATTTGCTACTTTCTTTGTGATTAGGATCCTAAGCACCTCATGAAAGGCCCATCATCCTCCTAGACGGCGCTGTTGTTGTGCAGTTTTTGTAAATATATTAGTGATTATGAAAGCGAGGTACCACGGGTTTCATAATCACAAATATATTTAAAAAGCCACAAAACAGCAAGTGCCGTCTAGATGCATGACGGGCAGTTTCATGAGCAGGAATACTTCGTGCTCCTGTTAACAAAAGGAGTACAGCAAGTGGCAAGAGCAGGGCCTCTCGTTGCAGTACTTAGCCTGCAAATTTCATTTTTGGCACTTGGGGCAAAACAATAAAGTCATGTCCGAGGTTCTACCAATCATGGCACGCAGGATGGACGAGGTCAGACTGGCATAACAGGCATCAGGCATTTCCAGAGCTGGAAGGGTGGGGGACGCTTTTGTTATGGGGGGAGGGGCGGTTTTCTAGCAGTGCAGCAGTTTTATAAGCACTGCAGAGGTCCTTGTATATCAAACAGTTTTCACGCAACAATAAAAGTGCTAATATAACTATGGTGAATAATGTACCTGCTGGAGAGAGACCAGGGTTTTGTCTAGTGGAAGCTTTGACTCAGCTAATGCAGCGCAGAGGGTTATTATGCCTGCTGCAAAGAACGTGTATATGCTGATCACAGGAGAGTATTTTATGTGCATAGCTCGTGGAATGCTTCTTTTGTCACAGAGCTCCTTTCCTTACTGTGCAGGACATAAGTTGCCATCATGATCTAGCACAATGAACTATGAACTGCCATCAAAGAGCTGCATGCAAAGTGCTTGGTACAGGTTAGAATGTTATGTTTTTTCCCAGTCTTTCATTATCCTAATTTTGCTAAAAAGGGTTTGTTTGGGTAGAAATAAATTGATATTAGTAAACGCAACCCCACCTACTGTGTTACATTCAGAATCCTGAGTTTATGCTTGCCCAGATCAAGCAATCTTAAAAAATGCCTACCAGTATGGGTGACGTGAATCCTACACCTTGTAGACCCCTTTGTCTTATGTAACAGTTTCTGTACACTGATTTACAAATGTATGATTCATTGTCTGTGTGTGTGTGTGTGTGTGTGTGTGTGATGTAAATTGCTCCAACGCACTATGCTGATAAGAGAGGCACTAGAATAAAGTGTAAGTGAGGGGCTATGGAGAGATGGGGGGCACTGTTAGAGGATGGTGGTGAGGAAATCATTGAAAAACCGAATAAAGATTGTCGTAGCCTGGTGCACTTTAAGGTCATAATTTACTATGTCTTAAAACAAATACATTGAATATATAATCAAATATGTGCTGTAGAATGCACCTTTTTGCCATTTTTCCACAAATTTTCCTGCTGGCGGGTGGCAGGCCCCATTGTAGTGGTCAAGTTTGCTTGCTACGCATCCTATGGAGCCTGGTCTGACAAAATTTGCCAGGGCTGCTTTAGGTTACCAGTCTGGCCCTGAGGATGGAAGGAGAAGGAAAAAAAAGGCAAGCAACAACTTCCTTAGCAGTACAACTTTGCAATTAAAAGAGTGGCGGGGTGGCAGATTGGCTGATACTTTGTGTGTATATGAGTAAGTATTCTTAAGTTTGTGGGGGTCATCTTTTTTATGAACCCTATCTAATGCATTTTGACAATGTAAGCACAGTGATCCTGAAATTTTGTGACAGGATTAAACAAGACTACAAATCTTGAACGATCAGTCTGTTTACTGTTCCTACATGATAAGCTTGTCTTGGCAATTTGAAAACGTGCCATGTTTAATTCTTCAAAGGCCTGGAAGGAGTATTTAAATAGAACTTCATTTGAGCTGCTTGTGTTTATTTGTAAAAATACTTTTCTGCTTTTGTTTACTTTGTTGACTTTCAGTCAGGGATCATTATGTGTTTTCAACTTTTGCAAGGAAAAGTTTGGAATGGTGTTTGCACTGATATTTGTCACTGCACACGTACGCATTGTCAGGTTATTGGTGCACATAGCCTTGGCTGCAGCTCACAGAGACCTTACACTGCCACACACAAAGGAAAAAAATTAAAGGGAACATTGGTGACGATGCATCAGTTTTTAGTAGAAAACAGCTGCAAAACCTGCTTCAGAAGATCCAGGACTACAGGGGGCACCTCAGACAATGGTAGGACCCAGAGATGGCAGAGTCCAGCAGCACCTGGATAATAGTACGCAGTCTTTGAGGTCCCTGAGACTGCAGAAGAACATAGACAAACCACCAAACCCTTGAAATCACTCTGGATTCAAGTGAGATGGGTCCAGTCTTTGTCCCCAGCAGGGCAGAAATCAGCAGGCAGCAGGACAGCTCAGCAAAGCAGATAAGCAGTTCCTCAGAACAGACAGTCCAGGCAGTGTAGCAATCCTTACAGTACAGCAGTCTTTACTCCAGCAGAGGTCTACCTAGGTCCAGTAGTCTACTGACTTACTATGTTCTGGGCCCCAGTATTTATACACAAATGTGTCTTTAAAGTGAGGGTGACTTCAAAGAAGGGTCTTTGAAGTGCACAAAGGTGCTTTCTTCCTGGCCCTTTCTCCAGACAACCACTAGTGGGTCATCAGGCCTTTTCTGTGGGGACATGCACTTCTCTATTCAAGTGTAAGTGTCAGGTCCCCTCTACCCTTACTGCCCAGGAAGGCCCATCAGATTGCACATGGATGCAGATGAGTCCTTTCTCATACTCACCCTTGCTGTGTTTGTGGCTGTTTAGAGGGAATGCACAAAGTGTAGCTGTCACCTACCACAGACATGTATTGGAGACAGGGTGTAAGGCAAATGGATCAGTAAGAGCAGATGCACTTCCCTATTCAAGTGTAAGTGTCAGGTAAGAGCAGAGAAATTCCCACTTTCTAAAAGTGGCATTTCTAAAGTAGTAATGTTAAATCCAACTTTACCAGTAAAGAAGATTTATCATTACAATTCTGAAGATATGAAACATGGCAATGCTACTCCTTTTTGATCAGGAATTACATCTTAAACATATATGAACGAATTCCCAATGCTAGCCTAAGAGAGCAGTAAGCCTCACAGTAGTGAAAAACAAGTTTGGGGTTTTTTCACTAGTAGGAAACGTACATGCACTGCCTTTTACTTACATAGCACCCTGCCCTATGGACTGCCTAGGGCCTACCTTAGCGTTGACCCATATGTAATAAAAGGGGAGTTTAAGGCTTGACAAAGGGGTTTAAATGCCAATTCCAAGTGGCAGTGAACTGCACACACAAGCCCTGTGATGGTAGGCCTGAGCCATGTTTAAAGACTACTTCAGTGGGTGGCACACTCAGGTGGTCATTATGAACATAGCGGTGTGGCCCGCCATGCCGACGGTGGTGGGAAAACCCGCCAGCTGGCATGGCGGGCCACACCGCCACATAATGAACACCATGGCTGCCTCCGTCAGGCAGCCTGGCGGCAGTTGGAATCATTATCCGACAGGGCAGAGGTGCTGCCCCTCGGATAATGATTCCTCAGCCTCCAGCCTTTCCCTGGTGAGTTTCCCCACTAGGGAAAGGCTGGCAGAAGGGGTGCACCAGTGCACCCCTGGGGGCCCCTGCACTGCCCATTCACTTGGCATGGGCAGTGCAGGGGCCCCTGTGCAGTGCCCCATCGTGCAGGTCACTATGCGCAATGGGTGCAGCTGCACCCGCTGCACAGAGGCATTGGTGGCAGCTCCATGCGAAGCCACCATCAATGTCCTGGCCAGGCATTCCTGTGGGCCGCCGGGGATCCAGAGATGCTGGCGGTCAGTGGTTTGACCTCCAGCATGAGCACGGCAGTTTTGACCGCTGTGTTCATAATGAGGGCCTCAGTGCTGCAAGCCCACTAGTAGCATTTAAGTTACAGGCCCTGGGTATATGATATACCACTTTACAAGGGATTTATTAGTAAATTAAATATGCCAAATGTGTATACACCAATGTTGCCATGTTTAGGGGAGAAGCACATGCACTTTAGTACTGGTCAGCAGTGGTAAAGGGCTCAGAGACCTAAGCATAACCAAAACAATGTCAGCAAAAAGTAGAGGGTAATGGCAAAAGGTTTGGGGTGAGCCTGCAAAAAGGACCATTTCCGACAACAGCACACATAGTAAAACGTTACAGACACTTCTATCTCTTCTATGCTGAAGATGAACACCAACATAAAGGCCACAAAGTTGTCTGATACTACCAGTGCACGTAAAAACACAAGTGAAATCAGAGAAAACAAATGCTATAATAAGTAATATGGATAACAGTCAGAAATCAAGGGGAATTTGAAACAAATTATGTGATTTATGTAAAAAGTAGACGTAATGCAATTGCTAATGCTTTATGTGGTCTCAGAAGGGGCTTCCCAAGATGCTGTTGTCTTTTAATGCTTGCAATATTAAATTATACACAAAATGAATAATTGCGAATTGGAAAATGTAGCTGTTTCGTCATCATGAAGTCGGTGGAGTGCAGCCCAGGGAGTAGATAAGCAGATTTACTTCCTAGAATTTAAATGTGAACTTTGATGGGGAGGGGGAACAGTTCACAAATTAATAGTAGGCCCAAGAAAACAGATTATTTGTTAATGGAAGAGAATGGGCAGCATCCAGTCTCTGCCATAGTTATTACTGCCAGTGTCACAACCATCACAAAAAACATGTAGCACACAATTAGTGAATGATGTGTGTGCGCTATGCTTTCTTTCAGTTTCATTTTTTTTCTCATTTTGTTAGCTGGGAAGAATGGGATAACTCCTTGGTGGTTTATTCACTTTGTAGATGGCATTAACATTGGAGTGTTGATTGAAGTGCATTCTGCTCCGTGAGGAGGAATAAGGAAGGGAAGAGGCAGCTGTAGGAAAGGTGAGTCCTGCTATGCCTATGACGGTGATTTCCAGCTGCAGATAATCTACTTATCTGCCTGCTGCAAGAACTACCGCTTACCTAGGAATGCGTAAAGGCTCTAAAAACAGGAACTAAAAAAAGGACCTTTATTAACCAAGGAGCACTGTGCTTTCTTACAGAATGAGGCAAAAGCTGAAAGCAGACAACAACATTTGGATACTAGCAGGTCGGTTGCCAAGTGGGCGGGTCAACTGAGATGGTGTGCTGAGTTACCAAAGCTAAAAAACAGAAGCATTTGACGTGCCTGCCTGAATCACTTTGTAGGGATGTGCACTGAGCATGGGCAAACTTACAAAATGACGTAGGTGCTTTTTTGCTTATTCTCATTTACCAATCCGAGTTGCATCAGTAATTGAAAAGAAAAGAAAATGTGAAAAACCTTTTTTTTAAAGCAGGCAGACAAGGGGAGCGTGAACAGCAAAAGGAAGGGTGGAGGAATGAGAAAGCAGCAGGAGGTGCGAAATCATCACAAGTTTGTGGTAAAGCAACATGGAGGGCATGGGTGGAGGGAGCAATAGGGAGAAGCACATGGGCCACAGTTTGTGGGAGGAGGGCAGGCAGAACCAGTTAGGTAACAGAGAGCAACACAGAGTGTAGGGGCAGAGATGTACATGAAGGAGACAGCTAGAAAACAAATGCACTCTACTGGTGTGCTTCACACAAAAAAAAAAAGCTAGTGCTACAAAAGCAAGCAATGGAAGAAGCGATGGCAACAAATTAAAGATTTAAAGTAGCAATACTCTATGGGAGAGTGTTACAAATGGGATCTTTGGCTGGCAATCATGTTACCCCCGTCCAAGCAAGGACCCTTACTATAGTCAGGGTAAAGGAGAATCACCCTCAGTTAACCCCCGCTCACCCCCTTGGTAGTGGCATGAGCAGGCAGGCTTAACTTCAAAAGCAATGGGTAAAGTATTTGTACCAACACACACAGTAATCCAGTGAAAACACTACAAAATGGACACCACACTAGTTTAGAAAAATAGGTAATATTTATCTAAATCAAACAAGACCAAAACAACAAAAAAAGAACATACACAAGTCAAGATATGAATTTTAAAAAGAATAAGAGTCCTAGCCCCTCATTATGAGATTGGCAGGCGGCAGAGGCCACCCGCCAACGTCTTTCCGCCATCAGGCCACACAGGCAGCCTGAACCCTGCCAGCCCTATTTTGAGTTCCCCACTGGGCTGGGGGGTGAAAACTGACATCTAATGGAGCCGGCCGCAATGTGGTGGTGCAGTGGGTGCAGAAGCACTCAATGCGCTTTCCACTACCAGTAATTCAGGCAGTCAAAATGAGCGATGGGGCTGTGCATGGGCAGTGCAGGGGCCCCCCGAGTCCCTCATTCCACAAGCCTTTCCATGGCAGTGTAAACCACCGTGGACAGGCTGGTGGATGGGGACTCGTAATACCCAGGGCAGCGCTGCTTGCAGCGCTGCCCTGGACGATTACAACTGCTGGGACCGCCAGGCTGCAGGCTGCAGGCTGGTGGCAGCCTATCGGTGTTGGCGGTTGGACTGTGGCGGCTCCGCCTTGGTCATAACGCGGCGGTCGGACCGCCACGACTGCAGCGGTCGCACCGCCACAGTGACCCTGGCAGTCTGGTGACCACCAGGGTCATAATGACCCCCTTAATCCTTAGAAAACAGTGAAAATGCTGTTGCTATACAAAGTACCTGGTTAGCGTAAAAAATAAAGCTGCACGAGCGTGCATCAGAAAAAGGGTTGCGATGCGTCAATTCCTTACTCACAAGTGAGGCTGTGCGTCGTTTCTTTCTCCGGTCGGGTCGGCGATGCATAGTTTTTCTCCCTCGCAAGAGAGCGCTGCGTCAATTTGCGGACGAGGCACCTCAGTTCACACAGAGTTGGGTTGACTTGGACGCTCAGGGACGCAGGGACGATACGTGGAAACTCCAGTTGCACGGTATTGGAAAACCACGCTGCGTGAGGTTTGTGTCATTATAAGCCTCCGTAAGCGGGTGTTGCACTTCGTTTCTCCAGCCGTGATGAGTCTATCTCCCAGCCGCGATGCAGGTGCAGCGTCAATATTAACCGCGAAGCCAGCGGCCTGTCATTTATCAGCTGCGTTGCAGAAGGTGCGTCAAAACATTTCCCCACACGGCGTTCTGTGTGTGGATTTTCAGTTCTTGCCTGCCAACCTCAACTTTCTAGAGCCCAGGGACTGGATAGGGCACCACTTGGCAGGGCAGGAGTCTCAGCAGTGAGCCCAGGTGCTGGCAGGGGAAGTCTTTGCTGTCCCTGAGACTTCAACAACAGGAGGCAAGCTCAGTTCAAGCCCTGGGAGATTCTTCTCAAGCAGGAATGCACAACAAAGTGTAGTCTTTGTCCCCTTTCACAGGCAAGAGCAGCAACTGCAGGATAGCCCAACAAAGCACAGTCACAGACAGGGGAAGCACTTCTCCTCGGCTCTTAAGCTCTTCTCCTTGGCAGAGGTCCCTCTTGAATCCAGAAGTGATCTGATTTTCAGGGGTTTTGGGTCCAATACTTACACCCCTTTCTGCCTTTGAAGTTGGCAAACTTCAAAGGGAAGTCTCTCTTGTCTGCAAGATCCTGCTTTACCCAGGCCAGGCTCCAGACTCACACCAGTGGGTTGGAGACTGCGTTGCGTGAGGTCAGGCACATCCCATTCAGGTGTAAGTGACCACTCCTCCCCTCCACTCTAGCACAGATAGCCCATCAGGTTATGCACGCTACACCCCATCACTGTCTAGAAGAAAGATGCAAACAGCCTAACTGTCAAACTGACCCCGACAGAGAATCAACAAACAGGCAGAGTCACAGAATGGTTTAAGCAAGAAAATGCTCACTTTCTAAAAGTGGCATTTTTAAACACACCATCTAAAAACAACCTTTACCGAAAGATGTATTTTTAAATTGTGAGTTCAGAGACCCTAAACTCCACATTTCCATCTGCTCCCAAAGGATATCTTCACTTTAATAATATTTAAAGTCAGCCCTCATGTTAACCCATGAGAGAGATAGGCCTTGCACAGTGAAAAAACGAATTTGGCAGTATTTCACTGTCAGGACATATAAAACACACTAGTATGTGTTCTACCTTAAACATACACTGCACCCTGCCCTTGGGGCTATCTAGGGCCTACCTTAGGGGTCCCTTACATGTATGAAAAAGGAAGGTTTAGGCCTGGCAAGTGGGTACACTTCCCAAGTCGAATTGTTAGTTTAAAACTGCACACACAGATACTGCAGTGGCAGGTCTGAGCTATGTTTACAGGGCTACTAATGTGGGTGGCACAACCAGTGCTGCAGGCCCACCAGTAGCATTTGATTTACAGGCCATGGGCACCTCTAGTACACTCTAGTAGGGACTTACTAGTAAATCAAATATGCCAATCATGGAAAGCCAATTAAACATGCACTCTACATAGGAGCACTTTCACTTTAGCACTGGATAGCAGTGGTAAAGTGCCCAGAGTATCAAAAACAGCAAAACAGAGTCCAGCAGACATCAACAACCAGGAAAACAGAGACCACGCCAAGGATGTCAAGTCTAACAGAGAGACAAACACAAGACTGATAAGTTGGGACACAAATGGAAAGCAGGTATATGAGAATGACAAGGAAAGCTTACCAATTGTAAGCAATTGGCAGGCTCCATGCCCCTCTATGTTTTAACTAAGCCACAATATGCCTTGCAAACGACAGCACAAGCACTGTCTTGTATACTTGATCAATCTGAAAATCAGCATTGTAAGGGCAGAACTAAATAGATGCGCTTTCAAGCGTCGGTGGCCCTCTGGCAATGGGTTTAGGTCCTGCCATTTGAAACCAGCTGATTACCCAACTTTCACTGAGACAAGGGAACAGCGAGTTGGAGGCTATGGGACTAATATGTTTACAGTAGACATATTATTTCCACCCACCTCTAAATGAGGCCCTTTGTGCCCTATCTGCAGCTTAAACATTGATAATAACATCAGTTACTGAAACACCCCATAGACTCTGTTCCCACAGCAATAACTCTTGTTTTTTTTGCAGAGGCAGAACATTTTAAATTGATTTTAAATGTGCTGATAGACAAGATCAACAAAATAAATATTGAAAGAATGCCAAGGCTTGGAATTAACATCAGCCAAATTATTGCAGGCCTGTTTTTCCTTTGCCAATTGATGGAAATGCGTTTTGGAGAAAATGAGTGCACATTGTACCTATGCCGCCATTGTTGTTTATTCAGGTGATTATTTCTTCTTGGTAGATGGTGTAAAAATCAGAAAAAGGTTAAACATGTGAGGCGTGCATAATAACACTGACTGCAGTCATATGAAGTAGTAAAGGTTTGGTGTTTGGATTTTTGAAACTTTGGGAATGGCAAACGATTGCTGTATGCAGGAGTTCTTGGGGCCTGCTTTCTGCTGCATTTTACTGAAAACCTAGCAGCCTTTCATCAAGGGCCTGATTATGACCTTGGCGGATGGGCTACTCCTCACAATATTGACAGATATCCCGCCCACTGTTTTACCAGTTCCATAGGATGTAATGGAGCTTGTAATATGGGAGGAGGCATATCCGTCACTTTTATGACAGAGTAGTCTATCCGCCAAGGTAGTAATCAGTCGCAAACTCTCGTACAAAGCTTGTCGACCCCCTTTCCAGAAATGCATTTTGTTCTACTTCTCCGTTCATGATTCTTCTTTTAAAATTTCACACAAAAATCGCGAGGCATGTTTTCAGCAAGTTGCATACTACTTCATTTTTCAGCAGGTTTTAAACATGTAAGCGTATGTTGCACAGCTGCCAAGGTTCTGAGGTCCATGAGTGACTAGTTATGCCAGCCCACCGTATTCTGGGACTTGTGGTTTTATTTAACCCAGTCTAAAACCAGGACTACTAGTCCTAGAACTCGAAGAAAAAACTGGGACTGGATTAACTAATCATGCATGGACTTGGGAAACATAGCATCTATGTTGATATACAGCTACTTGTACACTACATTACGTTGAAACCAATTTGTACTGAAATCTTGCACAAAGAACAAAGGTGACGTTTAAAACAGAAATTAAAGCCAGTTAAATTTTTAGATTTGATGTGCAACACGTCATTGTGCATATATGATTTTTACTAAAGCACTATCCACCACAAAAGGTTAAATGAGTTAATTTCACCTTTCCTTCTGTCCCTGGATTACAATCAGTAAACTGTGATTGATTACCTTTGGAAATGGCGCTCCCACAAAGTGGGAACAACAAACAAACTCCTGTGTTGCCCGTGCGGCAGAAACTACTTGTTGTAACAACCTCTCCACTGTCAGCTGCCTATAGCATGCCTTTCTGCCAAGGAGGCCCAACATGTGGTCTCTTCTCGTGCGGAAGTTGGCATCTTGATTGCCATTTCATCTTTGACAAAAGTAACAAGATTTAGTTACTGAAGGTAAATGGTGATGTTTGATTATGAGTAGTTGTAGCGTGGTTCTTACAATACGCAAGTAATGCTATGTGGATTCAAATTGTAACTGGTCACACAAGCTAAATATATTCAGAACTGTATATCTGAAAATGAATACTGATTTCATCTCAGGGATCTTTGTAAAGACAGGAAGAACATCCATAGCTTGAAAAACACAAACTAAATTTGCAAAATCATTGACTTATTGAAAGGGAATGTGAAAGAGTCCCTGAAACAACAATATTGATTTCCGACCCCACATGGATGCAGATTTTCCATTTGTTAGACTTTTGAGTTTATGCAGGGTCATCCCCAATCGTTTTGCCTCCTGTCTCCTATTTGTTCTGACCTGTTTCTGTTGGCTTTTGAACTCTGAAACTTTACCACTGCTAACCAGTGCTAAAGTGCATATGCTCTCTGTGTAAATTGTATTGTTGATTGGTTTATCCATGATTGGCATATTTGATTTACTAGTAAGTCCCTAGTAAATTGCACTAGAGGTGCCCAGGGCCTGTAAATCAAATGCTACTAGTGGGCCTGCAGCACTGGTTGTGCCACCCATATATGTAGCTCTATAATCATGTCTCAGACCTGCCACTGCACCTTCCTGCACAAAAACAATCCTAAGAGGCATATTCCTCTATGTGTTCTGCAAAATGCAGCACACGTACAAACAGGAAGTAACAAGGATAAATAAATATATTGCTCCTTGTTATGCCCCACCTGAAAAGGTTATCTTTTTGGAGCATTCACAGGTCTACCAGTCCTGATAATCTGGAAACGCATCAAAAACCATGGGAGTTGCACGGGGACAGCCACGCAATACTCATGGAGCGCCTTTCCAGGGCAGATTAAGGCAACACCCCGATTTGCACTACGTTGCCTTACTGCAAATTTATGGAGCCGCTCAGGGCCACACAAAGTGCCCTTGCCAGGGTCCATAACTCACATGTAAGGTTTGCGTCGCTCTTGCACCACGATGCATAGTTCATGAGCAATGCAAATCGACTCATAAATAGGTCCCTTAATCACATGAAAATCTTTGTGTAAACGAACCTTCTTATGAGTGCAAAACCATTTTTGTTATTCAGGCTGCCAGACTATATAAGCTAACAGCACAGCTCTACTCTCTTAACAAAACAATATATCAGTCCACAAAAGCACATAATACACTAATTCAACTCCCATCTAACATTCATCTTTTTGTATGGCTACAGGGATCATATAGACCACTGATAAGACATCATACTTTCAATTACTTCAGGTACAAACTTAAAGCAAGATAAAACACATATCCTGTGGTGCACACCCATTTTAAAGACCTTCGCCCACACACCAAACACCATTAACTACTGTAGGTGTGCAAGAGGCTCAACAAATGTAGCTTCCTTTTTTTGGTCTTTCTCTTTTCTGGGACCTCAAAATTGAGATGATAGGTGAAGCCACCTGTTTCTAAACTATCAGAGAAGACATATACAGTACACATTTGGCACCATCTCACATAAGTGACACTACTATCAGAGAAACAGATAACACTGGCACTTATATCACAACCTAATGATTAAGCTATTGGCACAAGGTGCAGGGCTAATCTCTGCATACTTGTGCAGGTTAGTATTAAGTCCCAAAGCTAAATATTGCCATGTGCCACTGAAGTACTAAAGTGATACCCCAAAGCCAGATATAATAATATTGGATTTTAGAGTACAGGAATGACAACTACAAAACCACACAAGCACATATGAAACTTCAAACATTAGAAGAAATACAGTCTAAACTAAAAAGATAAAATGTTTTTTTGCATCAGGCAGCACAATTAGAATACGTGGTCCAGCACACAAATGTACAAACCTTCTAGTTTGTTTGACCCCCTCATGTGGCTTCTAAAATTTAAACGGAGCCAAAATATTGCTGCAAATGCTCAATGTTGCACTTAGCCTTAACATCACATAAAAACATATCAAGCAATCAAGATCACTTCATGCTTATCTGCTATCCGTATCACAAATGTGTTTATTTCCTTGATGAGACATATGATGATGTGTAGTGTCTCTCGGCATGTAAAGTATCTTCTCATTGAAATACAAAAAGTATATTAAAGACTTTGTTTTTAAATTGATGTAGTAATGATTGTTCAAAGGAGTGATGAAGGCATAGCCAATGGGAACACTGTTCAATCTGTTGATAATATTTGACTAGAAAATATATTTATTACACTCTGGCCTTTCGTAAACCCAGTTCACATAGGAAAACACTGTAAAGCCGACTCAACATGCTATGAAGCCAACCCAGGAGCAGATATGTGCTATAGAAGTACCATCTATCATAACACAGTTTGAAAATGTTATTGGATTTCATTCCTTTAAATAGGGGTGGGTGTAACATGTATTTCTGTATAGCATAATTTTATGGAATTACTTGGGAATTCCACAAGATTACGCGGAACTTCGTGAGAAGAATTCTGCATTTAGCACTATTTCTTAGTGTAAAAATGCCCCTCACATCTCTTTTGGATGATCGGGGGCATTTTTGTACTAAGAAATAGTGTTAAATGTCACGGAACATGAATAGACTGCACGAGTAGCAGCTCAAGTTTGCTAAATGTGCTCCTGGAGTACGATTTTCCCCACTGTACTCCTGGTATTTAGCTCTATTTTCTCAGTGCAGAATGCACTCTTGCATCCAAAATGGATATGAAGATGAATTTTTGGACTAAGAAATAGCGCTAAATGCAGCAGAACATGGATAGCAAGTGCTGCTTTGGATGGCTAAATGTGCTCTTGCTCAAGGATTCTTTCCCCCAAATTGCGCAAGGAGGACTAATTGCATAAGTATCTGTAACTGCATGTCAAAGAGTAACGTAGAATTACCAAAATTACTCTGATGACCCCAGCGTAATTGAAATCCCACCCAGGCCTACTTTTAAACAGAGTGGTTAATTTAGCTTTTGAGCAAACTCACGGTTTGCATGCCCCATTTAGAACTGGAGAATCACACGTTTCTTGATGGTGGAGCCACATTTGGCTTCATTGTTGGAAGTACCTAGCCCACTGCCCTGCAGGGTCCACCATGCAAGGAAAACAGAATAAGGTCCCTGGAGAGCAGGGTTGAAACTCTCTCTACATCAGGAAATTTACTTTATTATTATAAAATCCCTCCTTGCATGTTTGTGAAAAAAAAATAGAACACCACGTGCACCCAAAAACATTGCAGGCCATGTGAGAGTCAGTTTTTTGGAAAGTACATCCACCACACCAGTGGAAATATTTTGGCAAAGAGATCCGCTCAGAAAAGGATCTCTTGAAGGAGCAGGTAATCCAATATAGGGAGGCAAGAGCCCAATAACTTTACAATGTTTGCTGTAACTTGGAATCAATACATAGTTACATCAATTCTTTAACCAATTATAAATATTTAAAATCTGCTGCACATCTTACCACTAGAAAGATATGGCGCAATCACAAGCAGTGGCTACCCAGATAGTAATAACAGTAAGAGAGACCTTGCATTGTCACTCCATATTTTTGTACATTTGCAGGTTTTCCATTATGTCAAGTTAATTTGCCTTTTATGTATGTGGCCCTCCTGATCTTCACAATTGGGCACCGTTTAGGAACAGTGTGTAGGGGATGTGATTTTAATGAATGACAGAATGTTGTTTGTGAGATAAATTTGTAATATCTTTATGTTTTGCTCCCAGAAGCTGGAATTCCCTGCACTAGAACTTCAGACCAGAATGAATTACATTTACTTTTGCACGTTTTTAGCCAGATGCCATTCTGATTGTTTGCCCTTGATACTTCAGTTTGTTTGCTAAGCAATTGTATTATTTGTTGATGGCCTGCTAAATGTGTGTCACAACAACACAAGCAGTATACATGATACTCTACAAGAACAAATTAATCTATTTCATTTATCAAATTTCAACCTCATTCTGTGCAGCTAGGTAGCTGATGGTATAATATTTAAGGAAAGGTATAAAATAAGAGTTGAGTTTTAAAGACGATTTACACATAGAGAAGAGTGAGGAGACAGTCACTTGAAGTGTGCAGTGGTATTTAGTAGGGGTGAGAGGGGGCTGTGGAATTATAGACAAGGAGTGGAGAAGTGAGTCAGGAGGCAGAAATGTGTGTGCAAGGTTGAAAGAAAGAGTAAGCAGTTGGGAATGAGTTAGTATGGTTTGGAAAAGTGGTAAGAGGTTACTTGAAAAATAAGGGTCAAGATTGAGAAAGTAAGGTGGTTGGTGGAAAGAGAGGCAAGGTTGTGCGTAGCCTGGGAGTATAAATCAGAAAAAACACATCTGTTGCCTAGTCTCTATTAAACCTGACAGTCCTTTCTATAGTCTTCTCCCACCGTTTGCCAGGCCTAAACCTCCCTTTTTAATACAGAGAAGTCACTCTGAGGCTAGAACCTAAACAGCCCATAGGGCAGGGTGCATTGTATTTAAAAAGTTGGACATGTACTTTTAGGTTTTACATGTCCTGGTACTGAAAACTCCTAGATTCATTTTTGCTACTGTGAGGTCTACCTTTCCAGGAGAATAACGTTTGGTTACTTTATTATGTTTATTAAGGTATAACTTCTGATTGGGAACAGATAGAAAAGTCATTTTTGGTCTCACGCGACTTTTAATTTAAAATCATTTTTTAATGTAAAATCAGATTTTAAGTCACTATTCTGAAAATGGCACTTTGGCAAGTTGGCATTTTTCTGTCCTCACCATTGGTGCTTGGTGGGATTCTTTGCTTGCATTTCTGCAGCACCACTGAGTGATTTATTTGAAACTAAAATTCAAAAAATAATCTGGATTTCTTTTTAAATTTTCCTTTATTGGATTCTTTTGCTTTTTCCAGATTCACTCCCATTGTACCTGACTGCCCATGCCTGTAACTGTGCCTGTTAGCATGGAGTTTGAGCTCACGAACATGAAGAGCTTCCTGTGGCTAAGCTTGCCACAACTTTTAAAATTTATTAAAAGCCCAAGTCAATGGTGAAGTTGCATTTTAAAATAAATATTTAGAAAAATCTATTTTAGAATGTTATCTTTTCCCTGCCTGAAGCCCTTGCAAGCTTGTTTGCATTCACTTTCTGGCAGATGCCCAGCAAATGCTGACCTTCAAGAGGTGTGAAAACTGCTTCCACAGAAGGAACAATAGTATGGGCTTATGGAGGTTTTTTTCTTAAGCGAGACCCATTGGCACCAAACTCAGTGACATGCAAGTTACCCAGAGAACTGGTTTTGAGTGACCAAAGAGTGGGTGAGTACTATTTTCTCCTGCCACACCTCTGGGTGGGCACATAGGCTTTGCTTAAGGAGGAAAGGTTCCCCTATTTTGGATTTTGGGGGTAAGGTCCACTGTGGGATTATTTTCAGTAGGGCAAACAGAAACTGGCTAGAGCCAGGAGTCAACCCTCACCAACTAGCTAGTGCCAACCATAAATGTGGCACACTGAGGCACCCTTTTCAGAACACTTTCTGGAGCTGTGGAAGAACAGAAGAAAAACTACACCATGTGTGTGAGACCTGAAGAGCTGGAACTGCTCTCACTTGTACCCAGGATGAAGAAGTAGACTCTAAGGATAAGTTACCAGAGCTCCTGGAAAAGACCTTTTCCCTGAAGTATCCAGTTGATCAGTATCAAGTGGAAATGGATTGGACCCTAGTGGTGGCCTGTGCTAGAGTGAGTCTTGACCTCCAAATGCTGTTCTTGAGGCCCTTGGCTGTGTCTAATTGGACTTCACCTACCATCTCTGAAAAGTAGGGACTTCACAAATTGTTTTGACTTCCAGACCCCAAGACGACTGGGACCAACCACCCAAGACAATCCATCCAAGGTGTGACTTCTCTGAACTGAAGAAACAGGCTTCCCCCACCCGCAGCAGCAAATGTGTTTCAGTATGTCCTCGACAAGAACATAACCAGCCTCATGTAACTCATCATTCGATACATCCTCCAGCCTTGTTCCACTGGAAGTTTCTGAGCCCCTTAAAAGAGACTAAGGGCCTGATTACATGTACGTTGGTCCGAAGCCCGCTGTACCTAAGGTGGCGGTTCCGACCACGGCAACCTTTGTGGTCCAACCACCAGATTACGATGCTGGCAGTCCTGTCACTAAAAGACAGCTGCTACTGCCAGTATTGTGGATCCTGATGCATTGGCAGCGGTAAAAACCATGTTCAAGCACTGTGGTGCTGATGCTGGCACCGCCAGGCTGATCACAACTTGCCTTTCTGCTGGCCTTTTTAAGGCAGAGACCCCACCATGAAAAGGTCGGTGGAAACACAAAGTCATGGGCAGTGCAGAGGCCCCCCTGTCAGCACAGTTGGAATGCGCACTGTCTGCCCTCGCAGACAGTGCGCATTCCAACTGTGCTGACAGCACAGTCAGTGCAGCTGGCATTGACCTCGGCTGTCTTTCAGAGCTGAAGCCAATACCGCCGCACTGTCTATCCCGCCAGCCCAGCAGGAACTTCATAATCTGGCAGTCTGGAGGCTGCCGCCATATCGGACCGTCGGACTGCCAAAGTCAATATCAGGCTGTAAGTCCGAATATAGAAATACTGACCGGAGAAGGTGGCAAAAGTATATAGCCTGCATGGACTTTCCTGAGTGCGCAATTTGAATTTTACCATCAAAAGCAATGGTTTCAGTAGGACCTCATCCAACAGCTGTCCAACATCAAGGGAGTTTCCTCTAATACAGCCTGCAACCTTGCTCCTCTTTAGGATTTCGACTTTCATTTCGGAGCTCAAGTCCCAAGGTAGAATCTCTGACCAGAAGGAATCTGTTTGGCTTATCCGAACCCCACGGCATTAGAGTCAGCCTGAAATCACACCTCGGTCTCTGTCTACCATGACAATAGACTTTCATTGAAACTTTACTCTTTTTTGATATTTTTTCTTAGATTTTCTAAAATTCATAACTCCGCTTTTCTTTTTTGGGATTTTGGTTGTTTTGGTGTCGTGTTGCTTATTAAATTTTACTCTTTAGAATTAAATAGAGTGGGATTTCTATTGGATTTTAGACTTTTTAACTTTAACTTCACATTTTCCTAAGTTAAGTCTTTCCGCTCCATGCCATAGATACCAAGGGTTGGGCACTGGTCTGGATTACTGAAATCTTAGCCTGAAGCAAACAGGTTAGTGCCTTTATTACTTGTGGTAGGCTACCATCGACTCCAGTTTGTAATTCATTTTGTTATAGTCTCATTCTCATGCTGCTCTTAAGGTACATCACTCAGTATGAGAAGTAACATAAGAAAATAGTTAGGTAAAGCTCAAACCGAGAGTCATATGGAAAGAACATGAATGTCAGTATTGTGCCTTGTGTTTTATTAATATCATGTGATATTATAAAAATAGATATTAAAGTAATGAGCAAAAACTGTGCAGATCTTTAATAATCACTAAGTAATAATGGTCTCAATTCTCAATCAAGGTTGGAGATGTTGCTGGAGCAAAGAAGATTAAGTTCCAATGCAATTCATTTACAAAGGGAGATACAGTACCATTCTAATAAAAATAACTAAATATTATTTTGTACTGCTGCTGATGTATCTACTTGCATTTTAATGGCAAGCCATGCAATTTAAAAGATGGACTCAATAGAAATGCTCATCTATGAGGCAAGGAGATTACAGTCTTACTATGAGTTTTGATTGAGATTCTATTAGGCTGAAACTATCTAGCCAATAACACACACAAAAAGATAGGTTGTTGATGTCATCTGATTGGTGGTGTTGACACCAGAGGCTTTATGGGAAGAACACAGGGATTGAGACTTTGTAGTAAGGTCATATCAGGATGGGATTGTTTAGTCTATGTTGAAACATGCCACAAAAGTGTGGGTGAGGCTTTTTTGTCCAATACTAACTGTATTGTTCCCACAAGGGCTATGGTGTCATAACACAACCATTTTGTCTAAACCACTATCTGATATTTTTGTGTGTGGTTATAAATTTAGGAGGTCATTTGGAAGTGAATTACTTCTGTCTCCCACATTGTATTATTTAAATTTAACAATATAAGGACCTTTGAAGTGCAAACGAAGACAGTTAGAAAAAATAAAAATGCATTTAAACATACCAAATTGTCTCATCCATTGAAGTGGTTCTAGCCAATAGCGATGTTTCTAATTGGATTATTCTAATTGCAATGTAGAGTCCACCTGGTCCTGTGATCTTTTGCGCTATTCCGAGCTCAGATAGTATTGTCACCGTTGTTCAGTTCCTCTGGATGCAATGATTTCAAATGAGACATCCATATGTTTTCACGGAAGTTTATTAGCCATGGCTTAAAGACATGTTACACTGGAAAACCGTTCCGCCTGATTGTAACTGGTCTGCAGAGTTAAAATGAGGGGCTAGATATACGTCAAATGTTAATTATTGCTATTTTTTTTATTCCTAAAGCATGTATGTGATTTAATTTCTTGCCTATGTATTGTTTTTCGCAGCCTTGTGGCTGACACTGGTACATTAAATTTCACAAGTTGTCACTGGTGATATTTAGAAAGGTAGTCACATGAAAACCACATTTTAGAATCACAGTAGTAACTACCTGCATTTGTTACTGTTTATTTGATTTCATCTTTCAAAATAAATACTGGCTATTTGGGAACTCAACAGTAAACAATGACCGGAGGCTTTGGAAAAACCTTTAGCAGTTTTTCAGAAGTGGTCAAGACGGGCTTCACACATTTCATGAATCGCAAATCAGAATGTTTTGAAGGAATTATGCTATGCAGACAAGCAGAATCAGTGCTGTACACTGTTATTTATTCGAGTAGGGTTTCGAATATAAATGTTGTTTGATGCATCTGGGCCTTCGCTCTACAGACGTTTATGAAGCATGTATTTCCAGGTGTGGATCTAAGAAGAGAGAGTTATAGTGCTTCAGCAGTGCACATGCAAGGTCCTCCTTAAAATGCTGGTAATTCACAGAGCACAGGGTTAGTCAGTGTTTGACTATCACATGAAGTGGCCTACACGGTCATTAGTGATGTGATTGCGTGTTGTTTTCTTGACACCTCCACCAACCACTGACTCCTTCAAACAGTTAACTGAATGACGTATTCAGATACCTTAGAGCTGTTATACATCTAGTCTTATGTACAAAGGACAGAGTAGGGCAGATTCTAAAGCTGCTTATGAGAATATTAAAAATAAATGGTATCTGTGATGTGGCATAGCCACATTTAATAAAATTGTGATTGAAAATCCCAAGTAAAAATGTTATTACAATCTAAGTGATCACTGCCCTTTCAAAGACCAAAACAACGCACATTTTATTTAAGCTACCAAAACACATAAGTATTTCGGCAAAATCTTTTTATATCAAACATTCATTAGAGTGATTGGCACATGTCAACAAACATTTTTGGTTGATGATACTTTACAAAAATACAATAAAGAAAACCATTAACACAATGTAAACTACTCCCATGCACACGTTCTTCTAGCCACACACTGCCCACCACGATTAGACAACCATGATTAGATAACCATTGCTACTCATATAATGCCATAAAGATTCATTTGTGCAGTGGAACAACCAGGAGGGAACGCCTAAGATCGATGTCATATAGCTTTAGCTTGGATTCTTGTGTGACTGGTTTGTCTACAGCTCTCTTGAAAGTGTAACTCCAGGTCTTTTTTGGGGTTTTGGGGGCGTTATACCCCCCTTAAAAATGTATTACACAGTAAATAGTTGGGTACAAATGCTTGCAGTCCGGTAATGTGAAGTGTCTGTCATTTTTTACCTGGGATTTTTACATCCTCACACTGGCAAAAACACAATGACTCTCCTTTGTCTATGTTTTGAAGGACTTAAAAATGTTGATTAGTGTGAAAAATATTGTATTACATTCCGAGCTCTCTTCTTTTTCCAATGGCCCTTGAGCCCCCACTCATGGTCTGCTTCTCATATACTGTGTTTTAACAAGATGTCCTAGAGTGATTGTTGGGCAATCTGAAGCTCACATCCCACCCACTTGATACTGAGCAAGCTATGTGGTTGAGAGATGTTGACCTCTTTCCTTTTTTTCAAATAATTCTTTACTGAGAAACATTTATGAATGTATGCATTGATGATACTTATCAATAGCATATTACACCTCATACGGACAGATGCATGGGAGAAACATACCTTTGTCGAGCTAAGGATACAGGGAATTCAAATTCACGTTTGCATCACTAATTCACTAATGCGGAATGGCTTCCTGTCCCTGAAACATTGCCATAGTTAAACATAATAACCAAAGAAATAAGCCATCAATGTGCAGATCTCTGGTTCGCTGCTGTCCTATATCTTTCCCTCCGGAAAACTGTCTTTTGCTATAACGCATTTAAACCCAGCTTAATGTATTAACACAAAGCCGAGGTGCCATGCTCGTTTAGGTGTCCCAGGTTCCAATTTTTATGCGAAACTTCAGGGCAAAGCAGAAGATTACAGATATGTCTTCATATTCACCTGCAAAGATGGATGTTTCCACCTGTACCACATCTGACACAAATGAACCAAGAGCTGCATGCAAAAAACTACTCGATCCCATTCTTCTGTCCTGAAACATAGCAAAATGAAACCTAATTCAAAGTGGGAGGAAGAGACTTGGTCAAAAGAAAGCCCACAACCTCCTGTATAGAGGCAAGGAGAGGAAGCTAGGTGTATTTGGTATAATCGGCCTTGCTTCATAAAATGCAGCGCAAATAAGCAATATTTATTTTCTTTTGGATCAAGTGGGCAGGAATTAATCTTTCCTTACTTCTGAAGTAAACCACTGAAACGCAAAAATATGTAAAAAAAAACAGTGGAATGGGTTGACCAACAATTTATTCACAAACAATTACAGGAAGGAAGGGTTGACTACAGACTGAGAGACCCATTACAAATGACTAGGTAATCCCAACAGGGCCGGTGATAGGTGTTACAAGCGCTATTGTGCTGTAGTGAACTGCTGTAAATCGATGGATCTGGGGTGCTTCAAACAGAAAGTACGCCTGCTTAAATTAGGTGTAGCCTCCAGATGGAATATATGTAAAAAGTCAAAATTATAGAGAGAACTGGATACAGAATTTGCCAGGAAAATCCGAATTTCTAAGTGGCCCCACATGGCCCTCTTGCAGTCACCAGTAACTATGCCCCTTCTCTCCAAAGGGACTAACACAATTGGTATTGGCAACCTCAGGCTTCGGTTTACCAGTACTGACACCAGGTCACTTGTAACGGTCTCCGAGTGTTGTAAACCATTTTTACAATCAGCTTTAATGGATTTTCCATTATTAAGTATTATCCAGAGGGGTTGTCCTCTTTCCTTTATAACAATAGAGCATTTCGTTTTCATATTTCAGGAATATGCAACTGAGAATTTAGTAAAGAGAAACACATGGAAAAGAAAGCCTCTAGTGCCTAAACACGTTCACGACAGATTAATTGAATTATCAAAAACAGAGTTTAAAAAAAAATCTTCCTTCGGCTTTTTACATATTTTTGTGATTCACTGTTCGTTTTTTTAGAGCGAATGAAAGATTATTTTCTGGGCATTTTAACCAAATATTATAAATATTGCTTATTCAGACTGCATCCGCTTTGCAAAACCAATTTTAGCAAATAAATCCAGCCATCTCTCCTTGCTCCTAGAGGTTGCGTGCTTTCTTTTGACCCAGTTTCTCACATCCTCTTTAAAGTAGATTTCCCTTTGCAATGTCTCACAAGAAAAGATTGGGATCTGGTACTTTGTTGCAGTCAGCCTTTGGTTTGTGTCACATGTGGTACAGGTGGAAAAGGCAGTCTTCGTGTGTGAATGAGAAGAAGCCTGTGATAGTCTGCTTAGCAGTCTAGTTCTGTATAACATTTGGAAGCTGGATCACCTAACGCACTTCGCTTAGTGATAATGCATCTTATTTAATGGTCAGTAAAGAAGCAGAAGCTGGGATTTTATAAAATATATTGGCTTAATAATTGTAATCAAAGCATTTAAGATTGCTTAAATGGAAAAACTTGTTAAGGGTCACTTACTACGGTAAAGAATATTGTCTTAGAATAGAGCTGATATTCTCATACATTTGGAGGACATCTATAAAGACTACATATGAGTAATAAATAAAAAAATGAAACAGTTGCTTGAAAATCATGAAGTGGAGGTCTCCTCCAGGTAAAGCTCTGTTGTGGCATTGCATCATGGAGGTAAGGGGACATCTGATTCTCTGAAGATCCTAACTATAGCGCTTTGGTGTGGGTCTGTGAAACCTGGCTTCTGAGTCAGGAGTTGTTTTAATGCTCAATCACTGGATGACATTAACTTGCACTCAATATTTGCTCCTGTCTCTCTCCCTTATAGTCAAAGCGTGTGGTTTATATGTATGTGGAACTTGTTGTGCACACACCTACCAACAGAGCACAGCACCGTGCATTAGAGAGGGATAATAACTGTGAATCCACCAGCAAAGTAGCCTCAGTGGCATCTCGGCTCAGACAAAAGACCTCCTCTTCAATCTTTAGGGTGTGAATAGAAACCAGCAAAGAATTAATGCAATTCGTAATAGACAGTGAAGCCATAGGTCTGTGGCAGAAAATAAAATTTTAACTGCAATTTATTGGTGTAATGTAACCTTTTGAATGTGTGGCTAGGGAAATCTAAATCTTAAATGAGAATAAATGCATGAGTTTTGTGGCTTTGGATTGGTGAATCCTCTGAAATCACCTTTACTTGCCAATATTAAAAAGGTATATTAAAGGGTTCATGTTACCTTTTACTTTCTAGGGTGTGTACCAAAACTGAAAGAAGCCCTGTCATTTAAAAGTGTACTCCTGGAGTTTTTTCAGGGTAATGCAGCAGGGGAACCTCTTAATACATGGCACAATAAGTCTAAGTTCCATGGAATTTTTGGAGAAGGCCTAAGAATCAATTCCCGCAGGACCTTTTTGGTTAACAAAAAAAATTGCAAATACAAGCCAAGTACTGGCTAAGTCAATAGGCATGGCCTTGGCAAGCTGGTGAGATAAATCAAATTATCTTTATTTTTTATTGCGAGCATATGCCACACAAATTTAAATAAGAATATGCTGTTGCCTAAATGTGGTGGCCATATGCATGTTAAAAAATTGCGAACTAAAATATTAACCATTGCATAGAAGTTTAATAGAACCGTCCGGGTACTTCCTATTACCAAAACTGTTCTATGAACAGATTTAGAACCCTTCTTTAGATTGAATTCTCACCACAGGAAAATATGTTCTTGTTGGCATAATAAAATAGTACTACTGGTTTTGAATTACTGTAACCTGAAGGACAGTTTAACCAATGCAAGCATGACGAAAAATAAACAAGGAAACATAATGGGAAATAAAAAAGGAAAATAAATGGAAAGAAAAAGTTAATGGCAAAGTATTGGCTCACAAACGCGTCACTGTAGTGCAGTTCTCTGTAGGTATATGTGCACGTGATCAGTGAAAACATTGTCATTCACAATGAATGGGAGCTAAATTGGCTGGTGCATTGCTTCATGCTGTATTGAGCCGAAGCAGAATGTGAATGATGGTTGAACAGACCAATGAAGGAAGATGGCAGACCCAAATGCCATCATTGCATGTTTATATGAACATATTTGTTATTTATGATTTTTCAGATTACCTGAAACTGATGACGCAGCTAACAAAACTTTCTCTAAGCCAGACCTATAAATTACAAAAAAAGACAACAATGGCTATAAGGAAGAGCAATAATGAGGCGTTAAAAGAATCCACTTAATAATAAAAGCAAGCACTCCCAAAGCCAATAGGTATGGCCTTGGAAAACCAACACTTTTTTTATTTGTATCTTTTTTTCCAGTGTTTGCAAAATACATTAAATGTGTAAGCGAAATAAAGTGTAAAAATGTCTAAATGTGGCATGTAAATGTTTGCAGAAAAAGTAAATACAAAACGACACCAAAAAAATGACCCATTACTAAAATAAAAAAGTGAAAAGAAAACAGATTGGCTGACCAGTCCCAGCACCGAAATAGGCTATTTTCTAGGCGGAAGTACACATGTACAAGAATACTCACAGTCACTCACAGTGAAGAGTGCCAATGGCTGAAGTGAGTTGACCAATTGCTGCATGCTGTAGGCTATGGAGAGCAGAAGCAAGCCATGAATCACACTTGACCAGGCGTGTGGATGAAGAGGGAAGATCAAAAGCCCCTTAATGTATATAGCTTTGTTATTATTATGGTGTTTTGAAAAAACATGTGCCTGGCAAGTCAACTAAAGCTTCATCTCGGCCAGACCTAATGAAGATGTCCTTCCAGCCAACATGTTTTTCTTAAAGAGCACATATACTCTGGTTATTTGGATTTAAAGACACATACAGTAGCTCTGTGAAATGTAGCCCCAGCTTGGATCTTTATTCCTTTACATGCATCCAACGGCCGGGAGTCGTCCAACACCAAGGTGCTCATGTGCGTTGAACAGCTCCCGGCCATCCACTGCATATGACACAAGAAATCCCTCTGGTGTGGGCACCAGAGGAATTTCCTTTTGATATTTTCAGCCTTGGTTGCGGCTTCCCCAGCAATCAACGATGAAAATACCCCCACCCTGTAATGACAATCGGGGCCCCAATGCGCGGCGACATAATTACAGAGAAAATGAAAGTAAAATGAGCCGATCAGCTCATTTGCTTTCATTTTCTTCAGTGCTCAGGGGCAAATCTCAGCCCCCTGAGCACAGATTTCAATGGGAGAGGTACCGTTGATAAGGGGAGAATATCCCCTTTCTAAAGGTTCCTTTACTTAGTGGATGTCCCAAGTAGGGATCCACTCCACTAGACCAACAGGGAGGGAGAGCAGCCCCTTGGGCAAGGGCCTTTGCTTCCCCTTTTTTTTTTTAAATAGTTCAGTCTTTCTGCCCCCACCTGGGTGGCATATGGGGGTAATAACCTCTAATCTGCCCCAGCGGGGCAGAAAGCCCACTAGCTACCAGGGTTTATTTTTTTATTTATGAAAGGATGGGGGCTGCCCAGAATGAGCAAGGCAATGCCCCTACCACACCCACCAAAATAGGCCCAGTCTTTCTGTCCTTCTGGGGGGCAGATGGGAGTTCTTATCCCCAATCTGCCCCTTTGGGGGGAGCAAAAAGCACACTAGGCGTTAGGGATTTTTTCTTTTAGAAAAGTCTAGGGGTGGGGGATTCCAACCTCGGCATGGCCATGCCCCCACACCACCCTGAAATCGTGCATGTTCTCTACATTTTTTAGATGGAAACGTCCAGAATCCACAGATATCCAACTCTGCCCCACTTGTGTAGGTGTCCAAAGCAAAGTCAGCCTAAAAACGGAAAATAACTGCCCTTTTGGACCCGCTTTGGTTCCACCCTAATTTCTACACATTCTTGGCCCTTCACTGTCTCAGACACTAGGCCCACCTACACAAGTGAGGTATCATTTTTATCAGGAGACTGAGGGAGACACTGGGTGGTAGGAGATTTGTGGCTCCCTTCAGATTCCAGAACTTTCCATCATAGAAATTAGAAAAAATGTGTTTTAGGCAGGTTTTGAGGTTTGCAAGGGATTCTGGATAACAGAACCTGGTGAGAGCCACAAAAGTCACCTCATCCTGGATTCCCCTGGGTGTCTGGGTTTCATAGATTTAAAGGTTTGCTAGGTTTCCCTAGGTGCCAGCTGAGCTAAAATCCACGGCTAGAAACATTGCATAAAAAGAGTAAGTTTTGGGTGAAAACATTTTATGTGTCCATGTTGTGTTTTTGACCGTTACCTGTTGCAGGCACTAGACCTACCCACATAAGTGAGGTTCCATTTTTATCGGTAGGCTTGGGGGAATGCTGGGTGGGAAAGAAATATGTGGATCCCCTCAGATTCCAGAACTTTCCATCACAGAAATGTGAGGAAAATGTGTTTTTAGACAAGTTTTGAGGTTTGCAAGGGATTCTGGGTAACAGAACCTGATGAGAACCACAAAAGACACCCCATACTGGATTTCCCTGGGTGTCTAGTTTTCAAAGATGTGAAGGTTTGCTAGGTTTTCCTAGGTGCCAGCAGAGCTAGGACCCAAAATCCACAGCTAGGCACATTGCATAAAAAGGGTCAGTTTTGGGTGGAAAAATGTTACGTGTCCATGTTGTGTGTTTGACCATTTCCTGTTGAAGGAACCAGGCCTACCCACACAAGTGAGGTTCCATTTTTATCGTGAGGCTTGGGGGAATGCTGGGTGAGTAAGAAGTTTGTGGATCCCCTCAGATTCTAGAACTTTCCATCACAGGACTGTGAAGAAAATGTGTTTTTAGACACATTTTGAGGTTTGCAAGGGATTCTGGGTAACAGAACATGGTGAGAGCCACACAAGGCACCCCATCCTGGATTTTCCTGGGTGTCTAGTTTTAAAAAATGTACAGGTTTGCTAGGTTTCCTTAAGTGCCGGCTGAACTAGGACCCAAAATCCACAGCTAGACACATTTCATAAAAGGGCCAGTTTTGGGTGGAAAAATGTGATGTGGCCATGTTGCGTTTTGGGCCGTGCCCTGCCGTAGGCATTAGGCCTACTCACACAAGTAAGGTTCCATTTTTATCGAAAGACCTAGGGGAACTCAGAATAGTATAGCAAGTGTTATTACCAACTGTCTTTTTCTACATTTTTACCTTCCAAATGTAAGACAATGTATAAGAAAGAAGTCATTTTGAGAAATGCCCACTAATTCACATGCTGGTATGGGTACCCGAAAATTCGAAGATGTGTAAATAACCACTAATTCTAAACTCCATATCTTGTGCCCAATTCGGAAATACATAGGATTCCTTGATACCTATTTTTCACTCTTTATAATTTACCAAAATAATTACTGTATCCCCAGTACACAAAGAAAAACCGTTGCAAGGTGCAGCTCAGTTATTGACTCTGGTACCTAGGACTCTTGGTGAACCTACAAGCCCTATATTTCCCCGCAACCAGAAGTGCCTGCAGACATAACAGTATATTGCTTTTGAAAATCTGCCACACTTAGAAGAAGTTCCAGATGAAAATGTAGACACAAGTGTTTTTTTAAACTCAATATCAATATTTCTTTATTTCAGTTGTTACTTTCTATAGGAAAACCTTGAAAGATTTACACCAATGACCCCTTTCTGAATGCAGAATTATATCTACTTTCCAGGAATGTATAGCTTTCTAGGATCCACCATTGGTTTCACTCCCATGTCTACCACTAACTGGAAGGAGGTTGAAAGCACAACAAATAGGAAAATGGGCTATGTCCCAGAAAAATGCCAAAACTGTGTTGAAAAATGTGGTTTTCTGATTCAAGTCTGCCTGTTCCAGAAAGCTGGGAAGATGGTGATTTTAGGATCTCAAACCCTTTTTTGATGCCATTTGCACGGAAAAAACAGAATCTTTCTTCTGCAGCACTTCTTTCCCATTGTTCCCAAAAAAAACAAAATGTAGCTGTATTTTGTCATAATTCGTGGTCCCTACCAGGAGAATCAACAAACCTTGGATACCTTTAAAATTCCCAGGATGTTGGGAAAAAAGGACTCAAATTTGGTGTTGATAACTTATGTGGAAAAAACGTTATGGAGCCCTAAGCATGAACTACCCCAACTGAGCACTGGGGGGAGGGGAGGCCCAGCAGCTAAGCTGTTAAGGAGGAGGTATCAGAGTTGTGAATACCAAAAGGGAAATAAATCATTTTTAAGGTTCAAGCTTGAACACTGTGCAGTCTAGATGGGTACTCCCTATTCAGCTAAGGAGGATTCTTTCTTCTGAAGCACTTTTTCCACATTTGTCCCAAAAAAAACAAAATGTAGCTGAATTTCACAAACCCTTGGTACCTTTAGAATTCGAAGGATGTTGGTAAAGAAGGATGCAAATTTGGTGTGGATACCTTGTATGGACAAAAAGTTATGGAGCGCTAAGGGCAAACTACCCCAAATAGCCAAAAAAGGCTTAGCACTGGGGGAGGAAGGCCAAGAAGTGAAAGGGTTAAATTAGATGTTTATTAACATAGTTTCTATGAATAGTACACAAACATTTTGTGGTTTATGGGCATAGTAATGAATCATCCTTGTGTCTACTTTGTAGTTGTAATTATCAAATCTAGAATTTTATTTTGTTCCACCTTCAAGGTGGCATTACAATCTCAATCAATATGAACACTCATTCGTTATACGTTATCACTGGATGCCATTTTGAAACCTTGGTTAGGTTAAAACTAGCCAAATGTTGATGCATGTTGAGAAAAACGAGTTTTGCAAGAATATTTCTGTAAATAAATATGGGCCTGATGCAAAAAGCTTTTTACCGGTTCAAACCTGATTACTAAATCTTATTTGCAAAAGGAAAATTGACATTGCTGTCCAACTTCGTTACTTCAGAACATGTGTTGAAATTGATGCAATGTTATTGTTAAACAAGTCACTCTAAAATAAATATGCATTATAAATTCAAGATGAATGCATTTAAGATGCCAGGAAGTAAAATATTCCTTTCAAACATGCTTATTTAGAGTACTTGTATTTGACTTTCAAACCCACAAACTGGAAAATGGAAGCCTCATATTATTTTTACCACTACAATAAACATTTTTGAAAAGCAAAAATTAATTCTGAAAAGACAATTAATATCATTATTGTTAGAAATGAGGTCTTTGGTTGGCAATCAGGTTACCCCCTGTCCAAGCAAGGACCCTCACTCTAGTCAGGGTAAAAGAGAATCACCCTCAGCTAAGCCCCGCTCACTCCCTTGGTAGCTTGGCATGAGCAGTGGGCTTCACTTCAGAGTGCTAGGTGTAAAGTATTTGTACCGACACACACAGTAACTTAATGAAAAATACTACAAAATGACACAACACAGGTTTAGAAAAATAGAGAATATCTGAACAAAACAAGACCAAAACAACAAAAATCCACCATACACAAGTCAAGTTATCAATTAAAAAACAAGAGTCTTTGTGTGATTTTAAACACAACGTTAACGCTGTTAAAGTGGAAATGTACCTGGGCGCATCAAAAAAAAACCCGCATGGGCAAAAGGGGCTTTTGATGCTTCAATATCACTCACAAGCGAGACCGTGCATTGCTTCTCCTTTGGTTGGGTCGGCGTGTGTTGTTTCTTCTCTCCGCAGGAGAGCGATGAGTCGATCCAAACAGCACTCTCGGATCCGGGCAAGCCTTGTGTCGTTTTTACACACCCATTGATGTTTGCTTCAGAAATCCTGCCGCACGATGATTCAGAAACCATGCAGTGCGGGTTGCGATCTCACCAGCGTCCACCAGCAATGCTGCATGTCGTTTCTCCAGCCATGTGCGTCGATATTCCAGCCGCGCTGCAGGTGAGCATCAATTTCAGCCATGAAGGCGGCAGCGCGATGATTTTTAGCCGCGTCTCGGAGTTGCGTCGATCTTTTCCCCACACAGCGGTCTGTGCATGGATTTCTCCCTCTTGTTCTGCCAGCTTTTCCTTTTAGGAGGAACTGGATGGGCACCACTTGGCAGGGTAGGAGTCTCAGCAGAGGCTCCAGGTGCTGGCAGAGAGATGTCTTTGCTGTCCCTTAGACTTCAACAACAGGAAGAAAGTTCTATTTCAAGCCCTTGGAGAGTTCTTCACAAGAAGGAAGGCACACAAAGTCCTGTCTTTGTCCTCTTGCACAGGCAGAAGCAGCAACTGCAGGACAGCTCCACAAAGCACAGTCACAGGCAGGGCAGCTCTTCAGCTCTTCTCCAGGCAGAAGCTCCTCTTGGTTTCCAGAAGTGATCTAAAGTCTGTGGTTTTTGGGTGCTCTTCTTATACCCATTTTGCACTTTGAAGTAGGCTTACTTCAAAGAAAAGTCTCTCTTGTTTGTGGAATCCTGCCTTGCCCAGGCCAGGTCCCAGACAGGGCAGGCACATCGCTTTCAGGTGTGAGTGACTGTTGGACTTTTTTGCTTATGCAGGGTCATCCCGAATCTTTTTGCCTCCTGCCTCCTATTTTTTCTGACCTGTCGCTGTTGGTTTTTGAACTCTGAGCCCTTTACTACTGCTAACCAGTGCTAAAGTGCATATGCTCTCTGTGTCCCACTGAGAGCTCCACCAGGGAGGGAGAGCTGCAAAAGGCACAGAGAGCCTGGGAGACAATTAAGGAGGCTGGAGGGCACACAGAGAAGGAGAATGTGGGTGGGGAAGTGCAGAGGATACACAGTGGTGTAGTGGAGGTACCTGTTACGCCTGGGGAGGGGTAGCAGGGTGCCACCCAAGTGTCTGACTCCTGAAGAGTTACAGGACAGACAGGCAGAGAGGGCTCGCCGGCTCAAGGAGTTGAGGATGCAAAGGGAGAAGGAGTTGGAAGAAAGGAGGAGGGACTTAGAGATCAAAAAGAGGATTTGGGCTTATGAGCTCAAAATTAAGGAGCTGGAAGTCATGAGGGCTGAATCCAGCTGGAATGGTGGCAGCAACAATTTTATATCTAGTGCTGCTGAAGAAGTGCACGTGCCCAGAGATGTGGTGCCCTACTTGAAGGAGGGAGTTAACACACACCAGAAGGTTCAGGGGTATGAGGTAGCTCCAGTGATGCACAGGGTCCCTGAGGTGGATTGGGGAACTGGCATGGGGAGTCATATTCCTACTGGTGGGAGGGACACTCTACTGACTCTAGGTGAGAGTGACAAGGAGAGGGGTTCCCCCCAGGTAGAAGTCCTGGTTATGGAGTGTGAAGACATCCCAGAAGAGTGTGGGTTGAGTGTCGGGGACTGTCAGGTACTGTCTCACCAGTCTCAGGAGGGTGATGTGGGGTGCTTTTTCAAAGCAGAGTCACTGGATGGTTGGGTGAAGGGTACTTTGGTTAATTCATGTGAGGGGCTGAGTGATGTAATTGCTGGAGAGCATATGTCTAGTCCTTATTTTCCAGAGCTATGCCAACACCAGGTGGAGTGTGAGTTCTCTGACCCCAGGGAGCTTACAATGGAGGCAGACTTCTGGGTGAGTACCAGAGAGTCTGAAGAGGCATTTGGGGGTGCTCCTGAGAGGAGTGGCCTAGGTAGTTCCCAACCAGGTGAGGTAGGGAAGGATTGTAGTGTCCCAGGTAGGTCCCAGTGTAGTGGGATGGGTGAGGGACCCCATGTCCAGTCTCAGAGGAGAGGGAATGGGGATGGGTTGAGGCGCAAGGTGCCCAAGATCCGGTCCCAGGTCCTGGAGGGTTCCATGAGGGAACACCAGGAGGGGAGCCTAGCCTGTACCATAGGGCCATCTGTTGAGGGAGACCCCACAGTGTCAGGAGAACTTGGGGGGGCGGCTGTAGCCTGCGTCTCACCAGTTCAGGTGTCTGGCAGTACCACTCCTAGTGAGGGGGTGCAGAAGTCCAGACAGAGGGTTGAGAGGGTGTTGCGGACCCCAGTGGAGAATCTGGAGGGTCATGGGTCAGCTCTGAGAGCAGAGCCCCCCAGGAATGACCTTGGTGAGACCATTTCTGGGTTGGGGGGAATCCAGACTCTGTCAGATGGGCAGAGGTCAGGAGACCTGCGCCAGCCAGACTCTTGTGTGGCCCTTGGGGACAGTGTGTCCCTTGAGGGGGGTAAGTGTGCCCCCCTGGAAGTCCTGGTGTGCCAGGCAGTGGTTCAACCGCAGGGTGGTGACCCTGGGTTGGATGACCAGGTTCAGAGGGTAAACTCTGACCTGGTGGGGGGTAGGTATGCCCCCCAGGAAGTCCTGGGTTGCCAGGCAGTGGTCCAGTCTGTGGGTACAGACCCTGGACTGGAGGATCAGGTGCAGGGGGTAAACCCTGACCTGAAGGGGTGGGCAGTTTGCTCAATCACCCCCCCTGGTGTGATTTCAAGGGGTACTCTCCCTGAGGGGGGGGGGTGCAGAACCCTGAGAGTAGGGGCAGGGGAGAAAGAGCCTCACCCCTGGCCCCAGTGCAATCTAAGGGTACAGACCCTGGATTGGAAGGCCAGGTTCAGGGTGTCCCCCCTGACCTGGAGGAAGGGGCTACTGCTAACAGTGCCCATCCCATGTTGTCTTCTGAGGGGGCCACTCCTAGTTGGGGGGTGCAGTACCCCAGAAGGGAGGGCAGGGGGAGGGAAGCCTCACCCCTGGCCCTGGTCCAACCTGAAGGTACAGACCCCAGGTTGGTGGACAAGTTGCAGGTTAACAGCCCTGCACTGGTGGAAGAATTGTGCAGGACTGCTTCTACAAGCACCCTGACAATTTTTGACTCTGGGGGTGCCGCTTCTGCAGGGAAGGTACAGATCCCCAGAGGGGAGGACCAGGGTCAGGTTGTCATCCCTGACCTGGTGGAAGAGAGAGTGGTCAAAGGGTGCCAGGCACCTGGGGCTACCGCCCCCCACTCCCCACAGTCACAGTGGTTAGAGAGGCCTGAGGTCGGGCTCTCATCCCTGACAGTTGTCAGGGGTCACTGTGGCTTGCTGTCCTGGTGGACAGAGTTGCCCCTGGGTGGGGGACGAGAGTCACACCCCGGGGGTGGAGTGGGCAACACCACTGTGTTGGCCCTGGTGGTACTATCTGCCCATTGCAATACATCTGTGAGCAAAGTAAAGTTAGGCGCTGCACAGATGGTGTCTGCAGATGTGGAGAAGGGTTCGTCATGGGTTAGCTTAGTGGGCCCTGAGAGTATGGACAGAGGGATCCAACTGGAGTCAGGAGGCATAGAACTGGAACATGCCCCTGCTGTTGTGGGCCTGGGTCCTTGTTCTATCGCCCCAATCAGGGAAGTACATCAAGGTATTGATTGTTCTCCCCTGGCTTTAGGCTGGTAGGGGGTCGTGTTGGACTTTTGCTTATGGAGGGTCATCCCCAGTCTTTTTGCCTCCTGCCTGCTATTTTTTTCTGACCTGTTGCTGTTGGCTTTTCAACTCTGAGCACTTTACCACTGCTAACCAGTGCTAAAGTGCATATGCTCTCCGTGTAAATTGTATGTAATTGGTTTATCCATGATTGGCATATTTGATTTACTAGTAAGTCCCTAGTAAGGTGCACTAGAGGTGCCAGGGCCTGTAAATCAAATGCTACTAGTGGGCCTGCAGCACTGGTTGTGCCACCCACATAAGTAGCTCTGTAATCATGTCCCAGACCTGCCACTGCAGTGTCTGTGTGTGTATTTTTACACTGTAAATTCGACTTGGCAAGTGTACCCACTTGCCAGGCCTAAACCTTCCCTTTTCTTACATGTAAGGCACCCCTAAGGTAGGCCCTAGGTAGCCCCAAGGGCAGGGTGCAGTGTATGGATAAGGTGGGACATATAGTAATGTGTTTTATATGTCCTGACAGTGACATATTGCTAAATTCTTTTTTCACTTTTGCAAGGCCTGTCCCTCTCATAGGTTAACATGGGGGCTACCTTTAAATCTGATTAAAGTGTAGATTCCCTTTGGGAGCGGATGGACATGTGGAGTCTGGGGCCTCTGAGCTCACAATTTAAAAATACATCTTTTAGTAAAGTTGATTTTGAGATTGTGCGTTTGAAAATGCCACTTTTAGAAAGTGAGCATTTTCTTGCTTAAACCATTCTGTGACTCTGCCTTGTTTGTGGATTCCCTGTCTGGGTCGTCTGTCTGTCACCCTGCCCATGGAGCTACGTAGGGCCTACCTTAGGGGTGCCTTACATGTAAGAAAAGGGAAGGTTTAGGCCTGGCATGTGGGTACACTTGCCAAGTTGAATTGGCAGTTTAAAACTGCACTCACAGATACT
Source organism: Pleurodeles waltl (assembly GCF_031143425.1). Taxonomy (NCBI): domain Eukaryota; kingdom Metazoa; phylum Chordata; class Amphibia; order Caudata; family Salamandridae; genus Pleurodeles; species Pleurodeles waltl. The sequence continues at coordinate 937,463,874 of NC_090445.1, forward strand.
GCAGTGGCAGGTCTGAGCCATGTTTACAGAGCTACTATGGTGGGTGGCACAAACAGTGCTGCAGGCCCACTAGTAGTTTGGTTTACAGGCCCTGGGCACCTCCAGTGCACTGTACTAGGGACTTACCAGTAAATCAAATATGACAATCATGGATGAACCAATTACATACTCATTTTGTATAGGCGTACTTGCACTTTAGCACTGGATAGCAGTGGTAAAGTGCCCAGAGTAAATAAAACAGCAAAAACAGAGTCCAGAACACATCAACAACCTGTGAAACAGGCTCAAAAAGTTAAGGGAGACCAAGCCAAGGATAAAAAGTCTAACAACCATCAAAATAAAATTGGCAATATCAGCTTCATGAGCTTAGAACAGTAATGCTGAATTACGTGCTAGACTCAACAATACCTTTGTACTTGCGCCAGAAACTCCAGGCACACCAACTCAGATACAAGAGAGAAAAAATAAAATAGAAAGGCAAAGCATAATAAAAGGGACGGGGCGAGCGCTCTGCTAGAAATTGGGTTTCTGGTTTCCAGAGGTATGCACCCTATTTAAGCAGTAACCACAATCCTAGCCAGGGTAAGTCAGATACACACCATAAATTAACCTGTGCTCAACCTCTGTTAGCTTAGGACAGAGCATGCAGGTTTAACTTAGGAAGCAATGTGTTAAGCATTTGTGCAAGACTTAAAACAGTAAACCAGTGGTAACACCACGCAAAAATAATCCACACGAAGTTAGAAAAAATAGATACAAATTTAATGAACAAAACAAGGCCAAAACGACAAAAATCCAATAAGCAGGAGTCAAGATATGAGTTTTCAAAGAATATCTGCAATTGTAGTGCTTAAAAGCTTTAAGTGCCAACTGCGGACATCTGGTCATGCTAAACTGGGTTAAGTTCAGGCTGACCGCGATGGAGCGCTGGACGGCTACAGCTATCAACCTTGTCCCACTAATTCAGAACCTTGTGTGGAGGGTTGCGCTTAAATTGAGGATCCAATGAGAGGAGTAAGGGGATGAAGCGAAGACGATACGTCAGTTACAATCCTCGCAGTCGGCAATGCATCATCGTCGAGCCATGCAGTTGATAGGATGTCCTCAAGGTGTGGTGTCAAACCCTTTGCGATGAAGGTGATGCATCATCGTTGAGCTGCGCAGCCGGCAATGCGAAGGTGATGGCGCCGGGGATTATGGTGATGCGGAAATCTTAAACCACGCAATCAGCAATGCAACGTCCTTCTCCTCAGGAGCAGCAGCCTTACGTCGGCATCGAGGAGAGATGTGGTGGTTCTGATTGGCACAGTGACGGGTGGATTTTCTCAGAACACAGCTGCCGGACCCACTTCCATGGGCCCAGGGCTGAATTGGCACTACTTGGCAGGGTAGGACTAGCAGTTAGCAGAGTCCAGAAGCTGTAGCAGAAGTGAGTCAAGTTTTTGACGTACCTCAGACTTCAGAACAGGAGTCAAGCCAGCAAGCCCTTGGAGTCACTTTGGTTCTGGGGATGAAGATATTCAGATCCAGTCCTACTCACTCCCAGGCAAGAAGGGCAGCAGACAGCAATGCAGGCACAACAAAGCAGGAGTCCAGCATAGTCCAGCAGAGCTCCAGCAGACTTACAGTCCCTTCAGCAGCACAGCAGTCCTTCTTCCTGGCAGAATGTCCTCATGTCCAGAAGTGTACTGATTTGGTGGGGTGTGGAATCCAGTACTTAAACTCAGTTTTGCCTTTGAAGTGGGGGAGACTTCAAAGAGAGGCCTTTCAAATGCATAAAACCACTGTCTTTCCTTCCCTGGCTCCAGGCACAACACAGGGAGTCATGTAGCCCTTTGTGAGGGTTCAGGACCCATCCTTTTCAGGTGTGTCAACCCTCCCTCTATCCTGCTCAGGATGATCCATCAAGATGTTTATGGCCCCTCAGAATGTGGATGGCCCATCAGGCACACCTATGCCCCCTTTGTGTGTGTGGCTGTCAAGGGGGAATGCACAAGTGCCCAGCTGTCACCTACTCAGACGTATTCAGACAAGCAGAGGCACCTAATGTTTAAAGTAAGAAAATGCTTACTTTCTAATAGTGACATTATTAGACTTGTAACTTAAAATCCAACTTCATCGTAAGTTGTGATGTTAAATTGTGAGTGCAGGGATACCAACCTCAAGATATTTATCTGGTTTCAATTGGAAATTACACTTATAAAAGGTAATAATAAGGTAATCCCAAAGTTAACCTATGGGAGAGGTAGGCCTTGCAGTACTGAAAAATGAATGTAAGAGTTTCTCACAACCTGGACATGTAAAATTTAAACGTACGTGTTCAACTTTTTAAATGAAAAGGGCCTACCTTATGGGGTGTCTAATGCATTTAAAAAGGAAGATTTGGGCCTGACAAGAGGGTTAACTTGCCAGGTCAACATGGAAGTTTAAAACTGCACACACACGCTCTACAATGGCAGGACTGAGCCATGCTTGAAGGGCTACTGAAATGGGTGGCACAATTAGTGCTGCTATCCCACCAGTAGCATTTAATTTACAGGCCCTGGATACATGTACTGCACTTTAATAGGGATTTATGAGTAAATGAAATATGCCAATTGCGATGAGCCAATGTTACCATGTTTTAGGAAAGAGCACATGCACTCGGCACTGGTCAGCAGTGGTAAAAACCTAGAACCCTAAAGCAAGCAAACACGAAGTCAGTAAAACAGGAGGTCAAAAGGCAAAAAGTCTGGGGAAACCATGGCAAGGATGCCTGGTCTAATATGTATATAAGTTAAAGGTGAATGAGCAAAGAACTTAGTTGCGCTGTTGACACAAACATATTTGCTACAACTACAGTTGAGAAAGTGGGCTGAAAAAAAATGGAGGCGTTGCAAGCGAATGGCAACTATTAATGCTTAGACTGAGTAATGTCATACATTCATTTCCCCTCAATTGGAGAGACGGCTCCGTCCCTGGACCTCTCTACACCCTCCAAACAAGCAAAATGCATCCTACAAACACGAATGGCATCATCTTCCTTGAAGCTTTCTTCACCCTGCCTATTTTTTTTTCATTTCGGTGGTGTGATGTAGTGAAAGATAAAAACAGGAAACAGGAGTTCAGAATGCAAAAAAGTCAGAGGAAACCACATCAGGAATGCCAGGCCACCCTTCGCCAATCAAGATGGTGGCAGTCCTGTGACTGCGCTTTAGATCCACACTGGTTAGCTTAATTTCTGAATATCTTCCTGCACCTGAGGATCCATTAAGTTTGGAATCCTGGCACTCGTATTTTGACAGACCTGGACTTCCCAATCTACATGCATGTGGGTGCCATTTTGTACAGTGCATCGCTAGTTTTTATATTCCTGTCATGAAGCTGCCTTTCAGGTATTTCTGGTCTCCTCATTTCCATTTTTACCAGGGCTACTGATTGACTTTCTTTTTTCTGGTTTGCATCAGCATGAACTCTCCTTTAATTTTCCTGTGGAAGCCTGTTATGCTCCTATAGCTGCCATTTTAGGTTATATCCTCTATTTCTTCTTTTGGCCACATTTTCATGGCATGTTTTGTGGTGCTTACTGTTTGGATGATTCAAAATGTCTTTTTTGCTTCCATACTGTAATTTTTTCCTCCTTTCATATACCTAATTTATGGGCAGAACAGAATCTCTGCAGAGGTCGCATAAGCTGCTTCATGTGGAAACGGACAGTGGTCTACATGTTACGGCTAAGGCTACCTTATTTGGTGCAAAATCTAAAAGGGCCAAGAATGATTCTCACTCACCTATTGCTTCCTTAAGTAATCTAAGTTTAGATACCATTCTTGATGAAGTGAAGGGTCTGCAACCTTTCATGAGTGGCAATAATTAAATATGGTATAATTCCTAAAGGTGCACTCATTTATAAAATCTTACTTTCTCCAAATTCAACTAGAATTAAAGTTTTTTGGAATTCTTATGGGAAGATGATTCATCTGTTTCCTTCTCTCCCCAACTATGGGATAAAATATGGCTTACACTATTTACAACTTCTAGAACTGCTCATATTACACAGTCACTCCATTTCAATTATCATAGAGCAGTCATTAGACCAGAACATGTGGCTAAATTTGAGACCTCTGTTTCACCTTTATACTGGTCCTGTTCCTAAGATAATGGCTCATTAATATATATGTTATATAATTGTTGCCACGTTAATGCTTTTTGGCATTTAGTTTGGTCTAAATGCTTCAAAAAATGTCAGTGTAATATTGCTTACATTACAAAATGCGTTCCTAGGCTGCTTATCTCCTAGTGTTGATCTTCTGTCCCCTGAACATACACTTTTGCATCTTTTCCTTGCACTTGCATTTAAAGTAGTATTTTCTTGATGGAAAGATTTTTCTAAAGTTTCCATGCTTACAAGGTGGAGCTTTGTATGTGACTCATAGTATACATACTGTTTATGTTTCTACTTTATATCAAAAGGTTAAATCTGACTAATACTGGCTATCTTTTACTACCTTTCTTTCCCACTCATTTCCCTCCTAGTCTATTTCCCTTCCCTGTCTCTTTTTTCTCTTCTTGTGTTTTCTTTCTTTCTCTCTATTTTCCTTTTTCTTTGAACTTTTTCCTATCTCCCTTTTTATATAAAACAAAAACTCCTTTTTTTAATTGTGTATTTTCTCATGGTGCCATACTTTTTCATATGTATTTACCTATATGATTGACATTTTTTGTATTATGATTGCCTTCTGAACTTTTCATAAAAAATAATGTACCTAAAAATTAAATAAATAAATGAAAGAGACAAAAGCATGACACACAATCTGTAGTTTATTTAGTTACAAAATTGGTGTAAAACACTGCATGGGTTTGTTCACACAGATAAACAATTTTTTTGCCACATTTCTTCCTATTTATGGAAAGGTCATTTTATTAAGAAACTGTAAACTTCACACTTCTCACCTGTTAGGGTCTCAAGGCACTGTACACATACTGCTGTGGAACCCCTCCTGGCTTTTCCCTGTGAGGCACCCACAGGACCATTGTGGGGATTAAGCAAGCTATTGCCCAGAGTGGGACCCATTAATTAGATTAGGCACTGAGGTTAGAATTATCTGGTCCAAGGGAATTGAACCCAAGACCCACCAAGGCAGGAATTGAACCCTGGTCCCAGGCCAGATTCCTGCATCAGGGTCTGCTGCTCTAACCATTGTGCCACACTTCTCCAGAGTCTGCTCCCTATCTCTTAGCCTTGTACCTGTTTGTTCCAGCCAGTGCCTGCTCCCTGTTTCCCATTCCTGTTTGTTCCTGCCAGAAGCTTGTGTTCTGTTTTCCAGTCTTATTCCTGCCTTTGCTTCAGTCTGAGCTTGTTCCCAGTTCCTGCCCCTGCCTCCTAGTTTGTTCCTTCTGTTTCCATATCCTCTTGGGTATTTGCGTCTGGTAAGTAAGTATCAGTCTTCACCAGTGTATAAGTATTTTCCTTTGTTCTGGGATTGGCTCCTGGGTTCCAGGAGGCAATTCCAGCCCCCATCCTTTGTTTAGTGTTTTTCGTTGTCTTTACTGCCAAAAAGTGACAGTGTGCTATTGCTGTTTTTCCAGGAATTGCCACTGTGTTTTCTGCTGGACCCACAAGAGCTTGTCTTGTGTATGTAAGTACTATCCTTGTTTGTGCTCTAAGGGTCCAGAGACAGAATCACTTCTGCTGCCTCCTTTCTATGGGGCTTGTGGGGTGACTATCTGTAAGAGCAAACTGCACAGAGGCATTGACATTCCCTGTTGCTGTGGGAGGTTCTGAGCCCTACCCTGAGTACAACCTTAGTGGTAACCCCAGTGTGTTTGTCCATTCAATCAATCAATCAAAAAAAATTGTAGAGCGCGCTACTCACCAGTGAGGGTCTCAAGGAGCTGGGGGGGGGGCGGATCGGTGGGGGGCAGGGAGGGTCACTGATCGAATAACCATGTCTTGAGGTTCTTTCTGAAGACCAGGAGGTCTTTGGTTTTGCGAAGGTCGGTGGGGAGGGAGTTCCAGGTTTTGGGGGCGAGGTAGGAGAAAGACCTGCCTCCTGTGGTGGTGCGTTGGATGCGGGGGACTGTGGCTAGGGCGAGGTCGGCTGATCGGAGGTTGCGTGTGGGAATGTGGAAGTTAACTCTTTCGTTGAGGTAGGCTGGGCCGGTGTTTTGGAGGGATTTGTGTGCGTGGATGAGGATCTTGAATGTGATTCTCTTGTCTATGGGGAGCCAGTGAAGGGATTTGAGGTGTGGTGAGATTCGGTAGTGGTGGGGGAGGCCAAGGACGAGGCGTGCGGCTGTGTTCTGGATTCTCTGGAGTTTGCGTTCAAGTTTGAGTGTGGTGCCGGCGTAGAGGGCGTTACTGTAGTCCAGTCTGCTGCTGATGAGTGCGTGGGTGACTGTCTTTCTGGTTTCTGGGGGAATCCATTTGAAGGATTTTTTTAGAGTGTGGAGTGTGTGGAAGCAGGAGGAGGTTAGAGCATTGATTTGCTGTGTCATGGAGAGGGATGGGTCAAGGATGATGCCGAGGTTGCGTGCGTGGTTTGCGGGGGTGGGTGAGGGGCCTAGGGCAGTGGGCCACCTGGAGTCGTCCCATGTGGTTTTGTTGGGGCCGAAGATGATGATATCGGTTTTGTTTGGGTTGAGCTTGAGGTGGTTAGTGGTCATCCAGTTGGCGGTGTCGAGGAGAGCGGCGTGTAGGTTGGTTTTGGCAGTGGTGGGGTTGCGAGTGAGGGAAAGGATGAGTTGGGTGTCATCTGCATAGGAGAGGATAGTGATTCCGTGTGCTCAGAGGATGTTGGCTAGGGGGATCATGTAGATGTTGAAGAGTGTGGGTCTGAGGGAGGACCCTTGGGGAACTCCGCAGGTGATCTTGGTAGTGTTGGAGTGGAAGGGTGGAAGGCGGACTCTCTGGGTCCGGTCGGTGAGGAAGGAGGTGAGCCAGTCTAAGGCTTTGTGGCGAATTCCTATGTTGTGGATGCGTGTGCGGAGTGTGTGGTGGCAGACGGTGTCAAAGGCTGCGGAGAGATTTAGGAGGATGAGTGCGACGGTCTCGCCTTTGTCAACTTTGGTCCTGATGTCGTCAGTGCATGCAATGAGGGCGGTTTCCATGCTGTGGTTTTTGCGGAACCCGGATTGTGAGGGGTCAAGAGTGTTGTTTGCTTCGAGGAAGTGGGATAGGCGGGCGTTGACTAATTTCTCTGCAACCTTGGCGGGGAAAGGGAGGAGGGAGATTGGGCGGTAGTTGGAGAGGATCTCCGGGTTGGCTTGTTTTTTTTTTAGGAGAGCGGTGATTTCCGCGTGCTTCCAGGGGTCTTGGTAGGTGACGGAGTCGAAAGAGGAGTTGATTATGTTGTAGAGTATGGGGGCGATGGTTGGGCTAGCTTTGTTGTAGATGCGGTGTGGGCAGGGGGTGGAGGGGGAACCGGAGTGGATGGAGTTCGTGTTTTTTTCGGTTTCTTCGTGTGTGGTGGGGGCCATGTGGAGAGTGTGGTGGGGGGTCATGAGTGGGGGTTGAGTTGGGTGAGTGAGGCGTGTGTGTGGTATGAAGCTGTTGTGGCTGTCCAGGAATTTGTGGAGGAAGTAGTTGGAAAGGGCGTCATGTAGGGGCTGTGTGTGTGAACAGAGTTCTTTGCTGTTTTGAGAGTTGTTGTCAAGGCGTGTCTTGTAGTGATCTCTTTTGGCGGTGCGTATGAGTTGGTGATGGGTGCGAATGGTGGTTTTGAGAGTGGAGAAGTTGGTTGTGGAAGGTTCTAGTCGCCATATTTTCTCAGCTTGGCGGCATTTGCGCTTGGAGTCTTGGAGTTCAGGGGTGAACCATGGGGCGTTCTTGATGTTGCGGGTGGCGATGTGTTTTCTGAGGGGGGCTAGTGTGTCTGCGCAGGTAGTGATCCATTTGGAGAGGTTGTGTGCTCCTGTGTTGGGGTCGTTGGCGTGGGGGGGGTATTAGTCCCCTGTGGCCCCTCCCGCTGCTGCGTCCCCTGTGGCTCCTCCCACCTCCCCCCTCCTCCTCGCCGTCCTTGTTTTCCTGGTTTCCCCGCCGCGCCGCGGCTGCCATAAGAGGAGGGGAGGGTGGGAGTGGCAGCTGGGAGGAGGGAGGGCTTGACGAATGAGAGGGCTGGGGGGGTGGGGCCGCAGGGGACGCAGCGGCAGGGAAACCGGATGGCGGAGCGGGGAGGGTCCATTAGTAATCCGTTTACTGTTTGTTCACACTAAGGTTGCTCTGCTTTTACTTTCCTGTTTAATGTGCCTGTCCATAGCTGTCCATTCCTGTGTCTGCCTTTAGCTGCTCTTCTGCCCCAGTACACTACCTCTTTGGGATATTCTGTGACCTTAAGGGGTGTCCCAACCAGAGTCCTGATCAGAACCGCCTGAAACCGTGACAAATCAATACAACACTGAGTAGGTCTGCCACACAACATCAGGCCTCTTCCACTGGGAGACTCTTCAGGCCCTTCAACATCAGTGGCTGCTACTGGAAGGTAATCCCTGCCAGGGAAAGGACATGCCTCAGACACCCCACCCTCTGTAGCAGAGGAACCCTTCCGCAAATGTGGACGTCCAACCAGACGTCTAGGAGGAGCAGATGCCAAAACCAAACCCACTGCCAGGAAGTAAACCTCTCCTGACTGGTTCCCCTTGTGTGCCACAGATACACCCAATTGACTTCTGAAACCTAACTCCATGTTCCTGTGGTCCAAGGACATTGGACTGGTGTTTTCTAATGGTGTAGCAGTTACCCTGATGATTTCAGCCCATGACGGAACCCTTCACTGTTCAATTTGTGTATTTTTTGTTTCTATTCACACATATTGTTTTGCACTCTCCAGTAAATACCAAATTAATACAGGTCCAGGTACAACTGGCATGTATGCCAACTATAGTGTCAATATGTCCCTCTTTATTGTACAACCTTTGTTATGGACATCACACGTGTACTCTATCACCAAGAGACTCATTATATTGGGATTGTAACATAAACAGAAGCCAATACAGCTGTATTCTACAGCTCCACACAGTTATTCCCAGATTAGCAAACAACAAATGGAATAGTACTGCTAGTGACTTATGATTGTCAGCTTAGGTGTCATACACTACTACCCCACAGGGTAGAGATGTTAGGGACATACCATTGTTCCTACAAGCCAGGCAGCATACAGACTGGTCCTTTGTAAGACCATGTAAAGCCTTATCACCTACCCATACCTTAGCTTCCTAATGATGATACCCCATTATGCAGACAGGGATCAGTACTGATGTCCCCAGTCCAGGGACCTTTCACTTAGATTGGTCACGTACCTGTGGGCTCTTCACTCACCTGTCAGTCCACAGAGACATGCCCATTGGTCTGCAAAGTAGGAACACACTGACAGCTATGTTACAGGTAGGTCACGTACTACAGAAACCATTATGATAGAGGCTCAGGTTCAACATTTTCAGGTGCCACACATATGGACACACATATGACACCATTTGACCACCTCCAGTACCAAACAGGTCTTCTCGGTGGGAAAACACAATTCCACCCCAGTGTCCCGACAGTCTGGCCATATTAGTTACACTCCACATACTCTTGCCAATTAGTACCTGCTTTCATTCATATCCACTTCTCATGTCTGCCTGCAATTCCCATCTGCCTCTGACACTGTCTGTGACTTTCCAATGATGGAGAGCCAAACAGAAACTCAGCAAATCTGTGACTGACAGAGATGACGGATAGACCATACCTGTAAACATACATCAATTCTGATACGTCATTTACACAAGTGTGACTTTGCATGTGCAGTAACAAATAAGGACACTGTATACCACTATGTTCTGTACACAATACCATTTTACAAACAGCTTGCACAAGAGACTCATTGGCTTTGGAGCTACCTAAAATCTCATGGATGATGTTAAATAGGAAGTGGCATCCCAGCCATCAATTCTAGGTTACAAAATGAAATCTCGCCATGAAGAAGACATCACATACTTTGAGTCAGTTGAAGTATTCATTGATGAGATCTACCATGGAGTCTTCGGCCTCATCTTCATCTGGCTCACCATCACTTGGCAAATCTGCATTTCGACCCACAGGTTCTGCTGCCTCCCCCTCATCTGGTATGAGTGGTATCTGATGTCTCAGGGCAAGGTTTTGGAGCATGCAGCAGGCAACAATTATTTCACATACCTTGTTGGGTGAGTAGAGGAGGGCTCCTCCAGATATATCCAGGCAGTGAAACCTTACCTTCAGGAGTCCAAAAGTCTGCTCAACGACACGCCTTGTCCTTCCATGGGTCTCATTGTAGCGGACTTCTCCTGGCGTGGTTGGGTACCTCACTGGTGTCAACAACCAAGGACGGTTTGTATAGCCTCCTGTAAGGAATAGGTATAACAACACAAACATGTGTCTGGTACATGCACATTTGTGATAGCAAGAGAGAAACTTAGCAAACACACAAGTCAAGTGTGACTTACCAAACAGCTAAGCCCTCTCTATGTAGATTTGTGTCATTCGCAGTAGGATATTGCTGTTGGACATGAGGAAGGACTGATGGACTGGTCCTGGATACTTTGCACAGACTTGTGAAAGGTACCGGTATGCCAAACACACCTCTTTGCCGTTAATGGAGTGGTAGTGTTTCCTGTTCCTGTATACCTGTCCATTGGCACTGGGGGGAACCAAGGCAACATGGGTACCAGCTATGGCTCCAACCAAATGTGGAATGTGTCCCATTGCATAAAACTCTGCCTTCACAGGGGCCAAATCCCTATACTGGGGAAACCTGATGTAGCTGTCCAGGTGTTTCAAAAATGCACATAGTACATCCTTCAAACCTAGACTGAACATTGGCTGAGACATCCCTGCAGTAAGTTCCACTGTATTCTGAAAGGACCTAGTGTCCAGGAAGTGTAGCACTGACATGACTTGGACGATGGGAGGTATGCTATTGAGATTGCGAATCGCAGGCATCAGATCTGGCTCCAACTGACCACAAAGGTCCATGATTGTCTGCCTATACAGCAATAGATCTGTATGATATACCTGTCCTCCATGGTGTGCAGGTCAACTACTGGGCGGTACACTGGAGGTTGTCTTCCCCTCCTTATGGCAGGGTAACTATGTGGAAAAACAAATAGACTGTAGGTGACTTTTACAATGTACACATAATGAATATGTTAATACACAAGTCTGACATATCTGCTGTCGATGTCAGAGACAAACATAGGACATCTAAAAGTACAGCATCTTGCTATGCATCCTATGATACTCCCCTTGGTTCACATTCCCTGAATTATCTAAGGTATACTTATCTCTGACTGTCAGTGTTTGATAGCCCAACTTAGTGTACATGTGAAACATATTTGTAGCATCAATGCTACATTACTGAAGCACATAGGATGTTGAGAATAGGTGTACACGTCAATTTCCACCTTTCCCTCTATCACACAGCTTTTACTACTCACATGCACAATTCGATTACTAAACATGAAAGCAGCGCTCACTGATATTTTGTACAATATAGGGAATGATTAATGATGCAGATTCCCATACTCTTCCATACATACAATTGCATCAAAATGGCAGCTGCCTGACCCACTGTACTGGACCTGAGGAAGTGAACTCACTCTGCTGGCAGATGTTGTCATGGCAGTAGGCAGTTACAACCGCAGTGAACATTGTTCTGGAGCACATTGATGCCGTTGGAGGACTTGGGCCAATGGCGGTGTCCGCTGGCTGGGACGGTCCTGTACAAGACGGCCATGACCGCCATTTTCTGCAGTATTGTTCACTTGACTCCTAACACTGATGCTAGTAAGACATTCATGACCTGAGCTGCTGTGTACTGCCTCTGGGAGCTATCACGCCACATCCTGCAAGTGATAAGGCCCCAGCCATCACCCCAGATGACCGCAACAAGCTTGTTGAGGAGGTCCTGCCCCTGTATGAACAGCTATATGGTGCAACAGAGAAGCAGGTGAGTCCAATGGCTTACCAATGTGTAAAGGTTGGAGGCTATGATGGTGTACATGAAATGCAAATTAGTGAACGTTTGGCAACTCATGTCTGGGTGTATGGAAATGTGTAAATGTGCATAGGCAGACATACATTGGTGTCACATGGTATATGGTGTGTAATGTGTCTTCATATACAGCATAGATTGCAGCATGGACAACAATGATAGTGTGAGAAATGTTTTTTTGACATTCTATGCAAGGACAGTCATGTGGCCTGGACATATGTGTTCAGTCAATACCAGGTACTGATCACGCATGTTGCATGTGACACTTCATTTCACACATGGGCTGCCTGCAGATGCTAAATTGTAAAGGTGTTTGATCTTAGAGGATGAGAATGTGTGCCCACTTGCTGTTACTGAAGAGTTTTGACCACTTGTGTTGGCATGGTGCATGTAGACATGATTTACGTCTTTTGTCTGTGTCATCCATGCAGGTCAAAGCCCATAAAAAAAAGGGGATCTGGCGTGCCATCGCCAAGCAAGTGTGTCCACAGCCAGTGGAGCACCCACTGTAGGAAGCGGTGGGAGGACCTGAGATGCTGGGCCCAGAAGACCACTGCGCCCCTTCTGGGGAGGTCCCCCCATTAAGGGAGGTGTGCCCATCAGACCTTGACCCCCCTAAAGGCCCGCATTTGAACGGTGGCCCCCCATGAGTTGGATGGGCGTTTGAGGGCAGCACAGTAGCCACAAGGGGGTAAGTACTGACTACAGACAATACAAATCCCACTGCCAGTTCAGTGTCTTATGTGTAAGTATTTAAACTGTAACAATGTAGTAAGTACTAAAGGTTAAGGGTCTCATAGGATCATATAAAAGTACAGTTGGTACCATCAATAATATTAATGCAATCTGCAACTTTTGTATATAGCCATATGCAAACACAAATTACTGTACACAGATTAGCCATTCATGGAGCAGATACTTTTATTTTTGTCTCACCTTCATATCCTAGAGCTTGAAATTGGGTAGTCTTTTGTAAGGTTACAATGATAGAATTAAGACAACACTTAGGGCCTCATTACAGGTTTGGCCGCCATGTTGGCAGTGGCGGTCATACCACCAACAGGCTGGTGGAAAAGACCGCCAAATCATGACATTGGCAGCATTCAGTACAGAACACAGCCAAAGCACTCCGGCACTGCCACTGCGGACTGGCCGCCATGGATGACGGTAGCCACCTGCAGGCTGGCGGGGACCATTATTCCGGCAGACAGATTATGAGGTTACACACCGCCAAGGTTTCCGCCACAGTCACACCACCATGGAAACCAACTGCATAAAAGGAGACATTCACCTTCAGGAAGCCATTTTCATCCGTAACCAGAACTACACGTCATCCCGCTGCTCCTGCTCACCCAATGACTCTGGAATCTGCAACGACGACGACAGCAACCGTAAGTGCACACACTTACCTGGTGCTGCTGTAGTTTGTCAATTTTGTACACTCACACAACATACATTTGGGAAGGAGGTGTGAGGGTGGCACACACATAACAGCACACGAACATGCACACTCACATACAGCCACACCTACTGATCCATAGTCCAGATATCCTGTTGGTAAGTTGACCAGCTCTTTGGTCTCAGTCCATTCATATTCCACTGTGTCTAGCTCTATGTACAACATAGGGTCTGACAGGAGAGAAACAGGGCAAATATTTCTGAATTGTGAAATGGATGTCAACTTCATGTGAGGGTGTTATCTCATTCAGATATTTCACATGGCATACTTGCTACACTTACTCAGGTTTGAGGAGGTGTCCTACTTGTAAAGTGTGGACTGTACATTGGCAAATTTGATGTTTGATCAGGGCGGACATCCTACATGATGAAAAGCATGGTGGTAGGTATACATTCCTAGTGCAAGAGATATCATAAACATGTAAGTTCAGACTATCTGTACCATGTGCATGTTATTGAGAAGGTAATTGGCTAACCTGCTATTCACTTAGCCAATTTATTTTGTCTTTGCTACATAGGGAAGGACATCTCCTATATAGGTACTACAGCCACTGTTTTTTGGCAACATCTTGTGTACATTGGTACCATGTGCCATTTATAAGATTTGATATTTTGGCTTGGCATACCTACTTTCACTATTTTGAATATGTTTTGAAGTATGTTAGTATGTATAAGCTCTTTTTACCTCCACTACATACTGTTGCTAGTGTTGTAGTTGACAGCTAAAAGTTGGTGGAATTGTATATGTTGGCAGTCAAATAGCTGGTCTCTAAGTGTATGTGTCAATCATGGTTACTTTATGTCAGTGTAAGTGTACTCCAAAGATGAAAGGTGATTTATGTCTGAAGTGTTGATAGTGATGTTGGTCATTTGATCTGGTCATCTTGAGGTTGCTACTCAGCACGATTAGTGGAACTGTATGTGGCCTTCATGCACACAACAGGTGTCCATTGTAGTGAAGGTGTTGGTATGCTCCCTGTGGTTTCTGTGGGTGTATTCTGTGTACTAAGTAGACCCCTATTGCTGTACATGACCTTGTTTTCTATGTGAGAATGACTAAGCTGAGTAGGTCCTTAATGTCTGTGCAATCCTTTGCAAAAACACAGTTGATAAATGTGTTGGAGAAATAGTTTGGGGGTCTATTATCCTTCCAATTTGGATATGCAAATGGTGTAGATGCATCAGAGTTATTTGCCATGGTGAATGTTTTAGACACAGTTACATATTAGAGATGTGATATCTAAGCAACATGCTGTGTTGTAATTGGAATGTGATGAGGTAACTTTCATAGAACATGACATCTGGTAATGAACTGAGCAAGTGTAGCTTTGGAGAAGGTATGAATTTGTAATCAAAGTGAACACTGATTTCCATTGATGGTTTGTTGTTTCACAGTGATGCTCTGTAAAGGGACACAGTATTTATGTTCCCAAATCATCTTGTGCAGGGACAATTTGTGTTTTAGCTGTACTGATGGGATGTTGATGTAGTGGTCAGATAGTAGGGTTATGTTGGGTGTGACATTGTTGTCATATAGGGTTGTGGCAAATATGTTTCTGTGACATGATGTTGGCTCAAAATGGTTCCTACCTGGGGGTGTTTTACACATAGATGTGATATTAATGTTATGTATGGTGCAATGTATGTGTATGTAAAGAATGTGATGACCCTATCTCTCTCTCTGTTTCTTAGCATCGGCAGGCGAAGGACATGAGGCATAGCTGAGTGGGGAAGCTGCTAGCCACGGGACTCGGAGTGCTGATACCACCGACACTGAGTGGCCCAGAGATTGATGGGAGTGCCACAGGAGGGAGAGGATAGACGTCATCAACTTCTGAATCCTCCTCCAGTGGACACTCCCTGGTGGTGGCGGACCCATCTGGGACCACCCGAGCACCATCTAAGTCAACCACCCCCCTTACTACCACTGCCCTCCCTGTAGCTCCCCACCCAGTTGGCCATGCCTGCTCACCTAAGAGGGTGAGTGTCTCCTTTGTTGCAGGCACCTCTGCCCCTGACAGCCCTGATGCCCTCAGTGAGGAGGCGATTGACCTCCTGAGGTCCGTCTCTGTGGCTCAGTCCACCATTGTGAATGCCATCCTGGGACTTGCAACTCAGATCCAACAGAGTAAGGCGTTCCTGGAGGGCATTCACGGTGAACTGGCTGGTCTACAGAGATCCTTTCAGGCTCTGGCCTCCACACTGACGCAGCCAGTCACCCTTTGTCTCCCATCCACCCTCCACCTTCCTCTTCCCAATCCCAAATCCCTCTACCCTGACCCATCCAAAGCACACAGACAGACAGGAATGAATCCACCTCAACATCCAAGGGTAGCTCTGACAAACTCAAGCACCACAAGACACACTACCGGCATGCACACAAGCAACATTCAGATGCACACACAGCAACAGTCACAACCTGCCCTGACACCCCCACCACCCCAGCATCACTGACAGCACACCTGACACACCTGCAGACACTACAGCAACATTCAGTGATCCAGCCACCACACCAGTCCTACCCACACACAGCACCACAGCAGACCCTCAGACATCCACCCCACTCACCACACCTGCAGGCACCACAACCACTGACACACCTACATCCATCACATCCACCATACCTGCAGCCACCACCCCAAAATACAGTCACCCACCCACCACGGCATCCTCAGCACCTCTACCTGCATCATCCCAAGACACATAAATGCCTGCACTCACCCACCCAACAGACACCCACCACCCAGAAATGTATCTGGCACCTAAGACATCCTCAACAACACCTCAGACAACCACACCCTCTCCCTCAACACCCAAACCCTTTTCCATGACTGTCCCCATGTGTGTAAGAAATCTTTCCTTTCTGAGTTTGCTCTTTTCCCCACTTCTCTCTCACCCCATGATACCCCTAGATTTTCTGTGTCCCTCCCCAAGTCTGGCCCTACCACCTCTAAGCCCTCCCCTGCCCCAACTGCAAGTACCCATGTCCCTCCCCCTGACAAGAAGTCTACCCTTCCTAAGAAAACCCAACCCTCCCCTAAACCTAAGACGAACCCCTCCCAAACCAGATCCCAAAGGCCCCCTCCAAAACCTAAACCCAATCCCCCACCTCCCCATTACCCCTGAGGTGCCTGCCTGCCTTCCTGATAGATGTCCCTACCTGTGATGGTTGCATGGCAGTCAGGAGTCAAGTTTGGGGCACAGATATGTGCACTGTGTTCATTGTGACTTTTTAATATGGACTGGCCTTTTTCTTTACTATATTCAATATGTATTCAAAAATCATTAGAGCCAACCTGCTGTTGGTTTTCTGCTTAAATCTTTGTCATGCATTTATTTCCCTAGTATGGAGGTGTTCCTGGATGACATGAGTTGTGTGTCAGTATGTGTGTGTGCTGCTTGGGCCAACTGTGTTGTTTAGCCAGTATGTGAGCTTTTGTTCAGTGCTTTTGTCTTTAAGTGGTAGGGTGTGTGTTGTGTGATGGATAAATGTGTGTTCAAGGTATTTTTGTAATGTTGGGGTTGTGTGTTTTTTGTGTTGAGATGTGTTTGTTGGTGTGTTGTGTGGCTTTGTGTGCTTTGACTGTGTGCATGTGCATGTTTTGTGCATGGTATGTTAGGTACGATGTTCTGTGTAAATCAATCGGTAAGTAGTGTGGTTGTGTAACTGTGTGTATGTTTTGCCTCTTGGTGTTATGTAGTGATGTATGTGTGATGTGACCCTTGTGGGTTCCTGCCATGTGATTGTAGATGGTGTGGTTGTATTGTGGTTGTGATATGTTGTGGTGTTCTGGGGTACTGTGTGAGTGTGTGAGTGTGGCTCTGTGCAGTATTTCCATGCGTACCAGTGTGTTTTTGTGATATGTGTACAGGTGTGTGTGTGTTGGCCATAGTATGATTGTTGTGTATTTGCGAGTGTGTGTGGTTGTATATGAGTGTGCTTGTTCATGTACTGTTATGTGTGTGTCGCCCTCACACCTCCTTCCCAAATGTATGTTGTGTGAGTGTACAAAATTGACAAACTACAGCAGCAACAGGTAAGTGTGTGCACTTATGGTTGCTGTTGTCGTCGTTGCAGATTCCAGAGTCATTGGGTGAGCAGGAACAGCGGGATGACGTGTAGTTCTGGTTCCGTATGAAAATGGCTTCCTGAAGGTGAATGTCTCCTTTTATGCAGTTGGTTTCCATGGTGGTGTGACTGTGGCGGAAACCTTGGCGGTGTGCAACCTCGTAAGCTGTCTGCTGGAATAATGGTCCCCGCCAGCCTGCAGGTAGCTACCGTCATCCATGGCGGCCAGTCTGCAGTGGCAGTGCTGAAGTGCTTTGGCTGTGCTCTGTACTGAACGCCGCCAATGTCATGATTTGGTGGTCTTCTCCACCAGCCTGTTGGTGTTATGACCGCCACTGCCAACATGACGGCCAAACTCGTAATGAGGCCCTAAGTGTCATCTTAATTTTATCATTGTAACCTTACAAAAGACTACCCAATTTCAAGCTCTAGGATATGAAGGTGAGACAAAAATAAAAGTATCTGCCCTGTGAATGGCTAATCTGTGTACAGTAATTTGTGTTTGCATATAGCTATATACAAAAGTTGCAAATTGCAATAATAGTGTTTCATATTTTATTGCTGATCAGTAGTAGACATGTTTCTGAGAATACGGAGGCTGCACCTGCACTGCTGTGAATCCACTTCATCGCGATGACACTACACCGGAGGAGCTGCATCGATATTATCAATTCTGAGAATTCCACGCACCAAATGGAATAGTTTTAGGGTAAATATTATCATGCTCTACAATTCAGAGCTATTTTGAAGTTATCAGACCTATTTGCATCTTCATTATGACATGATCATTTATCATTCTCATTTTGTTGTGACAATGTTGATGTCCTGCATGTGCAATTTGTCATCAGTGAATCACAGCTTTATCCCTGTCTCCAAGGTGATGCTGTCGGACTGGTACCTACATACTGTACATATAATTACATTTCACAAGATGAATCTGAGAGATCTATTTAATATGGTTGGGACACCCTATTTTTCTAAGATGCACAATAATCAAAATTTCGCCACAAGCTCTCATGCCCAGTAGTTCTGATGGTCAGACCAAAATTTGACTTTTTTATGTCCAATTTCATGTTGTAGAATTTGGGGGTTGCTACACTCATTGGGCAGATCTATGGCGGGTGCAGCATCCCTTCGCCATAGCAGCCCTGTGTGAGTACAACCACCTTATTCTGCTGTGCAGCAGTGTGTGTGATTTGAAATCCCAAACTCTCTCTAAACTCTGAGGACATAGATAATACTGGAGGTAATCCTCCCCGTGGTGTGCATCACAATCTATGAGCATGGGTGCCCCCAGGGTTACCATGAACATTACACACATACTGGGTAAGTAGTTCGTGGATTTCTCACAGTTTTGGAGAGGAACGTAAGGAGACACTCTGGCAGATCTGTGGGTAGTTGGTGGGCAGTTTGGCAAGAGGATACTATTGACTCCTCAGACAAAACTCTGAATTGTGGCCCTGGTCACTTAAATGTATGCATATTGTTGGACCTGGCTTTTTGACAGGGACATCCCCAAACTTTTTGCCTCCTTCCTCCTATTTTTTCTGACCTGTTGTTGTTGGCTTTTGACCTCTGGGCACTTTACCACTGCTAACCAGTGCTAAAGTGCATATGCTCTCTGTGTAAATTGTACTACTGATTGGTTTATCCATGATTGACTATTTAATTTAC
Organism: Pleurodeles waltl; assembly: GCF_031143425.1. NCBI lineage: Eukaryota > Metazoa > Chordata > Amphibia > Caudata > Salamandridae > Pleurodeles > Pleurodeles waltl. The sequence goes on from NC_090445.1 coordinate 937,483,059, forward strand.
TTGTAAGTCCCTGGCAGAGTGCACTACATGTGCCTAGGGCAGGTAGATTAAATGCTACTAGTGGGCCTGCAGCACTGGTTGTGCCACACACCTCAGTAGCCCCTAAACCCTGTCTCAGGCCTGCCATTGCAAGGCCTGTGTGTGCAGTTTCACTGCCACTTCGACTTGGCACTTAAAAGTACTTGCCAAGCCTAGAACTCCCCTTTTACTACATATAAGTCATCCCTAATGTGTGCCCTAGGTAACCCCTAGAGCAGGGTGCTGTGTAGGTAAAAGGCAGGACATGTACCTGTGTAGTTATATGTCCTGGTAGTGTAAAACTCCTAAATTCGTTTTTACACTACTGTGAGGCCTGCTCCTTTCATAGGCTAACATTGGGGCTGCCCTCATACACTGTTGAAGTGGCAGCTGCTGATCTGAAAGGAGCAGGAAGGTCATATTTAGTATGGCCAGAATGGTAATACAAAATCCTGCTGACTGGTGAAGTCGGATTTAATATTACTATTCTAGAAATGCCACTTTTAGAAAGTGAGCATTTCTTTGCACTAAAATCTTGTTGTGCCCTTCAATCCACGTCTGGCTAGGTTTAGTTGACAGCTCCTTGTGCATTCACTCAGACACACCCCAAACACAGGGTACTCAGCCTCACTTGCATACATCTGCATTTTGAATGGGTCTTCCTGGGCTGGGAGGGTGGAGGGCCTGCCCTCACACAAAGGACTGCCACACCCCCTACTGGGACTCTGGCAGACAGGATTGAGCTGAAAGGGAACTTGGTGCATTTCTTAGAGACTCTTTGAAGTCACCCCCACTTCAAAGGCACAATTTAGTATAAAACAGGGCCTCTGCCCTACCTCATCAGACACTTGCTGGAGAAGAAACCTGAACCAGAAACTACATCCTGCCAAGAAGAACTGCCTGGCTGCTCAAAGGACTCACCTGTCTGCTTTCTACAAAGGACTGCTGCCTTGCTGTTGCCCTGCTGCCTTGTTGAACTCTTGTCTGGCTGTGTAAGTGCTCTCCAAGGGCTTGGATAGAGCTTGCCTCCTGTTCCTTGAAGTCTCAGGACCAAAAAGACTTCTTCCTTTCACTTGGACGCTCCGTGCGCCGAAAATGTCGACGCACAGCTTGTTTTGCGGCGAGAAAAACGCCGCACACCGACGCTGATCGACGCGATGCCCTCGGGACGATCGAGACTTCGATGCACAACCTCGCAAGGACAAAGCCGCCCGACTTTCCAGGAGAAATCGACGCGACGCCTACCGTGAGCGCGAAACTTTGACGCACGGCCTCGCAAGGACAACGCCGCCCGACTTCCAAGGAGAAATCGACGCGACGCCTGCCGTGAGATCAAAATTTCGACGCACGGCCTCGCAAGGACAACGCCGCCCGACTTCCAAGGAGAAATCGACGCGACGCCTACCGTGAGATCGAAACTTCGACGCGCAGCCCCGCAGAACGACGCGCAGCCGGAAAACAAGCAGGAGAATCCACGCACAGACCCGGGACATCTGGTAATCCCCGCGACCCACAAAAAGAGACTGCCTGCGCGCCGGAAAACGACGCCCGACTTCCCTGCGTGGAAAAGAACGACGCAAGTCTGTGTGTGCTGAGGAGAAATCGACGCACACACCCCTTTTTCCGCGCATCTCTTCTCCTGTGGCCCTCTGAGGAGATTTCCCACCAGAAACCAGGTACTCTGTGCTTGAAAGACACTTTATAGCTTTTTAAAGACTTAAAGACACTTAATATCACTTTTCAGTGATATCTTTACAAATTTGTATTGCAACTTTGATCGTTTTGACCTACAATTACCCAGATAAATATTCTATATTTTTCTAAACACTGTGTGGTGTATTTTTGTGGTGTTATGCTATGGTCTTGTATGATTTATTGCACAAACGCTTTACACATTGCCTTCTAAGTTGAGCCTGACTGCTCGTGCCAAGCTACCGGAGGGTGATCACAGGCTGATTTTGGATTGTGTGTGACTTACCCTGACTAGAGTGAGGGTTCTTGCTTGGACAGAGGGCAACCTGACTGCCAACCAAAAACCCCATTTCTAACATTGGTGATCAGCGGTGAGGATAGGACTTGTGTTTGTGCAGTGACATACAGTAGCTAAGTATTTCACTACCTACCCACAGTTGAAGGTCAACTTGATTTTTCATCTTTTTTTGCTTTTGGTTCTCTGATGTCCTCCCGGATATACTATTGATATTTGGGACTTTGGATTTTGGTTTTTGCTAGTAAGATCTTATCAGAATGGGATTGCTTACCTACTCACTCTTTGTGCCTACTGACCACCTCACTAAGGCTGACTTAAGGAGGCTTTGCAGAAAATGGGGCCTTCGTGTATCAAGGAAATCTACTAAGATGGAAATGCTACATGCCTACATAGTCTGGGAGGAAGAAAGATGGGCAGAGAGAGAGGCAGAAAAAAACCAAATGACTAAATACCCCTCAGATGAAGAGGGGGACTACTCAAATGAGGAGGATGACTACTCAGATGAGGAAAGAGATCCAGTGAGAGCAGAATGGCTCCGAGCTCGAGAGCGGTGGGTGGAAGAACTAGATGAGTTTCTTGAAAGGGCTGAGGCAGCGAGTCTCTTAGCCCTGGAGGAAGAAAAGATTGCAGCACAAGAACTGAGCTGTAAAGAGCTGAAACTGGAGGCCGGAAGGGCTGAGTCCAGTTCAGATGGTGGCAGCAAAAATCTTGCATCTAGTACTGCTGAAGAAGGGCACAAGCCCAGAGATGTGGTGCCCAACTTGAAGAAGGGAGTTGACACACCCCAGGCAGTTCAAGGGTATGAGGTAGTTCCCGTTATGCACAGGGTCCCTGAGAAGGATTGGGGAACTGGCACAGGGAGTCATATTCCTACTGGGGGGAGGGACACTTTACTGACTCTAGCAGAGAGTGACAGAGAAAAGGGTTCCCCCCTGGTGGACGTCCTGGATATAGAGTGTAGAGACATCCCAGAAGAGTATGGGTTGAGTGTCAGGGACAGACAGATACTGTCTCACCAGTCTCAGGAGGGTGAAGTAGAGTGCTTTTCCAAGGTTGAGTTACTGGGTGGTTGGGTGAAGGGTACTGTGGTTAATACATGTGAAGGGCAGAGTGATGTAATTGCTGGAGAGCATATGTCTGGTCCTTATTTTCCAGAGCTACGCCAACACCAGGTGGAGTGTGAGTTCTCTGACCCCAGGGAACTTACAATGGAGGCAGACTTCTGGGTGAGTACCAGAGAGTCTGAAGAGGCATTTGGGGGTGCTCCTGAAGGGAGTGGTCTAGGTGGTTCCCAACCGAGTGTGGTGGGAGAGGATTGTAGTGTCCCAGGTAGGTCCCAGGTCCTAGAGGGTTCCATGAGGGAACACCAGGAGGGAAGCCTAGCCTGTACCATAGGGCCACCTTTTGAGGGAAGCCCCGCAGTGTCAGAAGAACTTGGGGGGGTGACTGTAGCCAGCATCCCAACAGTTCTGGTGTCTGGCAGTACCCCTCCTAGTGAGGGGGTGCAGAAGTCCAGACATAGGGTTGAGAGGGGGTTGCAGACCCCAGTGGAGGACCTTGAGAGTCAGGGGACAGCTCTGAGAGCAGAGCCCCCCAGGAATGACCCAGGTGAAACCGTTTCTGGTTTGGGGGAAACCCAGACTCTGCAGGATGGGCAGAGGTCGGGAGACCTGCGCCAACCAGACTCTTGTGTGGCCCTTGGGGATGGTGTGTCCCTTGTGGGGGGTGAGAGTGCCCCCCAGGAAGTCCTGGCATGCCAGGCAAAGATTCAACCTCAGGGTGGTGACTCTGGGTTGGATACCCAGGTTCAGAGGTTAAACTCTGACCTGGTGGGAGGTAGATGTGCCTCCCAAGAAGTCCTGCTGTGCCAGGCAATTGTCCAACCTCAGGGTGTTGACTCTGGATTGGATGACCAGGTTCAGAGGTTAAACTCTGACCTGGTGGGGGGTAGGTGTGCCCCCCAGAAAGTCCTGGCGTGCCAGGCAATTGCCCAACCTCAGGGTGGGGACCCTGGGTTGGGGAACCAGGCTCAGAGGTTAAACTCTGACCTGGTGGGAGGTAGGTGTGCCTCCCTGGAAGTCCTGGCCTGCCAGGCAATGGTTCAACCTCAGGGTGGTGACTCTGGGTTGGCTAACCAGGTTCAGGGGATAAGCTCTGACCTGTTGGGGGGTAGGCGTGCCCCCCAGAAAGTCCTGGTGTACCAGGCAGTGGTCCAACCTCAGAGTGCTGACTCTGGGTTGGATAACCGGGTTCAGAGGTTAAACTCTGACCTGGTGGGGGGTAGGTGTGCCCCCCAGAAAGTCCTGGTGTGCCAGGCAATTGTTCAACCTCAGAGTGGTGACTCTGGGTTGGATACCCAGGTTCAGAGGTTAAACTCTGACCTGGTGGGAGGTAGATGTGCCTCCCAAGAAGCCCTGCTGTGCCAGGCAATTGTCCAACCTCAGGGTGTTGACTCTGGGTTGGATGACCAGGTTCAGAGGTTAAACTCTGACCTGGTGGGGGGTAGGTGTGCTCCCCAGAAAGTCCTGGCGTGCCAGGCAATTGCCCAACCTCAGGGTGGTGACCCTGGGTTGGGGAACCAGGCTCAGAGGTTAAACTCTGACCTGGTGGGAGGTAGGTGTGCCTCCCAGAAAGTCCTGGTGCGCCAGGCAATTGTTCAACTTCAGGGTGGTGACTCTGAGTTGAATGGCCCAGTTCAGAGGTTAAACTCTGACCTGGTGGAGGGTCAGTGTGCCCTCCAGGAAGTCCTGGTGTGCCAGGCAATTGTTCAACTTCAGGGTGATGACTCTGAGTTGAATGGCCAAGTTCAGAGGTTAAACTCTGACCTGGTGGAGGGTCAGTGTGCCCTCCAGGAAGTCCTGGCGTGCCAGGCAATTGTTCAACTTCAGGGTGGTGACTCTGAGTTGAATGGTCAGGTGCAGAGGTTAAACTCTGACCTGGTGGAGGGTCAGTGTGCCCTCCAGGAAGTCCTGGCGTGCCAGGCAATTGTTCAACTTCAGGGTGGTGACTCTGAGTTGAATGGGCAGGTGCAGAGGTTAAACCCTGACCTGGTGGGGGGTAGGTGTGCCTCCCAGGAAGTCCTGGTTTGCCAGGCAGTGATCCAGTCTGAGGGTACAGACCCTGGGCTGGAAGACCAGGTTCAGGGTGTCCCCCCGGACCTGGAGGGAGGGGCTACTGATAACAGTGCCCCTACCATGTTGTCTTCTGAGGAGGCCACTCCTAGTTGGAGGGTGCTGGACCCCAGAAGGGAGGGCAGGGGGAGGGAAGGCTCACCCCGGGCCCTAGTCCAACCTGAAGGTACAGGCCCCAGGTTGGAGGGCCAGTTGCAGGTTAACAGCCCTGCACTGGTGGAGGAATGGTACAGGGTGACTTCTGTAAGCACCCTGACCATGTTGGACTCTGGGGGTACCGCTCCAGGAGGGAGGGTACAAAGCCCCAGAGGGGAGGACCAGGTTCAGGCTGTCATCCCTGACCTGGTGGAAGGGAGAGTGGTTAAAGGGTGCCCAGCACCTGGGGCTACCGCCCCCCACTCTCCACAGCCACAGTGGTTGGAGAGCTTTGAGAGGCCTGGGGCCTGGCTCTCATCCCTGGCAGCTGTCAGTAATCACTGCGGCTTGCTGTCCGGGTGGACAGAGTTATCCCTGGGGAGGGGACAAGTGTCACACCCCAGGGGTAGAGTGGGCAACACACCTGTGTTGGTCATGGTGGTACTATCCTGCTCCTGGGATACATCTGTGAGCAAAGTAAGGTTAGGTGCTGCACAGATGGGATCCGCAGGTAAGGAGAAAGGTTCCCCATGGGTTGGCTTAGTGGGCCCTGAGAGTATGGACAGAGTGATCCAATTGGAGTCAGGAAGGCGAAGAACTGGAGCATGCCCCTGCTGTTGTGGGCCTGGGTCCTTGTTCTGTCGCCTCAAACAGGGAAGTACATCAGGATAGTGATTGTTCTCCCCTGGCTTTAGGCTGGTAGGGGGTCATGTTGGACCTGGCTTTTTGACAGGGACATCCCCAAACTTTTTGCCTCCTTCCTCCTATTTTTTCTGACCTGTTGTTGTTGGCTTTTGACCTCTGGGCACTTTACCACTGCTAACCAGTGCTAAAGTGCATATGCTCTCTGTGTAAATTGTACTACTGATTGGTTTATCCATGATTGACTATTTAATTTACTTGTAAGTCCCTGGCAGAGTGCACTACATGTGCCTAGGGCAGGTAGATTAAATGCTACTAGTGGGCCTGCAGCACTGGTTGTGCCACACACCTCAGTAGCCCCTTAACCCTGTCTCAGGCCTGCCATTGCAAGGCCTGGGTGTGCAGTTTCACTGCCACTTCGACTTGGCACTTAAAAGTACTTGCCAAGCCTAGAACTCCCCTTTTACTACATATAAGTCATCCCTAATGTGTGCCCTAGGTAACCCCTAGAGCAGGGTGCTGTGTAGGTAAAAGGCAGGACATGTACCTGTGTAGTTATATGTCCTGGTAGTGTAAAACTCCTAAATTCGTTTTTACACTACTGTGAGGCCTGCTCCTTTCATAGGCTAACATTGGGGCTGCCCTCATACACTGTTGAAGTGGCAGCTGCTGATCTGAAAGGAGCAGGAAGGTCATATTTAGTATGGCCAGAATGGTAATACAAAATCCTGCTGACTGGTGAAGTCGGATTTAATATTACTATTCTAGAAATGCCACTTTTAGAAAGTGAGCATTTCTTTGCACTAAAATCTTGTTGTGCCCTTCAATCCACGTCTGGCTAGGTTTAGTTGACAGCTCCTTGTGCATTCACTCAGACACACCCCAAACACAGGGTACTCAGCCTCACTTGCATACATCTGCATTTTGAATGGGTCTTCCTGGGCTGGGAGGGTGGAGGGCCTGCCCTCACACAAAGGACTGCCACACCCCCTACTGGGACTCTGGCAGACAGGATTGAGCTGAAAGGGAACTTGGTGCATTTCTTAGAGACTCTTTGAAGTCACCCCCACTTCAAAGGCACATTTTAGTATAAAACAGGGCCTCTGCCCTACCTCATCAGACACTTGCTGGAGAAGAAACCTGAACCAGAAACTACATCCTGCCAAGAAGAACTGCCTGGCTGCTCAAAGGACTCACCTGTCTGCTTTCTACAAAGGACTGCTGCCTTGCTGTTGCCCTGCTGCCTTGCTGAACTCTTGTCTGGCTGTGTAAGTGCTCTCCAAGGGCTTGGATAGAGCTTGCCTCCTGTTCCTTGAAGTCTCAGGACCAAAAAGACTTCTTCCTTTCACTTGGACGCTCCGTGCGCCGAAAATTTCGACGCACAGCTTGTTTCGCGGCGAGAAAAACGCCGCACACCGACGCTGATCGACGCGACGCCCTCGGGACGATCGAGACTTCGACGCACAACCTCGCAAGAACAAAGCCGCCCGACTTTCCAGGAGAAATCGACGCGACGCCTACCGTGAGCGCGAAACTTTGACGCACGGCCTCGCAAGGACAACGCCGCCCGACTTCCAAGGAGAAATCGACGAGACGCCTGCCGTGAGACCAAAATTTCGACGCATGGCCTCGCAAGGACAACGCCGCCCGACTTCCAAGGAGAAATCGACGCGACGCCTACCGTGAGATCGAAACTTCGACGCGCAGCCCCGCAGAACGACACGCAGCCGGAAAACAAGCAGGAGAATCCACGCACAGACCCGGGACATCTGGTAATCCCCGCGACCCACAAAAAGAGACTGCCTGCGCGCCGGAAAACGACGCCCGACTTCCCCGCGTGGAAAAGAACGACGCAAGTCTGTGTGTGCTGAGGAGAAATCGACGCACACACCCCTTTTTCCGCGCATCTCTTCTCCTGTGGCCCTCTGAGGAGATTTCCCACCAGAAACCAGGTACTCTGTGCTTGAAAGACACTTTATAACTTTTTAAAGACTTAAAGACACTTAATATCACTTTTCAGTGATATCTTTACAAATTCGTATTGCAACTCTGATCGTTTTGACCTACAATTACCCCGATAAATATTCTATATTTTTCTAAACACTGTGTGGTGTATTTTTGTGGTGTTATGCTATGGTGTTGTATGATTTATTGCACAAACGCTTACATATTGCCTTCTAAGTTAAGCCTGACTGCTCGTGCCAAGCTACCGGAGGGTGAGCACAGGCTGATTTTGGATTGTGTGTGACTTACCCTGACTAGAGTGAGGGTTCTTGCTTGGACAGAGGGCAACCTGACTGCCAACCAAAAACCCCATTTCTAACACATATATACACTGAATGAAGAAAATTTATAGTAATTGCGTGTTGCATAATTGTAAACACATATGGGAATTATACAGGTGGGAATTAGGAATACAATCCCTGCAGTAACTTTATATTAACAGATGTTTCCCTCGGTGGTGTGTTTACCTGTTTATTTTGCACTCCTACGTTTGTCTCATGGATGAAAAATCAATTCTAGTGTTAATTGTCTGAATTTGTTCAGAAACATTACTGAGCGTGACCTCTAAGTCTTGCTGGTGCGTGTAGGTCATAAAGGTTTTCATATATGGCACCACCAGCTGTACCTATTGTTCAGACAATGGACAGCACACAACAGGCACATCGGTTTCACTCGATGGAAGCACTTGCTGGAAAAAGGTTGGCAGCAAGTGATGTTGGATTGTTGTGAGTTTATTCAAAGCAGTGCAATTAGTGGGTTACTGACTACTGTAAATTTAGACTATAAAAACGTTCACAGCCAACAACTGAAAAAACAACAAATGATAATCTGTCTGACACATCGATAGAGCAGGTATTTTTCGCCTTCGCTGCCCCTGTTTACCCCACAGTGATGAATGCAACTCTGGAAAGAATGAAGGTTCTGCGCATCAGTAGAATAGCTACAGGATCACAAACATTGTACTCAAAAGAATGTCTTGTATCAGTAATATCTGTGCTGTCTGCTACTGGGAGCACTTTTGCTAGTTCTATTCCAGACATCTGCTGTTCATTGCTGCATATCAGTAAAGTAATGTTTAATTTGAGGCAAAGGATACATCTTAGTAGAGTGTTTTACTTGTTGCAGCTGAAATCAGTAAAATTGAAGGAAGAAAATCAAGGCTAAACCATGTGAAACCTATTGCTTTGCAAATGCTTGTTATACCTTTGAGATTCTCAACCGGACACCGAAGTAAGAGCCCTCCCTCGTGTGCATGCACTGTGGCCCCTAGCGGAGGGCTCATTCCATCACATGCACGAGGACAATGGAACTCGCTGGGCTTCTGAGGAAACCAAACAACAATGGCTCATTCGCCCTTTGGATATATGAACTCACCTACTCGCTGAATCAGACCGAAGCCAATCAGGTTAGTGATGGGCAGTAAACTTTCAAGAACTACATAGTGCGCACTGGAAATGCTAATTTAAGGCATGGTTGTAGGTACTGATTTCAGATGAGCGGTATCTTATATATATAAGTGGCGAGCTGCAGCAGAGGTATTCTATCCCATTAGACAGTGGTGAATGGTTGTTTAACATTGCAACTTCAAAGCTGCTTCAAACAGGAAATGTAGCAGATTTTTTTTGACATATCTAAAGTAATTACTGCACACAGTAGTACAGAGTAACATAACAGAAAGCAAAATAACAACACAAAGATCATAGCAGACATCAACACAGTAATCACAGTGCAGCACAAAAATAAGGACAAAAACACAACTGCACAAAAAACAACACAAAACCAAGATAACAAAATACAAAACATTTTTACGTGTACAATTATTCTTGGCAGACATTACCACCTCCACAAATGTGCTTTTAGAATACGGTGGTAAAAGGTCTAAGCACTTGTTACTACCTTATTTACCACTACAGATATTTAATAGTGCCAGCAAAAAAAATATTCTGTGATATGGCCCCTGGTCTTGAATACTTGTAAATCTAAATTTTACCTTGCCTCCAAAATCAATGCCAGGCAGAGGTGACTGCTGCAGGCTTCTAACTATTCCACCTGGCAGGACTAAATGCACACTGCAAAGATGGAGTTTTGTGCTACTGCAGTATCTCTATGAAAAAGAAGAGTAAATAATATGTGGAGCTGTATTAGTCACAGCTTGGCGTTCGAGCTAAATAGCTTGCAACTGAAGATACAGCAGCTTTTCCAAGCCTTTGTTACATAAGGATGTGGGAGGAATGGCTTTATTAAAAAATAATTGCAAATTAGGAAGAGTAAAGCTTTGTCAGTGAGTAGCAAAAACCTTTTAAATTATGCATTTATAGGGTTTGTTTCGTCAGTGCGAAGCACCACAGTTCACAACACGATAACACTGTGGCGTGTTTTGCAACTGTACAACAACAAACAAATCCAAACAAAAATAAGACTGAAACCCAATGTAGTGTATTTTCTGCTCAGTATCTATGCAAAAGTATGGATAATCCAGTGTGTTTTGACAAACGGGCAAGAAAAACTAAGAACAACTTATTTAACTTTGGTAACGCTCCCTCTGGTGGGTACTCTATCTAACCATAGATTCATCATCGTAGAATATCCCCTAGACACCAGACTAAATCCATATATTTTTTAGTCATGGTCCCACGTGCTGATAGGTGGTGTTGGGCGCCTCTGCACGTACTTCATCCTGTGCCAGAAGCGATGGCGCAGAGCACCTATAAGCACCACGCCTCTGGCATGATTTTTGCCTATTCCTTTTCCACCCCAGTGTGAACAATTGTTGATAGCAGTGTGATGAACGCTAATTGGGGACATTTTAAGATGTTAAAAAGAAGTGATTCAAATGATTGGGAAGATTGGGAAGGAGGGAAAGCAGTAAAGAATCTGCGGCTAGATTATGAAACAGAAAGAAGTTTGCTAAAAGTATCTTCCGCTGATGGATACTTCTAATTGCAATTCTTCATCTTAGAATAAATACTAAATCAATCTTGCCCAAACATGGAGGGTCTGTGGACATGGGCTCAGACCAAAACTTCATGCAGACCCAAGCAGGCGACTAGTCCTTCCCACCTAACCTGGCAGTCAAGGCAATAGTAAATGTCTGGCTAAACTCCCATGTTGCAGCCTGGCAGATATCAAGGACAAGAACCCCTCAAACCAGCATAGTGGGAGCAACATTAGCCTTAGTGGATTGGACTCTTCCAGTGTCTCCTTCTTGGCCAGTGCATAGCAGATCTTAATAAAGGAGACTAGACACCCCAACTGGGTCCACGTCTGCAAAGCTGTCTCATTTTTCACACTGGAGAACCCCACAAAAAGTTGATTGCCCAATCAGTGGTACTTGGTGCAACATATGTAAAATATCAAAGGTCTTTTGGGGTTTGACTGAAGTAACCTCTCCTTCTCTTTTCAATAGTTAAGGGGAGCAAATATCACTGGTATAGAGATCGATTGCCCAATGTGGAAAAAAGTCACTACTTTCAGTAACAGGTCGTCTGAGTTCTCCCCAATTTCTCTGAAAAAAAGGTGGTGGTGTAGGGTTGAAGAACTGAAAGCTCCGGCAGTCCACTCACACAACAAGATGATGTAGTCAGAATGAGGAAGGCAGTCTTCAAGATCAGGCGATGCAGTGGGCTGCTACACCAATTCTCAAAAGGCGAACCTATAAGGAATGTCAACACCAAATTAAGGTTCTGTGTGGCATCACAAACAGTTTGGGAGAGTACTTGTATATCAAACCTTTAATAAATCTCATCACACCAGGTGATTTAAACAAGGACAGTCAGCCAGACTGTTGGAATTTGCCCTTTTGCAGGGTCATCCCCAATCTTTTTGCCTCCTTCCGCCTATTTTTTCTGACCTGTTTTTGTTGGATTTAGAACTCTGACCACTTTACCACTGCTAACCAGTGCTAAAGTGCATATGCTCTCCGTGTAAGTTGTATGTAATTGGTTCATCCATGATTGGCATATTTGATTTACTCGTTAAGTCTCTAGTAAAGTGCACTAGAGGTGCCCAGTAGAAATGATACTAGTGGGCCTGCAGCACTGGTTGTGCCACCCACTTTAGTAGCTCTGTAAACATGGCTCAGACCTGCCACTGCAGTGTCTGTATGTGCAGTTTTAAACTGTAAATTTGACTTTGCAAGTGTACCCACTTGCTAGGCCTAAACCTTCCCTTTTCTTACATGTAAGGCACCCCTCAGGTAGGACCTAGGTAGCCCCAAGGGCAGGGTGCAGTGTATGGTTAAGGTAGGACATAAGGGCCTTATTACAACTTCAGCGGAGGGGATTTCTCCATCCTAAATGTGACGAATATCCCGTCCGCCGTATTATGAGTTTCATAGGATATAATGGACTCGTAATTCGACGGGCGGGATATCCGTCACATTTAGGATGGAGTAATCCCCTCCGCCCAAGTTGTAATAAGGCCCATAGTAATGTGTTTTATATGCAGTGACAGTGAAATACTGCTAAAATAGTTTTTCACTGTTGCAAGGCCTGTCTCTCTCATAGGTTAACATGAGGGCCACCTTTAAATATGATTAAAGTGTAGATTCCCTTTGGGAGCGGATAGAGATGTGGAGTTGGGGGTCTCTGAGCTCACAATTCAAAAATACATCTTTTAGTGAAGTTGATTTTAAGATTGTGTGTTTGAAAATGCCACTTTTAGAAAGTGAGCATTTTCTTGCTTATACCATTTCTGTCACTCTGCCTGTTTGTGGATTCCCTGTCTGGGTCAGGTTGACAGTTGGGCTGGTTGCACCTCACACTAGACATTGACACAAAATGAGCTGGGGTGTAGTCTGCATTTCCTGATGAGCCATCTTTGCTAGGAGGGGGGGGAGGAGCGGTCACTCACACCTGAAAGGGCTGTCCCTGCCCTCACACAATGCAGTCTCCAATCCCCTGGTGAGTGTCTGGGACCTGGCCTGGGTAAGGCAGGATTTCTTCACAATCAAGAGAGACTTTACTTTGAAGCAGGCCTACTTCAAAGGATAAATTGGGTATAAGAAGGGCACCCAAAACCACAGACTTTAGAAAACTTCTGGAAACCAAGAGGAACCTCTGCCTGGAGAAGAGCTGAAGAGCTGAGGAAGAAAAGCTGCCCTGCCTGTGACTGTGCTTTGTGGAGCTATCCTGCAGCTGCTGCTTCTGCCAGAGTAAGAGGGCAAAGACTGGACTTTGTGTGCCTTCCTTCTTGTGAAGATCTCCAAGGGCTTAATTTAGAGCTTGCCTCCTGTTGTTTGAAGTCTCAGGGACAGGAAAGGCTTCTCTCTGCCAGCACCTGGAGTCTCTGGAGAGACTCCTACTCTGCCCTGTGGTGCCCATCCAGTTCCTGGGACCCTGAAAGGAGAAGCTGGCAGCCTAAGAGGAAGAAATCCACGCACAGAACACCGTGCAGGGAAAAGATTAACGTGACTCCGATCAGCAGCTGAAAAATCGACGCACCGCCGGCTTCGCAGCTGAAAATGGATGCTCGCCTGCATTGCGACCAGAAGATCGGCGCAGGGAGCTGGGGAAACGACGCGCATCATCGCTGACGGAGGCTGGTGAGATCACAACCTGTGCTGTGGGGTTTTCAGATCATTGTGCGGCTGGATTTCTGACGCAAGTACCACTGGGCATGTAAAAACAATGCAAGGTCTGCCCAGAACCGAGAGAGCTGACCGGATCGACGCATCGCTCTCCTGCAGAGAGAAGAAACTACGCGACCAAACCCGACGAAAGGAGAAACAACGCAAGGTCTGGCTCGTGAGTGGAATCGACGCATCACAAGCCCTTTTTGACGCACACTCACCCAAGCGGGGTTATTTTTGACACACCCAAGGTACATTTTCATGCTAACAGTGTGTGTTTATAACTACATGAAGGCTCTTTTTGCTTTTTAATTGATAAGTTGAATTGTGTATTGTGGATTTTTGTCATTTTGGTCTAAATATTTCCTATTTTTCTAAACCTGTGTTTAGGGGTAAGCAGGGGTTAGCTGAGGGTGATTCTCTTTTAGCCTGACTAGACTGAGGGTCCTTGCTTGGACAGGGGGTAACCTGACTACCAACAAAAGACCCCATTTCTAACACCCCCCACAAACTAAAGGATCTTATCCCAATGACAAGCAAAATGACATTTGATTATTTTGGGTTTTGATTATACTTTTGGGCCTAGAGAGCTGGGCTAACTCTCAATATCGTCCCACTTGGAATGGTGAGCAGCTGCACTTTTTGGACTTTGTGATGCTGCAACCTAGAAAAATCTGAAAACTAAACATCTGGGTGAGTCCAGGGTGGTGTGCTTCACATGCCCCCACACCATTTTCTTACCCACAATACCCTGCAAACCTCCAACTTTGCTTGAAATCACGCATTTTCCCTATGTTTTCATGATGGAACCTTCCAGAATCCACAGAAATCCACAAAATTCCTATCAAAACCATTTTTTTTCAAACTGCCCTTTTGGACCCGCTTTGGTTCCCTCTCAATTGTGACATGTTTTTTGGCCATTCCCTGTCACAGCACTAGGCCCACCTACACCGTTTTGTAATAGATAATTTTGATGTCTCCATGTTGTGTTTTGGACCATTCCCTGTCGCAGGCAATTCCTGTCACAGGCACTAGCCCTACCCACACAAGTGAGGGCCCATTTTTATAGGGAGATGTAGGGAAATGCTGGGTGGAAGGAAGTTTGTGGCTTCCCTCAAATTCAAGAACTTTCCATCACCGAAATGTGAGGGAAAAGTGTTTTTTTTTTTGCCAAAAATTGAGGTTTACAAAGGATTCTGGGTAACAGAACCTGGTGAGAGGCCCACAAGTCACTCCATCCTGGATTCCCTGAGGTGTTTATTTTTTTTAAATGCACAGGTTTGCTAGGTTCCCTAGGTGCTGGCTGAACTAAGGCCAAAATCCACAGATAGGCACTTTCCAAAAAACACGTCAGATTTCAAGGCAAAAATGTGATGTGTCCATATTGCGTTTCCTATTGCGGGCACTGGGCCTGCCCACACAAGTGAGGTATCATTTTTATCAGGAGACGTGGGGGAGCATATATTCACATGCTAGTATGGGAACCCCAGAATTCAGAGATATGCAAATAACCACTGTTTCTCAGCGCCTTATCTTTTGCCCATTTTGTAAATACAATGGGTTTCCTTGATACCTATTTTTCATTCTTTATATTTCACCAAATGTATTGCTGTATACCCGGTATAGAATGAAAACCCATTCCAAGGTGCAGCTCATTTATTGGCTCTGGGTACCAAGGGTTCTTGATGAACGTACAAGCCCAATATATCCCCGGACCCAGAAGAATCTAAAAACGTAATGGTATATGGCAAAAAGTTACAGAAGAAACGGGGACAGAAATGGCTCTTTTTTCAAATCAATTTCAATATTTTTTTAATTCAGCAATTACTTTCTGTAGGAAAACCTTGAAGGATCTACACAAATGACCCCTTGCTGAATTCAGAATTTTGTCTACTTTTCAGAAATGTTTAGCTGTCTGGGATCTACCATTGGCTTTACACCCATTTCTGTCACTAACTTGAAGGAGGCTGAAAGCACAAACAAGCATTTGCAATGCAACGGGTCTCGCGTTTGCTCATGTTAGAGCTGATAGCGTTGTAAACTCATAACCCGACTTTTCACATATCGGCTAAAGTGCATTTATGCACGTAACATGAAAAAGTGCAATTAACTATGTAAAGCGCTCGATTTCTGCCAAGTGAAATCGCGCTAGTAAATTAGAGAAAAAGTAGTCCACGAGCCGGACAGAAAACAGCGAGCCTCGCATGTTTTCTGTACTTGGTCGATGCGCTCGAGGAGGGCTAGCCACCGGAAAAGGCATGACCTATGCATGCCTTAGACTAATGAAAGCAAGCAGATTTTAATAGGCAAGCACACGAACCAATGAAAAACACGGACATGACGTCAACAGGGCTCCGAGCCCTTTTCTAAACACTAAAGCGTCTCGCTGCGATACGCATGCGCGAGCGCATGCCACGCAGGCTCGACCCTAAAAATAGTAAAAATGGGGTATGTCCCAGTAAAATGCCAGAATTGAGTTGAAAAATGTGGTTGTCTGATTCAAGTCTGCTTGTTCCTGAAAGCTAAGAAGATGATGATTTTAGCACCACAAACCCTTTGATTATGCCATTTTCGGGGGAAAAAAACACATGCTTCCTTCAGGAGCACATTTTTCCAATTTTTCTAAAAACAATGACATTTTTATTGTATTTTGGCTAATTTCTTGGTCTCCTTTAGGGAAACCCACAAACTCTGGGTACCCTTAGAATCCCTAGGATGTTGGAAGAAAAGGACGCAAAGTTGGTGTGGATAGCTTATGTGGACAAAAAGCGTAAACTACCCCAAATAGGCAAAAAAGACTCCGCACCCGAGGGGGAAAAGGCCTGGCAGCGAAGGTGTTAATGTCTTCATTTTTAAATTAAATGTATTAAGAAAATTGTATGATTTTTTTTTTTTTTTTTTAAGTGTACATATACATATGTTAGTGTGTATATAAATATATATTTATATGGATATAATTATTGAAAACTCATCATCAAAATACACTGATTGGTTTATTAAAAAAACATAAAAGCAGAATTATATACAAAAACAATTAATACTTTAAAATTTCAGGTTACCATACAAAACACTTCCTTTTACCTTATGTTAATGTCATATATATTAACATTTTTAAATTATTACTTTAAAGTCTATATATATTCAAAATAAACAACAATTCTATCTGTTTTTGGATGCTACCTACTCCTGAGATATTTTTGATCCAATGTTTTGTCATTTAAATTTTAGGTTTACAAATACAATGTTGTGGTAAAAGATAGTTTTGACATGATATAATTGTCAAAATTTTTACCACAATATTGCATCAGTGAACTGACTGGTGATGGTCCCCAACTGACTGTGACGAGCCTGCCTTAAACAGCCAGTCATCGAGACGGGGTAAACTTGCATCCCTGACCTCCAAAGATGGGCAGCCACCGCCGCCATCACTTTTGTGAACACTTGAGGGCCTAAAGGGGAGCATGACAAGCTGAAAATGTTATAACAATACCTTGAACCACAGGCAACATATGTGGGACTGTAGGGTAGGTATATGAAATTATGCGTCCTGCAGGTCCAAGGCCACAATCCTACTGCACAGATCCAGGGCAGAAGGGAGCATTTTGAATTTGTCTCTCAGAGGGTGAAAATCTAAGATAGTCCAAAGCCTTTCATCCTTCGTTGGCACGAGGAAACAGTGGACATAACAACCTGAGCCCATTTCTGAGTCTCAAACCCTTTTAGAGAGTAAGTCTTGCACCTCTGACATTAGAATGGACAAGTACTCCTCTGATAGCTGTTCTCATGTGGGAGAAACATTCTATAGGGCGAAAATAAGGTTAAGGTATAGCCATGCTGCAAGATTTGGAAGACCCTTCTGCCGAAAATGATGGCTCGCCGCACTGGAAGATGTAACTAAACTGGAAGAAAGTGCTGGATTCTGCCTCCCACAGTGTGGTTGTGCCTCTCTAATAGCAGCTAAAACAGCTTGGAAGCTGTTGCCACATGGAAAGGGGATTGATGCCCATGGTGACTTGCCTGCCAGATACACTCCGCCAGGCATGAAAGGACTGGGGTGACTGCAGAACAGGCTGGGGTGACTGCCATTGTCTGTACACAAACCCTCCTGCAGTAGCCTCAAAAGTTCTTGAACTGGTGAGTAAACTGTTTAGCAGGGGTCGAAAGACCCAGAGAACGTGCTGTGGCCCCAATCTCCTTAAAGTGTTCTATGGCAGAATCACCTTTTTCTCCAAATAGACATGAGCCAGCAAAAGGCAAATCCATAAGGGAGGCATGTACATCTCCTGAAAAACTTGTGGATGGCATCCTGGCGTTGTTACATTTTGGCAGTCTTGGATGGACTGAGCCAAGGTGTCCCTAGGTTCTTCTGGAACCACAATCACGATCTCACTGGCCATATCCCAGAAGGCATGAGCAAACTGGGGCAATAAATAAACAGCACTGATCAACCTCAATGTGAATTTGCTGATGGAAAAATGTTACTGAATGCCTAAATCCTCCTCAACTATCTGTCTGTACATTGGGGAAGTAATTGGGGTCCAACTTGCTGATGGAAGCGTGGACCACCAGACTCTCTGGAAAAGGATGCGCTGTAAAAAAATCAGGATCACCAGGGGGTAGACCAACTAGCCTTTATGGTGTCAGTGAGGGCTTCATTGAATGGAAGCAAGGGCTCAAGTGAGGCTGACCCAGGTTCTAAAAGTTCTGTGAGGGCATTTGTCTTGACTTCAATGGAAAGCAGTTGTGGGTCCAGGACCTCAGCCACTCATCAAATTACCACAGTTAAGTAGGTAGCCTCACTTGTTGGGAGCCCTAAAGGGGAATTCAACCCTGTATCAAGAGAGTATAAAGCCCACTGGTCTCCTGTAAGTCTATGTGAATGCTGATATGATCATAATGTAGTGTAAATCATGCCCTTTCTGACCATTGTCATCTCAGAGTGGTGGCAAGCTCTTATTAGAGGCAGAACCAAAAAGACAATGGAGCCTCTGAGGGTACCTTTGCTGTAGTGGAAATGTAGGATCAGACTCAGGTAGTGTGAGGATGGGGAGTGCTGTAGCATATTCAGAGCGCAAACTCAGTTGGGGTTGAGCCAACACCAGATTGGGGTCAGACATTGATGTGAGTAGCAGACTCTCCTCTGACATTGGCACCAAAGTCGATAGAGGAGTTACTGATGTGGATCTCGAAGCTGGTGTGTAAATCTGAACCAAAGTCAGTTCTGAACCTGAGATGGGTCTAAGTGGTTGAGACAGTGGTAAAGATGGAATCACCATATATCAGACAACAATGATTCACTGTAGTCTAATTTTTTTAACATCTATTTTCTGTAGATGTCAATGCTATCCGCTAGTAAATAAATAAATCACAAAAATAATATATATACAAAGTATGCCATCATATAGTAACTTCAATAAAAGATTCCATGTCCAACTATGCCACAAAAACAATACAATTGTATTTTTTTCAAAATTACAATGTTTATGGGCAATCCAGTGCTCATGTATATGAAGAATGTGGCAATGTTGGTTACAAGTGCAAAGAGTGCATCACTAATAAGAATAAAAATATGTATGACTCTTGATTCTAGGCTTGGGGTCAATAGATAGGGTCTATATACGTCTGTAGTTGATGGCGTTTCAACCCCTGTTTATTGGGAGGTCATCATCAGGACAGAAGGGTGAGTACCATATATATTGCTTGGGTCAGTTTGCTGAGAGGAAAGAATCAATCCAAGGATGCATTCACCAGCATAATCTAACTGAGGGCTCATGCCACAGCACGGCCTCTTTAAAAGGCCTTAGCCTGATGGCCCAGGGAACATGGGGTGTATCGGGACTTACTCCTCATTCAGAGATTGGGAGCAAGGTTGATCAGCACCTTTATACCCTCGTGACTTCTCTCTCGATAGAGAGTGGCATGATGGGGTTGAGTCCCGCTTTGCTTTCTTATGCTTCTGCTTCGCATTCGACTTACCAGAGGGCTTCAACCACAAGATGACTTCTCGCTGGATTGGCCTCAGGCCTGTTACTTCTTCCTCTGTTTCAGTAACATACAGCTTCACGGTTCCAGGATGCCTTCGGGTGCATGAGGGTGCGCTCATCGCACAACTTGGAGTCGTATCGCAAACCCAAGTACCAAAGGTACACCTTGAGCTAGTCCATGACTGACATCTCTTTTCTGCAATCACTGCATGGTTTGAAGTCTGTAGTTTTAGGAAGGGACATCATTCCCTTATACACTGGATTTCGTTTAGGTAATCATCAAAACACTGATGAAAGCGGGAACAGAGCTCTGATTCCATGTTCAAAGGTGTGCAATGAAAGGAATTAACGTCACAGTGCACGGTGGCACTTATATGTGGCTACGGCCCATAACTTCTGGGGCAGAACAAATCCTACACTGCATCACATGGCACAACCTAAAGGGGTGTGAGACAACTGCCATAAAACGTTTCCAGATCCACTCAGGGGCCTAGGTGACATTCTCAAGGTAAGGAATCTATGGTTAGAAGTTTAGAAGTATCCAGCAGAAAACCAATGTACAGAACATCTACAATGACTGTCCAAGGATCCTGCCCTCCATGTGTCAAAGATGTAGCTTACAAGGCAGGACAAGGTGCCGCAGGTTCATAACTTCATTATGCATTTTTATTATTTTGAGTCTTCATATCCAACAACACTGTTCCATACACATACCTATCAAACACTAAATCATAGTGGGAATGAGTCTGTAGGAGTCCTTTAACTTGAGTAAGTGAAGTTGCAGAGCAGACGATCCAGGTGAACGAAGAAATATGCAGAGCTTCCAGATGAGTCAAAACCAATGAGCCAGTCTTTGCCTCAAAGTAAACAAAATGGCTACACTTCATTCTGGCCATTAAAAGGCAACAATTACACTTGGTAGTGCAGAAAACAACCATCAACATAATTGCTCTGCTTTCATAGTATAGTACAGTTCCAAATACCTACAGATGGCAACACCAGATTGCACCACAAAATGTTGCCTTTCCTTTTAAACAAAAGAGCAGTCATCAAGGGTTGCACACCATACTTTAGCACTGACAGGAGAGAAGAGCCAGACGAGATCTGCATGTGCCAAAGTATATAAGACTGATGAGGTTAGTCTGTTCAGAACCCGGCCACCTCGCCCATCACTCGTTGACTTTAGGCTCGTCTTTGACCCTTACAGTGATCCACTGCCTTTTGGCTAGGTTCACATTATAGAATTGCCATTTATATACATACAGGCATACATAGATATAAAGCTAAGTTGTAGGGCTAGGTAAGTTCTTTGTGGCATGATTAGGTTTATGTCGGCTGAAGATCAGGTACAATTCTGTAATTTGGGTGTCAGAAGTTCACCCAAGCTACTGGAATGATTGAAGAAGAAATAAACCAGTAGAATTAACTAGGCCCCAACAGAAAGCTGTAAATATAAGTAAAAGACTATAACCATGTGCATTCCTTTTTCTGCTAACCAGACCTATACCAATGAACACAGAGTACCGAAAGCTTTTCTGGAGCTGTCCTACACTGCAGAGTCACAAAATCTCTTTTCAGAATATTCAGAAAGGGTGCATTGGCTTTATTGTTTTCAGTGACTTTCTCAGCTATGGGCAGTACTTTTCTGTTTTTCATAAGGGTGGCTGCCAAAGCCCATCAATAACACTGTATCTTTTATGTGAAAAGGACGGAATAACCTAACCACAGTAGATTAAACTAGCTTTAAATCCTTTAACAGTGTGTAATGTGACATTTGGTAATAGTAATACCTGTCATTTCTAACACCTAGAACTGGAAGAATTACTCCATCAAATTAAAAAAAAACTCCAAAGCTCATTCCAGACAATTTCTGTTCTGTAGATCTCCCATTAGCTAAATGTGCACTGTTAGAAATGGGGTCTTTGGTTGACAGTCAGGTTACCCCCTGTCCAAGCAAGGACCCTCACTCTAGGCAGGGTAAAAGAGAATCACCCTCAGCTAACCTCTGCTTACCTCCTTGGTAGCTTGGCAGAGCAGTAGGTTTAACTTCAGAGTGCTAGGCGTAAAGTATTTGTACCAACACACAGAGTAACTTAATGGAAATACTGCAAAATTACACTACAAACAAATAGGTAATATTTATCTAAACAAAACAAGACCAAAACGACACAAATCCGACAAACACAAGTCAAGTTATGAATTTTTAAAGATTAAACTCAAAAATAGCGTTTAGAAACACAAAATGCTTCGATGAGGTGTTAACACGGCATCGTGACGGAGTCGTTCCCAACAAGCCGACACCAGCGGCGCCGGACACCGAGTCGCGTAGACCCTCAAGTACAGTACTTTTGGTGAAGAGTGAAAACAAGTCGATGTGCGAAGTCGGGGATCGCGGAGTCTGTGCGAAACGTTGAATCCACGCACTTCGAGCGGCGTCGGTCAGGACGTGGTACGGCGACTTCCACGGAGTCACAGACTTCAGCGGGGCTGCAGTCGTATCGGGCCTGCGAAGGTCGTCGCGTTCCAGTGAAGATCACAGAGTCGGTTGCAGGCGGCGTCACCGAATTCAGCAGCAGCATCGGTCCGAAGTCGTCGGAGGTCGATTTCCTTGGATTTCCACCAGCTTTCCTTTCAAGGGCCCAGGGACTGGATAGGGCACCACTTGTCAGAGCAGGAGTCTCTCCAGGGACTCCAGGTGCTGGCAGAGAGAAGTATTTGCTGTCCCTGAGACTTCAAACAACAGGAGGCAAGCTCTAAATCAAGCCCTTGGAGATTTCTTCACAAGATGGAAGGTATACAAAGTCCAGTCTTTGCCCTCTTACTCTGGCAGAAGCAGCAACTGCAGGATAGCTCCCCAAAGCACAGTCACAGGCAAGGCAGCACTTCTCCTCACCATTTCTCCAGGCAGAGGTTCCTCTTGATGTCCAGAAGTGATCTAAGGTCTGTGGTTTTGGGTGCCCTTCCTATACCCAATTTCTCCTTTGAAGTAGGCCTACTTCAAAATAAAGTCTCTTTTGAATGTGAAATATTGCCTTTCCCAGGCCAGTCCCCAGACACTCACCAGGGGGTCGGAGACTGCATTGTGTGAGGACAGGCACAGCCCTTTCAGGTGTAAGTGACCACTCCTCCCCTCCCTCCTAGCACAGATGGCTCATCAGGAAATACAGACTACACCCCACCTCCCTTTGTGTCACTGTCTAGTGTGAGGTGCAACCAGCCCAACTGTCAAACTGACCCAGAATGGGACTCCACAAACAGGCAGAGTCACAGAAATGGTATTAGCAAGAAAATGCCCACTTTCTAAATGCGGCATTTTCAAACACACTATCTTAAAATCAACTTTACTAAAAGATCTATTTTTAAATTGTGAGCTCAGAGACCCCAAACTCCACATGTCCATCCGCTCCCAAAGGGAATCTGCACTTTAATCAGATTTAAAGGTAGTCCCATGTTAACCTATGAGAGGGACAGGCCTTGCAACAGTGAAAAAACGAATTTAGCAATATTTCACTGTCCGGACATATAAAACACATTACTATATGTCCTACCTTAACCATACACTGCACCCTGCCCTTGGGGCTACCTAGGGCCTACCTTAGGGGTGTCTTACATGTAAGAAAAGGGAAGGTTTAGGCCTGGCAAGGGGGTACACTTGCCAAGTCGAATTTACAGTTAAAACTGCACACACAGACACTGCAGTGGCAGGTCTGAGACACGATTACAGAGCTACTTATGTGGGTGGCACAACCAGTGCTGCAGGCCCACTAGTAGCATTTGATTTACAGGCCTTGGCACCTCTAGTGCACTTTACTAGGGACTTACGAGTAAACCAAATATGCCAATCATGGATAAACCAATCAACAATACAATTTACACAGAGAGCATATGCACTTTAGAACTGGTTAGCAGTGGTAAAGTGCTCAGAGTTCAAAAACCAACAGCAACAGATCAGAAAAAAGAGGAGGCAGGAGGCGAAAAGATTGGGGATGACCCTGCATAAACTAAAAAGTCCAACATGCACCTTAAACAGAATCAAGGAAAGGGAAAGCCCTGAGTGAGTCCATGAAACAGCAAATTTAACAAGACTAATGCAAAAGTGTCCACTGTTCAAAATCCAGTAGAATCATGGAACGCCAATGGCATCCTCATCACTGACCTCCCGGAACCAGAGGCATTGAGCAAAACAACCTTGGTAAGTCACAATCCAAATGGAGAGAAAACTTTACTGGATTCCTGCACGACTCCTGCTTTATCAAGGGTGTGAGAAGCCTCCATGCACTGAACGCGGACCAGCATGCCCCCAGATTTAGTGCTACATACTTTCCCATGCATGACATGCAATTCTGAGACCAAGCTGATGGGATTGTCTCCTAGCATCTCAATCCACCCTGAATGTGGTTCAACTGAATTACCCAAACACTCTCAACGTTTCAATTGAACTAGTTCGCATTCAATGTCACAGCAGAAAAGGCAGCGTCATCTTCCCAGCCCCTACCATGGCTGCCTACTAAAATTTGTAGATTGCTTCTACATCGAATGCTGCCTGTATTGCAATGGTTGCATCTACTGATGACTTTCGTGTGCTTCAGGCTTCATTTTCGGAAGTTCAATTTTGCAAAAAAATGTGAATTTACACAGCAAAGGCGTTGCTGTTCCAAACCAGCGGTGCTTGTCAAGCTCAATGACGAAACTCACTCTTCAAAGAACTATTGTAACTTTAGTGAACAGATGTGAAAATATAGATATATCGTTACTTTACATCTAAACAGTCTCCCGTGACTTCAAACCAAAGCTGAATTCAGAGCAAATCACAAATAGGGGGTAGCTGAATAATAGAGTATATTCTCTACATTTTTGTTTAAAATGTGAAAGAAGGTTCTTAGTATATAAATTGCACATGTTGCTAACCTGTCCCAGAAAAAGATTTCTGTTGTTTTTTGTGCCACTAGTTCTTTTTATGTTGCTCAAAGACTTTCTTTAAAAAAATTAAAAGTGCAATTCTGTGGCAGGCAAAGCCTCAGACACACAAGAGGATCTCTCCTGCCACAGGTGCATTTTATAACATAAAAAGGGCAGACAAGAAGGACTAAGGGAAAATGGCTTCAGTGTTTACACTATACGGATTATGGGGGTTATTCTAACTTTGGAGGAGTGTTAATCCGTCCCAAAAGTGACGTTAAAGTGACGGATATACCACCAGCCGTATTACGAGTTCCATAGGATATAATGGACTCGTAATACGGCTGGTGGTAAATCCGTCACTTTTCCGTCACTTTTGGGACGGATTAACACCTCCTCCAAAGTTAGAATAACCCCCTAAGTGTTTAGCGAAATGTACGCCACTACATAAGGGCACCTGTGCTCTTCAGCGGCTCCTCTGAAGGCACTGTTAGTTTGCTGAATAGCTGCCATATTTCGTGTGGGCATTCAGCAAACGTTCCGGCCCCAACATCCTGGGAGTTTTCCCCAAGGCATGGGGGGCAATTTAAATATTTTTCTGTTCATAACAGCAAGAAGGAGAAGGGGCTTGTGCCTTGGGCCTCTTGTTGAACAGCAATTTGAAGGCACTTATTGCTACTTTCCATTAGATTGTACTACTGTAAGTTGCATTTCTACTTGCTTGACCATCTCTCAATTTTCCCAGACTTACCTGGAAGATTAGAAGAATATTTTTCGAAAGCATATATTAGTTCTATAGCTTTTCTTGTGTTGAATATTTGAGCAGGTATGCACCTGGAAGAGCTCTTGTGATTTAATAGTGATCCTGGGATACAAGTAGAAGATTTTAATTTAGATGTGGGAGGTTGGTGTTAGTTACTCTAATTACATGGTCACTTAGATAAGGTGGGCCCATTTTACCATTTTACCTTTTATGGTCATTGAGATCTCTCTTTGGAAAACCTCTCAGCTTGGCTAAAGGATACGCACACTCTTTTTGCTTTAACCTTTTACGTGCAGCCTTTGATTCAAGAAAAGAGAATGACAGCAACATTAGTGGTGCTGGCGGTGCTTAATTTGTGAAAGAAAGCGTTTAGGTGCCCGAAGCTGTGCTCTGAAGCCAGCGGCCTGGGCAATTGAATGTCGGCACACAGAATAACAACGCTGGCTGTCTTTAACTCAGTACCAGACACTCCTTGCCTCCTTTTCTCCCACTTAGTTTCCTGCTTTCTCTTTTTGATGGTTTTGCCATCTTCTTCTTTCTAAATCTTTCCGATCTGTGTGTTTCCCCTAATCTCTAAATATTTGATAGGAGAAAAATAAGTGCTGATCCTCAAAAATAAGTGCTAGTATCCCCTGGCATCAACCAATTGCTCAAATTAAGCACTGGGTGTTGGGCAGGTAACACATTTGTGATACATGTTTCAAAAATAGGTGGGAAAGGAGAAAAACGCCCAGTGCAGAGAGCATAATTCTCATAGAAAAGTGTAAGTTACATTTAGATGAGAAAACCAAAATCTTTGTAACGAGAGGAGGTTCCCTCCCTTTGGGAATTGTGAACAAGTGTGAAGTGCAAATGGAAAACTTTGAAAAATCAGGCATACATATATCCGCAATTTAATAAAGTTTAAAAATGGCAAATGGAAATCAGACACTGTAGCTTAAAGAAGATAATAATATTTTGATACTACATATACTTGTCTGAAGGAAGATCCTCAACCAATGAGGTGAGTCAAGGAAGGGGTGAAACAAATGCAAGAATGAAAACAGTTCTGAATTAATACCAAGTGATAGGATGTACTTCTATCAATAAAAAAGTTTCCCTATCTTTACCAAGACACTCCATGATTGGAGCAAGAGCTGGAGAGAAGACTTAAATTAGAACAATCTCGATAACCAAAGTTTTCATGCAGTTAGCATTTTTTTCATTTCAATTACGTTTTTATCTTGAGAGCTAGAGAAACGTAAGGCCTCTGGGACTCCCTACTTATCTGCTTTGAAGGCTACCAGATATTCAGAATGCGACTGCCCTTTGCAGGCTTGGGCCCAGTATTGTATTGGCTTTCAGTTAAGAGCCCTGGCTTGTTTAATACAGTGATTCTTTGTGCGAAACCATCTATTGATTTCCAGATCACCCTCAATACTTGCAAGGTCTGCTGAAGCCCTACTTTCCTGCAAAGTTTTTAAGATTAGAATCTGCAAATCTGTTGTTTGTTCCCTGGTTTTCTACAGTGTGTCATGGGTGCTGTGCTTTCTTGGTTTGAACTGCTAGACAATGGACGCTACCAGAGCCATTCCTTGGCTGTTCCCTTCTTAGGAAAGGTTTGAAAACTCGTCTTTGCATATGTGGCTAATCCACTATTTTCTGTGAACAGTCCCTTCATTTTTCTTTTGATATATTCTCCTAAAAACTTGTAATGCCTCGCCCCGTTGTCCTTGGCATCTGTTTCCTGTGAAGTGTGTGAAATCCAGCTGCACGACCTTACTGGTGTATGTGTGCTTCCTTCTCTGTCTCAAGGACAAGAGCTTGGACAATTCACACATCAAACTCTGTCTTTTTAAAGAATGTGTTGGTTACTCAACTCTGCTTTCCACTTTTTGTACCGCACTGAGACCTCAAGAGGGACACCTGATTGGTGTTTGCTTAGGCTAGGAGGACATATGTAGCTGCAACTTACCTTTATTAATATTTTTAGAGATTTCTGAAAACCAAGCTTAATAAATCTAAAGACAATGGCACAGGGTGTTTCTAGAAAATGCCGAATAGGTGGACTACGAAAGCCATTTTTTCTACATGAATCACAGGCATGCACAACACCTGCCTGGCTCTCAGTCAATTTTCAATTCATTCTATAATACAGAGTGGTGGGCACACATTGAAAATTATAGCCGCACTTGGCGAAGGTCCTGTGTAGCACACTTAGCACCGCCGCATGATAAAAAGTGAGTCGGGTATTGTTTGAGCGGCTCTCACCTAAGGAACTAGTTACACGCACTGCCACTACCCCCGCCAAGACTCTGTCCATATCACATGCATGCAAACGATTACTCATAACTTGGTTCAGACAAGAAAGGTCTCTTGTGAGTGCAAGAGAACCAGTTACACCAGGCTCAAGAATCCCAATGAAAAAAACCTGTGTGGCATTGGGGGATTGGTGAATTTCTTACAGAAAACGTTGCAATTTTCCTCTAAGTCTATCTTTACAAACTGCATCCTGTATCCACTTTTAGTTCTCCATCCAGCAAGGTGAGGACTGAAAATCTAGTTCTTTTAGATATAATTGTGGCACGTTTCTCACGTTGAGGTGCTTCGATTGTGTTCATTTATGACCTAAACACCTTGTTTTTTTAGTATCGATAATAATTTTAAAAAACTGTGGAAAGACAGAAGGGTGGAATGCTTGTTTTGAATATGAACTATGAATGCAGTTGGAAAGCTGTAATATATTTTTCACTTGCCTATGCGATAGGTGTGGAGAATACATACACAAAGTTCAACCAGCTGCACATTGAAGTTTTATTCAACGGCTGAGCGTGGGGTTTCTTTCCACTTCAATATGTGTAGTTCGTACATAAGTACAGATCTTCAAAGGCAGAATTTTTGCACATCTTTGCTTCTTTGGAATCAAGGTAATGATTCACCTTTCCCTGATGCACACTCACAAGGCTGATCATCCCCTGATACATGTTTTTGTAAAAATTGCATTTCATGAGGAACACTCAGAGGACTCCATTGTTGTGTGGAGAATAGTACTGACTAGCTCCCTATTTTGTTCTGATACCATTCACGATGAGTGACAAATAGTGTTGGTCTGTAATATTCTATTATTTTTTCCCATAGGATATATTTTCAAAAGGTAAATTATTTCATAACGATTCCAACCAATGTCAATATTTTTGACTATTTTTTCATTTCCGATATTAGATTTAAATTGTATTTTGCATTGCCATAAGAGGCCAGTGTGATTAAATGTCTTAGTGAGGAAAACATTCCCAGGGACCTCAGAAATAGCCAACTCAATATTTGGAAGGCGACAGGCAGTTTCAGAACTTTAGGGACAACCTGATCACAGGGGGCCAATAGCATCACTTTGGGGTTGGGCGGAGTTTCAGATTTTTGTTTCACATCCAAAGTCATCTCTTCGACTCCAAGACAAAATCCTTTGGGCTCAGATAAGAAAACATTTCTGATGATTAAACGCTTCTAAGGAACGACTTATAAAGGAAGGTAAAAATGTCTTTGTCAAAGTAAAAATTCGCTGGCTAAAGGAAAAACTCTAAGGCCCTACATTATGTTTTTGAAAGAGTAACATCAGTATTACATTGATTTTAGTAGATCACATCTCGCTGGAATACAGCTAAAAGTCATTGCTGTCCGATGAAGTTAGTGCCCTATAGCTGCTTGTTGTGCCTTGGTAATAAGCAGTGCTGAATTTGTAAAAAAAAAAAGAAAAAAAGTGCCAGGGCCAATAACAGTTGGGAAATCTCTGGGCAGGTCATTTCCTTTGTGTGTCTGATTGCTGCTAGAGAAATGCTAAACGGCTGCCAGATGCAACATCATGCACTTCTTTGTGCTTATGTTGTGGGTGCTGAGGTTAAAGGTGGGGCGGGTGTTGCCTGCCCTGAGAAACATCACTTAACTCCCGCTCACTAAAACAGACAGGGTTTTGGAGGGAAATGAGAGGAGTATATTTCAGACATTTAAAATACAATATTCCTGTTTCGGTGGTGTCCTCCATCAGATTTTATGGCAAAATGAAACCATACTTCAATTGTACTTACCCGTGGGTAGTGATGGTGTGTGTGCATGCTTGGATTCTCGTGACAGACTGTGGCAAATACTTTTGTTTCCTCCTACAGTTATGCATCCTATCTCATAACGCCGCCACAATATTCCTAAAAACCCTGCATGAACAGTGACCTTTCCTTAAAACTTCTGATTGTCTACTCCCCTTCCTCTTGATTAAATCTCACTTTCCTTTCCATCCTCTGCAAGCCTCTTCTCTCTCAGCACTGGTTACTCTGAGCCATGTGTGTGTTTTGCCCTAACCACAGTTATTGTATCTGTGCATAGCGGCCACACCTAATTTCAAAGATCATACCCTCTGCTTAAAAGTCATATCCCTCTAGCTCATCTATTAAAACTGCTAATCATTGCATGGACTCACATATTTCACCCCCTCACTAAAGATTAAACGTAACTCCTATTAATTTAATTTAGGGCATATAAACTGTGGAAAAAGCATGGCATGCTTTCCTTAAGAACACGAGACTAATCACGATAACCAAAAAGAACCAAAAACCTACTAAGTCTGAGATCCGGAGCAGCATGCTGCCCATCTAAAGTGGAGCACTGAAGTAATTCTTTCATTCATTGAAATCACCTTGAAATCAGTCAGCACTTAAACCACAAAATACAAAACTATGGAGAAGGGTTGAATATCACAATGTCATGGACAAAGATATTGAATGATATAAATATTGTGTCCTAAATATTATTTACGAACATATTGTACAATTGATCATACATTTTCTATTATAAAGTGCAGTGAGAGAATATTTTGTAAATGGCATTAGGACATATTATTGACAGAAATATTTAGTTCACAGTATTCTAGTACAACACTGGAGAGGGTGAGTGAGGTAATAATCATTAATTATGCAATGAACAATTGGCCGCCAAATAATCTGCCTTAGTGGCTGACATAAAAAAGACTTTGTGAAAGAGTTAATTAAATCCATAATGGGAATTAGGCAAATCTCCAACCAATTGTGCCTCGTTTTTTACACTTTCTCTGTAATACTAAACGAAAATTATGTGGAGTTTATATTGCATAAAATGGACTATGGAGTCAAGAAGCAGATAGAATGTTCACATGCTTGTTTTGTCAAATGTGTACCTTCATTGTTCCTTACACAGAGCAATCTACCCAATAGGTGTAATGTGGTATATCGATACTCCTTAAGAAAATGGATGCTTGACCATCTTGGAACAATGAAAATACAAAAAAGTGATGGATGAATTAAGACTTGAATTAAGACTGCCACTGGTAAATACTCAGGCTCCATCACAGTCTAATACTTTTAAGTCCACCATGCCGTCTTACTCATGAGCCAACCATATACTTCCAGAGCTCGATTACAACCTTGGGAGATGGTATAATCCGTCACAAATGTGACGGATATCCTGTCCGCCATATTACAAGTAACTTTATATCCTATGGATCTTGTAAAACGGTTGGCGGGATATCTGTCATGTTTGTGACAGATTATCCCATCCGCCAAGGTTGTAATTAGGCCCTCAGACCTCACCCTCATCCAATGGAACAGTCCAGCACAAACTGCCAAGCCAGGACCTCTCAGAATGTGAACACATCCAATCCAAGACTAGTTTCAGCCTAATTTGGCCTCTTCATTTGGGTGCAGCTTGGTTCCAATGGCACAGTGATCACGTGACGTACCCCTGGGCATACATTTTGCACTCAGGGCATCACAATGAAGAAACAAAAATGTTCCAGTTTAGGGTGACCTGGCCGAGCAGTTCAGAGTGAACTTTCTATTGAAGCAGGGTCAAGACTGATTTGCAAATGACTGAATCCAAACTAAAGTGTCACAGTGTGCAAAATAACATTGAATTAGAATGTGAATGCAGTCAATTACCAGTAGCTGAGATTAATTTAAGAATTCCACTCCATCCTCCAAAATGAGAAATGTAGCAGTTTTTTGCAACATTGTCCTTATTGTTTGTGGATTGTGGCTGGAAATGAGGCACCAAGTGGTGCCAGCACACTGTAGGAACACAGAAATGTCAGAGATGGATAATGGTCTGTTTTTTAGCTCTCATCTCTAATTGCATCCAAATGAGGGCTCTTCCCACAGATTACAACCCATAGTCCCATCCCACCCTGTTTATGGTAGCTAGACCCTGTACCACTCTCTCCAGCTGTCTTTCTGTGTCACATTCAGTATCACATCTCCAGTCTGTGTCCCCACTCATCCCCTGTCTGTGTCTTTTCTGCTGCTTATCTGTCATGGATCTGACTTCTAAATTCCTCAGCCTGCCCCCTGCCAGGATCAGATTGAACTGTAGGGCAATTAGGCAGTGCCCGATGGTTTGGTGAGACAGATCAGTGTGTGGGCTAGTTTCTGCCAGTTTGCTGGCCTATTTTATGGCCAGGTGGGCTGGTTTTAATATTGATTTTCCTGATGTTACTACAAGCATTGCTTGCAGCAAACAAATGCATGCAGACTTCCATACCTTTCGAAATACCTACACAGCGTGTTATTACAAGTTCAAAACTGACCTGATTTGCAAAGGTGGGCCCCTATTTTGTATATCTGGTTTGCTTAAGAGGGCCACTTATATTTTGGTGCCTGCACTGTTTTATTTAATCCCAGTCTGACCATGACCTGCCTGTATCTCATTCCACACTTTTTCCTCCATGTGTGTCCTTTCAGTATTCTGGGGTGATAAGTCTCTCAAGTGGAATCTTCATGTGTAACTGTTGTTTTCCCTAGCAGCAGTTTTTAATTTGAGCCTGTGGTTTCCAACACTGGCACTTATGACAGCTGCCACCTGGTGGCAATGTTTGTGTAATTTAAAGATGAGAAGAAAAACAGTTATTTATTAATTCAACATACATTAAAACAACTAATACTTGCCACCCAAGTCATTCTCATAGCTTTGGGGGCCTCAAACAGTCTTAATTGTCACACTTGTACAAAGTGATGGTATTAGTCGTGTAAGTACTGTCATTGGCAGTGCTGACAGTGGCAAGTGTGATGTAAGCTGTGGTGGCCTCCTGACGAGGCCCTGGCACTTATTGTTTTTTACATGTTAAGCACTGCCTAGCAGCATGCATCGCATACTTGTTGATGGTGAAACTACCTTAGTGGGTTTGAAAGCTACAAAAGAGCTCTCATGTAATTTGCAAGTTGTAAACCACACAGTCAGCAATTTCATCCTGTCTTAGTTTTGGGATCGCTAACATGGATACATTGACAAAATGGACCTGTTAACCTGGATACCATTGACTTGGGTAATAGTAACAAACCTTAAAGCTACACTGTAAAGCAACTAGTGGTAGAAACACATAAACGCTAAATGTAATATCACTCTTTAGCCCTCCAATTGGTCTCGGAATGTACTTATATAGGGCAGTAGCAGGTTAAAATAGCCGCCATATCGACTAACTAAACATTGCTCATCATCGCAGTGACTGGATCCTTCGTGAACAAAAAAGATCTTCTGCAAGCCTCATTCTTCATACGATTGAATCACTTCACTAAATGAGCCTGTTTAAATTGTCAGCTCATGCTTTTGCCTAGTTTCTTTTGAAATGTGACTAACCCCATGTCATTTTCTCAGAATATGTTTCTACTTGAGAAGCTGCTCTGTAATTGCTCCGAGTGCTCGAGCACTGCCATCAGGACCGTGTCAGATCGTCTCAGTACTCACATCTGACACTTAAGCCATTATATCCAAAACACCATTACATTTGTAGACACCAAACACAACCCACAGCTAGAGGGATTTCCACCCTTAATTTTTAAACATTCAGTTGTGAATGGGATCATATTGTTCAATCTTTCTGGCTAAGTTGATAGGAAGTAGCATTTCAGCCAAATAGGAAAAACAAAACATTTGTATAATGGATGATTTGTACATGGGGATATGTAAAAAAAAAGCTGAAATGTATGATTGTCAGTTAGAAACCTTGAGACAAAGCTACAGTGATAGCTTAAGTGAAATTCAGTTGTAGAGAGGTATTTACTTTCACTGAGCAATTGCTGGGACTCTGAGTTGCCTTTGACAGAGTCGACTATCCCACCCTCTATGTTGGAATCTCGATTGGGATTCACCGGCAATGTCCTTCACTATTTTTCCGGCTACCTTTCCAACAAAAAACAGTTTATTCACATGGGCTTTTTCAGGTCCAAAAAGATCTCCAATAGTTACAGAGCCCACCATACTGTCCCCATCATATTCAACCTCTACGTGGAGCTGCTTGGTGCTCTCCTTATAGATAGAAGCACCAAGATTCACCAGTATGCCAGTGATACACAACACTTCTTGAAAGTCTCCTCTGCTTGTCATTTGTAAATGTGACTCTGCCAAACTGACGTTGTCAACGGGGTCAAGGTTTTGTGGATAGACAGATTTCGGTGTCTTCAGTATTCTGCATTATAGCTCCTTGCATGCTTCACCGTTTTCCAGTTAAATACATGATCCAGTTCAAACCACTGTACCACATGCAAGGATAGCATGAGTTTGGGAGTAAGACAATTATTGTACTACAATAAGTTTTTCAAACGCGAAGCATTTTGTTTACTGCTTTAGTCAATGAAGGCCAAACAGTGGTATAGATGTCCACTCCTAACATTTTGTGTAACATGGATACTGAAATTTTCTGGAGTACCTGTGGTAATTTCTCGACTCAGGAATACTCGTGTTGATAACATGTAAATGATTATTTTTCATCATTAGGCATTTCCTCAATAACACTAACCATCCCTCCTTTGAACTGCACATTTGAGTTTTGGCATCTCTTGAATCTTCGGCATTGGCCACCTGTTGCTTGATACGCATTTCCCGTTAGTGTAAAGGATATATGTTTAAATCAATGGTTTTATATTGAAGCCAATAGTCTGTGAGCCAGCATTGTTAACGAGGGGAGGATTTAGAATGGAGACATGCCTTGTCAGCATCTTGCAAGTCCTCCTGACAACTTCTCAGGCAGGGTACACCTTTAAGGTATGTGTTACTTACGCAGTACAGTGCTTTAAAAATCAGAAACCATGGTTGAATACTCTGTCAAAGGCCAGCTTAATTTTGCATGTAGACGTTTCACACCCCTGGGGGCCGATGTTGATGAGTTTTCTCACATTTGAGCTACTTCAGCAATGCTCCTTCACTTAATGATGAGAACTGACTTCACTAGGCCATCATTTGCCTGTTCTACTCCACCCCACACACAAACACGTTTAGATACTATAAGAATGCTGAGGCCCTTTTGGGGGGTAGGCAGCATTACCGAAATCCAATTCCGAAATCCTTCCGTGAAGCATTAGTTTGCATATCACATGTGTCTACAACGCATGAGATTAAATGTGAGCCTTTGACATTCGTGGGACAACTTCGTACCCACGGACAACCTCTTTGAGATCTCTGTGATGTCACTTTTGGTATGTTTACTGTGATCTGTTTGGGAATACACTGTTTTTAGCACCATTCATTAGGGTACATTAACAGTAGGAATGGAAAAACTATACAAGACATAAACATTTAAGATCTTGATTTTAAAATTATTTAGCTATCACGAATCCTGCATTTCAATAACTCAAAGGGTTTGCTACTGTTAAGTTGCATATTTGTATTTGTTAAACACAATTATCAATTTGGAAAAGTGTTTTTGAATTGGTAAATCGGTTTAGAAATGTGTGATGAATGGCTGTTTGGAAGAGGTGTGTTGTTGACGGTCCCTCCAAATTGTGATTGTTTCCTAATTTATCAATAGTTTGCCACTATAATTCCAGTTTCAAACCACTGATCAGTTTCCGACTCACAGGTCGTAGTGGTAGCATATTTTAAAAGGGAACAGGGTCCTCCTTGGATCGTTTCTTGTTTTTGAATCTTAAAAAAAAATCAGGAAGATTAGGCAATGGTCTACAGGACCACTGACAACTCCCAGTAAAAACATTTCTTTAAGGAAAATAGGCTTCATTTAAAAGAAATTTTTTTGTTATTTGCCCACAATTGCAGACACAGTGATCTGCTGACCCTTGCAGGCCGCTATCCCTGTGACTGTGGCTGGTCGCAGGGAGTAGCAGATTGCAACCTGTCTAACTAATTTTAATGAGACAGGTCATTCTGTCATCGCCTACTATTCAGTACTTTGTGAATCAACCTCTTTGTACATAGGTTGGATCGCTAAATAAAATCTTCAACCCTTGCAATAATTGTAAATCCGGCTTGAAATCATTTTGAACTAAAGGATTAAAGTAAACATGCTCATATGTTTACATAATCACTGCTTGTTTTTCTGATGGGAGGTCAGAACACCTTCAATGAGCCTTCTGAAGAGGCCTCCTAACATGCTTCCAACTTGAGCTGAGTAACTCTTCACTTGGTAATTCTCCCTATGCGCATTCCGAGGGTGCGCTGTTCCTGCCAGTCTGACCGGTGGGAACACTCTATTGCAATGCTCCCACCAGTCAGACTGGTGGGAACACTGTAATAGGGCAGGGGATGACGCCACCGCCATGGTGGTGGGATCCTCCCTACAGCTTTGGCGGTCCCGTGGTGGGACCGCCAAAGTCAAAATGTGGCCCTAAGTGTCTGAAAGAAATTGCTTACTGTTAAGGCATAACCTATAAGTGAAACACAACAAAATCTCGACCACATGCTCACTGGTAACCAAAAGGGTCATTTAGACCCTAGCAAGCTGTACTCCATTCGCTAAATGCAGTGGAGGGGTGTACTACTCTGCCCTGGTAGGTAAACAGCCCTCCACAGTAAGAGATCTCTGTCTGACTGGTGAAGATTTCTGTTCTTCAGCTGAACTGTTGTCACAATGGCTCCTATGAAGGCATTGAAAGGTTCCTGGGTAGTTACCATGATTCAGGCATCTTCTCAGCAAATCTTTCTGTTTTACAAGAACAAAACTCCCAAAATGGAAATTTGTCTTTTTTAAAACAAAAAACATGACCCAGACACCTTGGGAGTTTTCTCCCATGGTGTCCGTTTTTTTTGCCTGTTCAAGGTTGCCAGGCTTTTACTATTGGTCCGGAACAGATAAAGAAGTATATCAGATAGTCTGCGCTTAGTAGAGGGAATAGTCTGAGGTACTTACAATTACATTCCCACGGCAGTCGGTATTATGTTTCCGTGAGCGGAGTAAGCAAGAGGCACACACAGGGGAAACATAATGGTCTGTTTGACTCTATATAGAGCTGGCATACCATCAGTTTGGGGGACAGAGTACTCTTCCATGTTTGCAGCAATATACCCCATCCACCAAACTGTAAATGAGGCCCTAAAATAATAAATGGAGCTGTTAGACCTGACAGCCTTAGGGTAGTCACCCCTAACTTTTTGCCTGCCTCCCTCCTCGTTTTGGATACTGTTTTGCTGGTTTTTAGACTCTGCGCACTTTACCACTGCTAACCAGTGATAAAGTGTATATGCTCTCTCTCTGTAAACATGGTAACTTTGGATCATACCTGATTGAACTATTTAATCTACTTATAAGTCCCCAGTCATGTGCACTCCAGGTGCCTAGGGCATATAGATTAAATGCTACTAGTGGACCTGCAGCACGGATTGTGCCACCCACTTAAGTAGCCCCTTTTCCTTGTCTCAGGCCTACCATTGCTAGGCCTGTGTGTGCAGTTTCACTGCCACCTCGACTTGGCATTTAAAAGTACTTGCCAAGCCTAGAACTCCCCTTTTTCTGCATATAAGTCACCCTTAATGTGTGCCCTGGGTATCCCCTAGAGCAGGGTGCTGTGTAGGTAAAAGACAGGACATGTACCTGTGTAGTTATATGTCCTGGTAGTGTAAAACTCCTAAATTCGTTTTTGCACTACTGGGAGACCTGCTCCCTTCATAGGCTAACATTGGGGCTGCCCTCATACACTGTTGAAGTGGCAGCTGCTGATCTGAAAGGAGCAGGGAGGTCATATTTAGTATGGCCAGAATGGTAATACAAAACCCTACTGACTGGTGAAGTCGGATTTAATATTACTATTCTAGAAATGCCACTTTTAGAAAGTGAGCATTTCTTTGCACTTAAATCCTTCTGTGCCTTACAATCCACGTCTGGCTAGGTTTAGTTGACAGCTCCTTGTGCATTCACTCAGACACACCCCAAACACAGGGTACTCAGCCTCACTTGCATACATCTGCATTTTGAATGGGTCTTCCTGGGCTGGGAGGGTGGAGGGCCTGCCCTCACACAAAGGACTGCCACACCCCCTACTGGGACCCTGGCAGACAGGATTGAACTGAAAGGGGACCTGGTGCACTTCTTAGCCACTCTTTGAAGTCTCCCCCACTTCAAAGGCACATTTGGGTATAAAACAGGGCCTCTGCCCTACCTCATCAGACACTTGCTGGAGAAGAAACCGGAACCAGAAACTACATCCTGCCAAGAAGAACTGCCTGGCTGCTCAAAGGACTCACCTGTCTGCTTTCTACAAAGGACTGCTGTCTTGCTGTTGCCCTGCTGCCTTGCTGAACTCTTGTCTGGCTGTGAAAGTGCTCTCCAAGGGCTTGGATAGAGCTTGCCTCCTGTTCCTTGAAGTCTCAGGACCAAAAAGACTTCTTCCTTTCACTTGGACGCTCCGTGCGCCGAAAATTTCGACGCACAGCTTGTCTCGCGGCGAGAAAAACACCGCACACCGACGCTGATCGACGCGACGCCCTCGGGACGATCGAGACTTCGACGCACAACCTCGCAAGGACAAAGCCGCTCGACTTTCCAGGAGAAATCGACGCGACGCCCACCGTGAGTGCGAAACTTTGACGCACGGCCTCGCAAGGACAACGCCGCCCGACTTCCAAGGAGAAATCGACGCGACGCCTGCCGTGAGACCAAACTTTCGACGCACGGCCTCGCAAGGACAACGCCGCCCGACTTCCAAGGAGAAATCGACGCGACGCCTACCGTGAGATCGAAACTTCGACGCGCAGCCCCGCAGAACGACGCGCAGCCGGAAAACAAGCAGGAGAATCCACGCACAGACCCGGGACATCTGGTAATCCCCGCGATCCACAAAAAGAGACTGTCTGCGCGCCGGAAAACGACGCCCGACTTCCCCGCGTGGAAAAGACCGACGCAAGTCTGTGTGTGCTGAGGAGAAATCGACGCACACACCCCTTTTTCCACGCATCTCTTCTCCTGTGGCCCTCTGAGGAGATTTTCCACCAGAAACCAGGTACTTTGTGCTTGAAAGACACTGTATTGCATTCTAAAGACTTAAGACACTCTATATCACTTCCCTGTGATATTTCTACAATTTTCCATTGCAACTTTATTCTTTTTGACCTACAATTATCCTGATAAATATTATATATTTTTCTAAACACTGTGTGGTGTAGTTTTGTGGTGCTATATGGTGGTATTGTATGATTTATTGCACAAATACTTTACACATTGCCTTCTAAGTTAAGCCTGACTGCTCGTGCCAAGCTACCAGAGGGTGGGCACAGGATAATCTTGGATAGTGTGTGACTTACCCTGACTAGAGTGAGGGCTTTTGCTTGGACAGGAGGTAACCTGACTGCCAACCAAAAACCCCATTTCTAACATTGGTGATCAGCGGTGAGGATAGGACTTGTATTTGTGCAGTGACATACAGTAGCTAAGTATCTCACTACCTACCCACAGTTGAAGGTCAACTTGGTTTTGATCTCTTTTTGAAAATCCGTTTTTTCCTGACAATTTTCAAAAACTAAATCCTCACTCAACATGTCTCTGACTGGGTCTCAGACAGGGGACTTTGACCTAGTCCAGTTGGATACATACACGGTCAAACAACTAAGAGGATTCTGCAGGGCATTGAGGGTACCCACCCAAGGGGCCTCCAGAAAGGAGGACTTTCAAGTGGCGCTGAGGGCCTGGGCAGAAGCCCATTTAGAGGATGATGAGGAAGGGGAGCCAGAAAATGGCCCCTCAGAAGGATTTTCACTATCTATGGATGGTGTTACCACTGCAATTGTGCACCCTTCCAGACCAGGGAGCAGTGTCTCCATGCAAAGCCTGACCGCAGAGGAAAGGAGAGAGGAAAGGGAGTTCCAATTGCAAATGGCAAAACTGAAAATTGAGGCGCAACAGGAGGAGAGGAGGGCAGAAAGAGAAGCCAAACAAGCTGAGGCTGAAAGAGCAGCCAAACAGATTGAAGCTGAAAGGACAGCCAAACAGATTCAAGCAGAAGCTGAAAGGGCAGCCAAACAAGCAGAAGCTGAAAGAGCAGCCAAACAAGTGGAAGCTGAAAGAGCTTTGGCTGAAAAGAAACTATTGTTGGCTCATGAACTGAGTCTCAAGGAGCTGGAGATCAAGGCAAGACAGTCTGAATCCAGCAATAATGGTGGCAGCATACAGACAGGACCTGCTGGAGAAAGGAAGGTTCGTATACCCAAAAATGTGGTGCCCAGTTTTGTGGTGGGAGATGACATAGATAAATGGTTAGCTGCTTATGAAGTTGCACTAAGGGCTCATGAGGTTCCTGAAGGGCAATGGGGGGTAGCTATGTGGGGCTATGTGCCGCCATTGGGGAGGGACACACTTCTCACATTGGATCCACCGGATCAAAACACATACCCACTCCAGAAAGCCACTTTACTTGCCAAGTTTGGGCTGACCCCTGAGGGATACCGTCAGAGGTTCAGGGACAGCACCAAACAAACCACACAAACATGGGTAGATTTCTTTGATTTCTCTAGTAAGGCACTGAATGGATGGGTGCGGGGCAACAAAGTAGCAGATTATAAAAGTTTATATGATTTGATCCTGAGAGAGCATATGCTTAATGTTACTTATACAGATTTGCGCCAGCACCTAGTGGATAGTAAGCTGACTGATCCCAGGAAGCTTGCTGAGGAGGCGGACCTCTGGGTTAGCACCAGAGTGTCCAAAAAGGTACCTGGGGGGGACTCCCACAAAGGTGGTCAGGGTTCCCAACAGAAGAAAGAGGGGGGAGATAAACTTACAGATAAGGAACTCTCTAAAGGCCCCCAAAAGAATTCCCAGGGAGGGGGTGGCAACCCTTCCTTTTCCAAATTTGGGAGAAAGCCAGGGACATTTGACAAGTCAGGAAAATCTAGCCCCAAATGCATGGAATGTTACCAATATGGTCACTACAAAGGCGATCCTCAGTGCCCCAAGAGGGCACCGTCCACTACCGGACAGGCACCTGGGTTGACTAGTGTAGCACTCGGGGGGGAGATGGACCCAACTAGCTTTGGGGAACAGGTAGAGATTTCCCTAGTGTCCCTGGGAGAAGGAGAAATGGTGCCCAAGGCCCACATGCCTAGAAATACTTCCAAGTACCGGCAGTGGGTCACCATTGATGGGCAGAGGGTGGAGGCTCTGCGTGACACAGGAGCCAGTATGACTACTATCAAGAGTCAGCTGGTGTCAGCAGAGCAGATAATGCCTAATACATTCCACCAGGTCAGAGTAGCTGACAATCGCGAGAGTCACCTACCGGTGGCTCTGGTTCCCTTTGAGTGGGGGGGGGTCTCTGGTACTCTGAAAGTAGCTGTGAGTCCTGCCATGCCTGTAGATTGTCTGTTAGGCAATGACCTTGAGCACACTGCTTGGAAAGAAGTAGAGCTCAGGTCTCACCTGGAGATGTTAGGGTTACCTGAGTGGGTCTGCATGACCACACGGTCCATGGCTGACCGAGAGGGAAGTCAAGGGCATCTGGAGCCTGGAACGATGGCCCAGAGAGCTGCCAGGAGGGGGGACCAGGGGTGCGGGAAACCGGCCCCCGCTGTTCCCACAGTGGCTGACGGGGCTCCTGAGGAGGAGGCTTCCGAGCCAACTGGGGAAGACATCGCCGCCCTAGGTGACTTACCTTAGCTTGCTGGTTGGCAAGTTGAGGGTGGACCCACCAGGGAGGACTTCTGCAAGGCGCAGAAAGAATGTCCCACTCTAGAAGGTTTGAGGAAACAAGCCTCAAACCAGGCAGCCGGCGACGCCTCTGGCAATCACCACCTATATTGGGAGAATGATCTCCTTTACAGTGAGCCTAAGGTTCCGGGCTTTGGGGCAGCACGTGTGCTGGTGGTCCCCCAATGTTACCGAACCTTCCTACTGGGTCTGGCTCACGACATTCCCCTGGCAGGACATTTGGGGCAGGGCAAGACCTTTAACAGGCTTGACACCCACTTTTATTGGCCCAAAATGAGGACACACTCAGACAAGTTCTGCAGATCCTGTCCTACCTGCCAGGCCAGTGGTAAAGCAGGAAAAAGGTTTTAAAACCCCCCTGATTCCACTTCCTGTCGTTGGCACCCCCTTTGAAAGGGTGGGCATCGACATTGTTGGCCCCTTGGACCCCAAAACTGCCTTAGGCAACAGGTTCATCCTGGTTTTGGTGGACCATGCCACCCGTTACCCAGAGGCAATCCCTCTAAGGACAGTAACTGCACCGGTGGTGGCCAGAACCCTGATGGGGATATTTACCCGTGTGGGGTTCCCCAAGGAAATAGTGTCTGACAGAGGCACTAACTTCATGTCCGCATACATGAAGTCGCTGTGGGATGCGTGTGGTGTAACTTACAAGTTCACCACACCCTATCACCCCCAGACGAACGGTCTTGTGGAGAGATTCAACAAGACCCTGAAAGGCATGATTGGTGGCCTTCCTGAGGCCATGAGGCGTAAGTGGGACGTCCTCTTACCATGCCTTCTCTTTGCTTACAGAGAAGTCCCCCAGAGAGGGGTAGGGTTCAGTCCCTTTGAACTTCTCTATGGGTACCCTGTCAGGGGACCCTTAAGCATTGTCCAGGAGGGATTGGAGAAAGCTCCAAAGGCACCCCCTCAGGATGTGGTCAGCTATATGTTGGCCCTCCGCAACCAGATGACCCGCTTCTGGAAAGAAGCCCAAGATAACCTTGAGGCCAGTCAAGAGGTGATGAAACAATGGTATGACCAGAAGGCCACCCTGGTAGAGTTTCAACCTGGAGACAAAGTGTGGGTAATGGAGCCAGTAGAGCCCAGAGCTCTCCAGGACCGCTGGTCTGGCCCATTTGAAATAAAGGAGCGGAAAGGGGAGGCCACTTACCTAGTGGACCTCAAAACCCCTAGGAATCCCCTAAGGGTGCTCCATGTGAACCGACTAAAAGCTCATTGTGAGAGGTCGGAGATCAACATGCTTCTGGTCACAGATGAAGGAACGGAAGAGGAGAGTGAACCTCTCCCCGACCTCCTCTCTGCCCAAGAAGGTGATGGGTCAGTAAGCGGGGTCATTCTGTCTGGCACCCTGACTCTAAATCAGAAAGGAGACTGTTATGAGCTGTTGGAGCAGTTCTCCCCCCTGTTCTCCCTTACTCCTGGGCTGACCCACCTCTGTGTTCATGATATTGACACCGGTGACAGTCTCCCTGTGAAAAACAAAATTTACAGGTTGTCGGATAAGGTGAAGGCCAGCATCAAGGAGGAGGTCTCCAAGATGTTGACTCTAGGGGTCATTGAGAAATCCAGTAGTCCCTGGGCCAGCCCAGTGGTATTGGTCCCTAAGGCTACTGCCCCAGGTGCGAAGCCAGAGCTCCGGTTCTGTGTGGACTACCGGGGTCTCAACTCAGTCACCCGGACTGATGCTCACCCCATCCCCCGAGCTGATGAGCTCGTGGACAGGCTAGGCGCTGCCAAGTTCCTGAGTACGTTTGATCTTACTTCAGGGTACTGGCAGATCGCCCTGACTGAGGGGGCTAAGGAAAGGTCCGCCTTTTCCACCCCTGACGGCCATTACCAGTTCCGAGTGATGCCGTTTGGATTAAAAAATGCCCCCGCTACCTTCCAACGGTTGGTTAACGGGGTCCTGGCTGGCAAGGATGCCTTCTGTGCAGCCTACCTGGATGACATAGCTGTCTACAGTTCCAGCTGGGAGGAACACCTGCTCCACCTCAAGGAGGTGCTTCAGGCCCTGCAACAGGCAGGCCTGACCATCAAGGCTAGTAAGTGCCAGATTGGGCAGGGTTCCGTGGTGTACTTGGGACACCTAGTAGGTGGTGGCAAGGTGCAGCCACTCCAGGCCAAGATCGAAACTATCAAGGCCTGGCAACCACCTCGAACCCAGACTGAGGTGAGAGCCTTTTTAGGCCTCACCGGATACTACCGCAGGTTTGTCAAGGGCTATGGTACCATTGTGTCCCCCTTGACCGAACTCACGTCCAAGAAGCAACCTAGGTTGGTGAATTGGACAGAGGCTTGTCAGAAAGCCTTTGACGCCCTAAAGGAAGCCATGTGCACGGCCCCCGTGCTCAAGGCCCCTGACTACTCCCAGGAATTTATCGTGCAGACAGACGCTTCAGAGCATGGCATAGGGGCAGTCCTAGCACAGCTAAATGAGGAGGGCCAAGATCAACCTGTAGTCTTTATTAGCAGAAGGCTATTACCACGGGAACAGAGGTGGAGTGCTATTGAAAGAGAAGCTTTTGCTGTGGTCTGGGCCCTGAAGAAGCTGAGGCCCTACCTGTTTGGGACTCACTTCCTAGTTCAGACAGACCACAGACCCCTCAGATGGCTCATGCAGATGAGGGGTGAGAATCCAAAACTTCTGAGGTGGTCCATTTCCCTACAGGGGATGGACTTTACGGTGGAACATCGCCCAGGGGTTGACCACGCCAATGCTGATGGTCTCTCCAGGTACTTCCGCCTTAGCGATGAGAGCTCCCAGGAGGTCGGGTAGCTCTCCCCACTTTCAGCTGGGGGGGACACATGTTAGACCTGACAGCCTTAGGGTAGTCACCCCTAACTTTTTGCCTGCCTCCCTCCTCGTTTTGGATACTGTTTTGCTGGTTTTTAGACTCTGCGCACTTTACCACTGCTAACCAGTGATAAAGTGTATATGCTCTCTCTCTGTAAACAT
Organism: Pleurodeles waltl; assembly: GCF_031143425.1. Lineage (NCBI taxonomy): Eukaryota > Metazoa > Chordata > Amphibia > Caudata > Salamandridae > Pleurodeles > Pleurodeles waltl. Next base: position 937,527,069 of record NC_090445.1, read on the forward strand.
GGTAACTTTGGATCATACCTGATTGAACTATTTAATCTACTTATAAGTCCCCAGTCATGTGCACTCCAGGTGCCTAGGGCATATAGATTAAATGCTACTAGTGGACCTGCAGCACGGATTGTGCCACCCACTTAAGTAGCCCCTTTTCCTTGTCTCAGGCCTACCATTGCTAGGCCTGTGTGTGCAGTTTCACTGCCACCTCGACTTGGCATTTAAAAGTACTTGCCAAGCCTAGAACTCCCCTTTTTCTGCATATAAGTCACCCTTAATGTGTGCCCTGGGTATCCCCTAGAGCAGGGTGCTGTGTAGGTAAAAGACAGGACATGTACCTGTGTAGTTATATGTCCTGGTAGTGTAAAACTCCTAAATTCGTTTTTGCACTACTGGGAGACCTGCTCCCTTCATAGGCTAACATTGGGGCTGCCCTCATACACTGTTGAAGTGGCAGCTGCTGATCTGAAAGGAGCAGGGAGGTCATATTTAGTATGGCCAGAATGGTAATACAAAACCCTACTGACTGGTGAAGTCGGATTTAATATTACTATTCTAGAAATGCCACTTTTAGAAAGTGAGCATTTCTTTGCACTTAAATCCTTCTGTGCCTTACAATCCACGTCTGGCTAGGTTTAGTTGACAGCTCCTTGTGCATTCACTCAGACACACCCCAAACACAGGGTACTCAGCCTCACTTGCATACATCTGCATTTTGAATGGGTCTTCCTGGGCTGGGAGGGTGGAGGGCCTGCCCTCACACAAAGGACTGCCACACCCCCTACTGGGACCCTGGCAGACAGGATTGAACTGAAAGGGGACCTGGTGCACTTCTTAGCCACTCTTTGAAGTCTCCCCCACTTCAAAGGCACATTTGGGTATAAAACAGGGCCTCTGCCCTACCTCATCAGACACTTGCTGGAGAAGAAACCGGAACCAGAAACTACATCCTGCCAAGAAGAACTGCCTGGCTGCTCAAAGGACTCACCTGTCTGCTTTCTACAAAGGACTGCTGTCTTGCTGTTGCCCTGCTGCCTTGCTGAACTCTTGTCTGGCTGTGAAAGTGCTCTCCAAGGGCTTGGATAGAGCTTGCCTCCTGTTCCTTGAAGTCTCAGGACCAAAAAGACTTCTTCCTTTCACTTGGACGCTCCGTGCGCCGAAAATTTCGACGCACAGCTTGTCTCGCGGCGAGAAAAACACCGCACACCGACGCTGATCGACGCGACGCCCTCGGGACGATCGAGACTTCGACGCACAACCTCGCAAGGACAAAGCCGCTCGACTTTCCAGGAGAAATCGACGCGACGCCCACCGTGAGTGCGAAACTTTGACGCACGGCCTCGCAAGGACAACGCCGCCCGACTTCCAAGGAGAAATCGACGCGACGCCTACCGTGAGATCGAAACTTCGACGCGCAGCCCCGCAGAACGACGCGCAGCCGGAAAACAAGCAGGAGAATCCACGCACAGACCGGGGACATCTGGTAATCCCCGCGATCCACAAAAAGAGACTGTCTGCGCGCCGGAAAACGACGCCCGACTTCCCCGCGTGGAAAAGACCGACGCAAGTCTGTGTGTGCTGAGGAGAAATCGACGCACACACCCCTTTTTCCACGCATCTCTTCTCCTGTGGCCCTCTGAGGAGATTTTCCACCAGAAACCAGGTACTTTGTGCTTGAAAGACACTGTATTGCATTCTAAAGACTTAAGACACTCTATATCACTTCCCTGTGATATTTCTACAATTTTCCATTGCAACTTTATTCTTTTTGACCTACAATTATCCTGATAAATATTATATATTTTTCTAAACACTGTGTGGTGTAGTTTTGTGGTGCTATATGGTGGTATTGTATGATTTATTGCACAAATACTTTACACATTGCCTTCTAAGTTAAGCCTGACTGCTCGTGCCAAGCTACCAGAGGGTGGGCACAGGATAATCTTGGATAGTGTGTGACTTACCCTGACTAGAGTGAGGGCTTTTGCTTGGACAGGAGGTAACCTGACTGCCAACCAAAAACCCAATTTCTAACAGGAGCCCTCACACATTAACTTTGATACCACATCTCAACAGCAGATAGACTAGGACCACATTTCCATTCCTGACATGACGTATACTTTTGAGTCTAGAGGGCACCACAACAAGTGAGCACTACAAAGGAAGTAGCATCCTGTGCGCCCTTGAATAAGCTACATTCCTACTAAATATGGGACTGGTTCAATGTCCAAGACAATTTAGACCCACTACACAACAACAAAGGGAACAATTACAAGTTCCTCTGTAGCTGAAAAACCCTGTTCAAACACCTGTTTGCCAGTAAATCACAATTGTAAATAGTATGATGTGTATCACACCCAGTAACGACTAGGGTGCCAATTACAATGCCACCGAGACTGCCAATAAGGCGGAGTGAGGCTGCAGTCAAGGCGGCATCCTCACCCTCCTCCTATTATGATATTTGCACTGGGCTGTCTGGCGAAAACATCATATTATGACATTTCAGCTGGTCAGCTTGGTGGAAACAGGCTCCTCACTGTTTCCACTAGGGAAAGAAGGCCAATGCCGTCGCGCACAAGCACCCTTGGAGTGCACAACGTCTGCATAGCAGACAGTGCACATTCTGAGTGTGCTGGCAGGGGAACCCCTGCACTGCCCACGAAAGCCAGCAGTGGATTTCCGTCAGTCTTTACATGGCAGTGGTGTCGGAAAGTAGAGTTGTGATCAGCACTGCAGTGCTGAACATGGCAACACCATGGGTGACCAATACTCTGAATGCCCCATCAGGATCACTGATCCTGGCAGAATTGGCGCTGTCCAGAATCATAATCTGGCAATCGGACCACCAGGAGTGCAGCTGTTCGACCGCCACCGTGAGTTTGGCGGTCCTCGGACCACCAAACTCGAAATCGGGCATTAGGTGTGATAAAGACCTTTGGATTTTTTACCCCACCAAATTTTAATGCAGAAAATACCTTAACTTGAAATAGGCATTATCTATCAGTGTTTATCAGGGGGGATAAATATTATATGGGGCTCTCATAATTAAGTCCGGAGAGAAAACAATTAGATAGAAAATTAATAATCTAATGTAAGTTTTCTAAATGTCTCTAGTAGTTGGCTAGGCATGCCCATGAGTGGTGACAGCATTATCAGCTAAACTGTTTTAAAGTGTTTTTACAGTACGTTATTTATATCACACACACTATCATATATTTAAGGCAGTCGTTTAACAGAAGTACACTTGAAATATGAATTATGCATAGTTATAATAAACATCACCTACAATGTGTCGTTCCCTAAAGTCTAATTTTACTTTTATCAATAAGAATATATGACAAGGGAGGATTCGTCACAGCCAACGAGTTAGAGAACGAAGAAAGACATGAATGCACAGTGTTAAAAGAAATGGCAATTAATATACCTAAAACAGATACTTTTCAGATTTAAAATGTCTGCAGTAATACGTGCGTAACGCAAAAACTATGACTTCTTAATGCACTTAGAACACAGCTTGCCTATGAAACTCAACTATCTCCTTTTAGGAGTATATGTCCGAGGAGAGACATTAATTCCCTGTGATACATTATCTCATATACAGTTCATTGTGTCTATGTGACACCTTCATAAATTTAAAGTTCTTAATGCTCTCTTGGTGTTCATCTCTTCGCACGCAACCAGTCGCGGTATTAGTCGCGGTATTAGTGGCACGATATATCAATACTCCAAAAAATGAAAGCACGGCAGGCATTAGTTCGTAACAACAACAAACAGATTAAATCACCAGCTATCAGTCACCAGAACTTTAATCCTCCGTAAGGTTGAAGGAAAGAAGAACATGTGCTTACATGTTTATGTCACTCATAAATGTTTGTACTGTTTGGTGTCGATATTGTCCCCGTGGGGTTCTGCATTGACCAAAAGGACCCATGATGACGATCCATACAACGCATTTTGAATAAACACAACAGCGCCCTCGGGAGTACCAGCTCAAGACAAACCATGGTGAAGTTTCATCATGTGAAGCACAACGGTAAACACAAAAAGTACAGTAGACAATTCATGTTATCACTATCACACCATGGAATTTATGCTTCGAAAACTATATATTTTTTTTATTAGTAGACAGAAATTGTGACATGTTAAGTATTGTTTGCCAGAACGCGAAATGGCGACCGCCATATTATCCAGGTGTTATTTATCGCACAGTTGGCATACATTTAAATAAAAGGTAAGAAATAATCAAAAGAATGATGCCTGATATGATCACCCTACAACTCAGGGCCTGAACGTCAGGAAATGTTTGATTCCATTAGCATATCCATATCTCTCACGATGGACAAGCTCCCACTGAGTAGAGAGCAACGTCTACTGCCAGACACCCGTTACCCACAATCCTGCACGCGCTTTGCAGCTGTCGACTGAAAGCAAATCCCCACTGGAGCCACAGAGTTTCTGTTATGCCTGAGGCAAAGCTTTTTCATTTTAGATAGGTCTACTTTGTTACAATTAGTTCACCTTCCTAAAGTCATTTCCCATCTTAATGCTTTTATTTTCCGGATACACTTCCAGCCATCAGACTTTTTATTTCCTCTGGGAACTTTCTCGACTATGATTGCAGTCAATAGAGCGGGAGTTAAAAAAGACTCTGCAATGATCCATACAATGATCCAGTTTTGCAGGAGTAGATTTTACACGGCAGTTACACTATAAGAAAGAAATTCCATTCATAGGTTTTAATGAAATTCAATTAAATTAATTGCTTTACTAATTTATTGCAATATAGTCAATATAATTCCACCAGCACTAAATAATACTAGAATATCATGAATTTAATATTTGATAGATCTGACAGCCTTATGGTGGTCACTCCTAACTTTTTGCCTCCCTCCACTTTTTTGGATACTGTTTTTGCTGATTTTAAGACTCTGCACATTTTACCACTGCTAGCCAGTGCTAAATTGCATATGCTCTCTCCCTTAAAACATAACTTTGGATCATACCCAATTGGATTATTTATTTTACTTGTAAGTCCCTAGTAAAGTGCACTATATGTGCCCAGGGCCTGTAGATTAAATGCTACTGGTGGGCCTGCAGCACTGATTGTGCCACCCACTTAAGTAGCTCCTTAACCATGTCTCAGGCCTGCCATTGCAAGGCCTGTGTGTGCAGTATTACTGCCAATTCGACTTGGCATTAAAAGTACTTGTCAAGCCTAAAACTCCCCTTTTTATACATTTAAGTCACCCCTAAGGGAGGCTCTAGGTAACCTATAGGGCCGGGTGCTGTGTAGGCCAAAGGCAGGACATGTACCTGTGTAGTTTATATCTCCTGGTAGTGTAAAACTCTTAAATTTGTTTTCACACTGCTGTGAGGCCTGCTCCTTTCATAGGCTAACATTAGGGCTACCCTCATATAGTGATTGAGTGGTAGCTGCTTATCTGAAAAGAGTAGGAAAGTCATATTTAGTATGGCCAGAATGATAATACAAAATTCTGCTGACTGGTGAAGTTGGATTTAATATTATATTTTAGAAATGCCACTTTTAGAAAGTGAGCATTTTTCTGCACTTAAATCCTTCTGTGCCTTACAATCCACGTCTGGCTGGGTTCAGTTGACAGCTCCCTTGTGCATTCACTTAGACAAACCCCAAACACAGGATGCTCAGCTTCACTTGCATACATTTGTATTTTGAATGGGTCTTCCTGGGCTAGGAGGGTGGAGGGCCTGACACTTACATGTCAAAGGACAGTAGCCTGCCCTCACACAAAGGACTGCCACACCCCCTACTGGGACCCTGGCAGACAGGATTGAACTGAAAGGGAACCTTGTGCACTTCTACGCCACTCTTTGAAGTCTCCCCCACTTCAAAGGCACAATTGGGTATTTAAACAGGGCCTCTGCCCCTACCAACTCAGACACTTCCTGGAGAAGAGAGCCTTAACCAGGACCTGCAACCTGCCAAGAAGAACGGCCTGGTTGCCCAAAGGACTCACCTGACTGCTTTCTGTGAAGGACTGCTGCCTTGCTGCTCTCTGGCTGTGCTGAGAAGTCCTCTCCAAAGGCTTGGATAGAGCTTGCCTCCTGTTCCCTGAAGTCTCAGGACCAGAAAGACTTCATCTCTGCAACAAGAACTCCTTGTGCAGTGAAAATCGATGCACAGCCTGCCAGAAACGATGCACAGCCTGCATCGCGGTGAAAAATTCACTGCACACCGAACCAGTACGATGCAGCCCGACTTCGCAACATGAAGATCGACGCAGCGCCAGCGTAATGACTGGAAATTTGACGCACAGCCCACTGGAACGATGCACAGCCGAGCCGGAACAACGCAGCCAGACTTCCAGAGAGGAATTGGAGTAGCGCCTGCCGTGCGGAAGAAATTTCCACGCAACGTCCACCGGATCGACGCAGCCCTTGTGACCTTATCCTGTTAGTGCCGGATTTTAACGCATCGGCCCCGGGGCGGCCGAAAACCCCGCAACCTGAAGAAGATTCAGGACTGAGCGCCGGAAATCGATGCACATCTGTCCCTGTGTGAAAAATAAACGACGCATCACTGTGTGCGGCCGAGAAATCAACGCACACCTCCCTGTTTTCCACGCATCTCCTCCTCTGCGGTTCTTTGCGGAGATTTTGTACACAAACCAGGTACTTTGTGCTTACAGGAGACATTTATTATTTTTAGGAGACTAAAGACGCTTTATATCGTTTTTACAGTGTTGGACTTTTTTGCTTATGCAGGGAAATCCCCAATCTTTGTGCCTCCTATTTTTTCTGACCTGTTGCTGTTGCCTTTTGAACTCTGAGCACTTTACCACTGCTGACCAGTGCTAAAGTGCTATGCTCTTTGTGTAAATTGTATTGTTGATTGGTCTCTCCATGATTGGCATATTTGATTTACTAGTAAATCCCTAGTAAAGTGCACTAGAGGTGCCCAGGGCCTGTAAACCAAATGCTACTAGTGGGCCTGCAGCACTGGTTGTGTCACCCACATTAGTAGCCCTGTAATCATGTCTCAGACCTGCCACTGCAGTGTCTGTGTGTGAAGTTTTAAACTGTAAATTCGACTTGGCAAGTGTACCCACTTGCCAAGCCTACCCTTACCTTTTCCTACATATAAGACACCCCTAAGGTAGGCCCTAGGTAGCCCCAAGGGCAGGGTGTAGTGTCTGGTTAAGGAAGGACATATAGTAATGTGTTTTATATGTCCTGACAGTGAAATACTTCTAAATTCGTTTTTCACTGTTGCAAGGCCTGTCTCTCTCATAGGTTAACATGGGGGCTACCTTTAAATATGATTAAAGTTTAGATTCCCTTTGGGAGCGGATAGACGTGGAGTTTGGGGTCTCTGAGCTCACAATTTAAAAATGTATCTTTTAGTAAAGTTGATTTTAAGATTGTGTGTTTGAAAATGCCAGTTTTAGAAAGTGAGCATTTTCTTGCTTAAACCATTTCTGTGACTCTGCCTGTTTGTGGATTCCCTGTCTGGGTCAGTTTGACAGTTGGGCTGGTTGCACCACTCACTAGACAGTGACACAAAAGCTGGGGTATAGTCTGCATTTCCTGATAAGCCATCTGTGCTAGGATGGAGGGGAGGAGTGGTCACTTACACCGGAAAGGGCTGTGCCTGCCCTCACACAATGCAGTCTCCAACCCCCTGTTGTGTGCCTGGGGCCTGGCCTGGGCAAGGCAAGATTTCACAAACAAGAGAGCCTACTTCAAAGGGCAAAATGGGTATAAGAAGGGCACCCAAAACCACAGACTTTGAACACTTCTGGAAACCAAGATGAACCTCTGCATGGAGAAGAGCTGAAGAGCTGAGGAAGAAGAGCTACCCTGTCTGTGACTGTGCTTTGTGGAGCCCTCCTGCAGTTGCTGCTTCTGCCTGTGCTAGAGGACAAAGACTGACTTTGTGTTGCCTTCCTTCTTGTGAAGATCTCCAAGGGCTTGATTTACAGCTTGCCTACTGTTACTTGAAGTATCAGGGACAGCAAAGACTTCTCTCTGCCAGCACCTGGAGTCTCTTGAGAGACTCCTACTCTGCCAATTGGTGCCCATCCAGTTCCTGGGACCCTGAAAGGAGACGCTGGCAGCCCAAGAGTGAGAAATCCACTCACAGAACGCCGCAACTCCGATCTGTGGATAAAAAATCGACACGCCACCGGCTTCGTGGCTGAAAATAGACACTCGCCTGCAACACGACAGGAAGATCGACGCTCGTGGCTGGAGAAACAACGCACAGCATCGCTGAAGGAGGCTGGTGAGATCGCAACCCACGCTGCGTGGTTTTCGGATCATCGTGCGGCTGGATTTCCGATGCAAACTACACTGGGCGTGTAAAAACAATGCAAGGCCTGCCCAGACACGAGTGTGCGGACCGAATCAATGCATCGCTCTCCTGCAGAGAGAAGAAACGACGCGCCCGACCCGACGAAAGGAGAAACTATGCAAGGTCTCGTGAGTGAGTGAAATCGATGCATCGCAAGCCCTTTTTGATGCACATTTGCCCGTGCTGGGTTATTTTTGACACACTCAAGGTACATTTTCATGCTAACAACGTTAGCGTTGTGTTTAAAATTACATGAAGACTCTTTTTGCATTTTTTGTGATAACTTGACTTGTGCATTGTGGATTGTTTGTCATTTTGGTCTTGTTTTGTTTAGATAAATATTTCCTATTTTTCTAAACCTGTGTTGTGTCATTTTGTAGTGTTTTCATTGAGTTACTGTGTGTGTTGGTACAAATACTTTACACCTAGAACTCTGAAGTTAAGCCTACTGCTTGTGCCAAGCTACCAAGGGGGTAAGCAGGGGTTAGCTGAGGGTGATTCTCTATTACCCTGACTACAGTGAGGGTCTTTGCTTGGACAAGGGGTAACCTGACTGACAACCAAAGACCCCATTTCTAACATACAGTGATATCTCAACATATACTTATTCCATTTAAATCATTTTGACCTGCATCTTATCAGATAAATATTATATATTTGTCTAAACACTGTGTGGTGTATTTTGTGGTGTTCTACTGTGTTATTGCATGATTTATTGCACAAATACTTTCCACATTGCCTTCTAAGTTAAGCCTGACTGCTCAGTCCCAAGCTACCAGAGGGTGGGCACAGGATAATTTGGATTGTGTGTGACTTACCCTGACTAGAGCGAGGGTCCTTGCTTGGACAGGGGGTAACCTGACTGCCAACCAAAGACCCAATTTCTAACAATATTGTACTGTAAAAATATCATAGCCAGAATGTTGACTACCAAACAATTGTCTAGGTAATTATTTGTATGTAAGTATAGGTTTAAAATACTCAACTTTGCATAGGACAATATGCACCAATCTTCAAGGTACACTGGTGTGGCATTAAGAGTAGTATGTATGTCTATGCTCACCAAATGTACTTCAAGTCATAATAATTTGGTAGTCGATATTTTGGGTCTCATTTCCTTGTTGGAAGATAACAAAGTCCACAGCATCCTGTCAATCAATCCACCAGCATCCAGACTTTGACTCATTGGGAGAGGTTCTTCATCATCTCTCTGCCATGACTTGGTATTCTGAACAAATCCAAATTATGCACAAAGGTTTACCTGCCCAAGAAACTCATGGCTTAATTTGAGCCGGTGGTTTCCAGTGCTGTGCACCAGTACTTTATTGTCAACACTAGCACTTATGACAGCCTGCCACATGGTGGAACTGATTGTTTTTTAATAATTGAATGTACATTAAAAGTACTAATACCTGCCACCCAAAGCTATGAGAATAGCTTGGGCTCCAGGTTATAAGTAATGTTTAATGTATAGTTAAAGTCTGAATTGTCACACTTGTAGGACTATGAGGGTTAGTTGTGTTGGTACTGTCATTGGCAGGCTGGCGGGGGAAATGGGTGGTGCTACCTGCAGTGGCCTCCTGACAAGAGCCCTGGCACGTATGTGTTTTTACAAATTAAGCACTTAACAACCTACATTTGATATTAGTGTACACACTGGTTGCTGAAGGAAGGGGATGTTGCCAAGCTAAGGTTGAAACTCATTTACCTGTTCTGTTTCTCTGAGGTTAGCAGGCATTGCTGCTATCTATGCAGTACCTGATCTAGGAGCACGAGGGAAGTTTTCACTCTCTCTGCTAATTATGCTATACTTATTTCTTCATGTAAGGAAGCTTGCACGGTGCTGGCCAATTTGCCCTGCATGAAGTAGTAACATTTTAAAAAACATTTCCAAATTCTGATTATTTTACCACACTTTCATCATAATGTAACTCATTTTTATTGACATCCATAAAAAGTAGCATGTTGCAAATCCTGCTTAAGTGTGCGAAAATAAGCTTCTTTTTTTCACCCGTTAACTTTCATTTCCAAACTTATGTATTAATTGCGGTGCGACGGAGTTTAACCGTACAGTCAAAATATCCTGAAATCTCCATGGCAACGATGCTCTGCTGTAAAAGCAAAGGACACTAGAGCGGCGTGTAATTGCTTTCTGTGTAGAGAATCGAGAAAAAAAGAACAATGGCAATAAAAAACGTAAACTTTGAAGTTGAACAGTTGTATTGTAAATGATAACTTTAATACAGAGACTCGGGCAGAGTCAGGGCACAGCAGAAGCAATTTGCACCGTTTTTTGCAATATCAGGCTGAAAGCTCCCTTTAATGAAGCTGTCCTTTACTCCTTCTAAGACCCTCCTCTTAGAAGTGGGTTAGATCGGGGATTACTCCCGGGGGCGTCTAGCTACTTCTTCTACGGCAACAGCAAACGGACATTGAAGCAACGTTTAAAGTGAAACTTTGAGAGCATTTAGTAGGTTCACACATATCAAGAACGAATATATCAGTACTTTCAATAGTCTGTGCCTGTACACACATATGTAAGGGAACCCAATGTAAACAATCCAAATTATGCACAAAGGAGTATATGCCTAAAAAACTCAGGGGGTTATTCTAACTTTGGAGGAGGTGTTAATCCGTCCCAAAAGTGACGGAAAAGTGACGATTTACCACCAGCCGTATTACGAGTCCATTATATCCTATGGAACTCGTAATACGGCTGGTGGTATATCCGTCACTTTATCGTCACTTTTGGGACGGATTAACACTCCTCCAAAGTTAGAATAACCCCCTCAGTGCTTAATTTGAGCAGGTGGTTTCGGATGCTCGGCACGGAGCGGAGACATTTAAAATATGGAGAAAATTGCGATCAACCTCTATTTCCTCTATGTTTCTTTATCAAAAGTACGATCCATGACATAATAAAATGTATAATTGTATTATTTTTTTTTAAATCCTTCATGACATTGTATTCATTTCTTAATCCATACCAACATAGCATAAGCGTGTCCCTATTAAATTTATGGACAAAATATATTTAATAATTCCTTACCAAAATCAATTCCCGAAGTTCGTTTGCTACATAATGCCCTTAGCGCCTGAATGCATCTATTCACACACTCGTGCTTACCTACTTCTGCATTAAAGCATTGGTTCTGGAGGAACATCAGCAGTACACAGAAATCAGTGTGCAGCATATTGTGTAATGTTATCGTACACTCCTGGTCCCAGACAGGTGGACCTAAAAAGGGCGGTTAACACACATTTCGTTGTTTACTTCAATACAATATTTTACACTAGGCATGAGATAGGTCTGTGGTTTGTACCAAACGTGTCACATCTGGGCTGTCTCCATGTGTCGCTAGTAAAATGGCCGTGGGACGAACTTTCATGGAGTCTGTCCTGTTTTTCCCTCCACACACCACACCATAGCAGAGAGTGTGCCTGTCAGTGTGCTAAGGGGATTATTTCGAGTTTTGGAGAATGGTGCTTTTATCATAAAATGGTGAATGGAGAGTTCTGCCAAGTTCTTGGTTCTCCAGCACAAGTAAGAACCCGCTGTGTTTCCACCGGCAGAGCCTCCAAGGAACCCTTAACCCAGCAGTATGCCCACTAAAGAACCAATGGGTCACTCTTTAGGGCAGAATGGCCATCACTCATTTTCCATAGCAAAAACTGCCATGCAAGAGATGGTAGTCCCAGATAGGAAATATGCACAATGGGCAAATGTGCAGGGATAAATCTCCATGTGCATCAAGCCATTGGTATTTATTTGGGAAGCGCAAACTCCCTCTTTGGGACTTTGTTCTTGCAAATTACTTTGCCAAAAGGGAGCTACAAACATAGTACCCGAAAGCCAAAGGAAGTGTGTTGTTAATGGAGCCATCACAGCGACACTCCAATGACAGCACAGGTACCTCTAGGCTAGTGAGAATCCACCAAACTCTAAATCTTCCAGACACTAAGTGAGGCCCTAACAAGGTAAGTTGTACTGTGGCAGGCTGCTCACCAGGTCACTAGCCCGTGGCCCATGCTCCACTGGCAGAGGGCCACACTACCAAGCTTATTTACAGCATTTCACAGGGAAAGGTTTTTAGTGTGCACGTAACACAAAAATAAAGCAGTGTGGGGATCCACCACTGTTCAGTTCTACGCCCATCGATTTTCACGAAATGTGAAGGTTTTTAGTTCACATATCACACAAAAATAAATCAGAGCAGGGCTGGAACCCAAGGCATCCCGGGGAAATTTTGTCAGACCACCCACCACAGGGTGCATAGCGAGCAAGCCTGACCACTACAATAGGGCTTGGAGGGTTCTTCTCCCCCCAATAAAATGTTGGGAAAAGTAGCAAAAATAATGTATTCCACAAAATGGTTTTCATTATATATTGACTTGTACTAGTTTTTAAAGCATAGTAAATGATTACCTTTATTGGGGCTCTTCAGTCATTTCCTGTGCTTCTCATTTCGTCATAGCCCCTCTCTCACATTTATTTCATTTTTTTTATAGAGTCTCTCTTACCAGCACAGGGTGTTGGAGCACTTTACATGACACACAAATACAGAGACAATGAATCATATGTGTGCAAATGAGTGTATAGAAAATGTTTCATAAGACAAAAGTGACTACCAGGTGTAGGATTCACATGTCATCCTTACTGGTAAGCATTGTTTCAGGGTACTTGTTCTGGGAAGCATAAACTCAGGGTTCTAAATGTAACACAGTGGTTAGGGTTGACTTTACTAATAATGTATTTACAAACCCTTTTTTTAAGCAAAATTAGGATAATGAAAGACTGGGAAAAACATAACTTTCTAACATGTACCATGCAGTTTCCCTGCAGCTCTTTGAGCTCTTTGATGGCAGTTCATAGCTCACTGTGCTACATTATGATGTCAATTATGAACTGCACAGAAACAAAAAGATCTCTGTGATATAAGCAGTATTCCACTGAGCTATGCACAAATAAATACTGCTCTGTGATTTTCATAGTACACATTTTTTGCACCAGGCATTTTAATTAACCCTCTGCGCTACCTTAGATGAGTCAAAACTAGCACTAGACAAAACTCTGATCTCTCTCAAGCAGGTACATTAATCACCAGAGTTATTATGTCACTTTCACTGTTGCCTAAAGACTGTTGGCTATTCAAGGAACTCATTAGTGCTTTTTAAACTGCTGCACTGCTACAAAACCGGCCCCTCAGTACGAGAAGTGGCCCCGAACCTTCTAGCCTCCCGGAGTAAAACCTGACGTTTGGTCCGGCCAGTCCGGCCTTGAATCTGAGCAGAGCATCCAAACAAATGTAATTTTTCCAAGATACTAAGAACAGCCAAGGGAAAAAAGACAGAGAGATGGGGGAGAGAGACACGGGTGATAGAAAAACAGGAAAACCAAGAAAGAGCAAGAAAAAGAAATGATAAGGAGAAACAAAGTCAGAGAAAGCACAGGAGAAATAAGAAAAGAGAGAAAGACAGACGTGTAGCAAGAGGTCTGGGAGAGAGAAAAAGACAATGAGAAAAAAAAGAGAGCGACTGTGAAAGACAGATAAGAATTGGTGACTGAAAAAGAAGTGGAAAGAGAAGAACAGACATAGAAAGACAGAGACAGCCTGGAAGGGATAAAAGCAGAGAAAGACAAGAAGAGGCTGGAGAGAGAGAGACAGAGATAGAGAAAGAGCAAGACCAGAGATGCATAAAGACAGGAAGAAACACCAAAAGACAATGAGGCGCCTACTCACAATGGTAAATCTCCACACATACATTTACTACATTTATTTCTACAGTTTTGAGTAACGTTACTATTTTGGGCTATTCACAAAATCTGAGGGTGAAGTTGCTCAAAACTGTCGATTTAGGCCTGGATTTAGAGTTTGGCAGATGGATTACTCCGCCACAAACATGACGGATATCCCGTCCGCCGTATTACGATTTCTATAGCCTATAATGGAATCGTAATATGGCAGACAGGATATCCGTCATGTTTGTGACAGAGTAACCCATCAGCTAAACTCTAAATCAGGCCCTCAGATGTCTCCATCCCTTTAAACAAGGGGCAGAGTCAAATTTATGAGCCCAAATTTACTACTGCCAAAAAATAGCAGTAGTGAGTCCAGTACCACTCATGGCGAACCACTGATAACTGCCTCATTCTCCTTATGTAAAGTATGGGGTAAATGTAAAATGTTTATTACACTTTAAAATCAATTGTGAACATATTTCTATTGTAAATACTATCATAAAGGAATAGTATAGATGTATTTTAAATGTAGACCAGAATAAAAACATGATACAGCACAACTGACTTAATTTTGAATTACATTTTGAATATATTGAAGTCAATTTATTTATTTGTATTCAAGTTTAAACTATTTTAAAAACACCTAAGGAGAACAACATTTAATTATATATTATTATTTACTAAAAGTGAAGCATAAAATTAACTAAAAGCACAATATATATTAATAGAAATGAATGGTAATCTTTTAAATTGAACAAATGTTATTAAAATATGTTAAACTAAATTTTAATTATATGATTTAAGTTTAGATAATATATCAAACATAACTTTAAATAAATGTTATCATATCTGTAAATAGTTTAATTTAGTTTATTCTAATATGATTTCCTATGAGATTTTATTTTTAATCCGTACCTAAACTGATTTTGTTTATGGGAGGATGTTGCAGTACCAGTTGTCAGCCATGTGTGGTGCTTGACTTACTGCAGGTCGGAGCTGGGGTACATTTTCAAACACTCCGTGGTCACTCTCACATTTACTAAGTAGTAAACTAACGTCTGTCAGGATGTGCCCATAGAAAAGGTAGGAGAGGTGGAGATTACACTCATAAGTTTGTGAATGGCATTTTGTAGAGTGTTTAGTAGTACTACTATAGTACTACTAAATGTACAACAAAATTCCGCTTGTAAATAGGCACCTGAGAAATACAGGTATAGACAGACAGAAAGGCAAGGAAAGAGAAATAGTGAGGCAGTAAAACAGGGGGGTAGAGTGAAAGATGGGGAAAGAGACACAGAAAGAGGCAATGAAAAGTAGAGATAGACCACAAGAAAACGAAAAGACAGAGAGAGAGATAGGGATTGAGCAACAGGGAGAGGTAGAAAGATAAACAGATACAGATGGCTAGAAATCAAGATAGACAGAAAGACATACAGACAGGGCGATAAAGGGAGAGAAATGAAGAGACAGAGAGAGATTGAGAAACTGTGAATGTAGGGGAGACAGAGAGAACACAGGAGAGAAGAAAGAGAAAGCCAGGGAAAGTCAGACAAAGATGCGGATAGGCAGAGAGAGAGAGGGATTGACTTGATATGGATATCCAAAAGACAAGCAGAGAAAAAGAAGGAAAAAGAAAGGCATGCACACCTTGAACGAAATCTATCTATCTATCTATCTATCTATCTATCTATCTATCTATCTATCTATCTATCTATCTACTCATCTACACATCTTTATCTCTGTATCTGTCTGCCTGTACCCCTAAAATCTTTACTTCTTTCTCTATCAATCTTTTTATCTATCAATTTTTATCAATATTTATCGAAATCTGACTATCCCCATTTATTTCTATATGTCTCCAGTCTGTGTCTCTGTATATATTTCCTCTTCTCTGTGGTGTTTGGACAAAATATTGAGTTGCAAATTTCAGGAAACAGAAATATCAGGAATTAAATATTGTGATACATAAATATTGTGATGCAAGAATATTATTGGCAAGAATCATGAATGTTTTTAATTTTAATATCGTTTTCAGTAATACAGTGGTTCAAAATGTTGTTTTTTAATTATGTAATGTCTTTTAGTGGATATATTAATTGTAAGTGTTATTGTTTATATAAATATTATTATTTGTTTAAAAAATATACCCTGTCAGTTTAAGTGATTTCAATTTTTTAAAACATTTTAATAGTAATTTACAGGGCCATACTGGGTTTGGGTTTGGGTTTGTAGGGGATAGGATGGGAAGGTAATTGGGTTCAAGTGAATTGAGAATTATTTAATACATTTTGTTTAATTATATGATTGATATTTATTAAGCAAAACATGAAATACTGATTTATTTTTGTTATATGCTAGTTGCAGGCTATTATGTTTGTAGGGGTAAAGAGTGGGAAGTTAATTAAGTAATAAATAGTTAAGTAATAGTTATTAATTTTTAATTATTTAATTGCTTTTAATTAAAAAATTAGTTGGATGCTTATTTACTTTACTTATTGTTTAGTTGTGGGCTGCTGGGTCTGTAGAGGTCTAGAGTGGGAAATTAATTAAGTAATATTTAACAATATATTGTTATTTTTTAATTAACTATTTGATTATAAGTATGTATATTTATGGATTTTGTTGATATATTTTAGATGTGGATTGGTAGATTTGCAGGCGTACGGAGTGGTCAATTAATTAATAATTGAGCAACAATTGCTTATTATTTGAAAATGAATGTATAGTTAGTATATACATTGATTAATTGCTTTCAGTTTTTTCATACATATATATAATATGTATATTTTTCATGTTAATTAATCATTTTTATAGTAAAAGTTTACTTTTTTTCTACATTCATGGGGTTACTCACATATGTAATGTGTTTGAAGTGGAGTGCTTTTCCTACTGTTGCTTAGACTACAGCAGGCATAGTAAATTGATCCCCTTCGAAGTCCAACATTTTCCCTACTGTTGCACAGACTGGACTTGAAATAGTAAATTGAATCCCTCCAAAATCCAACAGTTTCCAAACTGTGGAAAGAGAAGGACAGACATAGAAAGACAGACACAGCCTGGAAGGGATAAAGACAGAGAAAGACAAGAAGAGACTGGAGAGAGAGAGCGAGACAGAGACAGAGACAGAGAAAGAGCAAGACCAGAGATGCATAAAGAGAGGAAGAAACACAAAAAGACAATGAGGCGGCTACTCACAATGGTAAATCTACACACATACATTTTGTAATGTACCAATAGAAAAAGTCTATCATCACAAGTCTATCATCACAAGGCATCTCTTGCATGCTGGAAGAAATCAAATGGCGTGAGATTGTGTCCCACTCCGACTACCATGCCCCTACCTCACAAACCTCCAGCGCTCTGTAAGATTTATTTTGTGCAATTTCATTTTTCATCTTGTGGTGAGAAGGCTCATACTGAAGTGCACTTTCTCCTCGTTTCAGAAATAACTTAAAGCATAGTTGTTATAATAAGAGCTTGGTAGCTAAATCACTCAGTCAGAAAATATGGACATGAATTTAGGATATCTGGATTGTGGTATATCTCATCTCCTGATGAACAGCGTAGTACATCTGAGTATGTTCCAGAAGATTTATACCAGGTCCCTTACCATGGAGGTTAAAGCTGCCCTTGTGAACTGAACAAAGAGCCTGAAAGATTTGACTGAAGCTGGATGTCCAATTATTTTGTTGTTTATCACGCTACATTTTGAAAGAGCTTTTATTGTGTATGCCGAAGTGTGTCAGGATCTGGCGCACCAGAAGCCATTCCACACTGCAAGCCATTTCAAATAAAAAGTGAGGGATTCCTGATGTGCAACTGCAATAAAAGATTGTCAAACCAGAATCCAGACTCTGCCTGTCTATTTGAATTATTGTTGGCACAATTCCTATTTGGATAGAACATTTAAAATTGCACTTAGTTAGTATGATTCTTCAAGGAAGGGAGTAAGCGTAGAATCCAGGCACAGCACTGCTGCACAGCCTTTTCTCATCGTATAATACATTCGAGGAGAATAAGGATGATAAGTCATTCCTTTGCCATTTCCCCTTATTTCAGGATTAAATACAGTTTAGGCGCACTAGATGATGAACCTTGTAAAATCTGTGTATTAACCTAAAACTCCATACACATATAAAGAAGATCCCCAAGAAGATGCCTGAAAACTGGATCCACAACAACGAACACATCTAGAAAATTAGATGTGAGACAATGTAAACGGCACTGAGCACAAAATCAAAACAAGCTTTCAAGGAGCAAGAAGCAGCCATTGCTATTGAGATGAAGTTATGACGATATCTTCCATGTTGTCGCTGGCAATTTCATTTACGAAGTCAAAGTTGGTGTCACGCTCCTATGCCTGAATTCTGTGAAGGCCCTTTTCGTTATTTCATCAGTAAAATGTATGCATTTGCCAATTACAGCACTAATTAAACAACTGATAAAATGAAGTATGCCGTTGTCTATTCGCATCATGGATGCTCTATTAGAGATGATATCACTCTGCATTTGGGGACCAGGTTTTATTTGACTTCGGACCACCTAATAACTGTAGAACTTCGACTGGAACATAAGTATAAATACATTGAATGCCAGTATAATGTGACAAGTAGATCTTTGTAGATATTGTCTGTAGTTAATGTTGGTGACAAATAAAATGCATGGCCAGAGTATGCTGTGGAGGACACATTACTACCTGGTTGCAAATGACGAGCCAGCATACAGGTTCAAAATTAGCTACCATGTAATACAATTCTTAGCAGCCATCAGGAAAATGTCGTGCCATAAGAATAAATCAAGGTGAAAGAGGCTGAATTGATTGCAAAACTCATTAATGAAACAAGACAGTATTATCACAGTGTAATAGATGTAATTTGCTATGTATAGTCTGATGTCACATGTAAAAGAAATATACTCCAAATGGACAGCAAGATAACTCAGTGACTAAGCAGTCACTGCTGACATCTTATTGATGTGAAGGTGATAAGTGAAGACTTGGCAGATTCTGTCTTCAATCCCTCCTACTGCCATAATGTGACTACCATTCATATTTTAATAGAAATAGCTGGTACTTCTAGCGCTTAAAAGCTGCAAAGGTGTGTATAAAGGTCTGTATAAAATAAGTTTATCATTATTATTGTTACTGGTTGAAATTCACAGGAATTTGGTGATTTAATCCACACAAACAATGAAAATTAATCTACAGGTATGATGTCAATCCCATATTATAGCCTTAGAACCCGCCGTAGCGGGCTCTACCGGCTATTAAAGGCCCGCTCCCGAGTTAAATGCCTGAGCCGTAGGCGAGGGCATTTAACAAGGGAAAGGGCCTTTAATAGCCGGTAGAGCCCGCTATGGCGGGTTCTAAGGCTATTAGAACATTCTGCCACTCAGGGCAGAATGTTCTCTTAAAAAAAACAAATTGCTCACGGAGCCCAAGGGGATTAGAATCCCCTCGGGCTCCATGAGGCTTTGTTCACAGCTGCTGCTGTGAACAAAGCCCATTGGAATGTTGGCGCTGCGGGCTTTTACCGGCCAGTAAAAGCCCGCAGCACTCCATTGTTTTCAATGGAGCTGCCAACTTCCAATGTTCTAATATACTTTAAGGCACATTTTGTGCAGTAATAAAATAAATACCCATTCCCCTGTGCACAAACGATCCCAAATAAATCATAATGTGCTTTTAAAGTTTGGTGTCATTATATCCATGATGTTTGACACCAGCTCTGGAGACAAATCTCACAATAGGAGTTTGAATTGAAAAGTGCTTATTTGGGACCCCTTGCATATAATTTCCTCTCTCAGCTTACTGTCACCAAACTTGTCAAAGCCATTATGCAGCCTGTATACCAAGTCGTGAAAAGTGTGGTACAGATTGGTTGGCATATATATATTTATCTGGTGACCAGTTTAAAATATTTGCTTTGGGATCCACAGCAATGCTAAAAATTCAGAATTATGCAAAAGAAAAGAGACATGCACCTAGTGGACATAAATGACGTAATGGACATAAATGCAAATAATGTTATTCTCTCTAACATGAAGGGGAACAATTGGCCATCTAACGTGAAGATGTAGGCTTACGATTCAGCAATGGAACATACATATCCCTCCCTAGCCTTTAAAGGAGTTCCTAATGTGTTCAAAGATTTAGTTAAGGGTATAGTGTAGGTTTAGGCAAAGACTTATCTTAGGGTCTCTGGGAAGTCAAATTTTCTAGGCCTTATTTTATTGTCTTAAAGTCAAAATTTGTATTAATATAATAGAGTAACTCATGGATGGTGATCAATAATAGTTACAATTTAGGACCCTGCCCATCACCTACTAATTGATTTATGATAAGGCTCACAACAATGTTGCATATTTGTCAATGGGTTGTGACAGTCTGCAACATTACATACATCCTTCACTTACCGCCAGCTGAGAACATGTGTATATAGTTACATGGCGGAGTTAGCGAATTTTGGATTAACTCCCTGTTGATGTTCACTAAATCCAACTAAGTATTCACATAATTGGAATCCTCTGTACCAACAATAACTAAATTGATAATGGTTAAGAGAGATGATGGAATGCATGATCTTTCCAGGCAGCATCTTCACAATGTTAGGTGCTTACCTTCGTTGTTGTGGGTTAATGCATAATTCCCTCCCAACCTCCATGGCTTTGTATCCCTATGCAGCTCTGCTTAAGGGGTATTCATTTATGTACAGAGTATTACAACTACACAGACCCACCAGGGACGTTCCTCAAGAAAATGTTATGGGCTGCTGAAAGATGTGAAATAGAGAAGAAAATGAGATGTCTTTGTGATTAGGTGGTTTGAATAATTTTTTGCAGTGCGGTTTGTGATTGCCAAACCCCCTACGAGCCTTAATAAAACATGGGATCACTATTAGAATTGCATATTGCGATCTGAGAGTTCTACAAGGAATAAATACACTGCTTGAAATTAATTTGTACGTGGTCAGCTTGAGAAAGTGAAAAGTGAATTGTCCTGTGACGGAGCACTAAGTCCTCAAATAAGTACCTTTTCTGACTGGCAGCCCGTGTATGGAATTAAGATGGCTTGATATATGTGAGTTTTTACATAATCCTAATACAAAACATGGCTGCATTTTGAACGTGTTGTAGACAATGCATGGGATAAGTAGGAAGTCCCGAACAAAGATAATGGCAGATGTTTAACTAAGTGTAATACTGTCTTCCTTTTTGATTTCGTCAGCAAGTGGAGAATTCTCCTCAAGGTTTGTAAGGTGAAAAAACAACTAGATAAAAGATTGAAGGTGTGTGTTTTGGACAAGAGGTTGTCGTAAGACTCTAGATATTGGAACAAGACTTCCGGATTCGAGGCGGCAATACCACCGTTGGGTGTCTGATTCATTCCCACACCATATAGAGAGATGTCAGCTCAAACCTTTCAGCTAGCTAGCAGAACCTCACCCAAACATAGAAAACGAATGTGATTTGTGGCAGCCTGACGCTTGACATGCTGTGACCTCTCAGCAAAAGTCATGGTTGACAATTCTCACTCCTTTCTCTCGTTGGCAAAGGTCTCATACTCACACATAGGCCAATGAAAAGATGGAGGAATGTTTTCAATGCATTTATTGAAAACACTGCAATCCACAATAAAATATATGAGCTGCAATTATTAGGGCAATGAGGCATAACAAGATTAGGATTGTTGTGACCAGTGAGAAGAAAATGAACACACCAGCATATTGGAAGAACATATATTTACCTAACACCTAAGCTAAGCATAGCAGTGATAGCCCAATCTGTTCGTACTAAGTCCATGAGAGGGGCACTTACCCCCATTACCTAAAAAATAGGGGTCTGCCTGCCTTCTTCTTAGCTGGTTGTAGAGACAGGACTGAGGTCAGCAGCAAAATGGCATGCAATGTGGATAGATATCCTGGCCAGAATCACCTTCCTGTTTTCCCTTGGCCTGTACAATGTTTTTATAAGAAACATATTTCTGTTCCATGAAATAGGCATGACAAGGACATGTGCCCAAGTGTCGGACTGTTTACATACTCTTGTGGTGACAGTGCTAGCTGGATTATCATGTACTGTTTTTATCAGCCTTGGACAGAGGTATATGGTGAAATGTTGTGCATAAAAATAAAAACAAAGCATTTGATGAATCACAGCTGATTAGAAAAATAAAACACGATCGCTGAAAAGCAGGCTAACTAAAAATGAATAAAGAGGATAAATGAAATCAGAGAACATATGTAGGTGAAACGTCATAGGCCACAGGCCTAAACTAAGCTAAAATATGTGTGCCCAAGCAAGGTGTAAAATGAACCTATGACAAGATTGTCATCTAATGTAATCCCCATTTTTGCAGATTTTGAGGGAACCAGGGGACATCATAATTCATCTGGCCACCAGCCAGTGGACCAGCACTAGGGGTCCCTAAACATCAAAACCTCTGCTTTGCCTGTATAAAGACACTTAGAGCTTGTAGTCACCCAGATCATGACAGAACAGAGAAAGTCTTCCAATCTATTAGGTTCACAATTGTTGGTGCAATTGAAACACACTATTACTTGTATATTATCTTCATAAGACCAGAAATGAACCACACATATGTGAATCAGTGTGGCCAAAGGAGTCGTAATTATTGAACAAGTACAATTAAAGCAGCAGAACTGTTACTATCGAGAATATTAGGAGTACGGTCCACTGCTCAGACCAATGCAGTTTCAATACCATAAAAGGCAAAAAAAGGCTTTTTGACTCCCATAACAAAATAACTAGCTTGAATGAATTAAAATATCTTGATGTTTAAAAAACTTTCTGTAATTTTAGATTACAAAAGACAGTAGAGATATTAGGCAATAAGTAGTGAGGATTTCTGGGTCCAAAATATACGTTTTTTTGTAACTTGTGGTGTGACTACCACTGGTTTCACAAAAGTAGAGCTCTCTCGGATTCTAGGAAAATATTACAAAGAGCACAAAAGTGATGCAGCAGAGAATCTGAAAGTAAATTTATAATACATAACAGGCAAGGGTTAGGGATTTGAGCTGATTTGCTTCCCAAAAACATGTCACTTCTATATTGTCCGCTTTATTGCAGGATATACTCACTAGTCCATGAATGTACACTTTTCCTACACAAATTTCCACCCCATTGTCACTAGCGACACAGGGGTGTCTTAGCTCCTTGAGATGCTTGGGCAGCACAGCAGGCATGTCTGTCCTGTTAGCTGTTGTGCTTTTGCCTCTGCCTCAATAACTTTTAGCACTTTAAATGTTTTGTTTTTTAAGCTGAAAATAGATGCAAGATTGGTGGTGGCGGCCTTGGTCAAAAAGAACTGTGGCCATTATGAATACATGAAAACAGCGTACTAGCTTCCAGAAATGAAATTCTGGTAAGAAAAGGTCATAGTGAAACTGATTACAGTTCCTGAACTGCCTAAAAGAATAGTGGGTGATGCCCAATCTGCAATTGCAAAGAGCCTCCTGGGGAGTCTCCATGAGGAGAACACCATATGTTTGAATTTCTCTTAAAACTGAAGTAGGCGGTATACTAAGCCAGCAAAGATTCTGTTCTGGATCCTATTTTGATTATGACATTCACAGATGAAAGGGGTGAGCATAAGATTCTGGGAGTAGAGATGGGAAGGGAGTCTAGCCATTAAGTGTTTTCATGTTCCTGATCTTGGACTGTAAACATTGAGAAAGCATTGAAGGAAATATAGGTTAGCATACTTTCTTGATGTATGTGCAGAATAAGTTTGTAGACCCAGTTGTGTTCAAACACGCCAACTGCAGTAAGTCAAGCACTTGACGACAGCTGGCAAACATTTCTAATATTGTGTAATCCTTAGAGTGTAATGACTGAAGTAAAATCATAACCATGAGTGGCCAATGCTGTGATGGGAAGAAGGTCCTAACAAAGCAAATGGTCTTTAATACATAAAGTCCACTGCTTAGTTGGGAGTATGCAAATTCTGAGGCATGCTTGACCTAAGAACATGCTTTAATAAAAAAATATAATTAAACAAATTATTGAGCTTCAAGCAGTGGGTGGTCTGGTAAAGATTAATTAGATAGGACAAAGTAGTTGAGGAGAAAACTAGATTGTTTGATGTGAATTTTGGAAATGAAAGTTCTATGGTGAAATATTTGTGTCTCCATTGCCAAGACACTGGTCTGATTCTTTGCATTGCTTGTTCTATGTTTGGCATGGCATGAATGACCCGATGCATCTAGTGGCGGCAGCATTATCTTGAACATGACTTAGAACATTAGGGCTTTGCAGCATCTGTATTGATGTTGCTTCCCTCGTAATGACACTGTGGAGCGATCCCAACCTTTTCTAGAGTATCTCGGTGAGAACCTCTCGGCATCTGCCTCGCGACCTCCATGAAGTGTGCTGAATGACTGATGGACCCATGACTAATGATTTGCACTAGTATGAAAAATGTCTGCGACATGGAGCATCCAGAGTGAGAGAGTGAGGCATGCATATGATAAAATGGCTTAGAAATAGCCTGAGGGGTTGTGACAGGGGCATAGATTCAGTGGGGATATTTGGGGTGCTACACCCCACCAATAAATGTAATTTCTGAAAAATAGTTGGCTACAGGAGCTTTCAGTCTGATATGATGAAGTGTCTGCTAGATTGAACAAAAACTTGTTACACAAACACCAACAAAAACGCACACACACACCTTCTCCCTCTCTCCTTTAAAAGTCTTCTAAAATGTTGGTTATTTACAAAATATTGTGTTCCTTCTTATTTAGTACCTCTGTCAATCTGCATTTGTCTTCCAATCCACTGCCCCCTCCACTTTATGCTTGTTGTATAATGTATTTTGACATTATATTCCAGTGTGATTGTTGGCAAATCCGAAGCTCATCCCCCCCACCAATCCTACTGACCAACCTACACATCTGGGCAGTGAACAGTACGCTGAAGGACAGACCAGAGAGAACATCCAAGGCATACGTTACTCTTCGCAGCATTGGAAGTGTTAGCCTAAGACGGGAATATAGTTCATTTCTTTTCTGTTTAAAGTCAAATTGAAGGGTATGCATGAGGATGGCCCGAAAAGTGTAAAAGTCTGTGAGTTGTTATTGAGCAGAACTCCCATCCACGTCTAGGCTGTTTTTTGCACCTTACTCATGGTTTTGTCTACCCTGCTCCATTATTTTGGTCTCAATTCTGGTCTCAAGTTTTTCTGCTCCTAGTCTGTCCAACACACCTAACAAACCCCACACACATGTCTTCTAGTAGTCTTACAAACAGTGACAGTGCAATATGCGAAGAAGAAAGTAGCAAACAAAATAAAGTGAAATAAAAGTAAAGTTGAAATAAGAGAGATGTAAAAAAGTGAAGTCACATTAATGCCCGGGGAGATGTGGTGAGAGAAAGGGATTGGACGACTGACCCGGTCATATAGACTGTTGCATAGTGGTTCAACAGCTCAGTAAGCCAATTAAACAAATCACCCACCAGGAGATCACTGAGATTAAGCAATAACTGGCACAGGATAATCATAAGGGTCAAGTATGGTCTTTCAAAGACAGCAAAAAGACATGAAGGGCATCTGAGAGAAAATGCTTTCAGTACTAGCTATTACAACATTGGTTGCTGAAACCTGAATGGAAACAACCACGCCATTTTCATGGTTTATTTTTTATTATTTTTTTTAATCGATATAAATCAGTTATCAAATATAATAGAATTGACTATATATTTATATACATACATTTATATGCAAAGAGACGAGGAATAAGAAGTAACTGTATAATAAGGTTATGTATAGCTATTCATGTGTTCTGGTAACATCATGGATCAGGAGGCAGGGTGCTTTGTAATTGTCACCAGAACCCAAAGATGGCAATATAGGGCCTTATAAAACGTTACCCGCTGTGTATTTTTCATATTCCTTGTAGGACTAGAAATCACAGCTGTATAAACTACTAGAGATTAACAGAAGGCACCTGCTTCAAAGGTTAGCACCTGCTGCTAGCGCGCCTGGTCCTTAGTAAGTAAACTTACAAGGGGACGCATATAGGTCGATGAACCTTTTGATTCGCGTGGAGTAACCTAGCTATGATGTAACCAATGTGCATCAACATCAATACACGAACCAGTAAGCCAAACATTAGTCAATAATCATGAAAAACACAACTCAATTATAAGCTTTATCAGTTTTATTTTCCTATTAGTTACAATACTTAGTCATGAGGTTAATTCAAACTTTATTCAATCCACTCAAGATTAATTCATTAGTGACCACCGATAACATAATCTAATCAGAACTTGAAAAAACATACATTCTAATGCCTCAGCATAAACTAAGAACGATGAATATGTTAACATGAGTAGCAGAGTTCATTAAATGAATAGTATAATTTGTGAATTTTGGTAGCCACTCTCCGTGGGCAAATTTTCAAACGTGCACATTATTTTTCTACATTACAATAAATTATCATAGAGGGACGCGTTAACAAATTCATATGGCATGCCAGATTATTATTTATTATAGCTGGGTTTGAACACCAAATAAAAATGTTCAGCAGCCCTACTTTTGTCACATGCCACGTGAATTTTAAAATTACTCCAGATACAGA
Organism: Pleurodeles waltl; assembly: GCF_031143425.1. NCBI lineage: Eukaryota > Metazoa > Chordata > Amphibia > Caudata > Salamandridae > Pleurodeles > Pleurodeles waltl. The sequence goes on from NC_090445.1 coordinate 937,553,731, forward strand.
CCGATCGTTAAAAAAATAATCCTTCGTTCTCTAGCCAACCATTATGTCTCCTATGGTAAAAAGGTTAGTATTCATCTTTGCTGACAAATCCTTTAACAAAAATAATGGCATGCCTGAAGTGGGTATTCCTAGGTCATAAAACCAAATCAGGGTATATAACAGGTGATAACCCTCCACATCAATTTAGATCCCAATCCAGGCATTATAATTCATTTATATCTCGGCCAGGGCCTGGCCTAAAACGTGTCAGCATGTATTTCATAAATGGCTGCAAGACAAGAACCCCATGGGTTATACATGAGATAATGTCCGTGTTGTACACTTTTAAAATAAAGGTTATAAAGATGATTGGCCATAATGAATGCCAAAAGATGTAAAGCTCTCACACAGATTGAGGTGCCTGTGATAACTTTCGGTTAATATTAAGCCATGGTGATGGTATTAATGAGCTCCTTGCAAGAGAACACCGTCTTCTAGGTTTCTATAAGGTGTCCACTGACATAAACTGGGTTTTATTAAGATTAATATTTTTTAGGGAATTTTGGCTTTCTGGAGCCCATTTCAAGTTAAATCACAGAGGATAATTGTATCTGCATTATACAACGCCTTTATCTACTCTCACTGAATCTGAAGATTACACAAGATAGATAATGATCAATTCAAGGTATGATAAATATAAAAAAAAACAATTTAAATGATGAATATACTACTATTTAGCCCCACTTAACTTTCATGTGAGAGTTTATTTTCACAAAAGTTTTCAGGTTATTAGCGGTCACTGGCTTAAATACTACCACAGTCACTAATAAAGGCAATCAAGGGCCTGAATTAGTTTAGTAGATGGATTTCTCCATCATAAATGCTGTGGGTATCATGTCTATATTATTAAACGTTTATTATATTCTCTGGCACTTGTAATGAAGCCATTAGGATATCTATCATGTTTGTGATGGAGTAAGCTGCCTGCCAAACTGTAAATCAGACTTCAGGTTTCATGGATCCCCCAACTAATCAGCTTAACCACAAAAGTACTTCACCTATTAAGGTAAAAGGTTGCATGACAGACACAATTGCATAATACAGCGCACATGGAGCCAAACTTCAAGATAAAATACCCTCCAATTCCAGCTACGTAAAATTACAATTTGATTATCCCACTCCAAACAACAGCTCAGCATATTAATTTCAAACAGTCAAAAACATGTCACCAGCAAACATCTAATCAGAATGATTTATCTATCATTCTTAAAGGACATATTGTCAGTATCATCTTCAGATATTAATGACGCTGTGCCTTCATCTGTTTTATCAAAAACGAGTAGGAAAGTAGTTAAACCTGGCAACCCACCAAGCAGGCCTCAACTTGTTTGTTAATTTCCAATCTACAGACATAGCAATGTCACAAATGTCACAAATTATTAGACTTGTGAGGCTCTCATGTCTATTGATCAATGTAAAAGAGGCACTCTCTACTAACAATTGTTTCCATTCCTGTCTAGCGTTGTCACTGCTAAAGACTGCCTCATACAGTTTCACAATGTTATAAACCCAATCCAAAGTCAATGGAAGATGATCACTCAAAGTGTGCTAGTTAGGCAAACATATATATATTTCAATATATATCTCAGTTATATATTGAAAAATTACTCCATAACATACATTATAAGGATATTGCAAGTCACTGAGGAGTTTCATGACCATATAGAGGGATGAGGCTGAAGGCTGCGTTACTTCTTAAGGTTATGGAAATCTGAGGTGACTTGCAATATCCTTATCATGTGCGTCAGGGAGTACATTATTCCCTATATTACATGATAACACCATCACCTTTCCCACAAAACACTTAAATACTTGGGGCATAGCTTTTTCTTAAGAAAGAAAGAGCATATTTTCAAACAGGAAGAATAAAAATAGAATCTCTACTGCAAAATTAAACACATGAAAAAAGTTGTTAGACATTTGTTAAACAAATATATTAGGATTGGTTTAATACAAGTCTTTTTTTTAAGCGCAGTAGTTTGGCATATGTAGAAACATGCAGAATGGTTCAAACTTGTTATAACTACTACAGTAGTGCAATAAATAAATTGATGCCACATCTGTTTCTCATGGTACAGCTAGTAAAACAGAGCAAAACAAATAAAATACATGTTTTGTTTTTGTTCCTTACTTAAATAACTACTTTAATTATGTGTAGTGACCTGGCCTGCATTTGCCCTCCGGTGGTTGCTCTGGCAGCAGGCATTGTGATGTCAGAACTCAACTGTAATAAGTTATTACAGCTAAGTTCTGATGTGATTTATTTACAATTGGCAACTTGGTGTGTCACAAGTTGCTGATTATGGAGACAGGCTTATAATACAGGGATTGCAGAATTACATGTATTATAAATATATAAGGCCTAATTTAGAGTTTGATTAATTGGCTATTCCATCGCAAACGTGAAGGATATCCTGACTGCTTTATTTCAAGTGCCATAGGTTATAATTCACTTGTAATAAGGCAAGCAGGATATCTGTCCCGTTTGGACGTAGTAACCAGTACGCAAAACTTAAATCTCATCCATAGTCAATAATTGACAATGAGTCACCAATTACTCTAGTAAAATGAGCAGGAGTGTCGGAGGAACCAAGCATACTGCAGACAGTCATAAATGTTTTTTTTTTTATTTTGTATTTTATTTATTAGGTCTGGCAACTGATAATGCAAGGGATGGCTTTCATATATACCTGATAAAAAATGAGCACTGAATAGGATATCCAAAATGAACAAGACAGGAACATCAGATTGTACCAATACACTACATTAGTGAATATGTAAGTTGTCATGAAAAACATATAAAATACAATTTTAGTAGCTGTGTTTACCCATAAAAGAGGCAGGGGCCTAGAAAATACGCACCATCCTCATTACATATGAGGAGGCAACTAAATGGTGTTTTATATGTTGCTCTAGAATATATGAAGGGAAGGACCGAGCATGGCTTGAAAGGGGAGAGCGTTCTATATTGCAGGCAAAGTGCCTAAGAAAGAACACTTTAAGCTTTTAATCCTGAATCAGGCGTCCTTAGGTTGAGTAGAGCCAGGCATATTGCGATGTATCTTGTTTGCTAACAATGTTGGTTTTCTGTTAGATTTTTTTTTTTTTTAGAATTTTGGTATATAGCTTTCTATATTAGAGGTGGAAACATATCATATTGTATGGGCAATCGATATTCCACGGCTTATAAATTGCCCTGTATGTTTGTAGAATGGACTCCAACAAAACTGGATCACTTAATCGGGTATATTTACTGTTTTGTGTCTGGTTTATTGCAAGAGACATGAACACCATGAGCGTAGGTTGTGAGCCATTAATGTCATTTAGGGGACGCCAGGGGTTACAGCTGCGACCCCTGGCTTGCCCCTTGTGACCCAGGCACTGAATTTGCGACCCCTGGCCTCAGAGGTGGCAAAATCAGAGCCTGGGTCACTGGGCCATCTCGCCCTAATGGATGTTGTTTGAAGCTGCACTTTCCTGGGTTTCTGTCACGTTTTCACTATTAAATCAACTATTAGTTCAATAAAAAGTGGAATACATTGGCTGAAATATGGGCCTAGCTGGAAGCAAAAGTAAGTAAAAATGCTTTTAAATATATGTTGTATGCATGATTGCGGATGAGAGTGTGTTTTTGTGAGAAAGTGTGTGAATGTGTGAGTATGTGGAAGCCTGTGTGTGTGTGAGAGTCACAGTAAAAGTCAAAATGGCATGCGCTGTCCCTTCTGCCACCCCTGACATTTTGGTGAATTAATGCTCACGTCGTGAGCCTGCAGGATTCAGACTACTGAAGTGTATGATATTTGTGATACTAGCAGCACCAGTGCTTTTAATGGAAATATAGAAGTGCAGGTACTTACGATATAGAGTACCTGTTTGCTGAGAAGTGCCGGCACTCTCCCATTAAATATACTATAGGAGTGCTGAGAAGTGCCGGCACTCTCCCATTAAATATACTATAGGAGTGCTGAGAAGTGCAGGTACTCTGCATTTCAAATTGAAGGAGTGCAGGTACTCAGTACCGGGCAGTACCTGCCCATTTAAAGCACTGAGCAGCACTCTCTAAGCAGTTGGGGGAACCAGTAAGCTCCTCAAAGGCGACCAGTGATGCGCCGGTGGGGGTGGGGCCCTGAGAGGAGAGAACCTGGAAGCATTTACTAATACTGCCATGTTTATGCCTCTGGGCGCTCAACTCTAGACGGTTTGATGCAATCACTAAGGCAGACTGCGACTGTTGGATGGAGGATGAGGGTGCAGAGCCTAGTTATGAGCTGAAGAATCGAGAGGCGGTATTGCTTTTTTCAAAAGCATGTGTACAGCGCTGATGGAAAGTTCTGGAATTTCTGTGCCCTGCATTGCAGGAGGAGGGTAAGTGAGAAGGCAGTGCTCGGGGCAGCTGCGTACTCTGTGGCAGCTGTGAGACACTGTAAGGAAACGAGAAAGAGGAGGACTCAGTGGCAGGAGCCACCTCTCTGTCGACAATGTGTGCTCTCAGCGAGATACTTGTGTCACTTAAATGCATAGAATTGATACAGGATGGCCTATTTTGTGGACAGCTCCCTACGCAATATCAGAGACCACAGTAACTTTGAAAACACACGTCTGCATTTCTTAACAACTGATAGATTTCCTTTAAGGGTCCTGATTCCACATCCTTTCTGTAAAGATACATTCGGGTTGAGAGCTATTAAAAGCAATAGGGAATATAAAAAAGGTTTTCACGTTTCTGTAATTAAATTATTGACATTTTATGTTTCCCATCAAATGTTAGAATGTATTCAGATAATTTTATTTCAGGAAACTAATTGATTTTTAGAATTGACTTCAATTTTATATAACTTTTCTGCATTTAAAATGTATCATATTTATTCAGTGTTATAATACTTAATTGCCTTTTATAAGATTACTATAGGCCCACATTTACCCTACTTTTATTAGAAGTTAATTACTTATTAAGATAGTATCTTAATGGAATCCCGGTTATTATGTTTCCATGAATGTAATACCTAATTCTATATGGTTATGCGGTATAAAATTTTGCACATATCTTCATATATCCATTAATAAATTCAATAAAGGTATTTGCACACCAAGAAGATGAATAAAACTATATAATTTTGCAAGGGTTAAACTTTTATTAGGATAACAAATATTTTGGTTGCTAGCTTTTCAAGGTAATTAGGCGGCTTTCCAAGTACAAAAGGTTACTTGTGAAAATGATGTTATCATCCGTGTAATAATGCATGATTTTGTTAGCTAATTAAAGCACATTACTATTTACCAGAATATCACCACATTCCAGCCACTTTACAGTACATCTTACACTTTTCTGGCAGCATTACCGTGATTGCTGTACATTTTTGCACGTCAGACACAAAATAAAACGAAAAGGACATTCCACATTAGCATCATCACACCCAACGCATGCGCCACTTCCTGGTGAGGAGCACGCGCGCTCCCGTTTCCCAGTGTCATAAGGCTCACATCGCACCTTTGACTCTGCAGCATGCTGAATCACAGCTACAGACGCCACCCCCTTTCTTCAAAACAATATCTCATTTAATGATTTCACGGGTGGATGTAGGAAAACAGACGCTGTTAGTCACGCTATTATAACTGCACAACCAGTGTGGGTTGCAATACAAGGACTACTGGGTAAAGCTTAACTTGTGAATCAGAGATGTCACGGCCATGTGCAAACATTTCTTTCTCATAACACTTTCAAGGCATATTCTGAAATTTGTAGTTCGGTGTTGTGCTAGGGCAGTGGTTCCCAACCTTTTGACTTCTGTGGACCCCCATTTTATCAATACTGGATCCCGGGGACCCCCACTGAATCATTATTGGAACCCTGGGACCCCCACTCAGTCATTACTGATAGCTGGCACCTAATATTATGACATTTTTTAAGCAGTTGCGGACCCCCTGAGGAGGCTTCGTGGACCCCCAGGGGTCCCCGGCCCACAGGTTGGGAACCACTGCGCTAGGGATCTCTAGTTCAGTCAGTGAGCAGGTCGCAGAAAATGAAAAAACCTGGTGCAACTGGCAGGTTGCCATTACCTCTGAACACCTGTAGCTTACCCCATCTGCTTTGCCTTTTACCTTTTTCTTGCTTTGAGCACATTTGAGGTTTGTGTACAATATGCTTCTTAATATCGCTCCGTGTCCCCACCTTCACTGGTGTGGTCATGTCAACCTTTGAATCTGGGCCATCAGCGGTTCGAACAGAGCCTGGTCTATGACTTGGGAATTATAGGCACAGGTTGGATACAACTTTATTGCTAAATCACAGGTTCTATAACCCCTTTTGAGCCGATGGATAATGATTTTTTCAGTTTACAATATGAACTTTAGTCGATCCGTGTAGGCCATGTTCTTTGTAAGATTAATTACTATTTTAAGAGGCGCACCGTAAATAAATGACTTGGTGCTTTCATTATAGGCAGGAAATCGGAAAAAAGTCTAACCTTTTACATGATAATACAAAAGCGAAACATAAAATGAAATGGGGTGGGGTGCTTTGCATTTTCATACCATTTCGAACTCATTTCTAGGTTGCAACGTGAAAGGTGTGACTTCACTTCATTTACACTGATGTACCTGTGAATATGTTCATCCGGGCGCACTCAGTCCCTGGAGTCACATGATGGGGACAGCTACGCCACCTCCCTCATAGATTCATGCTGTCATGATCCTAGGTCCACCTCTGCTAGCCACCACATCCATTTGTTTTAATGATCCCATTTTATTTGGAACCAAATTCACGACAGTGCACAGTGGTCAGCATCTCTGGCTCATTTTAAAATATACTTAAGAGCAATTTTATTCAGGGACATCATCTAATGGCACTTAGGGCTTCCAAATGCTACCCCATAGTGCTAATTAAACTACAGTAAATGTCTTTGCAGTCCCTTTGATTTACCAATATGTATTTTTTATGTATATATACCTTTAGAGTTTGCTGGCTTTAGCAGCTGGCTGATGGCGCATTTCGTCGATCTGTTTAATATGCTACATCTGGGATATAATGATGGCCCATCACCTTGTTGAAGATATGATCGTACTTCCTGGAATGTTATAGGGGAGCTAGGCATGTGTGATGTCACGTCCAATGTGCCTTTGTCCTCAGTGAAATTGTGTCTCTGGTTTCAATTTAAGCATGAGATTTTAAACATTGATGAAACCTGTTCAACTTCATAACGTGTTAAAGTGCATTCCTGTCACGTTTTTCAACTGAGTAATGTTATAAAGATTTACAGTAACAAACTTTAACTTCCTTTGCAAGGAACTGCCTTAATTCATTTCAATTTTACTATATTCAAATGATTCACTGCATTATTCAGTCACCTTTTTAAGAAACAACACAGTATCTCCAGCGGCTTCTCAAAATATGCAGCATTTAAACTAGATAAAAATACTCAGACATAAAATATGAGCGCTGAAGCTGTTAGGAGCGTAGCCCACAGCCACATGTGCTCCATTGGATTTCATGAGGACATTACAAACTCCGGTCTAATCCATGACAGTGCTACACACAGAGATGACTAATCCAATTAGCCAATAAGGCGTTATCGGCTCACCAGAGCAGCATCTAGGCTTAAGCGCTCTCGACGAATTATCTGCTTGGGGTGCGCTCCCTAGCACCGCCTGGTTGTACACATTATCAGGGGTGCTCGACATCTCAGTGCTCCTCCGGGTGCAATGCGAAATCAGCACCATGAAAAGTTACCCTTCGAAGTGCACTGGCGCCAAGAGGTCGAGGCATTGGCATCCTGCACTTTACTGACATCACCTCATGACAACAAGAGCAACTGTAATGTAATTCTCAACCACAGAAGGGCAACACGGACAATAGGTGCCCCCTCTGAATAAAGCAATGCACATGGCGCCTTCTGGAACACAGGCAGGGCATTATATTACAGTGTGCCATAAGGAACGGACTCTGGGTTCAATTACGCTCAACATGTGTGTCACATACACAACTGCTCAAAATGCCCACACATAATGTAGACTCGAAGTCGTCCTCCAACAAGCAGCGTGAGAGTTTATCCTTTCGGATAAAGTGAGCCCGGCTTCATCTAGAACACGAACGTTGTTCTATATGGCTTGTGTCATTAGGGGGAGTTCGAATAATCCATCCCTAGTATTCTGCATGCAAAGGGCTCCATCGGCGATAAGAGCAAACAAAAAAGACGTGTTTAACAAAGGAAATAGGTTATATTCCGGATTGTGAGCAGAACGGTGTGCTAGGATTGTACTCACCGTCCTCTTTCTCGTCAAACACGGGTCTCTTGGAAGAGCTGTTCGCTCCCATCCTTTTCCTCCACTTGTTCCAGTGAAACATTTAGGCAGGATTCGAGATAGCATTCCCTATCTCAAGGAAAGCTAAGAAATGCCGGGCGGCGGCTAGACCTGTGCTCAAGTTCAAGACGGGGATGTGTTTAGTTGTGCATTGCAACTGCTCCGCAGGCCAGTGAAAGCTGCTCTGCTGACCAGCCGGGAAACAAGCGCGGCGCTTCCGTCCACGCGGAAGGAGGCAGGATGCAGAAAGGATGCTCTCGCGCTAGTGTCGCTGCCCGCGTCTCCTCCAGCCTCCAGAACTACACGAGAACCGTTTGCTGCTCTCGCCTGAAGGACTCGCATACAGAACAGCTCCACGCTTCTCGCTTTCAGTGATCTCAGTTCATTTCTTTCGACTCTGGTGTTTAATGGCAGCTGTGATCTAATAAGGCTGATTTATGCCACCATCCGGCATGTTCTAAAACTGCACTCAGAACGGCGCATCGTTCCTACACAACTTAATGTATAGGAGACGTGCCCAAGCGCCTTTTTAGGTCTCATAGCTTTGAGCTGTCCGTTGTCAAAAAGGCCTATTCAGGACAATCTCAAGACTTATACTGGGCTTTGAGACCACCCACTTATTACATTTGTTTGTCTTTCTTCTCTATCGCATTTGCTTGCTTCATATTTTTTAATTTTCATCCCTCTTCTAGTGTTTGTCTCTCTCTCTTGAAGAAAAGTATAATTACCATTCTTTTGAGGGGAAACTTGTATACTTCCCATGCCTGCAATCAGGATACAATGTTTTTATTTGTCTTTTAGCACTCCGTGTGAGTACATGCTTTCTTACTCGGTCGCTCCCTGCTCCCCCCTTGAAATTCCCCTGTGCTGACCATGTTACTACTCCCTCCCATTCCCAACTTGTATCTCCTTCAAATGCAATACTCTGTAACCCCACACCCCCATCCCACTGGAGCTTCTTTTTGTTTTTCTTCTTTGGTTTTTTCCTTTTTTATATTTTAAACCCCTCACCCACAAAGATGTGTTGCTTCCACACTCCCCGCTGCTACACACCAGTGACTCTACGAAAACAAACACCCACCACTTCACCATACCACTTTGTCAACCAGGCTCAATTAATAAAAAAATCTTTAGTGCTGGACCGCTCATGTTTTCAAAAAATGTTTTTCAGCAAAACTTCTGTCCCTTTTTTAGGTCGAGCCTGTGAGAGCATACACTACCGCATCCACTCTCTTTGCGAGACTCTTGTGTTCAGTAATGGGCTTGAAACCCGCCCACAGCTTACTATTCATTGTCAACATTGTCCTTCTTCTTTGCTGCCTTCTCATTGGGCAGCGCTAGCCAGGCGTCATTTCCTTTTATTTCTATGGTGCACAGACCAAGTACAGATTCATTAGGCTTGATTAGAGTGTCTCCGCTGGCCATCTGCTGCTCGCACTGTGATTCTGCTACTATTTCTGTGCTATGAGCAGTCCAGTCCTTAGTTCTGCTCTCTTTTTTTAATATAGCACAGATTCTGCCAGAGGGCACTGTAGCTCATTACATTATTAGTTTATTTCACATAGCTCTTTTATTCCTAACGTAGGTTCCCTGGATGCCTTCAGCTATGTAATAGTGCCAATAAGCATTTTAGCGTGCAGTGAGGCTTCAAACAAATGGCAAAAATTAATAATGAGATCTAAACTGCATTGTGCAGTGCAATTATACCTAAAATTATTATTCATTCAAACATGATAATAGTTTTATTCCCCTCAAAACCATAAAAGAAATTAGTCACCAGAGCGGGAATTAAAACCTGCTGCAACCTGCAGGTGTCTCAATCGAGCACACGGCACAAGGAACAATGAACTATCATACCTTCTCTTTTAGTTTCTATGTGCAGAATTAGGCTTAGTTGCACATAGGCACCAGGATGGTATCAGTTTCAAGAAGCCCCATCAGGAGGAATCAGTCAGTGGGTTCCCAATAATTTAAGCTGCAATTCTCATTTTGGACATTGGGGGAAACTCTTGTTGTTCGTTCTTTAGCAAATATTCATTACAGGGTCTCAAAAAATGGGCAAAGTTATTATGTTTTTTGTTTTTTTTTAACTACGTATTTCAATTTACGCATGGGCAAATGGGTTAAAATGCAAACTTCAGCTGCAAAAAAATAATTAGCTGGTCCTCATATTTTTTTGACTAAAATACTGGCTGTAAGAGCACATTTTATTTTGGCTTCTGGTTGAATTTGTTTTACAATTCCTTGATAATTTAATGTGGAAAGTATCCTGGGTGCTCTAAGTCAAGATTGAGCTCCAATTTCAGAGCCATGTGTGTAGTACTGGAATGGGTGGAGTGCAGTCTTGAGGTGCACTGCCAGAGCTATATTTGTGAGTTTTAGTCTCAGAAAGTCAATGGTGCTCATACCGCAACTTGGAGGTACCCTGGCTAAGCTGTTTTTGGTGTCCCAGTACTGGAACAGTAACAGTTTGCAGGCAACATTAGGCTGCATTGAGAGAGCTGAATGCAGACGGCAGAGCACAACTGTTTTTTTTAGCTTTATATAGCACCAACTCAGTCCAAAGTTATTGGAGCGCTTTACATTAGCAGCAGTTACAATACACAGGGCCCCTCCCACCTGCTGTTTGTATCATGTTTATGGACCTGTCAGACCTGGCATCTTTGGCATGGTTTCCCCTGTCTTTTTACCTCTGCTTCTTGTATTTTTGACTGCGTGCTGGACTTCGTTTTTGCTGGTTTTGGTACTCTGGGAACTTTACCAATGCTGACCAGTGCTAAGGTGCAAGTGCTCTCTGTTTAAATTGTATTGATGATTAGCTTTTCCATGATTGGCAGATTTGGTTTACTAGTAAGTCCCTAGTAAAGCGCACTAGAGGTGCACAGGGCCTGTAAATCAAATGCCACTAGTGGGCCTGCAGCACTGATTGTGCCACCCACATGAGTAGCCCTGTATACAAGTCCCAGACCTGCCACTGCAGTGTCTGTGGGTGCAGTTCTGCACTGCCAATTTGACATGGCAAGTGTAGCCACTTGCCAGGCCCAAACCTTCCCTTTTACTACATATAAGTCACACCTATGGTAGGCCTTAGGTAGTCCCATGGGCAGGGTGCAGTGTATTTAAAAGTTAGGACATGTACTGGTGTGTTTCACATGTACTGACAGTAGAATACTGCCAAATTCATTTTTCACTATTACAATGCCTATCTTTCCCATAGGTTAACATGGCGACTGCCTTTAAATATATTTTATGTGCAGTTTTCCATTGGGAGCAGACAGAGATATGGAGTTTGGGGCCTCTGAACTCACATTTTAAAATAATTTTTTTGGTAAAGTTGGATTTTAGATTGTCAGTTTGAAAATGTCACTTTTAGAAAGTGGGCATATTCTTGCTTAACCATTCTGTGCCTCTGCCTACCTGGAATCCACGCCTGGGTCACACTGACAGTTGGGCTGTTTGTGAATTACCTCTAGATGGTGACACAAAGGGAGCTAGGGAGTGTTCTGCATATCCTGATAAATCCCCTAGTCTACAGTGAGGAGGGAGGAGCTGGCACCTGCACCTGAAAGGGCTGTGCCTGTCCTCTCACAATGCAGTCTCCGACCCCATGGTGAATGTATGGGGCCAGGCCTGGGCAAGGCATGATCTTGTAAACAACAGAAACTTTCCTTTGAAGTTTGCCTACTTCAAAGGCAAAAATGCACATAAGTAGTGGGCCCAAAGCCACAGACTTTTAGAACACTTCTGGATCAAGAGGAACCTCTGCCAAAAAGAAGAGCTGAAGAGTTGGAGGAAGAGTACTGCCCCTTGGCTGTGTGTGTTTTGCTGGATTTGCCTGCAGTTGCTGCTTCTGCCTTAGAGAGGACAAAGACTGGACTTTGCTGTGTATCCTGCTTGTGAAGTTTCTCCAAGAGCTTGAAGTAGAGCTTGCCTCCTGTTAAGAAGTCTCTTGGACATCAAAGACCTCACCTTCTAGCCTCCTGGTTCACTTGCTGTGGACCCTAACTCACTAGGTGGTACCTATTCCAGTTTCTGGGCTCTTTGGACTGAAAGCTGGTTGAAAACCAAGAACAACCAAGTGCACCGATGCCCGGACTGATGACCCTGCCTGAACCCTCCACACCACCTGCAACCGAAGCCGTGGCCTCTGCTGGAGTGTGACGACCCTGACTGACATCGCGGGCCTGATGCTGCTGCAGCCCCGCTGACGTCCCATGACTTGGTGAGTCCCAAGTGTTATGTCACCGATATCCGTGACACCAAACTCTGCCATGGCACCTGCAGCCCTGTGGCATGACTGCTACCCCAAGAGGGGGCCCATCTGCATCTTGACCCACCGGACATCGACCTCGCCAGAGCATAAGGAATCAGCGCTTGGCACTGACGCAGCCTTATCTCCACTGCTCTGCAGCAAGGACCTGATGCTTCACACCGATGCCTCCGCTCCACTGCTCTGCAGCACCAGAACGCTGCACCGTATCCAGCAACACCTCACTTCTCCAACTCCATGCACCGGCTTGTTTCCTCACTTTGAAAAGGTACTGTACATGGGAGTCCGTGTGTTTCCGTGACCAATGACATTGGCATCAGATTGTTGGGAACGACTCCGTCACAATGCCGTGATAACACCAAATTGAAGCATTTGTGTTTCTAAGAGCTATATTCAAGTTTAATATTTATAAATGCATAACTTCACTTGTGTATGTTGGATTTTTGTCACCGTGGTCTTGTTCAGATAAATATTGGCTATTTTTCTAAACTGGTGTTGAGTCCTTTTGTAGTGTGTTCACTGTGTTACTGTGTGTGATTGTACAAATACTTTACACATTGCCATTAAGATAAGCCTGACTGCTTGTGCCAAACTACCAATGAGGTGAGCCGGGGTAACCCTAGGAGTGTACCTCCCTGACCCAGACCAGAGTGAGGGTCCATGCGTGGACAGAGTGCAAACTGACTGCCAACCGTAGATCCCTTTCTAACAGGCACACTCAAGTTTCTCTCCTGGTTGATGAGTCAAATGGGGAATATACTTGAGGCACTGGGATTTTAGGTCTACAGTGGTGTTTTACTTGCTTAGCAGATGCAGTGTGCCAATGAATCGAGCACAGCCATTGTACTTACTTCTTGCTAGTTGTTTGACACATCATAGCTCTTTGTATAGCTTATCCTCAACCTCTCCCTGTTTCTTCTCCCCTCACACCCACCCTGCCTTCCTTATATCTTCTCCGACTCCCACCCGCCCAACTCAGTTTCTATTACCTTTCCTGACAGAAAGGAAAAAAGCAATGTGAATCATCTGCTTTATATTGTTTTTTTAATCATCCCATTATCTGCCTCACTCGTTTAGCCACACCCATCTGATTTCCAAGACAAGCAGCTCACCCATGGGTGAGACCTGTTGGCTTTGTTAATGCTTGTTTAATTTACTGTTCCAAGATAGGATTGCACCATTTTCGAATGATTATTACAAAGAATAATGTGTATGTTCAGTGCATCATGAACCATGATTATGCATGATGACCCAGGTGCATCGAGATTGTTTTACTTTTTTGCCAGTGCTGTTCAGCATCAGCAATACCTATTCTTTTTGGATGCTTAACATTGTCAGCAAAAAAGCATTGGTAAAACAATATTTTGCAGAGATATTGGCTTTGCCATGCCTATTTTAGTTGATAATGAGTATTCTTATGATAAACCACATCCTTGTCTTGCTCTATATCATTCTCCTTTAGGCTGTGATCACACTGTATCCCTATTCAATCATATTTGTATATATTGCAAAATATTTCTCATGGTTTTGGTAATGAATAATAGAATCAGCCCTTTTGTGTTGTAATAGAGAATTTAGAAAAGTTCCCTCTTTAGAGGATCCACGTGGATCTACATATGGTAATTAAATATTAAAAAACAAAGGTTAAAGTAACTTTACGGTTAAGTGTGATAAAATATCTGTTTTTGTTTAGAAAACAACCTTGGAAATTTACTGACAAAACAAAGGTTAATGTAACGTTATGGCTAGGTAAATATGTCAGTGACAACATTAACATTTTTAACTCAAGCAACCACAGATATTCATCAGTTATAGTTAGCAGTAATTGACCCAAGGGAAAAAAACTCCCTGGGCCAGTCAGAACACTCTGTTTTTAAATTGTCCTAGACTCTGCCGGCTGTGAGTCATGCTCTCCAAGTGGCCCCACCCTAGTCTTGGATCCTTGGAAGTGGGTCTGAAGGTGCTCTGCCAGCCCAGCTGTGGTCCCCATTGGAATCAATGTGAAGCAAAGCCTTGCCACACAGCTGCCAGCCTCATCAGAATCAATGTTGAGTGTTGAAAATAACCCCAAATCCTTGTTGCATTGCTGGCAGCTCAATTGGAACTGATGTAACGCCCTACCAATCTTCACTGCACAGCTCTTCAGAACAACACAAAGTGAAGCAAAGTCCTGCAATGCCTCACCACGCAGCTTCATGGTAACCAATGCCGGATTAGGTGATGCCTCGCAAAGCAACGCCGCACAGACCACGCACCCGGATTTAACATACTTGGTTCAGCGGGCCTAATTTGGTCCCTGTAGCTGGCCTGCACTCCATCTTGGTTGGCCTGAACTTGTGATTTTATCCCGATCCGGTGCAACTAGATAACCACGGTTGGAGAATTGTGTTTTTGGCGCCATACTCACTTAAATATTTAAAACTGCATATCTCCAGTTCTACTGATTGGATTTTTGTAATTTTGGTTTTAAATTATTTATTAACTGTTTCTCTGTTTTACAACAATGTTGTGGTATTTTTCTTGTGTTGTGTTTAACTTTTTTACTGTGTAAGTTGCTGCATAAATGCTTTACACTTTGCTGCTAAGTTAAGCCTGACAACTCGGTGCCAAGCTACCAGGGGGTTGAGTATAGGTTAATTTGGGGTTTGCTTGCAACTTCACCTTGAAAAGTATTGTGATTGCTGTTTGAGTAGTGTTTCACCCACCTCAACCAATAACCTAGTTTCTTACAATATTGAAAACACTAACAAAAACAAATATGACTAGTATGTTGCATCCTGTGCCATGTGAGGGAATTATACATTACTATTATCAGCGAAAAGTATACAATTCTTCATTAACATTCAAACCAAAGGGTTCTTTGCAGTCCATATCCAAAATTAGTCTGGATTTGAGCCTCATGAGATTTGTTTCTCTGTCACCTCCCGTTATATTTTTAGGGATGTGCGCTACACTGCTGTATTTCAATTTGGATTCATCACACTCATGGAACTTAAAATGTCATGCTACCGCGTAAGTCATGTGACCATACCTGATTGCCCTTAAATTATGGAGAATGTGTTTATATAATGGCAGTGTACTGCTGCCTATGTATGTTCTCAGGCTAGGGCATGTGAGCATATACACTGTATAATCACTCCTAAATGCCAGCCTGCCTGTAATTTAATCTTCTTGGATAGTGTATCAATTGTGGCAATGTTCTGCATTCTGACATGCTTTGCATTTTGTGCACTTAATAAAACCCTCTATCAGGGTTAACCAAGTGCCTCTTTCTTTAGTGGTGACTATATTGCGCTTCACCAACTCATCTCTCAGAGATCTGGCACACCAAATGCTAATCAATGACCATCTGGAAATATCCTTCCCAATCACAGTATCTGGAGCTGTAAGGTTCTGCGATAAGAGGTACTGTGTTGCACCGCATCAATTTACATCACGCTGCATTGGATCTGAGGGAGCCCACAGATGGGCCAGGAGGAGTACACCCTGATGCCAGCCAAGGGTCTAGGATCTGGGAGGTATCTCTTGGGGATCAGGAGTCACTCTATCAGAGGCTAGCAGCAGGGCACAGGCAGGTCCAATTAATTCTGGGCAGATGCAGGACAGGTCTCAGGAGCTTGTTATGTCTCTGTAGCTCAGAACTGGACCACAGTCAGCTAGCCCTTGGAGTCACTCTGGTGGCTCTAGGCTTAAGGAGCAGGTCCAGTCTTCCTTCCTTAGGCAGCAGGACAGCAGGGTAGTCCTTTTTGCAGCAAGGCATTAGGGTAGTCCTTCCAGCAGGGGGTAGCAGAGCAGTTCTTCTTCTCAGTCTTCCACAGGTCCAAAAGTGATCTGAAGAGTTAGGCTGAGGCTCCAATATTTATATCTGGTGCCAGCTTTGAAGTGGAAGAAACCTCTAGAACTCCTCCACATCTGGCTTTGGAACTCCCTGCCCTGGTAACAGGCTGTCTGGAGTCACAAAAGGCTAGTGTGAAGTTCTTTGTGTGTGTGTGGAGGTAGCTCCTTTGAATTGCAAGTGTAGTAGGTGACAGTGCCTCCCCTTCCAGGTCAAGACGACCCATCTTGCCAACAACCAGTCCCCCTTTGTGGTGCTCTCTGTGAAGAATACACAAAGACCAACTGCTAACTACACCTAGTTGTGTGACCCAGGATGCAGGATGCAGGCACCAAATGGTTAGGTAAAGAAAATGTCAACTTCCGTGGCATTTTCAGAGTTGTGACTTAAAATCTGACATAACCATTATTAAATGTAATAGGGTAATCCTATGCTATCTAAAGGAAGATAGTAAAGAAAACAAATTTGGCAGTTATTCACTGCCAGGACATGTAAAAATTAAAAGCACATTTTCCACTTTTTACATACTCTTCACCCTGCCCTATGAGCTGTTTAAGGCCTATCCCTGGGGTGATATATATGTATTAAAAAGAAATGTTTAGGCCTGGAAAAAGTGTTATTTGACCAGGTTGAAATGGTAGTTCAAAAATGTATATAGGCTGCAAAAGTAGGCCCCAGACATGTTTAAAAGGCTATCTAAGTGGGTGGCACAAGAGCTGCAGGCCCACTAGTAGCATTTAATGTATAGACCCTGGGTACATGTAGTACGCCTTTACCAAGGACTTACAAGTAAATTAAATGTGACAATTGGATATAAGCCAATTTTACCAGAGAAAACAGAGGCACTTTATCACTGTTTAGCAGTGGTAAAGTGCACAGACTCCTAAAGCCACAAAAATGGGTTCAGAAAACAGGAGGGGTGAAGGCCAAATGTTTGGGGGTAACTCAGCAGAGACGGCCAGGTCGTATAGGTGCACTTTACCTTGAACAACAAAATGTGCAGTCCCACCCCTTCGCCCCCTTCATCTACCAAATGGCACTAGTTCAGAAGACGAATAAAAAGCCCCTGGCTCAGCAAAGGGGCTAATTGAATTTCTAGAGGAGCGTTGTCTGCTCTTCCCTCATTTCACTGTCTAGGTCTCCTCCCTCAAACTTCAGGAAAGTCAGCAGTGCACTTCCACTGTCTCAGAACAACTTCATCCCCATCTTGTGCAAGAGGTAAGGCAAGGGGTATTTATAATGGATCTCAGAGACCTCCATTACTCATTTACAGACACACTATGCAAGTATCACGTAGGCTAAACGCACAAACAAACAACATACATTTGAAAAAAGTGCATAGAAATGAAAAATTACACAAATGGGAAGTAGGTCTCCACACCTGGGAGACAGATAAAAAGGTCTGGCTACAAATATAGATTTACAAAAGCAGGCAGTTATTCTCTGTGCCCCCTTACATCGAGAAAGTCGCTGTTACTTCTTTGCAATAAACATCTAAAGAATTTATCTGGTGTAGTCGTCTCTTCAGAAGTTCAAAGGGGCTAAATCTGACTCCTTTTGTCTCTGTAAGTAAACAAGAGAAATTGCAGTGGGAGATCCCGTTTGCTTCTAAGGTTCTCAGGCAGAGTTCCCATCACATGCCTTTTGGTCTTACAAAAACATTCTCTACATCGATCTGGAGGTGGTAGGAGGTGAAAAAAAGGCTAGTCAATCCCACCCGATCTCATATCATCCTCAAGACAAGATGAAATGGCACCTCCATCGTATGTCAGGGTCCTGGGAAATGTAACCCTGGAGGAGATTTGCCACTACTTTTGCAAGCATGCTCCTCAGAGTTATCTCCTTGGGTTAGCTGGTGGTATGATCCACCACAAACAAAATAGACTTGTTGCATGGAGCAGGGGAGAGATGAAAGGGGCCAATTATGTCTATGCTTATCCTCTCACACAGCATACCAACCAATGGTAGAAGTACCAACTGTGCCTTAGTTTGGCCTCAAGATTTGCCACTCACTTGAGAGATTGGGCAGACTCCAGAGAACCTCTGTACATCTTTGTGCGTACCTTGCCTACAGGTCAAAGGCTCCAACATATCCTTGGGCTTCTTGATGCCTAGCTAAGTATACCTCATGGGCCAGCATTAATTAATAAAAGTTTTAAATATGCATGTGGGACTATGAGCATCTTGCTGTTACTGTGTTTATGGGTTCATTGTACAGGAACCTACTGTCCCAGACCATATTGTGCCTGCCAACCACCACAGTGCCAATCTGTTCCTGGCCCACTTTATGTAGATCACTAGAATAGGCCACTCCTCCTGTGCCCGACTTAACACTTCACACTCCAAGAATTAAGAACTCCAGTAGCTGTCACATTGAACCAGACTCCAACACACGGTCTTCCTTCAGGGCCTCATCCTTCTCTCTGTCTGGAGCAGAGGTCGTGAGCACCACCAGCAGTGTTTTCACAGAACGTGCCCAGCTCCTCACTACACTATCCTTTTCAGATTCCTCCACTCTATCACAGCCTCCTCTTCAAGTTGACGGGCAGCCTATGTGTGGTAAGCACTGCTGACTTTGTACAGGCAATGTAGGCACATGGTCTGATAAGTCGTTTGGGTGCAATCAGGCCATTGTCATGTAAGAACGTAGCACCTTGTTTCTCCCACAACCCTATGTCAACAATTGCATTTTGTCACTTACTTCTATTTCAGCCCTGGTAAATAGGTACTCCATGTCATTTCCACCTAGATGATTCTCCTTACATTTAAGATATATCCTCACAACCATGATCATGTATTTACTAGCACCCATACACCAGAATCCTTCTTCCCATTTTTAACCACATCATTAGCAAACCCCATGGTGTTTGGGTCAATGTGTTTGAGAGCGTTTGGGGTTCTTTCCCAGATTTCCTTAGTAACTATGTCAGATGCCCCTGGCTCTCCCTGGTACCTAAAACTGCTGATAGCACATTACCTGTCAAGGATGCAGCCAGCACTGGATCCTTAACTGAACAATCCTTGTGGCAATACTCTTCCTTGTGGCACCTAAACAGGTTACCACCTTAGGTAAGGAGGAGGTTACCTTCCCTTCCTTCCCTTTGTGGTTCCGACTTGCAATGCAGCACTGTACCAGGAGGGAGCCACAGAACAAACTTTATTTTTAACTTTCTAATTTGGAACCAATTTGCTTGTAGCTCTTCTCCCTCTTCAACTTGGAACCATGCTGCTTCAGCCCCTTCTTCATCTGGTTAGCTAATCAGCTGGTGTCTCTGGCTCTCTCTTAGATCAGACACATATTGTATTACTGGTGTATGACACTCCTCCCAGAGACACTCTGCTATCATAAAATGGTTAAGGGATTAGTAAGCCTTAACTTCCATCCCTCTCACTCACTCCTTCCAATCATACACTATGTTTGGATCTGGTTATCAAACAGAACCCAATGTGTCTTCTTACTCCCACAGAGACTCTAATACTGGACGGCTTCAGCACAAACCATATATTCAGAGTTTTCATGCACTCAAATGTCATATGATCATTGTCAAGTTTCTTTCCCTGTTAAAGGTGTGATGATTCAGTAGAGTCACTGCTTTGGATTTATCCTTCAAACCTTACGTCTTTCATGAAATCTGAAAACAGGCAAACTACACTAAAATGTTGGTGTCTGGAAAAACATGTGAATCATCTCCTTTGGTGCTTTAGTGATGGTTTCCTGAGCTTTGGAGGGGATTACTCTTCCCACAGCTATCCCCTTTTCTGCTGTTCTGTGAAGTTTCTATTTTGCTGCTGCTATCCACACCTTCTCCAATTATTGATCTCTCTCTTTCTCTAGTAGTCCCTGTACTATCTTTATTTATTTATGGGCCCACGTCTCCTTTTCTTCCTGGCAGGCTAACCTGAATTTCTCCCTCTTCAAACGTGTAGCCTTTTCTTTCTATTTTCATCATATTTCTGAAGTGTTAGCTTGGGTTTCAGGTTCTCCGTAAAGTTTAACCTATGGCACCGATCCATGCGTCAGATGGCATGGATGTTCCAGAGATAGGAGGACACTTTCAAAGGGCTATTCTAGAAAACAATCTAGCGAATACTGTCGGGAAATTTTGGCAAAATCTCACTCTGGGACTCTGACAGCCTATGTCTACATAACTGTCCTCTGTGGTATCTTCTACTGAACCAGCTCTGAGGTCCCTACAGCCTTCTACTTTTCTGTAACAACCTATTTCTCCCAATTACATATTCTTAGATATTGGAGCTCTCCAACTATATCAATGCACAGTCCCTTCGATTCATCTAGGGACAGGTTTTCAGGTCTGCTACTTCCTGCCTACCATCTGAAATTGTTATATGCGGACTGTGCCAAAAAGCTGGACCTATTAACAGATATTAACCTTTATTGTTACTGAATTCTAGTGATTTGTCGCCACTTGCCACCAACTGTGGAAACTTTTTCAGGTATCCCAGGGCAGAAAGGGGTTACTGGGTTCAGAGTGTACCAGTCAGAGGTTTTTACCAGTGGTAGACTGAGGCTTTTACCTTACCTTTGAGTCCAAAGTGCCCCCCTTTAAGATTTAAATCTCTGGTTAACAAAGTCAAGCAGTCCAAGGCCTTCTCGGGGAGGTGGTGTATGATAGAAGCTCAGAATGCAGAGAAA
Organism: Pleurodeles waltl; assembly: GCF_031143425.1. Taxonomy (NCBI): domain Eukaryota; kingdom Metazoa; phylum Chordata; class Amphibia; order Caudata; family Salamandridae; genus Pleurodeles; species Pleurodeles waltl. The sequence goes on from NC_090445.1 coordinate 937,574,827, forward strand.
CATGTAAAAGAAGTCAAAACTTTTTTTCCATTCGGTGCCTTAACTTTAAAACATATTTTACATGTGACTCACCTGACTGACAATGTAGATAAAATTCAGATGATTATGACATGGGTGCACTTTTCAGATTTCAGTTTCAACTGACAATTGCGGGATAAACGGAGAAAGGAAAGTGGAGACTGTTGAAGTGGCACATGTTCAAGTGTGTCTTACATACTTGCAAATGCTACTTAACACAATAATGTGCAAAAAAATGCATGGCAGGATGCGATACAGGAAACATTTACTTTGTGTGATGATCCTGTGTAACGTGCTTCTCTAAGTTCCTATACATGCATGTCTTCAAGTGCAGAAGAGGATGCGCAGAGTTTAGATACATTCTGGAGAGAAGCTTCATACCTCAGAAGGACGCACTATGCTAAACACCAGAATTAAGGTAAGAAAGAGTTAATGTTCCATGGATCCACAGAACTCTCGTGAGATGTGCCTATGGGCACACTGAATGCCTACAGTGTAAGTTCCTTGTGGCGCACCAGGTCTTTGCTAGGCAGTCATTAAACATGGGTGCTGCATCAGGACTTGCAGGCAGAGGTTAGAATTTTATAATCCAAAATGCGGAGACGTCAATGAAAGACATCACTGAAATCAGAGAAGTAATTTTCTTCCACATTTACAAAGAATATAGACTTGCACTTTGCTGTTTAACACAATAAATCATCCATTATATTACGAACTATAATTTTCACCTTGTTTATTTCGTGAGAACTCAATCCACTAGGATTACAAACTGTATCTTCTACTAAATTATTTCCACTAGAAATGCTCAATTTAACAAATTCAATAACTAATACAATGGTTTCTCAATACAAATCAGTGTTGTCACAGACAAGCACAGTATGAAGACACTGGTAAGAAGCTATCAATAACTACAATATATAACTACAAAGGTATAGGGAAACCTTATGAAATTAATAAATGACTTTCTTATTGTAGCTATCAACCTGCTACATTGAATGTAACCAGAACCACTGAATGTTATTGGCATGACAGTGAAGGTAGCTCTCTTCGGCAGCCAATATGTAGTTACTTACAGCGTTGTTCAAAGTTACCATATGAAATGTAATTGCATTCCAGCTCAAAAGAAATATTCAATTTAATTTCAAAGTAAAGAGTAGGAAATTCAGAGAGTGAACAGCTATCTTCCGAAGTCAATAATACAATCAAACTAAAAATTTTCTCTCATTTTCAAATATGAATACTCCTGCAGTACATATTACGCCCAGCTTACTCAGTGCGATGATATCCAGTGTCGTTGTTTCTCTGTCTTGTCCCCTCTAGTTTTCCGTGGTTCTACTGCTAAACTACAAGGTGGCAGTGTAAGGTTGGCTTAAGGTTAGGAGAAGTGTGAAAGTTTCCATCACTCCTGTTGGATCCAGATTGCATGGTTAGCACATTGTGACAATGCTACACTGATGAGATAACATCCTAAGCTAATCATGTTATAAAAGAATACCACACAAATTGAACTTATCTTGTCCCAAGGATATTGCAATAGAAAAACATGCCGAGATTCTTGGCCACAGTGTCTTCTGCAGACTGTTGCTCAGGGGTACACCTCCGCGAGGCTTCAGTTATGCTGATCTCTGGTGTAGCGGATACGGCTTCTAATAGGGAAGCATCACATAGATTCTTCGGAGTGAAAGATGGACACAGCTTCATTTTACAGTGTGATAGTAGGAAACACGGGAGTACTAACCAAGCACCAGAAAAAGTATGCTGCCAAGGCTACAAGTAGCTCTGTGCTAGCGACTGGTATTGTGGGACATGGTGGCAGCTTTCAGTAGCCATGATCAGCAGCCGTATTGGGATATCTCCCACCAGAATGTAACGTAAAAATCCCTTCTTCACTTCTCTGGTATTATAGCACTCAACTATTTCTTGTGCCAGTGTACTTACTAAATTTACATTTGGCATTACATTTGGCTGTATTTCGTCCTTAAACATCAATTGAGATATTTACTTAAGCCATGTGCCTTGTTGATAGTGCCTACTTTTTCATTCTAACATTGGGCAGTTAAGGCTTGTTCAGAACAGGAGCAAATTGTTTGGACACTCTTCAAAAAGACTCACTCAGCTCGTCATTTAAATTGTTATCATCTCCTGATTTTTAATGGAGTATCTGTCTTGACAGGAGGAACAGTGTGCACGCAACTTGGGGACAGATGTAGGTACCTTTTTTTTTGTTGCAAACGGCCCGATTCACAGAATTAGGCCGTTTGTGACAAGAAAAAAGCATTTTGGTATGTACAGACCCTATTTTGCGATTCGGTAATCTATTTAAGGAATCGAAAAATAGGTTTGCGAGTCGCAATAGGAAGGGGTGTTCCCTTCCTAATTGCGAGATGCAGTGTGATGTATGATTGTTTTGTGACTGTGAATGCGGTCACAAAATAATCTCAGTTAGCATCAATTTCAAATTGGTGCTAACCCATTCGTAACGGGACCCCTTCCCCTTTGTGAATGGCAGTGAAAATATTTTCTTCAGAGCAGCCACTGGTCCCACAGACCACTGCCTACTCTCAAAAATGAAAAGAAAACTTATAATTTTTGTTTTTGAAATTCATCACGTTTTTCTTTAGGGAAAATAGGCTGCATTTAAGAAAAAACACTGTTTTATTTAAATGCAGTCACAGACATGGTGGTCTGCTGTCCCCAGCAGGCCACCATCCCTGTGAGGGTGGCCATTCCCAATGGGGTCGCAAATTGTGACCTACCTGTAGCAAGCCAGGTGGCTTGGTAGATGAAATAATGAAGTCAGAATATGTAGATAATGGTGCAAGCTTTATTCCAATAACAGAGGTCCCATCCAGCCAACATCCAACTGCCTCCTCCAACTCTGTCTCCTCTCTTACGATGACCTCATCCCTGACATCATATAGTTCTGTTTCACTCCCAAGAATTCTATAATACAAGAATTCTATACTCTTATGAATACTACACACCTCCCCCTCTTAACAAAAAGACAAAAAACACACGAAACATAGGGAAAAAAATAAAATAAAAAAATAAAGATAAAATTTGTAATCAAAGCGCCCACAAACAGTTAATTAAACACTTTGACTACTCTTACAGGTCTAGATTTATATATTCCTCTGCCTTTGTTCATCCAGTCTTTTAAACATCGGTTTTACAGTCTTTCTTTCTCTATGTTTCAGTAGTTAGCAGGAAAAGATCTTATGTTCTTTGTACAAGGAAAGAGATAGCAGGTGACGCGCGGCTCTATTGAAAGCAGCAGCTGAACCTCGGTGTGTAAACACAAAACAGTTGACGCGCGGTTAATTAGAATGATTCAAGAGTCAGCTGAAACACGCGTGGCTCAAACAGCTGATGTGCGGCTAATTAAAGAAATCAAGCGTCACCATGAAGTTGGAGCACACGCGGCTCAGTTACCATGGAAACGAACACAGCTTAGCCAGCGCGTGTTGGAGCACACGCGGCTCAGTTACCATGGAAACAAACGCAGCTTAGCCAGCGCGTGAAACGATCTTTTTTGAAAAGAATTACGAGGCGTTCAGGGAAGCAAACCAAAAATTGAAACCAGGAAGGCTCACCAGAAGAATCAAATGTCAGTTTTTTTTTCAAGACGAAAGGAGAGCTCACCTTTCCTCGTTTTCTCTTCTGGCACACATAACGACAAATCCTTAGTTGAGACCTCTGTTTGTCCAAAATGAAGAAATGATGAATCAGGGTCAAAAACACTCGCATCCCATCCTCGTCGCCAGTGTAGCAAGCCAGGTGTCTTGGTAGATGAAATAATGAAGTCAGAATATGTAGATAATGGTGCAAGCTTTATTCCAATAACAGAGGTCCCATCCAGCCAACATCCAACTGCCTCCTCCAACTCTGTCTCCTCTCTCACGATGACCTCATCCCTGACATCATATAGTTCTGTTTCACTCCCAAGAATTCTATAATCCAAGAATTATATACTCTTATGAATACTACACTACCTCATGAATATTTGTGCGGTAGGTCATTTGCGACCCCATTTGGAATCGTAAACAGTGTCATTGACACTGTTGTACATCAGGTTTTGCGACTAGCAAATTGCGAGTAGCTGAGACACCCAATTTGCGAGTCGCAAAACCTAATATTCATACATGTTGCCCTTGGTAGTTTGTTCCTACCTACATCGGTACCAGTGGTTAAAAAGTTAAAGTTAACAATTAGTTCTTGAGTTATTCACATCTGCAAATATTGGCCTGTTACCAAACAACAACTGGGAAATGGAAAGAAGAGTCAAGTTCTTTATTGGGTATTTGCACAAATAAAGCCTTTTCTGGTAATAGCACACAATTGAAAAGGACGTCTATGTTACTAGAACTCAAGTCGTTTTGGATCCAGCAGAGATGACTGGGCCTGATAAGCCCTCAGAGCCTTGTTTTACTTCTTTCGCATCAAATGTTAATGGGTATGGAGGAATTTCTCCAAAACCCAAAAGAGATATTTTCAATAATCTAGGGGAAAATAGTCAAATAAAAAATCAGAGAATAGTAGCCCCCACTCACTCTACATGGACAAGGCAAATTTTTTTAGTACCAAGAAAATGGTAGCGCAGGGTGACCTGCAAATTATACAATCACTATGTGAAGGTAAGACACTAGTGCACTCATCAAGACCATTAGTTTGTGTGACAAAGCATTTGGGTTTAAGGTATGCAACTTTAAACACAACATAATGGTTTATGACCCAACATATTGGTTTATATCAACAACACACTGCTATGTCTGTTCAGTGCAATTGCGTGTGCCCAGTAAATACTGATATATGTATATAAATGGGTTGCATGCACAAAACACTGGTTTGTAAGCATACTGATAGAAATGGGGTCTTTGGTTGGCAGTCATGTTGCCCCCTGTCCAAGCAAGGACCCTCACTCTAGTCCGGGTAAAGAAAAATCACACTCAGTAAACCCCTGCTCACCCCCTTGGTAGCTTGGCACTAGCAGGCAGGCTTACTTCATAGACAATGAGTTAAGTATTTGTACCAAAACATACAGTAACACAGTGAACCACTACAAACTGACACAACACAAGTTTAGAAAAATCTTAAAAAACAACTTCACTAAAAGATGTATTTTTTAAATTGCGAGTTCAGAGACCCCACTCTCCAGATTCCTATCTGCTCTCAAAGGGAATCTGCACTTTCATAATTGTTAAAGGCTGTCCTCATGTTAACCTAGGAGAGAGGTAGGCCTTGCACAGTGAAAACCGAATTTGACAGTATTTCACTGTTAGGACATGCAAAACACATCAGTACATGTCCGACCTTTAACAGACACTGCATCCTGCCCATGGAGCTACCTAGGGCCTAACTTAGGGGTGCCTTCCATGTATAAAAAGGGAAGGTGTAGGCCTGGCAAGTGGGTGTACTTGCCAAGTCGAACTGGCAGTTTAAAACTGCACCCACAGACACTGCAGTGGCAGGTGTGAGCCATGTCTACCGGACTACCCATGTGGGTGGAACAAACAGTGCTGCAGGCCCACTAGTAGCATTTGATTTACAGACCCTGGCACCTCTAGTGCACCTTAGTAGGGACTTATTAGTAAATCAAATATGCCAATCATGGAAAAGCCAATACGTACAACTTCACACAGAGAGCATTTGCACTTAAGCACTGGTCAGCAGTGGTAAAGTGCCCAGAGTAACAAAAACAGCAAAAACAGAGTCCAGCACATAGAAAGAACCTGGGAAGTAGAGGCAAAAGGTTACGGGAGACCATGCCAAGGATGCCAGGTCTAACATGTGCTCCCCTCCCCCAATCTGAAAGTAGGGAGAACTACCCAACCTCATGGGAGTTCTCATCATTAAGGTGGAAGCAACTGGAAAGACCGTCAGCATTGACGTGTTCTTTTCCAGGGCTGTGTTCCACCATAAAGTCCATCCCCTGCAGGGAAATGGACCACCTCAACAGTTTTGGATTCTCACCCCTCATCTACATTAACCATCTGAGGGGCCTGTGGTCGGTCTGAACCCGGAAGTGAGTCCCAAACAAGTAGGGTCTTACCATCTTCAGCGCCCAGACCACAGCAAAAGCTTCACGCTCTATTGCACTCCACCTACGTTCCCTGGGAAGTAATCTCCTACTGATGAAGGCTGCAGGTTGATCTAGGCCCTCTTCGTTTAGCTGTGACAAAACAGCTCCCACACCATGCTCTGAAGCGTCGGTCTGCACGACAAACTCCTTGGAAAAGTCAGGTGCCTTCAGCACAGGCACCATGCACATGTCTGCCTTCAGAGCATCAAAAGCTGTCTGGCAGGACTCAATCCAGATCACCTTCTTTGGTTACTTTTTAGAGGTTAACTCTGTTAAGGGAGCAACAATGGTGCAATACCCCTTAACAAACCTCCTATAGTAACCTGTGAGGCCTAAAAAGGCTCTCACCTCAGTCTGGGTCTTGGGGGCTCCCAAGCCAGAATAGTGTCAATCTTGGGTTGTAGGGGTGCCACCTGGCCACTCCCTACCTGGTGCCCCAAGTACACTACAGAACCCTGCTCTAGTTGGCACTTGCTAGTCTTTTGCAGGGCCTCTAACACTCTACAGTGGTGCTGCAAATGTTCCTCTCAAGGGGAGCTGAATACAGCAATTTCATCCAGGTGGGCGGCACTGAAATCATCTAGTCCAGCCAACACCTGGTTGACCAACCTCTCAAAGGTGACAGGGCATCACCCTAAACTAGTAGTGCCTATATGGGGTAAAAATGCGGACCTCTCCTTGGCCCCCTCAGTCAGAGCAATCTGCGAATATCCAGACGCTAAGACAAACATGCTCAGATATTTGGCGGCCCCTATCGTAGTTTGGACTCTTGCTCTGGGCAAGACTGCTAATTCAAGGATGACAGTCCTTATGTTTGTAGGCGACTATGCCTATCCTACAACAAGTCACAACTGTAGTCCCAACCCCTCCGGCTCACTAGCAGTACCTCACCAAAAACCCAAACTGTTAAAGGTGATTTGTGGCAGCCTTTAAGCATGGACTCAGAAGTATGACATTTCAGGGAGTGTTGTAGTTAAATGGAGATGACCCCTTTCTCACATATATATCATGTCTCAACCAAACACAGGTAATAACAAAGATGCAGTAATGTTTCAATAGTTTTTATTTAACACAATCTGCAATCTGCTTTAAATCGCATGGGCTGCAATGATTAGGATAATGAACAGTGCAAGAAATAGAATTGTAAAGAAAAGGGTCATGATTATAAAGACCCCCACCATCTTGCAATAGCATAAAAAGACATTGAGTGTGTGATATGTCCTAATACCTGACCATAAAAGGCCTAACCTTCTACCTAGAGGAGAGCTGGGTATGTTAAACCTATTCTGCCAATGCCATGTCCCTGGAAGGAGCCCCCAACCCTTGTTACCTTGGAATGAGGTCTTGTGCTCAGACTCCGAAGGAACATGAAGTCTGGGTTTTGTGTCAAGGCGACGTGCAGCATCGATAGCAGCGATGGTATGTGGTCGGAATACCTCTGATTATCTGTCTAAAGCGTGATGTATTTATACAGATCTACTTGGCGTAGGTTGTAGGTTGTTCCAAAACAATAGATAACACAGCATGCTTGGGACAGTAATTTCTAATGTGGGCACCTGCAGTTTGTTTGTCTTTGTCGCATGAGTTGACACCTTAGAGCGGTAACACTGATAACATAAATGTAAACAAAATGGCCTAACTATAAACAAAGCAGCCTTCTTAGAAGAATTAATTAAATAAATGGTCTAAGACAGAGCAAACTTATGTGGTCATTACAACCCTGGCAGACGGTGTTAAAGCGGCGGTAAGACCGCCAACAGGCCGGCGGTAAAAAATTGCAATTACGACAGTGGCAGAAACCGCCAACAAAGACAGCCACTTTAACACTCAGACCGCCACAGCGGTACAAACAAACAGCGCGGCGGTCACCGCCAACAGACAGGCGGGAGACAATGTACCGCCCACACTATTATGACAGGCCAATCCGCCACCTTTTCCGGGGTGGATTCACCGCGGATAAAAACACGGCGGAAACAGGAATTTCAAAGGGAAAACCCTCACCTCTACCCACTCCACGAGGAACGAGGACACCATAGAACCGGAACTCCAAATCCTACCTGCGATAGTCTTCCTGCTCCTCTACCAGGAGCATGAATGCCGGCGGCGAAGACCACAGTGAGTACTGCACCTACGACACAGGGGAGGGGGGAGGCAAAAAACAGGGACACACACACGCAACACCCCCACCCCCACCCTCACCCACTACAACACACACACTAATGCATATCAATACATCACAGTTACACCCCCCTAACCCCCCCAGAAGAATGCAAAGACCAAAGAAAATTAGTGTAACCATCGGAATATATTACAATCAAGAAGGCAGAAACATATATATATATATATATATATGTATATATATATATATATATATATATACACCATGTACAAAATAAATACCAGGCATAGTAGTCCAGGTACTGCACAAAGAAAGTCCGTGGAACACTGGGACCACACGGTATGGGCGAGGCCCACGCAAGATCCCCGACCATGACGGAGAGAACACTGCAGGGGCATCAGATACCAATAAAACAGGCACCTCAGGGGGAGGGAAAGGGGGGGCACCTTAGCCGCTTGAGTGCACGACGCCAAATCGACGAGGGGGCCACATGCCCACTGTTCCATCCTGGGGAGTGCAAAGCCACAGTCTCTCAGGTCTCTACAGTGGGTGGGTTGCCCACTGTGCAATCCTGGGGAGTGCAAAGCCACAGTCTCTCAAGTCTCTACAGTGGGTGGCTTGCCCACTGTTCAATCCTGGGGAGTGCAAAGCCACAGTCTCTCAAATCTCTACAGTGGGTGGCTTGCCCACTGTTCAATCCTGGGGAGTGGAAAGCCACAGCCTCTCAAGTGGATAACAGTCTCCACTGGTTCTGGAGGGGTCATGGTGCCCAGAGTGCTTCATCCTGTGAAGGACAGAGGTAGTAGATGGATGTCACCACTGGTTCTGGAGGGGGCATGGTGCCCAGAGTGCTTCATCCTGTGAAGGACAGAGGTAGTGGATGGATCTCTCCACTGGTTCTGGAGGGGACTGGTGCCCAGAGTGCTTCATCCTGTGAAGGACAGAGGTAGTGGATGGATCTCTCCACTGGTTCTGGAGGGGGACTGGTGCCCACAGTACATCACTCACCCCATGATGGACCCAGTTGCGTCAGTGCCCCTGACGCTCATGGGCTAGCGGTGCTTGAAGTGTTGCTGGTCTCAGCTCCTGTCCCCGCCGTGGAGCTCCCCTCGCCCTCCGTCCCACTGGTGAATTCCGTGTCCGTAGTCTTGCCCTCCAGGGCCATGTGGGATGCAGCTCCCTCGTGCTCCGGTGCCACTGCTCCTCCGCCTGATGAAGCTAATGCACACAAGAACAGGGAGACCACAAAAAGGGGGGAACAACAGAAGAAAGACATGTTGAGTGCATGCATTACCGCTACTGTTGGCGGACACGACAGACACAGAAGCCCCCTGCACTACGCCGCGCTCTTGGACTCCACTGTTCAATTCCTGGAAAATGGCCTACAAGGCTATGGACGACATCTGCAAACATAGATGACACAGGGGCATGACTAGGTGTACTTGGCACTCTACAGAGGTGGGCTGGGGTGCCACATGGCCTGCCTTACGGAGGGGCCTTGCCTACGGAACTCACCCTGGGCTAGGGAAACCCACAGCCCTCCTCCCCCACCCAGACAACTCCACTGCACGCAAAGTCAGCAGAATGAGAGTGTACTCACCCCCTTGTGTCTGCTGTGATGCCCTCAAGCGCCCATCCAACTCCGGGTAGGCCACCGCCAGGATCCTGAACATTAGGGGGGTCATGGTGCGACGGGCACCCCTCCCACGTTGGGAGGCCATCCCCAGCTGAGCCTCCGCCGTCTTCTTGCTCCAGCGGCGAATGTCCTCCCATCTTTTCCGGCAGTGGGTGCTCCGTCTGTGGTAGACCCCCAGGGTCCGGACGTCCTTGGCGATGGCACGCCAAATATCTTTCTTCTGGTGGGCGCTGACCTACATGAAATGTACAGGGGAAGAAGAGAAGTCATTACCAACTGCACTGCCAAAGTGATTGGCCCCCATCCCTACCCTTGCCATGTGGCACATGCATTCACCGTCTTTCATGCACGCAGCACTCTGCCCCCTTCCGTCTTACATCCAGCCCTCTCCACACAGGCATAGCCCATACAACATGCTCCCTGTGTACTTACCTGTTTGTCTGGAGGACCGTAGAGTAGCGTGTACTGGGGGAGGACCCCATCCACGAGCTTCTCCAACTCCTCCAATGCGAAGACAGGGGCCCTTTCCCCAGACGCACGAGCCATTGTCTCTTCCAGACCGAGGTCACACCAGCACTTGCAGTATAGGTCCTCTCCTGTCGAAGATCAGTGATTGAACAGATAGAAAATGGCGGTCACGTCTGCGGCGGTGCGTACCGTCACCGCCGGCGTACATCGTAATTGGCTCCTGGGACCCATAGGGTCCAATGTTAACCAATGCAGCATTGCGCCGCGGTCTTCGACCGCCCACCGCAACGGTGTACAACACCAGCACAGTTACCTCACATCCCATTGTCCCACTTTAGAGGTCAGGCAGCCGCCATTTCAGGGGCCCACATGGCTTCATTTTCAACTTCGTCACACATACCTAGGCCTAGACTCAACACACATACAGGCCACCTTTTGTGTATGATTGGTGTTCTGGGTAAACTGTGGGTACGTACCTCTGAGTTGTTTGACTCTGTCCTCACTGTTGTCCTTCATAGGCACCGTCCGCTGGGACATGTGAGTAGATGGCGGCATCCTCCGGTGTACCAACCGTTGGTGGACCTGTCGACAATGGAGGAAAGACATTTGATAATCACCTACAGGCTTGACCGTGCCACAATCCAGGAACTGTGTACCCAGTTGGAGCCAGACCTGATGTCAGCAATCCGCCATCCCACAGGAATCCCCCCTCAAGTGCAGGTGCTGTCAGTGCTCCATTTCCTTGCAAGTGGTCATTTCAAACAACTGTGGCCATGGCATCAGGGATGTCCCAGCCTATGTTTTCCAACATATTGTCCAGAGTGTTGTCTGTCCTTCTGAAACACATGCAGAGCTACATCGTTTTCCCTCAGGTGGAGGATTTGCCTACAGTGAAAGGTGATTTCTATGCCCTGGGACATTTCCCCAACATCATAGGTGCCATTGATGGGACCCATGTGGCTTTTGTCCCCTCCCACAGGAGTGAACAGGTGTACAGAAACCGGAAGAGTTATCATTCTATGAATGTACAGATGGTATGTTTGGCAGACCAGTACATCTCCCATGTGAATGCCATGTTCCCTAGCTCAGTGCATGACGCCTACATCCTGCAAAATAGCAGCATCCCTTATGTGATGGGTCAACTCCAGAGGCACCGTGTGTGCCTATTAGGTGAGCACCCGGAAGCAAGTCATTGGGAATGGTTGTCTGGGTCTGGGGTTATCCCTACAGGTTAGTGTGTGTCTAACAGTTGTCCCTCGCCATTTGCAGGTGACTCTGGTTACCCCAACCTGTCATGGCTACTGACCCCAGTGAGGAATCCCAGGACAAGGGCAGAGGAACGCTACAATGAGGCCCATGGGCGAACTAGGAGGGTGATCGAGCGGACCTTCGGCCTCCTGAAGGCCAGGTTCTGGTGCCTCCATATGACAGGTGGATCCCTATTCTACTCACCAAAGAAGGCTGGGCCAGATCATTGTGGCCTGCTGTATGCTTCACAACTTGGCTTTGCGACGCCAGGTGCCTTTTCTGCAGGAGGATGGTCCAGATGGTGGTGTTGTTGCAGCTGTGGAGCCTGTGGACAGTGATGAGGAGGAAGCAGAGGAAGAAGACATGCAGAACAGGGACTCAGTGATCCTGTAATATTTCCAGTGAGACACAGGTAGGAATACAAACCTGCCTACTACATGTACTTTGACACTACTACCTCTCTCCTGTCTGTCGTTTTCACCCACTGTATGGTCACTGAGTTGTCACTTTCCCTTACGATTTCACAGATGTGGGTCCCACTGTGTGACATCTGCTTAGATTCCTCATGGACTACAGCTGTGTAACATAGGTATGTTGACATTACTATTTAAAAAACATTTTGTCAGTGTAATTGCTAATACACTATTTCGAAATCACAGACAGACTCCAGATCATTTTGTGCTTTAGGTGTGTTTATTTAAATGCTCAATATTGGAGGGTGCTGTTAAATGGTGAGAGGTGATGGTGGAGGAATGTCCATGGCAGAGTCCAGTCTATTAGTCTCACAGGTGCATTGCCCATATGGGCATAGGAAGTGGAGCTGGGGCAGTTTAATTATGGACAGGGTTACAAAGTGGGACAGTAGGATGACAATCAGGGTGGTCTCATTTCTTGGTGGGGGTCCTGGCATCGTGCTCTGTCTTTGTCCTGGATCTCAGGAACCGTTTGCGGGGTGGTTCTCCCTCTGCAGGGGGTGGGGTGCTGGTGTGGTGATCCTGTGGCGGGCCGTCCTGTCCACTAGCGCCGGCAGTTCATCGTCCATGCTAGTGCCAGGGGCCCCTTGTAGTGCCACAGTGTCCCTCCTGGTGTTGAGTACTTCCTTCAGCACCCCTACGATGGTGTCCAGGGTGGAGCTGATGCTTCTGAGTTCCTCCCTGAAGCCCATATACTGTTCCTCCTGCATGCACTGGGTCTCCTGAAACATGGCCAGTACCGTTGCCATTGTCTCCTGGGAGTGGTGGTAGGCTCCCATGATGTTGGAGAGGGCCTTGTGGAGAGTGGGTTCCCTTGGCCGGTCCGCCCCCTGTCGCACAGCAGCCCTCCCAGTTCCCCTGTGTTCCTGGGCCTCCGTCCCCTGGACTGTGTGCCCACTACCACTGCCCCCAGGTCCCTGTTGTTGTTGGGGTGGTGGGTTATCCTGGGTTCCCTGTAGTGGTGGACACACAGCTGATTGACGTGTCCTGGGGACGGAGGTATGGGCCCGCTGGGTGGGTGCTGTGCTTGTGTTTTCAGAGGGGGGAAGCTCTGTGGTGGCTTGTGCCTGTGTGAGTGGAACCGACTGTCCAGAGGTCCCAGATGGTCCGGGCTGGTCACCTAGATCCAGTTGGACAGCGGTGCTGTCATCACTGTGGGCCTCTTCTGTTGGTGGTGTGGACATGTGTGGACCCTCCTGTCCGGTGACGTTGGGTAGGGGTCCTGCAGGGGTATAAAAGGATGTTTATTAAATCTGTGTGTGTAATGGTGTGCAATGGGTGGGTGACCGTGTACCCCAGTGCTAGAATTCCTGTGTGGGAGCTTGTGTGATGATGGTTTAGGGGGATGTATGGGTATGTGCAGTGGGCATGCTTTGGTGATGGGTGTCCATGCTTTGTTGTTGCATGCAGGGCTTGGTGTTGGGATGTGTGGTTTGTGATGTTGGGACATATGTGAGGAGTTGGGGTGCTGGGGGTGAGGGTGGGGGTATGTGATAACATGCAGGTAGGGTGGGGTATGTAATAATTGAGATTTGACTTACCAGAGTCCATTCCTCCACCTACTCCTGCGAGGCCCTGAGGATGCAGAATCGCCAAGACCTGCTCCTCCCATGTTGTTAGTTGTGGGGGAGTAGGTGGGGGTCCGTCGCCAGTCCGCTGAACTGCCAGGTGGTGTCTTGAGACCACGGAACGCACCTTCCCCCATAGGTCATTCCACCTCTTCCTGATGTCCTCCCGATTTCTTGGGTGTTGTCCCACTGCTTTGACCCTGTCCACTATTCTTCGCCATAGCTCCATCTTCCTTGCAATTGAGGTGTGCTGCACCTGTGATCCGAATAGCTGTGGCTCTACCCGGACAATTTCCTCCACCATGACCCTGAGCTCCTCCTCTGAGAACCTGGGGTGTCTTTGCTGTGCCATGGGGTGGTGTAGGTGATGTGTGGGGTGGAGTGTGTGGTGCTAAGTGTGCTGATATGTAGTGGTGTGTTGTGTGAGATGCGTGGAAGTTGTGTGGGTGATGGTGTTGTGTGCCTGTGGATGCTGTTGTTCTTGCTGGTGCTGTCTCTCTCTGGCCTTCTTTCAGAATTTTGGGTCGTAGGGGTTTGTTGGTGTTGTGGGTGTGTGTTTTATATTGTATTGGGTGTGTGGGAGTGGTGTGTGTATGTGTATCAGGTGTGAGTATTTAGAATTGTACAATGTGGCTGTGTTTTGTAAAAGTGTGTGTATTTTGAGCACAGCGGTGTGTACCGCCAATGGAATACCGCGGTTGAAAGACATCCGCTTGGATTCGTGTGTCGTGATAGTGTGGGCGTATTTCTGTTGGCGTGACGGTGTCGGTTTTGTTTTTGCCAGTTTATCACTGACCTTTGTTGTGGCGGACTTCTGTGGGTGTCTGACTTTTGGCGGATTCCGAGATGTGGGTCATAATAGCTGTGGCGGAATTGCGTGGCCGCAGCGGTGTGTTGGCGGTCTTCTGCACGGCAGTAAGCGCCTTTTACCGCCAATGTTGTAATGACCGCCTAAGTAGGTTAAAAGTCACTAGGTGAGGGGGGCACAAGTCTGCAAGCCAAAAGGCTAAGCTTACTCCTGTTATCCCATTAAAACAAACTAGGATTCACTACACCCCTAACTGATCAATGAGCTCATCAGCTGGGAGTATGGGGTGCGCGTCAGTTTTAGTGACCGCATTGAGTCCTTGGTAATCCACGCAGAACCTGAGTTCTGGAGTGGCACCAGGAGCAGCAGCTTTTCAAGAGCTATAATTTTTGATACCTCATCCTTAATGCTGACTCTGACCTTGTCAGTCACTCTGTAAACTTTTTGTTTCACAGGAGGACTGCCCCTAGTGTCCACATCATGGGTACACACCAGATAGGTGACATCACTCTTGTGCTCCACCACCTCACCAGGCCCAGTCCACTTGTCCTGGAGAGCCCTGGGTTCCACTGGGGACATTATCCACACTTTCTGACCAGGCTGAAAGTCAACCAGAGTAGCATTCTGGTCATACCAGCATTTTATGTTTTCCTGGCTTGCTTCTAGGTTCTCCTGAGCGAGCTTCCTGAAACGGGCTGTCTGCTTTCGAAAAGCCAGCATGTAACTGTATACAACCTGGGGGAGCTTACTGGAGGCTTTCTACAAGCCTTCCCTAACCAGACTCAAAGGTCCCCGACAGGGTGGCCATACAACAATTCAAAAGGACTAAATCCAAGACCCTTTTGTGGCACCTTCCCATAGGCAATCAGAAGGCATGGCAAGAGGACATCCCACTTATGCTGCAAGGGCTCTGATCATGCCTTTCAAGGTGCGATTAAGTCTCTCAACCAGACCGTTTCCTTGGGGGTGATAAGGAGTGGTAAACTTGTAGGTTATCCCACACTCCTTACACAGAGACTTCATGTAGGTTGATATGAAGTTGATATCCCTATCAGAGACCACTTCCTTGGGGAACCCCATGAAGGTAAAAAATCCCATCAGTACACGTCCCACCACAGGGGAGGTGATTGATCTTAAAGAAATGGCTTCTGGGTGCCGGGTGACATGGTCCACCAAGACCAGAATTAACCTGTTGCCCATGGATGGATTGGGATCCAGAGGCCCTACAATGTCAATACCGACCCTTTTAAAGGGGGTGCTGACTACAGGAAAAGGTTGGAGGGAAGCCATACATTTCCCCCCTCTTTTGCACCTTGCCTGACAGGTTTGGCAAGACCTACAGTCTAAGTGCCTGCACATTAGGGGCCAATAAAAGTGGGTGACAAGCCGCTCAAAGGTCTTGTCCTGCCCCAAATGTCCAGCCAAAGGCACATCATGAGCCAGACCCAGTAGGAAGGCTCTGAAGCACTGGGGTGCCACCAGCACTTGGGCTGACCCAGGCTCAGCAACCTTAGGCTCACTATATAGGAGACCATCCTCCCAGTAGACCAAGTGTGATCCAGACTCACTGCCAGACGCCTGGCCTGCAACCTGCCGCCGCAAACACTCCAGAGTAGGGCATGTCTTCTGTGTCTCACAGAATGCTTCCCTGGTGGGTCCCCCTTCCTGCTGTCACTGTGTCAGCTCAAGGACCTCCCCTAGCTCAGCAACCTGTTCTCCTGTAGGCCTTGAGGCATCACCCTCAGGCTCTGCCTCCTCCCAGACCGTGGGAACTTCTGGGGCTGGTTTCCCATGCCCTTTGCCCTTCCTCCTTCAGGCAGACACCTGGGCCACTCTTTCAGGCTCCAGGGTCTCCTGCTCACCCTGACATGATGCCATTGACCGAGTGGACACACACACCCACCCAGGCAGACCCAACGTCTCCAACTGCGACTTGAGTTCCACCTCCTTCCAGGGGAAATCCTCCAGGTCATTGCCAAGCAGACAATCTACAGGCATGGTTGGACTCACAGCTGCTTTCAAGGCACCTCAGACCCTCCTCCCATTTAAAGGGAATCCGTGCTACGCTGCACAGGCGCTCTGAGTTGTCTACCGCAACTACTTGGTGAAGTACATGGGTATCTATCTGCTTTTCAGACACCAGGTGACTTCTCACAGTAGTCACACTGACTCCTGTGTCTCTCAGAGCCTCTACCCTCTGTCCATTGATGGTCACCCACCACCTGTTCTTTTTAGTGTTCTCAGGCACTAGGGTTCTCTGGACCATCTCACTGTCCCCTAGTGAGACAAGGGTCATCTCAGCTGGCTTCCACCCTTCTGGAACTAACTCCTCCCTAAGTGCTACACTGGCCAAACCCTGTGACTGAGCACCAGTGGGTGCCTGTGTCTAGTTGCGACATTTGGGATCCCCTCTTACATGACCCACCTGGTCAAATGCATGACACTTGTGGGGACCCCCCATGCAGGTTACCTTTTGGAAACAATGGCTTTTTCTCAACCAGGGGCTGGGAATCCTCACCCAGGGAACTAGGTTGAGGCCCTTTTGAGAACTCCCCCTGTTTACCCTTACCCCCACTTTCTTCGGAGAGGGACCCTGCCCACCCTTGGCGTGGTCTCCCCCATAGCTTTTTTGGTCCCGGATGCTCTCCCAATGGTCCGCTTCCTGCGCAAGCTTCCTGGGGTCAGTCAGCTTGCTATCAATCAGGTGCTGGCACAGCTCTGGAAAACAAAAAGTGCACAAGTGCTCCCAAGCAATCAAGTTGTAATGCCCCTCATAAGTTGTTACCTTACTGCCATTCACGCAACCATCCAGTGACCTGCAAAAAGAGTCAACACATTCCAACCATGTTTGGGATTCCTCTAACGTTGTGGGACCTAAACTTGTCCTTATACTGCTCAGGGGTGAGACCATACCTTGTGAGTAGGGCGTCCTTCATGATAGAGTAAGATAGAGGATCCCCCTAAGGATGTCAGAGTATTCCTCCCTTCTACCTCAAAGTGCTTCCACAGACCCGACCCCCAGTGTGCTTCAGGAACCAAGTTCATATGAAGAGCAGACTCATTCCCCTTGAACCACAAGTATATGTCATCCTCCCTCTTGTAATCCTTCACAAGGTGTTTAGGAATGTGCACTCTCCTCTCAAGCTGCACTACGGTACTGTTGCCACTATCCCTACTAGACTGGCTCCTCTGATCTAGTTCCCTCAAACTAAGCTCATGAGCCAGCAGTAGCTTGCTCTCCTCAATGGCAACCCACCTCTCTTCGCTCTCTCTCTCCATCTTAAGGTTCTGTAACAAGTTGGTGCACCCTCTCTGCCTGTCTGTCCTGCAACTCTTCAGGAGACAGACCCTTAGAAGACGCACTGCTACCCACTTGGAGACCCCCCCCAGGCAGTACATGTACCTCTTCTACGCACTCATGCCTGTCTTGCACCTCCTCACCTCCTCACCTTCATTCTCTTCCTCTGTGTGCCCCAACCTCCTTGGCTGTCACCCAGGCCCTCAGTGCCTTTTGCAGCTCCTCCTTCCTGGCTGAGCTCCTAATAGGGCAGGCAAGATCCTTACTGAACTACTTCAGTTGAGCAACTGTATAACTCTCCAGCTTCTCTAACTCAAAAAACAGCTCCAGCTGATGTATCTCCAGATTGAGGCATGGTGATAAGTCACAAAGTACAAAGTTCCAAGGCAGAACAAAGAGTTCCAAAAAAGAACTTAAAAAATCAAAGAGTGGAAGTAGATAAATCCAAAGAAGAAAAACAACCAAAAGCACGATCACCAAAAACAAGTGGTATATGGTGACGCAATGGTCTAGACTGAAAATAGTAGTATAGACTTAATCACTGTACATCAAGTACAAATACAAGTTCAATCTTCACCACTGATCACCAAGGTTAGAAATGGGGTCTTTGGTTGGCAGTCAGGTCCTTGTCCTCACTCTAGTAAGGGTAAAGAAGAATCACACTCAGTTAATCCCTGCTCACCCCCTTGGTAGCTTGGCATGAGCAGGCAGGCTTAACACAGAGACAATGTGTTAAGTATTTGTACCAACACACACAGTAACACAGTGAACCACTACAAAATGACACAACACAAGTTTAGAAAAAAAGTAAGTATTTTATCTAAGTAAACAAGACCAAGTACAATAAAAATGCACAATACACCATTTAAAAATATGATTTTAGTTATTAAAAACACAGAAATAGTGCATGAAGCACCAATGCTGCACTTTAAGCGGCGTAGTGACGGAGTAATTTCTCACAATGTGACGCCACTGGCACAGTTTACGGAGTCACACGGACCCCAGGTACAGTATCTTAGCAAAAAGTTTGGAAAACAGGACGGTGCGTGGAGTCGCGGAACGAGGCCTTGCTGGACCCGAAGCAGCGGCGGTTCCGGTGCTGTGGGACAAAGGAAAAGAGGCGTCACAAAGAGGCGTTGAGTCCTTACTGCGAAGTAGTGGAGGTAGGCGCCGTCGGTTGCTAGGTGTCGGTCCCTTGGTGCCTCTGGCATAAACGGAGTCTGACGAAGTCACAATGCTGCGGGCGACCTCACGGAGTCGCGTTCATGTCACGTTGTCACAGACGGCTCAACGGAGTTGGGTGTCACGAACGTCGGTGCTATGACACTCCGATCTCGACAAAGTCGTGTAGTATCAGCGGCTGCAGCGATGCAAGGCCTGCAGAGTCGTTTAAGTCATTGTTCTTTTGCAAGGTCCACAGCTTCAGGTGAAGGCGGCATCATGGGTTCCGTGTAGTGGGGTCCTTAGCAAAGTCACACGGTGGTGTCTGGCGTCGTTTCACAGGATTTCACCAGAAATACACTTCCAGGGGCCCAGGAACTGGAATGACACCCTCTGGCAAGCTAGAGTATACAGGATGCAGATTTAAAACTGGATGGCGCAGCATTTGCTGTCCCTGAGGCTTCAAAACAAAAGGCAAGCTCTACTCCAAGCCCTTGGAGATTCTTCTCAAACAGGAATGCACAACAAAGTCCAGTCTTTGTCCCTTTTCACAGGCAGAAGCAGTAACTGCATGATAGTCCAACAAAGCACAGTCACAGGCCAGGGCAGCACTTCTCAGCTCTTCAGCTCTTCTCCTTGGCAGAGGTTCCTTTTGAATCAAGAAGTGATCTACCAGTCTGGGGTTTTGGGTCCACTACATATACCTCTTTCTGCCTTTGAAGTAGGTAAACACCAAAGGCAAGTCTCTGTTGTTCACAAGATCCTGCCTTGCCCAGGCAAGGCCCCAGACACACACTAGGGGGTTGCAAGGGGTTGGAGATTGCATTGTGTGAGAGCAGGCACAGCCTTTTCAGGTGTGAGTGACCACTCCTCTCTCCACTCTAGCACAGATGGCTCATAAGAATATGCAGGCTACACCTCAGCACCCTTTGTGTCATTGTCCAGAGGAGATGCACAACAGCCCAACTGTCAAACTGACATAGACAGGGAATCCACAAACAGGCAAAGTCTCAGAATGGTTTAGGCAAGAAAATGCCTACTTTCGAAATGTGGCATTTTCAAACTAACAATCTAAAAAACAACTTCACTAAAAGCTGTATTTTTAAATTGTGTGTTCAGAGACCCCAAACTCCATATTTCTATCTGCTCTCAAAGGGAATCTGCACTTTCATAATATTTAAAGGCAGCCCCCATATTAACCTATAAGAGAGATAGGCCTTGCACAGTGAAAACCAAATTTGGCAGTATTTCACTGTTAGGACAAGCAAAACACATCAGTACTCATGTGGGTGGCACAACAAGTGCTACGGGCCCACTAGTAGCATTTGATTACAGGCCCTGGGCACCTCTAGTGCACTTTACTAGGACTTATTAGTAAATCAAATATGCCAATCATGGAAAAGCCAACACATACAATTTCACATAGGGAGCACTTGCACTTTAGCACTGATCAGCAGTGAGAAAGTGCCCAGAGTAACAAAGACAGCAAAAACAGAGTCCAGCACACAGAAACAACCTGGGAAGTAAAGGCAAAAAGTTAGGTGAGACCACGCCAATGATGCCAGGTCTAATACATACTACATAGATTCATAGGCACAATACTATGGTTTGCGTGCATACTATGGTGCTGTGCATGGGTAATGTGCTGATTCGTCTTTTTAACATGTTAGCTAAGATACATTATATAATGTTGTTCACCAATATTATATTAGCTGTATTCATAGCACTCTGATTGATGTGTATAGCATTTTGCAAGAGTAACTTATGGGTGTCAATGTTTACTATATATATATATATATATATATATATATATAGAGAGAGAGAGAGAGAGAGAGAGAGAGAAATGTATGTATGTGTATATATATATATATATATATATATATATATATATATATGCACTCGTCTCCACTCAATTCCAAAGGAGAGGCGGCACTCCAAGAGTGATGGTTATAACAGACTTTTATTTGCGAAATGCGGGACACGTTTCGGCCTTCTCCGCCTTCATCAACCTCGCGATCGCCATTTTAAAGTAGCATTATATACCTTGTATCCCCGTCACGTGAAACTCTGCGCGCTTACGCGTTTAAAGTTACAATGTATTCCATTTACTTTCTCCTTGTATAACATCAATCCTGCGGCTTTGCCGCCACATTTCAAGGCTAGCATTTCAAATGGAAAAATAAACGGAAATGATGAAGCATGAATATTTCTACTAGAATAGAAATAGAGAATACATTATAAGCTAGCATTTCAAACGAAAATGAAACCAAAAATAATGCACCATAGAAAATAATAAAAAATAATAAATAAATAGGATCGGACTGTCACAATTCAGCAAAAAATAGTAATAGTGAACCATACTCTTAGATCACCACATGCATTATCAGATCAAGTATGCTATACTCAAAATGTACCTAGTTACTTTCATAATTAAGTATAAAATATAATATATAAACTGTAAGATATACAATATCCACTGGCCCATACCCAGAGGTGTCAGTATTTACATGATATGAATTTTACACTCAGTGGTAATCTCTGTTCACTGCTATAGCTATCTTGGATTAATATGTGCAGCCAATTATTCATGGATATTCAATCCATTGGGTTCCTTTGTATCTAATTTAATAATGTACCTCGATTCTAAAGTACGTAACTTCATTTCTCTGTTCCCGCCTCTAATATCATCTACGATGCCATCTATAATGCTATAGCTGATATTTAAAGTATTATCTGCGTGGTAGTTATGCATATGCTGTGCTACTGGGTATGTGTCATCATTGTTTTGTATGGCTCTCAGGTGTTGCAGTATACGTTTGTAAACTTGTAATTTAGTACTGCCCACATATATTTTTGGACACTTGCAGTACAGAATATAAATGACATATTCACTCTTGCACGTATAGTGACCTTTAATAGTATGGACAACTGGGACTTCTTGTTTCAATTGTCGCATGTTTGCACCGTTTTTGCACGCTTTACATTTGAGATATTTAAAGAAACCATCAGGTTGGGCCAACCAGGCGGATTTCGGACTTTTAATTCTAATGTCACTCTTAACTAACACATCCCGCATGGATTTACCCCTTCTATATGTTATAGACAGTGTATTTGTTATGGTTTTAAAACCATAGCATAGACGAGTGCATATTTCAGACGTGGTGGCGCGCGTCCAGGCTGGCACCCTCGACGTTTAGGAGCACCAGGTAACGCCGATCCAGTGTTAATATATATATATATATATATATATATATTTACTTAAAGAAAACAACGGTTCCAGGGACGTTATAGTTAGGCTCACTTTTTAAACATACGAAACCATAGAAATTGACCAGTTATAGTTAGCGTTACCTCAAGTAACTATAACTCGTGCCCTAAGGTAACTATAACTTGCTCCCCTGCCATGCATAGTTATTCCTTAAAAATTTTACTGCAAATATTAAATTGATATTATCAAGGATCTTATCAAAGATGGCATGAGTGCTTTAATTTATGGGGTAATTAGCAGTGCATGGCAATGGTGCGAGTTATGGTTACCTTAGGGTATGAGTTGTAGTTACTTGAGGTAACCAAATAACTGGTGAATTTCTATGGTTTTGTATGTTTAAAATGTGAGCCTAACTATAACGTCCCTGTAACCTTTGGTTTTTAAGTGAATTTCTATGTTTTTTTTTAATTCTATTTGCTAACATTGACATCCCTGTAACCTTTGTTTTTTTCAGTGAATTTCTATGTTTCTTTTTTTACATGCAGTAATTTTCGTTACTAAACGTTACTCCAACCACCGCCACACACGACCAAAGGCCGTGCACGGCGGCGGTTGGCCACAGGGCAGTCCAGTCCCTTATAAGCACCCAACCTTGCACCATGCAGAGCCTTTGCCTGTGTGCATCAGAGGTTGCCGGCAAGACCTGGCCTGCGGCAAGAACCTGCGGCTAATCCCTCTAACCACCCATCCCCATGCTGTGGACAGCCCTGTGGCCGTGCGCAGGGGAAGTTGCTCACAGCTCCTCTGGATGTCAGAATAGGTGTGGGAGGGTTATCAGGTAGTCGGAGTGGCTGTGAGAGTGTCTGGGTGTCAGAGTGCGTACATCAGTGTTATAATGGGTGCATCAGTGTGCGTGGGTCTGTGAGTGGGTGCATGAGCCTGTCAGTGGGTCTGTCAGTGGCTGTGGGAGTGCCTGAGTGGGTCTGCAAGTGGGTGCATAACCGTCTGAGTTGGTCTGTGAGTGGGTGTGAGCAGGTCTGAATGGGGCTGTGAGTGGGTGCGAGAGGGTCTGAGTAGGTCTGTGTGTGGGTGTGTGAGTGTCTGAGTGGGTGCGTAAGTGTCTGAGTGGATGTGTGAGTGGGAGAAAAAGATCGTATGAGAGAGAGAGAGAAACACACTTTTTGTATAGAAGCTAGGTCCTAAACTAGCTACCTAGTGGCGACCACCACTAGGTAATATATATTATTTTATATATATATATATGTATATATATATATATATATACTGTATTGGATCTCTCTTGTAATATACTGGTTCATATGCATAATATATTCAACCAACTATGCAATATATTGGTTTGAAAGGGTAGACTTGCATGACTGAATGTTTGTATATATAATACATTGCTTCACACTGGTAGTATAAAGATTTGTGTACATAATGTATTGGTTGTAATGTACACTTTATTGTTTTGAAAGCATTATGTGATGGACTGCTTGCAGGCCATACTGGTTCTCAGGTATAAGTGGCTGATTTCCAGGAATACCATACTGATTTACATGTTCAACATACTGCTTGACACATAATTCTATGGCTCATATACATGATATGTTGGTTCATTCTTGTAATATTATGGTTTATGTGTGTAACACACTGGCAAAAATGTTCTACCGCTGGTTTTAAAGCATTACATGATGATTTGCATTCGTGACATACTGGTTCTCATAAGTAAACCACTGGTATGCATGTTTACCATATTGGTGTGCACGCGTAAAGTACTGGTATGCATGAATCACAGTATGGTTCACATGAATAACACCTTAGTTTCAAAGGACAATTTAGGTGTTTATATAAACAATATAATAACATTACACAATTATTTGTGTGCAGAATATAAATGACATATTATTGGTATACCTCTACATTATTTGCCAGTCACATTGGTTAATGAAGAGCAAACACTGTAGTTTCAATGGAATTTACAATGAAAATGTGATTCATTAATTGTTTTCTTGCATTATACTATGGCTTAACTCAGAAGATTTGACGAGTTGGAGACAATGACAGGGTAGCTAAGTCTCTGGAAGCTCAGTTTTCTCAAGTCCTGGGAGAAGCCACTTCCTGTGAAGCTGAGAGGGACTTGCTGTTAGCTCCCGGAGGTAAATGCTTTAGAACGATTGCTTACATTATCTCTTCACAACTGCAAGGTTATGCTTCTAAAAGTAATATTTTGCTTTTTAGACAACTTTAGATTTTCAATTTGAAGTTTTATTTAGTAGATTATAAAATAGCGTTTAAACCTGATTTTAAAGAGTGTGTTCCTAGCTGCCATGTGTTAAGCTTTTTCATGGATGAAATGTTCATGTTATTCCATCAGTGGAGGAAGGCAGTTATGTCCATAGATGTGATTGTTTTGTGAAATGCCCTCCTTTTCTGAAATGTAGTGGGCTAAAAAAAGCCTTAAAAATGCTGCAGCAGCCTCGAGTAGTGGGCATGATAAGGAATACATCTGCATATCAGAACTTCAGTCTGACATCATGTAGACCCTGGTACTCATAGACAGGTAGAATATGCATGAGATGAAATCTGCAGCCTTCCCTGTTGCATCTGAGGCTGCCAGAAATCAGTCACAGGGAAAGTACACAATGGCAGTGCAGATTGGCATAGCTCAATGGCCTGGCTTCTTGACCTGACGGTCCACTGGTACTATTTTCTTCATGGTAATATCACTATTGTGAAAGAAATTAATCCTGTGGATTCACCCAAATAATTAAGCCTCCCTCTCTCGCAGAAACTCCATAAGCAACCTTTAGCTCAGGCCCCTAGACTGCAGTACCACAATGTAATATCCGTGAGGCACCAGCGTTCCTGTACATGTTACACATCAGGGTTCTCCTACCACCTCCTTTCCTTCCTCTCCTTCCTTTGCCATTCAATATTCTCTTTCTTTTCGCCTTCCTCTCCACCTTTGCTTCCCATCCTTCCGTTCTCAGTCCCTTTGCCCCCTACCCTGCTCTATTCACTCACTCACTCTGTCCCTATTGATCCCCTTCTCAACTCATCATTTACTATCCTTCCTCTTTCCTCCATTGACTCTCTTTTCTCACCTCTCCCTCTTTGTTTGCCACCTTTTCTCCCTCATGCCCCTGCTTTTCTATTTTTTCTTCTCCTTTTGTCTGTCAATTCACTTACCCCTCCCTCTTTTTGCTTCCCACATCTTGATCCTTTTGTTTCTCTTGCCTTTTTGCAAACTCTTCTTCCTTCTCGTTGCCTCTATCTTCCCCTCATACATCTCCTGTTCTCTTGCCTTCTGTTTCCACTCTTTCTTTTGTCTCTTCTACCAACTTCAGTCACATACCCATCATATCTTTTTATCTTATCTTCACTATCCCCTCATTGTGTCTC
This sequence comes from Pleurodeles waltl, assembly GCF_031143425.1. Classification (NCBI taxonomy): domain Eukaryota; kingdom Metazoa; phylum Chordata; class Amphibia; order Caudata; family Salamandridae; genus Pleurodeles; species Pleurodeles waltl. The sequence goes on from NC_090445.1 coordinate 937,600,316, forward strand.
CTCCTTCTCTCTCTCTCTCTCCCATCACACGTGCTACTCTTTTTGTGTCACCATTTTCTCCTTTCTACCCTCCCTCCTCTGTGTGTACTTTTCTCCTTTTCTTGTACCCCTTTCCTTCCTTTTCCCTTTTCTTTTCCTACAGACTACTGAATATTCTTGTACAGATATGGTGCTCCGATATACTGTAATGTGGATGTTACGCTCTCATACAACGTTGCATTTTCATGCGTCTCATTACAGTGTAACATATTCTGTTACGGTATTTTATACACTATCACGTTGCATTCTGGGCATTGTAGTTTCACTCTTTAGATTACCAGTTTAAATGTTTAAAGTGCACAGGATGCTGACTAAAAATCTATGTTTATGACTGGCAAAGCATCTCAAACTTGACACAACTACTTAGCAGCTATGATACCTATTTTGTGAGCCCAGCATTTTCCCTGTGCCTTAATACAGCCCAGTGTTCAAGGATACCTAAAGGACCTAGGTATGGAGCCCCAGACTTTTCTGAGAAATAGTATTATTTGTTTACAAGTGTTTTTTACTGATACCCGTGCCTGTTTACTGTAGACTCTCTGTGTTTCAGGCAGCTTGACCTTTTAAAGTGGTGTTTTTTGAGCCGTGACTGTGTGAATTTCCTTTCTAGGTTTGTGGCACAAGACTGCATAAACTACCCCCCCCCCTTTTGTAAGTAAAAAGCCTACATACATCTTGCAGAGTGTGTTTAGGAGACTGCTTAATCTGTTTCTGTGATTCAAATTGTGTTTAGAAACTGTCTGCATCCCCTGTTTTTGGCCTTTAAAAAGTCACATTTCAGAGTGTGCAGTATTTCAGTGTTTTTTAAACAATCTCTCCTTTACCTGGAAAGTAGATTCTGCTAGCTTGGAAGTGTGGATTCAGCCTGTCTGTATCCAAGGAGATTCTGAATAGAGCAGCAGCTGCCTCCTCCCTGCCCACAGGGAATGGACTTCAGTTAACTTGCCCCTTATATAAGTTACTATTGGTTGTTGCATATGGTGTTGTGATAGGTTGTTGGGGGCTGGTCTTTCTCTTGGTTTAGGGATTAGAATTGGGCTTGTGATTGGTAGTAGGGCTGAGATTCCGATTGGTTCCTGGATCTAGGGCTGGGGTTGTGATTGGTGGTAGGGCTGAGAATCTGATTGGTTTCTGGTTCTAGGGCTGGGGTTGTGATTGGTGGTAGGGCTGAGTTTCTTATTGGTTTCTGGTTCTAGAGCTGGGGTTGTGATTGGTGGTAGGGCTGAGATTCTGATTAGTTCCTGGTGTTTAGGGTTGGGGTTGTGATTGGTTGTCAGGATTAGGGGTATGATTGGTGATTAGGGCTGGGTCTCCCATTGGTTGTTAAAATCAGGGTTACAAATTTGATTGGTTAGGGTTAGGACTAGGTTTCCATTGGTCAGTAGGGCTATTTAAACCTAGGGAGTCTTCAGCCTGGGCATCGAGGCTAAGGGCGGAGAGGACAAGGGCAGTGGCCTGTTTGGGCCTGTTCGGGACTGGTAGGGCCAAGGGACAGAAATGCTGCCCATTTTCCCGTTTATCAGAAAGGAACGTACTCCCTACACCTCAATCAACATGCAAACACATTATCTGCTAAGACAGTGGTTCCCAACCTGTGGACCAGGGACCCCTGGGGGTCCGTGAAGCCTTCTCAGATGGTCCACAGCTGCTTAGAAAATTAAATAATATTAATCGATTAGGTCCCCAGCTTTCAGTAATGACTCAGGAGGGGGTCCGCGGATCCCAATAATGATTCATTAGGGGTCCCCAGGTTCAAGTAATGATAAAGTGGGGTCCACAGAAGTCAAAAGGTTGGGAACCACTGTGCTAAGACATCCAACTCGTGCATCACAAACTGACCACAGACAAATTGCAATGTCCCATCATCCAACACGATATCCCCTTATACAACACATATACACATATCCTCCACAACTACAACAGTCAAACCCCTGCATTCTCACGGCAAACACTACTCTGTCCACTCCCACTAACACAACCCTCCATCACCCACACAACACAAAACCATGCTATACATTACTTTCAGCCTTCCAGATACACACTCCCTGTTCATACAAACCAACAACACAGACCACCTTTCATCATAACAATTCCCAAACCCAGCCTTTCAACACACCATCTACAAACACCCTTCCCCTCTATTCACCAATTACACACAACCACACATTCCTCACTCTCCACTTCACCACACATATTACCTCTTCCAGTCATCACAACTAACACAAACTCCACTGACACACATCCATCCCCTCTTACACACCTCATACATTAATCTCCAAAACACATCAACATCCCATGTAAGACTCGAATTCCACTCACCAGCACTAGCTCACATACAAATCCCTCACCGAAACCAACTACATCAATATCCCCTCTCACTATTCCACAAAAACAATACAGACCACACACATCAGCACATCAAATCAACACAAACTTTCATTATACTGATCGTCACACTCACTCCCACCCTCATGACTACACAAATAATACAAATCCCGTCCTATCTTTACCCCTACATTCTCACTCTTCACAAACACCTATCACAAGCACCCCAGCCCAGCAACTTTCATTCACTCGCCTGTCCTCCATTGCACAATTTAGAGCCTTACATCACATGCTCCTCCACCACCCCTATCCCATACTCCATCCACACTAAACAGACACAAACAAAATAAACAACATGCCACTCTTAACAACTTCGCATCCCCTTGTCTATTACATAATAAGGCTACCCTACAAAAAACAGTACACTCTTTATGTCTCTCTCAGCCACCAAGTCCACCACCCACACACACAGACCCAACAAAATGCCTCTTTAACCTGCTAGAAGAGGAACACTATATTGAAAAACAAGACTATTGTGACCCTCACACAGTTATCACAACTAACAACACACCTGCTTCAATCTCAAATTATACTGCTTACCCTTCTCCTAAGGAAAACAACACCGCCACTAACACACTTTTTCTAAACTGCCAGCTCATAAATGCTCGGTCAGTCTAAAAAAACAAGCACCACATCTACAACCTGCTAACAGACACGCAACCTGACTTACTATTCATAACAGAATTATGGTTGGGAGACGACATGGCCCCAGTTTTGCACGAAGCCCTTCCTCCGGACTATCAAACCATCACACAAAACCGTATAGGCAAGAGAGGAGGTGGACTAGCTATTATATTCAAACAGGCAATAAATCTCAGTAAAACAAACAACATTTCCATTCAAGGTTGTGAAGCCCTCCTCACCAAATGCCACCGTACCCCAACTTCCTCCTGTAACTTTCTCCTCTTTTACAGACCTCCACCTAACAACTCAACATTCACAGATATTTTTCTAGATACAGTCTCAAACCTTTGTACATTATACTCAACCCTATGCATTCTTGGGGACCTAAACATTTGGTTTGACAAACCCAATGTGCCCCATCCAAAAGCTATCACCACTAGCCTAGTCGCATTGAACCTACATCCGATTGTACACAATCCCACATACATCGCTGGATACATCCTAGATGTCATTTTTGCTAATCCTGAACTAGTTACCGTTCATAGCATCATGCCAATCACATGGTCAAACCACCATTTAATAACTTTCCGACATAAAACTCCACAAATCAACATACCCCACAACTACTTGCATATATGCACCTATCGACCTTGGAGCAAACTCAATTTTGATGACTTAGAAACACAACTAACAGCCAACACAGATCTAGATACAATTAATTCTGTTCCAAAACTTTATGAGTGGCTACAGGAAGCTTTTGATATCCTAATACCACTCAGAAAAACTAAACATGACAAAAGAAAACCAACACTTTGGAGAAACACAGAACTTAAAAAGATTAAGCAACAAATCAGAAAGTTGCAGCGGACCTGGCTCATAACAAACAACAGTCAAGACAAACAGCAGCTACACAAACTTAACAGAATATACAAATCATCAATCAAAAAAGCTAAAAAAGGTACTACTCAGACAGAATTCAAAATGCTAAATCTGCAACCAATTTTTTAAATAAAATTTTCAATGAATTTCGAAAACCCACATGTATGGAAGGAAGTCATCCCACTACTCAAGATTTCACAAACAAACTGACAACTCATTACACAACGAAGGCAGACACATTGGACTCCTATTTAAATCAGAAGAATACCATCAGCACCAACCCTTTCCTAAAATATCCTCTAAGAATAAACCAACCCAGCCTCTACAGTCCTTCAAACAAATATCCCAAGGTGAATTTATGGATTTGGTCAAAGCAAGCGGGCCTTCTGGTTGCCCTTCTGACCCTTGTCCACCACACTTCTTCAAGAACATTCTTTTACCTACTTCTGCTGCCACACCTGTAAGAAGAATCATCAACAACTCTTTAACTACAGGAACTTGTCCTGTAGACCTGAAAAAGGCATACATACGACTGTTATTAAAGAAAACAAACCTAGACCCACAAGACCCCAACAACTACAGACCAATCACAAATGGACCTTTCCTGGGCAAACTGATAGAAAGTGCAGCATTCGCCCAGATATCACAGTTCATTGAAGACAATTCTATACTTTCAGACTTCCAAACTGGATTCCGCCAAGGAAGAGGCACTAAATCGGCACTCATAGCAATCTGGGATGATCTTAAAAACACAGTTGACTGCAATGGAGTTGCTGCACTACATCTCTTGGACTTCTCGGCTGCCTTTGATACGGTTGACCATGACACCCTAATTCAAAGACTCCACGAAGCTGGCATAGAAAGGACTGCTCTCAAGTGGATTACATCCTACCTTAAAAAAAGATCTAATATCATCTATTCTCCCCACCTCTCGTCCAAACCCTACATCACAAAAGCAGGGGTCCCCCAAGGATCAATCATCTCACCTTTGTTTTTCAACATCTACATGATATCATTACCAGAACTGATCAATGATTTTCATCTCACATGCTACAACTATGCAGATGACACACAAATACTACTTAAATTAGAATGCCCCAAAAACATTGAAAACTCAGAAATCTTCAGTTGCCTCAGAGCCGTTGATCAGTGGATGACCTGGAGCCATCTCAAACGAAATGCCTCCAAAAACAGAAATACTCATATGTGGTGACTGGAAAAGTTATGACCCACTGTGCACCTGGCCTGACATCTCCTCAATTATCCAAGGAAGTTAAAAACCTTGTTTAACTATGAATGCCCAAGTGGACAAATTAGCATGAACAAGCTTCATCACCTTGAAGACTCTACAACGCATCTTCCCCCACCTTGGATTTACACACAAGGTGCAAGCTACTATCTCGCTTGTACTCTCCAGACTGGATTATGCCAATGGCCTCTAACATGGATCATCTCTATCTATTATAAAAAACTACAACGTATTCAGAACTCCGCAGCCAGGCCACTATTACATGTAGAGCCACAAGCCCACATCTCCCCTGCCTTGAGAGCACTACACTGGTTACCAGTTGCCAGAAGATGCACTTTCAAGCTGTTTTGTATCACCCACAGAGCTATACATGGAACAGGACCACTTTCTACCAGAAACAAAATAACCAAATACATTCAACAAAGAAACATCCGCTAAAGATTGGCAACCCACCTTAAAACACCACCATACAAGAAAAAGACTATAGGTGGTACATCCTTCTCCGTTCAAGCAGCCAAACTATGGACTTCATTACCCCCAACTATAAGAGCTGCAGATAACTATCTTGTCTTCAGAAAACTACTCAAGAGTTGGCTCTTTCCTTCATAACCACCATATTCAAACAGATATGGACTGCCTATGCCTATGTTGATAAATATTTTTTATCTGATTATGTGTATATTCTAGTTATATATAGTTCTTTAGAAAATATGTATCGCTACTATGTCATAACAATAAACTACACACACACTCTTTAAACCTGGTTAACTAATGTATATTTACTCATGGTTTAAATAAGGATATGTATGTACATATATGTGTGCATATGTGTGTGTATTCATTTGTGTATGTATGTATGTGTGTGTGTGTATATATATATATATATATATATATATATTTATGTGTGTATATATGTATATATGTGTGTGTATGTCATTCTATGCTTCACATGTTCATAGGTCATTGCATAACTCCTAGATAAGTTGTTATACTAGATACGTATGAATCCCTGCTCTCTTCTTATATCATACTTATCTACCCATCGCCATATGTCATGTCTCTATCAATCTATCCTCCATTCCCACTCTGACTCATCCCAAATCTATTCTACTACTTTCATCTCCTATATAACTCTGCCTAAGCTCTTCCCTCCGCTTCCACATCTAACTTACCCAAACCTCACTCTACTACCATGATCCCCCAAACAACCCTACTATATTCTCCCTCATTTATCTCACCCTGCTACTATGATCTCACTAACCCTTTCCACAGACTCTTCCCTCCTCCATCCCCCTTTACTCATCCCAAGCCTAAATCCTATTACCATAAACTCCCAATTAACACTTCTGGATTCTTCCCTCCTCCGCCTCCCCATTACTTCAGTCAATCTAACTACCAAACTCACATATCCGCGGCTCAAATTAACTCATAATAATACTAAAACTGTACTCATATTTCCCTATACTAATCCACCACTAATTCCTTTTGGGTTCCGGAGTAGCGTGCTACTTGCCGAAAAGCGCTTTGACGCCTCGTCAGGGGTAGTAAGCGCTATATAAATACTATTACAATACAATACAATACAATACTTGAAGTAACTCACTATTATTGCAGAAGAGGTCAGGGTTCCTTGCAGGCCAAGGCGAGTTGACTAATTGTTGCTTGATAGAGTAGTTCAGTGATCTGAACAACTGTCAATTGACTTGCAAGACAGCACGTTTCAACTTCACTAGATTTTGTGCCACTCTGCACTACTCACCTCCAGTCTTAGACACTCTACAACACACCAAACTATGACATGCCACTGCGCTCTACTTACAGCACACTATAACTCGCTCCCCGCCATGCACAGTCTTCTCATCAATAATTTCAATGCAAATATTACAGTGATATTACCAATGATGTCAGAGGAGATGTCATGACATTTGTAATATGTGAAGCAATCAGCAGTGCATGGCTAGGGTGCAGTTTTGTTAGGGCATGAGTTATTGTTTTGTGTGATAGCTATAACTATAACTGCTGAATTTTCGTAGTTTTATGTGTCTAAAATCTGAACGTAACTATAGCATCCCTGTAACCTTTGTTTTTTTGGTGAATTTAAGTTTTTTTTAAATTCTAGTTCCTAACTACAATGCCCCTGTAACCTTTGTTTTGTTCAGTGAATGTCTGTTTTTTAATGCTATTTCCTAACTATAACATCCCTGTAACCTTTTTTTCAGTGAATTTCTAGAGTTCTGTTTTTGTAATGTAAAGTAATATTTAATTTCCACATGTTAATCCAACTGCTGCTGCACATGGCCTCTGGTCATGTCTGGCAAGGAGTTGGCCACAGGCAGCCACCCCATGCTGCGCACAGCATTTGGCCATGCACAGTGGGGGTTCGGCAACCAGGCCTGGCCTGCGGCCAAGCTGTGTGCCCAACCCCCAAAGGCAGTCTACCCATGGACCCCCTCCCCATGCCGCTTTTGGCCCTGGCACCACTTTAGGGCACAAATTATAGCCACTGGAGATAACTATGACTGGTGAATTTCAGGGTTTTGTTAGTTTAAAACATTGTGTTTTAACTGACATTTTCACCTAACTATATTGTCCATTTAACCTTTGTTGTTTTCAGTGAATTTGCACATTGTTTGAGTAAAGTAAGAAATTATTACAATTCCTAAGTGTCACTTCACTTTAACCTATATTGCCAGTGAATTTCAGTTTTTTATAACATAAAGTAAGGCTTTGTCAAAGAGTCAGCATACCTAAATATAAAAGGCAGGCTTTTGGCATTAGCAAGAGGTCAGCACATCAACCTATATAAAGCAGACTTATTGGCTTTGTCACAAAGTCATCACAATAATTTCTAAGTAACCTGAGTAGACTATGGGAAAGCGTAGTCACCTCCGGTGTAACAGCCAAGCCCCCATTACGAGTTTGGCAGTCACTGGATCGCAACACAGTCAGTGGTGGACTGACAGTGCAGTCCACCATATTACGACATGGCGGTGATCCAACCACAGCACAGCTAAGTTACCACCATTACCGCCAGTGCGGTCGGACCGCCTCCAGTGGCGGTAGCCATCTCCATCTCCAGACCGGTGGGGACCAATTCACCATCCACCATATTATGAGTCAGCAGACCGCCAGGGTTTCCTGGGCAGTGCAACCGCCATGAAAAGCCTGGCAGAAATGGGCAGTATAAAAGGAGTTACTCACCTCCAGGTACACAGACGTGTCCGTGGCCACCATGGAACCCGAACTGGATGTCTTCCGACTGCTGTATCTCACCATACACCACCAGGACCAGCGAAGACGATGAAGATGACAACCACCTAGCACATACTGGAGAGAAATGCAGTATTACACACCCACACACAACACACACACACCCAGCAAGGACAGCAACAGCCACATACACACGCAAACAAAAGCCCGATTCAACACAATCTATAGACACAAACATTAACTACTCAAACGCATATGCTAAATACACACACCATGGCCAACAGACACGTGCCATTCACATAGCACAACGCACACCACTGCCACTGTCAAACACATCCATACGCAGCACTCCACAAACACACAACAAAAACAACATCAGAAACACACAAACACATTGTCAGAAAGGCACATTGAGCAACTCCACCCGACAACACATACAGGCAGCAATATGTAGCAACAACACCCAATCATATAAATAGTCTAGACATCCAAACAAGGCCTCAGATGACACGCCACATCCAGCCAACACACAAAGGACATCACAGATGCATCACTATACACACGGACGCACAAACCACTACCAAACAATGTCACACACAACCATAATAACACATCACAACAAGCACAAGGCACACGTCATCAACCCAGCGCGTGCAGCAACATAGATACATCCCATACACATACAACACAGACATAAAAGTATACAGATATAACACAACCACGTTGAAGGAAATACAGGACAATTTCTCAAATGTGACATCGACATCCATGTGGGCAGATGTATTTAACAAAAATTCAAATAAATATTACAAACTATGTACAGGTGAGGCCTACTGGCCAGTCCAACTATCTTAATTGCCCAAGGCACACTGGGCACAGTCACATGCCCCAAATTAACTCCTGACTGCAAATTAGCCTCCACATGGCAGAGGCATCAATTGAGGTGGGAGGCACCTCAGGGGTGAGGGGGGGCCGTGGTGGGGGCTTGGGCTCGGAAGCGGGTCCTTGGGTTTAGGGTTGGAAGGGGGGTTTGGGCTTAGATTTTGATTGTGGGGGAGGGGGTTTAAGTTTTGGGGTATGAGTAAGGACCTTGGGCTTTGAAGGGGGTGGTTTCTTTGCAGGGCATCTTGCACAGGCACTATCAGAGGGGCCATGGGAGGACTGGGAAGTGGAAGGTCTGGGTTGAGACAGGGATACATGATGCTTAGGGGCATCATGGGGCGGGACAGGAGCAGGGAATAGGTCAAGGGGTGGTCATGGGTAAAAGGTTTAGGAGTGGAGGTAGAGGGAGTGGTTGTAGGAGGTGTTGGTCTGCTGGATATGGATGCAGGTGTGTGCAATGTATGCTTGAGTTTGGTGTGTGTATGTTGGGTGGGTGAGTGAGGGCGTTTATGTTTTTTGGGAGGAGAGGGAACAAAAGATATGGAGGGAGATGGTATGCAAGATGTGTGAGTGTATGTTGGGGTGGTGGCTGCAAGCAAGGTGGATGTTTGTCTTTGCGCACCTTGTATGTCATAGTGGGTCTGTATGTGTGCTTTGGATGGGTGAGGGAAGAGGGGTGTTGGATTGGGCACAGGTAGCTAGAGGGGGCATGGAAGATGAAGGGACACTGGCTGCTGTCAAAGAGGAGGCCAGAGCCTGAAACGATCTCTGTAGGCCAGCCAAGGCACTGTGAATGCCTTCCAGGTAGGCATTACTTTGTTGCACCTGGGATGTCGGTCCCTGGATAGCATTCACGATGATTGACTACCTCACAGAGATGGACCTCAGGAGCTCAATAGCCTCCTCATTGAGGGCAGAAGGGCTGACAGGGGCAGTGGCAGAGGAGCCTGCGTCAAAGGAGATGCCCACGCTCTTGAGTGAGCAGGCATGGGCAACTGGGTGGGGAGCTACAGGGACGGCGATGCTGCTAAGGGGGGTGGCAGACAAGGATGGTGCTGGGATGGACACAGATGGGTTCGCCACCACCAGGGAGCTTCCATCTGAAGAGGAATCTGTAAGGAAATGCCTCCTTGGCATGGTTGCCCCCTGACTTTTTGCCTTTGCTGATGCTATGTTTACAATTGAAAGTGTGCTGAGGCCTGCTAACCAGGCCCCAGCACCAGTGTTCTTTCCCTAACCTGTACTTTTGTATCCACAATTGGCAGACCCTGGCATCCAGATAAGTCCCTTGTAACTGGTACTTCTAGTACCAAGGGCCCTGATGCCAAGGAAGGTCTCTAAGGGCTGCAGCATGTCTTATGCCACCCTGGAGACCTCTCACTCAGCACAGACACACTGCTTGCCAGCTTGTGTGTGCTAGTGAGGACAAAACGAGTAAGTCGACATGGCACTCCCCTCAGGGTGCCATGCCAGCCTCTCACTGCCTATGCAGTATAGGTAAGACACCCCTCTAGCAGGCCTTACAGCCCTAAGGCAGGGTGCACTATACCATAGGTGAGGGTACCAGTGCATGAGCATGGTACCCCTACAGTGTCTAAACAAAACCTTAGACATTGTAAGTGCAGGGTAGCCATAAGAGTATATGGTCTGGGAGTCTGTCAAACACGAACTCCACAGCACCATAATGGCTACACTGAAAACTGGGAAGTTTGGTATCAAACTTCTCAGCACAATAAATGCACACTGATGACAGTGTACATTTTATTGTAAAATACACCACAGAGGGCACCTTAGAGGTGCCCCCTGAAACTTAACCGACTGTCTGTGTAGGCTGACTAGTTCCAGCAGCCTGCCACACCAGAGACATGTTGCTGGCCCCATGGGGAGAGTGCCTTTGTCACTCTGAGGCCAGTAACAAAGCCTGCACTGGGTGGAGATGCTAACACCTCCCCCAGGCAGGAGCTGTAACACCTGGCGGTGAGCCTCAAAGGCTCACCCCTTTGTCACAGCCCAGCAGGGCACTCCAGCTTAGTGGAGTTGCCCGCCCCCTCCGGCCACGGCCCCCACTTTTGGCGGCAAGGCTGGAGGGAACAAAGAAAGCAACAAGGAGGAGTCACTGGCCAGTCAGGACAGCCCCTAAGGTGTCCTGAGCTGAAGTGACTCTAACTTTTAGAAATCCTCCATCTTGCAGATGGAGGATTCCCCCAATAGGGTTAGGATTGTGACCCCCTCCCCTTGGGAGGAGGCACAAAGAGGGTGTACCCACCCTCAGGGCTAGTAGCCATTGGCTACTAACCCCCCAGACCTAAACACGCCCTTAAATTTAGTATTTAAGGGCTGCCCTGAACCCTAGAAAATTAGATTCCTGCAACTACAAGAAGAAGGACTGCCTAGCTGAAAACCCCTGCAGAGGAAGACCAGAAGACGACTACTGCCTTGGCTCCAGAAACTCACCGGCCTGTCTCCTGCCTTCCAAAGATCCTGCTCCAGCGACGCCTTCCAAAGGGACCAGCGACCTCGACATCCTCTGAGGACTGCCCCTGCTTCGAAAAGACAAGAAACTCCCGAGGACAGCGGACCTGCTCCAAGAAAGGCTGCAACTTTGTTTCCAGCAGCCTTGAAAGAACCCTGCAAGCTCCCCGCAAGAAGCGTGAGACTTGCAACACTGCACCCGGCGACCCCGACTCGGCTGGTGGAGATCCAACACCTCAGGAGGGACCCCAGGACTACTCTGATACTGTGAGTACAAAAACCTGTCCCCCCTGAGCCCCCACAGCGCCGCCTGCAGAGGGAATCCCGAGGCTTCCCCTGACCGCGACTCCTTGAATCCAAAACCCGACACCTGGGAGAGACCCTGCACCCGCAGCCCCCAGGACCTGAAGGACCGGACTTTCACTGGAGAAGTGACCCCCAGGAGTCCCTCTCCCTTGCCCAAGTGGAGGTTTCCCCGAGGAACCCCCCCCTTGCCTGCCTGCAGCGCTGAAGAGATCCCTAGATCTCCCATAGACTAACACTACAAACCCGACGCTTGTTTCTACACTGCACCCGGCCGCCCCCGCGCTGCTGAGGGTGGAATTCCTGTGTGGGCTTGTGTCCCCCCCGGTGCCCTACAAAACCCCCCTGGTCTGCCCTCCGAAGACGCGGGTACTTACCTGCTGGCAGACTGGAACCGGGGCACCCCCTTCTCCATTTGAAGCCTATGCGTTTTGGGCACCACTTTGAACTCTGCACCTGACCGGCCCTGAGCTGCTGGTGTGGTGACTTTGGGGTTGCTCTGAACCCCCAACGGTGGGCTACCTTGGACCAAGAACTGAACCCTGTAAGTGTCTTACTTACCTGGTAAAACTAACAAAAACTTACCTCCCCCAGGAACTGTGAAAATTGCACTGTGTCCACTTTTAAAACAGCTATTTGTCAATAACTTGTAAAGTATACATGCAATTTTTATGATTTAAAGTTCCTAAAGTACTTACCTGCAATACCTTTCGAATGGGATATTACATGTAGAATTTGAACCTGTGGTTCTTAAAATAAACTAAGAAAAGATATTTTTCTATAACAAAACCTATTGGCTGGATTTGTCTCTGAGTGTGTGTACCTCATTTATTGTCTATGTGTATGTACAACAAATGCTTAACACTACTCCTTGGATAAGCCTACTGCTCGACCACACTACCACAAAATAGAGCATTAGTATTATCTCTTTTTACCACTATTTTACCTCTAAGGGGAACCCTTGGACTCTGTGCATGCTATTCCTTACTTTGAAATAGCACATACAGAGCCAACTTCCTACATTGGTGGATCAGCGGTGGGGTACAAGACTTTGCATTTGCTGGACTACTCAGCCAATACCTGATCACACGACAAATTCCAAAATTGTCATTAGAAATTGATTTTTGCAATTTGAAAAGTTTTCTAAATTCTTAAAAGACCAGCTAGGGCCTTGTGTTAGATCCTGTTTAGCAATTCTTTTAGAGTTTAAAAGTTTGTAAAAGTTTGAATTAGATTCTAGAACCAGTTTTAGATTCCTAAAAAGTATTCCAACTTTTAGAAGCAAAATGTCTAGCACAGATGTGACTGTGGTGGAACTCGACACCACACCTTACCTCCATCTTAAAATGAGGGAGCTAAGGTCACTCTGTAAAATAAAGAAAATAACAATGGGCCCCAAACCTACCAAAATACAGCTCCAGGAGCTTTTGGCAGAGTTTGAAAAGGCCAACCCCTCTGAGGGTGGCAACTCAGAGGAAGAGGATAGTGACTTGGAGGAAAATTCCCCCCTACCAGTCCTATCTAGGGAGAACAGGGTCCCTCAAACCCTGACTCCAAAAATAATAGTCAGAGATGCTGGTTCCCTCACAGGAGAGACCAACACCTCTGAAATCACTGAGGATAACCCCAGTGAAGAGGACATCCAGTTAGCCAGGATGGCCAAAAGATTGGCTTTGGAAAGACAGATCCTAGCCATAGAGAGGGAAAGACAAGAGATGGGCCTAGGACCCATCAATGGTGGCAGCAACATAAATAGGGTCAGAGATTCTCCTGACATGTTGAAAATCCCTAAAGGGATTGTAACTAAATATGAAGATGGTGATGACATCACCAAATGGTTCACAGCTTTTGAGAGGGCTTGTGTAACCAGAAAAGTGAACAGATCTCACTGGGGTGCTCTCCTTTGGGAAATGTTCACAGGAAAGTGTAGGGATAGACTCCTCACACTCTCTGGACAAGATGCAGAATCTTATGACCTCATGAAGGGTACCCTGATTGAGGGCTTTGGATTCTCCACTGAGGAGTATAGGATTAGATTCAGGGGGGCTCAAAAATCCTCGAGCCAGACCTGGGTTGACTTTGTAGACTACTCAGTGAAAACACTAGATGGTTGGATTCAAGGCAGTGGTGTAAGTAATTATGATGGGCTGTACAATTTATTTGTGAAAGAACACCTATTGAGTAATTGTTTCAATGATAAACTGCATCAGCATCTGGTAGACCTAGGACCAATTTCTCCCCAAGAATTGGGAAAGAAGGCGGACCATTGGGTCAAGACAAGGGTGTCCAAGACTTCAACAGGGGGTGACCAAAAGAAAGGGGTCACAAAGACTCCCCAGGGGAAGGGTGATGAGACAACCAAAACTAAAAATAGTAAAGAGTCTTCTACAGGCCCCCAAAAACCTGCACAGGAGGGTGGGCCCAGAGCCTCTTCACAAAACAATGGGTACAAGGGTAAAAACTTTGATCCCAAAAAGGCCTGGTGTCATAGCTGTAAACAGCATGGACACCAAACTGGAGACAAGGCCTGTCCCAAGAAAGGTTCCACTCCAAACTCCCATCCAGGTAACACTGGTATGGCTAGTCTCCAAGTGGGATCAACAGTGTGCCCAGAGCAAATCAGGGTCCACACTGAAGCTACTCTAGTTTCTGAGGGTGGGGTGGATTTAGCCACACTAGCTGTCTGGCCGCCTAACATGCAAAAATACAGACAGCAACTCTTAATTAATGGGACTAGAATAGAGGGCCTGAGGGATACAGGTGCCAGTGTCACCATGGTGACAGAGAAACTGGTTTCCCCTGGCCAATACCTGACTGGAAAAACTTACACAGTCACCAACGCTGACAATCAGAGAAAAGTACATCCCATGGCAATGGTTACTTTAGAATGGGGAGGGGTCAATGGCCTGAAACAGGTGGTGGTCTCCTCAAATATCCCAGTGGACTGTCTGCTTGGAAATGACCTGGAGTCCTCAGCATGGGCTGAGGTAGAACTAAAAACCCATGCAGCCATGCTGGGTATCCCTGAACTGGTGTGTGTGAAAACAAGAGCACAATGCAAGGCACAGGGTGAACAAGTAGAGCTGGAGTCTGGAAGAATGGCCCAGCCTACCAAGAGGAAAGGAAAGTCAGTTGGGAAACCAACTGCAACACAGCAAAAGAAAGGGAACCTCTCTTCTCAGGAAGGAGTTCTGCCCTCTGAGGGAACTGAGCCTTTGGAGCTTGAACCTTATCAGGTTGAGCTCTTAGGCCCAGGGGGACCCTCAAGGGAGGAGCTGTGTAAGGGACAAGAAACCTGTCCCTCTCTTGAAGGCCTTAGGCAGCAAGCTGCTGAAGAGTCCAAGGGCAAGAAAAATGGAACCCATAGGGTCTATTGGGAAGATGGACTCCTGTACACTGAGGCCAGAGACCCCAAACCTGGTGCCACTAGGAGAGTGGTAGTGCCTCAGCTGTTCAGAGAGTTCATCCTAACATTGGCCCATGACATTCCCCTTGCTGGACATTTGGGACAAACCAAGACGTGGGAGAGGCTAGTCAACCACTTCTACTGGCCCAATATGTCCAACATGGTTAAGGAGTTTTGCCTCTCCTGCCCCACCTGTCAAGCCAGTGGTAAGACAGGTGGGCATCCAAAGGCCCCCCTCATTCCACTTCCAGTGGTGGGGGTTCCCTTTGAAAGAGTGGGTGTGGACATAGTTGGTCCACTAGAACCTCCCACAGCCTCAGGAAATATGTACATCCTAGTAGTAGTGGATCATGCTACTAGGTATCCTGAAGCTATTCCCCTTAGGTCGACTACTGCCCCTGCAGTAGCCAAGGCCCTCATTGGTATCTTTACCAGAGTGGGTTTCCCTAAGGAGGTGGTGTCTGACAGAGGTACCAACTTCATGTCAGCATACCTAAAACACCTGTGGAATGAGTGTGGAGTGACTTACAAATTCACTACACCATACCATCCACAAACTAATGGCTTAGTTGAGAGATTCAACAAGACATTAAAAGGCATGATCATGGGGCTCCCAGAAAAACTCAAAAGGAGATGGGATGTCCTCTTGCCATGTCTGCTTTTTGCTTACAGAGAGGTGCCACAGAAGGGAGTAGGATTCTCACCCTTTGAACTTCTGTTTGGTCATCCTGTAAGGGGACCACTTGCTCTTGTTAAAGAAGGCTGGGAGAGACCTCTTCATGAGCCTAAACAAGACATAGTGGACTATGTACTGGGCCTTCGCTCTAGAATGGCAGAGTACATGGAAAAGGCAACCAAAAACCTTGAGGCCAGCCAACAGCTCCAGAAGTTTTGGTATGACCAAAAGGCTGCACTGGTTGAGTTCCAACCAGGGCAGAAAGTCTGGGTTCTGGAGCCTGTGGCTCCCAGGGCACTCCAGGACAAATGGAGTGGCCCTTACCCAGTGCTAGAAAGGAAGAGTCAGGTCACCTACCTGGTGGACCTGGGCACAAGCAGGAGCCCCAAGAGGGTGATCCATGTGAACCGCCTTAAACTCTTCCATGACAGGGCTGTGTAAATCTGTTAATGGTAACAGATGAGGATCAGGAGGCAGAGAGTGAACCTCTCCCTGATCTTCTGTCATCAGACCCAAAAGATGGCTCAGTAGATGGAGTGATCTACTCAGACACCCTCTCTGGCCAACAGCAAGCTGATTGTAGGAGAGTCCTACAACAGTTTCCTGAACTCTTCTCGTTAACCCCTGGTCAGACACACCTGTGTACCCATGATGTGGACACAGGAGACAGCATGCCTGTCAAAAACAAAATCTTTAGACAGTCTGACCATGTTAAGGAAAGCATCAAGGTGGAAGTCCACAAGATGCTGGAATTGGGAGTAATTGAGCGCTCTGACAGCCCCTGGGCTAGCCCAGTGGTCTTAGTCCCCAAACCTCACACCAAAGATGGAAAGAAAGAGATGAGGTTTTGTGTGGACTACAGAGGGCTCAATTCAGTCACCAAGACAGATGCTCATCCAATTCCTAGAGCTGATGAGCTCATAGATAAATTAGGTGCTGCCAAATTCCTAAGTACCTTTGACTTGACAGCAGGGTACTGGCAAATAAAAATGGCACCTGGAGCAAAAGAGAAAACAGCATTCTCCACACCTGATGGGCATTATCAGTTTACTGTTATGCCCTTTGGTTTAAAGAATGCCCCTGCCACCTTCCAAAGGTTGGTGAATCAAGTCCTTGCTGGCTTGGAGTCCTTTAGCACAGCTTATCTTGATGATATTGCTGTCTTTAGCTCCACCTGGCAGGATCACCTGGTCCACCTGAAGAAGGTTTTGAAGGCTCTGCAATCTGCAGGCCTCTCTATCAAGGCATCCAAATGCCAGATAGGGCAGGGAACTGTGGTTTACTTGGGCCACCTTGTAGGTGGAGGCCAAGTTCAGCCACTCCAACCCAAGATCCAGACTATTCTGGACTGGGTAGCTCCAAAAACCCAGACTCAAGTCAGGGCATTCCTTGGCTTGACTGGGTATTACAGGAGGTTTGTGAAGGGATATGGATCCATTGTGACAGCCCTCACTGAACTCACCTCCAAGAAAATGCCCAAGAAAGTGAACTGGACTGTGGAATGCCAACAGGCCTTTGACACCCTGAAACAAGCAATGTGCTCAGCACCAGTTCTAAAAGCTCCAGATTATTCTAAGCAGTTCATTGTGCAGACTGATGCCTCTGAACATGGGATAGGGGCAGTTTTGTCCCAAACAAATGATGATGGCCTTGACCAGCCTGTTGCTTTCATTAGCAGGAGGTTACTCCCCAGGGAGCAGCGTTGGAGTGCCATTGAGAGGGAGGCCTTTGCTGTGGTTTGGTCCCTGAAGAAGCTGAGACCATACCTCTTTGGGACTCACTTCCTAGTTCAAACTGACCACAGACCTCTCAAATGGCTGATGCAAATGAAAGGTGAAAATCCTAAACTGTTGAGGTGGTCCATCTCCCTACAGGGAATGGACTTTATAGTGGAACACAGACCTGGGACTGCCCATGCCAATGCAGATGGCCTTTCCAGGTTCTTCCACTTAGAAAATGAAGACTCTCTTGGGAAAGGTTAGTCTCATCCTCTTTCGTTTGGGGGGGGGTTGTGTAAGGAAATGCCTCCTTGGCATGGTTGCCCCCTGACTTTTTGCCTTTGGTGATGCTATGTTTACAATTGAAAGTGTGCTGAGGCCTGCTAACCAGGCCCCAGCACCAGTGTTCTTTCCCTAACCTGTACTTTTGTATCCACAATTGGCAGACCCTGGCATCCAGATAAGTCCCTTGTAACTGGTACTTCTAGTACCAAGGGCCCTGATGCCAAGGAAGGTCTCTAAGGGCTGCAGCATGTCTTATGCCACCCTGGAGACCTCTCACTCAGCACAGACACACTGCTTGCCAGCTTGTGTGTGCTAGTGAGGACAAAACGAGTAAGTCGACATGGCACTCCCCTCAGGGTGCCATGCCAGCCTCTCACTGCCTATGCAGTATAGGTAAGACACCCCTCTAGCAGGCCTTACAGCCCTAAGGCAGGGTGCACTATACCATAGGTGAGGGTACCAGTGCATGAGCATGGTACCCCTACAGTGTCTAAACAAAACCTTAGACATTGTAAGTGCAGGGTAGCCATAAGAGTATATGGTCTGGGAGTCTGTCAAACACGAACTCCACAGCACCATAATGGCTACACTGAAAACTGGGAAGTTTGGTATCAAACTTCTCAGCACAATAAATGCACACTGATGACAGTGTACATTTTATTGTAAAATACACCACAGAGGGCACCTTAGAGGTGCCCCCTGAAACTTAACCGACTGTCTGTGTAGGCTGACTAGTTCCAGCAGCCTGCCACACCAGAGACATGTTGCTGGCCCCATGGGGAGAGTGCCTTTGTCACTCTGAGGCCAGTAACAAAGCCTGCACTGGGTGGAGATGCTAACACCTCCCCCAGGCAGGAGCTGTAACACCTGGCGGTGAGCCTCAAAGGCTCACCCCTTTGTCACAGCCCAGCAGGGCACTCCAGCTTAGTGGAGTTGCCCGCCCCCTCCGGCCACGGCCCCCACTTTTGGCGGCAAGGCTGGAGGGAACAAAGAAAGCAACAAGGAGGAGTCACTGGCCAGTCAGGACAGCCCCTAAGGTGTCCTGAGCTGAAGTGACTCTAACTTTTAGAAATCCTCCATCTTGCAGATGGAGGATTCCCCCAATAGGGTTAGGATTGTGACCCCCTCCCCTTGGGAGGAGGCACAAAGAGGGTGTACCCACCCTCAGGGCTAGTAGCCATTGGCTACTAACCCCCCAGACCTAAACACGCCCTTAAATTTAGTATTTAAGGGCTGCCCTGAACCCTAGAAAATTAGATTCCTGCAACTACAAGAAGAAGGACTGCCTAGCTGAAAACCCCTGCAGAGGAAGACCAGAAGACGACTACTGCCTTGGCTCCAGAAACTCACCGGCCTGTCTCCTGCCTTCCAAAGATCCTGCTCCAGCGACGCCTTCCAAAGGGACCAGCGACCTCGACATCCTCTGAGGACTGCCCCTGCTTCGAAAAGACAAGAAACTCCCGAGGACAGCGGACCTGCTCCAAGAAAGGCTGCAACTTTGTTTCCAGCAGCCTTGAAAGAACCCTGCAAGCTCTCCGCAAGAAGCGTGAGACTTGCAACACTGCACCCGGCGACCCCGACTCGGCTGGTGGAGATCCAACACCTCAGGAGGGACCCCAGGACTACTCTGATACTGTGAGTACAAAAACCTGTCCCCCCTGAGCCCCCACAGCGCCGCCTGCAGAGGGAATCCCGAGGCTTCCCCTGACCGCGACTCCTTGAATCCAAAACCCGACGCCTGGGAGAGACCCTGCACCCGCAGCCCCCAGGACCTGAAGGACCGGACTTTCACTGGAGAAGTGACCCCCAGGAGTCCCTCTCCCTTGCCCAAGTGGAGGTTTCCCTGAGGAACCCCCCCCTTGCCTGCCTGCAGCGCTGAAGAGATCCCTAGATCTCCCATAGACTAACACTACAAACCCGACGCTTGTTTCTACACTGCACCCGGCCGCCCCCGCGCTGCTGAGGGTGGAATTCCTGTGTGGGCTTGTGTCCCCCCCGGTGCCCTACAAAACCCCCCTGGTCTGCCCTCCGAAGACGCGGGTACTTACCTGCTGGCAGACTGGAACCGGGGCACCCCCTTCTCCATTTGAAGCCTATGCGTTTTGGGCACCACTTTGAACTCTGCACCTGACCGGCCCTGAGCTGCTGGTGTGGTGACTTTGGGGTTGCTCTGAACCCCCAACGGTGGGCTACCTTGGACCAAGAACTGAACCCTGTAAGTGTCTTACTTACCTGGTAAAACTAACAAAAACTTACCTCCCCCAGGAACTGTGAAAATTGCACTGTGTCCACTTTTAAAACAGCTATTTGTCAATAACTTGTAAAGTATACATGCAATTTTTATGATTTAAAGTTCCTAAAGTACTTACCTGCAATACCTTTCGAATGAGATATTACATGTAGAATTTGAACCTGTGGTTCTTAAAATAAACTAAGAAAAGATATTTTTCTATAACAAAACCTATTGGCTGGATTTGTCTCTGAGTGTGTGTACCTCATTTATTGTCTATGTGTATGTACAACAAATGCTTAACACTACTCCTTGGATAAGCCTACTGCTCGACCACACTAGCACAAAATAGAGCATTAGTATTATCTCTTTTTACCACTATTTTACCTCTAAGGGGAACCCTTGGACTCTGTGCATGCTATTCCTTACTTTGAAATAGCACATACAGAGCCAACTTCCTACAGAATCCAAAGATGATTTTGCTGTACCGGTCTCCACTGTGGTGCTCTCCTCACCCTCCATCCCACTGGTCCCTTCAGTGTCGGTGGATTCTGCCTCCTGGGTCCCGTGGGCTGCAGCTTCCCCACTCGCCGTTGCCCCTTCTCCTTTACCTGATGATGCTGATGCACACAAGGATAGAAGGGGAGAGGGAGAGAGGGGGCAGAGAAAGAAAGGGAGGAAAGGGTCAATACATACCCATCTAATACACATACCAACGAGTAATCTACTCCTCCTCTTGTGTGGCAAGGAATGGCTATGATGCATTGTCCACAAATATTGGTCATGAAGACATAACTAAAGTGCAAGCTGTTACCTCCTAATTCCAACAAATTGAATAGTTTGGACATGCTGCAGTATGTCATCAGTCATTCTACAATGGTAAAAACTAACAGCTACCCACATATACTTACCAATCTGACACTTTTGACACACTGTTTTTCAAATATCCTGGATAGGTACATTGCACACAAAAGATAGAACTGGTTGGTAAAGTACTCGTGATGTACAGAAGTCCATTAAGAAAGCAATGATTTCACTGTAGAAGTTCCCTACTCACAGGACTTATTGCCCAGTATCAGCCCTAACTAGATGACATTGGCTAACTAAGGCAGACTCAGGGATAGGGAATTAAGGTTTGGAAAACACTAAACATAGGAGTGTGTCTAAACGTAACTGGACAAGGAGGTATAGCACCAACATATTACTGCTTGCATAGTGTTTAAAAGCTAAGTCACACCACTTCTAAACAGTGGAAGTAATAGCCAGGACTGTAATCTTACTCACACCACTTCTAAACAGTGAAAGTAATAGCCAGGACTATAATCTTATCTAATGTACACACACCTCATTAGTACCTACGTAATCTGACACAATAGAAGCCCATACAACTGATATGAAACAGTTTGTACTCACCCCCTTATGGCTGCTGTGCTGCCCTCAAGCACCCATCTATCTCCAGGTAGACCACCGCCAATATGCAGTCCATTGGGGGGTCAGGGTCCGATGGGCACTTCTCCCTCATTGGGAGGACGTCCCCAGCTGGGTCTATGCGGTCTTCCGGTCCAGCATCTCAAGTCCTCCCACTACTTTCTGCAGTGGGTGGTCTGCCGGCTATGGACCCCCAGGGTCCCCACTTGCTTGGCAATGGCACTCCAAAACCCCTTTTTCTGATAAACACTGACCTGCATGGGAGGCACAGACAGAAGGAGATATTTGTGTAGAGTTACAGTACACCTACAACAGTGGCCTACACACAGCATGCAGAGCACATGCTCATACAGAGTCCACAATACGCCATTATCATCCATACAACACAACCCCAGCAGTCAATCGTGCCATGTCTGTATTCGCACACTTTCGCCGTCAACCACCACCTAGCTGATGAGTATACCACATTGTACTGACCTGTTTATCTGGAGCCCCATACAACTGTCCATACAGGGATAAGACCCCTTCTACCAGTTTCTTCAGTTCCTCTGAGGTGAAACCTGGGGCCTTTTCTTCTGCAAGATGTGGCATAGTGGCTTCCAGATACAGAACACAGGAGCTCACGCAGTGAAGATCTTGCTTACTCGAGTGTCAGAAGTCAAGTGAGCTAGGCTATAGAAAATGGCTGTCACAGCCGCCACGGTCATGACCGTCACTGCCGGCGGTGATCATCATTGGCACCCGTTTCCTATAGACATCAATGTTAACCAATGAGAAGTTGCACAGCGGTTACGACTATCTCCCGCCATGACGACTAATGCCGGCGAAATTAGGTTGCTTCCATCTGTCCTTTGCATGCAGGACAGGCGGCTGCCATTTTACATATTTTTAAGATATCTATGTCATCCTAGTGCGTCATAGCATGAAGTTAATCACTAGTTGCTTGTTGTACAATGCCAACTCGTGGACGAACTAGTGAAGTGAGTGTCACCTACCAAAATGTCTGATGTTAAATCTTTTCAATGTGTGGACATTTGATAACGGTATCCGACTTAGGGAGGAGTTTACTATGTCTGACTTCCATCTCTGTACAGACCCCTTGTGACAAGTATAGCAATGGAATTTGCAGCCAGGATGTCGCAGTTGTGTGGTTTGTGAATAACTGTTTCCCTGTGTCAGGTTTCAAATACCTTACATGACTTGTTGTGTTTTCAACTTCTATGGTGTACTTTAGTAACAACAGTGTAACAGATGTCCTGAAATGAATGTGTTCTGTCCTATGGGGAGATTGAGAAATGCACCTATCTACCGGCCCCTAGTCGACCTTGCTTCCATGGAACAAAGACACATGAACCGTCAGACGATCAGGGAACTGTGTACCCAGTTGGAGTCGGATCTCCTGCCAACCATATGTAATCCACATGCCATCCCACTAACAGTACAAGTGTTATCTGTCCTGCATTGCCTCACCTCAGAATCTTGACAGGTGACAGTGGGACCGGCTGCAGGAATGTCACAGTCAATGTTCATTTTTGCATTACAGGATGTACTGGATGCCTTACTCAAGCACTTGTACAGCTACATCAAGTTCCCACAACGTGCTGATCTGCACACTGTGAACTGTGCCTTTTGTGACACTGTGCATGTTCCACATGTAATAGGCACCCATATACCTTTAGTTCCTCTGAGGGCTAATGAGCAAGTCCACAGGAACAGGAAGAATCACTATTCGATCAATGTGTAGGTGGTGTATCTTGCCGACCAATACATATCCAATGTGACAGCAAAGCTTCCTGGATCTGTACATGATTCTTACATTTTGAGGAACAGCAATGTCCCACAAATGATGTAGCGACTACAGAGAGAGAGTGCCTGGCTCATTGGGAAGTGTACCACTGTCTATGTCTAACGTCTATGCTAGTTCACTTCACAGTCAGCTCTGTGTCTCTCACAGTTCCCTAATGATTTGTACCTTTGTGCACACAGGTGACTCCGGCTACCCTAACCTGCCCTGGCTCCTGACATCAGTGAGGTGACCTACAACAGATGGGGAGGACAGTTACAATGAGGCTCACAGCCAAATGAGGTGTGTAATCGAGAAGACATTCAGTCTACTGAAAGCAAGATTCAGATGCCTACATGTGTCAGGTGGTACCCTACAGTACAGACCACAGAAAGTCTGCCAAATCATTGTAGCATGTTGCATGCTGCACAATCTTGCCCTGAGAAGACACATTTCACTGTTGAATGAGGAGGAAGCGGCAGCTGAACCAGTGGCTCAGGCTGATGACTCTGGAACAGACAAGGAGGCAGATGAGGAAGTTGCAGCTGAAACTAGGAATGAGTTGATTCAGCAATTCTTCCAATAAATGCCAGGTATGTGTGGTCCAAAGTTAATGGGACCTCTATCCCTGTCTGCCTAGTGGCATTGTCCCTTCTTGTGTTTTGCATCAGGGGATATGAGTGCACTACATCCATCCGTCTGTGTTATGCATTTTAATGGGATGCTGATACCATCAGGAGAGGTGGAACTGCTATACTGCCAAATCCATGTGGTACTTGCTGTTGGCTTGACATGACTTCAGCACAGGGTTCCCCATGTTGCGTGGTTTCAAGACTGGAGTTTGGATGTGTATGGCCTGGTCTAACTCTATTACATGACAGTCCAGCTACCCATCCATACTGTTCCCAAAGCTGATGTCTGTCTACAGGTTTTAGACATTGCAAGATAGGTTTTCTGTTGGTGATGTTAGCTATGAGGAATGGTTCTTTTACTCTGCATGTGTGTGACCTATAGACCTACCTTGTAGATATGTGGTGACCTCCCCACTGCAACATGATTCCTGTGGATTACATTATCTCCTGTATGTGTATTAGATGGGCAACATGGGAGACATCATTGAAGCTTTACCCTCTCTTGTTCTATCCTCCTGTCAGATGTATGGTTCTACTCTGCTTTCTGTCACAACTGTTGGCACCTTTAGCATAGAATTACAGTACAGGAAGGATGTCATGACCAACCTGCTAGACATTCCTGCCACAACTGTCCATCTGTCAGACTTATTGACACCTATATGAGCATTTCAATTTATATATTTCACATTAAATGGTACAGGTGACAATAATTACACATAAGCCATCACTGTGCTGAAATGTGTTTATTGTGATTCAAAGTGCATTTGCTAAGGAGTGGGGATATGGGATTTGAAAGCATTAGAGTAGGTGGCCCAGCTGTTGGTTTCCTAGGTCCAGTCTCCAAGGGCCAAATGGAAATGGAGTTTTGGCAAAGGACAGTCAACTGGGCGTCTTAGTGGCACACAAGGGAGAATGTTCAGGAGGGAGAACACTTCCTGGTGGTGTTTTTGGTCTTGGCCTCAGGACCTGCAGGATGCCTGGATGGACAACATTGTTTGCATGGGGGATCCTCGGCTGCAGGGGCAGGGGAGCTCATAGCCTGTGGGCCCTCTGGCTGGGCCTCCATTGCAGTAGCAGTAGCTGTGGCAGATGTAGATGGTACAGATGTTGATTGGCTACTGGTAGGGGCCTGCTGGTGGGTGGAAGATGCACACAGGATGCTGGTAAGTTCAGTGAGCACCCTACAAATTGAGGCATGGTGGCATTGTGTTCCTGCAGCTGCTGCATGGCCTCCTGGTGGTATTCCCTTTATAGCCTCTGGTTCTCCTGCAAGGTTGTTGACCCATCCTATTCTGGGATTGCTGGTATGCTCCCAGGACTCTGAAGATGGCCTCCTGGCCAGTTGTGCCCCGTTGGTGCCTCATCCCTGGACCCACAGTTGCCCTCTCACTGCCCCCTGTGACTGTGGCAAAGTGTGTCCACTCCCACTGACACCAGTACTTTCACCGTCTTCGATGTTAGGGTTCGACTCAGGTCCCTCTACTGTGTGGCACATTATAGATTGATCTGTCCTTGGACACAGGTTTGGGGAGGAGTAGTTTCCTGTGATGTGGTAGCCACAGATGTGGGGGACTCAGATGGGGGCAGTGTGGGACAGGTGGTGGTGGACTGACCCGTCATCCTGGATGGGCCAGGTGAGGTGTCCCCTTCCAGACATCCAGAGTTGTAGTTCACAATTGGGCCTACTTCCAGGGGCTGACTGTCTGTCTCTGGCATTCTCTGTGGGTGACAGTCATGGGGATACCTGTGGATGGAGAGGAAGTGTGTTACATTGTTGAAATGTACTTGTTGTTCACATGGTTCTTTGCAATCATAGCATTGACATTCTTTCCAGTGGTGGCAATGACAACTGCGTGACCACTGGCAATGTTTAAGGGCTGATGGATAGTGCTGTTGTGTGCTTGTAGTATAGTAGGTTGTGGTCTTCAATACTGTCATTGCCATGTACTAGTGAGCAGTCCAAGTATCCTGTAGGTGAAGGGGGTGACACGGTTATACATGCAGGAGTCCTGATGTGGAGTGGAATTAGCAGTTATACAAGGGTGGGGAGTGTTGCCTTGTGGTAGTTGTAGTACTTGCTACAGTGGGAGATACTCCTGCACTTGGTGGGCCTGTGTGAGATTAGTGGTTATGGGGAGGTGTGGCATGCAAAGGAGAGTATTGGGGTCAGGGTGGATTTGTGCACATAAGGGTACTGTAAGGAGGTGTAGGGGTGGTGGGGGTACATGCTGTGCAGGAGTGTTGTTGACCTACCAGAGTCCAGTCCTCCTGGTATTCCAGTCAGGCCTTCTGGGTGCAGGGTGGCCAAGTCCTTCTCCTCCCACGATGTTAACTCTGGGGGAGGAGACGGGGGTCCACCATCAGTCTTGTTGATGGCTATCTGGTGTCTTGCCGCCATGGACCAGACCGTCCCTCATAGGTCGTTCCACCTCTTCTTGAGGTCCTCCTTTGTGCGTGGATGGTTTCCCACTGAGTTCACCCTGTCGACAGTTCTCTGCCATAACTCCATTTTCCTGGCTATGGATGTATGCTGACCTGTGCTTCAAATAGTTGTGGCTCCACTCTGATGATTTCATCTACCATGACCCTCAACTCCTCATCTGTGAATCGTGGGTGTTTCTCTTGTGACATGGTGGATGTGTTGTGGGTGGTGGGGGTGTTATTTGCAGAGGTGTAGGGTGTGCTGTTTGGTGAGGTAGGGTTGTGTAGTTTGGTGTGGTTGTGGTATGTGGTGGTTGTGTGCAGTGGTGACATGTTTGTTGTGTGCATGGGGTACAGTTGTGTAGTGTGTGATGCGTGTTAGGTGTGGTGGTGCCTATGGTATCCAGGTCAGTGTCTTCTATTTGTGCGTTCTTCAGTTTCTCTCTGAAAAATTCAGGATGCAAAGGTTGTGGGTATGTGTAGGGGTGTGTTTTATAGTGCAGTGATCAGGTGTGTGTGGTGTGTGTATGTGTGTCAGGTGTGGGTTATTCGTACTGTCCAATGTGTTGTGTTCTGGTGGAGTTGAGTTTTTAACTACGGCGGTTCAGACTGCCAATGGATTACCGCCATACACAGACGATGTGCTGATTTGTGAGTCGTAATTTGGAGGGCAGGATGTTGCCAGCGTGGCAGTGCTGGTGGTGAAACCACCTATCTCCCTCCATCAGTCAGGCTGATGGTGTCGGATTTTGTCCGGTCTGCAGTTTGTGACTCGTAATATGGCAGTCGTGAGACAGCCGACACTGGAGGTCTTTTGGCCAATGCACAGATAGCGGTGTTCTGCTTAGACCGCCAAAGTCGTAATGAGCACCTTAGGGTGTAATGTGTCCCAGTCCGGTCTGTTTATCACACATGTATAGCCATGTTTAGTCTGATGCTAAGTACTTCCAATTTAAGTAAAAAACGTAGGAGCAAAGGAATATATTTAAAAGGTATTAATCAGGAACATACAATTTGGTCACATGGAGGGATGAGGATTGTTTCTTTTGGTTTTGCAGCTTACAACTTGCCCACTACATCACAACCAGAGTGGGGTTGGTTCCAAAAACTGTCTGGTTCAAAGTGCTCACAAAGTTTTAAAGTAGGGGAATAAATACAAAAGGAGATTGCGAGGGTTTTTTATTGGGTTCTAGGGCTGGGCATGGCAATTGACCAGTATCTGTGGTGGATACATTTGTTTACCAATTTTTCTAAGTGCCTCAGATACTTTTCCTTTTCAATGTAGTAACTAAGAGGGGTTTCTCCATGGTATAGATGACCCTACTGCGACAGAAATGTTAATAGTGATAGGCTTTATTGGGATGGAGGAAGGTCCTCTCTATGGCTCTCAAGAGGTTGCACCACTATCTTGGAGTTATCATACTAAGTTGTAGATTTTGGACTCCTAGCTTGGCACACACAACAATCAGACTTAAGGGCTGGAGTCACTTTTGTGGCAGTAACTGAGACCAAGAGACGGGCCTGTGGTCGAGAGGGGCACACAATGTGTACCCTTTTTATCAAGCCTAACTACTGTTAGCTCGGTGTGCTGTAGAGGACTGACTGTGGTCGAGCGATATAGTTTATAGTGAAAAGTCAGGCATCTTTGTTTGCCCATGCCAGTGAGAGCTGCCTAATAGCTCCTTCCATCATTTTTTAATTGGTCTGCTAGTCCCCTGTCATCAACCTCCTCATCCAAACAATGTAGTATATGGATGCTAGATGTACATAATTATCTGCATGTGTGAAGAATGTGTGTGGAGCCTGTGTGATGATGTAGCCATAGCCACATTGAAATTTATTTTGTATTTGTTATAACTAAGTGATAGCTTAGATGATGGGCCAGAGACCTCTCAGACATCAGATTCAACTTACAGGACTCCTCTGTAGTGGGTCAGATATTTGGGAGTAGAGGAGATTCCGACAGCGGGCCCTGTGAAGCATAGGGCTTTTTACCAGCCAATTCCTGGCTCATTGTTCACAAGAAAGGCATTCCCCACAGATGAACAGGTAGTTCAGTGGGCCAGCCTTCCTTTCTTTTGTACCCTTGTTTTGGGTCTCTCTTGCCAGGAAACGCTCAGCTCCATCCCACCATTCTGCTAGCACCTGGTAACAGAACATTGGCTGGACCATATTAAGTGGACTGAGCAAAAGGGGCAGAATTGGTAAGCCAACTCCTGGAATACACAACTACTGTCTGCTATTTTAGTGTAAAGATCGGTCAGAAACTTTTGTCCAGTGTGGGAAGATTTCTTTATCATAATTCAGAGTTTCTACACCAGTGGCAACAGAGAAACTATGTTCCCCAGGGCTGTGGTATTGACTGCCAACTCTCCTTGCCATGTTTGGGACCAGAAGTCCAGGAGGTTTGGCCAAGACTGTCAGGAGTGTATGTGTAGATCTACTTTGATGGAGGGAGCTGAACTAAATCTCAGGAACAGCTTTGGAGATTCTGCTCAGAAGGAGATGGGGCCCTGAAGAGGTGGATGAGCGATGCGTCACAAATGTCCACAGCAGCACAATGGAAGGGCCTGCACTTCTCTACAAGGTTGAAGCCCTGGAGTCCCCGGAGTGTCTCTGCAATGTAAGAAGAACTGTCGCTCCATTGGCTGGGTACTGAGTAACTCAATTCTGTCTGAGTTACACTATGAAGACCCTAGCTAGAAAGGGCTAGGAGAAACGAAATTGCAGTCCACTGTCCGCACAAAGGATAAACCAGAGTGCTGAAGAAGACATACTTCAACAGAGGACTCCCTGTGACAACCTTTAGCTAAAACCTAGCATCTCTGAGTGATGCAAGCTGCAAGGTCTGCTGAGTTTCAAGCACTCCAACTGCACTGCAGCCTCCTTGATTGGTGCTGGCACTGCTTCCACTCACATGTAACACTGCACTCATGTCATAGATGCTGCTTGCGCACCAGTTGGCTGGGCCAGAGTGAAGTCACTGCCATGTAGGGGCTATGCAGTGCAAATGAGGAGGAGTGATGCTGCCAAAACACCAGAGACTGCTGACACTGCCTTGAACTACCTGAAAATCAAACGGACAACAAAAGATACTGTGCAACCTGGTAGAACCCAAAAGGTGGGAACAATGGCTATTCTCATGAGGGGATGTAATAGACAGGGAGTAATTGCCAGTGCTAGCCCACATCCAGGTCAGCCTTTCCCAAAGACGTATAGTATTAGAGACTACCACAAGACAGATTCACGGAGAATAAATGTAAACATTTATACAAGGAGTATCATAGAAGGTTGTCCCACCAGAATACCATTCGCTGTCTCTCAAGTAACCACTGAAAATTACTAGTACTATAATTTACTGCTCTCTCGGATATTATGTACAGTATTACATTGTGTGTGATTCGAGTAAAGTACTGTTTTTTAAAGAATAAGAACTGGATCCACACTGAGTTATTGATCTGTGTTGATTTATTCGCAGAGGTCTGAGCCTTTATCCCACATTACCTCTCTGAGTAAACCTTGAACATCTCGACATTGCTACCTTGAGGGTCACGGGCTAATGAGGTGTAGTTTTCAGTTTGGGCTCAATATTAGGATTTAGTTACAGACACAAATAGTTAAAGGCTCCAGTGGTCACTATATTTCTCCAATTGCCCCTGCTTACTATGGTACTCCTAAAAAAGTTACCACATCCTCTACATTATATTATATTTTGTAAAGACTGTAAAAATATTGTCTATGGAAGACTTTTGGGGAGCTAAGTATATAAACATTGATTACCATCGAGTTTTGAACTTGGAAAACGAAGAAAACAGGACAACTTATTATGGTTTACACTTAGTAATTTTCCTTTTCCTTAGAAGCCTAACAGTTCTACCTGCAACATTTTCCATTAGCACTGTATATTTCTTGACTTTTGCTTCTCTAACCTCCACAGCTTACACTTGCCATTGTTGAATAGGTGGCTAGGCTTGTTGGAGTGTGACTTTTATAATCAATATTAACATGAAAAGCTTGCAATGTAATGTTTAATAAAACCGCATAAAATGTGTTAATGTAATACTAATATACGCGTTTGAAATGTGCCCAAGGGGAGTGGCCACCAATGTATACGATGATTAATGAAACTGACTAAGAATGGATTAATAACGTACTCATGTATGATTTGTATTAGCATTAAGAGTTATGTATTGAAGTTTTGCTAAATTAATCACTAGGCCTTAATTAGCAAGGGTCTGGGCCTAGCTGCCTGGTCTCATATTAACTGTGTTTTCCTAATGTGCAATGTGCTGCTTTAGTGAAGGACATGAAGCTATACTTTTCCAGAAGCTAGAGAGATGTGTGTAACCGTAGTAAATTCTTTCTCATGGGACCCGACTTGCTCAAGGAGACATTCTTGCCGAATGCAACAGTGTAATTCGCAACAGGTGCAAGGTCGTCTAAACTAAGAGTAGACAATGGAACTACTGATTGGAGCGACAAGTGTAACTTTTCTTACCTGACATTCTACCCGTTGAAGACGTCAATCACAGGAGCCAATAAACTGCATGAGAACTTCTTAGGTGAAGATTCTAGTAAGGTGTGTGACGGATTATTGGACAGAGATAATGATGCAACAAATATTGGCCAATGGTAAATTAGAGACTTGTTCGACAACTTTAATATAACAGCGTGACACAAGAAAAAATCAGACATTATTCAGCCATTCTTCACCATTCTTCATTATCTTTTGCCATTCTGAGAGACTTTGGGCCTGATTACAACTTTGGAGGAGGTGTTAATCTCTCCCAAATGTGACGGATATACCACCAGCCGTATTACGAGTTCCATAGGATATAATGGACTCGTAATACGGCTGGTGGTATATCTGTCACATTTGGGACGGATTAACACCTTCCTCCAAAGTTGCAATCAGTCCCTTTGTCTTTAGCTGTCTGATACTCTAAACCATCCTCGCCTTACCCCCTGCCTGATATGTACTTCTCCTCCTTATGAGGGAAGAGCCTTTTGCTATACCTTGCTGAGACTTACCTGCTTATCCTGGCTGATGGCGAACCGACTGATGTCCCGAGGACGAAGACTGACACTGTATGTTGCCCCATTTGGATGGGTAACTATCTGATGATAAATTGTAATTGTCTGTTTGCCTTTTCTTTCTAGGTACCAAGTGCTCTTTGATAGAAGCCATAGTTAGATGTTTTCCAAAGTCAATGTTGCTAAATTGTTTTTTGCATGAAGCCCAACATGCTGATGCTAATTAGATGTTAGTTAAAGAATTCACTAATATCGGGTGCAAATAGACAAATGACTGATTCTTTGCTTTGTTGAATAATGTACTAATGATACTCTACTAAAGTTGATTCATGTTGATGTTGTGCTTTGTTCTAATGTTTATGATCTACGCATTGATAAAGTCTTATTCAAGTTGCCATATTGTAGCTTTGTTGATGGGCTTTTTGGTATTGAGACTAATAAACATGCTAGTAGATTGTAACAAATAGGGAATAAATATCCTAAAATCTTACAAAATTTGTGTGGTTATTCATGGCTGAAAGGTCATGGTGTGTTTCATTCTTGTTAAATATTATTGATTAATTTTATTGATTTGCTATTGTGAATATTGATTAGGTTATTGATCTATTGATTGAAATGCTAGACAGATACCTCGTTCTGGGAAGTCCTCAATCAGGGTCAAAAGATTCATTGGCCTAAAACGAGTCCTCTTGTAAGTTAAATTAACAAGGTTTGGACACGTTATCAGGCTCCAGATCAGCTGAGTCTGATACATCTTCTGCTGGGCATGCGCACACCTCTGATAGCATTTAGGCGGGGTGGGTACCTGTGAGAGATGGGGACCACACTTTGTTAAGTCTGGTCCCAGTTGGGAAAATCCTTGTTGAAGAATCTTTCTCAGGCCGACACTTGAGCAAGCAAAGAGACCATTAATGTTTCACTATCATCTGGAGCAGTACCAGACCCATGGAAACAGGCCATTGTTAAGCATCACCTAAAAAAACTAATTTGGATTCAAAGCTATTGAATAACTACCGACCAATTTCACTGCTACCTTTAATGGCTAAATTAGCAGAGAAGCATGTACATACTCAGCTCTCTACTCTTCTGGAAGAGAGAAAGATCCTACACCCCACAGAGATGGGTTTTAGGCCATTGCATGGGACAGAAACCACACCGATCACGGAGTAAGCAAAAAAGAGGATGGACAAAGGAATTGAAACAGCCATCATCCTCCTAGATCTGAGTGCTGCATTTGATACAGTTGACCTTAACATTCTTAAAGATAGAATGCAGGGGATTGGAATCTCTGGAATAGCCTTAGATTGGATCCTATAATTTATTCATGGAAGATCCTTCCAGGTATTGGACAGATCCTGCACATCCAAGCGTATCATAAGCAGCTATGGAGTCCCACAGGGTTCTGCCCTGAGCCCTCTGCTTTTTAATATCTATATGCTGCCATTAGCAGAGATTTTTTAGCCATTTGGTCTGAACTTAGTAACATATGCAGACGATACTCAACTTATTGTCTCCCTTTCCAATACTCAGCCGGATTTGGGGACAGCATTAGGTCCTTGTCTAAAAGCAGTTGCTGTATGGATGTCGAGAAGTAAATTGAAGTTCAATGATGGAAAAATTGAGGTCATGTTCTTTGGGCAAACAAAAAACTCATTAGCTAATCCTATCATAACATCAGGAGTGGCCACTGTCCCGCCCCCTAAACATCTTATAAAAAGTCTCGGGTTTGGTTGGACCCCCAACTTTCAATGTCGCAACACGCCAATAGAGTAGCTGGAACTTCCTTTGCCCTGCTTAGGACTTTGAGGAAGGTTTTAGAAATCCTGCCTTTCCTAGCCAGAAGATTGGTTATTCAGGAATTGATAGGATCTCGCCTTGATTATGGCAATGCTCTATTTGTAGGATCACCAAGATAAGTAATACAAAGATTACAGAGGGTGCAAAATGCAGCTGCACAACTGCTTTTAAAAACACCGAAGCAACAATCCATACGGACCGGAATCTCCTCCTTACATTGGCTCCCAGTAGACAAAAGGATTCAATTCAAGGCATTATGCCATATTCATAGAGCTTTACACAATCAAGGACCTGAAATGCTCAAAACATTGGCTTCTTTTTACACTCCAGGCAGACCTCTCAGATCCTCCTCAGCTATGTTAGTCACAGTTCAAACAGTGAAGAAAGCAAGAAGGGGAGGAAGGTTGTTGCCATATCAAGGTGCTATACTCTGGAATAGTCTTCCTCTTAATATTAGATTATGTTATCAACAGATCCCCTTCAGGAAGGCCTTAAAAACCTGGCTATTTAGAGCATGATTTCCTATGCGATTATGAACAGTGACAAGTCTTCGTTGCAGTATAAGCGCTACGAGGCCCCTGGGCAGTTTAGGCGCTATATAAGCAATTTTAACATAACATAACATAACCATTCCAGGTCGCAGACTTGATCTTGACAAATGGCTAAATCATGTTGGAAGATCTTAGCCCTTGTCAAAACCTCTCAATGCCCTTCGGACCTGTTGCTTTGACCACCCTGATTCTCTTATTACTATGCCATCAAAGGCACATGCCTTGTAGAGAAAACTGTGGGATGCATTCGCTGTTTTCATGAGCACTCCGTTACAAGCCCTCTGGCTTCCAAGCATGCCCCAAACGGACAATGCCTCAAAGCTCACCACAGCGCATGGCCGTGCAGCTCTATTCCTGGGATGTAGTGATCATCTTCCAGGTTATCCTGCCTCAGCACTTCCATTTCTCCCTTTTTCTGTAGGGCCTTCCTCGTGCAGGGATACTTTTGCAACCCTCCATAGGAATCCATCAGCTCCTTCCCTCAAGGCAGAATCAAGTCAGATTTTCTAATGTCAGTGTGCATAACACTGGCGCTGTGCGGTGGATGAAATTGATGCATCTGTGGCTAACACACACACAAAATAAAGGATTTAAGCATGTACATATACACAAATGTGTTCCTACAGAGGAACAGTGTATTCTTTTATGAAACTAGTTCCCTAAATGTGTGTAGGTGAGTGTGTGTTCCTTCTGAGATTCTTCTAGGCCTCAAGGGAGCTGGAATGCATTTTCAGGGTTACATGGTTTGAATAGTAGGTTGATATCAAACGATACAGGGTCTGATTTGATATTGCGCTCTTCCTTCTGCTGTATTAGTGAATCATCAAGCGTAATTGTTTAGTTATCATCATGTAGGAAACAGTCTATTTTTGGCCAGTCCTCAGAAGGTCAGACAGTTCTCAGTATCCCTTACCTTTGCTGATAAGGCGTGCCACAGTTTAGCTGTCTGTACTGAGAAGGACGTTCGGCCAATGTGTTTTTCTTGTATGCTAGGATTATGAGATGAGGTGCTAGTCTGGAACGTAGGTTTATGGTTTGGAAGAACTTGCTGAATTCTTCCCAAGGAATACAGAGCTTTTACCAATTATTGCCTTGTGGGTGATACAAGGCAGCTTGAACATAGATCTTCTAGCAAATAGTAGCCAGAGGACACCCCTCAAGAAACAGGAGATATGGATTCTTGCATTTATATGTAGTGATTTAGGAGCAGAGTTTTGATCTCTGTAGATTTCTCATGATTGACACATGGTATAGGCAATTAGTGGACGATGAGGGATATTTTTGCCTGTACCTTGTGCAGCAATTTTTGGTGTGGGAAAATGCAGCCTAGTGTTTTCATGTTAAGGAAGATTCATTTTGTTGGTTTTATCTACTTGGATGTTCATGGACGGTCCAAAATATATTGTAATTATGAGGTTTTGTGCATTTTAGATATTTTGGGTGCTGGACCTAGATGGTCTGGCCAAGCGCAAATGGGACCATAAGTTTTACAATCTCCAAATGTAAGCATCTCCATTTTTGAGGCATTTAATTTGAGATGACCCAGTGTCTTCCATTGGTCAATGACCATGAGACTGAATTTTCAGTTTTCAGTGTTCTTCAAATTTTTTGATTTAAGAAATGTCTGTGCATCATCAGTGTTGATATAACAGGTGAAGTTAATGTTATAAATTAGTCTGTTAATGATTTATTGTCAATGTTAAAAAGTAGAGTTTGATGATAGAGCCTTGAAAGACTCATGCTTTTGCATTTTAGAGTTTTGATAAAAAAGGAGGCATATTGAGAATGGTTGTGTTGTTGCATAAGTAAGATCAGATGCAAGTGAGAGCGGTACTCTCCATAATGACTTCTTTAAGACTCAGGATTAAGGTATCATGGTCAACAGTGCAATATGCAGCTGAGACGTCCAAGTGTAGTAGCCCACTGACCCCATTTTTATCTACCGTATTTTAAGGGCATACCAGATGGCTATTAAGGCTGATTCTGAGCTTCTTCCAGAACACGTTACATAATCTTACCAAGGAGCTGCTCTTTCCTTATAGCTGCTCGTTTCATAAGTTTACCAATGAGTGATCCATTTGCTCTTGGTGTATAATTGCTTGGATCGTGAAGGTCCAAGTTTTTTTTTTTTTTTAGTAGTGGGAGTATGTATGTCCTTTGTAAGAGTTTTAGAAAAATTCATGTTAATAGGGAATTGTAGATCACGTTCCCAACTGTGATGGAACCTGATGTTGATAGGAGGATGTTCTTGAAAACCTGGGGCAACAAAGGTCAGAAGGTCAGTGCGCTGGTCTTCTAGCTTTCACAAGTTACTTGAATTTAGTAATTGATAGTTATAACAGGGAAGGAGTTACTCTTCCACTGAAGCTGTTTATTGGAAAAGCGTTGAGACAGATAGCTTACTTGTTTAATAAGCAAGATTGTGTTGCCAGTTTAATACAAAAGTTCTGAAAGTTAGAATAGGTTCCTTTGATGATTTCTGATGTGCAAATTCAGGCAATATTTAAAAGCTCTTTATAGGGGACTTTTGCTTCAGAGATTCAGTTTGTGTAGTAGCATATTTCTGTTTTTTTTTATTAAAGAGTTGTAGATTGTGTTATGTCTAAAAAGGGGTATTTTGTCTTGTGGGTTGTTCCGTTATTTGCAGGACCATTGAAGCGTTGTGATTTGTTGTTTTATATTCTTAAATTCTGATTTCATCCAAGAGTCTCTTTTGCTTTTGCATTGTTTTGACACTTTCTGTGAGATTGGAATATGAAAAGCTGTTTTGGAGCCATCTATACAGTTTCTCTATTGAGTTTACAGAGTCCAGATCAGTGTTAAATGTAAGTAGTGTTTCCAGTCCAGCTATATTCAGCTTGTTTCAAGGTCTGTATGTGCTTGGGAGTAAGTGGGGTACAGATGAAGTTTGTTGGGTCACCTTGTGTTGGAAGACAACCATGTAATGATATGAACATGAGATTAGGGTGCTACTTTGAAAATAAACTAATTATGTGTTTCCAGAGATGACACCTAAGATGTGTCCTTCAGTGTGGGTGGGGCTGGGGGATCAGTTATAAGTTGCACCCAAGCCCACAAGGGTGGTTCTTCGGTGAGACATATTTGGTTTATCAAATCAGATTTTCACGTCACCAAAGGGTTGGAGTGTTTGGTACATAGCTCTGATACTGTGTCTAGAAACATGTCCTGAAACGTTCCAGTGTTAAGTGGTGGATTTTAGAGTGTGAGGTAATTGCAGGATAATGTGAGGCTAGAGTTTCATCTGAAAAGGGGGGATTCACAACAGTTTATAGCGACATCCTCATTTTTAATGAGAGTAATTCCTTCCTTAAATACGGTAGGGTTCTCACCTGGTGGGATAGCTTCATGTAATATTGCTACCATGTCTTCCCACAGCCATGATGCAGTTATGACGAACTTGTCAGATTCTGCCACTGTCCGAAGGTCAAAGATGTATTTGTTCCTGCTCACTCAATGTGCCTTTTTACGATGACATTTTAAACAAGCTGATTTGTTATTAGTAATGGAGTGAGTTAAAGCTGCAAAAGTGTGGTTTTCTAAGGTCATGGGTGATGTGACATTGTATATTGCCAATCGTTTGCCTTCAGTGTTCTGTGGAGGTGTGCTAGATCTGGTGGTTGGAATTAGGTACTGGTCCAGCAGGCTTAGGGGGCATTTTGTGGGGTCATTGTAAGTGGTAGGTGGGGATATTGGTTGTGATTATGGGAATGGGGATTTTAAATGTCTTACAAAAGGATTTGTGAAGACCAAGGTTATTGCAATGTGGTGTGATAGGAAAGGAGATGCAAGACTAGGGGGAGTGTTGTCAAGAGGCTTTCTTTTGTGTTTCATAAGTAGAAAAGGGGTATGTTTGAGAGGAATGTAGGGCATATTAGGGTCTGGTTTTCGGAAATCTACAATGGATGTGAGACAGGTGTTTGAGAGTTGTTCATGTGGTTTGCTAAACTGAGTGGCTGGAGTGTTTGGGGACTGGGGATTGTAGGTGTAAGGAAGTGAACTGTCAGTTTCTTTGTGTTAGTGTTTGTTACTAAGGGGGTCATTCTGACCCTGGCGGTCGGTGATAAAGCGGCGGCCAACCCGCCAACAGGCAGGCGGTCCAAAAAAAGGAATTCTGACCCTGGCGGGAACCGCCAGCACAGCCCGCCACTTTAACACTCCGACCGCCACGGCGGGACAGACAAACAGCGCGGAGGTCACCGCCAACAGGCAGGCGGCAGACAATGTACCGCCCACCCTATCACAACTAACCAATCCGCCACCTTTTCCGGAGCGCGAGCCCCGCCGATAAAAACACTGCGGAAACAGACTACGAACGGGAAAACGCTCACCTATACACACTCCACGAGGAAGGAGGACAGCATGGAACCCGAATTAAACATCCTACCAGCTATTGTCTACCTGCTCATCTACCAGGAGTACGAACGCCGGCGCCGACGACAACGGTAAGTACTGCACCTACGACACAGGGGAGGGGGGAGGAGGAAAGCTTACGGGCACACACATGCGCCATACACCCACCCCCCCACCACAAATACCTACACCCCAATGCAGAGCAACAAGTCAGAGTGACACCCCCCAAACCCACCGGAATATTGCAAAGACACAATTAAAATGATCTATAAAATATATGTATAAATAGCTCCATTGAAGGTATGGGAAATATGCTATATGAAAGATACAAAATAAGGAATGAACATAGTCAAAAATACATACATAGGCAATAAGTCCTGCACATTCCGTCAAAGTTCCATAGTCCGTGGGCCAATGTGCACAAACACATGCGCAAAGCCCACACAGGAGACCAGATACCATTGGAGAGAACACTGCTGGGGCATCAGATGATAAAACTACAGGCACCTCAGGGGGAATGGAAGGGGGGGCACCTCAGCCACATGAGTCCACGACGCCAGATCCACGAGGGGCCTCCATGCCCACTGTCCCATCCTGGGGAGTGCAAAGCCACAGTCTCACAAGTCTCTACAGTGGGTGGCTTGCCCACTGTGCCATCCTGGGGAGTGCAAAGCCACAGTCCATCAGATGGATTACCGACTCCACTGTTAATGGAGGAGGCATGGTGCCCAGAGTGCTTCGTGAAGCCCTGCTCGACACAGAACCGGCACTGTCAATGGGCCAGCGGTGCTTGAGATGAAGGGCCCAGCGGAGCGGTGCTTGAGATGAAGGGCCCAGCGGAGCGGTGCTTGAGATGAAGGGCCCAGCGGAGCGGTTCTTGTCCCGGCGGGCCCCTGTTCAGCGGTTCTTGTCCCGGCGGGCCCCTGTTCAGCGGTGCTCCTCCCGGCGGGGCCCTGTTCAGCGGTGCTTGTCCCGGTGGGCCCCTGTTCAGCGGTGCTCCTCCCGGCGGGCCCCTGTTCAGCGGTGCTCCTCCCGGCGGGCCCCTGTTCAGCGGTTCTTGTCCCGACGGGCCCCTGTTCAGCGGTGCTCCTCCCGGCGGGGCCCTGTTCAGCGGTGCTTGTCCCGGCGGGCCCCTGTTCAGCGGTGCTCCTCCCGGCGGGCCCCTGTTCAGCGGTTCTTGTCACGGCGGGCCCCTGTTCAGCGGTTCTTGTCCCAGCGGGCCCCTGTTCAGCGGTGCTCCTCCCGGCAGGCCCCTGTTCAGCGGTTCTTGTCCCAGCGGGCCCCTGTTCAGCGGTTCTTGTCCCGGCTGGCCCCTGTTCAGCGGTGCTCCTCCCGGCGGGCCCCTGTCCAGCGGTTCTTGTCCCGGCAGGCCCCTGTTCAGCGGTGCTCCTCCCGGCGGGCCCCTGTTCAGCAGTTCTTGTCCCGGCGGGCCCCTGTTCAGCGGTGCTCCTCCCGGCGGGGCCCTGTTCAGCGGTGCTTGTCCTGTGTTTCTAGGGAGCCAGACCTGGCCAAGACTTCCCGCTCAGTCGCCATCCGACCTTGCGGTTGCGGGGCCCTCCTGTGATGGAGTCCTGGGCCCGTGGGTGTCGTCCGTCACAACCGGAATGGGGCTGGTGGGGCCCTCCTGGGCAGCTCGCCTGCTGCCTGACTTCTCCGCCCTGCTGCCCTTGCCCTCCTTTGCTGAAGCTCTGTGGCCTTTGCCTCCCTTGGATGATGTGGCAGGTGACGGGGCAAGGCTACTGTCCTTGGTGCCTTGGTGGCAGCCGTCTCAGTCTTGTCGCGCCGGGCCTTTTTTTTTTTTGTCCTCTTTCCAGGGGGTGGGCTGGCTGTCCCCTTGCTGCTGGCCGATGTTCCTGCCCTAGGAGCTGGTGGACTCCAATAGCCCTGCACTATGGTCACAGTAGATGCAGGGCTGGTGGTGGCTGAGGTGCTTTTTTTACTCTTACCAGATGGAGGGGGTGGGTCAGTGATTGGAACGAGCTCAAGGTTGGAAAGGAAAACGACTTGGGAAGGACAGGGACGGGTAGGTGTAGTGGGTATGGGAGTGGAGGAAGAGGATGTGGTTGTAGGAGAGTCAAGTGTGCTGTCTTTGGGTGCAGGTGCTTGTGACGGAGGCTGTTGTGAGGTGGATGGCTGTTGGGTGGGTGGCTGCCTGCGTTTGTGTGCTTTGGAAGAGGGGGTGACAGACACACTGGGAGAGGACACAGGGGACGTGTAAATGGCAGTGGGGGTGGTGACTGCACGTGTGCGGACTGTAATGGAGGGTGTGCTGGTGATGGAAGTACTGGCTGATGGTGGTTTGCATGCAGGTGTGAGTGGAGAGGTCACAGGGAGGGAGGAGGGAGATGAGGAGGTGGGGGACACAGAGGTGGTAGTGACTGTTGGCATGTCTGCATCTGGATGTTGCTTGGGTGAATGCTTGTGGGATCTGTGGTGCTTATGTCTGGATGAGCTGCCCTTGGGTGTAGAGGTGTGTGCAGGCTGGTCTGATGGTGTGGATGGGATAGGCAGAGGAACAGGAGACTGGGACTGGGTGGAGGGAGTCAGAAGAGGGAGGCTGGAGACAGGGACAATGGCTGCCGTCAGTGCTGAGGCCAGAGCGTTGAACGATCGCTGATGGGCAGCCTGACCCGAATGAATGCCCTCCAGGTATGCATTGCTCCGATGCACCTCCCTTTCTACACCCTGGATGGCATTCAAAAGGGTAGACTGCCCAACAATGAGTGTCCTGAGGAGGTCAATGACCTCCTCACTGAGGGCAGCAGGGGTAACTGGGGCAGGGCCTGAGGTGCCTGGGGCGAAGGAGATGCCCGCCTTCCTGGGCGAGCGGGGACGGAGCGAAGGCTGAGGGGCTGCTGGGAGGGCGGGGCTGGTGCGCTGGGTGGCGGCTGTACGTGTTGTGGCGGTGGGCACGGATGTTGCTGCCATCGCTAGGGAGCTCCCTTCCGAGGACGTGTCGGTGTCGCTGATGTCTCCACGGGTCCCCGTGGTGGAGCTCCACTCGCCCTCCGTCTCACTGGTGTACTCGGAGTCTGTTGTATGGCCCTCCGGGGCCATGTGAGATGCAGCTCCCTCGTGCGCCGATGCCACTTCTCCTCCGCCTGATGATGCTAATGCACACATGAACAGGAAGACAAAGAAAATGGGGGGGGGGAGAAATGAAGACAGGTTGAGTGCATGCATTGGCAACACCGTTGGCAGGGAGGACAGACACAGAAGCCCCCTGCACTAGGCCGCGCAATCGGGGTACACTACTCAGTTATTGTGACTAGGCCTACAGGTCTATGGATGACAAATGCACACATGGGTGAGGCCGGACAATGAATAGCTGTACTTGGCACCCTACAGAGGTGGGGGGCGGGGGCACAGGGCCGTGTCTAACGGAGGGGCCTAGCCTACAGAATGCGCCCTGGCCTGGAGATAGCCACAGCCCTCCTCCCCCACCCAGACACCTTCACTGCGCGCAAAGATAGCAGAATGTGCTGATACTCACCCCCTTGTGTCTGCTGTGATGTCCTCACGCGCCCATCCAAATCGGGGTAGGCCACCGCCAGGATCCGGGACATCAGGGGGGTCAATTGGCGGCTGGCATCCCTCCGACGTTGGGAGGCCATCCCCAGCAGAGACTCAGCGGTCTTTCTGGTCCCGCGGCGGATGTCCTCCCACCTCTTTTGGCAGTGGGTGCCCCGTCTGTTGTGGACCCCCAGGGCCCGGACGTCCTTGGCGATGGCACGCCAAATGTCGATCTTCTGATGTCGCTGACCTATGTGACATGTACAGGGTGGTGAAGGAAATCGCATCAGTTTTCTGCCTCGTCAATGTGAGTGGCCCCCCCCTCCCCAACCTTGCCATGTGGCACATGCTCTCATCTTTTGTGCGTTGCACTCCTCATTCGCTCCCCTCCCCACCATCTTACATACACCTCACTCAACACAGGCATAGCCCATTCAACGTGCACCCTGTGTACTAACCTGTTGGTCTGGAGGACCGTAGAGTAGCGCATACTGGGGGAGGACCCCATCAACAAGTTTCTCCAATGCTTCGGAAGTGAAGGCAGGGGCCCTTTCCCCAGTCGCAGCAGCCATTGTATCTCCCAGACCGAGGTCACAGCAGCACTTGCAGTATAGGTCCTCTCCTGTGGATGATCAGGTCTCGAGTGATTAATCAGATAGAAAATGGCGGTCACGCCCACCGCGGTGCGTACCGCGGCGGTGCGTACCGCGACCACCGGCGCACATCGTCATTGGCTCCTGAGACCCATAGGGTTCAATGTTAACCAATGCTGCTGTGCGCCGCGGTCTTCGACCGCCTACCGCCACGGTGTGCCACGCCAGCGCAGTGACCTCACATCCCACTGTCACACTTCACAGGTCAGGCAGCCGCCATTTCAAGGGCCCACATGGCATAATTTCTACTGCGTCACACAGGCCTAGGCCTTGCATTGCCACTCATACAAGCCTTTCAATGCATAGCGATTCATGTACTGTGCAAGCTGTGTGAACGAACCTGTGGGTTGCTTGACTCTGTGCTCCATGTTGTCCTTCCTAGGCACCGTCGGCTGGGACTTGCGAGGAGAAGGATGAATCCTCCTGTGTACCGACCGCTGGTGGACCTGTCGACAATGGAAGAACGACATATCATACTTACATACAGGCTTGACAGAGCAACTATACATGAACTATGTGCCCAGCTGGAGCCAGACCTGATGTCCCCCATCCGTCAACCCACAGGGATTCCCCCTCTGGTGCAGGTTCTGTCAGTACTCCATTTTTTGGCAAGTGGGTCTTTTCAGACAACAGTGGCCATATCATCTGGGATGTCTCAGCCTATGTTTTCTAAGGTTTTGTCCAGAGTGTTGTCTGCCCTGATGAAATACATGCGGAGCTACATTATTTTCCCTGAGGTGGGCGAATTGGCTACAGTGAAGGGTGATTTCTATGCCCTTGGACATATCCCCAACATCATTGGTGCCATTGATGGGACCCATGTGGCTTTGGTTCCCCCCAAAGAAAGTGAGCAGGTGTACAGAAACAGAAAAAGTTATCATTCGATGAATGTCCAGGTGGTCTGTTTGGCTGACCAGTACATCTCCCATGTAAATGCCAAGTTCCCTGGGTCAGTGCATGACGCGTATGTCATGCAAAATAGCAGCATCCCTTATGTGATGGAACAGCTACAGAGACACCGTGTGTGGCTAATTGGTGACTCTGGTTACCCCAACCTGTCG
This sequence comes from Pleurodeles waltl, assembly GCF_031143425.1. Lineage (NCBI taxonomy): Eukaryota > Metazoa > Chordata > Amphibia > Caudata > Salamandridae > Pleurodeles > Pleurodeles waltl. Next base: position 937,643,918 of record NC_090445.1, read on the forward strand.
TGGCTACTGACCCCAGTGAGGAATCCCCGGAACAGGGCAGAGGAACGGTACAATGAGGCCCATGGGCGAACTAGGAGGATCATAGAAAGGACCTTCGGGGTCCTGAAGGCCAGGTTTAGGTGCCTGCATATGACAGGGGGATCCCTAATGTACTCACCAAAGAAGGTGTGCCATATCATCGTGGCCTGCTGTATGCTTCACAATCTTGCTTTGCGACGCCAGGTGCCTTTTCTGCAGGAGGATGGTCCAGATGGTGGTGTTGTAGCAGCTGTGGAGCCTGTGGAGAGTGAAGAGGAGGAAGACAACGGGGACGACACGGACAACAGGGATACAGTCATACAACAATATTTTCAGTAGCACACAGGTAAGAATCACCAACGCCATTTTACATTTTCTTAAGGCCTCATGCGTCTCCACTGTCTGTGTTTCCCCCCAGTTCCTGTTAACTGATTTGTGACTTTCCCTTCCCTTTTCAGAGCTGTATGACCCACTGCCTGACTTCAGCTTTGTTTGCCCATGGACTAAAGCTAATTGAAATTGGTATGTTGTCATCACAAAGTAACTGGACATTATTGCACCGTTATGTGTAATACATTTGTTAAGAATACAAGCAGACTCCTGTTATTTTAAGTGCAATAAGTGATTTATTTTAAGTGCTACATATAGGTACATGATTGTAAAACGGTGATGGGTGGGGGTGGAGTAATGTCCATGGCAGAGTCCAGTTCTCAGTCGCACAGGTGCATTGTCCATATGCCTGTGGAAGGATGGAGCAGGGGCAGTTCAAGGTTGGACAGGGTGACAATGTGGGACAGTGGGATGACATCAGGGGGTATCTTAGGCTGGCGGGGGTCTTGCAATCCTACTCTGTCTTCTTGTGAGATCTCAGGTTCCGCTTGCGGGGTGGTTCTTCTTCTGCAGGAGGTGGGGTTCTGGTGGCCTGTCGTTGTGTGGGGGCCTCCTGTCCACTAGCGCCGGCGGAGGTGGTAGGCTGTTCCTGGCCTGGGCTAGTGACAGGGGCCCTTTGGGGTGCCACATGGTCCCGCAATGTGGTGACGATCTGGGTAAGGGCCACGACGATGGTCCCCATTGCGGAACCGATGTTCCTCAGTTCCTCCCTGAACCCCATGTACTGTTCCTCCTGCAGTGCCTGGATCTCCTGGAACCGAGCGAGTACCGTCGCCATCGTCTCCTGGGAGCGGTGGTATGCTCCCATGATAGAGGAGAGGGCCTCTTGGAGAGTCGGTTGCCCGGGCCTGTCCCCCCCCTGTCGCACAGCAGCCCTCCCAGTTCCCCTGTGTTCATGGGCCTCTGTCCCCTGGACGGTGTGCCCACTACCACTGCCCCCAGGTCCCTGTTGTTGTTGGGGTGGTGGGTCAACCTGGGTGCCCTGTAGTGGTGGACACACCGCTGATTGACGTGTCCTGGAGACAGAGGCATGGGCCCGCTGGTGTTCCCAGAGGGGGTTGGGTCTGGTGTAGCCTGTGGCTGTCTGTGGGGAACCGACTGTCCAGAGGTCCCCGATGGGCCGGGCTGGTCATCTGGGTCCAGGGAGACAGAGCTGCTGTCATCGCTGGGGGCCTCTTCTGGGGGTGGGATGGACATCTCTGGACCCTCCGTGGCGGTGTGGTGGCGTTCGGGTCCTGCAGGGGTATAAAGGTATGGTTATTGCTTCTGTGTGTGGCATTTCGTGTGATGGGTGGGTGTCCGTGTACCCAAGTGCAGGCATTCCCTTGTGGGGGCTTTTGTGAGGGTGGCTTGTGGGGGTGATGTGTGTGTGCAGTGGGCATGCTTTGGTGATGGGTGTCCATGCTTTGTGGTCGTATGCAGGGCTTGGTGTTGGGATGGGTGGGTTGTGATGGTGAGCCTTTTGGTAGGAGTTGGTGTGATGGGGGTGGGGGTGAGGGTGGGGGTATGATTTGGCATGCAGGTGGGGTGGGGGTGGGAAGCAGTAGTGAAGATTTGACTTACCAGAGTCCATTCCTCCGCCTACTCCTGCTAGGCCCTCAGGATGCAGGATGTGCAAGACTTCCTCCTCCCATGCGGTAAATTCTGGGGGAGTAGGTGGGGGTCCGCCGCCAGTCTTCTGCACCGCAATGTTGTGCCTTGATACCATGGAACGCACCTTCCCCCGTAGGTCGTTCCATCTCTTCCTTATGTCATCCCGATTGCGTGGATGCTGTCCCACCGCGTTGACCCTGTCCACTATCCTTTGCCATAGCTCCATCTTCCTGGCAATTCTGGTGTGCTGCACCTGTGCCCCGAAGAGCTGGGGCTCTACACAGACTATTTCCTCCACCATGACCCTGAGTTCGGCGTCACTGAACCTGGGGTGTCTTTGGGGTGCCATGGGGTGGTGTGGATGAGGTGTGGGGTGGCGTTTGTGGTGATGAGTGTTGTGCGTGTGGTGGTGTGTGGTGTTTGGTGTGTGGATTCTGTGTGGGTGATGGTGTTGTGTGCCTCTGTGTTGTGGGATTGTCTATTCTGTGCTCTGTCTCTAGCCTTCGTCAATAATTTCGGGTTGTAGGGGTTTGTGGGTGATGTGGGTGTGTGTTTTATATTGTGTTGGGTGTGTGGGAGTGGTGTTAGTATGTGTATCAGGTGTGCGTGTTTCAAACTGACCAATGTGGCTGAGTTTTCTATGTGTGTGTGTATTTTGAGCGCGGCGGTGTGTACCGCCAATGGAATACCGCGTTTGAAAGACCGCCGCGTGGATTTGTGGGTCGGAATGGTATGGGCGTATTTCTGTTGGCGTGACGGTGGAGGTTTGTTCATCGCCATTTTTTCGCTGACCTTTGGTGTGCGTACTTTTGTGGATGTCGGGTTTTTGGCGGTTTGCCAGTTGCGGGTCAGAATGACCGTGGCGGTTTACCGCGGCAGCGGCGGTGTTATGGCGGTCTTCTGACCGGCGGTAAGCGCCTTTTACCGCCGAGGTCAGAATGACCCCCTAAGTTATTGCATGTTGCCATTGTGGAATGGGAGAAGTCTGACAGTGACTTTGTTGCCTTACAGATAATGGTTGTTGCAGGGCAGAGGATCATTTCGAGGTGGTGGAGTGGTGTTCTGTTCTGGTTTAGAGGTGGCAGCTTCATGTGCTGGATAGAAATGAGGAAGGCAGGGGTAGTGTGGGTAATTAAAGAGAGGGGGAGGTCAGACGACAAGTATTTGAGAGGGTCGTTGAAGGAAAGGGGATGGAAAAAGAGGGTTAGGAGGCTTGCTTAAAGGTTCAGTAGTTAGGCGGAGTGGAACAATAAGAGATTGAAAGGGGTGGACCATTGTTGGTATGGGGTTATGTTGAAAAGACGTGAAAGGATGTGCCAGGAAAAAATGAAGTGGAGAGTTAAGAGGCCAGGGGAGTTGCATTTAGAAGAGGAACAGACGGTCTGGGAAACTGGACAAGCTTAGGTTGAACACAGAGAGGTAGAGAGAGATGAGGGGGGCAGCAGGCATAGACAGATTGAGGTAGCGGTTGAGATTCAATAAGCATAGTGGGTTCTGATATAGCAAATACCATAGGTGCTGGAAGTACGGGTGTGAGGGTGCTGTAGAACCCCAAGAAATAATCGTGCTGGGGTTTAGAAGGTGAGTGAGCAATAAAGATGCCTTTAAATTTTGTTTTTGTCTTGTCACATCTGCTGGTGTTGAAAGACAAAGGTCACATGTCAGGCTATGTCTTCTGACAAACTGCTGCTTATTTGCAAACTGGTGTATATTTTTATATCTGAGACTGCAAATTGAAAAGATTTTGTAAAAAGGATCTGGTTGACAACCCTACTGTGGTACAGAAAGTGAAAGACAAGGCTGTAGGACGTCAGTTTTTTCTAACACACAATAACATTTAACTACTGTAGGTGAACCATACACATATTTCTACTTGTATCTGCATTTAGGTAAGTAGAAATGAAGCACATTTTTGTAATTCTGAAGTGGGATGGAAACAAAGATCTTAATGGGAGCAAATTAAGACACTTTAGTTGCTGATATGCAATGATAAATATTCGCTGAAACCTCATTTTCCATACATTATCGTTTTTGTGCTATTTATAGTACTTAATTTGAACCAGTGATTTCCAATGTTCGGCACCGGCACTTAATTGTTAACACCGGCACTTATGGCAGTCTGCCACATAGTGGAGCTGTCTATCTAATTCAGAGATGAGCACAACAACAGTTGTTTATTAATTCAATATACATTAAAAATTACTAACACCTGCTGCCCAAACCATTCTTATATCTTTTGGAGTGTGGAATAGTCTAAATTGTCACACTAGTAGCAGTGTGATTGTTAGTAGTTGTGTTTCTCCTATCAGCAGTGATGGCAGGGGCAATGGGTGGCGTACATTGCAGTGGCCTCCAGGGAGGGCCCTGACACTTATTTTATGACAAATTAAGCACCAGCTATATAGTTTCACCAGTAACACTCTATGTCTATACAAATCTAGTGGCCATTTCAATGGAAAATAAGCTTCTGATAATGACAGTACACTTCCTCACCAGTGCTCCACAATGCACCACTGGCTACAAATGCCACTCTTACCACTGTCTTGCTAAATGGGTGTGACACATTTGCTGCGCTTGTTTTTTGTATGGCACTTGGATTTTTCACAATTCCTATTACTTCAGTGATATAACATTAATGTTAGCACTCCCACTCTGAAAATTGTTCCACCACCACTGGCAAACCTTGGACTGCACATGTGTATCGGTCGGTCCTTGAGAGGGTAAAAGGTGGGGGAGTGAGTGTGAGTTTTGGAGAAAGAGAACTGGAGTGTGATTGGTGGAGGAAAATTGGAGAGACTTGCAGTATTGGACAGGAGAGAAGGTGCATGGTAACTTCCATTGAAAGTACCCAAATGAGCTTCCTGGAGATTAATGTGGACAGTCAGCACTACAAGACTTTCAATATGCAGGCTGACAGGTGTATACTTTGTTTGCATGTGCGTAGTCAAGAGAGGAAAGCAGATGTGTGAACTTTCCAAAGAAATAAAACTGTGCAGTTAAAATACTACTGCAGCAAATGTAGTGATCCAGCAGAAAGTGGTATATTACAGCTGAATTACAGTATGCTATGTTCTTTTCAAAGGCATAGAGATGCTGCTGCAAAGAGCCACATACGTCTGCGCTAAGAAAAGGCAAAGAAGTCAAGGAAGGAGAAGAGGGGGCAGAATGCATAGATCGAGCAGGAAAAGGAATACAAGTTCAAACTAGTAATAGCTGCAGAGAGGGAAAAAGGGATGAAAGAGTGGAGAGAAAAGCCAGTAGGCAGAGAGGGAGAGGTGAGAAGAAATGCAAAATGGAATCAGGTGGCTGTAAGCAGGAGGTAGAAGGACAAAAGCAGCAGGCAGCAGAGCTAGAGAGAGGAGCACAACATTAATCAGTGGTGGCAGCAGAGGGGGGAGCACGGGAGAAAAAGCAGAGAGCAGAGCCAGCAGAAGAGAAGTGAGAGGAAATGACGAATGAATGTAGGTGACTGCAGGAAGGAAGTAGAAGTATGTGGCTCTCACCTAGATAGTGATTAAAGATTCTCTTTTCTGGCACCTATAGTCAATTTTAACTCCACATTATCCTGTCCTTCCCTTTCACTTCATCCTTTCCAGCAGTAACGATCAAAGGATGTCCGGCAAAGAGTCCCCTTCTGAGGTCCATTGGGCATTGTACTGCAGGCCTAACCAGGAGCAATGCATAATGATGAAGCATGTCACCTATGGGTGAGTCAGGGCAATTGTTCCTAATGAACTGATGTCTGTTGACCTAGTAACTTCCCACCTAATTGGTTGCGTGGAGTCCACACTATTGGAACGGTGTACCTTATTTTGTAGTTGCTTCTCTGGGAGGGTATACACTGGACCGATCAATTCCTCTCTGATCCCCTCTTTTTTTGCTTATATGCCAGCCAATCAGGGCCTTGCTTTTCCCTTGGATCAACGGATCCTCCGCATGTGGATTGGCAAATGCTTCGTGCCCCTGGATATCTATATTATGTTTCCTTTAATTTCTCCAAAACTACTGAATAGATTTACACCAAATTACAAAAGGGGCTCTTTCTACACCAAGATCAAGCTTTCTGAAAACGTTAGTGTAAATCCGTTCAGCAGTTCAAGGTGTGGCCATGTCTAAAAGTTGCAAAAAACCCATAGACATAGCATGAGAAAAAGTGTTTGGGACGCCTCCATTTTCACTGCCCCAGCTGCACTCCGAAACTTTCCAGACAGCAGTGTTCCTGTGTACTAGTTTTGAAAATTTCACAAGATTTGTCAAGCGGCACAATGGTTATTAGCAAAACAAAAAATGCTTTCTCTACGGGAAAAATTGGCCCTAAGTATAACTACCTCCTGGCAATTGCCAGTAGGTAATATATATATATATATATATGAATATGACTGGCTGTTGTTTTCATGGGATCGTTCATCTTCTAGTATGGATATGCAAGGAACTCTGCAGCCAGTGCTTTCATTCAAAACTGCTGCACAGCTATAAGAACGGCCCCCAGTAACAAAACCAACCACTTACTCTATCATCCTCCCGGGTAAACTTCCGATGCCCGGTATGGCAATTCTGGCCTTGGGGATCCCTCATCACATTTTGCATGGGGGCGGGGTCCTGTCATTTTGCATTACACCGCTGCATGACTGGTATTTTGTTGTCTCAGCTGGCACAAATATTGGGAAATCACCTACAGCCTGAATTTTTTCTCCTCATCTATACATATTGTAACTGGAAATATATAGGACAAAAGCATTTAAAAGTGAGTTTTACAGTTGCCTTAATGAGACATGAGTAATAATTAAAATAAACAAGGCAGAAATTCCATGTTAACATACATGTCAATTGACCCGATTCAGTCGGGAGGCTCCCGTCTGAACAAACGTGCCTGTGTTTCAATAATAGTCAGTGGGGGAAATACATTCTTGGGATTATTTTTTTAAACTCTCCCACTTTTCTCCTCTAAAATGTTGGCTGCATGTGTTACAGATAAATGGAGACACTTCTAAGGAGGTATCATGTTCAGGCCTTTACATAATCTTAAAAGGTGGACATATGACCAGTAGTATTTTGTGAAAAGTATCATTCTTATGTAAAAGGTTACAAATGCAGCCCTTTTAAAAATGTGAATGGTGTCAGCTGAAGAGTGGTGGTTCTTAAGCAACTCTCTTCCTTATAAATTGTCTCAAATAGATCTTCTTTCATTTATTTGAATCAAAGATAACACAATTACTACAAAATAAACTGTAAAAGATACCCCCAACATTAGAAGTGATCAGGTGTTGACACTTTTTAAAGAAAACGGCATCAGTCGGTTTCTGATAAACGAGTTATGTTAAAAAAGAAACAAAACAGAATAAACACATTTCAGTTCGTGAAACAACACCCTTTCAATATGGCGCCCTTATTAGTAAACAGCTGCTCGTAGTTTTTCGAGTCTCTAGCAGGCAGTGTCTAGTTCGCCTCCCTCGAGGCAATTTGCCTGTAGGCTCCCGTAGGAGCTTGTTTCCGTTGCCTTAGAAACCACTTTTTATAGACCCTCGCAGTGAGACTGAAGAAGTTAGGCTCTGACTTCGGTACGCAGGAGGGGAAGTGTCGGCGACTCCAAGGTACCGTTGTACTCTATGACTCCGAGTTTGCCCCTCTGATCATGGATGTTGTATACCTCAATGGAGACCACCTATTGAATTCTGTGTTCTCATGCCCCCTTAAAACCAGATAACCCTTTCACTAAATTGTGAGTAAATGCAGAGTAAACACAAGCATGTCTCAGTACTAATCTACTCTCCGGTTTAAGCAAAACACGGAATCCAACCCAGGGTAACCGATCACAGGAGGGAAGACAAGTGAGCCGGAAATGTGAATGTGACAGTTGCTGCACTGGCATGGGGTGTGGAAAGTTTGTTGAACTTTTTTTATTTTTTGGAGCGGTGGGGCGCGTTGCTAAAAATTCTTGAACGTAGTGTCTAGTAGAAGAAACCAATTAGAGAGTGTTAACTTATATTTTGAGTTTATGGTTGCAGCCTCTGAGCGCAAGTAAGGAACTAAGGGCTACATGTATCAAAGTTATGTTTTGCGAGTCGCAAAGCCGTATGTAGTATAGTGTCATTGACACCATTTGCGACTCGCAAGGGGGTTGCAAATGCCCACCTCATGATTATTCATGAGGTAGGTCGCAATTTGCGACCACCCTTGGGAATGGCAGCACTCAGAGGGATGGTGGCCTGCTGGATACAGCAGACCACCATGTCTGTGACTGCTTTAAAATAAAACAGTGTTTTTTTAAAATGTTTTTAAAAAAATGTTTTTGTAATGTAGCCTGTTTTACTTAAAGGAAAACGAGATGCATTACAAAAACAAAAAATGAAACGTTTGTGTTTTATTTTTTCAGAGCAGGCAGTATGGACCACTGCCTGCTCTGAACATTTTTTTTCAGTGCCATTCACAAAGGGGAAGGGGTCCCATGGGGACCCCTTCCTGTTTTCAAATGTGTTAGCACCACTGCGATTTGCGGTCACAAAACAATCATACATGGGACTGTGAGTGGCAATTAGGAAGGGAACACCCCTTTCTAATTGTGAGTCGCAAATCTGGGTTTGTACATGGGGAAGTGCTTTTTGCATGTCGCAAACAGCCAGATTCGCTGTTTGCGATATGCAAAAACCTTCATACTTGTGGCCCCAGGTGTTCTAAGATATGGTAGCACAACTATCACTCTACCTTAAGAGATCACGAGAAAATGCTTTAAGAAACATTATTGAGAGAAGTGATTACGTTATTCCCACATGTTTATCTTCGTCTTTACAAGCTTTTAATTGGACAATTGGCGTGTTCCTGCTTGTCAAAAAGCTTCATTGTGGTCCATGCATTTTGATATCCACAAACTGCAATGAAGCCATAATGTTATTTATAACCAGGGCTACCAGAATAATGCTAGTCTGCAGCTGTGGCTTTTTCCGCCTGATTATGGATTTGCCGCACTGGTAACGTACAATATCATCTTCTGCAAACTTTGCAGATTTTTTAAACTTGTTTCTGGCTCAAAAGCGTCTGTCTTTGACACCACATTCTGTATTTAGCTGAAAAGGTGCTGGAAAAATGGGCTGTAGCAGAAAGCATCTGTTTTTTCCCTGCACATGGGACCAACAAAGGTTTTGTGGTGCTAATCTCACCATCTTCCCAGCTTTCAGAAACAAGCAGATTTTAATCAAAAAAACAAATTTTTCAAGACAGTTTTGGCATTTTACTGTGACATACTTCATTTTTACTAGTTTTTGTCCTTCCAGTTAGTGACGGAAATGGGTGTGAAACCAATGGTGGATCCCGGACAGCCAAACATTTCTGAAAAGTAGGCAAAATTCAGAATTCAGCAAGGGGTCATTCGTGTAGATCTTTCAAGGATTTCCTGTACAAAGTAACAGTTGAAATAAAAAAATATTGGAATTGAGTTGAAAACAAACACCATTTCTGTCTCTGCAGTAGTTACAAAAAGCTCCAGGGGAAAACAGATTTTTTAAAGCAATATACTATTGCATCTGCTGGGCCCTTCCGGTTGCAGAGATATTTAGGGCTTGTAGGTTCATCAAGAACCTAAGGTACCTACAGCCAATAAATGAGCTTCAATTCACCTTGAAATGGATTTTCATTGTATACCGAGGAAAAAGCAATTGATTTGGTAAAATATAAAGAGTGAAAAATAAGTGTCAAGGAAACCTATGCATTTCCACAATGGGCACAAGATATGGAGTTTAGAAGCAGTGGATATTTTCATATCTCTGAATTCAGCGGGTACACATACTAGCATGTGAATTACATGGCATTTATCAAAATGACTTCTTTCTTACACACTGTCTTACATTTGGAAGGCAAAAATATAGGGAAAGTCAATTGGCAATAACACGTGTTCTTCTATTCTGTGTTCCACCAAGTCATCCAATAAAAATGATACCTCACTTGTGTGGGTAGGCCTAGTGCCCGCAATAGGAAATGCCCAAAAACGCAAGTAGCCACCTCATATTTGTACTCTGAAAGCAAACGCTTTTTTTGTAAAGTGCCTAGCTGTGGATTTTGTGCTCTAGCTGAGCCGGCACTTAGGAAAATCTAGCAAACCTGGACATTTTTTGAAACAAGACACCAAGAGGAATCCAGGATGGGGCGACCTGTGGGGCTCTCACCAGATTCTGTCACCCAGAATCCTTTGCAAGCAGTCATCCTAAAACCGTGTTTTTTAATGAAATGCTTATCAACTCACTGTGATATCCCCTCAATCTCTACATTTTTTTTTTTGGCTCTTCCCTGTTGCTGACACTTTGGACACCCACACAAGTGAGGTATCATTTTTATCTGGAGACTGAGGGGAACGCTGGGTGGTAAAAAGTTTGTGCCGGCGTACTGATTCCACACAGAAATATGAGGAAAATGTGTTTGGTTTTTTTGCTAAATTTGGGGCTTGCAGGGGATTATATGTAAGAATTTTTTTTTAGGGGGGTCTATGCAAGCCACACCTCCCGGGACTCCCCCGGGTGTCTAGTTTTTTAAAATGTCTTGGATTGGTAGGTTTTTCTAGATGACCACCAAGCCCAGGACCAACAATGCAGTTGCCCCCGTGCAAAAACAGGTTGTTTTTTTGATAACTAATTTTGATGTGTCCACGTTTTGTTTTGGGCCCTTCACTGTTTTGGGTACTTGGCCCACCCATACAGGTGAGGTAACATTTTTATCAGGCTAGGAGGGGATCTCTGGGTGGTAGGAATTTTCTGGTTTATTTCTGTTTCTTGAAGAATATGGCTCATAAATGTGAGGAAAATTTGTAATTTTAGTCACATTTTGAAGTTTGCAGGGAATTGAGGGTAATAACCTTGTTGTTAAAAAGACCCCTCACCCACCAACCTACATGGTAGCATGCTTCATCATTGGGGTCCCACCCGAGATACCTAGTGTGTCAGGGTGCTTCAACACCTGATTACAGCAGAGGGTGTGTTTTTTTTTTTTTCTTCTTGAAAACAGACATACCGGTTGGATTTAGCACAAGGGTGAGTGATGGTTCAATAGATCAAATTTTATTAACAAGAGATTTCACAAAAATGAAATGCACTGTTAATAACTGAAAGGTCAAAAAACTGAACCAGTGACTCACAGCTCATGAGCTGTAAAGCCGCGTCAAGGCACCAACCGCTTTACAGTCCATTCACACACCTTTCATATGTGACACGCGCAAGACCATTCACGCTGCCAGCCGCGGGCCCAGCACATTACAACACTCACATCAACAGACAGTGCCATTCAAGGGCACATCACTTTCATACGCCCACATGCTTGACACAGCAATCACACTACCTGACAGAGTGTGTGGACTGGGGTTTGGCTAGCAGTGTGTGTAGTGACAAGCAGCAAGTCACACACTGCTAGCCAAGCGCTACTCCACACACTCTGCCCGGCAAGCACCACTCCACGCACACCGCCATCACTTTTTTTTTAAACAAAAAAGAAAACACTAATTAATTATAAGTAAATACAACACTACAAACACAAATGCTCTAACCTAATACATGACACTAATGCCAACCGTGAACAGGCAGTTCACTTTTACTCGCACAGTAGTTCCCAAAAAATTATTTTGGGTGTGGTACATTCGGAAATAAGTGGGCACAAACAGCCCAGGTTTAGGACAGTCAGGGCAGTACATACAACTCTCCTTCGGTGCAGCTCTCCACATATAGTTCCTACAGTCCCTACTGGGAAAGCCTTTTTTTCGGCATAGGAGGAATGTGATCAGGAAAGTGGCGATCTTTCAATCTAGCCACATTCTCCACCTCTCCAGGAACTCTTGCTTGTTCCACTGCATCAAGGCTGCCTATCACAGACTCCTGAAACTGAATAAATGTCATCTTGGACTCTGGAAAACATTCCATTGAATATACAAAAGCATTAAATGTTGCTAAGTGGAAATGATGGCTAGCCAACTTCTTATTCCAAATGTAAGCCTTACGAACAGCAGTGTAAGATTCCAACCTCTGATCTACTCTATAAACACCACCCATGTGCCTATTATATTCTAAAATGCACACAGGTTTGGGCACTTCAGGAACCTGACCCCAAACAGTCACTGGTGCAATACTTTATTTGTGGATGGTAGTCAGCATGTAGACAGCTCTCCTGTCTGTACATTTCACATCTAGAAGGTCATCACTATGCAGAGCACTGCACTGTCTCCACTCAAGTTTTTTTTTTACAAACAAGCTCTCTTAGGTAACCTTTATGGTTACAGTGGATTGTGCCACAAGCAATAGTGTCTGCTTTGACTAATTCCCCGAACAATTGCTCACCAGTGTAGACGTTATCTACATATAAATAATGACCTTTGACCTCTACCAAGTTCCCACACATCCTTCTTACTAACTCCAAAAGACAACCGGGGAGGGGGGGGGGAATCAATACTGAAATCCATACCAGTGTACACCCTGAAATTATAGACATACCCAGTCCTATTCTCAGACGGCATATACATCTTAATTCTTAATTCTATAACGTGCCCTCTTGCTATGAATGTACTGCCTAAAAACCAAACGGCCCTTGAATAGGAACAAAGACTTGTAGACAGCTATTTCTTTCCCTGTGACATAGATCTCTTAAAACCGACCTACAAAGGGATCAGCCCAAATCTTAAAAAGACGGGCACAATCAGGGTGATCTTGTGGCAACGCTAAAGCATTATCAACATAATGCAGCATCCGAAGCAGAAGCAACTACCTATCAGGAAATATGGACATTGCCATCAAGGGACTGGTAGACCAGTATGAAGACAGCAACGTCTTCTTAATCAAGCCCATCAAAAAAATTAAACTCAGGAATTTCTTCAACTCTTCCAGATTTGTGGAGTCCACAGGCTAGTTCTAGACTGGGCACATATCTGGCACTGTTGTCCCTCAAATACTGTTCAGCATACTAATTAGTCTGCTCAACAATCTCACTGAAAAAAATATTGTCCCTATGCAACTCAGCGAAATTAGTAGGCAAGAAGTTTTCAGTAGTCACTCTACACCCTGGGAGAGCAGTAAATGCAGGCAACACCGGCTGCACCATATTTGAGGCAACCCAGAGTTCAGATCTGCCAATGGGAAACCTCTCAGGCCCAGGCAGCAGCACTATGAACACATGAGTTTTTTCTTTTAAAACAGGCACTTCATCCACACTGAGAGTGGCTTCATCATCAGATGATTCCTTTTGGACAGAAAGTTCACTGCTAGAATCTTTCATTTCCTTCTCTGCCTCATATGCAGAGTCAGTCTGATAATCATGGTGAGAAGAAGACTCAAAGGCATACCAACAAACTGCTGAGCGGTCATCCTGCTGCTAGTCATGATCATTCGTAACAAAAGTAACTTAAAAAGTATGTCATCAACAACCAACACTGTGTAAAATAAGTAATAAACAAAGTGTGGCTTTATCACAAAGACCTACATACTCAAAAACAATACCACTCACTTGCCAGAGACAACTAGACTCACCAGTACCTACTCTGCACAGTAAGCACCAATGATATCCCAATAAAAAGGAAACACAAAATAAAATTGCATATAAGTCAACACGTTTCTCATTGTGCACAAATCTAAAGAGAATTTCACATACCAGAAGCATAAGGTAAATATGCTGCTATTATTACACCATTTACCAAAAAACTAATTCATATAACAATGCTCATTTGGAGTAAATTGTACAAAAAAGTTTTTTTTACTAAACATGTGCAACTATGCAAACTGCAGATCTACTACTGCCAAAGCCACAAACAGAAGCCACAGAAAAGGAATCAAAAGCTTTGAACTAGAACAAAAGGAGAAATAAAACATTATGATCACAAATGCAAATAATGCACCAGTCCACAAACACCCCGCCACCAAACACTCGGAAACGTTACCTGGTGTCTAGTGGTTTTCTGCATCCCTTGGGGGGGGGGGTGTAAAAAATGGCCGATCTGCCCCAAAGGGGGGCAGAAACGGCCAACATGCTCTACAAAGGGGAGCGACCCTTCCCTAAGAGGCTGCTCCCCAACAGTCACCAAAATAAAAAACAAAACCCGAATCCCGGGTGTCTAGTGGGCATTCTGGCTGCACAATCAAGTGCGATCATGCAGCAGGAATGCTCAAAGAGTCATCGGAGGAAAGGAAAACTCTTTCCTTTCCTTTCCTCTGATGCCTCTTTTTCTAAAGGGCCCCCCCCCACCCTAGAGAGAAACATACCTCTTTCTCTCTCCTGCGCTGGAAGTAAATCGCTTTGAGCGCCGTTGAGGCGATGTCAAATGATGGTGGTGCACGGTGTAGCTGACATCATTAGATGACGTGGGGAGGGGGGGTCGGTTGGCAACAGAAGCGCTTCTGCTGCCATCCCCAGTGGGGGCCTGTGGGTGGGTGGTCCATGGGGGGAGCACCAGTGCTCCCCCCTTGGGCAGGTGCCTGGGTGTAATGGTTACGTCCTCGGCACACAACAGCTGCCAACGAGGACGTAGTCATTACATCCAGGGCACCCAAGGGATTAACAGTATCGTCCCAGAATCCTGGCAAAAGTCAGTTTTGCACCCTGTGCACAAAATGGACCTAAGGTCAGAGACAACAACATATAGATGTTTAGCCCTTCTGGATGTAGATTCTAAATTGTATGCTACCTTACCGTGAGAAGAACTGTATGCTTGGGCAGTTGACTACAATATAATACCCTGGTTCTAGGCAGGATTCATGCCCGACTGTGAAACAATCAGCAACATTGTTGCCCTATCACTGTTTACCTATAGAAATCTAAATAAAGGGGTTCAATAGATTGTCTGTTGTATTGACTTCTAAATAGCTTTAGACAGCATAAAAGAGGGCTACTGTGGTAAAATCTTGCCAAAGGCGGCATCAACCCCATTCTTCTCTGGGCTATAATTGCACTGTATTCAAACAATTGGATTTAGGTCAAATTATGAGACAGCTCCACTGTACCAGACAGAATTTGCATCAAGGGTCTAAAACACGGCTGAGTATTTGCCCCTTTGTTGTTTAACCTGTATGTTGCTGACTTTGGATGATATTGAATCAGCCTTAAGAAATCTCCAAGTCTGCCCACCAAATTTGACCAGACATTCTGCCATTATACATCATGCAGTATTCGGATAACACTTTGTGCTGGATCAAACCATTTTTGGACTCCAGCATACAATAAATAGACCTGCGTGGTTACTGCAGTGTTAATAATAAGAATCTGAAGGTGGTAGTTCTGCATGTGGCTTAACTTCCAAACCTCTGTGGAAACATCAAGGCAGTACCTTACAAAGCATCGCAACTTATTTTGGAGTCCTGTCTTAAACTCAAGGGTCAGTTAAAGCTCGCTATGCTCCTCTGGAAAACCAGACCATGGCCTTAATGTTTGAATTTCGGAAACTATCCAGAATGCCTGCAGAAGCTTCTTTGAAACCACTTCTAGAAGTGATAAGAGCAAAGTTCTTCCCAACACTCACCTACAGGTTAAAGGCATTCCCAGAGCAATTTAGCACCTGCTTGAATAAAATACAGTGCAACCTTTTCAGATGACTTTTTTAATTGCCACGGTCAACAAGCCTGACGCAATTTGTGCTGGAATTCAAGTTATATTAAAAATCTGAAACCCAGAATGCCACCATCCCCATGTACTAGTTTAAACTAAGGCATACTGATCAAAGGACATTCAAAAATGCCTTCTGACAAGAACTCGGTTATCCATTTACACAAATGCTTCTGCTGGTCATCAAGTTCCATGTTCCGTTACAACAGCTTAACATATAGCCACCCTAGGATGAAGATGTGGTGTACACATGTTTTAAGGAAATTCTGAAACAAAAAAACATTATTTTTAGATACACTGCCAATGACTTAGCCCTCTTTGAAAAAAGGTCTCAGCAACTTGGTCCTATTCAGCTACAGTACTGTACACAACATTTCTTCTTTTATTTGGTCTTTTTAGTCTGGGAGAAGTGCAGCAATCTCGGAAATACAAGCTGTAATGCTCTGGTTGTCACTTCTGTATGTACACATTTGAATGCTTGGCTTGTCATTTGCTGCAGCCCAGTTTTGGAGGGGGTTTTAGTCCTTGCCCTTAGTTGCATAGGCCTTTCAACTTGCAAAAACACAATCGATTGCTCTTTTAACCAGGATGGCTGATCATTTGCATGACTTGAGCTAAAGGACAATATTCAACATATTAATGAATGCTTGAGAAGATTTTGTTATGTGCAGACAATTTATCCTATTTGCTCCCAAAAACTGTTTCCTTAACCAGTTTTAATTAACCCTCAATAAAGCTGTTGTGTTATGCTACATATTCTCCTTTTTGCCTCATAATCCTGCTGTATAATTTGGTTCTCCTCTGCCAAAAGTTCATAGGCCCTTGTTATAGTATACATTGAGTTCAATAAAAATATTTAAAGAGTCTGCTACTGGTGTATGTAAAACAGCGTCTTAGGGTTTGTGAGCCAACAGCAGTATGACTGACTGGACACAGCATGATTTGCTATGACTCACTGCATGAAAAAGCTTCATCCATCAAAAGGTGAAGGTTTCCCTACCGCCTAGCATGGGGACACTTTGGTGTCAGCCTGTTTGTTTTCATCTGTGCTACTACAGCATGGGTACTCACAAACTTTTTCTCGGGGGCCAAAATTGCAGTATGGTTTGCGGCCGAGGGCCGCACTGAAGTGACAGCGGGGGGCGGGGCTTAGAGGGGGAACAACCACCCCACCCCCTTTTTCAAAACAATGCCCCTACCCCAGTAACACACACAGCACGCACACATACAGCGCCATCTGCTCTCACCCCTACCCCAGTAACACACACAGCGCGCACACATACAGCGCCATCTGCTCTCACCCCTACCCCAGTAACACACACAGCGCGCACACACACAGCGCCATCTGCTCTCACCCCTACCCCAGTAACACACACAGCACCATCTGCTCTCACCCCTACCCCAGTAACACACACTGCGCCATCTGCACACAGCGCCATCTGCTCCCACCCCTACCCCAGTAACACACACAGCGCCATCTGCTCTCACCCCTACCCCAGTAACACACACTGCGCCATCTGCACACAGCGCCATCTGCTCCCACCCCTACCCCAGTAACACACACAGCGCCATCTGCTCTCACCCCTACCCCAGTAACACACACTGCGCCATCTGCACACAGCGCCATCTGCTCCCACCCCTACCCCAGTAACACACACAGCGCCATCTGCACACAGCGCCATCTGCTCTCACCCCTACCCCAGTAACACACACTGCGCCATCTGCACACAGCGCCATCTGCTCCCACCCCTACCCCAGTAACACACACAGCGCCATCTGCACACAGCGCCATCTGCTCTCACTCCTACCCCAGTAACACACACAGCGCCATCTGCTCTCACCCCTACCCCAGTAACACACACTGCGCCATCTGCTCTCACCCCACCCCAGTAACACACACACACAGCGCACACACACAGCGCCATCTGCTCTCACCCCTACCCCAGTAACACACACAGCGCGCACACACACAGCGCCATCTGCTCTCACCCCTACCCCAGTAAAACACACAGCGCGCACACATACAGCGCCATCTGCTCTCACCCCTACCCCAGTAACACACACAGCGCGCACACACACAGCGCCATCTGCTCTCACCCCTACCCCAGTAACACACACACACAGCGCACACACACAGCGCAATCTGCTCTCACGCCTACCCCAGTAACACACACTACATTAAAAACAAATAAATAAAAAACCAAAGAGCCTTACCTGACTCAAAGCACTGTAAAGATGCCACAAATGTGGAACAGCAGGCAGGCGGGCAGCAGGATCGTCAGGGCAACGCCATAAACAATGGCCGCCGTATGTAAACATAGAGGAGGGCCGCGGGAGCATGCTCCCGCGGCCCTCTTCTATGTTTACATACTGCTGCCATTATGATGTGGCGTTTGATGTGCGTCTCGCGGGCCGCCAAGCTAGGTCCGTGGGGCCGCTGGCGGCCCGCGGGCCGTACTTTGAGTACCGTTGTACTACAGCATTAGTCGTACAGGAGAAGTAGCTCACCCATCCTAGCAATCTGTGGCTGCACAACCTTCCCTCAGCGTCAGTCTTCTTCCGCACCGTACCCTTAGCATGTAGACCCCATGCAATTAAACTCCTTCCCCAGCACCTTTGCCAGCTCAGAGACCCTCTGGCAGTACACTTGTGGTGCTAACTAGGGCCATTGTCGAAGGTGCCCTGTGTGGAATGAAATGTTGGAGTCTGATTAAGTAGTTTGGGAGAGCCCTTGAGAGAGAGAGAGAGGGATTTGAGAATGCCGTCAAAAGAACCCATTCTGTGGTTTAAATTTAAAGGCCAGCCACTGGGTGTGGCTGGGAAATCTCCATGTGCACATTCTGCCTCCCTTCCTTCTCGCCAAAAAACAAAAGCACCCGCCATATTAATTCAGAAGCTACTTCTGCAGACCAATTCTCATGTGCCAAGCCCACTGCAGCTGGTGTCTTATGGTTACTAGTGCTTGCTACATCTGCATGTGCTTGTGTAGCTTGTTTAGAACTGCATTTGGTTGACCATGTAGGGCAGTCAGATTAGCATGAAGAAGGAGATGCAGATGTGTTCATAATATTCCCTTCTGAAGAGGACAATGCATGTGCTGGACAAGTTGTCAAAAGAAATAGGCATGGTCTTTAGCATCTCTTCCGTTAGCCCCTCTGCATTGGGAAATCTGAAGAATTCACGATTACCTTGTGCCTCCATGATGCTGAGAGGACTAAGAAAAGGTCTGTCCTCTGTCATCATCTGACTCCCCCATAGCCCTATCTGCATTACATCCACTTGACTCTCCCCAGCCTTCCCTGTCTCACTGTGCCTGATTCAGCTCTGTCCTTCTAATCTCACAGTGCCTGACTGTCCTACCCCTTATCTTATATCCACCGACAGTTCTTCAAGCCTCCTAGGCTTAAATGTGACCCAGCTCTCTCTGTCTTATAGACACCTGACTCTCCCACAGTCTCAATATCTTACCTGGGCCTGACTCTATCCATTCCTCCTTTTTTTCTGCACCTTCTTCTACCTTAACATTCCCTATCATACTCCAGTCTAATATACACTCATCTCTGCCGAAGCCTTCTGTCTTACACGTACCTGACTCGGTCCAAGCCGTCCCTCTTACAGGAAACAACCTGCTCAACCCCCACTAATCTAGATTCAGAAACGATTGTAGTATGTAACCTCCTATTCAACAAATAGTAAATGATGCTCTCACCATCACTGGAAGGGGGAATCCTGTTAATAGTTCTCTTGGACATGTCAATTTGTCACGGTAAACTGTCTCTCTACTAAAGGTCCTGAAAGGAGCAAAGGGGTCTTGAGCAATGTTCCCAAACTATAGGTTGCAACCCAAATGTTGGTGGGGTGTGAAAGTCCTAGAAATAAATAAAGATGCCTTTGAACTCTGCAAATAACTTGCCACATTTGCTGTGCTTTAAAGACAGAGGTTAAATGTCTGGCCATGTCTTCTGACAAATTACTGATTTTTTTAATCATGGGGATTGATGCTTACAAACTCAGAAGATGGAATTCCTTTGGATATCATCACACCATAGCAATACTATCAATGAACCTGGTTAAACACATCAAACATTCTTGTGCGCAAACCTGCCATTGTGGAGCCAACCAAATCCAGAGGCTTCACCCTGGACAAGAGTCTACGCCTTCACACCCACATCAATGCCCTGAAGAAGAGTGCATCACTCCAAATCTGACACCTACAGAAACTAAGGGCCATGTGTACGAACACTTTTTCCCATAGACACAGAATGGGTAAAAACCTTTGCTACATCTGGCCCTAAAACCCTTCATTACTTTAGATGACTTCAACACTGTAGTGCAATTCCTAGTACTCACAAAAGGAGACTATTGCAAAGCACTAATGACCAGCATGCCCAGAATCCACCTGGTCCCCATGAGCGCAGCCCTCAACTCAGCAGCCCATCTGGCTTTAGACACCAACAAATTTAATCACATTTCTTCATTATTGTTCACCCTCAAATGGATACCTATCAAAACCAGTAGTCAAATCAGTGCAGCCCGCATTACCCACAAGACCACTTACAGTTGTACTCCAAAATACCTCTCCCACAGCTGTTCAACTCAAGATGGTCCAAAAAAGTGCAGACTCTCTTCATCTATAAACCTCTCACTAAAAAAATAAAAAAATAAAAAAAATCTCTCTCTTCCTCGCTCCAGCTCTCCACCTCCCTATGGACAACTCTCCAAAGTTGAGGGACTGTGAGAAACTTACATAACTCCCTTGGAGAATCGATTCTGTCAAGCTCCTGCCAGACTCTTACTCCAGTCTCCTTTCCTGTCCACCCCATTTAACTGCTGTTTAGTGGAAGATCCTTACATGGCCACACCACACCCTCCTTGGGCCGGACACAGCTCCCCATCCGCTCCTTGGCTTTCCCACCTTGCTGACAGCTCTGCCTGCTTCCTGGGCTCGCGTCTGCTGATGCTCTTCCCGCCTCTGCCGCTCCCTTCCACCTCCCAGGACATTTAATGGAGGCTGCTGCTCCTCTGGCGTGCCACAGGCAAACCCTTCTGCATCCATCTCTGCCTGGACCGTGCCCAGCGCCAGAACCCATGGCCCTCCCATCCCTCACTCATACCACCAAGTAACTCCAGGTTCTGAACATCAGACTATGCAACGACAGCTGCTGTGAGGCTTCCCCATGATCGACCAAAGTACCCTTCAAATGCTCAAATTACCTACGTGAGGCACTCAAATAAAGATTTGCAGCAAAAGCATGTACACATACAAGTATTGGAATAATTTCGCCAATACAATTAAGTCATACAGACTGTCCATGTGTAACGGAAAAAGCTACTTGAAGTTTATTAGAGAGGAACGTCCTTCTGAAGATGAAATCACCACAGAGTCCAATCCTTGAAGTTTCACATATAATACTTGAAATGCAATCAAGCCAACACGTGTTTCGTCACGGGACCATAATCCCACACGACTTCTTCAGGGCTGTAAATTGCATGAACACAATATTTGAAAAGAGAACAAAATTTCAAGTTTTTACAAAGGGTGGAAACACCCACTGTAACGAGAAACAGAAAGAGGGAGAAAATCTTGTGAAAAAATTACTGCAAGTGATAAAAACAACCAAACATCCCAAAGAAGAAGAACCGAAGGTGGCAAAAGTAAAATGCAAAAGGAGTGAGAAAGAAAACAAAAGGACACCTAATAAAGGAGACCAGGTTCCACAACAAATGAATAAAGAACATACCAGGCAAGTTGTGGTCCTGAGAGTTAAACCTAGAGTAGAATACAACAAACAAGGTCTCGATGTGACTAACTGGTGAAGCAAGCAAAATATAGTAGTAAAACATCCAAAAAGGGTCATGCAAAGTGTCCAATGGTATAAAGGTAACGTGAAAATCACCAAAAAGACTTAAAGCAATGCACACATTTACCTTCAAGGTAGAAACATCGTCAAGTAACAAAAATCACTCAAAATCAATGGAGTCTCAACGTCAACCATCTGAATCAAACTAGAAAAAAGGGGGTTTAGCCACACATGTTGAGAAAAGTGACTAATACCCTGTGTGAAATTCAACTCAACACCAAATCTGTCAAAGAAAAACAAGAGAGTAATTTGTAAATGAATACCTGCAGAAAACTCCCATGAATAAATCACAGTGTCCGTGTTACGCACTCCAGATATTATATGGACCGCATGAACCCGAACCCCAGACCACTGTAAAAAGAAAATCCCAAGTGCCACGATGAGCAAAATGCCCAATAATATATAATAATCACCGCGAAGCGAAAACGCGGCAAGTCTACACGCACCTAGAGCGTTCCTAAACTTGCCACCTGCCAGCACTGAAGCACACCCATGAAGAAGATGGCAAAAAACCCAGAACCTCTCCAGTGCATCCTACTCAACGCCCGCTCCCTATGCAAAAACGCCACAGAAATCTGGGACACCATCACCACCGGCGGCCTGGGCGTGGCCTTCATCACAGAAACATGGTTAAACCCCTCCTCAAACCCTGACATCGCCACCTCATCAACAAACACGGCAGCGGCATCGCCATCATATTCAAAGAAGCCATCCAATGTACCATCATCCACGATGACCCAACGCCCCTCAGGAACACCTCAACTTCAGACTGATTCCAACACCACAATGCATGACACCCGCGTCCACAGGGGTGTAGATTCAGGGGGTGTTGGGTGTTACACCCCATACCAAAAGTATTTTGTGATAAATAGATGGGCGCAGGTGCTTTTAGTCAGTATTGTGCGGTGTCTGTCGGATTTCACCAGGAATTTGTACACACAAAGACAAAAACTCACACACTCTTTCTCTCTCTCTCTCTCTCTTGCTTTTCGGAAAAACTTGAAGAATGTTGGTTATTTCACTAAATAAAGTGCTTTATCTCACTTAGTACACCTACCAATACACATTTCTCTCCCTTTCCACTGCCCCTTAAGCACCACTAGTGCACCCTGCTTGTTATATATTGTATTTTAACATCATGTGCCAGGGTGTTGGTCAACACATCTGAAGCTAACACCCCCAATCATACTGCCCAAGCCACACCCCTGCTTCTGCACAGACCCCCAGGACCA
This sequence comes from Pleurodeles waltl, assembly GCF_031143425.1. NCBI lineage: Eukaryota > Metazoa > Chordata > Amphibia > Caudata > Salamandridae > Pleurodeles > Pleurodeles waltl. The sequence continues at coordinate 937,666,566 of NC_090445.1, forward strand.
TGTCCAGCTTTTTGTGACTCCATTACCAACTTCATCTCCCCCCTTGACATTGACTCCCTGCACTACATCCTATTTGGTGACCTCAATTTTAATCTCAACTACCTGAATTTCCACTGCAACAACACCAATGCACCTCTCTCGTGGAGAATCTCAGCAACATCGGCCTCACCCAGCTGGTCACCAAACCCACACACAAAGCCGGTCACACTCTTGATGCCATTTTCACCTCCAGTGACAGAATCAAATTCACCCTCATCACTGAACTCACCTGGATTGCCCACATCGTCCACTTCACTGGTGCCAAGCACACCATCTACAAGCCCCACGGCATTCCTCCACCGAAACTGGGGCAAGGTAACTGAGACTACATGGACCCAGGCCCTAGGCACCTTGCAACCCGAGCCCACAGAAGACCTGAACCAGGCCGTCCAAAATGTTGCCACCTCGATCACCAAATGCACTGACTGATTTGCCCCGCTGAAGCCAGCAAGAACCAGCAGCACCACCAAACAAGCGAGATGGTACACTCTAGAACTCAAACTCCAAACGTAACTGCCACCGACTCGAGACACAATGGTACGTAACCAAGGACCCCTCTGACAGAGCACCTCATAAGGCAGCCCTCAACAACTACCACCGCCATATCAAGGTAGCCCAGCGAGCAGCAATCACCACTCGCATCGACTCCACAGCCAACCACATGAAAAAAGAATCCAACCCAACAGCCACAGAGACCACCATCCACCTATCCGAAGAGCTCTGCGACACACTCTCAGACTGCTTCCACAGCAAGATCGCAACCATCTACAACAACTTCGACCCCCCCCCCAACCCACCACTCCCAGCCTTGACAATGTCCCTCAAACAGCGAACTCCTACCACACTATAACCACCTGGTCTGCCATCATCACACAGACCACTGCAGGAATCAGGTTGCCCACTCACTCAGGGGCACCAATGACCCCTGTTCCCACTGTCTCTTCAACCTCAGAACCAACACCATCTGCACGAACTAACCAGCATCTTCAACACCTCCATCTCTACGGCTGCCTTCCCAAACAGATGGAAGCACATAGAGGTCAGACCCCCTCCTAAAGAAACCCTTCGCCGAGCCCAGCGACCTTAAAAATTTCAGACTGATCTCCCTGCTCCCCTACCCTGCCAAAGTACTTGAGAAAGCCATCAACCTATAGCTCACCGAACCCCTTGAATGAAACCTCCTTCTCGACACCTCACAATCGGGCGAACCACAGCACTGAGACTGCAGTGATTGCAGCAACAGACAACATCAGGACTGTCCTTGACAGGAGAAACAGCAGCTCTAATCCTCGTAGACCTCTCTGCGGTGTTCAACATTGTCTCCCACCACACATCCTCAACAGACTTCACAACATAGGTATTCTACAGAACACCCTCATGTGGTTTGCCTCATTCCTCTCAGGTTGCACTTAGAGTATCTCCCTTCCTCCGTTCGCATCCGCACCTGTGACGTATCCCAAGGATCATCTGTTATCCCCACCCTCTCCAACATCTATGACCCCCCTCGCAGATATTGTCAGATCCCACGGACTCAACATAGTCTCCCACGCCGACGACACCAACTGATCCTCTCACTCATCGAGGACCCCCTCTACGCCAAAACCAACTTTCACAACGTAATGACCACGAAAGCTCTGCATCATCCTTGCCAGCCAACTGTCCATGAGCCAACAAGTAAACTTAGTATCCTCCTCATGCTTCTAAATCCTCAGAATGCTCCACCAAATCTTCAAATGGATCCCCACATACACCAGGAAAATTGTCACACATGCACTGATCACCAGCCGCCTCGACTACGGCAATACTCTCTATGCTGGAATCTAGCCCCAGCTACTCAAAAGACTCCAGACTATTCAGAACATCACGGCCAGACTCAACCTGAACCTCCCCAAATACTCCACCATCACCCTGCACCTCAGAGACCTCCACTGGCTCCTGATCCAGAGATGCCAGTTCAAGATCCTCACTCTAATGCACAAAGCACTACACAACCAAGGGCCGTTGTACATCAACCACTGTCTCAGCCTCTATATCCCTGTAAGACATCTGCGCTCCTCCACTCTCAACCTCACACACTCACACCACCTCACCCACCCACTGCATCAACCGCACCCACTGCAGGGGCCACTGCTTCTCCTACATCGCAGCTAAATCCTGGAACAACCTGCCCCTCCACCTCCGGACAGCCCCTTCCGTGGTAGATTTCAGAAGGAAATGCAAAACATGGCTCTTCGGCGGAGATACGGCCCCCTTAGCGCCCAGATACCCTTAGGGGTGATAGTGCTGCGCTATACAAATGTTATATATACATTCGTGAATAAGTGCAGTGGGCAGGGTGTGTTTATACGAGTGCCTCGTGAACCTTGAGCAGTGTGCTTGTGTGGCAGCAGGATGAGAATTGCTTCCTTCAGAGTGCAGCATGAGCAATGTGCCCATGAGTATAGCTGGTTTGTATGAGTGCAGGGTGAGAGTTCTGCCTTTATCATTGCAGCAGTGCTTCTATATGAGTCCTCAAGTGCTGTTTATGTAGTGCATAGCTATAAGTGCAGGATGAGAAGTATGCTTCTTTGAGAGCACAGCGGAAGATGTTTCACTGTAAGGGCATGGTGAGCCTTGTGAGCACAAAAGGAATGCTGTGTTTGTATGAATGCAAAGCGAAACTTGTCCATGTCTTCGTATGTGGGTGCATCCGTAATGGTGCTGGATGAGGATTATGACCTTGTGAACTAGTGAGGCAGGGTGAGTGGTGTGGCCATGTGAGTACAGGGTCTAAGTGGTGTGACCATGTTTTGTGTCTTTGTGAGTGCTATGGGTGGGGTGACTGTCGTAATGCAGTGTGAACAGTGTACTAATGTGAGTGCAAACTGGGAGGGGGTGCCCATGCGAGTGGTCAGTGAGCTGTGAGTGCGTACCAGTTCAGTGCTGCTCCTGTATGAATATTTTGCCCATGTTAGTGAAAAGCAAGTAATTTTCCCAATGAGTGTGTCTGTGTAAGTGGAGGGGAGTGGTGATCGTGTGTAAATGCAGTGGGAGTGATTCAGCTGTATAAATGTAGGGTGAAATGTGTACCTGTGTGAATCCATGATGAGAGTCGTGCCAGATGAGTACAGGGTGAGAGGTGATCCTGGGTAAGTGCAGGGTGCAACACATTAAAGCCAGACCTACTAGCATTGCCAGTGCTTGTTACTCATGCAGTGCTTTCCCATGATACTTCTGTTCTGTGATTAGCAATTTGGGGGAAGCTGCACTTTCCCTAAAATCTTTCTAACTGGAGTTAGAATGGCACAAATCCTTTGCTGCCCTGCATTTGCTGATGCAATGAACTAGTGTAAACCTATGAATGTCTTCCACAGTGGCGTAGCGGAAAAAACTGTGGTCCTGCCAAATGTGGTAAAGGGACCACTGAGTCTCCTTTATCTCACAGATATTCATTGGGTTTGGGCTGAATACTTCCTGACGGTTTGGTGGGTTCCGTGTGCCGTAGGGGCTGAAGGAGGCTACATTTCATCCCTTATACTCCCTTGTAGGTTTTTACCACGTAATACTCGTTTCAAGCAGGGCCGGCCTTAACTCTGGTCGTGCCGTGTAGTGGAATGTTGTTGGCACCCCCAATGACCACCTCTGCCATGGATTTACCACCATTTAACAGTGCCCCAAGTCTCCATACCCACTTTCTTTCTGATGCATTTCATTTATATATATATTTTTATAGCTCCACTCATACCACTGTAGGGTGTCTGAGCACTTCACATTGCACACACATAACACAGAGACAATCAATCATAGGTGTGCAAATCAGTCTATAAGAAACATTACATAAGATAGAGGACTCTAAGGTGTAGGTGTCACATGTCATCCATACTGGTAGGCAGTACAGTTTAAGAGTGCTTGGTCTTGAGAAGCACAAACTCAGAATTTAAAGTGTAACACCATGGTTGGGGGTTCTCTTTAATTATAAGAATTGATTTCTGCCCAAATGAACCCATTTTTGCAAAATTAGGATAGTGAAAGACTGGGGGAAACATCATAACGCTCTAATCTATACCTTGCAGAATGTCACTTAATAGCTTACTGTACCTTATTAGGATTTTAACTTAGAAACTGCAAGTAACAAAATGATCTCTCTGGTAAAATTAGTAACCCACTGACCTATTTGCATTTTGTGATCTGCATGGCACGCATTCTTTGCAGCAGGCATATTAACCCCTTGCTCTGCCTAAAAACGTTCACTAGAGAAAACTCAGATCTCTCATAAAGCAGAATATTAATCACCATAGATATCTTGACATATTTATTGTTGCCTAAAAATTGCTGGAGGCAAGGAACGCCATAGTATGCCTGCAAATACGGCGCCCCCACCCAAAGTCAGCACCCGGTGCGCTGGCACCGGTCGTACCGCCCTTGAGCTGGCCCTAGTAGGCCAGAGCATAATGAGATTGAAACAATAGATTCCGTTGAGCGACGGTAAAATGGCTAGTGTCGCCCCGGTAGGTTTCACAATATCAATAAATTATGCAACACTGCCTCTTACAAAGACATTGGGAATTACATCAAACGGCACATTTAAAAAGAGTTAGTTTGCTCAGTGCTGGAGAACCAACTCTTCGTGCACTTTGTTTTCTGCTGCACCGGTAGTTAGTATGTGAGTAGTTTTTGTCATTGAAAGAGCAAGGGACTCGTGACTGGCCGTTTGATTCGGCATCGTAGAATTGGATTGTTCTCATTGGCAGAATGACGGTGAGTGACACTGGACACGCAGGTAACCCTGCATGCCATGTGACGTAGAAACTGGTGTCAGAATTGCCCCCAGTCATTTACTCCGACCTGTCAAGAAGAATAGGTCTCTTCTTATTTCTGCTTCCTCACGTGTAGCGAAAGGACACGAAGACAATGAATGGTGTGGGCTCATGTTACAGCTTTTGTTTTTTGGAGGTGTTGTGTACAGTCGTTTATTTAACTGAACATCACATTAAAACATCATGTTCTGAAGCAAAGCTATTTTCTTTGTCTTAATTGCTAGCTATTCAGTAGTTGGGAACCATTCTTTTAAAATGTTATCTACTAATGATTCAAGTCATAAGACAAAGTGGTAGTAACTTCGTAGCAAAAGTCAGTTTAATGATTACGACACAAGAGAAACATCTTGTCAAGCAAGGCATTTCAGATTCATCGAAGAAATTATTATATTGTGATTGTATATAGCGCTTAGAACCCCCGATGAGGCGTCAAAGCACTTTTCAGCAAGTAGCACCTACTGCAGAACCCAAAAGGATTAGCGATGGATTAGTATAGGGAAATATAAGTATAGTATTAGTTTAGGGAGGTATGATTTAATTTTAGCGGAGGACATGCAGTTGGATTGAATAGAATAATGGAGGAGGGGGGAATCATAATAGTAAGGGATGCCACAACTGTGCAGTGGGGCCCGCAGGACCACAGAGCCCATAGTGCTGTGCGGCAGGAGCTGCTGTCACCAGTTTGGTGCCATTGAGTGCAAATATTCAATTTGCATCATGAATCTGAGACACTTGAAACGCTGCCTGTTTTTTTTTTTTTTTTTTTTAGAAAGGGAAGGCTATAAGAATTCTCTGATTATTTTGGAAGACATGAATACACCTTTTGAACCTGTTCAGGAACTAATGTTGGATGAGGATGAGGAGAGGGTTATACCTAGAATGTCATTGTCAGTGATTAAAAGCAACCCTCAAAAGTCTCTCTTCAATTAACATCTTTCAGCCTAAGAAATAGACTGAGGGCATATAATGGGCGAACTTCGTCAGACAAAGTGGCAAAATATACATTCGGAAGGTCTAAGACTAGAAGCAGGATAGACTGCATCCTCCTTGACTTGGATCTTTGGCCTAAGTCAGCCCAGTGGTTTAATGAGGATTGTAAGCAAGCCAAGTGTAAGTTAGTTCACGCTGTTAGAAGGGGTAGCCGTCAGTCAATAGTGGTGGCAAGGAAAATATATAAGGATTCCTAGACTTTTGCCAAACAAATGGGCAACGGCGGGATTTGGGCATGGCAGCCCAGTTAAAAGACCAGCGTTCTTTTGGCACTTAATAGCTGAAGGCTCTTCTGTATAACTTCCAAAGATGATTTTATATTATGCCAGATGTTTGGGAATCTCATTTTCCAAATTATATTCTCCTTGTTCTGTCAGCCCAGCAACCAAAGACCTTGGACACAACAGGTCCAAACTGGTCGAAACGAGCAGCCAATATTATTTTCAATAGAAGAGACCATGCAGGCTCTTGTGAATATGAAAAAGGGGAAAGCTCCCGAATTAGATATAATTCCTGGAGATTTGTATATCTCTGAACCTCTTATTTGGGGTTATATTCATAACCGGTTAGCAAACGCCATAGCTAAGGGGGCTGTTATTCCGGAGTCTTGGAGAGGTGCAGAAATTTTACCTATTTAAAAAAAGGGGGATAATGGGATCTGGAAAATTACAGGCCCATTCGTTTTAATTGATGTGGCACAGAACATTTTTAGCAAACAGATTTTGGAGAAGGTACAAGAGTGGATGTTCGAGAAACAGAATTGATCTCATCTTTAGGCAAGTTGGGTATGCCCAAGGGTCTGTTGGATCTAGTAATGCAACTGCCTGAAAGGAATTTTGCTAAAGTAAGATATAGTAAACGTGGTGAACTAACCAATGGTGTTATTGTGCTTAGTGGCATATGCCAGGGATGTGTGCTAGCCCCCACGTTGTTTACATTATATATGAATGGAATTGTAAGAATGTTAGAAGATTGCGATCGTAATTCCCCTTGATTGGCACGGCAATTAATACCTGCCCTTCTTTTTGCAGACAACACGCTTCTAATCTCCAAGACCCTGATGGGTCTGCAAAATATTTTGAATAAATTCATCAAAGCATGTGAATTGTCGGCAATGGAAAATAAAGGTACGAAAAACAAACTTATGGTCTTCAAACCCCATAAGTCCTTTAAAGGAGTAATTAAGTGTGGGGGTGAAGCCCTTGAACAAGTTAAACAGTTTGACTGCCTTGGTGTTAGACTGACCAGTAGTCAATCCTGGTCAGCCCAGATCTTAAAAAGCTAAGGGCCAGATGTATCAAAGCTTTTTGCATTCGCAAATGGTGCGAATGCCCATTTGCGAATGCAAAAAGCTATTTCAGAATGTATCAAAGGCATTCTGAATGCAATTTTAAGGAATCGCTAAAATAGCCATTCCTTAAAATTGCGACCCTGTGTAGAGAGTCGCAAATTGCGACTCTCTAAATAGGAAATTGCAAATAAGGAATCCTTATTTGCGATTTCTAAAGCACATGTACGAAGAAATTCCTTAATGCGAATTGGGCATTAAGGAATCGCTATTACCCCCAAGTTGAACTTGGTGGTAACCATGTGCAAATTTTAAAAATGCTTATAAAATGCATTTTAAAAATTTACATGTAAAGCACACATGCCCTTTTGGCATGTGTGCACCTTACATGTTGTAAAAAAAAAAATTGGGGTGCAGCAGAGAGGGCCTTAGGCCCCCAGCACCCTGCACTTTGCATTTCCCAAAATTGCGAATTCCAGTTAGGAATTCGCAATTTGGGGCATGCGAAACATTCGCTAATTTGGGCCGACAGGCCCATAGATGCAAATGGGGGCTGTATCGTAATTTGCGATTCGGTAATAGCATTTGCGATTTTTAAGAAATCGCTATTACCAAATCGCAAATATGATACATTGCATTTTGCGAATCGCAAATACCTTTTTCATATATCTGGCCCTAAATGTCTTTACAGCATGTGGAATCAGCAATCTTGAGGAAGTGGAAAGAATCTGCCTAGCGTCCAGTAGCACCAGTTTTAGAAGGGTACAGCGCAAAAGGTCTAGGTGCAGCGCTGTACGGAGCGGAACTTTGGTGGGTTGGGATGGTGAAGGAATTAGATAGGACCGAAATTAAGTTTGTAAGAGCAATACTCATTCCAATGCACCTTAATCTAGGGCTAAGGACCGTTTCACTTGTTGCTGCCTTAAAACCACCTAAATACTGAGTTAAGATTTTGACGGGGGAGTCAGAGATCCCTACTAAACAGGCGGTTGACGCAGTCAGATACCTTGGTAAGGATGCTAATAGTCCATGGTTGAGATTTGTCAAGAACTGGCTAATTAAACTGGGTCTGGAGGATTTCTTGAAGAACCCACAAAACATAGTAGGAGGTTCAGTAACCATATTAAAAGGAAAGTACTGGGATTATGGTATGACCCACTTGCTTACACTTCGTTCTTATGGTTCCTTGATTAATTATTTTCTTACCATCAAAAGTGAACTAGTATTTGAAATATTTATTGATTGTATCGAACCAATTCATGACAGATCCTTGTTCTTAAAATTTAGATATATGATTCTCCCTAAGAATAGTACAAAAGCAAGTTGGAAAGCAAATGCGGTATCCTGTTCTTGTCCGGTATGTAATGCTTCCCTTGAATCTCTGGAACATTCCTTATCAGGGCTCGAAAATCCATAAAAATGTTACTAGACCTGCAGGTCTAGTAACTTAAATAATCTACTCAACCTAACTGTAATGTACTTGACCCGTAAACTGGTCTCAAATTGTGTGATCCTAGGCAAATAGCCCACATAACCTAGGACTTTTTTTTTTGTTTACTAACAACATTGCCATCAGAGCAGGAGTGTTTCTCAGATAGTTTAAATATTCAGCAGCATATTTATACTCCATGTGCGCCGAAATTGCATCATTTTGTTTTTTACGCATATTTGGCACAAAACTAGTTCCATATTTATATTTTGACGTTACACCCGTCTAACGTCAAAATATTGGAGTTTGCACCATTTTTTAGATGCATGAACCTACCTTGCGTCAATGAGATGCACGGTATGCGTTCCCATCTAAACAATGGTGCTAACCCCATAGCCCCATATTTACTCCCCTGCTAAAATGACGCCCCATGCGTTAGGGGACTTGAGGACCCATTTCCATGGTTAAATACCATGGAATGGGTCCACAGGTGCCCTTCTCAAGCCCAAGGGACACTCCCACCCACATCAGAGGGACACCGGAGGATGGGACCCCATCCCAGGTAAGTAGGGTAAGTATAGGTAAGATTTATTTTTTTAATTGAAGTGCTATAGGGGCCCAACTTGTGCCCCCTGCATGGCACAGGGTGCAATGGCCATGACCAGGGGACACTGGTCCCCTTTGCTCGCCATTGGGGTGGTGGGCATGACTCCAGTCTTTTATAAGGCAGGAGCCATGTGGTATGGATGGTTTTGCGTCAGAAAATGACGCTAGGCTGGATAGAGGCATTTTTTTTGCCTGTGACGAAGCCTAACGCCATTTTTGGTGCAAAACCTCCTTCTCCTATACCACCACCCCTCACCCGGCTAACGTCATGTTTTTTTTTACGTTAGCCCACCCTTTGCACCGGCTTGCACCATTCCATAAATATGGCACCCGGGTGGCACTCAGAAATGGCGCAAGCCGGTGCTAAACGTTTTGATGCAAAACTGCGTTAGTGCAGTTTTGCATCCAAAAGTATAAACATGCCGCTTAATTTTTCATAAATATATTACTAAACCATGACGTGGTAACATATTGTCATCTACACATAGTAACTTTTCAAGAAATGTCCAAAAACCTCTACACTAACTTGCAGCTTTACTGATAAAACTACTTAGTGTATTAACAATCTGTAAAAATTGGGTTTCAGAAAACATATCCTTTGCACATCAACATATAAAGTATTCTGATTTGTTTTCATCCTATGAAATTATTTTTTCATCACACAGAAATATAAAAAAGGGCTTTCACAACTACTAAAATATATTTTGAAATGTTTGCATAGTTGACTGAGTCATTTAAATGTTGTGTGCTAGGAAAAACCTGATATCTTGAGCCTATATCCTTTTATTTTACATTCTAAGCAGCAGGTCACACAGTTCACCTTACAAAGACACAGAACTCTGCAGTCAGAAGGAACATTAATTGTAAGAAAAACTGACTTTTGACCTCTGTCTGTGAACACAGAGCAAATGTGACATAAGAACAAGATTTAAAGGCATCTTTTATTGCCCCTCCACTTTTCAACTGAACAGAACACCTGTTCAGTGTCAACTTGCCAGAAGGGTCGAGTAAGTATTAAGTATTAAAAATAGCTCCACCTGATCAAATAAGACTCTCCAGTATGAGTATGAGTAGTCTAGTGGATTTTTCCAGCCCTGCTTATTTTTTTATCCAGCTTATAAAGAGATTAGGAGAAGATGGATTGTTCCAGTTTGTAAGCTACTATTGATTACACGCCCAATAGAGGCCATTCCTATGTTTAAATATGATACAACAGGGTGGCTCATATTTTCAATTTTACACTATTTGTTGCATGCGTGGCGAATTCGCTGTGTTTCACTTATTGCAAAATGACTATGTTAGTCTTTATCTAGGCCTGGTGCTACTTGTAGTGGTTAGTTGAATATCGTGCTGTATTTTAAAGTATGGTTGTTGATTCTTTTGTGTTTTTTTAAATAATGATTGTTTTTACAGATGTATTTATATTTTTATTGTATCAACTTCATTATTATTGTCTTAATGATCAAATACTTGAATAAATAAATATGTTATAGTAGTAAGATGCGGTTTGGGATGATTAAAGGAGAGATAGACGAGGGAAGAGTCTGTAGAAAGGGATTAGGCAGATCATATTAATAAAACTGAGTTTGGGGTGAGTCAAAGGAGATCATAGTAGTAAACTGATGTTTGGGGTGAGCCAGGAGGGAAGAGTGTAGGAGTGTTATTTTGGAGATTATAGTAGTAGAATGGGTTTGGGATGAGTCAGAGAGTGGAGATAGAGGATAGTTCAATAGAGTGATGGTGCAAAATAGGAAAGCTGTTGTGAGAGTATTTTTTTCCTCTTGTACAGTAGGACTGAAGTAATAAATATATAGATACATGATTATATAGTAACGGAATATTATGTGTAAGGAATATAATATATTGAGATTTAAGTTGTATCATATAATAAACACAGACTTTCAAGAGATGTAATATTTGAAGTTAATTGATTTGTGTACTTTGATACCATTATTTACCTTTCCTCAATATTTCAAAATGCCTGTAGATAAATAGTTAAGATAATATTGACCTATTGTGATAGATAAAAAGAAAACAGGCTCATAAGCATTTAATCAAACAACTCAGATAGAAACTATGCAGTAACCTATGAACATGTTAGGCGTAGAATAATACACATATATACATTTATACAATATATATAAATTAAAAAATTAGGTATAAGCCATGAGCAAAATTTTATTTCTTTATTGCATGGAATAAAAACATACACTACTACTTAAGTAATAGCAAATTATTTCAAAGCAGTTTCACTAAAAGAATAACTCCATATATAGAGACAATCTTAAAATTGATGGCTGAGATGGATACCAAGTATTAGCAAAGCCAGAAAGTCTCATCTTTCACACTTGTAAGGGAAATTACACATGCATGTGTACACGTCATGTCTCAATGGCATCATGATCCATCATCCAGCTACACAACAAGTGACATCACTGGATTTCCCATAATCTATTTGCACAGGAATTGGTTTCTCATCACAACTGTTTTTAAAGGAAAAGGCCAAGCAAGAGCACTAATTTCCATTATCCATCTACACAGGAATTGACATCACTGGATTTCCCATCATCCATCTACACAGGAAGGAACATTCCTGGATTTCCTGTCACTCATCTGCACAGGAAGTGACATCACTGGATTTCCCATTATCCATCTGCACTATAAGTGACATCACTTTGTTCCTGCCCCCTCCCCCCCCTCAGGACCTATTTGATGATGGCACACAAAAGGCAAGCCCATCTGCAATTGGACAATGCCCAACGCCAGGAACCCTGTTCATTCCCCCAAGCCCCCATGATCCACTCTTGCAACATCAACGTCATCTCCTACGCCAACGACATGCAACTCATTCTCTCCCTTACGGAGAAGACAGCTAGTGCCCAGATCACGTGCAATGCCCGAATGACTCTGAAATCGTGATCTTATGGAAGATCACCTGGTGGCCAAAAGAGCTAGGGCTGACAATGATCACCTTCACCCATGCCAGAACCTCAGGATCATCATCGACAGCAAACCCGACATGACAACCTAAGCCTACGCCATCAGCACCTCATGCTTTAATACTCCAAAAATGATGGGGAAAATTTGCAAATGGCTCTGAATTGGCACGTGGAAAAATGTCAGTCATGCCCTGGTCACAAGCAAGCTGGACTTTGAGAGCACCCTCTATGCCGGGTTCAACAAATGCTCACCAGTCAGCCACAGACCATTCACAACTTGGCGGCCATAATCACTCTCCAACTCCAGTGCCAGACTACACCTGAACGATGTTCACTGTCTCCCCACACACAATGAAGCACAATTCATACTCCTCACTCACACCTTCAAGGTGTTATATAACACTGGCCTAGCATACCTTAACTTCCTCTGCCAGCACCCGGACTCTCTGCTGAGACTCCTGCCCTGCCAAGTGGTGCCCTATCCAGTCCCAGGGACCTTGAAAGGTGAAGTTGGCAGAAACAGGAGCTGTAAATCTGCGCACAGAACACCATGTACGGAAATTTTCAACACACCATCTGCAACGCGGCTGATAATGACGCGCTGCTGGCTTCGCGGCTCAAATCGACGCTTCGATTTCATGCCTCCCTTTCTGTGGGACTCCATGTGTGCAGTGGGTATTTGGAGCCCCAGGAACACACACTCCCGTGAGCACCAATCCGAGGGACGAGGAATGAGCATCCTGCGCTATATAGAGCTTTCATGCCCGCTGCTGCACTAGATGCTTTTTTGGCAAAGCCTGGGCCAAGGGTGCACCTGTTTTGCCCTCATCCTGAGCCTGTACTGCACCAGAATGAGGCACAGCAGAACCACCCCCCTTGGCTCCATGTCTGGACATTGTTTGATCATCTTTGGTAAGATCTTTTTATAATTCAAAGGTGGATTTTAAGCAAACCCTTTAGTTTCCTTTTTCAGCGTGCAGACCTTTTTGTTATAAAGTTTCGCCCTTATCAACTAGTACTTTGTTTTTTTCCACTCACTGTTAGCAAGAGAAAGGCAACTGGGGGCTCTTTGGGCACTGTAAAGGAGCCCAAGACCGCTGTAGACTTGTGGCTGAAAACTGCACTTTCAGGACATAGATAATCTTTTATTGGAAGTGGAGGGCATCCTTAGCAGAGAGAGCCTCTTGTCCGACGTGCTGGCTTCAAAACTCACCAAAGCAAAAATAACTACATTTTACAAGGAGAAGTTAAGAGACGTTTGACCTAGCACCATCATCCCCTGAACAACAGAGGAGGTAAGGGCTTTAACATCCATTGTTTTGCATGATGTCCAGACAGATCAACTGGCTTCCATTAAAGGGCATTCACTCTCAAATCCTAGTTTGACTGTCCTGACTGTGCAAGCCTCTACCAATTGTCCTGCACTAGCAAAGGAAGAAGAACAGTTCACCTATGAGTGGCGCAAGATACAACATGTTTAAATGCCATTAAAACTATTGTGGCAGTTTGAGAACTGAGCTTAACACTGTTAAGGATGCCATTTCTGTTTTGAATATGAAAATGCCAATTTTTTAGATTTTAATAATGGTTTAGTTGAGAAAATGATCTCGCACCAGATTGTAACCATCCTGCTTGTCTAATACACCAGTCTACTTGTCAGGATAATGCACCCCAGGGCAGCTGTTACACAAAGATTAGACCTGTGGCTCTTACCCGCGCCTAGAGATATTACTGGCATTAATACCGTAGGCCAGGGAGCAGTGGGTACAGATAACTTTTACTCTCCCGTCAACACTCAGGGAGTCACTAATGTCACAGCATCTCTTGGCCCTGTTCTGAAAGTGGCAAGTGGGGGCAACTTAGTTTCTGCCCACAGGAGCAGCGAGAGTACCTCAGCCCAACACTGATCAACTGGTCCTTCCCCCAGATTGCACAACTTATGTGGCAGTCCTAGTAAATGTGCCATCACTTAAGGCAAATGCAAGTGAATTTACAACAGTTGAGAAATAAAGTGACGCATTGTCTGACTACAAGGCAAGGACTGTTAATGGTCAAATTACTATGGCCCACAGGGTAGGATGGGTGGGGCTCCAAAAAACTCCCCAGGTGACTGTATAATAATTAATTTCAGTAACAGCTAGGTTGTACGTAGAGTTCTTGCTTTCTGCAAGAGTAATTTCAACTCAAACAAGAGTATTGGGGTATGGCCACTTGGGCTTTTTCTCTAGACCAAGATTGGCCCACAATTTGAGTACACCAGGGCCCACTCCATCCTTGGGGTGGTTGGGCGGGGGGTCAAAACGATCAAGACATTCATTCCGGGTTTGTAACTGCAAAAACTATGCCCCCTCCTCTATGGAATAGATTTGATGTACTTATGGGTACTTATGATACTTGAGGAAGAGGATTGACTTCTCTTGTTAGCTGTTTAGAGGGATATGCCCTATAGGAGATGAGAGGGGCCCCTCTCCTTAAAGGGAACTCTGTTTTTGATCAGCTCAAGTGTTTGTGTCTTGGAATATAGCTGGGCTTGAGGAGAAGATTAAGGATCAGATTTAATTAGGTTTTATTGAGCAATATAGTATTTATGCCTTTCAAAAAACCTGGTCAGGAATGAAAATACTCCTTTTTTAGATGTATGTGCCCACTTTTTCTTTCCAGATACTCCATCTTTGGGCCGGGCTTACCAGGAGGGGGGTGTATTTTAATATCATTGTCTTTGAGTTGTTTGATGACCAGATTGGAGATCAATTACCCTGATGTAGGAGCTGTCCTAATCACTTTTCTTGACAAATCAACACTTTTCGTTCTAAACATTTATAACCTAAACGTAGCATTTTCAGTGGTTGTCACTTCTATGGGTCTGGCCATTGAGAATTTGAGGACATGCTCCACAGAATCTGTTTCAAGTTTTATTTATTTTGTCCTAATAGTAATTATGGGTGATTTCTAATATCCATTCCTGTTTACAGAAGAAAAAAAAAAAAAAACTGGCAGATATTACAGGACATTTCCTTGGAGGATAATTTTCGTAGTGCTCACGTTGACCACTCCCCTCAAGGGGAAAAGGCAAATTTCTTAGTGCAATCTTTGAACCTGGTCCTACCAAACTCCTTGGAGACTCCTACTTATGTTGGTAGGGGGTATGTAATAATTGTGGCCTATATTTTAATTTCTTCAACCCTGTCATCTTTCTTGTTAGAAGTTACCATAACCCATTGGTCCTATTCGATTTTTACGCCAGAAGTGGCCATTACCAGCACCTGCCTCTTTACATATTGCCCCTATGGATCAGCGCAGGGGGCTGAAATGTCCAAAGTAATCCCAGAGGAGTTATTTGGAACCTTGTTTAGTCAGCAGAGTTGTTCCATCGAATGCTGCTTAAGCCCCGATTCTGAGCCCAGGGACGTGTTGATGGTGTATACTGAACTCTGTGCCTCTGTGAGTGATGCCTTTAGTGTTCCCATTAGAGATCACTCTGTCACCAGGGTTTCACAGTGGTTTGATCAGACATGTTCTAAAGCTCAATGTGATTTAAAGAAGGCCCTTAAACATAACTCTAGGGTTGGAGTGGAAGTGAGTTTTTTACGCACTCAGTATGAGAAGGCTGTCAAGGAAAGGAAAGAGTCTTTAAAGGATGAGGCTTGGGAACAATTAATGAGTGTATGCAATACTCATGATAGTGCAACGTTCTGGTGGGTTGTCAGTAGCCCTTTCTTAGGGTCAGAGGTCAGGCCTTCCTTTATTTCTGTGATTGAAGAAGAAAAATGGTTTGACCTCGTCTCTCAAATACATACTTTAAAGCAGGGGTCAGATTCTGCCTCCCAGTCTATTTTGCCAAAGGTGAACCTCTCTTTCTCTGTTTTGAAGTTGAAGTGGCCATCTAGAGGTTGGCTGGTAATAAGGCTCCAATTCCTGACGGAGTACCAATGGATCTCTTCTGATGGATACAAACTACCTGTGGATTCTTTATCTTATGAATTCACCCTTGTGCCAGCATCCGACGGAAAATCTTCTTCCCAGCTCTCCACGTCGACGAGGACATCACAATTGCACGGCTCCACGCGACTCCGTCTGACGTCACCGTGCCAATAAGGGGTCCTCGCCGGTGTGCTGACGTCAGTTCCCTTTTTTCCGTGCCTTCGACGCTAACGGTTTTCTCCTAGCTCTCGCTTCTGTTTGAGGGTTCATCTTGTTGCTCTTTGTAGAAGTCCGGTTTCAAGCCATGCAGAGAGTGCGGGTCGCATGTCAGTCACTGACCCTCATGACGATTGTTTGTTTTTGTTGCCTTAGTTCTGAGCATGAAGTCGAGGAGTGTGCGTCTTGCCAGAGCATGAATCCAAAGGCGTTAAAATAAAGGGAGGCCAAACTCTTTTTGGCCAAGGCGAAGAAGGGTCATAGGAGCCATCGTAGATCCTCTTCACGTGCTTCTTTGAAGAAGCATAAGAAACGGCGCCGTCATGGCTCTCTGCACCGTTTGGCTCCGAGCTGATGAAGATCGAGGTCTCCATCTCGTTGACGCCGTGCAACGTGGGAGGTGAGTCCAACGGTGACTTCTCAACCTCAGAGGCCTGAGGCTTCTCCGGCGCGTCCGTCTTTGAGGTCGTGGCACCTCAGGACAGTCCTCGATTTTTCACCTGCTGCTCAAGAGTCCGATGTTCAGCAAGCACAGGTGCAACAGGGAGACCAGCAGTATCCTGCCTTTCCGGCTCCGGGAGCGGATCAGGCGGCATTATTAAATGCCATGTTCTCTATATTCAATGCCATGGCCCCTGCTGGTGCACCGGCTGGTCCCACGGGTCCATTGGCATTTTCGTTGGGCTCCCCTGCTCCGTACAAGGCGGCGCCATTTGTGCCATTCTATCCGGCTCAGGGTACCAGACCGGCGCCGATGATATTGCCTCAAGGTCTTGTGGATCCCAATGCATCGCCTTCTAGATCCATGGCACCGATAGCATCACCCCGTCAGCCGGCGCCGATGGTGGATCCTCAAGCATCTTTGGTGCCATTATTATCCGTGCCGGCTCCGGATCCGAGTGATGGATTCATACGGAGTCAACCTTCCTCTCCTGTTCCATGTCAGGTGTTGAAGCCGGTGTCTTCGAATTCGGCGCATTCCATGTCGACGTCGAGGTTGGAGGGTCGATTGAGGTCCCGCAGGAAGGCCTTGTGTCTCTTGGAGGAGGAAGAGTATCAAAGGCAGTTGTTGGAGGAAGGAGAGATTGTCGAGCCTTTGGGAGAGTTTCAGGGTCTGGAGTCGGCCAGTGGGCTGGATACTTCCCCGGAATGGGACTTGTCTTCACCGGGGGGGGGGATTTACAGATGAGGTAGCTTCTTTTCACACAGTGATCATGAAGGCAGCGGACTTTTTAGAACTTCCATTGCCTGTTGCGGAAGTTACAACGAAAATTTTAACGGAGGTGCTGCATCCTTCTTCGGCTTCTGCGGACCCTTTGCTTCCTTTCAACGAGGCTCTTACAGAGCCCATATTAGAACTTTGGAGGAAGCCTGCTGTGAATAGAGCTGTGGCAAGGAGATACAGAGTGGCACCTGGTGATCCGGAGTTTTTATCACAACATCCTACCCCGGAGAGTTAGGTGGTCCAGGCCTCTTGCTCTACACGGTATACCCCGGGTTCCTACTCTGTTTCCATCTGACACGGACTCCAAGCGGATGGAGCAATCCGCAAAGAAGACTTTTTCGTCTTGCAGCATGGCTCTCAAGGCTGCAAATGCTACCTGTGCGCTGTGTAGATATCTCCACGCCCTCATGGATTCTTGCATGGTTCCTGACCTGCTGCAGGATGTCCAGAGACCATTTCGGGAACTCTTGTCTGAAGCGCAGGCTGCGGCGAAGCAAATAATTCAGTCTGGCCTGGACTCTACGGACTCAGTGGCCAGGGCAATGGGTAAATCTATTGCTACCAGGAGGCACGCTTGGTTGAGGTCCTCTGGGTTTTCTTCAGCTGTTCAGACCACCTTGCTGGATTTGCCATTTGATGGGGAAAAACTGTTTGGAGATAAGGCGGACTCTGCCCTAGAGCGTTTTAAAGATAGCCGGGCCACGGCGAAGTCTTTAGGATTGCAAGCCTCCTCTGCTACCCCTTTTAGGTCCTTTCGGAGGTTCAGGGGGTTTGGACGTGAGGCAGTTTATCGAGGGAGACCCCAGTCCTCAGTCCAGCAGCCTACGAGCCTCCCATATCGGTCCTTTAGAGGGGGGGGGGTTAGAACAAGAGGGGCAACCCAGCAGCACCCTACGTCATCCTCTTCCTCTGGAGGACAACAGCAAGGGAAGCAGCCCTAGTTTTCTCCCCTTTATCGACCATACTTCTCCTGTAGGGGGAAGATTACGTCTTTTTCTCCAAGAGTGGGAGTTAGTTACATCGGACTCGTGGGTTCTAAATATTGTGAGAAAAGGATACGCTCTCCCTTTTCAGGAGTTTCCTCCTCCTATCCCTCCCTGTCCCTCATTTTGCGCGGAAGATCATCTCCTGTTGTTACAGCAGGAGGTTCAGACCCTATTGTCAAAAGGTGCGGTGGAGTTGGTTCCAGAGCAGGAAAGGGGTCAGGGTTGTTATTCAAGATACTTCCTGATCCCCAAGAAGGATGGTCGTTTGAGACCGATCCTAGACCTGAGGATTTTGAATTTGTTCCTCAAACAGGAGAAATTCAAAATGCTGACTCTAGTGCAGGTACTTCTGGCGTTGAACAAAGAGGATTGGATGGTGTCTGTCGACTTGCAGGATGCGTATTTTCATATCCCTATACTCAAGTCGAACAGGAAGTATCTCCGGCTTGTGGTGGGGTCGCAACACTATGAGTTTGCGGTCCTTCCATTTGGTTTTATTTCGGCACCTCGAGTCTTCGCAAAGGTGATGGCAGTGGTGGCAACAAGTCTCAGAAGGGAAGGGATATCTGTATTCCCTTACCTGGACGATTGGTTGATCAATGTACCCAAATCTCACCTGGAGCCCTCTCAACGCCTCCTGTTCATAGGGGCAGTACTAGACACAACATTGAATCAAGCCTATCCTCCACCTTAGCGGATCTAGGATATTCAGGCGTTGATTCCAATGTTTCAAAACGGAGCGGTTGTTCCAGTCCTTAAGGTCTTACGCCTGCTCGGTCTGTTCGCTTCTTGCATTCTGTTGGTCACTCATGCACTTTGGCACATGAGGGCTCTCCAATGGTGCCTCCGCAGGCAGTGGTTTCAACACAAAGGGGATCTCTAAGAGTCGATCACGATCTCCAGAGACGCTGCAGCAGATTTACGATGGTGGACTGTGAACGGCAACCTTTCACAAGGAAGGCCGTTTTCACTGCTGCCGCTGGTGGCCACAGTCATGACGGATGCATCCACTGTAGGGTGGGGAGCTCATCTGGGGGACCTGGAGATCAAGGGCCGTTGGTCTCCAGTAGAACAGGCTTTTCATATCAATCTGTTGGAATTGCAGGGGATACGTTTGACCACACAGGAGAGCCAGTCAATTCAGGTTCTGACAGACAACACTACCGCGATGTGGTATATAAACCAGCAGGGAGGAGTAGGGTCGTATTTTCTCTGCAGGGAAGCTCTGCGTCTCTGGTCCAGGCTTCAGGACCATCGGATTTGCTTGTTAGCGAATCATCTGGCCGGAGTGCTCAACGTACGTGCGGACACTCTCAGTCAACATTTTTCGGCCGATCACGAGTGGCGTCTCCATCCGGATCTGGTTCAACACATCTTTCAGATGTGGGGTTCTCCAGTGATAGATCTGTTTGCCACTCGGGAGAACACGCACTGCCCGTCATTCTGCAGCCTCCAGTATCCGGTGCAAGGAGCTTTGGGGGGACGTGTTACGCATTCCCCCCCCCCCCCCCCCCCCCCCCCCCGATACCCTTGATTCCTTGGGTTCTGAGGAAGATTCGCCAAGATCAGGCTCAGGTTATTTTAATAGCCCCAGATTGGCCAAAAAGGGTGTGGTACACGGACCTTCTCCAACTCTTGCTGTGCCCTCTACTCTGTCTCCCTCTCAGGGCAGACCTCCTCTCGCAGTCACAGGGGCAGGTTCTACACCCCCACCTCCAGAGCCTGCACCTTCATGCCTGGAGATTGAACAGGGCAACCTGAGTTCCTTTTCTCTCCCACCAGATGTAGTGGATGTTATTTTATCGGCCAGACGGCACTCCACTAAGACCATTTATGCCGGTAGGATGGCAAAATTTGTGGCTTGGTGTGGAGAAAAGCAAATTGACCCTTTGAACGCCCACCTTTCTGTTATTTTATTATTTGCTTTGGACTTAGCAAAGAAGGGTTGTGCAGTGGCTACGGTTAAGGGTTATTTAGCTGCTTTGTCAGCCTTTCTTTGCCTCCCAGATCAGCCCTCACTGTTTAATTCACCTACTGTACTTAGGTTTCTTAAGGGTTTACTTAATAAGATTCCCCCCACTCCTTTTCATGTGCCTCAGTGGGACCTAAATCTTGTTTTGACCTTTTTAATGGGGTCACCTTTTGAGCCCATGCACTCTTGCCCGTTAAGGTTTTTAGTACTTAAGGCAGTTTTTCTTGTTGCCATAACCTCGGCTAAGCGAGTTAGTGAGCTCCAAGCTCTTTCTGTTAAACCCCCCCTTTACCTTGTTTTTCCCAGATAAAGTGGTGTTGAAAACCAGGGCGGCTTTCCTGCCAAAAGTTGTCACTCCTTTTCATATAGGGCAGACTATTACCCTTCCATCTTTCTACCCTCCTCCTCACCCCTCGAAGGAGGAAGAAAGGCTTCACCGGTTGGACCCTAAAAGGGCGCTTATTTTTTACATTGAAAGGACAAAGGACTTTCGCCTGGAAGATCAGCTTTTAGTGGGGTACGTTGTACAGAGGAAGGGCAGAGCAGTCCATAAAAGAACTATCTCCAGGTAGGTTATCCTTTGTATCAAGATCTGCTACTCGTTGGCGAAAAAGGTTCCCCCTGAGGGTATCAGAGGCCACTCCACTAGGGCTAAGTCTGCTCCTTTACCCTGGCAACGGGGGTTTCCGGTGGTCGATATTTGCAAGGCGGCAACTTGGGCGTCCCTCCATACCTTCGCAAAGCATTACTGCTTGGACTCTGAGGTTCGGAGGGACGGCCATTTTGCACGATCTGTGTTACAAGATTTCTTGGTGTAATCAGACAGGCACCCACCTCCAAGTGCGGTACTGCTTTGGGACCCTATTCATAAGGTGAGGAATCCACAGGTAGTTTGTATCCATCAGAAGAACAAGTTACTTACCTTTGGTAATGCTTTTTCTGGTGGATACAATAGCTCACAGTCTCACCCCCTCACCGTTGCCTGTATGATTGCACTTGGATATGTGGTTCTATAGATGTATGTATATATTGATATTTTTCCTGTATATATAAATGATGGTTTTGATTATGTTGCATCATGAAGGCTTTATGTATATATGTATTTATTGGAGTCATTGTGGAGTCGGTTCTCACCTGTTCGCCTCAAAGCACGTAAAAAATGGGTGAAACTGACATCAGCACGCCGGCGAGGACCTCTTATTGGCACAATGACTTCAGACAGAGTCGCGTAGAGCTGTGCAATTGTGGCGTCCTCGTCGACGTGGAGAGCTGGGAAGAAGATTTTCCGTCGGATGCTGGCGCAGGGTGAATTCATAAGGTGAGGTATCCAAAGGTAGCTATTGTATCCACCAGAAAAAGCGTTACTGAAGGTAAGTAACTTGTTCTTTAGGTCCAATTCTCTTATTTGGGCACCCTTGTTATCTAAGATATTAAATGCCGCTGTGATACTTGGCCTGCTAAGTTTGTGGGCATGGTCTATTATTGTTCCTGTTTTTAAAAAGGCTGATCGAGCTGACCAGAAATGTTAGAGGCCCATCTCCCTGATTGATAAAACTGTCAAAGTTCTGGGTCAGGTGATCCTGGAAAGGCTATCCTCATGGGCTAAAGAGAATAGCATCATATCCGACTCACAGCATCGGTTCAGATCTGGTCTTGGTACCATCAACCAGTCCCTGAACCTAAATTTAATAATGCCGAAGAACATAGTAGCCACAAAAGACAACCTATTTGTCCTTTTGGGGGGACCTACTTAGGGATATGTCAGCGTCTGTTTAGGATGGACGGCTGATGCTCAAGATCTTTCCCAATAACCTGTAGTGTCAGGCAGGGATGCATCCTGGCCCCTTTCTTGTTTGCCATGAACATCAATCACCTAGAGGCGTTATTAATTTAGAAGACATTTGATGTTCCCTGCACAGCTCATCATGCAATTCTAGTTCTGCTCAATGCAGACAATGCTGTCCTCATTTTGAGGCTGTCTGTGGGGTTGCAACTTTTACTAGACACCTTTTTAGAGTTTATGAATGATCTAGATCTTTCCATAAATCACATGAAATCGGATATAATGATAATTGGTGTTAAGTCTTCCACGGTACTGTGTATCACTCCACTTAACAACACTCCAATTGCTAAAACTCCACTCTGATTTCAAACACTTCTTCTTTTTTTTAAAGAAATGCAATTCAGTCAAGAAACCAAAGGTTAAATCTTAGTTTGTTAGGAAAACTTTATTTATTATTTCTATACTAACCAACCTTAAACTACACCAACAGTTATAGCTATACCTTACATTTCTAATTTATGCAACACCTACTGATCTTCAAGGCACATTGGGGATTTTTCTAAAGAGAAAAGATAGATTACCCCAGTTGCTTTTTTAGGTCACTTTAGTGGAAACTAATAAACTATTAATGTTTGTAATAGAGAACGTAATACTACCACCTGAATGGGGTACGTGAGAAAGTTGATGTGAGAGGGGAAAAAGGAAAATATTAATTTTGGGATTAGATATTTTATTGTGGCTTTCTCTGTGGGGCAGAAACGATTTCACCTACAGCGACTGTTGAGTCTGAAAATTGCTCAGGCCTATGTTTACTCAAAACCATCATCTCTTTTTCTGTAATTAATTTTGTACCAGACTGATTTTTTTAACATTTCCAATTTTCCTCCAATCCATGATTTTTATGCTGTTTTTTCAGGGCAGTTTTATTTGTTTAAGAAGGACTAATTTGGAGCAGAGCTTGTTTTGAGAGAAAAACTGGAAAGTTCACTTCTGGGCGAATTACATTTACCCTACCCTCTGGCACACTAACAGATAATCCCTCTTACAAAGTTGGAAGTCTTGTTTGTCCTTGGACCCAGTACAACTGCCTCTTACCCAGTAGGCATTCCATTCTCAGGGATGTGGAATTCCGAAAGCTCGCCCGGGACATATTGTTTGGGGTCAATGGCAACACGTTTTCATGTTTCTTTTGCCCTTGGGACAAGTAGACCCTAACCCCTGCAGCACAAACACTTTGACTGACAGTTTACAGAGAAGGGAACTGTGTGCAGTTGAGGTAATGTATGTTCATATGTTAATACTCTTCGAACTTGTATTTATCGTTCATTAATTCAAATCCTTCATTATTAGGATGAGCGCTGTAAATAAAGGTTTTAAGGTCACAGTGCACTACTGACAGTGATTCCAGTAAAAAATAAAATAGTGTACTCACAATATGAGGCTAAGTATAATGCTCCAAGAATGCTCTCTGATTAGATGCAAATGTTTGCAGCAGCTTATAAGCAAGAGTGATGATTCTTTGCTTTCAAAATAAAATGTTGAGGAAAATAAAAGTTTTGCTACTAGGAAATTTTAGGTGCTATTTCTTTGATTCGTCATCTAGTAAAATATATTGATGCATGCTAGTATTTCACAAAAAATATTCCTAGTGGAAAATCAGTGTAACCATTTTCAACAAGATTATGGGAAGCATGGAAATAAACAAGCACTGGCAAAGCCAACGATCTGTCATTTTTTTGTTTGTTTTGTGAGTATTTTTGTTTCGTCAGTCGTGTCTTCTTTTGACATGGCTTTTGTAACACTATATTCATGTGAGAGCTGCCAGGCCCACACCATTGTAACAAACACTGTCAAAAAGAAAAAAAAAAGCTTTTGGTCTCAAAGGCACACATTGCCACCAGTTGTGTAACAAAGGCTCCGCAGCCCCCCTACAGTGGGCTTCCCTCAGCATAGCACCTGCCCTGAGTGAGTCTGGAGCGAGGGGCCCCCCATGTTCTTTGCAGGGGGGCTCTCCAGTTTTATTACGCCACTGATTGATGCAGTGGTTCCTGGCACTGAACAAAACTACTTTGTGTGCCAATATGCTCCTTGTGGAAGAGCAGAATGTGATCACTCACAGTAAAGCCAGCTGATAGATAGAGAAATAGAAGTTTAATAAAATAAAATGTCTTTGACGCCAGACCTAATTAGGGACCCAATACCTAAAGAAAGTCACAAACGTGCACCCATGGTATATGTCTTTGAATTAGTGGCTTTTATGAATTCAAAGTAATTACAGAAGTACACAAGGAAATCATACTCCTAGAAAATATTTCTGAACTGTGTTTTAGCACAAGCAAATATGCATGTGTAGATTTGCTCATGTGAAAATCTATTGAGCTTTTACAAGTTCACTTTCCCTCCAACAACCTTTTTCCAAACCTTGGAAGAAATTCTACTTTTGCCCTTGTCAGGGGTAAATTTCCAACATTTCTAATTTTGGGAAAAGATTAGAGAAGAGCTGGTGAAAATCCTTAAAACATGGAACTTAGTAGGTTTGCAGACTCAAAGCCATTCCAGCCCTGGAACTATTGCTCACTTCTTCCCCCACCCCCAGCATGTAGATCTGTGAAAAAGTGATAAAATAAGGAAATTGCTGTAGTAGGGATTGAAATTGCAAGTATTCAAGCCCTGCTGTAGTAGTAGCCCTGACATAATTAGAGAGGCTATTATCAGAGCTCTTACTTAATGAGATTGCTGCCGTAATTTGTCGCCGCACTACATGGCACCAAAAGGACAAATAGATTTTTTTACAGGACAGGTAGTTTTAAGAAGCAATCGGGCCCATGGACAAGTAGATGTTCTATTAAATTCCACACCCTTGCACTCTACAGACACAAAAACTCCATATTTAGTATCTCTCTCTCTCTCTCTCTCTCTCTCTCTCGACACCTGCACTTGTGGCACACACCCCTCTCTATGTATTTATGCACTCTTCTTCCCCTCTCGGCATGCACATACCCCTTCTGCACAGTTCCTTTGGAGACTCTCAGCCCCTGCACAGTCACACACCGTTACATGGAAATGCACGGACACGCAGCCCCCAGGCTTCACCTGTACAAACATTCCCTCTGCATAGGCACCCTCACTCCTGCTCAGGCACCCCTGACGATATACTCACCACTGCAGAGAGACACATACTAATCATATTTACAGAAATATCTGCCTTTAGACACCACCTGCACAGATACACCCACCCCTCTGCAGCAGCATACACCTACCCAGACACAGACTGAAGGGGTTTGTCCTCTGTGCCTCAGTTGAAGAGCCAGATTTTAAGGGCCTTCCTGAACTGAGGTAACAATGGTGATTCCCTGAGGTGCAGGGGCAAGGTATGTTCCAGCTCTTTGCTGCGAGGTAGGCAAAGGATATTCGTCCAGCCAGGGTCTTCCGTATGCAGGGTACGGAGGCTAGAGCCTGTTGAGTGGATCGGAGAGGTCTCGTAGAGGAGTAGAATGTGATGCAGTGTTTGAGGTAGGTGGGTCCTAGATCGTGGAGGGCCTTGTATGCGTGGACAGGGAGTTTAAAGTTGATTCTTTTCTCGATCGGAAGTCAGTGGAGGTCTCTTATGTGATTGGTGATGTGTTCGCGGCGGGGAACATCCAGGATGAGTCTGGCGGAAGTGTTTTGTATGTGCTGTAGTTTCTTTAAGTTCTTCTAGGTAGTGCATGCGTAGAGGGCGTTGCCATAGTCAAGTCTGCCGGTAACCAGGGCATGGGTTACGGTTCTGCAGCAGTCCTTTGGGATCCATTTGTAGATCTTCTGAAGAAGTAGGAGTAGATCTTCTGAAGAAGTAGGAGTGTGTGAAAACAGGAGGTTGCAACTGAGTTGACTTGGCAGGTCATGGTGAGCGATTAATCCAGGATGATACCGAGGTTGCCTGCATGGTTTGTTGGGGTGGGGGATTGCCGAGGGTGGCAGGCTACCAGGAGTCATCCCACGCTGATGCGGAGGGTTCCAGGACGAGGATCTAGGTCTTGTCAGACTTGAGCTTGAGACAGCTGTCCTTCATCTAGGCGTGGAAGGCTTCTATCCCGTTGTGGGATTTTCGGTCAGTGAGCTGATCAGCTGGGTGTCGTCTGCAAAGGAGACGATGTTCCGCCCGTGGTTCCTGATGATGGATGTGAGCGGGGCCATGTTGATGTTGAATAGTGTAGGGCTCAGGGAGGAGCCCTGTGGAATTCCGCAGCTGATCTCCATAGGTTCTGTCAGGAGAGGCTGGAGTCTGACTCTCTGTGTTCTGCTGGACAGGAAGGAGAGTATCCATTGTAGGGCCTTTCCGCGGATGCCATCTGCGTGGAGCCTGGAGCAGAGGGTGTGGTGCGAATCCATGTCGAAGGCGGCCGATAGTCCCAGTAGGATGAGGGCTGCTGTATGGCTGCGGTCGGAGGTGAGCAGATGCCATCTGTGGCAATGAGCAGGTCTGTCTCTGTGCTGTGGTTGCTCCTGAAACCTGATTGGGAGATGTCCAGGATGTTGTTGTCCGCGATGTGCTAATGGAGCTGTGTGTAGATTGCCTTTTTGAATACCCTGGCTGGGAAAGGCAGCAGAGAGATGGGGCGGTAGTTCTTGAGGCCCAGCGGGTTGGTCGTGGGATACTTCAGGAGTGGGCAGATCTCGGCCTGCTTCCAGTTCTCGTGGGAGGTAGCTGTATCTATGGAACAGTTGAGGGTGTGGTGGAACTAGGGTGCGATGGAGGTATTGGCATTGTTGAAAATGTGGTGAGCACAGGGGTCCGAAGAGGCTGATCATGATGGAGTAGGTCTCGTCCATGGTGAAAGTGGTGCTGCGTTGCAGGATCTGTGATGGTTTGGAGGTTCGGAGCTTGGGGGTTGTTGGAGGACTCGGAGGGTCTTGGGGCCCGAAGCTGTTGTATATGTCTTTGATTTTTCGGTGGAGAAGCTGGCTAGTCTGTTGCAGAGGTCGTCTGATGGATGGATGGTTGCCATTTCCATTTGGGGATTGGCAAACTCTTTGACAACGGTGGGGAGCTCTTTGGTGTTGTGTGCGGTGGTGCTGATACAGTCCTGAAGGGTGGCTTTCCTGATGAATGTGATGAGGTGGTGGGATTTGAGGGCAGCTTTGAAGGCCTCGAAGTCATTTAAGGCCTTGCTGTTTCTCCATCTTTTCTCTAGCCGTCTGCTGGTGTGCCTGGAGTCCTGGAATGCAGGGGAGAACGTGCTGGCCTTCTCGAGGGGCTGTTTAGATGAGGTCTTTCGGAGAGGTGTTAGGGTGTTGGTGCATTCGGGGATCCATTGGCAGAAGTTCTTGCTGTGATATTGGCATCTGCGGTGAGGGGCAGCGGAAACTTGCTCAGGGTGTTGGTGAGCTGTTCCTCGTTAATCTGGTTCCATTTTCTGCTTGAGACTCGGAGTGTGCAGAGGTGGATGGTTGGTGTGGTGATAATAAAATCAGTGCAGTGGTGGTCAGTCCATTGAAGCCTGGAGGTGTTGTCAACAGTGCTGTTGTTGCTGGTGGAAAAGATGGTGTTGAGTGTGTGTCCAGCGATGTGTGTTCGCGAGGTGACCAGTTGCTTTAGTCCTATTGTGGTGAGGTTCTCGAGCGGGGAAGTGGTGTTGATGTTGTTGCAGTAGTCGATGTGGTATTTGATGTCCCCGAGGAGGAAAAAGTTCATGGAGGCGAGTGCGTGGGACGAATTGATATAGACGATGGAAATGCTGAAGGCTGGGAGATGCTGGGGGACCTGCAGATGAGGGTGCCGCAGAAGGTAGACTTGGGGGTGGTGTGGATCTGGAAATGGTGGGGCTCCATGAGGGGTGAGTGTTCTTCCGCATTGGTTGTCAGGTGCAGGATGGATTTGTTTTTGATGGCCAGGCCACAACCTTGGAGAGAAGGCCAGTCCTTGCGGAGCAGTTTGCAGTTGCAGGGGATGGCAATGGTGACGTCCGGTGCTGATGCTGCATTTGTCCATGTCTCGGTGAAAAAGGCGATGTCTGGGTGGGTCGAGTCTAGTAGGTCTCAGAGTTCTATGGTGTTTGTGGAGGGAGCGAATGTTGAGGAGGATGCAGCTAAGGCGCTCCGGGTTGCTGTTCGATGACTCAAAGGCGGGAGGGAGGGCTTGATGTATGGTGATGTCGTGGTGGCAGTAGAGGCCGGAGAATGGTCCATGGATGTCTCTGGATGATGCGAACTGGTAGGCAGTGGAGCGTCCTGTGTTCAGTGCATGGAGGGTCTCCGTGTTGTATCAAGGGATGGTTGGAGGACCAGGGTTCATGCCGCTGAGCGGGGTCCAGGCACCGACGAGCGCAGACGGGCTTGCCTTTGGTGTGCCTTCGGCGTGCCGGTGGCCACCATTATTGAAAGTGAGGGAGGGAGGCAGGAGCGTCCGGTTAGCTGGGAGGCGGGAGGGCAGTAAAGTGCTTCGCAGGGAGGAGAATGGGGCCTCAGGGGCAGCAGCAGGAGGGAAACTGAGCGCGGGGAAGAGTGAAAGGCTGAAAGGAAAGAGAAAGGGACAAGAAATAAAATAATAGAAAAAAGAAAATACAGGTGACGGTAAAAAAGTAAATGTTACAGCAAGATACTTACATACAGATGGCCACTAGACTGCCAGAGATGAGGTGCAGGTGGGAGCCTGCGGGTGGAGGTGGGCCTCAAACTGATGGCCAGACAGGCTCGGTTCGACCACAGCAGAGGCAGCAGCAACAGGATGAGCTGCACAGAGGACCGCAAGCAGATGCTGACCAGGAGGTTAGAGGAGTCGCCCTCTCAGTGACCAGTGGACGCCATTAGGAAGGGGAGGGAGGTGAGTGAGCGGAAACATGTTTCACAGGGAGGGCGGTGGGCTGCAGCATCAGGGAAACAGAGCCCGGGGAGAGTGAAAGTCCAGCAGTAAAGAGACAAGAAAGAAAAAGGTAAATGATAGAAAAAAGAAACATTAAGATGACAGAAAATAAGCAAAAGTAAAGGTGACAACAAGATATGTACACACAGTTGGCCACTAGACCACAAGGGATGAGGTGCAGGTGGGAGCCTGCAGATGGAGAAGGGCCAGTACCTGAGAGTCAGGGAGGCTCTCAGTTCGAGCGCAGCAGAAGCAGCAGCAGCAGTAACAGGTGGAGCTGCACAGAGGAGAGCGAGCAAATACCCGTGGTCAGATTCACTAACATCTGCAGCATGAGGAGCAATGAGAACCCTGTACATTTTCCTTGTGCATTTTGGGGGTTTAACGGGCCTGAGAATCAACTGGGGCAAATCTTGCATTTTTCCACTGCGGCGGGTCGAGCAGGCTCAGTGCAACTTTCTGAATGATGGCCGCCTCCCCTGGTCCTTTGGTACCTTTTTATATCTTGGGGTGAATGTTTTTCACTCATCTAGGGATTTTCTGGATTGCAATCATTGGAAAGCACTGTCTTCTGTACGTCACTCCATGCATTTCTGGATGCGTCCACCCCTGTCGGCTATGGGAAGAGCATCGATCACTAAAATGTTAGTCCTCCCACGTTTACTGTACTTCTTCGCAATCCTACCAGTGCGTCCACCTTTATCCTTCTTTGCTGCATCATGTGGTCTAATTTCAACCCTGAAATGGGGTCAGGCGAGGAAGAAAGCATCCCTATCCATCCTCAAATGTCCTGACGTGGAGTTGGGCCTAGGGGTCCCGATCTCGAGCTACACTTTGCCGCAGCACAGCTCCAGTGGCCCATGCAGTGGTTAACTGGTGCAGAGTCAGGGGAGGGTAATTTGATACGAGCCTTGCTAGGTGACCGGGATATATTGGAGTGGCTCTTCTCCCCAGACAAACTGGGCTGTACGTCCGGAATGATTCTGCGAGCAACCAAGCATAAGTGGACTCAATATATACACAATAGGCGTACACTGCACCCTTACCCACCTCAGCTACCCCTTTGGAGCCTACCAGTCCTAAATAGGTTATGGGACTCCCATGACCTGGCCCCATGGAGAGATGCAGAATTGTCATATTTAGGCGGGCCGTCCTACTTTCCTTCCAAGATCTGCAAGATCAGTATGGCATAGGGGCTCGCCTCTTTCTTTAGTATTCGGCCATCAGGGTGAGGATTGTGAGTACTTGTGGGAATGTTCGAACAACCGATACACCTAGGACTCCAATGTATATTGACTCATGGCATGGGCCGCAAGATGATTTCGACCCTATATACAGCAATACAGCATAGCAGGGGTGGCCCTCCGCCTCAGAGTAAGACACAGTGGGAGAATTCCTTATCCATGGCGCTTACTGACTATGGTCCTTGAACAAGTCCAACGAGTCTCCTGAAACGCACGTCTGAAATACACGCAATTTAATTATGTGCACCAAACATACCTTACACGTATCACTTTAACAGAATGTTTCGTGAGATGCTCCTGGATGCTCTGGGTGTAATCTAGACCGCGCATCTTTCATTCACATGGTATGTGACTTCCCCCAATTCAGCATGCCTGGACTCAGGTAATGGAGCTGATTTAAGCCATTATAGAAGTTCAGATTCCACCAACCCTGCTTCATTGCCTGTTGGGTATCATGCCACGCACAAAACATAATAAGGATTATTTAAAGTGTGTTGATTTAGCAACTGTTCTGTACAGGCGCCTGATCGCTACACAATGGAGGGCACCACACCCTCCTACAATGCATTGCTGGCTCTGGGCGACCCACAAATGGGCTTAAGCTGAGGCCTTGGCTCACGATCGTAGGTCCAGTGGGGGTACTACTTGTGTCACAACCTGTGACAGGTACATCCTTCAATTGCATCATAAACCAGTGGTTCCCAACCTTTTGACTTCCATGCCCCCCCCCTTTTATCAATACTGGTACCGGGGGACCCCCTCTGCATCATTATTGCAATCCGGTGACCCCGACCTGAGTCATTACTGAAAGCTGGATACCTAATCTTTTAATGTTACTGAGTTTTTTAAGTAGGCACGGACCCCTGAGGAGGCTTCGCGCACCCCAGGGGTCCCTGGATCACAGGTTGGGAACCACTGTCATAAACTACATCCCTCTGCCGATGACTGATTCCACATGAGGGTGGGGCCATGTATATCCCAGTTGCACTAGTCACAAGCCTCAGCCACAAATTCACATCCCGGCTGGGTGCTCGACCCCCTACCCTTGACTTACATGCTTCCACACCACATGGGCTCTATTCCATAATGAGAGCATTTGCTCAGTGACTAGAAATGACCCCCCCCCCCCATAAAAGATCTATACATGGATCATACCTCTTTACCCTTGTGGTTATATGGCTTTGTTTTATGATGTTTTTCCTTTGTTGGCTTGTCCTGGGCTCCTTTGGATGTCCAGAGGAACTATTTACCCAAGGTTGCCTCATACTGGCCAACCTAATTTCCCTCTGGGCTCCTGTTCAGCACTTGTTGCGGCATTAGCTGCAATTCTAGTTACTCAATCTACTGTGCTTCTTGTGTTTAACGATCTTTGCAAAAAAATGAGGAGCAAGGAAAGGACCGCAAAGTTCCAGAGCAGAGTAAGGAAGCCCAAGCCTGGGATATGAAAATCTGTCATCAGTGGCCCGCTTCAGTTACTGCTCCTTTTAATCTAGCGGACTGGAGGTTTGTGGTGGTCTATGTTTCCCGCCATGTAGCTTTTCAGGGGTTCTCAATCTGGTTTAGCTCTCGAAGGAAAGGCATGGGCAGGCTGCTGCCTCTGCATTCAATGGCAGCATAGTGCCTGTCCAGAGTACTCTCCAGATTGTCTTCAATAAATAGGAAGAATGGTTTCTCCTCTAGACAGGCTCATGATTTGCTTCTCCACTCCCACTCAGTCCCAACTCTCTGTATTTGCCTCTAAACCTTTCCTATGGTGATAGCATTTCATTCTGCCTTACTGAATGGCTGAGAGCGTCAGAGTGCCACAGCTGTACTGTTGCTTAACATTCTCTTAGTGTCTTTGTTTGTCGGACAAAATAGATATTAAGACGTCTTGCCCTGACAGAAACCAACATGTTATGGGTGGTACATATTTCACACCCCTGATACTTTTGAAGACATTAAGGTTTCTTTTTATCAGCAAGCAAACTGATATGTTTTCTTTCACCTTAGCTTTTGCAACCATCTTAACACATCTTATACAGGACAAGCTTCTTTGGTCCACGTACAACACATTATGGCCCATAAAACATAGTGCTAAAGAGAGCTGTGAGGCTCATTTAGCTGCAAACGGAGTGCTGCAAACCTTTTAGGTCAATGCTGTGACTCCGTCTCAGTCAAAGACTCATGTGGACGTAATGGTGACAAACAAAGCAACACTGCCAGTAGAAAAAAAACTCATGATGGTTTCATTTCAGATATTCATGAAGCCTCACCAAAGATAATGTTCCTGTTGTTTTAATATGTAGGGTTGGGGTCAGGCAGATACCTAATGAGCAAGCTAGGTTAGATCTGATTAGGGCACCTCATCAAAGGTTAGCTTCAGCCCATCCTGGCATCAGTGCTACAGCCTTATTTGCCAAAGAATGTGAAAAGTACATACAGCTATGTAACATTTGACAATTGATGAAGCATTGAACTGGTGTAAGACCAGCACCTACTCACCTCACAATATGCAAAAACACTTGTTTCTTAATCATGCTGGCCTATTGCCAAAAGTATTTCATTACAAGTAATTTTTGGCTGGGGTCGATTCATACACTAGACTCCTCTGAGTGTGCCCACAAAAGGATGTCACTGTGCAAGCTGTCATAAAATACTTCTAGTGCCTGGTAGCAATAGCAGCAGCTCTTACATTTCATTTAGAAAATGATCCTCTGTTCGCAGCTAAGGCATTTGTGAAAGCTATATCTGCTCCGAGTGCTGCCACTACTGTACTCAGACCCTCTCTGCCCAGAATTGAATGGTGTGGTTGAGCAAGCCAATGATGTTAGAGCAAGCTTTGAGTGCTAGGGTATTGGACTCAAAATTGCCACTGTACCACAATCTGTATAGGGTTCAGCAACTACTCAATAACTTGCCAAGAGGAATTAGGTGGCTAAACCCCTTAGCATATTTTCTTTGGTTTTCTGATATATGGAACTGGAAGAATAGTAGTGTCCTAATTCTTCTGACCCTGTTCCACAGATCGATTTATTGCCCATTCAAGAAGTTGGAGCGATACTCTCCACTAAAAAAGTCTCCGATACTGAAAATAAAGGTGGTTGACTGGTCGCTCAGCAAGGTGGGAGAGCTAGTTCAGGAACATATCACTGACCAGCAAGTCTTTTGACCTTTTGAACAGACAACCTCTCCCAGTTCTTGGGGATGAAGGAACACCTCCTGTAGTCTTGCCATTGCATCCTGGTACAAAATAAAACAGAAAAGTACTATGTGATGGTGAGCTGCCAACACCAGAGTGCCTCCAAATTAGGCTATTACATCCTTTCCCTATTCTGTAAACACCTGAAGGAAAGTACAGCCATGTTGAAATCATTAGCCCAGTTTACCAACTGATGAGCCTTCTGTGTCTCCGGCTCTACACCCTTATAAGGTGCTGATCCAGACATGATGCATGCATCATCTTCAACAAATGACCTTGCTGCAACCTTATCCATAATTGCCACTTTTGCAACTGCAGTCATATGTGCATCAGTGAAACAATCTACATCAGTTTAAATTATACCAGTAAATGAAAATGCACAATCTGGAAAGGAGCCTGACCCAGCTCCTGAAATATGAGCCATCTTTCTTCTTTCTCTCCTAGAAACATGAAAAAACATCTACTTCTGCAGTCGGCCCATGCTACAGATGGATTCTTACCTGTTGCTGTGGTTGTGACCATTGCCCTACATTTGGATCTTTACTCCAGTTTAATTTGCACTTTATAGCTTTCAATATTCATTATAATGTTGCTGATGCTGCATAGACATGTGGTTAAGGAATTGCTGCCATATTCTTCTTCTCACAGAGTTAAAAGGGACTTCCATGCTGATAGTATCTCTG
Source organism: Pleurodeles waltl (assembly GCF_031143425.1). Taxonomy (NCBI): domain Eukaryota; kingdom Metazoa; phylum Chordata; class Amphibia; order Caudata; family Salamandridae; genus Pleurodeles; species Pleurodeles waltl. The sequence continues at coordinate 937,700,705 of NC_090445.1, forward strand.
CATACCCTTTGCCTGATAGTGTTCTCTGGACAAAAGTGCCTTATCAGATTTTGGGCCTTACAGAAACAATTGATTTAATTTTTTTGTTTTTTTTGTTTAGAATTTCATTGTACGACATTGTGACTTCAGATCCGTTAGCAAATTCATGGGGCAATAATGGTGTTAAAAACTGATGACTGCCAGAAGCTGTTCTGATTTCATTACTATGACACCACTACATTCAATGACACATCTTGAAGTAATTATGCAATTTTACAGTGGGAGCGTTGCGGGATTCCTCCACTAAACAGTCCTAAAAGTTTTCAGAAAACATTTTCCTATTTTAATAGTCATAACAGATCAGACCAGTCTGCATTTTATTATTTCTAAGGACCTGAAAAGCTCAAAAAGAGTTTCTTGATCTGTAATAGGTTGATTTATTCACTACAGTTAGTTGATTCAGTTTTAAGACATGGTTACACATATTATAAAGAAAATATTAATGAAAATGGTGTTTGGCAAATTAAATTCTGTCAAAGCCATGTCACTGATCTCTCATTCAGATCATGCATAATCCCTAGGGAAATTCTATTTTTAAAATAAGACTATTCAAAAAATGACCTGCTTGAGTTTCACTTCTCTTTAAGATTTAAAACCCCCATCACTTGTGAAAATCTGTTTCATTCATGGTGCAGATTAGAAACGGAGAGAAAGCATTACTGATAATAAATTGAATGAGATAGTATAGAATGCAACTTGCAATATAACATTGTTTGGTTTAGTTTAGAGAGACATATGACCAACATTTACTGATACATGTATGTACTGGTTTCAGTCTAAAGGTATAGGTCCTCTTGCAATAGACCTGATAAGTCCCTTGGAACATCCCATATTCCCTTATGACTTTAACAACTTGCAGTATAGAAATCTGGTGCCAAAGATGGCTGTCACAATCTAGTTTGAATGTTGTGAACAAATTCACTCAAATCCATACCTTAAACTATTTTTGATATGTTTTTCTTTTAGGATCTGTTCCTTGAAAGAATAAAATATGTATAACTATTTTAGTATAAACAGTCATAAAACAAGAACAGGCATTCTCAGAGAGAGAAGTTGCAGAGAGAATTAGGGAAGCTGACAGGGACATATCACAAAACACTTTTAAAGTTATTGACAGTGGGTTTCATATTATTTCTGAGCATATCTATACTGTCATCTCTTCTGCTTAAACTTTTGCGAGAAGACAGGATGTTGCACCTGGCCCTCTTTGCAGGGTCACCTCCCGCTTTTTGACTGATGTTGCGGAATGCGATTTTGTTTGGCATTAAGATACTGTGCACTTTTTATCTTTTGCTATGCCTAAACCTTCCTTTTTAATACTTAACAGTAACCCTTAAGGTAGGCCAAGCAGGCTCCTAAGGCAGGGTACATTGTATTAAAAACACAGAACATGACCTGACATGGCCTAACTCATTTTGTATGGTTGCAAGGCCTGTCTTTCCCATTGACTAACACTGAGTTACTTTAGCACATTTAATAAGTGCTAACTTTAGATAGGGAGCGGATAGAAATATGCTGTTTACATCCAAATGCATTGCTATTTAAAATCCTTTTTAATGGTAAAGTTGAATTATAAGTTACAATTTTGAAAATGGCACTTTTAGAGAATTGGTATTTTCTTGTCCTAACCAACTGTGACTTCTGCCAGTGTCTGTGAATGGCCGTGCTGTTTGGGTTTGTCTATTATTTCCAGACAGTGACATAAAGGTGGGTTAGGTATAGGCAGGATAGGCCCTCCTGACAGCCTTGCCTACAGCACACACAAACAAGCCTGCCACCAGGCCTGCCTTGCTTTTTATCACCCCCCCCCCCAGACAGTTTGGAACCTAGACCAGTGGAAGGGAGGTTCCCTCATACAAAGGCTGACACTAGGTATAAATATAGGACCTTCAGAGCAACTCGTCAGAGCACTCCTGGACCTGCGGAACCTGGACCTGCTACTTGACGGACTGCCTTGCTGACTAAGAAGGAAGATTGGACCTGTTTGCCTTCATCCCAGGCCACAAGAAGTGACTGCAAAGGTCAGTTAGCTTACCTCCTGTTTGAGCTACAGGGACACAACTGACCAGCTATCCTGCTGCAACTGCACCTGCCTCTGGACCTGGCTGAGCCCTTCTGCTGGCTTCTGCTGGAGTCAGTCTTGATCCCCGAGAGGTGTCCCGAAGGTCCTGGACCCTTGGCTGGCTTCAGTGGAAGTTCCACCAGCAAGAAAAGGTGAAAGTCCTGAAGTTTGGGTTCCTTGTAACTGCAACAGGTTAATTCACACCAAAACTCTGATGCCGGTAATGACCGCCAATAGGGAGCTCCTTTGAACTTTGCTCCGTCAATGGTTCTTCATGGCAACTGGCAATACAAGACCAGCACTTTGCAATATAGCAGCAACAGCCCTCAACAACTGCAATTTTCAAGCTACAGCAGTAACCATCTGCTAGGCCTAACCGTCTTGTTGTGGTGGAGTTACCATTGTACATGACGCTCAACCTCCTTCTCGTGGCCTCCTCCAATGCAAATAGATCTCTTCATGTTGTACTTGAGAATGTAACTCTTGGGCAGGACCAACCTGGTCCTTGAATACGTGCTCCACTGCGGTTGGTTTGATCTTGTGTCTGTCCTCTGGTCTAGTGCAACCAGATTACCTTGAGTGGTGCTTTGTGCTTTTAGGGGCTACTTTCACTTAAAACTTTAAAATTTAAAATCTTTTAAAATTGAGTATCTTCAGTTCTACTGATTGGATTTTTGTCTTGCATTTTTAAAATAAAAATTTACTCTGTTTCTAAATTGGTTTGGGATTTTTCTTGTGTTGTGTTTTCTCCGTATTCCTGTTTGTGTGCTACATAGATACACATTGACTCTCAGTTAAATTTGAATTCTTTGTGCCATGTTACCAGAGGGTTAAGGACAGGGTAAAATAGCGACTGTTTACGGTCCAGCTTTACAAGGATTGTGGTTATTGCCTGAGTGGGGCTTCCATGCACCGTCAAGCAGTAGTCTAATTTCCTACAATGGGCATGCTAAAATGTGTGCACTGGCACATTTATGTTTGGCACTACAAGCATTCTAGGTGCATAAAGTTATTTAGTCATTGATAACTGATAAAGCTGACTTTTGTCTTTATAATCTTACTACAAGGTTGATAACGATTCCCAACAAAGAGGCTTCCTATTATATTCTCTCGATCAAAATAATGTAAAATGGTTTCACTGCATCCCTCAATCAATCAATCAATCAATCCATCGATAATTTTTTGTAAAGTGCGGCTACTCACCCATGAGGGTCTCAATCCCTCATATTGGAGTAGATATTTCACTGCTCTAGCGTAGTCCTGACCTCGTCTCACTGGCGTCTTCCAACAATGAGAGAACCCTCAGTTTTACTACTTTGTCCTACATTTCAGACAATCGAGACCAACACTCGACATTTTTCATGCACATCAGATGCTGGTAGTACCTGTCACACTTCCAGCTGGGCAACCTAGGTAAGGTATCTCTGGCACCACATATTTAAAGACAGTGATGTAGTTTTCATGTCTGCCCTGCACTGTGACTCCCAGAAGTCTTTAAAGCAGTGGGGCCTATGAGTAATAAAAAGTGCACCCGTTACTGTGGAAAGTAAATTTCATCGAAGTCTTCTCTTATCAATGTGAACAGTGCATTGGTTATGCACATGGATTTCAATTACTCCTGAATTTTACCTATACGCTGTGCTATTCTGTATCTCACAGGGTGCAAACTGCACACTGCATGCAGCTTTGCTTACACTAAAACCCTGTTATTGTTTAGTGCAGGTTATTTAGTTTAACGCCCAGGGCCCTAAGTGCAGGGCACAGCTATACGACTATTTTTATGCAACTCCACTTTCTAAAACACGCGCTTAAACAGGCAACCACTGCTCACTGTTCCGAGTTGTGTTGTCTGCTGCCATACAGTAACTCACCGAAATTCAGAATTAAATGCAGGCGCTTTAGAAAGTGGAATCACATAAAACAGGCACACAACTGTGGCCTGCCTGCACGAGTGTACGTGTTCAAAACAGGCCTGAGCATGTCATGAAACATTTTTGATAATCACATTTGAGTTTTATGGGCACTGCCTAAATTGATCACAAGTGTTGACTGCGTCACAATTTGAACGGAGTATTTATTTTGTCTTACAGACGAGTTCATGTTTTGATGCCAGTCTCTACGGCACCCGGATGAAAGCTTTTTTGACTAATGGACAAGAGCTGTTCCAACGAAACACATGGCACCGGGGATTTTGCAAAAAAGGGTGAGATGCTTAAACGTGATAAAAAACATAAATCGCCAGAATCATTTTCACCAGTGGATGTTAGCAGAGCCATTGAAGAAGCAATTTCTACTTCTGCGAGCACTTTGGACCTGAGTAGAAAAAAAATACATCATCTTAAAGAAGAAATACTCCAAGTTCCCAACATTAAAGTAAGTTTCAGGAAACTGTAAGGCTGGTAATGTCCTGTCGCAGCCCACATGCTTGTTGTTCAGTAACACAACTTTTTATTTGTTGCAGTTGGGCGCCTAAGCCTTGCTCAGTCCACCTTATGTTCATAAGCCTGAACAAAAAGATATAGTTTGAGTGAAGTTTACCATTTCTGTCTCTAGTCAACGGTCACCTTGAAGAGGAACGCTACATTGCCACAAAGAAGACATATTCTACTCTTCCAGCCCATGAGTACACTCCAGGCAGCCAAGATACAACCTAATACTATGAAGGCTTTGAGATAAAATCATTACCTTTTATTCACTGTTGAGTTTCAACTGTGCTGTTGAGGAACTTACATTATCTTTTTTCCAGTGGTACTGGCCTTACATATTGAAAATTAGGGATTATAGTAGAAGAAAACCTGCAACCTTAGTGAGCACAACACTTCAGGTTTCTTTTCTAGTGGCTTGTGTGGTGCAGCTAGAAATATGTGCAGGCACAGAAACAAGTGAAGGGAGACATGGCCCAGTGTCTGTGAATCCCCCCCCTCTTTATCCCCCTGCCTATCTGTCTCTGGTGGTAGTAGAGACTGGTTGGTTCATTTGGTCCCCCTCTCTGTCCTGTCTCTTCCTATTCTTCTTGTCCCATTGTGGAGATCAGAGAGGTTCAGCATGACCATCAGTCACCTATGTTGCCTGCCTATGCAAGCTTTCCTCGAACGTGTTCCCACTGGTTTCAACACTTGGTATTGGTCAATGCGAATGGCTGACCAACACCTTATATTGAATCCTAACAGAACAGAGTTCCTACTCATTCACCACTTTCCGTCTCTATTCCAGTTCAAAACTCACTCTGCTCTACAGATATCTTAAACTGCTCTCTCATCAATATTGAAAACTTCAAATCACTTGCGTCTATTTTGAAAATCAAATTAATCTTCATAAACACAATAGCAACATCACTGGAGTTGCTAATTTTCAACTTGGACTAATTTGGGGCTCAACTCTTCCTTCCCTAAATGGTCCTAAAAGTAGTAGTCCAAGCCATAGTACTTTCCAGTTTAGAATACAGGAATGAAATCCTTTCTGGTATCCTATAATACATTACACTTCCTTCAGAAGAACCTTCCTGTGTACAGTAGCAGATTTGATCTTAATGCCTGACCATCTAGACCACTTTACTAGTATATTTCTCTCTTACAGCTGGCTTTTTAATGAGGGCAAGTTTACATATACAAGCTGTGTACTTAGTGAATAATTGTTTGCACTCGATCCACTGGTTAAGAAATTGAAAATCTCAAAAGGTTCTCTCCAATTGCAGCACGATCTAACTCGAAATTCCTGTTTGCAGACGGAAACATACCTTGAACTAGTTTTTCTTTGCTGTACACCCACAATCTGAAAGTCTATTCCTCTTGCCACATACACCAGTTCCTCTCTTCCTGAATTCAAAGTGAAACTAAACAATTCCTTCTTAACATTGATTTCCTTTCTTCCTTCTGCTCACTGCTGGAACTCTTTTTTTATAAGTAGGATTCTCCTTAGATCAGTGGTTCCCAACCTTTTGACTTCTGTGGACCCCTACTTTATGATTACTGGAACCCGGGGACCCCCACTGACTCGTTCTTGGAGTCTGGGGACCCCCCACTAAGTCATTACTGAAAGCTGGGGACCTAATCTTTTAATATTTTGTAATTATCTAAGCAGTCGCGGACCCCCTGAGGAGGCTTCGCGGACCCCCAGGGGTCCCCAGACAACAGGTTGGGAACCACTGCCTTAGATTGCCTGATTACTCTCGGCAGAGGTGGCTGTCAATTGAAGTATCCTGCATCATTTTGTATATACCATTGACTGCTGTTACTTTGTTGTCTATACATGTTGTTGTTTGCTCTATTCTGTTACACAATGTAGTTTCTCACGTTGCATTGTTTATGCTCTGTACAGTGCACTATTTAAGTCACTCTGGTGATCTTGTTTTTCCCTCATCCGAAGCGGCAAAGCAGGCAATGCTGTGATATGTTCAGGAGTTAATGAGCAAATTTAATTGTATATAAGAAACGTAATTCTATGAGGTCACTTCTGAGGTTGTATTAAAAATACAAATAAAGTGAATTTCCGTCTTGTGAATTACGTCCTAGGCTTTTTCCTGGCCACCCAACCTGGTTTAAGCAATTACACATTTAGCATATGTAGTCTGACCTCTGCTGAACCGTTCAGTTCTTTAAATGTCTGCATCTTATTTTGATTGCTCATAATGACTTAACCATGAGTATTTTTTCAAAACCCTTGTATTTTAGAATGAGGGATGATATTTGTGGGCAGTGTTAGAAACTGGGATGGAGTTAATTATGTGCCAAGCCCAAGTGTAACTTTTAACTGTATACAAAAAACAGATGTTTCAAAGTAGCAGCGTGCAGTGTTTAAACATGAGTACTAAGCATTGTGCCATAGGCATTCTAAAAAAAACAGTCAACATTTTTACAAATCACTACCCTGAAACCCTTTGTTAGCCGTTTTTTGTGTTTTAAAATTGGGACGCACAAATAACGTTTCCTGAAACACTTAACTTAATTTGGGAAGATCCTGAATCATAGTTTTAAAATAAAGAACTGTTAAATTTGTTGGAGTCAGGTCACAGAGGATGAGATGATTTTTTTAATTTTATTTAAAGGTTGACAGTTTTTATGGACATTAAATTTTTCGGATGCATAAACAACTGCAACAGTCAAATATCTGTATCAAGGATGGAAGAATCAAGACAAGTAGTAAAAGTGAAGGGTAAAAGAGAAATTCGACTTTTGGTTTACATTTTCAAAGATTTATTTGTTATTTTATTAGTAATCAATGTCACATAAAAACAATCAACAATTAAGGTAAACATTCAGAACTTTAATTTAACTCATTAAGTGCTAAACCATCCCTCCAGCATCCCTCCCCTGGCGTGTTCTCTGGGTAGAACACTTTTTTAAAAAAAAACAATTTGGAGCAGTTTTCACCTAAGCTTAAATAAATTGTTTTCTAATGAAGAAATCCTGACCAAATGTGCGCCCTTTTTCTCAAATATTGGAGATTCTAAATTTACCCAACATTTTTGGGGAAAATGTACAATGCAAGAAAGTTACTGCAAGAACAGCAAAGAGATGGTTGGAGTGCATAAATTAATCTCAGTCGATGGCAATCGTTCACAGGCATTTCCTAATCCATCGTTCTTCCCCCACTATGTCACCTCATTATGGACCCAGCCATATGCAAATCAGTCTTGACCCTGCTCCAGTGGGAACAGTCCAACCTGAACTGCCAAGCCAGGTCCTTCCTAAACCAGAATACAAGCAGCCTGTGAAAGTTTCTCCCCGATAAAGGCTCATCAGACAGGTATAGTTGATTACAGAGGCATAGTGAGGACAGGATGCACATCTGGACATACAGCCCAAGTGATTGCCAGTGACTGAGATTAATTCAAGCATTCCATCCATCACCTTGTTTTTGTGTTTGCTGCCCTATGTGTGCTGGGTATGCCCAGAGGTGGGTCCCAGATTCACTGTGCCACTGGCTTAAAGCTAGCTAGCCAACCTGATCAGGGGTGATACCCTGAATCCGGTCGCAGGATGCTTGTTTCCGGTTCAGGGAAGACCTGGCTTGGCAGTTTAGACTGGACTGTTCCCATGCGGAGGAGGGTCACAACTTATTTGCATATGGCTAGGTCCAAACTGAGGTGGTATGGTGAGCAAAATAACAATGGACTAGGATATGTCCTGAGTGAATATCAGTGGCTTAGATTAATTAAACCATTCCATCCATCACTTTTTTGTATATGTTTATGTGCAGTAAAGTGTGTCATGGGTCTTTTTCAACAAGGGGCATAAATTAAAGGTTGGACGGATGAAGATTGCTCTTTTCCCAACCTTCATTAACAGGTGAAGTTGTGAAAACAAATTGACATATGTTTGCAATTTCCTAAGTGGTAGTCCATATTTCTTATTTTTGTAGTTCCTGGCTACTTCCAGTTTTTGGGGAAAAGAGGTGTATAACCTGTGGGTGAACCCAAAAGCGGTACATTTCTGAAAAGAATATACAAAGTCTGTAGATTTTGGACATGCCCAGAGTTGGGAGGGTTCCTGCTGACCCAGAACTCAGATACCACAGTAATAACAATTGGGAAGCTATTGTGATTTCTTTGACTGCAGTTTATATACATTGGGCCTCATTATGAGTTTGGCGGTCCCACCACAGTCCGCCAAACTCACGGGGTGAACGCCACCACCATAGCCGTGACGTTCCCCTCGAGCGTATTACAATGGTCCTGCCGGGCTGACTGGCGGTAACATTGTAATACGCATTCCCACCAGGCTGACTGGCAAGAGCAGTGTTAAGCTATTGGTCTCAGCTCCTTTAAGGGAGCCGAGGGCAAATATCTAAACACTCCAGCACCCTCAGAATGCGCACTGCCTGCAAAGCGGCGGTGGTGCAACCATCAACAGGAGTGTGGTGGCCCTCAGACCGCTACACTCGTAATCTGGCCCATACACTGGGGGTGTGTTTAGTTAACCTCTCATTCTGCCTGCATGCAGAAACACTGCTTGGTACATGGGGGTGATGACATTGGGCCCGGAGGACTGAGCTGTGCCCCTGGGCACTGATCAAACTAAGAAAACAGTTGAAGCCTTTCCCCTTTGAATGTTTTCAGTTTGCACGCATGGTGCACTGTACATCAATGAAATTAAAAAATATAAATCTTTAACTGGAAGGAAAGCTTTTTCCTTGCAGCCCAAGGTGACAGCATGAAAAAACAATCTCCGTTTAATGCCAGCATTTAGGAATTCCTGCCCATAGTGTAAGGTTCATATTCTCCACACTACACAGATATTGAGGGGGATGTGAATGTCATATGGCCTACACTTTACAAGTTAAGAAATAGAATCATGACATAACAAAATAGATGATGTAGATTAAGAATATTAGGGAAATAGAGAAATTTAAAGAGAAGAAGAAAAAGGAGAAGGGAACAATAGACTCACTTTTGAAGTAGATTTAGTTATAAAATTAGTCTCACTGAAAATAATTTGTAAAATATAATAAATAATGTACTAAGATGTGTTACAATGGGAAATTCATACTCATAAGATGTTCAGAGGTTTCAAAACCTCTTTCTGTTAAATAGAGTGATTACATACAGATCAGATGTAGATGACTAGGGTTAGTTACTATTTAAAAAATATATATTTCCTCTGATTTGCTTTTAAATGATAAAGGCATGAGCTCCTTCAGTTCCATGGTTTGAACAGGTAATCAGTCGATCGATATAAATAGGATAGATCAGAGACATCACTCCAACATGACATGATTTGCTGAAATGCAACAGCAACATGAATGCCACATATCTTATTGAATAATAACTGGTGTCTGTACCAACAAAAGAACCTAAAATGTATTAGGAAATGTAAGAGTTACTCTTAACTGAAGGATTTGGCAAATTTTCTATCTTAAGGCCCAGAAAATAAAAACATATACCTGTGGCTTGCATTTTCAGGCCTAACCAAAACATACACATTTTGTGCAGTAAAACAAAACAAGCAAAAAAGAATTGCTTTCTGTATTCATTGTGTTTCAGAAATACATAATTTGATGCATGATGACCCAATGTAGTTTTTGGATATAAAACAGTCCATTATGCATTGCAGAGCAAACACTCCATAAATGTATCAATAATGCACCAAATAGCTTAAAGTTTTAGAGATATTGCTCTGGGGTGAGCCAAAGTGCATCTTATGGATAGTTTGAAGGTTTGAACCATGGGTCTTCGAGCAGCTGTGCTCTTATGCTAGACTTAAAAACACCATAATTAAATCTATTTTCTATGATATTATCACAACTACTGAACATCATATGGAGTTTAACAAGTGTAAAGTTTATTATAATTTAAAACAATGTGTAATAGTGGTGGCTTAAGAGGGTTTATGGATCTATAGTTTATACCACACATCAATAGACAATTTCACAGATACGTAATTTTCCCTTTACCGTTTAACCTTGGATTTAATTCTAGAAGAGTAGTGCAGAAAAATATGTCTATACATTACTGAGGCTTTAGAATATCAAGACTCTATATTAAGTTGGAATTTTTAGAGACCGAATGTAAAAAAAGAAACATTACATTTTGTTCTAACATTTTTAAGTTGTTAATAGCGCAAATAGGTATTGCTGGATAAACTAAAGGAAGCCCGTAGGTCATGAAAAAGAACAAGGGTGTCATTAATGAATATCTGTGCTATACAAGATATGTCTTATTCTGCCTAGTCCTTCAAAAAAAAATCCAATACTTTACATTTGTAGTTAGGAATACTAAGGGAAAACTATGGCAATAAATATAAAAGAATGGGAACAAATTCCAATTTGATGTATTCAAACGTATAAAATAAGGTATAAGACAGTTTCACTGCTTAAACATCAGTGACTAATAAAGGGAATAGGGCAGCTTTGTTAGGTTGTAAACAAAAGTACGAATCAACATTTCCTTAAAGAAAATGCAGGCTTTAGGATATTTATGATTTTTCCAAATCTCTGCTGAAACCAAATAAACATGTTCAATTATTTCTATCAGCTGCCTGGTTGACATGAAGAAACATGGCAGTTAGTTAATGATGAAGTAAGGACACTTTTGGAATAACATTATTTAAAACCCTGGCACTGTCTCAGGATCCACTTTATTAGGTTGATATCTTGTGTTACGTTTTGCTGTTATAATTCATTAAAGGAACTGATGATTATTTTCAGGTTTTGTTAAAATTACCACAAAAAAAAAAGAACCTTAGCATATCCATTAGCTTAAAATTTTAAAAATGTTGAAAAATTGTAATTATTCTGAGATGATAAATCTGAACAGTGTAACATAAAATCAGTAGTGAAACTATTCAGTTCAGGAGCACTGGCTTTTTAGAAGAAAAAAATTGTATTTTTAAGCTCTTGTGAACAGCATTTGTTTATAATTTTCCAAAGTTCACTTGGATGCTCTGTTTAGGAATATTTTCAGAATCTTTATCAAGATCATTTTGTGCAGCATGAACATCTTTTGCATGCAGGTATTTATACGATTGCTCAAATACTTTAGAAATTCCCCTGTCCAAAAATATGTCTTTGTTATCTACACCATTAAGTGTGCTTTTTTCTGGCCTTAATGTAGTTGATCAGCTCTAGTTTTTTTTGAGCACCATAGTATTTGGGCTTGACTTTGGAAAGGATGTTATTGGCTTTCAACTTGGGTAACCTATTTGAATGTGGGATATAAATGTTAATGTGTATAAATGTTAGATGTAATTTTGTTCTTGGCAGTATAAGAGATTAAAACACTAATAACCCAGTTTTGAGTCACAGCTATGTGTCACAGAAGTGTTTAATAATGTTTATAATGGGCACATTTGTGAAAGCAGGTAATTCTTTAGTAAATGTAACATCTGTGAAGGTAATAATTGATTCTAAATCTCTTGTTAGATTGCCCAATAAAGTTATGATAAATTTACCACACCTGTACAGAGTTGGTGAAAAAAAAGAACAATAATCCTATGCAAAGTAGCTCATTTGCTGATTTTCCTTTTATTAGCAGATGTGGATTTACTGATGAGTATATTGTCAATTGTATGTAGAGAACCATGAGGGGATGACAACTGTATGCTCTGTTTCTCTGTGAGTCGTATGTGGCATTCATAAAGATTTCATGAGCTCAGTTAAAGGAGAACATGTATTTAGACTTTGTTTAGAAATTGATCCACCTGTGGGTTATAATTTCTAGCCACAGGTTCTCATTATTTCAGAGAGCTATTTCAGTATAACTTTCTTCCAAAAACTTGCCTTAATTGTTCTGGACCATAAATATTCAGGATAGTAAAATTATTTTCATAACAGAATAGAGCCCAATATAACCCATCTACCCTCATTGTCACTCAATTGATTAAAATAAAACCTAGGCATGTATCGACTTATGACATATAAAAGAACAACTCTACCTTTGCAGGGGACATCAGGTTAAAATAAAACATTACTCATCTATTGTTTGTTTTTTTAACTTCTGAAATACTGCTTTATTACAGGTGCAGGGCAAAGAAGTCTGTGGGCTAGATAAATGGGATAAAAGTTGTCTTAATGGATTGTCCAAACCCTTTGCATCCAATATACAGCATTAAGTTATACAACCTACAATAATCAAACTTAGGAGTGCGCTTCTCAATTGTGGTTATAAGATAAATGCAAGTAGAGGAAATAATTAAATTAAAAAGTTAGTGTAAACGTAATACACAGCAATAAAAGAGAATAGATTGAAAAAGAAATGGAAAAAGCTCATTTGTGTTTCATAAAAAGCAACAAGTAAAAAAGTAGCAAACAAGAGTAAATGAAGAATACATAAAGCAGCATTACAGAGACCAACAAGAAGTTCATCAAAAAGAATACCAGATTGAAGAGGCATGAAAGATACGTCATACTTGTTTATTACATCAAGGCAACAATTCCATGATCAATAATGTTGGAATGTATAATGCACCAAAGATAATGTCTTAACTTTTGCTAGAGCTGGCTTGAGGGTAAGTCCATCCCCTCCAATCAATAAGATTCTTCAAAAGAGAGAGTTTTCACATTAGTACACTGCTGAAAAACATACTGTGCAAGAGTGTATCATATGCCCATTTGTTTTATAATATCATGAAAATCCTTCCTTTCTTTAAAATGCATTCAGTAAACTTTAAACTCAACATGATAATGTTTTCAGCAAATCAACAGAAGCAATTCCTGAGAGACCAGCTAAGGAAGTAATGAAAGAATGTATGAAGGTAAGGAGGTTCTCACCTTTGGTACTTTCTGGAATATTAGTCAGATTATCACATGAATTTACATTTTCCATCTCTTCTGCCTGCATCTTTAGCATGCAACCTCTATTTTCAGTTTGGTGACCTGAGTAATAGAAAATCTTAAAAGTCACTAATTATTTAGCATCCACAATTTGCTTTTTTCACTGACACCCGTCTGTTGGCTATTTCTTGGAGCATTTTCTTAGTTACTTAGATGAAATACTTCAACCTTCAGCTTTTAAAATTTTATCCAACCCTGGATTGGATGTTATGGGAATGGAGGATTGATCTTAATTCTTGAGATTCAGTACCAAAGTTAATAGTATTGTCTTTAGATTTAGAAGGAATCGTACAGGGTACAGCAGTGTTTGTGTTGTGCTGAAACCTTTAGTTCTGTGCATAAAATAAGTTATTGAAAATAAACATAAACACTGTCATTTAGTGTAAGAGATCTCTTGGTGTATGATTAGATAGTCCCCAACTAGGCAGCCAGGACTGAGTACCACAAGTGGCTGGTAGTGAGGGGAAATATATAAGGTCTTTCTTAAAACAGCAGTTTATGGTACTTTAGACTTCTACTGCTTGGTAAAGTAGTTTCACACCCCATGTAATTAAGAACCCCGACAGACTGGGGCCCACTGGCTTTTTGTAGTTTTTTTAACCAAGTATAAAGGTAATTTTTTCTATCCCATTAGGCCTATTTTGACTGCTTTCAATTTTAATCAACATTTTATAAAAGCTGATTGTTAGTTCATGCTGTTTCCGTTCACAATATATTTAGGTACTATATTTTCTCATGTTTGCATGTGATTTTGGGCTCTTGTGGGGCATTTCTGAAAACTAAAGGCCCTAGAGAATCCAGGGTAATGTGGCTTGTGTGGACCCCAACACGCTTGATTACCCTGTGTTACAATGGGACATGTTTATCATTCATAAAGGAAAATGGGCTACATTGATGGAAAATGAATACATTTAACTCAGAATGAGGAGCAGGCTTAGGACCACTTCAGCGTGAAAGTCCATTCTGTGAATTTATTGTAATCATTTTTATAAAATATATATGGAATAAGATACCCGCAGCCATACATTATGAGGATATTGGAAGTGACAGAAGAGTTCTCTGACCATAGTGAGAAATAAGGCTGACGGCCAAGTTCCTTCATAATGTTAGGGAACTCTGAGGTGACTTGCAATCTCCTTATAATGTTTGGCTGGGTGTACTATGTCCTTATAATACATGGTCACACCATCACCTTTTCAACAAACCATTAAATCCTTGTTGTGTAGCTCTTTCATGTAAGAGAGAACAGGTTTGCAAACTCAAAAATAAAAATAGAATCATAGAATCTGTAGTGCAAAATTAAACACATAAACACCTGGTAGATAATTGTTGCAAAAAGATACTAGAAAAAGTTTCATACAATTCATTTTAAAAAACACAAAGTAGAAATGTATAAAAATATTCTAACTTTTCTAAATCCACTTTTGGAGTGGGGAAAAAAATAAACATGTTGCCATACATCTCCCCTTTCAGATTGTCATTGCACACCTAGCAAAACAAAGCATAAGAAAGAAAAGCAAGGTTTTGTTTTTACTGTTTAAACAGCTGCTTTAATGATGGTCCGTGACCTGACCTGCCTCTCACCTGGCCGTCACAAGTCAGCAATTATAAAGAAATTAGAGACAGACTTTTAATATAGGAATTGAAGAATCCCATGTATTATAAATATACATATTTTATGTACTATTCACTGAAGGTAGATAATTGTTTAGCAGATTTTCTATACTATACTATTGCTATCTTAGTTTCCAGTTTCTAGTACGGTAGTTCCACAAACACTGCAAACAATATAGAATTCATCTTTGATGGCATAATTTTTAGAAGCAATAGTGTCTGTTTCAACCTGCAACATACCTTACTATAAAAGCCCATAATATAGTTCATCATCCAATTACTCCCACCCACCATAAAACTAAAACACAGCTCCAGCGCAGCCTGTTCAACCGCCAGAGCCAGAAACCTGTGCTTTGTTATTCAAATACTCACCCACCCTGCCATTTTATCTGATCACTATTATGAAACAAAAACTATTTTGTTCTATCCTGCCCATAATAGCTCAACAGTCTTATTCATATGTCTCAAAATACATGAAATTTGGTAGAATGATATATTAATAGAATGCCTCGTGCTGGGGGTATAAACAACTTGCATATCATCCAGTAAATTCCAGCATAGTCCATTAATTTCTTTGGCTTGAAGTTGCCAAATGTCCACTTCATGTCAAGCAGCTGATGAATAAAATGGCAAGATAATTACATTTTCGGATGGATACAACTACCTGTGGATTCCTCACCTTATGAATTCTCCCAGTGTGCCAGCATTTGATGGAAAATCTTCTTCCCAGCTCTCCACGTCGACGAGGACGTCACAATTGCACGGCTCTACACGCGACTCCGTCTGACGTCACCATGGCAATAAGAGGTCCTCACTGGCGTGCGGACGTCAGTTCCCTTTTTTCCATGCCTTCGACGCTAATGGTTTTCTCCTACCTCTAGTTACTGTTTCAAAGGTGTCCTATTTGTCTCTAGTTACAATGTCTCCTCCTACGAGGTCGGGGTTTAAACCTTGTCGGGAGTGCGGGGGACGCATGTCGGTTACGGACCCTCACGATGACTGCCTTTGGTGCCTAAGTTCGGATCATGACGCAGAGGAGTGTGTGTCCTGCCAAAGCATGAATCCGAAGGCGCTGAAGGAGAAGCCAAACTCTTTCTGGCTAAGGCAAAGAAAGGGCACAGAAGTCATCGCAGACCATCTTCACATACTTCTTCGAAGAAGCATAAGAATCGGCGCCGACACGACTCTCTGTGTCATTCGGCTAGAGGTCATTCACGATCCAGGTCTCCATCTAGACGGCGCCGTGCGACATGGGAGGTTAGTCCAATGGTGACTCCACAGCCTCAAAGCCCTCAGGCTTCTCCCAACGCCATCGGTCTTCGAGGCGGTTGCACCCAAAGAGAGTCCTCGCTTTTTGCCTGGGGTGCAGGATTCTGATGCCCAGCTGGCGCAAGTGCCGCAGGAAGATCAGCTGTATCCTGCCTTCCCTGCTCCGGGAGCAGATCCGGCGGCATTTTTGAATGCCATATTCATCATGTTCAATGCTGTGGCCCCTGCTGGTGCACCGGCTGGTCCCACGGGTCCTTTGGCATTCTCATTGGGCTCTCCGGTCCCCTGTAAGTTGGTGCTGTTCATGCCTTTTGTCTGGCTGAGGGTGCCGGTCGGCGCCAAAGACATCGCCTTATAGGCCTGCGGCGCCGGTGATGTCGCCTCATACACAGTCGACGCCAATGACGGAGCCTCAGGTGTCGATGAATCCGGTCTGGATCGTAGTGTGTCTCCTTCTCCTGGTCCACGTCTATCGGTCCTGAAGCTGGTGTCGTCGAGGCTGAGATTGGAGGCCAGGTTGATGTCACTCAGAAGAGCACTGAGGCTCTTAGAAGAACAAGAGTACCAAAGACAGCTGCTAGAAGAAGGAGAGATTGCTGAGTCCTTAGAGGATTATCAGGGCCTAGACTCAGCCAGTGGGCTGGACACTTCCCGGTAGTGGGATCTTTTATCTACATGGGAGTTTACGGAGAAGCGGCCTCTTTCCATTCTGTGATCAGGAAGGTGGCAAATTTCTTGGACCTTCCGTTGTCGGCTGCGGAGGTTAAAACAAATATTTTGACTGAGGTCCTGCATCCTTCTTCGGCTTCAGCAGAACCCTTGCTTCCATTTAATGATGCTCTTACAGAGCCTATATTGGAGATTCGGAGGAAGCCTGTGTCATCGCCAGCTGTGAAGAGATCTTTTGCAAGACAGTATAGGGTGGCTCCGGGAGATCCGGGATTTTTGTCAAAGCATCCGACTCCGGAGAGTTTAGTAGTCCAGGCCTCATGTTTGGCACGTTCTGCACCAGGCTCCTTCCCTGTTATTACTTCAGACAGAGAGTCCAGGAGCCTGGAGCAGTCAGCCAAGAAGACTTTTTCATCCTGCAGTATGGCCCTGAAACGGCAAATGCTACTTGTGTGTTAGGGAGATATGTACACACCCTGATGGATGCGGCTAAAGCTGTAGTTACAGACTTACCGCAGGATATGCAGGGGCAGTTTGGTGAGCTCCTGTCAGATGCTCAAGCTGCGGCTAAGCAGATTATCCAGTTTGGTTTGGACTCCGTGGCCAGGGTGATGGGTACCTCATTCGCTACGAGGAGGCATGCATGGTTGAGGTCTTCTGGCTTTTCTACAGCTGTCCAGACCACTCTATTGGACCTGCCTTTCGACAGAGAAAAGCTGTTTGGAGCCAAAGCTGACTCTGCCTTAGAGCGCTTCAAGGACAATAGGGCCACAGTGAAGTCTTTGGGCCTGCAGGCTTTCACTACTACCCCTTTCAGGTCCTTTCGGAGGTTCAGGGCGTTTGGGCTTGGAGCCGTTTATATTGGGAGACCCCAGTCCACAGTCCAACAGCCTTCCAGCCTACCATATAGATCCTTTAGAGCGCGGGGAGGGTTCGGACAAGAGGGGCCACCCAGCAGCACCCTGCATCATCCTCATCCTCTGGGGGACAACAACAAGGGAAGCAGCCCTAGTTTTCTACCCATTTTGAGTCACACTTTTCCTGTAGGGGGAAGGTTATGTCTTTTTCTTGCGAGTGGGAGTTAGCCACATCAGACTCCTGGGTTCTAAATATTGTGAGGAAAGGATATGCCCTTCCTTTTCAGGAGTTTCCCCTCTCATCCATCCCTGTCCTTTGTTTTGTTCAGAAGCCCATCTCCTGTTGTTGCAGCAGGAGGTTCAAATCCTGTTATCAAAAGGTGCAGTGGAGTTGGTTCCAGAGCAGGAAAGGGTCAGGGTTGTAATTGGAGATATAACCTGAACCCCAAGAAGGATGGTCAGTTGAGACCTATCCTGGATCTGAGGATTTTGAATTGGTTCCTCAAGCAGGAGAAATTCAAGATGCTGACTCTTGCGCAGGTGCTTCTGGCGTTGAACAAAGAGGATTGGATTGTGTCTGTCGACTTGCAGGATGCTTACTTTCATATCCCTATTCTCAAGTCACACAGGAAGTATCTCTGGTTTGTGGTGGGGTCGCAACACTACCAGGTTGCGGTCCTTCCGTTTGGTCTTACTTCAGCACCTCGAGTCTTCACGAAGGTGATGGCAGTGGTTGTAGCAAGTCTCAGGAGGAATGGAATATCGGTATTCCCTTACCTGGATGATTGGTTGATCAAAGCCAAGTCTCCAGAGCTCGTGCTGCATCACTCGCAAATGACAACTCAGTTGTTGTTCAGTCTGGGCTTTTTTGATGAACGTACCCAAGTCTCACCTGGAGCCCTCCCAGTGCCTCCTGTTCATAGGAGCAGTACTGGATAAAACATTGATTCGGGTCTATCCTCCGCCCCAGCGGATTCATGACATTCAGGCGTTGATTCCAATGTTTCAAAATTGAGAGGTTGTGCCAGTCCTCAAGGCCCTGCGCCTGCTCGGTCTGCTTGCTTCTTGCATTCTGTTGGTCACTCATGCACGCTGGCACATGAGGGCTCTTCAGTGGTATCTCCGCAGGCAGTGGTTTTAACACAAAGGGGATCTCGAGGAGTCAATATCGATCTCCAGAGATGCTGCAGATCTACAATGGTGGGCTGTGGAGGGCAGCCTTTCCCAAAGAAGGCCATTTTCACTACCGCCTCCGGTGGCCACTGTCATAACGGATGCTTCCACTCTAGTGTGGGGAGCTCATCTGGGGGACCTGGAGTTCAAAAGTCTTTGGTCTCCAGTGGAACAGACTTTTCATATCAATCTGTTAGAATTGTGGGTGATACGTCTGGCTCTCAACGCCTTCCTCCCGTCCCTTCGCGGTCAGTCAGTTTAAGTCTTGACGGACAATACTACAGCGATGTGGTACATCAACAAGCAGGTAGGAGTGAGGTCGTACCTTCTCTGCAGAGAGGCTCTGCAGCTCTGGTTCTGGGCCCAGGACCATCAGATTTGCTCGGTAGCAAATCATCTGGCCGGAGTGCTCAACGTACGTGTGGACCGTCTCTGTCGGCATTTCTCTGCCGATCACGAGTGGTGTCTCCATACGGATCTGGTTCTTCATATCTTTCGGATATGGGGTTTTCCCGCAGATAGACCTATTTGCCACTCTGGAGAACGCGTACTGCCCGTCATTCTGCAGCCTCCAGTATCCAGTGTAAGGAGCTTTGGGGAATGCGTTTCAGATGTCTTGGTACGACCAGTTGCTTTACGCGTTTCCCCCATACCCTTAATTCCTCGGGTTCTGAGGAAGATTCGCCAAGATCGGGCTTAAGTCATTGTAATAGCTCCGGATTGGCAGAGAAGGGTGTGGTACACGGACCTTCTCCAACTGTGCCCTCTGCTCCGTCTTCCTCTCAGGGCAGACCTCCTCTCGCAGTCGCAGGGGCAGGTTCTACACCCCCACCTCCAGAGCCTGCACCTACATTCCTGGAGATTGAACGGGCAATCTGAGTGCTTTCTCTCTACCACCAGACGTAGTGGATGTTGTTTTATCGGCCCGACGACACTCCACTAAGACTGTTTTTGCCGTCAGGTGGGCAAAATTTGTGGCTTGGTGTGGAGAGAAACAAATTAATCCCTTGAGGGCCCATCTGTCTGATGTTCTGTTGTTTGCTTTAACGTTAGCACAGAAGGGTTGTGCAGTTGCGAGTGTCAAAGGCTATTTGTCGGCACTCTCAGCCTTTCTTTGCCTTCTAGATCAACCTTCCTTGTTCAAATTACCTATTGTTGTTAGGTTCTTGAAAGGTTTAACAAATAAATGTCCTCCCACTCCATTTCTTATGCCTCCGTGGGATTTAAATGTAGTGTTAACCTTTTTTAATGGGTTCACTGTTTGAACCCATGCATCCTTGTCCTTTAACAATATTGGTCTTTAAGACAGTTTTCCTTATAGCTATTACGTCTGCTAGGCGTTTGAGTGAGCTTCAGGCCCTTTGTGTCAAACCTCCCTTTACATCATTCTTTGCTGACAAAGTGGTGCTGAAAACCAGGGCAGCTTTCCTTCCTAAAGTTGTCACTCATTTCCGTATGGGGCAGTCTATTACCCTTTCATCTTTCTACCCTCCTCCTCATCCTTCAAAAGAGGAAGAAAGACTCCATTGCTTGGACCCCAGAAGGGCTCTCAGTTTCTATATTGAGAGAACAAAGGACTTTCGGTTGGATGACCAACTCTTGGTTGGATATGTAGGAAAGATGAAAGCAGAGCTGTCCATAAAGGAACCATATCCAGGTGGGTCATTCTTTGCATTAAGATCTGTTATTCGTTAGCAAAGAAAATTCCTCCTAAGGGTATTAGAGCTCATTCTACCAGGGCTAAGGCTGCCACTTCATCTTTGGCTAGGGGTGTGCTAGTGGTAGATATTTGTAAAGCGGCAACTTGGGCTTCTCTTCATACTTTTGCAAAGCACTACTGCTTGGATTCAGAGATCAGAAGGGATGGCCATTTTGCTCGTTCTGTGTTGCAGGATTTCTTGGTGTGACTATTCAGGCACCCACCTCCGAGTGCGGAACTGCTTTGGGACTCTATTCATAAGGTGAGGAATCCACAGGTAGTTGTATCCATCAGAAGAACAAGATACTTACCTTCTGTAACGCTTTTTCTGGTGGATACACTAGCTACCTGTGGATTCCTCACAGTCCCACCCGCCTCCCAGTTGCCTGTCTGGTCATACCAAGCCTTTTGTATTACAAGTGTATGTATGTTTTGATAAATTTTTATATGAATAATTGTTGTAATTGTGTTACATCAATATGGTTATATGTATGTATTTATTTGAGCCATCATGAGGTCGGTTTTCACCTGTTTGCCTTAAAGGCACATAAAAAAATGGGTGAAACTGACGTCAGTACGCCGGCGAGGATCTCTTATTGCCACGGTGACGTCAGAGGGAGTCGCATGCTGAGCCATGCAATTGTGACATCCTCGTCGACGTGGAGAGCTGGAAAGAAGATTTTCCGTCGAATGCTGGCGGATTGGGAGAATTCATAAGGTGAGGAATCCACAGGTAGCTAGTGTATCCACCAGAAAATGTGTTACCGAAGGTAAGTAACTTGTTCATTTTAGCTTGTCTGAAACTCTTCATTTTTTGGCTATGCATATGTGGATAGTCTCTTATGTACGTGCATCTTATTTTTTGAAGAAATAGCTTCCAGCTCATTCTTTCACCAAAAGTCAATTGAAGTCTTATCTGTATCTGAAATCCTGTAGCCATAGGGTCTGCACCTGTTTTTACTTATGAGCCAGGATACCCATCCCATTCCTTGAAATGAGAAAAATAACTCCACACTGACCAATTATGATAGTAAGGTATTTAACAAGCTTTGCTTTGTTTGCAGCACATTTTCTGTCCTTGCCATCTCCATTGATTACTAGTAAATTATAGCAAAATGCACTGTCTTATGAAATTACCCAAATACATTTGTGCTAGATTGCTTTGTTTCTGGCTATGGTATCCTATTCCTAATTCAGTTCTCAGACCTAATCTCCTTATTAAAGTCCCTCCCACCACAAGAGTGGGAGCCCAAGATTGCCACCATTGCATTAAATAAACATTCAATGTGCATGTTCAGGATTCTCTTGAAAAATAGATGCTGCTTTTACCATGCATCCTTTATCATGCAATGCCTTAACCACACCTATACCTTTACTACTTATGGCTTTACAACAAAATTATAAGTATTTATAAGGTAAGAGTGTGTGTGTATGTGTAAGGGCATAGAATGGTAAAGGGGTTGTTAAGGGTAAGGATGTTTTTAGGGTTTATAAGTGGGTAAGGGAATAAAGTGGTAAGGGTGTTTTCAGGGTTTAGGAGTGAGTAAGAGTATAGGGTCTTAAGATGACAAAAAAGGAGGAGGCACCAAAGGCAAATATTTATTTTTATAATAATTTTAAAAAGTGTGATGTTTGGGGGAACTCCACTCAATAAGAAATGGTTGTGTTGCTTCGTTATGTCATACAAGCCTTGAGAACCTTTCAAACTTTCTAATCTGTTTCCTGCTAGTGCTCACTCCACCAGCCACAGTCTTGCTCGCATATTTGCTTCTGAATCTGTAATAACCTCTGTTGACCCCACCCACTGGTATGGTGTGATGATGTATAAATTAGGTGCAACATCATTTTTGCATTTAGAAAACCCTCTCCTTGTAACTTGGAGAACACAGGTTTTAGAAGTTAGGCCAAAGTGTCTTGAGCACACTTCTTTTCTATCCTCAACAATACAAGTGTATCCAACAACTATTATACCTTAATTGTTTTTTCTTAGGCTAGATTTCTAAAGAGCTGTGTAATGTATGCCATCTAAATGACAACCTAAAATGAATTGTCTGGAAAATGACACTTTGCTTCTCAACCAAATTGCCTACACTTAGGACCTGATTGCGACTTTGGAGGTTGGACCGCCAGACCGCCAGACCGCCAAGACCACCATATTACGAAATATACAGGCAGGATCACCATCTGCCAAGCAAAAAAGGCAGACTGTCAGTGGAGCGGCGGCGGCGGCTTCTAACTAGGCGGTCCAACCTTCAGTGCTGCATCCAACCACCGAGCCTATTACAAACACACAGTTGCCGTGGCGGTCTCCTCAGGGCGGTCAGGCATTGGTGGTCAAACGCCACAGTACACATCCACCAAAGTAACAGATAAGTGCACATTGGACGAATTAAAAAACAACACAGCTGACATACATTGGCCAACTGGACACACCTGCAAAGCACACTATAAAACACACCTGCAAAGCACACTATAAAACACCCCCCTCCACAGAATACAATGCTTTGCATTTCCACTGCAAGACAAACCACACATCCTGTCGTCCATTTTTCATTATAAGGAAGCCCTTTTTTCCACCATCACATTGTACACCCTTCACACACTATCTGTTTTTCCCCGTATTCACTTGTCTTGTTTAGTTAGTCACTGTCACATCCTTTATTTTCAAGTTATGTCACGGTCCAAAAATCCTCATTTTTCAGAAGAGGAGTTGAAATTAATAGAGTTGTGCAACAATTGTTTGGAGCCCAAGGCCAGCACACTCTTCTCAGTAGGAAAATGGAAATGTGGGGAAGGATAGTTGACTTTGAGTGAATGCTGTAGTCACCACCCTGGTCACAAAGGAATACATCAGGAAGAGGTGGAACGGCTTCAGAGGCAAGGTGTGTTCCCTGGTCTCCAGGAACCAGTTGCAGACAAGGAAGACTGATGGTGGCCCTCCCAGTGCCCCATCAATACTCTTTCCCTGGGAAGAGAAGGTATTGACCATCCCGAGGGCTTGACAGGAATACCTGGGGGAGTGGAGTCTGGTAAGTCACAACACAAAAACTGTCACACAAAATGTAATGTCCTGCATGCTCACAGCTCAGCCTTTGCCACTGACTTGTTCATGTACTTCACCAACATTCAAAACCCAGAGTATCTAAGTGTTAACACTGTCAATCTGTATTGTTGTATCCAACATCACAGCTACCAAGGCACATTACATGCCATAAGTTGAAATGATGCTTGTAAGTCTTTCAGTTACACAACAAAAAATCATCCTGGGACTTATGGTATGTCCCGACATGTAAATGTATGCCCAAACACAAATGCAGCCCGCATAAAGATATGTAATACCCACAACTTGTCTAGTCTGTGTAGTAGGGAGAGTTACTCCCAGGAGGCCCTGTTTTTCTAACTCCAACCACCAGCACAGTGTTCACTTGTCCAAATACTCCTGTTAGTAAGGTCTCAATTGAAGTATATTCACTTGGGAGGATTCCATTTGTATAGGGATAGTGTGTGTAGTAGTGGAAGTGACTGGACTGCAACTCCCAGGAGGCCCTGTTTCAGTAACTGCAGACACCAGCCAAGCGGTCAGTTGTCCAAATACTTCTTTATTCAAATCTCTCAATTGAAGTGTTCTTATCTGGAAGGATACCATTTGTATAGTGTGCGTAGTAGGAGGAATGACATGACTGCAACTCCCAGGAGGCCCTGTTTCTCTATCTACACCCAACAGCACAGTGTTCACTTGCCCAAAGACACCTGTATGTCATCTCTCTAATGCTCTTCACTCACCTGGGAGTATACCATTTGCCACCAGTTAAAAAATAGAGGAAATGGGTGGTGACTCCACTGACCTCTGGTCAGCGTCTGTTGCCCTCCCCAGCTCCTCCTGCTGATGCTGCGCTGGATCGAACTAAGAGCCTGCCGACTCTCAGTTCGAGGCACTTCTCCACCCGCAGGCTTCTGCCTGCACCTTATCCCTGGTGGCCTAGTGGCCATCTGCAAGTATCTCCGGTTTCTCTCCTTACTCCTGCTTTTACTCCTGCCTTTACCTCTGTCTTTTAAGTAGGTTTTGTATTTTTCCCTTCTCTTCTGTTTCACTTGTCCCTCTCTCACCGGTGCCTAAGGCAAGCCTGTCCGCACCTGGACCTCGCCCAGCGCCGGGAACCCTGGAGGTAGGCCGTACCCTGACACCCTCCATTACGACACCAAGACCCTCCAACACCTGAACACCGGATGTCTCAGCACCTGATGCACTGCATCTCTTAGACCCATGGACCTTTTTCCTGCCGGAACTGCTACCTCAGCTTCAGCAACAACAAACAGCCAGAACACCCCACACCTGGAACGACAGATGTCCACCACTACCTCATCACCTGCCTGATTCTGAATATACGCTCCCTCCATAAGCACGCCACCGAACTATGGGACCTGATCGACTCTGCCTGTCAAGATATTGCATTCCTAACCGAGACCTGGACCAACCCCACCTCTGGACCAGACATAGCCATCTCAATCCCGGATGGCTACAACATCCTAAGGAAGGACCGGCCCTCCCGTCCGGGCGGAGGACTGGCCATAGTGACAAGTCCTCACTATGCATCACGGTCAACACGATGGAAAACTGCACCACAATGGAACACCTTCACTTCCTGATCCACGCCACTCACAACTCCTCCCTCTGCGGCACCCTGGTCTACAGACTGCCCGCCCCCGCCCAGCATTCATTGATGCCATTGTAGACATCCCCACCCCCCATGCCCTGGCACCCCAGACTACCTCCTCCTCAGCGACATGAACTTCCACCTCGAGGACATGCTGCAGGACACATTCTAGACCTCATCTTTACCTCAAGCAACCGGATTACCATCAAGAACATCTCCACCCCGGACTGGATAGACCACCACTGCCTACAGTTTGCCATCACCACACCCAACAGCCGCCTTTGCATTCCCAGGGCTCCCCACTGGAAATGGAACTAAATCACCATAGAACAACTCACCATGACCCTTGAAAAATCACCCCGCCTCCCACTGGCGACGTCAACACTGCAGCACGCAACCTCAAATCCTGGATCACCGAATGCGCCGACACGTTAGCCCTCCTCCGATCAACGTCGGTCAAGCGCATCCCAAAAAAAGCCACTGGTTCACCACTGAACTCCAAGAATCCAAGCACACCTGCATGTGTCTAGAGAAGAAATGGAGAAACAGCAAAACCAGCCTAGACCTCGCCTCCTTCAGAGCCTCCACTGCCACCCACCACCAACGCATCAAGAACGCAAAAAAAGCTGCACTCCGTGAACGCATCAACACCTGCCCACGCAACACAAGAGAACTCTTAACGGTAATCAACAAAATCACCAATCCCTTCTCTGAAACCACCAACATCCCCCCATTGCAAGACCTCTGCAACAAATTGGCCACTTTCTTCCATCTCAAGATTAAGGACATTTGTGACAGTTTCCTCCTGGAGAACCCACCCAGCATCAGGACCTATGACCGAGCCAGCCCCCCAGGGCCCACCCAAATCATCCACAGCTGGCCCACTCTCACTACAGAAGAGACTGAAAGCATCATGAACATCACTTACTCTGCAGCTCCCACAAACCCCTGTCCTCACCACATCTACAACAGAGCCAGCGCATCCATCGCCCGAGCTGCACAAGACGCTAAACTGCTCTGTCAACACAGCCACCTTCCCTGAAGATTGGAAACACGCTGAAGTCTGCCCCCTCCTGAAGAAACCCACGGCCGACCCATCAGGGCTAAAGGATTTCCGGCCTATCTCTCTATTACCCTACCCAGACAAAGTACTGGAAAAAGCTATCAACTCACAGTTGTGACAATTCATCGAAGACAACAACTCGCTGGACACCTCTCAGTCTGGCTTCCGCAGCAACCACAGCATGGAGACAGCTCTTCAAGCAGCCACCGATGACATCTGCACACTCCGTGGCCACACCGCAGCACTCATACTACTTGACCTCTCAGCAGCCTTCAACATGGTCTCCCACAGCACCTTATGCACCAGAGTCCATGACGCAGGAATCCACGAAAAGCCCTGCAATGGATTCACTCCTTCCTCTCCGGAAGAACACAGAAAGCCAGGCTCCCATCCTTCAAATCCAAACCAACAGAAGTCAGCTGCGGAGTCCCTCAGGGATTCTCCCTGAGCCCAGCGTTTTTAAACATCTACATGGCCCCACTTGCAGCCATCATCCGAGGCCGCGGATTGACCATCATGTCATATGCTGATGACACACAACTGAAGACCCAGACAAAGCTAAGAAGGACTTCCACACAGGAATGGAAGCCGTCCCCACTTGGATGAGAGAGAGCTGCTTCATGCTCATCTCAGACAAGATCGAACTCATCATCTTCGGTAAATCCACCTCAGCCTGGTATAACTCCTAGTAGCCATCATCGCTCAACGCCCCACCTTCTCCGACTGACCACTCCTGCAAACTAGGAATCATAGTCGACTCTTCCTTATCAATGACCTGACAGGCAAACGCAGTCACCTCTTCCTGCTGGCACACCCTCCGCCAACTCCGCAAAATCTTCAAATGGATCCCGGTCGACTGCCGCAAGACAGTCACCCACGCCTTAGTCACAAGCAACCTTGACTACGGCAACGCACTCTACGCCGGCACCTCAACAAAGAATGCCAGGAAACTACTACTCATCAAAAACGCCACCACCAGACTCATCCTAAACCTCCTGTGCCAGGAACATATCTCCCAACACCTGAGGACCCTACATTGGTTCCCAGTGGAGAGGCAAATCACCTTCAAACTACTCACCCACACCTACTAGGCCTTTCACAACATCGGACCAGCCTACCTGAATCATTGTATTTCTTTCCATAACCCTGCCAGACCCCTCTGCTCTGCCCAGCAGGTACTAGCCACCATCCCACACATATACGGAAAACCACCACCAGAGGAAGGTCTTTCTCCTACCTAGCAGCTGGGAGCTGGAACTGCCTACCCATGCACCTTAGACAAAGCCCATCACTAACTATCTTTAGGAAGATCCTCAAGACATGGCTCTTCGAATGAGGCCCAGACCCTCCCCCAGCGCCTGGAGTCCCTCACGGGTGAGTAGTTGTACTTTACAGAAACTGATTGATTGATTGACCTGACTGCAAAGCCCAATTGTCCCTCTTTTTGTAAATCCAACCACAAGTCCAGTGTTCACTTGCCCAAAGACACCTGTTTAACTCTGAAATGCTGTTTATTCACCTAGGAGGATACTGGTAGTCAAGTGTGTGAAGTAGAGGGAGTGACCTGACAACAAATCCCAGGAGGCCCAGTTTTTGTAACTCCAACCACCAGCCCGTGTTTACTTGCCCAAATGCTCTTGTCTGTCAACTCTGTTTAAGTGTACTCAGTCTAGGAGTGATCAAGATAAAGATTATACTCAAATCAGAGATGTCTTTCTAACTAGCTCTTGACTTACTAACACAAGATGGAACTATTAAGGCTAGGAATGACACCTTACCCAAGCAAGTATTCCTAAGACCTCAAGATGCATCACCAGATTGATATCGGTAGCAGACCCATTGACATAGCACTGTGTACATGATGACTCCGTCACATATACAACAAAGGTCTGGGTTATCTGCATCCCACTCAACTAGGTGTCCAGATGGTCAAAGCCATATCTTGCCTCTTCACTGTGTTGCCTGCACTGGTGGTAAAATGTAATTTTCATGCCATCTTCCAAAGTGCACATGATCTGTACATCTCATTGGCTGCTTGAGTCAAATTGGGTTGGCATGCTTAACACCTCATGTCAAATCACCCTATACCATGGTTACTTGGCACAGTTGGGTTACTTAACTTTGTCCAAGGTCTCTGCTCACTGTAACACACAACAGTTGGCTGTATATGTTGCAATTCAACCAGTAACAATATATGTTCTTCATCAACAGGTCGGGTTGCTGCTGGTCACACAGAGGCCATGGAACAGACTACCACTACCCTCTGGATAAGGCCCTCTGTGTCAATGACCCGCCTGACCCTATGGAAGTGGAGTACGGTTCTGGCCCATATGGGCAACCTGGTCAGACAGCAACATTGAATCTCACTTTGGCCGCAATGTCACCTCCCACCCCTCTTCCATCAATTCATCACAGGAAACCATTTGCCCCCCCACCCCCAACCTGTGTCCCTAGCACAGTGTCCACCATTGTGTTCCTCCACCCACCACTCCTGGATCCTGAGGTGCAGCGCAACACTTCGGACAAGAGTGTCTGGGAAAAAGTTGGAGAGAGTGCCCTGTGGCAAGGGCACAGGCCTGTGGGAGTAGGGTGCATCGGAGGGATGCTCTGGGCCAGCGGGGTGATGCCGCTGGGGCTGCTCTTGGCCAGGACACCATCAGCCACGTCTTGGAGGTCTGTCAGGAATCCCAAGGCGTGATGGACCACATGTTGACCAAACTCTGTGGAAATCAAGCAGCTACAGAGGGACATGTATAGGTACATGCATGAACAGATGGAGACCCACAATTCCAACATGGCCTCCTGTAGGAAGTTGGCTCTATATACACTATTTCAAAGTAAGAAATAGTGTGCACAGACTCCAAGGGTTCCCCTTAGAGGTAAGATAGTGGCAAAAAGAGATATTTCTAATGCTCTATTTTGTGGTAGTGTGGTCGAGCAATAGGCTTATCAGAGGGTAGTGTTAAGCATTTGTTGTACACACACAGGCAATAAATGAGGAACACACACTCAAAGACTTACTCCAGGACAATAGGTTTTTATATTGAAAAATATAGTTTCTTAGTTTGTTTTAAGAACCACAGGTTCAGGATTTACAAGTAATACTTCAAATGAAAGGTATTTCACTCAGGTATTGTAGGAACTTTGAATAATCACAATATAATGTACAGTTTTGACAAAAATGGCAATAAGCTATTTTAAAAGTGGTCACAGTGCAAAAATCAACAGTTCCTGGGGGAGGTAAGTAAATGTTATGTTCACAGGTAAGTAAAACACTTACAGGGTTCAACTTTGGGCCCACAGTAGCCCACCGTTGGGGGCTCAAGGCAACCCCAAAGTTACCACACCAGCAGCTCAGGGCCGGTCAGGTGCAGAGGTCAAAGAGGTGCCCAAAACACATAGGCTTCAATGGAGAACAGGGGTGCCCCGGTTCCAGTCTGCCAGCAGGTAAGTACCCGCGTCCTCTGGGGCAGACCATGGGGGTTTTGTAGGGCACCGGGGGGGAGACAAGCAGGCACAAAAAGTACACCCTCAGCGGCACAGGGGCGGCCGGGTGCAGAGTGCAAACAGGCGTCTGGTTTTGTATTGAAAGCAATGGGGAGACCCGGGAGTCTCTTCAATGATGCAGGCAGGCACGAGGGGGCTCCTCGGGGTAGCCACCACCTGGGCTAGGCAGAGGGTCGACTGGGGGTCGCTCCTGCACTGGAGTTCGGTTCCTTCAGGACCTGGGGGCTGCAGGTGCAGTGTTGGTTCCAGGCATGAGGTCCCTTGTTATAGGCAGTCGCGGTCAGAGGAGCCTCTGGATTTCCTCTGCAGGCGTCGCTGCGGGGGCTCAGGGGGTTCGTCTCTGGCTACTCACGGGGAGTCCTCCCTGTAGCGTTGGTTTTCCACAGGTCGAGCCAGGGGCGTCGGGTGCAGAGGGGAAGTCTCACGCTTCCGGCGGGAAACGTGAAGTCTTCAAAGTCGTTTCTTTGTTGCAAGAAAGTTGCAGATTGTTGAACAGGGCCGCTGTTCACTGGAGTTTCTTGGTCCTTGGTTGCAGGGCTGTCCTCTGAGGCTTCAGAGGTCGCTGGTCCCTGTTGGATGCGTCGCTGTTGCAGTTTTCTTTGAAGTTGGGAGACAGGCCGGTAGGGCTGGGGCCAAAGCAGTTGTTGTCTCCGTCTTCACTGCAGGGCTTCAGGTCAGCAGTCCTTCTTCGTGTTAAGGTTGCTGGAATCTAGTTTCCTAGGTTCTGCGTGACCCTAAATACTGAATTTAGGGGGGTGTTTAGGTCTGGGAGGGCAGTAGCCAATGGCTACTGTCCTTGAGGGTGGCTACACCCTCTTTGTGCCTCCTCCCTGTGGGGAGAGGGGCACATCCCTAATTCTATTGGGGGAATCCTCCTTCCACTAAATGGAGGATTTCTAAAAGTAAGAGTCACCTCAGCTCAGGACACCTTAGGGGCTGTCCTGACTGGTGGGTGACTCCTCCTTGTTTTTCTAATTATCTCCTCCAGCCTTGCCGCCAAACGTGGGGGCAGGGGCCGGAGGGGTGGGCATCTTCACTAGCTGGGATGCCCTGTGGTGCTGTAACAAAGGGGGTGAGCCTTTGAGGCTCATCGCCAGGTGTTACAGTCCCTGCAGGGGGAGGTGAGAAGCACCTCCACCCAGTACAGGCTTTGTGCCTGGCCACAGAGTGACAAAGGCACTTTCCCTATGTGGCCAGCAACCTGTCTGTTGTGTGGCAGGCTGGCAAAAACTAGTCAGCCTACACTGGGAGTCGGGTATGTTTTCAGGGGGCATCTCTAAGATGCCCTCCGGGTGCATTTTACAATAAATTGCATGCTGGCATCAGTGTGCATTTATTGTGCTGAGAAGTTTGATACCAAACTTCCAGGTTTCAGTGTAGCCATTATGGTGCTGTGGAGTTCGTGTTTGACAGACTCCCAGACCATATACTCTTATGGATACCCTGCACTTATAATGTCTAAGGTTTGGCTTAGACACTGTAGGGGCATAGTGCTCATGCACCTATGTCCTTACCTGTGGTATAGTGCACCCTGCCTTAGGGCTGTAAGGCCTGCTAGAGGGGTGACTTACCTATGCTAGAGGCAGTGTGAGGTTGGCATGGCACTCTGTGGGGAGTGCCATGTCGACTTAGTCATTTTCTCCCCACCAGCACACACAAGCTGTGAAGCAGTGTACATGTGCTGGGTGAGGGGTCCCTAGGGTGGCATAAGACATGCTGCAGCCCTTAGAAACCTTCTCTGGTATCAGGGCCCTTGGTACCAGTTACAAGGGACTTACCTGAGTGCCAGGGTTGTGCCAATTATGGAGACAAAGGTACAGTTTAGGGAACGAACACTGGTGCTGGGGCCTGGTTAGCAGGGTCCCAGCACACTTTCAAATCATAACTTAGTTTCAGCAAAGGCAAAAAGCCAGGGGGTAACCATGCCAAGGAGGCATTTCCTTACACCTCCTTAATAGATGTGTTGAGGGACATACATACCACCCTGAGAAGGGCTTTTCAAAACCAGTCTACCCCTTCCTTTGGCTAATTAACAGCAGGCCCATCAACATCGATGCCAGCCACAGAAAGCGAGGCCATGCGAGAAGAAGAACCAGCCACAGACACCCCTGCCTCTGTAGCAGCACCCCCCACAACTGGGGACATCCAGCAAAGAATCCAGGCGGTACGGATAACAAGACACCCACTACTACCAGCAATTACCCATCACTGATTCTCTGTCTGCTGATTTTGCTTTCATACTGAGCCATGTAGATATGTCAGACTAGGTGAACCATACGATGATGATCTAAAGTACTTGTTTAACATGGGCTATGTTTCATGTACACAGTTTCCAGCACAGGAATACAAACATCCCACACAAACGCATACATTCAAGTGTGGTCAAACTGAAACATGCATTACAGTGTGCAGCACATAGACTGTCAACATGTCTGAACTATTGAAAACTTAAATTATTGTCTCATACTGAGTAAATGAACGTATTTACAGGTACAGACTTCCAGACCACAAAAAGAAGGGATGGATTTGTCACACATTGTCTGGTGGAATAAGCAAACATTGAAGTGGTTGATGTCATCAACTTGAGCCTTATCACATGCCACACGAAAATACCCCATCATCACATTATCCAAAATTCATACAGGTGGCAGTGCAACAGTTCTTGATCACAGGGCCGTTATAATCTATTTGCTTATGCATTAGGTGGTAAGACACAAACACGTCAGGCACTGTGGCCTACAATGATGAAATACATCAACAGGAATATACAGGTCATGCAAAATTGATTTTAGCCAATATCATTGGAAAATAACTTGGTCCTAAGCTAGAACTACATATTTTACGAACACATGATGCACCAGGCCCAACACAGGACACGAAACAGTCCAGTCGGCACTTCTGAACTTCCATTCAAACACTGTGCAAGCTGTCTTGGCACAGGTCTCATACACTAGCTGTTTGGAAAACAAGAAGCACACATTCTCACAACTACAGGTCATTGTATAGTCACGGTTATGGCATCACATGACATACACTCATGAGAAGTAGCTATGGATGAGATCTTCTTGAAAGTCAGTTCTTTCCTTTTCAGGATTGTCACCCGGCACTGATGGTTCCCCTCCTTTGGGATGTTCATGATATTCTTCAGCAGGGCAATGTTGGAGTGAATGCAGCAGCCACAGTGATCTGACACACTTTCCTGGGTAAGTAGAGGAGGGCTCCACCAGTCTCCTCCAGGAGCCCAAAAGCCTTCTCCACTGCCTTCCATGTTCTTCCATGGGCCTCATTGAAGCGGACTTCTCCTGGCGTAGATGGATTCCTCAATAACCAAGGAGAGTTTGGATATGTTGAGTCTCCTGTTAAGGAATGGGACACAAGTGCAACAATCTGTAATTAGCGTCATGATTGAGGAACCTGACAGTGCACACATACACACAGACGTGACTTACCAACCAGCCAGGCCCTCTGTGGTAGCAGTTGTGACATCAGCTGGGGTATGGTGCTGTTCTGCATTATAAAGGAATCATGGGCTGATCCCAGAAAACGGGCACACACATTTGAGATTTAGAGATCTGCCAACCACACAACTTGCATGTTGATAGAATGCAATCTTTTTCTGTTGTGAAAGACTTGTTCAGTGGCCTATGTTGGCACCAAGACAACATGTGTGCCATCAGTGGCCTCCACCCACATGTGGGAGGTGGGCAAAACCATAGAAGTCAGCCTTCACATTGGCTAAATCCTCACATCAGGGGAACCTGACATAGCTGTAAATGTGTTCAACATTGCTGATAGGAAATCTCTCAAAACCACACTGAGCATAGGTTGGGAGAACCCACTAGCAGATAGGGCCACTGTATGGTAGAAGGACCCTGTGGCCGGGAAGTGCAATACTGATATGACTTCTTCAATGGGTGATATGGAGTATGGATTACTGTTAGCTGGCATCAGATCTGGTTCCAATTGAACCATAAATCCACTATTGTTTGCCTATTCGTATGGTACAGCTGAATGACGTGAAGTTCCTCCATGGTCTGGCAATGAACAGTAGACAGGAGGTTGTCGCATCCTCCCTCTCCCAGGGTACCTATATGTGAAAAGGCATGATTTGGAACATTAGTCACTGTGTCCACAGCAACATACATGATGCACGCCAACAATATCAAGTGGCCAAACATTTCTGGCTAGATAGACATGACGCCCAGTACATATCACAGCTGGCAACTACACAAGAGTCAAATGTGAACCCCTTTGTTTTGAACGCGTGTCCTCAAGATGGGTTTGGGCAACATCTAACTATCTGCTACACAATTGCCCCTAGAAATATGATTGTATTTTCCAACTGCCAAAAAATACCGTCTGTGGTGGTGGACAGGGCACTGCTGTCATATGCCATCTGTGCCCTGCAACAACACTGGTGGTTGTGTAGTAGGACCTACCTAACAAGACGGAATAAGGATGTTTGTGATGATTCTACACTTATATTGTAGGTGTGACACATTTTAGAGGGCCTTATACAGTATTTCAAACTGCCAAAGTGGCAGAAACCTGATCTACTCCACTGGAAATGATGACCGCCTATGTGGCGTACGTGTCTGCTACGTTATGCAAAATCAGTCACTTTACTCCTAACACTGCTGCCAGCAACACCTCCACTACTTCAGTGCTGCTGTGTGCCACCTCTGGGAGCAATCATGCCACGACCAGCAGGTGAAAGAGCTGGAGAGACTTGTGACCCAGGTCCTTCCCCTGTATGGACAGCTTTATGGCTCGCCAAAGGAGCAGGTAGTATCTCATGTGCACAATTGACTCTGTTCAACACAATCCTTTCCCTCCTCACAGGCTACAGTGAGCCCCTGTGTGGCAGTTAGACTTCTTGTGTGCCTGTTGTTGCAATCTGTGTGGTATCAGTGGGATGTACATGGTGCAGGTATTGGTGACAAGAACTGTATGTTGTGTTCTGATGGATACATCTACCTGTGGATTCCTCACCTTTTGAATACTCCCAATGTGCCAGCATTCAACAGAAACCTTTTCTTTGTAGCTCCCCACGTCATTGAGGATGTCCCAATAACACGGCTCCGCATCCAACTCCGTCTGATGTCATAAGAGCCATAAGAAGTCCTCGCTGGTGAGCTGACATTGGTTCCCCTTTTTTAGCACCTTCAATGCTAACGTTTTTTTTCTATCTCTCCGTTGTGTTAGAACTGTTTCGAGGTTGATATTTTTATTGCTACGTCTCCACCTAGGAAATCTGGCTTTAAGCCTTGTAGGGAGTGCGGGGGTAATGTGTCAGTGACTGACCCGCATGAGAACTGTCTTCGGTGTTTGAGTTCAGACCATGATGCTTGAGGATGGTCTTTTTGTCATAGCATGAATCTGAAGGCTCTTAAAGAAAGGCAAAGCTCTTTCTGTCAAAGGCAAAGAAGGATTAGAGAGACCGACAAACATCCAGACCTCGAGAGGAGTCTTTGTTGCATAGATCTACAGGATCGCACAAGAAACGCCATTGTCATGGTTCAAGGCGTCGCTCGTCTCAAGATGACAGTCCTCTATCGGTATCCCTGGCTTTGAGATCTCGGCGCCGCATGACTTGAAGTGAGTCCCACTGTCGCTCCTCAACAGACGTCACCTGAGGTGTCACCGGCGCCGTCTTTGGTGGAGATATCGGCATCGCCTTTGAGTCCTGTGGCTCCATTTGTTCCTGCATCCACACAAGGTCAGGAGTTGGAAGATCAGGTGACAGGTCAAGTTCAACCTCCACAAAAGGAACAAGAGAATCCGGCCTTTCGGGCTCCGGGAACGGATCGGTCTGAATCCTTAAATGCTGTGTTTAGCGTTTTCAATAGAGCAATGCTCCCCCTCTGGTGCACCTGTTGGCCCGATGGGTCATTTGGCATTTAATCTTGGATAACCGGCGCCATATAGATAGGTTCCATTCATGCCTTTTCTGCCTTCGACTCCACATGAGTGGACACCTCTGGTGCCAAGAAAGACAACACCTCCGTCGGCGATGACAGCGCCAGCGGCGCCAATACCAACATAGGATAGACCTAGACTGGCGTAGACTCAATCTACTCTGGAGTAAGGATCTGGCACCGCCTCTGGCTTTGCCTTTGCCACAGCAGGCTTTATCGACGTTGGTAAATTCTCTATCGACGCCGCGCCTACAATCCAGGCTGAGATTAAGGAGGGAAGCTTTGAGGCTGTTAGAGGAACAGTAGTATTTGGAGGAACAACAGGAACTGGAGGAAGGAGCGATACCAATGGCTTCCAATGACTTTCAAGGACTTGAGACAGCAAGTGAGCTTTATACGTTCCCTGAGTGGGGCTTGTTATCCCCTGGGGGTATGCTTCCTCCGGAGATTACTTCATACCATGGACTAATTAGAAAGGCAGTAGAACCTTTAGACTTGCGTCTGCCTGCTTCAGAGTTAAAATCGAATATTTTGACTGAGGTTCTCCATTCTTTTATCTCGTCATCAGAACCCCTTCTTCCACTTAATGACCCATTGTCTGAGCCAATATTAGATATATGGAAGAAGCCTGTTACTACTCCTGCAGTTTCTAAAGCCATAGCCAGGAGGTACAGAGTTGCACTAGGTGATCTACAGTTCTTGAGTCAGCATCCAACTCCTAAAGGCTTGGTGATGCAACCTTCTTGTTCATCTAAATCAGCTCCTGGATCATTTCCTACAACTGTTGCCGATAGAACATCTAAGGGTATAGAACCATTGGCAAAAAATACAGTTTCTTCAGGAAGCATAGCACTAAAATCAGCCAGTGCAACTTGTGTGCGTTCAGGTACGTTCATGCTTTGGTGGGTTCAGCAAAAGAGGTGATCCCTAACTTGGCGCAGGATGTACATTAAGGCCACTGCTAAATCTCAGGGTCTTCAGAAATTCTACACAACCTACAAACCATTTCGTGGTTTCAGGGAGATTGGCCGTAGCTCCTTCTTTCGAGGGAGGCAGCAGTTCCAGGGTCAACAGCCTGTCAACCCCCTCTACACATCCTACAGAGGTTGTGGAAGACTTAGATCATGTGGTGCCACCCAGCAGCCTTCCTCCTCCTCCTCTTCCTCTTCTGCTGGGAACCTGTCTGGGAAGAAGCCCTAGTTCTCTCCCCTTTGAGCAGAATGTGTTGCCAATAGGAGGAAGGTTGCTTCATTTTCAGTGGTAAGTGTAACATCAGAATCGTGGGTGCTGAGCATTGTAGAAAATGGGTATACCCTTCCCTTTCGGAGTTTCCCCATCCCTTTCCTCCCCATCAATCTTTTTGCTCAGAAGAGTGCCTGCTGTTGCTACGGCAGGAGGGTCAAAATCTGCTGTTAAAGAGCGCAGTAGAGTTGATTCCGAAGCAGGAAAGGGGTCAGGGATGTTATTCAAGATATTTCCTGATTCCCAAGAAAGATTGTTGTTTGAGGCCCATTCTGGACCTGAGGATTTCAAATTGGTTCCTCAAACAGGAGAAGTTCAAAATGCTGACTCTAGCCCAGGTGCTTCTTGTTTTGGCCAAGGAAGACTGGATAGTTTGTGTCAACTTGCAGGATGCTTTTTTTCACATCCCCATTCTGAAGTCGCACAGGAAGTTTTTTCGTTTCATGGTGGGGTTGCAGCACTACCAGTTTGCGGTCCTTCCATTTGGTCTTACTTCCACACCTCAAGTCATCAGGAAGGTGATGGCAGTGGTTGCAGTGCATCTCAGAAAGGAATTTCGATATTTCCTTTCCTGGACGATTGGCTAATCAAAGCCAAGTCCCTAGAGTTAGTGTTGCACCATCTGCAGATGACAACCCAGTTGTTGTTCAACCTGTGCTTTTCTTTGAACGTGCCTAATTCTCACCTGGAGTCTCAGCGCCTCCCATTCATCGGGGCAGTACTGGACACAACATTGAATCATGCCTTTCCTCCTCCTCAGAGGATTTGGGACATTCAGGCTATGATTCCAATGTTTCAGAATGGAGCGGATGTTCTGGTCCTAAAAGTCCTATGCCTGCTCAGCCTATTTGCTTCCTGTATTCTGTTGGTCACTCATGCACGTTGGCACATGAGGGCTCCCCAGTGGTGCCTCCACAAGCTGTGGTTTCAACATAAAGGAGATTTCTGATGGATACATCTACCTGTGGATTCCTCACCTTATGAATTCTCCCATGCACCAGCATCCGACATAAAATATTCTTCCCAGCTCTCCACATCGATGAGGACGTCACAATTGCACCGCTCCACGCGACTCTGTCTGACGTCACCGTGCCAATAAGAGGTCCTCACTGGCATGCTGACGTCAGTTCCCTTTTTTCCTTGCCTTCGACGCGAACGGTTTTCTCCTAGCTCTCACTACTGTTGAAGGTGTTCCATCTTGTTTCTGGTTACAATCTTGTTTCTGGTTACAATGTCTCCTCCTAGGAAGTCGGGATGTAAGCCGTGTCGAGAATGCGGGTGTCACATGTCGGTCACTGACCCTCATGATGATTGCCTTTGGTGTTTGAGTTCCGAGCATGTGTGGGGTGTGGATTTGCGACAGTGAAGAGTTACCTATCTTTTATTTGTTTACCTGATCAACCCTCTTTGTTTAAGTCTCCTATAGTATTAAGGTTTCTTAAGGGTTTGACTAATAAGTTTCCTCCCACTCCATTTATAAAGCCTCAGTGGGATTTAAATTTAGTCTTAACATATCTGATGGGTTCACCGTTTGAACCATTGCATTGTTGCCCATTGAGATGTCTTACGTTTGAGTGTTTTTCTAATAGCTATCACGTCGGCTAGACGTGGAAGCGAGCTTCAAGCTCTAAGTGTAAAACCCCCCTTTGCCACCTTCCCTTCTGATAAGGTGGTTTTGAGAACCAGGGCAGCTTTCCTACCTACGGCAGTGACACCTTTCCATTTAGGACAATCTATTACCTTTCTGTCTTTTTACCCTCGTCCCCATCCTTTGAAGGAGGAGGAAAGGCTGCATCATCTGGATCCAAAGAGAGCACTTAGCTTCTATGTGGACAGGACAAAAGACTTCAGGACGGATGATCAGCTCTCCATTGGCTACATGGGCAAGATGAAGGACAAAGCATCCACAAAAGAACACTCTCAAGGTGGGTCATTCTTCACATACTAATGTTATTTGCTAGCCAAGAAAGATCCTCCTGAGGGCAATAGATCTCATTCGACTAGAGCTAAGTCTGCCACTTGTGCTTTGACTTGAGGTGTTCCTGTTGTTGACATTCGCAAGGCAGCAACTTGGGCTTCCTTCCACACTTTCGCAAAACATTACTGGTTAGACTTTGAAGTGAGGAGGGACAGTCATTTTGAATGTTCAGTGCTGCAGGATTTCTTGGTGTAGCCGGACAGGCACCCACCTCCGAGTGTGGGACTGCTTTGGGATTCTATTTAAAAGGTGGGGAATCCACAGGTAGATGTATCCATCAGAAGAACAGGTTACTTACCTTCAGTAATGCTTTTTTCCAGTGTGGTGAATACCATATCTACCTCTGGATTCTTCACAGTTGCGACGGCCTCCCAGTTGCCTGTTTCGATATACCAAG
Organism: Pleurodeles waltl; assembly: GCF_031143425.1. Classification (NCBI taxonomy): domain Eukaryota; kingdom Metazoa; phylum Chordata; class Amphibia; order Caudata; family Salamandridae; genus Pleurodeles; species Pleurodeles waltl. The sequence continues at coordinate 937,740,115 of NC_090445.1, forward strand.
AATATTATAGGTTGTATATATTGTATGCATATGTAACTCTGGAATATATTCAGAATGTAAGTTTATATATGTTCGATGGCATGTGTAGCTGCAGATACACATGCTGTGCACAGTCCGCCGTCTGGTGTTGGGCTCCTCCCCTTTCGGTTCCATTGCGCATGGGTGTCGACTCCATCTTAGATTGTTTTTTTTCCGCCATCGGGTTCGGACGTGTTCCTTTTCGCTCCGTGTTTCGGGTCGGAAAGTTAGTTAGAATCTCGGAAAAAATCGTCGGTATTGTTTTGTTCGGTATCGGGTTAGTTAGAACAAATCGACACCGAATCTTGAAGAGCTCCGGTGGCCCTTCGGGGTAATTTCGATCCCTCGTCGGGGCCTGGTCGGCCCGACCGCGTGCAACTTCAAGACTGATGGAACGGACCCCGTTCCGCTTCTGTCCTAAATGCCATCACAAATATCCGTATACGGATCAGCATCTGGTCTGTAACTTGTGCCTGTCCCTGGAGCACAAGGAGGATACGTGTGAAGCCTGTCGAGCGTTTTGGTCGAGGAAGACGCTCAGAGACCGAAGAGCCAGAAGATTGCAAATGGCGTCCACGCCGACAGGACAACATCGGTTCGAGGACGAAGAGGAAGCGTTCTCCGTCCAAGAGTCGGATTCGGGGGAATCCGATGCGGAAGACATAACAACCATGAGTAAGACGTCGAAAATTAGGACTCACGAAAAGTCCACAAAAGCCCAGGGGACGCCACTGCCAACAGGCCATGGCTTAACCCAAAAACTAGGTGACCGAGCCAAGGCACCGAAAAAGGGCATGCTGGTGTCGAAGTCATCCGACTCCGGTCGTGATACCGCCACACAGCAACCTCGGAGCTGAGACACCGGCTCCGAGACAATTCTGCGCAGAGACAGCGGCACCGAAGATGTTCGGCACCGAGATACCACGCCGAAATCAAAGAAATCTTCTTCGGAGCCTAAAAAGCCTACCGAAAGGGTTTTGGTACCGAAAAAAGCCTCGGAACCGAAAATTAGTTCCTATACAGAGGAACAAGGACTAAACACCCAATTGCATAGATTTGGTGAAGAGCTTCAAACTGTAGAAACTGACAACACTCAAAGGAGGCTTCACATCCAGGAAAACACAGGGAAGATAACCACTCTTCCCCCAATCAGGATGAAAAGGAAACTTATTTTCCAACAAGGGGACAAGCAACCACAAGCAAAGGTGGTAAAGAAAGTAACACCACCACCTTCTCCACCACAATCAACACATGCATCACCGGCGCAAACTCCACCACTAACGCACTCACCAGCTCATACCACAATGAGCTAGGATGATCCCGATGCATGGGAAGGGGAGGTTTTCGGGGACAATATAGAGGAGGCCAATTCCCAAGAAGTCGGGGAAAATTTCAGGGTCCCAAAACCCCTCAAAATAAACAGTGACTCACAAGTCACACAACCCCACCACACAACACCAGTGGGGGGAAGACTAAGCCAATTCTACGAATCTTGGGAAGAAATAACAACAGACACTTGGGTCTTAGCAATTATCCAACATGGCTATTGCATAGAATTTCACAAATTCCCTCCAAACGTCCCACCGAAAACACACAATATGTCAAAACAGCATATAGATCTTCTAGGACTAGAAGTTCAAGCATTACTACAAAAGGATGCAATAGAATTAGTACCAAGCCTACAGAAAAACACAGGAGTTTACTCACTGTATTTTCTAATACCAAAGAAGGACAAAACTCTGAGACCAATACTAGATCTCAGAACACTAAATACCTACATCAAATCAGACCACTTTCACATGGTCACATTACAAGACGTTATCCCACTGCTCAAACAGCAAGACTACATGACAACATTAGACCTAAAGGATGCGTATTTCCACATACCGATACATCCTTCCCACAGGAAATACCTAAGGTTCGTATTCAAAGGAATACATTACCAATTCAAAGTGTTGCCATTCGGAATAACAACTGCGCCAGGAGTCTTTACAAAATGCCTGGCAGTAGTAGCTGCACATATCAGAAGGCAGCAAATACACGTGTTCCCTTACTTAGACGACTGGTTAATCAAAACCAACACGCTAACAAGGTGTTCACGTCACACAAAGTATGTCATACAGACCCTTCACAAGCTGGGTTTCTCCATCAACTATGCAAAGTCACACCTTTTGCCGTGTCAAACACAGCAATACTTAGGAGCGACAATCAACACAACAGAAGGGATAGCCACTCCAAGTCCACAAAGGGTTCAAACATTTCACAAGGTGATACAGGCCATGTATCCAACACAAAAGATACAAGCAAAAATGGTATTAAAACTCCTAGGCATGATGTCTTCATGCATAGCCATTGTCCCAAACGCAAGATTGCACATGCGGCCCTTACAACAATGCCTAGCATCACAATGGTCACATGCACAGGGTCAACTTCTAGATCTGGTGTTGATAGACCGCCAAACATACATCTCGCTTCTATGGTGGAACAGTACAAATTTAAACAAAGGGCGGCCTTTCCAAGACCCAGTGCCACAATACGTCATAACATCGGATGCTTCCATGACAGGGTGGGGAGCACACCTCAATCAACACAGCATCCGAGGACAATGGGACATGCATCAAAAGAAGTTTCACATAAATCACTTAGAACTGTTAGCAGTATTTCTAGCGTTGAAAGCATTTCAACCCATGATAACCCACAAATACATTCTTGTCAAAACAGACAACATGACAACAATGTATTATTTAAACAAACAGGGGGGGGACACACTCGACACAGTTGTGTCTCCTAACACAAAAAATATGGCATTGGGCAGTTCACAACCACATTCGCCTAATAGCACAATTTATTCCAGGGATCCAGAACCAGCTAGCAGACAATCTCTCTCGGGATCACCAACAAGTCCACGAATGGGAAATTCACCCCCAAATACTGAACACTTACTTTCAAATTTGGGGAACACCTCAAATAGATCTATTTGCAACAAAAGAAAACGCAAAATGCCAAAACTTCGCATCCAGGTTCCCACACCATCAATCCCAAGGCAATGCTCTATGGATGAATTGGTCAGGGATATTTGCGTACGCTTTTCCCCCTCTCCCTCTCCTTCCATATCTAGTAAACAGATTGAGTCAAAACAAACTCAAACTCATACTAATAGCACCAACATGAGCAAGACAACCTTGGTATACAACACTACTAGACCTGTCAGTAGTACCTCATGTCAAGCTACCCAACAGACCAGATCTGTTAACACAACACAAACAACAGATCAGGCATCCAAACCCAGCATCGCTGAATCTAGCAATTTGGCTCCTGAAATCCTAGAATTTGGACACTTAGACCTCACACAAGAGTGTATGGAGGTCATAAAACAAGCTAGAAAACCTTCCACTAGACACTGCTATGCAAATAAATGGAAAAGATTTGTTTGTTACTGCCATAATAATCAAATCCAACCATTGCACGCATCTCCAAAAGATGTAGTAGGATATTTACTACATTTGCAAAAATCAAATCTAGCTTTCTCTTCCATAAAGATACATCTCACCGCAATATCTGCTTACCTGCAGATTACTCATTCCACTTCCCTGTTTAGAATGCCTGTCATTAAAGCGTTTATGGAAGGCCTAAAGAGAATTATACCACCAAGGACACCACCTGTTCCTTCATGGAACCTCAACATTGTCTTAACAAGGCTCATGGGTCCACCTTTCGAACCCATGCATTCTTGTGAAATGCAATACTTAACGTGGAAAGTTGCATTTCTCATTGCCATCACATCTCTAAGAAGAGTGAGTGAGATTCAGGCATTTACCATACAAGAACCATTTATTCAAATACACAAGAATAAGGTAGTTCTAAGAACAAATACAAAATTCTTACCAAAGGTTATCTCACCGTTCCACTTAAATCAAACAGTAGAATTGCCAGTGTTCTTCCCACAGCCAGATTCCGTAGCTGAAAGAGCACTACATACATTAGACATCAAGAGAGCACTAATGTACTACATTGACAGAACAAAACAAATTAGGAAGACAAAACAACTATTTACCTCATACAGGAAATCCAATTTCAAAACAAGGCATTGCCAGGTGGATAGTTAAGTGTATTCAAACCTGCTATCTTAAAGCAAACAGAGAGCTGCCTATTACACCAAAGGCACACTCAACCAGAAAGAAAGGGGCTACCATGGCCTTTCTAGGAAATATTCCAATGAACGAAATATGTACGGCAGCAACATGGTCTACGCCTCATACATTTACCAAGCACTACTGTGTAGATGTGTTAGCTGCACAACAAGCCACAGTAGGTCAGGCTGTACTAAGAACATTATTTCAAACTACTTCAACTCCTACAGGCTGAACCACCACTTTTGGGGAGATAACTGCTTACTAGTCTATGCACAGCATGTGTATCTGCAGCTACACATGCCATCGAACGGAAAATGTCACTTACCCAGTGTACATCTGTTCGTGGCATGAGTCGCTGCAGATTCACATGCGCCCACCCGCCTCCCCGGGAGCCTGTAGCCATTTAGAAGTAGATCTTTAACAATTGTACATTTGTAAATATATTACTTTAACCTTTATTATGTACATACGTATTCATTCCATTTCATGGGCACTATGACTAACATACACAACTCCAACATCACCTTCTGCGGGGAAAACAATCTAAGATGGAGTCGACGCCCATGCGCAATGGAACCGAAAGGGGAGGAGCCCAACACCAGACGGCGGACTGTGCACAGCATGTGAATCTGCAGCGACTCATGCCACGAACAGATGTACACTGGGTAAGTGACATTTTCCATATATATATATATATATATATATATATATATATATATATATATATATATATATATATAATATTGTTATTGCGTTGAGTTTGCACATGTTGTGCTTGTGATGTTGGTGTTCACCCGTCGCCTCGAAGCCCCGGTACATAAATTGGATGAAACTGATGTCAGGACGCCGGCGAGGACTTCTTATGGCTCCGAAGACTTCAGACGGAGTCGCTTGCAGAGCTATGTTATTGTGACTTCCTCAGTCGACGTGGAGAGTTGGAAAGAAAAGATTTCCGTTGAATGCTGGCGCATTGGGAGTATTGAAATGTGAGGAATCCAGATACTGTATCACCAGAAAAAGTGTTACAGAAGGTAAGTAACTTGTTCTTCATTCACAAACAGTTAGGAGCGCACCTGCCTAACATCCCAGCAAATAATCTGCCCCGTTGCATCATGATAAATGTAGTTTCCTCAAAAAACGAACTCAGTTACTTTTAAATATTTCACCTCTAAGTAGGTGCAGCCTTTGCTGTGCATCTCTGGACACATGTGTTTCTGGGTTAATCCCTTCTTCAGCAGAGAACAAATTTGCGGGGTGCTGGAAATGCTGCCATTAATCATCCGGTTTCAATACCTCTTGTTCTTCATTCACATTGTGTTGTATGATGTTTTTGGGGTCCTAGAGCCTCCTTGTTTTGGATGCACATTACTAAGCAGAGAGACTTTACTGCCATACAATGACATTTCTTTGTTTATGATGATTGTAAATGTTAGAGGACATGTATGTGCATGACAGCATGAGCTGTGCATGCATCTTGTCTGTTATTTGAGGATCTTGTAAGCAATGTATATTGTGCCACAGATCTTTCACTCCACATCAGGCCTTGCCAAACTGTTGTCTTGAAGGCATGTCATGGCACACTCTGCCCTTCAGTTTGCAACACAATTCACATTGATAATGGCCACATGATGTACTATCATGCCTCAAAGTGATGGGATTGGAGTGTTATGTAGGTTCTGTCTGCTCAGCCTGCAGAGACCAGCGCCTGTCAAATGTATCTCCCAGTATGGGAATAGTCCAGGCTGTGGGAGAGTCACTGTGGCTATGCAACTGTGGCACTGTGTCCCCTCCCTGTGGACCTGCAGATCCTGTCAGGTGGTCAGCTCTAGTGGCAAAGCTTGCCCTGAATGCCTCAGTCCATTGACTAGATTAGGAATGGGTACTGAGGTAACTCTGTGTCTTGGACTCATGACAGGTCCCTTACTCACAAAGCTCTGTTGTCACCTTCACAGAAGTCATGTGTGTCCTGTACAGGCTTTTTGCACAACAGACAGGCTCACAGTTCAGATAGTGTGTAGATTCCTGGGAGGCCATGCCATGTGACTCAGTAGCTTGCTTACAAAGCAGAAATTGTACAATACCTACTTTTATATGTTGGATGCCATCTCTGTGGGTTAGAAACATATGTCAAAAGGAATTTACTGTGGTACAGGTGCATACCACATACACCCACCCTGAAGTGGCGTGAGTCTGCATTTGGTAGGCCACATGTCCACAAATACACAGGGAAGCCACTTTCTCTACCCACTTTGACAGCCCTTTCATTGTCACTCAAGTATAAGGGTGAAGTCTGTACTATGGTAGTTGCCTTTAAGGACTGTATGCAGTGAGTCAATCTTGCAGAGTGTAAATGTGTTGGTCCAGTCAGGCCTAAGAAGTTTACCCTTCAGAAGCCACATTGGTGTATAGTGTTTCATTGTGACTCACATCACAGTGTGTGTTGCTGGAGCATGGGCTACCGGATGTCAGTAGGCTTGCTTAGTCATTATAGTCCATGAGCAGGGTAGTGGGTTAGTCTGCAGATGAATCCAAAAGTGTGTAGTTGTGCCCCTGTACTAATTAGCACATGTGCATTACACTTGTGGTGTGTTGCCAAGTTTAAAAATTTGTGCTTCGTGTTTCTGACGTGTGTGACACAACTATTTGGGCAAAAACTTGTGTTTGTAATCGCTTGTTTTGTCTCCTGCATCCATACAGTTAAACGCTCATCAGAAGAAGGCGATTTGAAGCACCATCGACTGGAAGGTGTGGACCCAGGGGAGTCCAGAGCCGGCAGAGCGCCTGCTCTCGCAAGAGGTGGGAGGACCTGAGTCGCTGGGCCCAGAAGATCACACAGGTCAAGCTGGGGCTGCAGAGCAGCCACAAGGGGTGAGTACAGAACATATTCCTGCCTGTCACATAGCCAAGTTGATGTTTTAGGTTCTGACATCTCCCTCCGACGATTGAGGATGGGCCATGTGTGACATACTAGATGAGTAACTGTTTGTGTAGATATGTAATGTGCTGCATACTGACGTGCCTTGCCATTTAGCCAGGGGACCTTGGACAAAACTGGGTAGAATCCACATAGGATTTGCTCTCCAGGGACAACACAACTGTGTACATTTATCAATCAAATAATGTTTGTTGTTGAAGTGGGTGTAAATTCTACGCTACAGACAACTACTCTTCAGTATTACAGCCCAAAGAAAAAGAAGTGATGGATCACTGTTGTTAGCCATGTGTCTGGTCAAATGAGTACATTGACATCTGCCCCCCAAAGGCCACTTGTCTTCATTGTGTGATGAGTGCCTGTGCCTCACTACTGTGTGTCATTTGAAGGTGGCCATCATACATGTGACAGAGCATACATTGTTCTTTGGGTGCAGCTACAGATAAAAATTTCCCCTTGGTAAGTAGGGAATGTCCATTGACATGATTTATGTGCCATCACTGATGCCAGCATACCTTGTGCCGACATGTTAGCGTATGCCCCTTTTTCTTTTGACAAAATGTGTATATTGCTGTTTTATGCATGGTCTACCTCTGTTCATGGGATGATTTCTGTATTCCCTTACATGTATCGGCATGGCAACCTTTGTTTGGCATTGGACATTTGCAATGGGGCTACAGTTCATGTGGTGCCACAGACAGAAGTGTGTCTCCATTGATTGTTGGCTCACACATACCCTCAGCTGTCATTGCGTGTAATTTGGCGTGTACACTTGCAGTAGCAATTGGGGATATGACAGGTAGGACTAGAGGTTTTACACACAGTGTGCATTTCCATGACATTGATGTGGCATCATGTGAAAATGTGAAATGCACAAGTGTATTGGGGAAGGTTTGTTACCTGACTGTTGGCATGCATCAAGGAGTGACTTGCAGTTATGTTGGAATCACATGTGGTTGGGTGCAACCATTCATCCACAGACACCTGGGTGTGCAGGACCAAAATGGAGACAGTGATGTAGTTTCCCATTGGGCAACATGTTGATGGCCACCTACAAGTACTTGCAAAGGACTAAGGACAAAGGACTGATGACTTCTACTGATGCAATCAAATTATGTCATTGTAAGGGGTGCCAGACGGCAGTGGTGATTTCCCTGGGGCTTGTGATTCATTGTGCTGTGTATTTTAGAGGCAGATCTCCCTGACACTTTGTATATATTTTCAGCAGTGTATATTTCCATGCCAAATGTGTAGTATATTTGAGCAACATTAGTGCTACCTCCATGACTCCATTAAGACAATTTACACATGGTGGATTGTGCTTTGTTGGCATGTTTTCAGTATGACATGGGTATTTCCTTGTCCCCTTCTTCAAGCTACTGTACTTCTATCAGCAACATGGATTTTGGACAATCGTTTCTTATTGTTGTGTTATTGTGTATGTGACAAATGGATGTCTACATGACCTGTTGTAGGATCTGTGGGAATGAAGGTGGCACTGTCCTGCTATTGTATAGCAGCAGGTAACTGAGTTATGCTCCATGAGGCAAAACATTGAAGGTTATGTGGTCCCCTACTTGTTTAGTGGTTACTGTGTTGCACAACTTCACACATGCAATTATAGTTGTCTGAGATCCTGATTTTCCTGTGGGCAAGTTTTGACAGTTCATGTGGTATGGTACATGTCCAAATCACTTTGATGTAGTTTGTTGCTGGGGCCTACTTGTTGTCATGGCACTGATTGCTATTCACAGATGTTGCTCAAGTGTGATCAGTAACATGTGGTGACCCTTTTCCTCTTTGTATTTGCAGCACCAGCCCAGGCAAGCGAAGGAGACAGGACAACACCCAAACAAAAGCACCCTCACACACACCCAAGGCATCTACACCCACCTACAAGATGACCACTCCCTCAACCTCCAAATCCCCAGCCTGCCTACTTGATGCCCCTTCCTGTGGAGGTTCACTGGCAGTGATTTTGGTCAAGTTTGGGCACACTAATGGGCATGGACATATATGAACTGGCCAATGGCCTTTGGTCTTAAGCATTTGTATTTAATAAAGCCAAGTTGTTTTTTTGGGTACACATTTGTCCTGACATTACTTTTATATGTTTATGTTGTTCCTGTGTAATTTGTGTTGTATGCGTACAGTTGTGTGTGTTTCACCTTGATTGCTGATCCATTTGCTGTCTGTAAAATCGGACTTTGTGGGCAGTGCTGGTGTCACCCAGGACAAGGGTAGATGTTCACTGTAAGGATGTTTGTTCGTTAGTGCCATTGGGGTGTTCTTACATTGCATTTTATCTGATATGGTAAGTGTTTCACCTTGTGTTGTCCAATATCAGCATGTATGGTGTTATATTTGTCCCCTTGAGGTAGTTTGGATATTCTTCTCATGTGTGCAAACTTGAGTTTTGTTTGTCCACATATGGAGGGTGTTCAGTTATGCTAGCTTCCTTTGAATTTGACTGAACACATATCTGTTTTGATATGTGTAACTTGCAGCTACTTCCTCTAGATGTATGGCCACATTGTTTCTGTTGTATGTGCTTTCTTGACTTGCACTTAAACATTATGCAGATAGGCATATCACTTGGCTCATCTGTTGTTTGTCTCTGAGATGCATGAAGGGCCAGTTCCTGTGCAAATGTTGTTTTGGGGGCATGTGCAAAGTGAAATGTGTCCTTGGTATGCTGTGTACAGATTTACTTGAGGGTGTTGGTATCTGTCTGTACCTCTCGTGGCGCATTTGGGCATTTCCTACTTATTCACTGGTGACTGACTTCTTCTGGCTCTTAGCTTCGTACATGGTACTGGTTCTTTTCGGGCATTGCATATAGAGAATTACTTATGCCCAACCTTGTACCTGGGCCTTGCATTTTATTTGCATATTGACAATTAACTGTTTCTGTTCTTTTCTCCGGGGATTGAAACATCGATGACCTTAGTACCTTGACCTAGTCTTGAGTATTACTGATATTTTAATTGTGAGCCTTGGTACTTTATAAATTGTGACTACAAGTGTAAAGAGAAACTTGTCACACTAAGATGGCTGAATCTCTGCTATTGTATAATTTGCTTTTTGGCCCTTTTGCTGTTGTTGTTGATGCCTACACAAACAATTTTTTAAGACATAATTGAGAATGCATTATTTATAAATGGACTTTTGGGCATACTGAAGGATCATTGCGGTCTTTATCTGAATTGATGTTTACTTGTTTTGTTTGGGGGACTGTTGTTCCAATAAAATGATGTATACCCCTAGTCCCTGTATACTGATGGGGTTGCCTTGTTTCTTATGACGAGAACTAGACTGATTGCAGATTCTGGATAAGCCTAGCTGCAGCATTTTTGATGATCTGCTGGTTTGAAGTGAGATATTTAGAAATGCCTATATGGAGAGTTTCCCGACAGTAAAGTCTTGGAGTGTTATCCTAAGAGATTTGAGAAGGGTGAAAACAAGAGGGCAAAAGAGAACCAATTTGTGATTTATTTTTATGTTTGTTTAAAATTTGAAACTTGATATAGCCATAGCAAGCTGCACACTTGTATAGTAATATATGGTTCTATAAATCCGGTTGTTGAAGTATAACAATCATAATGTACATAAGGGGAAAAAATAGTCGTAATTATTACCTGTAATTTAAGGATTACTCACCCCATCCAGGGGTACTTTAGCACTTGTGTGGAATCTACTTGCCCTTTAAATAATATCCACTGATTTGTTTGGCGCTAGGCAGTGAGGTGACAAACCAAGGCTGCGTTCATATTATGTCATACCATCTCCCATGTTAGTTCAGGATTTGGATTCTAACAATGGACCAATTGTTCCACCTTTCTGCATATAGGGGCTGGAGGTAGGCACAAATCAGATAGAGGAATGAGTGCCCTTTTTTGTGTGTACCCACAAACTAACATGTTTAAGGATATTAGCTACTCCTCTCCAACCTGTTTCACACTGGAAGAGGTTGAACATTTACTCCTGACAAGGACATGAGGAGTGCTAACTTTTTGAACCAGTTGGAGGTGGTGCACACTGGCACTGTTTTTTGGGGACCAGGACCTGTTTTAATCATCATATTTTTATCCAGAAGAAGAGCAAAAACGGCAGCCGAAGAAGGCAGTGTGTTCCAGAATTGCATTGATAAGACTAGTCCTTATGTAGCCCTGCCCATACTGTGAGTATTTAACTTTTTTAAGCACAACATGCATCTCACAATTTATCTATTTTTTTATTTTTCCCATTCCGAACTCCCTTCCCCATCTCTGTGCCCCCATCAAGGCCAGGAAGAGGTTCTGCGGGATACCTAGCTAAACCTCTTAAAGGGAGCATTGACTTGCTCCAGTTATTTTGCAAAGTTGATACTTGTCTGAATGTTTCTACTGCTCGTAGGAGCAAGGGCACTGCCTCACATGGCTGCCTGACAAACACCAAGGTGTCACCAGCATACTTCGATACAATATGCTCCCCCTTGTCTACCTCTATTCCCATGTCATGTTGCAACATTCTAAGTTATATTTGCAGGGATCCCAGTGCAAACACAAAGAGCACGAGCAACAATGGCACCCACCCCTTCCTGGTGTCTCATTCTGCACTCCAACTTTCAGATAAAATCCCCAACGATTTCACTCTTGCTGAGGGTTCTGTGCACAACCAATGCCCCTGTCCTAAGAAACTAGGGCTCAACCCCATTGCTTGCAACATCACCAGCATGTAATCCCAGTGCAGCGTCTTTAATGTCCTGTCTATTTCTGTTACTACGAAGGCATCTGTTTGCTAGGGATTTACATAGGATGTTGACATCTGCGATAGTGGTCTTGATGTAGCTGGCTCATGTGAATCTTTATCTGGCTTAAAGGTCGTACTAATCCTTATAGTAGCTGGTAATTTACCTGTTCCCTTAGCCTCCACAAATACATCCAGTAATCATCTGCTTGTAACATGTATGTTTTATACCAGTCTGCAGGAAGGTCACTGTCCCTACCGCCAGAGCCGTCCCCCCACCTCTTGCCATCAATTGCCTCTAGTATTTCTTCTTTCCTTATATCAGTTTCCAGTACATCTGTTTGTTCTTCCAAAAGTTTGGAAAGTTTTAGTTTCTCCAAATATCTAGGACATGGAGCCCTCCACCCTACACCGCTCTCTTATAGAAATTGGCTGGATGATATTGCAGCATATGTTATTGGCAGAGCCCTATTTATAGCTGGTATCACTGGGGACGATTGCTCCCTTTTTAACAGACATGCTAATAATTTACCTGACTTATCTCCCTCTCTATGTAGTCCCTATCTGTATTATTTTAGTGTAAATGGTTTGTGATTTGACAAATAGGTCTTGATCCAGGCTCATCGCTTCATAGCGGACTTAGTGGAGGTAGTAGCACAGGTAGCTAGCTACCAAGCTAGGGAGCAAAACTTTTTTAAGAATTCATGTTTTTGATAGCTCCTTCTGATCTATGGTGCCACCAATGAGAGGCAAGCTTTACATTTATCCTGAGTGGAGGAGGGGTTCTCTGCAATGGAAACTATAAATTGAATGCCATCATTGTAAGATAGAGAAGGCATCAGATTGAACCACTAGAGCAAGAGGGGTCGTACATTTTGAGTAGCATGAGGCTGAGTGAGGCTCTCTAATGTTTCCTGGACTTGTGATGGTGAGCTGTAGATTTATAAGAAGAGAAGGATACTGTTTGTGTTCGGTTGGGAGCAGAGCCAATTAAGGGCAGACTCATAGATCCCAGGCACAAAAACACATTCCAGAAGGATATGAGGAGAAACTGTATCTAACGCCTCAGAAAGGTAGAGTAAAATAAAGGATGCCGAACCTCCTCTGTCCAGATTGGACTGTATTTGTTCAATTCCTGTTAAACGTGCCAATTCTGTGCTACAATATGGCCTAAATACAGATTGAGAGTCATCAAACAATGAATTAGATTCCAGAAAGTTGGAGAGTTGATTATTAACTAGTCTTTCAATAATTATAGATGCTAATGGCAGTATGGATGTGGCCCTGAAGTTGGACAAAACTGCTTTAAGTTTTGATGTCTAGCAGAGACACTTATATGTGCTTGTTCCCTCAGTATTAGGACCAAAGCTTAACTGAGGGATGTGTTCAAGAGCTGACACAGTTACAGTCTCATAAGATCCATGCCTAACATGAGAATGCATGGAGGCTAAGACCTATCTGGAGACCCGAGTGGTATGTAGGTATTGCTGCAGACGTCCCTGCAATAGAGATCCCGTACTCATAAAGGACAACATTGTGAGATATCCATAGTGGACTGTTGTTCTAATTTACTATGCATGTCAGCAATGTTATTATGAAAGAATATCTGCAGGTTTTCAGTGGGTGCTTGAGACTGATAGACTACTTTCTGATATGTTAGTGGCTGTAAGAATGTCTTTTGCAATATTGGATCAATTAGTGAGTTTGTCACCATATTGATGAATTTATGATGGCTTTTGATAGCTGCCTTATGTCTACCCTCCAAGTTTGTTCTAGAGTTCTATTTTTCCTTTTTGTCTCTCTCAAGGACTCTGAACACAAGGGGCCTGTAGGATACCAGTGATTTGAATATTTCGTATCTAGCTGTGTTTTAGAGTTGAAGGCAATCAAGATCCAGATATTAAAATATGAGGTATATTTTGTGCCCATAAAAGAAAGGGCAGGGGTAAGTAAATCAAAATAAATGAAGTAGCATTCCCGGTGGCAAAAAAAAGTGTGCGCAAAGACCATTGTGACAAAGATGCCTGAGGGACAAGACACTGATATAGTAAAGATTTATTTTCAGTTGTTAGTATAGCCCATAAATTAATTAGTGAGGATACATGAAAAACCAAACGTATAAATTGTATCTTCCTTTAGTGATTATTTGTCATATTTGTGGCCTAACCAAAGCTTGTGGCTAATACTGTGTCAATCTCCTCAAGTCTGTAGGCCTCCGTTCCTATTAGGTATTATGTTTCTGCTTATTTGCATGTATTTGCTACATTTTTCTACATACGCTCGGAATAGCTCATAGAATTCTAACACACGTTTAAAAATAGCCAACAATAGCAGCCACCAAAAATAAGCTTAAGTGCAAGACTCCATATTACCGGCCAGAGCTTTGGCCCCTAGTCAGTTGAAGAATGTAATGCTAAAATCCATACATTTATTCACTTTTTCTCAATTCAAGCAAATGGAGGAGATAGTACATAACAAAACAATAAATCAGATAGGCACTAATGGGCAGGTGTTGAGTCTTGATGGAATAATGCAAGAAGACCTTGTGACTTGTTACAACAAGCTAGCGCAACACAGCAGACTTTACCTCTTTCAGCATTTGCGGCTTCTTTGTTCCAGCTTGAGTACAAAGCTACGCTTACGTGAATAGCTAGGCTGAAATGTGCAATACAGAGTAACAACGTGGCAGTGCGTTTGAAAATGCGTATAAATGTATAATAATGCTGTCTTCAGTGTAATTCAAGCTGCTATAAAAGTGAAATGGTAGTTACAAATACAACCAGAATTTAGCGTTCTCACGGTCAAGTAAACAAGGTAAACGAAATATTGAAATCAACACATTTGTCAAACTAGTTGTTTCTTTAACTGAATTCATGAAAAGATATGGTGGTTGAAAATTTCAATTTTTAGTTAGTGTTTCTATTTTTTATTTTTTTATTTTTTATTTACTGGTTACTGGGGTTTATTATGTTTTATAACAGTTGAAACCTTGTGTAATCTGCCTGAATAATCTACTTGTTTAATAGAAAATGCATGAGGCAGTTTAACATAATGATGTGTTTTTCCAAAACCCATCATTGTAACCCACTCTAAATGGTAAGATAGTTTCCCTAATTGCCCCGTCTACAAAGTAAAGCATCCTCATTTTTGTCCAAGTATTAGCTCACTCATTTAACACAGAAATCGATGTGTGGCTCTCGTTATCAATGTCCTCTTTTTTTTCCCGAGATTCGTGCGCATGGATCGGAATCACGAGTTTGGCAGTAATTACTGCACTGCCATAATTTATCCAAGTGAATTTTGGCTGGTCATATTTACTGGGAAAAATGCCTGGTAAACATCAGTACATGCATTTTTTTGTGGTTAGCAACCAAATCAATATGTAATTCTTGGGATAGCTAGCAGTTAGTTATCAGCCCCAATATATGTGTATCATTTTTTATCGGACCGATAAATAAGTCATCCCCCATAGGCCACTTACGATGAATGCCTAAATGTAGGTAATCCCCCTTAGAATGTTCCTTATGATGGGCAGCAAACTGGAGGTACCCCATGAGTAGACCACTACACGATTAAAGCAACATTATAGTATAATAGGTTCAGTATTCTTGCAGTGCAGGTTTTGTTTTCAAATAAAGTTTTATGTACACGGGGGTGTGAGGCTCTGCTTTCTTTCACTGGGAGAATTTTTCCATTTATGACAGTATGGCAAAACTGCAGTGTGGGTGCAGCCTAATCCGTATTTATTATACATTGAGAGTTTTTCGCCAAGTCTCTTCCATAATATGGCTACAAGAAGATTCTTGTTTGTTGCCTTTACCCCTAGCTAACCTAGACAGAGAGGACTGATTTCTTTGTCACAATGACACTGCTGTTGGGAAAATGGCCTCATGCTGACACTGAGAGGGTGGTGAAATTCCTTAGCCTGATGCCGAGAACAATACAAAGGTGTGCTTTTCCTACGTAACCGTCTAAGAAACTGAGCACCCCATTTCGCATTGTTGACTTTGTATAGGAGTACTCTTGTGTGTGTAGATGTGACCACTTTCTCCACACAATACAAAGGTGTACTTTTCATAAATAATTTGTTTACCCCACTGAAACTGCCAGACATGCAGGTGGCCCGGAATATACTGTAGACTAAGGGACTGATTTAGAGTTGGTCAGAGGGGGTCACTGTGTCACAAATGTGATGCAAATCCTGTCCACTGTATTACAATCCCATCATAGCCTATGGAGATCGTAATACGGCGGACAGGATATCCGTCACGTTTGTGACAGAGTAACCCATCTGCCAAACTCTAAATCAGGTCTTCTGTCTTGAAGTGAACTGCAAAATAGAGGTAGTTGTGCTTCCAGGTTCGCACATCCTAGGTATAAATACAATTGCTCGGGAGGATTATACCTTATAGTTACAAATGAAGTCTATTGGGTGCCACACTGGTATTCACACCCAACCACCAAGGGTGTGGCTACACCGACTGGAAATCCAATCAGGACTGAACAAATTTATTTCGAATTACCAAGGCACACGGAAGTAGTCCACATAGTCTATAATATTTAAAGCATGTCAACAAAAGTTCTCGACACGTCTTGTGGATGATGAGGATTTATTCTTGCCAAGGCATGATGGATCCAATGGCTGTTGTTATTGGATTCATCGTGCCTTGGAAAGAATAAATCCTAATCATCCACAAGGCGATTACAGAACTTTTGTTGACATGCTTTATATATTATAACGTTTGTGGAATACTTCGGTGTGCCTTGGTAATCCAAAATAAACGTCCGTCTTGAAGTATTTTTGCAGATATTACTTACAGGATGCCTTATTGAAGGTCCCAAGATTCCACGGTTTCTAGGGAAGTTTAGTCATACGACTTTTGTTGTGATGAGCCCTCAAGAATACCTACAGGTCGAATCGTCAATATCCCCTCCGTAAGTTGCTTTCAAAACATGTTATGTTTCACCAGAAGATACCATATATGAACAGACAGGATCTCTGCTTATGTTAGTTTGATATAAAATCCTATGTGACCTTTGAATCTGTTCAGTGTCTTGTTCCATGTTGTTGTATAAATACTTGTTTATTTACTGTCTGAGCACTGCGTCAACTGCACTAATTTGGATATATGAGGAAATGTATATTGTTCCTATACTAAAGATGTGAAAACAATCATCATGCAAGATATTGGGGGTTATTACAACTTTGGAGGAGGTGTTAATCCATCCCAAATGTGACGGATATACCACCAGCCGTATTACGAGTTCCATAGGATATAATGGACTCGTAATACGGCTGGTGGTATATCCGTCAGTTTACCGTCACTTTTGGGACGGATTAACACCTCCTCCAAAGTTGTAATAACCCCCTAAGTGTCTTGTACCTTTTTCAATAGCATTGGTTATGATGCAAGTTACTAATTGAGTTTGCACACTTTCAAAGCAAGTAGATATGTTGGTGAATAAGTCCCACGGGACATTTGTTTGACTTACTACACTTATTCTGGTTATCGTGGGCAATCAGGATGGTCCTTGCTTTGTATACGTAAGTTCCCAAAAAGCACTTCCAAATTTTCTGAAGCCTTAAAATTTTGCCTCACAGGGTACTCCGTGTCAACATGACCTAGGTTTCATCCACCATTATGTGCAGTGTAGGGACTATAACAGACTTGTCAGTTGGCGAACAAAACATCTACCACATTCGGACGGTGGATAAAGGTGTCGAGCACCCGCTTGTCTAGTGAAGTCGGGGCCTATGGAAGGTAGGTATCCATGCACATGTATTGAAAGGTTTACCTAACTGCAGCTGCACCTCAGTCAATTTCCCAATACTTCACTTTTGTATGGTACTACTTAAAGCAAGTAGGAAAACACGGGGCTAGCTGAAATGGGCACTGGGGATAGTAAACACGACTCTCCTGCCCTTTTCCCTGACTAGAGCAGATTCTACAATGACAGCATGGTTGAGTCTTTTTAGCTGTTTCAGGAATGCGATCAGCGAAGTGTCGATCCTGCAGCCTTGCCATGTCTTCCAGAGGATATGAAGTGAAGGCTTTAGTGTTTGTGTAGCAGTAATACTTTGAATGATGGACAACTGAAAGGAAAAACATGAGTCTCCATGTGGTTGTTTGATGCTAAACAACATACACATTGTATGTTGCAATCTGGATCAGCTGGGTAAACTGTTTCTTGCACAAAAGTGAAAATCATTATGACTTGCATTGTATGGCTAAAGAACTTGGTTGTTCTTATCTGCTACGCTCATGTACTTGTTGTAATCAAGTATACAGGTGGGCTTGTGAACTTCGGCCATCTGACACCAAACCATGGCAGGGGAGGTGCTTCCATCTTGAACTGTAGTTAACACATACACATTACGCCTATCAGAGAACTTGATTCTGAGTAGTTTGTTGAATGCAATACAGTGGTCTTGGATTTCTGGAGCTTCTTATAAAAAAGCTCCTGCAGGAATCCTTTGCTGTGACAACGAACTGTACCGCATGCCACAGTGCCAGCTTTGTACAGCTTACTGAACAGCTCTACTCCCGTATAGAAATTGTCCACATAAAATGTGTAACCTTTGTGAAGGAGTGGTTGGACAAGCTCACTCATAATCTTTCCTGTGACTCCTAGCATGGGAGGGCAACCTAAAGTGTTTAGAGTTGATTCCTTCCCTGTATACACTCTCAAGCCGTACACATAGCCAGTAGAGCTCTCACACAACATGTGCAGCTTTGTGCCATAGAAAGCTCTTTTGCTTGCGAAGTACTTCCTTAAAAGCAGCCGCCGTTTGTAAAGTATCAATGACTTATCAATGACTATATTCTTTCCTGGAGTATAAATCTCTGGAAACCTGGCAGGCAAATGTTCTAAGACATGCTGAAGTTTGGACATCCTGTCGTGACCTGGGTGGCCCCCGGGCCTGCAGCAGAATTGTCATTGAAATGCAGCATGCGCTGCAATAGCAAAAAAATTCTCTTTGCTCATGCACGGTGCGAAGATGGGAATTACCAAACTGTCCGAATAGAGAAGTAGGACTACAAGGTTGGTTCTGCACTAACCCCATTTTCAGTGTAAGGCCCAAAAAATTTTCAAATCCTCAAGTGAAGTGGGAGTCCACGGGTGTGCCCTAGACTGAGGCCCTAGAGTGCCTCCATACTCCCTCAGAAATTGTTTGACATGCAAATTTGTTTGCTGCACATATTGCTCAAGGAAGTCAACAGCCAAAAAGAGATGGATGTAATCAGTTGGCAAAAAATTGGCCCTATCGACTTTACATCCAGGGTTGCTAGTGAAAGGCAGAGTTTGGGGCTGAACTAATTTGGGGGGGCTGCCAAGAGAGCACTCTGTATGTGCTTGCCCGCGCACCTGCCTGCTCTCTGGGTTGGTCTAACTTGCTACGGTCACCCTGCTGCACAGATAGTGCTTGCAAAGGGACTGCTATCATTGTGTCCCTCAGAATCGCTGGAAGAGGTGATGTCGGAACTCTCGCCGACTGAAAAATCACTTCCAGATTCTGCTCCATTTTCCTCTACTTCAGATGCTGTCTATGTCTCTGATCTGCCCCAGAGCTGTCCTTCATAGCCTGAGTTTGGGCCTCGGCAGCAGTCATCCACCAAGATGCCATCTCTGCTACTGACTTAAACCTTCCTTCTATTTTTAGAAATGTGTGTTGCAATAAATATATATATATATATATATATATATATATATATATATATCAACAACATTCATGAAATACTTCACGAACGACCGCACTCCGGTATCTCTTATTTCACAAAATTCATTTATTCAGGCTCCGTTAACTTCGTTTACAGCTCAACAATCACCCGCCCAACGCGTTTCGGTCTGAGATACCTTGATCATATATATATTTTCACTGAAAAAAATAAAGGTTACAGGGACGTTATAGTTAGGTTGACGTTTTACCCATACAAAACCATAGCAATTCACCATTTATAGTTATACTTACAGTTATACTTATGTTAAAAAACTATAACTTGTTGCCAAAAGTAAAGTTCCGGCCAAAGGCCGTGCAAGGTGTGGGGGTGCATGCCTGCAGGGGATTGACTGCAGGGTGTGCGTGATGGGGGTTGGATTAACGTAGGGTAATCAAATATTACTTAGCATTAAAAAAAAATAGAAATTCACTGAACGTTTTAGTTAGGAAAGAGAATAAAAAATAAAAAACTTAGAAATTCACTGAAGAAAAACACAGGTTACAGGGACGTTATAGTTAGGTTCAGATTTTGCACGCACAAAACCATAGAAATTCAACAGTTATATTTATACTATTGCTAAGCAATTGGAAATACACCTGCTCTGTGCTACATTCTTCCCCTTTCTGCAATATGTTTTACTCCTGCTCAGTGCTTAATTTGAAAAAGCATTAGTGCTTGTGCCCATTTGTTTCTCAGATGCCCGTCTGTGCCATTGCAGAATGTCAGGGTTTCACATACCAAGGCAGTCTACTCTGATGGCCAGATGTGTCAAAGGACTTTACATTCGCAAATGGTGTGAATCGGTAAATTACACCATTTGTGAATGCAAAATTGCCTTCCAGGATGTATGAAAAGCAGTGCAGTGCAATTTTTGCAAATCACAATTTTTAACGATTCCCTTAAATTGCGACTTTGATTAGGGAATCGCAAATTGCGATTCCCTAAATAGTTAATCGCAAATATGGAATACCTATTTGCAATTACTTGTGCACATGTATCATGCATTTCCTAAATGCGAACTGAGCATTTAGGAAATGCAATTACCACAAAGTCAAATTTGGTGGTAACCATGTGCACTCTTTAAGAATGCATTCAAAATGCATTTTTAAAAGTGCTGTGTAGCGTTACATGTGCACAAGTTTTTTGGGGGGTGCATCAAAGGGGGCCTTAGGCCCCCAGCACCCTTGGCTTTGCATTACCTAATTTGCAAATTCCTAACAGTAATTCGCAAATTGGGAAATGCAAAACCATTCTCACCTATCTATGGGCCTTCAGACCCATAGGGATGAATGGAGTTCCATTCCCTAATAGCGATTCCTTAATAGCGATTGCGCATTTCAGGAAATCGCTTTTAGGTATTCACTATTCTCTTAAAACCCATTTTGTATTTCCCAAATAGCGATTTCCTAAAACTCGCTATTTAAGAGATGGAAACTGGGTTTTTGATACATCTGGTCCTAAGTTCCAACTCATGTCTCCTTCGTCCCCCACCATACACAAAGTGCCCTTTTACCTCTTTTGCAGGTTCCTTTTCATCCCCTTTTCACTGTTTTTTTTGTACATTCCTTCCCCTTTCTTCTTTCCCTTCTGCTGCCTTTCTCTGTGTTCTTCTGGGTGAAAGCATGATAATTAGAAGAAGTCCCGGTCGACAAAGAGAGAATGCCAGTAGGCCCCATCTGCAAGCATTAGCTCAAATTAGCACTCCAGAGTAAATTTCCAAAAGTTTCCAGTGTGAAAAGGTTGGAGAGGGGTTCCTAATATCCTTAAACATATTTGTTTGTGGGTACCCACTTGGGGCATTTACTCGCCTGGTCTTCCGCTTCCTGCCTACTTCCAGCCCGTGTATGCAAATTTACTTAAAGGTAGTAAAAACAGAACCTTGGTAGAATCTAGATCCTGATGTAATAGGAGCCCTAACAAGGGAGAGGCTGTTGCCAGAGCTCTGCTATAGTAGAATGCAGCTGGAGTTTGTTACCTCACTATGAGACGCAGTAAGGTCATACCAGTACTATATCTGTCAAAATGGAGTCAATGGCCACCACTTTTCAATGTGCTGCATATTGCCTATTCTTTAATAAATGTATATAATAATATGGAAGTAAGTCCTTGTTTTAATTTTTAACTTGTTATTGTTTCAGCATTTGCACCTGCAAGGAAATTCCTTGTCCAGAGTTCCTGATGATTTCTTTCAACAATTTACAAACCTTGTTTGGTTGGATTTACGATACAATAGACTTACGAGCTTACCATCAGGAATTGGGGCTCACAGGTAGGCCAGTTTGAGATGTTTAAAGAAACACAAATATTTAACAGTTTTCTTCTCAAACCACTCTTTCTCTTGTCCATTTGTTTCCTGTATAATGTCTGACAATAGTTACTGTTTCATAATTGGAATTCTCTTCGTTTCAAAATTTCTTGAAGTTGGCAGAATGCATCCTACTGACAAAATGCGCCCTGGAGGGCTTGAGGGTGAATCCTCAGCAAGGCATACACGATCTTGTATCCTTCCATAGTTCAGTAAATTGAGTACCATATATTCAGTAATGACAACATCTGTGATTTACAGCACTTAAAACATCAGAATTGCAGACTTCAATAGCAAATATAACACTAGTTATTATTGGCTTAATGTGTAATGTGGGAGGTAGCGTAAAGGGTTAATGTGCTGTGGTCAAGGCCGTTTGAGGCCTTTTTTCACACTAACCGGATTGTCACAGTTGAGAGGTCACTTTCCTCTTTTTGGATGATGTGCAGCATTGGTTAGAGGATCCCTGGCAGTGCTGATCCATGTCCACCCACTGCACAATATGTGCTCTAATAATCTTGGGTGGGGTGCCTGGCACAAGGTTGCCTTCTAAGCCCAGTCGTATCTTAGCTGCAGCAGATCAGTGTATCCTGAGATAAATGCAGAATTCTAGTCTTGCTATGCCTGACAACACATAACCCATTACTTTTTTGTACTGAAGCTTGTTCAACCTCATCACATGGAGCACAACACCAAGGCCCCTGCAAAGAAGCTGCCTAACTCCAGCACCAACACTTCTTACCTCCGTCCTGGGTGCATGCAGCAGGAGCAGACCATGTAGTCTTCTCATCAAACAAGCCCTCACAAAGTGATTAGAAAGTTGTCAGCTGAATCCCTGGTGTGCATTTGGCTTCTTAAATTGCCAGCTTTGGCCTGCAGATTCATCTACTACAAAGGCATTGTGATGACCTGGTATTCAAGATCTTCTGAAACATGATCAACAATGACAGTTGCTTATGTTAAGACATTCAGCTTCATTGGTACTATTGTTTTCCTTTTTCTTTACTTTCCTTGCCTAGTGAGTAAACCCCCTTTTTGGTGCATGTTTGTGCTTCTGTCATTATTCTTCATCATTATCCGGCTTGTTTTTGCTTATTATGCATAGTTTGCTGCATGTTGTTTAACAATTTGTGCCTTTTCTTAATTGATTTCAAATTCATTTGTTTGATAAGGGTGAGGTGGGGTTGTTATGCTCTTGTTTGCCTATCCCTGTTGTTAAAAGCTGTTGCCAGGTCATGTTATCTGCTTTCAGCACCAAAGTCAAAAACAAAGCCAGCTGCATTTAGACTAGGGTGTTTGAGTGTAGCTCGAATTTGCTGGTTATCTATTATCTGGCCATGAGAAGACAATCCACTCAATATGTCTGCACTACTGAAGACCACCAAACTCAGAAGTAAGCCAAGTCTTTATAAAATATTCCTGCCTTCCGTGTTAGTAGCTCACCCAAGCTCCTGGTTTAAACCTTTCCTGAGCTAATCAAAGATGCATGTTAGACCATCATACAATTCTAATCTGGTGAAATATGGCATTGAGAAGTCAAGCTGTAAAAAAACGTAAACAAGCTCAGAAGAAAGTGGTTGATGTCTCTTGATTAGAGGCCATGAGAATGAGACATGCACGGAAGGTCTGTTGGTTTGTAAAGACTGTACTAAAATCACAGTTCAGTATACTGTCTCCAGTTTCACATGTAGGGCCTGGTCCTATTGGCTGAAGAGGGATTTATACATAAAGCTAAAGAAATGTATGGATCAAAAAATAAATGGGTCAATCTCTTTATGTTTATGGAAAGTATGAACAGTAGGTCTCAGAAATAGACATTACTTTTAGAGGGGCACCCTTGCCAACTCAAAAAAACCACTGTGGTTAAGTCAAAACACAGTTCTGATAGAATCTCTGCTCAACCCTTGGTAGCAATGGTACAAACAGCAGACAATCCCATAAGAAGTGAATGTGGGATCGCAGTACCAACAATTTTAAAGTAAAGAACACAGCGCAGTAAAGCTTCCAAACCAATTTAAAAAACTAGAGAAACATTTAATGAGCAAAATGATACAACGATTAGCAGAATAGGGTAAGGTGAACCATTTTTTATGGGGTTTTAAAGTTTTCAGACAAATAGTGTGTAAAAAATACTCATGCACTATGGAAAGACTACAGTTCACAGTGGGCCAGGACCTAGGTGCATTTTAAGGCTGATGCAGTGGAGCAGAGGTTTTGACACAGCAAGTACCTACAGACGTAGTCTCCAACCTGTGGGAAAGTTTTCTTCTAGTCGTTTCTCCAGCCTCTAGCTCCTCAGGGCAGTCTTCTGGGGCCCAGGTCTCTCTCCAGTAAGGTCTCCAACAGGGTCTAGTCCTCTTTAGTCAATTGGGCCCTCTTGGATTCAGGGGTTCGTCTTTGTTTTGTGTCCTTCAAAAAATAAACAGGAGGCCAATCACATGCCCCTTCCCTTCAGATGGAGTCTTCCCTTGTCTAGTAATGTTCTGAGGAGGTGGTGGTGCAAGAGGAAGATTTATCCTGTGTACTAACTAACCATTTTCTTGCAGTCCCCACCTCATTTTGTAAGCACTTCCTCTTTGCCTTACAGTAAAAAAAAACAGGAACATACACTTCGAGATGGTGAGATCTATCTGCCACCAGGCAGGCTTTTTTCAGCTTCTTGCCCACTCCCTTGCTTGACAGGGTCAAAACTAGTTTTTCTCCTATTGTAGCTGCTGCTTAACTTTCTAGGAGGGTCCTGGAGATGAATAGAAGAAGCGCTCATTGAAATCTCTAGGTCAAAAGAGGTAGTGCTAAAGCTGCCCCTTGTTCTGCGTGGCAAACTGTTGCTGTCTTCTCCCAAATAGTTAATCTCGTCTAAGTAGTCAGCAGTTAGCCCCCTTTGGCATTTAGGGAGCCGAAAAGCAGGCCATTGTCGTCTGATTCAGAAATATGGACTCTCCAAGCCAATAATGTGTATCCCATTTCTAACATAGTTAAAATGGTATAATGCAACCACGTATACATTTACAATGCATGCCTTCACCATGAATCCATTACCATGCAATGCCTTTGCCATGCATTGGTTTTACAACCTATTTATTCTTACTACTCAAGCTCAAGGTGTAAATATACACACACACACACACATATGTGTGTGTGTGGATGTGTGTGTGTATATATATATATATATATGTAGATATACATGTGCATATATATTCACTGAAAAAAACAGTGGTTACAGGGACGTTATAGTTAGGTTCAGAATTTACGCATACAAAACCATAACAATTCAGCAGTTAGTTCTTTCAGTTATCTATAACTCGAGTCCTAAGGTAACTATAACTCGTGCCCTTGCCATGCACAGTTTTCTTATCAATAATGTTAAATGTTGCAGTGATATCAAAGATGCATAAAGATCTCATCAATGACATAATATGTGGCGTAATAAGCTGTGCATGGTCTTGTATGAGTAAATTCAGAGCCTAACTATAATGTCCCTGTAACCTTTGTTTTTTCAGTGAATTTCGATGGTTTTTTAACGTAAAGTCATTTTAATTACTATAAATTAGTCCAACCACTGCCGAATGTAGCGGGGGTTGGTCGAAAGGCCTGGCCTCGCATCCAGGTCTCGCAGCCAAGCCCTTATAACCACCCAACGCCACGCCTTTGGCCGTGCGCAGTGCAGGTTGGCCACAGGGCTTGTCTCTTTCAGTCGATGTGTGAGTGGGTGCATGAGTGTCTGAGTGGATCTGAGTGTGGGTGTGTAAGCCTATGAATGGGCCTGAGTGGGTTGCATAAGTGTTTGAGTGGATGTGTGACTGGGCATATGCGCCTCTGAGTAGATGTAGGAGTGAGTGAATTAGTGTATGAATGAGTCTGTGGTATTTCTTTCAAATTTTCCTATAGTCGTAAATAATTTGCAGAAATTCAAAATGTTTTGCACACATTTCGTGCCATGACGCAAAATTATATTAATTAAATTTGCTGCTAAACACACACCTATCTCACACCCCTGGGGTCACGGTACCTTAACCCTGACCCCTTATACCACTTTCAATTTAAATTTTGACCCCTGGGGACTGTGTCCCGTGAAATAAAATGGCGGTCGCAATTTTCAAGTCACGTTGCGGTCAGCCAGTTGCAATGCTTCTTTTTGCACATGTATTTGCAAAAATTTGTGAATTTCGTGATTAACTGCGGCCAGAGGTATACAAATTTATTTGCCCTTAAATATCTTCTAAACAATGAATGGATTTACACAAAATAACAAAAAGCACAATCTGTGTACCGGCAGCAAGCTTTCTGCCATTGGTTCAGGTTGTAGACGTGTTGACGGGTCCTATGGAAATTAACATGGGAAACGCAGTGTTTTTAGAGCCCCCTTTTACTCGGACCCTGTTTGACTAATCACCCCGAAACTTCCTGTGGCCAACAAGAATCGCCAGGCCACTTTTTTGGGAAAATTTGGTGAAGATTAATCAAACAGTGCCAAAGATATAGGCAAGTCAAAAAAACGTTTTTTCTGTGGAAACATGGTCCTAACTATAACTACCTAATGGCGCCTGCCAGTAGGTAATATATATTTGCATATATCTGTTGCCAGTAGGGAGTTATAGGTAGGACTTAGTTTCCATAGGAAAGGCTTTTTTGTTTTACCAGTAACTTTTGCACCATGTGATGAACCGTCACGAAATTTTCAAAACTAGTTTTCAACTTACTTCAGCTGTTGCCTTGAACGTTTCGGGGTGATTCATCAAACGGGGCGAGAAAATATGGGGTCCCAAAACATGTTTTCCCTGTGAAATTCAGACACCACTACAGCCCGAACCGCCTGATGGAACTACCCCAAATGTGGCAGAAAGCTAGCTCTCTGTCCAGAAAGAGCCCTTTTGTAATTTTCTGTAATGCTATTCAATAGTTTTAGAGTTATTAAAAGAAAAATAAATTTGTATATCTAGGGACGCAGATCCTCTGCGGATCAGACAGATCTCATGCTGAGATCTGCTTGGCGGCTAGCACTTCAACCAGAAAGTGCTGGCAGACATCTTGTGACTTTAACATAAGGTAAAAGTAAAAATTATAATTTTTTAAATTTTCTGCCTCAAAATTGCCATAGATCTGTAAAACGTTTTCACAAAGGCACCACACCTTCCTGCCCTGCTGCATCGCTCTTGCTTCTGTCTTCTCCTTGCTTTTCCCCCCATTTTTTGAGTGTCTTCTTGCTTTACACTCATTCTCACTGCTTTCTCCTTGCTTTTTCCCTGTTTTTTGGGTGCCTTCAGTTTGCCTTTCCATTGTTTTCACTGCTTTCTTCTTGCTTTTCCCCAGTGTTTTTGAGTGCATTCTCCTTTTTTTGTTGTTGCTAGTTTCACTTCTTTCTATGTGCTTTTTCACCCATTTTGTTTTGCTTTCTCCTTGCTTTTTTCTCATTTTAATTGTTTTCTCCTTGCCTTTTCCCCTGTTTTTTTAAAGCCTCCTCCTTGCTTTTCCCTTGTTCTTACTGCTTTCACTTTGCTTTTTCATCTGTTTTTTGTGTGACCGATCCTTGTTTTTCCCTCATTTTCACGATTTCCTATTTGCTTTTTTCCCTGTTTTTTTAGTGCTTTCTCCTTTCTTTTCCTTCTTTTTTATTGCTTTTTCCTTGCCTTTTCCCCTGTTTTTTTAAAGCCTCCTCCTTGTTTTTCCCTTGTTCTCAGTGCTTTCACTTTGCTTTTTCATCTTTTTTTCTGTGCCCTATCCCCCCCTTTCCTTCATTTTCACTGCTTTCTTTTTGCTTTTTCATCTGTTTTTGTGTGTGACCGATCCTTGCTTTTCCCTAATTTTCACTATTTCCTATTTGCTTTTTTCCCGTCTTTAGTGCTTTCTTCTTGCTTTTCTCTCATTTTCATTGCTTTCTCCTTACCTTTCCCCTGTTTTTTTAAAGCCTCCTCCTTGCTTTTCCCTTGTTATCACTACTTTCACTTTGCTTTTTCATCTGTTTTTTTGTGTGCCCTATCTTTGCCTTCCTTCATTTTCACTGCTTTCTTCTAGCTTTTTCATCTGTTTTATGTGTGACAGATTCTTGCTTTTCCCTCATTTTAACTATTTCCTATTTGCTTTTTTCCCTGTTTTTTTGAGAGCCTTCTCCTTGCTTTTCCCTTGTTCTGACTGCTTTTACCTTGCTTTTTCTCCCGTTTCTGTGTGCCCTCTCCTTGCATTTCTCTGCTGCGGTTGGATGCACACTGGAGTTAGCTGCGGCCAATCCCCCCGCTGTGTTAAAAAACATAGAAATTCAGTGAAACAAAATAAAGGTCTGCAGGGACGATGTGGGTAGGAATTTGCATTTGAAAAACTTAGAAATTCACTAAAAACACAAAGGTTACAGGTATGGTATAGTTAGAATCAGAATTTACACACACAAAACCACAGAAATTCAGCTGTCGTAGTTAGAGTTATTTCAAGTAACTATAACTCTTGCCCTCGCTATTCACTGCTAATTACCCCCATATTACATCAGTAATTGCATCTTCTGTGATATCATTGATAATATCATTGCAACATTTGCAGTAAAGTAATTGATCTGAAAACTGTGCACGGCGGGTCGTGAGTTATATTTACCTCAGAGCATGAGTTATGATAGAATTGAGGTCTTTGGTTGGCAGTCAGGTTACCCCCTGTCCAAGCAAGGATCCTCACTCTAGTCAGGGTAAGTCACACACAATCCAAATTATCCTGTGCCCACCCTCTGGTAGCTTGGCACTGAGCAGTCAGGCTCAACTTAGAAGGCAATGTGTAAGGTATTTGTGCAATAAATCATACAATAACACCATTTAGCACCACAAAAATACACCACACAGTGTTTAGAAAAATATATAATATTTATCTGATAAGGTGCAGGTCAAAACGATTAAAATACAATAAATATATGTTGAGATATCACTGAAAAGTAATATAAAGTGCCTTAAGTCTTTTAAAAGCAATCAAAGTCTCTTTCAAGCACAAAGTACCTGGTTTGTGTGAAAAATCTCCACAAAGAACCACAGAGGAGGAAATGCGGGGAAACAAAGGGGTGTGCGTCGATTTCTCAGGCCACACACAGCGATGCGTCATTTAGTTTTCACGCAGGGGCGGCTGTGCGTCGCTTTCTGGCTCTTGGTCGTGGATCCTCTTGGGGTTGTGGGGTTTTCAGACTCCCCTGCGATGATGCGTGAATTTCCTGTGATGGCAGGACGAAGTCACAGGAGCTTTGTTTCTGGTGGCCGCTGCATTGAATTTTCTGCCTCCCGGCAGGCGCTGCTTCAATTCCTCTCTGGAATTCGAGCTGGGTCATTGCGGCTCAGCTGTGCATTGATCCAGTGGGTGGTGCGTCGACTTTCTGGTTGCTACGCTGGTGCTGCGTTGATCTTCTCGTTGCGAAGTCGGACTGCGTCGTTCCGGTTCGGCGTGTAGTGAAATTTTCCCAGCGGTGCAGGCTGTGCGGTGTTTCTGGCAGGCTGTACATCGAATTTCGCCGCACAAGGAGTCCTTGTTGTAGAGATTAAGGGGGTCATTCTGACCCTGGTGGCCGGTGACCGCCAGGGTCACCGACCACGGGAGCACCGCCAACAGGCTGGCGGTGCTCCCGAGGGCATTCTGACCGCGGCGGTTCAGCCGCGGCCAGAAAGGGTAAACCGGCGGTCTCCCGCCGGTTTACCACTGCCCTTGTGAGTCCTCCATGGCTGCGGAGCGCGCTCCGCAGCCATGGGGATTCTGACACCCCCTACCGCCATCCTGTTCCTGGGGGCACTGCAGGGGCCCCCGTAAGAGGGCCCCGCAAAGTATTTCAGTGTCTGCTAAGCAGACACTGAAATACGCGACGGGTGCAACTGCACCCGTCGCACCCCTGCAACTACGCCGGCTCAATTCTGAGCCGGCGTCCTCGTTGCAGGGGCATTTCCTCTGGGCCGGCGGGCGCTCTTTTGGAGAGCGCCCGCCGGCCCAGAGGAAATGTCTGAATGGCCGCCGCGGTCTTTTGACCGCGGTGCGGTCATTCAGCGGCGGTACCTTGGCGGACGGCCTCCGCCGTCCGCCAAGGTCAAAATGACCCCCTAAGTCTTTTTGGTCCTGAGACTTCAGAGAACAGGAGGCACGCTCTATCCAAGCCCTTGGAGAGCACTTCTTCACTACAGCCAGGGAGCAGCAATGCAGCAGGGCAACAGCAAGGCAGCAGTCCTTCACAGAAAGCAGACAGGCGAGTCCTTTGGGCAGCCAGGCAGTTCTTCTTGGCAGGATGCAGGATGCAGGTTCTGGTTCCAGTTTCTTCTCCAGGAAGTGTCTGAGTTGGTAGGGGCAGAGGCCCTGTTTAAATACCCAAATGTGCCTTTGAAGTGGGGGAGACTTCAAAGAGTGACTTAGAAGTGCACAAGGTCCCCTTTCAGTTCAACCTGTCTGTCAGGGTCGTAGTAGGGGGTGTGGCAGTCCTTTGTGTGAGGGCAGGCTACTGTCCTTTGACAAGCAAGTGTCAGGCCCTCTACCCTCCCAGCTGAGTAAACCCCATTCAAAATGCAGATATATGCAAGTGAGGCTGAATATCCTGTATTTGGGGTGTGTGAGTGAATGCACAAGGAGCTGTCAACTAAACCCAGCCAGACGTGGATTGTAAGGCACAGAAATATTTAAGTTCAGAGAAATGCTCACTTTCTAAAAGTGGCATTTCTAAAATAGTAATATTAAATCCAACTTCACCAGTCATCAGGATTTTGTCATCACCATTCTGGCCATACTAAATATGACCTTCCTGCTCCTTTCAGATCAGCATCTACCAACTCAAGCAATGTATGAGGGCAGCCCTGATGTTAGCCTATGAAGGGAGCAGCCCTCACAACAGTGTAAAAACTAATTTAGGATTTTTACAGTACCAGGACATGTAAACTACGCAGGTACATGTCCTGCCTTTTGCCTACATAGCACCCTGCCCTATGGGTTCCCTAGAGCATACCTTAGGGGTGTCTTATATGTAGAAAAAGGGAAGTTTCAGGCTTGGCAATTACTTTTAAATGCCAAGTCGAATTGGTAGTGAAACTGCACACACAGGCCTTGCAAAGGCAGGCATGAGACAAGGTTAAGGAGCTACTTAAGTGGGTGGCACAACCAGTGCTGCAGGCCCACTAGTAGCATTTAATCTACAGGCCCTGGGCACATATAGTGCACTCTACTAGGGACTTAAATTAAATAGTCCAATTGGGTATGTGCCAATGTCACCATATTTTAAGGAGAAAGCATATGCACTTTAGCACTGATTAGCAGTGGTAAAGTGTGCAGAGTCCTAAAGCCAGCAAACATGAGGTCAGAATAAGAGAAGGAGGAAGGCAAAAAGTTTGGGGGTGACCCTGCAGAAAGGCCATTTTCAACAAGTTATAGTTGGCCGTGTCTAAAATCCCTATGGGAAATTGCATTTTATGACCCCCCCCTTTTTCTCAGCCCTCACTTGATGAATCACTCCAAAACTTTCCAGACAGCAGCTGAATTGAGTGTCGTACTAGTTTTGAAAAATTCGTCAAACAGCACTAAAGTTATTGGCAAAACAAAAAGCACTTTTCCTATGGAAATTAGGTCCTTACTATAACACCCTAGTGGCAACTTCCAATATATTTTATATATATATATGAAAGTTAATTATTTTTGTAATGAAAACTGATCCATAACCATTAGGATGTGATTTTGGAATTATATGATTTAGACATAATTATAGGTATTGCAAACACTACGGGGGTCATCACAACCCTGGCGGGCGGTGTTAAAGGTGGGGTAATACCGCAAACAGGCCAGCGGACCAAAAAAGGGAATCATTACCCTGGCGGAAACCGCCAATAAAGACAGCCACTTTAACACCCCGCCCGCCACGGCGGTACAGACAAGCAGCGCAGCGGTCACCGCCAACAGACAGGCGGAAGACAATGTACCGCCCATAGTATCACAACCCGCCAATCCGCCACCTTTTCCGGGGCGGATTCACCGTGGATAAAAATACGGCGGAAACAGTTCCTGCAATGGGAAAACGCTCACCTGAACACATCCCACGAGGAAGGAGGACTCCATGGATCCGGAATTACAAATCCTACCGGCCCTTGTATTCCTACTCATCTATGAAGAGCAATGCCGGTGCCGGCGAAGACAACGGTGAGTCCTGCACCTACGACATGGGGGAGGGGGGAGGCAAAAGTCAGGGGGACACAGACGAACCACCCCCACCCTCACCCACTACAACACACACACCAATGCATTCACAAACATCACAGTAACAACCCACAACCCCCCCCCCCCCCCCCGGAAGAATGCAAACACAAAACGAAATCAGTTCAAACATTGTAATGTTTCAATATACATGTCTCAAATACAGGGAGTGCAGAATTATTAGGCAAGTTGTATTTTTGAGGATTAATTTTATTATTGAACAACAACCATGTTCTCAATGAACCCAAAAAACTCATTAATATCAAAGCTGAATATTTTTGGAAGTAGTTTTTAGTTTGTTTTTAGTTTTAGCTATGTTAGGGGGATATCTGTGTGTGCAGGTGACTATTACTGTGCATAATTATTAGGCAACTTAACAAAAAACAAATATATACCCATTTCAATTATTTATTATTACCAGTGAAACCAATATAACATCTCAACATTCACAAATATACATTTCTGACATTCAAAAACAAAACAAAAACAAATCAGTGACCAATATAGCCACCTTTCTTTGCAAGGACACTCAAAAGCCTGCCATCCATGGATTCTGTCAGTGTTTTGATCTGTTCACCATCAACATTGCGTGCAGCAGCAACCACAGCCTCCCAGACACTGTTCAGAGAGGTGTACTGTTTTCCCTCCTTGTAAATCTCACATTTGATGATGGACCACAGGTTCTCAATGGGGTTCAGATCAGGTGAACAAGGAGGCCATGTCATTAGATTTCCTTCTTTTATACCCTTTCTTGCCAGCCACGCTGTGGAGTACTTGGACGCGTGTGATGGAGCATTGTCCTGCATGAAAATCATGTTTTTCTTGAAGGATGCAGACTTCTTCCTGTACCACTGCTTGAAGAAGGTGTCTACCAGGAACTGGCAGTAGGACTGGGAGTTGAGCTTGACTCCATCCTCAACCCGAAAAGGCCCCACAAGCTCATCTTTGATGATACCAGCCCAAACCAGTACTCCACCTCCACCTTGCTGGCGTCTGAGTCGGACTGGAGCTCTCTGCCCTTTACCAATCCAACCACGGGCCCATCCATCTGGCCCATCAAGACTCACTCTCATTTCATCAGTCCATAAAACCTTAGAAAATCAGTCTTGAGATATTTCTTGGCCCAGTCTTGACGTTTCAGCTTGTGTGTCTTGTTCAGTGGTGGTCGTCTTTCAGCCTTTCTTACCTTGGCCATGTCTCTGAGTATTGCACACCTTGTGCTTTTGGGCACTCCAGTGATGTTGCAGCTCTGAAATATGGCCAAACTGGTGGCAAGTGGCATCGTGGCAGCTGCACACTTGACTTTTCTCAGTTCATGGGCAGTTATTTTGCGCCTTGGTTTTTCCACACGCTTCTTGCGACCCTGTTGACTATTTTGAATTAAACGCTTGATTGTTCGATGATCACGCTTCAGAAGCTTTGCAATTTTAAGAGTGCTGCATCCCTCTGCAAGATATCTCACTATTTTTGACTTTTCTGAGCCTGTCAAGTCCTTCTTTCGACCCATTTTGCCAAAGGAAAGGAAGTTGCCTAATAATTATGCACACCTGATATAGGGTGTTGATGTCATTAGTCCACACCCCTTCTCATTACAGAGATGCACATCACCTAATATGCTTAATTGGTAGTAGGCTTTCAAGCCTATACAGCTTGGAGTAAGACAACATGCATAAAGAGGATGATGTGGTCAAAATACTCATTTGCCTAATAATTCTGCACTCCCTGTATATACAGAAATATGATAAAATCATTCAATAGTATATACATTACGAGAAGTAGTGCAGATTTGCACATATCAATGTCCGTGCACCACTAGTCCAAAAATGCATGGGCGAGGCCCACACAATATACCTGTCCACAAACGGAGAGAACACTGCCGGGGCATCAGAGAGAAATACAACAGGCACCTCCGGGGGAAGGGAAGGGGGGGCACCTCAGCCGGATGAGTGCAAAGGCAGATCCACGACGGGGCTCCATGTCCATTGATGTATCCTGGGGAGTGCAAAGCCACAGTCTTACAAGTCTCTACAGTGGGTGGTTTGCCCACTGTACCATCCTGGGGAGTGCAAAGCCACAGTCTCACAAGTCTCTACAGTGGGTGGTTTGCCCACTGTACCATCCTGGGGAGTGCAAAGCCACAGTCTCACAAGTCTCTACAGTGGGTGGTTTGCCCACTGTACCATCCTGGGGAGTGCAAACCACAGTCTCTCAAGTTGATAACAGCCACCACTGGTTCTGGAAGGGGACTGGTGCCCAGACTGGATTAGTCTCCCCGTGACAGTTCCTGTCCCGTCACTGTCCCAGCTGCACATGGGATAACGATGCTTGATGTGGCGGTCTTTTCCTTCTTCAGCGGTGCATGCCCTGTTCAGCAGTGCTTTGCCATGGCAGTTCTGGACTGTTCAGCGGTGCTTTGCCATGGCGGTCTCTGGACTGTTCAGAGGTGCTTAGCCATGGCAGTTCTGGACTGTTCAGCGGTGCTTTGCCATGGCGGTCTCTGGACTGTTCAGCGGTGCTTTGCCATGGCGGTCTCTGGACTGTTCAGCGGTGCTTTGCCATGGCGGTCTCTGGACTGTTCAGCGGTGCTTAGCCATGGCGGTCTCTGGACTGTTCAGCGGTGCTTTGCCATGGCGGTCTCTGGACTGTTCAGCGGTGCTTAGCCATGGCGGTTCTGGACTGTTCAGCGGTGCTTAGCCATGGTGGTTCTGGACTGTTCAGTGGTGCTTTGCCATGGCGGTCTCTGGACTGTTCAGCGGTGCTTTGCCATGGCGTTTCGGGACTGTTCAGCGGTGCATTGCCATGGCGGTCTCTGGACTGTTCAGCAGTGCTTTGCCATGGCGGTCTCTGGACTGTTCAGCGGTGCTTAGCCATGGCGGTTCTGGACTGTTCAGCGGTGCTTTGCCATGGCGGTTCTGGACTGTTCAGCGGTGCTTAGCCATGGCGGGCTCTGGACTGTTCAGCGGTGCTTAGCCATGGCGGGCTCTGGACTGTTCAGCGGTGCTTAGCCATGGCGGGCTCTGGACTGGGCATTGGTGTGTGGCATGATGTTCTCTGGACTGGACATTGGTGTGTGGCATGACGTTATCTGGACTGGACATTGGTGTGTGGCATGACGGTCCCTCTGGCGGTGGTCTCCTGACCAGTGACGATACTTGGGCCCTCCTGGGCAATGACTCTGGCGGTAGTCTCCTGACCAGTGACGATACTTGGGCCCTCCTGGGCACTGACTCCGGCGGTGGTCTCCTGACCAGTGACGATACTTGGGCCCTCCTGGGCAATGACTCCGGCGGTGGCGGTGATCTCCTGACCAGTGACGATACTTGGGCCCTCCTGGGCAATGACTCTGGCGGTGGTCTCCTGACCAGTGACGATACTTGGGCCCTCCTGGGCACTGACTCCGGCGGTGGTCTCCTGACCAGTGACAATACTTGGGCCCTCCTGGGCAATGACTCCGGCGGTGGTCTACTGACCAGTGACGATACTTGGGCCCTCCTGGGCAATGACTCTGGCGGTGGTCTCCTGACCAGTGACGATACTTGTGCCCTCCTGGGCAACGACTCTGGCGGTGGTCTCCTGACCAGTGACGATACTTGGGTCCTCCTGGGCAATGACTCCGGCGGTGGCCTCCTGACCAGTTACGATACTTGGGCCCTCCTGGGCAATGACTCTGGCGGTGGTCCCCTGACCAGTGACGATACTTGTGCCCTCCTGGGCAATGACTCTGGCGGTGGTCTCAAGACCAGTGACAATACTTGGGCCCTCCTGGGCACTGACTCCGGCGGTGGTCTCCTAACCAGTGACGATACTTGTGCCCTCCTGGGCAATGACTCTGGCGGTGGTCTCCTGACCAGTGACGATACTTGGGCCCTCCTAGGCAATGACTCCGGCGGTGGTGGTGGTCTCCGGACCAGTGACGACGGTGCTGGCAGTGGCGTCCCGGCCGCCGGGAAGGATACCGCCCTTCTCCGCCGTGATGCTCACACCAGGCTGTGCAGACTTCTTCTGGCCCTTCCCCACCTTTGGAGGAGTCACAGCTGATTCTGCTATCCCCCTGGGACCCCTGTGAGTTGTTTTGCCTCCAGGAGTCTTCACACGGTCCGGTTAGCCACTTTCCAATTTCAGAGCCTTTACAGGGGGTGGACTGGCAGTGCCTTGGCTCCGTGTCACACTGCCTGCCCTGGTGGCCGGTGCACTCCACACACCTTGAACACGCACCACTGGTACAGGAGGCTTTTTGGCTGAGGCGCTACGATGGGACTGATGAAGTGGAGGGGGGGGTGGGGGCAAAAAGGTCAACTTTACAGAGGGACAGTTTCTGATGAACACTGGGATGGGTAGCTGGAGGGGGTCTGGGAGTGGAGGAAGAGGGGGTGGTTGTAGGAGGTGTCACTTTAGGTGTTTTGGGTGCAGGTGCAGGTACTGGAGGCTGTCGTGAGGTGGATGGCTGTTGGGTGGGTGTGTGCCTGCGTTTGTGTACTTTGGGAGGGGGCGTCACAGACACACTGGGAGAGGACACAGGGAACGTGTAAATGGGAGTGGAGGTGGTGAGTGCAGGTGAGCGGGTGTGGTGCTGGGTGTTCTGGTGCGAGTCCTGGTGCCTGTAGATGTAGTGCATGCCAGTGAGAGTGTAGACGAGAGTGGGAGGGAGGAGGGAGACGACGAGGAGGGGGACACAGTGGAGGCAGTGGATGTTGCTGTGTCTGCATGTGGGTGATGCTTGTGTGTGTGCCTGTGGGATGTGTGGTGCCTATGTTTGCCTGAGCTACTTTTGTGTGTTGAGGTGTGTGCATGCTGGTCTGATGGTGTGCTTGGGATAGGCTGGGGTACAGGATATTGGGTCTGGGTGGAGGAGGTTGGAGGGGGAGGCTAGACACAGGGACAATGGCTGCCATCAGTGCTGAGGCCAGAGATTGCTGGGTTCGCTGAAGGACAGCCTGACCAGAATGAATGCCCTCCAGGAATGCATTACCGTGTTGCAACTCCCTTTCTACACCCTGGATGGCATTCACAATGGTAGACTGCCCAACAGTGAGGGACCTGAGGAGGTCAATGGCCTCCTCACTGAGGGCAGCAGGGGTGACTGGGGCAGGGCCTGAGGTGCCTGGGGCGAAGGTGATGCCCACCCTCCTGGGTGAGCGGGCACAGGGCGAACGCTGAGGGGCTGCTGGGAGGGCGGTGCTGGTAGGGAAGGTGGCGGCTGTACCTGTAGAAGTGGGGCGCACAGATGGTGCCGCCACCACAAGGGAGCTCCCATCGGCGGACGAGTCTGTGTCGCTGGTTGGTGATCCGGTGGCCGACGTGATGTGACGTGGTGTGGCCCTCCAAGGCCATGTGGGATGCAGCTCCCTCGTGCTCCGGTGCCACTGTACCTCCGCCTGGTGATGCTGATGCACAAAAGAACAGGGAGACCACAAAAGGGGGGGGGGGGGGGAGACAGACGAAAGACAGGTTGAGTGCATGGCATACCGCTACCATTGGCGGACAATACAGACACAGCAGCCCCCTGCACTACGCTGTGCTCCTGGCCTCTGCAGATGCAATTTCTGGGATCTGGCCTACATGGCTATGGTGGACATCTGCACACATGGATGACACAGGGGCATGTATACCTGTACTTGGCACTCTACTGCGGTGGGGTAGAGTGCCACATGGCCTGCATTACAGAGGGGCCTAGCCTACATATTTCTGCCTGGCCTAGGTACACCCACAGGCCTCCTCCCCCACCCAGACCCCTCCACTGCGCGCAAACTCCGCAGAATGAAGGTGTACTCACCCCCTTGTGTCTCCTGTGATGCCCTAAAGCGCCAATCCAACTCAGGGTAGGCCACCGCCAGGATCCGGAACATCAGGGGGGTCATGGTGCGACGGGCACCCCTCCCATGTTGGGAGGCCATCCCCAGGAGAGCCTCCGCTGTCTTCTTGCTCCAGCGGCGAATGTCCTCCCATCTTTTCCGGCAGTGGGTGCCCTGTCTCTGGTGGACCCCCAGGGTCCGGACGTCCTTGGCGATGGCACGCCAAATGTCCTTGTTCTGGTGGGCGCTGACCTACATGACATACACAAGGGAAGAAGAGAAGTCATTACCAACTGCACCGTCGATGTGAGTCGAAGTGAG
Source organism: Pleurodeles waltl (assembly GCF_031143425.1). Classification (NCBI taxonomy): domain Eukaryota; kingdom Metazoa; phylum Chordata; class Amphibia; order Caudata; family Salamandridae; genus Pleurodeles; species Pleurodeles waltl. The sequence continues at coordinate 937,778,238 of NC_090445.1, forward strand.
TGTCCCCTCTCCCTACCCTAGCCATGTGGCACATTCATTCACATGCATTAATGTTCCCTGAACTCTTCCCCCTTCCTCTTACAACCAGCCCTCTCCACCCAGGCCTAGCCCATACAACGTGCTACCTGTGTACTAACCTGTTGGTCTGGAGGACCGTAGAGTAGCGTGTACTGGGGGAGGACCCCGTCTACTAGTTTCTCCAACTCCTGAGCAGTGAAGGCAGGGGCCCTTTCCCCAGACGCAGCAGCCATCGTCGCTTCCAGACCGAGGTCACAGCAGCACGTGCAGTGTAGGTTCTCTCCTGTCGAAGATCAGGTATCTAGTGATTGAACAGATAGAAAATGGCGGTGACGTCCGCAGCGGTGACGTCCGCGGCGGTGCGTATCATCACCGGCGGCGCACTTGTTCATTGGCTCCTGGGACCCATAGGGTCCAATGTTAACCAATGCAGCATTGCACCGCGGTCTACGACCGCCTACCGCGACGGTGTGCAACGGCAACGCAGTTACCCCACAAATCCCTTTGTCCCAGTTTAGAGGTCAGGCAGCCGCCATTTCAGGGGCCCACATGGCTTCATTTACTTCTGCGTCACACATAGCTAGGCCTGCACTCAACACACATACAGGAAGGGTTTTGTGTTTGGTGTCGTGTTCTGTGTAACTGTGGGTACATACCTGGTAAATAGTTGACTCTGTGGTCGCTGTTGTCCTCCTAGGCACCGTCATTTGGGACAATCGAGAAGATGGCGGACTCCTCCGGTGTACCGACCGCTGGTGGACCTGTTGACAATGGAGGAGCGACATTTAATCGTCACCTACAGGTTTGACTGTGCCACTATCCAGGAACTATGTACCCAGTTGGAGCCAGACCTGATTTCACCAATCCGCCATCCCACTGGAATCCCCCCTGACGTGCAGGTGCTGTCAGTGCTCCATTTCCTTGCAAGTGGCTCTTCTCAGACAACAGTAGCCATGGCATCAGGGATGTCCCAGCCTATGTTTTCCAACGTGTTGTCCAGAGTGTTGTCTGCCCTGCTGAAACACGTAAGGAGATACATCATTTTCCCTGAGGTGGAAGATTTGGCTACTGTGAAAGGTGACTTCTATGCCCTTGGACATATCCCCAACATCATAGGTGCTATTGATGGGACCCATGTAGCTCTGTTCCCCCCCACAGGAGTGAACAGGTGTACAGGAACCGGAAGAGTTATCATTCCATGAATGTACAGATGGTATGTTTGGCAAACCAGTACATCTCCCAGGTAAATGCTATGTTCCCTGGCTCAGTGCATGACGCCTACATCCTGCGGAATAGCAGCATCCCTGATATGATGGGTCAACTCCAGAGGCACCGTGTGTGGCTATTAGGGGACTCTGGTTACCCCAACCTGTCCTGGCTATTGACCCCAGTGAGGAATCCCAGGACCAGGGCAGAGAGAACGCTACAATGAGGCCCATGGGCGGACTAGGAGGGTGATGGAATGCACCTTCGGCCTCCTGAAGGCCAGGTTCAGGTGCCTCCATATGACAGGTGGTTCCCTATTCTACTCACCGAAGAAGGTGTGCCAGATCATCATCGCCTGCTCGATGCTTCACAATCTTGCTTTGCGACGCCAGGTGCCTTTTCTGCAGGAAGATGGTCCAGAAGCACGGTGTTGTGGCAGCTGTGGAGCCTGTGGACCGTGATGAGGAGGAAGCTGAGGAAGAAGACAACGACAACAGGGAGCCAGTCATACAGCAATATTTCCAGTGACACACAGGTGAGAACATTTTCATTTTTACCATTACATTCACTGTCACACGTCTTCCTCTATCCTGTGTGTAATTTCATAGGATTATTTGGTAACTGAGTTGTTCCTTTACATTACGGTTTCACAGGTGTGCTTACCAACATGTGTCATCTGCATGCATCCTTCAAGGACTTGTGATGTGTGACATAGGTATGTTGCCTTTACAACTAGAAACGCATTTTGACTCTGTCATTGATAATACAATTTACCAAATCATAGACTGACTCAACATTGTTTTGTGGTTCAAGGGTGTTTATTGAAGTGCTCAAAATTGGAGGGGGGTTGTAAAATGGTGATGGGTGATGGTGGAGGAATGTCCATGGCAGAGTCCAGTCTATTAGTCTCACAGGTGCACTGGCCATATGGGCAAAGGAAGTGGAGCTGGGGCAGTTTAAGTATGGACAGAGTAACAAAGTGGGACAGTGGGAGGACAATCAGGGTGGTCTCATTTCCTGGCAGGGGTCTTGCCATCTTGCTCTGTCCTGTTCCTGGATCTCAGGGACCGCTTGCGTGGTGGTTGTCCGTCTGCAGGGGGTGGGGTGCTGGTGTGGTGGTCCTGTGGCGGGGCGTCCTGTCCACTAGCGCCGGCGGAGGTGGTGGGCAGTTCATCGTCCATGCTAGTGTCAGGGGCCCCTTGGAGTGCCATGGTGTCCCTCAAGGTCTGCTGTATGTCCTTCAGCACCCCTACGACGGTGCCCAAGGTGGAGCTGATGGTCCTGAGCTCCTCCCTGAACCCCAAATACTGTTCCTCCTGCAGGCGCTGGGTCTCCTGAAACTTGACCAGGACCGTCGCCATTGTCTCCTGGGAGTGGTGGTATGCTCCCATGATGGAGGAGAGGGCCTCGTGGAGAGTGGGTTCCCTTGGCCTGTCCGCCCCCTGTCGCACAGCAGCCCTCCCTGTTCCCCTGTGTTCCTGTGCCTCCGTCTCCTGGACCGTGTGCCCACTACCACTGCCCCCAGGTCCCTGTTGTGGTTGGGGTGGTGGGTTATCCTGGGTTCCCTGTAGTGGTTGACACACAGCTGATTGACCTGTCCTGGGTACGGAGGTTTGGGCCCGCTGGGTGGGTGCTGTGCTGGTGTTACCAGAGGGTGGAAGGTCAGTGTTGGGCTGTGCCTGTGCGAGGGGAACCGACTGGCCGAGGCCCACGATGGTCCGGGCTGGTCATCAGGATCCAGTAGGGCAGAGCTACTATTGTCACTGTGGGCCTCTTCTGTGGGTGGAGTGGAGTTGTCTGGACCCTCCGGGGTGGTGACGGTCCTTCGTGATCCTGCAGGGGCATAAGAGCATGATTATTGCATGTGTGTGTGTGTGTCATGGTGTGCAATGGGTGGGTGAGCGTGTACCCCAGTGCAAGCATTTCTGTGTGGGGGCTTGTGTGATGATGGTTAGGGGTTGTTATGGGTATGCTTTAGTGATGGGTGTCCATGCTTAGTTGTGTCATGTAGGGCTTGGTGTTGGGATGTGTGGTTTGTGTTCTTAGTACATTAGTGAGGAGTTTGGGTGATAGGGGAGGGTGTGAGGGTGGGGGTGTCCATTCCTCCACCGACTCCTCCGAGGCCCTCTGGATGCATGATGGTCAAGACCTGCTCCTCCCATGTTGTTAGTTGTGGGGGAGGAGGTGGGGGTCCGCCGCCAGTCCGCTGAACCGCGATGTTGTGCCTGGAGACCGCTGAACTCACCTTCCCCCGTAGGTCGTTCCACCTCTTCCTGATGTCCTCCCGATTTCTTGGATGCTGTCCCATAGCGTTGACCCTGTCCACGATTCTTCGCCATAGCTCCATCTTCCTGGCTATGGATGTGTGCTGCATCTGTGAGCCAAATAGCTGTGGCTCTACCCGTAGGATTTCCTCCACCATGACCCTCAGCTCCTCCTCGGAAAAGCAGGGGTGTCTTTGGCGTGACATGGGGTGGTGTGTGTGATGTGTGGGGCGGTGTGAGTGTTGATGTGTGTGGTGATGTGTAGTGGTGTGTGGTGTTTTGTGCGTGGATGTTGTGTGGGTGATGGTGTTGTGCCTCTGTGTGGTGGGATTGTCTATTCTGTGCTGTCTCTCTGGCCTTCCTGAATAAATTTTGGTCGTAGGGGTTTGTGGGTGATGTGGGTTTGTGTTTTATATAGTGTTGGGTGTGTGGGAGTGGTGTTTGTATGTGTATCAGGTGTGTGTATTTGGAATTGTCCAATGTGGCGGTGTTTTGGAGATGTGTGTGTATTTTGAGCGCGGTTGATAGACCGCCGCGTGGATTCGTGGGTCGTTATAGCATGGGCGTGTTTCTGTTGGCGTGGAGGTTTTGTTTTCGCCAGTTTATCACTGACCTTTGGTGTGGCGGACTTGTGTGGGTGTCTGAATTTTGGCGGGTTCAGAGATGTGGGTCATAATAGCTGTGGCGGAATTCCGCGGCCGCAGCGGTGTATTGGCGGTCTTCTGCACGGCGGTAAGCGGCTTTTATTGCCAATTTTGTAATGACCCCCTAAATTTAATTGGATTCCTGATCAGATCTAGATGATTATTGAATTTTCGCATGGTTCTAGTGAAAATTGGTAATATTCTCATATACAAGCTGTGAAAATGAAGATTTGATAAGGACCTGTGAATAAGATATTTTGTTTAGTTACCCCCAGTTCTAAAAGAAATTAATTTGTTCCTTAGAGAAGGTACTTTACCGATACTAGAAACTTGTATTAAACCTGATCTACATGAGACCGGAAAATGGGAAACTGTTGACAAAACAAAATGTTTTAAGAAATAAGATAGGGTAGCTTAGGAATTTATTTCATCACCATATTGGACAATATGAAATTATGTGGAAATGGGTACCATATATATATATATATATATATATATATATATATATATATATATATATATATATATATATATCAAAAAGTTAAAAAGTTAAAGTTTGAAAGAGTAAAATTAGAAACCGAATATGGATAAGAAGATTTAGGATTGAACTTGTTAAGTAACGTTAAGTATCAGCACTCTATCATTATTTTGTAAAAAGAGTGACAAATGAGAGTGGGGGTTAACAACAAGGGGATTAGTGATCAAAAGAGAGAACTGGATTTTAATTGGTGCAAGGGGGGTGGTCACATGATTTAAATACACTTATGATGCACATAACTCTATGGCCAGTCCACACACACACACACACACACACACACTAACCTTTGGAGAGCTTGGACGCCTGGCAGGTGGCTGGGGGCTAACTCGACACACAACCAGGTTTACAGGATCACCGCCAAACTGGAGAAGAAGGAAAGGCGTATCTTGCATGCTGAAGGCAGAATCTCAACCCTAGAAGACAACACAGTCTCCCACAACAGTAAACTGCTTGACACTGCGAATGTCCTGAAGGTATTCCAGGCCAAGAACGAAGACCTTAAAGCCAGATCGTGGATCTTGGTGAAACAACCTCCAATTTATTAGGCCTACTGTAGTCCACCAACACTGGCAACCTGTTGGAATACACAGAAAGCTTCTACGATCAATATTTGGTGCGGAACACCTCTCCTGCTCTTCTGGGTGGAACAGCCACATCACTCTCTAGAACCCTGACCCCCGCCAGGTGGTTTACTGATACGCATAATAGCAAGACTCCTCAATATCAAGGTTTCTGACACTATTGTACAACTAGCAAGGGAGAGGGAGACCTCCTCCATGACGATGTTACCATCTCTATCTTCTGGGACTTCACTCTGGCCGTCCAGGCAGGGAGACATGAGTTCTTGCCACTGAAGCATAAACTGCAGCGAGCAGACATCCTTTATGCCATGCTTTATCTTGCACAATTGTGATTATACACCGCAAAAAGTTGCACATCTTTCAGGATCCACACAGTACGGCCTTGTTTGTCAAGTGTGTCCCCTTGAGACTGGCTCAGCCTCTCGTGCATACTGGCCCGAATCAGATGATAACTTGAGTGAAGTCGAATGAAACTCTCAATAGAGATGGGAGATGCTTCCCTGTGGGCTGTTTAAACAGCTTAAACTGGTAAATGTGCAGAACAATATAGGACAAGTTATAATACCCCCGCCATTCCATGGATTTCTTAAACTCCTCACCAAGGTATACAGTACAGCACTAATGAGCCCCATTGTAATTTCTTCTTCAACACAGACTAGCAGGTGGACTGAGTAGTACATTCTGTTTTCCCCAGCAAATGCCCCGCATACGAGGCGTTGGTTCATCAGAGTTCTGTTTCCCCAAAGTTAAACTTTATTGCATTGTGCCAACTGCTACTACAGTGTTTGCTTGCATTTGCGCCATGTTGACGCAGTATGGGGTAGGGCTGAGAAGGGGTTCACTGTCAGGTTGGGATACTTAGTGTGTGGGGAGGGTTATTTTACTACACAACAGTTAAATGCCCGAACTGCCACATGTCAGACAGCACAGACAACATGACCAAAGGGATGCCTGGAAGGACTCAAGAACAGGTCATGCACCCACAGTTTGCAGCCCAGCTAACTCTGCTTCTTAATAAGTAGGAGCAGAGTGACATATTTGCACTACTTGGCATGGAACGTCATGGGTCTTAACAACCCCTGGAAGATCAGACAGGTACTTGCATATCTAGACAGGCACTGAATCGCCATACCCTCACCCTCCTTCAACAGATACACATAACATCGGTGAGCAACTGCCTCTTTCCTACTAAATGTTGAGGTTACAAAGTGTTTGCAACAAACTCCTCCCACCCTCGGGCATTGCACGTTTGATCAGATGCAACATTATCTTAACAGAAACTCCATGAATTCAATAACCTGCAGGGACAATACAATTTGCTTCTAGCCATGATACACAGAAGACACATCAAGCTCCTTAACACTTATGGTCCAAACACCAACAACTCTGACTTCCTGGAACAGGTCTTCCAAGGTGCGCTTCACTGTCCCCCCACACTATATTATAGGGCAGAGACTTTAATCTGGTACTGGACAAACAGGTGGTTTGCTCAAACCCCTAAACCCATTCACACCATAAGGCTGCCACAATGCTTACCGCCATTATGAACACTGGGATCTTAACAGATATATGACTCCTGAGTCATCCCAATTCTGTAGACGGAGTGCACATATCCACAACATATGCTTCCTCGGAATGGCTGGATTACTGGCTTGGACCAAGTGACCTGTGCACGTGAGACTCCTGGGTAGAGCACCCACCTTGTACACTGAACAAGTGAAACTCGTTTTGGGATTACCAACCTCAACACATCAAGTATTCATCTGGCACCTCTCCCTGACATCCCTCCTAGACAATGCATTTAAAAAAGGAAGCCCAAACAGAAATTCAGAGCTTCTTTCAATTCATTGAGAGCTCAGTAGACTCCATGGATACTGTTAAAAATTGGGTCTCTAGTTGGCAGAGGTAAGGCACCCTGTCCAAGTAGGGACCCTGATCCAAGTCAGGATAAGTCAGTTACACAACCTAAATTAACCTGTGCTCACCCTCTGGGGTGGTTTAACTTGAGGCAGGGTTAACTTCAATCAATCAATCAGGGATTTATAAAGCGCACTACTCACCCATGAGGGTCTCAAGGCGCTGAGGAGGGAAGGGGGAGAAGATGGGGGGGAGGTGCTGGTACTACTCGAACAGCCAGGTCTTGAGAAGTTTCCTGAAGGTAAGGGAGGTCTTTTGTCTGGCGCAGGTGGGTGGGAAGAGTGCTCCACGTTTTGGCAGTGAAGTGTGAAAATGATCTACTGCCGGTTGTAGTTCTGCGGACGCGTGGGACGGTTACGAGGGCGAGGTCAGCGGAGATGCCGGGTCGGGGTGTAGAAGGAGAGTCATTTGTTGAGGTATTCTGGTCCGGTGTTGTGCAGTGCTTTGTGAGCGTGGGTGAGGAGTTTGAAGGTGATTCTCTTGTTGACTGGGAGCCAGTGCAGGTTTTTCAGGTGGTCTGTGATGTGGCAGTGGTGGGGGATGTCCTGGATGAGGTGTGTTGAAGCAGGAGGAGGAGATGGCGTTGACTTAGGAGGAGGGAGATGGCGTTGACTTGCTGGGTCATGGATAGTGAGGGGCCCAAGATGAATCCTAGGTTGCGTGCGTGGTCGGTGGGAGTCGGAGCGGTTCCGAGAGTGGCAGGCCACCAGGAGTCATCCCATGCGGAGGGGGTGGAGCCGAAGATAAGGACTTCTGTCTTGTCGGAATTGATTTTCAGGCAGCTTCTCTTCATCCATTCGGCGATGGCCTTCATTCCTTTGTGGAGGTAGGTCTTGGCGGAGTCCTTGGTGAGGGAGAGGATCAACTGGGTGTCGTCGGCATATGAGATGATGTTGAGTTTGTGGGCTTGGGCGATGTTAGCGAACGGGGCCATGTAGACGTTGAAGAAGGTCGGGCTGAGGGACTAACCCTGGGGTACGTCGCAGATGATTTTGGTGGCCTCCGAGCAGAATGGGGGGAGGCGGACTCTCTGAGTTCTGCCGGTGAGAAAGGAGGTGGACCAGTCCAGGGCTCTGTTACGGATTCCAGCATTGCTGAGGCGTGAGCGTAGGGTGTGGTGGCAGAAGGTGTTGAATGCGGCCGAGAGGTCCAGGAGGATGAGGGCTGCAGTTTCGCCGCTGTCCAGTTTGGTTCTGATGTCGTCGGTGGCGGCGATGAGGGTAGTCTCGGTGCTGTGGTTGCTGTGGAATCCGGATTGGGAAGGGTCCAGGGTGCGGTTCTCCTCTAGGAAGCGGGTTTGTTGTCTGTTGACGGCCTTCTCAATGACTTTTGCTGGGAAGGGGAGCAGGGTGAAAGGCCGGAAGTTCTTGAGGTCCTTTGGGTCTGCCCTGGGTTTTTTGATGAGGGCGTTGATCTCAGCATGTTTCCAGCTCTCCAGGAAGGTGGGGGACTCGAAGGAGCTGTTGATGATATTCTGTAGTTGGGGTGTGATGACGGAGTTTGCTTTGTTGAGGATGTGGTGAGGGCAGGGGTCAGATTGAGAGCTGGAGTGGATGGTGTTCATGATTTCAATGGTGTCTTTTTCATTGACGGGGGTCCAGGAGAGCAGGAGGTTGGTCGGAGGTGAATCTATGGTGTTGGTGGTTGCTGGTGGGGGGGGTCTGGGTGCTGAAGCGGTCATGGATGTCTGCAATCTTGCGGTGGAAGTAGGAGCCTAGGAAGTCGCAGAGGTCTTGGGATGGCGGGATGGCGTTGATGTTGGAGCTGGGGTTCCTTCACGACGTTGAAGAGCTCCTTGTGGCTGTGTGCGTTGTTGTGAATTCGGTCTTTGAAGGCAGTTCTTTTGGCGGCTCGGATGAGTTGGTGGTGTCAGCGGATGCCGCTTCTGAAGGCTCTGTGGTTGTCCAGAGTCTGATCTTGGCGCCACTTTCTTTCGAGCCTTTGGCTTAGATTCGTGGAGGTCGGCGGTAAACCAGAAGGCCTTTCTGTCGGTGCATCTATTGGAGGGATTCTTGATTGGGGCGAGAGTATTGGCACAGGTGTTGACCCATTGCCTGAAGTTGCGGGCAGCTGCATCAGTGTCGGTGGTGTCGATGGGTGAGTTCTGGGAGAGGGTCGCGATAAGTTGGTCTTCGGGTACCTTGTTCCAACTGCGGTGGTGGGATCCATTGTGGGTGGTGGTGTGTTGTAGGTTTCTTGAAGGAGAAGTGGATGCAGCGGTGGTCTGTCCAGTGGAGTTTGGTGGTGTGGCTGAAAGAGACGTGATTGCTGGCGTAGAAAATAGGGTCAAGTGTGTGTCCTGCGGAGTGGGTTGGTGTTGGGACGAGCTGCTTGAGGCCATGGTTCGAGAGGTTGTCGAGCAGGGTGGCGCTGTTGTTGTCATTGGTGTTCTCAAGGTGGAAATTTAAGTCTCCGAGTAGTATGTAGTCAGTGGATGCGAGAGCGTGCGAGCTGATGATGTCGGTAATGGAGTCGCTGAACTGCTGTCATGGGCCAGGGGGCCTGTAGACGAGGGTCCCTTGAAGGGTGGTGTTTGGGTCAGTGTGGATTTGGAAGTGCTGAGGGTTTCTTCGGTGTTGGTTGTATCCTGAGGGTGTTCTTCTGGATGATGGCGATGCCTCCCCTTGGTTTGTTGGAGCGGTCCCTGCGGGTGATCTTGTAGCTGTCCATATTGGCTATGGCGATGTCAGGTGCTAAGGAGGGGTTCATCCAGGCGTCGGTCGGGAAGGTGACGTCTGGGGAGACTGAGTCGAGTAGATTCCATAGCTCTACTGCGTGCTTGTGGACGGAGCGGGTGTTGAAAAGGATACATCTGAGATGGTTGCGTCCTGCCTTGGTGGGTGTGTCATTGGCGTGGAGGCTGGTGAAGGTGCTGTTCCGGCAGGAGAAGGGTCCGCAGGTGGTTCGCGGGAAGGCTTGAAGGCAGGCGGGAGAGCGGCCGGTGTTGAGAGCGCGGAGGGTGGCGGCGTCATAGTGAAGACTTGCGTGGCAGTGGGGGAGACGGGAGCCAGGGGTTCTGGAGCTGGGCACGGTCACAGCTCAGATGTGCGCACACGGGCTTGCCTTTGGCACGGCCACCCAGTGACCGCCATTAAGTAGGGAGGTGGGGGGGCGAGGACAGCTGGGAGGGGGACGAAAAATTGTGCAAAAAAGGGGGCTGAGCTGAAAAAGGGGGCCGAGTCGAAAAAAGGAGGTGGGTCGCGGGGGTAGCAGCGGTGGGGGAGAGAGAGGGAGGGGGAGAGTGAAAGTGAGAGAGAGCAGAGTGAGAGAGAAACAAGGAAAAGAAGCACTAAGGGACAGTAGTGGAGCAGAGAGCAGAGCAAAGCAAAAGGTGAAGAGAGGCAGAAGGTAGCCTAGTAGGAAAGCAGAGTTCTCCCACTAGACACCAGGGATGAGGGGCGGGCAGAAGCCTGCGGGTGGAAGAGGGCCTCAAACTCCTGACAGGGGTCAGGAGTTCAGAGGAGCCAGGGAAAGGGCTCTACTTAAACGGTGGAGCCACAGGAGGCATAGCAATGCACTGACCAGGTCAGTGGTATTGCTCAGCCTACCATGCAGCCGCCGCCATTAAGTAGGGAGGTGGGGGTGAGAAGAGGACAGCTGGGAGTGGGAGGGTGACAAAAAACGGCGCAAAAAAGGGGGTGGAGCCAAAAAAAAGGGGGCTGGGCTGGGGGGCAGCAGCAGTGGAGGAGAGAGGGGGAGAGTGAAAGTGAGAAAGAGCAGAATGAGAGAGAAACAAGGAAAAGAAGCACTAAGGGACAGTAGTGGAGCAGAGAGCAGAGCAAAGCAAAGCAAAAGGAGACAAGAGGCAGAAGGTAGTCTAGTAGGAAAGCAGGGCTCTCCCACTAGATACCAGGGATGAGGCGCAGGCAGAAGCCTGCGGGTGGAGGAGGCCCTCATACTCCTGACGGGTCAGGAATTCAGAGGAGCCAGGGAAAGGGCCCTACTTAGATGGTGGAGCCACAGGAAGCAGAGCAATGCACAGACCAGGAGGCAATGTGTTAAGTATTTGTGCAACACGCACATACAGTAACACAGTGAAAACACCACAAAAAGATTCCATACAGGTTTAGAAAAATAGAGAATATGTATCTAAGTAAAACAAGACCATCCAGCAAAAATGCAGGCAGTAAAATTTTAGATATTCATTTTTAAAGATAACGTGTAAAAATAATGCTTAGAAGTCACTAGTGGTCAAAAAGTTACTTGATGTCACAAGGGACCAGTTCAAATCCAAAATTCAGGCCGACTGCATTGGAAAATAGGTTGGCTATAGGACCCAGACAGGTCCTGCTAAGAAAGTACCTTGGATGGAGCTTTGGTCGATGTTCAGACTCCATTGCGTCACCATCGAGCCACGCAAAGGTGGGACCAGCATCGTCAATGCAATGCATTGTTGTCGAGCCACGTCTAGCGTAGTCATCAAGCTTTGGGAGTTTTTAATTACCAGGAAATGTAAAACTTAAAAGTACATGTCCTCCCTTTTACTTCCATATAACCCTGCCCTATGGGCTATCTAGGTCCTACATTAGGAGTGACGTATATGTAATAAAAGAGGAGTTTAGGGCTTGACCAGAGGTTTTAAATGCCAAGTTGAGGTGGCAGTGAATATGTTGGGAATTCTGTTACTGGTTGGTGGGGGTGGGAGTGGTGAAAACCTACTCAAGCAGCAACAACAATCTCTGTCAGTGTGAAGTCAAAAGCAAACCCTAAATTAACCTGTGTTATACCCTTTGGTAGCTTGGCACAGAGCAGTCAGGCTTAATTTGGCAGCAATGTGTAATCTATTATGTGTAAATACATTACTTTAAACAGTAATAAAGAGAAACTACAACACAAAGAAAATCCCACGCCAAATTAGAAATAAATAGAGTACATTTTAATAAATAAAACAAGGCCACAACTAAAATGAAATCTCTAGAACCAGAGATATGCAAGTTTAAAAATTTCAGTGAGTATAGTCCCAAAAAGCACAAAGCATCAGCTGTGCTTATCTGGTCACACCAGAACAGTACCAATTAGCAAGTTCAGGCCAACTGCAATGGAGTGCGGGCTGGCTTCAAAGGGTCGGCTAGGCCACCTGAACAAGAGTACCTTAAATCCTAGTTTCAGAGCATTGTAAGGCCCTGTGCCGAAGATGAATCGTTCAGGCGAGACGATGTGAGGTCCTTGTTGGTGATGTGCTGCACAGCATCTGGTCTGTGGAGCTGCAAGGCTGTGGTGCGAGGACCTGCAATGCAAGGGTCTGTGTTGAGAATGTGTCATGTAGCGGCTGGTTTTGAAGACGTTGCGGGGCCTGCGATGTAGTCCTGCATCATTGTCTAGGCTGCAGTTGACAAGAGGCTTGTGATGCAAAGGTCTGCTTCAAAGATACGTTGCTCAGCGTCGGTTCCGATGAGGCTCCGAGGGTGATGTCAAGTTCTTGTGACAGGAAAATCCATGGAGCAGAGGCAAGGTGTTGGTTCTGCTCTGGGTTGTGCCGCACAGCAAAGGAGCTGTGTCGGTTCTACTGGGTCCACAGATGATCTGGCAGAGCACCATCAAAACTGCTTCCACAGGTCTAGGTCTGGGGTGGCACAAGTTGGCATGCTAGGACTCACAGTTTCAGAGTCCAGGTGCTGGTTACAATACACTAGCCTTTGGAGATGCTGAACAGTTGGTGTCTGATACCCAATATTTATACTCTGGCCTTCTTTGAAGTGGTAGACATTTCAGGATTCCCTTTGAATTGCTCAGGTTTCCTGCCTCCCCTGCCCTGGCTCCAGACTAAATACAGGGGGTATTCAATCCTTTGTGTGAAAGCAAGATTTTGCGTTTTGAGGTATAAGTGGGGCTGTGCCCATCTTCGCCACCCCATCCTGCCAGTGACCGCCAGTCCAGGCACCCCTGAGCTTCCTACTCTGTGTGACTGTCTGGGAGGAATACACAAAGGCCAACTGCCAATTACACCTTGTCATGTGGCTCAGAGACTGGGTGCAGGCAGTAAATGGCTATGGCAGGAAAGCGGCAACTTTCTAAAAGATTGTAATCTTACTTTACCATAAAATATAATTTTTTTATTACAATTCCAAAGACACCATACATGAACTGGTTACCTGTTCCCATCTGGAAGTTTGTATTATTACATGTAATAAGTTAACCATAATGTTATCCTATAGGAGAGGTAGGCCATGCAATAGTGAAAAACTATTTTTTTCACTATCAGAGCATGTAAAAGTTAAAAGTATATGTCCGTCTTTTAAAAATACATTGCATCCTGCTCTATGTGCTGTTTAGGGCCTACCATAGGGGTAACTTAAATATATTAAAAGGAAGGTTTAGGCCTGGCAAAAGGTTTATTTTGCCATGTTGAAGTGGCAGTTTAAAACAGAACACTCAGGCTGTGATGGCAGGCATGGAGGGAGGTTTGCAAGGCTACTTACGTGGGTGGCACAACAAGTGCTGCAGGCCCACTAGTAGCATTTAATTTACAGGCCCGGGGTACATGTAGTAGCCCTTTACTAGGGACTTATAAGGAAAGTAAACATGACAGTTGGGAGATACGTCAGTGTTACCCTGTTTTCAGGAGTGAGAACTTGGACTTTAGCACTGGTCAGCAGTGATAAAGTGCAGAGAGTCATATGGCCAATGAAATCAAGATCTTAAAAATATGGAAGAATGAGGCAAAACGTTTGGGGGAAGACCACCATCAGGTCTAATAGTTCCCTCTATTGTATACCATGTGATTGCAAAATACCGCAATGATTATAATCCATACTTCAACAGCATTATATTAGCATGGCTAGAAGGCCCAGGAAGACAGTACTTTTATGCACCTCTCAATTTGGACTAGATTAGTGCTGCGATTTCCAGCCTCCTGACTTGCAAGGCTGCTGGTAGTTATGGGTTCCCAGCAGAATTTTATAAACGCCTGCTCACACCAACTGGCTCCCATGCTTCTGATGGTATATAATAAGGCACTAGAGAAGGACCTACACCTCCCCTTCTGGGATGCAACACTTACCCTATTAAAGCCTTGTGAATCTCCTGAATACTGTGACCCATGCCATCCCTTGTCCTTAATAAATGTGGATGATCAGATCTTATCCAAGGTCTTGGCCAGTTGCCTGAGGATCCTGCTCTTGAATCTCATTCTTCCAGACCAGGCTGAGTTCATCCCTGACATCCACCTCTCACAAACTCCATACTTTACTTGCCCTCATAGATTAGTTAAACCTGTAACTGAATGCTGCAGTGGCCTATCTAGATGCCACAAAGGCATTTAACTTTTTGGATTGGCCCTTCCTGTTTGCTGTCTTACCTAGGATAGGCTTTCCTACTTGAGCTATCCGCTGGGTAAAACTACTATACACAGGCCTGCAGAGTGTGGCTAAACAGTCTACTCTCTGACTCCGTACCACTGAGCAGGGGCACTCAACAGGGCTGCCCCCTTGCCTCCACTGTTCTACTTCCTCGCTTCTGAACTCTTGGTTTGTGTGGTACGACAACTGCATGCACAACATGACATAAATTTTGCCCCTCTTAACTTTCTCATATCATTATAGGCTGATGATATCACCCTATACCAGCGTGTTCTGGCCCGTACCCTTGGCCCATTCATCAGCGATATCTTGATGTTTCAGACACTATCAAACATCACCATAAATTAGAACAAGTCGATGATCTTCCCATTAACTCCTAACACACCTGTGATGGCGTTGGAATTTCCAATTCCCGGGTGCACAATGTCTGTGAAATACCTGGGGGACATGGGACAGCCTAGACAAAAACACTGTATTAGTTGAAAACTATGGAAAGGCAAGTCCAAAGTAGAGGACCAAATTAATCGAAGGTGGCGCTTAACTCTGAGGTAGCTTGCATTGATGAAAATGGTGATACTGCCTCGTTTCTTGTTACTCTTCTCTAATGTTCATATTCACCTAAATAAGCAATTATTTAAAATATTATGGCCTGGGCAGCTCTGACATCCAATTTGCTGCTGCCTGAGGTGTGGGACTCTAGATGCAGATTTGATGCCTACCCATAAATAGCTACTGGGATGGCATTTTTTATATTCTCCCCAGAATGACCAAACTCTTCCTGGAGCTCTCCGCAAAAGTAGCACTCTTGGGCTACACAGCTAACATCCCCAGCAATGTATGGCACTTTGTCACTATCGCTCTTCTGCTGACTAAGAGGAGGGTGGCATTTACTTAGGGAAGGGACAAACCCCCCCACTGAGACACAGTAGCTGTTAAATATGGGCCACTGTCAAGAAAAAATTTGAACTCTCCACAGATCCCCACACAAGCAGACTGAAAAACACATGGGGCCCCCGTACAAACCTGCCTGCTAAACATTGATGTAGTGGTGGATTAGGGACATTTGGAATTCAGGGAGGTGCAGGGGAGGATGGAGATTGCCAAGTAATCCCCCTCTACCCCCCAGCTTGGTCGGTGCCTGTCTGCCTGATTGTGAACACTGTGGTGAAATATGGGAGACCTGACCATAGCAGCACATATGTAATACCTGGATGCAAACCATTTGTAGACTGATTTCCCTCCCCTTGTCCACAGATGTATATTGTTGAATGACAGCTGTGTTGCAGTGATTGTCAATTCTGATGGATGCATCTACATGTGGATTCCTCACCTTTTGAATATCCCAGTGCAAGCAGCACTCAACTGAAAGTTTTCCATAGCTCTCGACGTCGACAAGGAAGTCACAATGAGACGGCTCTGCACGCGACTCCATCTGACGTAATCGGAGCCAAAACAAGTACTTGTCTGCATGCTGACGTCAGTTCCCTTTTTTCCGCGCCTTCGATGCGTAACAGTTTTCTTTGCTCTCTGAGGTGATACTTTCTATCGAAGGGAATAGCCACTTTTTGTTGGTGACAATGTCTCCTCCTAAGAAATCGGGCTTTAAGCCATGTAGGGAATGCGGGGGTCATATGTCTGAGGCAGACCCGCATGTGGATTGCCTTTGGTACTTGAGCTTTGACCATGCCATCGGAGAGTGTCTGTCGTGTCAGAGCATGAATGACACGGCCTTAAAGGAGAGAAAAGCAAAGCTGAGTGATATTGTGACACGGGTCTTGCAGTTTTCCCCAGTAACTTCTCCGGATCCGTAGCCAGAGGAGGTACCATTGGCTCCAGGTCCTTCTCAGGCTCAGCAGCAGCAGTAAGCCTTTCCAGCTCCTGGAGCAGATCCATCCCATTTTCTGAATGACATATATGGCATTGTCACCAGGGCCATGACTCCTTCAGGTGCGCCAGCTTGCCCCAGGGGTCCAATGTCCTTTTCTTTGGGAGAAAGCCTGGCGCTGCTCCAGCAGGCTACGTTCCTGACGTTCTTACTGATAGCCCAGTTACCCTGGCCTTTGCCTGCACCAAGGAAGATGGCTCCTTCGCCAACTGAGACTTGACAGGAGCCATTGGCACCTGTGGCACCCACTTCAATGTCGAAGAGGTCTCAGCCAATGGTGCGTCACATGACTGTAACCTAAGTTGGTTCTCCATCGCCAGTATCCGAGTAACCAATGCCGATGTCGCTGATGCCGCTTTATGCTCTTTCGATGCTGTTACTGGAGTCGAGTTCTAGGAGAGAATCTCTGAGGCAGTTGTAGGAAGAACAATATTTAGCCTCACCTGGTGATCTAGACCATGAAGAAGGCAAAATTATTTCCCCAAGTCATGATTTTGAGGGAATAGAGGTGGCTATTGGTTTGGACAGTTTCCTGGACTGGCAGTTATTATCTCCACAGGGGTTGTCTCCACCTGAAGTGACTTCTTACCACGCAGTCATTCGTAAAACGGCTGATATGTTAGACTTGTCTCTCCCAACAGAGGAGATGAGAACTAATTTATTGATGGAGGTCCTTCATTCTACGATTTCTTTAGTCGTCATTCGACACCTGAGAGTTTGGTAGTGCAGGACTCATGCTCTTCACAGTCCACGCCAGGGTCCTTTTGGTCTGCCCCGGCTGAAAGAGAGTCAAAAAGGATGGAACAGACTGTGAAAAAGGTTTTTTTGTCTGGTAGTATGGCTCTAAAACCAGTGAATGCCACATGTTTGCTGGGTCGCTATGTACATGTCCTTCTGGACTCTGCTAGATGTGTCTTTCTGAAACTGCAGGATGATTAGCAGGTGCATTTTTCGGAACTGTTAAATGACAGCCAGGCTGCAGCTAAGAAAATCATTCAGTTGGGCCTGCATACGGCTGACTCGGTAGCCAGGGCAATAGGTACATCAGTCGCAATGAGGAGAAATGCCTGGTTAAGGGGTACTGATTTTTCCACTGATATACAGTATACCATGATGGATTTATCCTTTGAAGGTTCCTAGCTGTTGGGGGATAAGGCGGATTCGGCCCTGGAAAGGTTTAATGAGAGCAAAATCACTGCTCATTGGTTGGGCCTTCAGTCTCTATCCTCAGCCTACAGACCCCTGCCTATATTCAGGGGGTTTAGACAAAATTACTCTTTTCAAGGGAGGCAGCAGCCAACACCTGTCAGCCATTCCCCTGTATTGGGCCTATAGAGGGCATTGCAGAGTAAGGCCAAGAGGTGCAGTCCATCAGCCTTCCTCCTGCTCTTTTTCTGCCTCCTTGGCCAATAATGCAGGAAAGCATTCCTAGTTCCACCATCTAGCAGTAAGCTTTGCCTCTGGGCGGGCAGCTGATTTATTTTCGACAACAATGGATGTCCATAACATCAGCATCAGCCAATTGGATGTTGGGGACTGCTGAAAAAGGATATGCCCTACCATTCCAAGAGTACCCCCCCCTTTCCGCCACAACACAGTTATTGTTCCCAAGGACACCTTTTCTGCCGCAACACAGTTATTGTTCACAAGAACATCTACTTTTGCTCCAGCAGGGAGTCCAAACCCTATTTTTAAAGGGCGAAGTAGAGTTAGTTCTGGAGCAGGAAAGGTGTTAGGGATGTTATTCATGATATTTCCTGATTCCCAAAAAGGGTAGGCGTTTACGTCCAACCCTGACCTAAGAATTTTGAATTCATTCCTCAAGCAGGAATAATTCAAAATGCTGACCCTGGCTCAGGCTCTTCTTGCGCTGGACAAAGAAAACTGGATGGTTTCCATCGACTTGCAGGATGCGTATTATCACATCCCTATTCTGCAGTCACACAGCAAGTATCTCCGGTTCATGGTGGGGACGCAACACTACCAGTTTGCGGTACTTCCGTTTGGACTTAGCTTCTGCACTTCGGGTCTTCACAAAGGTGATGGCAGTGGTTGCAGTACATCTCAGAAGGGGTGGAATACCGGTATTCCCTTGCCTGGATAATTGGCTGCTGAAAGCCAAGTCTCCAGAGTTGGTGCTACACCATTTGCAGTTGACAACCTAGTTGTTGTTCAGCCTGGGCTTTTCGCTAAATATGCCCAAGTCTCACCTGGAGCCCTCTCAGCGCCTTCTGTTCATAGGGGCACTACAGGACACAACAATGAGTCAGGCCTACCCTCCTCCTCAGAGGATTCAAGACATTCAGGCTATGATTCTGATGTTTCATGATGAAGCAGTTGCTCCAGTCCTAAAGGTCCTATGCCTACTCAGCCTGTTCGCTTCCTGTATTCTGTTGGTCACTAATGCATGTTGGCACATGAGGGCCCTCTAGTGGTGCCTCCGCAAGCAGTGGTTTCAACTAGAGACAGTAAGGATCTCCAGGGACACTGCAGTCGATCTTCAATGGTGGAGCGTGGATGTCACCCTGACACAAGGGAAACCGTTTTGCCCTCCACCTCCGGTGACCACAGTGATAAAGGATGTTTCCACTTTAGGGTGGGGAGCTCATCTGGGGGATCTGGAGATCAGGGGAGTTTGGTCTCCAAAAGAACAGATGTTTAACATCAATCTGTTGGAATTACGGGCGATACATCTGTCTTTCAAGGCCTTCCTCCCTTCCATTCGCAGCCAGTCAGTACAAGTCTTGACAGACAATACCACTGCGATGTGGTACATCAACAAACAGGGGAGGAGTAGGGTCATAGCTCCTCTGCAGAGCGTCTCTGCAACTCTGGTCCTGGGCTCAGTACCATCAGATTTGCATAGTAGCAAACCATTTGGCTGGAATTCTCAATGTACGCGCAGACAGTTGCAGTTGCCACTTTTCAGCCGACCACGAGTGGCTACTCCATCAAGAAGTGGTTCTTCACGTCTTCCAGTCATAGGGAAAGCCTCAGACAGACCTGTTTGCCACTCTTGAGAATGTGCACTGCCTGTTGTTCTGCAGCCTCCAGTATCCGAGGCAGGGAGCGCTGGGGTACATGTTTCAGTTGGAGTAGAGCAGCCAGTTGCTTTACGCGTTTCCCCCATACCCTTGATTCCTTGGATTCGGAGGAAGATTTGCCAAGACCAGGACCAAGCCATATTAATATATTTGTACAATAGCAAACCCTCCAGCAACTAGACGGCATTCACACCTTAACTCTTTAAAGTTCAGTTATGAATTATTTCATATTGTTCAATTGTTGTGTCTATGTTGATATGAAGCTGCATTTAGCCACATAGGATTGACAGATTACCTGTTTCATGGATGACTTGTATAAAGGGATGCATAAAAATGCTTAAATGTGTCATTTAGAAACCGTAAGAAACGAGTGCCATCCTGTGAGTGGTAGCTTAAGTACTAATAATTTGTGGAGAGATGTATTTATTTTCAATGGGCTAATACTGGACCTCTCAGCTGCCTTTGACACAGTCAACCATCCCCCTCCTCTTATGCTGGAGTCTTCAAAGGGGTTCACCAGCAATGTCCTTCACTAGTTCTCCTCCTGCCTTTCAACCAACACACGTTTGTTCACATGGGTGTCTTCAGGTCCCAAAACGCCTGTGAAGTCCTCCAGAGTTGCATACTATCTCCTATCATATTCAACCTCCACATGGAGACGTTTGTTGGTCTACTCACAGATAACATCATCAAGATTCACCAGTATACGAATGGTACATAGCTGTACTTGAAAGTCTGTACTGTTTCAGACAACCCATGTCTCAAACACTGCCTGCACATCCTCAAGACCTGAAACTCAACCCAGCCCAGACAGAAATACTGTTATTTACCAAAAACAAGAAGAAACAGTTCAAACCTGTGCCTATGACCTGAATCTTGATGGTATTGTGAGAGAAGGCCTCTTTTTGCATGGTTAGCCCCCCACATTTTGCCTGATGTTGATGTATCTTAGAAGCTGTAGTGCCCAGGGCCCCAGGGCCCCTGCTAACCATGTTCCCTGGGCCAGAGCGCTTTCCGTAAATCTGTTGTGATGCTTGGCACAATTGGATACACTCTTAAATATCACTGTAAGCCCCTAGTAAATGGGTACCCCAGTACCCAGGGCATAGGATATTAGGAGTAGACCCCTGAGGGCAGCAGCACTAATTGTGCCACTCTCTAGGGCCCTGCACCCAGATGTGACCAGCACTGCCATTGCAGGCTGTATGTACTGGGGCAAATCTAAAAAGACAAACTCAACATGGCACACTCCCTGTTATGGGTAAGCCACCCCTCTAGCAGGCCTTCCAGCCCTAAGGCGGTATGCAGCATACTATATGTGAGGGCATAGTTGCATGAGCAATATGCCCCCACTGTGTCCTTGCCAAACCTGGGACATAGTGAGTGAACAGAGCAGCCATTTTAAGTACATGTACTGGTTTCTATGGTTTGTAAAACAATGCCCTTCCTGGATGGAGGAGCTAACACCCCGTCCCTCAGGAATGTGCACTCTCCTGGCAGTGAGCTTCAAAGGGCTACCACCCTCGCAACTCGAACCCCCAGGCCTGCTGCCATCAGCAGATGGCTTCACCCATTGTCCACCACCATTTTTGGCAGGAGCAAAGGCGGGAAACCACACAGAGGGTAGGACGAGGGGTCCCACTGAGCATGCACCACCCTTAGGGGCGTAGATGAAGTGGACCCTCCATTTCATTTTCCTCTATGTTGGATGGTAGGAAAATAGCCATAGAGGTTTAGGGCAGTGACCCTTCCCACAGGAAGTGGTCACTGTAGTGGGGGTAGCCACCCAAGGGTAAGTGTCCCATTGGACACTACAAGGTTCCCCCTACAACACCCACTAAATTCAGTATTTAGTGGGCTTCCGTAGAAACCAGATTCATCAGGAAGAAAAGAAGACAGCACCAACGAACCCGACAAGATGAGAACAGAAGACCTGCTGCACCAAAAGAGGCTCCAAGACCCTGCTTGCTGCACCAGAGTCCCGACAATCGCCCCTGCAGAGGATCTGATCACTGCAACAACCTCAAAAGACCCCTAGGAGCTCCTGGCTTCACCAATATCCCGAGATCTCCCTCTTGAGTGGATACACCACTCAAGAAACCAAAGAAACATACAAGGAACCAGCAAACCGTTGAGGGTCACTTCACCGACCGGACGATATCTCTGCAATCGGAAGTCGCAGCCAGACTCGACGTCACACCAACGACAGCCTGGATAAGACCTACAAGGGTGCCAGCTTTTGTGGCACCGTGCCCTCCCGTGGCCTGGTTGCGCCAGTTCCCCAGGTACTGGTCAGTGCATGTCAGGTACCCCTAAAAACACCTCACCCAGAGGTCACTGGACCAGAAGGAAGCCCCAGTCGAGGGACTTCAGTGACACCTCGGACCTCCCACCAGAGCACCCTCGTCCTGCAAGGCCCCAGGAAGAAGACTTACCTCCAGCTCCAAAGGGTTCCATTGCGCACAGCATCCAAGACCTCCAACTTGCCTTGCATCTGGCTGCCCTGAGCCCTGCATCGCGGAACCTGCTGTGTGCCTCGGTTCCCTAACCCCTTGTGACCTCAACAGCCCAAGGGGACCCAAATGCACCACCTTTAGATCTGCAAACAAGCTCCTTTTCCAGGTGGCCCCTCCAACTAGCCCTGTGCCTTTGCCAATAGACTTTCCAGCTCTGCTCCCGCCGGAACCGAGGGCCGCCCGATGCTCTCCAGCTGGCACACTGTACCCACTGACTGCTTCGACCATCCTGTAAAAGAAGAGACTGGGAACCCAACTGTATGATTTCTAGTGCATTTTTAAAAGTGACTGCCTGTTGATTCCTTTGGTGCGTAATTACGCACAGAAAGACTAACTTTATTAAATCTTTGTAAAGTCATATCTCAAAAAGTACTTAACATGTCTTAAAGATCTTGGTCTTAGAAATTATATAAAAGTCTGAAGTATTTTTATAAATTCTGGTCTTGAGTTATTCATTGAGTGTGTGTGGTGCATAATTGGATTTGTGAGTACAACAAATGCTTAGCACATCTCCTGGATTAGCCTAACTGCTCGACCAGCTACCTTAAAAATTGAAGCATTAGGTAGTCTAATGTTTACCTTTGGAAACCAAAGTGTGGTTGCCTGGACCGTGTGTGGTTGCACAGTGTGCCTAATTCTGCACACTACATAGAGGGCCAGCCTCCTACAGGTATCAAACCCTAACTTTCACTGAATGCTCAAGGAACACATTGCCAAAAAAGTAAAGAAGGCCTAGTAGAAGCTCTCTCTGATAAATAAAGGAAAGCTATTTCTTCCAAAAAGTGACTTCATTACTTTGTGTTAATTACAGAGCCGTACAGGTTCAGTAAATAAGTGTACATGTATAAGTCCTGAATGTGCCCAGGATGGTTTGTTTTACTGTGTTGTAGCTATTAAAAAGATAATGAGTTGCAAGACCTGTTTCCTGCAATTCAGGTAGGACAACCTGGCAATGATTAGCTTATTCTAATTGGCCTACGCTATCAATGTATTATGTCCTTCTGTGACAAGGCGCAGTTAGATTTTTGAGTTAGGGTGGTTTATATTTTATAGGTCTAATTTGAACCGAAGGCAGTGCAAGGAGTTTATTTTGAAGATGGTGTTCTATTTTATGCTGTTGACGCTTAGGAAACACAGGCATCTCCACCAGATATGGTGCAGTATGTTATTGCAATGTCTATCTATTTGATACTATTGGCTTGCCATTTTAGGCCTGTATTTTCAAATGCCTCTGTAAGGCATTAGCAGTTTAAAGGGAACACTTCCATTTCTCATTGATTGAAGAGTAGTCTGTAGCTTTTGCATTTGATTTTAGTGTTTTAAGAATTTCTGGAATTGCAGAGTCTGCTTTCTAAGAGAAGATTAATACTTCAATTGAGTATGTGCAACGTTTTGGTTTCCTTCGTCAAATGGAATTCGTTTGATGCATTGAATGGAACAAGTGTCTGAGTAGAGACTGAATGGCCTATAGAAATAACAGTGGTGATAATTGACAGCCCCTACCTGCCTGTGCCTTGGGATAGATTCAATTTCACAGATAGGGTTCCATTGATTCTGATTCAGGTTGTTGATTAGCACTTTAGTCCTAGATAAAATTTGCTTAATACTGAATACAGGAAGGTTCACAAACTTTATTGAAGGCCTTCTCTGGATTCAGCGCCATGGCCATCATTGGTGAAGACAGAAGCGTAGCTTTCCCTATAATGTGCCTGAATAGTCATATGTTGCCAGACGCAGTCTACCTTTCACAAATCCTGTTTAAGTTGGGTGAATTAAGTCGTTTGGGTTTTTCTCCATGTCTTGTGGCTAGGAATATACATTCTGCTTTAAGTAGCGACATTGGTCTGTAATTGTTACTCTCGAATGGACCGTTGCCTTTGTTGTGAGTATCTACAATAGTGGCTTCCAAAATTGACCCTTCGTTGTAACATACTAGTGTAATATTGTTATTATGGTCTATTAATTGTGCCTGTACATTTTTTTAAAGCTTTCTGGGAACATATCAGAGCTTGGGGCCTTACAATTTTTAAACAAGTTGATTGCCTTAACGATTTCTGACTTGTTTACTGAGTTCTACTTTGATGTCTGTGAGGGCATTTGGATCCTATCTAGATATAATTGACAGTACTCTGAAGAGAGTTGCTTCTCCATGTTATAGAGGGTTGAGTAAAAATACTCATAGGTTCTTAGAAGTTTTCGCTATCCAATATTTTGTATCCCGATTAGTAGTTTATTGCAACAATGTTCCACTTTCTGATTTTCTCCTGGAGATAATTACCTATGGTGTTGCCTTCTTTGTTAAACTCGCAGATGTTCTTTGCTTTTAGGTTAATAAGCCACAGCTGAGCTCTTTTATTGGCCTTCTGTTTTGGGTGGTTTCGCTTATTCAAGGTATATCTACATTTGTGGTGAGCTAGGTAGCTTTCTAGTATTTGTATTTCATTCTCTAGGATGTCTAGCTTTTTGTTCCTGTTTCTCTTTTTATTGGAATGACACATCTGTCTTCCCACATTTTTAAAGATGTTTTTATTCGACTTTATAATATGGTCTTTATCATTGTGGTTATTTTAGAAATAATTTTTCATTCCACAAGTTTGCATCCAGTTTGGGTCTTGAAGATAATTATGTCTACACAAATGCAGACATGGTCCAAAATTACAATCAGTTCAATTTTTGGCTTGAAGCAATTTAAGGTGAGTATGTCGTCAAATAATAGTCAGTTTTTGTAAGTGTGTTGTGAGGGTGTGAGTAGAGAGTTAATTCACTGCCTGTAGGATTATGTAGCTGTCTAATATCACTTAGCTTGTTTAGGTTGCATAGGTATCCCAGTTGTGTGTGACATTTGTTTGCTCTGTATTTACAAGAGGCCATCCTATCTAGGGAGATTAAACTCACCTCCTAGTATTTGTCCTGGGTGAGTTGATATTTTATAGATTCTTTAGTTCAAGTCCACCAGAGTTTAGGTTCCTCCCCTGTTGAGGCATAAACATATATTGATTTTGTATTGATATATCCCGTCTTTGTGTGCCTTTGTGAGTGGCCACCTGCTGTCAGTATCATGTGTATTATTCATTGGTGAGATCCCTGCTTTTTTTTCAAATGAGAGTTAATCCCCATTTTTTTCTTTTTTTCAGTTGTGGAGCAAGGATATTCTAGAATTCATTGACTGCATACTTATTGCCACCGTATTACCAGTTCTGGGTTCTTTTAGTAGGATGAGGTCTCCTCTCAGTTTGTGGTAGTATTTAATGATTTGCCTTATCGTAACTGTGTGAGTTTGGTTGCTAGGATTTAGAGAGAGGGTCTTAATAGTGTTGCTAGTCATTGGGTAGGTGTGGGTTCAGTGGGTGCTTCAGGTGGGTCCTCTGGGTGAACTTTGGATAGTACGATTTGAGCAGGCTTAGAGTATTATCCTTTTTTCCTTTCATGTCATAGTACATATGATATCCTATTTCCATTGCCTTTGAAATGTAGTGACCTAGACCAGGCTTCCAAGGGTCGTAATGCGGCTGATGGATAGAGAAGCTGGAAGACAAGGTTGAAAGATTAAAGAGAAAGAGTCAAAAAAGATCACCAATAGAAGTACAGAAAAACCTTGACCTGGGCCCTCCCATTTCCCCAAAAGTTCAAAATGGAGGGCAGTTGGAGCCTCGAGTGGCCCAAAGCCTCTGAAACTACAACTAAGCAAGAGAACAAACATGATTTGAAATGGAACAGATCTAGTGTAGGGGTATCCGCATGTCCTAAAACTGCTGGGTTAACAACCTTGTTGGAGGTAAGCATACTAACATGAAAACATGTAAACATTTTCTAGGCCATTTTGTTGTTTACAGAGTAGCAAGACATTGTTTGAGAATCAAGTGTGTGGTATATCGTTGCTCTTTTGAATGATACTTGCATAGGTGGATAATGTGAAAATACATTCAGATGCATGTATCCGTTAGGGTGGTTACTTTCTAGTAGTAATATGTTTAACTAGTCTTGAACAGTTTTAAACATTTTGTCTTGGCAGTATCAAAGAGACTTTGGCTCCATTATGAGTTTGGTGTGCAGCAGAGGTCGCCTGCCAAACTCGTACCACCATCTGACCGCAAGTACAACCAGAACACCACCGGCCATATTACGAGTTTCCCGCTAGGCCGGCGGGTGTAAACAGCGTTTCTGCCCGGCCTGCCCAGCGGGAAACAGTGCCTTAACATTGACGCCGGCTCGTAATCGAGCTGGCGACAATGTGGTGGTGCGGCGGGTGCATCAGTGCCTGCTACACTTTCCACTGTCCGTAATTCAGGCAGTGGAAAGCGCAATGGGGTTGTCCGTGGGGGGGGGTGGGCTGCATTGCCAAGTACATGGGCAGAACAGGAGCCCCACAGGGGCCCGATGCCCCTGTTCCGCCTGCCTTTCCATGGCGGTCCTGCCGCCATGCAAAGGATGGCAGATTGGCGATTTGTAATCCCCAGGGCGGCGCTGCATGCAGCGCCACCCTGGCGTATTACAACCACCAAGACCGTCAGGTTGTTGACAGGTGGCAACCAGGTGGTGTCGGTGGTGGACCGTGGCGGCTCCACCACTGTCGTAATGTGGCCGTCGGACCGTCACATCTGTGGTGGTCCGACTGCCACCGCGAGTCTGGCGATCTTAAGACTGGTATACTTGTAATGAGGGCCAAAGAGCTTATATGGTCAACCAACGGAGTTGGTATGCCAAGCAACTGCAATAAAATTTGTGGTCATTTGTCAAACGTATGTTTCTGACAATTGTTCTGTTCGGAGTGACTCGTGTAGGCAGTTGGTGCCTATGGAGTTAGTGGATGCATGATATGAACAGGATAATGAGTCTTTTAGACAGACTTTGTTAGTGTATTTGTCGATAGTATGTCTATAGGTACTAATTGAGGATAAAAAACAATTTGGAATTTCAGTGCTTTGGGCACAGTGGATATCTGTTTGAGCGTTCGTGTTAAATTCCATGGTAGTGTCAAGTTACTGGTATTCATCAGATTAGCTAGGAGATAATCTGTTAGTAATAGGCTGATATTCATATGTTGATAGCTTATTAATGTATTTGTTTATCCAGAGGTATAGTAAGGCTGCTGAATAGGGTAGTGAGATGGCTATAAAGTGGCTATAACTTTGTCTACAGTGTTATTTACAGAATGGACTGTATTGATTGGCTTTGACATTTTAGATGTGATACTGGTTTGTTGAAGAATGTTGGATAATATCTTGTTGAGTAGTTGTTGCAGTCTTGCTATTAGGGGACCATCTCAGACCATTAGTGGTCCATCTGTGATTGCTGCTGATTGTTTTTATATATTTGTGGGCCAGCAGGTTCACAGAAAAAAAAAATATTTTCTTCTGTGTAATTTGCGGCTTGGAAGGGCTTGCAAAAGACGGGGATGTTCATTGATCATAGTTAGCTCTTCATAGCTAGAAAGCCTTTTTGCAGTTCATAGTGTCTTTTGCGTAGTCTTAGAGATGCCTATTTTTCTATTTCAATTTTCAATGAAAGTTCCTTTCAATTACTTTGATTTTTCCTCAAGTGATCAAGTATCTTTTGTGAAGCAGGAAATCTGAGTGGTCTAAATATTACTGGCCTATGCATTTTCAAGAGAAGTATTAACTTGGTGGGTATTCTGTCTGCTCTTTCATTTTCAAAATCTTTGTTGAATAGAATCCCCAGAGTTTGTGAAATCCATGCTCCCTAAAAGTAAGCACATAATATAGCTTCTTTTTGCATGCTCACTGAGGGACTAAAGTTTCTCAGGGTATCTCTTCATTTTTTGTCTTCCTGCTCCTTGATCTGGATAGTAACCATTGTACTGATGAAAAGGTAGTAGGACCCTGACTCAAACTTCAACTTGATGAACTTGGCCAAAAGCTTACTGACCTCTCTGTGGGATTTTGATACACAGCCTAATGTATCTCAGAGTGCTGCAATATAGTTTTTGCAGTTAGCCCTCCTGCAGTACCTTTCATATTAATGATACTGTGAAAGGTTTGCCCACTACCACCAGTCTTGAGACTCTGATAGTGACCATTTTCTTTGGCATGAGATCTGATTGTTTAGGGAGCACACATTTTTCTTCTACGCTATGCATATTCTTGATTTTACCTCAGTCACCCTACATGAGAAGGTTTTTGAAATCATTTACTAACTCCGGCATTTCTGTATGCAGCAATTCTGTACTTGCCTTTGTGCATTATGCTAGGTTTTGCACAGATGAGAGGTGTTGGAAATTAGGTCCATGGAAGTGTTACGTTCTGGTTTACCTTTAACAAGGGATTCCAGAATCGGCAATTATGACTTTGATCTCTTCAAGCCCACTTCTTGTGCTTTAAGGTCCAAGGTGCGATTAAACACTGTGTTTGGTTGAGCGACATTTGGTTTGGTGGATTGTATGTTGGGTTAGCTAGCAGGCACCATTACAGACCTAACATAGTTATCTAGTCAGTATTGGATGTTCATCAGAGCTCACTAGTAGAGTTCATTACTAGTTACTTGTAGAATCTGATTATGTTGAACTGCCAGGCTAATGGCTCACATAGAGAGACATAATTTTGTGATAGCGTACATTTCTGATGGATACAAACTACCTGTGGATTCCTCACCTTATGAATTCACCATTGCGCCAGCATCCAACGGAAAATTTTCCCAGCTCTCCACGTCGACGAGGACGTCACAATTGCGCGGCTTCACGCAACTCCGTCTGACATCACTGTGCCAATAAGAGGTCCTCGTCGGCGTGCTGACGTCAGTTCCCTTTTTTCCGTGCCTTCGACGCTAACAGTTTTCTCCTAGCTCTCGCTTCTGTTCGAGGTTTCATCTTGTTGCTCTTTGTAGTTACTATGTCTCCCCCGAGGAAGTCCGGTTTCAAACCTTGCAGAGAGTGTGACGGTCGCATGTCGGTCACTGACCCTCACGATGATGGTCTACCCTCCTCTCCGGTGCCTCGTCAGGTGTTGAAACCGGTGTCTTCGATGTCAGCAAATTCCATGTCGATTCCGAGGTTGGAAGCTCGATTGAGGTCACACAGGAAGGCCTTGCGTCTCTTGGAAGAGGAAGAATATCAAAGGCAGTTGGAGGAAGGAGAGATTGTTGAGCCCCTGGGAGAGTATCAGGGTTTTGTACTCGGCCAGTGGGCTGGATACTTCCCCGGAATGGGACTTGTCTTCACAGGTGGAATTTACGGAGAAGTGAGCTTCGTTTCACATGGTAATCAGGAAGGCAGCGGACTTTTTAGAAATTCCATTGCCTGCTGCGGAAGTTAAAACTAACATATTAACAGAAGTGCTGCATCCTTCTTCGGCTTCTGCAGACCCTTTGCTTCCTTTCAATGAGGCTCTTACGGAACCCATTTTAGAACTTTTGAGGAAGCCGGTTTCGTCACCTGTGGTGAATAGAGCTGTGGCAAGAAGATATAGAGTGGCACCTGGTGATCCGGGGTTTTTATCGCGACATCCTACCCCGGAGAGTTTGGTGGTCCAGGCCTCTTGCTCTACAAGGTCTGCTCCTCGCTGTGATTCCATCTGACATGGAGTCCAAGCGGATGGAACAATCCGCAAAGAAGACTTTTGCTTCTTGCAGCATTGCTCTCAAGGCTGCAAACACTAGCTGTGTGCTGGGTAGGTATATCCACGCCCTCATGGGCTCTGAGAAAGCCATGGTTCCTGATCTGCCACAAGATATACAGAGAACTCATGTCTAATGTGCAGGCTGTGGCGAAACAAATAATTCAGTCTGGCCTGGATTCATATGGCCAGGGCAATGGGTACATCTATTGCTACCAGGAGGCACGCTTGGTTGAGGTCCTCTGGGTTTTCTTCAGATGTACAGGCCACCTTGTTGGATTTGCCATTTGATGGGAAAAACTGTTTGTAGATAAGCTGACTCTGCCCTAGAGCGCTTTAAAGACAGCCGGGCCACGGCGAAGTCTTTAGTATTGCAAGCCTCCTCTGCTACCCCTTTTAGGTCCTTTCGTAGGTTCAGGGGTTTGGATGTTGGGCAGTTTATCGAGGGAGGCCCCAGTCCTCAGTCCAGCAGCCCACCAGCCTCCCATATCGGTCCTTTAGAGGGCGGGGGAGAGTTAGAACGACAGGGGCCACCCATCAGCACCCTACGTCATCCTCTTCCTCTGGAGGACAACAGCAAGGGAAGCAGCCCTAGTTTTCTCCTAACTGTAGGGGGAAGATTACGCCTTTTTCTCCACGAGTGGGAGTTAGTTACATCAGACTCATGGGTGCTAAACATTGTGAGAAAAGCCTTTTCGCTCTGCCTTTTCAGGAGTTTCCTCCTTCCATCCCTCCCCGTCCCTCATTTTGTTCAGAAGACCTTCTCCTGTTGTTGCAACAGGAAGTTCAGACCCTATTCTCAAAAGTTGCGGTGGATTTGGTTCCAGAGCAGGAAAGGGGTCAGGGTTGTTATTCAAGATACTTCCTGATCCCCAAGAAGGATGGTCGTTTGAGACCAATCCTAGACCTGAGGATTCTGAATTGGTTCCTCAAACAGGAGAAATTCAAGATGCTGACTCTAGCGCAGGTACTTCTGGCATTGAACAAAGAGGTTTGGATGGTGTCTGTCGACTTTCAGGAGGTGTACTTTCATATCCCTGTACTCAAGTCGCACAGGAAGTATCTCCGGTTTGTGGTGGGGTCGCAACACTACCAGTTTGCGGTCCTCCCGTTTGGTCTTACTTCAGCACCTCAAGTCTTCACAAAGGTGATGGCAGTGGTGGCAGCAAGTCTCAGAAGGGAAGGGATATCAGTATTCCCTTACCTGGACGATTGGTTGATCAAAGCCAAGTCTCCAGAGCTTGTGTTGCGTCACTTGCCGAAGACAACTCAGTTGTTCAGGCTGGGTTTTTCGATCAGTGTACCCAAATCTCACCTGGAGCCCTCTCAACGTCTCCTGTTCATAGGGGCAGTGTTGGACACAACATTGAATCGGGCCTATACTCCTCCTCAGCGGCCCCAGGATTTTCAGGCGTTGATTCCAATGTTTCAAAATGGAGCGGTTGTTCCAGTCCCCAAGGTCTTACGCTTGCTCGGTCTGTTCGCTTCTTGCATTCCATTGGTCACTCATGCACATTGGCACACGAGGGCTCTCCAATGATGCCTCCGCAGGCAGTGGTTTCAACACAAAGGGGAACTCGAGGAGTCGATAACGATCTCCAGAGACGCTGCAGCGGATTTGCGATGGTGGGCTGTGAATGGCAACCTTTCGCAAGGAAGGCCGTTTTCACTGCTGCCGCCGGTGTCCACGGTCATGACGGATGCTTCCACTCTAGGGGGGGGAGCTCATCTGGGGGACCTGGAGATCAAAGGTCGTTGGTGTCCAGTGGAACAGACTTTTCATATCAATCTGTTGGAATTGCAGGCGATACGCTTGGCTCTCAAGGCATTCCTCCTGTCCCTTCGAGGTCAGTCAGTTCAGGTCCTGACGGACAACACCACTGCGATGTGGTATATAAACAAGCAGGGAGGAGTAGGGTCGTATCTTCTCTGCAGAGAAGCTCTGCGTCTCTGGTCCTGGCTTCAGGATCATCGGATTTGCTTGATAGCAAATCATCTGGCCGGAGTGCTCAAAGTGCGTTCGGACTCTCTGTCGGCTTTTTTCGGCCGATGACGAGTGGCGTCTCCATCCGGATCTGGTCCTGCACATTTTTCAGATGTGGGGTTTTCCGGTGATAGATCTGTTTGCCACTCGGAGAACGCGCACTGCCTGTCATTCTGCAGCCTCCAGTATCCGGTGCAAGGAGTTTTTGGGGGACACGTTTCAGATCTCTTGGTGCAACCAGTTGCTTTACGCGTTTCCCCCCCCATACCCTTGATTCCTCGGGTTCTGAGGAAGATTCGCCAAGATCGGGCTCAAGTTATTTTAATAGCCCCGGATTGGCCAAGAAGGGTGTGGTACACGGACCTTCTCCAACTCTCGCTGTGCCCTCCGCTCCGTTTCCCTCTCAGGGCAGACCTCCTCTTGCAGTCGCAGGGGCAGGTTCTACACCCCCACCTCCAGAGCCTGCACCTTCATGCCTGGAGATTAAACGGGGCAACCTGAGTTCCTTTTCTCTCCCACCAGATGTAGTGGATGTTATTTTATCGGCCAGGTGACACTCCACTAACACCATTTATGCCTTTAGGTGGGCAAAATTCGTGGCTTGGTGTGGAGAAAAGCAAATTGACCCATTGAAGGCCCTCCTTTCTGATATTTTATTATTTGCTTTGGACTTAGCAGGAAGGGTTGTGCAGTGGCTACGGTTAAGGGTTTTTTAGCTGCTCTGTCAGCCTTTCTTTGCCTCCCGGATCAGCCCTCATTGTTTAAATCACTTATTGTAGTTAGGTTTCTTAAGGGTTTACTTAATACGTTTCGGCCCACTCCTTTTCATGTGCCTCAGTGGGACCTAAATCTTGTTTTGACCTTTTTAATGGGGGTCACCTTTTGAGCCCATGCACTCTTGCCCGTTAAGGTTTATAGTGCTTAAGACAGTTTTTCTTGTTGCCATAACCTTGGCTAGGCAGGTTAGTGAGCTCCAAGCTCTTTTTGTAAAACCCCCCTTTACCTTCTTTTTCCCAGATAAAGTGGTGTTAAAAACCAGGGCGGCTTTCCTGCCAAAAGTTGTCACTCCTTTTCATATAGGGCAGACTATTACCCTTCCATCTTTCTACCCTCCTCCTCACCCCTCGAAGGAGGAAGAAAGGCATCACCGGTTGGACCTAAAAGGGCGCTTAGTGTTTACATTGAAAGGACGAAGGACTTTAGCCTGGAAGATCATCTGTTTGTGGGGTACGTTGGACAGAGGAAGGGCCATAAAAGAACTATCTCCAGGTGGGTTATCCTTTGTATCAAGATCTGCTACTCGTTGGCGAAAAAGGTTCCCCCTGAATGTATCAAAGCCCACCCCAACAGGGCTAAGTCTGCTACTTCGGCCCTGGCAAGGGGGATTCCGGTGGTCGATATTTGCAAGGCGGCAACTTGGGCGTCCCTCCATACCTTTGCAAAGCATTACTGCTTGGACTCTGAGGTTCGGTTGGACGGCCATTTTGCACAATCTGTTTGGCAGGATTTCTTGGTGTAATCAGACAGGCACCCACCTCCGTGTGTGGTACTGCTCTGGGACTCATTTCATAAGGTGAGGAATCCACAGGTAGTTTGTATCTATCAGAACAAGTTACTTACCTTTGGTAACGCGTTTTCTGGTGGATACAATAGCTACCTGTGGATTCCTCACAGTACCACCCGCCTCCCTGTTGCCTGTCTGATTGCACTTCGATTTGTGGTTGTATAAATGTATGTATATATTGATACTTTTCCTGTATATATAAATGATGGTTTTGATTATGTTGCATCATGAAGGCTTTATGTATTTATTGGAGTCACTGTGGAGTCGGTTCTCACCTGTTCTCCTCAAAGGCACGTAAAAAATGGGTGAAACTGACGTCAGCACGCCAACAAGGACCTCTTATTGGCATGGTGACGTCAGACGGAGTCGCGTGGAGCCGTGCAATTGTGACGTCCTCGTCGATGTGGAGAGCTGGGAAGAAGATTTTCCGTTGGATGCTGGCGCAAGGGTGAATTCATACGGTGAGGAATCCACTGGTAGCGATTGTAACCAGAAAAAGCGTTACTGAAGGTAAGTAACTTGTTCATTTAGGTCATCAGGAGCCAGATTTACAAACAGTAGGAAAACCGATATCTTATTTGTGATTATCCCCGATTCGCAATTAGGAAACCTGTATTCGTCATGTATACATTTTTTTTATTCCCAAATAGTCATTCCTAGTAGTTCATAAATCATTTTACCTCATAAATATTAATGAGGTAGGTCGTAATTTGCTACCCATTAGGAATCATGTCCATCACATGGATGGTGGCCAGATTTTGTCAGCAGACCACCATGTCTGTGATTGCTTGTAATAAAGCAATATATATATATTTTAAATGCAGCCCGGTTTTCTCAAAGAAAAACAGGATGCTTTAAAAAAAAAAATGAAACTTTTAAGTTTTCGTTTTTTTTTAAACACTCTCAGAGGGAAAGATGTGTTTGTGAATTGGTTACCACCACTTTAGAATTGGTGTTAAATTATTAATGTTCTGTGGCCGGAACTCGGTTGCAAAATATTATTACATACTACTGTAATTTTGTATTTTGAAGGAACGCCCTAAACAAGCCCCTTCCAAATACTTAATCGTAAATGTAAATTGCGGTTCAGTAACAAGTTACTGAATTGCATTTTGCCTTTTGTATATTAAAACAAGTTTTTTGCAGTTGCCAACAGCCCTTTTCAGAGAATCAGTCAATTTGTAACCTCAAAGTATCTTTTTACATCTGGCCCCTTGTGTCTTGTAGGTTTCGGTTCCAGACCAGGTCTTCAAAGCAGCCATATTTTGAGGTATGGGTAGCGGGGAGGGTTAGCTTTTTTGAGCTGGGCCTGGAGAGGGTCGGTGGTTGGTGGATTAAGGCTGATTATCTGCTGTTGGCATGGAGCTCTGCACTGACTTTAAAAAAAAAACGAAGAAAACAATGCAACTTAGATAATTAAATGGCGATGGGTATTATAAGCTGGGATGCTGGCGTAGACACCGCATTGTGGATAGAGACTGGTGAGAACAGGTAGGGAGAGGAAATCGGAACACTTGGCAGTATGAGATACGGGGTTGGGGTAAGTGTCATGGTGCACTGAAGTTGGCTGGGGGACTGATACAATAGGGAATGATGTGAGGCAAAGAGGCACCCACAATATGACAGAAGTGTGGAGATGATGGAAATGAGGGAATGAGCTTTGGAGGCACTGTAAAGCATACCTGGAATAAGTAGGAGGGAACACAAAGTAGAGGAAGGATAGGGCAATGCTTTCCCGCAGAGTGCTAAATGAATGAAACACAAAAAAAAGAAAATTCATAACGTCTGCAATGGAAGGATAAACCATAGCCAGTCAAAAGCAGGGGTAAGCAATCGATACTCCAGGGAAGGGGCACGCCCAGAATAGGGAGTAAAGTCACTAATAACGTGCCGGGAACTGAGATTGACAAAAAAGCTAATCTAATAGTGAGCAAGATCTTGACCGTTGTATTTTATACAGTGTTGACTGTGACCACTGGAGCTGTCTGTTGTGGGAATTCAGTACAAACGAGGTTCAAGCCTATACTATATCTCTTCATTATTTATCAAAGTACCCAAAGCCAATCAGTTCTATTCTTTATTGCACCAGGAGTACCATTATGGTGTGGTGTCTTAAACTGGTGAATTTTAGCAGCCTCGCTGACGGTTTGATCCTTTCTGCTTCTTAGCTACCCTCTGAATTCAACTTAGTCTGTGTTATCAGGGAAGAATGTATGAATTAACCTGGCCAAAATGTTGCCATACTGTCTGCTCCTGCTTTTAGGAGGTGGTTAGGGTCTATAAACCTTACCCCACTATAAGCCATAATAGCTGTAGTTGCATGGGGGCAGAAATGTAGAGTTCTTAACCTACAACGACATGAAAGTGAAGGAATGAGTTAAATTTGGTGAGATCAAAGAAAAGGGTTGCTACGAAATTAATCTGCATAACTTTCTTTTCAGGCTTATTAACCCAGTTTCATGGAATGCGGTGCTCTGAACTAGTCCTTTCTTTGTTTAATCCAGTAGTCTTTGCTTGACCTAAAATTGCACCACAAGCTACTTCTGCTGAAGACAGATAGAGCTCCTAAAGTAAAGATCAAAGTGTCTACTTCAAGAAAATATTATGCTGGGGGCTTGATTGATAAGGCTCCGTTATTAAGAGAGTATTCTGCTTTATAGACGGTAAAGAATGTAATCAAAATGCCCTTAACACATACAAAAAGGCAGAGGCATGGAATGAAATTTCCACATGCTTTCCTGTTGTTCTGCTATTCCTGCAGCTGGTTCTGAAGCTGAGTCACCAGCTTTCAAAACTGCGGCATCCATTCATTCCTTTGCTGCGGCGTGTGAACACTAATGTGCAACTTTGAGCTCAGAGCACTTGCATCTCTGAGAAGCTTAACTGGAACAAAACTAATATTCTTCTGTTCTAATACATGCAAATAATACTGATAACGTTTTATAATTTGTCGATACTTATCATGTTGTATGTCTCATTTTAAAGGAATTTGAAGTCTCTGCTGTTAGAAGGAAATCCTATAAAAGCTTTGCCCGTAGAACTCGGTGAGTTTGTCAATTGTTGGCGAGTGGTTTTTGATCATTGTATTAGTTTAAGACTTCAAAATCGTATTAACGTGGTGATTGACAGTAAAACTCCACTACATCACTATTTGTGACTTTTCTGTTATCTCTTGAGTAATACGTATTTGAAATGTGCAAATCAATGCTTATAAAGCACATCTGAATGCAAGATTGCCGGACAGACTGCTCAAACGTACTTGTGATTACACCTGTGTCCACAGAGGTGCCCTGTATTCTAAATGTTTTGCTATATTTGACAATGTATTTGGCTAAAAAATAATTTTCCATACATATTATCTGCTGCTATGGTACCAGTGTGGGAGTTGTAGCCAACATAGCGCTAGATATTCATTAGGATGCAGGAGGTCAAGACAGATGCAGGGCTGGACAAAGATGTCAGTTATTCACTAAATGAAATACAGGAGTGCCGTGAGAAGGGAAAGATAAATCTTCAGTCTTAGATTTAAACGAAAGTTTTATGAAAGACATGCTCTTGCAGCTGTTTCAGTCTGATAAAATACCAACATTACCATAAATCCCACAGCTTTAGCTAAATTGAATGGCCGTCAACTCAAGAGAGGAATACTATGTCGGGAAACACCCTTCAGAAGCATGCATTTACCATGCAATGCATTTCCCATGCATTGTAAGTATTTGTAAGTATTTGTAAGTTATTGTTATAAGTATTAGCAAGTAGAATTTTATAGATAGATAGATAGACAGATAGATTTTCACTGAAAGTTTAAAGTAACATTATAGTTAGGTGAATGTGTCAGTGACAACAGTAAAATTTTTAACTAGAAAAACATAAATTCATCAGTTATAGTTAGCAAAGATAGCTATGACTTGTGCATCTGCCATGCACTGCCTATGACCTCACACATTACAGCACTCTTGACATGTTCTTTGACATCATTTATGACATCACTGATAATTATATATATATATATATATATATATATATATATATATATATATATGTTTTTTTTTGTTTTTTTTTTTTTGCAGTGATCAGGTGAGACTCTGGTGGAATGGCGGCATGATTTGCCTTCTTTTCCTTCATTTTTCCCCCAGGGGTGGATTTTCTGTGCCCCCACCCCGCTGGGGTTTGGGAGAGCAGACAGGGAATCCCTACTCTGCCCCCTTATATGATTATTAATTCTGTAATGTAATTCTGTTTTCATCACTTTTTGCAGTAGAGCTTCCTAAAGAAGCCTTTGGAAAATGCATGGGAATTTTATGTTTCAGGACACCCCTTTCTTCTCAGGCTCCACTTGCGTTTCGGGACCCCCGTGTTTCTCAGCCCCCACTTGACGGATCACTCCGAAACATTCCATGCATGAACTAGACATAATTGGAAAGCTTCGTGGCGATTTGCCAAACGGCACCAAAGGTATTGGCAATCCAAAAAACACATTTCCTATTGAAACTCTGACCTAACTAACTACGCAGTGGCAACTGCCACTGGGTAACAGGTATGTTTGTGTGTATGTGTATGTGTATGTATATATATATATATATATTATTTTTATTGTTTTTATTTTTTTTCACTGAAAAAAACGAAGATTAAAGTAATATTATAGTTACGTGAATGTCTCAGTGACAACGTTGACGTTTGGAACTAAGAAAAAAAACAGACATTCACCAGTGATAATTAGCAGCGCTAACTATACCATGCACCCTCTATGCACTGCTTATGATCTCTCATTTGCATCACACATGACATTTTCTATGACATCACTGACATCTCAAATGACAGTATTGATGACATCACAGATGACCTAATCCAATGAGTGTGCTAGTTTGTTTTACACTTTACATCCTAGCAAATCATTTATAATATTGATTCTGCAAAATTTTGTACAGTTTTGGTGTAGCTAAATTGGGTGTAGCTAATGGGTATAAGTGTAAGGTAAATCAGGCCAGTCGGAATGAAGGTGACCAGTCAAATTGTAGTTCCTGGAGTAATGGGGCTCCAAGCCACTGGATCATGCACGAACACACTGCCGGATTGTTGGCAGGTCTAGCTTTAGTGGGCTTTGGGCAAGCACATCCATTGTGGATTAACCAAAATAGGACTCTAATGCCTCAATTGAGGAATAACACCAAAGGGAATGCCACCAAAAATATTGGAAAATATTGAATTAATGAAAGCTGGTATACTTCCCAAAATATGCTGGAAGATAATGACCAAGCCAATGTCTGTGGTTTTAAAGAAATTTGCTATGCCACCAGTATTGGATGCTTTAAAGATGTGTGTTACTAACTCGCCAAAATGTAATGGGAGGTTTGTAGAGAAGAGTGATTGTATTTCGCTGGATGCCCTTGCGACTTGAAGTTCAAACGTTTCTATAGCTGAAGTTAATGCTACCTCTTTTTGAAACAATAAGACTTTGAGTCTGCCTAGCTTATTGAAATCTGCCTTCAAAGCTGGAATGGAAGGCCATAACGAACTCTTAAGAACCACATGTGTGGGAGGGAAAAGGATGTTAATACAATATTTCACTAGTTGGGAAACTGAAAGAATATAGGGGATCCGAGCTTTCATTCAGCAACAGTCCTGATCAATTAAAATTATATAACTGCTATTGGAAAGAACAATGAAATGGGTAAAACTGTGGGAACTGGAATTTCTTTTTAAAAAAACAGGACAAATTTGGAACAGTCCCTTTACAGGAGCCTTGAATGGTAACATGTTTGCACACAAGTGAGTGGCCAACAGAAGAGTCACACTTCTTTCCAGTATGGAACACCTCCTCACCTAGCGTTCACAATGGTATTCAAAGAGGAGTGACCATATTTTGTGAATGAAGCTCTAACCTAGGGCTTTGTATCTTCCCACGGGGAAATGTTTCATGCAAGAAGTGAACTAGAATGTTGAAATAGAAAGGGATATTATTTCATGTATTGGCGGATGGTGTTTCTGCAATTGTAAAGTGTAGATTGTCTCACTTCTCAACATGTACCATTGTGTATGTGGTGTCTTTTTGAGCCATGAGTCGTTGTTTCAGGTCATATTAAATAGCATAAATAGGTGACTCTAACTAAGGTATCACCAAGGTACGTGGCCATTTTTAAGGACTTGTAATGTCCAGCTATATTGCATTACAAAACTGATAGAAAATATCAATCAGGTTTTGGAGGCCCCTCCTAGTTTTGGACAACAGCGTGTCATCCGCAAAAGGTAGCCCCAGGATTTTTTCTCCTGCCAATGAGGAAGAGAAGGAGAGTCAAAAACACAA
The DNA here is from genome assembly GCF_031143425.1 of Pleurodeles waltl. NCBI lineage: Eukaryota > Metazoa > Chordata > Amphibia > Caudata > Salamandridae > Pleurodeles > Pleurodeles waltl. The sequence goes on from NC_090445.1 coordinate 937,817,569, forward strand.
TTCTGTAGATATCTGGCACAGTTGTTCAGATATAGAAGGGAGCGTGATGGGGAAGAGCATACCCTTGACCCACACCTTGGTTGACTGGGATGGGCTCAGTGAGTTCCCGACTTGTACCACACCCACGTCTGGCAAAATTCCTATCATGGAATAGAATGATTGTGCAGTAGGTGAGGGGGGCTCTGAGTGCCCCGCAGAATTACCCCCTATGCACCGTGATAGGGTGTGAAGAGAGACTAGCTTCTTCCCACAGATCTCTCTCTTACAGGAAAGGTGTGCAGAATAGGGTGTCTGCATGGACGGCCCTCTCTTTCTACACCTCTTTCTCAGATAATGTGAGCCCATGAACCCACTCGTAGTAAGGTTTGTACATGGACTGCCATCTCCTTCCAGACCTCTCTGTTAGATGACAGGTTTGCAAAGTAGGGTGTATAGAGAGAGACTGGCTCTCCACACAAACTTCTGTCTCAGGTGACAAGTGTACATAGTAGCTTGTTGTGAGGTACTGGCCTCTTCAGTGAGACCCCTCTCTTGGATGATGGGTGTGCATAATAGAGTGTAAGAGAGACAGGCCTCTTCCCTCAGACCTCTCTCGTACATGAAAGGTATGTGTAGCAGGGTGTCTGCATGGACTGCCCTTTCTTTACACACCTCTTTCTCAGATAATGTGAATGCATAATAAGGTGTGTACATGAACTGCCTTCTCCTTACAGACCTCTCTCTCAGATGATGTGTTTGTGTAGTAGGGTGTATGGAGAGAAACTGCCTCTCCACTAAGTCCTCTGTATCAGATGAGGAATGTTCATAGTAGGCTGTGTGAGAAAGACTGACCTCTCAAGTGAGACCTGTCTCAGATGTCTAGTGTGGGTAGTAGGGTGCGTGAACGGACTAGCCTCTCCTTTCAGACCTTTCTCTCAGATGACAGGTGTACGTTTTGGGCTGTGTTCTGTCACAACTTTGGCTCAGATGACTGGTGTGCATAGGAGGGTGTGTTGAGAGAGACGGGCCTCTCCTCTGAGATCTCTCTTTTGGATGACAGGTGTGCATAGTATGTGCTTAGTAGGGTGTGAGAAGAGACTATACCCTACTCACAACTCTTACAAAGGGTTTCAAAGTCAAGATCTCTTCTGCTAAAGATAGAAAAGAAGGGGAAGAGCAGCTTGAAGAAGAAGAAGACTTGCCACCTCCAAGGAAGGCCTCCAAGGTTTGGAACCATTTCTCCATCCCTTCAGGACAAAAGAAAGTTTTGCAAAAGTTGTTCAGTGCAATGTATGGAGCACAAAACTGTCCAGCGGTACGGGGAAGTAGAATTCGAATGGCACATCCTACATATGGAAACATCTGAAAACCATATATACAAGGAAGTATGAGAGGATGATCAGAGAGAGGGAAGGTAGCGCAATATAATCAGGAGCTGGACCATCCGAAGGACCCTTACCACATGACCAGATGGTTACCATCCCTGCTGTTGAAACAAAATTGAAAGACATGGTGACTCATTGTGGCAAATGCCATATGCCACTTGCTTTAAAAATGTAAACTGTTGCTCAGTTTATAGATGCTGTCAAAAAGCAATCTTGTTATTTTTTTTCACCTCGCCGTTGCATCTTCCATTCTTCCTAAATACTGAAACCAGTTGCTTTTTCTAAGTTGCCTTCCCTTATTCTTTTCAATATTCATGTTATTTTTTGTTTTATAAGAAAAAAGCCATAAAAAAAAATTAATTTTAGAAAATCTACTCCCAAGAAACTGTTCTTTTTAGACCTCTTCATCTGGTCAAAGAAAGAGCTAACTTAATGTTTTTTGTTTTTGTGCAATTGTGTGTTTGTATTAGTGAATTCTTCTATGTATACATGTCATGCCCTGCATAAGTGAAATCAAAGTAACACATATGATTATATTAATTTTCACCAAGGGGAATAAACCTATAGAGTATTAAACGAAGACACTAGCAAATGTATTGCAATGTCATCTAGAATACTAAAATGCAAGTGGATTTGTAAGTGGTTGTATGGGTGTGTTAGTGCTTGTGTAAGTGGCTCTCTGGTTGTGTGAGTCGCTGTGTGAGACTACGAGGGGGGTGTAAGTGACGGTGTGTGTGTATGAGTATCTGTATGGATTTATAAGTCTATGTGGGTAGGTATGTAAATGAATGTTGGAGTGTTTGGTTGTGGGAGTGGGTGTGTCAGTAGCTGTGTGAGTGACTATATGGGTGTGTTAGTGGAAATGTAAATGTATTTGTGGGTGTGTAAGTGGGTATGTGAAGGACTGTATGGGTGTCCAAATGGATATGTAAGTGGCTGTATGGATTTGTAACTGGCCGTGCTAATGGGTGTGTAACTGTGTGCCAGTGGCTGTGTTAGTGCTGGATACATAAGTGCTGTGTGGGTGCTTGAGTGGATGTGCAAGTGCCTCTGTTGCTGTCTGGGTGTATAAGTGGCTCTGTGGTTTTGTAAATAGGTATGTGAGTGGCTGTAAGGCTGGTTGAATGGGTGTATGGGTGTATACATGCGTGTGTAACTTGTTGTCAGAGTGCTTGGTACATGAAAAGCTGTATAGGTGTATGAGTGGATGTGACAGTGCCTGTAAAGGTGTGTGAAGGACTATGCAAGGTGTTGCATGTGTGAGTAAATGTATGTGGGTCATTCACTGTCTGGCTATATGAGTGGTGGGTACATAAGCACTTTTGTGGGAGTGTAACTGGGTCTGTAAGTTCCTGCCTGACACATTACATACTTTTACATTACATACCACAAGCAAGCACCCACATCTGATTTCAAACACATTCATTCATACTGGCTTAATAAAGTAACTATATTTTCTCCAGTATTGGGGTATCTTTCATAGATTCACATGCTTGAATCATTCCCCGTCGTCGAAGTGGGAGTCCCACGGTACATAGAAAGCAATAATTAGAGATTTAAAAAAAATATATATATATATTGAAGTCAATAGGAGAAACACATTCAATTGTAGAACTATCAGTCTCTTTAGAAAGAGCCCAAATTTCAGCCAATCAGGCGTGACCACCCCTTTAGAATCCTCAGCACAGAGCTCAGTCGCTCAGATTTTCTACCGCACGTTGTGTGTAAGGGAGTCTCCCTGAGCTCTGCTCAGTTTTCGATCTAGAGAAATTCTTAGAAACTTTCACTTTGCTCTTACTGCAGAATTTTTCCATCATGTCTACAGTAAGAAAAGGTCTGTTTAGACCTTGTGGGACCTGTGGAAAATTGAGACTTCACTGTGAGGACCCTCACAAGGAATGTATCTACTGCCTACATCCAGAGCATAAGGTCAAGGACTGTAAGATCTGCAGGACCTTTCCCAACAAGACTCTGAGGGACAGAGAAGCCAGGCTCCTACTTTGGCTCCAGAAAAGAAAGGCCAGGGAAGCTCTTTCTGAGGAGGAGGAGAGTGACACTTCAGTGACCTCAAAGAAAAGGAAGAGGTCTGTGGAGAGCCTATCCCCCAAGAGCAGTAAGTCAGCTAAGAAGCTGCATGCATTTAAGGACAAGCCAGAGGAACTACCTTCAACATCCAAGGTAGCATGTGGCAAGGTTCACTCAGAACCATCCACACCTGCTTCTTCATCAAAGAAGCTCAAGAAGCCTTCAAGTTCACTGCCACCGTCGGTGTCCAGAAAATCTACACCGTCGACGAGCTCTCCGTCGACGACAGGCCTTCCTTCGTCGACGACTACAGCGACGGCCACATTTACGGCTCCTCCATCACCGATGATAGTAACTTCGTCTCCGCTGTCATCTACGACGATAGCGTCGGTGAGTTTGAAGTATGGTCCATCGTCGTCTCACACCCTGAAGATCACAAAAAGGCCGTCGACGGGTAAGAAGCTGAAATCTTTACCGTCAACGCATTCATTGACGAGTAAATTCAGAAAATCTCCGTCGATTTTACAGACGAAAGTACCGACGACGCACCTGTCGACGACAACCCCGTCGACGGAAAGCGTGGCAATATTGACATCGTCAACGGCAACTTCGTCGACGCTGGCGGCACCGATAGCGACTCCACCGACGACGGCTCCGTCGACGCCTACACCGTCGACGAGAACACCATTGACGAGTGCTCCGTCGACGGCGGCTCCGTCGACGACTCATTATCCTCATTTTGGAGCATCTCCTTACCTACCGCAGAGAATTTTACCTATAAAGAGCAAGTCTTCTCTATTGCTTCCATCACATACATTGCCCAGTAAGGTCGCACCTATTCCTCCGCAGCATCTATTTGCTGACGAAGATGATGACGATGATGTTTATCCTGATGATGGCTTTTTTCCGGTAGCACGTAGTCCATCTGAACTACGCATTAAGTGCCAAGAGGAGGATGAAGAGGAGGATCTCCAGCCTTATTCGGACCAGCAGGATCAAAGTCATCTACAACTTCAAGGACAACAAGAACAGACAGTTCAGATGCCGGTCTTGTTGATAAACAACTTTCAACAGATGATGCGGGATTATTATTCGAGATTTCCTCCACCTGGTTCTTCTACCCCGGTACAACCTCCACAGACACCAGTGTCCACTCCGGCTAGACCTTCAGAATTTCCGGACCCTACCACAGCACCTTCATCTGCTCAGGGTATTGCTTCACCTTCATCCGAGGACGAGCAAGAAGAAGGTGAGATACAGGACTCGGACTCTCTCATTCCTGAATGGGATGAGTATCAGATCCAAACTCCATCTCCTTCTACACCACCACCAGCGGACTCTCCACCGCAGGACATTGGTGGCTTCCATAGTGTCATGGAAAGAGCTGCGAAAAGATTCCAGCTGCCAATTACTTCGAAGCAGTCAGACTGTTTTCTTTATGACTTCAAAGAAGATACTAGGAAGTCTGTAAGGGCCATACCCATTGTTGATTTCATTTGGGAGGAAGTCCTAAAGGTCATGCAGACTCCATCCTCCATTCCTGCAGTCTTGCTGAGACTTGAGAAGAAATATAAGGCGCCAGACAATTCCCCAGCATGTTTGATTAGCCATCCTAAACCGGATTCGGTCATTTCACAGGCAGCTCAGAGGAGGTCCAGGAATCCATCGGCATCTCTGACTGCCCCCCCAGACAAGGAAGGACGTCATTTGGACTCCATAGGGAAAAGGTTTTCAACTATGGCGGCCACCACTGTTAGAGCAACAAACTCTCTAGCAATCCTGGGGAGATACGATCGCCAGATGTGGTCTGACATGTCACAATTTATAGACATGTTACCTGAGGACAGTAGAGTAGAAGCACGTAAGATTCTACAAGAAGGTGAAAAGATTTCGGCTGAAATCATAGACTCTGCCATTGATGTTTCCTCTACAGGTTTTCGCCAGTTGGCCGGGGCGGCAGTACTCAGGCGCCAGGGGTGGCTCAAAGCTACTTCTTTTAGGCCTGAAGTGCAATTAAAGATTCTGGACATGCCGTATGATGGCGAGCTTTTGTTTGGCAAGCATGTCGATGATACGTTGCAGTCTATTAAAGCAGACACTGAGACAGCCAGATCTCTGGCAACGCTACAATACAAAAGACAGCCCTTTTGGGGAGCGAGAGGGAGAGGAACCTTTTCATATAGAGGAGGCTCTCAACCATATCGTCATTACTCCTCTTACCAAGGTCAATTTCGATCAACCTTTGGCCAGCAACAACCGCATTCCTTTCGTCAACAGTCATCCGCTCACTTCAGACAACAAACGAGAGGAAAGTCGGCTTTCAAGGCCAAGGAGACGGCAAGGAAGCACTGACCCTCATCAAGTGTCTGCACCCAGCCCCTATATCAACACTCTTATAGGGGGCAGAATTTCCAAATTTCTACACCAGTGGTCCAGAATAACTTCAGACAAATGGGTACTGGATATTATCAACCGAGGACATACACTGGAATTCAGTCAACCTCCCCTCATGTACCACCAAGAGGTCCCCCGCCAGCCCATCTCAACGAGCTTATGGATCAGATTGCTATTTTAATGAAAAAGGGAGCAATAGAGGTCGTACCAAGGAGCCAGAGGGGAACAGGTTTTTACTCCCGCTTTTTCCTTATCCGGAAGAAGACAGGGGACTGGAGGCCTATTTTAGATCTTCGTTCGCTCAACAAATACCTCAAGAAACAATCTTTTCGCATGATCTCCCTTCAAGACGTCCTGCGCCTGCTCAACCGAGGGGACTTTATGACATCGTTAGATCTTCAGGACGCATATTTCCACATTCCCATTCACCCCAATCATCGGAAATTCTTGCGATTCAGGGTTGCAGGCATTCATTACCAGTTCAGAGTGTTGCCTTTTGGCCTCAGGTCGGCCCCAAGAGTATTCTCCAAGGTTTTGGCACCAGTGGCAGCCCACCTCAGACAATTAGGGGTACAAGTGTTCCCGTATTTAGACGACTGGCTAATAAAGGCACGAACAACATCGAAGGCTGCCAGAGACACGGAGACATGTCTATCCCTTTTCGGAGCTTTGGGCTTGACAGTCAATTACCCCAAGTCTCACCTAGATCCTACCCAGAACATCACTTTTCTAGGAGCCATCTTGGACACTGTTCACGCGAAAGCCTCTGCTTCACAGGACAGGCGAAAGAAACTTTGAGACTTAGCATCACGTCTCAGCAAAAGAAAGTCCGCTTCAGTGCGGACTTACAAGTCTTTTCTGGGGATACTATCGTCTTGCATTCCATTGATAAAAAACTGTGGTCTGCACATGAGGACACTTCAACAGCAATTAGACAATCAATGGAAACAAATAAAAGGCTCTTTCGACGATGTAATCCTAATAACCCCATCAGCAAAGCAGGCTTTCAAGTGGTGGAAGGATACTCCCCTCGTCTCAGACGGTCTGTCATTTCTGAAGGACAAGACCATGCACGTAATAACAACAGATGCATCCCTAGAGGGTTGGGGTGCTCATTTGCAGGATCTTTCAGTGAGGGGGAAATGGTCCACTCATGAATCGACTCTCCACATAAATGTATTGGAGTTAAGAGCGGTTGCCTTAGCACTCAAATCCTTCCTCACAAACATCAGGAATTCTTCAGTCTTGATAAGAACAGACAATACCACGGTCATGCACTACATCAACAAACAGGGAGGCACGAGATCTCGAGCATTATCTCTAGAGACGCAAAAGCTGTGGCATTGGGTAATTCAACATCGAATCTCCATCAGAGCAGAACATCTCCCTGGGATCACCAACACCTGGGCAGATGCGCTAAGCAGGACTCGAACCAGCTGCCACGAGTGGGAACTCAATCAGTCAGTTCTCGACCGTCTCTTTCGTCGTTGGGGCAAACCCAGTCTAGATCTGTTCGCGACCAGAGACAACAAGAAATGCCAACACTTCGCAAGCTGGCGACCGCAGAAGGGATCAAAGGGGAATGCGTTTTTGATCAGATGGTCAGGGATTTATGCATACGCTTTTCTCCCTCTTCCACTCATCCCGAGACTTCTGCAAAAGATGAAGAGGGAACCATGCAGGGTTCTATCAATTGCTCCCAAATGGCCACACCAGTTCTGGTTCACAGAGCTTCTATTACTTTCGGAACAACCTCACGTTCGACTAAAGACCATACCGGAATTGTTAACAATGAACCAGGGTCAGGTTCGTCATCCCAACCCGACATCTCTTCGTTTATCAGCCTGGCTCCTGAATTCTATGAATTCGATGGACTAGATATCCCTCCAGATTGCAGGGAGGTGCTTGCCTGTGCCAGGGCTCAGTCTCCAAACCGAACGTATAAGTTCAAGTGGAAGAGGTTTTGCTTATGGTGCTCAACTTCCAACGTTCATCCTCTAAGGTCTTCTCCGGAACAGATTCTGCCATATTTATTGCATTTGGCTAAATCCGGCCTTTCACATTCATCTATCAGAGTGCACCTGGCTGCCATATCCCATTTCCGAAGGACTTCTCAGTCACCTTCTCTATGGTCGTCCAGAATAATAAAGCAATTTCTTAAGGGTTTGTTTAGGATGTTTCCACCAATTCATCGTGCTGCGCCGCAGTGGCATTTGAACATTGTGCTCTCCCAATTAATGAAACATCCGTTTGAACCCATTCATAAGGTGGATCTCAAATTCATTTCTTTTAAAACAGCCCTCCTTCTAGCCTTGACGTCAGCGAAGAGGGTCAGCGATATCCAAGCCTTCACAATTTCTCACCTTTCCTCCAATTCAAGCCAGAGGTGGTCATTTTGAGAACTAATCCAAAATTTATACCTAAGGTTCCATCATCTTTTCACCTAAATGAACCGGTGGTTCTCAGAGCATTTTTTCCAAATCCACAAACTACAGCGGAACGAGCTCTACACTCTCTAGACGTTAAACGCTGTTTAAAATTTTATATACAAAGGACAAGCGACTTCCGTAAATCTGAACAACTATTTATCAGTTATGGAAAGATCAATAAAGGTAAAGCCGTTACGAAGCAGACCATAGCACGCTGGATCTCTTCTGCCATACAGTTGTGCCACCAGTTGGCAGGGAAGCCATTATCATCCAGTGTCAGAGCGCACTCCACTAGAGCGGTATCCACTTCAGCAGCTCTGTTTGCTGGAATCCCTCTGAACCAGATCTGCAGGGCGGCAACATGGACACGTGCTCACACTTTTACCCAGCACTACTGCCTAGAAGCTACAGACAGAATGGATGCTGCTGTAGGACAAGCAGTATTACGTAATTTATTTGCATAAGGTGAGCCAATAACCTCTTACCCTCTATCCTCTATGTACTGTTAGAAGGATAATTGTATGTATATACATATATCTATGTGTGTGTGTATATGTATATATATATATATATATGGATGTGTATATATATATATATATATATATATCTATATTTTATATAGGTAATATGGTTAACGGTTGATTTGCAAATGTTAATTACCTATATGAGTTCAGATAGCATGCGTTATTCACAGGCATACTATTGGTGTACAGAAATCAAACATTTTTTCTTACTGCTGGCTACTCTGATTCAAGCATGTGAATCTATGAAAGATACCCCAATACTGGAGAAGAAAATTAGTTACTTACCTGTAACTGTGGTTCTCCAGTATTGGTATCTTTCATAGATTCACATGCGACCCACCCTTTTCCCCAGAGGGGCTCACCTCCTTTGTTTTTTTCCCGGTAATCTCTAGTGCGGAGAAATCTGAGAGACTGAGCCTCTGTGCCGAAGATGCTAAAGGGGTGGTCACGCCTGATTGGCTGAAATGTGGGCTCTTTCTAAAGAGGCTGATAGTTCTACAATTGAATGTGTTTCTCCTATTGACTTCAATATAAAAAATATTTTAAAAAATCTCTAATTATTGCTTTCTATGTACCGTGGGACTCCCACTTCGACGACGGGGAATGATTCAAGCATGTGAATCTATGAAAGATACCAATACAGGAGAACCACAGTTACAGGTAAGTAACTCATTTTCTTCATTATAGCAAGTCCTCTTCCTCCTTTGCTGCTCCCTATATTTTAGTTAATGTTCTCATCTAGCCTTCCGTCTATTTTGCTTTTTCTTGTAGTGTCTAGAAGCTGCATATTTTCTTTCCGCTTATGTCGACTTGCAGTTTTTTTATTATACTTTTTTATAGTACAACCTAATTAACATACCTGAAAAGCTCTTTGCTGTAATGCAACTCAATATCTGTTTTTCCACTGCAGATCTCAAGTCAGAAATGTGGCATTCCCCCTCTACTCTCAGTACAAAGGTATCAATAATGGCTATCCTTCCCACTGTGCTTTCACTCATACTTCTGTACTTAGCAAATCACAGACTTCCTTTCATCTTTTATTTTTGTTATTCCACTTCTAAATGGTCACTATTTTTTTAACCCTTTCCATGTGTCTGTAGAGAAGCCTAATTTGGTAGAGTTTTGTGAGGATCCGTGAATCCGCCATGGGGCTCAGTGCAGCTCCCCTTTGGTCCACAGATCCACAAGAAAGCCCCTAAGAGCGTTCAACAATCTGCTCTCAATGCTTTTCATATTTTGTTTTGTAAAATGTTGTCAATTACAAGACCTACAGTCCCCACTGAGCAGTTTTTTGTGCACCAGTCTGCTTTTCAGTTTTTCTCTGCAGTCTCTTTTGTTCCCTTTCCACACTATTTTAGCTCTGTTTCAATAGTAACCATGTTTCCAATAGTCTCTGCCTACCTCTAGGTCAAAAGTTCACAAAACCTTCTTTCAACAGCATACTATCTTCACATTAACAGTAGCAGGTGTGGTTGACTGTTTGCAATTCCAAGCGTATCTCAAACAACAAAATGTTTTTTTGTTTTTCGACAGCCAATCACAGTTGGTTGCTTTTTTCTTAAAGTCTCTACCTAATTTTAGTTCCCTTCACATCGCAAACATCCAATCAAATATGTTCTTTTATATTTTACTTGCTGTTCTCCATTGTAACTGCTTTCATCTTCAAAACCACCTCATTCTGCTGCAGCTTTTTCCTGGGTACTACTCTGCTTGTCTCCAAAATGGTCAGAGTCTGTATTGTGGGACATAGTTTTGTGTTCTGGGCCAGAGGGAGTACTAGAAAAAGTGGCATTGACCGAGACCTAAGTTTACCTAATCTAGTCATTACAGGGTCGGTCAGGTGCAGATGTCAAAGTAGGGCCCAAATAGCATAGGCGCCTATGGAGAACAGTGGTGCTCAGGTTCCAGTCTGCTAGCAGGTAAGTACCTGCGTTCTCAGGGAGCAGACCAGGGGGGGGGTTGTAGAGCAGTGGGGGGGTCCCAAACAGGCACACAAAATACACCCTCAGCGGCACAGGGGCGGCCGGGTGCAGTGTGCAAAGTAGGTATCAGGTTGTAGATAGAAATCAATGGAGAGACCCAGGGGTCAGTCTGGCGATGCAGGCAGGGCACAGGGGCTTCTCGGGCCAGCCACCGACTGGGCTAGGATGAGGGGTGCCTGCTGATCACTCCTGCACCGGAAGTTGGTTCCTTTCGGTCCTGGGGGCTGCGGGTGCAGTGCTTCTTCCAGGCGTCAGGTTCCTTTGTTACCGGGCAGTCGCGGTCAGGGGGAGCTTCTGGATTCTCTCTGCAGGCGTCGCTGTGGGGGTGCAGGGAGGTCGACTCAGGGTGTCCACGTCGTTGGAGTCGTCTGGGGGTCCTCTCTGTGGTGTTGGTTCTTCTGGACACGACCCGGGGGCGTTGGGTGCAGAGTGTGAAGACTCACACTTCCGGAGTGAGGCTGGAGTCTCTTTAAAGATGGTTTCTTTGTTGCAGTTTTGGACAGAGCTGCTGTCCTCTGGAGTTTCTTGGTCCTTTAGGTGCAGTTCAGTCCTGTAAGTTTTCAGAGGTCGCTGGTCCCACTGGATGCAACACTGTGCAGGTTCTCTGAGTCTGGTGACAGGCCGGTAGGACTGGGGCCAAGTCAGTGTCATCTCTGTCGTCTCTGCAGAACTTTCAGGTCAGCAGTCCTTCTTCTTGTTTCAGGTTGCAAGAATCTGTCTTCCTGGGTTCAGGGCCGCCCCTAAATACTAAATTTAGATGTGTGTTTAGGTCAGGGGGCAGTAGCCAACGGCTACTGCCCTGGAGGGTGGCTACACCCTTGTTGTGCCTCCTCCCTGTGGGAAGGGGGGGTACATCCCTAATCCTATTGGGGGAATCCTCCTAAAGAAGATGGAGGATTTCTTAACCCAGGGGTCACCTCAGCTCAGGACACCTTAGGGGCTGTCCTGACTGGTGGGTGACTCCTCCTTGTTTTTCTCATTATCTCCTCTGGACTTGCCGCCAAAAGTGGGGGCTGTGTCGGAGAGGCGGGCATCTACACTAGCTTGAGTGCCCTGGGGTGCTGTAACACCAGACTTGAGCCTTTGAGGCTCACTGCCAGGTGTTACAGTTCCTGCAGGGGGAGGTGTGAAGCACCTCCACCCAGTGCAGGCTTTGTTCCTGGCCACAGAGTGACAAAGGCACTCACCCCATGTGGCCAGAAACCCGTCTGGATGTGAAAGGCTGGCAGAAACTGGTCAGCCTAACACTAGTAGTTGGACTGGTATACAGGGGCATCTTTAAGATGCCCTCTGTTTGCATTTTTTCAATAAATCCCACACTGGCATCAGTGTGGATTTATTGCGCTGAGAAATTTGATACCAAACTCACCAGTATTCAGTGTAGCCATTATGGAACTGTGGAGTTCGTGTTTGACAAACTCACAGACCATATACTCTTTATGGCTACCCTGCATGTACAATGTCCAAGATTTGGCTTAGACACTGTAGGGGCATAGTGCTCACCTGTGGTATAGTGCACCCTGCCTTAGCGCTGTAAGGCCTGCTATAGGGGTGACGTACCTATGCCACAGCCAGTGGGTTATGGGCATGGCACTTTGAGGGGAGTGCCATGTCGACTTAGTCCTTTTCTCCCGACCAGGACACACAAGCTATGAGGCAGTGTGCATGTGCTGAGTGAGGGGTCCCCAGGGTGGCATAATACATGCTGCAGCCCTTAGAGTCCTTCCTTGGCCACAGGGCCATTGGTCCCAGGGGTACCACTTACAAGGGACTTATCTGTGTGCCAGGGCTGTGCCAATTGTGGAAACAAATGTACAGTTTAGGGAAAGAACACTGATGCTGAAGCCAGGTTAGCAGGGTCCCAGCACACTTTCAATCATAACTAGCATCAGCAAAAGGCAAAACGTTAGGGGGTAACCATGCCATGAGAGGCATTTTCCTACAGCTTTTCTTTTATTTGAATTGACTAAATATAACTGCCTTCCCATCTTGATTGTTGCAAAGGTGTGAAGCAGTGCATCAAGCTTATCTCGGGCTGATTCTGTTTATCATGTAAAAGAAATTTGCATAAATTAATCTGAGATAATTGAGGTATTGTCTCATGTCTGTTCCGAAAGAGGTACTAGGACCAAAGGGGACCTGATATTTTACAGTGGGACTCAAGCTGTTGCATTTAGGTAGCAGTCCGGGAGTTGGTAACTGTATGGTGTTCGCATTTTCAACACTTACTGCCGTTGTTTAGAGAATGACCTCCACCATGCCATACTGCCCATATTAAGAGGATCCTAGAGGGACATGAATTTGAGAGTACCTTTTGGCGAGAAAGCACAGTCTGAAGACTTGTGGAAATGGGCAGCCCTTTCACATTATCATTAGTACGAAAGGTACCGCAGGGGGGTCGACTACAAAAACAAGGTTGTAGTACTCTGAGGTAGATGAGGCTTTGTAATAAAATCCCACAAAGAGGTTCCCACAGATTTTTGACCACGTCCGTCAAGTTGAAGTTTGAGCCATTGAGCCAAAAAAAGGTGTGGAGAATAAGATACGGAATTCATGCTGGTACAAAAGCCAGTGCTAAAATCTAGTTTGGGAGTCAATTTTTCTGTTATAAACATAAGAGGAATGATCAAACAGAAAAAGGAACACATTTATCCCACTGTCAAAAAAAGAAATGTTTCACTGTGGCTTTTGGAACTGATCAATTAAAAATTCCTCATGTGTCTACTCCAGTAGATTTCCTGATTCCTCAATACCTCCTCTAAAAGGCTATGAGAATGTATGATCCTTGTGAAAAGCGTAATACTTTGTATATGTCTTACTGTGACATCTGACCAACTCTTGGGTACAACGGTGAGATGTTTAGGGTAATTGCCTAATTTGAATCAGATAGCCTATATTTTTAATTAGTAGCATATCTTCCACAAAACTCTGGACCATGGGCATATAGTCTTCTTAGATAGCTAGCCCATATGGTGTTTAAATCCATCACATTACTGAGAACATAAGGCGTGGTTTATATCTAGGCAAACTGCCCATCATTCCACCATGAGGACAAGGTAAATTACTCTTTCCTCATGGTGGAGTGGCTGACCACCTAATTTATAAATGACTGCCAAGCAGACCGTCAGTTATAAAGGTACTGGCAGGAAACACAGTCACGGCAGTTCCTGTCAATGCATTGTTTGCTTCAGGGCTGCGTCAGAATGTCACAGCCCTGCAGCAGAGTATTCTTCTTTTCAAATGGGATTTTCTTTTTGAAAAGAAAAACAATGCTCCACTCGCCATAGGAGGCTTCTCCTGTGGCAGAGGGGAGCATTATGATGGTTTTACTGTTCTTTACTGTCATGTTTTACCTGGAGTAAGGAACAGTTAAAAATTACTACATGTTCTCACATCCAAATTGGGTGGGTGGACATGTAGCCATTTCTCCAATGGCCCTTACTCCCCAGGGCTGTTTGAGACGTTTGACCACGATGGGGGCAGAGTAGTGTCTACCATAGCCAAACTCAAGGTCCGCCTGCAATTGGATTTGGTGGGCAGGCCACTATATTGGCGGGGAGGGAACTCCGTCGCCATTGTAATGGTATACCCTTTCCACCAATATTTAAATCAGACCCTTAGTTTCCTTCTGCCATCTTTAACTCTGGCATTACTAGTAGTCACTAATGGCTCTTTACCTGAGAAAAAGGGAATTCCATCTGCTCCTTTACACATAGCAGTGCTAGCCTAAAATATCACAAAGGCTGTAAGTATTAAGGACATTATTTTCCTAATTCTGACTGTGTTATTACCAGGATCTGAGACTTATGCAGTCAGAGTTGAACAGTCATCTCCTACACTACCAAGAAAGCAAAGATTGACTCTGACCTGATTAGGCAGAGATGGTGAACCCTTGCAGCCTTTGAAAAAATGCCATCTACCATGAGCAAAGGTATTGGCGACATACCTTTGCCTTCCTCCATGTAAATCTGGCATTTCTTTTTCCAAGGCATGTTCCTTCTGCGTTAGTGAAATCTAAACTGATTATGGAATTTTGGGAACAATCCATGCTCACATCAAAATATCCCTATTCTGCTTAGCTAGGTACTTCCCCTCTATACTATGATTTTCAGGGCAAGTCATGTGTCAGAGTCACCTGTCAAAGATAAAATGTTATATTTTCAGTCAATTGGATGACATCTTGCAGAGATGCAAAACTGGAGTTCGAACAGCAGAATCTTTATACGTTGCTATGTCTTCCAAAGCAAGGTTATGGCAACCTTCACAGACTTTAAGTGGTTTAGGACAGACTGCAGTCAAAAAGCATGTTCCCCCTAAAGTCCATTGTAGCATCCTTAACCTCGGCTAAGGATCTAAAAGTCAGGCTTACGGACTCTTGGGAATACAAGTAGGTCTCCAACCATCATAATGACCTTGTATTTAATTGAAGGTTGACATATTTTTACCATAATTAGCCATGTAGTACCACAACTCTATGGGTGCTAAGATTTGCCATGGGTGGCTATGATCTAAACCTTTAGTCTTTCTTTTATCTCTGGCTGGATTCCAGGACTTCTGGATCTCATTCTATAATCTCCTTTAGAAGTTTGAATCATGGATTCCTTGCTGAAGGAAAACTGGGTGACATTTGTACCGGTCCAGCATGCCTACTTTCAGTGAATTGCATGTGCCTGAGATGTGCAGGTGGAGGTTATTACTGTCAGTAGAGATGCTTACCCATTGACTTTAGCTTTTCTCCCTGAGTGTTGTTAAGGTTCTCCCATCTTGGTCTTCAAGAAACACCCCTTATTCCTCACCTGGAAAATTTACTGGGGAAAGCTTAGTCTATGGAGACTTGTCAAGGAACCCATCTGTGTATTGGTTCAGAGTCTGGAATTTATCAGACAGAAGAAACATCTAGTGTTGTCATGGGCTTTGATTTACAGGAGCAGTAATAATCCCTTTCGCGAGCTGAGTTTTTTCACCCCTGAGATCTTTATGATCAGTAAGCTTTTAACATTTTCCACTTATGGCTTCACTCAGTCAGCCTGGAGACTCCAGACACTCTTCGACCTGAGGGCCCTATGAATTTGTGTTGTTAAAATAGCATGTAGGAGGGCACTTCATCAACACCTTGCAAATTGTGTTAGTTCTGTAAGACAAAGTGGGTTGTAATCCTTATTCAAGTGCTACAATTCCTTTATGGTCGGTCTCGGGAGGCCTAATTTTTAAAAGCGTAGCATTCAGTCTTCGATAGTCCAATGATATGGACAGTATGGTGCTGATGACATTGACAGAGCCATAAGACTCACAGGCAGGTGATAAGGAAAGATATGTTCATATCAGTCACCTGGTGCTCAAGGACATAGTTTTTAGCCTCAGATCATTTCTTCCTCTTCGCAGTGGATATGTTTGGTCCATTATTAAGTAATAGAACTGTTGCATTGTTTTAGATGAACAAGCAGGAAGGGGCCTGGGATCACTCTTTTTGTCATCTTGCAACTCTGGTGGGTATCCAGATCCCTTAAGAGTGATATCTTTGCATTGCATCTAGAGTGGAAGAATAGTGTGTAGGGAACTATGCTGAGCAAGCTGCATCTTGCCACAAACAAGAGGGATATTGGTCACACAGTTCATCCTCAGCTGGCTCTGTTGTTGGAAAATCATGACTCGTGGCCCATCCACCACAGGGTCCCAATAGCAGAAGCCCAGCTCTGCGAAGCAATGCAGTTTCAAGCAGGAAAATTATAACCCGCCCCTAGTTTGCAGGGAGAAAACTGTGCACATCATTGACATTTTTATTTTGTTCTGCAGAATTTTACCCCTACTTTGGGAGTCTTATTCTGCAGAATAAAAATGAATAGATATCTATCCTCCACCAGCATGCACAGATATCCCTACCAGAAACGAAAGAATCTCTCAAAATGGTAGGGTTAGATAGAGGCATTATTCTCTGCTTGTCTATATGGATTCCCGCCAAACTGAGAATTACCCCTTATGTTTTTGACACCTTTCTGGTTGTGAAACATGAACATGCTCATCCCACCAATGCATGGACAGCATAAATGACTGGAACTTCGCAGTGGCTGGAGTTGCAGAGCAGTCATTGGTGCAAAGAGCTGTGTAGGGGCTAAGTCCAGGGTCTGTAACTGCGATGGTCTCATCAGCAGTCAGATGCATTTTCCATGTTGTACTTGGTGAAGTCTATTTGTGAGGAGACTTGGGGCAGTTCTTTTTGTCATGAAGAGCGCAAAACCCCTGGTTCTTCACCTAGAGTCCAGTTCTTGCCGATTTAAGGTTGGAGGAGTACCCCAGCCAAGGCTCCACTAGGACTTGGAGGGTCACCACTTGGGTTTTATGACTATGTGCAGGAGGGGCCTGCAACGTGGTCCAGACAAGTCCAATTGGTACTGGTCAGCTGGGTAGTTGCAGGGAAAGGCCTCTAGAAACTTGTAGTGCCCCTGTAGGTCAAACAGGAGGTCAGCTAACTGACGTTTTGAGTCACTTCTGCAGTCCTGGCTTCAAGGTAAGGAGGCAACTGTACCAACACAAAAGGATGATGGACAGAGTGCTGAATCCAGTGGCACAGTGAGCAAGGGACCCATGTCTGAGCATACCCGTCCCACTTAGGGTGACTTTAGCAACACAAAAGGATGATGGACGGAGTGCTGACATGAATGTTTGCATTGTTCAGAATTCTGTTCATCATTTGTTCTTTTTGCTTTTGTTGCCCCCAGTGCGCCGGGTATGCCCAGGCATGGGTCCCAGGATCACTATGCCACTGGATTCAAGCTAGCCTGGCTGATGAAGGGTGATACCCTGAGACCGGTCCCAGAATGCTTGTTTCGGTCCTGGGAGGACCTGGCTTGGCAGTTCGGGCTGGACTGTTCCCATGGGGAGCAGGGTCAATACTGACTTTCATAGGGCGGGGTCCAAACTGGGGTGGTGGTGTGGCAAAATACTGATGGTTTAAACCAGATCTTTGTGACTGGAGGTGAATGTTTGCATTGTTCAGCATTATGTCTATCATCTGTTCTTATTGTTCAAGGTAAGGAAGCCCAGTCTTCCATCAGCTTCAAGACAGCAGGTCAGTCCTTTGATCTTCACATGCCCAGGAGTGTTCTGATTTCAGGTTCTGAGGTTGCCACATTTATACCCAGTGCCAGCCTGTGGGTGGAGGACACCGCTTGTTTACCCTAAAACTGGTTCCGGTCACTTTTTCCCTTTCCCCTGGCTTTAGTCTCTGTAGGGAAACAAAGGGCAGGCAAGCCCAGGTCAATGTTACCTTTGCCATCGACAAAGTAGGCATCTTCTGAAGTCAAGAATGGGCTGGATTCAGCCCTCAGGAACCCTTTAAAGATGAAGGAGGGGCTGGCTACCTCACCCTCTACCCCCAGGCCATACTGCTCAGGAAAGGAACACACATTCACAACCAAGGCTCTTGTGTCCCCTTTCTGAAAGGAATACACACTACTGCAGAACCACTAACAGTAATGTGGCCCTGACACTGACAGAAAGGTACATTTGGTTTAGGCAGGAAGATGCAACCTTTCTAAAAGTGGTATTTACAAAATAGTAAGTTAAATCTGAACATACTGTTAAAGAGGATTTAAAATTACAGTTCAAATAAGCAGAAGACGTATTTCTTTAGCTGTTCTTAAACTGAAGTTCTCTCATAGGGGATTTCCATTTATAGTCACAAGCACTTAATAGTCCCGCCCACGTGAGGCGACCCCGAAGCACTTCTTCATTATATATCCTCTTAAGTGGAGCTGTTTTCCTTTCTTCAGTAAGGCCTGCAGTCACTTAAGAGAGAAAGTCATAATGCAGCCTTTAGGAGAAGGCTACAAAGGCCCAATTCTTCATCTTTAAATAAAAAAAGGGCCAGGACATTACATGTGTATAAAATGTTATGGAGTTTTAATACAGAAACAGCATTAATTTGTTTCACAAACCTTTTTTTCTACCTCTCCGTAGTTTCTCAACTGTATCAAGGCAATTGTTTTGTAGTGCACGACGTGGGAGGTCAGCCCCACCGTGTCTCCTCAGCCACAGTCTCCGGAGGCATCTCCGGCGCCGACTTTGATAAGAGCTCCGAGTCGCCAGCAAGTCCAACAGCTCTTTTTTCTCCTGCATCCTCTCACGGTCAGGAGTTTGGAGTTTGAGCGACTGATCCAGTGCAGCCACCGCAAGGGGAACAAGGGTATCCTGCCTTCCCGGCTCCCGGAGCGGATCCGTCTTTATTCCTCAATGCCATGTAAAGCATTTTTAATAGGGCAATGGTCCGCTCTGCTGCACCTGTGGTCCAACGGGTCCAATGGCTTTCACGCTGGGGTTGCCGGCCCCGTATAAGCAGGCCCCATTTGTGCCCTTTTTGCCAGCAACTCCTTGGGAGGATACTTGCTCTGTGCTGATTATGTCACCGCCTCTACCCCAGATGACGGCGCCAGCGGCACCGACAGAGTCAATACCGGCGCCGGATGGATTCCGAAGCTCTACATTGGCGCGGAGTGTGGATTCGCCTCCCTTCCATCTTTCGCTGGTGTTACCTTCTCCTTCGAAGCCTGTGTCTTCAACGCCGGTTAACTCTCTATTGACGCGCGTTTTGGAGTCCAGGCTGAGATCAAGAAGGAGGGCCTTGAGACTTCTTGAGGAGCAATAGTATCAAGAACAACAGCAATTGGAGGAAGAAGGAGTCCCAGGGCCTGCAGGTGATTTCCAGGTCTTAGACTCTGCTAGTGGGTTAGATATGTCTCCTGAGTGGGAGCTTTTATCCCCTGGAGGTGAACTCACAGCAGAGGTGACTACATACCATGGGGTGATAAGGAAGGCCGCAGAATTTTTGGACTTGCCACTTTCTGCATCGGAGTTAAAGACCAATATTTTTACAGAGGTTTTGCATCCATCGGCTGCTTCTTCTGAGCCCCTCCTCCTCCCCTCGCAGTTGCAGGGGCAGGTTCTACACCCCCACTTCCAGGCCCTCCACCTACATGCCTGGAGATTGAGCAGGGCAATCTGAGTTCTTTTTCTCTCCCTCCAGAAGTGGGGTGGACGTTATCTTATCAGCGAGGCAATACTCCAACAAGACTGTCTATGCCGGTAGATGGGCGAAATGTGTTACTTGGTGTGGAAAGAGACAAATTGATCCCCTAAAGGCCCATTTATCTGATATTTGGCAGTTGGCATTTTCCTTGGCACAGAAAGTTTGCACATTTGCAACAGTGAAAGGCTATTTATCAGCACTGTCGGTTTTTCTTTGTCTTTCTGATCACCTTCCTTATTTAAGTCTCCTATAGTTCTTAGGTTCCGTAAAGGATTAACTAACAAGTTTCCCCCCCACTCCGTTTGTAATGCCTCAGTGGGATTAGAATTTATTTTTGACTTTTTTGATGAGTTCACCGTTTGAGCCTATGCATACTTGCCCATTGAGGCTTTTAGTTTTTAAGGCAATTTTTCTGACAGCCATCACGTCAGCTAGATGTGTAAGTGATCTTCAGGTTCTTAGTGTGTAACCACCTTATACTACCTTTCATGTTGACAAGGTGGTGCTGAGAACCAGGACAGCTTTTCTTCCTAAGGTAGTCACTCCATTCCATCTGGGACAATCTATAACTCTCCCATCCTTTTACTCTTCTTCCCATCCATCAAAGGAGGAGGAGAGGATGTATCACTTGGATCTGAGAAGGGGCCTGAGCTTTTACATAGAAAGGACGAAAGACTTCAGAATTGATGATCAGCTCTTCATTGGATATAAGGGAAAAAGAAGGGCAAAGCTGTCCACAAGAGGACTCTTTCAAGGAGGGTCAGTCTTTGCATAATGATTTGTTATTCACTAGCAAAGAAGGTTCCCTCTGAGGGCATTAGGGCCCATTCCACCAGGGCTAAGTCTGCCAATTCTGCTTTGGCTAGAAGTGTGCTGGTTGCTGATATTTGTAAGACAGCAACTTGGGATTCCCTCCACACTTTTGCAAAGCATTATTGCTTAGACTCAGAAGTTAGGAGTAATGGCCATTTTGCCCATTCTATTTTGCAGGACTTCTTGGTTTAACCAGTCGGGCACCCACCTCCGAGTGCGGGACTGCTTTGGGATTCTTTTCCTAAGGTGAGGAATCCACAGGTAGTTATATCCATCAGAAGAACAAGTTGCTTACCTTGAATAATGCTGTTTCTGGTAGATACAGTAGCTACCAGTGGATTACTCACAACCCACCCGCCTCCCCGTTGCCTGTCCGGTCATACCAGAGTGGTGTTAATCCATTGTATATATATAATTGGTTTATATATATATATATATCTATATATATATATATATATATATATAGACTGACTTACCACGTGTTGTGCTTGTGATGTCGGTCTTCACCTGTTCTCCTCGAATGCACAGTAAAAAATGGTGAAACTGACGTCAGCACACCGGCGAGGACTTCTTATGGCTCTGATGACGTCAGATGTAGTCACATGCAGAGCCGTGCAATTGTGACGTCCTCGTTGACGTGGAGAGCGGGGGAAATCATTTCCGTTGAATGGTGGTGCATGGGGAGAATTCATAAGGTGAGGAATCCACAGGTAACTACTGTATCCACCAGAAAAAGTGTTTCCGAAAGTAAGTAACTTGTTCTTTTGGGGTAACAGAGAGATGAAGCAAACCAGGACAGTGTAGCCCCATAGACTGCCATTATATGAGTGAAAATAGAGGTTGTGCCTTTACGAAGCCAGAGATGCTGAGCAGGTGACAGTAGCTTCAGTTTTTTTCCAACTCTTGCGGACAGTATCCTGGAGCACTGAACTTGACTTTTTCAAAGGTTTTTACTCCACAAAATCCTCATAGATTTTGTTGTCAACAGTTTTCATTTCTCTCTAGCAGTTTTTTCACTTTTCTGACTGAAAAGTGAAAATTTTTAGTCAAACAAAATGCCATCCTTGTTTGACAAGTACCCTGCTTGTGGGAGAAAGAAGGCCAAAACAGACCCCGCAAAGTATGTATACTTTGCCTTCCCTCAAGTCATGTTCCTGAGTCGTCCGCTTCATCAGGGCGAGGAGAGGGTCAGTCCTCTACCAGGGCCCTTCCAGCTGTCTCTCTATCTTCCCGAAAGGAGACTACAGCGGTCCCGGTCGACGTCCAGAGCGTCAACCTCGAGAGGAATGTGCATACCTGTTTGCCATCATCCACAGGCTCGGTATCGAGTTAATGGTGAAGAACAATGCTGACACATGGCCAGTCGATGTCGACACACAGGCCTCGTTCAATGTTGAAACTCCAACTACACCACAACATCGATATAACTCACCATCACGGTCCCCATCGATGTCAACACAACTTCGTAGATTGCCTTCAAGGGCAACATCAACGTTGAGAAGCCCCGTCGATCACCATCAATGAGTGGATCGACGTCAAGGCATCAGAGGAGATTGCCGTCAAGGCACAGAAGATCGACATTGAGAAGTCTGTCACTATCTGCAGCATTGCAGGAGGTGAGGAAAAAGAGGAGATACATTGATTTCTCTACTGATTCAGAATATTACAGGACATACTCCTCTTCTTCAAGGGTTGTTCTCTACCATCCTCATCTCCTTTTCCTACACCTCAACTTCCTCCACCTCTGTCAATACTCCCTCAGCCAACTCCGATTCTGCCTCCTACACTGGCACCACTTTCGCAACCACAGGTCACTCCCAAATGAAGATCCAGGTCAGGTCATCACTCAAGTAGGCACTGACATAGGTCACGACACTGATTGTCTAACCGCCATAGTCACCGTCCTCGCCACTCGCATTCTCATTCTCAATATAGGACCACTAACACATCCTCCTCTTCAACAAGGAGATATACACTGATGCTATCTGACTTCCCACCAGCGTGAGTTTTACCAGTGGATGACATCACAGCGTTTCATGAGGTGTTGGTGAGGAGAGCTGCAAAACGAAATATACCCTTGTGAACTCTGTCCACTTGAACCTCGGTTATTTTTGAGACGCAGCATCTTGACCGCTACTTCCACTGGTGTTAGGCCTCCTTTAACCAGCCATGGATCTTTTCCTAATTCCGTCCACAGTTAAACTGGCACCATCCAGACTTCAAAAGAAGTATCATACTCCGGAGCAAGATCCTGCTTTCCTCTGGACAGATCCTACACCAGATTCGGTGATCATAGTAGCGGCAAAGAAACAACATGCCATTTCTCCCACCTCCACAATACCACCAGATAAGGAGAGTCACAGGTTAGATTCCGTAGTTTGAAAAGTATGCAGTTCTGCAGCATCCTCCATGAAAGTGGCAAGTGCCGTTGCCCTTCTAGGCAGATACGATAGGTCTTATGGGAATGCATGCAACAGTTTGCCAAGCGTCTTCCCAGGGATAAAAGAGGATTTTGTTGAAATCTTAAATGAAGGCCTGATGGTATCCAATGAGGTTATCAGTGCTGCAGCAGTCTCATTCATTTTAGCGGCACACAAGTACTGCCTAAAACCAGAAGCCCAGCAGGGAATAATAAATGTTCCTTTGTCTGGTATCACACTGTTTATAAGTCATACAGACAATGAAATGACTAGGATGAAGACGGAGATGGACACTCTAAAATTAGTCAGCTTAGAGAGACCCAGGCAACAAAAAAAATCTTTCCGCCCCTACCACCATCTCACGTACTCCCAGAAGGTTCAAACGCCTCGCTGGTATCAAGGATGTCAACAAAGCAATACACAAAAGCAGCACTAACGACTCTGACAGTCATACCACCGAAACCAGTCTAGGAGTAGGTCTACCCAGCAATCTGCCCAAGGAGGCAAACATCCATCCGGGTCAAAACCCTGAATCCTTACTTCCCACTCTTCTGTTACCCACTCCAGTAGGGGGAGTCATCCACTGTTACCTAACAGAGTGGCAAAACACCACTCAAGACGCCTGAATACTGTTTGCAATGTATACTGTCTCAGATTCACCAGCCCTCCACCGTCTATTCTGCCAAAACCACCCTGATTCCTAATCTTACAATTACAAGCGGAGGTGACCATCCTCTTACAAAAGCAGGCGGAGCCCTTTCCTCCACCCCAACGAGGAACTGGAATCCATTCCAGGTACTTTCAGAAACAAACCACTTCAGACCCATTCTTGACCTTAAAACAGCCAACAATTGGATTCAATGAGAAAAGTTCAGGATGCTGTCTTTACTCCAAATTTATCCCCAGCTACACCAAGGGGATTGGCTTTGTTCCATCAACCTTCAAGACGCATCCTTTCACATCCCAATTGCCAGAAAGAACTGCAAGTTCTTGAGGTTTCTAGTAGGTCAAGACCACTACCAGTACAAAGTCCTTCTGTTTGGTCTCAAGTCAACACCCAGAATTTTCTTGAAGTGCATGGCAGTGGTGGCTGCCCAGCTCAGAATATTCGTCTACCCCTACCTAAATGATTGGTTGATCAAGGTGTCAACGTCTGAGGAAGGTCAGCTTTATTATCACTGGACTTGCAATCTCCTTAAAAGATTATGCCTACAACTAAACCTCACCAAATCAAATTCTGTCTCAGTTCAGACATTGCACTACCTAGGAGCAACCTTTGACACCTTAAAGGCAAGAGTGTATCCTTCGCAGGATAGACGTTTATCGATCCTTCGGAAATGTCACTGTCTTGTAACAGGTTGCCATCCAACAGTACAAATTGTATCCTCTGTCCTGGGTTCAATGGCATCCTGCATTTTCCTCACACCAAATGCTCGTCTCCACGTGCGACTATTGCAAGAATGTCTCGAGGACCAGTGGGACAAGCTGACAGGCAATTGGGAGGACAGGATTACACTATCTTGTCACGCAAAGATATCCCTAAAGTGGTGGTGCTCCCCAAAGAACCTACTTCGGGGATGCCTTTTTATTCGGAGGTTCCATCACAAACAATAGTAATGGATGCATTACTTCTAGGCTGGGGGACTCACACGGACAACTTCCAGATCCAGGGCACATGGTCAGACAGATAGTCCACATATTGCATCAATCTCCTGGAGCTACGAGCAGTCCATCTAGCGCTAAAAGTGTTTCATCCATCCCAAACCAACTCCCTGCTTCTACAAACGGACAATACGACTACCATGTACTATCTCAACAAGCAGGGAGGGGTGAGTTTCACACCATTTTTGTGCGAAGCCCAAACAATATGGAAATAGCTTTTAGCCAGGAATCTGACAATCATCTCTACACATCTTCCAGGTGTCCAAAATGTTCAGGCAGACTCTCAGAAGGATTCTGCAAGAAAATCAAGAGTGGGTTTTGCACGATGACGTGGTTCACAACTTATTTCATCTGTGGGGCACACCTTCCACCGACCTGTTTGCTACAGCAGAAGACAAAAAATGCCAAAGCTTTGTCTCAAGGGATTACCAAACCCGGGATACAGGGGAATGCTGTATGGATTGACTGGTCCAGCAAATTTCTTTACGCTTTTCAACTGCCCCTCTCATCCCAGCAGTTCTCATCAAGCTGTCCTACGTGAGAGCCAAGATGAACCTAACAGCCCCAGAATGGCCATTCCAGTGGTGGTTCACGGACCTTCTTCACCTGTCCATTTATCCACATTTCAGGCTGACATGCAGGATGGACCTCCTGACTAAGTTCCAAGGCCAGATACTACATCCCAATCTCTCCTCCTTGAATTTGGCGACATGGCTCCTGAGATAGTACAGTATGAACACTTGATTCTGCCAAAGGACTTCATGGACATCCTCAAAAAGGGTAACCGGCCTTCTACCCGTTCCGCATATGCCTTCAAGTGGAAGAGATTCTGCATTTGGTGTTCCTCCAAGAACGTGGACCCCGCTTCTTGCCAGGAGAACGTAATACTGCAATACTTAGTCCATCTGGCTAAATCTGGCATGCAGTTCTCTTCTATAAGGGTTCACTTGGCAGCCCTTACAGCTTACAGAAAATGTCCTTTACAAACCTCTTTTTTCAGAATCCCACTCATCAAGGATTTTCTAGAGGGTTTGAAAAGGGTTTTCCCTCCCACTAGGTGCCCTTCTCCTCCCTGGGAACTTAATAGTGTACTCTTTCGTCTAATGGGGAATCCTTTCAACCCTATTCACAAAGAGCATCCCTGCAGCAACTTTCCTGGAAAACAGCTTTCCTTGTAACTGTAACATTGGCGCTCAGGGTTAGCGAAATCCATGCACTCTTCTCATTAACCATATACAGTCTTCCACTCAAACAAAGTAGTTATGAGAATGCATCCAAATTTTCTCCCTAAGGTTATTTCTGATTTTTATGTTAAACAGACCATATCTCTTCCAACATTTTTCCAGAATCCCTCTAATCCAGCAGAAAGAGCTCTCTATTCACTGGATGTTGGAAGAGTTTTAAAATCTACTTAGATAAGACACAAGACATACATAGGTTGAACCAACTATTTATCAACTATGGTCCGGTCTGTACAGGTTTGTCCTCTTCCAAACAGTCCGTTTCTTGATGGATTGTTTCCTGCATCCTTTTATGATATCAAAGGGCTAATAAAACATCATCAGCTAAGCCTAAACCACACTCCACTAGGAGTAAAGCAGCTATAACTGCTATGTTAAGAAATATTCCTATCCCAGAGGTTTTCAAGGCAGCCACCTGGAGATATGTCCATACATTTACCAAGTCCTACTGTTTAGATTCAGTTGCCAAAGCAGATGAACAAGTAGCACAGGCCTCCCTTAGAAATCTGTTTGCTTAAATTGACATTGTTTCTTGTCCTCTCCATTGCCTCAGGCAGGGATGGACTTGCTACTCCATTCAGTGCTTGTGACTATAAATGGAAATCCCCTACAAGAGAAGCAATAGTTTCTTACCTGTAACTCCAGTTCTCTCGTAGGGGAATTTCCATTATAGTCATAAGCAACCCTCCCTCCTCCTCGTTGGACATGACAAAATGTATCAAACCTCTAAAGTATAATTACGCACATGTTGCCTTAAAAAAGAACTGACACAACTGTCACCTGCTCCGCATCATGGGATACTGTTGAGCTCTGGCTTCTTAAAGGCACAGCCTCTATTTTCACTCATATAACGGCAGCTAACGTGGCTACACTGTCCTGGCTTGCTTCATCTCCCTGTTACCCCAAAAAATGGTTTGTGAAAGACATTTATGCCGCTTCTATACTAAAACACCATCATATGTTATACACATGTAGCCTCCTGGCCCTTTTTTCAATTAAAGATGAAGAATTTGGCCATAGTAGCCTTCCCCCATAGGCTGCATTATGACTTTCTCTCTTAAGTGACTCTGCAGGCCTTACCGAAGAAAGGCGAACAGCTCCACTTAAGAGGATATATTACGAAGAATTGCTCTTGGGTGCCCACACGTGGGCGGGACTGGAAACTCCCCTACGAGAGAACTAGAGTTACAAGTAAGAAATTATTCCTTATCAGTTATTATGTGTAATAAGATAACCCCATGTTAATCTATGGGAGGCTAGCTATGCCACTATCAAAAATTATGTTTTTTCCCCACTGCCAAGACATGTAAAACTTAAGTACACATGTCCCACTTGTTAAATATCACACATTTGTCCTATGAGCCTTTAGGGTCTACCTCGGGGTTGAATTATAAGTATTAAAAAGAGTGATTTAGGCCTGGCAAAAGGTTTATTTTGCCAGGTTGCAATGACAGTTTTAAAATTGTACACTCTGGCTGCAGTGGCAGTGAAACATGTTTTACTGTGCTACTTTATTTGGTGGCACAATGAGTGCTGCAGCCCGCTAGAGGCATTCAATATACATGCCCTGGGTACATGTAATCTCATACTGGATATTGTTAGAAATGGGGTCCTTGGTTGACAGTCAGGTTACCCACCGTTCAAGCAAAGACCCTCACTCTAGTCAGGGTAAAAGAGAATCACCCTCAGCTAACCCCTGCTTACCCTCTTGGTAGCTTGGCAGAGCAGTAGGCTTAACCTCAGAGTGCTAGGCGTAAAGTATTTGTACCAACACACACAGTAACTCAATGAAAACACTACAAAATGACACAACACAGGTTTAGAAAAATAGGAAATATTTATCTAAACAAAACAAGACCAAAACGACAAAAATCCACCATACACAAGTCAAACTATTAATTAAAAATCAAAAAGAGTCTTTAAGTAGTTTTAAAAACACACTAGCGCTGCTAGAGTGAAAATGTACCTGGTGTGCGTCAAAAATAACCCCGCACGGGCGAGCGTGCGTCGAAAATAACTCCGCACGGCGGTACTCGAGTCAAAAATCCAGCCGCACGATGAGTTGACGATCCAGCCGCGCAGGTTGCGATCTCCCTGCCTCCGTCAGCGATGCTGCGCGTCGTTTCTCCTGCTCCGTGCGTCGATTCTTCGGTCGCGTTTCCTGCGAGCGTCGTTTCTCAGCCGCGGAGCTGGCGGCGCGTCGTTTTTCAGCCGCCGATCGGATTCGCGTCGATCTTTTCCCCGCACGGCGCTCTGTGCGTGGATTTTCTTGTCTTTAGGCTGCCAGCTTCTCTTTTCAGGGTCCCAGGAACTGGATGGGCACCACAGGGCAGAGTAGGAGTCTCTCCAGAGGCTCCAGGTGCTGGCAGAGAGAAGTCTTTGCTGTCCCTGAGACTTCAAACAACAGGAGGCAAGCTCTAGTTCAAGCCCTTGGAGATTTCTTCTCAAGATGGAAGGCACACAAAGTCCAGTCTTTGCCCTCTTACTCTGGCAGAAGCAGCACTGCAGGAAAGCTCCACAAAGCACAGTCACAGGCAGGGCAGCCCTACTTCCTCAGCTAACAGCTCTTCTCCAGGCAGAGGTTCCTCTTGGTTCCAGAAGTGTTTCTCCAGTCTGTAGATTTGGGTGCCCTTCTTATACCCATTTTAGTCTTTGAAGTCACCTTTCTTCAAAGGGGACTCACACCTACTTGTGAAATCCTGCCTTGCCCAGGCAAGGCCTCAGACACACACCAGGGGGTTGGAGCCGGCATTGTTAGAGGCAGGCACAGTCCTTTCAGATGAGAGTGACCACTCCACCCCTCCCTCCTAGCAGAGATGGCTAATCAGGAAATGCAGGTTACACCCCAGCTCCCTTTGTGTCACTGTCTGGTGTGAGGTGAAAAACAACCCAACTGTCAAACTGACCCAGACAGGGAATCCACAAACAAGGCAGAGTCACAGAATGGTTTAAGCAAGAAAATGCTCACTTTCTAAAAGTGGCATTTTCAAACGCACAATCTTAAAATCAACTTTACTAAAAGATGTATTTTTAAATTGTGAGCTCAGGGACCCCAAACTCCACATGTCCATCTACTCTCTAGGGGAATCTACGCTTTAATCATATTTAAAGGTAGCCCCCATATTATCCTATGAGAGAGACAGTCCTTGCAACAGTGAAAAACGAATTTAGCAGTATTTCCCTGTCAGGACATATAAACCACATTACTATATGTCCTACCTTATCCATACACTGCACCCTGCCCTTGGGGCTACCTAGGGCCTACCTTAGGGGTGCCTTACATGTAAGAAAAGGGAAGGTTTAGGCCTGGCAAGTGGGTACACTTGCCAAGTCGAATTTACAGTGTAAAAATACACACACAGACACTGCAGTGGCAGGTCTGAGACATGATTACAGAGCTACTTATGTGGGTGGCACAACCAGTGCTGCAGGCCCACTAGTAGCATTTGATTTACAGGCCCTGGCACCTCTAGTGCACCTTACTAGGGACTTACTAGTAAATCAAATATGCCAATCATGGATAAACCAATCACATACAATTTCACACAGAGAGCATATGCACTTTAGCACTGGTTAGCAGTGGGAAAGTGCTCAGAGTTCAAAAGCCAACAGCGACAGGTCAGAAAAAAATAGGAGGCAGGAGGCAAAAAGACTGGGGATGACCCTGCATAAGCAAAAGTCCAACAGATATGTATAAGTAAAATAAATGTACCAATTAGATGTATACCAGTGTTACCATGTTTGGAAAGGAGCGCACAAGCACTTTACCAATGTTTAGCAGGAGTAATTGCATAGAGTCCTAAAGCCAACAAAAACGGGTTAAGCATGAATATGGTACTAAACACAGAAATCTGGGGCAATACGACACAAAAAATTGCCATTTCCAGCAGTAAGCCAGATGTGTAAAGTGGAGTTCACAAACCAACTTTTGGGCTTCTAGCTGAAGTGTGCATGTTCAGGATTATTCATCTGGTAAGGTAGAAAGATAAAACGACAAGAGGAATTGTGGAAATGGGACCTAGGAACTACACTACTCAAAGTATGAGGAAGCCTGCTATGCCGTTGTATTTTTTCAAATAGTGTTATTTCCCGACAGCCCTAACACTTGTGGAGAAGCATAGTTTGTGACAGCCCTTATGGTGCCACTTATAAGCATATGTGGACAGTGTTTGCATGCATGGGTTTTCTAATGGGGATCCAGGTTATTTAAGATGGTGCTTTCAGTGATAATACCAGCAGGTGCAGAGAGTTCAGAAAAGCATCATTGCAAGGCGTTCAGTGTCGCTGATGCAAAGATATTGGAGCCAAATAATTCAATGGCAATCACGACACAACAGATCATCTGCCTCCAACACCACAGTTGTAGTTTTTTCAGGTGCGCCATATGCTTTGTACTCCGATACTGCCCTAGGCAATACTTCTACCATAAGCATATATGGCATGTTTTCATACTGCGTGGTACCCTTACAGGAATGATTGCTCCCTACAAAAATCAGTATGAAATATTTGGCACTATCAAGCAGTTGCCATTAGTCTGTCCAGAGCCAATTTAATCCTGAAATACCTTTCTACCCAGTTGTCATATGTTGCCTAGCCAGTCATAGACATAGATCAGTCTTTTTTGCTAACTGAAATTGTATTTTAAGTCTGTATTGAAGGTATAATATCCTGTAGATTTGTGAAGCATCACAAACATGTCAGCGATGTGAAAATTAGGGCAATCTGCCTTGCAGGTCTCTCTCTCTCTCTCTCTCTCTCTCTCTCATACGTTCCTTTATCCAATAGAGTTAACAAAATTAATCTAGAAAGCAACATAAACATGTTTTAATTATAAGTGTATGATTTTGTAGGCAATTTAACGACACTGAAAGCCTTGAATTTGAGACATTGCCCTCTTGAGTTCCCACCAATTGAAATTGTGCAAAAAGGTCTTCAGAATATCCTGTTATTTCTTCAAAATGCAAGAGTCGGAAAGTGTAACCAAGTGGAACCATCTCTTCCCGGTATGTAAGAATTGTGTAAATAATGTAAATTCAAATGTAGATTGTAAGTGACCCCGTTTATTTAAATACAATTCTTAGTAACACAGATGCGTATAAATTGTATGTTTGTTATGTATTGATATGCCATTACAATCAATTCACTCCTCTCCTTCCTTCCCAACTGGTGGGCAATTGCCTACTTCGTAGTCATGAATGAAAAAAGACGCTGTCATTTTTAGGAAGGGCCCTCCCTGAGTGTTTCCGTTTGTTTCAGCCCTTACCCACACTTGTCGCTAGTACCACAGGTAAGTTGCTATGTTATCCGGATATCCAGGATATACAAGTCTTTGCTTGAGATTTCACTTTTAGGTGCTGACTTCGTTTTCTCAGCTGTCCCTGTCTAAGGGGAAGAGTATGTTTACAGTATTTTGCTACATTTTAGTTGGTGCTGCTGTGCCGAGGACGTAACCACTACGTCCTCGGCACACAGCCCAGAGGGAGCGCTCTCGCTCCCTCTGTGGGGTTCCCCCCCACCCCCCCAAGTCAGGGATGGAAGGGGAAGCCCTTCCCCTCCCACCCCCGACACCCCCCAACCCCCCCTGTGACGTCAGCGCGCGAGCGCGCGCTGATTAGTCACAGGGTGCTTCCAGCGCGATTGAAAAAGAAATGCTTTTGCATTTCTTTTTCAATCCCATGGGGGAGGCCCCGATAGGCTTCAAAGGGAAGGAAATGTATTTCCTTCCCTTTGAAGTCTCTCACAGGTTTCAAAAGCCAGATTGCTTGCAATCCGGCTTTTGAAACCCCACTAGACACCAGGGATTTTTTTTTTTTTCTTGAAATTGGCAAAAGGGAGCGACCCCTTGGGCAAGGGTCGCTCCCAGGGGGGCATTTTTTTAGGAAGGCCTTTTCTGCCCCCCCTGGGGGCAGATTGGCCTATTATTAGGCCGATCTGCCCCCAGGGGGGGCAGAAACCTCTAGGCACCAGGGACCATTTTTTTTTTTTTTTTTTTTTTTGTGATGAATTCTTTTTTTTTAGGTGGGGAGCGATCCCTTAGGCAAGGGTCGCTCCCCTACGGGGCAATATATATTTAGGCCATTTCTGCCCCCCTTGGGGGCAGATTGGCCTATTTTGATAAGGCCAATCTGCCCCCAAGGGGGGCAGAAACCATTAGACACCAGGGAGTTTGTTTTTGCGCGCGAATGTCACGCAACAAAGCGACCCCTTTGGCAAGGGTCGCTCCCAGGGGGGGCAATTTTTTGGGAAGGCCTTTTCTGCCCCCCCTGGGGGCAGATCGGCCTATTATTAGGCCGATCTGCCCCAGGGGGGGAAGAAACCTCTAGGCGCCAGGGCAAATTTTGTTTTTGTGTTTTTTTTTTTTTGTTCTTTTTTTTTTTTTTAGAGATGGGGAGCGACCCATCAGGCAAGGGTCGCTCCCCTGGGGGGCAAATTGTATTTAGACCATTTCTGCCCCCCTGGGGGCAGATTGGCCGATTTTAGGTCAATCTGCCCCCAAGGGGGCAGAAACCACTAGGCACCGGGGATTTGTTTTTTGGCGCCAATGTCACGCAGGGGGAGCGACCCCGTAGGCAAGGGTCGCTCCCGGGGGGGCGGGGGTGGATGTTGGGGGGGCAAATTAATTTTAGGCCATTTCTGCCCCCCCGGGGGACAGATCGGCCTATTATTAGGCCGAACTGCCCCTGGGGGGGGGGGCAGAACACTCTAGGCGCCAGGGCAATTTTTTTTTTGTGTTTTTTTTTTTTTGTTGTTTCTTTTTTTAGAGATGGGGAGCGACCCATCAGGCAAGGGTCGCTCCCCTGGGGGGGCAAATTGTATTTAGACCATTTCTGCCCCCCTGGGGGCAGATTGGCCAATTTTAGGTCAATCTGCCCCCAAGGGGGCAGAAACCACTAGGCACCGGGGATTTGTTTTTTAGCGCCAATGTCACGCAGGGGGAGCGACCCCGTAGGCAAGGGTCGCTCCCGGGGGGGGGGGGGGGGGGTTGGGGGGGCAAATTTATTTTAGGCCATTTCTGCCCCCCCGGGGGACAGATCGGCCTATTATTAGGCCGAACTGCCCCCCGGGGGGGGCAGAACACTCTAGGCACCAGGGCAAATTTTTTTTTGTGTGTTTTTTTTTTTTGTTGTTTCTTTTTTTAGAGATGGGGAGCGACCCATCAGGCAAGGGTCGCTCCCCTGGGGGGGCAAATTGTATTTAGACCATTTCTGCCCCCCTGGGGGCAGATTGGCCAATTTTAGGTCAATCTGCCCCCAAGGGGGCAGAAACCACTAGGCACCGGGGATTTGTTTTTTGGCGCCAATGTCACGCAGGGGGAGCGACCCCGTAGGCAAGGGTCGCTCCCGGGGGGGGGATGGGGGTTGGGGGGGCAAATTTATTTTAGGCCATTTCTGCCCCCCCGGGGGACAGATCGGCCTATTATTAGGCCGAACTGCCCCCGGGGGGGGGGGGCAGAACACTCTAGGCGCCAGGGCAATTTTTTTTTTGTGTTTTTTTTTTTTGTTGTTTCTTTTTTTAGAGATGGGGAGCGACCCATCAGGCAAGGGTCGCTCCCCTGGGGGGGCAAATTGTATTTAGACCATTTCTGCCCCCCTGGGGGCAGATTGGCCAATTTTAGGTCAATCTGCCCCCAAGGGGGCAGAAACCACTAGGCACCGGGGATTTGTTTTTTAGCGCCAATGTCACGCAGGGGGAGCGACCCCGTAGGCAAGGGTCGCTCCCGGGGGGGGGGTGGGGGTTGGGGGGGCAAATTTATTTTAGGCCATTTTGCCCCCCCGGGGGACAGATCGGCCTATTATTAGGCCGAACTGCCCCCCGGGGGGGGCAGAACACTCTAGGCACCAGGGCAATTTTTTTTTTGTGTGTTTTTTTTTTTGTTGTTTCTTTTTTTGGAGATGGGGAGCGACCCAT
Source organism: Pleurodeles waltl (assembly GCF_031143425.1). Lineage (NCBI taxonomy): Eukaryota > Metazoa > Chordata > Amphibia > Caudata > Salamandridae > Pleurodeles > Pleurodeles waltl. The sequence continues at coordinate 937,851,353 of NC_090445.1, forward strand.
CAGGCAAGGGTCGCTCCCCTGGGGGGGTAGGCACCGGGGATTTGTTTTTTGGCGCCAATGTCACGCAGGGGGAGCGACCCCGTAGGCAAGGGTCGCTCCCGGGGGGGGGGGTGGAGGTTGGGGGGGCAAATTTATTTTAGGCCATTTCTGCCCCCCCGGGGGACAGATCGGCCTATTATTAGGCCGAACTGCCCCCGGGGGGGGGGCAGAACACTCTAGGCGCCAGGGCAATTTTTTTTTTGTGTTTTTTTTTTTTGTTGTTTCTTTTTTTAGAGATGGGGAGCGACCCATCAGGCAAGGGTCGCTCCCCTGGGGGGGCAAATTGTATTTAGACCATTTCTGCCCCCCTGGGGGCAGATTGGCCAATTTTAGGTCAATCTGCCCCCAAGGGGGCAGAAACCACTAGGCACCGGGGATTTGTTTTTTGGCGCCAATGTCACGCAGGGGGAGCGACCCCGTAGGCAAGGGTCGCTCCCGGGGGGGGGGGTGGGGGGGCAAATTTATTTTAGGCCATTTCTGCCCCCCCGGGGGACAGATCGGCCTATTATTAGGCCGAACTGCCCCCGGGGGGGGGGGCAGAACACTCTAGGCGCCAGGGCAATTTTTTTTTTGTGTTTTTTTTTTTTTGTTGTTTATTTTTTTAGAGATGGGGAGCGACCCATCAGGCAAGGGTCGCTCCCCTGGGGGGGCAAATTGTATTTAGACAATTTCTGCCCCCCTGGGGGCAGATTGGCCAATTTTAGGTCAATCTGCCCCCAAGGGGGCAGAAACCACTAGGCACCGGGGATTTGTTTTTTAGCGCCAATGTCACGCAGGGGGAGCGACCCCGTAGGCAAGGGTCGCTCCCGGGGGGGGGGGGGGGTTGGGGGGGCAAATTTATTTTAGGCCATTTCTGCCCCCCCGGGGGACAGATCGGCCTATTGTTAGGCCGAACTGCCCCCGGGGGGGGGGGGGGGCAGAAACCTCTAGGCGCCAGGGGAATTTTTCTTTTTTTTCGTTGTTTTTTTTTTTTTAGAGATGGGGAGCGACCCATCAGGCAAAAGTCGCTCCCCTGGGGGACAAATTGTATTTAGGCCATTTCTGCCCCCCTTGGGGGCAGATTGGCTGAGTTTAGGTCAACCTGCCCCCAAGGGGGCAGAAACCACTAGGCACCGGGGATTTGTTTTTTGGTGCCAATGTCACGCAGGGGGAGCGACCCCGTAGGCAAGGGTCGCTCCCGGCGGGGGAGGGTGGGGGGGCAAATTTATTTTAGGGCATTTCTGCCCCCCCCCCCCCCCCCTGGGGCCAGCTGAGCTACAGGCCAAACACCACAGGTAGGCACCTTGCAAAAAACACCTCTGTTTTCTGTGAAAAAATATGTTGTGTCCACGTTGTGTTTTGGGCCATTTCCTTTTGTGGGCGCTAGGCCTACCCACAGAAGTGATGTACCATTTTTATCGAGAGACTTAGGGGAACGCTGGGTGGAAGGAAATTTGTGGCTCCTCTCAGATTCCAGAACTTTCTGTCACCGAAATGAGAGGAAAAAGTGTTTTTTGGGCCAAATTTTGATGTTTGCAAAGGATTCTGGGTAACATAACCTGGTCAGAGCCCCGCAAGTCACCCCATCTTGGATTCCCCTGGGTTTCTAGTTTTCAAAAATGCACTGGTTTGCTAGGTTTCCTCAGGTGTCGGCTGAGCTACAGGCCAAAATCTACAGGTAGGCACTTCGCAAAAAACACCTCTGTTTTTTTCCAAAATTTAGGATGTGTCCACGTTGCGCTTTGGGGTGTTTCCTGTCGCCGGCGCTAGGCCTACCCACGCAAGTGAGGTATCATTTTTATCGGGAGACTTGGGGGAACGCTGGGTAGAAGGAAATTTGTGGCTCCTCTCAGATTCCAGAACTTTCTGCCACAGAAATGTGAGTAACATGTGTATTTTTAGCCAAATTTTGAGGTTTGCAAAGGATTCTGGGTAACAGAACCTGGTCCGAGCCCCGCAAGTCACCCCTCCTTGGATTCCCCTAGGTCTCTAGTTTTCAGAAATGCACAGGTTTGGTAGGTTTCCCTAGGTGCCGGCTGAGCTAGAGGCCAAAATCTACAGGTAGGCACTTCGCAAAAAACACCTCTGTTTTTTTCCAAAATTTAGGATGTGTCCACGTTGCGCTTTGGGGTGTTTCCTGTCGCCGGCGCTAGGCCTACCCACGCAAGTGAGGTATCATTTTTATCGGGAGACTTGGGGGAACGCTGGGTGGAAGGAAATTTGTAGCTCCTCTCAGATTCCAGAACTTTCTGCCACAGAAATGTGAGGGACATGTGTTTTTTTAGCCAAATTTTGAGGTTTGCAAAGGATTCTGGGTAACAGAACTTGGTCCGAGCCCCGCAAGTCACCCCTCCTTGGATTCCCCTAGGTCTCTAGTTTTCAGAAATGCACAGGTTTGGTAGGTTTCCCTAGGTGCCGGCTGAGCTAGAGGCCAAAATCTACAGGTAGGCACTTCGCAAAAAACACCTCTGTTTTTTTCCAAAATTTAGGATGTGTCCACGTTGCGCTGTGGGGTGTTTCCTGTCGCCGGCGCTAGGCCTACCCACGCAAGTGAGGTATCATTTTTATCGGGAGACTTGGGGGAACGCTGGGTAGAAGGAAATTTGTGGCTCCTCTCAGATTCCAGAACTTTCTGCCACAGAAATGTGAGTAACATGTGTATTTTTAGCCAAATTTTGAGGTTTGCAAAGGATTCTGGGTAACAGAACCTGGTCCGAGCCCCGCAAGTCACCCCTCCTTGGATTCCCCTAGGTCTCTAGTTTTCAGAAATGCACAGGTTTGGTAGGTTTCCCTAGGTGCCGGCTGAGCTAGAGGCCAAAATCTACAGGTAGGCACTTCGCAAAAAACACCTCTGTTTTTTTCCAAAATTTAGGATGTGTCCACGTTGCGCTTTGGGGTGTTTCCTGTCGCCGGCGCTAGGCCTACCCACGCAAGTGAGGTGTCATTTTTATCGGGAGACTTGGGGGAACGCTGGGTGGAAGGAAATTTGTAGCTCCTCTCAGATTCCAGAACTTTCTGCCACAGAAATGTGAGGGACATGTGTTTTTTTAGCCAAATTTTGAGGTTTGCAAAGGATTCTGGGTAACAGAACCTGGTCTGAGCCACACAAGTCACCCCTCCTTGGATTCCCCTAGGTCTCTAGTTTTCAGAAATGTACAGGTTTGGTAGGTTTCCCTAGGTGGCGGCTGAGCTAGAGGCCAAAATCTCCAGGTAGTCACTTTGCTAAAAACAGCTCTGTTTTCTGTGATGTGTCCACGTTGTGTTTTGGGGCATATCCTGTCGCGGGCGCTAGGCCTACCCACACAAGTGAGGTATCATTTTTATCGGGAGACGTGGGGGAACGCTGGGTGGAAGGAAATTTGTGGCTCCTCTCAGATTCCAGAACTTTCTGCCACAGAAATGTGAGGAACATGTGTTTTTTTAGCCAAATTTTGAGGTTTGCAAAGGATTCTGGGTAACAGAACCTGGTCCGAGCCACACAAGTCACCCCTCCTTGGATTCCCCTAGGTCTCTAGTTTTCAGAAATGTACAGGTTTGGTAGGTTTCCCTAGGTGCCGGCTGAGCTAGAGGCCAAAATCTACAGGTAGTCACTTTGCTAAAAACAGCTCTGTTTTCTGTGATATGTCCACGTTGTGTTTTGGGGCATATCCTGTCGCGGGCGCTAGGCCTACCCACACAAGTGAGGTATCATTTTTATCGGGAGACGTGGGGGAACGCTGGGTGGAAGGAAATTTGTGGCTCCTCTCAGATTACAGAACTTTCTGCCACAGAAATGTGAGGAACATGTGTTTTTTTAGCCAAATTTTGAGGTTTGCAAAGGATTCTGGGTAACAGAACCTGGTCCGAGCCCCGCAAGTCACCCCTCCTTGGATTCCCCTAGGTCTCTAGTTTTCAGAAATGCACAGGTTTGGTAGGTTTCCCTAGGTGCCGGCTGAGCTAGAGGCCAAAATCTACAGGTAGTCACTTTGCTAAAAACAGCTCTGTTTTCTGTGATATGTCCACGTTGTGTTTTGGGGCATATCCTGTCGCGGGCGCTAGGCCTGCCCACACAAGTGAGGTATCATTTTTATCGGGAGACGTGGGGGAACGCTGGGTGGAAGGAAATTTGTGGCTCCTCTCAGATTACAGAACTTTCTGCCACAGAAATGTGAGGAACATGTGTTTTTTTAGCCAAATTTTGAGGTTTGCAAAGGATTCTGGGTAACAGAACCTGGTCCGAGATCCGCAAGTCACCCCTCCTTGGATTCCCCTAGGTCTCTAGTTTTCAGAAATGCACAGGTTTGGTAGGTTTCCCTAGGTGGCGGCTGAGCTAGAGGCCAAAATCTACAGGTAGTCACTTTGCTAAAAACAGCTCTGTTTTCTGTGATATGTCCACGTTGTGTTTTGGGGCATATCCTGTCGCGGGCGCTAGGCCTACCCACACAAGTGAGGTATCATTTTTATCGGGAGACGTGGGGGAACGCTGGGTGGAAGGAAATTTGTGGCTCCTCTCAGATTCCAGAACTTTCTGCCACAGAAATGTGTGGAACATGTGTTTTTTTAGCCAAATTTTGAGATTTGCAAAGGATTCTGGGTAACAGAACCTCGTTCGAGCCCCGCAAGTCACCCCTCCTTGGATTCCCCTAGGTCTCTAGTTTTCAGAAATGCACAGGTTTGGTAGGTTTCCCTAGGTGGCGGCTGAGCTAGAGGCCAAAATCTACAGGTAGTCACTTTGCTAAAAACAGCTCTGTTTTCTGTGATATGTCCACGTTGTGTTTTGGGGCATATCCTGTCGCGGGCGCTAGGCCTACCCACACAAGTGAGGTATCATTTTTATCGGGAGACGTGGGGGAACGCTGGGTGGAAGGAAATTTGTGGCTCCTCTCAGATTCCAGAACTTTCTGCCACAGAAATGTGAGGAACATGTGTTTTTTTAGCCAAATGTTGAGGTTTGCAAAGGATTCTGGGTAACAGAACCTGGTCCGAGCCCCGCAAGTCACCCCTCCTTGGATTCCCCTAGGTCTCTAGTTTTCAGAAATGCACAGGTTTGGTAGGTTTCCCTAGGTGGCGGCTGAGCTAGAGGCCAAAATCTACAGGTAGTCACTTTGCTAAAAACAGCTCTGTTTTCTGTGATGTGTCCACGTTGTGTTTTGGGGCATATCCTGTCGCGGGCGCTAGGCCTACCCACACAAGTGAGGTATCATTTTTATCGGGAGACGTGGGGGAACGCTGGGTGGAAGGAAATTTGTGGCTCCTCTCAGATTCCAGAACTTTCTGCCACAGAAATGTGAGGAACATGTGTTTTTTTAGCCAAATTTTGAGGTTTGCAAAGGATTCTGGGTAACAGAACCTGGTCCGAGCCCCGCAAGTCACCCCTCCTTGGATTCCCCTAGGTCTCTAGTTTTCAGAAATGCACAGGTTTGGTAGGTTTCCCTAGGTGGCGGCTGAGCTAGAGGCCAAAATCTACAGGTAGTCACTTTGCTAAAAACAGCTCTGTTTTCTGTGATATGTCCACGTTGTGTTTTGGGGCATATCCTGTCGCGGGCGCTAGGCCTACCCACACAAGTGAGGTATCATTTTTATCGGGAGACGTGGGGGAACGCTGGGTGGAAGGAAATTTGTGGCTCCTCTCAGATTCCAGAACTTTCTGCCACAGAAATGTGAGGAACATGTGTTTTTTTAGCCAAATTTTGAGGTTTGCAAAGGATTCTGGGTAACAGAACCTGGTCCGAGCCCCGCAAGTCACCCCTCCTTGGATTCCCCTAGGTCTCTAGTTTTCAGAAATGCACAGGTTTGGTAGGTTTCCCTAGGTGGCGGCTGAGCTAGAGGCCAAAATCTACAGGTAGTCACTTTGCTAAAAACAGCTCTGTTTTCTGTGATATGTCCACGTTGTGTTTTGGGGTATATCCTGTCGCGGGCGCTAGGCCTACCCACACAAGTGAGGTATCATTTTTATCGGGAGACGTGGGGGAACGCTGGGTGGAAGGAAATTTGTGGCTCCTCTCAGATTCCAGAACTTTCTGCCACAGAAATGTGAGGAACATGTGTTTTTTTAGCCAAATTTTGAGGTTTGCAAAGGATTCTGGGTAACAGAACCTGGTCCGAGCCACACAAGTCACCCCTCCTTGGATTCCCCTAGGTCTCTAGTTTTCAGAAATGCACAGGTTTGGTAGGTTTCCCTAGGTGGCGGCTGAGCTAGAGGCCAAAATCTACAGGTAGTCACTTTGCTAAAAACAGCTCTGTTTTCTGTGATATGTCCACGTTGTGTTTTAGGGCATATCCTGTCGCGGGCGCTAGGCCTACCCACACAAGTGAGGTATCATTTTTATCGGGAGACGTGGGGGAACGCAAGGTGGAAGGAAATTTGTGGCTCCTCTCAGATTCCAGAACTTTCTGCCACAGAAATGTGAGGAACATGTGTTTTTTTAGCCAAATTTTGAGGTTTGCAAAGGATTCTGGGTAACAGAACCTGGTCCGAGCCCCGCAAGTCACCCCTCCTTGGATTCCCCTAGGTCTCTAGTTTTCAGAAATGCACAGGTTTGGTAGGTTTCCCTAGGTGGCGGCTGAGCTAGAGGCCAAAATCTACAGGTAGTCACTTTGCTAAAAACAGCTCTGTTTTCTGTGATATGTCCACGTTGTGTTTTGGGGTATATCCTGTCGCGGGCGCTAGGCCTACCCACACAAGTGAGGTATCATTTTTATCGGGAGACGTGGGGGAACGCTGGGTGGAAGGAAATTTGTGGCTCCTCTCAGATTCCAGAACTTTCTGCCACAGAAATGTGAGGAACATGTGTTTTTTTAGCCAAATTTTGAGGTTTGCAAAGGATTCTGGGTAACAGAACCTGGTCCGAGCCACACAAGTCACCCCTCCTTGGATTCCCCTAGGTCTCTAGTTTTCAGAAATGCACAGGTTTGGTAGGTTTCCCTAGGTGGCGGCTGAGCTAGAGGCCAAAATCTACAGGTAGTCACTTTGCTAAAAACAGCTCTGTTTTCTGTGATATGTCCACGTTGTGTTTTGGGGCATATCCTGTCGCGGGCGCTAGGCCTACCCACACAAGTGAGGTATCATTTTTATCGGGAGACGTGGGGGAACGCAGGGTGGAAGGAAATTTGTGGCTCCTCTCAGATTCCAGAACTTTCTGCCACAGAAATGTGAGGAACATGTGTTTTTTTAGCCAAATTTTGAGGTTTGCAAAGGATTCTGGGTAACAGAACCTGGTCCGAGCCCCGCAAGTCACCCCTCCTTGGATTCCCCTAGGTCTCTAGTTTTCAGAAATGCACAGGTTTGGTAGGTTTCCCTAGGTGGCGGCTGAGCTAGAGGCCAAAATCTACAGGTAGTCACTTTGCTAAAAACAGCTCTGTTTTCTGTGATATGTCCACGTTGTGTTTTGGGGTATATCCTGTCGCGGGCGCTAGGCCTACCCACACAAGTGAGGTATCATTTTTATCGGGAGACGTGGGGGAACGCTTGGTGGAAGGAAATTTGTGGCTCCTCTCAGATTCCAGAACTTTCTGCCACAGAAATGTGAGGAACATGTGTTTTTTTAGCCAAATTTTGAGGTTTGCAAAGGATTCTGGGTAACAGAACCTGGTCCGAGCCCCGCAAGTCACCCCTCCTTGGATTCCCCTAGGTCTCTAGTTTTCAGAAATGCACAGGTTTGGTAGGTTTCCCTAGGTGGCGGCTGAGCTAGAGGCCAAAATCTACAGGTAGTCACTTTGCTAAAAACAGCTCTGTTTTCTGTGATGTGTCCACGTTGTGTTTTGGGGCATATCCTGTCGCGGGTGCTAGGCCTACCCACACAAGTGAGGTACCATTTTTATCGGGAGACTTGGGGGAACATAGATTAGCAAAACAAGTACTATTGCCCCTTGTCTTTCTCTACATTTTTTCCTTCCAAATATAGGAGTGTGTGTAAAAAAGACATCTATTTGAGAAATTCCCTGTAATTCACGTGCTACTATGGTCACCCCGGAATTCAGAGATGTGCAAATAACCACTGCTCCTCAACACCTTATCTTGTGCCCTTTTTGGAAATGCAAAGGTTTTCTTGATAGCAATTTTTTACTCCTTATATTTCAGCAAATGAATTGCTGTATACCCGGTATAGAATGAAAACGCACTGCAGGGTGCAGCTCATTTATTGGCTCTGGGTTCCTCGGGTTCTTGATGGACCTACAAGCCCTATATATCCCCGCAACCAGAGGAGTCCAGCAGACGTAACGGTATATTGCTTTCGATAATCTGACATTGCAGGGAAAAGTTACAGAGTAAAACGTAGAGAAAAATTGATGGTTTTTTCACCTCAATTTCAATATTTTTCTTTTTCAGCTGTTATTTTCTGTAGGAAACCCTTGTAGGATCTACACAAATGACCCCTTGCTGAATTCAGAATTTTGTCTACTTTTCAGAAATGTTTAGGTTTCTGGGATCCAGCATTGGTTTCATGACCATTCCTGTCACTGACTGGAAGGAGGCTGAAAGCACAAAAAATTGCACAAATGGGGTATGCCCCAGTAAAATGCCAAAATTGTGTTGAAAAATGTGGTTTTCTGATTCAAGTCTGCCTGTTCCTGAAAGCTGGGAAGCTGCTGAGTTTAGCACCGCAAACCCTTTGTTGATGCCATTTTCAGGGGAAAAACCACAAGCCTTCTTCTGCAGCCACTTTTTCCAATGTTTTTGTAAAAAACGAAATTTTCACTGTATTTTGGCCAATTTCTTGGCCTCCTTCAAGGGAACCCACAAAGTCTGGGTACCTCTAGAATCCCTAGGATGTTGGAAAAAAAGGACGCAAATTTGGCTTGGTTAGCTTATGTGGACAAAAAGTTATGAGGGCCTAAGCGCGAACTGCCCCAAATAGGCAAAAAAAGGCCCGGCACAGGAGGGGGAAAAGGCCTGGCAGCGAATTTTAAATACAAAAATCCCTCTGCTTCCAAATATGCTGCTGCCGCCACTGAAAACAGACTCAGTAATGCATCTACAATGGAGGTTTAATCTCCGTCCCTGAGTCTCACTATTTTTGTGTATCTTGCCTGGGAAAAAAGGGATCCAGTAAATGTTGTCTTTTCTATACTGGAGCTTGAAGTGGCCAAGCTGATGTCTCGTTTCCAGATCAAAGAAGGGGCCAGCACCACACGACTTTCTAGTAGGCTGCTGACCATCGTACTTGTATAGGACTGATACTGGACCAGGCCCAGTAACCACTGTTTCACCACACGTTCACGTTCATGCGGACATCTGTAAGTTCCACTTTATTAGCAAGCTACAACGTTTGCTTCCTGCAGTATAATTAGAAATTTTCTGCTGATAGGGTGATGAAGGTATTAGTGGAGTGCTCTAATCTGAGCACAAAACTCAGTATGCAACAAGCACTCTGAGATCATTCCTACTTCCATACCTAAATACTCCAAATCCAGGCTTTGCAGGATGAGCCAACAGGCGGTCCTCATACTAATATATCAGTACTGAGTCTCCAGAAGCCAGCCTGAGTCTCCGGAATCCAGCTCAGCTCCACCATAAGTTAAAAAAAAAATATATATGTTTGAGACTGTCAGCCAGCACACATAAGGCATGCAATATTTGGATTTATTGTTCTCTGTATTTCGCTGGTGTTTATGCAGTGTCCATCATCTTTTTTAAATACGTATTTCAATCTTTAGACATTGCTACGACAAAACAATTAATTGTACGATATAATTTGCTTTAATTGCAGTGCCTCTATTTGTTTACATATTTGTGTATAAAGGAGGTAATAAGGAGCACGTTATTCTTGCGAATGTTCAGGAGGACAAGGAACGAAAGTCAGGAGAAAATAGGACAACAGCCTTCAAATATTTATCTGTTATCTTGAATAAAGTTATTCCTCATTCATGCAGGTAACCCCACGTTTACATGAATGTAAACATTCAAGCGTTCCATACCCGTTAACAGAGTGGGGCGAATGGTCGCCTAGCGAGTTTTTCACAGAATCCCGAGGTAATGAATTTTTTTAATCAACATGACCTCGTTTAAAAAAAAAAAAAACTCGGGGCGGAAGTGAATTCCCTAGTGCAGGGTATATTGAATTTTATTTACCATCACAAACAATTGTTATATGTGGTTTCTAAAGAGTTGCTACACATAAAAAATGAGCAGGGTCTCACTATGAAGCACTACGTATGGGAATAGTTATTTAATGAGAACATCCAGAATGGAGGTCCCAGGTGTAGTTATTTGACCTCTTCCCTGTGGTTAACTGTCTTTAAATCTATGGTTAAAAAAAGTTACAAAACAAGCCACCTTTAAGGAAGACAAAACTGCCTTTAGTACAAGAAGTCCCGCTGGACAGTGATTATTCATAATAACACGTGCAGAGCCCAAACTATAATGGGAACACAATTCATGTGTCATATAAGGTTTGGGCGTTTCCCGACTAGATTTCTTCTTACTAAGTTGGTCTCATTCTCCTTCTACAAGGAAAAGACGTGACGATTCTGCGACTACAAATTTAAACCCTTTTACATATATTGTGTGATTATCTAGCTCTCAGTACCGAATGCAGGAGGTGGTTGCCTGAATCATTTTCATACATCGTTGCTGCCCTCAAGCTATCCTATTTTGCTTGAAGGGGGAAAGTCCGCAAGTTGCAACTAGATTCATCAAGCCCATGGCGATTGCCCTTGTACAGTTAGATTAGAACAACAAGATTAACAGTGGGAGTAGCATTTCCAGAGAAAGCGTGCGTTGTCCCCATGACTAACAACATTTTATTTTCTATAAAAGCAGGCTCAGGCTGGCATTTTCCACTTTCCTCCTCCTTTATGTGAATGAGAAACAGTTTTATTGTATGTACAAGGTCATTTTCACGGGATTTTCAGAATTCACAGTTTTTAACCATACCTCTAGTTATATTCTATTCTATCGCTTCGCTTAGGTAATGGTTTTAATTAACAGTACAATGATGCACCATAACATTAAAATGGGTTAGAAACGCTTGTAGCTGCTCTACTGCTGCTATATTATTTATTTTACATTTCTTTTCAAAAGATAAAGAATGTTTAGTGCCATGTGAAGTAGGGTTTCCCTGGGAGAAAAGTATTGCTTCATGAGGAGGGGCAAATTCTGCGTGGAGAATCATGCTTAGCCATTTCTGGTCTTCCTTTCTTAGTTTTTTAGGTCTTTGTTGGCCCGGTGGAAGGTTGGGGGCGTTGCAGCAAATAGATTACTTTTCTACATCATTCATCAGTCTGTCAAGGCTTTGACGACATTTTCACTGCTGCGACTACCATTGTGTACTTAATGTTGAGAGTGCCTCGATGTTGAAGGTTCCTCAGCATCAGCCTTTCTTGATTTTGAAAGCCCTTGTCTTTGGGGCCATCTCAGTGTTTACAACTTTCTCATCAATGTCAGGCATTCTAAATTGATTGCTCTAATCTGTATTGCCAATACTGCTCAACCCAGATCAATGCTGGTGTGTTCTTCACACACAGTGAATCTGTGTTTTTATGTCATTCTCAAGCAATTCCTGTTGTATAGCAACTGCAGCCAAACATTCAATGTAGCATTTGACGTTTCAAGAAGCGGAGATAGTATTTACTTACATTATGTCTTTTTAGTGACATTATATCGAAAGCGCTTCTAGCTGAATAGCTCACGTGCTGCAAGTAAATGTACATTAGTGAGAAAGTCTACATACCAAGCAAGACAATGGACTAATCTTATACACATATAGTTGTTGCTACAGTATTAATGATGCGCACCCAACAGGCCTAATCTAAACAGAAAATGTCACTGATAATTGGCTGTTGTACGGACAGCGATTCAACACGGATTCTTAGGGTCATCATCAGAACGAATTACGTCCATAGCCTGGATATTTTGGGAGATGAGCAGATAAAGGCAGGGTCAGAACAACCACTGTTTCACGAACTGAAGTAAGTTCAGAATACTGCATGTAAAAATCACTTAGATGGACCAGGTAGAATCTAGTATGACCTCTTCATCTGTAGTTTGAAGATAGCAAAAATAAATGATTTCCCCCTACACAGCACTGCAAGCGTCACTGTTTGCGCGGGAAGCCAAATGGGTGAGCACTGATGAATATTTCATACTTAGAGTGGGCTGTTGGTCAACCCCCTGCTCACGATTAGATAGTTGTGTTGTCCATCTCAGTTGTTATTGTTTTAATGGCGTCCCTCCCTATTCTTCTGTTTATCTCATCCAGGAATATATAGTCTGTCTTCTGCTTGGATGAGTCGTTTTCTTCTACTGCATACTTAAAGGAGCTCATTTTAGGTGTCATCTATATGCAGCTTTATCTGACTGAGGGACCTCATGTTCCTTTGATAAAAAAAGAAAGAAAAAGATACATTAGGGACTGCTTTAGCGAGACAGCGTTTTTTGTGTTATGCATTGGTTTGATGAGGTGTTCATCAATTCCGTGGCATTTTGTTAAAGGTACTGGATAGTGAAAAGATGTTAGATATATATATATAAAATATATCACCTACCGGCGATCGCCAGTAAGTACTTATAGTTAGGACCTTGTTTCCATAGAAAAAGTGTTTTTTGACTTGTCGGTTTGTTTGGCACCGTTTGACGAGTCTTCATGAGAGATTACCAAAAAAGTGCCCTGGTGATTCTTATTGCACACAGAAGGTTTCGGGGTGATCCGTCAGTTTGGGGCTGAAAAAAAGGGGGGGTCAAAAAACATATGTTCCCATGTTAATTCCCGTAGGAGCTTTGAACATGACTACAGCCCAAACCACTGGAAGGAATTACACCAAATTTGGCAGAAAGTTAGCTGTGCTTTTTGCTATTTGGTGTAATTCCATGTGGTAGTTTTTGAGATATTAAAGGATATCAAAATGTATATATTTCTGCCCACGACGACTTTGTGAATAATGAAGAGCTTGTGCGGGGAATTGCAGAGCTCCGATTGGCTGCCAACCCTTCAACTAGGAAGTGTTGGCAGCCATCTTAGGACTTTAGTCCCAGAAAAATAGATAACAAAAGTAAGCTAAAGGCTGTGCACGGCGGCGGTTGGCCGGGTCTGGGTGTGAAAGTGGTGCATCAATGTCTTAGTGGGCGCATCAGTTTCTGTGTGGGTCTGTGAGTAGGTGTGTGAGAGTCTGAGTGGGTCTGTGAGTGGGTGCAGGACGGTGTGAGTGGGTCTGTGATGTGTGCATGAGTGCCAGTGGGTGTGTAAGGGTCAGAGTGGGTGTGGGAGCGGATGAAAGAGATTGAAAAAGAGAAATTGAGAGAGAGAGAGAGAGAGAGAGAGAGGGAGAGAGAAAGATAGTTTTTTAGGTCTTGATGGATGATATGCTTAGAATGAGATTTTCTGGACAAATTGAAAAGAAAAAAATATTTGTCAATTAAAAAGATTGAGATCACCTTTTATAATGAACCTGGACTAGAACCCTCAACTTTCAGTGTGAGGGTCTGTGATCTTAACCATTATGCCACAGGTGACTTGTGCTGTGCAGTCACTGCATAAAGAGACCCATAATGGGATGGAAGAGAGAGAGAGTGACAAGACTGTGGGGGAGCCTCGAGACCCGGGCGGTGCTAGCCGGTTCCCCACGTCCTGTGGGAGCTGGCATTGCTAGTTAAAGCAGCTTCCTGCTTGTGGGAGCAATGTTTTCATCTGTATGCGTGCAGGGAAGACGGATGAAAACTCTGCTTTCTGCAGGGGAGGGCTGTTTGACAGCTCTCTGTTGCAGAAAGCGGACTTTGTTTGCTATTGCTTGGTGGGAGCTGTCAGCAAAAGCAAACAGCTATGTCCCGAGAGTGGGCACCCCTTGACATAGCAAGAGCCGGTCTTTGGGGGTGGCGGTCCCTAGAGCCATCTGTGGCTCCTCAAGGGGGACTGTGCTGCCTCCCCCCAACTCTACATTTAATTCTGGGGAGGTGGTGATCCCCAGGGCTGCCGGGATCCGAATTGGACCCCCTTTGTTTTTCAAATTTGCCCCAGAAAGGTGGCGGTACCTGGGGCTGTGGGGGGAGGGCGTGCGCCTCCCTGCACTGAAATAGAATGTGTGCCCCGGTAGTGGTCCCCGGGGCTGCCTGTGGGGTGAGCGCCTTTCCCCCTGCATTTGTTTTGAATGTGTGCCCCAAGGAGGTGGTGGTCCTCAGGGCTGCAGGTGTGGGGGGGGGGGGGGGGGCTGAGTGCCCAGCGCTTTTAATTTGATTAGAGCCCCCATGGAGGTGGCGGTCCCCTCAAGGGACCAGAGGCCCCTCCTGCATTCAAAATATAAAAGCCCCCTTGATGTCCCCCCCTCCTGCCCCTATGGAGGCTGCAGTTAAAGCAAGCGCGGGAGCATGAGCTTGGGTTTTCTTTTTTTTTTCTGGCAGATCTGAAAATCTGCCCGAACTCTGGCTGAAAATATAAAAATAAAAAAAATGCTTTTTTGAGTGGGGACCCTAGCACCAGAGCTAGAGGGTGACTCTACCCTGGCCCCTTTTCTTATTTATTTACTTTTTTTCCTGGGAGTCGACTGAAGCCAAGCCCCAACATGGCTGCTAACACTTCCTTGTTGAAGTGTTGGCAGCCAATCAGATCTCAGCACGAGATCAGGAGCATTTGCGTCCCTCTATATACATATTTGGATTTTCTTTCATTTTTCAAAAACTACTGAACAAATTTACACCGTATATATCAAAAGGGGCTCTTTTTAGACCAAGAGCTACCTTTCTGACAAATTTGGTGTAATACCGTGCAGTAGTTTGGGCGCTATCGCTTTTCAAAATCCTTATTGAAAAATGAATGGGGAAAACGCTTTTTGGGACCCCTTCCCCAATTTTCCCACCCCTGCGTGATGGATCACCCTGAAACTTTCCAGACAGCAGCTGAAGTGGGAGTTGTATTCTCTTGGAAATGTTCTTGAAGATTCATCAAACGGCGCCAAAGTTATTAGCAAAACAAAATACGCTTTTTCTATAGAAACTAGGTCCTACCTATAACTACCTAGTGGCAATATATATCCTACTGGCAGTCATCAGTATGCAGTTATAGTTAGTACCTAGTTAGTTTCCGTAAGAAAAGTGATTTTTTACTTGGCTATACCTTTGGTGCCATTTAAGGAATCTTCAAAAAAGTCTCATAATTAGTTTGAGAGTTGGTTCAGCTGCTGTGTTGAAAGATTTTAGATTGAATCGTCAAGCGGGGAATGAGAAAAAGGGGGGGTCCAAAAATGCATTTTCCCCATGCAATTTCCCGTAGGGATTTTGAATAGGACTACAGCTCGACCTGCTGGATGGAATTGCACCAAATTTAGGAAAAAGGTAGGTCTTGGTTCAGAAAGCAACCTGTTAGTTATTTGATGTAGATCCGTTCAGTAACTTTTGAGATATTTAAGGAAAAACAAATTTGGATATCTAGAGGCGCAAACCCTGCATGAATCTGACAGAACTCATGCAGATATCTGATTGGCTGCCAGCACTTCAACCAGGAAATGTTGGCAGGCATTTTGGGACTTGCACTCAGCCAAGCCCCAAACCTAAAAGTTAAAATGAAGAAAAGGGGGCAGGGTAGGAATACCCCGACCCCCTAGGCCAAAAAGTATTTTATTTAAAATTTTGCAGCACAAATTGCAACAGATTTACAAATTCATACTCATTCTTGAAAAAAAAAAACATCTCTCTGCGCACGGAACCACCAGGGATCTCATACCTGAACCAATGGGGCTTGTTGTATTGACATCAGATTGATGAAAACCTGTATCGGCTCTGGAGTATGCATACCATCGCCTGCAACAAGCACATTAGCCCATTGAGCTACTCCACCTCACTCTCAACCAGTTACCAACAAGTTGCATGCACCTCTGCAGCAGCACTTGAACCTTCTGTGATGTTTTCCTAGTAGGTATTTTACTGATCGCTGAACACAATCGAAGCCATGCTTTGCCTGCTGTTCACAGAACTCTCCCAGGCGCCCACACCACCACCCCCGGACCCCAACTTGCCCTTCATCTTTCTGCTAGTTTTACATGAAAACACAGGATCTCTCACAACATCAAATTAACTATAAAAAAACAGAATTGAAGACGAAATATGCTGCTAATCCGAGGCACATGTTGGGCAGCAGTGGTTTACCGGATTGACGCCACAATGGGTTGGAGTGGCTCAGTGGGTCACAGGACCAGGCAGGGTGGGGCCAATGGACTGGGCATGGTGGACAGGGAGCACAATGCCAGCAATGGTTAGGACTCCAAGCGGAGGTTTCTCAAACAGCTCCAGGGCTGCAGGCTCAATAAAGCAGGATAGCTAGAGGGTTTTTGTGCCTGCTACAAGGGTCTGGGGATCACCTGCAGGTTACATGCTTACATCTCAAGGTAACAAACGAAGGCCCTCATTATGACCTTGGCGGTCTGGTGACCGCACGGTAGTACCGTCGCCAGGCCAGCGGTAATGACCGCCAAATAATGACCATGGCGATGATCCCTCCCATAGACAGCCGATGAACCACACCAACGGCCAGTGCGGTACGAACACTGAACACGGTGGTAGCAATCTCCAGGCAGGCGGAAGACAAGGATCTGCCCACCATATTATGACATAGCACACTGCCAGAATTTCTGGGGCGGTAGCAACGCCACCAAAAGCCTGGTGAAAACACATCATATAAAAGGAGACACTCACCTCCAGGGACACAGAGGAGTCTGCGGCTGCGATGGAACCTGAACTGGAAATCTTGCCAATGCTGTACCACGCCATGGCCGCTTGGAGCACCAACGCCGACGAAGGCGATGACGGTGAGTACAGCCGCCTAGCATACAAGGGAGGGATGGAGGGAGGGGAGAGTGACACACACAACACACACCATACACACACACCCAGAACCAGCTGCAGAGTAAATTGACTGTAACAGGACCCAGGAGCAATGAAACCCTGAACACATACCTCCGTTCCAACCACTGTAATCCTGTTGGATGAAGAGCCCAAATCCAAAAAATACAGAACAGCACGTTGACATGCAGTCCCAATGGACAGTTCAAAGACTGTAATGCCCACAGGGCAAAGTCCAAGCCCCAACTTGACTCCTGACAACATCGGGACTCCACCGTGCAGGGGGATCATGTTGGAAATGGGCAGGCACCTCACAGGAGGGGGGCTCCTTGTATGCTGGTTTGGGAGGGGGCTTCTTGGCTTTTGGTTTGGGAGATGGCTCCTTGGCTTTTGGTTTGGGAGGGGTCTCCTTGGCTTTTGGTTTGTGAGGGACTCCTTGGGTTTGGCTTTGGGAGGTGTCTCCTTGGTCTGGGGTTTTTGTTTGGGAGGGAATGGCTCTTTAGCCTTTCGTTTTGGGGGCGGAGGAGTGGCCTTGGGGCAGGGGGCCGATGTCTCACTCATGCGCCCCTTGGTGGCAGCTGAAGATTTTGGGGGTGGAACAGGGTCAGACTGGGTGCTGGAGGTACTGGTTTGGGGGGTGGGACCTTTCTCTTACGGACAGCACAGAGGGAGGAGGATGGAAGAGGTCAAGGCGGGAAAGGAAAGGCTTCTTAGGGCCAATGGGGCTGGATGTGGGAGGAGGGATGGGAGTGGAGGTAGAGGTAGTGGCTGTAGGAGGAGGAGGTGTGCTGGACTTGGGTGCAGGAGCATGGACAGTGTGCATGTGTGAGGTGGATGGCTGTTTGGGGTCTGAGTGCGAGCATTTGTGTGTCTTTGGAGGGGGGAACACAGGGTGGGGAGGGCAAACAGGACATATGGATGGATGTTGTGGTGGTGTCTGCAAGTGAGGTGGGTGTGCTGCATGAAGTGGTGATGGTGACTGCACGTGTGGTGTGTGAGGTGAATGTCTGCGGGTCTGCCTTTGGAATGACTGTGGCCAAGGCTGAGCATGGGGCAGGTCCAGGGACTGTTGATGCAGTGCATGCAGGTGTGAGTGCGGATGTGACTGTGAGGGATGAGGAGGGGAGACAGTGGAGGCAGTGGATGATGTTGTGTGTGCATCTGTGTGTTGGCTGTGTGCTTGTGGAGTGAAGTGTGCTGCCTGTTTTGTCTGTGCGAGTCTTGTCTGTTGTTTTGTGTGCATGCTTGTCAGAATGTGTGCGTGGGATGGGTTTGGGGTGGGGTGAGGAGAGTGGGACTGGGAAGTGGTAGTTGGAGGGGGGACGGAAGAAACAGGGACACTGGCTGCCGTCATGAAGAGGCCAGAGCCTGAAACAATCGCTGTAGGGTGGCCAAGCCACCATAAGTGCCCTCCAGGAAGGCATTGCATTGCTGCATCTGGGGTGCCAGCCCCTGGATGGCATTCACTATGATAGACTACCCTGCAGAGATCAATCTCAGGAGGTCAAAAGCCTCCTCACTGAGGGCAGGAGGGCTGACTGGGGCAGGGCCTGAGGTGCCTGAGGCGAAGGAGATGCCCACCCCCTGGGTGAGAGGGCACGGGCAACTCGGTGGGGGGCTACTGGGAGAGTGGTGCTGGTATGGCGGGTGGCCGTAGAACCTGTAGCTGGGGTGGTCCCTGAAGGGTCCACCACCACCAGGGAGCTCCCATTGAAGGAGGAATCAAAGTCACTTGTATCAGCTCCGGTCCCCCTTGTGGTGCTCCCCTCGCCCTCCATCCCTCTGGTCCCCTTGGCATCGGTGGACTCTGCCTCCTGGGTCTCATGGGCTGCAGCTCCCTCACTCGCTGGTGCTCCTGCTCCTTTGCCTGATGATGCTAATGCACCTGGATAGGATGACAAAAGGAGAGAGGGGGAGAAAGAAAGGGTGCACAGGGTCAATCACAGCACCAACAGAACAGATGGCATACACATCACTGTCACACACTGAGACTAAGAATGGGCAGTATGGACCACGCTGGCATACCATTGGCTAAGTACCACAGTAGGTAGAAGCCAAACACTGCCATCTGCACATCAACTGGGACCAACTAAGCCCCGACTGCCATGGAAAGCCAGCTACCTAGCTATTCAAAACATGCATTTCACCCAATAAACCTAAGCTGGACCACGCAGCAATGTCTAAGCTGACTAGTACCCTGCACCCAAATCCTATGCTAGGCAACAGAGATGGTTGTCACACACACTGTACTCACCCCCCTGTGGCTGCTGTGATGTCTTAAAGCACCCATCCAGCTCTGGGTAGGCCACCGCCAGTATGCGGTCTTTCAGGGGGGTCAGGTTCCGACTGGCACCCCTTCCTCGTTGGGAGGCTGTCCCCAGCTGGGCCTCCGCGGTCTTCCGTGCCCAGCGTCTCAGTTTCTTCCACCGTTTCTTGTATTGGGTGCTCTGCCGGCTATGGACCCCCAGGGTCCGCAATTCCTTGGCGATGGCACGTCACAGCCCCTTCTTCTGATGGGCGTTGACCTGCAGAAGGAACACAAACAGAGGGACACCATGTACCAGACAATCCAGCCGGCCACACATATGGCCTACATACTGCATTTGCCCCTCATCAGGCACACACTTGACCTGTACCTCTCCATTAACACTGCCACCAGCCATGCCCCCCCAAATGACACACTGCCAGCACACACACACACATCTACTTGTAGCCATGTCGCATGCAACGCACCCATCATGTACTAACCTCTTGGTCTGGAGGCCCATACAATTGCCCTTACAGGAGTAGGACCCCATCCACAAGCCTCTCCAACTCCTCCGACGTGAAGGTTGGGGCCCTTTCCCCTATTGCACAGGCCATGGCAGGTTCCAGATACAGGTCAGAGCAGCACACGCAGTGGAGATGTGGTCCTGTAGAAAGTCAAGAATCAAGTGATGTGGTAGAAAGAAAATGACGGTGACGGCCGTGGTGGTGAACACTGTCTCCACCTGCTTTGATGATCATTGGTTCATATAGTCCATAGAGGTCCATGTTAGCCAAAGAGGAATTGCATGTCGGTGCAGACCGCCTCCCGCCATGACGCCTAACGCCGATGGAGTGAGGTCACTTCCACATGTCCCTGCATACAGGACAGGCGGTTGGCATTTTTGACTGCTATTACACATGTACTTATTTAAAAGTGCGTCATTGTTGTTGAATGTACACACCTAGATAATTCCAGTGTCCAACATACAAATATGCTCTGTGTACACTGCTATAGTGTGTTCATAGCTCCTGTGTCACTCCCTTCTTACTTTTGGGTCCCTTAGGTACCAACCACTGCGGAGGAATAGGAGGCGGAGGCAAGCTCCCCATTGGTGAAATAGGGATACCTTTGTGGGACATGGGTGTTGTGTGGTGTGTGTACGTTGTGCAGAGGGTGATGTGTGAATTGGTGGGGTGTGTGGTGCGTGTCGGATGAATAGGTAGTTGTGAATTGTGTGTGCAGTTCTCTTTAGGATTGGCGTCGCAAAGTACAGCCGTCTTCTCATGTTTGCAAAGGATTATGGATGACTGGGTGTTTTATAGTGCTGTTGATGGGTGTATGTATTTGTGTCAGGTGTGTGTTTTTTGTTCTGGCCAATGTTGTCTTGTTTTGTATATGGGTGGCCATTTCCACCGGGTTTACCGCTGTGAAAGGTCCACTGTGGTGGTTCGTGGGTCATTATTTGGAGGGCGTAGTATTGGTGGCGTAACGGTATTGGTGGTAGTACCAACAGTTTATCACGTTCAGTGGGTCTGACGGATTTATGGTTGTCGCTGTTTTCTGTCGGTTTTGTATGTATGTGTCATAATCTAGCGGATGGATGTTTGCCTCCGTGGCGGTATGCTGGCGGCAGTCTGCTCAGCGGTATTCCGTATTTACAGCCAATGTCATAATGAGGCCCTGAGTATTTTGTTTATTCAAGATCGTTGAAAATAGAGCCATTCACTTGGTTATTAGTAATGCCTGCTGATAAAGCGCCAAGAGGCACTTGAGTTTGTGTGCAGATGGTAAATATAGTCTGTTAGAAATGGGGTTTCTGGTTGGCTAGGGTATGTACCTCAGCCAGGCAGAACTTACCCACTGTAGTCAGGGCAAGGGAGTTGCACGTCCAAGATAACCCCTGCTCACCCCCTTGGTAGCTTGGCACGAGCAGTCAGGCTTAACCCGGAGGCAATGTGTAAAGCGTTTGCACAACACACACAACACATGTGATGCAATATCCCCACCACAAAGGAAACACGACACCAGATTATATGGAAATATACTGTATTGTACACAACGCAATTATCAGACCAAACATCACATATCAATACTATCCTGCTACCTTAGCAGTTGTCAGAACGTTACACATTAGTTACTCTGCAAACTAGCAGTAGTCACACATAACACACAATGCAACATAAGCAGTAGTCAGGAAACACGTTATCACATTAGAACACTTGTCATAAGAATATCATAAAACGCCCATAGTAGGAACATTAGAAAATCTATGGCAAGTTAGGGAAACATATTAGCAAGTCATGCCCATAAAAGGAACATTTGCACATAAATGTAAAAGCATCATAGAACAGGTAGGCAATATATCACAATTAACAAAGTCTTTAGAAAGAACTTCAATTATAGTTATATTGGTCCTTTTAAAAGTACCTGTCTTGATGAAGAGGCACTTCCAGTGCCTAAAACGAACAATGGGCCCACGGCGCTCCTCTGCGCAAAACGGGGGCCTCCCTGATCTCCTGGGGTCAGAGGAGGGCGACACGCACCTCCGCTTGTTCAGGAACGGGCCCCTCTGGGGAGCGTAAACACTGGGGGCCCCTAGGCCTCCACCGGTCCTCCCGAGGGGGCCCAGGTCAGGGAAATCTTTACGGGGAGGGGGCGCCACGCACCCCCTCTGGGTTGAAAACAGGCACCTCCAGGGACCCGCGAACGCCTGGGGTCTCCCCGGGCCTCTACCGGCCCTCACACGGGGGGAGACTCCCAAAAATACCACTGGCCCAAGAGGGGGGCCAACAAGGGAGCCGGCGGCACGTGAGAGCCTCCGGTGAGGCTGCCACCCGGCCCGCAGTTGCAGGAGAGTCCTCCGGGACTCCCGCAGACGAGGGAGAGGCGCCCTCCTCTCCCTCGGAGTCCCGATGACATCCTGGGCCAAGGTAGGGCCTGCCGGTGCCCCGGGGGTGCTCCACGGAGCGGACCTCGCCCCGGGGGCACCAATAGGAGCACGCTTGCTCCCGATGATGAAAAGAAGGTTGTCTTCGTGCCCTGGGGGCACCGGTAAACGCACTACACTCGCGCTTTACCAAAATAACTTCCCCGGGCTGCGGCGGTGATTCGAGGAGCAGCAATAAAGCGTTTTTTACAGCGCCAAGGCCAATCTGAGGCCCGGGCTGCGGCGGTGATCTTCTGCAGCAGTTATAAGAAAGAGCGCTTTTCCCAAGCGCTAAGGCAACATTGTAGAAGATCGGTGCAGGGGTCAGGGGCCACAGCACCCTGCCCCTGGGAACAATAAGCAAGGAAAAGGTACAGGCCTGGTGGGCCCAGCTACAGGCCAGCACAAGGGGTGCAGATGGTGGCAGTTCCTCCTAGTGACCAGGCAGGTCACAGGTCAGCACAGCAGCAGCAGTCCAAGGCGGTTTCCTGGTGAGTCCATTCATCAGCGTTCTGTGTCCAGTTTCAAGTTCCAAGAATGTTCAAATTGTGGGGGAAATTCCCCTGTACTCATAGTCAGTTCTTACAGTGTTTTACAATGGTAGGGAGAGGAGGTTCCAGCCAGTTACAACTGGTTCTGGGAGTGCCCCCTCTCTCCTTTCAGCACAGGCTCCAAACATCAGTGGGGGGTTAACGACCCTATTGTGTGAGGCCAGGGCACAGTCTTTACAAATGCAGGTGTGCCCCGCCTCTCCCTTCTCTCAGCCCAGGAAGACTATTCAGTATGCAGATGCACCTCTGTGACACCTCCACCCTCCCTGTGTACAGGCTGTCTGAAAAGTATGCACAAAGCCCCAACTGTCACTCTGCCCAGACGTGGATTGGAGTCAAGCTGCAAAACACCAGAGTCATAAGCACAGATAAATGTGCACTTTCTAGAAGTGGCATTTCTGTGATAGTAATAAAAAATACACCCACACCAGTAAGCAGTATTTATTATCACCATCTCAACCATACCAAACACGCCTACGCTACCCCTCATAAATCAGACAATACCCTTTACACATAAGGCAGGGCATTTCTAATGCAATCCTATGAGAAGGCAGCACTCACAGTAGTGAGACACCAAGTTAGTCTGTTTGTCACTACCAGGACAGGCCATGCAATATGGCACATGTCCTGCCTTTCTACATACATGGCACCCTGCCCATAGGGCTAGCTAGGGCGTACCTTAGGGGTGACTTACATGTAGTAAAAGGGGAGTTCTGGGCCCGGCAAATAATTTTAGATGCCAGGGTCCCTGTGGCAGAAAACTGCGCACACTGGCCCTGCGCTAGCAGGCCTGAGACAGGTTTTGAAAGTCTACTTCAGTGGGTGGCGCAAGCAGCGCTGCAGGCCCACTAGTAGTATTTAATTTACAGGCCCTGGGTATAGAGATACCACTGTATAAGGGACTTATAGGTAAATTAAATGTGCCAATTAGGTATAAGCCAATCATACCGACTTTAGATGGGAGAGCACCTGCACTTTAGCACTGGTCAGCAGTGATAAAGTGCTCAGAGTCCTAGAGCCAACAGCGAGAGGTCAGAAAAACCAGGAGGCAAAAAGACTGGGGATGACCCGTAAGGCAAAAAGTCCAACATAGTCTCATGTTGTTTGTCACGCACGCTGTCATTTTGCTGTTCTCGCTCCCATGTTTGTAATTCATTCTCTTTCATCGCCTTATCTTCCTTTCTGTCACCTCACTGTCTCTTCTGTCTCACTCCCCTCAGCTATCTGTGACTCCGTCTTGTCTCTCCTCTTCTATCTCACCCCTCTTACTCTCTCTCTTTGTCCCCTCTCTCTAACTCCCTCTCTATATTAGGAAATGATACCTACCTTGTTCATTATCGTCCAATGGTGGCCTCAGAGGTTTTTTGTGATAACAAATCATAATGCCAAGATCACCAGGCAATGGAGATGGCTTTTTTTGGACCATAATGCACTCGCTACTCATGAAGTTTTTTAATATTTCATGGTTTATTTGATATGGCATGAACACACCTACCCATACAGTAACTCACACACCCACTCACCGACTCACAAGTCCACTCACAAAACCACTAAAACAGCCACTCAGACACCCATATAGACATATCCACACAGACCCATACAGCCACTCAGACACCCAGTACCCAGCCCATACAGCTCCTCACACACTCACAGACCCATACAGCCGCTCACACACTCACAGACCCATACAGCCACTCACACACCCATACACTCACTCACACACCCACTCACCCACCTACACAGCCACCCACATACCCACTCTCAATGGTTACAGCTAGAAAACAAAATTGAAAAAAATCTTAGAAATTCACAAAAAACAAAGGTTACAGGGACGTTATAGTTAGGAAATAAAATTTTAAAAACCTTAGAAATGCACTTAAACCAAAGATTACAGGGACATTCTAGTCAGAAAAAAGCTTTAAAAAAACCTTAGAAATTCACTAAAAATACCAAAGGTTACTTGGAGGTTATTTTTAGGCTCAGATTTTACACGCACAAAAGCATAGAAATTCGGAAGTTATAGTTACCTGAGCTAACGATAACTTATGATTCCACAATGCACTGCTTATGACCTCACATATTACATTGCTCATGACATGGTCAGTGTCATAAGTGAAGACATCGCTGATGACATCTCAAATGACATCACTGATGACATCATCCATTGAGTGTGTTTTGTAAATGTTTCTGAGACTTAAAGATAGACACTAAGATACTGTATAAGTTAAATTACTATTCTTTCTGTCTACTAATAAGTGATCTTATTTCTAACATATGTTATCTGAGTATCAGTGTGACTGTATCAGTGTGTGAGTGGGTGTCTGAGTGGCTGTATGGATTTATCAGTGGGTGTGTGCGTGGCTGTATAGGTCTGTCACTGGGTATGTGAGTGGCTTTATGGGTCTGTGAATGGGTTTGTGTAGTTTTCTGGGTGTAGGATTGGCTGTCTGAGTGGTTGTATTTGTATGTGAGTGGATGTGTAAGTGGTTGTATGGGTGTGCAAGAGGTTGTATGGGTGTGTGAGTAGGTGGCTGAGTCACTGTTGGATGTGTGAGTGGGTGTTTAAGTGGTTCTATGGGTGTGTGAGTGGTTCCGTGGGCGTCGGTGGGTGTGTGAGTGGTTGTATGGGACTGTGAGTGGGTGTGGGTGTGTGAGTGAGCAGTTGTAGGAGTCTGTGGGTGTGTGAGAAGCTGTATGGGTCTGTAAGTGGGCCTGTGAGTGGCTGTGTGAGTCTGTGAGTGGTTCTATGAGTGTGTGAGTTGGTGTGTGAGTGGTTGTGCACATTTGAGAGTGGCTGTATGGGTGTGTGAGTGGTTGTTAGAGTGGTTCTGTGGTTGATGTAATCAGTGATGTCATTTGAGATGTCATCACTAAGCATCTTATAAGTGGTGTAATATGTGAGCCCTAAGCAGTGCATTGCGGGGGCATAGGTTATAGTTAGCTCAGGTCACTAACTGCCGAATTTCTATGGTTTTGTGCGTGTAAAATCTGAGCCCAACTATAACGTCCCTGTAACATTTGTATTTTTTAGTCTCAGTCAGATATGTATATTCCACCAATGGGAACTGCAAGTTTTATGTGACTTTTGTGATGCAAACCTGGTGCAAAGTGTTGGGATTTACTATCCAACGCAAATCAGTATCCCAAATTGACACAAAATTGTACAGGGAGTGCAGAATTATTAGGCAAGTTGTATTTTTGAGGATTAATTTTATTATTGAACAACAACCATGTTCTCAATGAACCCAAAAAACTCATTAATATCAAAGCTGAATATTTTTGGAAGTAGTTTTTAGTTTGTTTTTAGTTTTAGCTATGTTAGGGGGATATATGTGTGTGCAGGTGACTATTACTGTGCATAATTATTAGGCAACTTAACAAAAAAAAATATATACCCATTTCAATTATTTATTATTACCAGTGAAACCAATATAACATCTCAACATTCACAAATATACATTTCTGACATTCAAAAACAAAACAAAAACAAATCAGTGACCAATATAGCCACCTTTCTTTGCAAGGACACTCAAAAGCCTGCCATCCATGGATTCTGTCAGTGTTTTGATCTGTTCACCATCAACATTGCGTGCAGCAGCAACCACAGCCTCCCAGACACTGTTCAGAGAGGTGTACTGTTTTCCCTCCTTGTAAATCTCACATTTGATGATGGACCACAGGTTCTCAATGGGGTTCAGATCAGGTGAACAAGGAGGCCATGTCATTAGATTTCCTTCTTTTATACCCTTTCTTGCCAGCCACGCTGTGGAGTACTTAGACGCGTGTGATGGAGCATTGTCCTGCATGAAAATCATGTTTTTCTTGAAGGATGCAGACTTCTTCCTGTACCACTGCTTGAAGAAGGTGTCTTCCAGGAACTGGCAGTAGGACTGGGAGTTGAGCTTGACTCCATCCTCAACCCGAAAAGGCCCCACAAGCTCATCTTTGATGATACCAGCCCAAACCAGTACTCCACCTCCACCTTGCTGGCGTCTGAGTCGGACTGGAGCTCTCTGCCCTT
The DNA here is from genome assembly GCF_031143425.1 of Pleurodeles waltl. Taxonomy (NCBI): domain Eukaryota; kingdom Metazoa; phylum Chordata; class Amphibia; order Caudata; family Salamandridae; genus Pleurodeles; species Pleurodeles waltl. The sequence goes on from NC_090445.1 coordinate 937,877,861, forward strand.
TACCAATCCAGCCATGGGCCCATCCATCTGGCCCATCAAGACTCTCTCTCATTTCATCAGTCCATAAAACCTTAGAAAAATCAGTCTTGAGATATTTCTTGGCCCAGTCTTGACGTTTCAGCTTGTGTGTCTTGTTCAGTGGTGGTCGTCTTTCAGCCTTTCTTACCTTGGCCATGTCTCTGAGTATTGCACACCTTGTGCTTTTGGGCACTCCAGTGATGTTGCAGCTCTGAAATATGGCCAAACTGGTGGCAAGTGGCAGCTGCACGCTTGACTTTTCTCAGTTCATGGGCAGTTAGTTTGCGCCTTGGTTTTTCCACACGCTTCTTGCGACCCTGTTGACTATTTTGAATGAAACGCTTGATTGTTCGATGATCACGCTTCAGAAGCTTTGCAATTTTAAGAGTGCTGCATCCCTCTGCAAGATATCTCACTATTTTTGACTTTTCTGAGCCTGTCAAGTCCTTCTTTTGACCCATTTTGCCAAAGGAAAGGAAGTTGCCTAATAATTATGCACACCTGATATAGGGTGTTGATGTCATTATACCACACCCCTTCTCATCACAGAGATGCACATCACCTAATATGCTTAATTGGTAGTAGGCTTTCGAGCCTATACAGCTTGGAGTAAGACAACATGCCTAAAGAGGATGATGTGGTCAAAATACTCATTTGCCTAATAATTCTGCACTCCCTGTACTTTGCACTCTTTTGTGTTATTGTGCATCAAGGGAGTCTTGCATTGGTGGTGCATGGGCGTTCCCATGCAACCATGAGAGGATTTTGATGCAAATCCCTGTCTACGACATTGACAGACAGGAATTTGCACCAAAATCTTAAAACTCCTCAGGGCATACATAAAGAGGACAAAAGTACTTCATTTCTCTTCTTTTTTTTAACTTTGCATGTGTGCTGCATTGTACAGCACACATACAAAGTGGGAAAGCCTCAAAGCATAGTTTGAGTACTGAAAGGGAGCCCTTTCAGTATACCACTATGCATCGGAGAGCGCACATATAATTGCACTGTGGCGCAAGGTTGTGTGCATTGGTTTGTGGCTGCCAAAAGTGCACCAGCACGCAAGGAGAGAATAAAAGTACCATATCCTATTAGATATAGTGCTTTTTTTCTCTTTCCCTTTGATACAAGGCAGAAAGGGAACTTTGGTGCTGCAATGTCTTGCTTCAAAGGATAGCAAATCTGGGCCTCAGTCTCACATAATCGCAGTTATTACCTGTCAGTGACTTTCACTCACACACATTCTTACGCATACATACACATGCTCATGCTCTCACATAAACACACCGTCACTCGCAATCACGCACACAATATACATTTAAAAACATTTTTGCTTACCACAGCTGCCACCAAAGGCCCCATTCCAGCCAAGTATTCTCATTTTTTTTTTATAAGACTAGTACTGAATCACTACTATTAGAATGAAAAACAGACAAAAGAATGCAGAGCCACCCTTTGTTCTTGCCACGGATTTTACCACCTGAGGCCAGGGGTCGCCAAGGCAGTGCCAGAGTTTGCAAGGTGCAAGCTAGGAGTCTCAGCTGCAACGATCCGTAAGTGACATCTATGCAACAGCCCTTGAAACAACCTGCAGAATTCGTATTCTGACGAGCCATGTCTGTTAGGGGTTTCTTACATAACTTTAGTTACGATTGGAGACCTCCCAGAATTCATAACAGCTGCATATTGAGTAATTCCAACAAATCTTGCTTGATAAAGTTCTCCAGCATTCTAGTTAGTCGCTTGTGGAGTCTCAACTTCGTCCAAGATTGCACCTAGGCTTTGAAGCTGCAGATAGCAAATGTCTTGGACATGACCTTTGAAGACACTGCTTGCGAGAGACGGAAGAACAACTTAAACACTGTGCTTTCAGTTCATTATCAAGGCCTTGCAATGCTGCCTGGACTGGACCTGAAGCGCTGGGTCCAGTAAGTATTGGTAATCAAAGCAGCAAACTGCCAGTGTTGCATATCATTTCAAACAGCAGGTCAAAGTGAGTGCTATCAATTTATTTTTTCTTTATAATACCAGAAATCAACTTTTAACTCTATAACTAAAAAGTACCTTTTTTGATTAAGGATTTGTGTGTGTGTGTGTGTGGATGTGCGAGTCAGCAAATGCAAGAATACGTAAGTGGGTGATATGTTTGGAGCTTCCCACCCATCTGAGTGGGAGCCAGATAAACACGGTACTCTGTGGCATGCCACATTTCCTTGAGCTAAATAAACACAGAACTGTCATTGTGCTGGGAGATTCTCTAGCCTGCGCCTGTTTACTCGCATAGTGCTGGATTCCTGGCTACTGCCCCTTCTCTCTTAAACTCCAAAATAGAAATCACCTACCTGAGGGTTTGCAGATGCCTTTTAAGCCGACTTCGCAGCTGGTCCACTTCATGCTTTTGATCTCTTTTATTTCGCTTTCTATTGCGGCTGTTCTTTCCTGGCGTTCTTCCTAACTTTCCCAGTCCATTACGTTTCCTGTCATGTGGTGTTTGATGTCATTTCCTTTTCCTGTTTTCTTTACTATTTAAATGCCTATGTGTGCTTGGAGGTTGTGGTGCAATAAAGCTGTGCCACTTCACATCTTTCGCCGCTCCCTCCACTTGGTGATCCTGATTCTTCATTGTTGGGACTCCTTCGTCTTGATTCAGGACTCCTGGTTTTCTCTAACCTCATAAAGACTGCATCAGTAAGGAGTTTTTTTTGTACCTTTTGTTTTTTCTTCCTGAGAAAATGTCAGCTTCTCAAGAACATTCGCCTACCATATATTCCAGTGTGTCGTGACATTGTGGCTTCTGGAAACTATCACCCTTACTTCAGAGTGACTGACTGCATTGATGAATAGAAGAGTGACAGCATTGTTGAGCACATCCAGACACTTTGGCGGTCATTATGAACACGGCGGTGTGGGCTGCCTTGCCGGCGGTGGCGGGTAATCCCGCCAGCCGGCATGGCAGCCCACACCGCCACATAATGAACCCATGGAAGGCCGCCATAGGTGGCCCTCACTCACCGCCAGGCTGCCTCCGTCAGGCAGCCTGGCGGTGGTCGGCATCATTATCCGACAGGGCAGCGGTGCTGCCCCTCGGATAATGATCCCTTACCCTCCAGCCTTTCCCTGGCGGGTTTCCCCGCTAGGGAAAGTCTGGTGGAAGGGGTGCACCGGGGCACCCTGGGGGACCCTGCACTGCCCATGCATTTGGAATGGGCAGTGCAGGCGCCCCTGTGCAGTGCCCTATCACGCAGGTCACTGCCCGATTTACGGGCAGTGATCTGCGCGATGTGTGCAGCTGCACCCGCCGCACAGAGGCATTGGCGGCGGCTCCATATGGAGCCGCAGTCAATGTCGCGGCCAGGCATTCCTCTGAGCCGGCGGGCGGAAACAATGTTTCCGCCTGCCGGCCCAGAAGAATGTTCATTATACGACCGGCGAGGTTCCGGGGGCACTGGCGGTCACGGAGAAGACCGCCAGCATAAACAAGGCGGTTTTCACGGCCTTATTCATAATCAGGGCCTTTGTTTTAAATAGTATTTCTCATGTACACTGTCTGACTCCTATTTTAAATTCAAAAAAGTTGCAAAGCCAATAGTTCTGGCTTTAAAGAAAAGTTGTATGGTAGCATTGCAAGTAAACAGTATGGGAAATAATATGTATTTGTGTGGAAGCAAAGACCGGTAAAATGAAACTGGTGTAGATTAAAAGGTCAGGTTGCAGATGCACTGTCAAGCCAGACCTAAAAATTAATGTAAGTTAATGACATCCTAAATTATCTAGTTGTCTAAGACACTTTTACAGCAGTACAGTGTCATACGTGTGCCACTGAAAGTTCAAGCTCAGCCATCTGGATAAATAGACAAAATTATTACAGCTGCATTAGGGCAATCCTTTTTTTGTGAAAGTGCACATCTTCTGCCCAGTGCAAACATGTGCTCCTGGCTCCCAACATGTGGGCAGAGCAAAGCTCCTTTCTAGTGATGCTCACATGCTGTGCTATCAAGCCAGACCAATATGACCATTTTTTGCAGTCAACCTCCCAAGCAGGTTACCAATGTAAATGTCAATAATGTCCAGGTTGTGTAAGCTCAGTGCGAGCACACTCAGTGTACTTTTTTAATTATTTATTTTGAAGCAATACTTAGAAAGAAAACATGGATAGCTAAAGTCATATAATGCCACTTGAATGATTTAATAGGTTTCTACAAGGTTTTAGATATTAAGAACAATAGCGCAAAAACATTTAAAACTCTAGAGTTAAATCCAACAGAAAATGTCTACCATGCACTATTTAACCATCTTTCCTGCAACACTAATGTCAAAGTTACCTGAAAATCCTAAAATTTTATTGATTTCATGAAAGCCTTCTTGTTGAATTGCCCCGTAACACTGTTAAAGTTTTGGATGCAGTGCAGCAAATCCATAAGTTTCTCGAAGCTAAAGATCTCCATAATGTCTTGCAGCCAGAAACACAGATGTAGGCTATTGGTATCTAACCTATGGCAGGCATCTTGTCTTCCAGGCAATCGTGATTGCCTGCCTTTAATGTTTTTGCAAATTATAGTAGAGATTCCCACCAAAATCTGTGAGCTTTCGGGTAGGATATGCATATCATGGACCTTGAAAACACTAATGATGGGGTGTTGCCAACAGGGTAAATGAACAGTGAAGGAAGCAAGCAGGTGACCCTCAACCACGGTTTTAAAGTGGCATCAAAGGCAGTTATGCTGGCAAGAAACGGTGATCTTCCATGTCAGGCTGCTTCTTACTCTGAGAAGTGTGACTTCACAGTCACAGCAATTGGGGTTTGTCTAGGAACCTTCTCCATTTGGACCTCTTCTTGCTAAAGTTCCGACACAGGTACTGTGGGTAGGTAGTACGGGCAACTGACACCTTGAATATGGACAGGCCATTGTGTACTACATTTGCAGCACTGTATTAGCTAACAGAGCCCAGTGTAACCCCTGGACAAGTATAGAATAATCATCACCATGATTAGCTGAAAAAAGCCAGTACGTCAGGTGTCACTTCATGCAACAACCTGAGGGGAAATATGGTGGCAGGACAGACCACAAAGCCCTTCCTTATTAGCGGCGATCTTCTGTTTTTGCGGTGATCGGATTCTTAAGGGACATTTCTCAATGGAAATGAGCATCTGCTGGAATATTTTAACTAAACAGTGTGTTATGGCGTCCTTCGGAGTGCATCCATTTTCCATTCTGATAGTTGTGAAACAGTTTGGTGAAATTCTACTACGCCGGGTCTCAGTCCGGCAAAACTGATACACGTGTGAAATGTTTCTATATTTGCTAAGAGCTTCCAACTGTATCAGACGGTTTGTGTTTCCCATCTGTTGCCTACGTTTCTTAATAACTATGCGTTAATTGATGAAACGTATTTATTTAAGATTATGGTTTGGTTTATTTACTATATCACCAAAATCATATAAGGACAAACAAAATGTATAGAGAGAACTTGGGTCTGTACCATATCGTGTTTATTATAGCGTACCCTCCGTCAACAAATTGAAAACTGTGATGAAGGCTAATGCTCCACCAGCTGAAGACTTCTGCTTAAGGCAATAAGGTGTTGCCAGTCTGCTGAAATGTTTTGGTTAAGTTTTGTCTTGAAATGAAAGCTAGGAATGAGCCCTATCTGATATGGATTATAGATTTGTAATCAATCTGGTTTATTGGTAACTAGCTAGACAGGTGAACTCCCCTGGCCGTTCTGGTCCACTGCCACCACAGTGTATCCCCAGGATTCCAACACACCATCAAATTTCTGGGTACCTTGGCAACAGTCACCTACAGGTTCACCTCACATCATCAAAAAAGGCACCTGCTCTGTACATTTAGATCTGGTCTTACTCAACACATAATCGTCTGCCTGTTACCCTATACCCTACGTGGTGTCTCTTTGCAAACAAATATGTCTGTTTAATGTTTTACACTGATAAGGATATGTATTACTCCATTGTTGAAAACATTTAAGTTTGAAACCCACCATTAAGCTTTTTTTTCAAATTTCGTTGCTTTTAACGAAAGATAAAAAAGAGGATTTTTGTGGAACGATTCTTGATGTGGGGAAAAGTTGTTAATTAATACACTCAGTATTGTAGTTGGGAGAGGGTGTGGGGTGGCACTTTCATAAAATGTGATTTTGATTTTCAGAATAACAACGATTTTTCCTATTTTATGGTCATTGTGATAGCTTTTTTAAGGTTACATGTTTTAACCAATATAAACTTATATAATGATCGATTGTTAGACTCAATATCAAATAACTCCATTATAACTGTGTTGATATATGCGACTCTGGTTTAACGTAACACTCCATGTACTATAAAGTTCTGTGTTCCACAGAAATGTCATCAAAACTCCGTGACGAAGCAAAGCAAATTGTTAAAAAGTACAAGCGAATGGCAAAGAAATTTGAATTACCTAGCAAAGCCTACATGGGAGCCTGGAAACGGAGGAGTTTTATTAGTGAGTTATTAGGCATTAGCGTTAGAGAAGGATAGTTATTTTAAGCATATTTTCCTAATTGCTTTACTTGTTTAAGTGTTGTTTTAAATGACAGATCAGATCTTTGATTTACATGTGATCTCTGAAAGAATGCATGGACGCATCAGTTATTATAAGAATGTATACTGAAAAAAACTGATTAAACGAACCTTCCGTGTCTTTGTCTGCCAAGTGTACGAGCGTAAAATCAATGATGCAATGTCTCATTTGCAGGCTCTTTAAACTTGTTAACTTATAAATCTGAAATATAGTTATAATAGCACAGCTCAACAATCTAGCCCATAACAGAAACCTTTACTCTTACATCCTGGAAGTTTCACATGCTCAACATGTGATTTGTTTGACCACTTTTTGCGTGGGACCAAAATTTACTTCACAATCTGCTATGTCACAAATGGTTGCCAAAACATTGCACACATTTGTGTGTCACCTGTATCATGCCTATAATCCCTGGGCACTCAACAGTTCCTTTATTTTCTGCCAGAAAGAGTGGATCAGAACCCGCTTGTCTCATGCTCAGTGAATTACTACGGTGGCAGCAGGGCAGTCCTCTTCTGAAGTACAAAGCAGGCTGCAGACAGCAGGGCAGTCCTCTGAAGTGCAATACACTCCTTCTAGGGGTCCTTTGCAGATCCAGAAGTGACCTGAAGAGTGGGTCTGAGGGTCATGTTTTTATACCTGATGCCAACTTTAAAGTGGAAGAAACGTCTAGGGTTTTCTTCCCCACAGATGGTTGTGCAATTTCCTACCTACCTGCCCAGTCTCCAAGAGTTCTTGGGTGACAAAGGCCAGTATGAAGTTCTGAGGGTGCTTAGGCAGCTCTTTTGAAATGTAAGCGGGGCAGTGAACAGCTGTGCCCAACACTTAGGGCCTCATTACGACCCTGGCGGTCATAGACCGCCAGGGTGGAGGCCGGATGTAGCACCGCCAACAGGCTGGCGGTGCTACATCAGGTATTCCGACCGCGGCTGTGAAGCCGGGTCCGGCTGGGGGAATCCTCCATGGCGGCGCTGCATGCAGCGCCGCCATGGGGATTCCGACCCCCTTCCCACCAGCCTGTTCCTGGCGGTGTACAGTGTCGTGGGGCCCCTGGGGGCCCCTGCACTGCCCATTCCACTGGCATGGGCAGTGCAGGGGCCCCCTAACAGGGCCCCATAATGAAAGCAGACACTGAAAATCGCGACGGGTGCCACTGCACCCGTCGCACCCCTGCAAATCCGCCGGCTCCATTCGGAGCCGGCTTCCTCTTTGCAGGGGCTTTCCCGCTGGGCCGGCGGGCGATCTTTTGAAGATCGCCCGCCGGCCCAACGGGAAAGTTGTAATGGTCCCCGCGGTCATTTGACCGCAGGGCGGTGTTTGGGCGGTTTCCGCCCGGCGGGCGGTGCCCGCCGCCCGCCGGGGTCGGAATGACCCCCTTAGTCTCCCTTTGTCTCACTTTCTGGGAGGAATACACAAATGACAATTGCCATGCTAATCTCAGTCATGTGATGCAAGCTGCAGACATCAAATGGTTAGGACAAGAAAATGCCACCGCTCTAAAAACAAAAAAAAGGCATTTTCAGAGTTGTGGCTTAAAATCCAAAGTTACAATTTATTTGTGAACAACCATGATATTTATACCTGTTCCTAATCAATCACATATTAAATGTAATAATGTAACCCGAGGTTATCCTATTGGAATATTATGGGAGAAGTAGACCTCACAATAGTGAAAAACAAATTTATAGTTTTTCACTACCAGGACTTGTAAAACTTAAACATACATGTCTAACTTTTTAAATACGCTGCAGCCTGCCCTGTTTAGGGCCTAACCTAGGGGTGACGTGTATTAACAAGGTAGGATTAGGCCCATCTAAAGTGTTGGACCTGGCTTTTTGACAGGGACATCCCCAAACTTTTTGCCTCCTTCCTCCTATTTGTTTCTGACCTGTTGTTGTTGGCTTTTGACCTCTGGGCACTTTACCACTGCTAACCAGTGCTAAAGTGCATATGCTCTCTGTGTAAATTGTGCTACTGATTGGTTTATCCATGATTGACTATTTAATTTACTTGTAAGTCCCTGGTAGAGTGCACTACATGTGCCTAGGGCAGGTAGATTAAATGCTACTAGTGGGCCTGCAGCACTGGTTGTGCCACCCACCTCAGTAGCCCCTTAACCTTGTCTCAGGCCTGCCATTGCAAGGCCTGTGTGTGCAGTTTCACTGCCACTTCGACTTGGCATTTAAAGGTACTTGCCAAGCCTAGAACTCCCCTTTTTCTATACATAAGTCACCCCTAATGTGTGCCCTAGGTAACCCCTAGAGCAGGGTGCTGTGTGGGTAAAAGGCAGGACATGTACTTGTGTGGTTATATGTCCTGGTAGTGTAAAACTCCTAAATTCGTTTTTACACTACTGTGAGGCCTGCTCCCTTCATAGGCTAACATTGGGGCTGCTCTCATACATTGTTGAAGTGGCAGCTGCTGATCTGAAAGGAGCAGGAAGGTCATATTTAGTATGGCCAGAATGGTAATATAAAATCCTGCTGACTGGTGAAGTCGGATTTAATATTACTATTCTAGAAATGCCACTTTTAGAAAGTGAGCATTTCTTTGCACTAAAACCTTGTTGTGCCCTTCAATCCACGTCTGGCTAGGTTTAGTTGACAGCTCCTTGTGCATTCACTCATACACACCCTAAACACAGGGTACTCAGCCTCACTTGCATACATCTGCATTTTGAATGGGTCTTCCTGGGCTGGGAGGGTGGAGGGCCTGCCCTCACACAAAGGACTGCCACACCCCCTACTGGGACTCTGGCAGACAGGATTGAACTGAAAGGGGGCTTGGTGCATTTCTTAGACACTCTTTGAAGTCACCCCCACTTCAAAGGCACAACTTAGTATAAAACAGGGCCTCTGCCCTACCTCATCAGACACTTGCTGGAGAAGAAACCTGAACCAGAAACTACATCCTGCCAAGAAGAACTGCTTGGCTGCTCAAAGGACTCACCTGTCTGCTTTTCTACAAAGGACTGCTGCCTTGCTGTTGGCCTGCTGCCTTGCTGAACTCTTGTCTGGCTGTAAAAGTGCTCTTTAAGGGCTTGGATAGAGCTTGCCTCCTGTTCCCTGAAGTCTTAGGACCAAAAAGACTTCTCTCTTCCTCTTGGACGCTCCGTGCGCCGAACTTTTCGACGCACAGCTTGTTCCGCGGCAAGAAAAACGCTGCACACCGACGCTGATCGACGCGACGCCTTCGGGACGACCGAAACTTTGACGCACGGCCTCGCAAGGACAACGCCGCCCGACTTCCCGGGAGAAATCGACGCGACGCCTGCCGTGAGATCGAAACTTTGACGCACGGCCTCGCAAGGACAACGCCGCCCGACTTCCCAGGAGAAATCGGCGCGACGCCTGCCGTGAGATCAAAACTTTGACGCGCAGCCCCGCAGAACGACGCGCAGCCGGAAAACAAGCAGGAAAATCCACGCACAGACCCGGGACATCTGGTACTCCCCGCAAACCACAGTAAGAGACTGTCCGCGCGCCAGAGAACGACGTACGACTCTCCGCGTGGAAAATAACGACGCAAGTCCGTGTGTGCTGAGGAGAAATCGACGCACACCCTAGTTTTCCACGTACCTCTTCTCCTGTGACCCTCTGAGGAGATTTTCCACCAGAAACCAGGTACTTTGTGTTTGAAAGAGACTTTGTTTACTTTCTAAAGACTTAAGACACTTTATCACTTTTCAGTGATATCTTTACAAATTCGTATTGCAACTTTGATCGTTTTGACCTGAAGATACCCAGATAAATATTATATATTTTTCTAAACACTGTGTGGTGTATTTTTGTGGTGTTATGCTATGGTGTTGTATGATTTATTGCACAAATGCTTTACACATTTCCTTCTAAGTTAAGCCTGACTGCTCGTGCCAAGCTACCGGAGGGTGAGCACAGGCTGATTTTGGATTGTGTGTGACTTACCCTGACTAGAGTGAGGGTTCTTGCTTGGACAGAGGGCAACCTGACTGCCAACCAAAAACCCCATTTCTAACATAAAGGGTTATTTTGCCAGGTTGAATTGATAGTTTAAAACTGTGCAAAGGCTAAAGTGGCAATCCTGGGATGTATTTTAAAGGGCTTCTTAAGTGAATGGCACAATAAGTGCTGTAGTTTCACTAGTAGCATTTAATTTACAGACTCTGGGTAGATGATGTACCACATTACTAGCAGTTTATAAGTACATTATATGTGCAAATTGGGTGTAAGCCAATTTGACCAGAATTAGAAACACTTTAGCAATGGTTATCAGTGGTAAAGTGCACAGAGTCAAGGCCACTGAAAATGAATTTCAGCAAAAAGGAGGTTAGAAAGTAAAATCTTTGAGGGAGGACTACTATAAGACTGACAGGTCTAAGAGAAAACCTCCGGTTTCTACCACATTAAGTTGTAAAGGTCCATGAAAGAGTGGCAAGTGCCCAGAGGTGAGGCCCCACCAAAGAGAATAACATATACTGCTTTGTAGGCACTGTTGCTCTGTAAGGTTTAGCCAAGTGCACCGCCTAGAAAGAGAAAAGTCACATGCTGCCTCTGCATGTGGATCTGAGCCTGTCTCTCCTTCTGGACTGAATGCTGCAAGCCTCTGCACAGAGAGATCTCCTGTGGGTGTTTTCTCTCTCTTTCCTGACCATGTAGGCCTCTTTCCTGACTTCTTCCTCCCCTACATTGAATCCCTGCTGCCATTCACAACTGGTAGCTTTTTAGAGGAAGAACTCCACTTATTTCGCAAGTGGAGAAACTTGTCAGAGGAAACACCAAAAAAAGAACTGACTCCCCCAATGTTCTGAGACACTCCTAGCCCAAATGAAAGTACACAAGATGCTCAAAATGGTAGGCAATAGTCTGCTGTGCCTGCTCCTTTCACCAGTTGACTTTAGTAGTCTTGTTGGCAAGTTGCCCCGACAAACAAGGTGCACCAGACCAAAAAGAACTTAACTCCACCATCTTGCCCGCTATTCTGGTTCTTGGAGGACAGAAACTTGGTACTAGTTTGCCAGGGTGAACTGCGTCTTGAGGTTCTCAGTCTAAGTCTATGGCAGTTGTCTGTTCTCAGGAGACAATATCTTCCGGATTCACCATTGGTAGACCCTCTTCCCTAGAAAGCAAACAAGACTCATTTAACCCATCAGTCCAGGTGAAACTGGATCCAGAGAGACCTCGGCCATCTTAGCTCTTCTCAGTCTTAAGAGTAGGTTTTGCCTTCAAGTTATCCTCTTTTCTTTGCTCAAGCCTATTCCTAGCCCCTCTGAGCATGAAGCTAAATACCGGTGAGAATTCTCTTCTCACTCAGCTTCAGTTGCTTATGTTGTAGCTACTGTCATCTCAGATGTAGTCTACGGTTCTAGAGGACTATCCATTTGATCCAGTCCCCCTTCTCATTGGATCCACTGGTCCCACTCCAGCTGCTGGCCTCAGATCTGCCCATGTAAGCTCTATGAGAGTAAAGAGAGCTTGGGAATTTCCCCTCTGTGCAAGAGGCCACTCTTCTTTGAAGGGCATTGCTCCAAACTGATGGGTGTTTGAAGGCATCCGGAAAAAGTATTATATCCTCCTCACTCATCTAACAACTTTTCTTCCTTGTGATACACTACATACTTCCCTTGTGACAGACGTATAACTATTACAGTCAGTGGCTGCGTGCAGTTAAGCTGTCTTCCTAAGAAAGGCAAGAGTTTGGGCCAGCAGTGGCAGGATCTGGACCTGCTGCATGAGGACCAATGGGGAAAAAAGCTGTAGTAACAAAAACAGGCAGGCATTTGAGGGACTCGGTGTTGTAGGCAGAAATGACTGACACATTTTCCATGTCTGTACTGACAACAAGCGAGTTGGCGCACATTCGTTTAACAACCCCCACCACTAAATCCTCTTCTCCTGATGACATATCAGAGAAGGAGACAGCATAGATTATCATTTCAATTAGATATATTCAGTAGGTGGATTAAGCTGTCGAAGACGGCTGGAGAATATAGAACTAGTCCCACACAGGGTGTAACACAGAACTAGATTGGTGGTGATCTGGCAATGAGAAAGGTTAGTGACAAATAGGTATATTGAACAAATATATTTTTGGCCGTAAATATACATTTTTGTCTGAACATGTCTCTTGTATACCTGCCAGGAATTCACAGATTCTGGTAGACATGAACACATTGACTACTACATATTTCTCCACCATGAGTGTGAAGAAATACACAGTAGTAAATCCCTCTCAAGTGGGCATTCCAAGGAGTGACTTGCACTGGAAGTTTAGGAGTGCCAGCAAACTGATGTTTATGGCATTCCCAGATTTCTCTCCAACCTCATTCCTACATGGAAATGATTGGAAATGTATTCTAGCAAAAGGCCTGGGTATCTCCACTTTCAGGATGGGAAATGATACAGATGACCTCCAAATTAGCTGGTTCTGTAAGAGAAGTGTTTTCTTCATGGGAAAAATGTTTTCCTACTGGAGAAAATATAAAAGTGCATTTGTATAGTAGTTTCCATTCTTTTGTGTGGATTTCTACATTGCTTCCACATAGTTTATTTGTAGTCGATTTGTCTATACGGTAAACTCTGTTGTTTCTACACATAACCTTTGGAGTTCCCCTCAAGGCTTCTCTTTCCTAGGTTCTTTTTTAAGGTTATGTTTGCACTTTGGTCAGAATTATCCACACCTCATGTGTCAAATTGTACTTGTACATTTATCCTCAGCTCCTATGAATTGAGGGAGATCAACGTCCTCCACCCTACCCGTTCTGCACTGCATGGTTTCATTGAGTTAATGGGTTCCTAAGCCCAAAGTGGCTCACACACAACTCTGGTGAGACAGAATTGAGAGTTGTTACTGGAACTTTTTGTTTCTGTTAACTTTTCATTTGAGCTTTTTTGATAGGTGGTCTTTCAGCCAATATTACTAGCACCAAGGATCTCTGTATCATGATTGTTACTGTGCTTTTACTTCCTTTCATTTTGTGCTATGCCATCACCCTTCTTATTTTAACTTCATATATTGAAGACAATCTTCCTTTTCTTTCTGTACCTTTTCCGAGACCAGTTAATATTTTACTCACTTCAGCCTATCCTTTTTACAGGAATTCAGTGGATCTTTACATTCCTGCTTGTTTTCTTATTTTCACTCGCAGTCAGTGTAGAATGAGGCTACCAAGCTTCTCTCTTGTACTGATTGACTACTGTCATCAGCCCTAATCTAGCTTGTGTAGAAGTTGCTGAATTTCTGTTCTTGGCAGTCTTTTCCTATGGAAAACATCGACCCACTGTGTCTTTGACAAAACTGTGAAATGTCCTCAGGTCTGACCTTGAAATATTCATAGGATGTGCAAGGCCCATTCTGGGAATTGTGCCTTCCAGGTCCTGGTGACCCCAGTATGAAATACTCTTAAGCTTGGGATCACAATCTAGTGCCCATTAGACTTTGATTTTAGAAATCCAGTTCTGCAGAGTATGCAATGGAGAAAGTGCTTTGTGTTTCATAACTGCCATTATGAATAAACGTGCATACCTTGTGATTCTTTGTGTGTGTGCGCGCGTGTTTATACGGATTACTTCAGGCGCTTCCCCTTGCCCACTTCACAATGTGCCATAATTTGTGCATTGTAGTTCTTTTCCATTTAAAGCATAGGTCGGAATGTCGTCACATTGTGAATACAAATGCCACAAATTGCAGGCCTTCGTCCCAGCATTCACTACATTTTTACAATGAGGGTGACTGCTGATTTTGACTTATTGTGAAAATTCCCTTTGCACTGCGAGTTTTTGAAAATCCTTTGCACCATAAGGTTGTGAGACTGGTTGGAACACAATGCAAAATACTGCACTGCAACCATCCTCTTTGCACATCGCACGTTTGCCGTTCCACTAATAATGATGCCACAGAAGTAACCTTTTCTGCTAGCTTGTTTTAGGCCACATTGTGTTTTCTGCTCCTAATGGAATTGTTTGATGTACTCCATAATTTCTGGTTAAATTCATTTTTCTTGCATGAGTGTTATTATTTTTTGGAATTACATTTTTACCTTTTAGATGGATACATCTACCTGTGGATTGCTCACCTTGTGGATTTCCCGTTGCGCCAGCTTTCGACTGAAACTTTTCTCCATAGCTCTCCACATCTACGAGGACGTCACAATAGCGGAAGTCCTTGCTGGCGCGCTCATGTTAGTTCCCTTTTTTTCAGAGCCTTCGAAGTGTAACCGTTTTTCTTATTCTCTCCATGGTGATACTCCGTATCCAAGGGAATTTGGGTTTGTTTTGTCCTGCTGGCAATGTCTTCCATAAAGAAGTTGTGCTTTAGGCCATGTATTGAATGCGGGGGTCAGATGTCTGTTTCTGACCCGCGTGTGGACTGTCTTTGGCAGTGCTTAATTTGTAAATAACAAGGTGCCGGTGCTCAAAGCTCACCTCTTAAACATGCGGCTGCGGCAATTAAATGTGCAAATATGGAATACTGAGGCAGCGCAATCCTGAAGCTATCTCGGCCCACTTCATTCCATTTAAAGCCACTCCCTGCCCCTTCAGTTCACTCTGGCTGCTTTCTGCTTTCTCTCATTGTGACACTTTTTCGTTTTTCTCTTTCTCCGTCTTTCCCATATGTGTCTTTTGCCTGCAGCAAATGCTTGGGGGCGACGAATAAGCGCCGGCCCTCAAACATAAGTGCCGGTGCTCAGCACCGGAAACAACAAGCACAAATTAAGCACTGTTCTTTAGTGCTTGAACTCTGAACACGATGTAGGGGATTGTTTGTTGTGTCAGAGCATGAACCCCAAAGCCTTGAAGGAGAGAGGGTCGAAGGTTTTCTTGGTGAAAGCAGAGAAAAGAGAAGAAAAGGAGTCATCGTAGGTCTCAGCTTCATTTGGAGTCACCATCTCGGCACTCGTCGAGGTTGTCCAGGAAAGAACATAATTAGAGGCGGCGCCATAGTCCTCTGCGCCGGTCCTCCAGATATACAACTCCGCAGCCACATTTGCCTTTTCTGAAGTCATCTGAAGGTTCTCCGGCACCGTCGTTGGTGGATATTCCAGTGTCACCAGTGAATCCAGTACAGCAGTTCTCTCCGGTGACCCCCTCGGATCCAGAGCCAGAAGTGATACTGCCAATGTCAGGCCCTTCTCAGCCTCAACAGCAGGAGTGAGAATTTCCGTCCTTTCCAGCTCCTGGGGCGGATCTAACCCTTTTCCTGAATGCGATCTTCAGCAGGGCCATGACACCCTCAGGTGTGCCGTGCCGCGCCGCCTCTGAGGCCCAATATCCTTCTCCTTTGGAGGATTCCCAGCACAGTACTAGCAGTCTCCGTTCGTGCCCTTCTTACCGATGGCCCAGTTACCCTGGCCTTTGCCGGCGCAGAGAAAGATGAGTCCTGACACTCAACAGGAATCATCAGCACCAGTGGCACCCGCACAGACGTCGGAGAGGTCTCAGCTGATGTCATATCACTCGACTCCAGCTCAAGGTAGTGCCGTATCTCCAGTACCCAAGTCATTGGTGCCGATGCCGACATCGCCTATGCCAGTCTATGTTCTTCCGATGTGGATACTTTAAGTCTAGGCTCAGGTCCAGAAGAGAAATTTTGAGGCTGCTGGAGGAGGAGCAATATTGAGCCTCTCATCAGGATCCGGACCTGGAAGAAGGCGAAGTTCTCTTCCCAAGTCACAACTTTGAGGGAATTGAGGTGGCTAGTGGTTTAGACACTTCCCCAGAGTAAGAGTTATTGTCCCCACAGGGGTTGCCTCCACCTGAGGTGACATCGTACCATGCAGTCATTCATAAGGTGACTCATATGTTGGACTTATCCCTCCCTTTATCTGAGATGAAATCCAATTTATTAATGGAGGTTCTTCATTCTTCTATTTCCACCTCAGAGCCCTAACTGCCGTTCAACAAGGCTTTGAAAGAACCAGTATTGGAGATCTGGCAGAAGTGTCGACTCCAGCAGTGTCGAGATCGATCGCCAGGAGATATAAGACTGCACCAGGTTATCCTGCATTTTTGAACTACCATCTGATGTCAGAGAGTTTGGTGGTGCAGGCTTCCTGCTCTTCCAGATTAGCCCCTGGATCTTTTCCATCATCTCTGGCTGACAAGAAAAATTCAAAATTCTGACCCTAGACCCATGTTCTTCTTGCGCTGGACAAAGAAGACTGGATGGCTTCCATCGACTTGCAGGATGCGTATTTTCACGTCCCCATTCTACAGTCGCACAAGAAGTATCTCCGGTTCACCGTCGAGTCGCAACACTACTAGTTTGCTGTCCTTCCGTTTGGCCTGACTTCTGCACCTCGAGTCTTCACAAAGGTGATGGCAGTGGTCGCAGCACATCTCAGAAGGTGGGGAACACCGGTATACCCTTACCTGGATGATTGATTGCTCAGTCTCCAGAGATGGCATTTGTTGGACCTGGCCCTTTTACAGGGTAATTCCCCAAACTTTTAGCCTTTTCCTCCTTATTTTTCTGACCCTTGTTGGCTGACGTTATGACTCTGAGCTCTTTACCATTGCTAATCAGTGCTAAAGTGCATGTGCTCTACCTTGTAAACTTGGTATGATTGGCGTATACATAATTGGCATATTTAATTTACCTAGAAGTCCCTTGTAAAGTGATATCCCTCTACACAGGACCTGTAAATTAAATTCTACTAGTGGGCCTGCAGTGCTGCTTGCACCACCCACTGAAGTAGCCTTTCAAACCTGTCTCAGGCCTGCTAGTGCACGGCCTGTGCGCGTAATTTTCTGCCATAGGGACCTCGCATCTAAATTTACTTGCCAGGCCTAGAACTCCCCTTTTACTACATGTAAGTCACCCTGAAGGTAGGCCCTAGGTAGCCCTATGGGCAGGATGCTATGTATGTAGAGGGCAGGACATGTGCCTAGTAATGTGGCCTGTATGGTAGTGACAAACAGCCTATTTGGTTTCTCACTGCTGTGAGTGCTGCCTTCTTGTAGAATTGCATTGGAAATGCCCTGCCTTATGTGTAGGGGGTATTATCTGGTTTATGAGGGGTAGCGTAGGCATGTTTGGTATGGCTGTAATGGTAGTGAGAAATGCTGCTTACTGGTGTAGGTGGATTTTTTTATGATCATTACAAAAATGCCACTTCTAGAAAGTGAGCATTTCTCTTTGCTTATGACTCTGGTGTTTTGCAGCTTGACTCCAATCCACGTCTGGGCAGAGTGACAGTTGGGCTTTTGTGCATACCTTTCAGACAGCCTGTACACAAGGAGGGTGGAGGTGTCACAGAGGTGCATCTACATACTGAATAGTCTTCCTGGGCTGAGAGAAGGGAGAGACTGGCATACCTGCATTTGTAAAGGCTGTGCCCTGGCCTTGCACAATAGGGTCGTTTACCCCCAACTGATGTTTGGAGAGTGTGCTGGAGGAGTGGGAGGGCACTCCCATAACCAGTAGTAACTGGTTGGAACCTCCTCTCCCCTCTCTTTGTGAAACACACTGTAAACTGAATATAAGTACAGGAGATTTTTCCCCACAATTTAGAAATGAATAGACATTCTTTGGACTCTTCTGGAACTGGACACAGGACACTGCTGAATGGACTCACCTGGACCAACCTTGGATTGCTGCTGCTGTGCTGACCTGTGACCTGCTAGGTCACTAGGAGGACTGCCACCATCTGCATCCCTTGTGCTGGCCTGTTGTTGGGCCTGCTGGCCCTGTGCTCCCCTCCCCTCTTCTGTCTCCAGGGGCAGGGTGCTGTGGCCCCTGACCCCTGCAACCATCCAAAAATACAAGGAGTGCTTCATTGTTCACCTTCAAGCGCCTGGAAGGCGCTTTGCTGAAGAGTGTGTGAGCGCTGGGAGGAGCGCTCTGCTTTAATTATCATCCAGTGTCTTGAGAGCGCTTTGGGAAGCGTTTGTGCCGATTTTCAAAGATCACTGCCTCGCCCGGGCACTTGTGAGCATTAAGCCCGTTGGAAGCGCGCGGTGTAGTGTGCCTCTGGGGCACGAGGAAGTGAAGGCAGGAACGGCCATGCTCCAGACGGTGCCCCCGGGGCAGAGCGCACTACCAGGAGCACCCCCGGGGCACAAGCCGGCCCCTGTCGGTGTTTAGATCCCCGCCGCAGCCCGGGGAGGTCACGCACCAGGATCGGGTCCGAGTGTGCTAGGAGAGGGAGGCGCCAGGCTCAGGAGAGGTTGCAGTGCGCCTCCTCTTCTTCTCCCCTGTGTTGGGGATCTGACCAAGGGAGGCCTTCCCCATTCATAAGGAGTGGTCCCCTGGCTTCCGCCCCTTCCCCCCCCAACACGGACCTCCATAGAGGTACATGTGGCCGGGTGGGAGGGTAAGACTCACCGCTCCAGGAGGCTACCATGGAACCCCTGGTTCCCCTGATTGAGGAGACTAGGATAATTACTGCTGCTCCGCAAGGACACACGGTGGCCGCTGGTATCAGTAAGGCCTTTGACCCCGGTTCACCTCCCCTGCCCCTGTGAGGGCTGGTTGGAGCCCCGGAGATCATTGGCGCCTGGAACGGGCACCAGCCCTCGGAGGTGGACCCTATTTGGCACAGAGGAGCGCCTGTGCCCCCTCCCCCAGGATCAACCTGTGGCTCCCGTTTCATACATAGGAGCGCCGGGGGCCTCCATAGTGATCTTCTTGGCACTAGGAGTGCCCTGTCATCATAAAACAGGTACTTTTGGGCAGTGCTTAATTTGTGCTTGTTGTTTCCGGTGCTGAGCACCAGCACTTATTTTTGAGAGCCGGCGCTTCTTATTTTTCTGCCTCAAGCACTTACTGTGAGCAAAAGACACAAATGGGAAAGACTGAGGAAGAGAAAAACGACAAAGTGTCACAATGAGCGAAAGCTGCAGGAGTGAGTTGAAGGGAGTTGGAGGGAATGGCTGTAAATGGATTGAAGAGGTCCAAGATGGCTTCAGGATTACGCTGCCTCAGAATCCTGTGCTCGCACCTTTAATTGCAGCAACCGCATGTTTAAGAGGAGGGATTTGGGCACCGGCACGTTTTTATTGACAAATTACGCACTGCTTTTGGGTACATATTCGTTCTTATGATCTTAATATGGACATTGGCGGGGGTATATGTTACCTGCCTATTTTTATGATGTCACGTATATGTGCTGATGTTCCTTTTATGGACAGGACATGCTGATACATGTTTTTCTGACTTTCCATATGTTCTCTAATGTTTCTTTTTATGGATATTTATGTTGTGTTTATGACAAGTGCATTTCTTTTAGATTGTGATTCCTGACTGCTGCCTATGTTGCAGAATCCTGAGTACTTATGTGTTCTAATGTGACTACTGCTTATTCTTGCAGAGTATTAGTAACTTATGTAATGTTCTGACAGCTGCTAAGGTAGCAATATATTTCTGATATGTAATGTTTTGTCTAATTATTTTTTGAGCAATACAGTTTATTTTTACATCGCTCAGTGTTGAGTTTACTTTGTGGAGTATATATTGCATCACGTGTGTTGTGTGTGTTGTGCAAACTCTTTACACATTGCCTCGGGTTAGCCCTGACTGCTCATGCCAAGCTACCAAGGGGGTAAGCAGGGGTTATCTTGGACGTGAAACTCCCTTACCCTGGCTAGAGTGGGTGGGTTCTGCCTGGTTTAGGTGTATACCCTAGCCAACCAGAAACCCCATTTCTAACAGCATTGCATCACTTGCAGTTGACCAGTCTGCTATTGTACAACCTGGCCTCTTCTATTTATGTGCCTCAGTCTCACCTGGAGTCTTTTCTGGGCATCTTGTTCATAGGGCCAGTACTGGACACCATAGTGAATCATGCCTACCCTCCTCCTCAGAGGATCCAGGACATTCATGCTGATTCTGATGTTTTGGGATGGAGCAGTCGCTCCTGTCCTAAAGGTCCTGTGCCTGCTTGGTCTGTTCGCTTCCTGTATCCTGTTGGTCACCCATGCACGCTGGCACATGAGGGCCCTCCACTGGTACCTCCGCAGACAGTGGTTTCAACACAACAGAGATCCCAAAGAGTCAGTCAAGATCTCCAGAGGCATTGCAGCAGATCTTCAATGGTGGGGTGTGGACAGCAATCTCTCACAAGGGAAGCCGTTTTGCCCTCCACCTCCGGTGGCCAAAGTGATCATAGATGCCTCCACTCTAAGGTGGGGAGCTCATCTGGAGAACCTGGAGATCAAGGGGCTTTGATCTTCAGAGGAACAGATGTTCACATCAACCTGTTAGAATTGCGGACAATACGTCTGCCTCTCAAGGCCTTCCTCCCTTCCATTTGCGATCAGTTAGTATAAGTCTCGACAGACAACACTACTGTGATTTGGTACGTCAACAAACAGGGAAGAGTAGGGTAATTTATTTTCTGCAGAGAGGCAAAACTACTCTGGTCCTGGGCTCAGGACCCTCAGATTTGCATAGTAGCGAGCCATTTGTGTGCAGACAGTCTCAGTCAGCATTTTCCAGCAGACCACGAGTGGTGTTTCCATCCGGAAGTGGTAATTCACATCTTCCAGTTATGGGGGACGCCTCAGACCTGTTTGCCACTCACAAGAACGCGCACTGCCCGTTGTTCTGCAGCCTCCAGTATCCAATACAGGGAGCATTAGGGAACACGTTTCAGTTGGACTGGAGCAGCCAGTTACTTTACGCATTTCCCCCAGACCCTTGATTCCTTGAATTCTGATGAAGATTCGCCAAGACCGGGCCAAGTAATTTTAATAGCCCCGGATTGGCCACGAAGGGTGTGGTACACAGACCTTCTTAAACTCTCACTGTGACCTATGCTCTGTCTCCCTCACAAGGCAGACCTCCTCTCACAGTCGAAGGAGCAAGTTCTACACCCCCACCTCCAGCGCCTGCACCTACATGCCTGGAGATTGAACGGGACAACTTGAGTTCTTTCTCTCTTCCTGCTGATGGGGTGGATGGTATTCTGTCGGCCAGCATCACTCCACCGAATTGGTTTATGCTGGCAGGTGGGCTAAGTTTGCCAAATGGTGTGAAGAGCATCATATTGACCCACTGAGAGCCCAGTTATTGAGTGTTTCAAAGTTTGCGCTATCATTAGCGCAACACGGTTGAGCAGTTGTGACAGTGAAAGGCTATTTGTCTGCACTGTCAGCTTTTATTTGTTTAACAGATCAACCTTCCCTGTTTAAGTCACCTATAGTGTTAAGATTTCTTAAGGGGCTTACTAATATGTATCTTCCTACTCCGTTTATTATGCCTCAGTGGGACTTTAATTTAGTTCTAACGTTCCCGATGGGTACTCCGTTTGAACCTTTACATAGTTGCCCATTGAGTCTCCTTATGATAAAGACAGTTTTTCTAGTGGCTATCATGTTGGCTAGGCATGTTAGTGAGTTGCAAGACTTAAGCGTTAAACCCCTCCTTTTACAGCATTTCATGCAAACAAGGTGGTTCTCAGGACGAAGGTGGCTTTCTTGTCAATTTCACCCTTCCTACTTTTTATCCTCTTCACCCATCCTTCTAAGGAGTACAAAAGGCTGCATCACTTGGACCCAAAAAGAGCTTTAGGTTTTTATATGGACAGAACACAGGAGCTGAGAGTGGACGATCAGCTGTTCTTTGGCTACGTTGGCAATATGAAGGGCAAAGCTGTTCACAAAAGACATTGTCCAGATGGATCTGCATAAAGATTTGCTATGCCTTGGCAAAGAAGGAGCCACCTGTGGGTATCAAAGCTCATTCCACCAGGGCGAAGTCTTCTACTTCTTCTTTGGCAAGTGGTGTACCTGTTAATGATATTTGCAGAGGGGCAACTTGGGCTTCCCTCCACACTGTTTGGACAGTAACGAGGAATGGTCACTTTGCCTGTTGAGTGTTACAATATTTCTTGGTATAGCAGACAGGCACCCTCCTCCGAGTGCAGGACTGCTTTGGGACTCTATTCATTAGGTGAGGTATCCACAGGTAGATTTATACATCAGAAGAACAAGCTACTTACCTTCTGTAACACTTTTTCTGGTGGATAGAGCATCTACCTGTGGAATCCTCACTTTTTTTGGTCAGAAATGTTACTGCAAATATTACATTGATGTTATCAATGATGTTATGAAAGATGGCATGAGTGCCATAATTTGTGGGGTAATTTGCAGTGCATGGCAAGAGCGCGGGTTATAGTTACCTTAGGACACAAGATATTTGTATCCAATAAAAAATGGATGTATTTTTTAATATTATTTTTTGTGTTTAAAAAAAATACATTTATATGGTACTCTTGCCCCCATAGCTCAGTGCCAAGGTCTGTAACCTTGACATTGAGCTACATTTTTTTTTAAAATTGTTATTAAATTATTTTCTTTTTTTTGCCCTTTAAGGGCTATCTGACACCACGAGGAAGCCCTTAAGGGCCCCCCTACGGTCCCTCTTTATTTATTTTTTAATAAAATAAATAAATGAATTAATTAAATGCCTTTTATGGGCTATCTGAGACCGCGAGGGAGCCATTAAGGGCTTCCTCACAGTCCCTCCTTATATATATATTTAATGAAAAAAATAAATGAATAAAAAATAAAATGCCCTTTGAGGGGCTACCTGGCACTGAGGGGGAAGCCTAAAGGCATTGCCAGTGCCATTGCTTCAGCAAGGATGGAGCTGCTTTGACAGCAGCTCCATGCTTGTGAAGCATTTCACGTGCAGGGGACAGAGATTAAAGCTCTGCTGTTTGACAGCGGGACCTGCTTTATAGGGCATGTTGTGAAACAGCAGAGTGGTTGCTGTGGCTTGGCTGCTGCCAAGATGCAGCAAACAGCTATGTCCCGGGGGTGGACACCCTGGGACATAGCAGGAGCCGGCCTTGGGGGTTGGTGGTCCCCAGGGCCATCTGTGGCTCCATGAGGGGCCGCAGCCCCCCTCCAATGTGAAAATAGCCCCGGGGTGGAGGTCCCGGGGTTAATGGGGGTCCCATAGGGACTCCCTTTCTTTTTTAAAATATTTGCCACGCAGGTGGTGGTCACCGGGGCAGCGGGGGGGGCCTCTGCCACCCTCCCTCAGAATCCAGTGTAATCCCGGCGGTGGTGGTCTCAGGGGCGCAGGGGGACGGCCACGCAAATAAATTCAATTTTGCCTCAAGGATTGGAGGTTGGTCCCCAAGGCAGCGGGACGGGGGGGCATGCAAATAAAATACATTTTGAGCTCATAGGTGGTGGTCTTTGGGGCGCCAGAGGGGGGCAGCCATTCCCTCCCCACCCCACGCATATTAGATGAAAGCCCTGGGGAGGTGCGGGTCCCCACTCGGGGGCATTAAACTAATGAAGCGCTGGAGACTGTGCTCTGTTTTTTAAATGTTTTTATTTTACGAGTGGATTCATGGATCCACTGCATCTCCGCTCATAAAACAAAAATAAAAAGGCTTTTTAGCCCTGGGGGTCCCCACCACAAGAGCTAAGGGGTCAATGTGTTCGTACCCTGATCCCTATTAGTTTTTTTTTAACTTTTATTTTGGTACTCGGTGTCATAGCTGACAACACGTCAACGACCTGGTCCCTATTGTTTTTTTTTTTTTTTTTGTTACTTTTATTTTGGTACTCGGCGTCAGATAGCTGACAACACTTCAACGACTTCTGTTGTTGAAGTGTTATCAGTCTATCATATCTCAGCACGAGATCATTAGGGGTCGCAAATCCTTCACAACCCTAGATACACAAATTTGTTTTCCCCTTAATTTCTCAAAAACTACTGAACAGAATGACACCGAATATAAGCACTCTTTCTGGGCCAGGACCTACCTTCCTGCTAAATTTGGTGTCATTCTGTCCAGTAGTTTTTGCACTATCGCTGTTCAAAATCCCTAAGGAAAAATAAATGGGATTAACGTGTTTTTCGGAACCCCCTTTTTTCTCGCCACCCCCCAGACGGATCACCCTGAAACTTTCCAGGCGGCAGCTGATGGGACTGGCAGTTATTTTTTGGAAAGTTTTCTGAAGATTTGTCAGTCAGCACCAAAAACGCTTTTTATATAGGAACCACTCCCTAACTGTAACTACTAGGTAATATATATTTTTATATGTATACATATATACACACACACACGTACATATATATAAATATATATATATATACATATATATTTATATTTACATGTGTAAATGTATTTAAATTTTTGAATTGGGAACACACATGTCGTTGCGCTTGTGATTTTGGTGTTCACCCGTTCGCCTCAAAGCCACAAAAAAAGTGGGTGAAACTGATGTCAGCATGCCGGCAAGGACTTCTTATGGCTCTGATGACATCAGCCAGAGTCGTATTCAGAGCCGTGCTATTGTGATGTCCTCGTCGACGTGGAGAGCTATTGAGAATAGCTGGTGCAAGGGGATATTCATAAGGTGAGGAATCCACAGGTAGATACTGTATCCACCAGAAGAATGGTTACCGAAGGTAAGTAACTTGTTCTTTTAGTCAGAAGCACCTGTGACATTCTCAAGGGATTTCTAAATATTTGAAATTTTACAGGTTTTGTGTGTTGTTTCCCACTTGATTATTCCTAAAATTCTGAAAAATATTTGGAACTATTTTTTCTCTGCCTGTAGACTGATTGCAGGCATAATCCTATGTTGTTTCTTTATTTGAAGTGATACCGTTGACACTGAGTAAGGAAATGTGACTTCAAAATGGGTTGAAACATTTATTAGGAAAGCACAAAAGAACAGACTGGCACAGCTTTGTCATAATCATAAAGTGTTGGTGTGATTTGTGAGGCACCACATTCACACTGATTAGGGATTTTTCTGAATTAATCAAAAGTTTCCCTTCAGAATTTGTGTGACTAAAATGGATTGGTATAATTTCCTCTTTAGTGCACTAGAGTAACTGTGAAAATCTGGGGTGGACTGGTGTGGGATGGGAATATGCCTTTTGAGTGATTTGTGAACCAGTACTTCTATACTACTAGTTCTGTTCCTTATTCTATTGACCTGTGGTTGTCTTCCTCTGTCGTTTGGTTTCCTCTTTTTGTTTAGGTTGGGCAGGCAAGACTTCAAGTCTTTATTAATGTGAGCTCTGGCAGTGTAAGGAATTTCTGTTGATTTCCAGTTCACAAAGTTCCCCTGCAATTGGTTAACTGACGCTGGTATCCACAGTACGTTTGGTGAGACATCATCAAAAAGCATGCACTCATCATTTGGTTGCTGCTGAAGCTGTACTGTGATTGGTTGACCTTTGGCATAGTTACACTAGGATTAGCTGCTCATTTCTTTATTTTGTGAGTTTTCACGTTTACTTCAAGTGAGAATAATGGGTAATTGGTAAAAAAAAAAATAACGTTTCTAGTGTATTTAATATGGAGGGTGAGAATACTCCTCCCATGGTTTCTTCTTCATTCAAAATGATGACGGACGTTGGATATTACAAATGCATGTGTTTGAAAATCTGGCATGAATATACACCTGGTGACCAGGACATGCAATTTACTTTAGAGGGTACCTTGAATACTATAAATCTTAATTTCCTGAGACATGAAATGTGTATGAAAAAGTCGCAACCTAGAGCTACACATTTTGAGGTACTACATAAATGAGATCGAATAACCATAGAGAAAGGGAGAAAGAAGATGAAGAGAGAGTTTAAAAAAATCAGTGAGTCATTGGTTAAAATCTAAATAGGATACACAGCAAAACGGCATGGAGTAAGGATACAATGCGGTTTGAGGGTTTTTCATGTAATAGTTGATGAATCAGATGAAGAAAATTGATGTACCTAAAGCTGAAAAGGAAATGATGAATTTAATTCAAATCAGGAGGATCATTTCTTAAATGATCTACTGAATTCTAGACCTCCTTATACAGGTGCTGCACAGGCATAGAGACCGCCAGTACCTGATATGGATTCTGGCGAAGCAGGCATGAGTACACAAGAAAATGGACTCAGTACTGGAAGTTCCACACTAAAGTGCGTAGACAGCTGTACCTGGTTCTAGTGGGGTTACAGCTACTGCAATTGTTGAAGCAGTGAGTACTAAATCTTCTGAGAAGAGAGAACTTAATATTGCTAACTGGAAAATTTAATTTGAAGCAATTTGGCAGGGAACAATTGATAATCATATAAAATTCTGATGAATTGAAATATTTGACTAAAGAAGCAGCGAGGTGTGCACATGAGTCTCATAATAATCTTGAAGACTTAACCGAAGAATTTGGAGTGAATTTATACAAAGATAGTAGTTTGCTTAAAAATTACAAAATTAAATTGAGTGAAGCAGAAATTACAAACATGGAGCTAATGGCAATGCAAGCTCATTTCATAGATTTGATCAAGAATATAAAGGACTGAAATGATTTGAGAAAATAAAGGGACATGTTAGAAGAAGAAAACGTATTCTAAAAGGAGGCATATCAACACAGGAAAGAAAGCAATTGTGTTCATGAGTGAACCTGAAGCAGAATCAGCAGATGCAGTTATCGAGTTTCCTTTGTGAGAAGTGCACGGAGGCAAATATGTGCATGTTCCTTGGAGCAGGGGTGGTCTGTAAGCTTTTACAATGATTGTACGGATGAAGCAGAATCAGAGGATCAATAAAAACCGACGGTGAATTAGGTTGTGGTGTGAATATGCATTTGAAATTTGGGGAGGGCAAGTGATGCAAGGAGTGGTATGATGCAGCTGAATGCCCGAGGTAGGGGTAGAACGTTTGTGAATAGTTATGGAACAAATGCATATTTCAGTTTCCTAAAGAAGAGCACAGCTTGTCACATCTGCAGAACAGTTGGGCACTGAGGTACAAGTGTAGACAAGATTCCAGATGTAATACAAAAATATTTTGTTTCACAAATGCAGCAGAACACAAATCACATGCAGGCACAGTTTGCTTCCCAAGCCCAAAAGACTCTTATGCAGAGTGTGCAGAATCAGGGGCAGTTCCATATGAACATGCCTGTACCTGCAGTGTTGCAGCAAAGCACAAGAAATAAATGCCATACAACCCAAGATGGAAGCAGAATCCAGTGATTCTGAGTAATGATTTCCACAGTTTACACCAGATGGGACAAATCCATAATGAATGTGCCTGAAGGGGGATGAGGCTTGTTCTCTTGGTGCAGTCCTCAAGGTAGACTGGAGTGGCCCATACAGAGATCGTGAGTTGAATGGCCATCCTGTATAATTTTAAATAGTAACTGCTGCTACCTGCTCCAAGGTTGGTTTCATGGTGGTTCTAAACCTACCCTTCTCTGGAAGAGAAGTCCAAGATGTAGAGATAAGCAAGAAACAGATCACTAAGCAGGTTACAGCAAAAGTCCCTGTTACAGTAGGGGTCATGAAGAAAAAGCACCAGTTCATATGTGTGACTCAAGTTCTGTTAATTTACTTGGCAGTGACTTGCTTCGCAAGATTAATTGTTTGAGTTATTGCATACTGAATAGTGTTGCGATTGAAAAAGCTGAAGATTCAGTGTTTAAAATTGAATCATAATAGTCAAGAATTCAGCTGTTCTCAGTTCTTACAAAAGATGACCTACCTATTGATTTAAGAAACCCAGTTAAATAAGAGTTATGGAATCTTTCTGAAATGAGATTTAACTAATAAAGAGTGCTAAAACAGTTAAGATACACATTAAGCCAATGTTGTTTACCCTAGACCTCAACAGTACAAACTTTCAAGCAAGGCAGAAGAGGGCGTGAAGCCCATCTTTGGGAAGATGTTAGAACAGGGTATTCTGCAAGAGGTGCTTGGTAGCACTTGCAACTGTCTGGTGATCTGCATTAAAAAACTAGTAGAAGTGCACCCCTGATTAACAAATTTTTTCTAGTGCACTAAAGAGCAGATTATATTAATCCATATTAGACACCCAAATCCTGAAAGAATACCTTTGACTAATTTAGAAAAATCCCTAATCAGTGTGAACGTGGTGTCTCACAAATCACACCACAACTTTGCAGACAATGGCCCTCATTTTGACTTCGGTGGTCTTTTTGTAAGACTGCCGAAGCCCCTGCAGCCAACAGACGGCCAGTGCTGGCGGTCTGTTGGCCACAGTATTCGGAGTCTTTGGAGGACTTCCACCCATTTATGGGCGGAAGTCTGACTCTGAAGAGGCGATTCCATTGCCAGCACCGCCACGGCAGCAAGACTCCGCCTGCTGTATCACGAGCGGTAATACGGCTTGGTGGAGTCTTGCTAAAGTGGTGGTGCTGGTGATGAAAGACCACCAGGACCCATCCCCACCCAGACAACCTCCTTGACAGAGAAGGTAAGTGATTGTCCAAAAGGGGGTAGGGGTAGGGGTAGGGGTGGGGGTGGGGGTTGGGGAGTGTTGGGTGCATGTGAGTGGTGTGTGCGTGTAACTGTGCGAATAGGGGTGTATGAGTGCGTGTATGTGAGCGAGTGAATGGGGGTGTCTGTGTGCAGACGTGGGGGGTGCGTATGTGTGAGTGCGGGGGTGTCTGCGTGTGTGAGTGCAAGTATGCAGAGGGGGTGTAGTATGAGTGCGAGTTTCCGGAGAGAGGAGAGGGGTGGTGAATGCGTGCGTGTATGTGATTGAATGTGAATGTTTGTATGCGTGTATGTGCGCCTAAATGGGTGTGTGTGTGTCTGCATGTTGCGCGTGAATGGGTGTGTGTGTGTGTGTGTGTGTCAGCATGTATGCCAGTGAGTGGGGCTGTCTGTGTGAATGTATGCATATGCCGAGTGGTGTGTATGTGAATGCCTGCATGAAGGGGCGGGGGGATGTTTGTAAGTGTGTATACTTGTGTGTGGACATGTGCCGGCGACAAGAATCGGGATTCCTGTCGCCAGGTGTGTTTCTGCCAGGGTTTTCATGGTGGGGGGACTGCCACACCTGGCGGTCTGCAGTATTGTAATCTAGCCGGCAGGCTGAGGCCTGCCACCGCGTTTGAGGTTCTCACCGCCAGCGGCGGCAGTGCAACCGCACCAGGGGGCCAGGTGGCGTTGTGGAGGTTTGGCATCTACTAAGCCCCACAACTCGTGATGTGGCAGTCTTTGCGGTGGTAAGACGGCCAGGGTGAGGTTGGCGGGCTGATGACCACCAGCCTCGTAGTGAGGCCCAGTATCTTGAGATCTTAGATTATGACAAATCTGATTGCCTTAACTGAGGAACTTTTGTATGTTTAAACTAAGGCATGAAGCAATTGCAGTTGAAATGAAATCATTATGGTGTGTTAAACTAAGTTTCTCTGGCTTAGGCTAACTAGGCCTCAGTTAGGCATTGATGCCATTTTGTTCAAAAGGGATGCCATATTATGATGTTCATTCTGTGTATATATTTCTTGTCTGACTGTATGTGCATCAAGATTGGGATTGTTTATTTCTCAATGAAACTATTCTTGAAGAGCCTGCCGGAGGAAACCCTTTTGCTACAATATCCAACTCTTTCCTGCCTGCTTGCTGAATAGCCTTCATTCAGAATGCTTTTCTGTTTATGTAGCTACCTTTTAACACCTACAGACGATATTAGGGCAGAAGAGGTGAATTGGTTTTCATGTAATGGGTTACTGCTAAGGTGATATGGTCATGTGCCATTTTAAAATGTGAAAACATGATTTTTTGCGGCAATGATCATACCGTGCTGACTTTGCAGTTCTTGTAATTTTTGTTCAAGAAAACTGTATTTATACCTTTGAATTTAGGAGTGGGCCATGTAGCTTTGGCTACTACCAGCAACACTCCCCAATTCCTTGTTGATTTTCCTGGACACTTGAGACTTGGAATTTGTCTAATTTTTGACCTGCATTTGATAGCCTGCATGGCAATGAAGTCTATGTATTTGTTTGTAATAAACATTTATGGTTTTATGATTTCTAAACTCTAACTCACATTTTGAATCAGTCCTTTCTTACAGACTGTATTTTGAAATGCTCATTTGTATCTTGTCTCTACGGACACATTGCCACATAGACTTTGAGGTTAACACTATTCCCGATCAATTTTTGGGTGTTCCACTAGAATGCAGACTTCTGGCTTTGTGTGACCACAACTAAAGTCTTTTTTTCTTCTACCCTTAAACTGATTGCTAGCATCATCCCAAATGGTTTCTTTATTTAAAGTGACTGAGTAGAATCAGTGGCGCTTAATAAGGAAGAGCAGCAGTAAAATGATTTGAAACATTTATTGAAACATTTATTAACAAAGCATGCAAGATGGTAATATAATAAAAAAATATATATTGTATGCAATAAATAAAGAGAAATTCAAAATAAATCCTCCCATACCCTGTGGTGCTGGCGCCCACTTCTCGCTATGAAATTTCTTCAGACCAAATGGACAGCATGTGTGACACTTTGTGCATGTCTACAGAAGAGTCTCCATATGTGTGTTAAACAAACACTGCCTTTCATATCCTAAATGTTGGCTGCCTTCTTACAAAGGCAGATTCAGAATTTTTCTTACCACATTCTCTCCTGCGAATGTCCTTGAGAAGCCTCTTACTAGCTGTTTCTTCACTTCTGTGTGCAAGCAAACAGGATTGTGTCCCTTTGTTTATTAGAAGATACTTGACAGAATACCCATATTTGACAGAATGTCTTTGTTTACAGTATTATCTTGCAGTTGAACACCTATCTTCATTCGTGTTTCAGTCATAGTGTGGTCATGGCTTGGTTTCCCCTCGCTGCCACACACACACCAGATACTCTATGCTCTTAACTCTTTGCATACAATATCTTCCTGTAAGATAAGCCTCCTAAGCTACCAAACGTCCATACAATACATTCTTGCTGATGTCTAAAGTGGAGAACTCCTTTTAAAAAAAACTTGCAAAAAGCCAAGATCTCTTCAGAAATTTGACTTCAATCATAGTTGGAGTCCCACATATTTTGCCAAATGTGATAAAAGATTTGTATTTTTTTTATTTTTATATAAAGGGTTAGCATTCTCCTGTAGGTATCGTGGACCTGTTAATCAATTGAGCATTCGGCTGATATTCCAATTCTTGCAGAGGAAGCAGGTGAAGTTGCTGCATTGCTGCATCAAATAAGGGAACTTAAATATATGAGCAGCGCTTAAAAAAAGATAATAAAATCCCATCTATCAATCAAAACAGTTTTGGGGGAGGAATGGTGAAGATTAATATGGTCATCAGAGGCAACTCAGTCCCAGAGCACAAACCCCTTATCCACCAATTAGTGGTATGCTTCTTCGGGCTGTGCTCCTCATTGGACTCGCACTGCAGTGCCCAGTGGTCCCCGGAGCAGGTTTCTTTGCTGGAGTTCTTTTTCCAAATAGGCCATGAGCCGGATATATCTGACCCAGTATTACAGCAACCACCACGTTATCAAGACATTTCATGAAATATAAACATACACCAGACATGCGTTGGGTGATCTTGGAAACTATGTGTGAGAACGAGAACACCAAAGAGAGACTGCTTGAGAATGTTCAGAGACAGGTATTCAGACTGTGGACATACATTGTGAGACTGAATTACGCCATCCCTTGGTCTCTCCTAGCAAGAAAGTAATGCCATGATGTAGCATTAAGAGAAAACATTCACTTATTCATAAGATACACATCTTAATACAAACATTTTTAACCTGTTGACAGAACAGTGGTGGGCACACCGTGTGTAAGAAATGGGGCCTCTAGTTTGCGACATGCTTTGCACCATGTCCAAGTAGGGACCCTTACTCTAGTAAGAGTAAGGGAGTCGCAGAGCTAAGATAACCCCTTTGTAGCTTGGCACGAGCAGTCAGGCTTATCTCAGAGGCAATGTGTAAAGTATTTTTACTCACACACAGTAACACAGTGAAAATACCACAAGAGTACTCCACCCCATTTTAGAACAAAATAGCCAATATTTATTAGAGTAAAACAAGACCATAACGACAACAATCCAACATACACAAGTAAAGATATCACTTTTTTAAAGGTTGAAATGAGTCTTAATCCATAGGAATCAATGATTGTATCTTTTTAGCACAAAGTTCTTGGGAAGCATCAAAAACAGAGACAATGCGGGCAACAGGGGAGGTGAGGCCCCAAAAAGCGATGCATCGGTTCCCTTGTTGCGCAGGGGAGATGATGTGTCAATTATTTTGTCGCCGGAGAGGCAATGCGTCGGTTCTTTATTGGCAGGGAGGGTGATGCATCAATTCTTTTCTCGCAGGGAGGGCGATGCATTGATTTCCAGACATGTAGCCTCTGTTCCAGGATTGATGAGAAATTGACACCCGGGGACAATATGTGGAAAATCCACATGCGCTCGATTCTGCAGCCCCAAGACAGGCACTGTGTTGATTTTCCAGCTGAGGGACAGACGCTGTGCTGATTTTTCTGCTGCGGCACATTGATGCATGGATTACACTTCCAAGGGCCCAGGGACTGGAGTTGGCACCATTTGGCAGGTCGGGAATCTCAGCAGAAGAGCCCAAGGCACTGGCAGATGAAGTCTTTGATGTCACTGAGACTTCTTAGCAGGAGGCATTCTCAGTTGCACTCTCAGCCCTTGGAGGACCTTTGAAAGCAGGATGTAGAAAGCAAAGTCCAGTCCTTTCACTCCCAGGACAGAAGCAGCAAGCAGCAGGCCAGCACAACAAAGCAACAGGCAGAGTGGCAGTCCCCCCTGTAACATCTAGCTCTTCTTCCTGGCAGAATGTCCTCTGTCCAGAAGTGTTCTAACTTTGTGGGGTCAGAGAACCAGTACCATTTCTGCGTTTAAAGTAGGCAAACTTCAAAGAACAGTCTTTGTAGTACACAAGACCCTTCTTTTCCTGCCCTGGCACCAGACACACTCCAGGTGGTTGCAGACTGCTTTGTGTAAGGACAGGCACAGCCCTATTCAGGCGCAAGTGTGAGCTCCTTCCACCTCCCTAGCCCAGGAAGACCCATCAGGATATGCAGGGCACACCTCAGCTCCCTTTGTGTGACTGTGTAGAGTTAATTCACAAACAGCCCAACTGTCATCCTGACCCAGATGTGTATTCCACAGCCAGGCAACGGCACAGAATGGTTAAACAAAAAAAATGCCCACTTTATAAAAGTGGTATTTTCAAATTTACAATTTAAAAACCAACTTCACCAAATATGTATTTTTTACATTGTGACTTCAGAGGCCCCAAACTCCAGATCTCTATCTGCTCCCAAAGGGAAATTACACTTGAAAGATATTTTAAGGCAATCCCCATGTTACCCTATGGAAGAGATAGTCCTTGCAATAGTGAAACCAAACGTAGCAGTATTCCACACCAGTACATGCCCTTATCTTTTAAATACACCGCCGTCTGCCCATGGGCTGCCTTTGGCCTTCCCTTTGGGTGACTTACATGTAGTAAAAGGGAAGGTGGGCCCTCTTGCCAGGTCGAAATGGCAATTTAATATTAAATGCACAGACACTACAATGGCAGGCCTGAGACATATTTGCAGGGCTACTCATATGGGTAGCACAACAAGTGCTACAGGTCCACTAGTAACAGTTAATTTACAGGTACTGGGCACATCTGGTACACTATACTAGCGACGTACTACAGGATAAACCAATCACCAATACAATATAGACAGAGAGCACTTGGACTTCAGCACTGGTCAGCAGTGGTAAAGTTCCAATACTCCTAAAGACAGCAAAAACTAAATTCAGCAAAGGATCAAAAACAGGAGGTTAGAAGCCAAAAAGGCAGGGAAAACCACACCAAGGGCTGACAGGTCTAACACCCTGGTAAACAATATTTAATTAGACTAGTTTGGGCCTTTTGAGAAAGCAGTGACAGACACACCTTGATAGACAATTTTGTTATTTGTAATACACATTTTGTCATATTTCAGCGGTGCCTATTTCGCTTGTTGCTTGAAAGGTGACAAGGATACCCTTATTGAACTTGTCTCTTTATCACATCTGCCTTTTTTGCACCAAGTAGACCTGCCCATAAACAGTTGCGAAGTGGAAGAAAGATTTATTTCTTTGTAAATTATGTACTAACCTATGCCGTGAATATTTCCATGGAATGGAAATTGTCTATTTTAGTACACTGTTTGGTGGTAGAAGGGCAAGAGGGCTTACCAGATTGTACTAAATGATGCACAAGGGTTAGTCAAGTTGGAAATTTGCTTAAATAAACTTAACACACACAATTCCAAAGTAAGTCCAATAATCAAATGTTATCATTTT
Organism: Pleurodeles waltl; assembly: GCF_031143425.1. Lineage (NCBI taxonomy): Eukaryota > Metazoa > Chordata > Amphibia > Caudata > Salamandridae > Pleurodeles > Pleurodeles waltl. Next base: position 937,912,457 of record NC_090445.1, read on the forward strand.
GGAAGGCGATTAGAGGGTGATTGTGAATCAGTAGAGGTTTATTTTACCAGTTTGTGGAAATTGGCTTGCATATGCAAGTTTAGTGCTTTTACAGAGGAATGTATTTATAACCAATTTATACTCAATTATAAGAATGAGAGATTGCACAAAGAGTTGTGGTTGAAAGATAAGCTTTCTCTGAGCAACATTTTAGCTTTTTGGTAGGGAATATGCTGGTGTGGTTAAGGAGAAGGAGATAAGGTGTTATTTTTTGTGAACGGCATAGTCATATGGCATGCCATAAAGGTTGCCCTGCATAAAAAGCAATGTGTGGCAAGTGTGGTGTGAGGGGTGATTAAATTTCAGTAAGGAGATCAAGAGGATATCAAATGCTAGGGCGGTGTGCAAAGAAGTTGTATTACAGTGTGTTAGAAATGGGGTCTTTGGTTGGCAGTCAGGTTACCCCCTGTCCATGCAAGGACCCTCACTCTAGTCAGGGTAAAAGAGAATCACCCTCAGCTAACCCCTGCTTACCCCCTTGGTAGCTTGGCCCGAGCAGTAGGCTTTACTTCAGAGTTCTAGGTGTAAAGTATTTGTACCAACACACACACAGTAACTTAATGAAAAAACTACAAAATGACACAACACAGGTTTAGAAAAACAGAAATTAATTATCTGAACAAAACAAGACCAAAACGACAAAAAATCCACAATTCACAAGTCAAGTTATCACTAAAAATACAAAAAGAGTCTCCATGTAATTTTTGAACACACACTAACACTGTTAACGTGAAAATGTACCTTGGGTGCGTTCAAAATAACCCCGCACGGGCAAGTGTGTGTCAAAAAGGCCTTGCGATGTGTCGATTTCACTCACAAGCGAGACCTTGCGTAGTTTCTCCTCTTGTCAGGTCGGGCGCGTTGTTTCTTCTCTCTGCAGGAGAGCGATGCGTCGATCCAGTCAGCACTCTCGGGTCCGGGCAGGCCTTGTGTTGTTTTTACACGCACGGCGGTACTTGCATCGGAAATCCAGCCGCACGATGATCCGAAAACCACGCAGCGCGGGTTGCGATCTCACCAGCCTCCATCAGCGATGCTGCGCGTTGTTTCTCCAGCTCTGTGCGTCGATTCTTCGGTCGCGTTACAGGCAAGCATCGATTTTCAGCCGCAAAGTCGGCGGCGCGTCGATTTCCCAGCCGCATATCAGAGATGCGTCGATCTTTTCCCTGCATTGGCATTCTGTGCGTGGATTTCTTCCTCTTAGGCTGCCAGCTTCTCCTTTCAGGGTCCCAGGAACTGGATGGGCACCACTTAGCAGAGTAGGAGTCTCTCCAGATACTCCAGGTGCTGGCAGAGAGAAGTCTTTGCTGTCCCTGAGACTTCAAACAACAGGAGGAAAGCTCTAAATCAAGCCCTTGGAGATCTTCACAAGAAGGAAGGCAACACAAAGTCCAGTCTTTGTCCTCTTACTCTGGCAGAAGCAGCAACTGCAGGATATCTCCACAAAGCACAGTCACAGCCAGGGCAGCTCTTCTTCCTCAGCTCTTCTCCAGGCAGAGGTTCCTCTTGGTTTCCAGAACGTTTCTAAAGTCTGTGGTTTTGGGTGCCCTTCTTATACCTATTTTCTCCTTTGAAGTAGGCCTACTTCAAAGTAAAGTCACTCTTGAATGTGAAATCCTGCCTTGCCCAGGCCAGGCCCCAGACACTCACGAGGGCGTTGGAGACTGCATTGTGTGAGGGCAGGCACAGCCCTCTCAGGTGTAAGTGACCACTTCTCCCCTCCCTCCTAGCACAGATGGCTCATCAGGAAATACAGACTACACCCCAGCTCCCTTTGTGTCACTGTCTAGTGTGAGGTGCAACCAGCACAACTGTCAAACTGACCCAGACAGGGAATCCAGAAACAGGCAGAGTCACAGAAATGTTATATGCAAGAAAATGCTCACTCTCTAAAAGTGGCATTTTCAAACACACAATCTTAAAATCAACTACTAAAAGATGTATTTTTAAATTGTGAGCTCAGAGACCCCAAACTCCACATGTCCATCCGCTCCCAAAGGGAATCTACACTTTAATCAGATTTAAAGGTAGCCCCCATGTTAACCTATGAGAGGGACGGGCCTTGCAACAGTGAAAAACGAATTTAGCAATATTTCACTGTCAGGACATATAAAACACATGACTATATGTCCTACCTTAACCATACACTGCACCCTGCCCTTGGGGCTACCTAGGGCATACCTTAGGGGTGCCTTACATGTACGAAAAGGGAAGGTTTAGGCCTGGCAAGTGGGTACACTTTCCAAGTCGAATTTACAGTTAAAACTGCACACACAGACACTGCAGTGGTAGGTCTGAGACATGATTACAGAGCTACTTATGTGGGTGGCACAACCAGTGCTGCAGGCCCACTAGTAGCATTTGCTTTACAGGCCCTGGGCACCTCTAGTGTACTGTACTAGGGACTTTCTAATAAATCAAATATGCCAATCATGGATAAGCCAATTACATGCACATTTTGTAAAGGAGCACTTGCACTTAAGCACTGGTTAGCAGTGGTAGAGTGCTCAGAGTAACAAAAACATCAAAATCAGAGTCCACCAAACATCAACAACCTGGGAAAGAGAGGCAAAACGTTAAGGGAGACCACGCCAAGGATGAGAAGTCTAACACAGTGTAGGTAGAGCGTGCTTGAACTTGCTTTTTCATTTAAAATCAAATCAAATGAGGATTTATAAAGTGCAACTACTCACGGGTAAGGGTCTCATGGTGCTAAGGGGGTTTGTCCTCTGAGCTTTCGTTGAAGAGCCAGGTTTTAAGGTCCCTCCTGAATTGGTGACTTCCTGAGATGCAGGGGCAGGGTGTTCCAGCTTTTTGCCGCGAGGTAGGCGAAGGATCTCCCGCCAGCCGATGTCTTCCGTATGTGAGGTACGGTGACTAGTTGTGTGTTTGTTGAGTGGAGCGGAGAGGTCTGGTGGATGAGTAGAAGGTGATGCAATAGTTGAGGTAAGCGGGTCCTAGGTCGTGGAGGGCCGGTATGTAGGCGTGGATGAGGAGCTTGAAGTTAATTCTCTTCTCAATAGGGAACCAGTGGAGTTCTCTTAAGTGATTGGAGATATGTTTGCAGCAGGGAATGTCAAGGATGAGTTTGGTGGAGGCGTTTTGGATGTGCTCTAACTTTTTGAGGTTCTTCTGGTCCTTGCAGTGTCATCAGCCCTGAAGAAATGCAGGACATTTTTATGGGGCAAAATTTTACCTTAACTGATCACAAACTATTGAGGGAGATTTTTATGTCAAAAGGTTCAGATGCGGTATCTTCCAGAATCAGGCTTTGGATGATTTATTTTTTCTGTTTGAGATTAGAATACATCCTTGGCTTTTGGAATGTTGCAGTGGATTGTCTTTTGGGATCGATGGGATATGTGTTTGTCCCTTAACAGATGGAACAATTTTGGAGGAGGAATAGAGGCGGGACTTAGGAAAGGACACCTATCTACAGCAAGTTCTGTGCAAGTTGAAAATGGCCTTGAGTGCTAAGAAGAAAAGTTAATTGGGTCCATGTAGGCCTATGAGGGATGAACTCATGAAGAGAGATGGGTTGCTTTTCAAATGGACTAAGCTTATACCACCATATACTTTAAAGGAGAGGCCACATAGGACACATGGGTAACTATAAAGACCATAGAGTGGATTACACAAGACTTCTGGTAGCCAAGTCTGGAACTATGGTTGAGAGACATGTTTGGGATTGTGCGGAATGCTGGCAAGGTGTTGAAGTCAGCACTCCACCCATGTAATTACTATGCATCCGTGAGATGAAGTCCCTACAGACCTAGTTATCCCACTAAATGGTGAACATTCACACATTATCTGTTTGTGGTTTTGGAATTGTTCTGAAAACGGCCAGGGGTGAAGTTTGTTTCAGATAACAGTTTGAACGGTGTCATACATTCCCTGGGGAGAATTTATAGTAAAGGCTTTCCGAAATTCCTTCTGATCGACAATGGGAGCCAGTTTTGTTCCAAGGAAATGGAAGAGTATATGACAGCATGTGGAAATAAGCATAAAAATGTGCTCTCTCTCATCCTTGAACCAATTGAGTGCAAGACAAGATTTAACAAGGTTTAACAAGACTCAGGGCAACATTCAACTTTTAAAGATGATTGGTGTACTCTGGAAGCGGTAATTGAGTAAGAAACGTCTTCCTTACAGTATATATCTCCATTCTGTCACAAAGCAGTCACCTTTTGAGTTGTTCAGAGGTAGAAAGCCATGCACTTGATTGTCTTCATCAGCGATGTTGTGGGCTACAAGATGTGTATGTGTGTCAAATCAACAATAATAAAAAGAAAGGAAAGTAGAGTGTCAGGTGAAGAGGATGAGTAATTTGGATATCTCCAATTTACCATGTTTTAGGGTGGGATAACGTGGTGCAGATTGGCGACTGTGAGCTATGTTACTTAGACTTAGTTCACTAGACTTTTGAGAATGATACAATGCCGTCAAGACCAACAACAGCAGAATCTGAGATGAAAGTTGAATATATTTGGTTGTAGTTGTTGGTAAAGAAGTGTGAAGAACCCTGCTGTAAAAGACAATGTTAACTGTGAGAGCTTCCCTCTGGACGATGTGGAAGGATACTCATAGGTTCTCCCATTAGGATGTGTATAAATGCCCAAGCAATGTTTAGATTTTGATGTGCAAAGAAGGACATAAAGGTGAATATGACATTTAAATAGCTGAAGGACTATGTAGAGCATAAAACCGTGGCTTTCCCATTGCGAAACTTTTGATATGTTGATTTTTCGTATAGTTTCCACATATCCAGATTAACTACTGGCCTCATATTTTGTTTCCCCTTGTGCTATGGTATCTTGGGGTGGAAGCCTGTGTGTGGAGCCTTGCGTCATGTGGCATTTGGGTGATAGTTAAGTTGGCTGTGGCTCAGGGTGTTCTTTTAATAAAGCTTTAATCTAACCCTTACCTGTCCCCTAGAACTTGATTCAACAGTCTTTCTTGCAGAACAAGCAGTTTCCTGATAGTTTAGTGCTGTTTTAATACTGTCATTGCATTCAGATGTATATTAGGTAAGATGTCAGAGAGAAAAAATAATTGCTCTGGAATATCGGTTTATTTTTTGTCTGCTTATTGAGCTCCGAGTTTCCCCATCCCCTTCCTCCCAGTTACCCTCGTACCATAGATTACATTCTTTCCATCTGAAAGCTTACATTTCAGCTGTCGTGCTAAACCAATATTGATCTTTAGTTGTGCTTCGCCATAGCTCACCACTTTATCCTGTTGACGGGGCACTGAATCATGCACATCGCTTCTTAAATCTCCTGACGGGAAAGCAGGGGGCTGAATTTCGTGAATTCACTTTGTGACATATTATTTCCTTTACAGGCTCCAGTAGTATATTGACATCTCTTATGTCACCAAACATTTCATGCTTGAGTGAGCAGGGTACACTCTGTTTCTGTCTTACTCCTCTTCGCATTTACTTGTAATAACATCTGGGGATTGCCGGCCAAACTCTAGGTTCTCCAGTGTAGCCTCTGGGCAGCCTGCCTTTGCCTGCAGTGCCTGGCTTGGAAAGAACAGACAAATGAGTTTGTGCAAACAGGGATGTCTGTGTTCTGTCTTCTGAAAATAGTGCACACCTTCTCTAGTTTATCATTTTTTGTGTGGATGACTCCATCCTTGATGGTTTTGCTCATGGTGCAGCTTGCATCTTGCCCTTCACACCAGAAAACGGCTCTATTATCTGCAGGCTTGAATCCCATCAACTGTATGTTCTGCAATTCTGGGAATTAGTCAGTTTCTGAAAACAATGTAGAGGACTCTGGGAATGCTATAAGAAGGCACAAGGAGTCTGTAGGAATAGAATTGATAAAGTGGGATTATACGTCTGCAAAATTTAGACTAGTCGTGTAGCGAAATACAGTAATATAAATTCCAACAGCTCACAGTCTAGACAAGTAATAATATCTGCTGAACCTGCCTTTCAACGTATCTTGGCACATTAAGATGAGACTCGGAAAGAGAGTACACTAAACCATGAAGCGACTAGAAAAAAACAGGGTCCAATCTGGTAAACAACTAAGTTGTTTACAAACATTGGGGAGCGTTTAAAGACAGTTGAAAAGTACTACCTGGCATTAGAAATTGATCTCGAGCAAGAAACTAATCAAGTGAAAGAACATGGGCATTTGTTAGTGGACTAATAGTGGAAGCTTGAACACTGAAAATTACCAACAAGGAAATAACCTTTGTGTAGTGGGAACAGAAAAAGGCTGTGAAGCATATGATACCAGAGGCTTTATGGTCGATGAAATATAAAAAGTGTTCTCTGATTTAAACGCTTGGGGCCGGGATTTCAGCTACAGGTCGATTCCATCTAAGCATAAAAACCCACGTTCCCTATTTTTCAGACATGCTCAGACATGAAATCAAAGCCATTCCCTATAGCATTGCTGTTTTAAAATAACTTTTTACTTCACCAAAAGCTGGCAAAACACAAGGCACACATTATGGGACAGGGTCAAACGTTTTGTGTACGATCAGATTTTTGCCATGTCACCATGGAATGTAGATGGCATCTTTGTCCACAGGATGCAAAAAATACAAGTATTTCTCGTCGCTTCTGCAAAACTTAAAGTAATTAAGGATGGGCGCTCATATTTTTAGGGTCGAGCCTGCGTCGCATGCACTTGCGCATGCATTTCGCTAAGCGAGACGATTTAGGAATTAAAAAGGGCTCGGAGCCCCGTCCATGTCACGTAAGTGTCTTTCATTGGTTCGTGGGCTTGCCTGTTAGAATCTGCTTGATTTCATTAGTGGAAGGCACACATATGTCATGCCTTTTCCGGTGGTTAGCCCTCCTTGAGCGCATCGACCAAGTACAGAAAACATACGAGGCTCGCTGTTTTCCATCTGGTTCGTGGACTACTTTTTCTCTATTTTCGCAGCGCGATCTCACTTGGCAGAAGTCGAGCGCTTTGCATAATATTGACCCTGTTACACAGTTAATTGCACTTTTTCCGGTTACGTACATAATTGCACTTTTGCCGATAGGTTTCATTACGAGTGAAAAGTCCGGTTAGGAGTTTACAATGCTATTAGCTCTAACACGAACAAACGCGAGACCCAATGCATTGAAAATGCTTGTTTTCAGTCAGAAATCAAAGCTACGGATTTTTTTAAAACTACTTAAAAAGCATAGGTGAATGGCAATATGAACAATTAAAACACTGTTCAACATCTTTACGTATTTAGACAGAAAGAGGTGTGTGATACATATATTTCAGCTCTAATGGTACTAGTCTATATGTTTAACGGGTTTGTTAGGCAGCGCGATAGAGGAGATTCATCATAGTGTGCAGTACAGGGTGGCTTGGCCTCAGACAGCCACAATAGACGTTTTTTCCCAAGAAGAGGGTTCTGTCTCCACTGAAGGAGCCTAGAGGACTTGGGGCAAGAGCATTTGGGTTGGCAAAGTGGGACTTTTTTTGAACTATTGTGGTCATTGGTGTAGCATTTTCGAACAAAAATGAGGTGTGAAAAATATTTTTAAAAATAATGGAAAAAATAAGCAGGAAGCAAATACTCCGTATTTGAGCGTGAAAAATAGGAATCTTGGTTAATTATGTCAGAATTGGCTATTCTAACTTGGAATATTAGGGGTCTGAATCAGACTACCAAAAAGAGACTGGTTGCAGATAAGTTGAAATAATATGTATTGAGGTAGCCCATAGAAGATATAACAAATGTAAAGTTTCCAAACAATTGGGACATCAGGTTTTTCGGATGCACTACTCAATTTGTTTCCATTCGTGGGGTTGCAATGTTGGCCTGTTGGAGCAGGTTACACATCATACTAGATACAGTCAAGGCAGAGGCAAATGCTGCTGTGTTCCAATGAGGATGCAGGGAGATGCATTATGCTGCATCCGTTCTGCTCACAGGACCACAGCTGGGCTGGCAGAGCATCTTCAGGCCCTTTTTCAAAGGTCCATGTTTAAGGTGGCTCCACCTGGGGAAAAGACTTACATCGAGTAGGGTCCAGGTGCCGGGTTATTACTTATTAATTGTAATGAGGTAACCCAATGTTATCCTACGGGAGAAGTAGGCCTGCAGTAGTGAAACAAATTGGAGAGTTTTCACTACTAGGACATGTTAAGAGTACATGTCCAGCTTTGTAAATGCACTGCATCCTACCCTCTCAGAGATTTAGGGGCCTACCTTAGGTGTGACATATATATTAACAAGCATTTGCAATGCAGTGGGTCTCGCATTTGCTCGAGTTAGCGCTATTACCATTGTAAACACCTAACTGGACTTTTCTTGCCAAATGAATTAAATGAAAAAGAAGAGCGCAATTGCGCTATGTAAAATGCAGTGCAATCGTGCTGAAATTGAAAATGAAAAAAAACAGGCATGATCGCGCTATGTAAAACACAGCGCAATTGGGCTGGGTGGAAAATAAAAAGATAAAGTAGTCTGGAAATCATGCTGAAAACATGGAGTCTCGTATGTTTTCACTAGTTGGCTGGTGTGCTCGAGGAGGGCTAAACACCGGAAAAGTCATGATGTATGCATTCCTTTCATTAATTAAATCAAGCGGATTTTAAAAGGCAAGCTCACGAACCAATGAACGTAACAGGCGTGACATGGGCGTGGTTAAAAGCCCAAAGAGAGATTACAACAGGGAAGGAGCACTTGTGAGCTCGACCCTAAAGAGGAAGGTTTAAGCCTGGCAAAAAGATTATTTTGCGAGGTTAAGTGGCAGTTTAAATTGCCCACAGAGGCTGCAATGGCAAGCCCGAGGCATGTTTTAAAGGCTACTTAAGTGGGTGCCACAATAAGTGCTGCAGGCCGACTAATAGTATTTAATTTACAGGCCCCTAGTACATGTAGTACCTCAGCAGTAGGGACTTACAAGTAAATTAAATATGCCATTTGGGTGTAAGCCATTTCTGCCATGATTAAAGGAGAAAGCACAAGCACTTTAGCATTGCGAAGTTCCCTAAAAGCCAACAAAAACTGGTTCAGAAAACAGGCAGATGAAGGTAAAATGGGGATGAAGCTGCAGAGAGGGCCAAGTCCAGCGGCAAGCAGTCTCATTTTCGAAATGAAAGAAACAGGACTGACAATCTAACAAAATCTGCTTTTTAAAGATGAGACACTGAAATATATTTCAGCACAGATCTCGTCCGTCTAATGCACTGTTTGATATGGAGCTTGCAAGCACTGATGGCTGTGTTCATTCTATTGGAAAATTAGATGAAAATTAAGAACCTGCACAATAGATTTGGCCTCAACTCCCCACTTCCAAGAACGTGTGTAGTGGATGATAATTTCAAGTTTATGCCCGATGCACACTTTTGTGGAAATTCGAACAGTGTGTGTGCAAATAGCTTACATTCTCCTTGTTTTCTGACATTTAAGGCTCGGTCCGCTTATAGTTATGTTAAAACAAAGTGGTATACCCGAGTGAACAAAAGTATAGATCTTCACTTATTGTGCAGACATACAAAACCAGAAGCAAATGTCTTTTACACTACAAATCAATTTTCATGCAAGACCATGTTCATTCTGAATGTGTTAAAGTCTGTTTGATTTCAATAGACATGCCGCCTGTTGAAAAGCTGAAATTGGGTGAACTAATGAGATCGAGTTTGGATTTATCAGACGAGTGGCCTAACGAACAAGAGATGAAGCTATTTCAAAGTTTGAAACATCGAATTATGCAGAGTGAGAAGGACGAATGTATTCAAGGACTGCCATATTCCATCCCGGGTGGACAAGCGGAAGATTCTAGTTCTAAAATAAAGGACACAAAGAGAATATCTGCATTAAGTGCCAGGTAAGAGCGATAAAGACTGTTCCTGCCGACTTAAGCTATTGTGTCTGACTGATGTAATCTAATGCATTCGTGTTTGGAGAAGTAGTATTAATGTTTTCCTAAACCGTCAAATAAGCCTTTTTGTGATACTACACATGGGTTTATTCAATTTAGTAGCAAATGTGAAACGCTATCCAGGAGCAAAAGTTACTTTTGAAGAGCATGGAAAAAGTAGAGAAAATTATTTTTGTCTTCTTAGGGTACTGCAGAAAGTACCCTTGTATCAATTAAAGGCTTTATGGAATTGTGACAGCGCCAAGTCAATCAGTAGAGAGCAGCAAGGTCCGCAGTGTCCTCAGCTTTGAAAGTGGCCTTGGACTATCCAAGCATTACCCAGCTTGTTAAAAAAAGCTCATTTACGTGTGTTGCTATGTCCTCAACCTAGTGTTTTGATTGACAAAATTATCAGACTGCTAGGCTTATTTCCTGATTTTACTCTATATGCCGGGTGGACTCTGCTCCCTACCGGTTGCAATCAGCCAGATAAAAATCTCATTCCTGCTTCTGATGCCTTCACAAATGTTAACCTCCCACAACTCTCTCCCCAACCTGAACACTTATATTGATGCAGTTACAAAGTTTTTCAAGCCTCATTGTCATTCATGTAGGAAAGCTTCATGAATTGGCACAAAAAATATGATAAATGACAACTATATAAATTGCTGATCTCCTAGTCTTCCTCTTCCAAGCCAACATGTTCGCCACCAAAAACACTAGAAGCATTTTTAAAAAGTATAGTCTACAAGGTGATCAACTCATTTATGAGACTATCTTTAAAGGGTTGAAATACCTTACCCAGTCTGCCCTCACACTTATTTCCAGACAACTCTGTGAAAGCTTAAACTGATACGTTCAAATGAAGGCTGATTCGCTTGTTTCCATGCAGTCTCACCTGGGGCTCTCTTCTGTCTGGTGCTAGTTTAATTCTCCTGACTTTAAACAGATTGTTAAATTGGATATAGCCAACACAATAAAGACCTTTAAAATCCCCTTCTGAGAAAAACAAAAAAATGTTGAATGTAATGCTTGAATTAATCTTAGCCACTGATAAATACTCAAGGCTGCTTGTAGGCCAACTTTGTTTGCCCACCATGCCACACTACAAACAGACAAGCCGTAGACTAAACAGACATGGGTCCCATTCTCTCCATGTCAAAAGACACAGGCTGCACCTCACTGTTAAGGCCCAAATAGGCCAATACCAGTCTGGGGTTGGTTATGTTGCTGTTCAGGTGGGACATGTTCTAGAAGTTCTGATTGAATGTTCCTTTTGGTGCAGACCCAAGGCTGATTTTATACTGCCAGTTCCTGTATGTGCTGATGAGTTGGCAAAAAGGTGGCTGAAATTAATGTAAAGCATTTTTCACATCATTGTTCTTTCAAACCCCTTTCTCCCAGTGAATAGATGTGCAGGACTAACATGACCGGGATCGGCCTGTCTAGGCTGTTGCTGGTCTCGTAATCCAACTCATAATTTAATTCCTCAATGAAGGGGAATTTTCCTCCAAGCTTCAACAAACGTCACCCCTAATTAAAGACTAAAACACAGGCTCTGGGATGCTACCAGTTCATAAACGTATCTTGAACCTATCAAGTGTGCTAATATCCCTTGAACCAGCAGTTACGTTACTGCTCAGTTCTTATGTCACCCTGAGTTACGAGGGAACGAGGACACCAGCTTTGCACATTATGAACGTAGTGGATAAATCTAAAGTGTACAGAAATTAAATCCAGTGCAATCGAGGTAGCACAAATGGATCGAGGGTAGTTTACTGGATGGTGCATTACATTTCAGTGTAACGCAGCTGTGAGAGGTAGCTTTGCAATCTTGGCACAACATTGTGGCACTGTTTAGAGTGATGTCATTAAAGCACATCCTATGTGGAAAAAGCTCCTGGTGTCAAATGAACACAGTGATGCATCAGAAAAAAGTTGTGGTGCAGAGTGAAAATTGGAAAAATCATACGCAGATGTAGGAGTTTGACAAAATCACTATATTTCAGGTGAGAAGTGGACAGGGCCTCTATTTAAGAATGTAGCAGGTAGCTGTACTGTAGGTCTATGTCCTAGTACAATCAAAATGTCTTTTAAAGAGGCAAGGGTAGGGCAAGTTATGTGACTGGCTGTGCAAGAGAAATGTAATCACTGAAAGTCAATGTAGAGGATAGTCACTCCTAGGCTTCCTTGAGCCATGGACATGTTCTTAGATCTCCCCTCTCCTTCAGATTTAAGAAGTGACCAATGATGCCTCAAATGTCTCCTGCCAAAGCTCATGCGATCTTTCGTCAGGCATTAACAGGCAGGCTCTATCTAGTTTCATTCCTCAGTTGTGTTATTAGCGTAGGCTGGGCAATACAGTGGGAGGTTGGTACCCACTCTGGGACAGCAAAAGCCCACTTGGAACTAAGGAGGAGTAGGAGCAGGTCAGGAAGTGGGAAACCGCCTACCTTGAACACTTCTTCCCTCTGTTTTCCGTTGTGACCAATCAAAATTTCTACCAGGCACTGGCTGTGCTTGTCAGCCCACTTATTTACTACTGGGACTACTGCGGTGTGCCACACCTTGAGTTTACAAAAGCCCATCTTCAGGAAGTGTTTCTGTTATTGGCCTTTTCCTGATTTAGGCTTCCCATGGCATATTAGCATGCTTGAGAACTGAAAAGGGGCTAGAAAGATTTACACTGCCTCATCAGAGCTATAGGAAGAATGATGAGGGAATGGAACAAAGCCAAGAAGCAGGCTTCAAACGCATCAGTTTACTGTGTGGAAGACGCCCATGTCTGCCTAGTACCTTTCAAACATGCACAATACAGCAGATCCAAGGCTCCTATCTACCTGGGGCACTTCTGCAGGCAGGAATGTCTGTATCAGAATCTGTATTGATCAAGCAGTCTGCTGTGCACTCTAAAAACATCAGCATCCTCCTTAAGCGGTGTGATTAGAACAGCGGGTAGAAATATTAGAGAATGTAATCAGAGCTGCATATGACAGATGTTGTGTATGTATGCTCCATACTTTTGCTTTTCTTCAGGACCTTCAAAGAATAATTTAGCTGTTCAATGGGGGAGGGGTGGTGTCCTGGAAAAGATACGCTGGATATGACGACGAGCATTGTGGCCCTGGGAAGTAGTTTACAGAGGGAAACAGTAATGGCAGCAACAAAGATAAAGGCCTACATTATAGCGCCAGCAGGATTCACATCTTTCCACACATAAGTGTTACTTGGTCGGAAGTGCAAATCATACACTGTTATTTACAGATGTTGTTGGTTTTGCCTTACCTGAACTTCTCCCCAAAACCCAGGCATTTGCAAAGACATAGCTATCCTGGCCCATGGAGAGAGAGCTGAATAATATGTACACTAGTGTTCAGGTTCAACAGGTAACTTGCCTTGCTTTCTTTCTCCTATTTACCCGTATGAAATTGAATCTAGTTAAAATTATTTACATGCATGCATTGGTAGTATCTTACCATGATTGCACATATCAAACCAGGTATTACCACTGTTACCCAAGGCCCAAGTTTTGCTATGGTGTGCACTATCATGCCCTGCCATAGAGCATGAATTACCACCATAATGCAGAAGTCCGCACTATAGTAGGTGTGGATGCCATGGACAGTGTTAGACTTGGCATCCTTGGCATGGTCTCCCCTAACTTTGTGCCTCTGTTTCCCAGGTTGTTGATGTATGCTGGACTCTGTTTTTGCTGTTTTTGTCACTCTGGGCACTTTAACACTGCTATCCAGTGTGTTCTGCTTTCCTGCTCTTATCTCATAACCGAGTTTAGAGAACCTCTCTGGAATGCACTTCTGAGTTTAAAGAAGACATTTATTGTTATTATTACTTCACTACGAGGTTCCTGAGAGACAAAATTAGTAGGTTGGAAGCACACGTTCAAAAGTAGTCGCAGCAATGAAAGCAAAATATATCAAAGTACTTCTCAGTTGCAATGTACACAGCAAATACATGTGATTATATTATAGCATAACTTCAAAGCAAAGCATAAAAGTCAAAATTGCATCACCGTAGGGCCTATTACTGCTTCATCTTTCTGGGGTCTGCAAGTTGATGACTCCGGTCACCTGCGAGAAAGAGATTTTCTACCCAAACGGGAGACAGGCAACTGACGTCTCCGTTCCTGTCTGAAGTCAAGCAGATTCAATCTAACTCTGCTGTAGTCCAGAGTCATCCTTAAAGGCAAACTCAGTGTGAGAACCGAAGAAACTTGGAGAGTGGTCAATTCTCCGCGCCTCACTCGTTCTCAGACTGGATTGAGAGGTAAACACAAAATCTACGTGCTCTTATCAGCTAAGGTCTGGTGTGAAAAACACAGCTTGGTCTACCATGTGGAAAAACACAGCTTGGAAAAACACAGCTCATCTGCAATGTCTCAACTGCAATGTCCAACCCCACGTTAAAGCCAATAGGCAGCTAACCTAAATACCAAATGTAATGTCTAATGCCATGTCAAAGCCAATAGGCAGCTAAACTGAATACAGAATGTAATGGCTAATGCCATGTCAAAGCCAATAGGCAGCTAACCCAAATACCAAATGTAATGTCTAACTCCATGTTAAAGCCAATAGGCAGCTAAACTGAACACAACATGTAATGTGCTACTGATGAACATTGAGCAACTAATATGCGCAATTGTGAAACACAGTCATTGGTTAAACACAATTAATAGCATCACACAGTGCTAGAGGTCAAGTGCTCCTATGTAAAATGTATGTGTAGTTGGCTTTCCCTGATTCGCATATTTGATTTACTAATTTGTCCCTAGTACAGTACACTAGAGGTGCCCAGGGCCTGTAAATCAAATGCTACTATTGGGCCTGCAGCACTGGTTGTGCCCCCCACATTAGTAGCCCTGTAATCATGTCTCAGACCTGCCACTGCAGTGTCTGTGAGTGCAGTTTTAAACTGCCAATTCGACTTGGCAAGTGTACTCACTTGCCAGGCATAAACCTTTCCTTTTTTTTTTTCTTTTACATGTAAGGCACCCCTAAGGTAAGCCCTAGGTAGCCCCATGGGCAGGGTGCAATGTATGTAAAGGGTGGGACATGTACTTATGTGTTTTACATGTCCTAACAGTGACATACTGCCAAATTCAGTTTTCACTATTGCAAGGCCTATCTCTTTCATAGGTTAACATGAGGACTGCCTTTAAATGTTATTAAAGTTGATATTCCCTTAGGGAACAGATAGAAATATGGAGTTTAGGGTCTCTGAATTCACAATTGAAAAATACATCTTTTAGTGAAGTTGGTTTTTAGTGTGTTTGAAAATGCCACTTTTAGAAAGTATGCATTTTCTTGCTTAAACCATTCTGTGACTGCCTGTTTGTGGATTCCCTGTCAGGGTCAGTTTGACAGATTGGCTGTTTGCACCTCTCTCTAGACAGTGACAAAAAGGGAGCTGGGGTGTAGCCTGCATATCCTGATGAGCCATCTGTGCTAGGAGGGAGGGGAGGAGTGGTCACTTACACCCGAAAGGGCTTTGCCTGCCCTCACACAATGCAGTCTCCGACCCCCTAGTGCGTGTCTGGGGCCTGGCCTGGGCAAGGCAGGATCTTACAAACAAGAGAGACTTTCCTTTGAATTAGGCCCATGTCAAAGGCAGAAAGGGGTATAAGAAGAGCCCCCAAAACCCCTGAAAATTAGATCACTTCTGGAGTCAAGAGGAGCCTCTGCCAAGGAGAAGAGTTGAAGAACTGAGGAAAAGTGCTGCCCTGCCTGTGCTTTGTGGAGTTATCCTGCAGTTGCTGCTTCTGCCTGGGAAAGGGGACAAAGACTGGACTTTGTGTTATATTTTTGCTTGAGAAGAATCTCCAAGGGCTTGGACTGAGCTTGCCCCCTGTTCTGAAGTCTCAGGGCCATCAAAGATTTCCCCCACTAGCACCTGGACTCTCTGCCGAGACTCCTTCCCTGACAGGTGTTGCCCTATTCAGTCCCTAGGCCCTTGAAAGGAGAAGCTGGTGAAAATCCAAGAAAACTGACTTCGGACGACGCTGGACCGATGCCGCCGCCGAATCCGGTGATGCCGCCTGCAACCGACTCCATTGTCCTCGCTGGAGTGCGACAACCCTCGCAGGCCCAACACCGTTGCAGCCCGCCGAAGTCCGCGACTCCATGGAAGTCGCTGCACTACGTTGTGACCGTCGGATATCGACTATGTCTGAAGTGCGCAGATTCAGTGCTTCGCACAGACGCCGCCTCACCTCCACCGCTCCACAGCAAGGACCTGACGACTCTTCGTGACTCCTCAGCTCCTTCGTCCCGCAGCACCTGAGCCGACGCCACCTCGGATCCAGAAAGGCCGCGATCCCCGACTTCGTGCACCGGCTTGTTTTCACACTTTACTAAGGTACTGTACCTGGGGGTCTGTGTGACTTCGTGCCCGGCGCCGTTGGCGTCGGATTGTGGGGAACGACTCCATCATGACACTGTGTTAACACCTCATCGAAGCATTTTGTGTTTCTAAGCGCTATTTTTAAGTTTAATCTTTAAAAATTCATAACTTGACTTGTGTATGTCGAATTTTTGTCGCTTTGGTCTTGTTGTATTTAGATAAATATTGGTTATTTTTCTAAACCTGTGTTAAGTCATTTTGTGGTGTTTTTACTATATTACTGTTTGTGTTGGTACAAATACTTTTCACCTTGCCCCTGAAGTTAAGCCTACCTGCTCGTGCCATGCTACCAAGAGGGTGAGCAGGGGTTAAATGAGTGTGATTCTCCTTTACTCTGGCTAGAGTGAGGGTCCTTGCTTGGTAGGGGGTAACCTGACTGCCAACCAAAGACCCCATTTCTAACAGACAGCATGATATGTCAAGATTTGTCACTGCTGTGCAATAGATGTCCACAATGTAACAAGAATTACCATGATACTTAAAGAACCATTTCTGTGCTGTGGATGCACACACCGTGCCAGGAATTGCCACTGTTGTGCCACAAGAGCATTTTACCAGGTGTAGGAACTGTAGATCATATAGTTTCAAATCACTTTATTGAAATTTCATAGAGAAATATAAGAACCACAATTATACATGTATGACAACACAGGTTAAACCAGAAGGGAAGATGAACACCGCTGTTGAGACTCCCAACATAGCTTATAGAAATGGTGAACATCAGATATGAGTATGAATTGGTTAATCATACCATAGATGCCGTCAAGTTGCCACAAATTGAGTCCGTTGTCCTTTCCTGTAGGTCACTTTAGTCTGCGTTTATGCCGATTTAACATTTTTACCAGGCAGGCAGGGATTCACTTAGAAATAAATTTTGGGAACTCTTGGTTTTGCATGAGGGGTTTAGTACCTCTGTGGGTGGCATGTTATTCAGATTTTACATTCCTCACACCAGCTTTTTTTATGATGCTAGTTTAGTCATCTAATTATACCACAGAATTTGTCACAGTGCAGACATCTTGCAGAGGGAACTGAATGCTGATTCTTTTTTCTAGAAGATGGAAAAGTGTCATATATAGACACGCCTCTGGCCTCTTTTTGTTTGGCACTGTGGATAGGTGCATTAGGGTAATGCTCTTAGGCATCTCCAACTTAATCTCTGTGATTACGTGTAAGATTCCAAGAAATATAAATTAATGAGGCTTAACCAGTCAGTTTATGCTGGACGTTGGCATCATTCTGACTGATGAAAGGTTTAGTCCTTGCTGTTCAGTATCACAAGACATCTCATGCAAGTCTTCTTTTGTGGATGCTTATTAAAATGTAAAATGCATCCCACCACAGATGTACCCATGCTGTTCATTGTGATTTCTTGTGAACAGCTGGCAAAATTTACTATTGTCAATTTTGCCAGTTTTAGAGTGGTATGGCTTCTTTCTGTTGATTGACTGAGATAACGTCATTATTCGCCAAGCATACAGTTACTTCTTAAGCATGTGAAAGAACAAGTCTATGGTTCATTTGATCACTTTATCTAAGATGACTTTTATTTACAAGTGTCTAGAGTGGAATTTCCTGTTTAATTCTTGTATTTCAGACTCCTTCTTACCCTTTAAGATGGTGTCTTCTACACGACCTTAAAGCCAGTACTCCGGTGCTCTTTAAATCCGTTTGCAGGAACAGTCTGATCATAAGCTGGCTTGCACTTGCCCCTTGTTACGGGTTTCTTTTACAGATTGTCATGATATCTATTGCTATGCCTTGCCATTTTAATTTGTATTTTCCATATGCATATTGTACAACTTTGCATATACATTTGTACTACAAAGAGTAAAATTCATATATTTTCAAAGAAAGAAGAGCAATTTGACTGATCCTTCAATGTATGATGTAAAAATTCAGAACAGAAGAGCCGAAGAACGCAAAAAAACTGCACTTACGGAATTAAAGGAGAAACAAGCTTTTCTTGAGCAACGGAAAAGGTACAGTAATATAGTTCTACTTTACTTTTATAATTACTTTATATTTTGCACGCTAATATCTGCCTATTGTGATTTATTTTTTTTATTGAACATCATAAAACCATAATGTAAATACATTGTTGATGGTATAATATGGTGGAATATTAAATGGCTGCCAGTATCTGGAACACCTTCTTTAACTTGTCATACCTATGCTTGATTTTTCATTTATTTTACCTGTTCCAATTTTAGGTTGTGTGTAATGAATGTTGCTTGCAACATTGCCAAACCCTTAAGCGATATAATAACAGCAAGGGATTCTGAAATTTCCTAGTTAACTTTGGCTAAGTGAGAAAGAAATGCAGTTATGCTTTAGCTGTGAAGACTGCCTGTGCATATTCTGATTTCGAATAACTGTTTTCAAAGGTTTGGGTTCCTGGCAGGGCGTGTCTATTAAAACTGAATTGTTTTGTTTTAGCTTTTCATTCTCCCATATGGGGTTAGTGTTTCCTGAACCCTACAAGTACGTGTGTTGTCTCTTAGGGCTGTAATGCATTTGTGATTTTAAAAAGTCTGTTGTAAACCATCGCAATTTTGTTGTTTCCATGTTTGTTTGGTCTGGGCCTCTACAGGAATGTATTTGGAAGTGCAAGTATGTCTTATGTGGCTCCATGACATTCCATTTTTGTCATGGGTATGGTACTTCTTTCCCAGGCAGCAATTCTAAAGCTATGCCTGGGCACCGGAAAGAGTAAAACTTCAGTTTGGAAGATTATTTTCTGCAAATGCAAGAGGTATCCCAGCGGGCGTTTAGTCATTATGTTAACTCAAGTTAGAAAAATCAGAAGTTAATAATGGAATGGATATGACCAGTAGATCAGTGATTTACAAGAATGCTTTATAATACCTCTTAATAATTTAATAATGTTAGATATGGTGAAAAGTAAATGTGTTCAAATTCAGAATTATTATTCTTGCTTTCAATCATTTCCAGTTTACTGTAGGAACGTAACTTCTTTATGCCTCTGAAAATGTGCATTTCGGGAGGTTTGTACTTTGTCTTGTGGTTTCTTGTAGGGGGGCATTTGAAGCTTACTGTGATTTGTTCTTTCATTTTCTTATCTTCAGGACTGTCTTTTTATGTTCATCAAAACTGAAAGGCCGATTTGGAAGAGTCCTCATCTTTGTATTGTCCTACCAATAATTTTTTCAGATAAAAAGTCATTTGTTTGGCATTATGGGGGTCATTCTGACCCCCGCGGGCCGGAAGCCGGAACCGCCAGAAGACCGTACCGCGGTCAAAAGACCGCCCGCCTGCCCAGCGGGAAAGCACCAGCAACGAGGAAGCCGGCTCCGGAGTTGCTGGCAGTTGCACCCGTCGCGATTTTCAGTGTCTGCCAAGCAGACACTGAAAATCTTAATGGGGCCCTGTTAGGGGGCCCCTGCAGTGCCCATGCCAGTGGCATGGGCACTGCAGGGGCTCCCAGGGGCCCCACAACACCCGTTCCCGCCATCCTGTTTCTGGCGGTGAAAACCGCCAGAAACAGGATGGCGGGAAGGGGGTTGGAATCCCCATGGCGACGCTGCTTGCAGCGCCGCCGTGGAGGATTCCCTGGGGCCGCGGGAAACCGCCGGTTTCCCTTTTCTGACCGCGGCTGTACCGCCGCGGTCAGAATGGCCCCAGAAGCACCGCCAGCCTGTTGGCGGTGCTTCCGCGGTCGTTGGCCCTGGCGGTCCATGACCGCCAGGGTCAGAATGACCCCCTATGTTCTTTGGTAGTAATTTGAGCAGATATATCCATTTGAAGAGAAAGCTTCACAAAATAAATGGCTGAATGGCTGTATTTTTAATGTTTTTTATTCTTTGAGATAAATAGTCCAAGTTTCAGGCCATGGGGAAGGCAGTCAACAACTGTGATGTTCTTGGTAAAAACTGAGGAAGGAGCCTGTATCGGCAAAGTCCCTCTATACCGTGCATTTGCAGTATTTTAATTTGCTGCATGCATTGACATATTTCTGAGGTAAGAATGTGTGCTAGTCCTGCATTCCTCAATTAAAAGCTGTGGCACTATTGGTCAAAATAAGTGTAATTTAATGGCCCATTATTTACACCACCACCACTGTCAGAAATGGGGTCTTTGGTTGGCAATCAGTTTACCCCCTGTCCAAGCAAGGACCCTCACTCTAGTCAGGGTAAAAGAGAATCACCCTCAGCTAACCCCTGCTTACCCCCTTGGTAACTTGGCATGAGCAGTAGGCTTAACTTCAGAGTGCTAGCTGTAAAGTATTTGTACCAGCACACACAGTAACTTAATGAAAATACTACAAAATGACACAACACAGGTTTAGAAAATGACCAAAACGACAAAAATCCACAAAACACAAGTCAAGTTATTAATTAAAAAACAAAAAGAGCCTTCATGTAGTTTTAAACACACACTAGCACTGTTAGCGTGAAAATGTACCTTGGGTGCATCAAAAATAACCCTGCACGGGCGCAGGTGCGTCAAAAAGGGCTTGCGATGCGTCGATTTCACTCACTCACGAGACCTTGCGTCGGTTCTCCTTTCGTTGGTTCGGGGCATGTTGTTTCTTCTCTCCGCAGGAGAGCGTGCGTCGATCCGGTTAGCACTCTTAGGTCCTGGCAGGCCTTGTGTTGTTTTTACACGCCCAGCGGTGCTTGCGACGTAAATCCAGCCGCACGATGATCCATAAACCAGGCAGCATGGGTTGCGAGCTCCCAGCCTCCGTCAGCGATGCTGCGATTCATTTCTTCAGCTCCGTGCGTTGATTCTTCGGTCACGTTGCAGGCAAACGTCGATTTTCAGCTGCAGATCGGAGTCGTCTCGATCTTTTCCCCTCACGGCATTCTGTGCGTGGATTTCTTCCTCTTAGCCAGCTTCTCCTTTCAGGGTCCGAGGAACTGGATAGGCACCACAGGGCAAAGTAGGAGTCTCTCCAGAGACTCCAGGTGCTGGCAGAGAGAAGTCTTTGCTGTACCTGAGATTTCAAACAACAGGAGGCAAGCTCTAAATCAAGCCCTTGGAGATCTTCACAAGAAGGAAGGCAACACAAAGTCCAGTCTTTGTTCTCTTACTCTGGCAGAAGCAGCAACTGCAGGATAGCTCCACAAAGCACAGTCACAGGCAGGGCAGCTCTTCTTCCTCAGCTCTTCTCCAGGCAGAGGTTCCTCTTGGTTTCCAGAAGTGTTCTAAAGTCTGTGGTTTTGGGTACCCTTCTTATACCCAATTTCTCCTTTGAAGTAGGCCTACTTCAAAGCAAAGTCTGTCTTGAATGTGAAAACCTGCTTTGCCCAGGCCAGGCCCCAGACACTCACCAGGGGGTTTGAGACTGCATTGTGTGAGAGCAGGCACAGCCCTTTCAGGTGTGAGTGACCACTCCTCCCCTCCCTCCTAGCACAGATGGCTCATCGGGAAATGCAGACTACACCCCAGCTCCCTTTGTGTCACTGTCTAGTGTGAGGTGCAACCGGCCCAACTGTCAAACTCACCCAGACAGGGAATCTAGAAACAGGCAGAGCCACAGAAATGGTATATGCAAGAAAATGCTCACTTTCTAAAAGTGGCATTTTCAAACACACAATCTTAAAATCAACTTAACTAAAATATGTATTTTTAAATTGTGAGCTCAGAGACCCCAAACTCCACATGTCCGTCCGCTCCCAAAGGGAATCTACACTTTAATGATATTTAAAGGTAGTCCCTATGTTAACCTATGAGAGGGATGGGCCTTGCAACAGTGAAAAACGAATTTCGCAATATTTCATTGTTAGGGCATATAAAACACATTACTATATGTCCTACCTTAACCATACACTGCACCCTTCCCTTGGGGCTACCAAGGGCCTACCTTAGGGGTGCCTTACATGTAAGAAAAGGGAAGGTTTAGGCCTGACAAGTGGGTGCACTTGTCAAGTCGAATTTACAGTTAAAACTGCACAGACAGACACTGCAGTGGCAGGTCTGAGACATGATCACAGAGCTACTTATGTGGGTGGCACAACCGGTGCTGCAGGCCCACTAGTAGCATTTGATTTACAGGCCCTGGGCACCTCTAGTGCACTGTATTAGGGACTTACTAATACATCAAATGTGCCAATCATGGATAAGCCAATT
Organism: Pleurodeles waltl; assembly: GCF_031143425.1. Taxonomy (NCBI): domain Eukaryota; kingdom Metazoa; phylum Chordata; class Amphibia; order Caudata; family Salamandridae; genus Pleurodeles; species Pleurodeles waltl. The sequence continues at coordinate 937,934,847 of NC_090445.1, forward strand.
ACATACACATTTTGAATAGGAGCACTTGCACTTTAGCACTGGTTAGCAGTGGTAAAGTGCCCAGAGTAACAAAGATAGCAAAATCAGAGTCCAGCACACATCAACAACCTGGGAAACAGAGGCAAAAGGTTAAGGGAGACCACGCCAAGGATGAAAAGTCTAACACGTGTCCCCCCCCCCCCCAGCTGAAAGTGGGGAGCAACTGCCCAACCTCATGGGAGTTCTCATCACTAAGGCGGAAGAACCAGGACAGACCATCAGCATTGCCGTGCTCTGTACCAGAATGGTGTTCAACCGTAAATTCCATCCCCTGTAGGGAAATGGACCACCTCAGCAGTTTTGGATTCTCACCCCTCATCTGCAATAACCATCTGAGGGGACTGTAGTCGGTCTGAACTCGGAAGTGAGTCCCAAACAAGTACGGTCTTAGCTTCTTCAGCGCCCAGACCACAGCAAACGCTTCACGTTCTATGGCACTCCACCTACGTTCCCTAAGAAGTAACCTCCACCTAATGAAGGCTACAGGTTGATCTAGGCCCTCTTTATTAAGCTGTGAGAGTACTGCTCCAATACCATGCTCTGAGGCGTCTGTTTGCACAGAAAACTCATTGGAGTAGTCGGGTGCCTTCAGCACAGGTGCTGTGCACGTAGCAGCCTTCAGGGCATCAAAAGCGTTTTGGCAAGCCTCTGTCCAGATCACTTTCCTGGGTTGCTTCTTCGAAGTCAACTCAGTCAAGGGGGTGACAATGGTACCATAACCCTTGACAAACCTCCTGTAGTATCATGTGAGACCTAAAAAGGCTATCACTTCAGTCTGGGTCTTGGGAGGCTCCCAAGCCAGAATTGTGTCAATCTTAGGCTGTAGGGGTGCCTTCTGGCCACTCCCCACCTGGTGTCCTAAGTACACCGCAGAACCCTGCCCTATTTGGCACTTACTCACCCTTATAGTGAGGCCTGGCTTCTGCAGTGCCTCTAACACTCTCCAGAGGTGTTGCAGGAGTTCCTCCCATGTGGAACTAACCACCGCAATGTCATCCAGGTAGGCGGCACCGAACTCATCCAGCCCAGCCAACACCTGGTTGACCAACCTCTGAAAGGTGGTAGGGGCATTCTTCATCCCAAATGGCATGATTTTAAGTTGAAAGTGGCCATCTGGGGTAGAGAATGCTGACTTCTGCTTGGCCCCCTCATTTAAGGTAATCTGCCAGTACCCAGATGTTAAGTCAAACGTACTGAGGTACTTGGCAGCTCCTAACCGGTCAATGAGCTCATCAGCTCGGGGATGGGGTGTGCGTCAGTCTTGCTGACTGCATTGAGTCCCCAATAGTCCACGCAGAACCGGAGTTCTGGAGTGGCACCAGGTGCAGCAGCCTTTGGGACCAATACCACTGGGCTAGCCCAAGGACTGCTGGAGTGCTCAATAACCCCTAGGGTAAGGATTTAGGATACTTCATCCTTAATGCATGCCCACACCCTCTCAGTCACCCTGTAAACATTGTGTTTAATAGGTGTACTGTCTCCAGTGTCCACATCATGTGTGCAGAAGTGTGTGACTCCTGGGATCAGGGAAAACAGTGAGGCAAACTGTCCCAACACGCGGCAACAGTCACCCTGCTGCTCCTCAGTCAGGGAGGAGGAGAGGATCACTCCCTCTACTGACCCATCTTTTTCTCCTGCAAACAGGCGGTCAGAAAGAGGCTCACTCTCATCCTCCACCCCATCATCTGTCGCAAGGAGCATGAACAGTTCAGTTCGCACAAAGTGAGGTTTGAGGCTGTTGACATGCAGGACCCTTAAGGGGTTCCTTGGAAACTGCAAGTCCACCAGGTAGGTGACTTCACTCTTGTGCTCCACCACCTCAAATGGCCCAGTTCACTTATCCTAGAGCACCCTAGGCTCCACTGGCGCCATCACCCACACTTTCTGACCAGGTGGCAACTCGACCAGAGTGGCATTCCGGTCGTACCACTGTTTCATATCCTCCTTGCTTGCTTCTAGGTTCTCCTCTGCGAGACTCCTGAAGCGTGCAGTCTGGTTTCTCAAAGCCAGCATGTAGCTAAATACATCCTGGGGGGGTTACTAGGAGCTTTTTCCAAAGCCTCCTTCATCTGAGTCAAAGGTCGCCTCACAGGGTGGCCATAGATGAGCTCAAAGGGACTAAACCCAAGTCCCTTTTGAGGCACCTCCCTGTAAGCGAACAGAAGGCATGGCAAGAGGACGTCCCACTTGCGCCTCACGGGCTCTTACAGGCCCTGAATCATGCCTTTCAAGGTGCGGTTGAATCTCTCAACCAAACCATTACTTTGGGGGTGATAAGGTGTGATGAACTTGTAGGTCACCCCACACACTTTCCACAGAGACTTCATATACGTGGATATGAAGTTGGTACCGCTATCAGATACCACTTCCTTGGGGAACCCCATGTGGGTAAAACCCCCCCATCACTGCACGACCCACCACAGGGGAAGTGACTGACCTCAGAGGAATGGCTTCTGGGTACCGGATGGCATGGTCCACCAAGACCAGGATGAACCTGTTGCCCGAGGCTGTCTTGCGGTCCAGAGACCCCACAATGTCAATACCTACCCTCTCAAAGGGAGTACTAACCTCAGGTAAAGGTTGGAGGGGAGCCTTACATTTCCCCCTACTCTTGCCCCTTGCCTGGCAAGTCTGACAGGACCTGCAATGTGCATCTGAGTGCCTGCGCATTAGGGGTCAGTAAAAGTGGGAGACAAGCCTCTCAAAGGTCTTGTCCTGCCCCAAATGTCCAGCTAAAGGCACATCATTTGCCAACCCCAGTAGGAAGGCTCTGAAGCACTGGGGTACCACCAGCACATGGGCTGACCCAGGCTCAGGAACCTTAGGCTCGCAATACAGGAGGTCATCCTCCCGATAAATCAGGTGTGATCCTAGCTCCTTGCCAGCCGCCGGGTCTGCAGCCTGCTGCCGCAAACCCTCCAGAGTAGGGCATGTCTTCTGTGCTGCACAGAATGCTTCCCTGGTGGGCCCCCCTTCCTGCTGCCACTGCAACAGCTCAGGGACCTCCCCCAGTTCAGCCACCTGTTCCCCTGTAGGCTCCGGGGCGTCACCCTCAGGCTCCGACTCCTCCCGGACCGTGGGAACTTCTGGGGCCGGTTTCCCACGCCCCCTGCCCTTCCTTTTTTGGCAGTCCCCTGGGCCAATGTTTCAGGCTCCAGGGGCTCTTGACTACCCTGACGAGCTGCCATTGACCGGGGGGATAGGCACACCCACCCAGGCAGACCCAACATCTCCAAGTGAGACCTGTGTCCACCTCCTTCCAAGGGGAATCCTCCAGGTCATTGCCTAGCAAACAATCAACAGGCATGGTTTGACTCACAGCTACCTTCAAAGAACCTGAGACTCCCCCCCCCCCCTTTTCAAAGGGAACCTGCGCCACTCTGCACAGGCGCTTTGAGTTGTCCACTGCAACTACTTGGTGAAGTACCCGGGGATCAATCTGCTCTTCAGACACCAGTGGAATCCTCACTGTAGTCACACTGGCTCCTGTGTCTCTCGCAGCCTCTATCCTCTGTCCATTGATGGTCACCCACTGCCTGTACTTCCTAGTGTTCTCAGGCACGAGGGTTCTCTGGACCATCTCACTGTCCCCTAGTGAGACAAGGGTCATCTCAGCTGGCTTCCACCCACCTGGAGCCAACTCCTTCCCAAGCGCTACACTGCCCAAACCCTGGGACAGCGCATCAGTGGGTGCCAGTGTACTTTTGGGGCATTTGGGGTCCCCCCTCACATGACCCACCTGGTCACATGCATAGCATTTACGTGGGGGACCACATGCCACTGGCTTCCCTTTGGAGAACCATGGCTTCTTCTCACTGGGGGGTTGGGAATCCTTACCCTGGGAATCAGTTTGGGGCCCTTTAGAGAACTCCCCCTATTTTCCCTTATCCCCCCTTTCTTCTGAGAGGAACCCTGCCCACCCTTGGCGTGGTCTCCCCCATACCACTTTTGGACCCTGGTGCTCTCCCAGCAGTCGGCTTCCTGTGCAAGCTTCCTGGGGTCAGTCAGCTTGCTGTCAATCAGGTGTGCTGGCGCAGCTCTGGAAAACATAAACTGTACAAGTGCTCCCAAGCAATCAGATTGTAACGCCCCTCATACGCAGTTACCTTACTGCCCTTTACCCAACTATCCAGTGACCTGCAATAAGAATCAACACATTCCAACCATGTTTGGGATTCCTTCTTCTTGTAGGATCTAAACTTATCCTTGTACTGCTCAGGGGTGAGACCATACATTGTGAGTAGGGCATCCTTCATGCTAGAGTAGATGAGATTCTGAGTATCCCCTAGGGCTGTCAGTGTATCCCTCCCCTCTACCTCAAAGGGCTTCCGCAGACCCGCCCCCCAATGAGCTTCAGGGACCAGACTCATATGGAGAGCAGACTCATACCCCTTAAACCACAAGTATATGCCGTCCTACCTTTTGTAATCCTCCACAAGATCTTTAGGAATGTGTACCCTCCTTTCAGTCTGCACTGTGATGTGGCTCCCACCATCCCTACTAGACTGGCTCCTCTGATCCAGGTCCCTCAAGCTGAGCTCATGAGCCAACAACAACTTTTTCTCTTCAATGGCCATCCTCATTTTCTCCAATTCCCTCTGGTGCTCCCTCTCTGCCTGTCTGTCCTGCAATTCTTCAGGGATCAGACCCTTATATGAGACACTGCTACCTGCTCTGGAGACTATCTCCCTGGACATAACAGGCCCACCCACAATACCATTGTGTATGGACTGCCCTTCCTCCTCCTCCTCATCCTCTGTGTGTCCTTCAGTGCTCTTTGCTGTCACCCAGGCCCTCAGCGCCTTTTGCAGCACCTCCTTCTTGGATGAGCTCTTAATGGGACAGTCAAAACTTTTACAGAACTGCTTTAACTGAGCCTTCGTATAGCTTTCCAATTTCTCCAGGTCAAAAGCAGCTCCAACTGATGCATCTTCAGATTGGGACATGATGAAAAGTCAACAAAATTGCAAAGTTCCAAAAAGCAGAAAACAAGTCCCCAAATGAAGTTCAGAAGTCAATCCAAGATTACCACAAAAACGGATGTAGGGAAAAATCCAAGCAAAAGAGAAAAATCAAAAATCACAAGACAAGCAGTATGTGGCCACGTAGTGGTCTGCACTCAGAACAGTAGTGTACACTTAATCACTGTATGTCAAGTACAAATACAAGTCCAATCCCACCACTGCCACCAATTTTAGAAATGGGGTCTTTGGTTGGCAGTCAGGTTATCCCCTGTCCAAGCAAGGACCCTCACTCTAGTCAGGGTAAAAGAGAATCACCCACAGCTAACCCCTGCTTACCCCCTTGGTAGCTTGGCAGAGTAGTAGGCTTAACTTCTGAGTGCTTGGTGTAATATATTTGTACCAACACACACAATAACTTAATGAAAACACTACAAAATGACACAACACAGGTTTACAAAAATTGAAAATATTTATCTAAACAAAACAAGACAAAAATCCACAATACACAAGTCAAGTTATCAATTAAAAAGTAAAAAGAGTCTTCATGTAGTTTTAAACACACACTAACACTGTTAGCGTGAAAATTTACCTTGGGTGCGTCAAAAATAACCCCGCACGGGCGAGTGAGCGTCACAAAGGGCCTGCGATGCGTCGATTTCACTCACGAGCGAGACCTTGCGTTGTTTCTCCTTTCGTCGGGTCGGGCGCTTCGTTTCTTCTCTCCGCAGGAGAGCGATGCGTCAATCCGGTCAGCACACTCGGGTCCGGGCAGGCCTTGCGTTGTTTTTACACGCCCAGTGGTGCTTGCTTCGGAAATTCAGCTGCACGATGATCTGAAAACCAGGCAGTGCAGGTTGCGATTTCCCAGCCTCTGTCAGCGATGCTGCGTGTCGTTTCTCCATGTCCGTGCGTCGATTTGTCGGTCACGTTGCAGGCGAGCATCGATTTTCAGCTGCAAAGCCGGCGACGCGTCGATTTTGCAGCCGCAGATCAGAGTTGCGTTGATCATTTCCCCACACAGCGTTCTGTGCGTGGATTTCTTCCTCTTAGGCTGTCAGCTTCTCCTTTCAGGGTCCCAGGAACTGGATGTGCACCACAGGGCTGGGTAGGAGTCTCTCCAGAGACTCCAGGTGCTGGCAGAGAGAGGTCTTTGCTGTCCCTGAGACTTCAAACAACAGGAGGATCAAGCTCTAATTCAAGCCCTTGGAGATCTTCACAAGAAGGAAGGCAACACAAAGTCCAGTCTTTGCTCTCTTACTCTGGCAGAAGCAGCAATTGCAGGATAGCTCCACAAAGCACAGGCAGGGAAGCTCTTCTTCCTCAGCTCTTCTCCAGGCAGAGGTTCCTCTTGGTTTCCAGAAGTGTTCAAAAGTCTGTGGTTTTGGGTGTCCTTCTTATACCCAATTTCTGCTTTGAAGTTGGCCTACTTCAAAGCAAAGTCTCTCTTGAATGTGAAATCCTGCTTTGCCTAGGCCAGGCCCCAGACATTCACCAGGGTGTTGGAGACTGCATTGTGTGAGGGCAGGCACAGCCCTTTCATGTGTGCGTGACCACTCCTCCCCTCCCTCCTACCACAGATGGCTCATCAGGAAATGCAGACTACACCCCAGCTTCCTTTGTGTCACTGTCTAGTGTGAGGTGCAACCAGCCCAACTGTCAAACTGACCCAGACAGGGAATCCACAAACAGGCAGAGCCACAGAAATGGTATATGCAAGAAAATGCTCACTTTCTAAAAGTGGCATTTTCAAATACACAATCTTAAAATCAACTTTACTAAAAGATGCATTTTTAAATTGTGAGCTCAGAGACCCCAAACTCCACATGTCCATCCGCTCCCAAAGGGAATCTACACTTGAATCATATTTAAAGGTAGCCCCTATGTTAACCTATGAGAGGGACAGGCCTTGCAACAGTGAAAAACGAATTTAGCAATATTTCACTGTTAGGACATATCACACACATGACTATATGTCCTACCTTAACCATACACTTCACCCTGCCCTTGGGGCAACCTAGGGCATACCTTAGGGGTGCCTTACATGTAAGAAAAGGGAAGGTTTAGGCCTGGCAAGTGGGTGCACTTGCCAAGTGAATTTACAGTTAAAAACTGCACACACAGACACTGCAGTGGCAGGTCTGAGACATGATCACAGAGCTACTTATGTGTGTGGCAAAATCAGTGCTGCAGACCCACTAGTAGCATTTGATTTACAGGCCCTGGGCACCTCTAGTGCACTGTACTAGGGACTTACTAATAAATCAAATATGCCAATCATGGATAAGCCAATTACATACACATTTTGTATAGGAGCAATTGCACTTTAGCACTGGTTAGCAGTGGGAAAGTGCCCAGACTAACAAAGACAGCAAAATCAGAGTCCAGCACACATCAACAACCTGGGGAACAGAGGCAAAAAGTTAAGAGAGACCACGCCAATGATGAAAAGCTAACAGCCACCATTTAGCTAGCTATAGTCTTGGATTCAATAGGGTGCCGGGTGACTCAATAGTATGGGGGAAGGGCACACACCTGGCTAGGATGTAGACGTAATATTCAATGAGAAGTAATACAAACCAATACCTAAACACTCTTGCATGAACTGCCTTGGAGCTACTCCATTTTTCCTGTCTACTGTTTTGGCCCTTGTAGGGTAAACTATCTGCTTTAAATACAACATTTGTTGAAGGAGCACTCCAAGCAAGCTCAAGGTGATAGCAATGGGCAAATGTTTACACAAAGTACAATCATTTGGGCATCCGGAATGCAATGATAATTATTTTGATCATGTTCTCAGATGGTTGACTACACCATTTTAGGATTAGTGCAACTTCGTATTTAAAAGTAATTATGTTCTGTAGAATGCATTTATCAGCTGTATTCAGCTTTTTTGTAATATAACTGTATTGTCTTGTTTTGGTAAGATCTACCTTACTTTAAAAAATCCTAGAAATGCCCTAAAAAGTACTAATGTTAAAGAGATATTTTAGTTACGTGTTGAATTAACACAAAATCTTTTTTCTGAAAAACAAAAAACAAAAAAATTCACCAGTTGCTTTACTGAGCTAATTACTAACTATAACTAGCACCCCGCCATGTTCTGCTTACGACATCACATACTCACATATCATTACTCATAACGTAAAATTTCATTATTGATGACATCACTGATGACATTATCCTTTGAATGTGACCGTTTGCTATGCTCTTTTCCAACTGGAATGCCAAATCCAATTTTCTATCACTGCTGTACTGCTAATCTTTTGCAGCACGAAGGTCATATCAGTGAAGTCACCCTCTTTTAGTAGATGTTATGATCTTTCTTCAGTCGTATTCAGGTTTTTAAGAAACACAATGGCTCAGTAGATATTAAAGCAGTCAGCAACTTATTACACTGTGTATGTCATTCAAAAACGTATTTGGTATTACTTACATCTTCATGAGATGTGGTTGTTAAATACTTCACATGACATGTAATGTTAAGTCAACGGCTTCACATGTGTGCATACATTAGCCATTAGACAATGATAAAGCATGCACAACCAGGCTTTATGGACAACCCTTCGCAGTTTGGTAAAGTATTCTCCACATATTCCTGAAATGAACAGATGGGCATAGAACATTAGAACAATGCTTGCAATCATACTGCAACTTGAAGCATCTGTGAGTTACCCATATATTTTACATTCCACAACAATGTATAGAGTCTCAGAATTTACAGTGACATTATGGAAACAACTGTCTACACTTTATAAATCCCCAGTTCATGCACAAATTGTTAGGACTGCATGAGAAATGTTTAGCATCAGCACGTACACAGAAATCTACTGGTGAATAATTTATTTAATGGAGAAGCTTTAACATTTCGCATGTTTTGGCAATAGGCCTTCAATTTAAGCCACAACCTATTTTAAATGTAGAAATGTACATGTGCAACCCACACCAGTTTACCTTGTTTAAGTGAAGTTCTGCTTGCACTTTAAACTCCACTGATAACTACGGTATGCACCCTACAGCTTTTACCGTACTGAATCAGACTTATCTCCAGTGCAACACTGTTTCCATTTCATATATCTGCACATGTGTACAGATAGTAAATATATGCTCAATATGTTTGTGGGCCCTATACTGCTATTTTTTTTTTTGTAAACGATCTAGCCATTTATAAAAGAATTTGAGGGGCAGTACATTGGATGATGTCATCAGACATGTCCTCAATCATGTCAACATTGATATCTTCAATGATGTCATGTAACATTTAATGAGTGATGTATTTTTTCTCATGCTGCTGACAGCCAATCAGAGTGCTCGCTGTCACAGGAGTTAGACTCATGTGGCCCATGGCAAATAAAGCTCCCTGGGCCAATCTGAACACTCTGGCCCTCATTACAAGTGTGGCAGTCTCAAGACTGCCACACTTGCGATGGCGGTCGGATTCTGCCGACAGGGGGGTCCGACAGCCGTATTATGACCGTGGCAGATGGGCCACGGTCCGACCGCCGGCACAGCCAGGTTGCCGCCTTTCGACAGCCTGTCGGTCTCGGCAGTCGCAATCCACCTAGTCCCCCTTCCGCCAGTCTTTGCATGGCGGTCTCACAGCCATGCAAAGGCTGGCGGAAAGGGAACAGTGGGGGGGCCCATGCACTTGGCATGGTCAGTGCAGGGGCCTCCATGGACAGCCCCATCGCACATTTTACTGTCCGAATTACGTTGCACCCGACCACCACAATATTGCCGCCGGCTCGATTACGAGTTTCCGTCAATGTTGTGGTGTGTTTCGCTGGTCCAGCGGGTGGAAAGGCTGTTTTTCGCCCACTGGCCCAGTTGAAAACCTACAATATGGCAGACAAAAGACCTCTATTAATGGCGATCTTTTGCTAGCTGCGGCTTCGGCGGTCCTATGAAAGGACTGCCAAAGTCGTAATGAGGCCCTCTGTTTTTTAACTGGCACTCCCACAAGGTTCTTGGAGACTATTGGGAGTCCAGTTGCCAAAATATACAGTATTTATGAGCTTTAATTTCTCAAACACTGACCCTTAATTTCTCAAACACTACTGAACGGATTTACACCAAATCACAAAGAGCAGAATCTGCAAAGGTGTAGCAAATTTGGTACAATTCCGTATAGCAATTTTTGCTGTAGCCCATCTTAAAGAAGTCTATGAAAAATGCAGGGGGATTTTGTGTTTTGGGACCCCCTTTTTTCGGCTCTCGCTTGACTGATCACCCCAATCTTTAATTTTTTTTTTTAAGAAAGTTATGTGAAGGTGCGTCAAATGGGGCCAATGTCATTAGCAAACCAAAAAAACGCTCTTTCTATGGAAAAGCAGAACTATCTATAACCGCCTAGCCGCTACTACCACTAGGTAAATTAAATATATGTCTGTATGTGTGTGTGTATATATATATATATATATATATATATATATATATCTTCAACTCCACCAGGTCCACAAGAAAAGGCGCGCTCTGTCACACGTTGGTTCCAGCATCAGGGAAGGACCTATACCCATTAATCTTTCTGCCAATTTAACACTCAAGTTAAGGATGCCGCACTCACATGATTCCGTCAATCCTCTTTTATTCAGTAAGAAAAACTCCACCAACTAACACCAACGCATTTCGACCTTCCTGGTCTTGATCACGGACCGTAAATTGGCAGAAAAGAAAATATACATATATATATATATATATATATATATATATATATATATACACACACAGACACATGCACTTGGCATGGTCAGTGCAGGGGCCTACATGGACAGCCCCGTCGCACATTTTACTGTCCGAATTACGTTGCACCCGACCACCACAATATTGCTGCCGGCTCGATTACGAGTTTCCGTCAATGTTGTGGTGTGTTTCCGCTGGTCCAGCGGGTGGAAAGGCTGTTTTCGCCCACTGGCCCAGTTGAAAACCTACAATATGGCAGACAAAAGACCTCTATTACTGGCGGTCTTTTGCCTGCTGCGGCTTCGGCGGTCCTATGAAAGGACTGCCAAAGTCGTAATTAGGCCCTCTGTTTTTTAACTGGCACTCCCACAAGGTTCTTGAAGCCTATTGGGAGTCCAGTTGCCAAAATATACAGTATTTATGACCTTTAATTTCTCAAACACTGACCCTTAATTTCTCAAACACTACTGAACGGATTTACACCAAATCACAAAGAGCAGAATCTGCAAAGGTATAGCAAATTTGGTACAATTCCGTATAGCAATTTTTGCTGTAGCCCATCTTAAAGAAGTCTATGAAAAATGCAGGGGGATTTTGTGTTTTGGGACCCCCTTTTTTCGGCTCTCGCTTGACTGATCACCCCAATCTTTAATTTTTTTTTTAGGAAAGTTATGTGAAGGTGCGTCAAATGGGGCCAATGTCATTAGCAAACCAAAAAAAACGCTCTTTCTATGGAAAAGCAGAACTATCTATAACCGCCTAGCCGCGACTACCACTAGGTAAATTAAATATATGTCTGTATGTGTATATATATATATATATATATATATCTTCAACTCCACCAGGTCCACAAGAAAAGGCGCGCTCTGTCACACGTCGGTGCCAGCATCAGGGAAGGACCTATACCCATTAATCTTTCTGCCAATTTAACACTCAAGTTAAGGATGCCGCACTCACATGATTCCATCAATCCTCTTTTATTCAGTAAGAAAAACCCCACCAACTAACACCAACGCATTTCGACCTTCCCGGTCTTGATCACGGACAGTAAATTGGCAGAAAAGAATATATATATATATATATATATATATATACACACACACACACACACACACACACAGACACATGCATAGATACCTATATACATATAATTATAGATATATATATATATATATATATATATATATATATATATATATATATTTATAGTCACTAAAAAACACTAAAGGATAAAGTTCAATTCAAGTACGAAAAAAGTATCATTAATTTTGCATGTGTTTATGAGAGTGTATATGGGTGTGGGTGTCCTTGTGTTTATGAGTGTGGATACTATGTGTATAGGTATTGCATGTTTATGTGAGTGATATGAGTCTGTATGTATGTGTATGTGTAGGTGTGTGTGTCTGCAGGTGTTGGTTGTATGTGTGTCTGTAAGTTGTGTGTCTGTAGGTGTGGGTTATCACTCTGCATGTGGGTGTTGAGTGTGGATGTTGCATGTGTTTGTCAGTTATGCATGTTCATGTAGGTGTGTATGTGAATGTGTGTGGGTATGTGTGAGTGTGTGTGTGAGAGAGAGAGTGTATGTGACTGTGTGTGTGTACCTATCTTAGTATTTTCCTGTTCCAGGGTCTGCTGTACAACACTTTGGTAGTACCATGAAAAACAATCTTTTTGATTAGACGGAAGGGGCAGTCCCTCTTGGACCCCCCCCCCTTCCCCCCCCCCCCCACCCCAGGCCTCCCAAAAGAGCCAGAACATCCCCTACGCAGGCTCCTTATACCTTATTTTGTTGAATTTTGACAAGACGTTGACCATGTCCCAGAGCCTCAATCGCAAGTGAAGAGTTCTCTTCATGTGCTGCTTTGCTAGATAACTCTACATTTTAAACCTTAATTTTTCAAATCCTATCTAACTGATTTACACTAAATCACAAAATATCACACTTTCTTGGTAAATATATAGCCTTTTGCCAAATCTGGTGTAAATCCATTCAGCTAGTTTGGCTGTAGTGTTGTCTAAAGCTCCTACAGAAAATTGCATGGGAAAACATATTTTGGAACCCCCTTTTTTCTCTGATTTTTTTCTTGGTCCTCGCTTGACTGACCACCCCGAAACCTTCTAGCAAGGAGCAGAGGTGGATGAACCTTTTTGCTTGAAACGTCTGTGAAGGTTCATCAAACAGCGCAAACGTTATTAGCAAAACAAACCAATTCTGTATGGAAACTCTCTACTAACCATAAACAGTGCTTAATTTGAACCAGTGGTTTCCAATTCACGGAACCACCACTCAATTGTCAACACCAGCACTGAACACCAAAACCATAACTGGTGAATTTTAGGGATTTTCAAGGATTTGTGTTTGCTGAACAATAACTAACCTTTAATTGTGTTTTAGTAAATTACTAGTTTTTTTCTGTGATGTACTGCATCCAGCTGCCAGGTCCAATACTAAAGCATTAATCTTTTGAAGCCCACCCAGCAACGTTTTCAAATGCTAATATCTCAAAAACTACTGAATAGATCTATACCCAGGTAAAGTACATTTTCTTAGTAAAGGTCTATATTCACACAAGGTTTGATGTAAATATGTATAGTGTTTTTTTCTTGTATTGGTGAGCAGGTTCCTATGGGAGCTACAAGGGTTAAACATACCTTTTTAGACTCTCCCCCACCTTTAACATATTTTCTCTTCCCAAAATCCCACAAAAAACAGCATACCACACTTAAAACTAACCATGTCAAGTTTTGTTTGAATCCTCTAAACTAGAAGAATAGACAACAACAGGAAGTACAGCTGACACTGCCACTGTGCAGAGAGGAAGAGAGAGAGAGAGAGAATATGTGTATATATATATATACATATATATATATATAAATAAACACAGTGGCAGTCCCATCTGTGTATTTATAGTCGGTGCTTAATTTGTAAAATAATAAGTGTCAGGGCCCGTGTCAGGAAGCAACTGCTGGATGATACCCCAGCTTTCACCATACATTGCCCTTGGCAGAACCGTCCATGACAGTACTAAAAGAACTACTAACCATCACACTCCCACAAGTGTGACAATTCTAATTATTCTAATTATTTCAGGTCCCCAAAGATAGAAGAATGAATTGGCCAGCAGGCATTAGTCATTTTTAATGTGCACTGAATTAATAAACAACTTTTGTTGTGCTCATTTCCAAATTAGGCAAACAGTGCCACCATGTGGCACACTGTCATAAGTGCTGGTGTTGACAATTGAGTGGTGGTTCCGACAATTGGAAACCACTGGTTCAAATTTGTTTGTCCTATTACCAGTAGTTAAAATATTATGTTGCCTAAGTTTATTCTGCATGTTTGAGCGATAACTGACTTGATTTTCATTGAAGGTATCGTGGGTACATCCTGTGCATACTTTTCACAGCAAATCAGTGGTTTCGTCTGAGGCTGGCAGTGAGTACGTGATGCGGTCCTCTTACTGCCTGAGGACACTCTGGCTCTCACAGGAGCAGTTCTGAAGTGGCACACACTCTCCACGGCCAGCACGTTCCTCTCTAGACTCCATGTTACGGACAGCGTGCCAACCGCAGAGCCCTTTCAAGTCATGCCTGCCAGAGCCTGACGCCCCGACATTTGGGCTCTGTACCAGCAAATGCCAGCATGGGGGCCGGTTAAAAAAAAATACAGTCAAGACACTGACTTTGGTGTCTACTGCATTATCGGGGGTTTATATTGTTCCAGGCATATGCCCTTCTGTTTGTCCTTGGGCCCCACAAGAGTATTCTGGTACCCCAAGACAAATGACCCCTCAATCTGCAGGACTCTACAAAGTCAGTTATGGAGGACGACTACATGTCATGCCTCTCTTGGAGCGGTGAGTTCTATAAGGCGGTTGACACTTCAATTCATGAAGTGGTTTTCGATGTGGTTGCACTGCTGGAAAGCAAGTTGATGACCCTGGAACAGAAGGCAAGACATCATCTATTTGACAGAGATCTTTCCGCAGGCCTTCTCTGACCATTCACAGAAAGGGCTACTACCAGCAGCCGCTAAGGCCCTGATGAAAAGGAAACACATGGAAGATGTCAATCCTGGCACATTTGAGAAGCTTAAAAAGGCGTTCCTGTAAAAATATGTTGCAACTTGAGGCCTTCAACCAACCCCTGAAAAACCTACCTGAGGGGTGGCTTCTCCTAACATACTTCAGCCTTATGCCCCAGACTCCCAAAACAGTGTCTGCCTGGGAGACTCAGATGACGAGTGAATAAGCCATGGCGCCCCTCATTGAATCTGGAAGACCTTTTTCATCACCACTCCTCATAGGGGCTCTCAGGGTAGAAGGTGGCCACCTATGTAGCAAACAGAGCCTGTAAGCCACTGGAGATAAAAGTCTGGAAACTGTCTCAAGGCAGAATTTGCTGTTGATCACTGGATGGTAAAGTGGCTCAAAGCCTGAGACAAATGCCAACATGACCACCTTTCTGGTATAGACCAGTTGTGACACATGTGCTAGGTCAAGCTCCTGGACATTACAGGCCCTCTCACTAAGATCCTTGATATGGTGTAGAAGGCCAAGACAGCAGAGTCTCTTATCTTCCTAGATATACTCTCCAGTGTGGCTCAGTATGTGATAATTTTTTTAGGTAACACTAATGGCATGTTATCCACAGAGAGAAGTCCGCGCTTATAAAGATCAGTCCCAAACTGTATGACATGCCCTCTTTGGAGGTTAGCCTGAATGCTCAAGAGGGCCTCTTTGGAGAGCCTTTCATGAAGGAACTGGCTAAGTTTGTCACCCCATTCACATCTTTGGATAAAGTTCAAACCTCAATGAAGCAAATATTAACACCAAAGGTTTTTCCGGGGGGGAAACGTGGAAGGGGGTGCAAAGGCAGCTATTTCTCCTACACAGCTCCTACCACAGGTCATGAAGGAAAGCGGGGTATATAGCAGGACACTTCCAGGTTTTGAGGCTTCTTACCCTCCAGAGGATACCTCATATGTAGAGGTTCCAGGGCCAATTCCACAGAGGACAACACTTCAGTGGATCTCACACCAAGAGGTTGCCTTTCTTCTCACAACAAAAACTGGGTGGGGGGACAGGTTGACTGACTTTGAAGATAACTTGTGGGATCTAACAATGGATCCCTGGGTACTCCAAACAGTGCAAGGGTTCTAAATCAAGTTTCATAGACTCGGTGTCTGAGACCCTCAGTCTTCGAACCAGGAAGATGGCAAAATTCAGGCAACTGTTGTGGAAGATCCTGACAAAGTCACCCATGTCTTTACAACACTTCACTCAGATAGTGGGCCTTCTAACATCCTTGAGTCAGTCCATTTTGACAGGTCACCTGCATTACAGGGCCCTTCAGTGCCTGAAAACTTGCAACCTCAGGAAGAGACTGACTTACGCTGAGACAGTACCTCCCTCAGTGGAAGCCAGAGAAAAAATAGAATAGTGACTTCCTCACATGGAGGCATGGAATTGGGATAGTGATCTTCGGTTACAGTTCAGACCTGGTCATGGAGTAGGGTACCAGCAGGTCAGGGTGAAGAACCACTTCAACAAATTTTCTACAGGAGTGAAATGGTCTATTCAAGAGCACAAATTTCATATAAATTGTCTTGAGCCTTTGCAATGAGATGCTGGATCAGAGACAAGGAGCAGTGCCAAGTCCTTCTAAAGATGGACAATGTATTGTAAGTCCCCTCCATCAAGCACTTAGGAGGCACAAAGTCCAAGATCTTTTCATACCTAGCCAGGAATTTTTTTGAATTCCCCCTGGAAAGCCAAGTCCCAGTGGCAGCGTAGTATCTTCTGGGCATTTCCAACAGTGTGGGGGATTAGCACTCTATAGAGCTTTGTGACACAAGTTGCTGGAAGCTCAAGCTAGAATTCTTTGAATGAATCTCGGCACCGTGGTGCCACTTCACGGAAGACCTGTTATCCTTAAGACTAGAGATCAACTACCCAAGTACTTCAGCTGGAGGCCAGACCCAAGGCAGCAACGATGGACGCCTTTCTCTAGAATTGGAACAAATGTTTACCCTATGTATTCCCTCCATCTGCAGTGGTGATGAGATTATCGACCCAAGTCCAAGGCAACAATTGGATGTAGTGGTGGTAACCCTGATTTGGAAAGCTCAAGTGTGTTTTCTGCTTCTGTTGGAATGTTCCTGGAATTTTTCCAATCCACCTTCTACCCCCCTCCAATCTGACCCTAGATCCGTTGGGGAATTCCCATCACTTGATATCACAAGGCACTGTGGGGGTCATTCCGACCCCGGTGGGCGGTGGGCGGCGGGTGCCGCCCGCCGGGCGGAAACCGCCAAAAGACTGCACCGCGGTCAAATGACCGCGGCGGTCATTCTAACTTTCCCGCTGGGCCGGCGGGCGATCTCCAAAAGATCGCCCGCCGGCCCAGCGGGAAAGCCCCTGCAAAGAGGAAGCCGGCTCCGAATGGAGCCGCGGATTTGCAGGGGACGACGGGTGCAGTGGCACCCGTCGCGAATTTCAGTGTCTGCAAAGCAGACACTGAAAATCTTTGTGGGACCCTGTTAGGGGGCCCCTGCACTGCCCATGCCAGTGGCATGGGCAGTGCAGGGGCCCCCAGGGGCCCCACGACACCCGTTCCCGCCATCCTGTTCCAGGCGGTAACAACCGCCAGGAACAGGATGGCGGGAAGGGGGTCAGAATCCCCATGGCGGCGCTGCAAGCAGCGCCGCCTTGGAGGATTCCCTGGGCCAGGGGTAAACCGGCGGGAAACCGCCAGTTCCCCTTTTCTGACCAGGCAGTTTGCAATCTCAGCGGAACCCGCTGCTGTCTCAGTAGGCCACGATCCTGTGTTCTTCTAGTTTCTGAACATATGCTGATGTGAAAGATACTAAGAGGCATTTGTTTATCCCTGCCTCCAGATCCATGCTACTCTTATCTTTGGCCGAGTACTGAACCTGTTTTTATCGTGACAAAGTAACAAGAACCTGTCCAGGAAAGAGCTCTCTGCCAAATTGGCTATGTAGCTTTGTATGGTGTTCTGTAGGAGGGTGTCAGATGTATGGTCTCTGGAAATAACAGGTAAAGTATTTACCTCGGACGAGGTTACCTTTCACATATCGAGGAGAACAAATTGTAATCCAAAAATTATTTCAGACTTGGCATTTGCAGATTGCCTGGAATTATGTGTGGTGTGTTGTATCAAAACCTATGAAGGTTTGATGGAGGAACTTTGTCCTCCAAGAGAGAGACAACTCTTAATTGCTATTTGGAAGCTATTCGGAAGGCTGTCCCCTCATCCCCACTGAAATCACCATGTGGGTGCCCGGTGTCATGCATTAAGGTGGCATTGACATCAAGAAACGTGGTGCCCACTCAGCCACAGACCCCAGTGGCTTCACTGGGTGCTAGACTGAAGGATATTATGAATGCAGCAGACTGGTCTTCGGAGTCAACCTTAAAAAGGTTCTCCTTCAAACTGTTCATGGATATAGCCACCTTGGGGGTCAATAAGCTTCAAACTAGCATAATCGCGCCTCCAGTCCTGACATAAAATAAAAAATGAATCAGCTATTGTAATGGAAAGTTTATCAATTCTGTTAAGGAAGTGGAGGCAAGGATTATTCCCTCCCAAGGGATCTAGAGGCAAGCCCCCACCAAGAGGGATGGACAAAGCACAAGAGTAACAACAGACCTTAGGAGTAAAATGTTTTTGGACGTTATTCAAGATTGTTGGAAATACATTGTGTCAACTTATGAATTATTACAGTTGTTTTATTGGGTTGTCAATTCTGAATGGCTTGCAAAGGAAGTCTAGTATTTGTGGTAGCACATATGTTTTTGTTTTAGGCAATGATACTTCCAAACTAGAATAGGAGCAGAATATCTAACAGTGCATGTCACAGGAAGAATTAGGATCATAGAGGCTGACAAGGATCTTTTATGGACAATAATAAAGTATGATTTGTTGTCGGTTGCTTGAAGCTTTCCCAAGTTCTCTTTGGAAAGATAGCTTATTGAGATTCTCTTGACTGCTGGAGAAATAATGGAAGAAAGAATATGCATAATCCTCACCTTCGAGTTCTAATTGAATTTAAATCATTGCAATACGATAGCTAGGAAATGTTATATTCGGAAGGGACTACTATGCTAAGCCATTGCTGGGCTACCTTAATGTGTCTGAAAGGAGGCTAGTACGACACAGACATCATTGGTGACCTATTCCTAACTCCGGCATAGCTGTCGCACTGATTAATCGTCTGTCTTTCCACATAGCCTTTTGCTCGTTTTTTGAGGTTGTAGTTGCCATTATTTAGGCAGTCAAGATGCCTCAACGTTGGAGGTACTTTGATGTTGAGGTGTTTTGACATTGAAGTTTTCCGGCATTAAACTATTGCAACATTGTCTGTAGTGGATTGTTAATTGCCCCTTTTCTCTATAGAGTTTACCTGTACAGTAATCAAAACAGTAGTTCCATTCCGGTCTATAAACGTATCTACATGCTACGCATCTGTACCCTCTTCTGCAAAGTTGACTTATGATGACTGTTGCTGCCAGGGAGCACTGTGAAAGTTCTAGAAGATAGCCAAAGGTGCAACTGAACAAGCTGGCCAGCTGTGACAAATGCTTTATATGTTCAAAGATTTTGTAATTACTAACTCGGTCACCTTTGAAGTGAGTGGCTTGCTATCTATTTCCTTTTGATCAAAAATGTTATTTTTTTTTTTTTTTTTGCGATATCATTCATAAGCGGAGCAATTCATGGAGAGGGGCACATTACTTTTTTGAAATGATGGTTTGCATAGTGCACATCTTACATACTTTGTATGCCATTTCCTTTTATGAGGCTGTAGAATCTTGCCTGCCTCATCAAGAAAGTCTCCTTACTTTACCTCTTCGATTTAAGAACGGAGTACAGTCCCTACCAGTAATGGCAATAGCTGAATTCTGTTCAAAATGAATATGACCTGTAGTCTACCTTAGACGGGTTCTATCATTCCCATATTTTATTGTGTGCATAACGCATTTTCTACCTTTGCGGACCTATTGTGCTTTCCAGGTTCAAACATTTTTTCAGAAAAAGGTGAATGTATAGTGAGAACACACATAATAGAAATCTCTGCAAACCACTCAATTTCCAAGTCTGCATTATTTAAAAAAAAAGGCACTTTTCTTATTTGAGGCTTTAGGCTCACTCACAACCAAATCAGTAGGTCGAATCCCCAAAACACATCAGTTTTCCACTCAGACTGGTAGCCCTCATTTTTAGGAAGCCGTCAAATCATCAAACACAATTACGTTTCCTGTTTTCCATTTTTTTTGCCACAGCAGATCGTGGTCTACCTCTATTCCATTTATTAGTCTTCCTTTAAAAATCTACTCTCTTTGCTCTTCCTCATTCATCTGTTGCTCTCAACCCATTTATTTTTCAATGTTTTCTCCCCTTTTTCCTTATGTTAACACTTATCTTTGAAGAGTTTACTACTGTTCACTAAGGTTATATGTCTAGATAGACTTCCCCTCTCTCTGTGGCCAGTCCCTTCACAAGCTTCCCTAACTCTCCTTGCCCCTTCTGCTTAGTCATGTCATTCTTACGTAAGGAGAGGTTGTTTGGCCTCTTCTATTTTACCGTGCTATTTACTGTAGACCTTTTACCTTGTTTCCTCGGTTTCCTCTCGGTTTAGCTTACAAAGTTTTGTATTGGAACATGACATCCAGTGCAGCACCTCACTTCACTCATCTTTCTGACTCCTTTTGTCCAATTCAGTCACCAAGTTGAAAACTGTATTGGTCTCAGTTCTCCTGTCTTGTTTTGTATGCCTTAGGGTAATGAACAAGACACAGCGTGTGGCAATTTGGAAAGACTGGGTAACAGATTGACCTGATGCTGGTCGTAATCTATCTAGTAGAGGTTAATGATGCCTCTTCTGGGCTAAAGGTCCTGGCAGACACGTCCACCACCCAGACACCCCACACTGTCCTGTAGGAGACAAAACACTAAAGCATCTCTAACTGGCCTAAAAGCTCTGTCTTGAATAATTCATTGTTCCAAGGTAAAGATAAGAGGAAATTCAAAACCAAATGGGCATCTCATAACTTGGAATAATTGGGTTCCATTGGGCTGGAAACTTGCATTTCCCTACGGTTCATACAACTGGGGGATGTGTCCCACCAAGGTGCAATACCTGAATTTGTTAATCGCTCTATAATACAAACTACTCTCTTCCAGTTATGTTAGAAAATTCTCTCTGTGTGCAAGGCTTGCCCACATGGGATCCTGTTAGAAATGTGTCTTTCATGCAGAGTTACATGGGATTTTTTGCCTTTTTCCTGAACCCTAATTTTGTTGGCTGTAGGACGCTGCGCACTTTACCCCTGCTAACCGGTTGTAAACTGTTTGTGCTCTCCTTTCCACAAATAGTAAAATGTGGCATTTACCTAATAGGCACATTTAGTTTACTTTTAGGTCCCCAGTACATGGTACTACCTGTACCTACGTCCAGTACATTGAATGTTACTAGGGGGCTGCAGCACATATTGTGCTTCCCACTTTGATAGCCTCAAAGGTCTCTATCCAGGCCTGCCACTGCACCATTAGTGTGCATTTTCTATACTGCTGTTTCGACCAGGCTTAATAAACCTTTTGCCCGGCCTAAACCTTCCTTTTTAATACGTGTAAGTCACCCCTTGGTTAGGCCCTGAACAGCCCAGAGGGCAGGGTGCATAGGGTTCATAAACAGGCTATGTCCTGGCAGTGAAAACATGCTATTTTTTTTCCACTGGCTGTCTGTATCTCCCATAGTTTACCATTGGTTTACACTATTACTGCAAAATATTTAAAAGCCTCATTTTACTAGAAATTTAAAATCCTAATGGTTAGCAGATTGTATACTACTATTTTGGAAATTACAACTTTTAGAAAGTTGTAATTTTCCTACCTAACACCAAGGTTTCTGCTGCCATTGTTTATCTATCTCTTGATTCCTGATGCTCCCCCCTTGGTGAGATGTGTACTGCTCCCAGACAGCGGACAAAGCACTCTGGCTGAGGGGAGAGGGACGCCTCGCTTGACAGGATGGCCTGGGGGCTCTGTCCAGCCCCTTCCTGAGCTTCAAAGGATGCATCCTCCATCGCTGGCAGATGCTCACCCCTAGGCCTACCTGTCTTTTGCCTCTTTGGTTAGGTTGCCTCCATCCCCAGTGGGAGGGTAGGAAGTGACCAGAACTGGCTTTAGGCGGTGGACAAAGGATTGCCCTCCACCCACAGGCTGGCGAAGGGTATACATTGGGACTCCCATAAAACACTTCCGGATCTGTGAATAATCAGGATGGACAGCCCTGCCGTCTGAATCCTGAAGGAAGACTGGATTTGATTTCCTTGGTCACAGATCCCAAAGGTGACTCTAAGGGTTAGTTGGTCTACCTGTTTGAGCTTCAAGAACACAACAAGCTTCCAGAGGTCTTATCCTGCTTTGCAGCTCACCTGTCCCAACTGGACCTGACTTGGTCCCCGCTGCTAGTCTCTATGGGAGTGTGTCCTAACAGCCCCTTCCCCGGCTACTATCCCCATGGCCTTAGAACCTTGGTGTTGTCACAGTGCCCTCTGCCCTAACTGCAAGCTTCACCGAAGTTGATGCTGAGCATTAATACAGACTTATGTTGATGACTGCTTCACTGGACTCTGCCAAGCCGCACCCAATTGATGTTGACAGCTTCACTGAGCCCAATACCGGGCAGCCCCCCCATGACTCTGAGGCCTTGCACACCTTGCCCCTCCCATGAAGTGAGAAGGTAAACTTTCCACTGGGACGAACCTGGCCTGGCGATCTATTTCAGTCTAACTTTTGACTTTGACCTGTTGTGTTTACTGTTTGAGTGCCATATAAATACTTTAATCATTATCTCTAAATTAAGGCTGACTGCTTTGTGCAAAGGTACCAGAAGTGGTTCACACTGACAAGGATTGAGTAAGAAATTGGAGTATTAGTTGAAGGGGTTTGTCACCCCTTTAACTAATACTCCAATTTCTTACAGATCCAGACACTGTCCCAGAGACCACTTACTGTCCCAGAGACCACCCAGCTCACCATTTAAGGCTGGTTCGGAAGTCCAGAGAGTGACCTTCGTCCTTGGTAATAGTCCTCGCCATCATTAAAAGAAAACTCCTCAAGGCAATAGGTGTGACTGCCTTGACCATTGGTCAGTGTTGGACCTGGCCGTTTCTGCAGGGTCATCCAAGATTTTTGCATTCCTTTGCTGAACCAGTTTTTGTTGGCTTTTAGGACTCTGCACACTTCACTCCTGCTACCAGTGGTAAAGTGCTTGTACTCTCCTTTACAAACATGTTTAAATTTGGTAGACAGCAACATTATTAATTCATCGGTTACTACTATATTCATTATAAAAACCATTAATATTCAAAAATATATTGTCACCTCGAAATTTCACATTTAGAAAAAGTGTCCGCACTGCTCATGAGCTGCAGCCCTCATTTTGCCACCTACTAAAGTAGCCCTGCAAAGCATATCTCCAGGCCTGTCTTTTCAGCCTGTGTGCACTCTAAACTGCCATATTGACCTGGCAAAATAAACTTTTGGCCAGGTCTAAACCTTCCTTTTCAATACCTATAAGTCCACCCCTAAGATAGGCCCTAACAGCTGTGAGGGCACAGTGCATGGTATTTAAAATGTAGGATGTGTTCTTTAGTTTGACATATCCTGCTAGTGAAAAACTCATAGTCATTGTCACTGTAGCAAGGTGAATTCTCCCATAGACTAACACTGGATAGCCTTATTACACTTAATAAGTGATATCTTCAGTTTGGGAGCAGATAGAAAAATACTATTTCCCCTCATTTGAATTGTAACATAAATTTCTCTTTAATGGTAAGGTCACGTTTTAAGTTACAATTCTGAAAATGGCACTTTTAGAAATTTGGCATTTTTCTGGCTAAGGCAAATGTGCCTTTCTGCCAGTGTCCAGGGTCACATGACTGTTGTCTCCTGCGGTGTGATGTGTATTCCTTCCAAAAAGGGGGCAAAGGGACCTTGAGTGTGGGGAGGGTATTTCTTTTGTGAACAGGATGGCCTGGGGAGTTGTATTCAGCCCTTTCTGAACTTAAAAGGGTAGCCTGGGGGTGTGCCCCCCACCCCCTTCTTAACTCTTGAAGCTGCCTGCTCTGTCACTGGGAAATGCAGCCCACACCTGGACCTACCTACCTTTGTTGCCTTACTCAGTTTGGAGCCAAACCCAGAGGGAGGGGAAGAACCAACTACAACGAGGCTTGGGGGTGGACAAAGAGGGATCCCCACACACGGGTTGGCAGTGGGTATAAACGTGGAACCCTCAGAACTTCTAATCAGAAAATTCTTGGACCTGGCAAGATTGAGAAGGACTGCCCTGCTGTCTGAAGAAGGCTGTCTGGACCTGCTTGGCTTGATGCCAGGATCCCCAGAAGTGATGACTCCATTAGTCAGGTGGCTGACCTCTTGTTTGAGCTACAGGGACACAACAAGCTTCCAGATGCCACCCCAGCAACTGAACCAGCCTAAGCCCTGCTGGAGTGAGTCACGACCCCCCAAGAGGTGCCTCCCCAGGCCCTGGATCCTCGGCTGGTGTCAGAGTGCAGTCTTCCTACTTCAAAATTACAAGAACAGGTGAAAATTCAAAGTCTTTCTGTTCTTCATGTCCGCAACGACTGCCTGCATCTCCAGCAAATGTGGAGATCCGAAAGCGACCTGCTCTTCATGGCAACAAAGATCTCCTCATGGTTCTCGCTAATGCGAACCTCCGACTGAGGGCCCTTGTGTGAAACTAGACTGTGTGAGAAGGTAAACTCTTCACCTGGACGGACCAGGCCCTTGTGTCCAACCCACACTCCATTGCGTTCAGCCTGAATTTGTGATTTTGACCTGGTCCAGCGTGACTCGATAACCACGAGTGACACTTTGTGCTTCTTGAGAGTATTTTTACCTGAAAATTTAAAAATGTGTACCTCCTGTTCTACTTACTTATTAGATTGTTACGTTTTCTATATAATTTTATTTATTAGAATTTACTCAATTTTTCTGAATTAGTTTTGGATTTTTCTTGTGTTGTTTTTACTTTATTACTGTTTGAGTGCTGCACAAATTCTTTACACATTGGCTCTAATGTAAGCCTACCTGCTTTTGTTCCAAGCTACTAGAGGATTAACCACAGGTTAATTAGGTGGTGATGTTTGCAGTTTACCTTGACACAGATGTGTTTGTGACTTGATTGGGGCTCTCACTCCTCTCAACTAATAGGCCACTTTTTTACAGTTACAATATTCTGACACTGAGGAAGAACGTTGGGGGAATCCCAGCAAAGTTCCAATAGAACCTAAAACAATACAATACCTGAGTCCCCCAAAGAAGCATTATCAGAATCGTGCTTTCTTTCTTCTTGCTAGACAGCTTCTCTGTAACTTTGTTACCAATCATGAAGAAAGGCACTCACTGCGAGAGCTCCGGACCCAGGCTCCTGGTGAAGTAGTTCTGAAGTTGTCAAGTGAGGTTTGAGGCCAAAAGGTCCAACTTCACACAGTTCCCATCCATTACGCAGGTGCAGGAATCTCTCAGTATCCTGGCATTCCTGTCAGCCACTGTGTTCTTGAGACCCAGGAGATACTCTGCCACCACTCAAATCTGCTTCTGCAGGTACAAATGCATGAAGTCCTTCACCACTTACACCAGCATTCTGAACTTTGTGTCACTAGGATGATTGAAGTAACAGACCACTAAGACATTGGCAATATTCAGTAGGACGCAACTAGTCACTTGGTATCCATTAAGCATTTCACTGCAAATGATTCTGCCAGAAACTTGAAGCAATTGATCTGGACCACGCGCTCCGACCGCACTCTGACCACTCTCTGAACAGCAGTTGTCCACTATGGTGATTAGGTCCGGGGCATACCCAAAGGTGGCTTAGCTATTCCAGGCCTCCGTGTGCTCCATCTGCCAGTGGAGTTCCTTTGTTACCTATTCTGACAGTATGGCTGCCTCTGAATGCTGGAAGGGTAGGTTGCTAGCCTTCAGTCTCAGGAGAGCCCAATAGTGCAGTGTTCAGGGAAGATCGCATGCATTAAAGCTGAGAAAATACCACAATCCTGGTGAGATGTTGGAGGGAGAGCATATCAGTGAGAAGGACCTTCTTCAAATGAGGGTCATGAAGGTAGATGAATCTCAGCCCCCCTGGTCCTGAGATATTCCACCACCAGCTTAAGGAGGCATTTGAATTCAGAACCCTAGCATCACCACTGAAATTGCAGGAAGTGTTGATGAGGGGCCAAGATGATGAACTACCTAATAGTATCTTTCAGTCCAGTCTGACCATCTCATTCCCTAGAATAAGGACATTGCTTAAGAGGTATGGCCATTCTGTTGTTTCAGTAGGTCATCTACCTATTTGGTTCCCTTACATTGATTACTGGCTGCAAACCTGTGTCTTTCTTGAACAATAACAAGTTGCTCAGAAACCCTCTGTATGCGGGTGAGTTCTCATGATAACTCTCTTTGCCTTCAAACCCTAGACTACCTAGGCTATGACCATTCATTTTTCCTATGGGAAATGCAGCTGTTGAGGACACCATCATTGTTTTGGGAATCCAAATATTCTATGTAAAACCGTGCCACAGTCTACGGCATGCAAGCATCTTCCTTAAAGACCCACTATGAAGGAAGAAACTCTGCTAATATTCCCCCTGTTTAAAGTGGGAAAACATGGCCAATTCTCACTTCAGAACCCTAAGAACATCATAATTGTTCACTTGAATGATCCATGACCATGTCTGCCATGATCTCTACAAGAGAATGATCCCTCATCCTTTTATAGTCCTAGTATTGTTCACTGTGCTCAAAGACTTGGTTTTTGTTGGAGTCTTGGAATGTAGAGTGGATGGTTTCATGCCACCTGCCCCGCCTGGCCCTGGCAAAATCTTTGGTGCTGATGACCTTCCTGATTGAGGATTCTGCTTTCTGAAGAGTTTTGTAAACTTGCTTAGCTCTTTTAGGAAGCAATCCCTCAGGAGCCCCCTTCCCCTGCCTTGATTATCAGCCATGGAGTTATGAGCAAATTTGGTGGGGAAGAGCAGGCACTTAACAGTCCTGCCTGAGGATTGTGACCTCAGCCCTAAGCAAATCACCACCAAAAAAATCAGGCAGAGGCCTCCTCTCTGGGACCCACAGGGAGGGTAGTGGGCCATTCTGCAGGCTGGCAATGGATTGGGTGTTGATCTGCTGCTGTAGCTTGGGTCTGTCTCCTGTTGGCAATTGCACTGCAGAACTAAAGACCTTTATAAATACAAGAATTACCCTAACTTGGAATGGGCACAGGAGTTGGGCCAGGCCAGTGGTCTGGATACCTCTCCAGACGCTGGCATGCTGTCTCCTCCTACCGTGGCTACTGTGGAGGGAGCAACTTATTCCATCGGGGTCAGTAGGGTAGCTGAGTTCTTCAGCCTTGAGCTGCCTACTGTTAAGGTCAGGTCTAATCTCCTGCCGGAGGTGCTTCAACCTGGGGCTTCCACATCTGAGCCTCTTCTTCCATTCAATGGAACCCACACTGATGTCCTTTTGGCAACTTGGTCCAGACCCAACACAGGGGCTCCTGTGAACAGGACTATCACACGCCACCATCAGCCAATCCCGAAGGACCCTAAATTCCTGTCCCAACACCCCACACCTGAGAGCCTTGTCATCCAAGCATCCTCATCCTCGGGCGCATTCCCTTCCGCACCCCTGGATAGGGAATCAGAAAGACTGGAACAATTTAGGAAGAAGGTGTTTTCTTTCTCCAGTCTCGCACTGCGGTCAGTGAACACCGCATGCCTTTTGGGCCGCTATACCCACTCTCTGTGGCATACGGTTAAGCAAGTTCTGCCACAGATACCGGAGGAGGCCCGTGCTATCGTCTCCCAAGCTGTCACCGATGGGAGAGATGCAGCAAAGTTCACTATCAGATGGCGGCTGGACACGACCGACTCTCTAGGTAGACCGGTTGCGATGACGGTGGCCTTGAGGTGCCACGCTGGTTACGTACATCTGGTTTTCAGGGGATTACGAACATGCCCTTTGATGGCTCCCGTCTCTTTGGAGACAAGGCGGACTCAGCTTTGGAGAGGTTCAAGGACTCCTGGGCGATGGCTCGGTCCCTCAGCCTTTCCACTGCCTCTCGCCCCCAACAGTCTGCCTTTCACACCTTTCATGGCCACCATGCCACCCATGCTGTTCAGCTGCTGCGTGGCTGGGGATACAGAATCACACGTGGGTGTGGGACAGGGAACTAGAGGTCTGCCCAGTCGACCCCTGCCCCTGCCGCAGCCTCCAAACTCTCCTAGTCCGTCCCCTCACTCCGGTCCAGTTGGCGGCAGGATTTGCCATCACCTGCCCCACTGGGAATCCATCACTACGGACTAGTGGGTTTTGCAGATCCTTTGAATCTGACCCACCAGCCATGCCTTCATCAGTCACCCGTATTCCAGAGGATCATTTGGCACTTCGCCAGGAAGTTGTGGCTCTCTTTGCCAAGGGAGCCATAGAGAGGGTCCCTGTGCCAGAAGTAGGTTGTGGTTGTTATTCCCTCTACTTTCTGGTGCCCGAAAAGGACAAGGGCTTAATTCCTTCTCTGGACCTCATTCTCTTCCTCAAGAAGAAGAAATTAAAAATGCTTACCCTGGTTCAGGTCCTGTCTGCCTTGGACCCAGGAGACTGGATGGTAGCATTGGTCTTGCAAGGCGCTTATTTCCATATTCCCATCCTGCCTGTCCACAGACGTTACCTACGATTCGTGGTAGGTCACGAGCACTTTCAATTTACCGGGCTCCCCTTCGGCCTTACCAGCGCCCCTCAGGTGTTCACGAAAGCGATGGCAGTGGTTGCAGCTCATCTGCGCAGGTTGGGGGTTTCAGTCTTTCCCTACCTCGGCGACTGGCTTTTGAAGGTGGCCTTACCCCAGAAAGTCATCTCCCACCTTCAGACTACGGCAAACCTCCTGTACATGCTGGCGTTCACTATAAACGTGCCGAAGTCACACCTGACTCCCTCTCAGATGCTCTCTTTCATCGCAGCTGTTCTGGACATAGTGCAGTTTCGGGCCTATCCTCCTGAAAAGGGAGTCCAAGATATTCAGGCTATGATTCCGATCTTTCAGCCTCTGTCTTGGGTTTTGGTGAGTCTAACTCTGACGCTCCTGGGCCTTATGGCCTCCTGCATCCTGCTAGTAACACATGCCAAATGGCATATGCTGGCTCTGTAGTGGGACTTGAAGTTCCAGTGGACGAAGCATCAGGAAAATTTCTCTGACATGGTCCAGTTCTTAGAGGGGACTGCGAAAAACCTGCAGTGGTGGCTTTCGAATCCGCATTGGGTCAAAGGCAGATCCCTCTCCCTTCCCCAGTCAGATTTATCCATAGTGACGTATGCGTCACATCTAGGATGGGGCGGCCACATGGGAGAGGCGGAGATGAGAGGACTCTGGTCTCCTGTGGAGTCTGGTCTTCATATCAATCTTCTGGAGCTCCTGGCTCTTAGGGAAAGTAGTGCAAGTGTTCACAGACAACACTACCGCCAAGTGGTACTGAACAAACAGGTCGGAGTAGGGTCCTTGACCGTTTGTCTAAAGGCACTGTGCCTCTGGACATGGCTGTCACATCAGGACATAACCCTGGTGGTTCAACATCTGGCTGGCTCTCTGAACGCCAGAGCACACGAACTCAGCTGTCGATGCATAGCCGATCATGTATGGTGCCTCCATCTGGAGGTGACGCAAGGTCTTTTTCAGCAGTGGGGAGAGCCTTGCTTAGATCTTTTCACTTCTGCAGAGAATGTGCAATGCCAGCTGTTTTGCGCGTTGGAGTTTCCAAGGCGCCACTCATTCGGAGACGCTTTTTGTCTCGAGTGGAACTCCGGCCTCCTTTACGCCTTTCCGCCTATACCACTTTTGCCCAGAGTTCTCAAGAAGATCAGGAACGACTGGGCCCAAGTCATCTTGGTGGCTCCGGACTGGGCATGGAGAGTATGGTATCCAGAGACTGCCTCTGCGGGAGGATCTTCTGTTGCAGCAGCAGGGGACGGTTCTCCACCCGAACCTGTCCAATCTCTGCCTTCATGCATGGAGATTGAGTGGCGGCAGTTGACGGCTTTTGACCTTCCACCCAAAGTCTGTAACGTTATCTTGGCAGCCAGGCGTCCCTCCACCAAAACAGTACATGCCTGTCGCTGGCATAAATTTGTGGCATGGTGTACCAGCAAATCTGTTGATCTCCCCCCGCTCTTCTTTCTGAGGTTGTTTTGTTTGTTCTTTCTTTAGCCTAGCAGGGCTCTGTTTTGGGCACCCTTAAAGGTTATTTATTGGCTATTTCGGCCTTTCTTAGGTTGCCTGATCAGCCTTCACTCTTTAAGTCTCCTATTGTCAGTCGATTGCTTACGGGTCTCACCCATTTGCTGCCTTCCACTACATTTAGCATGCCTCAGTGGGACCTCAATCTTGTACTTACTTTCTTAATGTGTACTCCCTTTGAGCCGATGCACAATTGTCCATTATGGCTCCTTATTTTCAAGACTGTTTTTCTTGTTGCCATCACTTCTGTTCGCAGAGTGAGTGAGCTTCAGGCTCTTTCTTCAAAGCCCCCATACTTGTCCGTGCATCCTGACAAAGTGGTGTTGCGCACTAAGGCTTCCTTCCTTCCCAAGGTCGTTATACCTTTTCATGTAGGCCAGTCCATCACCTTGCCTACTTTTTACGCACCTCTACATCCTTCTCTTGTGGAGGAGAGGCTCCACCGTCTGGACCCAAAAAGAGCGTTGGCGTTGTATCTCAATCGTACTAAAGATTTTCGGGTGGACGGTCAACTCTTTGTTGGATATGTGGGTGCGAAGAAAGGGAAGGCGGTGCAAATACTTACCATCTCTCGATGGGTACTTATTTGCATCACGATGTGCTACGCTTTGGCCAAGAAGCAACAACCCCCGAGGGCTTGCGTGCTCATTCCACCAGAGCGACTGCTGCTTCCACTGCATTAGCACGCGGAGTTCCTGTCCTGGTTATCTGCCCGGCAGTATGTGGGCATCCTTGCACACGTTTACTAAACATTACTTCCTGGACACTCAGGTCCGTCGGGACGGCTTCTTTGGTCTATCAGATGTACAAGTTACTTACCGTTGGTAACAATATATCTGGTAGAAACATATTCTAGTTGCAGATTCATTACCGACCCACCCATTCTCCCTGCTTGCAAACTGATTTCTAGGGACAGGGCTTCCCCTTTCAGGGCCCTAGCTCTGGCGCACCAATCTCAGTGTTCTTCGCGGCTCTGCGCTTGGGCGTGGAAAGTCGTGAAAAGAAACTGACGTCACTGCACTGAGGCTCCGTGTATGTACTACTCCTGACGTCATCACAGTGACTACGACGCCAACAACGCCCACGGAGTCGATCGATGCCACCTACCAACATTGCAAGGTTATTGCTCAGGGAAAAGATCTCTGGATCCAGTCTGACGCCTGGGGGAAAATTCTAAGGTAAAGAATCTGCAACTAGAATCTGTCTTTACCAGATATATTGTTACCAAAGGTAAGTAACTTGTACATTTAGGCCCTCATTACGAGGCTGGCAGTCATGAGACCGCCAGCCTCGCCGTGGCTGTCCTACCGCTGTGGAGCCAGCGGTAAGGACGCCACATTATGAGTTGTGAGGCTTGGCAAATGCCAAGCCTCCACAACTCCACCTGGCCTGCTGGTATGGGTGAACACCTCCAATCCGGCGGCAGGCCCCAGCCTGCTGTCCGGATTACGAGGCTGCAAACTGCCATGCTTTCAATGGCGGTCACCCCACCATGAAAACCCTGGAGGTCATACACCTGGCGACAGGAATCTTAATTCCTGTCGCCGGCACACA
This sequence comes from Pleurodeles waltl, assembly GCF_031143425.1. NCBI lineage: Eukaryota > Metazoa > Chordata > Amphibia > Caudata > Salamandridae > Pleurodeles > Pleurodeles waltl. The sequence goes on from NC_090445.1 coordinate 937,966,416, forward strand.
CATACACACATGTCCGCACACCTGCACACACCCCCCACCTGTCCATACACTCACAAACACCCCCCACACCCCTTCACACACACACACACACACACACACACGCATGCATACACATACACACCCATTCAGCATATGCATACATGCACTCAGACACACCTACTCACTCACATTCATCAACACAGACACCCCCATTCACGTGCACATACACGCACGCATTCAGCACCCCCCTCCACAAACATGCACACACACACCCAAACACAAAGACCCCTCACCCCTCCCCCCTTCGGACACCCACTTACCTCCTCAGTCGAGGGGGACGTCCGCGAGGGGATGGGTCTTGGCGGTCTTCCCTCGCCGCCACCCCCACGCCAGCAGGACTCCACCAAGCGTATTACAGAAATGTCTACTTCAGTAGAAATTTCTACTTCAGTTGTAGATTTTCTAACCTCTGCTCTCGTATCAACTCAGATGCTATTTTAATCATCTCCCTTGTTACAACGTTCTTGGCAGCATTCTGTATTGTTTTCTGTAGCACTTTCTCAAAGGTATTTTTGTAAAGGATTATTTGATCATCTTACTTTCCTTATTTTCGAATAGAGGCCTTTAACAGAGATACTAAGGACCTTCTACATCTAGGAAGGAGATGTCATTTGTACAAGTCTATCCCAGCTTTTGGCAATGGCAACATCACCATGAATTAGTTTATTTGCCACAACAATATCTTAGATTCTTCTCTTATGTCTTACTGACCAAAAGATAATCTAGTCTGGAAAAGCCGTTTGGAACATTGCAATAAAATATAGAGTAGATTTCATTTAGAAGCCTGTCCCTCCAAGTATCACACAAAATTAAATTGAGGATGCAATCCTTTATTAAGCAGTGACTGAAGTAGCAAGCGTGTGTATTCTGATTAGATTTGTCCATTGTGGCTTCAGGCTCAGCAGTGAAGTTCATTCCTAATAGAAGCTTGCCCATAACAAAATTTGCTACTCCCAGTAATATCTCATTATAGAATGGCTTCTAATTACCATTAGGAAATGTAGATGGGAGAAAGAGGAATTTTTAGATCCATCCATTGTGGTCCCTGATCCTAGCTGTCTACCTACATTTCTTTGGCAAGTGCAGAGAGCTGAAAATTCGGCTTTGGACCTGAGCAGAATCGGCACCTCCATAGATTTTCTTTTACTTTAGGAGGAAAGATGCTGGATTGAGAAATATTTTATTTTTAACTGTGCAATGTCTTCTGTAATAGAATTGGTCTCCTGGTTTAAGGCAATAACCTTCACCAAATCATTTAGCTGGAAAGGGGTGTTTGGCATTTTATGTGTAATTCCAGGCCCTACCTATTCAGGAAAAATGTTTGAGGCTAAATGTTGGTCTTAGAACCACCTGGGGAACTCCCTCAGCAAAATAATAAAACAACTGCCTAGAGAGAAGCAATTACCAAATTATAAATTACCTATGGAATAGTCTGAATATTCATTGTAAAATATTTATTTTTGTTCTGAACTTGTATAAAACAAAAATATTAAAACATGATCAAGAAAGTGGTCTATTGGATAAGTGGAGACAGCCCACCCTACAAGTCCAACATAAATGTCTTGGGACGTGGCTTACTAAGAGTAAAGGACATCATCATGTCTGGGCAGAGATGAAACCTAATTTGTATTCCCTTACCTTTGCCCTGTGTGACTTCAACCTTGCAATCCCTGTGGTTGAACTAATTTTACAGCTATGTGGCAAAACTGCTTCAAGGGAACAGCTATGGTGCTGAATTATTTCTAATTAGACTGCCAAACTTTCTAGATCTGCTCCAATATAATATCTGTGATATCTATTGGAAGAAATTGTTTGCAAGCGCAAATTAGGGTGGAATTTAATTTTCTGATGTAGAACAGATTGGCAGATGTATCCTGAGGCTATGGTTCAAATTCAAAGAGTAAGCTTGGGTTCTTAAAAATTAAAAGCACAAATCTGGGCAGAAATGTTCCCAATTGAAAATACAAGCTGCAACTCTATTGCCACATTTTCATAGATATCAGTTGTATACATTAAGGCCAATCAGATGTGGGATTCTAATGTATCCTGCAGCTAACTGAAACATAATTAATCACCAGCTAAAGACTCAGGGCCTAGAACGCCAGGACTGTGGTGGCGGTCGGACCACCGCCAGTGTGGCAGTCTGACAGCCACATTATGACCGTGTCGTTGCGCCATGGTCGGACCGCAAGCACTGCCAGTTTTCCTCCACAGCGCTGCTCTAGGGAATACGAGTCCCTTCCCGCCAGCAATTACATGGCGGTAGCCCCGCCATTTAAAGGCTGGTGGAGACATGGTGCAGGGGGCCTTAGGGGTGCCTATGCACTTGGCAAGGGCAGTGCAGGGGCCCTCCTGGCCAGCCCCGTAGCGATGTTTAGTGTCTGCATTCGCACCGGGTGCTGGTGTACACTACACACAACTGCATTGCCGCCAGCTCCATTATGAGACAATGCTGCTGGGTGGTTCCCGGCACTGGCGGCAACCTGACTGTCGGGACTTCGGCGGACGCGTAATGACCCCATCAATCTTTGTATAAATATAAGTGCAAGACCAACATCTGGAGGCACTGTTGTTGTGTACAGGATACTCATGTATGTACGATGCCACAGCATTGCACATATGAGTCTCTCCAAGCTTTGTATAACATTAAACTTACTTGTTTAAGATTTAGTTGGTCGTTATGACATTGGCTGTGAGTGATAAAGTCACTGTAATACCGCCAACAGGCTGGCGGTAATTACCACCAAGTTTTGACCATGGCGGAGATAACTCCCATAGACAGCCAGTGTACCACACCAACCACCAGGGTGTAAACACCTTTGACCACGGCAGTAGCCATCAACAGCCAGGCGGAAGACAAGGTACTGCCCACCATATTATGACATAGCACACTGCCAGGATTTCCGGGGCGGTACCAACGCCATCAAAAGCCTGGTGGAAACAGAACACAGAAGATGAGACTCACCCTCATAGACACAGAGAAGAACAAGGCCGCCATGGAACAGGAACTTCAAGTCTTCCCGATGCTCTTCTTGCCATGCTCCACCTGGAAAACCAACGCTGACGAAGATGACGACGGTGAGTACAGCCGCCTAGCACACATGGGAGGGAGGGAGGGAGGAAAAGGAGAGTGACACACACACAAGCACAACACACACCATTCACACACACCATACACACAACCAGCTGCAGACGAAAAACAATGTCACAGCCCCATGTCATAATAATGCAAGGACTACAGCATTCCAGAACAGAAAGTGTAATTGGATGAAAGCAGCCACCATATTGTCCATGTGAGAAGATAAACATGAGTCACTGTGCAGAAAGGGCCAATGGCCAATCCGAAGTACAAAAGGCTCACATGGCCACAGGGCACAGTTCAAGCCCTAACTCTTTCCCTGACATAATCCACACTATACTGTTCAGGGGCATAATGGTGGGAATGGCCAGGCACCTCAGGGGGGAAGGGGGTGGAGGGCACCTGAGCTGAGTTGGGGGACTTGCCCACTAGTTCTGGAGGGGGCTCCGTGCCCATTACAATTAGCTGGGGAGTGCAAGGTCACAGTCTTTGAGTTGGGGGACTTGCCCACTGGTTCGGGAAGGGTGCTCCATGCCCATTTTCCTATGCTGGAGATTGCAAGGTCACAGTCTCTGAGTTGGGAGCTTGCCCACTGTTTCCGGAAGGGGGCTCCATGCCCATTACAATTAGCTGGGGAGTGCAATGTCACAGTCTCTGAGGTGGGGGCTTGCCCACTGGTTCTGGAGGGCGCTCCATGCCCATTTTCCTATGCTGGGGAGTGCAAGGTCACAGTCTCTGAGGTGGGGAACTTGCTTACTGGTTCTTGGGGGGCTCCTTGTACAGTAGTCCATGGGTGTGGCCTGCATGCCCTCTGCTGGAGGTGAGGGCTGCTGTGTCCCAGCCTGAGTTGAGGGCACCTTGACCACTGCTGTTGGGGGGGGCTCTTGCCCCTCTTAGTTGGTGGAGTGGGATCCTTCCCTTTCCTGGCTGGTGGAGTGGGATCCTTCCCTCTCTTGCCACCACCACGAGGAGGTGCCTCCACTGTCCCCGTGGGCTGTTTGGCTGAGGTGCTGGGCTGGGTCATTGGGACCCTGCTGTTATGGGCAGGAAGGGGGGTGTAGTGAGAGGGAAGAGCTCAAGTTGGGCAAGGAAAAGCTTCCTAGGGATGGTGGGGCGGGATGAGGGAGGAGGGAGGGGAGTGGAGGTTGAGTAAGTGGTTGTTGGAGGTGTGTGTCTGCTGGACTTGGGTGCAGGTGCATCAGCAGTGTGCTGATGTGAGGGTGATGGCTGTTGGGTGTCTGTGTGCGTGTGTTTGTGTCTCTTAGGAGGTGGGGGGGCAGACAGGGTGGGAGAGGACACCTGGGATGCATGGATGGATGCTGTGGAGGTGTCTCCAAGTGAAGTGTGTGTGCTGCTTGATGTGGTGATGGTGGTGGCTGTTGATGCAGTGCATGCAGGTGTGAGTGCGGATGTGACAGTGAGGGAGGAGGAGGAGGATCGGGAGACAGTGGAGGCAGTGGATGTTGTCGTGTGTGCAGCTGTCTGTTGTTTCTGTGAGTGCTTGGGCCTGAAGTGTGCTGCCTGTGTTTGTCTGTGCCACTCTTGTGTGATGTTTTGTTTGCATGCTTGTCTGTATGAGTGCATGGGATGGTTTGGGGTTGAAGAGATTGGGACTGGGAAGTGGTAGTTGGAGGGGGGACGGTAGGAACAGGGACAATGGCTCCCATCAGAGAGGAGGCCAGAGCCTGGAATGATCTCTGTTGGGCCGCCAATACACTGTCACTGCCCTCCAGGAATACATTGCATTGCTGCATCTGGGATGCCAGCCCCTGGATGGCATTCACAATGGATGACTGCACTACAGAGATGATTCTTAGGAAGTCAATAGCCTCCTCACTCAAGGCAGCAGGGCTCACTGGGGCAGGGCCTGAGCTGCCTGGGGTGAAGGAGATGCCCACCCTCCTGGGTGAGCGGGCACGGGCAACTCGGTGAGGGGCTGCTGGGAGGGCGGTTCTGGTACGGGTGGTGGCTGTACCTGTAGCTGGGGCGGTCCTAGAGGTGTCTGCCACCACTAGGGAGCTTCTATGAGAGGAGGTATCAGAGTCACTGTTGTGACCTCCTGTCTCTGCCGTGGTGCTCCCCTCGCACTCCATCCCACTGGTCCCCTTGGTGTTGGTGGACTCTTCCTCCTGGGTCCTGTGGGATGCAGCTCCATCTGTCGCCGGTGCCCCCGCTCCTCCTCCAGATGATGCTAATGCACACATGGACAGGATGACAGAAGAAAAAGGGAGGAGTAGAGAGAAAGGGAGCACTGGTTCAATTACAGCACCAACACCACATATGGCATACACATTACTGTCACACACAGGGATCAGGATTGTGTCCCATGCATCGCACTAGCATTAATTTGGCTAGGTACCACAGCAAAAGGAGAGCCAAACGACGCCAACTGAACCCCTCCTGGGACCCCCTATGCCCTTTCTGACATGGTATGTGTTGGACTTTTTGCCTTACACAGGGTCATCCCCAGTCTTTTTGCCTCCTTCCTCCTGGTTTTTCTGACCTCTCGCTGTTGGCTTTAGGACTCTGAGCACTTTATCACTGCTGACCAGTGCTAAAGTGCAGGTTCTCTCCCATCTAAAGTTGGTATGATTGGCTTATACCTAATTGGCATATTTAATTTACCTATAAGTCCCTTGTACAGTGGTATCTCTATACCCAGGGCCTGTACATTAAATACTACTAGTGGGCCTGCAGCGCTGCTTGCGCCACCCACTGAAGTAGACTTTTAAACCTGTCTCAGGCCTGCTAGCGCAGGGCCTTTGTGCGCAGTTTTCTGCCACAGGGACCTGGCATCTAAACTTACTGTATGTAAGTCACCCCTAAGGTACGCCCTAGCTAGCCCTATGGGCAGGGTGCTATGTATGTAGAAGGTAGGACACGTGCCAGGTTGCGTGGCCTGTCCTAGTAGTGACAAACAGCCTAACTTGGTGTCTCACTGCTGTGAGTGCTGCCTTCTCATAGGATTGCATTAGAAATGCCCTGCCTTATGTGTAAGGGGTATTGTCTGATTTATGAGGGGTAGCGTAGGCGTGTTTGGTATGGTTGTGATGGTGATAATAAATGCTGCTTACTGGTGTGGGTGTATTTTTTATTACTATCACAGAAATTCCACTTCTAGAAAGTGCGCATTTATCTGTGCTTATGACTCTGGTGTTTTGCAGCTTGACTCCAATCCACGTCTGGGCAGAGTGACAGTTGGGGCTTTGTGCATACTTTTTAGACAGTCTGTAACAGGGGGGGTGGAGGTGTCACAGAGGTGCATCTGCAAACTGAATAGTCTTCCTGGGCTGAGAGAAGGGAGAGGCGGGGCACACCTACATTTGTAAAGGCTGTGCCCTGGCCTCACACAATAGGGTCATTAACCCCCCACTGATGTTTGGAGCCTGTGCTGAAAGGAGAGAGGGGGCACTCCCAGAACCAGTTGTTACTGGCTGGAACCTCCTCTCCCTACCATTGTAAAACACTGTAAGAACTGACTATGAGTACAGGGGAATTTTCCCCACAATTTGGAGACTCTTGGAATCATCTTGGAACTGGACACCAAAGGCTGAAAGGACTCACCAGGAACCGCCAAGGACTGCTGCTGCTGTGCTGACTTGTGACCTGCCTGGTCACTATGAAGGACTTGCCACTTGCTGCCTTTCCCTTGTGCTGGCCTGTAGCTGGGCCCTCCACCTGAGGACCTTGTGTTAAGATTCTGCTCCCCATGGGCAGGGTGCTGTGGCCCCTGACCCCTGCATCCATTTCTTCACGAGGGGTGCTTCTCCGTGGTTGCGGCTGCCATAGCGCTGATTGCAGCGCGCTTATGGAGCCTTGGGAGCTCGTAGGCTCCTTGCTGCATTGTGCCCCTTTAAATAAGATCACCGCAGCGGCCTGGGAAGCTGGTAGAACACTTGCGCACCGCATCGGGTGCAGGCGAATGTCTGCTCGGGCCCCAGGAGGGGTCCGATATTCTTGTGGCTTCACGGCAAGACCAGGGGAAGGCGCGGGGAGTGCCCCCTTCCCCCTGGCCTCTGCGTTAGGAGCAGGACGCTCCTTTTCTGCTGTTAAGTAAAACAGGCATTATTGTGCCCCACCCCCCTTGGTGGAAGGGCCAGTGGAGGCCCGGGGGGCCCCCAGAGATCGCGGGTCCTGGGAGGGGCCTGTCATTAAACCGGAGGGGGTGCGTGGTGCCCCCCTCCTGACCTAAGTTGTTTTTTGCTGGCTTTGGCCCCCCTCGTGAGGGCCGGTTGAGGCCCTGGGGGGGGGCCAGTAATCACGGTCCCCGGAGGGGCCTGTCTATAAAAGAGAGGCAGGGCATGTCGCCCTCCTCTGACCCCAGAGTATAAGGGAGGCCCCCGTTTTGCACATAGGAGCGCCGGGGGCCCCATTGTTTGACTTCTAGGCACTGAAGGTGCCTTCATCCAACCAGGTACTGTTTAAAGGACCAATATAGTTGCAATGCAAAGTTCTTTCTACAGACTTTTTTTTAATTCATATATTACCTACCTGCGTTTGAGGTTTTTACATATGTGTATGCAAATGTTCCTTTTATGGACATGCTTGCTAATATGTTTTTCTAACTTGCCATATGTTTCATATGTTTTCTAATGTTCCTACTATGGGCATTTTATGATATTCTTATGACAAGTGCTGTGATGTAATAACGTGTTTTCCTGACTACTGCTTATGTTGCAGAATACTGAGTAACCTGTGTGTTATGTGTGACTACTGCTAGGTTGCAGAGTAACTAATGTGTAACGTTCTGACAACTGCTAAGGTAGCAGGATAGTACTGATATGTGATGTTTGGTCTGATAATTGCCTTGTGTACAATACAGTATATTTTCATATAATCTGGTGTTGTTTTTCCTTTGTGGTGGCGATATTGCGTCACGTGTGTTGTGTGTGTTGTGCAAACGCTTTAATCATTGCCTCTGGGTTAAGCCTGACTGCTCGTGCCAAGCTACCAAGGGGGTGAGCAGGGGTTATCTTGGACATGTAACTCCCTTGCCCTGACTAGAGTGGGTAAGTTCTGCCTGGCTGAGGTGCATACCCTAGCCAACCAGAAACCCCATTTCTAACAGTATGCAACATAGCTATGTTACCAGATTTAGCAATACACCCATTACCCTTGAGCTGGATCACGCTGCGTTCTCTGAGCTGGCATTGGGGGCACCAACTAACTGACAGCCACCACCAGGTTACCATGCCACCTACCAATCATAGTTGTAACGCACACTGTACTCACCCCCTTGTGGCTGCTGTGACGCCCTCAAGCCCCATCCAGCTCTTGGTAGGCCACCGCCAGTATGCAGGCCATCAGGGGTGTCAGGTTCCGATGGGCACCCCGCCCTCATTGGGAGGCCATCCGTAGCCGGACCTCTGTGGTCTTCCGGGCCCAGCGTCTCAGGTCCTCCCACCTCTTCCTACAGTGGGTGCTCCGCCTGCTGTAGACCCCCAGGATCCGCACATCCTTGGCCATGGCACGCCACAATCCCTTCTTCTGATGGCCGCTGACCTACAGAGGAAATACAGACACAAGGAAACCATTAACCGGACAATACAGCTTGTCACACATATGGCCCATAAATCCCATTCCATCCCGATTGGGACACACATTACTCAGCGCCCACCAAGTACACTCCCACCAGACATACAACTCCCCCCTCCAAATGATACAATGCTTGCACACACATCTCCTTGCAACCCTCTCACCTGTCTAGTGCCCAAGGTGTACTCACCCATTGGTCTGGAGGCCCATACAGCTGCCCATACTGTGGTAGGACCCCATCCACCAAACGCTCCAACTCTTCCGAAGTGAAGGCAGGGGCCCTTTCCCCGGTCACACGGGCCATGGCAAGATCCAGACACAGGTCACAGCAGCACACGCAGTGTAGGTGTTTTCTTGTGGAAAGTCAGGAATCGAGTGAGGTTATGGACAGAACATGGCGGTCACGTCTGCGGTGTTGTACACCGTCACTGCCACTGATGATCCCCATTGGCCACTGTACTCCATAGAACCCCATGTTATCCAATGAGGAATAGCATGGCGGTGCAAGACCGCCTACCGCCATGACACGCTACACTGGCGGAGTTATCTCACTTCCACCTGTCCCTACATACAGGACTGGCGGTCGCCATTTTATGGTGGTGGACAATATTCAGATAATTGAGAACTGCATGATTTCCATTTTTTGCACATACATTGCCATTCCCAATGTCCCATCACATTCCTGCTCTATGTACACTGAGGTGGTGGTGCCATTGTTTCAATTGTGACAGCCTACTCACTCTTGTGACCCTTAGGTACCTACCACTGCGGAGGAATCGGAGGACAAGACAAGCCCCCGTGTACAGACCCCTTGTGGACTTGACTACACTGGAGGAGAGGCATATAATGCTCACCTGTTGACTGGACAGGGCCACAATCACAGCTCTATGTGCTGAATTGGACCTGATCTCATATCAGCTATCCGTCATCCCACTGGGATCCCCCCTCTAGTGCAGGTTCTATCGGTGCTCCACTTCCTGGCAACTGGTTCATTCCAAGTGACAGTGGGCTTGGCAGCAGGAATGTCACAGCCAATGTCCTCAGTCGTTTTGTCTGCCATCGTGAAACACATGTACAGCTACATTGCGTTCCCCCAAGTGGAAGATTTGGCCACTGTGAAGGCAGGATTCTATGCAATGGGACATATACCCAACATTATTGGGGCGATTGACGGTACACATGTTGCGTTTGTCCCCCCCCCCAAGCCCTCCCGCCAGAATGAACAAGTGTTCAGGAATCAGAAGAGTTTCCACTCACTCAGTACATCTCCCATGTCGCTGCTAAATATCCTGAGCCGGTGCATGACGCCTTTGTCCTGAGGAATAACATCATTCCACATGTGATGGCACAACTACAGAGGCACAGGGTGTGGCTAATTGGTGAGGCTGAGTCCCCACCCAATGTGCGCCAGTGTATGCCTTCTGGTGTTGACCCCATACCATTGTGTAAGGCTAATGTTTGTCCCTCAATACTTGCAGGTGACTCTGGCTACCCAGACCTATCATGGCTCCTGACCCCTGTGAGGAATGCCAGGACAGGGGCTGAGATTTGTTATAATGATGCACATACGCAAACCTGGAGCATTATTGAGAGGACCTTCGGCCTCCTGAAGGGCAGGTTCAGATGCCTACATCTAACCGGTGGATCCCTGTGCTACTCACCTGAGAAGGTCTGCCAGATAGTAGTGGCATGCTGCATGTTGCACAACCTGGCCCGCAGAGGACATGTGCCTTATCTGCAGGAGGAGGAGACTGGAAATGCCCCTGTGGCAGCAGTGGACCCTGGGGACAGTGAGGATGAGGAGGATGAGGATGTGGACAACAGAACATCTGTTACATGTCAATACTTCCAGTGACACACAGGTGAGACAGTGGAACTGACCATTCCTCTGATTATTGATGTGTTCTGTGAGACTGTAGCAGGATGGCATTCGCTTCCTTTGCATCTCTACTTACTGTCACCTATGGCTTCTCATTTTGCAGATGTTAGTGATATGACAACAGTGTACTGATGTGATGTCTACAGACAGATGCAGGTCTTAAAATGTATGCTATCACAGTGTGCACAAGATGTAACTGTTTCCATATATGCACATTTTCATCACATAAAACACTTTCACTTAGGTTGTGTTCAAGGTTGTTTATTGTAGTGCAAATAATTGACGGAAAAGTGCAATGGAATAGGGTGATGATTGAGGAAAGTCCAGGGTATTGTTCCAGTCTGTTTGTAGCACAGGTCCAGTGTCCAAGGGGCCATAGGAAGGGGAGCAAAGGCAGTTCAAAGTGTCAAGGTGACAAGGTGTGTCTCATATCCTGGTGGTGGCCTTGTTCTTGGCAAGTGTCTCTGGCTTCTGTCTGGGTCGCAGGTAACATTTGCAGGGTCATTCACCTTCTGTAGGAGGAGGGGTGCTGGTGGCCTGTGGGTCCTGTGGCAGGGCCTCCTGTCCACTAGCTGCAGCGGAAGTGATGGGCTGGTCAGTAGACTGGCTAGTGGTAGGGGCCCGCTGGTGTGCTGTCCATTCCCTCGTGATGTTGGCCATATCTGCCAGCACTCCTGCTATGGAGACCATGGTGGTGTTGAGGGCCTGCAAATCCTCCCTGCTCTCCTGATGGTGTACCTCCTGCAGCCACTTGTTCTCCTGTATGTTGGTTAGGATCTGGCCCATCTTGTCCTGTGATTGTTGGTAAGCCCCCAGGACATTGGTGAGTGCCTCCTGGAGAGTCGGTTCCCTAGGCCTGTCCTACCCCTGGCGTTCAGCGGTCCTCCCAGTGTCCCTGTTCCCTTGTGCCTCTGTCCCCTCAATGGTGTGCCCACTGCCACTGACCCCAGATCCCTGATTGTCTTGGGTGTGAGGTGTGGACTGGGGTCCCTGTACAAGTGGGCACACTGCTGATTGATGTGTCCTAGGTACAGAGGTGTGGGGACGTTGGGTGGGTGCTGTGGTGTTGGATACTGATGGGGGCGGCTCTGTGGTGGACTGTGAGTGGGCTGGGGTGGCTAACTGACCAATGGTCCCTGATGGGCCAGGTAGTTCATCCAGATCCTGAGGTCCAGAGCTACTGTCATCACTGGGGGTGAATTTTATTGGGGGACTGGTTAGTTGTGGCACCTCCTCGCCGCTGAGATTGGCTGGGGCACCTGTGGGGGGGATGTAAGTGATGTATTATACTTCATGTCTGTGACCTATTGTAAAAACCTTGCAGCCCCTCTATTGTTGCTGTTGCCCTGCCACCTTTGTTTGTGTATGGTGATGGATTGTGTGCTTGTTAGTTCTCCATGATGTGCATGCTTTGGTGATGGGTGTCCATGCAGGGCTGGTAGGGCTGTCTATGCATTGGTATGGCATGAAGGGCTTGGCATTGGGATTAGTCATATGTGTAGGTACAGTGTGTGGGATGGAGTGGAGTGATGGGAGTGAGGGCGAGGGGGGTGTGATGACATGCAGGTATGGGGGTGATAAGTAGTAACTATTGACTCACCAGTGTCTAGTCCTCCGGCTACTCCAGTGCGTCCCGCAGGATGCAGTATTGCCAAGACTTGCTCCTCCCATGCTGTGAGCTGTGGGGGAGGAGGGGGTGTCCACTGCCAGTCCTCTGTATGGCGAGCTGGTGCCTTGCTGTCAGGGAAGATACCTTCCCCTGTAGGTCGTTCCACCTCTTCCTGATGTCGTCCCTTGTTCTTAGATGCTGTCCCACGGCGTTCACCCTGTCCACGATTCTCCGCCATAGCTCCATCTTCCTGGCATGGATATTGGCTGTACCTGTGCTCCAAACAGCTGTGGCTCTACCCTGACTATTTCCTCGACCATGACCCGCAACTCCTCATCTGTGAAACAGAGGTGCCTTTGTGGGGATATGGGTGTTGTGTTTTGTGCAGAGGGTGTTGAGTGTTGTGGTGGGGTGTGGGATGTGGTGTGCGTGACGGATGTATGGGTGTTTGTGGTGTGTGTGTATAATTGTCTCAGTGGTCTTCCTGTTAGTCTTGTGGCGCTCAATGGTATTCGTAAAGGGTGGTGTGTGATGTGGGTGTGTGTTTTATAGTGCTGTGGGTGGGTGTGGTGAGTGTATGGGTGTCAGGTGTGTGTGTTTAGTTTTGGCCAATGTTGTTTAGTTTTGTATTGGGGTGTCCATTCTGAGCATGCCGGTGTGTACCGCCAATGGTTTACCACCATTGAATGTCCACCGTGGTGATTCATGGGTCATAACGTGGTGGGCATTGTTTGGTTGGCGTAACGGTATAGGTGGTGGTACCGCCACTTTAGCACTGACCTTTGGGCTGGCAGATTTGTGTTTGTGGTAGTATTCTTTCAGTTTGGTGTGTGTGTGTCATAATATTAATTTTAAAAGTTTCTGTTACAGACAATATGAAGAGGTAAAATATTTATACTATCATTTAAAGTTTAGAGTAGTGTTCTATGCCCCATAGTTAATCCCTGTTCCTTTAAATTGCCCTTAATCCTAGTCCTAGTGATAGAAGCATATGGGTATTGGCTTATAGTTTTGTTTGGGTTTGTGTGCTTGTTACAGAGGTTTTCTTAAGTCTGGGAAGAAATTGAAAGATATACACTGTTGAAAACAGTCTAGTGTTCGTATCGGCTAGTATAGCCAGTAATGTAGCTCTGAATCTTTGTTCAGACTACACTTGACTGTATGAAGTCTCAATATCTATGTGCTTTCTGTACGTCTCAGCGTAAGTCTGCAGACATCTTTATAACTTTGTTGGCGTATGAAATCGATAGCAAATCATTTGAAGCCTCTTTGATGTTTATGCTGTGTACAGAAAGGTTCTACTAGGAGACATTTTCAGTCATCCTTGTGGATATTGTACTAGTGCTCCTGTATACTTGTTTTTAGAGGTCGTACTGCAAACTCTGTTTATGCTAGGTGTAAAGAACAGATAACCTGCTCCACATTGGTGCTGTTAACAGGTGAGAGTGTTTTATCCTGTAGGTGTTCCCATCTCCGCATGTGAAATGTGTTTTCTTGTTGATGCTAAGATTGCATATGAAACAGAAGTGGGGTTTGTAAAACCCAGTGTCTTGAGAAATAGTGGTACTGTGTCAATTTCCTATCCCTGGTTCGTAATTTTGATCAGCAAATACTTGTTTGTTAGAAGATACCTGTGTTTCTTAAGATATTCCATGTTTGGTGTTGCCCCGGATGGAAGATTTTAGTGTGTCTCATTTTTTAGATTATCAGAATTTTTACTTTTTAATGTTTTTTTCTCATTCTTTACATTCAGTCTATAAACTTGGAAATGTGTTCAGAGTTCACATACAAGAAGCATAAAGCATGTTATACCTTAAATACTTTGGGAAAAGATGGTCTGTGTGAAAGGTGCATTTCTTCGCTGACTAAAGGAACTTTTAAATGTAAGAATTTACAGTGAGAGAATAATAAAAACAGTTAAAGAAACGAGGTCTTATAACCTAACTATTAATATTTTTGCAGAGATCAAGAAATACTTAATGAATGGAGGAAAGAAGCCAAGATAATGCAGGAGAAAAAAGAGATGAAAGAAAAAACATCCAGATTTCCACCGGCAATTGGAGATCAGGTATTTGATTCATTACAAAGTAAACCAAATGATCTTTTGATTTTGTTTTCCTCTGCTCTTAGAGGGACCAATTTGCACAGAATGTATTCCTCTGCTCCGGGTACAGGCCAGGAAGTTATTTTCACACAAACGTAATGTATTTGCTTCTCCATTGATTAAACGACATTGATGGAGATACAATTCAGTGATTGGGAATCAACTATATTGTTCACAAGTTGGCTTTAACTGCTGAAATAATCAGTAGGGGCAGCCAATCGAAGTGTAGGTTGAGTTTTTCCATTCTTAAAGCAAACTTCATACAATTTGTTTTGTGATTGATATATCTGCCCACAATCTGGTTTCAGTGCTTAATCAGTTGTTTTGATGATAGCTCTTTACAGTATGGACCAGGAACAAAAGTGGGGAAAACATTTCTAACCAAAGGGAATCATTATGTAGTCCTCCTTACAAATTGGTTAATACACCTAAGATAAATCTTCACATGTTGTTATTAGCAAAACTAAATGATACCCACGACGAGATGAAAACATCTCTTCCCATTTGAAGGTATTTTTTACTCAAAACATAAAAGGTATCAAAAAATATTAGTTCTGCTACTCCTGGATAGACTATTAAACTGCTGAATAGTAGCATGTGCTGGTCCTTCTTATGTAAAATGAAAAAAGGGTAAAAGTAGTTAAATTAGTGAAACATTGCATACAAAGGCATGTAATGCATTAAATGCATAATTTAACTGGTTAAAAAGTAATTGCGAACATGCTCCCACAGCATGCACCCCTGCTTGTACTAGGTGTGTACGTGTTTATCGTGTAAAAAATTGATCTGTTTAACTTGCAAGACGATAGTGTAATACTTTGTCATTTGCAGTTTTCCACATCCTTTTAGGAGCTCCAAAACCGTCCAGTTTTCTTGTACGGATATTAGGTATACAGTATTGCCCCAGCTTAGAACCAGAAAATTGCAGTATGTTTAAGAATGTAATCTGTGCCTAAAAAGGTACAACTATCTCCTACGGGGCACTTTGGATGGTTTACTAGATATAGGGTTGTCTTTAGATCAGTATATTGAGGCCCATCTGTGAGTGTTAGTGCATAGTATATGGTTATTATGAGCACGTTTGTAAAGCACAAGAGGTTATAACAGGAACAGTTTAAGTATCCACGGAAGGGGACAAATGTATTGCTACCCCTGTAGTTAACAAAAATAATGTTGATAAAGGTGTCCGTTTTTGTGACCTGGGAAGCAATATGTAGAAATTGAGAAAGGGTCACACACCAGTTTCATATACATTTACTTATTGTGGTACATTGTTACATGCACTTGTAGCACTGATTGAACCTCCTTTTGTAGGATTTTCGAAGGAGATCTGAAATAGGATTCAGCCCTGCCAAGTACCACGCATCAGGGGTTAGACTAACGCATTTTAGTGCTCATGTCCACCTCACCGCACTAAAATACATTAGTCATGCATTATAGCACCCCTCCGCCTACCCGGAGGCATGCTGTGCTGAGAAACTGCAGCAAGTGCATGACTGGCAGAGTGGCTATAGAGACAGTGTGTGTGTTCAAGCTAACAAAAAGAAACAATAAATGAACTACGGGCGCCTCGGGGAAATCATTAAATGACCCACATCAGATGGGCCCAGCTACCAATTACGTGCTGTCAGTGGGGAGCGCTTGGTGGTCTTAAACAATAAAAGACAAATCGTCTGATGCTACACGTGGATATGTATTGCTTATTAATCTAATAAACTGTGGCCCTGTGCAGGCAAGCCAATTCCTATCAGTGGATGACAGTGCCCAACGTGGATCAGGGATGGCGCCTTGCCTGTTGTTATTTTCTGGCAAGGCGCCTGCCCCACTGAACTGATCACACAGATTTGTTTTTTCTTGCCCTTGTCCCATGCCACCAGAATGGTGCCTTTTTGTCCATGCATGACCAGGTGGTTGCACTCACTGACTGGCACATTTGGTCCTCGTGTGACCAGAGAGTATGCCAGTTACTAGTGATGGCAGGTGGTCAAAGCGTGCAGCGCCAGAGGGTGCAGGATGCCAGCCCTCCAGCATTAAACCCGGACGCATAATTAATTTTAATTATTCATGCCATTGTAGTGAAATTGACCTGAGTGAGGAGAGGAGAGCTGATGTTTGTGATTCTCCATCTGGTAGGACACAAACTTTTACTGCCTCCAGCTGCTGCAGCCCGTAGCCACCTGCCCATACCAGCTGAATATTTTTTCTTTATTTATATTTCAAGCTGTGAGAACAGAAATGCCACGGGATAAAGGGAGTTTATTTTGTGTTTCACACAGAGAATACTTGGTATTAATGTTTTAATTCCCAGAGTAGTGTGTGGCAAATACCAGCTCCATGCAGCTGTAAAGGTCAAGCTGTCAGCATCCTATGACACACATTGCTCGGGTGCCCAGCTCTGCACCAAGTTTAAATATCTGCTTAAATTTGCACCAGGTTTAAATATTTGCTTCACCGGCCAATGCAGCCTAGGTCTTACAACAGAATCTGCGAAAACATATGACGTAACTATTTTGCTCATCTTTCATTTTAGGTACAACATACACAATATCCACAAACCTAAAAGAATTATGATAAATCATACAAGTTAATGAAATTGAGGAGAAATGCACTCTTTTAGCTTAACATTATGATAAGCTAGTTGGTTAATACAGTCACTGAAGAGGTTTTGCATACAAGCCAACATTTTAGAAGAGGAAAGTGGGAGATTTTTAAAAAAGTAATCAGGATATTGTATTTTCCCCATTGACTTCTATTGAAGTACAGGCAATTTCAGACAGAAGATAGCAACAAAAAAAAGCCTTTTTTTCCTTCGCGCTTGAGTTGGGTCTATTGGCATGTATGATTCTGTGTCTAACCATAGAGAAACATTTTGTTTTACTGGTTGGCCAGTGGGGGATAGTGAATTCTGCATTACGGTGCTACAGGGCCCCAGCCTGTGGCTGAAGGCACTGTGCATATACTCATTGTTTTAAAGTTGTATTACATAAACTATAAGATAGGCTACTACAAAATATCCAGAGATTTAGGGCCTGATTACAACTTTGGAGGACGGTGTTAATCCGTCCCAAATGTGACGGATTTACCACCTACCGTATTACGAGTTCCATAGGATATAATGGACTCGTAATACGGTAGGTGGTATATCCGTCACATTTGGGACGGATTAACACCGTCCTCCAAAGTTGTAAACAGGCCCTTAGTGTTAATTATAAAGTAAGTGTTAACCTTCAATTTCAGGGGTTTTGCAGCTGTTTCAATATATTGAGGAGCTTCTCATTGGTCAGGAGTGCAATTTGTGATATTTCTCTCTTTCCTGCACTTCATTATTTGCTTTTACTAGGGAGAAAGTGGTACTCCGTGTCACACTTTTGGCAGCTCACTGTCACTCATAAGTGCACTACAACCATAGAAATGCACACATTAGCAAACTGAAAACTTGACAGCTATGAGGATTATAGTTGATAAGTCAGTGAAACTGTTCAAGAAGAATTAAATGCAAGACCTAGGCTGACCTGTGTTAAGATCTCAAAGTGTCCCCCTTGACTCTAATTTGGGGTGCCCAACAAACCTGGATGTATTTACAACTAGAGCAGGGGCAGTTTCTCCTCAGCGGGTTGTGGGTGTAGCCGTGCAACCTGTGAGCCACCAAGGAGCCACTGCTAAATTAAATGATTACACATGTAATAATTTAATTTAGCAGTATGCATGCAAACAATATTTTTGTGTTTACCAGAGCTCTGCAGTGCACGTCAGCCCTCTCGGCTTCTCCACCAATCTCCGAATGACAGCTGGAGGGGGCTGAGCTACAGTCCAGCTACTGAGTGTTCTTTAAAACCACAGCTCTCTGTAGACCTATGTCAGGATTACGTGTATGAAGGGCGTGGTTCCACTACTAATATCCCCTAAACACAGCCTCAATCATTTTAATTTAGCAGACATACGGCACATGCCTCGGGTAGCAGTCTATCTGCTAAAATGTGGCTGTCAGGGTGCACTTCATTGTATCCTTAAGGCCAATGAGGAGCCAAACTAAGCAGCAGGAAAATAATTGCCAGCAGTGTCCCAGCTTCTTAGAGGGCTGTGCTTCAGTGTTTTAAGGAAGCTGCGAGAGAGCTTGAGGTAAGTCTTCATCTTAAAAATCTCTCTGCTGCTCTGTCTGGCTCCTCATTGGGAATAATGGCTTTCAGGTTGCAGTGTCCAGCACCAGATTCCCGCTCTGTTGCCATGGAACCCCTGAGTTGCCAGCAAAGGAAGAAAGGTAGGTAACAGAAAAATAATTCACTGTTGTTTCTCTGTGCATGTGTGAGTGAAAGTGTGTTTGTGAGTGATTGAGAGAGAATGGGATTGAGTGACAGTGTGTGTTAGTTTATTATGTTTGAAAGTGTCAATGAGAATGAAACAGTGAGAATCAATGCGTGAATATGAATAAGTGAAAGTGAGGGAGTGAGTAAAGCAGTGTGACTGAGTTGAAATGAGTGAGTGAAGTGGAGATTGTGAGAGGGAGTCAGGGGTGCATCTTTCAGTGGTGTAACATGTGCAGCTGCACCAGGGCACAGAAGTCCCAGTGCAGATGCACCTGCTGCACTACTAAAGCCGAGCACCTGTACCACAGGATGTCAAATAAGAACCCCTGTGCATCAGTGAGAGAGTTGGTCATTGTGAAAGTGCGTGTGTGTGTGTGTGTGTGCGCGCACACAAGTACGTTTTCTGAGTGAGAAATAGTGGGTGTGAGCGTATGAGTAAATTTGTGTGTGAGGGCACCAAGGTAAATTTTGAAAACAAAGAGGTAAACCCATGGCAAGTATTACATCCCTTCACTATCAGGGATGACCAGCTGCCACTGAGCTAGAGCCAAATTCGTCTATGAATCAACAGCTAAAACGTGCTAGTTCCAGTCATGTGAGCAAATACATGCCCTCTTGACCTACTAACTGAAACCTTTCAAATATTTCCAATTATGATGTTTGTTTTAGGATCATGTATTCAGTTTCCAGCCTGATTGTTTTCAGATCATGTGATAGGTTGTCAGTCAGTTCGCTCATGAAGTTCTTCTTAATATAGTAATGAAATACTATTGTACATGCTTCTTTCACAAGTCATCAAAAATAACTTTTTCTCTCTTTCTGAAAAAATGCAGAGGAGGTATCAGTATTACCAAACCAATCTGGTATACCTGTATTAGGTTTTTCTGATAGACTTCTAACCACAGATTCCTCACAATAGAATATTCTCAAGGCGTCAGACTGGATCCAGAAATTTTTTAGCAGTACCTCTGCACACCAGTAGGTGTCTTTGATCAGCTCGGCATGAACTGCATAGGAAGTGACGCTGTGGTGTCCACATAAGCACCACCCCACACGCTGACATCCGTTCCTTTCTTTCTGCACTACCAGAGCAAATCTGGAAAATTACCTTTGACACTTTTTTGACCAAATCTTTTTTTACTTTTTGTCAACTATTTTTGAGCTATTGCTCCCCAGAGTACTATGCACATGCCCAACATACGAACTACAGGGTTTAAACATTGTGGGGAATGCCACAGAAAGATGTCTGTGTTTGATCCCAAATTGGTATCTCTCTGGTTCCTGGGGTCGTGGCATGACCCCAAGGCCTGCACTGAGTGCAAGTTAATGTACTTCAGGTGGTTCACGAGTGGGTGATGAAGCTCCCAGTGTGTTTTTCTGGTTCTGTTCCCAGGGTTGATCTTGGGGCTGCACCCATAGCTGTACCTGCGGACAATTGTTTTCATATTTCTAGACCTTCTTCTTCAAGTCTTGTAAGTCGAAGAAGTACAAGAAAACAAAGTTAAATAATTCCTTGGCTTCTCCCCCCCCAAACATTGTGCTTCAAAGCCCCTCTCCCATACTCCTACTGCAGAGCCTTCGTCAGGGTGTACTCTGCGCAACCCCAAGTTTACTAGATTGATACTACATAATTAAAAGAATTCTGTGATGCCATTCCCTCCATCATCGAGTCACCAACTCCCTCTGGCATGCCTTTGGATCCAACAAAGCCGAGAGGTGCCCCTGTTGGACCTCCAGTGGCAGGTTAAACCCCAATTCCAGCTGGGTCCTCTGGATCCACCCTCAGATCCAGACAGACGGTGCTACAGGTGCCTCGATCCACCCTGCTCCACTTCTTTTGGCACCACTCCAATGCCTCCGGGGCTGCATGATGATGAACCCATCGTCCCCAATGCTGCCGGCGCTGTCCAGCCCTTACCTACCCTTGAACTCACTGCCCCCATATAGACCCCCTCCTTCCAGAAGGGGGACATGAGAAAGAACGGTATGGTACGCAGAGGAGGACCCTGAGCCAGAAGAAAACTGGTTTGAAGAAATGCGTGATAACACTGGCTTCGACAACTACCCAGAATCTGGTATGCCCTCCCCTCCGTGTCCTGTTTTGGAGGAAGTTGCATCCTTTGCCACCATAATGCACAGGACAGCAGAAGTCCCTGACCACTGCCAGCTGTTAAAGTCAAGGTAAGTATCTTGACAGAAGTGCTTCACCCAGGAGCCGGCTCGGCTGAGATGTTGCTCCACTTCAGTGAAGTCCTCACTGTCGTTCTCCTGGGAGCCTGAGCTACCCTTGCACAGTTACTCCTGTACACCGCTTGCTCGCCAGACATCATCATCATCCCATCCCAGGAGACCTAGCCTTCCTCTTCCACAGCCTTCCCCTGAGAGCCTGTTTGTGCAGACCCCACATCCAAAGTGAACCAAAAATGCATTCCCTTCCACTCCATTGGAAAGAAAATCCAGAAGGCTGGACAATTTGGCAAACATGTTTTTTCTTCCACCTGGCTAGCCCTCAAGTCGGTGAACACTGCATGCCTCTTAGAATGATACTTCCATACATTGTGGGACTCAGTTCTCCAGGTGCTTCCCATGTTCCCCGAGGAGGGTTGAGCCATTCTCAGCTAAACGGTGGTGAATGATCACATTTCAGCGAAGTTTGCCATTAGGTGCTTGCCTGATACCAAGGACTCCCTGCCTGCAGCCTTGGCTTCTACAGTAGTTTTGCATTTCCATGCTTGGTTGCTATGCACTCGGTTCTTGGGTATGTCCATTTATCCCTGATTGACATGACCATCGATGGCTCTCGCCTATTTGACGATAAAGCTGACACGAAACACAAACACTTCCTGGAGAGCCAGATCATCACCAGATCTCTCAGAGTTTCTCTTTCTGGCAGGCACAACAACAGTCTTTTCGTCCCTCCCACAGCCATAGTTGGAACATGTATGGGTGTCCTCAAAATCAACCAGACCCTATGCTCCAGCAGAGTACTTCGAGCCATTTCGAGGATGGGAATCTCTAAAATCCTAACGAGGATGTGGGAGCCAGACCCAGTGCGTCGACTATCCCCTACCACCCTCGCTACTGCAACCTCGAAACCTCTTTAGTACACACTTCAGCTAGAATAACCATCCTGTTGGTAGCAGGGTCAAGCACCACCTGCCCTAGTGGTCTGCAATTCGATTCAACAAGTAGGTGCTTCAGATTGTGTTGAAGTGGTACACCCTCCCATTAGTGCATAAACCTCCTCCTTTGCTACTATCTTCAGAACAGCTTCCTTGCTTCGTCAGGAAGTGCAGGCCCTGTTGGCCGGAGGAGACATCAAGAGGATGCTGGGGCCAGAAGTAGGACGTGGTTGCTATTCATGCTATTTTCAGGTTCTGAAACAAGACAGAACCGTCTTCCCCATACTAGATGTGCACCATCTGAATGTCTTTGTGAAGTAGGAGAAATAAAAAATGCTAGGGCTAGCTCAGGTTTTGTCTGCCCTTGTTCCTGGATGGTAGCATTAAACATGCAGAAAACATACTTCTATACCCCTGTCCTGCATGCCCATAGTTGTTACATGCGGTTCACTGTGGTCCATGAGCATTTGCAGTTTGCTGCACTCCCCTTCAGCCTTACCACTAACCTCAGGTGTTCACAAAAGTGATAGCAGTGGTTGCAGCACACCTTCAGAGGTCAGCGGTTTCAGTTTTCGACAACTTTGACAACTGGCTGCTGAATGTGGGTTCACCAAAGGTAGTCATCACCCACATCCAGACTATGCGAACCTCCTGCATTCGGGAAGTTTTACTATCAACAAATCAAAATTACACCTGACTTCTTCTCAGATGCTCTGTTTCATCAGAAGCAAAGTGCAGTCATTCACATGGAACCCACTTAGTAATTTAAATATAATAAAGCTGAAAGTTCTGTGTAGAATAAATCAATAGGGAAACATTTCCGATAGGACAGTACGCATCCTGTTGCAGTAAACCTATATTAATCATAGTGTTAACAACGCAACCAGTACATATGCACAGTCAACAAAAAGAAAATGTATTATTCACAAAAGGTACACAAAAAGGACCAAAACATTTGCAATTGGTGAGTAATGTGATAGTGGAAAATGCACCCCAAGTGAAGCAAACTAAAATCCTAAAAAAAAGAAAAGTGTCGGGTATTGTAACGAACGGTTGGAATATTGGGTGAAATTATTCAAACAGCCTCAATTGTTTGAATACAGATATATTTTTCTTCAGTTTTATACCCATGTTCAGGTAGACATTTGGGTTGCTCTTGTTGTTAAGAAGACTTTTTCATCACAGTCATTCTTGATACAGTGCAATTCCACTCCTACTGTCTGGAGCGGAGAGTCCAGGACATTTGGGCTAGTATCCTGATATTTCTACCCCTCTCCTGGATTTCGGTGAAATTAACTCTGAGGCTGGTGGGTCTGATGGCATCCTGCTGATGAAGCACGCTTGATGGCACATGCATGCTCTGCAGTGGGCTATGAAGTTGCACTGGGCACAGCACCAGGAAAATCTTTGCAATTTGACCCAGATTTCAAAGAAGACTGTGAACGATCTGCAGTGGTGGCTTACAGGCAGCAACTGGGTCAGTGGCAGACCCCTCTCCCTTCCACACCCAGAGCTGACAGTTGTGACTGATGCATTGCTCCTGGGTTGGGACGGCAACCTGTTGGAGGTGGAGATCAGGAGCTCTGGTCTCCGGCAGAAGCTCAGCGCCACATCAATTTTCTGGAGCTGAGGGCCCATTGCTTGGCATTGAAAGTCTTCCTCCCATCCATCAAGGGAAAGCTGGTTCAAGTTGTAAATAGACAGCACTATCGTATTGCAACAAACATGGCAGAAAGGGGTCGTGGAGCCTGTGTAAGTAGGTTTCCGCACCTCTGGCCTTGGCTAGAGCACCAGGAAATTTTCCTGGTTGTACACACCTGGCAAAATCTCTGAATGCCAGGGGAGACAAACTCAGCCATCGATGCCTGGTAAGCCACAAATGGTAGTTACAACTGTAGGTGACAAAAGGTCTCTCAAGATAGGGACAACCTTGGCTCGATTTGTTCACCACCATTGAGAATGTGCAATGTCAGCACTTCTGCAGCCTGAATGTTTCCAAAGTGGCTTTTGTTTGGAGATGCATTCTTCTTAGATTATAACCAGGGAGTCCTGTACTCTTTTCTTTCAATACTGTTTCTTTCCCAGGTTCTCAAGAAAATCAAAAGCAAGCCCAAATCATCCTAGTGGCTCTGAACTGGGCAGGGAGAGCATGTCATTCTGAACTCCTGATCCTATGTCCTCAGTTTGCACTGCCTATTCGGGAGGATCTTATGTCACATTAGGGCTCAGTCCTGCATCTGAACCTGAACACTCTCCAAATCCATGCATGGATATTGAGCAGAAACAGTTGAGAGTTTTCAGTCTCCCTCTTGCGGTATATGATGTCATTTGCAGCCGAACATTCCTCCGCTAAAACTGTATACACCTGTTAATGGGATAAGTTTGTGGTTTGATGCTCCAGGTGGGCCCCCTTTTTGTACCTCTTTTGTAGGTTTTGTTATTTGTTTTATCCTTAGCCTGGCAAGGCCTTACCCTGGGCCCTGTTAGGTGTTAGGACATTTTGGCTTTCTTGCCATTGCTGGATCCATCCGCCCTGTTCAGGTCACCCATTGTGACTGGTTTTATGAAAGGTTTATAGCATTTGTTCCCTCCTGCCCCTTTTGTGATGCCCAAACGAGTCCTCAGTCTGGTCCTCGCATACTTCATGTTTTTCCTTTTTGAGCCGCTGCACAGTTGCCCTTTGCAGGTCTGGACAATCAAAATGGTTTTCCTGGTGGCCATTACATCGGTCAGGAGGGTCAGTGAGCTTCAAGCTCTATCGGTCAACCCTTCGTACACCATCTTTTTTCCAGATATGCTGGTCCTTTGAACCCATGCCTCTTTTCTTCCGAAGGTGGTCAAACCCTTCCAAGCTAGCTAGATAATCTGGCTGCCTGATTCCTTTGCTCCATCTTATCCTTCTAAGGCAGTCCATCGCTGGGATCCAAAGAGATATGTCTCTTTCTACATGGATCACATCGCGGACCACTGGGTGGATTATTAGCTCTTCATCTGGTTCCCTGGAGCTAAAAAAGGCAAAGCTTTGCAGAAATGGACCATCTCTAGATGGATTGTACTCTGCATTAAGATCTGCTACTTGCTTGTGAGGAAGCAAACCCCAGCATCCCCCTACCTCCCCCCCCAACTCCTCCACCCCCTCAATGTCTTGTGGACCCAATCTACCAGGGCCAAGGCTGCTGCTACTGTGCTAGCCCTTGGGGTACCTGTACTGCACATCGGCCAAGCTGCCACACAGGCATCTTATTATATGTTCACAAAGCACTACTGCTTGGAGATTTGGGTCAGTCAGGATGGGCATTTTGCCTGCTCAGACCTCCAGAACTTTCTGGATTGGGCTCATTCACAGACCTACCTCTGTGGTAGTATTGCTTGGGTATCTATTCTGAGGAATCTGAAGTTAGAAGTGTCTATCAGAATAACAAGTTATTTACCTTTAGAAACGCCTTTCTTGGTAGAGATTCTGTCTAACTGAAGATTCCTCACCGACCCACCCATCCTCCCCATTCTGGGACCTGGGCTCTTCACTTTAAGGATCTTTTTAAACACTGCACACTGCTCAAACATCATTGGGTATTACATTGATGCACATTTTTGGTACAGAAATAGTCACAAAAGAAACTGATTTCTGAGTTCCTGTGTGGTGCTTATGTGGGCACCTCAATGTTGTTTCTGACACAGCCAACATGGAGCTGACTGACACCACCAATTGGCGTGCAGAGGTACTGCTCAAGATTTTACAGTCTGATTGCTTGGGAATATTGTAGGGTGTGAAATCTGTGGTTAGTTAGAGTCTCTACCAGAAATAGCGTTACTTTAGGTAAGTAGCTTGTTCATCTGCTCATCAATCTGACCAGCTAACGATGCCATAGCTACTATACAGTCTGGCTTCCGTGTGTCATTCCTGCATTCCTAACAGGGCCTACTCCCTTTGGTGCTGCTTTAAGAAGAATCTTGGTATTATATATACTTGTTTTCTGAATGTGCAGTGCTTATACACTTTCTGGTAACTATCAGACTAAATGTAAATAGATCACCAAAAAACAACCGAATCTTATTTGTCCTAAGAAGCAGACGTGCAGTTTAACTGGGACTAGAGCTGGTATTGTCAGTATCTTTAAGAGCTGGTATATCTTTAAGAGCTTGTATATCTTTAGGAGAAAGATTAGCAAGACAGAAACAGGTATCATTTAGTCTCTGGAAAATGGAAAAGGCTAATGTAAGCTACTGGAACAAAACAAAAAAAAAATCAGTAGGACCTAGCCAAGACGATAACTCATACTGAAACAATCTTGAACCTTACAAACAAGCAAAATACAGGCCTGGGCAGAATATCGATTACACTGAAGTAATGTGAGTAACTCCACGTTTCTCTACCGATAATTATGCAATTACCTCTCCTCACATAATTAAGAGTAATTTTAGGGGGAAAACCCTACTGCAAGAGCACTCACTATCCATGTTCTGCTAATTTACAGCTGCTTTTGGAGCAAAATGCATCCTCTCATCAATTTTGGACACAAGGGTGAAAATAGAGCTGAATGTCAGTAGTAAGCTAGGGGAAAATCTAGCTCCAAGATCAGGTTGGGATTCTTAAGTAATTCTGCTTGATATTGCTACACAGGATTACACGAGTTACGCCCACCCCTAAAAACTATTTTATAAAGTAACACATATTGGTTTGTTTGCAATTTAACATATTAAATAGTTTTGCTTCATTTTTTGTAGTTTTTTAACAATTACTGAATTAAATCCCAATAGTTTACCCATTCCTCTACTAATTCTGGTTGCATGTCACCTTTTTTTTAAATATCTTTTTACTAGTTTAGAAAAGAAGTCCAAAACAAGAAAAAGTGCAGTGACTTCTTTTTTATACACTCCTATGTATAAATAACCACCCTGCATTCAATACATAACCCCTCACACAGTCATGTATATTCAAGGTGTCTTCCTGAAGAGTTTCCACCATGGTCCCAAAACCTTTATGTATTTCTTAGAAGCCCTCTGGCTCTGTAGACTGCCTTTTCTGCATTGGCATATTAGTACATTCCTTGTTAACATTCATTGACTGGTGACACACAGTCTGACCTCCAGTGTGCATGCTGTGCCATGTTTTGCTAAAAGAAGCCTCATTCCATCCAATGTTCAAGTAATGTTCAGGAGGTCCCAATTGTCCATCATTCAAGTAGTGCTAGTGTGGGATCCAGGATACTGGTCCATCCCACTACCATCCCCAGGATGCAATGAGTATGTAACCATATCTCTTAAATAAATGACATCACATTCTCAATTCATATGCATTACGCTGGCTACTGCAATGTTGCACCTAATGAAGTTTGGGTTAGGGTCTTTGCTCATCTTTCACACCCTCTGTTCTCTATAACATCTGATATGAAGATACTGTAAGCGGTCAGAGGTGTGCGGTTCCAACAATCTGTATATTCAGGTGACCTCATTTTTTTCCCAAGGATTCTATGCCCAGCTTGGGCTCCAATTGATTGAAGTTGGGAAGGGCACCAAAACTGCAACACATATCACACCTGCAAGTACTGATGGAATTGAGAATTGAAATGGACACATTCCTCTGTTAATCACTCAAAGGGACTCCCTTCGATACATGTGTTTGAACCTTGAGATCCCATCAGATACCATAGCTGGAAACCCTAAAGCCTTATGTGTGTGTGAGCCAAGTTCCTTGGCTTAGTGGGGTCTTCTGTGTAAAGTTACTTTTCAATCTTATCCACTTCAGGGCATGATGTTGGTATTCCAGAGAGGTCCTGGTGACCGGATGAAGCATATGATAACCCAAAAAGGTAAAGAATTGACAGAGTACCTTGGACCCTTCGAATGGCTCAATCTCAAATATGGACAGAGTAATGAGTAGAAGCTGAGTTGCCCAGTAGTAGAGATGGATGTATGTCACCGCCAATCCCCCATCGTATACTCACTGTATATATTCATAATGGTTTTTTTTGGCTGCCCACAGAAAAGTAAGAATATGGGCATGCCAGCCCTGGGAAGAAACACAAATGGATCTCATAGGAATAATTTTGTAGTGTGGCCTTCTTTAATGCAGCTGCTTTGACCACGATGGTAAGTGACTATATCCCAGCCCTGCAGATCTCTGCACCTAGTCAAAGAGAGGGGCTATACTTAGATATAACCACACTTGGCAATCTATCGAGATTAACAATTATATAAACAGTCACTTGCAGTACGTAGCCTTGTGTACCAGCTGGTTGTGTGGTTTTTGTCCCATATGAAGGCTTCAGTTTGTCCTGGCGCACTAATACACTTTTTCAAATTTGCATAATGTTTCCATTAGTCCATTCGGGTCATTAGAAGAAGAGGGGAGTGTTTTCTGCATGTGAGATGTGGTGCGCCATGCCTCCCTCGCATAGGAAGCCTCAGATCTAGGCATCTTGTGTGATCAGTTCCACCAGAAACTAAAATGCCAGTGCAAACTGCAATGATGACAGTGAGCATCCTTGCCAAATACACTGCTCAGTGACAAAAGGGGCACATTTGGGTGCTGTTGGCCTGTTTGTGAGCCCAGTGAGAGCCATACAAAGAAAATGGACCAAAGTTCATTTTCTCCAGAACTTGATGAAGAAAGGCCCAACTCTTTGAATCAAGGGCGTTATTGACACACCTCATAACCAGCATACTGGGAAGTTGGAAGTTTGTGCACCTGAGTTAATGCCTACTGCATGCTTCGTAAACAGAGTTGTGTTCTTAATAATGGCATAAAGCCATTTCGGTCTCTGTGGATTGGAGTGCTTACAACTTTTAATAGACAATTAGCTAGGAATCTAGCTAATATTTTGGTATCTGTGTTGGTTAGTGATATTGGGCAGCAGAATGAGCTCTTCTCAGGGTCTCCTTGTTGTTAGTAGAAATTAGAAATAGTTCCATGAAGATCATATGGCAGGCTAAAAGTAGAGAAGGCTTCCTGAAAGGCAGCCAACAGGTAACATGAAGTAGGTAGGCATATTTCTTTTTTTTTTTAAAGAGAAAAAAGCAAGAGGGAGACTTTTGGTGCTCTGGGTCTTCAATAAAGGATTATCACCAGTTGCCTCCTGTATCTCTTCCAATGTCAGATCGAGATCCATGTGTTTCCGGACCCCTGGCCAGCAGGTTTGGAAACTCAGGTAGTGAATTATAAGGCTATCAACCTGAGCCACATATGGGTGGTTAGGCTTCTTACAGCTTTCTGTAGTTATCAGCAACGGCATAGTAATTTCAGCCTAATCTGAGAAATAATCTTTTTCCAGTTCTGGGCCACTTCCAGTTGGTGGAGTACCTCATCATTGTGCATAGTTTCAGGTTTCTGTTCTAGAGTGTTGATAGTTGTCTTGAATGAAGTGACCTACTGTTCCCTTTACCTGGCTTTGCTATGAAGAAAAGCCAAGGCTTTCCCCTGAATTACTGTTGTGAATGCCCTTCATAACATGGCCATCAATGACACTGATCTCTGGTTAAGTTGGAAATAGGCTACTGTCTCCTCACAAATACATTTTGAAAAGTCATGATCCGGAAGCCACCAGATACTCAAGCGCCAGATTCCCCTTGGAACATTTCCTGGAGCAGCACAAGTGTGTCTTTATCAGAGAGTGATATAAAAGCCCATGTGGTGGAATACATACCCTGGCCACCACCAGTGGCTTCATGGCTGAAAGGAGAAATTAATCTGCTGGGCCTTTAGTCTGTGCTTTGGAGGCTGTGGGGTGAGGTGGGGTATAGACACGAATGAGGGTCCCGCGCTGTCCCTTGAGTAATCCTGACACCAACAGATAACACCTAAGCCTACCTATGCGGACCCTGTAGACTGGAAAAGGAAAGGACCTGTGAAGCAGGATCATCACTCCTAGATATTTTTGAAAATCCATAATGGAATATCTGAGTATGCCCATGGTGGCACAAAAAGCTACACTTTGTGCCTAAGAAATACAAATTTTGTAACAGTGGTACTTCTGGGGAAGACCACTTAGCGAACCAATGTACTATTCCCCTATTTTGTTTTTGTTGTTAAAGTCATTAATGTTCCACAATAAAACCCTGCTTCAGACTCGGCCATGAATGATCTACTGCTCCATACTCTACGACCCCAGGACCACCTACAAAGTGAATAATATCTAGAGGAGTTACCAACACAAGATGTAGGATCATCGGCCAGCACCCAAACGAGAGGAAGAAGGGAGGGTCCTGAGCCACTGGTTAAGTTGTACCTCCAAGGAAGACAAAGAAGAAAGTACATGGCAGAAACATAGAAAACAATGTAGCGGGATTGTTGCTACTCTTCAGGTTTCTGCCTGAACTCTGTTTTTCTACCTGTCTGAATCCAGAGCTTCAGCTCACCTCACCTCTCCTGAGTTTCCTTCAGTTGGGGTGTGACTGCCCCACTGTCTCCTCACAGGTCACCAGAGGTCAGCCTGCATCACTGCTTGCTGCATGTTGGACACTCCCTCAGGGGCGGTCAGCGCACAGCACTCAGGAGCTGAAGGTTGTAACTACTGGCTTAGTTCCTCCACCAGTATCCTTCCACCCTACAGCCTGTTCCAAGAATATGCCCTGTGTATTGAAAAATGTGCTTTGTCTCTGAAGAGTACCTTCAGCCTGGCTGGGGGTAACAGCATGTAGCTCATTTGCATTGTTTTGATTTTGTGTTTCACCGCTCTGAATAATTCCTGTTGTGGTGGACCAGAGTGGACCAGAGTGTAGTCAGGAAACACCTTAGTGTTAGAGGTGCCTGGCATCAAATCTGCCTTGTAGCCAGCTTCTGCAAAGAAGCTGAATCCCGCAGTAAAGAAATAGGGATAGTGTGAGTTACTGGATAATCACTGTGTAAATATGCACATACAGCTGTACATCTCTCTGCTTTTGTACGATCTTTTCTACGATCATGTATCATTATAATTGATGAGGAATTTGATATTAAATATGTGTGTCAGAAACTCTTTATAATTATTAGTGTGCAATGTATATTTTTAATAAATATCTCTTGTACGTTCATTATCCATGAAATAGACTTCGGCTGTAAACTTCAGTCACAACCTTTCAAATAACCAATATTACTTTCCATCCCTTAGTCACTAGTTAAACCGTGTGCCACATTATGGCATGTCCTCTTTACGATTTAGCTGACTTTCTTTTTAGGTCCTATTCTGACTTCGTCTTTGGGTCCTCTTTTCTGTCCATCACACTGGAGACCTAAATCATTCTCCAACATGGAAGCTCCATGTCACAGGCAACTTCACCCTAGCAGCATGCTCATCTACAGACCACCAGGACCATGCACCAACTTTACTGACATCCTCACTGAGTTTGTCGTGCCACTCGCCCTCGATACTAGCAATTACATACCACTTGGAGGTCTGAAGTTCCACCTAGAGGACCACGCCAAACCCAACTCAAAAACACTGATTGATAAACTTGAAAGTCAGGGCCTCACCCATGGAGGAAAGGGACCTACCCACATCACAGGACACCTCATTGACCCTATTTTCACCTCCTTGAACGACAACAAGTCGCCAAGCCCATACCAGTCTCCTGTACAAACCACGCCCACATCAAATTCAGCATTATCGTACCAGTGCAGTGCATAAGCACCACCACTACACCAGCCCGCCGTACCTGGAACAGCATCACTGACAAGGACTGGAGCACTGGTCTCAACACCCATCGACCAGAACACAGCACAGTCTCTTAAAAGCTATCAAGAAATGCAATATAACAAGATCTAGACCCCAGGCTAGTTGGTACACTGTGGAACTCAGTCTGAAGAAACATCACTGCAAACTACAGGAGCGTAAATGGAGAATGAGCAAGGACAATGCAGACAGCAGCATCTTCGATTCAGCCCTGAGATGCTAAAACCAAAAGATCCAGGCCAACATGCAGCTCTGGTGGATGGTATTGATGTTAGCACCAACAGAAGCAAATAAATCTTTGCCTTTGAGAAGGATTTCACTTCACCAGGGGCCATATTAAACTCAAGCACCCTCTTGCAGTACCTCTGCAACAATCTTTCAATCTTTCAGCAACAAAATCACTGCCATTTACAGCAACTTCAACCTGAAACCTGACCCGACTGACCTCACCAAACGCCTCCTGATCTAATCCAAAGACCCAGTGCTAGCCACATGGCACACCATCACCCCAGAAGAAACCACCACCACTATGAAGTACATCTACTCAGGGGGCCCATTGGACCCCTGCACTGTCCGCACCTACTACAGAGGACTGCAAAGCATCTGTGCCATGCTCACTCCCATTCTGAATGCGGCCACCTCTTCCACGACCTTCCCAGATGCTTGTAAACATGCAGCTGTCCTCACATTGAGGAAGAAACGCACCACAGGCCTTTCAATGCTTGCCAAATACAGACCAATCTCCCTGCTACCATTCCTGACCAAGGTCTTAAAGAAAATCATCAACTGACGCCTCACTGAATAACTCAACAACTAACCAGCCAACTCCTTGACACCACTCTGTCTGATTTTAGACCTAACAGCATTGCCACTTCCCTCATTGCCACCAATGATGACATTAGCATGACTCTGGATGTAGGAGACATAGTTGCCCGCATTCTCCTGAATCTCTTGTACTGTCTGACACAGTCTCTCACCCCATCCTTAGGCATGCACAACAGTGGACTCCAACCCAAGGGCACACACTCCAATGGATCTGCTCCTTTTTGCCTGGAAGGACCCAGTCAGTCAACTTGGTAGTGTACATCTTGGATGCCCACAACCTCGTCTTCGGTGTCCCACAAAGATCCTCCCTGAGTCTGACCATCGTCAGCACGTACATGATCCCTCCCTCATCTGCTCTGACAGCATCAACATCCTCTCCCATGCTGACAACACACAACTCATTCTCTCCCTCACGTACAAGACACCCAGTACCTGGATGAAGATCAATGCCCTCATTACTGAAATTGCCCAACGGATGAAGACCAACTGCCTGACGCGGAATACCTACAAGACTGAAATCATAATCTCCTGAAGAGCACTTCACCCTGGGACTCCGCCTGGTGGCCATATGAACCAGGGCCAGTATCCACCACCCAATCCAAGAACCTCTAGATATTTATCAATAGAAAACTCAGCATGACCTCCCAAGTCAACACCACCAATGGCTCATGCTTCCATACCCTGAACATGTTGAGAACGTTTTTGAAATAGCTCCAAATCAGCACCTGAGAATCCATCACACACCCTCCTCACAACCAAGCAGGATTACGGGAACACCCTGGATTCTGGATTTAAAAAAAAGTTCACCAGAAGGCTGCAGACCATTCAGAACTTGTTGGCCAGCATTACGCTCAACCTTCCACTCTACAGTCACATCACACCACAATGTGTGGAACTCCACTGGCTCCCCATGCATAAATGAGCACAATTCAAATTTCTCATCCACACTTTCAAGGCACTACATAGCACTGGTGTATCATACCTCAACAATTGAACGTATTTTCAGAAACCTTCCAGAAATCTTCACCCGTCCAGACTCCTCCTTGCACACATCCTAAGCACATGGAAAACCAGATCAAGCAGGCAAGCCTTCTCCTGTGTTACTCCTAAAGAATGAAATGACATGCTCGTATATAAGAGCCTCCTTCTCACGTTTTATATTCTGAAAGAATCTGAAGACCTGGCTTTTGAAGTAGCCCCTCCAGGCCCTATGGTTGGCTAAACTCACACCTGCTCAGTGCCAGGATACCCTCCCAGGTAACAGTGTACTCTACAAATCTACCTGACATAACATTCAAAGACTCCCTCACTGCTGGATGTTGCATCGCTTCTCAAGTTCACTGCTCCATCCCTTATATCTATTCTGACATGACTGCTGTTCCTTATAGTGCCTAACTTTTGTTTGCCAAGCTCTGTGATATCCATGTTCAAAATACATGAAATGATAATCTGCAGCTGCCCGCACACCCACATTTTAAAAAGGGTGAAGTGCTTTTTTTGGTTTTTCAAAATACTAGTGCCTGGACAGTTTATACTTGCTGTCCTTCCCCAGTCATTATGGCATGCCTTGCGCTGAGTTCTCCTTTTCTACATTAGTAGTCAGGATTGTGGCACAGACTTTGGAAATGGAAATAGGCGCCACTTCTGGTGGTGGTGTTTGCACCACTCCAATGCACAGACCTGGTATGTTGAAATCTCAGAAGCTTCTTTGATATTGCAAAGTTGCTAAACCCACTGTGGTCGGGGATGTATCCTATTTCTATAAATGAGGGTCGAATCTGTAGGGAAATAGATCATACACCTGAAGAAAAGTTATAAAAGGTAGTTTACTTGTTTATCCACCTCATAGTCACACTGCTATTTTACTCTTACCCAAAGTTAAAAAGTGGACCAAATATTTCACAGAAGCATTACTTAACTCCAGTGTTTAGGTCGAGACAGCAACAGAGCATGTGCTGCATATGCTCTGGCTTGCAAGACTATTGTTTACAATAAAAGGGCTTGGAGCCCAATAATTAGCATTTGTTGACTTCAGGATCACTAATTGGCAAGCATAGGCCAAGGGTCACTTCTGTTCCTTTCAGTGGAGTATGGACCAAGCACAGATGGATGCCACCTAATTAGTGCCCGTACGCTGCCCACACAGTGATTGAGATACTATTTCTTCTTCCCTCCTCCAACTCCCCCTAACTCCATCCGGAGGTCCCTTGCTCCTCACCGGAACCTCCCTCGTGTTGCTCCCCACCTTAGTGTGGGCTGCTGTGCAACATGGCTTAAAAAGGCAGGGGATACACTTGTAGTACTGACTCGAGTGTGGTAGACGCTGGATGCACACCCGTGGTGACAAACCAAGATAAATGTACATTAGAACTTATGTCATGGAATGTTGCCGGCCTGGCAAAGAAACTAGATGATGGTGAATGGGCCTCTTTTATTAAAAAAACAGACATATGTTTGTTTCAGGAAACTTGGGCGGAGGATGCCACCAACATAGATGGATTTTGCTCTCATTTAGTGCACCTGCTATACCTCCAGAGAAGGGGAGGGGCCGGGCAAAAGGTGGGCTCTTATTACTTGTTAACAAGAATTTGCAGTGTGACTACAAGCTTTTGGGAATTGATTCTGTAGATCTAAAAGCCATGTGTATTACGTTTAACAGAAGATTATCAATTGTTATTGTTAATGCTTATATACGATCGGTCCCAAATGGCTCCGAGTCCCATACCCTGGCTATTCTGTCTGAATTTGTAGGCAGCCTCCACCCCTCAACTATTCTAATCATAGCTGGAGATTTTAACTGTACCTTCGAGCCTTCTATTCTCACAAGTGGTTTAACTGATGAAGAAGATGAGCAGTGGGGATCCCACAACTATTTATTACCCAGCCTTGTAAAAAATCTCGGGTGGCCATGCAATTAGCCACATTATGTTTAAATCATGGCCTTAGGGCCTGTAACGGTAGAACTCCATCTGATATGAACAGCGCACCTACTTTTAAAAGGGGCATGTCGACAAGCACTATTGATTACTTCTTGGTCGATGTTAGGTTGTGGCCCCAATTGGTAGATATGAAAATAGAAGTAAGATGTGACAGTGACCATTTCCCCTTGCTCCTTACTCTTTCTGGAGAAACGTTCAGGAGAACACTTAATAACCATGTCACAATCATTCCGCCATCTTGTTGGAATAACAAATTCACCAAGATTACATGGCCAAAAGTGGTGTCCAACCCTCATCATATCAGAGCAATATATCAGATTTTTTTAAATAATTTGGCAGAGTATGAAGACCAGGCAGTGGGGAATATTCCGATTCTCAAAATACATGACAACATGTATACCCAACTACGGTCTTTTTTTTATAAAACAAGGCGGTCAAAGACACATGAAGGGAAAGGGGCAAGCAAGGGATGGTTTGATGAGAGGTGCTCAAAGGCTAAGTCTGGGTTAAGAGTTGCAGTAATGTCTGGTTCCCAGGGGGAAATTAAACAAGCCAGGTCCCTATACAAAGCAACTTTGTCTTATGCTAAAAAGCAGTGGGAGGATTCCCTGTGGCAGGAATTATTAGATGCTTCCAGAGAGAAGAACAATAAGCGTTTCTGGGAGCTTCTGTCTAAAAGGGAAAATGGAGGTAGGAGTTGTCCCAGCAACCATATCCAACCAGAAAGCTGGGTAGAGCATTTTACTACTCTCTATGCCCTACCAGAGGGCCCAATGGACACCAATGTGGTCCACTCTCCAACAGAATTGTTGGAACCAAATTCCCGTATGGCCCCCCAAGTGGAGTCTCAGTGTGTCCCTGAGCGTTGCCTCATTTTTAAAATAGAAGAGACCCTTGAGGCTATAAATAGCCTAAAACCTGGCAAAGCACCTGGACCAGATAAGCTTCCTGGAGATCTTTATAGATCAGAACCACATATCTGGTCCTGGTATATAAATGCCATCTCAAATAGTATAGCGGCAGGGGGGCAAATTCCAGGTACATGGAAGGGGGCAGAGATCATACCCATTTATAAAAAAGGGAATGCTAATCTCCCAGCCAACTACAGGCCAATTAGCCTTATAGACAACCTACAAAAGATCTTTGCAAAACAAATTTTACAGAGGTTAATCAATTGGGTTGAGGAGTACCAAATCCTTTCCCATCTACAGGCAGGGTTTCGTGCAAAAACAAGCACGATAGACCAGGTTTTTCGATTGGCCATATTGCATTGGAAATATGTACTTGTGGCCAAACAATGCCTGTATGTGGTATTTATAGACCTGCGATCGGCTTTTGATTTGGTCCCAAGAGCCAAACTGTGGGAAGTGCTGGGTAGATTGGGAATCCCAGAGGATCTATTACTCCTGTTAAAACGACTGCATGAGAACACTTATGCCCAAGTGAGGTGGGGTGAACAAGGCGAACTGACAGAACGGATTCCAATCAGAAGAGGAGTTCGCCAAGGTTGCGTGTTAGCCCCCCTACTGTTTACTATATTTATCAACGAAGTAGTAAAGGCTGTGTCCACAGGCCAGAATGATGCCCCTTCCCTGAATACACAAAAAATCCCTATCCTGCTCTTTGCCGATGATTCACTCCTCATTTCTAAGACACCAATGGGGTTGCAGACCCTTGTTGACCGGTTTAACCAATTCTGTAGCGATTATGGGCTGGAGGTTAACATTAACAAAACAAAATTGATGGTCTTATCCAAGGGACCTAGGAAAAGATGTTCCATCCACATTGAGGGAGTACCGCTGAAGGAAGTAAGCTCTATAGATTACTTGGGAGTTAGGTTAACCAGTAAACTACTATGGGAAGAGCAGATTACGAAAAGTGCAGGGCTCCTTCAACATAGAGCCTCATCCATATTGCGTTTTTATCAAAGCTCCTTTACAAAGGTTGTTTCCCCAGCAATAAAAATTTACACGGCTAAGGCTCAAAGTGCAGCCCTGTACGGAGCGGAGGTATGGGGTTACGCTAACTGCAATAAGATCAGTGTGGGGGAAAACAACTTTGCAAGGGCTTTAATTGCATGTCCACGCACTACACCCTTGCTTCCATTATTTCTAGATCTGGGGTTAAGCCGAGTAGCAGATCTAGCTACTCTAAGACCTCTCCTTTATTGGATTAGATTATGGACAACCCCCGAACTAGATATATATAAGACCGCATTACTCGATTTACTGAAATGCCAAAATGCTAATACTCTTCCATGGATTCGCCATGTGGCCCATTGGCTTAGGCTTTTGGGCTTGGGCGACTATTGGGAAAATCCCCACAAATTAGAGAGACGGCACAAAAATGTTTTAAAGTTAACCTATTGGTTTTATGTTAAGGACAACTACATAATCCATAAATCCCATGGTCGCTTAACTAATTCCTTTACTGATATTAAATGGTCCCCAAAGTTTGAATCCTATTTGGATGTGATACCGGACTTGCAAGGCAAGAGCTTATACGCAAGGTTTCGTTTTGGCTCACTGCCCCTGATGTCATTGATTCATAGGTGGGGGTCGATTAATCTTCCCGATACATGCCCTGCCTGTGGCAGTATTTTTGAAACCATTGAGCATTTTATGTTCGTCTGCCCAGCCTATGCGATTCCGCGAACAAAATGGATCCGCAAGATTTGCAGGGACATGGGATTCAAGAATTGCTCCTTGGCTCTACGGGTTCTAAAAAGCCATAATTCAGCTGACGTAATTCTTTCAGTAAGTAAGTATTTAGCAACAGCTTGGCGCATACGTTGCCATCTTCAAAAAGTTATTTAAGGTCTTATCTCTATATAGGTAAGATTTAGAGCCATATGTGCAAATCAAGTTATTGTTTTAATATTTTACACCTATTTACAGACATGTATTTATTTATTTACTTAAGAATTATTATATTCTGTTTTATGTGCTTTTATGGTCATTGATGAACTAAGTTGATGATGAAGATGATCTGGATGAAGTGGGTTGGATAGGGCTTGGAATAGATTCTTCAGACATTATGTAGGTAATCATTATGTGTTTCTGCCATTTTAACACCAGTTTTAGCCATAAAGAGCTATTTTTTATGCATCTGTCTGGTACTCGTGCCATTTTAACATGAATCCGATAACCATTTTAAGTTAATATATAAGCTTTTTATCACACTGTGCTTGTGTCTTAACGATTTGACAGTGCTTAAATTTGCCAAATGATTGTGCCGGTAGTAGGCTCTCTTTGTTAAAGTATGCCATCTAAATTATTAAGGAATTATATTATTATGTAACATCAAATCAGCACTTTAAATTTTTACATCTTGGGTCGGATAGTTTGTATTTATCTTGATGATGATACCATCTGGGAAATATGTATTTTGAAATCACCCCATATTGTTTTAAGAGTTTTAAATATTTGTACTATTTTAACGTTATGAAGCAATTGTCTCAGAAACCCTGGTATCTAAATGTTAAGTTATGTATCGGAATCAATGGTGGATTATAGTAGGCCATTGCCTATAGAAGCTTTTCCTATTCTAAACCTTACTATTTTCAGCCAGTGTAAAAGTATAATGAAGAAAACGTACCTTTTTTGTACAATTTAATATGTAACTTTTATGACCTATGGTCGAATAAAGTATATGATGATGATGAGGCAGGGGATATGACGCAGTCAGCACTGGATGCGTCATAGCCCTTTTTTTCTTGACTTAAAACCGTGTTGCACAGCAGCTCGCACTACTGTGCAGTATGTTTAAAAAACATTGACAAGGCCAATAGATCTCTTATAGGTGAGACCTATTAGTTTGCCAATGTTTTTTTCCTCAGGAATTATAGAGCGCTATTAAGCTGACTGTGATTGTCGCACAAACAAAGCTGGCAGTCTTGTGTCCTCCGCTGACCGCAGCGGCCCGTCCGTACGGGTTGAGGGGCATGCCCCACCATCTTTTTCCTGACTTCAAGAGTGCTTGGCAGGCTGAATAAATGTTAGCCTGACAGACACACTGAGCTGAATAAGCAGACTCCTTGCTCCCTGAGCTGAACTTTGCTGGGCTGAAGAAGTCACAGCTCCTGCGTGCGTGACCTCTTCAGCCTGGCAAAGGTGTCTCAAGGCCCTCCCCCTCACGACGAGGGGGAGTTTCACCAATTGCTTCGACTTGGGTGCTCCAGTTTTAACCCCCGAAGTGCCCAGGCCAAGTGTCAATCAGTGACACCTCGTCAGAGAGTGTGGTGGGGTCAGCAGTCTCACTGACCCCTTCCCACTCTGTGACGAGATTTGGACTGCTGCGTTCCCTCATTGGCTGACCCTAGGTCTGCCAATGAGGGAAGGTAGCGGTCACAACCATCCTGGTACCTTTGAGGCTTTCCTGTCTGAGCTGCTGCTCTTGAGGTAAGTTTTTTTTACTTTTATGTTTGGTGTGTGTGTATGTATGAATGTATGTGTATTTATTAGTGAGTATTGTGAATGGGTGTGTGAGTGCCTGTGAATGAATGGGTGTGAGTGCAGTGCATGTGTACCCCCCCCCCGTAAAATTTCCGGTAGTCACTGCCGCTGACTTGATGGGTTTTTCCCGTTCTCAAAAGAGCTGAATGGGGTCTAGAGTCTGGCTCCAAGGCCATCTCTCCTTTTTGTTTCTTGGTTTATAATCATATCTTAACCACCTAGAGCAGGAGAGCCGCGTCCTCGGTGGAAAATCAGAATACGGTCTATGTTGTTATCTGCAAAAACTGGAGGCCGTGAAAGGAAGCCTTGTTGCAGGAGGGATTAGGCCTCTGGCAGTCTCAGCCCTATGCAGACTGAGCCCTTTGGAGCTGACTATGCAGAGAGGGCTTTTGGTGATCATCTACAGAGCCTGCAGGTGGTCCTGGGACTCTGCCAGAACACACAGAAAGGCTTGGTTCTCAGCAGGCACAGGGAACAAGGGTCACAACAACCATTACTTTGAACCATCTGTCCTCAGCAGCCCAATTATATCAAGTGCTCGGGCCCACCTCAGCACAGTACATTGTGCACGGAAGACAGGCCCCTGACTGGGTCCAGGCAAGAGGGGGTCCATCCAGGTACTTTGCAGGTGGGGCCTCCTCAAGTTTAGTTACTCCACTGCCTCTTGGTGAACTCTCCAGATCACACCTCCCAACCGCTGTCCTGTGACAACCCTGTCACATGTCACCAAAAAATCTTTATCTGAAAATTGGAGATTTCTGAATGTCAAGATTAGTTTTAGAAACCATGTTTCTCTTGTAGGGGATTTTCAATGTATCGTCTTAGGCATTGAATAATTCCGCCTGCCTGCGGGCACTTTTTCCCCAATAAGTCTTCTTAAGAGTTGATGTTCGCCTTTCTTCGGGAAGGCCTGCATAGTCACTTAAGAATGTCATTATTCAGCGACTGATCGTCCACCGGTGAGGAACGAGGCTGAGGGGAGTCTAATAGTGTGGGCGAATTGTCCCTGGTGGACGATGACGTATCTCCGTGATAGCGTTGGTCTTGAAGAAAGGCGAACATAAAAACACTTAAGAAGACATATTGGAAAAACTGCTCTGGGGTCACCGCAGGCGGGCAGGACTACTCAGTGCTTATGACTATCATGAAAATACCCGTACAAGGGAACTGGAGTTACAGGTAAGAAACTATTCCTTCACTTTGAAATAACTGCTTTAATAAAGCTTATAACATATGTTATGCATGTGCTGATTTCAAATGTTAACTTTCGGCTAATAGTGGGCTAGCCTAGCAGCGCCAAATTAGTGTGGTAAAAGTTAAGGGCAAATGTATTCTATAAAACACAACATGGATGCCACTGAAACTGACGGGAACCCTTCTGTGGTCTGATGACTAATAAACAAA
Source organism: Pleurodeles waltl (assembly GCF_031143425.1). Classification (NCBI taxonomy): domain Eukaryota; kingdom Metazoa; phylum Chordata; class Amphibia; order Caudata; family Salamandridae; genus Pleurodeles; species Pleurodeles waltl. Next base: position 938,007,356 of record NC_090445.1, read on the forward strand.
TCAATTGTGAGTAAACTGAACTGCATCTACCATAAAGAATTGTGGAAGATTTCAAAATGTGAGAGGCTGAACAACATTTAAAAGGTTTTAAATGCAATTTTCTGTCCATGAAGAAATTCCTATGTCAATATCTGAGCTTTGGGCATGCATCACGCTTAGTTTCATATTTCGCCACCTTAGCAGATCGTGTAAGCACCCCCAAATAAATGAATGACACAAACTGTGATTCACATGTGGCAGGAGACCTCGGTATTACTGAGAAAGTGTTTGACTGCAATCATATCTGATGTAAATAAACTAATCTGCCTCTGTGATAATGTGTAGTGGGAAGAATAGTGCAACATGTGTCATGTTTAAAAAGGCTTCTTTGGCACATGAAGGAAGTCCGATATAGGTAACCTGAGCTAATGGCAATGTGACGGGCTGAGTGTGGCCCGCCCGCACAGGAAGCGGACTTGTGCTGTCACTGCCACATCTAACACTGACCTTCCTGGTTTCCATCCCCGTGATTTGCTGGTTCCATTCCAGCCACGGGAAGACGGGAGGTCAAAAGTGGCACGTCAGTATCTGAGGTGTCGGTGTTAGGAAGTGGAGGAGAAGACCTGAAGGACGCCAAAAACATGCGAGGACGAGAAGAAGACGACAAGAAGGAAGCAGAAAGTACGCAAGGACGAGAAGAAGACGACCGGGCGGATGTGGAGTGCAAGACAGGAGTCTGTGCAGCAGAAGACCGGGAGGGCGAGGGAAGCCTGTGGCCTGACGCGAGGAATCTAACACCGCGACGGGCATCAAACACCAAGGACGGAAGCCTCAGCATCGAGAAACCCCGGGGAAACGAAGCGCTATTGCCTGCCATGCTTCAGGAGAAGCGTGGCTATACCAGGTGCGTGACACTTGAGGAATCAAGGAACGGAAGGGCGACAAGGGGAAAAAGGGGAAGAGAAAGGGGGGGAAGGGGGTGGGGTTGGGCTGGGCACTAATGCACAAACCACTATATAGCACTTAGGCACGGAGTAGCGCACAAAAATAGAGCACGGAGAGTCACAACCTGAATAGTACAAGATAGTACGAGTGTTGGCTACAGCAGAAAAGGGACAAGCGAAACATTACAGGAAGAAGAGACACTTCCCAGAAAGAGCGAAACAAGAAGAGCAGGAACTAGAGAAAGATAGAGCAGAGCAAAGCCGAATACGACATACAAAAAAAGGGGAGATACGAGGAAACAGTTCAGGAGAAACGAAGGAGAAAAAAAACAGAGGTCTGAAACGCGAAAAGAAAGAAAGACAAGAAAAGGCAGGGGAAGAGATAGACGAAAGGAACATAACCCAAATTACTTACCGGTATATCTTTCTGTCTCTCCACATGCGTTTTCCCGGGGAACCTGTGAGACGAAGGAAGCCAAAGAGAAGACTGAGAAGAGCAGTCCAAAGAACATCGTAAAAACTAGAGGAAAGAAGACAGGAACATAACCAGAACCCCAGGAGAAGAGTACAGAGAGAGATTGTAACCTAAAAAGCTATCTAAAAATAAAACCACATAACTCACCGACAACTGACTCACGAGTATTTCCTATACGCCGAGTACGTCACAAGTGGTGTCAGAAGTGGGACTTGAAGGACCACCATATAAGAAAAGGCAACCTTGGCCGATGTGATAGCCCAGCTGGCCAAAGGGCAGCAGCATCTCCAACTGGTATGGGAGCAGCAGATGAAAGAAGCTAAAGAATAACGTGAGGCGTTACAGACAGCCCTGAAGAGCCAGGCGACCATTATGGCAAACAACCAGCTAGTACACGAGACGGCCCTTGGCAAACTTACTGAAACAATTGCCCATACGAAAGAACACCCCAATGTACCAAGTAGTGTACTACAGCGTTACCAAGAACCAGAGGACCCCGCGCTTTCTTCACAAACTTTGAGAGGGTTGCTAGTACGGCCAATTGGCCCGAGGAGAAGTGGGGACAATATATAGCTCCCCTTCTCACAGGCCATCTGCAGACTACTTACCAGGCTATCAATCCAGGCGGCACCTTGCCATATAAAGAACTTAAGAAATCCATCCTGGAAAGGGTTGGATTGGATGACGAAAACTACTGCACACGGTTCCGCCAAGTAAAGTGGCAACATCAGGAAAACCCCCGAACCTTGTATTACCGAGTCCAGCATGCTGCAGGACGATGGTTGCACCCCACAGAAAAAACCCGGGCGGAAATGTTTGATACCATAGTCCTGGAACAGTACCTAGAGGCCTTACCCTCTACAACACGGAACTGGGTCCGGCAACATCCAGGGCTAACGAACGAAACAGCTGTGGATCTTGCTTGCGCATATCATAGAGGCCCGGACTTCCAGGCTACAACCAGCAGGCCACCGCCTCTTCCCCTGGTACGACCCACCAACTCCAAGAGTATCACCCATAGAACAACCCCAATACATGGACCAGAACTGTCTCAGTCGGCCGCTGCAGCAACGCCCAGCTATCCAAGTATAGGACCCCAGTGCTATCATTGTTCAGAATGGGGCCACATTGCCAGAAATTGGCCACACAGGAAGGACACCGAGGAGCCCATGGAAATTGGTTTGACGAGAGGGAGAGTTCTTTGGTCAGGAGGGGAGAAACCCAAGTAGACCCTCTCTGTAGTTGTTAATGGGGTGGAAAGAACCGCGCTAATTGACTCAGGATGTAGCCAGAGTGTAATTCGGCAACCTCTAGTATTACCCGGTCAGGAAGATCCACACACCCAGGTCTTAATCACCTGTGTGCATGGTGATCAGAGGTATTATCCAGTGGCCGACATACGGTTGAATTGGAGAAATAAAAATGAGACACTAAGAGTGGGGGTACTCTCCCAACTCGGCGAGGACATAATCCTTGGAACTGATTATGGAGACCTTCCCGCTCTCCTAGAGAAAGCAGGACGTGAACAAGCCTTGAAGTCCTGGTGGGAGGAGGTACCTATAGGGTCTGATACGGACAAAGAAAAACCCACTCGGGCTATCCTAAGTAAAAAGCAGAAACGCGAACAGCAACAGTGGTATGCTCAGAACACCTTAAAAGAGAACAGACCAGGAAAAGACAGTAGAGTGTCCACTGTGGCCGGTGAATTTCGGCAGAAGCAACACGAGGATCCCTCTTTGAAACACACATGGGAAAAAGCACTATCTCCCGAACAGCAGGGGGTAGGTCCCACGTTTCTAATCCGTAATAACTTATTATATAGGAAACCCTCAACAACAGGAGGAAAACCAGAACAATTGGTTGTCCCTAAGAGTCACAGACAACAAGTGTTGCACCTAGCCCACGGAGACAATCGGGAAGGGCACATAGGTAGAGAAACGACAGAGGAAGCTGTGCTCCGATGTTTCTATTGGCCTGGGGTGTTCGGGGGAGATCCGTAAGCACTGTGCGGAATGTCCCAAATGTCAACTGTATAATTCCTCTCCGCATAAACCCTTTCCCCTCCAACCCCTTCCGATTATTGATACCCCATTTTCCAGGGTTGGAATGGATATCATAGGACCTCTCACACCCTCAGTAAGGGGTCGGCAATATGTGTTAGTATTGGTGGATTATGCCACCCGGTACCCGGAAGCAATACCCATCCCTAGCATGCACACCAAAGCCATTGCCCAGGCAATGATCGAGTTTTTCTCCAGGGTAGGATTCCCTAACGAAATGCTCACAGACCACGGGATCCCTTTCAGGTCAAGACTCATGTCCGAGGTGAGTCGCTTACTCGGGGTGAAACAAATCAGAACCTCTGTTTATCACCCCCAAACGGACGGACTAGTAGAAAGGTACAATAGGACCATTAAGTCGCTCCTTAGAAAAAGCATTTCGGAAGCTGGTAGGGACTGGGAAAAGAAATTACCTCTTGTATTATATGCAATTCGTACCCATGTCCAATCCTCCCTGGGACATAGCCCTTTCGAAATGCTATTCGGGAGACAACCCCGTACCCTACTTGACATGTTGGCCGAACAATGGGAAACCACAGAGGAAGAAATAAAAGATCTCTTATCCTATACTCGAGACTTGCGCGACAATCTGCATACAGTGTGGGAAGAAGCCCACACAGCATTACAAGAAGCACAGACGAAACAGAAGCAGGTATATGACACTAGAAGCGTGGTTCGCAGCTTGACCGTAGGCGACAAGGCCCTGGTCCTCCTTCCCAGTAGTGACAATAAATTGTTAGCTCGTTGGCAGGGACCCTATGACGTAATTGCACAAATTAACCCCACCACTTATAAGTTAGCCATTCCCCAAGGAAGTGGACGAGAGCAGGTTTATCATATTAATCTCCTAAAAAAATGGCAAGAACCGTCGGACGGACAGCCTGTCCGGTACATTACACACTAGCCTGTAGAAGAAATCCCATATCCCTCTCTCTCCACTCACACCCGTCAGGATACGCCCCAACCACGGTTAAATCCCACATGACCCGAGACCTATCGTCTTCAACTTACCCGACTAATAACTAGTCACCAAGCAGTCTTTTCTAAGGTCCCTCGTAGAACAGAGTTGGTGCAACATCCCATCCAGCTCAAGGTGTATAAGGTATCCAAGCAAAGACCCTATCGTATTCCGGAAGCCAAAAAAGCTATCATAGAACAAGAAGTCCAGTCCATGCTGGCGGCTGGTATCATTGAGCCATCAACCAGTCCCTGGTGCTCACTGGTGGTTTTAGTTTCCAAACCGGATGGGAATACCCGGTTTTGTGTGGACTATAGACAGGTTAACGAACTATCCCATTTTGACGCCTACCCCATGCCGCGTATTGACGAGCTCATTGAACGGTTGGGCCAAGCCAGCTATCTATCCACTCTGGACCTCACAAAGGGGTACTGGCAGATACCCATGAGACCAGAGGACAAAGAGAAAACATATTTTTCTACTCCTTCAGGACTTTACCAATTCACGGTACTACCCTTTGGCCTCCATGGGGCACCAGCCACTTTCCAGAGACTCATGGACACAATATATGGCCTCATCATCAATATGCCGCAGCATATCTTGATGATATTGTCATATATAGTGAAACATGGAGTGACCACATGACACATTTAGACAACGTTCTGCGGGCCTTACGAGCGGCTCATTTGACAGCAAATCTGGAGAAATGTCGCTTAGGACAAACCAGTATCAAATATTTGGGTTATGTAGTGGGGGGAGGTCAAGTTAGCCCACAAATTGAGAAAATAGAAGCCATACAGAAGATACCTTGCCCTAAAAACAAGAAAGATGTCAGGGCCTTCTTAGGATTGATAGGCTATTATCGCCGATTTATTCCACAGTTTTCTACTCTAGCCGAGCCACTCACTAACCTTTTACAGAAGACCAGTCCCAATTTTCTGTCCAAACCCACTGCATTTGAACTACAAAGCTTTGACAGCCTGAAAGCCATACTCACCTCAGGTCCGGTATTATGTTGTCCGAACTTCCTTAAACCTTTTCTCCTACAGACTGACGCCTCAGATGTGGGTCTGTGGTCAGTTCTTTCCCAGGAGCAGGACGACGGGACACAACACCCCATTCTATACATCAGTAGAAAACTCCTTCCAAGAGAACGGCACTACCCCACTATTGAGAAAGAGTGCCTAGCGATAAAATGGGCTATTGAATCCCTTAGGTACTACCTGTCTGGCAGGTCCTTTACCTTGGTTACCGATCATGCTCCTCTCACCTGGCTTGCCCGGCACAAGGGCACGAATTCCTGTATTTTGCGATGGTTCCTTTCCTTACAGCCTTTTTCCTTTCAGGTTTTGCACCTTCCCGGAAGCAACATGGCCAATGCGGACTTCCTGTCTCGTTACCCTTCATCGGAGCGTCCCGACCGGCCGCTCCCTAGGGGGAGTGTATGTGACGGGCTGAGTGTGGCCCTCCCGCACAGGAACCAGACTTGTGCTGTCACTGCCACAGCTAACACCGACCTTCCTGGTTTCCTTCCCCGTGATTTGCTGGTTCCATTCCAGCCGCGGGAAGACGGGAGGTCAACAGTGGCAGCGTCAGTACCTGAGGTGTCGGTGTTAGGAAGTGGAGGAGAAGACCTGAAGGATGCCGAAAACACGCGAGGACGAAAAGAAGACGACCAGAAGGAAGCAGAAAGCACGCAAGGACGAGAAGAAGACGACCGGGCGGACGTGGAGTGCAAGACAGGAGTCCGTGCAGCAGAAGACGGGAGGGCAAGGGAAGCCTGTGGCCTGACGCGAGGAATCTAACACCGCGACGGGCATCAAACACCAAGGACAGAAGCCTCAGCATCGAGAAACCCCGGGGAAATGAAGCGCTATTGCCCGCCACGCTTCAGGAGAAGCGTGGCTATACCAGGTGCGTGAGACTTGAGGAATAAAGGAGCAGGAGGGCGACAAGGGGAAAAAGGGGAAGAGAAGGGGGGAGGGGGTGGGCTGGGCACTAATGCACAAACCACTATATAGCACTTAGGCACGGAGTAGCGCACAAAAATAGAGCACGGAGAGTCACAACCTGAATAGTACAAGATAGTAGGAGTGTTGGCTACAGCAGAAAAGGGACAAGCAAAACATTACAGGAAGAAGAGACACTTCTCAGAAAGAGCGAAACAAGAAGAGCAGGAACTAGAGAAAGATAGAGCAGAGCAAAGCCGAATACGACATACAAAAAAAGGGGAGATACGAGGAAACAGTTCAGGAGAAACGAAGGAGAAAAAAAACAGAGGTCTGAAACGCGAAAAGAAAGAAAGACAAGAAAAGGCAGGGGAAGAGATAGACGAAAGGAACAGAACCCAAATTACTTACCGGTATATCTTTCTGTCTCTCCACATGCGTTTTCCCAGGGACCCTGTGAGACGAAGGAAGCCAAAGAGAAGACAGAGAAGAGCAGTCCAAAGAACAACATCGTAAAAACTAGAGGAAAGAAGACAGGAACATAACCAAAACCCCAGGAGAAGAGTACAGAGAGAGATTGTAACCTAAAAAGCTATCTAAAAATAACACCACATAACTCACCGACAACCGACTCACGAGTCTTCCCTATACGCCGACTACGTCACAGGCATATACTACACTTTAGGCCACAAGTACGAAGAAATTGGTTTGCGACTTACTAATTGTGACTTTTGGTGACTCGCAATTAGGAAGTCGCAAACTGCGATGCACTAATATGTCTCAGATAGATTTAGCAATTCCAAGTGGGTCGCTAAAGGACTTGCCTCATCAGTATTCATGAGGCAGGTTGCAATTTGTGACCCATTGGGAATGGCCTGTAATCACAAGGATGGTGGCCTGCCAGGGTCAGCAGACCACCATGTCGGTGACTGTTTTATAAATAAAGCTATTCTTTTTTTAATGCAGCCTGTTTTCCTTAAAAAAAAAAATGGGATGCTCTTCACTAACAAAAATGAAAAGTTTTCTTTTCATTTTTTAAGAATAGGCAGTGGACCGTGGGATCACTGCCTGCTCTTCAAAAATGTTTGCGCTTACATTCACATAGGGGAAGGGCTCCCTTTGGGGCCCCTTTCCCATTTGCGAATGGGTTACCACCTCCTTCACAGACTCAGTGAAATGTGAATGAAGACATTCACACATACCCCTGCCACTCGCTATTATGAAGGAACGCCCTTAACACGCCTCTTTCTAATACAGACTTGCAAACCTATTTTGCGATTCAGTACTAGGTTACCAAATTTCAAAATGGAGTTAGTACATGTCAAATGACTATTTAACAGTCACAAATTGCCTGATTACCTGTTTGTGACTGCTAAAACCTTTTGCACATGGCCCTTTGTTTGGTACTTCATAACAATAATATACAATCAGTATTTCGGTCCTACTAAACCCGAAGGAATGGTCTCTTCTGAAGAATGGAAAAAACTGTGAAACGCATCAGGTGAGTTTTAGAATGACTTAGTAAATTAACTACAAAAAGATTTGAAATGTGTGTAAAGTGCATTACATCTATCATAATTCAGAACAGAAACACTAGTTCAACATATAAGTGTGCCAAACCCTGCTTAAGAGATAGCCTTATTTTTATGCCTGGTCATTGGGGGACAGGACAATGCATGTCCACAGGCACTCTTTTAAAAACTGGGGTGGAGAATGGGTCATTGCTTGTAAGTAGGTGCTCTCTGGAGATTTAGATGGCAGCCCTCTTGCTCTCTTCTGGTCTCCAGTGATCATCCAACTACGTTAGAAGATTTCCCTTACAAAACTTGCAAAGAGATTCTTTTTAGGTCTTGTCTAAGACCGCACACAAGCTTTGTCGCTTGCAAGAGATTTTGTTTACTAATAGGGACTTGGGGCCTACCAATTGTTTACCATTTGTAAGCTTCATTGTCACTTTTTCTGCCTCCTAATTGGCCAGCACATGCCAGTTTCACTTCCTTTTCTTTCATGTGGGGCATGGATAAGTATTGATTGCTTCATTTTGATGAGTGTGCTTCCGCTGCTTTCACTGTGATTGAGGTTCTATATTTCTTTCTTCTTCCCTTGTTACTCATTGCGTGCTGTTTTACTTATAATAAAAGCGCGAGAAGCCTTCTCTACCATGCATTTTTTAACATTTTCCTGTTTCTCCTAAGCTTGCATATTAACTTCCTGATTTTTGATTTACTATTATTTTATTAGCGCCCTTCGGCAAAGGACGTTCAAAGCACTAAAGAGAATATTTGTGAAGTAATACAAAATTTACTGGACTTTTTACGTTGAAATAGGCAAGCACGTTATATTAGATTCAGTGTGAGAAATGTAGCTCCTTTGAAATTGGAAGTAATTATGAGCTGCTATAGTTTAAAGCTTTTGAGCATTATTGTGAATAATTGTTCTAGCTATCGCAAATAACTATTTAAAACAAAATAAGAAACTTTTTTATAGCATTCAAGCAAGTAAAGCCATATTTAATATCTTATCTTTCGACGCTGTTGAATTTGTGAACACAAGAGGGTGCTATGAAGCCATGGATGCTTTTTCATAGTACCGCTCAGGGCGACCAAGTCGTTTATTTTATTAGACTCCGTCGTTTTTCAGTGTAAATAAACACCTTGGCTTGGCGTTAAGAATTTTTGATTTAATTTACTGTTTGAGTGATCCCTACATTTAAATGAATTAATTGTTCTAACAGCGTAACTGGATACAAAACTTTATTTTTAACAAATGGCACGTTGCAACTCAGTGTTGTTTTCCAGTCGGGATTCACATTGATGAAAATACGGAAGCACAGCGAGAAAAGAAATCCGAACTAGAAGATAGTTACTCCACCAATGGCGTAGCTTATATGTGTGCAGCACGTGCACTAGCGCGGGGTCCAGGGGGCTGACTGCCATGACGAGCTACGCTACTGTTCCCCACGTAGCTCGCATGTTTTACTTATCCTGCGATACAAGAACACACAGGATCGGGTTCAAACTAAACCGAAGTGCAACACAAACTCACAACATCATTAACATGTTGAAAAAGATGCGTGGAGCCTGAAAGAAGGGCGTATTCTTAATTTCACTTGGAAGTAATTGAATCGACTGGATTTTTAGAGCAAGTCAGAAGGGTAAATTCCAAAAAAATGTCTGATTCAGGAGTACCTCACGGGATAGATGCATGGACGTTAATTCAGCAAAATGCCATGTGTAGCGGAAGTGACATCGCGCGCCCTTTGACCTCCACTTTCACTTACACATAGGTACACAAACACATTATCACCCGTAAGCATGCACACAACATACATTTAAAAGCATTTTTTACTTCCCTCAGCTGCCATGAAAGGGCATATTCCCACTTAATTGTACCCCATTGGTATTACCCTGATAGTGAATAAAGTATTATTCACTATCAGGGTAATACAAATTAACAGAAAACAAACATGAGTGGACGCCCATAAGGAGGAGCTGCCACTGTGTTCCTGGAACTGGATTTGCTATCTCTGAAGTCAAGGCCAAAGGCAGTGTCAGGGGCCACAAAGGGCAAGCCAGGGGTCGCTGCTGTGACACTTAAATGACGCCATGGATAGATGACTGCAAGTTACTTAAATTATGTATTTGACAGGCCACTCACTCCTTTTCACAATGGAGGCTATTCCATATATGCCAACAGACCGAATTCAGGCGGGAGACCTCCGATTTCTCAAGCCAAAAACCGCTTTATTTTAGCAGGCTCTAACCTGAAATTGCCTCTGCATCAATTAAATTCTTTGGAGAAACTACAGTCCCCTTTTTTCCTTCAAAATCTCTCTCATTTAAAAACGTTGGAATGTATGCTGTTCTGCTACCTTAACAGATCTCCACCAAGCTAATGGAAGATCTGAAATCCCACTCTACCAGTTTATTTAATACCTGATCACGTCTTATTCCACTATGCCCGCATACTAGAAACATGCTCCCTGCTACATACCTAAAGTAAAATGTAAGCTCCTCCTCCTCCAGGTGTATCTATAATGGATCACCTCCACCCAGAATCCCCCTGTTTTGTCTTTCTTCTGTGGGAGGCTGACAACCTCTGCTTTCAAATCTGGGTGGCACTTTCCTCTTACCTTTTAGGCCGTTTCGGCTTTTACACCTTGGTGCTGGCAGACAGTTTCTGCAGCTGCTGTGTGCTGGTGTTTCTGCTTTTAGCTTTCTTCCTTTCGGCCTGTGAGCGTAGCGAACTCATTCACTATAAAATATATATTATATATTAGCCTTTCTGTTTGTAAAACGTCGTATTTAGTTGTTGAGTCATAGAAAATGAACATAAAAACTTACGGAAATGATGCGAAGGTAGTGCTCAGTGTCCCCAAGGGATCACAGGTGGCTATAAATACGTGTGTGTGTAAATACAATAAACTGTGTTCTACCCCTATTTGCATTAGGTTTGGTTAGGGACTTGGGGCCATATGTACAAACACTTTTTCCCATAGACACAGAATGGGTAAAAACCTTTGCTACATCTGGCTCTTGGTGCGATGTCGGTCTCTCGTTGTTCTCCTGTTGGACTTGTCTGCGACTCCGACATTGTGGTTCTAATTCATTTTTTGACTTCCCTCTGTCCCTGTTGAGCTTTGGGTTGCTCTTCTTGGTGGATCATTGGATGTTGTACCCTGTTCACTTCTCAAGCTGAGTCTAGGCCCCTGCGTTAGGCTTCCTGCCAGGTGCGGAGGACATGCAGTAGATGTCCTTTGTGAAGTGTGTGGACCCACGTTGTTGGAAGCCATTAGTTTGCTCACCCTGTGTTTTTTGAGTGTTTAGTCTCGGCTTAGTGTTTTCCGGTGCACTGTGGTTGCCTTCCAGCTAGCAAAATGTGTCACTGGGCTCCACTGTCCATGGTGTCTATCTATCCTTCCCCCCCTCCCTTTTGTTCATGGGTTTTAGAGTTTGAACCCTGTCACGCTCGGCCTTGGCACGTGCATTGCCTAGTAGCTGTGGGGCTGGTTCCTGGCTGCATCCGTGGCCCTTTTTGCCTCACTTATTTTTATTTAGTTCTCCTTCGGTGCCTGTGACTGTTAGGCGGGGTCCGCGTAGTGATTCCTGGTTTGTGGTATTCCTAAGTCTTTTACTTTATTTGTTCATAGTGGAGGGTGCTTGTGTATTGGCTTCGCCCTGTACGATAGGATATGGCTTGGTGTTTGTGGGTGGGGACTGTGACTTACTTTTTCACCTACTTCCGGCATGTGCCGGCTCACATGCAGGGCCGGACAGGCCGTAGTGCGCATCGGGCGTTTTCACGGTGGGCTGGAAGGTTTGGGGGCCGGTTTTGCAGCAGTGTTGCGAACTCGGCCCCCAGTAACAGAAGCAGCAGTGCTTCGCACTCCCCTCTCTCCCCCCCAACCGCCACCCGGGGACTGGGCTGACAACATTGCCAGGGCTGCTTTGGGTTCCCAGTCCGGCACTGATCACATGTTTCGTGTCTTCTTCTTCATTCCCCATGCACATGTTCGCTAGGGACGCCCCACTTGCTCGTTGTAAGCTGCGGCCTCCCGAAATGGGCTTTCTGTCCTCTCACCTTTTCATTGTAGAGAATGGATACCCCTGTGGCTAGGCCCTTGTGTCCCAGTGTTGACCACTGCGCTGCTTGCAATTGTGTACTTGTTACTTATTAAGCACAATAAAATAATCTAGATCAGTTTTTTTTTTTAAAGAATTTTTAAATTTACGAATAGGGAATAGCAGTGAAGATTACTGAAAGTCACGAGGAAGGTTGCCATGTTATAAATTATCTGGGCTTCGCTGCTCAACGCTGTTTCTGAACGTTTTGGGACTATTGAGTACAAAGTGTCATCTGGAATCTTGTGAATTTAGAAGAAACTAATCAAAAGATCTTTATTTCGGCACCAGGCCAAAAAAGCACAGAGAACAATACAATCTTTGCAATAAAACCATATAACCGTATGATGCAAGTTAATCAAACATAAGATGTACTCGTATAATCAATAAGCACGTCCATCCATGCAATAATTCCCCTGGTAATCTTCAGAAAATAAATAATTAAAACATCATTAAAAATGTATTGGGACAAAGACAAATATATAATTCACATTACACTCTAGCCTTTTAGGTATTAGGCTAATATGAGAATAGTGAAAATCAAAATATACCTGCCACAGTGAGGATTATCAGGGGCTGCACACATTGTTTACTTGATTCTCCGTGACCTTTATGAGCAATACAAATGCTGAAACAGCATAGTATTACACAATGAGCGACAGCAGACAGATAATTTCAAACGAGACTCTGAGAGCGTTGTTCGAGTAATAATTAATATTACCTATTAGATGAGTCACCACTGTCCGGATTTTCAGGGGCGACACACTTTTTTTTTTTGCCTTACTGTCCACACCCCCATCAAGTGTAGAGTGAGTGCAAAAACCACCATTTCACTAGTCTCATATCTCAGAATCCTAAGGGCCTCTTTGTGCTCCCTGACAGCCAAAGTCCGACGCAGCGGAATTATCCAAAGTCTCTTGCTGCTCCTGTATGCCGGGGAGAAGAACATGACATGCTCAATAGTTTCATTGGTGGCACCACAAGCCAGGCACGGCCGTCAACAGCCCTCAGCGCTCATGCTCACTTGGCAGTTCAGGAATGGAGGGGAAGGGTCCCGTACCGAAATTGCAAATACAAATGCCTAACAATAGGTGGCTCTATCTCATCCAGAAAGTCCTCCATTATATAGGAGTCCTTAACAGAAAGGAAAGCACCTGTTACAGGGCTATGACTCATCCGAGAGTGTAAAGATAAGTCTCTGTGTTGCCAGTAAGCTGTTTTATTCTGGTACTTGGTAATACCCTCAGCCTCGCCAGGGGTGCTCCATAAACTTGCTATCCCGATCTCCAGCAGGGTGGCTTTCTTGTATTTTATCCAGGGTATATTACTGGAAGCAGTCTGCGAAATAATTTCCTCTAGCCCTTGCTGATAAGAGAGGATCTCCAGGTAGCTCACATCCTCCTCCTGTAAAGCAAGGGGTGCAGACCTATGCGATCATATACGTCTCATTACCCACAGTCCAGCCTGAGTGGGAGCAGAGGAGTGCTTATAGCTACACCTACCAACTGGTGTGTGAATGGGTTTTCCACCTAATGTAGCCCGACCCAGATGTCCCCACAACTCTGCACCATAAGAGGCTGTCTCAGGAGCCTGATGGTTATAGATTTGTAGAGCTGGCTGTACAGGGTGGAACTGTGAGCTAAGCAATGTCTTTGTGATTCCTCCCATAACATGTTCCATTTTTAGCCTAAGGTGCGTAATGTGTGCTTGCTACCCTAGATATTCTGTTAGTGATATATCTAGATACACAAAAGTACGCATGCGCTCAAGAAGGGAACCTGCTAACATTGGATTGACCCTGGTGGAGTGCCCTAGGTTCAGGACCATGCACTTAGGTTTGCTCACTGTGATATCTGAAACCTTCTGCTTACAGAAGCACTCAAATCGGTCGAGCAGTTTTTGGAAACCCATAGGGGATTTGGAAAGGAGGGAGGGTATTGTCGGCAAACATGATGGCTGAAACCCTCATGTTTGTCAACCACGGTGCGTCATTATCACATTGATCTAGAAATCTGACATGGCCATTATTACAAAGTGTGAATAGCGTGAGGGCAAGTACACACCACTTACTAACTCCTGTGGTCACAGGGAAGGGTTTGCTCAGCTCATCTGCACTCCCACACCTTACCTGCGCATGATTTCTAAGATGCAGTTTCACTATGATATCTATCAGATGGTTTGGCATTCCCATCTCATAAAGTACCTGCCAGAGAGTCGATCTCAGTGCTAGGTCAAAGGTCGGCCCCATCCAGAGTAAGAGTGTCCCAATACAGCAGCTGTAAATGGAACACTTGGTTGATTGTGTTTGTCGCCTCTCTAAAGCCCGCTTGGAGAGGTGTCAAGATCTCATTAACTGTTAGCCAGTCCTGAAGTCTGCCCAGGATCACTCTGCTAAATAGCTTTTGTGTGTTGTATATGAGAGCTATAGGTCTGGGGTTTCCTGGCAAGTCACGTGAGCCCTTTCTTAAAGATGGAGATAATTTCGGCCACTTCCCATGGCGATGGAATGTGTTCCCCTTTCATGATAGCTGTAAATATCACAGAAGAATAGGCACTCCAGATGCCTGTCTCACTCAAAAACAGAGCACCAGGGATTTTGTATAGCCTAGGGGCTTTGTTGAGGACAATTCCCTTGATAGCTAAGCTTATTTCCTGATCTGAAACATCCTGAACATCGGACTCTTGTGAGCATATTATAAACCTTGGAGAAGCGCCTTGGGGCTTACGGCCTCCTCCCCACTATCTCTGCGATGCTGTTGTGTTTTCCCAGAGTCCATGTTATTACATATGGAGCCCTGCAGTTGTCTCTTCTATGAACTAGAGAAGTGTGAGACCCAGTCGCTGGCTCCAATGTTGTTTTCTATGGAACAAAACCCATCCTTACTACCAGAGGACACCAAATTCCAGAATGAGTGATGGTCATTCGATCTTGCAGCATCTAAAAGACCCTCCCAAATTCACGCTCCCAGTCTTTTTTGGCTACTGATAACAGTAACGTTTACTGATTTCCTATAAGACTGTCTGGTAGCCTGAATGAGGGGTTTGTCTTGCTTTTTGAATGCATGAACCAGATTAGGCGTCTCTACATGATTTGTCATACCAGGATAGGGAGCACTTCCTCTCCATTTTTTGTCGAGTTTTAATTTAAAAATGGTTCCTCAGATTTTGAAACAGCCAATTACGCAGGTCAAAAATCCCTCCCAGGGACCCATAAGCGTCCCCTCCCAGGTCCAGTGATAACCTCTCCTTGCCATCTGCAACAAATCTGTATATCTTGCCAATGGCCTCTTGTGAATGTTCCAGTGTAGTCCATTTAACCCCATGTCCGTAGTTAGTGACTCTTAATCTTCTATCAAAAGGCTCACCTTGAGTGTTGGGATGTGCTCTAAGGGGCAAACTTAGCTTGAGAATCAGAGCATTGTGGTCACTGTCAGAGCAGGGAAATACTGTCATGTCAATCAGATATGGCCATAATTTGATTTTCAGCATGATACAATCGATTAGACAAGTGTGGTTTGCTTATTAAATGTGTATTTACCTGACTTATCAGAGGTAGAGCTGCCATTGCAGGCACATAGCCCCTGATTTAAACTAAGGGCATTAATTTGAATTGCTACGGGAGACCATTTCTTTATATGGAGGATTTCTAACTCTGGGATTGACCAGATAGCATCCTCATAGGCAACGAGGGCCTGGCTATCGATGTTCATGGGTTCAAAGTGGCAATTGAAGTCATGCTCCACAATTTTCTCCCAGAGACTGGGAACGTGGTTAAATGTGCATTCAAGTCATCTAGAACAATAGATTGTATTTTATTCCCAGTAGGTCTGCATTGTACACTATATACGTAATATATTGCGTTTGGAAAACAGTCAGGCTAAGGCACATTATTTTGGGGAAGTCCACCCTGATCTCCCTTAGCAAGCCTAGCCCCAGTCGTAAACTCCCCAGAGGGAGGATACACCTACCTTAGAGAAGTTAATTTAGCCTGCACGATGAAAGGACTGCAAGGACCAGGTCTCTTGAAAGAGGCAAAGATCATGTTGGTCTATAAATTCGCACCACTCTGGACTAACTGATTTAGATGCCAGACCTGCTACATTTTATGACATTAGCTTGGTTTGTGGGGTAATTTCAGGGGGAGGGTCTTTCCTTGTCAGCAGTTCATAGAATTTTAGGGGCGAGGGAGGGAGACTCAACTAATTCTGCTATTTGAGTTGGTGTTAGATGATTAGAATGGGTACTTTGCATTATTTGGCCCCTCACTGGGCTATATGGAATAACACCAAAGTTACCAATCCCCTCAGTGATAGCAGTATACACTGGCTGCCGTACGCTGTTGGTGAGTCAGTCTACTGCTAGGGATTCTTAATGGTTGTGAGTCGGTATTGAGAAGATATCGCCTAATCTTGTCTGAAAGGAGAAGGCAGAGACTTGTAAACCGGGCCTCTGAGGTTGTTGGTGGGTGGGGAAATGTTGTCTGGCGGGTGGCCTATGAAAATAGCCTAATGGCAATGGCTCAATGTAACTCCTTGCTAATGGATTGGTACCTTCACGTCCAAATAAAACTTCTTGGGTCAGAGAGGGAAATCTAAGGTTGATAATAACACAACCTCTACCTCAATCCACCCTGCCAGGCCCAATCAAGGCCACCCTTCTAGTGAATAGTATGTTGTTTTCCTAGTTGCAAGGCAGGGGGTGGTCGCAAACGATCAGTACCATGTCGACATTGAGCCTGAAATGAAGGGCCAGGAGTGGCCTTGCCTCTAAGGGCAATGTACGTATGAGGGGCCCTTGTCTACTTATGGTGGTAGGCTCCTCAATTGTTGCTTCCTGGACAGCCCTCGTGTTCCTTACATCAGGGAGATTTATTGTCGCTGGATGGATCTTAACTCGATCTCAATAGTTTCCAGCCAGACACAAAGAGGGGAAAGTTCACCCCAAAGAAGCTCTCTAACTTTACACATACAGTCCTCAATGACTTTCTCAATCTATGCAGGTATGAGCCAGGAAGGCGCTACCTCCAGACTGCTTAGCAGGAGCACTGGGTGACACCTTACTGGGGTACAAGGGGACTATGAGAGGTATGGCTAGCAACCTGACTTAATTGTCCTGCAGGCTGTCTTACTCCCTTAGCGCTCCATACAGGTTTAGTAACTCCATTGAAAGGTGACCTATAACCCGACACAGTATTGATGGCTGGTCCACTTAAACTGGAGCTTTGTATAATGGACGTGGGCTCTGAAGAGTTGTGTGGTGAAGTGACTAGAGCTAGACCCAGACCTGGAGGTGCCCAGATTGTAAAGACAATTGCCGTTTAATGAGCGCAGTCTCTGTTCTAATGAGCCCTAGAGCCCTGTGGAGTATTCTATCTATGGAAGTGCTCTTGGCTGGGGGTGTGGCAGTGGGAGGTCTTCTCTGTGGCTTTCCTCTTGTCCATCTTATCAGATATTGTAGTAGAGGGCCACTAAAATTATCTCCAGAAAGGCAGAGAATAAAAATGAGTCCAGCAAGCAACTGGGCAAAATCAGTAAGACCCAATGTGAAAAGTAACAGTTCTGTATTTCAGTATTGTAATGAAACCGCCCCATATGGTTTGATAGACGGAGCAGAAGCAAATGACAACCTGGATCATAAGTAAAAATAAAGAGGGACTCTACGGGCTGATCACAGGGCCATTGCATCCTCCCAGCAGAGCCCCACCCAGCTCGTCCAAGCACCCCACATGTAACCCTGCTTAGTATGAAGGATCCGCCCCCACTCAATAAACCAATTTTAGAAATTGCCACACACAACGCCACCTGCTGGAGATGTGTGTGCTTTGATCAAATGATGTAGGATTCCGATGCAAAGAACGAGGCACAATAAATATCCCCAGAAACAAGCACAGGGTGATAAAGAGGAGAGGGGTGGGCCTCTCAGGGACAGGGTAAAAAGTGAAAATCTCAAAAATCTCCACAAGATTCACTTTGCTTAAGCAGCAGAATCAGGGCCGCCTGATGGGTTATTTTGAGAGGCCCAGACTGGCATAGGCCACGCAGCAAATGAAGGGACATATAAAAAAAGAGCAGCTGGTAAATCACTAGTAAAAATGTCCTATGTAGTTCCGTAGGGAAAATGGGGAGCAGTGTTAAGAAGTGTACCTTTGCTCAGGATTCCCCAGTGGTGTCCCACCACAAAGCCAAAGGGGGTGGCTCTTGGCCTGGGCTACGCTGGGGCACAGCCCACGCATGTTCAGCGCAGCTGGATTGCAGGAAGGGTTTTGAGCTCATGGATGGCACCGCCCTCTTCTGGCAGCACTCTGCAGCAGCGCCTCCTAACGCGTTCCACGGTGGGGGAAGGAGTCCCCTTTGTCACGTAGGTTCCCTGGTGACTCTAAACCCCCTTGCTAACTTCAAAAATGTCCCCTGCTTTGGGATTGCAGGTAGAAAGAAACAAAGGATCTGTGTCGTGGATTATTTAATGTGATATTGCCATGGCCGTAAAGAGGATCCTTTCCTTGATAGGTAGCCGGTGTATTTGAATAAGAACATGAAAGATGCAGTGTTGACTTGGAGGAGGGGGTACCAGTGATGAGAAAAGCTGCTGCTCTTTGGATTGAATTGAATTAGTTGAAGATGTGAGTTATTTGTGTAGATAGCAGGAATTACCATACTCTAAGCGGGATTACAATAAAGCTTGTACAACAGTAATACGATTGTTGGTACCAATATGAGGCAAGATCTTTTTCACAAATTTTATTTGCCAAAAGCATGTGCTGGTTACCTTGGAGACCTGATGCTCCAGAGAGAGATCAGTATCTAGCTATATATATAGATTACAAACTACCTTAGACGGCTCTGTTCATGGGCCCATAATGTCCTGACAGATGAAAGGTTGCATTTTATGTACATTGTTTCTGTTGATGAATAGCACAGTTTTTGAGGGAATCAAACTTTAGAAATTTTTCGTCATCCAGTAATAAACAGTTGTAAAAGTGTAAGCCAATTTGGGGTGGATTGAAATAGGAGCAAACTTGAAGAACTTTGCCTGTGGAAGTGTAAGTTTTTGGTTGTCATACATGTATAATCGTAAATCTATTTCATTTGGCGCTTCAGGGACTGCTGTGCTTCTGCCACACCCCACCTCTTTTTAGTGCCTGAGGCTTGGGTAATGGTCTCTCCTGGTCTTCCCTCACATAATTTTGCAGGTTCTAGGGTGATGTTGAGTTTTGCTGCAAGCGAACAACTTGGGGCTTGTAGTTTGCTGGCTTTGTGGTTCAAATGTCTCTGCTCCACTTCTGTGTTGGTTTCTAGGTGCTGTGTAGTGGAACAGTAGGGTTCGCATACCCACCCTGCCAGTCAACTTTTCCAGTGGGGTTGCAGCTTTCATTCAGTTGGTTTTAACTCTAATAACGTTCCAAGCTCCACTGCAGGAGCATCAATAACATTAACATTTCATCCACTCCCCTTGATACCTACTGCTGTGCCCAGCTACAGATAGACACTGGACCCCTGAGGCAAAGTGGGGAGAGTGGAAAGGGAGAACATGTGCCTCCTGTGACTTCAAGTGCATCAAGTTAGGTCACTGATAGTTGATCTTAGTGGTCTGTTGCTTACGGCTGTAAGCTGTGTAGGAACAATAGGAGATATCACTAAGCATCTGGTTCACCCCTTTTACCACCTCATGTCTGTATGCCTTAGAGCCAATCCTCCTGTCTTGTCTCATGTGCCTCAGATACCAGTGTCTTTATACATTGTGTGTGTCAATAGCTATGCATGCATGAGAAAAGAACTTGCAGCTCATCTTCTAGAGCCCTTCTTTGTTGCACTTATCCTTCTAACTCAGTTTTTACCTAAGCTGCGTAATGTGAACACATCTGAGTGATTGTATGTTTGGCCGTGGTCTGCCACAGGTATAAGCACAGAGTCATTGCTCTTCTATACTTAAACTTTGCCTCATCTTGTTCTTAAGTCAGCATTTACCCAATGTGTGTACGCATTCCCCCATGTAATATTTGTGTTCTGTTGTAATGGATCACCCTACTGATAATCACAATCCTCATGTGTAATGAGTACAGTAAATCGCATTTTTCCACACATGTATTTTCTTGATTACAAAGAATAAACGATTTAGCTGTTCATGTACGACTGTACGCACTACAGTTTTGTCCTTCGCAGAAGTACTCCTAGCCTCTCGTTGTTCTACAGATCTGTGGTGAAACAGGGTTCCACTGTTTGCCTCAAAAGAAGTCCTGCGTAGAGCAAGTTGTCTGCTTCTTTCTGTCACTGCTGAGAAACATTGGCTAAGAGCATGGCATGGGTTAATCGGCCATTAAATGCCCAAAGTCACCACCTAAATCTCACAGGAGTGCAAGGAGTGCAAGCTCCTGTGAGAACTCTAAAACTCAAATGTATCATAGTGACCTTCCTTGAGATGGCCCTTGTACTTTAATACCTGTCCCATACTAGCACTAGACCTTTCACAACTCTCTGCACTATTGTTCTTGTGTCTTGGTTTGGTGGCTTCAACTGGCAGTTTGTCTCGATGGATCCTGAAGCAGTTTTGGAGTCTCAGGCAAGATCATGTGCTGTCTTGGTCTCTCTGTTGAGAACCATCAGAGTGTGATTGTTGTGGAAGCAAGCAGCAATAGCAAACACTGCCATCCTTTGTGTTATGCCCATCATTCATCTGATTCCTGACATTAACCCCCTTACGTTTGTTTTGACACATCACATGTTTTCCATGACTGGACCAGCTCCATAGATGGTATGCATTTGCCCAGTTTAGGATGTACCTGGGTGGTGATGGTATAGATGTGGATAGTACCACCACCACAAAAATACCATCACCACAATGTGGGGCCTAGCTCCAGTAAGGGGTCACTTCCCTGTGGTTCATGCACTGTATGCCACCTAACCTCGATAACCAAAACCATAGATTTTACACCTGAGTTCCAGTTTGAAGGAATCACACTAATTGTAATACAACACATGTAATTTACATGATAACATGCCCCTACAACCTGGGGTATATAGACATGACTTCCAGGAATGTCAAGACACGCATAGGAGAGCACAGGAGCAACATTAGATGCCAACAAATCACAACCCACAAGAGTAGTCATTTTCTGATTGCACAACATACAGTGAACGATTTGAAATGGGTGGTATTGGAGACCCTTGACAATGTAGATGTACATGCAGACAGAAACGTATTACAAAAAGAACAACGTTGGATTTACCGTTTGAAGACACATCACCAGGGACTTAATGATGAGATCCCTTGGACCCTAGTGATGTAATAGAGATCTGTGACTTTTGCTGACAACTCTGTAGAGCCTGTACCAACTATGGGGTGGAGGAATGGTGACATTAAAGGAAGAAGTAGAGTAGATGCATCCAAATAATTCTTCCCCAAAAAATCAGAACTTGTAAATACTGAGAATGGAGTTATATATGGATTTTTTTTAAAAACAAGACATAGAAGCTCATCCCTTATTAAATCCAAAACATACCCCGTGTTCCTGGAATTGGCAATACTTAATAATCCCCAAATGACTGTGACACACTTAAAAGAATACACACATCTCTGCCCTATAAAATAATAGAATTGTGATTTCGACTCTGGACTTATCTCATGTCTTTTTAAAGTGGAAATAAAAGAATCTTTTTGCCCTGGTTCCTCAAAAAAATTGTAGCTAGGTCCTAGGCTTTGGAATAACAACCAGCAGGGACCTAACACTTAACTACACCGATATTCTTTAAGATTTATTTAGAAAGCTAAACAGAGGTCAGCTTGGCCAGCAGTTCCATGGGAGACAACCGTAGAAATTCTTACACCCAGTTCCATAGATAGTTAATATTTCTTTATTATTTTTAACTCCTGTTTACTTTTTTCAAGGTTCAGATGATATAAAGGAGATGATAAGGTAAGGATCAGTTGTGGGGTAACTTGGAAAAAAAGGTTGGTGGATTATATGTGAGGATGAAAACTACTAGCTGGATTCAAATAATAGCATGCACTAGAGGAAAGTGCATTGACCCCATTTTCTTTTTACTTTTCCAAAAAAAATGTTTTATAATTCATCAGGGCCTTGAGTCTGTTCCCTTTTTTGAAATATTTGAAAAATATGTTTTATAAAAAAAAAACATATTTATGGAAGGATTTTGTCACTTTCTGGAGTAGAAGCTAAATCGAACTGTCTGATCCACAGCTGTGAGCAATTATAGGCTTATTGCAATAGCTTAAAAAGAAAAGGAACAGGCCACAGTTTGTAACTAGCTGGTCATACAAGCTGCTGTGTCAGTGAATTCAATTCACAGACCTTAACACAGGTAAGTGGGGGAGGGGGCACATAACATTAGAAGCATTTAATCATGTTTCAAAGAAATGACCTCTGTAAGATAAGAACGGGGGTGAGCCATAAATCATGGTTAGTTTTCTATTCAGAGCATTTTTTAATAGTTGTTAGAATGCAGAAGTTACTTAAATGTGTAGCCCTCTTCAAAATGAAGGCCTTCTCTCTGTTTTATATATTTGCTGATTTTTGGGAGTTAAGTTTAGAGTTTTAGGATATAAAATAAACATATTCTAGTGTGTGAAAGAGGCAACCTTGCATATGTAAGTGATTATAATTATCATAACTAGGGCACGGAGAGGAAAGAGTCTTAACTTTATGAGTTGGTTTGGCCTGCTTTTAGAAATGACACAGAGGCATTTTACCACATATTAATGTTTTTGTACATTCAAAGCCAAACCTTGGTGCTTTTAAATAGCAACATTTGACTGTATTGTGGTTGTTTCAACCAGGAGCCCTTTAGGAATAGAAAGAGCAGGGCATTTTAGCAAGAGGAAAGATTTATAACAACTTTATAAGTTAATGCGACGATTGAGGCCATTACATATAAGTGGGTAGGGAATAACCAACAGAACCCCCATTTGTTGACTGATTTTTGGCTATCTTATATCTGTTGTCTGCTGCTAGTAAAGTTTTCCCATTCTGATAATGCCCATCAATTTGAAATTAATTTATGGTAAGCTGATTAATAGAGGAAGGTTTCGGGAAAGGCTATGATAAGAATACGCAGATTAATGGTAGTCACGTCTTCTTACCTTTATAGTGATGTAAAACATCAAGGGATGCGACTCTGTAAAAAAAAAAAAAAAAAAAAGGAGTAGGTGATTCTCTTAATAAGGTAGGTGAAATGAGAGATAATTGTGTGTGTTGAATAAATAAAAGATGTCATCTTTGAAATTGTGGGATCTGCCATACAAAAATAGGGAGGAATTTTCTCCTTGTTATCTTTGTTTTTATTTTTATGTTCATTTTCTTTTGGACTATGTAAATACATTTTGAATATGTGGTATATGTTAGTTGAGTATCAGTTATCACCTCCAGATTAGAAAAAGGTGTGAAAGTTGCTATATCAAAGAAATTATATTCATTATCAATATGACCTCAATATATATGTCTTCACCATAGCAGCAGTTGGGCACCACAAATATGGAGCTTGCAAAGTCATTGCACTAAATTGAGAAGTCCAGGAAGGTAAAACCCATACCTGGGCACTTTGGGATCCGCTGATTCTTTGGTCCTGAAGAAAGCCAATTACCCTTTTGGGCTAGAGTGGGCTGAAACATGTCGACCTGACCTGATATGTCTGAAGGACATGTAATTTGTTCCTATCACATTGCATTTGTTTTTAAACATACCCTATCCCAGCCATAGTAAAGCTGGATTCTAGCTGAGTGATAGAAGCATTTTTAGATCACTTTCTCACTTTCACTACACTTTTAAGTATTTTTGTTCACGGATCCCTAATAGTTTCCTGGACTTATGTGAAAACGACGCCCTTGGTTAGGGGAAGAAGGAGACCCCATGATGATGCTATTATCCTTGAGTACACCGGAGTAATAATATTTGTGTGGTAGAAAACGGCCTTTGAGGGTCTCCCCAAAGAAACTAGAGGTATTCCTTGGTGAATACTGGGATAAGTGGTTACACTCATGTTGATATTAAAAGACGGTTAGTTGGGAAACTGAGTAGTAACCTGATACTTCTACTTCTCCTTTTTGATTCTGGTGTGCAAGGGTAAATCTTATATTGATATACCTTCATGGTTTGAAGACTGGGACAAGGAAGTGATGATAAGACAATGCTTCTGTCACTTACTGTTACTCTTGTTACTTCAATTCTGATAGTTGTCCCAGGCCTTATTATTTTGCTTGCTTTCTGGCATACGGTCTTCCTGTTGCATAGTCCCGTGCACCAGATTTTTTTTACTGCCTGTACTGCAAGAGGTACAAAAATAACACAGCAGTGTCAGGCAGCAAAATTTCATGGACCGCAGAGACAAGTAAAGTGGGTATGAGGGCACCCTGTGTTGAATACGAAACCATAAAAAGCAAAAACAAATTGCACAGTGAAAGCCTGTGATCACATCCAAGTCCGTGGTCCACACAAGAACATTTTTAATCTTATCTTCCACAAAAAAAAGATGGGCGGGTGCAGTTAAAAAAAAGTGTGTGGGGTAATGGGGGACAAGTGGAATAACTAAAAGGGACCACAATATGGGCATAGACCAAATACCGATGCATAGAATGCATTGTTGTATGTCCTAAATTGAAGTGTCCACCAATCCTCAAAGGGCCTCAGCACTTGCGGTGGAAGCCCTTCTGTCATGATATGGGTCCCACACTTGTGGTGGGATCTCCACAATTTGAAACTGTAGCATGGAGGTCCCTCATTGAGTGCAGGACTCCCACCATGACTGGGGGGCTTCCGCCACGACTGCAGAGGCCCTTTGTGACTCAGGCCCTATGTGTCTGTGTTGTAGTATACTCGGCGAATTATGGGTAGAGGTAGTCCTTCATAGGTATTTGTTGAGGGGGAGGTGTTTACATTTTTTTAATTTGTTTTTAGCTAGTCAGTGTCATGCATGTTTCCAGGGTGTGTCACAGTTCCCCGTGTAACGACTGGGACGAGAAATAAGTGGAATAATGCTATTGCTGTTAATAGCCGAAGTATACTGCTCATTTGGTTTGATGCTTTTTGTAAGATTGAAGAGCCACACGTTTGAATAGATGCAAATCCCAGTTTATTTAGTAGAGTGCTAATACAGACCCCATCCATCAGTAAACATTGCCTCCTTCCTTGCCCTGGTAACGTCTCTGCTCTGCATTCATGCCAACAAATTCTAATGCTCATGACAACACAAGAAACCATTCCAGAACGATGTGACTACATATCTAGATCTATATGACAACATCGAGCATATCTTATGGGTCAAAGGACATGCATCAGAGGCCAAACTTTCCTAGTCCAGGGGCTCAGTCTGCATGCAGCTGGCAGTGTATATTAGGATTAAAATGTCAGTTACCTTAGCGTAGCAAGCTACTGGTGGCAAGCACAAAGTCATGTGTAAAGAGCGACCCGGGTTTAAAGCCAATGCTTTTGTACTGCATCACGATTTAACAAAGTAAGGAGGGCATTCCAAATGTAAGTCCTTCAGTTGATATGAATATTTTTCTTCGGGCCTACTGTAGACAGCCAAGACAAATACTCAGGGTATGCTCTTGGGCCAAAGCTAGAAGACAGTCATTTTGAAAGACACATTACCCATTCTCTTTTTTATTTTTTTATTTTTAGATATGTGTGTTTGTTCGGACTCGGCCCAGCCTTAGATGTAAACTGAATTGAGCTCTGATTTAATGCTGGAAATGAATACTAAGTGACAGGCAGCTGCGACTAAAGACTGTATGTAGAACTTGGGCTTGGTACAAAAGTGGTTTCTACTGTTTTCGAAGGTGCAGACAAGTGAAGGAGCAGGTAGTGATTAACATGCCGCACCCTTTTACCTCCTGGAACAAAGCACACAAAGATAATGGGTTGTCAGAACACTGACCTTTGTGTCAACGTGTGCCTATTTGAAAGTTTATGACACGTCATGAGTCAGGTTTGCTCCAAACAACTTGGAAATAATAGTTCTTAAAAGGGGACTGCAGGAAAATATATTTCACGTTTTTTCTCAAATATTAGCGTCTTGGATGATATGTTGAGATCCGGAGCTGTGTTTGTTTACTTATAAAACAAAGAACGTTTTAAATAAACATACACACTCTTCTGAGCAACGTCAGCGTAATGGATCTTTTAATTAAGTTTCAAAACATAAAAAGCATTGCAAAAGCCATTCGTTTGGCTTTTGCGTGGTGCATGCTCACAACACCGCATAAAATGAGGACACACCTGCGCAAACAAAGCATGCATATCCTGGGCTCTTCCAGGCACCCATTTGAACAAATTCCAACATACACAGAGGCATCCAACAACAAGGTTGCACAGATCAACAATCAAACTTTATCCTGTGCAGCAGGAACGACAGGATAAATTGCACTATGAAAGAGCGAAGGTGCGCCTCTTGAGAGCAATGGTCATTGTGGGATGAGCACCGAGTGTTGTGCATTAAGGAAGCGCTGGATGTTGTACAGTTCTGGGACATGGCATGTGTATGGTGTATGCTCAGCGAGTAGAGTAGCATTTTGTATTAGAAGACTGTTACCACTACAGTTTGTAATGTTAAAACCACAACTCCAAATCTGACAATACAAGGTTTTGCTGCCTGAAAAGCCATAACTGACTTAAGGTGTCGCACATAACTTGAGCTACTTGCATCGAATCACAGGTATGGATGTATTTGGGGGGGAAAAACATACGTTTATATTTTATGATGGCGACTAAACTGACATGTTTTTGTTTTGGTCCTCAAGAAGTGTTCTCTTTGTTTAGTGTTCTGCATTCTGTACTAAATTTGTCTCAGTGACAGTTTCATATCCTTTCTTAATGTGTTCGTAGTATTTGATTGATCACTTCAAAATATTATACAGCAGGATGCAAGCGTGGACTCCACATCCTATGGAGGAACAGGCATAATTTTGTGGTTAAGACTGATGCAGCACTTTATATGAATACCCTTGTCTGCATTGTTTATATCTATGCATCCCCTTGACCATCACAAACCTAGGAAAAACAAAGATTACAATTCTGTCTTTGGGAAAGACTGGTGAACGGGCAAAGCGTTTGAAGGGGATCCCCAAAATAAATTTCTTTTTCATTTACTACAGTTTGGCAAGGTGACAAGTGGTCTAGAAAATACCCCTCTTCTGACTCAGAAAATACTGCATTTTTAGGTTGAGCGCGCAATCTATCTGTGGGCTTGTAACCACGCCCACCACACGCCCATCACTATCACTCGTTCATGAGCTTGTCTTTCAAAAATCCTTTGTTACCATTGGTAAATGATTTACACTTGTCCCTCTTTGGGGCAGTTCTGTTACCGCCTTGGCCATTGACCCTGTTACATGGATAATTGTACGATTGCTGATACTTTGACTGCGAGCAAACTTCTTTTTCCTTTTGTGTCTCACCTTCACACTCACGCTCATGGCGGCCGTGGCATTTGAATTGGGTTGCTTATGTCAACTG
This sequence comes from Pleurodeles waltl, assembly GCF_031143425.1. Lineage (NCBI taxonomy): Eukaryota > Metazoa > Chordata > Amphibia > Caudata > Salamandridae > Pleurodeles > Pleurodeles waltl. The sequence continues at coordinate 938,034,805 of NC_090445.1, forward strand.
TTTCACTAATCATTTTTGATTTATGTGCCAAGAAAACCTCAGTTAGGAATTTACAAAGCTAATTGCTCTAACTCAAGCAAAAGCAAGACCCACTGCATTGCAAATGCTTGTTTTCTCTTGGTGTTCAACAAGCGCTGCGAAAGATTAAAAACCTTTGACTGGGGCAGCTGAAACCTGAACCCGTATTTTTTCCACAACTGTCACCACACTCTTGGCCAAGGTGGATTGTGAAATTAATCCTCTTTAGATCCCTGTGCAAGATAAGGCATTCAGATACTATCCCACATGCCAATCCACAAGTTGGATGTCCGCAAAAAATTCCCCCACCCTTGAGCAACGGAGACGGTTCTAATCACTAAGCCACCTGGGTAACAGAGGGAGGTGCAAGAAATGCCTCCACACCCTTGTTTGAAATGGAACAGAACACATACCTCCCAATGCCCACTTGGCAATGTGTGGGGTGGTCTACTAGAGAAAAACATCACTCTTGAGCAAGTGGTGGGGTATTGACATTAAAAAGTACCTAGCACGTGGACTGGACGGCAATTGAAGCAAATACTCCTGCCCTTGTGCATGGCGGAAGAATTGATAGCTATCAAACAGTCAACCGCCCTTGGAAATGGTAGGCATGACCACTTCCTCTTTTGTGCAAGGGACATATGAAAGACTCTAATTTGACAAGAGGCATGGGATGGGTACAAAGTGTCTAACATCCCTTTGAGCAAAGCAGTACTGTTGTAGTGACTGACACCTCATGCCATTGGTAAAGGAGGGTTTTTAGCAAAGTCTGCTCAGCTTTGATCAAGGTAGGCGATAACCACCCATACTTGGGCAGAGGGGGTTGAAGAGCGCAAGTTACCCCACTGCCCCTGGACATGTTAAGAGAGAAGAACCCCATCATTTGGACAAAGCAGGGGTTAGGGGACCAACACATTCTTGTAGCCTCTGGTCAAGGCAGGTATGCTAAAAGGTTACCCAGTCATTGGTATGATCTACCTCCACCACACCCCAACCCCTCTTGGGCAGCAACGGTGTGTCTGGGTACAAAATAACCCCTCATCTTTGGGCAAATGGGGGAACTAAATACCCCAATACTTACACACGTTGGGCAAACTAGTGCACTCAGCAACTTGGCAAGGCAGCCTACACTAAGGACAATCCTGTCATTTGTTATGGGGAAGGGAAACTCCAAAGTACCCCAGCACTTATGTAGGTGGGAGATGGAAATAACTCGCCCTTAGGTAAGGCTGGGGAGTTGTGGACAATCAAATATGCTCCTTCTCTTGGCAGTGGGGAATATGTACAGATACACTACTCATCCTTGTGAAGGGATGAAGAGGAAATCACTTCTGACTTTGGCAAATAAGGAGACCTGTCTGTTAAGATATACTCTTCAATAAAGCAAAAATACATTTTCCTTTTGAAGTTTTGTATTAGTAGTCACTATTCCACTTGGTTCATCTTAGTAAAACCTTCATGAAGGTTATTTTCATTATATAGTAATTATATATTGTCAGTCATTTTCACAAACCTAGGACAACTGAAACAACTTTTTTGGTATGTTAACTATGTTTATATAGTAATCTCAAAAAGCTGCTGTTTACTTGTCATTACAAAACAGTGGGTCTCATGCAATAAACCTTTGATACTGAAAAGCCTCTGAAACTGATAAGTGGTTGTTCACCCTGAATCCATGACCACTGACCACAAGCAAACAGCAGAGGGATTTCCCTAATTTAAAATAGCCTCTGAAGCTGGGGAAGAGCTTCCGCAGCTCCCAAGGCTGTTTTATTTTTTTCTCTGAAATGACGATCGGCGCATGTGGCGATTGTGACATTTCCAAAAAAGTGAAAGTAAATTAAGCTGATCGCCTCATTTTGCTTAAACTGCTTCGGTGCTCACGGGCATATCTCAGCCCCCGAGCACTGAAGCACATGGGAGGGGTATTGTTAGAAAGCAAATATTTTTCCCTTTCTAATGGTATCTTTCCCCAGTGGATCCCTACTTGGAGAATTGCAGCAGGAAGGTAATCCCAAAGCAGGGATTCACCCCAAAACCCACTAGGGATTTTTAGGCACGGGTCATTCCTCAATATTGGAGCATTATGTTTCCCTTTTTCTCCCCCCCCCCCAAACTCCCAGAGCAGATCAGCGGTATTTTTAGGCCAATATACCCATTAGACACTTGGGATAATTATTTTAGATGTCGGGGAGCAGCCCCTTGGGCAAGGGTTGCGCCCTATTGCTGGATGTTTTTTTGCCCCCCCCACCCGGGGGGCAGATTTGAGATATTTTTAGTCCAATCCCCAAGGGGACAGAAAACCACTAGACACCGGGGATAAATATTTTAGATGTCAGGGAATGGCCCCTTGGGCAAGGGTCGCTCCTCATTATTGGGGCATTATTTTGGTCAATTTCTGCCCCCTGGGGGCAAATTGGCCATGTTGTTAGGCCAATCCATCCCCAAGGGGGGGGGGGGCAGAAAACCACTAGACAACAGGGAGAGTTATTTATGTCAGGGAGTGCCCCTTGGGCTAGGGTCGCTCCCCATTACTGGGGAAATATTTCGGCCATTTTCTCCCCTTGGGGGCAGATCGGCCACATTTTTAGGCCATTCTGCTCGCAAAAGGGGCAGAAAGCCACGAGACACCAGGGATTATTTTATTTAGATGTAGTGGAGAGGACCCTCTGGCAACGGCAAGGGCTGCTTCCCATTATTAGGAAGTGATTTGGACGTTATCTGGGGGGTGGGCAGATATACCAGGGAATAGGATCCTGTGTGTGTCTGTGTAAGAACTGGAGTTTGGCTGAGGGTTTGCGTGTATGGGTGCTTGGCTGGTGGTGTGTGGACTGGCACTTGGCCGGCGATGTATGTAGACTGGCGTTTGGCTGGCAGTGTGTGTAGACTGGCGTTTGGTTGGCGATGTGGGTGGACTGGCGTTTGGCTGGCAGTTGTGACCAGCAAATAGTCACTGCACACACACACACCCACACCCACCACCACCACCACCACAATGCCAGTCCACACCTTCCACCAGCTTCCAGGTGGTGTGATTGTTGTGTCGGAACTGGCATCTTGCTGGTGGTGTGTGTGGGCTGGTGGTGTGTTGGTGGATGGTAGGCAGTATGTGTACTGACTTGCTTGAGATGTGTTTGAAGTTGTCTAATGTTTGTGTTTGATGGTGTGATTGGTGTGTTAGTCCTGTTGGCGTATGAGTGATGTGCCCTAGAATGGCACTATTTGTTAATGTAAGTGTTGTATTGTATGGGCCCGCAGATGGCAGTGTGAATTGTTTTCTGTGTCTGACGCATGATAAGGCATGTGAATCGACTGTAAAACGTTTGGTGCTTTGACATAGCTTTACAGCTCATGAGCTGTAAGTGAATATTCTGATGTTACAATTATTAACAATTACGTTTGCACATTTTATTTCGTAAAGTCATTGGTAAATAACGTTTTATTTTTATGAACCATTTATTTACCCTTGTGCCAAATCAAACCAATATGCCTGTGACTAGTGGATGGGTGTGCAGGAATGTTTTTTTTTTTGCTTTTTTGCCTACTCTTTCTGTAGCGAACAACTTCTGCCCTCACATCTTTTTCGAAACTGGTCACAAAGGGAATTGTATGTGGTATGTTCTGTGTGGATCTCCCAAGGTTTACTTACCGAGAAGTCCTTGTAAATTTGAATCTTTTACAAGAACATATTTTTTCCTTACATGTCTCAGTGGGAAATTTGTGATATGACCTGGTCGACACAAATTTCCTACATTCCGGCATTCCCCCAGGTCTCCCGATAAAAATGCTAACTCACTTATATAGGTGGGCCAAGTGCCTACAACAAGGAAGGGTCCAAAACGTATTGTGGAGACCTCAAAATTATCTATTACAAAACAACCTGCTTTTCCAAGGGGGGCATGAGCATTTTTGGTCCCAGGTCGGCGGCCATCTAGGGAAACCTATGTAACCCAGACGTTTCTAAAACTGAACACCGATGGCAGTCCAGAGAGGTGTGGCTTGTGTGAATCCCCCACTGTTTTCTTACCCACAATACCCTGCAAAGATGTAATGTTGAATAAAAACACTATTTTCTGAGCTTTTCTGTGACGTAAACTACAGGAATATGTAGGGATCAACATAATTCTTACCACCCAGCGTCCCTCCACTTGTCCCAATAAAAATGCTACCCCACTTGTATGCTGGGGCCTAGGGCCCGCATCAGGAATGGATCACACTAGGGTCAACAGTAGTCCCCATGCAAGGACCACTGTTGACCCTCGTGTGATCCATTCTTGTTGCGGGCACTAGGCCCAGGCACACAAGTGGGTGTCCGTAGTGTCTGCATCAGACAATCTGGGGAACGCTGGTTGATAGGAATTGTGTTGAGGTATTTTCTCTGGGTACCTTGAGTTCTTGGAAAACCCACAAATCCAATATATCCCCACGACCAGAAGGGTGTAGCAGGTCTAATGGTATATTGCTTTTGTAAATCGGCTGTCGTGTCCCAAGTAAGAAAATGAAAACATTGTCACAAATGGACATTTTTTCCTACTAATTTTCAACATTCTTTTACTTCAACACTTAGGGCCTCATTACAACCTTGGCCCAGCGGGGATGTCGGCCGCAACATGAGAGCCGGCTCCTAATGGACCGCCGCGGTCGTAATCCGCAAGATTGTATCTCCAGCCTGTTGGCAGTACAATCTCCAAAACAGCCCTGGCGGTCTTTGACCGCCAGGGTTGTAATGAGGCCCATAGTTCTTTGTAGAAAACCTTGAAGGATCTACACAAATTACTCCTTGCTGAATTCAGAATTGTGTCTAGTTTTCAGAAATGTATAGCTGTCTGGGATCCGCCATGGGTTTCATGCCCATTTACACCACAAACTGGAAGGAGTTTGAAAAAGCAAAAAATAGGAAAAACGGTCTCTCACCTATTAAAATGCCAAAACTGTAGTAAGGAAAATGTTTTTTTGATTCAAGTCTGCCTGTTCCTCAAAGCTGGGAAGCTGGTGATTTTAGCACCACACACCTTTTGTTGATGCCATTTGCATGGAAAAAAAAAAACACTTTTTCCGCAGCACTGCTTTTCTCATTTTTCCTGACCCCACCAAAATGATTTAGCTATATTTTGGATAATTTCACAGTCCCCTCCAGGGGAATCCACTAACCCTGGGTACCTTTAGAATCCCCAGGATGTTGGAAACAAAGGACATACATTTGGCATGGATGGCCTATGTGTAAAAAGTTATATTGGCCTAAGCTCAAACTATCCCAAAAAGCCAAAAAAATAGCTTAGCACTGGGAGGTTGCCGGCAAAGCAGCAAAAGGGTTAACTTGGATACCAAGACTATTTGAAACTGCCTTTACCACCGTAAACTAAACATGTGGGACTTGGGTAGGACCAGGATTCAATTTGACTCGTGGGTCACTCACACGGATTTAAGCTCACCCTATTTTGCAACCAGAACTATCAAGAAGTCTTGGAGTTATCAGACAAATTGATACCTTGTAATTTTTCTCTCTGTAATCTCTTCACTTCATTAACTGGCATGATTTAAAGAAACTGTTGTGCATCCAAAATTTCCAGAAGCTGTCAGAGAGCACCAAAATTTTTCCTCTAGGATAAAACTGGCCTTCGGGCGTCATGTACTCCTTAAACACTAAAAAAGAGTTTAGGTTGTATCTAGACCCCAAACGATACTAGGACCCTATGTTTTTTCTATTTATCACGTTTTAACTGCCCTATTTTTGTTACCCATAACTAACTGCCTATTTACCTTAGATATAGTAACTCTGACTAAGTTTGTTTTATGTTTACTGCGCCACCATGTATCTTAGTTTCTACCCCACTATCACTCAGAGTAAATCATGACTGCTCAGCTTCTCAACAAGTGGAGAGTCAATTGCAGAAAATAGTGCACAGTGTGCATACTGCACCAAATAACAGATCCCAAGAACAGGACTCTTTCTGCTGCAGCTTAGTAGGTGCAGGTATGGGTCCATATGACCAGTGCATTCGCTTAGCCATCATAAATATTAATGACTTGGGTGTGTGAAGTATCTAATACCACAAGTTTGTCATGTCCAAATACCTTTTGAAAAATGTTTTGTTTTTCAGACAAACACTCCGTATCGATGCAATTAACCCTAACACAATCCAAACCCACTTCACAATACGCCAATGTGCAGACCAGTACAACAGAAATAACCTAAACAAATATAATATAGTATCACATTACATTCCGAGAGAGAACAGTGATTGGTAATACTCTGGTGCCCAGAAACTAAGGTCCAAGTCAGAGTGGGCTCTTTTGAAAGGGTTGGGAGGCAGGATTCCAAGCTGTTTCCAAAAACAGAGAGAACACTGACTGGAAACACAGTGGCCAATGGAAATCTAACCTCAGGAGTAACACCCAGTCTAACTTGACACTGATTTTCAAGGAGGCCAGAAAAACCATGTTTATCTGCATGGGGGCATGAGAGACATTGTCCACCTAGATCACTATCAGCACTGGAATTTGCGCTAGTTCAAATATTTAAGGAAATCTTGGGCACAGTTATGGAAGGAGGTTCACTTTTATCGCCTCCATTATTCCTTCCATGTAGCTCACTCACTGTGGAGTCATTGCACTGCAAGTTTTTTGTAGCTCATTCATGCTTGTGCTTATTGAGCATCAACCACGCTGGAGTGGTCAAGAGGTTCATGATCACTTCTCCAAGCTTTCCTAGAAGTCACCAATGTTGGCGTGAAGAACCCATTCTTTTTATAATGCACCTGCCACTTTTTTTCTCCTATGTATTTTGATTTCCATAGCATTCAAATGGTAAAAATAGGGTTCACATGGTATACTGTGCCAATGCATATCACTTCTCTCTCAGGTCAAGTTTGGTTCTGTTGACAAATACAGTGGGCTTTATTTCCAAAGCCAGATCGGCAAATCATATGTGAACCTCCACTAAGGGACACCTCACTATTCCTCGTGGTGGCAGTACTACTTTGGGTATCATGGAAACTTGTGGGGCTGTGGTTAGTCTGAAGTGCTAAGTGGCATTCCTCTCCCCTGCTGAGGGCCATAAATCGGATCTGCGGATTGCCAAAGGCAAAGCTGAACAGAGGATTCCGTGGCATGCCAATGTGACTTGGCATTACTTTAAAGCTTTACGTTTCTGTGGTCATGTAAAAGGGAGAGTGATACCATGAGATATTCCGTAAGATATTCTGTGCAAGCACCCAGTGGCAAGAGATTGCTCAAATATCATGTTTTGCTCGGTCCCGCTCAATACCTCGGCTCCATCTAACAACCTTCTGAAGAGAGCAGTGCTTGAGCTTACAGTAGTGGCTTTCCCCAAGCGTCAAAAGCTTCATCCCTTTAACAGTAGGTGCTGCCACAGCATTATGTTGACAGTTGTAGCGCCTTATGTCACTTGTAACCTCCAAACCCCATATATGCGGGATCGTCTCAAAAGGCCATCCTAGCTGAGTATTTGGAGATATAACCTCGTACGCTCAGGTAACCAGTTACGTCAGTGGCAGTCTCATAATAAGAGTAGCCTTGTATGCCCAGGTGCAGTCGCATATCCACAGTGCAGTGTTGTTAGGGAAGTTATAATTTTACAGCTCGAAAGGGTTTATCTTTAGTGGAGTACGACAATTACGTTCAAAACATTTTGTTTGCAAATCTTTGGCAAACCACTTTTCAAATTTTAAATGAATCTCAATAGCCTAGAGAGCATTTCTCAGAAGTTCCCCGAAGTATCTGCAGGCCCTTCAAATCCTGCAGCAGGTGAACAGAATCATTGCAACATTATCAAAAAAAGAGAATATCCTTGGTGGCAAAAATGAGAACTCGTGATAAGGGTTTTGGGTCAGCGCATCTACGGTGACTCCCTGAACACCAGGGTAATTACACGAAGGTGACGACTCACAAGCTCTAAAATACACATAAAACCAAACACCTTTCACTTGTTCGCAATTGCGCAGGATCAGGGAAAGGGAGCATGAGAACACGTCAGCGGTTTTGACAGGTGGCAAAGTTGCTGGTGTACATATGGTGGGGTGGTTTAGCAGGCAGTGGTGTTTATCTTGGACAGCTAGTTCGTTACAACTCTCAGAGGAAGGGTGTGTTGCAGACGCCTGGCACAAGAGTTCCTCCTCGGCAGTGGGACCATTGCAGCACAACATTTGTGTGTGGGCTGGCAGCAGTAAGTGGCAACTGAATAATGAAGGTGCTGGGTAACTGCGTTTGTACAGTACACGTTAGTGCAAAACATAGTGGTCACAGTGGCTCTTACACTCATTTCAGGTTATTGCACACATATTATGTCAAACAGGGTTGGAACAGGGAGATAAAACAATTATCCATGATCTCTTCCTTTTATATTTGGTTCTGCTGTGACAACAATATTAGCATTACTTAGTTTCACAACAAATCTGGCCCAGACATGATTGAGGATCATGCTTATCTCAAACCTCTGAAAGTGGCGCGGACATTAATCATATCAGTGAGCCTCTTCTTCCAATAGTGACAGAAGGGACATCATGAAATACTCCATGGCCCCCCTGCAAGCAAAAATTTACGGAAACACTAAAGAATATTGCATTCAGTAGCATTCTATGGTTTAAAGAGCCAAAGAGGATCAATAGGAATTTCGACCTCTGAATACCGCTATTAGTGATTGTACCACTCGGTGCTAATCATATGACATGCGTTTTTGTCTGAGCACATTAACTGTGTGAAGCCAGTGCACTGGTGAAGTGTGTGACTCTAGTAGCTCATTCCCCGATGCTGAGCTTAAATTTAACAGCTCATGGAGGGAGCTCTTTGACTGAAATCAGTGCAATAGCTAGGACATGTTCTCTTTCCTTTTTTTGAAGTGCGACGCTTTTCATAATGTCTGAAACATATTGTAATAGTGTATCAAACAATCGATCTCCAAATTGTGATGACACTTCCAGGGGACTCGAGTGTACTTGTCTGTTTGGACAGCATAGCGGTATTGGCTCGTCAGTGAAACCACATCAGTATTTAGCTTGCAAATTGAAAAAAACTTTCACTTGCAGTTCTAGGTCTATCCCTGGTTTTGCCTTGTTCTCATATGTTATATTTCTTAGATGTAATTATTTGTTATGTCTGTTAGAATTTTTATATTGGCTCATGCTCCATCCCTCCTCATTTTCCACATTGGGCTTCCTATATCTTGCGTTGTATACAGTATAGTGGCCTCATATGTGGTGGACCCCATGTCGTCTAAGCTATGTTGTTTTGTAAATACTTTTCCATATTGAGATTCTATGAATTATCTTATTCTGCCATCATACATATTGATTATCATCTTAGCTGGTTCACAGGGCCCAAATATTATGTAACCTTTCCATTGATGACCTTCAATGGTGAAAATTGCTCATGATGAGTGCCAACATTGTGGCCATACCTGGTCACATCTCAGCCTCGGGCTCATGGTTATAGCACATGACCTTGCAAAATAGTGAGAACAGATGTGCATTTCTGGGCCCTCCAGCTGGCTGTGTCTAGAGTAGGGTCAGAATGAAGATATGCTTTTAGACCCTCAAAAGACTCAGCAGGGTACATATAGATGAAACATTCTTCATCAGTCCATCAATGTCCCTACGCACACAATCCTATAGCTACAAATCTTTATAGTGTACCAACCTGGTGCAGATTATATATAGATAAACTACTGCAGCAATTATCATGTCATTAGCATAGTCAAATATTGTAAACGTGAAAAAAAACAAAATAGCAAACATTGTATACAGTGCTTAAAATGGGAACCTGCCTTAGGCTGTGCCTAAGAATAAATTTAACATCAGTCCTGTGTAGGTGGGTAAGGCTCAACGCAGCACTTACCTCATCAGCACATGGAGAGGTACTGAGAGGTGCTGACGTACTTCTGTCTTTGTGATTGACAAAGCTTCCACTAACTTATTTTAATCTGGCAACTAGTTTTTTTTCTCAGGGTGACTTTTTCACAGTTCGCAGTGGCATTAAAATGTAAATCGGATAGTACTTGAATAGTAGTAACGTTCATTGTTAGAAATGGGTTCTTTGGTTGGCAGTCAGGTTACCCCCTGTCCAACCCAGGAACCTCACTCTAGTCACACACAATCCAAATTATCTTGTGCCCACCCCCTGGTAGCTTGGCACTGAGCAGTCGGGCTTAACTTAGAAGGCAATTTGTAAAGTATTTGTGCAATAAATCATGCAATAACACCGTATAGCACCACAAAAATACACCACACAGTGTTTGGAAAAATATATAATATTTATCTGGATAAATGCAGGTCAATACGATCAAAAGGCAATAAGCATACATTGAGATATCACTGTAAAAATTAAATAAAGTGTCTTTAGTCTCTTAAAAACAATAAATGTCTCTTGCAAGCACAAAGTACCTGGTTGGCGTTCAAAATCCCCGCAAGGGACCGCAGAGGAGGCGATGCGTTGAAAAATGGGAGGTGTTCGTCATTTTCGCCCCTTCGCACACAGACTTGCGTCGTTATTTTTCACGCAGGGGAAGACTTTGCATCGATTTCCGGCACGCGGACTTGGATCCTCTTCGGGTTGCGGGGTTTTCGGCCGCTCCGGGGACGGTGCGTGGAATCCTGGGCTTGCTGAGCGAAGTCACAGGCGGTGCGTTGATCTGGTGGACGTTGCTTGGAAATTTCTCCTGCACGGCAGGCGCTGCATTGATTCCTCTCTGGAAGTTGGGCTGCGTCGTCCCGGGTCGGCTGTGCGTCGATCTGATGGGCAGTGCGTCGAAGTTCCGATCGCTACATTGGCGCTGCGTCGATCTTCTCGTTGTGAAGTCGGGCTGTGTTGTTCCGGTTCAGCGTGCAGTGACTTTTTCACCGCAATGCGGGTTGTGCGTTGTTTTTAGCAGGCTGTGCATCGAATTTTCACCGCACAAGGAGACCAGTTGCAGAGTTGAAGTCTTTTTGGTCCTGAGATTTCAGGGAACAGGAGGCAAGCTCTATCCAAGCCCTTGGAGAGCACTTCTCAGCACAGCCAGAGAGCAGCAAGGCAGCAGGGCAACAGCAAGGCAGCAGTCCCTCTCAGAAAAGCAGTTCAGGTGAGTCCTTTGGACAGCCAGGCAGTTTCTCTTGGCAGGCTGCAGGGTCTGGTTCAGGGATTCTTCACCAGCAGGTTTCTTGTCCAGAAGTGCCTGTGAGGTAGTCTGTCTACCCCAAGAAGTGTATAAAGTTTGTGGTTTTGGGTGCTCTTCTTATACCTATTTTGGCCTTTGAAGTAGGCTTACTTCAAAGGAAAGTCTCACTTGTTTGTGAAATCCTGCCTTGCCCAGGCAAGGCCTCAGACACACACCAGGGGGTTGGAGACTGCACTGTGTGAGGGCAGGCACAGCCCTTTCAGGTGTGAGTGACCACTCCTCCCATCCCTCCTAGCACAGATGGCTCATCAGGATATGCAGGCTACACCCCAGCCCCCTTTGTGTCTCTGTCTAGAGAGAGGTGCAGACAGACCAACTGTCAAACCAACCCAGACAGGAAATCCACAAACAGGCAGAGTCACAGAATGGTTTAAGCAAGAAAATGCCCACTTTGTAAAAGTGACATTTTCAAACAAAGTCTTAAAACCAACTTTACTAAAAGATGTATTTTTAAATTGTGAGTTCAGAGATCCCAAACTCCAGATGTCTATCTGCTCCCAAAGGGAATCTACGTGTTAATCATGTTTAAAGGCAGCCCCCAGGTTAACCTATGAGAGAGATAGGCCTTGTTACAGTGAAAACCGAATTTGGCAGTATTTCACTGTCAGGACATATACAACACATTACTATATGTCCTACCTTAACCATACACTGCACCCTGCCCATGGGGCTACCTAGGACCTACCTTAGGGGTGTCTTACATGTAGGAAAAGCGAAGGGTTAGGCCTGGCAAGTGGGTATACTTGCCAAGTCGAATTCACAGTTTAAAAACTGGCCACACAGACACTGCAGTGGCAGGTCTGAGACATGATTACAGGGCTACTTATGTGGGTGGCACAACCAGTGCTGCAGGCCCACTAGTAGCATTTGATTTACAGGCCCGGGCACCTCTAGTGCACCTTCCTGGGACTTACTAGTAAATCAAATATGCCGATCATGGATAAACCAATCATCAGTACAATTTACACAGAGAGCATATGCACTTTAGCACTGGTTAGCAGTGGTAAAGTGCCCAGAGTCCTAAGGCCAACAAAACAGGTCAGGAAAAATAGGAGGAAGGAGGCAAAAGGTTTGGGGAAGATCCTGCAAAAAGGGCCAGGTCCAACACTTATCAATTTCACCCCATTTCTAAAAGTAGAATGAAATAATAATGTTGTTTAAATGCTTTTTGAGAATTTGTATAGTACCAATAATATAGTGTAGGAAAATAAGACTCTGAATGGCAGTTGGTAACTGTTATTATTGAAATAGTTTTTATACAAAATCGCTCACTTGTGGTAATTTTTCTTCCCTTTCAACTAGTTGGGAAGAGCAAAAATATCATATAAAGACTGGTGCCACTTAAGAAACTTTACTACAACTCAGCAGGAGTTTTACTCCAGGTTTCGTGGCATAGCCATTTATCTATGCAGTACCATCTGTTCCACTTTCTACCTATTTCACTTATGGGCAAGGTGTTCACCTCTGCGTCTTCTATTACATTCAGATTTTTTGGCCGTGCACCCATTATTTGCCTCTCATTTCTGGAAGGGGCATTTAAAAAACGATTGTGTTCACTTTAGTTTAGCTGGAAAGAAACCAACTTCTGTTCCAAGCAGTTTTACAGCTGGCTTCAGGCATTGCATTGGCTTCAGGCAATCCAATTGTACAAAGCTGACCTCCATAGAACCTTTTTTTGTTGCCTAGGGAATTTTGATTTAGTAAGTCCTTGTTTCGTTTGAACTGAAAGTCATCCAAAGTTCCTGGATATTCAAAACATTGTACAATTAGCAGTGGGCAAGTGCTGCAAGTGACTTTAATGTTGAACTAAGCCTTTGTCACTTTGGCAAAAGATGGAACAGTCCAATGTGCAGTATCTTCAATCAGCAGTACATAACAATATTAGTACAAAAGCTGCACCCTAGGGTAAAAGGTCTGCCACTAACTATTGTGTTTCTCTACAGGTATAGATGTTCAGAAATACCTGGTGGAGGAACAGTTCTAAATGGCAAGAACTACTACTTTCTCTAGATAAGGTTGAAAAGGTTTCACAAATGAGCGATTTCGACTCGGGAACATCCAAAACTTGACCAGAGCAAACTAAGGTTGATGACGTTGTGGCTGCTTCCTCACAGAAGCATTGGTTAGAACCTTTTGCTCAGAATGTGAGCCTAGCTCTGCTCAGGATCCTGGAGATAGCACATTTGTACTAATGTGTTAAATGACCAAATCTCCTCTGACCTGCCGAATTGAGATGTTATAGAGATCCTGGGCATGACATAATTATAGTAGCCAAAATGGCCCTAGAGTTTCTCATCTTCCTACAGGTGTAAATGCAAGAAAGATTCCTTAATAGAAAAAAGTCAGTGAAAGAATATCTGTTTACTCTTCAGTGCTAAGAGATATTTCATACTAACCAATAGAAGAGTCAACACAATGCCTTTTCTCAAATACCACACCTCCATTGTGAGCTTTTAGAACCTCTTGTTTAGGAATTGTAAGATATTGGAATACTGGTTGAGGGATGTGAAACCCTACTCATACAACAACCACAAATCTTGTCAGGGTGAAGTTGCAAGCAAACTCAACTTGCATGGGGCAGTCAGGCTTAACTTAGAGGCAATGTGTAAAGTATTTATGCAGCAGTTCAAACAGTAATACCTTGAAGACACCACAGAAGAAAAATCCCATTCCAAATTAGAAAAATAAAGTAAATTGTAATGAATAAATCAAAACCAAAATCCATATAGTATAACTGGAGATATGCAATTTTATTAGCTTCAAGTGAAAATAGAGCGAAAAAAAGCACAAAGCACCAACTGTGGATATCTGGTTGCACTAGATCGGGACAAAGTCACAAGTTCAGGCCAACTGTGATCGAGCGTGCGCTGCCTACAGAGACCCAGCTAGGCCTACTGAGCAAGAGTACATTAAACCCTGGTTTCCAAGAGTTGTGGAGTTCCCACCTCAAGGACATGTCACCAGCAGAGGTGATGTGAGGGCCTGGTCGGAGATGTGTTGTGCAGCATCATCTCTGGGGAGCTATGTGGGTGTGATGCGAGGTCCTTTGTCATTGTTGAGGAGGCTTTCAACGAAGTTACGTGCAATGCAAAGTCCTTCATTGAGAATTCATCATGCACCAGCTGGCTCGAAAAAGCTGCGGGGCTTGCGATGCGGAGTCCTGTGCCATCATCGAAGCTGCCATCGCAAAGGGGCTTATTATGTGTGGACCTGTGTTGGGGATGAGTTGCACAATGGTGGTTCTGATGGGGCTGCGGGCAGCGATGCTAAGTTCTTGCATCGAGAAAGTCTACGCAGCAGAGGCTGTGCCAGGGCCTGGTCAGAGATGCATTGCACAGCGTCGATTCAGTAGCCATGAGGCTGCGATGCAACGTCCTGTTTCGTCATTGAGGAGGCCATCGACGCGGGGCTTGCAATTCAAAGTCCTGTGTTGAGGATGCGTCACGTACCAGCTTTTTCTGAAAAAGCTGCAGGCTTTGAAGCAAAGTCCTTGGATCAGGAAAGTCCTCACAGGAGACGTGGTGCATCAGTTGGGGTTGCACCGCACAGCAGAAGTGATGCGTTGGCACTGCTGGGTGCATAGATGGGCGGACAGAGCTCATTCAGGCCCACTTCAAAGGATCCAGGAGTGGGGTGCAACAGATAGAAGAGTCCAGTTGCTGGGTTTAAGATTGTTGGAGCCTTCTGTCCCTGAGGATGTTGTCAGGAGGCCAGCCAACTAGCCCTTATAGTCACTCTACGTACCTTTGTTCAACAGGTGCATGTCCAGTCCTCCTCACCCATGCAGGAGGGAAGCAGCCAACAGGTCAGCATAGCATGGCAGCAGTCCAGCAGAGTGGCAGTCTTTTCAGCAGCACAGCAGTCCTTGTTTCTAGCAAAATCCACAGGTCCAGAAGTGTACTAAAGAGTTGAGGTCTGAGGTCCAGTATTTATACCCGGTGCCCACTTCGAAGTGGAGGAAGCCTCTAGAGGTTTTCAATCCCCTGTGGTGTCAGGCATTGTGTTCCTCCATGTCCCCAGCTTGTCTGGGGCTGCAATAGAATAGTGACATTCCCTTTGTGAGAGTGCTCAGGCAGTGCCTTTGCGATGTGCAAATATGGTAGGTGACAGCACCTCCCTGCGTCAAAACAGAGTGGCTCATCCTGCCAACACCTATTTTCCCTTTGTATCAGTGTCTGGGAGCAATACAGAAAGACCAACTGCCAGCTACTTATAGTCATGTGACATAAGCTGCAGGCACCAAATTGTTAGGCCAAGAAAATGCCAACTTTCTAAAAGTGGCATTTTCAGAATTCTGATTTCAAATCTGACTTTGCCATTAAAGAGGGCTTTTAATTACAATTCTTTAGACACCAAACTCGACTTGTCTTCCTGCTCCCCCACTGAAAGGTAAGCCTATTAAATGTAATGTGGTAACTCCAATGTTATTCTATAGGAGAAGCAGGCCTTGCAGTAGCGAAAAATGACGATATGATTTTTTGAATAACAGGACATGTAAAATTTAAAGGAACACGTTCTACTTTTTAAATGCACTGCACCCTGCCCTCTTTGGTGTTCAGAGCCTGCCATAGGGGCGATGTGTATGTATTAAAAAAGAAAGTTTAGGCCTGGCAAAGGTTTATTTTGCTACATCAAAATGGCAGTGTAAAACTGCACACACAGGCTGCAATGGCAGTCCTGAGCCATGTCTAAAGGGCTACCTAATTGAGTAGCACTATAAATGCCCACTGGTAGCATTTAATTTACATGCCGTGGGTACACGTAGTACCACTTTACTAGGGACTACGAAGTAAATTAAATAGGCTATTGGTTGTAAGCCAATTCTGCCATTGTTAAAGGCGCAAGTACAAGTACTTTAGCCCTGTTTAGCAGTGGTAAAGTGTGCAGAGTCCTAATAGCCAACAAAAACAAGTTCAGAAAACAGGAGGGTGAAGGCAAAAAGCTTGGGGATGACCCTGCAGAGAGGACCAAGTCCAACAGGAATCAATCAAATCCAGTCTTCAGTTAATCAGACTTCTTCAAAGTTGCACCTTAGAAACGTTGCTACACTGTCTGAGAGATGTGGTCTCCTGTTGCTCAACTGTCTATTTCAAATTTGAGCCAATAACCTCCCAAGCATTTGGACACCAAGTTCTTCCTGTGTTCTTTATAAACCAGACACTGAACCTATTTGTTTGGACCGTTTGTACACACACAGTTCATACTGCTGCAGCTCTGAATCCACCAACTCTAGCACCTGTATTACTACAAAGGATTCCGGTATTTCAATGACCCTCAAGGTTAGGATAAATCTTTTTTAGTACCTTTTAATCGTGTTCATGATGTGCAGAGAATATCACACATGTTGTATATCCTACCAGATCCCTTTGATATATTTGCTGAATAAATAAAACACTTGCCAGCCTCTGCAAAGACTCTCTTGCTTCACTTTTATTGCTCAACTAGATTCTCAGTCAGTTCAAATAAAATGATGTTTCTCCACTGGTGCTGCCTACTGCTCCACAACCTAGTCTTCCAAGAGCTGACGCAATCCTAATTGACACATTTTAAACATAGGGTCTTAAGAGTTTGATCTAGAGGAAGTCAGCGGTTCTTTCATACCCTCCAAACTCACTATTTCCTGTGCTTTTAAGAGTCCGTGGAAATTCAAGTTTTACACTGACAGGCCTATGCTGGCTCTGCCAGAACAAAAGTTTGTTATCACGCGATCTGTCCATCAAGGCGTCACCAGGTTACAATGGCAGTCACCCTGTCGAATGGAAGCGGTCCGGCATGGGGGTAAACTACCTGATGTTTGTGGAGTCCCACAGAACTATAGGGTTAATTGATGGTGTTCATAGCATTTTATATAGCTGCCTAACATGAGACTCTCTCTTTACTGCCCATCCCCTAAACTTAGTACTGGGAGCAATCTATCATGCCAATATATTGTCCACAATACAAAGTTACTCACAATTGACTTTTGGAGCACTTTCCTGGCACTTAGAAGTTCAAAATGTTTTAATCAGTATCTCTGTGATTACAAAAAAAGTTCTGTATTGACAATTACGTGACATTCCTAGCTCTTTTCTTACAGAAATAACCACCAAATCCTCCTTTTAATTCCAAGTAAGTTGCCCATGTATATGATTTCTTTTCAGAAAGAAAAATGTAACTCCATACTTTGTGTAACAGTTTGGCTTTGTGTAAATGGTACTTTTCTTTCCATTATTATTACTTTTCTTTATGTTCGCTTTAAGCATTACATCTAGTAACCAAGGTCATAACTCCACCAGATAGTATGAAACAATGTGATACTCTAGAATCCTTTTTCTTGGGAATTGTTGATGAGGTAATATTGAATAAGAGGGAAAGCCTTTTTTTCCTTTTCACAGGAAGGCCCTCATCAAACTGCATTTGTTTGGGAATTCAAAAAGCATAGGAAAATCTGATGTTGCCTCCTAAAATGTGTACTGTTAGGACCCTGTTGGTTTTCTGTTATTTGAGTTTATTTTGATAACTCTTGGTCAGTTTAATGCAATGTAATGTGTATTTGTGAAGCACACTTTAACTCAGAAGGGTATCTTTGTGCTTAATAATATATTTTGTACGCTAATTATATGTATTTCAATAAAATAAAAGGCTGAGTGGACTTGTCTAGATATAAACACGTGGCCATGAGATCAAACACAAAGTTCTGCAGCGGATGCATTAGTCTGTCAGCGGGTTGCAGCAATAGATTTTTAAAGACCGATATGCAGGATCTGCCCGTGTGAGTCATTGGTGCAACGAACCACGAAACAAACACACTGTACTCGACTCTTAACCGTTAAGTAGGATATTTTGCTCTCTTCTGGCTAATCTAGCATGGAAGAGGCTGCAGTCGTTGTGCGCTGTTATGTTTTTAGCACAGTTGAACCTGTTGTTCCATTACTGCATGATAAAAGCGCCTTGTGTGTAGTTGTTATAATTTCTTATAAACACAGACACACCTCCTAGTTTCCCCCAGTGTGCGCGCCTTTCCCCATGCGGGTGAAAAGTAGTGCAGCGCGAATCCAGCGCCGAGACAGAAGCTATTTTACCCATGTGTTCCATTCATTATTTTGATTACTGTCTAGACAACAAAATTGAGCCACACAAAGGGACAAAGCAATTTATTCTGAATGTGCCTCTGTTATCAAGCAAGACTGACAGAACTACAAACACTGCACGTTGCACAAATATCTGGAATCCCAGGCGGCCGTGGGTGGGTCTGACCATTTAATAATATTCTTACACTAAAGCAGCGTCTCGATGTGGCCTACACCAAAGGTGGAGCCTGAAGCATAACTTTTCCTAGTTTAATATCTGCGATCAGGCATGCAAAAATAGAATTTACCACTGCAGATTTCCGATTCCCATCATCTCGAAAAGAACAGTGCATCTCGTACAGAACGGTAAAGAAAAACAGTGTAGTCCAATCGATATACCAATATATCCTCAGGAAATACTAAATCGCATTAAATTATTTTTCCATCCTTTTTGTGGGTCACAACTGCAACATTATAAATAAAGATTGCGTTATGAGTTTAACAACTGAAGCAGGCAGTTTGAGGGTTTTTTCGACTCTGGTGGGCAAATCTTTCTGTCCTTCAAATAAACTCTAGTTCTCTTCTATTAAACATTATGGTTATTTTTCCTGCTCTGGTTGCAATGGGGGATGCATTGCATAACGTTCTACTCACTCAGTAAGTACGCGTTTCGTCTATTCACAATACCTTAATATTTTTTTTATGTCATACAATTGTAACCGAATTAAAATCACAGAATGCAATTATATGGAGCATTAACTACAGGCATGCGTTATTAGTGCATGTTTAATCTAGGTAGTTTGTTGGAAAAGACAAAGTAATCTGAAATGCAACTCGGATAAAACTGCAGTGTTGCTCTTCGGAAACGATCACTAGGCCGGGAGTATCGACTGGTGGCCTCGATTTGGGAGCACTGCTTGCTTCACCGTACCAGTGTCGCCAGCAACTTGGGAGTCAAGTTTAATGCAGAGTTTAGGCCTCAATTTTCGTCAGTATTGGAGGCATGATTTTCCTTGGAGCGCTCAGTAAGAAAAATTCGGGTGTGCCTACCCAAAGAGAAGCAGAAATGTATTGTACATTGCTTGAAACTGCCAAGTTAGACTACACGTAAGTATTTTATCTAGGACTCCCAATCTGACCACCTTCAGATTGTAAAAAATGGCAGTATCCAGATTGATTTTAAAGATTCCTCCTCATTAGTCAGTCTTGAAACATCTGATACAGCTTCATGGGCGGCAAATTCAGAAGTTTGCTCTTTAAGTGTCTGGTCCTGACCGTAGAGCGTATTACAAGAGTGAACAAGATATCTTAGAGATAGGCTTACTCACTACCATCCTGCCAGGGCTTTAAGGTCATCGGACCCATACCTTCTTAAAAATCCTACTGTCTGGCTAGTAAAAAGAGGAACATGATCCTTCACTTACCGATTAGCCATGGTATGGAATAACACTCTGTAAGATTTAGGCCTTGCAGTTCAGTTCAGTTCCACAAGCAGTCAAAAACATGGCTGTGGTCCTGCTTGCTGTGCCGTCTGTCTAACTATAATCTTTCTTGCACTCCTCTGTGATGTACTTGTTCTCGTGCGCTCCCGTGCCCATTCTGCTTTCTTGCCCGTGTGCTTCTCCCCTCCAACTCCACGTTGCTGTCCATCACTGATATGCTGTTCTGCCCTCTGCATTCCATGTTGCTCTTCATCTTGTCTTTTTGCTCCCACCATGCCCTCTATGTTGCTTCTCCCCACCCACACCATCTGGGCTGCTACAACCTCCATTGGCCCCCATGTTGCTTCCGCACACTCACGTGTTACTTCCTCCACTGCTTTGCCCCTGCATTGCTTCCACACCCCGCCAATGTTGCTTCCCCCACCCGCTAATTAAAAATAAAAAGCTTTCACACTTGTGTAAAATTTGCCGATCCAACAAGCAGCTGCACATGATTTGTAATACTATTTAACCATTCTGCATTGCTTCAGGGATATTTTACAGCATGGGTAAAAGGTATTGGTAGGCCACTAGGTCCCAAAGGTGACCTTTGCCAGTGCTTTTTTTAACTAACAACATTCCCTGTTAAAAAAGCTAATGCGGCTGCAGAGGTTTGCTTGTTCTTCTAAGCCTTCTCATCAGCCTTTTACTCAGGCCCGAGTTGTGATAGTCCAGCCTAGAACTTATAATGGCTTTTGACATTGTTGCATTTTTTTTTTCTGTAAGCAAATGCTCTAGTCGCCCTAGGAGCCTTGAGTAATAACTATAGTTTTTTAATGGTTCTTGTCTGTTGTTCGATGGGTAAGCCTGGATCAGATGTAACAACCACTGTTTTTACCTTTGCTAAAGTGTTTGTGAATTAATGGTCTTGATTCTGGTTCCTTAAATACTTTTGTGGTTGGACTACATAAGTGCTGTCATATCACTTGTAAGCACAAGTAACTGGCATATGTCCATGATTAATCTTAATATGTATGTTACCTTATTATTAAAAGCCGGAGCTCTCAAAAAACAAAAAAGCTAGGGAGAATATAATAGAAGAGTTCAGCTGACTAGGCTAAACAATTATTATGATTACTAGTATACGGAAGCTAAATAAGGCAGATTAACTAGGGTAAGTAGGAGGGAGTGAATGCCAAGACCTTGCTGCTGCTGCAGAGAAAGCCACCAAATGTGGTTATTCTTTCCTTGGGGAGCAAGGTGGACAGTGCAAAGATGGTGGCGTGGAAAGTGCTACTAAAACTTAGCTGCAAGAAACTCAGAAGCAGAGGGGTAAATGGATCTATGAGTACTGACTTACGCCTTAAGGAGCAGTCTCTAGCAGACAGGGAGCCTGCGGATGATGGGACTCACATGGTTGTATCGTGACAAACAAAATAGCAGACTGCTGTCATTTGGAGCAATTGAAGCCTTTTCAACAATTTAGGCAGGTCACCAAGGTAGACTGAGTTGCTGTATTTCACTTGGACTGAACCAACACATTCACTACTGGTATAAAATACCATGATAGAGTAAAAAGCAATATTTGTTTAAGGAACTTTGTTTGCATAAAGAAGTTGCTGGAGACCTTGGTCATATACGTTTCTACTGAAAGGTTTCCATTAAAGTTATCTCTGAGGTTGTGCACACTCTTAAAAGACAGGGGAAGGGGGCCTATGAATTGCAGCATAAGAGATGGTTTCCAGTTATTGAGGACGCCCTTACCGGATAAAGGTTTTTGGTTAGGGATTTATGTCGAGGTTTAATTGAAGAGGTAATGGTGTAGACACCTGTGCTACTCTGCAAGTGATTCTTTTTGACCTGTATTGAATGGAGGAAACCTAATTGAAAGACATCTTTCATTAAGATATGATTTCAGCCTTTCTAAAATTAAGCCAAAGATATTGATTTCTGTCAACCTGGAGATAATGATGGTGTGAGCACTGGTGTCGAAGGCAAGTGACCAATCAAACAGCACCAGTGCTGCAACACCATCTTTGTCCACTAGCCTCCTGAGGTCATCACCCACTGCAGGGACAATTAATTCAGTGCTCAGGCCTCTGCAAAATGTGCCTGACATGTAGCCAATGTTACCCTCCCTCCACAGATTATTGAATTTGGGCAAATGCTAGCTATTCAAGCACTTAACCTAGATAAGGGAGATATAATGCAACTTGTTTGGACCACCCTATTGAGAGATGATTTGTTCAGGTGTGGTTTTATTTCAGCGAGCTTCCACTCCTTGGGACGTGGTCCTGCATAAGGAAGAGTTAAAGAAAGTAGTTTATGTAGACGAAAGGGTCTTAAGTATTTCATCAATCATGCTGGACAAGTGTCAAAAGGGGAGCAACCGTTGCCAGTCACCACCTGGACCTCAGCTTAATTGTTGAAATTTAAAGCGTTGAATGGTCAATGGGGAATGAGTTTACTGAATAAGTCACGAAATTCCCAGGAACAGGAATAGATTCCAAATTGATTTGTGTGGATTTTGCAGAGCTTTACAACCAAATCCTCACATATACTGGCCTGGTTGAAGAGTACAGATTGACTTACTTGCTGAGTTCTTAGTTCTGCTATAACTATATACAACTCTGTCTGATAAAAACGTATAAGCATGACTTTCGGTTACCAGGGCATGCCTCCCCAGCCCAGGTCAGACTGGAATTTAGGTTGGTTAAGCAGTCGCTGGCCCGTCCTCTGGCATATATCAAATGCTGTTACAAACTGAGCCACACTTCAAAAGGGTTATTAGCAAATCTAGTCTGGTAAGAAATTATTTTAGAAAGAGGGAATAGCAATTACAAAAGGTATCTGGAAAATAGTATAAGCCTTTTGAATTTAGGTGATGTATGGGACCAGTCGCTTTCCACCCATGCTTTTAACAAAGCAGTGAATAAATCAAGTAAATTACACAGCTGGCTATTCTGGCTAAAAGGTCGCATGGCTTGTTGATTCTTAACTCGTATAAAACTTTCAAAGAATCACCACTTACGGCTGTCCCCTACTTACAGAAAATCAAGCAACGCTTTCTGAGGCTCAGGCTGGGTGAAGTTCCAACGCTAGACCTCATTCCAAAATGAAAGAAGGGGCCGCGAGCAGGCACCTATGAGTGTGGGCTATGTCATCTGGCAGAAGAGAACTTGGTGCATGTGGTCTGCATTTGCCCAGCTTAGGCTGTTGAAAGAAGATGTTTACTGAAAAAAGAACTGAATGGCTTAGGGATCAGATCCTGTAGACAAGCACTAACTGAAGCATTTAATCCACGAAACACCATATTGAATATTAGGCTGGTTCAATGTTTGAAAAAAAAATTCCTCCAAAATTACATCTGCTGAAACAAGCCAGTGATAGGAAGGGTGCCAATGGAAACAAAATCCATCTACCACGAAAGAATATATCAAAGAAAGTAAAGTTCTTAGGTAACATCGCTGGGTATACAGCCAGCCCGGTAATAAAGTCTTGAACCAGCAACCGGAATAAAGTAGGGGCAAATCAAATCTGTAGAATATATTAAACTATTTTTATTTGATAATTTTTATTGTAATATAAATGTCTTAGTGCACCAATATTGTTCTGTTACATTTTATGTGGAAGGAATATTTTTATGGTTTTCATTACCTAATAAAATAAACATTCAGTCAACTCTTTCCAGAAAAAGGGAAAATAATCTCCATTTGGCAGCACTCAAAATAGTACTGGCAATCATCAATGAGCTGTTTGTTGGCAAATAGCAGGTACTGAGTGCCATACTTGCTTGCAGCATAACATTTAAAGAAAGATCAGTGCCTTCTTCACTGTTCATCAAGCAGCATGTTACTGCAAGGGCATCTTCCTCTGGTGCGTAGCCATTGGCGCTGTGAACCATTTTATGCAAAACAATCTCAATGTGGCAGCATGCAAAACAGGACTGCCACTCGCTAATAGCCTTCAGCTATGGATTTCAAGGGAAACCTTCTCTAGCGTCAATTATTGTAAGTCACTCCTTACAGGTTTCCGTATAACTCATCCCAATTCTTTCAGGAGCTGTGCTGTTTCTGCAGCCATCCCTGGATGCCAAAAAGAATTGACATGGTAACCTTTGTACTTTTCATGCTTAAATTGCTCTGACTGAAGGTAGAACTTCTGTTCAAGACATTCTGACTGTGACTCCCACCAATCTGACACTTCTATTTTATTTACGCAAAGGTGTTAGGAGCAGAAAATTGCTCAAGTGGAAATGCATCGTTACAATTTAAATGTGCCACTTAAGTGGGCTGGAATTGGTTTTCCCTCATCAGACATGTATTTGGGATAAACAAAGCCTATTTCCATCTGCAGGAAATGAAGTAAAACAAATCCCTGGTGAGAATCTGTGTATCCCCCAAGGCTACCCAAATCAGAGGTAATAGCAGGAATAATTGGAAGAATAGAACATTTTATAGCATTTGCAACAAGAATTTTAGAGTCTATTAAGGACATGGAGGCGAGGATTATGCTTTCTCTACCTTTACTGCTCCAAACATCAGCCATTCAAATTACAGTAAAATAAAACCACATTTCCCAAAAGACTTTGAACCATGCCTCATATAATGCACCAATCATATATAGTTTCCATGTATAACACAGTACACACCATCTGGAATGCCTCTTTCTTTGCAAGAGCATCAGTCCAGACTTAACCAGAACGAAGTCCATAGCAGCAGGAACCTAACCACTGGACCATGCATCTGCATCAACAGATCTTCTTTCGACACATGAGGCCAACAGGCATCACCAGGAAACGAACATTCCACAAGAGTTCATTCTTGTTTTGGACTGGAACCGAGAATGAGATTGAAAATAACAATGAAAAGCAATAAGGGCTGGCAAAACAAAGTAGAAGCACAAACTATAACTTTAAAGTAATCAAAGCTGATACAACAGATTACCCATCACAGTGGGTGGGATAATCCTTGCCTCCGTGTTCTTTATAGAATCTAAAATTAATTTAGCAAATGCTAGAAAATGTTCTATGTCTGGACCGGAGGCTTCTGATTATGCTTGTTCAAAGCTGACTTATCACAACAAAAGAAGCATGCACAATAGACTTATAGTAAAATGTCTTAAATACAGAATAAGAGGACCAATCCGTGGCACATAATATACCTTCTAATCTGGACCATAACACAAAAGCTTTAAAGGCCATAGCTCCACAAGCAGAATGAGCTCCATACATAGAAACATCAGTACCAACTTCTGCCATGACCCAGTGGTCCCAACAAGCAAGGGTTGCTGCTGAGACCGACCTGAAAGCTTTAAAAGTGCTAGAAGCAAAGAAACCAATTAATCAATTTGACAAGTTAATGTACGTTCTTTATAAATCTTTAAACACTTGACCACACATAATTTCTCATTATGAGGAAAAGCTGGATAATCAATAGATCTTGACATAGTCTTTGTCCTTTTGGAGATGATAGAAGAAACACCTTCAGGAGAGAATAACCTACTTGCTAAGTCAAGAGCCTTCACATCTGAAACTCTCCAACAGGAGACTACCAAAGGAGCATGGTCAGTTTAGCTGAAAGTTGTTTCATGGATAAATCTGCATTATTCGTCCAAACATCAAAAAAGAACAGAACACAATTTACATCCCAAAGTTGAGCATATCTAGGTTTAGGAAGATTAGCGGCTCTAATGGCTTTGAGTAGTTTGCACACCAATGTGTGCATATCCACTTGTTTGCCATCAATATAGTCACAATCTGCTAATAAAGCTGGTCAGAAATTGTTTACTGACCTGTAGCACATTCCAAAATCAGTACATTCGAAAAGGAAATTCAGAAAATCCTTCAGGACTGAGCCCATGGGATCAACATTCCAGAGATGACACCAACCCACCCACTACCTCCAAGCTGAAGAGAATCGATTTTAGGTGGATGGAGCTCAAGCCTGTCATAGATAAAAGCGTTAGCTGCTGTTGAAATGTCCTCGATCTGCCCATGTCTCCAGATATTTTCCAGGTCATGAGAACTAACTGGCCTTGGAGCAATGATGGGTGTGGCGCTTTCACCGGATCTGCCAGGAGGGTCAGAAAAGAGAAGAGGAGGGGAGACAACTCCAGAAGGTCCAGGAACAAAGACTGAGACCTCCAAACGGGAGTCACCAGAACCAATGTCACCAATTGTCTATGGACTTGCGCCACAACTCTTGAGATCATTACGGAAGGAAGAAAGCATAATTTAGTTGCTTGGTCCAGTCCTGCAGGAAAGCATCTGTTGCCAGCACCGCTGGGGTCAGCCTCTAGCTATAAAACCTGCTCAACTGACAATTTAGTCTTGATGCAAAGAGATCCACTTGACATAGGCCAAAAAATCATAGGATCATCTGAAAAACTTGAGGATGGACCTTTCAGTCACTGTTATCCACTAGAAATCTGGAGTCCCAATCCGCCACAATGTTGGCTTTGCCCAGAAGATACTCTGCCATCTCTGTAACCTGTTGATGAAGACAGAAATGCCTTGGTGTTGTTTGCCAGGAGACGTGACCTGGTTCCTCCCAGGTGGTTGATATACTGTACCGCAGACACATTGTCCATCCGAAGGAAGGTGCAACTGTTGCTTTTCTTGGGAGCGAGGGACTTTGTTGCAAAGGACCCAGTGAGAAGCTTCAAGCAATTTATGTGCAGACCAGGTTCATCTGAGGGCCAACGACCTCCGTACTTTGCTCCCCAGCCCCAACGGCTAGCATCGGAGTCTATGATGATATCCGGAAAGGCTCCGAAAATAGCAGTGATGTTCAACGCTTCCATTTGTTGAAGGCACGATTGGAGTTCCTCTTGAGCCTCGGAGGATAATCGAACTAGACAATCGTACGTCATGCCTTTCTGAAGATAATGGATCTTCAATCTCTGCAAAGCCCTGTAGTCTAACAGACAAGGAAAGATCACCCGAATAGAAGAAGCCAGTAGACCCACAATCTGAGCTAAGGATCAAAAAGATATTGGCCCTCATTACAACCCTGGCGGTCGGTGGTAAAGCGGCAGTAAAACTGCCAACAGGCCGGCGGTAAAAAAAATGGAATTATGACCATGGCGGAAACCGCCAACATAGAGAGCCACTTTAACACTCCGACCGCCACGGCGGTACAAACAAACAGCATGGTGGTCACCGCCAACAGACAGGCGGAAGACAATGTACTGCCCACACTATTATGACAGGCCAAACTGCCACCTTTTCTGGGGCGGATTCTACGCGAACAAAAACATGGTGGAAACAGGACTTGGAAGGGAAAACACTCACCTCTACACACCCCACGAGGAACCAGGACACCATGGAGCCTGAACTCCAAATACTCCCTGAGATTGTCTTCCTGCTCCTCTACCAGGAGCACGACCAACGGCGGCGACGACCACGGTGAGTACAGCACCTACGACACAGGGGAGGGGGGAGGGAAAAGAGAGTGACACACACACGCAACACACAACACCCCACCCCCACCCTCACCTACAACAACACACACACCAATACATGCTGAAACATTACATTTAGACCCCCTAACCTCCCCTGGAAGACCGCAAGGACAAAAGGAAATGATTGTAACCATTGTAATCAATAACATCCATTAGTCAAAAATTTATATACACTATAAACAAATATGTACACCAAGAATTCAAGTCCAGGTACTGCACCTATATAGTCCGTGGACCACTGGGCCCAAAATGCATGGGCGAGGCCCACACAAGATGCCTGATCGAAACGGAGAGAACACTGCAGGGGCATCAGATCGAAATGAAACAAGCACCTCAGGGGGAAGGAAAGGGGGGGCACCTCAGCCGGATGAGTGCACAAAGCCAGCTCCACGAGGGGGCTCCATGCCCACTGCTTTATCCTGGGGAGTGCAAAGCCATAGTCTCTCAAGTCTCTCCAGTGGGTGGGTTGGCCACTGCATTATCCTGGGGAGTGCAAAGCCAAAGTCTCTCAAGTCTCTCCAGTGTGTGGTTTGCCCACTGCTTTATCCTGGGGAGTGCAAAGCCACAGTGTCTCAAGTCTCTCCAGTGGGTGGTTTGCCCACTGCTTTATCCTGGGGAGTGCAAAGCCACAGTCTCTCAAGTGGATAACAGTCTCCACTGGTTTTGGAGGGGGCTTTGGGCCCAGAGTGCTTCATCCTGCCACAGACTGAGGTAGTGGATGCCTTTCTCCACTGGTTCTGGAGGGCGCTTTCTGCCCAGAGTGCTTTATCCTGCCAAGGACTGAGGTAGTGGATGCCTTTCTCCAGTGGTTCTGGAGGGGGCCTTCTGCCCAGAGTGCTTCATCCTGCCAAGGACTGAGGTAGTGTATGCCTTTCTCCAGTGATTCTGGAGGGGGCTTTCTGCCCAGAGTGCTTCATCCTGCCAAGGACTGAGGTAGTGGATGTGATACTCCACTGGTTCTGGAGGGGGCTTTGTGCCCAGAGTGCTTCATCCTGCCAAGGACTGAGGTAGTTGATGTGATACTCCACTGACGGTGGGGCAACATGGAGGCTGCCCAAGCCCCTGGAACTGACCCCCAGCCATGTACGGATGACCACTGGGGATGGCAGCCATGACTGCGGCGGTGCCACTGGCTCAGGTTGTCGCAGGGCCGCTGGCAGCGGTGTCATTAGCGGCGGTGCCTGCGGCGGTCATTGTGGCGGCGGTTCTTGCGGCAGTCATTGTGGCGGCAGTGCTGGTGGGGGCCTCACTGACTGCCGTGCTGGTGGCTGGCTCACTGACTGCCGTGCTGGTGGCTGGCTCACTGACTGCCGTGCTGGTGGCTGGCTCACTGACTGCCGTGCTGGTGGCTGGCTCACTGACTGCCGTGCTGGTGTCTGGCTCACTGACCGCGGTGCTGGCGGCGGTGTCAGTAATGGCGGTGATGGTGGCGGGCTCACTGACCGCAGTGCTGGTGGCGGTGTCAGTAGCGGCAGTGCTGGTGGCGGCCTCACTGACTGCGGTGCTGCTGAAGGGCTCTGTATCGGGGCTGCTGACGGCGGTGTCCTTGGCGGCGGTGCATGTGGCGGTCTTGACCGCCGTGCAGGTTGGCGGCGCCGTTGACTTGCCTTTCTGCTTCAGGCCCTTCCCCACCTTGGATGCTGGCACAGCTGTCTTGCCACTCCCCACACTTGTCTTGGCTGAGCCCTTGATGGCAGGTGTTTTGGCCTTCTCCCTCTGGGATGTGGGCAACGTTTTATGTTTTGGAGGTGGGGGAATGTCCTTGGCCTCACTCCTTGGGACACTGGCAGCCCTGTTGCTTGGCGCACTCCAGAAACCGGGTATTGCTGGCACCACTGTGCCCGGTGATGTGGTGGCTGAGGTGTTGGGTTGGGACCTGGAAAGGCGGGCCCTAGGGGACGGACAGGGGGGAGGTGTAGGGAAGAGGTCAACTTTTAAGAGGAAAAGTTTTTTTTGCCACACTGGGACGGGTAGATGGAGGGGGTTTGGGAGTGGAGGAAGAGGTAGTGGTTGTAGGAGGTGTTCATTTGCTGACTTTGGGTGAAGGTGCATGGGCTGGAGGCTGTCGTGAGGTGGATGGCTGTTGGGTGGGTGTGTGACTGCATTTGTGTAGTTTGGGAGGAGGGCTCACAGACACACTGGGAGAGGACACTGGGGATGTGTGAATGGTAGTGGAGGTGGAGAGTGCACATGAGCGGTGTGTGGTGATGGGTGTGCTGGTGATGGAGGTAGTGGCTGAAGATGTAGTGCATGCAGATGTGAGTAGAGACGTGACAGGGAGGGAGTAGGGAGACGTGGAGGAGGGGGACACAGTGGAGGCAGTGGATGTTGGTATGTGTGCATGGGTATGATGCTTGTGTGAGTGCTTGTGGGATGTGTGGTGCTTTAGTTTGCCAGAGCCACCCTTGTGTGTTGAGGTGTGTGCATGCTGGTCTCATGGTGTGCTTGGGATAGGCTGAGATACTGGGGATTGGGTCTGGGTGGAGGAAGTTGGAGGTGGGAGGTTGGACACATGGACAATGGCTGCCATCAGTGCAGAGGCCAGAGCCTGAAATGCTCGCTGTTGGGCTGCCTGGCCAGAATGAATGCCTTCCAGGTATGCATTTGTCTGTTGCAACTACTTCTCTACACCCTGGATGGCATTCGGAATGGTAGACTGCCCAACAGTGAGAGATCTCAGGAGGTCAATAGCCTCCTCACTGAGGGCAGCAGGGCTGACTGGAGCAGGGCCTGAGGTGCCTGGGGCGAAGGAGATGCCCACCCTCCTGGGTGAGCGACCACGGGACACAAGCTATGGGGCTGCTGGGAGGGCGGTGCTGGTAGACGGGGTGGCGGCTGTACCTGTAGATGCGGTGGGCACAGAGGGTCCCGCCACCGCAGGGAAGCTCCCATCAGAGGAAGAGTCGGTGTCGCTGGTCTCAGCTCCTGTCCCCAACGTGGAGCTCCCCTCGCCCTCCGTCCCACTGGTGAATTCAGACTCCGTTGTCTTGCCCTCCAGGGCCATGTGGGATGCAGCTCCCTCCTGCTACAGTGGCACATCTCCTCCGCCTGATAATGCTAATGCACACAAGAACAGGGAGACTACAAATGGGGGCGGGGAGAAAGAAGAAAGACATGTTCAGTGCATACAATACCGCTACCGTCGGCGGACACTACAGACACAGCAGCCCTCTGCACTACGTCATGCACTTGGAGTTCCCTAATTAATCACAGGGACATGGGGTACATGGCCTATGCCCGATTGCTGCACACATGGAAGTCACAGGAGCCTGACTAGGTGTAGATGGCTCTTACCACTGGTGGGGATGGGGTGCCACTTAGCCTGCCTCACAAAGGGTCCTTGCCTACAAAGCTTGCCCTAGCCTAGGGGAACCCACTGCCTACCTCCCCCACCCAGACACCTCCAATGCGCGCAGAGTCAGCTGAATGTGAGTGTACTCACCCCCTTGTGGCTGCTGTGATGCCCTCAAGCGCCCTTCCAGCTCCGGATACGCCACCGCCAGGATCCGGTACATCAGGGGGTCATGGTGTGACAGGCACCCCTCCCACGTTGGGAGGCCATCCCCAGCTGGGCCTCCGCCGTCTTCTTGCTCCAGCGGCGAATGTCCTCCCATCTTTTACGGCAGTGGGTGCTCCGTCTGTGGACCCCCAGGGTCCGGACGTCTTTGGCGATGGCACGCCAAATATCCTTCTTCTGGTGGGCGATGACCTAGAGGAATAGTACAGGGGAAAATGTAACACTTCTACCGCCCGGAGCGTCACAGTCAT
The DNA here is from genome assembly GCF_031143425.1 of Pleurodeles waltl. Classification (NCBI taxonomy): domain Eukaryota; kingdom Metazoa; phylum Chordata; class Amphibia; order Caudata; family Salamandridae; genus Pleurodeles; species Pleurodeles waltl. Next base: position 938,065,695 of record NC_090445.1, read on the forward strand.
TGTTCCACGTTTCCACCCTTGCCCTGACGCACATACACTCACCGTCCGATCATGCAGGCCTCATCTTCCCCCCCCCGTATCTTCCATCCACACCACTCCAAACAGGCATTGCCCATACAGCATGCTCACAGTGTACTCACCTGTTTGTCTGGAGGACCGTAGAGTAGCATGTACTGGGGCAGGACCCCATCCACTAGTTTATCCAACTCCTCCAATGTGAAGGCAGGGGCCCTTTCCACAGACACATGAGCCATCGTCGCTTCCAGACTGGGGTCACAGCAGCACTTGCAGTGTAGGTCCCCTCCTGTTGAAGATCAGCTATCAAGTGAGTGAACAGAGAGAAAATGGCGGTCACGTCCACGGTTGTGCGTACCGTCACCGCCGGCGTACATTGTCATTGGCTCCTGGGACCCATAGGGCCCAATGTTAACCAATGCAGGATTGCTCCGCGGTCTTCGACCGCCTACCGCGACGGTGTAGAATGCCGGCGCAGTTACCTCATATCCCCTTGTCCCACATTACAGGTCAGGAAGCCGCCATTTCAGGTGGCCACATGGCATTATTTTTAAATGCGTCACACATATATAGGCCTTGCATATACACAGAGGCAGGCACATAGCGTATTGACAAATGTGTGCAATACAATTGTTTTTTACTTACCTCAGTGTTGGCTGACTCTATGCTCGCTTTTCTCATCCATAAGGCACGTCCGCTGGGCAGGTGAAGAGATGGTGGCATCCTTCAGTGTACAGACCGCTGTTGGACCTGTCGACAATGGAAGAGCGACATGTAATAGTCACCTAGAGACTAGATCGTGCCACAATCCAGGAACTGTGTGCCCAGTTGGAGCCAGACCTGATGTCAGCTATCCGCCATCCCACAGGAATCCCCCCTCTAGTGCAGGTCCTGTCAGTACTCCATTTCCTGGCAAGTGGGTCTTTTCAAACAACAATGGCCATTGCAATAGCCTATGTTCACCAACGTGTTGTCCAGAGTGTTGTCTGTCCTGCGGAAACACATGCACAGCTACATCGTGTTCCCTCAGGTGGAGGATTTGCCTACAGTGAAAGGTGACTTCTATGCCCTGGGACATATCCCCAGCATCATAGGTGCCATTGATGGTACACATGTGGCCTTGGTACCCCCCGCAGGAGTGAACAGGTGTACAGAAACCGGAAGAGCTACCATTCTATGAATGTGCAGATGGTGTGCTTGGCTGACCAGTACATCTCCCATGTGAACGCCAAGTTTCCTGGCTCAGTGCATGACGCTTACATTCTGCGGAATAGCAGCATCCCTTATGTGATGGGGCAACTCAAGAGGCACCCTGTGTGGCTATTAGGTGAGGACATGGACCCTATACCGTGTGAATAGTTGTCTGGGTCTGGGGTTGTCCCTAAGGGTTAGTGTGTGTCTAACAGTTGTCCCTCGACATTTGCAGGTGACTCTGGGTACCCCAACCTGTCATGGCTACTGACCCCAGTGAAAAATCCCAGGACAAGGGCAGAGGAACGCTACAATGAGGCACATGGGCGAATTAGGAGGGTTATTGAAAGAACCTTCGGCCTCCTGAAGGCCAGGTTCAGGTGCCTCCATATCACAGGTGGTTCCCTATACTACTCACCAAAGGAGGTGTGCCAGATCATTGTGGCCTGCTGTATGCTGCACAACTTGGCTTTGCGACGACAGGTGCCTTTTCTGCAGGAGGATGGTCCAGAAGGAGGTCTTGTGGCAGCTGTGGAGCCTGTGGACAGTGAAGAAGAGGAGGCAGAAGAAGAGGACATAGATAACAGAAACACCGTGATCCAGCAATACTTCCAGTGAGACACAGGTAAGAAGTCATCACTGCCTCCTACATCTGATAAAATTGTTAGACCTATCATCTGTCTGTCACTTTCACCCAGTGTATGGACCCTGATTTGTCACTTTGCCTTTCAATTTCACAGATGTGGGTCCCACTGTGTGACCTCTGCTATATTACCTCATGGACTAGAGCTGTGTGACACAGGTATGTAGACATTAGAATGGACATTGGGTTTTTCCTCAGTTATTGCAAATACACAATTGTGAAAACACAGACTGACTCCAGATTGTTTTGTGATTCAAGGGTGTTTATTTAAGTGCAAAATAGTGGAGCGGGTTGTAAAATGGGCAGGGGTGATGGTGGAGGAATGTCCATGGCAGAGTCCAGTCTATTTGTCTCACAGGTGCATTGTCCAAAGGGGCATAGGAAGTGGAGCTAGGGCAGTTTAAGGATGGACAGGGTGACAAAGTGGGACAGAAGGATGACATTCAGGGTGGTCTCATTTCTTGGCGGGGGTCTTGGCATTGTTCTCTGTCTTTGTCCTGGATCTCAGGGACCGCTTGCGGGGTGGTTCTTCATCTGCAGGGGGTGGGGTGCTGGTGTCGTGGTCCTGTGGCGGTGCCTCCTGTCCACTAGCGCCGGCGGAGGTTGTGGGTAGTTCATCGTCCAGGCTAGTGTCAGGGGCCCTTGTTGTGCCACAGTGTCCCTCCTGGTGTTCACAAGGTCCTTCAGCACCCCTACAATGGGGCCCAGGGTGGTATTGATGGACTTGAGTTCCTCCCTGAACCCTAAATACTGTTCCTCCTGCAGCCGCTAGGTCTCCTGAAACTTGGACAGTACCGTTGCCATCGTCTCCTGGTAATGATGGTACGCTCCCATGATGTTGGAGAGGGCCTCGTGGAGAGTGGGTTCCCTGGACCTGTCCTCCCCCTGTCGCACAGCAGACCTCCCAGTTCCCCGGTTTTCATGGGTCTCTGTCCCCTGAACCGTGTGCCCACTGCCACTGCCCCCAGTTCCCTGCTGTTCTTGGGGCGGTGGGTTTGCCTGGGGTCCCTTTAGTGGTGGACACACTGCTGCTTGACGTGTCCTGGGGACAGAGGTATGGGCCCGCTGGGTGGGTGCTGTGCTGGTGTTTCCTGAGGGGGGGAGGCTCTGTGGTGGCCTGTGACTGTGTCAGGGGAACCGACTGTCCTGAGGTCCCAGATGGGCCGGGCGAGTCATCTAGATCCAGTTGGACAGAGCTGCTGTCATCACTGTGGGCCTCTTCTGTGGGGGGAGTGGACATGTCTGGAACCTCCTGTCCGGTGACGTTGGGTAGGGGTCCTGCAGGGGTGTAAAGGCATGATTATTTCATCTGTGTGTGCCATGGTGTGCAATGGGTGGGTGACCCTGTACCCCAGTGCTTACATTCTTGTGTAGGACCTTGTGTGATAATTGTTTTGGGGTCTGTGTGGGTATCTGTAGTGGATATGCATTGGTGATGGGTGTCCATGCTCTGTTGTTGCATGCAGGGCTTGGTGTTGGGATGTATGGTTTGTGATAGTGGTACATATGTGAGGAGTTGGAGTGATGGGGGTGAGGGTGAGGGTGGGGGTATGTGATGGCATGCAGGTAGGGTGGGGGATGTAATAGTTAAGATTTGACTTACCAGAGTCCATTCCTCCAGCTACTCCTGCGAGGCCCTCAGGATGCAGTATAGCCAAGACCTGCTCCTCCCTTGTTGTTAGTTGTGGGGGAGGAGGTGGGGGTCCGCCGCCAGTCCTCTGAACTGCAATCTGGTGTCTTGTGACCACGGAACGCACCTTCCCCCGTAGGTCGTTCCACCTCTTCCTGATGTCATCCCGTGTTATTGGGTGCTGTCCCACTGTGTTGACCCTGTCCACGATTCTGCGCCATAGCTCCATCTTCCTAGCTATGGTGGTGTGCTGCACCTGTGATCCGAATAGCTGTGGCTCTACCCGGATAATTTCCTCCACCATGACCCTGAGCTCCTCCTCAGAAAACCTGGGGTGTCTTTGCCGTGCCATGGGCTGGTGTGGGTGATGTGTGAGATGGTGTGTGTTGTGATGTGTGGGGTGATGTTTAGGGGTGTGTGTTGTTTTGTGCGTGGATGTGTATGAGTGATGGTGTTGTGTGCCTCTGTATGCTGGTGTGGTCTTTGCTTTTCTGTCTCTCTGCTTCTTCCAAATTTTTCATTGTAAGGGTTTGTGGGTAATGTGGGTGTGTGTTTTATATTGTATTGGGTGTGTGGGAGTGGTGTGTGTATGTGCATTAGGTGTGTGTATTTCGAATTGTCCAATGTGGTTGTGTTTTGTAAATGTGTGTGTATTTTGAGTGCGGCGCTGTGTACCGCCAATGGAATACCGCGGTTGAAAGACCGCCGCGTGGATTCGTGGATCGTAATAGTGTGGGCGTATTCCTGTTGGCGTGACGGTGGAGGTTTTGTTATCACCAGTTTATCACTGACCTTTGGTTTGGCGGACTTGTGTGGGTGTCTAGATTTTGGCGGATTCCGAGCTGTGGGTCGTAATAGCTGTGGCGGAATTCCGCAGCGGTGTGTTGGCGGTCTTCTGCACAGCGGTAAGCGGGATTTACCGCCAATGTTGTAATGAGGGCCATTGCCTCTTTTCACACCATCTTCAATTCTCGTGTGATGGACATAATTTTCAAAGTTGGGAGAAGCTACTGTGTTCTGACTGAATCGACTTGAAACCCCAAGAATTCCATTTGTTGGGATGGAATCATCATAGACTTCTTGGTATTGATCACAAAGTCTAGTTGCTGTAGTAAGGTTTTTCCCCAAGATAAATGCATGAGAAACAGATCCTTCTCTTGCGCCATCAGAATCATGATGTCTAGATAGACGATCATCTAAACACCCGTTTTCCTGAGACGTTCAACCACTGGTTTGAGAAGCTTTGTGAACATCCAAGGAGCTGAAGAAAGTCTGAGGTGAAAACACAGATATTCAAACCAATTGTTCTGATGTTGGAATGGTAGAAATCTCTGACTGGAGTGGGGTTGTAATGGAGGCTGTAAGGTAGGCATCTTGGAGGTCCAGGACACACCATCCGGTCATTATCTTGAAGAAGGTTTCAAAGAAGGTGAATACCTTCCATCTTGAAATGGCAGTACAACACCCACTGATGAATTGCCTGAGATTGAGAATAATTTTTGGCAACCACCCTTTTTCTGTACAACAAAAACATTGGTGTAAAAACGTTTTGAATGAGGATGCGCAGGGGCAATAGCCTATTTCATGAGAAATTCCTGAATTTCTGCATCTATAAAATTCATGCCCTGTAGAGAAAAATGGAGTGGGGAGGGTTGAATAGGTTGGACAAGGATTTGGGTAAGTACTATTTGACAACCTAAGACAGTGTCCAGAACTCACCCAGCTGTACGAAATGTTGGCTCAATTTTGAACAAAATGATGCAGTCTGCCCCCTAAAGGTATGGCAATAAGAATAGGAGTTACCTGTAGACTGGGTGTTAAATGCTTGGCTGCCTCTGTTGATGCCTTTATTGTAACACCCCCTGAAATGAAATCCCTTGATTGAGAGGGGAAGAAGCCTGATTGTGAGGTGTTTTCTTTGCAGCAAAGGTCATAGCCTCGTTAAGAACGTTGAGAGTTGAAGAGTCCGACCAGTTGTCCTTCACCGCAGCCAGCTCGCACAAAAAAGGGATTAAATACCTTCTTCAAAGAAGTCTGTGCTTTATCCAGTGAAGGGTTCAGAAACTTGCCAATCTCCTTGACAAATTAATCACAGAATAACTTTCCGTCAGCCAGCAGTCCAACCTCCGAGGTGGCTAACTCAACAAGCTTGGAGTCAATTCTCACGAGTACTGACTTGGGGCATTTAGAAACCAAGGCACAGTTGGCGATGCCAAGTAGACAAACTGCCCATTGGGCCCAGCCCCCCCAACATTTCAGGATAATAGAGGTGCCTGTATCTTGAGCATGTGAGGCCAATTCAAGGATTTTCGCTAGGGGCTCGGATACATCTAACAGTTTCTCCTGACAAGGGCCCTGTTAATGCCCTTTTGGGGATCTTTAGCATATTTTTTCAGAAAGGTCAGCATACTTGGGTCTATGTCCAGAGTTTGCTCCATTTTTTCAAGGAGGTCTGGGGCATTCTGCTCTCAATCTGGGGCGAACCTCTTTCTCAAAGCTCTTGTGGTAATGAATCTGCATATACTCTGACACTGCAGGGTCAGGGACCCAATCAGAGGACCTGAGGTGCACAATATCATCTGGGTCAAAAGTAAAAAGAGTTTGAGGGACAGGGGGATGAGCTTGGTCAGGAGGAATAGTGCTTCTTCTTCTTAGGGGGGTTCTGCAATTATCTGACATAGGAGAAGCAGAAGAATCAGTGTCAGAATCAGAGGAAGACACCTGCATGTGAGAATGGGGGCGTTTCTTGGTGTTACAAGTGTGCTCCCCAAGAATACCCTCAGACAATTCTGAAGCAGAATCAGAGTGAAGCCATTGGGTAGGCTTGGGATCAGGCGAGGTTTGGGAAGAGCCCAAAGACGGAGAAGGGGTGGGAGAAGGGGCAGAATGGCCGGAAAGTTCTTCAAGGTGCTTAGAAATAGGATGCAGAGCCTAGGAAAGTGCCTTCTCTAGTGAGTGTTGGACCGAAGTATTGATCACTTCCACCAGGGCATCATCATATTAATAGTCTTTGTGTGCTGCAGGCCCATAGGCCTCATAGCCTTGTTCCAGAGGTTCGTAGTCGGACAGCTTGGGGTGAGTAGCCAAGCCTTACAGTCAAATCCCCAGAGGGAAGCAAGGGTCAACAGAAGCAAGACAAAGTGATCAAAAGTCAATTATTGCAGCCTAGTAAGACTCTGCCTAGCTGGGCGTCAGTTGGAGCTCCCAGGATGGTAAGTAGGCACAATAGCTCCAAAAAATGTCTGGAACACTGTCCACCAGAAAGGGTGAAGAAAGATCAAAGATCCAAGTTCAATGCCGGGAGAAAAATATATATAAATATATATATACATATATATATATAACTGCTGTCCAACCCTGTTAATTGCATCCTGAGGAAGTCAACACCATCCAAATACAACTGTCTCCAAAAGTTTCAAGCGCAATGTGTGTTGTGTTGGCAAATTACAAGAAGATACATGCGGATAGCCCAATTAGGATATCTGCGTGGCCTTAATTTCAGCAAGGGTGGCCACCCACGTGGCAGCGCCGTAGCACATCAAGACCCCAGACACAAAAAGATGAAAAAAGGGAAACATAAGTGCAATCAGCGCTTCAACCAAACTATGGTTTAAGCAGGCACCAGGGGGGTGGGTGCAGTGGATAATTAAAGTGGATTGTTGCCAAAGCAAGGTATAAGCAGCAGTTGCAATGGGGTGACAGCACACAGCGTGCACAAACACAGGTGAACTTAAGCAATATCCATGAGTGATATAAATAGAATAGGCATGATAACATAAACAGGAATAAATAACCATCTATAAATGAATACATAAAAGCACAATAAGCAGTACATGGTTTGAAACAGAGAGACACTTAACTGCAGAGCAGCAAAGAAAGAGGCATTCAAGATGGTGTCTCTCAGTCTTTTTCATAGAAACTATATATGATTGGTGCATTATATGAAGTGCGGTTCAAAGTCTTTTGGGAAATGTGGTTTTATTATACTGTAATTTGATTGGCTGCTGTTTGGAGTAGTAAATATAGAGAAAACATAATCATAAGACTCCGGTACTGACAAAGAATCAGTCTGTCCTCTGTGTAGGCAGGACTTATCCTCTATCTTGCAGACTCTATTTGTATCTTATGGTAAGTGTTTGCAAATAGGTATGGGTATATCTAACCTTGGTATGAAGGTAATGTTGTGATTCCGTTTCAAAATTCATATACACCAATGTTTGCAAAGACCCATCCTAGTGATAGCTGCACATTTGCAAACATTACATATAATAAAAACATATATGTATGTGAATGGACGCCTCAGGGCTCAAGCCTGTGAACTACAATTTACACATGGAAGTGATTACGCAACAATCCTGGGTGTATTTGGGCACTCCAGGGCTTCTTTGAGGAGTGTATGGGACTACATATAGTGAACTGACCAATCCGTCTCGAGGTAAACCCAAAAGTGGTGATCCTGAGAAGTACCAGATCTTTGGTTTAAGGGACATCAACAAGGCTGCCTACATGATGTTTAGGGAAGCTGCTAGGGGCATAACAAAATTGGGGGGAATGAGACAGCTCCTGATCTAGTTCTGGATTTTCATCTCTACAACAAACCTAACAATTTAAAGGTTGTGGGACATTGGAGAGAAAACACATTAAGATAACTACACAGAGATTAGTTTGTTACTCTAGAGTGGTAATCTGTGTTGAGAGGACATCTAGAGATTAAATGTAATTTAATATTTCAGTGGTTTTGAGATTTACATTTATACATGAAAGTGGATGATGATGTGTAATGAAAATTTCAAATGTCTAGCAAAATAAGAATTCTGCATTGAGCAGTGCCCCAAGAATGAATGTGTTTTCCAATAGTCATTACAACAGTAATTGTATTTCCTAGGTTCCAATAAGTGCACCATATGCAACTGATCATGACCGAAGTCACACCAAGGATTCTTTGGAGAATAAAAAGGTGCATGGTTCTAAGCAGCAAGAGAGAATCCGGAGGGTATCCTTAAAATCCTTGAAAGAATTTGAACAAGAAAGGTTTGTAACACTACATTACTGTACCACAATCACAGAAAAATGTACACAACTGTCTGCTTGAATGGACATTGTAAGAAATAGGATTATTGTTTGGGGTGGGTGACTAATTACAGCTCTTATCTGCAGGTATCCTTAAAGTCACTAAATATACCCTGAGCTATGTGTTAGCTATGTGGTAGCTATTGCTTCACTTAGAGTAATGTGTAAAGTATTTATGGAATACCAAAACAATAATAACGTTGAAATGCAAATAATAAAATCCCTGAAAGAATTAGAAAAATAGTAGGAGTAAAGTTTAGCAAACAAAATTACACCAATGTGACAACATTCCAGTAAGGGAACTGGAAGTATGATTATTTAAAACTTTAAGTAGAAATAGTGCCAAGAAGCGCAAAGTAATGATGATAATCTTTAGTCGCGATAGACCGAAACCTAGACGTAATTTGACACTCACCGTGAAAGAGAGCTTGTCGGAGACATCAAGCACCGTTCATCCTGGTCAAATGTTTTACCTTCTGACTTACGGGCCTATTTATGAAAAAGTCACACAGTGCGGCGCAGCAAGTCACCTTGCTGTGCTGCGCTGTGTGATGGGGAATGGGAAGGAATGCACCATATTTAAGGCAATGCTGCCTTTTCCTTTTTCCTCTGTGCTGACACCTTTTAGGATTCCAGGATTGTTTTTGTGCAGGAAGGGAAACCTTCCTTTACAAAACAATCCTGAGAGGCATATTCCCCTATCTATGTGTGCTGTAGGATGTAGTACACATAGAAAGAGGAAGTACCAAGGGAAAAAAATAGATATTTGTCCTTGTTATGCCTCTCCTGGGAAGGCACATCTTTTTGATGTATTCCTAGGTTTACCAGTTCTGGTAAATGTAGGAATACGTAAACAACCATGGGAGTTGTGTGGATAAGCCTTCCTAAGGCAGAGTGAAGCCTACACAATGAAATGTACTGCACTGCCTTGCTCCAGATTTAAGGAGCCACACAGGGCCTCACAAAGTCGCCTTGCATGGCTTCATAAATCTGACTTGAGGTTTGTGTTGTTCTTAGACCCTTGGCATCTTCTTCTTTGTAGTTAAGCCTTACTACCCTTGGCATCTCCTTCTTTGTCTTGGGTACAAGAGAGAACTGGTCCAGTCCTTCTAATGCTCTTCTTAGGTCACAGGCAGCAGATTAGTCATCTTATGTCTTTTTCAGATCTAGGAGTGTTCTGAAGTGGGTGCCTAGAGATGCCAAATGTAAGTGTGGCACAAGCTACTGTCTGGGAATGGCTCCTCGGCATGCCCTAACTAGTTCTTATTACCAACCCTACCCACTTTGGGCATTTTCATGATGGCAGAACTTTGGACACACTAAACCTGGGCTTTGAGGGGTGAAGGGTCGGTGTGGGGAGTGCACTGTCTAACAGTAAAACCCAGTTTGGGGCAGTTACTGTACCCCAAAAAGTCCAGAGGCAGACGTCTGATAAAACAATGCATGTTTTCCAGCGAGTAGACAATGGATACTCAAGAATTGTTTGCATCCTTGTCCCGCTCCTTGAAGTGCATCAAGTGTTAGCAGACCTGTTAGTAAGGAATTACCACTCCAGCAGGATTTGACACTGTTATGTCAAAAAGCCTGCTGTATTAGGAGTATGGCTTGCTGGGGGGGGGGGGGAGTGGAAGGTGGGAGGGCAAAGGTAGGACCTTGCTGAGGTGTCAGCTAACAATTTCCTTTGAAGGGTAAACCTCTATGAAGTGCGCCTCAAGTGGTATATATATGTAAAACTCCAGAAACTGTCAAGCAGACTGTGACCGGGTCGGCCCGATCGTAACCGAGGCACCAGCAGGACAAGAGTTGTTTCCGCGTTCCCATGTTGCCATGGGAACGCTTTCACGGCGAGGCCGGCATTCGGAGGTTGCCTCGACAACCTCCAATGACGAGGGCACAGCGGATTGGCCAGCGGGAGGCCAAAGGCCAGGGATTCCCCAGGAGAGGGGAGAAGCGGCGAGCGAGGACGAAGACGGCGGCGACGGCAACGACGGAAGGAGAGAGCAACGAGAGGAGAAAGGCGGCGGCGGTCGGAAAGGACAGCCACACAATCCGGAAGGCAACCCCGTGGACGGAGGACAGTCCCACTGGCCGGGAACTTGCGGAGACGACGCCAGGAAGAACAGAGTGGTACCGGAGCCCAAGGGGACCAGACCAGACGACAGCGGGACCGGAGACCAACGAGAGGACCTCCACAGAGCCAGCCACGGCCCCGGAGGGTCGTGGCTCTGGAAGGTACGGTCCTTGTGGACAAACAGAGGGGCACCTTAAAGGGAGACAAGCTGGGGAAGGGAGGGAAGCAGGGTGAGGGGAGGACAGGGAGGGAGTCAGAGGGCACCAAAAGGGGGCACGTAACAAGCACCAAAAGTAAGCACATTTAGGATATAAGGCAATAGACACATAGCCCACCGTCCTCACTGACACCCCCCCTCCTTAACCCATTCCCCAGTATTGCAGCTAAGTAAAGGACGTATGTAAAGGCCTTCATTCCACTCACCATCGGTATTTATCCTTTTCCCCTGTATGCTACCCGGGATCACATGAGGAAGATCCAAATCGCCACCTAAAAGGAAAAGAGGAAGAGAAGCACGTTAGGAAGACGAAGCTCACCACCCAAAGAAGAAATAGACTCTAAACAACTTTACAGAATCCTATACATCATTTACTTGAAATAACAAATAAATACTTACCTTAATAACCCAAGCTGCCTCTACTGAGTGTCTGTACTGTGTGGACTGCTACAGTGGTGTCAGAAGTGGGATCGTTAACCCCTCTTCTTGGCAGTCCAAACAGTATACACAATGAGTGAGAGTCCGTCTTTAGAGACCATGGTCAAGCAGCTAGCGGAAGGGCAAAGACACTTACAGCTGGTATGGGAGGCCCAACAGCGAGAAGCTAAAGAAGACCGGGAGGCCCTACAGTCTGCTCTGAAGAGTCAGGCGACCATACTGGCTAATAACCAGCTAGTCCATGAAAGCGCGATTAAAAAACTAACTGAGACTATTGCCGCTAGTAAGGTACATCCGAACGTACCTAGTTAGGTACTACAGAAATATCAGGAGGGAGAGGATCCAGAGTCTTTTTTTACCAATTTTGAAAGAGTGGCTTCCTCCGCCCTGTGGCCGGAAGATAAGTGGGGACAGTACATTGCTCCCTTGCTCACAGGTATCCTACAATCAGCATATCAAGCCGCCAACCCGGGTGGTGACACCCCTTATCAAGACATAAAAACTAGTATACTAGAAAGGGTGGGCCACGATACAGAATATTACTGAGTTAAATTTCGTAAAATCAAATGGGGAGTCAATGAAGATCCCAGAACCTTTTATTTTCGAGTAAAGGATTTGGCATTGAAGTGGTTAGGCCATGTAGGAAATAGTCAGGAGGACGTTCTCAAGACCATCATAGTAGAACAATATCTAGACGGTCTGCCACCATCTACAAAACACTGGATCAGGCAACACCCAAAAGTGGACACTTAGACGGTCATTGATCTCGCCTGTGCTTTTCATCGGTCTACCGATGTTAGGAACCCTCCAACACGAAACATCCTTAAACCAATTCTTCCGAACCCAAAGACCTTGCTAAAAAGTCCACCCGACCACCTAGTACCACGAAAATTTCCGGAAGGCCCACCTACAATGGGACCCCAATGTTATAATTGTGGCGAATGGGGACACATCGCACGTATGTGTCCGCAAAAACAGGATACCGGGGAACCAATGGAGATAGGAATGACAAGACGGAGGGTACTATGTACAGGAAAGGGTGCTCTCAAATTTAAACTAATGATAACCGTTAACGGGAAAGGGGTGTATGCCCTGGTTGATTCTGGCTGTAGCCAATCGGTAATTAGAAAAGATTTGATGCGTGACGACCCAGAAGAGAAACAATGGGTAACTATATGTTGTATACACGGAGACAAAGCCCAGTATCCTATAAAGATGCTTCCAATCGTGTGGGGACCCTATCAGGATTTCCTACCCGTAGGAATAATGCCCCAATTAATCGAGGAGTGTATCATTGGGACAGACTATATCCACTTCCAAGAGTTGTTGGATCACGTCAGAGATAACAAGGTAGTCAAAGATTGGTGGAGAGAGGCTCCTTTTGCAGAGAGTTGTATTGAGTGTCCAGCTGATCGTAGAAAATTGTCACGAAAAGAAAAACGACATGAGAGGGAGGAATATCGGAAGACTACAGGTGAAAAAACTTGCGGAGAAATAGTGGCAGAACTTCAAGAAGCTCCTAGTAGTTTTAGCCAACAACAAAGAGAGGACCCCTCCCTTACCCACGCTTGGAGGTCAGCCGTACCAGAAGAGACTGAGGAGGTGGGTCCCTACTTTGTAGTACAAAAAAACGTATTATATTGAGTAACTACCACACGGCTGGGTGTACGTAAACACCAACTTCTAGTACCTACCGATTATCGGGATCATGTTCTTGCACTAGCACATAATCACCCAGGGGGAGGACACTTGGGGAGAGAGAAAACCGAAGAATATTTGCTCAGAAAATTTTACTGGCCTGGGGTATACGCCCACATACGAAGGTATTGCGCCCAATGTCCCCGATGTCAGTTAACCGAACCTGGTAGGCCTAGGAAGGCACCTCTTTTACCCCTTCCCATTATAGATATTCCCTTTAAAAGAATAGGGATGGACTTGGTCGGGCCCCTAATTCCTTCATCAAAAGGACACACCTACATCCTGGTCATTGTGGACTACGCCACACGATACCCAGAGGCTATTCCCCTGACGAGTATGACGACCAAGGCAGTCGCCCAAGCAATGATTAATGTCTTTGCTCGACTTGGGTTTCCCCATGAAATTCTTACAGACCAGGGTACCCCTTTTATGTCCACCCTAATGAAACAAGTGTGCAAAACGTTGGGGATAGCTCAGATCAGAACATCCGTTTACCATCCTCAAACAGACGGTCTCGTAGAACGATATAACCGAACCATTAAAACGCTACTTAGAAAGATTATCAATGAGACAGGGAAAGATTGGGATCAAAAGCTGCCACTAGTTCTGTACGCCCTACGAACACACGAACAAGCATCCACGGGGCATAGCCCATTTGAGTTGGTGTTTGGACGCCAACCTCGCTCCCTACTAGACATGGCGGTAGAAGCCTGGGAGGCTGAGGCGGAGGAAGGGGGGACTCCGTTATTAGAATATGCAAAAAAATTGAGAAAACACCTACACAACTTATGGGCCGACGTACATGCAAACATGGAAGAGGCCCAACGAACTCAGAAACTCCAATATGACAAAGGAAGCAAACTACAGGTTTTCCACCCCGAGGACCAGGTCCTAATAATGAGGCCCTCCTCCGAACACAAACTCCTTGCCAAATGGCAAGGGCCATATCGCGTTATCAAAGCAGTTTCCCCCGTCACCTACCTTATTGAAATATCCTCCCATCCGAAAAAAAACACAAATATACCATGTAAACCTGCTAAAAAAATGGGAAACACCCGAACAGCCTAACCAAACCATAGAAATGGGTCACTTCATGTGTCCCAACAAGACACTAGATATCGAGTTCTACCCTACCACCCCATCCACGGAGGTTATTTTACCCTCAGTGAACGATACTTTATCTGAGGGACAAAAACAACAAGCACGTACAATATTGAAACAGTGGCAACCGCTGTTTTCAGAGAAGCCAGGAAAAACTTCCCTAATCCACCACAACATACGAACAAATCCCGGTACAATCACTAGAGAGCGTCCATATCTCATTCCAGAAGCTAGAAAACAAATAATTGAGGAGGAAATCAAAAAGATGTTATCCTTAGGAGTCATCGAACCCTCCAATAGTCCCTGGTGTTCACCGGTAGTCCTAGTACCAAAACCTGACGGTAGTGTCAGGTTTTGTATCGATTTCCGCAAACTTAACGCAAGCTCCCTCTTCGACACTTATCCCATCCCGAGAGTAGACGACGTTCTCGAAAAACTAGGAAGAGCAAAATACATGTCCACTATCGACTTAACAAAAGGATATTGGCAGATTCCCCTAGCCGCTCAGGATAAGGAAAAAACAGCCTTTTCCACCCAGTCAGGGTTGTATCAGTTCACCGTACTACCTTTTGGGCTTCATGGAGCACCCGCAACCTTTCAGAGGTTGATGGATAGGATTTTAAAACCCTTTCCTACATTCTCTGCCGCATACCTAGACGATGTAGTCGTTTTTAGCGAATCATGGGAAGAACATTTGGTACACATACAGAAGATATTCCACGCCCTCAAATCAGCCGGCTTAACAGCCAATCCCAAGAAGTGTATCATAGGTAAGACAGACATCTCCTACCTGGGTTATCGGATTAATCCGGGTACCCTACAACCTCAAAATCCGAAAGTGGAGGCTATCTTGCATGCCCCTCTTCCGCACACTAAAAAGGATTTACGTTCATTTTTAGGATTAGTGGGCTATTATCGACGTTTCATTCCGCATTATTCCACCATAGCAGCCCCCCTTACGGACCTCCTCGCTAAACACCATCCCAATCGGCTTTTGCCTTTTTCGGAGACGCAAAATGCGAGTTTTGAACGACTAAGGGACTCCTTAACCTCCAACCCCATCCTACGCTGCCCGGATTTTACAAAACCCTTCCACCTTTACACCGATGCCTCGGATGTTGGGCTTGGAGGGGTTCTAACGCAACCTGATGCAGAAGGGCTTGACCACCCCGTAGTCTACATCAGCAGGAAGTTATTTCCTCGGGAGCGTAATTATCCAATTATTGAGAGAGAATGTTTGGCTATCAAATGGGCCATAGACTGTCTACAATACTACCTCCTGGGCCGACCTTTTATATTATTCACGGATCACGCTCCCCTTACATGGTTAGCTGCACATAAGGACTCGAACTCCAGGATACTCCGCTGGTTCCTTGTACTCCAATCCTTCTCTTTTCAGGTGCGCCACGTGCCCGGATCTCGCCAAGCCCCCGCGGATTATCTGTCTCGGTTTCCCCCGTCTGCCACTGTCCTAGAGCAGGACAGTTCTTAGGGAAGGGTGTGTGACCGGGTCGGCCCGATCGTAACCGAGGCACCAGCAGGACAAGAGTTGTTTCCGCGTTCCCATGTTGTCATGGGAACGCTTTCACGGCGAGGCCGGCATTCGGAGGTTGCCTCGACAACCTCCAATGACGAGGGCACAGCGGATTGGCCAGCGGGAGGCCAAAGGCCAGGGATTCCCCAGGAGAGGGGAGAAGCGGCGAGCGAGGACGAAGACAGCGGCGACGGCAACGACGGAAGGAGAGAGCAACGAGAGGAGAAAGGCGGCGGCGGCGGCGGTCGGAAAGGACAGCCACACAATCCGGAAGGCAACCCCGTGGACGGAGGACAGTCCCACTGGCCGGGAACTTGCGGAGACGACGCCAGGAAGAACAGAGTGGTACCGGAGCCCAAGGGGACCAGACCAGACGACAGCGGGACCGGAGACCAACGAGAGGACCTCCACAGAGCCAGCCACGGCCCCGGAGGGTCGTGGCTCTGGAAGGTACGGTCCTTGTGGACAAACAGAGGGGCACCTTAAAGGGAGACAAGCTGGGGAAGGGAGGGAAGCAGGGTGAGGGGAGGACAGGGAGGGAGTCAGAGGGCACCAAAAGGGGGCACGTAACAAGCACCAAAAGTAAGCACATTTAGGATATAAGGCAATAGACACATAGCCCACCGTCCTCACTGACACCCCCCCTCCTTAACCCATTCCCCAGTATTGCAGCTAAGTAAAGGACGTATGTAAAGGCCTTCATTCCACTCACCATCGGTATTTATCCTTTTCCCCTGTATGCTACCCGGGATCACATGAGGAAGATCCAAATCCCCACCTAAAAGGAAAAGAGGAAGAGAAGCACGTTAGGAAGACGAAGCTCACCACCCAAAGAAGAAATAGACTCTAAACAACTTTACAGAATCCTATACATCATTTACTTGAAATAACAAATAAATACTTACCTTAATAACCCAAGCTGCCTCTACTGAGTGTCTGTACTGTGTGGACTGCTACACAGACCTTGGCATTAAAGCAGGATTTGACACTGTAATATCAAAATGGAGGCTCATAGCTCCACCTTGTATATTCTGTTTGGTTCAGAGGGGTCTTCTCTGCCTATTCAGGTGAGGCTAGTCTTTGCTCCTGGCATTTCACACCCATTCATACCTATTCAAATGATAATTACTGGCTAGCAGAAGTGGGAGAACAAATGCTAAGGGGTCTCCAGAGGATTTATGCAGGGAAAAGGTAACTTTGTAAAAGTAACTTTTCCTTTATATTTATCAAAACTCCAACCTCAATGTTGAATTGGATTTTTAAAACCATTAAAAATGATGTTAAATTATTTTTCTAGCTGTCTCCTAGCCAAAATTAGCATTATCAAATGTTCTAATGTAACCTAGTGAAAATAGCTTTCGGGTTTGTACCACGTGTGCAAAATGCTGATCTGCCTGGGTGCACTGTATTTAAACAGTTGAACATGTACCTTTAAGTTTTAAAATGTCCTGGTAGTGAAAACCTCACCAATTAGTTTTACAGCTCCACTTGCACTTCAAAGACGCTGCCTCTGGTCACACACAAAGAACTTCAAAGTAGCTCTTTTGTGACTCCACACATCCTGGGGCCGTGGCAGGGAGGCATGAAATTCCAGACACTTCTGGGAGGGTAGGGGATTGGGGTTGAGGAAGGGAGAGGACTCCAGATGTTTCTTCTGCTTGAATCCAAGACTTCCAGAGTGACTCCAAGGGCTAGTTGGCTGGCCTCCTGATCAGAGCTTTAGGAACAGAAAGGTCCCAACCATCTTGAATCCGCATCTGGACCCAGCATAAGTGAGCCCTGACCCTACAAGTGGTGCTCCTTCAGTCCTGAACCCTTGAAGGTGGCACTAAATATGCTCAGTTAGCCCAGATTCAAAACTTGAGACTTGAAAAATGTTCTGCCACAAAGTGCTTTGAGAACCGAGAGGAGGCTGGGACCTACCTACTTAACAATCCACTCGAGGTGCATCGCCAGTTCGTCTGACTTCGTGGTAGCTCCAACTGCATTCTTCTCTGCACCAGCAAATCCTGTTCAGTGGCACTTCATGGGGAAGGTATCTTGTAGCATCATCCTGCTGGAGATTTGTGACTTCCAAAAAAGAGATTAAATATGATTGTAGAAATGTTCACCACAAAGTCATCTAGCAGGGCCCCAACAACAGCGCCTCCTGCTCGTACACTGCCTGCTACTTTCCCCTGCTGAACTTTACATTCCCAGGCATTTTTCTTCAAAATGTCTTCTAAGTCCGAAGGTAAACAGAGACCGGGTCCAATCCACTTTGTGTATCAGAACTCTGCTCCATTGCGGTCGGCCATAACTTATGACTTTGCCCCAGTCTCACATGACTAGATGTCCACGTTTGGCGCTTTGGTCTTTAAGGTAGTATTTTTCACTTTAAACTTTAACAATTCATAACTTCAGTTCTATTGATTGGATCTTTGTCATTTTGGGGTCCAATAATTTATAAATATATACTCTAGTTTTCTAAATTGGTGTGAGATTTGTCTTGTGTTTTCACTTTTGTAGTGTTTAAGGGCTGCATAAATACTTTACACATTGCGTCTAAGTTAAGCCTGACTGATTTTGTGCCAAGCTATCAGAGGGTTAAGCACAGGTTAATCTAATAACATTTTGTGGTTTACCCTGGCAAGGTATTGTTGGAAGGCAACAGCAGGGAAAGAGATCTAAATGGAAAAATAGACAATGTTAACAATTCTTGTTCTGCAACTCATTCCCTTGCTTCGCTCAAAAATTTGTGAATCACCTCAATTAGCCGTACCAACACAACTTTTTACATTCTTAATTAATCATTAATCCTACACCTTATTTAGTCAACTTTTTTACTTCAATTTAAACTACATTGGCATATTGGGTATGTCTTTAATGGATTGCTTCTCTGTCTTTCTACAATACGCCCTTGATGTTCTATATTTGTTGAAGATCCAAAATAGAGTTCCGACACTCTATTCTGTTCAAACGTCACCAATGTCATCATGTAAAATAACAGTTGTTAGGGGAGCAAAACAAAATATTTGAGCATTCACCGATTAAAACAATGGTTTTCAATCCAAATGGAACCCAACAAGAACCATTCATGATTCTGAAGTAAAGATGCAACCAAACTGTTGTGTTTAACTGCCCTAGCTGAAGAAATAAGCCCAAGAAAACTAACTCTCCTCCCTAAACCTATTCAACCATGAAAAGTGGCAAAATAAACAAAGGGCCTGATTTAGAGTTTGGTGGATGGAGTTTCACCCTCACTCGCGGGAGACACGCAACGAATTCCAGAGGCTCTGACATCCTCGGGACGTGAGCCTTACTTATAGGTGCCGCGTCCCAGACCACACAAGCAAGCAGCTGGGACGGGGAACCCTCTAGGTGGACACAAGAGATGCTGCCTTTGGAGTAGTAAATCTACCCCTCTGGGAGCCCCAGAGACTCACCAACCAGAGTGTCTCTCTCGCTTTACATGTTGTCTCATCATATAGCAATGACTCCTAGTGGGGTTGCCGCATTAATCATAGCCCAAATGTAACCTTACTTTACAACAAACAGACTGGGGAACCTTATGTCTTCTTTACACTGTATTTCTTACGAGCTGTTCCCGGGCCAGTAAAACGCTAGAGTATGTTCGTATTAGTCAGAAAATAATAGGACTTTTACTTATTCTTTACGAACGTCTGCTTCCACAATCCTTTTCTGACCTGAACCCTTGTTCTTCCATAGACTGTGAATACAAGGGGCAACTCCCCTCCATGTGTTCCCAGACTTGAGACAAACAGCCTCCATACCACAGGGTAAGAGACCCTGCGCTAAGTATGTATTACTGAGGGCTTTACCATAAGCCTAGTAAAATGCTTCAGAATAGCTTTGCATGACCGTTTGTGTGACCCACGGCATGGTTTTTACACCTTAGTGTGCAGTGATGTGGAGTGAGTTCTCACATGCACCATGTGCACCACAGTTTGATATTTTATTCACTTTGTTGTCCCTTTTAGGCCTTCCACAGACACTTCAAACAGGTAGGCCCTGTCTGCATTTTAATGCATGTGCTCACGATCTAGCTTAGTCAGCTAACCCCATATACAGTAGGGATCCTAGGCCCTGACGAATTCCCTAGACCGGTTTTGGCTATAGGAGACGGCAGAAACATGTTGGCCACAGAATTCTGTAAGACACCTTGAACCATTATGTTTAAGATTGTCACATATTGTTTTTAATCTTACCAACAAACACCTTCATTAAAGTATTTACCATATAGGTGATTTGTGAGGTAATTTTTGTATCTATTTTCTCTTCAACTGGATCCCCGTTTTATCCAGAAAGATAACATTTCAGCACTCCCTCAGAGTTCATTTAACAACGAGGTTGAGTCCGCCCAGGTGGTATCATCTTACCTGGGTGGGGCTAGGTGGTCAAATGATGAAGCATGACACTATAATGTGTGTGAGACCACCTAGTCCATAAAGGAAACTCCCCCACTCATCCCTGAACACTCTAACATCACTACCATTTCCCATGTCTACGAAGTAGACCACCTAGTCGGTGACCTACTCACCTTTGGAACAGGCCAGAGGGACCTGCTCCTACTATCCCCCATACACATTGTGTTATAGTTACTCCATCACAAACGTGACGGATATTCTGTCCGCCATATTACAATTCCATTATGTCCTATGGACATCATAATATAGTGGTCGGGATAACCATCACGTTTGTGATGGAGTGACTCATCTGCCAAACTCTAAATCAGGCCCAAAGTTTCAAACGTGCTCTTTTCAAAATGTACCTATTTAGTGTTTTTGTTTTTTTTAAAGGTTTGGTGTTACTTGACATTCCTCCCAGGCCACAGAATGCCGTCTTTCAAGCAGGTAACAAATCTTCTCCTACTTAGGAAAAGAACACCCTCAGTTTGGGACAGAGTGCTGTATAGCTGCACCCTTCCATCAGGATGGCCTTGTCACATTTGGCTATGCAATCTTTGGTTTGGTGGTTCTATTTATAGTTGGGCCACACTCAAAATGGCTGTCCCTTTGATGCTTCTGGGACATCAAGGCTGGTAGCACTTCTACAATGCCACCTATAGCTCTGCCACCAGGAAACAAAAGCATGTGCTTACCGCTCTATGCTATTTGCTGCCCCAATCCCCCCAACAATAATCCAAAGTTCGTTTTCCTGATCCACTAATTTGGAGCTTGGAATTTCCTTACATTCTGCCATAAATCTGGGCTTTAATATTTTAATAAAGCCTTTACAAAAACAGTGTGGATTTCTGGTGTGTGTCTTGTTTTTTTTTCTTGAAAAGAGTTGGATTCAAAAGCTCTTTATAACAAGAAAGTGGCTGGTTAAAAAACAGAAGAAACATCTATCTGTGCAGTACACCTGTGGCTGGGGCATGGGCAGCAGCACTTCTAGACAGCGTAGCATAAGTAACAAAAGCTCACCAGACTCTCAAGCACATCTGGCCACGACTCCTACTATTAATACATTTTGAAAGAAACACTGGATTGGCATTTAAATCCCCCTGACAAAATTTACAGTGCCTTAAACAAGGTCCAGATTTGTGTAGAAGTGAAACAGGGTGGGATAAAGACTCTTCGGAATGACCCACAAGTGCTGGCTCAAAATCCACTGAACCTAGGGGCAGAACACAATAACAAAGCAATCCCGACTTATCAAAATGTATCAAATATGAATGCTTATTCATCACATTTATATTTTTAAGTACTTACTGCCTTAAAGCATCTCTTCCACTTCATAATTTAAGGAACTACTGTATGTTCTTCATATCATAGTTGGAATGTTGGACTACATCGCAGCGAGCAAACTATAGCTCACAAGTCTTTGTCAAGTTCAGTCCACCTCACCAGTTCACACTTACAGGGCCTCATTATGACCCTGGCGGTCTTAAGACTGCCAGGGTCGCGTGGCGGTCGGACCACCACTGCGGTCAGACAGCCACATTACGACCATGATGGTAGTGCCACCGTCAGACCGCCTGCACCGCCAGTTTTCCTCCATAGGGGGAACTGGTGGAGCTGGTGGTCCTAATCCCCCAAGGCTGAACTGCGCTGCAAGCAGCGCCACCCTGGGGATCACAACCCCCTCCTCTGCCGGCGGTTACATGGCAGTAGCACTGCCAGGTTACTGCTGGCAGAGACGGGGTGCAGGGGACCCCAGGGGGGCTCATGCACATGGCATGGGCAGTGCAGGGCCCCCCTGGCCAAACCCGCTACATTGTGACGAGTGCTGGTGCACACTACCTACTACAGCATTGCAGCCGACTCTATTATGAGCCGGCATCAATGTTGTAGGCCATTCCCTGCTGGGTGTTTCCGCCCGCTGACCCAGCTGGTGGCAACCTGACCGCTGGGACTTCAGCGGACGGCCTTTTCCATCTGTCAAAGTCATAATCGACCCCACATTGTTCACCAGGCCACTTCAGCAGGTCACATAGAATAAGTTGTTCACATCCAGCACTATCTCCAAGTCATCTGAATAGTTCTCTTTTGCAAAAAAACAGTATTGTTCAAAATAATCTGAACTAATTTGAGAACTTAAGTTGAAGACTACTTTATACTGGCTCGAGAAATATTGATATATAGCACAGAGTGTGTATGTGTGTGCGTGCGCGTGTATGTGTGTGTCAGTCAAAATGGTGCCTGTCCATGCATCCTTGACACTGCGTTTTCAGGGCCATGGTGTGTATGCAATTATGTACAAACAACTGGCAATCGCTTATGCATAATATAGGAGTACTTTTATATGTATGGGCCATAGAACAATGCTACCATCCCCCACAAATGTAAAAAGTATTTTTGGGAAGGACATGATGAAATGGCATGCGCCAGTGCCATCCGCACTTCTTAAATATTCTTGTTCTTCAGAGATCTAACAGCTTCACTTTTTCACTGTACCTTTTCCGGTCTTCTCACCTTCTTTGCTTTTCAGCTTCCAGCCGAATTGTTCTACAGTCTCCACCCTTAGCTTTATTAGTGGGATATGTTTATCTCACAGCTAAGTCTAGCCCTCATTACTGTATAACTGGAAGAATGGAGAGACTCCGAATCAGGCAGTGATAAAGAAAGGGTGCATAGAAAGGAAAACAGGCCCATCTTCACCCCAGGGGGAGTTGTACTAGTGAGCTACAAGTTGGGTGGTGTTGGTTGCTAAGATTACTGAACCCAGTTACAAATACACCTACTGCACTACTCACAGCTATGTCCGTAAAAGGCTGCTTTCTTCTCCTGAGTGCCATAACCTTGTCTCACCCAAGCCATCCTCAATGAAAATACTGTGGTCTTCGTTATCCAATTGTTTTTTTTAAAATGTTTTTGTGAGACAAATACCCTCTTTCCACCCCACACATGATATACTTGCCCTACAGACATTTGTTTGATGAAAACTTGCAAGACCTAAATCCCCTACAGAGCTCCCCTGCATCAGGATAACCCATGAGCAGTAAACAACCACCTTCATGCCAGTGGTGTAATGAAACTTGAGGGGGCCCCACTACAAAGTACCTGGAGGGACGCCCTCCCCTTTGGACCCAGTCAGAGGTCTGCTGCCCGTGCACTGGGCTGAGAGATCCCCCTGGAGTTCAGCCCCTCCCCCCCTAACCGTGGGGGCTGCGGGTGCTTTTGTTATGCCACTTCTTTATGCCCAAACTCCCCAAAGTGCCAAGTGACCCTGACTTGGAAAACGCTGCACTATACAGACATCGTATAATGTGACTCATATAAGAGTGCATACCTCAGTCAGGTCTCCTAGGAAACTATTTGCTTGCTCATGGTTTTTAAACAGCAGTCTTTAGCAGGTATTTTTTAAAAGATATGTGATCCTGTAGATCACAGTCGTACATGATCTTTTTTTCTTTCTTTCTGTGCACAACTTTTTGCACTATTGACCTGTTGCTCCTTCTTGTATCTAACATATTTCACTCAGCATTTTTCAGTGTCCTTAGGCATTAAAGGTAATTGAACAAAGCATGTTTAATGTTTGCTATGCTCACTATCTGCGTGCCTAAAGCTTCCCATAACAGTTACCACTAGTTCTTCACACTGTCCACATGCCTCAAGCTCCCTGTGCCTCTAGCTCATCAGCATCTCACACTGTGCAATGTCTATCTGTGCCAGTGGCATAATAAAGGCCCCCGCAGAGAGGGGTGGAGGGTGCAAAGCTCCCGGGGGTCCCCTCAGCACAGTACCCCCTGAGAGCTCCTGAATCCAGAGGGGGGCCCTTCTATGTAATTTGCAGGGTGGCCCCTTAAGGTTCGTTACGCCAATAATCTGTGTCTCAAGATACTATCATTGTATCTGTCTATGCCTCAGATTCCTCACACTATCGGACCATATGCCTCAAGAGCCTAAAACTTAGAAAGTGCAACTTATGCTCCTGATTACTTTTTGTTAATGTCTCAAGTCTTTCACTTTGTCTGCTAGTGTGCCTGAAGCTACCCACATTATGTGCCTCAAGCTTCTCACACTGTCTGCCCATTTGCCTTAAGATCCTCTCCCAATCCGTGTGTCGCAAGCTCCCACATGCTACATACTCATGTGCCACAACCTTCTTGCACTTTTTTGTATGTGTTTCAAGTCTTAAATGCAGATTGCATATAGTGCTTTGATAAGTGTCTGGGAAGAACAGACGAAGTGAACCATCTCATTCCTCCCCCAGCTCCTGAGCAAACATGTTGTATGAGGAGCCATGGGTGGTACCGAGGCCTACCATGTATAGTCTAACTGGCGTAGCCTAAAAACCTCCTGCCAAGCCTATCAAAATAACCTTTTTTGACAGACTGGAAAACCTGCTTTTAAATATTAACAAGCGACTCCTAAATCCACCTTTTTGCCCACCAGGTAGGGGACCAGATTTGTAAAAGTGGTAAATATGCAAAATTAAAGTTGGCATGTTCCTGCAGTAACTAGCTCCCATAAGCTATTTTCATTGGCAGAGCTGTAGCTGCCGGGGCAAGGAGACTTTGCAGCAAAGGTGGTGATTTTGATGCACCTTTGACAATACTGCTTCAGGCTTTTGGCCCCAGTGCAGAATTTTGAGCTCCACAAAAAAAGGTAAAATTTTGGCTGGAATGAATCAGATTCATGTAAGCAATCCACGCTCCATTGGGGTTGGCGTGAAATTGCGCATGGGTCCTGGTCTACCACTCCCATAGACCATCACTGGCGTTAGTGCTTTTTGGTGCTATTGCTACTTAAAACTTTGAAAATTCATATATTTGGTTCCCTTTATTAGATTTTAGTTGTTTAGTGTAATTTTCTTTTACTTTTTACTCCGTTCTAATTTTATTTGGGATTTTTTATTGTTTTTTAAATTTTTATTAATTTATAACTCTTTTGGTACTACAGAAATACTTTACACATTGCCCTAATGTAAGCCCATCTTCTCTCTGCAATAGCTACCAGAGGTTTGAGCTCAGGTTAAGTTAGTGACTTTGGGGTTCACCCGGCTAAGTTAGTGCCATTATTCCTTGAGGTGGGCAACAGTACAACCAAAACAGTATAATCCACTTTCCTACACCTATTTATTTATTTCACGTCTGACTTTCCTATACAATGCCTCTCATACACCTAGTCACTTCACAGCACCTGAGACCATGGACCGAGAATGAGATTGACAAAAAGAAGAAAGAGACAAGCATGATGTTTTTATTGAACGTTGTCTGGTTTATTGGTGTACATGGCCTTGATACTACAGTAGGTTTTTAATTTGTTACAGACTGTAACTAGGAGACACTAGAGTTAGGTTTTGGGTGATGTAATTATAATGTTCTTGGCAGTTAATAGGGTTTCTTCTCTGCACAGGTCAGTTTACAAAATTTGCAGTGTTGTGTTAAAAAGACAGTTACCCATGCCCTCGTCACAATCCGTCTGGACTATGGAAACACCCTATACGCAGGGACCACTACAAAGCTACAGAAACGTCTCCAACGCATACAGAACGCCTCTGCACACCTCATCCTCGACATCCCTCGCCACAGCCACATATCCGCCCACCTGAAACACCTGCACTGGCTCCCCGTCAACAAGAGGATCACCTTCAGGCTCCTCACCCACGCACACAAAGCTCTCCACAACATGGGCTCCGAATACCTCAACAGCCGCCTCTCGTTCTACACGCCCATCCGTCAGCTTCGCTCAGCCAGCCTCACCCTCGCCACCGTCCCACGTATCCGCAGAACCACCGCAGGAGGAAAATCCTTCACCTACCTGGCAGCCAAAGCATGAAACTCCCTCCCCGCACACCTAAGGACTACCCAGGACCATCTCGCCTTCAGGAAGTGCCTCAAGACATGGATTTTCGAGCAGCAGTATCCCCCGCCCCCCCTCCCCAGCGCCTTGAGACCCTCTCGGGTGAGTAGCGCGCTCTATAAATGCATTGATTGATTGATATGCTGGGCATTACTGTATTGTTGTTGAAACTAAAATCTGATAGAGACTTCTAGTTGCAGATTCCTAACCTTAGAATTTTCCCCCAGGCGTCAGACTGGATCTCGAGATTTTTTCTTCGAGCAATGCCCTTGCGTGTCGGTAGGTGGCGTTGGTCGACTCCACGGGCGTCAATGGCGTCGCAGTCGCGTGATGACGTTGAGAGTAGTACATAGACGCCGCCTCAGAGCAGTGACGTCCGTTTCTGTGCCACGTGCTTTTTGACCGAGTTCGACCATTTTGTCGAGTTTTTGGTGAGCTTTTGGTGTGTCGAGATGTCCCCGAAGACCGGTTTCAAGCCGTGCGAGGACTGTCACCACATGATGTCGGTGACAGATCCGCATCGGGACTGTCTGTGGTGCTTGGTGCGCGACCACGACCCGAAGTCGTGCTCCGAGTGCTGTGCCTTACACCCGAGGGCCTTGAGGGAGTAGTCCCTCAAGCTCATGGCGGCCCACACTCGTTTCCGCATAGGTCCCGGTCTCAGTTGAGAGGAAGGTCTCAAGACCGTTCGCGGAGCCACCACCATTCTTCTTCCTCCAAGTCTTCGGGCACAGGTAAGAAGAAGTCCAATCGGTCCCGTTGCCCTTCGACTTCACACCGTCGCTCGTCTGATGCGACACGGGAGGAGCCTTGACACTCAAGGCCTCCATCTTCGGAGCCTGTTCTGGGTCCACTCCGCACTTACCCGAATTGCCGGGAGCCGGAGCGACCCCTGCCCAATTAAAGGAGTTTTATGAGGCCAGGCGCCCCATTGTTGGGAGGACTGACCCCGATACGGCGCCCTCAGGCCCAAGGGGTTTGGACAAGTGACCTTTGGGTTCCGCGCCGGCAGCTTCGGCTCTGGCCACCGAGGTCTCCTCCAGATCCGCTCGCGGATCCACCCTGACGCCGGTCGTACCACTGAGACTTTCCCCGGCGCCGGTTCGATTGTTGGTGCCCACCATCGATGTCCACCTGACCCTTATCCCCGATGACTCGGAGTAATAACGGCATCGGCCAACGCCGCCTTTGGCTTTGATGGGGCCTACTCACCCCAGGTCAGATTTGGACCCTTTTCCTTAAGGGTGCGAATTTGGTGAAGGATTGGAGGGGTCCCTGGACCCTTATGAATACCAGGATGACCCATCTTTGGACTGGGCATAGGAATTGGGCGAGGCCAGTAGACTGGACACTTCTCCAGACGCTGGCATGCTGTCATCTCCTTGGCTACGGCGGAGGGAGCATCTTATGCTCTGGTGGTCAGTAGGGTGGCTGAAGTCCTTGGCCTTGAGCTACGTACTGTAGAGGTCAGGTCCATTCTCCTGACAGAGGTGCTTCAGGCAGGGGCTTCCACATCTGAGCCCCTTTTGCCATTCAATGAAGCCCTCACCGATGTCTTGCTGGGTACTTGGTCCAAACCCAACACAGGGTATCCTGTGAACAGGACTATTGCATGCTGCCATCAGCCCACCCCGAACAACCCTAAATTCCTGCCCCAACACCCCACGCCTGAGAGTCTTGTCATCCAGGCTACCTCTTCCTCGGGAGCATTCCCTTCCGCACCCCCGGATAGGGAATCAAAAAAGCTGGAACAATTTGGGAAGAACATGTTTTCTTCCTCCAGTCTCGTGCTGCGATCCATGAACAACGCATGCCTTCTGGGCTGCTATACCCACTCTTTGTGGGATACGGTCACGCAAGTTCTGCCGCAGATAGCAGAGGAGGCCCCTGCTATTGTCTCCCAAGCTGTCAACGGTGGGAGAGATGTGGCGAAGTCCACGATCCGATATGGGCAGAACACGACCGACTCTCTGGGCAGATCGGTTGCTACGAAGGTGGCCTTGAGACACCAGGCCTGGTTGCG
Organism: Pleurodeles waltl; assembly: GCF_031143425.1. Lineage (NCBI taxonomy): Eukaryota > Metazoa > Chordata > Amphibia > Caudata > Salamandridae > Pleurodeles > Pleurodeles waltl. The sequence goes on from NC_090445.1 coordinate 938,093,576, forward strand.
TAATTCTGGTTTTTCGGGGGATTTCCAACAGTCTCTAATAGACATGCCCTTTTATTGCCCATGTCTGTTTGGAGACAAGGTGGACTCGGCCTTGGAGAGATTCAAGGACTCCTGGGCTACGGCTTGGTCCCTTGACCTTTCTGCTGCCCCTCACCCCCAAGACTCCACCTTTCGCCCCCCTGTCGCGTCCCCACCCCGCCACTGTGCCACCCATGCTATTCGCTGCTGCGTGGCCGGGGATGTGGAATCCAATGTGGGCATAGGACAGGGAACCAGAGGTCTGCCCAGTCCACCTGTGCTCCCGCTGCAGCCTCCAAACCCTCCTAATCCGCCACTCACTCCGATCCAGTTGGCGGTAGGATTCGCCATCGCCAGCCCCACTGGGAATCCGTCACTACGGACAGGTGGGTTTTGCAGATAGTTCGAAAGGGCTATTCCCTCCCTTTCGAATCTGCCCCGGCAGCAATGGCTCTATCAATCAGCCAACTCCCAGAGGCTCATTTGGCACTTCTCCACCAGGAAGTTGTGGCTCTCTTGGCCAAGGGAGCCATAGAGAAGGTCCATGTACCAGAATTAGGTTGTGGTTGTTATTCCCGCTACTTTCTGGTGCAGAAAAAGGACAAGGGCTTATGTCCTATCCTAGGCCTTTGGGACCTCAACTACTTCCTCAAGACGGAGAAATTCAAAATGCTTACCCTGCCATTAGACCCAGGAGACTGGATGGTAGCATTGGACTTGCAGGACGCTTAGTTCCACATTCCCATCTTGCCTGCCCACAGACGTTCTCTGCGATTCGTGGTAGGTCACGAGCACTATCAGTTCACCGTGCTCCCCTTCGGCCTTACCAGCGCCCCTCGGGTGTTCATGAAAGTGATGACGGTGGTTGCAGCTCATCTGCGCAGGTTAGGGGTCTCAGTCTTCCCCTACCTCAACAACTGGCTCTTGAAGGCAGACTCACCCCAGAAAGTCGTCTCCTACCTTCAGACTACGGCGAGCCTCCTGCACACCGTGGGGTTCACTATCAATGCGCTGAAGTCACACCTGACTCTCTTTCAGAAGCTCCCTTTCATCTGAGCTGTTCTGGACACAGTGCAGTTTCGGGCTTACCCTCCTGAAAAGCGAGTCCAAAATATTCAGGCTTTGATTCCGATCTTTTACCCTCTGTCTTGGGTTTCGGTGAGACTGACTCTAAGGCTGCTGGGCCTCATGGCCTCCTGCATCCTGCTAGTGACACATGCCAGATGGCATATGCGGGCACTACAGTGGGACTTGAAGTTCCATTGGGCGCAGCATCAGTGGAATCTCTCCGACATGGTCCAGATCCCACAGGGAACTGCGAAAGACTTGCAGTGGTGGCTTTCGAATCCACATTGGGTCCACAGCCGATCCTCTCCCTTCCCCCCATGTCTATCCATGATGACAGATGCATTGCTTCTGGGTTGGGGCCGCCACATGGGAGAGGCTGAGATCAGAGGCCTCTGGTCTCCGGCGAAGTCTGGTCTCCATATCAATCTTCTGGAGCTCCGGGCGATCAGGCTTGCGTTGAAAGCATTTCTTCCCTCTCTCAAAGGGAAAGTAGTGCAGGTGTTCACGGACAATACTACCGCCATGTGGTACTGCAACAAACAGGGTGGAATAGGGTCCTGGACCTTTTGTCAGGAGGCACCATGCCTCTGGACATGGCTGGAACATCAGTGCATTACCCTGGTTGTTCAACATCTGGAGAGTTCTCTCAACGCCAGAGCGGAGGAACTCAGCCGTCGATGCACAGCTGATCACGAATGGCATCTCCATCCGGAGGTTGCGCAAGGTCTCTTTCAGCAGAGAACGCGCAATGTCAGCTGTTTTGCACGCTCGGAGATGCTTTTTGTCTTGAGTGGAACTTTAACCTCCTTTATGCCTTTCCATCTATACCACTTCTGCCTAGAGTTCTCAAGAAGATCAGGAATGATTGGGCCCAAGTCATCTTGGTGGCTCCGGACTGGGTACAGAGAGTATGGTATCCAGAGCTATTGAGCATGGCCACCAACCCTCCTCTCAGACTACCTCTTTGGGCGGATCTTCAGTCGCAACAACAGGGGACGGTTCTCCACCTGAACTTGTCCAATCTCCGCCTTCATGTGTGGAGATTGAGCGGCGGCAGTTGATGACTTTTGAACTTCCACCCGAAGTCTGCGATGTTATCTTGGCAGCCTGGCGTCCCTCCACCGAAACTGAATACGCCAGTCATTTGGCATAACTTTGTGGCATGGTGTACCAACAAATCTGTTGATCCCCTCTCTGCCTAGGCTACCTGATCAGCCCTCACTCCTAATGTGAATAGATTCCTTTAAGGTCTCACCCATTTATTTCCTCCCACTCCATTTATCATGCCTGAGTGTGACCTCAATCTTGTCCTTACTTAATGTGTACTCCCTTTGAGCCGATGCACAATTGCCCTTTACGGCTCCTCACTTTCAAGACTGTCTTTCTTGTTGCCATCACTTCTGTTCGTAGAGTGAGTGAGCTTCAAGCCCTTTTTTCCAAGCTTCCATTCTTGTCTGTGCACCCTGACAAAGTGGTGTTGCGCACTAAGGCTTCCTTCCTTCCCACGGTTTTTATGCCTTTCCATGTAGGCCAGTCCATCACCTTTCCTACTTTTTATGCACCCCCCACATTCTTCCCTTGAGCAGGAGAGACTCGACCGTCTGGACCTAAAAAGAGCGTTGGCATTCTATCTTAATCGTACTAAAGATTTCCGGGTGTACGATCAACTCATTGTCGGGTATGTGGGTGCAAAGAAAGGGAAGGCGGTGCAAAAACGTACTATCTCTTGATGGATTCTTCTTTTCATACAGGTGTGCTACATTTTGGCCAAGAAGCAACCCTCTGAGGGCTTGCGCCCTCATTCCACGAGAGTGACTGCTGCTTCCACTGCGTTAGCACGCGGAGTTCCTGTCCTGGATATCTGCCAGGGAGCTACATGGGCATCCCTGCACATGTTTGCTAAACATTACTGCATGGACAGTCAGGTCCGTTGGGACGGCTGATTTGGTTGTTCGGTCCTGCAGGACTTTCTAGTATGATCTTGGTTCGCAGCCCACCTCCAAGGATGGCATTGCTTGGGTATCTATTCTAATGTAAGGAATCTGCAACTAGAAATCTCTATCAGATGTACTTCGGTAACTAAATATTTGTTAGAGACATATTCTAGTTGCAGATTCCTTACCGACCAACCCATCCTCCCCGCTTGCGAACTGATTTCTAGGGACAGGGATTCCCCATTCAGGTCCTTAGCTCTGGCACACCAATCTCAGTGTTCTTAGCGGCTCTGTGCTTTGGCGTGGAAAGTCGTTAAAAGAAACTGATGTCACTGCGCTGAGGCAGCGTCTATGTACTACTTCCGATGTCCTCACGGCGACAGTGATACCTGCGGAGTCGACCAACACCACCTACAGACGTGCAAGAGTATTGCTCAAAGAAAAAATCTTCGGATCCAGTATGACGCCTGGGGGAGATTCTAAGGTAAGGAATTAGCAACTAGAATATGTCTCTACCAGATATTTTGTTACCGAAGGTAAGTAACTTGTACTTTATTCCTGTTTACCTGGGATGCTCCAGACTTCATTTCTGCCTGGGATGCTCAGCTGGATCCAGTCTCTCTATGATGTCTAGCTCATAAATCTTAGAACAGTTAATTCAAGTCCTAATAGAAGCCAAGAGATTTGGCACAGTTTGTAAAACAAATTGTGTGGAGCTTTTGAGGGCAACCTCAGAGGGTGATGTTGGATCACAGAAGTCAAACATGCTACTCTAACTGAAGCCAAACTAAGTTTCGATTAGGGTTTTACTTCACATAGAACATGTGCATCTGTAGGTGAAACATGATCAAGCAGCTAGCCAGCATTACCATATGAAACCTTGTCGTAGAGTTGAGTCATCTGCTTATTTCTTTATGAAGATGTTTGTTTGCTGAGCAAACAACCAGGGGTTTGATGGAGTTTGATGTAGAGATTGGAAAGAAAAAGGGAGTAGAGGTATATAACGTTTGGGATATACTACTGGTCAGTAAAAATGGCGGGTTATCTGAAGGTTATGTATCTAATAATTGGTGTCTGTAAAAAAATAAAAATAAAATTGATCTGAAATAGTCTATGATTGTGAGGAGATGCACGTGAGAGTATGGAGAGAAGAGGAGGACCTGTTGGTCTACAGTGACAAATGCTGCTGGATAGGTCAACGAGAAGCAGTTTGACAGTCTTATTGTTTGCAATGCTCAGGGTCTCATTCACTACCTGGAATGTAGGCATGTCACTGCTTCGATAGAGGCTGAAACTGGATTGGTACATCCGCCAGCAATATGTGGTGCCCTGTGTGGTTTTACAGCTGAATGACAATTGCTGTTTTCAGAATCTTTCCAGTGATTTTGAGGTACGTAATCAGGATGGACGTTATAAATTTATATCAAAGAAACATTTCTTGAATTTTCTACTTGTACAGAGGGGCCCACTTTTCCAGCCACCAGCCCATTTGGTACCTACAGGGTGGTAGTAAGTACAATCACTGCACTGGAGGCATCGAAAACTCATAGGCTTATTGCTATTCCCCTTGTAATTCCAATTTGGGCAGGAAGCAGAGATTCGGTCTTAATGAGGATTGCAAGTTGTATGATACAATTAGCATCTTTGGGATTTTCTGTCGACAAATGTTGCCAGTGAAAACCTGGCAGAATATGCCTGGGGATGTGCCTGGAGAGTGGGAAAGCCTGTGGAATTTAGTAAGCAAACTCCAGTTTGCACAGTTATGCCTTAGGTGAAATCTTGAAATTGTACATATTGAGTAATTACCAGGCAGTATTACTGCAGTAGTTCTTAAGCACAATTTTTAATAATGGTCTTAGAGTCTGATTCTGAAAAAGGTCAAAAGTGTCACAAATTTAGTTTTATTGGCCTATGCCTACATGTGTAGTAAATATCGAGCTGGGATGGAATTGAGAAAGAGAACTATGATTTCTGCAACAGTTGAGAATTCCCACGAGTAATTATGGCCATAACCCTTTACAGATACGAAAATGTGTTAGTTGTATGATTCCACAATGTAATCCAATGGTTCATGGACTCTACATATGTTTACTTTTACATGGGGAGAATATCTTTCTGTGCGGAGACAGCTTTGATCCTAATCTGCCATACATTTGTTGGCTTGTTACCTCCTTATTTCCATGCCATGCCATATATGCATTTACCCCTGTTTGGATTGGAAACTACCTCAAACATTTACAGGTATACATTTACAGAAGTGCCCACAAAAATGAATGTATGAGCAATTTTTTACTTTGCTTGCAAGTTTTCTTTGTGATCAAATCCCATTTATGAATGCATTGAAGATTCTGTGAAACAGGAGGTTGCTTTGCTTGTGCAATTATTTTAGCATCTCACTTGCGCTCCGGAGTTCAGATATCTTTGTAATGCATGCTCTGACATAGACACTGTTGCAAACAACTGCAGGAGTTATTTACTTCTTCCCTGAGGAGTGATTGGGAAGTGTACACAGTCAGCGCTTGACCTACAAAAATATCTACAAATGTATTTTTCACATAGCTACCAAATTTAGTTTCCATCCAAAGCCACCTTGGATGTAACGTTGTTGTGATACCTGTAATGGTTGGTGCAAGCGGGCCTCAATTTGTGGCATCCATCAGACCCACCACTTCTAATCAACATGTTAACATAAATCTATTTGATGAAGATGTCTACAATCAAAACATTAATATTAGCATTGTGGAATTGAGATTAGAAGGGGGACTTAATTTTACTGCCCCCATTTTGGATTTCTTGTCTGGAGTCCTTTTCCCCTCACATTGCATAGTGTCCAGTGGACATAGAACATTTTCATTGATGTCCAAATAAAGGCTTCTTTAATTTATATTTATGAAAGGAGTTAACATTACTGTTTGTCTATCTTTTTACAGAACTTCAAGAGACATTGAATTAGATCACAGAATTAAGCAACACATTCAAACGATGCAGGAAAAAAGAAAACAGCCGGCACTGAATGAAATGCGACAAGCAAAAGAAGACCTAAAAACTGTAAGTGTTTTGCTTTGTTGTCCATAAATTTTATGTATTGACCCCTGTCTGGCTCTAATACATGGGGGATTGGATGTAATGTTGAAGTCAAAGGAGGATGAACGTTTAATGTCAGTGAGGTGTAAGGATATCAGTCGGACAAGTAAAGGATCACAATGTCAACAAGGAGAAATGTTAGCCAAAATAATCTTGTTTAGTCTTTACACTGGCATTTCTTACTAGGGTGTTTGGAACCTACAGCAGCATTTACATTTTTTTGTGGGGGGGGCAGCTCCACACATGATAATGCCCCACCTCACATAACAGCAACCGAGTTGGCAGCCGTTGTCTCTGGGGAAAGTTAGTACTTCACAGGGGAAGGAGAGAAAGGTTGTCATCGGGCTGCTACAGGCAACAGTGGCAGCAACAGGAATGAAAATTACTCAGGATGAAGGGGCATTTCCATATAAGGAGTTACAGGAACATTTCCCAGTCATGTTCCCAAAGAACATCCAGGAGCCAGTGGGGTCGTGAAGCTGCCAAGTAAAGGAATCCAACAGAAATGTTAGAGCAATAGGTATATTTATTCGATTTGCAGGGGTGAAAAAATCAGCAATTGTTTTCCAAAATGTCGGAAAACAAAAATAAAAACAAAAATCTAGGACTAGCTTGCTATTGGGCAGAGGCTAAAAAGAAGACATAGCAGAAAGATCTTCTAGCATCTACTTTGGCAGGATCACTGCAAGCTAACGTGGGTTACTGGGTTTTCTTTTATAGGTTCTGGAGTCTGATTTGTGTATGCCGTGGCATATTATCTCAATCAGGTCACCATTTTGGCTTGGGAAACTGCAAGTTATGTTCAATAGGAAATACCATTTTGGATTGAGACACATAAAACACAGCTTTCCAATCCCTGGTATGCATGCTGACTCCCCCCGTCAGCATTCCATTGTGGGCTGTCAGCATGCATGCAGAAGGAGACCAAAGGATGCCATCCTCATCAATGTGGGACCACCACATAGACCAGACACCAATAGGGTTCCACCACAGAGTGGCAGAATTAAGAAAGTGGGTCTTTATATGCTGTGATCTAACATGCAAGCTGGAGTTAGATTGAAGAGCATACTGACAACCACTTGATAGTGCTCTGCTGCAACTAATCGCATAACCATACAACCCCCACCTTCTCCTGATGCTTTTGCCACCTCTTTACATGGAGAAACATTCTGATGGTCTCAGAAGTCCTGACGCAGTTGGTGCTGCGTCTCAGCTCCCAGAACTACCTCTTACCTTATGGCCGAGGGGGTAAGAGGAGATACACTGCTTGCCTCTGCACCTCTGTTTTGTCACTTGTTATCATGCACCTTTTGGCCAGCAGTCCACACCTAAGAGTGTTTCTCTCTGCAATGAAACAGTATGCCTTTCACTCTGGCCGGGGAGGCACCAAGGAGGCTGGAGAGGAGCTCTCCTAGGGAGTGTGGTTGGACTCCCAACATTCTCTGGCACTTCTTCCCTGCTATATGATAGTAGAGCATGATTCAGAAGCTAAAACTGAGGTTGAGACTGTGTTCTAATTGCCTGTTGCCCACAGTGTACCTCCATTTTATGTGTGGTGAGTTCTGGTGCAGTTGACATTGAAATGCCCCTAAAAGAAACTAAACAAGAGTTTGTAAAAAAATAGTGCAGAATTGTCTTCCAAATCAGTACTTAACGGAGATACCCACAATGATGATGGTAAACTTTCTGGCACTACTGACTCTATATTGCCCCAACGGGAAACCATGCAATGTCAATCAATCAATCATGGATTTGTAGAGTGCAACTAATCACCAATAGCGTCTCAAGGCGCTGTATGTGGGCGTGCCATGTCCGGGCTGCTAGGTAGGAGAAGGATCTTCCGCCTGCTGTACTTTTCCGGATCTTGGGGACGTCTACAAGGGTGAGCTGGGTGGAACGGAGACGTCTGTTGGGTCTGTAGAAGGTGAGGTGGTAATGAAAGAGTTGCAGCCTGTTAGAGAATACAGAATAAGGTGACAGGAACAGGAGGAGGTGGGGTTTCATGCTGAGAAATGCCTCAAAGGCGCATCTGGCTCTTCCTCCCTCATACCTCCACTTCTCCAAAAAACACAGGAGCTTCCTGAGGCTGCCACCAATGTCCTGTGGCGTTTTCACACCAATTAATGGACATTGGTTGAATCAGCCACCAAAGACGAGTTGGCAACCTACTCAGTGCAGGGATTTTTAGCTCGTCCTCCTTGCCACTGTCTGCTATTCTCGTATACCCATTTGAAGGGAGCCAATATCATGTGACACAGGGTGTCATCATGTGAGTTGGCAGGTCTGCTCGTCTTGCATTTAGCACCAGATCCAGGAATCCTACGTTTTGCTAATTATGTATTTCCATCATTGAATCGACCTTAAAAGATTTTGCAACTGGTCAGAATTTGCAATGCAGTTCGTGAATGAACGCGAATGTTCCCTTATCGGCGTTGTAAGAGCTGTTCATGTTAAAGTAGTCGCTTAACTTAAAATTGCACGTCAAAAAATGAGTTTGCATTACCTGGTGTAGCGTGTGATCTGATAAATGTGACACTCGCCTCTTTGTTCCCTTTCCTTTCTCTTCACTCTGAGGTTTTGTATGGAGAGTCTTTGTGAGTTTTCAATGCCTCAGCTATTTTAGAAGCTCTAATAAGCCGTTCGTCAATTTTTGCCTGTGTCTTTTTATTTTGGAAAGCAACATTACATTGAAAATGTCAAACTTGTTTTACCGTTCTCTAATCTCCCAATTAATGTTCACTTGGAGTACGTCTTCTCCACCCCTGGAGAAAGCCTTGCAGGCACACCAGAAGCCATGTCTGAGAATGTAAATTGTGCAGTTCTCTCTTTTGATGACACGCAAGTCTAGAGTGTGCCATGTGCTTTGTAGTAAAACGATTGGTTGTTGTTCAGTTTACCATCCTGCAATACACCTGCTGTTGACAATGCAGTCGCCAAGAAGAAAGCTTAATATTCTGTACTGCCACTTTTCTGCTGGCTCTAAGACAGTGGATATCCTGAGTCCACAAGTAAATTCATGCCTTGATTAGATCTAAAGCTGCAGGAACTAAAACTAGCATTGTCAAAACAAGCTGGTGCAATGGATGTTGATTTATGCTACAAAAAAAAAGTTAAAAAAGAAAACAATTTGTGTTGGCATCCATACATTGCTACCTTATACTTGCAATAAAATGTTCTAATAAAAAATATTCACTGCTGCTGTACTAATGGTGTTTTTACATAACACGCTTTTCAAATGTGGTATGAATTTCATTATTATTAGTACGAAAAAGACTATAATAAATAGCCACCTAACCAAGCACTCAAGTGGCAGGCAGCTCTATAGCACCAACTCTATAACACCAACGTTAAACGGAAACTAAACCACTACCTGGGTGTCTAATGTGCACATAAAATAAATACCCAATATTTAACCCCTTCGCTGCCAGGCCTTTTCCCCCTCCTGTGCAGAGCCTTTTTTTGGCTATTTGGGGCAGTTCGCGCTTAGGCCCTCATAACTTTTTGTTCACATAAGCTACCCACGCCAAATTTGCGTCCTTTTTTTCCAACATCCTAGGGATTCTAGAGGTACCCATACTTTGTGGGTTCCCCAGAAGGAGACCAAGAAATTAGCCAAAATACAGTGAAAATGTCATTTTTTTTCAAAACAATTGGAAAAAGGGGCTGCAGAAGAAGGTTTGTGGTTTTTTCCCTGAAAATGGCATCAACTAATGGTTTGCGGTGCTAAAATCACCAGCTTCCCAGCTTTCAGGAACAGGCAGACTTGAATCAGAAAACCCAATTTTTCAACACAATTTTGCCATTTTACTGGGACATACCCCATTTTTACGATTTTTTGTGCTTTCAGCCTCCTTCCAGTCAGTGACAGAAATGGGCATGAAACCAATGCTGGATCCCAGACACCGAAACATTTCTGAAAAGTAGACAAAAGTCTGAATTCAGCAAGGGGTAATTTGTGTGGATCCTACAAGGGTTTCCTACAGAAAATAACAACTGAAAAAAAAACATATTGAAATTGAGGTGAACAAATCTGCAATTTTTCTCTACGTTTTACTCTAACTTTTTCCTGCAATGTCAGATTTTTTAAAGCAATATACCGTTACGTCTGCTGGACTCTTCTGGTTGCGGGGATATATAGGGCTTGTAGGTTCATCAAGAACTCTAAGTACCCAGAGCCAATAAATGACCTGCACCCTGCCTTGGGTTTTCATTCTATACCGGGTATACAGCAATTCATTTGCTGAAATATAAAGAGTAAAAAATAGCTATCAAGAAAACCTTTGTATTTCCAAAATGGGCACAAGATAAGGTGTTGAGGAGCAGTGGTTATTTGCACATCTCTGAATTGCGGGGTGCCCATACTAGCATGTGAATTACTGGCATTTCTCAATTAGAGGTCTGCTTGACCCTCGCTCCCTTGTGTTTCTTCACAGGAGGTCGTCCCTGTCGCTGCTGTGACCTTTGCGCCCAATGAGGGGTTTGAACCCTCTGCTGGAAAGGGCGTCTATCATACGGCCTGTACCTCCTCCTGAAATCTTTCTTTCTTTCGAGGCCCACCGCCTTCAAGGTATCCACCTCTGTCTTCATGCGGGCCATCTCTTCGTCTGCATGGGCACCGAATAGAGAGTTCCCGGCAAATGGGAGATTCAGGATGCGCTGTTGTGCTTCCTGTTTCAAGCCAGTGAGCCTCAGCCAGGAAGATCTCCTCGCACAGATACCATGTGCGTACCCATGAGCAGCCAAATCCGCCCCATCCGCTGCCGCGCTGATAACCTGGTTGGATACCAGGCATCCTTCTTGTAGTATCTCCTGGAAATCTTGTCTGTCTTCTCTGGGCAATTTTTCTGTAAATCTACTGAGGGAATCCCACAGAGAAAAACTCAGAAAAACTGAGAGCTCAATGCTCCAGGATCCTCTCAGAAGAAGCCGGAAAAAAGAACTGACCTAACTGTGAACCAACTGTCACCTTTCCTTCACCCCTGAGGCATGGTGGGATACTGGAGGTGCTCAGGGTCTTAAAGGCACGGTGCCAAAGTTTTTATGGTTCTCCTGTGTTAACCTGCATGCAGCCTATTGGCTAAGAATGCTTCATTGTTTTTCAATGCAGTTTTTTCTCTTTTTCTCTAGAGTTTGCTGCTGCTTGCTTCCCTAAGCCTAGTTTGAGGGGCTTGGGTAGATATTTATTCTCTATTGTAGCTTTATAATATAAAAAAAAAAAAAAAAAAAAAACTTCATAGAAATAAAGCATTTTAGCCTGTTTTTAACATTATAGCCTGCATTGCTGTTTTTTACACATGTTAATATGTGTGTATTTTATATATGCTCCGGGGTCCCCGCACAAGGGCGGGAATATTCAATGTTATGACTTTGATGAGGATACCCCTGGAAGAGAACTAGGATTTACAGGTAAGTAACTTATCCTTTTCTGCCACAGGGACCTAGCATCTAAACTTACTTGCCAGGCCCAGGACTCCCCTTTCACTACATGTAAGTCACCCCTAAGGTACGCCCTAGCTAGCCTTATGGGCAGGGTGCCATGTATGTAGAAAGGCAGGACATGTGCCATATTGCATGGCCTGTTCTGGTAGTGACAAACAGCCTAACTTGGTGTCTCACTGCTGTGAGTGCTGCCTTCTCATAGGATTGCATTAGAAATGCCCTGCCTTATGTGTAAGGGGTATTGTCTGATTTATGAGGGGTAGCGTAGGTGTGTTTGGTATGGTTGTGATGGTAATAATAAATACTGCTTACTGGTGTGGGTGTATTTTTTATTACTATCACAGAAATTCCACTTCTAGAAAGTGCGCATTTATCTGTGCTTATGACTCTGGTGTTTTGCAGATTGACTCCAATCCACGTCTGGGCAGAGTGACAGTTGGGGCTTTGTGCATACTTTTCAAACAGCCTGTACACAGGGAGGGTGGAGGTGTCACAGAGGTGCATCTGCATACTGAATAGTCTTCCTGGGCTGAGAGAAGGGAGAGGCGGGGCACACCTGCATTTGTAAAGACTGTGCCGTGGCCTCACACAATAGGGTCGTTAACCCCCCACTGATGTTTGGAGCCTGTGCTGAAAGGAGAGAGGGGGCACTCCCAGAACCAGTTGTAACTGGCTGGAACCTCCTCTCCCTACCATTGTAAAACACTGTAAGAACTGACTATAAGTACAGGGGAATTTTCCCCACAATTTGGAGACTCTTGAAATCATCTTGGAACTGGACACCAAAGGCTGAAAGGACTCACCAGGAACCTCCATGGACTGCTGCTGCTGTGCTGACCTGTGACCTGCCTGGTCACTGTGAAGGACTTGCCACTTGCTGCCTTTCCCTTGTGCTGGCCTGTAGCTGGGCCCTCCACCTGAGGACCTTGTCTTAAGATTCTGCTCCCCAGGGGTAGGGTGCTGTGGCCCCTGACTCCTGCATCCATTTCTTCACAAGGGGTGCTTCTCCGTGGTTCGTTGCGGCTGCCATAGCGCTGATTGCAGCACGCTTATGGAGCCTTGGGAGCTCGTAGGCTCCTTGCTGCATTGTGCCCCTTTAAATAAGATCACTGCAGCAGCCCGGGAAGCTGGAAGAACACTCGCGCACCGCATCTGGTGCAGGCGAGTGTCTGCTCGGGCCCCAGGAGGGGTCTGATCTTCTTGTGGCTTGACGGCAGGGCCAGGGGAAGGCGCGGGGAGTGGCCCCTTCCCCCTGGCCTCTGCGTTAGGAGCAGGACGCTCCTTTTCTGCTGTTAGGTAAAAGGGGCATTATTGTGGGTCCCCCCTTGGAAGGGCCAGTGGAGGCCCGGGGGGCCTCCAGAGATCGCGGGTCCCGGGAGGGGCCTGTCATTAAACCGGAGGGGGTGTGTGGTGCCCCCCCTCCTGCCCTAAGTTGTTTTTGCTGGCCTTGGCCCCCCTCGTGAGTTCCGGTTGAGGCCCTGGGGGGCCCCCAGTAATCATGGTCCCCGGAGGGGCCTGTCTATAAAAGAAAGGAGGTGCATGTTGCCCTCCTCTGACCCGAGAGTATAAGGGAGGCCCCCGTTTTGCGCATAGGAGCACCGGGGGCCCCATTGTTCGCCTTCTAGGCACTGGAGGTGCCTTCATCCAACCAGGTACTGTTTAAAGGACCAATATAGTTGCAATCCAAAGTTCTTTCTACAGACTTTTGTTTGATTCCTATATTACCTACCTGCGTTTGATGTTTTTACATATGTGTCTGCAAATGTTCCTTTTATGGACATGCTTGCTAATATGTTTTTCTAACTTGCCATAGGTTTTCTAATGTTCCTACTATGGGCATTTTATGATATTCTTATGACAAGTGCTGTGATGTAATAACGTGTTTTCCTGACTACTGCTTATGTTGCAGAACACTGAGTAACCTGTGTGTTATGTGTGACTACTGCTAGGTTGCAGAGTAACTTATGTATAACGTTCTGACAACTGCTAAGGTAGCAGGATAGTACTGATATGTGATGTTTGGTCTGATAATTGCCTTGTGTACCATACAGTATATTTTCATATAATCTGGTGTTGTGTTTCCTGTGTGGTGGGGATATTGCGTCACATGTGTTGTGTGTGTTGTGCAAACGCTTTACACATTGCCTCCGGGTTAAGCCTGATTGCTCGTGCCAAGCTACCAAGGGGGTGAGCAGGGGTTATCTTGGACGTGTAACTCCCTTGCCCTGACTAGAGTGGGTAAGTTCTGCCTGGCTGAGGTGCATACCCTAGCCAACCAGAAACCCCATTTCTAACAGGCAATAACACTTGTTTTGCTATTCTATGTTCCCCCAAGTCTCCCGATAAAAATGATACCTCACTTGTGTGGGTAGGCCAAGCGCCCACGACAGGAAATGCCCCAAAACACAACGTGGACACATCCCATTTTTTGACAGAAAACAGAGGTGTTTTTTGCAAAGTGCCTGCCTGTAGATTTAGGCCCCTAGCTCAGCCGGCACCTGGGGAAACCTAGCAAACCAGCACATTTCTGAAAACTAGACACCTAGGGGAATCTAAGATGGGGTGACTTGTGAGGCTCTGACCAGGTTCTGTTACCCAGAATCCTTTGCAAACCTCAAAATTTGGCTAAAGAAACACATTTTCCTCCCATTTCGATGACAGAAAGTTCTGGAATCTGAGAGGAGCCACAAATGTCCTACCACCCAGCGTTCCCCCAAGTCTCCCGATAAAAATGGTACCTCACTTGTGTGGGTGGGCCTAGCGCCCACGAAAGGAAATGGCCCAAAACACAACGTGGACACATCACATTTTTTCACAGAAAACAGAGGTGTTTTTTGCAAAGTGCCTACCTGTGGAGATTAGCCTCTAGCTCAGCCGGCCCCAGGAGGGGCAGAAATGGCCTAAAATAAATGTCCCCCCCCCCACCCCGGGGAGCGACCCTTACCTACGGGATCGCTCCCCTAGCGTGACGGCACAAAAAAAAAGATCCTCAGTGCCTAGTGGTTTCTGCCTTCCTTTAGGCAGATTCACCTAAAATCGGCCGATTTGCCCCCAAGGGGGGCAGAAATGGTCTAAATACAATTTGCCCCTCCAGGAGAGCGACCCTTGCCTAAGGGGTCGCTCCCCATCTCTAAAAAAAAAAAAAAAAAAAAAAAAAACACAAAAAAAATTAGCCCTCGCGCCTGGAGGTTTCTGCCCCCCCCGGGGGCAGATCACCTAATAACAATAGGCAGATCTGCATCTGCCCCCAGGTAGGGCAGAAATGGCCTAAAATAAATTTGCTCCCCCCACCGAACCCCCCCCCCCATCCAACCCCCCCCTCAAGGGAGCGACCCTTGCCTACGGGGTCGCTCCCCTTGAGTGACAGCGCAAAAAAAAGATCACTGGTGCCTAGTGGTTTCTGCCCCCCTTGGCCATCTTCATATTACAGACAGTAGTGAGGCAACAGCACTCATCATACACGGAAGACAAGTAGCCTCTAGGTGGCAGAGGCTCATTTCACCAGACACATGGATGAGGACAGTGATCCATTACTACCTTCCTTTTGGCCTGTAACACTGAGGGGTAGTGGACTGTTGCATAGAATTTACACCCACTACAACAACAAACAGTCCATGATTTATCAGTGTACACAGCTATTTGTTGCCCCGGAAGAGCAAATCAAATGGTTGTGGACTGTACACAGTTATGTCCTAGGTGCCTAGGCCAATAGGCAGGGCACACCAATAAGCAACACATGACATGTCTACACAAACAATCTCTCATCTACTGTGTTATACATGGCTCATCCATAATAGTCAGGGGGACCTGTCAGACCCTCACATATTCACTTGGCAATGTGACAGTAAGGAATATGACCTGTACTCACCCCCTTGTGGCTGCTGTGCTGTCCCTCACATGCCCATCAAGGTCTGGGTAGGCCATCACCAGAATGTGGGCGATTAGTGGGGTCATGTTCCATTGACCTCTGCGATCTTCCCGGCCCAGCTTCTGAGGTCCTCCACATCTTCCGAAAGTGGATCCTTATCATCCAGGTGATGGCTCTCCATTGTACCTTCTTCTGATGGATGCAAAAGACAAACCAAGAGATTACAAGAGATTACAATCACATGTTTTGTCACAAATGGTTCAGCCACAACTTTTCAATTTGTTAACACTCCACAAGTGTGAAAACACACAAGCCAATAACTACAGGGACATGAATACAGAGATATGTATTTCCATCTGCAGACTAACCCACTACCCTGCTCACGGCCTACAGTGACTAAGCAAGCTTACTGACATCAGGTAGCCCCTCCTCCAGCAACCTGTACTGTGATGTGAGCCACAATGAAACACTACACACCTATGTGGCTTCTAAAGGGTACAGTCATTAGGCCAGAATGGGCCAACACATAAACACTCAGAGAGATTGACTCACTGCATACAGTCCCTACAGGCAACTGCCATAGTACAAACTTCTCCATTACACGTGAGTGACATCAAGGGGCTGGCATGGTGGGTACAGAAAGTGTTTTCCTTGTCCATATGTGGACTAACCTACGCAGACTCATGCCACTTCAGGGGGTGGATTATGTGGTATGTACCTGTACCACAGAACACTCTTTTGGACATATGTGTCCTTCCTATAGAGATGGTATCCAACATACAAAGGCCAGCGTTGTAGTTTCTGCTATGTGACCAAGCTATCTCCTAGGAATCAGTACACTGTCTGCACTATGAGACTGTCATTTGTACAATAAGCATGACAGGGCAAATATGACCTTTGTGAAGGTGACAACAGAGCTGTGGGAGTAAGGGACCTGGCATGAGTCAAAGACACACATTGGCAATGATGCAAAATGCACATATGGACTAGTTTAATGACTTATCTCTGTACCCATTCCTAATAAAGTCAAAGGACTTGAGGCAGTCAGGGCACATTTTTCCACTAGAGAATCATATTGGCAACATTCCAACATCTGCTGGTGTACAGATAGTGGGCACAGTGCCACAGTTGCATAGCCATAATGACTCTCCCACAGCCTGGACTAGGTCCCATACTGGGAGATACATTTGACAGGCCCTGGTCTCTGCAAGCTTTTTTTTCCACAGATAAACATGTATTAAGAACCTGAGCTGCATTCTTCCTAAAGGTAGTGACCCCCACCCCCTTTTAAGTCAAACAAGCCATTATTCTTCTGACTTCTTTGCTCCTCCTCGTCCCTCGAAAGAGTCGAATAGGATCCATCATTTAGATTCCAAGAGAGCAATGAGCTTTTATATTGATTGCACAAAGGAACGTTGAGTGGGTGATCAGCTCTGTTTTTGGGCTCACGGTGCCAAAGAAGGGCAAGGCTGTGCATTTTGCAGTGGATAGTACTCTGCATTCAGATCTGCTACACATTGGCTAAAAAGCAGCCTCCAGAAGGCCCGAGGACTCATTCCACCAGAACTAAGGCTGCTACCACTGGATTGGCATGCTAATTGCCCGTCATGAATATCTGTTCTATGGGGGCATCAGTGCACACATTCTCCAAGCACTATTGCCCTGATAGTCATGTCCATCCCGCATTTTGCCTGTTTGGTCCTGCAGGACTTTTTGGTCCGACCTACTTTGGAGGTACTGCTTTGGTGTCTCTTCACAAGGTAAAGAATTTGTGGTTAGAAGTATGCATCAGAAGAACAAGTTACTTATCTTTGGTAACTCCTGCTTTGGTGGATATGATCTATAACCACAGATTTCTTCCCACCCTCCTGTCTTCCCATCCTGTGGAATGGTCTACTTTTACATTTAAAAAGGTCACCACTTAGGAAGCTGTGCCCTGGTTCTTCAAATCTGCTTATGCGCTCTGCGTTTCAGGGCTAGCACAGGTTTCTAAAAGAAACTGACGTTATTACACATGGGTGAAGCTTGCATGCGGCTCCGTTCATCACTTTCGAAGTGGAATGAAGTCAGCCAAGAGTTGCATGGCGCCACCTAAAGTTGTTCAGGATCATTGCTGTTTTAGTTTCCAGATACAGTCTGGCACCAGGGGATATTCATCAGGTGATTAATCTGCAGTTTAGAGTATCCAACAAAAAGAGCGTTCCCGGAGGTAATTATCTTGTTCTTTTGGAAAAACAGTTGTTTGCCAGACCTAAAGAAAGCTCCAGCCATTAGGATGTTGCTTCAGTAAGCAATTCTTATGTATATTTTCTGCTCACAACTGACAGATATCTCTACCTCTGGTATATTATCAACCCTTTTGGTATAAAATGCATCTGAGTGTAGCGATATTATAATAGAGGCAAAAATTGCAGGACCTCTGGAAACAGAAAGAAATTAAGGGTATTAAACACAACTATGTTCTAGTTTCTTTTACGAATTAATATCGGTACTCAACATTCCCCCTAACTTTAAAATATAAAAATCAAAACATTCAAAATTACTGCTTCTCCGGGCACTCGGGCATTTTCCTTTTCGGTCCCATTAAAACGTGCCAGTTATCAGCTGCACTGCAGCAAGATATTATAATTAACCAGCTAAACCCAAACATGGGCATCAGTAATCCTAACTAGGATAGCTGTAGATTGCATGTTCTTTACCTAACTAGCCTCCGGAAGATGGAATGACAGACTCTCACACATCAGAATCTGTCAAATGAATTTCGGAAGGATGCTTCACTTCCATTTTCACTGTTACTTGTGGCTGTTAGAATATAATGTGCCTGCTTTAATTTCTACACGGCTTGAATGAGGTTTGCGTTCATTGTCTTGGATTATTTTAATATTAAGTCGTTTCTTCAGCTCTCTTTTCCGCAAAATGCTCCACTTCCGGTCTGACAATAGATCTGGGAATAATCCTAGATGGAGTGATGAGTCCCCCCTAAAATGACGCCTGGATGCAAAAGGAATGCACTTCAGACTACCTTTTTCAGATTTCTTGACATTGATGGGCCCTCAAGTTAGCGGTCAACGTTTCTGATTTGTAACGGAGCAAGGTCATGTTCATGGGCCTCCGCCAAAACTCGGTAAAAGAGGCATGTTTAATTAATGCATAAAATAAATCAACATGACTGCTGTCTTGGTTTTTACAAAAAAAGGTGTGTGGGAGATCAGTTTGCGGATAGCCAGGACCGAATGCATTTCTAGATGGCTATTAATAGGTTGTTTCATGATTATAACCTCAAGCAGTTGTATTCATACCCTAGAGCACATAGTGGAATATTTGAGGAAAATGGATCGCTTCAGTTCGATAACAGAGCAGACACCTGAATTGGACTCTACACTGCACAAATTGAACTGACAGCCTTCAATGAAGGAAAGACTGGGGTAAAACAATAGGTGTACTTGAGTATCTTTAAAAAAAAGCTTACTGGGGTGTGCATCGAAGCATTTTGCAAAGGATGCCTAAAGAATCAATGAGAGGTCCTAATCGTGCTAGTGTTAAGGCCTGATAAAGAATCCACAGACTGCAATCCTATAGGCCCTTATCAATGCTCAACATTGATACAAAAAATCTTAGGTGTATGCCCACGTTTCCTTAAGGAGCTTTCTCAGTTGATTCACCCTGTTCAATAGGGGTCCATTAATGACAGAAGCGTCATATTGAATCTGTCGAGTGTCCTATATCTAATACGTTTTGAGACCGTTCAGAGAATAATTGTCCTCTGCAGCCTCGGATGGAGAGGAGGCATTTAACACTGGTGGCTGGAAACATCTGGAAGTATTGAGAAGGCTTTGACATCGGACTTCTTGGATGACTAGAGTTGTTCTTTGGGACACTCGCAGCAAGAGTTAGATGGGCAAAGTGATTCCAGATGGTTGGGTAGTTGTGAGAAATTCTGGGCATTTGGTGCCTGTTATCTCCCCCATACATGTTCTTCCTGGGGTGCTCTAAGCTGTCTTGCTGCCTAAGGTTGGAATATAGCACTGAAGTTAGATGTTCCATATATTGTCCATAAATGCATACATCACATTAATATATTTAAAGAGTCATGGACTCAGCGGCACACGGTAAATATTCTGATTTGATTTGGTGCAGTATGCACGTCTCAGGTTAACTGCACCACATCTTCTTTCTTTACTAAGTTGAAAAGCATAGATCCGACTTGCGCCTGTCTCTCACACCTCCTCCTCCAGCCCAATGGTATATGCTGTGCAAGATGAGAGCACTTCTGTGGTCACTCAAGCATTACACCTAAACGCTTCCTAAATAGGATCTCAACAAATGCACCACATTACCGATTATGTACTCCCCCAGTGTGTACTGTGCTGTCCATTCGAAAACATTCTTTGACGCATCACAGTTTTATATAAGTGTTATATAAATACTGAAACACAAAATAAAACAGATCTTGGGTTGAACTGGCAGTCAAACAATTTAAAATATCTCAATATTCGTACCAGTGGGTGACCTGAATGTTGTATTTCACTCTGTAAAAAATCATCCATTTTAGGTTTAGTCTATGGCACACATGGGCTGTCAGCGAAAGCTGTTGTTCAAGGAAAAAAGCTTAAAAACCGGCATTACCATTACTTACTATTGGTTGGCTCCCACATCACTCTTGTTTCTTTGCTTCTTGATGGTCACACCTACAGCTTCCTGCACACTGCTCACCTCCTCCTGGATTCTTCTGTACCTGCTGTGAAACATGAGCCTAGCACAGCTTCCTTTCCTTTCGGTCGTGCACTTCGTATGAGTGGATGGCACTGCACGGTCTCCCCACCCCTCCTCCCTTCTCCCTCCCACCTCCACTGCAGCACACTCATGTTTCTGCCCTGCCATCCTCACGCTGCTTGTTCCCCCTGACCTTCTCCCTCTGTCCACCTTTTGTTTAACCCCCATGCTCTTCTCCTGCTGTCCACTGCTAGCTTCCCCACACTCCTCCTGCTGTTGTGTTTCCACTCACTTGCCCTCCTCCTGCTGTCTGTGGTTTTACCACCCTCCTCCCTCGTGTTTGGTGCCAACGCCATGCTCCCCCTCCATGTGCAACATGTCTTAAAAACATTGACAAAACCAATAGATCTTGCATAGGCAAAACCTGTTGGCTTTGCCAATGCTTGTTTCATAAGCACCTGAATATTTATTCATTTAGAAATGCTTTCTTCCTAAATGTTCCACCTTAAGTATTCATTAGTTCCTGATTTTCTCTTTCTTCTTGTATCTGTAAAACTTGTCAGTAGCTGCCCTTCTTATTGTGGCCTGCTTACTCAATATGCTGTTCGCACTTTGGCCCATATTTATGGGCGTTTGGCGCAGGACAGCGCAGCAAGTCACCTTGCTGCGCTGCCCTGCATCAAAAGGAAAGGGCAGGAATGCGCCATATCTATAGCATATGGCCCATTCCTGTCCTCCCCCCCTGCACTGGCACACAATGGGTGGCCTAGCACCCACAGAGGCAGGTGTGTGTATTGCATGAAGGATTGTTTTTTTGCCAGAAGGGGTACCTTCCTGCACAAAAACAATCCTGGGAGCATTTTCTTCTTTTTATGCGTGCTGCAGAATGTACTTCAATCTAGTAAGGAAGTACGGAATGGCCGAAACATGCCCCGAATTATAACAACATGTTTCTGTGCTTGTTTAATTTGTGGGTAAAATATTGATTATTTTCCATGTCTCTTTTCTAATTCTTTACATACTTTTTTTGGGTTTTTGATAGGCCGAAAGGTTGCAAAATGAACTGCTACAGTTGAAAGAAGAAGCTCCGCTGGAATACCGGTTCACTGCATTCACTGGAGAAATATCACCTACTACTACACCAAGAGGGCAACCGCAGAACATCTTCTCAACAACACAGTTCTTTTGAGAAAGAATTGTCCAAAAGTTTCACATTTCATGCGTGTCTAACTTGGTTTTTAAAACTACCTTCTTAAATAAAAAAATTTAAATACAATTATTAACTATTTCAGGGTTTTCCACTGACCAGAACACTGCTAAGGACCCATTTTCATTTCACTGAGGTGATTTTAGAATTTTCAACAGGGCCCTTATCACTTTCTTACAATATTTTTCTACTTGAGATGATATCTATGCTGAGATGACACTTCGGGGGGCAACCTACATTTTCTGTATTATGAGAAGTCAAATGTTTATCTGGCTCCCTATCTTTAGAAAAGGTATTTCGTTACCGAATTATGTCAGTATTATGTTTCTCAGTTATTCAGAAAAGTTGCTGATTTTTCATGAAACACTTCATCTTTCCTTAAATCAGCTTTTAATAAACAAACTTAGTAAAATGTTACGTGTTCATATTTTTAATAAATGATTTTGTTGTGTACTATTCCAGAACACTTTATCCTATGGTTCTATTGGCGCCATAGAAAACCATATACAATAATGCAAAGTTTAGACATAAATATAAAGCAACGGAAAAGCAAGCTTTTTGATAATCAAGCACCATAGAGATGCCATGAACGTCTCTTCTCACTGCAGGGGGAAAAG
Organism: Pleurodeles waltl; assembly: GCF_031143425.1. NCBI lineage: Eukaryota > Metazoa > Chordata > Amphibia > Caudata > Salamandridae > Pleurodeles > Pleurodeles waltl. Next base: position 938,115,524 of record NC_090445.1, read on the forward strand.
GGTCACGTGCATAGGGCGTGAATCCAAATTCAAGCAACAAACTTACCTTACAATCTATATGAGAAGTGCTCAACAAACGTTTTTTTTAGTACTACTTTGTGTAGAGACAAATGTAAGAAAAGCAGCATTTAACCTGGTTCTGGTTACGAAATTATAGGGCCCTCAATGTCAATTGCTTTGTTCACAACAAAAATGGCTTTGGGGAGTATATCAGATCAAGAGGTCCATAGATTCACGATCTTATAATTATTCCAGGCTGTCAAACTGGCACTCATAAACACATTTGTGATTGAAAATGTTAAATTTTTAGTTAAAGGTTTGCCTGCTTTTTGTGTCTTTTAATAATAGTTTTGGAAAAAAACATTAGGACAGTATTGTCTGTCAGCAGAGCGATTTTCAAGAGAAGCGTTTTTAATGCCTCCTGTCTCTGGTATTGACTGTTGCTCGTGTGTGATGGTAAGATCTCATTTGATGATACACATTCCAGATGCCATATTAGCCTTCCTCACTAAACAAGCCTTCTAGGTCTGAAACAAAATATAAGATGGATCCTCTTCATCCCACAAACACCTTCTCAATCCCAGAAACTTGCTGCCTCAGGTATGGTCTCACCACTTACAGCAAAATTGCTGCTTTGCATGTCACCATGGTCTTTTTCTCTGCAAAGCCTTCCATGTGTGTTTTTCAGCACTCTTATCTCGGCTACACCACTGTCCACTTTTGTGCCATGGGATTGCTGAAAATAAAACACAATATGTCAGGAAGTTTAAAGTCTAAATAGCGTTTAATGCGAAATACCAGGCAGGAAAGCAGAAGTTCAAAGAATATCGTTATTTCAACTAACCATTGCTCTCTCTAGGAAGCAGCCAGTTGGAGCTAAGAATTAAAATTAATGTAAATTCAACCTAGCACACATAGAGTTTATCTTATTACAAGTCAATCAAGCAAGGTCACGGGACTAAAACTGGTTACTCTCACTGAAAACTGTTGTGCAGGTGTCACGGTACTCTCCTCAAGGAAGTTCAGAACAGCTCTGAGGGGAAGATATCATTCTTGTAGACAATACTTGCCCGATTTTTCTCACAAAATCCTCCTTCCCTTCCCAGTTTTGAAACCGAGGTTATGCTACTGAAAAATGTGCAAAGTACAACACTGAACAGTTTGGCTTCTGATCAGCAAAGGCCGTAAAAGTTTTATAAGCATTTTAATGTAACTGAAAGCTTCAAGCTAATAAAAGGCAACGTTCATATTTATTAAATATACAGATATAATTACACATTTGGTTCTTCATATGGCACTTTATAGGAATATTTGAACATAATACAAAGATTTTAGGTATTTTCTCAGCATGCATCACAGCCATAAGACCAGTCAGTGTGAAGAGAAGACTTTGGGGGTCATTATGAGTTTGGCAGACAGAAAAGGCTGTCTGCCAAACTCCAGCGTTGCCACCAGTGCGGCCACCTTCCAGTGGACCCATTAAGAAATCTCCGCTGGATCACCGAGTGGAAATGCTGTTTCCGCCCGCTGGCCCAGCGGGGAACAGCCTACAACATTGACACTCGCTCATAATTGAGCCGGCGGCAATGCTGCAGTGCATCGGGCCACGCTTTTCACTGTCTGCAGACAGTGAACAGCGCAATGGCGCTGGACATGGAGGCTTCCATACTGCCCACTGCTTTGCAGTCCTGCCCTGGAGGATGAGGACCCCCAGCACCACCAGTCCCTCCTGTGGAGGTAAACTGGCAGTGCTGGTGGTCTGACCGTGGTGCAACCGCCATGGTCATAATGTGGCAGTCAGCCCGCCGCCAAAGCGGTCGGATCACCGCTTTGGCAGCGGTCATACAGCCACCGTGACCCTGGCAGTCTCAAAACCGGCAGGTTCGTAATGATCCTCTTTGTGTTGTTGGCTGGGAAATTTTAAGTACTGAACTGGCTGGTGGCAAGGGAAGACCAGTAAGGGGCACTATAATCAACACAGGGAATCTTAGGATGCCATCCTTCATCTGCCCTTCTACTCTGGCTCGTTTTCCATGTACTTCCTTTTTGACAAAAATGAAGACACCTCTCCAGTTCCTCTGGGAGATCTATTGGATATAACTAGGTTGAATTTGAAGGCACCCTTCAAGTTATCCAGTTTCCATTAAAATAGTCATCCCCTACTCCGCTCTGCCCAATACTTTGTTGTTTATGCATGTGATGAATATGGGGGCTAAGAAATTTGATATTTCGTTGTCCCACACCAAGTCACTTTTTTGTATTGGAAATGTTGATACTCCTTCAGTAGCTAATGGCTTGATCCCTACTATCCAAGGCCTACTAGATCAACTTATATCAGTCTTTCTGGCCCAGGCTGTGACTTAGTGTTGACAATGAAAGAAAATACAAGGCCTCACACTCTGATCCTGCACTTCCCATAGGCTGTGTTCTGCTGATTACCTGTGGTTTTAGTACTGCTGAAGAGATATCCACCAATTCAAGCTACAGATTCTATTCCTCATGTTCGGCAGTAACCATATTGATATTCACGATAGTGTGTCTAGATGGTGTGAACACATGTTGTATCAGCAAGACCAAACATTTCATCTTTTCATCTATGTGACTCAATACCATTTTAGAGTAGATCATAGTATCAGTATTAGTAAGTGATACAGCATGATATATCCCGATACAGCATGATATATTCCACATAGATTATGATCCCTGGCTCTCTTTGGGAACGTTGCTATATTAGTTTTTTTCTGCAGGATGGAGACATTGCAACCTTATTATCAAATATAGTCACCAATGTCAAGAAAAGTGGAGTAGTGCCGATAAATGTATGTAAAACTCATAGGAAATTGAATCTGCACTAGTACCTTACCATCCTTTCAAAGAAGTACTTCAATCGCACTAATTAGTTCCTATAATTTAAAGGGCGTGTTGAGTGTGGCGGATTTCTAAGACCCGGATGCTCTCTTCTCCTCTGGAGTTAGTATCTTCCTGTAAAATTCCGAGGAACAGTCCTCAAAAAGTTCTATTATGGCCTTAAATTCCTGCACTTTGATGCTTTAAGTCATTAATTTTACTGGAGCTGTTACCTTTATTTATTGGTCCTTCAGCTTGGGAGCTAATATCTTTCCCGTTGTTTCGCTGTGGTAAATAAGCCCTGGTGGCTTTATTTCTAATTCAATTCGAAAGAAAATATTTTGTAGCAAGTAGCTGCTTATAGTAGGCCGCAACCTCTTTGTCCATTAACCTGCAGTCAAAGTTCAAGCTGTAGTCCTAGAAGTAAATGGCCGAGTTTGACATTTTTGTGTGTACTACATTATCTCGATGAACAGTAAACCCTAGTGTGGCTCCAAAAAATAGTGGTTTTATTGTATCCGCGAAATGTAATTAGAAAAAATTGAAATCGTTAAAAAAAATATTGGATTACATTATGTATTTTATTTTTTAAATCAAGATTTAATAACAAAGAGTGGTCAAAGATTTCTCCTTTTAATAATATATCCACTTCTAACGGCAAATAAAGCAAATTAATACAGACCAGACTATGCTCTGAAATAATTTTAGGATGTAATTGCACATCTGCCAGCTGGAGCAGCCTTCAGGAGCACAAAATAACTTCAATAGGGGAATACTGCCTATGCGGGCTAGATTAATAGTGGTCTCTCGTATCAGCCCACTGGAGGGCAGGTCCACTGTATTTGAAATCCCATGATGTAGTACAGAGCATCTTGAACTTGTGGGATTTCATTTCTGAGACCAAGAAAGCAGAATCATGTCTCGTCTCCTTTCCCAATTTACTTCACTGCCCTGTGTTTCAAGTCTGGGAGCCATAACAGGGGCAATGGTCAGCAACTACTGAGCACCGACAATGTTTGCTTAGCGAAATACAGAGAAGAGCGAGGGGCGGATTTAAAAAAAATTGGTGCTGCATCCATTGCAGCGCCACTTTTCTTGCGCCCCTTAGCACCCCCCGTCGAACTCCACCATGTGTGTGCCGTATTTAAGATATGGCACACCATGGCGGTAGTGAGGGAACTAGTGTCAACATTTTTTATGCTAGTTTGGCGCTTTGCAGGATTAGCGTCACAAATTGTGAGCACATTGAGGCCCATTATAAATAATGGTGTACCTCCTTTTAACGCCTGCTCTGCGCGGGTGTTAAAAATGCAGCAAAAAATTGTGCAAATCAAGAAATCTTTTAGATTTATTTGTGCCATTTTTTCGTACCCCCGTAAGGGTGGAACGGCCCCTTGCATACATTAAGCCTGGAGCAGGCATAATGTGGAGAAAGGGGTTACAAAGTGGCGCAGTGCATGCATTGCGCCACTTTGTAAATCTGGCGTGGCGACTTTGGCCTTGTTGGGCCACATTAGCTCAAAAAATAATTATGCTAATGTGGAGCAAGGAGGCGCTAGGTCCTCTTAAATCTGGGCCTTACTCTTTCCCCAACACATAGCTGCCTCTGCCTCCTCAGCCAGCTGCCATCTTTATTATTTGGATGATTCATTGCACAACTCATAGTATCATTCTCTTTTCTCCCTTTGAAATGGTAAAAAACCTTCACCAGGGGTGGTTGAAGTGGGTAAACAACAAAAAGAGGATACCACAAATGCATGATATTTTGAGGTAGAAGGTTGTCTCGGAAATAGCAAAAAGGAAGACTTTGTATTATAGGTGAAGGTCCATTGGGAATGCTGATGTTCAAGTTGGAGATTGGGCCAAGATTCTAAAACCTGGCGGACATAAGGTTATGAATAAATTTACTAAACATCATAGAATTACAGACATTTCAAGTAAAGTTATGCAAGTAGAAGTGAATGATTAGCAGAAGAGTCATCTGCTCTGTTTTGAAGGCCTTGAAGCAAGTTTGTGGTAGAAGACAGTCCTAAAAGTATCACTGCCTGTGACTGAATTTGCAAAGTGCTCAATTGTGATGTGTGAAGGACAGAGGCGTTATTTGCCCCTTTCTCTTCCATACCCCCAACTAGAGAATGAGCCCCAAATTAGATATGTCCGGCTGTCACTGCCTTCTCTTGTTGCACATACCTTCTTCTTCCTGTATGGTTTCTCCAAAACAAATTGTGCACTGCCATGCTGCACTGTGGTCTTCTGTAACCCCCCCTCCCTTTTTCATACAGTATTGGGTCCTGTGGCATTGTTGTGCAAGTAAGAGCTTCCTTCAAAATGGCAGCACATCCCAGAGTGTGAGAGGCTTTGTCAAAGCTAAAATGGACTACATTGATTCGACAAGTCTGAATGACAAAATTCAGGCATTAACTTCTGTTGAGAGAATAGATAATAGCTCTTTATACTACACTAATTTTCAATGGTTACCTTCATGCAGTACTTTCCCGTCTTGGAAAATCCCTCAGCTTTATGCCCCCCCCCCTCCCCAAGGGCAGAACACATGTTGACTGACCTACCAAGGTAAAAAAAAAATCAGTAAACCATGTCCTCAGAGAAGAAAAAGAATAATGTCTATTTGAATGTACAAGGAAGAACATTAAAATCCCTCTTAATACCGTGTATCATGCTTGTAAATTCACAACAAAAGCAACAATGTATGTGATGATCACCTTCAACAGGTACCTAACCCCTCACTTCTGATGGATACAACTACCTGTGGATTCCTCACCTTATGAAGTCTCCTAATGTGCCAGCATTCAACGGAAACTTTCTTCCCAGCTCTTCACGTCGACGAGGACGTCACAATTTCCCAGCTCCACACGTGACTCTGTCTGACCTCATCATGGCAATAAGAAGTCCTCGCCGGGATGGTGACCTCCGTTCCCTTTTTTCTGCGCCTTCAACGCTAAAGTTTTTTTCCTGGCTCTCGAACAGCTACTGTTTCGAAGGTGTCTTGTTGTATTTGTTACAATGTCGCCGCCAAAGAAATTAGGTTTTAAGCCTTGTCGTGAGTGCGGTGGTCGTATGTCAGTCACGGACCCTCGTGAAGACTGCTTGTGGTGTCTAAGTTCGGACCACAAAGTGAAAGGGTTTGTATCTTGCCAGAGGATGAACCCGAAGGCCTTAAAAGAAAGAGAGGCTAAGCTCTTTTTAGCAAAAGCTAAGAGAGGACACAAGGGTCATCGGAGATCTAAGGCAAAGGACTCTTCCTCTCATGAGTCATCAAGATCTCATAAGAAGCAGCGCCGGCATGATTCTCAACACCGTTCTTCCAGAGATCGGTCTCGGTCCCCTTCGACACGACATTGTACTGTGTGGGAGGATTAGTCCTAATGTTACTCCCCAGCCTCAGAGTCCTTGGGCTTCTCCGGCTCCATCACTGATTGAGGTCGTCGAGTCCCCGGCAAGTCCTCCGACTCACTTTTCACCTGTGTTGGTTCAGGAGCCGGTGGCGCAAGATTCGGATCCAACCCAAGCGCCTCAAGATGACCAGAGGTTCCCTGCCATCCCGACTCCAGAAGCGGATCCGGCAGCTTTCCTAAATGCTTTGTTTAGCATTTTTAACAAAGCTATGGCCCCTGCTGGTGCACCGGCTGGTCCCGCGGATCCATGAGCGTTCTCCTTGGATTCGCCGGCACCGTATAAGTCGGCTACATTTGTGCCCTTCTATCCGACTGAGAGTGCTGGTCCGGCACTGATGATGTCATCGCCTCAGATGATGCTGATAGAGTCAATACCGGCGCCGGATGGGTCCCGGTCGGGACGCAGTGTATCTCCACCATCTCCTCCACCACAGCCACCTGCTTTGAAGCCAGCATCGTCAACGTCGGCGAACTCGCTGTCGACGCTGAGATTGGAGGCCAGATTGAGATTGAGGAAGAGAGCATTGAGGCACTTGGAGGAGCAGGGATACCAGCAACAGTTGTTAGAGGAAGGAGAGATTTCTGAGCCTATGGGGGAGTTTCAGGTTCTGGACTCTGCAAGTGGACTGGATACCTCCCCTGAGTGGGATCTTTTATCCCCCGGTGAACTTACAGAGGAGGCAGCATCCTATCACACTGTCATAAGGAAGGCTGCTGAATTTTCAGAACTTCAGTTACCAGCTTCGGAAGTAAAGACAAAGATCTTGACGGAGGTGTTGCATCCTTCCTCTGCTTCTGCGGAACCCCTACTCCCTTTCAATGATGCTCTTACTGAGCCTATTTTAGACATTTGGAGAAAGCCTGTTACGTCTCCAGCGGTTTCCAGGACAGTGGCAAGGAGGTACAGGGTTGCTCCTGGGGATCCTCGATTTTTATTCCAACATCCGACTCCTAAGAGCTTGGTGGTCCTAGCTTCTTGTTCTGCTCAATCTGCGCCTGGCTCATTTCCTGCTAATAAATTGGACAGGGAGTCCAAGAGGATGGAGGAAGCAGCCAAGAAATGTTTCTCCTCATGTAGTATGGCCCTGAAATCGGTCAATGCTGCCTGTGTGCTGGGGAGGTATGTTCATGCCCTGATGGACACGGCAAGAGCTATGGTGCCGAACTTGCCTCAGGATAAGCATGGGCAGTTTGATGAGCTCCTTTTGGACACTCAAGTGGCGGCCAAACAGATTATCCAGTCTGGTCTGGATACAGCGGACTCAGTAGCCAGGGCAATGGGCACTGCGGTGGCGACCAGGAGGCAAGCGTGGCTTAGGTCTTCTGGATTTTCAATGGACGTTCAAACAACTTTGTTGGACCTTCCGTTTGATGGCAAAAAGTTGTTTGGGTGCAAGGCGGACTCTGCTTTAGAACGTTTCAAAGACAGCAGGGCTTCTGTAAGATCCTTGGGACTACAGGCATCTGCATCTGCACCCTTAGGTCCTTTCTGAAGTTTAGGGGTTTTGGCTGTGGATCCTTCTATCATGGAAGGCCACAGTGCAGAACTCAACAGCCTGCCAACCCTCTCTATAGATCTCTTAGAGGGCGGGGGAGGGTTAGGACACGAGGAGACACCCAGCAGCACCCTGCCTCATCCTTTTCCTCTGGGGGAACCCAACAAGGAAAGCAGCCCTAGTTTTCTATCCATCTTAGGTCATGCTTCTCCCGTAGGGGGCAGGATATTTAATTTTCTCCACAAGTGGGAATTAGTCACATCGGACTCCTGGGTACTAGATATTGTGGGGAAAGGTTATGCCCTTCTTTTTCAGGCGTTTCCCCCTCCCATCCCTCCCTGTCATTCATTTTGTTCAGAAGATCATGTCCTGTTGCTTCAGTAGGAGGTGCAGGTCCTTTTGTCAAAAGGTGCAGTGGAGTTGGTTCCAGAGCAGGAAAGGGGTCAGGGATGCTATTCGAGATATTTCCTGATTCCCAAGAAGGATGGTCGATTGAGGCCTATCCGTGACCCTAAGATTTTGAATTGGTTCCTCAAACAGGAGAAATTCAAAATGCTGGCTCTAGCACAGGTGCTTCTGAAGTTGGACAAGGAAGATTGGATGGTGTCTGTCGACTTGCCGTTGCTTATTTTCATATCCCCATTTTGAAGTCGCACAGGAAGTATCTCCGGTTCGTGGTAGGGTCGCAACACTACCAGTTTGCGGTCCTTCCTTTTGATCTTACTTCCGCACCTCGGGTCTTCACGAAGGTGATGTTGGTGGTTGCAGCAGACCTCAGAAGGAAGAGAATATCTGTATTCCCTTACCTGGACGATTGGCTGATAAAAGCCAAGTCCCCAGAGCTTGTGCTGCATCACTTGCAAGTGACAACAAGACTGTTGTTCAAACTGGGCTTTTCGTTGAACATGCCCAGGTCTCACCTGGAGCCCTCTCGGCACCTCCTGTTCATAGGGGCAGTATTGGATACCACATGGAATCGGGCCTATCCCCCGCCTCAGCGGATTCAGGACATTCAGGCGTTGATTCCAATGTTTCAAAAGGGAGCGTTTGTTCCAGTCCTCAAGGTCCTACGACTGCTCGGTCTATTCGCTTCTTGCATTCTGTTGGTCACTCATGCACATTGGCACAGGAGGGCTCTCCAATGGTGCCTTCGCAAGCAGTGGTTTCAACACAAAGGGGATCTCGAAGAGTCGATAACTATCTCCAGAGACGCTGCAACGGATCTACGATGGTGTGCTGTGGACGGCAACCTTTCCCAAGGAAAGCCATTTTGTCTACCACTTCCAGTGGCCACAGTCATAACGGATGCTTCCACTCTAGGGTGGGGAGCTCATCTGGGGGACCTGGAGGTCAAAGGTCATTGGTCTCCAGTGGAACAGATGTTTCACATCAATCAGTTAGAATTGCGGGCGATACGTCTGGCTCTCAAGGCCTTCCTCTCGTCCCTTTGCGGTCAGTCAGTTCAGGTCTTAAAAGACAACACTACTGCGATGTGTTACGTCAACAAGCTGGGAGGAGTAGGGTCATATCTTCTCTGCAGAGAGGCTCTGCGGCTTTGGTCCTGGGCTCAGGACCATCAGATTTGCATAGTAGCAAACCATCTGGCCCTGGGTTCTCAACGTACGTGCGGACAGTCTCAGTTGGCATTTCTCTGCCAATCACGAGTGGCGTCTCCATCCAGACCTTGTTCTTCACATCTTCCGGATGTGGGGTTTTTCACAGATAGACCTGGTTGCCACTCAGGAGAACGCGCACTGCCCATCGTTCTGCAGCCTCCAGTATCCGGTGCAAGGAGCATTGGGGGACGCATTTCAGATGTTTTGGTGCAACCAGTTACTTTATGCGTTCCCCCCCATACCCTTGATTCCACTGGTTCTGAGGAAGATTCGCCAAGATTGGGCTCAAGTCATTTTAATGGCTCTGGAGTGGCCAACAAGGGGGTGGTACTCAGATCTTCTCCAACTCTTACTGTGCCCTCCGATCCGTCTCCCTCTCAGGGCAGACCTCTTCTCGGAGTCGCAGGTTCTACACCACGCCTCCAGAGCCTGCACCTACATGCCTGGAGATTGAACGGGGCAATCTGAGTTCTTTTTCTCTCCCTCCAGAAGTTGTGGATGTTATCTTATTGGCCAGGTGACACTCCAGTAAGACTGTCTATGCTAAGAGATGGGCAAAATGTGTTGCTTGGTGTGGAGAGAAGCAAATTGATCCCATTTGTCTGATGTTTTGCTTTTTGCCCTTTCCTTGGCACAGAAGGGATGTGCAGTTGCGTCTGTGAAGGGTTATTTATCGGTGCTGTCGGCCTGTCTGTGCCTTCCTGATCAGCCTTCCTTATTTAAGTCTCTTATAGTTATTAGGTTTTTATGCCTCAGTGGGATTTGAATTTGGTTCTTACTTTTTTAATGGGTTCACTGTTTGAGCCTACGCATTCTTGCCTGTTGAGATTTTTAGTTTTCAAAACAATTTTCCTCACAGCCATCACGTCTGCTAGGCATGTGAGTGAGCTCCAGGCTCTTATGGGCATATTTATACTCTGTTTGCGCCGAATGTGCGTCAAAAATTATGACGCACATTCGGCGTAAACCTTGCACCATATTTAAACTATGACGCCCGACCCCGCAGACGTCAAAAAACCTCTGTGTGTGTTAATTTTGGGATGCGGGAAACCGCCTTCAGTTAATGGCATGCAAGGTAGGCGTTCCCGTCCAAAAAATGACTTTAAGGCCTGTGCGCCTTATTTATACCCCTGAGTCATTTTGACGCACAGGAGGGGGCGGGCCTTAAAAAAAGTCAGCCAGCCTGATTTGCTCCGTTTTTTAACGCCTGGGTGAGGGTAAGGGACCTGTGGGCTCACTTCCATGGTCTCAGACCATGGAAGCAGTCCAGAGGCGCCCTTCCCTGCCCCAGGGGCACCCCTGCCACCCTCACCCATCCCAGGAGGATACCCATGGATGGGGGGACCCATCCCAGGTAAGTACAGGTAAGTTGAGCTAAGTATGATTTTTTTAAATTTTTTTAAAGTAGCATAGGTAGGCCTAATTTGGGCTCCCCTACATGCCACTGCGCCCAATGGCCATGTCCAGGGGACAGAAATCCCCTGGCCATGGCCATTGGGCAAGGGGGCATGACTCCTGTCTTTGGTAAGACAGGAGTAATTTCAGTGGGGGTTGTGCGTCAAAAAATGGCGCAAGTCCAGTTTGAGCCGTGATTTTTTACTCTAACCTGACTTGCACCATTTTTTGACGCACAACCCCCATTTTCCCCTACGCCGGCTAACATCAATCCTTAAATAGGGCGCTGGCGCATTGGGGGAATTCATAAGGTGAGGAATCCACAGGTAGCTACTGAATCCACCAGAAAAAGCATTACTGAAGGTAAGTAACTTGTTCTTTTTCATGACTAGCCTCTAGGGCAAGGTCCAGGTTTCCTACACACCGCAGCTCTCTGTCCTGGAAGAGCAGTGATTAACATGTAATGCTTGCCATGGGATTAGGGTTTTGAGACAGTAGTCCACATCTAGCGTTGGAAAAAAGACTATAACGTCAGCAGTTACCTGGCACACATTTCTTGTTAAATCACCATGCTCGGAAGAGGTGAAAATCAAAATAGTACAGATTTTGAATGTATTAATACATTGTTACTGAGGGTTGGGTAGCTGAATTGCAAACTCCAAAGAATCAGGACGTACTACCAGCATTCCATACCTTCTGATCTTAGTGTACATCTGTCCGAATCAGACCAAACAGGACCTGTTGTAAGGGGGGTCTGATACAGATAAAGCAACCGGCTTCTTCTTATCTTGATGCAAGGGCCTTGCATCCTCCTATATAAGCCCCTGAGCATTGCTGTCTAACCTGTTCCAGCATAAACGTTAAGTAGCTGAACATGCCCACATCTACAGAGTTGCAAGCTTGTTTTTTGTTTCCAGTAAAGCATTGTCAGACAACTGCCCCTACCAAAAATGGCACGAGACCATTACACTGTTGGCTTATTGATGACAACTGAGGGGGCATACCAAAGTTAGGGATTCATTTAGAAGAGGGTGGTAATTGGGCATCCTCCAAAAAATGGCAGGTGCCCATATCCTGATCGTTGTGCCCTGGTGGCATTCAGAGGCAGGGGGGAGCGGAGTGTTTCCAAAAGCTGAGCAATAGTCGACTCCTCCATTAGAAACACCCTCACCATTATTCAGTTGCTGACTGACGTTATGTTGGAAGGCCTACCCTTTTTTGTGTGGGGCTTCTGATTGGATAGAAAGAAAAGCAATACCCTCTGCACACTGTAAGAGAAAACTCTCAGTGCATCCAGCACATTGATTTGATTTTTTTTTTAAATAAACCTCACTTTGGGGAGCATAAATGTTGACCATGAGACCAGGGCATGGAGGAAAGGCTGAGATACCAGAATATTTAGAAAAAAGAACTGCCGACCCAAAGGCTAACTCAAGACTCCAGACTTTAAATAAAGGCATTGGTATTCAGCTGTTCCACTAGTTAGGAAAGCTGTAGGCGTACCAACTGCCAGGCCAGTGCCAGCTCTCAAGATTTTGACCAGTGGCAGAACCATGGTCGCATCATCTGGCCGTAAACTTCTACATGTTCCAACTCTGCAGAACCACCACTATTCAATACAAAAGACAACCCCACGACAATACAACCACAAATACAAAAAAACAAAGAAATTCCTCACAGTAATTTAACACCAAACAGCAGCACATCAACATGATGCCACAAGAATAAACACATAAGTGCAATGCAGCAAAATATACAACCACAACACAATTTTATTATTTCACTGGTGCAGTATTGTATTTTCTTTAGATGTTAGTGTTTTGTGAATAGTGTTGGCAGTGCTTAATTTGAGCTGGTGGTATCCAGTGCTTGGTACCAGGACTTAATTGCCAACACCGGCATTTACGACAGTCTGCTACATGGTGGTGCTGTTCCTTTAAATTAGAGATGAGCAAAACAACAGTTGAATTAATTGAGTATACATGAACATTTCCTAATACCTGCTGCCCAGGCCAGTCTTATAGCCTTGGAGGCCTGAAATATTCTGACCTGTGCAATGGGTGGTGCAAGATGCAGTGGCCTCCTGATAAGTGCCCTGGCACTCATTGTTTTACACATTAAGCACTGAGTTTTGGGTAGGTTTTGTTTATGTGTTGATGTGTTTTTGCATTGCTGAGAGAAAATGTATGATTTGTTGGCGCAAGTAATAATGGCACTATTTTTGTTAGATCCAGTATATAAAAGGCACAAATGCAGCAAAATCCAAACGATAATAACAAATGTTCCTGTATTCTATGTTCCTACAAGTCTCCCGATAAAAATAGTATTTCACTTGTGTGGGCAGGCCTAGTGCCGGCGACAGGAAACAGCCCAAAATGCAACATTGACGCAGCACATTTTTGCAACGAAAAGTGACCCTCTTTTTCCAATATAAGTGGCTCTAGATTTTTGACCCTACCTCAGCCGGCACCTAGGGACACCTAGCCAACCTGTAAATTTTTGAAAACTACACACCTAGGAGTATCCTGCGTGGGCTGACATGCCTGGCTCTCACAACATTTTTGTACCCAGAAACCTTTGCAAACCTCAAGCTTTGACTAAAAAACTCATTTTTCTCACATTTTTGTGATGGAAAGTTCTGGAATACATGAATCCACTAAATTCATACCACCCAGCATTGCCCCACCTGTGCCAATAAAAATGCTGCCCCACTTCTGTGACTAGGACTATTGCCCGCGACAGGAATGGATCAAACTAAGGACAATGGGAGACCTTGCATGGAAACTCCTATTGATCACGGTTGGATCCGTTCCTGTTTCTGGCACTAGGCCCAGTCAAACAAGTCGGGCAGGGTTTTTATCGGTATAGATGGGACAATAATGGGTGATAGGAATTTTGTGGAATCCTACAGATTCCGCAAGTTTCCATCACAGAAATGTAGGGAAAATGCCTGACTTCAGACAAAGTGGGAGGTTTTTAGAGCACTGTGGGTAATAAAATAGTGTGGGTGCATGTGAGGCACATCCTTCTGGACTCCCCAAATGTCTAGTTTTCAGAAATGCCGGGGGCTTGTAGGTTTTTCCAGGCAGCATCCTACACAAACCCAAAAATTGCAGCTGTTCACCATGCAAATCGGACAATATTGGGAGTTAGCCAAGTTCTCCTGGCCCATATGTAAAATCAACACCAAAAAGAGTCAAATGCCCGCTTGCCAATGGGATGAGATGCTTTAGTCCGGGGGGGGGGGGGGGCAGAAAGGCTGTTGCCCCCTTCAAATGGGGAAATGGGGTTGGGGCATAACCAACCCCATGGTGGTGGGCAGCCCTCATCCCTCTTTTTTTTCAAAAAAGTATTCTGTGGTGTCTAGTGGGCTTTCTGCCCCCTCGGGGGTAGATCAGGAGTAATTACCCAATTGGCCCCTGGGGGGGAGGCAGAAAGACTGTGCTCATTTTTTGGGGGCTGGGGGCGCTGCCATGCCCACTCTGGGCAGCCCCCACCCCAAGACTTTTCTAAAAAATAAAATAATACAAATCCCTGGTGCGTCGTGGGTTTTCTGCCCATCCCACCTCCCCGGGCTATTGCCTTAAGTCCCATTTATTTTGGGTGGGGGGGTGGCCATGCCCATCCCCAGGGGGTGAGGGTATTTCGGGCAGCCCCAACCCTAAATATTCACAGACTGTAGTCCCTGGTGCCTAGTGTGCTTCTGCCCCCATTTGCCTGCCCAGGGGGGGTGCAGAACAACTGATTTTGCCTCAAAAAATGTTTGTGGGAGCAAAAGTCCTTGCCCAAGGAGCCGCTCCCCCCTCACTGGTGCCTAGTGTGCTTTCTGCCCATCCCCAGGTAGCAGATCATGGACTTTTGCCACATCTGCCCCACACAGTGGGCAGAAAGAATGAATTTGCCCCAACAAAAGTTTTACCTAGTGTGCTTTGAGCCCCTGCCCGGGGCGGGGGGGAGCTCATTGGGACCCTTTGTACCCCTCTGCCCCTGCAGGGGGGGGACCAGAAAGAGACTGATTTTGCCCAAAGAAATGTAGGCAGAGTAAAAGCCCTTTCCCAAAGGGCCACTCCCCCCTCCCTGGTGCCTAGTTGTGGATGCCTGCTTGGGGATCGCCCTCCATTGGTGATTCCCAAGAAGGCATCCACTTTGGAGATTCTCCCCTTTCCAACGATACGTCTCTCGTCTGCCTCAGTGCTTGGGGGGCTGTGATAGCACTGAGGCAGTGAAAGTGAATCTAGCCAATTGACTCATTTCACTTTTGTTTTCAGTGAAATGACGTCAGCCCACCATGCACGCTGATCGTCATGTCAATGAAAACCCAAAACAGCCTTGGGAGCTGGGGAAACTATTCCCAGGCTCCTGAGGCTGTTTTGTCGCAGAGGGAAATAGATTTCCAGTGCTGTGTGCGTGGACGGCTGGGAGCCATCCAACGCACATGAGCCCTGTGGCGTCAGATTGCTCCCAGCTGTCAGGCACACCAAACAGGTTAAAGCATTTAGAAGTACCAAAACATTTTAAAAAAAGTCGAAAACACAACATAAAAATAGAGAATAATTTAACAAACAAAATGACACCAAGATCCTAAAAATGCAAAAAGGGACACCAGTGAATTGAGTTTTGAATGTTATAGATGAAAATACCACCAAAAAGCATTAAGGCCCATATTTATACTTTTTTAGTGCCGCATTTGCGTCATTTTCTGACGCAAAAGCGGCACAAACTTTTTGCATCAAAAAGCGGCGCAAATGCAGCGCTAAAAAAGTATAAATATGGGCCTAAGCGTCAACCGTGGTCATCTGGTTGCATTTGGCTGGTACAAACCCACAAGGCCTGCTGCGATAGAGTATGGGTCAGATATAGGGACCCAATTCCTCCTAGTGAAAAAGTTACCTCCCGACATCAACAGCCTTCCTTGAAAGCAGTCATTGGGTTGGCATCAAGGGAAGGGACTTGAAGTCCATAGATTCTGACCTCCCAACAAAACCGTTGGTTTTAGGTGGGAAAAACTCTTACTGGAGAAGTTCAAGTTCATACACCCCGAGGTTTTTGGCATCCATCAATTCTCCTTTGAGGGCAGCACCAGTGAAGATGCGGTTTGGAACCAAAGAGGGCTCGGCATCGACAGATTCCAGTGTAGAGAGAAGAACATAGAGGGAGCTACTGCAAAGTCAGGCCCAGTGGCAATGCATCTCCTCATCGGCTAGGCAGGTTTGCCCCGTTTTCCCAATGGTTCTCAAGGTAAAAAGTCTGTTGAAAGTCTGTAAGTCCCATTGTAAGTCCCACGGTTTTACAGGATTTGGGGAGGTGTAAATTTTGACAAAGCCATGGATCTCTCCACCTCAGGAACAGCACTTGAACAGCAAGACTCACTCCAGGTGAAGCCACCAGGACAGGTCCAGTTGAAACTGGTCAGTTGGGCTCTTGAGGAAAAGATGTTTCTTGCCATTTATTTTGTCCCTGTAACTGAAGAGGAGATCAGCCAACTGACTCTTGGAGTCCACGTCTTTGTCCTGGGTACAAGTCGGGGCAGGTCCTGCCTTTTGGGTCTCCTCAGAGGTCTTAACTGCAGGTGTAGTGCTTCTTCTCTTTTCCATGTGTCCAGTAGTGTTATGAAGAGGATGCCCAGGAGTTCCAAATGTGTGCCTGACACTAGACTGTGGGTTGGTGCCACTCCAGGCCCCTCCCTAAACAATAGGGGTAAAGTTCCCAGGGTAACCCTTCCCACATTTGCAGGAGGACCTGTTTGCCCTACTGCAAAAAATCCCGCAATGCCACTCTCTCCCCAAAACCGAGATGCAGAACCTTCTCTCCACTGTGCAGAGCTCATGTGGCCCACCCAAGTAGTGTGGCCAGAAAAACGAGAAAACCCTCTCCTATGGTCATTCAAAAAATCTTTCTACACCTTTTCTGTCTGCAACTCTGCAGAAAAAAAGATGATAATTACAGCTATAAAGGAATACAGTGTCAGTAGAAGAGCAAGCAGGAGCACGGAAGAACAAAAGATGGGTAAATAGAAGAGGTAACGATGGAAAGAATATTGAGTGTATGAATGAGTGGGAAGATAGATTAGTGTGGATGGATGAGTGGGTGAAAGGATCAGCTAATGGACAGGTGAAAGGGTGGCAGAGTAAAAAAACTGATGAATGAGTGGGTGAAAAGATAAATGAATGGATAGATGAGTGGATGGGTGGATGAATTTGATGGGTAGATAGCAAGATGGATGGATGGGTGACAGAATGTGTGGATGGCAGAGTGGATGTATGGATGTCAGGATGGATAGATAACAGGGTTGATAGGATTGATGGATGACAGAGTGAATGTATGGCAAAGTAGACTTATGGATGGATGGCAGAGGGTTGAATGGATGGATGGCAGAGTGGATAGATGGTGCAATGGATGGCAGAGTGGATGAATAGCATAGTGGATGGACCTCAAAGTTAATATATGAATGGACACAGAGGGGATGGATGGCAGAGTTGAAGAATGGATGGTACAGGGATAGACTGAATAATGTATGAAATAAATAATGGACGACAGAATGGGAAGGTGAAATAATAGATATCAGCAGGAGGATGGAAGGGTGAAAGAATGAATGGATAGATGCTTGGATGCAAGAGACCAGGGAATTCTTCTAGGAAAAGGTTGGGCTCAGTTGCGTCCCTTGCTTGGTGCCATCAGAGTTCAAAGTTGAGGACTTTTTAATTCTCTGGCTACTCCCTTGCAGCTCCTCTCCTGCTGGGATTGGTGCCTGGCTGGCAAGATGGGCAATAGAGGGGGCTGGCCCAGGTGATAGCTACATTTGGATTTGGTAGGTTAGACATCTTTGAAGTTAATTAAGTTCATGGGCACTGCCCAGATGGCTATCCTGTCAGAAGAAACACCCAGGCCATTTGTCGTAGCTCTAGGAGCCAATTCACTCATAATCAAGGAGCTCTTCAGCCCCTAAGTGACAGTTGGAAGCTCAGGCAAATGTGCTTTTAAAGGCGTTAGGCAGACTAAAGGTAACTGTTTTAAAGTACTATTTGTGAAATGTTTGTTACAAATCTGACTTTACCATTAAATTGGATTTGTATTAAATATTTTTTAAAGTCCAATTATTAACTTTTTATCTGGTTCCTATGTGAATATAATTTTACTAACTTTCCTATGGATCAGCTAACCCCTCTACAGTGAAAATAGCTTTTAGGTCATTGTCACTGTAAGGACATGTTTAACATTACACTTTTACATTTCCTACTTTTAAATATCTTGCACCTTGCCTTATGGGCGTGCAAGAACTACTTAGGGGTGACTTATTAGTATTTAAATAAGATGTTTGTGCCTCTCTAAAGTGATTATTTTGACAGGTCAATTTTGCAGTTTAAACTTGCACAACCAAGCCACTCGTGGAAGGCCTGCAGTCATGTTTAGCATTGTTACTCTAGTGGTGGCACAATATGTGTTGCAGTCCACTAGTGACATTTAACTCACAACTCCTAGGTACACTTTGTGCCCTAATGTAGGGACGTATGTCAAATGTGCCAATCAGGAGTATAGTCAATTTCAACATGTTTTAAGGGTCAGAGCACATGTACATGGGCATAGTTGGCAGACTCCCAGTGCACAAAGTAAAAAAACAGCAGTATCAGTCCAAGACCATAGGGTGATCAAGCAAAAACTGTATTGTGTTCTTGTGTTCTTTTATATTGGTGCCATATGTTTATATTGGTGTACTGATGTGTTATTCTGAGGTGTTGCAGTGTTATATTGATGAGGTGTTTTTTGTATCTTATTTATCATAACTTATTTTCTGTTCCGCTTTATTGTCTTGTGTTGTTGATGTGTTGAGATTTCTTGGCATGCTGGTGTTTTTATCTGTGTTCTACTGTTTGGTGCTACTGATGTATTGGTGCACTGATGTGTTATTCTGAGGTGTTGCAGTGTTATACTGATGAGTTGTTTTTGTATCCTATTTATCATACCTTATTTTTTGTTCTGCTTTTTTGTCTCGTGTTGTTCATGTGATCAGATATCTTGGCGTGCTGGTGTTTTTATTTGTGTGCTACTGTTTGGTGCTGTTGTGTTGTTTGGTGTGTTTTGTTGCCTTATAGGCTTTTTGTATTGTAGATGTGTTGTACTGGTGTATTTTTGTTATATCTCATTGTGTTGTATTCTTGTGCTGCAATATGATGTTGCTATGTTATTACATTATGTTATAGTCACAGTTCTGTATTTGTTATATTGGTTTGTTGATGTTTATGTATTTCTATTGTATTATGCTAATGTGTTCTGACTTTAGAATGTAATGATGTGTTTTTGTGGGATTGTGTTGTATTGTTTTTGTATTGCTTCTCTAGACAAGCTCCTTAAACATGCATAAATATTCTTGTTCCACAGTATTGTTACATCAAACCACCTTTCATGATATAGTGGTAAAGGATGTCTATACACAGACGGTGCTTAATTTGAGCCAGTGTCTTCCGGTGCTCGGCATCTGCACTTAATCTTATGACAGTCTGCCACGTGGTGGCACTGTTTGTGTAATTTAAAATTGAGTAGAATAATAGTTGTTTATTAATTCAATCTACATTATAAACAACTAATACATGCCACCCAAGCCATTCGCATAGTTTTGGGGGCCTGGAATAGACTGAACGATGACATTGCAGGAGTGTGATGGTTAGTAGTTGTGTAGGTACTGTTGTTGGCAGCACTGGCAGAGGAAATGGGTGGTGCAAGCTACAGTTGCTGCCTGACGAGGGCCCCAGCACTTTTTTTCTTTTACAAACTAAGCACTGTACACAGCAGATATATAATTGTGTGGAGTGGAAACGGTTTCTGGTACAGCCCACAGCAGTGTAATGAACCTGCTATTGTGGCTTATTTTATCACTCACAATCGAGAAACAGTTTAAAAGATCCCTTATGAGATTAGGGCGAACATCAATCTTGCAAGAACTTGAAAAAAGTGTGAAGGAAATCAGCACAGCTGTAAGAGAGTTGACACAACACCTCCAACAACAAACTTTTCAATGCGTGTACGGATGTAATATTGACCCCCTCAGGGCCGACCTGGCTGCCTACCACAGTGATGTGGCTGCTATTCTTAAGAACCAGCAGCTCCTCCTTGCTGCAGTACTGCCCTTAATAGTCCCACTGTTGGCAGCTCCCTGGATGTCTGACTCCACATCTTCAAACACTGAGGTGTGTGTTTCCCCTTCATAACCACCACCACCAAGGGCAGAGGAGACAACACGCACATCAGAAGATGAAGACGTGGAACAGATCACCTCCACCTGTAAGAGTACCCGGTAGCACTAGTCCCTGCCACATGGCCACTTATAACCAAGGTCCTGTGCTTTGTAACATGCCAGTCTTGCAACAGCTGCTCTCAAGCACTGTTCTCCAGCCCAGTGTTTATCTTGTCACTCTGCCCTGTGATTGTCTCTCACTACTTCATTGGCAAATCATGTCCCTCTGCACTGTCTGACACTTCACCCCAGCATGTCCTTTTGCACTTGTGTAGGATCACAATGGAAGATGTCACACTAATGGACAATGTAAATATAGCACTACAGCACTTTATAATAAATAGCACTTACACAACCACTTTGTCTCTGTGTAATGTGACACATCAACCGTGAGGGAGATCAGTGATGTTTGCCTCATGTCAATGTTTATAGAATGTCAATACAACTACCCTGAAAGAATGTGGGCTGATAACTATGCACTGTGTTCTGGGTTGTACCATCATCTGCCCTTCCTGAGGGTTAATTCTGAGGAAAATAGAAACTATACAGTATAATGATGTGTTGGACAGAATAAGTCTTCCTCAAGGGACGTCTAAGCCAAAAAGTATTGTCTTCAAATTTTCTTCAAGCCAATCTTTACAAATGTGACATTTGACCCAAAGTTTACCTAACACACACCATACAGCAGGAATGGATGTGTATGAGTGTACGTACAAATAAGTAACCTGGCTGAATAATGTAACAAATGATAGGTGTGAGTTATGTATACCGTACTACATGAGATCATACCACCACTCACCTTATAAGGCTTTACTTGAACATCAGGCTGCAGGCAGACGTAACACAGTGTCCTCAATTGCAAATCTGGTCCCAAAGTTTGTGAGATTGAAAACATATATCAAAAATTAACAACAATTTGGGATCCATAGTAACCTTGAGTGGTGGGTGCAATGAATGGCAGATTCTTAGCAAAGTAGCTCTGGTGTAGCTGCCAATTTAACAGCTCAATTGGGAATTGGTTGCAGGATGGGACACAAATGCAAATACTAAAGAGACACTTTTCAGCCATAGCAAGGCCCTGATCCCAAGCATTTGACACATACTGTAAAGGAGTAACTAAAAGTTTATTTAACAGTAAAAAAGGGAGATAAAATCTGGGGAAACACCTTAACTAACCTATCCTAACTACACATTACCCACAACAGGCCCTAACTAACCTAAGCTAAACTTACTTATCACATTTAAGTAAACACTCTAAATATCAAACCTCCCACCCCCCTTATAAGACGGGACACTTGGAGGAGGACATATACTGACCTAAACACATACTATCTTATACTAAACAAATATATATATTTTTATATATTTTTTTTTAAAACACCAAAACCCAACATCATCCACACACACACACACACATAATACAAAAACATATTAAAGTTATCATACCCCACACCAACCCACTACTACTAATTAAACTAACAGCCTATTCTAACCTAACACTAAGCCCCCTAAACCCACTAATTAAAAGAACCAGGAAAGAGGAGGGAGGGGAGGGATTCAAGGCAGAGGGTATATTTTTCATAAGTTCATCCTCCGCAGGGTCTTCTTGATGGCACGCACCCTCTTATTAATTTGTGCCACCTCCTTCTGCAGCCTGTTCATTTTCCTCAACATACGTTGCATGTCACGTTGTATCCTTTGGGTCAATGACTGCAGCAGGGGTGGTCTGGGTGCCAGTTGTAGATGTTTGTCTGGCTGTTGGTGCCATGCTTGTAGGGGGAGGTGCAGGTGTTACTGTCATAGGTCCAGGAGCAGTGGAGGTCGATGGCCCTGCAGTGGTGCCTGATATGCGTGGTGCCACCTGGGTGGTAGTGCTGGTGCTGGCGGCTGTTGTGGACACCGATGTACCCCCTTGGGCAAATGCCCTCCACACTCCAGAGGCTCTTTCATGGCGATAACGCCGTGCCACGTGGCGGAACCCAGACTCCACATCCAGAATGTGGTGGTAACGCATCGCCCGGCGCTGAAACTCCCGAATCTGGATGGCATTCATATTGGCAGCTGTTAAAAAAAGATAAAACCAAACATTAGGTACTTCATTGTGTGATATAGCTACTGAAGTAAATCAGACAATACATATAATGTAGCTGAAACAGGCCATATCACCATACAGATCACAGATTGTTCCTGAGGAAGTACATGCCAACGCAGCATACACATGTCCTATCTAACAGCACAGCAATGCTCTAAAAGATGTGTAACAACTTAAATGACCTATGCATCATTGTTCAGCCATTTGTCACGTAAAAAATGCTGCAAGTCCTCCACACGTGACAGGCCAACTAATGACTATCTTCTGGATGACAATCAAGGGCCACAAGATCTGTGATTTGTAAATGGAATTGCCAGGATGGAATGCAGTTGCTAATCATGAGTGGGTATCCTAGTTTTGGACAAGTGATTTACAGATTTACATGTCTGTGTACTAAACTTGGATCATCACTCCTAGGTAAACATTTTATAACCCTAACCCTGTGCCTCAGGGGGGGATGGACAAGCAACAAATACTTTCCAACATCTAGGACACCCAGGAAGCTTTGGACAGCTGTACATGGGTTTGGGCAGTCCACCACAGGTAAGAAGGATGTCCAACTAGGATACACCCAAACCTTGGACAGTCCCATCCATGTTTATGTTTGTAAATGCAGACAATTGTCAACATCATTTATTACCACTAATACATGTCTTACAACAAGCAGATAGATGCAAGCACACATCTGGTCATGAGATGCATGCACACCTATGACATTGTACTCAAGTGCCACATTCACGCAGCACAACATGTGGAGCTACATGCTGCTAGGAAGTCAAACATACAGTCAAACATGTTCATTAGTGAACAGAGAGGCTCAAGTCTGTGGGTAAGACTTTAGCATCCCTATTCTGTGAGATTCAGGGTCTGACTTGCTGACTAAATCATAAATATGTCCCTCTGCTAAATTTTCTTTATAAAATATTTAACAACAAATGTCACCCGACTCACATGGCCATGCCTACAGGGCTGCACTACAATCCCAAAATATGACTATATGCTAATGATTGTCCAACTCAAAGATGGAAAAAAAGTGATACTCCACTCAAGAAACATATCCGATCATTACCAGCACATCATACCTTGCTATGTGTCCAACACACAGGAGTCAATCACACAACAGCTGCAAAAACAACACAGAACTGAAATATCAACACTTACTGGATATGTCTGGGTCCGCAAATCAAGCCACCTCTCAGATTGTGTAGGGGGCAGGTCCACCTGTAAAGCATGGAAGGGAGAAATGTGCTCAATGTCTGTGCACTGTACAACATTTCCAACTAAAATTACTGTGTGTAACATTAAATCTGAAAGTCCAGCCTCTCAGGCATGATGATACTGCAACAGACATACCACTGCAAACATGTACAGATCCGGTCACTCCAGCGAGTGATACACACATATCTGCATACATGCAGTGGCCTTAACTATCATGCAGTGGCAAACATGCTCCATCAATTGTTTGCAGACTCATTTATGGAGTGTACTCCTCTCATCATTTTTAGTAATGAGAGACATGCAAAGCCACTTTCCTGGAGCTCTGCAATACCAGTCACTCAGGTACTGTAGCTTGTGCATCAAAGGACAATCATTTACTGTGTGACGCACCTGTGGGTTGATTTAAGGTCATGATTTATCATGCTTTGTATGGTCCCTTACATGTAGGGCCTGTATTGTGTCTAGGTTGCATAGTCTACATTAACAGTGTACCCTGAGCCACATATGCCCCCTATAACACCATAATGGCAGGGATCCTGTGCATTATTTGGTGACAGTTTGAGGCTAGCCATGGATTGACCAGTTTTAATATTTGGATACAACAAGGAGATATATGTTGACAGTGCATATTGTAGTCATCCATGACAGACTACATGGGCACAGGTGTAGTGTTTACACCTGAAATGTTTCACTCATTGCCCTGTGTACCTATTATGGGTTTAGGAAATCACAGTGAGCCACATTCATCTTCTTACATTTGCCAAGTTGGTTGATCAACGGATATCCAGCAAACTGACACTGTGATATTATTAACACATGGTTTAGCAAATGTACCACTGTGTCAATCATGATGATGTAGGTTTCAATTTGTATGTAACTTCGGAATAGCAGCAGTCACAGGAATGCTGGTCTTCTGATCTTAGCATACGCCCATGTCTGTGATAGCCTCCATACTGGGAAGTTACTTATTAATCATATGCTGCACTAGATCAGCATGTGTGTGCCAAACTAAACTAGCAAAGTATTAGTGAACTTTATATGTATGATGGAATTGGTCAAGTGTCCCATGCATTCCCCAACGTCAGGTATCCCATGATGATCCCATAACTTCTGAGAAGTTCATGGCTATAGAGTAACACAGATGGCAAATGCATTAGCTCTGTTCCAGCTATTGTGCCCAAGACCAATGTAAAACACACAGGTACAATGAACAGAGGGCCATGGATAGTTGTTACCCCTCAATTTGTATCATTTGCTTCATTTTATGTGCCACAGCTATGGAAAGTAGCACCAAACATTTAGATATAAACCTGTGTGCATTACTTTTGGCATCGATCCCTAATTTAACTGCTGCACAACCAAGTCAAACTATCAGCCTAAGATGTTACCTGAGGTTAGAAATAGCTTGATACGTATGAGTCAGAATCCAGTTCAGACATCTATCAGAAATACTTGGGGAACACATTAATTCTTAAAAATATCTGGATTAAAAACATGTCTTTCCTGGTACACTCACAGACCATGCCTAAAACATATGTTAGAGCCACATTTGCATCATCTATTGACGTGAAGGCAGCACTAATTTACAGGCTCCAGTTGTGTTTTGTAACTCAGTGCAGCTGTTGCGTCAACAAATGACGATAATGTTTAGCTATTATTGTATAACTCACGGCCACTGTATGTTTAACTTGCATTCCAAATGTCCAAAAACATTGCCTGCAGCATATGAACAAATCTGCTACTGTCACTACAGAGCATTTAAATGTGCACATTACTCTGATTTGTACTCACCAACAGGGCCACCAATCACAATCCCCAGATGGTTCAGCAGGTCTTGCTCCCTGGCAACAAGGTCAGCCCAACGGTGCTTTAGCTGGTGGTCGTTGCGCGGGTTGTTGTATATGAGTTGCAGATGGTACAGGACCTTTGCCCACCGGAGCCTCCTTGCCTCTGTGTGATACCCCTGTATCACCCGGCCACCTGCTTCTATCATGAAAGGGAGGAAGTGGCACACCAGCCAAATGAATACCCCCAGCTCTTCCTCTCCCATTCTACCAAGAGGTGGCCTACCCAACATGCTTGAAAAAATAAAGGAATTAAGGAGGTACAGAGGATAATGAAGGGAAAGGAGGAGAGGGAAATTAAAAGTAATTAACACTAAAACAGCCCAACTATCCCCAAACTAACATTACCCACAACAGACTCCCAACAGTACAAAGAAAACAAATTAGACACCAGAAACGACAAAAATACACTTACGCAGGATACCACAGACACTTAGAAAACACTAAAAGACAATACAAAGAGCACACAGGAGACAAATTCACAATATTCCAGAGAGACAAGTCCAAACACAGCCACAAAGTCAAGAAAAATCACAGACTGCAAAGTGAAAGTGAAAGTACACCCACTGTACCAATTCTGTAAACAGGATATCCTATTACATCACTTCCTGCCTCAAATGCCGTGTGTTTTTATTCTTATGCGTCAAAATATTATAATGCTTACAGTCTGTGCGCCATTTTGTTTTGACGCACATGCTTAGAAATTACCCCGCATCCATATTTTCAAATAGTTTTCATAGGGTACAGTGTGGGAATTACCGCTCAGGGCCAATGGATGTATCATGGCAGTGAGCGTCATTTTTCTACGCATATGCAGTGTTTTTTGATGCATGTGCATCTTTTTTCACGCGTAAGTGTCAACATTTTTGTCTTTTACTGGGTTTGGGTCATTTCTCAAATTTTATAGTACATGACAGCTGTAACTAAACAGAGATAGGCTGTTTGCACCTACATTGTGCATTCCAGTGTATGGGCACATGTGGCAGATCACACTACTGCGGACCATGATCCTCTAGTTGTTGTACCGGATTTGTACTCTTCACTGACGCAATGGATGCCCAAACATTTGGAATACAAATTGGTATTACCCAGTTTGAGAAGGTTGTGCGTCAATAGAGGTTAGCAAGGCTCTGCAACTCAGTACAGTAAATAATTGCCTGTGTGTCAATATGTGTGAATTGGCTCTTACAATTTTAGGTGTCCCACTGTGTGAACCTAACAATACATGTTTTCATATATGTCCTTGTATGCATGTGTTGTCAATGGGGACAACCATCAGATACTATTCAGTATGGAAATGAGTAAGGAAATGTCTTTGTCATACACGTAGCAACAAATGTTGTGTGAACTTCCCAGATTTTTGGGACATAAGCATCTCCCAGGACAAACCATGCACAGGATAGATAGAGGACGGTTGATCATGGCAATGTTCCAAGACTAAGCCATCACAATGTCCTGGAATGTTGGATACCACTTCCTGGTCACTTGTTTCGATACTACCCATGAGTCAGACATTTGAAAATGCTATGTGGGTACGGTGTTTGTGACACCGAGTACTAAAACCAATCCACAAATGAAATGTCACTCCACAGTTTGAGTCATAGAAATTACCTATGTTTCTCCTGTGGCAGTGGAGGACCAGCAGACCAAGCAGCACGTGTTCACATATTTCCAGTGGTTAATTGCACAAAGGTGTCCAGTTCAAGTGTGTGGGCCCATGTGTAGCCTGTGTCATTATTGGGGTCCATGTTGTCACAGTTACGTGCAGGTCTAGTCATGAGACTGTGGAGCCATTTCCTGCATTAACAAAGTATCCTTCACAGCTGAATTGAATGAAAGCTGAAGAGGAATTGAGAACACACATGGGGATAGTCCAGCTATGGCACTGAAGAAGTTTTAACCTTGGTGTGCTCACAAAATTAATGGATCAGGAATTTTAAACCGGCACATTTCCTCACAACATTTGTACACAGGGTGGCCTCTAAAATTCCCACTGCAGCCAGGAACATCAGTGCCTCTGTGCTGATTAATCTCACAGCTATTCACCACGCAAGCCCCATCAATATGTTGGAGCCTATGTGAATTAGTGTGTGGACCGTCAGGGTACAAACATGTGTTGACATTTCTGGCACATTATCAAACCTAGTTTGTTGTGCTGGAGGCACAATACCCAATCCATGCATACAGCTATGGTACACTGTCAGTTTTTGTCACTCATGCATACATGAAACCCAGACAAGGGATGGGCCATGATTAAGCTATTTGAAGACACGTTCCACCCCATGATACGATAAGTAAACTGATTACGCTATACAATATATTTTAGTATTCATTGTAGACCTACCTGACACAATACCCCAGGAGCAAAGTGAGGGCATGGAATACAACTATGAGACAAATGTAGCCACAGGCAACATTTATGGTAACACAAAGACAGGAACCAGTCAGGCTAACAGGATGCAGGGTCAATGAGGAACAAAAATGAACAAAGCAAGTACACAGTGAGCAGACTGAGACTGGTCAAAGCTGGAACAACGCTGTGGAAAATGTATACTGTTTTTGTCCTGTGTGCTGCAACGTTACACAATAACCCAAGGCCTGTGTTACACAAGTGATTTATACAGCAATGCATAACAGTGATATACATATAATGGCAGTTTCTATGCGTTCCAGGCAGCTGCAAGGGCAGTGTATGTTCAAATGGCTGGTCTGCATGGAGGTGCTCACAGGTGTGTGCAGCTTCAGTCTCTCACAAGTCCTGTAGGTGAGAATCAAGTTCAAAGGGCCAACAGTACCTTTCACATGGGAAGCAATGGACAGGTGATTACAGGTCCTACAGACTACAAGGCAGTGCATTATCTGACCAGAGGTCCATGCAGACATATGAACAATGACTATGGCATAGCATACCATACCAAATGCGGGAAGCACACTGGAATCAGAATGTGAGTCTGGGTGTGTGTAGATGAGGGATTATCTGGGTACAAATAGTCCATTTCCAGGGCACCCTCGAGAAGGGCGGGAGAGACAGAAAACATGGCAGTGGCAGGACTTATGACCTGGGATGGCATTTGCAGGGGATGTCTTGTGAGCAATGCTAGTCATACCGGGGCACTCGTGCTATCCATTTGCTGCTTACATGGATTTCTTGTCACACATACTCCTTGCAAAGATAGCTGATGTCACACTTACTGCTGTCAAGGGTCTGGTCATACCCTTCTTGTTACCAATGCAATAGCACATCCACTGCCTCATGTATGAGGCATTTTTTATCCATAAAGAATGATGTTGTCTTTGTTGTGTGCCATATGCCGCAATGAACCATGTTGCCAACATGTATGTGTGAAATAGCTGTTGTCCTCTGCTATTGCCCTTCAAATGTGAAATGGACAGGATATATGTCATTTACAGTGTGTGTGACGTTGGCTGTACATTCATACCCATCAAATGTGATGTGGATTTTTCAGTATCCTAATATGTATTTCTGCAATGCTCCATGAGGCTACACTCTGATTATGAATCTTAGGGATATTGTGATGCAAAAATGATTACCCAGACCATGATACAGTGATTAGCATGGGTGTTTATTGACATATGGTAAGACAGTGGTGATGGTGACTATAGTTAAAAGAAGATTTGGACAATGTGTTGTCTCCGACGCAATCCTGCAGCTGTGTTTGGATGGTCCCCCTCATGTTGATTGGCAACGTCCTGCTCTTCCTCCTCTTCAGGCATTTGCGGGTCTGGTTCATAGAGGGGAATGTTCCTCCTTACACAAATGTTGTGAAGGATGGCACAGGTCAAAATGATCTTGCAGACCATTTCTGGTGAGTATAGGAGGCTGCCTCCGGTGATGTCGAGGCACCTGAATCTTGACTTCAGGATGCCAAAAGTCCCGGCGACTATGGTGCGTGTCCTCCGATGTGGCTCAATATCGGCACGCTCTGATGCTGTGCTTGGGTTTGCAAATGGGGTCATGATCCATGGTTGGATCCCATACCCCTGATCAGTTGAAAGAGAAAATGAGTGAGAAAATGTTGATGTTGCTTGCACCATGATTATCACTTTGCATGGTAGTTGTTCTCTTGTGTTGTCTGTGACTCATCTGTGTTTGTGTTATTGTGTGGAATCCGAGGCTTCTAGGATGTACCATCAGCATTGGGTTGTTTCATTATCTGAACTGGTGTTTGGCTGATTGACCGGATGTCAGCGGTATTTTTGTAGAGTTGGAGTACATTGTGTACTCCCTTGCATTATGTCATGTGAAAGAGGTGTCCATATGTCTTAACTGGGGGTGACATGATACTTCCATACACAGAATCAATTCCACAGTGGTGGTAACACGATTGCATCTATATGGCCTGGACATCCCATCCAATTTGACATATGCAATAGAATTTGTTAAACATCAGTGAGGCCCTTTGATTTGGCTAGGTGACAATGAACAACACATCTCCCTAAGTTGTCATCACTGAATTGTTGACAATTGACAATGCACAAATATCCCATGTGTGACAAGTTCTCTGCAGACCCATTTCTCTGCCCTTGCCGAGTTGACTCATGTTCAAACGTGTACCTATACTACTGAACCTGGTCCAGTTCAGCTGGCTAACTTGGTTGTGAGGTTGACGTTTTGAGTGTCAGAAGGTCCATATGCCTGTACATCTGTTGTGTATATGTGTAATTGTCTCAAAACGTATGTGTAGGAATGTGCACTTTCAATATTGTCATATCAATATGTGTTCTTAGCACAGTCCACTTGCTTATTGGTAGTGGGCAATGTCAGAGCAGGAGTGATGTGAGATATTGGTACTGCCTCAATGATTCCATGTCACCTTCATTAGAGTCATCATCATCATGCTATGTGTCTCATGGTGTTTGACCTGTAGCAAAACACATTGCACACCCCTTATACAGTACTTATTGTTTGGAAGGGTGTTTGATTGAGTGTTATTGATGTGATAATGAAAGATTAATCTTCCAAGTTGTACTGCCAGTTGAGGCTATGTCATTGTCATTATGTTGTTTTAAATTGTTCCCTTGTGTCTGTGGAGTGGCATCTATTGTTATTTGGATCTGTCATTTTCCATAGGTGTGAATACACATTGGGTGAGGATATCAAACATGCCTAGCAGTGTCACAACCTCAGTGTCTTCCTGGCGTCGTGTCAATATAGTGGTGTGTGTTGTGGGTCCTACACAGTTGCTGTGCTGTGTGTATATAAGTAGGTTTCTGTACTTACCAACAAGTAGGCCATTGCCATATCATCCATCCTGGAAGTGTTGATTGATGGTGCAGTGGCGGAAGATGAATGAATCATGTACACTCCCAGGATACTTTGCCACGATGTTGGTGATCAATCCCCGGTGATCGACAATGGCCTGCAAATTGATGGAGTGTGTGTGCTTCCTGTTGCGGTATAGATGTTCGGTTGCAGCAGGTGGCACAATGCGTACATGTGTGCAGTCAATGGCACCAAGCACGTGTTGGAAGCCGTTGATTTGATAGAAGCCCTGTTTGGTCTCCTGCTGCTTCAGCTGTGTTGAAAGCTGATGTGGCGGGGTGTGAGGGAGATGATGGCATCCAATACCTTGGGCAGGAAGGCAGAGAATGAGGGCTGTGAGATTCTGGCAACCAGGGCACCAGTGGTTTGAAAGGAGCCACTTGCCAACATGTGGAGGACAGCTAGCAGCTTGGTCTCTGGTGGAATGATGTGGGGCGTCTGCAAGCTGGGTGCCAACTGTGGCTCAATGTTGCGCAGCAGCTGCTGAATGGCTTGCCAGTTGAGTCTGTACCTCTGATGATGTCTTGTTGCCGGAGTCCCAGTAGGGTTGTCCTGGTGCGGAATATCCTCTCCTGCCTTCTGCGTTGCCTTTGGGGTCCCTGCTGGTGTTGTGGAAGCTGCTGTTGTTGGTCCTGTGCTCTGCGTCTTCGTGCATGCTGGATGAAAAGCACCTCCATGTCTTCCTTTTGGAGCTCTGCTGTTGCTTGTGTGAGTTTTCCTTAAGTAGTGGTGTGTTTGCCCCATTTTAACGCCTGCCCTGACCCTGGCGTTATTTTTTGACGCAAATCACGCTGTGCGCCATTTTACGACTCCGCCTCCATGCGTGATTTTTGCACGGTAGCATAAATGTGGTCACAGGTGTTTAAGTCATTTTTGGGACGGGAACGCCTACCTTGCATGTCATTAACGCAAGGCGGTTTCCCGCATCCCGAAAATGACACACATGGGTGAATTATGGTGTTCGTCGGATCGGGCATCATTGTATAAATACGGGGCAAGGTTTGCGCTGAATGTGCGTCAACATTTTTGATGGACATTCGGCGAAGACAAAGTATAAATATGCCCCCTGGTGTCTAGTGGTTTCTGCCCTCCTGGGGCAGATTGGCCTAAGAAAAATTGGCCGATCTGCCCCCACGGTGGGCAGAAATGGCCTACAATAAAATTGCCCCCCCCAAGGGAGTGACCCTTGCCTAAAGGGTCGTTCCCCATCAGTAAAAAAAGAAATGTTTTCAAATCCTGGTGTAGATCGGCCTAATTCAAATAGGCCGATCTGTCTCCAAAGGAGCAGAAATGGTCTATAATAAATGTGCCCCCCCAGGGAAGCGACCCTTGCCTAAGGGGTTGCTCCCCTTGCGTGAAACTGACGTAAAAATAAAACAATCCCTGGTGTCTAGTGGTTTCTACCCCCCTTGGGGGCAGATGGGCCTAAGAAAAATAGGCCGATCGGCCCACAAAGGGGGCAGAAATGGCCTAAAAACTATTTGTCCCCACGTGTAAACAAGTTTAAAAAAAATATATATATATATATATATATACCTGGTGTCTAGTGGGTTCTGCCCCCCGGCTACCGCTTCCCCTCAGGGCCTGGTGCAGGATGTCACGGTTACGTCCTCAGCACCCGAGCAGTGCTGCCGAGGACAGAATATTACGTCCAAGGCACCAAAGGGGTTAAAATCACTTAAGAGGTTAGAGGATTTCTAGCAGACATCTAATAGTATCCAGCAAGTGTTGGGCTAGCTGACGGTGGGAGTACGCTCAGGTGGTTAATGTACTTCTGAAAGAGATACACAAAGGGCTCATGTCCATGGCACAAAGCACTGTGTGTAATCCTTTGCTCACAGGTTCACAGACTAGAAATGTTTCTCAATGTGTTAATGCATTTTTTGCAGTGATTCTTCTGCAAATTACACTTCACAATTTCCAAATTTAATAAAGTAGGTCAGTGCGTTATGAACCTGCTATACACATTATCATGCACTCTGTAAAGAATATGTATGAACCCTTACTTACTCCTTAGATCTCTCTTCTCTGTTAATACCAATTATCAATTGCTAAAAACACTTTGTATAAAATGCCTAATAATACATGGTATTCTGTAATCCCTGTATAAATGTCAGTCACTAGTTTGTTTATAATTGGTGATTTGTGACACACCAAGTCGCCAATTAGAAGGAAAAGATGTCAGAACTTGACTATAATAAGGTTATTACAGTTGAGTTCAGATGTCACATTACCTTCCTGCCAGAGCCAGCAGCTGAGGTGAAAGACTGGTCAGGTCACGGAGCATAATTAAAGCAGCTGTTTCAAGCAACAAACTTTTCTTTCTTCTTCTCTATTTGAATACACTATAATGACAACCAGAGAGCACAGATGTGGCCCTGCACAGCCCATGCTCACGGCATGAGCAGTGCAGGGATTCCCTTGACCAGCATCCTCATAATGTGCACTGTCTGCAGTGCAGACATTGCGCATTACAAGGGTGCAGGTGATCCTTGCGGGTGGCAGCTTTGCTACCGGCTAAATTATGAGCCGGCAGCAATGGTGCCACCACTTTTCCCTGGGGCTGAGGGGAGAAAACTTTGGTTTCCACCCATCAGCCCAGTGGGAAAGTCATAATGGGTCAGGCATGGAGGTCGCCATTACTGTGGCAGCCACCCTGTCTGGAGTTTGGTGGACGGGTGTTACTGTCCGCCAAACTAGTCATTAGGCCCTTAGTATTTTACTGCTAACTCCAATTTTCATTCCTTAATCCGACTTAGAGTGTGACTACACTGGTTCCTGGGGCCTTCCTCCATAGAGTTCAGTTGCCCCTTAGCTTGGGTAAGATTAATGTGAAAACTTTCACTGTGTGACACTGCACCGATATTATAAATATGCGTGATAAACCAGTGAAGTGACATAATCACACTGCATTGTAATTTTATTTTGTATGTTGGACATCAAGTCACAATCAGTCTATCTAAGTGGAATACATATTATACTATCTTTCTACAGGTGACTAAAGGACCAGAGAGCAACGGCAATTGCAAGTATTTTTCTAGTTCTAGTAGTGTACACTTCAATTCTATAGAATCCTGTGTATGTCCTGATGAATGCTGTGGACTCTTAGGTAGCGCCTTGGCAGAAACATGTCAACACTTTAGTGTGGTAGCTCCCCTATCCTCCATGCCAAGTTTTTAATTCAGAGTGGTACCCGGCTAAGTAACATTCACACCGGGTTACCACATTGTTTTTTAACTTGTTTTATGGATCCTTAGCTTGAAAGTGGGTCCCTGATCCCAGGGTGTAGGCCCACTCTCCATCAAACCAAAGGTTTGGAGAGTGTGGGGTTGTCCAATGATGAAGCATGCTACTCCTGTCAACTTCTTTTTTGAGGACATCCTGTCAACTTCTTTTTTGTGTATAAGAGTGACTAGATAGCGAGAAACTAATAGATCAAGACTGTGAAACAACCTGATTAAAGTTTTCTGGGATGGGTTCATAGTTATTCTGGTGGCCTTTTTGTGAAAAGAATTGTATTGGAGGCTGCCCAATCCTCGAAGCCCTAAGCCTCTAGTTCCCCACCTTAGAGATTTGTCTTTGGTTTTGTGGTTTGGTTGTTGAAAGAGGACCAGCCTCCAGTCCTACGGTCTCCCTGCAAACAGTGCGGCACATGAACGTCCTTGCAACCCTTGAACCGCTGTCCCTTTGAGGTGAAGCACTTCAGGTCACGTTGGGGCACAGCAGTTGAGGCAAACCTCTGGCAGCAGTGTAAACAGTGTGCTAGGCCACAGTTTAGGAGCTAGCTTTATGTCACTTGAACTATTTTCTTCTGTTGCCTCGATGCTGAAAGCACATCACTCATCAGCAGCATTAAAAATTCAAAGTAACTGTCCTACCTGAATGCAGACTAATTGAACATGAAAGCACTGTATTTTCATATTAGGACTTTACTCTAGTCTAGATAAGTCCAAACAATGTCATCATATACCAGTTTCACTTAACAAAATCTTGTTTAAATCTCTCTTTTTCCAACACCCCAATCCAGAACCATGCTGCCACCAGGGCAGAAGCAGCACTGATCTGCTGTTTACTCGCTCAGCACTAACATTACAAAATGTTAAATAAACAGGCAGTCCTTTATTTAAACCTTAATTGAAGATAAATGCAGGAAGTAACTAGGCTGTCCTGCACTGCTTAACTGTAGGGACACCTTAATTCTTAAAGAAACATATGATAAGGTCTCTTAAACTTCAAAAAATGTATTTCATTAACACGCAGAACTATTTAATCTTAGTACGTCAGATTGTATAGGGGCGTTGAGAAGTATTTTTTTAGTGAGAGTTTTCTAAATTCAGAAACATTTATTCGTCCCCCCACCCTGATAACAGAGGCAAGTCTGTTGTTATGTGCACTTTTTGTGTGACCTGGTTTCCTATTAAACATGAACAACATTATAGTTAAATCAAACACATGAGAAGGGTTTGTACAGCGCACATCCTGTCACTCTCTCCTAAAGTGAAAAAATCGTCTTTCTCCCCTTTTTTAAAACAGGCCAGCCCAAAAACATGTTTCTCTTTAAAATGTCAGGTTCACAGCCTCCTAGTGTGAAAAAAGTTGATTAGCATATCATCTGCTCCCTTTCTCCTTGCCTCTACTTAACATGCGAACGAAAATTTGACTAAACCCTAAAACTGACGTCAACAGCTCTCCTTGCAGAGCTGGCATCTCTCCGCGATGTTCTACATATCAACACAGTGTTTGAAAATTAGTAAGTAACTGAATATTGATTTCGAAATTCTAATGAGCTGCAAAGTTTACATATTAGTGCGAAGTACAATTACACAACGCATTAATCACCAATAAAGAGCATAACATTGGAAGGTAAGCCACTGGAAAAAGAGTGCAAGGAACAGTAGTTATTTTATATTATTAAAGCTTTCTACCCTGTTGCTGGGCTTTTTGTGCCCATAAGCACTCAATTCACTTTACTGGCCGCGCCACTCAGTCAGAATAAGAGTGCCTTGTTTTGTCACCTGCCTTAAAGAGGGCAACTTTAAGCTCTAATGTCAATTTCCTGTACAAGACTGACAGAAGGGACAAATTATCTATCCTCTTCCAACCAGGGACTCTTGCCTTGCCAATGGGGCGACCCAAGAGTCTTAAACCACCTCACATGGCTGACGTTGGTTCTAGCTACTTTGTTTAAGGTGCACCTTATGTTCAGAGCACATATATAAACGTCTGCAGCTCGGATAAAATCTAGAATGATAGCTCCCTCCTTGAAAAATGTGACAAGGTTGTCCCCATGTTTCAGTCTTCTCGCATAGATACAAAAGCAGGCTGAACGGGGGACCACTAAAGAGTTGGGCTCCTTCTTTAAAGGGACAACAGGAGCTTTACTTAAACCCCTGCTCTCGAGGTAGGCGAGTCACTGAAAGCTCATGTCAGGCTCGAGGCCTGGCTCTGGCTAAGCTCGAGGTCCTGTTGGAACCTCGAGCTAATAACGAGCCGCACATCATGTGACTACAATAATCTCTGTGTACTTATAAAAATGAATGTGACCTTGTCTAACGTAGCTGGTGCTCAAGCGAAGCGCTCCAATTCCTTTAGGTCGAGATCGCTCTATATGACAAGCATTTGCAATGCAATGGGTCTCGCGTTTGCTCAAGTTAGAGCGACTAGCGTTGTAAATTCCTAACTGGACATGTCTTACCACATAAATTGAAAATGAAAATGAAAACAGTTGACATAAGCGAGCCAATTCAAAGCACCAAGGGCACCATGAGCATGAGTGCGAAGAAGAGACACAAAAAGAAATAGATTTTCGCTTGCATTCAAATGTATCATTAAAAGTGTAACCCCACTATGGCCCCATTATAACCACCCAACCACGCAAAGCACCCAACCGAGCACTGCCTTTGCCGTGCATGGCGAGGGTTGACCGCAAGGGCCTTTGCCTGCAGCCAAAACACCATTAACACATCACCCCGTGTCTTGGGAAACAAAAGAAAAGGGGTTAGGGTAGGAATACCTAAACCCCTAGCTGTGGTGCTGGGGTCCCTTTGAGATCCCACCAAGGAAAAAAAAGCATTTTTTTTAAATATTTGCTGTGAGTTCATGGCAAAAAACAAAAACAGGCTCAGTCTCTGCCCTTCGTGGACTACGTCCTGGGGCCATAAACAAATATATACAATAAAAGGAGGTGGTGCACAGGCCCTCCCCGAGGGCTCTATTTTGCCCTGGGGACTATCACTTTCCTGGGACTTTATTAAAAAAATGGAGTGGGGCCACTTGGACCCCCCCCTCCATTGGGCTCAATGAGCCCCAGGGACCAACACCTCCCCGGGCTTTATTTAATTAATGGAAGGTGGTCGTGAGGGTCCCTGCTTGGACGGAGTGCAGACTGACTGCCAACCAGAGACCCCATTTCTAAGAGGGCTAAAATCCTAAATTAACTTGGGCCGATGTCCTTTATCATGATGGGGACCGCGGGAGAGCCTCAAGGCCCGCGCAGTCCCAGCTGACTCCCCGACTCCTCGACTCCTGCGGGAGCTTGGATTGCTCCCGCATGCAGGGAGCTGCTAAATATGCAGCTCCCTGCATGTGGGAGCAATCTTTCATCTGTTTCCCTGTCCACATGCCAACGGGCAGGGGAACAGATGAAAAACTCTGTTCCCAGCAAGTGGGAGCAGTTTTTACGCTCCCGCTTGATGGGAGCGGAGTTAGTGTTCGCTTTTGCTTGGCAGGAGCTGTCACAGCTCCCTGGGGTGGGTGCTTAGGGAGCCGGCCCTGAGGGGTGGCAGTCCCCAGGGCCAATAATGGTTCCAGGAAGGGGGAGCCCGGTCCCACCCTTTCAAAAATTTACATTGCCCCTGGGATGTGGTGGTCATGAAGATTCATCAAACTGTGCCAAGAATATAGCCAAGTCCAAAAAACCTTTTCTTATGAAACCAGGACCTATATATATATATATATATATATATATATATAGATAACTAGTAGTATTATTGACATTCCTTTGGAATTTCTCTTTGTGGCTGTGTTAAGGGTAGGGGATCTATGTTCCTTTATAAATCTGTATGTGCAGACAGTGACAATACCCATCCTGGGCTCTGCCAGGTATACACTTTTTGCACAGCTCACCAGGATGGTGCACATACCTAAAATGACAATAACAAAAACTGCTTCACAATACTCATCAGGGTAGGCTTTTGGATGGTGGACATTTTTGGGTTGCGTTGGTAGACTCTGTGCTTTACGTTCCAGAGCTGCCGTCATATCCAATCTGTCACT
The DNA here is from genome assembly GCF_031143425.1 of Pleurodeles waltl. NCBI lineage: Eukaryota > Metazoa > Chordata > Amphibia > Caudata > Salamandridae > Pleurodeles > Pleurodeles waltl. Next base: position 938,153,233 of record NC_090445.1, read on the forward strand.
ACTTATTGGGTCTCCTTGAACCCCCAAGATGTGAGCACTTCTTCCAGCTGGGGCATAGAGTACTGTTAAATATCCACATGACTATGGAGGACCGTATGAATATACTCACTAATCTGATCTTGCTTGATTGCTTTCTCTAATGCCCAGCGGCCAACACTCTGGTGCACTTTTGAGATAATACCTTGCACTTTGAACTTCTTGAATTTAGCCACTACTTTTGCCTTTATTACAAAATGTACTTATTCAGCTTTGCAACTTTTTGGATGGTCTTGAGTACATTATATTAACTGTGTCTACACTCCATTTACTTTTCTGCAAGGCCAAGTCTATAACTGCAAACTCAGCCATCAAAACCATTGACCTTTTGAATACTGCATGTGACATTTTCTACATTTAGCATGCTTCATGTCCAGACCCTGTCAACAACACCTTTTTGTACCTCATAGTGGGCAACCGTAATATACTTCTGTTGATTCTGCATTTGTACCCAACTTCTACCTAGAGGCTTTATGGTGTTGACTTTGTGGCACTTTAAATTGATTTTTGTGTTTGAAAGTAAAATTTTCAGATTAATCTTTTGTTTGAAATTTGCACTTTCTGCAGGACCACCCCGAATTGTTTGGCCTTTTTGCTGAACCCTAATTTTTCTTGCTATAGAACTCTGTGCACTTTACCACTACTAACCAGGGTAAAGGGCTTGTGCTCCTCCTTTAAACATGATAAAACTAATATACTCCTGATTGGCATACTTAACATACCTATCATTCCCTAATACAGTACCATCGGCCTGCAAGTTAAATGTGACAAATGGAGTGCAGCATCAATTGTGCCATCCATTAAGGTGATAATGTAAACATGACTGCAAGCCTGCTACCAACAGGCTGGCTGTTCAAGTTTTTACTGCACATTTGACCTGTCAAAATAGCCGATTTTGATACACTTAAACCGTTCCTCTAAATATTTAAAGGCTGAGGGGCATGGCTCACTCTACAGCCTAGATTGCTGCATAGCGCAGAGATCCTCAGCCCCATGGCAGCAACCCATCAGCCCATGCCACCGCAGACTGCAATACATTAAAGTAAACTGATGGCAAGGGATTCATTCAAAAGAGCACAAATGTAAATGATTTGACATGATTATAATGTTTAATCAGTGGCATCAAAATAATTTGTATCATTCATGCAACTGAGATGTGGAATCTCTATAGCCAGACATATTGTTTGGGATCAAGGACAACAGGTTTTCTTGTCTATTTTGTCCTAGGGACCAGTCGGCCCAACTCCCTGCGGTACAAACACTTTTGCTGCCAGTTTACAGTACAATATGGATCAGGGAAGGGCATTGCATGTAATTCATGTAATACTTGTGTTCATTTGTTAATGTTGTTCAAACTTATATTTATGGTTCATTAATTCAAGGCCTTTATTATTAGGGTGAGCGCTCCAAGTAAATGTTGTAAGCCTCAGACTGCACTACTGACAGTGGTTCCAGTATAAAAAAGGATACACACATTTGCAAAGTTTAACCTTATGAGGCTATGTATAATGCTTCCATAATGCTCTCTCTTTATATTCAACTATTTGCAGAATCTTGAAAGCAAGATTGGTGGTTCTTTGCTTTCAAAATAAATTGTTCATAAAAAATGTAATTAGAAAAAAGCTTTTTGCTAACAGCTGTGAAATTTTAGGTACCAGTTCTCTGAAGCATCATTTAGTAAAATGTGTTGACGCATGCTAGTATTTCTAAAAAATATTCATAATGGAAAATCAGAGTAACAAGTTTCAACAAGATTAGGTAAGGTAAAGGTTTTTTGTTTAGTTACTGAACCCCTTCTGTGCCAGGGACGTAATGGTTACGTCCGCCGGCACAGTGCTCCTGTGCCGAGGACCTAACCATTATGTCCTGGCACATGAGCTCGGAGGGAGTGCTAGCGCTCCCTCCATGGGCTTCCCTACCACCCCCCCAAGGCAGCTGACATCATTAGAGGGTGCCGGTCATGCTGGAAGTCATTTGCTTCCAGTGCGATCATGGAGAAAAAGGTGAGTTTCTTCTCCAGCAGAGGGTGGGGGGAATTCAGACAAAGAGGCATCGGGGGAAAGGAAAGGGTTTTCCTTTCCCCCGATGTCTCTTTGAGCATTCCTGCTGCGATCGGGCAGCAGGAATGCCCACTAGACACCAGGGATTTTTTTTGTTTTGTTTCTGTGCTTTGTGTGTGTCAGGGAGTGGCCCTTTAGGCAAGGGTCGCTCCCCTTTGGTGGGCATATATTTTAAGGCCGTTTCAGCCCCTCTTGGGGGCAGATCGGCCTATTATTTTTAGGCTGATTTTCCCCCAAAGGGGGCAGGAACCACTGAAACGCCAAAGATGTTTTTTATTTGTTTATTTTTGTGTGGGGTGGGTACCCCCTTGGGCAAGGGTCACCCTCCCAAGGGGGGCATAGAACTGTTGGCCATTTCTGCCACCCTTGGGGACAGCTCAGCCTAATTTTTTAGGCCCATCTGCCCCTCTGGGGGGCGGAAGCCACTTAGACACCAGGGATAATGTGTGTGTGTGGTTATTGGATGGGGGGCAGCCACTTGGGTAAGGGTCGCTCCCTTTAGGGGGGTATATTATTTATGGCTATTTCTGCCCCCCTTGGGGACAGAGCGGCCTATTGTTTTTAGGCTGATCTGCCCCCAAGGGCGGCAGAAACCACTGGAACGCCAGGGATTTTTTTTTTTTGTTTGTTTCTGTGGTGGGTCGCACTCTTGGGCAAGGCTCGCCCCCCAAGGGGGGCATAGAACGGTTGGCCTATATTTGTTTAGGCCCATTGCCCCAAGAGGAACAGAAGCCACTTAGGCACCAAGGATAATGTGTGTGTGTGTGTTTTTTTGTTTGGGGGGTGGCCCTTTGGGCAAGGGTCGCTCCCCATGGGGGCACACTAGTAAAGGTATTTTTTGCCCCCCTTAGGGCAGATAGGCATATTTTTAGTAGGCCCATCTGCCCCTATGCGGGAATCCACTTAGGCACCAATTTCTAAATGCTAAATGGTGGGGTGTTTGTCAACTGGCAAAGTATTTGCATTTGTGATAATAGTTTTGTTTCTCCTTTTTGTTCTAGTTCAAAGCTTTTGCTTTCTTTGCTGTGGCTCCTTGCCATTTTGGCGGTGGTTGACCTGTGGTTTGCATAGTTGCATGTTTTAGGTAAGTAAAAACAATTTACTCCAAAGGATTATTGTTGCCATGCATGAATGACATGTTTGTAGGTGGTGTACTAAATGCAGGATTGTGTTTGAAATTGTCCTTAGATTTCTGCACAATGATATTTGTGTTGTCTTATTTTTAATTTGCTTTTCTTTCTTTCTTTTTAGTGGGATATCATTGGTGATTGCTGTGTCTGTGCTGAGTAGGTGCTGGTGAGTAGGTTTTTCCGGCAAGTGAGCGGTAGTGTTTTTCAGTACATAACTCTTTGTATAAAGCCATGCTTTGTTTATTACTTATCTTACTCAGTGCTGGTTTTTGGTGGTGCATTTGTGCAGTGACTTTTTGTAGCAAGGATCATGGCTAGCTGCAGGGTGACCGCTCAGCATGTTGTTGGTATGCTTTTTGAGTTATTGTCTGATCATGATTATGAGACTGACTCTGCATCTGAGGCAGAGGAGGAAGTGAGAGATCCTGGCAGTGAGGTTTCTGTCGGAGAGGAATCTTCTGATGAGGAAGCCACTCTTAGTGCAGATGAAGGGCCTGTTTTAGAGGAGGACACTTATGTGCCATTAGTGCAGCAACCTGGGGCTGAAAGGTTTCCTGTTGGAAGACCTGAACTCTGGGTTGCCCCAAACATGGAGCAGCCAGAGTTTCCTGCCTTTACTGGTCTTCCGGGGTGTAGAGTCAATACGGAGAACTTTTTGCCTGTCAATTTCTTTGAGTTATTTATGGATGATGTATTTTTGGAAGAGATTGTTGAGCAGACTAATTTGTATGCGGAGCAGTATTTGAGGGCCAACGCTGCCAGACTTAGGCCACACTCTAGAGCTACCCAGTGGATTCCCACAAATTTGGAAGAGATGAAAAGGTTTTTGGGTTTGACTCTTTTGATGGAGTTGATAAGGAAGCCATCACTGGCTTCTTATTGGTCTACTAGTCCCTTGATGGCAATGGATATATATCCTGCAACCAGGAGTCATAATCGGTATCTGCCTCTTCTTTGGATGCTGCATTTTGTTGACAATGCTTTAGCCTTGCCATGAGATCACCCCGATTCTGACCGTCTTTTTAAGATTAGGCCTGTCCTTGATCATTTTGGAGATCGTTTTTCAGAGGTCTATGTTCCAGGCAAAGAAATAGCTGTGGACGAGTCTTTGGTCCTCTTCAAGGGTCGTTTGGTTTTTAGGCAGTACATTCCTAGCAAGAGGGCACAATATGGAATTAAATTGAATATGCTGTCTGAAGGTAGTACAGGATATGTGTATAATTCCTGGGTCTACACTGGTAGGGATTCCAGTATTGACCCCCCCTGGTTGTCCTCCCACTTTTGGAGTTCCTGAGAAAATTGTGTGGGAACTTGGTAGACAACCATTTGTATGTAGATAACTTCTACACTGGAGTGTAGTTGTTCAAGGAATTGTTTAGAGTGGACACTGTTGCTTGTGGCACAATTCGTTGTAACCAGAAAGGCTATTCAAGGGAGCTTGTCCGTAAAAAACTTGAGAGGGGACAGTGCAGTGCCTTGCAGAATGATGAGCTGCTATCTTTGAAATTTTCAGACAGGAGGGATGTCTACATGCTAAGTGCCATCCATGATGAGAGTACTTCCCCCGTGACTATTTGGGGCCAGGTTGCTGAAGCGCGCAAACCTGTGTGCATTTTAGATTATAATAAGCACATGGGAGGTGTAGATAGAGTTGGTCAGAGTTTGGAACCTTATACTGCTATTCGTAAGTCTTATGTTTGGTATAAGAAGTTAGCAATTCACCTGTTCCACTTGGCAACTTTTAATGCTTTTACTGTGTTCAAGGATAGGTCTCCAGAGTCAAAGATGATATTTGTGAAATTTCAGGAGTCAGTGATAGAGAGCCTTATTGTGGTGGAACAGGCAAGAGTTCCTAGAGAAGCAGTGGTGGAGGATGTGGCTAGATTGAAAGATCACCACTTTGTTGAGCACATTCCTCCCATGCCCAAAAAAGACTTTCCAGCTAAGAAAAGTAGAGTCTGTCCTCAAAGAGGTATCCGGAGGGAGACTCGCAAGTACTGCCCAGATTGTCCTTCAAAGCCTGGGCTGTGTGTGGGTTGATGTTTCAGGAATTACCACACCCAGAAGAATTACTGGGAACTACCATGAGTGTAAACTGTCTGTTTTATATCTTCATGTGTTCAGTTTCATGGTTGGCATTTCTGTCATGTACTTAGTTAGAGCTTTTCTGTTTGTAGTTTTGTAATTATTTCTAATTAGTTAGTGGTGTCTTTGTTTTAAAAAAAAAAAAAAGTGATGCCATTGTGTGTAGAGTGGCGCTTGGATGGAGGTGTAAATATTGACTTGCTGTTGGCTACTGCAACACACTGCCAGCCAAACACTAGTCCACACACTCCCATCAGCTGGTGTGATTCTTGTAACAGGCATGTGGGCTTAAGTAAGTGATGGGCCCTTGAGTGATGCTGTCTGTCGATGCGAGTGTTGTAATGTGCAGGGTCCGTGGCTGGCGGTGTGAATGGTCTTGTGCATGTCATGTATGAAAGGTGTGTGAATGGACTGTAAAGCGGTTGGTGCCTTGTTGTGGCTTTACAGCTCAAGAGCTGTGAGTCATTGGTTCCGTTTTTTGGCCTTTTAATTATTAACAGTGCATTTAATTTTTGTGAAATCTCTTGTTAATAAAATTTGATCTACTGAACCATAACTCACCCTCGTGCCAAATCCAACCAGGATCTGTGGTAAAATTGACAAAACCTGCTCCGCTGTAATATGTTGTCGCAGCACACCTGTGACACGCTAGGTGTCTCGGGTGGGACCCCGATAATGAAGCATGCCACCAATTTGGTTGGTGGGTGAGGGGTCTTTTTAACATAACCTAAGTGCGTTTCTTTTCATAATCTTAGTGTTTGGAACATCACATAAGTACGTGGACACCTCAAAATGATCTATTGCAAAACTACCTGTGTTTGGGGGTGAGGTGCACCTTTTTTGTCCCAGGTGGGGCCATCATCTAGGAAAACCTATCAAACCCAGACATGTTTTAAAAATAGACACCCCAAGGAGTCCAAGGAGGTGTGGCTTGCTTGGATCCCCCAACATCTTCTTACCCAGACTCCTCTGCAAACCTCAAAATTTGCTTTAAAAAAAACATATTTTCCTCACTTTTCTTTGTAGGATCACCGCTGCAGCACAAATTTCCTCCCATCCAGCGTTCCCCTCAGTCTCCCAAGTGAAATGATACCTCACTTGTGGGGGTCCCCAAAACAGAGTCAGCCTAAATGATGTATAAAAGAAAAATATGTGCTTATCAACTCGCTGTGCTATCCTCCCAATCTCTACAGGTTTGGGGCATTTTTCTGTTGCAGGCACCTGGGCCACCCACACAAGTGAGGTATCATTTTTCTCAGGAGACTTGGGGGAACACTGGGTGGAAGACAATTTGTGGCTCCTCTCAGATTCCAGAACTTTCTGTCACCGAAATTGGCCACATTTTGAGATTTGCAAAGGATTCTGGGTAACAGAACCTAGTCAGAGCCCCACAAGTCACCCCATCTTGGATTCCCCTAGGTGTCTAGTTTAAAATAATGTGCAGGTTTGCTAGGTTTCCGTAGGTGCCGGCTGAGCTAGAGGCCAAAATCCACAGTTAGGTACTTTGCAAAAAACAGCTCTGTTTTCTTTGGGAAAATGTGATGTGTCCACGTTGTGTTTTGGGGAATTTCCTGTCGCGAGCGTAAAGCCTACCCACACAAGTGAGGTACCATTTTTATTGGGAGACTTGGGGGAACGCTGGGCGGAAGGAAATTTGTGGCTCCTCTCAGATCGCACAACTTTCTGTCACCGAAATGAGAGAAAAAAGTGTTTTTTTGGGCCAAATTTTGAGGTTTGCAAAGGATTCTGGGTAACTGAATCTGGTCAGAGCCCCACAGGTCACCCCATCTTAGATTCCCCTAGGTATCTACTTTTCAAAAATGCACCGGTTTGCTAGGTTTCCTAGGTGCCGGCTGAGCTAGAGGCCATAATCCACAGCTAGGCACTTTGCAAAAAATAGCTTTGTTTTCTTTGGGAAATATGATGTGTCCACGTTGTGTTTTGGGGCATTTCCTGTCTTGGGCGCTAGGCCTACCCACACAAATGAGGTTCCATTTTTATCAGGAGACTTGGGGGAAAGCTGGGTGAAAGGAAATTTGTGGCTCCTCTCAGATTCCAGAACTTTCTGTCACCGAAATGAGAGGAAAAAGTGTTTTTTGGGCCAAATTTTGAGGTTTGCAAATGATTTTGGGTAACAGAACCTGGTCAGATCCCCACAAGTCACCCCACCTTGGATTTCCCTAGGTGTCTAGGTTTCACAAATGTGCAGTTTTGCTAGGTTTCCCTAGGTACCAGCTGAGCTAGAGGCCAAAAACCACAGCTAGGCACTTTGCAAAAAACAGCTCTGTTTTCTTTGGGAAAATGTGATGTGTCCACATCGGGTTTTGGGGCATTTCCTGTTGTGGGCGCTAGGCCTACCCACACAAATGAGGTTCCATTTTTATTGGGAGACTTGGGGGAACGCTGGGTGGAAGGAAATTTGTGGCTCCTCTCAGATTCCAGAACTTTCTGTCACTGAAATAAGAGGAAAAAGTGTTTTTTTTTGGTCAAATTTTGTGGTTTGCAAAGAATTCTGGGTAACAGAACCTGGTCAGAGCCCCACAAGTCACCCCATCATGGATTCCTCTAGGTGTCTTGTTTTAAAAAATGCACAGATTTGGCAGGTTTCCCTAGGTGCCGGCTGAACTAGAGGCCAAAATCCATAGCTAGGCACTTTGCAAAAAACATGTCAGATTTCAATGTAAAAATGTGATGTGTCCATGTTGTGTTTCCTGTCGCGAGCATTAGGCCTATCCACGCAAGTGAGGTACCATTTGTATCGGGCGACATGAGGGAACACAGAATAGCAAAACAAGTGTTATTGCCCATTGTCTTTCTCTACATTTTTTCCTTCCAAATGTAAGACAGTGTGTAAAAAAGTCGTCAATTTTAGAAATGCCCTGTAATTCACATGCTAGTATGGGCACCCCAGAATTCAGAGATGTACAAATAACCACTGCTTCTCAATACCTTATCTTGTCCCCTTTTTGGAAATACAAAGGTTTTCTTGATACCTTATTTTACTTTTTATATTTCATATATTTCATTTTTATATTTTTAATTGCTTTGTACCCGGTATAGAATGAAAACCCATTGCAAGGTGCAGCTTATTTATTGGCTCTGGGTACCTAGGGTTCTTGATGAACCTACAAGCCCTATATATCCACGCAACCAGAAGAGTCCAGCAGACATAACGGTATATTGATTTAAAAAATCTGACATCGCAGAGAAAAGTTACAGAGTAAAATGTGGAGAAAAATGTCTGTTTTTTTCACCTCAATTTCAATATTCTTTTATTTCAGCTGTTATTTTCTATAGGAAACACTTACCCTTTGCTGAATTCAGAATTTTGTCTACTTTTCGGAAGTGTTTAGCTTTCTGGGATCCAGCATTGGTTTCACACCCATTTCTGTCACTAACTGGAAGGATGCTGAAAGCACAAAAAATTGTAAAAATGGGGTATGTCCCAGTACAATGCCAAAATTGTATTGAAAAATTGGGTTTTCTAATTCAAGTCTGTCTATTCCTGAAAGCTGGGAAGATGGTGATTTTAGCACCATAAACCCTGTGTTGATGCTATATTCAGGGGAAAAACCACAAGCCTTCTTCTGCAGCCCTTTTTCCCCTTTTTTTTTTTTTTTTTTTAAATGAATTTTTCGCTGTATTTTGGCTAATTTCTTGGTCTCCTTTAGGGGAACCCACAAAGTCTGGGTATCTCTAGAATCCCTAGGATGTTGGAAGAAAGGATGCAAATTTGGCATGGGTAGCTTATGTGAAGAAAAAGTTATGAGGGTCTAAGCGCAAATTGCCCCAAATAGCCAAAAAAAGGCTCGGCACAGTAGGGGAAAAGGCCTGGCAGCGAAGGGGTTAAAACCATAACAAAACAAAAAAATACACAAACACTTTAAAACAATATTTGTGATGTACCTGAGTCCTCATCAATGGATTATGCACATTCTCCAATCATTTCGATGTGCACTCCATAGGAGCTTGTTTTTTAACATATAATGAGAGATTGCTGATTAAGGCTTTGCTTGCTCCAGTGTGAGTAGAACATCACTTGATACCATTAGAGTTCATTGTCAGGCACTGGCTGTGCACTATCCTGTGAGACGCAGGGTGCGTTGTGCTGTTTTGTTAAATGTTGCTTTTGCATTACCAGTGATAGAAACTTCACTAAAGCACAGTTCGGCTGCAGGATTCCAGATGCAAAGCATTCCATCACTGCTTGTCTCCGTGTCCGTACACCTTTTTCATAAATTGTATTCTTTAGTAGGGCTTTTCGTTTTGGTACAAGACGGTTGCATGAGCAGAGGACATGCAGGAGATCTTCCGTGTCCTAACCACACAGGCGGCAGATAGAGTTGGCTACGTCCCTCAGCTAAGGAGCTGCATTTAAAGCAAGTGGTAAGAGCCCAAGACGATACTTTAAGAATTGCTCCTTTGTTCTTCTCGCGAAGCCCTGACCTAGCTACGACTGTGGTGCCAGAGATGTGTAGGTGTGCAAAGTCATCCATGCATGAGACCTCTGTGAGAAGGCTGCCTTGTCCTCCAGTAGTGACTGAAGCCTAATTGATTTCCCCGCTGCTTTCTTAAAGGCGCTGTGCGGGATTGGGGTTCTCCAAAGATCAGTGAGCCCTGTCTTCTTAAGTGAACCGTCTAAGTGGGTTCTGAATGGGGAGATGTTCTTGCGATCGAGCTCTTGCCACATATAGTAATTGAAGGTGAACAAATTGGACACAGCACACTGTGGTATCAATGGTAACTTCGGAGTATTCGTCCAGACGACTTGGTGCCATACGTCCCTACTCGCCTTCTCAGGTTCCGACCACAGGCTTATCAGGGCCTGCTAACCTGCCTTTTCATACTTGTCTATTATCTCACTCAGCCACTCTATTGATAGGTCTACTCCATGAAGTTACCACTGATGCTCCAAAGCCCATTCAGCTGATCACGTGGATCCCTCGTTACTTACCTTCGTTACGTACCATCCTGGCCGGACGGCCCAGCCTTGATGAAGTCACTGGTGTGACGAAACACGTGTTGGCTGTATCTCGTTGATGACACAATGATTTCTAGTATCTACAAATAAAAGACACCATCTACAAACAAGACTTAAGACTCCATTCAACTTTGCACCCCAGCAACATACTATCAGGGATACTTATCCCTGCCATACTATTGGACTATACATTCTGTGTGCTGTGGCCAGTTTGTTCAAATTTTGTCCTTGGGTACTCTGTTACCCGTTTTGGTGCCTACCGGGTAGTAAGGCACTGGGCCAGGTTGCACCAGACTCTGCGATTACTTTGATACTTGTCCATAATTATTGTTGTACTGCTCAGATGTGCGGCGCCTTTCACCCTTACTACCCTATTGTGCTTTGCTGGTAATTGAAGGTATCCAGGGTGGCAGCACAGGCTTTGCTCCAGAAGTTTATATATACACACTGCATCGTGCCAAGGATTGATTCAGTAGGCCAAACTCCTGTCTCAATTGGGTGGGGAATGTGAAACTGGGGGTGTTGCAGATCATCCGGTAAACTTTGATCACTGCTTGGTTTAAGATGACTGCATCCCTGCCTCTTTGTACTTCGCTCCCATATGTTATTGCGGACAGGAGCTTGGCTTTTAGCACTTTTATTATGAAAAACATAAAATTAAACAAGCACTGGCAAATACAACATTTTCGCAAACTTTTGGTTATGTCAATGCGTGTCTTCCTTTCACACAGTTTCTGTACACTTTATAACTGTGGGATCGCCGGGCCATCACCATTATTACAAACATTAACAAAAATAAAATTACTCTTTTTTTGTTCTCAAAAAGCACACATTAGCACAAAATTTCAGGCACTGAATAAAACTACTTTGCGTGCCGATATGCTCCTTGTGAAAGAGCAGAATGCCGTCACTCACAGTGAAGCCAGTCAACAAATAGATAGATTAAAAGAGAGAATTTTAATAAAAACAAAAGGTCTTGGTTAATACCAGCCCTAACTAGGGGCCCAATTCTTAAAGAAAGTTACAAAAGTGCACCCATGGTATATGCCCTTGAATTCGTGCAGATTTAAAGCTTTCATTAATTCACAAGAATTTGCAGAAGTAGACCAGGAAATTGCACTCCTACAAAATATTTGTGAACTGCCTTACAGCAAAAGCAAATATGCATGTATACATTTGATTAAGTGAAAATCTGTTGAGCGCTTACAACTTCACTTTCCCTCCAACCACTTTTTTTCCAACCCTGGAACAAATTTTACTTCAAGCTTGTCAGGAGTAAATTTCCAACCTTACTCAGTATGGGAAAAGAATACATAAGAGCTGGTGAAAACCCTTAAAACATGCAAGTTAGTAGGTTTGCACAGACCTAAATAGTCATTCCAACTCTGGAACTATTAAATATCGCTACCTCCAGCTTCAGTATTTAGATCTAAAGAAGGGTGTCAATATAAGGTAATTGCTAGTATTCAAATCCTACTATAATATGAGCCCTGCCATAATCAGAGAGGCTATAATCAGAGCTTCTTATATAATGAAATTGTTGCAATAATTTGTCACTGCACTATGTAGCACCAAAGGGACAGGTAGAATTGTTTTTACGGAGCTTGTAGATTTATGAACCAACTTTTGCATGGACAAGTAGATCTTTTATTAAATTCCACACCCCTGAGGTAACAATAATTAACAAAAAATAGAACCATGAATCCTTAGTAAAATAAAAAACTGACAGGCATGTAAGATGATGAAATCAAAATGAACATGTTTTCATAAACTGAAAACAATAGGGTTCAATACAAATGATATCCACATAACTATCGACAACTTGTTATCCTACTCCAGCTACACCATTCAGTGATTCCATCTGTCAATGTATAAGAAACCGACTCTCAAGCAAAGCAGTGTGAATGTCCGTCTTTTTTTAAAACAAAATTCCATTTCGATGGAGAAGATTGCACCAGGGAGATGGACTTTTCGTTGATGTTTTGGTCTCAATGGGTATCAATCCACGAAACCATCCTCAGGACCAGTTAAGATTTTATGCATGGTTTCATGGGTGTTCCGACCAGAATTAATAAAAAATCTGAGAAACAACAATATCAAATTTTACAAAACAAATCACCTATCGGTTACAGCCTAATCCAGTTAGAAAACAAAAAAGAAGTGAAACGAAAAACACAGACAAAATAACCAAAATTCAAACCAGTGCTCCACAGTCAAAGCCTTAAAAATAAGAAACAGCATACAACCAAAAAGTGTTGAGGACTAACTTGATACCTTCACAACTGAGGCATATAGTATGGATCTGAAAAAGAAAAGAAGTCAGGGTCCCTAAAAAACGATATCAAGGTATCAGAATGGGGTCTCTGGTTGGCAGTCAGTTTGCACTCTGTCCAAGCCGGGACCCTCACTCTAGTCAGGGTAATTGAGATACACACTTGGATAACCCCTGCTCACCCCCATTGGTAGTGTGGACAAGCAGTCAGGCTTATTTCAAAGGCAAAGTGCAAATTATTCGTTCCAACATACACAGTAGTACAGTGAAAACACTACAAAATGGACACCACACCAGTTTAGGAAAATAGGTAATATTTATCTAAATCAAATATGACCAAACAGCAAAAATCCAACATACACAAGTCAAGATATGAGTTTTCAAAAGAATAAGAGTCTTATTCCATAGAAAACAACGGAAATGTTGATTTTACACAAAGGCCGTGTGTCGATTCTTCTCCGGTTGGGTAGGTGATGTGTTGTTTTTCTCAATTGCAGGAGAGCGATGTGTCGATTTCCGGACAGGGCACCTCGAATCCATACAGGTTCACAATGACCTTTACTCCCAGTGATGATACGTGAGAAAACCAGTAGCAGGGTGTTAGAAAACCACACTGCACAAGCGGGTGTTGTGTCGTTTCTCCAGCCGCAATGTGTCGATCTCCCACCCACGATGCAGGTGGAGCGTCAATGCTAGCCACAAAGCGGGTGGCATCTCGTTTTTCAGCCGAGTTGCAGGTGGTGTGTCGAAAATTTCCCCGTACGGTGTTCTGTGTGTGGATTTCAGTCCTTGTTGGCCCTGAGACTTCAAAACGGGAGGCAAGCTCAATACAAGCCCTTGGAGATTCTTCTCAAGCAGGAATGCACAACAAAGTCCAGTCTTGTCCCCTTTCACAGGCAAAAGCAGCAACTGCAGGATAGTCCAACAAAGCACAGGCAGGGGCAGTACTTCTCCTCAGCTCTTCAACTCTTCTCCTTGGCAGAGATTCCTCTTGAATCCAGAAGTGAATTTGAAGAAATCTAAAGTCTGGGGTTTTGGGTCCACTACTTATACCCCTTTCTGCCTTTGAAGTAGGGAAACTTCAAAAGAAAGTCTCTGTTCTTTACAGGATCCTGGCTTGCCTAGGTCAGGCCCCAGATACACACCAGGGTGTTGGAGACTCCATTGTGTGAGGGTAGGCACAGCCCATTCAGGTGTAAGTGACCACTCATCCCTCCACTCCAGCCCAGATGGCTCATCAGGATATGCGGGATACACTTCAGCTTCCTTCGTGTCACTGTCTAGAGGAGATTCACAAACAACCCAACTGTCTGTCTGCCACAGATAGGTAATCCACAAACAGGCAGAGTCACAGGATGGTTTAAGCAAGAAAATGCCTACATTCTTAAAGTGGCATTTTCAAACTAACAATCTAAAAACCAGCTTCACTAAAATATGTATTTTTAAATTGTGAGTTCAGAGACCCCAAACTCCACATTTCTATCTGCTCTCAAAGGGAAGCTGCACTTTAAGGATATCTAAAGGCAGCCCCCATGTTAACCTATGAGAGAGATAAGCCTTGCAACAGTGAAAACTGAATGCGGCAGTATTTCACTGTTAGGACACGTAACACACATCAGTACATGTCCCACCTTTAACATACACTGCACCCAGCCCATGGGGCTACCAAGGGCCTACCTTAGGGGTGCCTTACATGAATAAAAAGGGACGGTTTGGGTTTGGCAAGTGAGTACACTTGCCAAGTCGAATTGGCAGTGCAAGACTGCACACACAGACACTGCACAGGCAAGTCTGAAACAAGTTTACAGGGCTACTCATGTGGGTGTCACAATCAGTGCAGCAGGCCCACTAATAACATATGATTTACAGGCCCAGGACGCTTCTAGTGCACTTTACTTAGGATTTACTAGTACATCAAATATGCAAAACATGGAAAAGCCACTTTACACATACAATTTCACACAGGGAGCACTTGCACTTCAGCACTGGTCAGCAGTGGTAAAGTGTGCAGAGTAACAAAAACAGCAAAAACAGAGTCTAGCAACAACCTGGGAAGCAGGGGCAAAAAGTTAGGGGAGACCACGCCAAGGCTACCAGATCTAACACAAGGCATTAAAAAGAGGCCCGTATATCAGGTGGAACAAATATTCTAGTGGTGTAATACATGGACTCGCCTCTTCAAAATGAATCACTAGAAAGCACTTCATTAATGGGTAGGTCTGGAAAAACGTAAGCCCAGATTGATACTTAGTATAGCGCCAGCTTGCGCCATTCCTTAGCAACAGCTGGGCGCCATATTAACGGAATGGCGCAAGCCGGCGCTAAACATGGGCTAGCGTCTTGAAAAAGATGCGAGCCCGGTGTGGGTGGCGGTAGGAAAGGAGGGGGTTGTGCATCAAAAAATGACGCTAGCCTGGTTAGAGGCAAATCAAATGTATGTAACCAGACTAGCGCCATTTCCTGGTGTACAACCTCTAAAAACATGACTCCTGTCTTAGGAAAGACAGGAGACATGCCCACCACCCCAGTGGCCATTGCACCCTGTTCCATGCAGGGGGGGCCAAGATAGGGCCCCAATGGCATTTTAAAAAATATATACTTACCCATACTTACCCTACTTACCTGGGATGGGGTCCCCATCCTCCAGTGTCCCTCTGATGGGGCAGAGGCGTTCCTGGAGCTTAGGGAGGACACCTTTGGACTCATTCCATGGTGTTTAACCATGGAAATGTGTCCACAGGTCCCCTAATGCCTGGTCTGACCCAGGCATTAAATAATGGTGCAAAGCAAGTTTTGCACCATTATTTGGCCCCTCCTCCCACCCGTGCGTCATTTTAGCACAGGGGGATAAATTTGGGGCTATGAGGTTAGCACCATTTTCTGGATGAGAATGCCTACCTTGCATCTCATTGACGCAAGGTAGGTTCATGCATCCAAAAAATGGTGCAAACTCCAATATTTTGACGCTAGACGTGTAACTTCAAAATATAAATATGGAGTTAAGTTTGCGTCGAAATTGCATTAAAAAAAATGATGCAAATACGGTGCAAACAGAGTATACATCTGCCCCTTAGTGTAACACAATCAGTACCACTACAACACTGTGTATAACAAAATATTCAGGATAATATGGCCATCACTGAAAAGAGTGTACTTCAAACACAGCAGAAACCATTCAATGGTTGTAATAATCGTAATGGAAGCTGGCATGTTCGTCTTTCCTGGACACACTCAACTAGTGCGGGAATTCAAACTAATAAAGATTAGAATGCACACTAATACAACACATGTAGCCACCCACGGAGGATCCGGATGGTTTGGTGAGCCAGTAGTATGACAGGTGGAGCAGGTTGGTCCACTCCCTGCTATGTGCATGGCCTTTCTGCCAACCCACCAATGAATACATGGGCAAGATTCAGGGGGCCCGGCCATGAGGGGAGCCTCTGGTGAGTCTGAGATTATCTGTGTAGCTGCCGCCTTGACGGACAGCCCCGGACTGCCTGGCTGTGCTAAACCCCACCCTGGGAGTATCAAATGGGCTGCCTGCTTTGGGCCGTTGGGTGACCTCCATGGGGTGGACAGCCCTTGAAAATGACATGAGAGTGCAGGCGCCATTGTGGATGTGGGCCACAGAGGTTTATGTTGGTGTGTGGCCTTCTGAGAGGGGTCTGAACTGGCCACAGTATTGCTCTACTCTGAGCAGAGGGTCTTCAGACTCTGTGGTGTTGTATTGCTCTACTCTGAAGAGAGGGGTCTTCCAACTCTGTGATGCAGTGCCATATCCACACTTGCGGATCAGACACCTAAGGGGGCATGATAGACTTGTGCCTTTTACCTCCAAGACTGTGTTCACCTGTCAGGGACTCTGAGTAAAGCTGACCCAAAACAAGGCATGCTGACATCTGACCATAGCCGCACTGCCACTCAGTGCATGGCTTTATCTGCATCGACAATGGAGTGTAGTGACAGGAAGCCTTCGAGCCCAACCTTAGGAATGGATTACCTTCTCCAGGACCTCAAGATTAGACTATCATCCATTGATCACAAAATAGACTCAGTTAATAAATTTTTGGACTGGCTGATGGAAAGGATCGATAGGCCAAATGTGAAGATTTATGCTATTAATAGGCACATTTTGGACCTAGTGGATGGCTCTACCATAACCACGGAGCAAGTACTTAAAATGGTGAGCTGGTCAGCGCGATTGCAGCAAACAATGACCTTGAGGCCCACCTTGCTACAACAATATTCAACCTTAGAAGTGGCAAAGTCACAAAACATGGCCAATCCAGAGGAATATTATGAATCCATACCGGCAACACTTTATGGGGAAGAGGTTCTCCCAGCACTTTCGTGTGGCCCAAATCCTTAATTTTCGTGATTGTGACATACTACTTAGATCACTTATGAGTCAGGTCCACTGCAGATTCAGGGCACGTACATTTCCATCTACCTAGACTTCACCCTTGCTGTGCAGGAGATGAGGAATAAAGTAATTCAATTAAAGTGATCTCTGTGCACCAAGGTATATAAATATGCAGTGCTATATTCTGTCAGGCTACATGTCGAGCTCGGAGGTAAAGTCCATATCTTCTCATCCATGTCTGAACCATTCATGATCTTTGAGAGATTATTTGAGAAGCATGCATCGAAGCAGCAGCACCAGAGATACAAGGGAAGATGAGTGATGTGGAGTACAGTTGATACCATGAACTCTGTGCCTTTTTGCCTGATTTGACTGTTTATCTGTTGATTCATGATATAACTTCTGATGCAGTGACTCAGCCCAGGGGACTGGAGCAACTCAAAATAGGAGTGGTTGGCTTCATATGAGCAAGAGTGTGGCTGGTTCTTGGCTTACACTCTAATTGCTAATGTATGGTCCCATGGCACCCACGTGCTATCCTAGTGCATAAGTTGACAGGGAGTGGCTGCTGCCTTTTCATGCCCCGAGGTGTGTATCACCATTTTGTTCTTGGCTATGCTTGGGGACTACATGAGAGGGATCCATGGAACAAGTGGTTGGGGGTAAAGGTGTGGGGTTAGGAGTGTTGTTTCCAACTGCACGTTTTTATGGTGGTACAGAATACAATGTGCAAGGAAATGTGCAGATCTATCATCCAGTTTTATAACAAAGTATCTCCACAAGGGTAGTAAACATGTCCCCTTCAGGTGGTAGGCTACTCCTGGAATGGCTGGGGACTGAATAGCCCACAAAAAAATCAGGAGGATGATGATAAACCTAGATAGACACAACATAGAATTGGCTTTGTTACAGGAGACACAGCTGTTTCTAACAAGTGTGATAAATATTCTCTTCTTATAGTACATATTCTAGAGGAGTCTGCATACTGCATGCTGTAGGCAGCGGAATCCCATAGGTTATGAGTTTTCTTTTAATTCCTTCCCGCATAATTCTCTGTCCAGAGTACAAATGTGGCTTTTAACCCAAGACTTCTCCTGGGTGGTGGATGTTGTATATCAGCCACTGGTGCTGCTGGATAATTTCCATGTGATCCCTACTCTCTGCATCCCTTAGCCTCGGTCACAGGTTTGGCAGAGGAGGTTTCCACTGAAAACCCTTTAAAATCCAGTCTTTAAAAATTAGCTCCAAGCAGCAGTTATAGAATACTTTCATCTTAACTTGGGAACAGTGGGCTGCATGCCAATGCTAAGGAATGCCTTTAAGGCGTATGTTTGGGGCATAAACTTTGCTAAACTCTTGGGTATCCTGAAAGATATTTGTAATCAATTATCAAACATTGAAACAGAACATAAAATACTAGAGTAGGAGATGCCCTTATTGTCATCTGCATCATTTCTGAGGAGGAACCATATTTGTCTACAGAAATATCGAGAACTGGTAGACCGGGAATTAGAGCAAATTGTATTGTAATAGTATTTATATAGCTCTTACTACCCCTGACGAGTGGCGAAGCGCTTTTCGGCGAGTAGCACGCTACTCTTGAGCCCAAGAGAAATTAGTGGTGGATTAGTATAGGGAAATATGAGTACCGTTTTAGTATTATTATGAGTTACTTTGAGCAGAAGATATGTGAGTTTGTTAGTTAGATTGACTAGAATAATAGAGGGTTAGAGGAGGGAAGAATCCAGAAGTGTTAATTGGGAGTTTATAGTAATAGAATGAGCCTTGGGATGTGTAAAGGAGAGATGGAGGAGGGAAGAGTCTGTGGAAAGGGTTAGGGAGATCATAATAGCAGGATGGGCTTTGGATGAGTCAAAGGTGAGATAAATGAGGGAGAATTTAGTGGGGTTGTTTTGGAGATCATGGTAGTAAACTGAGGTTTGGGTGAGCTAGATATGGAAGAGGAGAGAAGCGCTTAGGCAGGGTTATTTTGGAGATGAAAGTAGCAGAATGGGTATGAGATGAGTCAGAGTGGGGATGGAGGATATATTGATCGAGCATGACATATGGTGATGGGTAGACAAAGTAAAGCTTACAAGAGAGTAAATTTATATTATTTTTATTTATTTATAATTTTATCTATATACACATTTTTTTATCATTATTTTTATTTAATTTATGTATTTATTATTAATAATTATCAATGTAATTTTATTTATAGATATTATTTTATTTATTTTTATTTTATTTTTCTCTAATACAGTAGGACTAGAGTAATAAATACATAGATATGTAAATACCTAGTAAGGGAATCTATGTTCAAGGAATATAATAATGTTATAATAATATGAGAAGAAATTGAGTATTGTATAAACACAGACTTTCAAGATTTGTAATATCTGAAGTTCATTAATAAGTGTACTTTTCTAACATTCCTTTATCTCTCCTCAATTTCTGAATATTGAAATGCTTATAATAATAAAACATTTGATCCGTGTTATACAAAAACGAGAACAAGGATTCATAAGTATCTAATATAACAACTTATCTAGGAGCTATGCAATGACCTATGAACATGTTAAGCATAGAATAAAATACACATATATATATATGTATATAGACACACACACATACATACACGCATACACACACAAAATATATATATATATATATATGTATATATATATATATATACATATATATATATATATATATAGACACACACATTTAACCGTCAGTAAATATACATTTGTTAAACAGGTTTAAAAGTACGTGTGTAATTTATTGTTATGACATAGTAGCAATGCATATTTCCTAAATAACTATACATATTTAGAATATACTCATATTCCGATTAAAAATATTTATCAACACAGGCATATGCAGTCCATTGCTGTTTGAATAGGGTAGTTATGAAGGAAAGAGCCAACTCTTGAGTAGTCTTCTGAAGATAAGATAGTTATCCATGGATCTTATATTTGGGGGTAATGTATTACATAGTTTGGCTGCTTGAACGGAGATGGATGTATGCCCTACAGTCTTTCTCTTGTACGGAGGTGTTCTAAGGCTGGGTGGCAATCTTGAACGGAGGTTTCTTTGTTGAATGTATTTGGTTATTTTGTTTCTGATAAAAAGTGGTCCTGTTTCATGTATAGCTTTGTGGGTGATACAAAGCAGCTTGAAGGTGGATCTTCTGGCAATGGGTAACCAGTGTAGTGCTCTCAAGGCAGGGGAGATGTGGGCTTGTGGCTTTACATGTAATAGTAGCCTGGTAGTTGAGTTCTGAATATGTTGTCGTTTTTTCATAGTAGATAGAGATGATCCATGGTAGAGGCCATTGGCGTAATCCACTTTGGATAGTACAAGAGAGATAGTAGCCTCCACCTTGTGTGGAAATCCGAGGTGGGGGAAGATGTGTCACAGAGTCTTCAAAGTGATGAAGCTTGTTCGTGCTCATCTGTCCACATTGGCATTCATTGTTAACTTGGAGTCCATGGTAATTTCAAGGTTTTTAACTTCCTCGGATAATTGAGGAGGTGGTCCGAGATCGTTAGGTCAGGCGCACAGTGGGTCATCATTTTTCCAGTCACCACTTATGAGTATTTAGTTTTGGAGGAATTTAGTTTGAGATGGCTCCAAGTCATCCACTGATCAACGGCTCTGAGGCAACTAAAGATTTGTGAGTTTTCAATGTCTGTGGGGCATTCCAATTTAAGTAGTATTTGTGTGTCATCTGCATAGTTGTAGCATGTGAGTTGAAAATCATTGATCAGTTCTGGTAATCATATCATGTAGATGTTGAAAAGCAAAGTGAGATGATTGATCCTTGGGGACCCCTGCTTTTGTGAGGTATGGTTTGGACGAGAAGGGGGAGGAAGAGATAATATTAGTTCTGTTTTGAAGGTAGGATGTAATCCAGTCAAGAGCAGTCCCTTCTATGCCAGTTTCATGAAGTCTTTGAATTAGGGTGTCATAGTCAACTGTATCAAAGGCAGCCGAGAGGTCCAAGAGAAGTGGTGCAGCAACTCCATTGCGGGTGACTGTGTTTTTAAGATCATCCCAGATTGCTATGAGTGCCGATTCAGTGCCTCTTCCTGGGAGGAATCCAGTTTGGTAGTCTGAAAGTATGGAATTGTCTTCAATGAATTGTGACATCTGGGCAAATGCTGCTCTTTCTATCAGTTTGCCCAGGAAACGTCCATTTGTGATTGGTCTGATGTATGCCTTTTTCAGGTCTCCAGGAAAAGTTCCTATAGTTAAAGAGTTGTTGATTAATCTTCTTACAGGTATGGCAGCAGAAGTAGATAAAATAATGTTCTTAAAGATGTGTGGTGGACAATGGTCAGAAGGGCAACTGGAAGGCCTGTTTGCTTTGACCAAATCCATAAATTCACCTTGTGATATTTGTTTGAAGGACTGTAGAGGTTGGGTTGGTTTATTCTTAGAGGGGATTTTAGGAAAGGAGTTGGTGCTGATAGTTTTCTTCTGTTTTAAATAGAAGTCCAATGTGTCTGCCTTGGTTGTGTAATGAGTTGCCAGTTTGTTTGAGAAATCTTGAGTAGTGGGATGAATTTCTTCCATGCATTTAGGTTTTCGAAATTAATTGAGAATTTTATAAAATTCTTTGGTTGCAGGTTTAGCAGTTTTAATTCTGTCTGAGTAGTACCTTTTGTTAGCTTTTTTGATTGATGATTTGTATATTCTGTTAAGTTTGTGTAGCTGCAGTTTGTGTTTTGAGCCAGGTCCGGTTTTCTTTTGTCCTGTTTAGTTTTTCTGAGTGGTATTAGGATATCAAAAGCTTCCTGTAGCCACTCATAAAGTTTTGGAACAGAATTAATTGTATCTAGATCTGTGTTGGCTGTTAGTTGTGTTTCGAAGTCTTAAAAATTGAGTTTGCTCCATGGTGGAAAGGTGCATGTTTGTAAGTAGTTGTGGGGTGTGTTGATTTGTGGAGTTTTATGAGATTGGCGTGACTAGTTCAGGCTTAGCAAAAATTACATCAAGGATGTGTCCAGCGATGTGTGTGGGATTGTGTACAATCTGATGAAGGTTCAATGCGACTAGACCAGTGGTGATAGCTTTTGGATGGGGCATACTGGGTTTGTCAAACCAAATATTTAGGTCACCAAGAATGCATAAGTTTGAGTATAATATAATGAGGTTTGAGACTGTATCTAGAAAGCCGTCTGGGAATGTTGAGTTGTTAGGTGGAGGTCTGTAAAGGAGGAGAAAGTTACAGGAGGAAGTTGTGGTAGGGTGGCTTCTGATGAGGAGGGCTTCACAACCTTGTATGGAAATGTTGCTTGTTTTACTGAGATTTATTGCCTGTTTGAATATAATAGCTAGTCCACCTTCTCTCTTGCCTATACTGTTTGTGTAATGGTTTCATAGCCGGAGGGGCAGCTTCATGCAACACTGGGTCCATGTCATCTCCCAACCATGATTCTGTTATGGATAGCAAGTCAGGTTTTGTGTCCATGAGCAGGTTGTAGATGTGGTGCTTGTTTTTGAGAGTGATCGAGCGTTTATGAGCTAGCAGTTTAGGAAAAAGTGTTTTAATGGTGGTGTTGTTTTGTTTAGGAGAAGGGTGAGCAGTATATTTTGAGCTTGTAGCAGGTGTGTTGTTAGTTGTGATAACTGTGTGAGGGTTACAATAGTCCTCTTTTTCAATATAGTGTTCCTCTTCTGGCAGGCTTAGGAGGCATTTTGTTTGGCCTGTGTGTGTTGGTGGTGGACTTGGTGGCTGAGAGAGACATGAAGAGTGTAATCTTTTTTGTAGGGTAGCCTAATTATGTAATAGGCGAGGGGATGTGAAGTTGTTAAGAGTGGCATGTTGTTTATTTTGTTTGCATCTGTTTAGTGTGGAAGGGGTATGGGTTAGGGATGGTGGAGGGGCATGTGGATCATAATGTAAGGCTCTAAATTGTGCAATGGATGAGAGGTGGGTGAATGAATGTTGCTGTGTTGGGCTGCTTGTCATAGATGTTTGTGAAGAGTCAGAATGTAGGGGTAAAGATTGGTCCGGATTTGTAATCTTTGTGTAGTCATAAAGGTGGGAGTGGGATTGACGAAAAGTATACTGAAAGTTTGTGTTATTTTTCTGTGCTGATGTGTGTGGTCTGTATTGTTTTTGTGGATTAGTGAGAGTATTGATGTAGTGATTTTCTGTGAGGGATTTGTATGTGAGTTAGTGCTGGTGAGTGGTATTAGAGTATTACAGGGGGTGTTGATGTGTTTTGGAGATGAGTGTACGGGGTGTGTAAGAGGGGATGGATGTGTGTCAGGGGAGTTTGTGTTAGTTATGATGACTGGAAGAGGTAATATGTGTGGTGGAGTGGAGTATGAGGATTGTATGGTTGTGTATAATTAGTGAAGAGAGGGTGTTTGTAGATGGTGTATTGGAAGGCTGTGTTTAGGTATTGTCATGATAAAAGGGGGTCTGGCAGTAGGAAATAGAGGATAGTGCTGTTGGTTTGTAAGATCAGGGAGCGTGTATCTGGATGCCTGAAACTAATGTATAATGTAGTTTTGTGTTGTGTGGGTGATGGAAGGTTGGGTTAGTGGGAATGGAAAGAGTAGTGTTTGCTGTGAGAATGAAGGTGTTTTACTGTTGAAGGTGTGGTGGATATGTGTATGGGTGTGGTATATGGGGATTTGTGTTGGTTGATGCAGACAGTTTCTAGACACAATTTAAATCACCGAAACAGATTAAACAGTCTCCTAAACACATTCTGGTTAGCCACTGGGGTTTATGTAGCCCTTTTACTTAAAACAGAAGTGGGGGGGCTTTATGCAGTCTTTTGCCACAAACTACGAGGGAAATTTCAAAAAGTCACGGCTAAAAAAAACAGCACTTTAAAAAGGCCAAGCTGCCTGAAACACAGCGAGTCTACAGTAAACAGGCATGGATAGTAGTAGAAAACACTTTTAAACAAATGATAAGATTTCCCAGAAATGTCTGGGGCTCCTTACCTAGGTCTCCTAGGAATCCTTGATCACTGGGCTGTATAAGGGCACAAGGAAAAAGCTCGGCTCACAAAATAGAGGTGGCTGTCTTGGGGTTCTTTCAAATGGGAAAATATGCTTGTACCAGACAGTGTGGAGATGGCTAAAAGCCTGGTAGAACCCTGGCATAGTTGTTATGTCTTGATCGGAAATAGGGCAACGTTTTGCAGCTGACTACTGCACCGGATAAGAGAGTACCATCTAGTGAAGGAGTAGTGGCTGATCTAGTCCGGTGTTACTCATACTGATATACTTTACGCCTTTGGGAGCTGCTTGTGCACATACAAACATACCTGGCTGATGTGGCTCTAGTGTGGCTAGATAAATGCTATGCCTTGTTGCTGAACGACTGTTAGAAATGGGTTCTTTGGTTGGCAGTCAGGTTACCCCCTGTCCAAGCAAGGACCCTCACTCTAGTCAGGGTAAAAGAGAATCACCCTCAGCTAACCCCTTCTTACCCTCTGGTAGCTTGACACGAGCAGTAGGCTTAACTTCAGAGTGCTAGGTATAAAGTATTTGTACCAACACACACTAACTTAATGAAAACACTACAAAATTCCACAACACGGGTTTAGAAAAATAGAGAATATTTATCTAAACAAAACAAGACAAAAATCCACAATACACAAGTCAAGTTATCAATTAAAAAGCACAAAGAGTCTTCATGTACTTTTAAACACACACTAACACTGTTAGCGTGCAAATGGACCTTGGGTATGTCAAAAATAACCCTGCATGGGCGAGTGAGCGTCAAAAAGGGCTTGCGATGCGTCAATTTCACTCAATCACAAGACCTTGCCTCGTTTCTCCTTTCGTCAGGTCGGGCGCATCGTTTCTTCTTTCCGCAGGAGAGCGATGCGTTGATCTGGTCAGCACTCTCGGGTCTCTGGTCCGGGCAGGCCTTGCGTTGTTTTTACACATCCTGTGGTGTTTGCTTCAGAAATCCAGCCGTACGATGATCCGAAAACCACGCAGCACGGGTTGTGATCTCACCAGCCTCCATCAGCGATGCTGCACGTCGTTTCTCCAGCTCCATGCATCGTTTCTTCGGTTGCGTTGCAGGCGAGTGTCGATTTTCAGCTGAGGAGCCGGCAGCGTGACGATTTTCCAGCCGCAGATCGGAGTTGCGTCGATCTTTTTTTCCCGCACAGCATTCTGTGCGTGGATGTCTTCCTCTTAGGCTGCCAGCTTCTCCTTTCAGGGTCCCAGGAATTGGATGGGCACCACAGGGCAGAGTAGGAGTCTCTCCAGAGACTCCAGGTGCTGGCAGAGAGAAGTATTTGCTGTCCCTGAGACTTCAAACAACAGGAGGCAAGCTCTAAATAAAGCCCTTGGAGATCTTCACAAGATGGAATGCACACAAAGTCCAGTCTTTGCCCTCTTACTCTGGCAGAAGCAGCAACTGCAGGATAACTCCACAAAATACAGTCACAGGCAGGGCATCTCTTCTTCCTCAGCTCTTCAGCTCTTCTCCAGGCAGAGGTTCCTCTTGGTTTCCTAAAGTGTTCTGAAGTCTGTGGTTTTGGGTGCCCTTCTTATACCCAATTTCTCCTTTGAAGTAGGCCTACTTCAAAGCAACTCTCTCTTGAATGTGAAATCCAGCCTTGCCTAGGCCAGGCCCCAGACACTTACCAGGGGGGTGGAGACTGCATTGTGTCAGGTGTGAGTGACCACTCCTCTCCTCCCTCCTAGCACAGATGGCTCATCAGGATATGCCGGCTACACCCCAGCTCCCTTTGTGTCACTGTCTAGTGTGAGGTGCAACCAGCCCAACTGTCAAACTGGCCCAGACAGGGAATCCACAAACAGAGAGCGTCACAGAAATGGTTTAAGCAAGAAAATGCTCACATTCCAAAAGTGGCATTTTCAAACACACAATCTCAACATCAACTTTACAAAAAGATGTATTTTTAAATTGTGAGGTCAGTGACCCCGAGCTCCACATGTCCATCCGCTACGAAAGGGAATCTACACTTTAATCAGATTTAAATGTAGCCTCCATGTTAACCTATGAGAGGGACAGGCCTTGCAACAGAGAAAAAATAATTTAGCAATATTTCACTGTCAGGACATATAAAACACATTACTATGGCCCTCATTCCGATTCCGGCGGGCGGCGGAGGCCGCCTGCCAGAATTCCGCCCTCCATAATACCGCTCCGCGGTCAGAAGACCGCGGAGGGTATTATGAGTTTTTCCCTGGGCTGGCGGGCGGTCTCCAAAAGACCGCCCGCCAGCCCAGGGAAAAACTCCCTTCCCACGAGGATGCCGGCTCGTAATAGAGCCGGCGGAGTGGGAAGGTGCGACAGGTGCTGTTGCACCCGTCGCGTATTTCACTGTCTGCAAGGCAGACAGTGAAATACATTTTGGGGCCCTCTTACGGGGGCCCCTGCAGTGCCCATGCCGTTGGCATGGGCACTGCAGGGGCCCCCAGGGGCCCCGCGACTCCCCCTCCCGCCATCCGGTTCCCGGCGGGAGAACCGCCAGGAACTGGATGGCGGGAGGGGGAGTCGGAATCCCCAAGCCGGCGCAGCAAGCTGCGCCGGCTTGGAGGATTCCTTGGGGGCAGCGGGAAACCGGCGGGAGACCGCCGGTTTCCCTTCTCTGACCGCGGCTAAGCCGCCGCGGTCAGAATGCCCCGCGGGGCACCGCCGGCCTGTCGGCGGTGCTCCCGCGTGCCACGGCCCTGGCGGTTCTATACCGCCAGGGTCGTAATGAGGGCCTATATGTCCTACCTTAACCATACACTGCACCCTGCCCTTGGGGCTACGTAGGGCCTACCATAGGGATGCCTTACATGTAAGAAGAGGGAAAGTTTAGGCCTGGCAAGTGGGTACACTTGCCAAGTCGAATTTACAGTTAAAACTGCGCATACAAACACTGCAGTGGCAGGTCTGAGAATTGATTACAGAGCTACTTATGTGGGTGGCACAACCAGTGCTGCAAGCCCACTAGTAGCATTTGATTTACAGGCCCTGGGCACCTCTAGTGCACTGTACTAGGGACTTACTAATAAATCAAATATGCCAATCATGGATAAACCAATTATTTACACATTTTGTAAAGGAGCACTTGCACTTTAGCACTGGTTAGCAGTGGTAAAGTGCCCAGAGTAACAAAAACAGCAAAAACAGAGTCCAGCACACATCAACAACCTGGGAAACAGAGGCAAAAAGTTAAGGGAGACCACGCCAAGGATGAAAAGTCTAACAACGACCCTATTATGTTATACAGAATCATTTCAGTCATTGAAGGATTGGCAGGAGGGAAAGCCCAGGCTCGGATGGCCTTCCCGGCCAGTTTTATAACACCTTTAAGCATTTGTTGATGGACAAACACCAACACACTCTGGGCGCCAGTTTTTGTACCACAGTGATTGATGTATTTTTTTATTTTTAGTGGGGGATGGGCTCCCGTACCCTGGCTGCGTTCCCCACTGTGCCCACAGGCATTTTGCCACCTACAACTGCAGTGCTGTTTAATTAAGCGCTGCAGTTCAGGAGGCCAAATGGCTGCCAGCATAATAAACGTCCTCATTCCTTGTTGACACCACACTGGGTATATGAGTAGGCCATGGAGTAGGGTGTATTGCCACTGTCCATAACAGAGGCTATTACAATTCTGCTTCCCAAACCTGGTAGGGATCCATGCAATTGCACACCTTACCGCTCCCTTATCGCTACTCAACCGTGATAATAAGATTTTTGCTTAAGAGTTTACTACTAGGCTGTCCCTTCTGGGGGGAAAAATATTTTGTCAGTGAAGGCTGGCTTTGTCCCACAATGGCTATCAATCTTCGCACAATTTTCACAGTTTTCCATCAGCCAGATGCAGGAATCGAGGTGACAAAAAACATCTTATTTCTTAGAATGGGCATTCTTGATGCCACATTGGCTAGATATAGGGTAGTGAAATACTTCCATAGACTGAGAACACTCCTGTATTTGCAACCGGTTGCAAGGGAACGGGCTCATGAGTTGACATCGCAGTCTTTTAATATAGTGCGTAGGGCATGATAGGGGTTCCCGTTATTTCCTTTGCTGTTTATTTAACAATGGACCTCCTTGCTAGAATTTTTCAGAAATGGCATATGCACAGAGTGTCACGTAGGCTCTCATTATCCTAATGAGACTACTGGATTTTTGGGTGGCAGGATCGTTCACAGTGTGGGGGACTAAGGGCCAGATGTAGCAAAGGGTTTTACCCATTCTGTGTCTATGGGAAAATGTGTTCGTACATATGGCCCTAAGTCTAACCCACGGCGAAGGACCCTTGTTACCCCAAATCCGGGTTGAGTTCCGGCTAACTAGCAGTGCCTCATCTCTCCCAAAGGGAAGAGACAATTGGGCAGTCGAGCGCATGACATCTTAGGGCTTCCCAGGGAAGTCGTGGTCACTCAGATCCCAACCAGTTCTCTCATACACAGTGTGGTCTCATATATAAATAAATGACAAAGGCAGTTTGAGTTTTAACGACTGCATTTTAGATAACAAGGCGTGAGCCACAATAACCAGAACCATACAACACAGTAGGATTGAAATAGTATCGAGGAGAGTGAAACATAAGAATAACGCTATCATAGTGCTACTAGATTACGTTCTCTCTTCTAAGTTCTATTTTGAGCACAGCATGTTAAGCTCTAAGCCTGCCTTTCAGGTTCCCCCGGGAGGACATCAACCCTCATACCTGAGCAAAGGCCTGTGATCGGGATCAGCATCTGCAACAGGGCAGTCAGCGTCTAGTTGTGGTTCCCTGGTCGGAATCTCCCTCTCACGTGTACCAGGACTAGGAAGTGTTTTTATAACTAACACGCCAGTGTTCTAAGAAACGTCCCTACGTAAGAATGTGTACTTTCTACGAACCCTAAAGACTAAACTTCTACCACGTCTATCGACAATGTACCAGACTGTATCCTTGACTGAAGCACAGAGCCAGCACGAATGTATTGTTTGAGAACTCCAGTGCTGAAGTAAACTAAACAGTGTGATAGAAGAAAATAAAACAAGACCGTGAAACTGGTTATTGTAAAATAACAGTGCGAGGCTAAATAAAATGCATCAAGGACAAAGTGCACAGAGGCCTAATACTTTAAGCAAACGTGCAAAAGCTACATTAAAAAATGGCCACACTACAAGAGGGCTGTCCCTTCGGACCAGTAGGCTTCCATTCTCTAAGTTTCCTGGTGATATTCTTATATTTGTTAAAGACACCAGTGTTAATTTGGCATCGCTGATCCATGATGTTATATCATTTGGTAGATTCTCAGGGGTCACCATGAATTTTGATAAGTTCAAGGTATTCCCTCTAACCAGTGCTTAATTTGTAAATAAAAATGTGCCGGTGCCCAAAGCCCTTCTTTTAAACACGCGGCTGCTGCAATTAAATGTGAGAGCACGGAAAACTAGGACAGTATAATCCTGAAGCCATCTTGGGCCTCTTCAATCCATTTACAGGCACTCCCTGCCCCTTCACTCACTCTTGCAGATTTCTGCTTTCTCCCTTTGTGAAGCTTTTTCGTTTTTCTCTTCCTCTGTCTTTCCCATATGTGTCTTTAGCTTTCAGTAAATGCTTGAGCCAGAAAATAAGTGCAGGCCCTCCCGCAGGGTTGTCTAGGGCCATCTGTTCAGTGGTGGTGACATGCTGGGCATGGAAGTGTCTGGGTAAGAAATCAGGTGTTGCCTACTTGTACTCTCCTGACTTACTACAGTTCAATAACCCTACATTACCTAAGGGGCAGAGCACACCAGGCACGTTGGAGCTGTTAGAGCTAGGGCAACTGCTTGAGGGTATTCTTAAAAGCAAACCAGACTGATTTCCCCTAAGGACGTGCACACGTTGCTGCATTGACGTATCTGTTTCAAACATATTCTGCCCCAGTAAAGCAAGCGAGGATCAACCCGAATAAGCCACGTAATAGTTCTGGCTGTGGAGCAGATCATGCTGATTCTCTACATTTAGCCTGGTTGTGTGAGCCAGTAATGGGCTACTGGGGACAGCTTTTTGACTGCCTGTTATTCATGACTGGTATTAAATTGGACCCTACCCTGCTAACGGCCCTGCTTGAATAGGTCAAACATGCCCCCGGGACGGACAGGAAATTTGTTGCCATGACATTATTATTAGCTAAGAGGAGTGTGGCTATGTGTTGTGGCGGAAGGGGAAGGGGAGTGTCAGGGTACAAGAAAAGAGGATAGCTTCAAATACCTGTCTTTTTTTTAATGAGCAGTCGGAAGTACATGGAGCTTTGGAGCCAGTCAGTTCCATACCAAAGGACATTTGGGGGTTGCTTCATTCCTATTTGCTACTGGTGGAGGAAGTGGCCTTCTCTCTCTGACCCTCTATCAGTACATCCCTGTAGAAGCCCGGCCTGGTTCGTGGCCCGTGCCGGGAGCAGGGAATGGCCTGAAGTTTTGTATATCCAGGGGCACCCTGGCTTTGTAGGATGCTAGATCGTGCTCCTGGGATATTACTGTGTGGGATGGGGGGTGGGGGGGCGCAAGATATATGTGCAAATACGTGGATTGCTGCTGGGTGAGAATATACTACATTTCAGCTGTCTGTTCTGTATCTTTTTATTCCGTTTCATTTTTAGGTAATCTCAATTGATTGAGCACACACCTTGGGCAATGTTTCTGTGAGTTGTGTTTCATATGACATACTTCTACTGTCATTCTATGCTTCAGCCAATGTACCACACTAGTTGTTAGCTGCTACTGAATTTAAATATATTGTAATAAAAAGTATATTTCTAAATCACCCCTCATTAGGCCTTATTGCCTATAAAATAGGGCATGTAAAGGTTTAATGTCAAGCAAGGCCTTACAATGAAAATACCCTCAAAGCTATTTTCACTGTAGCAGATTTGGCTGTTCCATCGGAAATCACTTGCATGAAATATTAAATACTACACCCTGTATCTCAGGAATGGGTCTAGCTACAAAAAAATGATAAACTCCTCTTTTCTTAGTTTAAACGTGTTAAAAAAATCCACTTTACTGGTGAAGTCGGATTTGTTCTACATAATATGGGAAATTAAAAAAATTAACCCTTGCCCTTCCTGAAGCCCCTGGAAGCCACTTGAACCCGTGTCATGATGTACAATGGCGACCTTAAAACGAAGCCTGTCAACATAGATTCATTGTTTATTCTGGCCTGCATTCCTAGGGCCCCATAAAAGTCTCGATTGACCATCCTTGCAAAGTCCTCTAGTAATTGTGAACAGCCTCTTCTGTATATCCCTCTTGGCAGACCATCAATAAATTGATCCCTCTTGCCAGAGGTAAGTTCAAGTGGACACAAGTAGACTGAGCTATAATGAGTCCCAGTGGGCTTGCCTCACAGTTTATTATGCTACAGGGTCATTATACCTATTTAAAGCTGATCTCACTGCAGCTAGCAAGGCTATCAGGATTTGGTAGAGGATGTTCTTCAACACAAAGAGAAATACACTCACTTGTATGTTTTCATGAAGAGTCTTGGCATGGAAACAATAATTACAAATCACGGCAAAAGTAAAGGTTTGAGATTAAGCAAAGTCATATTCTGTAATATTGAACACTTATGGTAATAGTGACAGAAAAATTAAAGGTACACATTTGTATTTCTCATTTTACAGCCAGGTCATTTCTAGATGCTAATTTGATTGTATGTGGGGATATACACTACAATGGTTTAAATTAGTTTATAACTCTATATTACACTCAAGGCAGTCCTCAAGGTGGACTTTGGGGGTGCGAGGGCTTGGCACCAGACGTCTTGATTGGAGATAGGAGGACTGAGTTGTCTGTAAGGCATTTCCAGAATATGAAGATAACTGCATCAATAAGTGATTTAAAGAGGATAGCGGACTCAGTGATGCTTGGACAGAATTGGGATGACATGACCTTTTTGTTTTGTGCTCTCTGTGCCAAGATGAAGACTGTTGACTATTGCCACAGTCCTTTCATGAGCTGAGTACGTCCACACCAAAGAACAGAGGTCTGAAAGACTTACTTTAATGGCATTTTTCTGCAGAGGGACCCCAGCATGTTTTACAACCATCTGAGTGCCACATATGAGTCCTTTGTAGTATAAAAGCCAACCTTTTTTACTTTTGTATCAGGCCAAACTTTTACTTGATGTTGTTCGTGTATCCAATGAAAGTGCAGACCCTATTATGACCTGGGGTAATATAATCAGCATAGGATTGAAAAGTAAGATTAGGTGTTAAATAAGCATTATATTGGGATTCACATTTACTTTAAATTTACCAGGTGAGAGAGAACAACTGTTTTGATGAAGGAAACCGTGGACGCCACAGAGTTTAAGAACGACTGACCTATCTACTGTGTTCCTTTGCTCTTGTAAAGTCTGGAAAGAGTTGCAATTGTTAAATGTTAGGTCTTTCTCAAATCTTGCAACATTCTGGGAGATTGACAGTCAGATTTAATTTCTAAAAGGGACAGGGAAACAGTCTTACTGGATGCCCACTTTATTGCTATAGAAATAAAGGCTAAAAGAAGCTGTATTGTCAATGCGTCTTGATTTCTTCTTGGCGGATTGCATTCAACACCATTGAGCACTCTATGTGACTGGCCGCAATTAGTGCATTGGATGGGGTTTTATACAAAGTAGGCTGTAGGTTCAGTTCTTTCCTGACTAGCAGAATATCTAAGGTGCGTGGCAGGTACTGCTCCTTTCACATTCCCACCATGGTTCACTGGAAAGTTTCTTATGGGTTGTGTCTCTTTATCTACGTGTAACCACTTTGTTAGTTGCTACTTCCCCTGATGGTTAGCTTCCGTTACCATGCTGTTGGAACCCAGGTAAGCTCACCAGCAGTCCAAACCAAGACTTACGGAAAATTTAGCAAGTGTTTAGAAAGGTAAAGGGCTGGATGATTAGAAATTGTTGAGCCTTAAATAGAGCAAGACAGATCATCCACTGACAGACTCCAAAGCAAAACTGAACGACATTAAGAGCTAATATAAAAAATAAAGAGCAGAAGTACCACTATTACCACATGGTCAACTAACAGTCCTGTATGTTCTATTGTGGCATGGTCTGGCCATTGTGTGAAAATGCCGATTTAGATTTGCCCTTTTCTTTCAGTGCCCCACAGAGCCACTGGTGCAAGGGGCAGTGGTGGCCTATACTTAAGGCCCCCCACATCTTCCAAACATGAAGACTGTGAAATTGAGCAAAGGTCAGCCTGAAAGTCACTCTTCATAATCAGGTCAGACAGCCAGACGCTGTTCTTGCGCTAAATGTGCAGGAGCCAGGATGCCTAAGCAGAGCTTTGTCAAGCTGAAGATGTCACAGCCCATTGGTGGGACGTCCTCAACCCGGCAAAGAACTTGGTTGTCATGACAAGAGTGAGCATCACAGATAGATTCGGACCAGGGCACTTCAGCTGTAAGCACTTGAGTGCCCAGGGCCAAGGGTCCATCAGTAAATCTAATCACAGAGGGGAGTCAGCAGTCTCAATGACCCCATCCCACTCTGTGATGAGTAAGAGACGGCCACTTTCTCTTACTGGCTGACCCATAACAAGGTCAGCCAATGAGAGGGGGGTTTGTCTGAATCCTCAGTAACCACGAAGCTTCCTTCCGGCCACCCGAAACCATCAGTAAGTATTTTTTGTCTAATGTTTGGTGCGTGTGTATCTGTATGAATGTATGTGTATTTCTGAGTTTGTGCTGTAAATGGGGAGGGTGTGTGTGTGTGTGTGTGAATGTAGATGCTTGTGAATGGTGGGTAAATGTGTGCATGGATGTGAATGCATGGGTGTGGGTGAGTGTTCATGTGTGTGGTCTGCCCACTCTCTTACCCCCGCTTGAATTACCAGTCACCGCTGGCGAGGGGCCCGTTATGATTCAAACTTGACATAGGCAACACTATGCAAAACAGGGTGTGAGAGAAGACGTGCAATGTCAAATATTGTTAGTAGAAGGCACATATATCCTGCCTTCAAATGTGTTTTTGTCACCACGCAAAAAGCCAAGTTGCATTTTGAACAGTAATGTAGACACATAACTCTATTTTTCTTAGGACTCCTCGCTTAACCTGCCCAGAAAGAGGACAATATATTCTTGGGGTACCCTTTCTCTCTCCTCCCACCCCAATTAAAGCATTCACAGGAATGACCTTACGAGAAATGATCGAAGAAAATCATCTCCTTTGCTTAGGGAGAAACTAAAGACCTTGTAGTCTGCTATCTTTAGTTTTTCTGACAGTGTACATCAGTTGACTGCCTTGTTCTAAATTATGAAAATACGCAAATTATGATGATGATATGGTAATATAACCTCAGTACCAGGTTTGGCTACGTTAGACACAGACGGTTTAATTTTGGCATTTTAGTTCAAAACACCAAAAGAAAGGAAACCATTGCTTTAAATGGGCAGGTGCTCTCCAGTCCTGATTACCCCCACTTCAATTTGAAATGGAGAGTACTTCCACTTCTCAGCACTCCTACAATACATTTAATAGGAAAGTACCAGCACTTCTCAGGAGCAAACAGATACTCTAAATGGTGAGTACTTAGATTTCCATTTAAACACTGAATGAAAGCATTTAACTGCACACCTTTGAGTATGGAGTAGTGTATGGTGGTAGGGTTCAAGCAAACCTAGCACAGCTGGCTGTCCTACAACTAATGTTTTCAATCAGATGCACCAGATTAGAATTGGGCGAATTCCATCCTGGGCCATGGATTGAATAAAGACTGGTATGGATCTGGAGAGTTCCATCCTGGGAATGGTTGGAATGCAGATTGCTGTGGATCTGGCCAGTTCAAGCCCAAACACAATTTTGAATAAAGATCTGTGTGAATCCAACTAGCTCCACCCAAGACCCCGTTTAGAATAAAGTTTTTTTCTAGGTATCTGCTCAAGGCCCAGGTTTGGATAAAGATCAATATAGATCTGGCTAGTAGCTTCCTGGGCCATGGTTAAAATTAAGAGTACTGTGGATTAGCCCGGAGACAATAAAGATTGCTATGAATGCAGCAATAGGTGTTTCAAAAGGTGCTCCCAGACAGTTTTCATGAGTACATTGCGTAACATCATCAGGCCAGTTATGAACAATCAGAATGGTAAAGTATTCAGTTGATGTCTTCATAGCAGTGGGTGCTTATTGTCTTTTCACATAGCTATCAAATGAGGCATTCGGAATAAAGCAAATCATGGGAGCGAGGTTATTAGCAAAGTAAGGCAACCACCACCAAAGGGTTGGGTCTAGGGGTTGGGGGGGCAGTAGCATGCATCCTGTTTAGCAAGTTAATTGTGTTGTCAAGAGAGATGAGTGAGAGACTGGAAGTGGGAGTTAAGGAGAGAAGGAGTCCATTAATAAGGCTAGCTTTCAGAGTTATATGCAAAACAGAAGGGATGGTGTCTTTGGGGCAGCCTCTGCTTCCACAGCCGCCATAATCTTGCCTCTTAATGAGCTCACCTTGTTTTGCAAAAATGATACAATGGTGTTACTGAAAATCTGACCAGGTGGCCTGATTTGAGCTGCTGAAGGAAAGAGAGAACAACTAGTGAATTGTTTGAAATAATTTTCTGAATGTATTATGGGCACAAGTATTTTTTCTACCAAAGGACATTTTGTGGTTGCATTCACAGTACTGTGTCACTACGAAGAAGTGCTTCATATTTTCATTCCTCTTCACGTGCATAATTTTATTCCACCTAGTCTCTCATCATCCTCACCTTTGATTCACTGTTTTAAAAATCCTCATTTTACTATTGTTTGTAGAGTGTGAAGGGTATGACAGGAATTTTGTGAGCAGCCTTTGTATCAAAAGCAGACAGTGCTAATAGACGATTCATCACATTTTGAAAACTCGGGTGCCAAACTGAATCTGGAGAACGTTTCCAACAATGCTCCAGCAACCAGGTAGGTGGCACTGCGTGGCTCTCCCCCTCCGTGCTGATGTCAGTTCCTTTCCTTCCATGCCCTTCTATGTATATCCGGAGATCTGGTCCAAATTCTGTTCGTCTTCTGACAACTTCAAATTCTTCTATGACCTATGATGGTATGCTAGGGAAAATGTCCCATCCAAAAATGACCAGATTCAAGCAAACATGTGACTGCAGGCGCAGATGTTGACTCAACAGTTGTGTGACAAGTGTGCCCTGATGCACCCACAGGCAATCCAGGAGCGGGGTGAATCTCTACACCACTGAAAATAAGACAAAATCACAGTCAAAGCACAAGTCCTGCCAAAGAAAGAAAGAAACCTGAGGCGTATACTGGACCTCTGGCCACTGAATGCATTTTTAAGGAAAGAGAAACTCAAGATTCCCACTCTTTCTCCAAGTGTGTCTGCTCTGGACCTAGCAGACTCGATGGTGTCCTCCCTGGATTTGCATAACATGTATTTTCATATACCTGTCCTGAAATTCCACAGGTATACCCTGTGGTTTGCTGTGCTGCCCATCAGCCTTACATCAGCCTCTTGAGTGTTGACAAAAGAGATGACGGTGGTCACATATCCTCTTCAAAGGTATTCCAGTACTTCGACAGCAGGCTGATCAAAACGGGCTTGCTGCAGTCAGTCACAGACCATCTCTGGATGGTGGCCTAACTCTTGAAATTGTTGAAGTTTCACATCAATGAGACAAAGTCCCGCATGAGCCCCATGTAGAGAATTCCTTTTATTAGTGGTATCCTGAACGCTATGGCTTCCAGGGTTTTCCACTACCACAGGGAGTCTGCAGCATCAAAGATATGATCTCGATCTATTGGGCTCAATCCTGTTTCTCAGTGAGGATGGCTCTGAGGCTTCTGAGAATCATGGCATCATGCATCCTCCGCGCCCTGAATCCTCAATGACATAAAAAGGCCATGGAATGGAACCTCTGTTTTTTGGGGTCCAGCATGAAGGCTGTCCAGATCTCGAAGGAAATGGCCGAGGATCTTCTGTGGTGGCAGACAAATGCCAAACTGACCTGCAGTAGGACACTTTCCCTTCCTCACTCAGATTTCACAGTTGTGACAGACAGGTCACTGCTGGGGTTAAGGTATTACATGTGAGAGGTAGAGTTCAAAGTTCTTTGGTCTCCAGGCAGAGAGTCGACTCCAAATCAGCCTTTTGGAGCATCTGGTGATCTGTCTGACTCTAAAAGTCTTCCTGCCATCTGTTGAGGGGCTGCAGGTGCAGGGCCTCACAGACAACACAACTGCTGTGTGGTATTGCAACAAGAAGCGTCCTGGGTCCTTAGCCAGGAGGCACTACGCTTATGGAAGTGGCTGGTCCAGTAGGACATATTTCTGGTAGTCAATCTCTGGCAGGGTCTCATAATGCAAATTAGCTAAGCACATGTCGACTGGTGCATCCCGAGTAGATACTCCACTCCGAGGTAACAATGGGAATCCTTCAACTAGTAAGGTATGCTCTTGATAGATCTGTTCGCCATCGGTGAATACATGCAGTGTGAACTCTGCTGCATGCTGGCATTTCTGCCAGGACAGGCACTGGAGATGTGTTGTGACTGCAATGTGACATGGGTCTCCTGTATGCATTCCTTCCCTTGCTTTTCCTGCTTTCAGTTCTGAGAAAAGTCAGGACTCAAGTCATCTTGGTATCCCCAGATTGGGCCAGGAGAGTATTGGACCCAGTGTTTGTGAGCGTGAGCAGATGCTCTCCTATTCCCAATTAAATAGGCCCCTCTGTCTCAGTGAAAGGGCAGGCTTCCTTCACCTCAACCTGGGCAACCTTCACCTCCTTGTGTGGAGATAGAACTGTGGGCAATTAAATGTTTTCAACTCGTCTTCCAAGGTAGTTGATGGCACCCTTGTGGACAGATGCCTTTCTATAAAGTCAATTTACGTTGGGTGCTAGCAGCAATTTGTTATCTTGTGTGGTGCTTGAAGCACCAACCCTTTGCTTGCCAAACTTTCTGAAGTTTTGTTATATGTTCTTTCGTCACCCCAGAGAGGCCTTACCACAGGCATAGTGAAAGGTTATTTGTCAATCCTTTTGGCCTTTTTGTGTTTACCTGACCAATCTTCTCTATTTAAATTGTTGGGTCTGGTGTGGTTCATAAAAGAGTTTGACTCCCATGTTTCCCCTGGAGCAATTCATCAAGCCACAATGTGATTTGAATTTTGTTCTAACATTTCTCATGTGCACACCGTCTGAACCACTGCACAGTTGCTCTTTTTAACTCCTGATGTTCCAGGCAGCTTTGCTATTGCATCAGTGTGGCGCGGGAGCAAACTGGAGGTGCTTTTGGTGCAACCAAGGTATGTCATTTTTTTCCCATACAAAGAGGTGTTAAGGACTCGAGCCACCTTCTTAATTGAAAGTTGTTACTCCTTTTCACATTGGTTAATGAGTTGCTTTGCCACCATGTTTTGACCCACTACGCCTCTCAAAAAAAAAGGATCAACTCCATCAGCTCAACCCTAAAAGTGTATTAAGTTTCTATGCATTCAGTATAGAAATGTAACACACTTTTAGGGTTGAGCTGATGGAGCTGATCCTTTTCTTTTGAGAGGCGTAGTGCACAAAAGATCATCATGTGGACAATAAGTTCTTTTTATGGTTTTCTGGAAAAGAGAAAGGGAAGGTGGTGCAGACGAGGATCTTGTCAAGATGGATAGTTCTCTGCATCAAAATGTATTATACACTGGATAAAAACAACCTCTTTGGAGGCTTACAGGCTAATTCCACCAGAGCCTGGGCCACCACAATGACACTGGAGTAAGGTATATTGGTTTTAGATGTTTGCCAGATTGCAACTTGGGCGTCAGTGCATATTTTCACAAAGCACTATTACATTGACAATTAGGTCCGGTGGCAATATCACTTAAAATGCTTTATCTAGGACCATGCCCCAGACCCTCCACCTTTTGGGAGGTAATGCTATGGTATCTTTTATAAAGGTGAGGAATCCGTAGTTAGAAATATCCAGTAGAGTAACAAGGTACTTACCTTCGGTAATGCCCTCTCTGGTAGATATTCTATCTAACTGAAAATTCCTCACTGCCTTCCCACCTCCCCATTTTGGTAAGTGGACACATGAACATCATAATAAGATCTTAAGTTAGAAACCTGCACTTTGTTATCAACAATTTGTAAAATGCTCTGCGTCTGAGGACATGGAAGAAGAGGCATTGAAGAAACTGATGTCAGTGCGCAGCGGTGGTGCTAATATGCTGCTCCGTTCTCTCACTTCCATGGCAGAAGAGTCACACTGTGCCATCTACTGCCACACAGAAGCATTGCTAGAACTTTTCTCTGAATCCACCATGGCTCCTGTGAGTATTCTAAAGCTAAGGAATCTGCAGTTAGTGTATCCTCAAGAAAGAGCATAACCAAAGGTAGGTAGGATAATAGACATTCCATGAAAGAGGATAGCTGAAGAGATTTTTACTGCTCAATAAATTTAACCAATTTTTGGGAAAGATATTCTTTTTTGACCCTGTATTGCAAACAATAGGAAATCTGTCACACATCATTGTACCTATGCCTCTAAAGGGAGAGCTCCTGCAAAATGATCGCTTTTTAGGAGCAGCATGCAAATGATGCCCAAAATAGCACTAGCCTTAAAGGTCAATTATATGTCCTTCTTAATGAGTGGGGGAGCTAACTAACTGGTCAACCCTCAAGGTCAACATTGTTTCTACCATTCTGAACACAAACTCCTGAGTGGGAGGAGGTCCATATGCAGGATGAAATAACCCAAAACTAAAAGAAGGTAGCATCCAGTGAGTTAAGATATCTGATCCAATAATGGAAGTTTAAAACAAGCTTGTCTTTAGACCACAAGTTTCTCTCTTGAAATGTGAGTTGGCTGTAACAGTGGAACTCCCTAGAATCGTGTTTTGGCAAATTTCATTTATGTTGAATTAATAGAGAAGAAATATATTTCATGGAAAACAGTCCCCATTTGTCTGCATGAACCTACATCTAGAAGAATGATGGGAGAAGGTTGCAGGGAATGTCATTGTGATGTTTTGTGTACCATGTTTCTATAAGGAAAATGACATCTATTCTATGGCCCACTACAATGACATGAATGACGTGCATTTCTGATAGAACCGAACATGCATTAAGGCACAATTACCAACCTTGGGTGGATGTTGTTATCTAAGCTTTACTCAGAGGTGGTAGAGAACCTAAATTTCCCCCTTGAGAAAATGACAGTAGATGATAAGTGATACAAGCAAAATGCAGTATGATCAAAGCAAGCAGAATCTGATTAGCACTAGCTTCTTAGGATTATGGGTGGTACCAGCATGGGCAGAATATCTAGCTAGACAGCAAGCATCAGTGTTCTTAGTGACTGGACTCAAGACTGAATCTGTCCAACCATTCCAAACTATGCTAAACATTTTGTTATATGATTCTCTGCAGAGGGTGGAAAACGCTCTGCAAAGGTTGGGTGCCAAAGTCATAATCCTTCCCATACAACTTGAAGGAGTGGCGGAGGAGTGCTAAGTGCCATAGGAAACAC
The DNA here is from genome assembly GCF_031143425.1 of Pleurodeles waltl. NCBI lineage: Eukaryota > Metazoa > Chordata > Amphibia > Caudata > Salamandridae > Pleurodeles > Pleurodeles waltl. The sequence goes on from NC_090445.1 coordinate 938,193,612, forward strand.
TCAAGTGACCTATGATGAATGAGAAAGCCTACCAAGTTTGAGCTGAAAAAACAACATATTAAATAGAACCCTGACCTCTAGATGGAAAGGAATGAAAAGCACTGTCAGATAGAGATGGAAGCGAATGAAAATCACTGTCAGACAGAGAGAAGCAATGCAAAGGGCCACATGAACTAACATTAAGACTACTGATTCCCAAAATGCCATTCTCTCCGAATCGCAATTGGGAAATCGGTATTCCTAATGTATGAAACTCTTTTGAGTTTCATAAGCGATTCCTAGTGGTTTGCAAATAGACCTACCTTATGCATATTAATGAGGTAGGTCACAATCTGCAAACCATTAGGAACAGCAGCCATCACAGAGATGGTGGCCTGCTGAGGTCACCAGACCACCGTGACTGTGATTGCTTTTTAATAAAGCAATCTTTTTTTATTTAAAAAAATAAGCAGCCCGTTTTCCTTGAAAACAGGATTTGTTTAAAAATAAAAAATGAAGCTTTGTAGTCTCATTTCTTAACGTTTTAATATTCTCAAACGGGAAGGGGTACCACTGGTGGTAAAATATTACTGGTTTGGAACCAGAATTCGGTCGCAAAACAGAAATACATAACATACCGATTCACTATTTGGAAGGGGCACCCTAAACAAGGCCCTTCCAAATACTGGATCACAAATGCAAAATGCAATTTATTAACAAGTTACCGAATTGCATTGTTCACTTTAAAAAAAGCATTTTTTCCGGTCGCAAGCGGAACAAAATGGTTTGTACATCTGGTCCATAGTTAAGTAATCAGTGTATTGTGGTCAGTGTGTCCTCAAGACCTAAACTAGTATTTTTGTACAAATTGACTGAATGTGTGGGCAATGCTAGACAACATGTAAAAAATGTATATATTTTGACCGGCAACAAGAATCCATCAGATACTTAGGTGTCAAATACTTATGATATAAATAATTAAACTATATATATTTAAAACATTATGGGATACCATTACTGGGTAAATATAGCATTGTTCCCCATACATCATTTGCAATTTCTCTGCCTATGTACTAAGATCATTTGAGACTAAGAGCCTTGAAGCTGGGCCATTGCACACATAGAAGTGTCAGCAGTAGTTGAATGTCTTCATTCCACATCCCAACTCTGATAATTAATGTAACACAGAAACACAAAAAGATGATGGATGGAGTGCTGAAACTTTTCAAACACTCATCCCCAGTCACAGATCTGGGTTAAATCCATTGTCTTTTTTGCTCACCATGGCACCCCAGTTGGACCCAGCCATATGCAAATCAGTCTTGACCCTGCTACCCATGGGTACAGTCCAGCCCGAGCTGCCAAGCCAGGTCCTCCCTGGACCAGAAACACGCATCCTGGGACCGGTTTGGGTCATTTGGATATTAAGCCTCCTTGAGAAGCGAGTGTGAATAATATTTTTTCGAAAGGTATCTTTTCTCGAGTTGCAGCTAATCTGTTCTCTGGTTGCATCACCCAATGCTGCAGGTGCACAAAGTTGAAGGGTTCTGTCTCTGATACTTTGAAATCTTGTTTATAAGGTAAGAAGGATTTAATAGCGCCTTTATGAAACATATGCACTATGTATCTGCAGCCTCCCTGTTTCCATTTAACAGAGGCTTTCAAATCCAGTGCTGAAGAAAATTCTGGGTTGCCATTAATTGGTGTGTATGGAGATGGGTAAGTGGTTAAATTTCTTTCCTACTGACTGTGTCTTATATTTGAAGTGTAGTGCTGACAGGGGTGGTAAGATAAGCGTTTTTTCATCTATGGTTTTTATGAAGCCAGACCACTTCTCTCAATGGTCGTGTCATAACTGCCTTTGCGTAGGAAGCCAATGCACATCTAATTCTTCCTTAGACCACTTGACGACGATTTGCAGTTGAACTGCAAAATAGTACAGTTTAAAATTGGGCACAGCCAGTCCCTCTTACACTTAACTGGGATATCAGCTTATTTACGGTTCTTGTCTGGTTTCAACATGAATGAGATGGCTGCCTTTGGTCATCGCTGCATTACAGTGCCACTTCACCAAAATGTATTGAATAAGTAAGTTAAACTGGAGAGTAGCTTGTATCAGAAAGCTATATACAATGCTTCTGTAAAGCCATCCAGGCCAGTTGCCGTATCCACTTTCAAATTATTGCAATATTTACGTCATTGTCCAATATAGGGGCTTCTGTTTGGCTGTGCATTAGGGAGCCTAGTTAACTTCACAGCAGTGATTTAAGTTTGTTGGGAGGTAAAGTGATAGATCTCAGCTGTATAAAATACCTTGTAAAAGTGCTGAAATCCCTTCTGTTTTTTAAGTCATGACTTCAAACAATTACTGTACAGAGTGAGTAGCTCCTTAACCCAGGAGCTAGTAATCTTTTCCCCTTGGAAGGCGAGCAAGGTGAAGGCCTATTTTATCGTGAGTTTCATAGGAATGTGGATTTAAATGTAAAAGGGTTTACTTCCACTCTACTATTACAGCCCTGAGTTTACCCCTTAATGTAGTAAAATGTTGAATGAGGAATTGCATTGGTGTTTTTTTCGTATTGTTGCAAAACTGAATAATATAATTAATGTCTGATTAGTTGCCCCCTCAGTTTAGCTTTGAAGGGATCCTATAAAGTCACAGCACAATCGTTCTTATCATTGTTAAGTACAAAATATTCTTACTCCAGTATTGGAACTTTCATATATTTACATGCTTGAATCATTCCCCGTCGTCGAGATGGGAGTCCCTGGTACATTACAATAGCAATGTAATGATAACTATAGTGTATGAAGGCCTAAGGTCTCCCACTTTAGTAATCTATCCTTGTCGATTTGAGAAAAGAGACCAAACTTAGGTTTCAGCCAATCAGGCTGCCCTTCCCTCTCGAAAACTCCTGTGAGAAGCTCCAGTCCCTCAGATTTTCTACTGCACGTTGTAATAGGGAGTCTCCACTGAGCTCTACTCAGTCACACCTTTCAAAAATTATTTTCTAGTATCTTTTTCCTCAGAATATTGCTTCTACCAGTTGAAAGCTCTGAAACCTATTTTCTGGTCTAGAGGAAATCTATTTTCTCAGTCAATCACCATGTCTGACAAGGAGAAGAAAGGTCTCTTCAGAGCCTGTAAGACCTGTGTCAAGAAGATACATATTGCCTTTATCCAGACCATTCTGTAAAGAATTGTACGGTATGCAGGACATTTTCTAACAAACCCTTTAAGGACAGAGTGGGTAGGCTGTTCATTTGGCTCCAGAAGTTAAAATCCGGGACAAACCCTGTTTCTGGTTCTGATAGTGAGGCGTTGTCTACATCCTCAAAGAAAACTCATAAAATGGACAAATCACCTCAAGCTCATCGTTCTGAGGATCAGAAAGCTTTAAAAAAGACTAAACAATGGTCTTATAAAGCTCACAGCCCTTTTAGTTCTCCTCACAGGAGGTCTGCATCCTCTCATAGAGAGAGAAAAGAGCATTCTGCCTCGTCAGAACGTCGTAAAAAAGATTCTTCTGAGCCTCCTACACCAGCTCCTACAGTTCGGCATTCATTTAAGAAACCATCTGGTAAAACTACGTCGATGACTACATCATCGATGACAGTGTCGAGAAAAGTATGTACGGCATCGTCGACGACCTCTACAACAACGACAATTTACACGGCATGCAGTACTTCCAATGTGCTCAGCACGACGACGCCTTTTCTGTCATGATGTCGACGCTTAAAATATCCATCTCCTCACTTCCCTTGACGAAAGCGATGACGAAACCATCATCGACGGCTACATCCCAACCGCTGATAACTGCCTCGTCGACGAGGATCACACTGTTGTTACAGCAGACACCACTGACGACATCTTCGTTGACAGTACCGTCGACGACGGAAAAGATAAAAAAACATACAAAATCTAAATTACTGTCACCATTACACATGTCTCCAAGTAAGGTATCACCATTAATCCCTATGCACCTTTTGGAAGAGGATGACTCAGAAGAGGAAGGGCCGTTTGAAGTTGCTCACAGCCCTTTAAAGTTGCATGTAAAGAACCAGTACTTGGACGATGATAATCAGTATGATCCTCAATCCTACTATTCACCTAGGGAACAGTATTCCTACCATGAGCAAATGTTTCCTATGCCTGGATCCCTTATCTCAGACTTACAATTAATGCTAGAGGACTACAGAAAGAGATTTTCACCAGTCAGCACTGAGGAGTAGCAGGAATTTCTTCCTTCATTGGCACCACCTCCTTACACATCTGTGAGTTCGCAGGTATTGCCATTAGATGTACCTCCGCATACACCTATACCAGTTCCAGCACAAGATCTGTCAACATCTTATGATGACAGAGAAGAGGGGGGGTTGCCAGACGCAGTGGCGGAGTGGGATGATTATCAAATACCTACTCTATCTTCGCCTTCCCCTGTCCCGGTGGACTCCCCTCCAGGTGACTTTGGGAAATTTCACCGTTTATTAGAACGGGCCACAAAGAAATTTGCACTACCTATGCCAACAAAGCAGATGGACTGCTTTCTTTATGATTTTAAGGAACCTTTCCCAAAAAGTATAAAATCAATGCCCATAGTGGACTACATATGGGATGAGGGGCTCAAGGTAATGAAAAATCCTGCTACTGTTACTGTGGTCTTGCCTCGCCTAGATAAGAATTAAAAGGCATCCGACAATTCCCCAGCCTGCCTAACAGGACACCCCAAACCAGACTCATTTATTACTCAGGCAGCTCAGCGCAGATCTAGGAATCCTTCAGCACCAATTTCTGCCCCGCCTGACAAGGAGGAGAGGAGACTTGATAACATAGGAAAACAATTCTCCTTGATGTCTTCTCTTATGGTAAGAGTGCCTAATTCATTGACGTTTATAGGCAGATACGACAGGCAGCTATGGGCAGACATTGCTCCCTACCTAGACCAACTCCCGGAAGAGTCAAAGGAAGAAGCAAGTAAAATTTTGCAAGAAGGGGAAAGAGCTTCCGCTGAGGTCAACGACTGTGTGATGGACATCACTACCACGGCGTTTTGGCAGCTGGCAGGTGCTGCTGTTTTAAGAAGGCAGGGTTGGCTCTGCGCAACTTTTTTTAGACCTGAAGTGCAAAACAAAATTCTCGACTTACCTTTAGCTGGAGAAGCCCTTTTCGGAAAACATATTGATGAGACCCTTCAGGCTATAAAAACGGATACGGACACATCCAAGTCCCTTGGAACCCTACAATTTAGAAGACAGTCCTTTCGGGGTGCCAGAGGGTAGGGATATCAATCCTACAGAGGGGGATTCCAACACTATAAATATCCTTTCTCTTCAGCTTACCAGTCCTTTCGTCCTCAATGCCAGCAAAGGCAACCTCCACAGGCAGCATATACTAGGACCACACAAAGGGCAAGAGCAGGAAGGCATGCAAAGGAAACAGGATGCAAGCAATGACTTCCCACTAACTCCAGCTACATATCTTTCCTCAGATGCAAAAATAGGAGGAAAGATTTCTCAAACTTTTCACAATAGGTAAGAAATTACTTCAGACCAATGGGTGTTAAACCTTTTCCAATATGACCATACTCTGGAATTTCTGCAAATTCCACCAGCAAGACCTCCTCCTCTGGGCAGTTTAAAACACCTAAATCTTCTAAAAAAAGAAGTCAAGACGATATTCCAGAAAGGAGCTATAGAAAGAGTTCCAGATCAGGACAAAAGGAAGGCGTTTTATTCATGTTTCTTCCTGGCCCAGAAGAAATGGAAGGGATGGCATCCAATCTTGGATCTCAGAGACCTGGATACTTAACCTCAAAAAACAGTCATTCTGTATGATTACTTCAAACAATATTCTTTCCCTTCTCAATCCTGGAGATTATGGGCCATATGTAGGAAAGCTTTTTCCCATAGACACAGAATGGGTGAAATCCTTTGGTACACCTGGCCCTATATGTCCACTCTCGGTCTCCAGGATGCATACATCCACATTCCCATACATCCATCCCACAGGAAATATCTCAGATTCAAGGTAGCCGGAGAGCATTTCCAATTCAAAGTTCTTCCTTTCGGCCAGTAATCGCCCCCCAGAATTTTTATCAAATGCCAAACTCCAGTTGCAGCTTTCCTCATGAGACACAAATATCAAGTGTTTCGTATCTGGACGACTGGCTCATCAAAGACAAGTCCAGGTTGCAGGCACAGAGTGTGATAGAGGCCTGTGTGGAGCTGTTTGGAAAATTAGGCCTAACTATCAACCGCGGCAAATCAGCTTTCCAGCCCTTGAAAAGAATAACATTTCTGGGTGCAGTTCTGGACACATACAGCAACAAGGCAACTCCTACAAGGGAGAGACAGAAAAATCTAATTTTGTTGGCCAGACACGTTAAAAAAAGAAAGTCTGTTTGAGTTCACCTCTTCAAGTCCCTATTTGGAATGATGTCCTCCTGTATCTCACTAGTGGCATTCTGTCGTCTCTGAATGCAACCCCTTCAAGAGTATCTGGACATTCAGTGGACGCAGTCCAAAGGGTATTTTGACGATAAAATAAAAGCAACAAAATCCATGATAACATCTCTCCCTTGGTGACCCAAGAACCTCACCTGTCAGTGGGTCTCTCTTTTCTTCTTTAACCAGCCCCGTGGGAGATCACTACCGACGCGTCTCTGGAAGGTGGGGAGCCTTCCTCCAAGACTTACGAGTCAGAGGCAGGTGGAAGCCAAATCAGAGATTTTTCCATATCAATTATCTGGAATTGAAAGCAGTTTGCCTAGTGCTTCGAGCTTTCCTTCCAAAGATAAGGGACTCATCAGTGCTCATTTGTACGGACAACACTACAACAATGCACTATATCAACAAGCGGGGGCCAGATCTCTGCTCCTATTGTGAGAATCTTAATGTATTTGGAACTGGTACATCCAACAAGGTGTGCATCTTAGGGCAGAGCATGTACCGGGCACTCAGAATGTCATAGCGGACTCTCTCCGCAGGATGACAACATACAACCATAAATGGGAACTTCTAGAAATGGGGTCTCTAGTTGGCAGTCGGTTTGCACCCTGTCCAAGTAGGGACCCTCACTCTAGTCAGGATAAGGGAGATACCCGCTCAGATAACCCCTGCTCACCCCCTCGGTAGCTTGGCACGAGCAGTCAGGCTTTTCTCAGAAGCAATGTGTAAAGCATTTGCAGATAACACACAGTTACACAGTGAAAACACTACAAAAGGCCACCACACCAGTTTTAGAAAAATAGGCAATATTTATCTATTTAAAACAAGACCAAATACGATAAAAACCCAACATACAGTACCAAAAATATGAACTCTACAAGATTTACTCAAAAATACAGTTCCTTGAAGTCAATAGCTCCACCTGGGTGTCGTGAGCAACAAAACCAACAGTTCAGGCCGGCAGCAGCGTCGCGGGCCAGCTGCGGTGTCGGGAACACCCACAAACAGTACCTTGGATTTGCAGGGCGTCGTGATCCTGGCGGTGAGCTCCGGAGAGCGGCATCGCTGACGTCACGGTGTCGGTTCCGGAGTCGGTGCGAGAGTCGTCTGGCCCTTGAAGTTCACACACATTGCGGATCAAACTCCAGGCTGATGAACTCAGGTGTCCCGCCGTGGATCGTATCAGGGCTGCGAATTCGCAGTGGGACGATGCAATGTGCGGTGCCCACAGGTCACGGTGCAGGCAGGGGCTCCGTGATGGCGTCCAGCGGCGTCGGTGAGACCAGGGCTGCGATGTGAAGCGGGGCAGTGCGACGTGCAGTGTCCACAGCTCATGGTGCAGGCAGCAGCGTCCTCGTTGCTGAAGCGCTGTCGTCAGTAAGCTCAGGCCAGCGGGGCGGGACGGTGCTTTGTGACCCTCACGAATGAGCGGTGTCCACAGACCACGGTCCAGGCATGACGCCTGGTGACGACACAGGAGTCGATGATGCTGGCACCGGTGGACCGGGGCTGCAGTGTGGGACTGGACAGTGCTTCGTGTACCTCATGAGCGGTGTCCACAGGCCACGGTGCAAGCAGCGGCGCCGGTGTCAGCAGGAGCGGCGTTGTCGGGGATGCCCAGGCTGCGGTGTGAGCAGGTGATGCCAGAGAGCGGGGCCTACAGGTCGCGGTGAGAGAAGCAGCTCGGTGAAGTCATCCGATTATGGCGTCGGTGAGACCAGGGTCGCGGTGTGAAGCGGGGCAATAAGACTCCGTGCAGCGTCGGCAGGTCATGGTGGAGGCCAGCGGCGTCGTTGGCGGCGTCGCAATGGTTTCTCCTCTTGAGCAGCACAAAACACACAGTTCCCAGTGCTGCAGGTGGAGGAAACAGAAGTCTTTGGTGTCCCTGAGGCTTCCAACAGGAGGCAAGCTCTACTCCAGGCCCTTGGAGAACTTTTTCAAGCAGGACACACAGCAAAGTTCACCCTTTGCACTCTTTTCAGGCAGAAGCAGTAACTGCAGGCCAGTCCAGCAAAGCAACACAGCAAAGGGACAGTACTCCTCCTTCAGCTCTTCTCCTGGGCAGAGGTTCCTCTTGATTCCAGAAAGACTCTAAAAGTCTGGGGTTTTGGGCAGTGCTTAATTTGTAAATATATATATGTGCCGGTGCTCAAAGCCCTCCTCTTAAATACGCAGTTGCTGCAATTAAACGTGGGAACACTGATCCTGAGGCAGCGTTATCCTGATGCCATCTCTGGACTCTTCAGTCCATTTAAGCCACTTCCCACCCTTCAGCTCGCTCTTGCAGCTTTCTGCTTTCTCCCATTGTGACGCTTTTTAGTTTCTCCCTTCCTGTTTTTCCCATATGTGTCTTTTGCTCGCAGCAAATGCTTCGGGCAGAATTATTAGCACCGGCCCTCAAAAATAAGTGCCGGTGCTCAGCACCGGAAACAACAAGCACAAATTAAGCACTGGTTTTGGGGCTTCTTCTTATACCCAGTTCTGCCTTAGAAGTTGGCAAACGTCAAAGCAAAGTCTCAAGTGTTTGCAAGATCCTTCCTTGTCCAGGCCAGGCCCCAGACGGACACCAGGGGGTCAGAGACTGCATTGTGTGAGGGCAGGCACAGTCCTTTCAGGTGTGAACGTCCACTCCCCCCTCCTCTCTAGCTCAGATGGGTCATCAGGATATGCAGGCTACACCCCGCCTCCTTTTGTGTCACTGTCTAGAGAGGTGCAAAACAGCCCAAACGTCAAACTGACCCAGACAGACAATCCACAAACAGGCAGAGTCACAGAATGGTAAAAGCAAGAAAATGCCTACTTTCTAAAAGTGGCATTTTCAAACAGATAATTTAAAAACCAACTTCACTAAAAGATGTTTTTTAAATTGTGAGTTCAGAGACCCTAAACTCAACATTTTTATCTGCTCTCAAAGGGAATCTGCACCTTAAGGATATTTAAAGGCAGCCCCCATGTTAACCTATGAGAGAGATAGGCCTTGCACAGTGAAAACCAAATTTGGCAGTATTTCACTGTTAGGACATATAAAACACACTAGTATATGTCCTACCTTAAACATACACTGCACCCTACCCCTGGGGCTAGCTAGGGCCTACCTTAGGGGTGCCTGACATTTAGTAGAAGGGAAGGTTTAGGCCTGGCAAGTGGGTACACTCGCCAAGTCGAATTGGCAGTTTAAAACTGCACACACAGACACTGCAGTCTGAGCCATGTTTACAGGGCTACTAATGTGGGTGGCACAACCAGTGCTGCAGGCCCACTAGTAGCATTTGATTTACAGGACCTGAGCACCTCTAGTGCACTTTACTAGGGACTTACCAGTAAATCAAATATGCCAATCATGGATAAACCAATCAGCAGTACACTTTACACAGTGAGCATATGCACTTTAGCAGTGGTTAGCAGTGGTAAAGTGCCCAGAGTCCTAAAGCCTTCAAAACAGGTCAGAACAAATAGGAGGAAGGAGGCAAAAAGACTGGGGATGACCCTGCAAAAAGGGCCATTTCCAACAGGAACTGAATCAGAGGGAGCTAGATCGCATTTTCTCTCAATAAGGCAAGCCAAACCTGGACCTCGGGATCCCTATCCGGGCTCTTGGGGGAATGCATTTTCTATGGCATGGTCAGGAATTTATGCTTACACTTTTCCTCCCATTCCCCTCATACCGATAGTTCTAGCTAAGATCAAGAACAAACGCTGCAAACTTCTTCTGATTGCTCCAGCATGGCCTCGGCAGCATTGCTATACAGAGCTGCTTCTCCTTTCAGAGAGCCACAACATCCCTCTACCAGTAACGCCGTGCCTGTTAAAAATGAGCGACGGTTGAATTCTCCACCCAGATCCAGCCTCGCTTCATTTGACAGCCTGGCGCCTGAACACCATGAATTCGCACACTTAAACATACCCTCGGACTGAAGAATCATTCTTGCAGCGGATAGGACCAACAGATCTTATCGGCTTAAATGGAAAAGGTTTTGCATATGGTGCAAACAAGCTCAGGTGCACCTGTTCTCTTCGTCACCAGAGCAGATATTACCTTTTCTTCTCCACTTAGCTAGATCAGGTTTGGCAAATGCTTCGATTGGAGTCCACTTGGCTGCAATTTCCCATTATAGGCGTAAGGAGAACTCGCCATCTTTGTGGTCGACAAGAGTTTTTTTGTTCTTTCCCCCCCAGTCAGACCTCCACCGCCGTCTTGGCAGCTTAACGTAGTTTTGTCCCAGTTGGTGAAAGATCCATTTGAACCTATACACAGGGCGGACTTAAAATTCCTGTCATGGAAAGTCGCTCTTCTTCTTGGCCTGACCACAGCTAGAAGGGTTAATGAAATCCAAGCATTCACTATTCAAGACCCTTTCTTTCAGTTTAAAGAGGACAAGGTAGTCCTGCGAGCAAATCCAAAGTTCATACCCAAAGTTCCTTTGGATTTTCTCATTAATCAACCAGTAGTGTTAAAGTCATATTTCCCAAATCCTTCAACACCAGCAGAACAGGCTCTCCATTCTCTGGATGTCAAAAAGTCTCTCAAATTTTATCTAGACAGGAGGAAAGACTTTAGAAAATCAAATCAACTGTAGCATTCAGTGCTCCCAGGAAAGGCCAGTTGTTTCCAAACAGGGGATTGCAAGATGGATATCCTATGCTATTGACTATTGTCATAAGGCTGCACGAAAACCCCTACGCAGACCGACACATGCACATTCTACAAGAACGGTTGCAGCATCCACGGCGCTCTTCGCTAGTGTGTCCATCCAATACATTTGCAGAGCAGCCACCTGGAGGTGCACGCATACTTTTGCAAGGCACTATAGCTTGGAGGAAACGTCACAGGGTGATGTAGCAGTGGGACAAGCGGTGCTGTGATATTTGTTCCTGTAAAGGTGATCTGTTATACTTTTTCCCTCCAACCCAGTATGCTTTGTGCACATTGTATAATAATGTTTTCTTCACTTGATGATGCACTGTTTGTTGTTTATCACTGTGTAGTAATCATTTGTTTGCATAACAATTGATAATTTAAAGTTTTCTTCTTCCATTCATACTATTGCTTCTATCAGTTAATATGGTAATGTTTATCATACAATGTGCTTCACTACTACTTGCTATTCTGATTCAGGCATGTGAATCTATGAAAGTTCCAATACTGGAGTAACAAAATGAGTTACTTACCTGTAACTGTAGTTCTCCAGTATTGGAATCTCTCATAGATTCACTTGGGACCCTCCCTCCTCCCCTGGGAAGCTCACCGTTTCATGTTGTCTCCACCAGGTACTTCAGCACTCGTGCTTTGGAGAATCTGAGGGACTGGAGCTTCTCACAGGAGTGTTCTAGAGGGAATGGCAGCCTGAGTGGCTGAAACCTACATTTGGTCTCTTTTCGCAAATTGTCAAGGATAGATTACTAAAGTGGGAGGTCTTAGACCTACATACACTACAGTTATCATTACATTGCTATTATACTGTACCGGGGACTCCCATCTCGATGATGAGGAATGATTCAAGCATGTGAATCTATCAAAGATTCCAATACTGGAGAAGTACAGTTACAGGTAAGTAACTAATTTTCTCCTATACAGTTCCTTATTTCTTTCTTAACTATGAGATCCCTAAAGAGGGATGGATGTAGACACCATTACATGGATGGATGGATCCTGGTTCCGTACTCTATGCTTATGGTAAGAGAAGAGTGGCCTCAAATTGAAATATGGCCAATCTCTGATGAGGGGACAAACAAGATCAGTGCATTGCTTGTTGGAATGAGATCTCTTCTGGTATGCGTTTGATGGACATGAGAAAAAACTGTGTATTCATGGTCATCCCTGTGTTGTTCACGCCACATATCTTGCAAGCACAGAGAGTGAAGCTGCCTCATAAGGGTTTTAGAAAAGGTACCTGCCTCTCCTCGATAAGGGCCATATCTATCTCTCATGCCGTCCCATGCCATGTTAAAATCCCGTGACTATAATCTCTCCTCTGGCAAATTCTGCTAAGCACCTAAAAAAACAGCTAAGAGTGTGTCCTCTCCTTTATTTGGTGCATGGACTGTGGCTAAGGTGATAAAGCGACCCTCCCATCTCCCCCGTTCAAGAACATAATGCTCCTCTTTGTCTCTGAGTGGGTATTTTATCTGAAAGTGGTTACCTCTATGGAAAAAAGCACCACTCAATTAAGTTTTGTAGTAGCTGAAGAGTATAATGCCAGAGGGTAGAACCTATGCTTCATACAGTGCTGGTCAAGGCGTGTCAAGTATGTCTCCTAGACTCACAATATAGCTGAGAGACTGCCCAAACAGTGATTTCCACTCAGACTTTTTTATTGGACCCTTAACATTGTATGACCCAATCAATGCCAAGATAGGCATGAGGGTTTGTAGGCTACTGTGGTGTGAATTTCATGAGATTTGAATTTGCACTTTATATTGGGAAAAATTGGGCATTGGTGACTTTGCGTCAGAGGCAATGTCAATGCACCAGGAAAGTAAGGTATTAACAAACAGATGGGGACAACAGATAATAACTCAGTAATCAATAACAAACTATAACTATAAAAAAGATGAATAACCATTTTATAACTCCTAAAAATAATCATGTAGGTGTTGTACTATGAGCCTGGTGGAGAAAAATTCCCTGCATCACAAGCAAGAATCAGACCCAAAAGCCCATCCTGTGCATGATAACACCATAGGGAGGTGAGTTACGAGTCCTCACGCATCCCGCACCCAACCGCCAACCAGCCCAGGTATCCAACGAAAAAAAAGAAGATTGATGACACCCAAGAAATTGGTAGTAATTGGTGAGATATATTCATCCCTCATACTGATCTAGCAAAAAAAGGGAGTTGAGGAGCTTCACAGGAAGTATAGAATAGAAGGCATTCACACTTCCTCAGGTTGGATATCGGGAACTACAGTAAGATCACCCCTTGGGAACGTTCCTTTGTAAGCTGCAAGTCTATATCTACATTAAAGTAGGTGCCAATCCCAAAATGGGATCACATCCTTCTAAGCAGTGCCCATTGTGACCACTCATTCAGGGTTTGGTACGGATTCTTCATCTGGTTTCTCAACGGGTTTGTGCTTCAGTTTTGTTCCACTGTAGGTCAGCACTACATCTAGGGAGGCAGTAACTTAGTTAGTAATCTGGAAGGACACACCTTGAGTCACTCCCTCCTGAAGATCTAATGCCAGCACCACCACTGCATCCTCTGTATTCATAAAGTGATAGGTTTTGTTGCCACTGTTGAAGTGTATTCTGAAAGGAATAGTCAGTTTGTATTTGATGCTGTCTGCTTTGAGTTTGCCTGGTATGGGTTGAAACTCCTGCTGCCTCCTCAGTGTCTCTGCTGAGATATCATAATAAAGCTTACAGCCGGTGCAGTGAAAGGTGATATTGTTTCTGCCTCATACTGCTTTCATTATTCCTCCCTTGACTGTGATATGATGGAGCTTGGATAAAGTGCCCGCTGTCATTTTCTGTGCCTGGTCTCCCCGAGCCCACTCCGTGCACCCTATCAATTTTTGATGGCTCACTTTCCTCGCCCAAGATGGAAGAGAAAGGGCCTGCAATAAAAGCCTCCAGGTCCAGCCCCTCATCACCATCCTGCAAATCTCTGACATGGATATTCTCCCTATGAGAGCGATTTTCAAGTACTTCACATTTAGCCAAGGTCAGTATTGTCGCAGTAGACAGCTTCTCAAGTTTTTTTCACCATTTCGCCAATGGAAGCTGATTGGGACTCCATCTTAGCTTCCAGATCTACAGTCCTAGTTTCCAATCATGCCACATTCATACCACATCCAGCTTAAGGACTAGCACACCGCGCAGATTCTGGAGCCTTTGTCAAGCTTTTTAAATCTTCTTTTAGTTATTTGCAGTGTTGCCAAGCTGTCAATCAGATCAGCTTTTGTGAGTGCAATTGTGCCCTATGCGAGCCTTGTGGTTGGTCCTCCTGCTGCACTGACTGTGGTGTTTCAGTCACAAGGAAGCTGTGCAAGCCGCTCTGGGCAGTCTTTATTGGTGGCATTCATTCTGGACAAGCAGCCAATATGTCAAAGAGAAGGCCGCAGACTGAAGATGCACAGGTTTTGTGTGACTCTCTCAAAGCAGAGGATTATAGCAATAAGTAGGTGAGGCAGGACATACTTCAGGTAAGGTGATTTTAAGGCGCCTAATATGTCAACAGCTTTACCCGTAAAACCAAGTACCTGTAAGAGCCAGTAGCAAGGAAGGGGTTTTGTTTATCCCCATTTTATCTGTAGTGCAACATCCAATACCTCCTGCATGGGTTTCTAAATGCCATGCCTGTGGTCGACCAGGTTCAAACCCATCCACTCACAGTGTTATCAACAACATGCACCCAGGTATTCAATCCAAATCCTAGAGAGGATTCTGGCTCACCTCCTTGAGTGACTGTGTTGCATCAGAGTGCAGTGTGGAAAGAGCTAGAGGGGTGGAAACACCTAATCACATGGTCCAATTATTGAATCTTGCCCACTGATAAACAAAACAAAGGCTGCAATGCTCCAGCGGTGCAAGCATTCCCATAGAACTTACCAAAGGAGCAGCTATGCTGAAAGCAGAAACATTTGAGCAGGTGTAGGGCCTGTCCCCCCCAATATCACACACCACTGCAGCCTGTCTCTCTGCCTCTGGCAAAAGTTGACACCTACGTTGTGTCTCTTTGCTCCACACACCAGGCAACAACAGAGGAAATTCCTCTCAGTGGTGCTGCAGCAATGCAAGTGATTGTCTTGTTTCTACCCAGTCTCTCCACACCTGGGCACTCAGTGTGCCTCCTGTCTGGAGTGCCTGTCATGTTTCTTAAGGCCGCACTGGTGCTTTGCATGTACCAACCAGAATTCAGCCCGCAACATGCTCAACAGCCCCAGTCGGGCTCCATTG
Source organism: Pleurodeles waltl (assembly GCF_031143425.1). Taxonomy (NCBI): domain Eukaryota; kingdom Metazoa; phylum Chordata; class Amphibia; order Caudata; family Salamandridae; genus Pleurodeles; species Pleurodeles waltl. The sequence continues at coordinate 938,208,937 of NC_090445.1, forward strand.
GCATCATCAAGAACCTCTGTCATCGCGAAGAAGGGGACAGCTCTGGTAATTTGGGTGCAGAAGTACATTTAATGGTACCTGGCAAGGAGCAAGTGGTGCCGTCTTGGCCTAATCCCTTGGACAATTTTTTTTGACCGGACTGCGGATCTGCGGTTCCGTCAAAAAAGACAAAGAAAAAATAAAAAGGCTGACTCCTGCTGTTTTTAATTTTAATCTCCCCCTGGGAGGGTCCCAGCCCGGGGGGGAGGGGTAGGAGAGGAGTTTTTTTAAATTATTTTAGCAGAGGGAAGCATGCAAATCCCAGCCATTATGAGGCCCCAGGGACGCCGTCTCCTGGGGCTTCATCATATTATTAAAGGGGAGGTGTGAGAAATTAGATTGATGGTTGACTGGGACAAGAGCCCTGGCCCAGCAGCAACCACAATCCTTGTCAGGCTGGGGCACAATCCAACCTTAAATTAACCAGCGTCCAACCCTCTGGTAGCTTGGTACACAGCAGCCAGGCCAAACTTAGAGATAATGTGTAAAGTATTTGTGCAACACTTCAAACAGAAATAAAGTGAAAACTCCACACAAAAAGGATCTCACACCAAGTTTGAAAAATAGAGTTATTTGTATTGAATAAAACAAGACCAAAATGTCAAAACTCCAAGCAGTAGAACCGGAGATAGGACATGCAAGTTTAAAGATTTCAGTAAAAATAGTGCCAAAAAGCACAAAGCTCCAATTGTGGATATCTGGTCACGCCGGACCCGGACTAAGTCACAAGTTCAGTCCGACTATGATGAGAGTGGGCTAGTTACAGGGACCCAGCTAGGCCCACTGAATGTTGTGAGTGTCCGTGTTGAAGATGTGTTGCGCAGCTAAAGCAATAAGTCGATTCTGAGATGCGGCAAGGCTGCAGTACGAGGTGCTGCATCATTGTTGAGGATCCTGTTATTGGTTCTGCTTGTGTTTGCACAGTGCAGCTGAGGAGATGAGTCAGTTCTGCTGTATCCACAGACGCTGGCAGAACACCTTAGGCCCACTTTTAATGGTCCAACACTGGGGTGGCACCACTAGGGAGGGTAGAATCATAGATGGCAAAGTCCATGTGTTGTGGTCGAGGTCTGTCCCTGAGGCTCAAGTCAGGCGATCAGCCAACTTGTCCTTGCGTTCACTCTGGGATCCAGGGTTCAACAGATGCAGCTCCAGTCCTCCTAACTCAGGTAAGAGGGCAGGAGGCAGCAGGGCTGCTGAGTGGCAGTCCTTTTAGCATCACAGTGGTCCTTCTTCCTGGAAGAGTATCCACAAGTCCAGATGTGTACTGACAAGTTGGTGTCTGGGGTCCAATATTTATACTACGTGGTGCTTTTGAAGTGGGGAGAAGCTTCTAGAAGTTTCCCTTTGAAGTACCCAGGCATCCTGCCTTCCGCATCCTGGCTCCAGGCTACCTACAAGAGGTATGCAGCCCTTTGTGTGGAGGCAGGACACAGCCTATTCAAGTGTAAATAGGGCTGTGGCCAGCTCTCCCCCTCCCCCCCCCCCAATCCTGCCAGTGATGGCCCATCCAGGCACACCTAAGCTCCCTATTGTGTGTGGTTATCTAGAGGGAATGCACAAAGCCCAACTGTCAACTACGCCCAACCTTGTGACCCAGAGAGGCTGGAGGCACCAAATGGCTAAGGCAGCAAAATGTCAACTATCTAAAAGTGGCATTTTCAAAACTGTATTTTAAAATCAGACTTTACAATAAGTGAGGATTTTTCATTGCAATTACAAAGACACCAAACACGAACTGGTAACCTGCTCCCATTTGGAAATCACAGCTCAATAATTGTGATAAAATGCCTTCGATGTTATCCTAATGGAGAGGGAGGCCTTTCAATAGGTAAAAACAAATGTAAGGTTTTTTCACTACCAGGACAAGAAAAACTTAAAAATATGTGTCTAAAGTTTTAAATACACTGCACCCTGCCCTTTGGACTGTCCAGGGGGTGGTATATGCATTAAAAAAGAAGGTTTGAGACTGGCAAAAGGTTTATTTTGTCAGGTCAAATGGCAGTTTAAAACTGCACTCACAGGCAGCAATGGCAGGCCTGAGCCATGTCATGTTTATAGTGCTACTTACGTGGGTGGCACAATCAGTGCTGCAGGCTGGCTATTAACATTTACTTTGTAGGCCTTTAGCACAGGAAGTGCCACTTTACTAGGGACTTACAAGTAAATTGAATATGCAATTGGGTATGAGCCAATTCTACCATGTTTTAAAGCGAGAGCACAAGACCTTTAGCACTGTTAGCAGTGGTAAAGTGTGCAGAGCCTACGGCAACAACAACTGGTTCAGAAACAGGAGATTGAAGGCAAAAGGTCTGGGCATGACCCTTCTGAGGAATCAGAGGATACTACAGAGTACTTACCCCTAACCCTAGATGCTTTGCTGCTCCCCTTCATGATGACTCCAGCTCTGCTTGGAAAGAAACAGCTAAAGAGAGATTAGACAGAGAAAATGACTTTTTGATAATTATGTACAATATTGTGTTGTGTCTCATGAAGTAAAGTATGTTTTTCTGTTTGAGTGAAAGCACTGGCTGGACCCTAATTTATTGAATGATATTAGAGGTCTCCCAGGGTTTTGAATTCCTACCCTACATCATTTTCTTTCATCAGTTTTAGACTGCTTGACTTTGTTACGATTGTGGGGTAAATACTCAAACGGTGTACTTGGTACTCAGTTTTACGTTCAACAGCAAAGTAAAGCCACAGCTCTAGAAGTAGATGGCTATCTTCATTACAGTTTAAACTCTGTATGCCACCTGCCATGGCTCTCCAGAAAATAAACCCAAACCATATGACATTTTCTTCCCTGCCTCCCATTCTCCCAGATGACTGTAGTACATTTTAACTTCTTATCTCTCCCTTTTTTGGGGTTTATATTATACAATTTGAATGTTGTTGACCAGGGCATTTTTAAGATTACCCATTAATTAAGCGATACTGGAGATATGTTAGGGAAGCATATATCCTTCCATTTACAGATAACGTTTTGACTCACTATTTAGTCCCATTTACACTTGTGGATCCCATTTTCATGTGTCTTGCAATTCAAAGTAAGTGTTTCATTTTGAGAACCCTGTAATTAATTCTCATTTTTCCTGCCTACTCCTTGCCATATTTTATCTAAAACTTTTCTATTTTAGTTATAGGCTTGCTATGAACAAATGTCCTTGACAAGGTCTTGATTAAGACCCCTTGAAAATTATTTTTGTGACTGATGCACTGACATTCATTCCTGTTTGGACTCGAGCCTGTTCAGAGACATAAACCATAATTAGCTCAATGTGTCTCCATCTTTAGAAATATTTTACAGCCATTGAGTCTTTTTTTAGGTCTTGGGAACAGATGCTTTTAGCTGTGTTAGCAGACCTTTTGTTTTCAATACTGAACATATATTTATAGTGAGATTTAGGTCAGGCTAATGCTCATGGTTGGAAAGGTTTGTTGCCCATTGTATGTACCTGCTTTAATGTATTCACTTTTCTACATATTATTGTGTTTTTCCCTCCCTGTAGCATTTTGGGCTTGGTGTTCAGATTGGATTAGCTGCCTCCTTCCACTGCGCATTTGAGGGAACTCTGTTTTTCTTTTGTATTCTGCACTCCATGGGAGTGCATGTATTTCCTTGTTCTCTTCTCTACTTATTCTTCCCACCACATGAGCTCTCTTAACTCTCCAGCTCCCTTGTTAAACATATATTTTAACAAAGGCCTGCTGGCTGCAAAGTTCTACTTGGCCACCCACTTCCTTACTTGCTTTTTTTGAGTGGTTCCACGCATTTTTTACTTACTTTTAATTCACCATGGCCAATCACCATGCCAGAAAAAAATTATTAAAAATAACAAAATATTCACTGTGCACCACAGCACATGTACACGCATGTGTCATGAAGCACAAGCGAAAATTGTGATGCATGCATACGCGTTGGTTGCTATCTTGGAATTTATATTTTTAAAAAGAAAACCCATGGCAAGTTTGCCATCTACTATACTTGTGCGTGTCACAATGCCTGTGTTATCATGCAAATGGCAATCAAAAAAGCACTGTCAAAACCAATAGCTCAGTTTTTCAGGTAAAGACCTCCAGCTTGTTTTGTTTGTGGCTCATCTTTGCCTCTCTTTTTTTGCACATTTCCACACTTGAGCACTGTTCTGCACTATCACCTATAATTATATCTTGTACAGTGCACACATTTATGAGAGTACAAATAATGGTCCCAAATGCATATATCAATAAAACAATTGTGTTCAATCGGTCTGTTTGGCTTCAGGGTATTATATTGTTGCATTAGTTGAGTGTCTTTTTCTCAAACTGTCACTTGACTCGTTCAGCCTTGGCGCCATTTTTTTGGCCTCCATAATTTGGCTGAGCCTGTTCTCAAACAAATCTGAAAGAATTACGGTGTGTCATGTTTTCACGGATAACCAAGGTTCCTGGTGACAGGGTGTCAACTTATGATTTTTGTATACTGTCTGTTGGTAAGCTCTCTCTTACAGGCTGGCATTTGATAAAAAAATGAGCTCATTTTCTGGAGTGGAGAATGCAGGAATACCACCTGAGCCTCTAGTCCATATCTTCTCCCCTGATGGGGAAAAATGCTTTAGAATTCTGTGGAAGAGTGGTAAAAGGATGGAAAATAGCTTGTGGTGCATTTTGGAGCACATGTTTTCAAATACATTACAAAAGCATGAATGTAATTTAAAAGGTAGTACATTTTCTAATGGAATTGCTAGTAAATGGCACAGACATACTGCTTTATTGATAAATGAATACAGGACATAAACATTTGACAATGTGTGGGGTTTCAGCAAATATGTATAATTTGCATATCACCTAGTAAAATGTTTGATTTTATCTGTGTTTCCATCACATTTCAGAAATACAACAAATGTGCTTCATTTGTGCTTTCCTAACTGCTGAAACGTTTTTAAATATTTGTATAGCTTATTTACAGGTATTCAAATATGGTTTGCGTGTTAGAAAAAAATAGACTTCCTGTATCCTTTCCCAGCTCTTGTCAGATAGTTCACATTACAAAGTCCTCTCACTTCACAGAGAAAGAAAAGTAAAAACCAAACTCTAATTTAAACGAATAACCATCAATTTGTCAGAATACACAGGCTGACATTTGACCTCTGACTTTAAATGTACAGCAAATATGACCGAATCAAAATGTAAAACCATCTTTGTTGCTCATTCATCTTCTGAACTCCACCAAGCACTACCGCGTCCAGGACATATGCGGGTAGGTAGTTATTTATGACTATGTATCCATTATCCATGTTTCCCTTCCACTTTATTATGATTCATTTGTGTCTTTTCAAATAACAGAGGTTACTAAGCACGCATTAATAATTTTCCATTTTTCTGACCAAGTGTCAAACTTGTTTCCAGTTCGTAGTAGTTATTACAAATTGGATAATAAAAGACACCTCCGAGTGATTAATGTCTACAAGTACAGCTTCCCCAGATGTGCAACATGCTTTACTGTCTGCTAAACAGTAAATTACTACGATTTCAGTTGAAAGTGTTGGCATAAGTTGGATTTTAGGAGTACAAAACAAAAGTTAATATTTTTTTAAAGCACGACTGTAACGTGCGAGACTTAAATTCGGAGTGGCCATTGCCAACAGCTCAGAGATTGATCTCCCTGTCCCATATTATTAAATTTGAAAGTGGCAAAACCGGTTGGGTGTTGAACAGTAATACAAATCTTAGGGTAGACCCGGATCTTAACCGTAACAGGCCAACATTATTGTCCCTTTAGCAATAATGTTGACAACAGTTTTCTTCACTTCGTTTGCTAAAACCAGGAACGTCCTAGTGATCTCCAGAACCGACGCAACATATATGGATTTAGTGGCCAATGCACATTCAGAGCACCTGAGCTTCAGGACGCATGGTTGTTTGAAGCCAGATTCCTGCTCCCCTGTCCAGTGTCGCCTCGCTTGGTTCTTCCTCCGCACTTTGCAACCATGTGTTGCGCGGGCCCCTGCCCCGTAACCTGCTGCCCCCACCCCGAGTAGCTCCTGGAGTGACGTCACGCCCACACCAGCTCTTCCTGTCAGAGGTGACCTCGCCTCCGTGACGTCACTGCCCCGCCCGGCACGAGTGCCCCGGAGAGCTGGCGAGGCCCGGGGAGAGCAGAAGGAGGAGGCGGGGCGGGCGCAGGCAGGCTCCGGAGTGACCTGTCGCCGCCGCCACTTGCACCACTCGGGCGGGCCATGGCGACGGAGGAAGAGGAGGAGGCGGCGGCGGCGGGGTGCCTCGGAGCCGGGGAGCTGCGGGTCGGCTCCCGGATCTCCGTGCTGCTGGAGCAAGTGGTGAACGAGGCGCTGGTGGTGAGCTTCCAGTGGGGACAGCGGAGCTTCAGCGGGATCCTGCTGCAGAGCAGGCAGAAGTAAGAGCCCGTGCGCCGCGCACGCAGCAGACCCGCACGGGGAGCTCGGCCTGCGGGACTCCGTGAGCAGCTGGAAGCGGGCCAGGCCCTAATCCAATTAAAGGGGCTGCCGCTTACTATGATTAACGAGGCGGTGGTGCGCGCAGGCACCCCACCCCCTCTCACCAGTACAGCTGAGTGTGCATCTCAGTCACAAGAGCGTGTCTCACTCCGTGACTGCGAAACCTGAAACTACGCTTTAGGAGAGCACATTCGTCCCTCCAGCTGGGCTATATAGCGTACCCTTCAGAGGACCCTTCAAACTTCCGCAGACCAGCCAATACTTTATTCGGAAACTTTATGCGGGGTATTAAAAAGGAAGGGACGTTGAGATTCAGCAAATGTGAAATTAAACAAAACGTGAAAAGTGCAACTTGTAATGTTAAACATAAAACTTGTCGCTAAAACATATTGAATCTTTATGGAATCTAGAAGGCGACTTTAAATACCGATGTATTACGTAAACTGGGATTTATATTTTTTTGTGCGCGTTTACTGGTTACGTGCACATTTTAAAAACTAATGTGACTTGTGGAAACAGTTATTGTGTTATACGAAGAGGAAACTCGTGGTTGCGCATGCCGATTTAATTATTTGCATTCTTAATGCTGTTAGCCAGTGCAGTTGCCTCTCGGCAATGTAGTACCCTTGTTTGTAAAAATAATTAATTTGTGAATTATTTCGTTTTACAAAAAAGGGTACTACATTTCTAAAGTTCTTTAATATCTCAATGGCGTTACTAAATGCAAACTTCTGAAAATCCATGCTGGCAAAATCTGTTGACATTTGGTGTCATGAGTTGGTATCCTGAGGGAGCCCATCCTTTCACTCTTAAGAAGTTGATTCCCTGGTCACTATAAAAATATATATCGTTGTTTACTATACTCAAAAACAAAATTACGGTTAAGCAACATAAGAAGGTGTTATTATTTATTATCATTTTTTAAAATCATACTATCTACAGTCAGTGTTCAGATACCACTGTTGGCATGGCTCGTCCTATGGTCTATGTAAAAGAATGTTTAAAGAGTAATCTTAGTGATAGCCAAATGTAAGAAAGAAAACCATTTCTAAAATGATTTACAATTTAACAATAATCCCAGAAAGGCAGGACCCGACAAAGATATATTATTAACAGATTTGTTTTTTGTTATTGTTGTGAGGTGTGTGTGTGTGTTTTTTTTTTTTTGAGCCTACTAGAAAACAAAAGCCGTCTGCTTGCAAAATAATTGTCAGTTTAGCAATCTCGGAGAGTGAGCTTAAAGCTCACCTGTTGCTTACCATCGATTGAATTATTGTCATTCTGGTTTGCTTACTTATTCAGTGGCTTGCCTTGACCCTCTTGTATTTGTCCCTCCCCTAAATCTAATCAAATCAAATCATAAACCTTTATAAAGCGCGCTACTCACCCGTGCGGGTCTCAAGGCGCTAGGGGGAGGGGGTTACTGCTGCTCGAAGAGCCAGGTCTTGAGTAGTCTCCGGAAAGCGGAGTGGTCCTGGGTGGTCCTGAGGATGGTGGGGAGGGAGTTCCATGTCTTGGCCGCCAGGTAGGAGAAGGACCTCCCACCCGCCGTGGTGCTGCGGATGCGAGGGACGGCGGCGAGAGCGAGGTTGGCGGAGCGAAGAGGACGGGTGGGTGTGTAGAAGCTGAGGCGGCGGTTGAGGTATTCGGGTCCCTTGTTGTGGAGGGCTTTGTGTGCGTGGGAGAGGAGTCGGAAGGTGATCCTTTTGTTGACGGGAAGCCAGTGCAGGTGTCTCAGGTGGGCGGAGATGTGGCTGTTGCGGGGTATGTTGAGGATGAGGCGGGCGGAGGCGTTTTGAATTCGTTGCAGACGTTTCTGGAGTTTAGCGGTGGTTCCTGCGTATAGGGTGTTGCCGTAGTCCAGGCGGCTCGTGACGAGGGCGTGGGTCACGGTCTTTCTGGTGTCGGCGGGGATCCAACGGAAGATCTTTCGGAGCATGCAGAGGGTGAGGAAGCAGGAGGATGATACGGCGTTGACTTGTTTGGTCATGGTGAGAAGTGGGTCCAGGATGAAACCGAGGTTGCATGCGTGGTCTGAGGGGGTCGGTGCGGTGCCAAGGGCCGTGGGCCACCAGGAGACGTCCCAGGCGGTCGGGGTGTTTCCGAGGATGAGGACTCCGTTTTGTCTGAGTTCAGTTTCAGGCGGCTGAGTTTCATCCAATCTGCGACATCTTTCATTCCATCTTGCAGGTTGGTCTTGGCGCTGGTGGGGTCCTTGGTGAGGGAAAGTATCAGTTGAGTGTCGTCGGCGTAGGAGGTGATGATGATGCTGTGTTTGCGTACGATGTCGGTGAGGGGGCTCATGTAGACATTGAAGAGAGTCGGGCAGAGCGAGGAGCCTTGTGGGACGCCGCAGATGATCTCGGTGGGGTCTGAGCGGAAAGGTGGGAGGTAGACTCTTTGGGAGCGGTTGGAGAGGAAGGAGGTGATCCAGTCCAGGGCCTGTCCTTGGATCCCGGTGGAGCGGAGGCGGGTTATTAGGGTGCGGTGACAGACTGTGTTGAAGGCAGCTGAGAGGTCGAGGAGGATGAGGGCGACTGTTTCTCCGTTGTCCATCAGGGTTCTGATGTCGTCTGTGACTGAGATGAGTGCGGTTTCTGTGCTGTGATTGGCTCGGAATCCGGACTGAGAGGGGTCGAGTAGGCTGTTGTCTTCAAGGAATAAAGCATACCCACTTAACTTGTCTTTCCACCACTCACTTTTAGGGAGCCACTTTTTTGTTTTTGCAAAGCACTCCACAGTAATGTCTCACTCATGTGGCTCCCCTCTCCACCTCCGCTCTTTGTTGCTCTAGCCAGTCTGGTTTTCTCCCCCATGCTGCTCTCATGTCCACGAGGCTGTCTGCCACACGCACTTTGTGTAGCTCCCTCATGGTTGGCGCACCATCTCTTTAGTTACCATTCCCTAGCCCTAACACCGATGGCCTTTTCTTTTTTTTTGTTATTGACTTCCACTCTCAAAAATCTTGTTATTTACCAATCCAACTGGCAACCTCAATATTGGATCAGTAAATAAAAAAATAAAAAAAAGAATCTGATGTCACCCGCATGCTGGCACACACGTACGTTCTGATGCAGGCACGTGCCAATGGAGTGACACAGCCACCATTGCACATTCATTTAATTTGTTATTGCACCACTGAATGCAATTGGCAAAGGCAGTGGGTCCCAAAGACAAAACCGATTGGCTCTTCCAGTGTGTTTTTTTATTTTTTTCTAAGCGCTTGCATAGTGAATTATTTTCTTTATGTCTCTGATCAATGAACTGTCTCCTTGATCAGATCACAATTTCCGTGCATTTCGTGGAATTGCACCTTTTCGTCAGGATAATGGCAGGACACAGTTTTCTGCTGCTGCCCCTTGTGTGCTCTGCGCTCCAGGTCTCGCACATTGAAGGTCCTCCTCCACCACCTGTAGGCTCCTGCCTGCGCCTCATCATTGGTGGTCGGGTGGTGGTCTCTGTTTCTCTTTCATTCTGCTTTTTCCTTTTGCTTTTTTCCCTCTATTTTTCCCTTTTCCATTTCTGCTGCTTTCCTCACTCTTCCCTTCTGGCGCTTCCCTCGCTCCTCTCCTTTCCTGCCCGTGCTCTGTCCCTGCGGCCTACCCCCCCCCCTCCCTATCAGCGCCGCTTTACAGCCTCCCAACTGACCACCCCCTCCCACTTCCCTGTGCTTGTTAATGGCAGTCGCTACGTAGGTATGTCACTAGCGTGCCAAAGGCAAGTTTGTATGTACCTGGACCATGCCCAGTGCCTTGGACCCTGGCCCCCATGCCTCCCATCTGTACGACTCAAGCACACTCCTCGCCCTCAACACCTGGCAACCAACCGCATGCCACCTCACGTCCCGAAGAACACTCAAAGCTCATTCACCTGCCGCAACTGCACCTTCTCCTGCTTCATTCCACATGCCCACCTAGTACCTCATCCGACCACCTCAGCTGCCTCCTCAACATCCGCTCCCTCATCAGCATGCTGTTGAGATCTGGGACCTGGCCGACTCGATTTCTCCAAACGTCACCTTCTTTTACGTAACCTTGGATGACTCCTACCTCAGCCCCAGGCATCGCCTCTGCCATTCTTGATGTCCACAAAATCATGCACAAGGACCGGGAGGAGGCATCGCCATTGTTCACAACAATATCCTCTGCCTCACTACTAGCTCTGAGGACCACTCTTCCGGCATGGAGCATCTCCACTTCCAGATCCAGACCAATCCGAACACCACCCTCAGTGACACCATCATCTACATGACCCCCCTCACCCCAAGACCCTGTCCCCCCCTTCAGCAAGTTCATAGCTCACTTCATCGCACACCACACTCCCACCTCAGGGACAACATCCTCCTCGGCGACCTCAACTTCCACCTGGAAAACCATAACACGTCTTCCCTACGGGAGAACCTCGCCAAAAAACATCTGGTCACCTCTCCTACCCACTCAGTAGGACACACGCTCGACCCCTGTCTTCTCCGCCAGCAACAACATCCTTGTCACCCACACCTCCGAACTGCACTGGGCTGATGTCCACTTTCCTTCACCAATCTCACCGAACACAACCACGCCCACAGTCACCCACGAAGAAGCTGGAACAAGGTCTCTGAAGACCATCTCGCCTCCACCAAACACCACTGCCGACCACCACAGACGCCAACACATCTGCACACAACCTCCACAAATGGATCTCCGATTGCGCCAACCACTGACCACCCCTCATCCCCAGGAAACCCTCTGACATGGAACCCCTAAAGAAAGCCAGCTGGTTTCCCCGCCCCCCAACCTCCAAGATTCCAGGTGCACCTACAGACAGCTCGAGAGAAGACAGAGGATCAGCAAGACCCCGGCCGACCACACAGCCTTCAAAACCGCCATCACCACATACCACACACCACCACCTCATCAGAACCACAAAGGAAACGGCCATCCAGGAATGCATCAAAGCCAATGCACACAACAAATAATTTTTCACTGTGATTTAAGAACTCGCCAAACCTAGCACGGACTCCACAGACGTCCCCCCTCCCAAGATCTCTGCGACAATCTTCTTGCCACCTTCTTCTACTGCATCATCTTAAACATCAGTGATAGCTTCACCACCCACAACCACCGCAACCAAATGCTCCAATTCCCAGCCGACCCTGCTCAACTGGACCACTCTCTCCACTGCCAACACCCTCAAGATCCTGAAAACCATCCACCCCGGAGACCCCCTCTGACCAATGCCCGCACCACATCTTCATCCGAGCCAGCACCACCATCGCCCCGAACTTTGCAGCACCATGAACTGTTCCATCTAGTCTGCCACCTTCCAGGAAGACTGGGAGCACGTAGAAATCAACCCTCTGCCAACCCGACGGACCTCAAGAACTACAGACCCATCTCTCAGCTTCCCTTCCCAGCCAAAGTCATTGGGAAGGCCATCAAAGCCCAACCCACCAAATTAATCGAAACCAACCACATCTTTGAACTCTCCCAATCAGGCTTCAGAAGCAACCACAGCACAGAGACCACACTCTTCTCAGCAACGGACTACATCTGCACTCTCCTCAAAGAGGCCAAACCTCATCTCTCATCCTCTTGGACCTGTCCCCCGCCTTTGACACCATCTCCCACCTCACCCTCTGCATTAGACTCTACAACGCCAGCATCCGCAGCAAAACTTTAGAATGGATCTGCTCCTTCTTCACCTGCCACACCCAGAGAGTCAGACTCACACTGTTTTCCTCAAAAACTGACAGAGATCAGCTGCGAAGTTCCTCAGGGCTCCTCTCTGAGACCCACCCGCTTCAACATCTACATGGCCCGCTCCCTAACATCCAGAATGTCTCAGCCAGAGTCATCCTGGACATCCCCGCCACAGCCATATCCACGGTCACATGAGAGACCTTCACTGGCTCCCGATCAACAAAAGGATTACCTTCAAGCTCCTCATGTTCGCACACAAGCCCTCCACAACATCGGACCCTCATACCTCAACCACTAACTGACCTTCCACACACCCACTTGACACCTCTGCTTTGCCCAACTGACCCTGACACACTCCCAAGGATACGCAAGAACTCAGCGGTGAGGTAAGAGAAGGAACCTTCTCCAGCTAAGACGTGGAACGCTCTCCCGCTACACCTCAGGCAATCTCCCTCACTACCTCAATTCAAGAAGGACCTCAAGACATGGCTCTTCGACTGAACTCCTACTACCTGCTCCCCCTCCCCCGCGCATTGAGACCATCAAGGGCGATTAGCCTCGCTCTACATGAGCCAATTGATTGATTATAGGTTGTTGACATGAAGAGGTGGTGGCAGCATACCAGTTTTGTATCTTGTAGTAATGAACAGATTTGTTTTCTAGTATAGACTGAGCCCAATGCCTACTGGCCCTTCTTAAGTATAGTTCTGCGTATATGCCACTCAGACCCTTGAACCGACATCCTGTGAGCTTTTGGAGCATATCTGTGTAAGAAATGGATGGTAGCAAGACTCTGTCTTGTGTTGCTATTATGGTTTCTGGGACTAGCGGGATCCATTGCGGATAGCCCCTTCTTTGATGTTCCACAAAATTGAGGATGAAGTACAGCTTTCCCAGGCAGTTGAAGCATATTGCCTGGATTCCTAGAACTGAGGGGAGGAACCATCTCTGACACTAAAGTTTGGGAGGATGAGCACAGGCCAACCTTAGAAATTTCGTGAGTACCTGTTAGCTGTATCATTTTGTTCCAGATTTAAGTCTTCCCTGACCAAGCAAGGGAGTGTGCCACAATGTATATGAAAAGCTATTGTGAACCTGGCAGGTGTTTGCAGGATACCCAGTCGTTCAGGGATGAAGGAACATTACCTGAAGTCTTTGGAACTTGCTGGAAAACTATGGATCTGCCTAGTGCCCAGAAGCCTGCCTCCGTTCCAAAACAGGAAATGAGCATGTCTGGCCCTGCAGGAGAAAAGATTGTCCAGGAGGAGGAGCCCAGCCATCTTCCTGGAGTGCCGACCACCCAGAGATGCGTGCTTGCTACCGGAATGTCACGAGTTTCAACCTGAGCTGTGAGGGATCAGTAAGCCTCTCTGCTATGTAAATCTGTTGAACTACGTATAGCAGTGACAAACCCCCAGAGTGACTGTGCCATCCAGCATCACCACGATGTGGCCTATTCTATTGCTGCACATTCGTCCCATCTTCTTACTGTGAGGCCCGAAAACATCATCATAAAGGAGGCCCCTTAACTGCCATTGAGGCCTAATTGTTGAAGATGAGCAACTGCTGCTGAGGCCTCATGTGCTGCTCATTAATAGCAGCAATATCTGAGGGTTGTTAAGCTGCTGACTATGATTCCATTCCTGTGTCCTGAGGTGCTGCCACCACATGTCCCAGTGGGTAGTTAACATGAGGTCCATAATGAAATACTGAGAAACTGTCTTGATATTATATTTGTGTTAAGATAAGCACCTGACAACACAATATTATTTTGTCTGTTTTTGGCTATTTTAATTCTCCGTCGCTCAGCCCCAAGCTACCTCCCCACAAAGCCTTTATGTGCTCTCCCTCCCTACACTGATAGCCAGGTGCAGCATGGGTGTACTTGGCCCTTCTTTGCAGGCCCTAGTAGGACGCCAGTGGCAAACTACACAGTTGGGGTCTAGTGTCCCCTGCATGCCCAGTGGTCTCACAAATGGGGTCTGAGACATCCTTTTATGGTTATTGAAGTTTGTTTAGAAGCCCACCACATTAATGGCCTGCCAATTAAACCAATTTTGATGTTTCTTAAGTCAGATGAGGAGGAACAGAAGCCACTCAAAAGAGGGTTGGGCCAACACCTCCCTTTTAGTTGCAACTGGCAGCAAAAATGAGTTTGTCCTCCAAGTGATTCATTTGATTCCTTCTAATATATTCGACTCAGTAAGAACTCTAATTTAAAAGGGTGCAAGACAAACCGATTCCATTAAAGTCACTTTCACAGTAAGGTACTTTATTGTTCCTCGTTTTCTTTCATAAATGAGATAACATTTGATCTAATAGAAATGTCTTCAGAGTATACCTCAGAGTAAGCCAACACGTTTCACCCTATACTGGCAGGCAAGTCTAGGGCTTTTTCATGGCTTGATAAAGAGATGGAAGCAAGTAAACCAGTTATATCTATAATCAGAAACAGTCAATGTTAACGGTGCTTGAACCCCATTCTTAGATAACACCACCACACATGACTTTGTGGTTGATTTAAAGCCAAAATTGTGCTGCAGTATGTTGAAAAATATCTGATACAGGACAAGGAGACATGAAAGAGAACCCATGTGTGTTTAGCTAAAGTTTAAAAAGGAAAGTTTTTTTTTTTTTGAACATCCTGTCAAGAAGAAACCATAAAAATGAAGCCAGATACAGATATGATAGAAGAATGGTCTGGCACTGCAAAGCCTCTAATTACAGTATTGGTCAGTAGGTATTACCTGGATTTTAAAAAATGAAACAAAACACGTGTTGACTTACTCTGAGGTATACTCTGAAGACATTTCTCTTCCGTCAAATTTTATCTCATTTATGAAAGAAAAAGAAGAACAAAGTACCTGACTGTGAAAGCAACTTTAATGGGATCTATTTGTCTTTACTTACACCCTTTTATGGGTATGTTTGTTTTTTAATAACCCCTTTAATTCTTTCATCCTAGTTACATAATTGACTTGTTCCCTCAAATTACTGTGAGAAATGGTGAAATATTTTGAGAAATGGCCTTCTTCCTAACTCCTCATGGAGAAACGCGTCTTGCTTGCCATCAGTAACACAAAAAAAAAATCTCTCTACTACATCCGGGGCACCCTTTATCTACTGCTGGTCACCCTTTTTGCCTATCTTTCAACAGAGCTGTGCTTCATCCTGCACAGGGGTGTTCTGATTCCACCTTGAATGAACAGAAGAATTTTTTTATTGAATGGGGCATCCTGCTGCTAACCTAAAGGACTGCAGAACATAGAGAGGATGTTTTTAGTGAAATGCCGGATCCTCAGTTTTTCTCTATACAATTTCAAAGGCTCAGAGGTGGATATCTAGCAGAAGATGATTCCACAGCCTAGACACAAGTGCACTGAAGGACCGTCCCTCATATCTGGTCTTGTTGACCCGAGGGTTTATGGCAAGCCTTCTTGGCAACGACCACAGATTTTTGAGGGGTTCATATGACTGATTAATGTTTACAGGTGTTCTGGGAATGTTTACAGGTGTTCTGGGACTGACATTCTGCAAAGCTTTGTGCTTAAAAATGTCTTAAATCTTGATCGTTCGTCGTTAGGCAAAAGTGCTAATTTGTCAGTGGACTAGACAAAGATTGATGATGGGCGACATTAAAAAGTCTGGCTGCGCATTTTTAAATAATTTACAGATAACTGATGAGAAAATTGGGTAGACCAAGGTACAAAGAGTGGCTTCAGTCCATGCGAGATATGTCAAATGATTGGACTAAAGTCTTGAGTGAGGAAATCTGGAGACGAGGCAGCCCATGCCAGCAATTTGAAGATACCAAAACAGATTGATTAAACTTTGGAAATCTGGGCATACAAAAAGCTTTTTCGATCCAGAAACCTAGATTTTTTAGCTGTGGAGGAGGCACTGGAAATTTGCCCAAGTTCAACAGGCCACAAATTTTGTGAATAAATCAAAAAAGGTTACACACGGTTCCAAACCAAACAGGAGGTTTCTTTCAAAAGGATAAATCAGTCAATAGATGAAGACCGACAAATCTCGAAGCAAGAGCCCTCACTCACCTTCCGGTGACATGCTTCATCATGGGGCCTAGCTCCTCGTCAGGCCGGCGCTGCAATGCCTGACGGCCCCACAGGGGGGTCCTTTGCCAGAGATCTTTTGAGAATCGTGTATGGCCGGTCAAAAACAGTGTAGTGAAGGATTGGTATATAGAAAAATGTTAAAAATGCCTAGAGGTAATCGATGCAAGTTTTATTCTCATACTGGTACCTCTGACATGATTAAAAACCAGTGTGGGGGGAGATGGTGGAATGATGTCCACAAACCCCACAGAAAAACAGGTAGGTATAATTACTATGTCTCTTACTAAAAAATAATAGGAAAGAGACGGTGCACACAGGATCCCCTGTGTCACTCTAGGTATTTGGTCAACATGTTTCTCGCCTATAATGCGATTCGTCAGGACCTAATTACATACCTAATCCTTTAAACAATGGATTTTCCCAGAAATAAGGAAATCAAAACCTAAGAAAGTTGAGAAGAAAGAAACCAAAGTTAGAGCATGGCATCATTATAAGGACAAAGACATTGCAAAATCCTATGTCGTGAAACCCCATACGCAAGTGCGGGATCCCTACAGTGCCAGGCAAAGCAGAAAGGTGATCATAACACTCATAGACAAGAAAGTGTGCTGGAACGTCCACTATGCTTACCCTCCAAAAACTAACGGTAGGGCCTCATCGGGGTGGTGTCAGGCTCAAAAAATCCACTCTGATCTACATATATGCACAGAGAACACAAACAATGTAATTACAAATAATGGTCACCTCATTTGGTTATACCACACATTAATCACACTAAATAGAGTGAGTCACTCAATAATAAACCGCAAAATACTAAAATCCGCCCTCATGTTATGTTGGTCGGTGATGTGGCTGTTTGAACACTACATATAAAACAACATTACATTATAGAGGCATTACCCAACTTATTAAAGACACGGGGATCCATTAAGACCCTAGATCATGTGGCATTACACAGACATCATGAATATATAAGAAAAGAAATGATAAGACAGTATCCTCTGGGGACATACTGCAGAAAAAAAGGGACTAGGGAAAAATGCATCAGAAGTACCAGACGAAGCTATCAGGAATCACATAAGCAACGGGCTCAATCATGTATTAAAATCGTAAAAAGCACAGGAAACCCGTGTCGGGAGAATCCAGAGAATGCTGCAAGCAATCGTGATTGTGTGTGCAAAACATAATACAAAGAGTAATGCAGATCGCGTTAATACGCGCCATCCTTATCGCGTTCCAACACGGACGCGCTATCAAGGAGTGAACGCGGGAGCGTCCACATCCATTCCTCTTGTTCAGTGAAAAAGAAGGAGAGGGCGCGATTTAAAGCGCACATCTCCTAGAATCTTGGCGTCCAAGCGCCCGAGTACATTAGGATGCAGCCGCGAGGACATGCGGATACACAAAAGCAAAAACGCCGACACTGCGTGGTCAGAGTTACTGGGCCACGCAGTACCGGGAAATGTCAGCAGAAACATTAAGGATCCCATTAGGCACTTACTTTTCAGATGACGGACACTGCCAGGCCACCTATGCCTAATCCATTCCCCCGGTATAAAGAAGCCAGCTGGAGCCGGGAACTTTTAAAAGAAGGGAGGGAAATTGAAACTGAAAAGGGACTACGGAAAAGGGGATCAACATAATGGAGAGAGGATACAGAGAAAAGGTTTCGGCCATTTTGGAGTGGGCTGGTCACAGAGTCATCTGGGGAAATTGCCCCTGCGAAAAATCAAAATAGGTGAAAAAGAATAGATTCAAAAAAGAAAAAATTATCACCAGACCTCAAATAATCACCACATAGCCACATTCAAGGACCACAATAATGTGATCTGTTGTTTTTAAAAAAAAAAAAATTGTGACCACGAAAATGGATTATTACCAAACCGAAAGATAGCTGTTTTTTTTCTCTATTCAGTTTGAGGCAATTGATGGCCAGTGCAGGTAGAGTCACCCTTTTTTTGTTGAATGTCTAGTTCGGTATTCAGATCTCATTTATACAAAGTTAATTGATACCATTGCGTATGTGTTATATAGATTAAACAAATAAAAACATTCATAAACGTTGATACAACATCCATTCTTATTTTATGCCATCATTAGCAGTTAAAATAAAGTGGTTTTAGTTCAAATATATTTTCATTTTATGTTATGAAACTTATTTTTTCCTACTGTTTTGGCAGTGAAAGTGCGGTTATTCCCCTTAAAACATTATACGACTGCTTGTTTACAAGGCAGCAGCACTCCTGTTTCAATAAATGGACGGTGCAGTAAACGTCTATGTTCTTTAAAAAAAATAAGACAAATGCAGGTAACATGCAGTATACATTCCTGTACACCTTCTGCAGGTCTTGTATGTCTGTACTATATATGGAACATTTCAAGACAATATATAGGGTAGGAATGCTGTCATGATTGTAAATCATAAGCTTCCACTTTAGAAACGTGGAGTAGCAGCAGTTTAGATACGACTGACAAGCTAAGCTGCTGTAAGAGTTGATGACCGTCCATGATTGACTGTTTCGCCAGCATCTTTGTCTTGTTTCAAACAGAGTTTCCGCATAGTGATATTTGTATTTTTCTTGAATTCACCCACCGACACACGTGCATTCCAGGGGATACATTTTTGAAGGTTTTATAAAGATTTGTGTAAAAAGTCGGTTTTAAATTCCTATCCGTTCTGACATTTTGGCTCAAAGCAAGTGATCAAGAGCTCCTCCCCTAGCCTTTTAAAAAAAAAAAAAAAAAAAAAAAAAACATTTTTACAGAGGAGCCTTGTATTGTAATTGCTTTTTTGATGAGGCTGAATTATAGTCTCACGTGTGCTGGAGACACACTTTTGTGGAAGCAGAAGAGATACTTGAAAGTGCTTGCATTTTCTCAAGTATTTTTATTTCATGCCCACACATGACTCAATATCCATATGAAATGGTTAAGAGTTGATGATCCTCCGTATATGCAGCACTGTTTTTCCTCGAAGCCTTAGACAATGATTTAAAAAAAAAAGCTGAGGTCGGTGCCTGAGCCTTTACTCTGTTTGGTTCTTAGTGCACAGAAAAAGTGCCTGTTGAGTCAAAAATAATGAACAAGAATTTATATTCTGTTTAGAGACCATGGCCCAAATTTCTTGGTTGATTTTCGAAATGAGAGCACTTGAGTTTTTTTAGATTAATTTCCATTTTATTAGTTACAGTGTATTTGGATCATTTGTTTATAATAGTGTTTGAAGACCAACTTTCCTCCTTCTCACAATGAGGGCATCTTTAGCATAGAATAAACTTTGTTACCTGTTTTCCTCCCTGTTTTGGCAGGTGAGCTATGACTTGGTCCAAGTCAATTGCTAGATAAGATATGTAGATATTGAACAAGGCAGGTGCTAAAATACATTCTTATTTGATCCTAGTTGATTTAATAACCTTACGGAAGACCTTTTTCCAGCACTAGTTTTACTCTGACCCATATTTCAGTATGACAAAGTTGGAATCCCCTTAGTTAGATACTTCTTGGTTATTCCCCATGCAGCAAGTTTTTGCCACAGCAAATTTCTGTCTACATGACCAAATGGCAATTTAAAATCCACAATGTTCCAGTATTCTGTGGAATCTTTATCTCTGTTTATGAAGAGGATATTTGCCCTCAAGTGAATATTATATACCCTTCTGGCTGAACAAACTGCATTGTTACTTTCTTGACTTGATTTTCTGAACAAAATTACTTTGGCAAAGGTATTTTGAGTTTTCTTTTGGGGCCTATGTAGTTCGTTTTTCTTCCTTTATCAACACTTTGAGCTCATGTGTAAACCATGTTTATTTGTGTTATCAAGGCCCTCTGTCGAGCTATTTACAGGAATAATAAGGATGTTTTGCTAGTAACTTTTCTATAAATGACTCCTAAGCTTGTATAGGGATGATACAGGTCTGCTTCTCTCTTACTAATAATGGGGCACAGTCAGTCATTATTTCATTTGACAACGGTCCTTCCCATTTTAGTATTTATAAGTTTGCGGAGAATGTTGAAGTCCTTAAACTAGTTGCGTGGTGATGGAGTGGCGTCTTGGTGTAAAGGACCATCATCTGGAGCATGTGGTCACTTTCTATGCGAAGGGCTATTTTAAAATACACACTAATGTAACCGAGAAGGAGTGGAACCAAGGCGCAGTCAATGATTGAATTGCTTTAGGTGGTGATGCAGGTTGGTCATTGCAGTGGTGTGGAATTTAAAAAAATACCTACTTGTCCGTGCCAAAACCCCGACGCGCACGGCACGGGTTTATTCGCTCCACAAATACTTGAGGCTTATCATGGTCATCATTTGCCTATACTATTTGATTTCTCCCAAGGACTCATGACTACCAGCAGCTTGATCTATGTTCCTTTCGTGTTTACATATAATGTTTTATATACAGGGAGTGCAGAATTATTAGGCAAATGAGTATTTTGACCACATCATCCTCTTTATGCATGTTGTCTTACTCCAAGCTGTGTAGGCTCGAAAGCCTACTACCAATTAAGCATATTAGGTGATGTGCATCTCTGTAATGAGAAGGGGTGTGGTCTAATGACATCAACACCCTATATCTGGTGTGCATAATTATTAGGCAACTTCCTTTCCTTTGGCAAAATGGGTCAAAAGAAGGACTTGACAGGCTCAGAAAAGTCAAAAATAGTGAGATATCTTGCAGAGGGATGCAGCACTCTTAAAATTGCAAAGCTTCTGAAGCGTGATCATCGAACAATCAAGCGTTTCATTCAAAATAGTCAACAGGGTCGCAAGAAGCGGGTGGAAAAACCAAGGCGCAAAATAACTGCCCATGAACTGAGAAAAGTCAAGCGTGCAGCTGCCACGATGCCACTTGCCACCAGTTTGGCCATATTTCAGAGCTGGAACATCACTGGAGTGCCCAAAAGCACAAGGTGTGCAATACTCAGAGACATGGCCAAGGTAAGAAAGGCTGAAAGACGACCACCACTGAACAAGACACACAAGCTGAAACGTCAAGACTGGGCCAAGAAATATCTCAAGACTGATTTTTCTAAGGTTTTATGGACTGATGAAATGAGAGTGAGTCTTGATGGGCCAGATGGATGGGCCCGTGGCTGGATTGGTAAAGGGCAGAGAGCTCCAGTCCAACTCAGACGCCAGCAAGGTGGAGGTGGAGTACTGGTTTGGGCTGGTATCATCAAAGATGAGCTTGTGGGGCCTTTTCGGGTTGAGGATGGAGTCAAGCTCAACTCCCAGTCCTCCTGCCAGTTCCTGGAAGACACCTTCTTCAAGCAGTGGTACAGGAAGAAGTCTGCATCCTTCAAGAAAAACATGATTCTCATGCAGGACAATGCTCCATCACACGCGTCCAAGTACTCCACAGCGTGGCTGGCAAGAAAGGGTATAAAAGAAGGAAATCTAATGACATGGCCTCCTTGTTCACCTGATCTGAACCCCATTGAGAACCTGTGGTCCATCATCAAATGTGAGATTTACAAGGAGGGAAAACAGTACACCTCTCTGAACAGTGTCTGGGAGGCTGTGGTTGCTGCTGCACGCAATGTTGATGGTGAACAGATCAAAACACTGACAGAATCCATGGATGGCAGGCTTTTGAGTGTCCTTGCAAAGAAAGGTGGCTATATTGGTCACTGATTTGTTTTTGTTTTGTTTTTGAATGTCAGAAATGTATATTTGTGAATGTTGAGATGTTATATTGGTTTCACTGGTAATAATAAATAATTGAAATGGGTATATATTTTTTTTTGTTAAGTTGCCTAATAATTATGCACAGTAAGTCACCTGCACACACAGATATCCCCCTAACATAGCTAAAACTAAAAACAAACTAAAAACTACTTCCAAAAATATTCAGCTTTGATATTAATGAGTTTTTTGGGTTCATTGAGAACATGGTTGTTGTTCAATAATAAAATTAATCCTCAAAAATACAACTTGCCTAATAATTCTGCACTCCCTGTACATCTAAAGCCTTGACAAAGTCTTGAAGACGAAACACGTGTCGGCTGTTTTTCTGTATGGACTTATTGTTACATTCGAACATCCTATTGTAACTTTGACCATTTATCACCATCTGGCTGCTCTGGACACATGGTCATTTTGTACAACGCAGTCTTTTGATTGAGATTTCTACTTTCTACCTGCACTTATAATAAATATCTACACATCATCTTCCAAGAACGAACTTTCTATTTATTCTTGAACATTATCAGGATCAGGATTCCTGCTATTGGTGTGCCCTGGCCACTCTTCTTTCAATATTTAGGCAACCACCCACTCTTTAGTGTGTGGCCCTCCGACACCTGTGGTGGCAGGTGTTAGGGCTAGCCTGGCACCCAACACCATATTGTTTAAATTTTATGACTTCGCTCGGATTTCACTATTGACATACGCTTTGCAGATGTGCAAGCACTCTCTGGCATCCGCCACCTTCGTCCGTGGGACAGGTTGTTTCTTAAATCTACTTGTCCTGCAAAAAAATCTATTAGTCTCTTTGGTGCCATATAGTGGGACAATAAATTATCGCAGCAATCTCATTATATAAGAGCTCAAATAATAGCCTCTCTGATTGTGCCAGGGCTCATACTACGGTAGGGTTTGAATTTCAGCAGATGTGGCATTTTGTCACCTTCCCACAGATCTACATAATGAGGATGGAGTAGCGTTAAACAGTAGGTCCAGTGTTTGAATGTGCTTTGGAGTATGTGCAAACTTTCTAACTTCCATGTTTCAGGGGGTTTCACCAGCTCTTCTCAAATCTTTTCCCCATACTGAGAAGGGTTGGACATTTACTTATGACAAGGGCAGAAATAAAACTTTTTCCACGGTTGGGGAAAAAGTGGTTGGGGGGAAAGTGAACTTGTAAACGCTCAAAAGATTTTCGCATCAGCAAATCTACGCATGCATATGTGCATGTACTAAGATATTATTCACAAATGTTTTCTAGAAGTAAGCTTTCTTGGCCTACTTCTGTAAATTATTGGGAATTCATGAAAGCTGTAAATCTTCATTAATGCAAGGACATATATCATGGCTGCACTTTTGTGACTTTAAGGATTGGGCCCCTAATTAGATCACGAGTTAACCCAGACCTTTTATTTTTAAGTCTGTCCCTCTCTCTTTCCATCTATAGACTGACTTCCCTGTGAGTAACAGCATTCTCCTCTTTCACAAGGAGCATATTAGAACACAAAATACTTTTGTTCAGTACCAGAGATTACTGTGGCAGTGTGTGGTTTTTGATACCAGTTAATATTATTGCTTTTTACCAGTGTTTGGTAAAATGTTGAGGGCCTTGTAGCTCTCACAACAATAAACTTTTACAAAATCCATGTCAAAACAAGATGCATATTGACGAAACCAAAAGGCCGTCCATCAATGTCATACCTATTGACTTTGCCAGTGATTGTTTATTTTCATTTTTTGGCAATACTAGCATGCACAAATACGTTTTACTAGATCATGCTTCAAAGAAATGGTGCCTACAATGTTATAGTAGTTTAGCAAAACGTTTTTTTCCCTAGTTGAATTTTTTATGAGCATTTATTTTTTAAAGCCAAGACGCCTCAATCTTGTTTTCAAGCTTCTACAGATATTTGCATCTAATTAGCGAGCATTCTGTGAGCGTAGAGCATTATACGTAGCCTTATATTTTTAGACTTTGCAAATGTGTGTAGACATTTGTTTACTGGGACCATTGTCAGCAGTGCAGTGCAAGCTTACGACGTTTCTTTAGAGCACTCACCCTAATAATAAAGGTTTTGCTTTAATGAGCCATTAATACAAGTTTGAACAACATTAACATATGGGCACAAATATTACCTTAACTGCAGACAAAGGCCTTCTCTCATACATAATGCAGTACTATAAACTGGCAGCCAAATGAGTTGTGCTGAGGAGGATGGTACTACTTGTCCCAAGGACAAATTAACATGAACACCTTTTGCCCTTGACCTCAAATAATATGTCCTGGGAGTCAGGCTATAGGAATTCCACACCTCTGCAGTCATCAGGAAATCTTTTGTTTACCACCTTGAGGCCCATTGCTGTGCATGTTGCCAAGAGGTTTTGTCCAATGTATCATACCTCGTACTGGTATAAATTGGTGATCTGGGACTCTCCATACAAGATCTTGGTTTGCATGTTGGTCATCTTAATGAGATTGAACAGAAAGGCTTGAATTTAAATTGCCTGATAGTATACATTCAGCATCATCATTCTCTGCTTTTAGATCTATCAGTGGGAGTTGTGGTTTGACCAAGGGTCAGCAGGGTTAATACAGATGTTTAAAGTAATCAATGTTATATTCACATTGTGGGACCACTCTTCAATTTCACAGCAAAAACCCAAGGTATATCAAATTGTAATTGAGTGGCCATAACATTGGTGTCTGAGATCTAGGTGGTCAAAACACCCCTTGGTTTCCATTTTGCTTTAATGTTTACTGCAAAGTTGTTGAATTCTTTATATCCTATTAAAGGGATGGGCACTTGGGCTCATGTTTCAGGTAGTAAAATTAAATGACTTTCTCTTAAAAATGTTTCAGGCTCTTTGCTTGTAACAGATTTGCCAAACCACCCACCTTTCACAAATAGAAAAGTAACCAATCAAACATTTGCGTGTCCGTTAGTTGGCTGGATATATTGACCCTTATTTTTTTTCTGACCTAACAGGGCGTAGCTAGCCAACTCTAATCGGTTTGTTCAGTATAGGTACTATCTTGATTGATATTAGAAACTTGTTTGACGTTAGAACCTCTGTCTTCAATGTACTCTATGGCTTCACATGACAACGTTTTTCAAGTTAGAATTTGAACCTGGACTTGGATGCCATAGTTGTTCTGCTCCCCCCCACCTCCTTAAGCTGGGTGACCTTTAACCTTGTTCATCAGCGGAAAGAGAGAGCCTTCTTCTGTGAATTTATTGACGTTTAATCTCCATTTTCTGAATGGTCTCCAACCTTTTCTGTAATAAGAGCTACTTTTGTTCAAAGACAATCATCCCGAGGTACTGATATAGTTAGTTGTAATAGTGACCACATCAGATAGGATTACAGTAGTGCCTATCCTATGCATGATTAGTAGCTGTGATCACCTCAGTGCATCGGGCAGGGTTACCAACAGTAATGTAAAAAAGGCTTTGTCAATTTTTTAATTCCACTACATGGCTAATACATAACAGCCATTACTTCAGTGCCTCTGGCATTAAGGTACTAATATCAGTAAAAGGTTGCCCCAGTGCCATATGATTTATTTACGCGAATATCAGTTGTAATGTATTTTGGTCGTGAAGCCATTTTTCTGAACGCTGCAGCTTATGATTTCTGAACACATTTTCATCTCAAATACCTACTCTTAATTTCCGTACACTTTTAATGATTCAGCAAAGCAAAAGCTTCTACTTGGGCTGCACAGTGAAGAGCTACTTGCAGGTAGATGAAGAGCTAATGGTAGTTCACAAGCTACTCGTTGAAGAAGCCTGGTTTAATAAAAATCACCCGATTCAATAAGTTGTGTTGTCCTCTTGAGACATTTTCAGGTGTCCATAGAAGTTTCATGATTTTTGAGTGGGTCGAATCGCCACAATTCCTGTGCGATTGTTGCTCTGAATCTGTGGCTCTAATTCTAGGAGTAGTAGGCCTATGATTCTACATGCTTCTGGTAATGTAGAAACTGGGATTCTGTAGAGGGCCATGACTTTGACGTGTGGGTGAAGTTTCACTGGCGATGCTGTTTTCAATTTTGCCAACAAAATCCATCTGATAATTCATTCCTGATTGATCCTTGGGCATTACATCAACTGTGCTGGTTTTCTTTAAGCTACCTAAATGAGGAGGAGAGGTTTTTTTCTGTTTAAATACTTTATAGCTGTGTTTTCATCTGGTGCAGTTCGATTTGTTTAAAGTTTTTTCTTCTGGCTTGCTCCTAGCTATTATTGGAATGGAGTCCACTGAATCTGTCACCCCACTTTGTGCCCCCTGATCGTGTTGATGTTTACTTGTACTTTTTATCTTCTGTTGTGGACTTCATTTTATTGTTTCATTTGGAATTATGGATAATGGAACATGTTACATGTATGCAGTTATTCCTAACTTTGAGTGGGGGAGGTTTACTAGTTGTAATCCAGTTCTCTTGGTCTCCCATTCTGGTACTGGCAGCTTATCCAGGGGTTTGCTTTTAACATCTAGTGACCCCCTTGTTTATTGCGTTGTTTGGGGTTACAGCTTCTGAAACACGTTCTGCAGGTGGAAAAACTCCTATCTATGTGCTTTCAATAAAGGTATTTACTGGGTATAACCAATTATCATTGGTTGTAGTTATAGGCATTGTGGCTCAGATGTTGACTTCGCAATCACGTGTCTGTTTGATCTCAGGCATTGAAGCTCTGTCCTGTGCTGCCATCTTCTTAAAAGAAATTGCAAGGAACTTGCTCCGATACGATGTGTGCACTTCTGAGGCCTTGCTCTTGGCTACTGTTGGCTTATTTCTGCTATTACAAAGTCTTTTGTGTTGGTGCTTTGTTGCAGATCAAGCTTGGATCAACGTGAACTTTTTCCATCGACCTTTCACTGTTTGAGTTGTTGGAAATTTAATTGTTATAGCAATTTGCCTGATGGGTCTCATGTGTATTGATGTCGGCGATACAACCAAGTTGACCACTGAGTCTACAAATATATTTTGATTAAGCATCTCTTTAGTTAATTTGTTGGTTTCCGCCAATGTTGACATTTTCAGAAGAGAATTGCCACCAAATCTATTTCGAGATGAACGACTCCAGTACATATCATTTGCTGTTCATTATTCTTTTGGGATGCATTGTGAAGCATGTTTTGTACTTTGTATCCGTTTTAATTTAATGTGTTTGTGTACTCCTTTGTTGATAGTGTGCTTTTGTGCATATTTCTGCTAATCTCATCTGATTTTGATTGACACTATAAATATTTTTTTTAATTCGAGTAGTGTTTGCAATACTGCTAGTAGAGAGCTTAATTTGTCAACCAAGGTGGCACACAGACATAGGTTTGACTGCAAATCAAAATCTGTACTTAGGCTGGATACTTGATTGCTGAAGTTTTAAAGTTTGGTATTAATGTCCATGATAAAAACGGCCTGCATATTTAGTAGGTCCACTTGAATGTCCTGTTTTTGTGAGTGGAAGTTCAAGGTGCCAGTTATGACTTGAAACATGTTCAAAGGGAGGACCAATAGTCAGGTTTTTTATTTCCTTGTAAAGAGACACATTGCAACATAAATTTTTGTGCCACTCCATCTGAGTCATTCTTCCGTATTCTCATGCTGTCTGTCAGCTTATTGAATGTGTCTAGGGAATTATCCAACATATCCTGAGGGATTGACGGGGGCTTGGTTTCTGATCCCTAGACAACGTCTCTTGCAATTGATTTTGGTAGCACTCAACCATCTGGCTTGTGGACTCTGATATTGAAATTCCTATCCTCTCAGTTAGTTTCGACTGGGAAGTATTTATCACCCCTGGAGCTTCCCTGAAGCTAGCGAGTATTGCAGTTAACACTGATGAGGTGATGTGCATAAATACACTGGCAGCAAAATGAAAGATTTTTGGAATGGCTGTTTCCCCTGTCAAACGTCAGAGGATCTCCTTAGGAACAGATTTGACATTTTTACTTTATTCTGTTATGTGTTCTTCTTTTTAAGGCTGGTGGAGTATGAGTTCTAATTTTTCCAGACCTCATTTTGTACAGCAAATGGTAGGTGTCCTCTCCAAGCTTTTGTTTTTCCTGCTTGCCTTTGGTTGCTTGAGGATGGACCCTTTATTGTTGCTCAAGGGTTAGGATTTAACTTGGCCTTCTCCTCCTCTCCCCTTTTCCTCAGTCTGCAAAACGATCTAGACTCGTTCTCCTTCCCAAGTCTCCTTCTCTTGTGGTGTCTCTGTCTCTTGTGGCATTTCCTGCCACAATTCTTTCTGCTACTTTATGCAGACTGTTTGATTTGCAAAAAGCTTCTTTCTACAGCAAGGAGAAAGAAAACCGGTGCGTGGCAAGGTAGAGGTGATAGGAATGGTCAGACACAGACCCCTTTTTGTCAATATGCCAGTGGGCTTGATTGTAGCCAGGCCAGAACTACAGACAACACCCAAGCCTCTTTCCCAAACTGGGAGGCTTTTACTTCCCTCATGGATGGCCTCCCTTTATTCTCCTATCTGCGGGTTCCTGCCTGGTCTCCTCTCGCCAGCCCCACACTCCACAGCAGTCTGTCCTGATGGTGAAGTGGATGGTGTGGGTGATGTTTGATCACGAAGATTGAGATCTATGCTCCTATCCAGGTCAATTGAAGCATAGTCTTGCCACAGTCAAACTGCTGGGATCCTGGGTGGGCGACAGTTGCAAAGGCAACTAGCTGTTTCAGCGTCTTACACCCTATGTGTGCCAGTTCACCTCTCATTACAGATGCTGCTCAGGCGCTCCCCTTCTCTTGACTGGACGCCTACAGGAGTGGTGGGGGATTGAGGTGACAGCATGAGTATAGGATGCTTACAGTGCGTATGATGGGGGGCTGAAAGTGTCAAAGGCAGACCTGCCAACTTCACCAAAACCCTCACTGTGTGAGGAGGGGGCAGACCTTGGAAGGGGACATAGCCTCGTGCCGAGAAGCACCTAAGAAGCACTTTTGCCCTCACCCCGGCGCCAAACCCCCTCGTCAAAATAAAAAAAAACTAAGCTTGCTGGGGCTTCTGCAGCTGTCCTGGGTGTTTTCACATTCATTAAAGGGCATCTGCAGTTAAAAGCCTCAGAAAACAAGATGAAAACCACTGCCTACAGTGGTTTTCAGCTCGTTTTCTGTGTCACTGTGTGATATAGGCTCCTCACTGGGACACCGTATGGCAGAAGCCAATATCGTGTGTCACACTGTGGCATGGTGTGAGTTGGCCGGTCTGCGAAGGCGTAAGTCGCATCAGCTTCTGGGCTTGATACTTTTGTGCTCCAGCTGGCAACACCTTCCATACTCTACACCTCGGGGTCCTAACAGCACCTCGTGTGAGTCTGCCTTTGAGCTCCCAGCTCTTAATCCCTAAATGCATGTGACTTGCAACATATCATCGTCACTCCAATACATTAAGAATTGGTATGAATTTCCTTCTGCTTGGGAGTCTAACATTCATTGCCGACTTTGATCGTTCTTGAAAATGGAGACAATCATTTGTGTGTCATAGACATAAGCAAACATTTGTAAACTAAATATATGCACTAGGTCTTCAGGTAGGGAGTTGCAGGTATATATGGAGTCGGACTCAATAAAGACCTGGAGGGACTTTTTGGTGAAAGGCAAAAGAGGAGGAAGGGGTGAGATAAACTGAGCTATGTTCTGAGTCCTAAGATGCAATTATCTTTTGATTCACTGCAGTGGGGTGGAGTATCTAAAGCATACTAAAATTGCTAAAGA
Source organism: Pleurodeles waltl (assembly GCF_031143425.1). Taxonomy (NCBI): domain Eukaryota; kingdom Metazoa; phylum Chordata; class Amphibia; order Caudata; family Salamandridae; genus Pleurodeles; species Pleurodeles waltl. The sequence goes on from NC_090445.1 coordinate 938,238,608, forward strand.
TAGGGTTGAAGAGTAGGAACAGGTGACTAGCTTGGGGGAGGGATTTTTTTTTTTTTTTTGATTGCTCCAGTGTAGACATAAAATCGTTGAGAGCTGCTGAATTCCTTAAGGTATAGTCTTGCCCCAGTTGGTAAAATGTGCATATTTCGAAATATTCTGGGTGGACATATCTGCTAACTATTTGCAGAAATTCTCTTTAAGACATTGGGAGGGGATGGTTGTAAACTGAGGTTTCCAAGAATGTGAAGGTACTGGAAAGTTAAGGGAGAATAACATACATTCCATGCCCATACATGTGAAGTAAGAATGATAGTTGCGTATCTTCCCCCCGATTTGTGAGTCCTGTCATAGTATACAGTACAGAAACCCAAAGGGATGGCAATAGAGAGATCCTGGCACAAAGCCTCATTAAACCATATTTCAGTAAGAAATGTAGCATCAGGCTTATTACAGTTAATGAAGTCCCCTGAATGTAGACTGTGCTCTAGTAGTGATCTATCATTGATCAGAAAAAAGTGAGTGTGCCCTTCAGAACAGCCACCCTTATGGTGTCAGAGGAATAATGTATCTTCAAGGACCTTCAGATTGCACCGGTTGAGCTGGTCCACCTTATCACAGTGGTACAATGCTTTTATAGCACTTTCTCTTTGTTATGCATTTTTCAACGTACTTCCTCAGTACGTGGTGCCTAATATGCTTACGCATAGATACATTGCTGAGCAGAGGCGTTTCGCCAGATGTTGAAATGTCTGGTAGGAGCAGGGCTAATGTAGAATGAGGCTGTGGAGAGGATGCATTTTCTGATGTTCCCAGGTCAGTGCGTTCCTATATAGTGTGCCTTACCAAAGCATTTAGATATGTGTGTCATTGCTCCAACTTTCCGGTCCGCAGGAGTGCATGATCCAAGATGGCCAGTGCCATAAGTCTGGACACCATAGGTTGCATACTGTACTAGCCAAAGGTATCCACGTTCTCATGAAGACATAGCAGTGTGTGCACTAAGACACAATTAGCACAAATCTTATTGCCTCTTTGCTGCTTTTTGAAAAACAGCTGAAGATTATTGCAGCTTCCACACACAGAATTATCAGCCAGTTGTTTTTAGACTGTGTGTTGGCTAGTTGTCCTCGTTTGATGAATAGCTCCTCAAAATAGCCTTTGCACAAAGTCTTCGTCTCACAAGAGGAAACCTGTGAGTCACCTTCAATGAGGGACGTCTGCAGTGCATTTTCTATCCCTGGTTCTCTTTCAGGATTACCTAGCAGCACCTCATCTTCACACACACGTTTCCTTGTGGATTATGACGAAAACAATCAGAGTATGTGAATAGACAAGTGGTTCCTGTTTCACAGGGATTACTGACTAAAGAGCACAAGATGACTCAGAAGCAAATCCCCTTTAAGGCTAGGACCCCAAAACCAAATATACCAAACAAATGTTGCTTTGGATTATTCCATTCCAGTATTATCTGCCAGAATTTGGAACACCCCAACTCCAGCCCCCCACTTTCTTTCTTTACTCTAATCTTTATAAATATAAACACTTTCCACTTTTGCAAATACCAAAAAGCTTAGTGATTGGTCTTACTATTATTATGATGACCAATTTCATTTTCTTTTAAAGTACTCCTTAACACTTTGGTCTTCAGTATAATATAAACAACAACGTACAAACAAAGGTGATAGTGGGCAGTAGTGTCTACATACACATTGAAATTAATTATATATTCCCATCTGAAGACTCCCTGGCCTAGCAATTTGGGCTGGACTGTTCTGTCAGAGCAGAACCAAGACTGATTTTAATATGGCTGGTCTTGGTCTAGAATTCCATAATGGATGAGGACAGATTGTAGCCCAAGTGATTGCCAGTAACTCACAATAATTTCTTCATTCAGTTTGTTGGGTCTATTTGTAGGGCATTTGAGAAGAGGCCAAGGGAATTTAACTTTCGCTTGCCTAGTCTGATGCAGGGGAAGTGGGGTTGCAAAGATCTGCAACATTTTTCATCTCAGTGTCATTGCACAAAATGATCGAGGTGTTTTCCTTTTGGAGAATATAAGGGGCTTGGTAAGCTTTGTATTCAATGTCTCTTCTAAATGTGTAGTTTAAAAGAGTTTAGATGGTTTTACTTGATCCTCCTCATTAATTAGCTTCGATCTTTCTGAGCATCTAATGGCAGTCGTGTCCCAGCCAAACGCAATGGCTGAGCTCGTCAAAACACTTAAAAAATGTATGTGTCATATAACTACATACCTTGGAAATTCATGTGCAATAAAGTATGTTTCTGTTTTGTTGTCCACATCTTTGTGTAAAATCCTTTATTTTATTGGTTCATAATTCAGTAATGGCAACATCTCCTCAAACTTCTTTAGAGTGTATCTTTCTGTGTTATCATGCACCAGTGAACTCTCATTATGCCTTGATGTAGAACTATCAGAAAATGGGCAATGGGGGTTTAACTCTTATTTAATAATTACCAGAAACTTGTGAGACTCTGAAGTTGATCTTTGGAAAATTTGAGGAATTCTAATACTGGGTGAGGAAATCAACATAATTTGTGAACCATTAATAATGATAGAAGAAAGCTAAAGGAGTCTTTCATTTACCAAAAAAAGCGGGAAAGTTTGAAGAATGAGAAGTAGCTAAAAATATGGAAGACTAAATTGAAGCCTCTTTCAAATACAGGGAGTGCAGAATTATTAGGCAAGTTGTATTTTTGAGGATTAATTTTATTATTGAACAACAACCATGTTCTCAATGAACCCAAAAAACTCATTAATATCAAAGCTGAATATTTTTGGAAGTAGTTTTTAGTTTGTTTTTAGTTTTAGCTATGTTAGGGGGATATCTGTGTGTGCAGGTGACTATTACTGTGCATAATTATTAGGCAACTTAACAAAAAAAAATATATACCCATTTCAATTATTTATTATTACCAGTGAAACCAATATAACATCTCAACATTCACAAATATACATTTCTGACATTCAAAAACAAAACAAAAACAAATCAGTGACCAATATAGCCACCTTTCTTTGCAAGGACACTCAAAAGCCTGCCATCCATGGATTCTGTCAGTGTTTTGATCTGTTCACCATCAACGTTGCGTGCAGCAGCAACCACAGCCTCCCAGACACTGTTCAGAGAGGTGTACTGTTTTCCCTCCTTGTAAATCTCACATTTGATGATGGACCACAGGTTCTCAATGGGGTTCAGATCAGGTGAACAAGGAGGCCATGTCATTAGATTTCCTTCTTTTGTACCCTTTCTTGCCAGCCACGCTGTGGAGTACTTGGACGCGTGTGATGGAGCATTGTCCTGCATGAAAATCATGTTTTTCTTGAAGGATGCAGACTTCTTCCTGTACCACTGCTTGAAGAAGGTGTCTTCCAGGAACTGGCAGTAGGACTGGGAGTTGAGCTTGACTCCATCCTCAACCCGAAAAGGCCCCACAAGCTCATCTTTGATGATACCAGCCCAAACCAGTACTCCACCTCCACCTTGCTGGCGTCTGAGTCAGACTGGAGCTCTCTGCCCTTTACCAATCCAGCCACGGGCCCATCCATCTGGCCCATCAAGACTCACTCTCATTTCATCAGTCCATAAAACCTTAGAAAAATCAGTCTTGAGATATTTCTTGGCCCAGTCTTGACGTTTCAGCTTGTGTGTCTTGTTCAGTGGTGGTCGTCTTTCAGCCTTTCTTACCTTGGCCATGTCTCTGAGTATTGCACACCTTGTGCTTTTGGGCACTCCATTGATGTTGCAGCTCTGAAATATGGCCAAACTGGTGGCAAGTGGCATCGTGGCAGCTGCACGCTTGACTTTTCTCAGTTCATGGGCAGTTATTTTGCGCCTTGGTTTTTCCACACGCTTCTTGCGACCCTGTTGACTATTTTGAATGAAACGCTTGATTGTTCGATGATCACGCTTCAGAAGCTTTGCAATTTTAAGAGTGCTGCATCCCTCTGCATGATATCTCACTATTTTTGACTTTTCTGAGCCTGTCAAGTCCTTCTTTTGACCCATTTTGCCAAAGGAAAGGAAGTTGCCTAATAATTATGCACACCTGATATAGGGTGTTGATGTCATTAGACCACACCCCTTCTCATTACAGAGATGCACATCACCTAATATGCTTAATTGGTAGTAGGCTTTCGAGCCTATACAGCTTGGAGTAAGACAACATGCATAAAGAGGATGATGTGGTCAAAATACTCATTTGCCTAATAATTCTGCACTCCCTGTAATGATGACTGTAGCAAGGAGGCCATTAAATATCATTATCCGTAAATGTCCCTTTTAGTCAAAAAGCTGTAAAAAACCAGCGTAGTAAAATGCAATTTTTCTAGGGAGGTGGGCAAGTTTTGACATAAAGGTTGAAAAGAATGCAAAATAATCTATAAATTAGACTAAATGGTCCCTCTTTTTATGGTGATCTAAATAAGAAGGAGGGAGCAGATCATGCTAAAGCTGAACTTGTTTTTCCAAAATGTGAAATTACATTTCAGAAGACAGTAGCTTTGGAACATTCCTCTCTACTCAGCAAATGTCCTTCACCATGTCATAAACACAGAAGGGTAAATCATCAGTGCTGGATGGCTTTATTAAGTAGAGTTTATGAAAGCTTTAATGGGGCTAACTGGTCAATGACGTCACAAAAGATTTAAACAACATGTCATTAAAAAACAAATCATCTAGACTCTTTTCTGTTAGTGATGCGTGACTGGGTGGAGAACTGTTTTGTTTTCTCTTTACGGAATGGCCCCTTTAAACCCAAAATGTGACCCGTTTTGTTGAGAAGCATTCTACACAAATATGACAGCCGAATGCCTCACGATAAGCCTTAAAAAGTCAGCATTTGTAGTGAGGAAGGATTTTTTTTAAATGTAATAATTGTAAAACGCTATAGTTAAGAAATAGAGGCTGTAAACCTTAGACTAAGGTATGTGTGGTCAATTGTAGCAGATTTTTAAAATGCTGGTAAATACACACCATGCTGGCATCTACTAAAAAGGTATGTTAGAAATAGTATCATAAATTCTTGGCATTGTGAATTTTACCGCTGGCCTAATTACACAACCTGTTCTGTCAAATGTTGAAAAACACAAGATGATTGGCTGCATTGAATTGGGGGTGGGGGGAGTGTCCTTTGGTGTGAACTGTAGAACATTATTTTTGGGACATTTAGCTTTCTGGATTAGTGGCACAGAAGGAGGGTTCGAAATGTGCTTGTCATAGCTTTTTTTGTATTTGGCCATACCACTTAAAGCACCTGAGGATAGAATTAAATATGTGGTGAGAGTCTGGAGATTTACCAGTTATTGTATGGGGGTATGGAAATGACTTGTTACCTTGACTTGTTACCTCTTTCAGTCGTGGATAAATCACTTCCATGTTTCCTAATGTTTATTAGCTAATTGAGAATATGTCATATCTACAAAGGGAACGACGAAAAACCCAGTATTTACTGGTTTTTCTAGAGGTACACCTTTTTTTAGCAGTTTCAAGTAATCGGACTTTTAGTTACTGATCTATGTAGCAAGGTTACTGGCAGTGAATAAGAGTCCATTTCAGAACAAAGTTGGATAGAAGGGACAAATTATGTTTAGGATTATGGGAATGAATAAACATAATGAAATGTCAGTGCTTCCCATGGTTGTGTAGGTTTTCAAGTCATTTAGTTATGAGATGTCTGTATTCTAAATATTAACAAATAGAAATGCTGTTCTGATAATTGTAGGAGACCAGAAGGTTAATAGATATATTGGAAACGACTATAGATTGCATCTGCTACAGTAGGGTTTAGTTTTTCAAGCCTAGAAATAATGTAGTCTGTCCTCTATTTTATAACAGTTTGCAAACTCAGTACATTTGTCACCTTAAGGAGGCCTCACTGGGTGTGTGTGAATTTTCCGCATTGTGATGACTTTGATATTTTACGTTCAGTGTGCTCTAAAGGCCCTTCTGGTTTTGGCAGCATGTTTAGTTCTTTGTTGTGAGGTGTTTAATGTGGCATAAAATGGGATTAACAAGAGTCAGCCTCAATATTAAGGTACTGAACTGGAGGAGATTGAGGCTAGTCGTAGTTAAATATTTGCAACAATGGGAAAATGCTGAGGGACAAGAGGAAGGATGGGTCCTATATGGTCTTTCAAATTTGGAGATTTGTAAGTTTGGATTACTAGATTGTTTGTGAAATGTGACTTCCTTGGTGTGATATGTTTATCAGAATCCTACACCAATGAAGTAGTTGTTATACAACTGCAAATCTTCCAAAATGTGGTATTGATCATCCAATAAATCCTTATTCAGTTGACTCCAACAATTCTTCAACTTCAAAATCCTGTAGCCTGTACTGAATGGCTACGACTTACCAAGGGCCAAGATACAGACGATCAATACCATATTTTGGAAGATTAGCAGGTTTTTAATTTAATTTGGATTTGCAAACAAACTGGCCCTAACTTTTGAATTGGATGCATGAATTTTGTATTCTTCATTGCATAATTTTGTCAAGTCTTTTCAAGTAGCTGTGAGAAAGAACTTGAAAAAGTCCAGTGTTGGACGAAACACGTCTCGGCTAAATCATCTGTATTCTATATGATGGCGTGAGGTTAATTAAAAGAATTACTCACAACTTCTTAGGAGTTTTGGGCCTCTGGTGTGAAGAGGAGAAAATAAGGACTATTTTGGACTGCTACAAAAAACATATGTCAACTAGCCATAATTCTGTATGACTGTATTTGTATGAGAGTGGTCCATTATTTATGTTTGATGTATCATTTTGTGTATAGTGCATCTTGGTATTCCACTAATCTTTCATAATTTTATGCATAAACTATTTAATAAGAGAAAGCAATGGGAAGGAAAAGGTGTTCATGGAGGAAAGAAAATGGCCTTAACAGTCTATTCAGGCAGAATAACTGGTCTCTGGATAATATAGCAATGATGTTTCCATTCTTTAAAAAAATCAATTTTTACCTCGATGGAAGCTCTAAAGCTGTGGTGGAGTTGTAAAAAGCTCCAAATTGAACAAATAAGATTAGATTGTTTCGCTGCTGGGGTAAATTTAAAGCCTCACCCCAGTCTAAGCTTTTACCTTCGAACTTACTTTTTCAGTTCTCAAAACTTTCTAGTAGGCATGACTGATATCTTTTGCCAGGCAGAGATTAGAATGAACCTGTTTAAACCAATTTTCTGCAGAGCAAAACCGCAATTGGGATGAACCTGGTTTTCCTCTGCCTTGAATGCAACCTCCCTAAGCAACCTTCATTGCCTTGCCACGATCCTTTGAAGGTGGACAAAATGTCCCACCTTTTCTCCAAATGTTGTAAATGTACTTTTTGGTCAATCCTGCAGCCCTGGGTACTCGCTGCAAGTTTCTGAGCACCAGTTCTCTTTTCAATCAATGGCTCCTATAAGGTCTAATTCCTAGTGGTCAGCCTGGCCCTCTCAGAGAGGAGTTAGGGTTTTTGTGTCCTTGGAGCATTCAAACAGGTAGTGAGCCACCTAATCCTTATGTAGCTGTTCAAGTCTCTGGGAGTCGCCATGTGTCCCAAAGTTTTATTTCTAGCAGGGCCTTCTTTAGATGTATTTGTCCCAAGACACCAATGTTTTCAGGAGATGGACTGGTGCCTGTCTTACCCTGTGCGCTGGCCAGAGGCTTGAGAATGTTCTCTACTTATTCGGTTTACTTTCTTGCCCTATACTCCACTACCTTTGCAGTACCTCCCCTTTACTTGACTGTAAACATTCCCAGAAGTCCTAAAAAAAGAGAGGTGGGTCACCTCTTCACCCACTAAGGGGGGTCTCTGGCACGTTTAAATCACTTCCTTAGTTAGATGGCATAACCTCCTCTTTGTTAGCTCCAAAACCATTTCTCCCTCCTTTTTGGATGGAAGGTCTATAAGAGACCTAGGAATGAATAGGAGCAGATTCTGTCAGCCCTAATTGGCATTTCCAACTCAACAGATGTAGTAGCATTACGGATGCCCTTTGTTATACAGTTTTACAATTATAGAATATTTGTACCACTTTTCAAGTCTAGGTTTCCTGCATCTTTAACTTACGAGAAACTGCATAACTAAAATGTTCGCCGTGCATTAAGTTTAATTGGGAAGAACTAGCCCTTGCAAAACTTCCTGTTTGTTCATAATCAACTGTAGCTTTGAATCGGCAAACAAGATGCATAAGTAGACATTGCATGATGGTTAGTGATGTGCTTTGCTTCTTGGAGACACAGTGTTCTGTCTACCAGAGTAAATGCAGCATCAGTACCTTTTGAAAGTATCTGCAAGTGCAGGGATTTGTGTATCAGCAGCATTGATCAATCATGCTTATTTTATGTATTCTGCAATACACAATATAACACAAACTCTGTGTTCTGGCAAGAAATGCTGCAGGAATTTCCGTGCTTAAAGCCCAGTTGGCTGTACAATGGTTTACCTGCGAGCCCAACATTTATTGGAAGCCTGATATGGCTCTCAACCAGTTGGGAAAGACAAAAGGGCACACTTAATGACACCGGGAGTCAAAACGTCCCTTATACTGATTACAGTACTCTCCCTCTTTACAAGTACAAAAATGTAATTTGCTCTAGTCTTGTCACATTCCTGGTTCAGTGAATGTAGAATAGTAGACCTTAATTCCCTGTAAATTTATACACACACACACACACACACACACACACACACACACACACACACACACACACACACACACACACACACACACACACACACACACACACACACACACACACACACACACACACACACACACACACACACACACACACACACACACACACACACACACACACACACACACACACACACACACACACACACACACACACACACACACACACACACACACACACACACACACACACACACACACACACACACACACACCTCTCCCCTCCCCCCCACCTGGGTGACGGTCACCACTAGGTAGGTGTAGTTAGGGCCGATGCCATAGAAAAGGCATTTTTTGACTTTCCTTTATCTTTGACACCATTTGACTAATCGCCACAAAGTTTTCCCCAAAAAAGCGCCCTGGTGATTTTTGTTGTACATGTAAAGTTTCGGGATGATATATCTTGTGGGGTCAAAAAAGTTGTGTTTCCTATGTTAATTCCTTTAGGACTTTTGAACACGACTACCGCCTGAACCACTGGATGGAACTACGCTCAATTTGGTAGAAAGCTAGCCTTCAGTACGTAGATTGTGCTTTTGCTTATTTAGAGTAAATCCATTCAGTAGTTTTGAGAAATTTAAGGAAATCCAAACTTGTATATCTCTGGCCACAAGAACTTCGTGAATGATGAGCTCGTGCAGGGCAATGCAGAGCTCTGATTGGCTGCCAACACTTCGAGTGTTGGCAGACATCTTGAGACTCGGCTTCAGCCACGCCCCACTAAAAAAAACACACAAAAAAAAGAAGAAAAAGGGGCCAGGGTAGAGACAACCTGACCCCTAAGTTCTGGTGCTGGGGTCCCCACCAGATACAAAACCCTTTACTGCAAATTCACAATGTCATTGTGAATTCCTGTTTTTTTTTCTTCTTTTATTTATTTTTAAAAAAATAAAGTACAGTCTCCCGGGCGTGTTAATTTTAAAGCCTCTGGGTGGGACAGGTCCCAGGGGCACTGAAAATATAAGGAGGGGGGCACACGAGGCTGCCCACCAGGGCTTATATTTGCCCTGGGGTCAGCCCCAGGACCACCACCTCCCTGAGGCTAAAATAGAAGGAAGGAGGTCTGTTACGGACCCCCGGCCCCAGGAATCTCCCTGAGGCAAATTCCGAGGTGGATGGGGACCAAGCTGCCCCTCTCGAAGAGCCATTGATGGCCCTGGGGACCGCCATCCCCCAAGGGCGGCTCCTACTATGTCCTGGGGTGTTTGCTGACAGCTCCCACCAAGCAAAAGCAAGCAAAGTCCGCTTTCTGCAAGTGAGAGCTGTCAAACAGCTCTCACTTGCAGAAAGTGGAATGTTCATCTGTCTTCCCTGCACGCGAATATGCATGCGGGGAAGACAAATGAAAACATTGCATCCACGAGCAGGGAGCAGCTACTAAAAGCAACTCCCTGCTTGGGGGGAGCAATGCCGGCCGTCTCCCTCAGGATACGAGGAGGCTGCTAGGACTGCTGGGATCTTTGGGCTCCCCTTACAGTCCTGTCACTCTCTCTCTTCCATCACATAGTGGGATGGAAGAGAGAGGGATTATCATTGCAATGGTCTCTCCATGCAATGACTTCAAAGCTTCCAACTGGCAAGATGTTTGGTACGAATTTAATGCAGAGCAGCAGTCACTTCTGGCCTAATGGTCACGGTCTTGTGCTGTGACTCAGGAGGCCAAAGGTTCAAATCCTAGTATCACTTGGCAGTGTGTTTGTTTACTTATTAGTGTTTTGACTGTTTAAACCTTCCTACACATGGAACATCCACGTTTCTTTCAAATCACATGCGTGGGTTGATTATCATAGGTATGTCTGGAAGCATCGTAGGAGACTCCTTACTGTGGTCTAAAGGTTAACTTTTACACTTCGAAATTTTAAGGTTCATAATGAAAGGTGATCTCACTCCTTTTAATTGACAAATACATTTTTGTTTTTCAATTTGTCCAGAAATATCTCATTCTAAGTATTTAATCTATCAAAGCCTAAAAACTCTCTATCTTTCTCTCTCTCTCTCTCTCTCTCTCTCTTTCTCCCACTCAAGCCGCACTCAGACCCTCACGCAATCCCCTCACAGCTGCACTCAGACCCTCACACACCCACACAGACGCACCCACTGACAGACCCACTAAGATACTGACGCACCCACTCTCACACCCAAAGAAACACTCACAGACTCTCTCACACCCATACACAACCTGTCGCATTTATTCTCACACCTAGAGAGACAGGTCACGGCTAACTTGTGCGCATCGTGGGGTTAGGTGGTTAGCAGGGTTGGTTGCAGCATCTGGCCACAGGCCTGGCCCTGCGGCCAACCCCTGCTGCGCACAGCCAAAAGCCAAGCGCAGCGATGGGTTGGTTTGTTATAGGGGTTGGCCGCCATGCATTGCTAATTAGCCAACAAATGACTGCACGCATGACATCTTTGATAACATGTTTGATTATATTAATGTAGTATTAGCAGTAAAAGAAATTCAAAAAACAGCATGGCGATGGCGCAAGTTATAGTTACCTTAGGGCACGAGTTATAATTACTTGAGATAACTCTACCTATAACATGTTAATTGTATGATTTTGTACTTTTAAAATGTGAGCCTAACTATACCATCCCTGTAACGTTTTTTTTTTTTTTCAGTGAAAATATATATAGTCTTCAGCAGTATCGTGGAAATGTTCTTCTGTTAAATTTAGTACAAAGCTGTTTCCTGGCTAGAGATGCGGCTGATAGAGAAGGGGATCTTAAAGGGAACAAAATACCCTTATGGTTCTTTGTTTAGCAAAACACCCTTTAATTTTTTATTTTTTTTAATCTGCATTTAGGCTGGCAACAGCGTGCGGCGGCTTGTAATGCCACGTGCCAATATACTTTTTGAGTACTCCCTTTGAAGCCGCAACCTTTGCAGATTTTCAAAACAACTACTGGGATTCTTTGTGAATCCATTGAAAGCCTGAACCTTACGCCAAACATTGGTGTAATCGAATAGATGAGAATTGATAACTTTAATATCAGCACCATTGTGAGGTGGGTCGTTTGTAACTGCATCCACAGAGATTGTTATGCAAGAAAGGGGAAACGGACCAAATTTCCTCAGTTTAGCTTGAAATGGCAGGGCTCTAATGGCAACAGTAGGCAGATATGCAATGCATTGGAGTTCTTTGCAGATTACTGCACTTGTAAGGTGAGGTGTGGTGCCTGTATGAATTGAGGCACGTTCACAAAGGATTCCCATCCAATGGATTTAAGAATGCAGCTTTGTTCGGGAGAACCTTTTTCTAATCCTGCCTGTGGCAGTCAGCAGTTCTAAAACAGTTGGAGATATGGGTAAAAGGGGATGAAGAGTTTTGTCATTGGGAACTACGCTGATTTTGTTTATTCTATATTCTGGTGTTCAGTTACAACTTGAAAAGTGTGGTTCATGTTATGATCCTAGAATATTAAACACTTTATTTTCTTTTTTTTTGTTTACTGTTGTTACTGGCTATGTGGATGCTCTTGTGTCATTTATTTATGCCAAGCATTTAGTAGATACAAGAAAAGGGTTTATTGGGTACATCATATGTAATTGGCAGCTTTGCATTGTATATGAAAAAGTGTTATGCAGGCATCAAGCTAGTAGAAGGGTGTTATCTTATGAGCTGCAGTAATTGTATTGCATTATGCTATTTGCATAGCAATTGAAAACATCATGATCCCCCAAATGCTTTTGAGTGAACGAATAGGAGGACATTCTCCATGCCTGGTGGAGTGTAGGTTAAACTAGCAACCTATGTGGGACAGTTTCGGATGAATTTTGATGTCTCTAGGGTGCCTCTGAACCTTGCAGCCCACTTGTAACTGCATGGAATCTTAAGAGTGCAACGAAAAGGTGTTGCTGATTATTGTGCTTCCTCCTGCAGTCATCATAGAGTAAGGGGCTACTTCGATTGTTGTGAGTGGTTGGTCGATTGTCAGTCCGTAGAGTGTCCTCCGTAGGAAGTGTTGGTTTCATGCATGAAGTTTTCAGCTATGTTGTTGTGAACTTGTGGTTACTCTAAAGCATGTGCCGAATCAGTGACATGAAAAAAGAGATGCCTTTATGCACAGTTCCCATCTTCCGGTTTAGGAGTACGTTTCTGTCCCAGTGCAGGTGTTTGGCTGAATGTAGTATGTATCTGTACTCTGGGCAAAGTGGGGAGTGATTTATGTCTTCCATGAGGAACTTTAGTCTTGAATTACTGCCTTGGGTGCAACAAAAGAATGTGGGATAGATAATATAAGGTACAGTTAAAGCTTCTATAATCTACCGTAGTGACCTGGGCAAATGTGAGGCATTTGTTCGGGGGCAACAAGGTGGTGCTTGAAGTTAGGCTTTAACTGAAAGGAGGCCATTGTGGAACTGTTTTTCCTTCTCTGGCTCTCTTGCCAAAGTCTGAGGGACATAATTGCTGATTCTCTGTGGGGTGGCGTCTGCCGTTTTCCTTGGCAGCACCGATTAGAAAAGACTATCTGTGTACTTAAGGTTTGCCGTAGCCTGTGTACCAGCATCTTTTCAAACATTTCGATTTTGCTTCTAATTCTGTGGGCAGACATTACGGAGTCAAGTAGATTTTCATCAACTATAACAAGTCTATGAAATAAAACATGAGAGCTGTTATACGTGCATTGAAGTAACTATCGGCTTCTGACTTGTTTTGACGTGGCGTTCACTTGCAGTGCAGGAAATTCAATGGCAGACATCTATCTAAAGGTTGTCCCTAAAATCTATATTCAGTAAAACTGTAATATGCATCCCATCAATATATTTTTCTTCAAAGTGAATGCTTCATTAAAGAGACTACATGAATCGCCATTTAAAACCTAGCATGAACAGTCTACGGTAGTAAGGAGCCTGTAATTGTTATACATTTCTTCATTGCTTGTAATATGTATATTTTTTATTAATAAGTGTCTTGTAAAGACTTCTAACTGTGTGTATTTCTTTTAAACTGAAATAGGTCTGGGTTGTTTTGTGTCCCGCCACCTTTGCTGCCAAAGCAAGATGATCCTTCTGCTAGCAGTGCCATTAATGGAATTGATGACGACAGAAACCTTGTACAGCCACTGCTCGAAATTCCGTATCCTTCAAGTGATACCTTTGAAAAGAGTATCTGTGATCCAGATCCTCCATCAGTGCCACCACCAGGAACACGTTCAACCTATCCTCCCTATTTTGAAGGAGCCCCTTTTCCTCCTCCCATATGGCTAAGGCATTCCTACAATCAGTGGGTACCTCAGCCCCCTCCAAGGACTATAAAAAGAACCAAGAGGCGGTTGTCTCGAAATAGAGATTCTGGGAGACTAATAATGAGCACAATTAGACTGCGACCACGACAGGTACTTTGTGAAAAGTGTAAAAATACTTTAAATCCTGAAAATGACAACAATGATAGTCCTAGCTTGCACACAGTTGGAACGCTTGACATTCAGAAAGATCAGAAAAGGGATGATGAATTGGAATTTGATGACAGAAGAGGTAAAAAGGAAATGAAAGAGGTTGAGCATATTTCTCAAGAATTGGTGCCAAGAAGTCCAGTAATAAAGATATCTTTCAGCACACCGCAAGGGACAGGGGAGGTGGTGGAAATTCCATCACGGGTCCATGGATCAGTTGAGCCATTTTGCCCAAGACGTATACTACAAAATGGAGGAAGTGACCAACCAAAACAAATAGACTCTGAAGGGATTCAAGAAACTAGCAGTTGTGTGGAGAAGTGTGAAAGTAGTGAGCTAGCTTCCATTCCAAAACTGAAACTGACAAGGCCCATGCATTCCAGTACAGATGCGCCACCTCCTAAAATCAGACTAAAACCCCATCGAATGGCAGATGGGGGAGGTGTTTCAGTGTATAAAGCAGAACTTATCAATGAACTAAATATTTTTCAGTGCAGGAAGGAGTCTGATTCAGCACCTTTTTGCACAAACATGCCATCGGGAAAAGCTTTTCCAGAAATGTCTTCAGGAAGCTCCGGGGAAGATGATGACTTTAAGGGATTCCCTCACTGTAGAAATGGACATACCAATTTAAACTTACTTATGAACTATCACAAAAGAAATGTAGATTCCTCAAGCATTTCAGTATGTAGCACTGACAGTTTAGATGATTCCTCAAAGTCTTCAAGCTCGGAACTCACATCTCCAGTGTCTGACTTTTTAACCTGTGATGATGTGTCTTCATCTTCGAAAGATGGTCATAAGACAGTACCACCATTAACAGTAAGGCTGCATACTAAATGTATTTCTATGTGTGTCACTGATGAAGGAAAAACATTTACAATAGGAGATATTGTGTGGGGTAAGATCCATGGCTTTCCTTGGTGGCCTGCAAGCATTCTCAGCATTATCACAAGCCAGAGGGAATATGGAGAGCCCCCTTGGCAAGAAGCAAAGGTTTCATGGTTTGGTTCGCCAACAACATCATTTTTATCTGTTTCAAAACTGTGTTCTTTCAGTGAATTTTTCAAACAGCGGTTTAATCGAAAGAAAAAAGGACTGTATCGAAAAGCTATTACAGAAGCTGCTAATGCTGTGGAACATCTTAGTCCAGAAATAAGGGAACTCCTAATGCAGTGTGATACGTAGCATTTTAACTGTGAGAAAAGGTGAGTGGTTTTTGGCCTTTGTCTAACTGCCTGCAGTGGATGACATCAATTAAATATATTCTGAAAAATTGTGAGATGCAGATTACTGGCATCCATTGTTCGGCACTCTATAAGTCAAATAATGTTGTGTGGTATAAACTGCACAAGGGTAGATCACGTGATTGAGAGAGAAAATACATTATGTTTTCCTTGTTGAGTTGATATGACTTTTTATATAGTAAAAAAATTCCAGCAGCCAAATGTCAGTTCCCTTTGTATGAAAATCACCATGAAATATAATTGGAACTTGATATCCTGCTGCAGTCCTACACACATAATCCACCTGTTTATTTTTGGTAACTCTGCTTTAGACTAGAAAACGACTTATGTTTTCACCTAGAGGCATCATCTTTTGAGTTGCCAATTTCAACTGTGTTCCCTGGCACCTGCTTTAGGATAAAATATTATATTCTAGTAGATTTCTAAAGTGCATGGCTACCCAGAAGGGCCTCCCAGCGCCGAGACATTGTTTTGATAACATAGCCTTGTGCTTCCAAGTTCACTGAAAGAGTAGATTTGCAAGTTTAGCAAAATATGAAAGTCTTCAAAAGTTTTCTAAATCTTAATTCAGACTCGGTCTTTCTTATTCCCAGAGGAAGAGCGTTCTAGAGTTAAGGGGCAAGGAAAGTAAATGAGTGTCCTCCATCCCTGAATTTTTAATCTTGGGACTTCAATAGTTGCCGGTTTGTAGAATGAAGCATTCTTGTGGGGTTGTATGGTCTTACCAGTTGTTGTATCAGCCAAGGCTCCCTCTTGTAAATTGCTCGATGAGCAAGACAGAGTGCCTTGAACTGAGTTCTCATAACCACAGGGTTGCCAGGGCTGCTGTGGTCGATTCATCTTTAGGGATTTTTATTTTTTTTAAAGAATTCGGGCTGTAGCATTTTGGATCACCTACAGTCTTCTTATAACAGATATGGAATGCCCCAGGTAGAGAGAGTTACTATAATGCACTCTTGATGTTAATAGACCTTGCACAACCACTCTATGTGATGGTTCAGGCAGCCATTTTAAAAGTTATGTTAGTGTCCTGAGTTTCGGTCAATTTTTTGGCCTGTACCTCCATGGAGAGCATGCTGTTGATGCAAAGGCCGAAGCTCTTGACCTCAGATTTATGTTGGGGCAGAGTGCCGAGAAAATCTGGCCAATTCAACTCCACCCACCGAGCCAGATTATTGGCTACCACTAGGACTTCCGTCTAGTAACCATTTAATTTCAAACTGCTTGAAGACATCAGGTCCACTGCCAGCGGTAACCAGTTGTTAAGCTGATTAAAGGTATTTTCGGTGTTGGGGTGAGGGAGACGTACGTTTTTGTGTCATCTGCGTAAGATATAATTGATAAACCACATGTGTTCATAATCTTGGTCAATGGGCTAACATATAGGTTAAACAGAGTGGGACTTATCAGCGAGCCCTGGGCAACCCCACATTTTGGGGGCAGGTTTTTGTACATAAAGGGTTCTTCACACTTGATAAGGTCCGTTTTCAAGGAAGGAGGCAAGCCATTTTAACGCTATCCCAGCGATACCTACTTTCTTCCAGTCTTTGAGCCAAAACCGGATGTGAGCCGATATCAAAGGCAGCGCTGAGATCCAGTAGAATTAAAGCCTCTCACCCTCTCTAAGTTCTTTTATGGCTGCAATCAGAGCGATTTCTGTACTACACCCTGGTCTAAAGCCAGTTTGGGAAGGATGTAATACACCATTTGTCTAGAGGTAAGAGGAGAGACTCTTGTTTACAAACCTCTTTAAGATTTTGCTGGGTCCTGGCAGGAGGGAGATAGGTCTGTAATGTTCAAATTTTAGGGGGTCAGCAAAGGGTTTTTTAAGTAAAGGCTTGACAATGGCATGTTTCTATGCGGAGGGACCATCCCAGAATGTAATGAGTGGTTGAGCATGTCTGTCGGAGTAGATGACACTACTTGTCCACCTTTTAACATTATATTCGGATGGGGTGGGTCTCACGGGGAGTGTGATTTGACAGTTTTTTAATTTGTTCTGCGACCTTCAGCTTAATAGCTGGAAAGCAGTTAGATTCCCCTTCCCTGCTTTGCTAACACGTGGGTCTGTAAAGGCTGAGAGGTACAACAGGGGTTAACATTAGACAGGAGTATTCAACACAGAAGAGAGATGACTGCTGTACGGCTGTTGCCTGAAATTTGTTCTCTTTTGCTTTTGAATCTCGGCAATTTCTTAATACTACCTTTACCCTCTACATTTCCACCTTTCCACCCCAGCACTGTCCTACCTCAGGAACAAGGAATATTCAGCTACTGAAGGTTGAAGAAAAGCGTTCTTGATGTTGATATTGAATAGTAATACTTTTTCTGGTTAAATTATGATTTAAAGGTAATTCTTTTGAATGTAATAAGTGTGCACCCCTCTTGTGATGTAAAATGTAGAAATGCTTCTCTTTTGCTTTGATAGACATCTTTAAGAGGTCAAGTTTGGATCGAAGAGCAGATGTGGCATTAGTCTCAGCTGTTTTTGTAAACAAATTGAATTTTTTTTAAAGTGGGCTGTTGACCTGATAATACACATCAATATCTTACAAATATATGCTTCAATATGTAGTAACCTCTACAATTGACCACCTATGTAGTGTCTGATCTTGCAGTCGCCCAAGGAATGTTGTGTGGTTGGTGTTCAGCTTATACTCCAAAGTGACGTGGTACTTGAGTTTAAATCTAAGGATTGGTGTTTTCTGAAGGGAACTAACAGAGTAATATGTGTAAGTTCTGGGAATGAATGCTACACAGGCTTTGGAATGCCATTCTTAATTCTATTGATCTTCAGTTGACATGTCTTTCGTCTGAGAAGTGATCTCACATTCACAAATAATTCACAAATAAGAGCACCTTTTCAGTGGATATGTGACCATTTGTAATGGTGTTCCACCTATAACCAAATTACAGTGAACACCTTTTGGGAATTAGGACGAGCTGTAGGTGTCCTTGACAGTTGACTGATACTTTTTAAGTTAACACAGATAGATGATGGAATCTAATGTTATAACGATGACAAGTGTAATTATTTTTCAAGAAACATAGTAAGACATTTTGAGTACCCCTACAATGGAAAAAAGGAAAGTTGTCAAATAAACAATGCTCAGCTGGTCCACAGCATACAAACCAAGCTCAGAGAAGGTTGTGGGGGTAGTTCCTCAGAGGAATAAATACTACAAATGCAGGAAACCTCACACCCAGGGCAAGAGAGCATGTGATTCTGGGCCAACAAACTGAGAGCGTGTTTCCTGAATGATGATGATAATGGTGTTATTAGCTCCACTGGTAAAGAGTTCCAGAAAATAGTGACTGCCCTAGAGAGTGACTGTCGTTGTGCAGTAGTGCATTGATCTTTTTCCTTAAACCAGTTGACACATACATTAATTTGACATCCTCTCTTTGAACTGGAATGGAACCTTTAAGAACTAGGTGTCCATAACCTGATTTTGATCTTTTCAGCTTTTCTTTCAAGCGCTGAGAAGGTATCAGATCACTCCCTTCATCCAAGTATAAAATGTGATGCTAAGATATAATTGACCATTTATTGTTGCAGATAAATATAGGTTCGATGGCATGTGTAGCTGCAGATACACATGTTGTGCATAGCCCGCCATCTGGTGTTGGGTCGGAGTGTTACAAGTTGTTTTTCTTCGAAGAAGTCTTTCGAGTCACGAGACCGAGGGACTCCTCCTCTTTTGCTTCCATTGCGCATGGGCGTCGACTCCATCTTCGATTGTTTTTTTTTCCGCCATCGGGTTCGGACGTGTTCCTTTTCGCTCCGGGTCGGGACGGAAAGTTAGTCAAAACTTCGGAAAACTACGTCGGTATTGTTTCGTTCGGTATCGGGTTAGAATAGAATCGACACTGCATCGTGAAGAGCTCCGGTAGCCCTTCGGGGTAATTTCGATCCCCCGTCGGGGCCTGGTCGGCCCGACCGCGTGTACGACCGACACTGATGGAACGGACCCCGTTCCGATTCTGTCCTAAATGCCACAATAAATATCCTTATACGGACCAACATTTGGTCTGTAACCTGTGCCTGTCGCCCGAGCACAGGGAAGAGACGTGTGAGGCCTGTTGTGCGTTTCGGTCCCGAAAAACGCTCCGTGACCGGCGAGCCAGAAGATTGCAGATGGCGGCCACGCCGACAGGACAACGTGGGTTCGAAGAACATGGAGAAGAAGAGGAAGCCTTCTCCATTCATGAATCGGACTCGGAAGAACTCGACGTCGAAGAAACCGTGAGTAAAACGTCGAAGCAAGCACCACACAAGAAAACAGACAAGGCGCAGGGGACGCCACCGCCAACAGGCCATGGCTCAACCCATAAAAAAGGTGACCGTCCATCGGCACCGAAAAAGGCCGAAGCGGTGCTGAGATCGTCCGACTCCGGTCGAGACACAGGCACGCAGCAATCTCGGGACCGAGACAGTGCTGCCGAAAAAGATCGACGCCGAGACAGCGGAACCGAAGCTGCTCGACGCAGAGACAGAGGCACCGAGGATGATCGACGCCGAGAAGGCTCGACTCAGAAAAAGAGAAAATTCGCCTCGGAGCCGAAAACAAGCAAAGACACAGTTTCGGTGCCAAGACGACCGGCAACCAAACCGACTGCCAGCTCATATTCAGAGGAACAATCACTGTCCTCTCAAATGCGCAAACACAGATTTGAGGAAGAGTTGCAGTCCACTGACGTGGACCACACACAAAAGCGGATCTTCATACAAAGTGGGACAGGAAAAATCAGCACCCTTCCCCCAATCAGGAGAAAAAGGAGACTCGAGTTCCAAACACAGGAACAAACACCACAAACAAAAGTGGTTAAAAAGGTGACCCCGCCACCCTCTCCTCCACCTGTGACTCATATATCACCGGCACAGACTCCGTCATATTCACCGGCTCATACCACCATGAGCCAAGATGACCAAGACGCTTGGGACCTATACGACTCCCCAGTATCAGACAATAGTCCTGAGTCGTACCTACCAAGCCCTCACCACCTGAGGACAGCACAGCATATGTACAGGTGGTAGCTAGGGCAGCAGAGTTCCATAACGTGTCGTTACACGCAGAACCTGTCGAGGATGACTTCCTTTTCAACACCCTCTCTTCCACCCATAGCACCTACCAGAGCCTGCCTATGCTTCCAGGAATGCTAAGGCACGCAAAGCAGATCTTCAAAGACCCTGTCAAGAGTAGAGCGATAACTGCAAGGGTGGAGAAGAAATATAAAGCACTGCCTACGGACCCTACTTTTATCACCTCACAGCTGCCACCAGATTCGGTCGTGGTAGGGGCAGCTCGCAAAAGAGCCAACTCGCACACATCGGGCGAGGCACCACCTCCGGATAAGGAGAGCCGCAAGTTCGACGCAGCTGGGAAAAGGGTCGCAGTACAAGCTGCAAACCAGTGGCGCATCGCCAACTCTCAGGCGCTCCTAGCGCGATATGATAGAGCCCATTGGGACGAGATGCAGCATCTAATCGAGCATCTACCCAAAGAATTTCAAAAACGGGCAAAACAAGTGGTTGAGGAGGGACAAAACATCTCCAATAACCAAATACGCTCCTCTATGGATGCAGCGGACACAGCTGCAAGAACAATAAATACCGCAGTAACCATAAGGCACGCATGGTTGCGCACATCTGGCTTTAAACCGGAAATACAGCAAGCGGTGCTCAATATGCCGTTCAATGAACAACAATTGTTTGGACCCGAAGTCGACACGGCGATTGAGAAATTGAAAAAGGACACTGACACAGCCAAGGCCATGGGCGCACTCTATTCCCCGCAGGGCAGAGGCACTTTCGGCACCTTCCGCAAAACAACCTTCAGAGGGGGGTTTCGGGGTCAAGCCACACAAGCCAGCACCTCACAAACAACACTGTCTACATACCATGGACAGTACCAAAGGGGAGGCTTTCGGGGCCAGTACAGAGGAGGACAATTCCCTAGAAACCGGGGACAATTTCAGAGTCCAAAAACCCCTCCAACCAAACAGTGACTCACAAGTCACTCAACCCCTTCACACAACACCAGTGGGGGGAAGACTAAGTCAGTTTTACAAATCTTGGGAGGAGATAACAACAGACACTTGGGTCTTAGCAATTATCCGACATAGTTATTGCATAGAATTTCTCCAAATCCCTCCAAATGTCCCACCAAAAACACAGAATATGTCCAAACAACATCTAGACCTTCTAGAACTAGAAGTTCAAGCATTACTGCAAAAGGACGCAATAGAATTAGTACCATGTACACAAATAAACACAGGAGTTTACTCACTGTACTTTCTAATACCAAAAAAGGACAAAACACTGAGACCAATCCTAGATCTCAGAACACTAAACACCTACATCAAATCAGACCACTTTCACATGGTCACGCTACAAGACGTGTTACCACTGCTAAAGCAACAAGACTACATGACAACCTTAGATCTAAAGGACGCGTATTTCCACATACCGATACATCCCTCGCACAGGAAATACCTAAGGTTCGTATTCAAAGGAATACATTACCAATTCAAAGTGTTGCCGTTCGGTATAACAACCGCACCAAGAGTGTTTACAAAATGCCTGGCAGTAGTAGCTGCACACATCAGAAGGCAGCAAATACACGTATTCCCGTACCTAGACGATTGGCTAATCAAGACCAACTCCCTAACAAAGTGTTCATACCACACGGATTATGTCATACAAACCCTCCACAAGCTCGGTTTCTCCATCAACTATACAAAATCTCACATTCTACCGTGCAAAACACAGCAATACTTAGGAGCAACAATCAACACAACAAAGGGAATAGCCACACCAAGTCCACAAAGGGTTCAAAATTTTCACAAGGTTATACAAGCCATGTATCCAACACAAAAGATACAGGCAAAGATGGTATTAAAACTCCTAGGCATGATGTCCTCATGCATAGACATTGTCCCAAACGCACGACTGCACATGAGGCCCTTACAACAGTGCCTAGCATCACAATGGTCACATGCACAGGGTCACCTTCTAGATCTGGTGTTGATAGACCGCCAAACATACATCTCGCTTCTATGGTGGAACAGTATAAATTTAAACTAGGGGCGGCCTTTCCAAGACCCAGTGCCACAATACGTGATAACAACAGATGCTTCCATGACAGGGTGGGGAGCACACCTCAGTCAACACACCATCCAAGGACAATGGGACGTACATCAAACAAAGCTGCATATAAATCACCTCGAATTGTTAGCAGTATTCCTAGCGTTGAAAGCATTTCAACCCATCATAACCCACAAATACATTCTTGTCAAAACAGACAACATGACAACAATGTATTATCTAAACAAACAAGGGGGAACACACTCGACACAGCTGTGCCTCCTGGCACAAAAGATATGGCAATGGGCAATTCACAACCACATTCGCCTAATAGCACAATTTATTCCAGGGATCCAAAATCAACTAGCAGACAATCTCTCTCGAGATCACCAACAGGTCCACGAATGGGAGATTCACCCCCAAATTCTAAACACTTACTTCAAGATTTGGGGAACACCTCAAATAGACCTATTTGCAACAAAAGAGAACGCAAAATGCCAAAACTTCGCATCCAGGTACCCACACAGGCAGTCTCAAGGCAATGCTTTATGGATGAACTGGTCAGGGATATTTGCGTACGCTTTTCCCCCTCTCCCTCTCCTTCCATATCTAGTAAACAAATTGAGTCAAAACAAACTCAAACTCATACTAGTAGCACCGACATGGGCAAGACAACCTTGGTACACAACACTACTAGACCTGTCAGTAGTGCCCCATGTCAAGTTACCCAACAGGCCAGATCTGTTAACTCAACACAATCAACAGATCAGGCATCCAAACCCAGCATAGCTGAATCTAGCAATCTGTCTCCTGAAATCCTAGAATTCGGACATTTAAACCTCACCCAAGAATGTATGGAAGTCATAAAACAAGCTAGAAGACCATCCACTAGACACTGCTACGCAAGCAAATGGAAAAGATTTGTTTGCTACTGCCATAATAAGCAAGTTCAACCATTACATGCATCTCCAAAGGATGTAGTGGGATACTTACTACATTTACAGAAATCAAATTTAGCCTTCTCTTCCATAAAAATACACCTCGCAGCAATATCTGCATACCTGCAGATTACCCATTCAACTTCACTATTTAGGATACCTGTCATTAAAGCGTTTATGGAAGGCCTAAAAAGAATTATACCACCAAGAACACCACCTGTTCCTTCATGGAACTTCAACATCGTCTTAACAAGACTCATGGGCCCACCTTTTGAACCCATGCACTCTTGCGAAATGCAATTCTTAACGTGGAAGGTTGCATTTCTCATTGCCATCACATCCCTAAGAAGAGTAAGTGAAATTCAGGCGTTTACTATACAAGAACCTTTTATTCAAATACACAAAAATAAGGTAGTCCTAAGAACCAATCCAAAATTTTTACCAAAAGTTATTTCACCGTTCCACTTAAATCAAACGGTAGAACTACCAGTGTTCTTCCCACAGCCAGACTCAGTAGCTGAAAGGGCACTACATACATTAGACATCAGAAGAGCATTAATGTACTACATTGACAGAACAAAAGAAATTAGGAAAACAAAACAACTGTTTATTGCATTTCAAAAACCTCATACAGGAAACCCAATATCAAAACAGGGGATAGCCAGATGGATAGTTAAGTGCATCCAAATCTGCTACCTTAAAGCAAAAAGGGAGCTGCCCATTACACCAAGGGCACACTCAACCCGAAAGAAAGGCGCTAGCATGGCCTTCCTAGGGAATATTCCAATGCACGAGATATGTAAGGCAGCCACATGGTCTACGCCTCACACATTTACTAAGCACTACTGTGTAGACGTGCTATCCGCACAACAAGCCACAGTAGGTCAAGCCGTACTAAGAACTTTATTTCAGACTACTTCCACTCCTACAGGCTGAGCCACCGCTTTTGGGGAGATAACTGCTTACTAGTCTATGCACAACATGTGTATCTGCAGCTACACATGCCATCGAACTGAAAATGTCACTTACCCAGTGTACATCTGTTCGTGGCATTAGTCGCTGCAGATTCACATGTGCCCACCCGCCTCCCCGGGAGCCTGTAGCCGTTTGGAAGTTATCTTCAACTTTGTACATTTGTAAATATATTATTTAAACCTTAATTGGTACATACTTATTCACTCCATTGCATGGGCACTATTACTAACACACACAACTCCTACCTCACCCTCTGCGGGGAAAACAATCGAAGATGGAGTCGACGCCCATGCGCAATGGAAGCAAAAGAGGAGGAGTCCCTCGGTCTTGTGACTCGAAAGACTTCTTCGAAGAAAAACAACTTGTAACACTCCGACCCAACACCAGATGGCGGGCTATGCACAACATGTGAATCTGCAGCGACTAATGCCACGAACAGATGTACACTGGGTAAGTGACATTTTCAATCCTATAGGAATCTCAGTCAGCAGATGGTTGTCAATCTTTGGCTGGTTGTTTTCAATCACCTGTTTACTTTGTTATATATAGCAAAGGTTAGCTTACCCAGAGTTGTGCAAGGACTGTACATGCACTGCTGACCTCCAGGCTGTTTGTGACCCATTGGATGCTTTGCTGATCTTTTTGCAAAGGATCTTCCGTATAGGCTGCAATGTTTTTGTCCCATCTCTAATCACTGTCTCCAAACAGCTGTGATTCCTGAATCTGAACCCTGTAACTACTGTTGGACCCAGAGGCCAGGTGTTAAGTTAGAGTAAGTAATGGACGTCCTGGCACAAGAACACAATTTCTTTCTGATTTATCAGATCGGTTTCCAAGTGAACTGTGGAACCCCAGGTAATACCTGGCCATTTTGATTTTTAGTCACCCCCTCTGTCCACACTAGGCTTGCACACTTACATGGGTCTGTATAGATTTTAGGACAGCATCCTCAATCCTGCATGGTATCCTAGCTTTATAATCTGGACCACTGTGTTCAGATTAATAGGGGAAAGTTGCATCCATCAGGGATTATAATAGCAATGCTTTTATGTATCTGTTTGCCATGTATCTATGCAGCAGATTGGAAAATGGAACGTTTCTGCTAAAGTTATGTGGCTTGTTTTCTAATATATTTAAGTATGCAGACAACATTGCCCAAAGAAGACTACATATAGGTGTACAACCTACATAGTTACCTTTGAAACATAATGTATTTTGAAAATGGGAAAGAACATGATTGGGCTCCAATAGATCATCACTGAAGCACCATTTTATTGCTATGTTTTGGAAAGACCAGCTTGTAAATGTGTTTTTTTTTGTCCTAATTTCTTTGGCGTAATATAGGACTGGATAGAATTCTGCCCCAGTTACAAAGGGCAATCATTTTTGTAGTTGTAAAAAGGAATCTGTTTCGGGAGTTTTATGCATAGGTTAGGTTTTTTAAGCATAACACTCGGTCCATGGAAAATCCCTTCAATATTTAAAATGTCTTGGAAACTTCATTGTTTCGCATTGTATTACCCTACTGAAACTGTTAGATAAAATGATCATTTAAACATCCTTCAACCTTTCAACTAACTCTGTTTATTCTGGTTGGTAAGATTTACAGAAGCCCCAGTCTTGCCAGTATGTAATTGTTCAAGAAAGTACATATCACTTGTTCAAAATTAACGTTTT
The DNA here is from genome assembly GCF_031143425.1 of Pleurodeles waltl. Lineage (NCBI taxonomy): Eukaryota > Metazoa > Chordata > Amphibia > Caudata > Salamandridae > Pleurodeles > Pleurodeles waltl. The sequence goes on from NC_090445.1 coordinate 938,264,625, forward strand.
CCCAAAAATATGCTTCACATTTTATTACCAAGAGTATAAATGGAAATGATTTACGTGGTTGGGATTTATAAAATTCTGGTATTCTTTTGTTTATGTTTGGTGCTTCTTATCTGTATATTCTTGCCGTTTCTCAGTAACGAAATTTTAACAATGCAGATTGGATTAGCAGAACATTTCCTCAATCAGCTATAAATACATGTGATTCGAAGAACAACATTTCCAGACCAGAAGCTAGAATGTTGAGTTGCGTCTCCAGAAAATATGTACTTTACTTATATATGATTAAAAAGTTACATCTCATAAACACTGAAGGACACTGCCCAGTCCTACTTTTCGAGGTGAAAGTCCAAAACTCTCCAGATTAAAAAAGTATGTTAAATTGATTTTCTTCTATTTTTATCGATTACAACAACTGTAGAAAGACTTTCACAATTCCAGGATGTACTACTATAACAACTTTTCATTTTTTTCAGTTGTGAGTAGTACCTCAGAACCATAAACTCCCCCGTGTGATGTGGTTATTTCATACTTTTTATTTCTATTCAATGCTGTACTTTAATACTTTTTGGTATGAGGTTGTTGACACTCCATTACATTTTTACATATATTTTCTCTGCTTAATCAAGGGAGACTCATTTTAAGATCTCAGCTACAGACCTCTTCAACAGTAAGACCTGATGTTTGCAGTATGGAGTGGGATTAGTCCAGCCCTTTGGGCATGATTGGCTGGCTTTATCTGACTTACTTGTCTACTCTTGATCCAATTGCTTTCCTCCATTCATGTCTGTTCCTCACAGGAGCATTCCTGTCTCAAATAGCTTGTTGTATGACATTTATCCTTTCACTTGTGACATTTTTGCTGACAAGGGAATAACTTTTTTTCAATTTGTTCAAACACTCCTTGGCCTGGCATGTGATTACTCGCTGTCTCCCACCATTTGCTACGTCCCCATTCAATTTCCCTTTCCATCCTCGCTCCTCTTATTGCTCTTTCAAGCTCGTCCTCTGCTTTCCTGCATCTCCCCTTCTCTTTCTTTTTTTTTTTTTTTTTTTTGTGTTTTCACCTTTTTCCCGATGCTCCCCACCAAACGCTGCTCGAGGCTCTTTGCCCTCATCCCTCTCACGTAATTTTTTATTTTTTATTTCTGCTTTTTGGCATCTGTTGTGTTATCGGCAGGACCACAACTTACATTCTTTTGACCATTTCAAGATAGCTGCCCAGGAATGTGCATGCTCAAGTATGTGTGGTGAGCACACAGGAATGGATTTGTATTATCTAACCAAGATCATGAGGGATGGGCACCTCAGGCTTATGTTTGCATCCATTGTGGCCATTTGTGAACTGGTTTTGTTTTTTATAAGTACTGCATGTGCCTTCAAAGATTGGAGTATCCATGCAGTGTCTTAGCCCTCGTTTTCAGGGAGAACTGCAGAGAAGCACTACTAGGCTAGACCTGCTCAAAGAGCCATGTCTTATGCTTTTTCTAGACTAGGGAAGTGGTAGCTTTCGAGCACAACTCTAATGGAAGTTTGTCCCTATCTACTGTGCCAGGTCTCGGGAATCTTTGCCAAAAAGCAATGGGCTGATCTGATCGCAGTGTAGGAAAGAGAAACATATAGAGTTGGTGAGATCTTCAGAAAGGGTATATGTAAGAAACAAAAGAAAACTCCTTGAAGGAAAGTGCACTTGCAATAAAATATAAATCCAAGACTCAAGGAGTCACATGAATTTATCAGTCCAGTGCCTTGATAACTTTTTTTTCCTTACACAACTGCTATGTTTACGGAGGAGCCATCTGAACTTTTCATAGGTCATGTCATGACAACTGAGTGAATAGCCCCTCAAGATGGAATTTTCCTTCTTGTTCACTTCACCTCAATTCATTCTGTAGTGAGCCATCCAAAGCCTCTACCAGCCCAGTCAAATTGTTACTTTTAAATCAAGCCAAGCTACCACTGAAAAAATCTGATACTCTCTTTAGAAACTTCTGCAAGTTCTATGTCTCAGGACATGAACCATGATGCACCTCAGCATAGTGATATTAACCCCTTCGCTGCCAGGTCTTTTTCTCCCCAGGTCCCAAACCTTTTTTTTGGCTATTTGGGGAAGTTTGCGCTTAGGCCCTCATAATGTTTTGTCCACATAAGCTACCCACACCAAATTTGCTTCCTGTTTTTTTCCACCATCCTAAGGATTCTTGAGGTACCCAGAGTTTGTGAGTTCCCCTGGAGGAGACCAAGAAATTACCCAAAACACAGCAAAATCTTTTTTTTTTTTAAACAAGGGGGGGGGGGGAAAGCTTGTGTTTTTTCCCCCTGAAAAGTGCATCAATAAAGGGTTTGCGGTGCTAAAATCACCATCTTCCCAGCTTTTAGGAACAAGCAGACTTGATCAGAAAACCACATTTTTCAACACAATTTTGGCATTTTCCTGGGACAGACCCCATTTTTTCTTTCTTTTTTTTTTTGTGCTTTCAGTCTCCTTCCAGCTAGTGCCAGAAATGGGTGTGAAACCAGTGCTGGATCCCGGACAGCTAAACATTTCTGAAAATTAGACAAAATTCTGAATTCAGCAATGGGTCATTTGTATAGGTTTTCCTACAGAAAGTAATGGCTAAAATAAAAAATATATATTAAAATTGAGGTGAAAAAAGTTTCTGTCGATGTTTTCTTCCATAACTTTTTCAAGCTATGGCAGATTATTTTAAAGCAATATATTATGTCTGCTGGACTCTTCTGGTTTCAGGGATATATAGGGCTTGTAGGTTCATCAAGAACCCTAGGCACCCAGAGCCAATAAAGGAGCTGCACCTTGCAATGGGTTTTCATGGTATACAGCAATTCATTTGGTGAAATATAAAGAGTGAAAAATAGGTATCAAGGAAACCTTTATATTTCCAAAATGGGCACAAGATAAGGTGTTGAGAAGCAGTGGTTATTTGCACATCTCTGAATTCTGGGGTGCCCATACTAGCATGTGAATTACAAGGCATTTCTCGAATAGGTGTCTTTTTATTCTTATACACTGTCAGACATTTGGAAGGAAAAAAATTAGAGAAAGACATGGGGCAATAATACTTGTTATTTTATTCTGTGTTCCCCAAAGTCTCCAGATAAAAAAAATGGTACCTCACTTGTGTGGGTAGGCCTAGTGCCCGCGACAGGAATTGCCCCAAAACGCAACATGGACACATTACATTTTTACATTGAAAACTGACGTTTTCTTTTGGGAAAGTGTTGATGTGGATTTTGGCCTCTAGCTCAGCCGGCACCTAGGAAAACCTACCAAACCTCTGCATTTTTGACAACTAGACATATAGGGGAATCCAGGATGGGGTAACTTGTGACGCTCTCACAAGGTTCTGTTACACAGGCCTAGTGCCCGCGACAGGAATTGCACCAAAACGCAACAAGGACACATTACATTTTTTCATTGAAAACTGACGTTTTCTTTTGGGAAAGTGTTGATGTGGATTTTGGTCTCTAGCTCAGCCGGCACCTAGGAAAACCTACCAAACCTCTGCATTTTTGACAACTAGACATATAGGGGAATCCAGGATGGGGTAACTTGTGACGCTCTCACCAGGTTCTGTTACACAGAATCCTTTGCAAACCTCAAAATTTGGCCAAAAAAACACATTGTCCTCACATTTCGGTGATAGAAAGTTCTGGAATCTGAGAGGAGCCACAAATTTCCTTCCAATAAGCATTCCCCTAAGTCTCCCGATAAAAACACATTAAAATTATCAAATACAAAACAACCTGTTTTTGCGGGTTGGGGCACCTGCATTTTTGGTCCTGGACTCAGCAGCCATTTAGGGAAACCTACCAAACCCAGACATTTCTGAAAACTAGTCACCCAAGGGAGTCCAGGGAGGGGTGACTTGCATGGATCCCCCAGTGTTTTCTTATCCAGAATCCTCTGCAAACCTCAAATTTAGCTAAAACAAATTCAAATTTTCCCCCCATTTCTATGTGGATCACCGCACCGGCACAAATTTCCTACAAGCCAACGTTCCCCTCAGTCTCCTGATAAAAATTATACCCCACTTTTGTAGGTGGACCAAGTGCCTGTGACAGGGAAGAGCAAAAAACATGTTGAAATTGAGGGGGGACCAAAGTGGGTCCAAAAGGGCAGTTTAAAAAAAAAAAAGTTTTTAGGCTGACAAATTGGGCAGAATTTTTATCGGTATAGATGCGACAATGCTGGGTAGTGGGAATTTTGTGGATTCCTGTAGATTTTGGAAGGTTCCATCACAAAATGTGAGTAAAACGTGTGATTTCAAGCAAAGTTGGAGGTTTGCAGGGCATTCTGGGTAAGAAAATGGTGCAGGGTGCAAGTGACGCACTATCCACCCTGGATTGACCCAGATGTTTAGTTTTCAGATGTGTCTAGGTCTCGTGGATTTGTCTACATGGCAGCGTCCCAAAGTCATTGGGGGTGGTGTTGGGGTGGAAGGGGAAGCAATTTCACTTCCATCCCTGCCTAGGGGAGAGGGCCGGGTGCAGGATGAGCTGGTTACTTCCTCTGCAACCGTGGCCGAGGACATAACCAGGTCATCCCCGGCACCCAAGGGGTTAAAATCTCCATGGGTCGCTCAATTACACGTAATTGGAACCTATACAAATGAAATGAGGTAGATACAGAGAGTAAAATCAACAAGCCTTGCCTATAAGGTCTGATGGCTGTGCTAATATTTTTTGACACAATGCACTGCATTGTGGTTGCTGTGCAGCATGGTTAAAAACAAAAGAAATTAAGAAGAAAACGACACATTAACAGGGCCACCACATCACTTAGTAGTAGTAGGCACACATTCAACACACATGCCCCCACTTAGAAAAGTTCACTTTATTGAGCAATCCGAGATGGTTTGGAAAAAATAAATAAAAGCAACGCAACAGCCTTTAAGAAAAATGTAGTGGAGAAGTGGATTGCAAGAATGGGTCAAGGATTGGGCCGGGGTGAAGTTACACAGATTGTGAAGAATAAGCAACCCGGGTGAAAGAACAATGTTGAGCGGTGGAAGAAGCACCAGAAGTATTGGGCAAGAGGGGAAGAGAAACACATGGGCAGAGAGAGCGAGTGGGGAAGAAAAGCAAACAAAGGCGGCAGCTGAGCAACACATGCACTCTAACAGAGTGCTTAAACAAAAAGTAAAAGTAAAAAAAGAAGTTTCCTTAAATTGAGCAAAGGAAGCATTGAAGCCAGTCAATTGGCGTGATGGTAAAGAAGCTATGCTCTATTGGAGGAACAAACAAGACTGACAAAAAAGTCCTCTAATAAGAAGCAGACAGTTGAGACTGACATGAAAGCTAACCACTGGTAACCAGTGGCTTGTAGCCTCCTATGTCCTTGGTAAGCCCACAATATGTCTTTTCCAACCACTCATCCTGCCCTGTCAAGCAGGCTTGACTTAAAATTAATGCCATAAAAGGACCCAAATAACTATGGATGAGGCACTTATAAACAAAAACCAAAATGTTTTGACTTAATTTATGCCCCGCTTTCTTTCACTGAGGAGATATGATATTTGAAGTCACAGCATCTTAATTCAACTGCTGTAATAAAAAAAGCATACATGCCAACGTTTTGGAGCGGCCAAGTGAGAGATTTATAAAAAAAAAAGAAATTGGCTAAATGTATTTTCCGCAACGCTATGTACAACTCCCGAAAATAAAATGTTGAGGCCTGTCACATGCTTTAATCTCCCCCTTCAAGAATTAGGAACAAATTGCGAACATTTGTTGTCAGAGGTAATTCTTGGAGGGGGAGATTGAAGCGTGCTTAACAAGCATCATTATTTTATTTTTTGCAGTTCTACTACATTTCGAATCGGGTTTCAGCATTGTGGAATAGGGAGGCAATAGACTAGCCTTGAAATCGGTAGTGTCCCGCCTGAATCGGCATGAATGAGAAAGTGCTTTCTTGGAATTTATTTTTTTTGAAGACATTATTTCGATTGAATTCTTTTCCACCTCTGGTAACATACTTTATTAAAGTAACTTGGAAGGGGAAGAAATCAATCTGTTTAGTTCATTTAAACAAAAGATTACCAGTAAACATAAAATGCAATGGAAACAATTAATTTACACCAGAAGATACACAATTTTCATCACAAAAAACACGTTAAAAAAATAATCAATACAGGTCAAAATTATATTTCTACCCTGCCTCTACCATGCAGTCTGATCAAGGCTCTTTAATCTTGTTGACTGCCCCCAGGACATTTAAAAGCAACCCAGCATAATAGCATAATAGAGGGACGTTTTATATTTTATTGTAAGTGCCCTTTCCTTCAAAGATTTTTCTTTTGTTTGGTAGTTTGTTTTAGTTGATTTTTGCTTTCTTTTACTGTGATGTTTAAAAAAAAAAACAAATGCTATCTGGAAGGTTCCGTTTTGTTTATCCACCTAAATATAAATACCTGAAATGAGGAGTGTGTTAACGAGAAGCTTAGTTGTCAGCTTCTTTAATGATGTAACCCATGTATTTTTTGTTCCTTCAAGGTTGCGAATACTCGAGCACAGCTGTTCTACTAAAGTTTCACTGTGTCTGCACACATGGAGGCTGGCCCTCAACAGGTTTCTGGAGATTGCCGTGAGGATGGCAGCAGGATGAGCTGTTTGTTCCAGACTGTACCGACAACTTCGAAGTCTGAAAGGCACTTGACCAGAGCTAAGAGGCCTTTGGATGGTTCAGAGAGAAATGTCTTGTTAAAATAAGGAAACCGAGTGTATTGTTCAAAGGATGTAAGGAAGGCAAACAAGCGCACAGTCCTGCATCGTCTAATGTGTTTGTTACTTTACTCCACATTATAATACATGTTTTTTTTACAGATTTCACCAAATAGATTAGATTAAAGCTTGACATTTACATTAACGTGTTCAGTACGAAATGGGGGAAGATGTCTTAAGTGAATCAGTTTTGTGCCAATGATGGAATCTGGAAACAAACTATTGCTATCTTTGCACTAAATAAAGCTTTTTTTGCGAAACACAATCCTAGTCATTACAGTTTAACGCAATATAACCAACTTCTTAGCAATTTGTAAACGTTTACTCCATGATCAGTGCTTCTGGTAGATAGATGATGGTTACAGAAGATGTTTTATATACTGCTGCTTTCACTGTTTGTTCATCAGTTGCAAGTGCCTTGAAGGTTTTGTATTTCCTGTAACAAAATCCCTCTCGGAAAAAAGAAAAAAAAAAATCTACCTTACAAGGTTCAAGTTTCAAATAACTTTCCATAAAGCCATGCAGTGCGAACACCTCTTTACATTTTTGTGATATATGTTTCATCTTTACACTATTATTAAGCTTATTCTTTCATTAGGTCTGGTTATTGACAACTTTATATTTGTAACAGTTGATGTCAACACAACAATACAGAAAACAAAATACAGCCATCTCTTCAAACCTCTTCATTCATTGGTTATTTTGGGCCAACGATTGCCTATGTGGAGAGTCTCACTACATTGTTTTGCAGCTTACATTTTACATTGGTTATTGGAGATAAAATAATAAATTACAGCACCTGAGCTGATGGTGTGTTTCTTGCCTTGGATTTCTCAGGTGTGCTGGCAGGGATCTGTACAAATCCTAGTTTTATTTATATTTTTTGTAACAGGAATTTTTATTGAGATTTTCAATTAGTCCGTAAAAAACAGTATGCCATGAAGCAACGCCATAAGCCGAAGCAAAGCATGCTATAATCAGCATTTATCAGATACATAGTCAATAGTGCTTAACACCTTATGTTTACAAAAAGCGATTTACCTAAAATCTTTTTAAGAAAACAAAAAAAAACACCTACACTGTCTCATAAAGAATAGACAGTCTACGTCAAGTGTGATCATCATGGTCCCAGCTAAGGCAGCATAGTATCTTCTCTGTCTGCGCCGGACAGTGCCTACATCAGATTCTTCCAGTTATCAGAGAGAGGTTTCTTACGCCAGCATCTATATTTTTCTCGATGCGGTAATTTGAATTCTAAGTCTAACCCATACCCCATGTCCTTCTTCCAGTGTTCACCTTCAGGGGAATTGGGCAGTTTCCACTTCATTGTAACTGCCCTCCTTGAACATTAGCAGTACAACTTCAGTAAAGTTTCCACCAGGCCTGGCTTTTTTTCGGTCTGGGGTTCTCCAGAGTGGAAGTTGTCACATCCAGTCACACTGTCACCTTCCTCAGCACCATTGCCATTAGGTTTGTATCTTTGGGCATTCCCACATCATGTGCAGGAAGTCTACCTAATCTGCATGACATCAGAGGCAATGTGTGTGGGAGAAAGGGAACAAACCGTGGAGGGCCCCCGGAGTAAGATATGCCCTTTGTAGCATATGTATGAATTTGAACCGAACATTGCTACCTTATGGGTGTAAGCTAAGGCTTTTTCCCATTCTTTATTGTGTAAGCAGCGTCCCAGTCCAGTGTCCCATTTTGTCCCTGAGGAGTTGTAGGTTCACTCCTTTATACTCCAGCAAGGCTTTATATATCCATGTTATCATGTGGTGACCTGATCCTATTATATAATGAGTCTGTGATAAAGTATGTGCGGGAGGTTTCTGTTCCCTCCCCCTCACCCCAACCATTTTCTGTCTGTGACATTATATTGCTATTTGGTTTCTGCTATAGAATAAAAACTGGCTGCATGAGAGGTCCCGTTGATCCACTTACGTGTAAAAATATATGAGGGTACCTTAAGTGTATAAATCACATGGTTGGCCGCTGAGCCCGCCATGTCGGTGGTGGGGGAATGCCCGCCACAGGCATGGCGGGCTTAGCCGCCAAATAATGAAGGCTGTGGGGACCGCCACAGGCGGCCTTCCACCACCAACAGGCAGCCTGACGATGGCAGAAATCATTATCCGACAGGGCAGCGCTGCCCTCCAGCTAATGATCCCTTTTCCTCCAGCCTTTCCCTGGCGGGCTCCCCTACCAGGAAAAGGCTGGCGTAAGGTGTACTCTGGGGTCCCCTGCACTACCCATGCACTTGGCATGGGCAGTGCAGGGGCCCCTGTGCACTGCCCTGTTGTGCATGTCACTGCCCAATTTATGGGCAGTGATCTGCGCAACAGGTGCTGATGCACCCGCCGCACACCAATATTGGAGGCGGCTCCATTTGGAGCCACAGTCAATGTTAAGGCCCTTTTCCCTGCTGGGCCAGCCGGCAGAAACACTGTTTTCACCCGCCAGCCCAGCGGGGAAAACATTATGCGGCTGGCGGGAGGGGAGGGGTTGTCGCGTTGGCGGTCTTCTGTTGACCGCCATCGCTGATCTCGCCGGTCTTTACAGCCGAGATCATAATGAGTGGAGGAAGACAATTTGAGCCCAGGAACTGCAAAGTTTGCAGACTCCACTGGGTAAGCTGCTGTCAGGAAAGGCCCCTCTCACAATGTTGCCTTCCTACTAGCCAACAGGCCACCCATGTAATTGAGAGGCAAGGCTATTATTCTGGAAGTCTATAGCTCCCTGTTCTCTCTTGTCAGTGGGTAGCCTCTGAAGCACTACTCGTCACCTGCCTGTGGACCAAAGAAGCTGACCTAATAGCATATTAATATCTCTATTCCTCTGGCTACCGACAGGGGCAATTTGACACAGAAGGACACCTGAGAGCGCAGTGACCTTATGACCCAGTGTAGATAGTCTTCTATAATGTCTTGTTCATCATATATAAATGGACTCCTAAATATTTAAATGTGTGAAGCTCCTATCTGAGCATTTGGCTCCGTCCCCCACCCCCTCCCAGGATTATTGGGCACTGTCGCTCAGCCCGTAGTAGTGGAAGGATGCATGATTTGGTATAATTCATTGTGAGGCCAGAGACCTAGTGAAAACGGGAAAACAGTTTATTTTAGTCAAACCCAGGCGTCAGACTGGATCTGGTGATTTTGCTTCGAGCAGTACCCTTGTGCGCTGTCAGGTGGCGTTGGTCGACTCCGTGTGTGTCGTTGGTGTCGTGGTCACTGTGATGGTGTTGTATATAGGCGCCACCCTGGCGCACCGACGTCAGTTCTTTTCTTTCCGCGCTGTGCTCAGATCCAAAGAAAAGCTACTGTTAGTCAATTTGCGACTAGCTTTGATCTTTTTGTTGTTGTTTTTGACTTCTTGGTGCATCGAGGATGTCACGGAAGCTCCAGATCTGTTGTTGGATCTGTGCCAATGCCGGTCGTGTCAACGCAACCTTCCCTGGTGCCGGCAAAGACGTTGACACTCCTGACGCAGGTTGGGTCGACAATCTATGTCGACCCAATCCTCATCCCAGATGAACCGGAACAGCGTTGCTAAAAGCTGGATCCGGCTTTGATGGGGTCGTCTCACCCCAGGTTGGATTCTGACCTATTTTGTTATGGGCATGAATACGTGGAAGGTTTGTAGGGGTCGCTGGACCCTCCAGAATACCAGTTTGACAACCCTGACATGGACTGGGCATGGGAATTGGGCGAGGCTAGTGGTCTCTACACTTCTCCAGACGCTGGCATGCTTTCTCCCCCTATCGCGGCTACGGTGGAAGGAGCGGCATAGTCTATGTTGTTCAGTAGGGCAGCCGAGGTCCTCAGCCTTGAGCTTTCTTCTGTGGCGGTCAGGACTAAGCTTTCTTCGACCTTAACTTTGAATGAAGCCCTCACAAATATCCTTCTGGGTACCTGGTCAAGACCCATTCCAGGGGGTCCTGTGAATAGGACAGTTGCCCGCCGCCATTGACCTGCACCGATCGACCCTGTATTCCTGTCCCAACACTGTACACCTGAGAGTCTTGTCATCCAGGCTGCTTCTTCCTTTGGTGTATTCACATCCTGCTCCCCCGGATAGGGAATAAAAAAGACTGGATCAACTTGGGAAGAAAATGGTTTCTTCCTTCAGTCTGGCATTGCTGTCCATGAACACCGAATGCCTTTTGGGCTGCTACACCTATTCATTGTGGGATACGTTTGTGCAGGTTTTGCCGCAGCTCCCAGAGGAGACCCGGGTAATCATATCCCAAGCCATTGCTGATGGGAGGGATGCAGCTAAGTTCATGATTCGTTGTGGGCTTGACACAACCGATTCACTGGGCAGATTTTTGCTTCGACTGTGGCCCTGAGGCGCCATGCCTGGTTGAGGATGTCTGTTTTTTTGGGGGGATGTCCAACAGTCTATCATGGAAATGCACTTCAATGGCACCTGTCTCTTCGGAGACAAAGCGGACTTGGGGCTCGAGAAGTTCATGGAGTCCCGGGCTGCAGCCCAGTCCCTTGGCCTCACGGCTGCCCCTCACCCAACACATTCTGCTTTTCGCCCCTTTCGTGGTCACAGAAGGGGCTCTCTGTCACGTCCTTTCCCTGCCAGCCACTGAGCCGACATGCTACTTAGCCACTGCGTGGTCGGGGATGTGGAATCCCGTGGACTGTTGGGACAGGGCACCAGAGGTCTGCCCAGTCCACCCGTGTCCCTGCTGTAGCCTTCTAACCCTCATAGTCCGTCCCACCATCTCTGACCAGTTGGGGGCAGAATCTGCCATCACCTGCTCCACTTGGAATCCATCATGACAGTCAGGTGGGTTTGGCAAATAGTTTAAAGGGGCTATTTCCCCCCCGCCCCCTTGAAGACTGCCCCTCCGGCCATACCTCCATCCCACGACTGCTTACCTGTGAATCATCTAGCACTTCTCCGCTAGGAAGTCGCTGCACTCTTGGCCAAGGGAACCATAGAGAGGTTCCCTGTGCCTGAAGTAGGTTGTGGTTGTATTTTCCACTACTTTCTGGTGCCCAAGCAGGACAAAGGCCTACGTCCTATTTAGACTTTTGCACCTCAATCGCTTCCTCAAGAAGAAGTTAAAAATGCTCACTCTGGCTCAGGTCCTGTCTGCCTTGGGCCCAGGAGACAAAATGGTAGCATTGATCTTGCAGGACGCTTACTTCCATATACCCGTCTTGCCTGCCCACAGGTGCTACTTGTGATTCGTGGTAGGTCACAAGCACTTTCAATTTGCTGTTCTCCCCTTTGGCCTTACCAGTGCCCCTGGGGTGTTCACAAAAGTGATAGGGGAGGTTGCAGCTCATCTACGCAAGTTAGGGGTTTCAGTCTTCCCCCTACTTCGATAACTGGCTGTTGAAGGCATACGCATCCAGAAAGTCGTCTCTTACCTTCAGACTACGGTGAACCTTCTGCCCTCCCTGGAGGTCACTGTAAACATGTCACAGTCACACCTGACTCCTTTTCAGATGCTCCCTTTTATCAGAAATATTCTGGACACTGCAGTTTTGGGCCTATCCTCCTAAACAGCGAGTCCAGGATATTCAGGCTATGATTCCGATGTTTCAGTCTCTTTCCTGGATTTCGGTGAGAATGATACTGAGGCTGCTTGGCCTCATGGCCTCCTGTATCCTGCTGGTGATACATGCCAGATGGCATATGCAGGTTCTGCAGTGGGACCTGAAGTTCCAGTGGGCACAGCATCAGGGAAATATCTCCAACATGGTCCAGATCTCAGAAGGAACTGCGAAAGATCTGCAGTAGTGGCTGTTTAATCACGTTTGGGTCAACGGCATGTCCCTCTCCCTTCCCCCAACCAGACCTTACAGTAGTGACAGATGCGTCACTCCTGGAATGGGGCGGCCCCATGGGAGAGGCAGAGATCTGTATTCTCCTGCAGAGTCTGGGTTCCATATCAATCTTCTACAGCTCAGGGCGATCAGGCTTGCATTGAAAGCATTCCTTCCCTCTCTAAACGGGGAAGTGGTGCAAGTGTTCATGGACAACACTACCGCCATTTGGTATTGCAACAAGCAGGACGGAATGGGGTTGTGGACTCTGTCAAGAGGCTTTGCACCTCTGGAAGTGGATGGAAAAGTAGGGCATAATCCTGGTGGTTCAACAGACGAACTCGGCCGTCAAGGCTTAGTCAATCACAAATGGCATCTCCATCCAGAGGCGGCGCAAGGCCTCTTTCAGCTGTTAGGAGATCTTGGTTAGATCTTTTCGTCTCAGCAGAAAACGCACAATATCAACTGTTTTGCGCGTTAGGAGTTTCCAAGCCGGCACTTGCGGTGCAATGTTTCCGTCTTGAGTAAAACTCAGGCCTCTTTTACGCCTTCTCGCCTATACCACTTCTATCCAGAGTTCTGAAGAAGATCAAGAGCGACCGGTCCAAGTATTCCTTGTAGCTCTGGACTGGCCATGAAGAGTATGGTATTCCGAGCTACTGAGCATTGCTACAGATCCCCCCCATCAGACTGCCCCTTCGGGAGGATCTTTTTTTTTGCAGCAGGGGACGGTTCTCCACCCAAACATGCCCAGTCTTTACCTTCTTGCGTGGAGATTGAGCGGGCAGCAGTTGACAGCTTTCTACCTTCGGCCCGAAGTCGGGGATGTTGTTTTGGCAGCCAGGCATCCCTCCACCAAAAAGATATACGCCGGTCATTGGCATAAATATGTGGCATGGTGTACTAACAAATCTCTTCATCCCCTTTCTGCACCTCTCTGGGGTTCTCTTGTTCATTCTTTCTTTGGCCCATCAGGGCTCTGCTTTTTGCACCCTTGAAGATTACTTATCGGCTGTTTCAGCCTTTCATAGATTGCTAGATCAACCATCCTTAAAAGTCTTTAGTCTCCCATTGTTTGAAGGTTCCTTAAGGGACTTGCCCATTTGTTTCCTCCAACCCCGTTCATTATGCCCCAGTGGGACTTGAACCAGGTCCCCTTTTGAGCCACTGCCAATTGTCCCCTGCGGCTTCTTTTCTTGTTGCCATCACCTCTGCTCGCAGAGTAAGTGAGCTTCAAGCTCTTTCTTCCAAGCCACCATTTTTGTGTGTCCTCCCCGATAAAGTGGTGCTTCGTACAAAGGCCTCTTTCCTTACTAAGGCTTTTACTCCTTTTCACGTAGGCCAATCCATTACTTTGCCTACTTTTTATGCACCCCCACATCCCTCTCATGAAGAGTAGAGACTCCACCGTCTGGATCCAAAAAGAGTGTGGGTGTTCTACCTCAATTGTACTAGTGATTTCCGGGTGGACAATCAATTCTTTGGATATGTGGGTGCGAAGAAATGGAAGGTGGTGCAGAAGCGTAAAATCTCCCGATGGGTACTGCTCTTCATCAAAATGTGCTATGCTTTGGCAAAAAAGTAACCCCCCTGAGGAGCTTGCGTGCTCACTCCACCAGATCATCTATATACGACCGCAACACCATCACGGCGACCACAATGCAAATGACGCACGCGGAGTAGACTGATGGAACCTGATGACGCACAAGAGTACTGCTTGAAAAAAAAAAACGCTGGATCCAGTGTGAGGCCTGGCAGAAATTCTAAAGTAGGAAATCTGCAAATAGAATATGTCTGTACCAGACAAATTGTTGCCAAAGGTAAGGAACTTCTTCATCAGGGTGGGTTCCAAGCCATACAGGTCAATGTAGAGTAAGTGTACCCCCAACGTATGGTGTTGAAGGCTTGTTCTTTGTTTATAGCAATAGAGGCCGTGTAGGGCCAGATTGTAGGTGATGGATCTTTAGTTTGATACAGGTATCACAAATGCAAGGACATACTTCAGGATAGGATGAACTTGTTTTGGTCATAATGGTCCAGCTCTGAAAGTAGAAGAAGTAATCTCCGTTATAGTAGCTTACTAAGAATTTTATAATCAATGTTTAAAATAGATGGTGGTCTGTAAGAACCTAATTCTGTGGGGGTCTATTACAAGCTTAAAAAAAGAAGTTACCTTTGCCTCCTGGCTTTTGACAGTTGTAGTTGGTCGAGTTGTAGTGTGTGGGGGCCATTAGTGTCTCATACGTGGCACACAAGTCTATAGGTAGCCCATCTGACTCCCAGTATCTTGTTTTTGGTCAGTCAGTTTATTTCTTGTTCGGTTAGTGGCACGGATAAGTCTCTCTTCTGTTCAGGAGAGATGAGAGCGAGGGGAAGGCTTGATTTAAAAAAAAAAAAAAAAAAAAAAAAACTCCACTCCTGGTTGGCCTATAGGGAGGGTGGGGCATACAGTATCTCATAATGTTCTTTAAAAGGTAAATAAATGTTGTTTTGCATCTGTACACAACACCCTCTGATTAATTATGGTCGTAAGTGAGGAAAGAGGGGGTTTCAAAATGTAGAGGTTTAATCAGCCTAGCTAACAGCTTCCCTGCTCTGTCACCTTCTGTGTGTTTTAGTACAGCACACTCAATATGCTGTTGTAGGTCTGCATGAGCTTTATGCTCTGCAGATCGTTCGCCCGTCCTAGGAAGGGGGTCAGTGTTCTAATCCTTTTCCAGCATGCATAGTTGGCGCTTTCCTGTTTGGAATTCTAATTCTAGTGTCTTCCACACTTCTGTAGTGGGGTGGATACAGGCTTCTCTGATAAGGAATTTGAAAGCCTCCCTTTCAATGAGATCAGAGGAGGAAGAGGCCTTGTTGTTTCGGAAATAGTCTATTGTTTCCTGCTGTAATTTAACCTTGAATATTGGATCCTTTATCCATGCCGACTGTAGCCTCCAGCTAGCACTTGGTATAGGGGTCTTGTCCCAGTGGAGCCCCATCTCCATTCGACAATGTTCTGAGACAGTTTTCCCGGTATACTCAGACATGTTTGCAGTTATCTGTAGGTGTGAGGAACAAAGTATGCCATCTAAGCATACATGTAATTTATGCATAGGGGATTAGTACAAGTATTTCAGGGATCTGATATTTCGAGTGGCCAAGTCAATCAGGGACCAATTGGCAAGCCCTTTGCATTACGAACAGTAGGGTCACCCAGTAATGGCAGGTGTGAGTGGTTGAGGTGTATGCCAAGCACACAGTTGTAGTCCCTCCCCCCCCGAACTCTGTTATATAATCTGTTGCTGTTTAAGATGTACTGAGAAACAGATTGTTCCTCTAGTAATACTTTTACTCAAAAGTGTTTAATAATCGTAGTACAGTTTGTGTGTGGTACTGTGAATAACAGAATAAGGTTTGTTGCTGTTTCCACTGTGCCCCTTATCTCCTTATGGTATTGTTTGTAACCCAAAACCAATACTTCTATCTCAATTTTAAATTGACTAGTGTTTTGCAGGGCTACAATAACCTCTCTTTCATATTTCATCGCTGGTGCATTGAACCAATTTCATCCATGTCACTTGTGGATCAGAAAGCACAACTTCTAGAGTTGCACCGAAGTAGTAACTTAATCAACACCATCGCACCGAGCTGTGTACTTAAACATGTTTCCACCGAATGGCCATGGCCCTATAAATCAATTCATTGTAACATAGGTTTTCTGGGCATAACATTGGAACTTCAGGCACTTGAGTTGAGGGGTGGGGTGATTTATCTTAAGCACATCATATAGTAGTGGTAGCCTAAGCTGTCTGAGTCTTTTAGCTTGGAGCATTTCTACCAACAAGTCTAGCCTGTTGGAGGGGCCCTGGTGAGAGCGGCTCTGTTGAAGTAAGTCTCAGCAAGGCCTACTAGTGCAACGGGTTCGCCATTCTCTGCACAAAGTCCTCAGACCATATAGGAAGAAGTTGGCACAGAAACTGAAATAAAAGACAAAGTTTATTAAACCTCATGAGGTTGTACTACAGTTCAAACAGCACCCTTCGGTAATGTTTGAAGTAGCACACTGAACTAATAGAGCATGGTCCTTTTATACCCACGCAGGGGCTAAAAGAAGGTGGTGCAATTATAGAAGCAAGACTTACATACATGTAAGGTCATATGGAAATGCACAGTCGACAGGTAGGAGGGGCTAACAGTTTCAAGGACTAGTTGACACATTACTGTCTGTTACTGCTTACTAACAGCTGCAGATCTTACTGGGCATGTGCGAAAGTGGGAGATGCTAAATATAACTTGTCACTAGACAGAATTTCCAGAGTAGTTAACAGGAAGGTAGGACAGAGCATATGGCAGAGAAAATGGCTGCCATGAATACAAAATAGATTCAGCCAAATGTTCACAATAGTTGCTAAATACAAGATGTCTTCTGCTAATGCTTAATCTAATCGCTATTAAATTACAACAGATGACCCTTTCTGCATTAGCTGAAGACATTCGTCTTTCTGGGCTAATCTAAATATTCATCTTGTATATTTATGCTCATCATTTCAGCTATTTCCTTATCTAACGTGGTGTGCTTTCATTTCTGTAATATTTATTTTGGTAGGCATACAAGCAGTAATACACATGGAGCAGAACATTGGACCACACTGAATACAGATACAGCATGTGAAAAATATTGCAATCATTACACACAGGATAGTCAGTAGTTTCCAGCCCCAAGCGGAAACAAGAGCCCAAAACCATCCAGAAAAAGTCCAAGTACCAGACTCTGTGTGGAATTCTGCAGCAATTTTATGCAATTTAGATATTGCATCATATACTGAAGGTGAGTGATCTGGAATAAAAACACAGCAACTACTACTGATCATGCGACATGCACCACCTCGATCAGCTAATATCACATCTAGTACCATACGATTTTGGAGCGCTACAATCCTCGCAATTTTGAGCTCCTTGGTAATATTCCCAAGTGCCAGAGCTGCCTGATTGGTAACAGCTTCCACAACCCTAGTCAATCGTCTCACTTTCCTACTGTTTAACGCAGCACCCACAAAGGAGAACAGCCCTAAATTAAAATCCACATATTGTTGCAGGCTAGTATCCGTTTGGTCTACCTCATTTGTACTTATTGTCCTTTTATATCTATTTTTAATGATGTCATTGAACAGTATAAAATCTCGGTGATATGATGCAGGGGCCAAAAACACAGGGGCTAATAGAAAAGATACATAACACACACCTGACCACCCAACAGGTAGTTGGTAATATCCATAGTTACCACAAACAAAATATGTATTATGTGAAGCTGTAAAACTACTATTATTTACACCTTCAATAGTTAAAATCAAGGTACAATCGCTTATCCCTACTGGAATTCGCCCAATGCTACGTATACATAAATCTGCTTTAGTTTTTGTAACAGAAATCACAAATTGTTCTTTCTTGTCAGAGTCTCTTATATTTGTGAAGACATATGGTATTTAAACATTGTCCGGTTGATACTCTTCCCATTCCCATTTAGTTCCTTTGGCTTGGGGATACCCATCTTTGTCTTGGTAGCAAACTTTATTAAAGCGAAAAAGAAGTCCGCCCTCTACGTTTTCCAGATGCAAACAAAAGCGTATAACAAGCTTGACCAGATCCATTGTGTGAAAAGGGAAAAGGAATGAAAGGTGTTCCTCCTTTCTTTTGATGCGCAGGTATCATTCCACATACCCAACAGTTAGTAGTATTTGTAGCATTATGAGTATGATGCAACATCTGAATGAGAAAGTATTATTGAAGTACGATTGACGGTACTTCTGCTCCTGATAGGGAAGCGTAAAGTAATAGTGATCCTCTGGTACTGGAGCAGTGGCAACAAAACACTCACGAGCAGGAGCCTTCTTTTCAACAAACCAGGTGATTATTGCTATAACCACCAAAACAACAACAAACCCCATAGTACTAATGATCAGTTTGTTATTCACTTTAGCAATAGTGATAATCGACCCTTTCAGAAATGAATTAAAAACAATCGTTGGAGCTCTTATCCCTAGGCAGCCGCTGATTTCTTCACCATGGGCCAAGACGGGTGTCACTACTCTAATGCATGGCTGATCCCCCCCTTGCCACATTGGCTCTTCGTTTCACTAACCCAGGGTGGTAGCTCAACCAGTATTCTCCAGCACTACGGGGTCTTTCCCCGGTCTCAAATTATATTGCAACACTCCAGAAATCGTATGGTCCGGTAAGAACTCCGCAGATTCGTCAGGTGATATAGCACGGCATTTCTCCGTAGTCAAAATCTCTTGATAATCGATCAGCACAGCAGGTTCCACCAAGGTAGGTAGCACTCTCTTGCAGTGAGTACTATGGACCCAATTCTTTCGGTTCGTCACTCGAACTGTTGTCCTTGTCGCAAGGAGCACCTGTTCTGGGCCTCGCCACCTTGGTTCCAAGCTGCTTGATCTTTCAAATGACTTAATCATCACCTGGTCACCAGGTCGGAGTTCATGGCCTTCACCTGTAGATCTGTCAGGAAGTGCTTCTCGAACCTGTTGATGAATAGAAACCAAATTGTCGGTTAACTGTGCCAAATAATCATTCATCAGGACACAACGTACATCATATACAGAATTTGGCTTAGGCACTCCCCAAATGTTCATTGGCCTTCCAAACACTATTTCGTAAGGAGTAAGGCCGATTCGAGAGTGTGGCACTGACCTAATAGACAATAATGCCAATGGTAATGCATCCGGCCAAGTGAGGAACCAGGAAAGATTAGACCCCCACCCGGGGTCTCCTTCCCAGCGGTGGAGGGACACCCTTTATGTCCTCGGGGTCAATTTAGCAGAGAGTTCACAAATCAGACGGAGTCACCAACTGGAGGAATAAAGAGAAGTTTATTACATGGATTATAGCTCGAGCTAATACAGAGTCCCAGGACAGTCAAGTGACTATCCTACGGAGGCTGCCCCTTCTCTCTGGGGCACCCAACCTTATATACACACACAAAACTGCTTAGTCAGAGGACAACTCCACCCCTATAGTATTCAAGGTCCTCTGCGGTCTTCAGAATATTTCAGGGATACACGTGTGGTGGGAGAAGGTACAGATGCAGCTGGCAGGAGGTGGCAACGACCTGTACAAACTTGTTCTGGCAGTTACTGATTAAGCACGTCTATTCTCGGAACTGTAATTGGATAAAGTAATATGGCAGCGATAAGCAGATTGCAGCCCAAGGCTGCGAGCACAAGCTCAATCATCAAAGTTCAGGAGGTTTGTCGAGTACATGGCAACATAATAAAGATAAACAGATGCCTAGCAGCTATGGTGTATGATTAACTTTATGTACATTTTCTCAATCCCTCCTTTTGCCATTGTGAGGCAAGTTTGAACGTCATTCAGTGTCTATGTTAATGGACATAAGGTCTTTTATCTCCTGCTCAAGGGACAGCATAACCGTGTGTTGAGGAGGGCGAACAGGCCAGGGGGCAAGGGATGCCATACAGCAACCGAACAAAGCAGGTAGGCACTGTACACAAAGACAACAGGTGAGGAATACAGCAGCAAGCACAAAAAGGAATATTAGTATCTTCCAGCCCCATTGGGAAATCAAGCCCCAAAACCAGTCGGTCAAGGACCATGTTCCTTCGTCTTGGTGTATTGTAGAAGCTATCATATGCAACCTTTGAATAGCTTTATACACTTAAGGGGCATTGTCTGGTATATAAATGCAGCAGCTCGATCCGATCAAAGTACAAACTCCACCACGGTCTGCCAAGATAATGTCAAGAACCATTCTGTTTTGAAGAGTAACAAGGCGGTCAGCAGCGAGCTCTGCAGTGATGTTACTCAGAGCTCCTGCTGTTTCATTTATTGTTGCTTCCACGACTCGTGTGAGATGTCTGATATCCCTACTGTTCATCATAGGGCCCCAAAATGGAAGGACTCCTTTAAAGTAGTCCAATTCTTCTTGTGCTGAGGTATCTTCTGCAGATATTACCCCTCTCCAAGTCCTGTGGTATTGAGGGCCAGCTGTGTAAGTTGGTGGTAGTAACCAAGCAATGTAACACGTGCCGGTCCAGGTGGGTACCAAGGAGGTGTAGGCATTATTACCACAAACAAAATACGAGTTTCGTGATGGTATCATGGTAGGCCAATTAGTTCCATTCAATATTACTGTAGCATTACAGTTACTGGCACCTACACTTCTATTACCACTTTTCTGAAAACAAAGTGGAGCCTTGACCTGTGTTACAAAAAATCTTCGGCCAATCCGGGGTGTGGTATTAAAGGATAAAAAATATATGTCAGGAGACCTCTTTCGTCGGTCAGCATATTCTGACTTTTCTTCCTTTGTTCCATAAACTCTCGTTCCAGTGGGCCAGCATAACCGGTGTAGGTGGGTGACCAATAGTCCGGAATTAGTAGCATCCATTGAGGTAGCCCAAATGGCTGATAGTTCATACCAGGCGCTGCAGGAGCCATCAAAAGAAAAAGGGAATGCAATATATGGCAACCTTTGCACAGAACTCAGTAGCAAGCCAGATATCCAACAATTTGTTCTATTTACAGCCAGCTGATGTTGATGTAACATAGATATGAAGGTATTGTTTTCATATTCCTTATGTCGTCCTTCCTCATGGGGTGGTAAGGAAACATGGCTGTGTTCTGGAGGCAGTGGCGTAGTTGGTGAGACCTCTGAGTCAGAATCATGTATTACCCACCCAATGCAGGACAGAAGTATCAAAAATAGTTTTGTTATGGTGAGACAAGCGATACGTGGGCCTAATAGTCTTTTTAAATTACTTATTTTCTTCTTTTTCCTCTTGTCTTCTTGTATAACATCCATTTCTCTTTATTGCTTGTCCCACTAGCAGTTCAGTCAAACCTAGGTGCTGCCCGTGACTGGTGGTTGCTTCACTGTGGGGTGATTCCAGCAGTCCTATTGACACACTCTGGTCCACCCCAACAGTCAAAATCACGGCCCTGCAGCTATCGTCAGACTTAATACAGGGGACAAGCAATCAGTTCATTTTCTTATTTTCGTGGGCGGAAATCGTATCTTGTGGACTGTGGTATGGTATGGTCAGGAAACAATTGTTCAGTGTGACCTAAATCTGAGGGAACCTCCTGCAGCACACTGTTGTTCTGTTTTTTATCACTCCGCGTAGTGTTGCTGAAATGGTCCTCAGTCGTCGGGTGGTCACCACTTTTTATTTCATCAGAGAGTACGAGTAGGGGTACTTTCTTACAGTGGGATGCATGTATCCAATTCTTAGCTCCCTTGACTTTAACTGCT
This sequence comes from Pleurodeles waltl, assembly GCF_031143425.1. Classification (NCBI taxonomy): domain Eukaryota; kingdom Metazoa; phylum Chordata; class Amphibia; order Caudata; family Salamandridae; genus Pleurodeles; species Pleurodeles waltl. Next base: position 938,286,426 of record NC_090445.1, read on the forward strand.
GTTCGAGTAGCAAGGAGGACTTGTCGCGGACGTTTCCATCGAGGTTCGAGACTCTTTTTCCGCTGGAAATTCTTTGTGAGGACCCAGTCTCCAGGTAGTATCTTGTGGCCTGGATCGGTGGATACAGATGGGAGTGCTTCACGCACCTGTTGGTGAATAGAATGCAAAGAATTAGTGAGTTCATTTAAATAGTCCATCAAAACAGGATGTTCTAGTTCTGAGTACTTGTGAGGTCGAGGGAACCCCCAGACATTTGCTGGCCTACCCATCACTATCTCATGGGGTGACAACCCTGATCTAGAGTGAGACGTCATCCTGACAGACATTAAAGCCAGGGGCAACGCGTCCGGCCACCGTATACCGCGTTCTGCGCATATTTTTGACATCTTCAATTTAAGTGTTCCATTATATTTTTCAACTAGTCCTGCTGATTGGGGGTGGTTAGCTGCAAGAAACTTCTGGCGGAGGCCCAACCCTTCACACACCCTTTTCATCACCTGCCCTACAAAATGACTCCCCTTATCTGACCAGACACACCTTGGGACCCCAAACCGTGGGAAGAACTCCTTCAGAAGTACCTTTGCGGTGGTAAGGGCAGTATTATCTTTAGTAGGGTAAGCTTCTACCCACTTACTAAACATACAGACCACAACTAGGACATATTTCAAGTTGTTACACCTTTCCATCTCAATATAATCCATTTGTAGTACTTCAAAGGGATACGTTGGTAGGGAAAAATGCCCAGCGGGGACTGAGGCACCCTTCTCTATGTTATGTTGTAAACAAATCATGCAGGATTGAACCAGTTGGTCAGCTACTCTTCTGATATTTTTATTAGACCAAACCGGATCAAGCAAATCACAAATGCTTTTCGCACTAACGTGTGCAGGACCATGGGCCATAGTCACTACTGGCAGAACGAATGCATTGGGTAACATCCATCTTTCCCTCTGTGACAGATCTGTCCAGCACAGCGTATTTTCATCTAACTTGGCCTTCTCTTTTTCCCATTCCTTTCTCTCCTGTTCAGTTGCCTCATCCTGTATCTTCCTGACACACTCTACCGTGTTCCCAAATATTTCATGGGGACGAACCTTCTCTGTACTATCTACCACATACATGTGTCCTGTCTTTGCATACGCTGTATCTTTTGCTGTCTGATCGGCTAGGGCGTTGCCCTGTCCAGTTTCATCTGTCACCTTTTTGTGTGCACTACACTTCATGATAGCCATTGTTTTGGGCAACGCCAAGGCAGAAAGTAAGTTAGTTCTAAGGGTCCCATGTTGAATACGTGTCCCATGTGAAGTGAGGAATCCTAGTTCTGCCCACGAGCAACCAAAATTGTGTGCTACGCCAAATGACTATCCGTGTAAACATTCACATTAAGTCCTTTACTTAACTCACAGGCTCGTGTTAGAGCTATTCATTCTGCGGCCTGAGCAGAGTTATGTGGTATTCTAGCTGTTTCAACTACAGTGGTAGCTGTTGTAACTGCATAGGCTGCAGAGGTAGTGCCATTGGGTAGCTTGATGCATGAGCCATCTACGTATAATATGCCATCATGGTCTTTCAGTAGAGTGTCCTGTAAGTCCACTCTCCCTTTTGTTTCATCCTCCGTCCGGAGAATGCAGTCATGTATGTCATCATAAGAATCTTCAGTTTTTTCAGTAATTGGCAATAAAGTGGCAGGATTGACCGTGTTGCACCTTTTTAATGTTATATGACTAGCTAAAAGTGTCAGTTCATAAGTAGTTAATTGTGCATTAGTAAGATGCTGTGTTTTTGTTTTGTTTAATAGTGCGTCAACAGTGTGTGGGACCAACAGGGTGAGGGGTGAATCCATGACTATCCCGGCCGACTGGCGCACTGCGACCGCTGCAGTGGCTACTGCCCATAGACAGCTCGGGAGTGCACGGGCCACTGGATCCAGTAGGGCTGAAAAATAAGCACAGGGGCGTTGTTTGCCGCCATGCTCTTGGGTTAACACTGATAGTGAACATCCATTTCTCTCGCTCACATATAACTGAAAATCTTTGCGATAATCAGGCGTACCCAGTACAGGTGCTGTACAGAGTGTATTTTTCAATTCATCAAAACCAGACTGAAATGTCTTTTCAGGACAATCTTTGTGGGTGAGATGCAAAAATGGTTTTATCAAAAGAGAATAATTAGGAATCCATTGACGACAGAAGGAGGTAATACCTATAAAGGCCCTAACGTCTCTCTGTGTCCTTGGAACCGGTATGTCTCGTATAGTTTGTATTCTCTCAGCCGTTAACGTACGTCCCTCCTTAGACAAGAGGTGTCCTAGGTATATAACCTCCTGTCTACAATATTGCAATTTGGATAGGGAGACCTTATGGTGATGGTGTGCTAGATGTTTCAATAAGGCTACAGTATCTGTTTTACAATTTTGGTCTGAAGTGGATGCTATTAAAAGGTCATCCACATATTGAACCAGCGTTGAGGAGCAAGGAAAAACAAGGGCATCTAATTGACCCTTGAGGGCCTGGCTAAAAATGCTAGGCGATTTAGTATAGCCTTGTGGAGCGCGACAGAACCGGAAACTGCGACCACCCAGTGAAAACCCAAAGATGTGTCTACTATCTGAATGAATGGGAATGCTAAAGAATGCATTCTTAAGATCGATAACAGAGAACCAAGTAGCGGAGGCAGGTATAATTGTTAATAATGTCGTAATGTCAGGAACAACAGGGAACTGGGGTATTACAATCGTATTGACCGCCCGTAAATCAATAACAAATCGGAGTCCTGGAGACGCAGTGCCATCAGATAATTTTTTATGGACAGGACTGTTACAATCATTACCACGAGTTTCTTCAATGACACCCAAATCAATCAACTGTGTCACAATATTTTTGAGTTGTTGTTCAATGTGTTGGGATAATTTGTATTGGGGAAGACGAGGCAATTTGGCATTGGCTTTCAAACGTATTACATACGGTGGTATGTCCAGACATCCAACATCGTCCTTATATGTGGCCCATAAAATGTCTGGCAAATCTCGAAGTTCAGGTGGAAGTGGTTTTGACAAAAATTGTGACGGGGAAATATTTGGACCTAGAGTGACATGAACTCCATCCGGAGAGCAATAAATGGTGGCGTACAATTTCTTTAATAAGTCCAAACCCAATAAATTCTCACTACAGGCCGAAGTAAGAATGAGAGGGGAGCTAATGGTGTAAGGACCTATAGCAACATGCAGCGGCTGGGAGACGGGGTTAGCCACCGGAACACCAGAAAAACCCATAGAGACGTTAATATTGCCAGACAGAGGGACCCCTTGGATCTCTTCCTGTTTAACAGAACTTTTGGTGGCCCCACTATCTACCAAAAAATCATGTGGAGTACTGTCTAATTGTACCTCAACGTGAGGGCCATTCTGCCTAACAGGAATAGAAACTGGTCCCACCCCCCTCTGTCGAAGGCTGTCCTAGTCAAAGGAGGACCCCTGACCTTCATACGCATCATAGTTGTCATTAAAATATTGACGCTGGGAGGAAGCATCAAAATAATTTGGGCGGTGGGTACTGTGGGACCGTGGAGGGGCCTGCTGGCGGGGTCTGTCTGCAGGACCAGACCTACCGCGTGGTCTGTAGTCCTGTTGCGGTGGGGGCATGGGGCGGCCTGTGGAGTTGTCCTTATTGGGGCAGTCATTCTTCCAGTGGCCCTCCTGCTTGCAATAGGCGCACTGATTGTAGGAGAGGGAAGAACGGGGAGGGCGTTGGGACTGCCTTCTGTCATTGGGAGGTCCTTGTGACCTTGATCTGGACTGCTGTTGACAGGGCTGAGGGTAGGCCTGCTGAAATAATACCTTTGTTTTTAACTCCTTCATTTTTTTCTCGTTCTTTTCTTGTTCTTCTATCTCCCTGTTCTCAATATTGGGCCATTGTCAGTATTCCAGTAGCAGTAGAGACTGGCCACGTACTTTCACACAATTTCAATTTTCCCTTTATGTCTGGTAATAAATTGTCCACGAATTTGTCAACAAAGAGTCTTATCCCCCCTTCAGTAGTCATGTCTTGGCCTCTGTAATCAGAAAAGACACCCTCAAACCTTGTATAAAAGTCTGAAACACCCTCGTCCTTTTTCTGTTTACAGGCGGCCAATTTATCCCAATTTATCCTGTGCGGTGCAAGTATGGTCTTCATTAAATCCAAAATACGCAGTGGGAGAGCCAATATAAGTGGGTCTGGTTTCGCTCCCCCAACCCTGTCTCTTTCTGCTGCTTGCAATTGGTCCCACGTGCCCCCTAGTTCAGCATGGTCGTGCCTCCGTATTTTTGACCAGACTTCCTGCAGGACTACTGCTGCCATTAACATGTCAATAACGGGCAACGTCATAGTACATGATTCAAGAATTTGTTGCAATTCTTTATATTATCCTGCAGGGTTCTTACGGGGGTCAGGTAAGGCGGCTTTTAGGGTATATGTTTCAGATCTTTTCCATGGGGTGTGTACCCACATTTGTTGAAAATGCCCTGCGGTAATAACTTGGCCAGCGTCACCCGTCACCGGTTCTCGTCAAACCGGCGGAACCTCTCTCATGGGAAACATGGATGCCCTTATAGAAGGGCTACATGTCCACAGGCGGTCCCTATATACAAGAAGAGTAACAACATAATCATAGAGACCAGAACCAAACGGCAGCCCAGTAGAGGCGCGTTTTCAGAGGTCCACCAGTCCCGCGGGAGCTGAAGAATCCTCATATTCGTGTATTATAATGTTGCACATAAGGGTGGCTGCATGTAACTGAACTAAACTATCCCATTGTTTCATAGTGTGGACAATGTCCCTGACCCCATAGTCATTCCAATTAGTCATCCACCTCCGTGTCATTTCTTCAATGACATCTTTCTCTTGTGAATTAGAGAACAAATGTCCGCGCAGGGTGCGCATTCGAGGGGTCATGGGGCGGGGGGTATGTGTGGTGTCTAAACAGGAGTCAGGGGTGGGCCAAACGGGGGCCAGTCGAGGGGTGGGTATAGTCGGGCGGGGTGTATCCTCTATAGGTCTGGTGACAGGAGGGGTGGTGGTGGGTGGCGGAGCACTTGCCTGAGATCCAACCGGGGGTGGCACAATAGGGTCACCTGGTGCAGGTTGAGGATGTAGTGTAGGATATATTGGTGGAGTATATAACGGGGGTTTATCTAACATCGTTTAAAAGGGGGTCTTCCTCTTGTGGCTTATCCACTACTGTCCTGGAAGGGTAACACTTATCAGTTTGTAAGTGAAGCCTTCGGTCATGTTCTAAAATTTTCTGTTGATGTTCAGCTACGTCAGAGTCATATACCTTTTCAGTCGCCGTCCTGGTCTTATGTCTCTGTAATTCTTTCTCTGCCTTCCTACGTCTTTGGTCTGCTTCTTTCTTCCGCGTCCGTAGTGAATCAAACATCCCTGGTCTACTTTTTGTTACAAACAAACGTGCCTGTAAATAGTCTAATTTATCTTTATCAAATGTACCGTGAATAGGCCATTGCAAATCAGAACTACCTTTGGTTCTTTTTCTCCATATATCAGACCAGATAATCGGACCTATGCCATATTTAACATATATATCATAATTCGGAGTCCCGGTCGGAGGAGCGGGGCATGTTTCCTCCAGGCGGGAGTCCCTACTGCAAAGACAACACAATTTCCTGAAACAACTGAACGCTGGCATTCTTCCAGTAAATTTTTAAAAAAAGATTCTTACATCAGTGGTTTGAATACACCAAATGAGTGGCAAATATGCCTTTTGCTTCCTATATACTTAAATGACAACTGAGGTCAGTCTTACCACTGACGTCGATCTTTGCAAAGAGCGATAGAAATCGTACAATACTCACAGACCTATTTTTAGACAGGAATCTTTCAACTCCCGTCCTTACCTGACACTTCTGTTATGGTCCGACAGTTGTTCACAGGAAACAGAGACCCGAATTCAGACAGCCCCAGGAGAAGTCGAGCCGGCTGGAAGACACACAGTGGAGATCCGCAGGTCCACGACAGAGAACGAAGCTCAGAATCTGGTGTGGGGCGCCTCCCTTGGAAATCCAAACGTGAGTCCTCCGTCACCTGGTCGGTCCCCTGGATGCCTGACTCGGGTCCCTGTTCGGGCGCCAACTGAGGAACCAGGAAAGATTAGACCCCCACCGGGGTCTTCTTCCCAGCGGTGGAGGGACACCCTTTAAGTCCTCAGGGTCTATTTAGGAGAGAGTTCACAAATCAGACGGAGTCACCAACTGGAGGAATAAAGAGAAGTTTATTACATGGATTATAGCTCGAGCTAATACAGAGTCCCAGGACAGTCAAGTGACTATCCTACGGAGGCTGCCCCTTCACTCTGGGGCACCCAACCTTATATACACACAAAACTGCTTAGTCAGAGGACAACTCCACCCCTATCGTATTCAAGGTCCTCTGCGGTCTTCAGAATATTTCAGGGATACACGTGTGGTGGGAAAAGGTACAGATGTAGCTGGCAGGAGGTGGCAACGACCTGTACAAACTTGTTCTGGCAGTTACTGATTAAGCACGACTATTCTCGGAACTGTAATTGGAAAAAGTAATATGGCAGCGATAAGCAGATTGCAGCCCAAGGCTACGAGCACAAGGTCCATCAAAGTTCAGGAGGTTTGTCGAGCACATGGCAACATAATAAAGATAAACAGATGCCTAGCAGCTATTGTGTTTGATTAACTTTATGTACATTTTCTCACAAGTTAAGGATGTGGAAGCCTGTATCTTCGCTAACTTCAGCCTCAAAGTAGCATTATACCTTTCCACTAACCCTGCTGATTGTGGGTGGAAAACCGCATGGAACTTCTGTTTGATCCCTAATCCTTTCAGGACATACTTAATAACTTCCCCAACAAAATGAGGTCCGTTATCATTCCATAAAAGTCTGCAAACACCAAACCTAGGGAAAAATTCTTTCAAAAGCACCTTCGCAGTGGTAATGGCAGTATTATCCTTTGTGGGGTATGCCTCTATCCATTTACTGAAGGCACGTACCACCACCAAGACATATGTTAAATTGTTGCAGTGTTCAAGCTGAATATAATCCATTTGTAGAACTTCAGATGGTGCAGTTGGTGTAGCAAACCCTCCCACTGGAGTACGTGTCCCTTTTCCAGGATTGTTTTGTAAACAGATCAAACAAGACTGTACTACTCTCTTAGCTGTACTGGAAATTTCTGGATGCTCCCAAACTTGCGTAAGCAACTTCGTTATTGTTGAAGCTCCAACATGTGCCAGCCCATGTGCCATCTGAACCATAGGTTGTACAAAAGCTATAGGCAATTTCCATTTATCCATCTGCTTATTCCGCCAACAGCCATCATCATCCAATTCTCCTTCTTCAGACCATTGCTCACGTTCTTTCACAGAAGCAGATTTTTGTATATCTAATACGTCTTGTCTAGCATTATGCCAAAATTCAGCTTGTGACTTCACTACATACATAGAAGTAGTACTTCGCTGCATCGCAGTCTCACGTGCTACGCGGTCCACAAGGGCATTACCTTGCCCTAACTTATCGGTCAATTTCTTGTGTGCACTACATTTCACAATAGCTAGTTTCTTTGGATATGTCAATGCAGTCAAGAAGTCATGCACTAATTCTCTGTGCATTATCTGCATCCCGTGGATGTGAGAAAGCCTCTCTCCTTCCAAAGCAAACCAAAATCATGAGCCACTCTAAAAGCATAGCGGCTGTCTGTATAAATGTTCACACATAAGTCAGTACTAAGCTCACATGCTTGTGTCAAAGCTATTAGTTCAGCTGCTTGAGCTGACTTCTGTGGTATATGAGCTGTCTCCACTACCGTGTGTATTGTGGTGATTGCATATGCAGCTGAGGTCGTACCGTCTGGCAACTTCAAACAAGACCCATCAACCCACAATTCCCCGTCTACATCTGGAAGGGGCGTATCTTGTAAATCAATACGACCCTTTGTCTGTTCTTCGGTAAGGAATATACAATCATGTGTTTCTTGTGACTGAGGCTGAGTCACCGGATATGGCAACAAAGTGGCTGGATTTAGTGTTGCACATCTCTTCAGTGTAATGTGAGGAGCCAGCAGTGTCAATTCATATCCTGTCAGACGAGTGCTAGTTAAATGTTGTGTCTTTGTGTGATTTAAAAGAGCATCAACCGCATGGGGTACTAACACCAACAGCTTATGTGACAAAACTATCCCTTCACTCTGATGTATTGACACAGCTGTTGCAGCAACTGAATGAAAACACCCAGGCAACGCTCGAGCGACAGGATCAAGTACTGCTGAAAAATATGCACAGGGACGCTGCTGATCGCCATGTGTCTGTACTAAAACTGACAATGCACATCCATCTTTCTCATGTACGTAAAGTGCAAAAGGCTTCATGTAATCTGGAGTACCTAACACTGGTGCTGAACAAAGGGCTTGTCGTAGCTGCCGGAAAGGAGTCTCACATTCATATGTCCATGGGAGGGGCATTGGAGTATCTTTAGTCAAAAGTGCTAAAAAAAGTTTGACAATGTGTGAAAACCCTAATATCCATTGCCTACAAAAAGAAGTAAGACCAAGGAATGCACAAACATCTTTCTGAGTAGAGGGTACTGGTTTGTCTAAAATTGCTTGAATAGGATCTGATGTAAGTGCACGGCCCTCCTTAGACAAAAGGTGACCTAAATAGGTTACCTTTGGTCTACATTGCAATTTCTTTCGTGACACTTTATGATGGTGTGAAGCAAGAAAAGAAAGGACAAAGTGCACTTTCACATTGCTCAGCTGCCAACAAAATATCATCGACATATTGTATGAGAGCCACACCTTCAGGCAAAACAAAAGAATCAAGTTGTCATTTTAACGCTTGACTATAAATACTAGGACTCTCAGTATAGCCTTGAGGAACTCTGCAAAATCTATGTGATCGTTTATTCAAAGTAAAACCAAACAAATATCGGCTGTCAGGATAAATAGGGATCGAAAAGAAAGCCTTCTTCAAGTCTATCACACAGAACGTAGTTGCTGTCGGGGGAACCAAAGTAAGAAGTGTTGTGATGTCAGATACCACAATATCCTGTGGTATCACAATCTTATTGACGTCCCGTAAATCAATAATGAATCGGTAAATCCTAGTATCAGTATCCTTTTTCAGAATAGGAAGAATCGGACTGTTACAAACATTATACAGAACTTCCTCAACAACTCCAACTGCAATAAGATCATGCACAATTTGTGTGAGTGCTTCTTCGCCCTCCTGTGAAATTTTGTATTGCGGCAAACGTGGCAATACAGCTCACTCCTTGACACTAATATGTACCGGTGGAATAATCATTTGTCCCGCATCAGTATCTGAAGTAGCCCACAAAGTACTAGGGAGTGAAGCTAATGCAATATCCTCTTTAACAAAACAAACTCTTTCCATCACAGGATGATTATCATTTAAAATAAAACGCACCCCTTCAGGAGAGCATCGTATTGTAGCCCTGAAATACTTGAGCATACACAAGACCCATAATATTGTCTGGTGTATTTGGAGAAAGCAAAAATGGACATGGAGCAGTAAATTTATCAACATGGAATGCAAGTGGTTGTGACAGTGGGCTAGGGGAAGGAGTTCCATCGAAACCTATCGATGTAATGGTTAAGCCAGACAGGGGAGCCCTTGGAATCAATTGTTTAGACAAGGCGCTACGAGTAGCTCCTGTATCAACCAGAAACTGATCAGTAGAACCCAAAACATGTGCTGTAACATAGGGACCCCTCTGATCTACTGGAACTTCAACTGATTCCTTACCCCATCCTAGGCAATCCTATGCATAAGCAGAATCTTGGAAATCAGGCTGCACATAGTTAGACATCTGGTATTGGTTCCGTCTATCAAAAGTGTTAAACCCATCCTGCCCTCGTACATTAGCATCAACCCTAGCATGATCATTCGTGCTTCTTCTAGGCCCTGAATATCCTGAGCGATTTCTCATTTGTCCCCGACCACGTGAACACTGCTGAACACGTAGTGCTGGACAATCGGCAGCCCAATGCCCAAATTTCTTACAATACGCACACTGATCAACAGACAAATTCAAACTAGTGTAAGAAGAACCACAAGATCCACGTCCACCTCTATCACTACCTCTAAAAGGCGGACCATAAGCTTGAGCCAACATAACCTTCGTCTTTAATTCTTTAATCTTTTTATCCTCGCTACCTTTTGCTTCTAATTCCTGACGTTCATAATACTGAGCCATAGTTAAAAGAGAAACCGGAGTAGAGGTAGTCCATGAACTTTCACTAGCTTTTAGATGACTAGCTAATCCTGGTAACAGATTTGCAACATATTTATCGACAAACAAATGTCTGCCCATATCATCTGACAATAACTGGCCGCTAAAATCATGAAATGCTTCTTCAAAGCGTGTAAAGAAATCAGAGACCGATTCATCTGCCTTTTGCTTACAAGACGCTAAAACAGTCCAATCTATCTTTTTAGGGGGAATAATCATTTTTAACTTAACTAATATGGCTGCGGGAAGATCTAGAATCAACTGATATGGCTTTTTCGCAGGTTCCCTGTCCCCATCCATCTGTTCTAATTCTTTCCATGACGCCCCAAAAACTACACGATCATCAACTTTACGAACAGTTCTCCACATATCTGGCGATAATATCAATCCGAAAAATAAATCAATGTCAGCCAAAGTCATAGTACAAGAACTAATTGCTCCCTCAACTTCCTCATAAAAAGCGGCTGGATTTTTCCGCGGGTCAGGTAATGCTGTTTTAAGTGCCATTACTTCTGCCCTATTCCAAGGAGTATACACCCAATTATAAATAAAATAACCCTTAGCATCAACAGAAGTTTTATCATCACTTGTACCCCATCCTTTAGGAGGAACATACAAAGGCGCGGCCTCCCGCATTGGTTTCGCGTGAACTATCATAGTCTTATCTGTTCCGAAGATGGAAGCTTGCACCCCGCCGGTCTGAGATGTCCGTGCAACTACGTCCACGGCCCTTTTCTCCTCTTGCAAAAGGACTGCCACAACACATAATTTCACCAAACGCCTGATTGCATCAGCCACCTGGGACAAAACATCGGGCTCTAACTCATAAGAATATTTTCGATATAGTTCAATAACTTCTGTGCCAAATGCCTCAGTAAAATATGGCTGCTCCTTTTCCGTTCACCCTTTCATGTTGTCTAAAAGTTCAGAAGCAGAGACAACGCTACGAATTGTTTTACGAGCAACAGATCTAAGCTCAGACGCACGGTCAGCAGGCAACATAGAGCGACTGTCTCGTATCTTCTGTTGCTCCGAACCGGAGACCTTAGCTAACTCATGAGGGGCAGAAGGAACGACATACGGAGGTGGAGGGCGATCTAGTAACAAAAAATCATTGTGTGGTTTATTAAGGATAGGATAGAGAGGTTGCCTAACTGTGTATTGGCCAGTTACCTGTAATTTACGTTCTTTCTCTTCTAGCTCCTTTAAGTCATTTATTTCTTTCTTTCTCATTTCCAATGCTTTCACATATACATTCTTCCGCTGCTCTTTCTCAAGCAAGGCTTGCTCACGCTTCACTCGTCCACGCACTTCTTTCTCCCATATTCGTACACAGTCAAACATATCTTGCCTCGCCGTTCGCTTACACATGCATTGTTCCACATACTCAATCTTTCGCATGCATAGGCCAGCATAACTCAGGATCTGCACGAGTCCTCTGGGGGTGCCGGTTGCGATTCTTCCAGTCTCAAATTTGTACCATTACAAAAGCAACACATCCTACGAAGTGCGCTTAAAACAGGCATGCCAAAAATAGTGCAGAATATGCAATATTATAATCAAAGTAGCACTTAAGGTGCTGTTCAAATCAAAATTAAATTGGAGAAAATTCTCCTCATTACCTGCCTATATAAATTGCAATTTATATATCAATTCAAAGGACACAAATTGACCAGTCACCCAAAACACGAGAGCCACAGTAAGTAGTGCTAAACTTCATTACCAAACGAATGCATCAAAACCCACAGCAAGTGCTGTAACACGGCTCTTACCAATCACAGGGTGTCCAGGTTCCAACTGCCAAGTTCTAAAATCGACCAAATGGTCACTACATGACGAATGAACAAAAAGGATCTCAGTCGAGGACCGGCGCCACCTGGATGGTCAAATCAGAAAGAAGGGAAAAACTCTGTGGTTGCCAAGACTCTGGTCTCCTCAGGCATTGATCGTCCGCAGCGAGATCCCAATCCTTCATCGCGACCAATCCGTTGGGCATCCGAGTCGCCGATGAGTCCCTGTTCGGGCGCCAATTTGTTGAAGTAAGCCTCAGCAAGGCCTACTAGTGCAAGGGGTTCGCCCTTCTCTGCACAAAGTCCTCAGACCATATAGGAAGAAGCTGGCACAGAAACTGAAATAAAAGACAAAGGGGCATATTTATACTCCGTCTGCGCCGATTGTGCGGCAAAAATTTTGACGCACAATCAGCGCAAACGTTGCCCCGTATTTAAACTTTGACGCCCGAGCCCGCAGACAAAATTCCGCCGTGTGCGTCATTTTTGGGATGTGGCAACCCACCTTGCGTTAATTATATGCAAGGTAGGCGTTTCCATCCAAAAAATGGCTTAAAGGGCCGTGCGTCGTATTTATGCTTTCGGGCAAAAATGACGCACGGCTGGGAGGCGGAGCCAGAAAATGACACACAGCCCGATTTGCATAAAAAATTAACGCCTGGGTCAGGGCAGGCGTTAAAATGGGGCAAACACACCTGTATTTAATCAGAACACAAAGAACAAACAGCAGAGCAGCAACAGGGAGCCATGGAGGTGATACTAATCCAGCGTGCACGCAGACGCAGAGCCCAGCAGCAACAACAGCAGCTACAACAACACCAGCAGGGACCCCAAAGGCAGCGCAGAAGGCAGGAGAGGATATTCCGCCCAAGAACCACCCTTCAAGGCCTCAGGGAACACGACATCACACAGAGGTACCGGTTGAACTGGCAGGCCATTCAGCAGCTGCTGCGCAACATTGAACAGTAGTTGGCCCCCACTTTGGTGACACCCCGCACCATCCCAACAGAAACAAAGCTGCTTGCCGTACTTCATATGCTGGCAAGTGGCTCTTTCCAAACAACTGGTGCCCTGGTTGGCGGAATATCACAACCATCATTCTCCGCCTTTTTGCCCAAAGTACTGGATGCCATCATTCCACTGACACCCGCCACATCTGCTTCCCTAACACACTGCAGAAGCAGCAGGAAACAAAACAGGGGTTCTACCTCATCAGTGGCTTCCCACACGTCCTTGGTGCAATCGACTGCACACACGTACGCCTTGTGCCACCTGCTGCAAATGAACACCTCTACCGCAACAGGAAGCATACAAATTCCATCAACGTGCAGGCCATAGTCGATCACCAGGGATTGATCACTGGCTAAATATCCTGAGATTGTCCATGACTCATACATCTTCCGTCACTTCACCATCAATGAACACTTCCAGGATGGACGGTATGGCAATGGACTACTTGTTGGTAAGTACAAAAACCTACTTATGTACACACTGCATAGCAACCCTCTAGGACACACAACACATACACCACAACAGCAACATGTCAACAGGAACACACTGAGGTCGTGACATCGCTAGCCATGTTTCTTAAGTCACCATTGAACCTGTCACACATCGGAAATTACTGTACAGCCTAATGTTAAGACGTCAATGAGTGTGGTTGCCGAAATGTCACCTTGCAAATTGTAAGTGTCCCAATGACCTTTACATTAATCCATTGCATAAGTTTCAAGGTATGGGATGTCCAGGGTACTTTGATATGAACGTGTTAACAACACTTTCAATTTTAACTGTGCATGGAACTATCATATCACCCCCAGTGAAGACACACGGACACCTGTATCACAAGTCACAATGGTAGGGAAGGCACACGGTACTGCAAATCCCAAAACATACTGCTGACAAACGGTTAGCAGACAAACACTCGTTCAGCCAAGGAAACAACACAATGCAGATGGTACAGCCTACAAGCATAGGATGCCACATTAGTACACAAAAGAGTCACAGACAACACAAGACAACTACTGCCATGAAAGGTCTTTTAAATAGTGGCAGCTACATCAACATGATCCCATTCATTTTCTCTTGCAGCTGATCAGGGGTATGGCATCCAGCCATGGATTATGACACCATTTGGCAACCCGAGTACTGCTGCAGAGCGTGCATACAATGACGCCCATAGGAGGACACGCAGCATTGTTGAGCGGACTTTCGGCATCCTCACTCAAGGTTCCGCTGCCTCGACATCACTGGTGGTAGCCTCCTATATTCCCCCGAGATGGTCTGTAGGATCATCCTCACATGTGCAATATTGCACAACATTTGTATCAAAAGAAACATTCCCCTCCTGGAACCAGAGCCACACATGCCTGAAGAGGAGGATGCTGGCCCGCAACAGGAGGGGAAACTACAGAACACAGCCGCTGGTATACGCAGGCGGCAACAGATTGTAAATAATTTCTTCTGAATATGATCACCTTCACCACTTTAGTTAACGAATTGAAATAAACACCTATTCTAATCACCATATCATGGTCTGGCTATTCCTTTTTGCACACCTTCATCTCTACTTATCAGAATAAGAGTGTTGCCTCATGGAGCATTGCTGAGATACTGAGTAGGACATGGAACATCCCAGAGCTAATGTGATGCCTAACATACAATGGTCACATACACACACACTCTTAATGACATATATCATGTACATATCTCCTTTGAAGGCCAATAGCAGAGGACCACAACTATTTCACACATACATGTTGAAAGCAAGGTCCAACGCAGCATATGGCACACAACTAAGACACCATCACTCAATAAGGGGAAAACAAGCCTCATACATGAGGCAGTCAATGTGCTTTGGCATCAGTAACAGGAATGCCTGACCAGACTCTTGACAGCAGTAAGTCCAACTGCATCCAATATTTGCAAGGACTATCTGTGACTAGAGTTCCCTAGAAGCAGAACATAGACAGCACAAGTGCCACACATATTACATGCATTGCGCACATGACATTCCATGTACATGTCAGCCCATTTCCTAACTCATGACACACCCATACACCTGGTCACAACCACCTGTCGGAAGAGGTCCCTGGAATACTAAGATGTGTACGCTGATATTACCTCCTCTACACACACAGACCAACATTAGCAAACCAGTGTGCTACACCCTTTCCTATGGTATGCCATTGTCATAGAACATCTGACTGCAAGGACGTCAGGTCAGTTTATACACTGTCTTCTAGTTTCAAAGCCCTGTTAGCACCTGTAGATTGCTTCCCCTTGTGAAAATGTCTGTTGGCCCTTAGAATGCAAGTCTCACCTACAGAACTGGTGAGAAACAGATGCAGCCCACACCTGTGATCACCTCCATGCACACCACCCATTTAAAAAAGCACTGCCCCTGATGATGCCTGGAGCAGCATAGGAGTTGCCATTATGTCAAATACGCCATCAACCATTGATACTAATTAAGCCGTGTAACACAGCCCTTGGGTTCATTTGTCACCTTCAAAAACACAGGACGTACACAGTTTGACATGTCAACAGTCTAGTTTGTCCTCAAAACAGTCTCAGTCAGACCACTGATTATGTAACTTGTCAAGTAACTGGATCCTGAATCACCTTGCATTCTGTCAGCCTGACTGGCAACTGTCTGTGCATCACATTAAAGTATCTATGTGTCTACATATGCACCACACTTGCGTTAGCAAACCTCTCATCCATCAGGGGGGCATTGGGCATGGGTTTCTTCCATGCATACCCAAATACATTGTATAGCATCATCTGCCTTTTAACTGTACCATTTGAGTTATATCCTCTTGGAAAAGCAAAATTCATGGCCCATCCCTTGTCTGGGTTGCATTCATGCATGAATGACAAAGTGTGACAGTGTCCCAGGGCCGTAGGTAGGGATTGGGTACGGGGCTTTCAGCAGAACCAGCAACCTCTGATAATGTCCATGAATAATACACAAATGTCAGGACCATGACAGTTCACACACAGAATCACAGTGTGCACAACATAGTGATGGGCCGTGTGTGGTGAATAGCTGCGAGAATAATCAGCACAGAGGCTATGATGTCCCCAGATGCAGTGGGAAGTGCAGAGGCCAACCTGTGTACAAATGTTGTAATGACACCTGCCGGAACATGACACCTGAGACATTATCTCATTCAGCACACCAAGGTTGCCCTGTTGACTGTCTCATTACGCGTCTTTAGTGACAGGGTGGGACCATCCACATGTTGGTTCACATGTGCACATCTACTTTACTCACATTGATCAACCAAGGATAATCAGTAGATACAGGAATAGCTGCCACTGACTCTTGATGAGTCCTGGACCCAACTGTGACAAATTACACCCCTAACAATCTACAGGATCATCATTGGACCACACACCTGAACAAGACACCTATGTGCAATTGATCCCTGGAAATAAGTGTACACGTGCTGTCTTGTATGATGGTCCACCACAGCCACTTGATAGTTGGGGCTCACTTCTATGGCCTCAACTGTGGTGTCATCATACATATGAGATTCACCCTTGTCTGTCTGTGCAAACAACATGGTACCCACTTCCTCAATGCATGTGTATGACTCACTGTGGGATTCTCCAAGTAGTGCCTAGGAAGCTCTTACCAATACTCTAGGACATAGGATGTAGAAAATGTGGACCATTGACATGAACAAGTGTCTGCCATCCAACTGGTGCATGCTATGTCACATGTGGTGTCTACGTGACCCTAAAACTTGGAAGTACACTTTACGGGTGTTGTTACATGTATGACTAACACATGCCCTCACTCATTTTCAATTTGACTTGCATCTATGGATTGGACACATGGACGTCACATTCATACAACCATAAGTACAATTATGCTTCATGTGATACACACACACTTGGTCAACCAACACATCAGTTGTCAAAGCACACACTTTGAGCCAAAGGCATTTAGGTATTGTACATATGTGAGTCACATTCCTATCCTCTCCTTATGCCAAACATGCACATTTTGTGCAACACATATATGTAGGCCACACTTATGACCATCTATTGCGTCAGCCAACTGTAAAAATACTGTGAAGGGTGTAGTGGATCATGTTCCGCTGCAGTATGATGTCACACATGTGAACATACACCATCAACACCATACTGTCTTCAATTAGCCAATCTCTGATGTGTTCCAAATGTAAAATAACCAAAAAACAAGTAAAAATGCCCCAAACCAGTTAATGCACTGTAATTTTGACGTCCCTAGCGTTGTGCGTCATTTTTTGACAAACAAAACTGTATTTGCGTCTTTTTTTTTTACGCACAGGAGTGAAATTTAGCCCGCATCCAGATATTTGTACAGCCCATGTATCATTATGTGGATGCGGGTTAATATTCAAGTCTGTGCGTCAAAAAAAAATACGCAAATACAGTTTTGGTAAACAAAAAATGACGCATAATGCGAAAAAGGCGGGACTTTTCATACAGGAAGTGATGTAATAGGATATCCTGTTTACAGATCATGTACAGTGGGTGTACTTTCACTTTCACTTTGCAGTCTATGATCCTTCTAGACTGTGTGGCTGTGTACAGAGTGTTGTCCTGAGATTGTGTGCTGTTTTTGTCCTGTGTGCTATCTGTAAAGTCCATTTGTGAAATAAATATTGTTTGTGTATACTGTAGTACTGTGTTTTGTCTACATTTGTCCATTTATCTTGTGTTTTCCTTGTTTGTGGGAGTCTGTTGTGGGTAGTGTTTGTTTGGGGATAGTTGGGCTCTTTTAGTGTTTAGGTTTACATTTTTTCTGTCTTTGTACCCCTACTTTCCCCCTTTTCCCCTTTCTATTTATTTTACCCCTATTCCATAACATCACTTATAAGTATGTCTGGTAGCCACGTCTTGGCAGGATGGGGGAAGAGGAGTTGGGGGGCCGCTCATGATCCAGGCAGGGGGCAGGGTGATACAGGGGTATCCGACAGAGGCGCGCAGAATCCGGTGGGGAAAGGTGCTGCATCACCTGCAGCACCTGTGTATGCCAGCCAGAGGAGTGACCACCAGCTGAAGCACCGGTGGGCTGACCTCATCACCAGGGAGCAGGATCTCTTGGACCACCTGGGAATCATGATTGGTGGAACTGTTGGTGAGTACAAATTATGTTAATGTGCACGATTAAATGCTCTGTTGTGACATCAGGGGATTAGTGCAATGTCTGCCAGCTAACTTGCTGACTGTTTGTAATGCTGGGGTAATATAAGGGGATCATTGATGCACTATGGCAAGGATCACAATTGCTAGCTGTCAGGTAGCACGTGCTCAGCAAACTTACAGGATACTTTTCCATGAAGGAAATTGGTGCGGCCTTTTTGTCAGAACAGCTAACAAAATATGAGCCAATTATGTCTATATAGGGTACTATTGATAGAGAAGTACAGATGTACCAACATTTAGGCCAACTATGTTGACGCAATTGCTAGACTGACTTTAGAATCACTACATGATGCTGAAAATTAGTGCTGCCTTCACATAAATTGATAATCGCAAAGTGGCTCAGACATATGTCTCATGTGAGTCTGATGAGTGTGGAAGGAAAGGGTTCACAGAAGTACTATGAATGTGTGGGATTATTGTGTTCCTTGATCTTTTTGGATACATGTCAGTTCTTGATTTGAAAACATTGTGAAAAGGTGTAAGGTGCCCTCAGCTAACATCTTAAGATGTTTGTTGGAATTAGTTGAGCCACAATCCAAATATGATGGCAGTCCGAGTGTATGCACATGGCTTGGCATCTCCATGGTTGGTGCAAATCACCATAGCTGGGCCACATCAATTGACTATACTGTAACAACAGGATGGCTTACAAAAGTCCCTGCCCCTCCCTCTGTACATTGGGCCTATGTGCAATAAATGTGTCATGGCCACAAGGCATGTTTGACTGGTAATGCAGTCCTCAAGTAACCAGGCTTTGGATGACTCCCTTGGATGCACATGATGAGACGATTACACTCCATATTCTTTTAGTGCTCACCAATTATGGGGCATGTTTGCAACCACATGATAGTTAGGGCCAATGTATGTGTGCAGATATGTGTGTAACTGTCAAAGGAGACCCATGCTATGTACAAGTTGGCCGAGATATATCAGATCCAGTACCATCATGTCTGAATGGCTGCCATTTCATTATTAAGCCTACACATTGTAAATGTTTATGAAATTGTTGCACTGTGCACAGATTTTGAGCACATTTCTTCCTTTCATACCTTACAGGTGGACCGACACCCTACACTGTGGGAGAGGTGGCGACATTTGAGGACCCCGACCTCTCCAGTAAGTGTTGATATGTCTGTTATGTGTTGTGTTTGCTGGTAATGGACTCGTGTGAGTTGGACGCATAGCAAGGTGTTATTGCGTTGGGCAAGCTTTTCTCTTGTTCCATGAGTGGGAATGCAGCTCTCACATGTTTTGAGTTTGCCAATGCGTATCGAATGGTATCATGTAGGGATTGTAGGACATCCCTGTAGGCCCCACTGTGAGTACAGGGGATAGTCATGTGTATGACACTTGTATCACCAAGAGTCGCAATGGAAGTCAGCCCCAATTTAGTCAGCCTGTCAGACCCACATTCTCTAAGATTGTTACAGCAAATAGCTTTCCAATAGACATCTGCTTCCCTATTTACCTGTATTTTGAAACAGTAGGTAGAACCTCCTAGCAGCATGTACTTCCACATGTAGTGCAACAAGTCTGTGGAACCTGAGTGCAATGGCCTAGGTGTGCATGCAATTCATGATCATGGGTGTTCTAGCAACTCTGTGTCTGATGTAAGTCAGGCCTCACTGGAAGTATATGTTGTGTACTAAGTTCTGCATTTCCTGACATGTCGACCCTATAAGTGCTCTAGAGTTTGCTGACTCCTAATTGTAGATAGACCTTACCTGTGGTGTGTCTGTAGAGACAAACATGTGTGGAGTTTCCTATACACTCCTCGGTGCACATGTTGTTGGCAAATTATAGTTGTGTATCCACCGCTCCCCCTCAAACACGGCCATGTGTTTGTGAATGGGGTGCCTAGTACTGATGCTACCAGTATGTTGAATAAGTGACAGTTTGGTTGCATACTAGTATACACACTCAGGTTTGGCACTTGGTACTATACTGGCAAGTCCAGTTACAACTTGCAGACCATGTGGCTTTAGTTTTGCTTTCCGTACACTGACATTTGTAGCCCAGCTCTTGGTGGAGGATATGCAGCATGATTCTTAGATGATAACTGTCAGAACTCAGATTGCAAGTCAAAGCCAGTTATTACCCATCTTGTAGGTTATGGATGTGCTTTGTGTGATGTGACCTTTGTAGTCTGGTCTGCCATATACTTCCTCAGGGACATTCAATGCTCTGTATTGTGATATAAGCTTTTACAAGTACAGTAGATGTAATGTCTGATTAACTTGCTGTGCCATTTCACACAATGCAGTTACTAATGTAGAATATCTGCATTTGTCTTCACAGCTGCTAACATGACTCCAGACCAGGTCCGTGAATTTCAGCGCCGGGCCATGCGGTATCAGCACATCCTGCTGGAGGAGTCGGGGTTCCAGAGGATGGCCCGGCGATATCGCCATGAACGGGCCTCAGGGGCATGGCGAGCCTTCCCACAGGGTGGGCCTACTTTGCCCACCACAGCCACCACCAGCACAACCACCAATCAGAGCCAGGTGGCCCCACCCACAGCTGCCACTGTTGGTCCAACATCTGCTGGACTTCCTGGCCGCAGCACTGCCACCGGTGCAGGACAGCCCACACAGACCTCCTCCACCGGTACCCAGACTGCCACTGCTCCATCTGTTGACCCTGCAGCCTTCAACAGAATGGAACATAAGATGGACAAAGTGCTGCGCAAGTTGAGCCACCTGAGCCGGGACGTGCGGCACATTAAGCGGCGGGTCAAGGACATTAAGAGGTCCCTCCGGAGAGCCAACCTCTAGACACTTTTTTTGATGGACATGATTCCCTCCCCTCCCTCCTCTTTCCTTGTTCTTATAGTTAGTGGGCTTAGGGGGCTTAGTGTTAGGTTAGTATAGGCTTTTAGTTTAATTAGTGTTAGTGGGTGGGGGGCCCTCATGGGGGGGCCCTCATTCTTTATATTTGTACTTATTAAGTGTGTGGGTGGGGGGCTATGTTGGGGTTCTTGTGTGTTAAAAAAATACAAAAAAATAATTAAAAAAATTAATAAGAAAAATAAAAAAAGATATACAGTATATATTTGTTTAGGATGGTGTAGTATGTGTTTCGGTTAGTATGTGTTGTCCTCCATGTGTCCCGTCTCATAAGGGGGGTGGAGGGTAGATGTTTAGAATGTTTCGTTACATGTGATAAGTAAGTGTAGCTTAGGTTAGTTAGGGACAGTTGTGGGTAATGAGTAGCCAGGGTAGATTAGGGTAGGTAAGATTTTTCCCTCAGTTTCCTCATCTGTGGTTAGCATTTAATAAATATTTGGTTACCCCTTAATAGTATGTGTTGAATGGTACTTGATCGTGTGTTTGGATTCAGTGTACATCAATTTGGTACTATAACATCTGTGTCCTATGCTACAAACAAATCCCTACTGAGCTGTACGATTGGCAGCTAGCCCAGAGCTACATTGCAAAGTGTCGACCCTTTGTTGCAACCACCAATCACAGTTAATATGGATCCCAATGTGTTTCTGTTTATAAGTGTGTTTTCAAAGTCACTAACAGTGCTTCCAGACTTGATATTGGGGAAACAGTTTTAGGTCTGACTGCAGTGTGATGATCATGCACACCCTTATAAGATGAGTTCTCATTGGCAATCTTGTATTCTTGTCTTCATGACCCTCATACGTCATTTGTGACACAGTTCGGCATGATTACCTATTTGTATATTAACTCAGACACCTTCATTTGTGCAGTTTTTTTTAGTGTTTACTTAGATTAGTGTGGCATGTTTATTGTCTTATTTTTGCATGTTTACAACATTTTGCGACCACTATTTGATGGCTTAGTTATCCCATGAGGAAGCATTCTCCTGTCCAACACAGCATGGTGGTATTAGGTTTCTCACTTCATCCGATTTGTCCCTCAGGAAGGGCAGAGTATCATGCAATCATGGGCACTGTGCAGAATTCTCTGACTACATATTATCAGGACAGTTGGATTGACAAGCTATGTAATTTGACAGTAGGCACATTTCAGTAATCTACTTCACAGTTGATATGTCACATTACCCAGAGACAGATTTGTTGTGTAAGTGCTATTTATTGAAAAGTGCTGTAGTGCTATCTGTACATTGTCCATGATTGTGAGTCCATTATAGTGACATTTTAAATTGGGATCCAACACAAGGGGTTACGGAAATGCTTTTGACATGCTGGGGTTGATGTTTCAGACAGTGCAGAGGGACAGGATTTGGCAATGAGTAGGAAAGAGACAATCACTGGGCTGGGTGACAAGGTATACAGTGGTTTGCAGAACAGTGCTCGAGTAAAGTTGTTGCAAGACTGTCAAGTTACAAAGCGCAGGACCTTGGTAAATGTGGGCCATGTGGCAGGGACTAGTGCTTCCAGGTTATTTTCCTTGCGAATGTGATCTGTTCCATGTCTTCTTCTTCTGATGTGTGTGTTGCCTGCTTTGTCCTTGTTGTTGTTGGTTGTGAAGGGGCAACACACACCTCAGTGTTAGAAGACGTGGAGTCAGACATCCCGGTCACTGCTCCCTGTGAAGGTCTTAAGGGCAGTACTGCAGCAAGGAGGGTCTGCTGGTTCTTGAGAATAGCAGCCACATCACAATGGTAGGCTGCCAGGTCGGCCCTGAGGGAGTCATGATTTAATTTGTGCATGCAGTGGAAGGTTTGGGGTGCGAGGTGTTGTGGCAACTTCCCTACTGCAGTGGTGAATTCCTTGACAGTTTCTTGTAGTCCTTGAAGTATGGATGTCAGGGCTTGTATAGCTGCTGCCTGATCTGCAGATGACATCATGCACGAATGCACCCCCTCAAGGCTGGCTGCCATAGTTTGCATCCCCACCCGCACCTCCTTGGCCAGCTCCCGCTGTACTCCAACTACAGTTCTCTCAAAGCTGGTGCCAGTGTCGTCTGAGTCCTCAGCTGTATTGGAGCTGGCAGGTCTTACAATTGGGGTGGTGGGTGGATCCTCTGCGATGGCTGCTTGTTCTGTGCTCCTCCTTGTGACTGAAGGGGTCTGGAGGGTTTCAAGGACCTTTTGGATAGTCTCCTGGGGAATGTTTATCGGCTCGTCATCCATGTCATCAGGGAAATCTGGGACAGGCATATCCACAGGAGATCCATCTTCCTCTGCAATGAAACAGGGTACAATTGTGTGTCTGTGTTGTGGCAATTTTGATGTGACGTGCCTGCCTTTTGAAGAATTTACTTTGTGATCTTGTTTTGTGTTAATTTCTCCATTCCTTCAGATGGGCATTCTTCCAGGCCTATGGCCCACCTGCGTGTCACGTGTATGTTATTGAGTTATCAGACTTGTCAGCCTCATCGTCTCTAGGTGTTGATTTATGCCAAATAGAGAATTGCCACCTTCTTTTCCTACTCGACCCTCCGTGTACATCCATTCTCATGGTGAGACCTTTCACTGGCTGTGGGTGTACTGATGGCCCTGGCAGCACACTTAACAATCTGGACCTGCCCCAATCTCTGATCATTCACATCCACTTAAATGTCATTGACATGCGGCATATCCTATGCATGGCAATGTTATGATCCGATATGGATGTTGACATTGTTAATGTGTCCTGCTGATGTTGGGGAATGTGTGTAACATTGGATTGCCCTGATAGTCGTATCAGTGTCCTATTTCATCCTCCGGCTGTGCAGGTATATTTCAGTGACCAGTTACATGTGTCCCCTCCTCAATGCTGTTGTCTGAGCAGTATGACATTTGGGATGTTGCCTTGTTACCCAGGCACAGGATGGACCCTGACATATGCAGCATGGGTGTGTCCTTAGTGCTGTGTACCATCAATTTGACAGGGTATTCTCACTTCATCAGATTATTTCCTCAGGATGGGCAGAGTATGATGCAATCATGGGCACTGTGCAGATTTCTCTAACTACATAATATCTGGACAGTTGTATTGACAAGCTACGTTATTTGACAGTAGGGACATTTCAATTATCTACTGCGCAGTTGATATGTCACATTACCCAGAGACAGATTTGTTGTGTAAGTGCTATTTATTGAAAAGTGCTGTAGTGCTATATGTACATGGTCCATGATTGTGAGTCCATTATAGTGATATCTTCCATTGTGATCCAACACAAGGGTTTACCAAAATGCTTTTGTCATGCTGGGGTTGCTGTTTCAGACAGTGCAGAGGGACAGGATTTGGCAATGAGTAGGAGAGAGACAATCACTGGGCTGGGTGACAAGATATACAGTGGTTTGCAGAACAGTTATTGAGTACAGTTGTTGCAAGACTGGCAAGTTACAAAGCGTAGGACCTTGTTAATAGTTGGCCATGTGGCAGGGACTAGTGCTTCCGGGTCATTTTCCTTGTGAATGTGATCTGTTCCATGTCTTCTTCTTCTGATGTGTGTGTTGCCTGCTTTGTCCTTGTTGTGGTTGGTTGTGAAGGGGCAACACACACCTCAGTGTTAGAAGACGTGAAGTCAGACATCCTGGTCGCTGCTCCCTGTGAAGGTCTTAAGGGCAGTACTGCTGCAAGGAGGGCCTGCTGGTTCTTGAGAATAGCAGCCACATCACGATGGTAGGCAGCTAGGTCGGCCCTGAGGGGTTCAATGTTGCATTCGTGCACACGTTGACAGGATTGCTGTTGTAGGTGTTGGGTCAACTGTATTACAGCTGTGCTGATTTCCTTCTGGGTTTTCTGCAGTTCCTGCAAGATAGATGTTAGGGCTTGCATAGCTGCTGCCTGATCTGCAGATGACATCATGCACGAACGCACCCCCTCAAGGCTGGCTGCCATATTTTGCATCCCCACCCGCACCTCCTTGGCCAGCTCCCGCTGTACTCCAACTACAGTTCTCTCAAAGCTGGTGCCAGTGTCGTCTGAGTCCTCAGCTGTATTGGAGCTGGCAGGTCTTACAATTGGGGTGGTGGGTGGTTCCTCTGCGATGGCTGCTTGTTCTGTGCTCCTCCTTGTGACTGATGGTGGGGTCTGGAGGGTTTCAAGGACCTTTTGGATAGTCTCCTGGGGAATGTTTATTGGCTCGTCATCCGTGTCATCAGGGAAATCTGGGACAGGCATATCGGCAGGAGATCCATCTTCCTCTGCAATGAAACAGCGTACAATTAGTGTGTCTGTGTTATGACAATTTTGACGTGACGTGCCTGCCTTTTGATGAATTCACTTTGTGATCTTGTTTTGTATTAATATCTGCAGTCCTGCAGATGGGCATTATTTCAGGCCTATGGCCCACCTGTGTGTCACATGTATGTTATTGAGTTATCAGACTTGTCAGCCTCATTGCCTCTAGGTGTTGGTTTATGCCAAATAGAGGATTGCCACCTTCTTGTCTTACTCGACCCTCCGTGTATATCCATTCTCATGGTGGGACCTTTCACTGGCTGTGGGTGTTCTGATGGCCCTGGCAGCACACTTAACTATCAGGACCTGCCCCAATCCCTGATTGTTCACATCGACTTAAATGTAATTGACATGTTGCATACCCTATGCATGGCAATGTTATGATCTGATATGGATGTTGACATTGTTATTGGGTCCTGCTGATGTTGGGTAATGTGTGTTGCATTGGATTGCCCTGATAGTCGTATCAGTGTCCTATTTCGTCCTCTGACTGTGCAGGTGTATTTCAGTGACCAGTTACATGTGTCCCCTCCTCAATGCTGTTGTCTGAGCAGTATGACATTTGTGATGTTGCCTTGTTACCCAGGCACAGGATGGACCCTGACATATGCAGTATGGGTGCGTCCTTAGGGCTGTGTCGCTCCTATTGTTGTTTACTTTGGCTGATGTTTGTGACAACTATGGGCATTGACATTTGAGTGTACTGGGGCCTTTGTCTTGTTTCAGGAGATTGTTGCAGATGTCATCCTCACCCCCTAATTTAGGTATGTATGTTCCATGGGGAGGTTACTGCCATTGGCTACTTGAGCTGCACATAGATCAGAGGTGGTAGTGGCAACTGTTGTCGCAGTTACATTGCAGTTGTCGGTTTGGCTAGAGGATTGCTAATAGGGCCCTAGTTAATGTAGGAAGTATGTTGGCTGACGAGTGCCAGGATGTCAGTTTGACGTAGTGGCCTTCCCTCCTGTCGTGTCTTTCCCTTTGCTCCATCGTTGGCATGACAGCATGCCCCCATGGGACTGTTGTTGGTGTTGTGTAATGGTGTGCCCCAGGTCTTCTCAGAACGGCCCATGCCCCCTTGCCGTGCCCCTTTACCCATGCCACTCCATGTATATGATGACTTACATGCAATGTGTAGTAGATATTTCCCCCCCGGTTGCAGTTGACATTAGTGCATTTCAATTCCCCATGCGACTTACCCTGCATGTGCGTTGTCTCCTGGTAGTCTGCGCTGTCCTGTCCTTGAATCCCTGTGACGATCTCCTCAGGGATGACGGCTGCGACCATCTCCTCCATGTGGTCCAGGGCCTCCTGGTGTGCTGGACTCCCCCCTCCAGTCTGCAGTGCTGCCTTCCTGGCCATCTTTTCCTTGGTCCTGTGTTTGCAGTCATGCCAGCGTTTCTTGCACTCGATGACTGTTCTGCGTACTTCAGCCACACTGTTAATCTTGTCGACAATTTGTTGCCATATAGCCTCTCTCCTACTGATTGGCAACTTTGATGTGACAAACAGTTGGTGCTGGTGTTCCGTCACCTCTTTAACCAGGATTTCCTGCTCCTCTGCACTGAAGCAACACTTTCTTTTCTTCTTAAAAGTGACCTGGTTCTTGTGTGGATCCTCCTGGCTGGTTCCTGGTCTGCTGTCATCTTCCTGGGGTCTGTAGTGGCATCTGGGATCCATTTTGGCTCTCCTCTGGTGAAATGGCTGTGTTCGCTGTGTTTTTTGACGCTATAGCATAAAAAAAAACGGCGCATATCCGGTTTACGGTGTCGTAAATCGACCCACAGTCATTTCCGCCGCGTAAACGTCGTTTTCCTTTACGACTTGACGCCGCGGTGTGCGTCAATAATAATGACTCCCACCTGTTGTTTGCGCCGCTGTGCGTCAAAGTATAAATATGACGCCCGCACGGCGCACCAAAATGGCGTTAGCCGGCGGTAATATTTTTGACGCAAAACTGCGCCGGCGCAGTTTTGCGTCAAAAAGTATAAATATGCGCCTTAGTTTCTTTTGCAAGGGTCTTGAGAAAACGCAAAGTTGCTCTATGCCTACCATTCTTCAGCAGAGAGTGCAGTAGATTGCAGGACTGAGGTACTACAACTGAAATTGGAAAGATGTGTGCATCTGCTGAGCTGTTCTGGATTGATGCACTATGACTTGCTTCATTGGTTAGGAGAATCATCCCCTGACAGATTGACACAACTGAGCACAAAATGAATCACTTTTTGACTGGCCTATGCACTGTTCTGATGTCAGTATGTGAGTTGTTTAGAGAGTCACATTGAGTTACCTTCAGCGTCAGGTGCTGAAGGCCATTCCTGACTCAACAAGGCCATCTGGACATGATCTCTAACCGGGATACTGGGCCTGGGTCACCTGTGAAGTGTGAGGGGCTCACCCCTTGGACGCACGGCTCTCACACCAAGAAGGTGTCCCCAGCTGGAGCAACAACGAGGACTAAGGGGAACATCAACTTTACCAACTTCATTGCTTGCAATTCTGGATGAAAGACCTCACTAGAATCTCAGTTCTAGAGTACCTGGCCTCCATTCTAGAGTACCTTCTTGCCTCAAGTACTGGTGACCCCTAAGGCAAAATATAAGGTACAGGAAATTGATCATTTTGAAGGTCTC
Organism: Pleurodeles waltl; assembly: GCF_031143425.1. Lineage (NCBI taxonomy): Eukaryota > Metazoa > Chordata > Amphibia > Caudata > Salamandridae > Pleurodeles > Pleurodeles waltl. The sequence continues at coordinate 938,314,433 of NC_090445.1, forward strand.
TTTTGAAATTTATTGAGGTAACGATGTCTAACAGATTTTCAAAGCCCACCACGAATGGCTATGGGCCAGCAGTTTTCTTTGTGCTACTGATCACGGTAGATGTTGATTTCAAACGGATCCCTCTTCAAAATAGGAATATTGAATGACACTGAGACTTTTGAACTTTGAGACTTTGAACTTCTTTCCCAGATTTACAATACAAGTAAGCATCATGGGGATGAACAAACATGCTTTGAGGGAAAAAGAACAATGTTGAATAGAAAGTGAAGTATGATACAAAGTTACATGTATTATGTCATTTGATGTTTGCGCACATCTGCCTTCAACAGGGCCTAGTGGATAATAAATTACAGAGTGGTATCGCACATCACCTTTATCAACTATAACTGCGAAAGACATAGAACCTGAATGTTCCATTGCCTGTCTATTAAGAGTTGTCATTAATAACAATGCATTATGGAAAGTACAAGTGTAGGGTATAATAATAGGAGGAGTGGATTGTTCTTAGGTTAAGAATAGATTAGTAAGTTGTGGCCCCACTATGCATCCCAGATTCCAGGTGGAGGAGACAAATGTTTGTTCCTAATTACACACACAGTAGGTAGCTAATACCTATCTAGGGTTTGCTAATGTCCCATGTGCAACATAGCCTATACAAACTACCACAGATAGTGATACTTCAGGTATCCACTGAAGGATGAGCAAGAGGTACTAAGGATGATACAAGACAGCAATAGTACTTATTCCCCAAAGTAGTAACAGCACACATGCCAGACATAATATCTAGAGCAAATCGTTGATGGACGAGGGACAGTGCCATGAGGATTAGGGACACCTTGTCATCATTGATTATCAGAGGAGGTGATGTGGAAACTGGCTAAAAGATCCATTTTGTATTTTCCCAGGCCTCCTCATCCTGGAATTCTCAATGATGAACAGGCCTGCAAAACGTATGCAAAAGGTTGGATGATCCTTATTGAACTAATGTACCCTGACAGATAGCTTGTATTGTAAGGCTTATTTAAAAGAGACACCTCACACAACATGCATTGCTTCATTCACCCATCAACACAGACACCTGGATATCCACATAGATCTGGACAGGGGTTGTGAAGGAATAGGTTTCTTTGACGCCTTGGAAAGTCCCAACCATTTGAGTAATGTGAAGGTCATGCTTGTGGTCATCTTGTATCACGCTGCTATCATAAGATGTTATTTTACTGTGATTGGTTAGATGTCTAATATATGTGTAACACAATGCATCTTCTGATCAACATCATGCCATGTATTTGATGAAGAAATGACCTTTCTGTTGTTCTGATTGGATGATGTATGTTCACGCCATTGTGGTTTTCGTGTAGAAAAGATCTATTGGAGTTTCTCCGAATTGGTCATGTGTTCAAGGACACAAGGCTCCGTGATCACGAATATACTACATTTTAAACTCAGCTCTGTTTGTGTCTCTTTATTTTTAAAAAGCTTCCAGAATGGGATGGTTGCCTTGGGCCTGCAGACAAGATGGTTGCCTTGGAACTGCATTCATAATTTAATGTGCCTAGCTTGAAGTCCCACAGACGTTACCTGCGGTTCAAGATGAGCCAGGAGCATTTTCAGTCTTGTATGCTCCTCTTCGGCCTCACCAACACTCTTTGGGTGTTCGTGATAGTGATGGCGGTAGTTGCCACCCATTTTCAGAGCTTGTGAATACCAGTTGTCCCCTACCTCAATGACTGGTTATTAAAGACTGGCTTGCCGCGGTCTGTCGTAGACCACTTCCAGATGATAGCGAACCTCCTGACATCTTTGCGGTTCTTATTCAATGAGCCAAAGTCACACCTGACTCCTTCACTAAAGTCTCCTTTTATAGGAGCTTTTCTGGACAAGTGCAGTTCCAGGGCCTTTCCTCCTTTTCAATGAGTCCATGACATTTTGGATGTGATCCTGATGTTTCAGCCTTGGTCCTGGATATGAGTGAGAGCAGCTCTGAGGCTTATTGACCTGCATCCTGCTTGTCCGTTTCACCAGGTGTAATATTAGAGCTCGGCACTAAACCTGAATTCTCAGTGGGCCTGGCACCAAGGAAACCTGTTGAATGTCATCCAGGATTCAGAAGAGGCACCATAAGATGTGCAGGGGTGGCTACTCGACCACAACCTGATCAACGGCAGATCTCTCTCCCTCCAGCCCCATCAAGAGCTGATGTTGATGGTAGATGCACATCTGCTGGGCTGGCGAGGTCATCTGGCAGAGGTGGAGATCATAGTACTCTGGTCTCCGGCAGAAACCAAGCTGCACATAAATCTGTTTGAGCAGCAGGCCATCTGCTTGATGTTGAAAGCCTTTCTACCATCCATCAAGGGAAGGCCATTGCAGGTTCTTACAGACAACCACTGTGATGTGGTAGTGCAACAAGCAGGGCAGAATTGGGTCTGGGTCCTTTGCCAAAAGGCAATGTGCCTTTAGAGTTACTAGAGCATCAGGGCATCTTCTTGATCGTGAGCCACGTAGTGGAATCTTTAAATGCTGGGAGGATGAGCTCAGCCGATGCCCAGAGGACTCAGATTGGCAGTTGCATCCTGAGGTGGCACAGGACGTGTTCCGATAGTGGGGAGAGCCCTAGTTGGATCTTTTTGTCACTGTTGAGAGCATGCAGCATCTAAACTTTCCATGAATACTTTTTGTAAGAGATGTATTCAGGCTAAAGTAGTGCACAGGACCCTTGTACACCTTTTTATCTCTGCCTCTCCTGCCCCAAGTTCGGCAGAAAATCAGGAACAACCAGGCCCAAGTCATTCAGGGGCTGTGGGTGTGCCAGTAGAGTGTGGTGCCTAGAATTTCTGGGTGTGAACATCTGTCACCTGATCAGGTACCACTTTGGAAGGATCTTCTGTCGCAGTAGCAGGACAGGGTTCTGCACATTCTACACCTCCATGCATAGTGATTGAGTAGCAGCAACTAACTGTCTTCTTCCTGGGGTTGTGAATGTCATCCTTGTGAGGTTGCATCCCTCTGTGACGATGCTGGACAAGCTTGTGGCCTGGTGTGGAGTCTGCAACATAGACCCCTTACAAGCAAAATTGTTGGATGTTTTGTTTTCTTGCAGCATTCACCATTAAAGGTTACTTCTCAACCCTTTTAGTGTGTTTTGCATTTACCAGATCATTCGTCTTTGTTTAATAAAAGTTTGCCACTCATTTCTATAAACCGGTTGAAATGCCACAGTGAACTCTTTATTCGGTTCTAAAATGTCTCATGTATTCTCCCTTTGAGTCGATGCACAGCTGCTCATTATGACGTTTAACTGTTAAAACCAACTTCCTCATTGTGATCAGTTCAGCTCATCATGTGAGGTAGCTCCAGGCACTCTTTGTGTAACCGCCCTACGTCACTTTTCTCCCAAACAAACTTGTTTTAAGGACCAAGTCAGTCTTTTTGCCTAAAGTTGTGATGCCTTTTCTCGTTGGGTAATCCACATCCTACCAATGTTCTTAGTCCTGCCTCACCCCTCGAAAGATGAGGATCGAATCCCCTTAACTGGACCCCAGAAGAGCCTATAGCGTTTACAACAACCACATGAAAGGCCACTGCGTCAAAGAGCAACTTTTTATGGGGTTCTCTGGGGGCATAGACAGGTAAGGCAGGGCGGAAAAGGACTCTGTCAAGGTGGACACATCTTTGCATTTTTTGCTATACATTGGTCAAGAAGCAGCCTCTGGAAGAATTGAAGTTTCATACTACCAGGGCTCAGTCTACTACCACTGTGTTGCCAAACATAGAGCCTGTGCTTGATATTTATCTGGTCAGAATGTGGGCATCAGTGTTAACGAAGCACTATTGGCTTGATACCCAGGTCCGAGTGGAAGGATGTTTTGCATGCTCAGTCCAGCTGGCATTTTGGTGTGGGTCCACTCTCAAGACCTTCCACCTTGGAAGGTACTGCTTTGGTATTTATTCTAAAGGTTAAGAATCTGTGGCTACAGGTATCTATCAGAAGAACAAGTTGTTTAACTTTGGTAACACTCTTTCTGGTGGGTACTCTGTCTAATCGCCTATCCTTTATGCCTTCCGCCCAGCTCCATGTTCTGTGGAGTGGTCTCTTTTTCTGTCTAAAAATGTTCCATATTAGAGATCTGCAAACTGGTACGTCAATTGTGCTGTGCTCTGCGTCAGAATGTGCAGAAAGATGCATGCAACAAATTTACTACCAGGTGTGGTGTGTATATGTGACTCCGTTCCGTCATTCTTAGGGCAGAATGAGGCCGCATTACATCACTTAGCAGCTCACAAAAGCACTACTGTAGTCTTCCAGATCCAATTTGGCACTTGGGGAATGTTCTAAAGGTGCAGAATCTGTCATTAGATAGAGTAGCCGCCATAAAGAACATTAATGAAGACAAGTTACTTGTTTATTATTAACCAAAAAAGTACTCACGTAGGCCTCGTTGAATGGGTCTTTCCTAATGTGATGCAGGCCCGGCTCCTCTGCTAGGGCAGAGGAGCATCGCCCCCCGCCAACAGCAGTGGCAGCTGCAAAACTTTTACTAAAAAATGCTTATAAACTATGTTTATTATCGTTTTTTAGTAAAAGGGGTGGGGCCACGGGCTGTGATGAGCACTGACGGGGAGTGCACAGCACTCCTCATTGCGCATGTATGTTTGGCCAGCCGTCTAAGGCCAGCAAAACACTCATGTGCAGTAGGCTCTCTCCAGCCCGGCACTGTGTTGCCGGACTGGAGAGAGCAGGCACACGCTCCCAATCTGCCTGGGAGCAGCCTGACTGGGCCCTCCCAGCCAATCCTAACACTGCTGTAAACAGTATCAGGATTGGCCGCAGGCTGGAAGCCTGTGCCTGCAGCGGAGGAGCAGCACAGTGGTGACAGCGATGATACATGCACTTTTTCAAAAATTAATTCCACCCCACCCCCGCACGCCATCCCACCCCTATCAAGCACCGCGAGCTGCTCCTGATATGATGTGCATGGCTTGAGCCATGCATCATTCCTTATGTGTTTATTACTATGTACTGATGAGAAGCTGTTTATCACCACTTTTACCAGTGTCAGCTTCAAAATCGTAAGAAATGTGTCTGGATCCACTGAACCGAAAAGAGAAACATATGTATTGTTAACTCTTCAAACAGTAGACCCATTCCCTAATTTGGATGGGGTTTAATACTTCCCAAAGCAATGCCTTTATCCCGTCTGAATTATCGCCACATCCTACCTTTAGTGCTTCCGGTTCATGCTCTGAAGAAGTCACAGAACATCCATATTTAACACCAGATTAAATAAAGCCTTGTTTCAGTGTCCTCCAAACAACTCCACTGGCTACCCAAAGAATCACATTTAAAGCAACGTGCTTTATGCACAGAGTTGTATTTATGGCATCGAATGCCGCAGCCTACACGATAGTTTTTCGGCCCATCTGTTTTTGTGCAATTTGCTTCCTAATTTTACTCTACTACTGCACATTCGACACATGCGTAAGGGTTGGATAGGAGGTCGGACCTGTACTTTTCTTAGCCTCAAAGACAGGAATGCCCTCCTGTGCCCTCGATTATTTGTGTCTGCAGTTCAGAAAATGTCTTAAAATCTTAAAATATTCAAGTGTTGTAGATTATTGTGCGTCATCTCAACCTCTTTCTCCGCCCCTCCGAGCTGGATAAATAAATACGTAAATATTAGCTCTGTATAGTCTGAGGACTTCATATTTGATTTTCCCGTAGGATACGCAGCATTGTATTTTTTTGTAGGAAGGTGGGGACCGAAGAGATTTGTTTAATGTGTGTAGTGTAAATATGCAAACACAACCTAACTGTGCGTGCCTACTACAGTTATAATCTCGTGCTTTCCACCACAACCTGGAGTCAATAATATGGATTTAAGAATGCTGTCAACTTTACATTTCTGTGCAGACCAGCCTTTCTTGGAAGTGCTCATGGTGCTCTAAAAACAGGCACTTCAAAGCTGCTACTTCTTGGGGCCACGTGAGTGAGAAAACTCAGTTTTGCCATATTAACGAGCACCTTCTGTAAGGAAAGGCCCGATCTATGATTGTTCTAATTGACTTCGTAATTATAGTTTCATTGGTTTCTGTGCCTACATTTTCAGTGTCTTTAACTCTGATATTCAAGAAGTCGCACGCAGATGGTCATGGTTTTGTAAATCGTGATTGCCACATCCACTTTTACTATATGGGGAAAGGAAGAAACTGATCATATCGTGCAATATTTTACACAAACTGAACCTGAAACAAACAGACGTTTATTCGGACGGGACTGTATTTTCTGATATGAATTGTCCATGTGAGAGTCGCACTGATGATAAAATAATGGGTCTTTCCTAAGAATTATTCACAGCACCCGCAACTTGTGCCATTCTGTGATTATACGTCATCCTAACAAACACAGCTGGTTCTCTCCATCTCTGCTGATTAAATATAGAACTGGTACGATGAACGGTTTGCAGTCCTTGTCCTTGGGTTATTTATTTATCTTTTTGTTTTGCTAACTCTTGACCCTTCCAATCACTGGGTGGGAAAGCAAGATGTCGCTGATGTTTTAAAATTTAAAATTTAGATGTTGTTTGTCTGGCAGATGAAGGGTAAGTTGAACGTCCTGAGCTTGTGTATCTGAAAGTTGATATAAAAGGGGCCTGTCACAATGACCCCACAGTTTCCCATGGTTGGCTTATACACAGAACTCGCCGCCTGCATGCATACTGTAAACTCAGCCTCCATCCATCCTAACAGAATGATTGTAGCATCAAGCGCCTCACTTACACTGCAGAAGGCATCTCAACCAACCAATGCTTGCTTCTTCTTATAAATGTCCACTGAACATCCGTTTCACTCTTTTACTTGATAACATCCAGTCGTGTTTGGGGCTTCTCTGTTAATCATCGACACCAGCTCCTTTGGAAAGTCACCGCCTGCACCTGATAGCCTGAAAGTTCTCCCCCCTCGTCCACAGATACCGCCAGGCGCTGCTCAGTCCAGAAATACTGGTTCGAGTGATAAACCTTCAACTGCAGTCCCACATTGTGTGAATTATATCACAAATGCACCTGATGCTGAAATATTACCACTTACGAACCCCACATATGTGTGTTTAGTCTCTCTCCAGTTAGGCGAACCATGATGTATGCCTTGGAATGAAAAACCAACATGTTTTTACTGCTGCAATGACAGATCCCCGGAAGACAAATGTTCGATAATAATGCCTGTTGATACTACTGGGGCAGTATTGTGAGATTAAGACCACTGGAGTTAGGGAACCAGAGCTGAAGGTGAGTTGAGGTGCAGGCCTCTTACCCTGCTAGATGGGAATTACCTACTGAATAACGCACACAATACCCAAAACTGACGCTTTTAAAATATGCTTGCGGGGTTCTTGGTGCTACTACTTTTTGCCAATGTCTGTTATTCAAATGGTTTATTTAAAGCTGAGTTGTTTGAGAAAAATAGTTATAATTAACCAGCTTAAATCATGGACCAGTTTAGGGGAAGCAACAGTACCATCTGCTATCCCTGTCTTGCCCTTTGATACCCCTGGCCCTCTCCTAGCTACGCCTGGCCCTCTCCTGTTACCCCCTGGTACTCTCCTAGTTTCCCCTGCTTTCAGAGATCATGAAATTAGCATCAAGTACAGAAATATAACAGAGCTGTAAGAGCTCTGTTTACTCTCTCTCTGGCATGACTGAGTTAATAGCGCTGCAGTGGCAACTAGGCGGAAATGATAAAAATGGGACAAAGGTTTAACCTTATGAAGTCATCAAGAGTAGGTGAGTGTGTGAAGTCCCTTCGGTACTCCTGCTTTTTTGTAAGTGGTCGCCTGTGACTTCAGTGCAGACACCTGTCGTTTCCTCTGCAAACACTGCTAGGAACAGTCTAGTAGTGACGAGTTCCTGAAGGAGACAAATGCGAACTGACGTTTGCAGAAAAATGACACAAATCTAATTTCCTATTCAGACTTACCATATCACCCGTACTGAATCTTCTTTTATTAATTTCGGTGCTCTTGAATTTGATTTTCTGATCTTTTATCGAACCCAGTTTTATGTGAGGTTTGTGGTACAGAACAATAAAAAATCGGAGTACTTTCCTCAGTCGTAAAATGTGTAAACAATGTTTTTAGGATTAAGTTGGGTTTAACAAAGGGCGAGCGCATGCAGGCAAGGTTCCTCCATCATGTGCCATCATTATCTGGATAATTGATATGAATAAGCAAAATGTAAACCTTGATTAAGTGCAGCTGCAGAAACAAGGATGGCAATCTCTTCTGCTAGCCATGTGTTCATGTAATGAGAATAGTTCAGAACCTTTGCCTGATCTTCTGTTTCTTATCCTGCCTTCGCTTCATCTTTTTTTTCAGTCGCATGTTGGCCAGCTATTTTATTGTCATAGGCGGTTGAGTGTGAGCCCCTGACAGAGCTGGTGGTGGAGGGTAAGGGTGTGGCTTGCACCGCCACCATTTCACTGCACGGTGTTTGCCTGTAGTAGCCCTGTCAATCATAGTGTTTGTTGAGTGCTTTGCAGTGCTCTTGGAAGACGGAGAAGAGCCAGAGAATCTCAAAGGGACAGCTGTGTTGGTGGAACAGCATCAGAGAAGACAGGCGAGGACCACCTATGGGAAGTGGGTGTTTGTTATCAGCATTTGCAAATGTGGTGCCTCTTTTCCCATACAATGGGCCCATATCTGGACTGATGGGCACACCGTGGCATAAAACCAGTCATTTTTAGCTTATTGTAGGCACTCCGTGTGAAAACATTTAGAATATGCTTATATTATGTTCAATATTTTTAGGAAGAGCCTTGTTAACAACCAAGTGAATTAACTAATAATCAGAGATGGATGTGGCCTTCGATTTGTTTAAAGCTTCCCATGACAATTGTTTGCAAGACTGCTACGGCCTTAGCCGGCAGAAAGCTATAGTACTCAGTGTTGCACTTTGCAGTTTTCTAAGAGGTATTTTCAAACTTGGCAAAGAAAGTGGGATTTTGTGAGAATAAAGGGGGCCGCATTGTAAACATGAATATCTTCCCTTCAAGGCTGATCTGTGCGTCCTTGAAGGGAAGATCCTGTCACCTGCACATTAGGGGTCATATTTATACTCTGTTTGCGCCGAATGTGCGTCAAAATTTTTGACGCACAATCGGCGCAAACCCTGCCCCATATTTATACTTTGACGTCCGACCCCGCGGGAGTCAAAATTCCACCCTGTGCGTCATTTTTTGGAAGGGGGAACCAGCCTTGTGTTAATTATATGCAAGGTAGGCGTTCCCTTCCAAAAAATGACTTTAAGGCCTGTGCCCCTTATTTATACTCTGGCGTCATTTTGACACACAGGAGGGGGTGGGCCTTAAAAAACAGCGCACAGCCTGATGTGCGCTGTTTTTTAACGCCTGGGTCAGGGCAGGCGTTAAGGGACCTGTGGGCTCGGAAGGAGCCCAGAGGTGCCCTCCCCTGCCCCAGGGACACCCCCTGCCACCCTTGCCCACCCCAGGAGGACACCCAAGGATGGAGGGACCCATCCCAGGGAAGTAAAGGTAAGTTCGGGTAAGTATTTTTTTCGGATTTTTTTTGTGGCATAGGGGGGCCTTATTTGGGCCCCCCTACATGCCACTATGCCCAATGACCATGCCCAGGGGACATATGTCCCCTGGGCATGGTCATTGGGCAAGGGGGCATGACTCCTGTCTTTGCTAAGACAGGAGTCATGTCAATTGAGGTTGGGCGTAAAAAAAAATGGCGCAAATCCGGTTTGAGGCCTGAATTTTGCCTCAGACCTGACGTGCACCATTTTTTGACGCACAACCCCCATTTTCCCATACGCCGGCGCTGCCTGGTGTGTCATTTTTTTTTACGCACACCAGTCTACAGCGCCGGCTAACTTCATTCCATTAATAAGGCGCCCGCATGGCGCGTTGGAATGGCGTTAGCCGGCGGTAAAATGTTTGACGCACAACTGCGTTGGCGCAGTTGTGCGTCAAAAAGTATAAATATGGGCCTAGATTTCGCTGAGTAACTCGTTTTCTGTCACGGGGTCATACTGCCTTGACTTGTAGGAAGATACATTGCATATAGAGTAGGCTATTTTACATACATTTTAGCTCTTGGCTCATAGTGACCATTTTCTAGGGAGAGCCCTGGTCAGTTGAAATAATTATCCTTGATCGTTTTTTGATTCACTGCCTGCTGTTTTTCATTAAATGTTAGTTGGACTTTAGGCTTCCCCACATATTGTGTTGTAGTTTAAACACCTCCCATAATAATGTTGGTCCTGGGCAACCAAGACAGTATGGTGCAGTCCTCTGGCACAATAATGCTGGCTCTTGCATTTTGTCAATAACTATTATCATATTGTAGGCATTGCTGGCATTGTGGTACCTACACTTATTATAACCTTGCATAGTGGTAGTAATTCTTGGCATATTGTGGGCATCCAGGGCATAATGGTTCCCACTGCCTGCATAATATTTGTAACCCAAGAAAATAATTGGTAATTTTTGCATTTTACAGGCATCCATGGCAAGTCCATGCCTATTCCTAGCATAACACTTGCCCTGGTATTATTGTACAAATTTTTATTATTTTGGTGACATCCATGGCTTACTGGTTCATACTCCTGCCACAGTAATGTTGGCTACAGCATAATGGTGATTTGTTTGTCATAGTTCGGCATGAACAGCATCACAAGACCCAATGGTAGCATAATTCTGTAGCTGGTGTAATGGTGTATTTTGGGCATCCATGACATGATGGAGCCTACCTCCTGTACTCTGAAGCTCTCCTCCTGGAACAGCATGCTTTAAAAAAACACTGTAATGATTCATTCCATCTCCAGCAGTGCTCTGAAAATCAGGATTTCCATCTTGTTAGAAATGGGGTCTTACTTAGCAGTGGTTTGCACCCTTTCCAAGTACGAACCCTCACTCTAGCAGGGTAAGGTAGTTACACAGCTATGATAACCCCTGCCCACCCCCTTGGTAGCTTGGCACAAGCAGTCTGGATTATCTCAGAGGCAATGTGCACAATGTGTACACACTCACAGTAACACAGTGAAAACACCACAAAAGTTCTCCATGCTAGTTTAGAGAAATAGCCAATATTTATCTGAGTAAAACAAGCCCAAAACAACAAAAATTCAACATACACAAGTAGAGGTATCACTTTTTGAAGGTTTAAATGAGTCTTAATCCATAGGAATCAATGGTTGTATTGTCTTAGCACAAAATACCTGGGACGTGCCAAAACAAAGATGATGCGGGCCGCAAGAAAGATGAGGCACCGAAAAAGCAATGTGATGTGTCGGTTCCTTACTGTGCAGGTGAGGTGATGCGTCGATTCCTTATTGGCAGGGGAGGTAATGCACTGATTCTTTCCTCACGGGAAAGGCAATGCATTGATTTCTTCAGCCTCAGTTCCTTATTGCAGTGCAGGGTTGATGAGAAAGTAACACCCATGGACAATGCATGGAAAATCCAGACTGCCTGTGTTGATGGAGCCGCGGTGAAACAGATGCTGCGTTGATTCTGCAGCTGCCTCAATTCTCTAACCGCAGGATAGGCGCAGCATCGATTTTTCACCCGCTGTGCATCGGTGCGTGGATTTTCTACTTCATGTCACCAGTTTACACTTCCAAGGGCCTAGGGACTGGCGTTGGCACCACTTGGCAATTTAGGACTCTCAACAAAGGAGCCCAGGCACTGGCAGATGAGATCTTTGATATCCCCGAGATTTCTTAACAGGAGGCAAGCTCAGTTCAAACCTTGGAAAGCAGGGTGTAGAAAGTAAAGTACAGTCCTTTCACTCCCAGGACTGAAGCAGCAAGTAGCAGGCCAGCAAAACAAAGCTACAGACAGAGTGGCAGTCACTCCTACAGCATCTGGCTATTGTTCCTGGCAAAATCTCCTCAGTCCAGAAGTGTTCTAACTATGTGGTGTCAGGGGTCCTGTACCTGTACCCATTTCTGTCTTTGAAGTAGGGGGTTGGAGGCTGCTTTGTGTGAGGACAGGCACACAGGTGCAGGTGTCAGCTCCTCCCACCACTCTGGCTCAGGAAGACCCATCGACCTGGTGATGGGTCATCAGGATATGCAGGCACACCTCAGCTTCTTTTTTGTGACTTCCTAGAGTGAATACACAAAAAGCCCAACTGTCATCCTGACTCAGAAGTGTATTCAGCAGGCAGACAGAGAAACAGAATGGTTAAGCAAAAAATGCCCAGTTTCTAAAAGGGAGGACCTGGCTTGGTAGTTCGGGCTGGACTGTACCCATGAGGAACAGGGTCAAGACCGATTTGCATATGGCCGAGTACAACCTGGGGTGGCGTGGTGAGCAAAAAAACAATGGATTAAACCCAGATCTTTGTGACTGGGGGCGAATGTTTGATTTGCTCTGCATTCCGTCCATCATCTGTTCTTTTTGCATTTGTCGCCCCAAGTGGGAAGGGTATGCCCAGATGTGGGTCCCATGCTCACTGTGGCACTGGATTCAAGCTAGCCTAGCTGATGAAGGGTGATACCCTGAAACCAGTCCTAGGATGCTTGTTTCCGGTCCAGGGAGGACCTGGCTTGGCAGTTCTGGCTGGACTGTTCCCATGAGGAACAGGGTCAAGACTGAATTGCATATGGCTGAGTCCAACCTGGGGTGGCGTGGTGAGCAAAAAAACTATGGATTAAACCAAGATCTTTGTGACTGGGGGTGAATGTTTGATTTGCTCTGCATTCCGTCCATCATCTGTTCTTTTTGCATTTGTCGCCCCAAGCGGGAAGGGTATACCCAGACATGGGTCCCGTGCTCACTGCGCCACTGGATTCAAGATAGCCTAGCTGATGAAGGGTGATACCCTGAAACCGGTCCTAGGATGCTTGTTTCTGGTCCAGGGAGGACCTGGCTTGGCAGTTCTAGCTGGACTGTTCCCATGAGGAACAGGGTCAAGACTGATTTGCATATGGCTGAGTCCAACCTGGGGTGGCGTGGTGAGCAAAAAAATGATGGATTAAACCCAGATCTTTGTGACTGGGGGCGAATATTTGATTTGCTCTGCATTCCGTCCAGCATCTGTTCTTTTTGCATTTGTCGCCCCAAGTGGGAAGGGTATGCCCAGACGTGGGTCCAGTGCTCACTGCGCCACTGGATTCAAGCTAGCCTAGCTGATGAAGGGTGATACCCTGAAACCGGTCCTAGGATGCTTGTTTCCGGTCCAGGGAGGACCTGGCTTGGCAGTTTGGGAGGGCTGTTCCCATGAGGAACAGGGTCAAGACTGATTTGCATATGGCTGAGCCCAACCTGCGGTGGAGTGGTGAGCAAAAAAACGATTGATTAAACCCAGATCTTTGTGACTGGGTGCGAATGTTTGATTTTCTCTGCATTCCGTCCATCATCTGTTCTTTTTGCAGTTTCCAAAAGCGGCATTTTCAAATCTACAATTCAAAAAACAAGTTCACCAAAAGATGTATTTCTAAATTGTGAGTGCAGACACCCCCAATCTCCATATTTCTATCTGCTCCCAATGGGAAATTAATTCAGGGCAATCCCCATGTTTCTTTATGGGTGCGATAGCCCTTGCAATAGAGAAAACCACATTTAGCAATATTTTACTATCAGGACAGGTAAACCACACCAGTACACGCCTTACCTTTTAAATACACTGCACCCTGCCCATGGGGCTGTCATTGGCCTACCGTAGGGGTGACGTACCTGTAGTAAAAGGGAAGGTTTGGGCAGGACAAGTGGGTGTATATGCCAGGTGGAAATTGCAGTTTAAAACTGCCCACACAGACACTGCAGTGGGAGGTCTGGGACATGTCTACAGGGTAACTCATGTGGGTGTCGCAATCAGTGCTGCAGGCCCACTAGTAGCATTTGATTTACACGGACAGGACACACAAGGCGCACTATACTGGGGACTTACTAGTAAGTCAAAAATGCCACTCATGGATAAACCAGTCTTCAATACATTTTCGTCAGGGAGCATATGCATTTTAGCACTGGTTAGCAGTGGTAATGTGCCCATAGTCCTAAAGCCAGAAAAACCAGGTCAGAAAAAAATAGAAGGAAGAAAGCAAACGTTTTGGGGATAACCCTGCAAAAAAGGGCCAGGTCCAACACATTTCATCAGGGTGAGCCTCGCATTGTGAGTATTGGGGATGTGCCTTTCAGTCAAGGATGAAGAACGCGTTTGACAGAAAGGCCTGTTGCACTCTACTGCCAAGCCTATTAGTAGAAGTGCTGCATTGCAGTGTACAAACACACAGTAGGTACATTCAATTTTGCACAGATATCACAAGCCAAATTTGAATTTGAAAAGCAGTGATGAGGACACATTGTCACTGCCAAAAGGCACAGTATTTTCAGGCATGAGAGGTGAGTAATCTGCTTAATCCAAGGGCTGAGGCAATTTAGGCCCTGCATTCCAGGGCCGCCATGCTGCCTCCTATCATTTGCTAATTCTTAATTCAAATTCTTGGATTCATTATCACTCTATCAGGGCTCAAAGAAAGTGAAAGCCATAGAACAGTGGAAGCTCAGCAGAAAGTGAAGGTGGTGCAACATTTTCTGGGTTTGCAAATTTTTTACAGCAGATTTATTTTTCAAACGGTGTGACCCCAAACACCAAATAGTTGATAAAATATGTCAAATTCCACTGAAATGAAGGTGCAGAGAATGCTTTATTCTACTAAAATAAACATTTGGGAGTGCCCCAGTTTTTGCCCACCCAGATTCCAAACAACCTTTTCAGCTAAAGGCTGATGTCTTTCAGGTGGATATGGGAGGAGTATTGTCACTCCGATACCCTAAACCCAGAGAATGACACCCGGTAGCCTATTGTGAAAACAAAGTCAAACTGAACAAAATTATACGGTAGCCAATAGAGAACTACTCGCCATAAAGAAGGAATCTAAGTAATGGCGGCACTACTTTCTAAGGACACTTCACACCATTACAATTCCTACTGATCAGTGGAATCCAGATTTCCGCAAATCAACCTGGGCATTGTCCACTCATCAAATACAGCCACACCAATGAACTCACATGGACTGACCACTCGATTGTCCATCACAATCCCCATGCCTTCCCTTCCAACGCAACCCAAAGCCACTGTTGCAACTCGAACAAGACCCCACAGACCAAACGGACCAACACCCTTAACCCGCCCAAACCCCACAACAACACGAACCAGGACATCAGAAGCTTCAACATGGATCACTGACTGCGCTGACATCATTTCTCCCATCAAGAACAAGAAACACAGAAGATCCACCAAGCAATCCAGCTGGTAATCCAAGGACCTCAGAGAAGCCAATCACCACAGCAAGCACCTCGAGAGAAGGTGGCACCACAATAAAGACCCAGTCAACAGAACTGCCTACAAATCGGCACACATCGTATACCACTGCCAACCATGTGAGATTAAAAAAAAAAACTGGTATTTCGCATCAAAGCTAACCCCAACAACAGGAAGAAGCTCTTCTGCATAGTCAAGGAATTCACCAACCCTGAAACGGTGACAAGCAACATCTCTCTCTCTCAGGACCTATGTGACAGCCTTGCACATTTCTTCCATGACAAAATAGCAAAACTCTATACAAACTTCAACCCCCAACTCAAGCCTGAAAACTTTTTCAACAGCCATACCACCACATCCATGACCACTCCAGGCTAAATACCTGGAACCAGCCCACCATTCAGGGCACCATCATGAAATCCATCTACCCAGGGGCCCCATACGGCCCATGCTACGACCACATCTTCAATCTAGAAGTATCCAGGATCGGCCTTGAACTTTCCACCCTACTCAACACCTCACTGGATTCTGCCACCTTCCCAGGGACTGGAAGCATGTAGAAATCAAACCCATGCTTAAGAAACCATCATCAGACCCAAACGAACTCAACAACTACAGATCCATCTACCTGCTCCCTTTCCTGACCAATGTCATTGAAAAAGCCATCAACCAACAACTCAGCATCTACCTGAAACTGAATCATCTTCTGAACGACTCCCAATCCGGATTCCGCAGGAACCACAGCACAGAGACAGCCATGATTGTGGCCACAGATTACACCCTGCCCTCCATGACAAAGGAGAGACATCCACTCTTATGCTCCTAGATCTCTCAGCAGCCTTCAACACCATCTTCCACCTAACTCTCATCACCAGACTTCACAACATAGGCATCTAAGCAGCTGCCCTCAGATGGATTGCTTCATTCCTCACTGACAGAACACAAGTCCAGCTTCCATCCCTCGCCTTTGAACCTAAACCAGTCATCTGCAGAGTCCCTCAATGCTTATCACTCAGCCCCACCATCTTCAACAGCTACATGTCCACCCTTGCCAACATAGTCAGATCTTACACTCAACATTGTATCCTATGCTGACCACACACAATTCATCCTCTCCCTCTCTGAAAACTCCACTGCTCGCAGAACCAACTTCCACCAATGCATGACCTGCGTCACCAGTTGGATGAGGAATAGCTGCCTCAAGTTAAACTCGGACAAGGCTGACGTGTTGATCTTCGGCAGCAACAACCCCCCCGGGGCGCTTCCTGCTGGCTGACAGAACTCTGGCCCACTCCAACCCCAGCTGAGCATGCCATAAATCTCGGTATGGTCCTGGATAGCAAAGTTACCATGAGTTCCCAAGTCAAGGCAGGGATGCTTCTTCATCCCTGCGCATGTTATGTACAATTTTCAAGTGGCTTCCCTAAAACGTGAGACGCACTATCACCCAAGACCTCTTCCCCAGTCAACTGGACTACAGAAACACCCTCTGTGGGGAATCGATGCTCACTTAGTTCAAAGACTACAAACCATTCAGAACACTGCAGCAAGATTCATCCTGGATCTCCCTTGTTGCACCCATGTCACCCCACCTCAAAAAACATCACTAGCTTCCAGATCAGACACTCTCTACCACACGCATTCAAGGACCTGCATGACTCTGAACCTGCCTAGATCAACCACCACATGAGATTTCACAAACCCTTCAGACACTTCCGCTTCACCTCCCTTGCGCTGACTCATATCCCCTGTTAGAAATGGGGTTACTGGTTGGCTAGGGTATGCACCTAAGCCAGGCAGAACCCACCCACTCTAGTCCAGGCACGAGAGTTACACATCCAAGATAACTCCTGCTCACCCCCTCGGTAGCTTGGCACAAGCAGTCAGGCCTATCCCAGAGGCAATGTGTAAAGCGTTTGCACAACACACACACCAATACTGTTACTCTGCAGAAATCAGCAGTAGTCACATATAACACACAGGTTACTCATTATTCTGCAACATAAGCAGTAGTCAGGAAAACATTTCTATAAAAATGCACTTGTCATAAAAGTATCATGAATACCCATACCAGGAACATTAGAAAACATATGGCAAGTCATGAAAACATAATAGCAAACATTAGTAAGTAAATGGCACATCATAAAACAATCAGGTTAACATAATATTCCCAGCATGCCCAGAGAAGGAACATCCAAAAAGCATATGTCCATGAAAAGTACCTGTCTTTCTGTGTGCCATGCACCTACAGTGCCAAAAGATCAACGTGGGGCCCCCCGGTACTCCTCTGTGCAACCCCTCTGTTTTGATAAAGGGGACCCTCCTGGGGCCCACACTCAAACCGGGCACCAATAACTCCTGGAACCCCCTCCTGGTCCCTGCTGGCCCTCCAAAAGGATGGGGGGGACAGGGCAAAACCGGGAACTGGGGGCAAAGCAGTGAGGGGGCCTCCAATGAGGGCTTCTCCCCACCTGCAATGTCCAAAGGGAATAAGGCCCAGTGGTGTAGGGAAACCTCCGTTGAGGCTTCTTCCCCGCCTGCTGTCCTTAAAAATAAGAAGATGCCCAGGAGAGGAGCGGGGGGACCTCCAAGGAGCTGAAGAGGTGATGCACCCATGTAGGTGCCTGCTTGTGCCCCAGGGGCACCTCTCTGGGTGCTCTTCACCCCGGGGGCACTCCTAGAAGCACACCAGTTCCAGCCTTCGCTCCTACGTGCCCCGGCGGCACCAGATATAGCACGTCTCTGACGCGCTCAGACTTTTGAAGTGCCCTGGTCGCGGCAGTGATTTCCAAGCCCCGACAAGTGTCAATCGCTTACAAAACGCGAAATGATTTAAAACCAAAGCGCTCCCCAGGTGCTTTTAAAATAAAGTGGGGTGCTCACCAGGCACTCAGACAGCAGGTAGGGTGCTTCTTAAGGCGCTATGCTTAAAGCACAGCGCTTCAGCAGTGGAAGGAAAGCACTCCCTCATAGAAATGAACAACGAGCAGCACTTCTCACGTGCTGCAGAAGGCAGTTGCAGGGGTCAGGAGCCACAGCACCCAACCCCTGGGGATACACAAGATGCAGCACAGGGTGGCAGGGCCCAGCAGCAGGCCAGCACAAAGGGGATGGAGACAGTGGCAGTTACTCCAGGTGACCAAGCATGTCACAGGTCGGCACAGCAGCAGCAGTCTAAGGCAGTTCCTGGTGAGTCCCTCAAGCATTCTGTGTCCAGTTACAAGCATGTTTCCAAAGTGTCTCCAAAGTGTTCCAAATTGTGGGGAAAAATCCCCTGTCCTTATACTCAGTTTTGCAAGGGTTTAACAAAGGAGGGGAGGAGGTTCCAACCAGTTACAGCTGGTTCTCTCCTCCAGCACAGGCTCCAAATATCAGTTGGGGGTAAATGAGCCCTTTGTGTGAAGCCAGGGCACAGCCTTTACAGATGCATGTGTGCCCCGCCTCCCCCTTCTCTCAGCCCAGGAAGACCATTCAAAATACAGATTCACCTCTGTGACACCGCCACCCTCCCTGTGTACAGGCTGTCTGAAAAGTATGCACAGAGCACAACTGTCACTGTGCCCAGATGTTGATTGGAGTCAAGCTGCAAAACACCAGAGTCATAAGCACAGAGAAATGCTCACTTTCTAGAAGTGGCATTTCTGTAGTGATAATAAAAAAACACCTACATCAGTAAGCAGCATTTCTCACTACCATTACAACTATACCAAACATGCCTACGCTACCCCTCATAAATCAGACAATACCCCATACACATAAGGCAGGGCATTTCCAATGAGAAGGGAGCACTCACAGCAGTGAGAAACCAAATAGGCTGTTTGTCACCACCAGGACAGGCCACGCTACTAGGCACATGTCCTGCCACCTACATACATAGTACCCTGCCCATAGGGCTAGCTGGGCCTACCTTAGGGGTGACTTACATGTAGTAAAAGGTGAGTTCTGGGCCTGGCAAAAAAATGGAGATGCAAGGTCCCCGTGGCAGTAAACTGCGCATGCAGGCCTGAGACAGGTTTGAAAGGCTACTTCTGTGGTTGCCGCAAGGAGCACTGCAGGTCCACTAGTAGCATTTAATTTACAGGCCCTGGGTATAGCGATACCACTGTACAAGGTACTTACAGGTAAATTAAATATGCCAATTAGGTATAAGCCAATCATACCAACTTTAGAAGGTAGAGCACCTGCATTTTAGCACTGATCAGCTGTGGTAAAGTGCTCAGAGTCCTAGAGACAACAGCAAGAGGTCAGAAAAAAGAGGAGGCAGGAGGCAAAAAGTCTGGGGAAGAACCTGCAAAAAGGGCCAGGTCCAACACCCCCTCATACAACGCAGCTGAGCAGGAGAATGCTCCTTCTCCTACCTCCCAGCGAAATCCTGGAACTGCCTCCCCCTCACCACCGGACCTCCCCAGCTCTACAGGAGTTCCGTAGGATACTGAAAACCTGACTGTTTGACTGAGGCCTTGAACCCTGCCAGCTCCTGGATGCCCTCACGGGGTACAAGCTGTCCTCTACAAGCTGACTGATTGATCGATTTATCTATTAAGTTCTACCTGATTATTTTGTCTTTCAGTTACTCAGTTCTATCCCGGAAAGAGAACATGTTAAAATAGATACTTTGTCCTTGTTATGAGTAAGCAGCTAATGAGAGGAATACTAACTCACCAAAAATGATTTCCTCTGAGAAAATATTAGGTGCAATGACAGTATCAGAATTTATGAACCAGTTACAAAATCACAAGGGGGTAATTCAGTCAAAGTTATACTATGTCAATAATGCTTTACTCCTTCCAGACTCGGAGTTATAAGCATAAACAATGAACTAGTGTCACGTATCCTTTCAGGGTCAAGAGAAACTTGGTGACTTCTGGGATTTGATCTCCATGTGCTTAAACCATAAAGACATTTAGGGACCACTCAGGATTATTATGAGAGGAGGAATCCCTAGAGTAAATGCTAGGACCGAAAGGGGATGATGTGTCCCCAGTATTTGCGACATGGGTGGCTATTGATGACCCATTCTGCCACAATTGTAGCAAATGGGTGGATACAGGGCCAGCATAATATTGTTTATCCCCGAGGTCAAATTGGCAGGTTGGAGAAGCATACTCTTTTAAAGAAATGTGGGGTGACCAGTGGGAGATGAGGTACCAGAGGATCTTGAAATTGAGTTATTATGTACTATTTGCCAAAGTTGTTACATAATTCTGTTAGCTGTCTGGGGGGAATGTTCATGCCTATTTTACGAAATATCGCTAGGTTTAACATTTCAATTTTTTAACAAAAGTATCATGGCAAGGAATCCAGGGTATAAATCTCAAGAATTACTCCAACAACACTGTGGTGGCCATCTATCTCTACAGACACCAAGAAATGCATTAAAGCTTTAGCTATAAGTGCTCAAGGGAATATCTCTCATTACATCCATACCAGACTTTTACATCCTTTACCCGTCCCACCCCCAGCTGTGGCAACCAGTGTCACTAGATTTTATTGTGGAATTGCCAAAATCACAAGAAGGTTGCACAAGTCTTGTGGAAACTGTTGATCATTTAACCATAATGGCCCATTTCATCCTACCAAAGGCTTTGGCAACATCCTCTAATTAGCAGTAGTGGTTTTACAAAATGAGGTAAAACTACATGGAATCCATTCTGTTAAAGGTTTGAATTGAGTGCTACAATTCACTTAAGTTCTGGAAATCATTGTGTGAACTAAGGGAAATAGATCCTAGATTATCACCATCCATTAACAGATGGTCATACTGAAAAAGTCACTGGAGTTTGGAGCAGTTCTTGCATTGTCACGTGCTCCAAACTGATAAACCCAGGGTTGATGGCTTATGGGTTGCTAAAATTATATATAATAATGCTACCACCTCTGCTGTGTATTTCCCCCCTTTACTGCTCAAAAGTAATACATCCTAGGATGATGGCTTTAGATTTGATCCCATCTCATTCGAATCCAGCAGTACAAGAATTTCAGGAACATCAAAGTAAAGTACAGCACACAGCCCAAAAACACCTAGGGCCATATGTACAAACACATTTTCCCATAGACACAGAATGGGTAAAAACCTTTGCTACATCTGGCCCCTAATCACAACAAACAAAAGTTGCACGGATAATGCTGACAAATATTGACAACCAAGTTCAGAATGACTTTCTAGACAGATGGCTTGGATGTCAACAATATCATCAAATACTTTATTTCAGCAATTAGCTATAAGACCAAGAATATGATCCATCAGATAAGAACATACAAATATAATATTTAAAAGTTTAAAATAAGAAGATAAAAGTAAAAAGAGCATAATGTGCAAAAATAAAAAGTGCATGGCAAAATAATACACCGTCCTGTTCAGAGCCGGGAAGGACAACTTCCGTCTATAGCTCCTGGACAGTTCCCCGCTCTTACATAACCAAGTGGATGGCAAGATTTTGATGTAAATATAACTTCTGTTGAATTCTCCACATCATTAATAAATACTGAGACACAGCAAATACTATGTTCTGCTTAGTGTCTGTTTTTAAAATTTGCAAAGCCTTGGCAAATTTCCTCACCCCAAGATTACGTCAAACAGGTATAAGCCATTTTCGTCTTCCCAAAGATAAGCAAGACAGAAAAAGAGACTATGCCCTTCAGTCTCCTCATTTAACCTGCACACGGGGCATACACTTGGCGCTTTCTGCTTCTAAGCACTATTCTACAGTTTATTATTTGAAAATCTATAACTCAAGTTCTACTGATTGGATTTTTGTTGTTTTGGTCTTGTTTTATTTTTTAAATCAAGTTTTAGTTTTCTAACCTGGTGTGGTGTCCCTTTTAGGTTTTGCCTGCACAGCGCATGCACTGTGCTTGCGAAGTCTTATGTTACTAAAAAAAAATTCTTTAGTGGGACACTTAGAACCTGCCCCTAATTCACCCCTTACCTGAATTTTCCATTTGTTCATTTAAACGTTGCTCCAACGTCGCTTGAATTTACTTACTTTTTATTGGTTAGCATTTCACTTCCTGCTCTTCTTCTCTTCTGCTTTCTGTTATGCTTTTGTCACTGCATGAAGCGTGGCCGAAGTACATCTTACGTTTTTTGGCGATTGGTTACTTGTTAATGTTTGTACATGAAAAGATGAACTGAACACAAGTCAATTCTTCTTTGAAATGTGTGTAAATATGGCCATATTGTAATGGAGTATCGTCTGCAGATGTAATGTAAGCAACGATTGGGCTCATTTTGTTGTGTTTTTCATTATTTAATAAATACATTTCTGATAAATAACAGTTGTGAATATTAAAATAATTTGTGTGTTCGCTTCTTAACCCCTTTGCTGCCAGGTCTTTTTTTGGCTATTTGGGGCAGTTGGCGATTAGGCCCTCATAACTTTTTGTCCACATAAGATACCCATGACAAATTTGCGTCCTTTTTTTCCAATATCCAATGGATTCTAGAGGTACCCAGAGTTTGTTGGTTCCCCTGGAGGAGACCAAGAAATTAGCCAAAATACAGTGACCATTTCATTTAAAATACAAAAATGGAAAAAAGGGCTGCAGAAGAAGGCTTGTGTTTTTTACCCTAAAAATGCCATCAACAAAGCGTTTGTTATGCTAAAATCCCCATCTTCCCAGCTTTCAGGAACAGGCAGACTTGAATCAGAAAACCACATTTTTCAACACAATTTTGGCATTTTACTGGGACATTCCCCATTTTTACCATATTTTGTGCTTTTAACCTCCTTCCAGTTAGTGACAGAAATGGGTGTGAAACCAATGCTGGATCCCAGACAGCAAAACATTTCTGAAAAGTAGATTAAATTCTGAATTCAGCAAGGGGTCATTTGTGTAGATCCTACAAGGTTTTCCTACAGAAAATAACAGCTGAACTAAAAAAGATTGAAATTGAGGTGCAAAAAAAGCCATTTTTCTCCACGTTTTACTCTAACTTTTTCCTACGATGTCAGATTTTTTAAAGCAATATACCGTTATGTCTCCTGGACGCTTCTAGTTGCGGGGATATATAGGGTTTGTAGGTTCATCAAGAACCCTAGGTCCCCAGAGCCAATAAATGAGCTGCACCTTGCAATGGGTTTTCATTGTATACCAGGTATACAGCAAATCATTTGCTGAAATATAAAGAGTGAAAAATAGGTATCAAGGAAACCTTTGTATTTCCAAAATGGACACAAGATAAGGTCTTGAGAAGCAGTGGTTATTTCCACATCTCTGAATTCCGGGGTGCCCATACTAGTATGTGAATTACAGGGCATTTTTCAAATAGATGTATTTTTTACACATTGTCTTACATTTGGAAGGAAAAAATGTAGAGAAACACAAGGGGCAGTAATGCTTGTTTTGCTATTCTGTGTTCCCCAAAGTCTCCCGATAAAAATGGTACCTCGCTTGCTTGGGTAGGCCTAATGCCCGCGACAGGAAACGCAACATGGACACATCACATTTCTACATTGAAAACTAGCGTGTTTTTTGGAAAGTGACTATGTGGATTTTGATCTCTAGCTCAGCCGGCACCTAGGGAAATCTACCAAACCTGTAAATTTTTAAAAAATAAACACGTAGGGGAATCCAGGATGGGGGTGACTTGTGGGGTTCTCACCAGGTTCTGTTACCCAGAATCCTTTGCAAACCTCAAAATGTGGCCAAAAAAACACTTTTTCCTCTTATTTCGGTGACAGAAAGTTCTGGAATCTGAGAGGAGCCACACATTTCCACCCAGCGATCCCCCAAGTCTCCCGATAAGAATGGTACCTCATTTGTGTGGGTAGGCCTAGTACCCATGACAGGAAATGCCCCAAAACACAACATGGACACATCATATTTTCCCAAAGAAAACAGAACTGTTTTTTGCAAAGTTCCTAGCTGTGGATTTTGGCCTCTAGCTCAGCCGACACCTAAGGAAACCTACCAAACCTGTGCATTTTAAAAAAAAACTAGACACCTAGGGGAATCCAAGATGGGGTGACATGTGGGGCTCTCACAAGGTTCTGTTACCCAGAATCCTTTGCAAACCTCAAAATTTGGCCCAAAAAACACTTTTCCTCACATTTCGTTGACAGAAAGTTCTGGAATCTGAGAGGGGCCACAAATTTCCTTCAACTCAGCACTCCCCCAAGTATCCTGATAAAAATGGTACCTCACTGGTGTGGGTAAGCCCAGTGCCACGACCGGAAATGCCCCAAAACACAACATGGACACAGCACCTTTTCCCAAAGAAAACAGAGCTGATTTTTGCAAACTGCCTAGCTGTGGATTTTGGCCTCTAGCTCAACCGGCACCTAGGGAAACCTAGCAAATCTATACATTTTTTTAAACTAGACACCTACAGGAATCCAAGATGGGATGACTTGTGGGGCTCTCACAAGGTTCTGTTACCCAGAATCCTTTGCAAATCTCAAAATGTGGCAAAAAAAAAAAGCTTTTTCTTCACATTTCGATGACAGAAAGTTCTGGAATCTGAGAGGAGCCACGAATTTCCTTCCACCCAGTGTTCCCCAAAGTTTCATGATAGAAAATGGTACCTGGGTAGGCCTAGTGCCCGCGACAGGAAATGCCCCAAAACATAGCATGGACACATCAATTTTCCCAAAGAAAACAGAGCTGTTTTTTGCTAAGTGCCTAGCTGTAGATTTTGGCCTCTAGCTCAGCCAGCACCTAGAGAAGCTTACCAAACCTATAATTTTTTTAAAATTAGACACCCAGGGAAATCCAAAATGGGGTGACTTGTGGGGCTCTCACAAGGCTCTGTTACCCACAATCCTTTGCAAATCTCAAAATGTGGCCTTTTCCTCACATTTCGGTGTCAGAAAGTTCTGGAATAGGAGTGGTGCCACAAATTTCCTTCCACCTAGCGTTCCCCCAAGTCTCCCGATAAAAATGTTACCACACTTGTGTGGCTAGGCTTAGTGCCCAAAACACTATCTGGACACATCAAAATGATCAAATACAAAACAATCTGTTTTTGCGGGGGCACCTGCGTTTTTGGTCCTGGGCTCAGCAGCCATATAGGGAAACCTACCAAACCCAAACATTTCTGAAAACTAGACACCCAAGGGAGTCCAGGGAGATGTGATTTGCCTGGATCCCCCTGTGCTTTTTTTACCCAGAATGCTCTGCAAATCTCAAATTTAACAAATTTTTCCCACTTTTCTGTGTGGGATCCCTGCACCGGGACAAATTTCCTACCACCCAACTTGTGTAGGTGAGCCAAGTGCCTGTGACAGGGAAGAGACAAAAACATGTCAAAATTGAGGGGGACCCAAAGCGGATCTAAAAGGGCAGTTTGAAAAAAAATATTTGTAGGCTGACAAGTGGGGCTGAATTTTTATCGGTATAGATATGAAAATGCTGGGCGGTAGGTATTTTGTGGATTCCTGCAGATTCCGGAAGGTTCCATCACAAAAATGTGGGAAAAATGTGTGATTTCCAGCAAAATTGGAGGTTTACAGGGCACTGTGGGTAAGAAAATGGTGCAGAGTGCATGTGAAGCGCACCACCCTCGACTCACCAAGATGTTTAGTTTTCAGATGTGTCTAGGTCTTGTGGATATTTCTACATGGCAGCATCCCAAAGTCCAAAAAGTGCAGCCCTCACCATTCCAAGTAGGATGATTTAGAGAGTTAGCTAAGCTCTCATAGGCCAAATGTAAAACCAAAACCCCAAATAATCAAATGTCCTTTTGCTTGCCATGGGATAACATGTTTTAGTGTGCAGGGGAGAGCTGAAAGACTGTTACCCCCTTCATTTGGGGTGGGGGCATAACCATGCCCATAATAGTCGGTAGCCACCAGTCCACTATTTTTTTTTTTATTCCCTGGCATCTAGTAGGCTTTCTGTCCCCCCCCGAGGAGTGGATCGGGGGTAATTTCCCCATCTGACCAGCGGTGGGAAGAACAAGTTTGTCCTAATTTATTTGGGGTGGGCGTATGGCCATACCCCCACCCTCTTTTTTTAAAAACAATTCTTCCCTGGTGTCTGGTGGGGTTTCTGCCCCCCTGGGGGGCAGATGAGCCTTGAAAAAATATGCTGAAATGGTCTAAAATAAATTTGCCCCCCAGACCCTTGTGTGAAATTGGTGCAAAAAAAAAAAAAACTGGTGTCAAGTGGTTTCTGCCCCCCATGGGGGCAGATTTGTCTAATAAAAATAGGCCGATCCGCCCCCAAGGGGGGCAGAAATGGACTAAAAGCAATTTGTCCTCCCGGGAAGCGACCCTTACTGAAGGGGTCGCTCCCCTTATCAATGTAAACAAATAGAAAAAAAATCCCTGGTGTCTAGTGGCTTCTGCCCCTCCCTGACCCAGAATAGGCCTAATAAAATGATTGCCCCCTGGGGAGCGACCCTTGCCTAAGGGGTCACTCCCCTTATGAAACAAAAAAAACTAAATTAAAAAAAACAATCCCTGGTGTCTAGTGCCTTCTGCTCCCCCAGGGGCAGATCGGCCTAATCAATATAAGCTGATCTGCCCCCAGGGGGCAGAAAATACCTAATAATAAAATGCCCCCCAGGGGTCGCTCCCCTTTATATGTAAATAACAGTTTAAAAAACTCCCTGATGTCTAGTGGGATTGGGCAGCAGAAATGCTCAGAATGACATCGAAAGAAAGGGAAAGCCTTTTTTCTTTCTATGTCTCTGCCCGCCCCCTCCTCCCGAGCGGAAGAGAAATGCTTAGCATTTCTCTTCCGCATCGCGCTGAAAGCATGCTTCCAGCGCAGCGCTATGGGAGGTGAATGCTGAGGAGGTCATCACGTCATCACGTGCTGACGTCATCAGACGTCACTGGGGGTGGGGGGTCGGGAGTGGAAGCGATTACCCTGCCATCCCTGACCGGGGATGTGGGTAGGAGGCCCAACGGGGGAGCGCTAGCGCTCCCCCCGTGGACCCGGTGCAGGACAAGCTGGTCTCGTCCCTTGCACACGGGAACCGTGGCCGAGACCAGCTCGTCCAAGGCACCACAGGGGTTAAATTACCACTCACTCCTTTTTAAAGAACAGTAATTTGTATAATTGGGTGATGTTTTATTTTGAATTGTTATTCTCTCAGTGACTTATTAACAGGCAGTCACAGGTGCAGTTACCTTGCAGGCATTAGGGTCATGATTTGAATGGTGCAGCTGTTGCAGTGACACCGGGCCCACAGGGTGTCGGAACCCGTCTGAACACAGATTATTGCTAAATTTTACTAATAAACAGGCTCTCACATGTGCAGTTACCTAGCACTAGGGTCATGATTTTAATGGTGCAGCAGGTGCAGTGGCACATGGAACAAAAGCTGTAGGCACCCCACTAAACATTTTTTATAACTATATTTTACAACTAAGCCGGCAGTCGCAAATACAGTTAACTTGCCGGCACCAGGGTCATGATTTGAATGCTGCAGCAGGTGCAGTGGCACCGGGCCCAAAAGTTGTCAGTACTCTTCTAAACAGCAAATATTGCTATATTTTACTACTAGACAGGCAATCACAAGTGCAGTTATTTTGCAAGCACTAGGGTCATAGTTTTAATGGTGCAGCAGGTGCAGTGACACTGGTACCACTAGGTGTCAGAGCCCCTCTAAACACAGACTATTGCTCCATTTTACTTCTAAACAGGCAGTCGCAAGTGTAGGTACCTTGCAGGCACTAGGGTAATTATTTTAGTGGTACAGCAGGTGCAGTGACACCAGGGCCAAAAGTTGTCCTAACTTCTGTAAGCACCAAGGGCCATATTTTTGAGGAAATAGTGTTAAGCTGCGTCATTTTCAAAATGCAGGGATGTGCCATATTTACAAGAATAGGGTGCATCCTTGTGTTCTCTCCTACCCCAGGGCTAAATTAGCTGTCTAGCGCCAACGCAGGCTACCTTGTGCCATGGTGCAAGGGTGCCTGCGTTGCGGGTGACTGTTTTTTGCAGGAAGGGACACCTTCCTGCACAAAAAACTATCACTAATGGTGTTTTGCTCGTTCTATGAGTGCTTCAGAATGCAGGAGACATAGAAAAAGCAAAAATGGTTGCGCCACTCTAACGCCACCCTTAGGATGGCATTCATTTTTGGTGCTGCTTCAGTTTTACGTTTCCTCTTAAGTACACCCACAGCAACACCCATTGCACACCCCTCTGCCGCAGAAAACTGCATTGGGGGGGGCATATTTACAAGGTGGTTTTAAGCTACAAAAAGTGGCTTAGCGCCACCTTCTAAATATGGCCCAGGACACAGCTCCATCGGAGCGTCACTAGCATTGGCGGTAGGGGCTTGTAAATATGCCCCCAAATATCTTACTACTATAAAGGCAGTTAAGCGCAGTTATTTTGCAGGCACTAGTCATTATTTGAATGCAGTGCAGTGACACTGGGGCCAAAAGCACTAGGATTCCCTCCAGACATCAAATTTAAAACGAACATTATTATAACTTTTTTCATATATTTATATTCCAGTTGGTAAGAATGCAAAATAAAAATGAAAGGCAAAACCTATTGGCTATGCCAATGCTTGTTGTGTGTTTTTTTCAGTGTTTTACTGTTTGAAGTGTTACACAAATACTTTACACACTGCCTTCAAGTTAAGCCTGACCGCTCTGTGCCAGCCTACATGAGGGTTAATTTGAGGTTTGCTTGTGCCTTACACTGGCAAGAATTGTGGTTGCTGCTTGACTATGGCTCACACCCCAGCCAACCAACAACCCAATTTCTCATACAGGGCCATAAAGGGCACTCTGGGCAATATTTTGAAGGAACCTGGCACAAAATTGGCCCATGCTTGACACTGTGGCAATTTTCAACATATATCTTGCTATCCCTGGAATAAATGTGGTGAAAATCCAGGCCATATGTTTGGCTTCCTTGGCATTTGCCAAAAAAAAAAAAGACATTAAAACCAGAATCTGGAATCCATGTGTGACCATGGTACATGTGAGTGCTTGATACAATGATTGGTAAAGTTTTACCAGTTAGTCTTGTAGAGCGTTTTTAGCTTTGTTTTTATAATTGTGACAAAATGTTAAGTTTGAACTTACGTTTCTCCTGTCTCGATCTCAAGTACTTTGACTCCAGTTGCCATTATACTTGCTATATGAAAACCTAAAAAAATGGTGATTATTTTTTACAAAGAGCGGGGATCCACGACTTGGTAGTGCCCGATGCTAGAATAAACCTAGCTCTGGTATTATGCTTCAAGGGTGTGGAGTCATTAGTATTTTTGTTTTATGAAAATAAACTCCCACTTTGGTTGTTCGCATTTGAAAAACAGAAAACTTTGGAAAAGTTTGATGGCTGGCTATCGTGCCTAAAATATTTCATACATTCATAGGAACCACAACAATAGCGATTCCTGTCAATGTATGGAGTCATTTGTTGGACCAGCGGAGAACTCTAATTCTGTGGCAGGATGTCCCACTTTATGGCAGAGGTAATGTCCTCAACAATCCTAACAGTCAGCGAAACTCTACATTGGGCTTATACACTAAACACACAAGGATGATGAAAAAAAGGATAAAGAATAGAAAGAAAAAAGTATTGACAAAATAAAGTATTGGCCCATCAGCCCCGGGAACTGAAGTGCAATTCGGGCTGGATTGTGGAAAGAAAAAATGCCATCGTTCTCACTTCAAGGGAGCCAATGGCGTGATGCTGTATACCGTGGTGGGCAAGTGTGTATTTTTTATTTGTGAATTGTTTGAGTAAATGGGACTTGTGAGTAAGCTCAAGATGTTTCAACGTCAGACCTGAAATAGATCAGCCATGTAGACATTCATTCCTAAGGCAATATCACAAAATAAAGTGATGGACAAATTATTGAAACTTTTCAAACACTCACCCCCAGTCACAGATCTGGGTTTAATCCATTGTTATTTTGCTTGCCACGTGACCCCAGTTCGGACCCAGCTATATGCATAACAGTCTTGACCCTGCTCCCAGTGGGAAAAGAATAAGTGATGGACGGAATGCTGAACAATGTCAAACATTCACCCCAGTACAGAGATCTGGGCCTAAATCCATTGTTTTTTTGCTGCCCATGCCATTCCAGTTTGGACACAGCCATGTGCAAATCAGTCTTGACCCTGTTCCCTTTGGGAACAGTCCAGCCCGAACTGCCAGGCCAGGCCTTCCCTGGACTGAAAACAAGCATCCTGGGACCGGTTTCGGGGTTTCACCCCTCATCAGCCAGGCTAGCTTGAATCCAGTGGCATGGGAAACAGGGGACCCACATCTGGGCATACCCTTCCCACTTGGGGCGACAAATGCAAAAAGAATAAGTGATGGACGGAATGCTGAACAATGTCAAACATTCACCCCCAGTACAGAGATCTGGGCCTAAATCCATCGTTTTTTTGCTGCCCATGCCATTCCAGTTTGGACCCAGCCATATGCAAATCAGTCTTGACCCTGTTTCCCATGCGAACAGTCCAGCCCGAACTGCCAGGCCAGGCCTTCCCTGGACTGGAAACAAGCATCCTGGGACGGTTTCGGGGTTTCACCCCTCATCAGCCAGGCTAGATTGAATCCAGTGGCATGGGAAGCACGGGACCCACGTCTGGGCATACCCTTCCACGTAGGGCGACAAATGCAAAAAGAATAAGAGATGGACGAAATGCTGAACAATGTCAAACATTCACCCCCAATACAGAGATCTGGGCCTAAATCCATTGTTTTTTTGCCGCCCATGCCATTCCAGTTGGGACCCAGCCATATGCAAATCAGTCTTGACCCTGTTCCCCATGGGAACAGTCCAGCCCGAACTGCCAGGCCAGGCCTTCCCTGGACTGGAAACAAGCATCCTGGGACCGGTTTCGGGGTTTCACCCTTCATCAGCCAGGCTAGCTTGGATCCAGTGGCGCAGCAAGCAAGGGACCCATGTCTGGGAATACCCTAGCCACTTAGGTCGCACAAGGCAATATCACAAAATAAAATGATGGACGGAGTGTTAAAACGTTTCAAACACTCAACCCCAGTCACAGATCTGGGTTTAATCCATCGTTATTTTGCTTGCCACATCACACCAGTTCGGACACAGCTATATGCAAATCAGTCTTGACCCTGCTCCCAATGGGAACAATCCAGCCTGAACTGCCAAGCCAAGTCTTCCTTGGACAGGATTCAAGTATCCTGGGACCAGTTTCAGGGTATCACCCTTCATCAGCCAGGCTAGCTTGAATCCAGTGGCACAGCAAGCAAGGGACCCACGTATGGGCATACCCTAGACACTTGTGACGCACAAGGCAATATCACTAAATAAAGTGATCGACCGAGTGTTGAAACTTTTCAAACACTCACCCCCAGTCACAGATCTGGGGTTAATCCATTGTTATTTTGCTTGCCACATCACCCCAGTTTGGACCCAGCTATATGCAAATCAGTCTTGACCCTGCTCCCAGTGGGAACAATCCAGCCCGTATTGCCAAGCCAGGTCCTCCCTGGACAGGATTCAAGCATCCTGTGACTGGTTTCAGACTATCACCCTTTATCAGCCAGGCATGCAGCGCCACCCTGGTGGATTACAACCGCCGAGCCCACCAGGCTGTCGACTTGCGGCAACCTGGTGGTGTCGGCGGTCGGATTGTGGCTGCTCCCCCACAGTTGTAATGTAGTGGTCTGACTGCCACGACTGGGACGGTCTGACTGCCACTACTGACCTGTAGCAATAGCATATGACCTTTGCCCACAATGACATATCATTGTTTCTTTTTAATGAGCACTGACTGATAACCAGAAAACAAAACAAACAAGCTAAATGCACACATAGATTCAGTGCTGGAAATGGAAAAACTGTACACTGGGCACCCATAAAATGGAGGGCAACATGTGGCATCATAAAGGGAGTTGGAGTCATGAGAGGAAGCATCATGAAAAGCACAGTCAAACAGTAAACTTACACATTTAT
The DNA here is from genome assembly GCF_031143425.1 of Pleurodeles waltl. NCBI lineage: Eukaryota > Metazoa > Chordata > Amphibia > Caudata > Salamandridae > Pleurodeles > Pleurodeles waltl. The sequence goes on from NC_090445.1 coordinate 938,346,583, forward strand.
TTGTTCAAAAAACTACCACAAAATTAGCAATAAAAACATGTAACAGTAAATATTTTCTGCCTTACTTAATTGTTCCCTGAGAGGCCACATTGTAAAATATCTTAAGAGGTTAAGTCACCTGCTGCAGAGATCTTTTTGTGCCCAGCAATTTTCAGGGGTTAATAATAACGGTAGGACAACTCTACTGGTTAATGAACTTTCAGAACAGATGTGTGTTTTATGTAGTCACAGTTTTGACTCAAAGTAGCATATACAGTTATTGTTCCTTCTGCAAAGTACATAGGGGGTGATTCTAATTCTGGCGGGCGGCGGAGGCCGCCCGCCAGAATTCCGCCCCCATAATACCGCTCCGCGGTCAGAAGACCGCGGAGGGTATTATGAGTTTTTCCCTGGGCTGGCGGGCGGTCTCCAAAAGACCGCCCGCCAGCCCAGGGAAAAACTCCCTTCCCACGAGGATGCCGGCTCGTAATCGAGCCGGCGGAGTGGGAAGGTGCGACGGGTGCAGTAGCACCCGTCGCGTATTTCAGTGTCTGCAAGGCAGACACTGAAATAACTTGCGGGGCCCTCTTACGGGGGCCCCTGCCGTGCCCATGCCATTGGCATGGGCACGGCAGGGGCCCCCAGGTGTCCCGCGACCCCCCCTACCGCCATCCTGTTCATGGCGGCTTTCCCGCCATGAACAGGATGGCGGTAGGGGGGGTCAGAATCCCCCATGGCGGCGCAGCAAGCTGCGCCGCCATGGGGGATTCTGAGGGCAGCGGTAAACCGGCGGGAGACCGCCGGTTTACCCTTTCTGACCGCGGCCAAAGCGCCGCGGTCAGAATGCCCTGCGGGGCACCGCCGGCCTGTCGGCGGTCGAAGACCGCCGGGGTTAGAATCAGCTCCATAGTCTAAAAAGCAGAGCACAGAGTTTTATTTTATGTAGATAGATAAGTAGATTACTGCTTATGAGAAAGAGATCCTTTTGTTACTTGTGTGTAAGTTGCAATCCTTCTAGAATAGCACAGTGAACTGCATCAAGAACTCCCTGCTTACTGCAAGGCATGGGGTTTGAGCCTTGTTTTTAAATAATCTGTTGTTTTTCTAAGGTTGCTTAACCTCTTCGTTGTGCATGATGTTTCATCATGCACACCGGTGGGTCTGTGTGTAAGACAGAACCATTCCGTCCATGCAAAGGACCACAGGGAAGCGCTGGCACTCCCCCCATATTGTTACAAATAAACAGGGTTACCCAATATTCCGCACAGAACTGGGTAATCTAAACTGTAAAGCACACAATGTTCATGGAGAAATTATTTGCATACAAAATTAAATGCTACTAATGTTTTAATTAACCACAGATCAAATCCCATAAATAAATAAATCTTGAAACAGCGTGTAATTTGTTTCTGGAAAAATTAAGAATTTATATATATTCACTAATAATATATTCATCAATATAGCAAAGCAACAAATAATTTTTTTTAGTGTTTTTATACAAATGTACTGGTGACCATCCCCACTTTCACACCCCCTACAAGGGATGGCAGCGGAAGTGCTTCTGCTACCATCCCCAACCCCCTGTTGATAAATGACGTTGGCGCACTCTTGGTGCGCCAATATCATTAGATGCAGCTGGGGAGACGCTGGAAGCCATTTGCTTCCAGCTCGTTGAGGGAGAGGACACATCGGTGAGTCCTTCTCCCAGAGGTGGGGGTGTTAGGATTTTACAGATACAGGGAGAAAGGACTTTCCCCCTGCATCTGTAAACAGTGGATTCCTTCTCCACAATCGCATGTGGTGCTGTGATCCTGGAGCAGGAATCCAGTCCACTGTGCCACCAGGGATGTTTCCTTTTTTTTTTTCGGGGAGCAACACCTTAGGCAAGGGTTGCTCCCCTGGGAGGCATGATGTTTCCATGTTTCAGGCCCCCAGGGGGTTGATTTGGCCACTTTTGGGTCGATCAGATCCCCACGAGGTGGGGCAGCTGAAACCCACTGTAAGCCAGGGATTGTTATAATTAGTATTGATTGCAGGGAGCATCCCCTTGGGCAGGACCCCTGTGGGGGCATTTTATTATGTATTCTTCCCCAACTAGAGGGAAGTTCGGCCACGTTTAGACTGACCTGCCATCTCGGTGGGGGCGGAAGGCCACTAGACACCTGGGATCTCAGTGTTGTATGTTGGGGAGTGCTGCCTTGGGCAAGGGTCACTCCCCTTTAGTGGGGAAATGCTTTGGCCATTTTCTGCCCCCTTGGAGGCAGATTGGCCATATTTTAGGGCCCACCTGCCCCAAGGGGGCCACTAGACACCCAGGATTTAAATTTTGTGTGTTGAGGAGTGGCCCTTTGGACAAGGGTTGCTCCCCTTTATTATGGAAATGCATTGACCTTTTTCAGCCCGAGGGGTAGTTTGGTCATATTTTTAGGCCTAGCTGTCCCAGGAGGGGGAGGGGGCAGAAAGCCACTAGACACCAGAAATTGTATTTATATGTCAGGGAGAAGACCCTTTAGCAAGGGTTGCACCCCTTGTTTGGGGCATGTGTTTTAACCATTTCTGCCTACCTGGGGGGCAGAATGGCCATTTGTTAAGGGGTGCAGAAAACCAGTAGACCAGGGAAGGAAGAAAGGGGGGTCCTGGGGTGGGGGTGTCTGTGTGTGTGAGAGAGAGAGAGAGATCTGGAGTTTGGCTGATGGTCTGTCTGTGTGTGTGGGCTAGCGTATGGCTGGCAGTTTGCATGAATTGGCTGGCGATATGTGTGGCTGACATTTAAGTGGTGATGGGCAGACTTCATATTGTTTTATATTTTAACTGTTTTAGTTCTTGTCATCATTTGTGGTTGTGATGTTTTATTTTCTTCAGGTGCTGTTTTCCGTTGCTGTGACTCCTGCTTGGCACTAATTGATCTTCAGTTGGATGTATTTGGTAAGAAAAACTTTTTTCTACTGGTTACTCCAAATAAGTATCCTTGTCTTGTATTAATGCATTTCTTGTAAATGCTGTAATAATAGCAGCATATTTAGCTTCTGTTTGTGTGTGAAATTATCTTTGGGTTTGTGCTCAATGTATATTGTGTTGTCCTTTGTGTAATTTTCTTTAGTTTTTCCTTTCTAGTGGGATTTCATTGGTGCTGGTGAGTTTAGCTGTCTTTGGCAAGTTAGTGGCATTGTTTTTGAGTATACAGGTCTTTGTAATAAAGCCACACTTTGGTTATTACTTATTTTACACAGTGTTGGTTGTTGTTGACTTATTTGTCAAGTTATCTTTATTAGTAAGGATTGTGGCTAGCCTCAAGATGACCACTCAGCAAGTTGTTGGTATGCTTTTTGAATCTGCCTCTGACCATGATTATGAGACTGACTCTACATCTGAGGCAGGTGAGGAAGTGCACGATTCTGGCAGTGAATTTTCTGTCAGAGAGGAATTATCTGATGATGAAGCCACTCTCACTGTGGTTGAAGTGCCTAATTTAGGAGAGGACACTGATGTGCTGATAGTGCAGCAAGAAGGACCTGGATTGCAGCCTGGGGCTGAAAGGCTTCCCATTGGAAGAGCTGAACTCTAGGTTGCCCCAAACATGGTGCAGCCAGCTTTTCATGCTTTTACTGGTGTGTCAGGGTCTAAAGCGAATACTGAAAAATGTTTGCCTTTACATTTCTTTCAGTTGTTTGTGGACAATGTATTTTCAGATGAGATTGTTGGACAGACTAATTTTCTGTGCTGGACAGTATTTGAGGGACAACAGCGCCAGACGTAGGACCCGCTGTAGAGCTACCCTTTGGACTCCCACAAATAAGGACGAGCAAAACAAGTTTTTGGGTTTAACTTTTTTGATGGGCATGAAAAGGAAGCCATTGCTGTCTTCATATTGATCTACTAGTTCCTGGATGTCAATGGCTACATTTCCTGCAACCATGATTTGTGATCGGTATTTGCTTCTGCTTTGGATGCTGCATTTTGTTGATAATGGTTTAGCGTTGCCACAAGATCACCCTGATTGTGACCGTCTTTTTAGGATTTGGCCTGTTCTTGATCACTTTGTAGATCATTTTTCAGCGATCTATTTTCCAGGGAACTAAATAGCTGTAGACAAATCTTTGGTCCTGTTCAAGGATCGTTCTGTTTTTAGACATTACATTCCTAGCAAGAGGGCGCATTATGGAATTAAGATGTATTTGATGTCTGAAAGTAGGACTGGATGTGTCTATAATTTCAGGGTGTACACGGTTAGGGATTCCAGTATTGACTTTTGGAGTAAGCTAGAAGATTGTGTGGAAATTTGGAAGAGGACTTTTTAACCGATCTCACCATTTGTATGTAGATACACTGGTATGCAACTGTTTGGGGAATTGGTCAAAGTGGACACTGTTGCTTGTGGCACAGTCTGCTCTAACCGAAAAGATTACTACTTATGTCTTTCAGAAAACCCTATAATCCTGTATCTGCTGCTACTCTAGCTTGCTGGGTAAAATGGATCATATCCTTGGCGGGTATTGATACTTCCATATTTGGGGCACATTCTTCCAGAGGAGCAATGGCATACAAAGCCTTTTGGGCGGGTTCCCGCTTGGAGGACATTCTTAGATCTGCAGATTGGTCTAATGATAATGTATTTAAAGTATTTTATTGCAAACTTGTTGATAATGTTTCAATGAATGTGATTAATACACTTTAAACAAGCATAACAGGAGCCTTGGGTCTTGACATAAAATGTAGATTTTCCTAGTTTTAATAATGGAAAGTCTTACATTTGATCAAAGACACGGAGGCAAATTTTATCCGACCACATTGTTTAACTGTTGTTTTCTCCCAACCTTTCAGCGACAACGTCTACTACTCAACCTTTCAGGTAAATCAGCATCAATCTCGTTGAAATCCAGACTATCAAATTCTTTGTCTCCAGGAAGATTTGTGATGCCTGCCAGTCCTGTTGTTCCAGATCATTTTCAGTTTCCTGGATTTATGAACTTTTGTTCTGATCTATTGTCCTTCATCATGGCTGTTCTTATTTTATTTTCCATGTTCCCTTTATTTCGTTCTGATTGATTTACCAAGCAAGAAAAGAGGGCTGTTTGCAGTCAAGTGACGTAATAATAGTATAGATGTATTCTGATTGGTTACCATGTTTGGACTACGTTTTTCTTCCCACTGGCTCTTTTTCTTTGCCTTCTTCCTAAATGCCACATTGTTTATAGAGACCCAGGAGACTAGGGCCTGTAGTCCTCCCTGCTTTCTCCATGGCAGAATAGAACACTTTATAAGATTCCAACGGAATTTTGTCTGGGCCAACTGCCTTTCCAGTTGGTAATGCACTTAAAGATTCCCTAATTTCCTCCACATTAAGTAGGGCATCTAGAGCAGCCTGTTCCTCATCATCCTTGATTAATCCAAGAAACTACTCAAGCTCAACCTTAGAAGGTGTATCCTCTGTCTAAAATAGCTCCTTGTAAAAATCTCTAAATACCCCCAAACATGATTCTGGGGTAGTGACCACCTGGTCCCCTTATATTTTATTTCCTGTATGCCTCTGTACACTGTCTTTTGCCTTCTCCCAAGGGTCAATAGCTTGCCACCCTTTCACTATATTTTGAGCACTCGGCCCTTTATGCCGCGTACTCTTCGGCTGCCTTTTCTGCATAGATGTTATTAATGCTAGCTTTAACTGCCAAAATCTTGCGCAATACCTCCAGCAGTTCATTCCCTCCCACATCTGCGCAAATGAGCCGTGCCTCCAGTGTGCTCAATTCCTTGAACATATGCTTTTGGCAGCTGAGCCTGGGTCCTCTGTCTGTGTAAGCTAAAGCTAAAGGTCTCCCCCCCTTATTCCAGCTTTTAATGTGTCCCAGACAATTCCCCCTAGGGCACTACCTTTAATAGCCTCACTGAATGTTGGAAATCCACTTATTCATGTGATCAATATAGCCTACATTAAAAAGCAACCCCCTATCAGACTACCAGGTTTGCGTTAGACCTTTGCCTGTAGATATGTGTTTCTATTACCAGGGGATTATGATCCAAAAATATCTGTGGGTGCGTCTCAGTCTTTACTCCTTTGGTAGCAGCTTGATGGTTAGTTTCCTTGGAGAATTAGTTAGGTGGTAACCGATGGTTATGGTGGTAGTTTAAATCAGGGTTGGTTGTTCATTATTATTATGATTTGGATAATTTTCTGAAATGGCAATTGTAGCAAAGATGATGTCCCTTTAAGCCCAGAAATGATTTTCTCATATCTTGGATCCTGCAAGTAGAGCTGGGTATGTTCTCGGAGTTCTCGTGATAGTGTTAAAGTGGTAGATTACGCTTGCAAAGCCTTATGCAAATTGCAGATGAATTGTGATGTATGTGAAGGAAGTAGGGAGTCTACGTACTCCAGTTGAGGTTTTGTAGGAGTGTGCGTACTCTACAGTATGAGAGTAGGGAAGTCATCGAACTTTATATGAGTATGGCGCTTTGTGCTAAAAAATTGTCCACGTGGTTGTTGGTGATGTACGGACCCTGCGTGGTCTAAGACTCCGGAGTATATTGACAAGTGTAGGAGATACTTGGTTTTATGTTGTAATCTATCTGGTTTAGTAGGTTGATCGGGCGTGGTCAACAAGTCGTTGTGTGAGTTAAGTGGGTAAGAGAAATTTTAGACTGAGATTTGGCAAGTCCTATGTGCACCAGGAAAGACCCATTGATCAGTTGAGAGTAACATTTGTGGGTCGAATTTTGCTTGCGAATGTGGGAGACTGAGAAATAGGAATAGCTTTATGAGCGATAGGGCCATCAGTGAAAATCTGTAAGATCTATGAAGCGATTGTGTACCTTCCTGTAGTAAACCAGCTGATTTGTTTTGGTTATTGGTTTTTGGTTAGTGCTTGCAATAAATTGCATTAGTTTTGTGTGAATTGGAGAGTAGGAGGACGAGCCGCAAGACTGTCAGCTGCAGTGTGTAAGTGTGACGTCAGAGTGAGCCGCGCTGGGATGGGTTGGTTAGTGAGAAGAGTCACGAGCAGATTGGCAGCCGTCCGTGAGAGACAAATGGTTGAGAAAGCGGGTGAAGGGAATCCTGGGAGTAAAAGTCATTTCGTTATTGAATCAAATAAAAACAAAAATTAAGTTTTTCAAAGCATTTAGGAGTGACATGAAGGCTGATACATACATTAAGGCAACAGTAGGGGAGCGTACCCCAACGGAAAATTCTCCAGCTTATATTGTAATGGAGGAGCGAGGTGTTGCGCCATGTCTTTGGTTAAACAGTGGTGCAAATTGACAGAGAAACAGGGAGCTTTGGCATTTCCAGAGCATGGAACGTTTAATTTGAGAATTATGGTTCAATTGCGAATGACATTGTATGAGAGAAAGCTTCTTCTGAGACCAGCACAGTTTGAGGCATTAGCAGTTTGGGAGCTCATAGTGAGACAGCAACAAGAAATCAAATTCCAGAGAAGAATAAGGAAGGTAGAAGTCTTCAGCAGTGGCGAGATGGGATTGGGAACAGAAGAGGTGGAGAACAGCGACATTACAGGATGTTAAGTTGTTTCCTCCTATTACAGAGGAAGTTGAGTCTGAAGGGAAATAGGAAACTAGCAAGAGTGATAAGAGTTTGTCAGGTAGTAAGAAGAAGAATCAAAATAACTATGTAGAAGAAAAAGATTCAGATGTTGCGGATCTTTTTACTCAGATGTTTAGAGACTGACCTCCACCATATGTGGTGCATGAAGGGGGTCCAAGTACTAGCACTGCTCTAACTGCCTCAGCTCAAGTGTCCGGGACAGCGGGACCAGTGCAAACAAATAATGGACAGGCACAAGAGGTAGTGCAGAGTACTCCAAATGCAGTGACTACATCGGTGGTGCAAGCACAGATTCACTCACTGCCGATACAGAGAATTTACCCAGAGATTACTCGAGACAACTTGAAACTTAGTGGTACCTACAGAGCAAGTGGTTCCGAGGCCAATGCTAGTTCAGACTGAGCTGACTCCAATGTTGATGCCCCAGGCAAAGCCACAGGGTTTGCCGAAGTTCACACCAATGACAGGGACACAGTCAGATGTAACACCAGTAATGAATCAGAGCATGGGAGTAGCACTTCCACAAAATGTGGGTGTCAGAGTGCCACCAGACGCAATATCACCACAAATTAATGTTGGTCCAGCGATACCTTTATTTGCTCAGAAGAAGCCGATTACAGGAGAACAGGGTGAACTATCACAAAGCCTTGTATGGAGGGGGTGAGAGAGCATGTGCAGGTGGTTTCTTCTATGGGTCAGACCTTTGATAGATCTAGGCCATTAATGGACCTTAGTCCACTTGTTGCACTTCCAGATGCTGTAAATGGCCCAAGTGTAAGTCAGAGCTTGAAGCTATTGACACCGCAAACTCCAGGTGCAGTGGTACAACAGGTGCCATTGTGAACGCAAGTAATGTTTCATTACAAGGATTGACAGCGCAGCAGTTAAATGAGTGGTTAGATAGTCTGAATAACCCACAAAACATGTCCAAGGGTAAAGAGCAAATTGATCGCATAAGGCTGGCTACAGAAATGACTGAATTAGTAGAGGGAGCAATGGGAGTGGATAGGTTAGAATCCTATACCGAAGAGATATTTATGTCAGAGAATTACAAAAGAAGTAGGCAAGATACATCATAAATTGGCAGACTTGGTAGAGAAGTATGACATAGAAATTGAGAAAACAAAGCATTTCAAACGAAGTTACAGATTAGATTTTGAAGCAAAAGATTTCGAACACATGAGGTCAGCTGGGATGAAAACGATTCTTAAAGAACTATTGCAGAGTGCTCAGATCTGGGGAACATTGGAGAAGTGGGAAGGCAGATTGGCAAAGAAGAAAGATAAACAGAAAAAAGATTCACAAAAAGGGTCTGAAAGTGTTCAGAAAGTAAAGGATCCAGTAAAAATTTTACCGATGAGGGAAATTCCAGGAGGGCAGTTTGTTTATGTTACTTGGCACAGAAGTGATATTCTATCATTCTCAAATGATTATCCAAAATTGAGGGAGAAACCGGTTGAATGGTACCAGCAGACAGACGGATTTGTGAAACTTTTGAAATGTCTGTGGGAAGACCTGAATACTCTCTTGGAGATTATAGTGCCAGCTGATTTGTGAATGCAAGAGAGCAGTAGATTGGCCGACGAGTGAACTGGAAAGAGATAGAGTTACAGGTGCACCATCACCCAAAGTGATGAAACATTACGATAAGGTGATTGAGTTCCTGAAGACAAGAATCTCACCTAAAAATATTGAATGGCAGAGGATTGACAGGACAGTGCAGGAGGTAAAAGTTGATACATGCGTACTATGAGAGGTTGTCGAAAGCGTTCAAGGAGTACAGTGGCAAGGAAGCGATTGAGCCGAAAGACATGCTACACTTTGTGTTCAGGTTTGTGGAAGGATTGAGACCTGAAATAGGTCAGATGATTAAGAGTCATTTGATTTGTTGGCAAGCAAAACCAATTGATGAGGTGTTGTAGTATGCAAAATACTGTAGTGACGAGATTGAGTTGAAGCAGAAAAAGCTGAAGGAGAAAGCAATGGTGATGCAAACTAAGGCAGCTCAGAAAGGAGTGCAGGAAGCTTTAGTGCAGCAGATGCCCCAGCAGCAAGGAACTGTTATTTTCCTACCCCGGGTTAGAGGCAGAGGTTGTGGAACTAATATGAATCGTGTTCCAGATTTGAATACGATGGTGGTTCAAAATGATGTACAATGGATGAAAAAGATGTTGCTGTGTCATCTTTGCGGTTACGTGGGACACTGGAAACGGGAGTGTCCGATGATGGTGCAGGATGGTGTTGTTCAGCAAAGTGGTGATGTCAATACATTTCAAACTGTAAAGGTTCCCAGATTGAGAGGACTTAATCCGAATTTCCAGAATAATATGAATCAAGTGCAGAATTTTCAATCCATGCAGCAGATGCAAATGCCACATGCCCAAATGACACAGTTGCAACCAATGCAGCAGCAGCATTCTATGGTACCTAGACAGCAAATGCAGATACCTCAAACCCCGATGGAACAGCAGCAGATGATGCTTTCTCAGCAGGTCACAGGTCAGAGGCAAGACAGAAGTAGTGACACAGTGCACCAATTCCCATTAGATAGTGAGAATGAAATAAACGACAAATGGATGTGTGATAGTTTGGATGAGGAGCCATGCATACTTGCAGTGTCCCTAGAGGTAGATCAGAGAGGACCCTTTGTGAGAGGGCAGGTGATGGGTCATAGGGCCTCATTTCTGGTGGACACAGGAGCTATGCGCTCTCATTACGGAGTGCAGAAGTTCCGAACTTACCTCTTTCAGGCAGGACAGTTAAGGTTGCAGTGGTAGCAAATAGACAGTTAATAAATCCGATCACAGATTCAGTACAGGTTGAGATAGGCAACTTTCAGGGACTGCATAAGCTTGTAGTCTGTGATTCAAGTCCAGTATCCCTACTGGGAAGGGACTTGTTGTGCAAAACTAGATGTTCGATTAATTGTTCAACTGCTGGAATAGAGGTTCAGACGAACAGTGATGACGAGGAAGAACAGACTCCTGAAACTGAGAATGAAACCACTAATTAAGAGTGCCCATTGATTGAGTTTCTTCCGATGTTTACTGTGAAAGAATTACATGCAGACTTGCAGGGAACAGTACAGGAAAATGTGTGGGACCTGACAGGTAAAGAAGTGGGTTTGATCAAGGGACTGGAGCCGATTAAGATCGCTCTAAATCCAAATGTAGTTTTCCCGCAGCTTCCGCAGTTTAACATGGCACAAGGTGTTCTGATGAAGGTGGTGCAGATAATCGGAGATTTTCTGAAACAAGGGGTTTTGAAGGAAGTGTTGAGCAGTCCATGTATTTCACCGATAATAGACTCAAAGAAGCCTTGTGGGAAAGTATGAATTGTGCAAGATTTGCGTAAAGTGAATTACACGGTGCTCAAGTGTTGTCCTGTGGTGACAAATCCAGCTGTAATATTGTTTCAAATTCCATGCACTGCAGAATGATTCACAGTGGTTCATTTGTTGCAAGCTTTCTTTTCTGTGCTTCTTCATGAGGATAGTCAGTTTCTTTTTAGCTTCAAATTCCTAGACAGAGTCTACAGCTGGTGCAGGCTTCCTCAATGGTCCATGGACTCACCATCCTTGTTCAACCAGATTTTGAAAAAGAATCTGGAGTCATTGGAATCACCATACCAATCGACTCTGGTGCAATACATCGATGACTTACTGATTGCATCCAAAACAAGGGACGAGTGTAAGTACGACTTGATTGCCCTGTTAAATAATTTCAGAAAATTTGGACATAAAGTATCACCATTGAAATTGCACTACTGTCAGAAGTCAGTGAAATATTTGGGACACCAAATTGAGAAGGGGTCAAGGAAAATTTCCAGAGAAAGGATTACAATGACATTGCAGAGAAGTCCCCCGACTTCACAGAGAGATGTCAGAATGTTTCTGGGAATGGTAGGTTATTGTCGTCAATGGATTCCAAATTTTGCTGAGATTGCCAAACCATTGCAGCAGCTGACACATAAGGATGTGACAGATCCCATTACCTTAGATCAGGATCAGATGAAAGCGTTCACTGAGTTGAGAGAGAGTTTGTGCAGGTCTCCAACATTGGGAATGCCTGATTACACGAAGCCATTCATATTGTTTTGTCATGAATGTAATGCTTGTTCTTTGTCTGTCTTGACACAGGTCCATGGAGGTGCTTATCGCCCAGTAGCCTATTTTTCGGCTACCTTGAACCCAGTTGCAGAAGCCTTACCAGGTTGTTTGCATGAAGTGGCCGCAGTTGGTCAAAGCCTTTCACAGTGTGAAGGAGTAGTGATGGGATACCCTCTGACGGTAATGGTACCTCACTCTGTTGAGATCTTACTGACAAGGACGAAAACACAGTATTTAACTGGTGCCAGACTGACAAGGTATGAGATGAGCATTCTAGATGCTCCAAATGTAACATTGAAAAGATATACAGTGCTGAACCCGGCAACATTACTTCCAAGGGGTACTGTCAAAATTGAAAAGGAAGAAGACATTCAGCATGATTGTCTTGAGGTAACTGAGTTGTGCACGAAACCTAGACCTGATATCAGAGATACACGATTGAAAGAAAATGATCAAATTGCCTTTGTTGATGGCTCATGTCTCAGGGATGGTACAGGAACATTAAGAGCAGGAGATGCTGTGTGCACAATTACAGGTACTTTAGAAGCTTCTTGGCTTTGAGGTGTATATTCTGCACAAGTAGCAGAATTGGTAGCTCTTACTAGAGCATGCCACGTATCTGCAAGATTGAGAGTTACTATCTACACAGATAGCCAATATGGATTTGGAATTGTCCATGATTTTTGTCAGTTGTGGTTGCAAAGAGATTTCCTAACCTCCACTGGTACACCAGTGAGAAATGGCGACAGAATATAGGAGTTGCTGTATGCAATACAGTTACCTGAAGAATTTGCAGTGGTGAAATGCAGTGCACATCTAAAGTCACAAGACTACATCTCACTAGAAAATGGATATATCGATCAAGTCGCAAGGTTTTTCACTTTGAACTGTATATCGTTCAAAGACAAGTGGGAACTGATGTCAGAAGAAGATAATACATGCACAAGTTTTGCATTGAAAGTGATCGATACTCTGGAAGAATTGAAAACGCTGCAAAATAATGTTGACAAAGAGGAGAAACGGTTTTGGTCCAAATTAAAATGTGTTCAAAGTCCTGATGAGATATGGGTTTCTGAGGAATGTTAGATGGCCCTGACAGATAGTTTATTGTCACAAATGGCCAGGTATTATCATGGACAGGCACACATTTGGAGGGACGCAATGGTTTGGTTGTTCAAGATTGACTGGTTCAATCCTAAATTTAGGCAGGCAGCAGAAGCAGTATGTCATCGCTGTATAATCTGTCAGCAGCTAAATGTGGGAAAAGGGACAGTGGTGAATTTGAGCCACATTGGAAGAGCAAGAGGTCCATTCAGCAGAATGCAATTGGATTTCATTGTGATGCCTGCATGTGGGGGTTTGAAGTATGTGTTGGAGGCTATGTGCATTTTTTGTCACTGAATTGAAGTATACCCCACAAGACGGAATGACAGTCTCACAGTAGCAAAGTTGTTGCTCAGGGAGTTAATACCATGTTTCGGGTTTCCAATCTCTTTAGAATCAGATAAGGGAACTTACTTCAACAACAAGGTGATTAAACTCTTATGTGCAGCACTAAACGTTGAGCAGAAGTTGCATTGTAGCTACCGCCCAGAAGCATCAGGACTAGTGGAACAGGTGAATGGTACTTTGAAATCGAGACTTGCTAAGATGTGTGCAGCCACAAATCTGAAATGGCCAGATGCATTGCCTTCAGTGTTGATGTCAATGAGAAATACACCTGACAGGAAGACAGGGCTGTCACCCCACAAGATCGTCATGGGCAGAGCAATGAGATTACCAACAATTCCAGCAAATGCACTTGTAAACATTACAGATGATATGGTGTTGGACTACTGCAAGGGTCTGGCTGATGTGTTTCGCTCTTTCTCTCAGCAGGTGCAGGCCACTACCCTGCCACCCATCCACGATCCAGGGCACAATCTGATAGCCGGTAACTGGGTCGTTGTTTGAAAACATGTTTGCAAGACGTGTTTAGAGCTGTGCTGGAGAGGGCCTTACCAGGTAGTCCTAACAACTATGACAGCTGTGAAGTGTCCAGGACTTCTGAACTGGATTCATGTGAGTCATACGAAGAAGGTGGCATGTCCACTGGATCATGAAGAAGCGTTGTTGAGAGCACTAACAACTGTGAAACAGGTTGTTGCCCCTGAGCCAGAAAAAGAACCAAGAGAGCCTGAAATTGAACAAGAGCTTGTGGAAGATGGTTCTATTACACCTGTAAGAGACGAAAGTGAAGAATTACAGGAGGGTGCGGAAGAATCAATCTCCATGGATACAGCAGGAGAGCCTAGCTCAGCAGGGGTTCTCCCAGAAGCAGACGGTGCTGAGAAGCAGACAGAGCAAGTACCAGACCAAGAAGGGAAAGGAGTTGAGACGGATCAAAGTCAAGGTGATCCGACTCCTCCAGAACCTGTTGCAGGTCAATCAAGAGAAAACACCATAGAAAAAGAGAAGGAGAAGAGTCCAATCTTGAAAAGAATATTAACAAAAGGATTGAGAAAAGGAGATAATTGGCCTGAATCGCAAGTAGAAAATAGAAAGGAAGTGGTCATAAATTAAATGATAGAAGAAGAAGTAGATACTACGAGAAAAGAAGAATTGAGTGAAGGAGAAATAAGTGGTGATTGAAAGTTAAAGAGAATAGCAAGTCGACGTTATGCATGTCCTGAATGGGCGCATGCAACTACTAATGAATGGCAACATGAGTTTATGTCCTTTTGTTTTGATAGAGAGGTTCCGAGTCAGTACGTTGATGTAACCTGAAGGTGAACAAGAAGCTGAATTGTTGAACCAATCTGAAATACCTTAAAGAGACTGTTGAAAATAAACTGGAAGAGACATTGAAAACCTGATTTGACATTAAAAACCCGGATGTGACAAGCTGCTACTCAACTTTGAAAAAGGAAAAGGGTTCCTGAATGTGAGACTGAACTGTGAGAGAAGACTTTTTCCTTATTTTCGGTTTTACTGCACTTCTACAAAAGTTGCTTCTGTTTTCTGATTCTTTACATATCATGGCTAAGTTGAATAATCAAGTTAGGGATGTTAGGCGCTGTAAATATATGAGCATTGGATTGGCAATTATGTGTGGGATTTTGTTTATTGTATTGATTGTGGGTATGTCTTTTCTTGATGCAAAAGTAGCCAATCGTACTTCCGCTCCTGAAACGACTACACTAATGGCTTTAGAGAGGTTTAAGTTAGATGAGAAGTATTTGCATGACTATACTAATGCTCAAGGGGAGCGTTCTTCTAATGTCTTCTATTGCTTGTTGAGTGAATATGTTGAGACGATGAATGCAAGGGATTGTCTTGTGTGTACACAAATTCCTTCGTCAGTAGAGGAAGGAGTTATGTACCACAGCCTTCCATTAACCTACGGAATAAGCTGTAGTCTGCTACTAACAAGGTTCTATAATAAAGAGTATGTACAATATTTTTATTCTAACTACGATTTGTTTTTTTCGTTTGTTCCTATTATTAGGTATTTGAGCAGAGTAGCTAAGGATCATGATATAGTATTAGCTGGAGGATTCTTTGAGCCTTCACTAACATTTGGAACTGCTTACGCGCATACAAATAACCTGCTTACACCTTTTGAGAAGAGCTTTATAGAGCATACTGATGATAGGGGAAAAGCACTAAAGGAGAAATTAGAAAAAGGCTTAGAGAAAAGGACTTACAAAAATGATTATGCTTACACTGCAATTAAGACACAAGGGAAATTAGCTTTAGATGCATTACATGTAGGGAAGCTTTGTATATATAGGCCAAATCACGCACTGACACTTAATTTGTGTGAATGTATGCATGTGTTATGTTTCAGAGTAAATGGACTTTTATGTTGAATGGTCAGGACCCTGCAATTCCTGCTATTATATTTGTGGACTTAATGCTTATTATCGTCATCCAAGAAGATGGTATGGGACATGGGGATAGTTTTCCCAAAGATTTATCAGATAGATGACTTAAAGAAGTTTCCGAAATTGACTGACTTACATCAGAAGCGACAGAGGAGGAAATCCTCTTCTGCTATTGTGGGAGATATATTTGGTGCGGTGATTCCTTCACTGGGAGTCATGCTGAACTCAATCAAGATACGGAAGTTGTCTACTATTGTGGATAACATGTTGACAAATTTTACAGGGGCAATACTCCTGATAGATACAGAATTAGCTGAGGATAGAGCTATGACGCTTCAAAATTGCCTTGATTTAGACATCCTTCTAACGAAGGACGGTGGGGTCTGTAAAATGATTAACACTCGGCATTGCTGCTCGTACATTCCTAACAATTGTAAAGAGATAAGAGACTTACTTACTAACCTGACTAATTCAAGTAAGGATTTGAAGGAATTGAAGGAACCAGGTGTTTGGGAAAAAGTTGGAAAGGGATTTGCTTCAGTGGGAAATTGGCTTAGTAACATTTGGAATGGGGTAATATGAAAAATCATACAGGGAATATTAATTGTGATTGCTTACATATTAGGATTCTGGGGTTCATGTAAATTGTGCCCAAAGATTAACTTGAAAAGGTCTAAAAATAATCAGAGGAGGGAAGAACGAAACAGGGAAAGAATTTATAGGGAAGATTTGAGAAGGAGACAAAATACTGAAGAAATTGAGCGATGAAAACGTTAATGTGAAAAGTAGTGTGATGACATATTTAGCCATCAGAGGAGGGATTGCTGAAGCAGATATGTTAATTAGAGATATTAATAAGTGTTTATGCATTTTGAATAATAATAAAATGTAGGAATAAATAATGTAGAGAATTAATGTGCACGTTTGAAAATGTGCCCTCGGAGAGCAGTCACCAAGATTCACAAATGTACTAATAAATTGAATAACATGTACAAAATATAGAGAATGTATTAAAACAATGTAGTAGTATGTCATATTGAGATATATAAAGTGTTTTTGCATTTTATTGTAGCATTAACTTAGCTGAAGTTGTGGCCTAGTTTTGCCAAGCCTCATGCAGAAGCTGAATTACTAACGCAATGTAGAGAAGCTAATGTGCTGAACTGATCCTGAACTGCTTATTGTTTAATAAAATCTGCTCAGCAAAAATCTTATTCGTGAACCGATGGACAGGAGGTGATGGAATCATAAATGTATCAAGGACCGTGTAAAGCAGACGAGATGTACTTTCCCAGGACTCGAACAATGGAGACACTGACTGGAGAAGAAGATGCATCATTTTTGATACCTGACGAGCCGGATGATGAGGACATCGTACAACCAATCGACACCTTGAGACCTGTGTAATATTAGAATTTATTGAGTTGAAGAACTGAAATTATTGGATGGAGTTATGACTGGGGATTAACTGACCAATTAGGAATTTGGGGATAGTCTTGGTGACTATGTTATAATGCCGTGACAAGGGGAGAAAACTTCAGATGTTCAAGGTTAGGTGTGGATGTTCAAAGAGATTCAAGATTCTGTCATTTGGCTTATTGACTTGAAAGCCTGATGTGATGCTGATCGATTGATGACCTGAAGACGAATACTGACTTTGTTGCTGCTCCATACCGTGGATAGGTAGCTATGAATGTGACTGGTTGACTTTTTGTGCCTTTTCTTTCTAGGTACCAAATGTGCTGTCTAAATAGTTTTTCCTAAGCTAAATGTTTTTCCAAATTCATGTTCTAAACTGTTTTCGCATGAAGTCCCACATGCTAATGCTAATCTGGGTTAGGTAGGGCTCCTATTCTGAGACGTTGACATAAACGGTGACGAATCATTGACGGACTGATTTGCTGAACTCTGCTACTCATGTTAACATATTCGTAGTTATCGACTTATGTTGAGGCATTAGAATGCATGCTTTCTCAAGTTCTGATTAGATTATGTTATTGGTAGTCACTAATGAATTAATCTTGAGTGAATTTGAATAAAGTTTGAATTAAACTCATGGCTTAGTATTGAAACCAATAGGGAAATAAAATTGCTAAAATGTATATTGAGTTGTGGTTATTCATGAAAGTTGACATTAATAGCTATTGATCAATGTTTTGCTTAATGGTTATTGGGTTGTGTATTGATAATTGATGAACATTGGTTACACCGTAGCTAGGATACTCCATGCGAATCAAAAGGTTTATCGACCTATACGCGTCCCCTTGTAAGTTTACTTACTAAGGACCAGGCGCGCTAGCACACCCCCCCCCCCAACTAATATATAGGAGATTAAGAAATAATACAGTCTGACATGTCCTGTGAGGGGCAGAGGGGCATAGAAAAATGTATAGCCCAGAACTGAGGATTTTAACCACTCCCACACATCTACAAGCCTATGATTTGATAAAAGTTGCTGTAGCACCCGAAAAGCTCGGGGTTTCCTACCAGCATCCTGATGATGACAATCCTGGTCCACTAGCAAAATGGACATTTAAATTCCCACATAGTATCACTGGGTTTTCCCACTAGGCCAGTTCAATGTTCAGATAGTCAATTACTGCTGGATCATCCAGTTTAGCACTAGATTGGAATATTGATGTGAATATACAATTGACTATTGGTGGAGAGAAGAGAAAATGGAAACTATTTAAATACAAAATGATGGTAGATTATTTACTCACTTTATAAGCTTTTCCTTGCATTGCTAAAAAGAAAATGTGATTAAATCAAGTCAAGTCTTGAGGTGCCGCAGAATGGAATACAGGGAGCATCTATTGGTGAATGCACGAGTTTGATGAGTTTTATAAACTCAGCGATATCTCATACATGCACTCACATAGTCGTTTATCTCTGTCAGGCAGCTACAGTCAGCTTCGCCACATCCGTGTTGGTCCTTTTCATGGCCTGATAAGGACTTGTGTTCACCACTTTTCAGGGACTACTGAGATGAATGCGGTGAAATTAACTTATGCAAGAGAAACCCATGGACGTCATTTAGGGGTCGCAGCTGCAACCCCTGGCTTGCCCCTTGCGACTCCTGGCTCAGAGTTGGCAAAATCAGTGACATGCAGACTAGGGCATCTCCACTTTCTTTGTTTTTTTGTCAATCCTTTATAACATTAATAACAAATAATATTTTATTATTCACAATAAGTGCTATAAAGAATGAATTACAATTTGCTGTATTATGACCCTCCCTGGTAGCCGAGGTAAGCAAAAAATGATTTTAAATATATGTTGTGTGCATGTTTGTGGGTAAGCTTGTGGTTATATGAGAACCAGTGTGTATATGTGTAAACGTGTGTGTATTTGTAAGCATGTGTGTGTCTAAGTGAAAGTAGAGGTTAAATGGCATGTGATGTCACTTCCGCTATCCTGGCATTTTGGTGAATTGATGTTCATGGAGAAACCTCCAAGTTATCAAATGAAATATGTTTTTCTGTTTTGAGGAAGGACTTGAAAAGGGGTCAAATGGGAATAGATTAACTTCCCCTCAGGTAGTCAAAAGACCTGATTCAAGAGATGTGTTTATGGGACTCTCAATAATCTGTGTTGAGGCAGAAGGGAAGTGGAGGAGCATTCCAGTGGAGAAAAAGTTGCATTTGAAACATTCTGCCCTAAAACTTGCAGTCTGAATGAATGGAGAGACTTGGGTGGCTGACCTTTGTGCCTAGTGGGCCGATAAACTATTGTCAAATTGCAAACATGAGAAGGTATTCATTTAAAAGACCTTTATGAGCAATGCATCAAGTTTTAAATGTTAACTATTATTTAGTCGAAGCCAGTTGAGTAACATTAAAATGGGTGAGATATGGATCGGATGCCTCGGTCTAGGGGTGATATAAGCTGTATAGTTTTGTTCTGTTTTGAACCTGTGTAGCGTCCTTTCTGGAAACCATGCATAGATTCCATTGCATAAGCCGATTTCGGAGATGACCATTGGAAAAAGATCAAGAACTGGATTTCGTGGATGATGCAAAAGTAGTTAAACATTTTTGATGGCATTTTTCACCTACTGGGAGATCACAGACAGGTTTGAGGCTAAGATGACTTTCAGATTGGGCATTTTATGCAAAACAATCAATGGGATTCCCAAGCGCCTGAGGACTCTGACCACTCAAATAGCAGAGAAGTTGAACTGCTTGTGAAAATAGTACATTTTTAATTTTGGAGGACTTTAAGCACAAGTAGTTCTGATGCATCCGACTTTGCACATCAAGATAGGTGGTTTTACTGTTCATTGAAATTTCTAAAATTAATCTGGGTATCATCACTGTATATACAGTAGACCATGTTGTAAGTTGGTTGGCTGTTTTCATAATACCACAGGAGGGTCAGTCAGAAATGTTGTGGTTGAATGGCTCCAATACTCCTGAGAGGTTGATGAGTATCGTCGAACGGCTCTGGCTTTGGTCCAATTTAGCGCAGAAGAAATTGGGGCGAGACTATTGATCATGTCTACAGACTGAATTAGGTTAGGTTGTCTAAAATGATGTCACCTATGTATCTGAAAGAAGAGGTGTCCTGTTCCACAGTTTAAGTTTTAAAAAAAAGAAATCTGCTCCTCAGATTGGTAGATCCCGAGTAGACCATGCTAGTGCGAGGTAGGGATCTGAGAGAAGATAAGACTTAACCAGCTTTATTTCACACCTGTAACATTAAGCAACATACTCACTCATCTTAAGGGGCACAGAGCTTGGAAAAACTCTTGTGACTCCAGCTGTTTCCCCATTGTGGCTGCTCACAAGTACTAGCCAACCACGTTAACAACAGTTTCCTAACATAGTCCAAGGTCTGTATCACTTTGAAGTACTCCTTTATAGCACTGCTCCTCATAAATTTAAGGCCCCGATTCCGAGTACGTTGGTCCTGGGACCGCTGTACCTGCAGTGGCAGTCTGACTGCCGCCTCCTCTGCAGCCTGACCTGCAAATTATGAGGATGGTGGTCGGATAGCCACAAGGCCACTGCAACTACCAGGATAATCGATCCCACGGCAGTGGGGAAAGGTTTGGTCAGTCACGTGGGTGGTGATGCCAGCACCACCGTGCTGATCGCAACTTGCCTTTCTGCCAAGCTTTTCATGGCGGGCTCAGTGGAAAGTCAGGGAAGGGGCCCTAAACATGGCCCCAGCAAGATTTTGCCCATTGGGCAGTGTGGCTGTGGACATGTTGTGCCCCCCTATACCTGCACTGTCGGTGTGTAATGCTGCAATGAACAACATTGTGCATGGCAACAGTGCACCAAGGTGCATCTGGTGCTGCACTGCAGCAGCACGTGCTTCAGACATGCCGCCGCAGTGACACTGCCATAGACACTACCGCCAGCCTGGTGGTAGTGCCGTAATACGGTGGTGGGGGGGTTCACCTGCTTGACAGCGGGCCTCTGATCGGCACATTGACGGTCCGGTGGTTGAACTGCCAAAATCATAATCAGGCCCTAAGTATAGACCCCAACAGCCACTTCCACCATAGGACTTTATTATAGGTTTAGGCCCATACTCAAAACCGAGATTGCACTGGTAAATGTGTGGGACAACCCCTCGAGATAGCAGATGAGAGGCTTTCAAAATGCTGATAGTGTTAGAGGTCTGTCAAGGACTCAGTACAGAAGCTATTGGTTATTATCCTTTTTTCATCGCAAGATGTACAGACAGCTCCTTCCTGTGGTAATAATGCTGCCTCACTAACTGTACATGTGATAGGCAGCAGGTGATCCTCAAAGGGGGTCATCAATAGGAAGAGAAAAACATGCAGCCTAAAAACCCTCCCTGATAGTAACTGGCTGAAAGCAGACAATGAGAAATAGTACCGGATGTTTGAAAGCAGTAGCAGAGGAAAAATACTGGATGTCTGGAGACATGTTCTGAGGAATATTACTGGACTGCAACAAGGACCGGACTGGAACAAATATCAGTGGCTGGAATCCTGAGGAGTAACCTGTAGGAGGTAGGAGAGGACAAGGGACGAAGGGGTGATGAAAAAATACTTACAGAATGTCTGATCACCTTGTATACGTCTTTGGTAGGAAATTATGTCAACAGGAAGGTAGACCCATCTTGGATTGGGAATCCTGGGTTTAATTGTAGGGTTGGCACATTGTTGCTTTAAATTAACAACTATATGGAGACTCCACTGATTCTGAGAAACGTCTTGCATTTATCTAATTTTGTGTTGGAAATATTAGTGTTTAATCTTTTCTCCTTAGTTTTTACAGAAATTCCAAAGAAGACACTTGGGGGGTCATTCCGACCCTGGCGGTCAAAGACCGCCAGGGCCGCGAATGACGGAAGCACCGCCAACAGGCTGGCGGTGCTTCCCTGCCCATTCTGACCGCGGCGGTAAAGCCGCGGTCAGAAAACCGGGTCCGGCGGTTTCCCGCCGGATTTCCCCCGGGTGGGCGAATCCGCCAGGGCAGCGCTGCAAGCAGCGCTGCCCAGGGGATTCTGATCCCCTTCCCGCCAGCCTGTTTCTGGCGGTTTACACCGCCAGGAAGAGGCTGGCGGGAACGGGTGTCCTGGGGTCCCCAAACAGGGCCCCAGCCTGCTTTTCACTGTCTGCCTAGCACACCTGCAACACTGCCGGCTCCATTCGGAGCCGGCTTCAATGCTGCAGGCCCCCATCCCGCTGGGCCGGCGGGCGCTAACATTGTTAGCGCCCGCTGGCCCAGCGGGAAGGTCGGAATGCCGCCAGCTGTCTTTTGACCGCAGATTGGTCAAATGGCGGTTCCCGCCAGGCGGGCGGCGACCGCCGCCCGCCGGGGTCAGAATGACCCCCTAAGTGACAACTGTCTCTCACAGGAACGCAGTCGCCAACAGCAAAAGCTCATCTTTGTCTGAAGTGGAAGTCTATAATGCTATGCTGGAACATCTGACTGCCCCGTGTAATGAGGGCTTTCACACCAGTGGCCACTCTGGACTCTAGCTGCTGCCCAAGAGAGGAATGCTTCAAGTGCCCTTAGTGGTTTCACAGTTTCCGCTCAAGGAGAAAGCATCTTTGCCAGTAAGTATAACAAGACTTCTGCAGCATTCAACACAGTAGACCATACCGTCTTCCTTTACTAACTCTATACTGTATCAGACAGCTTTGACTAGGCTATGAGATGACCAAGTCCTTCTCTAGAGACCTTGAGGCTCACAGGACCTATTTTGCTTGCCCACAAACTGCCCTGCGGAGTCTGATGGTACTCCTTTTTGCCACCCAATGTCTATATTAAAACTATAATGGACCTGCAGTGTGCCACCTACCTCCACTTCTGCTCTTCTGTGGACAACACACGGCTATATTTGAAATTTGAAGCTATAAAGCAGGGGCCTCAGAATTATGCGAGTATGGGTGGGGGAACACAGCTGCAAAACGAAGGCATTTAAAACCAATTTTTGGTTGTGGGGCCAGCACACCTTCTCACAAATAGTTACACTAAATGCATACCTCCATCCTGTTTTTCATGAGAGGGTACCCATCAAAATAAGTATAAAACATAAGAGTACAGTGGGGTGTGGGCATCAATTTCAATTCATAAATAGGGATAGTGGTGAAAGTAGCTAATTAGTGCCTGGCCTCAGTACATGTCCTTTTTTTATAATAACTGCATGTATGTTCCCACTAATTGGGAGGAGAAGGTTTTCTAATTCAAGGGGGACCAAAGGTATGCATGATGTACATGGGGACTTCAGAGGAAAGTGTTAGAATATGCAATGTTAATGTATTATCCTCATTTATTTCAGTTATACACGTCATTGTATAGCATGCAATACGTTATTCCTCCCTTATCCCTCCTGTTGCCACCATTGGTATATTCAATCTGTTGAAAAATGCAGCCTGCCTTAGAATGTTGAAGTGCTTGGAATTATATCCTATCAAACAGGTGACAGAGAGCTGTAATGAAGTGGGGAGTGGAGATCCATATGAACACTTCTACTCCCCTTCGCTTTGCGTCGTCTTTGCAACAGAAAGAGACAAGGCAAAACTGGCAGGAGAACCGGAAGCTCAGAATCTGCATTCCACTGGCACATCGGAAGCAGAAGAGCTGGGATTTGCGCTCTGGCACGAGGCAGTGCAAGAACATTCCACTCAGCCATTGCATCTGCGGACACAGGAACTGAATGGGGTAAGCAAAGGGTACCCTTGCCTTTGAGGACTCCTACGAATAAAATGCCAACGAAATGGCTGCAGGTGAAAAGGAAATACTCAGTATGTCATTAATGACACATCCAATCATTTGTAATGTGGGCAGATCAAAATGTGAATGACCCCTTCAACAAGTAAGGAAGGGGCTGGTCCATTGCCCCTTCCTGTGTATATTGTGTTGATGACGACGCAGCATCTTCCCAAACAACATAATTTTGCTAAAACCATGACAAATTAAAACCGCACTTAAAAAGGACTGGTAGCCAATGTCTGGCCTGTTGGCTTTCCCAATGCTTGTTGTAATACTTGTAGCTTATTTCCCTGCATTCTTCTTTTACCTTGTAATGAAACCACGCCGTGTATGCTGGTGACAAATGTAAGCTGTGGTTCTTGAAAGGATTTTTTGTGTGTTTTATTATTGGTCCAAGACCATGAAACATATTTAAGCAGAATTGGAATTTTATACCCACTGAACAGTGACTAATACAAGTGGCACAACTGGGTACAATTTATTTAATAACAGATTATGTAGAGGGATTAGGTAATAAACACAAGCAGTTGTCTGGAGACCATCAGAAGGGAAATTTCTTAAGGAATTTCCTAACTCATAGAAACTCAGCTTCGTTGAGGAGGTGTAAATATAGTGAGATACAAAGTTAGGAGGCTTGACCATTGATCCACTAGAAGAATGTTTGAGTCTCACTGTAGGAACGAAGAGATGAGTTTCAGCAGTCCCACTTAGACATCTGGAAGCAGTAAACTGTGGGTAGGAGCAGGTGTGACTGAAAAGTGCACTAGGTGGATGGTCTTTAGCCCAGTCTTTTAACAGGTGTATATTTGCCACTTCCTGGAGTTTGTCCACTGTCCTCCCACACACATGCCACCTATACTGTATTTAAATCACCAAAACAGAACATCACTAGAGCTGGTACCTGAGCAATATTCTGTGGTACAAACATCAAAGGCAGGATTATGTGGAAGGTGACTAGAGGGTGGATATATTATTAGTATAATTTTTCACATGTGTAATTAATGACCTTTTTGTATCAAGAACGTCGCCGAGGACATTTGAGAGAGCGCACATCCCGGGCACAGGAAAGAAAACCATTTGAAAGGAAGCAAGGGTGGATTGTCTAGGACTGAGGGTAGCATCTCACTCTTGGAGGCATTAAAACAGGTCCATATATACATTTTTGGGGCATGTACAATTCATGCCATGGTTTGCTAAAGCATGCCGGTTTATTGATAACTTTAAGGAATGTTTGCGTGAAGATAGCAGACCTGGGGTACTCCACTATGTCTCCCTGGAAAATCATTGCACATAGACATTGGCAAGGGAGTGAGAAAATGCTGAATCATGAGATATTTTAAAAGATTTGGGTATTCACCATGGACTCTAGTATTTTAGTTAGCAAGAGGGAGAAATCAGACAATGGTTGACAAGGGAGTCTTGTACCTGAGTAGGCTTTTTAAATAGTGAAATACATAAAGCACTTTTCAGTGGTTGAAGAACCTAATGGAGCATTAATCGTTCTGAAAATCTGATAAGAGTTTGGCATTCATTGACTTAACAAGCCTAGCGCTAGAAGCCTGCATGTATGTAGGTAAAGGAGGGCATTTAGTTAAGGAAACTTAATTGAGAAATCCTTAAGCTAAAATCTACCCCAATGTTCTACTCATTTCATTCAAAATCTTACCTCTACCTTCCTTATCCGTACCTAATGTATAGGATAAGGACCCTCCATTATCAGCATTGATTCTTTCACTTAAATGTTTTCAGAACACACGAATCAGTACTCATCGCAACCAAGTAGTGGAATGCGTTAACTGAGAAGTAGTTTCATTCAATATAACACTAATTCATCACTTCCTGGGTGCAGTATATCATGATGCACATTTTAGTGTCCTAATGATTTATTCCTGAACTGTGACCTGCCGTCGTCTGCACCCTCTTGTTGGCTCACTATAATGCTGTCAAGCTAACACCACATGCTCATTGCGCCACAGAGAGCATTGTTTAAAGAACATCTCTGATGTCAACACATAAATGTAACACCTATTGAATTGTGGTTTACAGTCTTCCTGGAGAACCAAGGCGTGGCTTAGTCAGTAGAATTCAGGGTGTGTGAGCCTGAGATTTCCCAACACGCATTAAAGTGTACCCAACAAAAACGGGTCTCGCATTTGCTCGAGATAGAGCTATTAGCGTTGTACACTCATAACGGGACTCTTCTTGCTACATAAATTGAAAAAGAAAAGTAATACAGTTTCACATAAGCGAGCCAATTCAAAGTGCCATGGCATCAGCATGAAGGAGCACACAAAAGGAAAACGAAGTTCGCTTGCAGCCAAACATACTGACAAAAGTGCAATTAGTCATGTAACAGGGACGATGCCTAAGGCGCTAACTAAACCGCCCCAAGGAGGGACAAACGTAAAGCATTTACCAATGAAAACACATAATTTTTGAAGAGCAAGCCCATGAACGAGTGATAGTGATGGGCGTGCGGTGAGTGTGGTTAAGAACCCAGATACATACCATCACATCAGGAAAGCAGCGCTTGCGTGCTGCTATGCTCAACCTAATGATGGCTCTGCGAGTGTTGAGGGTGGGGTGGTTTATGGGAACAGATACTTGAATGGGGGTTTATAAATGTCAGTGGAGAGGTGAACGTTATTCTGAAAAGTAATACTCATTAATTACACCTTTGTATCTACAGTTTGCTTAGTGGAAAAAGTCCCTACTCTACACAACTTATGCTTATGTTTTGTGATGCTAGAAATGCTGAAATGGGACATTGACAATGAAGCCGGCCTACCCCGGCAGGTGGCTGGAGTAAAATACTTTATTGCAGCTTACCCATCGAACATTATCCTGGTAATATTAATGGCCAGCCGCTCCTGCACAGGACTTGTGCTGATATCTCTCCTGATATCAATGATGCTCCTAAATCATTTTCCCCTATCAGACTTAAGACCATACTTTTCAACTCTTCACTCCCACAGACCATTACCTGCAGTAAAAGCTTTCCTCACTTTAGATTTTTTTAAATTTCCATTATTATCCGTGGGATTACTGATCAAAGGGTGCACAGCTTTGCTCTCTTTAAAGGATCAAAAGGTTTAGACAGGGGAGCAGAAGAGAGATACATTACACACAGTGAATTAGCCATATTAAGATGCTCCAGTGTCATTACATCTGGCCTGCCATGTAGGAAAGCATAGTCGAAACAGCACAACTCAAAAGCGGTGGTTAATTTGAGCTGGTGGTTTCCGGTGCGGGGCACCGGCATTCATTTTTGAGGACCAGCACATATTTTTCTGCCTCAAGCATTTACTGTGAGCAAAAGACACACATAAGAAAGACTGGGAAAGAGAAAAATGAAAAAGCGTCACAAAGGGAGAAAGCAGAAAGCTGCAAGAGCGAGTCCAAACTGGGGTGGCATGGTGAGCAAAGGAACAATGGATTAAACCCAGATCTGTGACTGGGGTGAGTGTTTGCATTGTTCAGCACTCCGCCATTCATCCTTTTGTGTTGCTATCATCTTGGAATGCCATGATGTCTGTAACATCCTTAAATAATGTATACATCAGCTTTTGATATACGTTTGCCGCCGATGCCAGACCGAACGGCAAACGTAAATATTTATAAGCTCCAAATGGAGTGATAAAGGTTGTAAGGCACTGCGATTCTTTCTTAGCGGAACTTGATGATAAGCGGCTTTCAGATCGATATTGCTAAAAAATGTTGCTCCTTCTAGAGTAGTTACGAGTTAGTTTGTTTTTGTTGAGGGATGGCAATCAACAAGAATTTTATTCAATGAGCACAAATCTGCGCATAACCGAATCTGTCCATTTTTGTTTTAGCTAAAACATTTGCACTGACCCACTCTGAGGCGTTTACAGGTTAAATTATTTTATCTTGACATAGCTGATCAAGATGTTTTCTAAGTTCCTCCTGTTAGCGCGTCAGTCCTTAATAAGTAAACTTAGAAGGTGACACGTATAGGTCGATGAACACCTTTTGATTCGCCTGAGGAACCTAATCATGGGGTGACCAATGTTCTCAATAATCAATGCTCAAAATTGAATAACCATTAGACAAATTATCAATCAGTCACACCATGGCCTTTCAAACATGAATAACCACACCTCAATATACGTTTTTAGTAATTTTATTTCCCTATTGAGTACAATACTAAATCATAAGATTAATTCAACGTAATTCAATTCAAATAAAACTCATATCAATTTGTTAGAAGACACCAAAATCATAAACTAATCAAAGCTTGCATCAGAGTACATTCTAAAGCATTAACACAGGTCAATAAAAGAATTGCAGTCAAATAATCCTTCCTAGTCATGAGGTTCAGCAAAACAGTCAGTCAACCATTTAAATCGGTATCGGCAATCTGTCAACGTTATGTAAGGAAACCCTCAACTAACCCAGATTAGCACTCGCATGTGGGACGTCATGCAAAACAATTTAGAAACAAGAATTTAGAAAAAGTATCTAGATAAAACACTACTAGACAGCGCAGTTGGTACCTAGGAAGAAAAGGTACAAAAATGCATTTCAGTCGCATTGTCATATCTACCAATCCACTGAATGGGTCAGCAACAGAGTCAGAATTCGTCCTCAGGTCATCAGTCTACCAGCATAACATCAGGTTCTCAATCAGAGAGTATGAGCCCAATAACAGAATCTCAAATCTCTTCTCATTATCGCTTCACAAAATCGGAATAAGGTCTGAAGTCTTTTCCCTCTGTCACTTTGTTATATCAAAGTCACCCAGACTGTCTCCCAATTTCCAATTGGTCAATTAGTCGTAAGTTATTATCTTAACCAGTAATGTCTATGTACCTAATCTATGAATTCTAATATTTCACAGTTCATATGTCGTTGCATCTTCTTCTCCAGTCAGTGTCTTCATTGTTCGAGTCCTGGAAAAGTACATCTGGCACACATTACACTCTTTTCGATACTTCCAGGAGTCATCATCTCCTGTCCGAAGGTTCTCATAGAAACTTTAGTTAAGCATTTTATTAAAACAACAAGCAGTTCACGGTCAGTTCATTTTGTCAGCATTTTTCAATTAGATGTTAAGAAATTCTGCTTTTCTGCCTGAGGCCTGTCAAGCCTAGGCTAA
The DNA here is from genome assembly GCF_031143425.1 of Pleurodeles waltl. Taxonomy (NCBI): domain Eukaryota; kingdom Metazoa; phylum Chordata; class Amphibia; order Caudata; family Salamandridae; genus Pleurodeles; species Pleurodeles waltl. Next base: position 938,375,414 of record NC_090445.1, read on the forward strand.
GACAATCGCTAGGTTAAGGCCTACAATTTTACAGAACATAGGTTATAACTCTCAATTTGACATATTACTACATTAATCTAATACATTTTCAATATTCCATGTATGTTAATCACTCATTTAATACAATTCGTAAATAGTGGTGGCCATTCTCCGAGGTCACTGTAACAGGCTGGCTGTTACCGACGACTCGACTGCTCGAGGGGGGCCGATTCGTGAGTATCCCGAGGGTACTTGGAAGAGTCTCTTGGCGCTCCTTGAGTGAGCAAACCCCGAAGAACAGGGTCACGTGCGGACGCCGGGGGAGAAAAGGACAGAGGAGGAGACAGAACGGGGGAAGTCTTCGAAGCCGGGAGGAGATGCCACAGGAGAAGTAGAGGAGGCCGACAAGCAGGAGGGAGAGAAGACCACTGTTATCGCACCAGAGAGGATTGGAAAATCAGAGTTCTATGCCGGAACCACCGCCCAGGACAAAAACGCCAGCATCTCCCGCCACGCGCTTCTACAGGTATGGGCATATATGCCAAACCTGATTTTTTCTATTATGGGTAGAAAGGGAGGGGAGGGAGAGGAAGCCTAGTGAAAATAAGAAAAGACAAGGGACGCAGGAATAAACACAAGCACATGCACAAATGATTTACTGTTTGTTTGTAGGAGCACTTGCACCGGCACCCTCTGAATTCAATATTAGAACCCTTAGGCACAATCCCACACCACTCCCTCTCGCAGGTACCAAAGGATATACATTAAACACTTACCTGTTTCCTACCTTCTTTTCCTTTGTCATGCCCCTGAATTGTACTCACAGCGGAGAAACCTGTAAGAAAGAAGAGAGAAAATAATTAAACAAAAGGACAGAAGACAGCTGCCAGAGACAGAGAGCGAGGAAGAGATAACGAAAAGAAAGAGAAACCTAGGAGAGAATAAAGACTGGTAGGAATAAAGAGGCAAAGAAAAGAAAGAAAGGAGCCCATAAAGAAGGAAAGACCACGAAACCAGTGAAATAAGCCAAAAGTACAAGATCAATAAAATAAAACAAAAAACCTATTTGGTAAAACCGTGTTTGAATTCTGTTTTCCCACTCTACAACGCTACTCCAGACATACACCCACTACAGTCAACGTGCACATTATTTTTCAACGTTATTCATTTTCTACCAAATCCATTATCCAGAACACAAACATTCATTAATAATTCCTAATTAAGACATTTGGGTTAACACTTCCTTACAGGTAAAGGAACATCCACACTTTGGGGGTTATTACAACTTTGGAGGAGGTGTTAATCCGTCCCAAAAGTGACGGTAAAGTGACGGATATACCACCAGCCGTATTACGAGTCCATTATATCCTATGGAACTCGTAATACGGCTGGTGGTATATCCGTCACTTTTGGGACGGATTAACACCTCCTCCAAAGTTGTAATAACCCCCTTTGTGTTTAATTGGAACGACATTCTGTTTCAAAACTATTTCGTATTCAAAACATGTAATAGTACCAATTTTCTCAGTGAAAACTTTAGAATACTTAGCTAAAATCTCATTGATGGTTTATTTTTTGTAGTCTACTAACATTACAGGACGTTTGGTACCAGGACGAGGTAAAATGCCCAACCTACCTTGCAAAATGTCTCTACCATTTACAGCAACATATATTTGGAAAAAATGTTCCTGTCTGAAAATAGCAAACCTTGCTTAAAAAACGCAATGGTTTCTAAATCTGCCTCCCCGTAAGCTATGGCTCTTATGCCTGTTTTTTTTCAGTAAATACTTACTCCAATGCAATGTAAAGGATTCTTCTTAAAGTATTGTTACTGGCGAACTTGAATCAACCATTATTTTAATGTCAATCTGTCAGATCTTAACCATGAAAAAAGGTCCATTATTTTTAGCAATTAAGCCTAAATCTTGGTCACTAGTTTGCACATTAGCGTCTGATGTAGCAGCTTCTACTGTCAAAATCGCCATGGTATTTACATGTTGTTCAGCAACATCGTAATTGTGTGCAGCATCTGGAACACAATTCATTTCTATCTTATCACCATTCTTAAAAACTTTCATAAAATGGCCAACTTTTCTAGACTAATTAAATTATTTCCTAGAGCCGGACAATTTGGATTGTTCTCAAAATGATTATGCGACCCACATCTGTAACATGCATTTGACTTACTGACTTTGGCCCTCATATGATCTCATGGGTTTCCCTGCCGAGAACTGCACTGACGGTTGACAGAAGAGTGCCAGTGCAAAGAACCCCCCACCGGCCACATAATGAACTTCCTGCTGGGCCGGCGGGTGGAAACAGTGTTTCTGCCCACTGGGCAAGCTGGAAACAGGGCCTGAACATTGACACTGGCTCCAAATGGGGCCGGCACCAATGTGGCAGTGTGGCACGAGCAGCAGCACCCGTCCCGCATTCCTCTGCCTGCAGTTCGGGCAGTGAAATGCGTGACGGGCTGTGCATGGGGGCCTGAGTCACTCATTCTGCCAGCCTTTCCCTGGCGGTGTAAATCACCAGGGAAAGGCTGGCGGAATGTGAATCATTTTCCAAAGGCAAATCTGAAACGCTGCCACCGCCAGGCTGCCTGGTGGTGAGAGCCTGGCATTGGTGGCGTTTCCACCGTGGTGGGGTCTGGACCGCCATGCAGTTGGCAGCAATGACCGACACTGCCGGCGTGGCAGTCCAGACTGCCATGTTCTTTATGAGGACCTTTGTATTCTTGAATTTTTTAGAAGAAAAACACAATAAAATTTGATTCTTCAAATATTGATCAATTGCATTTTCAAATTTGCACATGATAAGATTTTCAGTGCTGCTACATATTGGTCAATACTTTCATCAGCAGATTGTTTCCTCAAATAAAAATGTAACCTTTCTAAGGCAATACCTGGTTCTTCAGCAAAATGTAGGGCCATCCTTTTTTCGGCTTCCACAAATACATTCCAACTATTAGCATCTCCTGAATTCCTCCAGGTGGTGAAAGTACAGGTAAATTGTCAAAAACCTTTTGTCCTTCAGTGCCAAGACAATTATATAAAATTGCTAACTCTCTGGTAGTGCTGTATTCAACTCCATCTATGGCCACTAAATTTTTTTAACTGCGCATCTAATATTTTCATTCTAATTTTGGTTTTCCTTGATTGTCCAAGAAGTGTTATAGATGCTGAATGTTTCCATTCCCAGCTATAGTGTTGGTGAGAATATATATATATATATATATATATATATATATATATATATATATATTTATTGTGTAGGCAGCGTTACTTAGCAAGAAAAAGACAGTCAGTAATGTACTTATAATATACATAATATGGGACTGCCACTGTATTATAAAAGTGAGTTCACTGGCTAGAAACAGTATTGATTAAACGTGACAGGATCTGACATGAAAATGGAGATGTCAGAATGTACGTGAGATTTAACAAAATATACACTTCCTCAGATGAATGCACATACACTGATGCGCTGAAAATGTCAAAGCACGACACGTCACAATGCATGCTCCTTCCTGTGAATGCGTTTGCGCTAATATGCTGAGAACTGTAAGGCGTGGTGAGGAGACTGTTGCCTGACTTTATTGTAATAGAATTTCTCCAGCTTGCCAGGCAATTTTGTTATGCACACTCGTATATGCGCAGGGAGACACACACATCTAGCCACAGGGAGAGACGCACGCCTAACCTCAGCATCACCAAATACACCAGTGGTGTTGCTTGTCTGGCACGGCATCACTCCGTCCACAATTCCGTCCAATCTGGAAGAGCGACAACAACAATCCTTTTTCTTCTGAGGTAGTGACAGCAGTCAGCAGGCTATAGGCTCTTCCCAAAAGGTGTCGATCTCAACTGCTCGTCCTCGGCACAGCAAGGTGAACGGCAAACACAGCGATGGGCTCCAACTTCCTTTATATTGTTTTCTCCACCATCCTTATTGTCAACTATATAGTAAAGACGTCCTCCGATAAATACGTTCACGGACACGTTGTAGGCTTCAATTTATAGAGATTAATTCATGTTAGAAGTAATCCATGTAAGAGCCCATCTTAGAGCGTCCTCAAAGCTCTGTGTCCGGCCAGTAACTGCCCCTATGTACTGCGACCAGAACATGCAATAACTCTCATAAGATGCACCGCTTATCAGCAAACTAAGAACACAGAACATAGAGTACTGAATATAGAATACTACACGTGTATTTTGGCTTGTAAGTCAGTGATGGGAACAAGCTTGTTCTTATTCCACCAACCCTTCCCGTGTACAAGAACGGAGTTTTTCCAAATTTTCTCAATGATGGCAGGAGTGGAAAACTTAGATTCTCCTTTGACTACCCTTCCTGGATTTCTAACAAGGACAGAACCACCTATTGTAATCTCTCAATCTTTCTCTCTCTTGATATGTCTATCATCAAAATACTTTTTCTGTTTATCTTGTTTATCTTTTACTATTCTTGCAAGGTTGGATACTTGCAAATCACCATTGTCATGAGAAATGCTTACCGAGTTGCTCAACCACACGAGAACTAAATTAGACTTACATTTTCTTTCTTTTAATTATTCGAAGGGAGAAACTCCTGTAGTTAGGTGTGGTGAAGTGAAGGATGTTACCCCCATTTTCACTGTATGTATGTTTGTTTGTTTGTTTGTTTTTGCCCATGTGTCACTGGGCTCCTGCTAGGCAGGACCCCAGTGCTCATAATGTATGCCCTGTATGTGTTCCCTGTGTGGTGCCTAACTGTATCACCGAGGCTCTGCTAACCAGAACCTCAGTGTTTATGCTCTCTCTGCTTTCTAAAATTGTCACTGCAGGCTAGTGACTAATTTTACCAATTCTCATTGGCACACTGGAACACTCTTATAATTCCCTAGTATATGGCACCTAGGTACCCAGGGTATTGGTGTTCCAGGAGATCCCTATGGGCTGCAGCATTTCTTTTGCCACCCATAGGGAGCTCTGACAATTCTTACACAGGACTGCCACTGCAGCCTGAGTGAAATAACGTCCAAGTTACTTCACAGCCATTTTTCACTGCACATAAGTAACCTATAAGTCACCAATATGTCTAACCCTCACTTGGTGAAAGTTAGGTGCCAAGTTACTTAGTGTGTGGGCACCTCGGCACTAGCCAAGGTGCCCCCACATCGTTCAGGGCAAATTCCCCGAACTTTGTGAGTGCGGGGACACCATTACACGCGTGACCTACACATAGGTCACTACCTATGTGTAGCGTCACAATGGTAACTCCGAACATGGCCATGTAACATGTCTAAGATCATGGAATTGCCACCCCAATACCATTCTGGTGACAATTCCATGATCCGCCGGGTCTTTAGCACAGAACCCGGGCACTGCCAAACGGACTTTCCGGGGTTTCCACTGCAGCTGCTGCTGCTGCTGCTGCCAAGCCCTCAGACAGGTTTCTGCCCTCCTGGGGTCTGGGCAGCCCAGTCCCAGGAAGGCAGAACAAAGGATTTCCTCTGAGAGAGGGTGTTACACCCTCTCCCTTTGGAAATAGGTGTGAAGGGCTGGGGAGGAGTAGCCTCCCCCAGCCTCTGGAAATGCTTTGATGGGCACAGATGGTGCCCATCTCTGCATAAGCCAGTCTACACTGGTTCAGGGATCCCCCAGCCCTGCTCTGGCGCGAAACTGGACAAAGGAAAGGGGAGTGACCACTCCCCTGACCTGCACCTCCCAGGGGAGGTGGCCAGAGCTCCTCCAGTGTGTCCCAGACCTCTGCCATCTTGGATTCAGAGGTGTTGGGGCACAATGGACTGCTCTGAGTGGCCAGTGCCAGCAGTTGACGTCAGAGGTCCCTCCTGATAGGTGCTTACCTCTTTCAGTAGCCAAGCCTCCTTTCTTAGTAGCCAAACCTCCTTTTCTGGCTATTTAGGGTCTCTCCTCTGGGCTATTCCTCAGATAACAAATGCAAGAGCTCACCAGAGTTCCTCTGCACTTCCCTCTTCGACTTCTGCCAAGGATCGACCGCTGACTGCTCCAGGACGCCTGCAAAACCACAACAAAGTAGCAAGACGACTACCAGCAACATTGTAGAGCCTCATCCTGCCAGCTTTCTCGACTGTTTCCTGGTGGTGCATGCCCTGAGGGCTGTCTGCCTTCACCCTGCACTGGAAGCCAAGAAGAAATCTCCCGCGGGTCGACGGAATCTTCCCCCTGCCAACGCAGGCACCAAACTTCTGCATCACCGGTCCTCTGGGGCCCCTCTTATCCTGACGAGCGTGGACCCTGGAACACAGGAGCTGGGACCAAGTGTCTCCCACAGTCCAGTAGCCCTTCTGTCCAAATTTGGTGGAGGTAAGTCCTTGCCTCCCCACGCCAGACAGCAAACCTGTGTACTGCTCCAGCTTCTGTGCACTTTTCCAGGACTTCCTTTGTGCACAGCCTAGCCTGGGTCCCCAGCACTCCGTCCTGCATTGCCCAACTCGCTGAGTTGGACTCTGACATCGTGGGACCCTCCTTCGTGACTCTGAGTCGACCGCTGTCCTCAGGTCTTCTAAGTGCCTGTTCCGGTACTTCTGCGGGTGCTGCCTGCTTCTGTGGGGGCTCTCTGAGTTGCTGAGTGCCCCCTCTGTCTCCTCCTCCAAGGGGTGACATGCTGGTCCTTCCTGGGCCCCAGCAGCACCCAAAATCCTCAACCGCGACTCTTGCACCTAGCAAGGCTTGTTTATGGTATTTCTGCCTGGAAACCACTTCTGCAACATCCAGGATGCCGTGGAACATCTTCCATCCAAAGGAGAAGTTCCTAGCCCTTTTCGTTGTTGCAGAATCTTTGACTTCTTCCACCCGGAGGCAGCCCTTTTGCACCTTCATCCGGAGTTTAGTGGGCTCCTGCCCCCCCGGACACTTTTGTGACTCTTGGACTTGGTCCCCTTCCTTTACAGGTCCTCAGGTCCAGGAATCCATCTTCAGTGTTTTGCTGGTGCTTGTGGTTCTTGCAGAATCCCCTATCACAACTATTCTGTCTTTCTGGGGTAGTAGGGTAACTTTACTCCTACTTTTCAGGGTCTTGGGGTGGGGTATTTTGGACACCGTTACTGTTTTCTTACAGTCCCAGTGACCCTCTACAATCTCCCATAGGCCTGGAGTCCATTCGTGATTCGCATTTCACTTTTGGAGTATATGGTTTGTGTTGCCCCTAGGCCTATGTCTACCAATTGCATCCTATTGTGATTCTACATTGTTTGCACTACTTTTCTTACTGTTACTTACCTGTTTTGTGTTTGTGTACATATAATTTGTGTATATTACTTACCTCCTAAGTGAGGTTATCCTCTGAGATACTTTATTTTAGTGACAATATGCCAAAAGTACCTTTATTTTTAGTAACTGAGTATTGTGTTTTCTTGTGATATAGTGCTATATGATATAAGTGGCATAGTAGGAGCTTTGCATGTCTCCTAGTTCAGCCTAAGCTGCTTTGCCTTAGCTATCTTCTATCAGCCTAAGCTGCTAGAAACACCTCTATTCTACTAATAAGGGAGAACTGGATAACAGGGTGTAAGTACCACAAGGTACCCACTATAAGCCAGGCCAGCCTCCTACAATGGTAGGCATTGATTTTCTCTTTAAGATATCATTTTACGCCAAGATTGGAGGCCAAGGCTGTTTGAATACCTTCTTTCAAAAAGTGATTAGCTCTTTCAACCAAGCCATTGTCCAACGGACTATATAAAGCAACTTGTAAATGTTTGATATCATAAGTAGTTAAAAAGTACTTCATCTCATTAGAAACAAATGTATGCCATAGCCAGTCACAATTTCATTGGGTTTACCTTCTAAATGAAAAATATCCTCTAGGAAATTAATTACAACTTGTGTGGAAATCGTTTCTACAACAGAAAAATAAATCCATTTTTAAAAATAGTCTATTAAAACTATTACAAATTTGTTACATGCTGGCAAACATTGAAATGAGTCCGAAAAATCCAGAGCCAATTTTTGCTAAGGACCTTGTGGTAGTGGAACTGGTTGAAGGGGTTTCTCACTAGTTTTCCAGTGTTTATCTGATACTAGGCACTGGGGATAGTGATTAATATAGTTAGCGACTTGAACATTCATGGAGACCCACCAGAAATGTTATCTGAGTTTATTTCAAGTGGTAGTTATGCCCAAGTGCCCATCATGAACAAACATGATCAAACATTCTCTTGCGGAAATGGGAGGAATAAAATCCTCATTTCTGAGACAATTATTGGTTTTGCATGGAAGCTCAGAAGTAATTTTGGCAAACAACTTCAAATGTGAAGGTAAATTATGAAGGGGTGGCCAACCTGTTCTAGCATAATGGAAAATGTCCTATAGTGTGGTATCCTGAATAGTGGCATTAATCCACTCTGATTCTGAAATGACACCTTTAGCTATGGAAATAATGTCCACAGCCGCTACAACACATTCCAAATCATCATTGAGACTAGGTAACGGTATCGGGGAAAGGCATCCTGCCCTGAATTTGTTTCCATCCTGAACGTACTTAATCAAAAAATTGCTTTCTTGGAGTTTTGAGAGTAGACTTACAAGCCAAGCTGAGGCTTTGCCTAAACCAGAACCGCTCAAGAGATGGACCAAAGGTTTGTGATCAGTATATACCTCAAAATGAGAACCCCAGAGATAAGTTTTTAATTTTTGAAAGGCCAGACCATACTAAGGCTTCCCTCTCAATGGTACTGTATGTGGACTCAGCATCTTGTAAAGTCCTAGAGGCAAAGGCAATGGTGATCTCTTTGCCTCTGACAAACTGACTAAAAGCAGCACCAATGCCAATTAAACTAGCATCTACACTGAGGAAACATTTCTCACCAGAAACATAAAGACTGAGAGTGGGAGCATTAACTACTACAGTTTCTCAATCTGAAAAGGTTTTATCGAGTTCACTGTTCCATTCAAACTTGATTCCTTTCTTGAGAAGAGATCTTAAAGGTTGAGCTAACAGAGCGTACCCAGGTGCAAATCGGGCATAATATTCACACAGTCCCCAAAACGATTTAAGCCTGTCCTTGTCTTTGGGATCAGGAGCTTTGACGATAGCTTCTAAGTTCCAGAACTTAGTTCTAATGCCTTCAGCGGAAATGGAATGACTAATGTAAACAACCTGTTGCACTACAAATTTGCATTGGTCTGGCTTAATGTCATGCCTCTGTCCTGTAAAATGCTGAGGACAAGAGAGTTTAACTTTCTTGTTGGGTTTTGGTGAAAATGAGAATATCATCTTGAAAAATCTGAACATTCTTAATACTACCAAATAGAATATCCATGTTTTTTTTTTTTTTGGGAAAACGCTTGCCGTGGGGGCAAGGCCAAATGGAAGTCTTAAATATTTATATGCTCCAAATGGTGTAATGAAGGCAGACTGCAAGATAATAAGGGTATCTGGTGATTTGTCGAGTGAAGATCAATGGTGAACATTTTTTTTTGCTTCTCCTATGTTGGCTGTTATCTCTTGCATATGTGGTAGTGCATGGCAATCAACAATTATATTGTTGTTAAGGGAGTGCAAATCTATACATGATCTGAGTTCACCTGTTTTTTTCTTAGCTGAAACAATGGGCAAGACCCACTCAGAGGAATCAATGGGAGCTATAATACCTTCCTTAGTAAGCTTGTCAAGTAACATTCTGAGTGCTTCAACCAACACTTTAAGTTAAGTTTTATATCAGGTTCAAAACCAAAAACTTTGCCTACTTCATTTCTGAAAACCATGGTAAATATTGCAAGCATGTTGGAAACAACATTACATTAATTTTCAATAGACAACATAGTAATTTTTCCTAACACAATAGGGTTATCCTGGTTTCAAAATAATTCCTAATTTAGCTAGATCTTTCCAACCAATTATGTCTCTTTCATCGATTGCTACATAAACCTTCATCCATGCACTACTTCCCATGAACTGCACCCAGAATTGAAATAACCAAGAAGCATGATATCTTAGTCACCAAATGCTTTTGGATTAATGTTTGAGGATTTGAGTTTCGTGGCAGGTTGCCAGAGTGAAAAGAAAGGTTTATCAGCTAGGACTGTCATAGGGACACCTGAATCAGCCGTAACATTTATTTGTCTCCCATCTATAAAGGCCTGACAAATCAGACTTTTAATGTGAATGTCATGATGACCATCAGCAATAGTAAGAAGTACATTGGAAAATATTGTGGTACAATCTTGTAGCATGTTTTCAGAAACATTAAAATTTCCAATGCCACCGTGCATGTCTACATTGTTAACAGAAATTGAATTATTGTTAAGTTTTTGTGTCCTTAGAAATGGCCAATTTTCTTACAATTTAGACATTTTTTCCTAAAGCTGGGCAAGAAATACTGTTACCAATATAAGTCTTAGAACCGCAATAAAAGCAAAAGGTTTGTTTTCTTTTGTCTCTAGGATTTTTAATACTGACTGCAGAAAGATGAGTATTGTCGGAAATGGACGCAATAGGTGTGAGACCTTCTTGAGAAGTCAGAGCTTTTGTTGACATAATGTATCTCTCAATAATCTTAGCAATGTCAATGACTTCCTGTAGACAGATTTCCACATGAGAGTAATCTTTTCTGCATTTTCTTTGAGTAGCAATTCAAAATGTACTGTTCCCTTAAATATGTATCCACAAAATTTAGAAAATCACATTTAGAGGCTAGGACTTGTAAAGCTGCAATGAACTCTTTGACTGACTCATCGCTTTTTTGTTTTTGTTTGAAGAAACTGTGGCGTTCAAGATGTGTACTAGCTTCTTCATTGAATATTTTTGGCAAGTCTTTCCTTCGCTTCTATATATAAATTCCAAACTCTATCTCCTGAGGGTGCAGTTACAGCAGGAAGACTATCAAATATTATTTATCCTACAACATCTAAATGGCCAAACAACAGTGCAAATTTCCTAGACGGATTATAATCCTGTGCTCCTATAGCCATCAGAAAGTTTTCAAATATATGCCCCCAGTGTTTCCTCTTAATTTTTGGCTTACCGTCTTTTTGCAGGAAAGGTGGTGGCACAATCATATTCGTGCTGGTGGCCAAATGTGAACAGAGGTTTCCGGCGGGAAGAAAAATACTATATTTTTTACATGGCTTTCAGAACCAGAAAACTAAAATGGAAGAATGTGAATCTTTTAAAATATTACTGAGTTGTTGTTCAATAAATGCTTTGTTATAAATACAAGAGTGTTCCTAGTAGGTTTAAAAGTAGTCAGCATAGAAACAAATGCTGATGATCCATGAATATGTGTAACTCTCCCAAATTAAGATGGCCCCCAGAGCATGTGATGTTATCACGCAGCATTTCCCAAGATCCTCTGTAGTGAAGAAAGAGTTATGGCACAGCTAACACCTTAGCACTTGGACACAGCTGAGCGCTCAAAACTGAATGGCGAAGCAGAATACAGTGTAGTGGATCCTATTTGGTTTTATTGGGAATCAGGAGATAGCTTAGCCTTCTGGCTTGCAGGTGTGTGCCCCTGTCACTTAGTGACTTTTAACCTACTTAGCCTGCTCTGTTTTAGCACATATATTTAATTATTTCCCCCAAGATGGCTGCTATGTTTAAAGTTAGAAAGGTGTGTTTATTTTTAAATATCAGTGCCACTCTGGAAAGGCGTCACTATCAGCGTCAAAGATAAGTGATACACATAGGTATTCACATCATATACGTTCCCACTTTCGTGTGACAGTAACATAATGTACCTTTTCAGGGAATTGTTTATATAATTGCCGCCCTAAGCATTGCTTCTTATCTATTGTTTGGGAACATACTTGTGTCAGGTGTCATACAAGATCTGTATAAATACACCTCACACAAACAAGATTATCAGAGGGATTCCTACCATCAATGTTGTTTATGCTACCCGTCGCTTGAATGCCGACCCAGCCTTCGTGTCCTCACGGAGTCTGATCTAGAAACCTCATTGCAAGGTAATGAGGGTTGGGGGACTCTTCTCATGGACATGGTACTGGCAGATTAGGTTTAGCGCACCTAGCTCTCTTTAGTTTAGAGATTAGGTTCATCAATCTAGGATATTAGGGTTCATTTCACATTTATTTCACATCTCATGTTAATATAAGATGGTCGGGGTCTTTGTATTCATGACTCTTGTTTTTACAGTTCTGTTTCTTGCATTGTTCATTATCCTAATCATTGTAGTTGTCTTGTTAATAAAACCTATTGAAAACTTTACTGCATCTCTTTCATTGCCTGTGTTTGAATGAGACTTGTTGCTCGTGTGAGAAAACGGTAATCTCCATTTAACCATGACTCCCCTGATATGTCGCATTCTTGAGTCCATGCGTAAAGGATGCCACAAATCACCTTTTACTATTTGTGCTTTGGTGAGGTACTGCTTGTGATCCGGGACGGTTGGGCTGACAGTTGCGACTTGTTGTAGGATTGGCCTGGTCACCTACAAACAAAAGTGCTGTCATCCCTAAACCAGCAGTCTTGCCTGGAGCAAGGGTCCAACTATGGCAACAGCAAAGCTGAATCAAATGGCGTGCAACGCTGCTAGACAATGAGGTGCGTGACGGCCTCCCAGCAGCACAGTTCCACAACAGTAAACACAAACTCAGAGCTTACGGCGAGTGAATGCTGCAAATTCAAAGGAACGAACACTCGACCTCAAACGCACAGCAGTAAGACGCGCAGAGGCCTGCACGCAACAAGGTAATATTTTTAGCGCTGGTGAATGCCAAACCTTAAAACAGGTCAGTACCTGCTCTACAAGCCATACTTGAAGAAGAATCCAGGAGGTTGAGTTTGAAGGAAGATAGTAGAATGAAACAGGCAGCAACGGCCTGTTGGTTGAACGGACACACCTTGAAGTCTATCTACCACACTCCTGGTACCAATGTGTAGTGGTAGGGTATAAATAAATGGAGACGATGCAGGTGTGTTCCGGAAGGAATTAAAGTAGATGTATTGTATACAGAGGACCCATGGCGGAGAAAGTTCTTGACGGTAGGGGAGAAATACACCAACTGTCCTCAAGAGAACTCTCAGCACAGCGTTCTCATAATGACAAAAGAACATTCCAAAGAGGGCAAGGTAGTACAGCAACTGTAGAAAGACTGGCATAACAAAGCAATACGAGGAAACATATTACATCACTAAAACAGGTTACAGACCCCTGCTACTCGTTCAGTGCAAGGGGTCCAAACCCTCCAGAGGGCCACATTTAATCTCAAGCTGTTTTGACGGCTCTACACACAGTATGGCAGGGGAGTTGGGCGTAATTATGCATGCCATCCCTTACATGATCGTATAAAAAAGTCATAGCAATATGTGGTAAAGCAGTGCTCATTTACAGAAGGGTAAATCGAATTTACGAGAATCAATCTTAGCCAGGCCGAGTGAAATTCAGTAACTGCAGATGTACTTGTTCCCACCGTCGGGGTATGAAACTAGTGGGGCTGAGGTATTAATGATTCATGGCATTGGTGCATATTTTGTTTTATCTGAACATATTATATAGACTTATGTCAATCAGTAGTTTGGTTACATTTCTATGTTTTATAACCAGTTTATTATGTATGTTTTCATCTCCTTTCCTATTTAATACATGCTATTAATTTATATCACACATACCCGTGGGACCTGTAGATGTTGCTTTACACTTGTGTAGATATATATGTGCTGCCTACGTGCATAATGCAGTTACATGTGCAATGCTATGGGAAGCCGTTCATGTCAAAATTACAGCTCCCCATATTGGACACCTCCTGAAATATATAGCGTGCTGTAAAATGAATATGAAACACACCATAATGAATGTACTATGTGTTAAAATAATTATGATACCTGGCAGAGTGAATCTGAATTGAACCAAAACAAATATGAAACCTGGCAGAATGAATATGCTACTTAGTGATTAATATGAATAATACACACACCAAATTGAATAAGAAATATACTGAAATATATATAAATCATACTGAAATTAATGTGGCCCTCACTGTAAACAATAAAGCAATCACTGAAACAAATACAATATTCACCAAAAAGAATGGGGCATTTCTTGAAATGATTGACTTATGCCAAGAGAAATATGACATACATTGAAATTAATATGGCAGATTGAATATAATATAAAGTATTGAAATGAATATATTATATTCTGAAAAGAAAACAATGCACATTGAAACTAATACAATGTACATTGAAATAAACCTTAAACATGATGCAATGAATTTGAATTGTGTTGAAATGAATATTACCGAGATGGCAATGAATATGAGACACCCAGAAATGAATAGGAGATGATTGAAAATGAATATGGCTTGTGTTGAAATGAATGCAACCCCATGGAATTGAAGTTGACATGTCTTCAAATGAGTATGACCACAGCTGAAATTCACATGAGATTTGTGAAAATGAATATGGCACGCCTTGAAATTAATATGACACATATTCAAATTAATATAATATATGTTAAAATTGATAAGTTGCATCTTAAAATTAATATGACAAGTGTTAATATGTATATGACATCCATTGTAATAAACTTAACATTGATTGAGCAGAATATAACACATGTTAAAATGAATATGACCTACGTTGAAATGAATATGAGCTTCATTGAAATGAATTTGACATGTTTTAAAATTAATACGAGTAACGTTAAAATGAGCATGACATTTATTGCAATGTATATGGCTTGCATTGAAAGAGATATGATATACATTGACATGATTACAATATATGTTGCAATGGATATGATTCATGTTAAAATTAAGATGTGTTAATATGAATGAAGCATTGATTGAAAGAAATATGACACATGCTAAGATGAATAGGACATGCATTGAAACAAATATGAGATCCACCGAAATGAATTCAACATGTCGTAAACTGAATATGACCAATGCTGAAATTAAAATGAAACTTGTCAAAATGAATAAGTTGTGCTTTGAAATTGATATGATACACAGCAAAATTAATACTGCCTATATTGAAATTAATATGACCTATGTTGAAATGGATATGACCCGTGTTAAACTTATTATGACAAGTGTTAAGGTGAATATGACAGCCCTTGAAATGAATGACATTCATAGAAAGGAATAGGACACATGTTAAGATGAATATGAGCCACTTTGAAATTAACATGACACCTGATGAAATTAATATGGCCCATATCAAAAGTTATATGACATTCTGTAACATGAATATCACACTTTTTGAAATGAAAATGAAACTGTGAGATAAATGTAACATGCTTTGAAAGGAATTAGGCAAATATTGAAATGAACACAAGCCATGTTTAAATGAATATGACTGCTGTTTAAATGAATATGGCTTGCTTTGAACCTATGTGGATTTGCTTTAAAATTAATGTTACATATTGAAATTAATGCTACATATTCTCAAAGGGTCGCATTACGAGTTTGGCAGTTTGGGCACCACCATGGCGGCGGTGTGACCGCCATCTGCTTGGCAGTCAGACCACAGTATTACGATGCTGGCAGTCCCATAGGGAAAGGCTGCCGCAGTCCCGCCAGCACCACCATGCAGCGCAGACCACCGCGGTGGCAAGGCAGGCCAAAAAGGCAGACGGAGCCGGTGTTTCGGATGGAAACATTATGATGTTGCCTACTGCCAGCGTGACCGTGCCAGTCCAACCACCACATCCCAGCAGGTGGAAACGGAAAGCATAAAGGAAACAACTCACCTGCAGGCAGTGTTACATGACCTGTGGCGCCATGGAGCCCATCATACACACGTCCTGCCGCAGGTGCTGCTCGTCGATGGACCCACACAGCACCCACATTGCAACACAATGGAAGGTCAATGGGATGCACCATAGGTTGTGAAACGAATATCCAAAGCTCACAATGCAAACAATATCTGCATAATAGTGATGGTGACATCAGGAGCATTCATGGACACATTTCACTTTGCACATGCCCCTAAAACAGCATTTGCATAGGAACTGACCCTTCATGTATCTCAGGGACAAACAACATTTGAGCCAAGTGATATGCCTAGCTGCCAAATGTGTAAGTGCAAGTCAAGAAAGCACATAAAACGGCAACAGCATGGTCCAGACATCTAGATGATGTAGCTGTAAGGTACACACATCAAAGTGGACACATGGTCAGTCAAATCCAAAGAAAGCCATCACAATTTAACACCCTTCTTGTGTGGACAAACAAAACTCTAGCTCCTGCATATGAGACGAAAGTACAATCTATCTCGGGACAAATCTACACCATACATGCTGACATTGGCCAACACAAGATGAAATACTTACCCTAGCAAACATAATACAATGCAATGACACCCCAATTGGATCAACACCCACATATCCTTACAGTAAACATCTACCCTTGTCTTGGGTGACCAACAGTTCCCACAAAGTCAGATATTAAAAAAACAACAGCAAATGTGGTGGTGTGTCTGTGGGTATGGTGACTGAGGTGTGTGGGGCAGTGGGTTGTGAGCTGTTGTAGGAGGCTGGCCTGGTTTGTAGTGGTTACCTTAGGTACTTACACCTTATACCAGGTCCAGTTATCCCTTATTAGTGAAATGTAGTAGTGTTCTAGCAGCTTAGGCTGATAGAGGTAGCTGTAGCAGAGCAGCTTAGGCTGAACTAGGAGACATGCAAAGCTCCTGCACTACCACTTATAGTTACACAGTACTTATACACAATAAAAGACAATACTCAGTGTTACAAAAAAAAAATGTACTTTATTTTAGTGACACAAGACCAAAATTATCTGAGAGGCAATACTCCTTCTGGAGGTAAGTATTATACACAATATATACACTAAACACCAAAATCAGGTAAGTAAATAGTCATAGGATAGTGCAAACAATACCATAGAAGGCAATGGGAAGAAATTGGCCTTGGGGCAACACAAACCATATACTAAGAAAGTGGAATGCGAATTACAAATTCCCCCCTAGGCAAGTGTAGTGTGTAGAGGGGCACTGGGAGTGTAAGAAAACCACAAAGGTTGGTAGAATACCCCACCCTAGAGCCCAGGAAGTAAAGTACTGCAAGTTACCTTAGGACACACTAAAAGTCGTGAATAGAGTTATTGCAAGAACCAAGCAAGACTGCAAGCAACAAATTGTTGATTCCTGGACCTGTACAGAGAGGAGACCAAGTCCAGAAGTCACAGAAGATTCCAGGAAGGACAGGAGCCCCTGCCAACCTAGAAGTTGGTGCATAAGAGGATTCTCCAGTTGAAAGAAGCCTGCAGAAGAGCACCAAAGAAGATGGTTGTGGGTTCCTGCATGATGCAAAGGATGTCCCACATGGAGATGTTGGATGCAGGTGAGTTGTAGCGCTGGATTAGTCCGACAAGTCTTGGTTCAAGCAATGTCGCAGATTGTGTCAAAATGCTGCTGCCTGGACCCAGGAGGGACCTGGGGGCCTCAACTTAGACTGAGGAGGCAGAGGGGGCTCCCAACACTGGAGGGAACCCACAGATGACCAGGCAGCACCCACAGAGGTCCCAGGACATGGGGACAAAGAAGGTGCAAATTCCGGTTGCTGCAGCACTACAAAAGAAGGTCCCTCACCGCCGGAGAACAACCCAGCGAGTTGAGCGTCACAGGATAGAGTGCTGGGGACCTGGGCCAGGCTGTGCATGGATTCTTGCAAATAGTGTACAGAGGCCTCAGGAGGTGAAGATGACGTGGTGCATAAGGGTACTGTTCCAAACGGGGAAGGCAGGCTCTTACCTCCTCCAAATTTGGACAGCTGGACCTTAGGGCAGTCTGTGTCAAAGGGGTCCACCACCTGTGTTCCAAGGAGCACGTTTGTCATCAGGAGAGGAGTCCCAGAGAACCTGTCATCATCTTAGAAGGTGCCTGCTGGAGCAGGGAAGTGACTGTCACTCCACGGGAGATTTCTTTGGTCCTTCTGGTGCATGGTGGAGACAGGAAGTCCCCAGAGTGTGCACACCATGGAAACTGTTGCAGTTGCTGGCTGGAGCTGAAGTTGTAGAGTCGCAGTAGCCTTTCTGGATACTTTGTTGAAGTTACAGCAGTTCCTGGAGCAGTCTGGGGTTGATCAGAGGTCAGAGGTCAGAGGATGAAGCAGGAGTTGCAGAGGATTCCTGGTGGAAACTTGCAAGCCAAATCTGAAGAGAAACCCACAGGGAAGACCCTAAGTAGACCTGAGAGGGGGATTGGCTACCCACCCAGGTATGCACCTATCAGGAGGGGTCTCTGACGTCACCTGTTGGCACTGGCCACTCAGAGATCTCCTGAGTGTCCCCACACCTTGGAAAACAAGATGGCTAACGCAAGGGACACAATGCAGGAGCCCTGGGCACCACCCCTGGAGTGGTGATTGACAGGGAGTGGTCACTCCCCTTCCCATTGTCCAGTTTCGGGCCAGAGCAGGGACAGGGGGTCCCTGAACCGGTGTAGACTGGCTTATGCAAGGAGGGCACCATCTGTGCCCTGTAAAGCACTTCCAGAGGCTCTTGAAGGCTACCACTCCCAAGCCTGTAACACCTATTTCCAAAGGAAGAGGGCGTAACACCCTCCTCCCAAAGGAAATGCTCTGTTCTGCCTTCCTGGGACTGGGCTTCTCAGACCCCAGGAGGGCAGAACCCTGTCTGTGAGGTGGCAGCAGGTGTAGCTGCAGTGCAAGCCTCAGAGAGCTGGTTTGGCAGTACTGGAGGTTCATGGTGGAGCCCACAGGATGCATGGGATTGCCCCCCCAATACCAGATTTGGAATGGGGGGACAATTCCATGATCCTAGACACCTTACATGGCCATATTCAGAGTTACCATTGTGAACCTACGTATAGGTATCGACCTATATGTAGTGCACGTGTGTAATGGTGTCCCCGCACTCACGAAGTCCGGGGATTTGGCCCTGGACTGTGTGGGGGCACCTTGGCTAGTACAAGGGTGTCCTCACACTTAGTAACTTTGGACCTAGCCTTCAGTAAATGAAGGTTAGACGTATAGGTGACTTATAAGTTACTTAAGTGCAGTGAAAAATGGCTGAGAAATAGTGTGTGCACTATTTCACGCAGGCTGAAATGGCAGGCCTGTGCAAGGGTTTGTCTGAGCTCCCTATGGGTGGCAAAAGAAATGCTGCAGCCCATATGGATCTCCGGGAACCCCAATGCCCTTGGTACCTAGGTACCATATATTAGGGGCTTATAAGAGGGGGTCCAGTGTGCCAATTGGAATTGGCGTATGAAGTCACTAAACTATATTGACAAAGTTGAAAGCAGAGAGAGTATAAGCACTGAGGTTCTGATTAGCAGAGCCTCAGTGACACAGTCAAGCACTATACAGACACACACATTAGGCCATAAACTATGAGCACTGGGGTCTTGACCAGCAGAATCCCAGTGAGACAGGCAAAAACATACTGACATACAGGTAAAAATGGGGGTAACATGCCAAGGAAGGTGGTACTTTCCTACAGCAGTATTTCATTATCATGTAAACATGTAATGGGTGCACTTGCCAGGTTGAAATGGCAGTTTAAAACTGCACACACTGACACTGCAGTAGCAGGTCTGAAACATGTTTACAGGGCTACTCATGAGGGTGGCACAATCAGTGCTGCAGGCCCAATAGTAGCATTTGATTTACAGGTCCTGGGCACACATGTTGGCCTATACTAGGGGCTTACGGGTAAAACAACTATGCCAATCATGGATAAACCAATCATCAGGTCAATTTAGACAGAGAGCACTTACACTTTAACACTGGTCAGCAGTGGTAAAGTGCTCAAAGTCCAAAAGCCAGCAAAAACTAAATGTAGCACATAGTTTAAAACCTATATTTATTTTATTTAATTAATTTGTGTTCATATCATATCCTTTCAGAATATGTAATATTAATTTCAATATGTATTGTTAATTTTAAAGCAAATCGACATCGATTCAAGGCAAGCCATACTTAAACAGTGAGCATTTTAATTTACACATGGCTTGTGTTCATTTCGATATGTGCTTTATTAATTTCAAAGCATGCTATATTTATCTCATATAGTTTCATATCCATTTCAATAAGTGTCATATTAATTTTAATGAATGTCATTAATTTTGTTATGGGTCATATCAACTTCATCAGATATCATATTCATTTGAAAATGGTTCATATAAATCTTAACGTGTCATATTGCTTTAAATGAATGGCATATTTGTGTCAGTGGATGTCATATTCATCTTAACACCTGTCAATATAATTTTAATATGGGTCATATCCATTTCAACATAGGTCAAATTCATTTCAATATATGCAATATTCATGTCGCTGTGTATCATATTGATTTCAAAGCATAACAGTTATTTTGACCAGTTTCATTTTAATGTCGGCATGGGTCAAATTCAGTTTAAAGCATGTTGAATTAATTTCAAAAGGGCTCATATTCATTTCATGTCATATTCATCTTAGCATGTGTCATATTCCTTTCAATAAATGTCAATAGATGTCTCAATCATATTAGCGCATGATATTGATTTTAACATGACTCATACCAATTGCAACACATTATAATCATGTCAATGCGTATCATATTACTTTCAATGCAAACCATATTCATTTTTTTTTTTATGAATGTAATGTTCATTGCACATTATATTCCTTTCAGAATAAAACATTTTCATTTCAGTACCTTATATTCATTTCAAGCTTCATATTCATTCCAATGTGTGTCAATCAATCATATTTATACAGCGCGCTACTCACCCGTGAGGGTCTTAAGGCGCTGGGGGAGTGGGGGTTACTGCTGCTCGAAGAGCCAGGTCTTGAGCTGCCTCCGGAAGGCAAGGAGGTCCTGTGTGGTCCTGAGGTGGGCGGGGAGGGAATTCCACGTCTTGGCTGCCAGGTAGGAGAAGGATTTCCCACTTGCAGTGGTACGGCGGATGCGAGGGATGGCGGCGAGAGCGAGGCTGGTGGATCGAAGTTGACGGGTGGGCGTGTAGAAACTGAGGCGACGATTGAGGTATTCGGGGCCCTTGTTGTGGAGGGCTTTGTGTGCGTGGGTGAGGAGCCTGAAGGTGATCCTTTTGTTGACGGGTAGCCAGTGTAGGTGTCTCAGGTGGGCGGAGATGTGGCTGTGGCGGGGTACGTCGAGGATGAGGCGTGCAGAGGCGTTTTGTATTCGCTGAAGACGTTTCTGAAGTTTTGCGGTGATTCCTGCGTATAGGGTGTTTCCGCAGTCCAGGCGGCTTGTCACTTCTGGTGTCGGCGGGGATCCAGCGGAAGATCTTTCGGAGCATGCGGAGTGTGAGGAAGCAAGAAGACGAGACGGCGTTGACTTGCTTGGTCATGGTGAGAAGGGGGTCCAGGATGAATCCGAGGTTGCGTGCGTGGTCTGAGGGGGTCGGTGCGGTGCCCAGGGCCGTGGGCCACCAGGAATCGTCCCAGGCGGACGGGGAGTTTCCGAGGATGAGGACTTCCGTCTTGTCGGAGTTCAGCTTGAGGCGGCTGAGTTTCATCCATTCTGCAACATCTTTTATTCCATCCTGCAGGTTGGTTTTGGCGGTGGCTGGGTCTTTGGGGAGGGAGAGTATCAGCTGGGTGTCGCTGGCGTAGGAGATGATGTTGATGTTGTGTTTGCGTGCGATGTCGACTAGGGGGCTCATGTAGACATTAAAGAGAGTAGGGCTGAGCGAGGAGCCCTGTGGGACGCCGCAGATGATCTCGGTGGGATCCGAGCAGAAAGGCGGGAGGTAGAATCTTTGGGAGCGGTCAGAGAGAAAAGAGGCGATCCAGTCCAGGGCCTGTCCTTGGATACCGGTGGAGCGGAGGCGGGTTATTAGGGTGCGGTGCCAGACGGTGTCGAAGGCAGCCGAGAGGTCGAGGAGGATGAGGGCGGCTGTTTCTCCGTTGTCCACCAGGGTTCGGATGTCGTCGGTGACTGCGATGAGGGCGGTTTCCGTGCTGTGGTTGGCCCGAAATCCGGATTGGGAGGGGTCGAGCTGGTTGTTGTCTTCGAGGAAGTTGGTCAGTTGTTTGTTGACGGCCTTCTCGATGACTTTGGCCGGGAAGGGGAGGAGCGAGATGGGGCGGAAGTCCTTCAGGTCGCTGGGGTCCGCCGTGGGTTTCTTCAGGAGAGCGTTGACTTCTGCGTGTTTCCAGCTCTTGGGGAAGGTGGCAGATGCAAACGAGCTGTTGATGATGGTCTGGAGATAGGGGGCAATGCTGGCGTCGGCTTTGTTGAAGATGTAATGTGGGCAGGGGTCCGAGGGGGCACCGGAGTGGATGGTGTTCATGGTACTTTTGGTCTCTTTGGCGCTGATGGGGGTCCAGGCGCTGTGGGTTCCGTGGTCGTCGGTGGGATCTGTGGACCGAAACTGTTGTGTAGGTCGGTGATCTTTCGATGGAAGAAGGTAGCGAGGGAGTTGCAGAGTTCTTGTGAGGGCGTGATGGAGTTGGAGTTGGCGTTGGGATTGGAGAGCTCTTTGACGATGTTGAAGAGTTCTTTGCTGTTGTGGGTGTTCTTGTCCAGTCTCTCTTTGAAGGATGCTCTTTTGGTGGCACGGATCAGCTGGTGGTGTTCGCGGGTGGCGATTTTGAGGGCTGACATGTTTTCTGCGGTGTGATCTTTGCGCCAGGTTTTCTCGAGGGTACGGCAGGTTTTCTTCGATTCTTTGAGGGAGTCTGTGAACCATTGAGGTTTCCTGGTGTTGGTCTGTCTTGGGAGGTGTCTGAGGGGGGCGAGGTTGTCAGCGCAGTTGGTGATCCACTGTGTGAGGCTGAGGGCTGCGTTGTTGGCATCGGAGGTGATGGTAGGTTGGTTGTGTCATGTTCCTCTTGGCATATGTCAGTCATTTCAAGAAATGTCTCATTCTTTTTTACAAATATTGTATGTGTTTCAGTGATTGCTTTATTATTTACAGTGAGGGCCATATTTATTTCAGTATGATTGATATATATTTCAGTATATCTCTTATTCAATTCTGAGTGTGAGTTATTCATATTAATCACTAAGTAGCATATTCACTGTGCCTGGTTTCATACTTGTTTTGGTTCAAGTCAGATTCGCTCTGCCAGGTATCATATATATTTTGACACATAGTACATTCATTCTGGTGTATGTCATATTCATTTTGCAACACGCTATGCATTCCAGGAGGTGTCCTATATAGGGAGCTGTAATTTTGACATGAACGGCTTCCCATACAATGCCTCAGAACCAATTGGAGCAAGAGGGTCTACTAATGTCAGCCAAGACAGCCAAAGGTAACTAATTATCCAGATAAACACCAGCTCGTTGGCTCTCAGTTAAAGCTCGTCAGAAGGGCGTAAAATGTTTAGAAGGTGCCAGACGCTTCCACTGTCGTGGGCCTCGGGGCACTCACATTCTCCAAACGTGATTGTATGGTTCACGGACATATTGGATTGTGCCAAGGCATTTTTATAGTGCTTGCTATCCCAATGCAGATCACTAAATCACTTACCCACACTTACAGTGTGCTATACTGTGAGGGGTGAGTGTTTGGAAGAGAGTTGCCTTAGTTTTGGGCTTACATGAAAAAACAAAATTGTCTCACATGTGAGTGACCAGAGTGGCGACCCTATTTTGTCATGGGACTCAACGTTTCGCGGCGTGATGGATGCAGCATTGTGAGAGACAGACACATAGTAAACATTTTATATAATGCTGGCTTTGTGATTGGCCCTGCAGGTCCCACCATTATTTTTAGAATTAGTTTGTATTCAGAGACCAATTTTATATGCTGATTGTGGCAGGAGGTCATTTTTGAGGTTTTATGGTCCTGGGGAGGCAGTGGTATAGTGAGGGACAGTGGTCTGCCAGGATGGACTTGGTTCAACATTCTTCTTCTTCCTGAATGGAAGAGGTTCAGTTGTTTTTTATTTGTGTTACTAAATGTAATTAGGCAGTATAACGTGCATATATCACCACTGCACTCATTATAATCAACGTATAACATATACTCATTTTAGCAAACATAGGTTAAACACTGTTACAAAAACAACATATTTCTATAATTACATGAAAATTCACCTTAAACACTTTAGATTTCCTCACAAATCTCGACATGCACTATTACAAATCATAGAATGATTCCACAAGAACACCAGTTTCATATAAAAATACACACAATAACTAATAATAAAGCAAGAAATGTTAAACATGCTCAGATAATTTGTTTGTACCTTTTCCTTTCATAGACTGGATTAAAATGCCAAACGTTACCTTTGAAAGCAATGTTTACATATTATCTCTGTGAGATCTAACCAAAGTGGACATACTAGCATTATGTTCAGCACTGTTTGACCCAGGCCTAGTTTCAAACTGACATACTCTCTCCTTAGATATCCTGTACATGTCTAGTAGAAATTCTAACATTCGCAGAACTATGCAACTCAATGAGTGACCTGAGATTGCACAAAACTACCTATTCCAGTCTACCAAAGTGCCATTGCAAAGTCAATCATTGTCCCCTGTAGGAGTGTGTTAGAAATGGGTTTCTAGTTTGCAGTGGTTTGCACCCTGTCCAAGTAGGGACCATCACTGTAGTCAGTAGAAGAGTCATACAGCTAAGATAACCCCTTCTCACCCCCTTGGCAGCTTGGCGCAAGGAGTCTGGCTTATCTCAGAGGCAATATGTAAAGAATTCGTACACACACACACAGTAACACAGTGAAAACATCACAAACGAACTCCACACCAGCTTAGAAAAATAGCCAATATTTATCTGAGTAAAACAAGACCAAAACGACAAAAACCCAACATACACAAGTAAAGATACAGATTTTCAAATATTAAATCTTAGTAAAGTGCTTAAAAACACAATAGCTCCAACTGGAGCTATCACGGAGACTTAACGAATTGTTTCCCAAAAATCTTATACCACTTGTGAGGCATGCGGGCCGGTCACGGAGTTGCACGGACCCCAGGTACAATACCTTGGAAAATGATGAGGAAACAAAGACGTTGCATGGAGTCTGGGAAGTGAGGCCTCGCTGGAGCCGGTGCGGCATCGGTTCTTTACTGCTACTGGGGAAGTGAGGCATCAGTTCCTTACTGGTAGGCAGGGGTGGTGAAGTGTCAGTTCCTTATGGTTGCAGGGGAAGTGATGTGGTGTCAATGGCGCAGCGTCGGTTCCTTACAATCCGGTGGGGTTGGTGAATCCAGCAGGTCAAGATGCAAGGCATCAGCTTTGCGGTGTTGCGATCACACCATGGGGCTACAGGTACTGTGGCGGAGTTGGGTGTCACATACGTCAGTGACACAGCACTCTGGGCTTGCGCTGTGGCGGGACTTCAGAGGCACTGCTGCGGCATCAGGCCTGTGATGTCGATCCCGGTCGTTGCACTCAGCAGGGACCACAGCTCCGGTACAGGCAGCTGCTCAGAGTTGGACAGCAGTGCCGGTTCAAAGTCGCTCTGGAGTCAATGCACTAGTTTCTTCCTTGTTACACCAGAACTCACTCCCAAGGGCCCAGGAACTGGATTTGTCACCACTTGGTAAGTCAGGACTCCCAGCAAGAGAGCCCAGGCATTGGCAGGTGATGCCCCTGAGACTTCTTAACAGGAGGCAAGCTCAGTCCAAGCCCTTGGAGAATCTTTGGAAGCAGGTTGTAGAAAGCCAAGTCCAGTCCTTTCACTCACAGGACAGAAGCAGCAAGCAGTAAGTCAGCACAGCAAAGCAACAGGCAGAGAGGCATTCCCTCCTACAGCAACCAGCTCTTCTTCCTGGCAGAATGTCCTCAGTCAAAAAGTGTCCTAACTTTGTGGTGTCAAAGGTCCAGTACTTATACCTCCTTCAGTGTTTGAAATAGGCAGACTTCAAAGAGAAGCCTTTGTAGTTCACAAGACCCAGCATTTCCCTTCCATGGCCCCAGAAACACTCCAGGGGATTGGAGACTGCTTTGTGTGAGGACAGGCACAGCCCTGTCAGCTCCTCCAACCACTCTAGCTTAGGAAGACTCATCAGCCTGGAGAAGGGCCATCAGTATATGCAGGGCACACCTCAGCTCCCTTTGTATGACTGTCAAGAGTGAATGCACACACAGCCCAACTGTAACCCTGGCCCTAACGTGTTTTCAGCTGACAGGCAACGGCACAGAATGGTAATCAAGTAAATACCCACTTTCTAAAAGTGTCACTTTCAAACTTACAATTCGTAAATAAACTTCACCAAAAGATGTATTTTTAAATCGTGAGTTCAAAGGCCCCAAAGACCCTGTCTCTATCTGTTCCAATGGGGAATTATACTTAAAAGATATTTCAAAGCAATCCCCATGTTATCCTATAAAGGAGATAGTCCTTGCAATAATGAAAAACAAATTTAACAGTATTTCACTATCGGGACATGCAAAACACACCAGTACATGTCCTACCTTTTATATATACTGCACCTTGCCCACGTGGCTACTTTGTGCCCACTTTAGGGGTGACTTACATGTAGAAAAAGGGAAGGTTTGGGCCTTGCCAAGTCGAAATGGCAGTTTAAAACTGAACACACAGACAATGCAGGGGCAGGTCTGAGACATGTTTACAGAGCTAGTCATGCGGGTGGCACAATCAGTGCTACAGGCCCACTAGTAGCATTGGACTTACATGCTCTTGACACACACATAGCCCACTTTACTAGGACATACTAGTAAATCAAATATGCCAATCATGATGAAACCAATCACCAATACAATTTATACAGAGAACACTTGCACTTTAGCACTGATCAGCAGTGGTAAAGTGCCCAGAGTCCTAAAGCCAGCAAAAACGAAATTCAGCACAGGATCAGAAACAAGACGTCAGAAGCAAAAAGGCAGGGGAAACCACAGAAAGAGCTGACGGGTCTAACAGTGCCATAGAATGGTTAAAGGAGGAGCTTTGCGTCATTTAATTATTCCGATTTTTCATTATCGCAGGTGTATTTCAGTAGGTGTTAGAATATTTTGCTTGGAATATATTGGTGTACACAACAACAAATAAGCATTGGCAAAGCCAATATGCCTTGCCTATGCAAGAGCTAATAGCTTTGGCAATGTGTTTTTGGCATGTTGTACACCAGTGTGATTGCTGTACAGCATGGCTACAAGTTGGTGGAGTAGAGTGGCGTGGACTGGATTTGTTGGTGTGGAGTATTGTAGATTGAAGTAGGGAGTACAGTTGAGTAAAGTTCAGTGGCAGACAGTGTCGTAGACTACAGTGTCTTAGAGTAGAGTGGAGTTGGGTGGAATGGGGTGAAATAGGGTGGCGTGGGTTAGAGTGGATTGAGGTAGTGGGGTGGATTGGATTGGGGTGGATTGGATTGGTGTAGAGTGGGGTAGACGGGATTGGGGTAGAGTGGGGTGGATTTAAGTGGGTGGATTTGATTTGAGTGGCGTGCATTGGAATGGAGTGAGGTGGATTGGATTGGGGTGAATTGGAATGGGGTGGATTAGACTGGGGTGGGGTGGATTAGATTCGATTGGGGTGGGTGGATTGGATTGGAGTGGGGTGGAGAGTGGAGTAGGATGGACTGAAGTGGGATCAACTGGATAGGACTGTGGGCGAGTACTGGGTTGGAGTGGGGTGGATTAGACTGGAGTGCGGTGAATTGGACTGGAGGGGTGTGGCTTGGACTAGAGTAGGGTGGATTGGAATGCGTGGGGTGGACTGGTTTGGAGTGGGCTGAATGGATTTAACTGAGTGGGTTGGACTTAACTGGGGTGGGGAGATTTAAGTACAGTGAGGTGGATTGGATAAGAGTGAGGTGGATTTGAGTGGTAAGGGTTGGAATGGGGTGGACTGGATTGAGTGGGGTGGACTGAAATGGAGTGGGGGATTGGATTGAGGTGGACTGGAGTAGGGTGGGTTGTAGTGGATTGGGGTAGAGTGGGGTGGGGTGAGGTGGCAGTGAGGCCAATATTTTTGGATTGGAGTGAGGTGGATTGGATTGAGTGGGGTGAATTGGAATGGGGTGGGGTGGGATATATTGGACTGGGGTGCAGTGGATTGGGGTGGGGTGGACTGCATTGGGGTGGTTTGAATTAAGGTGGATTGGGTTGGAGTGCTGTTTGGGGTAGGGTAGATTTGATTGGGGTGGAATGGACTGGATTTGAGTGGGGTGGATTATGGTGGATTGGACTGGAGTGAGGTGGGATGGATTAAGGTGGATTGGATTGGAGGGGGTGGGTGTATTGGACTGCAGTGGGCAGATTGATTTTGGTCACAGTGGGGGACAGATTGTCATGTGGCAAATTGTTTTGGATTGGAGTGGGGCCAATTATTTTGGAATGGAGTGGGGAAGACTGTTTTGGATCGAAGTGGGGAAGGTTGTTGGGAATTGGAGCAGATCAGATTGTTTTGGATTGGTGTGGGGCAGATTGTTTTGAATTGGAGTGGGGCAGATAGGAGCAGGGTAGATTGGAGGAGGGCAGAATGGAGCGAGGCATATTGAAGTGGGGCAGATTGGAGTGGGGAAGATTGTTTTGGATTGGAATGGGGCAGATTGCTTTGCATTGAAGTGTACAGATTGTTTTGGATTCAAATGGGGCAGATTGTTTTGGATTGAAAAGTGGCAGTTAGCTTTGGATAGCAATGGGCAGATTGTTTTCGTTTGGAGTGGGGCACATTGGAGTGGGGCAGATTATTTTGGAGTGGAGTGGGGCAGATTATTTTGGAGTGGAGTGGGGCAGATTTTTTTGGATTGGGGTGGGCAGATTGATTTTGATTGGAGTGGGGGGGCAGATTGGCGTGTGGCACAATGTTTTGGATTTGAGTGGGGCTGATTATTTTGGAATGGAGTGGGACATACTGTTTTGGATTGAGTTGGGGCAGATTATTTGGATGAGCAGGTCAGATTGTTTTGGGTTGAAGTGTGGCAGATTGTTTTGGATTGGTGTGTGGCAGATTGGAGTGAGGCAGATTGGAGTGGGGCAGACTAGTTTGGGTTGGAGCGAAGGAGATTGTTTAGGATTGGAGAGGGGCAACTTGTCTGGGACTGGAATGGGGCAGATTGTTCTGAATTGGAGTGGGGTAGGTTGTTTTGGATGGGAGTATAGTACACTGGAATGGGGCAGATTGTTTTGAACTGGGGTGGGGCAGATATATTTGGATTGGAGTGGGGCAGATTGGAGTAGGGCAGCTTGCTTTGGACTGGAGTGAGGCATATTGTTTCAGAGTGGGCAGATTGTTTTAGATTAGAGTGGGACAGACTGTTTTAGGTTGGAGTGGGGCAGATTGTTTGAAATGAAATGGGGCAGATTGTTTTGAATTGGAGTTGTGGCAGTTTGGAGTGGGGCAGATAGATTTGGATTGGAGTGGGGCAGAATGGAATAGAGCAGATTGTTTTAGATTGGAGTGTGGCAGAATGTTTTAGTTTGGGCAGATTGTTTTAGATTGGAGTGGGGCAGATTGTTTTGAATTGGAGTGGGCAGTTTGGTGTGAGGCAGATTGATTTGGATTGGAGTGGGGCAGAATAGAGTAGGGCAGATTGTTTTGGATTGGAGTTCGGCAGACTGGAGTGGGGCTAATTGATTTAGACTGACGTGGAACAGATTGTTTTGGATTGGAGTGGGGTAGATTGTGTTGGGGGCAGATTGTTTTAGGTTGGAGTGGGGCAGATTGTTTTAAACTGGGGTGGGGCAGATATATTTGGATTGGAGTGGGGCAGATTGGAGTAGGGCAGCTTGCTTTGGACTGGAGTGAGGCATATTGTTTCAGAGTGGGCAGATTGTTTTAGATTGGAGTGTGGTAGAATGTTTTAGTTTGGGCAGATTGTTTTAGATTGGAGTGGGGCAGACTGTTTTGAATTGGAGTGGGCAGTTTGGTGTGAGGCAGATAGATTTGGATTGGAGTGGGGCAGAATAGAGTAGGGCAGATTGTTTTGGATTGGAGTTCGGCAGACTGGAGTGGGGCTAATTGATTTAGACTGACGTGGAACAGATTGTTTTGGATTGGAGTGGGGTAGATTGTGTTGGGGGCAGATTGTTTTAGGTTGGAGTGGGGCAAATTGTTTTGGATTGGAGTGGAGCAGATTGTTTTGGACTGAAGTGGGGCAGATTGGAGAAGGGCAGAATGTTTTGGATTGGAGTGAGCGGATTGTTTTAGATTTGAGTTGGGCAGATTGGCTTGGTGTGGAGCAGATTGTTTTGGAGTGGGGCAGACTGTTTTGGACTGGAGTGGGGCAGAATGTTTTGGAATGGTGCAGATTATTTTGGATTGGAGTAGGGCAGATTATTTTAGATTGGAGTGGGGCAGGTTGTTTTGGAGTGGGGCTGGTTGTTTTGGAATGGGACAGACTGTTTAGGACTGGAATGGGGCATTTTGGAGTGGGGCAGATTGTTTGGGATTGGAGTGGGGCTGATTGTTTTGGGGGTACATATTATTTTGGATTGGAGTAGGGAGATTGGATTGGGGCAGATTGTTTTTAAAGCGGGCTGGTTGTTATGGAATGGAACAGAGTGTTTAGGACTGGAATGGGACAGATTGGAGTGGGGCAGTTTGTTTTGAATTGGAGTGGGGCAGATTGTTTTGGATTGGAGTGGAACAGACTGCAGAGAGGCAGATTGTGTTGGAGTGATGCAAATTGTTTTGGATTGGAGTGGGACAGATTGTTTTGGATTGGAGTGGGGTGGTTTGGGAAGATTGGAATTGATTGGATTAGCATGAGTGGGGTGGATTGGAGTGGGGTGGATTGGATTGGTTTGAGTAGATTAAATTGGTTTGGGTGGATTTATGTGGGGTGAGGTGGAATGGACTGGCGTTGATTTGAGTGGGGTGAATTGGGGTGTACTGCACCATTATGTGTTAAAACAATTTCAGAAATTACAAAAAACAAAGAAATAATGTCACTTTGCACTATTTAGAACAAGGTAATCATCAACATCTGAGAACAGTGCCCATCAGCAAAAGCAAAACAAAACGTGTGCAAAGTGAGAAAAGAAGTCTTGGCAAAATAGAAGAAAGTAAACTAGAGACAATAAAACTTTGCCATTTTGTTTGTCCTGCCAGTCACACGCCTTCTATTTGGCATTAGAATTCAAAAAGAACATTTGTGATCTTTTGGAGAAAATGCCACACTGGCTCAGGTCAGAGTAGATACTTTGCTGCAATGATTCACCTACATCTTTCTCAGACCGTTTGAGTTTCAGGTTTCCGGGGTTCTCAGAGTAAGAGCTTTTCAAGCGATGCAGGCAGATTTGAAGGTATAGTGGGCTTAAAACGGGAGCCATTTTACTTCAGTTAGGGATGGTGCAGTATGATAAAATTGTTATTCATCTGTTTTACACCTCTTGAAGAGCAGCTTTTAGTGGAGCCAGTGAGGATGGAGGGCCCGTATTCCACTCTAGAGATTACAAGCGCCCTGTATGGCATCTTCTGGTATTCTTTGGCAACAAGTCTCTTATTCTACTTAATAGGTCTTAGCTAGTGTTGAGGAACCTTTACTAATGGTGTGGTTCTCTAACTCTAGCTTTACGAGTCCTTCCCGGAAATCTTTATTGTCATATTTGTTCTACAAAACATTGGCCCAGATTTAAGAAGGCCTAGCGCCTCATTGTGCCTCATTTTTTATGACGCTAATGTGGCCCAACAAGACCAGATTTTCCGCACCATATTTACAAAGTGGCACAATGCATGCATTGCGCTACTTTGTTATCACTTGCACCACATTATATATGCACCAGGCATAATGTATACAAGGGGGGTCATCCCATATTAGGGGCGCTGCAAAAATGGCGCAGTTGAATCTAAAAGATTCCACTGCGCCATTTTTAGCAGGTATTTGTAACGCCTGAACAGGGCAGGCATTAAAAGAGGGCATATCATTGTTTTCAATGGGCCCCTACGTACTCTGCAGATTTAGTGTCAAAATTTGGGTGCTAATCCTGCACAGTACATCAATAGCGTCAAACAGTATGATGCTATTGCCCCTACCATGCGCCATGGTGTGTTGTATATTAAATACAGATGTACACACATTGTGGCGGTGGGGGGGGGATAAGGATCGCAAGAGAAATTGAGCTGCATTGGATGCAGCACCACTTTTCTTAAATTCGGCCCCAAGTCTTTATTTTTTCTTATATTGGCGCTAGGTTTCTTCACTTCAGTAAAGGTACATCCCACTCCATATAAAATATTGTTGTTGAAACCTCTACTTGAACTGCAGGTGAACACATGTCCTCTTCCCATTGAGGTGTTTGTCTTACAGTTGATCATGAGAACTTCGGGGCAGGCCTCCAGCATGTGACCTTGAAGAGCACTGAAATTAGAGTTAGAATAAAGTTACATACCGGGCAGTGTCTCCTTCCTTTCTCCAGTAGACCCTCCTAAGCCTACCAAGGACATACCTCCAACTTGTGTCGTTAATGGACGTCTGGAATTTCTGGAGCTTGGAGTTTAATTACAAAGCTTCAGCTGCTCAGGAGCCAAGTCCTCACTCCAGTTTTCTAGAGACAGGTCGCTATCCATTTACCATAGCCTCTACTCTACCATTATTTGTCTTTTTTACGTTAATTATAAGTCTGTGGCATTGTCAGTACTGTTACCTTTGCAATCTGAGCAGTATACAGTCTAAATTTATGAAATCACAGTTTTGCGCAATTGTATTGCCAAGCTCACTCAAAGCTTCGGGAGAAAAGCAATACATTTCGCTCAGTGTACTTGGCAGGTCTGACCTAGAGAGGCTAAATACAGTTAGGCCAAGTGCATAGTCTTTCTTGCTTCAATACTTTAGCCCCTCACCCGACTGCACCGCGCCCAGTTTGTACTGTGCAACCCTTGCAACCTTCAGAGCACACTGCTCAGTACACCCTCCCGATGTACAACTTCTGCAGACAGCTGCCGATCAAGAGGACAACAGCTTCACAGAAGTGAGCAGAGAAATAGCAAAGCTGACCTTTGACTGTGCTCCTGGACTTCTGGACCCGGAAGCACAGGGCCAGAGTTGGTTTATGGTTCTAAGGTTTATATAATCCTGTGATGCGATTATTTGTCATGTGTTCTGGGATCTAAACAAAGCTATTCCTTTCTTTCTTGCTCTTTTTAATTAGTCTTCTGAC
Source organism: Pleurodeles waltl (assembly GCF_031143425.1). NCBI lineage: Eukaryota > Metazoa > Chordata > Amphibia > Caudata > Salamandridae > Pleurodeles > Pleurodeles waltl. The sequence goes on from NC_090445.1 coordinate 938,408,351, forward strand.
TTTTCGGTTCCAGCCACCAAAACACCTCAGTAATCAACGATGCAAATCTCGCTACTTAAGTCAGAACCACTGCACTGTCGATGGCGCGTTACCATGCGCTGTGCTGTAAGTATGTGGTAGAAACCGTCGAGATACAGCTAATCTGCATCTTCGTGATATAATGGGTAAATGTGGATTTTTCTCTCGGAATGTTAGCAGACCTACCACTAGTTCGCCTAAGCCTATCATGTTTGTTTCTATTTGAATAACAGGATGTATTACATGAATAATAGTGTTTCTACCTGTGTGGCCCGATTTACCCTTTCAAAATAGACTTATAAAGTGTTAGTGGTAACGACTTCAATCAAGGTAGTTTTTGATGCCGTGTTAACAGAAAAATATAAGCACACTACCAGAGTAATGTCAAAGATATTTTTTTATTCCTGGCATACGAAAAACAGAATACTCATTAATTATAAGGATGGCATATAACCATGGATCATTAATATGCTGTGTATCATGCTGAGTCATTTACACTGCAATATATCGTTCTTAACTCAGTTTGATATATCAGTGTACAAACCACGCAGCACAAATTAAGTATGTGCTCCCATGCTTGGATTTTGGGGCCCCTGAATATCAAACCCACAATATCAATGGGACCGAATATTGAGGACAAAATATATTTAAAAAATATATCAACATGTAAATATAAATCGATTGTTTGTACTTTGCTCCAATTATAGTACCTGCATGGTACATATATCTTCAAGGTACGTAGATGTGGAGCTAGAAATAGTAAGTCTGTACTTCCCTATATGCACTTACCTTTTGACATTTTGTCCCTCGATATCCTGACCTCGATATTCTTGTACCACAATATTGCTGGTGTCGATATTCAGTAGTACAATTGGTTTAGGGATAATGGGCAAAACCTACTGGCAAGTTTGCTTATTCTACTACGTAACAAAACAGGGATGTATTTTATTTCAAAGGACAAACGTGTGTTAATATACAACATATAAACAACACAATCATTACTTCAGAGTGCTATTATGAGAGGCAGTTTTCAAAATCTAGAGGATAGAAAATCAGAGTAGTCTAGACTCCTACTTACATAGAAAACCAATGAAATGTGTTATCAATGTATTCAATGAGTGAGCAATGTGCTCCGCTCTATAAATTAGATATATTCAAATCGCAAAAGGGGAGACACAGGAGACAGGGTTAAGTGCAGTTTTGCGCAGATACCTGAAGGGTTATCCTTCTATGACAATTGTCATTTGAAAAGTGCTTTGTGCTTACGTGAAGCAAAATAGTGTAATCTTTTGCAACTATTCATTGGTAGGCTACATGTGGCGGACACCATTTTTTCTGTCATGCAAACATATGATGTTGTAGGTTTGTTGAAAGAGGAAAGTGCATTATAATTATTTTGACTTAAGGTTCCAAAGCAGACAGCATAATGTGGAAAAGTAATTTGGTAGATGTTGTGAATAAAGACAGTGAAGAAATCGTGCTTAAATGAATACAATGAAACCATTATAGAAGCATTAAAACACAATAGGATTATCTGTGTACATTACATAACACATAATTATGAGTGAGTATACTATAAATTCTACAGGGTTCTACTCAGTTTAATGGTGTGCAAGTGCAAGTGATTCTTCTGGCTCAAACTCTTAATACAGCACCATGTTCTATAGGCCCTTCTGGGGGGCACACTAGGATGTTTAAAGTACTGTGATTTATGTTTTTGAAGCTGAAGTCATTCAATAGTTGCCATTTTTCTCACATGACTGGCCAGTTCTCAAATAGTCTGGTGACTCATTAGCTGTTAGGCAATCATTGTAACAAGTATTGCTACTGGCTTTGGAAATGCAGAATCCATATATTACTGCGAGCTAACTGAAATGCCAAGTACCTCCTCATCATCATTCGCGACCTTATCGCAGTTCAGGAAGGACCTGAAAACCTGGCTCTTCGACTGATCCTCAGACCCCCCCTTCGCACCCTCAGCACCTTGAGACCCTCACGGGTGAGTAGTCGCACTCTACAAATGATTGATTGACTGATTGTCATCCTCATTCATTTAGTGAGCGGGGAAGCTGAACAGTCAAGGTTCACTCCTGATGGGTGTCATGGGGGATCTCAATCTGGCTGCACGTGCATCACTATAAAAAATAGACTGTCCAGGCAATGGTAGATTTTGTATAATTGACAAACTTGCATGACAATAAGTACAGTGGTCCATGGACCATTGTCCATTTCTGGACAATGGTCCAGATATGGATTTCTGGAGCACAAACATTATATTCCTACTGTGCATTGTAGGCTACTGCTTAACTGATCTGTGTTCTTTACTTAAGTACATTTTTATTTTTCGTTATAGCATTGGCTGCTTCAATGCTCAAGCAAATCAAGTTTTTTTCCCACAAAAAGCATGCCCTTCAAGGATTCCTACTAAAAATGTTAAAAGTGATACATAATTGTGATTGAAGGGAAAATATTGTGCCCCATGAAAAAATAATAACTTGCTTGTTTCAATCAGATTTGATTGGAAAAGAAACCTATTGTCACATATATTACGTGGGGTCATTCTGACTTTGGCGGGCGGCGGAGGCCGCCCGCCAAAGTCCCGCCTTCAGAATACCGCTGCACGGTCAAAAGACCGCTGCGGTAATTCTGAGTTTCCCGCTGGGCTGGCGGGCGACCGCCAGAAGGCCGCCCGCCAGCCCAGCGGGAAACCCCCTTCCATGAGGATGCCAGCTCAGAATGGAGCCGGCGGAGTGGAAGGGGTGCGACGGGTGCAGTTGCACCCGTCGCGATTTTCAGTGTCTGCTTGGCAGACACTGAAAATCTTGGTGGGGCCCTGTTAGGGGGCCCCTGCAGTGCCCATGCCATTGGCATGGGCACTGCAGGGGCCCCCAGGGGCCCCACGACACCTGTTACCGCCAGCCAGGTTCTGGCGGTCAAAACCGCCAGAACCAGGCTGGCGGTAAGGGGGTCGGAATCCCCATGGCGGCGCTGCCTGCAGCGCCGCCATGGAGGATTCCCTAGGGCAGCGGGAAACTGGCGGGACACCGCCGGTTTCCCGTTTCTGACCGCGCCTGTACCGCCGCGGTCAGAATGCCCATGGATGCACCGCCAGCCTGTTGGCGGTGCATCCGCGGTCCCCGGCCCTGGCGGTAGTCAACCGCCAGGGTCAGAATGACCGCCTAAGTATCTAATTGAATGCAGCCTAACCACATAGAATTCAACATTTCAGTCATTGGTTGGTAGACAACGGTGGATTCTCATCAGGAAAGAAAGTTACTTTATGACTTCTTCAGCATCCTTCAAATAAGAAGAAAGCAACTGAGGAGAGGAGTGCAACAAATGTTACTAGCCAACCTCAAGGAAAGTTTTCATGTTAACTGAAAAATTGCAGTCCAGGAGGAGGTATTTCACTGAACTGCTCAAAATGTAATCATGTGACAGAATAAAAGGCAGTTATTGCTCTTGGGAGCTTCTATCTCTTGGTACATTAAGTCCAGCGAAATAGTCATGATGTTTTTAAAAAAATACGGTCCTCATTAGAACTTGTAAAGGTTATATGAGATCCCATTTTACGACAGCTAACTTGTCATGGGAAATTTGAATATTCTTTAAAATACATTTCCTAAGAGACTGAGAAATGAGAGCCCCTTTTATCACTCCCATAGATTCTCTATTTGAAGATTTTCTCCTCATCTCACACTTGAATGTGGGTGTCTGTGTTTCACTACTGGGGTGCCCAACCTCTTGTTGCCTGACCTCAGAATGGGTAGCAAAGTATAATTCTTCCAGCCAACCATCAGATAGTGCCGTATCCTGCACTGTTATGCAGCTCATTCCTCCGCTATGTGGTAAGTATAGTTATACTCATTAGGGGTCGTGGTGCTAGTACCTTTGTTCAGTTGTCTTTTTAGTGATAGGCTTCACACTCATGTTTCATGTCAAACTCTCCCGCTTGAACTATCCATCGGAACTCAGGTGTCATTAGGTTAAGCCTGCGTGGGCATGTGCTAGCTCATGCGCTCTCACTTGCGAGAATTTTGTGTTTAATAATAGGCTTGAAACCCATCCATTACTCACTATTTGTTGGCATCACTGTCAATCTTTGCTTCTTTTTCTTTCTGTAGCACATGGACAAAGTGCAGAATAGTGTCACTCACTGGCCAGGCGCTGATCGCACTGTGATTTAGGTATTATTATTATTTTTTTTAAAAGAAGCTCTATGACCCGGTCAGTGCTGGCCGAATTATTTTGCTTTTTTACCATCACCCTGCACCTGCCCCTGTTTATTCTTCTTCCACCCGCCCATTTCTTCTCCCCACCCACTGCCATCCATGTTCTTCTTCCCCCTTCCACTCACCCTCCTGTCTCAGTTTCTTCTCCCAACCTGCCCACCAGTCCTCCCTTCCCTGTTTCTTCTCCCCCTCCCTCCCACCCGTCCCTGTTTATTTTCCCATCTCTCACCGTTCCCTGTTCCTTCTCCCACCTTTCCCTGTTTCTTCCCCCCCCTCCCTCCCATCCGCCCCATCTCTGTTTATTCTCCCTCCCTCGCAACTGACAGAAGGAAAAAAAAAATACTATGAAGAGGCCAATGCTGGCTGCTTCATAGCGCTTTTTTTCCACCCGGTCTGCCCCCATTACCCACACTCACCCGCCACTGTTACCCACCCCTTCCTGCCCTCCGTTACCGACCCCCACCTGCCCTCTGTTATCCACCCCCCCTGATTCTCAAAGCCAACAGCTCACCCATAGGCGGGACCTATTTGCTTTGCCAATGCTTGTTTTGTAAAAAGCCATTTGTGTGGCAGCAGACACATTGGGGCATATTTATAGTTTTTGACGCTGAACTGCACTAACGCATTTCAGCGTCAAAAAGTTTACCACCGGCTAGCGCCAGACCAAGATGCTGGACGTGATATATATATGGTATGACGGTAGCCGGCGGTAAGGCCCGGCTAGCATCATAGAAAAGGACGCTAGCCGGGTGGGGGAGGTGTAGGGGGAACAGGAGGTTTAGCATCAGAGAATGACGCTAGTACTGGCAAAGGCAAAAGAATGCCATGGACATGACTCCTGTCTCAGTTAAGACAGGAGTCATGTCCCCCAACCCAATGGCCAGGGCCATTGGACACAGTGCCATGTGGGGGGCCCAAGTTAGGCCCCCATGGCACTTCAAAACAAAATACTCACCTCTACCTACCTGGGATGGGGTCCCCCCCATCCTTAGGTGGGTGAGGGTGTCCCTGGGGCCAGGGAAGGGCACCTGTGGACTCTTTCCATGGTCTCTGACCATGCAAAAAGGCACCCAGGTCCCCTAATGTCAGCCCTGACTCAGGCGTTAAATTATGGCGCTAAGAAAGCTTAGCGCCATTATTTAAGGCCCCCATCCCCCTGTGCTAAGTTTTAGCACGGGGATAAATATGGCGCAACAGCCATACCCTCGTTTTCTGCACGGGAACGCCTATGTTGCATCTCATTAACACAAGGTAGGTTTCCACTTCTAGAAAATGATGTTAACTCCATAACATTGGTGCTACACGTGTCTAGAATCAAAGTATCAATATGGAGTTAGGTTTGCGCTACATTAGCGTAAAAAAAACCCCGCTAATTCAGCACAAACCGAGTATAAATATGGGCCGCTGTCTCCCAATTCCAACCCCTTCTGCATGCATGATGAAGCTTCAGCAGTCCCTGAATTTCTATCAGGGTGTTGATCACCTTCTAGGACTTGACTCTCTTCTACAAGGAGAGCAGGAGAGAGCATGGAGGATGTGGGTGATACCTGCCCAGAGTGAGAAGCAGGGATCAACCTTACTGTATTGTCGTGGATGATTTACAGCCATGCAGTTTGACCTTTATGGTGGATCCTTATTGATGGTGCAATATTGTAAAAGAGAACAGTTGCTGCGTTCAAAGGTAGGTAGTGTAGGAGTTAATTGTAGGATTTTGCATAAAGTTAAACCGTGTTAGATTCACTGACTTTCACTTGGCAGTGAATGGCGTCATTTACATACTTGTGTAGTGCTCTTCCGATGTCTAGTGAAATAACGTGGGCTTCAATCTCCCTTCGGTGGGGCCTTTGCCTATCTATATCAGTAAAAGGTTACAAACGGAAATTTCACTTATGTTTCTTGTCTTTTTTTTTTCCATCGGCAAAGTCTGTTTTCTCCATTTCGACTGAATGACGTCATTGGAATTCACGAATGAGCATAATAGACGTTATTCTGCCATTCTGCTGCTTTCATAAGAAACAATGTTTGAAGCAGTTGCCATTTATAGAGCAGTTACTTGATCGCCAGCAGTAAAGCACTCTACACAACTTGAGGCGCTGTCAAAAATAGACAAGGACAATAAACCAGCCATTACAATGTTTCAGATAATGTTGACTGTATGATGTGCTCTGCCAGGAACCACTGATGCAGTTTCGTTGTTAGCACATCAATGCTGATAACATCCACTATGACCGCCTTGGGGCATCGTGTGTATACCAGCACACTGAAGCATGTAACTTGGGTTCTGATCTCTACAATGAAGACACAGCATTCAGGGTTACTGCTTAATTTGTAAGCAAGTCTGCCAATTGCAATGAGTGTGCAATCAACCCGATGAAGTAAAAAAACAAACAAAAAAAAAAACCATTAATAGTGAAGTATTACTGTAAATGAATAAGAATGTGGATAGATCATTATTTGGGGTTTTCAATTTCTTTTTATGCTTGATCACTTTGGATTTGTGATCGGTCAGTGCAAGTGATTGATCCATGTGATTGAAAATGAGTACGAATGGTAGGGAAACTAGGATGGAAAATGATTGCAGACCCTGAGCATCACATCTATTCATTACCTCAGTGAGAACTACTTCCTGGTGGACGTTGTTGGCCAAGAGATGGTGAAGTGACCAAGGTTATCCAGTTGTGAATTTTATGCTACCCTTGAATGCAGATTTCACAGTATCAATATCTTAGATGGTACTCATTAGTTTATTGTTATTCCTGTATTAGAGAAGGGCAAGAGTTCTGTGCTCATAATTGCAATGGAGACATTACAATTTATATTTACCTGTGCCAGGCGACATGCTGAAGGTTGTATAGTTTAAAATGAGATATAATTATTCCGATCTCCTACAACACCATCATTATGTATGGATGAAACAAATGAGAGATTGCAGCAGTTAATGCTGTTGGCTCCCATTTAAATAAGATGAAGTTGATTGAGGAAAAATGGCGGAATATTTTCATGGAATCACTGATTCAACTACCACGTCATAGTAGAAGGACAAAAATTAGACATCTGTTAGGGGATGACACTTTTAGGTTAACGGTTGGTAGACCTGACATCTCTAGGGTGGTCTTACCCCAGACCTTTTGCCTTTACCTCCTGTTTTGTTGCTGTATCCTTTTGTTGGCCATAGGACTCTGAGCACCTTACCACTGCTAATCAGTGCTAAAGTGCATGTGCTTCTCCCTAAAACATAGTAACATTGGTGTGTCCCCAAATGGCATATTTAATTTACTTGTAAGTCCCTTGTAGAGTGGTATACCACATACCCAGGGCCAGTAAATTAAATGCTACTAGTGGCCTGCAGCACAGATTGTGCTACCCACTTAAGTAGCCCTGTAAACCTGTCTCAGGCCCGCCATTGCAGAGCACTGTTACCCGACTTGACAAATCAAATCTCTTGCCAAGTCCACCACTCCCCTTTTCTTGCATGTAAGTCACCCCTAAAGTAAGCCCTAGGTAGCCCATAGGGCAGGGTATTATGTAAGCAAAAGGTAGGACATGTCCCTTTACGTTTTCTATGTCCTAGTAATAGAAACTCCTAAAAGTCATTTTTCATTAATTTGAGGCCTGCCCCTCTCATCGGCCAACATTAGGAATTCCTTATAAAATCTTTAAGCTGTAATTCCTGATCTGAGAGGAGTAGCAGCATTATGCTTAGTACCATTGGAATGGGAATAATAAATCATCTTTACTGGTAAAGTCAAATTCATTATTACTATTTGAGAATTGTCATTTATAGAATGTGGGCATTTCTCTGCACTCTCTGCCCTGTGTGCCTAAGCCTATCTCCAATACACATCTGGCTTGGGCTAGGTGACAGCGACACTTATGCATTCCCTTCAGATACCCATAACCCAGGATACTCAGCCACATATGTATTCATCTGCATACTGATGGGTCTTCCTGGGGAGAAGGTGGGGGAAGGGCTCACACGTACACCTCAAATGGTAAGGACTAGAGTTCACACAAAGGGGCTGATTACTTCCCACTGGCTGTCAGGAGCCAAGACTGACCTGAAAGGGGGACATGTGCACTTCACAAGGGTTCCTTTGTGGTCATTCCCCACATCAAAGGCACTTTCTTGTATAAGTATTGGGTCTCTGGACCCACTCAGTAGTACACTTCTGTACCCAAGAAGACTCTGCTGGCGTAAAGATTGCTGTATGACAGGATCGCCATTCTGCCAGAATTTACTGTTCCCAGAAACTGCTACTCTGTCCTGATTGTGCTGTCCCACCGCCTGCTGATCTCTGCCCTGCAACGTTAGGACCCACGAACAACCACAGAGTGTCTCCAAGGGCTTGCCCCCGTTTTTTCTAAGGTCTCAGGGACATCAATGACCTCATCAGCTAAAGGCCTGCACACCCCTTCGTGGAACCGCCATGCTGCCTCAGTACCCGGGATCCTGCCATGTGTGTTGTGCTCTGCATGGCTTTGAGGCTCTCCCACTATATGGTGGAGCTGTGCCAGGATGGTGAACTCCTAAAACAGGAGTACTAATCCCACTACTGAGGTGATGGGCCATCGCACTGTTTGCTGGAGTGACACGGGGAGCCCCAACATAGCCAGTGTGAACCGAGCGCCGACCCTGAGCACACTCCATTCCTCAGTGCCATCATGTCCTGAGGAAAGATCGGCCAAGGTGCTGTGTGTTGCAGCTTGCCCCCCGCCTGAGGAACCAGCCGACGGGGTCTGCCAGTCAGCAGACGCCTTCGCCTGTCACAGGTGGACCTCACCTTGCCATGAACATTGTTTGACAGCTTCCCAAGTTTGGGCAGAGGCGACCCAGAGCACTCTCCGTGCTGCTGTCCCGGTGTTCTCCGCAGCAACCCCATCACGTGCTGCATGTGAAGTTCCCAGGGGAGTCCTATTCCCTGTAAAAGAGAGGCACCTACTTGGCAGACCCTTAAACCAGAGCGACCGACAGGCTTCCGCTGTGCTCTTTGCATCCCCGGATGGTCTTGTCTCCCTCAAGGCCAAATCAGTCCCGACGACACTGTACTGTGCTCAAGCAGCTATACCCAAGATTGTAACCTAATTACTCCGTCTAAGCCCGAGTAGCACTAACTAAGGACTTCCATCCCAATTTTCACATCGTATTCCCAAGGTACCGTATGGCTCTAATACGAGTCCTGCTTCAAGCACTGTGTTTACACTTTGTTAAAGTGAATAATATCTGATATCCTGACTGGATTGATAAAAAAATCTCTATTTTTGCAAAATTCTGTGCGGAGTTATTTTGTGGTGTTGGCACTGTGGTTACTGCTCATATGTTGCAAAAATCCTTTACACATTGCTCTTAAATTAAGCCTGACTGCTCTGCACCAAGCTACCATAGGGTGACCACAGGTTGATTTAGGGTGTGTATCTGACTTACCCTGACTAGAGTGGTGGGTTCTGCCTGGCTTAGGTGTATACCGTAGCCAAGCACAAACCTCTTTTCTAACAACGTTGAACAAGCAGATTTTTCTAAATGTTCTTCTTTCCTGAGTCACTAAAAACACATTAGAACCGGATCACCAGCTTGAGTCGAGTATCCCGACCTATTGAAGAAAACCTACCATCACAAAGTCAGTTAAACATGATTGTCCTAGAAGAGACACATGTCTGATGAAAATACCAGTCTTGGAAACTCTGCACAAAAGTCTGAAATTGACAGATGAATCTCTCAGTCGCTCACTGCAACTGCATAATACATCCAGGTCATGCTGGTATTCATCAAAAGAGAGCTCAACTGCTGAGACCCCATGCCCATGTAGTGATCAATGTATAATGTAAGTTTATCATGAAGGTGAAGAAGGACTAAAGCTGACAGGTAACCACTGACTCAGAATATGGCAAAAGTAGGGTCAATTTTCAAGACCGATCCTACACCTGTAGTTTCCACCAAAACAAACTCTTCTAAACTGCCAGGAGCTATTTGGTTGTCACCAAGTAAATGTGCTACAAATGAGCCAGAATTGGGAAGGGGTGGTGCAGAAACACTGAAGCCTCATCAGGGTGCAATGAAATCTTCCAAAGAATTTTGGCCAACTAATATTTAGACATTGATTTTTCTCATTGAGAAGTACTTCATGTAGGGTGGCACCAGTTGAAGCTGATGAAAAACAGAACAACTCAAGATCATTCCATCACGTATAAGAGTGCCAAGAAAAGGTTTATCTGGCACTTGCTCCATGCTGTAGGTGCATTACCTGACATTCTATAGAGGGCTCATTGCAGCATACTGGAAGAAAGACTTGGGAGGCACAGAACCACAGTAGATCTGAGATGGTTGGGATTGGCGTGCAGTTCCCTAGAGAATTTGCATGACAGTGACACACCCAATTTGTGGGATCTGGGCAGTGTTGACCTCAAACTCTATGAGTTAATGTGTCAGAGTCAAGATTGAAATAGCATTCAAAAATAGAGTCAATAAGAAAACACTGATTCAAAAAGGGAGTTTGAGATCAGAAATCTAGGAAAACCATAAATATACATTACAATTTTAACAGAAAATAGACAAATGTGTTGCAGCAGTAATCTCATTGTAATGCATAAAAGACATTTGCCATGAAGGTTATCAATCACAAATATGTCAATCAAATAGTCTTTATTCTGTTATATGATTACCATAAAAGCACATACAAACAAATACAAGACAATTTATAAATAGACAGTGTTCAAAACGGTTAAAATGGATATAACAAAATGAGTGAATACAAACGCAAATAAAATACTCTAGAAATAACCCTCAGATTATAAAAGGCAGAGCAGAGGTCTGCACCACAAATAATCAGACATGGATTCTCTTACTCTTAATACAGCTCTTAAAAATACAGCATACTTTAAAAAAAAGATGATCATCAGGTAATAGCTGAGGAAACATCAGGGCCAATTGTGCTTGCCTAAAGTTAAGGGACTTCAGTAAAAAAGCTTGATTAACATTTTTCTAGGTCCAGTAACATAACAACAGAACAACATGAACTGAATGGTATCCTGTGGAGACTAATGGTCGCAGACACAGGGACCGTAGGAGACCAGAAGGCTCCAGCCCCTCGATGAGGCCAAAAGATGATGGATCATGTTAAATCTGAATCTGGTCAATAAAATTCTGTCCCTATCACTCTTCATACTGAGCAGGTATGGCTCTATAAACCATACAGTTTGTTTACCAATGCCCCCTAACCATGGGTTTCAGTAGTTTAGTCTGTTCTCTAAAAAGTGCCTTTTGTTCAAAAAATTAATCTCTAATTCATTTTACCTCCGCAGTGCTTAGAGACTGAGAGCTACAGAATAAATACTCCCTCCCCAGGTTACTAAAGACACCCTTGATATAGACAATCCATGAGATCTGAGTGGCATGATCTGAGGATAAGCAATCCTTCAGAATCAGCCTATTCAGCTGAGATTCACTTCTCGTCCACACCTTGATCTAGCATATCAGTGGCCTAAGAGCAATCTTATCAGCTTTATACTCCTAAATCATCATGCACCGATAGTGCTAGTGTGCTATGGGGAACCTGCACCACTCGCAATAAAAGCACGTTTTTCACAGGCTGAATGCTGTCAACTCACACACTTCGCTGCCATATAGTAACTTGGAGGTGCACTTGGCCAGATACACCTTAATTGAGGTACCTAGTGGAATAGACCCCGATCTTTGTGCAAATATTGCACTATTGAGCGAAATTTAGGATTATAGACTAAAACTCAAGTGTGCAGCAAAATCAATAAGAGATCAGACAGAAACTCTGATAGAGACTCAAAAGAATCTTACCCACCACTAAATATGAGGGCTTATACGGCTAATTTCAGCATAGAAACCGAAACAACAGCATGATATGACCATTGTACAACAAATCAAAATTAATAATTTCTAAACATCATATGAATCTACCATCTTAGTACAAAGCCACTCAATGAATATTGATTCACCACTTTTAACCTGTTAGAAATAGGGTCTCTAGTTTGCATCAGTATGACCACATTCCTAGTCAGGGTAAGTCACATCACAACCTAAATTATCCTGTGTTCACCCCCTGGTACCTCAGCACAGAGCAGGTAGGCTTAACTTAGAAGGCAAGGTGTAAAGCATTTGTGCAATAACTCATACTGTAACACAGTGAAAACACCACAAAAAGTATTCCACACCAGTTTAGTAAAAGAGATAAATAATATTCATCTGAACAAATTGAGACCAAAACTACAAAAATCCAATATTCATAAGTCAAGATATTACTTTTTAAAGTTTTAAATGAGTCTCAATCTTTAAGAATCAGTGGTGGTATCCTTTTAACACACAGTACCTGGGATGGATAAAAAAATAACGATGCATTAAGGCCGCAGAGGAGGAGATGCATTGAAAAATAAGGTGCTGCTTTGAATATTCTGGTGCGGCACAGACGATGCGTTGTTTCTTTCCACGCTGACAGGTAATGCATCAGTTTCGAGGAGCACAACCTTGGTTTCTCACTGCAATACGGGGATATTTTGAGGCCCAGGGATGATGTTTTTAAAATCCTGGATGTGCTGGTGAGGTGGAGCAGGCACTGAGTCAAACCAGTAGGTGATGTGGCGATTTTTCAGCTGTGAGGCAGGCAATGCATCGATTTCTGCAGTTGATTTTCCCATGCACAGGGATTTTCTTCTCTTTGGTGAAGCCTTTGTAGCCCTGAGACTTCAGAATGGGAGACAAGCTCAACCCAAGCCCTTGGAGAGCACTTGTGGGGAAGGCAAAGTCCTTCCAGCAGAGCCAGGAGCCAACGGGCAGCTGGGCAACAAGCAGGGCAGCAGTCCTTCCAGAAAAGCATTACAGATGAGTCTTTTGGGCAGCCAGGCAGTCCAGTGGTATGTCCAGAAGTGTCTGATTTGATGGGGGTCAGAGACCCAGTATATATACACCCAAAAGTGTCTTTGAAGTGAGGGAAACTTCAAAGAGTGGTTTTAAAGTGCACAAGTTCCCCTTTCAACCCAACACTGTCTGCCAGGTGCCCTGTGGGGGGTTATCAGTCCTTTGTGTGAGGGCAGGCCACTGCCCTTTGGTGTGTAAGAGAGAGCCCCTCTACACTTCCTGCCCAGGAAGACCAATCAGTATTGAAATGAATGCAGATGCAGCTGAGTGTCCTGTGTGCATGGCTGTCTGGATGTCATCCACAAGGGGAGCTGTCAACCAGCTCAGACCAGACGTGGTTTGGAGACAGTATGTAAGCACAGATGGCAGTACGTTCAAGGAAATACCTACTTTCTAAAAGGGGCGTTTCTGAAATAGTAATGTTAAACCCAACTTCATCAGTAAGTAGGATTTCTTACTACCATTCCAACCATACCACATGACAAGACTACTCCACTCAGATCAGAATTTACCACTTAAAATTAGATAAGGGAATTTCCAGTGCTGGCCTATGAGAGGTGCAGACTCCACAGTAGGTAAAAACAACGTTGGGAGTTTTTTATTACCAAGACATGTAAAACCTATAAGTACAAGTCCTGCCTTTTACCTACATAGCCCCCCGCCCTATGGGTTACCTAGGGCCTAGCCGAAGGGGTGACTTATATGTAAGAAAAGGGGAATTTAGGGTTACAAGGTAGTGGAGGAAATGCAGAAAAAATATTGTCAAAAAAGGATACATGACTGAGTATAGTAAATTGTCCTATAAGGTTAAATTTTTTCAGTTTGATTTCTTTATAGACTATTATGAACTGTGGTTTCTGAAGTGTCACATTTGAGAAGCTGAAGATTATGCAGATGGCCGGAGTGGCCATTTTCCCACTCTGAAATTTGCCTAGTAGGTTTCAGGTTAGGAGGATGCCTTCAGATCAGTAAGGGCTGATATGACACAGAAAATGCCCCCCATTTCCCTCTTCCTATCACGTCCTCCTGAATATGTAGGACTGGTTTAAATCGGTTTCCCTAAGCTTATTTTGCTTTCCAGTTAGGCAGCATCTTGCAGCACACATTGAAATGCCATTTCAGCAAAAACAGCTAGTACATGTGCAGGAAGGGACACCTCTCTGCACATGAATAAATCAACTCTTCAAGGCAGGGCACCCCGTCATCATGCTAAAACAATGCCTGTGTTGACGCAGGGAGATCAAATCTGTGCAGGCGCAGGGGGAATTGCAGGACTGTACTGTATTCAAGTAAATGTGGCACATCCCTGCATATCTAAACTGCTGCAATGTACTGCATCACATAGTGCAGTTGCCCTGAGCTGTGCCATATGAGAAAAATCTGCCCTAAAGATTGCAACCTATGAACACAACCCATACAGGGTAAACCGACAACAACTCAGAGACAACCATATGTGCCATACGGGAACGGCCACAAAATAAAAAACATACAACACATTGTGCATGTCTGTTAACATTATGTGTGCAGCTGTACAAGTAGCTGCAATCTCACCATCCGACAAGATAGAAGGCCAGATCAAACAAAAAATGATGGTGCGTGCTGCTGTGCCAAATTAGGCAGCATCACGCACAATCACATTCAAAAGTCAGGGATGTGCCCTGTACATAAGAATACAGCACACCCCTGTCTAGCCCCTGCACAAGTGGAAATTAGCTGTTGTGTACCACGGCAGCCACCATTGCACCATAGTGCTAGAATGGCTGTGTTGAAGGGGAGATTGTTATTGTGCAGGAAGGAACCACCTTTCTGCACAACAACAAACATAAAGAGCAATTTGCTCTTACTACGTGTGCTGCAGCATGCAGCACACATAGAAAAAGGAAAAAATCTATTAGAAATGTAAGCATTACTCCTAGATTTTGCCATGCTAAACCCACCCCTGGGCTGGTGTTAGATATTAGGCGCATCTTCCACTTTACAATTAGTCCCAAATCTGAGGCAGTGTCAAATCGCAATGGGTGTTGCTGTGGCACACGCACAGCAACACTCATTGCACACACCGTCCAATCAAAGTGCTGCATGTGAAGGGCCCATGTATACAGAAAAAGTGGCTTCATGCCACCTTGTAAATACGGCCAGGCCTGAGCTTCACAAAAAGTGACACTCAGGTGGCTCTTGGGGCACCTACATATGCCCCAAAATACCTAGTGAGCTTGACCTATGTGCAATACACAATGTTCCACATAAGTACAACTACAACCTTTGGTCAGTAACATGTCACTGAGACTCCATTTTCAAATAAATGTCCCATGTCAACAGCTAAAGCAATTGAATATTGATTTTACACTATCTCATTGCAGAGGATGATGATGATTTACCTCCTGCCGACCTGCCTGTCCTGGATTTTGCAGATGACATGGAAGACCAGCTGCCATCCATCAATAGACAGGCTCTCCAGGATTTCCTAGGATCACTCTAGACACCACCTCCAGTCGCAGGGAGGACACACAGCGTTGCAGGGTCTCCACAGGAACCACCCACCGACCAACACTCAACACCAGCCAGTACTCACACAACCCTGGACTCTGAGGACCCAGAGATCAGGTTTCAGAGGAAAGTGGTAGGAGTCCAGGGAGGGCTGGCCAACCAGGTGCAGGTGGGGATGGAGATGATGACAGGCAGACTAGAGGGAGTGCGGACATGCATCAGTCCAAATAAGGACAACTCAGCTGCCATTAGAGGCACCCACTCACTGCTATGTGGACTCCAGCAGTGTCTGGCCGACATATCTGCTGTCATTAGGCAGAGGTTACAACAAATGCCCTCCCAAGCTGGCAGCAGCATAACAGACAACAGGTTGTGGGCAATACAGAATACACTGGAGTCCGTACAGTGGGAAGTGGCCTCCCTCAGGGAAAACATGGCTGCCCACAACCATGTTGTTGCTGCGGTGTTGAAAAACCAGCAGTTCCTCGTTGCTGCAGTGATGTCTTCTGTGTTCCCTCAAATGGCAGCTGCCGGGACCTTTGACTCCACATCTCTATGCCATGAAGTGTGTTTTACCCCCTCTGCTTCTACAACAGCATCAGCTATGGCACAAAAGACACCACACACATCAGAGGATAAAGATGTGGAAGGAATAACATTTCCAAGGAAAAGCACCCGGTAGCACCAGTCTCTGCCACATGGACAGTTTCTCCTTAGTCCTGGGCATAAGATTATAGCAGTGTTGTGACAGTAGGAAATGTGCCCATTTTCACCTAACCACTTTTGATTTGTCTGCTATGTACTGTCATTATCTCTTTTATACCAATTGGCAATGTTTTTAACTCTTCACTAATGCCCAGTACTCCTAACCATATCTCATGACATGTCCCTCATCTCTGGACTCCAATTGTGCTACATATGGCTAACATTCATTCATGGGGTCTGTGAACTGGACAGTGTACAGAATTAACAAGCACAATTGCACCTGTAAATAAAGCACCTTGTACACATGTAGCATTTCTACGTTTACTGTGATCCATCTACTCAGCTAAAAGATAGCCTTGTGCCAATCCATGTCAATGTGTACAGAATATCAGTACATGAGTGCATGACTGTCAAACACAAAGCCACATACTAGGATCCCAACATGAGATAGGTGAATGATAGTGTTGTCAGCTACAACCAACTTACTGAGTATTCTATATACATTTTGAACAGATATCCTTTGAAGTAGAAATACAGCATGTATGGCTCTGAACAAAGTTAATGGTAATTTACACAGATGGGAGTACCAGTACAACATATTTGTGTGATGCAGGAGATGCTAACCTTATCAGTGTAGCCACCTATCAGTGTTGCAGGATACAGTCAAATTTGCCTGATGTCAGATGTGCCACACTTGCCAACAATTAAATTGCAGGACCCGACCAATGACAGATGAAGTACCATATTTACCTGTCCAAGATAAAGTAAACATACACATTGTGAATGGCTTGAACACTGGATGGCAAATGTATACACTAGTTGATGGTATGTTGCAGCCAATCTGACAGCTCCTTGGTCATAGGGGATGCACATGGTAATCCTTGGGAATACCCTAGGCTAGTCCTACAGCTAGGCCAGTGCACTCATGAGAAACCCAGGCACTCATTCAACTTACACAATTATTAGTGGAAGAAAAACAGGATTTATTGTAAAACCATATACCTACAACTAACCTAAAACTACCCTATGTTAAACTCACCTATACTAACTTAACTTAACAATTAAACCTATGTAACCTATTCTAAACTTATCTTACACATGTAACACCACACTCTAAACATTGCTCCCCACCCCCCTTAAGAGGCAAGATACAAGTAGGAGAACATAAACTATGACTACACATGTACTAACCGAAACTATGGCCTAAACAAATATATAAATAAAATATATATACATATAATATATATATATATATATATATATAAATATATATATATATACACAAATATATATATATATATACACACACACACAAATACCCCAACATGACTCCCCCACCAACCCCCCAATAAAACAAAATGAAACCCCACCCACCACTATACTTAACCTAACCTATGCCTACCCTACACACTAACCTAATCCTACCCATCTAAAACCCAATCTAAAACTATGTACAACTGTAAGAGTGAGGGGAAGGAACTGGGAGGCTGTAGAACAATATTAGTTCATTTCTTCATTTTCCTTAGTTTCTTTTTGACATACAGCAACATCCTCATGTTGTCTGCACTCTCCACTTCAAATTTGTCAAGTCTGGCTAAAATCTTGACCATGTCCCTTCTCATGTCTTGTTCAAATTGGCTTACAACAACTGCACCAGGTGGCTGAACAGGTGCCTGGCTCCTGACAGGTGCAGCTGATGTGGAGGACCTTGGACCTGCTGAGGTCCCCTGCACCCTTGATGTCTTTCCAACACTGTCCTTGTGTGGCTGTGCCGAACATCCACCATGTGCAAATGCATGCCATTCCCCAGATGCCTTCTCACTGCAGAACCTCCTTCCCATTCGGCAGTATCCTGCTTCCACCTCCATTATGTGCTGCTATCATTTGGCCCTCTTATGAACTGTGTGCCTCTGGTCTGGTGTCGTATTGGCAGCTGGAATATGAGGAGAAACAAGCATCAGATTTAGCATTAGGTAGAGGTTGAACAGACAAGTTATGTACACTGCAACTGCAGATAACATTCAATCCACCACACATTCCTCAACAATGACTTACTCCTGATCTATGACTATTTCCTACCAGCCATCTACAGTATTGTGTGCACATCACTGGGATGACGGCTATCCATTGTTAACCAACAGGGCCCCCAGAGCTGAGTGGACAAAATTGTCCATGATAAACATTTGTGTCATCAAACTTGTGAGGATCACGTGCCCCAACAAATATGGATGTCCTGTATCCCAGTGCATAAAGGGGGCTGTGCATGAAATCCATCATCTCTACACCCCTGGTGAAAAATTAAGGATTGCCCAGTCATCATGGATGCAAGGGGGGGCCATATGACAGGTGGTCTGGAAACTTCCCACCGGCTATTCTAAGGTTTGGTAAATCATCATTCATGTGTCCTGGTGTAAGACCTCACCTGAGCATACGTTACAAGGGGGCACACCATTGCCCGTGATGTGCCCACATGTACAACTGATGCAATGTCCCCAGAAAGTTTGGCCAAAGCCTGACCTGCACATGAAAGTTGTCTACACATTACAGAAACAAAGCCCCCTTCCCTGTGCTATGTTGTGCTACATGTGTTAAACGGCACACATGGAGGTTGTATGAGTGCCCTTAGGCCCACAGTGAGTTTGGAACTGCACTGGGTGCTGCAACAGTATCCTGATACATTGTACACCATTTGCACATGCATGTCAAACATCATCGATGTCCCAGGTACAAGCACAGCATTCACATCAGGACCATGTTGTGAAAACTGCTGAGATCTGGCGTGGGAAGAATCATAGACTTTTCCCTCAACTATCTGGAGCTGAGTTGTGTACTAATTGTGTACACTTCTGACTGTTGTCTAGCACAATATGGGTCTTTGAAGTACTACAGCCTCAATATATATATGTGAAGGGTACAAAAGCTCCCTAGAGACCTCTGAAGATATAACCCACATCTGTACCGTCTTGTCAGTAAGTGTAAGCTATGTGTGGTACACAGTGCTGTCAATATTGCTGTAACAAAGTGGTTGTCAATAAGCATGCTGTGTACAACAGCTGCCCTGACACCTACCATGGTAGACATCAATGAATATGTGGCCAGCCATTACAATTCCCAATACACACAATCCAATGCAGACACATGTTGCTCCTTGTGCTACAAGCAAGCCATTCTCATTGCACAACATTCCAACAGACATGATATCACCATTCATTCTCCAAATGATATCTCATTTGTCACACAAAATCATAGTTCATAGCATTCCATACCTCAAACTGACTCACACCAAACCCAGGATTGGCACACAGGACGCACAAGATGACTGCATCTGGATCTTCAAATCAGGCCACCTCACCAACAGTGTAGGGCGGATATCCACCTGCAAGAAATGAATGTAAAGCATTGCTTAGTGTAATTTGTACATATCAGTTAATGGATGACATTGTTCATTGTCAACTTGTTAGGCTGAGTGAGCAAGTCTCCCTAGTGGTAGATCAGAGCAACTGACAAACATCTGTGATCAGTCAATCACACATAGACTCAGATAATGTAGACCCACACACCTACAAACCATCACTGTCCCTGACACTCCTGTGGTGCTTCTCACTGCACCATTTTGTTAATGGCGTTGTTATGGAGGTGTTTGTTAGCTCTAAACCTCAATGACCTTATGTGACTGTATGACACTGTATACTGCATCTGAGGAGCATGTGATGGTTGTTGCATTGGCTATCCCATTGTGACACCCATAGCATTTGAGCCTGCCCCAGATGTTGTAGACATCTACCTCATTGTCACAGCAAACTGAAAACTGCCCAGGGGGTGTTGAGGAATGCAGTGATACATCCTTATGTGAAGTAAGTAATATGTCTGTGCCATCACAAGGCACACACAGGATCAATAATGCTATGGGAGTTTACTCATGTGAAAATATTTGTACCTACCTGCACATTGACTGGTTGAATTCATGGATGCATTGCCAATAGTGTATGGCCAGCCATTATTGACACTTTATACCATTATTTATCCAGGGAGTGATAAGAACATGGACATATGCTTCAACACACACACACACACACACACTTGCTCTGTGGTCCAAGGATGCATTTGTTCATGCAGGTTACTGAGTAATGTGCCAGTGAAGGAGAAGATGCAGGGCAGCCCCATACTGTCAGTGAGAAGCGGCAGGCCTGTGGAACTAACTCAGCACATGTGTGTGTGGTGATAGACATAGTTTAGGGTGTATGTGATACACAATGTACTGGAAGAGGAAAGTGGTAGTAGTTGGACCCAGTGCATTGTCGAGCTCCCTTACATGGCCTTGGCCAATGACACAAAGGGGCTGATTGAACAAAAGTGGTGCAGCACCAAGTGCATCACTACAGTCATTGTGGTCCTCAGTGCACACCGGACTCCCGCCATGTATGCACCTAATGAGAATTAAGGCACAGCATGATGCAGGTAGGGTCCAACTGCATCTATTTATGTGTAGGTAAATGATGTACTCAGCAGGAGTTGCAACACAACAGATAACCATGACTTCTGCTGAGTACATGGGGCACATCACATACATTTATATACCCCCACATCACACCTGCTCTCAGCAGCCAGAGTGCATGAAATATGGAATATAGGTATTTCTCATTTTTCCGAGTGACTTATACAATTGCCTCCCAAACAGGTTTTGGGACCCCCTACCGTACATGATGCAGGCCTCATTTTGTTCTGCTCAAAACAGAGTTGCCCTATCAATGCGTCACAACACTTTGTAATGGTTGTGCAGGGAAAATGGTACATCTGCCCTGCCTCTGCTACATTATTGTACATTTGAATAGCAGGCCTAAGTTGGTGCAGGGGCTTTTCATAAAGGTAGCTTACGACATGGCCAGATCTATAACCATGACGTGCAGCACTCAACCGTATCTGCAACTGTCAGGCACATGTAAAAAAATGGACTTTGTATGGAAATGGGATACTTACAGTTAGAAATGGGGTCTTTGGTTGGCAGGCAGGCTACCCCCTGTCCAAGCAAGGACCCTCACTCTAGTCAATGCAAAAGAGAAACAGACCCAGTTAAACCCCTCCTCACCCACATCGTAGCTTGGCACGAGCAGGCAGGCTTTACTCAGAAGTGATGTGTAAAGTATTTGTAGTAACAAACACAGTAATATAGTGAAAACACCACAAAACGGACACCACACCAGTTTAGAAAAATAGGTAATATTTATCTAAATCAAGACCAAAACGACAGAAATCTAACATACACAAGTTAAGATATCAATTTTCAAAAGAATAAGGGTCATGGAGCCAGATGTAGGTAGGCTTTTGCGCCTTGCAAACGGCAAAAAACGCCATTTGCGAGGCGCAAAAGCCCTCACGCGATTCTGAAGCACATTTTGCGAGTCGGTACCGACTCGCAAAATGTGTTTCTGACTCGCAAATAGGAAGGGGTGTTCCCTTCCTATTTGCGATTCGCACCGCGATGTAGAGTTGATTTGTGACCGCGTGACCACTTGAAGTGGATGGTAACTCATTTGCAAACGGGAAGGGGTCCCTATGGACCCCTTCCCCTTTGTGAATGCTCACAAAATTATTTTTTCAGAGCAGGCAGTGGTCCTATGGACCACTGCCTGCTCTGAAAAAAAACGAAACAAAAAGGTTTCGGTATTTTTTCTATTTGCAGCTCGTTTTCCTTTAAGGAAAACGGGCTGCAAAGAGAAAAAAAAACAAAAAAACTGCTTTATTGAAAAGCAGTCCCGCACATGGTGGTCTGCTGTCTCCAGCAGGCCATCATCCCCGTGAGTGCCTAGACTCGCTATGCGACCCACCTCATAAATATTTATGAGGTGGGTCTTTGCGACCCCATAGCGAGTCGCTGAAGGTGTCTGAGACACCTTTCTGCATTCCCTTTTGCGAGTTGCAAATTGCGAGTCGCTGGGACTCGCAATTTGCAACTTGCAAAAGGGAACCTTCCTACATCTGGCCCTTAATCCATAGAAAACAATGGAAACGTTGATTTTACACAAAGTACCTGGCTTGCATCAACAATGAAGTTGCACTGGTGAGCATGCGTCGGGAAAGTCAGTGATGTGTCGATTCCTTACTCGCATGTGAGGCTGTGTGTCGTTTCTTCCCCGGTTGGGTCGGCGATGCGTCGCTTTTCTCCCTTGCAAGGAAGCAATTCGCGGACTTCTGGGTGAGACACCTCTTATCTGCACAGAGTCAGGATGACTTTGACGCCCAGGGACGATGTGTGGAAAATCCGGTTGCACAGTGTTAGGAAAACCACGCTGCATGGGGTTTGCGTCATTATCAGCAGGTGTTGCATGTTGTTTCTCCAGGTTCAAAGCATTTATCTCCCAGCCCCGATGCAGGTGGAGTATCGATTTCAGCTGCAAAGCCGGCGTGTGTCGCTTATCAGCCGCGTTGCAGATTGTGCGTTGAAAATTTCTCCGCACGGCATTCTGTGCATGGATTTTCAACTCTTATTCTGCCAACTTCATCTTTCAAGGGCCCAGGGACTGGATAGGATACCACTTCATAGGGCAGGAGTCTCGGCAGAGAGTCCAGGTCCTGGCAGAAAAAGTATTTGATGGCCTTGAGACTTCAAAACAGGAGGCAAGCTCAGTTCAAGCCCTTGGAGATTCTTCACAAGCAGGAATATACCACAAAGCCCAGTCTTTGTCTCCTTTCACAGGCAGAAGCAGCAACTGCAGGATAGCCCAACAAAGCACAGTCACAGGCAGGGGCAGCACTTCTCCTCAACTCTTGTCCTTGGCAGAGGTTCCTCTTTGGTCCAGAAGTGATCTAATTTTAAGGGGTTTTGGGTCGAATACTTATACCCCTTTCTGCCTTTGAAGTTGGTAAACTTCAAAGGGAAGTCTCTCTTGTTTGCAGGATCCTGCCTTGCCCAGGCCAGGCCCCAGACACACCAGCGGGTTCGAGACTGCATTGTGAGAGGGCAGGCACAGCCCATTCAGGTGTAAGTGACCACTTCTCCCTAAACTCTAGCACAAATGGCTCATCAGGATATGCAGGCTACACCCCAGTTCCCTATGTCCCACCACCTGGAGGGGATTCACAACCAGCCCAACTGTCGATCTGCCCCAGACAGGGAATCCACAAACAGGCAGAGTCACAGACTGGTTTAAGATAGAAAATGCCTACTTTCTAAAAGTGGCATTTTCAAACTAACAATCTAAAAACCAACTTCACTGACAGATGTATTTTTAAATTGTGTGTTCAGAGACCCCAAACTCCACATTTATATCTGCTCTGAAAGGGGATCTGCATTTTAATAATATTTAAATGTAGCCCCCATGTTAACCTATGAGAGAGAGAGAGGCCTTGCATCAGTGAAGACTGAATTTAGCAGCCTTTCACTGTTAGGACATGTAACACAAATCAGTACACGTCCCACCTTCAACATACACTGTACCCTTCCCATGGGGCTACCTAGGGCCTACCTTAGGGGTGCTGTACATGTATGAAAAGGGAAGGGTTAAGGACTGGCAAGTTGGTATACTTGCCAATGCGAATTGGCAGTTTAAAACTGCACCTACAGGCACTGCAGTGGCAGGTCTGAGCCATGTTTACAGGGCTACTAATGTGGGTGGCACAACCAGTGCTGCAGGCCCACTGGTAGCATTTGATTTACAGGTCCTGGGCACCTCTAGTGCACTTTACTAGGGACTTAGTAGTAAATCAAATGTGCCAATCATGGATAAGCCAACTACACATACATTTTACAAAGGAGCATCTGTACTTTAGCACTGGTTAGAAGGGGCAAAGTGCCCACAGTATCAAAAACAGAGTCCAGCACCCATCAACAACCTGGGAAGCAGAGGCAAAAAGTTAGGGGAGACCACGCCAAGGATGCCAAGTCTAACACTTACCAACCGCTCCACCAATCTCAATGCCCAGATGAACCAGTAGATCTTGGTCCTTAGTAATGAGATCTGCCCAGTGGTGCTTCAGTTGGTGGTCGTTCCTTACTGTCACAAACACTCGTCAGGTGGTGGAGCACCTTTCCCCACTGCAGCTCCCTGGCTTCTGTGGGGTAGCCTTGAATGACATGGCCACTTATACCAGCATCCTGGGGAGGTAGTGCTGTACCAGCCATACGAAACCCCCCCAGCTCATCAGCCGACATCCTCGCCATCCTCCCTTTCCCTTGCATACTGGACTAGAAATGCAGTTTACCCACAAAAAAAAAAACGATTTCCCTATGACTACCCCAACTACCCCCAACGACTATACTACACCAGACAAACGCCCCACAATACAGAGATAGAAACAGAACACTTACAATACAAAAGACAGGTTTAAAGACAAATAAAACACAACAGCTACAGGACACAGCACAATAAACACTCCAAAACTCTAACAGCACCAGTTCCACACAACCTCACACAGTCACAGACAATAATACTGTGAATTGAAAGTGAAAGCGGACTCACTGTACCATGTTTGCAGGCAGTATGTCCTGTTTCATCACTTCCTGGGCCTGTGCGTCACGCTTCCAGTCATGCGTGTTTTTTTTTTTTTGACTCATGACAGCCATGCATTGTTTTTTTTCCCATTTTGCGTGAAATTGCCTGTGGACGTGCGATTGATGTTCAGGCGCTAGGCGTCTTCTTGCTTAGGAGTACAGTATGGTATACGCGTACGCGTGTAAATTTTTGATGCATGATTTTTTACCTTGGTGCGTTAAAAGGCGTGTGATAGACGCTCAGGGCACAGGCATAGTTTTACTGACATTGCACAGTGTAGATTTGTTGCGTTTGCATCATTTTTTTTTACGCATGACGGGATTACATGGAATTTTGCAATGTAGGCCTTGAGTGTACGCGGATTCACTTACCATTTCACATGGGCTGTGCTAATGTATATATGGTATGGCTAGATGTCTGTAACTATCCAGTCATGTCATAACGGTGACATTGGTATGTTGAATCCTTAGGTTTGTTAATGAGTCTGCTGCATGCGATTACTCAGACCTTGTGCATATGTGCATGTGTAGCTACACTGTGTCCACACACCTGTTGGCACGTGTGCTATGTGTGTACATGTGTGTTCGATTACTACATTGTTATGTCTGATATAAAAATTTACACTTACCAATAACGCACGATATATGAGGGCCTATGTCCAACACATGGCAAGGCATGCAACAACCATGACAATTTGTACTCAGAGTATGCAGTGGACTAGGACTGGGTTGACATCACGTTACCCAAGGCAATTTACATGTGTATGTGTCCACTCCACAGACGACTCACCTTCTAAACCCCGTCCCACCAATACCGCTCAGCCAACCTCGCTCTCGCCACCACCCCTCGCATCCGAAGAGCGACCACCGGAGGCAGATCCTTCTCCCACCTCTCCTCCAACACCTGGAACACCCTTGCTTTGCTCCTACGACAGACAGAAGACCTGCTGACTTCCAGGAAGCACCTCAAAACCTGGCTATTCGAGCAGTAGCAGCACCCCCCTCCCCTCAGCGCCTTGAGACCCTTAAGGGTGGGTAGTGCGCTCTACAAATACACTGATTGATTGAAGGTTGGTATATGCCGTGTGTGTGTGTAAAGACATGTGTACTGTCATTCCTGTAACAGGTGACCACAGTGGTGTGTTCCTGGGATGTGAAACCTCACATTACTGTCTTCCTGCATGGACACACGTTGGCATTTGTATGTGTAAATCACATCAGTGCCACCTATATTTCCGCATGTCGGAACACATGTGAAGGTCATTTCTTACAGCCATTGGTCTTGTCATATCTATGCCGTTACTTTTGTGCTAGGTTGCCTTTGCTTCAGAATCCCTACACAGTACCATGCTTGAGTCATTACAGTGGTACATGTGTGCGGAGATATGTTGTATATGTGTGCATGCCACCAACTAGGCACTCACATTTGTCCACATTATGTTTGTTTTGACTGTCACACGCAATGGTATACCACTGTGTAGCAGTGTTGCAGTCTGGCATAGATGGCAGCCTACTCATCATCACAACTGTGTGAGTTTGTAAGGCAACACAAACCCATAGTTGCATGTAAAGGGGCAGGTCAATGCAGCTCCAGTTTACACAGCCCACTGTGCACATTCATCAGGCCACTGACAATGTAATACGTTTATGTAGCCAGAGCCATGGTATATGGGCTTTTTGAGCAGGCATCTAGCATCTTCAGGATTGCTTCTCAGCAGAACTATGCAGACTCCCCTGCAGACAGACACATGTACAATTGTGATCAAACAGACCGGGACATGCCATTTTTCTGTGCAGTATTTGATGTCAGTCTCCACTCATGTACAGAGGACTTTTTACTTGCACATGTAGGACATGTCTCATTATTTGATAAGGCAGCTTGTTTAGGGGTCGTATATTTATTGTGACTTCAATTTTGGGAACGTGCCCGGGTACAGGTGGTGTTGTCTGTCACTGCCTCCTGTCATGGTTGCATGTGATGGGCACATACCAGGGTATGGTAGTGGTAAACATAACTGGGTTATGTACTGAAGTGGCCACCCTCTCTGTACATATTTTAAAAGTTGACATGTAGACATTGACGTGTTGCAAAGTCAGTATTGGTTTAGGGGTGTTCTTTCTCCATGTTTTCCTGCATTACTGGTAAGATATGTATTGCCTCTTACATTGCTGCCATTCTTTAGGCTGCTCACACTTTGTACACATCTTCTACAGCAACACTGTCAGGTCATACATGGAGAGGATACAACATGTGACTTGCGTAATTAGATGTACACATCTCCTGCTACTGGCTACATGATAGTTACCATCCCATTGACAGTATTTGTGAGATGTGATGAGTGCCACGCACACATGACATTATACCTGCCACAGCACTTGTGTTGTCTCCAGTGACACCCCATGTTGTATTTGCAAGTATCTGTGGGTATCTCTCAGCTGTCCGTCCACATCCTCTGTTGAACACGGGTATGCATTTCTTCCAGCATGCCACAGCCTAGGGAACTCTTACCATGGCTGAATGATGTTGAGGTGTGAAATCATCCCAGTGCTGTATTTATCATTATCCAAATGCAACGTATATGTCTAATTCTACTTCTCTTCAGTTTAACTATGGGTCTCTGACATTATTGAACAATGCTGGACATAGTTGCACATCCCACACCGGATTGCGATGTTAGAGACCAAAACAGGTGCAGGAAACTTTTTTACTGTTGTTACCATGCTCTTGTTCTGTCATGTGCCAATGAGTGGTGTGTATTGCTATGTGCTGTTTGATGTTGTTATACAGAACATAGTAGTTAAGCATGCTGCAAATTAGTTGCTGCCTAGGACATACACCCTTACATCAGTCTTCACATGTTTATCTGGATTTGCTGTAGGCATGTGTCAAGACAGCAGATTCGTGTAACAAGTGTGCATCTTAAGTACATAGGGAGAGTAACACACTCTGCCCACATTCCAACCAGACAATCATTTGGTGGTGCATTGTCCCATTAAATTCTTAGATCCTGACAATGGGTCATGTGTTTGGCTAGTGATTCTGCACCCATAGCTGCTTAATTTGTATGGCAATCCATTGCGCACTTCACAGCCAATGTGTGTGTGCCATACTTGAGATACAGTCCACTATGTGTCAGGGTTGTGCCCAATCAGTGGCAGGACATAATCCCACGGATACACTGTGCAGGCTCTGCCTCTAACATTGATTATAATCCCTGGACAATTACTAAAGGTCCATAGTTACCTATGATGTCCCCCATTGTCACACATGCACCGTGCAGGCAAAGCAACAATCACCATGAGATGCGACAGTGTTCAGATCCAACATTACTTAAACTTCATTTGTTCACAACCCCTACCTTGTGTGTGCCCCCCTTGCCTACATCCTGTTAGACAACCAGGATGTTGTGGGGAATGGGCTAGGAATTAGCACCTTGACCACTTGACGGCACAATATATGTAGTGGTGCATGGATCTAGGCCTTCAGGAGTAACATGCCCGTAGATTGTGGGTCACTGATTAGTGAGAAGGAGGCAGTAGACCCTCTTACATCACAAATGATGTTGCCACCATACTTGTAACATTTGTGTTTCTTACCTGCTCCCTGAGGTTTGTGTCTCATTCCAATGGTATATGTGGCGGAGAATGAGTAGAGCAAAGAGAATCAGGTGCAAAGTATTTTATTTTTACAGTATTTACAGTTTTTCACAAACTCTGCACCATGGTGGACCGTTTCTAGTACTGAACAGACATGGTTGTGTTAGGGGGCACTAGGGATGCATGTGAGGTGGCACTGGAGAAGGTGCTGCCCCATTTCTCATGATTCTGCCCTGTGGTCTTTCATGGCAGGTTAATTTGTATTCATATGTGTGTGACACAATGCAGCAGACAGGTGTATGTGCACACTACAGGTATGTCAGGTATGTGTAGATGAGATGTAGTTGGTAATGCCACCACTTGGGAGGCATTTGATATAGGTTCTGCCAAAGGCTTGCACAGCATGATTTACGTGGAACTGTGGCAATGTGTGACTTTCTTTAAATGGCCATGGCCTATGCCATTGACATGGCTGAGCTATTCTTTGTTTGGTGTGATGTGTGTGTAATCTCTATATAGCTGTCAACCAGTGGACACTTGTAGTGGTTTGTGAGCAGCTTCTGTTTGCAAAGGGGACATGGCTCCACCTGTCCACACGTGGTGTGCCAGTCAGATTGTGGCTGTGTTATGTACATTTGGGTGTATATGTTTGTGAAGTGCAATGATTACAGTGTAGTGTGGCATGTTGCATATGTGTTGTTGCCTGTACATCCGTGTTCCCCTGCCCATGTGTATTTAGTGTGGTGTTGGTCTTGCTTTTCCTACATGGTTGGTGTGCTGTGTGTGTAATGATTCGTCTGGTGGCTTACCTATGAGTAGGCCATTGCCATATTGGCCATCCTGGAACCAGTGTACACTTGTAGTGGTTTGTGAGCAGCTTCTGTTTGCAAAGGGGACATGGCTCCAACTGTCCACACGTGGTGTGCCTTTCAGATTGTGGCTGTGTTATGTACATGTGGGTGTATATGTTTGTGAAGTGCAATGATTACAGTGTAGTGTGGCATGTTGCATATGTGTTGTTGCCTGTACATCTGTGTTCCCCTGCCCATGTGTATTTAGTGTGGTGTTGGTCTTGCTTTTCCTACATGGTTGGTGTGTTGTGTGTGTAATGATTCGTCTGGTGGCTTACCTCTGAGTAGACCATTGCCATATTGCCCATTTTTGAACCGCTCGTTGGTAGTGCAATGGCAGAATATATAGGTATCATGTACGCTGCCGGGATATTTTGTTATGGTGTTGGTGAAGAGCCCACGATGGTCTACAATGGCCTGCACATTGATTGAATGGGTGTGCTTGTGGTTCCTATATAAGTATTCTGTTGCTGCAGGGGGCACCAGTTGCACATGGGTGCAGTCCATTGCATCCAGCACATGCGGGAACCCAGCAGTTTGGAAGAAACCTTACTTGGTCTCCTGCTGCGGATGCTGAGTGTTTGGGAAGCAGATGTGGTGGGGTGTGAGGCGTATGATAGCATTCAGGACCTTAGGTAGGAGGACCAAGAAGGATGGCTGGGACATACCAGCCACTTGTGCACCCATTATCTGAAAAGATCCAGACACCAGCACATGGAGGACAGCGAGGAGTTTGGTCATGGGTGGAATAGTAGTGGGAGTTTGCACCCTTGCTGTGATGTGTGGTGCAATGTGGTACAGCAGGTGTACAATGGACTCCCGGTTCAGTCGGTACATCCCGATCACGTCTTGTTTCCTGAAGCCAAGGATTGTTGTGCGCTGTCTGAAGATTGCCTCCTGCCTTCTGCGCTGCCTTTGTGGCTGCTGTGGTGGTGTTCGGGGTTGCTGCGATGGTGGTGACGAGACCTGCTGTCTTCGCTGACGTCTGCGGTGTGTGTCAGGCTGAAGCAGTCCCACTTCCATGTGCTCCTGGAGGTTTCAAATGCTTCTTCTGTGCGTTTTCCTTGAGTGGTGGTGTTTGGGCCCCTTTTTAATGCCTGGTCTGACCAGGCATTACATTTTGATGCTAAACGGACTTAGCACTATTTTTTCGGTCCGCTTCCTTGGTATGCTTTGTTTTTGTGTCAGGAGGTAAATATGGCGCTAGAGGACTGGCTTCATTTTTAGGAAGGGAACACCTACCTTGCATCACATTGTCGCATTGAGACGCAAGGTGGATTGGCGCTTCCTAAAAATGGCGCTAACTCTGAACTGTTGACGCTAGACAGGTCTAGTGACAAAATATAAATATGGAGTTAGGTTCATGCTGCTTTAGCGTAAAAAGAAATGACGCTAACATGGAGCAATCATTTCATAAATATGGACCATAGTGACATAGTAACCCAGCTATCATACTCCATTTCAGCCACTTATCTAGTGTTTGACGGATGGATAGACCTGGAATGCTGTGCAGAACACCTCCGCCTTCGAGCCAGTTAAGATAAAGAAAATGAGACCCTACAAAGTGTGATTCCGCTCTGAAAGTCACAACTGTCAGGTTCATTATAGGAAAACAAGCCACAATGAAATCATTGTAGGGGATAAATGAAAGCTTGTCAAATGTCATTGTCATTAAAATACTACACAGCTCCATGCCTCAAGGAGGAGGAAGTGAAACATTAGCAACGCTCTTGGTGTGGAAACAAATACGAAGCAGGGCTCTAGTGTGCTCACTGGCGCGAACTGCAGCACCCTGCACCCCCATGTAGACTTGATGGAGCTCAGAAGGTGAATTAACAATTAAGAAGCCTTGGTGCATTTTACTGTGCGCTCGAGTACAAACTGCCACGTGACCCGGTGCTGCTAATTATATGAACATGAGAGCTGCTTTACTGTTCCTTTCTCTGTCTGCACATTTTGGGTATTTTATAATTTTAAATATTGACACTCTTGAGGTAAAGGCGAAAATATTCAAAATGTTTTCTAACACCTATGCAAATAAATACACATGCTTGCTTTAAAAGTAAAAAAACAAACATGTCGGAAAGTATGCAAGCATGCATGGAACGGTGGCATGGCAAGGCTGCTCTGTTTGCCATGCTTTGATAATGAAACACTACCATGGTTGCAGTGTAGAGGGGCTCTCACTCCCATGGCCACTGGTGCCACTGCATATGTCGCACTATTGGGGAATACACCCTGGCACAGAAAGTACAACAAAGGGACTTTAGTTAGGTGATGTTGATGGCCAGCACTCTCACTCACCACTCCGTGTGCTTGCGTCTTTAAAAGATGCTCATCCGCGTGAAGACAGACTTTCAATTCAGTCTCTGTGCAGGAGCCACATTCATCTGTATAAACGAGCCATTTACTGGGCAGTGGTACAAACCTTTAACTGAAGTTTCATTCACCGTCGACACGGTCGCGGTTTTCCCAGACACCTTGTTCAATGATTGCCTTTTCACCCCTTTGACAAGAATTTCTTTCTCTGCCCACAGTCGGTAACATAGTGCAGAAGTTAAATCAGCAGTTTGATGAACTGGGCTACAGCAAACAAAACAAGCCCTTGCAACCAAGGCTGATACTTTTCAGATAACATTTCAATAAGAAGATCTCTAAACTTGAACTGTGGTTTCTCGGTTTAAAATAAGGTTGACTGAGTTAAATGATTTTTTAATGATTTTAGATCGAGTTTTCAATAGCAATAAACCTGCTTATGTGCTAGTCCAGTGGTTCCCAACCTTTTGACTTCTGTGGACCCCCATTTTATCATTACTGTAGCCCGGGGACCCCCACTGACTTTTTTTGGAATCCGGGGACCTCCCACCCCCCAATGAGCCATTACTGAAAGTTGGGGACCTCATCTATTATTATTATTTATTTTTTAAGCAGCCAGGGACCCCCTGAGGAGGCTTCATGGACCCCCAGCGGTCCCCAGACCACAGGTTGGGAACCACTGTGCTAGTCTTCAAATTAGGAGAAATATGTCTGACGCTAGAAAAGGTGGCATGGCGCACAGGGGGAGCACAACAGTAAATGGTTTGCCCCTTCAACAAGCTGCATTGGGCAGGACATGGGTGAGATTACCAAGCTTTCACCTGGGTTTGGATGCGTAAGAGTACTAGTTAAGTTGATATGTCTGAAGCCCTCACACTGGTAAGTCGGCAATGACAACCATACTCAAACTTTATGATATACGAGTTCTATAGTTCCATTCTAAACACACACACTTCCCAATGCTGGCCCTTAGAACTGGTCACTTTTTTTGTCCCAGAATACCACACCTGACAGAATATACATGTTGGGATATATGCTGAACAGGAATGCAATGCAAGCCGCTGTAGACTCTTCAAAGAGGGGGCGAGAGGAACGTTAGTGGAAATGGCACCTCCCCAGATGACCTGCTTTTTCCCATCATTTTATATATCTGTGAAGAGGTGAGCCTCAGTGAGGTTTTAGAGGCTCCACACCAAATCTAATTATTATGATTTTGCTTTCACAACTGAGGTTGAATAGGTTGATATTGGACTTGGCCCTCTCTGCAGGGTCATTCCCAAGGAAAACATTTACAATTGCAGCGTTGGACACAACAGACGAGACCTGCTAGAGAGACTGATCTTTGCACAGTAGCAAGTGTATCCACTAAGTTCTGAATCTCGCCTCGAACGAGGCGACTCAAACACACAACCACTGTTATCAAAGTCATAAGTTGGGCCAATGATAGTGAAAGCTGTCAAAATAGCATAAGGAAAAGACTCAAACAAAATAGAAAGATGAAAGCAAAGAGCAGGGAATGCAAGAAATGGAAAATGTTCTCACTGTCAAAATTGAAGAAGAAACCTCATGAATGTTGAGCCAGTCTGGCTACTTGTGCTCAGACATGAAGACGGTACTTCAAGAAGGCGCAGAGTCAAGTGCACAACTAGCACTGCCTGAACAGCACATACGCTCAACGGTGAAAGAAAGAGGTGTGAAGTACACACCAGTCCCTTTTCTAAAAACTCCACACTCAACACTCAACACTGCCAATAAGCAAAATATTGGCACCAGATGGACCATGTGGATCAAGACTCAATTACTTCATAGACTCCCTGGAAGAAGTAAATGATGAGAAAATTATTAAATATTTAAAGATTCTTCCTGGTGCTGGAGTGATAAAGAAAAACTCACACACTGCAACAATGTCGTACTGTCAGATTAAAGAAGCATTTATATCCAAGTTCAATCCAATGCCAAACGTCAACTAGCAACCGAGATAGCAAGTTGATGAGATGATGGATGAGTTTGTTGAGAGATGTGATGTGCCCTCCAAACATTGCAAGGTTAGTGAATTCATGCACCTCAGAGTCATTGATGGTTGCTTGTTAGACGTGTTCAGAAGATGCATGTTAAGAGAGACACTCAGGCCCTCATTTCGAGTGTGGCAGTCTTAAGACGCCACACTCACGGAGGCGGTCTTACCCCCGCCGACCTGGCTGCAAACACCGCCATTTTATGAGTCTGGCAGTTTGGCTGAAACCAAACTGCTACAACGCCACCAGTATCTCCAAGGCAGTGAGATTGTCAGGCTGGAGGTGAGCAACTCCGGCCCAGCGGCAGCCCTACGACTGCCGGTGGTATTACAACTCAGCAAACCGCCAGGCTTTCTGCTGCCGTCACCCCACCACGAAAGTCCTGGCAATAACGCACCCGGTAAAAGGTATCTACATTCCTGTTGTTGACACACGCACGCCCCCATATCCACACACTTGCAGACATCCCTATACCCATCCACACATTTGTAGACACCCCCACCCATTCACACTTGCAGGCACCCCCCCACACTTGTAGACACCCCCCAACCACACGCATACATCCAGACACCCCCACTCGCTCACACACAGACATACACCCCCACTCACCAACATTCTCCGTGACGTACACTCTTATTCGCTCGCATGCACCCATACAAACATCCTTACTCTCATGCATCCCAATACACACACCTACTCACTCACACCCCAACACCTCTTTCCCCTCCACTTCCATTCAGACACACACAGCCTCCACGTACACATACATACACACACACACACACACACACACACACCCATACATCTATGCATACACGCACGCATCAAACACACACACAACACCACCCACTGTTTTGGACGGTCCACCTACCTGTTTTGGCATGGCAGTCGTCCGGGAGGATATGGGTCTGGGCGTTTTTCACTGCCTGCACTGCATCGCTGTTTAGGAAACCGCTGCACCGTATTATGTATCGTAATACGGCAGGTGGAACCCTGTTGGCGTGGTGGTTCTGCCGGTGGAAAACACCTGTCTTCCGCCTGCCAGGCCGATGGTGTCGGATTTCCACCCGTAAACAGACAGAAATCCAAATGAAGTAATTATATGGTGGTCTTCTGACACCTGCGACTTTGGCAGTCTGTTGAAAAGACCGCCAAAGTCGTAATGAGGGCTCAAGTCTAGAAAAAGTAGTGGTGGCTGCTAAAGCAGATGAAAGAGCAGATTGGCAATTCCAGACATGGAAGCAGGAACAACAAACAGCAAATCAGCACTAGTCATGAAGAGTAAACACAAGTACCAAGCAGATGCCTGTAAGATGACATCTTCAAAGAAAGAAAAACTGTGTTTCTGACATGGGTTTTCATTTCCACGTGAAAGCAAATGTCCAGCCATTGGAAAAACATGCAATGGTCGCAGAAAAGAGAACATTTTGAGTTGGTTTGCAAAGCAAAAGAGAATGCAAATGTGTCACTACAAACTCATCGGGGACAGGTAGAAACTAAACAAAGCCAATCATCATCAAGTTTATCGTGCAAGGACCACTTGGCATCCTCATCGAGTGATGAGGGTGAATGTATAATGATCTTGTCTAAAAAAAGTGTGATATGCACATGTGGGCCTTGCAGTGTGCAAAGAGGACAAATAAACAACAACAAAAGTGAGTTAGCAACACAAAATAACTTTTATGGACATTGCCCCAGGATAAGTCAACAGTTGTCATAACATTTGTAATTAACAGCAGTGCATCCATCAACATCATGCCAGTTGACCAATTGAATTGTTTGTCCCCTGTACTGTGACTCACAGCATCCAATACAAATCTGTACACCTGGGCTGCTTCCAAACCGCTGTGGAGTCGAGGATTGATCATGGCAACCTTGCGGTACAAGAAGATGTCTGTGCAGGCCCCAATCCACATACTTCAAGGCATTCCATCAAGTGCATGCCAACTTAGTTTTGCAACCTCAAGGCACTCCTTCCACTGCATGCCTACTTAGTTTTGCAACCACTGCTGACTCTGTACTAATATTTATCAATTACAACCTAAATACACAACTGAAATCGTGAGTCAGTTCCCGTCCCATTTTCATGGTCTAGGAAGGCTCAAAACAATTAAGGTGCAACTCCATTTTAATGAAGAAATCCACCCTGTTGCACAGCAACGTCGCACAATAGCATTTCATCTACAAGAAGCCATCAAGAAGGAACTAGAAACCTTGCTAAAATATGACCTACAGTGCTCTCCTGGTCCCACACCAGGGGTGTCCACCATAGTGGTGGTGCCTAAAAAGGACAGTGTACGTGCAGTGTGCATCTGGGGAGAGGGAGAGAGGGAGAGGGAGAGGGAGATGGAGAGGGACACATCCTGGGCTGTCCATTGTGGATATGATAATGGAGCTGGTATCAAGGTATTCTACCATCTTGATCTAAACAAAGGAAACCATCAACTCCAACTGGAAGAAAATTGCAGGTGCATTGCCGCTTTTTCGACTCATGT
Source organism: Pleurodeles waltl (assembly GCF_031143425.1). Lineage (NCBI taxonomy): Eukaryota > Metazoa > Chordata > Amphibia > Caudata > Salamandridae > Pleurodeles > Pleurodeles waltl. The sequence goes on from NC_090445.1 coordinate 938,444,433, forward strand.
TTGCTTGTTCATTTACAAAAGACTGAGCTTTGGAGCGTCAGCTGCTACTGAAATAATCCAAGATGTTATGCAAAGAATTATTGAACCTGTTACACATGCCTTCAATTACAGTGATGATATACTGGTGTTTGGAACAACAAGAAGGAAAATGCTAAGGCTCTCAAACAGGTCTATCAATTACTTGCAAATGCAGGTCTCACATTAAATGCACGCAAGTGTGATTTTCACAAAACAGAACTCAAGTTCTTTGTGGACATATTTTCTGATGGCAGGATGACACCCGAGCCTGATAAAGTGCGAGCACTATCAGCCACCAGTGCCCCACGAGATGTTCCCATGGTATGATCCTTCTGTGGCATGCCCAGCTATTGTATATTTCCGATAGTCCACTGAATGTGACTGCAGCTTAAAAACAATAAAGCATGTAATCGCAAATACAACTGAGATGGCTTACTTTGATCCAAAACTCACTGTTGATGAGCCCGATGGTGCTGGGACTATTCCTTGCTTAGCATAAAGGACATCCAAATGCTCAAAGGTACGTTGCGGAATACGCCAGTCAAAGCTTCTCTTACACAGAACCTGCCTATTCCCCCCGTAAAAAAAGTGATCCTACCTTTAGTATAGGCCTGTAAGCAAGTTCATGTGTTTCTGTATGGAAAGCATTTCACAGTCATCACAGACTACCGAGCCCTGCTCACCATCTTTGGAAATCCAAAGACCATGATGCCTCCTCACATTGAAAGATGGGAGTTGCATTTACCAGAGTACAATAAAACAATTGTGCAAAACCCAGGCAAGAGTTAAAATCCTGCAGACTATTTCTCACAAGTACCCGTACTTGAAAATTGAGAGGGAATTAAAAGAGTGTCATTTAAGCAATTGCCTTTCTCCCAATCTACTAACCATGTCCAATCTTCTTGCACATGCATAGGAGAGAGTAACTGTAGACTATTTTGAGCCCCTATCAAATGGAAACCATCCTATGGTGATGATTGATGAGCAATCTTGTTTTCCTCTGGTGGAGGACATATCATCAACATCTCACGACAAATTTATAGAACGGCTGGATGACATATTTACAGTGTGTGGCATACCTGACAATCTCAAGTCTGACAATGATCCGTTGTTCAGCAGCAAGGAGTTTAAGTTAAGAGGTTTCTGACTAAACTCAATGTCAAGCATCAGAAAGTACACTATTGTGGCCTCAAGCCAAGGGTGTCATAGAACGGTTCATGGGGACCCTAAAATGAGTGATCCAACATACATCGATGAAGGGAATTGAGCAGTGTCATGCACTATGCCCAGCCCTCTGTGCGCATTGGCTGACCCCACACTCTACCACTGGTGAATCCTGCCACCCTGATATTCGGGGAGCTATAGCAACCAAATTACTGCAGTGAACCCCTGAGCAAACGCTGAATGATTACAAGGTTTGTGCTACAGACACTGCTCACAAATGTCAGATGAAGACATATGCTGATCAACCTCGTCAAAGTTAGGAGATTGTGTCCGAGGGCTACCGGGTTCTCATCAAGAAAAAACAGAAATTAAAGATAGATCCTCCATTTGATGATATATCTTTGAAGGTTGTGATACACAAGGGACACATAATAACAGCTCACTGACCTGGCAAATCCATCACAAGAGACTCATCACATTTCAACATCTGTCTAGTCAAACATCGATCTCTGCAGCTATAGAAGTGGCTGTTCCACTTGAAAGTCCTGATGAGATGCTAGATTCTGAAACCTCAGAGTCCAGCCCTGGTACAGCTCAACTATCTCATCACATGGTCTGGCCGAACAGTGTGACAACCTAGACGGCTGATCGAAGAAATGTAATGCTGCTATTTGTTCATGACTTTTTGTTTGTCTTTTTGTTAAACAAAGGGGGGAGATGTAGTGTCTTAGGACTGTTAGCATTAGGACCCCATGGGCTGAGGCAGAATCACTGAAGAAATTATGCAATCATTCTAGGTGTTAAGGTGTGGTCATTAATGGTTATGGGATAATGAGAAGTAAGCTTAATGTTGTACACCGAGGAATTAACACTTTAACTACAAGCTCCAAGTTTGGCGTGTTCATGTGCATGCTCCTGGGCTCAAGAGGATGAGACGACACAGGGCATTAGTCGTTTCACCAGGAGGCTCAAAGTGTGGGGTCAGGTTTGTTGCTGGGGGCCAGTTTTGTTACTAGGGGCCAGTTTAGTTACTGAGGACCGGTTTAACACTGACCTGGGAAACACTGTGTTTTGCAAACTGTTATGGGTTTAAAAGCACCCTCTCCAGAGTTTTCTTTTTATATACAGCTGATTTTGGGCAACAGTAAAAATATCAAGATAACTCTGGTGATTAATGTTCCTGCTTGATAGGGATAGGAGTTTTATATAGTAGCAGTTTTGATTCATCTAAAGTAGAGCAGAGGGCTTGGTGCAAAGAATGTGTACCAAGCAGACCAAATAACTGCATTTTATGTGGATAGCTCCTTGGGTTACTGCTTTTGACATAAACATCCTTTAGTTGCTTGAAGTTCGTAAGTTACAATCTTACTATAGCACAATGAGCTATGAACTGCCAAAGAGTTGCAGGCAAATTGCATGATGTAGGTTAGAAAGGTATGTTTTTCCCAGCCTTTCATTATTCTAATGTTGCTAAAAGGAGTTTGTGTAGGAAGAAATACATTATTATTAGTAAAGCTAACCCTAACCTCTGTATTATGTCTTGAATCCTGAGTTTGTGCTTCTCCAGACCAAGCACTTTTGAGAAATGCCTACCAGTATGAATGACAAGTCCTACACTTTGTAGTCACCTTTGTCTTATGTAACATTTTCTATACACTGATTTACACATGTATAATTCATTGTCTCTGTATGTGTGTATGATGTAAATTACTCCAACAGCCTACATTTCATGAGAGGCGCTATAAAATAAATTAAATATATGTGAGAGAGGGGCTAGGGAGAGATGGGCCCCCACAGTCTCCATTTTAGATTGCACATTTTAGTTTGGCATCTTTTTCTGATGGTGACCTCTTACATGATTCTAAACTTCTGCAATAATGTACTGAGAAGTCGCTGTACATGCAAACTATTCCTTGTAAGAGTTACTGCCAAGCAACCTGTACACTCCGTCCTAGGTTAGGCACACAGAACGCAATGCCCTTGTACCATGAGTGCCTGTTGGAGACCACTCGGAAGCTAGAGACAAAACATCGCATCAGCTCTGTACCTCTGACACGTTGCAAAGTTAACAGTGCTTTTGTTATATAACAAGCCTCTGCGTTACATTCAGGAGAGGAGCACTTCTGCTGGGATTATCCTGCAACGCGGCGCACTCTGACCGAGATGCAGCCCTGCTGACTCTGACCTCCATCTTGCAAGTGACGTTAGCCTGCACTACATCAGAATGGCCTCCTGGATTCATAGTACAACTTACCCAGGTATGGAGGGTTGGGCTATCCTAACTGATCTGACAGAGGGTACTCCCACTATGCTCTCAATAGTGTAGGAAGTAACAGATAGAAGTGTAAAAGCACAATAACATTACCATGGTTGAACTGTTTATCTTTTTTACAATTCTCATAATGCTAGTTACCATACGTTGTTTCATCTGCCTAATAAACACAGTTCATGCTTTCTACACAAGAATACAATTGTTTCAATAAATGTTTCAAAAGACATTCTTGTATTTTTGTGTCTTACCTTGGCATGCAAAGTACTAAGAAAAAGGGTAGCTCTGTTTCTATGACTTTCCAAGGACTGAGAGTGGCCATGTTAGAAGTTGCAAATACCATCTGGTACCCTGATACATGTAGGGGTTCAGATGGGGCACTGTGAGCTAGCTAGGAATTGTGTCAACATTTCGTCATGGTATAGATAGACTGAGTCCCTATATCCTGACATTTATGTTGACCTGACACAGTCCTTGTTAGGTTTTGGGTCTCTAGTTGACAGAGGTATGCACCCTGTCCATGTAGGGACCACAATCCTAGTCAGGGTAAGTCACAATACAACCTTAATGATTGTGTGCTCACCCTCTGGTAGTTTGGCACAAAGCAGGCGGGCTTAACTTAGAAGGCAATGTATAAAGTATTTGTGCAATAACTCATACAGTAACATAGTGAAAACACCACCACCCCAAAAAGACTCCACACTAGGTTAGAAAAAGTAAGAATATTTATCTGAGTAAAACAAGACAAAAACAACAAAAATCCATTCAGTGAAAGTTGAGATATGAATTTCTAAAGATTAAATGTGAAAACAGTGCTCAAAAGTCATTGGCGGTCAAAAGGTTACTTGATGTCGTGAGGGACTGGTGCAAATCCAAAATCCAGGCCCAACGCGATGAAAGGTAGGCAAGCTACAAAAGCCACGCAGGGCCTGCTGAAACACTACCTTTGGTGGAGGTAAGTGTCAACACTGAGACACAATGCTTCAGTATTTTCGATGCAGTCAGGTCACTGCATAGTCATTGGGCTCTGGGAAGATAAATGTGATGCATCATCATCATCGAGCCCTGCAGAGCGTTGCTGGTGAGCCACACAGGCTGTGAAGCCGCTGTTGTCAGGCTGCTACAGAGTCACCATCGGAGCACAATGCTTTTTGCAGAAAGCAGCTGCAGAACCCATTTCTGAGGTCCAGAGCTTGGAGGGAGCACCTCAGGCAAGGCTGAGACTCACAGAAGGCAGAGTCCAGCAGCACCAGGAGAGTGGCAGACAGTCCTGGAGAACAGGGGGCAAGCCAGCAAGCTCTTAGGGACCACTCTGGGGGGAAGGCACAATCCTTCCAGCAGGCTGACAAAGCAGCAGGCAGCAGGGCAACAAGCAGAAAAGCAGTCCTTCCAGAAAAGCAGTCCAGTTGAGTTCTTTGAGTAGCACAGCAGTTCTTCTGACAGAGATTCAGTTCCAGGATCAGACGTGTCTGATTTGAGGAGGTCAGAGAACTAGTACTTATACCAAAAAGTGCCTTTGAAGTTGGGGGGACGTCAAAGAGTGACTCTGAAGTGGACCAGTTCCCTTTCAGCCCCCTCCTGTCTGCCAGAATATCTTTGGGAGTTTATCAGTCCTTGTTGGGTCAGGCCACTACCCTTTGAAGTGTAATTGTGAGCCACTCTACCCTTCCTGCCCAGGAAGACCCATAAGTATGCAGATGAAGTGGAGTATCATTTGTTTGTCTGAATGGAATGCACAAATGTAGCTGTCATCCTGCCCAGTACAGATGTGTTTGGAGACAGGCTGCAAGGCTCAGAGCATGGAGAGCAGAGAAATGGCTACTTTCCAAAAATGGCATATTTAAAATAGTAATGTTGAATCCGACTTTATCAGTAAAGGGGATTTATCATTACCATTCCAAAGATATGAAACATGATGGAGCTACTCTTTTCTGATCAGGAATTACAGCTTAAAAGTATATTAAGGAATTCATAGTGCTGGCCTATGAAAGGAGCAGGCATCACAATAGTGAAAAATGAATTTTGGGAGTTTTTCGCTACCAGGACATTTAAAACTTAAATGCACGTGTGATGCCCTTAAAAAATACATTGAACCCTGCACTGTGGGTCATGTAGGGCCTACTGAAGGGGTGGCTTGTATGTAATAAAAGGGGAGTTGAAGGCTTGGCAAGGGTTTTAAATGCAGAGTCGGGGTGGCAGTAAAACAGTACACAATAGGCCCTGCAATGGCATGCCTGAAACATGGTTAAGGGGCTAGTTATGTGTGTAGCAGAATCAGTGTTTCAGGCCCGCTAGTAGCATTTACTTTAGAGGCCCTAGGCACATATAGTGCACTTTACTAGGGACTTATAAGTAAATTAAATATGCCAATTAGGTAGGAGCCATATATTACCATGTTCACGGGAGAGAGCACAGTCGCTTTAGCACTGATCAGCAGTGGTACGGTGTGCAGAGTCCTAAAACCAGCAAAAAGCGAGATCATAAAATTGGAGGAAGACAGGCAAAAGGTTGGGTGAAGACCACCCTAAGGCTGTCAGGTTTAACAGTCCTTCTTAATTCATAGGAACTGTATAACATGGTGACACCAAAGTTCTAGGTCAGGTACTTATGTAATGATCTCCAGAGCAGTTCTTATAGATGCCCACGTCCCCTTCTCACCTTTACACTGAGAAGGCCATGTTGAAAGGAATTTATCCTCCTCAGCTTAAACAGTAAGTACCCATTTTAGTCTGGAGGTTGTTCAAGCTTGAACTTTTAAAAGGATCACCCCACAATAGTATTTCCTTTCTGAATCCTATTCATTAGAATGGTGAATGCACTTAACATTCCTGTCAATTGTAGACCTGCTGTACCAGCACATTGGTTGGCACAAGAACTCTCTTTCAGGGAAGGAGATGTTACCTTCATGGTCAAGGTACATGAAGCATAGAAATACAAAGTTTTTTACCGTTGGATCATCTTTCCTGCAGCAGATGCCACAACATACAAAATTAGAAATTGCATTTACCTTTCAGTAAAACCAAAATTGTTTCCAAAGTGCCTTTCACATCCACTTCAAAATGTATGACAAGGTCCCCACAGCAATAAAGGAACAACCTGGCCAGATCTAGCTGGCTACACACCATACCGAAGCATAGCACCAGTAACTGGTGTTGTTGAACTCTGTACAGAGGTCTGGTTGGATTATATAGATGTTTAACACAGTTTATGCATTATGCATACAGTAACAACTGCCCCAGCAAGGGCTGTTCAAGCTATACACCCACAGTTATCTGTGCTTGCAATTTGTTCTGTCACTATTAACGCAATTATGGGTAAGGTTCCTACCAGGTGGGAGGAAATTCCATTTTGGATTGCAGAAAAAGCAAACAAGTTTGAACAGTGTTTACCTATATGGGACCCCATGACAAATAGTCACAACGTATCTATCACTTGGTATAGTTACCCCAACAGAAGATTGTGCTCCTGGGGCACTGCCTTTGCTACCATAAATACTATAATACCCAGAGTACTGTCTATTGCTGCTTTGCCTGAAGTGCCAAAGCAGATTCAGAATCAATACGGGGTGCCCTGGATTTTGGAATGAAGTTAATTGGCAACTTTGCCACAGTATCCTCAATCATACTAAGTAATTTAAAGGGGAGGCGGCAGCGCTGGCAGTACGCCAATGCCTTGACCAGGTTCCTGCTGTGGACCAAGAGCTTGAATTACCAACAATGATTGCAGTCACCTATACATCTTTAGGTCTAGATAATTTGGGAGCCAGGTCTGATAAACCACAGTTTAAAGGCAAATCTGAAATAGATAATACCAAGCAGGAGCCTAAGTCTTCCAAAGAATTGCTGGGACAAACAAAAAAATAAGGAGAAAACAAAAATATGTGGTGGCTCTCCACCAACTGGAGCCTACTGAGAAACTCTATAATTTACGTAACTGATACATTTAAACAGCCTGAAAGGTATAAGTAAACTGATACACATTCTTCTTGTTCCTTTCAGGACTCACCAGACAAATGCTCTGAGCAAAGAGAACAAACAGAACTCAGTCATGAAAAGTATGTGAAACCGAAAACTGACTCACAGAGCTCATCTGATGTCATCAGAAAAAAAGGAAGAGAAATCTCCACGACAAACACTCCAGTTTGAAAGGAGTAAGGTGGCACCTTTTTCAGCTCACTATGACTCGCATACTGAGAACACTCCTTTGGAACAAGACATGGGCAATGACACTGCTAGAGAGCGCAGCAGAGGTCAAAATAATTTGCCAGAATCTTCAAGAGTTTTCTGGTTTCGAGAACAACTAGTGATTTAGTTCAAGTTGAAATACTAGATCAGTCGGTGAGCCCTTCCAACAGACAGTATGATTTGGACATCCAAATTGAAGGCAATATACCACACTCTAAAGTATCAAAGTAATTTTCTAGGAAATTTATCACCCACTTATAACATTCTCTTGGCTGACATTGATTGGTAGCCTGAATTTGTTTAAAAAGTCCCACTAGGAGAAGATATAATTATATCTCCCTTTTATGTTCCTGTCCCTGAAGCAGTGAAACAAGCATACTGAAGACTAGGCTCTCGCACAACCTCCGGTATTATACCACAATCATATCTGTTGGCATACAATACCTAAACGCTCTAGCCCACAAATCCAATCACAATACCCAATTAAACATGAAGCAAAAACCCCTGTGAGGGAACATCTCTCACAAATAGAGCACCAAGGTATAATTGAGCCCTGTGCATCTCCCATGAATAATCCTCTTTTTCCTATAATGAACCAGATCATTCCAATTGCATAGTCTTAGACTACAGATATTGAACACACACTTTTGCAACTCACAATTCACACAGTATGGCTACAACATAGTTCGCAAAAAATATAAAATGACTTTGGCCATTTCTGATGGATTATTTTGCAAAAACATAGCTCCTGAAAACAGAGATCTAATCACTGTTAGAAATGGGGTCTTTGGTTGGCAGTCAGGTTACCCTCTGTCCAAGCAAGGACCCTCACTCTAGACAGGGTAAGTCACACACAATCCAAATTATCCTGTGCCCACTCTCTGGTAGCTTGGCACTGAGCAGTCAGGCTTAACTTAGAAGGCAATGTGTAAGGTATTTGTGCAATAAATCATACGATAACACCATCTAGCACCACAAAAATACACCACACAGTGTTTAGAAAAATATGTACTATTTATCTGGTTAAATGTAGGCAAAAAGATTAAAGTGCAATAAGTATATGTGGAGACATCACTGTGAAGTGATATAAAGTGTCTTAAGTCTTAAAAGCAAACAAAGTCTCTTTCAAACACAAAGTTCCTGGTCTGCATGAAAAATCTCTGCAAAGAACCGGAAAGGAAGAGATGCGTGGAAACAAAGGGGGTATGCGTCGTTTAGTTTTCACACAGGGACCGCTGTGCATCGAGTTCTGGCGCTCAGTCGTGGGTCCTCTTTGGGCTGCAGGATATTCAGACGCCCTGGGGACAGTGCGTGGATTTCCTGCGCTACCAGGACGAAGTCATAGGAGCTGCGTCAATCCGGTGGGCGTTGCATCACATATTGTACCGCAAGGCAGGCGCTGCATCGATTCTGGAAGTCGGGCTGCATCGTTCCGGGTTGGCTGTGCGCCAATCCAGTGGGCCGTGCGTCTAATTTCCAGTCGTCACGCTGGTGCTGCGTCGATCTTCTAGTTGTGAAGTTGGGCTGCGTCGTTCCAGTCCGGTGTACAGTGACATTTTCACTGCGGGGCAGGCTGTGGGCCGTTTCTGGCAGGCTGTGCGTCGAATTGCACCACAGAAGGAGTCCTTCTTGAAGAGATGAAGTCTTTTTGGTCCTGAGACTTCAGGGAATGGGAGGCAAGCTCTATCAAAGCCCTTGGAGAGCACTTCTTCACCTCAGCCAGAGAGCAGCAAGGCAGGAGGGCAACAGCAAGGCAGCAGTCCTCCACAGAAAGCAGTCAGGTGAGTCCTTTTGGCAGCCAGGCAGTTCTTCTTGGCAGGATGCAGGTTCTGGTTACAGGTTTCTTCTCCAGGAAGTGTGTGAGTTGTTAGGGGCAGAGGCCCTGTTTATATACCCAAATGTGCCTTTGAAGTGGGGGAGACTTCACAGAGTGGCTTAGAAGCACACCAGGTCCCTTTCAGTTCAATGCTGTCTGCCAGGGTCCCAGTAGGGGGGTGTGGCAGTCCTTTGTGTGAAGGCAGACCCTCCATCCTCCCAGCCCAGGAAGACCCATTCAAAATGCAGATGTATGCAAGTGAGGCTGAGTATCCTGTGTTAGGGGTGTGTCTGAGTGAATGCACAAGGAGCTGTCAACTAAAGCCAGCCAGACGTGGATTGTAAGGCACAGAAAGATTTAAGTGCAGAGAAATGCTCACTTTGTAAAAGTGGCATTTCTAAAATAGTAATATTAAAACCAACTTCACCAGCCAGCAGTATTTTATATCACCAATCTGGCATACTAAATATGACCTTCCTACTCCTTTCAGATCAGCAGCTACCACTCAAACAATGTATGAGGGCATCCCTAAGGTTAGCCTATGAACGGAGCAGGCCTCACAACGGTGTAAAAACGAATTTAGGAGTTTTACACCACCAGGTCATCTAAACTACATGGGTACATGTCCTGCCTTTTGCCTACACAGTACCTTGCCCTATGGGTTACCTAGGGCATACTTTAGGAGTGTCTTATATGTAGAAGAAGGGGAGTTTTAGGCTTGGCAAGTACATTTAAATACCAAGTCGAATTGGCAGTGAAACTGCACACACAGGCCTTGCAATGGAAGGCCTAAGACAAGGTTAAGGGGCTACTTAAGTGGGAGGCACAATCAGTGCTGCATGCCCACTAGTAGCATTTAATCTACAGGCCCTGGGCACACATAATGCATTCTACTAGGGACTTATAAGTAAATTAAATAGTCCAATTGGGTATGATCAAATGTTATCATGTTTAAAGGGAGAGAGCATATGCACTGTAGCACTGGTTAGCAGTGGTAAATGGCGAAGAGTCTTAAAACCAGCAAAAAAAAGTATGTAAAAATTGGAAGGCAGGCAAAAAGTTAGGGGTAACTACCCTAAGGCTGACAGGTCTAACAATAACATTTTGCGACCCTGGACTTCAGAGAAAAAGTATTTGGTCTCCCACAAGGGAATAATAACAGTCTAGTACTGTTTGCTACCCATGTAACTTTAATTTTACAAGAAGTTGACTCAGAAGCATTGTCCTACGTTGATGACATATCTCAAGGATGACGACTTGAACACATACTTAGCCAGTTCAGATCATGTAGTGTTGGGATTTGCTGAATTTGGCTTCAAATTTCATTTTCAAAAAATCAAAAATTGCCTTTCTCAGTATCCTATTCTTGGGATACAAGCTATTTAAGGAAAAAAGCCTTATTACTTATTTCTTAGAGAAATGTGCTTTATCACACACACCAAAAAAACAAAAAAAGCTACAATCACTTTTAGGTTTTCTGAATTTGGGTTGAAAATATATATCCCAAACTGTGCACCATGGGTTAAACTGTTGCATGATTTCATTTGTCCTGATTACTCCAGTACGCATTGGACATCAGAACACACACAAATTCTCAGAACACTCAAAATGGCATGTTTGCATTGAGACACTTGCATGCCTGTGTCAACGTGACTAATTTGGTGATCCGCATAATTGCAGGGTCCACTGGCTAAAAATATGTTACCTTCAAGGACTGTGAAGTAGAATACAGATTGCTTCTAAATCACATTTTCCATTGCTGACATACATTTTGCATTGACTGAAAAAATCTTAATTTTAATTCAGATGGCTCTTCTAAAGGAAAAACCCTGGCTCGGTGGAAACACATAATTGTTGTAACCACCACTCTAGCCTTAGAGGCTGTCACCAAGGCAAGTGTTCCTGACGTGAAAGCCTTACATCCAAGATGGATACAGTGGGCCACCCCCTTATCAGCTACTCATGTTGATTATGTTTTGATCTCACTTTGAGGACCCAGGAATTTCTTGAGTATTAACAAGAATGCCCCGTGGCTAGTGATGTTTTGCCTCTTGATCAGTAAGATTTTATAATCTGCATGGATGGTTCAGCTCTGTCTGCAGTTAGAACCAAACAGCAATACTCAGCAGCATGTGCTGGCAGTAAGTGGTATCATGAAAGATTCTGTATTTCATGCACAGAAAACATCCACACAATCTTTAGGGGTTTGCACTTTATTTCTGACACTAGAGTATACCGACCCTAAATTCCCCACACTTATAGTGTGTGATTCATATTACTGTGTCCAGTCTTATAATGCAAATCTGCATTATTGGTGCCTAAATGGATTCAGAGACCCTAAAGGAAATGCCGTCAAGCATAAACTGCTGTGAGGAAAGGTGGCATATCTTAAAGATTGCTTGCCACAGGCTCATTTTATCAACACATTGAGTCACCAATGTGCTGGAATATACTTTGCACTCAATTTAGTCGAGGGATGAAGCTGCCAAATTAGTGGTCCAGATTGCTGTTGTAGCTGTGATAACTTGTTCAAGCCAGTTAGCCAGCTTACCTGGAGCAAGTTCAGTAGTGTAGGTGCACGGTTGCACATGAGTCACTGGCAGAGAGAACCACAAAAGTCTACGTAGAACAAAGTCATCCATGGGACAATTGGGCATTGTAAATACTGAACACCTCGGTGCTGGCAACTTGGGGAGATGTATTGGGCATTGCCACCAAGCCCAATCAAAGGGCCTCATCTCTGATTTTCATCTGCAATTACATATGTCCAAGTGGATGGGATGTCCAGGGCATATAGTTCAACCATGTTACCACCACACTGGAATCTATTGTGTGTGTGGAAGTATCATGTCCCCTTCAGTGAACTCACACTAAAACATCCTGCTTACTACATAACGCATGGGAGATACACACTGAACTGCAGTTTTGAAACCAAACCATAGATATCAGGTGAATGAGCCAAACACAAGTTTCCAAGTCAAACAACCCAATGCAGAAAGAACCTCACAGAAGCTCAGGATCCCACACAATGACACAAACACATATGAGTCACAGACAATAAAAAATATCAACTGCCATGCTACATGACATTCCTGGTGCAAGCAACAACAAAATACTTACTCCTATTTTTTCTTTCAGTTGATCAGGGTTACGGGATCCAGCCATGGATGATGACCCCATTCCCCAACCGAAGCACAGCAGCAGAGCATGCCTATAATGAGGCACAGTGGAGGAGACGCACCATTGTTGAACGGACCTTTGGCATTCTGAAGTCCAGATTCAGGTGCCTGGACATCACTGGAGGCAGCCCCTATATTCCCCAGAAATGATGTGCAATATCATATTGACTTGTGCCATACTGCACAACATTTGTGTTAGGAGGAACATTCCCTCATATGAACCTGAACAAGAACTGCCTGAAGAGGAGGAGGAGGCAGATGGTGCTCGGGAAAATGAGGGGGAACATCCAAACACAGCTGCAGGAATGCGTCAAGGACAGCAGATAGTTCAAAACCTTTTTGAACAATAGTCACTATAAACACATTGTTACGATATGGAATTAAACACCTCACTTTATCACTGAATCCTGCACCGGGTAATTATTTAGGCATCACATGTTCTTTAAGAATCTAAGTATTACCTCAGGGATAATGTCACAAAGTCAAATCCGAGTACTTCTGATGCCACATCGCTTTTGAAGGGTATGATTGTACAGCAAACATCACAGACAGTTTGTATGAAAACCATCTTTTCTAGTTCACATTTGAAGTGCAAAACAATAGGACCACAGCTATGACAGACATCCATGTTGCCAACATGGTCTACTGTAGCACATGATGCACAACTATGACATCTTCAATCATAATGTAAATAAGTACATCATACATGAGGCAGTGGATGTTAAATTGCATTGGTAACAGGAATGTATGAACAGACCCTTGCCATTGGTAAGTAGGACATTAGCTATCTCTGCAAGGAACTTGTGTGACAAGAGGTACATCAATCCTGAAAATGGATAGCACGAGTGTCCCAGGTATAACAAGCAATGATCACAAGACATGCCCTAGCGCAATCCATCCCAGGTAATAAGTCCTGCCACAGCCATGTTTTAAGTCTCTGTCCTCCCTTCTCTAGGGGGCGAAGTAAATGGACTATCTGTAACCTGGGAAACATCATCAACAGTCACCCAGACTCCCCTTCTGACTCCTGTTTGCTTCCCTTTTCTGTATGGCATGCCATAGTACAACTACATTAGCCTGCATGGACTTCAACCCATAATGCACTGCCTGGTAGTGGGTAAGACCTGTAATCTTCTGTCCATAGCTTCCCATGGGAAATGTCCGGTTGGCCCCTTATACTGGATTCTCTCCTCCAGGACTTGTGAGAGACTGAAGCTGCACACACCTGTGAGCTCTCTCATGCATCCCCGCCATTTGACTCTGCCCTGGCCTTGCTGCTGCCTGAAACTGCTTAGAAGCTGCCATTCCCTGAAGCTCCTCATCGGGCATTGGAGTACAATTCATCTGTGTACCAGAGCCCTTGTTGGATTGTGTTACAGTTCTGACTACCCCTGAAACTGCTCTCTGTTTCTACAGTGTTGTTCCTGTTTGTTCAAGTCAGACTTTGCTACCTGTTTTTCTGCCTTGTTCATGTTGGTTCCTGACAGAACCTGCTTCCTGTTAACCAGACCAGTTCCAGTCTTTGCATCAACCAGAGTCTGTTCCCAGTGCCTGCATGTGCCTCCTAGTTGGTTCTGATGCCCTCTGTTTCCTCTTGGGGTATTGTGGGGGTCATTCCGACCCCGGCGGGTGGCGGAAGCCGCCCGCCTGGCGGGAACCGCCAAAAGACCGTACCGCGGTCAAATGACCGCGGCGGTCATTCTGACTTTCCTGCTGGGCCGGCGGGCGACCGCCAGAAGGCCGCCCAGCGGCCCAACGGGAAAGCCCCTTCAACAATGAAGCCGGCTCCGAATGGAGCCGGCGGAGTTGAAGGGGTGCGACGGGTGCAGTGGCACCCGTCGCGATTTTCAGTGTCTGCACAGCAGACACTGAAAATCTTTATGGGGCCCTTTTAGGGAGCCCCTGCACTGCCCATGCCTGTGGCATGGGCAGTGCAGGGGCCCCCAGGGGCCCCACGACACCCGTTCCCGCCATCCTGTTCCTGGCGGTATTTACCACCAGGATGGCGGGAAGGGGGTCGGAATCCCCATGGCGGTGCTGCAAGCAGCGCCGCCATGGCGGATTCCTTGGGCCAGGTGTAAACCGGCGGGAAACCGCCGGTTGCCCTTTTCTGACTGGGGCATTACCGCCGCGGTCAGAATGGCCCTGGAAGCACCTCCAGCCTGTTGGCGGTGCTTCCGCGGTCCCCGGCCCTGGCGGTCATGGACCGCCAGGGTCGGAATGACCCCCTGTGTCTGTTGAGTGTACAATCAGTCCTCAACTGTATAGAATTGTTTAATTTGTATTTGTACTGGCACGTTTTCCAGGAGGCTAATCCAGCCCCCATCCTTTGTCTGGTTTTGCATGTATTCATCAGTGCTGAACAGTGACAGTGTGCTATGTCTGTATTCCTGGATTTGTTACTGTGCCTTCAGTCCAACAAACAAGGGCTGATCTTTTGTATGTAAGTCAATCCATGTTTGTGCCCTGATGTTCCAGACACAGATTAACTTCTGCCGCCACCTTTCGATGGGGCTTGGGTGGTGACTAGGTGTGAGATTAATCTGCACAGAGGCACTGATGTTCCCTGTTGCTGTGTGAAGTTCAGAGCCCTACCATGTGTACAAACGTAGTGATGAGCCGTGCATGTTTGTCCATTACTGATCCGTTACATATTTGTCCACACCAAGGTTACTCTGTCTTCACTCTTCTGTAATATCTGCCGTACCATAGCTGCCCTATTCCCTTGTATGCCTTTAGCGGATCTCAAGCTTTAGGACAAATCTGCTTTGAAAGATACTCTGTGAACTCAAGGGTTGCCTCAACAGACTCCTGACTAGACCTACACAAAACCGTAACACCATGGAGCCCAATACTGACACAGAGAACACATGCCCACACCCTTGAACTGGTCCCTTTTGTGCAATGCACCTCTGAAAATATGTGAACACATGCAGCCTGGGCTGCTGGTCCATCACAGCCACAGGAAGAACATAGGTAATTTACATTAGTCAAACTGACGTGTACATCCTAACTTTATGATTGGAACTGAGGCTTGTGTCGCAAATACTGTACTTACAAAACATATTCAAATGCCTGACTTACGGGTAGTGTACACACGAGTGACTATGAAGTGGTAGGCAACAATTAATGACAAATGAGGGGTTAACATATCCGACATAGCCCTCATCAGCCATCCTTGATCTTCCCTGTGTATTTTTTGTCGTGGGAAATGTATTGTCCCCAAAGTCAAACAACTACACACAGAAAAAGAGTCCACACATATTACAAACATATCATGACTGTTGTACCTCATTGATTGGCATCTGATGTTGATACCCATTTGTAACACATTCATACATGAACATCACACATTACGTATTGGATGCCGTTCCAACAGAAGCACACAAATAGTTGTAAAAGTCAACTCATACACAAAACACACAGGCCATGATTTATGTTTTTGTAGCGTAGCCTTGCTGTCCTCTATTGACGCAATATCTGTTCAAACTTACAAATTCCATTTAAATTACCTAAGTTAGCGCTGCTTTTGCATCAGTAAAAATAAGAAAATCCTGCACAAAGATGATAGAAATGTGGGCCGCAGTTGCATCGTCTGCCACATGTTGCCAAACACTAGAACACACACTGCAGGCAATACAATCCTATCTTTGTCTAGATATACGCTGCATGCATGTCAAATAAAGAAAAATGACGCAAACACAGTTTGAGTCAGAAAGTTTGACGCAATGACTCGAAAAATGACGCAAACGCACACTAAACATCAATGGTTCCCTAGCGTTAATTCCACAAGCGCACCCCACACATGCGAATATCCATAAAAATTGTAGTTTTCCAGAAAACGCGTGGGATTTTGACGCTTGTGGCATATGCATAAAAAATATTCACGCAAACTGCGTAAGTGTAAACAAATGTAAGGGCAAGATGGAAGACGGGGCGCAAAGGGGACAGGAAGTGATGTAATAGGATATCCTGTTTACAGACATGGTACAGTGGGTGTACTTTCACTTTGCAGTCTCCGATTTTTCTAGACTGTGTGGCTATGTGTTGGTCTTGCTCTCTCGTGGATTGTGTATATTGTCTTGTGTGGTCTATCTTTTGTCTTTTGGCATTACCTAATTGTATTTTGTACCTGTGTAAGTGTTTTTGTGTCTTTTATTGTTGTCAGAATTGTATTTGTACTGTCGGGGGTCTGTTTGTAGTTAAGATTGGTTGGGGTAGTTTGGGTCTGTCATTGGTGTTTGTAAGTTTCCTTTTTTCTACTTTCTTTTGCTTTATTTCTCATTTTATTGTAAAACATTTTCTACTGTACCATGTCGGGAAGGGCGAGGCTGAGGAAGAGCTTGGGGCATTTGTGTGGCTTGTGTGCCACTTCCTTCCTATGATGCTGGAGGCAGGGGGCCGTGTGATACAGGGGTATCACACGGAGGCAAGACGGCTGCGTTGGGCAAAGGTGCTCTTCCACCTAAAAAGAATATTCAACACCTCTCGGAATGAGCACCAGCTGAAGCATCGCTAGGCTGACCTGGTGGTCCAAGAGCAAGACCTGCTGGACCACCTGGGTGTGGTCATCAGTGACCCTGTTGGTGAGTATCAAATTGACAAATGTGTACAGTTGAATGCTCTTGAGTGACAGTAGCAGATGTCGTGACTTGCTGCATGCAATGTTTGTGGCCATGTGGAATGCAAGTTGAACAAACTGTTAGTGTACCACCAATGAGATGTATTACACATCTTAATACATGGTACCAATGCAGTCCAGGGCTTCGTTGAGCCATGTCTGACTATTATCCTGGGCCATATGTACCAAGCTCTTTATACCTTTCACTAATGTCTAAGTTTACTGAATTAATTTGTTTACGTCAGGACAAATTTTCATTCAAATGCACAAATCTAAATGTGCCATTCTGCTATCAGATTGCACAATCACAAAACAGGGTTTTCTAGTGGCATTTAGGATTAGGCATTCAAATCCTATCATTGAGTTGCAGGTGCCCGTTTCTTTTTTTCTTGGGCACAATTGCAGGGACTGAGCTATTGCAGTCACCATCCATTTCAACTTGGTGCTAACCCATTTGCAAAAGGGGAGGAGTCACCATGGGATCCCTTCCTCTTTGTGAATGCACGGTCACACACTTTCTGATCATGAAGTTGTGCAAGGGACCACTCACTGCTTCCAAAAAATCCCTTTTAGTGATGAAATAGGTTGTTAAAATACTTTCAGTACACACCTGCTGAAATATTGCTGCATTTCAACAAACATTTACATCTCAATATGAAAGCAGTCACAGACATGGTGGTCTGCTAAGCTCAGCAGGGCAACATCCCTGTGAGTGCTGCCGTTCCCAAGGGGTTTACAAAATGAGACCTACCTCCTCATGATTGAAGAGGTGGGTAATTTGCTAACCCATTTTTTTATTTGCAAACAGTGTCATTTAAAAAGGTTCTACATCTGATCATCCAGCTTGCGAATTGCTAAGTCTCGCAATGTGTGAATCAAAATACCTGATATAGGTACATATGGCCGTGAGTGACACATTTCAGGTGCAATGACTACACCTGTGCCCATGCATTCTGTCAATGATGATCAGCTAAGACATTGTTAGCATACCATCTTTCGCAGTTTTGGAACAGCAAAGTGGGCAATCCATGTTTAGTGCTACATTGTCATCATTACACACACACAATCCCTGCCATCATGGGGGGCATGTACGGCTTAGGGGTCTCTGGCAATGGGGCATATATTACCTACATACATCACTGGCACACCTATTATGGACCACTGAAAGCACGATAATGCCTTAATGAAAATTGACACACATGTCCATCACACAGTTACTCATTGTCCCTTGATGCACAAGCCACAATACCTGAGTCACTTGTATTGCAGTGCACCGTGGCAGTGCCATTGCACCCAGTAACAAATAATTAAATGGAGTACCATCTGACATGGATTAGCCATAAAAGTGTGTAGTCAGGTTTAGCACTGCATGATTGTTAGGGTCAGTGCATGTGTGCATGTGTGTGTCTATCACTCACTGGAGTGACAGCGTCAATGCAAGTTTGCAGTGGTATGTCTGTTGGAGTGTCTACATGCCTGATGTGCAGCTCTATCATATCAAATGTCACACACTGTGATATGTTGTTCCCACGTTTGTACAGTGATCAGACATTGAGCATATATCTCCCTTCCATGTTTTACAGGTGGACCGGCCCCCTATTCCATCGGGGAAGTGGCTCGATTCGAGGACCCAGACGTATCCGGTAAGTGTGAAAATGTCTGTCCTGTGTTGTGATTACAATTCTTGTGTGATTGACTCGTGTGTTGGACTTATTGCACAATATGATGAGCTGGCACGTCATCAAAGATGTGACTTGACTGGAGGTTGACAGTGTTCCATGCAAGGGTTAGACATTCACTGGCAGAGTCTCATATCTTGGGAGTCGAGTGCTGCGCAATAGGCAGGAGCAGGTGAACAAGGTGATTGGTAGCCACATGTAGGCCCACATTTGAGTTGGAGGTGGTCCAGTGTCAGAATATTGTCAGCAAGTCATAGCCTAATTTAGACAAGACAGTGATGCATCAGTTTTTCCCACAAAATTGCGCAACCCTGTATTATAATGAACATATAGGACTGTATGGGTGACTGTTCCCCAGCATCTAGCCCCAAATGTTCTACTCTATTTAGGTGGCACTTAAATGGTATGTTATAGGCGTGCATTCAGGTCAATGCCAGATGTGTGCTTGCATCAATGTGGGTGATTTAGGAAATGTGTCAATGAGGTCTGATGTTGATGGTTGCCCACAAATGGAAACATGAATGTAGATGTGATTGACCAATGGTTAACTCACTCTTAGTTGGAAGGCCTCATTACATGTGTTCCATTGACTAAATCCATGTACAGCTGGACAAGGCTTCATGGTTGTCCTTGACGGTTGAGAAGATGTATTGCATGCCCATCCCTCCTGAGGCACAGGGGTAGAGGGAGAAAATATATGTAGCTAGGTGTGATGGTCACAGTGTAGATGGCAGACATCTAATTCAAGCATGCATGTGTCCCAAACAACACTGACCGCTTATGATTAGCAATTGCATACCATCCTACCATTTCCGTATACAAATCACAGGTCTTGTGTGCCTTGAAGTTAATCCAGATGATGGTGGTTAGTCGGCCTGACACATGTTGAGTACTTCCTCCATTTGCATTGTGACACATTGCACTCAGTAAATGCACAGATCGCTTAATTTGGTACACACCTTGATGTGCTTTGCTGTCCTGTTAAATACTTGATGGGTAGACCACGTTGCCATGTCATTCCTCAAGGACAATCTATCATCTGTATTGTGATTTGGACTGCATGTGCAATTTGAAAGAGAGTGTTAGATTATCATCTCTACATACATCTCACAACGATGACGCTAATGTTTGCCGGTCTCTTTTTTACAGCTGCTGATGAATGCCGAACAAATCAGAGAGTTCCAGAGGCGGGCAGTGCGATACAGGCATATCCTGGATGTGGAGTCTGGGTTCGAATGATGGGAAGACGCTATCGTCGGGAGAGAGCCACTGCAGCATGGCGGGATTTTAGCCAAGGGGGCCCGGCATTGACCACAACAGGTGTCGCCACCAACCCGACTGCAGGCAGTGGCAAAGTGGGCACCAGTATCTCCACCACACCTACTGCACCCTCAACCTCTGGAGCTACAGCACCAACACCTGCTGCTCTGTTAATTCCACCACCCAAAACATGGCACCTGCAGTTGCTACGACATCAGGGACACAGACCACCACAGGAGCTGGTTTGGACATGGCCACATTCAGGCAGCTTCAGAGGGACATGCGTAAGGACCTGAAGAGAATGGACAGTCTCCAGCATTGCTCGTAATAGCAAGATACTGAAATCTATACAGAAAACTCTGAGGAGGGCAGTCCTGCATTGCCTCACTCCTAATTCCTCCCCCTCCGCCCTCTTTCCTTATACTGTTTTTTAGTGGGTTTAGTGATAGGTTAGAGCTGGCTATTACTTTAGATAGGATAAGTAGGTTGAGGAGAGTTATATTATTACGTTAGTTTGTGGGTGGGTGGGGGTTGATGGGGGTTTTGTGTATTCTTTCATTAAAAAAAAATATTTATATAATACAAATAAATATATATTTGTTTAGTATGAGTTAGTATCTTTTAGGTTAGTATATTTTGTCCTACATGTGACCAGTCATATAAGGGGGGGTTGGGTGATTAATGTTTAGAGTGTTTAGTTACATGTGGTAAGTAAGTTTAGTAAATGGTAGTTAGGGCCAGTTGTGGGTAATGTATAGTTAAGATAGGTTAGGTTAGTATAGGTGTGTGACATAGTTTTAAGTTTTCTTTTATACATAGTTAATAAAGTTTTAGGTACTCCTTTACGGTATGTGTCATATGCTTGGGGATTTGGGCCTTTGCATGAGTGTACAGTGGCATATTTGTGTTTGCTTGTGTATTCCATCCTGCATCCACATCCCATTTCTGACATGTTTATTCCCACTTCCAAATGAGCTGTCACATTGGCAGCTGCAACAAAGCTACTTCTCTATGCATCTGCCATCCATTGTACCCAACAATCAAGGTGAGTATGGTTCCCATGTTGTGGACAGGTAGGTGTGCTTTTTAAGCTGTCATCGTTTGGGTCCTGTGTTGGAATCTTAGGCACTGTGGGATGTCTGCCTGCAGCCTGATGCTCATGTGAACCCTGATAAACTGAGTGGTGTCAAATTCTTATGAGGTTAAGTATACAAAATTCACACCTATGGGTTTAGATTGTACTCCCAAGTGTCATTGTCCAAAAACTCTTACACAGCCATTCCTGTTGTATGTTGTGGTTGTGGCATTTATGTTTAGAGTTAAATGTCACATACACAATGATTGTCTTGTAGGGGATGTGGCCAGCATTGAGTTTAATCTTGTAGATACCGTGGGCCTGACAAAAAAATGAGTCATGCTGTGTAAAAATTGTATATAAGGCAACATCAGCACCAACTTACAAAGTGCAATGATATTTTGTGAGTTGGTGGTGCTTTTACTTCAGAAATGAGCCACAAGCAGCACAGATCATTTTGAAAACCAGACCCTTGTGAATAGATATCAGCCCACATTATTTCTATGCTCTTGTATTGGCATTCTGTGACCATTGACATGTTAAATGCATCACAAATCTCCAGCGCAGTAGATGTGTCACATTACACAGAGACAAAGTAGTTGTGTGGGTGCTGTTTATTTTAAAGTGCAGTAGTGCAATATTTACATAGTCCAGGTTTTTAAGTCCATTAGTGTGACGCATTCTATTGTGACGCAACACAAGTGCATTGTTGAGGGACATGTCATTGGACATGCTGCGATGGAGTGTCATTCAGTGCAGAGGAACATGATTTGCCAATTGAGTAGTGAGAGACAATTGCAGTCCATAGTGGTAAGGTTAACAGTGTGTCTGAGAACAGTGCATGTCACTAACTGTAGCAAGACTGGCATGTTGTCAAGCACAGGACAAAGGAAAAACAGTGCCCATGTGGCATCGGTTGGTGCTACCAGGTACTCCTACGGGTGAAGGTGATCTGTCTCCCGTCTTCATCCTCTGATGTGTGTGTTGTCTCCTCTGCCCTTGATGGTGGTGGTGTTGGGTTTGAGAGGTCAACACACACTTCAGGGTTTGGAGAAGTAGACTCCTGGTAGCTGCCAACTGTGGAACTATTAAGGGCATAACTGCAGCAAGGAGGAGATGCTGGTTATTGAGTATGGCAGCAACATCCCTGTGGTAGGCAGCCATGTCTGCCCTGAGGGAGTCCTGATTGTTGTCATGCATGCAGTGAAAAGTTTGGGAGGCCAGATGTGGTGGCAACTCCCTCACTGCAGTGGTGAGGTCCCTTACACACTGTTGGAGTCCTTGTAGTAGTGATTGTTGGACCTGCATAGCTGCTGACTGTTCTGCGGATGTCATCATGAACATGCGCATCCCCTCAAGGCTGGCTGCCATATTTTGTATCTCCACCCGCACCTCCTTGGCCAGCTCCCGCTGTACTCCCACAACTGTCTTCTCAAAGGTGGTCATCAGAAACCTCAGCTGTGTTGGAGCTGGCAGGTCGTACTCTTGGTGTGGTGGGTGGGTCCTCTGGGATGGCTGCTTCATGTGTGCTCCTCCTTGCGACTAGAGGTGGTGTCTGGAGGGTTCCCAGGACATCTTGGAGGGTTTCCTGGCTGATGGTTGTCAGCTCGTCATCCATGTCATCAGGGTAGTCCAGGACAGGCAGATCCACAGGGCAGCCATCGTCCTCTGCAATGAGATATTGTACAATTAGTGTGTCTTTGTTGTGGCAGTTTTAATGTGATGTCACTGACTTCCTATTGGTAGAAAATTGTAATCTGGGTTCCCGTTCACTGTTCACGTCATTAATATTTGCATTCTCATAGGCCTATGCCCCACCTGCATGTCACATGTAGTGTGGGCAGTTTGGGGGAACTGTCTGCGTCACTTCCTCTACGTGTAGGTTGTGTCCAAATTGTGTTTTGCCACCTTCTTGTCCTACTCAACCCTCCCTCTGATACCATTAGCATGGTGAGGCCTTGCAATGCTTGTTGGTGTTCTGATGCCACATACATCACACATAACAATATGCCCCTGACCCAGTCTATAATTTTTCACATACACCTATATGTGGCTGAGACCCATCAAAATACGATGTATTGCATTAGCATGACACAATACAGGTGTCAGCATTGGTAGTTTGTCATGTTGATGTTTGCATATGTGTGCTACATTGAATTGCACTGATGGGACTGGCAGAGTTACATTTCCTCTTATGACTGTGCGGGTGTGTTTCACTAGCTATACACGTGTCCTCCCCCTCAATGCTGTTGTCTTAGCAGTATGACAGTTGAGATGTTACAAGGTGGCATAACAGGCACGGGGTAGACCCTGGAATTGGCTGCATGGGTATGAGATTACTTCTGTGTATTTCATACTGTAAGTGACAGTGCCTGATGTTTATTTAGTCTATAGACATGAGCTGTTGACAGGAGTTGCGCTTGAATAGGAATTGAAGGGGATTGATCACGTAGTCATCCTGAACCCTCATTTTGAGTGTGTTTGTGCCATGGGCACCTAACTGCCATTTCCTAATTGACCAGCACACATAGCACAGGTAGTAGTGCACGTGTTGTCAATGGTAAATGCTGCTTGAGGGAATGGCCTGAGACTGGACATTGTCCTCTAGTTCACAGTCTGACAATACCAGCTTTCCTATGACAGCAGCCCAGTTTTACGTTCTACCCTACCCTCCCCTCCCCTCCTAGACTATTTTTGCCTTTCAAGCAGCGTTGGCATGGCGGTGTACCCCCATGCAAAGGTTGTTGGTGTTGTGCTGTGCTCTTGGATGCCCCTGCACAGCCCATGCACTGTGACATGCACCTTTGCCCTTTCCACTGCCTGATTTCCATGGCTTACATGCATTATGTAGTAGGTACCTTCCCCTTCTCGACTTGACATTTAGGCATGTTGTTCCCCCATGCAACTTACCCTGCATAAGTGTTGTTTCCTGGAAGTCTGCGCTGTCCTGTGCTGCAATTCCTGTGACTATCACCTCTGGGATGATGGCTGCAACCATCTCCTCCATCTCGTCCAGGGCCTCCTGCGGGTCTGGGCTCCCACCTCCAGTCTGCAGTGCTGCCTTCCTGTCCCGTGCCATTTTCTCCTTTGTCCTGCGCTTGCAGTCATGCCTGTGTTTTTACACCCGGTGACAGTTCTCCTGACCTCTGCCACACTGTCAATCTTGTTCACAATTTGTTGCCAAAATGCCTCTCTCCTCCCAATTGGCAATTTAGAGGTGATGAAGAGCTGATGCTGGTGCTCCGTCACTTCTCTGAGCAGTATTTCATGCTCCTCTGCGTTGAAACGACACTTCCTTTTCTTTTTGTCTCTCCCCTGGGTCTTGTCTATGTCCTCCTGGTTGGTTCCTGGTAGATTGAGGTATCCCTGGGGTCTCTCCTGGCTTCTGGGATCCATTTTGGGGCTCCTTACCACTGTTTGCTGCATTTGGATTGCTTTTTGACGCTATTGCAGGGAAAAATGGCACATATCCGGTTTGCGACAGTTTCCGTGTATAGTCATTTTTCCTGCGTTAACGTAATTTTGCTTTATGACACGGTGCAATGGTTAGCGTAAAAAAAACAAGCATTTGCAATGCAAACAGTCTTGCGTTTGCTTGAGCTCGAGCAATTAGCATAGTAAACTCCTAACCGGACTTTTCTTGCCAAATAATTTGAAAATGAAAGTAAAACAGTTTCACATAACTAACTGGACTTTTCTTGCCATATAAACAGAAGAGTAAAAGTTTCACATAAGCGAGCTGACAGCCGCCATCAGTGCAAAGCAGACACACAAACGGAAATAACATTTCAGTCGTAGTGAAACCTATTGGCAAAGTGCAATTATCTACATAACCAGCTAAAGTGCAAATAACTATGTAACAGGGTCTATGTCATGCGAAGCACTCTACTTCTGCCAAACGAGATTGTGCTGAAAAAAAAAGAGAGAAACTAGTCCACAAACTGGACGGAAAACAGCGAGCCTCGTATGTTTTCAGTACATGGTCGCTGCGCTCGAGGAGGGCTAACCACTGGAAAAGGCATGTCGTATGCATACCTTCCACTAATGAAAGCAAGCATATTTTAAAAGGCAAGCCCACGAACCAATGAAAGACACTGACGTGACATGGGTGTCGTTTAAAGCACAAAGAGAGATAACGACACGGAACAGAGCTCTTTGCACTCGCCCGTAATGACTCTAACCTGTTCTGAGCGCCACTGTGTGTGGTCAAAGTATAAATTTGATGCATGGGTGGAGCTAAGAAATGGCGTTAGCCAGTGTTACATTTTTTTTACGTAAAACTGCGCTAGCGCAGTTTTGCGTCAAAAAGTGTAAATATGGTCCTTAGGTTCCAACAAACCACTTCTATGTGTGTAGTTGGACCATTGCAGACCTCTGAATTCAGGAGTGTGTCCAAATTTATGCTACTGGCAGTAGATTCATGTTACAGATTTCTATCGGTGTGGCCACAGCGATCAGCTGATGCTCGAACTGTTATTCAAGACTTGCAAGTCTTCATCAGGATATATGCAAAACCTGCATTACACTCTGACCACGGACCAATGTTTGTCTCTAAGAATTATGGATTACCGGGACCCCAGGAGAACCTTACATGTTCCTGCTCATTATTCCTCTCCCTATCTTTCTGAGAGACATTTGATAGTGGAGAGGAAGCACTGTGACTTACAGCTGTCGTTAACAGCTGGAGTATTAGGTTCAGGTCGTAGCTGGATCCATCACCTGTAGGGAGTCCAGACAGCCTTAAATAATCTGCCTAGATCTTTTGGCGGTCGGACCCCCTCTGGGGTCCTGTTTGGGGCCCAGATTTGTTTTCCAGATCTCGATTAACCTGCCACAGTGGCAGACAATATGCTTTTTAAGATCATTGAATGTTTTTCTGTCTTACAGGAATTACAGGACTTCCGAGATGAGCACTTAAATGACATTTCCAAATGTTCTGCCACTGATGAAGTGAGGGAGCAACCATCGCCTTCTGGCTGGATCACTAAAGTTAGGGACCTAGTGCGAGAGAATATTGCGGATAAGAACGAATTTGGCCCATCATGCCGAGCACCAGTGCCAGTCCTTGACATTCAAGGTACCAGAACTGTTATTTCGCAACCATTTGCTGGTGGCAAAAACAAATGCTTTGTTTCAATTGATCTGATTAAGCTACACCGTGTGACCGGTCATACACAGTAGGCCACAACGGCTTCTGAGTATTTCCCTGCCTCCTCTGACTAACCTGTAGGAAATCCTTCAACAAGCGTTAAATAACACATGTATTGCTTCTCACTGGCGGGGTATGGGATGGGATGCTGAACTTTCCCTACTTTCTGTTGCTAATGATAACACAGGACACACTTCAGATGTGAGTCTACAGATTTCATCTCCTGCTTCGGATAATGTAGCCGTTCATAATCAACAATCTTTGAATGTGCTTACCAGTTCTCCTTACCACATGAGATCCCTGTTTTCGCGCAGACTGCCTCTGGATACTTTGTTGATAATTTGTCTTCAAATTCTTCATACATTTTGTTTGTAAACATTTTTTTTGGGGGTGTGGGGGGGGTTTACATCAACATACCAAAAAAAGTTATGCCTTCTTGCAGTTGTGGGACAACACCATCCTACTCCACAAAGGATCAGTCGATAACCCTCTCTTAACTTCTCCCTCCAGCCCCCATGAGTCATAATCATTAACTGCACAAGTGTGAAATCATTATATAATGCCCAATATTGTCCTAGTGCAGGATACAAATCACAGAAGGATTCCGTTGTCCCTCTCAGTGGATGGGTCTTTAAAGTGCTTAGACTTATTGGGCAACTCCTATAATTGCTGCGAATGCTAATGAGTGTCAGGTGCAGGTGATCCCCATGGTGATAGTTCTAGCAAAGGGGGTTCTGAGTTTTTTAGCCTATCTTCCAATGCCTCCCAGGCCCGGTCGTTTGAAGGGAACCTATCCCCCTTCTTACTACTCTCAGCAACACTCCTCCCTCGTATACCATCCATAACTCAATTTATCTGTGCCACATGGTTACTCGGGGACCCCCGGGGCCTTCCTGTGCCTGGTAATATTCCTTTTCACCAAGATAAAAGCAAGGTATTCATATCTACTGGTGACCTTAGTTTTGGAGGTATATGGGAATCAGCTCAGTAAACAATGACCAAGGCAGAAGGGGACCTCCTTCTCTATAACTTTGGTGATTACCCTCATTTTCCCCTCCCAGTAATGGGGGACAAGTCCAAAACATATGTAAAATCTGAGCTCCAACTTCCCCACATTCTGGGCTTGCTGCATTGGTTGTGTGGAAGTATTTATTAATGCGCCCTGGAGTGAGGCATGATCTATGAAGGGCATAGTAGTTGATCTGTTTAAATCCAGCATTTCTAGATACCTTAGGGAATCTGTCTCCCTGTCACTTTCTGGTATGGGGTCACTAAGTCTTCCTCGCACCATACACACAAGGTTTCCAGAGGCTGGATCATATCCTCCCGTAGCACCCTGTATAGACATGTGACCGCCTTGAAAGTGTGTAGAGCGGAATGATATGGGCACGCTCAGTTGGGTCGTGACCCTAACACCATAACTAGTTTCATGGAAAATCTAATATATAGATGGAACTATGGGGATTCCTCTTGTACGGAAGAATTAGTCTCACACACTTACTTCTATCATGCTTCATCATAGACCACTTCTCCTCACCCTGGTAGGACAATGCCACCTGGTCGACTAAAACTCTTGGTTTGGACATACCAAGATTGGAGTTTTTAAATAAAGCTTACTGGATAATCCTGGGATCCAGATCAGTAAAAATACCTAACGAAATACCGGTAGTTTTCACCTTTAATAAGGGTGTCCGTTAGTATGATTAAAAACACAGTCAACGGTCAGAATGAGTATAATGGCTCAGCTCGTCATTACAACAGTCAACATGTGTCTGCCCTCACTCTGAGCCTGTAAAGGTCTAGGGCATTCTTCAGGGCTATGGATACCTAGTTGCATGGAAAACCATCACCTATTCCAATTAGAAGGTTGCAAAAACAGGGGAACTCACCAAGATCCTACCTGAGTTGCAAGTCGTCATTTAAACACTTGATAGGGCGAGATTACAAAATTAAACACTTCAACCTATGTTTAGATGGGGCTTCGCCGGCAGGAGCACCGCTCTATGCTTCCTATGCCATTGACATCAAGCGCCACCTTCTCGAATTCTCCACACACTTCATTGGATGGAGTATGTGCATTTCTTCTTTGGTTGAAACAAACTTATCTGATTCCTCCATGGTCCTGTATTTAGATTGTCATTTCCCTGTTTTTCTTCTTCATTTGGATTGGATTTGTTACAGTTTTCGTCTTGATCTTGAATGGACATTACCTTCCAGAATGCTCTGCTCCTAAACTGGTTGCTTAGGTGCTGAAATCTCATTCTGCTTCACATAGAGTGCAAAGAGACATGTCCCTCATGATCATTTCTGCATTTCCTGATGGAAGTGTTTTGAATAAGATACCATTTGATATTTGTGGTCCTTACAGAAACATTACAAATTCCTTATGTGTTTAAAATTGCTATGGGTGAAATAATTACTCCTGGCGCCATTTCTGATGAATGGAATGTGGAGACTGTAAGACACATGCTGTCTGAATTAGAAAGTTGTACTGTATTTGAAAGAGATTGGTATTTGAATTCTGTTAATTATGGGGGATGTTTTCTTATACATAGAGCTAGTTTCCAAGTACAGTTTTAAATTACACACAATGGTAATATTGCCCAACAGCACCAGTGGGTAGTTCAAAATCTTATTTGAGAAAGTTTGCATATTTATCAAAACACGACCCCTTAGACCCAAGTACTTATTATTATAGGCTTACCGCTTTCCCCTGCAAAGAAAAATATGCTGACCCAAACTAAATTGATTTATTCTGACTCATTGTTCTCCCATTTGACCCAATAGGGCTATGAGTATTGGAAAGACAACATTCACTAAGGCCAATTTGAGGAACATGCCACTGACAAGCCCAGGGCATTGATGCCTTATTCAGAGCCAGTCTCATTCAGAGACAAATGATTTTTCTTAACAAAACAGTGCACCGAACAACTTGTATGGGTTTGGCTAAAATTAAAGACATGAAAACACATAGCATCCTCTCCATTGAACGCTTTGACAACTGGCAACATTTTCCAAATTTTACAGGTGAGCAATTAAATTACATGATTTAGAATGGTAGATATAATACTTCAATTTCAGGTCCAGATGGATAGTTAGTGTGACGCTATAAATTGACACCCATGTTTTTAAAGTCCTACAAGTCCTAAAGTCCTACAAAGCAGACCAGTCCCCCCTATTTGCTGTCACAACATTCAATGGTAGTCACCACTGTAGCATAGAGAAGTTATGCCAGCAGTGGTTACAGCATTACATGTTAGCTGTAGTTAAGAAATATTTATCTTTCCTCTTTGATGACATGGATTTACAAGATTTGCTGTTGGGTCCTAGATCACTATGTTCGAGATGTTTCGTACACACCATTTACAATGAGATTTAGAAAATTTCTGAGCAAGACGCTGATGAATGTTTAAGACAACTGACCTGGAAAATTTGGAAAAAGCATTAGCTGTTGTGGATAGTGGCAGGACTACATTGTCAATGCACATTTATTATTTGAAAAACATTGTGTCCTCTGCATTCAATATTATACAGAATGACATGTCTGTTTTACGACATGGGCAAGGTCAGCCGAGATCAATTATGCAATTGATGTGGATACTGCAGGTTTTAAAATCCAATCGTGTGCCATGGAAATATCTGAATGCAAAAGAGTTGTTTTTGCCATGCAATTTTACATGCATTCAAAGACTGGTGGTGAAAAACAGTGCAATGTTGAACAATGAGCTTTTAGAAAACTTGCCATTTTCAGTAGTTGAAACACCACCTGCTGTATGGTTGACCCACAGCTTTTTATCGTTACCAATTTCTACATTTCAATTTACTTCTTGACTGAAACATTTCCAAATAGGCAGATATAAAGCTACGGGGGAGAGTTTTCTTCACAAGTCCTGGGTTTTACCTTTCACTTAGAAATTTGTAAGTAGGGAAACTGAAGTCTTCCTTAGTGGAAACAAATATAAAACCTTGTTTGGCCATTCCTTAGTTTGTAAAGAAGTGACACTACATGGCGCTTGCATTGTTTCCATTGCCAATTTGGCAGGTTATCTGAATGCGGTCCCAGTCTCCTTGATCAGCTGGTGTTCCGATTGGTCTCAATTGGGAGTTATTTGGTACTGAACAACCAATGTTGTTGTGGGATGAAACCAGGCATCCCACATATGTTGACAGTTTCCAAGGTTATGATTTACTGTAATAACATGTTATTTCCACCCACACACATGGCTTGGGTAATTACCTTATGACCTTCCATTCCCTTTTTTGATGTTAAACTTTGATAAGCTCATCTGACTGAAAGCCTTATTTCAGAAGGATATTGCATTAACATCTGCTAAACGTTTGATCTTCAAGTTGTAAGGGCTTACTCTTAAGTGGAATCGCTATTTCACAAAAACATTCTGCAGCATTTTGGAGAACTTATCCACCGAATATTTAATGGTTCAAATACCGCTGGAGTGGTACACTTTTTTTTTAGGCAGTTGGCCCTAGTTTTGTGAGAACATTCCAAACTGTATTTGGAGTGATACCGCCCTTTCTGCATACCAGTTGTTTTATTCCTGGTCATTGCAATTATAATCCTATTTTTCTTACTCCACAATGGATGTTCCACCTCGAGGCCAAATGGTGATGAACCTACCACAAGTCCTGGTGTGTTGTGAATGAATGATACTGTATTTCAAATTATCTTTGAACCAAGAGCATAATGTGGTCTTTGTCCTTTAGACCCATGTGGGTAACATTTGTACAGCTTTGTTCCTCTGTCTGTTGTGCCCTTTTGAGTGTGCACTGGACTTGAGTCTAGCTATGCAATCGGTTCACTCCAGGGATATGGATCTGCATATGAGTTGATGGAGGACCCACCTTCAGTGCTGTCTCATGAGGTTGCCATTGATACTGCAGGCTTACTATGAGCCTTTGTTACTGGCCAGTATGGATGCTTCACCTCCTGGATTCCTGGCCTCTGACGTTACGCCACACTACTGGCTGTCATGCCTTCAGCATCTGTTGATTGGGCTGAATGTGACCATTTTTGTTCATTGGAACTTGTTTCTCATGCCCTGTGGTTTTGTCGTCAGTGACATCGGTTTCTCCCTGGACAAGGAAACATCTCAGGAGTCTTCTAGACTTTTGATTCGGCCCCTTGTTTTTAATCAGTTCCTTTTTATTAAGCTTTATTTGCTGGGTGCTTTTTAATTGGCATAATTTTAATATGGATTTCATCTGCTTTTATTGTTGAAGTATACTCCCGTTTAGCATTTTACACTTATATTTTGGATTAGATTTTATGCTTTTAATTTAGTTTGAGCTAAATCTCCCATGGCTAAAGGGACGGTGTGGTGAAGCATGTAGAAGACTGCAGAGTTTCCATTTTAGAGTGCACATTTTGGATTAGCTTTTATCTTAGTTTGAGCTAAATCTTCCATGCCCAAGGGGAGGGTGTGGTGAAGCACGTAAGGGCCATTTTAGATTGCATCTTTTTCTGATGGGGACACTTTACATAGTTTTACACTTCTGACACAGTGTGATATGCACAGTGCTTTCATGATGTTAATTGTCTCTGTGTTACATTCGGTAGAGGAGCACTTCTGCTGGTTTATCCTGCAACGCGGTGCGCTGTGACCAACATGTAGCCCTTTGGACTCTGACCTCCATCCAGCAAGGGATGATAGCCTGAACTACATCAGACTGCCTCCTGGCTTCCTGGTACATCTTGCCCAGTTATGAGAGATTAGGCTATCTCAACTGATCTGGCTGAGGTTACTCCCACTATGCTCGCAATAAGTAAAAGATAGGAGTATAACTATGCAGTAACATTGCCATGGTTAAATTGTTTAATGTTTTCACCATTTTCATAAAGCTGATTATCATGCCTTGTTTCATCTGCCCTATAAGTGCAGCTCATGCTTTCTATACAAGAATAAGATTGCTTCAATGAATTTTTGAAAAGACATGCTAATACATCTTTATGTATTACCTTGGCATGCAAAGTACCAACAAAAGGGTAGATCTGTTTCCATGACGCCCGTGGGAGTCAGAGTGGTTATGTTCAAGGTTGGCGTTACCTTCTGGTACTCTGGTAAATTTAGGAGCTAAGATGGGGTGCTGTGAGATAGCTAGGAATTGGTGTCACTATTCCCTGATAGTATGGAGAACTGAGTCCTTATAGCCTGATGTTTATGTTGACATGATGCACAGTCCTACTTAATTGGTACGAACCGTATAACAAGAGTGATAGTGTGAAAAACCATGGAGAAGGTGGTCATGGGGGAGGGAGTGGATCACCCAAAAGTATTGTTGTACCAAGCGCCACTAGCGCTAAAGCCAGCCCTGCTGCTTGCTTATCGGGGTGGAGGATGTTAACATCCCTTTAAACGGTCCTTATTGTGTTCTCATCTTGGCTGTGCTTGATTGTGAATGTGTGCACTTATGTTATATTTAAGTTAATGTTTAATGCTTGACAACATTTGTGTTCTCTGTGGCTATGACTGGATATCCTTATGCACTATAAGGTCGTTATTTACCTTACTTTAAAAGCTAATAAAATTAAATATATAATGAAAAATGTCTTGTAGAATGCACCACTTTTGCCATTTTTCCCAGATTTTCTTGAGGGGGGACCCGCAGCCTCCCCTTGTAGTGCTCAGGCTTGCTTGCTGTGCTCACTCACTATGCATCATACAGCGGGTTGGTTTAACAAAATTTGCCAGGGTTGCTTTGAGTTTCCATTCTGGCCTTGGTCACCCCTAAAATTTTGCCTCCAACCTCCTGTTTTCTGAAGCTTTTTTTGTTTGTTGGTTTTTATGACTCTGTGCCCTTTTTCACTACTAACCAGTGCTAAAGTGCTTGTGCTCTCCCCATAAAACATGGTATAATTGCCTTACACCTAATTGGTACATTTAATTTACATTTAAGTCCATTGTATATGGTACCACAGGTACCGAGGGCCTGTAAAATAAATGCTTCTAGTGGGCAGCAGTACTCATTGTACCACCCACTAAAACTAGCAGTTTAAAATATGTCTCAGGCCTGCCATTCTAGCCTTTAGTGTAGTTTTAAACTGATAATTCGACCTGGCAAAACAAACCTTTTGCCAGGCCTAAACCTTCCTTTTTAATACATACAAGCCACTCTGAAAGTCGACTTTAAACAGCCCATAGTGCAGAGTGCATTGTATTTCAAAAGTAGGATATGTGTTTTCAAGATTTACATGTCCTAGTAGTGAAAAACTCCTAAATTTGTTTTTCACTGCTGCAAGGCCCCATCTCATATTGGATACCATTTGGTTACCTTCTTATATTTCATAAGTGCTAACTTTTGATTGGGAACATTTAGAAATGTCATGTTTGGAGTCAAATGAATTGTAATTTAAAATTCTCTTTAATGGTAACATCAGATTTTAGAATCCAATTTTAAAAATGCCACTTTTATAAACTTGACATTTTCCTGCCCTAACTTTCTGAGGCCTTCTAGGAGTTTCCAGCTGCCTGGGTATGTTAACTGCTCCCCCATTGGGAATGCCTATTGGGCCCAAGCAGTGCCCAATAAAATCTGGGTGTAGCTGGGAGAGAGCCATCCTGTTAGGATAGGAGGGTTGGAGCCGTTCCCTGACGCAATTATATTTCAAATGACTGCCTTCAGCAGACTCACATATTAACTTAATTTCAGTCTTTTCTCACCCTAGACAACCTGGAGCCTGGGCAGGGGAGGGGAATGAACTTTCCAGAATCAGACGTGGTAGGGTCTAGAAGCTTCCCCCACTTGAAAGCATAGTACCAGTTATAAAATTTGGACCTCCTGAGCCACGTATCAGTACACTCCTGGACCCGTGGGAATTAGAAAAAAAGGCTGCCTTGCTTCCCAGAGGACTGCCCTTCTTCCTGTATCCCAGAGAACTGTCCTGCTGCTTGAGGCTACCTCGTTTATCAGAGGACTGTCCTGCTGCTCCATATGATTACCCTGCTGATTGAGGCCTGCTTTGCTACCCAGAGGACAATCCTGCTTCTTAAATGATTTTTGTGGTGCACTCTGACAAAGATTGTGGTTGTTGCTTATGAAAGGTTTTCAACCCCTCAAATGCCGGTGGCTATTGGCAGGCCAGGTGGATCTCTATAATGCAACTGGAGGAGCTGTACGGTTAATAATAATTAATGTATATATACAGCCGGGGAAAATGTATGATTATGATATTCAGCGGGGTCTGTTTGAGGAAGATCTGGAACTATTAAGCACTGGTAAATCAGGATACTTGATCCTAATGTTGGGAGATTTTAATCACAAACTTAATCCCAATAGTATTGATAAACTGTATAAGGAACTACTGGTAGTTGCACAAATTCCAAATTGCATCTTCCCAAAAGTAGAATGCTCTGCACATGATTTATCCCTAGTAAAAACCTTAGGATCCCAAGGTATGTTCTGTCTAAATGGTCGTATGAAGAAGGATCACCCGGCAAAACAGACTTTTCAATTAGGCAATCAGAATTGCCCCATTGATTATGCTTTTATAAATGCTTGATCCTTTGGAGAAGTGCAGGATTTAGAAGTTGAGCATATAGAGGGCAGTGATCACTGGCCACTTCAATTAACAATACGATCAACTGATAAAAATCAAAGAGAAAAGGCAGTGATAGTGCTAGTTGAGTACCCTCGTAGAATAACGACCCGTTTGACAGAAAATAGTCTAGGAGCACTTAATGAATTGATAGTCAATTATCCAAACTTTCCATTGGAGGAAGATCCAAGAGATGTGTTTAAAGGTTATAATAGGAGTATTGCGTTAATGGTGGACTGCCTAAAAACAAAATTAAAAAAACAGCAAGTGGAAAAGATGAAGGGAGAACAATATAAGATTAATAATAGTAAAGTATGGTTTAAAGGGGAATGTAGGTGTAAAAAGCAAAAGATTCGAAGATTAGAAAGAGAATTTAGGAAAAGACCTACCACTGACACAGAAGTGCAGCTCTGTCAGGCAAAACTGAGATATAAAACACTCATAAGACAAAAGAAATGGGAATATATCGACAAAAATTGGGACACAATGATCGAAGTGATCAAAACAAAGAATATTAGGGGATTCTGGCAGTTGGTAAGGGAGAGGAAAGTATCAGGAACCATGCAGTGTTTGGTTGGAGAAGAGGATTAGTATAAATACCTGTCTACCGTATATGATGGTATCGACATCGAGGAAGGACATGGTGTCATCAGGAAGATGGGTTAGAATATGAGATTAGCTTTTGGCCCACAAAAAATTAAATAAACTATTGTAGGCACTTAAATTAACTAAAGCGTCCGGCCAGGACAATCTCCCAGCTATGAATAATAATTAAAAAAACACTGATTGGTGGTCTACATTTTTTAATGATACATTTGGTAAAATTCTTGATTTTGGCCGTTTTCCAGAGAATTGGAAGGGAGCAGTGATAAGACCTATCCATATGGAGGAGGACCCAACACAACCAAAAAAGTATCGGCTGATAAGTTTAATAGATGTAGGTGAAAAGGTATTCACAAAGATATTGCTGGGGTTAATTAAAGAATTGGCAGAGGAAAAGGATTTGATACCTGTAGAACAAGACGGATTTAAGTTTAAGGAAGGGCACTCAACAATTGACCACTGTTTCAGCTTATAGTCTTTAGCAAAAAAAATAAAAAAAATAATGGAAATGCGAGGAAACCTGTACTGTTGTTTTGTGGATTTTCGCGCCACATTTGATTTGGTAGATAGAAACTTGCTATGGAATATGCTAAGACAGGTAGGGATTGATTTGAATTTATTATATCTCTTTTAAGGCCTGCATTCACAAAATTGGGCCCAAGTAATTTCAGACACTAGTGGCTCACTGTCAAAAAAGATTTCTATAAAGAATGGTTTGCGCCAAGGTTGTGTGTTGGCACCAATATTATTTACATTATTTTTGTCAGATTTGCCCAGGTTGCTGCAGGAGGTCAAAGGCCTAAGCCCAAAAATGGATGGTGTACAGGTGTATAGGTTTCCTGCTTATTATATGCTGACGATTTAGTGATAATGGATATGATGGAGTTAGGTTTACAAAGGAAATTAGAGGTGTTCCACTCTTATTGCCAAAGGAAAAAAATGGTCGTAAATTTAGAAAAAACAAAGATTATGTCTATAGGGAATGTGAAGAGTGATTTTGTTTACTTGCTAGGAGGTCAAAAACTAGAGAAGGTAAAAACATATAAATATTTAGGTATGTGGTTTGACTCAGACCTGAAATGGAAAGATCATATTGAAGCCCTAAAAAAATAAAGCTTTATCATCGGTCTGGGGATTGAAACAATTTAGTAGTAAATACGAGGGTCCTTACCTCCAGCCGGTTATCTCTGCTTTTAACGCTATGGTATGTCCCTAGTTTCTATATGGGGTGGAAGTCCTAGCATTCTCAGGGAAACTAAATTGGGAGATAGAAGAAAGCTTTTGTGTAAAGCGTTTGCTATCATTACCTCCATCAAGTATGTTACAAGCAATGACGGCATGGACTTACCAAGGATTACATGCAACACTGAAGTTTTGGTTGGGGGGAGGCGTGTCTAGCGGGCCAAGATGGCGGATGCGATCTGATCGCGCTCTGCAACTTATCCCCGGTTTATCCGGCCATGCAACGGCATGGGGGCTAATGAGCACCGCCCACCCTACGGTCAGCTGAGAAGAGCCTCTGGTGTGTCGGTGGCTTCGATTGAGGCAGAGGGAGATGCCGCGATCGCTGCAGATGCTGTGTTGACACATTTGGGGCTAACTGCGACGGACTCCCTGGAGGAGGCAGGAGGAGCAGACCTAGCTAGGGGGGGGACGCGCTGCAGCCGCACGCGGCCCGCGATGTCGGCGGTGCTTGGAGGGACATCATCTGTGGGACTGAACTGTGTGCCTGGTCTTGGGGTGCTGGCACGCCACTGATACTTGCTGCCCTTGGCAACTGGGAGTGAACCTGGGCCTGCTGCAACCTTATAAGCGAGATAAGTGCAGCGTGGCCCCCCTCTTCATGTCCTGGACACTCTGCAGCTGCTTGCAAGTGTTGGTGCGATCCCGCGCCGTCGATACCTGGACTTGGCACCTGCTGTGGAGGCACCATGCTGGGCAAAGAGGCGGCTCGTGCTGCTGCGTCCCAAAATATTTGATGCGCACGCAAGCGGCCCTGTCTGGCTTCTGCACTAGTTATTTATGAGCTGGCCCTCCATTCCGCTAACAGCTGCGCACTGAACGGAGGCGGCTTCTTACCAACCCCCTGGTTGACTATTACTGTTTTGTGGGCCAGAGAGCAGCTAATTCACTTTTATTGGGAGACACTCAGCTACACTGCAATTAACTGATTAACTTGCCTTTCTAGTACGGGTCTGGCAGTTATTTGGATTATCTGGTTACACGTGTGGGACGGGAGTCTGGGCTGCTTGTGCTGCTGCGCTCTCCTCCTAAACGGTGCGCGCAAGCATGCCCCTCCTGACCGGGTTTGCCGAGGCTTGAGTTGTGCATATGGTGACACCCGGCAGCAGTGCACACAATTTCTTTGTCACAAATATGGCGGACGCAGCCCGCCTCCGCTCTGGAACTGGCCTCAAATCATCATCGGAAGCACTGCATCAGGACGGTCAAAAATTAGACGCTGTGCTGGCGGCAGTGGAGCGCATAGGTGATTTGTTGGAGCAGGCCCGTGCTTCCCTGGAAGGCAAGATAGATAAGGTGACCAGCGATCTTACCCTGCTGCATGTGGACCACCACAAGCTAGTGGATAGGACATGCGCACTTGAGGACTGACTTGGCGAGCTGGCACCCATGACGTTTCGGCTGGAGTCTTCGCTGCAGGATGCTCTGACCCGCATAGGCGAACTGGAATACTGTGTCGAGGACGCAGAGGGCTGCACGCGGAGGAACAACATTCGGGTCATTGGCCTTACGGAAGGCTTGGAGGGCCAGGATGCGGTCGCCTACTTTGAATCTTGGCTACGGGGAGAGGTGACGGAGGGATCCCTGACATCTTTCTTCTCGGTGGAGCGTGCGCATAGGGTCCCTGTTAGATCGCGACCGCCTGGGAGCGGGCCGCGTCCCTTTCTGCTCCACTATGCAGACAGGGATATAATCCTCCGGGCGGTCGGGTCATCACTCCCGATTTGAGTAGACAATGCCCAGGTCATGCTGTTTCCTGATTACACGCTGGCTGTACAAAGAGAACGCGCCTCCTACTTGCCTTTAAAACGTAAGCTCTGAGCCCTTAACCTCACGTACTGTCTTTTGTTCCCAGCCAGACTCCGCATTACAATCGAGAATAAGTCTCACTTCTTTACTACACCAGAGTTGGCATGGGAGTGGCTGGAGACTACTGGCGGTGTCAGTGGATGAGGGCCAGAAGCAGATGCACAGATAACGCAGGGTCGCTGCTCCCGCAGGACACAAAACCGTAGAACTCGCTCAGCCACCCCAAGAAGGCAAACCATACCCCTGATCTGGAGCAGATTATTCAGGAGCGCCGCTGTGCAAGGCAGTCGGCAGCAGCTATTAATGTTCTCCCGGTTGTTTCAGAAGCAGAGACTGAACGCTCACAGTCTATCAGCGAGAAATCTTCTTCTCTTGAGCACTCTTCCGAGATGGGGTCCCCAGCGCACCTAGAGGTGACACCACAGGCAGCGGATGATCTGCTCTAACGCTTTTATATTGATTTCTGACTACTGTTGGCACTCTAGGAGTATACCCCCATGGGAACGCTCTCTCCTTAGTTGCTGCAGTCTCTATAATCGGGAATGCTTTTTGTACAGCCTGCTCCATTATCTGATGGGGACTCTGACCACTGTAGAGCGACTCCTGGCATACTTGGGCGCCGGTGGGGACCCCCTATGGAGCACCTTGCATTTTTTCACACTCCTGTACCCCTCATGCATCTACTAGTCTCACTTCGATTGGTCCCCCCCCATTCATATTTCCTGGGGAACCTGCTCTACTTTACAACCATCTCTAATTTACCTGGCTTACCCCACTCTCCTAATAGAGGAGATTTGTAGATCATACCTGTTTTGTTGACCTCATGGATTATTCGGTATGGGCAGATAACAGTTGTCCATCTGCTCTAATGGTATTTTTTTTGCTAGTTTTGGAATGTAACCTGGACTCTCTTAGCATGCCGGTCTGCTGGAACCCCGCTGTTCTTTATACAGCCTCTCCTGTACGAGACGCTCAGCTATTTAGTTTTAATTGTCACTATGACCTACCATGAACACATATTCCGCTCTTACATGGAATGTGCACGGCATACACACGCCCACGCACAGATATTCCATATACTCCTATCTCAAAAGACACTCAATACGCATAGCTTTCTTGCAAGAAACATCTAGCGTAGCCCGAGGTGCCTTACTTGCAACGGCGATGGAGGGGACAGCTATATGCGACAGGCTACTCCTTTTATGCCAGAGGTGCCTTGGATCAGGCCGGGTACCCCATTTGTAGCAGAGGATCACATTGTTGATGAGCAGGGGCGCTATGCCTTGGTGCGAGGGAGACTCGCGGGCTGAGCCCTGGTGCTGGGCTCCATATATGCACCGGACACGGATCAGTCCTCCTTCCTCCGCTCCCTGTCCAGTCAGCTGTCGATATGGAATGATTATCCTTGGTTACGGGCGGGGACTTTAACAGTGTATTGGATCCTGACTTAGACCGATCATTCCCTCCATTGCCCACGGTGCCTACTGTGGTTGCTGCACGTACGCTGAACGCCTGGATCCAGAACTGGTGCCTATTGGACATTTGGCGCCACTGCAATGCTACCGCCAGGGTCTATTCGTACTACTCTGCCCCACACCACTTACATGTCCTTCTTGATGGGCTTCTATGCACATTTTTTTTTTTATCCTACAGTGTTAGACATTGATTATTTGGGTTGCACCCATTTGAATCACAATCCACAGCTCATGGGACTGGGGTGGGATACTTCCCCCTCAAGTATCCTGCCTGGAGGCTCCGACCTGAGCTCCTAGAGGACGCAGCATTTAGAGCATTGCTGGATGGGGCGATCCCCGAATACTTCGAACATAACACAGGCACGGCGTCCTCCGGCTTGATCGAGTGGGATGCTTTTAAGGTCTTTGTTAGAGGCCACTGCATGGGAACGCAGTGGAATTTGTGATGTTCTATTGAAGGTGCTCTTACTCGGGTGGAACAGACTTTGCTGCACCTTGGCCCTGGCCCTGGCGCTGCTGGGTACACCTCGGGCCCTGGAATCACAACTAACGTTGAGCTCAGATTGTGGCACGCGGTAGAATTACACATGCTGGGCGACCTGTACAGCGATGGCAAATTGACTCAATTTTCTGCTTTGGTAGCTGACACGGGTCTCCCGGCAGGCCAGTTTCTCTTCTATAACTCGTTACGGAGATCATTATCAAGCGGATGGGGGGACCTAACGACCGCACCTTCAACCCATCTGCTAATACAATATATACAGGTTAAGGGGCAGGGCAGGCTTTTAATTAGGTGGTTCACAGATGCGCTTCGAACTCACACACACCATGATCACTGAGCATGGTGCGCTGCATGGGAGAAGGACTCGGACTATTCCCCGTAACTCCAGATTCCGACTCATACAATTCTATATTATTCACCGGGCATATCTTACTCCGGTCCACATTAATAGATACATCTCCCATGGTGATGCAGCCTGCCCCCGTTGCAAACACTTAAGTGCGGACTTCCTGCACATGCTGTGATCTTGCCCCCTCCTGCATAGTTACTGGGGCGCGGTCATCGCTTGTTTATTGACTTGTACTTCGCGCACACTAACACATACCTGGGAAACCTGCGTGTTAGGCTTGCTTCCTAGAAGTACGAACTGCAGGGCTACCACCCGATTCTTAGACCTAGGGCTTTTAACGGGCAAGCGGTTGATTACCCGGAGATGGAAAGCTGCCGAAGCACCAACTGTATTGGCCTGGAAGCACTCCTTTCTGACATGGGCTGAAGCTGAGGGAACGGCGTTGAGGCGAGAGGATGCACTAGGCCTCCGTAAATATTCCCTCTCTGATAACCGGGATGTGATGCGGATGTCTTTGCATACTCCGGGAACAGACTTTGGCCTCACTGCACCAACTAAACTACTCATAGCAGCTTAGCGGTCACAGTTTTCTTGCGATATGCTACAGATATCATTGGTGTTCTGCTCATTTACTACCCTTTAACGCAAAAAATCTGATTGGTTCAGTAGTGGTGCCGCACATTTAGACGCGAGTTAATTGCTACATGAGCGGATATATATTTTTTCGCAGAGATCCTTGCATACGGGGGCATCAAATTGCTTGGGTTCCTAAATCCGCTGCATTCCTTTGTTGTTGTATGTTACTGTTTTGCTTAATATTAACTCAGAATCTGCACTTATATGCAAGTACATAGCCCCTCTCACTGTCAGTTAGTGGGGTGATGGAATGGTTGGCCACCTTCAGGTTTATGTCTGAACACTCGGGATCTACCATTTACTACACAAGTCACTAATGCTGAGCCCTACACAGACAATAACAGGTATGAAATATGGTATAGATGTTCTGGGGACCACCACGTTAACTCTCCACACCCATTGCTGTCCATTGTACCACCTATGTAGAATCTCATGAACAGTATAACTGATGTGACTATTGTAATCCTCTGGTATAACTGATGTAAACATTGTAATATTATACTATATTACTATTAACAATGAACAATAAAAAGATTGATGAAAAAAACACTGAAGTTTTGGTTAAGCATAAGAGATGAGGGGATTTGTAAGATCGCAAGATTGTGTAAACAAGAAACAACAAGCAAATTATATTGGGTGCTTCAAGTGAGAGGACGGTTAGAGAAGATCTGTGTTCTCTTAGGCTTCCTTGGTAATCAGTGGTGGGTTGCACAAATCCAGAAGCAAACATTTACGTGCAATAGTGAAGGAAAGGGCAAGAGAAATAGACCTGATGTGTTTAAGGTGTAAATTATCAACCCAGGCTATGGTAGGGGGATGGCAGAACCTGGAAACCTTTCCCTATATAGAGGCCGTACCTAACCAAAAATTAACGGAGGCAGTGTTAAAATTCCGAATTGGTCTGAATCCAGGCTGTATGGACCCTAGAGCAAAATCGTTAAAGGATACTTTGGGTGTATGCACATGTGGTTTACAACAGAAATTTAGCATTCAACACCTACTTCTGGATTGCTATTGGTTTTTAGAGGTGCGTAAGATGTTTTTAAAACCAGTTTTTAAGGAATATATTATTAACCGAGATCAAGCACTTAGATTATTAATAGACATGAGATTTTTTAATGTAACTTGTGCACTAGGCCAATTTCTAATAGGATTAAGAGGGGTTTTAACTGAATTTACAGTGCCGGGTACATCGTAGGGAGGAAAGACGAACTATGAATTTGAAATGGTTTTTAAATTGGTTGATGGAAATATGGAAATTCCGCAATGTTAAAAAGCAGCCAGATGTAAAATGTAGAGCACTTTAAATTGGAAATTGCACTTTGTTAATTATAAGGATTTGAGTCCCGTTAGAATTGTATGTGGGGTGATTTGTTTAGCATGCAGTACTTTTAAAGATCTACAAGGAAATGAAATTGGTCGACGGTTAAAATAACTTACTGAATTATCTATGTTGAGTCTGTTGCTAAGACACAGAATTATGAATTTTGTAGGTGAAGGTACTATGCAATAGGGAATCCCTTTTTTTCTTAATGAATTATGTATAACTGTCTGCTTATGTATAGGTTTTTATTTTAGATTTTGTATATTTTATTATTTTTATACTTTTAAGGCTTAAGCCAAATAAAAGAATTTATGACTGAGACAACCCCTCAATCAAAACCCCAATTCCGTACAGTAGATAACAAAATATTAGACACCGTGCATACAATTTATTTCTGATATGATGGAGTAGATTTTTGATAGTGAAAGCAAGCACTCAGATCTCTGCATCATCTTGTGGTTTATTTTTATTTATTTATCATTCTTTATTCTGTCCTTTCTCTGGGGTTTAAATGTGTGCATCCTTTATTCTGAATATGAACACAGCCTATGATTGACTGCCCACAGGACATGGATACGAAATCCAGCTGCATCTAAGAAAGCTTAGTCAAGGGGAACCTTTTGATACACACATCTCTATGGCTGACAACCAAGTGTGACCCTCTAGACACTCCTGTTACGTGAGTTGTGGAGTTGTCAGATTTGCAATCTGAATGTCTCCTGCTGTGTCAAACTCCTTTCTGCAGGAAGGGTAGGACAGAGGAGTGAGTACTTCAAAAGAAAGCAGACTTCTAACATAAACATTAAAGACTTAGAACCTAAATCACATCTGGGGACATATGTATTAATGTTTTAGATCACCTTTGCACTACACAAGGGGGCACAACGGTGATGCAAAACCTAATTGAGATTTATCAAACCCCGCAATTCCACCTTATGTGGCCCTTCATGGCTTGATATACCTAGAGTGACGAAAGGCAGCACAAATCATTGCCTTGCACTACTCTGCCCCAGGAAGAGGTTCCATGGGTGGAGTGCAGGCACACTCCCAGATTTACCTTTAATGGTAGACCTGGGAACGTGTCAAAATTCTATGCCGCCCCAGGTGTGGTGTAGTGAAGAGTAATATCTTTATTTCTCCTTGTTCTTTCCTTGTCCTACATGTGCTACATTCAGCAGCACATGTAGAAAGAGAAAATTCAACTCTCAGGACTGCTTTTGGGCAGGAAGGTATCAATTCCTACACAAAAACAATCTTGCTTACAGTGCAGGCACCCTTGCAAAATGACACAAGGGTGCCTGTGTTCGCGCTAGACATCCAAAAGTTCACCATCGCTAGGAAAGGACAGGGATGCACCATATATTGAATACACCACATTCCTGCCCTTTCACACAGTGCAGCAAGGTGGCTTGTTGCCCTGCATGAAAGATTGATAAACAAGGCCCTTGGTATCTAGAAATGTACTATAAGAAAGGGAGCTTGAGGGCCCCCAATATTATCAATTGTCAAGCAACCACCTGGGCTGTGTGAGGAGGAGAAGCTCTGCAAGACTTCTGCCTGTGAACAAGGCTGGGGGCTAAGGCCTGCTAGTCTCCCAGCCGGGTGAGGGACATCACCTAGAGAACTCAAAGACCACTTCCCCTGGAGCCTAAGTGCCTGCTGTTTGTTAAGGCTAGTGAGTCCTTTGAAGGAGAGGAGAGCGCTGGAGGGAGAGAGGTCGAGTGAACATCCTGGCAAATGGATTCCTGTAGCGAGATGTGTGGAGATGGCTGCTGCA
Source organism: Pleurodeles waltl (assembly GCF_031143425.1). NCBI lineage: Eukaryota > Metazoa > Chordata > Amphibia > Caudata > Salamandridae > Pleurodeles > Pleurodeles waltl. The sequence continues at coordinate 938,489,115 of NC_090445.1, forward strand.
TCGATTGGGTTGTCACCCATGTGCAGGGTCAAGTCAGTGAACCCCTATGCCAATGGAGCGCTGCTATGAAGTTAGGCATAGTTAGTAACAATGCCATGGCGATAGAGCTGTAACCCATGTCCAGAGTAAAATTTTGCCCCTATATGCAAGAGGGGACTGCAGTGAAGAGGACTGCCATCATGATCGGGTTGTAGCCCATGTGTGGAGTGAAGGAGGCAACCCCACAGGCCAGAGGGAGCACCATGAAGAGGACTCCCATGCTGATCAGTTGATAGCACATGTGCAGAGTAAGGTCAGAGAGCCTGTATGATAGAGTTCAATAGAAAGGAAAAAAAACACTGCCGGGTCACGCAGTCATGGAGAGGGGAGTCTGCTATGGGGGACCCGTGTGGGTAGTAGCCACCTACTAATAATCAGAACCTGAGCAATCCACCCACGACCAGTGGGTAGGATCAGAAGAACTTACTATCTCAGCTGAGGAGGCGCCATGATCACCCTGCCTCTGCCCATGCAGAGCTGCAACTGCTACTTATCAAAAGCAGCCACTGCAGCGCTCTGCATAGCCCAAGAGCGAAACGCTTCCAGAGACTCTGGTCATGCAACCCCTGTAAGAGCGGGTAAGACTGAACATAGGTCCGGAAGGCCCCAGTGGAACTTGTTCCACCACTTAGCCCATCGAGAGCTGGAACACTTGACTTTTATAAGAGTTGTAGTAGGACTCCAGAGACTTGGGCCCTCATTATGATATTGGCGGTAAGTCCCACTTACCGCCATGGCGACTGCCACCAACATATTGCCGCCGTTTACCGCTGCCCATATTATGACACACATAGCAATCTGTCACTATACAGACACAGACAAGTCCACCAGCCCAAAGGTCAGTGATAAACTGGCGGTATCCAAACCCACACCATTACTCCAACAGAATTACACCCACAGCATTATGACCCACAAATCTCCATGGTGGACATTCAACCGCGGTAAACCAGTGGTGCTACATACCGCCACACTCAAAATACACACAACCTAACAAAACTACACTACATTGGACAACTCAAACTACACACACCTGACACACATACACACACACACACCACATCGCACACCCACACCACTATAAAACACACACATACACTATACCCACAACCCCTTACGACTGAAAAATATTGCCAACTGAGACAGACAGACCAGCAGCACCCACAGAACCAGAGCCACAGAACACCATCACCCATACACCATCCACGTACCTTACAGCATATACCCCAACACATCACCCTCACCAACACCACACACACTACACCCATGGCACCACAAAGACACCCCAGGTCATTAGAGGAGGAGCTAAGGGTCATGGTGGAGGAAATCATCTGAGAGCATACCACCATTTCCAGGAGACAATGGGCCGGATACTGGCCAAGTTGCAGGAGACCCAGCAGCTGCAGGAGAGACAATACCTGGGGATCAGGGAGGACCTGAGGGACATCCACACCACCCTGGTCACCATTGCAGGGGTACTGGCAGACATGACCAACACCATGAGGGAGGCAGTGGCACACCAATGGGCCCCTGATACTAGCCAAAATGATGAACAGCCTTCCACCTCCGCTGACGCTAGAGGACAGGAGGCCCCGCCACAGGAACAACAGGCCATCAGCACCCTTCCCCCTGCAGAGGGAGAACCACCCCATAAATGGTCCCTGTGATCCAGGCAGAAGCCAGAGAATATTGCCAAGACCCCTGCCAGGAAATAAGACTCTCCTGAATGTCACCCTTGTGTCCCACTCTGTCACCCTGTCTACCTTGAACTGCCATTGCTCCACTTCCCATGCCCCCTTGGACAGTGCACCTGTGATACAAATAGACTGGAACTTTACCTGGACTCTCATCCACCACCACCCCAGCCCATTGCAATGCCCCCTCCACTTATTAGCACACAAATAAACATCCTTGTAAAAAATACAAGTATGGAGTCTGTCAAATGATTTAACTATGTATCCGTTTAACAAGCTGTAAACATTCCAATTCAACTGTACAGTAATGTATACATAGGTATGACTTGTTGTTAGCTGCAGTCAACACACCAGGAGCCAGATATCTGAAAATAGACATGCCAAAGGGTACATTAAGTGGCCATAGTAGCGGGAAAATCAGCCTGCCAGTGACAATATCCAACAGAAAACTGTCAATGGAAGGTGAAGGTACAGTGTTTTACCCGTGTGTCTCTGGAAGTACTGTTGGATGATTGCTGTTCTGTTGTCCTCATCCTCTGCCTCCTCTTAGTCACTGTCCACAGGATCCACTGCTGCCATACACCCATCTCCAGCCTCATCCTCCTGCAGAAAAGGCGCCTGGCGACGTAAGGCAGGGTTGTGCAACTTACAACATGCAACGATGATCTGGCAGACCTTCTTGGGTGAGTAGCACAGGAAACTACCTGTTAGATGGAGGCACCGAAACCTGGCCTTCAGGAGGTTGAATGTCCTCTCTATAAACCACCTTGTTTGCCCATGTGCCTCATTGTAACGTTCCTCTGCCCTTGTCCTAGGATTCCTCACTGGGGTCAGTAGCCATGAGAGGTTGGGGTTACCAGAGTCACCTGCAAATATCGATGGATACCTGTTAGCCAAACACTAACCCTTAGGGCCAACCCCATACCCATACACTAACACCAACTGGGTGGGAACCATAGGCTCACCTATTAGCCACACCCAGTGCCTCTGGAGTTGAGCCATCACATATGGGATGCTGCTGTTCCTCAGGATAAAGGCATCATGCACAGAGCCAGGATACTTTGCATTGACATGAGAGATGTACTGGTCTGCCAGGCACAGTATCTGAACATTCATCGCGTGAAAGCTCTTTCGATTTCTGAACACCTGTTCATTTCTCCGGGGTGGGACAAAGGCAATATGTGTACCATCAATTGCCCCAATAATTTTGGGAATAAGTGCCATTGCATAGAAGTCAGCTTTCACTGTGGCCAAATCCTCCACCTGGGGGAAAACAATGTAGCTGCGCATGTGTTTCATCAGGGCAAACAACATTCTTGTTAGCACTATTGAGAACATTGGCTGTGACATTCCTGCTGCCAAGCCCACTGTCGCTTGGAAAGAACCTGTTACCAAGAAATGGAGCACAGATCACACCTGCACAACAGGGGGGATCCCAGTGGGGTGACGGATAGCAGATATCAGGTCTGGCTCCAATTGGGCACACAGCTCATGGATTGGGGCCATGTCAAGTCTGTAGGTGAGGATAATGTGCCTGTCCTCCATTGTTGCCAAGTACACCAGGGGTCTATACATGGGGGGGATGTCTCCATCTCCTATTCATCCGCAGCGGTTGCAATCTAGGGGGCAAAACGATGAGCATCTGGTCAGTATTCCACATTTCCAAACTGTACACTGCATTGCATTTTGTCAATGAAACAGTATGTTGTTGGATAGTCTCAAAGGGTGCCTATGTGTACTGTGACGCAGTTAGGTGCCATGGCCTACACCCCTGAAATGGTGTCCGCCTGTCCTGTGTGGATGGATGGACATGTGGAAATGAGGTAATGCCGCTGACGTTGTGCACTGTTGTGGGAGGCAGTCGAGTACCGCCCTGCAACTCCTCATTGGTTGTCTATGGGCCCTATGAGTTGCAGTGGCCAATGGTGATGTACGCAGGTGGTGACGGTGCCCACCACCGCAGACTTGACTGCCATTTTCCATCTGTTCTATCTGTTCTCTCACTTTCCACCTGACCTTCAGCAGGAGGGGCCCTACACTGCAAGTGCTGCTGCGACCTGTGTCTGCAACCAACCATGGCTCATGTCACTAGAGAAAGGGCCCCTGCCTACACCGCTGCAGAGTTGGAGAGATTGGTGGATAAGGGTCCTACCCCAATACCGAATGCTGTATGGGCCTCCAGACCAACAGGTGAGTACACGGTGAGCATGATGCATGGGGCATGAATGCATGGAGTGTTGTGTGTGAGGGCCTTGTGTAATGGGGGGGTGGAAGAGTCCTGGGCAGCGTGCTGCATGTATGGTGGGCAATGTCTGTGCGTAAGGGGATGTGAGGGATATGGTGGGCCATGAGGATAAGAGGCCGGACGGTATGGCTGATACCTATTTCTCTTTTTATTTATCTGCAGGTCAGCACCCATCAGAAAAATGGTATATGGCGTGCCATCGCCAAGGAGGTGCGGACCCTGGGGGTCTACAACAGGCGGAGCACCCACTGTCGCAAACGGTGGGAGGACCTGAGATGCTGGGCACGGAAGACGGCTGAAGCCCAGCTGGGGATGGCCTCACAATGAGGAAGGGATGCCCGTCGAACCCTAAGACCCCCCTGATGTTCTGCATACTGGCGGTGGCTGATCCGGAGCTGGATGGGCGCATGAGGCCAGCATAGCAGCCACAAGGGGGTAAGTACAGTTTCCAAATCTGCAAATTGCGTGTGGTGGTGTGGTCTCCGGGTGGGGGATGTAGGCCTGTGGGTGCCCCCAGGCCAGGCAGGACATTGCATGGTAGGTCCGATGTTGGGCTGGGTTCTGATGTGAAAGTCCTCCAACCAAGCTAGTAGGCCTCCACTACTGGGCAGGGGTCTGTTGGTCTCAGGTATGCTGCTATTGGCCTTAGGTATGCCTGTCCTAGGGCTGGTGACTTGTAGTGCATTGCATAGTGCATAGGCCTGTTCCCTGTATGAGTGTGAGTGTGCTGTGTACGCCAGCGGTGGTGTTGGTGCAGCCATTGACCAAGTGTATCCTTTGTCTCACCCCCTTTTTTTTGTCACCCTGCATTAGCATAATCTGGCAGAGGAGCAGAGGCATCGGCGATGGAGGGAGCTGCATCCCGCATGGCCCAGGAGGCCGAATCCACCAATGGCAAGGGCACCAGTGGGATGGAGGGCGAGGGGAGCACCACCGCGGAGACAAGAGGGGGCAGTTTTGAGAGTGATACCTCCTCCGATGGAATCTCCCTGCTGGTGGCGGACACCTCTGTGCCCACCTCAACTACAGGAACAGCCGCCACCCCCATACCAGCACTGCCCACCCAGCAGCCCCTCAGCGTGTTTCCCGGGCCCGCTCACCTAGGAGGGTGGGCATCTTCGCCCCAGGTACCTCAGGCCCTGCCCCAGTTAGCCCTGCTGCCCTGAGTGAGGAGACTATTGACCTCCTGCGATCCATCTCTGTTGGGCAGTCAACCATAGTGAATGCCATCCAGGAGCTGGCAGGCCATTTGCAACAAACAAATGCATTCCTGGGGGGCATTCACTCTGGAATGGCGCCCAAACAGATCAATCGAGGCTCAGGCCTCCTTCCTGATGGCAGCCATTTTCCCGGTATCTAACCTCCCCACTCCAACTTCCTCTACCCAGTCTTATTCCCCTGAATCCCAACCCATCCCAAGCACACATTAAGACCAGCACACACCCAAGACAACACACAGGAGTGGCTCAGGCAAACAAGCACCACACATCATCCCACAGGCACTCACACAAACACCATCCAGAATCAGACATACCAACCTCCACTGGGTCCCCCTCCTGCTCCTTGTCCACCACCCTCCCAGTAGCGTCTACACGCACACCTTCATGCACTACATCCTCATCCACTACCTCCATCACCATCACGCCTATCACTACAGAGCCCTCACAGGCAGTCACCACCCCCACATCCATGCACACGTCCTGTGTCCTCGCCCACGGTGTCTGTGCCCCCTCCTCCCAAAGTACAAAAGCGCAAGCACTCAGACACCCAACAGCCATCCACCTCACAACAGCATCCAGCCCATGCACCTGCATCCAAACACAGCAGACAGACACCTTCTACAACCACTCCAAGACCTTCACCCTCTTCTCGACCCAGTGTCCCTAAGCTTTTCCTCTCCGTGTTGACCTCTTCCCTACCCCTGCCCCCATCCTTCATGTCGGGTCAGGGTAGTCAGAACCCAGGCTAGCACCTCAGCCACTCAGTCCATGGCCACAGTAGTGTTGGAAGCTTCTGCAGGTGAGAAAGCCTCCAGGGAACCAGCCATAACCACTGACAGTGTGCCTGCACCAGCTGCCAAAAGGAAGGACAAGGAGGCACCACCAGCTGTGAAGGGCAAGGAGTCACCACCTGCTGTGAATGGCAAGGAGGCACCACCAGCTCTGAAGGACAAGGAGGCACTACCGGCTGCCAAGGTGAAGGACAAAGAGGCACCACAAGCTGGAAAGGGCAAGGGGCCTGCCCCTGCAGGCAGGAAGGTCAGGAGGCCTAGAGCAGGGACTGAATCTGAGCCCGCCCCACCAACCCTGGCGGTTCAGCCGTCTAAGGCTGTAGGAGAAGGGCTGGGGACTCCCGCCACCACCATCACTGCCACCAGCATCATTGCCTGCAGCAGTGCCAGCAGCAGCAGCCCGAGTGGGCAGCCGCCCGAGGCTTCAGGGGAAGGGCTGGAGCCTCCCCCCAACATGGGCATTCCCGACACCAGCACCGCCACCAGCACCACCACCAACATGACTGCCTGCAGCAGTGCCAGCAGCAGTAGCCTGAGTGGGCAGCCGTCTGAGGCAGCAGGGGACGGGCTGGAGCCTTCCCCCACCACTGCCAACACCGCCAGCAGCCAGAGTGGGCAGCTGTCCGAGGCTGCAGGGGACGGGCAGGAGCCACCCCCCACCACTGTCAGCACCACTAGCAGCCCCAGTGGGCAGCCGCCCGAGGCTGCAGGGGACGGGCAGAAGCCTTCCCCCACCACTGGCATCCCCGACACCAGCACCACCACTGCCACCACTGAGCAGCATCACCACCGGCAGGCAGTGTGTAGTCCTGCCTCCTTGGACTGTAGTGCGCCCTGGCCCATGCAAATCCTGTGGGTGTGAGACCCAGGTGAGAGGCTATGACCTTGCACTCCCCATGTGCTGCATCACAGGGCACAAAGCTCCCTCCAGAACCAGTGGAAGAAGGCATCCACTCACCCTCTCCTTGCCGGGATGAAGCACACTGGCACAAAGTCCCCTCCAGAACCAGTGGAAGAAGGCATCCACTCACCCGCTACTTGGCAGGATGAAGCACACTGGGCACAAAGTCCCCTCCAGAACCAGTGGAAGAAGGCATCCACTCACCCCCTCCTTGGCAGGATAAAGCACACTGGGCACAAAGTCCCCTCCAGAACCAGTGAAAGAAGGGATCCACTCACCCCCTCCTTGCCAGGATGAAGCACACTGGGCACAATGCCCCCTCCAGAACAGGTGCAAGATGGCATCCACTCACCCCCTCCTTGTCAGTATGAAGCACACTGGGCACAAAGCCCCCTCCAGAACCAGTGGAAGACGACATCCACTCACCCCCTCCTTGCCAGGATGAAGTACTCTGGGTACAATGCCCCCTCCAGAACAAGTGGATGGCTTCTCCACTGGAGATACTGTGGCTTTGCACTCCCCAGGACCAAGCAGTGGGCAAACCACCCACTAGAGAGACTGTGGCTTTGCACTCCCCAGGACCAAACAGTGGGCAAACCATCCACTTGTGAGACTGTGGCTTTGCACTCCCCAGGAACAAGCAGTGGGCAACCCACCCACTAGAGAGACTGTGGCTTTGCACTCCCCAGGAAAAAGCAGTGGGCAGACCACCCACTTGAGAGACTGTGGCTTTGCACTCCCCAGGAACAAGCAGTGGGCAACCCACCCACTAGAGAGACTGTGGCTTTGCACTCCCCAGGAAAAAGCAGTGGGCAGACCACCCACTTGAGAGACTGTGCCTTTGCACTCCCCAGGACCAATCAGTAGGCAGGCCATCCACTTGAGAGACTGTAGCTTTGCACTCCCCAGGATCAAGCAGTGGGCAAATCACCCACTAGAGAGACTGTGGCTTGCACTCCCCAGGACAGGGTGATGGGCATGTAGCCCCCTCCAGGACCAGTGGTGGTGTTCCATCTTCCAGCGGAGGTACCTCACCGTTCCCCGTCCCCAGGAGCTGCCTGTGTATTCTCGAACTGATGCCCCTGCAGTGTTCTCTCCATGTTGTTGCAGGAGTCAAGTGGGGTCTTGGCCTATGTGATGTGGCCCTGTTGGCCACAGACATTGTGGACTGGGAAGTGTCCATTCATTTGTATATATGTATATACTGTTTTGATTTTGTAGGATGTGTTTCTAGTATTTTATCTTATTACACTCACTTTAATCAATTACTTTTGTCCTTACAATATTCCTGAGTGGTACAGGGTGGATAGGTAATGTTACTGCATCTGTTTGTATGTATGGTGTTGGGGGTGGGGGAGTTGTGTGTCTGTGTCACTCTTTTTCCTCCCTCTCCCATGTGTGCTAGGCGGCAGTACTCACCGTGGTCGTCTTCGCCGGCATTGGCATTCATGGTGAAGGAGATAGACGAGCATGGGGAACACCTGCAACTCGGGCACCTTGGCTGCGTGGTACTTCCTTAGGTCTCCAGGGGTGAGTTGTTTCCCTTCTGTGCACTGTTTCTGCCGTTCTTTTGATGACGTTGGTACCGCCCAGAAAAAGGTGGCAGTTAGGCCTGTTGTAATAGTGTGGGAGGTACAATGTCTTCTGCCTGGCTGTTGGCAGTTACCGCCGTGGTGCTTGTTGCTACCGCCGTGGCGGTCGGTGTGTTAAAGTGGCTGTCTGTGTGGGCGATTTCCGTTGTGGTCATAGTTGCATTTTTTTTTTTACCGCCGGCCAGGGTTCTAATGAGGGCCTTAGAGTACTAATGGGCCTTAACCTGAATGTTGCTGATAGTGAATAGGGAATAAACACTACCATTGGGAAGAGAAAAATGGGACTGAGGGACCTGCCTATTAAACACTAGAGCCCCAACCTCCGGGGACTGTGTGTATTGTTTACAAAGTTGTACTTTACGTTTGTATATAAATACTCCTTTTTCATAAAAGCAAGCATTTCACTAGACCATCATTTATTACTGCTATTGAAAGTATTTTAGTTATGAGAGTCCCCATATCTACCTCCCCCAAAACAGCCTTGATTTGGTCAAACCACACTACTATATAGGGTCAAGTGCTGAAGGGGTACTTGGCCCAGTTGTTCTGGATCCATAGTAAGTCAGGACTATGACCATCAGGACTAAAAGGCATCAGCCCCAATCATCGGCCCCAGTAGCTCCTGCTTGCCCAGTGGCCCTCTGAAAGGGGTTCTGACAATTGCCAGCAAGTGGTGGGGCGCCTAATGGTTAGCAGCCTTGGATGCAGGTGTAGCATTGGCCAATTCTAATTTGCGCCAGTATTATACTAAGGGTCAGATATATCAAAGGGTTATACACATTCTGTGTCTATGGAAAACTGTGTTTGCACATATGGCCCCAAATCCAATTTGTATGCACAAAGTCAGCATACCAAACATAGACGATTGAGGACACAGGGCAGGGAATAGACCTCAGCACAAGTGAATAGATCAGATAAAGGACTTATGTGGAGACAGAGGGTGGAGGGTTCCAAGAGTAGGGGCAAGGAGGTAATTGCTAGTTTTATTAGTGACCGGTTTGAGACACTGGGTGAAAGAGAAGAGGGTGGAGTTGACCCTGGGGAGGGAACTATGTTAGGATCCCTATTAGACCTGTCAGCCTTAGGATGGTCTTCCCCCCATACGTTTTGCCTGCTTGCCTCCTCCTTGCCTGGATTTTTGCTGTGTTGGGCTTAGGACTCTGTGCACGTCACCACTGCTAACCAGTGCTAAAGTGCTTGTGCTCTCTCCCTTAAACATTATCTTTTTGGCATATACCTGATTGTCATATTTAATTTACTTTTTGTCCCTTGTAGAGTAGTATGCCATATATCCAGAGCCTGTAAATTAAATGCCATCAGTGGGCATGCAAAATATATTGTGCCACCCACTTAAACAGCACTTCAAAACATGTTCTAGGCCTGCAATTGCAGCCCGAGTGCAGGGTTCCACTGCCATGTCAACTTGGCATTTAAAACCCCTTGCCAAGCCAATAACCCCACTTTTGTTACATATACTTCACCCCTAATGTAGGCCCTAGGTAGCCCACAGGGCAGTGTGCTGTGTAATTAAAAGATAAGATATGTACTTCTTAGTTTTACATGTACTAATAGTGAAAAACTCCCAAATTAATTTTTCTCTACTGTGTGGCGTACCCCTTCCATGGGATCACATTGGAGATTCCTTATTTACATGTAATAGTCTGTAATTCCTAACCCAGAGGTGGTAGATATTTCATTTGTGGTACTATGAACTTGTAATGATAAACCCTCTTTAATGGTAAGGTTGGATTTATCATTACAAGTTTGAAAATGCCACCTTTGGACAGATGTCATGTTCGTGCCCTTAGCTCTCTGTGCATGCACCCTGCCTTAGGTCACATGCCGGGGTATAACTGACAGTTGAGACTTTGTGAATTCACCCCAGACAGTCACACAATAGTGGGATTAGCAGAGCCTGAATGGGCTATTAACTGGCTTGATTGGGGGAGGGGGGGAGGAAGCACAACCCCACTGCATCTGAATAGGCTGGGCTGTGCTACCACAAAATAGGCTTAATGACCCTTTGTTGTCAGTGAAGCTAGCTTGGGACCAGGGCAGGGGAGGCATAAAACTCCTGGAACTTCAAAGAACCCTTCTGGAAACTTCTTTCAACTTCTAGGAGCAGGGCACCAGGGTATAAAAATAGGCTTCTCAGACCCACTGTTCAGTTCACTACTAAACCTACGGAAGGACTCTCAAAGAACTGCCTGCTGCTTTCTAAATTGGTTGGGATTTTTTATTGTCTTATGTTTTCACTGTAATGCTGTTTGTGTGCTGCAAAAATACTTAACACATTACCTCTAAGTTTAGCCTCACTGCTTTCTATGGCAAGCTACCCAGGGTTAAGCACAGGTTAAATTAGTTACTTTTTTTGGTTTACCCTGCAAGGGAGTGTGGCTTGATCAGGGCTCACGCCCCAGTTAAAAAACAACACAATTTCTCACAATCCCCTTAGGACAGATCTAATCCAGCCACATGAAGAGTGTGTCCCCTAATGCATTTTCTAGAGTCGCCCCAAGACACTCACCACATTTAGTTTCTAGAATGCCCCAGGTGTGTACACCACCTCGAATTTCTAAGGTAGCACTGTCACCAAGTCCAGGAGTAAACCCACTGTGTCGTTGTGTCTAACGGAGACCCTGAGCTTGAAGTTTGCTCTCCAAAACTCCAAGGCTGAGCAAGAGGAGAAGGCCAGAGATTTTGAAGGGGGAAGCTAAGACTACCTCACTAGGAAGAAGAGGACAGTAGGTGGAAGAGACAAGAGGAATGGACCCAGGAGGAGAAATTGCAAGAGAGGGATGGGAAACAGAGAGAAATAGAGAAGAAGCAGCGAGGATGGGAGGAGAAACAAACATATAAAGAGTAGGAAAAGGAGAGGATAGCCCATGAGAGAGAGAGAGAGAGAGAGAGAGAGAGAGAGAGAGAGAGAGAGAGAGAGAGAGAGAGAGAGAGAGAGAGAGAGGGAGAGAGAAAGAGACAGAGAGAGAAAAGTAGGATGGCAGCAATGACAACTTCATCTGAGATAAGTGACTCTACATCCAGTTTAGGCCAGGTTGTGGCCAACGTTCCAAGAGATCTTGTGCATGGGATAGTTAATGAGCTTTGAGATTTCTTGTAAGGTGCAGGTCTTGAACAGGTGTCTAAGGCAGCTACCTTAAAGGGGTGCATGCTCATTAAAGTGCCAGTTGCCACTAGAAGGATGCCTACGGCAGACCTGGTCTAAGAGCAAATGAAGGAAGCTCTGCCTAGGTAGTTTGAGCTGAAGCCAGCTCAGTACATTCTGTGGTCCCGGGATTACAAGAGAGTAGACTGTATTATGTTTGAGGCCTGGCTTCATGGAGTACTGCACCATTGGAATGAGTGGGTAAGAAGGATGGAGGCCAAGGACTTTCACTCCGTTAACCAGTGGATGGTGACAGAGCTACTAAGATAAGCACTCAACCCACTAAGGCAATACCTGTCTGATCTGACAAAGAAGGATCCAGAGAAGCTTCCAGTGTTGGCTAACAAGCGGTTAGCTAACAGGGTTATCAAGGGTCTAGAAGAACATGGTACTAAGCTACAAAGGGAGAGGAACTCTCCACAGACTGGGACCAAGCTGGAAGATAAAGGCCAGGGTAATTCCCATGGGACTAAAGAAGGACCAATGTGAAATAGGAAAGGATGAAACGTCACAAGAAGAGAGGGAAAAATAGTGATGGGGTGTCCAGGAAGGAACATAGAGTGATGGAAGGACAGGAAAGCTCTTCAAAGTCCAAGGTGAAGAACGTGCTACTAGTGCCATCAAGAGGGACACTTCAAGAGAGATTGTTAGGTGAATGATCCTGATCCAGCAGCACCCTTGATAGGAAGCATGTCAGAGGTAGGTGAAGTGACCCCAGAGGTCCCAGTTGCGCTTAACTTAGTAGCTACAGAGGTCTTGGAGAGGGACCCAGATACTCTAAAGCACTTTAATCCTTACATGATGGTGCTAGTGCAGAACGTTAGTATAAATGGGATGAAAGTGCCTCCCTTGAGGGGTAGTTCAGCTTTTTGCACTATGGTTGGGTGGAAGCACCTTAAGTTTGAAAAGATGCTCCCTGGTACCGAGGATACAGGTTTGGTAGCTAGTGGAGAGTGCATGGAGTATCTGCTTTTCATGGTTGAGATATAGCTCAATTGAAATGCGGCAATGATTGATGTTGAGGGTAAGGGAAAAGCAAGGTGCTGCATGTTTCTGGGGCAGAGACTTGGTGCAAGGACCAGAAGCCTTTTTGACTTGGACTGTGTCTCTTGTGTTGACCAGAGCACAGGCTGCACGTCAGTCTCAGAGTGAGGCATTCTTGATTTACAAGGACCAGGACAAGGAGGTTTGCAGAAAAGGGCAGACTCTGGGAAGGTAGTAGCTGTGGAAGTCATCACTTCTGCTCCAAAGGGAGAGGAAGATGAGACTCCTGAAGCAAACTAGGTGCTGCAGTATGGGTCACTTCCAAAGTTGTAGGGTTTGATAGCTGCTAGGGGGTCCACTGGGGAAGATTTCTGCGAGGCACAGCTGCAAGGCTACATTTGAGAGGCTTTGAAGGTCAGCAAAGGAGTGGTTGGGAAATAATGTTTTGGCTAGCAGGATGGCCTACTTTACGGTAAGCCAGTGAGTTCTGAGCCAGGAAGTAGCAGGAGAGTAGTGGTTCCATTAGTGCACAGGACACTTGGCCATTAGAAAAAAACAAAATTATTTTCGACCATCTGTTCTACTGACCAGAAATGTGCAGAGATGCAGAGAGATTCTGTAGGACCTGTTCCGCTTGCTAGATGAGTGGCAAATTAGGAATGAGAACTAAGGAACCTTTAGTACTTCTACTAGTTATATGTCTTTCATTTGAGTGGGTGAGAATAGACATAGGTGGCCCATATGACCCCCCCCCCTCATATCCAGGCAACAAGTACCTATAAGGACACCAGGGACCCGGATGCTGTACCTCTGAGGAGCATGACTACATTGGTGGTGATGAGAGTTCTCGTGTGGAGTTTTCTAGGGTTGGATCATCAGGTTCCACAGACTTAACATAATATCCTATGACAAGTCAACACAGTCACCTCCTACTGCTTCCACACTCTCCGCATGCTCCTCAGAATTTTCAGATGGATCCCAATAGACAGCTGAAAAATCATCACGCAAGCCTTTGTCACCAGGTGCCTCAACTACGACAATGCCCTGTATGAAGACTCCAGACCATACAGAGCACTGCAGCCAGACTCATCCTGGACCTCCCCACAAGGACCCACATCTCTCCACACCTCAGAGACCTCCACTAGTTCCCATCCAGAAGATATGCCAGTTCAAGACCCTCATGCTCGACTACAAAGTTATATATGACCAAGGACCAGACTATATCAAACAGTGACTGAAATTCCATCTACCCACAAGAGACCTCCACCTCAACAACCCTTGCACACATATCCCCTGCAGATGCCACTCCTTCCTCTAAATTGTCGCCAAGACATGAAACTACCTATCTCTCCACCTTTTAACAGCCCTCTTCCTAGCAGACTTCAGTAAAAAATCTCAAGACCTGGCTCTTCGACAGAGACGCTGCACCCTCAGTGCCCATATACCTCTTGGGGTGACAGTTTTGCACTTTACATATGCTGATTGATTGGATGTGTTCCTTGTACATGAGAAAAATGCGGGAGCAGGCTGGTGTAACACGCCACTTCTCCACAGCACGCCACCCACAAGCAAATAGTTTGGTGGAGTGTTTTTGGAAAACACTGAAGCGCATAATGGGAACTTTGCTGTAGAACCTTAAGAGGAAGTTGGATCTTCTCCTGTCGCGTCTATTGTTTACTTACTGAAAGATTTTGTAGAAGGGTGTAGAGTTCAGTCCCTTTGAACTTCTGTATGGACACCAGTGTAGGGTCAATTCACCTTAGTCAGAAAAGGGTGGGAGGGAACCCTTGAGTCTCCACAGAAGGATGTGGTGGATTCCATGTTTGGCTTCAGGAAGGCAAAGCGTCAGGCTAGTCAAGCGCTGATGAAGGAGTGGTGAAACCGGAAAGTTATGCTGACTGGGTATCAGAAAGGTCAGGAGGTGTTGGTGCTAAAGTCTGTTTGTCGAAAGGCTTCAAAGGACAAATGGTGTGGGCAATACAAGGAAGTTCAGAAAGTTTCTGAGTTAACTGCTTGGTGGACACAGCTGCCACAAGAGAGCACAAGAGGGTGTTCCATGTGAACAGGCTGGAGCATTGCCTCCGGAGAGATTACACAGTGACTATCAAGACTATGGCAGAGGAGGTTGAGGAAGACAGCGTGCCTCTTCCCGAGTTGCTACATAGTGACAAGAGGAATTGTATTTTGGAAAGGGTTCAGCTAGCTCCTGAATTAACACCTGAACAGCAAAGGAAGTATAGAGAGGTGATGGGACTGTTTGCCAACCTCTTATCACTGGCTCCAGGGTTGACACCTGTCAACAGATACGGACCATTGGTTATAGTTTTAAGAGTGTGCAAACACCTGGACAGGATACTAAATAGTACTATGAATGAAGCTGAATGTATTCATTAGTAACATGACTATTGTGTCTGTATTTACACCCTTATCTTAGCAGTAGCCTGTGTCTTTTACACATAGGACCGTTTTTATTCAGTTCATATTTTTTTTTAGCACAGTCAACCCTTGGCTCTTTGTTTTTATATTTTATTCAGCTGTTTCATTCTGAGAAGACCTACTTGTTCGCGCTGCACATTTTACCTGCCCTTTGTACACATTACACTTTGTGCCCAGCTCAAGGCTGTCATGTTTGATACATGATATTCTAACTTGTATTGCCACTCCAGGAGCTCAGGAGTCAGTTCCCAATTCCCAGACACATTAGTATGTCAGACCTGTTCTTAGAACATTGCAGGATTTATTATATAAGCACCACTTAGGTTAAAGGTGGCAGAGGGCATTCCAGTCATGGCCATTCTGGGGCGCACATCATTCCATTGACAGCTTCATTGATCCTGGCGCTGACCCTTCAGATACCCGAAAGGATTGCCATCCAGACAATAGCCAGACCCTTGCTAAACTCTTCAGATATGGTGTTAGGGTCCCTCTCTTAGATCAGGACAAGCAGAAGGATTACCACTCCTATGCTCTCAGATTTTAGACCTAGTGTGTAGGTAGGGATCTTTAGGCTTTAAGGATCATACAAAGATGTTGGGGTTGTTCATTATCTTCTTGATGATTATACCGATGATCACTGTATTATGTTTCATCTTCCTTATCGCAGCTCATGCTTTTTATAATAGGATGAACTTGCTTCAATACATCGAAATCCATTTTGCATCTCCTATTCCGCTTTGGCGTGTGTAAGTCTCTGAGTAACTGAGCGAAGGGGTATGATCTGTTCACCATGACCTCCCTGAGGGTCAGAGTGTCAGGTTTAGGTTGCCACAAATCACTTTTCCTTTCTAGGGTTGGGTGAGGCAAGCTAGGTAGGAGTTAGGCCAACAACTTCTAGATGGTGTGGGACTGACTCAGTCACCCACACTCGGTGGTGCTGTTGCCCTGAACATGCAGACGTATTACCAGAATAAGAACTGCACAACATAGTGCTACCAACGTTGGTCAGGTACAAATTGATCTGATCTCCTGAGCAACTTTCCCTTGCATGCCAAAGGTACCGTAATTACCTTTATCAAGAGATGTCCATAGTATCAGGGAAAAATCCTCCTAAATGGGTAGTACCTTTCTTAGTCTGTAGGTTGTTCAACCTTGAACCTTAAAAGGATACCTCATTTGGTTTTTATATCTCTGAATTTACCATTCAAAATATGTCACAACCACAACTGGTGGCGATTCCACTAAATGTGAGACAACCTCTCACAGAACATTTACTCTCTAATGGGCTTGCTACTGGGGTTGGAGATGTTACCTTTGTGGCAGAGGCACACAATGCATATAGAAAAGAAATATTCTATTCATGGGTCAGCTTTCATGCAAATATGGACACTTTTAATATGTAGCAAACCCACCTGTACAATACAGAGCTTAGGCATATTTAGAAATACCTCTTACATATCAAGAACACCATAATTGGTTTCAAGGCTCCATTCCACAGAATATGACAATGTTAGACTAGGTTCCCCAAGAAATGAGGGATCTACATGGCCAGGATTGGCTAGATATACACAATTTTCCAACATGCACAATTTACAGGCAGCAGACTTTAGCTCACTATATAATAAATTAGTTATGATATTCAGAAGTTTGATAAATTCATGATGCAGACTCTAATTACCGTTCAACCAAAAAGGGGTAGGGAGATTAACTGGTCCAGTGTACAGTCTCCCAAATGTGATACAAATCAAACAGGTACACTGTTCCAAGAAGAAAGTAAACAGAACTCCACTAGGCACAATGCAAGTTAGAAGCAAGAGCCCTCACACATCCATCGAATGTCATGCTTCATCATAGGGCGTGCTCCTCGTCAGACTGGCGCTGCAATATCTGACGAGCACCTCGGGGGGGGGCTCATTGCCTGAGATCTTTATCACGCCCTATGATGAAGCATGACATCCAATGGATGTGTGAGGGCTCTTGCTTCTAACTTGCATTGTGCTTAGTGGTGTTCTGTTTACTATCTTCTTGGAACTGTGTACCTGTTTGATTTGACTGTAAATTCCGCCCACTGAGGGCTGCTCCAGCTGCTCCACAATCGCCTGCATCCAGGATAAACCTGGCAACTGTTCGTTCAAATATGTGTAAAGTTGCCACCAAATGTGATGAAATTCCTTTTTGGAGAGCGCAAAAAACTATTCAGCTGGAAGCATATGGGACCCCAAGATAAACACAGAATTCTCACAATGTGCTTGTCACTTGGAATGGTTCCCTCCATAGAAGAAGAGTCCACTTGGGTACAGTATTTGCTGTAATTTTCACTACCATGCATGGTACACCAAGAACTGTAAATCTTCCAGGAGTGTTAAAACAAATAAAAAATGAACATGGGAAATCCCCTGCCCTGGACTTGGGGCAAATTTTGCTGCAGTTTCCTCGATTTTTCCTCAATTATTCTATGTAATATTCAAAGAAAAAGGAGCAGCATTGGCAGTACACCAGCAGCTTTGAGACTTTCCTCAACATGATTAGGAATGCAAGCTGACACAATTTATTGCCAAAAACTTATACTAGCATAAGTTGGGATAGTCTGGGTGCCAGACCAAGTAAGCCACACAGTCTTGATAACTCCGGTATTGATAATACCAAGCAAGTGCAGGATGGTTCTAAAACATGCTGGTATAAACAAAAATACAATAATGATAAAATAAAACAAAGAGGAGAATGTCTGCATTTGGAGACCTCAGATGAACAATATCTTAGAAATCGTCACAATTTGAAACCTCCTGACTGATATCATTATACTGATACATGCCCTTCTTGTCACTTTCAGGACTTTTCCAACAAACGGACAGAGAGATGTGGGCGGTCAGATCACTGAAATGAGTACATGGAACGGAAAGAGAACTCACAATGCTACTCAGATGTCACAATAGAAAGGGAAGAAAAACTTCCACAATATAAACCTCAATTTAAAAAGAAGGTGGTTGTGGCACTTTCGGCTAAGTATGCCACACATATTGATAATGTTACTGAAGAGCAGGACATGGGCAGTAACTCTAATAGACAGCGCAGCAGAGGTCTTGATAGTCCACCAGAATCCTCAAGAGCTTCTGGAGGTGACAGCGACTAACAACTACCTTGAAGTTGAAGCCCCAGTTAGGCACGTCGCCCCACCCGACAGGGTATACAAATTAAACATTCAAATTGAGGGAGACATCAAGTGCACAAAATAATCTTTTGGAAAAGATTAACACTGAGCTATGATATTCTACTGGGAGAAAAAGACTGGATTCCAGCTAGCTTGGCTGATGAAGGGTGATACCCTACACAGGTCCCAGGATTATTGTTTCCGGTCCAGGGAGGACCCGGCCTGGCAGTTCGGGCTGGACTGTTCCCATGCTGAACAGGGTAAAGGCTGATTTCCATATGGCTGGGTTCAAACTGGGGTGGCATGGTTAACCAGAGAATGATGGACTAAACCCCGATCTGTGACTGAGGTGAGTGTTTGAAGAGTTTCAGCACTGCATCTATCAACATTTTGTGCTGCTAAAGTTGCCCTAAGTGGGAAGGGTACGGCCAGATGTGGGTCCGGTGCACACTGTGCCACTGGATTCAAGCTAGCCATGAAGGATGATATCCTGAATCTGATCCCAGGATGCTAGTTTCCAGTCCAGGGAGGACCTGGTCTGGCTGTTCGGGCTGGACTATTCCTATGGGGATTAGGGTCAAAACTGATTTGCATATGGCTGGGTCCAAATTGGGGTGGCATGGTGAGCCAAAGAACAATGGATTAAATGCAGATGTGTGACTGGGGGGAGTGTTTGCAAAGTTTTAGCACTCCATCCAACTTCCTTTTGTGTTGTTAAAGTTGCCTAAGTGGGAAGGGTGTGCCCAGACTTGGGTCCCATGCTCAGTGTGCCACTGGATTCAAGCTAGCCTGGCTGATGATGGGTGATACCCGGAAACCAGTCCCAGGATGTTTGTTTCCGTTGCAGGGAGAACCTGGCCTGACAGTTCGGGGGAACAGGGTCAAGATTGATTGCCGTATGGCTGGGCCCTAACTGGGTAGCATGGTGAGCAACAGAACAATGGATTAAACCCAGATCTGTGATTTGGAGTGTGTGTTTGAAAAGTTTCAGCACTCTGTCCATCATCCTTTTGTGTTGCTAATAGAAAAAGCTTGGCTGCTAGAGTGTGTCCAAATGCTCTCACAAGTGGAAGATGTAATTTTGCCTTATTCTTAGTTCTTGCTCCTGATCCAGTGAAAGATCTATGCCACAGATTAGGCTCTGGCACAGGCTCCAGCGCTGTACCAGCAATTAAGTAGGTTGGGATAGGGACTCTCCCTATCATGCCATACCCACATGGTCCAATCCACAAATACAACCTCAATATTTAAACAAATCTAAGGCCAAAGCCCCAGTAAGGGTAATTCTCTCACAACTGGAGTACAAGGGAGTAATTGAACCCTGTGTATCACCTATGAATAGCCCCTTGTTTCCTGTTGCTAAGCCAGACTATTCATATTGAATAGTTTTAGATTACAGACATTTAAACAGTCACACACATGAATTTACTATTCAAAGTTCAGCTAGCACAGCACTTAAGAGTAATTTAGTGCCATTGGGGTTTTCTGCCAAATTCTACTGCCTGAAAGCCGGAAGTTAAGCACATTCTCTGCATTAGGCTCTAAGTGCCATTTTTGCGGACTCCCCCAGAGATATGAAAACAGTCCAGGACTGTTCTCAGCCTGTGTAGTATCATTATTGCACGATATTGATCCTTAAGCATTGTCATATGTAGATGATAATGCCTCAGGGTCAGGCAAACACTCGACACCACAACATGCACAAATACTTAGATCATCATAAACTGACATGCTTGAAGAAAAACATCTAAACACGTGTAAATAAAACATACTTGGTAATCCGGGTTACTCCAGATGCCATCAGATTCACATATGTTGCAATTAATGAAAGTGACATGTTAGAAATTGGATCTCTAGTTGGCAGAGGTATTCACCCAGTCCAAATAGGGACTACATTCCTAGTAAGGATAAGTCAAAACACAACCCAAATTATCCTGTGCTCACTCTCCGGTAGCTTGGCACAAAGCAGGCAGGCATAACTTAGAAGGCAATATGTAAAGTATTTGTGCAATTACTCATACAGTAACCCAATGAAAACACCACAAAAAATACTCCAAACCAGTCTAGGAAAATAGTTAATATTTATCTGAATAAAATAAGACAAAAACAACAACAATCCAATATGCACATGTCAAGATCAAACTTTAAGGGTTTAGATGAGTCTTAATCCATTAGAAACAGTGGCTGTGTCCTTTTAACACAAAGTGCCTGGATGTGTCAAAAATTAAGACGCAGCGGGCTGCAAAGGAGGAGATGCATAGAAAAGTAAAGCAATGAGTACATTTTTCTGGTGCAGCAAAGGTAATGCGCTGTTTCTTTCCACGCTACAAGGCAATGTGTTGGTTTCCAGGAGCGGAACCTTGGTTCCTTACTGCGATGCAAGGGTATTTTGACACCAAGGGACAATGTGTGGAAAATCGAGAACGTGTTGAGAAGAGGGAATAGGAGCTGTGTCGATCCAGCAGACGATGAGGTGATTTTTCAGCCGCGAGGCAGGTGCTGGACCGCGCCGGCAGAAGTTGTGCTGAATTTTTGCAGTTGTTGCATTTACTTTCCGATGCTCTGGATTCTTCCCCCTTTGATGAAGTCTTCGATAGCCCTGAGACCTCAGAACAGGAGGCAAGCTCAACCCAGGCCCTTGGACCGCACTTGTAGAGGAAGGCAGATTCCTTCCAGCAGAGTTGGGAGTCAGCAGACAGCAGGGCAACAAGCAGGGTAGCAGTCCTTCCAGCAGAGCAGTCCAGATGAGTCCTTTCGGCAGCCAGGCAGTCCCTCTAACATAGTCCAGTTGTAGGTCCAGAAGTGTCTGATTTGGCAGTGTCACAGACCCAGTAGATATACCCAAAAGTGCCTTTGAGGTGGAGGAAACTTCAAAGAGTGGTTTTGAGGGGCACAAGTTCCTCTTTCAACCCAGCCTTGTATGCCAGGAGCCTTGGGGGGGTGGGGGGGGCATTATCAGTATTTTGTGTAAGGGCAGGCCACTGGGCTTTGAAGTGTAAGTGATAGCCCCTCCACCGTTTCTGCCCAGGAAGACCCATCAGTATGCAGATAAATGCAGATGCAGCTGAGTGTCCTGCGTTTATGGCTCTCTGGATGGAATGCACAAGGGGATCTGTCAACCAGCACAGACCAGACGTCGATTGGAGACAGGCAGTAAGATAGCAGTAGGTGCAGAGAAATGCCTACTTTCTAAAAATACAATTTCTGAAATAGTAATGTAGGATCCAACTTCACCAGTAAGTAGGATTTCTTACTACCATCCCAACCATACCAGACATGATAAATCTATTCCTCTCAAATCAGAAATTATCAATTAAAAGCATATAAGGGAATTTCTAAAGCTGGCCTATGAGAGAAGCATGCTTCACAGTAGTGAAAAATGACTTTGAGGGGGAGAGAACACTACTAGGGCATGTAAAACGTATAAGTACGTCTTGCCTTTAACTGACGTAGAACCCTGCCGCTATGGATTACCTTGGGCCTACCTTAGGGGTGACATATGTAAGAAAAGGGGAATTTAAGGCTTGGCAATTAGTTTTAAATGCCAAGTCGAAGTGGCAGTGAAATTGCACACGCAGGCCATGCAATGATAGCATTGACATGTGGTTAAGGGGCTACTTATGGGGGTGGGACAATCAGTGCTGCAGGCCACTAGTAGCATTCAATTTATAGGTCCTGGGCACATCTAGTGCACTTTACTAGGGACTTGTAGGTAAATTAAATATGCCAGTCGGGTAATGAGCCAATGTTACCATGTTTAGGGAAGAGAGAACACGCACTTTAGCACTGGTCAGCAGAGAGAAAGTGCACAGAGTCCTAAAACCAGCAAAAAAAAATCAGAAAAATGAAGGGAGAGAGGCAAAAGGTTGAAGGAAGACCACCCTAAACTTGTTTGCAGTTCAGATGGGGGTCGTCAAGGAGAGCCTGCTAGCCGAGGGTAAATGCATCATTGTCATGACCGTAATCGCAGCCCTCGAGGCTATTGCCAAAGCCAGCATTCCTAACACAAAAGTATTACATCCACATTGGATACAAAAGGCAACCTCATTGGCTGGCACTGATGTTTCTTATGTTTTTGACCCAAATCCACAGACCCAAGAGTTTCTCCAGCATGAACTTGAGTAACCCATGCCCACTAATGTCCTGTCTCTTGACCATTACAGATTCATCATTTACACATCATTTACCAGCTGTAGGTCTCAAACATCAGCACACCGCAGCTTGAACAGCCATTTGTGGACTGATGAGGGACAGCAAGTTCTGCACTCCGCAAACTACACACAGTCGCTAGGGGATTGCAAAGCACAACTTGCTAAGCTTAAAGCAGTGCTTTTGGCCCGGGAACATACAGATCTAGAATTATCAACATTTATTTTGTTTGATTCGTATTATTGTGTCTAGTCTTTCAATGAAAACTTGCATTACTGGCACCTTATTTTGTTCAGAAATTCAAAAGGAAACATCATAAAACACAAACTTTTGTTGGGGAAGGTGACAAGAGAAAATGTCACAAGCTCATGTAATACATACTCTGTCAATTAGCGTGTTGGGATATATGTTGTACGAAACTCATTGGTGGATGAAGCTGCCAAATCTGCACTTGCCACGGTATTTGTAGTTGCGATAACTTGTGCTCACACTCGGGTGCATGATGACATTTTGGCAGCCATGAATGCTTCAGCTGATTTTTTAAAATCAATGTTATTGTTTTTTTCAGTTCAACAACGTTCCGTTACCGGGAATGGCCCAGTGTCTGTATACATATATCTTGTGTCCCTGAACATATCTTTGGTAAGCACTTTGCAGCGTTTGCTGTCGTTAAATAGTTACAAAAGCATATAAATCAGGTTGGATAGAAATATTTACCATTTGCCCCCATGCCCCTTTGAGTGTGTCAAATCTCTGTATGCATATGCATGAGGGAAGCGTTAATATGTGCATTTCTCTTATCAGTGAGCTAGGATACATTAATAATCAGTGCCATTCAACTCTAAACTATCCCCCGTGCCCCTGCCACCCATCTGCCCTCAACCCTGTACAGTGATTTCTTAATGTGCCTATGCTTGTGTTGCATCATGGTGTCTCTCAGAGTGCTCAAGTTTATAGGCCACTTACATGCTCTGGTCTCTGCTCTGCTTACTTTCTACTTTGAGGAGGTAGTGTTGCTTTTTGTTGTGGGTGATGTTCTATGCACAGTCCCTTCTATGTGGGAAGTCCTAGTTTTTTCCTGTAATGTTGTGACAATCTGTTCCCAAGCACTTGTTAATTCTGGGGATCCTCTTCCCCGTTCGTGCTCCTTCTTTATCACTAAGCTTTCATACTCTGCTTTGGAGGTTGGGACCTGCCGAATCCTTCCAATTCTTTGTCAATTCTCGTTTGGCTAGATGTATATGCAAGATCCTGGAATTTACTATTTGCCCTATTTTGGTAGTGCGGAGGAACCAGTGTAGCAAACAGTGGGCTGGTGTGCAGACGGGTTCCTGCTCAATGATTTACAACACGTATGTCATGACTGTACTCCAGTAGGTGGTTAAGTGGGGGCAGGACCACAACATGTGTATAAATTCCACCACCTCTTCACCGCATCAAGGACACTTCGCATCCATTACAAGGAGGTGTTCATGGCGCCTTTTTGGGGTGAGATATGATCTATGTACGACGTAAAAATGTATAAGTTGGAACATAGCGTTTCTGAAGACCTTTGGTGCCCTCTCTAGGATCTGGTCCCAGGCCCCCTCTGGTATTAGGGTCCTCAAGTCTATCTCCCATTTAGGTCGTAAGTCGTCTAGTGGGTGCATCGCTCCTGCACGTATCGCTCTATATAAGCCGGTGATGGCTTTTTGTGTGCCATCTGAGGTCAGTAGGTAGGTGCTGGGCCCGTGAAGGTGGGGCTCATTATTTCCCATTTGCCAATAGGCAACAATGATGTGTATAAGCGATCGATGCATCAGGAAGTAGCCCTGTGGCAGGTCATGTTCCTGCCGAAAATCTTAAAATGGTAGTAAGTGACTCTCTCGATATAGGTCCCACAGCTGCAAGGCCCCTGCCTCCTCCCAGGTCGTCAGAATCCTCCAGTCACCTGCTCTGGGTAGCCACTGAAGCCATGCCATTGGCATCTCAGGTGTGTCGGGTGTAGTCATGCCTGTTCTATAGAGGCATCTTCTCTAACACCGGCGGAGGACCTGAGTCTCCGGAGTGAGTGCCAGATCTGACCCAGTGAGATTAAAGAATAGGCCCACCACTGCCGAAACAGGGTGAGCCGAAGTGGCCCCATATTCCTCGAGGGTCCTACCCTCCGCCACCCACCTGGTCAGCCATTGTAGCTGGGCAGCCTAGTAGTAAGCCTCAAAGACTGGGATGGCTAGTCCCCCCTCCGCTCGAGGTCGCTTCAGAGTGGTTAGGGCCACCCTGTGTCTCCTGTCTCTCCATATGAATGCAGTGAGTAAGGAACCAAGTTCCCGGAAAGGCATGGCAGGGACCCAAACCGACAGAACTGCAAAGTAATATAAGAGCCTTGGCTGCGTCACCATCTCAATGAGCGCTATTCGTCCAGCCACAGAGAGTGGGAGTGACCTCCAAAAGCTTATACTGGCTTTCAGTGCCCTAATGGCGCCCCCTATATTACCCTCCAGGATATCCGCCCTAGTGTGGTACACCCTGACTACCTGATAAGATATACATCGGGGCTCCCATGACACATTCCCTAAACCCTCAGGTGGGTCTCGGTCTGCCGATAGAGGGAACAAGTATGATTTCTGCCAGTTCCCCGGTAAGCCTGCCAAGCGGCCAAACTGTGCCAAGAGTGCTCTGGCTCCTTTGAGGTCCGGCCCAGTGTCCTCTAAGAATAGGAGGAGGTCCTCCACATATAGTACTATCTTGTGACGCCGGTCACCTTGCATCAGTCCATAATACCAAGTGGCGGCTCGGGACTGGGTAGCCCTGGGTGCCATTGCCAAAGCAAATAATAATGGCAAGAGTGGACAACCCTAACTGCGCCTTTGGCTCTGTGTAGAATAGTTTCATCCATGTGTTAAAGCCCTCGCCCAGGCCCATGCGAGAAAGAACTCCGTATAATTAATTCCACTCTAAGTTGTCAAATGCTTTTTCTAGGTCTACTGCCAGTACAGTCGCTGTAGCTACATGTGGCGCAACAGTGTCTACAATGTGGATAGCTTGACGGATATTATGGGCAGTATTCCTGGTGGGGATAAAACCTGCTTGGTCAGAGTGAACCAAGCGGGTCATATATGGGAGCAACCTTGTTGCTAGTATTTGGCTTAGGATCTTGTAGTCCGAATTCAGCATGGATAGGGGCCTGTAGGCTCTGCTATCGTCAGGCGGTTTACCGGGTTTGAGTAAAGGAATTATCATGGCTTCCTTTGTGGAATTTGGGAGGTGTTCCGTTTCGCGTGATTTATTATACAATTGCGCTAGTTTAGGGGGTCAGTTCCTGTGCATATGTTACGTAAAACTCTATTGGCAGACCATCTGTGCCTGATGTTTTCCCCTTCGCCAGTCCTTTAATGGCCTTCTTGATTTCTGAAACCTCTACCTCATGCCCCAGGGCAGCACTCTCTTCCTCGCTGAGGTATCTGTGCGGCAGATGTCCATGGATTGCCTGTATATCGTCCCCCTCCCCATGTGGAGCACTGGTATAAAGTGTAGTATAGTATTCAGGGAAGTGACGGTTAATTTCGTCCTGCCGATATAGTCCATCTCCTAGAAGGGTTCTGATCTCTATTATGGGGGTCCCGCATTTCAAGGGGTTGGGCAAACATGCCAACAGTGCTCCCACCTTATCCCTCTCCGCATGAGCCCTCACCATGTGGTTTTTATAACCAAAGCATTTGAGCCTCTCGGTGTGTGCTACGACCCTCCCTCTGGGCTCGTGCACTTCTCCCCGCAGCTCAGGGCATTCTGGGCTTAGGTTTTCCATTGTTCGCAACTCTTTCTCAGCTATCTCTATCTCATGTAGCAGTGTCTTTCTAATCCCCATTGATGCAGCGATACACAGTCCTCTGACCACCACCTTGAATGCTTCCCACAATATCTGGGGGGGAAGGGGCAGTGGCCTCATTATCCTCAAAATAGTGTTTGATGTGTTTCCGTACTTGATCCCGAAATGCAGGGTCTTCTAGGGAATCAGGTTTTAGGCGCCAGGGAGGTGTGCTTCTGGTCGTTCTTTCTCAGGTTAAAGAAAGTAGGGCAGAAATAGTTCTTCCAAGGTACTCTACTTCTCTGACCTGAGTATGTACCTCAGGCGTACATAAAAAAGTGTCTAGTCGCACATGTAAGTAGTGCACTGCTGAATAGAAGGAGTGATCTCTGGTGCTTTGGTTAAAGTGTCTCCAAGAATCTAGTAATTGCAACTCTGCCTGCCAGTCCTGGAGTTTTTTAGCTAGGGTGCTCACTGGTGATTCCCTCAACGGGGGGTGGGACCTATCTAGTTCAGAATTGGCCACACAGTTAAAGTCCCCTCCAATCAGTGCAGGTGGGGGGCTAGTGCATTTGAGAGATGATCTAAAAATTAGCTTTGGTCTGTGTTCGGCGTGTATATATTTATTAACGCAATATCTCCCCCTCCCCCCAACCTGCCAGCGACCACTACAAATTGCCCTTTAGGACCTATAAGTGTACTGGTCATTTGGAACGGTACTCCTGCTTTTATCCAAATGAGGGTGCCCCATGCATATCCTGAGTAGGTTGTGTAATATGCTTGGCCCCTCCATCTTTTCTGCAGTGCTATACCTTCCGCTGCAGTCAGGTGTGTCACTTGCAACATTACTGTGTGAGCCCCTCTCCTCTGCAGATAGGAGTATACCTTATAACGGTTAGCCATACAATGCATCCCCTTTATATTCTAGGAAACCACTTTGTAATTTTGTAGATCACCCATTATGAATCAATAGTACTTTTGTGTCTCTAACGGATTACATCCTTAGTTATTGGTCGGGTGAGGCAGTTGGCGGGCTTCCCAATAACTATAATTCAACAACTTACCTAACTCCCTTACCCCAGGACCAGTGTCAAAACCGCCCCCCATCCAAACTATTACCAGCTGAAATCAGTACTGAAGGTGTGGGTGAGAGTAATTTTCCAGATGCATGGAGCTCACGGCACCGGGGCCTCCTCCGTTGGTATTTCTAAAGCCTCAACTACTCATCTCACGTCAGGTCCCGGATTCGTTGCAGCAGCAGGGCCCTAAGTGACAACATCAAACCTTGGCCATGGTGGCAAATTATATCCTCAGATGTTCCCGGTGTCACCACCGGCAGTTCCACGCTCATTGCCGGTGAGCTCTCAGATTCCACATCAGAGTCTGATCCTCGCGTTTCTCTTGTTGTTGCCTTGGAGCGCGGGATAGCTTCCCCTGCTTAATGATGCCACGGCTGCTGTGGCATGCTGTCTGTCCTCCTGGGCTTTTTCCGAGGTGGGCGCTGACCCTCTGTGTCAGGGAGCTTGGTAACGCTGTTGTCTGCTCCTGGGTCTGCGAGGTGTTCTTGCGTCTGTGGGGCCTTCCCAGCCATCTAACTAATCCCTCACCTCTTATGGTGTACGGAAAAATCTCGCCCCTCGGCCCACCATCACCCTCAGCATAGAAGGAAAAAGCATGGCATACGGGAGGTTTAATAATCGCAACTGTTTCTTGATCTCTAAGAAAGTTGCTCTTTGTTTTTGTACCTCGCGAGAGAAGTCAGGGAAAATTCGGACTATGTTATTCTCCACTCTCATTTCCCCACCTTTTTTTGCTTGAGTTAGGATGTCGGGGTGGGGAGAGTTGTGCTGGCACCCTGTGTGCCCTCTCGAAGGCAAAGAATCGCGACAGGCCCTCAGTTGCTACAGCAGTTCTGGTCCAGTTCTCAAGATACTCTGTTAAGTCTTTTAGTTCAACTTTCTCGGGTAGCCCTGCTATACAGATGTTGTTCCTTCTTGACCTGTTCTCGGCATCCTCAGCACGGGCCATTAGTGTGTCTATTTGTTTCTCAAGGGCAGTTACACGGTCTCTTGTTGCTGTCACTTCCAGTTTGAGCTCCTCCATACTTCGTTCCGTTGTCGCACCTCTTTTTGCCAGGTGTCTTTGGTTCTCCGTCAAGAGGCCCAAATCTGTAGCAAGTTTGTCAATTTTGGACTCCAGGATTTCCCTGGAGGAAGTGATGGCCTGCAGTACATCTCCCAGTGAGGGCCCCCCTTTGGGACTTCAAGAGGTGTTGTCTGCGCCATGTTTGTGGGGGAGGAGGTGGGAAGGTCTTGTTGCGTGCCATGTACTCCTATCATGTCCTTTTTCTTGGTGGTTTTGCCCATTATGTAGTGATTCTCCAGAGTTTTGCCACAGCACTGTCTATTTATGTGTCAAAGTCCATTAGTCAGGCTTCATTCGTCCCTTTCTAGGCCCCTGTGCACTCTGCCTGCGACCTGGGAAGGGGAAGTCACCAAGCGCATGTTCCCCCGCACTCCTATCTCATTCAGGCTAATATATTTTACTTGCTGTGGAATACTAGGGGTGTGGCAACAGTGATCGGCTGAAGCTCTAACTGTTATTAAAGATTTGCAGGTCTTCATCGGGACATATGCAGTCGCAGCATTCCACTCAGACTAGGGTCCTGCTTTTGCCTCTAAGGCATACAGGGATGCCATGGGAATGATGGATGTTGCAGGGCCTCTCTCTTAAACCTATCATCCCGAGGGAAATTCAGTAGTGGAAGCAAAAAACTGAGACTTAAAGCAATCCTTAACACCTAGAGTACTATGTTCAGGTATTAGTTGGATCCATCACTTGTATGGAGTCCCGAGAGCATTAAATAATGTACCTAGAAGGTCTTTGGGATGTTGTACACCCTATGAATTCCTGTTGAGAATCCCTATGTACGTCCCAGATTTTGATGGTCCTGGTGCGGTGGCAGCAGAAACTCCTTTTGACATACATGAACATGTCACCATCTTGCAGGAATGAGCATGCATAAGCACATGCAGCCACCTTGGGAATGAGGGATTAAACAACATCCACTTCTGGATTCCAAAAAATGGGTATCTAGTTCGATAAAAGACACCTGTGAAGGAGTTTGGCTCATCATACTGGGCACTGGTGCTGGTCCTTGGAATACACTGTATCAGAACTGTCATCCTACCCCCGCTGCCTGATTACAAAGACAGCTGCTTTGTCTTTATTGACCACATCAAATTGCATTATGGTACCAATACTATCCAGTAGACCATGAGGATTCCTGGGTAGTTTCCTTTCCCCTCTCAGTACCATGGAGAATACACCCCTTCAAACATTAAACAACGCTGACATTGTTTCCCATGAGGTTGGGGAGGGTGGAGAATAAACTTTTGTTGATTCCTGTCACTGCTTCATCAACAAGAAGAAATGTCCAAAATATGAATCTGCAATTTTCCAATTCAACCCAAATAAATGGAATTGTTTGTGATGAATAACCTTTGGATACATCTACAAGTTCTTACACCAGCACCGGCTCCAGTTTTTGCACAGACTGCATCTTGTTATTTTGTCGACATTGATGTTTTTTCTTCAGATTCTTCAGCACCAGCTATTGCACCAGTGCATGGTATTCATAAACTTTTCAAATGGCTTAAGCACAATTATTTGATTCACCCATTGTACTATCTGTGGGTCATATGGACTCCTCTTGCCTTCCTTCTTTGGATTTGGTTTATCATCTTCTTTTGCTGATACATGGTCACTATCTTCCTAAACCCTCTGCTGTCGAACTAGTAGGTGAGGTTTTAAAGCCACTTGTCCTCACACAGAATTCAAAGAGACCTGTCCCTTGTGAATATTTCTACTGTTCCAGTACCTGTGGGATTGTTTGGGATGAAAGTACCTTTTGATATATTTGGTCCCACTGAAATGATTCAGATTCCATACGCTTTTAAAATTTCTGTGAATTACATTGGTACACCTGTAGTTGTTTCTGATGACTGGGATGTAAAACAGTTGATTCTATGCTCTCTGAGCCTGAATATTATGCTGTGTTTCAAAGGGAAGATGTATATATGAACACGTAAAATTATAGGGAAATATTCTGTTACCATCATTATGGACACCATTATTTACATTGAGCTAGTATTCCTGGAATAGTTCTGAATAACACACAATGGGAACAATGTCCGACTCCACCAGGGTGGAGTTCCAAAACATATGTAGAGAAATTCACTTATTTTTCTGGGCATGATGTTACAAATGCTGAACCCTATTATTTCAAATTATCAAATTCGAGAGCACAAAAAGTGATGCTGACACTAAATTAATCTATTCAGATTCCTTTGTTTCCCAGTTGGCCAAACAAGGCTATGAATGATGGAAA
This sequence comes from Pleurodeles waltl, assembly GCF_031143425.1. Classification (NCBI taxonomy): domain Eukaryota; kingdom Metazoa; phylum Chordata; class Amphibia; order Caudata; family Salamandridae; genus Pleurodeles; species Pleurodeles waltl. The sequence goes on from NC_090445.1 coordinate 938,519,651, forward strand.
ATGACAATTGACTTATAAAGTGTTTAGGGAACCAAGAAGTGGCAGATACAAGGCAAGGAGACTTTACTTAGGGCATAATTAATTCCGTTGCAAGTAGTCTTTCGAAATAACACCATGCAGCAAAGAACTTGCCTTGGGTTAGCAAAAGTGAAAGAAATGAATGCGGCCAGTATTCCATCTATAGCTAAATTTTTAAATTGGCAGAATAATGTGATCATCACTGAAGAACAGCTCAATGGATGGGGTTAGAACAGTACCTTTAATTCATCACTTTCAGGTCTCAACAAGTGGTAATTGTGGCCAGTGGGTACAAATGGTTGTCATGTACATTTTATCAACTGAACGCAGGGTTTTAGAGCGAGTAGGCTAGACCCTCATTATGTCATCACACAGCACTCAGGTATCGTCACTACATACAGCGTGGGTAAATTATGCCAACAATGATTGCAGTCCTCCACACTAACAGCTGTAAAGGAACACCTGTCTCTCCTTTCAGAAGACGCTTACTTACAAGATTTATTGGTAGGTGCCAGAAAACCACACTCTGAAAGATTCTTATATACAATACATAATGGAATTTGGAAGCTTTCACAAATGGAAGCTGCTGCACGTTTAAGGCAAATAGGTGCAGAAATTTTAGGGAACGTTTTAGCCGTTGTTGACAATGGTATGAACACCTTGTCCACTCGTATATACATGCTAAACATCGTGTCCTCTGCTATTGACATTATTCAAAACAATATGTCATTTTTACACCATGTTCAAAGCCAGCTTAGGTCCATTATGCAGTTTAGTTGGAATTTACAAGTTCTGAAATCTGTCTGCGTGCCCTGGTAGCACGTTAACTTAAAGGAGTTATTTGCCGAATTTAACCTCACACAAACAGATAATGGCTAAGAAGGAACCTAGTTAGATCATGTTTAATATTGAGAAATTTAAAAAGTTGTCATTTACTGTAGCTGAAACACCATCATCAATGTGGTTAATACATGGAGTGATCTCCCTCCCAGTATAAACATTTCAATTCACTTCATGTTTGAGCAGTTAGGAGTTAGCTACATCCATGAAGAGTGGGAGTTGCCCTTGGATTACAAATGCATGAACAGCGACAAGGAGGTGTTTCTCAGCAGAAGCAAATGTGAAACTTCTGTATGCAATTCTGTGATTACAAACGTGGTTTAGCACAGCGTATGCAATGTGTCGGTAGCAAACTTAGCTTGCTACTTGATAGGTATTCCTGTCCCAGTTACTTTTGAATGGGAGTTACTTGATGTTGATTGATCAAGGCTGTTGTGGGATGAGAGCAGGTGGCAGGTGTTGCATACATGTGATTTCGGTTTCTCAAATAGTGACCTTTGGTAGAAAAGTGCTTTTCCCTCCCATGCATGAGATAAAAGTAGCAGATTTGTGGCCTCACATTGCTACTTATGTCAGTTTCATCATGTTGAGCAGACTAAGACCACTTTTGTTTCAAAATACATGGCACTCGCACCTGCCTGAGAAAAATAGACCTGCGAGTGACAAGGTCTTCTGCTGAGATACAGTCCCCTTAAAATCCAAACTTTCCAAGGCACTTCGATGAGTTGGTCAGTCACATTTTTAATGCATCTAACACTGCAGGATTGTGCACTTTAAGGCTGTAGGATCTGGCTTTGTCAGCACCTTCCAGGCGGTGTTTGGAGTTATACGTTCTGCCATTCACTCACTTTGAGTGTTTTGGGAGGTTTCCTGATTGATTTGGCATTAATTGGTGGTGTCTTGCTGTTGCTATTTTTAATTCTTAATGGCTGTCCCATCACAACTAGGAGGAGTGAAGGAGTTCCTACCAGACAAACTGTGCCTTGAACACATGATGCAGTACTTTGAAGCAGCACTGTTGAAGGAACTTGACAAACCTGGTCATTGTCATTTCAACCGGTTTCTGCTGTGTGCAGCCTGTCTTCCGTTGCTTATGGTGCCCTTTCCAACACACACTGGAAGTGTGTCTTGGTTTGCGACATGTTCTGTCTGTGGACATTCATCTGATGATGTTCTCGACTAGGGTTCTTTGTCAGTGTTGTCCCATGAGATTACAGTTGCTATGTGATGCCTTGTATGAGCTGCCCTTTGTAGATCTAGTGGCTCCTGGTACCACAACAACTGGCACAGCACAGAATGTTGCCCACTCTACAGTGGCTCTGGCTAAGGCAACGGATCACAAGTGCTCCTTCTACCTTTTAAAATAGACTTTGGTGGTTTTATCGTTTGCCAAAGTGGGGTCCATCCTGGATTCTATCTCCACTGATGTGTTTGATGACCTCATGCAGCATTCCGGTGGTTTTTAATTGCCACCTTTTTCACTAATTGACTTGGTTTAATATGGCCTTATGCTTTGGCCTGTTCTGGTTGTCAACATGGACATTTTATCTCTTTATTGTATATATTTTTGAAACTATATTTGCTTTTTGGTTAGTTTTATATTTTTATTAGTTTTAGGTCCTGGACCCTACACTCCTGTACCAGCAAGAGGAGGGTGTTGTGGGTTCCCCTTAATCCCAGGGTTGGACACCCTGATTTTTGCATTAGGCTCATAGCCTCTGCCTTCTCTTTGTAGACATGTTTTATTCAGTTCATAATTTTTTATCACAGCCAGGCTTAGGCTTGTTTTTTTCATATTTTCATCAGCTGTTTCATTCTGAGAAGACATATTTGTTTGTGCCGCACATTTCCTAGACACATTAGTAAGTTGGGCCTGTTCTTAGATCACTGCATGATTTATTATATAAACACCACGTAGGCCTAAAGGGGGCAGAGGGCATTCCAGTCATTGCTGTCCTGGGGCACACATCATTCCATTGACAGCTTCACTAATCCTGGCACTGACTCTTCAGCTACCTGAGAGGACTGCCAGCCAGAAAACAGGCAGACCCTTGCCAAACTCTTCAGGTATGGGGCCTGAGTCCCTCCCTTAGATCAGGACAGGCAGAAGGGTTGCCACTGCTATGCGCTCAGATTTTAGACATAGGGTGTAGGTAGGAATCTTTAAGCTTTTAGGATCATTCAAAGATGGTGGGGTTGTTTATTTTCTTTACACTAAATGTAACGTTGGCCACTGTATTATTTGTCATCTGCCTTATTATCACAGCTATTTTTCTTTTATAATAGGATGCAATTGCTTCAAAAATGCATTGAAATACATTTTGCATCTCATATTCCTCTTTGGTGTGTGTGAGTCTCTGAGTAACTGAGCAAAAGGGGTATGATATGTTCACCACGACTACCCTGAGTAGTGAGAGTGTCAGGCTTAGGTTGCCACAAATCATCTTTCCTTTCTAGGGTTGTGCAAAGCACTGCAGGCTAGACAGGATATAGGCTGACAGTTTACAGACAGCGTGGGACTGACTCAGTCACCCACACTTGGTGCTGCCACCCTGAATGCACAGTCTTATTACCAGAATATGAACTGCACAACAGGTGATGGCAGCAGAAAACAGGCAAGGTAACAACCTAGCCAGGGGTCTTTAGAACACATTTTGAAGTACATTGTCTTTATGAATACGGTTTAAAGTATCCACTGAAAAGGGGAAAATCCCAGCTTTGGGTGACTTTCTCTATTTTTACACTGGCTGAGACATTAAAATATTCATGTGGGAAGACAACAACCCTGTGGCAATCCTAGCTCATGTCTGAGGCAAGCTGCAGTTGGACAGTGTATATTGGTGGAATGGGGAGAGGGTCGTACCGGCCAATGATGCACCAGGTGCAGTGACACCAGGGCTGTGAGCGTCCTTCTGAACCTCAATTATGTGTTTCAGTATGGGGGTTCTGAGAGAGTTTATGTATTTTAGTCTGAGAATGATGCTTGCAGTAATAGACTGTAGGATGAGGCATACATTATACTAATCAGATAGTTGCAGTGCATTCCTCATTGGAAGAGCAGTCGTAAGGGAATCGTAAATGTCTGACCAATATCTAAGAGTGAATGTGGAGTTACAATGCCCACTAGAGTATGTATGTCTGTCTGTTCTCTGCCAGATGCAATGGTAAACTAAATAACCGGTTTGTCTCATTTAGGATATTGTGCTGTGTTGAATTTACTCTCACCAGTACAGCAGGGTTACAAATGAGAGCATTTCATATTATGATATCCTATTGCAGTACATTGCACATTCCCAGGTTATATTCAGGGCCAATGGAATGATGCAATTTTGCTGCTGTTGTGATTTCCACATAACTATGGATTTGCCACATATTCCATCATCTGCTGCATAATCTGCATATTAATAAAAAAAATTGTAGCTCAAACTGATCAAAAGTTACTTAAAATGCTGCAAATCGTGTTGCCATGCAGTTGAAGGCCATTCGCAAAGGTTGATTTGTCACAGTTTGACTGACTATTGCTATTCTTGGGTGTTAGACTTGTACTTATAAGGTGCAACCTATGCTCAGACAGTGTTAACAAGTGCAAAGAAATGACAAAAGAATGAAGCAATACTCACAAAATTTGACACTTCATGCCCATAATTTGCCTTTCTTGGGGGACAATTATTTCAACCCTGCCTCATAAGTTGATCCTCCCCTGCTGCATAATTTCAGTGGCTCTGGTTAAAGTGATTTTACACTTTGTCTAATCACATCTACTCGCAATGAGATTGATCATAATAGATCACAGCAGTGTTTAACCCTAATAGATATGGGTCTAAAGGGCTCTCTTCCCCTAGTACTGTGCAGCGTAGCAACTATGGTTGCTGCACTGCATGTTGCTTTTTCTTTTTTTTTTAGTAAATGTCCCCCCCCAAGTGTCAGTGAGTATGAGTGAGTCAATGAGTGAAAATGTGAGTAAGACAAAGGGTGACAGCAAAAACATGAGAGTATGTGGATGAGTATGAGTGTGAGTGTGAACAGGACTGAGTAGCAATTAGCGTACACAGCACAAAAGTACTCACAGTGACTGAGAATGAATGAGTGCAAGTTGGTCTGATTAAATGATGCTTGTGGGTGTGCCCTTGACCCTGGAACACTGAAGGTAATTCTTGACCTAAAGAGACACCAATGGCAAAATTCTGGTACTGGCATACTGGAGGAAGTTCTTTGTATGACAAAAGGCAGGAATCAGCATACTGGATGTAATGTGTGGCAGAAGGCCAACTTCGAAAAATTGCTGGCATGTAAAAGAAAATTCTTGGTATAAGAGCAACCTGTGTCAAAATGTTGGCATATTGAAAGTAATTTTTACCGTAAAGGAGAACAACCATGCTATATAGGAGGAGGGTGGTATGCAGGAGGGGGCAATTATGAGAAAGTGCTTGCCCTGCTAGAGATCATTTTTGAAGTTAGTATCACCCATGATTTATGGGTAGCGCTAATGGCAAAATTCTTACAGTGGCATATTGTATGTAATTTTTGGACTTAAGGGTCACAGATGGCATAGGTGGACACCCAGAACAAGTATCTGGCACAATGGAGATAATCTATGTCGTGGGGAATCACCTCTAGCACATTTTGGAACAAATGGGGTGAACTCTTGGGAGCATCCGGTTAAACTGGCCTGGGACATCATGAAAGACTTGAATATTTAACGAGAGCAGAGCCTATAGCTTTTTAGTAAATGCATGTGAAAAGCATCCTTTAAAATGCGCTATTGGTCCCATTTTTTCAAAATGTTAATTGGTGGAGCCCCGTGGAATCCTCCCTAGAAGATGCAAGGCGCACTAACTTCACTCTCTACAATTCAGGGCAAGTATTACGGCCCACCCCTCTCAAAAATCACCAGCCGTGACTCAAAGAGATGCAGGCAAACAGTGCCTTCATGAGGACTGTTTACTTTTTGCAGCTTCCACTGGGACTGGAACATTACACATTAGATTTTATCAAATTAATACACTCGTGCAATGTGCACTCTTTTGATTTCATAAAAAATAAACTAAAAAACAAAAAGTATTTAAACAATTTGTTGTGATGTCACCTCTGTGCTTCACATGAGTGATAGATCCTGGCAGGCGATCTTACACCAATTATATAGTTTATATTCATTATATGGTCAGCTTTACATCAATTAATACATGTGGGCATAACTACTATTGTTTTATTTAAATCCCTTTTTTCTCTTTCTGTGATTGAGCAATACAGTTCTCATTGCAGTATACAGTATGGAAACTAATAAATAATGATCGTTTGTGGTATAAAACATGTAGGTTCTTAGTGATGTTTGTTTTGTGCTGCTCTATCCTCTTCAGATGAACACATCATTTTTCATGTAATACTAAAAGAAAAAAATAATGATCTCCTTGCATATAACGTCAGCAACCCAATACAAGTAGTATCTAAAACAGACATTTCTCTAAATTGTGTTATTATATTAGTCATGCTTTTATTATAATTTCTGCAATGTCAATTATTGCAATGCTATCAGAGTTAATGTCACGTGATATCACTTGATAGGAAGATGGAGGGTCAAAGATCACATAATGCCACTTCCTGTGATGTCATTAAGGTCAAGGATACGTGATGTAATTTCCGCCATCTTTGGCATTTTGGTGAATCAACGTTAATGCCAATGGATGAGCAGAACACAGCCTTTGCCCACACAGATACAAATTCCTGGAACTGGGCCTAGTTCTCTGTGGACTACTGAGTCCCTCAGTAAGATAACCAAAACCAATGCCCATCTTATCCCATGAGTAGATTAACCTTAGGATCAATTAGGCGCTGCAAAGTACTTCAGCACCTTGGATCTGACAAGTGGCTATTGGCAGATTACTTTAGCACCAGATACCAAGGAGAAGACCACATTTTCTATGCCTATGGGCGATATCAGTTTAAAGAGATGCCCTTTGGTTTGCAGAATGCTCCTGCCATTTTTCAGCACCTGGTGAACTGTGATCATGCAGGCCTGGAAGAGTTCTCTATGGCCTACCTAGATGCATTGCAGTGTTCAGCAATTCATGACAGCATCACCTGAGACACTTAGTTTTGCCTCATGTATCCTAGACAAGACCTGCTCTGACTATCAATATGACCAAGTGTCAGATAGGGACAGTCCTCTGTAGTCCACCATATGAATGTTATTATGTTACGCTATGCAGATTTGTAGAGCACACTGTCAACCAGGAGGGTGTATACTGGTGCTGAGCAGGTGTGTGTCCTAGTGAGCCTGAAAAAGGAAGGTTCTTGTGGAATTCAAGAAGTGAGGAGGAGGCTCTTATCTGTAGCACCAGGTCATTCCATGCTTTAGGGGTGATGTAGGAGAAGGCTTGACTGCCGGATCTAGTTTTCCCTATGTGTGGGGTGTGTGCAGGTAGGAGTCCAGGTGAGAGGAGGGATCTGGATGGTTTCTGAAAGCATATAAGTTTGCTGAGGTGTAGTGGGCCAGAGTTATGTAGTGCATTTGAAAGTGTGGGTGAGGAGTTTAACTTGTGCTTGTTTTTGAATGAGGAGCCAGTGGAGTTCATTCAGGTATAGTGTGATGTGAGTGAGACATGGTACTTTGAGAGTGATTCTTGCAGCCGGATTCTGAATGGCCTGCAGACTTCTGGTGATTTGTTTTGTTAATCCTGGCATTGAGTTTTCCCATAGTCCAGCTTGCTTGTGTCCAGGGTGTGCATTATGTTTTTCCTGGTACTAATTGGGCGCTAGTTGAAAATCTTCCTCAGCATCTTCTGGGTATGGAAGCATGAGGTGGTGCCAGCGTTGACTTGGGTGGTCAGGCCAAGTTTGCTTTCAGTGATGATCTCAAGGTTCCTGACTCGGTGGTGGTGGAATGTCCCAGCTCTGTTGGTCACCGGCTGGAGTTCTACGGTGAGGATCATGATTTCATTATTGCCTGTGTTGAACTATAGACAGGTGGTCTTCATCGAATGGACGATTTAATTCATGCAGGCATTGAACCTGATCTGGGTACTGAGCTTCTTGTCTGTGAAGAAGAGAATCAGTTGTGTATTGTCGGCAAAGGAGAAGATGATGCAGGCTAGAAGAATCATGCATGTGTTGAAGAGGGTCGGTCTTCCTTGTTGAACTCCGCTTATGAGGTCGTGGGCATCTGAGTTGTATGGTGCCAGGCTGACCTACTGGGTCCTTCAATTTTGAAAGGAGCAGATCCATTGAAGTGTGTCTTCTTGAATTCTGATGTCATATAGGCATTGATAGAGGATGGGTGGGAGACTGTGTCAAATGTATCATATGGGGACGGGAAGGTGCACCCATTGGTTGTCGAGATTGAGTCTTTGATGGAGTGGGAGGTGCATACTATCTAGACTGAAGTGTGGGCTTTTTTTTGGACTCACCGACTATTACAGAAACCTTGCGGCAAACTATGGAAGTATAATTGCCCCGTTGGCTGTTTTGACCTCTAAGAGGCAACTCAGGAAAGTGATGTGGATTAAGGAGTGTAGGAAAGCATTTGAGGAATTAAAGAAGGCACTATACACTGCACTTGTATTGAAAGTACCAGACTACAGTCACCTTTCATTGTACGTACTGATAAGGGTACTTATGATCACAGGGCCTATATCCCATGGGGAACTTGTTATGCCACATAGCACTTTGGGGACTGGAACACTTTTGACTTCCATAAGAGTTCTAGTGGAACTCCTGAGTCTCAAACTTCTAATGAGCCTTAACCTGAATGTCAGCTATAGTGAATGGGGACTAACCACTACCATTATGAGAGGGAAGTGGGACTCAGGGACCTGACTATCGAACACTAGAGCGCCGACCGCAGGGAATTATTTGTATTATTGGTGTATGCCATAGTTTACTTTGTGTTCAAATATAAATGCTCCTCTTTTAAAGAAGCAAGTATTTGACTGTACAGTCATTTATTGCTGCTATTGAACATATTTTGGAGTTGTGAGCCTGTGTTCATCCCCTGTATCTACCCCCAAGAGAAATCTTGGCTTTCTCAACCCACGCTACTACTGAGCCAGGTGCCGAAGGGGTGCTCTCTTCAGTAATTCAGACACGTAAAGCAATCTCATAGCTGCCTCAACAACCTCACAACACTCCCATCCTTTGCACTGTTCTTATATCTGTAAATCCCTCTTACACAGGTGGAATTCCAACTCATATGTCCCACCTTTAGAAATCAGTCATGTAGATCGCCTTCTTAGCAATCCCAAGTCAGATTCTGATATTCCACATACACATGGTTCCACCAACCCGTCTCTTCCTCCCATGCTCCCATCACTCATTCTTCACTCTCAGTTACTATTATGATCCCAGTTTTAACATCACACTCCTCTAATATGACCCCACATATTACAAGGAAAGCCTTACTTCCCGATGACAATACATTAACTAAATGAAAACTCAACAACCTCACAGCCTTCATTGAACTCCCGACTAAGGATCACAGGGGGACCATCAACAACCTTCACTTCACCGTAACTCGCTCTACACTTCTATCCCACTGAACAACTCTCATTCGGGCAAGCAAATAAGTCACCTTTCACTATTAACAACTGAGACTCCCTTGCTGTAATATCGAACCCTGCACTAGAGAACTATACATTTCTTCGCCTGAAAAAAACGAAGAGCTGCTAACTAATTGTGATAGAGAGAGATTGTTCAGAGACACCATTGAACTGTTCTCATCGTTTCCATCAGAAGCAGAGAGAGAAAACCGAATTCGCCCTAGCAAAAGGCATAAAACAACCTGACCAAAATTCAGTGCCCCCCATCTTCACTTATTTCAGTCAATGCTAAAATGACTCGTGCATAACTTTAAATCGGTAGCGAAGAATAATCTAGAAAAAAAAGGATCTGTTTAGCACAACCTAGTCATTACTTTCCTAATACAAGCCAGGCTTAATATAACCACTCACCCCACCCTAGAAATACTGATCCAAAACGGATACTAAATCGTCCACCTTGACAGAGCAGGAGTAGAAACATTTTCAAAAATGCTGTTTCCTGGTGAAATCTCACCAACAAATATATTCCCATCATTATTACTGTCTGTCATTTACCGCTCATAACACGGACCTGTTCAAACTGTACCTTATATGCTACCCCCAAGGTAGAAATTCATTGCTAGCTGATCAACTTTGTGATTTCATCACATACAATTAGATCAACTCGGTCAAAGACTTCCATCTCCACTAAGGCAATCCCATATAGACCTCATCATTGCAAAAAACATGAATGTCATCTCCCTCCTCATAGTAGAATTGTCTGATCACTCGCTGATCTTTCTCTCAATTATTGCAACGAAAACTGTTATCAATAGCCAACTCAGATGCCCATATGTATATAAAAAAAAGAGCACTGAGAAACGCAGACAATGATCAGTTCAGTGCTGGGCCGCGATTTCATGAATTCCCCACATCCTTTCCTGTCAATATTCTAATCAAACAGTACGCAAAATCTATGACTAACATTGCTGACACCTTGGCTTCTAAAATATTGAAAAGAGAAAAGACCAAAAATTCCACCCGACAAGAAGAAGCCTGTCCACACTATGACAGCAAGGAGAAACTACAAAGAAGCACATCTCTGAAGCCAAAGCCCAGTTTATTAAGGAAGAATTAAATCAAGTAACAAATGACCCAAGAAACTATTTAACATTATAAAGAATATCACAAAACATTGTTTGCAGGAATGGGTATTATACCCAGGTAGCTTTTTCTTTTTTTGTAGACTTATATGCGATAAATTGTTAATCTCAGTAGTCTCATCCTCTCTTTCCCCTATTTATTATTTTTCTAGCTCTAATGTGGCTGAACATTATAAACCTCCCGGACCCCCGAGAGATATTCATATCACTCAATTATTTAAAAAAGAAAAGAACAGGGGAAGATAACGAAGACCCTAACCACTCCCACCCTATAACTCATGTTCCCTTCCTACTGGTGCTGGACATGTCACAGCACAGAAACAGCCACGCTAAAAATTAATAGTGCCATCCTGATAACACTGAATGAAGGCGATTCCAGCCTATTCGTTCTTGTATACTGGTTAGCAGTGGCAGCTGCCGCAAATCTGAAACGGGGGGATGGGGGGCGGAGACAGAGGGGGAAATAAAAAAAATAAATAATAAACTTACCTTACCATCGTCTCCTGCTGTCTTGCTCCTGTTCCCTCGATGTGGTGTCCCAACATTCACTGGTACACCAGCAGAGGCTCCCCAGTAATCCTTGTGCTGCTTTCATGCTAAACCTAGCATGAAAGCTGTGTCAGGATTGGTCTGAGTGGCTCAGACTGCCGCTCAGACACAGCCCTGGGGTCTGTGCAGTTTCTCTGGAGAAACCTAAGTGCACACGTGTGTTTGGCTAGCCTGAGATGGCCGGCCAAACACACATGCACACTTAGTGCACTCTCTCCTCCTCCCTCCTGCCACATCCTGTGGCCCAGACCCACCCCACCCTGCACTGCTGATAATATGGTTTTATTTTTCTGCTACTGGCTCAGCTAAGGCGGCGACGCTCCTTCACCATGGCAAAGGAGCCGCCTTTGCCAGTCAGTGGCCTTTGACACAGGCAATCAAAACACCCTGCTGAATATTGTTAGAAATTGGGTCTCAAGTTGGAAGAGGTATATACCCTGTCCAAGCAGGGACCACAAGCCTAGTCGGGGTAAGCCAGTTACACTCCCTAAATTAACCTGTGCTCAGTCACTGGTGGATTGGTACAGAGCAGTCAGGCTTAAATTAAGAGGCAAAATATAAAGTATTTATGCAACATTCAATTACAGTAACAAAGTGAAAGACACCACAAAAAACAGGTTAGAAAAATAGAGCATATTTATCTGATTAAAACAAGACCAAATGACAAAAATACCATCAGTAGAACTCTAGATATGAATTTTTAAACATTAAATATGAAAACAGTGCTTAGAAGTCTTAGGCAGAAAGGTTACTTGAGGTCATGAGGGACCTGACCTGTGCAAATCCAAAATCCAGGCCATCCATGAAGGAGAGGAGGCCAGCTACAGAACTACAGGATCTGTTGAACAGTACCTTTTTTGGAGCAATGCGTCAACAGTGGGGAGACAATGCATTGATATTTCTGCTGCACTCAGGCAATGTGTCGTCACCAAACTCCATGGAAGTGGATGTGATGCGTCACTGGTAGGCCGCGCAGATCATTATCATTGAGCCGTGCAGTGGTGAAGTCGCTGTCTTTGGGTAGTGCTGATTTTTTGCCCCAGTGGTGGCACCCTCTTAATTTTCTTTGCTGTTGGAGGGGAGAACAGCTTGGAAGCCCGAAATTACTGTGTGCTGCATACAATATACTCGCAGCCTTTGGCTCCTGGTCCACAGTCAACAGGTCTCTTCACTAATCTGTGATAAGGTGAGCTGGGGAAGGGTTTTTGTGGCCAGGGGAGCTCCCCAATAGGGCAGGCCTGTCTAGGAGGGCTGTGAATTTCGCAGCAGATGCAGCTGCAGGTAGTTCACTGTGTGGCTTGCTGCCCTTTACCCTTCACCCTCTCTCTCCCCGCCCACCCCTGCCCTTGCTCTTTCATTCAAAGTTGTGGGCACTAAGGATTTTTTTGATACCTCCTAAAGAAGGTATTGCTCTCCTTGGTGGTCTCCCTCTCCTGAAGGAAGGATTATCTTCTACTGTCTGCCCTATGGTTGGCCTTAAAGCAGATTCCAACGCACTAAGGGGCATATTTACAAGCCCTTAGCGCCTCCTTGCGCCACATTAGCATCATTTTTTACACTAATGTGGCATTAGGAAGGCATTATTGCAGCGCCAGACTTGCAAAGTTGCGCAATGCATGCTTTGCACCAATTTGCACCCCCTTACGCCACATTATGCCTGTGCCAGACATAATGTATGCAAAGGGGGCCTAAAACAATGGCGCAGTGAAATCTACAAGATTTTACTGTGCCATTTTTCTGTCATTTTTAGGGTCGAGCCTGCTTTGCATGCGCTCGCGCATGCGTATAGCAGGGAGACTCTTTAGTATTTAGAAAAGGGCTCCGAGCGCTGTCAACTTCACGTCAGTGATTTTTATTGGTTCGTGGGCTTCCCTAATTAAATCGGCTTGCTTTCATTAGTCGAAGGCACGCATAGGTCATGCCTTTTCCGGTGGCTAGCCCTCCTCGAGCGCAGCGACCAAGTACAGAAAACATGCGAGGCTCGCTGTTTTCCATCCGGCTGGTGGACTTTTTTTTTAAACTAATTTACGAGCCCGATCTCGCTTGGCAGAAGTCGAGCGCTTTACCTACTTGATTTCACTTTTTCGGGTTACGTGCATAAATGCACTTTTGCCCGATAGGTGAAAAGTCGGGTTAGGAGTTTACAACGCGATCGGCTCTAACACGAGCAAACGCGAGACCCGATGCATTGTAAATGCTTGCTAATGCTTGCTTAGAGCAAGGGTTAAAATGATGCACCCATTGAAATCAATGGACCTCCCTGCACTTTGCTGCACCAGAGTCAAAAATGTTGATGCTAGTGCAGCAAAGCACCACAATAGCATAAAAATTTTCGACACTATTACCCTAATGACCACCATGGTGCACAGTATTGTAAATATGGCGCATCCATAGTATCGTTAGGTGGGGCAGAGGCAACACAAGAAAACTAGTGCATCAGTGCTGATACGCAAGTTTCTTGTAAATCTGCCCCTAAACATTTTGGTTGGATTTGACCCTGCCCCTCAAGCACGTTAGGGCATAAAAGCTCACCCCCAGAGGAATCTGTTCACTTGTGCGGCGTGCTAGCATTTTGTGGAAATGACAAGGGCCACCGGCATCTGGACGCTTGGGCACTAGAAGGGTGCAGTGGCTGCAAAAAAATATTTAGATCAGGCCGTCTGCTCCCGGGGAGGGCCCGTTTGAAAATTAAAATCTAACCCCCTACGTAATAGAGACACTTTAGTCTCAGGTCTGAAGTGAAAAAAAAACAAATGTTCTCTCTTGATATTAATATGCCCATCAGTGGGATTATGTGCAAAGCAATGCAGCCTGGGGATCCATATGATTTAAGCTCCAAGGGGGTTGCTCTGCCGAATACCCCCTTGAGAGATAGTCTGGAAAATTAATTCCCCCAGGTATCCCACTGCTACTTTGAAGATCATGGCTCAAGAAAAGTGTCTTGGCAATTCTCCGCCTCAGGCATGCGTCTCTGGGGGATCATTCCTAGATAGGGTAAACTGGTCTATGGCAGATGAAAAAAGAAGCCTCCTTACAAAAATTGGATTCTGGATCCCAGGCATAGGACTTCACTCTTCCAGACCGGGATGTGGATCTATTTAAGAGACATGGGTCACAACAGGGGATTGACATCCCTCAGCCTTCACCCCAGCCTCTGTATACGGTTCTACAGCTTTTTAGTAATACCACTTTTTGTACTTGCATCTCTCAATGACTCCTGATTTGGGCATCAGTGATAATCTTCCAAGTAATCCTCTGGAACAAGATGTACAGGTCTCCGCCTCGTTACTTTGCTTAGAGAGACTCATCTCCTCATTTTAAATCTGCTGGAAAAATGTGTTGGTGGGTCTGATTGCATTTTGGACATAACGGCTATCCTGAAAGAACTGCTCACCAGTAAAGGAGGCTATGGCAATTGGGCCCTACCATTAGAAGGAGACTTATCAAGATCCTGTGTGTTGGGGAATAAAGCTGCCCAGCTCGGGATGGAGTTCTGCTCTCAGGCTGGGAAGCCCCAGGTTAAAAATCTACATATGAATTTTGCCCCAGTTGCGAGCCCGATGGATTTTATTGAATTTCTAATTTTCAAGGCTCGCCCTAGGGTGGAAACAGTGTCCAGCAAATCCTGCGCACTAGTACAAAGACCTTTGAACAAAAAGAAAAAACGGAGGGGGGCAGTGAAAAAACTGAATCGTAGAATCTCTAAGAAAAAAAAAAAGCCAGAGAAAAGTGCGATTTACAGAGGAATCCCCCTTCCCTTAAGAATGTCAAACATTGGAAGGTCCTCCCTGAAATGGCCATCTCGCCAACCTAGGAACCTGAGTATTATCTGAGCCTCCAAGTCGCTCAAGCGACACACAAGAAGGTGGGCTAGCTATGGATCATAATACGGCATCAACACATTTGGGCGTCCTTCCCTTGAACCACATGGCTCAGCCGTTTTCAGATTCAAGACAGAAGATACCCCAGCCAGAACGGTCATCCTCTGAGGAACAGAGTCAGAGCCTTAGTTTCGTGGATACCTTCACCCTAGACTTTTTCCCTCTTTTTGATGCAGATTTAATCTTGAATAGATCAATTCTTTCAAAATGTTTCTTGGATGTAGAATTCTTAAGGTTAATTGAAAGCAGTGGCATTTATCTGCTTTGCTTTCTCTAGTAGACTTAGGCCATGAAACTAAAACAAGGGTGTCTTTATTTGAAACTCAGTTAATGCTATTCTAAACAATTCGGAACAGTTGCATTCTAAAAGCATTGATTCTGTGTCAATATTAGGGGAGATAGGAAGCCAGTCTGTTGGTTGGGATTTGCAGCTAAACCGAGAGGGGGTTCGGGGTGTTTCTCCTCTTCCACCCTCACGCCACAACACTAGCTCTCCCCTAGGCCAGCAGGGATTGAAAGTCTCTCTAGGGAGGCATGGCAGGCAGGTGATATTTAAGGAACCCCTGAATTGTGTTTCCGAAGATCCAAGTGCTGCCATCCACTCCTGGAATTGGTTACTGGGAGTCTTAAACAGTTCCTCTACAATGTTTCGCCCATCCCCGCTATCACATTAGCAATGAGCTTGCAGTTATCTCCCGGAAAATTGCTGGCATAAGGAACAAAACGGAGGCATTGGATTGCTTGAATTCCTTAAACACAGATGTAATTTGCTTGCAGGAGACATGGAGTGATGGGGAGATTCATGTCATAACTATTACTCACTTTACCATAGTGTGACTTCCTCCAGGAGGGAGTCGTGCAAAGGGTGGTGTGGCTTGTCTCTTGATTAATAGGCTCAAATGGCTCTATGAATTCTTTAGAGATCCCACTAATTTGTTTATGGCTATAATCTTGTATGGTGTGGGAAGGGTGCCAGGGGTCCCCTTTGTTGTTGTTGGTGGTAAATGCTTCCGTTCCTCCTGGTGTTGTCCACGACGCTCTTTAGGTAAGGTAGTTTCAGTTATTAATATTTTCTCCTATAGGGAGCTAGCCCCTCTACCTATTTTGTTTGGGAATCTGAATTGCAAAGTTTCAAGTCAGACCCTCCTCCAACATAGGGATGAGGAAAAATAGGAAGCGTATTGAATTCCCCCATATGTCTTTCCTCATAATATAAGATTGGATAAGAGAGGGAGGCTCCTCCTTGGCCAACTAAAGATAAGGGATTGTATCATTGCGAACGGTAAACTTCCCTCAGACTCACCTGTGCAGTATACACATAAATCACCGGGATGCCAAGTATCCTGTTAGATCTGGTAATCTCGCTCTTCTCCTCGACCTGGTGTAAGGTCCTGTTGCTAGAGGTGTGTCCCATGAAATCCCCACTTTAAATGGGTTAAAACAAATGTGTTTGTTAGCCTAACTGCTGTTTTCAATATATATATATATTGAAAACAGCAGTTAGGCTAACAAACACATTTGTTTTAACCCATTTAACCCACACAGTGTGTGTGTGTGTGTGTGTGTATCTGTGTGTGTGTATCTATATATATATATATATATATATATATATATATATATATATATATATATATATAGATACACACACACACACACACACACTTGCCCAGTCACTTGGCCCGGAGTGAGGGCTTTGTGTCCGCATGTTGGGAGGAAGGCCGATAGTCTGCTTACTTTAAGCAGACGATATAATAATTTTGGACCTCACCCCGAAATAATTAAATAACTGCTTGCAGGCATTACAGCAGTTTGCAGAGGCCCCTTTTTAAAGATAAACTCTTCCAAAAGTACGATTTTGTGCTTCCATGGGAATAAGAAACTTAAATGTGGTAAATTTTCTTTGTCCTTGGGATCACAAAAGTTAGAATTGGTAAAGTCATACCTTTTATATGAAAAATGTTGTGTGGGAACCTCAGTAATAGGAAGCACATAGAAAAAAATTAAAAACAAAAACAAATCGCACTCTGAATCCAATGGTTTGGGTGCCCTTTACAGGCATTTGTAATATTTTCTAGAGGTATTCCACGCGGAAATCCCACCCTCTCTGCTCTATGGTTCGGAGCAGGTCAGGGTTTCTAAGTGGGGGGTTTTACACAGGATGGAAGGCCAGGTCCTTAGAAAATTATCTTCTGTTAATTCAGCTTCCCCAGTGGTGGTGGTTTTACGGTTGGAGATGGGTTTAAGAAGCACATTTGTACAAAGCTTGGCTGGGTTGGTAAGTTGGGTGGCCAGCTTAGAGAGAAGTGACGATGATTCTCTAAGGTCTCTACTAAAAAAATACATTTTGGCTGGCAGCAGGTCAAAGTATGTTATTGGCAGAGATTTTACTTATGCCATAAGCATAACAATTAGACTACCACCTTGTTCATACATTCCCACCGTCACAAATAAAAACCAGCTTTAATCGGGCAACCTGATCCGTAAGCTTTCATTTGGACAGAGAGGCCTGCTTGCATAGATGTGGTTTCCAACCTTTATTAGTTCCTGTATTAATGAAGAAAATGCAACCCTATCTTTCCTAGAACCTGACGCATACGGTTAGACGTTTAGGACTCCTAATGCAGCAGGGGTTGCTCCCACTTAATGTCTTATGGCTAGATGGCATGAGTCCTCAACGGTCTGTAATTTTTGTCAGAATTGCATTCAGGATCTGATCCATGTCCAGTTTGTTTGCCCGGCTCTGCTGTTATCAACAAAAATGGCTATGTCCCATTTGCCTTCAACTCTCCTTACTTTAAGTGTCAGAGGCACTACAGTCACGTTATGCTCCGCCAAATGATTTGTTGGATATAGAATTTTTAACTAAGTGTTTTTAAAAATTGTATTAATTATATTATTTAAATTAATCTGTGACTTGTGCATTTAGGGACTTTTTAAACTGTATTAATGACATTATATTGTATCAGGATTGGTACATTGCTTGGTTGGTCCTGCTGGTCATATGGTTTTAGCATTTTTTTTCTTTGGGTGTTTTGTACTGTGCTTTATGTGGATCTCCAAGTGAGTGCCGTATCATAGGAAAAATAAAAAGTGAAAGCGTTGATTTTTCTTCCGCGCTATGGATTTGTAACTGTAGATGCGAGGGTTGTTTCTTGAGGGGGGTAACGATAATTTTGCTGAACTCAGGGTGATGTGTCGTTTTTTGGAGTTTGCAGTTGCAGAACCCACTTCTGACACCCAGGACTGGAGGGGGTCCCCCATGCAAGGGTAGGACTCACAGATGGCAGAGTCCAGCAGCACGAGGAGAGTTGCAAGAAGCCTTTGATGTCCCTGAGACTGCAGAAGAACAGGGGACAAGCCACGAACCTTTGGAGACTCTTGGGTGCAAAGATGTAGATAACAAGTCAGATCCTTTTCAGTGCAGGATAGAAGCAGCAGGCAGCAGTGCAACACAGCAAAGCAGGTAGCAAAGTGGCAGTTCCTCCTCTAGCACAGCAAGCAATAAGCCAACAGAGCAGTCCCTCCTGGCAGAACAGCAGTCCTTCTCCCTGGCAAAGTGTTATTGGTTGCAGTAGATATCTGATGTGGTGGGGATTGGGGTCCAGTGCCCTGGTTCTGGAAAGTGGGAGAAACTTCTAGGCATTCCTTTGAATCTCACACGGTTCCCAGACACACCACAGGTGGGTATGCAGCCCTTTGTGTGTGGAGAAGCACAGCCATATTCAGAAGTAAGTGTCAGCTCAAGACCTATCAGCCTGGTGATGGGCCATCAATATGTGAATGCCACACCCAAGCCCCCTTTGTGGGTTACTGTCTAGTGTGAATGCACAAAGCCCAGCTGTCATCAACCCCAGGCGTGTATTCAGAGACATCAGAGGCACAGAAAGGTTAAAAACAAAAATTGCATCTTTCTAAAAGTGGCATTTTCAGACTTACAACTAAAAATCAAAGTTAATCATACATTGTTATTTTAAATTGTGAGTCCAGGGACACCAAACACCAAATTTCTATTTTTTCACATTTGGAAATTACACTTACAAGATGCTTTAAGGTAATCCCAATGCTCTCTATGGGAGAGATAGGCCTTGCAATGGTGAAAAATTAATTTCAGAGTTTTTCACTTTCTGGACATGTTAAACTTGAAAGTACATGTCCAAGGTTTTAAATAAATTGTACCTTGCCTTTGTGGCTAACTACGGCCTACCTCAGGGGTGATGTACATGAATTAGAAAGAAGATTTGGGCCTGGCAAGTGGGTAAATTTGCCAGGTTGAAGTGGCAGTTTAGAACTGCCCACACTGGCTCTGCAGTGGTAGACCAGAGACGAGTCTGAATGTCTACTCTAGTGTTTGGCACAATCAGAGCTGCCAACCCACTATTAGCATTTAATTTACAAGCCTGGTGCACATACAGTGTACTTTAATAAAGACTTACATGTACAATAAATATGCTAAATAGGTGTAACCCAATTATACCATGTTTAGAGGGGAGAGCATATGCCCTTTAGCACTGTTTAGCAGTGGTAAGGTGCCGGGAATCCTGAAACCAACAAAAAGAGGGTCAGAAAAAGAGAAGGAAGGCAAAAAGTGACCCTGCAGAAAGAGCCATTTTCAACAAATATCTTAGAAGAAAGGATGATGGTAACTGGTGCAGTCCTCAAATGGTTCATATGAGTCCCACAAAATCAAAGCCAACAAATTGGGATCAATAACTTCTTATCTGACCCATGAGAAGTACATGAACCTTTAGCATATATACTTAGTCATTCTAACACAACTTCCATATCTATGCAGATGACACATGAATACACCTGGATTGGGGGTCTGAGTGGAATTATGTATCCACTGCAGGAACCTGTGTTTGACCTCATGATTTTTGATTTTGTCTTTCATCCTTCCAAGGCTGATAAAATCCCTATCATTGAGTTGGGTAACAATAAACATCTGATATTACAGAGATACCCTTCTAGATGAATGTGTGCATTACAAATGCATATGTTTTGTTATGACTAAAATATCCTCCCTCAAGGACATCAAGAGTCTCTCTGAAGTCCTCAACATGGTCCATTCCTAGAACTTCCCTCTCCATCTGAAACACAACTCAACAAAATCTGAATCCCTTCTCATCGCCCCACCAACGGACCCTTCTCAATACAAACAATGCAGAGAGAAAAACCTACTCTTAACATAGGCATACCATCATTAACTCTGAGACATGTCTAGGATTCATCTGGGACAAACAACTGGACATACAGGTTCCCATCAATAATGTTGTCGAAGGTGCTGAATTCTAGCTTGGATTTTCAGTTCATCTGGATAGAAGGCTTCAGGGGCTGAGTACAGGCTCTAGTTCTCTCTAAAAGTGAAACGCTACTGTTTGAATGACACCTCTTCCTTTGAAAACCACATTACAAGGACCCTTCTCTTCCATGACAAAAAAAATCACTTTCATAATCAGACATTCCAAGAAAATGCACCTTGGAAAAACAATGTTTCAGTACCTGGAAGGCTATGTCATCTCTGGGTTCCCACACTAGGTTAGTGGGGACCCCAAAATAATATCTCCTCCCACCATTGAGTGTCTTTTAAGCTTTCTCATGGCTACATCGTTTGTTTTACAGCTGGAAGAAGTTTTATTTTAAAAGCCTTGTTTGTAATATTATAGTAGGCCTGCTATCCCTAAAAATGCCCAGTAGGGTAGTGGTTACACTGCATTACTTACTCCTGTTTGTGTTCATGGGGTTATCCCCTCTAGGGGCTAACAATATGGTTACATGACCATGCTTCTTACAAATTATATTTTTGTTATGGTGCCCTCTACGGGCTGTTTTAAGAATTACATTCTAATGCCAAAATTCTGATAAAGGTTTATATGATAACTGTGTATGTTTTAATAATCTCTCCTTATTACAATTATGAAAATAATTCAGGCAAAACTAACATTGTTATTACACTATGACTGTTTGAACCATCTTTATATGTTTGTGTGAGCCTTCTGGTTTATTTGTCCTCTGTGGCTATCTTGTGTCTTTTTGGGGGGGAATTCTGTTAGCCAGCTAGCAACTCTAATGGTGGTGTGGTGAAAATGGTATTCTATTGGAATTGGCATGGCAGATTTAAATTAAGATGCTAAATGGGAACATTTTCATTTTTTTTGGTGCAGGCAGAGGAAGAGGGTACATGGAAGTGTTTTATTTATATGCAGGGCCACTGGAATTATATGTCAGGAAAAGATTCAATTAGAAGGCAGGGTTGAACAACTTATGTGCCAAGAAAATTCCAGTCATGAATTTACAATGCCAATAGCTCTAACTCAAGCAAATCCTTTCAAAATGCCCTGCTCTATAATATTTTCAATTACAAGTGCCATTCCTTCTACTGCTTCACAAGTAATCTTGGCTTTGTGAGTCAAAGAAAACACTGCTTTAGGTTTTACTTTTATAGACATTGGCACTGCAATTTTTATTAATCCAATTTATTTTTGAGAGGCAGGTTATCGGTTGTGAGAACTGGAAGCAGGCTAACTTTTGTTTTTTGTGATCTCATTTTAAAATCTAGATTCTCATCCTGAGTCTGATTTAGTGCTCGATCCCTTGTACAGTAAATCAAACAATTCAACTTAGATAGCAGGTCAGGATCCAACAAATTAGCTGGACTTGTGTCACAAATTATAAATCCATGGTAATTTTCTGCAACCCAGTCTTTACAGGGACATTTGCTGAATTCTTATTAGTAATCTGCTTATTAGAGATTCCTACAACTTCAACTTCCCGAGATGGGCAGATTTGGAACCTCCACCAGTCGAACCGTGAAGCGGGTACCACCCGTGTCGATCAACAAATGACAGTGGATGGTCATTTACCTCACAATGTACATAAGGGCCACTCTGGTCTACCTCTAGGACCAAGTATCCTCTCTCAGGCAAGGTCATAGTGCTTGCATTTAACTCAGTCCAGAAGGAACACCAAGAATCAATGCAATCCAAGAAAAATTATGCTCATTACTAACGTATTTTGTGAAAAACAGGATTCTTTTAATTTATTTTATTCTGAAAATTAAAATTTATCATTAGGGTTGCAGGCAAGTTTCTATTGAACTGCCATTGATTTTTCATGTCCTGCACTGAGGCTGGTTGGGCTGGGGGGCTAACACTTTTTGTGCCATTTGATTCACATTTTACTGCATTTGGAGAACCATTTGTAAGTTATTCTGCACTCTATCTGGATTAGATCTGCTTTCTCATTTCCAGTCACCAGTCTCCCACAGAAGTATTACTTTGTACTCTTTTTCAACATATTAATATTTACATAAGGCGCATTTGAATCATTGACAAAACCTCCACCTCTGACTTGAGGAATACCTTGAACTGGGGCACCATTTTGCACAAACTAGAAATCAATATTGTGCCCACTACCACCATGCATACCCAAGTTTGCACTCTGCTTCAGATCACTGCAGTACTTCAGTATTTAGTGGAGAGACTTTGGGCCTGATTTATACTTTTTTAGCGCTGCATTTGCGTAATGTTTTGACGCAAAAGTGGCGCAAAATTACAAAAGTCTATTATATTTTGTATGTTTGCGCAGCTTTTGCATCAAAAAATGACGCAAATGCAGCACTAAAAAAGTATAAATCAGGCCCTTTTTGTCTGCCAACACATTGCACTCTTCTGTAGATGGGAACTATTCTCTGGCTGTAAACCAAACACGTAAGATGAAGCTCATTCACTAACCCATTCATTTGTGGGGTCTATGACTCCACTATATTACTTATAGGTGTGCATCAATCTCCCAGGCACTAATTCGTTGGGCTTCTGTGTCTCATGATTGTCAACCAATGCATTTCTTTCTGTGGCACCTCCGTTTTGAAATGCTCAATCACTATTTTACATTTACCCATCACAGTAGGAGATGGACCAACATGGGCAGGAGCCCTCAGACACTCTTCTACAGACCAACTTGGAACTGGCTTACACTCATGCCAGACATGACTTCAGAAATTGCAACAACTCTTTCCAACTTTGTATACTGCCTGTCTGACTCTTTTCTAAGCTTTGGAAAGAGTTTCATAAATGGCAGGAGATCGGAGCTCGTCAATAGCACATGAACATATACACTTCCATGTACTTCTTTTAATGAACATTCTCTCTATCATTTCACATTTTCCCAGTCAATTATGTGTTCAATTAATTCTATCATATTCATTCCTATGCTAACATGCTCCTTCTCTTGTATTTCATTGTCACTCAGTTTGATTCTCAAATTTCTACACACCCTCTTGATACAGATTTCCACCAAATATATTTGCTAATTGCAGAAGCTTGTCCTATGCATCACATACAAGTCTTGCGACTTCTGTACTTAAATATCTCAATAATATATAATGTTATTCTGTCTTCATTTAGTGTTCCATTAATAATCTCTCCCAATTTGTTCTTGAGCCTTACAATGTAGATTACTACTGGCTTTCTCAGTGTGACACTACCATTGTACTAGTAGTAGGTCCAGACAAAGCAGGACTTGGTTGTCCAGTGCCACCCTCTTGTACCTGGGGACATTGATCATCAGTCTATGGAGGTGATTTTGAATTCAATAGATCACTTAAAAAGCCATCCTCCTTATCTGAATCATTTGTGAACATCTTTTTCTTTTCTTTCTCATTTTTAGTTTTTTTCTTTATCAGTCTTCATTATTTATTTTTCTGTCTCTAACAATTTCCGTAAACACTCTTACTCCTTCAACCATGTCAGCTCTCCATGCTTTTTTTGTGTTTGCCTTCTAGGTCTAATAAATGAAGTCATTGATTAGACCTACAAGGAAAACACAAAAGAAAGCATAAGAGTGAGTGTTTTTCTAACCTGACTCAAAATCCCATTCATTCAATGCTTCAAACTATGCAGATCTAGGTTGTGGTTTCACCTCATACATAGCACATCTCAGGGGCATATTTATACATTTTCATGCAAAACTGTGCTAACACAGTTTTGCGTGAAAAAGTATACCGCTGGCTAGCGCTATTCCAAGATGCCAGCCTGACGTCACATTTATGGAATGATGGTAGCTGGCGGTAAGGCCCGGCTAGCATCATAAAAAGGGATGCTAGCCGGGTGGGGGAGGCATAGGGGGAACAGGAGGTTGTGCATCACAGTATGACACTAGTATGGCTAGAAGCATAAAAAATGCCTCTAAACAGACTAGTGTCATTTTTTTACATAAAACCCCTATGGGCATGACTCCTGGCTTAGTAAAGACAGGAGTCATGCCCACCACCCCAATGGCCATGCCAGTCCCCTGGGCATGGCCATTGGGCCCAGTGCCATATTGGGGGACCCCAAGATAGCCCCCTCCCCCCCCCACCCCATGGCACTTTGCAAAAAAAAAAAAAAAAAAAAAAAGAGAATTACCTGTACATACCTGGGATGGGGTCCCCCCCATCCTCTCACATCCGTCTGGTTTGGGGGAGGGGGTGTCCCTGGGGCTAGGGAAGGGCACCTGTGGGCCCATTCCATGGTCTCTTACCATGGAATGGGCCCACAGGTCCCCTAACGCCTGCCCTGACCAAGGCGTTAAATAATGGCGCTAAGCAAGCTTAGCACCATTATTTAAGGCCCTTACCCCCGTGTGTCATTTTAGCATTGAGAGATAAATAGGGCGCTAAGACCATATTGTCACTTTTTGCACAGGAATGCCTACCTTGCATCTCATTGACCCAAGGTAGTTTCCCGCAAAGTATAAATTTGGAGTTAGCTTTGCGCCAAATTTGCATTAAAAAAATGATGCAAATTCGGCACAAAGAAAGTATAAATATAGGGGGTAATCTTTCTCACATTAAAGGTATTCAAAGCAAATTGCAGGTTATCATCATCAGCAATGATCTTACGCCATTCACTTGCGCTTTAACTCTTTTACAAACAGGGACTGCAGACATTTTTCAATGTGACACACAGTTTAATCAAACTAGGCTGAAAGGCGCAGGTAGATAATTCATCACAATTCAACTTGAAAGCAAGACTTGAAATGCAGTGCTACAAACCAAATGAAGTTTGTCTGCTTGCAGGAACATAAAAGGAAAGGAAACTCACTACAAACCAGGGTTAAAAGATTCTGAGTCTGTGTATTTACTTCCTGTGCACTAAGAAATAAACAGCCCTACTAGGGGGGAAAACCAACCACACAACTAGAGATTTTTAGGACTAGAACCTATACCTTTTGGCATGTTGACACATGCTTTCAGCAGACAACCAACTTAAATAATTATATTTCAAGGTCTTAGATTAAGACGAATCTGGTAACCAAAATCCATCCATATAAAACAAACTTCATATTAACAAATTCAAAACAATCTTAATTTTTCACATAAGGCATTTATGGTATAAAGCAAAGTTCAGGATAATCACAATGCAATGTGCAAGAGCTAACAAAAACCACACAACAAAGTACCTTAATTCCCACACGATGCAAAGCAATTAAGTCTCCGAACCACACAACGCAAGGCACTCCTTGTTCATACGTAATGCACCTTCAGCAGTTATTCCTAAATCCAGGATGAATGTCAGGCAGAGTTCAGGAACTCTAACCATAGCGGAGGAAACGTGAATGCAAACCACTAACCATAGCAGACAAACTAGTTTGATACAGTCCTCTGCTACCAAAAAATGTTGGTGCTTTTGTGAGCGCTGAGTTTATTACTAATAAATATGAATGTATTTTGAGTTAAGTTTTTACACAGAATGGGCTAATCTAGAGAATAATGTGCAACTTGGACCATGTGCCCACCTGAGTGGCCCCTATTAATCACTAAGTTTTATTATTAACTGCATATTAATGTTAATTGAAGTGTTCATATTAAGGCAAATGATGTAGTGTGTTATACTAATGATTATGAGTTATGTATTTTGATTTATTGACAATTGTAGGCCTTAAGTTAGCAAGGTCTGGGTTTACTAGCACAGTCTCATACTAAGCTGCACTGTTTAAAATATACTGTGAGAAATGTACTATTGGAAAGATTACTACATGCATTGTTTTAGGTGAGTTGACCAAACGTAGCAGATGCTTTAACTTTCTCATGAGAACTGCTTGTTAGAATATCTTGTACTAGTATAAGCAACACTGTATAGTTTAGTGTGTGAGAAAGCGATGTTCCCAGGAGCTGACAATGGACGCACTGACTGGAATACAGATGGCTACAAAAATTGTTACCTTGAGAGCCTGATGATCGGAACAGGATAAGAAACCAATCACCAACATGTAAACGATAGTTTAGTAAAATCTCAGATTTGAAGCTTTGTGTTTATTGGACTAATGGTCAACATATGATTCTTTGACCAATGGCAACGTGGGAATTGTTTTAGACGATTCTAACTTAATCTGACTGCACAGAGAAGCCCCTCATTTTGTTCATTCTCATCTTTAGGCTTGTTCTCTTCTGTCTGAGGAGCTCAACAGTTCCTGATGATCTTTAACTTATCGCTTAAACTTTTGATGCTAAATGCTGATCCCTTAGACATTGCTTTCTAATGGTTCGGAGAGCTTAGAGTCCCAGATTCTGAACCATTTCCCTTTCACTGTCCGGTTGCTGATGTCTGACTGACAAAGATAATTACAGTTTGCTGATCCATATTGCGGAGAGGTATAAAAAAATGCAAATGAAATTGTTGTAGATTATGTCCTTTGTTTCTAGGTACCAACTGCTGCTTTGATAGAGCCTTAGTTAGATGTTTTCCGAATTTACTTTGACTAAAACTATTTTTGCATGAAGCCCACGCTTGCTATTCTAATCAGAAGGTTAGGTAGGGAGACCAGAGAAAATGGTTGCTAATTATTAACAACAGTTGATTTCGTTTCTTTGCTGAAACTAAATGTATGAAATCTCTGTTACGCAGTTATTCTTGCTTTTAATTTGTATTCTGATTGTTGAATGTTTAGTAATTATTGCTCTTGTTAAATTGAGATTCTTTAGAAGATTTGGTCAACCAGTGTTATTACATCTATATCAGTTGGTTTTGAAATTTATTTGCATGACATTAGCATTGGTAATATAGGGAAATAACTATTCTAACTTTTACATAAAGGTGTGGTTATTCATGGCCAAAGGGGTCATGGTGTGTGAGATTACCGACTCCAAAGATTATTGGTATTTTGAATTGATATTGTCGATGATTTGCATTGAAGTTGAAACTTAGGGTGGAACACTCTAAGCGTAGTCAAAAGGTCCATCGAACCTCTAACTCGTCCCCTTTTAAATTAAAGATAATAAAGCAAATAAGGTCAGACGTGATGACAATTTTCAGTGTTCAAAGGGCTGATTGATGGATCAGGGCTATGCATGAGTCTAATCCAGGTGAGAGCCCTACAAAAAATAGCATTTACCCACAAGACAAAGAAAAACCACTCAAGAAAATCGATATGAGACAGCATTAAAAGTAATAAATGTCTATTAATGATTACGAACTCAAATCAATAGGCAAAAGACATTTGATTAGTCACCTCATAAAAACATGAAAAATACTATTGGTAGCGGAATTAGAGCCCTAATCTAAATAAAAGCCAGCACCGAATATGGTCTAGCACAATGTCAAGGGAGAAATTGCAGGAGAGGACCTGAAAAGGCAGCATGGAATGATGTGGCTTTATATATATTATAGACAGAGAAGCTATGGTCTGACAAAGAAACAAATGCCACAATTAAAAACTAAATAGAAAACACATCACATGGTAAACTTCGCATTTGCCCAGCATCTAATTATTATGCTGCACTATGCGTTAGACACAACAATGCCACATCCTTCAGCTGAGGAGTAAGGTACAGGACCATCCTGTCCAGGAACATCAGAAACACAAAACATTATGGGGGTTATTCCAACTTTGGAGGCGGTGGTAATCCGTCCCAAATGTGACGGATTTACCACCAGCCGTATTACGAGTTCCATAGGATATAATGGACTCGTAATACGGCTGGTGGTATATCCGTCACTTTACCGTCACTTTTGGGACGGATTACCACTTCCTCCAAAGTTGGAATAACCCCCTATATTTTGCAAATGTTATAGTGTGTCTTATAGTGTGATTATAGTGTGAGCAAGATCATTGAACTAACTGAATCTAGTATAGTCAAGGGACCGAGTTGAAGCTCCACAGAGCAGCATGGACAGGGAGAGGGAAAATGAGTTGGTGACACCTTTGTCAATGTGAGGAAAAAACACATGCGTCAAAAGTGTGCTAACTGAACACAGGAGTAGCCTGAAGGCCACACTCATGCTAATTTAAATGCTATCATTTTACAATATACTAAGGAAACATAGAAGTTGCAACTTTTTAGTGTCATTATGCAGAATTATCAACTGTGAAATTTGCGCCTCCCACACTGGTATACTTAAAACCTGCGACTCAAATGCTCATTCCATCTAATTGTGTTGTTACTCTGATATTTTGATTCTTGTTTTTACAGAAGCAACTGTTTATGTTTGAACTTACTACGCTCTCTGTTGCTTAAACTTGTTTTCAACAAATTACGACACCTCAAAGGTGTGGTACTTGATCTAGAAGCAGTCCAGTTAGGTATTCGAGCCAGCTATGAGATATCTTGAATGTAATCAGTGGTTGAATGAGTGTCGTAAGTAAATCTATCCCAGATAGAGGAGCACATTGTAAGCTTCTTCAATTACATAAGCCCTGCTGCATCTGTCCATAATGTGCTCGTAATCTAAAGTAGGTAAGTTTAGATCCTATCAAAGACAGAGATGCAATTTATCATGTCTGATCATATTGTTATCAGACACTGCTTGGCGCTTATGTGCATTATGATTTCCAAGCATTATGTTAAATGTATGAATTGTATTAGTGTATTAAATGTGTAGTCTCTGGTCACATATGTAGTAAGACGAGTAGTTGTTGTGAACAGTGCTTAATTTCAGCAGCGGCTCCCGCAAATGTCAAGAGGTGGCGGGGGGGATGACAGAGGAAACAAAGAAAAAGAAAAAACACTTACCATTCCGCCGTTCCTATCGCCTCGCTCCTCTCCTCCTGGTGGTGTCCCAGCATTCACTGGGACACCAGCACAGGCTCCCCATCAATCCTGGTGCTGCTCTCATGCTAAACCTAGCATAAAAGCAGCATCAGGACTGGTCTGCTGCTCAGACACTGCCCTGGGGGTCTGTGCAGTTTCTGCAGCTCAGCTGATCAACACAGCTGGGTTAGAGAAACCTAAGTGTGCATGTGTGTTTTGCCAGCATAAGATTAGGCCCAGATTTATACTTTTTGGAGCAAAACTGCACTAACGCAGTTTTGCGTCAAAAAGTTTAGCAATGACAGGCGACATTTTTTAACTCCACCCAGGCATCATATTTATACTATTTTGCTGGGGGGCGCTAAAAGTAGGTTAGAGTCAATTTCTTTTATGTTACCCATTGTGCCTTGTTGTAAGGCAAAGTGACATTAATGCCGGACACATTACTCTAACCCATTTTACGACACGTAAATATGTCGCAAAACAGAAATGCACCATTTTTACCCGCATTAGCATCAAATACAGATGCTAACGGAGAAAACAGTGCAAAGGAGAGGCAAAATGAACCCAGAAAGCCAGGAGAGACCCCTGGGCGACCCCAGTCAACCAGGAACAGGCCCAGAGTACACAGACAAGACCCAGGGGAGGGAGAAGAAAAAGAGAAAGTGTTTTTTCAGTGCGGTGGAGCATGGGATACTGGTGACAGGTGACAGAACATCAACATCAACTCCTCATAACCTCCAAATTACCAACTGGCAGGAGAGAGGCAATTTGGCAGCAGACAGTAGACAAGATTAACAGTGTGGCAGAGGTCAGGAGAACATTAACAGAGTGCAAGAAATGCTGGCATGATTGTAAGCGATAGACAAAGAAACAATTGCAAGGAACAGCAAGGCAGCACTGCAAACTGGAGGTGGGAGTCTAGACCCACAAGAGGACTTGGACGAGATAGAAGAGATTGTTGCAGCGTCCATCCCAGAGGGACTGGTCACTGAAATCGCAGGACAGTGCAGACTACCAGGAACCACCACAAATGCAGGATAAGTTAAGTGGGGGAAAATAATGTCAAATTGTCAAGTGCTAGAAGGGGGAGGCACATAGGACTCACACAATGCACGTCAAAGGAGCGCGGAGGGACACACTGCACATTTATCAAGTTGTACCATGCAGACGTAAGCAACATGTACCTATGCCTTGGTAGTGCCATGCACCATCACACATACATAACCTGGACATATGCCAATCACAAGGCCTAAATACCTACATGTGCATATGCAGCACTTGGGATGGATGGCATGTATAATGACTGTGCCTCTGGTTGTGTTATCACAACATCCCTTGCATATAGTCATATTAACCCTACCAACATGACCAAGACTTCAGAGACTAGGTAGTCAGTCAATGCCATACCTGGGGTCACGTCATGGTGGTGTCCCTTGCAGTAACACCTTGCAACTGCTTTGCCTTCTTGCCCAAACACGTGTGCCGCATCTCACAGCACAATTCATTGCAACTGTCCCAGACACGTGCCGGTAGTACCACCACCCCGCACATTGACATCGTATCCACATAAGGCAGCCACCACTCCATCATGCAGTGAGGATGCCCACAGGGTGCAGGGAACAATAATCAGAGCAGTCGCTGGTGGAATAGCAGGGTGGTCCTGTATCACGAGAAATATGCCACCACCCAAACCAAATAAACTGGTGTAGTGTGGAACCACACATCTAGATGCTGAACAGAGATGTGCCACTACACAAAATATGTACCACAGATAGCAAACTGTAGGACGCAACAGTTACAGGCTGACCCCACAACTACTCTGACACAACCATGTGAGTCACATAGGAATCGGGAAATAAACACACACAAACAACACATGGGGTATGGCTGTGAACATAATGGTGTATAATTCCACATTGACAGGTGGGGGATGATGCATGGCTAAGTCTGGTGTTGGTGAGACTGCCAGTGCAATGTACCCTTTGTGGTTGGCATGATTATTCACACGTTGGGATGGCGGGTGGAAATCGGTCTGCCCATGGCGGCTCTGTGGAGCACTTAGCACAACATTGTTGATGGATAAAATTGAGTCAGTGCCAGTCTTGGGGTGCATTGTGCGTGACAGGACACGCCACACTTTGCCCTTTCCACTGCCTGATTTGCAGAGCTAAGGGGCAGGGCATGGGACCCCCTGTACTGCCCATGCCAGGTGTAATGGCTGTGCAGGGGCACCCACAGGCACACCACACCACATCACCACCAACCTTTGCATGGGGGTTCACCACCATGCAAAGGCTGGTGGAAATGCGGGGACAGACCTCGAGTGTAGCATTGAACTTAATACTGGTCGTGTGTCACAAAACAGGTGCTATTGCCAGTCTGTGAGATGGTGGAAACCTGCCAGTGATAGGCCATCGGCTAATGGGGCATTCCCCATTGACAACAGTTGCTACTACCACCTTCGCTATTGGGGGTGGTCAAATAGATAATGGCAGTAAGGTGGTCATAGGACTGCCGCACTTTAAATGAGGGACCAGTATGATTACCTGCATAGTCACCATCAAACTAGCTTGAGGCCCTTACCTAAGTTCAACGCCAGTTAACTGGCCATGTCCATAAACTCATTTACCATCAGGCACGGTCACATACATAATGATGTACACAGCTAAAATATTATACGCATGCTGGCCATCCCTGGGTCCAACCCTGTGCCTGTGTCAAATTAGCTGCACTTTCACCTTGCTGCATCTCAGGGATCATGATGTAAGGATGGCTGCATTGAGAGGGAGATAATCGGGGTGTAGGAAGACGCACCTACCTGCACAGACAGAAGATGAAATTGAACTCAGCTAGGTCCATGTGTGCTGTGCAATGCAGCACACATACACATACATCAACATGAGAAGCTATCATCGATAGCAGGAGCATAGTGTTCTGGCAATGCCAACCCTGGGGTGGTGCTGTTGTGTAGCCATTTTAGTTATAGCTCCATGCACGTTATTTTAGCACACTAGGCCTGCCGCTGTGCAGTTCAACATAGATATATTTCACTTAGATATATATATATTTTTTTTAACAATAGCCACATTTGCTGTCTTGTTTTATTTCTCTCTAGCTTTTCTATGCCTAGGTCAGCACGGAGTTCCTAAATAAGACATTTCTTTCACTCTGTGCTTTTCTCAAGGCTGCAGTAAGATAGGTTGCCGGTAAATGTGGTAACGCCTGGTCTCTGGTGTTCATAGAAACATACACATCCTTACATAGAGACATTTTCTTAGAACATCAGCTGTTTTATTATAAAAACACTTCACTTCCGCCACTTATACGCTGATCTGACGGCAATATACAGATGATTAGTACAGTTTGTAATGCAAACATTAAATACAAACCCAGCATGTGCTGCTCCGGCGCAACTACAGGCAGTAATGCCAGGTATTAATCCTGCAACTGTACATTCCATCATGGGTAAAGTACCCGCCAAACAAGAAGAATGTCCGTTTTGGTTAGCTCAAACAATAAATGCGCTGGAAGCAGTATTTCCCCATACGGGACCTCAGGATAAACACAGAATATTAACTTTGTTCTTGCCATTTGGGATGGATCCCACTATTGATAACTAATATGTGGGGCACAGTATTTTCCAGGCTCCATACTACCGCACATCGTATACAGATGCTTGCCAATTTAACGGAAGTGTTGAAATAAATACAAGGTGAATACGGGGCTGCTTCGGCCCTGAACTTGGGGATGCAACTAATGGGCAATTTTGCCACAGTATCCTCAATTATATTAAGTAACCTTGAAGGGGAATCAGTTGGACTAGCAGTGCCCATGTGGCTTCTGGATGTTTCTCCACAGGATCAAGAATCTTGAGCTACCAAAAATTATTGCGGAGAACTACTCTAGCATTGGTCGAGACAGTCTGGGGGCCAGATATACAAAACCACAATTTCAGGGTAAATCTAACAAAGATTCTACCAAGCAAGCTCCTGAGGGTTATAGGAAACACTGGTATAAAAAAAAAAAAAACACCTAAAAAAGAAAGGGCAGAGTCTCTGCATACGGAGACCCCACAGAATAGATATAATCTCAGAAATAGGGATAATATAAAAACGCCTGACATATCAATATACTGATACAGGCCAATCTTGTTCCTTTCAGGACTCACTGGAAAAATGCTGTGAGAGAGGTGGGCAGTCAGAGCAAAGAATTGAGTAAGTGAAACCAAGACAGGAATCACAACGCTCAACAGAAGTTTCTGTTAAAAAAGGAGAGAAACTTCCCCCCCCAAAAAAACCTCAATTCAAAAAGAAAAAAGTGGCAGCAGTTTCAGTCTGACATGCCACTCAAGAAGAGGACTCCATTTAGCAACAACAAGTGGGCATTAGCGCTATTAGACAACGCAGCAGAGGTCACAATAGTTCACTGGAATCTTCTAGAGCATCTGGAGGTGAAAGTAACTGATGACTTCCTACAAGTAGAAACTGCGGACATGTGTGTCTCCACGCCTGATAGGGTGTATAATGTAACTTTACAGTTAGAAGGAGGCAGAGTGCACAATAGACGCAATCTTTTGGGACCGCGTCGTAAACATTTATAGTATTCTATTGCCCGAAAGGGATTGGCCACCTGAATTTGTCCGTACCTGCCCATATGGGGAAGATGTTATTGAGCCTTCTTTCTCAACCCTTGTACCCGAGGAGCTTGCTGAATCCTATCGATTGGGCATTGGCGCAGGCACCTGCGTTATATTGCAACCATGTAGGATGGGACAAAGATTCCCCCATGTAATCACTATAAAAAAAAAATCAACCCCAAACTCAACCCCAATATCCAATAAAACATGATGCAAAAGCACCTGTTAGGGAAATCCTCACATAATTGGAGTACCAGAGTATAATCGAACCCTGTGTCTCACCAATGAATAATCCCTTATTCCCAGTAGTTAAACCGGACCATTTGAAGAGAATAG
This sequence comes from Pleurodeles waltl, assembly GCF_031143425.1. NCBI lineage: Eukaryota > Metazoa > Chordata > Amphibia > Caudata > Salamandridae > Pleurodeles > Pleurodeles waltl. The sequence continues at coordinate 938,553,592 of NC_090445.1, forward strand.
TCTTAGACTACAGACAGTTAAACAGTCATACACGCACATACGCTATACAAAACTCACATAGCACAGCACTCATGAACAACATAGTGCGTAAAAAATACAAAACAACACTGGCCATTTCCAATGGTTTCTTCTGCCAAAATATAGCACCGGAGAGTAGAGACTTAACAAGTTTCAGCGCATTAGGCTCCCAGAAAAAGTTCTGTTGTTTACCCCATGGGTATAAGAACAGTCCAGGACTGTTTGCCGCTCGTGTGATTTCAATATTGCACGGCATTGACCCTGAAGCATTGTGCTATGTAGATGATATCTATCTCACAGATGATGAATTACTGCAACATCTAAGATGGGTAGCCCGCATTGTTGTGGGATTTGCAGAGTTCGGCTACCAATTCAATTTAAAAATAACAAAAATAGCCTTCCTTAACGTCCTGTTTTTGGGATATGAGCTATCAAGTGAAGGAAAGAGCCTAGCGCCACAATTCTTGTAAAAATGCGCACAATTACAACCTCCAAATACAATTAAAAAACTACAATCCCTATTGGGTTTTCAAAATTTTGGCAGAACTTACATTCCTGATTATGCATCACGCATAAAACCATTATATGACTTAATAAGTCCTGACTTTTCAATTAAATTTTGGACAGTCGCACACACGAATTATCAGAGCTTTGCAAATAGATATGCTTGCAGCACAACACCTACACATAAGGGACAACAAAAAACATCTGGTCATCAGAGTAGTTGCTGGTGCCATTGGTTTCACCTATGTAACCTTCAATGAGGGTGAGACAGTCCCCATCGCATACAAATCACATTTGTAATCAGCCTAAGGCTCCAGCTTTTGCACGAACTGCTTCTGGATACTTTGCCGACGTCAAGGACACTTTCTCATTTGACTCTTCTGCATCTGAACTGCCAAAAACATGTGAGCTGATAAACTTGCCCTAAAACAAATTACTTTATTTTTCCATAGTACTATCTGTTGCTTTCTTTGACTGTATTATCTTTCTTCCTTTGGTGTGGCTTTGTCATAACATTCTTTCTATTAATACATGGTAATTTTCTTCCTGAAAGATCAACAGTTGAACCGGTGGAGGAGGTCCTAAAACCCCATTTTTCTTCTCACAAGGTCCGCAGAGACTTGTCTTTCGTGAACATTTCCGCTACACCAATTACTGATGGGATTGTTTGGGATAAAGTTGCATTTGATATATATGGCCCTAACAGAGGTCTTTTTAATACCAAATGTGTTTAAACTTTCAGTGAATGATGTAATAATACCTGGAGTTATTTCTGATGACTGGGATGTGAAAACAGTTGATTCCGTGATGACTGAATTGCAGTATTTTACTGTATTTGAAAGTGAAGATGTCTATCAGTCTAAAGAGAAATATAGTTATATGTTTTGTTATAATTAATATTATGGACACCACTACATTCACAGAGCAAGTACCACAAAGACTATTTTAATTACACACAGTGGGAACATTGTCCAACTCCACCACAAGGGAGTTTTAAAACATATTCGGAAAAGTTTGCATCTTTTTCTGGGCACAATGTTAAAAATATTATTTTAAATTGCCATCAATAGAAAATGTACATATATTATTGACTGATCCGATATTCATTTATTTGGACTCCTTTGTTTCCCGGTTGGCTATAGAAGGCTATGAATATTGGCTGAAGTCGATTGATTGAAAAGTGTGTTGGGAACACGAAATTGGCAAATAAATGGCAAGGAAGCTTTGTTTAGAGCATGCCTGATAGCTGTTCAAATGATATATTTAAATTAAACTGTACAAACTAGTTGTTTAGGCTTAGCAAAGATCAAGGAATTGAATGTGCCTAATATTCCTCCCCTGCAAAAGTTTACAAATGGCAAAAATATATAAATGCAACTGAAGATCAGCTCAATGAATGGGTCCAGAATAGCACATTTAATGCTTCACTGTAACGTCCTGGCGGGTGGTTATTGAGGCCAATAGACACCAATGGGTGTCAAACGTTTTATAAACTCCACAGGGGATTTTAGAACTAGTAGGCCGGACCCTCGCTATGTGTCATCCGAACATGCAGGTATAGTAACAACATACAGTGTAGGGAAACTATGCCAGTATTGGTTGAAGAGTTCCTCACTAGATGCTGTTAGAGAACACCTCAGTCTCCTGTCTAATAACATTGACTTACAGGACTTCTTGTTAGGCCCCAGAAAACAACACAGAAAGCACTTCTTATGCGCAATCTATAATGAAATTTGGAAGCTTTTCCAACAAGAAGCTGCTGCCCTGTTAAGGCAAATATACCAGGAAAACTTACAGAAAGCATTAGCTGTTGTAGATAATGTGATTAATACCCTGTCAGACCAGATATACACCTTAAACAACATTGTTTCTTCTGCAATAGACATAATACAAAGTGATATATCTTTGTTACACCATGGACAAAGTCAACTAAGGTCCATTATGCAGTTGGGTTGGACACTTCAAACATTGAAGGCAGGTCACGTTCCCTGGCAACATATTAGCGCAAGGGACATATTTTCTAAATTTAATTGAACGCGACAACTAATGACTAAGAAAGAAGCAACCTAAGTCATGTTAAACATCGAAAAGTTAGAAAAGTTGCCTTTGACTGTGGCTGAAATACCATCTGCTGAGTGTTAATACATGGGGTCATTAATCGGCCTATTTCAACACTTCAATTCACATCCTGTTTAAAACACATTCAAGTAGGCAGATATGAAAGGCTGGGAGACAGTAACATCCATGAGGTGTGGGAGCTGCCCTTCTCGTAAAAAAATTTCAGTGGCTTCAAAGAGGCCTTTCTTAGCGGTAGTGAATGCAAGACTTCCGTCAGCCATTCGATGGTTTGTAAGCAGCCGACCTTGCACGGGGCATGTAATGCTTCAGCAGTGAACTTGGCTTGTTATCTGAAGGGAGTTCCAGTCCCCTTGATTGGACCTGCGTTCCAGGTGCTTTCAAATGGCAGCTATGTTCTCCTCAATAGTGAAAACTGTTGTGGGATGCGAACCAGAATATTTTATGTTGTTTCGGTATCTAAGATTGTTACATGCTGCGGGAATGTACTTTTTTCTCCTACAAGACAGAGAAAAGTAGCTGAGATTTGGCCCCATATTGCTACTTCTAATGTGAATTTTGACAAGCTGAGCAGGCTAAAGGCTTTATTGTTCCAAAAACATGTTGTGCTCACATCTGTATGTGAGATCTACGCACTTCAGGTGGCAAGGTTATCAGCAGAGATACAGTCCATTTTAAGCATTAACTTTCTGAGACACTTTGGTGAGCTTGTGGGTCGAATATTTAACATGTCGAGTACTACTAGAATCGGAAATTTCTTTAAGGCTGTTGGTTCTGGTTTCGTTCACACCTTCTCCTATATATTCAGTTTAATACCATCAGCCATCCGCTCAATATTCTCCAGTATTTTCGGGGGATTTCCAATAACTTTGGCTATAATAAGTGGCATTTTGCTATTGCTACTTTTTTTGTGCAATGGCTGTCCTGCAGCAACAAGGAGGAATGAAAGCGCTCCCACCAGCGGAGCTGTGTCGTGAACACGTGATGCAGTACTTCAGAGCAACACTCCTGGAGCAATTGGAGTGTGACTGGTCTAGGTCATTCAGACCGGTTTTGCATTGTGTGCAGCCTGTGTTTCGGTGCCTCTGGTGCTCGTTCGAACATGCACTCAAAGTTTTTCTACACAGTGCTTGCTTTCATTGGACGCTGATCTGTTGATGTTGTCGCTGAGGGCTCATTACCAGACATGCTCGTTGAGGGTGCATTTGCTACGGGAAGCAGCTTATGAGTTGCCCTTCATGGAGGGTGCATAAGAACTCATTATTGGGCACGCCACAGAATGCTGCTGGCTTGTCTGACATCCAGGCTTTGGAACATGAATGCTCTTTGTTTCTCCTTGGCGATGAGTTTCCTACTTTACCACCTGCAGAAGTGGAAGAGTTCCTGTCTTCAATTTTCCCAGATTCAATTGGCAACTTCCAAAATGACTCTGAGGCCCATATTTATACTTTTTGATGCAAAACAGCGCCGGCGCAGTTTTGCGTCAAAAATATTACCACCGGCTAACGCCATTTCGGTGCGCAAACCACAGGTGTAAGTCATTTTTTATTACGCACACCGCAGCGTCAAGTTGTAAAGCAAAACGATGTTAACGCTGCGGAAATGACTGCGGGTCGATTTACGACCCAGCACACTGGATATGCGGCGTTTGACGCAATAGCGTCAACATTCCCCGCAAACACAGCCATTTCAGCAGAGGAGAGCCAAAATGGATCCCAGATGCCTGTACAGACCCAAGGAAGATGACAACAGACCAGGCACCAGCCAGGAGGACCCACACAAGACCCAGGACAGTTTTAAGAAGAAAAGAAAGTGTCGCTTCAGTGCAGAGGAACAGGAAATTCTGGTTAAAGAGGTGACGGATCACCAGCACCAACTGTTTGTCACCTCAAAGTTGCCAATCAGTAGGAGAGAGGCAATATGGCAACAAATTGTTGACAAGATTAACAGTGTGGCAGAAGTACGCAGAACAGTCATTGAGTGCAAGAAATGCTGGTATGACTGCAAGCGCAGGACCAATGAAAAAATGGCCAGGAACAGGAAGGCAGCACTGCAGACAGGAGGTGGGAGTCCAGCACCGCAGGAGGCCCTGAACCAGATGGAGGAGATGGTCACAGCCGTCATCCCTGAGGAGATGATCACAGGGATTCAAGTACAGGACAGCGCAGACTACCAGGAGACAACGCACATGTAGGGTAAGTCGCATGGGGAATTAAAATGCACTAATATCAACTGTAAGCGGGGGGGGGGGAATACCGACCACAAAATGCATGGAAGTCATCATATACATGGAGTGGCATGGGTTAAGGGGTATGGCATGGGGGCATGGCCTGTACAGAGAGAAGCTGGGGCACACCATAACACTACACCAACAACAGTCCCATGGGGGCATGCTGCCATGCCGCCATGCCAACGATGGAGCAAAGGTAAAGCCACGCCAGGAGGGAAGGGCACAAAGGTAAAGCCACGCCAGGAGGGAAGGGCACAATGGCAAACTGACATCCCGTCACACGTCAGCCACTATACTCCCTACATTAACAAGGTCCTAATTAACAACCTCTAGCCATACCGACAACTGGAATGTAACAGTGACAGCAGTTGCCTCTACCACCTCCGCTCTGTGTGCAGCTCAAGTAGCCAATGGCAGTAACGTCCCCATGGATCATACACACCTAAATTAGTGGGTTGAGGATGACAACTTTAAAAATCCCCTGAAACAAGACAAATGCTCCAGTCCTTGAAATTGTGAATGCCCATAGTTGCCGCAAACATCAGCCAATGTCATCAACAGTAGGACCTACAAAGCACTAAGGACACAGCCATGCTGCATATGCCAGGGTCCATCCTGTGCCTGGGTCACAATGAAACATCCCAAATGTCATACTGCTCAGACAACAGCATTGAGGGGGAGGACACATGTAACTGGTCACTGAAATACACCTGCACAGTCAGAGGAGGAAATAGGACACTGCTACGACTATCAGGGCAATCCAATCTCCAGACATTCCCCTACATCAGCTGTACACATTACCAATGCTAACATCCATATCGTGCCATAACAATGCTATGCATAGGATACACTACATTTCAACCACATATAAGTGGATGTGAAAGATCAGAGACTGGGGCAGGTCCAGATTGTTAAGTGTGCTGCTAGTGCCATCAGAACACCCACAGCAAGTGAAAGGCCTCGCCATTAGAATGGATGTAGACGGAGGGTTGAGTAGGACAAGAAGCTGGCAATTCACTATTTGGCCTAAAAAACTAGTGGAGATGATGCAGACAAGTCTAATACCCTACCACAATACATGTGACACGCAGGTGGGCCATAGGCCTGGGAGAATGCCCATCTGAAAGACTGAAGCAATGAACAGGAAACAAGATCACAATGTGAAAACATCACAAGGCAGGCATGTCACATCACTAATGCCGCAACACAGACACACTAATTGTACCCTATTTCATTGCAGAGGACGATGGATCTCCTGCGGATATGCCTGTCTAGGATTACCCTGATGACATGGATGACGAGCTGACAAACATCAGCCACCAGACCCTCCAAGATGTCCTTGGAACCCTCCAGACCCCACCTTGTGTCACAAGGAGGAGCACAGAACAAGCAGCCATCACAGAGGACCCACCCACAACACCAATTGTAAGACCTGGCAGCTCCAATACAGCTGAGGACTCAGATGACAGGCACCAGCTTTGAGAGTACTGTAGTCGGAGTACAGCGGGAGTTGGCCAAGGAGGTGCGGGTGGTGATGCAGACTATGGCAGCCAGCCTAGAGGGTATGCGCACATTCATCGTTACGGCCACTGAACAGACTGCAGCCAAACAAGGTGCACACTCCCCAATGCATGGAGTTTAGCAGTGTCTGGGGGACATAGCTGCTGCCATGAGTGAGAGATCACAACAACTGCCCTCTCAAACTGGCGTGCTTGAGAACAAGATGGACTCCATGCACTGGGAGCTGGCCTCCCTCATGGCAGACATGGCTGCCTACCAAAGGGATGTCACTGCTATCCTTAAAATTCAGCAGTTCCTCCTTGTTGCAGTGATGCCATATGTCGTTCCACAGATGACAGCTGCTGAGAATTGTGAGCCCACATCTCCAACCACTGAAGTGTGGGTGGCCCCCTCTACCTCCCCACCACCACCATGAAGGGCAGATGAGACACCACACACATTGGAGGATGAAGATGTGGAACAGATCATCTTCACCCATAAGAGCACTCGGTAGCACCAGCCCATGTCACATGGCCAGTGTTTTCCTTTGTGCTGTGCTTCAGATCATGCCAGTGTTAGTACAGTTGGATAGGTGCACTCTTTATAGACACACTGTTGACCTGTCTGCTATGGACTGTCATTGCCTTTCACCTACAAATTGGCAAATCATGTTCCTCCGCATTTAATGACACTTCACCCAAGCATGTCCTATGACATGTCCCTCAACCCTGGACTTGTGTTGTGTCACAAATTGTATGGATTTCACTAATGACTTCACAGCCCTGTACATTGTAAATATTGCACTGTGACACTTGTAAATAAACACCATCTTCACAACCAGCATGTCTTTGTGCATTGTGACACATCTACTACGCTTAGTAATTGTGATGTGTGTAACCATGTCTTTAGTCACAGAGTGTCAGTACAAAAGTGCAGGATTATGGGGCACATATCTACGCACAATGTTCCTACATGATGAACGACAATGCTGGTCTCATCCCCTACAAGCAATTCACTAAGTATGTCAAAAATGTAGCACACATGTATGCTTCAGTCACTACATATGGCAAGAACGGCTGTGAAACAGCTCTCGAGCAATATTGCCAGCTAGGAGTACAAGTAGAACACATTGGTGTGAAACAGAGGTACTTAACCTCAACTGTAATTGCCACTGTTCAGTTTAGCAGGATAGATATTAATTGTAGGGTGTTGTTAGATGTGACAGTGCCTAATATTCCTACACAGGACCCTAACAATGACAGCTGAATTACCACACCTACCTGTCTAATACAAAGTAAACATAGTCACCTTGAGTGGTGGGTACACTGGATGGCAGATGCATAGACAAGTAGATGTGTTGTAGCTGCCAATGTGACAGCTCAGTTGTAAAAGGGTGATGAACAGAGAAGAGAGGGATTTAGAGGCAGGACCGAATCCCTAGGCCAACACACAATTTTCACTGTGCACTCATGGGAAGACCCTGAGACACAAGCATATGACACATGAAGTAAGGGAGTACCCAAATTTGGTAATAACAATGAAACTAAACTAAAAGAAATCAGGAAAACCTATCCTACCCTACCCTAACCTAACCTATTCTAACTATACTTAACCAACAACTAACTCTAACTCCCCTATGATAAACTTACTTAACACATTTAACAACACACTGTAAACATTGCCCCCCACCCCCTTATGTTATAAGACACATGCAGGACAACATATACTAAACTACACATATACTTACTATATCTAAACAAATTTAAATATAAATAAAACACACACACACACACAAACACATATATTTTATTTTTATTAAAACACATATATACCCCAACATTACTTCCCACCCTCCCATCCACAAAGCAACATGTAAAAAGTAGAAAACCCACCCCCAAACCCACTTATCCTAACTGAACTACATACTTACTCTAACCCAACACTAACCCCCTAAAAACCACTATAAATTATTAATACAAATGAGGAGTGAGGGGACAGAACTGGGGGTGGGAGTACCAAAGCCAATCACAGCTTTGATATCTCTTGAGAGCATTGTGTGGAGTATGTACAGATTATTAGCTTACACTCTACATCTAATTACACGTGCACTCCAACTCACATTCCAGAAAAGACAATGGTCCTGATAAATGCAATGAGAACGCTGCCTCAGCATCATTTCACTGACACTAAAGTGATTATGAAGGGGGCAGGTCCACCTGTAAGACATTCATGTGTCCAGGTATAGACAGCTATCAATAACTGATCTGCCAATACTATTCCTTACACACCCATATCCATGCTGGCACACATTTGGCCTTGGCCTGCATGCACGTCTGTTACATTCCCGATAAGTGTTACGTACATGAAGTGCAAAATACAGAGCACCATGCTGGGGGACAATTGCCCGCCCAGTCCTCTATATTAATTACAATACAGGCATGCATCAAATTGGGTTCAAAATGGTGCATCCCTGTGTTGTGAGAATGATGGCGTTCCCCAGTGTCAATATTCTTACAGCATTGCACTTCATCATCACATATGGCCCTACATGTGGCTTGTCATCACCTTGTTTAGATGATACTGCCCATTGAGCACCTGGAGCCTCACAAGATAGGACCCTTTGGTGGTGCATGGGGAACCTTTAAATGGGACACTGTCAACATCCAGCCTGATCATTTGACAGCTTATCACATCTAGCATTGTGTGCAACACAAATGACTCACACACACCAAACCCTGGATTACTTCACCAGACACACATTATCACACTTAATGGATATGGGTCCTCAAATCTCACCACTTTGCAGATTATGTAGGGGGCAGGTCCACTTGTAAGATATGAATGCAAAACCATGCTTAGTGTCATATCACTGTCACTACTAGTGGACAACAAATTACAGTGTGTACTATTTCAGAGGAGTGAGCTAGTTATCCTGCTGTAAAACAGTGCAACAGACACAGCACAACAAACACATGAGGACACTGACACGCAGGTGAGGGAGAGCCACACATCTGCACACTTACACTGGGCCTGAGACTCATGTAGTGCTACACCCTACATCAACCATGTGTGGGCAATCTATAGAAGATGGAACTCCATGGTATAAGGAGGAGTTGTGTAACAAATGCATGACACTACTGTGGTGTTTTGCAAGACAATTGACTCAGGTATTCAAGCTTGTCCTGCAAGGCACCCAGAGGCACTTTGTGATGGACATCCGGCTCAATTATCAGTCTGCAATGATCATGCGTTGAGTAATCCATGATTGATGTGGCAAAGCTGTCTGATGGTATCAAATGTCCCATTTTCATTGCCCCCCCAAGGCGGGTAAGCCCCCTTTGCTAACATAATGGCAGGGATCATGTGTGTGAAATGATGACAAAGTAGCGCTGTACATGCATTGCCCTACCTTGTTGACACAATCCAGGTAAATATTGTAGGTTGGCAGTGTCTTGTTGTATCATACATGACACTGTGCCAGGACACAGGTGTAGCCATGGCCCCTGAAATTTGTGACTTAGTGATGGTTGTGCATGACTCAAACATCTGACCTGCATTGGTATAATGGTAGGACATGTGAACTTCATGTCTAGACTGGCGCAGTTACACTTTATTCTGGTTGCGTGCAACCTCTCCACAAGCATTGCATGCAGCACTCCAACCCATCTGCTACTGTCATTCAAGAGCGGTGAACAGTAAATAATATTCCAATGGGAGACTCACCAAAAGGACCACTGATCTCCACACCAAGATGATCGAGCAGATCCTGCTTCCTGGCTACCAGATCTGCCCAATGAAGCTTCAGCTGGTGCTCATTGTGCTCTAAAAAAAAACTCTGCAGTTGGTAGAGCACCTTACCCCACCATAGCTGCCTCGCCTCTGTCCGGTAACCCTGTATGACCCGGCCCCCCATCTCCAACATCAACAGCAGGTAGTGGGCTGCCAGCCACACAAAGCCACCCAACTGTTCCTCTCCCATCCTGGTCAACCTCCCCCTACCAGACATATTATGGTGTGGTTAACAACAACTACTTTGAAAAAAACATGAAAGGAATATAAAGGAAACTTAAGCCCAATATCTAATCCCAACTATCCCAATTTAACAACCATCCTGGACAGACACCCCACAGTACAAGTACAATTATACACAAAAAAAACATACAAATTTACAAGCACTTGGACAAAGTACAGACAATAATTAACAAAACACGACAGGAGTTCACGCTAAGGGCCCATGGGTTATATACTTTGCATTTGCAGATGTTTTAGATGCATTTACATAAATTTATTTTACTCAATTCCTGATTGCGTGTTTTTGTACATTGCCTATAGATGCACCATGTATCAACATACAAATGACATGGGCTGTGCTGCAGAGTGGCATATAGTCTATGGCCACATGTGGTACTCCATGCAACAATGTGATGAGGGTGTGATTGGTCTGTTATACTGATGTGTGTGGTACAGAGTCAACAGCATGCAACCAGTTGCACGTCAGGCATATGTATGCATGTGTGACAATAGTGTATCCACATATGTATGTCAGTCAGTCCAATGCAATAGTTCTGGTTTGTGATTGTGAATTTTGTTTTTTCATGTGATGTGTGAAGTTGTCTTATGGAACATAATATTTAAGACGGCATACACAGCTCAGGCATTGTTGATGATAGCTGAACAATGCTACCTAGGAAATGTTACCCAACAACTGTCTCCATGTGTAGATTTGGAGTTTATAGTGACGTGTGTGGACTACACACGTCTGACGTGTACATTTTTGGTACATAATGTGTATGACACACTGCCTTCATTCCACCCAGATTATGTTCGGACCACAAACGTTTGATTAAACTCATTACATTTAGCAATGGTTGTTGTTTTTGTGTGGCGAGCCTGCAGTCCTAGCTGTATATGTTCTATCCATACTGAAGGGCATTCCACAGATGTGTCCATGCAAAGTGGGAGGCCAAGTGCACCTGTCTCAGGATTGGGCTCCATGGCAGTGGCAGGACTGATTACCATGGATGTACTGCGTAGGCCCAACTTCTTCCATTGCTTATCATACCTTGGCTATTCATGATAACCATTGTTACCAATGATGTCCCCCCCCCTTGTCACACTTGCTCGATGTAGCCATCGCAACTCTCACACTGAGTTGTGACAGTGTTCTGTTCCAACATTACTGTCTTTTTAATTTTGGACATCCACTTCCTCATGTGTGGACCCCTTGCTTACCTCCTATTTGGACATGTTGTAGTTGTGTGTAATGAGCTATTGATGAACAAGTTGGCAACGTGGATGTAATATATATTTGTTGTCCATAGAGTGTGTCCTTCAGTTGTCACATACCAGTGATGAGGCTATTAGTGACGTGTGTGATGGTGGCAGTACAATCTTACGCATCACATGTGATGTTGCAACAGTACCCTTCAGATTAGTATTTGTAACGTGCTCCTTGAGGTTAGATTTAAAATCCTAAGGAGATTGAAGAGACCAAAGCAGGATTGTATGAATAAGTGAGGTGTGCATTTACAAAATGTAGAAGGTGACTTAGTTGATAACCTCTTCACTTAAAAATCACTTATGTGCTGTCTGCGGTGTATCTGAGCGGCTGTGTTGTGCTGTTCCCCCTTCATTTCTTCACCACCATCCTCCTCCTCCGGCAGGTCTTCAACCTGGTCATACAAGGGGACGTCCATCCGCAGACATATGTTGTGCAGGATAGCACATGTCGTTGTGATCTTGCAGACAATGTGTGGGGCATATAGGAGGCTGCCTCCTGTGAGGTCCAAATGTCCTCTCCACAATATTCTGTGTCTTCCGATGTCCCTTATTATATGCACGCTCTGCTGTGCTTGGGTTGGCAAATTGGGTCATAATACATGGCTGTATGCCACAACCCTGATCCGCTGCAAACGTTAATAGGAGTAAGTTGTTGTGAAGGCTTGCAACAGGTTTGTGGTATGGTGTTGGCTCCTGGCCTTGTACAAGGTTTTCTCAGCACTGTGTTGTTGGACATGACAATCTTGAGTTTGGCTCAAGAACCAGGGACATACGATTTGTAATCCTAACTGATGGTCAGTGTGTATGTACCATGCATTGTGTAGTGCACCTTTGTCTCAGTGTGCTACCACTAGAGGGGACATGACAGATCCTCAAAACACAATGGGGTCAGATATGGTGGCAACATGGTAGCAGTACAGAGCCTGGACATCCGATCCATTTTGACATGTGTCATTACAGATGATGTGTGACACTTAGGCCCATTGAATTTAGTAAATGACAATGCACAACACATCTCCAAAATTGGCAGCACTGTCCTGCAACATTTTGACTATGCAAGAACGCCCCATGTGTGACATATTACTAGGCAACCCTTTGTTGTCCTCAGCGCCAGTGGCTAAAATGCAGCTGTGCACCTACACTACCAACCTTGCACCAGGGTGCTTGGCTAACTGCCCTGTGGAGGTGGATGTATCTGTGCAGAAAGGGACACCACCCTATTCATATGCTGTTTTGCTGGACAATTGGCTCTTTCTGTGTGTGCCGCAGTTTGCAGCCTGCATTGGTGGCACATTCATATGAGTTCAAAGCACCGTCTACTTCCTTATTGCAACCTGCAAACGGCACCCCTGGGGTGGTGTTTAATGTTGGCACTTCCTCAGGTTTTAGGTGATACCTACATCTGAGTCAGCATCATCATGCTATGTATCTTGTAGTGACTGACCTGCAGCAACACACATTGCACGCCCCTTCCACGCTACATGCTGCATGGGAGGATGACCGATTTACAATGTGGTTTCAAGTCACAAAAAAGTGGTCATCTGCCAAGTTGTACATATAGTGCAGGCCATGACAATGACACTGGGAGCTTTTACATAGATCCCTTGGTGATCCTGAGTGGCAGCTAATGTTTGTGGCAGCCATCAGGTGTCTAAGGGTGTGTATCCCATTGTTTCAGGATGATCAACATTACTACCAGTGTCTCTTCTATCTTCCAACACATGATTCAGCATTTATACTGTCAACACATCCACAGTACAGGCTATGGGATGGAGGTCAGCTACTTAGCAAATGTGTCGCTTGGCACAGTGCATGCGAGGTCAGTGATGTCTTGTATCCTCCTACAGGGTCCCACTATGACACTGATGATCTGCACTGTCTGACAGTGGCTCTGCCCCATGGTGGGCCATTTATTGTTTATGGTACTGACATGATGGTGTTGTGGGTCAGTAAGTGGTGCATGTGAGGTGGCACTACAGTAGGTGTGGTTGCACTTATCCCAAATCTGGCACATGGCATGTGATGGGCATTGATTTTGTATTCCTATGTGAGTGACCCAATGCGTGAGGCAGATGTCTATGCACACTACAGGTAAGTCAGGTATGTGTTGATGAGATGTAGTTGGTATAGACAGTAGTTGTCTGCCATTTGATGTTTGTTCTGACAGTGACTTGCACGGCATGATTTGAGGGATCTGTGCTTATATGAGACTTACGTAACATGAGCATGGTGTATGCCATTGACATAGCTGTGCTATTCTTTGTTTGGTGTACTGTCTGTGAAGTGTATGTAGTAGGCAACCTGTGGGCATTTGTAGTTGTAGTGGTCTGTATAGTTCTTCTGTTATCAAAGGGTATATATCTGCACCTGTCCTTCATGTGGTGTGCCTGTCAAGTTGTGGGTGTGTTACGTACATGTGGGTGTATGTGTTTGTGGTGTGCACTGATTGTGCTGCACTACAGCACTGTGCATATGTGTTGTTACCTGCACATCTGTGTTACACTGGCCATGTGTTTATGTAGTGGTGTATGTCTTGTGTGTCCTACAGCGTTGGTGTGTTGTGTTTATATTGATAGGTTTGTTGACTTACCGACAAGTAGGCCATTTCCATATTGTCCATCCTAGAAGTTCTCATAGATCAATCAATCAGGAATTTGTAAAGCACACAACTCACCTGTGAAGGTCCCAAGGCGCTGGGGGAGGGGGGAGACTAGTGGAGAAGGGGAGGTGCTGATACTGCTCAAACAGCTAGGTCTTGAGAACTTTCATGAAGGTAAGGAGGTCTTTGGTCTCGCACAGGTGGAAGAAGTGTTCCATGTTTTTGCTGCGAGGTACGAGAATGATCTACTCCCGGTTGTAGTTCTGCAGACGCGTGGCACGGTTGCGAGGGCAAGGTCGGCGGAGCAGAGATGCCGAGTCAGGGTATAGCAGGAGAGCCATCTGTTGAGGTATTCTGGTCCGGTGTTGTGCAGGGCTTTGTGAGCGTGGGTGAGGATTTTGAAGGTGATTCTCTTGTTGACTGGGAGCCAGTGCAGGTTTCTCAGGTGGTCTGTGATATGGCAGTGGTGGGGAATGTCCAGGATGAGGCGTGCAGAGGCGTTCTGGATGCGTTGCAGCCTCTTCTGGAGTTTGGCCGTGGTTCCTGCATAGAGGGCAGTGGCGTAGTCGTTTCAAGGGCTTTTACTACTTTTTTTGATTCTTCCTTATTTTTCCTACGGGATTGTGTGAAACCAACATTTTGGACTTGTAATTAAATATTAAAAAGAAAAGACTGCTCATCTGTACTATTAGAACACTGGATTTCTTCTGTTTCATATAAAAAATCTTTTTGCACAGATTGCGGTGCACCGCCTTGTAGAGTATTTACCTGTGGGGCTGTTTCAGCCCTGTTTAGTTCCTTTGTTGCAACAGGAACTATGGTGTAGTTGCACGCTTACCGTAACCTACTAACAATATTATTGCTCTTTACTTGTTGTTTACGATTGGGCACTAATAGGGATAGTGCGTTGTCTACAAGCTCGCTGCAATCCTTGTTTGTTCTGCTTGGGTGACTGTGCTTCCGGTTTCAGTGGGTATCCATTTGTAGATCTTTCGGAGCATGTGGAGGGTGTTGAAGCAGGAGGAAATGGCGTTGACCTGCTGGGTCATGGATAATGAGGAGTCCAAGATGAATCCTAGGTTGCGTGCGTGGTCGATGGGAGTCAGAGCGGCTCCTGGTGGCCTGCCACTCTCGGAGCCATCCCATGCGGATGGAGTTGAGCCGAAGAGGAGGACTTCCGTCTTGTCGGAATTGAGTTTGAGCCAGCTACTCTTCATCCATTTGGCGATGGCCTTCACTCCTTCATGGATGTTGGTCTTGGCGGAGTCCTTGGTGAGGGAGAGGATTAGCTGGGTGTCATCGGCGTATTAGATGATGTTGAGGTTGTAGGATCGGGCGATGTTAGCGAGCGGGCCATGTAGAAGCTGAAGAGGATTGGGCTGAAGGACGAACCCTGGGGTACGGTGCAAATTATTTTGGTGGCCTCCGAGCAGAAAGGGGGGGAGCATACTCTCTGGGTTCTGCCGGTGAGATAGGAGGTGACCCAATCCAGGGCTATGTTGCAGATTCCTGCATTGCTGAGGCGTGAGCGTAGGGTGTGGTAGCAGACGTGTCGAATGCGGCCGAGAGGTCCAGGAGGATGAGGGCCGTGGTTTTGCTGCTGCCCAATATGGTTCTGATGTCATCGGAGGCGACAATGAGGGCTGTTTCTGTATTATGGCTGCTGCAGAATCCAGATTGGGAAGGGTCAAGGGTGCAGTTCTCAAGGAAGTGGGATTGATCCTGCTGTGCCTGAATATGAAGGCATCATGGACACTCCCAGGATACTTGGCCAAAATGTTTATGACTAGTCCCCAGTGGTCCACTATGCCCTGCACATTAATGAAATGCGTGTGCTTACGATTCCGGTATAAGTGCTCTGTTGCTGCAGGTGGAACAAGCCGGACATGGGTGCAGTCAATTGCACCAAGCACATGTGGGAAGCCATGGACTTGGTAGAACCCCTGTTTTGCCTCCTGCTGCTTTTGCTGGGAGTTGGGGAAGCTGATGTGGCAGGGTGTCAGTGAGATTATAGCTTCCAACACATTTGACAGAAACACAGAGAATGACGGCTGTGAGACACGAGCAACCAAGGCACCCGTTGTTTGGAATGAGCCACTTACCAGCCTGTGCAGGAAAGCTAGCAGCTTTGTCACAGGTGGTATGTTGTGTGGGGTCTGCAGGCTGGCTGTGATTAGTGGCTCAATGTGGTGCAGCAGGTGTAGTATGGATTGCCAGTTCAGTCTGTATGTCCATATGATATCCTGGTCTCTGAGGCCAAGGAGGGTTGTCCTGGTTCTGGAAACCTTCTCCTGCCTTCTGTTTTCCTTTGTGGGCCGCATTGTAGTTTTGGTGATCACTGTTGGTGTTGCTGTCCTCTGCGTTGTCTCGCAAGCTGGATCAGTAGCACCTTCATGTTCTCCTGTTGGTAATGTTGCATCTGTGTGTTTTCCTTAAGTAGTGATGAGTTTACCTCATTTTAACACCTGGTCTGACCCAGGTGTTAAACTTTCACGAAAATCGGAGTGAACATAATTTTTTGTCTCCGCCTCCCACCCGTGCGTCTTTATTGCCCAGGTGGACAAACATGGCGATAGGTGCTTAGAGTCATTTTTTGGACGGGAACACCTACCTCATTGACGCAAGGAGGTTTCACGCATCCAAAAAATGATGTTAACTCCAATATTTTGACGCTAGACAGGTCTAGTGTCAATATGTAAATATGGCGTTAGGTCGGCGCTGATGATGCTAATTCAGCGCGGAGTATAAATATGCCCCCTAGTGCACTCCACTCCCCACCCAGTGGCCCAGCCACATCCTTCCCTGCAGTGATGGCTGAGGCAACAGATGAAAAATAAAACGATAAACTGTCTTAGCTGGGGGGGGAGGGGGTGACACTCCTCCTCCATTGCGGAGGAGCTGCTCCTGCTTAATTTGTGAAATAATAAGCACCAGGGCCAAATGTTTTGCTTAGAAGCCTAAATTTGGTGGTATTGAAGACAGGGTTGCTGAACACCAGGACTGCCTAGTCTCGATTCCCCTCAAAATCTCTTTAATCCACCACCAAACACTCCCTTCCCCTCTAACTTTTGCAGGTTCTTGTCCATCCTTACCTGCAATCACCGGATCAAATTAGGCACTGAGGCCCATATTTACACTGTTTTAGTGTCGCATGTGTGTCATTTTTTTACGCAAAAGCGTTGCAAACTTACAAAATACAATTTAAAAATTACGCAAATTTGGTGCTAAAAAAGTATAACTATGGGCCTGAGTGTGAAGTTTTCTTTTGACTTTCAAATCATGGCCCAGTAGTAAGATATGTTTGTTTCCTCGTGTAGAGTTAACAGGCCGCTTTGTGAGCTCTTTGCGTGGCATAGGTGTGTTTGTGTTGAAGTATTTACATAGCTTTTCATACCCCAGGTTGGGGGTGCAGACTAAGAACTCATTGTTCTGCGTGTATACGTTGCACGTACGCCTATAGCACGTCATCCCACAGTCTCTTGTGGAAATGCTTATCTGTACGGATAATATTCATACGGATTAAATGCTAGACAATAACACTAAAACAATCACTGAACCCTGTCCATGAACACGAACCTTCTATGCATTCAATTCTCAACATGTTCAGTAACATTCAACTGCGTCTTAAATCATAAATAAATTCACTGTTTAATATTTTCATATATCTTACGTAACAATGCATTTGTCCCTGTAAGTACCATACGCATTACACATGACTACGACTCCCAGACATCCTATAAGTTGGCAAACCAGACGAACGTGTAATACTGTGGATGGCTTTGCTTATAAAATAACATTTATTGTCAAGCAGTGCAGCAGCATTCCTACTACTGAATACTCTGGAATTTATTTTTAGGCGCCGCCTCTCTTTGTTAAACAAATCATCTATAAAGATGAACTGCTATCGAAATTGTGGTGTGGTGCAAATGACTACTTATTGAGCAAGCATTGACAGACACGATAGGTCTGCCTGTTTAGAAGTGAAAGAGCTTCTGATTTGATTTGGGAGTTTGTGTGCGCGGAAGGGTAGGTGTGTGAATGTGAGAATGAGCAAACAGTTGGCTTGGTCAGACTAGTACACTGAAAACTTACGTGTTGTCCGCGATATGCAAAATCATTTATAAGCCTTGTCTGCATGGCTCCATTTGAACTATCACGCATTAATCCTCAATGTATTTTCAGGTTTGCACCATTGCTCTTTAATCATTAGTACATGATCAGATTTTAAACAAAGTGCTAATTTTATTTAGAATTATGAAATATCTTCGTTACATTGAAGATAATCGGGTGCACTGGAAGTTTCACCACACCCACATGACCAGCATAATCAGGCCCAGTCACCAAGACAGAGTTTGGCAGTTCCTTTGAAAACAAGAGAAACCTCAGCAAGGGCCTTGCTGCGGGGCTCCGAGCTTCACTGCCGTGCCCTCTGTGATGGCAGCAGGTGGGCAGAGCTCTGCTTATGGTGGTGTTTCACACTGGGGCAGAAAGATGAGGACATGATACTAGGCAGGATGCAGTTGGCCAGCCTAGTTTGTAAACTCTTTATTGGCTGTGACACAGGAGATTATTTCTTTCACCCTCTGAGCTCATTCAGCAAAGATGGAAACTTTATACATCTGGACTGACAGTTACTTTGTACATTTATTTCATTGTTTTAATGTGTTAACCTTTAACAATGAACACTTTATGGCCCTGATGGCATAGTTGGTGGGACTTTCTGAAGGTGACCTCTCCTCTTCCAAAACGCGGTAAAAGTTTGCCTGTAAGGGATTGGAGATCCTATGTTGATAGCCGGGTCCACGTATCAGCAGGATTCGAACTGCACTTAGTGAGACTGTGTCCCTTTTTTTCTGGGAGGCGGTTAGTTCCAGTGATATCGTGATGGGGAGGGTTCCTTGATGAAACCTGAAGAAATCGATTTGGTCGGATACTTACTTTGGCTTCAATTCATTTGTTGAATTGTGGCCCTTTTGGCAAGATCGACTTGTCTCTCTGTGACTTGCAGTTGGATCTGATCGGAGTGATCAAATTTATGTTTCTAGACCTTATGATTCAGAGAGGTGCATGTTTTACAAAAAGTACCTGTGAGTGTTTTGGGTTGTGGCCTAGATTGCAACAGTGAATAGCACTATGTGGGCGCACCCTAAATGTGAATGACACTTGCAGTAAATAATAGATCGGAGTTCTGAACCCTCGTGCTGCTCTCTGTTTATTATTCTACACCCAGCAAATAATATGTCTACATTAAAGATAATTAACACAAGGATTATACAGTTATACATTAAACACGCCTTTTCTATCAATACAAAATGAAAAGTATTTCTCTCAAGAAGTGAATGGCATCTTAAGTTAACCTTTTACTTATACAAATGTCAGTTCACCGTAATCGACAGCAAGGACAGTGTAAATTATATTGCCTGCCGTCCACGATGATCTACCTAGCCAGGTTGCTAGCGAAAAAGGTACGGTTGTGGGAATGTGAGCAATACGACGCAGTTGCGCAGTCATCATGGCAATAGGAAGATCCAACCACTATGTGATATATTTTATCACTTCAAGTCATCTGGTCACACGCTTGCCATCAGATAGGAACACGTGGACACATGCACACTTAGTGAGCAACTGCAAGGTGCCATTCAATGCAGCTTGTAGTGGATTAGCGGGTGCAGCCTTAGGTGTAGATGAAGGGACTGCCAACCGCTCGAGGCGGACTTTGTGATTGCACACCAGTGTTCTACGTCTCCTTATCCACTGACACTACAGGGCCTCCCTCCGGGCCACGACCATGCTGATGGGGCTGAGAGGACAACGCTGCTTGTGAGGGTCTTACCTCTGCATTCCTGCACTCCGAGGAGCAGCACCCCCTGTTCTGCTTGCCTGTGCAGTACGTGGCCTGTCTCCTAGTCCCACAGCTAAGACAGTCTGAGAGGCAGTGCCCCGCCTCACGATGCTCTTGGCAAGCTCCCACATATCATGTCTTCCCCCCAAGCCTCAAAGCACGGAGCCTAATCCAGCCCCAGCATCCACTACACCGTCTCAGAACTCCAAGTCGCAGAGCCTGACAATGTGACGACCATCCAGGGGTGTCACGGCACCACATGTACCCTCTTCACTCGGCAGACCTCTACCCAGAAGAATCAGTCCTCAGTGAGGGGAGCGCCTTGACCTAGAGGCCGACCTGCATCACATCTCCAACAGGAGATATTCCTTCCACAGTGGGTCCACACCACACCACTCAGCAGACTCTGAATCAACGGTTTTGGAACAATGTGCTAGGGACCACTCTGCATCTCCTAGAGAAGGCTTAGAAAAAAAGACTCACCAGCAGGACATGCTAAGCCACAGTGAGTGACTGTCTCCCCTTCGTAGTCGCTGAAAGCATCTGCCTCTTTTCCACCACATCTGCCTGGACAGGCATCACTCAATGCCTGAGCTGCCCCTGCTCCACAGACAGTGGTCGCTAGCAACCCAGAGGTAAGCATTTTCAAAGAACAAACTCGACAAAACCATGCAGTCCCACTCCAAGTGAATAATCCTGGGCCACCAATATCCCAGCCCATGAAGGAGGGGATCCTAGACATCTTGTGGCCTGCGTCACGCCACCCTTCAGTGAGCTAATCAATCTGTCCACCACTGCATCCAGATGGAAAATGTGGCTCTGTAGGCTCGCCAGCTACTGCTGTGCACACATGAAACAGAACCTGTCATCCAGCGATCCTTTCTCGTACATAATGCAGGGATGGAGGTATTCAAGGTCTTCCTCAATCTACTAAACACTGGAGGTGACGCCAACTACCATGCCAGGTGCCTGTATTGAACGCACATTTCGATGCACAGATCAACCCCAATTTTGAGAGGCTCCAACTCCATCAAGGAAAGATGAATCCATAGATGTTTTCTACGTGAGAGTGCATGAACTGTTTAGTACCTGCACCAATGATGATCAGCAGAAAGAGGTCAAGGCTCAGAGCATCAAAGGCTGTTAGTCCAACACCTTCTGATGCCTCATTCTCAAAGAACCTAGAATAAAACTTGATTACATACGGATTGTTGCATGGAACGGCAAGTTCTCCAACAGCGGGGTGAAATGCATGGATGAAGCTTTGGCCAGGGCTAACATCTTACCTCCTACTGAAAAAGGACCTCACATTAAGACTGTGGCCCCTGACCAGATGTGGCTAGCACATACCACCCCCAACCTGAACAAATCTTACTAATTGACTTCCACCTGGGACTACTGTGGCCGGAACACTTCCCCCAGTTGACGCAGTGCATTGCCCAAGGCAAGACATGTTCAAAGTGTGGAGAAAAAAAAAACCTCTTCACTTGTCAGTGCTTTAGTGGGACCAGAACATGAGGAGGGGGAGGGGAGGGAGTGACAAAAGCCCTGCAATGACATCAGTCAAAGAAAATGGCACAGAGCCATCCACATCACAAAAATGCACACTGACCAACCCAGGCATTGATGGTGTCTCGTATCATCACGCCTCCACACCAGAGTGAGGTCAGAAAATTGTCGTCAAGCCAGTGATGTTTTGGTGGCCATTTTGAATTGGGCACATTTCATAGGTAGGCCCTATCTTCTTTATTAATGGCTGATTGAGGCTGTGTCCAGAGATGGGCTTAGTTCCTACGTACAATCTTCAAGCCTGCACACACAATGACAGGCACACCTTGGTTAGTAGTTGAGGTACAAATTTGGTGTTATCCCAAACGCCTACAGTATATATTCATAGTGTGTTACATACTATGACATCATACTATGCTATGAGGAATATTTGTACAGCTACAGTATTTATTCATACATCATCTATGTTCTGAGGAATATTTGTACAGCTGCAGTATTAATATTTTGTTACATAATTTGTTATATACTATGGCATCATCTACTTCAGTACACCAGTTTTTGCAACCACCATAATTTCTTCAGAATCCTGGTAAACCACTGATTAAATGGAAGCAGTTGTTTAGGTTATTTGAGAATAGTTTGACTGCAGTTAATACAGCAAAGTATTCTTCAGTGTGAAAATTGGCATTATTGTTTGGTAGCCTGGGGCAAGCTGCACAAGATGTTTTGACAATTTACCAGTTTCAGCACCATCACAACTTCAGTCTAGGGATGGTGAACGAAATCAGCACAATGAGACCGTGTAAAGGCTACATAAGCATTACTCTGTTGAGCCCAGTGATATGCTAGAGAGGCATAAACAACATTTAGAGGAGAGTATTAAAGAGTATGTAGCAGTGTTAAGGATTTTTGCAGGAACATGCAAATTCGGAGCTAATATTGATACATATATATATCTATATATATAGATATATATACACGCAATCAGTTCTTATTCAAATAGTACTCAAGGAAAATACAGGAAAGATTGTTGGGTTGTAGAAACCCAACTCTTATTAAAGTTGTAGATTTAGCAAAAGGGATCGAATGGTCCATGATTTCATCAAAGGTATTGAGGACTGAGGTCACTGTCAACATGTTAACAAGCACTGATACTCAATATTGTAAAGAAGCACTATCTTTGGTTAATGTGCGAGGAAAAGTAGGAAATAAAATCTACAAGAAAGCCAAATTTACTGTGTTATAGATGTGATTCTAAAAATCATATTGGCAACAATCCTGTTTGTTCTGCAATCAGAAACCTTACCTGTCCTGTAAAAAATGGGCCACGTTCAGGCAGTATCAAGAAACAATAATAACCCTTTGAAAATAAGCAGTGTTGATATTGTAGAAAATTCACATGAGGAGAAACTTAATATAATTTTGACTACTGAATACAAGTCTGCTACAGGTACAACGCTGGTGAAGAGACTGTTGGTGGAAGCTCATATTGGGGGTGTATCTCTACAAGTCATGGTAGACTTGGGGTCTCCCATAAAAATTGAGAGATTCTACTTTTCAGGATGTGTGGAATAATGAAATCAGTCTTAGTCCCACAGATGTAAATCCCAAAGACTTTGGAGAGAAGGATATCAATATGATTAGGTATTTTAAGACTGAAGTAAAGTGTTTAGGAAGGGTTACCACTACTAAGGTTTATGTGGCAGTTAAAGGAAAGTTATCATTGGAGGGCAGTATTTAGCAAATATGGTTTTATATGGTATACTCAGTGCAGATAATTCTGTTGTTGTAGATGACTTACCCAGGGGGTATGTGGATGAAGATACAGATGAGCAACTACCTATAGCTTGCATTGATGAAAATTATCAAGGTATTGAGGACATTTTGCTAAATATTTGGATTTGTATTAAATGAGCAAGGGGGGGGTGGATAAAGGTTTTGGGCAACACATCAAGCATAAAGCGGATTCACGTCATGTGGTCCTTAAGGTGTGAAATGCTCCTCTGATGTTTTCTCAAGGTATCATTGGGTTGACGGAGTCATCTCAGCGGGTGTCTCCCATAGTCGTGAGCAGAAAAAATAAGGTGAAATAAGATTAAGCACCAACTTGCGTGCACTGAATAAAAATATAATGATTGATTGTCATCCCATTCCCAAAATTTAGAAACTACCACCTAATTTGGGTGATGCTATTTTTTTCATTAATATATCTACGTTCTGAATATCACCAAATTGCTTTGACCCCGGAGTCGCAAGAACTTACCACATTCATTATACCTTTTGGGCTATATAAATATCTTGTGCTTCCTTGGGTATGGCTTTGGCGGCAAGCGTCTTAAAAAGATTACTGGATAAATTGGTTGAATATATGCAGAGTGTCCATGCAAATCAAGATGATATATTGATTTTTGCTAAGGATACACAACCCACAATTGTCTATTAAAGGAATGTGTTAACATTATTAGCAGACACTGGAATGACCATCAGACGTAGTAAGTGTCAATTTTGTTTTCAGGAATTAGAGTACTTAGGTCACAGCATTTCATCATTAGGGATAACACTTAAGTTTTTTCCTGTAAAAGCCATTAAAGAAGCAAAGGCACCCATGGACAGAAATAGTCTTAGGTCCTTTCTCGGTTTAGCCGAGCATTATGCCCAATTTGTACAGCACTTTTCCCAGACTGTAGAGCCATTAAGAGTCTTACTTCGAAAAGCAGTGAAGTTAGTATGGTCAAAGGAGTTGAAGAAAGCCCTTTGTAATGTGAAAACAAAATTTGCAGCTTTACACACTTACAAAGCTGGAAACAGATGTGCAATTACAGTTGATGCTAGATTGGCTGATCTGGATGCAGTCCTCGACCAACGGATGAATGGCAAGGAAAGGTCAATTGGCTTTGCTTCAAGGTCACTTAGACAGTCAGAAAAATACTACAGTACTATAGAAAGGATGGCCTTGGCATGTATATGGGCAGTGCAGAAATTTAAAATAGACATTTGGGGATGTCAGTTTGATTTATACACAGACCATAAACCACTTGATCATATACTTAATGGTAGAGGCTCCATTAATACATGAGCTAGACTAATAAGATTAGTTTCTAATCTTCAAGAGTGCAGTTTTGAAATTAAACATCTTCCTGGAGGAAGAAATTTTCAAGGTGATAGCTTATCGCACATGTCATTAGATTATGATGAAGAGGACATTTTAGAGGACACTGAAGGCCTGATTACGACCTTGGCGGATGGGATACTCCGTCAAAAATGTGACAGATATCCCACCCGCCGTTTCACAAGTTCCATAGGATGTAATGGTTACTGCGGGCGGCATATCTGTAACATTTGTGATTGAGTGTCCCATCCGCAAAGGTTGTAATCAGGCTTGGATTGTGTAGTAACGATTCTGGATGCAGTCAGTTTAAAACATTTGCTAACATTTCAGAGGAATTATCAATAGTCAATGGATGGTCATGCGGGGAGAAATGTTTGTACCACCTGAAAGTTTAAGACATCAAGTAATAGTGTTAGCTAATCAACGGGATTTGGGAATTTCCAAAATGTCCATAAGATTGAAGCAGTTTTATTGATGCCCATCATTGGAAAGTAATGTGAAATTTGTAATCAAGAAATACCCTGATTCTGTGATGTCTGATAAGCATTAGGAAACCAAAGAAACTCCATGGTATCCGGTCCCATTTCCTGATACTGCCAGGACCAAATTGGGGTTTGGATTTTTCTGGTCCATATTGTTTGCTTCCAAACAACATGATGTATTTGATTGTATTAATAGATCATTATTCAAAGTGGATTCATTTTTCAGTCATTGAATCCCCAAGTACTAACATTTCCATAAAAGACTTGGAAAAGGTTTTAAATTTTAACTAGGTTCACCTAAAAAGTTTATCATGGATAATGGCACTCAACTTGTGTCTGACAGTATAGGTTTATTTTTCAAATTTCATAATAGAAAACATCATAAGATTACCTTATATTCTCCTACTTCAAATGGCTTAGTGGAGAGGGTCAACTAGATTATAAAGGATAGGATTCAGACATTCAGATAGCTGTGACCTTGGTTTAGGAAATGTTTACATTTCTGGAAGGCAACATTTAGAATTAGAACATCACTCCTCACTGTACCACAGAGGGAACCCCATTTACATTGTTAAGGGGACGTAAGGTGCATACTATTTTGGTCCCTAATTGATTAAGGAGTAAAACCAAGAAGGAAAAATGTGGGACAACCTAGTGAGTGTTTCTTGTGCTGTAGCATTGAAACTAAATCAACCTGAACAAATATTTTGATGAAAAACATCATTTCTATGACAGAAATTTCAGCATTGCTGGTTGCATCGGTATTAAGAATCAGAGAAGAGTTAAGAAAGACGAGGTTAGATTTTCTATGCCAGTTCAGTTTGCAAGAATCACTAAAGGTGCCATTTCAGTAGAAGACAAAGGCTGGTGGAATAGAAGGCAATCGGGTTAAATTACTCCGAAACAAGTAGACATTAATAATCAAAGGTGAAGCATGGATACTGCCTCTGTTTGGTATTCTTGGCCACAGTCAGAAAATATGGTAAACAGCCAGAATGTTATTTCCCAGTTGTCTGTGCCAGTTGGGAATAATATTCAAAATTTAAGAAGAAAAGTTGGTTCACGAGTGTTAAAGATACCAAGCAAGTTCAATGATTATGTGATGTATTAGGTATACTTCACTACCAATCCAGTTCTACGATATGGTGATGTTTTAGGTAATTACGTTTATTTTACTTTGTTTTAATTTTTATGCAAATATATTTATCTTTTATTTATACATGTTTTAATTTACTATTTTGCCGTCAGCTGTGTAGAAGGAAAGGTGTTGTAAGGGTGCACACTTTATGAAGTCATGATAGAATGTGTATGCATGTAGTAGGTTCTAAGGTTTTAGCAGTGACCGGTTTGTCAGTTGCTGCTAGAATCTATGAAGCAAGGACGTGATCAGGATGGGTTTGTGTCGTGGGCGCTTTGCATACAAAGAAATCCTTTTTTAAATTATCTTCATTTTGCAGGATCACTTACCTAAAGCAACACGATGCTCCCGTTGGCAGGGGCATTTGGAGGACTATATCAGCCATGGGAAACAAGTTAAAGCAAGACGTTTCATTCCTACAAGAAGAGGCAACATGTTGCTCAACTGCAAAACAGTGAGGAACTAGGACTCATTGCCTTCTCATACAAGTACCCTCACACAATATGACCACTGGCTCCAAGAAACCCACTAGGTATTCAATGTGCTGGGCTGCCTTGTGGACTACTCTGTCAAGTACCATATTGACAGGACTGTCAAACCCATAGTCCCGCTGAGTCCTGTTTCACCTGTAGGGAAAAGTTGAAGAAATCATGCGACTGGAGAAACTTGGCGTGATTGAAAAAGTGTCTAGCCCAACCCCTCCCCCCCCAGATGTCTCCCATGATCATCGCCCCCAAACCAAAGCAGCCACGAGCAGGGAGTCTCTGCACTGACATGTAACTCCCTAATAAGGCAATTCATATGGAATGCAATTTAAACTCCACAATGAATGACATAATTGTGGACTTAACTGGTGCAAAGTGGCTGTCCAATGTCAAACTCAACTCCGCATACCACCAGCTCCTCCTTGATCATGCCAACAGATATTTTACTATGTTTTCAACCCACTTGGAAGTATTCCAAAATACCATCAAGGAAATGTTGTCAGGACTCCTTGGAGTCATGAACATCAGCAATGATATTCTCATCTATTCCAAATTGTGTGATGAGCACATACAACACCTTTTACTGCAATCATTAGCAGACAAGGGCCTCGCCTTCAACAGATCTAAGTGCGTGTTCTTCGATCACAAAGTCAAACTCTTTGGGCACATCATCTCAGTGCAGGGGACCAGCGGAGACCCCAGGAAGTCTATTGACGTCTGTGGGCCCGTCTATCCTTATTTGGTCTTCATTAATTTATTTATAAGGGAATGGGTTAGAGGTTCGATGGACCTTTGAACTATGCTTAGGGTGATTCCACCATAGATCATAACTTCAATCAGAAATACAGCAACATATTCCATTTAACATCATGAACATTTGGAATCAATAAACTTTATGCACCATGACCCATATGCCCATGAATAACCACACCTTTAGTAAAGATAGAATATTTATTTCCCTATGTTAACAATACTAATATCAGGTAGATTAATCTAAAAACCAAATGATGAGCGTATACAAACACAGGCTGACCAAATCGTCTAAAGAAGCTCAATTTAACTAAAGCATTTATTACCAAGCATTCAAGAGTTAACGTACAAATTTGTAGCATCAATAACTAAACCACGGAGATAGCATATATCAGTACTCAACAGATGAACAAAATCAATTCTTTGGTAAGAACATTTATAAGCATGTGACTCCCTAACGCTCTAATTCGAATGGCATGTTTGGACTTCTTGCAAAAGTAACTTAGTCAAAAGTTAATTTAGAAAACATCTGACTAGGGCTCTATCAAAATAGCGGATGGTACCTAAAAGAAAAGAACAACAATCTTTATCAGAATCAATACCATTTCATTATACCTCTCCTCAGTGGATCAGCAAGCTGCAATTTTGCTTAGTCAGTTGGACATTCGTCTGGTCAGCTTCACCAAAAGGGACAAATAAAAGGAAATTGTTCAGCCACAGATGGGCTCTAAGTTAGCTTGGGCTGTAAGTTAACTGAACCACTTTTAAAGGTCGTCAAGCAAAGGAATCGGCATTAACACAATTACTCTAAAAGGGTACTCTAAAAGGGTTATGAGGGAAAGGACATCAGGAATAGGACTAGAATAGGAAAGCAACTTGAAAGGACAAGCAACTGCGGGGGGGAAGCGACTGAAGTCTGGATATACTAAAGTCCTCAAAGCATTTTCTGACACCGACATTGGTCAGGAAACCGTACGTTCGCATTAGGACCAATAGTCTCTAAATTCTAAATCTAAACTATATCTAGACAGTCTTTCTCATGTTGATTGGCTCCTCTTCTCCTGTTCCTGTCGTCAGTTTTCGTCAGGTAACTTTTGTTGCACATCACGGCTAAAGTCAGTGCAGAATTTGTCAGCTCCTGGTAACCTTTACTTCTCACGCATCGAATTTTACAATGTATCAACATCCAGTACGGAGCATTACAGCAAACAGTTCTCATGAGGAACTTTAAGACATTTACAAATCACTTGGACAGTGCTGTGTGAACACTGGTCAACATTGATTCTCTGCTTTCACAAAACATCTATTAACATTTACTTATGCCATATAACTTAACACAAGTCTTGGTCGTCTAGGCCCAAAACTCCTATAGTTAATAAATGCTCAAACATTCAAGACAAATACATAATATTAGTACGTTAATGTGATCCACTAATACATTTTATTCTACAGGTGCACATTATTTAAACCTTAAACATGAATTCTTTATTAGTTGACATGAGCATTGTGCTGGCCACTCAGGTATGCACATTGTCCAAATCATGCTAATCTCAATGTCAGCCTAATTCATGTAATCCTTAACCCTTCAATCAATGCAAATTTCAGTATTCATTAATTCAGCTTTCACACGTCCGACAAGGACCTGCCCGGACATTGATCCGGGAGGTCATAGGTTTCCTTGCATTGGCAAACTACTGTGGTTGATTCAGTCCCAACCTGGCCACACTCACTGAGGACCCTAACAAGAACACACTTACAGTGGGAATGGAGCTCACACAAGAAACAGCCCTCAACAGAATCAAAGAGGCATTCCTACATGATGTCACAATGGCCTTTTTTGATCCAGCTCTGGAAACAGAGCTAGAAGTGGATGTCACTCCAGTGGGCTGTCTTAGTACACAAACAACAAACGGACTGCTGGGGCCCTATTGCATTTGCTAGCATAACGTTATCAGATGTAGAGACAGGCTATGTTCATATTTAGAGGGAAGCGCTTTCACAAAATGAGGTTATGCTCATTTTCACCTCTACCTAGCAGGATGAAGGTTAAGTCATTATGGACACAAATCCTTAGTACACCTTTTTCATGAGTCATCCCAGCACCTGCCTCTTTTTTTTTTTTTGTCCTCATACACCTCTGGCCTTCAAACCACTCCATAGCGCCCTCGTGATGTTCACCATACACAGAGCTGATTAAAGCCAGAGAGAACAGAGCTCTCTCATTCAGACACCAACCAACATCAATGTGTCTAACACGAGAGTAACTGAGCTCTTAATCATAGGACGCAAGTGATAAATGCATAACACCTTATACTAAAGTGTCTTTCCATTCCCATAGACGTGACCAGTTCTTTATTTTCTTGTCCTTATTTGTCTTACTTGCTTCCACATCCCGTCTTGAAGTAACCATCAAAGTGTTAAGCCAGTCTACATAGGAAGGAGCAGAGGAATCCATCCACTTCTTACAAATTTCCCTCCTAGCCAATAGAATTGCATAAAACAATATTGTTCTAACATCATTCTTAGTTGATTCCTCCCCTTCCAGTACCAAAAAAATAACTAAAGACAAAGTTAAATAAATGTTTTGTCGAAAAATAGCTGAAAGAGATGTACATACTTCCCTCCAAAAGGAAAACACCCTTGGACAGTCAAAAAACATATGAATATCAGAAGCCCCTGACAAACCACATTTTGTACACAACACATCCTCACCTCCTCTCATCTTAGAGATCCTATCAGGGGAGAAGAAGGCCCTTTGCAGGGTAAAAAGATTATTTCTCCTCAATGAAGCCAATTTAACAATTTTGAACACCCCTCGCATTGACACTTCCCACAATATCTGAACCTGCCCAAGAGGGAACTCTTCTCCCCAGAGATCAGCTGGTAATCTAAAGTCACCCTCTAAAACATCCAACATTCCCCAATACCATTTGGAAACCTTTTGTACTGGTTTGTGATTTGTCACCAAACTATCTTCTAGATGGTTTGCATGGCCAAAAGTAATAACGGGCTCGCAACACCAATTCCTTATTTGAACATATTTCAATCTTGAAAGTGATCCCTCTGTTATTTCTGTAAACTCATCCCAGGACAACAAGGTCCCTGCATTAATCAGATTCCCCCCACACTTAAACTCCTGCCCTCTTCACAGGTCGAGCCAGTACATCTGTTAAACATTCAGGGGTACCCGGGGAATCCCAAACTGGAGCACCCAGACTATAATATGGAATCTTCCCACTCGACGCACCTCAAACAAAACTTTAGCAGCATCTTGTGATATTTTCAATTTCACTTTCTTAAAAAATTTGGGATCCCCAAACTTATATAAGAAATGCCTTGCGCCCCCCTTTTCAGTAGCCACCATGCAGTTAAACATTGTACCCACTGCTGACAGATCTGGAGAGGCAAACAACATACTAGTATTCTTTAGAAGGAATGCCCACGCATAGTACTGAACATCCGGGAGAGTCAAACTCCCCTTCTCTCTTTTCCTATGCAACTTCTTCCAAGCTATCCTAGGGCCCTTATGTGCCCATATAAAGGAGGTTATTTTCTGTTGACACAAAACCCCAAATTTTTTTTATCGATAAGTAAAGGAATAGAAAAGAAAATTCTACTTGGGCAATATTATCATTTTAACCAGATTCACCAGATTCACCCTCCCAATAAGTGTGAGCGGAAGATGTAACCAACCAAGCATTAACTTGTTACACTCTGTTATAACTGACCTAATATTTACTGCAGGTATTTGTTTCAAATCATGAACAATTGAAAATCCTAAATACCTCATACAGGTCGTGGTACGCCAATTTACACTCTTCCAGACCATTATTTCGGTCTTATCCGAATTGATGCAATTGCCTGAAATCCTCCCAAATTCTTCCGTAATAGCCAACAAAGCAGGCATCGTTGTCCGTAAGTCAGAGGTATATATAAGAAGATCATCGGAAAACAAAGCTACTTTCTTCACTCAACCTTTGCTCCTGAATGGGGAAATTCTCAGATCCTGCCTAATTCTCCCAGCCAATGGTTCTATATACAGGTTAAATAGCAAAGGAGAGAGAGGACAACCCTGTCTGGTACCCCTTGTAATCTTAAAGGAATCAGTTAAACTACCATTAACCAACAGCCTAGCCTCAGGTGCCTGATATATAGATCAAATTACATGACAGAATTTATGCAACCGTCCAGAACCCTATATAGATATTTCCAATTCACTCTATTAAAAGCTTTTTTTGCATCTACCGCTATAACTGCCAAGGGGTCCTGGAAAGTGGTAGCTAGGTCAATGGCCCCCATCAAATTAAATGTCTGCTCATATAGAAATCTATCTCAGATAAATCCCCTCTGATCCGGATGAACCAAATTGCTCACAGCCCTACTCAACCTGTTCGCCAATATCTTAGCAAAGAGCTTATAGTCACTATTTAACAAGGAAATAGGTCTATAGGAGTCACACTTCGATGAAGACTTACCAGGCTTTAAAATAAGCAAAATAGTAGCTCCATACCAAAAAGCCGGCATAGCGGCTCCACCCTCAAAAATCTCTGAAAATAGTTGCAAAATAAAGGGGATTATAGAATTCCCCAACACTTTATAAAACTCCACCGGAATTCGGCCTTACCACTTTTACTCTCTCTTAACACTGCTCTTATCTCCCCCTCCGTGATAGGTCTGGACAAATCATTCTGTTTACTCCGCGACAACCGGGAGAGCATATCACTTCCCAACCATTCCCCAATCATCTCCTCCCTCTCCTCCTTATAGAGTTCTGAAAAAAACTTATAGAACACCTCCCTTATAGCCGCTGAAGATGTAACACTAACCCCTGTCTGGGTATCCACCAATTCCTTAACCATACTGTGCCCCTGGTCCTTTTTACACTTCCAAGCTAGTAATTTCCCCATGTTTTCTCCATATTCAAAGCGAATTTGCTCTCTTGCCTCCCATCGCTTAGTAATCCTAGTTTGTAAAACAGATTCCAACTGCAATTTTAACTGAGAAATCTTATTTTTCAAATATGTCACATCTCCACCCCTATCGTAGTAAGTATTATCTAGAGCTATTTGTTGTTCTCAAACTCACTTCTTCTCTATAGTTCTTGTTCCTGCAGCTCACAAGACTTATGACTTTTCCCCTTACCACTGCCTTAAAAGTGTCCCAAATTACTGCTCCTGATGCGGATGCTGACCCTTGGTTCACCCTAAAATAATCCTCAACCTCCGTCCGAAGAATACAAACAACCTCATCCTCCATTAAAAGAGTCCGATCAAAGGTCCATCTAACCCCACCTGCCTCAGGAGGACAACTCAAACTTAACGTCACTGTAGCATGGTCTGATAAATGGGCGGGTAAGTAAACTATAGTCTCTACCAAGTGGCATATAGTGTGGTCCACTAAAAAATAATCAATCCGTGATGCATGACCATACTTTTGATTATGAAATGAAAATTCCTGCTTTTGGCCTGCTCTCCGCCTCCACAAGTCACACAAACTAAAGTCCTTCATCATTAATTTTAGATATTGCTGAGACTTTGGAGTACCCACTCACCTAGGTTTTGCTGACCTATCAAGCCCACTATCTAAGATCATATTAAAAGTCACCCATCATAAAAACTGGACCGGAGTAGCTCAAAAGATGGGAAAAAAACGTTCTGAGAGGTTCTGGATCATCGCAGTTGGGACCATAGTATCCTACCAATGTAAATGCCCTACCCCCCCAACTGCAATCTAAGTATAATCCATCTCCCTAACTTATCCGTTGACACCTTAGATAGGTTGATGTTCAACTGACGCTTAATCAGAATCGTCACTCCCTTTGTGTTAAAATTGTGTTCAGTAGTAACAAAATCCCCTAACCATCTCTGTGTTCTAAACAAAGCTACGCTTTCCTCTTTAGTCAAGTGTGATTCCTTTAGAACTATAATGTGGGCTGGAGAGTCCCTAAGAAATTGCAGAACTCTCCTAACTCTAGCTCGCACACGCAGCCCATTGACATTCCATGACATCAGTTTCCCCAGTTCCTTCCTGCCTCCCAGGGCCCCCTGGCTCTTATCCAGGTGAAAATGAATCTGAGGTGTAGGAGGTTAAATTCCCCCCCCGCATGCCTCCCCCTTAGTGCACCCCAAAAAAACCCTACCGTGCCCTTTCCCACCCTCCCTGGGAGAAACCCCACCACCACTGATAGGCCCTTAGGCCCCATTTTAGAAATACATTGAGCTCCTCGACTTCCTTAAACGATCTTCCCTTCCCTAGTTTCTATAAGATCATCCGCCGCAGCTGGATCCCTGATGTTAAACATTTTATTATTAAACATCACGCGCAGGTTGGCTGGAAATTTTAACTGGGCTACCACACCCAAATTTTTTTCATTCCTCCAAACGTTTTCCTAGCTCCCATTGTCTATTCAATTTTAGTCTAGAGAGGTCAGACCTGATTTCAAATGTAATTTCACCAGTCTCCAAAGATCCGAGATTTAATGCCTTTCCAAGAATTTTTTCTTTCAGCGAATAGGTTGGATTCCTCCTAAAAGGATCACGGTGCACTCCCTGAATATCGATAAAAATCTGTTCCTCTGTCTCATCCAAAGGGATAACCTTTTTAATAAGAGAAACCTTATACTTCTTCAAATCCGACCCCTCCACTCCCTCCGGGACATTCAATATTCTAAGATTACTCCTTCTTGGATTATTTTCTAAATATTCAAATTTCTCCTGCAAGTCCCATTCCGTTCCTTCTAACTGCTGAATCTCTTCCTTATTCCTTCTCAGATCCTCTCTCCTAGTCGCAACTGACTCTTCAAGTGCCCGAGTTCGCAATGCCAAAAGATAAAAAAAATTCTCCAAAGATTCACAGGCGAATCTTATTTCAGCTTGATTCGCCTCTGAGGTTAAGAACTCCTTTTTTATGTTTTCCATCAGTGAAACAAATAGTTTCCAAAGTACTAGGCTCTGATGCAGTACTCAGAGGTAAACTATCAGCCATCTGTAGGGTTCCTACAGTTTCTACCCCTGCCAGATTATGCAGAATTTCCTGTGCCGCAAAAATATCACCCCTAGCCTAGCCTGAGACCTGGGGTGCAAATCTAAGGGTAAATTAGGAGGTAAATCTGAAGAGTTGGGTGCAGATGCCCCCTCCCTAACCTTATCCTGACTCATTGGGAATCCGGACTCTAAAATATGCCCACAGAGAGGGAGTAACCCTGGTGCTAGTCCTGACAGACCTCAGCTTTATTTTTTTATTTTTCTTATATTACAGTCCTCCTCCTTTTCACAAAAATCTCCTTGTTTATTTCCCAATTCCTGTGCCCCCACGCTGTCCTTGTACACACACAAAGTTTTAGCCTTACTTGTAGCCGTGGTGGCTAAAAAACTTCTGGCTGGTGAAGAGGTAGAAATGAGGGTCCCAGCCTCATAAACCGGCTTCCTTATTTGTTGTGCCGGATCCTGAGACTCAGCAAACTCCAAGGACACTGCTTTCCCATAAGGGACTGCAGAGCAGCTGGTGCTAGTGCTACCTCTGCCGGCGATTCCCCTGAGGGGAACGCGTGCCACTGCTCGGTGGCTTCTTCGGAGCTCCAGGGCGGCTCGAATCCAGTTTGCCGCCCTGGACTCCTCTTCAATACACAAGCGTCTCTCTGCGCTCATGCGCTGCCTCGGCACGACGGAGCAAACGGATCCAATGCGGGGAGCGCAGCAAGTCCACCGGGGTGCTCAGGTGCGCGTTTCAGCGCGCGACCTTGCTGCTGCCCGCCATGTCCCACCTGCCTCCTTGCAGAGAAAAATGGGTAAATATACCATTTTGACATCTGCTACTGGCCAGGATCAGAAAACCCAGAAGATTTCTTCTCCAGGAACTCACAACCCAGAGACGCTGCGAAATGCATAACAATATGTCCAATTCGTCTCTTGGGCAGCATGCCTGTGTCACTCTCCATCAAAGACTTCATCACTGCCACAGCAAAAGACATGTGCCTCACGAGAGTCGTCAAAGCCATCCAGCAGAACAAACTGGTGTCCTTCCTAGCGGGGACCAAACAGTTCAGCCAGTCAACCAGAGACAACCTCTACCCCAGCTGTGGTGCCTTCATGATAAACTAAGTGCAGCAAACAATGGTCTAATTCTGTGAGGGAGACCTGAAAGCCTGAAAAACTCTGTGGTCCCACTAGCATATCTAAGCCATCAACGCTACAGAAGCCAGATCATAGAAAAAAAAAAAGTGATTCCCTGGAATGGACTCCTGAGTGGGCACACTGGTCACTGTATGTTTGTCATGCCACCTGAACAGTGAAGGAGACACACCAGCACCATTGATAACAGAGCGCCCAGCACTGTGCAATTGATTTTAGTCAGTGTGGATTTTGGGAGTTTCCCTGATGGCAGGCAGGAAAGAATTCCAGGAATACCTACAGAACCTGAAAATAACCCACTGTTGAATTAACCCTCAATGACCACAAGCCAACATTGATGTAGAAAGGTTTAGCCGCATGATGACAAAAGCCCAAGATGTCTTGAACAAAAAACCTGGAATAGAGCCTTCACAACTTCCTATGAGCATACCACACAACACCCCACTGTCCCACAAATCGGGCCCCTGCAGCACTCATGTTTGGGAGAAGCCTCTGGGGGTAAATCCAAACCATATACTTATGGAAACTGCTGAGGATAAACCCCAAAGAAAGCTAAGAGAAGGACCCAGAACAACTACTGTGCCACCCAGTGAGGCACAGTGCAGACTCACCTCCAAAATGGTGAGAAAATCGTCTTGACCGACCAATGAGCATGTTCAAAATTCAAACCAGGAACAAAGTATATGGAGAATCATCAGCAAACATGGAGCCATGGTCACGGCAAAAGAGGGAAATAAATGTTGACCACAAACATATCATGGTTCAAGAAAATACACCTGCCAATGATGCCAACACTGGAAACAGACAACAGCACTTAAGCCAAGAGGAAAGACATGGCAAGTGACACTGGAGAAGAAACCAGAGAACCCAACAGGGGAGAGGTCAGCCCAACCCCCATTAAGGAGAACACCCAGGCACCAAACCCTGTTTCGACCCCTGAGGTGATCCTCTGGAGATCAATATGGGATCTAATCTGCACTACCTGTTATGCCCTCATTTGGAACCCAACTCTTGCTGTAAAAGCTGTCAGCCAGGGGAGTGCTTAGTGCAACAAGTCAAGGATGTTAAGTTTGGGAGGGATATAGTGGGTTAGCAGTCTAGCTGCCCAGCGTTTGTAGAATGAAACCGGAGGCCAGGCACAGGCTCATCTATAAGTAATGAGACTGCTGACTGCTCAAGGTGGAATTCATAACTGTACACCAGTGTCCCATGTCTCCTTATTACCCACTGATGCTACAGAGCCTTGTTCTGTGCTTTGACCATACTGACATGATTTACATCTGAATGTCATACACCTGTAGCTATATGGTGATGAGATCTACAACAAAGCATGCATGCATCTGCCATATGCTGTGCTCATTGTACTTCAGGTGTCATATGAAACAGTAGTTTGCCAAGTGACCTATATCCTCTCTATTTAGCAAAACATATAAAGTTATGTCTTTCTAGCCAGTGGCATAACATTGGGTCCCGAGCTCCAGAGGAACCCATTAACATAGTACACTGGCCTGAGAGTTCCTGACTGAATCTGGGGGTGGAGCCCTCCATGTACTTTGCAGGAGGGCCCCCCTCAAGTTTCACTACTCCACGGTTTCTACCTGCATTAAATCAGATCATACCGCCCATGTTAATATTTTAAAGAAACAGGGGCCTTATCAGGAAGAGCTGTGCTCGCTCAGTGAACAGATGGGTACATCTTTTTTCTGTAGACAGTATAGCGAGTTTCTCTGTGTTCGTACCTGGGCCGGCTCCTTTGCAATGGAGGAGGAGCGTCGCCCCCTAGCCAAGAGCCAGGAGATTAAAAATGAAATGATAGCTCACTATTGTTTTATTTTTCATCTGCTGACTCAGCCAGCAGTGCAGGTACGGGTGGGGCTGGGTCATGAGAGGTGGGAGGAGGAAAGAGT
Source organism: Pleurodeles waltl (assembly GCF_031143425.1). Lineage (NCBI taxonomy): Eukaryota > Metazoa > Chordata > Amphibia > Caudata > Salamandridae > Pleurodeles > Pleurodeles waltl. The sequence continues at coordinate 938,591,150 of NC_090445.1, forward strand.
GCACCTAAATGCACATGTGTATTTGGCAAGCTATCTCTGATCGGCCAAACACATATGTGCACTGTCAACACCAGGACAGTGCGCGCTCTACGGGCGTCTAGAATGCAAAAACTTACTCTCCAGAGAATGTAATTTATGCAATATGATGATATGTTAATGTTTAACCTTATGCATTGCAGAATTCAATCCAGAAGAGTCATTCTGAAGGTGCTTATAAATATTGTTCATTTGCAATGTGTTGCTGCAGGCTTTCAGAGTGAATCAGGTTGTGGCCCCTTTCCAGGACCTTCTAGAAGCTTTCCCTGCAGCATGCCTGGGTGTGGTTGTGGGCTGGGCCAAGACTCTAAAAAAGGGAGCCAGTCCAGCTCCACGTGCTCACTATTCAGAGGTCCTGGTGCAGAGCAGCAGCAACTTCCTGAGCTCCTGTTCCGGTGGCCTACCTTGACCTTCCAGGCCTCAGTGGAGATTCTGAGTCAGGGCAGTAAGGCGGAGGTTGGGATGAGCCCCCGACTCCGTATTCATTTGACGCTCTAATTCTTGGACCTAATTCATGGTGTTAATAACATTTTGCTCATGCAAGTGTAATTGTGCATTTAAACTTTTCATGGCATTTGTATGCACCCCTTCGAATCGGCAAGACGTGCGATTCCTTTCTTGAGATTATTTTGTGTTATTCATTGTGCGCTACCATTCCTTGACAGTTTCCTGGTAGCATTCGAATCGACAACGCGCACAATTCTTTCAGGGTGTGTAATTCTTGATATTCATTGTACGCTACCATTTCCAAGGCATTGTAATGGTGGTATTCGAATCGGTAAGACACGATTATTTTCCTGGAGTTCTTTTCAGGTTATTCATTGTGCACTACCATTTCTGGACAGTTTCATGGAGGCATTCGAATCGGCAACATGCGAGATTCTTTCCCTGTGAGCGATTCTTGAAATTCATTGTACGCTACCATTTACGAGGCATTTTCATGGTAGCATTTGAATCGGCAAGATGCACGATTCTTTCTTTGTGGTTAATTCATGATATTCATTGCGCGCTACCATTTCTTGGCAGTATAACGGTGGTGTTCGAATTGGCAAGACGCGCGATTCTTTCCTTGTGTATAAATAATGTAAATTACTGTGCGCTACCATTCTAAGTCAGTTCCTTGGTAGCATTTTCGAATTGACAAGTTGCGTGATTTATTCCTTGAATCTACATTGTGTGATTTTATGGTGCACAATCCTTTATGGTGTTCAGTACACATCTGAAGATCTGCTATGTGCACAATGTACTTTCCAATGTGTTTTTTGAGAACAACACAACTAGACCAGAGTTCTAGATGTAATGCTGCGTGTTACTGATATGTATTCTTAAATGGAGATTCATATGATTGTTTAGAAATTGCTCAGAGTGTTTTTATGATTCTCATGCTTAAGAAAGTACTTGAATCTGAAAGTTCTATTTAACTTTTCTTGTTTCCTCCTCAGGTATTCGGTCATCTAAAGCTTAGTCAGTTTTAGAACTATTCTAGGGTTGTTTATGTTTTCAGAAATAACAAAGCTTAGAGTTGTAGCATGGTATTGATTTCATGAGATGTAATTTTGATGTTGTGTTTTAACCTCTTGCTTCCTACAGGTCTTCTTCCCAGCTGTTCCCTTCCTAATCCCCTTTTCCCCGCTTGGACTCTCTTAGACTCTGTGATAAATCTAATCAGAGTATTGGAGCTGTCTTGTGGTGGAAGTATTGGGAATGTGCACAGACCCCGAGGATCTGGTGACTCTGACATGCACTTTGGTTTCTCCAACCTGGCTGTGTTAAGGGTAGAGTGCCTCCCCCGTAGTGGGGGGGCGCGGCCCGTTTGGGGACGGGGCCTCCGAGGCCCTGGGGCACTCCCCTCCCCTCCCCTCCCCTCCCTCCCGGCCGGGGGTGCAGGAGTCGGACAGATTTCCTGCCCTGACGCCTCGCGAGGCGTTGGGGCGGAAGTCATGACCCAGGGGACATGTCGTGGGGCCGACGTTGGCCGCTGGCCGGTTCCGGCCGCCGCACACTGGTGGGGGGCTACTTAAAGGCCCCCCAAAAGAAGGATAACCCTTCTTTACTTGTGTGCGGCGGCGGGACCTGGCGTGTGGCCCGCGTTTGTGCTGTTTTACCTTCGGTGCGGATTACTGCTCCTGACTTCGTCACTGCTCCTGACTTCGTCGCTGGGGGATTCCTGTTCCTGGCGGAGGCGTGTGCGGTGGCAGAACCCGACGTGCGGCCCGCGTGTGGTGCTGTCCGGAAGCATCCTGCCTTCGGTGCCTGGCCGTTCCTGTTCTTAGGGATCTCCCTCGTCGGACCATCGGAGGCTGTTTTTCATAGAGGATCCAAAGCAAGTTTTGTGTAAGTATTGCAGCAGCCGCAAACTGTGTTTAGTATAAACGCGCATTAATGTGGGAATTGTTTTATTGAGGTCCTCGGTGTGCGCTGAAGCTCGCGCCGACGGGGTTTGTTAAAAACTGATCGGGTTTCTGTTGCGGGAAGCTTTGTTTTTATTTTGAATTTCCCGCCGTAAAGCTTTATTCGGGGCGCACGGAGCGCGTCCAACAGTGTTATCCTGTTATTCAGCAAAGGTCTTCTCCTGGAATGCATGTTTAAAGTTAATTCATCTCTTGCTGTAGTGTTAATTTGAATTTCGCGCACGTCCAACACTGTTGGCTTGTTATTCATCGAAGGTCTTCTCCTTGAATGCATGTTTAAAGTTATGTTACCTCTGGCTGTAGATTGCATGACGTGCGCACTTTAAAGGCAGCAGTGCACTGTGCTTTGTTTACATTTGAGCCATATTTAATTTTCACTGTGGTTTTCTTGGGGCGTTTCTCAAAGGTGACATTCTTGTGTATGGTGGAATTTGCCCGCATTCTCCAAGTGAGTCTCTTCCCGTACCAATCAATATTGGTGGCTTCTTCAGGTCATTGTTTTATGTGTCGTGGCACACAGGCTTAAGGTGGTTTCAATTTGTGGACATTTGGGAGAGTGTCTTATGGATCCCAGTGTTTGACTGTCTTGCATTTGATTTCTTTTCAGGTCGTACCCCCTCAAAAAAAAAAAAAGAAATAGGGTGGGGTTGTACTGTTAATTAGACAGTCCTGTACTATTGGTACTAGCCATAAGAGCGGGTCACCATGCCACCTAAGAAGGCCTGCACCCAGAAAGGGAGAGAGCGCGACCCAGTGTTGTCACAATTGCTGAGATTAGTTTTGAAAAAATTGGGGAGCGAGGAATCCAGTGTGGCCATAGAGGCTCCTAAAAAAGACGGGGGCAGGGAAAAGGGTTCCCGCATTAAGCGGTCCCATGTGGCCCCCAGCGCGGCTTCCCCCCCGGTTAAACGTAAAAGGAATGCAAAAGCACAGGTGCCGGCCACCATCATACTAACGTCCCCCGCAGCGGTCCCGGCCACCATCGTTCTGTCACCCCCTGCAGCAACTAGCCTCTCAGAGCAGTTGATTGTGCCCGCTGGCGCAGCCCCGCTCACTGGGCCACCCCCCACGCCACAGGTTCTTAACTCGGGCTCCACGGCCCCCTCAGGCGTGGGTATAGAAGGGGTCCTAGCAGATTTTCGTAATTCCTTGGCAGCCTTAGCACCTACAGTTCAGCCCGGGTCATCTCCCACACCTCATCAGGGGGTAATTTTTCCTGCGCCGTCGGGTCCACCGCCTGTGGGCTTGCACGATTCCCGGGCGCAAGAGCAAGAGCCATCCAGGCTGGCGCTAATGGAAGTTTCTAAGCTATTGGCTGATATTAACGCACCGACTACCACCGCCCCACCACCCACTACACCTTGAGGGGCGGACGTGTCATGGCAAAACACAGTAGCTGATTTAAAACGCCAGGTAGATTCCCTAGTTGCAGCACACTCCTCAAACCCGCTGCAGTCCTTGAACAATAGCCCGTGTGTCGCCCCGGCACCGAGCATTTGTCTCTCATCACCCCCACTGGTTCAGGACATCCAGCCCAACTCAAGCAAGCTTCCGAGTCCGGACATCCCGGCCAAGGAAGGGACGACAGACTCATTATTATCCAGACCAGGTAAGCTGGCCGCCCACGTTAGCGCAGAAACGAGGGAAAAAATATGGAAGGGAGACTTTGTGGACATTTTCTCTTTAATAAGGGCTAAAAGAAGGGAGATTGAAGTGAAGGAGAAGGAACATAAATCATCTTCCTATAGTGAAAGAAAGCCAAGAATTGAAGAAAACATCACAAATTGGCTATTTGGCTTTAACGTTTTTATGTCAATCCTGTTGGAGAAGAATCCAGAGTTGGGCACCTCTTTGATTTATTATGCCAATAAGATATTGAAAGCTCAACACACGTACGGGGGGGTCCCCCTGGTTGGAGTATGATAGGGATTTTCGTTGGGCGAAAGTAGAGGATCCCTCCATTGGGTGGGATCAAACAGAAGTGAATGTGTGGCTCGAATGTGTTAACAACAAAGTCCCAGGGAGGCAGCCCTTTCGGCCCCAAGTGGCCGGTGAGAAGAAAGAGTCTTGCTGGGCATTTAACAGAAATACATGTTCACGTCCCACAGGAACTTGCAAATTCAAGCATAACTGTTCCTTTTGTGGACACCCTTCCCATCCCGAATCCAAGTGTATTAAGAAATCTAAAGAGCGGGGTCAGGACACCAGTAAACCATCAAATTGATTCTCCTCTCCCCTCCCCGGTTAGGTTAGAAGCGTTACGCCCTTGGTTACAGGCTTACCCTTCTGTGGACGCGGCTTCGGTACTTCTTAACGGTTTTTCCTTTGGCTTCAGGATCCCCGCCCCCAATGTTTCGCCGGTAGATCACTGTAAGAACCTAATATCGGCCTTACAGAACACTTCGGTAGTTGCAAAAAAAATAGAGAAAGAGATGTCCTTGGGCAGGCTTGCTGGTCCTTTTGGGTGCCCTCCACTATCTGGTTTTGTGTGTTCCCCGTTGGGGGTGCTTCCAAAAAAGGAAGCAGGACAGTTCAGACTGATCCACAATCTTTCAGCCCCTCGGGGGTCATCAGTTAACGACGCCATCGATCCGCAGCTATGTTCAGTTCGTTACGCGTCAGTGGATAATGCGGTTGAGAAAGTGAGAGCGCTGGGCCGGGGGTCTATGTTAGCAAAAAACGACATTGAGTCTGCCTTCCGTTTGCTTCCCGTGCACTCAGAGGACTACCACCTGCTGGGTTTTCAATTCAGGAGGGAGTATTACTTCGACCAATGCATGCCCATGGGTTGCAGCATATCTTGCAGCTATTTCGAGCAATTCAGCTCCTTTCTTCAGTGGGTATTCTCACAACGTACGGGACACCGGGAGGTCATTCATTACCTTGACGACTTCCTGATTCTGGGACCCCCAATTCTGACAGGTGCAGGTGGGCCCTTCAAGCTTTAATCTCTTTGTTCAAAGAATTTGGGGTTCCTTTGGCTCCCGAGAAAACGGTCGGCCCTTCTACCTGCATCACGTTCCTAGGGATTGAAATTGACTCCATGGCCGGGGAGTGCCGCTTGTCTTTGGAAAAACTGTCGGCTTTCAAGGAGTCCATTAAGGCTATATTGTCTCAAGAAAAGGTGACCCTGCACCAGCTTCAGGTACTGGTGGGTCAGCTGAACTTTGCACTAAGAATCATCCCCATGGGTCGCCCCTTTTCTAGGTCAATAGTGCGCTCAATGTCGGGGCTCAAAGAAAAACACCACCACACCAGGCTGTCCAGAGAGGTTAGGGACGACCTGGGGTTGTGGGATCTGTTCCTTAGGACATTCAACGGGTCGGTCATTTGGCTGCAGAAAGCAATACCCAGCCCTACGCTGGGCCTATACACTGACTCCGCGGGTAGCATAGGCTTCGGCGCAATTTTGGGCCCATTATGGTGTAGGGCAGACTGGCCTAGAGACTGGGTCAGGTGGGGTTGGACCAAGAATATAGCGTTCTTGGAATTATTCCCAATCGTGGTCGCTGTAAACATCTGGGCTAAGGAGTTCAGGAACAGGGTGGTAATTTTCTGGTCTGATAACATGGCGGTGGTGGATGTCATCAACCGCCAAGGGGCTTCATGCCCTTTGGTTTTGCGCCTTTTGAAACACCTGATTCTGGCTTGTCTTCAACATAACATCACGTTCAAAGCGAAGCACGTGCCTGGGGTCCATAACAACGCAGCTGACGCATTGTCTCGTTCATTAATGCAGGATTTTTTGCGGTATCACCCCCAGGCGAAGGAGAAGATGACGGAGTTCCCAGAATCTCTGTGGAAGATTGGTGTCCCTCCCTCCCAGACTTAGTAGCGTCATCCTTGGCCCCACGCACAAAAGCAGCTTACGAGAACAGTTTTTTACTTTACAGGCGTTTCTTGCACGCTCGGCATATTGCAGACACATTTTCCGAGCCAGCAATGGGGTCGTTACTTAAACATCTGCGTAGCCTGGGGCGTCCGGTATCATGCACGAAGGCCCACTTGGCGGCGATACGTTTCTTCGCTAAAATAGTTAAATTGGAAAGGCCTCTGAATACTTTTATCATAAAACAGGCCTTGAGGGGTTGGGCCAAGGGATCCGCGGGTAGCTCGGATGCCAGGCGTCCCGGCACCCCTCCTTTGCTAGAAAGGATGTTAAGGGCGCTTCACACCGTCTGCTCTTCACCCACCGAGGCGGCGCTTTTCGCCCCGGCCTTCCCTTTGGCTTTTTACGGGGCTTTCCGCATCAGCGAGTTGGTGGGCTCTTCCAAGGGTGACCACTTGGGGGGCCTTTAGCTGAAAGACGTAATGGTTTGCAAGGGGGCACTACACATTATGTTGCGTAAATCAAAGACCGACCAGCTGAAGAAAGGAACACGCATCACACTCGGTGAGGCGCCTGGTTCCCCCTTATGCCCTGTGTTAATCACAAACAATTATATGGCGGTACGCCCTATGGCTGAGTCTCCGGCCTTCTTCATTCACCCCTGCGGTGATTGCCTGTCGCGCTACCAGTTCGCGGAAGTCTTTAAATTGTCCCTAAAATCAATCGGAGTGGATCAGCAAGGATACTCATCCCATTCCTTTAGAATTGGCGCAGCCACGGTGGCAGCGGCAGCAGGCCTTCCAGCGTCCGCTGTAAAAAAGATAGGTCGTTGGTCTTCGGAATGTTACAAACGTTACATCAGGCCAGAGTTGGTGTAACAGGGACTGTGGCTTTTCGGTGGTGCGGCATTGGCGGAGGAGGCATCACCCAGCTGCAACATTTGGTCGAATTGGCGAGTAGTCGTGGGGGACTGCAGTCTCCAGATCTAATCATCATTCACTTGGGGGGAAATGATTTAGTGCGTTTAGGCCGAAAAACCCTTAGGGAGACGGTATTTCTTGAAATCACAAAAGTGGCAAAGCAATTTCCAGGGGCAGCATTTGCCTGGTCACACATGGTTCCACGGCGTAAGTGGGGGGCAGGGTTAAGATCTCGCACCATCAATGTGTCAGTTCGCCAGCTTAATGCTGAGATGGCAGAGCTCTGCCCAGGCCCTGGGCGCCTATGGAATATCCCCCACAAACTGCTGAAAGGCGTGCACATGTTTCACAACGACCAAGTGCATTTGTCTGACGAAGGAACCGTCCAATTTATCTGCGACATGTGGGGTTTTGCCTGCAGCCTCTTTTTGGGTGGGGAGGGCGAAGGACCTTTGGGGCCCTGGTCGCCCTTGTGGCGGAAATTGAGATAAAAAAATGTGACTAGAAACAATAGGAGGGGGTCCCCAGGGTGGGGCCCCCAGGAGGACATCTGGGATAGGATCCTGAAGTTCTGAGCCAACCAGCGGATGTACACCCCAGATCAGGGGGTAAGAGACCCCAGATCGCTGGGGGAGAACATGGGGCTCCAGCTCTTGGCTCCCCCCATTACACCCCAGGGCTGATTGGTGTTTGGAGGGGGGGGCGGAACCCTAAACTGGAGGACAAGGTACCGGGTAGTCAGGGTAACCGTCCCTCCTACGGATACAGGTGAGACACGGGTCACCTGTGTGGTCCAATATGGTGGTTCAGGACAGGAAGGGATCCTGTCACACTGGTTATGGTCACAAGTAATTTCTCAGTAACATGTAAATAAAAATGTTTTCTTTATTGACTAACCTTGTTATACTTGCTATTTGATGTTTGGTTTGTTGAAGTTATGAGGTATTTTATATGAGGACTTTTGAAAATAAAGGATACTTCTTCCAACGAACAAACCTTGTCGTCTCGTGCATTCCTGGCGGGGGAGTGTGGGCCGTCTGGGGGCCTCCAGATCCTAACAGCCAGGCTGGAGAAACTGCACAGACCGCAGGGCTGTGTCTGAGTTACAGTCCAAGCCACTCAGACCAAACCTGGTACTGTTTCATGCTAGGTTTAGCATGAAAGCAGCACCAGGATTGCTGGGGAACCTATGCTGATGTCCCAGTGAATGCTGGGACACCATAAGAAGAGGAGCGACGAGCAAGGCGGCAAGAGGCGGCGGCGGAACGGCAGGAAAGGCAAGTGTTTTTTTGGTTGTTTTTTTTTTTTTAATGTTGTTTCCCCCCATCGTCAACCTCACTGGTTAGTACATTAGTTTACACAGCTTTGGTGCGTAGGCATGAGAAGAATTTCATTATGGAGAAGGGCTTAATTGGAACCTAACTAGTTTTGTGTCTTAATCTTTCACAGTGCCTTGAAGCCAACATGTCATGTGATGTAGCTAGGCTGCTCTATAATATTTTTCAAAGGTGACCACATCTACTCTCCACAGTTACCATGGGAGCATTAGCTTTGCATTTTCAAGTCTATGTTGTCCGTTCTACAGTAATCCTGGCAAGAGGCAATTTGAGTAAATCTTGCTTTCATGTTTACCATCGGCATACTTGGGGGACCATTATCATTTTATCCAGGGCTACCTGGGACATGGGAAACCAGCACTACAGTCAGAAAAGTAAAAGTCTAGACTACACATTTATATGTGAACTGCATTTTCTTGTATTCCTAGTTATCGAAGTGTCTAACAGTACTTGTCAATGGGACCCAACAAGAATATGTACTATTTTTTTAGCTACACTTAGGGGAAGGGGAGATGAGGGCATTTTGTGCATGCCCCCCCCATTCCCCCTTATTGTTCCCCTACCCATGCACAGCTGATTCATGGAATCAGCTGCAGAGGTGGGAGGCAGGCAGGGGCAATAAACAACATAACATTGTTAAAGACCATCTTTTAATAGCATGTCATTTTCCATCTCAGTGTTCCAAGTGACACCATAGAAAACTAGAGCTTCAAACTAATTTTCTATTCGATGTCTTATTATGACTACTACCTATGCACAATTCTATATTCAGTGAAAAACAAAGATCAAAATGATGATATAGTTAGGTGTTGAATTAAGACAAAAAACTAACCTTTAGAAAAAACAAGAAAAACTGAAATCCGACTCGTGCAGTTTACTGAGCTAACTAGGAGTTTGACCATGAGGTAGGAATTGCTAATGGTCTATTTGTTTGTTGTTAACCTATTTCCTAATTGTATTTTGTGTTTTAAATTTTCTGAGCATTTCTTCAAATGAAATTCTTATGAGAATTTCAGATTAGGACAAACAATGCTCATTATGCATGAAGTGCATTGTTCAACCTGTGACAAGGCCGCACAAAGGGCGTGTTGAATGAGACGCATTGGTGTACGTTGGTATGCAAATGACATCATCATTACTTGCAGTCATTTGCAAAGCAAACAGGAAAAGCCGGATGCTTATAGCAACGACAGTAGACTACTACTAACAATAATCGCAGCAAATATACAGGGCTCCTTCGCCAAGCATGTTTTCTAAGGTGTCTTTAAAAGGGACGAGAGAGGTGGCCAACAGCTTTATGTGGGTATAGATTTCTGTCAGTTTTATACTGATAAGAGGAAGATATTAGGAGGAAAAAGTCACAGAGTATATGGAAACCTTGGTTCATTTTAAATAAGCATTGATATCAAAGGTTTGGATTTTGTTCTTATTTCTTAAAAAGTGAATGTTGACATAAGAGTGTGGACATTGGATTTAGATTACCAAAAAATTAAACATTAGATAAAAAAGTACAATTAGATAATTGATATGACCTTCAATGAAAATACAAAGAATCTACATGTGAAATACGCAATTGGTGTCTACCTGCCTTCTCTGATGGCAAAATCAGAGATGTTGCTAAAACTATTATCTGAATAATTTCTATAATAATATCAGATTGGAGTCATTTAGTTTTTCATTATGGTCCTGATTTAGAGCAGTTGAAAATGAGCACATTGGTTCATTACTCAAACCCCTAGTTTACATAAGTAAATACCTTGCCCACCTCTTCCTCTGGCTTCCCCTTTCGGTCTTTCCTCTTGCTTTGCAATCACGTGTCTGCACCTCTTTTTACTTCTAGCCACGGGGACAGCTATACCAGCTTTACCATTCTTACCAGGCTCATGTTTTTTTTTCAAATATATACATACATACGAGGTAGAAGGGCTCTAGGTTAGCGATATTCATCTATTGGTCAGTTAAATTGTAATTCACAATTTGGTTCTGCCTACCAAAGGCATAAGCTATTTGGCAATGGGTCACCCCTATCAGCCATTGGTTCCCCACTCTCCGACTGACATAATTTTGCTTGGGCACATTGTGCGCATCCGCCTAAAAATTCTTCTTCATTACCAGGGTTGGTAGGCCAAGACATTACTTTTATTTAGGCTTTATGTGAGGCGTCGTGGTTGTTGAAATGTAAGCAGTCCTGAGGCCTGTACTCGCTATAACAGCACCCCACACAGAGGAAAGAAGCATCCGATCCTGAAATGGCCTCTGCTACTGTGTATCACTCAGCCCTATTGGCCTCAAAACCTGAGCGTCCACGCCAGTTATTCTGCTTCGACAGCTTTCGGTTTCCATGGCAGCACTTCCTTCTGAGCTGCAGCTTTCTGATGACCTGTAGGACTGTAGGCTTCTGGTGTTTGTCTGCTGACAAACAAGGGCCTGCACAAAAATATATGCTGCTCTAATGGAACATAGCGGGACTCCTCTTTTAATGCCAGGGATTCTTGTCTCCTCGCCTGCAATCACCTTAATTGCCAAGAGTAAAAACAGCACCTGCTACGTCTCTGTCCAGCTTGCTCTTTCTCTCGCCGCCAGCAGTGTTGAATTGCCTTGTGAGGTGTCTTTCGCTTCCCTTAACTCTGCCCTCATACACGGTGAAGTGAAATTCATTCTGAAATGTGGTAAGGAGTCATTCCCCATTTCTCCTCCCGCAGCGCTTCCTCTCCGCCCAACACTCGGTCAGGGCACTGAGAAAGGACGCGGCTTATTTACATCTATATATGGCAACAGGCAAAATCGCAGTGCGGGTAGAGAGCTTAGTGAGTTATTACCTGCAGCGTCCGAACTCAGGGTCCTGTCAATCCCAGGGCTCTCGGGGCTAGGTGCGAGAGTTGTGTATACGGATCACCCTGTCAGGAAGGCCACCGCCGTCCTAGCTAATAAATGCACACTTTTATACACAAGTCTAAACAGAAAACCGATGCCCTTAACGTATGTCACAATGCAATGCTATTTGTCCAGACATCACAGTAATGAGACCTCTCTCTCTGCAAGTATGTTTGGGAGACTTCTCGGCTCATTACCAACCTTCAAAGCATGTGGTTGGATCAAAAAGTGCAGTGGCTGGAACAGAATTATATTCAAATCCTAAAAGCAAAGGAATAGCTTGTAATTCTCGCTTGTCCCCTCATACTCTTCCTTTAGTACTTAACACGTTTATTGTTGCAGTTTTGCTCGGGCATACGTGTTTGGAATGTTCTCATTTGTGTTGTTTCATTCGTTTTTTTTTATTATTCTTTTTTAGTCTATCTTTCATCCACCTATCCGCCCATCTACCCGGCCACCAATCTATCTACCTGACCGTCCATCTCCTTCTCCCACTGGTCTTATCTTCTGTTCTTCACTAACCCTTCCTCTCTGTCACTCTCTCTCTCTTTGGTCTTAGTGTCAACATGGAGGAGAGATGAGGAAGCACAGCGAATAACTTGCTACGACTACTGGCATTAGGTTTGTACCAGGCGGAGCTCCTCCCAGCAGAAGGGCCTTGTGAGTTTCAGACACAGCATATTTTCTGCCCTGCCACTGCAGATGGCTGAGGGACCATTGTCACCAGACTGGACCCGGATAACGAGACCATAACTCGTGCACAGAATGGGTGACTGATCGGCATGTATGCCCCTGTTTAAGTTTCTGCCTCTGGCTTTGTGTGGGATCATGTGTAGTTATATGCAGGTTTATGTGTCAGCCTTTAATTGTATATGAGTGTGTCTATGTATATTGGCGTGGTTTAGCAGTCTAAAGCGACATTTGGTTTGGTTTGGCCCGTTTGGTTTAGTGTCTTAATACATTTAGCTGCCTGTTTTTGTGCTTTCCTATTTTCATCTAAGTCTGTTTTCGGCATATCCGTTCAAAATGTATGCATGTTTTTATAGGTGTGTGTTTGGGTGTGTCTCGACTCGCATATAACAGCATCTGACAGCTGCAGTAGCAAGCTCTGTCAAACTCTGAAATGCCACCTCAGACTTTACTCATCCCCATGTCGTAAATGCAGGACAATTAAACTGATTAAACGTAACACGTTATTTACAGTTCAGGGAGACAGCAACACCTGTGTTTTTGTGTGTGACAGAAAATAATATGTCTCCTCTTTCGAAACAAAATGTCCTCTTTGGAAAGCAAACGTAATTGTACAACATACATTTTTCTGTGCAATTAGAATATATTTCCCTAAACACCATGGGACACATATCAAACATGCCTGAAATGTTCAGCCTTAGATTCCACAATGCACACGTCTGTCTACCTTTCACACAGTCCTTCACACTGCAGTACGTATTTGTCTTTGCCCCCACAGACTGCCTGTATAAAGAGATTGTGTACCAGGTGAAACGCCCTTTTGCGGTTGTAGTGTTCGGGAATCGGAGGGGTCACACGCGCAAAAGGAATCCATGGACGTGGCAGTATATACATTCCAGCAGAAAAACGTAAAATAAAATTACGTTTTTTTTTGTTTTTTTTGTTTTCCTTTTCGTCTTTCACCAGAGCTTCCCTCTGAATGACAGCCTCTCCCAACCCTCAACCACTCAAGAGAGCTGGCATTCCCAGAGTGCTGTTTTGTTTCCTGTCTTACAGTGTGCAGATCCCAGAGCTGGGGTCGCTGCTAGGCTGAGGATGTGATAAAACTTCTGTCTGTCCTCTATCTCCTTCTCAATAATGCATGATAATTGAACCCTTGACTAAAAAGAGGATTTACACCGGACCATGCCACCACTGATGTTGTCATCCTAACGATCCTTACTCGGGGTCAAAGTGGAGAGTTCACTCTCGCGTTAAATTCAGCACCAAGTAATAACATTCTTTCACCCCACCTGTGTCATTGTGTGTGTCATTACTAGAAAATTGGCACTGAGGGGACCACTTTCCATGCTGGCACTAGGGCCAATGGCATCACTGATATCTACGCCACTGATCACAGGTCCAATCAAGGGGAAGCGTCTGCACCTGCTCCGACTCAGTCAGAGGACAGTTCACACACACTCTTTAGTCAAAGAGAAGGGTTTGGTGGTGCCAACTGCCCTAAATCGATGGATGTGTGGTACGTGTGGCTATGGGGCATACTGGGCAATTGAAACAAAAGCTATAGCTTTAGGGAAGAGGTCTTCCAACTCTGAGGCCTTAATAGGCCTCAGGAGAGGGAGCGAGGCACTAACCAAGAGAAACTTGTAGTATTCCTGTATATTATTCCTTCCTCGTTGCTGTAAAAAATGCTGAAAGCATCCTGTTGTAATCTGTCATTACCAGTGTATCTGCCTTATAACACACCCCGTACGTATTTTTGGAACAAAGGCTCCTGGAATTAAAGCACACATAGTTCCAAATTGCCTCTGTGCACGACAGATCGTGCCAGAATAATATTTATAGACGTAAAATACAAAGCATTTTGAGACCAGCAGGTCATATTGTCGATCATCCATTGAAGCTCTCTGCAAAAAAACGCTTCTTCTTCTCACAGGCACCCAGAATGATACTGTCTACTCGGCAAGCTCATTCCACAAGTCTGCGCTCAAGCCCAGTTTTATTGTATCTATACATCTGTTTCCAACTGAGATGCGCATTCCAGCTATACCCGACTAGACCGGTATTTAGGGTGACCACCTGGAATTGAGGCAAAATCTGCACCACACTGTTAAAAATTCAGGACGAAGGGTCAAAAATCAGGACGACGGTTCAAAAATCAGGGCGAAAATGCAAGAACAAATGTCAGTTTTACAGACACACCCAAGAGAGGCCATGCCTCACTATGTTAACAGTGCATTTATTTACTTTATTTTTTTAACAGAGCATTATTTATTCACTGTGGTCTTTTTGGGAGTGCCTTCTGGAATGCTACATTCAGGTGTGACATTACGTTCTTGTTCAGTAGGAAATTAATGCCTTTCAGCACTGTGTCAAGGGCATCACCCCTTACCCAAATAACAGCAATATTTTGATTATGTTTCTGAACATCTTAAAACCCCTGGAAAAAGAGTTTGGGAAACATTAAGGTATTTAACCTTAAGCTAGTTTAAACAAATTGAACATAAATATCTGGCTTACCCCAACCGCCATGGACTTTCAACCTAAAACAGTTTAATGAGGCAGGACACAATGTGGGTGACAGTCTCACACCTAATGTCAGGATGTGAGGTACCCACAACTTGTCTGTAGTCTCACAGCACTACAGTGTATGTCTGGGATTCTACATTTATCTCAGAACTAGGAGCCAGGGCTACCAATCAAAGATAATAAAAGAGGAGGATGAAACTGAGATTAAATGGGAGATCCAAGGCAACTGACTCAATGGGTTGTTTCTAAGAACTGGATAAATAGGGAAGAGAAAAAACAAGGTGGGACAATCCCTAAAATCACACAAGATGGGTCCACCAAGTCTATCGGAAGGTATTAGGTACCTTGAGAGTTGTCTGTGCAGACAGGAGAGAAAAAGAAGAGGCACTGTCAAGTGGTTGAACAAGCAGCACCCACCCACCATGGCAAACTCTTCTGGTGCAACGGTCCGCTGTTCGTGCTTGTGAAGGGTAAGCAGGGGCCAGAACCCTTTCAAGGTTGTGTAAGGCTATTGCCCACTTTGTCCATGTCTTAAAATGGTTTTGAAATTGAGCAAAAGCCAAACTAGTGATCTGCGTTATCCCCTAGTGTCAAGTACACATAGAATCTTCAAAATATTTGGGATGTAAATTGCACAAACAAAATGTAAACATTTTAAAATGCAATTAGTGTTTTTTTAACATATGGCACTGTTTTCCCCTTTTTATACAATTAGACCTCAGATTGAACTGGGAACCAGTCACCTTTCGATACTTAGTGATTAATATCTTCCATTCTCCCACTGATTTGCAGGATGGAAATCTCAGCAGAGTGTCACGGTCCCTCCATGCCCAGTTTGCTTTTTGGTCTTCTCTTCTCCTTTCTGTATTGAGCCACGTGACACTAGTGAAGATGATGGGCTACCCCGATGATAGTATTATTTTGCACACCTTCCCCTGCTCATCCTTCATTCCTTCTTCAGAAATGCCACATATCTGATTTGGTCGCTGGTGCGCCAATGAGTAGCTCTTTCCACTCTAAAGCTCCCTGTGACTGCAGTTGGATTAGGCCTTCTGGACTTAGAATGCTATTATTCAGCTCCACAGGTCCAATGGGTGGCTCAATGGCTTTCTGCACACCCCCCTGAACGAGATGAGGTTTATCCATAAAGACTTTTAAGGAGGGCTTACTGCACTCCTCATTGTTTCCTACTGACCATTCTACGGATCACCATCCGGGGTTATCATGCACAGCTTTCTCTTATCTTGCTAGAACCTGTAAACTCACTGACATGAAGAAACCCTGTGCTCCTGCACTACCTTTACTAAGCTTTCACACTCACACAGGACGGCTGTGCTCAGAGCAACTCCATCAGTGGCATGCTACAGGTGTCTTAAAATTGGGGGATTTGTTTCTGGACGGCGAGCTACTAAATTTCCAAACCCTTGTGGCAGACTACCATCTTCACCCCGGCCAACTCCTTACTTACAACCACCTTAAACAATCATTAAATGCCCTATTTTGTGCCTGCCACCTAGCACTAACCCTACATGAGGTTTGCCAGAAACTCTACACCATAGGGACTGGTGGCAAACTGACAGAATGGGTGTACAGACCTTTCCTGCAACATGGAGACTACTCCATGTCTTCTTTTAATACTACCTGGGTGATTGATGTGGCCAAACCCCTGCAAGATACTGACTGGACTAAAATAGTGGACTTTCCCCCACAAAGTATCCCACAGCTGTCATTTTAAGTACATTCATAGAGCTTCCTTGGGAATGCATTCTGCCCGTTGCCCGCCAGTGGCTTTGTGGTTTGTAAATCACATTTTGTTGCTTTCAATTTGCTGGCTCTATATGTTTTAGACTATGCAGCTTGAGTTCATCCTGTCCCTTGCCCAAACATTATTTACAGTATCCTTCCATGTGCTCTCTTTCTGTAAACAGGCCAGTAAATCTTGTTCCGATCTCATCACATTTGCTGTTCTTTGAATGCACAAGGTCAAATGTTAGGCTTTGTCTTCGTGGGAACTTAGGTGGTTATTATGACATTGGCGGTGTACTTCCCACCACTGTTAAAATGGTGGTAATACCGCCAACATGTTGGTGGTAATTACCACCAAATCAGGACCATGGCGGTGAGACCTCCCATAGACAGCCAATGTACCACACCAACCGCCAGGGCGTGAACACCACCGACCACGGCGTTAGCCACCTACAGCCAGGCAGAAGACAAGGTACCGCCCACCATTTCATGACATAGAAACAGCAAGATTTCCAGGGTGGTAGCAACAGCATCAAAAGCCTGATGGAAACACTTCACAGAAAAGGAAAGACTGACCTTCAGCAACACAGAGGACTCTGTGGCTACCATGGAACAGGAACTCCAAGTCTTTCCGATGCTCTACCATGCCATGCCCGTCCTGGAGCATCAACGCCGACGAAGATGACAACAGTGAGTACAGCTGCCTAGCACACAAGGGAGGGAGGAAGGAAAAAGAGAGTGACACACACGACCAGCTACAGAGTAAATCAACTGTAACAGGACCCACAAGCAAAGAATGCAATGTCACATACCTGTAGTACAAACACTGTAATTCGCTGCCAACAGCCACCATAATGAATAAAGAAATTACAATGTACACCTCAATGTACAGATTGGGTCAGACCTAAGTACCAAAGGGCCACATGGCATTGTCCAAGCCCCATCTTGACTCCTGACATCATCCGGACTCTACTGTCCAGGGGCATCATGTTGGAAATGTGCAGGCACCTCAGCTGGAGTGGGTATCATGTCCACTGGTTCGGGAGGGGAGGCTCCCTGCTCACTGATTCTGGAAGCGTCTCCCTGCCCACTGGTTCTAGAGAGGAGTCTTAGGCCAGTCTCTGGAGTGGTTTTCATGCCCACTGTCCCTGGAGGTGAGTCTTCGGCCACAGTCCCTGGAGGGTGGGCTATGTGGCCTCAGGTGGTGGAGGGGGATCCTTGGGTTCTTTCCTCCGATGGGCCCCCTTGGCCTTTGTCATGTGACTTGTGTCCTTGCCTCAAGGTCTAGGAGGTGCCTCCACTGACCCAGTCTTCTGTCCCTTAGGTTTCGCCACCCTAGACCTCCGTTTTTGAGGTGGAGGTGTTTCCTGCTGGGAGTGGCTGCCGTCCCACTCAGGAGCCCCTTAGTGCCAGCAGCAGATTTCTTGGTGGGAACAGTGGCAGACTGGCTTCTGAGGTGCTGGGCTGGGTGGTTGGGACCTTGCACTTACAGGCAGGATGGGGGTGAGGGGGAGGGAAGAGGTAAAGATGGGCAAGGAAAAGCTTAGGCACTTTGGGGTGGGATGTGGGAGGAGGAAGGGGAGTGGAGGTAGAGGGAATGGTTGTAGGAGGTGTACGTCTGCTGGACTTGGGTGCAGGTGCATGGACAGTGTTCCTGTGTGAGGCAGATGGCTGTTGGGGGTCTAAGTGCAAGCATTTCTGTTTCTTTGGAGGGGGGCTGACAGGGTGGGAGAAAAACAGTACATGTGAATGGATGTTGAGGTGGTGTCTGCAAGTGAGGTGGGTGTGCTGCATGAGGTGGTGATGGTGGTGACTGTGCATGTGGTGTGTGCGGTGCATGTCTGCTCTTGTGGTGTCTGTGGGCTAGGGTGTACAGGTGGCAGTGTATGGGACTGTTGATGCAGTGCATGCAGGTGTGAGTGTGGATGTGACTGTGAAGGAGGAGGAGAGGGAGAAAGCGGAGGCAGTGGATTTTGTGTGTGCAACTGTCTGTTTGTGTGAGTGCTTATAGTTTGAAGTTTGGTGCCTGTGTTTGTCTGTGCCACTCTTGTGTAATGTTGTGTGCATGGGATGGTTTGGGGTTGAGGAGACTGGGATGTGGTAGTTGGAGGGGGGGATTGTAGGAACAGAGACACTGACTGCCATCAGAGAGGAGGCCAGAGCCTGAAACGATCTCTGTAGGGCCCCCAAGCCACCGCGAATACCCTCCAGGAAGGCATTGCATTGCTGCAACTGGGATGCCAGCCCCTGACTATGGTTGACTGGCCTACAGAGATGATCTCAGGAGGACAATAGCCTCCCCACTGAGGGTAGCAGGGCTGACTGGGGCAGGGCCTGAGGTGCCTGGAGCGAAGGAGATGCCCACCCTCCTGGGTGAGCGAGCACAGGCAACTCAGTGGAGGGCTACTGGGAGGGCAGTACTGGTATGTGGGGGCGGCTGTACCTGGGGTGGTTCCAGAGGTATCCGCCACCACCAGGGAGCACCCATCGGAGGAGGTTTCAGAGTCAGTTTTGTCTCCTCCTGTCCCCATTGTGGTGCTCCCCTCGCCCTCCGTCCCACTGGTCCCCTCGGTAATGGTGGACTCTGCCTCCTGGATCCCGGGGGATGCAGCTCCATCACTCGCTGGTGCCCCTGCTCCTTAGCCAGATGATGCTAATGCACACATGGACAGGATGACAGAAGAAAATAGGGATGGGGAGAAAGAGAGGGAGCACTGGGTCAATTACAGCACCAACACCACAGATGGCATACACATCACCATCACACACAGGGACCAAGATTGAGCAGTATGCACCGTACTGGCATTCCATTGGCTAGGTAGCACAGCAGAATAAGAGTCAAACACCACCATCTGCACCCCTCCTGGGACCTACTGAGTCCTGTGTGACATGGAATGCCACCTAGCTAGCTATCCGTATTTTTATATTCACAAATTAACCCTGATCTGGACCATGCAGCAATGTATGAGCTGGTATAAAGGGGCATCCACTAACTAAAAACCACCACCAAAATCCCATGCCAGGCAACAAAGATGGTTGTCACACACAATAGACTTACCCCCTTGTGGCTGCTGTGATGCCCACAAGCGCCCATCCAGCTCTGGATAGGCCACCGCCTGTATGCGGGCCATTAGGGGGGGGTCAGGCTCCGACGGGCACCCCTTCCTTGCTGGGAGGCTGTCCCCAGCTGGGCCTCCGCGGTGTTCTCCCGCCGTTTCCTGCAGTGGATGCTCTGCTGGCTGTAAATCCCCAGGGTCGGCACCTCCTTGGCGATGGCAACCCACAAGCCCTTCTTCTGATGGGCGCAGACTTGCAGGGAAAACACAAACAGAGGGAGACCATGAATCCGAATATCCAGCCCGTCAAACATATGGCCTCCAGACATCATTTGCCCCTAAAATGGAACACACATCACCTAGAGCCGTGCATGTACACTACCACCAGCCATACCGCCAGCACACACATCTCCATGCAGCCTTGTCGCATGCAACATCCCCATGGTGTAGTCACCTGTTGGTCTGGAGGCCCATAGAGCTGTCTGCACAGGGATAGGATCCCATCCACCAGGCGCTCTAACTCCTCCAAAGTGAAGGAAGGGGCCCTTTCGCCTTTCACACAGACGATGGCAGGTTCCAGACATGGGTCACAGCAGGGCACGCAGTGGAGGTGTTGTCCTGTGGAAAGTCAGGAATCAAGTGAGGTTATAGTCAGAAAACGGAGATCACGTCCGCGGTGGTGTACACCGCCGCCGGTGATCGTCATTGAATACTGTACTCCACATAGATCCATTTTAGCCAATGAGGAATTGCACGACAGTGCAGACCACCTTCCGCCATGATGCCCAACGCCAGTGGCGTGGCATCACTTCCACCTGTCCCTACACTCAGGACAGGCAGTCACCATGATCTAGTGCTGGTACACAATTTTAGAATGAAAACTGTGTCATTGGTGCCGATTGTACATACATAGCTATTTACATTGTCCAGTTACATACATGCTTTATGAAGTGGTGGTTACATTCTGCATTTTGTCACTACCTTCTCACTCTTGTGTCCCTTAGGTACCTACCACTGTGGAAGAATAGGAGGAGGAGGCAAGCCCCTGTGTACATACCCCTTGCGGATTTGGCTACATTGGAGGACAGGCACATAATACACACCTATAGACTGGACAGGGCCACAATCAGAGCTGTGTGCTCAATTGGAGCCTGTTCTGTTATCTGATATCTGTCGTCCCATTGGGATTCCCCCTCTTGTGCAGGTCCCATCATTGCTCCATTTCCTGGCAACAGGCTCTTTCCAAGTGACAGTGGGCTTGGCTTCAGGAATGTTACAGCCAATGTTCCCAATAGTGCTGGCAAGGGTTTTATATGCCTTGCTCAAACACCTGTGTAGCTACATCGCTTTCCTCCAAGTGGAAGATTTGGCCACTGTGAAGGCTGCATTCTATGCAATGGGACATATTCCAAATGTTATTGTGGCCATTGATGGAACATATATAGCATTTGTCCCCCCCTGGCCAATGAACAGGTGTTTCTACTCACTCAATGTCCAGATGGTGTGCCTGGCTGACCAGTACATCTCCCATGTCACTGCCAAGTATCCTGGGTCGGTGCATGACGCCTTTGTCCTGAGGAATAGCAGCGTCCCACAAGGGATGGTACAACTACAGAGGCACAAAGTGTGGCTTATAGGTGAGCCTGAGTCCCCACCCAATGTATGTCAGTGTATGCCTTCAGGAGTCATCCCCCATGCCATTGTGCAAGGCTAATGTCTGTCCTTCACTTCTTGCAGGTGACTCTGGCTACCCAAACCTGCCCTGGCTCTTGACCTCTGTAAGGAATCAGAGGACAGGGGATGAGAATAGGTGTAATGATGCTCATGGGCGTAACAGGAGGATTATTGAAAGGACCTTTGGTCTCCTGAAGGCCAGGTTCAGGTGCCTCTATCTGATAGGTGGATCCCTCTGCTACTCCCCTGAGAAGGTCTGCCAGGTACTTGTTGTATGCTGCACAACCTGGCCATCAGACGACATGTGCCCTATCTGCAGGAGGAGGGTGAAAATGAAGCTGTGGCAGCATTGGACCCGGAGGAAAGTGAGGATGAGGAAGAGGATGAGGACATGGACATCAGTTATATGGCAGTATGTCCAATGACACACAGATAAGACAGCAGAACTGACCATTCCTCTAATTCATTATTTTTCTGTGTGGCTGTAGCATGATGGCAGTCCATTCCTTAGCATTCCAACTGACTGTCACCTACGCCGTCCCATTTTGCAGATGTTGGTGTGGTTACAACTGTGTACTGATGTGATGACTATAAACTGCTACAGGCCATTTTCTGGATGGAAACAAAGTACTGGACAATTGCACATGATGATACAGTTCAATACATTGCACATTTCTGCCAGATAAAGCACTATTACTCCAGTTGTGTTCAAGGGTGTTTATTGAAGTGAGAATTATGAAGGAATAGTGCAACAGAATGGGGTAATGGTAGATGAAAGTCCAGGGTATTGGTCCATTCTGTTTGTAGCACAGGTACAGTGTCCAAGGGACCATAGGAAGGGGAGCAATGGCAGTGCCAAGTGTACAAGATGACACCGTGGAATACAAGGGGGGCATTCAGGAGGGACTCATTTCCTGGTGGTGGATTTGGTCTTGGCAAGTATCTCTGGTGTCTGTTTGCGGGGTGGTTCAGCCTTCTGCAGGGGGAGGGGTGCTGGTGGCCTGTGGCTCCTGTGGCAAGGCCACCTGTCCACTAGCTGCAACAGATGTGGAGGGCTGTTCAGTTGACTGGGTAGTGGAAGGGGCCTACTGGTGTGATGTGTACTCCCTCATGATGCTGGCCATTTCACCCAGCACCCCTGCTATGGAGTATTGTATTGTATTGTATTGTATGGTATTCAGGGCCTTCAATTCTTTCCTGATCTCCTAGTGGTGTTCCTTCTGCAGTCGCTGGTTCTCCTGCATGATGTCTATCACCTGACTCATCTTGTCCTGGGATTGTTGGTAAGCCCCCAGGACATTAGTGAGTGCCTTCTGGACAGTCAGTTCCCTTGGCCTGTCCTTCCCCTGGCACACAGCTGTCCTCAGAGTGTCCCTGGCCCCCTGTGCCAGTGTCCCCTGAACAGTGTGCCCACTGCCACTGACCCCATGACCCTGATGGACTTTGCTGTGAGGTGGGGACTGGGGTCCCTGTACATGTGGGCACACTGCTGATTGACGTTTCCTGGGGACAGAGGTCTGAGGACGTTGGGTGGCTGCTGTGGTGGTGGATACTGAGGGGGGAGGCTCTGTGGTGGACTAGGTGTGGGCAGGGGTATCCGACTGACCAGTGGTCATTAATTGGCCAGGGAGTTCATCTAGATCCAGAAGTCCAGAGTTGCTGTCCTCACTGGGGGCATCTTCTGTTGGGGGACTGGGTAGCCATGGCACCTCCTCGCCACTGAGATTGGCTGGGGCACATGTGGGGATGTAAATAATGTATTATGCTACATGTCTCTGACATATTCTGCATCCCTAGCTTCCCCTATATTGATGCTTTTGCCCTGCCACCTTTGTTTGTGTATGGTGATGTATTGTGAAATTGTTAGTTCTCCATGCTGGACATGCATTGGTGGTGGGTTATACATGCACAGCTGGGAGTGATGTGCATGCAGTGGGTATGGCATGCAGGTATGGGGGGAGGAAATAGGTTGTAAATATTGACTCACCAGTGTCCAGTCCTCTGGCAACTCCAGTGATTCCCTCAGGATGCAGTATTGCCAAGACTTGCTCCTCCCATGCCGTCAGCCGTGGGGGAGGATGTGGGGGTCAACCACCAGCCCTCTTGATAGCGAGCTGGTGCCTTGCTGCTATGGAAAGTACCTTCCCCCATAGGTAGTTCCACCTCTTCCTGATGTCATCCCTTGTTCGTGGATGCTGTCCCACGGTGTTCACCCGGTCGACAATTCTCCTCCAGAACTCCATCTTCCTGGCAATAGAGATTTGTTGTACCTGTGCTCCAAACAGCTGTAGCTCTACCCTGACTATTTCCTCCACCATGACCCTTAACTCCTAATCTGTGAAACAGGGGGTGCCTTTGTGGGAACCTGGGTGTGTGTTGTGCAGAGGGTGTTGAGAAATGTGGTGGGGCGTGGACTGGTGCCAGATGAACAGGTGTTTGTGGTGTGTATGGGTGTAGTTGTCTCTGTGATTTGCGTGGCTACCTATTGGGGTCTCTGTCTAAGCAATCGGTTGTGGGTAATGGGGGAGTGTGTTTTATAGTGCTGTTGGTGGATGTGTGTGGTGTGTGTATTAGTGTCAGATCTGTGTTTTTTGGTATTTCCCAGTGTTATGTTGTTTTGTATTTGGGTGGCCATTCGGACTGCAACGGTGTGTACCACCCATGGTTTTCCA
Organism: Pleurodeles waltl; assembly: GCF_031143425.1. NCBI lineage: Eukaryota > Metazoa > Chordata > Amphibia > Caudata > Salamandridae > Pleurodeles > Pleurodeles waltl. The sequence continues at coordinate 938,614,924 of NC_090445.1, forward strand.
CCATTGTATGTCTGCTGTTGTGATTCACGGGTCATAATGTGGAGGGCGTTGTTTTGTTGGCGTAGTGAGTGTTCGTACCGACAGTTTTCCACTAACCTTTGGTCTGGTGGATTTGTGTTTGTGGCAGTATTCTGTCGGTTTGGTGTGTGTCATAATATGGCAAACGGATGTTCGCCTCCGCGACGTTATGTTGGCAGCCGTCACCGCAGCGGTAAGCGGGATTTACTGCCAAGGTCATAATGAGGTCCTTAGTGTTTATTTTTCTTTCTCGGACTTCAAAGTGAGAGGATGTATGCGACAATCTTGCTGGATACTGGGGTTAGAAAAGGAGTTTTTTCTATCACATGACAACATTTAAATAAACTTCAGAATATATCAGAATTAAGAGTACTAATGAAGCACATTTTTGTTAATTCTGAACTGTGCTGGAAATAAATACCTTTATATGATTAAAACAAATCACTGCATTAGGTGATACAATTTCCATACACCATTGTCTGTGCACTGTATAGTTTTATTTGAAAAACTGTATGTCTGTGCAAATGTAATGGTCATTTCAATCAAAAACATGTTGTCTGTAATGGCAGTGTGTTACCATACCATGCATACTCCACTCCGCTCCGCTCCGCTCTGCTCTGCACCACTTCAGCCTACTCTACATCACTCCACTTTATACCAATCTATACCACTGCACTGTGGGACACTGCACTCTTCTCCACTCTATGCCACTGCACTCTGTTACTTCACACTACACAGCTCTCTACTCTACTCTGTACCACTCTACTCTATGCCAATGGACTTTATGCCTCTACATCACTGTGCCCTACATCACTGCTACTGCACGCTACACCACTCCAGTCTAGGCAACGCCAATCTAGTCTGCACAACTCCACTCTGCAACACTGCACTCTACTCCACTGCACTCTATGGTAATACACTCTATGCTAGTGCACTTTACTCTTTAACACTCAAATCTATGCCCCTGCACTCTACATCAATACACTGTATGTCACTTTAAGCTACTCTGCACCACTGCACTCTATGCAATGGCACTCTGCATTACCTTACTCTATGCCATCACACTCTATGCAATTCCACTCTACCCTGCACCTTTCAACTCTATGCTACTTCACTCTACTCTGAAACAATCTATTCTACGCCACTGCACTCTACACCACTCTGCCCTACTGCACTCTAAACCACTGCACCCTACACCAATGCACTCTAAACAACTGCACTATACACCACTGCACTATACACCACTGCACTATACACCAATGCACTATACACCAATGCACTATACACCAATGCACTATACACCAATGCACTATACACCAATGCACTATACACCAATGCACTATACACCAATGCACTCTGACACTCTACTCTGTAACACTGCACTGGCCACCACTATGCTCTACACCACGCTACTCTGTACTACTGCATTCTGCACCAATGCACTCCATTCAACTGCACTCTATACCACTCTACTGTGCTTAACTCCACTCTACGCCACTGCACTTTACAGCACTATACCCTGCATTACTCTACTTAACTCTGCACAACTCTACGCCACTGCACTCTATGCCACTCGAGGCTACTTTGCACTCTATGCCACTGCACCACTCTACACTACTGCACTATCTGCTACTTTCTTGTATGTCACTCTACTCCACTCTATGCCACACTACTCTGCCCCATGCCACTCTATGCCAATGCACTCTAAACAACTGCACTATACGCCAATGCCCTTTACTCTGCACCACTGTACTCTATACCATTGCTCTTTGTACCACTCTACACCACTGCACAGCCACTCTACTCTGCAACATGGCACTTTCCGCCACTGTACTCTACACCACTCTACTCTGTACTACTTCATTCTACGCCACTGCACTCTACTCTGTACTACTGCATTCTATGCCACTACCCTCTATTCCACTCTACTTTGTTTCACTCCACTCTACAGCACTATACTCTACTCCACTCTACACCATGCGCGTCTGCTCTGCCCTCTATGCCCCCACACCACTCTAAACCACTGCACTCTACACCAATGCACTTCACACAACTGCAGTGTACCCCACCGCACTCTACTCTGCACTACTGTGTTCTACGCCATTGCTCCTATTCCACTCTACTCCACTGTACACCACTATCCAACTAACTTTTAGCCATGCTCAACAGCAGCCACTCTGGTGTATAACATGGCTAAAACACGTTGAAAAAGCCAATAACTCTTGTGTAGACGAGACCTATTGGCTTTGCCAATGTTTGTTAATACTATGAGGTATTGAGGCCCCTGAAAGAACTGAATGTGTAAGCCCTTATTTTAAACATCCATTATACACATCATAATATAGGCTGCTACAAAATACGTAAATACATTTCGGTTAAATAAAAAAGTATTTCTAAAATACAGATTTGAATAATAAAAACAGTTTATACCTGGTTCTAAAAAAAAAAAAAATGTATAACAGTCATTAAAACCACACACTCCACAGCTCTTCTTGGAATACCATTACAATAACTCTCTAATGTCAAATGTCATCAGAAAGCTTCAAGCTACTCCTTTGATTAAAGGCAATGCAGGTTTCCAAGCCACTTTGCATTTGCAGATTTACTAGTTGCACACATTTGCATTTCTTTAGGGAAGAAGACACCCTGGAAAGCAGGCCTGTTTCTTTTCCGTCTGCCCCTCCCTCCCTCAGAGCACAGGAGACTCCCTGGCTATCATTTCAGCTGGAAAAACAGATCTGTCCTAATTATGTTTTGTCCTTTAGGTGAAAGGTTAAAATCAGGACAAATGCTGTCCATTAAGCTTTTCATCACGGACAATGGACGGCAGGGCGAAATTACAGGCAGTCCATGATAATTACAGACGGGTGGTCACTCCACTGGTATTATCTCCGCTATTAAATAGTCCGCATTTAGTCAGTACATCACTAAGGTACTCATGATGGGCTTGACAGACTCTCCCAGCTGCTATACTGAATACCAGCTTGTAGCAGCAAGAGGATAAAGAGTCTGCAACAGAGGATGGCTGCACCAATTATACATTTACACAGAAACTGTATTTCCACGTGGTGTGCTTTATAGTTTTTTTCTATAAACAATTTTGAGTTTTATGTCTGTTACATAGCAATGTATATCTATAGTGTTATCAGTAAAACTATACATCTATGCAAATTTAGTGGTCATTTCATATGAAAATGTGCTGTCCATAAATGCCAATGCACTACCACACAATGCATTAGTTGTATTCAAAACTTGCCCTGTCTCATGTCCATTAAACGTATGTAGGACGCAAACATTTGTCGTTCTAAAATGTTTGGGAACCAATGCTCTATGATGATCTTGAGTGATGTATGTGAATTAATGGAAAAACAAAAACTTCCATTGTGAAATCACATTAGAGGAAGCACAATCAGGGAAAACCAATTTAAAGGAAAGACAATTTTAAGCAAATAAAATTAAACCAAAAATAAAAATAAATAAAAAAACAACAAAAAAAACAATTTTGAAGGAAAGGTTGTGCAGTGTTCAACAGTCAGGATTAGGTGGAGTTTAGGGTGGTGAGGGGTTTTAAGGATTCAGCGATGACATATAAAGGGGTCTTAGGCTTCAGGGATAGGTAGAGTGTATAGGTGTTAGGGGGTCATGGATGGGTGGAGTCTGGGGTGTTGAGGGTTTTAAGGATCACGGATGGGTGGGGATTTAGGCATAAAAGGGGTTTTTAGGTTTCAGGCATGGATGGAGTTTAGGGGTAGTGAGGGGTTTTACGGTTCAGGAATGGGAGGAGAGTAAGGGTGGAATGGCTTTTAAGGTTCACGGACAGGTATAGTTTAGGATTTAGGGTGAGTGTAGTTCAGGAGTGGTAAGGGTTTTCAGAAGACAGGGATGGGTGATGTTTAGGGGTCATGAATGGATGGTGCGGGTCACCAAAATGAAAGCACCCAAAGCAATTGTTCTACAATGCAAAATATATACATCTGAAGTAATTCCCCTCTGAAGTAAGGCACTGAAAGAAACATCTCGAACAAGGCTGTTTCTAAAGATAAGACCTGCACCTGTTGCATTTACATGTTAAAAAGCAAGCATGTAAAAGCCAATTGTGAACAAAAAGATATTCTGTAAATTGTTTTTTTATATAATAGTAAATGCCATTTATTCTGATAAATTCCAGTTAACAGTATAGATGAAATGGTTTCTCATTAATGGTATTCCATGAAATTGAGCTTCTATGAAATCACATACAACATTTGCTCTGCCATCAAAGACAGAGGTCAAATGGCAAGCTCCATCTTCCAATTAAGCTAGGTAGTTACTTTTCTTTCTCCAACACCAAAGTGAGAGGATTCATGTGACAATCATGCTGGCTACTGGGGGTAATTTCGAAGTGTGATGGAAATAAATATTGTAATACCATCAAATCAATACAGGACATTTCCACCAATATAGTTTGTGCACTGTATACATTTATCAGTAAAACTGTGTATCTGTGCAAATGTAATGGTCATTTCAAATGAAGATATGTTGGCTGTAATGGCAGTGCACTACCATGCCATGCATACTCCACTTTACCCCAATCCACCCTGCACCACTCATGCCATTCTGCTATGTGCCACTCCACGATACTGTGCAAAAATCAACACCACTCCACTGCAACCCTGCACTCTACTCTGTGTACTCCATGCCAATGCACTCTATGCCATCCAATCTACACCATTATAATCAATTTTACACCACTGCAATCTACACCTCTGCACTCTACCCTGCACAACTCCAATATACAGTGCCCCATTCCACTCTACGCTACCTGACTCTAATCTGAAACAATCAACTCTGTGCCACTTTACTCAAAAACAATGCACTATGCAACTGCACTTTATGTCAATCTACTGTACACCACTATATGCTACTCTGAGACACTATGCCACTACACTCTAACCATTGCACTCCACGCCACTGTTCTAATATGCACCACTGTACTCTACAGCTCTCTACACCAATCTAATCTGCAACATTGCACTCTACAACCGCCTACTGTGCAACTCGAACCCTCTCTGCCACTGAACTTCATGCCACTATACTCTATGCCACTGCCGTCTACTCTGCATATTTCCTTGTCACACTATGACAATGCATCATGCTACTACACATCACTCCACTATGCCAATTCATTCTATGCTACTACTCTACCCTGCATCACTCTTCTATGCCAATGCACTCTACGCTACTACACGCTACTCTGAATCACTTCACTATGCCAGTGCACTCAACACTACTACACTCTACAATGCATCACTCCACTATGCCAATGCAGTCTACGCTGCACCACTCCAATCTTCGCCAATCCACTTTATACTACGCTGCACCACATGCCTCTAAGTCACTGCACTCTACACCATGGCTGCACTAATGTATTAGACATTAATTAAACTGTGCAGACACTTTCTAAGCTGGATGAGCAGGGAAGAATAGTGGAGAAGACGGAAGGAAGCAGACGGAGGTGTAAACCACGAAAGATGGGTGCAAGAAGGAAAAACATAAACGGGAGTGTGAGGAAGGAGGAGAGATGGATGTGGGAATCAGACATAGGTTAACAAGGAATGAGAAGAATGAAAAGAACTTGGGAAAGCAGAGACTGGAGTGCAAGAAAGGAAAATAATGCAGAAGAAAAGTGGACCTAGAGAGGCCAGAGTTAAGGGGGAGAGAAAAGAAAGTGGAAGGGAAAGACAGGAAAGTGAAAAGCAAATAGTGAGGCGACAGCAATGAAAAAGAACAAAAAAAAGGCAGTGCATGAAAAAGGAATAGAGAGCAGAAAAAGAAAAAAAAACATTGAGGGAAAGCGAGAAGGAGTATACCATTGCCTCATAACGTATACAGAAATAAAATATTTAAAGATGAGGGCTGACCGCTGTATTATTCCTGAGCCTTCTTCACCTAATGAATAGTTCTTCTGTTTCACACACAATAGTAATATATTTTGTGCTAAGGTTTTCTGCCAAACAATGTTTCTGTGGCATCACAAAAGTTATTCCTCATAAGGGATAAAGTGTTAGTAATACTATCAGTATGACGTTTTGGTGGATAATCACATTCTGACAATTCAAACCAATAGTAACATAACATGGTCCTTACTTGCCACATACTTCCAGTGGCCCTGGAGATCTTCAAGGTGAACTCACAATAGAGGGTAGAAATCAAAAGAGAAGGCAGTGTTGGAATACTTCCAAAATGATGACACAGGATGTGGGATTCGAACATATCCGTTGGCATATTTATGAAAATTCAAACTGCTGATTTTCTATTTGCTGATTACAAGCCCTGTGTATGTATGTTACTTATATAGCACAAACCTAGCTACAAACACCAGAGTACTATGCATGATTGGGGATATGGGGGTGTTTACTATAGGCACAGTAGAGGAGAACAGGAAAGGAGCTTCAAAGACAGAGGTTATTTTTACCTGACCATAATCATGGTACTCATTATTTCAACCTTGGGAGCATGAGCGGCTTAGTTTAGTTTGCATTTTCCCACAAAGCTACCTTGTCAGATTGATGAAAGAACATAAAAAATGTCATACACAAATATTCAACACCTTCAAAAACAAAACACAGCTCTGAATATAGTAGGCCCGTGTGTGTGTGTGTGTGTGTGTGTGTTGGGGGGGGGGTATTTAGACTTTTGTCATCAGAACACTCCACTTGTATCATGTGGACAAAACTCACAACTCAAAATAAACACGTTCAAATTTTCACAGCATGAGCATAATCAAACTGTAGGTGCATGGAAGCCCAATCAATTTACAACACTTACCACACCACTTCAATACTTCAAAGCTTCACAGCGTCACAGCGTCAGAATACCGAGGAACAACTCACTTCATCACAAGGATCGCAACTGATGGAGACCTATATCATCAGGACACTCACAGCAAAACAAAAATCAAAAGGTGGAAACTTACATCGGAGCTACAGAGGTGAAACATGTCCATCTTTAATCTCTAATACCCATAGCACCTAAATGTACACTAGTTTGAGGTGTGTGCCACATACTCCAAAACAAGCACATGCACTCTGATGGATATACTCACAACAAGAAACTAGAAACATGTATTTCTTTGAAAGTATGCCCCAAGACGCACACCTGTGTAACAAAAGCCTGTGCACAAATGCGTGCAGGTTTTCTTTTGCAAACATACATCCTTGTGCACCCAAACATGCTCTATATACTTAAGGAGCTGCCCAGTATCACACTAGCACACACATGTTTACACTTCAAAATTGGACAGACACCTTCATAATATTTACTACTGCTCATTTTAAGTTACACTGCGCACTTGCATGCACATAAAACTGTTGTGCACACAGTCTGCATGAACATATATTCTTTGATCTGGTCAGAACCCCTTGTATAAATTAAAATTCACCTTCATGCATGTGCCCACTGATGTATAGTATATGCACTTGTACCTAAGGCCATTTTTTATACTTAGCACAATCTACCCCAGCAGTAGGCACATAGGGCTGCAGATAATTAACAGGCAAACACAGTGAGTGGACTAGTCAGTATTAGACCCTGTGGTTTACAGGTTGTGCCCCCGGTTCCAGCTGCAAGTTTTGGTCACATAAAACCCTATATTAACCCCAAGGGTGCCAGGAGCGAGCTGGTCTTGTTCCTGGCACACGGGAACCGTGTGCCTGGGATGAGACCAGCTTGTCATGCATCCCCGTGGGCCTCCCTCCCACACCCCCTAGTCGGGGATGGAAGGGAAAATCACTTCTGCTTCCACCCCCAACTCCCTCCACCCCCGTGACGTCTGATGACATCAGCACGCAAATCAAGCACTGACCTCATCAGAGTCAACTCGGATTGCACTGGAAGCGTGCTTCCAGCGCGATCCCCGATAAGAAATGCTCTTGCATGTCTCTTCCGACCGGGAGTTGGGGTGGGAGAGACAAGAAAGGAAAGGAAATATAATTAGGATGATCTGCCTCCGGTGGGGTGGGGGTTTGGGGGGGGGGGGGGTGGGGGTTTGGGGGGGGGGGGGGGAATTGCAGAAAACCACTAGACACCAGGGATACATTTTTTTTGTTCATTTTTATTTTTTTATGTGTGGGGAGCGACCCCTTAGGCCAGGGCCACTTCCCAGATGGTCAAATTATTTTTAGGCCATTTCTGTCCCCCTTGGAGGCAGATCTGCCTACACAAGTGAGGTATCATTTTTGAGGGGAACGTTGGGTGGTAGGAAATTTGTCCTGGTGGTGATCTCACAAAGAAATGTGGGGAAAATGTGTTTTTTTAGCTAAATGTTAGGTTTGCTGAGGATTCTGGGTAAGAAAACATTGGGGGAATCAACGCAAGTCACACCTCCCTGGACTCCCTCGGGTGTCTAGTTTTCAGAAAGGTCTGGGTTTGGTAGGTTTCCCTAGATGGCTGCTGAGCCCAGAACCAAAAACGCAGGTGCCCCCCGCAAAAACAGGTAATTTTGTATTTGATAATTTTCGATGTGTCCAGATAGTGTTTTGGGGCATTTCCTGCTGCGAGCACAAGGCCTACCCACACAAGAAAGGCACCATTTTTATCAGGAGACTTGGTGGAACACTGGGTGGAAGGAAATGTGTGGCTCCTCTCAGATTCCAGAACTTTCTGTCACCAAAATTTGAGGAAAAAGTGTTTTTTAGCCACATTTTAAGGTTTGCAAAGGATTCTGGGTAACAGAACCTGGTGGAAGCCCCACAAGTCACCCCATCTTGGATTCCCCTAGGTGTCTAGTTTTCACAAATGCACGGGTTTGGTAGGTTTCCCTAAGTGCCGGCTGAGCTGGAGGCCAAAATCCACAGGTAGGCACTTTGCAGAAAACACCTCTATTTTCTTTGGGAAAATGTGATGTGTTGTGTTTTAAGGCATTTCCTGTCGCGGGCACTGGGCTTAACCACACAAGTAAGGTACAATTGTTATCGGGAGACTTGGGGGAACGCTGGGTGGAAGCAAATATGTGGCTCCTCTCAGATTCCAGAACTTTCTGTCAACAAAATGTGAGGAAAAAGTGTTTTTTTAGCCAAATTGTGAGGTTTGCAAAGGATTCTGGGTAACAGAACCTGGTGGGAGCCCCACAAGTCACCCAATCTTGGATTCCCCTAGGTGTCTAGTTTTAAAAAAAGCACAGGTTTGGTAGGTTTCCCTAGGTGCCAGCTGAGCTAGAGGCCAAAATCCACAGGTAGGAACTTTGCAAAAAACACGTCAGATTTCAATGTATAAATGTGATGTGTCTGTGTCACGTTTCCTGTCGCGAGTATTAGGCCTACCCGCACAAGTGAGGTTCCATTTTTATTGGGAGGCTTGGGGGAACACAGAATAGCATAAGAAGTGTGTGAAGTTCGCTTCTTAATAATTAAGAACAAAGAAACGTTGAGTTTCAATTTATGTCTTTATTCTCTGTCGCCCCAGCCATCGGTCTCTTCAACCGTTCCAACGCCCGTTTCACTCGCTTCTGGCGCGTCTCGATAACCTCGCGCTCTCCCTGATTAACACGGAGATAGCGCGCGCTGTTCTCTTTGACACGCAACATCACACATCTCCTTTTTTTATATTTTACAAACAGAAACAGAGTAATATTTTTTGACCTTAAACAAAAATTTGTTCTATACGGAATGAACTAGATTTCCCATAACACAGTGAGAAACTAACCGCCAACTACAACTCATACAACCTTTATCCAAGTACATAGTCTTTAAAACGTTTTGGACTGACTTTCCTTCTACCACTTCTCCTTGTTCCTTCACCTCTATCATTTCCACTTTGAATGTGATTAGGAGATCTTGACAATACTCTCCTTTGGTTCATTATTTCTCTTTCGGTATCGGTACATGGTTCTGTCACCTCCTTCATCCGCACAACTCGGTTCAGATTCCAAATCCTGCCATCAGAGGTTTTTATGGCATTCTTGAATACCTTGACCACTGTCAAGGGTCTCGTGAATTTTGATCCGTCCATACACCCTAAGGGAGCCTTTATCTTTACCATCTCACCCACAGCTATATGTACTTTGAACACCTTCTTCCTAGTATCGAACTCTTGCTTTCTTTTCTCCATGAATCTTAGTTCTCTATTACGCCATGTTGTATCTGTCAAATCAAACTCATTTTTTCTCCATCCCATCCAAGCTGGAGATAATTTGGTGTTGGGTAATCTTCTCTTAAACAATTCAAATGGAGATTTTCCCGTGGTAGAATGTAGTGAAAACCGATAAGCGGTAATCCTTTCCATAAGTTCTGTTCGCCAATTCAAAGTGTTCACTTTTGCCAGCTGAATGCTCTCTTTGATATATTTGTTGAAACGTTCTACTGCACCATTCGTTTCTGGATGATATATAGCTGACCTTTTGTGTATAATGCCACATTCCTTCATAAATTCTCCAAACATCATTGAACAAAATTGCGGACCATTATCAGATAACAATGACTTAGGGAAACCCTCTCTCCTGAAAATCTCTTCCAGAAAACTTATCATACTACAAGAAGAGACATCTCGTACATTTTTAACCTCCACCCACCTGGAATATAAGTCAATCAATACAATCAAGTAAGGAGTAGCATGTTCACCTGATAAGGGACCAACAATATCTATTGCAACTTCATCCCAGGGTTTACTTGGTAAATTCCTACAATGCATTGGTGTATTTCGAGTTTTCAAAATCTTGTCACTCCGTGAACATTGTATGCAATCTCTGACCACACGCTCTGCTTCCAGATCCATACCAGGCCACCAAAAGTTTGCTCTTAAATTCCCCTTAGTTTTGACAATACCTAAATGGCCTTCATGAGCTTGATCCATAACCCTCTTCCTCAAAACACTTGGCGGGATCAGCCTAGTACCCCTCAATAACATACCACTTTCCATCGCCAATTCATCTTTTATCAAACCCCACACTTTACCAAGGGAACTAAATTCCCCATCTTCTAACGCCGCACAGATCTCACTCAGTTCAACATCCTTCTCCAGTGCTTCTTTCCACTCCTGCTCAGTTATTACACCATACATAATCTCGCTCACGTTACAGAAAACTTCACAGACATCACTCTCTTGCACCAATAAACCATCTTTCTCACCCTCCACGGCATCCTCCCTCACTAATCTGGATAGACAATCTGCACTCACATTCAATGAGCCTGGTAAATATTCCACCCTAAATTTGAAGTCTTGTAGACCGATAACCCACCTCCTAATCCTTGCAGAAATGCAATTTAACCCTTTACTGCCAAAAACTTCCACCAAAGGTTTGTGGTCTGATAACACCAAAAATTCTGTGCCCCACACAAACTGTCTAAATTTCTTAAGTGCCCAGAAAATAGCCAAGGACTCTCTTTCTACCACAGAGTAATTTTTTTCAGCACCATTCAATGCCTTAGATGCACAGGCAATCATGACTTTCTTTCCTTTATTCTCCTGCATCAAAATAGCCCCTAGCCCTTTCGCACTGGCATCTGTGACTATGACAGTCGGTCTGTCTGGCTTAAATGCCTGTAAACAAGGGGCATTATCCAATTCTTCCTTGATAAGAAAAAATTCATCTTCACATTCGTTGCTCCACCGGAACTCTTTTTTTCTCTTTAACAAGTCTCTCAAATTTACTGTTTTCTCTGATAAGTTTACAATGTATCTCCCATAATATTCTACCATTCCTAAAAATGAACTCACTTCCTCCTTGCTTTGAGGAGTCGTCAACTGTTTTATTGTCTTTACCAACTCCGGTTTAGGCTTTACACCATCACCCGTAATCAAATGTCCCAGATATTCAACCTCAGTTAGACCAAAATGACATTTCTTCCTCTTAAGAGTGAGACCAGCTTGGCTTAAACATCCCAACACCAATCTCACCCGTCTCCAATGCTCTTCTGCTGACTCTGCATAAATCAACACATCATCTTGATAACATTTTACACCACACACTCCCTTTAAAATTCTGTGCATGATGCGTTGAAACACAGAAGCTGCGGAAACCAGCCCAAACGGCATTCTTTTGAACTTGAAAGCACCAAAAGGTGTAATGAACGCAGTGAACTCTTGAGAACTCTCTTCCAATTCTACCTGGTGGTACGCTGAGGTTAGATCCAACGTGGAAAAATACCTCGCTCCCCCAAGCGTGGACACTATTTCCTCAATGTTTGGAAGAGGAAATTTGTCAACTATCACCTCTTTGTTCAAGGCTCTAAGGTCCACACATAACCTGATCTCTCCATTACCCTTCCTTGCCACTACAATGGGCGCCAACCACTCCGTTGCTTCCACCTCCTCAATTATGTCCAAATCCTGTAACTTCTTAAGTTCATTCATAACTGGTTCTTGTACAGCAAGTGGAATTCTCCTCACCTTCGCTATTATAGGAATGGCACCAGTCTTGAGCTTAATTTTATGTTTGTAACCTCTTAAACATCCTAAAACCTCTGAGAAAACCTCTGGAAATTCAGTGACCAAATTATTTTCTTCACTCTCCACACTCTGCACTTGTACTTGGGGTTGTGCATTGGGATCTAATACCACTCCCAACAATCTTTGATGTGCCCAACTTAAGAGATTATCACCCTGACTAGACACATAAATCTTCCCAACCAAATGTCTCCCTTTTAACTCAAGATGTCCCTCAAAATACCCTAACATTTTTATAGGATGTCCCCCATAACCACCAGGATTCACATCCATTTTGCGTAACACACTCTTTCTCCCTGATATGAGATCATAACTCTTCTTTGAAATTATTGTTAAATGTGAACAGGAGTCAAATCTCATCAATAAATCAACATCTTCCACTCTCACTATCTCACTGGGGTGCTCACCACACTCTATCTGAGTTTTCACTTGAAACATCGCCTCCTGGGATACCTCCTTTACTTCTTTTAACATGTTACTACTGCTACACTTCTTCTTTTTGTTACGACAACATTTATAATAGTGTCCCCTTCTCCCACACCCATTGCATAACACATTTAAAGCTGGGCAATTGCTTGCGTTAGCCTTATGTCCGACTTTCCCACACCGAAAACACTCCCCTTTAAATTTAGAAAACTCATCCTTATTTTTCTCCACTCCAAATTCTCTGGCTTTCACCTCGCAAACCACCTCTTCAACCTTTGCACACTCCCCACTCCCATCTTTATTTCCACTTAGCTCCTTAACACACTTTAACATATGTTCCACCCTCTTTGCTACTATAACCACCTCCTCTAATGGTGGTTCATCTTTTAACCACAGTTCTTCCCTGATTTTGTCGCTACAACACTTCAATACGAATTGGTCCCTAATTCTTTCGTCCACCAATGTACCAAATTTACACGACGCTGCCAGCTTCCTTAAGCTGGTTATGTATTCCTCTACCGACTCATTCTTTCCTTGTTCTCTTTTCCCAAAATAATATCTTTCCATTATTGTACTTACTCTAGGTACATAATGTTTGTCCATCTTTTTTATGCACACCTCATATTCATTCAAATTTCTTGACTCTTCAGCACTTAGGTCTGGTAAATTTTCAAGTACCTCCTGTCCCTCACCTCCTAAACAATGCATTAATAATGCATGCTTCCTCTCTGCACTCAGAGTCGGTCCACACACCCTCGCATAATGTACAAACATCTTCTTCCACTTAGTCCAAGGATATGTGGGTTCTCCTGGACTACTTAGAAAAAACAGAGGGGGTGTTACATTCTGCATTATAATTCTTATTTGTACTACAGTCACAATCTAGAAATGTGCTCCTGTAAATGACGTTCTCCCGCTGCTCCTGAAGTCCCTTCTTCTTGGTTCACACGATCTTACTTCCGGTGTGCCTGTCCCTGCACACTTTGTACGATAGACAAAGTAACTTAGCTCAGGTGTGCCTATCACCGATCCAATAGGCAGTCCAATCACAATGCCATTTTATACTCAAGTTTAGTACTGTATGAATCCTTTACTCCTGTTTTAATCCTTTATTTGTTCCTCTTTAAACCAATTAACTTCTTGAATCAATCTTGAAATATTCCTCCCCTTTAAACTGTGCTTCAAATTTCCCTTTGAATTGAAAGGCAGAGCTTTGGTGGCAATCCCTTTAAGTACACACTTTCTGACAATCCCTTTAAGGCAGATCCAGGAAGCCACACCTTCTGTCAATCACACAGTTTCTTTATCCAAGTTAAAACAGTCTTACTTGGATCCGGAACCACCCGATTTCAAGGATCATGAAAGGAGAAGCTTCACCGCCAGGTAAATGTGCCTTTTGTTGCAGACATTCTCACTGTTATTATTTGCTCAATCGATGTTCATTAAGTTATCCTTCCAGCACACACTTAAATTGTAGTATGTTTGTCAAATCGATGTTGAGACGACAGCCATCCTCGTCGCCAATGTGAAGTTCGCTTCTTAATAATTAAGAACAAAGAAACGTCGAGTTTCAATTTATGTCTTTATTCTCTGTCGCCCCAGCCATCGGTCTCTTCAACCGTTCCAACGCCCGTTTCACTCGCTTCTGGCGCGTCTCGATAACCTCGCGCTCTCCCTGATTAACACGGAGATAGCGCGCGCTGTTCTCTTTGACACGCAACATCACAAAGTGTTATTGCCCCATGTCGTTCTCTACATTTTTTCCTTCCAAATGTAAGATAGTGTGTAAAATAGACGTCTATTTGAGAAATGCCCTGTAATTCACATGCTAGTATGGGCACCCCGGAATTCAGAGATGTACAAATAACTGCTTCTCAACACCTTATCTTGTGCCCATTTTGGAAATACAAAGGTTTTCTTGATACCTATTTTTCACTCTTTATATTTCAGCAAATGAATTGCTGTCTACCCGGTATAGAATGAAAACCCATTGCAAGGTGCAGTTCATTTATTGGCTCTGAGTACATAGGGTTCTTGATGAACCTACAAGCCCTATGCATCCCCGCAAAAAGAAGAGTCCAGCAGAAGTAACGGTATATTGCTTTCAGAAATCTGACATCGCAGGAAAAAGTTACAAAGTAAAACCTGGAGAAAAATGACTGTTTTTTTACCTCAATTTTAATATTTTTTTATTTCAGCTGTTATTTTCTGTAGGAAACCCTTGTAGGATCTACACAAAATACCCATTGATGAATTCAGAATTTTGCCTACTTTTCAGAAATGTTACCTTTCTGGGATCCAGCATTGGTTTCACCCCCATTTCTGTCACTAACTGGAAGGAGGCTGGAAGCACAAACAAATCGTTAAAATGTGGTATGTCCCAGTAAAATGCCAAAATTGTTTTGAAAACTTGGGTTTTCTGATTCAAGTCTGCCTGTTCCTCAAAGCTGGGAAGCTGGTGATTTTAGCACCGCAAACCCTTTGTTGATGCCCTTTCCAGGGAACAAAACAAGACTTCTTCTGCAGACCTTTTTAAAAAAAAAAAAACAACAAGAAAAAAAAAAAAATGAAAAAAAAAATAACACAAGATTTTTGCTGTATTTTGGCTAATTGTTGGCCACCTTCAGGGTAACCCACAAACTCTGGGTCTCCTCTAGAATCCTTAGGTTGTTGGAAAAAAAGGACGCAAATTTGGTGTGGGTAGCTTATGTGGGCAAAAAGCTATGAGGGTCTAAGTGCGAACTGCCCCAAATAGCCAGAAAAAAGGCCTGGCACCTGGAGGGGGAAAAGGTCTAGCAGCAAAGGGGTTAAACCAAGCCCAGTTGGATTTTCCACACCTTCCACTACCTAAATTCACTGTTGTCTCCTGTGCTGCGATGAGTACTCGTTTACATCTCAGTGATCATTAAGAATAAATCAATAGTGTTTAGTAAAAAGGCGCTTTTGTGTGGAAGGCAGAGTCTGCTCAGAACTTATTTTTGCTTCGGTTTGGTCTTTATTCCTTCCCCTGCAGTTAAACCATTAAAAAAAAAACTCATCAGAACTAGCTTCCCCTTTTTTTCGACCCACTGACTAAAATGTAACTTTCTCTTGACTTTTATAAACACTCGAGTTTGCTGTGTTAAGTCACAAAGGAAATGTTTATTTTTCCTCTCTAAGACATCTCACATCCGCTGGAGCACCTAGAACACCACTCCCCTCTGCTTCAAGCCACAAAATCTCTTAAAAGAAAATAAATGTTAATACAGTGAAATGGGCAAGGGGCTTTACTCCTCAACTATTAACACCAGTGACTAATTGCCCTGCGAAAAATTAGACCTTTAATACACGACAGATTACATTTTAGCATTTTTAGAAAACTACAGTTTGTGCCTAAGCCTGGTATTTTATTTTCTGCAGTGTTTGATGGTGCCCCTTAAAGTACTTGAAAAGCGTCACCTTTCGTAGGACAGCAGAAGGCAATAAATCTCCCTCCAAATCATAAAGCAGTTATTACCTGACTCGTCCTGCTGGCAGAAATGAGAATCCGATCTCAGCTGATCTCCGTGCAGTTATTTTATGAAATGTTTTACCAGACTGACTGAAGCTCTGACTCCTTGCAAAAAGTGAAAAACACAAGAAACTCAATGGCCACACTTTACAGGCGCACAACAGCTCTCCATCATCTCATTCTCGCGTAGTTCACCACACAAAAGGCTTGCAGGTGAGGTAACATTTCGGTACCACCGGAAGATTGGAGTAGTCGTGCTTGCCCACCTTGTCTCTTTTATTCTGACGTCATATTTATGCAGAAAAAGCTAAACAAAAGCATCCACAGTATAATAAATGCCAATGGGGAAATGTCTAACATCTGAATATGTGACTGGAGCAGCAAATTAGATGTTTGCTTTAACGCACTCTCAACAGGCGTTCTTTCCTATAACGCATTGCATTCTGGAACATGTAGTTGTATATTTAGATTTGCTCTCAACATCAAAATCCATAGAAAAAAGTACAAGAAGATTGCAGAGTAAAATAATCGCTGCTTTGCATTTTGAACCTGCATAGCACAGAGGCTTTAGTAACGTTTTTAGTATATTCCCTATAGGAATGCCTTGAACAATATTTGAATAGCACTGTGTAAAATTATGTGCGTAGCTCTACCTTTAGACAATTCTTTGCTCCAGAACTCTGTTAAAAACTCAATTTCTAATTGATTTGAAACAGCCTCATTGTAAACACAGAGCAAACAAGAATTTACAAAGCCAATATCTCTCTTCCATACAAGAGCTAATAGCTTTGGCAATGTGTTTTTGCCATGTTATACCCTAGTGTGGTCGCAGTTTAGCATGACTAAAAGTTATTGGTGTGGAATGTCCTAGAGTGGAGTGGGGTAGTTGATTGTCATAGAGGAGAGTGGAGTGCAGTGCAGTGTTGTGTTGTATACTGGAGTGATGTAGAGTGAAGTAGTGTGGAAAAGGGTGGTGTGGTTCTAGGTAGTGGGGTGGATTGGGATAGAGTAAATTGCGGTGGATTGGATTGGGGTACAGTGGGGTAGATTAAATGGGTGGACTGGATGGGGTGGATTGGAATGGATTGGACGAGGGGAAGGTAGATAGGAGTGGGGTGGGCTGGGAGGATTGGCTGGGGTGAGTGGTTTGGATTGGAATGAGGTAGATTAGACTGGCCTGGGATGGATTGGATTGAGTGTGGTGGATTGATTTGGGGTGAGGTGGGCTAGATTGGCATGGATTGGAGTGGGGTGGATTGGTGTGTACTGCACGATTATGTGTTAATTCATCATTTAAGAAACCAATAAGAAAGAAACAATGTAGGCTTTGCAATACAAGGAACAAAGATAATCCTCGTCTTTTGAGAACAGCGACCACAAAAGAAAAACAAAAGAAAACATGAATGCAAAGTGAGAAAACAATACTTGGTAAAATAAAAGAAAGTTAACTATAGAAAATAAATCTTTGCCATTTTGTTTGTCCTACTGGTCTTGTTTTTGCTACTCACATGCCTTCTGTTTGCAGGGCACTAATAGTTAAAAAGAACACAATAATACCTCAATCACCTAGGGAGCAACGGACAAGCACTGATTAAGTTGAATCAATCAGTGCTTTGTCCCTGCTCCACAGCGAGGGATGGAAATGATTCTAGCCTTGCAGTGATGAATTACGAGGCTGTAAAGAAGAGTGCCAGGTCAGCCAACAAGTGGTGAACCATGGGGGGGGGCTCTAAGTCCTTTTTGTTAACAGTGACTCGTTAGCAAGATACATGTGCTAGCGCATGCTCGTACACTCTTGACCCTTAAAATGTATTTAATAAGTGGCTAATTAGAACAGAGAAAATATTGGTCTACATGAAGGAGCAGAACTCCAGAAATCTTGCATTCCTTAAGAGTACGTGGTTTTTCAAGACATATTTCTCTGTTTTTCCCATGCAGCATGTGACTCTTGTTTATTGCATACTATGAAGTGAGTCTCCTGTAGGTGTCTGGATAAGTTCTGTTTGTGGGTGGGTGTACATGACAGGGCATCATTGAGAGCTCTGGATTTAAAGCTGAAGGCAGTAAGATTCTCTGACAGTGAATGTTGGTGGGTCACAAAGGTGTTTAAGCCACATGCTCATCCAGTCATTTGCCTCTGTACATAGTGCATAGAACAATATTAAACCCACCATTAAGGCAACCCATGTCAGTGATGCAGACCCTGTTTACATTTTACATTTAAAGTAAAATACATTTTTCCTTTGCTAAGAGTATACACCTTTTCCAGATGTTGCATTTCTGAAGTTTTTTTTCATGCAAAATGTTTCCCTTTTATAGCACATAAACTTTAATGATATGCATTATTATACTTGAATGCTTAATTGTGTTGATGTTAATTAGATGAAACGTGTTTAGATGGTTTGGACAGACAGTGGTTTTGATTTATCTTTACAATTTGATTTTGCTCACAGTTTTCATGACTTTAGCTTTGTGGTCATAGAAAATATAGCATTGAAACTTTATTGATTGGACTTTTAATTCTGTGGTACATTGGTCATGGTGCCAAACTTATTGTGATAGTGTTCACGTAACTTGTTGATGGTTCACCACACTCTTTACTGGGTCAAAAGATCTCTCATCCTCAGAGAGGAGTTTCGATTCCTGTGAAGGATGAGAAACACGTCCACACTCCTAACCCACAGTCATCTCCTGCAGTATGGCTTGACTGGTTTACTTGCTGGCGAGAGAGGTGCTCAACGAGTATAACGTGATTATTCAACAGTACTTGTGGGTCTGACACTAGTGATTATTGACAACAACTACAGGTAGTGTGCTGTAGGAGCTCATTCCCATGAATTCTAAAGGAAACATAACACCTCAAACACTGCCTTCACCTCATCCATATCTGGATGCCGAACATGCACCTGAAGCTCAACCCTACCAAGACAGAATTCCCACTATTTATCAACCACAACAAGCAACAAGTAGTGCAAACCTGGCCCAGTGACATGAACATGGACATATTTGAACCCTACCATTCCCCCATCCCAAGTCATTTAGATTCACTCTGCACAATGACCTCACCCTGAAGGAACTCAGCCTTAAGAAAACCAAGAGGCATGGGTACCAGCTCTCTGTACCGAAGAAAGTGAAGCCATTCTTCTGAGATGGTGACTTCAGAACTGCCATCCCAGACCTTGTGCTCTCACATCCAGATGGTTGTAAGGCCCTACTCAACGGTCTTGACAACATTTAAAATGCGTCAGCATATTTCACATCATTTTGGGAATTTTGCATTAAGCTTGCTACATGAAATTATGCACCATTGAATGTGCAATTTGTGGAAACAATTTACCGCAAATTCATGGGAACAACAGAATGCAAGTAGCTGTTTTTCATTGTGCATTTGTGTAAAGGCTTCCTTGTACCAAAAATTGACACATTTCACACTACAATGTAGCTCAAAATAATGGATTTGCAATTCTCATAATTAAATGATATTTTGTGCAATTTTGCCATCATTTTGTGTAATTTGTCAAAAGAATTATGAAAATTTCATCCCCCCCATATTTACATGTACATATACATGATTTAGACAGATGATCTTCTTGTGAAAGATAGAAAATGCAGTATTAATAGCAAGCAGTGGTAAAGACAGTAGGTCTGACTTTTGATTAGTAAAGTGCTTGGTAATTGGTGGGTGTGTAGATGAATAGTTACTTAAAGCACCAAGATGTACTTTTTATCCACACCTCTATGTGTTGAAAATTGAGGCAGGTGAAGATTTATCCCTCCAACCCGAAGTCATGAAACCTAGGTGATCATTACAACCCTGGCGGTCGGTGTTAAAGCGGCGGTAAGACCGCCAACAGGCCGGTGCTAAAAATTTTGCAATTACGACCATGGCGGAAACCGCCAACAAAGACAGCCACTTTAACACTCCGACTGCCACAGCGGTACAAACAGCGCAGCGGTCACCGCCAACAGACAGGGGGGAGACAAAGTACCACCCACAGTTTCACAACCTACCAATCCGCCACCTTTTCTGGGGCGGATTCACCGCGGACAAAAACACGGCGGAAACAGGATTCCGAAGGGAAAACGCTCACCTCTACACGCCCCACGAGGAACGAGGACACCATGGATCCGGAACTCCAAATTCTCCCTGGGATAGTCTTCCTGCTCCTCTACCAGGAGCACGAACGCCGGCGGCGAAGACCACGGTGAGTACTGCACCCACGACACAGGGGAGGGGGAGGGAAAAAACAGGGACACACGCACGCAACACCCCCACCCTCACCCACTAAAACGAACACACTAATACAGCATGATACATCACAGTTAAACCCACCAACCCCCCGGAAGAATGCAAAGACCAAAGGAAATTAGTGGAACCACTGTAATATATTAAAAGCAAATACGCAAAAATATATATATACACCATTAACAAAATATACACCAAGCATAGTAGTCCAGGTAGTGCTCCAATTAAGTCTGTGGAACACTGGGCCCACACGGTATGGGCGAGGCCCACACAAGATCCCCGACCATGATGGAGAGAACACTGCAGGGGCATCAGAGAACAACAAAACAGGCACCTCAGGGGGAAGGAAAGGAGGGGCACCTCAGCCGCTTGAGTGCACAACGCCAAATCCACGAGGGGGCCACATGCCCACTGTTCAATCCTGGGGAGTGCAAAGCCACAGTCTCTCAAGTCTGTAGAGTGGGTGGGTAGCCCACTGTTCAATCCTGGGGAGTGCAAAGCCACAATCTCTCAAGTCTCTAGAGTGGGTGGGTTGCCCACTGTTCAATCCTGGGGAGTGCAAAGCCACAGTCTCTCAAGTCTATACAGTGGGTGGTTTGCCCACTGTTCAATCCTGGGGAGTGCAAAGCCACAGTCTCTCAAGTGGATAACAGTCTCCACTGGTTCTGGAGGGGGCATTGTGCCCAGAGTGCTTCATCCTGCTAAGGACAGAGGTAGTGGATGGATCTCTCTACTGGTTCCGGAGGGGGCATTGTGCCCAGAGTGCTTCATCCTGCTAAGGACAGAGGTAGTGGATGGATCTCACCACTGGTTCTGGAGGGGGCATGGTGCCCAGAGTGCTTCATCCTGCCTGTGACAGACTCAGTAGCGTCAGTGCCCTTGGTGCTCATGGGCCAGCAGGGCTTGAAACGGCAGAGCCCAGTTCAACGGTGCTTGAGACGGCGGTGCCCTGTTCAGCGGTGCTTGAGACGGCGGTGCCCTGTTCAGCGGTGCTTGAGACGGAGGTGCCCTGTTCAGCGGTGCTTGAGACGGCGGTGCCCAGTTGAGCGGTGCTTGAGACGGCGGTGCCCAGTTCAGCAGTGCTTGAGACGGCGGTGCCCTGTTAAGCGGTGCTTGAGACGGTGGTGCCCAGTTCAGCGGTGCTTGAGACGGCGGTGCCCAGTTCAGGGGTAGTTGAGATGGCTGTGCCCAGTTCAGCGGTGCTTGAGACAGCGGTGCCCTGTTCAGCGGTGCTTGAGACGGCGGGCCCAGTTCAGCGGTGCTTGAGACGGCGGTGCCCTGTTCAGCGGTGCTTGAGACGACGGGCCCAGTTCAGCGGTGCTTGAGACGGCGTGCCCTGTTCAGCGGTGCTTGGAGCGGCGGGCTCCTTTGCAGTGACTCAGCTGCTGGCGGTCCTTCATGGCCCAGCGGGGCTTGTGCTGGCGGTCCTCTCTGGCCCAGCAGGGCTTGTGCTGGCGGTCCTTCATGGCCCAGCGGGGCTTGTGCTGGCGGCCCTTCATGGCCCAGCGGGGCTTGTGCTGGCGATCCTCTCTGGCCCAGCGGGGCTTGTGCTGGCGGTCCTCTCAGGCCCAGCGGGGCTTGTGCTGGCAGTCCTTCATGGCCCAGCGGCGCTTGTGCTGGCGGTCCTCTCTGGCCCAGCGGGGCTTGTGCTGGCAGTCCTTCATGGCCCAGCGGGGTTTGTGCTGGCGGTCCTTCATGGCCCAGCGGGGCTTGTGCTGGCGGTCCTCTCTGGCCCAGCGGGGATGATGGCGGTGGCCTCCTGGGCAGCAGGGCTGGTACTGGCCTCCTGGGCAGCTGGGTTGGTGCTGGCGGTGGCCTCCTGGGCAGCTGGGCTGGTGGCGGTGGCCTCCTGGGCAGCAGGGCTGGTGCTGGCGGTGGCCTCCTGGGCAGCTGGGCTGCTGGCAGTGGCCTCCTGGGCAGCAGGGCTGGTGCTGGCCTCCTGGGCAGCTGGGCTGGTGCTTGCGGTGGCCTCCTGGGCAGCAGAGCTGGTACTGGCGGTGGCCTCCTGGGCAGCTGGGCTGGTGCTGGCTGTGGCCTCCTGGGCAGCAGGGCTGGTGCTGGCGGTGGCCTCCTGGGCAGCAGGGCTGGTGGCGGTGGGCTCCTAGGCAGCGGGATGATGGCGGTCTTCTTCGCCGTGCTGCTCTTCCCAGACTTGCTGAGTTTCTTGTGCCCCTTCCCCACCTTGGAAGGTATCGCAGCTGACTCCACACTCCCACCTGGACCCCTGGGAGTGGCTTTGGTGGCTGGAGTCTTCCCCCTCTCCCGCCAGGCACTGGCCAACTTCGGATGCTTCACAGGTGGGGGACTGTCTGTGCTGTGGCTCCGCGCCACATTGGCTGCCCTGGTGGCTGGTGCACTCCAGATTCCAGTGACTACAGGCACCACTGGTCCCGGAGATGTTGTGGCTGAGGTGCTAGTTCGGGACCTAGGAGACGGACGGGTGGGGGAGGTGTGGGAAAGAGGTCAAGGTTGGACAGGAAAAGTTTTTGGGAGACACTGGGACGAGTAGCTGGAGGGGGTTTGGGAGTGGAGGAAGAGGTTGTGGTTGTAGGAGGTGTTCGTTTGCTGCCTTTGGGTGAAGGTGCATGGGCTGGAGGCCGTCGTGAGGTGGTTGGCTGTTATTTGGTTGTGTGCCTGTGTTTGTGTATCTTGGGAGGGGGCGTCACAGACACACTGGGAGAGGACACATGGGACGTGTGAATGGTAGTGGGGGTGGTGACTGCACGTGAGCGGGGTGTGCTGGTGGGTGTGCTGTGATGGTAGTAGTGGCTGTAGAGATAGTGCAACTGAGGTGGCAAATCTAATTAAACTAAGTGAGGCATTTAGAGCACTTGAGCTCAGCAACATCCCAATTATGGCCTACATTAGGACCCTGGCGGCGAGTGATAAAGTGTCGGTAATACCGCCAACAGACTAGCGGTAATTACTGTCAAATTATGACTATGGCAGAGAAAACTGCCATAGATAGACACACCAACCACCAGGGTGTTAACACCACGGCGGTAGCCAACAACAGCCAGGTGGAAGACAAAGTACCGCCCACCATATTTTGACCCTGCAGTCCGCCATGATTTCCGGGGCTGTACCAACACCATCAAAAGCCTGGCGGAAACACATCACAGAAGAGCAAAGACTCACCATTGGAGACACAGGGCTGCCATGGAACTGGAACTGCAAGTCTTCCCGATGCTCATCTACGTAATGCTTCACCTGGAACACCAAAGCTGATGAAGACGACAACAACGAGTACAGCTAACTAGCACACAAGGGAGCGAGGGAAGAAGACGAGAGTGACATACACCCGCACGACACACACCATTCACACACACACCATACACACAACCAGCTGCAGACGAAAAACAATGTCACATGACACACAGCATAATAATGCAAGGACAAAAAGAATGCAGTGATGAGAATGTATTGATATAAACAGCTACCAAATTAACCAATTGTACGAAAAACAGATATGTACAAATGTACACAAAGGGCCAATGCCCAGTCCAAAGTACTAAGGGCCCACATGGCCACAGGGCACAGTCCAAGGCCCAACTCGAATCCTGACTTAATCCGGTTAGAACTCTGCAGGGGCATCAGTTTGCAAGTGGGCAGGCATTTCAGGGAGGTGAGGGGTGGGGGGCTCCCCAACCGAATATGAGAACAAGCCCACTGGTTCTGGAGGGAGCTCCATTCCCATTTATCTTTCCTGGGGAGCACAAGGCCACAGACTTTGAAGTGGGTGACTCTCCTACTGGTTCTGGAGGGGGCTCCATGCCCATTTCTCTTTGCTGGGGAGTGCAAGGCCACAGCCTTTGGAGTGGGTGATTTTGTCACTGGTGGTGGAGGGGGCTCCATGCCCATTTCTCTTTGCTGGGGAATGCAAGGCCACAGTCTCTGGAGTGGGTGACTTTCCCACTGGTTCTGCAGGGGGCTTCATGCCCATTTCTCTTTGCTGGGAGTGCAAGGTCACAGTCTCTCAGGTGGGGAACATGCCCACTGCTTCTGGAGGGGGCCCCTTGTACAGCAGTCCCTGGAGGGTGGCCTACATGGCTTCCGCTGGTGGTGATGGCTGCATTGTGTCGTCTGGAGGTGAGGGCTGCACAGTGTCAGCAGGTGAAGGTGCCTCATGGGCAGCTTCTGCTGGAGGTGAAGGCTGCACTGTGTTGGCTGTTGGAGGTGCCTCCTGGACAGCTTTTGCTGGAGGTGAGGGATGCACTTCCTCAGCTGGTGGTGAGGGCCCATGACCACTGGTGGTGGCGGTACCCTGACAGCCTCTGCTGGAGGTGAAGCCTGCACTGTGTTGACAGGTGTAGATGCCGCCTGGGCAGCCTCTGCTGGAGGAGCGTGGTGCACCGTGTTGGCAGGTGGAGGTGCCTCCTGGGCAGCCTCTGCTGGAGGTGAGTGATGCACTTCCTCAGCTGGCGGTTAGGGACCCATGACCACTGGTGGTGGTGGTGTCACCCTGACAGCCTCTGCTGGAGTTGAGGGCTTCTTCCCCTTCATAGCAGGAGGCGTTGGATCCTTACCCTTCCTGGCAGGGGTTGAGGGCTTCTTCCCCTTCATGGCAGGATGTGCGGGCTCCTTAGCCTTCCTGGCAGGAGTTGAGGGCTTCTTCCCCTTCATGGCAGGAGGTGCGGGCTCCTTTCCCTTCATGGCAGGAGGTGTGGGATCCTTAACTTCCCTGGCTGGTGGAGTGGGATCCTTCACTGACTTGCCACCATGACTAGGTGGTGCCACCATTGTCTGCGTGGACTCTTTGGCTGAGGTGCTGGGATTGGTCGTTGGGACCCTGCTCTTACTGGCAGGATGGGGAGTGGGAGGGGAAGGGAAGAGGTCAAGTTAAGCAAGGAAAAGTTTCTTAGGGATGGTGGGGCGGGATGAGAGAGGAGGGATGGTAGTGGAGGTTGAGGGAGTGGTTGTTGGAGGTGTATGTCTGCTGGACTTGGGTGCAGGTGCATGTCCAGAGTGCTGGTGTGAGGTAGGTGGCTGTTGGGTGTGTGAATGCTTGCATTTGTGTCCTCTAGGAGGGGGGGACAGACATGGTGGGAGAGGATGAGGGGAGACAGTGGAGGCAGTGGATGTGTTTGTGTCTGCAACTGCCTGGTGTTTGCATGAGTGCTTGTGGGATGAAGTGTGGTACCTCTGTTTGACTGTGCCACTTTTGTGTGTTGTCTTGTGTGCATGCTCGTCTGTATGTGTGCATGGGATGGATTGGGGTTGAGGAGACTGTGGGGGTCATTCCTACTTTGGCGGGCGGCGGAGGCCGCCCGCCAAAGTACCCCCGCCAGAACACCGCTGCGCGGTCAAAAGACCGCCGCAGTGATTCTGGCTTTCCCGCTGGGCTAGCGGGCGACCGCCAGAAGGCCGCCCGCCAGCCCAGCGGGAAAGCGCCTTCAACGAGGAAGCCGGCTCCGACTGGAGCCGGCGGAGTTGAAGGCGTGCTACGGGTGCAGTAGCACCCATCGCGATTTTCAGTGTCTGCATAGCAGACACTGAAAATCATGGTGGGGCCCTCTTACGGGGGCCCCACGACACCCCATACCGCCATCCTGTTCCTGGCGGCCAAAACCACCAGGAACAGGATGGCGGTATGGGGGTCGGAATCCCCATGGCGGCGCAGATGGAGGATTCCCCTGGGCAGCGGAAAACCGGCGGTACACCGCCGGTTTTCCGTTTCTGACCGCGGCTGTACCGCCGCGGTCAGAATTGCCCTGGATGCACCGCCAGCCTGTTGGCGGTGCATCCGCGGTACCCTACCCTGGCGGTCTCGGACCGCCAGGGTAGGAATGACCGCCTGTGTCTGGGAGGTTGTAGTTGGAGGGGTGGACGGCAGGAACAGGGATAATGGCTGCTATCAGAGAGGAGGCCAGAACCTGAATCGATCTCTGTTGAGTCACCAATACACTGTGGATGCCCTCCAGGAATGCATTGCATTGCTGCATCTGGGATGCCAATCCCTGGATGGCATTCACAATGGTTGGCTGCCCTACAGAGATGGATCTCAGGAGGTCAATGGCCTCCTCACTCAGGGCAGCAGGGCTCACTGGGGCAGTGCCTGAGGTGCCTGGGGTGAAGGAGATGCCCACCCTCCTGGTGAGTGGGCACGGCCAACTCACTGAGGGGCTACTGGGAAGGCGGTGCGGTGTGGTGGCTGTACCTGCAGCTGGGGTGGTCACAGAGGTGTCTGCGACCACCACGGAGCTTCCATCAGAGGAGGTATCTGAGTCTGTGTTGTCACCTCCTGTCTCCGCCATGGTGCTCCCCTCGTCCTCCTTTCCACTGGTTCCCTTCGGCTCCAGGGTCATGTGGGATGCAGCTCCCTCTTTCGCTGGTGCCCCTCTGCCAGATGATGCTAATGAACACATGGACAGGATGACAAAAGAAAAAAGGGAGAGAGAGAGAGAAAGAAAACACTGGGTCAGTTACTGCACCAACACCACGGTTGGCATAGACAGCACCGTCACACACAGGGATCAGGCTTGAGCACTATGCATTGCACTGCCAGTGATTTGGCTAGATGCCACGGCAAGATGAGTGACACACACTGCCAACTGCACTCCCTCTGGTATCCACAAAGCCCTGACTGGCATGGAATGCTAACAAGCTAGGTTGCCTGCATTTGCCATACACCCATTACCCTTGAGCTGGATCATGCTGCAACCCCCCCTCACAGCGCCTTGAGACCCTAACGGGTGAGTAGTACGCTTAAGAAATTATTTGATTTGATGTCTGGCCTGGGCTTAGGGGCACCCACTAACTCATACCCACCACCCGGATCACATGCCACCTGTCAATTATTTTAGTAATGCCCACTGTACTCACCCCCTTGTGGTTGCTGTGCTGCCCTCAAGTGCCCATCCAGCTCTGGGTAGGCCAGGTTCTAATGGGCACCCCTTCCTCGTTGGGAGGCCATCCCCGCCAGAATGAACAGGTGTTCCAGAATTGGAAGCGTTTCCACTCACTGAATTTACAAATGGTGTTCATGGTGGACCAGTACATCTCCCACGTCAATGTTAAGTATCCTGGGTTGGTGCATGACGCCTTTGTTCTGAGGAATAGCAGCATCCCAAATGTGATGGCCCAACTACAGAGGCACAGGGTGTGGCTAATAGGTGAGCCATGGTCCCCACCACTGTATGTTAGTTTATGCCTTCATCCCCAAATCATTGTGTGAGGCTAAATGGTGTCCCTCAATACTTGCAGGTGACTCTGGCTACCCAAACCTATCATGGCTGCTGATCCCTGTGAAAAATGCCAGGACAGGTGCTGAGGAACATTATAATGAGGCACGTGGGTGAACCAGAAGGATCATCGAGAGGACCTTTGGGCTCCTGAAGGCCAGGTTCAGGTGCATCCATCTGACAGGTGGATCCCTGTGCTACTCACCCGGGAAGGTCTGCCAGATAGTAGTGGCATGCTGCATGTTGCACAACCTGGCCCTCAGACACCATGTACCTTTTCTGCAGGATGAGGAGACTGGAGATGCCCTTGTGGCAGAAGTGGACCCTGAGGACAGTGAGGATGCGGAGGCAGGGGATGAGGATGAGGACAACAGTACATCAGTTATACGTCAATTCTTACAATGACACACAGGTGAGACAGTGCAACTGACCATTCCTCTGACTATTGAACTTTTCTGTGTGGCTGTAGCATGGTGGCACTAACTTCTATTGCATCTCAACTTACTGTCACCTATGGCTTGTCATTTTACAGATCACAACTGTGTACTGATGTGATGGGTACAGACAGCTAGAGGTCATTATTTCTATGCTCTCACAGTGTTCAGATCATTTGCACTAGACATGACTGTTTCCATAAATGCACACTTTCAACACATAAAATATTAGTTGTTCCTTTTTTAAATGTGATGTGCTTTTATGGTATTAATATTTACCGAAATAAAGCTAATGATGATGATGATGAGATGAGAACACATAAAATATTAGTAGTCAAGTTGTGTCCAAGGGTGTTTATTGTAGTGCTATGAAATTGAGCGAAAAGTGCAATGGAATGGGGTGATGATGCAGGAAAGTCCAGGGTATTGTTCCAGTCTGTTTGTAGCACAGATGCATTGCCCTAGGGGCCATAGGAAAGGGAGCAAAGGCAGTTCAAAGTGGACAAGGTGACAGTGTGGGACACAAGGGGGACAAACAGGAGGGTCTCATTCCCTGGCGGTGGTCTTGGCAAGTGTCTCTGGCTTCTGTCTGGGTTGCAGGGAACTTTGCGGGGTGGTTCACCTTCTGCAAGGGGAGGGGTGCTGGTGGCCTGTGCGTCCTGTGGCGGGGTCTCCTGCCCACTAGTTGCAGCAGAAGTGGAGGGCTGGCCAAGGGACTGGCTAGTCGTAGGGGCCTGCTGGTGTGCTGTTACTTCCCTCATGATGTTGGCCATGTCTGCCAGCACCCCTGCTATGGAGATCAAGGTGGTGTTGAGGGCCTGCAAGTCCTCCCTGATCCCCTGATACTGTTCCTCCTGCTGACGCCTGTTCTCCTGCATGTTGTCAAGGATCTGGCCTATTGTGTCCTGGGAAGGTTGGTAGACTCCCAGGATCTCGGTGAGTGCCTCCTGGAGAGTCAGTTCCCTGGGCCTGTCCTCCCTCTGGCACACAGCGGCCCTCTCAGGGTCCCTGTTGACTTGTGCCTCTGTCCCCTGAATGGTGTGCCCACTGCCACTGACCCCAGGTCCCTGATTTTCTTGGGTACGAGGTGCTGCCTGGGTCACTGAACAGGTGGGCACACTGCTGATTGACGTGTCCTGGGGACAGAGGTGTGGGTACGCTGGGTGGGTCCTGTGGTGTTGGATACTGATGGGGGAGGCTCTGTGGTGGACTGTGAGTGGGCTTGGGTGACTGACTGTCCAGTGGTCCCTGATGGGCCAGGTTGTTTGTCCAGATCCTGAAGTCCAGAGTTACTGTCATCACTGGGGGCATCATCTGTTTGGGGACTGGATAGTCGTGGCACCTCCTCTCCGCTGACATTGGGCTGGGGCACCTGTGGGGATGTAAGTGATGTATTATGCTTCATGTCTGTGACATATTGTACATCCCTGGCTTCCCCTCTATCGTTGCTGTTGCCCTGCCACCTTTGTTTGTGTATGGTGATGTATTGTGGGATTGTTAGTTCCCCTATGCTGTGCATGCTTTAGTGATGGGTGTCCATGCAGGGCTGGGAGGGCTGTCCATGCATTGGTATGGCATTCAGTGACTGGCATTGGGGTTAGTCATATATGTTGGTGCAGTGTGTGGGATGGAGAGGAGTGATGGGAGTGAGGGTGTGAGATGGGGGTGATAAGTGGTAAATGTTGACTCACCAGTGTCCAGTCCTCTGGCTACTCCAGAGAGTCCCTCAGGATGAAGTAATGCCAAGGCTTGCTCCTCCCATGCTGTGAGCTGTGAGCTGTGAGCTGTGGGGTAGGAGGTGGGGGTCCACCGCCAGTCTTCAGTATGGTGAGCTGGTGCCTTGCTGCCACGGAACGTACCTTCCCCCGTAGGTCTTTCCACCTCTTCCTGATGTCGTCCCTTGTTCTTGGATGCTGTCCCACGGCGTTCACCCTGTCCACGATTCTCCGCCATAGCTCAATCTTCCTTGCAGTGGATATTTGCTGAACCTGTGCTCCAAACAGCTATGGCTCTACCCTGACAATTTCCTCCACCATGACCCTTAACTCCTCATCAGTGAAACGGGGTGCCTTTGTGGGGACATGGGTGTTGTGTGGTGTGTGGTGGTAAGAGTCTGTTGAGAAATGTGCTGGGGTGTGTGATGTGGGGTGCGTGAGGGATGTATGGGTGTATGTGGTGTGTGTTTGTAGCTGTCTCTGTGCTGTACATGTCAATCTCTGGCAAAAATTGCTGTTTGTAAAGGGTTGTGGGTGGGTGGGAGTGGTGTCAGGTGTGTGTTTTTAGTATTGGCCAATGTAGTGTTGTTTTGTATGTGGGTGTCCATTCTGATCGCGGCGGTATATACCGCCAATGGTTTACCGCCATTGAATGTCCGCCATGGTGATTCGTGGGTCATAATGTGGTGGGCGTTGTTCTGTTGGTGTAATGGTATGCGTGTTGGGACCGCAACTTTAGCACTGAACTTTGGGATAGCAGATTTGTGTATGTGGCTGTATTCTGTAGGATTGGTGTGTGTGTGTGTGTGTGTGTCATAATATGGGGATGGATATTCTCCACTGTGGCGGTATGTTGGCAGCCGTCACCATGGCAGTAAGCAGGATTTACCACCAATGTCATAATGAGGGCCTATGTGTTTAGATCTCATCCTAAGAGATGGAAGTTTCCACTACGCATTGTTTTTAAAATTATTTTTGTACTTTATTGGGATCTATTTTGCACCTGATTTAGAATTGTGACCCTGTATTAGACCGTACAATGGTCTGCAATAGAGCCCTGCTTGGTGCAGAAGCACGCTGTGTGAAAGGCTGTACTGTATTAAATGTACCATTGGGCTTCTGAAAAGATCCTGCTAAATCATGCCCAAGAAGTCTTTCTTAAACAGTGATCTACTGCGACAAAATTATAGCACGGTTGTTATCACCTTCTAATACTAATAGGAGATAATTGACTATTCTACACATCTGCTACCTGGATTACAGGTCAGCATTGGATCATGTAAATAGAGGCGCCTTTGGTGTAAAGGCCAACCAGTGAGTGATGTCACAATACATCTCGAAGCTACAGCTGATCTCATCACACAAAGCAACATTAGATACCTATTGTTGGTCCTTTTTTTGTTTTTATTATTTCACAGCAACAAAAACAAAAGTGAAGCAAGTTAGAATGTGTACATCACAGTTCTATGTGTATACAGACATAGCCAAGGCACATGCTACATTTGAAAAATATGGGGGCAATTCCCAAAATATATGCATTATAGGGGCACCAGTGGGGTGAAGGGGGAAAAGACTTACTCATCAGGTATTATTGTGGGCCCAGGGTGTGCCATGTATAAACAAAAGATGAATGCAGAGCTAAATACTGTTATCTGTGCAGATCATGGCCCAATTATATGTTTAGTGTCCATTGCTTGCTGGATTCTAACAGTGTAGGGGTCCGTTGCCTCGATCATGATGCCCCTGTGCCCTAGAGAGAATTCCCTTCAAGGTGGGTGGGTGTCATTTTTTACTTCAATTTTTAGAATGAAGGTGTCCCACAATTCACCCTCCCACCCTTGTCATTCCCTTAACTCACAATGAACACAGCACACTTGTTTCCATGCATGCCCATTGTAGTAGTGTATTCAGTGTCTGGGTGCATTCCATTGCATTACAATTTGCCACTTGAAATGCACAAACGTGAGGCTGATAAGCCAATGTAGATGTTTATCTCTGTTGGCTCGGGGACAGAGGATAGGTGGCAGGATTTGGGGGTGGGTGTCAGTGTATGTCCCACTAGCTCCTCTGTAGTGATCATAATTTTCAGCCAAGTCAATTGTAACAGCGAACATTCCCAAACCATATGATAGAACTCAGTCTCTCCAACCTTGCACCTCCAGCATTTGGGTGTGGATGTAGGGAACATGCACCAGATATGTTGGGGAAAAGATATGCATGATGTGTGTAGTTAAATTGTGTAAAGTGGGATCTGGGCTTTCTGGACACCTCTGTTACATGCTGAAGAACTCATGCCCAGGCCTTATTTAGGCCTTAGTTGTCAGTGGCTGAGGAAAAACTTCATTAAACTGGGTCAGCACATTCCCCACGTTCCCCAGAGCACTAATTGTCAGTGCCATATATAACATTGAGATGGCTCGGCACATTCTGCCGTGTTAGTAGTGCATGTAGGACGGACGACTGGGGCGATTCTACCTCTTTAGATCCCCTTGCAGTTCTCACTGTGTGTTGATTGGCATGGTAAGTTATGAAATAGCCAGTGCCCAGAGGGTAAGTGTCCATTATGTCAGTGAAAGACATAGGGATTCCCTAATGAAAGAGATCCTACAAGGTGTCAATCCCTCCCACTCTTCACAGCGTCAGGTCCTGTTGATCGACCAGTTCTCAAATGCCTGGCAGTTGATCTAAGTGAATTAATGGTGAGTAGGGGATGGTAGGGTTTTGTCTGTACACAAACCAGTGCCAGCACACCTGCACTGTCATTATCAGGCTTGATCCTCTTTTTGGTGGATAAATATGATCAGTCAGCCCTGTGTAGTGACTCGTCTCACTAGCCTCAATCAGACCGCCACCCATTTCTGAACCTAGAGTCACACTCAGCCAGCGTAATGGCCGTTGCAGCTGTGCCTCTGCATAATATAATTCACAATTATGTGTGCCCAATCCTCCCTTGGACTGTGGCCCTGCGTTATGGTTAGAGCTACACTTTGTGACCTGCTACCCATTTCACAGCTGAGAGGAGAGTGCTCATTTCTCAGAAAAAGTATTTAGGGAACACAGTATAAAGTGCAGCGAAATAATACAGCAATCTGGAGAGCACTAGCATCTTAGTTATTACCACCCACTCTAGCGGAGACAGGTATAAAGAGCACTAGAAAGGGAGGGCGCCACGTACTGACCACACCGCTCAATCTACATTGCCTTCTTTGAGGCTCCTATCAGTTGGTAAATTTGGACGCCCAGGTATTTTAATGTCATAACACCATTTGAGGCAACATTCCGGGAAAGTATCTCTGAGGGTGCAGGGGTCAGAGTGAGAGGGTAATTTATCCCCCAACATCATGCAGAGAGACTAGTGCATCATCCGCTTACAGAGACAAAATGTGGTGGGCATTTAGTTCTCAAATCCCCCAAACTTGCGCCTGTAGCCACAGTTGACAGACAAGTGGCTCCATGGCAATTGCAAAAAGTTCAGTACAAATTGGGAATCTGTCTGATATCAACTAACCCGTTTGTACTCTAGCCTTCGGCTTCGAGTACAGTGTGTGAATGCACCCCAGAATGGCCCGAATCCCTTATGTTATAATGTTGTCAGTAAAAAATCCAAACTTAGGGTATTAAAGGCTTTCTCAATATGAAGATAAAAGACACCACGATCCTATCATATGCCAGTGGGTTGTGTCATGAATGATCCATAAAAGACATTGTATTTTGAGGAAAGTACTACATCACTGTATGAATCCAGATTAATCATAATGGACTGATGTGCCAATCAGTGGGAGCAATCAGTTTGCAAGTATCTTCCCCAGATCTTTGCAGTCAAGG
Organism: Pleurodeles waltl; assembly: GCF_031143425.1. Taxonomy (NCBI): domain Eukaryota; kingdom Metazoa; phylum Chordata; class Amphibia; order Caudata; family Salamandridae; genus Pleurodeles; species Pleurodeles waltl. The sequence continues at coordinate 938,648,679 of NC_090445.1, forward strand.
TTGAGGAGGAATGGTGGACAGAACAACCGGACATACAATGGTTTTGGGGAGTACCACTATTAATGCCTCATGTTGCCGGTCTGGGAGCTGGCCTCGCAATCTGGCTTCATTAAACACCTCAAGGAGGGGTTGGGTAAGCAGGGCAGGAAATGTGGCAAGGTATTCAACGTGCAGCCCATCCATGTCCGAGGTTTTATTTTGGGATATCTGGGCTATGGCTGCTTTGACTTCTCCCAACCGAATAGGTTCCTCCAGGTAAGCGGTCTGGAGTGGAGACAGATGAGGTCCTGTCATGAATCTATGTGGCAGCTCAGGGGCATCCACAGCTCAGTATAGAGCGTTGTAGTAACCTTGGAATGCATCATTGATATCAGCCTGCGTGGAATCCATTGACCCATCTTCACATCAGATGGCTTTGATTGGGGTGCGGTGTTGGTCTTCCTTTACAAACCACACTAGTAATCTGCCTGATCAGTCAACCTCTGCATGTAGAATGGTCAGTTGGTGTTTGTAATCATGGCGATCCAATCTCATCTCTCCTTCTGTATACTGTCCACGCAAGTGCCTGAGATGCTCAATCCCTGTCTCTTAGGCAGCCACTGCCCTCTCTAAGGGGCGTAGTTCCCTCTCCACCATTAGTAATTAGTCTTGTAAGACTCATCAGACCCCCCAAGGTGGCAGCCAGACAGTGACCCCCATACTACCACTTCATGCGCATCCCAAGACTGGACCCCCTATTAAGTTCAAAGTACTGAGTGAGGCATGTAGAGAGGCCTTCACTGAAGGGGTGAGGTCTGACAATGCTTCAGTCTGAGGCCACCAGGTAGGAATTTGTGAACGTGGTCTGCCCCATAGTAGGACTGTTTGCAGTGGGCAATAGTCGTGACCCAGGAGTAGAATGTTTAATCACGGGCTGCTGGGTGCCATGGCCACCACACATCATGTAGGGGCATCTGTGTCTGCCAACTCAGGAAGTGCTGCTTTATCCGAGCACCTGCTGTGCCCCACAGGGTGAGGGTAAAGTGGTCCCATACCGCAACTGGCAATCAGTTAAGGTCTTCACACCAGCGGCCCGATGCTGCTGGATCACAGAAGAGCACAAGAGTAAGTGCATTGAAAAATTCTGTTTGATTGGAGTTTGGGGCATAGATTCTCACAAGTGTTAGCTGAGCCCCATCTACATGTCCCTCTAGCCTCTAGTACTATATATGTCTACCCCCACATCTGCGCGGTGACAATCCACCACATATGGGACCCCTGGTGCTATCCATATGAGTACACCACTTGCGAATGCGGAAGAGGATGTTCCGTATACCTGCCCTCGTAATTTTGTGTGGACTTTCTGAAGCTCCACGGCCGTGAGATGCGTCTCTTGTATCATGGCAATATGTGTATGACAGTGCTTAAGGTATGGGCAGATTATATATTCTTTAGCAGGGGTTGCCATGCCACACAAATTCCATGTTACTACATTATGTTTGGGGTAAGGTTGTCAGTATCTGTCCACATAGTGTGTAACAATAGAATGTGTGTCCTGTGATGGGCCATGTGCTCAAGGTGACCTGTGCCCCATGTTGATGATAACTCGCAGGTAAAGAATACATCTCTCCCTCCCACCAATGCACACTCCACAAGGGTCGGTATGTGTATAAAGGCTTTACATAAACAAGCCTAAAACAACAAACGTAATATAGTAAGTGTGTTCCCCCCAGGTCAGGTGACCTATGAGTCCCCAGCCAAACACCCCTTAAAATAAACCATAGATCAAAGAAACAATATGACGGGCAAAACATGTCCACTTTCGAGTCTTTCTGTGGAGTGTGGAAGCACCAATGGCCGCCATCCCTGTGGCTGAGGCCTGATACAGAGGATTCAGCATCCAGCGTTCCCAAGCTTGACAGCTTACCTTAGGAATGCCCAGGCATTTCAGCATGCAGGGTGCACCACTTTGCTCCCGCTGGGCCCAGCAATACCTGTGTTATAAGTCAAGTGCAGACTGTGGGGTGACTTTTGGGTCCTGGTAAATGCCAGCTGTTATTGATACTCAGCCACCCAATACCATGCCAGACTCTGATGGACACTTGGCACATAGAAGAGCAAAGGAGTTTGTGCTGTGTTGAGAGGCCTCTAACACTGCCCGCCACCAGCTGATCCCGGGAGGTTTTTTGATCTGACGGGTCTCCACTTGCGTCACTCAGGTCTTGGAACCATCCATTCCCCAGCACTCAATCCTTCAGATGGGTCCTGGACCAGTCCTTTAGCAGGCACCAGGGTCCACACGTCTGCACGGAAGGATAAGTGTGAGTTGTTTCACCGCTGATTACTCTGAGCGTTGCTGGAAATGCAAGAGCATACTTAAAGTTAAGGTTGCACAGGCGTTTGACTTTTGTGTAGGAACTGCTGAGTCGCTGCACCTCCATCATGAAGTCAGGGTTTACTGTGATCACTGCATTTTCAAATTGCCAGGGGCTTTTCACACAGAACTGCTGTAGCTGCAAGTCACGGTCTCGATAGTTGAGAAGTCAGTCGATGATGGGACATGGTAGGGCATCCGAGGGGGGCAGTCTGCATGGTGTCCAATGCTCCATCTTAAGGAGAAACATTTCAGCACCTTGACCAAAAGCACAGTCGCCTTCAGCCAGTTTTTGAGAAACAGATCCACACTGGGTCTCTAGGATTGTTCCGGGAATCTCAGAACACGGATGTTATTCTAACGAGAGCGCCCTTCAGCATTTTCCCTCATTGTCTTCAGTTGCGCCAGCAGCTGCTGTATCATGGGTCTCATTGCAATAAGGTGGTCTCCACTTCATCCACCCTATCAGCCACCTGGTGATGGTGGAACCTCAGCAAATTTACATCTAGCGAGATGGTGTCAATCTGGGGCACCAGGGAGGTTTTAGTGTCCAGAATGACCTGCAGTACTTTGTCAAACTGGGTGGAATGGTTGCGGAGGGTAGCTTGAAGATGGTCCAAAGTATCCAGGATTCGGTCTATGGGAGTAGAAGATGCCATCAGCTCGCTATTGCTTTGAGGAAGTTGCTTGGTGGTTGTTAGAAATTGTGTCTCTAGATGGTAGTGGTTTACACCCTGTCCAAGTAGGGATCCTCACTCTAGTCAGGGTAAGGGAGTCACACAGCTAAGATAACCCCTGCTGATCCCCTTGGTGGCATGGCTCAAGCAGATAGGCTTATCTCAGAGGAAATGTGAAAAGTATGTGTATACACACACACAAACACACACACACACAGGTACACAGTGAAAACACTCAGAAGTACTCCACCTGAGTTTAGAAACATAGCCAATATTTATCTGAGTAAAATTAGACCAAAATGACAAAAATCAAACATACATAAGTAAAGATACAAATTTTCAAAGATTAAATCTTAGTATAGCTCTTACAAAAACCATAGCTCCAACTCGAGCTATCACAGCATCTTGACGGAGTCGCTTTCAACAGTTGGACACCACTCGCGAGGGAGTGCAGGCCGGTCAAGGAGTCGCACTGACCCCGGGTGTAGTACCTTGGAAACTGATGAGGAAACAAAGATGTTGCACAGAGTCAAGGAGTGGAGCCTGTGCGGCATTGATGCCTTATTGCTACTGGGGATGTGAGACAATATTTCTTTACTGCTAGGCAGGGGAGGGGAGGCATTGCTGTAAGCGTTTTTGCTATGATATGATAGCACAGTCCAGGGTGCTGTATTGGCAAAGTCACAATGCATATTGTGTCCCCACAGCAGGAAGAAATCAGTCCAAGGGTTCAGAGGGCAGCACCATACCTCCAGGTGGTAATAATCAGGGGATCCAAGCCATGGGATTGAGGCAAGCCATGGCTAGTAGTGGGCTGGCCTATATGTGTCACCAGCACCTGGAATGGTGGTAAAGGACAGGTGTCCCCACAGCACTTGTGTCTCCAATGGCCCGTGGTGGAAGCTCCTGGGGATCCCCAGATACAGGATTCCAGTGGTCAGGTCAGCCCTCATAGGGCTTTGGTCAGGTGAGGACAGCCCCAGGCTGGGTCAGGGCTAGAGGAGGCTTGGGATGCTGTGTGGTAGTAATGCCTCACCCCAGCATTTTCTGTGTTTTAAACACACCATCAAAATGTGAAGTGTATCCTCCTGCCTTCGACAATTGGGTGTGTTATGAAGATTATGCCCTCAGGGCTGCCAGATAAGGGCAGAAATGCTCTTTATATACAAGATACAGGTCATTTCTGTTCTCTCCACCTGCATTGGTGCACAAATTGCTGCCATGCTCCAACGCAGACACCCGTGCACCATAGTGCAAGAGTGCCTGTGTTGTGTGGATGATTGTTTTTGTGCAGGAAGAGGCAATCAATGAAGGCAATTTCCTACTTTCCTACTTCTATATGTGCTTCAGGATGCAGCACACATACAAAGAGGAAAAAAACCTGAAGAAATATTTCTCCTTCTGCATCACTCTTACGCCACCCCTGGGGTGGTGTAGGCTTTTGATGCATTCCCAGGTTTACAAAACCTTGTAAATCTGGAAATGCGTCAATTTCCATGGATGTTGCATGGGAACACCCAGGCAATACTCATGGAAACACCTCCCTGATGCAAAGTAAGGCAACGCAGGGACTTGCACTGTGTTGCCTTACTCCATATCTACAAAGCCGTGAAAAGCCATGCAAAGTGGCTTTGTGTGACCTTGTAGTTATTGGTCAGCAGCCTGTGTCGCCGGTGCATCATAAAAAGTGTCGCACCCAAAGCACGGGCCGCTTGTAAGTATGGTCCTCAGGCTTCTAATAATACATAGTTGATTTTATATCTAGAGAGTTTAAAAACAACAAAGTTGTATTTTAATTATGTTAAAACAAACATGGCTAACTTCATATTTTTGTTTATTATTTGCATTTCAAGGGTCGACTGTTATTAAGATTTTTTAAATTATTTTACTGTTTTGTTTGACATTTTTATGTCATGAAACCCATTGATAATAATTATGTCTATGTGAACATATTGTAAATATTTTTATCTTTCGAGTCGATAAACTTTTTTTCTGATTTGGTTACCTAAACAGGCAAAGGGGAAAGAGATCCATTTCCCTTGCCCATTTGTTTTTTCTGATACTCCTCTGACCACAGAGAAAGATGCTATGTTGACTACAATTGACATCAGCGGTCTGGTCAGCTCCTTGTGGTTATGGCCCTCGTTATGACATTGGCGGTAAATGCCACTTACTGCCACGCTGATGGCTGCCAACTTATCGACTCGGAGGCGAATATCCGTTCACCAAATTATGACACACACCAATCCGGCAGTATTCAGCCACATATACAAATCCGCCAGCACAAAGGTCAGTGATAAACTGGCGGTATCAAAACCCACATCGTTATGCCAACAGAACAACGCCCATCAAATTAAGACCCACGAATCACCACTATGAACATTCAATGGCAGTAAACTATTGGCAGTACATACCGCTGCGCTCACAATGGACACCCACATACAAAACAACACCACATTGGAAAATTCAAACACACACCTGACACCCATACACACACCACACCCCAACATCCACACCCATACCACTATAAAACACACACCCACGTTACCCACAACCCTTTACAATTACAATTCATTGCCAACATGGAGACACCAAGACCACTGACACAACTAGAGCCACACACTGCTCACACCTATACACCACTCCCACACTCCACATCACACACCCCAACACATTACCCAACACACCCTCACCAACACACCTCACATCACACCGTGGCACCACAAAGACACCCCTGTTTCACAGAGGAGGAGCTAAGGGTCATGGTGGAGGAAATTGTCAGGGAAGAGCCACAGCTATTTGGAGCACAGGTGCAGCAGACATCAATAGCCAGGAAGATGGAGGTATGGTGGAGAATCGTGGACAGGGTCAATGCCGTGGGACAGCACCCCACAACTAGGGATGACATCAGGAAGAGTTGGAACGACCTACGGTGGAAGGTACATTCCATAGCAGCAAGACACCATCTCGCTATCCAGAGTACAAGCGGTGGACCCCCACCTCCTCCCCCACAACTCACAGCATGGGAGGAGCAAGTCTTGGCAATACTGCATCCTGAGAGCCTGGCCGGAGTCGGAGGGGGACTGGACTCTGGTAAGTCAACTCTCAACTATTATCACCCCCACTACCTGGATGCCATCACATACACTGACCCTCACTCCCATCACTCTAGTACATCCCACACACTCCACCATCACATCTCACTTATCCCAATGCGAAGCCCTGCATGCTGTACCAATGCATGGGCACTCCTCACAGCCCTGCATGGACACTCATCACTAAAGCATGCACAGCATAGAGAACTAACATACACTAACATACAAAAGTGAAAGCAGGCAGGGCAAATCCAACCATAGAGGGGAAGGCAGGAATGTACAATATGTCACACGCATAAACCATTGCACATCCTTTACATCCCCACAAGTACCCCAGCCAATGTCACCGGAGAGAAGGTGCCAGCACTATCCAGCCTCCCAACAGAAGAGGCCCGCAGTGATGACAGTAACTCTGGTCTTCAGGATCTGGGCACTCTATCTGGGCCATCAGGGACCACTGGACAGCGTACCCACACCTCTTTCCCCAGGACACGTCAATCAGCAGTGAGTTCAGCTCTACAGGGACCCCAGGCCACACCTCGCACACAAGACAATCAGGGACCTAGGGTCAGTGGCAGTGGGCACCCGGTTCAGGGGACAGATGCACAGGCCAACAGGGAAACTGGGAGGAGTGCTGTGTGCCAGGGGAGGACAGGCTCAGGGAACCCACTCTCCAGGAGGCACTCTCTGAGATCGTGGTAGCCTACCAACATTGGTGGAGCAGAACGTAGAATATAATCGGAAATACTTGCGGTTCTGGTTCCATGGCGACGTGGGTCTTCACTGTCTCCAATGGTGAGTCCTTTCACTTCTGTGCAGTGTTTCCGTCAGGCTTTTGATGTTGTTGGCACCACCCCGGAAAAGGTGGCGGATTGTCTGGTCATAATATGGTGGGTGGAACTTTGACTTCCATCTGGCTGTGGCGGCTACCAACATGGTGCCTGTTGTTTCTGCCCTGGCGGTCGGTGTGGTACATTGGCTGTCTTTCGGAGATCTTTCAGCCATGGTCATAATTTGGCGGTAGTTACCGGCAGCCTGTTGGCGGTATTACCACCACTTTACCACCGACCGCCAGGGTCGTAATGAGGGCCTATGTGTCTAAATGTTGGTTCACCCTAATGTTTATGTTTCATTGGCCTGGCCTTGATCTGGCCAATCTGTTAACAATGATGTGAAAAGAAGGAAAAATAAAATTTGTTTTTCACGGCTGTAATGTCAGGAAAATCGTGCACTGATTTGCGATCTCCTCCTCTGCCCTACACTGGTCTCTACAGGACCGAGGAAATAATGCTATTGTGGTGACACTATGCCGTTCCCACCCTACACCTTCTTGTCTTCGGTAGACTTATACTGACAGATGGGAGACAGCAGAGCTCTCTCATGCTTTACAGCAGGTCAGTGTCAGCCAACGAGAAGCACAGTAGCTGCCTGGGAGTCTGTCTGCCACTGAGGAAAATTGATTGAGAGACAGTCTGGATGATTAGAGAAAGAAACAGAGATGAAATACATGGGGAGAGAAGGCAAGGGGAGATGATGGAGGATGACATTCTTCTTGATATTTTTTTGCAGAGTTTATTTGATATCAATGACTCATCTTTATAGAGTGCAACTACTCCCCCATATTGGTCTCAAGGTGCTGAAAGGTTCTCTGTGCTTCAGTCGAAGAGCCAGGTCTTAAGGTCCTTCCTGAATTGAGGCAACAAAGTTGACTGCCTGAGGTAAAGAGGCAAGGTGTTCCAGCCTTTTCCACTAGGAAGGTGAAGAATCTTTCTCTGGCAGAGGTCTTCCTCATGCAGGGTACGGTGGCTAGTGCTTGGTGTGCGGAACTAAGAGGTCTGGCGGGAGAGTAGAAGGAGTGGTTGAGGTAGATGGGTCTTAGGTTTTGGAGCACCTTGTATGTGAGGAGTTTGAAGTTGTTCCTTTTCTCGATGGGAAGCCAGTGGAAAGGCGTGGTTGAGGTAGGTGGGTCTCTTGGGTGTCTGGTGATGTGTTTGCAGCATGGGACGTCCAGGATGAGTCTGGTGGAGGCATTTTGGATGTGTTGTAGTTTCTTCAGGTTCTTCTGTGAGATGCCAATGTAGAGGCCATTGCCATTGTTGAGTCTGCTGTTGACCAAGGCATGGGTTATGGTTTTGCAGCAGTCATTTGGGATCCATTTGAAGATCTTTCAGGGATGTTGCAGTGTGTGAAAACAGGAGGATGTGACCAAGTTGACTTGACGGGTTATGGTGAGCGATAAATCCAGGATGAAGCCAAGGTTGGTTGTGTGGTTTGTTGGGGGGGGGGTGCCGAGGGAAGCAGGCCATCAGGCATCGTCCCAGGATGATGTGAAGGGTCCCAGGATAAGGATATCGGTCTTGTTTGAGTTGAGCGTGGGGCAGCTGTTCTTTATCCAGGAGCCGCGGGCCTCCATCCCGTTGTGGAAATATTTCTTTGCAGTTAAGGGGTTTTCAGTCAGTGAGATGATCAGCTGGGTGTCATTGGCATCAGAGACGATGTTCAGTCTATGGTTCCTGATGGTGGATGTGAGAGGGGCCATGTAGCTGTTGAAGAGTATAGGACTCAGGGAGGAGCCCTGAGGAACTCTGCAGTTGATCTCTGTAGGTTCTGACCAGTAAGGCAGGAGTCTGACTCTCTTTGTTCTGCCGGTCAGGAAGGATCATATCCATTGTAGGATGCCAGCTGCACGGAGTCTGGAGCAGAGGATGTGATGTGAGACCGTGTCGAAGGTGGCCGATAGGTCCAGTATGATAAGGGCTGCTGTTTGGCCACAGTCGAGGAGCGAGGGTATGTCATCTGTGACGGCGAGGAGGGCGGTCTCTGTGCTGTCGTTGCTCCTGAAACCTTACTGTGAGATGTCCAGGATGTTGTTGTCCTCAATGTGTTTACAGAGCTGTGCATTGATGGCCTTTTCTATGACCTGGGCTGTGAAAGGCAGCAGAGAAATATGGTGGTAATTCTTGAGGTTCAGGGGGTCAGCCGTGGGTTTTCTCAGGAGCAGTTGGATCTCAGCATGCTCCCATTCCTAAAGGAAGGTAGCCATCTCCATGGAACAGTTGAGAGTGTGGCAGAGCACAGGTTTGATGGAGGTGTTGGCTTTGTTGAAAATGTGGTGAGGACAGGAGTCCGTTGGGGCTCCGGAATTGGTGCCACTCATGATGGAGCTGGACTCATCAGTGGTGAGGTTGGTGCAGCAGTGCAGGATCTGTGAAGGTTTGTAGGGTCCGTGCTAGAGGGCTGATGGTGAGGTCAGAGGGTCTTGGGGTCCGAAGCTGTCATTGATGTCTTTGATTTTCCAGTGGAAGAAGGTGGCTAATTTGTCACAGAGGTCCTGAGATGGAGGGATGTTTGCCACTACCGATTGGGCCACTTGACCACTGCGAAGAGCTCTTTGGTGTGTGCGGTGACGCTGATGCGGTCCTGCGGGGTGGCTTTCCTGGTGGACCTGATGAGGTGTTGGTGGGTTTTGGTGGTGGATTTGAAGTCTACGAGGTCTTCCAGAGACTTCCTGTTCCTCTATCTCTCTCCATCTGCAGGTACACCTGGAGTCCTGGAGTGTGGTGGTCTTCTTGAGGTTGTGTTATGCTGAGGCTTTTCGAAGTGGTGCTAGGGTGTTGGCTCATTTAGAGATCCATTGGTGGAGGTTCTATGATGAGATGTTTACTTCTGGGGCGACGGGAGAAGGAGGCTTGCTGAGGGTATTAGCGAACTGTTCCTCGTTGATCTGGTTCCATTTCCTGCTCGGGGAGCAGAGAGTGCATGGGTGGATGGTCGGTGTGGTGATGGAGAAATTAATGCAGTGGTGGTGGGTCCAGTGTAGCTTGGAGGTGTTGTGGAAGGTGATGTTGTTGCTGGCAGGAAAGATGGGGTCCAGTGTGTGTACACCAATGTGTGTTGGTGATGTGATCAGTGGTTTGAGGTCTATTTTGGTAAGGTTTTCGAGCAGGGAGGCGGTATTGATGTTGTTGTAGTTGGCGATGTGGTAGTTGAGGTCACCAAAAGAAGGTATTTTGTGGAGGTGAGTGGGTGAGGAGTTATGACGTCAACAGCTTAGTTGCTGAGGGCTGGGCGGGGGCTGGGAGGCCTGTGGATGAGAGTGCCACAGAAGGTGGACTTGGGGGTGACGTGGATCTGGAAGTGGAGGTTCTCCATGAGGGGGAAGTGTTCTTCTGTGTTGTTTGTCAGATGGAGGATGGGTTTGTGTACAATGACCAGGCCGCCGCCCGGTCGAGAGGGCTGGTCTTTGAGGAGCAGTTTGTGGTGGCTGGGGATGGCGAAGGCGATGTCTGGTGCTGATGCTGGGTTCGTCCATGTTTCGGTGAGAAAGGCAATATCTGAGCGGGTGGAGCCTAGCAGCTCCTAAGGCTCTACAGTGTGCTTGTGAAGGGAGCGTATGTTGATGAAAATACAGTTGAGGCACTCCGGGTGGGTGTTAGATGGCCCAATAAAGGGAGGGTCCAGCGTTTAGTGTAGGGTGAGGGTGCGCTGGCAGTAGAAGCGGGAGAATGGTCCATGGGTGTCTCTGGGTGATGCGAGGTGACAGGCGGTGGACAGTCCTGTGTTCAGCACGTGGAGGGTCTCTGCGTTGGGTGACGGATGGTTGGAGGACCAGGGTCCATGGCGCTGGGCACAGTCCAGACGCAGACAGGCGCAGACAGGCGCAGACGGGCTTGCCTTTGGCAATGCCTTGGTGGCACGCCCGCTGCACGTGGCTGAACAGCGGCCATTAAGAAGGGAGTTCCGGTCAGCTGGGAGGCGGGAGGGCAAGAAACTGCTTTCCAAGGAGGTGGGAGAGCCACAGGGGCAGAAGTAGCAGGGAAAAGGAGCGTGGGTCAGAGGGAAAGGCTTTGAAAGGAAAGAGACAGGATAGAGAATTAAGAAATAGAATAAAGAGAAATAAGGAAAATAAAGATGACAAAGCACAGAAAAATATGGAAAAATGAAGATGACAAGCACAGATGCTCACACACAGATGGCCACTAGGCCACCAGGGAGGAGGCACGGGTGGGAGCTTGCAGGTGGAGGTGGGCCTCAAACTGGGATTCAGGCCTGCTCTCAATTTGATCGCAGTGGCAGCAGCAGGTGGAGCTGTGCAGGGGAGAGCAAGCAGACGCTGACATTGAGGTCAGAGGAGTTGTGGGTAGACAGAGGGGAAGTCCTAAGACAGATGCGAGCATGGTTGCGGGGTGGCAGATTTTTTTTATGCATGATTGGGGTGGGATAGAAGAGGGGTGCACTGTAAGATAACCACATGGATATTTTTTTTTGAGGGAGCACCTACTTTCTAGGAGTCACCTGTTTACAGCTGGTCCATGGGATCAGCTTGGGAGGGGCAGCAAACATGGGAGGGACCTTATTCAAAATACAATTTATGTGGGCTGACGTCAACAGATTGCGATTTCGTACCGAGTGTTCCAAGTTACACCACAGACAGGCAACTCAGACTTTGCCCTTGTTGTCTGTAATGTGGCACGCTGGAAAACAACCGAGTTTCTGATAAGCACTATTACAGGGTTCCATAAATTATGTAGTTGAGTATTAAGGCAATGTTTCCTGTTGAAGACTATACTGTGAATTTTCATAGTTGCAAGATGACTGATTTGATTGTTCCCGTACCTCAAAAATGTGTTCATAAATCTAGGCTGTTTGGGTACACAATTCATCAGATTTAGAATGCAACCTTGCGCTCTCTGTTTTGCTGCGGTCTGTCACCTACAAATCTGCTAAAGAAACACCACGGCTCTTCGTGATTTACATGCGGAAAGCAGGTGAGACTAACTGAATGCCACGGAGAGATTAAATAAACCACAAATACAAGCTTGACTTTTTTCACTTCTATTTTTCTCGAGTTGAACGTATTTTGGCCCCAAAAGACCTCCTTTCCTCCACCATCTTGGGTAGATCTTTGGCAAAGCGCAGACAGAAATCAACAGCATCAGCTGTGCGTATGGATTAGTGATTTGCTCACGCCTTCCATGGTAGGTTTTTGGCTGTTTTTTTACGTGGTTTATGACCCTCGCCTTGGGGCACAGCCCAGGCAAAGCCTGAAGCAGAACTGAAGATGTGGCAGAACGAGGACCCCTATTACGGACTTAGGCTCGACATCGTTCTTTAAACAGTATGGAGCAGAGTTCGAACGCAGCCGCTGTTGTTGACATACAGATTACAGTGTGCCAGTTCGCATTAGGGGAGTTGTAAACCCTCAAAATGTCAGGATTGTGAAATGCACATCACTCAAGAATGAAAATACATTCCACATCTCCAATATAACATAAGCCCTTCATTGCTATTTTTACCCACACCCCACAATCTCGACACACCCAAAGCATGTTCTACAACTTCAGCATCTGCCCACATTTAGAATACCACACCACCCAGTTCTACAAAACCACCATATTACTCCACAGCCGCTTTCACACCTCCAGATGCCTGCACTTATGTAATGTTCATTGACAGGGCCTCTCTCTAAGCCCTTTCATGTCTGAATATCCTAAACATCTCTCTACACCTTCCTAATCTCTTCGCTGCCCAAACATCTCTCTACTGCTAGAGCCTCTCTTTATAACACCCTCATTTTTTCACAGCTCTCATCTCTCCTTGATCCCTAATTCCTTCAAAGCTCCACATTCCTCCCCCGACGAGTTTCCTCTATAGTTTTTCCATGTAGGAAGCATTATGCCAAGCTGTTGTTTTACTAATATCGTTTTGGGGGTAATGGATTAAAAAGTGGAGGAGTTCACCATAGTTTAGGACTAACATGTCACTTTCCAAAGGCAAACAAAGGGAGCCCATCCATTTGCATAGAAGAAGAGTTATTATTTCTAATTGGGTTTGTTTGGTACATGAGAGGGCCCATCTCTCATCTTCACTACCTTATAAATGTCCAGGTTTTTGCTCCAGGCTCCAGGGTGGCAATTGTATTTTCTATTGTTGCTTCTGAGAGTCCAACTTTCCCGCGTCTAATTCTAGCATCACTCCAGTGGAAATGCAGTCTCTTACACTTTATTCATTTTCTCAACTCACTATGGCTCTCATTTTAAGATTGGTGGTAAATATCGTCTACCGGCGTGGCGACGGCCGCCAAAAGACCGTTGCCGCAGGTAACATCCGTCTGCCAAATTATGACCACAGCTGGATTTCCACCACAAAAAGGGCAGAAATCCGGCTGTGGCCATACTGGCGGATGGTGTTAAGGTAGTGCTGCTACCACCAGCAGCACCACGCCAGTAGCCTGCTGCCAGCTGTATTATGACAAATAATACGGCCTGGCGGCGTTCTGCTTGTGGGCACTGCTGGCGGTAGCAGCGCCCCATCCCGTTCCCTGCTAGAAGACCCCCTGCATGTAGGTAAGTTCTGTTGCCAACAGGGGAGGGGAGTGGCGGATGTTGTGAGTGTGTGTGGGGTTGTGTGCATGAATGTGTGAGTGTGTGCGTGTATGCAACTGCGTGTGTGAATGGAAATGTGAATGCATGTCTGCCTGTCAGTGTGAATGGGTGTACAGATATGCGCGAAAATGAATGGATGCATGCATGTATGAATGTGTGTATGCCTGTGTGAGTGTGTGTATGCGTGGTGCGTGTCTGCGAGTGTATGTGAATGGGGGGTTGGTTGATCAGAAAGGGGGGAGCGTGGATGGAGGGGAGGGTGGGGGGCATCTGGGGAGTGTTTGGGGGGGGGTGAGCCTCCTACCAGTGACAGGGAAGGAATTCCCTGGTAGGCAGGGTCATAATGCCGCTGGCTGTACAATAGCAGCCGCCAGACTGGAGATTGGTATCTCCGGCCCGGTGGCTGCTACCACCATGGCGGTCGGAAAAGTAAATTGGCGGGTTGGCTGCAGCCAACCTGCCAATGTCATAATATGGCGGTATGTACCGCCAGCCTGTTGGCGGTACTACCGCCACATTATCACCAACCGCTGGGGTCATAATAAACCCCTATATCTCCCTGTGTTTCCACTCATCCCAGGTGCACATGAATATAATTTTCGGTATCTCCACAGGCAAGCTTGGTGTTTACGTCATTCTGCACTTTGGTTGCTTATATCAGAGCTGCCTGATATCAGCCTTTATAGCACTGGAGATATCACCACCTGAAATGCTCACAGTGCTTCAAATGTGGCATTCATCACAGTGCTGCAAAGTATTGTTCGGGGTCTGTTTTTAAAGACTGTATTGTAAGTAGATGCATTAATGTCTGTGCTCATTAAATATTATATGTAACCAGGTTTTTCAGCATGTATGTGTTTGGCTGAGACAAAATATTTACCAGTGTGTATTCTGGAACCACTTTATTTTTACTGAAAGAGGATGAAGTATTTTAAGTGTAGGGTTAGACCTGGCTTCCTTGGCATGGTTTTCCCCTTTTTGGCCTTCAGACCTCCTGTTTTTGCTGACTTAATTTGCTAACCAGTGCAAAAGTGCTTCTGCTCTCACCTTAAAACATGTTGAATTGGCTTATACCCAACTGGCATATTTAATTTACTTGTAAGTCCGTAGTAAATTGGCACTACTTGTGCCCGAAGCCTAAACATTAAATGCTACTAGTGGGCCTGTAGCACTGATTGTACCACCCACTTAAGTAGCACTTTAAACACATCACAGGCCTGCTATTGCAGCCTTTGTGTCTGTGCAGTTTTAAACTGCCATCTTACTTGGCATCATACCCAGACCTCCCTTTTTAATACATATGTATCTCCTACAGTAGGCACTTGACAGCCCCAATGGCAAAATGCAGTGTATTAAAAAAGTTGGACATGTGCCTTACGTTTTACATGGTAGTGAAAAACTTTTAAACTTGTTTTTCACTACTGCAAGGCCTACCTCTCCCATAGGATAACATTGGGATTTCCTTATTACATTTTAAATGAGTAATTTCTAAATGGGAACAGGTAACACCTTCATGTTTGGTGTCCCTGGAAACACAATTCAAAATTCTAGTTTATGGTGAAGTCGGATTTTACATTTCAGTTCTGAAAATGCAACTTTTAGAAATTTGTCCTTTTCTTGTCTTAGCCCTTTGGTTCCTGCTGCCTGTCTCTGGGTCACATGACTGGGTGTGGGTGTCAGTTGAGCTTTACAGTATGTACACCTTCTAGATAGCCACACACCATAGGGAACTTAGGTGTCACTAGATGGGTTATCACTGGCAGTATGGGAGGGAGAGCTGAACCCAGCTCCACTTACACTTGAGTAGGTTGGGACCTTTCCCCACACAAAGGTCTTCATACCCCCTTTAGTTAGTCTGGAGCTAAGGCCAGGAGTACAGGGCACATGTGCACTTCAAAAGCATGCCTCTGGAAGCTCTTCCACACTTCAAAGGCACTACTTGGTATACATGCTGGACCTCTGACACCACCACTTCAGTACACTTCTGGACCTGTGGGTACTTTGCTAGGCGGAAGTACTGCTGTGCTGCTACAAGGACTGCCACTCTGCTAGACTTCTGTTCTGAAGGAACTGCTTCCCTGCTGTTCTGACCTACTGTCTGCTGCTCTTTTCCCTGAGTGAGAAGGTCTAGATCTGCAGCTCCCGTACCCAGAACACAGAGTGACTCGAAGAGCTAGTTGGCTGTCCTCCTGATCTGAAGTCTCAGGAAGATCACAGGCTTCCAACAACTGTGCACCTGCACCTGGACTCTACCATCTGTGAAGTCTATCCTGCCAGGTGGTGCGACTCCAGTCCTGTACCTCTGGACATGGGCTTAAGGTGCTCTATCAACCTCTGTTGATCCTGTAGAAGCAATGCATCTCCTCTGCTGCATGGTGCAATCCTAAGCAGAACTAATGCATCTCTGCTGCTGCATGGATTGGATCCATCACAAAGATCTGTATCGTTGCATTCAATCGCAACCGCCATTGTGCAATGCATCCTTGGCACAGGGCCTCACATCTCTTGTCGACGGCAGCCTAGATGATGACGTCGGACTCAGTAGCCTTGCAACTCTTCAGAACCAACGCATCACCCTGACTGTGCGCCGTTTCCTCAACACCAGACTTCACATCGCAAGCCCCATCGAGAGGATCCTCAATGATAACGCAGGCCCTTGCATCGCAGCCTCACTGCATCTCAGAACCAACGCATTGCTTCGGCTGAATGACGCATCTTAGACATGGTTCTTGATAAGCTCTGAAAACCAAGATTTAAGGTACTCTGTTCTGGAGCCTAATTGGGTCCCTGTATCCGGCCTGCGTTCCATTGCGTCAGCCTGAACTTGTGACTTTATCCTAGTTCAGCGCAACCAGATATCCACAGGTGGCACTTTCTGCTTTTTGTGCACTTTGTCCCCAAATCATTAAAACTGAGTATCTCCTGTTCTACTGATTGGATTTTTATCATTTTGGTCTACTTTAATTTCTTAAATTCTACTCTGCTCCATTATTCTAATTTGGAGTGGGCCATTTTTTGTGTGGTGTTTTTACTTTATTACTGTTTGAAGTGTTGCACAAATAATTTAGACACTGCCTCTAAGTTAAGCCTGTCTGCTCTGTACTGTGGCAAGCTACCACAGGGGTTAGGGATGGCTTGTGCCACACCCTGACAAAGATTGTGGTTGCTGCTTGACCAGGGCTCACACCCCAGTCAACCAACAACCTAATTTTTCACGTGAAGGAACTTGTGTGAGGCTTTTATCCTCATTCTTGCAGATATACAGACATCTTAGCAATATCAGTGGTGACAATGCAGGTCTTTCCTCAAAACATGGCATAAAGTTTGTGGTCTGCAATGGAAAGTTGGCCTCAGGTGCCTCCTTTTTTCTCTGGATTTCTCCTTCAAGAACTGAAGGCATTGCTCAAATGCAACAGTGTAAAGGAGTCGAGGTAAAGAATAACACAGTTTATGTCAAGTAAAAATGCAAGCTACAGGAAACAAACACATAAATTACCCAATTATCAAAAGTAATGTGAATACCTTTGCAAAAGATGGCACCCACACCATAGGCACCGTTTGTTGTCACTAACTTTACAAATGAAAGAGTGTGTGGGCAATCCCGATCCTCCCACCAAAGCCGGGTACATATTAACATATGACCAACAGTGGTCATAGTATATAATTGCAGCCAATAAACCTATTCTGTGTCTCTCACACCTTCATCAGGAATGATCGGCACTGACCAGTGCAGACTGTGTGCTAAATTAGAAAGATAATGTGCTATCACCTTGCATGTAAGAATTTGTGCCAGTGCTGCAGGCAGTGCAGCCGTGAAAGACAGTTATTTTTTCAAGCCTCCCCATCCACTTTTAAATCAGGGGGATTGGCAATTTTTATGGAAAATCTGATACCAATGAGTTGTCTGCAAAACTATTGTGTATTATGAGAGATTTACATACAGGAAACTGGACACAAGTTGAATTTGCTTCTGGTGGAACCCCGTACAGAACAATTTCCCTGAATAATGGCCTCAGATAGTGTTTTGTCCTAGCCCACATCCCTGTCCTTCCTGTATATATTTCGTAGATCTAACTAGATCTAGCTAGAACTCTTAGCACCTGGATACCCTCCTGGGTGATTAGTCACACTTTATAAATCATGTTTGATTGATTGATTGCATCCACACTTTCCTTTTCCTCTAAGATAGACGGCCCTCCTATGCCGTACCCAGTATATGCAGAGGATCTAGTCATCATGGATTCTACACAAAAAGGCCTTCAGTGTAAACTAAGGTATATTAAACCATTTAAGAAGCAATATGGATAAGACCAAAGTCACCGCTTTCAGCTCTAAAGAATTACAATTTTCTTAGTTTAAATGAGGTAAGAGAGTACAGACTGTAGAAGACTATAGGTAATTACTGATGACTTTTCAGAAATCTCTGAAATGGGCATCACATATAGACGTCTCTTCACTCCATGCCATATTAGCAATATACGGTCTCCAAAAGTTAACTAAGGATTTTGGAGGCTAATCTCATTCCCGTTTAGCTCAGGCATACCAGTTACAAACTCCTCAAGTGTTAGATGGGAATAATATCCTAATGCTAGATTAAAATATTGATTGGGATCAAGTGGGGAGTTTTGGATTCAACACTCTTAAGGGAAAGATTTTAAAACTTAGAATTTCATTAAACCCCTGTTACACAATGCCAACAGCTGTTTCGGAACTAAAACAAAATAACGAATATTGTTGGTGCTTCATAACAAGAAAATGTTCTTTGTAACATGCATTGAGGAACTGTATTTTGCTCGTAAAATTAAAGCCATGGCTGTTAAAACACTAAGGGACATATTTATACCCCGTTTGTGCCGAATTTGTGTCATTTCTTTCACGCAAATTTGGTGCAAAACGAACTCCATATTTATATTTTGATGTTAGACCAGTCTAACGTCAAAATATTGGATTTTGCACCATTTTTTAGATGCGTGAACCTACCTTGCGCCAATGAGATGCAAGGTAGGTGTTCCCATCTAATAAATGGTGCTACCCTCATAGCCCCATATTTAGCCCCCATGCTAAAATGACGCACGGGTGGGAGGAGGGACTAAATAATGGTGCAAAGTTGGCTTTGCACCAATATTTAACGCCAGGGTCAGACCAAGCGTTAAGGGACCTGTGGACCCATTTCCATGGTTAAACACCATGGAATGGGCCCAGAGGTCCCCTCCTCAAGCCCCAGGAACACCCCCATCCACACCAGCGGGACACCTGAGGATGGAGGACCCCATCCCAGGTAGGTAGGGTAAGTTTAGGTAAGTATATATATATTTTTTTATTAAAGTGACATTGGGGGCCCAATTTGGGGCCCCCTGCATGGCAAAGGGTGCAATAGCCATGCCCAGGGGGACACTGGTCCCCTGTGCCGGCCATTGGGGTGGTGGGCATGACTCCTGTCTTTTCCAAGACAGGGGTCATGTGTATGGATGGTTTTGCGTCAGAAAATGATGCTAGGCTGGTTAGAGTCATCTTTTTTACCCTAAGCAGCCTAATGCCATTTTGTGGTGCAAACCCCCCTTCTCCCATACCGCCAGCCCCACCCGGCTAACGTAATTTTGTTTTTACTCTAGCCCACCCTTTGCACCGGCTTGAGCCATTCCATAAATATGGCACCTGGCTGGTGCTCAGGAATGGCGCAACCGGTGCTAAACATTTTGGTGCAAAACTGCGTTAGTGCAGTTTTGCACCAAAAAGTATAAATATGCCCCTTATTTCTACAATACAGTACTTTGATCCCTGATAAGCCAAAATCTCTGAAGAACATGAAATTGTAAGTGTGATTTGGCACTAATATTTGTTATCTAAATGTAGACGTGTAAAGATTTTTTAAGTGCTAACTTTAGATAATGAGTATTTTTAATTTTAACTTATTGTTTTGTTGTTGTCTGCTTAATAGTGAAGGGCCTCCTTTTGAACCAGAGGGCATAGATGTCCCATGTAATTACCACATGTAACTTAATCCACCTGTACTGGGATGCCTGATACACCTGACATCTTAAGCAGGATCTGGGTCAAGTGAATTTTCAACCAATCAATCAGGATTTATAAAACACGGCTAATCACCTGACAGGGTATGCAGGCGCTTGCAGGTCCGGAAGGCTCATTGGAACAGCCATATGTTAATGGTCCTTTGAAATTCCGGAAGTGAAGTGATGATCCGAAGTTGTGTGGGAAGGCTGGAGGAAGAAATGGAAGCAAAGTCAAGGAGAAAGCAGTGAAAAAGGGGGAAACACAAGAAGAAGGCACACAAAAAAACAGGGGGAAAAGCAAGGAGAAAGCAACAAGAATGAGGGAAAAGCAAGGAGAAGGCACTCAACAGGGGGAAAGCAAGAAGAAGAAGGGAGCAAAAGCAATGCAGCAACACAGGAAGAGCTGGGTCTGGGACCTCTGCACAACAAATTTAAATTTATGATACAATTTCAGCTCTTTCATGCTGTCTCTGCACAGGCACACTGGTCCAAATTCGAAATGTGTTTACATCTAATAATCAAAGATCGTGACTGTGTTTCGATATTGAAACACAGCAGTAGCTCACTAACATTATTGCAAAAAATCTCTGTGATCCCTTCTTGTTTCTCACATGTGAGGTTCGGATTTGATCTAAAAGAAACTTTTTTATGGCTGTTGCATGAAACATAAATGCAACATTTCTCCACAAAATGTCTATATTAGACTCCCACACATCCCCCAGATGAACAATAAATTGAAGGAAACTAAGGGCACTAAAGGCTGCGGCCCTGGGGCAGCTCCTACCTTGACCATGCCTTTAACATCTCTGTTGACAGGGTTCCGGTAGTTATCAGTAACACCTGTGTTACGAATTGTGAGGACTGTGTTCAAGACCTCCTCACGTATGGAGTGAGCTTTTTGCCGTGTGGTCAGCTTCTCTCGTAACTTCCAGCAGTGTGCCCAGGTATGAGATCCATATTTTTCATTGACGTTTTTTAGCAGAAGAAAAGGTATGTGGTTTAAAAGATGCCATAACCACTTTGGCCATTGCGCACGCCTTTCCTTCACGATATTGTCTGCACCCTGGGTCACTGTTTTGTCCTTTATGACATCTGTCTGGTGCTCCTTCCTGCTAGCACATTTGTTTCCAGCAGTTCGGTACCCTACTGCCCCATTGGGTCTTTGATCTTGCATAGTACTAGAAAAAACACAATGAGACAGCATAGATGTCAGGTCCGGACATCTTACTGGGTTCAAGAGATCCCCATTAATTGGTCCGAATGCCACGCCAGGTACTCAGGGGAACTGGTATACTGGTATATAAAGAGTAGCTGAACTTTCCGCGACATAATAGATAGCATAAAAAAAATTAAATGCTGCTTTTGCTGATAAATCGTATCCTAAACTGCATATATGAGGACATTTTGGAAATGTCTATGCTATATGACTTTTACAAAGAGCAGTGAAGCAAAATCATCCAGTATCTTTCATCCCAAGTACTAGTGTCTAGTGACTTGCCTGCTTTTTAATAGAACGCCAGCCAGATATTCATAGATTTTGATTGTCAACGCAACAGGGGGTTTGTATGAAAAAGGATTACATTTGACTACATTCATGTTTAAAATTAATATTCTGGCTCTCCTTCGCTAGTGTTGATTAGATAGGATCTCAGACAGAACGTTGCACATTTCCGTCTTCTACTGGCTGTTTTTTGTTTATGGCTTAGGTGGAAAATATATTGCCTTTACTACTCTGCCCATGCCTGTAACGTCACAGATCCAAGTAGATAAAAAACAGCCCGTCAGTTGCCCTACTTGTATACTGATTCTTGGATGAGATATCTGGATGGGGGGCTGCAAGAAGAATGTATAAAGAGTCACGGGGAATGTATTTTTCGTCTTGGCACAGAAGGCATGGAACCAGAGAACCTTCCAACCTTACTCGTATTTATTGCCTCTGCGACTTCTGCTTCCTCATTCCTTGGTCGTTTTTAAACTTCTGAGAATGTTATTTTAAAATGATTGTTTATTCATTAGAATGCCATATCTACAATTAAATCAGAAGCTCAGCATTGTGTTGGTTTAGGGCTAAGGTGGGACATGTAAGTGAGCGTATGACTTAAGAGCAAGGTAGGCTGCTGAATCATGGACACACAAAGGGGAAGTTAAAAGCTGCCATCTATCAGCGTAGTTTACTCGGGAGCCGTCCAATCAGGACTGAGTCTGGGTTAGGCTCTTTCAGCAGGCACTGCAACAAAGAGCGTGCGCTCCGTCGACCAAACTGCTGTCTACAGGGGCGGGTGTTCCATCTGTTTAGACTCCTGCTCAGACCGTGCCCTACAGCCTCAGGTGCTCATATGAAGGTATTTCACACATGAGTTCAGACTGTCTTTTGAGCCTCCCCATTTCTCAAAAGTGTGGAAAGGCCGAAAACAAACAGTTCTCCAAATATTCGACGACTGGAATTAAAATTGTAAATGATGCACGCATCGTTTATTTGAGCTTTTTTTTTATACCTAACTCTACTCTGAGTTTCAGGGGAAGTATTGAAATACAGGCACTTCCAGGAGGAATAGACAGAGAGTGGAGCTTGGGTGGTAAGGACACTAGATCAAGTTCATCAAGGACCAAAATAAAGGAATAGCCATACTACCCTGTCAGGGATGGAAGAAATGTGTAAGGTCAACGTCATCAGGACTTGAAGGAGTAAGCCATGTTGCATCTAATAGGGGTACAAAGGAGCTGTGCTTAGTGGTAGACGATGTTTCAAACTTTAGCCCACAAAGTTGGGCATAATTGTCAAACTTCAGGGTGCAATGTTTACTAGTTTCCTAACCTCACTCTGCTTTGTTTCCGGCAGAAGATTTCACAAAATACACAGTAATAATAACTTGAGAGAATGTTCACACAACGACTGGATTTTGTCAATTGATTTTTCTCCCCTAAAATATGTTTAGGTTAAATATTCTTTCATTATCTTTTAAGTTTTGGAAACCTAGTTAATACACATTGTAAAATAAAAATAAATAAAAAAGTTACGGGGGAAAATCCTTTGCAACTTGACAGTCTCTTGGCGGTGCTATCACCTGAGGAGTCAAAAGGAGCAAGCCATACTCCCATCATTTACAATGGTAGGATCAAATCACCCCTCTCAAATCAAGGGCTACTTGTAGTGAGTCATGTTTCTCTCATGTGGAACTGGTAGGAGCGAGACTTGCTTCCCTTATCAGAGGCTGATCGGAGTGAGCACCGCTTCCCTCATCAGTGGCTGGAAGGAGCATATTGTACTCCCTCATTAGGGGCAGTGAAGCAGGAGCAATGCTTCTCTCATCAGGGGTAAGTATGAGCGAGCCATCCTTGTCAGTGGCTGCAGGAGCGAGCTGTGTTTCCCTCATCATGGGGCTGGTAGGTTCTTGTCATGCTGCCTGCTCAGGGGCAGGTAAGGTCGAGACATGCTTCTCACATCAGGGGGTAGTAGCAGCGAGCCATATCCACCTCATCAGGTGCAGGGAAGAGCGAGCCAGCCTTCCCTCAGCAGAGTAGCGGCTGGTAGGAGTGTGTCATGCTGCCTGATCAGTGGCAGGTAAGAGCGAGCCATGCTTCTCTTATCATGTGCTGGTAGGAGAGAGCCATACTTCCCTCATCAGGGGCTTAAAAGAACAAGCTATTCTCCTCTCTCCGGGGCTGGTAGGATCATGTCATGCTGCCTTATCACGGGCAGGATACGAGTGATCCATTCTTCTTTCATCAATGGCAGGTAACAGGGATCCATGCTCAGCTCCTCGGGGCCTGGAAGAGGTGAATCATGCTTCCCTCATCAGGTCTGGTAAGGGCATGTCTTGCTGCCTCATCATTTCCAGATAACAGCAAATCATCCTTTTCTCCTCAGGGGCAGGTAAGCACGACCCATGCTTCTTTCATCAGAAGCTAGTAGGAGGGTGTCAGCTGCCTCATCAGGGGGAGCTTCCACTATTGTCTTAGACATTTTGGGGCCCTGGGCAGGACATAGTTTGGGGCTCCCTGTTCGTAGTTTTACTACCCATTCTATTCCATTGAAGACGTACGATGCTAAATAAACTTTCGGAAACAGGGTTCAAACAAAAACACTGGAAACTTGCCTTTCCATATCCCCCCAAACATATTTAAGATGCTACCTGATAAAGAGAGACAGACGCAGAAAGAGAGGTAGGCAGACAGCAGAGAGCTTGTGATAAAGAAATAGGCAGATGTCAGCTAGATGTAGAGAACGTTTACTTTCCCAGCGGGCCCTTAGGAAGGTGAGACCATGGGTGATTGCCCAATTTGCCTATACCTTAAAATGTCTTTGGTACCATCCCAAAAGTCACTTTAGGAGACTCTGATAAATGTATCTCAATTCTTAGGTGGTGTACAGTTCGTGTGATCCCCATGAATCCATTTGCCCAGTGCCACCTTGGGTAATAATGCGCAAGTGTAAGGTCAAATGCATTTCCTCATTTGCATTATGTCATGCAGAACATGGAGCTGAATGCCGCCCCTGGGCTGGATCAAAGCCTGTTGGCCGTACTGAATATCTGAATTCGTGAAGGTCCTGGTGAGTATCTGCAACGCTGCTATCCTTGTTCATATGGAAGCCAGCCAAAGAGTTTAGAGAAGTGTACACAGCTTCCATAAACTCTCTCTAACCTTAACCAGATATCAGAGAAGGGCTGCCTCAAAGAACTACTACTGCGAGGCAAAAGGCCCATAAGATCATTGGTGACTTTGGCTAATGAGTCAACTCCATCTTATTTTATTCTTTAGCTCCTCGATTGACCCTGCTTTGCTGAACAGGTTCATCATAAGGTTGGCAACGCTGGGCACCAGATTGCGACAGCCCTAAACTAGTGTGAGTTCTTTCTGCTTGCGTGCATTCACACCATTGTCTTTGTGGTTCATGCTGCAGCCTGTACACCTTCATCACCAAGGTTGGTCCCAAGTTGGCCACTAATCCAGAGCCTCTAAGGGACCCGAAGGGACTGACGCCACCTAAAAATAAACCAGAAGTTAGGCTTTTCTTGTCAAACCATCTATCCCACTTCCTTAATTAAGAGACTGATAACATAACACTTACAGGATACCCTACACTTTGTTTCTGTTGCTACTGTGTTTTTCTTTGTTCAATTTTGTTTTCAGTGTTGTGGACAGCTGAACTACAAAGGAAAACACGCTACAAACCCAATATGGCTCAACCCAACTTTCTGATATTCTACTTTACAGTGTCTGTAATTATATGTGTCTATTCTTGTAACACAGTAACTGCAATGGCTTTGTGTTGTGCTTTATTATCTTCTGGATTATTCCAATGTTCAACATCATTAATATTTAGGGGGTCATTACAACCCTGGCGGATGGTGTTAAAGCTGCGGTAATACCGCAAACAGGCCGGCGAAAAAAAAAAGGGAATTATTATCCTGGTGTAAACCGGCAACAAAGACAGCCACTTTAACACTCCGACCGCCACAGCGGTACAGACAAGCAACGCGGCAGTCATCGCCAACAGACAGGCGGAAGACAAAGTACCGCCCACAGTATTACAACCCGCCAATCCGCCACCTTTTCCGGGGCGGATTCACCGTGGATAAAAACACGGCGGAAACAGCTTTTGCAATGGGAAAACGCTCACCTTAACACACTCCACGAGGAAGGAGGACACCATGGAGCCCGAACTACAAATACTCCCTGCCCTTGTCTTCCTGCTCGTCTACGAACACCAGCAACGGCGGCGCAGAAGACAACGGTGAGTACTGCACCTACGACATAGGGGAGTGGGGAGGCAAAAGTCAGGGGGACACACACAAAAACACCCCACCCCCACCCTCGCACATTACAACACACACACCAATGCATTTCCAAACATCACAGTAACAAACCCACAACCGCCCCGGAAGAATGCAAAGACAAAAGGAAATCAGTTCAAACATTGTAATGTATCCAAATACAGTTACCAAATATATACAGATATACATACACAATCAAAATATTATACATTACGAGAAGTAGTGCAGGTATGCACATATCAATGTCCGTGCACCACTGGGCCCAAAATGCATGGGCAAGGCCCACACTAGATACCTGTCCACAAACGGAGAGAACACTGAAGGGGCATCAGATAGAAATACAACAGGCACCTCAGGGGGAAGGAAAGTGGGGGCACCTCAGCCGGATGAGTGCACCACGCCAGATCCACAAGGGTGCTCCATGCCCATTGATGTATCCTGGGGAGTGCAAAACCACAGTCTCTCAAGTCTCTACAGTGGGTGGTTTGCCCACTGTACCATCCTGGGGAGTGCAAAGCCACAGTCTCACAAGTCTCTACAGTGGGTGGTTTGCCCACTGTACCATCCTGGGGAGTGCAACGCCACAGTCTCTCAAGTCTCTACAGTGGGTGGTTTGCCCACTGTACCATCCTGGGGAGTGCAAAGCCACAGTCTCTCAAGTCTCTACAGTGGGTGGTTTGCCCACTGTACCATCCTGGGGAGTGCAAAGCCACAGTCTCTCAAGTCTCTACAGTGGGTGGTTTGCCCACTGCTGTATCCTGGGGAGTACAAAGCCACAGTGTCTCAAGTGGATAACAGTCTCCACTGGTTCTGGAGGGGGACTGGTGCCCAGAGTGCTTCATCCTGTTAAGGACAGACAGAGTGGATGCATGTCTCCACTGGTTCTGGAGGGGGAATGGTGCCCAGACTGCATCAGGCTCCCTGTGACGGTTCCTGTCCGGTCACTGTCCCAGCTGCACATGGGATAACGATGCTTGATCTGGCGGTTTTTTCCCTGTCCAGCGGTGCTTTGCCATGGCGGTCTCTGACCTGTTCAGCGGTGCTTTGCCCTGTTCAGCTGTGCTTTGCCCTGTTCAGCAGTGCTTTGCCTTGTTCAGCGGTCTTCACCATGGCGGTCTTTTCCCTGTTCAGCGGTGCTTTGCCATGGCGGTCTCTGACCTGTTCAGCGGTGCTTTGCCCTGTTCAGCGGTGCTTTGCCCTGTTCAGCAGTGCTTTGCCTTGTTCAGCGGTCTTGACCATGGCGGTCTTTTCCCTGCTCAGCGGTGCTTTGCCATGGCGGTCTCTAACCTGTCCAGCGGTGCTTTGCCCTGTTCAGCGGTGCTTTGCCCTGTTCAGCGGTGCTTTGCACTGTTCAGCGGTCTTCACCATAGCGGTCTTTTCCCTGTTCAGCGGTGCTTTGCCCTGTTCAGCGGTCTTCACCATGGCGGTCTTTTCCCTGTTCAGCGGTCCTTTGCCATGGCGGTCTCTGACCTGTTCAGTGGTGCTTTGCCCTGTTCAGCGGTCTTCACCATGGCGGTCTTTTCCCTGTTCACTGGTGCTTTGCCATGGTGGTCTCTAACCTGTTCAGCGGTGCTTTGCCCTGTTCAGCGGTGCTTTGCCCTGTTCAGTGGTCTTCACCATGGCGGTCTTTGCCCTGTTCAGCGGTCTTCACCATGGAGGTCTTTTCCCTGTTCAGCGGTGCTTTGCCATGGCGGTCTCTGACCTGTTCAGCGGTGCTTTGCTCTGTTCAGCGGTCTTCACCATGGCGGTCTTTTCCCTGTTCAGCGGTGCTTTGCACTGTTCAGCGGTCTTCACCATAGCGGTCTTTTCCCTGTTCAGCGGTGCTTTGCCCTGTTCAACGGTCTTCACCATGGCGGTCTTTTCCCTGTTCAGCGGTGCTTTGCCATGGCGGTCTCTGACCTGTTCAGCGGTGCTTTGCTCTGTTCAGCGGTCTTCACCATGGCGGTCTTTTCCCTGTTCACTGGTGCTTTGCCATGGCGGTCTCTAACCTGTTCAGCGGTGCTTTGCCCTGTTCAGCGGTCTTCACCATGGCGGTCTTTTCCCTGTTCAGCGGTGGTTTGCCCTGTTCAGCGGTCTTCACCATGGCGGTCTTTTCCCTGTTCAGCGGTGCTTTGCCATGGCGGTCTCTGACCTGTTCAGCGGTGCTTTGCCCTGTTCAGCGGTCTTCACCATGGCGGTCTTTTCCCTGTTCAGCGGTGCTTTGCCATGGCGGTCTCTGACCTGCTCAGCGGTGCTTTGCCCTGTTCAGCGGTCTTCACCATGGCGGTCTTTTCCCTGTTCAGCAGTGCTTTGCCATGGCGGTCTATGACCTGTGGATTGGTGTGTGGCATGATGGTCCCTCATTGCCCAGCGGGGCTGTAGCTGCCGGGGCCCTCCTGGGCACTGACTCCGGCGGTGGTTTCCTGACCAGTGACGATACTGCTGCCCTCCTGGGCACTGACTCCGGCGGTGGTCTCCTGACCAGTGACGATACTGCTGCCCTCCTGGGCACTGACTCCGGCGGTGGTCTCAGGACCAGTGACAACAGTGCTGGCGGTGGCGTCCCGGCCACCGGGGAGGATGGCGGCCTTCTCCGCTGTGCTGCTCTTCCCAGACTGTGCAGACTTCCTCTGGCCCTTCACCTCCTTTGGAGGAGTCACAGCTGACTCAGCACTCCCCCTGGGACCCTTGTGAGCAGGTTTTCCGCCAGGAGTCTTCACCCTGTCCCGTCAGCCACTTTCCAACTTGAGGTGCTTCACAGAGGGTGGACTAGCAATGCTTTGGCTCCGTGTCACACTGGCTGCCCTGGTGGCCGGTGCACTCCACACACCTTTGACACGCACCACTGGTACTGGACTTTTTTTTGGCTGAGGTGCTACTACGGGACCTCAATTGGAGGTGTGGGGGTGGGGGCAAAGAGGTCAACGTTGCTGAGGAAGAGTTGCTGACGAAGACTGGGATGGGTAGCTGGAGGGGGTCTGGGAGTGGAGGAAGAGGAGGTGGTTGTAGGAGGTGTAACTTTAGGTGATTTGGATGCAGGTGCAGGTACTGGAGGCTGTCGTGAGGTGGATGGATGTTGGGTGTGTGAGTGGCCGTGTTTGTGTACTTTGGGAGGGGGCGTCACAGACACACTGGGAGTGGACACAGGGGATGTGTAAATGGTAGTGGGGGTGGTGAGTGCAGGTGAGCGGGGTGTGGTTCTGGGTGTTCTGGTGCGAGTCCTAGTGGCTGAAGATGTAGTGCATGCAGGTGAGAGTGTAGACGACACTGGGAGGGAGGAGGGAGACGACGAGGAGGGGGACACAGTGGAGGCAGTGGATGTTGCTGTGTCTGTATGTGGGTGATGCTTGTGTGAGTGCCTGTGGGTTGTGTGGTGCTTATGTTTGCCTGAGCTACTTGTGTGTGTTGAGGTGTATGCATGCTTTTCTGATGGTGTGCTTGGGATAGGCTGGGGTAAAGGGGATTGGGTCTGGGTGGAGGAAGTTGGAGGGGGGAGGCTAGACACAGGGACAATGGCTGCCATCAGTGCTGAGGCCAGAGATTGCAGGGTTCGATCAAGGGCAGCCTGACCAGAATGAATGCCCTCCAGGAATGCATTACCGTGTTGCAACTCCCTTTCTACACCCTGGATGGCATTCACAATGGTAGACTGCCCAACAGTGAGTCACCTGAGGAGGTCAATGGCCTCCTCACTGAGGGCAGCAGGGGTGACTGGGGCAGGGCCTGATGTTCCTGTGGCGAAGGTGATGCCCACCCTCCTGGGTGAGCGGGCACGGGGCGAATGCTGAGGGGCTGCTGGGAGGGTGGTGCTGGTAGGGGAGGTGGCGGCTGTACCTGTAGAAGTGGGGGGCACAGATGGTGCCGCCATCACAAGGGAGCTCCTATCGGCAGACGAGTCCTTGTCGCTGTTTGGTGATCCTGTGACCGACGTGAAGCTCCCCTCGCCCTCCGTCCCACTGGTGTATTCAGAGTCTGTGGTGTGGCCCTCCATGGCCATGTGGGATGCAGCTCCCTCGTGCTCCGGTGCCACTGTACCTCCGCCTGATGATGCTGATGCACAAAAGGAAAGGGAGAGCACAAAAATGGGTGGGGAAACAGAAGAAAGACAGGTTGAGTGCATGGCTTACCGCTACCGTTGGCGGTCAATACAGACACAGCAGCCCCCTGCACTACGCCGTGCTCTTGGCCTCTACAGATGCAATTCATGGGATCTGGCCTACATGGCTATGGTGGACATCTGCACATATAGAAGCCACAGGGGCATGTATACCTATACTTGGCACTCTACTGAGGTGGGGTGGAGTGACACATGGCCTGCATTATGGAGGGGCCTAGCCTACGTAACTCGCCCTGGCCTAGGGAAACCCACAGCCCTCCTGCCCCACCCAGACCCCTCCACTGAGCACAAAGTCCCCAGAATGAGAGTGTACTCACCCCCTTGTGTCTGCTGTGATCCCTTCAAGCGCCCATCCAACTCCGGGTAGGCCACCGCTAGGATCCGGAACATCAGGGGGGTCATGGTGCGACGGGCACCCCTCCCACGTTGGGAGGCCATCCCCAGCTGAGCCTCCGCCGTCTTCTTGCTCCAGTGGCGAATGTCCTCCCATCTTTTCCAGCAGTGGGTGCCCCGTCTCTGGTGGACCCCCAGGGTCCGGACGTCCTTGGCGATGGCACGCAAAATGTCCTTCTTCTGGTGGGCGCTGACCTACATGACATGCACAAGGGAAGAAGAGAAGTCATTACCAATTGCACCGTCGATGTGAGTGGCCCCCATCCCTACCCTTGCCATGTGGCACATGCATTCACACTCCTTGATGTTCCCTGAACTCTGACCCCTTCCAACTCACATCCAGCCCTCTCCACCCAGGCATAGCCCATACAACATGCTCCCTGTGTACTTACCTGTTGGTCTGGAGGACCGTAGTATAGTGTGTACTGGGGGAGAACCCCGTCGACTAGCTTTTCCAACTCCTGAGCAGTGAAGGCAGGGGCCCTTTCCCCAGACGCAGCAGCCATTGTCTCTTCCAGACAAAGGTCACAGCAGCACTTGCAGTGTAGGTCCTCTCCTGTCGAAGATCAGGTATCGAGTGATTGAACAGATAGAAAATGGCGGTGACGTCTGCGGCGGTGATGTCCACGGCGGTGCGTGTCATCACCGCTGGCGCACTTCATCATTGGCTCCAGGGACCCATAGGGTCCAATGTTAACCAATGCAGCATTGCGCCGCGGTCTACGACTGCCTACAGCGACGGTGTACTACGCCAGCGCAGATACCTCACATCCCATTGTCCCAGTTTTGAGGTCAGGCAGCCGCCATTTCAGGGGCCCACATGGCTTCATTTACCGCTGCGTCACACATACTTAGGCCTACACTCAACACACATACAGGAACAGTTTTGTGTTTTGTGTAGTATTTTGTGTATCTGTGCGTACATACCTGGGAATTTGTTGACTCTGTGGTCGCTGTTGTCCTTCCTAGGCACCGTCAGCTGGGACATTTGAGAAGATGGCGGAATCCTCTGGTTTACCGACCACTGGTGGACCTGTTGACAATGGAGGAACAACATTTGATCATCACCTACAGGTTTGACCGTGCCACTATCCAGGAACTATGTACCCAGTTGGAGCCAGACCTGATGTCACCAATCCGCCATCCCAGTGGAATCCCCCCTGACGTGCTGGTGCTGTCAGTGCTCCATTTCCTTGCAAGTGGGTCTTTTCAGACAACAGTGGCCATGGCATCAGGGATGTCCCAGCCTATGTTTTCCAACGTGTTGTCCAGAGTGTTGTCTGCCCTGCTGAAACACGTAAGGAGCTACATCATTTTCCCTCATGTGGAGGATTTGGCTACAGTCAAAGGTGACTTCTATGCCCTTGGACATATCCCCAACGTCATAGATGCTATTGATGGGACCCATGTAGCTCTGGTCCCCTCCCACAGGAGTGAACAGGTGTACAGGAACCGGAAGAGTTATCATTCGATGAATGTACAGATGGTATGTTTGGCAGACCAGTACATCTCCCAGGTAAATGCTATTTTCCCTGGCTCTGTGCATGACGCCTACATCCTGCGGAATAGCAGTATCCCGTATGTGATGGGTCAACTCAAGAGGCACCGTGTGTGGCTACTAGGGGATTCTGGTTA
The DNA here is from genome assembly GCF_031143425.1 of Pleurodeles waltl. Taxonomy (NCBI): domain Eukaryota; kingdom Metazoa; phylum Chordata; class Amphibia; order Caudata; family Salamandridae; genus Pleurodeles; species Pleurodeles waltl. Next base: position 938,680,101 of record NC_090445.1, read on the forward strand.
CCCTAACCTGTCCTGGCTATTGACCCGAGTGAGGAATCCAGGGACCAGGGCAGAGGAACGCTACAATGAGGCCCATGGGCGGACTAGGAGGGTGATCGGTCGGACCTTCGGCCTCCTGAAGGCCAGGTTCAGGTGCCTCCATATGACAGGTGGTTCCCTATTCTACTCACCAAGGAAGGTGTGCCAGATCATCATCGCCTGCTCGATGCTTCACAATCTTGCTTTGCAACGCCAGGTGCCTTTTCTGCAGGAGGATGGTCCAGATGGCGGTGTTGTGGCAGCTGTGGAGCCTGTGGAGCCTGTGGACAGTGATGAGGAGGAAGCTGAGGAAGAAGACATAGACAACAGGGGGTCAGTCATACAGCAATATTTCCAGTGACACACAGGTGAGAACATTTTATTTTACTATCACATTCACTTTCACACTTCTACCTCTATCCTGTCTGTCATTTAGTAGCAGTATTTGGTAACTGAGTTGTACCTTTCCATTACGGTTTCACAGGTGTGGTTACCAACGTGTGTCATCTGCTTGCATCCTTCATGGACTTGTGATGTGTGACATAGGTATGTTGGCTTTACAATTGAGAACGCATTTTGACACTGTCATTGATAATACAAATTTACCAAATCACAGACTGACTCCAGATTGTTTTGTGGTTCAAGGGTGTTTATTTAAGTGCTCAAAAATGGAGAGGGGTTGTAAAATGGTGATGGGGGACGGTGGAGGAATGTCCATGGCAGAGTCCAGTCTATTGGTCACACAGGTGCACTGCTCATATGGGCATAGGAAGTGGAGCTGGGGCAGTTTCAGTATGGACAGGGTAACAAAGTGGGACAATGGGATGACAATCAGGGTGGTCTCATTTCCTGGCTGGGGTCTTGCCATCTTGCTCTGTCCTGTTCCTGGATCTCAGGGACCGCCTGTGGGGGGTGGGGTGCTGGTGTGGTGGTCCTGTAGCGGGGCGTCCTGTCCACTAGCGCCGGCGGAGGTGGTGGGCAGTTCATCGTCCAGGCTAGTGTCAGGGGCCCCTTGGAGTGCCACAGTGTCCCTCATGGTCTTTTGTATGTCCTTCAGCACCCCTACGATGGTTCCCAGGGCGGAGCTGATGGTTCTGAGCTCCTCCCTGAAGTCCAAATACTGTTCCTCCTGCAGGCGCTGGGTCTCCTGAAACTTGGCCAGGACCGTAGCCATCGTCTCCTGGGAGTGGTGGTATGCTCCCATGATGGAGGTGAGGGCCTTGTGGAGGGTGGGCTCCCTTGGCCTGTCCGCCCCCTGTCACACAGCAGCCCTCCCAGTTCCCCTGTGTTCCTGTGCCTCTGTCCCCTGGACCGTGTGCCCACTACCACTGCCCCCTGATCCCTGTTGTTGTTGGGGTGGTGGGTTATCCTGGGTTCCCTGTAGTGGTGGACACACCGCTGATTGACGTGTCTTGGGTACGGAGGTATGGGCCCGCTGGGTGGGTGCTGTGCTGGTGTTACCAGAGGGTGGAAGGTCAGTGTTGTGCTGTGCCTGCAACTACAAGAAGAAGGACTGCCTAGCTGAAAACCCCTGCAGAGGAAGACCAGAAGACAACAACTGCCTTGGCTCCAGAAACTCACCGGCCTGTCTCCTGCCTTCCAAAGAACTCTGCTCCAGCGACGCCTTCCAAAGGGACCAGTGACCTCTGAATCCTCTGAGGACTGCCCTGCTTCGACGACGACAAGAAACTCCCGAGGACAGCGGACCTGCTCCAAAAAGACTGCAACTTTGTTTCAAGAAGCAGCTTTAAAGAACCCAGCAACTCCCCGCAAGAAGCGTGAGACTTGCAACACTGCACCCGGCGACCCCGACTCGGCTGGTGGAGAACCAACACCTCAGGGAGGACCCCCGGACTACTCTACGACTGTGAGTACCAAAACCTGTCCCCCCTGAGCCCCCCAGCGCCGCCTGCAGAGGGAATCCCGAGGCTTCCCCTGACCGCGACTCTCTGAAACCTAAGTCCCGACGCCTGGAAAAGACCCTGCACCCGCAGCCCCCAGGACCTGAAGGACCGGACTTTCACTGCAGAAGTGACCCCCAGGAGTCCCTCTCCCTTGCCCAAGTGGAGGTTTCCCCGAGGAAGCCCCCCCTTGCCTGCCTGCAGCGCTGAAGAGATCCCTTGATCTCTCATTGACTTCCATTGCGAACCCGACGCTTGTTCTAACACTGCCGCCCCCGCGCCGCTGAGGGTGAAATTTCTGTGTGGGCTTGTGTCCCCCCCGGTGCCCTACAAAACCCCCCTGGTCTGCCCTCCGAAGACGCGGGTACTTACCTGCTGGCAGACTGGAACCGGGGCACCCCCTTCTCTCCATTGAAGCCTATGCGTTTTGGGCACCACTTTGAACTCTGCACCTGACCGGCCCTGAGCTGCTGGTGTGGTGACTTTGGGGTTGCTCTGAACCCCCAACGGTGGGCTACCTTGGACCAAGAACTGAACCCTGTAAGTGTCTTACTTACCTGGTAAAACTAACAAAAACTTACCTCCCCCAGGAACTGTGAAAATTGCACTGTGTCCACTTTTGAAATAGCTATTTGTGAATAACTTGAAAAGTATACATGCAATTGAAATGATTCAAAGGCCCATATTTATACTTTTTGACGCTAAACTGCGCTAACGCAGTTTAGCGTCAAAAAATTTTGCGCCGTCTAACGCCATTCTGAAGCGCCATGCGGGCGCCGTATTTATGGAATGGCGTTAGCCGGCGCAAGCAGACCGGCGCTGCCTGGTGTGCGTGGAAAAAAACCACGTAGACCAGGCAGCGCCGGCGTTGGGCAAAAATGACGTTAGGGCGTCTTAAAATGGGGCAAGTCAGGTTGAGGCAAAAAAATCGTCTTAACCCGACTTGTGCCATTTTTTAACGACGCCCATCCCCCATCAACATGACTCCTATCATTGTAAAGATAGGAGTCATGCCCCCTTGCCCAATGGCCATGCCCAGGGGACTTCTGTCCCCTGGGCATGGTCATTGGGCATAGTGGCATGTAGGGGGGCACAAATCAGGCCCCCCTATGCCAAAAAAAATTATTAAAAAAAAAATAAAAATACTTACCTGAACTTACCTGAATGTCCCTGGGGTGGGTCCCTCCAGCCTTGGGTGTCCTCCTGGGGTGGGCAAGGGTGGCAGGGGGGGTCCCTGGGGGCAGGGGAGGGCACTCTGGGCTCATTTTGAGCCCACTTGTCCCTTAACGCCATGCCTGACCCAGGCGTTAAAAAGCGGCGCAAATGCGCCGTTTTTAGCCACGCCCACTCCCGGGCGTCTCTTTTGCCCGGGAGTATAAATACCACGTAAAGGCCTGGGAGTCATTTTTTAGACGGGAACGCCTCCCTTGCATATCATTAACGCAAGGAAGGGGTTCACGCTAAAAAATGACGCACATTCCGGGAACTTTGGCGCTATACGCCTCTAACGCCATAGTATAAATATGGCGTTAGTTGGCGTTAGTTTAGCGTCGAATTTGCGTTGAAAAAAACGACGCAAATTCGGCGCAAACGGAGTATAAATACGGCCCAAAGTTCCTAATGTACTTACCTGCAATACCTTTCAAACAAGATATTACATGTTAAATTTGAACCTGTAGTTCTTAAAATAAACTAAGAAAAGATATTTTTCTATAACAAAACCTATTGGCTGGATTTGTCTCTGAGTGTGTGTACCTCATTTATTGTCTATGTGTATGTACAACAAATGCTTAAACACTACTCCTTGGATAAGCCTACTGCTCGACCACACTACCACAAAATAGAGCATTAGTATTATCTATTTTTACCACTATTTTACCTCTAAGGGGAACCCTTGGACTCTGTGCATGCTATTCCTTACTTTGAAATAGCACATACAGAGCCAACTTCCTACATTGGCTGCTGCCACCAATGTAGGAGGCTGGACTGGCTTGTAGTGAGTACCAAGGGGTACTTGCACCTTGCACCAGGCCCAGTTATCCCTTATTAGTGTATAGGGTGTCTAGCAGCTTAGGCTGATAGATAATGGTAGCTTAGCAGAGCAGCTTAGGCTGAACTAGGAGACGTGTGAAGCTACTACAGTACCACTCAGTGTCATATGCACAATATCATAAGAAAACACAATACACAGTTATACTAAAAATAAAGGTACTTTATTTTTATGACAATATGCCAAAGTATCTTAGAGTGTACCCTCAGTGAGAGGATAGGAAATATACACAATAGCAAAAATATGCAGTATAGTCTTAGAAAACAGTGCAAACAATGTATAGTTACAATAGGATGCAATGGGGAAACATAGGGATAGGGGCAACACAAACCATATACTCCAAAAGTGGAATGCGAACCACGAATGGACCCCAAACCTATGTGACCTTGTAGAGGGTCGCTGGGACTATTAGAAAATAGTGAGAGTTAGAAAAATAACCCTCCCCAAGACCCTGAAAAGTGAGTGCAAAGTGCACTAAAGTTCCCCTAAGGACAAAGTAGTCGTGTTAGAGGAATAATGCAGGAAAGACACAAACCAGCAATGCAACAACTGTGGATTTCCAATCTAGGGTACCTGTGGAACAAGGGGACCAAGTCCAAAAGTCACAAGCAAGTCGGAGATGGGCAGATGCCCAGGAAATGCCAGCTGCGGGTGCAAAGAAGCTTCGACTGGACAGAAGAAGCTGAGGTTTCTGCAGGAACGAAAAGGGCTAGAGACTTCCCCTTTGGTGGACGGATCCCTCTCGCCTTGGAGAGTCGTGCAGAAGTGTTTTCCCGCCAAAAGGACGCCAACAAGCCTTGCTAGGCACAAATCGTGCGTTTGGCGTGTTTGGACGCTGCTGGGGCCCAGGAGGAACCAGGAGGTCGCAAATTGGACCTGAAGAGAGAGGGGACGTCGAGCAAGACAAAGAGCCCTCACTGAAGCAGGTAGCACCTGGAGAAGTGCCAAAAACAGGCACTACGAGGATGTGTGAAACAGTGCTCGCCGAAGTTGCACAAAGGAGTCCCATGTCGCTGGAGACCAACTTAGAAAGTCGTGCAATGCAGGTTAGAGTGCCATGGATCCAGGCTTGGCTGTGCACAAAGGATTTCCGCCGGAAGTGCACAGGGGCCGGAGTAGCTGCAAAGTCGCGGTTCCCAGCAATGCAGCCCAGCGAGGTGAGGCAAGGACTTACCTCCACCAAACTTGGGCTGAAGAGTCACTGGACTGTGGGGGTCACTTGGACAGAGTCACTGGATTCGAGGGACCTCGCTCGTCGTGCTGAGAGGAGACCCAAGGGACCGGTAATGCAGCTTTTTGGTGCCTGCGGTTGCAGGGGGAAGATTCCGTCGACCCACAGGAGATTTCTTCGGAGCTTCTGGTGCAGAGAGGAGGCAGACTACCCCCACAGCATGCACAAGCAGGAAAACAGTCGAGAAGGTGGCAGGATCAGCGTTACAGAGTTGCAGTAGTCGTCTTTGCTACTATGTTGCAGGTTTGCAGGCTTCCAGCGCGGTCAGCGGTCGATTCCTTATCAGAAGGTGAAGAGAGAGATGCAGAGGAACTCGGCTGAGCTCATGCATTCGTTATCTAAAGTTTCCCCAGAGACAGAGACCCTAAATAGCCAGAAAAGAGGGTTTGGCTACCTAGGAGAGAGGAAAGGCTACTAACACCTGAAGGAGCCTATCAGCAGGAGTCTCTGACGTCACCTGGTGGCACTGGCCACTCAGAGCAGTCCAGTGTGCCAGCAGCACCTCTGTTTCCAAGATGGTCTGGAGCACACTGGAGGAGCTCTGGACACCTCCCAGGGGAGGTGCAGGTCAGGGGAGTGGTCACTCCCCTTTCCTTTGTCCAGTTTCGCGCCAGAGCAGGTGCTAAGGGGTCCCTGAACCGGTGTAGACTGGCTTATGCAGAATTGGGCACATCTGTGCCCAACAAAGCATTTCCAGAGGCTGGGGGAGGCTACTCCTCCCCTGCCTTCACACCATTTTCCAAAGGGAGAGGGTGTCACACCCTCTCTCAGAGGAAGTTCTTTGTTCTGCCATCCTGGGCCAGGCCTGGCTGGACCCCAGGAGGGCAGCTGCCTGTCTGAGGGGTTGGCAGCAGCAGCAGCTGCAGTGAAACCCCAGGAAGGGCAGTTTGGCAGTACCAGGGTCTGTGCTACAGACCACTGGGAGCATGGGATTGTGCCAACTATGCCAGGATGGTATAGAGGGGGCAATTCCATGATCATAGACATGTTACATGGCCATATTCGGAGTTACCATGGTGAAGCTACATATAGGTAGTGACCTATATGTAGTGCACGCGTGTAATGGTGTCCCCGCACTCACAAAGTTCAGGGAATTGGCTCTGAACAATGTGGGGGCACCTTGGCTAGTGCCAGGGTGCCCTCACACTAAGTAACTTTGCACCTAACCTTTACCAGGTAAAGGTTAGACATATAGGTGACTTATAAGTTACTTAAGTGCAGTGTAAAATGGCTGTGAAATAACGTGGACGTTATTTCACTCAGGCTGCAGTGGCAGGCCTGTGTAAGAATTGTCAGAGCTCCCTATGGGTGGCAAAAGAAATGCTGCAGCCCATAGGGATCTCCTGGAACCCCAATACCCTGGGTACCTCAGTACCATATACTAGGGAATTATAAGGGTGTTCCAGTAAGCCAATGTAAATTGGTAAAAATGGTCACTAGCCTGTCAGTGACAATTTGGAAAGAAATGAGAGAGCATAACCACTGAGGTTCTGATTAGCAGAGCCTCAGTGAGACAGTTAGTCACTACACAGGTAACACATTCAGGCACACTTATGAGCACTGGGGCCCTGGGTTACCAGGGTCCCAGTGACACATACAACTAAAACAACATATATACAGTGAAAAATGGGGGTAACATGCCAGGCAAGATGGTACTTTCCTACAGGAACCGACTGTCCCGAGGCCCACGATGATCCGGGCTGGTCATCAGGATCCAGTAGGGCAGAGCTGCTGTCGTCACTGTGGGCCTCTTCTGTGGGTGGAGTGGAGATGTCTGGACCCTCCTGTGTGGTGACGTTGGGTAGTGGTCCTGCAGGGGTATAAGAGCATGATTATTACATGTGTGTGTGTAATGGTGTGCAATGGGTGGGTGTGCGTGTACCCCAGTGCAAGCATTCCTGTGTGTGGGTTTGTGTGATGATGGATAGGGGGTTGTTATGGGTATGTACAGTGAGCATGCTTTAGTGATGGGTGTCCATGCTTAGTTGTGTCATGCAGGGCTTGGTGTTGGGATGGGTGGTTTGTGTTATTAGTACATTAGTGAGGAGTTGTAGTGATAGGGGAGGGGTGAGGGAGGGGGTGTGTGATAGCATGCAGTTAGGGTGGGGGATATGATAGTTAAGATTTGACTTACCAGTGTCCATTCCTCCACCGACTCCTCCGAGGCCCTCAGGATGCATGATGGTCAAGACCTGATCCTCCCATGTTGTTAGTTGTGGGGGAGGAGGTGGGGGTCCGCCGCCATTCCGCTGTACCGCGATGTTGTGCCTGGAGACCACTGAACGCACCTTCCAACATAGGTCGTTCCACGTCTTCCTGATGTCCTCCCGATTTCTTGGATGCTGTCCCACAGCGTTGACCCTGCCCACGATTCTGCGCCATAGCTCCATCTTCCTGGCTATGGAGGTGTGCTGCACCTGTGAGCCAAATAGCTGTGGCTCTACCCGTAGGATTTCCTCCACCATGACCCTGAGCTCCTCCTCGGAAAACCTGGGTTGTCTTTGACGTGACATGGGGTGGTGTGGGTGATGTGTGGGTTGGTGTAAGTGTTGATGTGTGTGGTGATGTGTAGTGGTGTGTGGTGTTTTGTGCGTGGAATGTTGTATGGGTGATGGTGTTGTGTGCCTCTGTGTGGTGGGGTTCTCAATTGCTGTGCTTTCTGTCTCTCGGCTTCCTCAAAATTTCTGGTCGTAGGGGTTTGTGGGTGATGTGGGTATGTGTTTTATATTGAATTGGGTGTGTGGGAGTGGTGTTTGTATGTGTGTCAGGTGTGTGTATTTGGAATTGTCCAATGTGGCGGTGTTTTGGAGATGTGTGTGTATTTTGAGCACGGCGGTGTGTACCGCCAATGGAATACCGCGGTTGAAAGACCACTGGGTGGATTCGTGGGTCGTAATAGCATGGGCGTGTTTCTGTTGGTGTGACGGTGGAGGTTGTGTTTTTGCCAGTTTAACACTGACCTTTGGTGTGGCGGACTTGTGTGGTTGTCTGAATTTCGGCGGATTCCGAGATGTGGGTCATAATAGCTGTGGCGGACTTCCGCGGCCGTGGCGGTGTATTGGCGGTCTTCTGCACGGCGGTAAGCGGCTTTTACCACCAATGTTGTAATGACCCCCTTAGTGTTTTAGATAAGTCCTTTGTTTTTTATCGCTGAGTTGTGATGCATTACAATTTTTTATTAGGCAATGTGTTTTGTGCTTTTTATCAACTAGCTGCCAGTTCTGCTGTAAGTATATTCATGTTTTGAGATTTACAAACACATAGACCTCTGCTGGACATTCAGATCCTTCCTGGAGCTGTAATACTGCTGCTGTACTGAACTGTGCAGCGACTGAACCATTCTTTGAAGGAGGGCTTCTCATTGCCTATTTGCCACTTCTATGCGCAGATCGTTGGAAGGCTTACCATTGCAGGTCGAGTAGCGAGTGTCCCGTTTAGTGAGGAACACCAGAGGTTGTATTATACATAGTGCCCCAGGGCCACAACAGGCATGTGCAGTCACTTTTTGCACAATTGTTTTGGTATTACAAAAAGTGCTGCAGATACGTGTATCACCCCATCTTTAATATGGATCACTCAAAAGCTAATTGTGCGCCAGTGCTATACCAAGCGTTTGTACTTTCATTTACATGAGGGCGTAGTCCTGTTGCCATATTACAGATGCAAGCACAGTGGCAAATAGGCTGTAGGAAGGCACACTGACTGTGTGCCACAAAGAGTGTCATAGTCACTGCACCCCTTTAGGGCACCCATTGGGACGGAGGCACTGGGATCCTAGGGACCCCATGCATTGCCTTCCACACAGGTGCAGCTCTTGATTGTACTCAACTGTAGGGGAACCACTGTCTCCCCACCCCTTTTAAAGTGAAGCCAGGTCACTTCCTGCAGTAAAAGGAGGATCAGCAGTTTTAAATTGTCAGTGTACCTTTAACTAATGTGCTGTTCACAGTGAAGCTTGGCGTTCACACCTGCACTGTGATGTGCATATGTGCTATAATATGGTGCACTGTCCCGGTCTTCTCCTATCAAACTCTTTGTAAAGTGTGAAGCAGCGCAGAGTAGGATAGTGAACCCTATCTATAATGCAGCACCTACACCGTCACTTTTCCTATTATGTAAAATACTATTCCATACAGAATAGGAATGCACCCTCTGCAGGGCTGTAAATAGTACCTAAGGGCACACACACATTTTTCAGTGCTCTTTTGCTTCCAAAGTAGGTTTGCAATATACAAACATCTTTACTTAGAGAGATCTAATTTTATCAATATATCAGTGGCATAGAAGTTAGCATATGGTGACTAACTGACCTCCATTTAAAAAGAGAAAATAACATGAGTTGTAAAATGTGCACGTTTGAAATATGGTGAACCATGTGGCCACCATTCGTATTAAGCACTACGTTTTAACATTTATGTTAAATGAAGTACTAAAATGAGTAAACATTAAGAGTGTTCTTATTAAGATGAATATTAAGAATTGAAATATTAAATGAATATGAATTAATCGTACTTATTGGTTAAATGAATTTTATTAATGCAAGATACATATGTGCAGAAAAATAAATGCACATTTAAATCAGTTTTAACTTGTCATGAATAATGTTTGCAGTTAAATATTTTGCTTGCACATATGAATGAAATTGTAAGGTGCGCAATAGGTTTATTAATGCATTAAGTGTACTAATGTGTATTAAGGCTTTCTAAGCTTGCCTAGGCCTGAAAGATTCATTTTGCATCAGTAATGGAACATCACTTGTTTATTCTGTTCCCTCTGACCTGAATTTCTTGCCTAGGCTGTTAATGTGATGTTGAATATCTTAATGTATTGAAGGCAAGAAGCATGTTTCAGAATGAACAATGTTGCATTATTTGTTCTAGTTGTAAAATTCATGATTTTTATGTGAAACTGGTTTAGTTTCGCGAGAGAAAACGCTCAAGTAACAAACAACTAGAGAATGTAATATTTTGTTGGAATTGTCTGAAATCATTCAAATTACAGTGCATTGCTGCTGAGAAAATCCGAAATAGTTGCAAATTGTATGGTGCCATCGACAGCCATTGGACACTTAACCTGATGCCTGAAGTGAGCCCACCTGAAGGACCAAAGAAAGGATCATGCATTTTTTAATTAGTGAGGAACTTTGGAAACTGGGAGTTAGTTTGTGTTGGTGGTGAGTTCAAGTTGGTCCTGATGTGCTGAAGAAGTCCAGCTGTTCTGTCTCTGCTTTTTCTGAATCCCTTTCATTTTTAGCTGCTTTCTGATGCATAAAGTCTTAGGCCCTTATTATAACATTGGCGGTAATTCCCACTTACCGCCATGCTGACTGCCGCCAACTTACCGCCGCTGCGGCGGATATCCGTTCACCATATTATGACACACACACACCAATCCGTCAGAATTCAGACACATACAGAAATCCGCCAGACCAAAGGTCAGTGATAAACTGGTGGTATCAAAACCTACAGCGTTACACCAACAGAACAACGCACACCACATTATGACACTTGAATCACCACGTGGACATTCAAGGGCGCTAAACCATTGGCGGTACATACCGCGGCACTAAAAATGGACACACACAGACAAAACAACACCACATTGGACAATTCAAACAACACACACCTGAAACCCATACATACACCACACCCACACCATTATAAGACACACACCCACATTACCCACACCCCTTAACAAAAACAATTACTGCTAGGAGATTGACACCAAGACCACAGACACAACCATAGCCACACACTATACACACCTATACACCACTCACGCACCCCACATCACACACACTAACACTTTACCGAACACACCCTCACCTCCACACCTCACACAACACCCATGGAACCACAAAGACACCCCCGCTTCACAGAGGGGGAGCTAAGGGTCATGGTTGAGGAAATCATCAGGGCAGAGCCACGGCTATTTGGAGCACAGGTGCAGCAGATATCGATACCTAGGAAGATGGAGCTATGGTGGAGAATCGTGGACAGGGTCAACGCTGTGGGACAGCACCCCAGAACTAGAGATGACATCAGGAAGAGGTGGAATGACCTACGGGGAAAGGTACGTTCCATTGCAGCAAGACACCAGCTCGCTGTACAGAGGACTGGCGGTGGACCCTCACCTCCTCCCCCACAACTCACAGCATGGGAGGAGCAAGTCTTGGCAATCTTGCATCCTGAGGGCCTGGCTGGAGTAGGAGGAGGACTGGACTCTGGTAAGTCAACTCTCTACTACCAAAACTCCCCTACCTGCATGCCATCACATACCCCCACTCTCACCCTCACTCCCATCACGCCACCACCTCCCACACACCCCACCATCACATATCCCAATGCCAAGCCCTGCATGCTCTATCAATGCATGGACACCCCTCACAGCCCTGTATGGAGACTCATCACTAAAGCATGCACCCCATAGACAACTAATAATCTCACCGTACACCAACATACACAAGTGAAAGTTGCCAGGGCAAATACAACCAAAGAGGGCAAGCCACGAATGCACAATATGTCAGACACAGAAACCATAGCACTTCCTTTACATCCCCACAGGTATCCCAGCCAATGTCAGCGGAGAGAAGGTGCCAGCAATATCCAGTCCCCCAACTGAAGAGGCCCACAGTGATGATAGCAACTCTGGTCTTCAGGATCTGGATGACCAACCTGGCCCATCAGGGACCACTGGACAGCCGGTTACCCAGGCCCAGTCACACACCACCACAGAGCCTCCCCCATCAGGAAACACCACCACAGCACCCTCCCAGCATACCCACACCTCTGCCCCAGGACGCGTCAATCAGCAGTGTGTCCACCTCTACAGGGACCCCAGGCCACACCTCGCACACAAGACAATCAGGGACCTGGGGTCAGTGGGCACACAGTTCAGGGGACAGAGGAACAGGCCAACAGGGAAACTGGGAGGACTGCTGTGCGCCAGGGGGAGGACAAGCCCAGGGAACCGAATCTCCGGGAGGCACTTGCAGAGATCCTGGGAACCTACCAACATTCTCAGGACACGATGGGCCAGATCCTGGACAATGTGCAGGAGAACAGGCGGCTGCAGGACGGACAGTACCAGGGGATCAGGGAGGACTTGCAGGCCATCAACAACACCCTGATCTCCATTTCTGGGGTGCTGGCAGACAGGGTCAACATTATGAGGGAGGCAGTCACACAACAGCGGGCCCCTGCCACTAGCCAGACATCTGAACAGCATTCCACCTCCGCTGCCGCTTGTGGCCAGGAGGCCCCGCCACAGGACTCACAGGCCACCAGCACCCCTTCTCCTGTAGAAGGAGAACCACCCCGCAAATGTTCCCTGCAATCCAGACAGAAGCCAGAGACACTTCCCAAGACCACGCCAGGAAATTAGACTCTCCTGATTGTCCCTCTTGTGTCTCACTCAGTTACCCTGTCCACCTTGAACTGCCATTGCTCCCCTTCCTATGTCCCCTTGGACAATGCACATGTGCTACAAACAGACTGGAACAATACCCTAGACTTTCCTCCATCATCACCCCATCACATTGCACTTGCCCCCCTATATTTTAGCACTTCAATAAACACCTTTGGAAATAGAAGTTTGAAGGATGTCATATTTTTCAGATATGTTTTCATCGAAGCAGGTATAAACATTGCAATTCAACTGTACAGAAAATTAGCTTACATTAATGACCTGTGGCTGGCTGCAGTGATAACACCAGGAGCATATGTGAGGTCACCAACATCTGCAAAATGAATTGCCAGAGGGAACAGTAAGTGGGCATAGAAGTGGGAATTATCAGCATGGCAGTGCCACAGAAATTCAAACAAATGACATTGAAATGTGAAGTAACACTGTCCTACCTGTGTCATTGGAAGTATTGTCTGATCACTGATGTTCTGTTGTCCTCATCCTCATCCTCTGCCTCCTCATCCTCACTGTCCACAGGGTCCACTGCTGGCACACGGGCATCTCTTGCCTTTTCCTCCTGCAGGTACGGGACACGAGGTCTGAGGGCCAGGTTATGCAACATGCAGCATGCAGCATGCCACCACTATCTAACAGACCTTCTTCGGTGAGTAGCACATGGATCCACCTGCTAGATGGAGGCACCGGAACCTGGCCTTCAGGAGGCCAAAGGTTTTTTCAATTATCCTTCTAATTCGCCCATGTGCCTTTTTATAAAGTTCTTCTGGCCTGGTCCTGGCATTCCTCAAAGGGGTCAGCAGCCATGATAGGTTGGGGTAACCAGAGTCACATGCAAATATTGAGGGACAACATTTAGCCACACACTATCCCATATGGCCCACACCATACCCATACACCAACATATACTGGGTGGGAACCAGGGCTCACCTATTAGCCTCACTCTGTGCCTCCGTAGTTGGCCCATCACATTTGGGATGCTGCTATTCCTTAGGACAAAGGCATCATGCACCTACCCAGAATACTTAGCATTAACGTGGGGGATGTACTGGTCCGCCAAGCACACCATCTGTACAGTCATAGAGTGGAAACTCTTCCGATTCCTGAACACCTGTTCATTCTGTCAGGGGGGAGGGGGACAAATGCAATATGTGTTCAATCAATCACCACAATTATGTTGGGGATATGTCCCATTTCATAGAAATCGGCCTTCACTGTGGCCAAATCTTCAACCTGGGGAAATACAATGTAGCTGCACATGTGTTTAATCAGGGCAGACAACACACCTGTTAGGGACAGGTTGAAGTGAGGTAATTCCGCTGACATTGTGCGCCGTTGCTGGAGGCAGTCGGGAACTGCCGTGCAATTCCTCATTGGCTAACATTGGGCCCTATGGGTTACAGTGGCCAATTGTGATCTACGCGGAAGTGACCGCCATTTTCTATCTGATCCCTCACTTTCTCCCTGATCTTCAACAGGAGAGGACCTACACTGCATGTGCTGCTGTGACCTGTGTCTGAAACCTACCATGGCCTGTGTGACCGGGGAAAGAGCCCCAGCCTTCACTTCAGAGGAGTTGGGGAGACTGGTGGATAGGGTCCTTCCCCAGTACGGACTGCTGTATGCGCCTCCAGACCAGCAGGTGAGTACACTGTGTGTGTGAAGGCCTTGTGTAATGGGGGTGGGTCGGTGTCCTCTGGGAGGCGTATAGGTTGTGTGCTGGGCCATGTGTGTGTAAATGATGATGTGAAGGGGTATGGTGGGCCATAAGTGTAACAGGCAGGCCTGTTTGACTAATTCTATTTTCCTGTGTGTATTGCCTCTGCAGGTCAGCGCCCATCAAAAGAAGGGTATATGGCATGACATCATCAAGGACGTGCAGACCCTGAGGGACTATGGCAGGCGGAGCACCCGCTGTCGCAAACGGTGGGAGGACCTGAAACGCTGGGCATAGAAGATGGCGGAGGCCCAGCTGGGGTTGGCCTCCCAAACAGGAAATGGTGCCGGTTGAACCCTGACCCCCCTGATGGCCTGCATACTGCCGGTGGCCTATCCTGAGTGGATGGGGGCTTGACGGCATCACAGCAGCCACAAGGGGGTGAGTACAGAGGCCATCATTGCAACTTACACATGGTAGGGTGGTATCCGGGTGGGGGATGTGTGTCAGTGGATGCCCTTAGGCCAGGCCTGACATTGCAGCGTAGGTCCCCTGGTGGCTAGGGTTCAGAAGGGAAAATCTTGCTACCTAGCTCGTAGGCATCCACAACTGGTCAGGGCTGCGTGGGTCCTAGTTGTTCTGCATTTGTCGGTGTGTGCCCCTTCCCATGCCTTTGCTGCTAACTATTTCTCTGGTAGTGTCTCTGTTTTCACGGGGCTTACCGTCGAAGTTGATGAGAGTTGGGGAACGACCCCGGTTCCGGCAGGTTCTGCTCTCGCCGAGGTAGGGGCGACCCCTTCTGGTAGCCACGGTGCTGTTTGACAATAGCAAGCCACTACAGTCCATGCCCTCCAGAAGGAGTCCCAGAGGAAAAACCCCAATAGGGTAAAAAACCTCCAACAGGAACTCCCTGAAACAGAAGGAGGGCACAAGGGCGTTAGAACTGAGGATCCGAGAGTACAGGAAGAATGGAGACGAAGACAGGTCAGGTAATACTGGATTCACAAAAAGAAACCAGCCGGAGCGTGACTACCACCAAAGGAGTGTTGCAACGCAATGAACAAGCAGCTGAATTCCCCTTATATACCCCTAGACAGGAAGTAGGAAACAGGAAGTAGAAACACCACCATCTTGGATTGGGGAAAAGAGTATAACATTGAATAAAGAACATGCGTCCAACAAAAAGAAACAATGCATGCTGGGAAGAGAGGAAGTGGGTAGCATGCTGGGAAAGGGAAAAGGCCTGCATAAAAGCACCATCATGTGCAGGTATCCGGCTTTTGCCTGTGCATACTGGTAAGTGCAGAAGTACCTAATGTCCAAATGTAAAGCGCACTAAATGCGCTATGCGCTGCAGGATCTAGACCCAACTCGGGGTCTTATCTCCTGCCGCGTTTGTCTTTACTGTAAAGACAAAAGAAGGGGGCGCGGCGAGTGGCGCGACCGCTGGCCGGACTCGCGGTTTCCCCCGCGGCCTGTACCCAAGCCGCCGCTTCCACCGCGGCCTGCATGCAAGCCGCGGCTTCCCCCGCGGTCCGCATGCAGGCCACGGCTTTCCCCGCGGCCCGCACGCAGGCTGCGGTAAAATGCAGTGCCGCGGCTGCTTGAGCCTGCGGCCGCGGCCGCCACAGCACAACAGGTAGTTCTGTGGCATATTGTGTAGTCCTGTTCCCTGTGTGTGAGGGTGCTGTGTACTCCAATGGTGGTATTGGTGCAGCCATTGACCAAGTGTATCCTTTGTCTCTTCCCCCCCTTTTTGTTTTGTCATCCTGTCCTTATGTACATTAGCATCATCTGGCGGAGGAGCAGAGGCACCGGCGACGGATGGAGCTGCATTCAACAGGACCCAGAAGGCAGAGTCCACCAACGCGGAGGGCACCAGTGGGACGGAGGCCGAGGGGAGCACCACGGCAGAGACTGAAGTGGACAATTCTGACACAGATACCTCCTCCGATGGAAGTTCCCTGGTGGTGGTGGACACCTCTGTGACCACCCCAGCTACAGGTACAGCCGCCACCCCCTATACCAGCACCGCCCTCCCAGCAGCCGCTCAGAGAGTTGCCCGGGCCCGCTCACCCAGGAGGGTGGGCACCTCCTTCACCCCTGGCACCTCAGGCCCTGACCCAGCGAGTCCTGCTACCTTGAGTGAGGAGGCTATTGACCTCCTGAGATCCATCTCCGTAGGGCAGTCAACCATTGTGAATGTCATCCAGGGACTGGCAGCCCAGATGCAACAGACTAATTCATTCCTGGAGGGCATCCACACTGGATTGGTGGCCCAACAGAGATTGATCCAGGCTCTGGCCTCCTCGCTAATGGCAGCCATTGTCCCTGTTTCTACTCTCCCCCCTCCAACGTCCACTGCCCAGTCCTATTCTCCTCAACCTCAACCCATCCCAAGCACACATACAGACGAGTATGCACACAAGACAACACACAAGAGTGGTACAGGCAAACACAAACACCACACTTCATCTCACAGGCACTCACACAAACACCATCCAGATGCAGACACACCAACATCCATTATTTCCACTGTCTCCCCCCCTCCACCTCCCTCCCAATTGCGTTTACACTCATACATGCATGCACTACATCATCATTCACTACCAGCATCATCACCACACCAAGCAGAACACACACCTCACTGGCAGACACCTTCACAACAGCCATGCATATGTCCCCTGTGTCCTCTCCCACTGTATCTGCCCCCTCCAATGTACATAAACGCAAGCACTCAGACACCCAACAGCCATCCACCTCACAACAGCATACATATAATGCACCTCACCCAAAAGCAACAGACAGACACCTCCAACAACCACTCCCTCTTCCTCCACTCCCATTCCTTCTCCCTCTTCCTGCCCCAATATCCCTAAAAATCTGTTCCTATCCACCATTGACCTCTTCCCCACCCCTCCCCCATCCTACACATATGGGCAGGGTGGAAAGGGAGTTGGGAGCACACTGCCTCACATTCCAGCACAGTTCGCCCCTTTGCATCCTGGTAAATGCAGTTCACAGTTAGCGCTTACTGGGAAATTATCTGTAGTTTTTCACCAAAGTTGGTGCAGACATTGCTGTATATCTCTAGACACGTGTTTCTGGGTTTAGCCCTTCATCAGTAGAGAGTAGAGAACAAAGAAACTTCATCTGGGGTTGCTGGAAATGCAAAATCCTCTCAGGTCAAGTACCACTCACTGGCACTGGTGGTTGGGAGCACACTGCCTCACACATATGGGCAGGGTATCACAAACCCAGCCAAGCTCCTCAGCCACCCAGTCCACAGGCCCAGTCATCACCACACCCACATGTGGTGGAAAAGGATCCAGGCCACATGTCCTGAAGGTGAAGTAGGCTGCACCAGGCAGCCTCAAGGGAATGGAGCGTGCTCCAGCTGCCAGAAATAGCAAGGAGCCTGCCCCAGCAGGCAAGAAGGGAGAGGAGCCTGCCCCAGCTGCCAGGAAGACAAAGGAGGCTTCTCCAGCAGGCAAAAAGGGAAAGGAGACTGTCTCAGCTGCCAGGAAGCGCAGGGAGCCTGCACCAGCAGGTAGGAGGACCAAGGGGCCTGGGGCGGGACCTGTGACGGAGCCCCCATCACCAACCATGGTTGTGAAGCTGTCCGAGGTTGCAGGGGATGGGCAGGAGCCTCCCTCCCCAGCAGCACCACCACCTCCACTGAGCAGCCGTCCAAGGTTGCAGGGGATGGGCAGGAGCCTCCCCCCCCAGCAGCACCACCACCTCCAGTGAGCAGTTGTCCGAGGCTGCAGGGGATGGGCAGGAGTCTCCGCCCCAGCAGCACCACCACCTCCACTGAGCAGCCATCACCGCCAGCGGACGGTATGTAATCCTGCTTTCTTGGCCTGCTGTGCAGCCTGACCCCTGCAAAGCCAGTGGGTATGACACCTACCTCAGAGACTGTGACCTTGAACTCCCCAGGATAAGGAGCACAGGGCACGAGGCCTCCTGCAGAACCAGTAGGTAAGACACCCACATACCCAACACTCCCCAGGATCAAGAGCACTGGGCACGAGGCCCCCGTCAGAACCAGTGGGTATGACACCCACATACCCAACACTCCCCAGGATCAAGAGCACAGGGCACTAGGCCCCCTCCAGAACCAGTGGGCAAGTCACCCACTTGCGAGTTGCCTTGCGCTCCCAGGACTAAGCACAGGGCATGTTGGCCCCTCCGGAACCAGTGGCCAAGACGCTCACTCGAGAGACTGTGGCTTTGCACTCCCCAAGAGCAAGCACAGGGCATGTTGGCCCCTCCAGGGCAAGTGGGAAAGTCACCCACTCCACAGACTGTGGTGTGGTCTTGCACTCCCCAGGACCAAGCACAAGACATGTTGCCCCCTCCGGAACCAGTGGTCTTGTTCCATCTCCTGAGGTGCTCCCCCGTCCCTCTGAGGTGTCTGCCTATTTACCAACTGATGCCCCTGCAGTGTTCTCTCCGTGTTGATGCAGGTGACATGTGTGGTCTTGGAATTTGGCCTGTCGCTATGTGGCCTATGAACATTGTGGACTGGGCTGTGTCCCTTTTTGTGTACATATGTATATATCCATTATCTTGTCTAACTTATTTTTCATGCTGTGTTGATCTCATTACATTCACTTTTTTAAAATCGTTTTGTCCTTGCATTATTCATCCGAGTTACGGGGTAAAATTGTTTTTATAATGCATCTGGTTTTGTGTATGGTGTGTGTGTGAATGGTGTGTGTGGTGCGTGTGTGTGTCACTCTCGTTTTGCTCCCCTCCTCCATTGTGTGCTAGGAATCTGTACTCACCGTCGTCGTCTTTGCCGGTGTTGGTGTGCGTGGTGGAGCAGAACGTAGAAGATCATGGGGAACACATGTAATTCGGTTCCATGGTGGCGTGGTTGTTCCCTGTGTCTCCAATGGTGAGTCCTTTACTTTCTAAGCTCAGTTTCCGCCAGGCTTTTGATGTTGTTGGTACCGCCCCGGAACAGGTGGCTGATTGCTGTGTCTTAATATGGTGGGTGGAACATTGACTTCTGCCTGGCTGTAGGCGGCTACCGCCGTGGTGGCTGTTGTTTCTGCCCTGGCGGTCGGTGTGGTACATTGGCTGTCTATTGGAGATGACACCGCCATGGTCATAATTTGTCGGTAGTTACCGCCAGCCTGTTGACGGTATTACCGCCACTTTAACACCAACCACCAGGGTTGTAATGAGAGCCTTAGTCTTAAATTGCCCCATTCTTGTTTCCATTTTCAGTACCAATAAGTCCAACTAATTCTGAACTGCTGATCTGCCCTACGTGCAGCCCGTGTTCTGCACTGTCCTGATGCTGCTGTCAACTTATGACGGAAGAAGGTGTCCCTCCTGTCTGGTGAAAACATTGCCACGAGGAGAGGTATAATTAAATGTGGTTTCTTGTTTCCTTTTCAGTTAGGTACTTACACCAGCATATTTTTATGGTGGGTCACTCTAGTTAGATGATTTTTCAAATTATTTTTGTCATTCTTTTATTTTTGCCTTTGCCCACGTGTTAGCCCGTTCCCACACATGGAAGTCCAAATTCGTGTTAATGATATGAGTGGCCCAGCTCTGAAACTTGAAATCTGAAATTAATTGTGAAAACTGTATTTTGATGATTTACTGATGTCACCATCATCTGCTTTGAACTCTAACAATAATGTGCATATTGTGCTGTTGATTTTATATAATTCTTTTGGAGTGTCTAACAGTATTGATGTTTAGTAGGCTAAATATTTTCAGATGTTTTGGTCAGCCTATGGTTTTCATGTATTTTTATAGTTTAGTTTTGCGCACTATATATGTGACATTGATTTGGGGATTGTAATGAACCTTTGAAACTTTATTCATTCTGGTGTTTGATTTAGTGTTAAATTGGTCATGGTGTTTAGAATTGTTATAGTATAATGTCATTTATTTGTGATTGAATGATTTTGACTACTACTTTCTTTGCCAAGTCCAAAGATCTAGTCGACCTCTGTAGGTGAGATTAGTGATGGCGTCTCCCCTGCACGCTTGAGGTTTCTGAATCCAAAGTGGGGAGAAAATCTTTGTGGCACAATGCGTCAACACTTACTCACAATGACTTGGAGAGACCAGGGGAGAGGTGTAAAGCTTGACACATAATATGTTTATTCACAAAGAGGGTGGACAGGGAAATTAAATGGTCCAGTGTACACTCTCCCTAACAATTATAGTGAAAAAATGCAGTACACTGTTCCAACAAAAAGGAAAGAAATACAGCTCTCAGACATCCTTGAAAAGGAGGAGCAAAGGCCCTCACACATCTATGCAATATCATGCTTCATCATTGGGCTTGCTCCACGTCAGACCAGCGCTGCAATGTCAGATGGGCCCCTCGAAGGGGTTCTTTTCCAGAGATCTTCTAGTCTGTATCAAAGTATGGAGAATAGGAATAAATGTAAACCAATGTGTCATAGAACAGAAAAAAGAAAAAGCTGGAGAGAAACTGTGAAAGATAAATTTGGCTCTGACTCCAACTCAAAAAACAAAGTTTTATTTAAGTAAGACAGGAGTCAGTCAAGGTTAAAAGACCAGTGTAGAGTGAGGAGGAAATTATGAACCCACACTCTACTGAAAAAAGAGGAGAAGGAAATTTTCTTTATCCACTAAAAAACGTCTAGTACAGACTAGGAGATCTCCAGCAAAGAGCCCCTTCGAGGGGCCCGTCAGACATTGCAGCGTTGGTCTGACGTGGAGCAAGCCCAATGATGAAGCATGACATCGCATAGATGTGTGAAGTCCTTTGCTCCTCCTTTTCAAGGATGCCTGAGAGACCTGTATTTCTTTCCTTTTTGTTGGAACAGAGTACTGCATTTTTTCTCATAATATATTTAATCATGAATATGAAGTAATAAAAAAGCAAGCACAAAATGGCCCCATTTGCCAAAGGTCACTGTACTTAACTTGTATTTGGGGGGCAGCATGCATCACCCTGGTTGCACTAACTTGTTACTACCAGCCAGGACATGGGCAAATGAGTCAGGGGAAGGAGGTAGAGACCAATTGAGGGTTTCCCCCATCTTTGGTACACCAAGAATGTATTTTCAAAGAGTTAAATTTAAGTAGGTGTCTTGGGATTTTGTACCTCTCATGCTGATAGTTGGGAGCTTTGGTACTTGGAGATTGGGACAGCATTCAGCTAAACACATAATAAAGAATGTAGCAAAGAAGAAAAACACAGGTTGCTACAAAGGTCCACTGAACATTACCAACAAACTGAAAACAAATACAATGGTACTATAAAAATTGAATAGTAACAATGACTCAACGTAAGAGAAAACACTGTTACTATTTACTGAAACACCACTATACAACTGACTGCAACAAAAAGCCTTGCTTGTTGATTAACTAAAAAAAAGCCAGGGGTAGCGGGAGTGACATCGCATGCCCTTAGACCCTAGTGACCTCTCAGAAAGTGACATCACTTGACCTTTGACTGCAGTGATTTCACGGAAAGTGATGTTACTTAATTATATCATTGATCCAGATGACATTAACAAAAGTGACCACAGAAATTGATAGAAATAAAACCTACGATGAGTGATATTGAAAAACAACTAAAGTATATTAAAGTAGATAACATTTGCTTTAAGTATTAGCAAAATTCACTTCGTTGTTGTGATTATGGGCCTGATTTAGAATTTGGAGAACAGGATTACTATGTCACAAACGTGACCGATATCACATCCGACATATTACAATTCTATTATATCCTATAGAAATTGTAATAAAGTGGATGACATATCCGTCATATTTGCAACAGAGTTACCCATCTGCAAAACTCTAAATTAGTCCCTATTTTCCAGGGTCTCTCCCACAAAAAGCCAGCAGCATAGATTATGGGAACAACTATCAGAGACCAGAAGAGCAACCACCATAGACCAAGAGAACAGCGATTATAGACCATCTACATCCATCATTCTCTTAAGATTAGCTACAAATGCTCAGACACAAGCTCATTCTCTGGCCTTTGCCTTCACATGTCAACTATAATTTGCCTATGCAAACCATAACAAGTCTAGAAAGCTTCAGATGCACAGGCAAACTCTCCATGTGTCATGGCAAAATCAGTAGATGCCAGGCAAAACCCAATATGCCTGTGCTGAATAACATAACCATTAATCAAAGGCTGACCCTTGTATATGTGTAAGTGCTCCTCATAGGAACTAATCTGCACACAGAATGCATTTGAGGAGCCCAAAAAGCAAACATAACCACCATGAAAAGCAGTAACTGTTCACAGACAATCTTCAGTCCTTTGGTTTTTCTGCAGTCAAATCAGACTGTGTGCACAGGGAATTTGTGTGCCTATTCTGGGATAAGCTTTTTAGATTAATCACTTATTTACGTAGAATATACCTACCATTAATGGAAAAGATTTATGTTTTTAAATAAGTTGATATTATCAGGATAATCACTTTATTTTCTGTGCCCATTAAAAAAACTGGTACAGAGTGGGCCTTCCTCAACCTGCTTTGGACACCCATTACATGTAGGCATCATGTTTTAGCATTATAAATAGTTGATGTCTCAAACTGAATTGTCTCTTGGAACCGTTTTAGTGGGTGACATGTGACAAAACCATTGTTTAATTTTTTTTAAAAACTGACGCACCCTGTGTGCATGGAAACATGTCTCTCTGAAGTGCAACTTTCTTCATTAAGTCACATTCCACCTGAGAGTATGTTCTGGCTACATCTCTTTTGTGTGTGGGCATAGGTCCCCCACACCTGTGTGTACCGAGCCACAATTTGCCTGTGGGCACATAGACACATCCCCCCTTTGTTCACCTTGCCCCTTTTACCTGTATGCAAACATTCATAATACTTACATCCACATAGTAGCCATCATCCGATGAAGTCAGGAGCTGCTCCTTTTTGTGTGCCTGTATCGATTTCATCTGTGTGCACCATGCCTTTCAACATGACCATCCCAGCTACTCAGACTTAAACTGGACAGCTTGAGATTTCTGGGGTAACCCTGTATGCCTGTAGTTCCATTTCATCTCTGTGCACACAACCCCCTTTCACGTGTGGGATTTTAACGATTCTTACTTGTGCAAATAGCCTTATAACTAGTATGGACCAATTTTCCTCCCACCAATTTGCACCTACCACTCCAGCATACACCCCCTCATCTGTTTGCATACAAGTCCCCTGACTAGGTACAAATAGGCCCCTCTCACATGCAGGCACACATGCAGCCAGTCACAATTATGTGCCTATTGCTCTTTAACAGGTAGGTGCAAAGTAACCTCTAATCTGTGCCCTGAAATCAATTCTCAACTTTGGGCACTCACCCCCACTCACATTTTACACCTATTCTGTATAGCCCCTAGACTGCAGCTTGCGAACACTGGATAGCAGCTCTCTGTAGAGAGTGACCTTGTTTTTGAGTCTCACTCTGAATGGTATATCTGTTGAACAGTGAGGGTGTAAGTGGGTGTTTTTTAATGTATGCTTTGCTGCTTGTTTAAAGAATCTGTGTTGGTTGTACCTTTGTTAAGATGTATTTATGTGTGTATTTGTTTTAGGAATGTGATGCAGGTTTTGTGTGTCAAGATAATGTGTATGACTGTGACCATGATAGATATGAGTGGCTAGCATATTCACACTCCTTCACATAGTCTTAATGCATACAACCTGGCACACATTCCTAGAACACATATGCACACAAATACATTGTACCATATGACCAAATAACACATTCATTAAACATACAGCAAAGCACATATAAAAAAAAAAACACTCAGTTACACCCCCACAGTTTGACGGATATTCCATCCTGACTGACACCAAAACAAGGCCCCTCTCATGCTAGGGGTCACAAGCACCCTGCCAGGGGTCACAAACTGCAGTTTAGGAGTCGCAGCTGTGATCCATAAATGACTTCCATGTAAAAAAAACCTATAGTCTCTGGCCTACGGAAGCCCACCTACTTCTAGTTGGGGAAAAAGCGGTAAAAGGCTAGCAGTAATGAAAAATCATTGGCAAAACCATCCGATCTCTTCTATGGGAACTAATGACTTTGAGAGTGCTTTTTGCCAGCGCTGTCAAATAAATTTAAAAAAGCTTAAAAAAGGCGGATGACTTGACCACTGTTGGCACCCACATTATTCTGTAGGCATGTGCAGGCAGATCACATACACAGCTACAGAATGATGCAGGCCCCATTATCTTTTATTGTTTTTTGACAGATCTAAGATGGTGGATGCCACAAAGATCCGTTAATAAACAAAATTGTAAGCGTGCAAATGTGTTTTTGTGCAGAGGCCTACAGCAATTTGCTGCCTGATCCTCCAAAAATAATATCCAAATAAGAATGGCAGAGGCAGGGGTGGGGGTAGGGCAGGTAGTGAGGAGGGGGTTTGGGTAAAGGCAACTGGAAGGAGTGGGAGAGCAACACATGGAGTGTGGGGAGAATCACACAAGGGAGACAAAAACATGGGGGTGGGAAAGAAATATATGAGGGAAACAGAAACAATGTGAGGGAGAGAAGCACACAGATGAGAGAGAGTTATTCAGTATGGAGGGAGAGAAGCATATGGATGAGCAAGAGCAACACAGAGCATGGGGGGGAGAAGCATGTGAGGGAGCCAACTGCAAAACACATGCACTCTTGTGGAGTACTTAAGCAAAAAAAAAGTAGTTTGCTAAAAGTGAGCAGTGGGAGGGCACAAGTAAAGAGGCCATTCTCCAAGTGAGGGATAAAACACAAGGGCCCATATTTATACTTTTTGACGCAAAACTGCGTTTGTGCAGTTTGCGTCAAAAAGTATAGCACCAACTTCTGCCATTCTAGGATGCCTGCCGGGCGCCAATTTTATTGAATGGCGCAATCCAGCGCAAAGGGGGTGGTAGCATGAAAAAAAATGACGTTAGCTGGATGGGGGTGGCGGCATGGGAGAAGGGGGGTTTGCACCAAAAAATGATGTTAGGCTAGTTAGAGGCAAAAAAAATGCCTCTAACCAGCCTAGCGTCATTTTCTGATGCAAAAGCATCCATGCCACATGACTCCTGGCTAACAAAGGGACTAAGGGGCCCCTGGGCATGGCCATTGCACCCAGTGCCATGTAGGGGGGCCCAAAATGGGCCCCCAAAGGCACTTTAATTAAAAAAAATAAAAATACATACCTATACTTATCCTACTTACCTAGGATGGGGTCCCCCATCCTTCGTTGTCCCTCTGGTGTGGGTGGGGTTTTTCCTGGGGCTTGAGGAGGGAACCTGTGGACCCATTCCATGGTGTTCAACCATGGAAATTGGTTCCCAGGTCCCCTAACACCTGGTCTGACCCAGGCGTTAAATAATGGTGCAAAGGACGCTTTGGACTATAATTTATCCCCTCCTCCCACCCATGCGTCATTTTAGCACAGGGGTATAAATATGGGGCTATGGAGTTAGCACCAATTTTTAGATGGGAATGCCTACCCTGCTTCTCATTGGCGCAAGGTAACTTCACGCATCTAAAAAATGGTGCAAACTCTAATATTTTGACGTTAGACAGGTCTGGCGTCAAAATATAAATATGAAGTTAGTTTTGCACTGAATTTGCATTAAAAAAAGATGCAAATTTGGTGCAAATGAAGTATAAATATGCCCCTAGATTTATAATTATCAACTGGCAGATTACATTCTGGAGAACAATCTGTTGGGCCCTTTCCAGTATGGTTTCAGAATTGGCCATATCACCAAGACTACCTTGATTATGGCCATGGAAGAAAGTTTTAGATCGGAGAGGAGTGCTGCCCTTATTCTTTTAGCCATCTCAGCAGCTGTTGATACTGTTAATCACAAACTGCTGATTGGCTGCCTTCACTCCATTGGAATCGGTGGCGTGACCCTTGCCCCCTTAGGTTATTTCTCCCAGGTGGAGAACAATTGGTGACTCTCAATGAATTAACTTCAGAATCATTCTCTATCCCCTGTTGGGTGCCTCAAGGCTCTTCACAAAGCCCATAGTTGTTTAACGTCATGTCACTAGCTTAGACGTTCTTGTCCTATTGTTGGGGTTTTTAATTGCATCTTATGGAGACGATACCCAAATCGTGGTATCCTTAACTAAAAATGAACACAGTCTCTGCCCCCCCACTACACAACTGTTTGCAGGCAGTCAGTGGCTGAATGGCCCAGAATTGCTTGAAGCTTAACTGGGGTAAAACAAAGGTTGTCCTGTTTAGAAATCATAACACCTTTTGGTCCCCGTCTTGCTGGCTGCCCTTCCAATCCCAGTCAGGAAAGTTCGTAACCTGGGAGTACTGGTTGAAGATAAATTGACCATTTTGTCCATTAAGGCTCAAGCAACTGCAGTCACATCTGTTTCTTTCTATACCCTTAAAACCTTGAAGAAAATTCTTTGTACATCCCTGCTGATCTACAGAGGACTAATGTAACAGCTTTTACACAAATATTTACACAAATATGCAACAGCAACATCTGAACAAACTCCAAACCCTGCAAATACAGCAGCACATTTGTTGCTTGGAATCCCAAAGTTTAAGTCAAAGTTACAGTAAGCTTCTAAAGCACTAAAAAAGTTGCATTGGCTGCCGGTCAGACAGACAATTATCTTCAAGGCACTTTGTATCACTTTCAAGGCCCTTCACGGAATTGTGCCAGAATACCTGAACAAAATTGAATGGTATATGCCTCTTAGGACATTATGGCCCTCATTATAACATTGGCGGTAAAAGCTGCTTACCGCCGTGCAGAAGACCGCCAAAACACCGCCGCGGAATTCCGCCGCAGCTATTATGACACACATCTCGGAATCAGCCGATATTCAGACACCCACACAACTCCGCCACACCAAAGGTCAGTGTTAAACTGGCGAAAACAATTCTTCCACCGTCACGCCAACAGAAACACGCCCATGCTATCACGACACCCGAATCCACGCGGCGGTCTTTCAACCGCAGTATTCCATTGGCGGTACACACCGCCGCGCTCAATATACACACACATCTCCAAAACACCGCCACATTGGACAATTCCAAATACACACACCTGACAAACATACAAACACCACTCCCACACACCCAATTCAATATAAAACACACACCCACATCACCCACAAACCCCTACGACCAGAATTCACGAACGAAGGCCAGAGAGACAGAGAGCACAGCAATTGAGAACCCCATCACACAGAGGCACACAACACCATCACCCATACAACATTCCACGCACAAAACACCACACACCACTACACATCACCACACACATCAACACTTACACCATGTCACGCCAAAACACCCCCGGTTTTCCGAGGAGGAGCTCAGGGTCATGGTGGAGGAAATCCTACGGGTAGAGCCACAGCTATTTGGCTCACAGGTGCAGCAAACCTCCATAGCTAGGAAGATGGAGCTATGGCGCAGAATCGTGGACAGGGTCAACGCTGTGGGACAGCATCCAAGAAATCGGGAGGATATCAGGAAGAGGTGGAACGACCTACGGGGAAAGGTGAGTTCTGTTGTCTCCAGGCACAACATCGCGGTACAGCGGACTGGCGGCGGACCCCCAACTCCTCCCCCACAACTAACAACATGGGAGGAGCAAGTCTTGACCATCATGCATCCAGAGGGCCTCGGAGGAGTCGGTGGAGGAATGGACACTGGTAAGTCAAATCTCAACTATCATATCCCCCTCCCTACCTGCATGCTATCACACACCCCCACCCTCACCCCCTCCCCTATCACCCCAAATCCTCACTAATGTACTAATAACACAAACCACTCATCCCAACACCAAACCCTGCATGACACAACTAAGCATGGTCATCCCTCACCAAAGCATGCTCACTGCACATACCCAGAACAACCCCCTAACCATCATCACACAAACCCACACACAGGAATGCTTGCACTGGGGTACACGCACACCCACCCATTGCACACCATTACACACACACATGCAATAATCATGCTCTCATATCCCTGCAGGATTACTAAGGAACGTCACCACACCGGAGGGTCCAGACATCTCCACTCCACCCACAGAAGAGGCCCACAGTGACGACAGCAGCTCTGCCCTACTGGATCCTGATGACCAGCCCGGACCATCGTGGGCCTCGGGACAGTCGGTTCCCCTTGCACAGGCACAGCCCAACACTGACCTTCCACCCTCTGGTAACACCAGCACAGCACCCATCCAGCGGGCCCATACCTCCGTACCCAGGACACCTCAATCAGCGGTGTGTCCGCCACTACAGGGAACCCAGGATAACCCACCACCCCAACAACAACAGGGACTGGGGGCAGTGGTAGTGGGCACACGGTTCAGGGGACGGAGGCACAGGAACACAGGGGAACTGGGAGGGCTGCTGTGCAACAGGGGGCGGACAGGCCAAGGGAACCCACTCTCCACAAGGCCCTCTCCTCCATCATGGGAGCATACCACCACTCCCAGGAGACGATGGCGACGGTCCTGGCCAAGTTTCAGGAGACCAAGCGCCTGCAGGAAGAGCAGTATTTGGGGTTCAGGGAGGAAGTCAGAACCATCAGCTCTGCCCTGGGCACCATCGTAGGGGTGCTGAAGGACATACAAAAGACCATGAGGGACACCGTGGCACTCCAAGGGGCCTCTGACACTAGCATGGATGATGAACTGCCCACCACCTCCGCCGGCGCTAGTGGACAGGACGCCCCACCACAGGACCACCACACCAGCACCCCACCCCCTGCAGACGGACAACCACCACGCAAGCGGGCCCTGAGATCCAGGAACAGGACAGAGCAAGATGTCAAGACCCCTGCCAGGAAATGAGACCACCCTGATTGTCCTCCCACTGTCCCACTTTGTTACCCTGTCCATACTTTAACTGCCCCAGCTCCACTTCCTATGCCCATATGGGCAGTGCACCTGTGTGCCCAATAGACTGGACTCTGCCATGGACATTCCTCCACCATCCCCCATCACCATTTTACAACCCCCCTCCATTTTTGAGCACTTAAATAAACACCCTTGAACCACAAAACAATCTGGAGTCAGTCTGTGATTTGGTACATTTGTGTTATCAATGACAGTGTCAAAATGCGTTTTCAATTGTAAAGCTAACATACCTATGTCACACATCACAAGTCTTTGAAGGATGCAAGCAGATGACACACATTGGTAGCCACACCTGTGAAACCGTAATGGAAAGGTACAACTCAGTGACCAAATAGTGCTATGGATTGACAGACATGATAGAGGTAGAAGTGTGAAAGTGAATGTAATGGTAAAAAAGAAATGTTCTCACCTGTGTGTCACTGGAAATATTGCTGTATGACTGACTCCCTGTTGTCTATGTCTTCTTCCTCAGCTTCCTTCTCATCACTGTCCACAGGCTCCACAGGCTCCACAGCTGCCACAACACCGCCATCTGGACCATCCTCCTGCAGAAAAGGCACCTGGCGTCGCAAAGCAAGATTGTGAAGCATCGAGCATGCGATGATGATCTGGCACACCTTCTTCTGTGAGTAGAATAGGGAACCACCTGTCATATGGAGGCACCTGAACCTGGCCTTCAGGAGGCCGAAGGTGTGTTCGATCACCCTCCTAGTCCGCCCATGGGCCTCATTGTAGCGTTCCTCTGCCCTTGTCCTGGGATTCCTCACTGGGGTCAATAGCCAGGACAGGTTGGGGTAACCAGAGTCCCCTAATAGCCACACACGGTGCCTCTTGAGTTGACCCATCACATACGGGATACTGCTATTCCGCAGGATGTATGCATCATGCACAGAGCCAGGGAACATAGCATTTACCTGAGAGATGTACTGGTCTGCCAAACATACCTTCTGTACATTCATCGAATGATAACACTTCCGGTTCCTGTACACCTGTTCACTCCTGTGGGAGGGGACCAGAGCTATATGGGTGCCATCAATAGCACCTATGATGTTGGGGATATGTCCAAGGGCATAGAAGTCACCTTTAACTGTAGCCAAATCCTCCACATGAGGGAAAACGATGTAGCTCCTTACGTGTTTCAGCAGGGCAGACAACACTCTGGACAACACGTTGGAAAACATAGGCTGGGACATCACTGATGCCATGGCCACTGTTGTCGAAAAAAAGACCCACTTGCAAGGAAATGGAGCACTGACAGCACCTGCACGTCAGGGGGGATTCCAGTGGGATGGCGGATTGGTGACATCAGGTCTGGCTCCAACTGGGTACATAGTCAAACCTGTAGGTGATGATTAAATGTCGCTCCTCCATTGTCAACAGGTCCACCAGCGGTCGGTACACCAGAGGTTTCCACCATCTTCTCAAATGTCCAAGCAGACGGTGCCTAGGAAGGACAACAGCGACCACAGAGTAAACAAATTTCCAGGTGTGTACCCACAGATACACAGAACACGACACCAAACACAAAACTCTTCCTGTATGTGTGTTAAGTGTAGGCCTAGGTATGTGTGACGCAGTAGTAAATGAAGCCATGTGGGCCCCTGAAATGGCGGCTGCCTGACCTCTAAACTGGGACAATGGGATGTGATGTATCTGCGCTGGCGTTGTACAGCGTCGTTGTAGGCGGTCGTAGACCGCGGCGCAATGCTGCATTGGTTAACATTGGATCCTATAGGTCCCAGGAGCCAATGATGAAGTGCGCCGGCGGTGATGATACGCACCGCCGCGGACGTCACCGCCGCGGACGTGACCGCCATTTTCTATCTGTTCAATCACTCGATACCTGATCTTCGACAGGAGAGGACCTACACTGCAAGTGCTGCTGTGACCTCGGTCTGGAAGAGACACTGGCTGCTGAGTCTGGGGAAAGGGCCCCTGCCTTCACTGCTCAGGAGTTGGAGAAGCTCGTGGACGGGGTCCTCCCCCAGTACACTCTACTCTACGGTCCTCCAGACCAACAGGTAAGTACCAAGGGAGCACGTTGCATGGGTTATGCCTGGGTGGAGAGGGCTGGTTGTAAGAAGGAAGGGGGCAGAGTTCAGGGAACATGAAGGACTGTGAATGCATGTGCCACATGGCAAGGGTAGGGATGGGGGCCACTCACATCGATGGGGCAGTTGGTAATAACTTTTCTTCTTCCCCTGTGCATGTCATGTAGGTCAGCGCCCACCAGAAGAAGGACATTTGGCATGCCATCGCCAAGGACGTCCGGAACCTGGGGGTCCACCAGAGACGGGGCACCCACTGCCGGAAAAGATGGGCGGACATTAGCCGCTGGAGCAAGAAGACGGCGGAGGCTCAGCTGGGGATGGCCTCCCAACGTGGGAGGGGTGCCCGTCGCACCATGACCCCCCTGATGTTCAGGATCCTGGCGGTGGCCTACCCGGAGTTGGATGGGCGCTTGAGGGCATCACAGCAGACACAAGGGGGTGAGTACACTCTCATTCTGGGGACTTTGCGCTCAGTGGAGGGGTCTGGGTGGGGGAGGAGGGATGTGCGTTTCCCTAGGCCAGGGCGAGTTCCGTAGGCTAGGCCCCTCTGTAATGCAGGCCATGTGCCACTCCACCCCACCTCAGTAGAGGGTCAAGTAGAGGTATACATGCCCCTGTGGCATCCATGTGTGCAGATGTCCACCATAGCCATGTAGGCCAGATCCCAGGAATTGCATCTGTAGTGGCCAAGAGCACGGCGTAGTGCAGGGGGCTGCTGTGTCTGTATTGTCTGCCAACGGTAGCGGTAAGCCATGCACTGAACCTGTCTTTCTTCTATCGTTCCCCCCCCCCCTTTTTCTGCTCTCCCTGTTCTTTTGTGCATCAGCATCATCAGGCGGAGGTACAGTGGCACCGGAGCACGAGGGAGCTGCATCCCACATGGCCATGGAGGGCCACACCACAGACTGGAGGGCGAGGGGAGCTTCACGTCGGGCACCGGATCACCAACCAGCGACACGGACTTGTCCGCCGATGGGAGCTCCCTTGTGGTGGCGGCACCGTCTGTGCCCCCCACTTCTACAGGTACAGCTGCCACCTCCCCTACCAGCACCGCCCTCCCAGAAGCCCCTCAGCGTTCGCCCCGTGCCCGCTCACCCAGGAGGGTGGGCATCACCTTCGCCCCAGGCACCTCAGCCCCTGCCCCTGTCACCCCTGCTGTCCTCAGTGAGGAGGCCATTGACCTCCTCAGATCACTCACTGTTGGGCAGTCTACCATTGTGAATGCCATCCAGGGTGTAGAAAGGGAGTTGCAACATACTAATGCATTCCTGGAGGGCATTCATTCTGGTCAGGCTGCCCATCATCGAACCCTGCAATCTCTGGCCTCAGCACTTATGGCAGCCATTGTCCCTGTGTCTAGCCTCCCCCCTCCAACTTCCTCCACCCAGACCCAATCCCCTGTACCCCAGCCTATCCCAAGCACACCATCAAACAAGCATGCATACACCTCAACACACACAAGTAGCTCAGGCAAACATAGGCACAACACAACCCACAGGCACTCATGCAAGCATCACCCACATACAGACACAGCAACATCCACTGCCTCCACTGTGTCCCCCTCGTCGTCGTCTCCCTCCTCCCTCCCAGTGTTGTCTACACTCTCACCTGCATGCACTACATCTACAGGCAGTAGGACTCGCACCAGAACACCCAGCACCACACCCCGCTCACCTGCACTCACCACCCCCACTACCATTTACACGTCCCCTGTGTCCACTCCCAGTGTGTCTGTGACACCCTGCGCAAAGTACACAAACGCGGGCACCCACACACCCAACATCCATCCACCTCACGACAGCCTCCAGTACCTGCACCTGCACCCAAAACACCTAAAGTTACACCTCCTACAACCACCTCCTCTTTCTCCACTCCCAGACCCCCTCCAGCTACCCATCCCAGTCTTCGTCAGCAACTCTTCCTCAGCAACTTTGACCTCTTTGCCACCACCCCCACCCCTCCAATTCATAAGTCCCGTAGTAGCACCTCAGCCAAAAAAACTCCAGGACCTGTGGTGCGTGTTCAAGGTGTGTGGAGTGCACCGGCCACCAGGGCAGCCAGTGTGATACGGAGCCAAAGCACTGCCAGTCCTCCCCCTGTGAAGCACCTCAAGTTGGAAAGTGGCCGACGGGACAGGGTGAAGACTCCTGGCGGCAAAACTGCTCACAAGGGTCCCAGGGGGATTGCAGAGTCAGCTGTGACTCCTCCAAAGGTGGTGAGGGGCCAGAAGAAGTCTGCACAGTCTGGTAAGAACAGCACGGCGGAGAAGGGCGCCATCCTCCCCGGCGGCCGTGACACCACCGCCAGCATCGTCATCACTGGTCAGGAGACCACCGCCGGAGTCAGTGCCCAGGAGGGCAGCAGTATCATCACTGGTCAGGAGACCACCGCCAGAGTCAGTGCCCAGGAGGGCAGCAGTATCGTCACTGGTCAGGACACCACCGCCAGAGTCAGTGCCCAGGAGGGCCCTGGCAGCCACAGCCCCGCTGGGCAATGAGGGACCGTCATGCCACACACCAATGCACAGGTCAGAGACCGCCATGGCAGAGCACCGCTGCACAAGGAAAACACCGCCATGGTGAAGACCGCTGAACAGGGCAAAGCACCGCTGAACAGGTCAGAGACCGCCATGGCAAAGCACCGCTGCACAAGGAAAACACCGCCATGGTGAAGACCGCTGAACAGGGCAGAGCACCGCTGAACAGGGCAAAGCCCCGCTGAACAGGTCAGAGACCGCCATGGCAAAGCACTGCTGAACAGGGCAAAGCACCGCTGAACAGGGCAAAGCACCGCTGAACAGGTCAGAGACCGCCATGGCAAAGCACCGCTGAACAGGTCAGAGACTGCCATGGCAAAGCACCGCTGAACAGGGCAAAGCACCGCTGAACAAGGAAAACATGGCCACATCAAGCATCGTTATCCCATGTGCAGCTGGGACAGTGACGGAACAGGAACCGTCACAGGGAGCCTGATGCAGTCTGGGCACCATTCCCCCTCCAGAACCAGTGGAGACATGCATCCACTCCGTCTGTCCTTAACAGGATGAAGCACTCTGGGCACCATTCCCCCTCCAGAACCAGTGGAGACATGCATCCGCTCCGTCTGTCCTTAACAGGATGAAGCACTCTGGGCACCAGTCCCCCTCCTGAACCAGTGGAGACATGCATCCACTCCATCTGTCCTTAACAGGATGAAGCACTCTGGGCACCAGTCCCCCTCCAGAACCAGTGGAGACTGTTATCCACTTGAGAGACTGTGACTTTGCACTCCCCAGGATTGAACAGTGGGCAACCCACCCACTGTAGAGACATGAGAGACTGTGGCTTTGCACTCCCCAGGATGAAGTAGTGGGCAAACCACCCACTGTAGAGACTTGAGAGGCTGTGGCTTTGCACTCCCCAGGATTGAACAGTGGGCAAACCAGCCACTGTAGAGACTTGAGAGACTGTGGCTTTGCACTCCCCAGGATTGAACAGTGGGCAAACCACCCACTGTAGAGACTTGAGAGGCTGTGGCTTTGCACTCCCCAGGATTGAACAGTGGGCAACCCACTCACTGTAGAGACTTGAGAGACTGTGGCTTTGCACCCCCCAGGATGGTACAGTGGGCAACCCACCCACTGTAGAGACTTGAGAGACTGTGGCTTTGCACTCCCAGGATTGAACAGTGGGCAAGCCACCCACTGTAGAGACTTGAGAGACTGTGGCTTTGCACTCCCCAGGATTGTACAGTGGGCAAGCCACCCACTGTAGAGACTTGAGAGACTGTGGCTTTGCACTCCCCAGGATACATCAATCGGCATGGACCCCCGTCGTGGATCTGTTGTGGTGCTGTAATCCGGCTGAGGTGCCCCCCCTTTCCTTCCCCCTGAGGTGCCTGTTGTATTTCTATCTGATGCCCCTGCAGTGTTCTCTCCGTTTGTGGACAGGTATCTAGTGTGAGCCTCGCCCATGCATTTTTGGACCAGTGGTGCACGGACATTGATATGTGCATACCTGCACTACTTCTCGTAATGTATATAATTTTGAATGTGTATATATATCTGTATATATTTGGAACTGTATTTTGATACATTACAATGTTTGAACTGATTTCCTTTTGTCTTTGCATTCTTCTGGGGGGTTGTGGGTTGTTACTGTGATGTTTGGAAATGCAGTGGTGTGTGTGTTGTAATGTGCGAGGGTGGGGGTGTTGCGTGTGTATGTCCCTGACTTTTGCCTCCCCTATGTCCTAGGTGCAGTACTCACCGTTGTCTTCGGCGCCGCCGTTGCTGGTGTTCGTAGATGAGCAGGAAGACAAGGGCAGGGAGTATTTGTAATTCCGCCTCCATGGTGTCCTCCTTCCTCGTGGAGTGTGTTGAGGTGAGCGTTTTCCAATTGCAAAAGCTGTTTCTGCCGTGTTTTTATCCATGGTGAATCCGCCCCGGAAAAGGTGGCGGATTTGCGGGTTGTGATACTGTGGGCGGTACATTGTCTTCCACCTGTCTGTTGGCGGTGACCGCCGCGCTGCTTGTCTGTACCGCCGTGGCAGGCGGTGTGTTAAAGTGGCTGTCTATGTTGCCGGTTTCCGCCACGGTCATAATCCCCTTTTTTTGTCCACTGGCCTGTTTGCGGTATTACCGCACCTTTAACATCGTCCGCCATGGTTGTAATGATCCCCCTATATTCCTCCCCATCCGGAAGTGTCTCCGTTTCAAGAATCAGACTCTCCTTGTGGAGAGGAAGAAGCTTTGGGACATCAGCTTCCAAAACTTAGAACTCTTTGCCTATTCAGATCAAATCAATTGACACCTTCCTCCCTTTCCTGAAAACTGTAAAAACCTTCCTTTTCAAGTCCTAATGAGCACGTCATTCCAGGCTTCAGAAGAGCTAGTGCCAAGATAAATGCCCTTTAGAAATAAATATAAAATAACAAAACATAACAAGATGGACAAGGCAAGCCAATGAATAAGAAGAAAGCGAATGAGAGCTACAATGAAGTCAATCAATGGTACGCAATGGGTGGACTTTAAGTCCCTGTAAGTTTTTGGTAAGCTGGCAATAAGTCTTTTCCAACTATACTGTTTGCACCATCTATTAGGCTTGACCTGAAAACAAGCACACTTTTGATAATAGTCTTTAGAAGAAACAGTGCTGGCCAAGCTTTCCTGGCAATGTTAGGAGGAAACCTGTCCAGGGAGAGGAGCCTCAGAGCAAAGAACGAAAAGCAAACTGATCCAACACCATACATTTTAGATTTGAGATTAACTCTCAGGTCATATTCTAATTACATTCACAATTTAAAAGCACATTAGAACGATCATTAACATGTGCAAAATGTATTTACAGTGGAATCTAGACATTACCACTAACCTGAATCCAAGCGTAGGCCTAATTTGTAGCCTAATGTCTTGCCACTCAAACAATCCTCCCGACTCTGTATAATCCAGCACCTTGTCTAAAACCAAAGGGCTCAGCCAAAATTAAAGACAACACTCATATTC
Organism: Pleurodeles waltl; assembly: GCF_031143425.1. NCBI lineage: Eukaryota > Metazoa > Chordata > Amphibia > Caudata > Salamandridae > Pleurodeles > Pleurodeles waltl. The sequence goes on from NC_090445.1 coordinate 938,716,762, forward strand.
TCTAGAGGCGAGCAAGGCCAGCTCTTATGCAGGCCTGACAACACAACCATGTCAGAGGGATCCTTGTTGGGGTCCTTGACACCCTGCTGCACAATGTGCCTGAACAACTGGACCATAACTGGTCCCCTGGCACAAGCACATTTTCCCCTTCTCCTGGGCTTGAATATAGAATACATTCTAAGGACAGGGAAAGTCACATTAAGTGGCTCACATCATGGACCTGGCACCACTAGAGTGCCAAAGCCCATCTTTGACTATAAGGACAACCATTTTCTGTATTACATTTGATGCGAGATATATCATTGCCAAACAAGAGCCTATCTTACCAATGTATTCTTTGACAGGTAGATACGGCGGTTGATGATAGAGCCAAAATAATTTGCATTTGTGTACACTTGTGTGAATCCATCCAATATCATATTATGGAGTCGTTCTTGTTTCTTGAGTTATTTGTGGCTTATTGCATTTATGTTTTTTAGTTTACTAAGACATTTGTAGTAGATAGAGGCACGCATCCATGTTTCACAGTCTTTGTATTTGGGACATCCTTGATACTGGGGAATTTCTGGTAAAGTTGTGCATTGGTAAGTTTTGAAATCCTGTTGGGCAAGAAAGCTAAGTGCTTTCAATTACAAGTTGAACATGACAGGGAGAAGGTAGATTCTTTAGGGACACCAAGGTTACCAGTCTCTGCTGGAATTTGGAGACAGACACCAGGGATAAGTTGGTTTCAGTTAAAAAGTATAAGTATGTGGCAGATGTTCCATTCTGAAAATAAATTTATCTCTTGCATGCCTACCATCTAAACTCTATCCTATACCTAGCTAGTGAGACTTTCAAAGTTCCCTTATCTTAACCGTAACGTAATGATCTAGCTTTTGCTTCCTTCTCTGGCTCCTAAAGTGTTTACATAAAGTCCTGTCCCGCTCCATCATGCTGAAGAAGTACTAATTTGATAATTGACATCCTAAAAGTGTGTTGATTGGAACTCTGTGCTGCTTGTTCCAATCAGGCTAGAAAAGACTTAGGGGGTCATTACGACCTCGGCGGTCTTGTAAAAAGACCGCCGAGGCCACAGGAGACAGAATACCGCCATTGCTGGCGGTATTCCTGGCTTCCTATTATGACATTTCCTCTGGGCCAGCGGAAATGTCACATCAACATTGCTGCCGGCTCGTAATAGAGCTGGCGGCAATGCTGATGGGCAGCGGGTGCAGTAGCACCCGTTGCGCATTTCACTGCCCGAGTGCATGGGCAGTGCATGGGCAGTGCAGGGGCCCCCAGGGGCACCCCAAGTCCCCTTACCGCCAGCCTTTCAATGGCAGTGTGTACCGCCACGGACAGGCTGGCGGTTGGGGACTCATAATCCCCAGGGCAGCGGTGCTTGCACCGCTGCCCTGGGGATTATGACCGCCAGGCGGAATCCTGGCGGGATATTGGAGGGGCCGGCGGTATGGCCGTGGCAATTCCACCACGATCATAATTGCTGGCAGTACACCGCCAGCCTGTTGGCGGTGTTACTGCCACCTTACCGCCGGCCGCCAGGGTCGTAATGACCCCCTTATTCTCCTTCACCCTGACATAAAGTGGCTGCCTACTTTTCAAGTGCTTGTCTTTTAACAGGACCTTCCCCAGCTTAAGGAGGATATGAACATCTCAACAGGGTCAGACTGCCTGTCCTTCATATACTGTATAACCGTATAACAAACTGGGACAAGTCACATCTTGGGAAAAGACTGACCAGACTGACCAAGACAGCAACAATGTTCAGGGAAGCATCCCACAGTGGTAATGCTTCCTGGAAGACATACTAAAATAGCATCAAAGACCATAGTACCCCTACCTCTGCCATTACAGCCTTCTTCCTGGTTGTTGCTTCACACGTGTGACTTTCACTTTTACTACAGAAATGTCACAGACATGATGGCTTGTTTTTTTAACCTGCACCTGGTGTTGTATTGAAGCCCAGTGAGTGGTTGCTCATAAGTGGGACAAAAGGATTTTGACTAGGGGCTGGCCTATGCTAAAATTCAAGACCTCCTGCGTCCTGCCCCTGCCTAACTAAAGTAGCTACAAGACAGCAGGGCCCATAGTAAAAACAAAATACTGTGTCAGGTAGATCATAGGGACAGAAAAACTTTTTGGTGTCACTGAACTGAAAGAGAAATAAAGCATTTCTGAGATACAAGGGGGTGTGGTGTTACAATCAAAGCTCCAGACTTTGGAAATGGGGAACCAGTCTCGAGTATTGGCACCAGCTCAACAACATGTGGTTTCAGGCAAATCTTTTAATATCCTAATGCCTAAAAAATAAATGACGGTGATTTTGTGTAATGTAACTGGTGCTCATGTAGAGTGCTCCAACACTTTCAGGTCAAGCTGTTTCTACATCAGAAACTGCAAAAAAATCAAAATTCCAACCAGTGGTTTTCGATATATGCCTGTGTTCTTATTTTGTAGTATCAGCATGTTTTATCATCAGGTAGACCCAAAACACAACCACAGACCACAGGGCACCAGTAGCCAGGTGAAACCCATGAAATAAAAAATATATTTTTCTTTATTGAATAATTTTGATTTAGTTTGCAAATCTCAATCAAATAATCAAGATCCTTTCCATAATTTCAGCATCTTACTGCAGACTTCAAAGGGACAGTGGTTCAGCCATTGTTACATGTGCACAAACTGTGCATCACATAGTGTTGTTACATTCAAGATTCCTGTATTGTTATGTTGTGTTCCCCCTCTGAAGAACTGGCCAATCGACTGACTATAAAGAGGCACAGCTGAGTGCCTTGCAACCTGGCCATTTCAAAGCCTTCATCAAGCCTACATCATGGGTTAGGAAGGCCTCATTCATTAAACAGGCCATGGACAACATCTTTATAAAATACCATTACATGATTGTTTTTACTAATCTATTATTGAATGCAAGTGTAGAATAAAGACATACCTGTTCTAATCGTACTACCACTAACACAGCATTAACCTTTATTAATTTTGATAATCTGCATTGTAATCTATTCGATCCTATCCATTTCACCACCTTCAATGAGCTAGGACTAAACTGGTTGAACACAACTACCTCTGATGATACAAAACTGCTTTTGTGTGTTGTGTAATCCCTGAAGTCTTAGTATCCACAATCTTGGTCAGTAGATAGCACAGACTGTTTTACCTATGAAAATGCTATGTGTCACATACAACCCATAGGATCTGGGGAAAAATCAGGATTTAGTTAGGAAGATAATGATTGTAAAGTGGTGTCATTGAATTCCACACCTGATGAGGGAGTGTTTATCAGTGCTTGATGACTGATGGGCAGAGGATAAAGAGAAATCAAGCTGGATGATAATAAAGGGGTACCACCGTTTATGATAATAAAGGAGTCCCGTATGACTTAGTTACCAATTTAAAGTTTGGCTGCTCTCGCATCCATTCTTTTTAGAGCCTCTTTAGAGACTGGACATTGCTATTGACGCAAATTGTATTCACTTACAAAATTCATTTATTAATAATGTGCAAAGCTTATGTATAAATAAAACACATGCTGAATGCAAAATTTATAGTAGGTAATTATACTTACATGTTGTAGGCCTGCAAATAAAAGTGCTGATTTAAGTTAGCCTCACTGTGGATACCATGTTAACTGAAAATAACGCATTAACATTGAAAGGCCTGTTTTTCACGTTGAATAGTTGTATGCACACAATATTTACCCAGAAGCCTTCCCAGAAGCCTTAGCTAGGGATGAGACACTTCTATTATATTAGACAACTGATAGTGAGTTCTCACTGGGAGGAGAGGAGGCACCCAGAACGACGACTCGTAGGAAGAACTATCTGGACCGCAAAATATCAACAATGTAACTTTTCAAAATGTAATGTCTGTAAGTCTATTGTGCCTTTATGGGAACATGAGGAGTTTATCTACTCCCAGGAGTTTACTGAAATTCTATTGGAGGATGATGAAGAAGAAAGAAAATAATGTTGCAATATAGAAGCTGTGTGTTTATGTCAGTGTGTGTTCCTAGAGTAGCAGCTAGATTCTGAATTCCTTTCCTGACTCTCTGATTGAAGACTTAATTTTGCATTTCTGATGCATTTCTTTATGAGAGATTGTCTTACTCAGATGGCTTACTTAGATTTTGCTAATAATTGAAGCTGAGAATAAATTTCTACCTATTACACAAAGGTTTTTTGCTTGCACACTGATTCTCTCATCAGTACTCTTAATGGGAATCTGATCTGACACCTTGTGCTCTCATTCCAACTTATTTAAAATAGGAAATTTTCCTTTCTGGAACATGCTTGTTGTAGTATTACTACATTAATTGTGATTGTAAGGAACATTTTCTGCTATTTTATAATTAAATATCGATTGATGGACTATATTATTTTTAGTGTTGAACTCTAAGGATTAATCTCTATTTAATAAAAAGACAAAAGACTGAAAAGAAATGAAAATAAAACTGTTTAACTCACGAAAAATTATCTTTATTGACTGTACTAAAAGTCTTTAATGATTTAGTGCTATATAGATGATTACTCCTTACTTTTCCTTGTTGATGGACAAAGGTCCAATTAACCAGTGGCAGAGCTTATTTAATGATTACACTCGAAGATTGAGATATAGAAATCCCCGTACTCTCATTGCCAAACTCTAAATCAGGCCTTTAGTTGGTTAACGTCTTGGTGCTGCATAGCTGCTTGAAATTAGAATACTCTTGTTGCACATGGAAATGTTATTCATGTTACTACTAGGAGGATATGACTTCTTTTGTATGTCACTACCAGGGGATATGACATCCTTTGTATGCTATTATTGGGGGATATAACATCTTTACACATTAGGGTCAGAAGGATGTGGGATCTATGTACCATCGAGCGGTGACATATATTTCCTCAGGAAGGTAAGGATCACCATGTTTTAAACCTAAGAAGCAAAAGTTTGCCATTTTCCAAAGAGGCCTAATATAAAATGGAGTCCCAATCAGGAACAAAATAGAGTCAGGTCATATATGATTCACATGACAAATTGTGTCCTATAGTAATCCAAATAAAATGTTACTACTTTAGAATTACTGCACTATGCTGTACCACAAACATAGCACTATCACAAGAATACTAGACTGTGGTATGACTTTTTTAGCAGTGTTACATCGTGCTAACTTTGTCTAAGGGCATTAGAGTGCTTCACATGAGCACCAGATTATGTTACACAAGGTCAGATTATTTATTTAAGAACAAGGAGATTACGTGATTTTACCCCAATCACAAGATGCTGAGCTGATGCAGGGACATTGACCTGTTCCCCAATTCCCAAAGTCGGCAGCCAGGGCTGTTATACCACATCTCCCTCACCGAGGGCACTGGGAGGAAATGAAATAGGGACAGAGCAATGTGGTTTTGGGGTGGAAGCAATCGAAAAAAGAGAAAGTGCAATGTGGAGTTAAAGTGCATTGGAAAGGGGCCCTAAGTGCGAAGGTGTTTAAAGGTGAAAGCATATATTAAAGCAGATCGAAGGACAAAGTTGTGGAAAACGAGATTTTTATAATGTTTTGAAAAGTAATGTGCTGAGAGAAGAGGACAAACATGCTAAATTATAAAAATGGATGAACGCTTAAGAAAAGTGTGGTTTACATTTTTGAAATTATGACGGTGTTAACAGTCAGAAATGAAATGTGCATATAGAAGTGTACTGAGGGCCTTGGATGAAGTGGTCTAAAACTGCATGAAAGAGCAAGTGGGAAGGTGAATCATATAAAACTATAAATCCTCTGAAAACAGATTGAAAGAAAAAACTGTTGAAAGTCGACCTTCTATAATGTTATGAAAATAAGTGTGGTGGGAGAAATGAGAAAACACAAAGAATGGCCAAAAAGCAGACACTTGTGGAAGGACAAAATAAGTCAATCAGAGAGATAGTAAACAGGCTATGCTCCATGGGAGTACAAAGACTAGATAGATGGGGTAAAACAAATGAAACAAATAAAACTATTAAACAGAAAGCAAGAAAGTTAGAATGGCAAAACAAAAAGCCAATGGAAAGCAATGGGTAGGGTGTTTTTCAGGTTAGCTATGGACATGGCCTCAATACGTCTTTCACAACGAGACAATTATGCTGTTGGGTAGGCTTCGACCTAAAAAGGCTTACAGATCAGTAACCATTTTCCAAGAAAGGAAGAGAAGGACGCTTCTGGCACACCTTCATTGCCAATCATCAAGCTGGAAAGAACACTCAAGACAGGAATGGCCTCTTGCAGCCCCAAACACTGACACGAACAACAGGATCGCACCCACACTAAAATTACACTTTACAGAAATATGTAAGACTCACTGGCCTTTGCTTGTATTTGATCCTGTGACCTGCAGTTTCCCCAGAGATAACTACAGTATACTCCCAAGTTATTCATGCTCATATTCTGTTATATTGAAGATGTTTACACAATGGTCGATACTCTCTGGAATGTGCGTAATTGTCAATTTGGGTATACCTGGTGAATGAAACAATTGTCTACTGATGTAGGCCAACCTGTTATCTATTTTTGGACATTCTCAATATTGAATGCTGTATGTGTCACAGTTTTATGAGGCACTCTGAGAGCCAAACCATATTATGGCATGTGATAGTTAAGTTTGAACAGCAATGACAGTTCGAACGCAGTTTAGGCAAAGTAAGGATTTCGAAATGCACACAGACTTTTTAAACATATTCTTAATTATAGTTGCATTTATTTCTGCCGAATAAACTATTGTACTTAGGTAGGTTTGGTTGAGACTAGTCTATTGAATAAACTCTTGTACTTAGATAGATTTGATTTTTATTGAAAATTGCCTCTGTGAGACGTGATGGTGTCTTTGAAGGCATGGACGGCTCTAGGGCTCTACCCACCTGAGTAGCGATATACAGAACCCTCTCAGAGATGCTTGTTACTTGTGCGCATGCATCGACATGTGGATGCCTCCTTTAGCTCAGGAACAAAAATAAGAGACCAGCCAGTCTTCAGGATGTGAAGAAAGACAATTTTAATATGTCCACAGGAACTGATGGCTTGAGAGGCCAAATTCAAAAGTTCAAATTAAGGAAGTTATAAGGAAGTTATACATGATCTTTTAATTCTACAAACCACAAGGTGTGTTCATGCATCTCATTAATTCTCAACATAAGCATGTGATCATTTCTTGGCTGTTTCACAAAGCATTACCGTTAATCCTTTGTATCAAACCAAATAAGGTAAGGTACAGTACATAATAGAAATCACATAATAGGGTTTGCGTGCTTCACATTGCAAGCTGGAACTTTCCACCTAACAGAGACGACATGTACACAGGATAGTACGTTTCTTCATATATATTCGCTTCAGCTGGACTGCATTGATATTTCATGTGGTCTGTCTTAATAGCAAGCCTTGCATCCCTATGCGTTCTGAACGAATAGAAAAGAACAGAAAACTAAGTTATGAGCTGTTCAACAACAGGCCCTGTTGTCATTGAGTATCACAGGGCCTAGTAAGTACAAAATGGAGACAAGCTAAAATGCGACTCCACATTCCACCCTCTGATCCTCAATGACAACCTAAACTTCCCTCGGTAGCAGTGTGGACATAGTAGTGACCCTTCCCTCCAGTGTATCCTCTTTGTGGTGGTGCTGGCGATATACAGCAGTCTTGTTGCAACTCCTGTCTATCAGTATTTTTATGCAGGTGGGTACATACCGTCAGCAGCACACAGATCGTTATCAGTGCCACTGTTCTTATCACAAGCACTTCTATGAACCAGGACCCCTAATTGGGGAACCGTGTTCCTAACTTTTCCCAAATCCCACCAGGGTCTGTTGAGACAAACATTTCTTTTGCCTCCCTTTCTATTTCCTTATATTTCCTATTGCCCTATGGATGTTCCCACTATTGTCCAGTATATCAACACAGCAGTCTTGATGGAGCACCTGACAGCAACCACCATCTTTTTCTAAAAGGATATCAAACGCCATTCTGTTTTGGATTCCAACAGCTCTTAGAACCATAAGCTCTTTCCCAGGGCTGTTGCTGTGGAGCTTGCCAGTGTTTCCACCAGCCCGGCTAATTTATGTATTTGATATTTGGAATGCACAACCCCTAGCGAGGGTGCCTGCACTCCCAATGTAGCCTCATCTATCCAGGAGGTGGTCTTCCTTCGATGTTTGTTTTGGGGGGCCCGGTCCGTTACCTGAGACAAACTTGTCACATGTGTTATGCGTGGCAACACAAGTGCTGGGTAGCAGCTACCACGCCACCCGGCTGGCAGTCTAAAATATGTGGATTTTCCACAGACAAAGAAAACCCATGTGGCCCCATGAGGCTTACTGAGAGGCCCCTGGGGCCAATCCTTATTTTATCTAAATTGGTGTAGCGGAGGGAATTGCTGATGCCCACATCTATGTTTACATTGGCATCTATGGCACTCTCCACACATTTTGCTGCAGGACCGTCAGGGGTAGAGGTATCTCAGTATAGGGCACAATTCCTTATCAATCTCTTTTTTAACCGGAGCGCTACCCTTGGTGTACTTAATGCACCAGAGTGCCTTTTTCTGTCCATTTATTCTAAGAGGTTGGGTGCCTATACTTTCTGGAGCCCTATCTCCGGCCCGCCCCGCCTCCCTTACCCTTTTTTCCCTGGTTTTCAACCTCCTTTTTTCTTTTAATATGGAGATTTGTCACTCCCCTCAAGAGGGGTCAGTTCCCTACATGCTGTACCATTTCTTTCTCTATCCTTTATCGGTCCTTCTAGTTGCTGTTCTATGATACTGCTCACCAGTCTTTAGTATAGTCTGGGAGTCCTAGTGCTGGTGTTGCGCACAACTCTTTTTTCATTGTCTGAAAAGCTTCCTCACAGTCTGGGGACCATAGTACTTTGTCTGGCACTTCCTTGTGGGTGAGATCTGGAGTGGGCGTGTTATTAGGGAGAAATTCTGGATCCAATGTCTGCAATAGCCTGCCTCTCCCAGAAATGCTCTCACCTCCCTCTGTGTGTGTGGTCTGGGATATTGTGTTGTAACTGCTATTCTATCTGGCAGTAACTTCCGTGTGCCTTGAGAAAGCTTATGGCCTAAGTAACATACTTTTTCATGTCAGAACTGCAGTTTCTTGGGGAACACTTTGTGGCCTTTCCTCGCTAGGTGACATAGGAGTGCTATGGTATCCTCAACATGTGGTACCTTTGGTAGTGGTGCCCTGGTGCGTAATGTTACCCGTACTGGAGGGTAGTCCAATACCCGCCCCACATCATTTACTCCATGTGCTCAGACCTCGCTAGGGATAGAGTCCTGCAGCTCTGGTGGAATGCCTTGTGCGCTCCCTGAGGGCCATATCTCATGAATGCCTGTACCATTATTCCATTTGTTTTACTTTCTAGAAATGCCCCTTCAGGTGAACAGCTGATAGTGCACTGCAGCTTGCATAGAAGATCCCTTCCCATCAAATTAATGGGGCAATACCTGTTGAAGATAAATTAGTGGTTTACAGAAATGGGGCCAACCACGAACTTCAGGGGTTTTGTTAAGTATTCATCAATGGGTTGTCCTGTCATGCCCACAGCTGTTATTTGCGTTCCCGATAGTGGTGCCTCTGGTATGTATGAGACCTTCAGCATTGACCTTGTCGCCCCTGTGTCTACCAGAGAGGGGACCGTCTTGTTCAGTACAGTGCCATCCACATATGGGGCTTCTTGGTCTACTGATATTACCAGACCCATAAAATATGTCTCTGGGGTTGGGGAAAGCCATTCTCCTCCCTAGCCCAATGTCTGCCACAGCTCTGTGGTGGCGGTGGAGGCTGGGGGACCTGTGGTCTGTCCTGATGGGGCTGTGTAGTATAAGTAGCAGCAGCAAATACATTATCAGTATAAGGTGGAGGTGGTATGTTTTGTTGTTGCCCGTGCTGACTCCTACCTCTCGAAGCCCTACCTAGAAGGGGGCAGTCTGCCTTCCAGTGTCCCTGCTGGTTGCAATGGAAACATGCTGTGCCCAAAGGAGTTGGGAGGATCTTCTCTCATTTTATCCCCTCCCTCGTCCTCTACCCCTACCTCTGCCCTGACCCCCACTGTAGAAGTTCTCCTGGCCATCATCAACCTGACTTGTTCCCTTTTTGTTTTGTCCTCCTCCGCCTTCTGCAAATGCGTTTCGTAGTCTGTGCAGTATCTGGCTGCTGCCAGTACCTTATCTATTGGCTCCTGCTGCCAACATATAAAGGATGTTTGTAAATGTCTCTGAATGGGCTGCTATAGCCTGTATACAAATGTGGTGACAAAAGCTGGCATCGCCTCCCCAAGAGGATTTTTCATCCCACTACTCTGTTGGTATGCTTGCAGAAGGCCGTCATAATAGCTGTTCACACTTTCATTTTTCTCCTGTTTTGTTTTCATTATTTTTGATCAGTCCACCTTGTCTTCTGCCACTTTTCCCTTTCTGTATTCCTTGACCTTTTCCCTTGCTTTCTCTACCTCTTCTCCCGGTACCTCCCTCCCCCTTGGTGACTCCTCCATTGGCCAGCTCATTGCTTTCTTACAATTCTCCCAAAGGTCTTTTGGTACAATTATATTGAACAAAGTGTCAAGGTCTCTCCATAACAATCCTCCCATGGCTATTATTCTATGTAATTCTGTGTGCCATTTGCTCTCTAATTTTCAGGAAGTTTTTGGTAAATCACATTAAATCGGAACAGCTCCAAGGTACATGGACGTAGGAGGGTGTGATGGAGTCATCCTCCCTTGATGGTACCATTGATATCTCTCTTAGGGGCATGGTCAGTGTTACATCTGTCAGTACCAGGAAGGTGCCTGTCTGTAAATCAGTAATAACCTGTACTGTTGCGATGCTCTCCATCAATTCTTTCCACCTTTGTAACTTCTGTATGGCACATTGCAGTTTTTCTGTTAATTTATCATCATACCAAGAGTGTAGTTCGATATCTGTGAAGCTAAACTGGGATGGGTCCCAGGCATATGTCAGTGGTGGGGGGGGGGCACACTTTTGGTGTGCTGGGTATAGCTGAAGTGCACGTAGGGATGTTGGGCCATTAAGTCTGCGCATGCTAATGTCAGTGTTTCCTCCCTGTGTGGTCTGTTATATTTGTCATTTACATCCGCCGGTGCCATCCTTTTGTCAACTAAATATGTTAATAATGTGCAGCACTTGTCACTGTCTGCCCTAAGGAGCATTTTCTTTTGTGTCGCTAGAGAGTTGCATGGCATGGTGTGGGGGATGGTCTTTTTGGATGGGGGCTGTGAAGTACTTTCTCTCCTGTGACCTGCTGCAGGGGTGATGCCCTGAAGAGCCTCTGTCAGCAGCTTTATGTTGTGCTGTGTGTGATGTGCATAGATGTATATTTCCAAAATTCTTTGCCGCATTCCATAGGAATCTAAAGCACTGCAAACAAAGGTATCCCTGCTGCAGACTACGTATCTGTGCATGGAGGACTTGTACCATATTTGTACGAGGGTAAGGGTCCTATCCAGGATAGTGCAGTCAGTGACTGGGCACCTCTTTGAGGGTCATTCCAAGTGGATTCTGGATCCCACCATGTCCCATAACAAAGAATATCCTGGGGGAAATACTAAAATTGTGCCTCGAACCAGATGTCACACAGTAAGTGCTTACAACGGGGCATTCTTACTTTTGTAACATGCAACAAAGATGTATTTTTGTCCACCAGTCGTACATTTGGCAGTCAGTGGATAAGATATGTTATACAATAAAAACAATTAAACATATACATTTAATTTTCAAGTACAAATGTGCCTATTTATATGAATTAATTAATTTCCATTCATATGTATCTTATTTAAAACACTACCTGCCCTATTCCCAGATAAACTCCACAACCTGATATTAAAACATATTATCTTATTAAACATGTATTAAACATGTAAACACATAAATATTGATTAAAGAAAATAAATAATTAGCATATTAAACGATTAACAATATGTTATTTCAGAAAATACTACACACCCAATCTCTCAAAAAACCCAACAACATTACAAAATAAGTTAAAATTAAATTGTGCAATGACATAAATAATAAAATATAACAAAACACAATAAAAAAATCATAAAAATATGGCAAACAATATTATTTTAAAACAGGTAATATGATAATATTCAATTTATTTGTTTGCAATATTCTTGTAGTCACGATGTTTTGACCACAATATTATGGTCAGACAATATTTTGGAGATGATAGGTAAATGGAAAACCAGTGTTGCATCTACCAGAGGCTATGCGAAATAAAGTTGCCTCATTTGAGCCACGCATTATTTGTAAATATTTCCGACCATGTAGAATTTAAAAAAAATGGCAGGAATTTTCCCTCAAGATCACCCACGACTTTGAAAGAGTCATTAAATGTTGCTGTTTAAGGAGTCAGCCTCCCTGAAGCAAGGTTCCTCTGGAATTCGGGCATCTGCAGGGCATTTCTGGTGAATTTGACTAAGATGGAATTCTTTTGCCTGTATGTTATTGTTGAGAATTTGAGTCCAGATATGAAGGATTCAAAACTTGACGCTTCCTCTTGGTGTCAATAGACCAATCAATCATCTCCTTGTGATACAAGCTACTTTAGTAAGGGCTTAGTAGGCGCAATGCAGTGCTGGCCTCTTTGTTTCCTCTTCGATCACAGTGATTAAGGGGCAGATTTATGGAAAGTGGAGCTGCATCGAGTGCAGCACCACTTTCCCTGCACCCCTTAGTACCCTCCTACCGCCACCATGTGTGCACTGTATTTAAATTACGGTGCACCATGGCGCAGGGTAGGGGGCAATAGCGTCATTTTTCTAAAGAGTGGAGCCCCCTTTTAACACCTGCGCTTGAGCAGGTGTTAAAAGTGCCATAAAAAATGGCACAAGGAAATATCATGGATTTCCTTACGTCATTGTTCCGGCTCCCCTAACGAGGGAACGCCTCCTTTGCATACATTATGCCCAGAGCTGGCATAATGTAGCGCAAAGGGTTACAGAGTGGGGCAATGCATGCATTGCGCCACCTTGTAAATAAGGTGCGTGGATTTCGGCCTTTTTGGGCCACATTAATGTAAAAAATAATTACGTTAATGTAGCGCAAGGTGGCACTGGGGCATTATAAATATGCCCCTAAATGTCAAAACATGATGGTGGTCTGCAGATTCCACAAAGTTGTTCAATATTGCCAACGTTGTGCAAAGCCTACATTAAACATGGCAACGATGATTTCCAAACATAGGGGGTTATTACAACTTTGGAGGAGGTGTTAATCCGTCCCAAAAGTGACGGTAAAGTGACGGAAATACCACCAGACGTATTATGAGTCCATTATATCCTATGGAACTCGTAACACGGCTGGTGGTATATCCTCACTTTACCTTCTCTTTTGGGACGGGTTAACACCTCCTCCAAAGTTGTAATAACCCCCATAATGTCAAAATACAGTTGGACAGTAATAACACACAATTCCATTTTAAGAATGGGTAAATCTGTCATGGAACTTAAAGGCCTTCTTACAATCCCTGTGCAAACACTTGTTTGCACAAAGGGTATAATCATAATTGGTGCTTCTTTATTTTAATGTTTATTGCGGCCAGTAATTACAGGTTGCGATGTTTACACCCATCATAAAAATTGAAAGGTTAAACCTTCGTGCTCTGTGGTGGGAAGTTTTTTACAATTCGTTTTATTTCATTTTAACAGCCGTACAAAACAGTGTCGTATCAGTCACATATTCAGTATGCTGTTGGTTCCCCCACTGAGATACCATGGTTAAATTATCAATTCAATAATTCTTTCAAATATACCTTAAGGTTCTAATACCGAGCTCCTGCAGACCTTCATGTTTCGATGCCCACCTCCCTGTAGTAACCATATGTGAAATCTCCTCTGTGTGGCAGCACACAATATTTCCCTGCTTCTCTGAGAACATCGTCTACCTTCATAAGTTACTGTTTCTGCCTCCATGCAACAGTCTGAATCCAGAAAACATTCCTCAATGGTCGCCAAACATACTACCGCATAGCTGTGCTATTTTTCAGATCTATTAATGCTAAGTTTACAAACAGATTTATTTAGTGACAATTTAGAGATATTTTCTTAGGGTCGATCATAGAGCGTGATGGGGTGAGTCCTCTGGCCTGCACCTCTTAGACAGTCCACTGAATGGGTGTATCGAAATACCAGCATCGGTATCCTAAAATAATACGCTTTGTGACAGTGGCGTAATGAAACGTGAGGGAGCCCTCCTGCAAATTGCATGGACGCCCCCCCCATGATCTAAGTCAGGAGCTCTCAGGCCACGGTATTGTGCTGAGGCCCCCCCCCCCCCCCTGGAGCTCCAGGGCTCCCCCGCCCTGCGGGCGCTGTGGGGGCCGGGGTTATGCCACTGTTTGTGCAGTATTTTAAGATGAATTAACCTACATCCAGCTCCTTTTGTTGCTTCTCTGTGATGATCTCAGTGCTCTTGCCAATTCTATGTTGTGGGAAGCCTGACGAGAAATACACTACCCTTTGAACCACCTCAATAATTGTGTGAGGCTCTGCTGCTGTCTCACAAAAAGGATCAATTAAGGTATATTTTCGATGCTGAGCTCCTCTTTGCTCCGTAGACCAAAACTACTGTACAGAATACCATCCGCCAACTGATGAGGTTCGGGAGAGAATCCCATTACCTTGAAACTGTGAAGTAGCAGTCAACCAGGCCCATATTTATACTTTTTTTGCGCCGTATTTGCGCAATTTTTTTACGCAAAAGCAGCGCAATCTTACAAAACACAATTATATTTTGTAAGTTTGCGCTGCTTTTGCGTCAAACAATGATTGACGCAAATGCGTCGCAAAAAAAGTATAAATATGGGCCCAAGTCTCCTGTTTTGTAATGCTTAGATTAATGCAAGTGCGTGCAGGGCGGGCTTCCATAAACGAAATTCGAAAATTTCAAAGGATTCAACATCATATAGCCAGACTCATCTTACAAATGGAGAAATACAACTTTGAACTAACCATGAAATCCATCAATAAACTTCTAATGAATTAGAGAGTCAAATTCAGAACCCTGTAACTCATTATTAGAGCCTTCTGTGGCAACCAAGGCCGATATATCTCGTGACACCGCCCCCAACCCCACACACTGGCCACTCAGGTGCTCCAGCATCAAACCATCCAATAATTCAGATGTAACACCCATGTGACCATCGCGTTGCAAGCAAGAGTATTTTGGAAATTGCGGCACTCCTAAATGTAGTCATCATCCAGTTTGGACATTTTCAAGTGGAATATAAAACTACTTTGTGATGGAAGTCTTGAAAACCCTATCCTCACAGCGACCTATATTTCATCATCCCTAGGGACTCGCTTATCACCTTGTACACGTCAATGTGCTACCCCATTATCACAAAGCACTAGGCCCAGCTCACTATTGCATAAAAATAGCCTAGCTGTGTAATAGTAGGGTATTAACCTAGCACTGCACATTAGCTAGAATAAAGCTCTCTGGCACTATAAAACGTGCTTCATTAGATGTGATACATTTGATTGATGTTAGTTTTACCAATGGCATGGCCACCTGGCAAGTGTGACTTGGGATGAGTCACTGTAAGAAGTTTGCCTCCCATCATTTCGGTTGTATTTTTCACATTTGTCTCGCTTTACAGGTTGGAGATGTGTGTTTGTGTTACTAGGATGTGTCTATTATCAACGAAAACGCAAACCTGTTTAGATTCTTGCACAATCTGGGGTGGATGCTTCTCATAGAGAGTGGTGACTGGTAAACAGGCTGTGGTAGATTATCATAATGTAAGAACCAGTATGAGAAGATGTATTCCTTACTTACTTACTGAAAAACCTTATTACTCTAATTCATCCGGTCTTGTCCCAATTCGTTTGTCTACTGAGGAACAGCTGTGGTCCCAGAATGCCCTTGTGGTGCTCTCTCTTGTTAAGAGAGGAGCTTTGTAGCTAAATGGTCTGGTTTGACTTTTTTCTGTTTGGGACTGAAAGAAGGACACCTGGGTCAGATTAATAAAAATGTATTAAAATTAGTTATTAATTGTGTTACTTGAAAGTCTCATAGCTAGATAGTGGGTAGCCGCCCGTTAATTCAGCTATGCAGCATTTCAGTTATTGGGGGCATTATTCACTCTGGAGTGTTGGTGTTACCAGCAATTACAAATGGGACCTGCAGAAAGTTTAGGGAGAATCTTAAATTCTTCTCCTAGTTCCCCTTGTAGCTTCTAATTTTCCGCTGTTAATTCACCACTAGAATACATCTGCATTCATATCTTCCTGCCACTCTGGACTAGTGGGGACATTCTTAGGAGGATCTTAGAGGCTGACACTTAAGGCCCTCCATAGGGGTGTCTTGGAGGAGGGTGCCATATTTATGACACTCAATAAAATCAGGCAAGGCAAGGAGGACAATTTATCAGGAGCAATAAACAATGCCCAATAGAAGTTTTTCTACAATAATATGGAATATCGTGGACTTTATTACTGGGTGTTTTCCCTGTTAAATTCTGGTAGGTTTGACCTCTTGGTAATTAAGAGTTTATGCAAACTTTATCTCACCTAGTAATTACCAGGTGCAATAATATTCACATAATTTGTAAGTCACAACCTTGCACAAACAATGGGTTGTGCAGCGATCAGAAACACTGGGCCACTACTCAAAGAAATGTAACAGTGCTCATTATAAATGTGTATTTAATATGAACACAACTATGCAAACACATATTGATCATATAGTCCTGATCAATTTTGAAATTGCTGTCAGTTTATTATAAAACAGCATGTCCCACCAAAAGTTGGTCCGAAATAGATTATAAAAACATTAAGGCCCTCATTCTGACCTTGGCGGTCTTTTCGCAAGACCGCTGAGTTACCGCCGCGGTGAAGACCGCCGACCGCGGCGGTGTGCCGCTGTGCGCATTCTGACCGCTGGGAGCGTTCCGCCGGAAAACCGCCAGCAGCCACACTGGCGGTCGGCGGGAAAGTGGAGACTGGTCAACCTCCACCGCCACGCCAGCAGAACACCGCCCACAGAATTACGACCCACATTTCCGTGTGGCGGTCTTCTGTTGGCGGTCTTCTGTTGGCGGTCACGTCCCTATGGCTCCCGTCGCCTCCCGGAGGACCAACGCACAAGGTAAGTTGATCGTCCGTGAGGGGAGGGGGTGGGGGGGTGTTGTGTGATGTGGGCGTGCATGGGGGTGTGCGTGTGAGTGTGTAGAGGGGGTGTGTGAGTGCGTGTATGCGGGCGGGGGGTGCTGCTGTGTCTATGGGTAATGTGTGCTGTTCGGCAGGTGCGCATGTCGGCATGTATGTGTGCGGGTATGTGTCCCCGTTGTGTATGTGTGTGTAGGGGGTGTGTATATGTGCATGTTGGGGGTGTGTGCATGTCGGGGTACATGTATGTGCATGTCGGGGTGGGGGTGGGGAGGGGGTTCGTACCACCTCTGGGGGGTGGCAGGGGGGTGGAGGGTGTGGGGGGAGGACTCGGGTGGGTAGTGGGGGGTGGGGGAGACCCCTATCAGTGCCAGGGAAGGAATTCCCTGGCCCCGATAGTGCTTACCGCCATGGTTCGCACGGCGGTTCCCGCCCGCAAGAAACCGCGGCGGTAGGCAGGGTCATAATACCCTTGGCGGTCTTGGGACGACCGCCGGGCCGGAGTGCGCAAACTCCAGCCCCGCGGTCATGACCGCCGTGGCGGTCGGAGTGGAGAAGTAGCGGTCGGTCGCGGCGGGGACCGCCGCGGTCAGAATGCCATTTTTAATACCGCCGGTCTGTTCGCGGTCCGACCGCCGTCTCTCCGCCGACCGCCAGGGTCAGAATGAGGGCCTAAGTTCTGCTTTTCACCTGTGTGTGCTTTGCAGTTGAATACTGATGCCACCATGCAGACATGTCTACATGCACACTCCAGTCCAACCGGTTAGGTGAGAGGGATTAAGTTTCCATGGGGACAAAAAGCAGGTCCCCTGAAGCCGCAAAATATGCAAAGGTCAGGTTACACATTCCTGCTGCCTATCCCATGCCTCTTTTACTCTGTTGTGGCATACAGCACAGTCAAAAGACCGGGCTACGCTGTTCTTGGGCATAACACATTTAAAAAAAATAATCATTAAGGATTTGCTTTCTCTTTTAAAATGTTTGTACTCCAAATGCATTAATAAGTAATGTGTGTTTGAAATCAGGTAAAAAAGAAATGTAAGTATGCCAGCAACAGGGACTACTCCGTCTCCTCTGCTGACATACTCCTCCAAAAGCCCAACAGGGTAAGGGCTATCGGAGGGCTAGCCGTTTGTCCACATGTCCTGATTAGTGTGGTTGGACAAATGGCCACTTTATACTTTCACATACTGCCATCCAAAACATGGCGGTAAGTGTAAATGAAAACATTTTATTGACCTCCTTATTTTCAAAAAGAAAATCCTGTTTAGAAACTTGTTTTTGAAAATAAAAAGTATATTGAAAGTTTGATAAAACCCAACGGCACACTTTCAGTGCATTGACAGGACCTGCTGTGAAAGTGGCTCCTGCCAAAGGTAAATCTCCGATGGGGCGGTGGACATCTCTAAATCTGAAGTGTGATTACTCCAATATCTTAATCAGCCCCTTGGTCTTTTTCATTTTGGGGATCCGCAGAGGCAGTCTAATTGTTCATCTTGTTAACTGAATTCTCCATTTGATATAAAGTATTTCTTACAGGTAGCCCGTGTACCTTATGCAGTTGTCACAGAAAAAATAGCTTGTTTTATTCACTTATGCATTTGGTGTCACATCACGTGTATACTGTTTGTTACATTATTAAAAAGCGACGTAAATCTTCTTTTATCTGGAAATCTTCCATTAACTTGCATAAACACAATATGTACCCCTCCTCAGTGATTCGTTTCACATCCTGTCAAATGCTTGCTCATCAATGTACATTCCAGGGCTATTTGCTGCACATCATATCTTCCGTACATAATTGTAGTAAGGGAGATTAGATATAGCCCTTCACCTGCAAATCTGCCAAAGAAGCACCACACCTAGTTTGGTACACAAGTTAAAGGTGGAAACCAGGTGAGGCTATTTCCAAAGGAAAATGCAGTTCAATGCGCACTTTGACTATGCCAAGGTCGAAAGATAGCACTAAATACCACCTGGCAAAAGTCCTCCTAGATTTCTCAAGGTAAAAATTATTTTCGACCACCCCACACACACACTTTTCTCTATCTTCCGGTTATAGATCTTTGACAAGGGGCGAACAGAAGCAAACAGGTCAGGCTTACATAGAGATTAACAATTAGCTGATATCTGGAACATGGTTATTTAATAGGCCTGGGGCCCATTTGGGGGGAATAAGGGTGAAAATGGGTGTTGACACTTGAAGACACCTACTTCTGGCCTGGGCTCTAAACCTTTCTTGAAAATAGGATGGAGAATGCCATGGCTGAGGCCGCTGATAGTGGTCTAGGGGACCACTGCCTACTCAAGCATTTTTAGAAAACAGTAAACATTGTTTTAAACACACCTTGTTTCCAATAAGGAAAATGGCTGCACTTAAAAAAAGTGTTTTTTTTTTCAATGCAATCACAAACACAGTGGTCTGATGACCCAAGTGTATCACCACCCCTGTTTTGGCATCCTTTCAGATTAATTCAAATTTGTGACTTACTTTGTGAATTTTCCTGAGGTAGTTTGGATTGCGATCCACTCTCAATGTGAATTTTGCAAACTCACCTTTTAGTACAGCGGTCAGTTAACAAAATTTCACAGTAGTTGCAACCACTATTTTTCAACCAGTAATTTGTATGTCAGGCCCGCCATTCTTTTTTGTGGTCCAGGGTATTATTGGAAGGAGGAGTATAATCCTGGCACCTGATACACCAAAATTGTTGTCCAGAGATTTTGATTTTTAATTTGTGTTTTTGGATAATTAGAGAAGTAATTTAGTTTGAGTAGACATTGCTGATCCGGGCCAAATTTGTTTCAGCCACATTTTTAAAAATGGCGGATGTGTTGCAGTGAAAATGGTTTCAGGAACCATGAGACCTATAATACTTCATTTTGGTGTCAAAACAAAGGATTTGGGGGTCAAGGGTTCTTAAAGAGATAGAAAATAACTCCTCAGAGCAACCCTTTCACCATTTTCTAAAATGGCGGCTATAATAGAAGAAGAAGAGACATGTATAGAATTGAAACAAATAATAATATTTTAAAGTGTTTTTATGTGTATACCAAACAATGTTTATAATCTGAATATGGAAAAAATATGTTTATTACTCCTGTTTTAAACACATTTTCAGAGTTCACTTTATTTGTTTCAGCAATCGCTTGTGGTACAATTGCAGAATGTTGAACATTTGAGAAGAGCATACCGACAGGGACATCTTTTTGCAGAACAGGTTTTGCAAGTACATGTATGTGTAAGTTCTGTGGGTAGAGGCTTTAGAAATTTCGTAGGTTTACACATTCCATCAATATCTTCCCAACCAAATTCACATGTATCTTTCTCTACATATGCATGATCCAAAACATTTACGTATCTTCTGATCAAATAGAATGCTCTTTTAATGTGTCCATGCACAGAATATGACGTCAGTGGAAGGTCACTTAGCGGGACTGATCTCTTGAACTCACTATACTAAAGATCGTCAAATATGTGTCAGTCAGAACTCATTTTCTTCACACGCCCAAGGTATTTTTCTACGTCTTTAAAAGTCACATTCTTCTTCTGTCTCAGCAAATCCTTGTAGAAACTTCACAGGTTCAGCGGTTAAAGCTCCAAGCTTTTTTCCAATTTTGCTCATGGTGTCATCACCTGTAAGAATAAGTGCCTTGATAAGAACACTGGGCGTCTCTGGGTCAAGTTTCTTGTACAGAATATGAAGCAGGATTATGGGGTCATTACGACCTTGGCGGGCGGCTACCGCCGCCCGCCAGGCGGTAACCGCCGTGCGGCCGCCATTATGACATTCCCGCTGGGCCGGCGGGCGCAAACCAAGTTTTCGCCTGCCGGCCCAGCGGGGATGAGGCCACCAAATAGGAGCCGGCTCCTAATGGAGCCGGCGGTGTTGCGGCCGTGCGACGGGTGCAGTTGCACCCGTCGCGCTTTTCACTGTCTCCTATGCAGACAGTGAAAAGCTGGCCGGGGCCCTGTTAGGGGGCCCCTGGACACCCCTTACCGCCAGCCTCTTCCTGGCGGTGCAAACCGCCAGAAACAGGCTGGCGGTAGGGGTGTCATAATCCCCAGGGCAGCGCTGCCCTGGCGGATTATCACCGCAGGGCTAAAACGGCGGGAAACCGCCGGCCCCGGCGGTGCGACCGCGGCGCTTCCGCGCCGGTCGTAATAGGGCTGGAAGCACCGCCAGCCTGTTGGCGGTGCTTCCGTCCTATTAGCCCTGGCGGTCTCGGACCGCCAGGGTCAAAATGACCACCTAAGTGTCTTTTCTCACCTGTTCCATAACTTAGCCATAACTCTGACAATCCTTGACTGATGAACATTGCAACAAATCTAAGTAGCACAATAATAACATCTGTATCATTTGACAGTACGACTCAACATTTCAAATTGCTCACTCAACATGTGGCACAACACGAAGGTCAGCTTCCTTCAATTTGCTGTTACGTTCTTAAACAATATGGCCCGTACTTTTTGAATATATTTCTGCAGGCACTAACTCCTTATTCACAATCTTTCCACTTGCAATAATTGGAAATTCAGTGTTTACTGAAGCATCAGCAATGTTTTGTCGAGTTAACATCTCTAAATTCATCTTGTTCGATGTTGACGACCAGAATTTATCAAGTTGCACAGGTATACGTGTAAAATTTTTGATGCAGGCAAGGTCCATTGTTTCACTTGTAGACATTCATCTGATTCTCTCACACTCTTTGACTGATAGTTCAAGATAACTGTCAAAGACAATGTGCAATTTTTGCCAGGTGCACATTGACTTTGAAATCAGTAGGACAGTCTGAATAACCTCTCTGAAGTTTTGCATGGATGAAATCTTGACCATTCTCAATGTGACATATAGTCCACAACAGCAGGACACCTTTTTGAATTGAAATTCTCCAGGTAAATGTTTTTTTCAATATTTTTTACGAGTTTGTGCTTCACTACTTTGGTTGCTGCATGTTTGTTGGAAGAAGATCATGCAACAGAATGTCCTTGATAAATTTACCCTTTCTTTTGCTTCATCCATTTCTATATGTGCTTGTGAAAGTTGTTTTTTGTGTAACCTGTTTTGTAGTGGTTGGTTGGATGAAACTCTTACTATGGCATATAAAGTGTGGAAGTTTAGCTTTAGTGATTATGTAAACTTTTTCTCTTTCAATGCACATCTCTCCTGCTTCAGTACTGCGTATAGTCTCAAACCATGTTCTATGACATCTAGTAGACATGTCTTTGTATCATTATCCACATATTGTTGGGTCACAAAGTTGTGTAGTTGCACAGGCTTAGTCATTTCAAAGGGGTATCCTTGCTGATGCATGAATTAAGAAGAAGGCTGTCAACATGTTCATTAAAACGTTCCCCTCTCTTTCCCACAAGTCTGTTTTGAGGAACTGTTTCACAAAGGTCCATTAAGTTTGAATTTGACACCTCTCTAAAACACTGCAAATAGGAAGGACCTCATGGTAAACTAGCAGTTGTTGAGCAACATATTCACTTTTAAGTGTCTGACCAACAATTCCTTCAGAGCTTTTCTGTGATCACTGGATCGCCTGTTCCAGTTTCAGATCTGGAGCCACAGCATTGAACCTTTCCTCTCTGTCATTCACCACAAAATGTATTTGGATTAATTTTCTGTAGAGGTATGATTTTTCCACCTTTAGCTTCTTCACTCTTTCCAAATACCAGGACCCACATCTCAGGCAGTTTATGCAATAGAATTCATGAAACACAGTAATCAGTGACTCCACAGTCTTCACTTGCAGCTCCCAATCACCTTCCCGATCAGCATGTACCAAATTTTTCACTAGAGCTATCATGTGTACACATTACCCAGTACTTGCAAAGTTCTGATTTATTTCACACCCTTAGACAAACTCTACAAACTTGGTTTTCAGGTTTTCTGAATTTGAACTGAGTGTATTGAACATTGCCTGGCTTTGCATTATGTCTTTTGAATGAAATGCACCCTGCGCCTTGTTCACTTTTGAGATAAGATATACAAAACCTAATTTGTCATGCTTGTACCAAAAATTATTCCAACACAATGTTTCTATAGCTTCAGATATGATGAGCATACCTTGTAATGAACGAACATAATGAGTTTCGCTCAACACTGGATGGACAGTTTTGCTTCCAAAGAATTTAGCCTAAATAAGTGCATTGTTTATGCCACATCCACTAAGATTACTTCCTGTACACCGCAACACAAGTTTTTCATGTGGAAAATGCCCATCATTGGATGAAGAGCAGCAAACTCTCCTGGATTGCTCATAAAAATGTCAGCTACAATATGGAAAACACGTTTAGAGCAGAAAATTGGCAGGATAGGCTGGTCTTTAAGCTGAGCACGCACATTTTGATAATTTTTCAGAGCTGTGTATACTGTTGCGTAGTTTCTGACTGGAGATAGTATTACTGGTAAAGACATAACCTTCTCCAGTGGGACAGTATACTGGGAGATCAGAGCATGAATTTCCACCCACTGAGAAATTGGATTTTCTTCATCCTACAGTCTGCACCGAATCACTAATATGATAAACTCAGTTAAATCAGCTTTGCGAACCGCAGCACCGGATCGATAGCCTGGTAGACTGAGACGTGTTGATGGCTTGAAGTGATTTTGCACACATTGGCAAGGCAGTTGGGTTATAAGTTTGCAGCTTTGTATGTTTATGCCTACAGCCGACACAGCTTGTTTTCCAGCAGCTACATCATTGGTACAGTCTTTAAAAAGCACCATGGCATAATCATGTGTGCTGGATCTTTGAGACAAAGAAGAGTTCTCTACAAAATCAAAATTAGAACTTGTAGATACACCAATCTTATTCATTGAAGTGATTAGCTCTCTACTTTTGCACTTGTCATAGTTTACATGGGCAGTCATCATGTTTAGCGGAGTATTCTTTGTTCCGTGATGTAATTCATAACCATGATTTTGAAAAGACAGTACATTTGCACTGCATAAGGCTGTCAGTTCATGGGGTTGTCTTCCACGTCCTCACTGATATTTTCAAAGCCATCAGCAATGTTGTTGGCTTCTGTTCCGAACTCAAAAACTTTAGTTTGTGACACTTTTGCCTTGCGGATATTAAACAATGATGTAAAAAATGTTAAGACAACATCAGACCTTCTTGTTGACTCCCATGATTTCAGAGCTCCGGGGCATCACAAAGGGGGTGATTCTGACCCCGCCGGGGTCTGCGGGAGCACCGCCAACAGGCTGGCGGTGCTCTGCAGGGCATTCTGACCGCGGCGGTATGGCCGCGGTCAGAACAGGAAAACCGGCGGTGTCCCGCCGGTTTTCCGCTGCCCTGCTGAATCCTCCAGATTCCGACCCCCTCACCGCCATCCTGTTCCTGGCGGTTTCGACCGCCAGGAACAGGATGGCGGTGAGGGGTGTCATGGGGCCCCTGGGGGCCCCTGCAGTGCCCATGCCAATGGCATGGGCACTGCAGGGGCCCCGGTAAGAGGGCCCCACTTTGAATTTCAGGGTCTGCTTAGCAGACACTGAAATTCGCGACGGGTGCTACTGCACCCGTCGCACGCTTCCCACTCTGCCGGCTCCATTTGGAGCCGGCTTCCTCGTGGGAAGGGGTTTCCCGCTGGGCTGGCGGGCAGCCTTCTGGCGGTCGCCCGCCAGCCCAGTGGAAAACACAGAATAACCGCAGCGGTCTTCTGACCGCGTAGCGGTATTCTGTTGGGGGAACTTTGGCGGGCGGCCTCCGCCGCCCGTCAAAGTTGGAATGACCCCCAAAATGTGTTATTAATACCAAAATCTGAATATTTCAGGATGTTTCTTAAAATGGTTCCAGGTGATTTCACTGCATCCTGTGATCTTATTTTGGCAGCAAGAACTTCAGGAGTCAAATCAGCTGAGAACACAATAAGTAGCTCATTCTTTTTTGTTAGACTGACAAAAACAAATTCTGTCATTTTAAATTCTCACCAGAAAAATCTTAATTTTGTTATTATGGATCAATACTGTTTCATCAATGTTGACCATTATTTATCTGATCTCACTGAATGTACACCCATAACCATCACTCAAGAGTGACCTTAAAACTTCAATTGCTTTTTCAAAGAGTGCAAACTTAACTGAAGGCTGACGGTTGCGTTGCTGTTGGGAGCTCATTGTACATTCATATTTTGGATTGAATGCACGCATGCAGTTTGGGTGGGCATACGGATCTGCTGCAAATACATTCACTTCACAGTTTAGATCAGCTACTCGACTGAAAACCTCATCTTGGAAGAAGTCATGTTTGCCCTTTGAGACTCACATACTCTGTACTTTGTTCTTTTGTCAATCACGACAAGGTGTAGCCATCAATTTTCTAAGTAAAAGCGCCTTGGGTTTGGTTGTCGTCGCTTTCTAAGAAGAAAATTCTTGTTGTGATTCACTGGTTTCTGCTCTTTTTTGACAATTATTTTTCCAGTCTTTTTCCCATTGTATACGACTTGTAGCACTTTTTGTTACAATGATAAAATATTTGATCTTTTTCGCCCATCAGTTTCAATCTTTTGAGAACTTTGTCTTGCTGTATTTCTGCAGCATCTCAAACAATCTTCGGTCCAGCAGCAGATGTTATATTTTCTTTCTGATTAGTTTGGCATATGATGATGCATTTCACTTTGCTGAAGGAGACCTCAGATTTTGTAGTTAACAACACTCTGTCAGGACGTAAAGATCCTCTGCTATCACCTGCTTTACTCATGTTTAAAAATTTGAATCAACAGAAACCCAGAAATAAAAACAATATTAAAATAAATTACAAATATGATGGCTAACACACATCATTATGGAGCCTTCATTTTAGAAAATAATGGAAGGTTTGCTCTGAGGAATTATTTTCTGTCTCTATAAGACTAATTGACCCCCAACACATATGTTTTGGCACCAAAATGAAGTATATAGGTCTCATAGTTCCTGAAATATTACATCATCACTGCAGCACATCCACCATGGACAATGGACAATGACAGAAGAAGTGACATGGGTACATTTATACTAGGATACCTGCACCAGGACACTGATACTGAAATACTAGTAGATAGGAAATGGGGTCACTGATACTAAAACACAGATGGGAGGGGAGAAACACAAGAATACTGACGCATATGCACTAAGACTAACATGGAGACCCTCACTCAGGAACACTGACATGTCCACAAACGCTATTGAGAAGGGACTGATATGAATACAATGACACAGGAATACAGGACTGTCAATAAAGACACTATAACACTGGCAGAGACATTCAGAAGAGCATCACCACCACTGAGACACAGCCACAGATACAATAAGACACTGACTGACACTTGGGCAGTTAAATGTACATTGCGATACTGACATTGGAATGCGGGCAATGATACAAACATTGAGTTGAGGATATTGGTACTGGAACACTGATATGTGGACATTGAAACAGGCAAATGGACATGTTGATGAGGGACATCAACACTGATAAGAGGACAATGATATTTGGGCACTGATATGGGGACATTTAGAGATGGACATTGTGACAGAAACTGATATTTGGAGACTGACTGCAACACTGACACTAGGACATTGGCATAGAGGGACACATGGTCACTGACACTGGGACCAGAGGACACATGGATAATATTGCATGGGAATAAAGGCTAGGCCAGTGAGTCCGGCTGGGAGAACAAACACTCAGACAATGGACATAAAAACAAGCAAGTCTCTGATCCCAACTAAATAACAAAGCCCACAACATCAAGAGCAAATGACTTTGGCAATGGCTCCCCAACCAGAATAGTCCTTAACCTTTATCCCTGAGATAATAAGATAACCTGTCAGCTTCCACACAGGATACAGATGATGATGATGCCTCAACCCTTCCCAAAATAATGCCAACCCCTGCCTCGGCCAAAGTGAGTTTGGAAATTTCAAAACTGGAAGACGTGAGACTGTGAAAATGTGGGGCCTCAGTCATTCCAGCCCTGCTTCAACTAGAAAGAAGAGACTCTCCTTCCCTTAATTGGTTCAGCTTTTTTTTAAATTAATTTAAATTGCACTGCGTGCCACATGCCCAGGCAATTTGGATTCACTGTGCTAGCAGCACTGAAAGAGAAAGACACCAAGATAGAAGGAGAGCCTTAAGGTCCAAGTAATGTATAATTCCTTAAAGGATAAATGCAATATTTGCAGTGGACCACAGCGTTTCTTAGGAGCCTGTTGCTGGCACTTCAAAATGCTGTGTTTTCCAAATATCAGTGGCCTGGTATAGTTGTCCCAGTATAAATGTCTCCATGTCACTTTTCTGTGTCATTGTCCATGTGCCAATGTCAGCATCCCAATGCCATTGTCCTCATATTAATTCCAGTGACTCTGTGTCAGTGACCTAATATCCCAGTGCCAGAGCCTGGGTAACCAGACAAGGTTGCTAGGCAGTAATTCCTGAAGGTGCTGGTGTCAGTATCAATGTATATTTCCTTATATTAGTGTCTCTATGTCAGTGGGCTTGTATTTATATCCTATGTTAGTGTCTCTATGAGAGTAATAAAAGGTCAGCACCAAAGGGTTGTGCACCACCACACAGTACCCTTCTGTTAGGGGTCATGTGTTGTGTTTCTATACTACAGTTATGTCCAAGCATCATTATCTTAATGTTAGTCTCCCAATAACACTACCCTACTCCTTTGTCCCAGCATCAAAGCGTAGGTCCTTTGACAAAGTCAATATCCCCATATTGTGTTGGTGCTCCAGGGCCAGTGTTGAAATCCAAATATCTGTGTCACAGTGACAGTATGCCAGTGTCAATTCCATTGAGTCAATGTGGCTTCACGATTGCTGGTGATGCTGTTTCAGTGTCATAATGTAAGTATTCAAGTGTCATTTTTCACATGTCAGTGTTGGCACTCTATTTCAGAGCCCACTGTTCCAGAGTTGGATTTGCCTGTGATAGTAAAGATTTGCATCTGCGCGTATGTCAGTGCCCTCTTGTTAGTGTCCTAGGATCAATGCCCCTTTGCCACTGTACCCAGGCAATGTCCCCTTGTCCGTCCTGGGGCTTCTGCGGCAGTGTACCACTGAAGGTATTGGTTAGGGCCACCATGGAAATGTTTGCCTTTTTGCTGAACCCTATTTTCACTTGTTGTGCACTCTACCCCTGCTAATCAGTAATAAAATGCCTGTGCTCCCCCATTCAACATGATGAAATTGGTATGCCCATAACTAGTCCATTTGACTTACCTACAAGTGCCTAGTATATGGAATAAAGTGAACCCAGGACCCGTAAATAAACTGATTTGTTCTTCCAAACATCTGTTTCTGAGTTGCGTGGAGGTATAGGGACTGCCTCAAACTGGATTTTGGTGTTCAATGTGGGAGAACAATAGGAGTACCATAGTACACTCCACATACCCCCAGCACTCAGGGCCAAAGTTTAGTGTGGCTAAAGACTTTCATCATCTTGAAAATTCCCAAACTGGGTAGGTTAGTCCTGAAACCTTGACCCCATTTGCTAAGGCATGCCTAGGGGCATTCCCACCCAATAGCTTGTGCTAGGGATAAATGTGACATTTCCAGGCACCCATATAGAACACTCCTAGACCAGAGGAAGATCAGACAAGGTCTGAACAGGGAACTTGAAAAAAGTCCTTGAGGACAGGGACTGCTCTATCTTGTACCCAGGACAAAGAATTGGACAGTCATAAGGCTGACATGCTGATCAATCTACTGTGATATAGGAAGGGACAAGAGGCCTTTCTTACATTAGCCTAGCCGATCTTTGGTAACTTGACCTGGGGTGGGTGTTACCCTACACAGTGTACCTCTAAGTGCCTCCTGTGATATCCTGGGAAGATTTAAAAGTGAACTCCATGATTGATTGGGACTTAAAGGACTAAAGTCAGAAGATAAAGGGGGTCATTCCGACCTCGGCGGTAAAAGGCGCTTACCGCCGGTCAGAAGACCGCCATAACACCGCCGCGGTCGCGGTAAACCGCCACGGTCATTCTGACCCGCAACTGGCAAACCGCCAAAAACCCGACACCAACAAAAGTCTCCACACCAAAGGTCAGCGGGAAACTGGCGATGACCAAACCTCCACCGTCACGCCAACAGAAATACGCCCATACCATTCCGACCCACAAATCCCCGCAGCGGTCTTTTAACAGCGGTATTCCATTGGCGGTACACACCGCCGCGCTCAAAATACACACTCCTTTACAAAACGCTACCACATTGGACAAATCAAAATATACACACCTGAGACACATACACACACCACTCCCACACACCCAATTAAATATAAAACACACACTCACAAACCCTTACGACCACAATTGCGACAGAAGGACAGAGAGAGACAGCACAGCATAGAGTAGACCATCATACAGAGGCAAATCACAACATCACCCACACAATTTCCACGCACAAAACACCATACACCACCACACTCACCACACTCTACAACACATACACCACCCCTCACCTCATCCACACCACCCCATGGCACCCCAAAGACACCCCAGGTTCTCTGACGCAGAACTCAGGGTCATGGTGGAGGAAATAGTTCGTGTAGAGCCCCAGCTCTTCGGGGCACAGGTGCAGCACACCACCATTGCCAGGAAGATGGAGCTATGGCAAAGAATAGTGGACAGGGTCAACGCTGTGGGACAGCATCCACGCAATCGGGACGACATCATGAAGCGGTGGAACGACCTACGGGGGAAGGTGCGTTCCATGGTATCAAGGCACAACATCGCGGTACAGCCGACTGGCGGTGGACCCCCACCTACTCCCCCAGAATTCACAGCATGGGAGGAGGAAGTCTTGCACATCCTGCATCCTGAGGGCCTCGCAGGAGTAGGTGGAGGAATGGACTCTGGTAAGGCAAATCTCCACTACTTCATTCCCCCCACCCCACCTGCATGCCAAATCATACCCCACCCTCACCCCCACCCCCATCACACCAACTCCTTGCAAATGGCTCACCATCACATCCCACCCATCCCAATACCTAGCCCTGCATGCGTCCCCAAAGCATGGACACCCATCCCCAAAGCATGCCCACTGCACACACCCATCACCCCCACAAGCCACCGTCACAAAAGCCCCCACAAGGGAATGCTAGCACTGGGGTACACGGCCACCCACCCATTACACGAAATGCCACACACAGAAGCAATAACCATACTCTTATACCCCTGCAGGACCCGAACGCCACCACACCGCCACGGAGGGTCCAGAGATGTCCATCCCACCCCCAGAAGAGGCCCCCAGTGACGACAGCAGCTCTGTCTCCCTGGACCCAGATGACCAGCCCGGCCCATCGGGGACCTCGGGACAGTCGGTTCCCCACAGACAGCCACAGGCTACACCTGACCTAACCCCCTCTGGGAACACCAGCACAGCTCCCACCCAGCGGGCCCATGCCTCTGTCTCCAGGACACGTCAATCAGCGGTGTGTCCACCACTACAGGGCACCCAGGTTGACCCACCACCCCAACAACAACAGGGACCTGGGGGCAGTGGTAGTGGGCACACCGTCCAGGGGACAGAGGCCCATGGAAACAGGGGAACTGGGAGGGCTGCTGTGCGACAGGGGGGGGACAGGCCCAGGGAACCGACTCTCCAAGAGGCCCTCTCCTCCATCATGGGAGCATACCACCACTCCCAGGAGACGATGGCTACGGTACTGGCCAGGTTCCAGGAGATCCAAGTACTGCAGGAGGAACAGTACATGGGGTTCAGAGAGGAACTGAGGAACTGAGGAACATTAGTTCCGCAATGGGGACCATCGTCGTGGCCCTTAACCAGATAGTCACCACATTGCGGGACCATGTGGCACCACAAAGGGCCCCTGTCACTAGCCTGGACCAGGAACAGCCTACCACCTCCGCCGGCGCTAGTGGACAGGAGGCCCCCACACAACGACAGGCCACCAGAACCCCACCTCCTGCAGAAGAAGAACCACCCCGCAAGCGGAACCTGAGATCTCACAAGAAGACAGAGTAGGATGCCAAGACCCCCGCCAGCAAACGATACCCCCTGATGTCATCCCACTGTCCCACATTGTCACCCTGTCCAACCTTGAACTGCCCCTGCTCCATCCTTCCAGAGGCATATGGACAATGCACCTGTGAGACTGAGAACTGGACTCTGCCATAGACATTACTCCACCATCACCCATCACCGTTTTACAATCATGTTCCTAAATGTAGAACTTTAATTAAATCACTTATTGCACTTAAAAAATCTGGAGTCTGCTTGTATTTTGAACAAATGTATTAGACATAATGGTGCAAAAATGTTCAGTTACATTGTGATGACAACATACCACTGTCACACAGCTGTAGTCCATGGGCAAACAAAGCAGAGGTCACGCAGTGGGGCCCACAGCTCTGAAAACGGAAGGGAAAGTCACAACTCAGTTAACAGGAACTGGGGGGGAACTCAGACAGTAGAGAGGCAGGAGACTTTAAGTGAATGTAAAATGGCGTGGTTGATTCGTACCTGTGTGCTACTGAAAATACTGTTGTATCACTGTCTCCCTGTTGTCTGTGTCGTCCCCGTCGTCTTCCTCCTCTTCACTCTCCACAAGCTCCACAGCTGCTACAACACCACCATCTGGACAATCCTCCTGCAGGAAAGGCACCTGGCGTCGCAAAGCCAGGTTGTGAAGCATACAGCAGGCCACGATGATATGGCACACCTTCTTTGGTGAGTACATTAGGGATCCCCCTGTCATATGCAGGCACCTAAACCTGGCCTTCAGGAGGCCGAAGGTTCTTTCTATAATCCTCCTAGTTCGCCCATGGGCCTCATTGTAGCGTTCCTCTGCCCTTGTCCTGGGATTCCTCACTGGGGTAAGTAGCCACGACAGGTTGGGGTAACCAGAGTCACCTATTAGCCACACACGGTGTCTCTGTAGCTGTTCCATCACATAAGGGATGCTGCTATTTCGCATGATGTACACGTCATGCACTGACCCAGGGAACTTGGCATTTACATGGGAGATGTACTGGTCAGCCAAACAGACCACCTGGACATTCATCGAATGATAACCTTTTCTGTTCCTGTACACCTGCTCACTTCCACTGGGGGGAACCAAAGCCACATGGGTCCCATCAATGGCACCAATGATGTTGGGGATATGTCCAAGGGCATAGAAATCACCCTTCACTGTAGCCAAATCGCCCACCTCAGGGAATACAATGTAGCTCCGCATGTATTTCATCAGGGCAGACAACACTCTGGACAAAACCTTGGAAAACATAGGCTGAGACATCCCAGATGATATGGCCACTGTTGTTTGGAATGATCCACTTGCCAAAAAATGGAGTACTGACAGAACCTGCACCAGAGGGGGAATCCCTGTGGGTTGGCGAATGGGGGACATCAGGTCTGGCTCCAGCTGGGCACACAGTTCCTGTATAGTGGCTCGGTCAAGTCTGTATGTCAGTATGACATGTCTTTCTTCCATTGTCGACAGGTCCACCAGCGGTCTGTACACGGGAGGATTCCTCCATCTCCTCGCAAGTCCCAGCGGACGGTGCCTAGGAAGGACAACATGGAGCACAGAGTCAAGCAACCCACAGGTACGTAACCATACCTTGCACAGTACACGATTCGCTATGCATTGAATGGCTTGTATGAGTGGCAATGCAAGGCCTAGGCCTGTGTGACGCAGTAGAAATTAAGCCATGTGGGCCCTTGAAATGGCGGCTGCCTGACCTGTAAAGTGTGACAATGGGATGTGAGGTCAATGCGCTGGCGTGGCATACCGTGGCGGTAGGCGGTCGAAGACCGCGGCGCAAAGCAGAATTGGTTAACATTGAACCCTATGGGTCTCAGGAGCCAATGACGATGTGCGCCGGCGGTCACGGTACACACCGCCACAGGCGTGACCGCCATTTTCTAACTGCTTAATCACTCGAGACCTGATCATCCACAGGAGAGGACCTATACTGCAAGTGCTGCTGTGACCTCGGTCTGGAAGATACAATGGCTGCTGCGACTGGGGAAAGGGCCCCTGCCTTCACATCTGAGGAATTGGAGAAACTTGTTGATGGGGTCCTCCCCCAGTATGCGCTACTCTACGGTCCTCCAGACCAACAGGTGAGTACACAGGGAGCACGTAGTATGGGCTATGCCTATGTTGAGTGGGGTGGATGTAAGATGGTGGGGAGGGGAGCGAATGAGGAGTGCAACGCACGACAGATGAGAGCATGTGCCACATGGCAAGGTTGGGGAGGGGGGGCCACTCACATCGACCATGCAGAAAAGTGATGATATTTCTTTTTCCACCCTGTACATGTCACATAGGTCAGCGCCCATTAGAAGATCGACATTTGGCGTGCCATCGCCAAGGACGTCTGGGCCCTGGGGGTCCACAACAGACGGGGCACCCACTGCCGCAAGAGGTGGGAGGACATCCGCCGCGGGAGCAGAAAGACCGCCGAGGCTCTGCTGGGGATGGCCTCCCAACCTAGGAGGGGTGCCACACGGCAATTGACCCCCCTGATGTCCCGGATCCTGGTGGTGGCCTACCCCGATTTGGATGGGCACGTGAGGACATCACAGCAGACACAAGGGGGTGAGTATCAGCACATTCTGCTATATTAGCGCACAGTGGAGGTGTCTGGGTGGGGGAGGAGGGCTGTGGCTATCTCTAGGCCAGGGCGGTTTCTGTAGGCTAGGCCCCTCCATTTGGCATGGCCCTGTGCCCCCGCCCCCACCTCTGTAGGGTGCTAAGTACAGCTATCCATGGTCCGGGCTCACCTATGTGTGCATTTGTCGTCCATAGACTTGTAGGCCAAGTCACAATAATTGAGTAGTTTACCCCGAGTGCGCGGCGTAGTGCAGGGGGCTTCTGTGTCTGTCCTCTCCGACAACGGTGCCGCCAATGCATGCACTCAACATGTCTTTCTTTCTTCTCCCCCCCCTTTTTTTTGGTTTTCCTGTTCATGTGTGCATTAGCATCATCAGGCGGAGGAGAAGTGGCATCGGCGCACGAGGGAGCTGCATCTCACATGGCCCCGGAGGGCCATGCAACTGACTCCGAGTACACCAGTGAGACGGAGGGCGAGTGGAGCTCCACAACGGGGACCCGTGGAGATGTCAGCGACACCGACACATCCTCGGAAGGGAGCTTCCTTGTGGTGGCGGCAACATCCGTGCCCACCGCAACAACAGGTACAGCCGCCACCCAGCGCACCAGCTCCGCCCTCCCAGCAGCCCCTCAGCTTTCGCCCCGTGCCCGCTCGGCCAGGAAGCTGGGCATCTCCTTCGCCCCTGGCACCTCAGGGCCTGCCCCAGTTACCCCTGCTGCCCTCAGTGCGGAGATCATTGACCTCCTCCAGACGCAGATTGTTGGGCAGTCTACCCTTTTGAATGCCATCCAGGGGGTAGAAAGGGAGGTGCATCGGAGCAATGCATACCTGGAGGGCATTCATTCGGGTCAGGCTGCCCATCAGCGATCGTTCAACGCTCTGGCCTCAGCACTGACGGCAGCAATTGTCCCTGTGTCTAGCCTCCCCCCTCCAACTTCCTCAACCCGGTCCCACTCCCCTGTTCCTCTGCCTATCCCAGACACACCTACAGACCAGCCTGCACACACCTCGACACACAAGGGCAGCTCATCCAGACATAAGCACCACAGATCACACAAGCATTCACCCAAGCAACATCCACATGCAGACATGCCAACAGCCACTGCCTCCTCTGTGTCCCCCTCCTCCTCGTCTCCCTCCTCCCTCCCTGTGACGTCTCCACTCACACCTGCATGTACACCACCATCAGCCAGTACGTCCATTACCACCACACCCACCAGAACAGTCCGCACACGTGCAGTCACCACCCCACTGCCATTTACACGTCCCCAGTGTCCTCTCCCAGTGTGTCTGTCACCCCCTCTTCCAAACCACACAAACGCAGGCAGCCACCCACCCAACAGCCATCCACCTCAAGACAGCCTCCAGCACAAGCACCTGCACCCAAAGACACCAGACTTCACTCTCCTACAACCACATCCTCTTCCTCCACTCCCATACCCACTACAACTACCCGTCCCTGTCTTTCTAAATTGATTTTCCTTTACAACCTTGACCTCTTTCCAACAACTGACCCACCCCCTCCATCTCATAAGACTCCAATCATTGGAGTCCACCAGCTCCTAGGGCAGGAACATCGGCCAGCAGCAAGGGGACAGCCAGCCCACCCCCTGGGAAAAAAAACAAAAAAGGGAAGGGCCGGCGCAACAGGCCTGAGACGGCTGCCCCCAAGGACACCACCCTTGCACCATCACCTGGCCCATCCACAAAGGGAGGCAAGGGCCCCAGAGTTTCTGCCAAGGAGGGCAAGGGCAGCAGGACGGACAAGTCCGGCAGCAGGCGAGCTGCCCAGGAGGGCCCCACCAGCCCAATTTGGGGTGTGACGGAGGACACCCACTGGCCCAGGACTCCAGCACAGGAGGGCCCCGCAAGCGAAAGGTCGGATGGCGACTCAGCGGGAATTATTGGCCAGATCTGGTTCCCTAGGAACACAAGACAAGCACCGCTGAACTAGGCCCCGCCGTGAGAAGCACCACTGAACAGGGCCCCGCCGAGACAAGCACCGCTGAACAGGGCCCGTCGTGAGGAGCACCGCTGAACAGGGCCCCGCCGTGACAAGCACCGCTGAACTGGGCCCCGCCGTGACAAGCACCGCTGAACTGGGCCCCGCCGAGACAAGCACCGCTGAACTGGGCCCCGCCGTGACAAGCACCGCTGAACAGGGCCCCGCCGTGAGGAGCACCGCTGAACAGGGCCCGCCGTGAGGAGCACCGCTGAACAGGGCCCTGCCGTGACAAGCACCGCTGAACTGGGCCCCGCCGAGACAAGCACCGCTGAACTGGGCCCCACCGTGACAAGCACCGCTGAACAGGGCCCGCCGTGAGAGGCACCGCTGAACAGGGCCCGCCATGACAAGCACCGCTGAACTGGGCCCCGCCGAGACAAGCACCGCTGAACAGGGCCCCGCCGTGACAAGCACCGCTGAACAGGGCCCCGCCATGAGAGGCACCGCTGAACAGGGCCCCGCCGTGACAAGCACCGCTGAACTGGGCCCCGCCGAGACAAGCACCGCTGAACTGGGCCCCACCGTGACAAGCACCGCTGAACAGGGCCTCTCACGGCGGGCCCTGTTCAGCAGTGCTTGTCACGGCAGGGCCCAGTTCAGCGGTGCTTGTCTCGGCGGGGCCCAGTTCAGCGGTGCTTGTCACAGTGGGGCCCTGTTCAGCAGTGCCTCTGCACCGCTCCGCTGGGCCCTTCATCTCAAGCACCGCTCCGCTGGGCCCTTCATCTCAAGCACAGCTCCGCTGGGCACCGCCGTCTCTGCACCGCTCCGCTTGGCCCTTCATCTCAAGCACCGCTCCGCTGGGCCCTTCATCTCAAGCACCGCTCCGCTGGGCACCGCCGTCTCTGCACCGCTCCGCTTGGCCCTTCATCTCAAGCACCGCTCCGCTGGGCCCTTCATCTCAAGCACTGCTCCGCTGGGCACTGCCGTCTCTGCACCGCTCCGCTGGGCCCTTCATCTCAAGCACCGCTCCGCTGGGCACCGCCGTCTCTGCACCGCTCCGCTTGGCCCTTCATCTCAAGCACCGCTGGCCCATTGGCAGGGCCGGATCTGTGTCGGGCAGGGCTTCACGAAGCACTCTGGCCAACATGCCTCCTCCATAACCAGTGGAGTCTGTAATCCACCTGATGGACTGTGGCTTTGCACTCCCCCGGATGGTACAGTGGGCAATCCACCCACTGTAGAGACTTGGAAAACTGTGGCTTTGCACTCCCCAGGATGGTACAGTGGGCAATCCACCCACTGTAGAGACTTGAGAGACTGTGGCTTTGCACTCCCCAGGATGGTACAGTGGGCATGGAGGCCCCTCGTGGATCTGGCGTCGTGGACTCATGTGGCTGAGGTGCCCCCCTTCCCTTCCCCCTGAGGTGCCTGTGTTTTTATTATCTGATGCCCCAGCAGTGTTCTCTCCAATGGAATCGGGTCTCGTGTGTGGGCTTTGCCCATGTGTTTATGCACATTGGCCCACGAACAATGGAATTTAGCCAATATGTGCCGGACTTTTGGACTATGTATATATTGTTCATGTTGTAATATATTTATTTGATAAATTTCATATTTCACTTAAGTTCAAATATGCTTTAATATACTTCAATTTTAATGAACATTTTATTTTGTCTTTGCATTATTCTGGGGAGTTTGGGGGGTGTTACTCTGACTTGTTGCTCTGCATTGGTGTGTAGGGATTGGGGGGTGAGGGTGAGGGTGGGGGTGGGTGTGTCGCGTGTGTGTGTGCCCGTAACATTTTCTCCTCCCCCCTTCCCTGTGTCGTAGGTGCAGTACTCACCGTTGTCTTCGCGCCGGCGTTCGTGCTCCTGGTAGAGGAGCAGGAAGACAATGGCTGGTAGGATGTTTAATTCGGGTTCCATGCTGTCCAGATTCCTCGTGGAGTGTGTATAGGTGAGCGTTTTCCCGTTCGTAGTCTGTTTCCGCTGTGTTTTTATCGGCGGGGCGCCCGCCCCGGAAAAGGTGGCGGATTGGTGGGTCGTGATAGTGTGGGCGGTACATTGTCTGCCGCCTGTCTGTTGGCGGTGACCGCCGCGCTGTTTGTTTGTCCCGCCGTGGCGGTCGGAGTGGTAAAGTGGCGGCCTGTGTTGGCGGTTCCCGCCAGGGTCAGAATCCCATTTTTATTACCGCCTGCCTGTTGGCGGGTTGGCCGCCACTTTAACACCGACCGCCAGGGTTGGAATGACCCCCAAAATGTTTTGCCTAAGCCAAAACTGGTTGATATATCTGACCCGTGCTCCATAATGATCCGTGTCAAACTGCCATGGTCCTATTATTCCAAGACCATTGACTATCTTAGCACTTTGTTCTTCTTGGAGCTATTTTTACTTAAAACTTAAACAACTCATAGCTTCTCTATCCCTTATTGGATTTTCCCTTTTTGTCACATTTTGTTTATTAAATTTTACTTTTATTTTTCTAATTCATTTTGGGATTGTTATTGTTTTGCATTTAAACTTTATTACCTTTTTAGTACTGCATACTTATTTTACACATTGCTTCTATGTCAACCCTGTGTGTTCCGTGCCATAGCTACTAGGGGATTGAGCTTGAGTTTAGTTAGTGACTTTAGTAGTTTCCCCTGATAAAGCGTGTGATTATTATATGAGCCCATTTGTCCCTGCCTCTTTGTCATTGCTTGTGCCTCATGTCAGGTTCCTAGTGTCATTGTTGGTCCTCCTATGGCAACATATTTGCCTTGGTGTCCCACATGATGTCTTTGTTTTCTTCTAAGCTACCTGTACGTCACATGCCCACTCTGAAACCCTTTGGAGATGGAGGAGCCCAGAGAATCCAGGATAAAGATGTCCGAGAGATATGATTTAAAATCGATTCGGAGCGATGAGTGTTTTAAGAAAGATAATTTGAAAAAAGTTGAATTTTTAAAAAGTTGCAAAATGGCATTTTTGTTCGAGACCCACTAAAAAACAAGGAAAGTTGACAAAACACGCATTTCACTGTTTTATACTTTACAAATAATTACTAACATTATGGTACATTTTAGAAAATGACAATGTGGGAGCCATTTCACTGATTATTTGATAATTAAAGAAATGCGTTGACGTTTGCCTCCCATGCCAGTGCAGCTCTGTAATTTTAGCTTGCATGCTGAACAACTTCAGAAGGAAGCTTAACTTGAGCTAAGCTTTTGTTTTGAAAGCAATTTCTTGTCCTTCCAACCCTGCCTGCTGCCAGGTGTATGTAGGACGGCCGAGCCCTAACGTGCAGTTGCCACGAATACAAAAGTGAGTATGTTTAATGCATCTACATTTGTAAAAAAAGAAATAGAGCACCCTAAGGGCGTGTCTCTCTTCAAAAAGCACAGCTTTAACTATTATTTTATGTTCTAACCTAGGTGAGAGCCACAATTATTTTTTTGCCGCTTCCAGTTCCCCTGCCCGCCCACCTCCCGCCTCCCAGCTGACCCCGCCTCCCCACCTACCCCTTAAATGGCGGCCGCTGCGAGGCCGCGCAGCGGGCGCGCCGCTGGCGCGCCGAAGGTGCACCTAAGGCAAGCCCGTCTGCGCCCGTCTGCGCCCGTCTGCGCCCGTCCGCGCCTGGACCGCGCCTAGTGCCCGAACCCCTGGCCCCCGCGCCCCCCGCTTGACCTATGACTCCGCCACCCTCGCCAACCTCAACCCCGGCCGCGCGCCGGGCTGCTACCGCGCCACCCCCAAACGTACCCACGGACCCTTCACCTGCAGCAACTGCCGCTTCACCTGCCTACGGACCCACACCGCCACCACCAAGAACGACGCCCCCGGAAGCAACCTCAAATGCATCCTGGTCAACACCCGCTCCGTCCACAGGCACACCATCGAACTATGGAACCTCATCAACTCAACGAACCCAGACATCGCCTTCCTCACCGAGACCTGGATGAACCCCTCCTCGGCACCCGACATCGCCATAGCCATCCCCGACGGCTACAAAATCATCCGGAGAGACCGCTTCAACCGCACCGGAGGAGGCATCGCCATCGCACACAAAAGCTCCATCAGCATCTCGACCCACACCGACAACTCACTTCCCGACGCCGAACACCTCCACTTCGCGATCCACATCGACCCCAAGACAACCCTAAGAGGCACCCTCATGTACAGACCACCAGGACCCCGCACCAAGTTCAGCGAAGACATCGCAGACTTCGTCAACCCCCACGCACTCTCATCCACCGACTACATCCTCCTAGGAGACCTCAACTTTCACCTGGAGAACCACACCGACAACAACACCACCGCCGTTCTAGACAACCTCGCCAACCTGGGACTGAAACAACTGGTCAACACCCCCACCCACTACGCCGAACACACGCTCGACCCCATCTTCTCCTCAAGCAAACACATCACCTTCAGCCACACCACCGAACTCACATGGTCGGACCACAGCTGCGTCCACTTCAGCTTCAAGAAAACCACCGTGCATCACCACACCCGGCAACCACCAAAAAGATACTGGAACCGAATCACCACAGAACAACTCGCAGCAACGCTCTCCCTGAACCAACCCACCAGCACCAGCAACCCCAACGAGGCCGCCAACAACCTCACCAACTGGATCTCCGACTGCGCCAACCTCCTGGCCCCTCTGAAGACCCAAACCAACACCAACAACCACAAGAAAAACTCCTGGTTCACCACCGAACTCAAAAACTCCAAGAAAGAATGCCGCCTCCGCGAGAAGACATGGCGCCTCAACCCGACAGAGGAAAACCTGACAGCTCTCAAGGACACCACCCGCCAACACCACCAACGCCTCCGCACCGCACGAAAAACAGCCTACCAGAACAGACTTGACAACAACGCCCACAACAGCAAGGAACTTTTTGGCATCATCAAAGAGCTCTCCAACCCGGACGCAGAAACTAACCCCATCCCTCCCTCACAGGACCTCTGCGACTCCCTCGCGACCTTCTTCCACCGTAAGATTGCCGACATCTACAACAGCTTCACGACCACCAACATGAACCCGCCCCCGGAAGCCGCAAAAGACATCTCCACCATCCTCGCCTGGAACCCTACCACCACCGAGGAAACCACCAGCGTCATGAACTCGATCCACTCGGGATCACCCTCCGACCCCTGTCCTCACCACATTTACAACAAGGCCGACAACATCATCGCACCCCACCTCCGAGACGTCATCAACGCCTCCCTCACCACTGCTACCTTCCCTGAAAGCTGGAAACACGCAGAACTCAACGCCCTCCTGAAGAAACCTACAGCAGACCCCACCGAACTCAAAAACTTCCGGCCTATCTCCCTCCTACCGTTCCCCGCCAAAGTGATTGAGAAAATCGTCAACGCTCAACTCACCGCCGCCCTGGAAACCTCTGACTCCCTCGACTCCACTCAGTTCGGATTCAGGGCCAACCACAGCACCGAAACCGCCCTCATCGCAGCCACGGACGACATCCGAGCCCTGACCGACAAGGGCGAAACCGTGGCCCTCATTCTCCTGGATCTCTCTGCAGCCTTCGACACGGTCTGCCACCGCACCCTGATAGACCGCCTCTGCAGCGCCGGCATCAGAGGCAAGGCCCTGGAATGGGTCATCTCCTTCCTCTCCGGAAGGACCCAGAGAGTCCACCTCCCCCCCTTCAGATCCGCAGCCACGGAGATCATCTGCGGCGTACCCCAAGGATCCTCCCTCAGCCCCACCCTATTCAACGTCTACATGACCCCCCTGGCAAACATCGCACGCAAACACGGACTCAACATCATATCCTACGCCGACGACACCCAGCTCATCTTATCCCTCACCAACAACCCCACATCAGCAAGGACCAGACTGCACGACGGCATGAAGGAAGTAGCGACCTGGATGACAGACAGCCGACTGAAACTGAACACAGATAAAACGGAGGTCCTCATCCTCGGCCCTACCCCCCCCCGCATGCGACGACTCCTGGTGGCCCCCCGCCCTAGGCAGCACTCCCCAACCGACCAACCACGCACGCAACCTCGGCTTCATCCTGGACTCCTCCCTCTCGATGACCAGACAGGTCAACTCGGTGACCTCAGCGTGCTTCAACACCCTCCGCATGCTCCGCAAGATCTTCCGCTGGATCCCCATCGACACCAGGAAGACCGTCACCCACGCCCTCGTCACCAGCCGCCTGGACTACGGGAACACTCTGTACGCCGGCATCACCACCAAGCTGCAGAGGAAACTTCAACGGATCCAGAACGCCGCAGCACAACTCATCCTGGACATACCTCGCCACCACCACATCTCCGGACACCTGAGAAAACTCCACTGGCTCCCGGTCAACAAGAGGATCACCTTCAGACTCCTCACCCACGCACACAAAGCCCTCTACAACCTCGGACCCAAACTCATCAACTCCCGCGTCTCCTTCTACACCCCTCCGCGCACTCTGCGCTCCACCGGTCAGGCCTTGGCAGCCGTTCCCCGCATCCGCAAAACCACCGCCGGAGGAAAATCCTTCTCTTTTCTGGCAGCGAAGACCTGGAACTCCCTGCCCAGTCACCTTCGCGCCATACCCGAACACCTCCCCTTCAGAAGGCAGCTCAAGACCTGGCTCTTCGAGCACTGACCCCCTCCCCCCCAGCGCCTTGAGACCCTTATGGGTGAGTAGCGCGCTTTATAAATGTGATTGATTGATTGATTGATTGAATTACCCATGCAACAAGGATGTTCTCTGTTGAATGGGACAAGGCCCCCACACAAATGAGGAGATATGTGCCTCTGCTAAAAAAACAATGCAATGTAAATTATGAAGTTACATTGGCACCCCATCTCTAGTACAAAAATATTCTAACCCCTACAAGGCAAAACCCTAGTGGGTCAGTTTGCAAGGTGAACTCTCTTTTGTCAATATGAGCACTGTAGGTCTATCATTGTTTACCGATGTCTCGAAAAGTGAGACACTCACAGATGCGGCTGATGTTGGAGCTGCGGAATAACCGAATCGTCTATGATGGCCGTAAGAACAGAGATTAGTATGAGATTCTGCAGGAATTGTGCTCCTGTCAGGCAGAGAAGCAAGAATGCTTTTAAGCATTCGAGGTTTAAACGGTTTTATTGTAATACAGAACATATGTTATCAGGTCACTTTCATCAGTTACACAATCACTTGAGATTGATAATGAACATTAATCCAACCGCTGCTCTAGGGAACTTCGTGTGGCTGTTGCTAGTCCTATGGGCCAAAATAGGAAGAGTTGTAAAGAGGAAAGACACAGTAAAGAGGGACCAAAACACAATAATAACTAATCACAAACCCCTGCCCTTTGTATCCTTCCCGAGGACAGCCTGTGTACCACCAGTCAATACTCACGTCACTCAACAGTAGCAACCCAATAACGTGTCCACACTGTCTTCATCAACCCACATCGCCCACAGGTAAGTTATCTAAAAAGGTTCTATGTCAGTCTGTGAGAACATATATTTCTTCTCAGAAAAGTCCACCCTCAGTCTCACTGGAGAACCCGTTCATGCTGTGATAAACCTCTGCATCAAGCTGCGCTTTATTTCCACGAGAACCTTTGTTCTTGGCAATGTCTCTTGATTGAGATCAGGGAAATAAGACGCATGATCTCTCCTCATGACCTTTCCCGCCATGACTGCAGCCATAGTATCCTTTCTTTACAGAAGTCAGGGTAACCAATACTGCGTGACCTTAATCATTGTTGTCTCCATGTCACCTCTGGGGTTGTCTGAACTCTTCCCGATCATAGGTTGTATTGCATCCACTTCCATATTCATAATTGATGCACACACTGCACAGTTCTACTCTCAATGTCTCATATAAAACCAGAACAAGATGCAGCAGGCCTGGAGGGCACGCAACAATCCCTAGATAAACCTAGTAAGATACAATAGTTGTTCAAAAGGTTGTGGTGTGCAACTACACCCGGGCACCTGCTGCAAAAAAGGAGCCCAAGGGACACAGAAGGCCCCGACTACGCAAAAACATTCAGGGGGTGCACCACCCAAAGAAAATCCAGCAATGGTAGTGTACTGATCCTGTCCAATACAGTTGAAATGAAAACGATGAGAACTTCTTTCAGGTTGCCTTCCAAGAACTTCTTTATATTATAGGTCTCCCTGGAGGGAAGGTGCCTTCTTTATGTATTTTCGGAAGGATGTATATACAGGGATATCTAGGACATTTTACTAATAAATATTTGTATTCATGGTCGGAAAGTAACCCCAGTTCATGCCGCCCCCCATAGTTTGTTGTTAATATATTCTGTCAAGGCGTGAATCGGGTTGCCATTAAGGCGTTTATAGCATGCAGTATCTGCCAGTTGTCGATCTATTTCCTGCATATAGTCACACTTATTCATGATGACTACATTCCCACCTTTATCTGCCTCGCGGATTACAATGGATTGGTCTTTTTTAAGATTACCGAGGGCCTGACGTTCAAGTGTGGACAAATTGTCCTTGTGTTGCCAGTTAATTTTAAACGTACTGAGATATTCAACCAATTCAGATGAGACATTCATCGAAAAAACATCAATATTGTTATGTGTATTGGAAGGTATGAACTTGGACCGTAATCTGAAACCACTAGTGGTATTGGGATCCTCCTGGATTTGCAAATCAGCTCTAATGTCCTCGATACTAGTTCCACCATCATCTTGTAGAGACATCAAAAGTTGGATATCATAGAAGTCAGATACTGATTCAACCAGTATGTGGGTACCCCCACTAGCCTGGTCCACAGGCTGGGGAATGGAAATATCACGACTAGAAAACCCTCCATGGTGGGAGGAAAAGAAGTTCTTCAATTTAAGTTGACGGGTGAATTTAAAAAGATCAACAAAATTCTCAACATAGTCATTAGTCTGTGTGGGGCAGAATCCCAATCCTTTGCCCAATAAATTACATTCTATATTGCTCAAAGGACGATCAGATAAGTTAACTATAGTCAAGTCACCACCTGGTTCGCTCGTCAGGAGGGTAATAGGTCCTAGTCC
Source organism: Pleurodeles waltl (assembly GCF_031143425.1). Classification (NCBI taxonomy): domain Eukaryota; kingdom Metazoa; phylum Chordata; class Amphibia; order Caudata; family Salamandridae; genus Pleurodeles; species Pleurodeles waltl. The sequence continues at coordinate 938,761,464 of NC_090445.1, forward strand.
TTCTTGGAACGAGTACGGACCCCCAGTTTTTCTGAACCCTTTTCTCCACCGTCTGCCACCCCTTCTGGTCTTATTTCTCTCCGATTTATTTTTGTTCCAAGGCGTAGTCGCTCCATTTCGACTAAAAAATTATTGGAAGCACTGTGAACGTTTTTCTTGGAAGAGCACCAGTAGAGGTGTTACTATCCAGGGATGACATAGAGCTACCACCTGAGAGATCAGTGCCACTTGAGAGACCATCTCTATTTTTCATGGTCTCAGATATCTTAACATTATCAAATTTTCGGGCAAAAGTATAAATTCTGCCCAATTTATAGTCGAGGTCATCGCGTTTGACTTAACGTAGTTTTTTGTCACAAAGGTAGATTTGGTAGTCTTCCACTACCTTGTCCAAAATCTCAAAGTTCTTTTTTATCAAATCTTTTTGAGGGATTTCATCAATCTCTTTTGAAAGTGTTTCTATATCGTCCTGCAGTTTAGTAACCTTTTTGTCAGTATGCTTAATGAGAATACGCATCATATTAAATGATGCATTTTGCAAATTATCCTCCCATTCCTTAAGTCATTCATCGTCTAGGTCCTCATAGGTCCTCAGAGGTTGGGAAAATCAATATTCTGAGGCCTCTCGGTATTTTGTTATTATCTAGATATTTTTGTAGAGTAACCCCATCCCACCACCTAGCCAATTCCTGTTTTCTTAGTTTTTCCAATTTCTGAAATTTGATTTTTAAACTGTCAGTCTGACGTGTCGGTGTACTTGATGAAACTGAACTAGATTGATGTGTGAATAGATCCCTTGCCAGTTCTTCACGGTTATCCTTAAAACGTGACATATTATATTATAAAACCTTTGTTGGGATACCAAGCATTCCAAGCATTCTCATCTTACTCCTCTGCAGTAATTTTCCAGACAATACATCTTTTTTTTGGCCACCTCCGAGTGCATTGCATTAATGGACCATAGTAGGGTTCCCTCTTCTGGTGTTAACTCCCACTAATATATATACTCTACAAGTTATTCTTAGTTTCCTTTTTTCCCTTTCTTTTTCTCCTCTTAGACATGACTCTCAGAATACACAGACTGGAGCAACCTGTATTAATGCAGGAGAGCCAGCGTCAGTTCTCTTTTACACTTGGAGTTTTTAACACTGCACAGATGATCTCCTATCTGCTCCTTCAGCCAGTGGCGGCTAGTCTTTGAAAGAGGTGGATGTAGTACTTGCCCCAAAATCCTGGCGAACATTCGTAGCAAGCAATCCAGACTTGTTTGTGTAGGGTTTGGGGGATCTTCCCAAGAGAAATTTCTGAAAGAATGTGTTTAAATAGTATATTTTAATGAAAAATGTTCAAGTTAATTTAAAAAAAACGTAGGCTTTGAAAAGGCACTAATGAAATACTTCAGTACTTTCAAGAAGCCTGACATTTCCCAGGAGTTGACCCATTGTCAGAACCCCTTTTAGGGGGCCATGGGGCAAGCAGGGGCGACTTGGCTCAGCCGTGGGGTTGAGGCCTTTTATTCCTGATGTCCTTGGGTCCGACCTACTATGAAGCCTGAGCGACTGGGCTAAGTACCCCTTCTTCCCTTTGACCTCTGTGGTAGCTGTGGTTGAGCAGTCCAAGGCTCCGTCTGGAGGAAGTGTAGATACAAGTTAGTGAACATGAATCATAACTCAAAGAGCAAACAGAAATATTAATAAACCAATGTCCACTCAAATACTCAATCCCCTAGAGGTGTGAACTTTGGAGTTTCACTAGCAACTCCCTTTCCATCCCACTCCTCTTAATGTGGTCAGGGTTATTCCCTGTTCATTGGTGGGCGCATTCAGGGAATGCTCACAGGTAGGCCTTACTCAAGTAGTCAAAAGTCTCTTTGGGGCCGCAGCACCTTTAGCCGTGAGTCCCCCTGAGCCCTTAACAAGCCTTACCTGCTCCTGCAGCCAGGGGGCCTTCATCATCTCAATGGAGGCCCCTGCCGTGGCACCTCGCAGTGTTTGGGTTAAGTCGGGCTGCACACAGAGACCATGCAGCAGCACCTGGTAGGCACAGGTGAAGGGTCAGTTCCAGCAGCGATCTGAGGTGCTTCTGTCCTTTCATCAGCACTGTAAGTTCAGTGCACCCCAACGAGGGAGGAGAAGTGCTATTGGCACTCCCTGACTGGTCCCAGCGATGCAGCAGTGCTCTTCTTGGCAACCTCCTCAGTCCATGGGACAGGTCGGGGGGCAGTCCTCAATGCTTGCTTTGACCCACTGGTGGCAGTTTTCTGTTCTCCCGGCAGTAACCAGAACTTCACAGCTCACTATGTAGAAGCAAACCCTTCTGGGTTACGGGGTTGCTTAGGTACTTGCAAACAAGATGCTGGTCTTCACTACCACAGTGGCCCCTCCTTACATACGCTTTCCCTCTAAGTCCTTCACAGGATTTGGCACATACTGGCAGAAGTCACTTCTAGGGCAGACCATCCTGACATACAGAGTTGGTGTAACGGTGTAGTCAGGGCTTCACACTCCCCAAATGGCATACAGCTCATGGCTAACTTCACGGCACCCTTCTCCTGGCATATGAGGGGTCACCGAACTGATCCTACACATAGGCAATGTCCCATTTGGGGCAGAAACCATCTCCTTACATCTCACACTGGGGGCCTTCTCCAGAGAGCCCTCCACTGGGCCTCGCTCCCTCCAACAGTCTCCTCTTCCTCAAAGGACACATTGGTCTTGGCATGCAGGCAGGCTCTGGTGGTCGGACTCATCCAGCAGGAAGACTTGCAGGCCTTGATCCCCATTCACAGCAGGAGAAACTCTGATTCTGTTAGTCCCCCAAAACAGGCAATGGGAGTGAGAAGAGTTCACACCTGGATGTTGGCCATAGTGACATGAGCATTGTGAGAGAACAGGGCTGATTGAAGAGGCCCCCTAACTTTTTGCCCCCATTTTTCACTTTTTGCTGGTGTTTTCCTGACCTTGATGGTGCCCTGGGTACTGCTAACCAGTCCCAGGGCCTGTGCTCTGTGTAAAATCAGTATGCAAATTAGGCTAATTATAAGTGGCTAAGTCATCCTACCTATAAGTCCCTAGTATATGGTAGGGCATGTAGGTTTAGAGGCCCCAGCATAGGTAGTGCACCCATAGGTGCACTTCTGAGGTGCCCAGTGTCATTGTAAAGGCAGGCCTGCCTTGCTGGCTGCTTTTAAATTAAAGTTACATGCTAACTCGACTTTGGAATTAAAAGAAGTTCCAAAGTCTTAAACTACCTTATTTGTACATATAAGTCACCCCTAAGGTGTGCCCTATGTGCCCCTAGGGCTGGGCGCCATGTAACTATAGGCAGGGACCTTATAAAAATAGTTTTATAAGCCCTGGTGAGGTAAAACAGCCCCATTCGTTTTTCCCACATTGTAGTGAATGATCTCCACAGGCTAGAATGGGGAGACTTTATTTTAAGTTTAGAAGTCCCCATAGGTAGCAGATACCGCAAGTTTGGTATCGAATTAATTGTTATAGTAAATCCCACAACTCCCAGTTGTTGGATTTAATATAACTTGTTCAGGTAAGGAGTTTTAAACTTTACCTGAAAAGTTACCAACTTCAGCCTTGCAGTGTTTTTGCTGCTTTGTCCTGATTGGCCAGCCTCTGGCAGCCTGGCCAGGCTGCCTTGATGAGGTGTGAAGTGGCCTGGCTCAACTCAAAGAGATGTGCCTGGGGGAGGAGATGTTCCCTCAGCAGATGGGGAAGCAGGAAGGGGGGAGGGCTGCCAAACTGGTCTTCAAAGGCAGGGAAGGACATTTGGAGCAACCCAGTAACACCCTCACATCCTGCAAACCCAGACAATTAGGTGCCCCCTTCATTAGATTAGGAGAGGGCAGGATAGGGGTGTGTTTAGGATTTTTAGCCATCTATCGGTGGGCTCAGCCTGATGTAACCTCCAAAAATCACTTTCAGCCATGATGGATTTTTGAGGAATGTTGCTCCCTGGGATTGATTTTTGCCACACTTCCCAGGAAGTGGTCATCACAGGGGGAAGGACCCTGCCCCTGATTGGAGAACCAGGGCCCCCCTGTTTTTCACCCAGGAGCAAGGATAAAACTGGCAGACCTGAACCCACACCTCAGTTCCCTACCAGATCCCTACCAGGGAGAACAACAGAGGAAGAAGGACTGCCCTGCTGGACCCCTGACCTGCACCTGGACACTGCACTCTGGAGGACTGCACCAGCTGCACACTTGCGCTTCACCACAAGAAGGACTTTGCCCGACTTCAACTGGTGCAAGGAAGGACTCCATGTTTGCTACAGGTGAAAAATTGCTAACCAGAGTTCCCTGCACCAACTCCTGAAGAAACTAGCCAGCTGACCACTGTCCAGTGGTCAAAAATCAATGTGCACCAGGTGCATTCTGGGAGTTGTAGTCCGCACCCTCGAGGAGCATCTCAGAGCTTCTGGAACCTTAGGGTGGACTGTGGACCTCAAAAGAACCTTAAAAGAACATCTGGAAGAAGATTCAGAAGTTTGGAGAACTTTTGGAAAAAAGCTCCATAGAGGGACCGACCCGCCACGGCAACTCTAGCCAGCTTGCCTCAACCACGACCCGGCCTGACTTGCAGGTTCGTCCCGGTAAAGAAAACCTCAAAAAATTTGACTAAATCTGAACATAGGAAGTTGTCCGGGATCTCCCAGGTAGTGTATCTGAAGAGGGCTCCAGGGACGTCAGATCAAGATTCAGGTTTGCCCCGGTCAAAGTATTTTCACCTCGAAAAAAATGACTAAGTCCGAAGATAAAAATCTCCACGAGGGCTACTGTGATGACTATCCGAGGGAGAGTTCCAGGAGGTCGTATTGGACTGGCAGGTTCGTCCCGCTGAAGAAAATCTCAAGAAAAATGACTAAGTCCTAAGGTAAACTTGTGACCGAGGCCTCCTGCAGGCTTTAGCCGAGCTGTGTTCCATCGCGGTTGGCCTTAAACTTTGACTTTGCCCCGGTCAAGGTGCGACCAGATGACCAGATTGGCGCTTTTTGTTTCTATGTGTAGAAAGCATTCATTCTTTAAAAATTCATATCTCCGGTTCCCCTTCCCCAATTTTCTTCATTTTGGTGTCATTTTAAAGCTAAAAATATTTCCTATTTTTATAAATTGATTTCGGATTTGTAAACTGTTTCCTGTGTTTTATTTAATTACTGTTTTGTGATATTTCAATGCTTTACGCTTTGTCTCCTAAGTTATGCCTTGTCGCTCGTTGCCAAGCTACCAAGGGTTGAGCTAGGTTTAATTTACCAAGACCTAACTGGACCTAAGTGGAGGTTAGTGGCCTATTGCTAATTGTAGGTACATACCTGCCCTTACCAATAACCCATTTTCCAACAAGCATCAAAAGGTTAATTCCAGCTTCCAGTCCTACTCTTCATGATTCCCTTACAAGCCCAATCTCTTACCGAAGATGTGCCAAGGCCCCTTCTTTGTGATCTCTCACTAAATCAAAGAGCACCCTTTGAAGTGTACAGGTGGAGGCTCTCCCTTCTACACTGGGTCCAACCCAATTCACAGCAATGCAACAATACATAAATCTGTCCTGGGGAATCCTCTGCCTGGAATCCTCAAGTCTTTACCATGCAGGCATGGGTTTCCAAAATGGAACCAAGGTTCCTACATGTAATGTACTTTTACAGGAGTATTTGCACTAAGTGTATGCACACAGCACACATAATATCCATCACTGTTACCCCCATGTATTGTGCCACCACAGACACGCATACAGTCAGCATCCACATCCACTCCGCATGCTCTGCTCAGTAATATAGCCTTTCTGTATTGTGCCATTGGGTGCTACATGCAAACACTCACACTGCTAGCAAACATTTTCACCATGCACGCACTGAACAACACTTAACCTTTCATGTTCTGTGCTTCTTGCAAGCACACATACACCCAGCAGAAATGTTTCCTGTGCACACAGTAAACAGCACTACATCTCTCATGTAATGTATTCCTCTCTTTTATACATACATCCAGTACACTTACTCACCATGCATGCACTGGACAGCACTGCTCTATCACTGTGCTGTACTCTTCTCAGGTACACGCACAACCAGCACAGAGTCACCACTCTTGCACTGCACACCACTTCACATCTAACTGACGTAGGTCAAGGGTGAATTAAGCACACTGCAGCAAAACTTTTAAAAGGTGAATGACCCTGTAGGCCTCTCTCCAGTGACACAAATTAAAAAGGACATATTCACTCCTACTGATCACCACATAGTATGTTAACACCATTGCTTGTGCTGCTTTACTCTTGATGAAGGCAGTAGCCTTCCACCACTATGAGAGTAGCACTTTAAGTGCTAGGAACAAAAATCAGCAATAGAAATCCATACAACAGTACAGTTGGGCACACAAGGCAGGAGTACACATCCATTACCATGCAGGGGACTTTTCTGTCCGAACACCCATTTTATTTCAAAATGTGCTATGCTGTCCACCCTATGTGGGAAGACTTACCTCTAGTATGCCATTGCTAGCTAGCAATTTGTGATTGGTACATCCTTAATGCCAAGAACTATATACAGTATATGAGAGCCATAATTTTTCCATTCATGCTGCCCATATAGTACAGTATATCAGAACCATCATTTTCTCTTGGGTGCCCCCCCCCCCTCCACCCATATGCCTTGGTTGCCCTCAGTTAGGACAAGAATTACCTCAAATATTCCAGCAGCAGCATCTTACCCCCATATTACAAGAATTGCCTCTAGCATGCCAGAGCCTGCATTTTGTTACAGTGCCATCCCTTACAAGAATTGCATCTGATAGGCCAGTGCTAGGAGGTGGCCTTAAGTACTTTCACAAGCCAGGAATCACCTTGTATATACTTACAAGTCTAACACATGCAGACTCTCATTCTTGCTCACTCACTCTCACTTTGCCTTACTAATTCTATCTCATTCATATCGACACTCCCTCACCCTAACTCTCTCTTTGTAACATGTTCCTATTCATTTACTGAAATATACTGACACACTCACACACAGTCACTCATCAGCTTCATCAGCTTAGGCTTTATTTTGGTAATAAAAAATACCATAAAAACTCATCATACAATGCACACATCGAATATATAAAAGATCAATAATATAAAACCCTCTAATTGGATAACATTAAAAATGGACAATTAAAACGCAAAATACAAGATTCTAAAGCATAATCAAATATTGTAAAAAATCGCTAGTATAAGAAGGCAATAATATAAAATTCTTCAACTACCAAACTTAAAATGCAAAATAAGAATACAGTATAGCAGCGTTAAGATTATAATAAAATATTACAAGAGAGTCACTAGAGAATCCATAATTCCCTATAGGTGCAACATATTCAATTTTGTCTTCAGATTTAAACTTGCTTTAGTGTGATACATTACAGACTGCCCCTAACCGTTTTGCTCTAATGTGCCAAATTGCATCTAAGAATCTTGCCAATGCACATACCACAATCCCATGGGTATTTGTTGTGCAGATCCCAAGAGCTAAGGACTGGTTGTTAATGCCCATGGATCTGCAAAGAGGAATAATCCATTGAGTCCGCTGTTTGGCATATGCGGACAATGGAATAACACATGAGCAATGCATTCGGATGACCCACAGCCCATTGGGCATAGATCTTGATGGTTATCCTGCTGGGACCACCTGCAAGTGAAAGTATATAGTGGTAGCGATTCCCAGCCTAAACCTGATGTAAAGTGCACGTGCTCGAGGGGATAAAATCAAATTCATGTATTTTTCAAATTCATAATGACATTTAACTGATATAAATCTATCTGTCAAACTGAACAAAGGCACCTCAGCTAGCTTTCCTACTTTTAAATTTAGCCAATATGCATCCTTGACAACTTGTATACCATTTTTTGGAATACGATGGGGGTCTGACCAGAACAAGCCCAACCCTAATTTGGTCAAGCTATTTTCAACATGGTTGCACCATGGGATTTTTCTTATTATGTGTATACTCAGCAGAGCATTCAACCATGTTCTGTATGGACTAAAAATATCTGTGGACCAAATCCTAATCCAATACAATATTGGTCTTAAGGCAGCTATATGAGTGATGGAATCTAAGTTTAGATCCATCCGAATAGACAACGTGGGGGAGCTTGCAGGTATTTTTAATAAGGCTTTTATAAATGAATTTTCAGCGAGCTCTACGTCCCTCAAGATGCCATGCCCCCATAGCTCTGCTCCATACAGAGCATCCCCCTCTAGCTTGTACATTATATATTTCTATTGCGGGAGAGATTGCAAATCTAGGGGATCTGTTAGCAAATCTCAGGACACCCCCGAGTTCTGTTTCAGTCTCATATATGCCTTTGATAAATGGGCCTGCCATTTGTGCGTGTCCTCAAGTCTGACTCCCAAATAATCAAAATCAGTGACTCTCTCTAATGCTTCCCCATACAGAAGGATCGTCCTCCTCATTTTATTTTTTTTATCACCAAAGATCATGTATTTGTTTTTTAAGATATTGACTTCAAGGACATGGTCCTTGCAAAAGCACATGAACTTTGCAAGTAAATTGGCGAGTCCAAAGGCAGTTTGGGATAGTAACAAAATGTCATCCGCAAATAGCAAACACGGAATCTTTGTCCCGCCTAGTTTTGGTGCATCATTAACACAGTCCAGTAAATAAGGGATACAAGCGTTAATAAACATTTAAAAAAGTGTGGGGGCCAGCACGCATCCCTGCCTCACCCCTCTTTTAATCGAAATCTCTCTTGTTACCTCTCCATTTAATCCCCATCGAATTTTAGCAAAGCTCTCAGCATAAAAACTTTTAATTAAATTTAATAAGGGACTCAGCAACCCAGCTCTGTCCAGTACCTCCCACAATTTACAGCGCAGGACCAGATCAAACGCAGATTTGAGGTCCACAAAGGCCACAAAAAGATTTTCTGCATCCAGGTCTACCGTCTTCCATTTGATCACAAAGAATCTAAATATCTGATCGACTGTACTTATTTTCTGTCTAAAACCTGCTTGGAGGTCACTGAGGGCTTGGGTCTCTTCTAGACATTCTTTTACCCTTGTCAGAACCTGAGAACAAAATATTTTTTGAAGATTGTCGAATGCAGATTTGAGGTCCACAAAAGCCACAAAAAGATTTCCTGCATCCAGGTCTACCGTCTTCCATTTGATTGTAAGGAACCTAAATATATGATCGACTGTACTTATTTTCTGTCTAAAATCTGCTTGGAAGTCACTGAGGGCTTGGGTCTCTTCTAGCCATTCTTTTATCCTTGTCAGAACCTGATAACAAAATATTTTTTGAAGATTGTCCAGAAGGCTGATTGGTCTATAATTCGCTGGAGCGGCACTATCCCCCTTTTTGTAAATAGGTACAATAATTGCTCCCTTCCAGGAGCAGGGAAAATTTCCACTGGCCAAAACAGCGTTTGATACATTATTAACATAAGGGCCCCACATATCAAGGTCAGATCTAAACAAATCAGCAGGTATACCATCTAACCTGGGGGCTTTTCCTGTTTTTTGGGCCTTAATGGCCATCCTAGTTTCATTCAGAGTAAAAGGAGTCAGGCCGTCAGTGGGAGAGTAGACTAGTCCAAATACAGTACTGTTATTGGAGAAAGCATCAGTCTCAAGGTCATACAGCTTAGTAAAGTGGCCCACCCAGTTTTCCGGCGGAATATGACAATCTGGTCTAGAATTTTCATTTCGCCCATTTGAAGCCACCAAGGACCAAAAACGGTTCAAATGCTTCTCCTTGGCTGCTGTCTGCAAATCCTGCCATGACTCCTCTTCCCAATTATTTTTACAGGTCTTTATTACAAATGATTACTCATGCCTGGCACTAGTTATCAGTTGTCTATCTTTAGATTTAATTGCCTTTAACAAGCTACACTTAGGGCCATATTTATACTTCAAATATAATACCGCCGGCTACGTCATTTTGCGGGCTTCAAATTTATACTTTGACGCACGGCGGCGCAAACCACAGCTGGGAGTCATTTTTTTTTTACGTACACCGCAGCGTCAAGTCGTAAAGCAAAACTACGTTAATGCGGCGGAAATGACTGTGGGTCGATTTACGACACCGCACACCGCTATTGCGTAAAAAAATGCCTTATATCCGCGAACACTGCCAATTCAGCAGAGGAGAGCCAAAATGGGTCCCAGATGCCTCTACAGACCCCAGGAAGATGACAACAGACCAGGAACCAGCCAGGAGGACCCACACAAGAACCAGGGCACTTTTAAGAAGAAAAGAAAGTGTTGCTTCAGTGCAGAGGAGCAGAAAATTCTGGTTAAAGAGATGACGGAACACCAGCACCAACTGTTTGTCACATCAAAATTGACAATTAGTAGGAGAGAGGCTATATGGCAACAAATTGTCGACAAGATCAACAGTGTGGCACAAGTACGCAGAACAGTCATCGAAACGCTGGCATGATTGCAAGCGCAGGACCAAGGAAAAGATGGGCAGGAACAGGAAGGCAGCACTGCAGACTGGAGGTGGTAGTCCAGCACACCAGGAGGCCCTGGACCATATGGAGGAGATGGTCGCAGCAGTCATCCCTGAGGAGATCGTCACAGGGATTCAAGGACAGGACAGCGCAGACTACCACGAGACAACGCACATGCAGGGTAAGTCGCAATAATGTCAACTACAACGGGGGAATGCTGACCACAAAATGCATGGAAGTCATCATATTCATGGAGTGACATGGGTAAAGGGGGATGGCATGGGGGCATGGCCTGCACAGACAGAAGCTGGGGCACACCATTACACTACACCAACAACAGTCCCATGGGGGCATGCTGCCATGCCAACGATGGAGCAAAGGGAAAGCCACGCCAGGAGGGAAGGGCACACGATGTCAATCTGACATCCCGGCACACGTCAGCCACCATACCCCCTACATTAACTAGGGCCCTATTAACAACCTCTAGCCATACCGACAACTGGAATGTAACTGCGACAACAGTTGCCACTACCACCTCAGCTCTGTGTGCAGCTCAAGTAGCCAATGGCAGTAACCTCCCCATGGATCACACACACCTAAATTAGAGGGTTGAGGATGACAGCTCCAGTAATCCCCTGAAAAAAGACATAGGCCCCAGTACTGTCAAATGTCAATGCCCATAGTTGTCCCAAACATCAGCCAATGTCAACAACAATAGGAGCTACACAGCACTAAGGACATACCCATGCTGCATATGTCAGGGTCCATCCTGTGCCTGGGTCACAATGTAACATCCCAAATGGCATACTGCTCAGACAACAGCATTGAGGGGGAGGACACATGTAACTGTTCACTGAAATATACCTGCACAGTCAGTGGAGGAAATAGGACCTGATACAATTATCAGGGCAATCCAATGTACCACACATACCCAACATCAGCTGTACACATTACCAATGCCAACATCCATATCGTGCCATAACATTGCTATGCATAGGATATGCTACATGTCAACTATATTTAAGTGGATGTGAAAGATCAGAGACTGTGGCAGGTCCAGATTGTTAAGTTTGCTGCCAGTGCCATCAGAACACCCAAAGCCAGTAAAAGGCCTCACCATGAGAATGGAAGTAGGGGAAGGGTTGAGTAGGACAAGAAGGTGGCAATTCATTATTTGGCCTAAAACAAGACTAGAGGAGATGATGCTGAGAAGTCCAATAACTTAATACTATACATGTGACATGCAGGTGGGCCACAGGCCTGGGAGAATGCTCATCTGAAAGACTGGACCAATAAACACGAAACAAGATCACAATATGAATTCATCACAAGGCAGGCATGTCACATCACTAATGCCACAACACAGACACACTAATTGTACCCCATTTCATTGCAGAGGAAGTTGGATCTCCTGTGGATATGCCTGTCCCAGAATACCCTGATGACATAGATGACGAGCTGACAAACATTCCCCAGCAGACCATCCAAGAGGTCCTTCGAACCCTACAGACCCCACCTTCAGTCACAAGGAGGAGCACAGAACAAACCTCCATCACAGAGGACCCACCCACCACCCCAATTGTAAGACCAGCCAGCTCCAATACAGCTGAGGACTCAGACGACACAGGCACCAGCTTTGAACAAACTGTAGTCGGAGTACAGCGAGAGCTGGCCAAGGAGGTGCAGGTAGGGATGCAAACTATGGCAGCCAGCCTTGAGGGGGTGCGCTCGTGTATGATGTCATCTGCCGATCAGGCATCAACTATGCAAGGGCTAACATCTATCTTGCAGGAACAGCAAAAAAGCCTGAAGGAAATCAGCACAGCTGTAATACAGTTGACCCAACGCCTACAACAGCAATTCTGTCAACGCGTGCACGAATGCAACATTGAACCCCTCAGGGCCGACCTTGCTGCCTACCATTGTGATGTGGCTGCTATTCTTAAGAATCAGCAGATCCTCCTTGCAGCAGTACTGCCCTTAAGACCTTCACAGGTAGCAGTGACCGGGATGTCTGACTCCACGTCTTCTAATACTGAGGTGTGTGTTGCCCCTTCACAACCGCCACCAACAAGGACAGAGGAGGCAACACACACATCAGAAGAAGAAGACATGAAACAGATCACATTCACACGGAAAAGTACCCGGAAGCACTAGTCCCTGCCACATGGCCAACTATTACCAAGGTCCTGCGCTTTGCAACATGCCATTCTTACAACAACTCTACTTAATGACTATTCTGCTTAGCACTGTATATCTTGTCAGCCTGCCCAGTGATTGTCTCTCTCTTACTCATTGGCAAATCCTGTCCCTCTGCACTGTCTGAAACATCACCCCAGCATGTCAAAATCATTTCCTTAACCCCTTGTGTAGGATCACAATGTAAGATGTCACTATAATGGACTCACAATCATGGGCAATGTACATATAGCACTACAGCACTTTTCAATAAATAGCACTTACACAACAAATCTGTCTCTGGGTAATGTGACATATCAACTGTGCAGTAGATAACTGAAATGTGCCTACTGTCAAATTACGTAGCTTGTCAATACAACTGTCCTGACATTATGTAGTCAGATAAATCTGCACAGTGGCCATGATTGCATCATACTCTGCCCTTCCTGAGGGTAATATCTGATGAAGTGAGAAACCATACACCATCATGCTGTGTTGGACAGAATACTGCTTCCTCAAGGGATATCTAAGTCATCAAATAGTGGCAGCAAAATGTTGTCACCATGCAATACTAACACATATAACAGTGCACACAAATCTAAGCAAACACTACAAAAACTGCATTAATGAAGCTGTCTGAGTTTACATCCAAATAGGTAATCATGCTGAACTGTGTCACAATGTGAGTCATGAAGACAAGAATACAAGAGTGCTCACAAGAACTCACCTTATAAGGGTGCCCTTGAACATCACACTGTATTCAGACCTAAAACTGTTCCCCCAATACCAAGTCTGGAAGCACTGTTTGTGACGTAGAAAACATACTTATCGACAGAAACACGTTGGGATCCATATTAACTGTGATTGGTGGTTGCAACGAATGGTGGAAACTTTGCAAGATAGCTCTGGTGTAGCTGCCAATCTTACAGCTCAGTTGGGATTTGTTTGTAGCATAGGACACAAATGTAATAGAACAACATTCATGTACACTAATGCTAAGGCCATGATCAAGTAGCATTTAACACATACTGTAAAGGGTTAACTATATATTTGTTAAATGCTAATCACAGAAGAGGAAACGGAGGGAAAAGTCTTACCTACCCTAATCTACCCTGACTACTCATTACCCACACTGTCCCTAACTAACCTAACCTAAACTTACTTATCACATGTAATGAAACGTTCTAAACATCAACCTCCCACCCCCCTTATGAGACGGGACACATGGAGGACAACACATACTAACCTAAACACATACTATACTTTCCTAAACAAATATATATTTTTTTTATTTTTTTTATTAAACACACAAGAACCCCAACATAATCACACACTTAATAAGTAAAAATAGAAAGAACCAGGCCCCCCCACCCACTAACACTAACTAAACTAACAGACTATACTAACCTGACACTAAGCCCACTAAGCCCACTAAGTATGAGAACAAGGAAAGAGGAGGGAGGGGAGGGAATCATGTCCATTGTCACAACAGTCTAGAGGTTGGCCCTCCGGAGGGTCCTCTTTATGGACTTCACACGCCTGTTAATGTGGCGAACATCCCAGCTCAGATTGCTTATCTTCCTCAAGACACGGTCCATCTTCCATTCCATTTTGTGGAATGCTGCAGGGTCAACTGATGGAGCTGGGGCAGTCTGGGTACCGGCGGAGGAGGTCTGTGCGCGTGTGGAGCCAAGGCCAGTGGTCTGTCCTGCAGCTGTTCTAATGCTGGGGCCTGGAAGTACAGCAGACGTAGGGACTACAGTCCCATCTGTGGGTGGGGCCACCTGGGTTGAAGTGGTGGTTGTGCTTTCGATGGCTGTGGTGGGCAAAGTAGGGCCACCCTGTGGGAAGGCCCTCCATGCCCTGGAGGCCCGTTCATGGCGGTATCAACGGGCCATCCTCCTGAACCCCGACTCTACCAGCAGGATATGCTGGTATCTCATGGCCCGCCGCTGGAACTCACGGACCTGGTCGGGAGTCATGTTTTCAGCTGTGAAGAGAAATCCAAATAATTTACATTAGGAACTGCATTGTGTGAAATGGCACAAGAAGTCAATCAGACAATACATCTACTGTACTTGTAACAGCTCATATCACCATAGAGATCATTGAATGTCCCTGAGGAAGTACATGGCAGGCCAGCCTACAAAGGTCACATCACACATAGCACATCCAAAACCTACAAGATGGGTAACAACTGGCATTGACTTGCCATCTGAGTTCTGCCAGTTGTCAGCTAACAATCATGCTGCATATCCTCCGCCAATATCTGGGCTACAAATGTCAGTGCACGGAATGCAAAACTAAAGCCACATGGTCTGCAAGTTGTAACAGGACTTGCCAGTATAGTACCCATGTGCCATACCTGAGTGTGTATACTAGGATCCGACCAAACAGTCACCTATTCACATGTTTGTGTACCATACTGGTAGCATCAGTCCTAGGTACCCTATTCACAAACCCATGCCTGTGTTTGAGGAGTGGGGTGGAGAAACAACGAACAATTCCAAACAATATGGACACCGAGGAGTGTATAGAAAACTCCACACGTGTTTGGCTCTACACACACAACACAGGTAAGGTCTATCAACAATTAGGAGTCTGCAAACCCTCGACCAATCATAGTGCCACACATGTCAGGAAATGCACAGCTTGGTACACAACATATACTTCCAGTAAGGCATGACTTACACCAGACACAGAGTTGCAAGAACACCCATGATCATGATTAGCATGCACACCTAGGCCATTGCACTCAAGTTCCACATAAATGTAGCACAACATGTGGAAGTACATGCTGCTAGGAATTTCTACCTACAGTTTAATAAGTACCTTGGTAAATAGGGAAGCAGAAGTCTGTTGGAAAGCAATTTGCTCTACCAATCTGGGAGAATGTGGGTCTGACAGGCTGACTAAATCTGAACTGACTTCCAGTGCGACTCTTGTTGATACAAGTGTCATCCACATGACTCACCCCAGAACTCAGTGTGGGGCCTACAGGAATGAGCTACAATCCCTAGATAATGAAATAGGATAAGCATTGGCCAACTCAAAAATGGTGAGAAACTGAAATCCCACTCATTGAACAAGACAAATGATTGGCCAACGCATCACACCTTGCTATGCGTTCAACACACAGGAGTCCATCACACATAACCAGCAAACACAACACATAACAGACATATCAACACTTACTGGAGTGGTCGGGGTCCTCAAATGTAGCCACCTCTCCAACAGTGTAGGGTGCCGGTCCACCTGTAAGGCATGGAAGGAAGAAATGTGCTCAAAATCTGTGCACTGACCAACAATTTCAAAGACAAATACAATGTGTAAGCTGAATAAGGAAATGACAGCCATTCAGACATGATGATACTGCATCTGATATATCACGTCCAACATGTACATAGCATGGGTCTCCTGTGACAGTTACACACATATCTGCACACATGCAGTGGCCCTAACTATCATGTGGTGGCAAACATGCCCCGTCATTAGTGATCAGACAAAAATATGGAGTGTGATCGTCTCATCATGTGCATCCAAGAGAGACATCCAAAGCCTGGTTACTTGAGGACGGCATTACCAGTCAAAAAGCCTATGTGGCCATGACACCGTTCATACACATAGGTACAATGTACAGAGGGGCAGGGACTTTTGTAAGCCCTCCTGTTGTTACAGTTTCTTCATTTGATGTAGCCTTGCAATGGTGATTTGCACCAACCATGGAGATGTGACGCCATGTGCATACCTATAGACTGCCATCCCTAATTGGAATGTGGCACAACTCACTCCAAATACTAGTCTAAGATGTTAGCTGAGGGCACCATACACCTTTTCACCATGTTTTCAAATCCAGATCTGACATGTATCCAAAAAGATGAAGGACCACAATAATCCCTAACATTCATAGAACTTCCGTGAACGCTTTCCTTCCACATTCACCAGACTCACATGAGACATATGTCTGAGACACTTTGCTATCATCAATTGACGTGAAGCCAGCACTCATTTTCTGCATCATGTAGTGATTCTAAAGTCAGTCTAGCCATTGCGTCAACAAAGTTAACCAATATTTTAGTACATCTTTACTTCTCAGGCAAATGTGGCCTACATAGACATGATTGGCTCCTATTTTGTTTGGTTGTCTGACACAAAGGCAGCACCAATTTACTTAACGGAAAAGTATCCTGTAAGTTTGCAGAGCACGTGCTACCTGACAGCTAGCCATCGTGATCCTTCCCATAGTGCATCAATTACCCTGTATGTTTCCCCAGCATTACACACAGTCAGCAAGTGAGCTGGCAGATATTGTACAAATCAACTGATGTCACTACAGAGCATTTAATCGTGCACATTTACATGATTAGTACTCACCAACAGTGCCACCAATCACGATTCCCAGGTGGTCCAAGAGATCCTGCTCCCTGGTGATGAGGTCAGCCCACGGTGCTTCAGCTGGTGGTCACTCCCCTGGCTGGCATACACATGCTGCAGGTGATGCAGCACCTTTCCCCACCGGATTCTGCGCGCCTCAGTGTGATACCCCTGTATTACCCTGCCCCCTGCCTCGATCATCAGTGGGAAGAAATGGCACACAAACCATATGAAGCCCCCCAACTCCTCTTCACCCATCCTGCCAAGACGTGGCCTACCAGACATTGTGCAAATGAGAAGGGGAATACGGGATAAAGAAATAGAAAGGGGAAAAGGGGGAAAGTAGGGGTACAAAAACAGAAGAAAAGTAAACTTAACCACCAAAGAGCCCAACTATCCCCAAACTAGCACTACCCACAACAGACTCCAACAAACAACAAAAACACTAGAAAACTGGACAAATGTAAACAAAACACAGTAGGACACTATACACCAACAATATTTATTTCACAAATTGACAATTGAGACAGCACACAGGACACAAAAGCACAAAATCACTGGACACCACTCTCAACACAGCCACACAGTCTAGAAGATTCACAGACTGCAAAGGGAAAGTGAAAGTACACCCACTGTACATGATCTGTAAACAGGATATCCTATTACATCACTTCCTGAATAAAATGTCAGCCGTTTTTCGCGTTATGTGTCATATTTTTTCAAGCATACAGTTTGTGCGTCGCACAGGAGTGAAAATTAGCCCGCATCCAAATAATAGTAAATAGTCTGTACAATTATTTGGATGCGGCCTAATTTTCACTCCTGTGTGTCCGAAAATATGACGCACAAACAGTATTTGTGGAAAAAAAATGACGCATAACTCTAGCAACATCAAAATTTCAGTGCATGAACTGGTTTTGGGCATTTTTTCTGTTTTTATGTTATGTTACATTTGGGACACATCCGAGATAGGCTGATGGCACCCACTATGGTGTTGATGGTGTATGTTCACATGTGAGACATCATACTGCAACGGACCATGACCCGCTACTTCCTTCACAGTATTTTGACGGTTGGCTGACGCACTAGATGGCCATATGTGTGGCCTACATATATGTATTGCACAAATTGGGCATGTTTGGCATCAGGAGAGGATAGCAATGTGACACAAATATGTACAATACCTCAATGCCTATGGCTCAATGTGTGTGCAGTGGCAACTAATGTATTTGTTGACCCAGTGTGTGTGCATCACATGATGCATTATTGCACATATGCTTGTATGAATGTGAAGTCAATGTGTCCAAACCTTAGATGCAAGTCATTGTGGAACTGAGAGAGGACATGTGTTAGTCATACATGTAGCAACATCCGTTATGTGCACTTCCAAGATTTAGGGTAACGTAGACACCACATATGACAAAGCATGCCCCAGATAGATGGCAGATGCTTGTTCATGTCAATGGTCCACATTTTCACCATCCTATGTCCTAGATTTTTGGTAACAGCTTCCTAGGCACTTGTTGGTGAATCCCACAGTGAGTCAGACACATGCATTGAGGAAGTGGGTACCATGTAGTTGGCCCAGACAGCCAAAGGTGAACCAAAAATGTATGATGATGCCACAGTTGAGGTCATATAACTGAGCCACAACTCTTCAGTGGCTGTGGTGGACCAGCAGCCGATGCAGCACGTGTCCACATATTTCCAGTGATGAATTGCACATAGGTGTCTTGCTCATGTGTGTGGTCCAATGTTGAGCCTGTATATTTTTTCGGGTGTAATTTGTCACAGTTAGGTCCAGGACTCATCATGAGTCAGTGGCAGCTAATCCTGTATCTACTGAGTATCCTCTGTTGTTCAATGTGAGTAAAGTGGATGTGGACATGTGCTGAGTGAGATAATGTCTCAGGTGTCATGTTCTGGCAGGTGTCATTACAACATTTGTACACAGGTTAGCCTCTGCAATTCCAACTGCATCTGGGAACATCATAGCCTCTGTGCTGATTATTCTCGCAGCTATTCACCACACACGGCCCATCAAAATGTTGTTAGCAATGTAATTCTGTGTAAGAACTGTCAGGGTCCTGACGTGTGGATTCTTCATGGACATTATCAGAGGTTGCTGGTTCTGCTGAAGGCCCGTACCCAATCACTGCATACGGCCCTGGGACACTGTCACACTTTGTCATTCATGCATAAATGAGACCCAGACAAGGGATGGGCCATGAATTTTAGTTTTCACAGAGGATTTAACTCATATGGTACAGTTAAAAGGCAGATGATGCTGTACAATGTATTTGGGTATGCATTGATGAAGCACATGCCCAAATACCCTCGGAGGAATGAGAGGTTTGCTAACGCAAGTGTGGTACATATGTAGCCACAGGGAAAGTTTAGTGTGACGCACAGACAGATGCCAGTCAGGCTGACAGGATGCAGGGTGAATCAGGATCCAGCAATTTAACAAGTTACATAATCAGTGGTCTGAGTAAGACTGTTTGGAGGACGAACTAGACAGTTGACATATAAAACTGTGTATGTCCTGTGTTTTTGAAGGTGACAAATGAACCCAAGGGCTGTGTTACACGGCTTAATTAGTAGCAACAGTGTATTTGACAAAATGGCAACTCCTATGCTGTTCCAGGCATCAGCAGGGGCAGTGCTTGTTGAAATGGGTGGTGTGCATGGAGGTGATCACAGGTGTGGGCTGCATCTGTTTCTCACAAGTCCTGTAGGTGAGATTTGCATTCTAATGGCCAACAGACATTTTCACACGGGAAGCAATCTACAGGTGCTAACAGGGCTTGGAAACTAGAAGCTAGTGTATTAATTGACCTGACGTCCATGCAGTCAGATGTTCTATGACAACGGTATACCATAGGAAAGGGTGTAGCACACTGGATTGCTATTGACAAGCTGTGTGTGTTGAAGAGGGAATATCAGGGTACACATCTTACTATTCCAGGGACCTCTTCAGACAGGTGGGTTGTGACCAGGTGCGTGGGTGTGTCAGGAGTTAGGAAATGGGCTGACATGTACATGGAAGTCATGTGCGCAATGCTGCTCATATGTGTGGCACTTGTGCTGTCTATGTACTGCCTCTATGGAACTCTGGTCACAGATAGTCCTTGCAAAGATTGGATGCAGTTGGACTTACTGCTTTCAAGGGTCTGGTCAGACATTCCTGTTACTGATGCAAAAACACATCCACTGCCTCATATATGAGGCTTGTTTTCCCCTTATTGAGTGATGGTGTCTTAGTTGTGAGCCATATGCTGCGATGAACCATGTTTTCAACATGTATGTGTGAAATAGGTGTGGTCCTCTGCTATTGCCCTTCAACTGTGAAATGTACAGGATATATGTAATTTACTGTGTGTGTGTATGTTTCCATTGTATGGTACGCATCACATTTGCTCTGGGATTTTCAGTGTCCTAATCGGTATATCAGCAATGCTCCATGATTAATCTGATAGTTCGAGACGAAGGTGCGCAAAAATGAATAGCCAAACAAAGATATGGTGATTATTATAGGTGTTTATTTAAATTAGTTCATAAAGTGGTGATGGTGATTATATTTAAAAGAAATTGTTCACGATATGTTGCCGCCTACGTAAACCAGCGGCCGTGTTTTGTTGTTCCCCCTCATGTTGCAGGCTACCATCATCCTCTTCCTCCTCTTCAGGCATGTGTGGCTCGGGTTCCAGGAGGGGAATGTTCCTTTTTATGCAAATGTTGTGCATATTAGCACATGTTAGGATGTTTTAAAGACCATTTCCGGGGAATATAGGAGGCTACCACCAGTGATGTCGAGGGACTGGAACCTTGACTTGAGGATGCCGAAGGTCCTCTCGACTATGGTGCGTGTCCTCCTATGTACGTCATTGTAGGCACGCTCTGCTGCAGTACTCGGGTTGCCAATAGGTGTCATTATCCATGGCTGGATGCCATACCCCTGATCAGCTGCAAAAGAAAATGAATGGGATCATGTTGATGTAGCTAGCCCCATTGAAATCACCTTTCATGGCAGTAGTTGTCTTGTGTTGTCTTTGACTCTTTTGTGTTATTATGTCGCATCCTAGGCTAGTAGGATGTACCATCTACATTGTGTTGTTTCCTTGGCTGAACGAGTGGTTGGCTGCTAACCAGTTGTCAGCAGTATGTTTTGGGATTTGCAGTACAGTGTGCCCTCCCTAGCATTGTGACTTGTGATACAGGTGTCCCTGTGTCTCCACTGGGGGTGAGATGACAGTTCCATACACAGGTTAAAATTGACAGTGTTGTTAACACGTTCATATCAATGTACCCTGGACATCCCATACCTTTAGACTTATGCAATGGATTAATGTAAACATAATTGAGACACTTACAATTTGCAAGGCGACATTTAGGCAACACACTCCACACGTTGTGATCATTGACTTCTTAACATTAGGCTGTACAGTAATTTCAGATGTGTGACAAGTTCAATGGTGACCTAAGAAACATGGCTAGCGATGTCACGACCTCAGTGTGTTCCTGTCCACATGTTGCAGTTGTGGTGTATGTGTTGTGTGTCCTAGAGGGTTGCTGTGCAGTGTGTATATCAAGTAGGTTTTTGTACTTACCAGCAAGTAGTCCATTGCCATACCGTCCATCCTGGAAGTGTCGATTGATGGTGCTGTGATGGAAGATGAATGAGTCATGGACACTCCCAGGATATTTAGCCACGATGTTGGTGATCAATCCTTGGTGATCGACAATGGCCATACATTGATGGAATGTGTGTGCTTCCTGTTGCGGTAGAGGTGTTCAGTTCCAGCAAGTGGCACAAGGCGTACATGTGTGCAGTCGATTGCACCAAGGATGTGTGGGAAGCCACTAATGAAGTAGAATCCCTGTTTTGTTTCCTGCTGCTTCTGCAGTGTGTTAGGGAAGCAGATGCGGCGGGGTGTGAGTCCAATGATGGCATCCAGTAATTTGGGCAAAAAGGCAGAGAATGATGGCTGTGATATTCCGGCAACCAGGGCACCAGTTGTTTGAAAAGAGCCACTTGCCAGCATGTGAAGTATGGCAAGCAGCTTGGTTTCTGTTGGGATGGTGCGGGGTGTCAGCAAAGTGGGTGCCAACAGCGGCTCAATGTTGCGCAGCAGCTGCTGAATGGCCTGCCAGTTCAACCTGTACCTCTGGATGATGTCATGTTCCCTGAGGCCATGAAGGGTTGTTCTGGGGCGGAATATCCTCTCCTGCCTTCTGTGTTGCCTTTGGTGTCCCTGCTGGTGTTGTGGTAGCTGCTGTTGTTGCTGCTGGACTCTGCGTCTGCGTGCACGCTGGATGAGAATCACCTCCATGTCTCCCTTTTGCTGCTCTGCTGCTCTGCTGTTGCTTCTGTGTGTTCTGATTAAATACAGGTGTGTTTTCCTCATTTTAACGCCTGCCCTGACCCAGGCGTTAAATTTTGATGCAAATCGGGCTGTGTGTCATTTTCCGGCTCCGCCTCCCGGCCGTGCGTCATTTTTGCCCAAAAGCATAAATACGACGCACAGCCGTTTAAGTCATTTTTTGGACGCGAACACCTACCTTGCATATCATTAACGCAAGGCGGGTTGCCGCATCCAAAAAATTACGCACACGTGGAATTTTGTTGTCCGCAGGCTCAGGTGTCAAAGTTTAAATACGGGGCAAGGTTTGTGCTGGATGTGCGTCAAAATTTTTGACGCACATTCGGCGCCGACAGAGTCTAAATATGCCCCTTAGACTCCCTACATGCTTTGCCGAACCACCTATGGTGGGGTTCAGCTACTGAATGATTATTTTCCCTAACAGATCTGGAAAAAAGATCCTTCAAAGTGGAAAAAAGGTCTGTGTGCAAGGCCATGACCTCATTAGGGGAATATAAACAAAAAACATCCATTAATTGGTGGGTTGATACTAAATCAAGTATTTTCCCCCACAATTTTCTTGAACTTTTAAAACAATCCCACTTCAGGGCACGCTTGTTAGAGGAGACTACTAGGGGGGAAATGGCTTCAAAAATATTTTGCGTATCTATTTTTTTTTTAAATAAGCCCATCATATGTACCTAAAATTGGGGCATGGTCACTATTATATTGGTTAGCTACACAAATATCTTTTATAGTGTGCCACATCCTCACATCAATGACAACATAATCTAATATACTACTATAAGACCTTCTGAAAAATGTAGGTTTTGCAGGAGAGGCTGAGGGAAAACACCCATTTTCTGGGCGAAGGCCATGTGTTATCATGAAGTCTATAACCTGCAAAGCCCTACTACTAGTTTTGGACTGTTTCTTCAGAGAGGAGAAAGGAGGAATGTTCCATGATGCGTCTTCTAGCTGCGGTATCTCGGAAAATACAGAGTTCGGCTCAAGTGACACATTTAAATCCCCAGCAACAAAAATAAAATGCGATATTATGTAATCTGACACCAAAGCATTCAACACCTGAATAGTTTTTGACAATTGATTAAAAGGACCTGGTCTATTGTAAACATTAATACACAACAACGGGGAACCTCGCTTTTGCTGAATAGATAAAGCCAGTATTTCATCTGAGTCCACATAAATTTCTCTAATATTGCCCAGGTCTGAATTTCTTGTCCACATAATAAGGCCCCCCGCTGCTCTCCCCGCCAGGGACGGTCTGGCTTCTTTGCAAAATGAGTTAAACCCTTGTCTAAAAACATTAGTAGTAGACCAAGTTTCCTGGAACAAGCAAATATAAAAATTTGTCAATAAACTCCCCCCAATCTGGGTCATCTAATTTGTTGACGAAGTACAAGATCTAACATGGTTCTCCCTAGGTGATAATTTAACCATAGATGCATCAAGTGCATCAAATGCTGAAACCCTACTCCTAGGGGAAAAGAGCTCTGGATCTGGGACCCCTTCTGCCTGCAGGTTAACAATATGAGAAGATCCACTACTATCCCGAAAAGTTGCAGACAAGGTCAGTCAATCAGTATCTGGAGCAATAGCTACTTGTACCGGCCTCCCTGAATTATTTGTTGCGTTCTGGCAAACACGCTCCTTCTTATCGACTAAGACAGGGATCTCCTCAAAAGTGGCTAGAGGTTCGTCTCTCTCAATTCAAAAGCCATGGTTCGGGGCGAGAGAATTCCTCCTCAATGGAGGGTCATTTGCAGGCCAACAGCTTTTAAAACAAATATTTGACCCGTTTTGCAGGGGGTTCTGTGTCTCCATGGATAATAGGCCCCTTACCAGCTCGGGCGCAGACAGCACTAGCTTTATTGTGTCCCAATGGCCCAGCCTCTCTGTGTAACGCTGCACCGATATTATATCTGAATGGATGACGGAACCACATTGTCTGGTGTGCCGTATCCAATGAATGACCTTATTTATAAATGAGATACTATCTTCATGTGCATTAGGTGCTAAAGGAGGGACTTTGCACAGGAGGATTGGGTAACCACTACCCAAAGGCTTGAGTGGGCTTTGCACAGTGAACGGTTCCTATACCATTTTGACGCATGGTCGAGGGATCGTTGGAGCACAGAGATGACTTTTTGTGCCAGAGGGACTAATAGAACTAGTCTGTGGGCCTCTAGTATCCCAGTCAAGATTTTCACTCGAGCGAGCAACACTATTCTTCCTAGCACCAAGTTCTTTGATAGAAGTGGAAATAGGATTTGACTCTGTCTTATACACAGGAGCAATTTCCCCTGTCAAGCTATTAGAACGAAGAAAGGTCAAAACCTCTGTCATTAATGTCTTCAGTTCTTTTACCTCTTCTTTTAGATCAGTAACAAGGGGAGCCAAATCCTCCTGAGGGTGGGGTATAGTAGAGTGATGACTTATAGGTCGTAAACATAGATTAAGGCTACCCAGTTCTTCTGCTTGTTCCTGAGGCTTCAATGGTAGAAAGCAGTTGGAACAGGGGATATCGTGTACAGTCATGCTGCCTAACGAAGGATTCTCTGTGCTTATCTGGGATGTGCATAAATCCCTGGAGCTTGTGTTTGGTCCGTCAGCCTGTGCTGGTAGTGACCTCAATGTAACACCAGTGGTGGAAATATTTTCCTTGCCCTGGGATTTAACTGACAGGAAGGTGGTGAGTGAACCATTTTTCAATCTTTTCTGGGGGTCTTTCTTCTTTTAAGTCAGCAAGGATTCCACTTCCTCAATCAGGTTATCAATTTCATCAGTTACACAACTAGATGAAGTGTGTGACGTTTGATGTAATTTAGGAATTTTTATTTGAGCAGTGCCCACCGGTGGACTACCTCTTGCCTTGTGCTTCCCCATTTAAAGTGCTTGGTGCTAAGAAAACGACTGTGGGGCAAGATTTAAAAATATAAAGCACCGAGCAGCAATGCGTTGCAGGGATAACTCCTACCTTAGGGCCAAGAGGGGTTGCCCAGCCCGGCCTCAGTCGGTCTCAGACAGGCACGGACAGGCCCACCTTTGTCCCGTGCTTCACCCAGGCGCGTCCTGCGTTGCGGGATACCGCATTGCGCTTTAGGCGCTCGCGTTCTGGGCTCCTCCCTCGCACTCCAACAGCAGGATCCTGGGACGAGAAGTCCCCCCGGGCAGCACAGTTCTTTTCCCTGCGTTGTGGGATACCGCGTCGTGCTTTTGGCGCTCACGTTCTGGGCTCCTCCCTCGCACTCCAACAGCAGGATCCTGGGACGAGAAGTTCCCCCGGGCAGCACTGTTCTTTTCCCACAGTCACTCATTTTCACTGTCTCTCATATTCTCAGTTTTGCTATTTCTCACAGTCACTCGCTCACACACACTGACAAAGACACTGACACACACTCTCATAATTCCTTTCTATCACTCTTCCATATTCACTCATTCCAATTCACTCATACTATCTCACACTACCTCACTCACTCTCAATTGTTCATCCACCCTCTTTTACTTACTCCCCCCTATCTTTTCACTTACGCATTCTCACTCATTCTCACTTTCACGCACCCTCTCACTGTCTCTCAGTTAGACACATTTGCATGCTTATTCTCACTCACAAACACAAACAAACATATTCAAGCAAACAGAAACTCTCACTCACTTTGACTCTCACTTTTCACACTCACTTTCACTCACTCTCATTCATAGAAAAGCACACTCACACTTACAACCACTCACACTTATACACTCACTGTCTTTTTCACAGCTGCGCAGAATCTCACATTCTCACTACCTGTATCTCACACACTCATAGAGGTACTCAAATACATACTCATTCTCTTTCAAACATCCTCTTTCCCACACCCCTCATTCACTCATTCTAATTTATTAATACTCACTCACTTTACCACACTCACTTTCACTCCAATACTCACCCTGTCACTCACTCCCTGTCTCACTTAACCGTTCTCTTTCATATTCACTTTCATTCACCCTAAGTTGTAAACATTCACTCTCACTCAGAAACAAACCCACACTCAAGTATACACTCACTCTCTCAATGATTTTTACTCACTCACATAGCAGCACACACAGTCACTTACACAACAGACTCATTCGTACACTCTCACAAAGCATAGAGCAACAACTTTGCAATTCTTTTTTAATACCTTGTCTCTTCTTGTGACCTCTCCACTGTAGTAGCTGGGCAGGAATCCAGCAATGGACATAGGATCCAACAGGTAATGGTAAAATAGAAGAGCCTTACAGGACAACAGAGGCACAAGGAAGACCAGCCTCCAGCCTTCTCTCAGCCTCTGACACTGCCAAAATCCAAGCCCTACCAGAAGATGGGGCAGCACTTAAACTCCCACCTCTGCTACTCTGTGTGGATTCTTGTTAGGCACAAATATACACCGAGGTGCTCCTGACAGCCCAGATATACTCTGTTGCTAGTGGCATAATCAGTATACCCGCTAAAAAAGTGCATTTTACCGATGTGAAAGGACTGTAATTGGCTTACACCCCTCACACCTGCACAATGCAAACATCCAACTACAGAGTGCTGGGTTGTAATCTAACACTCTTTAGATGGATTGTGACTCAGCCATGTGAGCACCTTCCTCCTCCTGGCATCAGGAGCCTGCAGAAGCACATAGGGCTGACCTAAGCATTGGCAGTGTTCATGAACACTATAAACCTAAATAAAGAGCATTGTGGCAGAGGCAGGGTGCAGTGTGTGGTGGCTCACAAGGAGCTGTGCCTTGATGCCTCTGTTGATGAGTTGCCATGCCTCCAGTTCACTGCCCTGTTGTGAAGCTTTGTTCATTGGGTCTCCATGTCCCACGTGGCTACTGATTATTTTCAGACATTTTGGGGCCCCAAAGGTCACCACCATTCTTCTGGTTCAATTCTCCATCTGCCGTCCTCTCCAGGTGTCTTCCTGCATATGCCTCGGCTCCAGTTTGGCTGAGGCACAAAGGAGCTATGCCTCTGTGCCGCTTTCAGTTTGGTATCTCCCTTGGGTTTACAATCTACCAGGCTGTCCCAGCTCTTTTCCCACTCTGTGTCCTACACAAGGTTGCTCCAACCAGCCATATTTTTCATCCACCTTTTAAACAGGTTCCCTTGCTACACTTTTTAGAAAGCACCCCCTCAAAAACATTGTTGTGGTAAACTTTACCGAGCTTCACTTTTTCAACTCATTTAATCCAGATGTCTTTGGCCATGATAGACACAGAACGTGTGAATATTACTTAGTAGACATTTCACAAAGAATCCATTCATCCCTAGATTCATCCATATCTGAAACAGAACTGAACATTGATAAAAAGAGATAAAGACATGGATAGCAGATTCCAGATATGGACCACTGACAATCTGCAGTAGCCTGGTGAGGACCCAGATGTTTGGATTTTTCTTAGACTAAGAAATAATCCAAACATCATCTGTCTCCCAGGTGCACAGAAGCGTGTCGGGCTCAAACAAGGTTGGTTTGCGCGATGCACAGTCTTGCACCATGGTGCCTTTGTGAGGCTGTGCTGACTAGCACAGCGGCTAAACAAAACTTCAGGGGGACCCGCACAGGACATGGAGGCCCGCCCTCACTGGACAAGGAGGTCACCACCTCTGGACTCAAGCAGGAGACGACGGGGGCTGCGGGGCCTTTGTTATACCACTGGACTAACATAGGATGTGTCCTGGAGGCATACCCTTCACTTCAAATTCCCATGCGTAGACAAACTCAGAAGGGTTCCACACATTTGATGTATACTGTGTCCTGCGGCACAGATGCGATGCAGCATTTTTAATTTTGAGAAATGAGCACATTTACCTTTGTTTTCTCCTGGTTCAAGTGGAAGTGATTTTTGATAGAACGCCTTGTCTGGCTATCTTCATAGATCTGGCTTTGCATCAGATTATGGGTGTTTGCATTGATCCGCCTCAGCAATGCTTCCATTTTCTTACGATAATGGCATTACTCCTAGTCCTACTCCCTCGCCTTCCTTTTCCGTTGGTTAAAAGGAAGGCGAGGGAGGGACGGGAGGTAATGCTTCCATTTTCTTACGATAATGGCATTACTCCTAGTCCTACTCCCTCGCCTTCCTTTTAACCAACGGAAAAGGAAGGCGAGGGAGGGACGGGAGGTAATGCCCCTTAATGCAAAGCAATTGAAAGTGGCATAAGCTTTTGTGCACTGTGAAAAGTTTCCTTTCCAAAGCAAAACGACCTTAATAAATAGCATGCACCACTTTGCATTGTTTGTGTTGTGCTTGCTCCGGTACAAAATATTAGTATTTCTGGCTTTTTTTATTTATTGGCTGAATAGGAATCAGCTGATAATGTGAAGACTTGGAGATATCTCCTTAGGTCATGGATTTACCGTATACCTTTGAAGTACCTTTGAGGTGTCAGTTTCCACTTTTTGCACAGTGCCTCAGTTCCGTATCTTTCCATAGAAAATGAAATTATTGTTTCAGGAAAATAGAGATTGGAAAATGAAGGACAGAATATGTATTGTGCACTTTACGTATGGTGACAATACCGCTTTTACAGTGAATCAAACTATACAATGAGAGTTTGGCGATCATGGTCAGAATCTATTTTAATTTTGGAGTTAAAACTAATGGCTGATATAACACGGTTCCCATCTTGCGACATTTTTCTACAAGAAAGCATATATGAAATGTGCCAAAAAAGTTTATGGAGCTGGTACAAAATAGGTTTGGGCTCTTGAAACTAAAGGCCTTCTCTAATATTTGGCACAATAAGACATCTTTCAAACAGCGACGTTGTCCTGCCCGCCATATTCAAGATTGCCAGTGACATCCGCCAGTTGTAAATAAGGTCCTCAGTGGGTCCCAGGTGATTAGTTGAGGTCCCTGACTTCCAGAATGATGGACCATTATCAGATGCGGTAAAACATGCTTTGTAGCGTAAAGTTTGCCACTGCACCCTATCAGAGCACTGAGAGCAGACATGATCCTGAATAAAAATGAAGGATCCTGTTCCACATCCCCTGCATATTTAATAATGCAGAAGGTATACACGCTGTGACAAGAACAAAGAGAGAAATACAAATTAACAGATCATATTCTTTCAAGCAAAGCCTCTTTATTGGTTTCTCATCATGAAAAACATTTTTAAATATTTAGCTTATTGATTCTGCTAATATCTCTGATTCATAAATGATTTGAGGTACACAGATATGATAACTGTCATTTAGGGTAATAAAAAGCGCAATTGAGTTTCATGAAAGCCAAAACTTGTGCTCTGTTATGGACACAGCATGGCCCTTGTTGTGCTCTGAATGTTACCAACCTCACTTGTTTGTCTTGAAAGGAAAGTCACTTGTGTGTGAAGGGTGAGACTGAGAGAGGCGAACATTTAAATACATAAAACATTTGCAAACTTTCCACAGCAGTAAAGGTTGTTGAACGTCTCCTCCCTTAGCTGAAATTTCTATTTTGAGTTGGTGCCAAATAGGGTATAAATTTGCCAAGCACTCATTTGGCATGAACACAAACAGTGACAATGCCAACATAGTTGATTTCGGTATTGGGCTTACACGCAGAGGCACACAGCATACATAAATGAACACAGAGAGCAAGCAGACATGAACATACACCAGCAAAACTAAGATACCCACTCACATAGATGAAAAGACATGCAGGCTCCGTGCGCAAAGACTACCAACATACAAGCAACCTTGTGCACAGACCAGGAGTCACACAGCACAGGACAGCATCTAATGTACGTCTAGGGGCCCCTGGATAATATGGTGTCAGTGGCACAGGAGGATGCACATCGGGGGTGGGGGGCTGAGTAATGTGCATCAGTGGATTTGCAGTGCCTATAATGCGGGGGAGTACAGGGCAATGAGGCACTGGCTAACAGGAGCAGGGAAGCGCTCGGAGACGTACAACGGAGGCACTAGATACAACAGGGTCAGACGCTGACAAGGTGATGTGTAACTGGGAGTGCGAGGTGACGTCAGAGATGTTTGAAAGAATGAGTAGCTCATATAGTCCTACTTTTTCTTTGCGTACCTTTTGTATATTTTTTCCAATATAAATGAAAGACAACAAGTACCAAAATAAAAAAGAAATGTAAGATCCAACAAGTTGCTAATTTCTGACATGGCAGAACAGGGGGACATTTCAGAATACAAAAGACATTTTCAGCTCCTCAAGGAAATTAATTTGTCTGACTTCCTTTAAGGCACGTAGCTCTTTCTGGGTATGTACCGTGATCAGTTTGGAATTTTCACACGGGCATCGCACAGAGGCCCACATTCACGAAGCTGCAGCACTCTAATAGGTTCACATGCATACCTGCCTATTGACTCCATGGCTTGTGTCGCACCTTCTGCCAGTCCCGGGTCTTTCTCCAACAAGGCGGTGAATGCTCTGACATTGAAGCCTACATGCATAATAGTAGAACAAACCTACAAGTGGTAGAACTGTATGTTTTGTTACTAAATAGTCATAACTAGTTGATAGCATAATACATGGCAAAGGGCACCTAACAAATATGTACATGGTCAGATAAATAATAAAAAATATGCATTTGTTATTTTTGAGGTTAACAATTATGTTTTTTTTAATTTTATTTGAAGTATTTTCTATTTTTACCATGTATAACATTGTGTCTTTGCTCTGGGGTGCCAAAGATTTTGACTGCCTGTATCAAAATGTATTCTATATGGTCTTTGTAATCTGACTAGGAAAGTGCATTGTTGAGCCTCCCACCGCCAAGCAGCATGAACTGATGTGTCGATTGGCTGTTAAAAAACATACCTGACCTTCAAATGGTTTCAGTAGACAGAAATTCATTTCAATCAACTCAGACACCACCAATGACGACAATAGATCCCACACTATCATGATGGAAGACTAAACATTATCCTGGAAGCATGACTACAATTAAAAACCTGCCATTCAGCTTGCTGCACTCCTACCCTTACTTGTCTTTCATCGCTAAAGGTTTTGGAGCTATGGAACGCAGCAAGATGATCATTGAGATAAAACTACAAAAGGACCATTAGCACAAACACACACAAAAATAAAAAATAAAATAAAACATTATTTTTGTTTTGATCATTTTACGCTCATCATTAATAATGTGCTCCGTATTCATTGATGTCTAAGCAGCAATCACATTTTAGGGACATGCACAATGTAAATTCCCTGCCACATATTAGTAGTGTGGTCTCAGCTTTGAAGTGAACACATTTTCAATTTTTTTAATATTACACATCGTTTTCACTGTGAACTCGATCTCTAAGCGTTATACAACAGTTACCAATACAATGCATTGTCAAAGGCCCTCAAGGTAACTGTATAAAACATGCTGCAACAAATATCTGTCACAGAGATCATGAACGGGCCCTTTTAGAATAAACTCGTGGAGACAGAGACACTGAGAAGATTGCTCTTTCTGGAATGCTGTTAGTGGCCGTGCTGTCCAGAAGTCAGCAGATAGCTAGTTCCATGCTAGGTTAGTCTAAAGAGAGAAACTCCGTGATGTGGTCCTCAATAACAATCACTCTAGCGCGCACAACCAGGCCACATCACTTGTGACATAAAAACACATAGGCTGTGTGGACGATTTTTATGGATTTGTATTTTTATGTTTTGTGCTTTTTAGATATTTGCAAAATGTTGTCTTTCGCTCGATTCCTAATATATCCACTATTGCGCACATTTATTTAAACTGAGTTTTCTCTAATATTCAGAACCGTGTTATCCTGACCTTTGCTAACTCTGCCTCAATTGGGGCCTGACAGCCATTTCATTCAAAGTTGCTACCTTGTGTCTTTCCTCATGCCCATTTGTCTCATTATTTCTGCAGCAAACAGTCATGCTCATATGTATTTGTTTAATACCACTGTCATTGTTTATGCTGTTCTCGAGCCGGCTCTGTCACAAAGGTCCAGCTATTAATTCAAGGGCTTTCCTTTGGTTCACTGTGCTCTACTCTGTCATATAACACTCTGTTGTTCACTTTACTATCTCCCGATCTCCGGATGGCATTAGCATAGTAGGGGGCCAGGGCCGGACTGGGAACCCAAAGCAGCCCTGGCAAGTTTTGTCAGACAATTCCTCATAGGGTACATAAGAAGGGAGCCTGACCACTACAATGGGTGTTGGGGTGGGGGGATTATGGGGTAGGAGGTGGGGGGTGGGGCAGTGGGGGGGTGTATCCCCTCAAGAAAGTTTGGGAACAAATGGCAAAAATGGTGAATTCTACAACACATTTGTCATTATATATTCAGCTGTATTCGTTTTTAGACCACAGTGAATGATGACCTTAGAGTGAACCAGGATATGTCAATCTTTACTGGAGCTCTTCAATGATTCCTTCACCATCACTTTCGAACATTGCCTATTATCTCTTCATAGCCCCTCTCTCACATGTGTTTCATTAGTTTTATAGCCCCTCTCTTACCAGTGTAGGGTGTTGGAGCACTTTACACATACAGAGACAATGAATCAGGCGTGTGTAAATCAGTATATAGAAAATGTTACATAAGAGAAAGGGGACTACAAGGTGTAGGATTCACGTCATCTATACTGGTAGACATTTCTTGAGAGTGCTTGTTCTGGGGGCAGCATAAACTCAGAATTTAAAACGCAACACAGTGATTAGGATTGACTTTACTAATAACAATGTATTTCTATCCAAACAAATCCTTTTAAACTACATTAGAATAAAGATTTTTTTTTTTAAAAGCATAGCTTTCTAACCTGTACCATGCCGTTTGCACGCAGCTCTTTGATCCCAGTTCATAGCTCACTGTGCTAGATTATGATTGTAACTTATGAACTGCACAGTAACAACGATATCTCTGGGACACACTGAACATTGCACATAAGGTACTATTCTGTGATCTGCATAGTACACGTTCTTTGCAGCAGGCATACTCACTCTTTGCACTACATTAGATGAGTCAAAACTGCCACTAGAAAAAACTTTGCTGTCTCTCCAGCAGGTACATTAAACACCAGAGTTATCTTGGCACTTTTATTGTTGCCTGAAAACTGTTGAATATACAAGGAACTGTGCAGTGCCTTTAAAACTGCTGCACTGCGAGAAAACCGGTCCCTACCTTTACAGCCTCCCAGAGAAACACCCAACTGGTATGGCCAGTCCGACTTTGGTGGGGGCAGATTAATTATTCCTGTAGTGGGATCGTTTTAAGGTGCTAATGCAGTATGACATTTCATAAAACATTCTGATTTGCTGTAAAAGTAACCCTTTCCGTCACACTACAGTGATTCTGCAGCATTGTTAAATTCATAAGCGAAAATAAGCATAAAAGAGGGCGAGCCAGAAATGTTTCCTATGCTACTAGGGATGGAATGGATTTCCACTTGGGACTTATAATAATCTTTGACGTTGTAGTCCTCTGTGAGGCCCTTTACCACAGAGAGCCTTCATGGCAGTGATTATGTACCGATTATTTTTGAAGTTTTGTAATACAACTCTTCAACTATTCCGCTGATGTAGAACTCAGTAACTGACTTTGAGCCCTTTTGCTTGACTGTATTTCTGATATTTTTGATGCCTTAAGTAGTGCCTTAACTCAATGCCATATTGCCTCATTAAACTGAGGTTTAACATTGACTCAAATTCATCAAATTGTGAGCATTCCGTTGAGGTAAAGGTTTGGTGTGTCAAAGGTTTTTGGGTTCCAGTGCCCACTGCTGCCTTTCTGAGATAGCCAGTAATTACATTACAAGTAAAAATACTGTGAATAGAGGTAACAATCCAGGCCATTATCTCCCTACCCAGTTACAAGATAGCACAGGTCTTTAGTCCTGGCTATATCAGGCCTTTAATGCACAAAGTTCCCAATCCCACTGTGTTTTCTGTCAACACTTCCCACCTGATTTCAGCAGGTGAAAATGTACACTGAAAAGTTTTTAATTTTACCACTGTTCACCGTGCAAAACTCAGAATTGGCCAGAATGGTGTACCCCCATGGATACTGCTTTGAATGACTCCCAATGAAGCTCATATGATTTAGTTTTTTTGCAAGGATAATGGAATACTTGCATAAACAGCCCAAAACACAATGCACAGCACTTTCAAAGTAGAGCTCTCCAGATTAGGCGAATGGTGCAATTGCCTCAAAGCTATCATGATCCCGTGGAACTTCCTGATATAGGCAGCCTGTGGGAAGTACATGCTCTAGGTTATAGCAGTACCACATATCACTTTGAGCATCAGATAGTATAGATTTGCCATAATGCAGGCAAATACATTTGATTGTTCTTCTGAGTAGGGGAAGTTGAAGACTGTGTAATGTACCTGCAAGGCGATGTGGTCTAGTGGCTCTTGCTGACACCTTTGCAATCTAGGGAGCGAGGTTGGAATATGGCCTTAGACTCAACATTGCACTATTATCTGCAAATCACTGATTTTATTTGGGTTAAGTGTATCAGTGTAATCCCAACCTGAGGCTAACTTTTGACTCCTCATGTGATGTACAGCGCTCCCTTGATCACAGATAGGTTTGTGCTATAGCTATATAAACACTAATACATATAGATGCTACACGGGTATCAGTTGCTATCCAAGGCTCAGTCTTTCATACTTGTGGCACTACCCTTGGGCTGAAGTGTCAAGAATACCTTTTCCTTACCTCACTGTTGTAAGTAGGGGACTGCTGAGGGGCTAAGGACAAGAAGGCAAACTTGTGATATTGTCAGCGACCAAAGTGTATATTAGATCACTTTTGCTACAATTACAATTTTTCTGAATCGGTCTCCAGGGTATGTGTTTCATCAAAAGACAAACTGAAAGCAGAGAGTTTATAGTGTGCGACGGTGCAGCTTATAACTGACCTTTGCGAGCTTGCTTTCTGAGAAAGAAGAATCAGTTCTTTTGGTGAATAGATATTCACAAATGTATGCTTAGATGGTTTACATTTGAGGAAATAGCTTGCCATACAAAGGTCCATATCTTGTGGAGAGGAGTATGGGTGTTCCCGCATCCTTGAGATGAGTCCCTGGAAGTATAACTGAGTTTCCTCCTGATACTACTATAAGTAAAAAAGAAGGATATCTCATCAGATAGCGCAGCGCCCCCTGTGTACATTCAATAACAAAGGAGACATGGCAGAACCCTTTGGAATTTCACAAGTGTGAAGTTGTTGCCATGATCTGGAAGTGTATGGGAATGTATTTTTAATTTGTGTACTGTTTCACTTGAAGTTGCACAGCTTGCAGATGTTCTATGTCATCCCAGAAGGATGGACTTTGGATAAAGCACTTTAGCACCTACAGTGGAGTCTTGTGGTGTTTGTTGCTGTTATGTTACACATCAATGGAATGGGAACACAAGGAAGTGTATATATATATATATATCCAAAAACAAACAGTTGCAACTGTTTGTTTTTGGATTCATGAGAGGAAATGGTCCATTCCTCACACCTGCACCAACATGAAAGAGCGCGCCAGAAGCAGGACCAGTTTGTTTTCTCATATATATATATATATATATATATATATATATATATATATATATATAAATATATATGTACATGTATATATAATGTATATGTGTATGTATGTATTTGTGTATGTATGTATATATATGTGTGCATTATTCTACACTTAACATGTTTATAAGTCATTGTATATTTTGATTAGATGCTCATGAGTCTCTGTTTTTATTTTAGCTAGCTATGTCCTTATGAGTCATTCCATAGTTTGATTAGATGCTTATGAGTCTTTGTTTTTACTTTATGTATCACAATAGTAAATATCATCTTAACTATTTATCTACAAGCATTTCACTATTGAAATATTGAGGAAAGATAAAATACTGTTATAAAAGTACACAAATAAATTAACTTCAGATGCTAAGACATTTGAAAGTCTGTTTTATATGATGCAACTTTGAATCTTAATATATTATATTCCTTACACCTAAATTCCTTTACTATGCAACCATGTATCTATATATTTCTTACTTTAATCCTACTGTACAAAACATAACAAAAAATACTCTCTCAAAAGCTATAATCTATCTCACCACCACCCTCTCTGACTCATCCCAAACCCATTCTACTACTATGATCTCCAAAATAACAATTTCTAAACTGTTCCCTCCTCTACCCCTCCTGGCTCACCCCAAGCCTCTGTTTACTACTATAATCCCCCAAACATTTCTACTAAATTCTTCCTCGTTCAGCTCCACTTTGACTCATTCCAAACTCCATTTTACTACAATGATCTCCCTAATCCATTTCTACAGACTCTTTCCTCCTCCATCTCTCCTTTACTTATCCAAAATATGATCTCTCAATTAACACTTCTGGATTCTTCCATTATTCTATTCAATCCAACTAACAGATGTACATGTCCTCCAGTCAAATTAACACATGCCTTCCAATACTAACACTGATACTGTACTCATATTTCCCCATACTATTCCACCACTAATCCTGTTGGGTTCCGGAGTAGCATGCTACTCACCAAAAAGTGCTTTAACGCCTCACCAGAGGTAGTAAACGCTATATAGATACAATTACAATCTCTATGTTTGACTACATACATAAACAACTATTGAGTTTTTGGAAAGTAGTACTTATACTAGTCATTACAACTTTATTTTTAGGTTGAGCATAAGCGTTTCACCTCGTGTATACTTTTAGTATACTTCTTATGGCTAAAAGTAATTTCATTTGTTGGTTGCAGTGTCCTTCAAAAATTCTTGCTTGCTAGTGGTCATTTCTGCCTTTCTCTCCCTCCTTTTCCTGTCTCAAAGCAGGGACCAACTATAGTATTATTCCACTTTGGTTTGTTTATTGGTTGCTGTCACAGACTATTTTCGATATTTCTTTCTTGCTCCCTTTAAACTGTGGGTATTTTAGGCTAATAGTTGCCTGTGTTTCATTGCATCATTCCATTCTTCCTACCTCCTCCAATGCCTCTGACAATTGTTTTGGCTTGATTCCAGTGCTATCCTTGTTTACCTCTGGCTCCTAAAATAAACTTATTTTACAAAAGAAACACCCAGTTGTTTATCTCGCTGCTCAAATCACAATATGCCCTTTCTGGTAGAATGCAGCTAAACCTAGAAGTAATGCTGTGAAACTTGCTTAGTCTTGCATCTGGGGTCTCTCTCTCCAGGACCCCTCCCTGCTAGCACTAACGACATCGCACACATGGCAGTGCTTATCTCCTTTATTAGGGCCATAAATCTTCTCAGGCTGCTCTGCTATTGTTAACTTCATTAAAGCTTTGTCGAAATGCGAGGCAAGAACGCTTGCAAGACTTTTCATTCTGTTAAAATAAAATGAAAATACTTTTCCAGCCTTATTTTCCAATTTCTGTTCAGACATTTACACAACTCGAGGTAGTGCAGTCATGTTCTCATCTCTCCTCAAGGGCTTGTGATTTCTGATGTCAGTAGCCACCAGTGACCACCAAAACATGGCAGGAAAAGATGAAATTAGAAGGCAGGGTTGACCAATTTATGTGGCAAGAGAAGTCCAGTTCTGAATTTACAATGCCAATGGCTCTAACTCAAGAAAATGCGAGACCTATTGCATTGCAAATGCGTGTTTAGTAAACCATGTAATATATTAGCAATTGCAGAAATCTCCAGAATCAGAGATAAAATGCTAAAACAATATGTAATATCTCTGCTGCACATTCAGCCTTGTGCTGAAGCAGTTTATGTCCCAAATATCTCCCCTACTACTCAGAGGTGATAACTCTACGCTGGACGTGATATTTATGACATGCAATGTTTTGTCCTGGTAAACTATTGCGATAGTAGTGCTTTGTCATCTACATGTTTGACCTTACTGCAGTAGTCTGTAGGTCGTACATTCCATTCATGGTACCATAATAATCTATGGGCACAAATTAACTCAGGGATTTAGTGCAATTACTGTGTAGTTGCTGTCCCTTCTAAATAAATTGCATATTATGGTAATTGGTAAGGATTTGCAAAGCTACAAAGTGTTTTACTTGTGAACTTTGGCTATTTTTCCCAAGAACCGATAAAAAATACACTAAGGTTTTGAAGTCCCAGGCGAGTTGACATTTCATGTGAACATCTAGATTTTGTTAAGTATGTTTAAATAAATATAATTTGTCTTGACTCAAAGTTACTGCACTATGTTGCACTGGAGAAGAGAGCAGTCCAGAACCATATTGACTGAATATGGCCTACTTTTAGCCTTAAATCTTGCACTGGAGCTCAAACCTCCTGCCTGG
The DNA here is from genome assembly GCF_031143425.1 of Pleurodeles waltl. Classification (NCBI taxonomy): domain Eukaryota; kingdom Metazoa; phylum Chordata; class Amphibia; order Caudata; family Salamandridae; genus Pleurodeles; species Pleurodeles waltl. The sequence goes on from NC_090445.1 coordinate 938,800,092, forward strand.
CACCACACACACACTTCTTTTCACCATAATGCAAAGGTGTGTGCGTTTTGTCTAATGTAGGTTTTGTATTGGAACGTAATGTTTCCAGTGCAAAAACCTATGTCTAGACAAACTTTAAAACATTTCATACATAAAATGATTTCTCCAACTGCGCACTGCCTCAAGGAGGCATTATTTGTTTATGCAAAGCCAAGTCTACCAAACTAAGTAGATAGGTCTTTGCATCAAAATCTATGGGTGAGTGTGTGTGAACCCTAAAATACTATCCCGTGATGCAGTTTGGAAAGTAGTGCAAAGAGCAATGTGCTCTACAAAAGGGAACTTTCACAGTGCAAAAGAAGTTTTGTGCTGGAAAGTAATTACCATACAAGTCTTTGCCCCTTTGCATCACATTGCATGACTCTAGTGGTGCAGAGTCTTGCTATTGCTGTCCCTTCCTGTGTTCTTCTGGTGTAATTTCAAGTAGGTCACATAATGCAGATCAGCTTAAGAAGAAGTGCTTGCAGAGAATACAATATACAATAGTGAAGAACGTTTTTGCTTAAAAAATGTGGCAGACGTTGAAACTTTATTAGTAAGGAATACAACACATGTTATTATTTTTCAGGAGTGTGGGTTGTGGAAACAAGTATGTCTTTTTTTAAAAACACAAGCTTTATGGTCAAAATAGTGTTCAATTTCTCATCCATTTTCTCAACTCATGCCATACAAGATTTTTGGGTCTATTAAGTGTATGTTTCTACAGTGACTGGTGTGCTGCCATCTACTCTGGCTTATATACAGGACTGTAGATTGAGGCTGCAATACATTGACACAGAATCCAAACTCCAGCAGATCACCTCATCAACATTAGACTCAGATGCCCTGACCACATGAGCCAAACCTTGGAAATCCTGCTCTGGTATCCAGTAAACCAAAGTTGATTCTCTTAACTCTGCCTATTCGTTGAATGGTTGAATGGATATGAAACCTTCCACATGCCTCACCCTGGTGCTGCTTGTTCTACAACAGATGACAACAGTTGTCCTGCTGTACCAAAATAGCTCTTCACCCAGAGAGATGCCAAAGTTAAAATGTTATTGGGAAAGAAACCTACTTACCACTTGTGGAAGTCCTCCCATTTATTCTTATGGCTGGAAAGTAATATTGAAAACTATAGATGGTGCTGCAAATTCACATTTACACTGTATGTAAGGCCTGGGCCCTTATTCCCAGACTGGATTGTTTAGAACGCCATTGAACACAGAAGAGTGGCAGGGGGGTAATAATGGCTGGTGTAAACCACCTTCTCCAGTTTTGCAATGAGTGCCTTTATGTTTGCCCCTGTATAATTTACAACAGTGGTTCTTAACTTTTTGACTTTTGTGGACTCCTACTGAGTCATTATTGGAAACCAGTGACCCACACCTAAACAATTTCTATGATTTGAACCTCAAAACAATACACAGAAATACAGACACAAATACACTTGAAATACCCAGATTGCAAAATTGTTTATTTAATTCGTAAACGAGAAAATAACAACAATCTAAATTATAATGGAGAGGTCGAAGCTTTTCAAAATTTGATTTTATTTCTATAAGCAGAAGTATATGCTGTATTCTAGATTATTACTTTGTATTTTTGCTCTCAATGCATGCTCTCTTTTCCTTTGTGCATAGCAGTGCTTCACCTGAGGCCACCGATCACCCATACTAGATTCTATTTGATTTACTTATTCCAATTTAATTTTGAGTCTCCGATATGAAATACCTTCACATTAACAGAGTGGTACAAATATTACATTTTACATTTGAATATTCATGTATATATAGACTATAACCCGTGGTTCATGCCTATAATTCAGTGAAAGGGCATTTAACCATCTGAATAGCCCTCAGCAGCAGAATGTCATGTTATTTAATGTCTACCAAGGGCAAGAGTAAATCCCTTTCCAGAATAGGGATAGGAGGGAAACACCCCAAACATCAGTGGAGTTGCTTGAGAAGGGGTTTTGCCATTGGGAAAAAGATGTTTCTATTAAAGATTTAAAAAAAAACATAAACATGCAATTGCTTTAATTTATAATAAGCTGATTCAAATAATTTCACTTGAATATAAAAAAAACAGGAATACTGAAAGGAATATTCCTACAAGTGTATATTTCCAGATGTCTTTGTGAATCGGGACTATAAATTGCATGCTGCCCTTTTGCAAGTATTTTACTCACTCAGCCACTCATTCATTCATTGATTTGGTCACTGAATTAGTGTCTGGCCTGCTCACAATATTATGTGGTATGTGCAGTAGCCACTTCGTGACTTCTAAAATTAAACCTGTTTCCAGCACGTTAACAGTGGTATTTGACGAAGTGCATAATAGCAAATCTCAATACTTCTTTATGAATTATTCTGTATATATCTAAATACCTGCAGTTCTCCATGTCGAGATAATGAGAGCTAGTAGTGACCTAAATTTTCCGGTGTCTATTTGAGAGTAGCTCATCCAGTCAAGGTTATTTGCATGTGGGGCTTGAAGTAATGGTATAAACTGGACTACAGTCCCAGAATGCAATGAAAGTCCTGAACTGGATGGGCTACACACGCCTGGATCTGCGAAGCTTCAGAGCTAGCTAAGTTACGCTATTGAAAGTTTTTTCTTTAAAATCTCCTGCCACCAAGGGAACGTATATTGTGGTTCTAACCACTAATGATCTTTGCTAAATGAGAATAGTGTCTGAATTAGACAAGTGTTTAGACCCATAAATCAAAGTTTGTATTTTCATTTTGCTTTAGGACAAGATCAAAGAATGGAAAATACCAGCTGGTTTATTCCAGAAAGTTAAATTACGGCCAAGGAAAGTGACGTATATTTGGGCAGAAAATGTCGCTTTCAGTATGCCATCAAATTAGACGTCGGTTATTCTTACTACCATTTACAAATAAAATAAAACGTATTTACACAGATACTGGAGTCACATAATGGACTGAACCAGGAGGTAAAACAGGTCCACATGATTCCTTAAATAAAAAAAACAGGTGGTGGTTCTTCCATTGCAATTGATGGATGAACAAGAAACATGAAACACAGTTCACCAAAGCACACGTGACATTCGTGGACAAAAGTTAATCATGCCAATGACGGCAGCTGTGCCCAGCTGACTTAAAAAGAGCAGAAAATATGACAATACGCGCATAGCAGCAGAAGGAGCAGAAATACACACAGCTGCGTTTGTTAAGGCGTGCTTGGAGGAAGGAACCCGATAACATGGTAAACAAGCGCATAGCTCGAGGTCAAAAGTGCCTGGTTACATGGAGTAGCAAGGAACACAATGCTTTACAGTCAACAGATTAAAGGATAAAGGTACTTGCAATGTTTCGCACATAAATAGTAAGAATGTATGAACAATATACCACTGAAATATCTGGATTAAAATGGAAGAATTCAGAATTAAAAATATAACTGCCATCTGCATAGGTCAAGTGTGTTCATGCGGCCCTTATATTTTAATTTACATCTCTTTAAGTTTGTGGTCCGCATTGAGTTAGTACAGAATACCAAGATACTTTTCCTGAACCTGCTGTTCCTAATACTACAGGGACCGGCAATTCTGACATGCAGGAATGTCTTGGCATTCCGAGGGGTAGCCTTTATAATGGACAATTAATCTCAGCCACTTGTAATTACTCTCACTGCTTCCCAATCCATCCTTATTTTGCTCAGCATGCCACCTCGGTTTGCAGTCAGCCATATGCAAATCAGTCTTGACCCTGCTCCTATGGGAACAGTCCAGCCCGACCTGGCAGGCCAGCAGCTGCTGACCTCTATATTGAGCTGCACAGCTCCTGCACACTGGTCCGCACCCACAAATCTTTCTCCCTCAGCACTGTTGGAGCCCCATATGCTGTGGACAACTCCTGCACAACAACCTACTCCCATATTGCTGTCTTCTGGTGTTGCCAAATTGCCTTGAACAGTGCACAATACACTCCTCTTTGCACAATTACTTTGCTCAGCCCCTCTTCCCAGAGTGTGTCTTATGGATGTTTACTTTTCCACCGCAAGCTTCAAAGTGATCACCATCACACCTACCAAGGTTGTTTTTTTTAAAGATGTTTTTTATTGAGTCAAATACAAGAACATTAACTTAACATTGCCAGAACGGAGATATGCAGTTGTGAATATATATGAATAAAGAATATTGTACTTATAAATGCGTATTAAACATGTAAATGAATTAGGCAAATACAGCAATATAATATCAAAGACTCCAAGTTTGAACAAAGAAAGAAAAAAGAGAAAGGGAGAGGGAGAAGAGCTACAGGGATAGAAAAGGTAATCAAGTGATAGCCATGTGACGAGAGGTAATAGAGAGTAGTTACAGAGAATATTAGATGAAATAAGTATTGACATTTTTAAAAAGGAGGAGAAAAATAAATTTCCTTTGCCGAGTGTGAGAGAAAGTTACTTAATGGCAACCATAGCTGATGACGTTTGAAGTAAGTTCCTTTTGAATCAAGCTTGTAGCTGTCAAGTCTATGATGATAACATACAGAATTCTACCACTGTCTAAGAGTAATGTTTTCCGAAGATTTCCAGTTAGAAGTAATAATAGAGATTGCAATAGAAAGCAAGAGGTCCACCTATTTTCCAAGAGGCTTGAATGAACTCCAGATTTTGTGTATGCCACCCAAAAACAGTAATTAATATGACATTTGTAAAGAGATCTGAGCTATTGCTGAAATGCGATACCATATTGAGGACCAAAAAGTAGATAGGGATGGACAAGAAAAAAGACATGTGAAATTCAGTACCCTGCTGAGTGTGGCAGTGCCAACAATTGTCATTTTGTGTACATTTGAGTTTGTAGAGGCGTGTAGGAGTGTAGAAAAGTCTATTATAAACAAAATATAGGGTCTGAGTAAGGCTTGCAGTGCATGCAGTGGAATGTATTTTATACCATATTCTATCCCATAGAAAAGTTGGCCGAGCAGCACCAAGATTTGATTCCCACAATGTCTCAATAGGTGATTTGAGTCTAGGTGGAACAGACGTTCTTAAAAGTTTATAAATTCCAGCTGCCCTAGGATAATTAGAAGTTACGATCGGGTGTGGAGATGATGCAATAGAAGAATGATTGTGATGTGTAAGTTTATTGCGGGCCTCTTGGACCAGAGTAGAAAGCATGATATATTGGGATTTCATGCGAATAGGGAGATTATACGTTGCTGAGAGAGTGGAAAAAGGGATGAGATAGTCTTTATGATATAAATGGGAAATGAGAAGCACACCTTTAGTCATTCAAGCCTTCCAACACAAGGTTTTACCTTGTTTCCCAAGAGAACTATTGTGTCAAATAGGACTATTAAAGAATTGATCAATGGGGGTAAGATGCAAAATAAAAAAAGGTTTCAGCAAGTTGACAGAATGGGAGATAGTGTTGGGCAACCAGAATTTTGGTAGGTTAGACATCAATAAAATGTGTTTATGGGAAAAAGGACAAATAATTTTTTCTTCCAAAGAGAACCATAGCTTTTGAGGTGCATCATTGAGTGTAGATAAATAGGGTTGTATTTGCTCAATGCCAAAAGATTTGTGATAAGTTAAAAAAGTCAGGAATATTAACTCCACCTTGTACTTTAGGAAGTTTTAATTTTGAGAGAGAGATTCGGGGTTGTTTACAGTTCCACAGGATCTTGGATAGAATTTTATCAACCGAACAAAAAAAAGTTTAGGTATCTTAATAGGAAGCATCACAAGGAAGAAGTTAATGATAGGGAGAAGCATCATCTTAATAGTGTCCAAGCGGCCCCACTATGTGAGATATAATGAGACCATTTCTGTGTGAGATCTACAAGCTTTGCAGATAAGATTTCTGAATTAGTCTTTAGTGTATCCTTGAGCGTAGTGCAGTACCATACCCCAAGGCATTTTATCTTAGAAGAATTCCAAGATAATCCTGCATCAAGGAATACAGAGCCAGTGCAAAGAGCATTAAGTGGTAAGACCACTGTTTTGTCTATATTAAGGCCCATATCTATACTTTTTTAGTGCCGCATTTGCACCATTTTTTTACACAAAAGCAGCGCAAACTTACAAAATACTATTGTATTTTGTAAGTTTGCGCTGCTTTTGCGTCAAAAAATTACACGAATGCGTCGCTAAAAAAGTATACATATGGGCCTAAGTTTATTGCCAGATACATCAGAATATAAATTAAGCTTGCTGCAGCGCCACAGAATCCTAGCTATTATTTAAACTGTATAGTGGATTCTGCGCTAGAGTACAATGGATCAAATCGACATAGATTTGAGGGGATGTCATTAATGAGTAATTCAAACATCAACAATAATCAACATAATCAAAGATATTTAACTTCAAACAATAACCACACCAGTCTATTAAGAAGATTTATAAAATTAATTTCCCTAGATTAACAATGTTAATGTTACGAAAATAACTCACAAACACAAATGGTAAGCATATAGAATTAATAGTGGTTGATTATACAGTCTTATATATCTCAATTTAATCAAAACAACCAAGCAAATAATTTCCAAAAGAATAACACTTATTAATAACACCAGAACTGGTAATAATGGCAAAGTATACATTAGTACAACACGCAATTGATGTCAGTGTAAATCATGAGCATTCCACGTTAAAACCCTCTCTAACCACAAAATAGCCTTAACATGTTGGGCTTCATGTAAAAAGAATTTAGAAACACAAATTTAGGAAAAAACTCTTTAACTAGGGTTATTATTAAAAAATATTATTAATATGCAGCAATCAAATTATAAGTTGCCGCTGGTACCTGGAAAGCAAAAGAAACACATATAACATCACAATATCATACGTTACCCTATTCGATCATAACATGCAGATTACTTCAGCAAGGGGACACCATCAGATATGTCTTCAGAAGAATCGCGCCTAACATCAGCTAAACCCACACTGCTAATACGACTTGAACCATCAGCTGGAACTCTGGCATCTAACTCTCAGGTCTCTAACATAGAGTCTAAAAATCTAGCATCTCTCTAAATGTTGTTATACTAATCTTCAAAAAGCTTATGATTGGTCAGTTCCTGGGGTGGTTAAGATTCAACCAATAGGATATTTAATTGATAACCTAAAATACGACAATACTACATTAACTAGAACATTTTTTCAACAGTAACCTTTCCTCGATGAAGAAATCACGTATTAGTAACATTTTCAAATAATAGAACATTCGAATTATGCAATGCTCAGTAAGATCATGGCCTTGTAATGCTTAATACAACAACCCACTAGGAGTAGCTGTAGACACATCTAATCAAACCACTAAGTGCACATTTATGCAAGTATTGACTCATGGAAAATAACAACAATATTTAGTTGGAATTTTGCTCAGTTAGGAAGAGAAAATGAACTGTGGCGACCATTTTCAAAAGTCTCCCGCTTTACATGTTAATTCATTATACATTTAGTATACCAAAATCATTAATAAACATGTTAGAAAAGTCACACTCTCACAAGCTCATGCAGGAATGCAGGAAGAGAAGTGTCAGTGTGAGACATTAATAAAAGAATATCATCAGCATATGCCATAAATTTGATGTGTGTATTATTAATTTGAAACCCCGTAAATTGTTCAGAAGTTTTTAATTGGTATAGAAAGAGTTTGAGAGCCAAAATAGTAGTAAAGGAGATAATGGGCAACCCTGACGAGTGCCCCATTTAAGAGGAAAGAAAGGAGATCGGATACCATTTGTTAAAACTGAGGAATATGGTGAGGAATAAAGAATGGATATAAAATGTCTGAATTTAGTACCTAGTCCATGCCATTCCAATGCCTTTGACAAGAAGCCCCAGGAGACCCTATTAAATGCCTTTTCCACATCCAATGATAATTCTTGTACTTTAAAAAATATTATTAACAAGGCTTTTAAACTTAAAATTCCTCTTCCAGCTTTATCTGCTTCATTTCTATGAGGGATAAAACCAGATTGATGAGAATCAATAAGGTCAGGTATATATGGGAGCAAACGGAGAGCTAAAACTTTGGCATAGAGCTTACAATCAGTATTAATTAAAGATATGGGTCTTTAATTTTTTACATTCAGTCGCATCCCAATCTTTTTGGGAATAAGACAAATCGTGGCCTCTGTAAATGAGCCAGATGCAGAACCTGACTTTATAAAGTGATTAAGTAATTGAAAGAGTTTGGGGAGGAGAGAATTAGCAAACTGAATAAAGAATTCTTCTCGAAGCCATCTGGGCCTGCAGCCTTACCCTTGGGGAGATATTGTGAAGCTGTGTATAGTTCGGTAAGTTGTATGGGTTGGTCTAAAGATGAGAGGTCAATCTGCAATGGGTCTCTTGGTTTGAGATTAGAGAAATAATGGTTGATAGATTCAACTGATGGTGTGTGCTCTGGAGTGTGAAACACAATGCTATATCTTTATCTCTAAAGTGTTTAACACCATTGTTATCTGTGATAGATCTAATAGTTGTTTTTTCTTTTCTTTGTTTCAAAAATTGAGCTAGAAGGGAACCAGCTTTATTGTTACCAGCATAATATCTGGCATTTATTTTCAGGAGGATGCTGCATGCTTGTTCGTAAACTCCATTTTAGCTGAGACTAGTGCTTCAAGATGTGATTTACTAGTTTTGTAAGTATAGTATTCATGTTTACGGGACTTTATATTTTTAAGGATGGAAGTCGATTTTTGTTGAGCAGACTTTTTTTTGAGTGAGCGGAACTTATGATGAAACCCCTTGAGGCTGCTTTGAATGCATCCCACACAAAATGAAATGATAGTTGACCACTATTGTTGATGTGGAAGTATTCTTCTATAAACTTACTGTAGGAAGTGATCGTGATCTGAGATCAAAATAGCACCGATTTCAGAGTTGACTATATGTTGCAATAAACCTTTACTCAGAAAGATATAATCAAGGCTAGAATGGGAATAGTCAGTGGGAGAATAAAAAAGAGTATTCCAAGAGGTCAGAATTGTATATTCTCTAGGAATCAGAGAGAGAATGCTGTAAAATAAATTTTTTAAAAGCTTTGTGGGAGGCTTGTGGAACGAAACGTGACATGTAAAGTCTGTCCAAAAGTGGATCGAGAATTTGGTTGCAGACACCACATATTAGTAAATTGTTTGAGGAATGTTCAGAGACAATATGTGAAAGATTCTTCCAAAAATTTGGATCTGGATATGTGGGGCCTTATATATTTAGTACAGTAAGATAAATATTGTCAATTGTAAATGTAACAAGTACCCAGCGTCCTACTGTATCTTGATGTTGTGAAATTATGGTAGGTTTGAGAGATATATGACAGAGTATAATTACTCCATTTTTGTTTGTGGTGGAAAGGGAGTAGAAAATGTCCCCAACCCATTGTTTTTTAAGCTTAATTGCCTCAGAGTCGTTAATATGAGTCTCTTGCAACAAAGCAATGTGGCGTTTCAAACGAGCTAGGTGAGATAATACACGCTGATGTTTAACGGGGTGTTTAAGCCCCTTAACATTCCAAATAACAGTTCTAAGTTGCACAACAAGAAGTATCAATAAACAACTGCTGTAACAAGGAAAAAACTAGAAATATCAATTTTGCAAAAACAAAGAAATGGGAAAGAAACAAGATAGTAAAGAAAAGAGAAGGAGGAAGATGACCTCCAGAAGTTGGATATACATTGATGTGGCAACACAGGAACCAAAGTCCACTAGAGCTAAAGAAGACAAGATAGAATGTGAATACCCCAATTAGTAGAGGGACAGCGGAGAACCTGAAAAGACAGGCAAGAGTGGCTTCAGCACAAGAAAAGTGATATTAGATATTAATACATATGAAGGTGAGTTTCATGGAAGAAAAAAACATTATACAAACACAAAATTTACCATTTAGGAGACCAAATAACATAATATCTATAGTAAAGGAGTGTGACATGAAGAAAAATAAAAACTAAAACCTTACCAGTGGAACGTGTAGGAGAACAACTTGGATGGTGAGAAAGGGATACGGTTGAGAAAGGGACATGAGGATTGCACAAAGAACACTATCTAAAAAAAAAAAAGTAAGAAAATAAAAAGAGGCAGAGAAGGAAAACCATGGATATAGATACTAAACATAACCATTACTATTACACTGTCCAGAAAAAAAAAGAAAGGACATTAAAGGCAAATTAAATTATATCTTCAAGTAATTGCAGATGCTCCTAGTGCCATTGCTTCTGTTTTGTGTTGGTTAATAAAAGTTTGTAGTGCTGAGGTTCCTCGAAAGAGTAAGATTTGTCCTTGAATGTAATTTTGAAAAGGCAAGGGTGAAGAAGACCATATCGAATATTCATGGATTTGAGCTGTGGACGTAAGTCCAAAAACTGTTTGCAACGTGCAGCTGTAGCAGGAGAGAAGTCTTGCATGAAAAACACTTTATGACCTGACCATTGCAAAGAGCCCATCTTTTTGGCTTCCGAGAATATTTGCATCAAGTCAGTAAATTGGAGAAAAAGAATAATAATGCCTCTAGGATTTGCACGAGGGCCAGTTGAAGTCTGTGGACCTAAACAATGTGCCCGTTGGATAGAGAGGGGAGAGGTAGAAGGCAAGCAAAGAATTGAAGGTATTGCTGTTTGGAGGAATGCAAACATGTTAGAGCCTTCTAAACCTAATGGAATCCCCAGAAGGTGAAGATTATTTCTCCTATTTCTATTTTCTAAGTTTTCGGTAAGCCTTTTAAGTTGAGCTATGTCCTTGGAGATCTGAGGATTGACAGTGTTACAATCTTCAAGGTTACTGACTCTCGGTTCCAGAGTACAAATTTGTTGTTCGTGTTGGGACCATTGCTCCTCAATACGTTGCAAAGAGGCAATAGTGTCCATTTATAAAGGGCTTTAATGCACACAATTCCTCCATTACATTATCTAGAGTAAGATGTGTGGGTGATTTTGAGGGAGAATCAAGGTATTTTTTGGGGCGCTTGATGGAGGAGGTGTTACATGTTTTTTCGCAATTATGCCAGCAGCATGAGATGAAGAGGCGCTATCCTTTAAAAAGTCTGTAGCACTGTCCGTTGTTAAAGCTGATGGTAGAGAAGATTTAATTATATGTATGCGCACCACTCAAAGAGGATTGGAGGAAGAGGATGACTGGCTGCTCTGACAATTGTGGGGTCTCCCCATGAAAGCCAGCAGCAATTTAGTAATAGGAAGCCAGCAATGTGAGGTGATGATGAAATTATATTACAATGAGAAGCTGCTGCAAGACGTTTCCAACAACAGAGCAAAATATAATAAAACATAAATAAATAAATAGAAAATCCTAAATTATTCTCTCAGAACAGGCATGGCAGAATGCCACAAGAGCAAAGCACTTTACTGCACATAGTCTAACAATTGGTGACTACTTTTGAGGAAACCTTCTGCAAAGAAAAACTCCCCTCTGTCAAAGGAAAGCATTTTCCTTGATATGAAGAGCAGTTTGAAAGAGCTCCTTGATAACAAGCACTGCCAGTGAATACTGAAAGTTGAAAACCTCAGCTAAATGTGTTTGAAGAGAGAGGTCAAAAGTTTAGCTGGCTGTCAGAAGGTTATAAATATTCCATTGCAGAGGAAATTAGATTTGTAGAATGACATTCAGGCAAGCAGTTAAAAGTCAAATAGAAGCATCTTTGTGAAAGTTTAGGTTTGAAGTGGAACTCAAAATGACACAGAAAAATAATTACCTCTGGCCCTCACATGAAGTCTCTGAAATGACTTCAAAACTCCATGTCTCTGTAAGATACAGGCATATTTATGCAGCAGCAGGAGTGCTCCAGTGCTAAAAAATGCTGGAGAAATTATTCATTTTGATGTGAAAACATCTCTTTCCTTCCAGGAAGTGCATGGAGCATCATGGAGCTCTAAAGAGCAGCGCCATCTTGAGTGACATCCAGCCACACTTCCCCCCATCAAGGTTTTTGACAGATTTAAAGATGGCAAGAATTTGGAGGTAAAAAGGCCCTCTTGCTGCTTGCTACTGACATCACAACTTTGCCCCACCACTTGGCTGGATCTCTGCTGTTAGTCCACCTGATCTAGTGGGTTATTTTCCATCTTCTCTTCAATATGATTTTAGAACTTCAGTGTTTTCACCTTCAGCTCTGTTCCTACTGTTTTTTTTTTCTCTGAGTACTCTGTCACATTATTCCCAGACCTTTTCTTAGTGAGGATCCAACAAGGAAATAGCCAGCAAATATAAAGATTCCTATTTTGAACCATTATCTACTGCAGCTTTTCTTGTAAAGCCTGACCATCCCTATAGAGCTTCTTTCAACCTTCCATCAATCCATTCACCCTTTTTCCGACCCATCCAGCAGTTCATGCAAAAAGTTGCTCATCTATCCTTCCAAATTGTCTTCCATTCACCCATTCTATCACCTTACCATCTGCACACCGAAGCATTCATCCATTATCCATAAATGCATCCATTCAACTTTCATTTTTCCAGTTACTGAGCCATCCTCATCAAATTAGTTATCCTACCCCAAATATCAATCTGTCATCAATTTTTCCATTCATCCATCCTTACAACATTCCATTCATAATTTGACCCACCCATTATTTCATTCTTTAAGCATTGGCATCTTTCATCCATCCATACTCTTCCCTTTCACCCAACCATCCTTTCAACTATCCATCATTTGGGCTTTCATCTATTGTCTGTCTTCTATCCATTCTTCCTTTAACACTTACTTCCTAATTTCTTCTTCCTTTCTCACACCCCTCATTTTTACTTCTTTTAATTTTTTCTTCATTTTTACATAATTCCTGTCAGCCTTCTTCCTCCCTTCTTCTCATTTTATTCCCCTTATGATCCTTTTTTCTACTCCTTACTTTTTCTTTCTTACCTGTCTCCCACCCGCCAACTCTTTTTATTTGCCTCTCAAGCTGTCCTTTTAGTTCTATTTTCATCATTTATCTTTCCATGCCACTGTAATTAGCAGCTCTCTGATCTCACCCTTTAGTTCAGACATGATATTCCCATACAAGTAATTTATGAGCTTTTGTCCTCAGACATGGAAACTAGACGGAGGTCGTTAGAGAGCAAAGCAGTATTGTGATCCTGCTCATGGCTCGTCAGGACCAGTGGGAATTCCCTCTCTAGCAGCTAGCTTGAGGCTTCATGAAAACTGGCTACATTATTTGTCCCTTTTCAATTAAAGTGTGCAATTCTTTGGTTATTTTAACATTCATTAGGCTTGGGAAAAAATAAATTATATCTAAATTGATTTTGACATGTATTGTCATCAGTTGTAGATGTTTATTTTGAATGTATTATGCCCTTGTTTACTTTGACTAATGTCTGTAGGTTGACATTACTTGCCCACTGTAAGCTCGATTTTACGGTCCAGGTTCAGGTCCCTGGGGCTGTACATTTCAAATCTGGCAGGTCTGGGTGCTATGGGGAGAAACAGCAAGATCATTGAGCATATGTTCACCTAGACCATACATGCATAACAAAACAGCAGGCACACTCCCACTGTTATGCATGCGCTTCCATGAGCCACATGAGCCTGGTGATGGAAACCTGCTGTTATTAGAAGTATCCTTCCCGTACCCTAGGCACTAACACAAGCATTATAGATCTTCTCGATCACTTAATGGCCTGTACAAATGAATCCTCATTTTGATATTCCTACCCCTATGTTACGAGTGAGACTTTATATCTCTACTCCATGATCAGTGGAGGTTGGGTTTTACAGAAGCATAAACTGGAACCTGCGTTTGTCAAACCATTGGCACTAGTCAACTAAACATTTTTCACAGGGCAAGGTGTGTGATCAGATGCCATTTTGGACATACACTTCACACACATCCTCTCTTTAAATGTACAAATGTGCCTTGTAATTTGGGCTTTAATTTGTTTTCTTAGGTTGTTCTGGTATTCTGCAAAAAATATTTTTGATCTACACTTATTCTAGATTTTGTTGTTTGTGTTATTGTGTGATTTATTTGAATTTAACTTTTCACCCAATTACTTGCCTTCTTTGAGTGGTTATGATTCCACATTGTTTACAAATGATTAACAAACTTGGAGGGAGCAATCTCTGTGCCTTCAACATCCATAGCAGTGACCCTTACTGTATGGCCAGCTGCAGACCTCTGACGCCTTCTCAGGGGATCCATGACTGTTTCACAAAATTAAATAGCATTAAATTGATTAAATTTAAATTAATTACATATACTAGTAAATAAGCAATATTGAACATTTCAAAACTTTTTCTATATATATTTTTTCTTTTTGTGTGAATTACACAAAATATTTCAGTAGTTTAATATTTGCTTTGCGTATACTTGTTTTTGTATTTCTTTGTACTGCTTTGAGTTTCAAATCATAGAAGTTGCTTAGGCCGACTTAGTGGGGTCCCTGCATTCTATTACTGATTCAGGAGGGTTCCACAGAAGCCAAAAAATTAAGAACCGCTGACCTAGAGGAGGGTCTAGAAAACTTCAGCTTGGCTTCCTCAGCCCTGCCTATTCTAACAGTACTGCAGGAGGCTCTATGTCTTTTTCAACCAGTCAGATAGTAATAACATAAGTAAGATTTCAGTCTTGACTTGTGGACTTATTTGATTTTTTTCCAACAACCTTTACCTTCTGAATTGATTTTAGACTGCATTGGCTGCAGTAACAGCTGTTTTACTTTCATTTTACTTTTCGATGTTCTGTGTTCCACTGATTCTTCTATGAATTATGAAAAAAGTGATGGGTTGAATGCTTGAATGAATCTCAGTCACTGGAAATTACTTGGACCTCATCGCAGTCCATCGTTATTTTGAACAACATGTCTATAAAGTTTGGACCTTGCCATATGCCATATGAGTCTTCTCTGTCATTCTGGTACTTGAAGGATGGCCCACAAAATGGCATCTTGGCCTCTTCTGTGCTACCTCTATCACCAGTTATCTGGGTACTACCTATATTTTACTACACAGGCTAACAAAGATTGAATGAATGAATGAACTGATCAATAAGGAACTTGTGAGTACAACAAGGCTCAACTTTGACCTAACAGGTATGTTTGTGCTGAAAAAGGACACATTCAAGTGTGGTACTTAAAAAAGACAAGACAACAACAAAATAATAACTTTTGTCCTAGTATTAAATCCCTCGAAGAACACATTTTCATTTTGACCGGATCGCATGCATTTAAAACTCTTTCAGCCTTGTTTTTAATAACAACTTTTAGCTGCTGAATTGATTTCAGCCTGGATTGTCTGTAGTTATAGATGTTTAGATTAATTTAATTAGCACTCAATTAGTTGTACATTTGGACACTCGTGATTCCTGGCTGGTTGAAAATGAGGGAGATGAAGGACTGAGTACTGGAATCAGTATCAAGACATTTATGGCCTGGATAATCCAGATAATCCAGTACTCGTCATGCAACAATTATGTACCCATTCATTCCACGACTTTTGCTATGATTTCTTTGCATCTAGATCATTGCCATGATTTTATTTTATTTTCTTAAAAGGGTCCTAGAGGAGCATATTACGATTTTAACTCTCTGAATCAATGACATGAGATTTCGTTCCTACATTTACCTTACTGAATGGAGTGGTCTAATCACAGTGAATACAAGTGTAATGCTTCTCCTGCCAGGTAGCTGATGTTAGGTTCATACATTTTCTAGTAGAGTGGATCTGTTGACTGTCTATTAGACTCGTGGCCAACGTCAAATTCCTTCAAGAACTGTGTTATTCTATTGTGCATCTGGAAAAGTGATTCTTACACCTAATGCACTTTAGAGACGCCGCACCATAGAAAGAGCGTTTCAGCATTCTCCAAGAGTTTCATTTTCTGCACACTATATTGCCAGATCTCTGACTCGAAGAATGTCTATGATAACGTTTGTGATCTTCTCTGATAAATGTGACACTACCTATTTTAATTTTGCACCCCACTGTTTATCTACTTCTCATTTTATCTGCTTTCCGGACTTTAACCTTTGCTATTTCTGCCTCTCTGCCCTTCTATTTTAATCCCTTCACCCTTTACCTTAGGGAAATTTCTTGAAGGCATACATGCCAGCATGCTCTGTGGGTCTTCACCGGACATCTGACTCTAGACTTCCAATTTATCCACTACTCTCAGTACTGTTGATAACTTTAAGCAGGAAATCCTTGATGTTGCCCCTGCTAAGAAACCCTCATTTTCTACTTTAAGCGTTTTATTAACTGTGGATAGCTAACATCATACCCTATCCAGCAAAGCTGATGAAAAAGCTGGATATGAAACATTTTCAGACTTTTTTTGACCGTGATAACGTCTTAACTTCCCATCAAGGTTTTTTTTCAGTGGAAGATGTCATAGGATGATCCCACTTACAGCATCTGATGGTCACAGAAGGCAGGAACCTGAGGCCAGAGACACAGCTCTGTTGTTTCTGGGCTCTTCAGTATGGTAACTGTTCTATTCTTTTCACTCGACTGTTGCCAATAGATGTTGAATATATTGGTTGTGAGTGAAAAAGCTCATTTTATTTATCCAGGTTTTTAGCAGATTTTTTCTGTGATGTTTGCCACTGCCACTGGCAGCAATGATTAACTCATAAGAGTTGTCACTTTATTGATATGCCAATGATACCGAGTTATTCAAAAGTATTTCTTCATCATCCACCACTTCAGAAATATTCACCTTGTGCTTGGATCAGTACTGGTGGATTATTTCCTGAAGTTAAATCTGTTCAAGGAAGAGATTACGATTAAAGAAACTGAGCCATCCCTCGGGGGTCCTGTTTTGTGGTTGACTGTACTAGCCCAATGTTAAAAACCATTTACTCAGGTGAAAAACCTGAGAATGATGACTGATGAAACTGTCAAAAGCATGGTTCACCAATAATTTCAACAAAACATGTTTTCCTCCCTTTTTCATTATTTCTTTATTTCCAGAATGATTACTCTGTGTGGGCCTTAGACATTTGCAGCCTGAACTTTCTGAGAGGTCCATATCTTGTTCTTTAAAAATACCTGAGTATGCATATAAAGAGTTTGCAGAATACTTCAGCCAGGGCTTTGGCAGACAGTGGCACATGCTCACATTCCCACTGGATACACTCTTCTGGTTTCCAGGCGAGCAGCAAAAACAAGTCAAGCCTCACTTTGTAAATCATTAAGCATTATTATGGTGTCCAGAAACTGTCTCCTCAGTTGTAAAGAATAACCTACAGTTTTCCACTTGCCTACTTCTTGAGATAATAAAAGCAGGGATTCCTCATAATGATACACATTTTTTACTATTTTGGCTTCTCAGCTGTGGAAGTTTCTATTACTTTTCCTTTAACACGCTTTAAGATTCAAGACGTATCCCATAACGATTTAAAGGTGTAGAACTTCCCTAGCTTGCAACTCTTTTGAGTACTGCTCCAGGGAGTGTCAATAAGGTACCTCCTGGCGTACACTAAGCATGAAAAGTTTTTCTAAAATGAGAACAGACCGGACTCAAACGTGGTTACAAAGTGAAGGCAGTTTTCTTTGACTATAGCACATGGCACTAAGAGATGAATGACTCAGTCACATTTTTAAACCTCGACAGAGTAAATATTTTCGAATCCAATGCACCATGAATATTAATCACTTCACACAGGACCTTGAATTATTAACGGTTTCTACAAAGTCGAACTGCTAATATATTACTGTTTTGATAAACTTTCTATGCGTTGTATATAGAAAGAGTGACCGCATTCAATATTCTCTATTTCTAACTTGCATGAAGAGCTGTACCTGCGGCTTTTAACCTAATATCATTACTAGATGCCACCGGGAGAAAACCCGGGAAGAGTCATTCTGCTACACGGGGCCCAGTGAGTCGTAAAATGTGAGATATTTTATGCAAGTCAGGCAGGGCTTGAGCAGACCCCTTAAAGCAGCACTATAGCATGACACGGGTAGCCCAAAAGTGAATAAGGCAAGGGAAAGAGAGTCTCTTCACCAGTTTGATAGTCCTTTAGTCTGGACACAATAAATAGACAGGAACTATTGACCACTTTGGAAGCTCTGGATACTGACTCTGGTATTTTGACATTTATTGTGCTGTTACACTCATCTACACAGCGTCACACCACGGACCAATGAATCAAAGTACTGACATTTTCAGTAGGGTGAAAAAAGGCTGTAAGCCCACTCTTGATTGTTTGAAATGACGAAGGGTACATTGAAGTACAGGAGATTTTATGTCATGCCTAAAAATCTGGCATTCAGCGGGCTTGGGAATTCGTGGGTATAGCAGTCTCGAATTTAACACTGCACCCATTTGCAGGAACTCATTGTAAATAAGCAACTAATATCGCTTAGGGCACCACAATGAAAACGTTGCAGTTGGATTCAGAAGTGACATATTCATACCCGAGGCTGGCAATGTGTGATTTGATAGCATGCAGTCCTTGTGATACAACTGACAAACTCTTCTCAGAGTATCTAAACAAAGGACCTCATTTAGTAGGAAATGGCACAGTGCGGTGCCGTAAGTAATATTGCTGCGCTGAGCTGCGCCATTTCCAAAAAACAGGGATGCACCATAATTACAAGAATATGGCTCATCCCTGTGTTTTCCTCTGTGCCAGCACTAAATCACCTGCCTTGTGTCAACGCAGTTACCATTGCACTGTGGCATAAAGATGCCTGCGTTGGGGGGGGGGTTATTGTTCATGTGCAGGAAGGGACACCTTCCTGCACATAAACAATCATTAATGGCGATTTGCTCCTTCTACGTGTGCTGCAGAATGCTGCAGAGTACCAATATAGCCACCCTTGTGCCATGCTGCAAGGATGGTTGCATTGTGGGGGAGATTGTTTCTGGAAGGAAGGGACACCTTTCTGCACAAAAACAATCTTCAATGTCGATTTGCTCTTTCTATGTGTGCTACAGAACGCCACCCCTTAGGCAGTGTAAAGAAGCAATAGTCTACGTCAAAATGCAATGGGTGTTGCAGTGAAACTCCCACAGCAACACCCGTTGTACGCCCCTTCCACGCCAAGTGCTGTGTGTAAGGAGCCGTATTTACAAGATGGCGTTAAGCCATTATAAATACGGCACAGCACACAGCACCATGGAGCATCACAAGAAGTGACACTATGGTGTCACTAGGGCTTGTAAATATACCTCTAAAAGTGAGGCTTCGGTGGTGCAAGGGACTCATAAATGAGGCCCTAAATGTTTCTAATTTTGAGAATCATTATATCCAGACAAACATATTTCTGAAAAAAGGAGTCCTAGATTACTGGGTTAGTAGTAATTTTACAATCAAATTTTTCAAGCAGCGTCTTGGATAATTGTATATAACTCAATGCTGAAAAAGATGTGACTACATGTGCGTGTTTATTACAGCCTTTAATGTAGTGCCAACAGCCTCGCTTTTGGCCATCTCAGAGCAGTGTGTATACAGGCTATGGAGGCAAAAGTGGTAGATAAGACTCAGGTCTCATTTTCCTAATTGTTTTGCCACTATGGACCCTTTACTTACTTGGCTACAGCCACCACGTAACAGACAGACTGATTGCTACGCCAATCTTTTAGCTGAAGGTCATTTGGAGTTACTATAATAGGGCTGGGTCTCATAGTGTGTGGATCAGGCAGCATTAATTGCACTTAGCGAGAGCCTAGAATCCGGATTTATTCACTTCTGTTTTAAGTGGGGTCCTCTGATTAAGCAGTTTTGTTTCATTAGTTCCTTGGCGAGGAGGCATATAAATACGG
Organism: Pleurodeles waltl; assembly: GCF_031143425.1. Classification (NCBI taxonomy): domain Eukaryota; kingdom Metazoa; phylum Chordata; class Amphibia; order Caudata; family Salamandridae; genus Pleurodeles; species Pleurodeles waltl. Next base: position 938,819,804 of record NC_090445.1, read on the forward strand.
CATAAGTTCAACACAGATGCTCAGTTTAAGTAAATGCAGGATTCTGTGCATCAGCTAATCAAATATGTGACTTTTGGGCATCACTTAGGACCGCCAGGGATAGCAGCTGCGACCTCTGGCTTTCCTTTTGTGAACCCTGGCACTGTCCTTGCGACCTAGCCTTAGAGGTGAAAGGGCAGTGTCAGAAACAGACGTTGCAGAACGCTCTAATGAGCCTTGTTTGCTTCCTGTGCCTCTCAAGTGGATCATGGGCATGGCAAGGTCTGACAACTCTCAGCAGGGGATCTAAATAAAGTAACAAACTTGCAAAGCAATTAATTATTTTCCCAAGTGAAACAGACCCCTATAAAAGGGACTCAAAGGGACTCTCTGTGCCTCCCCTGACCATGGGAAGGGCCATGAGATGAAATGACAGCAGAGAGTGAGAGGAGAAGAGGCGAAGGACTAGGAGGGGAAACAAAGGAAATACGAAAAGGAAGAGCATGAAGAGGACACTGCAAAGAGACAGATTAGAGACAAGACAGGCATGTTTGTCCGTGTGAGGGAGACAGAGGGAGAGAGAGACATTAAACAGACAGGGAGAGGTGACAGATGTGAAAGAAATACAGGCAGGTGAGAGTGAGTCTGGTGAGAGCGATGGGAGATAAGTTTACAGGCGACAAAGAAAGTCAGAGGAGACAGGGCAAAGAACGTCGAGATGAGATGATAGTATGAGAGGTGTTTTATAGATAGAGACAGATTGAAAGGAGGTGGCAAAGAGTGACAGAAAGGGAGGGCAAGACAGTGAGAGAGAGCCATGATAAAGAAACAGATTAGAAAGTTTAGGAGGTGCACAGGGGAGAATGTGACAGCCGAAAGAAGGAGGACAGTTGAGAAAGTGACGATAAAGTGACACAGCTGAGTGGGAGACAGAGCTTATATGGTTTAAAGACAGAAAGACAAGATGATGATAAGTAGACCGATAATAATTAGAGAAAAACAGCTGAGAACGAGGGGGGTAAGGTGGAAAATTAGAAATGTGGGGGTCATATTGGTACAGATATCTGTGAAAGACACAGAAAACGGATTATGGGAGGGGAGAGGGACAGGAAAAGGTGGTGAAGAGACACAGGACAGGTACTAAAGAGAGGTGAGGGAGGTGGTGGTGTGACATAGTGTAAGATCAGTGAGAAAGATCCAGCAGAGATAGAGGAGGCCACAGGAGGGGTGTGAAAGACAGCAGCAGGTGGCTGAAGATAGTAAAAAAAGACAGATGAGAAACAGCTGAGGAGAGGGTGACAGCAAGTCAAAGGGCATTTGACAACATTTCCTGTGATATCAGTAGGGTGAAATTACATGTAATGTCACTTTCGCTACCTTTTGCATTTCGTTGAATTGACGTTCATGAGGAAACTCACTGTTCAGAAAGAGTAATGCGAAGCTAGGGAAAAAGAAATGTCTTTCTTCATCAGGAGTGCTTATAAACAAAATCAGGGCAGTTCATGCTACAAACGTCATTGGAAATTCTTAGAACTGTTACCGATAAGGATCTTTCAGGTATGATTTGCCCAAACAAAGGAAGTCTTCAATCTATTCTTTCAGACAAAAGGCACTAATTAGTAATAAAATAGAGTTCATGCCAATTATGGTAGAAGCAGCAAGTCTTAAGACAGTAATTTATTCTACATAACAAAAATCAATTAATTAGCATGTACAGTGTTTTTGATGCAATGAAAGGACTCCAAATTCAACTTGAATTAAATAGATTTGTGTGAGTAACACAACACTGAGTTTTGTAAACGTAGACTGTGTTCCACTAAGGTGTGGGTAATCGGAGCTGGTTATATTGGTCGAAGAAGTGCCAGCTTTAGGGCAGTGCGACTTTTGCGGCGATAACGGGGGGGGGGGGGGGGGGGTGCTGACCTCGGGGGGTGTAGGGGTGCTGTGATTAGCAGTAACTGGTGATTTAAAAACACCTGTTGCAGAGTTCCTTGTACGTCTAGCTTTCAGCAGCAATAAAAATGTCAAGATAACTGTTGTGATTAATGTTCACACTGAGAAGGAAATTGAATTTTATCTAGTGGCGGTTCTGACTCACCATAAAGCAGCGCAGACGGTAATATGCCTGCGGCAAAGAATGAGTTGTGTGCAGATCTGTATTTTATGATAGCAGAGTGCATCTCTGCTTTTGTCGCAGAGTTTTGTTTGTTGCTGAAGTTCATAAGATGCAGCTTTCAAATAGAACAGTGACTGTTACGAACTGTCATCAAAGAGCTGCATTCTATCTCTAATGTTGCTAAAAAGAGTTCGATGGGTAGATCGGCATACTTTTTGGTAAAGCCAGCCTTTACCAGTGCTTTAAAACAAATGAAATGTATGTGATGGAGGGGCTATGGAGAGATGAGGAGCTCTTTTGCCTGGTTGTAGTGAGGGGCAGTGATAAGTAAGTCATGGGTGGGCTCCAAAATTGATTGTCGCATTGGGCACCACCAGCGCTAATGCCAGCCCTGGGTGGAGGTAAATCTGACAGGTAAGTGGTCTGATGGGATGTGTAGGAAAGCAAACATATGATAGGTGGGATGGTTAAATTAGTCTCAGCCACTTATATTTACCCGTGGTTGCATCCCAGTCATCATTTTTTTTGCAGTTTTCCACTCCTGGCAGACACCGGCCATATGCAAATCAGCCTAGACCCTGCTCCAATAGGAACTTGGAGACAAATTATCTTGTAAGTCATGCAGAGCAGCATAAGGACCAAAGTTGCTGCGTTACATTGACTGAAAAAGAGAGAGCAGGGCAGCACCATACCTATAAGATATGGTGCTGTTCCTTTCTCCACAAGAGCTGGTGCACTTTAAACTGCCTTTTGCCATGCTCATACCTTCAACCACAGTGTAAGGGTGTCTGCGTGATGCTAGCATAGGTTTTGTACAGGAAGCCTATCCTTCCAGTACAAATACTGTGCGTAGACATACTTAAAAAATGTTTTAACTTTGTATGTGTTTTGTATGGTACAGCACATGCAAAGTTTGAAAAGTTGGGAGGAAAAAAAACCTTCTCCAATGCCTGGCTTGAAAAGGCATACATTTCTAGCCCAAAGTTCTGTCTACAAATGTTAGAAGATAGGACTGTTTGTCAAAATTCATGGGTGGTTGCATGAGAATGCCCACGTATCACCCAAGGAACGTTTCCATGATGCAGAGTAGGACATAGTGCATAGCAGAAGCGGGAAGAGTAATTCTAAAATAAGAATATAACAGGGGCAAACATGGGTACAGACAAGCAAAACTACCTGAGGGAAACAAATTAAGGCCGTTTTCTTTTAATATAACATGTGGCATTAAGGGATGTCTGGATGACTCATACAGTCATATTTTTAATCTTCAACAGAGTAAATATTTTCAAAACCAATGCACCATGAATATTAATAGTTTAACACAGTATGTTGAATTAATTAATAATGGCTTCTGCAGAGTAGAACTGGGAAGTGGCTCTGAATCACAATTGTCCTCAGTATAAAGACTCTAAGCAAGTATATTACTGTTTTGATGCAGTTTTTTATGTGTGTGGTATGTATAGCAAAAAATGTCCAGGTTCAATATTCTCTATTTGTAACATGAATCAAGAGCTGTAGCTGCAACATTTAACCTGATGTCATTACTAGTTGCCACGGAAACAACTCTGCAAAAGTCATTCTGCTACACGTGGCCTATTGAGTCATAAAATGTGTAATATCTCATGCAAGTCAAACAGGGTTCATGGCTGGAACAGACCCTCTTATCCAGCTCTATAGCCTGACGCATGCAGGCCACAATTCGATGGGGCAAGGAAAAGACAGACCCTTCGCCGACGTGTAGTCCTTTGGTTTCTGTTTGAGATAATAGATAGAAAGGGACTGTGGAACACTTTGGAAGCTCTGGGTATTGACTCTGGTGCTGTTACGTTCCTCTACAAAGTATCAGGCCAGGGACCAGTCCATCATTAAAAGTCCTGACATTCAATAGGAGGAAACAAGGCTGTCTACCCACTCTTCTTTCATTGACCTGACGCATTGTTCCTTTCAATGCAGGTGATTTTACTTCATTCCTAAAAAAGTGGCATTCAACTTCCTTGTGGCTGTCGATGAGACTGATATATTACATCAGAAAAACAAACAAGCCTGGCAGCTGACCAGCTTTTTGTCCAAATCCATGGTTGGTTGCATGGGAATGCCCACGTATCACCCAAGGAACGTTTCCTTAATGAAAATAACGCCTAGAGCTACTTTGCATTAATTTAGGGCTATGTTCCAATGCAAAAGTTCTTCTGCTAGAAAGTAAATCACAATTCAAAACTTTAGCCCGGTTTTTGATACTTTCTGTGACCCTGCAACAGTGCAAAGTGTTGTTAAGTGTAGCCCTTGATTGTTACGTCACTGTGAGCACGGGACCCGCATCTAAGAATACCAGTCAAACAAAGGGCATTGCAATGAGACAACAAAAAGATGATGAGTGACATGCTTGAATTAATATCAACCAATGGCAATTACTAGGTCTGCATTCTAGTCCATTGAGGTTAGAAAGTTGTGTGAATTGTGCCTGTATGAGGCTGTTAGGATGTCTAGTTGAAGTATGTGGTCGAAGATCAGCTGTTGCCAGGAAAAGTTAATGATGACAGGAGATTCAAAATGTAACCACAGCTCTGTCACTATGGTTGAGGACCTATAGCCTGCACACTGTAGGTTAATGTGGTGCTACCTTTCAGGGCTCCTGAAATCGATGACAGGTAGATGGTTGTCTGGATATCATCAAATGTAGGTAGGTGTCATAATTCAAAGTGAGGGGACCACTGGGCAGGTTATGTCAGAGTGTGAGAGGTAGGTTGAATGATATTTCACAGAATAGCAGGAAGGTCTGAAAGACATAATCCCGACAGTGGGTTACCTCTCTAGAAGTGGGCAGGGTTTGTATCGGAAAGGAGAACATTTAGTAACAGTCATAAAGATACTGATACCATCACAGAAAATCTTGGCGTGCTGGTGAATGGAGATTAGAACACATATTTTAAACAGGTTATTAATTTTTATTCTGCACATAGGTGGAGTATCCACAACAGAAATTGTGGTGTTTACCTTCTTATTAATCCAAAATTGTAGTCAAATTGATGCCATAGCTATACCCCAATGGAGCATCCTATACAGATCATGCTCATGATGTAGATTCCTAACATAGTGTAAGGACTATGATAAAAGGATATGGGTCTCACAGCAATTTAGGGACATATTTATGCTCTGTTTGCTCCGAATGTGCGTCAAAAAGTTTGATGCACATTCGGCGCAAACCGTGCACCATATTTATACTATGACGCCCGACTCCGCGGATGTCAAAATTCCTCCGTGTGCGTCATTTTTTGGATGCGGGAAACCGCCTTGCATTAATGACATGCAAGGTAGGCGTTTCTGCCCAAAAAAAGACTTTAAGGCCTGTGCGCCTTATTTATACTCCAGCGTCATTTTGACGCACAGGAGGGGGCGGGCCTTAAAAAACGGCGCACAGCCTGATGTGCGCCGTTTTTTAACGCCTAGGTGAGGGCAGCCATTAAGGGAGCTGTGGGCTCACTTCCATGGTCTCTGACCATGGAAGCAGGCCAAAGGTGCCCTTCCCTGCCCCCAGGGACACTCCCTGCCACCCTCACCCACCCCTGGAGGACACCCATGGATGGGGGGACCCATCCCAGGTAAGTACAGGTAAGTTGAGGTAAGTATTTTTTTTAATTTTTTTAAAGTGGCATAAGGAGGCCTAATTTGGGCCCCCCCTACATGCCACTGTGCCCAATGGCCATGCCCAGGGGACAGAAGTCTCCTGGGCATGGCTATTGGGCAAGGGGGCATGACTCCTGTCTTTGCTAAGACAGGAGTCATTTCAATGGGGGTTGTGCGTCAAAAAATGGCGCAAGTCCGGTGTGAGCCTTGATTTTTGACTCAAACCTGACTTGCACCATTTTTTGACGCACAACCTCCATTTTCCCCTACGCCGGCGCTACCTGGTTTAAGTCATTTTATTTTACTCTGACCAGCCCGCAGCACCTGCTAACGTCAATCCTTAAACAAGGCCCATGCATGGTGTGTAGGAATGGCGTTCGCCTGCGGTACATTTTTTAACGCAAAACAGCGCCGGCGCTGGTTTGCGTCAAAAAGTATAAATGTGGGCCTTAATGTCCAAAAGTTTTAGGCAGTTGTGTGAAATAGGTTGTTGAATTAATTCAACTACCCCTATGCCCAAGAATGCTTGAATATCATGACAGCATGATTGTATGCAGTAGAAATGAGTAAATATGGGGAAATGATAAAGGCACTATGATTAACAATTTGAGCAATGGACTAGATAGCCTGAATATATCAAATGTTGAGTCGGGCACCCGTTTCCTAAGAAGTGCTTACAGCCTATGTAAGGTGCTTTTCAAAACATTGCACACAACTTCATGTTGCAGAAAGGGATACAATCTTAACTTCTATTGAAACCGATCCCCCCTATAAATCGTACCACATCCGAGCCCTCATATGTTTAGAATTCACCCCCTCCCCATACTTCAACAAGCTATCTCATCCATGTAATCTATCAGAATCCAAAAATCAACCTAATCAGAACTCTTCACATTCCCTAGCCTATCACCACTATAGCTGCTATATACAGTGCATGAGGTGGTGTTGGAGAAGTCTGGTCCCTGACCGCTGTTTTGTGCTTTGATATCAGTCGTTTATGTTCAAATGATTTATTTCAGAAAAGTCACTCCTTAAAATACACAAGTAAAAAGATTTTCTTCATACAATAATAATCTTAAAAGCAAAAGCAGTCACATAGAGATAGAGATAATTTTTACATTGACGGGAACATTGCTTCATACTGTTGGCTAGGATTCAAGAAGAGCAAATCTTTAACATCTTTACAGTTAGTAGCATAAGAAGTTAAAGTGCAATTGTTTCCTTTGACTATTTAAAATTAACAGTGTAATCATAAAACCCATCTAGCTTTACAGTTACATAGAAGAACAAGGGGCAGTAAAATTAACACACAAAACCAACCTCTTTTCATTGACTCTTCTTTATACATTATATCAAGTATCAGTTGCACGTATAAAATCCTATACTTTTTATTGGCTGTTACACATTCAAGCTTATTGTGTGCAGTTATACTAAAATAGACTACAGCATAAAATCAGTTTTAAAATATCAATTTCACATTAGAATTGTAAACCCTGCTGCTTCCACATAAGCTCTACAACAAATAAGTAAGTACTCAAGCTGGTCACTAAATATAGGAGAGGTATCACTTTTTAGTACCCTTAATGCTTCAATGTATGCAAACACATAGTAGACGTAGCCACTTGCTTCTTGGTCTTATATAGGCTGGGCAAAAAAACAATACATGTAGACCATTTTCTTTTGTATTCGTGTGACACATACAGCAAATGCCGTCTTCAGAGTTAACCCTTTTTCCTTTCTAATTATCATAACAGAACTTTATGTACAGGGTCTTGGCCAGCTGGGAATGGGGGAATCCAGAAACTCTTGAAATATGGTCTGGGCTTAAATTACAAAAGTTGAGCTGATAATCTCCCCAAACTAGAGTTTCAACGTAAACCAGTAATAACATAAATCCCAAAAAAATGAATTTCAATTGGGCTTTAGAAGGCATATTTAGGGAGTAAGGGTCAGTCCAGAATGTCCTAAACCCCAATTTGGTGAGCCAAGATTCGATATGCCTGAACCATGGAAAAGTGGTATTCTCATCAAGTTCCAAAAGTTCTCTGATACCATTCCTACATGACAAATTCTCACCGAGGAGAGAAGTGACCTTAACACTGCTACATGCTCTACTCTTGAGTGTAACATCATTGATGATGGGGTTATGGGGAGTACTTTTGGGGTGATGTAAAAGGGACCTTACAAAATAATTATCACGCTGGATCAACATTTCAACATCTGAAGGGCCCCAAATTTCATCACCATATAGGGTCACTGTGTGTGCTTTTAAGTCATGGAGGTCAATGGCCAGGGAGGTTGCTCTAGACAATGTTGCCTAATGTTTTTTAGACATTGCCATAGGTCTATGCTGAAGAACTATTCTTCATTTTTGAATGTGTGGAGTTCAAGATCATTTTCAATCAAGCATAATCAAGATACTCAAATCTTTCCACATGTTCAAACTTCTTCTGCTGCAGACATAAAACCCTGCTACATAACTTGTGGGTTCTGATCACCATGAATTTGGTTTTAGCAGCATTCATCTCCAGACACTTGTTTTCACAATATAGTTTAAAATTATCCAATAATTGTTGCACACCTTTAGATGTTTGTAATATTAGAAGGGTACCATCTGTGAATAATTGCAGGGACTAGAGCCCCATTTAACTCTGGAGAGTCATTAGTGCATTCTAGGAGACCCTTTGATAACTGACTCGCACCCCTATGTACAGGGATACAATCAGTAAGTTGACCCAAAGGACCCCAGAAAACTTGAGCATAATTCTCATGATGTAATCTTATTAGTTTGGTAAGAAGGTCTTCGGGAACTCTCAACTTCTTGAGGGGAGTCCACAATGAATCCCTAGCAACTAGTTCGAAAGCTGCCCTTAGATCTGCAAAAGCAATATTTAAAGGCCACCTCTCAAATTTGTGTATTTCCAATTAATAAATGTGAGCCCAAACACCTGTTCTATTGTGCTCACTCTCGATCTAAATCCCGCTTGGAGAGGTGACATGATCTTACTGACCTCTAACCATTCTGTAAGTTTATTCAGAATCTGCGTCCCATAGACCTTCTGTAGAGTGTCCAGGAGGCTAATTTGTCTATCATTTCCTGAATTGTATCGAACTCCTTTTTTGTGTATGAGAATTATCTCAGCAAAATTCTGGATTTCAGGGTGCCTAACATTATAGAGTTGCACAACAGATTAACATATAGACCCCATATTGATAGATTGCGTTGCAATAGCCCGCATGGGATTTTATCTGGACCAGGGGCCATGCACAATTTCATAGCCCCAGTGGCTAACTTTGTCTCCCCTAGGGTAAATATGGTTGTACTGGCATGTCCCTTACTGAGTAACCATATAGAAGGTTGGACAGGGATGTGGAGAGTAGGACAACAACATCATTACCATAGGAGTAGAGATTAGCAAATTGTTCCACCAAATCGTGCAAATTCAAATAACAATTGATCTGTGAGTCTGATTCCTTTCTCCCATGGCCTATGATTTTTCAGAAGGTCCTATTTTCTCCAGACTTTGCTGCCTCAACTAAATCCAACCATTTGGAATCATTCCAGTTATGCTTGGCTACTACCAGTGCTCTCTTATAATGAGATCTAGCTACACGTACTTCACATTAGGATTTAGATTTTAAAGCTTTCGCTAGGACTTTTTTGCCCTCCTACATTCCTTACATACCATGGTTTACTCAAGTTGTTTTTCATTGAAAGTGCAGTTGGATTTTTTGCTGATGCTTTGGTTAAAGTACTTTTAAAGGGAGTGAAGGCCCTAGAATAAGCATTGTAAACATCAGATAAAACTGCTGTATTTCCCAGTATCCAGGGCCACTTAATTGACCTACGATCATTACCCACCATTGGTAGTAGAGCAGGGGTCCGAAAGAGACACCCAGTTCTCAAAGATCCTAACAACATTAGTTGTAGTGGGTAATGATCAGTATCGGCCCTAACATCTATCTTGAAATAGAGCATCTTGTCCCAAATAGTGACTCCCTACCACAAAATAATAGATTTTTGATCTAGTCACACATCTAGAAGCTAGCTTGTTTGAATTGGATCAACCATTACAGGCCTACAGGCCACATGACAGCTACCATACAGGGGACATAAGATCTATTGTCCAGAGATGGTATGCCCCATGCCTCATCCTCCTTCTCTGTCACCAGGCCAAACCACAAAGTGGTTCATATGTAATATTAAAGTCCACTCACCCCAATTACAATCATGTCCTTTGTTTTGATGGTGTTTATTCATTTTCCAATACAATCCGAGTTTATTATCTACTAATGGGCTAGGATAGACAGAAAGAGGACTAATGTTGTCAGCACAGTTCCTCAGGGCTCCCAAAACCTGTTCATTCTATTTCTTTGACCATTCTTCCAACTCTAGTGGAACTGGCCTTACAAAGGTGCTTAATAGGCTCAGCTTTCACTGGATGATTTAACCCTATGGTCCTACTCAAGTCCACTCCATGGCCTTCAGTGCATACCGCCAACATTCTCAATAAACCTTTTAATACTTTGAACTCTGGGGTCAGTTAATTAATTCTTAAGCTATGTTCCCTCAAAGATTGCTCACTCTGGATTATGTTTCCCATGCCTTCAGGGCCAATAGGTGCAGGTGATGTCAAGGGGAGTAACCTGTTTGAGCAGGGGATAGAGGAGACCGCTTTGGTGAGTTCAGCAGAAGAACCACTGGTCAATTGTCTTCATTTATGTGGAGGAGTTAGCTGGTATGTTGACATGAGTGTGACTCACTACATCATTATGGGGGACACCACCTTGGTCCGCAGTTGGTTTAGAGGAAGGAAGTGGGGAATCTTGCTTGTCTTTGTTTTTCTTATAAAATTGGGTTATTTTCAAATGTCAAGCTCCCTATTGTCCCACAACATTGTCTTAACCTCTTCAATTAGATTGTCAATCTCTGATATAGTGTAGGTATCCCCAGCGGTCTTTCTCATTTTTGATGTTTTACCCTTGCTGAGAACAGGCTCCACTGTCTTACATTCAAACAAACTTACCGAATAGCTGAAAATGGAAAATTATACCACAGTTGCGCACTTCCACTCTCCGTTAGTCGCCTGTGTGGCACTTCTGAACACAGCTAAGGCACAAACCTCTTTAACAATTACATACTGATAGACCAAAATCAAAGTCCAAGGGAAAACATTGAGTGGCTACAAATATTTAAACCTATTTTTCAGCCACAGTTTCAGAAAGTAATTAAAATGAGATTGCGGAGGAAAAAATCTGCTGAGGCAAGAGCATGCTTTGCTCGTTGTGTAGTGCTGTTCCTGCGGCCACTAGGCACACAGGGAAGGGTTTAATTTTGGCATTCTGAGACAGGGAGCCCCTTCTCACATGGTTAGGATCAGCGTCCCACACAGTGGGGAATAGAAGTGCCTTCTAAAGTGCAAAAACACTGGGCCTCCTTCTCTGCCTCTTGGAATTCTGGAGCAGGCAGTCCCTCCTCACAGGAACGGCATCAGCTATCAGTAGTTGTACTTTTTATCAAGAGACTTATAATGTCAAACATTTTTTATTGGATAATGAAATAAACCTTGGAAAAACAGGTGAAGTGATAGAAGGACACAATACACAGGGCATATGAAGAAATCCCATTTATGATATTAATTGTGTACCCAAAAAGTTTCCATATCTAATTCAAAAGGGAACATCAGCTATTGACGGAGGCTTTTGAATTTCATATTCTCTATTGGTTTGAGATGAAATATGCAAGACGAGTGAAAACATTTTTGAAATTGTTGAAGTTCACAAGGTAAACTTGCAGCATTTCTTTCCAATGTTTATGTTACAAAGTGTACTACAATGTTTTGTAAAAATAATATATCATCATTTTCCCAATTATTTGTTACAGTGGTCTTCTCAGTGACCCTGTGATGAATAATAATTAATTCAGCATACTTGCATTCAGAACGCATGAAGTAAGGAGGCTGCCCAATTCTGGATAAAATTTAGTGAGTTTTATTCCGAATAAATATACACCCATGAGTGTCCGTCACCTGCAAGTCCCTCCTGCAACTGACCAACATTACTAAGAGCTTCTCAGGTGGTGTTCGACTGCCCCAACATGGAACATAGTTCAAAAATAACATCACACATATACATGCACAAGCTGGGCCTCGAGAAACTGTGCGCTTTAGTCTCAACACAAGACTAATCACTACAACCCACAAACCACTTGGGAATTTACCAGGGGCGACTCCTTCGCTATGGCGAAGGAGCGTTGCCCCACTGGCTGAGCCAAAAGCAGAAAAATAAAACTATAGTTTTATTTTTCTGCTTCTGGTGCAGCCAGCAGTGCAGGGAGGGGCGTGGCTGGGCCACAGGATGAGCACATGTGTGTCTGACCGACCATCTGAGGCCGGCCAAACACACATGTGCACTTAGGTTTCTCCAGCCTGGCTCTGTTTAACAGCCGGGCTGGAGAAACTGCACAGACCCCAGAGCTGTGTCTGAGTGGCAGTGACTATCGCTCACACAATCCTGGTGCTGCTTTCATGCTAGGTTCTGCATGAAAGCAGCACCGGGATTGCTGGGGAGCCTTCGCTGATGTCCCACCAGTGAATGCTGGGACACCTGAAGAGGAGGAGTGCAAGGTGGCAGGAGGCGGCAGGGACTGAGGCAAGGTAAGTGCTTTTTTTTATTTTTATTTCACCTCATCTCTGCCCCCTCCCCTGCCCTTCCCCTTCAGTTATTTGGCAGTCGCTGCCGGAATTTAATGGAACAGCAATATTTTAAATACATTCAATATTTTCTAGCACTAATACCAAACGTTTCATAGTTTGGGACAATCAAAAAACATATATGTATAAGGATGTTAGGTAACTTGGCAATGTCAACAACTCTAGCTTGTTCTTATATTGTTATTTTACATAAATATATATACTATATTTTAACATTTAGTGCTTTGATGGGAAATATAGGATTGTTTGATATTTGCAACAGAATACTGTTTGAAGTGCCAATTTGTTCAGCCAAACTTAGTATTTAATTGTATAAATGATTACAGAAGGCCCACAGATTTATTCCATTCCACCAAATGAAGAGTCAGAGATTGAAAAGGAAACTCCTAATTTTGACAGAGCAAAGTTGTCATTTTAGAGTGCGTTATTTTAAAGTACATTTCATTTTAGTAATGACTTTTTTTAACTTTGTATGGTCGATTTCTATCTTAGGCATCAGGACACCATAATTTACATAGACTAAATGAAGTATAGTTTAACCAAGGCTTCCTAAACTTCAAGTAAATGTAGATTAACATCTAGTTATATGGTTGCAAACCACAATAGTAGTTGAATAAACGCAAAGGTATTGCTGAAGCAGATATGTTAATTAAAAAATTATTAATGAGTGTTTATGCATTTTGAATAATAATAATACATTGTAGAGAAAATTAATGTAGAAAAATAATGTGCACGTTGGAAAATGTGCCCACGGAGAATGGCTACCAAGATTCACGAATTATACCAAAAATAACAAATAATATGCAAAATATTGAAAATGCGTAATAATAATGTAGTAGTATGTCATATTGAGATATATAACTTATGTTTTACGTTATATTTTGGAGCTAACTTAGCCAAAGTTGTGGCCTAGTTTTGCCAGGCCTCATGCAGATGCTGAATAATCATGCAATGTAGAGAAGCTGACATGCTGAACTGACCCTGAACTACTCGTGTTGATAAAATCTGCTTAGCTAGAATATTCTGCAATGAACCGACGGAAAGGAGATGATGGAACTAGAATATGTATCCAACTCAGTGTAAAGCAGACACAATGTACTTTCCCAGACCTCTAACAATAGAGACACTGACTGGAGAAGAAGATGCATCATTTTCGATACCTGATGTGCCGGATGTTGAGGACATCGTACAGTGAACCAATCAACAACCTGAGAACGGCATAATATTAGTATTCATAGATTTGTAAAATAAAAATTATTGGGTAGGGGAATAACTGGTGATCAATAGACCAATTAGGAATTAGGGGATGGACTGGGCGACTTTGATATAATGTCGTGACAAAGGGAGAAAACTTCAGATGCAGATGCTAGAGAGAGAACTGATGGGGAGATGTTAGAGGCAGATGATCGGGGAGAGACCTTTTGCTGAAATTGATGCGAGATTCTGTCATTGGGCTCATGCTCTAGAGAGCCTGATGCGTTGCTGATCGATTGATGACCTGAAGACGAAGACTGACTTTGTTGCTGATCCATACCGTGGATAGGTAGCTATGACAATGTGACGGATTAACTATTGTGCCTTTTCTTTCTAGGTTCCAACTGTGCTGTGTTATAGTTTTTCTTCTAGCTACATGTTTTTTCATATTCATGTTCCACATTGTTTTTCGCATGAAGTCCCACATGCTAATGCTAATCTGGGTTAGGTAGGGTTCTTATTCTGAGACGTTGAGATATTCAGTGACAAATGATTGATGGACTGATTTGCTGAACTCTGCTACTCATGTTAACTTATTCATCTTTATTGGCTTATATTGAGGCATTAGAACAAATGTTTTCTCAAATTCTGATTAGGTTATGTTATGGGTGGTCACTAATGAATTAATCTTGAGTGGATTGAATAAAGTTTGAATTAACCTTATGACTTAGTATTGTAACTAATAGGTAAGTAAAATGGATAAAACATATATTGAGTTGTGGTTTTCGAGGATTGTTGATTAATGTTTTGCTTATTGGTTATTGGTTTGTGTATTGATTATTGATGGTCATCGATTGCTACATAGCTAGGATACTCCATGCGAATCAAAAGGTTCATCGACCTATACGGGTCCCCTTGCAAGTTTACTTACTAAGGTCCGGGCGCTAGCAGTTTTTGGTAGTAGCTTGATGGTTAGTTTCCTTGGAGATATAGTTATGTGGTGACCAATATTCAAGTTCAAATTCGGGTTAGTTATTCACTTTATGAGACTTGAATTTTGTTTTCTGAAATGGCAATTGTAGCAAGAATGATGTCCCCTTAAGTCCAGAAATGACTTTTCCAGGTCCAGGTCCTGGATCCCACTAGTAAAGTTGGGTATGTTCTTAGCGTTCTTGTGATAGTGTGAAAGTGGTATGTTGCGCTTGCTTATGCCAACCGCAGGTGAATTGTGATGTATGTGAGGAAAGTGGGGAGTCGGTGTACTCCAGTTGAGGTTTAGTAGGAGTGTGCATACTCCATGGTGTGAGAGTAGGGAAGTCGTCAAACTTCCTATGTATGTAGCGCTTTGTGCTAAAAAATTGTCCATATGGTCATTGGTGATGCACGGAACCTGCATGGTCTAAGACTCTGGAGTATATTGACAAGTGTAGGAGACACTTAGTTATATGTTGTAATCTGTCTGGTTTAGTAGGTTGATCAGGCGTGGTCAACAAGTCGGCGTGTAAGTTCAGTAAGAGAAAATTTTGACTGAGATTTGGCAAGTCCTATGTGCACCAAGACAGACCCATGATCGGTTGAGAGTGAAATTTGCGGGTCAAATTTTACTTGCGAATGTGGAGACTGAGAAAGAGGACTAGCTGCATGAGCGAAAGGGCCATCAGTGAAAATCCATAAGGTCTCTGAAGCGATTGTGTACCTTCCTGTAGTAAACCAGCTGATTTGTTTTGGTTATTGGTTTAGATTGCACTTGCAATATTTTTTTGCATTAGTTTCGTGTGAGTTGAAGATTAGGAGGACAAGCTGCAAGACTTTGTCAGACGCAGTTTGTGAGTGTGACGTCAGAGTGAGCCATGCTGGGATAGGTTGGTTAGTGAGAAGAGTTGCGAGCGGATTGGTAGCCATCCATGAGAAACAATTGGTTGAGAAAGTGGGTGAAGGGAATCCTGGGAGTAAAAGTCATTTCCTGATTGAATCGAATAAATAAAACAGAGAAAGATTAAGTTTTTCAAAGCGTTCAGGAGTGCCATGAGGGACGATACATACATTAAAGCGACAGGTGGGTAGCCAACCCCACTGGAAAATTCTCCGGCATTTTTTGCGATGGAGGAGCGAGGTGTCGCACCATGTCTGTGGTTAAAGCAGTGGTGCAAAGTGACAGAAAAACAGGGAGCTTTAGCGTTTCCAGAGCATGGAATATTTAATTTGAGAATTTTGGATCAGTTGTGAATGACACTATAAGAGACGAAGCCACTTCAGAGACCAGCACAGTTTGAGTCTTTTTACGTTACATAATGATTATTTTTAAATTGGACAGGCTGCACCTTTTTGTTATCTTCAGATTTTCATTTTCCTTTTTGCACCCAGTTGCAATAATCAGAAAATGAAATAATATTGCAGCTTGTTGTCTCTCTATAGTCACATTGGAGGTTAACCAACTTACCTTTGGCATCTACTTCTTTGTCATGGTAGAAAAGGTTACAGGCAGCAGGTCCATTGTTCTTCTGATCTTCAGCAGGTTCAGAAAGTGTTTCTATGTGGGCCCCTGGTGGTGCCACATTTATGCATGCCACTGGCGAGGGATGACTACTAGACACTCCCTAACCAATGGAGTAATAGTTACTAGTGCCATCTCTTCATACTTTTTCAGTAGTTCCTGTTTGTCGTACTGCAAACAGGCCAGAAATGCTATGTCTCAGGGCATTTTGAAGATGGAGAAAATCTTCAGCCCCACTGAACTTGGGATCTGAAGGATGAGGGTGTACGGAGAGTACACTATCGTAATCCTTGTGTCCCGTCACATTTAGCATTGAGGGAGCCACTGTACCCCTCACAAATATTTAATTTGGAGGATCTGGGTGCTCTATTCTACACCATATGCTAGCGACTTATAGGCAAGTTATATGTGCCAGTTAGTAATAAGCTAATTCAACCATGTTTAAATGGGGTAGCATATGCCCTCTACTCCTGGTAAGCATGGGTAACATGCACAGACTTCTAAAGCTAGCAAAACTATATGATCCAGCAAAAGGTAAAAAATCTTGGGTGGCTGTGCGGAAAATGTTGATTTCCTACAGTAATTTAAATCATTAGTATTTCTTTCTGATTCTCCCACTCCTATAAAGTATCTGTGTTTGATTTTTCCCTGACCTTAAATTTACCTGTATTGTACAATAATAAAACAATTTAATATTGAAGTAAGAGCATGGTAAATATGCACTTCTATAACACATTGTCAATTAGGACACTAGAAGGAGTCCACCACAAGTAACAAAGTCACTAACCTGTTAGGTTCAGTCAAAGGTTTTAGTAATTTAAACCTGAGCTGAACCCCTGGTAGTGAAGACAAAATTCTAACAGACTTAACTTAAGAAAACGTGTAAAGCATTTAGAAGTACCAAAACAGTGAAAAAGTTAAAAACACAACACAACTAGAATCCCACCCCTAGTTATACAAATACAGTATAATTCAATAACTAAAATGGCATAATATGACATAAATTAAATAATGGGAAACAGAGATATTAAATTTTAAAGATTTAAGTGAAAATGTACCAAGAAAAAGTAAAGCATCAATGTTAGCTCATAGTCGCGTTTGAATAGGATGTAGGTCTGATTTCAGGCAAACCAAAATGGAGCATGGGTCCTACACCAAGTAGGTTCATCCCAATGGGGGATGTTGCCAGGGGAATTAGTCTATGAAAGTTGAATTCTTGCAGGGGGGCAATGATGCAGCTGTTTCAGAACAAAGTTCCAATAGGCCGGATAGCAACTGGACCAGATTCTGCTGAAGCTATTTGTTTGGATAGGAAAATCTTTCAGTGGAAAAATTCAAATTTTGTGCCTAGAGAAGTCTTCTCACCATCTATATACTTGTCATGCCTTTGCCCAGTCTAGATTTATACATACGGACTTAGGGGCAGACTTAGATGCTGGTGGAGAGGGAACTTCATTGCAACAGTGACAGTGCTCCCTCCTCACCAACACTGTCATCGCACTGCACGGCTTAAATGTGGGTGGACCAGAGATTTGGCCCTATGGAGTAAAGGCCGTCAGAGAACTGGCTATATGTCAGTCTGTCCAATTAGGTTAGTCATCTCCGTAACTGCAAGACAAACTCTGGTGGCAAGAGATAGTAATAAACACTAAATGCACCTCTCGCCATGGGAGATGGCTCATGGCTCCCACAGTGCAGGGCTTTATCATTTTTATTTTCAAAAAGAAAATCTCACTTTGGGATTTTCTTTTTGTGAAAAAAAAAAAAAAGGAAAGTGATTTGGCCAGGCTCTGCCATGTTGATGGAGCTCTGCACCAAACTGTGAAAAGAATTTACACGAATCACTATGACAGAAGTTTTTGCCAATGCTTTGGAAATGACCTCCAGCTTGGTGGTCATTTCTAAATTTGTTGGATGGTATTTCAGCCAGGGTGCTGGCAATATAAATCGGCCAACTTAGTTTTTAATTGAGGACTCAGAATTCTCCAGCTGGACAAGGCAGCAGGATATATCCAGAAAGTATCCATCAGCCATGATAACTTCTCTCCCGAGGGTCTGCTGAAATGGATTTGCTACTGGGGGGAAGCTCCAAGCAGGAGAAGCCAGTTTCTTCAGCCAAGTGAAGTTTCACCTCAGGCTGATCAGTTTGGGTGGTTGGTCTCAGTCCTCCTCAGATCAAGTCCAAGAATTGTTCAACTCCCAACTTTTCAGAGATGTTAGGAGAAGCCCAGTTAGACACATCCAAGGATCCCAGGCCCTTAGTAAAGAACACTTAGGGGTCAAGACACATTCCAACAGAGGCCAACAGCAGGGTCCAGGTCCAGTTGCAACTGGTCACATGAAAACTTCAGGAAAAGGCGTCTTGCAGCATGTTGTATCCCTGTTGCCACACAAGACATCAACCACCTGCCCAGTGGAGTCCTGAATACAAGTGGGAGCAGGTTAAGCCCTTCAGGTGGCATGACAGGTCTCAAACAGCAGGTGAAATCTTTTTTCTGTTCTTCCACAGGTCCAGAAGGTGTTCTGAGGATGGTGCCTGTTGGTGGCACATTAGTGCTTGGCAACAGATAGTGGGTGAGCGGTCAACTCGTGGATCTTCCCTGGCCAATTAGGTAATATTTCCCAGGGTCAACTTCACCCACTTTTGCATCAATTCCTGTTTGCCCTGTGGCAACTAATCCCACAGTGCGCTTTAACCCAAAAATCCAAAATGGGAAAACCCTGCTCACCTTGTACAGAACATGTGTGCCCACCCAGGGGTATGGCCATGGTAATGAGGAGTTCCCTTCTTTTTGGTCAATCAAAATCAGTTCTGGTGGCAGCTAGCCTCCCCCTGGATACACAGGGCTAATAAGTTAAATATCACTAGTGGACTGCAGCACTTAATTATACCACAACTTCAATGACAAGGTGAAAATGTGACTCTAGGCCTGCCACTGCAGCCTCAGCGGGCAGATTTAAATCAGCCAACACAGCATGGCAAAATAAACCCTTTTGCCAGATAAAAACTCTATTTTTTAATAATAATAATAAGCCACCTCTCGGAAAGTCTTTGTAGCCCACTAGGCAGGGTGATTAAAGTCTTGTTCCTTCGGTGTTTAACATGCCCTGACAGTGAAACCTGAAATTGCCTTTTTCACAGTAGCAAGGCTGATGGTCCTATTGGATAACATGGAGTTTTTCACTACTGTGAGACTTATCTGACCCATAGGATAATATTGGGTTGCCTTGTTATATTTAATAAGCATTTAATAAGCACTAACATTTGGGGACCGGTATGCATTTCATGGGTGGTATCTATGAAATTGTAATTAAAATGCTCTTTAAAGGTGAAGTTGGATTTTAAATTACTATTTTGAAAATTACACTTTTAGAAGGTTGGCATTTTCCTGCTGTTAGCCATTTGGTGCCTGCATCTTCCTGTGGGTCACATGACTGGGTGATCTGCTGGCAGGATGGGGGGTAGGGCAGATGGGTACAGCCCTAGTTCAAACTGAATTGGCTGTGCTCTGCCAGGGGTCTTGTCACCTCCACATTGTCTCTGCAGCCAGCTTGGAGCCAGGGCAAGGGAGTCAGGAAATTCCAAGCAATTCAAAGAGAACCCTCTAGAAACGTCTCGTAACTTATAGGAAGGCACCAGGCATAAAAGGAGGGCCCTCAGACCCACTCTTCAGTTAATGATCTGGACCTGCAAAAGGACTCCCAGAGGACTGCCTGCTGCTGTGACCCGATGTGTTCTCCACAAGACTGCTTTGCTGCCTGGAACCCACCTTGTACCCTCAGAGGCCAGCCCTGCTGTTTGAGCCCTGCTTCTTGACCTGAGTCCAGAACTACCAGAGGGACTCCAAGGACTAGTTAGCTTGTCTCCTGTTTAGAGCCAGAGGGGCATAACAGGCTCCAACCATCGTGAGCCCATGCCTGGACCCAGCCTGAGTCAGTCCTGAACACGCAAGTGGTGTCCCACCAGTCCTGGTCCATTGGTTGTGGTGACAAAGGTGCGCAGGTAGCCAAAATTCAAATTTAGGACTTAGATGCTTTTTGGCTAAAAACTATTCTGAGAACAGAGGAAACACTGGGACCAACTTGCTTGTCAATCCACCAAAGGTGTGTTTCCAGTCTGCCTGACTTTACAGCTGTGCCAGCTACATTCATCTCCACTGCAGCAAATCCTTTTCAGTGGTCCTTTGCCTAAGAGGTACCTGAACTACTGGAACTTTCTTCAGCTACAACCTCCTGCCTTGTTCCATTCGAGATGTGAGTGACTAAGTCTGAGCATAAAAATCTTCACTGGAACTTCGTCCAGCGGCTCCCCAACAATGGCTCTCCTTCCTCGCACATTGTCTACAACCTTGCCCCAGAGAACTTTACCTTGTCAGACATTTTTTGGGGAAATTCTTTTAAGTCTGAATTTAAGCCCTGGTAGGGCCCAATCCACTTTTTGTATCAAGCCCATGCTTCATTGTGGTCTGTCATATTTTTTGGCTTTTACCCAGTCTCACGTGACTAGATATTCGGGGTTGGAGCTTTGGTTTTTTAGGTGCTAGTGTTCACTAAAATATCCAGAACTTTAGTTCTACTGATTGAATTTTTGCAATTCTGGTGTCAAATAATGTATGAGCAGGTACTCTATTTTTGTAAATTGGCATGAGATTTTTCTTGTGTTGTGTTTTCATTTTATCACTGTTTGTGTGCTGCATAGATACTTTATACATTGCCTCTAATTTAAGCATGAATGCTGATTGTGCCAAGCTACTCAGAGTTAATCACAGGTTAATTTAGTGGCTTTTATTGGTTCATCCTGCCAGGGGCTGTGAATGTTGCTTGACCAGGGCTCACACCTCAGTCAACCAACAATCACATTCCTCACGGTCTGTGTTAAACATGGCTCTACCAGCTATGACCTGAAAACTGACTTCTCAGTTGGACTAAAACAGCAGAGTCCAAACAAATGCCCAGATAGAAGATAAGCAATGTGGTGTAGAGAGCGCATGAGTCACCATACTGTTGCACCCAAACTGTGCACTGAGTAACCAAGTACAATGCTTTACCACTTGACTCTTATTGTGGCTAGACTTACCCAAGAGACATTGTAGGTAGACACTTTGAACAACAACATATTCACAATAACGCTTAATAAACCCATATCCAGTTTGTGATTTTCTTTTAAACTGGAAAACTACTTTAACTCACACACAGCTAAGTACTGAAGAAATTACAAATGTACATAATGAAAGCCAGACCTCTCTGACGCCTCATGAACAAGATATCTATGTAAGAACGTCTCTCTGTGTTAAAGAATGTAAAGTCCCTTCTTTGATTTTCATTACCAACACAACATTCTATGTATTAGAGTTCGGAATTTAAAAATCCACCCTATTGCATTTGGTAGAGAGTTCACTATGTAAAACATGTTCATATATTATTGTTACATCATTTTCATTGGGTTACATCCCACTGTATTTAGCATCATCTATATTAGCATCTTTCTATCAGTTTTGAACAGGAGTCACAATGTAAAACACCTTCCCATTGTATTTGTGACAGGGTTACGCCAGGCAAACCCCCTCCTATGTCTCTGAGATGGTGTTAACCTTAATAAAATCTCTATCAGTTATGAGCTATGGAACCACTTCTTAGATATTGCCCTTGTAAAATGTTGTAAGGAAGAAGATCAACAAAAAGCAGAGACAAAATCCCTCTTTGCCACTTTCTGTGATTAGCAAGTCAGATCAGACAGCAATAGTGCCTCATCAATGATAATATGTAGCACTCTTTCTGCGGCTTTGATTTTGCTCCATAAAGAAATACAGAGCCTGATTAAGAATTTTGCGGAAGCATTATTCCGTCACAAACGTGCCAGATATCCTGTCTGCCTTATTATCAATGCCATAGAATATAATGCACTTGTATTAAGTCAGATGGAATATCCATCATGATTGTGATAACCCGTCAACCAAACTCTAAAACAGACCCCTAGTCGCCCATCATTTTGCCTTCTGTATTGGTGAGCAATGCTGTTTACTTCATCTTCAGTAGTCCGTGCTCAGAATATTTCATAAATGAGCTTGTGCTTCTATAACATTACAGCACATTCCACCTTCACTGTTAATTGCTGAGCACTCCAACATATGTTGGTGATTCTAAATACAGTATACACAAGTGTAATAAAGTCCATCTGGTCAAGGTAAATCCCCATTTTTGCTTTCCAGGCCTCCATAATTTAGACTACCACTATTGCCTGAGACCTGGTGAACATTCCTCATTCACTATATGCTATGTGTAAAATGGTTTACCCCCTCTGTTAATATGGAACTAGCCTTATATTCTGGCAGGTCAGCCTGGTGGCACTGGGAGGTTTCAAGCATTAGGGAGTAGTTTGTCATAAGTTAGGTTGCTCTTTCTGGATCTTCACCTGCGACTCAAGCCCATAATTGCTTGAGCATTTAATTTAAAAAAGCCCTTAATAATGATCAGCTAAGGCAGTAAGGTTATTAGCCCACTGTCGATACACTATGATAAAAAGATTTTCAGATCACATCGCAGGTTTCCTTTACTATTCCAGGTATACACTGACCTATATTGAGCTATGCATGATTTCACATAGGACGTCCTCCTTATGCCAATGCCATGGGTATATACTCCTTTTCTCCTTGGTGATCAGCATGGTGAAGTTTGAAAGGTCAGTAGACATGGCCCAGATACCTGACCGTCCCAGACCAAAATGTCCTCCTGATAAAAGGTTAAAAATGTGTCAGCCTGTCTGTCGGTGCTTACTGTTTACACCTCAGCTCATCATCACCGACCCCACCCTCAAGAAAATATTCACGTACTCACCTGAAATAAAAATATGCTAAAAAGTTTCCCCTTGTTTCACACGGTGGTTATCCTCTAAAATGTAAACTGAGCAGAGGTTTTATGGCCTCACCCCTCTCTGAGGGGAAAATTATGCGCTATTTCCAGAGAACTAAATCAAAACTATAGGGAAAGGATAGTGTAGAGGGCCACATGAGGGACGGGAATAAACAGAAAGGTCCTACAAGACAGGGAACTGGAAAGCCTCAGAAGATTAACGAATAGGACATTAACAGTAGCTATTGCATGTAGGAAGGATTCTGATTGGCAGTTTGTTCTGGGTGTTTATTATTTGTTCGTTCTTTTGTAGCTTTATTATTTATCACCTATTTGCAATAGTTGTGCTGGTAACTGTACTAATCGTGCATATTTTGCCCAGAATACATCCAGGTAGACAATGCACAAACAGGCCAAAAACGGTACTGTGCGTAACATCAGCTCACAAACTTTGGGCCTAGGGACATAGACCTCAATTATGAGTAGCTCAGGAAATCGCAGTCACTCCGCAAATACAGTTTGTGCAAGCGGTCATAATTAAAAGTTTCTTGAAGTGTGTGCTAAAGATCAACCGTAAAGTCAATTCAACTGGTCAAACCTGCTGAAATTTAACGGGTGAAACATGCCCAGTAAACTCACACAGAACAAAAATCTGCACATTGGTCACAGTTTGAATATGGAAAACTGGGCCATGATAAACATTAAATAATATATCCCCCATGGGGCTATTCGTAATGAGGTCCTAAATGCAACATAGAGAACGAGTTTGAGAATTTGCAATGGGAATGTTAAGCTCCAAATTATGGAAACGGTAAATAATATTTGTGTTTAAATTTAATGAAATAGGAACAGAGAAATGCAACTACATAGGGAAGTCAGTAGCCCCATGCAAGAACCAGCGGACACATTCATACATACTAGCTGCCTATGGATCACTGAAGTGAGACCAGAGAGAAAGTAAAGCAATTCTGACTTCATTACCATTATCAAAGTTACTCATCTCTTTGACTGAAAATACAGTGCAAAAGCTGTGGTCTTATCTAGTAGAGCAGGTGGTGTCAGAGAAACCTCTGAAAGGCATAATTGGGTCATTTAATCCTGGATATGCTACAGGCCTTTTAAATCCTTAAAGATCGCAATTTTGATATTTGCTAACAGATCAATCAGGCTTGTTTGATATGCAGATTAGCACACATTTTTAAATATATTTCAAAGAGAGTTTAAATCTTACAAATGGGGCCTCTGCTGTATTCAATGTATCTGTAACTGGACTGCTTTAGTCAAAAATCCTATTTCACTCATATTTTTGTTTTTCTGGCTCTAACGGCCTTTCCATTACCCCTGAAAAATAAAGCGATTTCATATTGCGACTCCTGCAAGAGGCATATTTCTTCTAGTTTGAGTAA
Organism: Pleurodeles waltl; assembly: GCF_031143425.1. NCBI lineage: Eukaryota > Metazoa > Chordata > Amphibia > Caudata > Salamandridae > Pleurodeles > Pleurodeles waltl. The sequence continues at coordinate 938,844,179 of NC_090445.1, forward strand.
GTTCCTAAATTGTTTCTTTTATGCTTGGTTTGTTTCATAGCTCTCAGGTGCAGTGAACTATTATCTCGCTTTCTTAAACTTTCTTTCTAAGCAGATTAAAAGCTAAATCAAAAGTGTGCACTACAAAGGCTTTTCATCTGTTTAGATTCATGGGCCCTTTTAAACTAACGCATTTTCTCATAGGCAGAGAATGGATAAAACCCTTTGATACCAGAGACACATTTATGCAATTGTATGTCCACATGAAGTGAACTGTTCAGCTAGTCTAGGCTAGAGACAGTTTGGTTCCAGAAAACGTTTGCTTAATGGTTAGTTTTGCTGGACCACTGAGTCCACACTGTGGAGGAGTTTGTGAAGACAGAGGGAATCTCTGTAATCTGCTGCTAAATATTAGAGTTGTCACAGGGCTATGCATAGGGATGATATTATTACTAAAGTTTCATAGAACGCACAGGTACCTGAACAGTCTCCCAGCACTTGACATGAGTAATAAGACCGTGATTGCAGGAGTGGAGGGAACTACTGCAGCGATATTGAGTCACCACTGACCTCAGGTAGCAAAGATCTCCATTTGACACAGATTTGTACATGTAGCAGATGTCTTTAAACTAGATAGGTTTTTCCACAGGCACCTAGGGAAGATCTCGAAGAAGATTGGATGTGGAAGCCTGTTTTGGAAGATGAAATAACAATCTAGCAACTGTGATCTGGACCACCTGTAGCCGTTTAAATAAAGTTTTCGAGTCCCCAAGGTAAAGAATGTTACCATAGTCCAGTCTCGACAGAATAAAGGCCTGAATTCCAGTTTGCTGTGCGAAAATGGAAGTATCCAAAGAATTCTTTCAACTGCTTTAAAACAGCAAAACTGGTTGAAGCTACCTTGAAAAATTGAAGTTTCATTGAGAGCTTGTTATTGCTAGTGTGCCCGCAGAGGTCTTCTTCCTGCCTCGGGTTTAGAAACCACAAGCGCTCCTGTAAAACACCATACCGTATCCCACCATCAGAAGACAAATTGGATGTTTGGACTTAGTGAGGAGTGTAGTAGTCAGACTCATTCAACACAGACCAATAACACAACAACAATAAATAATTCTAGACAACATGAACAGTTTAAACACTAAATCAAACACCAAACTGAATAAAGTTTCAAAGCTGTATTACAATCCCAATATCAATGTAGTGTATATGGTGCGCAAAACTAGGTTATAGACATACATGAAAAGCATAGGTTGACTAAAACATCTAAAGAGATTGAACATACTAAACATCAATACTGTTAGAGACTCCAAAACAATGACAAACAAAACCACAATATGCACATTCATTTCAGATTTCAAAGGAGACGATGGTGACATCAGTAAATCATCAAAATGCAGTTTTAACAATCATTTTCAGAGCTGACCCATCGTTATCTCTAATAATACGAATTTGGACACGCATGTGTGAGAGTGGGCTAGCACATGTGGGCAAAAAGAAAGACAAAAATAATTTGGAAGAATCATCTAACTAGGGTAACTCACTATAAAAATATGCTGGTGTAATTTATCTAAGCTGAAAAGGAAACAAGAAACCACATTTAGTTATACCTCTCCTCATGGGACAGCAGACATGAAAGTTTAATTACCAGAGCATTCACCTTCTTGCAACATCAGTAGACAGCAGCATCAGGGCAGTGCCGAACATGGGCTGCACATTAGACAGGTCAGCAGTTCAGTATTAGTTGGGCATATTAATACTGAACAGCAAAAGCAGGTGGGGCAATTAGAAAGAATAACTTTATTCTTCAGAAGATAGATACGGGTAGAGGGATTCAGAAGAAGCAGAGAGCAGCACCCCATCCGGGATCATCAGCATGTCAACACTGACTCTTGCAGACAACTGAACGGACTGACTGAAAGTTTCAAAGTCTCTCACAAACTAGAAATGTCCATTGGCCTTTCAATTGGTACTTCAGGTGGGCTCATCTTATGCACAAGATTCAGCATCCAGTGGTAGCCGCTTACATCATCAACTTTACAACTATTCCAAATTTTCTCAGAGAAAACATGTAGGTGGTCATTATCAACTTGGTGGTAAATACAGCCCAGCAGGTGGTGGTGGTAACCACTGCCAAAAGGCTGGCAGTCTGGACCCCCAAATAATGAAGCACGTGAAAAAGAACTAGCGGTCCATCCACACACCGCCATCTTAGTAGTCTCGACGTGGATGGAGGAGGCCACCCACAGGCCGGCGGAAAGACCTACCCGCCCACCAAATAATGAAATACCAGACGGCCAGCAGTTCCGGTGCGGGAACCACTGCCAGGCAAAGCGTGGCAGAAACTAACAATATAAAAGGAAACACTCACCGAAGGCACACAGAAAACACCTACCCTGACATGGAGCGAGAGTTGGAAATAATGCCAGTGCTGCTTCTTGCCATATTCCTCCAGTACCGTGACCGATGACAAAGACAACAACGGTAAGTACCACAGCCTAGTACACATGGGAAGAAAGGGCACAGTTATACACCCACCCCATTCACCCTGCAACGCACTCCCAACCCGTCCCACATCCCAAGCCATACATACCAAAACAAGATGTACTTACCGGACACAAGGTAACAAAGACTTGCACTAAAGTACACTTATGTGCAACCCACACCCCCACAGTGAAACGCTGAACAACGTCACTATATTGTGCCAACAGCACTACTGGGCACTGAAATTTTATTTGAACGCAAAAACATTATTGTCCCAATAAGGCTATTGGCCAGTCCATTTGGAATTCCCTGAAGGGCCAATATAGGCCAAAATGTACACCCACGTGTGCAAAGGGTTCTCCACTCGAAAGGGGCATGAATGTGGCAGCCAGGCACCTCAGGGAACAGGGGCAGGGGGTGGTGGGGTCTTACGTCTGGAAGTGGGTCTTGGACTTATTTCTGGGAGGTGGAGGGGGTTTGGGCTTGCCCTTGTAAGGAGGAGGAATAGGCTTGGACTGGGCGGGGCAGAGGGACCTGGGCAACACAGGGTCTCTTCCTTCCTGGGGAAGGGGCACAGGAATGGGAAGGACAGACTGGGGCGGACTTGGACAAGGAAGGAGTGGAGTGGGAAAGGACATGGCCACATTTAGGGACAAGACAGGGTGGGCCAGTGGGTTCAAACAGGTCAACACAGGACAGGAAAAGCTTCTTAGGTCCAGTTGGAGGGAATTTGGACGCATGTCTGTGAGTGGAGGTTGAGGGAGTGCTCGTTTCAGGTGTAGGTGTGCTGGACGTGAATGCAGGTGCCTGTTTAATATGCTTATGTGTGGTGGATGTGTTTGGTGCGTATGTGTGTGAATGTTTGAGTGTTTTGGGAGGAGGGGGGTCGACACAGTGGGAGAAAACAGGCTGCCAGTGTAGATGGATGTTTTCTTGGTGTCTGCAGGTCTGGTGAGTGTGCTGCACGTGTCTGTAAATGTAGTCATGGTGAGTGCAGATGGGGTGCCAGAGGTGCATGTCTGGATGTCAGATGTGGTGAATGCATGAATGGGGGAAGCAGCAGTGACTGAGGGTGCAGTGCATGTGGGTATGCATGGTGAGGTGACAGACAGGGAGGAGGGGGAGGTTGACACACTGGAGGAAGTGGAAGTTGTTGTGTGTGCTTTTGAATGTTGGGTGTGTAAATGCCTGTGGTGGACAGTGTGGTGCTTGTGTTTTTTCAGTTTGCTTCTTGTGTGTTGATCTGTGTGCATGGCTGTCTGTATGTGTGCTTGGGATGGGTGAAGGGAGTGGGTGCTGGAAGGGGTAGAGGTGGTGGGAGGGGGGCGGAAAGACCAGGGACACTGGCTACAGTCAAAGAGGAGGCCAGAGCCTGAAAAGATTTCTGTAGGCCAGACATGGCACCGTGAATGCCTTCCAGGTAGGCATTGCATTGCTGCATCTGGGATGCTAGCCCTTGGATGGCATTCACAATGGTTGTCTGCCCTGCAGAGATGGCTCTCAGGAGGTCAATAGCCTCTTCCGTGAGGCCAGCAGGGCTGACTGGGGCAGGGGATGAGGTGCCTGGGGCGAAGGAGATACCCACCCTCCTGGGTGAGCAGGCACTGGCACGGGCAACTGGGTGGGGAGCAACTGGGAGGGCGGTGATGGTATGAGGGGTGGCGGAAGATGGCAAAGAATGGGTGGGCCCAGTAGGGTCTGCCACCACCAGGGAGCTGCCATCGGAGGAGGTATCAAAATCAATACCTCCAGTGGTAGTTGCCTCCCCTGTGGTACTACCCTCACCATCCAACACACTGGTCCCCTTGGCGTTGGCCTCCTTGGAACCATGAGCTGCTGCATCCCCACGTGACGGTGCCTCAGCTCCCTCGCCAGATGATGCTAATGTACACAAAGGACACAAGAGCACTGGGGTGGGGAAACAAAACAAGGGAGAACTATGTCTAATCCTTAATATATGTACATTTTGGTTCACACACACTCCCACCCAGGTCACGCACGTACACTCAGCACAGACAACATACGTAATGAATGTGCCCCTGACTAGTGGGCATGACCCCATAATACACCAAATAACCCTCATGAAACACGACCCTGATACACTTTGTGAAGTACACCCATGAGAGACCATGCCCAGCCAGTGCACTTACAAGTCCATAAGGCCACAATGAATACCAGATGACAGAAAGGGGACCCCTCATAGGCCATTAGAGGCTGCTAATACTAGCCCTTACACCTTCCCAAGGACTTGGAGGGGGCAGGATTGCAGGGACACACCTGTCTAAGTGCCTGGCACTACAATGCACACATCCCACAGCCCCCAAATACATCCATCAAAGTGGTATCACAACCGGGTTGGCACTCACCCCCTTGTGGCTGGTGTGCAGCCTTCAAGTGCCCATCTAGATACGGATAGGCCACCGCCAGTATGCAGACCATTGGGGGGGTCAGGGTCCGATGAGCACCCCTTCCTCGTTGGGAGGGCTTCCCCACACTGGGCCTCTCCGGTCTTCCTGGCTCAGCACCTCAGGTCCTCCCACCGCTTCCTGCAGTGGGTTCTCAGCCAGTTGTAGACCCCCAGGGTCCGCACCTCCTTTGCGGTGGCTTGCCACAGGCCTTTTTTTTTTTTTGATGGGCGCTGACCTGCATGGGACGTACAGAGCAAAGAAACAGACGCCAGTATGTGTGCACCGAATACAAATGCCATGTTGTTCCATATGGAACAGCCATTGTTAACATGCATTGTTTCAACTCACAGGCAGAACGTGCCAGACAAACTACGGCTGGGCAGTCACACATCGAACCCACATGCATACAGGCATCCACCACAATCACACACATCTAAGGATGACAGATGCCAACTCACCTGCTTCTCTGGTCGCCCATACAACTTTGCATACAGGGGTAGGACCCCATCCACCAGCTTCTCCAGCTCCTCCACGGTGAAGTGCGGGGCCCGTTCCCCTGTAACACGTGCCATCTCAGGGACCAGAGTCAGGACACAGCAGCACATGCAATGAGTACTACCTTTCACGTGAATCAGGAGTCAAGTGTCAAGGGGTTTCTAAAATGGCGTAGGTACCGTGGCAGTGTGCTCCGTCAGGTTCCCCATTGACAACCATGTAATCCAATGATCAGGTGCACGGCGGTGAACACCGCCTTCTGCTATGACGACTAACGCCAGAAGAATGAAGTCACTTCCACTTTATCATACCTGGATGGCAGGAGGCCGCCATTTTGCTACCACCATGTCTCCATAGCCTGGCCAGGGGCCTCATCCAGGGCCCCAATCTCTCTCCCATTTGTCGCTTGCTGATATCTTTCCATGATTCTCACATGTACCCATCTTTGGAAGTGTGCCCACACTGTGATGCCATTATGACAGAGTTAACTCAACACACATTTGCCTGATGGAATCGTGTACCTCATTCTTTCCGTTTGTGCACGTTACATATGTGTCGCAATTTGAAAAACAAAGTGACATCATAGGATGCAAGTTTATTTTGACACTCAGTATGTGTTCTTTCCTCTCCCATAGGTACAGACCCATGTGGCGAGGGAGGGCCCCATCTGTATACAGACCCCCAGTAGATCTGGAAACTATGGAGGAACCTCACATCATTATCACCTACAGACTCAATAGAGCTACAATCCATGACCTCTGTGCATTAATGGATCCTGTTCTGAAACCGGCAAATTAAAATCAGCATGTCATCCCTACAACTGTGCAAGTGCTATCTCTGCTCCATTTTTTGGCTATGGGCTCATTTCAGGTGACAGTGGGCATGGGTCTCACAGCCAATGTTCAGCCACATACTGTCCAAATTCCTGGATGCCTCTGTTCATTACTTGCAAACAAATGTCCAGTTTCCCCAAAGGGCCATCAAATCTGGATTCTATACCTTCGCTAATCTCCCCCATATGATAGGTGCCATTGATGGAACCCACATAGCTCTCATACCCCCAAGAGTGAATGAACAGGTTTATAGGAATCGTAAAAACTATCACTCCACGAATGTACAATTGGTGTGTACTGCTGATCAGTACATATCACATGTCAATGCCAGGTTCCCTGGCTCAGTCCATGATTTATTTGTGCTGAGAATCAGCAGTGTGCCACACATGATGTAACAACTACAAGGGGACAGAGGTTGGCTCATAGATGAGTATGTATGACACTGGATCAGTACATAGCTGACAGCCAGGCTGTATGCAAGTAAAGGCAGTTTGTTAAAGTCCTCTTTCGCCCACTTTTGCAGGTGATTCTGGATACCCCAACTTGCAATGGCTCCTGACACCAGTGAGGAATCCCTGGACAGATGAAGAGAGGAACTATAATGAGGCCCATGGACATACTAGGAGGCTGATTGAGCGCACTATAGATCTCCTGAAGGCTAGATTTCATTGCCTCCATCTCTCAGGGGGATCCCTGTGCTATGTCCCTGACAAGGTGTGTAAGACAGTGGTGGCCGGCTACATGCTGCACAACTTGGCTGTGAGGAAAGCTATCCCACTCCTGGAAGAGGAGGGTGCTGTCCAACCCGCCCTGCAACCTCAGAGAGGGGAAAAGAGTGATGGTGATGAAGAAGAAGGGGAAGATCTCAACTCCAGGATCCAACTAATCTGCCTATACTTCAAGTGACTCTAAGGTACTGTTCAATGATGCTGATGTATTCACTGCATGCTTACAGTCTGACTCGTGTAATAAGTACTGTGGTGTGTTTTGTCAGTGACAATGCTAAATGCTGACTGAAGGGAACCGAATATTAGGTACATAGTGACATACTTTGGACACAACAGTCCGTTGGATCCCCTCCTGCAATAAAGGTGTGATTATGATATTGATTAGCTAATGCATACAAAATCACAATTCATATCTCATATTGACGTGGGACAAATGATTTCAGTGCATAGGTGTATTTATTAAATGTCAAAATATACATAAATGTTGGGACAGTGAAAGGAAGTGGGCAAATGGTGCAAATACATACTCAGGTACAGATGCTCAGCTGTTGGTAGCAGACCCATCCTGTCCTGGGTATGGTGGTATGCTCCCAGGACCTCAGATATCACTTCCTGGGCTGCAGCATCCATCCTTTGGCCACCCCCCTGGGCCACTGATGCCCTCCCACTGGCCCTAGCCCCCTGTGCCTGTGTCCCCTGCACAGGTCTGGCAGTCCCACGTGCAGTTGGCCCTTCATCATCCTGCCTATTGGTGGGTGGAGACTCTGGCCTCCATACATGTGGGCCCCCAGTCCGTGGCCGGGATACACTGGTATGGGGTTAGTTGGCCAGAGCTGATGATGGTGGCTGGGTAGTAGGGGTGTCAGTGGTATCCTGGTATCCTGGGTGGGGCTACTGGAGGGTGACAGTCCAGGACTATGTGATGGCCCAGGGAGTTTCTCTATTTCCATGCATCCGTCTGCACTCTCCTGAGTGGGGCCTTTGTCTTCAGGTGGAGGGCTGACACCCGTTGACGTCTCCGTCTGGGAGGCATGGGTGGTGGGGCTTGTGTGTGGGGGAATAGATAGGTGGGTGTCAGGTACTTTATCAGCAATTGCTGCACTGCTCTGCACTATATGATGGTTATATTCCCCTGTCGTGGCATGCAAGCTCCCTTTGTGTACATTTAGTTGCATTTTATGAGGGGGGTTGAGGTGGATTGTGGTGCTGTAGTGACACTGGGATTCCATGCAGGGGTAGGTGACTGTGCACAGGGGGTTGGGTGGAGATCTGTTTGTGGGATTGTGGACATGCAGGAAACTTGGATGTGGGTGTTGTGAACTGGGTAGGGGATGGGGTCCTGGTGGTAGCGAGAGGGGTGGGGTGATACATGCATTATAGGTGGGGTGACTGTTAAGGTATTGTAGTTGACTTACCTGAGTCCAGTCCTCCAGTGAGTACGGGGAGGCCCTCCGGGTGCAGGATAGCCAGGACCTTCTCCTCCCACTTGGTGTATTGGGGGGAGTAGGTGGAGGACCACCACCAGTCTTCTGTACGGCGATGTTGTGCCTGGATGCCATTGACCAAACCTTCCCACGCACATCGTTTCGTCTCTTCAGGATGTCGTCGCTTGTGCGTGGATGGTTTCCCACTGCGTTGACCTTGTTGACTATCCGCTGCCATAGCTCCATCTTCCTGGCCATGGGTGTCTGCTGCACCTGTGCCCCGAATAGTTGTGGCTCAACCCTGAGTATTACGTTCACCATGGTCTTTAGCTCCCTGGCTGTGAAGCAGGGGTGCTTAGGGGGTGCCATGGTGTGTGTTATGGGTGTATTGGTGGGGGTGCTGTTGTGTGGTTCTGTGTGTGGCTTGTGATGGGGTTTGGGGTATGTATGTGTTTTGGTGGTGTATTTGTGTGTGTGACTTGTGTGATGTTGTGTTCAGTGTATGCGTGTTGTGTTGCATTCTCAGTCGTGCTATTGGCGATGCAAAGGATTGTGGGGTGTGTATGTGAGTGTTTTATATTGTTGTGGATGTGTGTCAGGTGTGTGGGTTTCAGACTTGCCAATGTGTGCATTTGTTGTTGGTGGGTCCCATTACTGGCCGTGGCGGTCCATACCGCCAATGGTCATTCGCCATTCACTATCCGCCACGCTGATTTGTGCATAATTATTTGGTGGGCGGAGGATTTGTCTGCATGGCGGTGGCTAGATGGAGTGTACTGCCTTTCTGCCGTCGTGTGCACTGGCTGTGGGTGGAGGTTGCAGGATTTTTGGAAGTTTAACTTTTTGTCATCATTATTTGGCGGTGTGCAGTCCACCGCCACTGGTGGTCTTCTGTTCACCATCGCCACGGCGGTCGGTGGTCATTACCACCAAGTTCATAATAAGGGCCTTAGTCATTTCAATGAATTCATACAGTTCTGCCAAAATATTACATTTCCTAGTTGTTTGTTACTTCAGGATCCTTTCTCACGGCACACAGATGAGCTAAACAATTCCCACAGGAGATTTATTAAAGTTTCGTGTCTTGTTCGACAGCTAAAATAAATATTGTTACTTACTTATCAATGAAACATGTAGTTCATCTTTAATTTAATAGGACAATCAGCATCACGTCAGCAACTTAAGGAAAGAACTCAGGTAAAAGGAAACAAAATAAGCAAGTAATCTTCCTCTACTTCTGCAAGAAAGAATCTTCAGGCCTAGTTCAGCTAAGAAAACCTAAATGCACATTAATACAGTTAATATACATACAAAACCTATTGAGCACCATACTATTAAATCACATATGCAAAATAAATTAACTTACTGCAAATATTATTTACAATTTATTAAAACACTTTTAAACAAGCATTTATTTTTCTGCACACATGTAACTTGTGTTAATAAAATTCACTTATTTCAATAGAAGTACGATTAATTCATGCTTATTAATACTCAGAATATACTTAATTTCTACTGTTTTGCTTAAAAATAACACTTTGAACATTAATTAATGTCAGTAATTCACTCAAATATAAGTGCACAATAACTTCATGTGAAAACGTGATGTTAAATATTAATGGAGTTCACATTGTCCACCAAATTTCAAATTTTACATTTCCATGTTAATTTCTCCTGTTAGGCTTTCAAACAAAGGTTTTTAAGTCACCATATACTAACTTCTATGCCACTAATGTATTAGTAAAATTAGATCTCTATCATCAGCAAGCCAGAAACCCAAATTCTTAACCACTGGAACAGGAGCTGAAGGAGTACCAAAGATATCTGGCCAGTAATGGGGTCCCCAAAGTTGTGGGTTATTGTCCTGAAGCAACACGTCAATCTTATCACCATTCAGTTTCAAAGTTTTGTTATTTATCCAGGTAGCTCCCTTCAGGAAACAAATGTTTAAGGAGGTAGAGCTGTGACTTTTCTTAGATGAAAGAGAGAAAATGATCTGAGTTTCATCAGAACAGGAAAACAGAGCCTTCCACACTGTCAGCTAGCGGGAGCACAGAGATGCTGAACAACATAGGACTCAGAACCGACCCATGGGGGACCTCTGAGGTAAGAGGCTGGAAACTGGAAGTAAGGTTAGAGATAAAGACATGAAAGGTCCGATCCTGTAAAAATGGAAGCTAGCCAGATCAGAGCCAGGTCACGAAAAACCATATCCTGTAGTCTTTTGAGGAGAAGTTTTTGAGAGACAGTGTTGAAAGTTGCACTGTGATCAAATAGCATCAGCGCAGCAGTACTACCACTGTCAAGATGAAATCAGAGTAACACTTAGGTGGGGGGGAGACACCATGATCATGAAGTTGGTTCTTCCATTGTGGGGCTCATCCATTGCACTTCGGATGTGTTGAACCTGCTATGACCCCAAATGCAGGCTACTCAACTACAGAACTTCTGGTAGTTGGGGACTGTGTACACACTTTCCCCTGATCTCTGGTTTTAAGAAAGACAAAAGAAAAAATAAAATTTTGAAAAAAAGATAAAATCTGAGCGGCTCAATGACTCCCAGCAGCGTGGATTCAGTGCTATGGCCAGCCCTAAAGCCAGACTGAGGTGGATGGAGAAGTTCATTTCATTCAACAAATGCTGAAATAAGCTGACTCATGTTTTTCAAGGACTTTAGGGAATAAGGAGAGAAGTGAAATTGGTCTATTGTTAGACCAATTAAGAGGGTCGAGATTGGGCTTTTTGAGAAAGGGCAAAATCATAGTGTGTTTCCATGCTTTAGGGACTCAGCCTTCTAGGACTGAGGAGTTAAGAAGGTCAAACAGCTTTTGTAAAAGTTCCCTGCAGAGTCAGCCCAAAATAAGTGGTGGAATAGGATCTAAAGATGAACTCAACTTAATAGAATTAAGCAGAGTGAGAAATGCAGGGACATCTAAAGGTGAAAAGGATTAATGTAGGCAGTTCATGCCATGCCCAAACAGAATGTCACTGCCAGATCCATTTTGGGCAGCAACAGCAGTAGTCCTAACCAACCTACATTCAGACTGAGGTTGTGGGGCCTGGGACAAGGGCAATAGAGTCAATAACCACTAAGAGGAATGTTGAAATTCACATAGGGGTCAGGCCATGAGAGATCTCGGCCTAGGACTTTGAGTTGATTACAAGGACCATTAACTCACAGTAGATAAAGGTGAAGATTATAGTCCACAGGGGAGAAAGGGTAAGTGGTGAGTGTTGTATCATTGAGATTGAAGAGGTAGAAAAGCAGAATGACTTCAGAGATGTTTATTGTAACAATTGTGAAGCACAAATGTAGGCCCATGAAGGAGCAGTAAGAAGAGGCAGAAAGACAGCATTGTCCTGTCCAGAGTCCAGGTAGGAGTGCTGTTCCAGAAAATAGTAGAACTTCAGCTGTGCGCAGACATGCACACAGTGCTTTCCAACGAAAACACCAAGCATGCATGGCAAACGTCACAATAAAACATGGGGGCAGCTCCTGTGAATGTTTTTAAGAAAAAGCGTATTCCTTTTGAGGATTCAAGAAATTACAACTGTGGTTTCCTTAGTGGTGTCTGTGTAAAATGTGACTGGTATGTATAAGTTCCACAGACTTGCCAGTGGTAATACCCCCAAATGGAAATTACACATTGGTGATGTTAAGGGTGGGGTTAAGATGAAGGTCAGATTGTTTTAATAGGAGTTATAAGGGAATGTTGATTAGGCCGTCAAAGTGTGTTTGTTTCTCCTAAATATTTGCATTTGTGCCAAATGGTGCTCCTTTGTTTAATATAATGTTGATATGTTGGAGGGTCAAATTTGGAGATGGAAATTGGATTTACATAGCTCTGTTCCTATACAAATAACATGAATGGAATGTGGAATGTAATGTCAGCAATTTCTTAATAAATCTGTAGCAATAGTGACTGTGTAGTTAGGGGTAGGTCAGAAATTCCATTGTAAAACTGTTTTTGTTTTCTTAATGACTTTGGTGCCATTCAACAAATCTCCTCAAATATCTTTCCCAAAAAATCAGTTTTGTCAAAAAAAGGATAGGGGATGGTGCAAAAAAGAGGAGGTGTCATAATCGTGAGATTTCAGATTGTAATTCCCATAGAAAACATTGCTCTCCGATACAGAAAAAATGGTTGAATGAAATTTCATCAAACTGGGCATGAAAGTAGCACTTTTACCAAGCTCTTGTTTTTGTTTGGTGTAAATCTGTTCAGTAATGTTTGAAGAAGGAGCACATATAAACAGTTTCATGGTGGGTTTGAAAAGGTTACACAGTTATAAATATCTGGACTGGTATTCTTAGATCAGTCTTTGAACCAGGGTATAAATGGTCATCTTTGGTCTAAATTAAAAAATAAATAAACTCTACTGGAAGAGAGAGCTTTTTCTCCTGTTGTCTGAAGCTGGGTTCTCAGAGCAAGTGCTCTTATTGGCCAGCTGCAAGATAAATATTTCTCTTACAACCACATTACACCACAAAGTGGAGAATATAAAAAAAAACACTTGATGGTACAGGGTGAACAAAGTCTCAACCTCTGACGTTAGTGGAGGGACCCCCCAAAGCACTCCTACCAAAATGTGTTGTTTGCATAGGGACTGTGAATCCTAGTCTGGGTTTCCACTCAGCGACATAGCACAGGTCCGCCCTGCAATAGCAAAAAACATCATATGCAGCAGTGGTACTGAGGCTGCTGATTGTTGAAGAAGAACCAACACTGGCCCACAGATATTAAGTACTTTAGTCCTGCTACTGAGACCACTGACTTTGGGTGTCATTTTAGATATGGTTATTCCACTGTCTTGATAAAGAGATGAACAATCATGACATTTGTGGACCAGTTTTGAGCCTCCTTTTTCAGTTCACAGTTTTGGTATTAAGGCCATGGACTACAGGCACCGTTTTAGGTATGGAATATGTTTTGGGGCCATTTAAAATTAAAACACAAATACTAATGTTCATAAAAAAGATCCACTCAGGTGTGGACTGCCATCACACTCTATTTTAGGAAGAGGGTGATCATAGTAAACTAAACGTTTTTTTCAATGTACCCAGTCTGCAACATTTATCATGCTACCACAGACCCTGCTAGGTTTACATTTAAAATGGCATCCTATGCTTTTCATTAGCTCAGAGATCATAAAACCTTCCAACACAGGAAAAATGGGCCTTTCTCTGGCACCAGGAGGCACCCACCATTTTGTGAAAAGCAGGAGGCCAGAACATTTATTATTGTTATTCATGTCTCCATTTGAGAAACCCATAGCAGAGAGAGCCCTGATAACTGGATCATCTTCTACTTCTTCAGAGAACGAAAAACTAATTTGCCTTGGGAAAATGAAGTAGTGAAGAAACACATTACGGACTGTGACGTGCAGAAGCACTTCACACATGCAACGGTAAAGCAAGCTAAAGGCAAGCCAAGTCACATTCATGTTATGAGGCCTTGATTATGAGTAAGGTGTAGTGGTAATTACTGTACGCAGGGGGTATATAGCACATGAGTTTATCGAATTGTTGGATCATGAGTTAAAAAGGTCTGCTATTTAATGCATGCACTATTTACCACGTGTGGAAAATAATGCATGTGGTCAATAATACCCAATTGCAAGCATGAGAGGTCATTAAAAACCAATGGAAAATGCCACCTTAAAAAAACTAAAGTCTAAAGCAGGTGGTAACAAATTCATGAAGGTGTAGGCAACGAATCAAAAGCTGTAGATAAGCTGTAAAAAATAGAAATATTTTAAGATCAACACAATATGCGAAAGACAAAACAGTACGTGGACTGTTCGAGCTGAAAATAAAATCTCTCACAAACACCTGCACACAGGGCCAGACCTACAGTAACAGCCAGGGACAGGTGCAGGTGCAGGTGAAGCTCTCACAGTTTGATTGCTGCAGCTCACACTTATATTCTGTAGTACACCTCCATGGATGCAGCACTGCCACTCTGTCTTGCTAGGCCATATCCATTTTCCCCTACAACAAACCTTGTAGGATGAGGATGAAATCCAGTCCACTAATGAGTGAACCCAAATGGTGCAGCAGCATAGAATAGGAGCCTAGATTGATAGAGTAAGAATGGAGCTCATAAACAACAGTCAGTTTGAGATCCAGAGGATACACAGGCTCGATAAGGCACCATAAGAAACACATTTTCATTATCACTGATACCATAGAGTCCAACATCAGGATCCGCTTCCACCTTCCCTTGCTGAAAATGCTAGAAGCACTAGAATTGTTTGCAACAGGCACCGCACAGCAGACAGCAGGCTTTGTGTGTGGCATTTCTCAGTTAGCCTTTAGCAAAATACTCTGCTAAGTGAAGGATGCTTTGCAGAGAGTGTCAGCACCATATACAGTTCCTCTTGGACACTCGCACAGCTTAGGCTAGCAAAGCAAACATCTGTGCTACAGCACAATTTCTTGATGGCATAGGGTCAAATGGTTGCACTCGTGCACATGTCGTGACTTCAGGTAGACAAGAACAAGCGTGCTGAAACTATAAAATGAACCACTATTTATGTGCAAAAGCTGTGTGATGTGGAATACTGAACTGATGTGGAAGGTGATCTAGACAAAACCACAATTATATGATCCTGACGAGAAGCACAATTAATCATACTGTGGTAACACATCACCCTTAAGGTACTGGGCAGACAAATCAACCATTCCTCATCAAGATTTTAGTGCATTATGGTTGTTGTAGTCCAATCTCAATCCATGTTAGCAGCACCACTGGAGAATTGTTATCCCTTGTAATACATACATGGATCAATGTGCATATGTGTAACAATTTACATCAGCAACTCATTACAATGATAATGATTCTCAGCCAAGTCTATTTCTTAACAGCCACAGTACTTCAATTACAACTCTCATGATTGTTACCTTGGATTCCTCTGACCTCAAGACATTCTTTCATGTCTTCCACTCCAGACATGTTGAGGATGGTCATAATCGTTTTTCCCACAGCTTGAGGTGAGCTGAAGTGTCAAACCACCACCAGTTGCCATAACATGCCATGATTGTGTGCTTATGCTTGGCAACTAACTTATGTACCTAGAATTTCAATGTTTAGAACATGTTTTAAGGTTATTAACACAATCTGGAAATGTTGATTCAGTACTCATTTTGGCCATCATCTCCTATAATGTATGTTTGTTTTGGTGGCATTTTCAGCATGAGAGGGCATGTGAGACAGTTATGGGGTTGTACCACCTCCTTGGCTCAGACCTCAAACTCAGGATCCGTACACCTGTATATCTTTTTTCCATTATAGAAGAGTTTGGCAGATTTCTAATGAGTGATGACAGGTTAAAATCAGAAGATGGCAGTGGGTTCTGTTTGTCTTGTTTCAAGGTGTTTTGTCCGCACAAAATGAATGTCTGCATACTCCCACACAGGAAGGAGTGGTTGGTGAAATTTCAGGGCGTCCTAGGGTTATTTTGAGTGTTGCTCTGGCTGTTTCTATTTCCTAGTAATTAATTTCCACACTCTAGGAACTTCCAGTGCCTGAAAATGGCCACTTCCTAATGCTTTGTGCATGTGCTGTTCTTACAATTATGTATTTAGCGCATGCACTACACAACACATTCAGTAATTATCATATGCACTGAATAACACACATTTGATACTGCACACGTGCTAAATAATGATTTTGCAGTACAGGGTAAAAATTCATAATCAGTCGCAATTTAACACATTTTATTTACCAAACCCTGTGGTATTGCTCTTGTGCTGTAGGAAGGAGAGGAGCAAAATAATCTGTATCTAAAATCTTTGCTCTATGTTGCATTTTGCAGAGAAGAAATTCCAAGAATTTGAGTATATATATATATATATATATATATATATATATATATATATATATATATATATATATATATATATATATATATGCGCACAAAATGTTCCTCTTTATTTAAGGAAAGCCAGGACACCTCCAAAGTGCTGTGAATTCAATTAATGGTTTATTGGGAAGAAATAAGTCTCCTCTTCAATGTGGTTCTGTCGTATATATATATATATATATATATATATATATATATATCACACATAAACTTCTCCCATCGAAAGAAGTACGTTGTACGCCTTAACTTGCAGCAATGAAAGGCATTTTATTCACCATCTCTGCGTAGCGATGACAAACTATGAATCCTGATGCGTTTCGGCTTTCAACGTAAGCCTTAATCATAGGTGCATAGTTCATCCGATTTGAAAGTGACCACGTGGTAAAACCGACCACTTTTATATTCATAGGTCTTAAAGTCACAAGATCCATTTAAATCCCTTTCACTGCTTGTCAGCGTTTGAAGGACACTTAAGCGATGTGGAAACCATAAAGGCCAAAAGAACGCAGTCCTAAAGCACGTTTAAAAGTGGAAGCCGCACATTGTGATACTGCAGTTTTAATACGTGGACATTGCATGAAGTTACAAAATGGAAAATCACTTTATTTAAGGAATTGACACTGCAAATATATTATAATGCTTATGCCAGTGTTTGAGGACTAAATAAGTCAGCCAAGAAACTGAAAGAACACGGTCAATACTGAGGCTAATCTATTATTAGAATTATGCTCAAATATTCTCTGAGAACATGTTTAAGAAAGTACGGCAGTGTGTTTGTGAAATGATACTAATGGGATAATTATATAAAGGTATACAACTGCAGCATATTTGGAAATTATAAAAATGAGAGAGTTAAGGCACAATACAATGATCGTGCGTTATAATATAAATGGATCTTGTGACTTTAAGACCTATGAATATAAAAGTGGTCACTTTCAAATCGGATGAGCTATGCACCTATGATTAAGGCTTACGTTGAAAGCCGAAACGCGTCAGGATTTATAGTTTGACATCGCTATGTGGAGATAGTGAATAAAGTGCCTTTCAATGCTGCACGTTAAGGCGTACAGTGTACTTCTTTCGATGGGAGATATTTGTGTTTGATGTTCAGCGAGGGTGCTCCATCCCTGCACGCCGATGCCGCCCTGTTGTGATTCAGGCTCCACACGGAGAAGTTATGTTGGACATATATATATATATATATATATATATATATATATATATATATATATATATATATTACCTACTTGTGGTCACCAGTAGTAGTTAGTAGTTTAGTAGTTATAGTTAGGACCTAGTTTCCATATGAAAAGCATTTTTTGTTTTCTAATAACTTTGGCACCGTTTGACACATCTTCACAAAATTTTCAAAACTAGTTTGCCACTTCATCATCAACACATCGCTTTATTCGGTTAATTTAAACCATCAAAGCATAAATCACACAATACAAGAATAAAATTTTAAATCATAAATATCTGGCATTCCAAAAATACATAAAAGAATAAAACATAAATACTAAAATCAAAGAGATATTCCTCTTCACACAGTGCATAACTACCTAGCCCTTATTCCTCAGGATAGCCAAAATATCATTCAACGAGCTAATACCCTAATCATAGACCTCATAATGATCAAGAAGAATTTTTTAACTGGCAGATTCGTGTATGCCATGCAGCCGCAAGGAACTTGCTACCTGCACAGAACAGGGTGCAGGATGTGTCCCTCATCATAATCCTTAAAGCATCTATACAGCATCTGATCCCCATATTCTTACAAACTGGACGTAGCCACCTCTGACGAGCAATCCTATATGCTGGGCATATGAACATGAAATGCACAATGGTTGCCGGAGAAATACTACAACTCGGGCATAGATCAGTACTCAGAGCAGAATCCCGCCAATTGCCAAAAGATTTAAGGGGTAGGCATCCATATCTGAACTGAATATACAAACTCTTGCTTAATGGATCAGTAATAAGATCCATAAACAGTTCAAAACGCGGATGCCACTTAGTGTCAAGAAATTGAGAAGTCAATCTGCCATGAGACAAATGAAGTAAATAATTTCCCCTGACATACGCCCAGTAAGCTGTTTTTAGATGATTCTTCTGCTCTTTCCTTAAATTATGAGGATGGCTCCAGTAATTACTAAGACCCAGAATGCAAAACCATTTAGATATGTGTTTAAACCAAGTAAGCACGTTAGGTCTCTCTAAGATATCTTGGATGGATTCCTTATATGTGAGTAGCTCAGGAGTAGACCAAACACGTACCCAGAAAAGCAGCGGTCTTAGAGCAATAATGTCTGAGATACGTGCAAGTCCAAGGTCCCAAAACGTTGGTAACAAAGGAGAATTACGTGGACAAGCCAAGAGTGATCTTACAAAGTTGTTTTCACCTATTGAAAGTTTACCAGCATTTGAGTATCCCCAGATTTCTGCCCCATAGGCCACAGCACTCTGGGCCTTTGCCCGATAAATTTTTAGTGCTGGGGTAACTACTCTCTCGACGGTCGACTTGTGGAAGCGCAAAATTGCCCCAGATCTATGTGCCAGCAGGGCTAAGCTTTTATTAATCTGGGCCTCCCACTGCATGTCCTTACTAATTCTGACCTCCAGGTAATCAATGGAGCAAACCTTGCTCAACGAGTCCCTTTATAAAGGATGGTATATCCTTTAGAGGGACCACGTCCCATGGTCATGATTTTAGTTTTGGTATGATTAAGCTCCAGCCCAAAGTTGTCACAAAACGAGCTAAACCGATCCATTAAGACCTGTAGGCCCATCGGTGTTCGGGAGATCAAGAGAGAATCGTCGGCGAATAGCAGAATCTGGATTTTTGTATTATTCAGAGAGGGCGCATCATTTTGGCAATTGGTAATAACTTGCACTACCTTGTTGATAAACAAGATGAAAAGAGTCGGAGCAAGAACGCAACCCTGTCATACCCCTCTCCTGATCTCTATTCTGTCAGTGAGTTCCCCTTGGTTACCCCATCTTACTTGAGCGTAAGTATTCTCGTGCAGTCTTTGGATTAGGTGTACTAGATTCTTTGGGGTACCAATTTTCCTCAGAACTCCCCACAGTTTCTCTCGAGGCACAAGATCAAAAGCAGATCTCAGGTCTACAAAGGCCACATATAATTTCTGTCTGGCTAAAGTAATGTACTTCCAGAATAATAGTGACAACCTAAAGACTTGGTCCATAGTATTAGTTTTTGAACGAAATCCAGCCTGTAGGGGAGATAATATCTGATTATTCAAAACCCATTCCGTGAGTCTGGCCAAGATTTGTTTTGCAAAGATCTTTTGAAGAATATCAATAAGGCTAATAGGTCGATAGTTCGCAGGCAGACCTACATCGCCTTTCTTGAAAACAGGGATTATTTCTGCACCATGCCAAGAATCAGGAATGGGACCACCTGCTGCTGTGGCATTGGACAATAAATTGATATACCATGCCCATATAGTGAGCTCAGATTTAAACAGATCCCCAGGTATCATATCGGGGCCAGGAGCTTTAGCTGGCCTCAGAGAATTAATAGCATCAGTAGTTTCAGCTATAGAAAAAACAATGCTCTCAACAGTGCTGTTTGTAGAAGCTACATCATCAACATGTCTGATAACCTTAGGGTCGTGCAATGCAGGATAGGCATAAATTTCAGAAAAATGGGTCACCCATCTATCGGGTTGAATATAAGAGCCGATGGAGTCATTTCCCCCTCTCGATCTGCAGGCCAGTAATCTCCAAAAATAACCATCATCCTTATTTTTCACTGCAACCAATAACCTCTGCCAGATTCCGTCTTCCCAGATTTTTTTTGTTCTTCAGGACCTTAGCATATTTAGATCTAGCATCCACAATGTCTTCTTGAATGAGGTTTTTTACTGCTTCTTTTAAGTTAGATCTTGCTAGAGCGCAATCCTTGTTATACCACTCATTAGAAGGGATGAAATCAGATGACCGCTTTAGGCGGGTTTCTTTATAAAAAATACCTCGTATGGTGTCCACCAATTCTGTATGAATTGTCAGTATAGGTATAGTAGCAACCTCTTGTTCCCCAAAAACCGAAAAGAGATTTAGAAATGATAAATAGATATCCCTAATCTGATATGGATTTGCTGCCACATTTTGCTAGCTAACACGGGTTCGTCTGAGATTCAATCGAGGGATTGGAACATTAGTAATCTCTTTGTGTCTTGTTTTAAAAAAAGCTTGGTTAGTTAACACAAGGCACAAGGGATTATGATCACTGTCATGGCGAGAAATGATTTCCATATCTAGTGTACTTGACCAAAGCCTGATATTCACCAGAATGTAATCGATAGTGCTAAAGGAAAGCCCTCGCTTAAATGTAGGAGCACGATTTAGATCAGATCTAGTGCGACCGTTGCATTCTCTCAAACCATATCTTAAACAAGGTGAAGCCAACTGCATAGATACACACGAAGCAGGAGATGTAACCATTTCCTTGGTTTGAGGGATGCCCCATAGTTCATCTTCCTCACTAGTTAGGGTACTAATAGAGTCATCAGGTACAAAGGAACAGTTAAAATCACCTGCAATCATCAAAAAACCTGAAGGATCTAAAGACTCTACAAACTCTAACAGATGTGTAAATATCTCAGATTCAGTAGTACGTGGAACAGACCTTACATATGCATTTAATACAGTGAACCTAAAGCCAGGACAAAATGTAAGCTGTGTACCGAACAAATCACGAGAGTTAAATTCAATCACAGAATGTTTGCAATCTAGCCTATTATTCAATGAGATCAGAAGGCCTCCTATACATCTACCAAATCCTCTATAGGCCGGTTGAGCGGGAGAAAAATATGACGTGAAACCCTCTAGATGGTATGGTTCCACGGCCCAAGTTTCCTGAAATAAGCAAACATCGTAGTTGCTGACAAAGCCCAACCATACTGGATCATCTAGCTTTGATTTTATTCCCGCAATGTTCCAAGACATGACATTAAGTTTTGGTAGTGAAATCACCAGTTGAGATCTTGTTTGGGATACAGTCATTAAACCCCCTTTATGTTCTTCCTGACATTCTCCATTGGTTGTAGTTGACGTTTTTACATAAGAAGCAGGTAGTCAATCCAAATCGGAAAGTGTAGGAGAATGATTCTCAGCCTTAGAAGATAAATGAATAACTGGTAGAATAGCGACTCCATCTGCCTGATTCCCAGTTGAGTGGCAGCCCCTGTGCAACATGTCTCCAGGAGGATGCCTGCAAAGTCTGAGGACCGACTTCCTACCAGAACTTAAAGAACTGGTACGTACATCAAAGGATATGAGGTTGTTGGCAATACTACTGTCGTAGAAGAGAATAGATATAAAATCAAAATCCGACCCCTGTTGGTTATGTCTACAAACTTCTTGTATATCAGCCCGGATGACAGAAAGACAGTTCCTTTGTGTACGTATCCAAAAAATTACTTTATTAGTGAGAGAATCCTTGGATTCAAAGTTACCCTGTGGCAACCTAGATACCCCAGTTAGATATAAGCAATTACCATCCCTCCTTCGTCCAAATGATCCTTCCAAATCAAGCAAATGTATAGGTCTCACGAAATCAGAGGAGGAAGCTCGAGGGGGCCTTGCCTGGAGGCCTGCTCTAAGAAATCTCCCATGGACTTTGTTCGAAACCGTAGGACAAGCAATACCTAAATCCCGCAGCCCAACATATTTGTTAGCACCAGGTTTAAAGGATCGCTCCTTAGTAATGTTAATGGACGGGCGAGATAGCCGGTCATTTGATCCCCCCTCCCGGTAACAAATAGGAATGGAGGCCATTTTGCCATTACAATTAGATAAACTTGGAGCATTGGTGCTTATTGCTGGATCGTATTTGAGAGCAGCCTCATTGGCCGAAATACCCTTGGGATCTCCCCTCTGGTCTTTATGATCGGAGATTTTATTCAAAAGTATTGTCAATAATGACTTAATATCATCCAGTTTGTGGGAGATAATTACCAATTGGGAATCTTCTGTACTGCCCACCTCGAAAGCCTGGATCCCCTTTTTGTTCCCATCTGCAATTGAAGTTTGAGAGCATTCCGTACTTATGTTGCTAGGGGAAAGAACCGAAAACCTGTTGGAGCAAGGAATATCAATAATAGACGGTGACATAGAACTAAGGGGTAAGACGTCCTCAATATGCAGGCGTTCTGCTATTTCTACAGATGCTGAAAATGACGGAGACTTGTTTGGAGGAGAGGGGAACATTTGGGAGGGGGATGCAAATCCACCTCAACCTCCTTCCTAGGCATAGATGTTTTTTTCTTGAAGAGGTCAGGAATCTTCTTGGGCAGAGAGGTATCTAGATTGGAGAGAGCAGCAATGGAGGGACTCCTCAGTATTGCCTCAACCTCTTCAAACAAAGAATCAATTGTTTTAAATTGGATTGAGTTTGTGGCGCAACGCCCAACCAAGGACTTATCAGGCCGTTTCCTAGATTTCTTAGCCCCTAGTGGAGGAGCCGGTACATCAGCAGCCTTCTGTTTCCCCATATCATAGGTCTCGGATAAATACACACTAGGGAGTATTGGCCCCGAATAACTCCCACTAGTAGTGGTGTACAATAAAGATGGGAAAAACTCGAGCCCAAGAGATACAGTTTGGCACCCTTCCTTGCAACAAACCACTGCAAACACTATTGTCAGTGAACATGTGGATACCCACTAATCACGTACCGTAACAGCAGACAAACGCTGCGGTGAAGGGGCTGCTCCCCCTGCAGTCAGTCAGCCAGAGTGGGACCTGGGGCTTGTTCCCATGGAGTTCTGACAGACTGTGCCCACTTCAAACACTCATCACATTACACCCACAGACCTAGGAACAGCACAAACTACATTTCATCCACAGAATTGTGCCTTTGGCACAATTCACCCGCACAACTGTGACCCCACAAATGATACTGCACCCTCTGAACTGAGCAGAATACAAAACACAATGCAGGCACAGAACTGTGCCCTGTGAATACTACACTGCCTGTAGAGAACTAAACCGATCACACCACCCACATAACTACTGGCCCAAACTTGCCATAGCACCCATAAAGCATTGCCACAAGTCTGTCCCCATTCACACTCCACCCACAAACTGAGCACTACAGAAACTACATAGCACCCACAGAACTATGCATCCCACCACTATGTGCACACAGAAATCTTTATCTCACATGCCACATGACTTCACTATTACTCATGCCCTAAGGTAATTATAACTTGTGCCCCTGCCATGCACTGCTAATCACCCCACATATTACATCACTCCTAACATCTTCAATGGCATCATTGACAATATCACTGCAACATTTCCCAAACAGTTATTGATAAGAGAACGGTGCATGGTGGAATGCAAGTTATAGCTACCTTAGGGCATGAATTATAGTTACCTGAGATAACTCTAACTATAATTGTTGAATTTGTAGGGTTTTGTGTATGTAAAACCTGAACCAAACTCAAACTTCCCAGTAACCTTTTCTGTGAATTCATAAGTTTTTTAAATTGCATTTCCTAACTATAACGTCCCTGTGATCTTTGGCTTTTTCAAAGAGTTGGGGTATACAAAGCGGCAACAGCTGCTCATTAAATATTTACTGCACTCTGACTGGAGTGTCCCAAATTACCCTGCTTTAGCTTTGTTTTCGCTATTTTATTTCTCGTAGTGCCCAAAGAAGGGGTAGGGGCACCACCAACTTTTGATGTAAGTGTTGTGGGGAGCTGCAGGGAGCATAGCAGCTACTCCAGAAGTATTTTTTTAAAAACATACACAATGTCTCCTGGGTCATTAAATTCATGACTGCAGGAGTGGTTTCCCATTATGTTCAAGCACTTCCAGAGCTAGAGCTTTTGTTCTTGGGCTCTGGTGATCGGGAATTCCTAGTGGCTTGTCTTGTGGCTTCATTATGGCCCTCATTACAACTTTGGCAGGTGGCAACCGCCGCCCGCCAAGTTGTAACCGCTGTGCGGCCGCCAATGCGGCCGCACTTCCGCGGTGGCCATTTCAACATCCCTGTTGGGCCGGCGGGGATGTCGACCGCAACACGGGAGCCGGCTCCAAATGGAGCCGGCAGTGTGACAAGTGCAGTCGCACCCGTCGCGCTTTTCACTGTCTGCTATGCAGACAGTGAAAAGCTCCATGGGGCAGTGGCAGGGGGCCCGCGACTCCCCTTTCTGCCAGCCTTTTCATGGCGGTTCCTACCTCCATGAAAAGGCTGGTGGGAGGGGGACTCGTAATCCCCTGGGCAGTGCTGCCCTGGAGGATTACAACTGCTGGGACCAACGTGGCAGTAAACCGCCGGTCCCGGCGGTGCGACAGCAGCGCTTCCGCCACGGTTGTAATCCCAAGGATTGCATCGCCAGCCTGTTGGCGGTGCATCCGTTGAAACAGCCCTGGCGGTCTTTGACCGCCAGGGTTGTAATGAGGGCTTATGTGTCTTCAAGATAGTAAAGGAAGACTCTAACACATACTGGTGAATAATTTTGATTATAAATGTATTAATGGCAATGTTGAACATTTAAATGTTTATATTGTGAATAAATATCCTCAATGGTATTATTTATTACATGTATCCTAAAATGTGAATACTGTTGATATTAATCTAGTGACTCCTTGTCAAAGCCAGTAGTTCTGCATTATATAATGATGTGGTGATCCCCTGACAAAGCCAGTAGGCCTTCCTTATGTAAATCAACAACCCTTTAGATTGTGATTTTGTATCTGCTGTAGGGAGGGAATATATTTTGTTATGGGGTTCAGGATCCACTGGCCATCAAATGTGATTTGACGGTGTCACCAAAGGTATTTCTATCTAACGTAATTCAGGGTATTCAATAGTATGTGATTAACAAATGTGGTTCAATCTGAGGCACCCCTAGTTGTAGAAACACTAATTTCATGAATCTTGACAAAAAGGGAGCCCTGGAAAGCTAATAACTCTTTTGTGAAGCCAGTTCAAAAGAAAACTTAAATCACAGTTGTTGCATGATAATTATTACACCCTTGCAGGTTCCCCTAATAGACGCTGGCAGGTCAAATCTGCTGAAATTTGTCAGAGAAAAAGGCCTAGAGAATCGTGAAGAATCAGTGTGTTAAAAACGGATTTTACATCTTATGTTTCATATCCTTTAGAAAACTGGTAATGGGAATTATTTACCACACACGATAAATACCCCAGCCTGTTGTGATAGTATTTACCATGTTTGGTAAATACTTCACCCTATTGTAACCAAACTGTAATGAGAGCCAAAGGGATTTGGGGTATCTCACGGCATAATCAACTAGGATGAGTATACAGTTATTTCCACAATAAGAAGCAGAAAAAGGCTCTACTAAGACTGATCCTACTCTTTGAAATAGGGCCCTATGATGAGAAGGGGCTGATGAAAGGCTTTTGGGATTCCGCTTGTGTTAGCACTACTTAGCAGAGCCTTGACACTGTTTGCAATACTGCCAGACATGTGCAAAGTTCCCTGGAAACCAAAACTGGAAAGAATTGTTTTCATTTGTCTCTTCCAAAATGTTCCCCCTTCCGCACTCATCCCCAAATACCCATGGACCAAATAAAGCACTTGGTATTGTAAGGTTTAGGAATTGTTCGGTTTTTTTCTCTATGCCCCAGTGTTTCTTTATGCAATAAAACCATTTCGATCATAAATAAATTGCCCAACCTTTCTTTTATCAGCAGGTTCTTTTGTAGCAAGGACAGCTTTTGTCTGATTAGTGTCTTAATAGAAGACTCTTCTGAAATCTCCCTGGTATATCCAGGCAGTAGTTGATCAGATGGAAGTGTAGTGTACATTGAGGTATTGTAGTGTGGTCAGTGTTATGTATCCTTTGCGCGTTAGCTTCAGACTTTAGGCCTTTGTGCACTTTGCCCTGGATGTATTTTATTCCTTTGCTCGCAGCTTAGAGCCTCTGTGCACTTTGCTCTAAATGCTTTTTATTCAGCTTCGTACTGTTATTTTTCAAATAGCCAGTTCTACGGTCTTGTTTTATATTTTATATCACACTGTTTAGCCTACTTCAGCACTGGAGTTCTCAATAACACATTCTTGTTCACTCTGTGCTTCAGTCAAGGATACAGTCTGGTACATTGCCGATAGACGTGGTAGGAGTTTAATCTTTGGCATTCTTGCGTAGGGACATTTTGTGATCACACTGACATGTTAGTTATAAAAACACTTCCTTGTCCCAATACACGCAAGAGGGAGATTCCGACCAGGGAACCACAACTAGACGCTGACTGCCTCGTTGCAGATGCTGAAACAGATCACAGGCCTCTGCTCAGGTATGAGGGTTGATGGCTTCCCAGGGAATCTAAAAGGCAAATTAGAAGCTTACCATGCTGTGCTCGAAATAGAACTAGCTGAGAGAGAGAGTAGAAATTGTTAACACCATGATAACGTTATTCTTATGTTTCACTCTCCTCGTGACTATTTCAATCCTACTGTGTTGTATGGTTCTGGTTATTGCGGCTCACGCCTTAATATCTAAAATGCAGTCGTTTTATTAAAACAATCTATAAAACTCAAACTGCCTTTGTCATTTGTACATGAGATCATACTGTAAATGAGAGAGCTGGTTTGGATCTGAGTGACCACGACTTCCCTGAGAAGTTCCAAAGATGTCATGCGCTCGGCTGCCCAATCATCTCTTCCCCTTGGGAGAAATGAGGCACTGCTAGTTAGCCGGAGCAAAACCGGATTTGGGGTGACAGTGGTCCTTCCAAGTGGGTAAGACTTAGTCCCCCACACCAGAAACAACCCTGCTACCTAGAAATCCAGTAGTCTCATTTAGGATAATGAGAGCCCACGCGACATGGCGCCGCCAACGATTGGTCTGGCTCTAATTTTCGGATCCGGCTGACTCTCTCGGTCTCATATATATATTGACTACTCGGTTCCGTTAACGGAGACGTCCGTGGTACTGAGGATTTCCGCCATCGTAATATAGGTAGACCCTACTTATAGCGATTGGTTGTTCAAGCTTGAACTCTGAAAGGAAAACCCCAATATTGGTGTGCCTTCTCTGACCTAGTGCTGTTTTTTTAAATGGCGAATCCTCAAGTAGTGATTATAGCGCTTAATATGCGACAACCGCTCACAGGGCATCTGATAGCACATGGTGTGACGAACCAGGGGGGTCCGGTCACGTTTGTGGTGGACGCCCATGCAGCCTATAGAACAGAGCTTTTTTATTCTTGGGTCGTATTTCCAGCAGTTGATGGGGGTACAAACACTTTTCATGATTACACTATTGCGAATGTCCCTGGACAATACAGGGCATATGCATACTTAGAGATACCTTTATCTTATCAAGAACACCATAATTGGCTTGATGGCGCCCTTCCACACACAGTGGCACAAGTTAGGTTAGGTCCACTGAGTAATGATGGTCCTACCTGGCCTTTATTGGCTACATATACACCATATCCTGCGGTTGCTAACTTGGCGGTGGCTGAAGTTCGTCGTTTATATATAGACTTAGCAACTACATATAGACGATTAGTTCAGTTTGTGTTGCAGACATTGAATACTAACGCAGCGCGTGCTGCTCCGGCGCAACCACATGCGGTGGTTCCGGGTATCAATCCGGCCACTGTACACTCAGTTATGGGTAAAGTACCGGCAAAACGAGAGGAAACTCCATTTTGGCTGGCGCAAAAAATTAATACGCTGGAAGCAGTATTTCCCCATACGGGACCTCAGGATAAACATAGAATATTGACGATGTGTTTACCGTATGGAATGGTTCCTACTGAGGACCATTGTAATACCTGGGGCACGGTGTTTGCCACGCTCTACACTACAGCACACGGTACACCGACATTGGCTAATCTACCAGAAGTGCTAAAACAAATTCAAGATGAATATGGGGCTCCCCAGCCTTAGATTTAGGGATGCAGCTGATGGGCAATTTTGCCGCGGTTTCTTCTATTATATTGAGTAATCTCAAAGGGGAGGCAGTGGCACTAGCGGTGCGTATGCATCTTCGAGACGTCCCGCAGCTTAATCAAGAGCGGGAACTGCCGAGAATAATAGCGGAAACATATTCGAGTATCGGTCGTGATAGCCTAGGGGCTAGACCGCAAAAACCACAGTTACAGGGTAAGAGCAGTAAGGATACTACTAAACAACAGCAACCTGAGGGTAATAAAAAGCGCTGGGAGAAAAAACAGCAAACACCTAATAAAAACAGGGGACAATCTCCGCAACCGGAGACTCCACAGAATAGGTATAATCTCAGGAATAGGGATAATTTGAAGACGCCTGATAGATATCAAAATACTGCTACACGCCAATCTCGTTCCTTTCAGGACTCATCGGAAAAGAGAAATGAGAGAGGTGGGCGGTCAGAGCGGAGACAAGAGTACGTGAAACCGAGACAGGAATCACAACGCTCAACGGAGGTTTCTGTCAAGAAAGAAGAGAAACTGATCCAACAAAAGCAGCAATTTAAAACGAAGAAAGTGCCGGCAGTCTCAGTTAGACATGCCACTCAAGAAGAGAGTTCTCTTGAAGAACAAGACATGGGCGTTAGAACTGTTAGACAGCGCGGCAGAGGTCACAATAGTTCGCCGGAATCCTCTAGAGAATCTGGAGGTGAAAGCAACTGATGACTTCATACAAGTCGAAACAGCAGATATGCGTGTCTCTGATCCCGATAGAGTTTATACAGTAACTTTACAATTAGAAGGGGACATTGAGCGCACTATAATCGCCATCTTTTGGGACCGTATGGTCAAATTGTATGACATTCTGCTGGCCGAACAGGATTGGCCCCCAGACTTTGTTTGCGACTGTCCAGTTGGGGAGGAGGTTATTGCACCTTCGTTCTCACCACTTGTTCCGGGAGAACTAGCGTGGGGTGGGATAGGGATTCACCTTATCGTGTAATTCCGATAAAGGGCGAACCTCAGCCGCAACCGCAATATCCTATAAAATTTGAAGCAAGGGCATCGGTAAGGAAAATACTTACACAATTGGAGTACCAGGGTGTAATGGAATCCTGTGTCTCGCTGATGAATAATCCCTTATTTCCAGTAGCTAAACCGGACCATTCTTATAGGATAGTGGTGGATTACGGACATTTAAATGGACATACACGCACATATGCAATACAAAATTCACACAGCGCAGCGCTCATGAATAATATACAGTAGTGCGTAAGAAATACAAAACCACATTAGATATCTCGAATGGATTCTTCTGCCAAAATATAGCGCCCGAAAGTAGGGACTGTACGAGCTTTAGTGCGTTTGGCTCTCAAAAAAGTTTTGTCGTCTGCCTCAGGGGTATAAGAATAGCCCAGGACTATTTTCGGCTCGTGTAACTGAAATTCTACACGAGTTGGACCCTGAAGCTTTGTCATATGTTGATGATATCTATCTGACAGACGACGAGTTACTGCAACATTTAAGGCGGGTAGCGCGCATTGTTGTGGGATTTCCTGAAATAGGCTACAAATTTAGGGCCATATTTATACTTTTTGACGCAAAACTGCGCTAACGCAGTTTTGCGTAAAAAAAAACAGCACCGGCTAACGCCATTCTGAAGCGCCATGCGGGCGCCGTATTTATTCTATGACGTTAGCCGGCGTTAGCCGCCTGCGCTGCCTGGTGTGCGTGAGAAAAAACGACGTACACCAGGCAGCGCCGGCGTAGGGGGATATGGAGCTTGGGCGCCAAAAAATGGGGCAAGTCAGGCTGAGGCAAATTTTTCGCCTCAACCCGATTTGCGCCATTTTTTTCGACTCCCAACCCCCATAGAAATGACTCCTGTCTTAGCAAAGACAGGAGTCATGCCCCCTTGCCCAATGGCCATGCCCAGGGGACTTCTGTCCCCTGGGCATGGTCATTGGGCATAGTGGCATGTAGGGGGGCACAAATTAGGCCCCCCTGTGCCACAAAAAATAAAAATACCTACCTGAACTTACCTTAATGTCCCTGGGATGGGTCCCTCCAGCCTTGGGTGTCCTCCTGGGGTGGGCAAGGGTGACAGGGGGTGTCCCTGGGGGCATGGGAGGGCACCTCTGGGCTCCTTCAAAGCCCACAGGTCCCTTAACGCCTGCCTTTTCCAGGCGCTAAAAAACGGCGCAAAAGCGGCCGTACGTCATTTTTTTGACCCGCCCACTCCCGGGCGTGAATTTTGCCCGGGAGTGTAAATACGGCGTACATGCCTCGGAGTAAATTTTTTAGACGGGAACGCCTACCTTGCATATCATTAACGCAAAGTAGGTGTCCACGCTAAAAAAGTACGCACACTCCATGGACTTTGGCGCTAGACGCGTCTAACGCCAAAGTATAAATATGGAGTTAGTTTTGCGTCTAAATTGCGTTTAAAAAAACGACGCAATTCCGGCGCAAACAGAGTATAAATATGCCCCTTAATTAAAAAAAATCGAAGATGGCCTTCCTCAGCGTCATTTTCCTGGGTTATGAGTTGTCGAATGAGGGCAGGAGCTTAGCGCCACACTTTTTGGAAAAATGTGCACAGTTGCAACCTCCTAATACGATTCGGAAACTCCAGTCGTTATTGGGGTTTCTAAATTTTGGCAGAACTTACATTCCTGATTACGCTACACGTATAAAACCATTATACGAGTTGATTCGCCCAAATTTTTCAAGTAGATTTTAGACGAATGAACATACACATATTCTTCGCGATTTGCAAACTGATCTCTTAGCAGTAAAGCATTTACACACTCGGGACATTAAGACGCATCTGGTCATCAGGGTTATACCTGGGGCCATTGGGTTTACGTATGTCACCTTTAATGAGGGTGAGACAGTCCCGATAGCATACAAGTCCCACTTGTACTCTGCTGCAGAACAACGTTTTGCGCAGACTGAGAAAATTCTCACTGCTGTACAGATGGCTGTGATTAAAGGATGACCTCTTGCCCAGGGCCAACGCATCGTTGTCGTTTCCCCAGTTCCAGCCTTAGAGGCTGTTACAAAAGCGAGTGTTCCTAATTCGAAAGCTCTACACCTGCGATGGATACAATGGGCAACGCCTTTGACAGCCACTGATGTAGATTACGTATTTGACCCTAAACTGCAGACTAAGGAATTTCTTCAATATGAAATGGAGTACCCAGTTCCCGCTGGCACAATGCCTATTGACCAATATCAGGTGGTCATGTATACCGATGGCTCTGCGCAACCAGCAGTTGGGACTAAACAACAGTATTCTGCTGCATGTGCTGTGGTGAGTGGCTATATGGAGGGGGAAAAGTTCTGCCCCCAACATACTTATACACAGACCTTGGGAGACTGTACGGCACAGTTGGCTGAGCTGAAAGCTCTGTTGTTAGCCTTGGAACATGTGGATCCGGCAATATGTACATTGCTGGTTTGTGACTCCTATTACTGTGTTCAGTCTTTCAACAAATATTTACATTACTGGAGGTTGAATGGGTTTAGAGATTCCAAAGGTAACACCATTAAGCACAAATTGCTGTGGGGGAAGGTTGCGGATCTGAAGGAGACGCTTCCTAAAGTCCATGTTGTACACACACTTGGACACCAGCACGTTGGGATACACGTTGCTGGTAACACTTTGGCTGATGAAGCCGCAAAGTCGGCAGTGGCAGTTGCCACTGTGGCCGCAGTAACTCGTTCGAGTTCCAAACCAGACACAGAGATTTTGGCTGCCATAAAAGCTACGGCTGATGGCACGCCATTTCCGAAAGGATTCCCTTCTAAATATAGTTACTGCATGGGTGGTATGCTAAACGCTGTAGTTAAAATACCAGGTGTTGGTGTACGTGAAATGCCCAATAAATTTGAGCGACCTTGATTGATTTCTGCAGCACATGAGGGGGCGGCATCTGCATATGCCGGCGTGGCTGCCACCATTTCACTGTTACAGGCTCGTTATTGGTGGCCTGGTCTCTATAAAGAGACGAAGCAGTATGTCCTTTGTTGTGATGTCTGCCAGCAAATTAGAGTTTCCACGGCTAAACGCCCGCAGCAGACGCCCCTTCTGATATCCAATAAACCTTTGCAGTGTGTGTACTTGGATCATTGTGGTCCGCTGACGCCTGATAGTGCATACAAATATATATTGGTTGCTGTAGATTCGTGCTCCAGATTTGTGTGGGTCTGGCCACAACGCTCGGCTGACGCTCAAACTGTTATTAAAGATTTGCGCATCTTTGTCGATACATATGCAGTTGCGGCTTTTCATTCGGACCAGGGCCCTGCTTTTGCCTCTAAGGCATTCAGGGACACCATGGCTTCGTTGGGGGTCCAGCTCCAGTTCTCGTCTCCATTTCATCCCAAGGGAAATTCTGTCGTGGAGCGTTTAAATCGCGATTTAAAGCAATCCTTAACGGCCAGAGTTATAGGTACGGGTCGTCATTGGCTAGCCCACCTGTATGGAGTACAGAGAGCACTTAATAACTTGCCTAGAAGGTCCCTGGGGGGGTCGTACTTCATATGAGTGTCTGTTTGGAACACAAATGTATGTTCCTGATCTAGATGGTCCTGGTGTGGAGACGGCAGATACGCCTTTTGACATAAATGATCGTGTCACTGTTTTGCAGGATTTACAACAATTCCGAGAAGATAACTCTTCTGCCAGTGCTGCCTCCACAGGAATTAAGGAACCAGTAACGCCTACTGGTTGGATTCCCAGGATTGGGGATCTTGTGCGTGAAAAGGTCGCAGTGAAAAAAGAGTTTGGTCCTTCCTATTGGGTGCCTGTCCCTGTGCTAGGGATCCAAGGCACAAGAACTGTAATTTTGCCACCGTTGCAAGGGGCCAAAGGAAATCGCTTTGTTTCCATTGACAATGTCAAGTTACAACATGTGGCCGATTCTGCACAGCAGACCAAGAGGGACACCCAGTAGTGCCGGAATCCCTCTCACTACTGGGGAAGAAAGCTATTTCCTCTCCGAGCTTGGGGAGGGTGGAAGCTGATCTTGCGATTGTTCCACTGACGGTGAATAATTTGGAGTCTTTTGATCAAGTTGCTGTAAGTTCTACTGATATTACTGAACATGTGATTTCTAGCGTGCCAAGGCGAGAGCCACCATCTACTTCTTTGGTTACTGTTGCACCTTTTGCGAGAACTGCCTCGGGCTGCTTCAACACCACTGATGATACCGTGTCGGACTCCTCGTCCTCTTCAACACCAGCCCTGGGTTCCCGTAGGCTGCTGTATTGGCTCAAAGACACATATTTTATTGTTCCTTGCAAACTATCTGTGGCTTATTATGACTGTGATGACTCTTTTCTTGTGGCTGGGATTTGTAGTTACATTTTTTCTGGTGATACATGGTCATTTTCTTCCTGAACGTTCTGACATTGAGCACGTGGAGACGGTCTTGAAACCACATTTTTCGTCACATATGGTTCGAAGGGACTTGTCCTTTGTGAACATTTCTGCAGTGCCGGTTCCAGATGGGATTGTGTGGGATAGGGTGATGTTTGATATATATGGTCCCACTGAAATAATTCAAATACAGTATGTTCTCAAATTGTCAATGAATGATATCGTAATACCAGGCATTGTTTCTGATGATTGGGACGTAAAGACAGTGGATTCTATGTTGACGGAATTGCAATATTATACTGTCTATGAAAATGAAGATGCTTACCTATTTAGAGATAATTATGGTGACATGTTTTGCTACAATTATTATGGACACCACTTTATTCATAAAGCTAGTAGCCCTAAATCGATATTTGAATATATGCAATGGGAACATTGCCCGACTCCTCCGCAGGGGAGTTCTAAAACGTATTCTGATAAATTTGCATATTTTTCTGGCCATCATCAACAGGGTGCAAAGTCTTACTATTATAAGGTTACTCCACATACTAATAAGCAAATGTTATTGACTGATACTAAATTATTGTATTCAAATTTGTTTGTATCCAAACTTTCCGTTGAGGGGTATGAATACTGGTCCAAAACTGTTGATTTGAAAAGTGTCTGGGGTACGAAATATTGGCAAATGCGGGGTAGGGACACATTGTTCAGGGCATGTATTATTCCTGTCCAAATGATTTTCCTGAATGACACTGTACAACAGACTAGCTGTTTGGGCTTAGCAACAATTAGAGACTTGAATTTGCCTAGCATACCTGTCCCTTCCAAAGTGAATAATTGGCAGCAATATCTTAATGCCACGTTTAGTGAGCTTACAGACTGGGTCCGGAATGGTACGCTTAACACTTCATTGATACATCCGGGTGGGTGGTTATTGTGGCCCATAGACACTAATGGGTGTCATCAGCGTTTTGTCACCTCTTCGGGGGGGTTCAGGACTAGTAGGGCAGACCCTCGCTACATATCACCAGAACATGCTGATATCATTACTACATACAGCGTGGGGAAACTTTGTCAACAATGGTTGAAGTCATCCACGCTGGATGCAGTTAAGACACATCTCACGTTACTGTCTAATGATACTGACTTGCAAGATTTCTTGTTAGGACCAAGAATACCACGGAAGAAACGTTTTTTGTATGAAGTCTATAATGAGATTTGGAGGCTTTCACAACAAGAGGCAGCGGCCCGGTTGAGGCAAATTGATCAGGAAAATTTGATACAGGCTTTGTCTGTTGTGAATAATGGGATGCATACCCTTTCAGACCGTGTATACACAATTGACAACATTGTTTCCTCTGCTATAGACATTATTAAATCTGATATGTCTTCTTTATATCATGGGCAGAGTCAAACGCGGTCAATCATGCAGTTGGGTTGGACTCTACAGACCTTGAAGGCAGGTCGCGTCCCGTGGCAGCACATTCGTGCCAGGGAGATATTTATTTCCTTTAATTTGACACGTCAACAACAGCTGATGGCTAAGAAGGAAGCAACATATGTTATGTTAAATATTGAAAAGTTGGAGAAATTGCCTTTTACTGTGGCTGAAATTCCGTCAGCTGAGTGGTTGATTCACGGGGTTATTAATTTGCCTATCTCCACTCTGCAATTTACTTCTTGTTTAAAACACATTCCGGTGGGTAGATATGAACGGTTGGGAGACAGTTACATACATGAGGTGTGGGAGCTTCCCTTTCTATACAGATGTCTTAATGGTATGAGGGAGGTTTTTCTTAGCGGTAGCGAATGCGAAACTTCTGTCAGCCATTCGATGGTTTGTAAACAGCTGTCTTTGCACGGGGCGTGTAATGCCTCGATTGCTAACTTAACTTGTTATCTGAAGGGAGTTCCAGTCCCGGTAATTAAAAACACTTTCCAGGTGCTTTGAAACGGCAGCTACGTCCTTGTTAACAGTGAACACTGTTGTGGCATGCGTGCCGGCATTGTTTACGTGGTCGTTGTCACCAAGGCTGTTACGTGCTGCGGGAATGTGTTGTTTCCCCCCACTCAAATTAGGGAGGTAGCAGACATCTGGCCTCATATTGCTACTTCCAAGGTGAATTTCGACAAGTTGAGTCGACTGAAAGCTCTATTGTTTCAAAAGCATGTGGCCCTTACATCTGCTAGCGAGACCTACGCACTTCAGGTGGCGAGGTCATCAGCGGAAATATAGTCCCATTTAAATACTAACTTTCCGAGTCACTTTGGTGAACTCGTGGGACGTATATTTAATGCGTCCAGCACCGCTGGAAGTGCACATTTTTTCAAAGCCCTTGGTGTTGGTTTTGCTCATACCTTCTCTTCCATATTCGGTTTAATACCTTTGGCTATTCATTCTATTTTCGGAAGCATTTTGGGGGGATTTCCGATTACTTTGGCTTTGTTGGCTGGTGTTTTGCTGTTGCTGTTGTTCTTCCGCAATGGCTGTCCCACCGCGACGAGATCCCATATTGGCGCTCCCGTCAGCGCAGCTGTGTCGTGAACGCATGATGCAGCATTTTGGAGCAACACTCCTGGGACAATTGGATTGTGACTGGTCTCTGTCATTCCGACCGGTTTTGGATTGTGTGCAACCTGTGTTTCGGTGCCTTTGGTGCTCGTTTGAACATGCACTGGCTCTCTGTCTCTCGATGCAGCGCCCCCCAGTGGTCGATACTGATCTGTTGATGTTCCCGATTAGGGCTCATTCCCAGACTTGTGCACTACGGTTGCGTTTGCTTCGTGAGGCAATTTATGGGATTCCCTTCCTGGAGGAAGATGGTATTGTCTCATTCATAGGCCCTGCACGGGGTGCCGCCCTGGATGGTTCTGGGGCTTTGGAACACACCTGCTCCATGATAGTTTTGGGCGTGAATTTTCCGATATTGACATCTGTCGGAGTGGAGGATCTCCTGCTTTCCGTGGCTTCTGTCTAGGAAATTTGATTTTTTTTTTTTGTTAAAATTGACATTGTATCAAATTTGGCTTTACCGTCACATGCTTCCCAATTTAAATTAGTTTTCTGCTTTGCTGTCCTCTGAATTTGTCGAAATATATTTGATGTATTTTTTTGTATCTGGGGCATATTTTTATATTATTAGAACCACTTGCTACCAACAAGGGGAGGGTGTAGTGTGGTCAGTTTTATGTATCCTTTGCGCGTTAGCTTCAGGCTTTAGGCCTTTGTGCACTTTGCCCTGGATGTATTTTATTCCTTTGCTTGCAGCTTAGAGCCTCTGTGCACTTTGCTCTAAATGCTTTTTATTCGGCTTCGTACTGTTATTTTTCAAACAGCGAGTTCTACGGTCTTGTTTTATTTTTTGTATCACACTGTTTAGCCTACTTCAGCACTGGAGTTCTCAATAACACATTCTTGTTCACTCTATGCTTCAGTCAAGGATACAGTCTGGTACATTGCCGATAGACGTGGTAGGAGTTTAATCTTTGGCATTCTTGCGTAGGGACATTTTGTGATCACACTGACATGTTAGCTATAAAAACACTTCCTTGTCCCAATACACGCAAGAGGGAGATTCAGACCAGGGAACCACAACTAGACGCTGACTGCCTCGTTGCAGATGCTGAACCAGATCCCAGGCCTTTGCTCAGGTATGAGGGTTGATGGCTTCCCAGGGAATCTAAAAGGCAAATTAGAAGCTTAACATGCTGTGCTCGAAATAGAACTAGCTGAGAGAGAGAGTAGAAATTGTTAACACCATGATAGCGTTATTCTTATGTTTCACTCTCCTCGTGACTATTTCAATCCTACTGTGTTGTATGGTTCTGGTTCTGGTTATTGCGGCTCACGCCTTAATATCTAAAATGCAGTCGTTTTATTAAAACAATCTATAAAACTCAAACTGCCTTTGTCATTTGTATATGAGATCATACTGTAAATGAGAGAGCTGGTTTGGATCTGAGTGACCACGACTTCCCTGAGAAGTTCCAAAGATGTCATGCGCTCGGCTGCCCAATCATCTCTTCCCCTTGGGAGAAATGAGGCACTGCTAGTTAGCCGGAGCAAAACCGGATTTGGGGTGACAGTGGTCCTTCCAAGTGGGTAAGACTTAGTCCCCCACACCAGGAACAACCCTGCTACCTAGAAATCCAGTAGTCTCATTTAGGATAATGAGAGCCCACGCGACAGTATGACATCTGTTTTTCTTCCCTTATTTCTTTTGTAGTCTTTCTCCCTCTGCTAGGAGTAGGTAGGATTTCAGAACTGGCAAAAGAGGCTTGCTGCCAGGAATCTCCCTCTTACTGAATGGTAGATTCTACACATTAATGAACAGGGGTAGCAGCTCAGGAATACATTGTCTGACCCGTATAGACTCCAGTGACCCCGACACCTGTTTTTTCCTCTAAAGTCTTGCCATTCTCCCTGGATTATAATTTTAATGTCTCTCTGAAACACTATTTTTAATCACTAGGGCACATTTTTCATGAGAGGAGCAGTTTTATGGAGCTATCCAATATCACTCAATGCACTGCTGCATCCAGACATCCAATCTTGTTACCAATTAAGGGCTGTATTTAGATACCTGTTTCAGCAGTTTTATTGAGATATCCAATATTACTCAATGCACTGCTGCATCCAGACTTCCAATCTTGGGCACATTAAAAAGCATAGGCAATAATATTAAATTCTTGAAGCCCTGCCTATTGACCCTGCCTTAACCATTTCCGAGTATTCATTGGCAATGTTCTATAAAATGTTTTGTTAAAGTTTTGATATTAAGGCTTTTTTGGTAGAGCATTCAGGCTCTAATTATGTATCTCTCATTCCTTTATTTAATAGTATGATGATTGTGGAGTTTCTACAAAAACAATTTCCCTGCTCAAAATTGAATGCTATAGTTTTCCTCAGCCAGTCCTATCCTCTCCAATAATGTTCTTTTCAATTCTGCATGTGGTGCGGTCCCTTTTGGGTTCACTGCCTGATAAGCAACTTGCAAGTCTTCTGGCAAAAAGCTGCTATCTATTCAGCCTATCACTCTATAAGCCATGCAGCATTTTGGGCAATTATTTCTAAGTTTTAACAAAAGAGATGGAACTGCTTCTGGGACCTACTTTTGTAACTCACAGGCTGATACATTGGCTTGTACTCTTGCATTAGCAACCGCAGGTGCTAAACCAACTGTAGTATTGGCTTGAGCATTGGTGTTAAGTTAAGGTAGATGTGTTTTGAGATCCTGCTGAAAAACATTTCTGTCCAGTTGAGATTTTTGACATCTTGTTCTAAGGCAATCTTTAAAAGTCTTTGTCCCTTTATCAAACACTGCTTAATAGGATCTATTGCATTTTATTTATAATTATCCTTCATCGCTTTCCACTATGGGACCCTGCAACACAGATCTCAGAAAATACATTCATCTATGTGTAATTAGACTTCCTGTTTTTTTTTTTTCTGTCACTCTCAAAAATAACATTGGGCTTTTTATAAAATATGTGCCATGCAACTATATTATTCCTTGCAGATGGGCCTGATCATGAATAGGTCTATGTATTCCAACTGGTGTGTAAACCCCTGTTTACGCATGGAAGTCTGAGTTGGGAGATATTGAGTTATTTATTGCATTCAACTATTATTGGATGTGTTAAATACCTCAACCTTCTTTGAATCTCATCTGTCCAACCCTGACAGGCCCTGACGAAATTGAACAGTGTTTATATGTAGTGTAGTTACAATGTGGATGTTGGTACATTAAACACCAACATCCGTATTTTATTCCCCAAAAAAACATAATAGACACAATTTATAGCACCCAATTAAATGAAGTAGCCCAACTTAAGGTTTCCATTTTAACTACAAAATTTGGTTGGACATCTTTACTAGCAAGGTTATCTCCTGGCATATTCTCTCTTGTTTGAAAGACCTTCCTGTTTCATTTTCCACTTTCAGTGTGGCTTTAAAAAAATCCACGTTAGTAATTAAAATCTCGATCAAGATCCCAAAACATTCCTAGTGTGTGGTCCATCCTTAGTCTGACTGTCTCCTGGGCCCCATTGTGTATGATTGTAGGTCCCTCTACACCTGTTCCTCATCTGGCGAGTCAACATCTTCTTCAGCATTGCCCCGGATCTCATCTAAGTTTCAGGTATGGGTCCTTTCAGGATTCTTTGTGTCATCACTCTCTTGTCTCGTCTTTGATGACTAGCCCACTACTCCGGCAAGGCCACTATCAGTCCACATCCTCAGGGGCATCCTCCAAGCTTCTGTTCCTTCTATTTTACTGCTTTTGGTTAGGTTTCTCTTCTAGCCATTTCTTATGTCTCATCTGCTGCTTTCTCAAAGACAGCGCCTTCTCTATCCCTTAGCATGAACCAGTCCAGTTGGGCTGCTTATTGATTTCCCATTCAGGGTCTGCAGAGATCAACATGTCCGACTCCCCCTCCTCTCCTGGATGAAGCAGCCTCTTTACATCTGAGTTTATGGTTGATGTATGAGCTCAATAAGGCTCCTTGCTGCAAACTTATTTTAAAAATCATCATATAGCATTAGGAACTTCATTTCAAGTAGTTGTCTTATTTGATGTTGGTTTCTTTTTGCCAGTGCGCTGTGAGCATTAAGTTTAAGGTTCCTATCATTACTCTATCCTGATATTTTTCTATCCTACCCTTTTATGTTTTATAAATTATTGAAGTTTAATAAATTTACCAAAATAAATTAAAAAAAACACGTTAGTAATTAAATACAGATATAAGTAGATAAAACTGAGGTTAAATGCAACACGCTGCTTCCCCCGTGAACAGTGGAAAGATACGTGATGGAAGTTTTCAAGAGGAGAGAGATATGCTAAGTACACATTAAGTTGTGATTCGAACATTTTTCACTTCTTGAATGCTCTCTTTGTGTGACTTCATTTTTAATTTGGTGTCAATAAGGTAATGCTATAGATGCTGAAAGCTCCATATAATGCCTTGTTTTTAATGGCATACGCTTTTATATAGTGCTTCGTATACACTTCCACCACTGCAAAGTACTGTACATAAGGTGTATCACTCTTACTGAAGGGTGGATGAATCCGCTTACCTGTCAGCCAGAAGGCCACAAATCAGTTCCCCTTTTCTCTTTCAGCAACCAGTACTTTCTGTATCCACACCAATTGCCAGGGGCATTTGTACTTTTTGACCCTTGAGAGGCTCATGGAGCAGTTGTAGGTTATGGAACTTGGTACCTGCATTTGCTGTGCAGGAATTAAAACCGTGTTCCCCTTAGAAGTATTTGGGAATGCGGAAGCAACAACCCTAGTTTCTTTTGAATTCTGCCTGCAAGGATCTACACAAGGTCACTCTGTTAAAGCTTACATCTTCCATGATCATCTAGCACATAATATAAAATTCACTCAAACTGAAGCAACCTAGGCAATAACAAAATTAATTGAGGCACAGAATCTAGGCCTAACACACTTATGCTCAGTGTGAACTATTTACCCAGTTCCCACTAATACTCAAACATAGACTATGTTAGCGTTAGCATGCATCGCAGCTTGTAATGCATACTAACATTATCAGTCACACAGAAACATTCTCACACAAGACACTGTGGTCCTTTCTCGATAATTTAGTAATGAGAATGGAGGGTATTAGCAATTAAGGCTAAAACAGAGAGGGAGCATTTAGGGAGCTGAACTCAGGAGCGGCAGAGCATGGTGGGTTAAAAGCACCATTTACTGAAAAGTCTGTTCCTTATTTAATCTGTTAATTAAGCGTACTGATCTTCGAAAACAATATTAATGAAAACATCTGATTTTAAAAAACTGAATTAGCAGCATGTTGTTCTTTCGGGATGTTTGCTGAAAAAAATGAGTTTAGCATTAGGAGCGCATTCAAAAGGGGAAAAAATCAGTAAGAGTGGATTTAATTTTAATTATGTGCTAGATGTACTACTTTTAGGGAGGTCACAGAAATACTGAGGGTTGCACTTGCAATTCTTTGACACTTGTTAATATCGTGGTATAATTTCCAGCCTCCTAATCCAAGCTAGCGATGGGGATTGATTTACTCTCAGCTTTGTGTTTATGGTTAAAACCATTTTCTGTATAGGGAAAACCCTGCCTTAACACCCAGTTTAAACACGATTGCTTCTCTGGTCATTGAAAAAATTAGGGTTTCTTTGTTTTCCAGCAATGGGAGGACAGTTGCATATTTTCAAGCATCTGGCAAGACTAACGAAGAGGTAGAGGTATTCAGAGTGGGTGTGAGTTTGGTGCTGATGGGTTGCAGTCCTCTAGAGTAGGGATGGTGGGGACAGGAACACTGATTGTATGGACCTCATGGTGGTGGCAGGTTCTCAATAGTGTTTACCTTTTCAGTTCCTCCTGAGGGACTTCTTATTGGATATACGTTCTCAACCTCCATAACATGACAACTGTAGCTGGTACCCGAGTCATATAATATGTTATCCCATCCTCTTGGAGTCTGTTACCAACCTACTTGGGTGCTTTTCGTTGACTGTGAAAAAAAGGAATGGTTGGGTTGAGAGGCGGAGGCAGTTTGATTGTGCCTGCCAGCCATCAGTTTCATCATGAGGACGATGTGCACATATGTGTGGGCTTTTACATAGCACATTCCTAAACGGGAAGCGGTGGAGTGATGTACAGGGGTGATTGGAGTTGCTAAACGAATGTGTGAATCTTTAACTTACATCTTTGAATTTCAGTTACATTTCACAACTTAAATGGTCGGCATAGAGAAATTAAGTGAAAGGAACTGGTAAATTAAGTGAGCTAACTAGGATCCTAAGAATTTTGGGCAAGAACCGAGGCACAAATTTGAAGTCAAGTCGTCAGTTTCCAAGTCAGCTGTTTAGCCACTTGGCAACATCCAGGGCACAATGGAGGTCTAGCCTGCCAAGGGTACCAGGAGTGAACCGTTTTGCAAGATTATAAACCTCCCTTCACTTAATAAAAATAAATAAACAACCATGGAGACGCTGCTATGGAGGTTTCTCGTGATATTTTTAAACATTCTTAATGCTGGATTTAATGAAGAGCACAACACAATGATGAAACACAGCCAACTTCACGTTAGATTCTGCCAAGGACAATCATGAAAAAGCTTTTAAAGCGCAACCCAGCAACGAGAGCGTGCGAGCTCAGTGTGTTCCAGTTGGTGTTTTATCCAAATATTACTTCACCGAAAACACTGATAATCTTACTTTGGCGTAATTCAGGCTGTTTATTGTTTCTACATTAGCCCATATTGTTTAAAGGCGTGCCCCTGACACCGAGTTTCATCAGATTGTAAAAAGCTAGAATAATGTTTAGCAGATTGCCACAGAGTTTGCACAAAAAAGTAATTAATTAGATATTTCAGTATAAAATAGTTTGTAATGATTAGAGTCATCTTTTATCACCACAGAATCGAAATGCTCTAAAGAAAGTGCTTCATATCGTCCTGTGATTTATGGAAGCGGTGGCTGACTTTTTTCAGTTCAATTACATTTTATTCATAGTGTGTCTAAAAACCATGAAGAGACGTTGGTAGGACAAAGGCATGTGTCACGGTTTTACTTCCTGGTGATGGACCAGTTAGAGCAGATGTTCTATGAGCTGTAAAGTTACACGAACTATTGGCCATAAAAAGTGTTTTTGACATTCCCTTGGGAGCCTGTACGTGCCTATTTGTGATCATCTCTTGTCTTTTTTGTGATAACAGAGCATTCGCGTACAAGGCACAATAAAAAGTCTCCATTCAGTAAAGCACTGTGAGACAATATCAAATCGACATAAAAGCTCGAAAAGTGGGCCATGTACTAATCCCGAAAGTTCTGAGCAGTGGCTCCAATTTAATTAAAACATATGTAGCATTGAGTCATGATAATATTGCTTCATGATGGCATATCGCCATCCGTTTCCTTTGTGCACGTTTGTTTGCTCTTGAAGGCAGTTGTAATGTGTACGTTGGCAACGCATGTGCCGTCGGTTTAAAACTTCTAAAGTCATATAGGATTGAAGATACTCAAAGCATGATCTCAGTCGTGTACTAAATATCGTTGAATCGCGCAGTCACGCGTCCTGATTGTACATTTCAAAACAATGCATATTAACATGCGGGTGACAGCTGTTATTAGGCTAATAACGAGGGGTGCCGTTGACAACTAGGACACGCTGCGTGAGATCAAGGTGATTGACCTGTACCGGTGTGACCTTCCATCAATCATAAAATTACGCCTTGATATATTCAGGAGACCACATTTCATTTTAGCCTCAGCTTTTTACGCCCATGGCTCAGAACCTGCCTTGTTCCTGTTCCTGAAAAGTATTTGCTCAGCATCACGCCCAGGCGCAGACTTCAAATTCATCCCACATGCAGATACAGATATTAAACACGGTCCATAAAAACTGGTATATACTGGTGATGACTGATACGGAAAATAATAATCACTGCCCTGTCTGAAACATTTTAAAAACAGTGTGAGAAACACCGATGCATGTGGCCGCTATCTGGCCCATGACTACTGGCAAAAACTCTGCTTACATTGTTTCTCTAAACACTGCCCAAAATGTCGTCCACACTGTACACGT
Source organism: Pleurodeles waltl (assembly GCF_031143425.1). Classification (NCBI taxonomy): domain Eukaryota; kingdom Metazoa; phylum Chordata; class Amphibia; order Caudata; family Salamandridae; genus Pleurodeles; species Pleurodeles waltl. The sequence continues at coordinate 938,888,258 of NC_090445.1, forward strand.
ATACGTTACAGAGACGCTGCCTAGCAGTGACTAACCTAAGGGACTATGCAGCTAACAGCTCATCTTGATAACACCACGTTCAACAAGCTGCTGAGAATTCTGGGTTACAAGCAAGTGCTTTTCAAAGGGAGACTTGTGTAGTAACTCCAACACCAGCCTAGTGTGTAAGTACTTTGTTGTAGTCCTGGTACAAACACCCACAACAAAGAGCTGCTCCACAGCTCCTGCAACCACCCAGCCCCCTTTCAAAACCAGTATTCCCTGTCACATCATAAAGAACTACCGTAGGCGGACAGTACTTGAGTACTTGCAGGAGCAACTCCACAACCAGCTCTGCTAGGAGAGACTGCATACACTCTGTAAATGGGGATGAGGTGGGTGGATTTGGGGGTGGGGCTGGGTCAAGGGATGCTGCTGCTCCCTTTGCCTACCTCTCTCTGCCCATGAACAGCTCCGGGTCGTATCATAGTATGGTTTCTGCATATTTCTTTTTAGCGTCTTCAGTGCGTACATTAACGCGAAATACTTCCGAGTTAGTGACTGTTTTGCTGACAGTAGAGATCGAAACACAAACTGCCATGTCTTTTGAGCTTCGTTGTCAGCAAAACACACTAACATGGACATATTTCGAATTAATATGTGCGCAAACGATGCCAAAAAGAAACTCACAGAGTGCTTAATTTGTAAAAAAAAAAAAAAAAAAAAATGAGTGCCGGGGCCCAAAGCTCTACTCAGAAGCCCAATGCCAGAGCAATTAAATGTCGGAGCTCCGAATACCAAGGCTGCGTAATCTTAACTCCACCTCATGACTGTTTAATCCACTACCAGACGCTTGTAGTGTGGGGCTCGGGGCCAACACGTGTAAAGTGGATACAGTACAACACGGAGACGCTGCTTGGGTTACATGTTGACACACAACTGAACCATCAGTCATGCACATGCCCATGCCATTTATTCCTTTACCTTTGGTACCCAGGATCCACCCAAAATCCTTGCTTACACAGGTAACAACAACTAGACCACCCCGCACGGGACTGCGAGGTTGGGGAGTACATTACATTACTCCCCAACTTTAAGAAACATGCAAAACAATTACATTGTATTCAACAGCACGGCAATGCGCACGTATTACATCAAGAAAATTACCGCCACCCTGGACCTTGATCCTTTCTCTGCACTGTCAGCCCACAGTTCTACTGACTCATCATACTAGGAAGTTCTTCTAACTGGCGGAGGGCACCAGTTTATCTCGGAGGTGATCTCTTGGATGGTCACTTCGTCCTGAGAAGCTCTAAATAGCAGATGCTGCCCCAGAGCTTCTGTCTTGGCTGTCCTCTGATGACCTCAGACTTGGCTGCCCTCCATTTGGGTAATGGGAGTTCTCGGCCTGGGTCAGGAGTGGTGACATTACCCACGTTTCACTCTCCGACATGGGGTCAGAGTCTGTGTGGGAGTCGATAGTTTCCAGGAGCTCTCCTAGGGCACTTTTGAAGAAAGATATGTTGCGGGTGAGTTCTTCCTTTCCTCTGCGGGCTGTGACTGGCATGCCCTGGTGTCTCACCACAGGCCACGGGTTGCATTTAAACAGTAATCAAAACTTACTTCTGGGGGTCCTGCCTTTAATGAAAACAGAGTCTCAGGGCCTAATGTCAGAGTGCCAAGCCTTTCTCTTGGCGCTGGCTCACTTGTTTATCTCTGTCCTCCTACGAAGGACCGTGGCATCATCAATAGTGCTTTGTTGTCCATGCTGGGAGGTGTGGAATGGCCTCAGTGATTATGCGCCCCATGCTGATACGTCCTGGAACTTGACCCGTGGTGGAATGAAGTGTTTTCCGATACTCATAAGAACCAATAGATTGCCCTTCCCATAAGTTGTTGGTCCGCCTGGGCTATGCGTATCACTTTGTTCAGAGTACGCATAAAGCATTCCACCTCTCCATTGGTTTGGTGGCTTGACAATCAATCATTCAATTAATCAGTATTTGTAAAGGGCGGCTACTCACCCGTGAGGGTCTCAAGGCTGGGGGGGGGAGGAGGGAAGGGGCCTCATCCGAAGAGCCACGTCTTGAGGTTCTTCCTGAAGATGGTGAGCGACAGGCTTTGTCTGAGGTGCAGGAATAGGTTGTTCCAACTCTTTGCTGCAGTGTAGGTGAAATATCGACCTCTGGCAGTGGTTTTGCAGATGCGAGGGACGGTGGCCAGGGCCATCTGGGCGGAGCAGAGGGATCTGACGGGGGTGTGGAAGGGGACGCAGTGGTTCAGGTAGACTGGTCCTGCGTTGTGTATGGCCTTGTACATGTGGGTGAGAAATTTGAAGGTGATTCGCTTCTCGACCGGTAGCCAGTGGAGGGTCCTCAGGTGTTAGGAGATGTGTTCTCGGTGAGGGAGGTCCAGAATGATTGGCGACTGCATTCTGGATGAGTTGAACTCTTTTGATATTCCTAGTTGAGGTGCCGGCGAAGAGTGTGTTGCTGTAGTCGAGCTTGCTCGTGACTAAGGCGTGGGTGACAGTCCTACAGCAGTCTGCTGGGATCCATTTGAAGATCTTCCGGAGTTTGAGGAGTGTGTGCCAGCAGGAGGAGGTGACAGAGTTTACCTGGTGGGTCATGGATAGGGAGGAGTTGAGGATAATTCCTAAGTTGTGGATGTGCTCGGTCAGTGCGGGGGGTGCTGAGGGATGTGGGTCACCAGGAGTCTTTCCAAGCTGAGGTGGCGTTTCCAAAGATGATGAGCTCCATCTTGTCGGAGTTGACCTTCAGGCAGCTTTCTCTCCTACAGGTGGTGAAGGCTTGCATTCCTGTGTGAAGGTTCCTTTTGGCCGTGACTGGGTCTTTGGTGAGGGAAATGATGAGTTGTGTGTCATCGGCATATGACCCGATGTTCATACCATGGCTTCTGATGATGGCAGCAAGAGGGGCCATGTATACATTGAACAGTGTAGGACACAGTGAGGATCCTTGGGGGACTCTGCAGTTGACGTCTGTGGGTCCAGAGGTGTAGGGCGGGATTCTGACCCTCTGCGTCCTCCTGGAGAGGAAGGAGCGGATCCATGCCAGGGCTTTTCTGCGGATTCCTATATCGTGCCGTCTGGTGCTCGGAGTGCTGTGGGAGACCATGTTGAAAGCTGCTGAGAGGTCGAGGAGTATGAGTGCTGTGGTGTGGCCGCGGTCTAGGGTAATCGGATGTCGTCGGTGGCTGACAGGAGTGCTGTCTCCGTGCTGTGATTGCTGCGGAATCCATACTGGGAGCTGTCCAGGGAGTTGCTGGCCTCAATGAAATTCTGTAGTTGTGCATTGATTGCTTTCTCTAGTACTTTGACGGGGTAGGGTAGCAGCAAGATGGGCCAGAAATTCTTTAGTTCTGATGGGTCGCCCGAAAGTTTCTTCAGGAGAGGGTGGATTTCGGCGTGGTTCCCGTCCTCAGGGAAGGTGCCCGTGCTGATGGAGCAGTTGATTGTGTTACGAAGCTCAGGGGCGATGGGTGCTCTGGATCTGATGTATATGTGGTGCGGGAAGGAGTGCGAGGGAGCTCCAGAGTGGGTGCTGTTAATGATGTTGACTGTTTCCTCTGTGGTGAGCGTCGACCAGTTGTGAATGATCTGGGTGGGTTCTGGTGGGATGGGTCAGTCGCCTGTGCCAGGTGACAGGAAGCTGTCGTAGATGTCCTGGATCTTGTGGTGGAAAAAGGAGGCAAGTTTGTCGCAGAGGTCCTGTAATGGGGGGTGCTGGTGGCTTCAGAGGGGGGATCTGTGAACTCATTGGCTTGTGGTCAACAGGCTGTTATCTTGCAGTGTTGGATGCCACAGGATCGCAGATAGTCAGTGAATTCCTGGCCCTCAAATGGTGGCCCATTGTCCGTCATTCTCTCACAATACCATGAGTGGCAATCATCTTCTCCATCTTTTCAGTGACCTCGGAGGCCGTTTGTGGTCCATCCAGTTCAATCTCCGGGTATTTGGTGTAATCATCGATCAATAGCAGGGCGTGCCTCCCATCAGGGAGGTGACCAAAATCCAAGCATGCACACATCCATGGCTGCTGCGGTCTTGCTTCAGTGAGCACTGGGGCTGGTGCTTCTGGGGACCCAGACACCTAGCAACACTGACTGGCAGGACCATACTGATGCCTCTACCATTTCATCCATGCTTGGGAACCAGACCTTTGTGTAAAGCCTGCTGTTGGCCTTGACTACCCCCTGGTGGCCAAGATGGGCAAACTAATTGGCCTGGCTGGTGAGGCTAGAAAGTATTACTAGATGGAGCCCTTTCAATAAACACCCTCTGGAGTCAGTTGAGAGTTCTTGGCAGATGCTGAAAAGGGATTCTAGGTCCTTTGTGAAGGGTGGTCTTTCAGCGTTTGCCCTTTGCTTGACTGGACTGCTGCTATTGCCAGCTGCAGACATTCGTCATCTTTGGTGGCTTGTATTCATGGATCGAAGGATAGTGGTAGTGGCCTGGACCTCTCAGCAATGTACTGAACATACTGTTCTGTCTCCTCTGCCTCCTCCGATTCCTTGGGAGTTGCTGCACCGGGGTGGCATGAGAGGTAGTCTACTGGGTTAGTGGCACCTGGTCTGTACTCAACAAGGCAGTCGTATTCATGTAACAGAAGCATCCAGTTTTTCAATGCAAGTGCATGTTTTGTATGCTGAGCCATTGAACAGGGGTACTGGGGGTTTGTGGTCAATTGTAACCACAAAAAGGTGTCCATACATGTACAGGTGATAGTGCCCACAGGCCCAGTGGATGGCTATGGCTTCTCGCTTGATTTGTGATTATCGTTATTCTGTCTCTGTGAGGGACCTTCTTGCATAGGCAATGAGGGCCCAGGCTCCCTGTCATTGTTGCTGGGTGAGAACCCCTCCAAGTCGTCCCTTCAGGCTTGTCTCCATCTTAATGGTTGTCAGTTGCTGCGGATTGAAATAAACAAGTGTGGTGTCTGCTGGCAGGGCTTCTTTGATTTTATGGAATGCTTCTTCTTGCACTGCAGCCTAGGGCCACAAGGTGGTCCCCTTGGTGAATTCTCAAAGGGGCTGGGTGAGATTTGTGAAGTTCGGTATGAGCCTCCAACAACAATTCACTATACCTAAGAAGCTCCGTTCCTCAGAAATATTGGTGGGTGCTGAGGCCTCTAGCACATCCTGCACCTTTTCAGGAAATGGTGCTACTCCATCTGCTGAGAAAATGTACCTGAAAAAAGTGATCAGTTGCTTGAAGAATTCACATTTGTCTTGATGGAGAGTTAGCCCTGAGTCTTGGATACTCCTGAGGACTCCACGGAGGTGGTGCTGATGCTCCCTCACTGACTTTGCATATATCAAGATGTCATCGCTGACATCAATAACTCCTGGGAAGCTGAAAAGCATTACCTGGATCGTGTTCTAGAAGACTTCTGTGGCGCTGGATATTCCATATATGAGGTGGCAAAATGTCCTCAAGCCAACATGGATAGAGAATGCTGTCATGTATCTCAACTCTGGGTGGAGTGGTAGCTGGTGATAACGGGAGCAGAGGTCATTATTTAAGATTCACTCCACTCCGCTGAGCTCCCCGATTATGTCATCTACAGTGGGGATAAGATAGCGTTCCCATTTGATTGTGATATTGGAAAGTTGCATGTCCACACAGGTGCAGACTTCTTATGGCTGCTTCTGCTTCTTTACCACTATGATTAGGGATTCCCACGGTGGGGTGCCCATAACTTTTTCGATTATGCAGACGTGTTCCAGCTTCTCCAACTCTTCCTCGACTTTCAGCCTGAGGTGAAAAGCGATGCGCTGGTGTTGCAGGGCTCCTGGCTGTATGGTCCAATTAATGTGCAGCTTCACTTATTTCCCTTTTAGACAGCGGATTCCTTGGAATGTTCCTGCAAACTCCTATAGTTGACAGTTCTTAAGCTTGGACTCCAATGCGAATGATATTAGTTCCAATACCTCTGCCGTGTGTCCACTGACCAGCATACCATGTCTTCCTGCTGCCACATAGACGGTGGTGTCAATGCATTCCTCTTTGTGGGACAGCGATGATTTAAAGCACTGTAGCAGGGGTAATGGTTGTGCTTGCCTATATGCGAAGACTCTAATTCATGCCTTTTCTAGCTGTGGGGGTTTGGGTAAGGCATGGAAGGTACCTGCAGACATGAGGCCTGTGGATGCCCCTGTGTTTAACGTTTCTGTAACAGTATGACGCCCCACTTTGAGTTGGCATTGTGGGAGTGTGCGGCAAGCCAACATGGTTGCTCCTACTGCAAAGACTGTGTGAACTGTGCATTTTTCTATATCATCCTCCATGTGTTCTGGCTTGGTGGGGGCTTTGACGATGGCTTGAACAGTTTCTTTTAGAGGTCTGCCTTTTGATGACCTGCAGACATTTGCAAAGTGGTTATATTTGCCGCAGGCTGAGTATTTCTTGCCTTTGGTAGGGCACTCATTTAGTTTGTGCGGTTGCCCTCCACAATATCTGCATATCTTTTGTCTTTCCATGGGACCTTTCTGAGCTACAGGGTTGCTGTGTGGTTGGATGGCACTGACTAGCTCAGTCTTAATAGTCCAGTGCAAGGCAATTTTCGTGTGAGACGCCCTTGCCTTGGATAGCTCTTTTGAACTCCCTCGGGCTAAGATGCCATGGAGTGACTTCCCAGCCTCTTGGAGAATGGTCTCCCTCTATTTTGTTGATGAACCGTCTCATAAGATTTGACCTCTTATTTCTTCCTATTCGTCGTGAAACGCACATGTACTCACAAGATCCTAGAGCCAACTATGGAATGTGTGAAGTGATTCCTCAGGCTACTGGCGGACTTGTCAAAAAACAAATCTTTCACAGTCTCTAGTTGCCATGGGTTCAAAGTGCAGATTTAGAGCTCTGACTAACATGGCATATGTCCTGGATCTCGCCTTTACCAAGGTCTGGTATCTATTGTCGAAGTCCTTTCCTCCAAGATGTAATGGCACCTTTCCAGTACGATGTCAGTTCCTACAATATAGGATTAGAGGTGGTCTACCCCATCTTTCCACTTGGGTGCTGGGGATGAAGGGTCACCTTTTACAATAAATGGTTCTATGTGTGGAATTGCAGTCATGGATGTGTGGTGGTGCACTGTGGCATGCTTGGTAGTCATTGAGTGCACTGGCCAGGCACAGTTATCACCTCGCTGCACAAGCACTGCTACTACAGAGTGTGTACAGCAGGAGTCTCCCTGCCCAGAATTCCTAAAATAAGCACTGTCTGGTGTGCAGACAGTGTGCATTTCGAGGGTGCTGGAGCCCCCTGTGTATGGCAGCATTGCTGATGGTTCTATAATGAGCCGGCAACAATGCTCCCACCATTTTCCTACTGGGCTGACCTGCGGAAACCTTGGTTTCAGCCGGTCAGCCCAGTGGGAAAGTCCTAACGGTATCGGTGGAGAGGTCACCAGAACAGCAGCAACCACTCCGTCAGGAATTTGGCGGACGGGTGTTCCTGTCTGCCAAACTCACAATCGGCCCTTAGTGTCCTTGAGTGTGCGCTGATGTTGGCACAAGACTGCATGCCCTTTTTGATGGCGTGTAAGGCCTAAGGGGTGGGGTGGGAGATCACCATCTTGACTGGGGCTGATTTAACCTGTTCCACACTATTCATGCAGTGCCGTGTGCAAGGAGAATGTTCAGTGTTCAGGACACCACCTGCATCATATGCCCCACTCACCGCGATTGGTGGGTGAGTTATTAGCTGCAGGCTCTGAGCACTCTGCTGGTGTGGGCTGCGCTTGTACAAGGATCGCTGATGGGTGACTGCAGCACTGAGGACCGTGTGTCCTTGGGTGAGGGGGGTCTGTGGGACAAACTTCCGTCTTGTCTCCAGTGTAGTGTTGGACTCGGGGCCTTGGGGCTGACACTTAAAAGGTGGGTAAAGAATGACACAGAGACACTGCTTGGGTAACAGTTTGGCGTGAGCCAAGCCCATTCCTTGTATTCCTTTACATGTGGCACGCAGGATCAAACCAAAACCCACACATACATGGGCAACAACAACTAGACCGCCCCACAGGGTACTGTGAGGTGGTACATTACAATACTACCTGCCCTTTTATCTCTTTCTTCTGGGTTCCTGCTTTCTCCGTTTGTGACAGTTGTTGCATCTTTCTCTTACTCAAGTCTTTCCATTTTGTGTATTTTCCCACTCTTTCTCTTAGTAATGTCCTGATGCAGAAACATAAGTGCCAGTACCCACAAATTAGTCCTGCTGCCCCCCACAGGCAACCACCAGCTCAAATTAAACATTGAATTCACAGCTTCCTTCGCTGACGGCACAGCGTAGGAAACAGGATCATAATATGCAGGAACTAGCATGGGTCCAACCAGTTGTTGATGTCAGGATTTGAGAGGGCTACACCTTGCACTGTTATTGTGAATCTGTTGCTCTGTGGTCACACCAACCATCTGTCTTCCACCCTTTCATCTTATACACCTGTCTACGAATAATTAGTTAAGATGACACAGAAAATAGTTGTGATCTGTCTCAACTGTCAATTAGTTCGGTGGGAGCTGAGCCAGTTCGACGGAGGAAGATCCATTGATCTTCTTCATTCAGAATGGTAATCAGGCTGTAGAATGCTGATGTTCCATGAACTAAATGGATACCCACCACTGCACCTACAATCTAATAGTGCTTAGTATCCTTTCATTTAAAGTGTTCACTTTCACACAGTATTAGGCTCCATTTAATTGGCTTTCAAATTACAACGATGTTCCCAGCCAGACAATTGGGACCACTGGTGAAGGCAGACTCCCACCTGGTATTTCTACCCATTATCCTTGTGGTGTTACCAAACGGGTCACATCTGATTCCCCTAACTGATCGAAGCACACTTGTTTTGGGGTGTTGTAGCTGCACACACGTGTGATGCCTACTCACTTCCCATGTCAGGTAAGCGTAGTGATTTCATGTTACAGGGCCCCCTTGTATGTTAAGATGTAATCAAAGTACTTTTAAAGGCTACCTGAGCAATGAAAATGGCAAGAATGTGATTTAAATAAAACGCAATCTCACTCAGGTATGTTATTTTAGATGAGGCAAAAACAACAAGTGATGGACGGAATGCTGCACATTGTCAAACATTCACCCCCAGTACAGTGATCTGGGCCTAAATCCATCAATTTTTTGCTGCCCATGCCATTCCAGTTTGGACCCAGCCATATGCAAATCAGTCTTGACCCTGTTCCCCATGGGAACAGTCCAGCCCGAACTGCTAGGCCAGGTCTTCCCTGGACTGGAAACAAGCATCCTGGGACCGGTTTCCGGGTTTCACCCCTCATCAGCCAGGCTAGCTTGAATCCAGTGGCATGGGAAGCACGGGACCCACGTCTGGGCATACCCTTCCCACTTAGGGCGACAAAGCAAAAACAACAAGTGATGGACGGAATGCTGAACATTGTCAAACATTCACCCCCAGTACAGTGATCTGGGCCTAAATCCATCGTTTTTTTGCTGCCCATGCCATTCCAGTTTGGACCCAGCCATATGCAAATCAGTCTTGACCCTGTTCCCCATGGTAACAGTCCAGCCCGAACTGCTAGGCCAGGTCTTCCCTGGACTGGGAACAAGCATCCTGGGACCGGTTTTGGGGTTTCACCCCTCATCAGCCAGGCTAGCTTGAATCCAGTGGCATGGGAAGCACGGGACCCACGTCTGGGCATACCCTTCCCACTTAGGGCGACAAAGCAAAAACAACAAGTGATGGACAGAATGCTGAACATTGTCAAACATTCACCCCCAGTACAGTGATCTGGGCCTAAATCCATCGTTCTTTTGCTGCCCATGCCATTCCAGTTTGGACCCAGCCATATGCAAATCAGTCTTGACCCTGTTCCCCATGGGAACAGTCCAGCCCGAACTGCTAGGCCAGGTCTTCCCTGGATTGGAAACAAGCATCCTGGGACCAGTTTCGGGGTTTCACCCCTCATCAGCCAGGCTAGCTTGAATCCAGTGGCATGGGAAGCACGGGACCCACGTCTGGGCATACCCTTCCCACTTAGGGCGACAAAGCAAAAACAACAAGTGATGGACGGAATGCTGAACATGCCACTGGATTCAAGCTAGCCTGGCTGATGAGGGGTGAAACCATTTTAAATAAATGTAATATATTCCAATTAAATAAAGTGGTAATTCAGAATTGAGTTAATAGGGCTGTACCATTTGTTTTATTTTGTTATGCATTTAAAATAAACATGTACAATAAATTTATATTCATATTGAACACCAAAAATATTTTTATTCTTTTCTTAGCAATTTTTTTTTTTATCTTACGATAGGTAGACTCCACATTTGTGGTGGAGATCACCCCAGGTAAAGTATAGCAAAATTACAAAAGTTTATTAAACTTTATAATAAATTAATTAACAAATTTATGTTTAATATTATTGTAAATTCATGTTATATACTCACTTTAAATGTAGAACTTAATTTTAAACTAAATCTTAAATTTAATTATATACATTGAATAAATAAAATAGATTTTTTCCAAGGTATGAATTAAAAGTACATTTCTACCTAAAGTAGTTTTTTTATTATGCGTTAATACGTATTAAAATAGTGTACAGAATAAATAAAATGTATTTTACATTACGTTCATTTTTAAATAAAAAAAGATTACAAACATATTTTTATAATTATTATATATCTAAAGTTGCTACATATTTTCACCATTAAATTATATTTATTTATATTTTTAAGAATTTTAAATAATTTAATTTAATTCTAACATTAGTTCTGATGGAGATTTATTTTGACTCTCTATCTATGTTCTTTTTTTTGGGAGGGTGTTGCAGTCCTAGTAGTTGGGCAAGTATGATGCTGGACTTATTACTGTTTCTTTTTTGGAACTAGTAACTTACATTCATAAGTTTGGCTCCCTTTCCTTTTTTTAGAGAGAGGAGACGTGTAAGTGTACACTTCTGAGTAATGTTACACTTGGATTTTGTTAATAACCAAAAGTAGTGAAGTTACTCAAAAGTGTAAGGGTAAATTACACATATAAATTGCTCAGAAGATTAAGTTACCTATGTGAATAGCCCACATGTTTATTAATTTGAATGTTTTTCAAAAACTAGGAAATGAAAATCAACAAAACTATTTATAAAATTTGATGAATGTTTCTAGTCAATTATTAAAAAATCTAAGGGTTTCCAGTTAATATTTCATTAATCTTTAGCTCAACAAAATTATGTAATTTGGAAAGTTATTTTTTACTATAGGTTATCAAAAGACAATAGGAGTGTCATCAATCAATCAATCAATCAATCAATTTGTAAAGCGCACTACTTACCCGTGAGGGTATCAAGGCGCTGGGGGGGTGGGGAGGGCTGCTGCTACTGCTCGAAGAGCCAGGGCTTGAGGAGTCTTCCGAAGGAAAGCAGGTCCTGGGTCTGTCTTAGTTCAGGCGGGAGGGTGTTCCAGGTCTTGGCGGCGAGGTAAGAGAATGATCTGCCGCCGGAGGATCTGCGTCGGATGCGGGGGATGGAGGCGAGGGCGAGGTTGGCAGAGCGGATTTGTCGGGTGGGGGTGTAGAAGCTGAGTCTGCTGTTCAGGTAGGTCGGTCCGGTGTTGTGGAGTGCTTTGTGTGCGTGGGTGAGGAGCTTGAAGGTTATCCTCTTGTTGACGGGGAGCCAGTGGAGGTCTCTTAGGTGGGAGGTGATGTGGCTATGGTGAGGGATGTTGAGGATGACTCGGGCGGAGGCGTTTTGGATGCGTTGGAGGTGTTGTAGGTGTTTGGATGGGATGCCGGCGTATAGGACGTTGCCGTATTCCAGTCTGCTGCTGACGAGGGCCTGGGTTGCTGTTTTTCTTGTTTCGGTTGGGATCCATTTGTAGATTCTGCGAAGCATGCGGAGGGTGTTGTAGCAGGAGGAGGAGACGGCGTTGACCTGCTTTGACATGGAGAGGGATGAGTCTAGGATGAAGCCGAGGTTTCGTGTGCTTTCGGTGGGTGTCGGTGGGGAACCCAGCGAGGCCGGCCACCATGAGTCGTCCCAGGCGGAGGGGGTGGGCCCATGGATGAGAACCTCTGTTTTGTCCAAGTTCAGTTTTAGTCGGCTGCCTCTCATCCAGTCGGCGATGGCTTTCAGTCCCTCGTGGAGGTTGGTTTTGGCGGTGTGTGGGTCCTTGGTGAGGGAGAGGATGAGTTGGGTGTCGTCGGCGTAGGAAATGATGTTGAGATTGTGCTGACAGGGCCACTTGTGCGAGGGGGGCCATGTAGATGTTGAACAGCGTTGGGCTGAGGGATGAGCCCTGGGGTACCCGCAGATTATGTTGTAGGCCTTAGATTGGAATGGCAGGAGGCGGACTCTTTGGGTTCTGCCGGCGAGGAAGGATGCGGTCCATTCGAGGGCCTGGTCTTGGATTCCTGCTGATTGAGTATGCAGCGGAGGTGGTTTGCTTTGGTCCTAGTGGGTTTGTGGGTTCTGGTGCAGATGAAGCTGCAGTTGTGGCAGGAGAAGGGTCCGTGTGTGCTCTTTGTAGACGCCAAGAAGCAGGTGATGTCTCGTCCGGTGTTGAGTGCGCGGAGGGTGTCGGCGTTGTATCGGAGGCTGGAGAAATGGCTGTTGCGGGGTCCAGGGGTTCGGGCGCTGGGCGCGGTCCAGGCGCGGACAGGCGCAGACGGGCTTGTCTCTGCAGAAAAATGCAGAAAAAGTGGCAAATAGAGTGAAAAAATCCGAGAACGGCGGAAGAGTGCAAGAAGGCAGGAAAGGCAGAAGAATGCAGACAAAGGCAGAGAAGAGACTGTCAGAAAAGGCAGGAAAGGCAGAAGAATGCAGACAAAGGCAGAGAAGAGACTGTCAGAGCAAGAGGATAACACTCTAGCGGATCGGGGTCAGGAGGGCCTCGATCCCTAGAAGCAGCGAGGGCGGGGAGGGGGAGACACAGGCACGGCTTGGTGGTGCTTTGCACGCAGGGAGTGTTTTACCTGGCCAAAATAGGTCAGGAGACACTCACCTTAGCGTGCAGCGACCGCCATTAAGAAGGGAGGAGCAGCTGGGAGGTGGGAGGTGTGGGCGAATGGGGGCACAGGGTGGGGGAGCGGGAAAAAAGGAGCGGGAAATGGCGCAAAAGTAAAAAAGGGAAAGAGGGAAAAAAAGGCCCAAAAGTGCGAGAAAAAGGCAGAAAAATGCAGAAAAAGTGGCAAATAGAGTGAAAAAAGCAGAGACCGGCGGAAGAGTGCAAGAAGGCAGGAAGGGCAGAAGAATGCAGACAAAGGCAGAGAAGAGACTGTCAGAAAAGGCAGGAAAGGCAGAAGAATGCAGACAAAGGCAGAGAAGAGACTGTCAGAGCAAGAGGAGACAGACCAGAGGATAACACTCTAGCGGATCGGGGTCAGGAGGGCCTCGATCCCTAGAAGCAGCGAGGGCGGGGAGGGGGATACACGGGCACGGCTTGGTGGTGCTGTGCGCGCGGGGAGTGTTTTACCTGGCCAAAATAGGTAATCAGTGGTTATATCAATGGTTATATCAATCATCAAATTATACATCTTGCCCCCACCTAAATTCAGATTGAATTGAAAATTAAGGTTGTTTCATATGTAGATTGCTTGGATTCAAAGTCTGATAAAGAAAGGATGGATACACTATTGTACTTAACCATTTTTGCCAATGCTCTGCATGGTTTTTGTCAGATGCACCCAGGGGTGAGGTGCGTGTTTTGGTAGCAAAAACATTTGAGAGTTTAAACTCTTGAATCATGTCACTGGATTTGGCCTAGAGAAAACTGTGACTACAATGTCTTTAGCAGTGCCCCTAAAGTTTTATTCATTTTTCTTTGTCCATGTTTACTTTCTTGGTCGTTGCATTTATCTCCCTTCCCTTTGGCCCTTCTACTATTTGGTGTTTATCAGGTCACAAGATCTTACAGGTGTATTAAGCCAGGAATCATGGACCTAAATTACGGCAATCAAATTGGTGAAACAAAACAGTCTTAATGATGTTTTAAGGAATACCGTCATCAATCCAGCTCATACTTTCTGTCTTAAGTCTGACCAAAGACTATCTTGCACAGGGAAAATATTTAATAAATAATGGCCACAGTGCCAACACAATCTTTCCATTTGAGGATAGGAGAATTCCATTTAGATAATGTAATCATTTGGTGAATTTGCTTGGATGTATTTCTCAATACAATGCAGAGGAAACCCACAATTCATACATACTCTGACCCTTCAGCTCTAATATTCTGGACTGTCCTGGCATGTCACTGTGCTATTACAACAGCTGGAACCTGCCCCAGTCCCAGTCAGAATCTAATCAGGACAGACATTGAGGTATTCTCTGCAGTGCCTAGCATTCTACTGGTTCATCATCACTTGTGTCTTTGTCTGCCCTCAGTGATCGCCTACTGCACACAGCTGAAAATCGCTGGACTACTTTCATACACCTACACAGCTGAACATCGCTGGACTATTTTCATACACCTTTGGTCATTGTAGGAAGCTGGCTCTTTACATGATATATAAAATGAGATATGTTGTGCAAGGAGTTCAGGGGTTCCCTTACCAGTGGACATGGGCTTCTGCTAGCATTCCTTAAGTGCTCTTTTTAGAGGGTAGTGTGGTCGAGCAGCCTTAGGCTTATGAGAGAGTAGTGTTAGACATCTGCAAATACACACACACAACTCATAAATGGGACACACAACTGAAGAAGGAGATCCCTACCAAGTTACAAAACTAACCAGTATTTTCATATATGTTTTGGCATCAGAATCAATACCACCAGATAAGTACGTTTTGCAAGAAAAATCTTAACTGTTTTGAAAAGTCAACAGTGCAGTTTCTGAAAAGCTGAAAAGTTAACCTATGGAGAGAAAAACAGGTACTGCATTCACGTATAGCACTGCGACTTATGGAATCAATCTCCTGGACTTAAGATAAGTATTGGGCAAGAGTCAGGACCACACCAACAGGCCACAATGGGTGGCACTGGGGCAGCCGGGTGCGGAAGTGCAGTTTAGTGTTGGGTGCTCAATGTTAGTCAGTGGGGATCAGTCTCAGGCCATGCAGCACATGTGCAGTGGTTCTTTCCGGTGTTGTTTTTTCTGTGGTCTGGAGTCCTCGCAGTTGTCTTGGGTTGCCTGCAAGATGCAGGGAAGCAGCTCCACTGCTCCACAGGAGTTCAGGGTCTATGTTGAAGGCAAGCCAATCCTCCCAGGCTTTTGGAAGCACAGCAGCTTGCAGGGCGAATCGAGTTTGGCAAAAATTGGCAGGAACAGCAGACAGGCCGGCAAGGCTGGGGCCAAGTCAGGTGCTTCTTCCTTGGGCTTTGCTTTTACTGCTCTTGAGTGTCCTTCTTCTTCGTGGTCATGTGAACTCTGCTTTCCTGGTGCCAGGGACTCCCCTAAATACTGGATCTAGGGATGTTTCAGGGGGTGTTGTCGCGCCGCACTGCGCGGCGCGAGCCGAGAGCTCGACTTCTGCCGGGCGTTCGGCTTGGGCCGCGCACCGCGTTATTAAGACGCGGCGCGCCCCCAGCCTCTCCTGCGCGTTTCGAGGCCCCAGATTTGCTTGGGGCCTCGTTCTTCCTTCTGCCTTTCACTGTCCCAGGGGTCTCTGAACCCTCTTACCTGTTTTTCTTCGTTTCTTTGTCCTTTCTTCTTTTGCAGTCTGTTGTGTGCCTTTCTTTATGTTTTTTCCTCCTTCCCAGATTCCTGTGCTTTCCCAGCATTCCTTGTTCCCTATTCTCTATGGTTCCTCTACTATTCTGTTCTATGTATTGTTTCCCTATCTAAGATGGTGTCCTTTTACTTCCTGTGGGTCACTTCCTGTTTTTTGGTATATAAAGGCTGTGTTTTTCCTCTTTCCTTGCGCTGCAACACTTTCTGCTCAGTTAGTGTCTCGCTCCTGATTTCCTTGCCTTTTGGTTTTGGATTCAGCATTCTGTATTTTCTGATTTTTGCTCCTTTTGGATTCCTGTTTGTTTGTTCTTGTTTTTCTCCAGGAGTCTTCCTGTTTGGAGGTTTTTTCCCCTTTTTAAGGGTTTTTTTCCCTCTGGCGCTACTTTCTGAAGGGCACGGTCTGTTCTTGGTGTCTCCATTGCCTACAGCACCGTGGCTACCAGAAAGAGTCGCCCCTTTTTGGGCCAAAGCCGAACATTGAAGATTCACGCCACCAGATCTGCAAATTCCAGGCGCAAGCAGCACGTGAGTCGTGACAGATTGCAGCGCCAAACCATTCCGACATCCTCAAACACCATGGATAATACAGTGGCGGCTGCTGCAGATCCGGAGCAATCTCTGTTGACCACGATTCAGCAACAAGCCCAGGAATTGCAACAACTACGTAATGAAAATGCTGCGTTACGACAGGCTTTGGCCCTCCGCACCAGTGATGTTCCGACAATCTCCGCTTCTACCCCTTGTTTCTCTGGTGAACCAACCAAGCTTCGCGAGTTCTTGGATGCTTTAACGGTGTATTTCGCCTTCCGACCTACTCAATTCTCCCACGACAGGACCAAGGTGGGTTATCTTATCAGTGCCTTATCCGGTCCAGCCTTGGCCTGGGCAACCCCGATGGTGTCCTCCAACGACCCTGTATTGTCAGACTATTCCGCCTTTGTGAGTCGCTTCAAACAGATGTTTAGCCGTCCTGGATTGGAAGCCTCCGCTGAAGAAGCCTTGTGCGACATCCAACAAGGCTCCCAAGACGTCCTGCAATATATAACCCGTTTTCGTCAGCTGGCGGCAGAGACCACTTGGGTGGAACGTACTCTGGTAACATTATTTCGTAGAGGACTCAAAGAAGAAATAAAGGATGAACTAGTGCATTCTACCAGAGCGGAAAATCTTCGTGGCCTGATGGATCAAGCACTGTCCATCGAATATCGTCTTCAGGAACGGAGATCGGAAAAGAAAAGGAGTAGAGGGTTTGCCCAGCCAAGTAGCTCACGTGCATACCTGCAGCGTTCCGAGGAACCTCGCACTCCTGCTAGAGACATCGAAGGGGAACCCATGCAGGTGGATACTACCCGAGGTCCGCTCTCTGCTAGTGAACGGGAAAACAGACGCAAGAGAGGGTTGTGCCTGTATTGTGGGTCTGCTGGTCACATGCTCCGTACCTGTCCAGTACGTCCGTCCAGGCCTTCGGGAAACGCCACCTCCCGTCCTCTGTAAGAAGGGAGGGGACGGGATCTACAGCTATACCTTCCATCAGCTCCTTTAATGACAATACAACTGCCTTGTTCATCTTTCCTGTCCTGTTACAACTTCCTGACGGTCGTCAAGAAAAGACTATGGCATTACTAGATTGTGGTGCTAGTGGTATATACATGGACAAGATGTGGGCTGCTGCTAACCTAGTTCCTACTCAAGCTAAAGAAGTACCCGAACAGGTACACACTGTGGATGGATCTTTGATATCCTCTGGTCCTGTAGACACCACTACCCTGATGTTAAGTCTACAGGTGGGAAACCATCAAGAACACATCTCCTTCGATCTTATTACGTCCCCTAACCATACCATCATTCTTGGAATTCCGTGGCTCATCAGACATAACCCATATATAAATTGGGTTACCCGGACAGTCTCTTTGTCTTCGCAATTTTGTCATGAGAATTGTTTTACTTCCGACAAGTATTGGTCTCCGAAAAGATCCTTAGCTACTAAAGGTGCCACTGGTATGTCCATTAATACGGTCCAAGGGGTCCCAGACCACTATTTGGAATTTCAGGATGTTTTCCAAAAACCGTCAAAACCTGTGCTACCTCCACATCGAGAATATGATTGTGCAATTCCATTGGAACCCGGCACAATTGTTCCTTTTGGGAGGATGTACTCCCTCACGGAACCCGAAAAGGAAGTTCTAAAGGAGTATCTGGACGAAAATATACAGAGTGGTCTTATTGTTCCATCGTCGTCTCCGGCTGGGGCCCCTCTCTTTTTTGTGCCCAAGAAGACTAAGGATCTTCGTCCGTGCCTGGACTTTCGAGGTCTGAATAAAATTACCATTAAAGATCGTTATCCTTTGCCTCTCATCAGGGACATACTGGAAGCGATCAGAGGGGCCCAACGTTTTACTAAATTGGATTTACGAGGAGCCTACCACCTTTTACGCATAAGAGAAGGCGACGAATGGAAGACAGCATTCAGGACCCCATTTGGCCATTTTGAATATAGGGTTATGCCGTTTGGTCTTACTAACGCCCCCGCAATCTTCCAGAGATTTATGGACTCAGTGTTTTCAGACCTACTGAATCAGACAGTCGTGATCTACCTAGATGATATTCTTATTTATTCTAGAAATCCTGAACTCCATACTTCCCATGTGAAACAAGTTCTTCAAAGACTTCGTGATCATCAACTATTTTGCAAACCAGAGAAATGTGAGTTCGACATGACGGAAGTCAAATATCTGGGCTATCATTTAAGTCCCACCGGCATAGCTATGGATCAAGAAAAGGTACAAGCTATCCTAGAGTGGCCTTCTCATTCTACCATAAAAGAAACACAATGTTTCCTAGGTTTAGCAAACTTCTATCGACAATTCATTCTAGACTTTGCCAGTCAGACTAGCCACATAACTCACACCTTAAAGAAGGACAATTTAAAGAAGGGGTTTGTCTGGACTGAGGCTGCTGAAGCAGCCTTTCAAAGCTTAAAGAGAGCCTTCACCCAAGCCCCCATCTTAAGACATCCAGATACCACCAAACAATTTATAGTAGTAACTGATGCTTCTGAGAGAGCCATCGGAGCTGTCTTACTCCAACGACAAGAGGATGATGGCCTTGAACATCCTGTTTTCTATTTGTCTCATATCCTTTCCACGGCTGAACAACATTATTCCATACTTGAAAGGGAATTATTGGCTCTGAAAACAGCCTGCCTTGAGTGGAGACAGTTTCTGATGGGTTCCAAGGAACCATTTGAGGTGAGGACAGACCACCGTAATTTACAATGTTTAAGAAACTTTGTATGCCAGAATAGTCGTCAGGCCCGCTGGGCCTTTTTCTTCAGTCAGTACGATTTTTATATTACATATATTCCAGGATCTCAAAACATTCTGGCTGATGCTCTGTCTCGCCGATATCCAGAGTGTTCTCCTTCCTCATCCCAGTATCTTCTAGAACCCAGTAAGATCATTGGAGTGGCTCAGTCTTTCCTGGAAGAAGTACAACAAGACTACGCCAACCTACCGGACCATGACATAGAAGAACTAAGACCATTATTGTACAAGAAACAAGGATATTTTTATTACCAAGACCTGATATTTCTCCCTACAAACAAGGTGCAAAAGAAAGCATTACAAATGTGCCATGATTCCCCTGTAGCTGGTCATAGAGGCATCAAAGCCACACAAGAACTACTTTCACGATTTTTCTGGTGGCCTACCTGGAAACTGGATGTGGAAAAATACGTTAAGGCCTGTCCCATATGTGCCCAAGTCAAAATACCTCACACCAGACCGGCAGGATTACTACAGCCTTTGCCTGTTCCATCGGCCCCATGGCATACTATCTCTACTGATTTTATGTGTTCACTCCCACCATCAGCAGGAAACCGGGTTATCATGGTCACAGTGGATTCTTTCACAAAGATGGCTCATTTCACTGGCCTAAAAAAGCTGCCTACTTCTCAAGAACTAAGTCAAATATTCATAGATCATGTCTTCCGTCTCCATGGACTTCCTCATACCATAATATCTGATAGAGGGCTCAGTACATCTCCCGATTTTGGAAGCATTTTTGTAAAACACTGAATATAAATAGAGCCCTGTCTTCAGGGTTCCATCCTCAGACCAACGGACAGACTGAGCGTCTGAACCAAGGACTAGAGCAATATCTTCGATGCTTTTGCAATTCTACCCAAAGTAACTGGAGCACTTACCTCTCTTTAGCCGAATTTTCCTACAATAACTCAGTCCATAGTGCCTCCAAGGTCACTCCCTTTTTCTGTTCCTATGGTTTTCATCCTACCTCTTTCCCTACTTCTCCACAATCCAACTCTCCTCTACCTGCTATTACCTATTTCTCCAAACGCCTTCTCCAACTCCATAAACTAATTCGATCTAATTTGTTACATACCAAGAGGTATATGAAGAAGGCTGCAGACAAGAGACGTACAACCAATCCAAATTATCATCTGCAAGATAAAGTCTGGCTCTCCTCCAAATTCTTGCCCTCACGTCTCTCTCAAAACAAGTTCACACCTCGTTACTATGGGCCTTTCCGTATTCTCCAGTTGGTCAATCCTGTCACTGTCCGTCTTCACTTACCCCATACATGGAAGATCCATCCGGTTTTTCATGTTTCTCAACTTAAACCTTATGTGCCTGATCCTTACTCACGTCAGTTTCCTTGTCCACCTCCTGTCCTTGTGGATGATGTTCCTGAATATGAAGTGCAGGAAATTTGTGACTCTCGTCTTTTTCATAAACGACTTCAGTATCTGATTCATTGGAAGGGTTATCCTCTCAGTGAATGTTCATGGGAAGATGCCTCTTCCGTTCACGCTCCTCTCCTGATTCAACGCTTTCACTGTTTATTCCCTCTTAAACCTGGGCCTTCGGGAGGGGGACCTACTGTCGCGCCGCACCGCGCGGCGCGAGCCGAGAGCTCGACTTCTGCCGGGCGTTCGGCTCGGGCCGCGCACCGCGTTATTAAGACGCGGCGCGCCCCCAGCCTCTCCTGCGCGTTTCGAGGCCCCAGATTTGCTTGGGGCCTCGTTCTTCCTTCTGCCTTTCACTGTCCCAGGGGTCTCTGAACCCTCTTACCTGTTTTTCTTCGTTTCTTTGTCCTTTCTTCTTTTGCAGTCTGTTGTGTGCCTTTCTTTATGTTTTTTCCTCCTTCCCAGATTCCTGTGCTTTCCCAGCATTCCTTGTTCCCTATTCTCTATGGTTCCTCTACTATTCTGTTCTATGTATTGTTTCCCTATCTAAGATGGTGTCCTTTTACTTCCTGTGGGTCACTTCCTGTTTTTTGGTATATAAAGGCTGTGTTTTTCCTCTTTCCTTGCGCTGCAACACTTTCTGCTCAGTTAGTGTCTCGCTCCTGATTTCCTTGCCTTTTGGTTTTGGATTCAGCATTCTGTGTTTTCTGATTTTTGCTCCTTTTGGATTCCTGTTTGTTTGTTCTTGTTTTTCTCCAGGAGTCTTCCTGTTTGGAGGTTTTTTCCCCTTTTTAAGGGGTTTTTTCCCTCTGGCGCTACTTTCTGAAGGGCACGGTATGTTCTTGGTGTCTCCATTGCCTACAGCACCGTGGCTACCAGAAAGAGTCGCCCCTTTTTGGGCCAAAGCCGAACATTGAAGATTCACGCCACCAGATCTGCAAATTCCAGGTGCAAGCAGCACGTGAGCCGTGACAGGTGTAGGGTAGTAGTCAATGGGCTACTTACCCCTGGGCTCATTACACCCCCTATTTGACTACTTCCTGTGGGAAGTAGGCATAACCCTGTCACAGAGTTCCTAAATCTGCCAACACCAATATGGCAGATTTCTAAATATAGTGTGCACATCAAGCAGCTCACATTAGTGATGGGACTGACCTGAAGGGTGGACACATCTCTCTGCATACTAAATGTCCTGCCCATCCTGGTGCCGAGTGGGCCTGGGGCAGGGGTACCAGCATCTCGCCTTCGAGTGAAGCCAGATCTGCATACCAAGGGTGGTGGGCTTCTTTGAAGCCCCCTGCCTTGGAATACAGTTTCGCAGATCATCCTGTTGGGTGGGGTGTGTAAACGCCTCCCCCAGAGAAGGCTTGGTTTATGACTGTCCCGAGAGCAAAGGCTCTCATACTCGGGGTCAGTGTTTGGTGGTAACAGGCTGGATGAAACTGGTCCGCACACAGGTAGATGGTAGGTTTTCAGTGGGCACCTTTAAGACAAAGAATGGGGTGGCCGTATCAGAGAGGGGAACTTTTCCAACAGCCATCTCATGTAATATTAACTCAATTTTGGTGGTAAGATTTGAAACATCTATTGAATGAGTTACTGAACTCCAGCCCCTCGTGACTTTTGATCAAGTGCTCTAGATCTCAAGTATACTCCAAGAACTAAACCTTGATGGAAGGGAGACTGGAGATTTGTTGATGCTGGCCCAGATATGAAATAAAAGGCATTGCTTGCTTGTGGGAGAACTCTAAAAGTGTTCTTGTTAAGAATCTAACCTGTTTCTTCCTCTGTTTGTCAGTACTCTATTTTTTGTTGATATATATAATTGTTTTATTCTTGTTATAGAGTTTGACGCCTAGTGACAATTACGTTTGAGGAGTGTGACGAACAAATAACAGGAAATAAGTAACTAATTACACAAATAAATACATTAAAAAAGATGAGACTCATTATTACTAACGTTCTTGTTCAAAATGTGAGCATGGGTTTATGAGGAAATATGGGGAAAGAATTGAAAGCATCACACAAAACCATGCAAAACACTCAAAGGCTATAGGGTTGTGAATTACCTATACACAACTTCAAACTGGACGATGTTGTAACTGATCACCCTAAAAGATCACCACAAAGGGACACATAACAGATTATACACTGATGCCCACTAGTAGACACCACACAGGGTCAACAGTACTAAAGCTGTCCTAGACTGGCTTGAAATGCAAACACAAAGACAGGTGACAAACAAAGGATACTCTGCATGCGTGCCCATATGCAAGCAGAAAAGTAGAAACCAAACTCGTAGCATAATCAGGCACATCCCTGACATGGCTATAAAAAACATTTGACGAAAGCATGGTAAAACCACAAAACATATCATAAACTCAAGAGATTAACAGGTCTCTAAACTGTTGGTAGTTAGAAATGAACGCATAGCAGCTAATTTAGACCTTGCATCCACGTTATTACTAAAGAGAAAGCGTCACTTTGCCCACACCACAATAAAGGTGATCCAGCACAAAATATACAGGCAACAGTGGTTTCCAGGTTGGTCTCCATCAAATTCTATTACAGCACTTCTAAGGAATAAAAAAGATGAACATCCTACAACAGCACATTGTACAGTAGTCAAATGCAGGCCTTGCATATGTATTGAATATCAATGCATTCACAATATTTTCAAGCATGCACCAACTAAACTTAACATGCCTGGGGCCAGATTTACTGATCTTAAATGCAACGTAGCACAGCAACTAAATTCACTGCACTGCTTTGTGTAAGGAGGTACACTCATTGCTGCTATCATCCTCAAGCTCTAAGAGGCTGCTTTGTCCAACGCACAGGCTCACAGAGGTCGGTTGTCATTATCCAGCATAGGACTTTCAGTACAAATTACTTTGGTCTGTGTTTGTTTGTGTTGTGCTGCCCCAGTAATGTCTTCTTTATCCAAAGTCATGCAAATCAGCTGGAAACACTATTCGCACTGAGAAAAAAGCACCTTTTCAGGACAAAATATGTTTTGAACTGAAAAATAAATACCAGTGTGTCTCTGTTCATTGCTTTACGTATTTGTGTACAGTATGCATGTACTTCATGAGTGGTAGTAGGATTATATGTATGCATGAGTCTGAGTACTGAGACCAGTGGGATACATGTTTAGCTGCTCCTGGTTATCACTTCACAAGTAAGAAGATGAGGAGAGATTCCCCAGACAGTGGAAGTGTATTGCTTACATTCTTGTGGCTGGAGACTGGAGCTCCAGATCCTGTAGTGAGGATGTTGGAGACAGGGCTACCTTTGGAAATTCCATGAAATCGTAGTAAGTGCTTTTTAGTTCTTCTTCAGGACTGACACTTGCTTGATCGTATGGGTGAGGGATGAGACTGCAGTGTAAGCTGTGCAAGGTGAGGATGTTTCTAGACCAGGCTCTTCCTTTTGTCTATCCCTGAATGCTACTTCAGGAAGTCTGATGATCTACCTACTGTGAAAACCTTCACTTTACATGTAGGTTGTGTCTGGAAAGTAGCCTAAAAAGGACACTTCAAAGAGAACCACCCCATGTCTGGTTTAAAGTTTGAGACAATGAATCCACATTATCGGTCTAAAAAGTATTTTTACAAGCAGAATCCAAACCACCCCACCTTTTTCTAATTCCAGGTTCTTCCTGATCATGGAAGGGGATTCTCCACAGGGTTCTCAGAAGACTGCTGTGCGATCAGGGCAGGTGTCTGTCTGATAGTGTGTCTCCCAGGGGAGAAAGGACCTCACCTGAAGAAAGTCTGACCTTTCTACTGGAAGAAGCCAAGAGTCTGCCATGTGCTTGTCTACATTCT
This sequence comes from Pleurodeles waltl, assembly GCF_031143425.1. Taxonomy (NCBI): domain Eukaryota; kingdom Metazoa; phylum Chordata; class Amphibia; order Caudata; family Salamandridae; genus Pleurodeles; species Pleurodeles waltl. Next base: position 938,912,424 of record NC_090445.1, read on the forward strand.
GATAGCGTGAAGGAGGAGAATCTCAGCATGTTCCTGACCTTGACAGCTCCCAGAGGAATTGGTCTGCCTAAGATAACAAAGTCAGATGCGATCTGTGCTGCGGTAGTTCTCCATCGGGGCTATAACATCTTTACTGTAGAGGTTGTGCCTGTGTTGGGATACAACTACCTTATTGTGTGAGTCATGGATCAGACCTTGTTTGGCTACAACTACCCTGAAGTTCAGTTCAGATCAAATGTCTTTATTTTGGCAAATACCATAAAAGTATGAATAATACAATTCATTAAGAATTTTAAAAAAACAAATAAAATAGAAAATACAATACCACAATTAACCCAATACCTGTTTAAAGCATAAGAAAATCCAAACTGACAGACTGGTATAGACAATTAATTTAGGGATACATCGTCTTCAAACCCAGTAGACGATGAAATGTACAAAATGTATAAGGTTGTTCTACTCCTTTGTATTCACATACACCCCAAATATTTTGGAACAGAAACATCAATAAAAGGGTGTGTATCGGTTCTTAGGATTCTAAGACCAACCAGAATTTTTTTATTCCCAATTGTTGACACAGTGGTGGGATCCAATGCTGTCTTAATCTTGCATATGTTCAACGAGCAAACAACACATGTGGTACTGTCTAATTCATACATTTACAGGCTGAACATAACAGTGAATCAGTATTCTTCCATTTGCATGTAAATGCATGTAGACGAAGATACCGATCCTGACTTGGAAATACAATGTCCTATCTAATGGTACAGTAATAGTATACCCAAAAAGAGCCAAAAACACTTTCACATTTTAAATAAAGAAACTCACCAGATGGTGTAGCGCTCTACGTTTAACACATAGTATTCTGGAAGGACCAAGCCCAGTAATGTTTTTTAGCTCATCCTTTGTGGGGAAAAAAAGCTGAAGAAGGGAATGGCCACAGATCCGACCAGCCCAAAGAAATTAGTATTTTTTTTATATTGACAAGCCATAGGACTTTGTTAGTGGTGTCAGATTTATTAACTTCCTGCAAGGCTAAAACATTCTGGGAAAGCTCTGGAGTAGACCACAGTCTTCTCCAGTATAGGAGTGGGTGCAATCTAGCTTTCCTCTCAAAGGGTTTTCTACCCATCTCGAAGAGTAGCGGAAGCAATGGTGTTGATGATGGTAAATTAGCAATACGCTTTAAAACATATTTTCGTTCCTCCCTAGGCTTATACATTTAGAAAAGCCCCATAATTCTGCACCATACAAGGTGGTGCAAACTGCTTTAGCCTCATAGATCTCACGGACTAAGGCAACAGGTTTGGTATAAGACTTCTGAATAGCACCAGTAAGCTGCATATGCTTGATGGACATTTTTTCAAAATGATATTTCCATGACACCCACACTCCCAAATAGTCGAAAGAATTTACTTTCTCTAGGTGCATACCACCTAGTAACGGCCTTCCCTTGTAAGATTTATGGCCATTAAAAGAAATATATTTAGTCTTCGTTGTGTTGCTCGTCAGTCCCCAAGGACAAAAATGATCTAACAACATCTGTAATTTGCTTGGGGTTTTGGCAATCAACAAGGTGTCATGAGCGAAGAGTAAAATTAGTAACCTAACCCCAGCAAAGGTGGGGCATCTGAGGGAGTCTCCATAAGGAAAATCACTATGTCATTTATATGTTGTGAAAAAAGTTTTGGGGCAAGGACAGAGCCATGCCGGACTCCATTAACTACTGGGACTCAGTTGGTGACCTGGTTTTGTGCTCCACATCTAAATCTAATGTAGTTGGCCTTGTGCAACCAAATGAGCAAAGTTAAAAGAACAGAAGGCATCCCCACTTCACAGAGAATTTGCCGGAGCTTATGACTTGGAAAAAGATCGAAGGTTGATTTAAGATCGACAAAGGTAACATACAAGCTGCTTTTGCAGATCAATACTGTTTTCCAGTATATGGCCATAAATTGAAACACCTGATCTATTGTGGCAATCTTCTTACAAAACCCAGCTTGACAAGACGTTAAAATGTCCACGTTCTTGAGAATATTTTTATTAAACAATCATACAGACTACTTGGTCTATAATATGACAGGCAGCCATGGTCACCTTTTTGGAAGATCAGGATGACTGTTGCACCTTTCCAAGATTCAGGGATCGGCGCTGTTAATGCTGAATTTTACTAATGAATATTCGTGTTTCTGAGAGTTGAATTTCCATAGAAAATAATTAATAAAGAGAAAAATAATGCAAGCATTTGAAGTTGCGCCCACCTGAGTGGCCATCAATGTTCAAGAAGTGTACTCATTAATGGCTTAATAATGGAAATTGTTAAGCTCATGTTTTATTAATGTGGTAATATGTCATATTAAGGGTTATGTATTAGCTTTATTATCGAAGGCTTTAAGTTACAGAGGACTTGGGCCTACTTGTATGACCTCATGTCAAGCTGCATTTCTTAGGTGACTTATGAAATGGCTGCTTAGGGAATTACATTGTGATTTTTCCACTGTGCTGACCAAGTGCTCATAGCTGAAGTTCATTCTCATGAGAACCGCTTGCTAGAAGATGATGTATATAGCTAGGATACATTGCATAAACTAGTATGTGTAAGGGTGACTTTCCCAGGAGAAGAAAACGGATGCACTGACTAGAGTATAAGCTGCAACAATATTGATACCTTACAAGCCAAACGATGGGAGCAGGAGAAGAGGAGCCAGTCATCGACATGTGAACTATGCATTAGCGAAACTTGTGGATTTGGGGTTTTGTTTTCATTGGACTAAATGTGAACATGCGATTCTTTGACCAATAAGGACGTCGGAAGTAGTTTTAGGAAATCTATCTTAGCCAGACTGCACCGAGAGGAGAGAGGCCATTCTGCGATATTCTTCTTAACTAACTTGAGTGTTTAGCTATTCTTTCCAAACTGCATGAAGAGACTTTGCTTTTCTGAACTTTAATGCTGAATCCTGATGCCTTGATGACCAAACTGATGTCCTGTTAACAAAGACTGTCACAGCTTGCTGAAACATATTGAGGACAGGTACAACACGATGTTACTGCTTGTTATGTCTATTTGCTTTTGTTTCTAGGTACCAACCGCTAATTTTGATAGAGCCATGGTTAGATGTTTTTCCAAAATTTGTGTTGACTAAATTATTTTTCATGAAGACCAAACATGCTAATCAGATGGTAGGTAAGGTATTCACTGATGATGTTCGCTACATGTAATAACAGTTGTCTTTTCTTTGCTGAATCTAAATGTATACTATTTCGTTTACGCAGTTATTCGTGCTATTAATTTGTACTGTAACCTTAGAATGTGTAGTGGCTCAAGCTTTGATTGGATTGCGATTCTTTCAGCGTTTTGGTCAGCCAGTATTGTTTCTGTATGTATATCATCTGATAATGAGACTAAGTTATGTGACTTTAGCATTGTTAATAAAGGGAAATAAACAGTCTAACTTTTACATCAAGGTGTGGTTATTCATGGCTGCGAGGTCATGGTGTGTAGAGATTACTGACTATTATTCATTATTTTTGTCATTGATTGTATTGGTTGTTGATTTGTATTGGTATAGGGTATATGGTGGAAAGAACTCGAAGCTGAGTCAAAAGGTCCATCGGCCTATACGCGTCTCTTTTGTAAGTTTACTTAATAAGGTCTGACGTGCTAAGAGTGCTCCCCTGACAGTAGAATTAGCAACACTTACAATATAATTAGAACAGCTTGGTTTATTGGCAAGACATAAATCAGCATATATGCCATGTGGCCCTTTGGCTCTACCTCTAGTAGTAGCATCCAAAGCAGCTAACTCATCAAAGAGAGCACTCTCTGTTAAAAAACACTTGAACAAGGGGAGTTGTTTCTGGGATCACTAAGTTGTCACTCAAATACAAAAAATAAAGAGACCGATCTGAAGATGATATGTGATTCTAAGGGGGTAGAGGTGCGCCATTATTGCCCCTTGTAACCAAAGACCAAACTTTAGATGAATCCTTAACAGAACAGGCAGCTTTAAGATCCTTCCATCGGTATTCATCATAAGCTCTTTCGGCTAAGAAAATACATGATTTGTGAGCCTTTCTAGCACAATGTATCACATCCCAATCTTTATTTTTAATTGCAAGAGCTAAAATGTTATGATTCTTCCTACAATCCTTATTGAACCATGTAGGGGTTTTAATAGTGCGTTTCTTTCTGAAGTTTGCAGGACGTAGGAAATATGCCAGAATGCGCTAAAACAAAATAGCATGTAAAGACAGAAAACTAGACTTGCGGGATGGTGATTCATCACTATTAATTTGAGCTGAAGATCAAAATTTATCGCTGCTAATAATTCTGGTTTAACAACTGCCTGGGTCCACTTAAGATGATGCACGTCGTTAGTAGCAGCAACATCCCTGGTAGAGGAAGACATGTACACATCATCAGTATATGTACTACAAAATGCTGTTATTGTACTGCAAAGAGGATTGTAATTGCTCTCTACACGTTCCCCATTAACCCTATCCTTCATAAATGACTATAATCTAAGATCCACTAAAATGTAATCTATGCGACTTCTGCAGGTGGGTCTGTTAAAAGTGTGGGCTTTCTTGGCATCTGATTAGTCCGTCCATTAACTGCCCTAACTCCCAATTCTATGGAAAAAGCCTTCATTGCAACGCAGCTTGACTTCACTTCTTAAAAAGGGTTAAATCCAACTGAGGGATAGCCCACCTTTAATCCTCCTCTTCTGTTACCTCAAAGTCATTATAGACCAGAGGCTCAAAAGTTGTATTAAAGTCTCCTGGAAGAATGAGACAGGCTTGTTCCAGACTTTTAACTAAATACTCTTCTAGCGTTACAATCGTTTTTGAAGCCTGGCCTCCTTTAGCAACTCCAGCATAGATGTTGAAAATATCTAACCTAGGTGCTTTTTCAGACAAAATACTAATGCCCAATATTTCGGCAATTAATTTTAAATTGTTGAATTTTACATTTCAAATCAATCTTTACTCTTATCGTTAACCCTCCAGCGCCTCTCCCTACATGGTAAGAAATTGCTGGAACGTGAAAATTTAAATATCCTGTTTTAAAGGCAGGTTCTACCCACAAAGTTTCCTGGAGTATACAGATGTCAAATTTTCCCATGTATTCACTGGAGCCAGGAGTGCTAATTTCGATCTAACCTGTCACATTCCATTAAGTAATTGTTACCATAGAAGTATCCAATGCTATTCTACCGGGGGAAGTAAATATATCATCCAAAGGAGAGGAGGGAATACTTACTACATCAGTCTGTGCAGAAGGCAGAACACTAAGAGGTTGGACGGTAAGTGGATTACAAATCGCATTCCAGATAGGCCGGGTTTTACTAGTTTGCGATTGACGGGACAATTGAAATAATCCATCTATGGGCAATGTCTCAAAATGAAGATTAAAAGACGATGAGCCAGGTTTGATGAAAGGGTAATTAAAAGTATTTTGCTGTTGTCCATTTGGGCTATAGGAGAACAACTGTCAGTCGACCTCTTGTATAGGAACACTTAGGGGCGAACGACCAGAGCATGAAACAAAGGTTTGAATAATTCTCTGCAGGGTGACGATATTTTAGCCAGATTTGTGTTGGATAGAGGGTAGAAGATCTTAAATCAGGATCTTTCATAAGCCGACACCAGTATGTTGCTTTTTTTTTAAGTGAATTATCATCTTCTGCTCGTTCAAGAGGGAAGATGTTCGGTACATTAACCAAGAAAACAGAGCATGCGTCTGACATTGAATTACCTCTGTGCTGCAGATTGGTCAAGTTACCAGATATACACACTTTCTTTCTAAGACACGGTTTACTTTGTGCGGCCATACCTTCATGAATAGTATTGCAATTAAAATGCAGACGTAGCGCTAGATGTCTCAATGGCTCTTGCGTTTTTAACAAGCATCCAGACGCACAGGGCTCCAAAATGATCCCAGATCATATGGGACTGAAGTCCCCAGTGTCTCGGCAAATTTAGGAGGAACCTGGCCAGCCACAAAATTCTGATGTGAATTTGCGTCTTTTTGCGATAGAAATTGATTCAAAGTGCTGTTTAAAGATATAAACAATTTCTTTAACTAGCCCACTTCAGCCTTGAAGTCAATAATTTGGGATGTAAGGTCCGCAAATTGAATAGTAGGAATTTCAACCACAGCGTCAGTGACAATTTTATCATTAGGCTTAGCAGAAGGCATTTGCGCTCCCTGTAAATTCGCTAGCAGTGAAACATTGTTTCTACAGGGAATAGTAATAGTAGGAAACAAGGGCTGAACAGGTGTGACATAATCAAATTGACAATCACGGGCTGGCTCAGCATTAGTAAGTACTCAAGAAGTCACATATATTTTTTCTTAGCCATAATACTATTAAAATAATCAGGAAGGCTTACAGGTTGCTTTTTACTAACATTCAATGAAGCAACTCTAGGCACATGATGACCCCCTATAACTGCTTCAACTTCTTCAATTAATAAATCCATTTCTTTTAACGTACAGTTATTTGAGGGTTTGGAAGCTTTAGCTGGTTTTGCTGGGCCCTGCACAGTTTCTGCAGCTTTACATTTCCCCTTTACAAACCAAAACAAAAGGGAAAAAAACGTTATAAAACACAGTACTTAATCGAATAAAATTCTTTAAAACACCCAATGTGCCAATATAGCAGGATGAGATGAGATAATACATATGTATAAACAGTTTGTAATATATATTGAAAACCTTCCTAAGACTAAAATGTCCAGAAGAGCCAGCCATCTAGTCCGCGTATTGATCTTATAGTAAAAAGGCTTACAGTTAAAAACCTATAGGTAAGCGTGCCTATGTGCACTACAGCACAAGTAAAATTTAAGCCACTGACTGATAGTATTAACACAAGATTTAAACAAAAATAATTACAACCTATGGTCATCCAGAGACAGGCCCAAGAGGGAGGGCCCGGCCTCTTTCGTGCTCTGACGGGCGCAGAAGGGCAGCGGGTTGCTGAAAGCACTTTCTAGCACGTTAGGGGTATGCCACGCCCCCTCAATACAGCACTCTGTACTAGCGTCTTCTGGTGCATTGCCTGTTGGTTTTGGAGTCCTCTTGGATCCTCATGGACTCCTTAACAAAGTCCCAGCAGAAGTAGCAGTCAGATGGATCCCGCGCAGCAGGTTACTGGAAGTGCTTTGTAGCATGTCAGGGGTAGGCCTCACCTCCTCAATTGAGCACTCTGCAACCGTGCCCCCCTGCCTCCTGGCACTTTGCCTGCTGGTTCTTGGAGTCCTTTGTGGTCCTGATGGGCTCTTTAACAAAGTCCACCCAGCAGTAGCAGTCAGCTAGATCCCGCGCAGTGGGCCATGCCCACTGAATGCAGCACTCTGCAACTCCGTCACTTGGCACTTTGCCTGTTGATTCTTAGAGTCCTCTGGGGTCCTGATGGGCTTGTTAGCAAAGTCTCCACAGAAGCGGCAGTCAGCTGGATTCTGATATAATGGAGCCATCTTTACGTTGGCTATGAAGGTTCTCCTAATAACCTAGGACTATGTACACAATGGGGTTATTGCTAACCGCACTAGTAACCTTGCACATCTTTTGTAATTTGTGTGATTTCACAAAACAATAAAGTTCTTAAGTCCAACGGTATATCTGGGAGACAAAAAGAGTGATCCTTCCACCTCGTTGAAGGATGATTCCAGCCTCGGCCAAGTTGGGTTGCAATTAACTTGCTGCACATTCTATGCACTGGCCTGAGGCAGGCTGCAATTGCCTTACTCTGCGCTCTGCCCACACAGGCCCAGAAGCAGGTGCAACTTCTGATGATGCTGGGATCTTGCCCAAAAGCCTGCTGGGGGACATCAGTTTGTTTCCTAGGGAGGCCATGCACACTGAAAACATGGTCTGCGCCCAGCCTCCCCTATGACCACTGTGAGAACTGAACCAGAGTACTGGTTGGGACCAAGCTGTTGCAATGCACAGAACTGAACACAAGTACTTGAGGCAGATTTCTATCCACTAAACACAGGTGGTAAGTACAAAAGTAAACTGTTTACCTATTTAAACGTTTGGGGAACGAAATCTGTACCTGCATAATTCATACTCTGATAAGGATTACTGTGCTATTAAAAGTAGCAGCATCACCCACATTGGAGAGCAGGGAGTAAAGTGGGATTGCAGTGCCGACAGGAAATTCATGATCAGAGATATTTTACTATACTCTTAAATTGCATTGTGCAATATCTAGGATAGCTGTGTGATTAAAAGTACTTTCTTTAAAAAAAAAAAAGCTCTGGGCTCAGCATTGTGGTATTTTTTCTGTTAGATGATTGTTACATTCTGAGCTTGTGCCTTCCTACACTACCTCCATGATAAGGTTGTGAATACTCGCCCCACCACCCTGAGAGTCATGTGAGGAAAGCATTATAATTTGCCCACTTTGTACTGCTGTAGTAGAACTGATCACAAGGCACCACTGAAAATTACCTCAACCACCACGGTTGGGAACCAATAGCCCCTGTCTGCCCCATGGCCCCTGAACAGGGTCAGCCACAGAGCCAGTAGGCAAACAAATAGATCCTATGTCTAAGGTATGAACACTTAAGATACTACGGGTACGCAATGTTAACAGTCAAACCATTCGATACTTGTACTTCAGTGCTTATACTGGATTCCAGCTGAACAGAGGGTAACTTTTAAGATGCTGTGGTCGCCTCACAGCGCATACTAAGCAAGAGCCTGTAAATATCCATGCTAGCTGACTCCTCACTACAGACAGACATGAAACCTGAGATCTGCAGCAGAAGGCAAAATAACACCTGTAACCTTCAATCAGAAATGCTATGTAGGCATGTCTCCAGGAGCGCTCAATCCAATGATGTGGTTACGCTTCACACAGTCTACAGCAGGACCATTATAAATTCTGGAAGAAACTGCAAAGCACTCTCATCTGCCAAGCCTCTGGAGTTTAGAAACTAGAGCCTGAAAGAACTGCTGTCTCTGTAATGCTACGGTCCTTCAACTGCTGTTTATTTCATGTAAGAGAAAATGAATATGGTGTATTCAAATACTGTTTGGAACAAGTGTATTAATACATGTAAATTCATATTGCTTGTATAACAAGTGCAATATTCAAATTTAATGTTATTACCCCAATACGACTAGATTGAGTCCTCTTTACTTCATTGCATTCTCTGGTTCTGCCTAAAAGTCTCTTTTTATATGTTCACACATATATAATGTAAGTGTACATATAAAACGTCAGTGTGGTATATAAACCATATATATGGATTCACAAAGAATAATATGTTTATAATACATAGGATTCTGTAATCCCTCTATAAACTACAGCCTCTAATTTCTTTATAACTGCCGACTAGTGAAGCACCCAGTCGCTGATAATAAAGAAAACACGGCAGAACTCGACTATTATAAGTTATTATGGTCAAGTTCTATCATCACAATGCCTGCTGCCAGCAACCGAGGTGAAAGGCAGTCAGGTCACGGCGCATAATTGAAGCAGCTGTTTAAAGCAACGAAAACTGAACATTGTTTTTCTTTCTTCTGCTCTATTTTAATAACTTACAATGACAAGCATAGAAAATAGATGTATTTTTTGTACTGCTAGGTTAGAGAAAAGCTAAAATCTTTCTGTATGTTTCTACACATTCTGAGCTACTGCAGTTTTTATATTTTTTTAAAAACTGAGTTGTGTTGAACTGCTTTTAATATCCGTTTGCAACAAATATCTAACAGGGTTTGATGTGTTTAATTTTGCACTGGAGGTCTATTTTTTGTTGCTCATGTTTGAAAACATGCTAGCTCGTTCATATGAAAGAGCTACGCACCACAGGGCATATGTACAACTGCTGTTGCGTCATTGTTACACTGCGCAATATGGTGCAAGAGTGACACGTGCCAAAAATGAGATTTATGAAGCCACGCAAGGTCACTTCATCAATTCTGAGTAATGCAACGCAAAGTAAATCAATGTGTTGCCTTACTCTGCTCAATAGAGGCATTCCATGAGTGTTGCGTGGGTGTTCCCACTCAATATCAATGGATTTTGATGCATTCCCATATTTATCAGAAGTGGTAGACCCAGGAATGTGTCAAAAACCTACACCTCCACAGGTGAGGCATACAAGGAGAAATATCTTTATTCTTCCAGTTATTTCATACTCTTTCTATGTGTGCTGAAAGAGGAATATGCCTCAGGGGATTGTTTTTTGTACAGGAAGGTGGTCCTTCCTGCACAAAAACAATCCTACATGCAACTGAGATGCTTTGGAGAAAGGCAGCCCATTGTGCAGCAGCACTGGGAAATTGACAGGAATGCATAATATTGGGATGAATTCAGCTCATTCCTCTCCTTTTCCAGTGTAAGGTGACTTGCTGCAATGCACCACTTGGCCATAAATACAGCCGTAAGGTTTTAAGTGGTTTATGGGAAAGGTGATGGTGTGACCATGTATTATTTGGGATAAAGTACCCTCTTGTGTACATGATAAGTCACCTTGGAGTTCCAGAACCTTACAAACGAATACAGCCTTTGGCCTTGTTCCTCTATATGGTTATTGAACTCCTCAGTGAATTGCAATATGTTTATAATCTACGGCAGGGGATAAGTTATCCCTGATTATTACCATTGTTAAGAGAGAGGAAGAGCTTCATGCCTCTTTTAAGTTCTTTCTTATTGTGTACCCAGACTCCCTCTACCAAAATCTAAAATGTTAATACATAACTTATTACACTTGGCATAACTTCAAATATATTATGTAAATGCTGAAACAGCTTTAAAACTGATATTTTGCAACCCTCTCCTCTTCACCTGTTTAAACTCTAGTATTCTGAATAGGCCTGCATACAGCATGGGGTAACTACTGTGAAATGAATATGTACATGTAAAATAAAATAAAACACCATGTCGCAAAATTTATAAATGTTCTGCATAAAGAATAAACACAGGAGATTGCAGGACACAAAGGACATTGCCACAGAAATGTGCCAAGTAACATGAACACAAAAAGGAAGGAAAATTAAGTAGGGGAGGACAGAAGCACATATCACCTGTACAGAGAGACATGGTAACTTCATCAGTTGCACAGCTGGACATGTTAACTTTGTTGAAAAAAAAAACATTCAATAACGAAATGTGGGTAAGATTGTGTATTTAAGAGCTGATCAGTTAGTACAACAGGACATTCCAGAGAACAGAAGTTCTAGTGCAAAGAGGAAGAAAGACAGTGGAAATTATTGCAGTTGTAGACCTTCATGGACTATGCGTGGAGCACAAAGAAATATGTCCAGATGAAGTGAAGCTCTGGAGAAAACTAAGGGCCTCATTACGAGTGTGGCAGTCAGACCTCCAGACCGCCATTTTGGAGGTCTTACAGACCACCATATTACGAGGTACACAGGACCGCTGACCCCGAAACAAAAAAGGCTGACTGCAAGCGGCACAGAGGCCTGGAAATAGGCAATCCAACCTCCACTGCCGACAGCACAGCGACCAGCCACTGACCGTATTACAAGCACAAAGTTGCCGTGGCTGACATTCAAGGAGGTCGGCCAATGGCACTCCAAACCACGGCAGTCCGCGGTCAGCAAAGTAATACACAACAGCACATTGGATGAATTTGAAAACAACACAGCTGACACACATTGCCAACACTGGACACACCTGCAAAGGACACTATAAAAAACACCCCTGCACACACCACAATCCTTTGCATTTTCATAGCAAGACCCAGCAAGACAGAACAAATTTACTAATCTACACACTATAAATTAGGCACTCCTTTCTTTCTAGAGCCAATACAACACCCTGCAAACACTTCACTCCATTCACACCCTATTGCACTTCCCCTGTTTAGGTAGTCACTTTCAACCTTTTAATTTTTTTCTCTCACCATGTCACATTCAAAAAAATCCCTGTTTTTCAGAAGATGAGTTGAGAATTATGGTGGATGAAATCATAAGCTTAGCGACACAATAATTTGGAGCACACTCCTCTTAGTCGGAAAATGGAAATGTGGGACAGGATAGTTGAAAGAGTGCATTCTGTAGGCACCAACCTGCACACAAGGGAGGACACTATGAAGAGGTGGAAAGACCTCAGGGGCAAGGTCCATTCCCTGGTCCCCAGGCACAAGCTGTAGGCCAAGAAGAATGGCGGTGGCCCTTCCAGTGCCCCATTACAACTATTTCCCTGGGAGGAGAAGGTCTTGGCCATCATGCATCCTGAATGTTTGACAGGAATACCTCGAGGATTGGAGTCTGTCAAGTTACCACACCAAATGTTACAAAAATACTATGTCATGCATGGCAATAAATCACCTTTTGACACATCTACTGTCACTCCAGTCACCAGCCCAGTGTTCACCTGTCCAAAGACCCTTGTTTGTGAACTCGCAATTGAAGTGCACTCACCTGGGAGGAGAATATTTGTCAAGTGTGTGTAGTACAGGAAATGGCATGACTACAACTCCCAGGAGGCACTGTTACTGTTACTCAAACCACCAGCCCTGGGTTTCCTTCTCCAAATACCCTTGTTTGTCAACTCACAAATGAAGTGTACTCATATACCATGGGCTAACTGTTGGGAAGTAGAGCGAGTGACATGATTGTAAAGCCCTATATCCCCTAATTGTCCAAAACCAAACACCAGCCCAGTGTACACTTGCCCATATACCAATGTTTGTCATCTCTCTAATACCCTTCAGTCACCTGGGAAAATAACATTTCTCAAATGTTGGGAAGTAGAGGGAGTGACCTGACTGCAAAGCCCAATAGGCATTGTTCTCGAAGTCCAAACCCCAGCCGAGTGTTTCCTTCTTCAAATACCCTTGTTTGTTAACTCCCAAATGAAGTGTACTCACCTGGGTGGTTATGATTTGTATAGGGTGCATAGTATAGGGAGTAACATGACTGCAGCTCCAAGGAGGCACTGTTTTAATAACACCAACCACCAGAACAGTGTCCTCGTCTCCAAACACTCCTGTTTGTCAACTCACAAATGAAGTGTACTCACCTGGAGGGACAACATATGGATGGTGTGTGTAGTAAAGGGACTGGCATGAATGCAACTACCAGGAGGCTCTGATATTGTTACCCCAAACACCAGCGCAGTGTCCTCCTCTCAAAAAACCCTTGTTTGGTAACTTGCAATTGAGGTTTACTCATCTGGGTGGATGGCATATGTATAGTGTGTGTAGTAGAGATAGTGACCCGAATGCAAACCACATTATGGCCTGTTCCAGTAACTCCAAACACCAGTACAGTGTTCCCTTGTCCAAAGACCCCTTGTTTGGCAACTCACAAATGAAGTGCACTCATCTGGGGGGGGCAACATATGGATGGTGTGTGTAGTAAAGTCACTGACATGAATGTAGGTCCCACAAGGCTCTGATACTGTTATCCCAAGCACAGTGTCCTCCTCTCAAAATACTCCTTTTTTTGGTAACTCACAAATGAAATTTACTCACCTGGGGGGTGACATATGTATAGTCTGTATAGTATGGAGAGTGATCTGAATACAAAGCTCAATAGGCTCTGCTCCCATAACTCCAAACACCATCACTGTGTTCCCTTGTCCAAAGACCCCTGTTTGGCAACTCACAAATTAAGTTTACTCACCTGGGGGATGACATTGGCCAAGTGTGTAAAGCAGGTAGAATACCCTGACTGCAACTCACAGGAGGCAATGTTTTTCTGACTCAAAACACCAGAACTCCAGAAGAGTGCACATTCAATCAAGAACCCAGTTTCACAAACCACAATGTAAGTTTACTCAGATGTGAGGATAGTATTTGTAAAGTGTGTGTAGTAGAGGGAGTAACCTGATTGCGAAGGCCAGGAGGCTCTATATCTCTCACTCCAGACTCACGCCCAGGGCCAAATGCCCAAATAGCCATGTCTGTGAAATCCTAATTGAAGTTCACTCGCCTGGGAGGATACCACATGAAAAATAGTGAGAAGTGGAGGGAGTGGCCAGAATGCAAAGGCCAATTGGCCCTATTTTCCCTAACTCCAACAACAAAACCAGTTTCACTTGTCAAATCCATCTAATAGAGAAATCCCAAATGAACTCTACACACCTGGGAGGATGAAATTTGTCAAGCGTATGCAGTAGAGACAGTGACGTGACTTGAACTTTGAGGAGGTTCTGTTTCCTCAACTCAAAACACCACACTAGAGGTCACTTGATCAAATAGCCTTGCCTACTAAGTCTGATTTGAGGTTTAGTTATATGGGAGTGACCAAGATACAGATCACGCCCAACTCTGAGATGTGTTGGGCTACCTAGCTCCATCTTGACCTGCTAACCAAGATGAAACTATTGAGGACAGGAAGGAACTTTTCTCCAGTGTACAGAACAATGATCCCAAAGGCCTCAAGATGCATCATCAGAATGGTATTGGCAGCAAACACATTCCCAATGCACTGACCACATGATGACTCATGTCACATATGCTACAAACTTCTGGGTCTGCCTGCATCAGATTCGACTAGGCCTTAAAATGGGTCAAAAACCTAGTTTCCCTAGTCACTGTTTAGGCTGCATTGGTGCCAAGATGACATTCTCAGGCGATTCCCCCCCAAGGGACAATATCTTGCATATCTCAGCAGCTGCGTCAGGCAAGGAGATCTGGCATGCTCCACAAATCTCATGTCAATACAACCAATACCATATGTACATGTCACAATAGGATTACCTGCAAAACAACTATGTAAAAGGTCTTTGCAAAATGTCACTGAAACCTTTAGAGGTGGATGGCACAATACAACCAGTAACATTGTATCTTTCAAATAAACAGGTCGAGTTGCCACTGGCCACACAGAGGCCACTGAAGAGACTGCCACTACCCCAGTAGATGAAGCCCTCAGTGATGAAGATACCCCTGGACATCTGGATGATTCTGGCCCATTTGGGCAATCTGGTCAGACACCAGTAGTGAGTCTCATTGTGGCCACTACATCACCTCCCAACCCGATTGCCTCCACATCACGGGCAACCATGCACTCCACCCAACCTGTGTCACTAGCATAGTGTCAATCAATGAAGCAGCTGCAGAGGGACTTCCATCGGGAAATGTGTGAACTGTGGGAGGCTCACAAAACCAACATGGCCTCCCTAAAAGGGGTGTTGAAGGACATTGACAGCACCCTGATCAGGGATCGACAACAACACTCTATCCCTTCCTTTGGCACATCTACACCAGGCACTTCATTGGTGCCAGCCTCTGGAAGGGAGGCCCTGTCAGGGGAAGAATTTGCCTCAGACACTACTGCCTCTGTAGCAGTGGATCCCCCTCCCCTACACAAGCAGGGATGTCTAACGAGGAATCCAGGAGGTGCGGATAGCAAGACATCCACCACTGGCAGCAAGTGACTTCTTCCAAACTGACCTCCTTTGTGAGCCACACATTCACTCTTTTGACTGTTCTTCTACCACCTTCCATTTCCAATTGGAGGAGTACACTGGACTTTGGACTTCCAAAAGTATAGCATCTACTTAAATGATTTCATCCACCATGACTTAACCCTTCACTTTTCTGTTCCATCATGCCCCAATTTTTTGTTTCTGTTCAAATTTTCAATAAATATACCTAACACCAAATCATTGTCTGCTTGCCTCTGTTCCACCTTTTGCCATGGAGAGATGTAAGACCATGTGAAGCAAATGAGAAAGACACATGATGCTAATGCAAGGAGAGAAATGTTACAGGTACAGTGTCCTGCTAAGGATTATTACCAAAACACACAAACATATTTCTACAAGTGTCTAGTCACACAAAACATTTTATTGCACTGCACAGCACATAGGCTGTTGAAATGTCTTGGCTGTCATAGCCAAGAATGGCTGACTTGTATTATGTCAAGGTACGCATACCACGGTAGAGCCCCCATACCAAAGAAGGAAGGGCCTTGTTATACATTGTCCTATAGAATAGGCAAACAGAAAAGTGGATGGTGTCACCAGCTTGAGCCTTATCACATACCACACCAGAGTAATCCACCATCACATAAACCAAGGTACAGACAGAGGGCAGTACAAACGGTCCCTGAACACAGGCCCACCGTCATCCATGGCCATGCATCTGGTGATATGACACAAACATATGTCAGTGTTGTGGACAGACACAGTGGCCAGCAATGATGAAACACATCTACAGCTACAAACATGTCATACAAGAATAGTGTTTAGCCAATGTGAAGGGTGCATGCCTTGCTCACAATTGATGACTACATATTTCATGCCCATATGATGACACACATGATGCAACTGGCCCAACACAGCACACAAAACAAGTCCAACCTGCACTTCACACCTTCTACCCAAACAATTTGCAAGCTTCCTTGGCACAGGTCTCATACACCCCAAATATGTGTCCTACATTACCTGGAACAATCCATGTCCACTTTGTATGTCAGAACAGCATCAGACACATGCAAATGTCACATCTCTCTAATGCTCACATAAGGATGTCATGGTGAAGTTGCCTGTACAAAGACAAAACAAGGAGCATAGGTTTGAAAACACACCCATTACACAAATCACGTAGCAAGCATCTGGAAAGAAAATTACATTGCAATGAAACTGACGCAAAACAGCATCATCAAGTCCTGCATATGTCAAGGCTAACACTTCATGCAGCCTTTGGCTGAATATTGCAAAGTATCATCTCCCGACTTGTTGCCAAAACACTCAACTCCACACACTTTAAGACCTACAGTACATTCTACAGTCACAGTCATTACATCACATGATGTCCACTTGACATCAGGAACCGCCTGCGAACGCCGGTAGGTGATTGCAGCGAACACAGCCATATGCTAAAGTTGTTGCCAGTGGTGGTCGCGAGTCAATGGCTGTGTCCTCCAGCGGTGATGATCGCGTATGTGGCAGATGTGACCGCCATGTTCTGCAGATTCACTGACTTTACTCCTGACACTGCTGCGAGCAACACCTCCACGACCTGAGCAGGTGTGTGCCACCTCTGGGAGCAATTATGCCATGTCCAGCAGGTGATAGAGCCCCTGCCTTCTCTCTAGAGGAGCTGGAGAGGCTAGTGAGAGATGTCCTACCCCTGTATGGACAGCTCTATGGCTCACCAGAGGAGCAGGTTAGTTGCTCAAGTGCACAATTGTGTCTGTACTGCATCTTCCTTTCCCTCCTCACAGGCTAGAATGTGCCCATGTGTGCCAGTTTGACTACTCATGTGCCTGTTGTTGCAGTCTGTATGGCATCAATGGGAGGGACAATGTGCAGGTATAGGTGGCATGTGCCATATGTTAAGTTCAGTCACATTGTGTTGTGTGAGGTTTTTGGATTCCTAGATCTTCCTTGTGTTGGATGCACATAAGCAGGTGAGGAGACATGATTGCCATCCACTGACATCTCTTTCCTCATTATCATTGTAAATGTCAGACAACATACATGTGCATGACAGCATGAGCTGTGTATGTGTGTTGTATCAGTCAGTTGAGAGTCATGTGAGCAATGTGCATAGTGCCACAGAGTTTGCAAGCCACATCTGCCCTTGCTAAAGTGTTTCTTGGAAGGCATATCATGACTCACTGTGCCCTTCAGGTTGCCACACACACCACTAGACAAATTGTTGTTGACTGTTGACAAGCACCATACCTGCAGACAATACCCAAACAGACACACGGACATCCACCACATCTAGCATACCAACAGACACCACCCCAACAGATAGACACACATACACCTCCACATTCCCTAGCACCTCCACCTCCAAGCCCCCAAGACACACAAACACACTCACTCATCCACGCAACCAACACCACCCAAACACAAGCATACCTCCCAGAGGCATGCATCCACGACATTCAAACAGACACGGCAGACAACCATTCCCTCAACCTCCAAATCTCCAACCCTTCTGATAAATGTCCCTGTGACTCTAAGGATATTTTTTTTGTTTTACCTTGCCCTTTCCCCTGTTCCCTCCACTCCTGTCGCAATCCCAAGAGGCCCCCACCCACCTCTCAGCTCCTCCCTTCCACCACCAAAGCATTCCCTGCCCCTCTGCAAGCACCCATACCCTTCCCCCCAAGAAGAAGCCCACCCCTCCCAAAAAGCAGTCCATCCTCCTAAACCCAAGACCAAATCCCCCCTCCCAAATTAACCTCCCCCCAAGGAAGATCCCTGAGGTGCCTGCGTGTGCACTTGATGGCACTTCCTGTGGAGGTTCCCTGGCAGTTAATAGTCAAATGATGGCACCATGATGTGCCTGTTCACACCCTAATAGACTGGCCAATGGTTTTGGACTTCTCAAATTTGATTTAAATAAACCCAAAGAGTTGTTTTTGGGTATACATTTGTCCTGAAACTCCTTTTCTACCTTTATGTTTTTCCTTAGTGACTTGTGCTGTGTGCCTACAGTTGTGTGTGTTTCAGCCTGCTTGCTGATCCATTTGCTTTTGTTTGCATTATCTGAGGTTGTGGGAACTGCTTGTGTCCCCCAAGACAAGGGTATATGTTGACTGTATGGCTATGTGGGTTTAAATGCAATGGTGGTGTCATGGCATTGTGTACTGTTTGTTATGGTAAGCATTTCATCTTGTGTTGTTCAATGTGAACAGATATGCTGTTAGACGTGTCCCCCTGATATGGATTAGGTATTCATCTGATGTGTGCCAGCTTGAGTTTTGCTTGTGCAGACATGGAGTGTGTTCAAATGTGCTACCTTTGTTTGCATTAGACTGTTCATGTGTCCATTCAACTGTGGTACTTTGCACTTATTTCCTGTAGAGGTATGTCCCATGCAGTTGGAGTTGGGTGTGCTTTGTTGACTTGCACTTCCGCATTGTGCAGATAAGAATGTCATGTGGGTCAAGTATTGTTTTTCCCAGAGAAACCTGAGGGGCTGGTCCTTGTGCAAATGTTGTTTTATGGGCAGTTGCAAGGTGATATCTGTACCATTGCAGCCTCTTTCACATGGTGTTCTCGCTGACCCCATCCCTATTGTGCAGGTATTGTTTGCATAGTGAGGTTTGTATATTTGTCTTTCTGACTATTGTGCATCACATTGTCCTTCCATCGTGTTGCAATGTGGGTGATGTGTGCATCCATTGCAGGGCTGTTTACTGGGAGTGTTGTTTGTGTTCCATGCCACATCCATACATATGTGGGTTGAATGTGACAATAGTCCATGGCATGTGAGGACTGTGAGTGTGTGAGTTGTATTTGTAGCTGTGATGTTGGTTTGTTGTTAGTGCTCTGTGCCACAATGTTGTGTACACTTCACTGTCCCTGTACCTGAGATAAGTGGACATGTGTATTAGTAAAGTCTTGCAGTGCAGTGTGAGTGACCTTCCCAAAGTGGGCGTCTTGTGACTGTGCATGTGTCCTTCTTTGTGTATGTTTCCAACCCGGGACACAGAGACACGTGTACTTGGTGCCCGTAGCGAGACCTCCATATCATATGGACGACAGCGAGACGATCTATTGGTACGGTTAATAATAACAGTTACGGTCGGTTGCGTGCACGGTTGCATGGATTTTGGGCTCCTTCAATGACCAGAAACAGCGGCAGGACGTGGGTGATGGGCTCCATGGTGGCACCAGACGTGTAAGGCTGCCTGCAGGTGAGTGTTTACCTTTATAGTCCCAGTTTCCACCTGCTGAGACATGGTGGTTGGACTGCCATGGTCAAATTGGTGATATGCAGCCTCATAATGTGTCCCACGGAAACACAGGCTCCGCCAGCCTGTTTGTGCTGTCTCATAACCGTGGTGGTCTGTGCTGTCTGGCGGTGCCGGTGGGACCTCGGCTGTCTTTGCTCCATAGGCCAGCTTGATTCGTAATATGGCGTTCTGACCGCCAAACCAACTGTGGTCAGACTGCCAATGACTCAATGGCAGTCCACGGATCACCACATTTGTAATGAGGCCCTAAGTTTGGAAACAAAAGGTAAAGTTTACGAAAAGCTGTTGGCTGAAATGGAATGGGTTGCACTGCCATGCCACTTCCTGACTCACTGAGTGCTTGATCCAGCTCAGGCAATATGGATTCAGGAGGAAGGAGACCTTACGTCAAGAACTCAACCTTTAACAAAGATGCTAAAGAAGCCAGCTTCTGGTACACATGTTGGGTGGTGCCTTTTTCTGGCACAAACTCATATGCTTCTGATGCTCCTGAATGCCAGTGGTTTCCAGTGCACCAGCAAAATGGCTGCATGGTGCAAGGGTGCCTGTTCGGTCAGCATCAGAATTGGACCACAAAAGGAAATGGTTCAGAACAGGGGACTGTAAACTATCCAAAGATAGAACGAAATCCCCTGGGCATGCCCATTGGGCAAGGGGGCATTACAATTGGGGTTGTGTGTCAAAAAATGGCACAAGTCCGGTTTGAGGTATGATTTTTGTCTCAACCCTGACTTGCACCATTTTTTGACGCACAACCCCCATTTTCCTCTACGCCGGCGCTGCCTGGGTTGAGTCATTTTTTTTTACTCAGACCAGTCCGCAGCGCCGGCTAACGTCATTCCTTAAATAAGGCACCCGCATGGCGTGTAGGAATGGCATTAGCCAGCGGTAAAAAAATTTACGCAAACCAGCGGCGGTGCTGGTTTGCGTAAAAAAGTATAAATATGGGCCTATGTTTCAAAGAAAATACGTGCCTGCATTAAGGTGAGAAGCAAACTGATATTCCATCTGCAGCAGACAGCTTTCACAACAGTCTAGTACACCTCTTCAATATCTAGAACGGATTCTGAGTCCTCAAACATTGATCTGACTGACTATTGTCCTTACTTTCAGCTGGTCACAATATATTCATTAACCAACAAAGAAGGATGCGGAGAGACATGGGCGTCAATCCCATGTAGAAAAGGGGGTAGGTCGTGCCCCTGGTTTGCCGTTTGGGACCATATGCGCTCAGTGGTCATTGCAGAAGCCATCAATAGGAAGACAGACAGGGCTGTTTACTTTATTTGCAATGTATTCCTTCCCTAGACCCTCAGCATCAAATGTCATCCTGCTGAGGGGTTTGGGGCCGGATGTAGCAAATTCCCAAATTGCGACTTGCAATTTGCGAGTCCCTGCGACTCGCAAATTGCAAGTCGCAATTTGGGATGCAGAAAGGTATCTCAGACACCTTCTGCGAGTCGCTATGGGGTCGCAAAGACCAACCTCATTAATATTCATGAGGTGGGTCGCAATTTGCGCCCCCATAGCGACTCTAGGCACTCACGGGGATGGAGGCCTGCTGGGAACAGCAGACCTCCATGTCCGTGACTGCTTTTAAATAAAGCAGTTTTTTTTTTTCCAAGTGTAGCCCGTTTTCCTTAAAGGAAAACGAGCTGCACTTAGAAAAAAAAAACGAAACCTTTAGTTTCGGATTTTTTCAGGGCAGGCAGTGGTCCCTTGGACCACTGCCTGCTCTGAAAAAATATTTTTGGGTCCAGTCACAAAATGGAAGGGGTCCCATGGGGACCCCTTCCCGTTTGCGAGTGGGTTACCATCCATTTCAAGTGGATGGTAACTGCGACTCCATTTGCGACCGCATACGCGTTCGCAAATGGAATTGCATACCACTGCGACTCGCAAATAGGAAGGGAACACCCCTTCCTATTTGCGACTCGGAAATGCATTTTGCGAGTCGGTTCTGACTCGCAAAATGCATTTCTACTTAGCAAACACGCATTTGCGACTCGCAAACAGCGATTTTCGCCGTTTGCGAGTCGCAAAGTGTTTGCTACATCTGGCCCTTGGTGTGGGGGCAAGGGTTCAACCCTATTATGTCTGAGGTGAAAGTCTGTCAAATTTCACCTCTGTTATCCGATTCTCGGCGTTTTAATGAGTCAATGTACACAGAAAGAGCCCTCGCTTAAAGCCCCCTCCTTTCTAAACTTATGGTGCTTTCCACCTGCACACTCACTAATTTCAAGGTCTATTAACACTTGGTTACACGATACAGACATTTTTATTTAGCTCAATGGTAAACTTGAGAAATACTAAAATATCTCATAATCCGAAAGTATTATTAGGAAGTTGGATGCTTTAAGGATACATACAACATATTTGCCCATTATTAGAATATTTTGTAAACTATGGTGGTCATTACAACCCTGGCGGACGGTGTTAAAGCGGCGGTAAGACCGCCAACAGGCCGGCGGTAAAAAATTTGCAATTACGACCGTGGCGTAAACCACCAACAAAGACAGCCACTTTAACACTCCGACCGCCACGGCGGTACAAACAAACAGCGCGGCGGTCACCGCCATCAGACAGGCGGGAGACAATGTACCGCCCACACTATTACAACCCACCAATTCGCCACCTTTTCCGGGGCGGATTTACCGCGGATAAAAACATGTCGGAAACAGGAATTCCGAAGGGAAAATGCTCACCTCTACACACCCCACGAGGAACGAGGACACCATGGACCCAGCACTCCAAATTCTACCTGCGATAGTCTTCCTGCTCGTCTACCAGGAGCACGAACGCCGGCGGCGAAGACCACGGTGAGTACTGCACCTACGACACAGGGGAGGGGGGAGGGAAAAAACAGGGACACACACATGCAATACGCAACACCCCCATTCTCACCCACTACAACACACACACTAATGCATATTAAGATATCACAGTTACACCCCCAAACCCCCCCGGAAGAATGCAAAGACAATAGAAAATGAGTGTAACCATTGTAATATATTAAAATCAAGTAGGCAAAAATATATATATACACCATTTACAAAATATATACCAAGCATAGTAGTCCAGGTAGTGTTCCAATTAAGTCCGTGGAACACTGGGCCCACACTGTATGGGCGAGGCCCACACAAGATCCCCGACTATGACTGAGAGAACACTGCAGGGGCATCAGAGAGCAACTAAACAGGCACCTCAGGGGGAGGGAAAGGCGGGGCACCTCAGCCGGTTGAGTGCACGATGCCAAATCCACGAGGGGGCCACATGCCCACTGTTCAATCCTGGGGAGTGCAAAGCCACAGTCTCTCAAGTCTCTACAGTGGGTGGGTTGCCCACTGTTCCATCCTGGGTAGTGCAAAGCCACAGTCTCTCAAGTCTCTACAGTGGGTGGCTTGCCCACTGTTCCATCCTGGGGAGTGCAAAGCCATAGTCTCTCAAGTCTCTACAGTGGGTGGCTTGCCCACTGTTCCATCCTGGGGAGTGCAAAGCCACAGTCTCTCAAGTCTACACAGTGGGTGGGTTGCCTACTGTTCCGTCCTGGGGAGTGCAAAGCCACAGTCTCTCAAGTCTATATTGTGGGTGGGTTGCCCACTGTTCATTCCTGGGGAGTGCAAAGCCACAGTCTCTCAAGTGGATAACAGTCTCCACTGGTTCTGGAGGGGGCATGGTGCCCAGAGTGCTTCATCCTGCTAAGGAAAGAGGTAGTGGATGCATCTCTCCACTGGTTCTGGAGGGGGCATGGTGCTCAGAGTGCTTCATTCTGCTCGTGACGGACTCAGTAGTGTCAGTGCCCTTGGCGCTCATGGGCCAGCGGTGCTTGAGGCGGCGGTGGCCTGTTCAGCGGTGCTTGAGACGGCGGTGCCCTGTTCAGCGGTGCTTGAGGCGGTGGTTCCCTGGTCAGTGGTGCTTGAGGCGGCGGTGCCCTGTTCAGCGGTGCTTGAGACGGCGGTGCCCTGTTCAGCGGTGCTTGAGACGGCGGTGTCCTGTTCAGCGGTGCTTGAGACGGCGGTGCCCTGTTCAGTGGTGCTTGAGGCGGTGGTTCCTTGTTCAGCGGTGCTTGAGACAGCGGTCTCCATTGCAGGGACTCAGCTGCTGGCGGACCTTCATGGCCCAGCGTGGCTTTTGCTGGCGGTCCTTCATGGCCCAGCGGGGCTTGTGCTGGCGGTCCTTCATGGCCCAGCGGGGCTTTTGCTGGCGGTCCTTCATGGCCCAGCGGGGATTTTACTGGCAGTCCTTCATAGCCCAGGGGGGCTTGTGCTGGCAGTGGCCTCCTGGGCAGCTGGGCTGGTGCTGGCCTCCTGGGCAGCTGGGCTGGTGCTGGCGGTGGCCTCCTGGGCAGCTGGGCTGGTGCTGGCAGTGGCATCCTGGGCAGCTGGCCTTGTGCTGGCGGTGGCCTCCTGGGCAGCGGGGATGATGGCGGTCTTCTCCGCCGTGCTGCTCTTCCCAGACTTGCCGGGTTTCTTGTGGCTCTTCCCCAACTAGGAAGGTGCCAAAGCTGACTCCACACTCCCACCGGGAACCCTGGGAGCGGCTTTGGTGGCAGGACTCTTCCCCCTCTCCCGCCGGGCACTGGCCAACTTCTGATGCTTCACAGGTGTGGGACTGTCTGTGCTGTGGCACCGTGCCACACTGGCTGCCCTGGTGGCCGGTGCGCTCCAGATTCCGGTGACTACAGGCAACACTGGTCCCGGAGATGTTGTGGCTGAGGTGCTAGTTCGGGACCTATGAGATGGACAGGGTGGGGGAGGTGTTGGAAAGAGGTCAAGGTTGGACAGGAATAGTTTTTTTGACACACTGGGACGGGTAGCTGGAGGGGGTTTGGGGTGGAGGAAGAGGTTGTGGTTGTAGGAGGTGTTCGTTTGCTGACTTTGGGTGAAGGTGCATGCGCTGGGGGCTGTCGTGAGGTGGATGGCTGTTGGGTGGGTGTGTGCCTGAGTTTGTGTATCTTGGGAGGGGGCATCACAGACACACTGGGAGAGGACACAGGGGACGTGTGAATTGGTAGTGGGGGTGGTGAGTGCACTTGAGCGGAGTGTGGTGGTGGGTGTGCTGGAGAGGGACATAGTGGCTGTAGAGGTAGTGCATGCAGGTGTGAGTGTAGACGAGACAGGGAGGGAGGAGGGAGACGAGGAGGAGGGGGACACAGTAGAGGCAGTGGATGTTGGTGTGTCTGCATGTGTGATGCTTGCGTGAGTGCCTCTGGGATGTGTGGTGCTTATGTTTGCCTGAGCTTCCCTTGTGTGTTGACGTGTGTGCATGCTGTTCTGTAGCTGTGCTTGGGATAGGCTGAGGTACAGGGGGTTGGGTCGGGGTGGAGGAAGTTGGAGGTGGAAGGCTAGACACAGGGACAATGGCTGCCATCAGTGCTGAGGCCAGAGTCTGAAAAGCTCGCTGAAGCTCCGCCTGACAAGAATGAATGCCCTCCAGGAATGCATTGGTTTGTTGCACCTGCCTTTCTACACCCTGGATGGCATTCAAAATGGTAGACTGCCCAACAGTGAGGGACCTGAGGAGGTCAATGGCCTCCTCACTGAGGGCAGCAGGGGTGACTGGGGCAGGGCCTGAGGTGCCTGGGGCGAAGGTGATGCCCCCCTCCCGGGTGAGCGGGCATGTGGCAAAGGCTGAGGGGCTGCTGGGAGGGCGGTGCTGGAAGGGGGGGGTGGCGGCTGTACCTGTAGATGGGGGTGGCAAAGATGTTGCCACCACCACAAGGGAGCTCCCATTAGAGGACGAGTCCGTGTCACTGGTCTCAGCTCCTGTCCTCACCGTGGAGCTCCCCTTGCCCTCCGTCCCACTGGTGAAGTCTGATTCCGTAGTGTGGCCCTCCATGGCCATGTGGGATGCAGCCCCCTGGTGCTCCGGTGCCACTGCTCCTCCGCCTGATGATGCTAATGCACACAAGAACAGGGAGACCACAAAAAGGGGGACGACGACAGAAGAAAAACATGTTGAGTGCATGCATTACCGCTACCGTTGGCGGACACGACAGACACATAGGCCCCCTGCACTACGCCGCGCTCTTGGGCTCCACTGTTCAATTCCTGGGAAATGGCCTACAAGGCTATGGACGACATCTGCACACATAGATGACACAGGGGCATGACTAGGTGTAGTTGTCACTCTACAGAGGTGGGGTGGGGTGCCACATGGTCTGCCTTACGGAGGGACCTTGCTTACGGAACTCGCCCTGGCCTAGGGAAACCCACAGCCCACCTCCCCCACCCAGACCCCTCCACTGCGCGCAAAGTCAGCAGAATGCGAGTGTACTCTCCCCCTTGTGGCTGCTATGATGCCCTCAAGCGCCCATCCAACTCCAGGTACGCCACCGCCAGGATCCTGAACATCAGGGGGGTCATAGTGCGACGGGCACCCCTCCCACGTTGGGAGGCCATCCCCAGCTGAGCCTCCGCCGTCTTCTTGCTCCAGCGGCGAATGTCCTCCCATCTTTTCTGGCAGTGGGTGCTCCGTCTGTGGTAGACCCCCAGGGTCCGGACGTCCTTGGCGATGGCACGCCAAATATGTTTTTTCTGGTGGGCGCTGACCTACATGATTTGTATGGGGGGAAGAGAAAATTATTACCAACTGCACCGTCAAAGTGATTGGCCCCCATCCCTACCCTTGCCATGTGGCACATGCACTCACCGTCGTTTCATGCACGCCACACTCTCCCCCCTTCCTTTTTACATCCACCCGTCTCCACACAGGCATAGCCCATACATCATGCTCCCAGTGTACTTACCTGTTTGTCTGGAGGACCGTAGAATAGCGTGTACTGGGGGAGGACCCCGTCCACGAGTTTCTCCAACTCCTCCGATGTGAAGGCAGGGGCCCTTTCCCCAGACATTCGAGCCATTGTCTCTTCCAGACCGAGGTCACAGCAGCACTTGCAGTGTAGGTCCTCTCCTGTCGAAGGTCAGGTATCGAGTGATTGAACAGATAGAAAATGGCGGTCACGTCCG
This sequence comes from Pleurodeles waltl, assembly GCF_031143425.1. Taxonomy (NCBI): domain Eukaryota; kingdom Metazoa; phylum Chordata; class Amphibia; order Caudata; family Salamandridae; genus Pleurodeles; species Pleurodeles waltl. Next base: position 938,939,049 of record NC_090445.1, read on the forward strand.
CGGCGGTGCGTACCGTCACCGCCGGCATACATCGTCATTGGCTCCTGGGACCCATAGGGTCCAATGTTAACCAATGCAGCATTGCGCTGCGGTCTTCGACCGCCTACTGCGACGGTGACCAACGCCAGCGCAGTTACCTCACATCCCATCCCATTGTCCCACTTTAGAGGTCAGGCAGCCGCCATTTCAGGGGCCCACATGGCTTCATTTTCAACTGCGTCATACATACCTAAGCCTAGACTCAACACACATACAGGCCACTTTTTGAGGATGAATGGTGTTCTGTGTAAGCTGTGGGTACGTACCTCTGAGTTGTTTGACTTTGTGCTTGTTGTTGTCCTTCATAGGCACCGTCCGCTGGGACATGTGAGGAGATGGCGGCATCCTCCGGTGTACCGACCGTTGGCGGACCTGTAGACAATGGAGGAAAGACATGTGATAATCACATACAGGCTTGACCGTGCCACAATCCAGGAACTGTGTACCCAGTTGGAGCCAGACCTGATGTCAGCTATCCGCCATCACACAGAAATCCCCCCTCAAGTGCAGGTGCTGTCAGTGCTCCATTTCCTTGCAAGTGGGTCATTTCAAACAACAGTGGCCATAGCATCAGGGATGTCCCAGCCTATGTTTTCCAATGTGTTGTCCAGAGTGTTGTCTGCCCTGCTGAAACACATGCGGAGCTACATCGTTTTCCCTCAGGTGGAGGATTTGCCTACAGTGAAAGGTGATTTCCATGCCCTGTGACATATCCCCAACATCATAGGTGCTATTGATGGGACTCATGTGGCTTTGGTACCCCCCCACAGGAGTGAACAGGTGTACAGAAACCGGAAGAGTTATCATTCGATGAATGTACAGATGGTATGTTTGGAAGACCAGTACATCTCCCATGTGAATGCCATGTTCCCTGGCTCAGTGCATGACACTTACATCCTGTGGAATAGCAGCATCCCTTATGTGATGGGTCAACTCCACAGGCACCGTGTGTGGCTATTAGGTGAGCACCTGGAAGCTAGTCAGTGGGAATGGTTGTCTGGGTCTGGGAATATCCCTCCAGGTTAGTGTGTGTGTCTAACAGTTGTCCCTCGCCGTTTGCAGGTGACTCTGGTTACCCCAACCTGTCATGGCTACTGACCCCAGTGAGGAATCCCAGGACAAGGGCAGAGGAACGCTACAATGAGGCCCATGGGCGAACTAGGAGGGTGATCGAGCGGACCTTCGGCCTCCTGAAGGCCAGAGCCAGGTGCCTCCATATGACAGGTGGTTCCCTATTCTGCTCACCAAAGAAGGTGTGCCAGATCATCGTGGCCTGCTGTATGCTTCACAACTTGGCTTTGCGACGACAGGTGCCCTTTCTGCAGGAGGATGGTCCAGATGGCGGTGTTGTTGCAGCTGTGGAGCCTGTGGACAGTGAAGACGAGGAAGCAAAGGAAGAAGACATGGACAACAGGGACTCAGTGATCCAGCAATATTTCCAGTGACACACAGGTAAGAATACAAACCTGCCTACTACATGTACTTAAACACTACTACCGCTCTACTGTCTGTCGTTTTCACCCAGTGTATGGTCACTAAGTTGTCACTTTCCCTTACGATTTCACAGATGTGGGTCCCACTGTGTGACATCTGCTTTGATTGCTCATGGACTAGAGCTGTGTGACATAGGTATAATGCCATTACCAATGAAAAAGCTTTTTGCCACAGTTATTGCTAATACAGAATTCCGAAATCACAGACAGACTCCAGATTTTTTTGTGCTTTAAGGGTGTTTATTTAAGTGCTCAATATCGGAGGGGGTTGTAAAATGGTGAGGGGTGATGGCGGAGGAATGTCCATGGCAGAGTCCAGTCTATTAGTCTCACAGGTGCATTGCCCAAATGGGCATAGGAAGTGGAGCTAGGGCAGTTTGAGGATGGACAGGGTGACAAAGTGGGACAGTAGGATGACTATCAGGGTGGTCTCATTTCTTGGCGGGGGTCTTGGCATCGTTCTCTGCCTTTGTCCTGGATCACAGGGACCGTTTGCGAGGTGCTTCTCCATCTGCAGGGGGTGGGGTGCTGGTGTGGTGGTCCAGTGGCGGGGCCTCCTGTCCACTAGCGCCGGCGGAGGTGGTGGGCAGTTCATCGTCCAGGCTAGTGTCAGGGGCTGCTTGTAGTGCCAGTGTCCCTCCTGGTGTTGAGTACTTCCTTCAGCACCCCTACGATGGTGCCCAGGGTGGAATTGATGGTTCTGAGTTCCTCCCTGAAGCCCATATACTGTTCCTCCTGCAGGCGCTGGGTCTCCTGAAACTTGGCCAGTACCGTTGCCATCTGCTCCTGGGAGTGGTGGAAGGCTCCCATGATGGAGGAGAGGGCCTCGTGGAGAGTGGGTTCCCTGGGCCTGTCCGCCCCCTGTCGCACAGCAGCCCTCCCAGTTCCCCTGTGTTCCAGGGCCTCCGTCCCCTGGACCGTGTGCCCATTACCACTGCCCCCAGGTCCCTGTTGTTGTTGGGGTGGTGGGTTAGCCTGGGTTCCATGTAGTGGTGGACACACTGCTGATTGACGTGTCCTGGGGACGGAGGTATGGGCCCGCTGGGTGGGTCCTGTGCTGGTGTTTCCGGAGGGGGGAAGCTCTGTAGTGGCCTGTGACTGGGTGTGGGGAACCGACTGTCCCGAGGTCTCCGATGGGCAGGGCTGGTCATCTAAATCCAGTTGGACAGAGGTGCTGTCATCACTGTGGGCCTCTTCTGTTGGTGGTGTGGACATGTGTGGACCCTCCTGTCCGGTGACGTTGGGTAGGGGTCCTGCAGGGGTATAAAAGCATGATTATTGCATCTGTGTGTGTCAGGGTGTGCAATGGGTGGGTGACCGTGTACCCCAGTGCTAGCATTCCTGTGTGGGACCTTGTGTGATGATGGTTTAGGGGGGTGTATGGGTATGTGCAGTGGGCATGCTTTAGTGATGGGTGTCCATGCTTTGGTGTTGCATGCAGGGCTTGGTGTTTGGATGGGTGGTTTGGGATAGTGGGACATTTGTGAGGAGTAGGTGTGATGGGGGTGAGTGTGAGGGTGGGGGTATGTGCTGGCATGCAGGTAGGGTGGGGGATGTAATAGTAAAGCTTTGACTTACCAGAGTCCATTCCTCCACCTACTCCTGCGAGGCCCTCAGGATGCAGAATCGGCAAGACCTGCTCCTCCCATGTTGTTAGTTGTGGGGAAGGAGGTGGGGGTCCGCCGCCAGTCCGCTGAACCGCCAGGTGGTGTCTGGAGACCACGGAAGGCACCTTCCCCCGTAGGTCGTTCCACCTCTTCCTGATGTCCTCCCGATTTCTTGGGTGTTGTCCCACTGCGTTGACCCTGTCCACTATTCTTCGCCATAGCTCCATCTTCCTTGCATTGGAGGTGTGCTGCACCTGTGATCCGAATAGCTGTGGCTCTACCCGGACGATTTCCTCCACCATGACCCTGAGCTCCTCCTCCGAGAACCTGGGGTGTCTTTGCCGTGCCATGGGGTGGTATTGGTGATGTGTGGGGTGGTGTGTGGGGTGATAAGTGTGCTGATATGTAGTGGGGTGTTGTGTAAGGTGCGTGGAAGTTATGTGGGTGATGGTGTTGTGTGCCTGTGGATGCTAGTGTTGTTGATGGTGGTGTCTCTCTCTGGCTTTCGTTCGTGATTTGTGGTCGTAAGGGTTTGTGGGTGATGTGGGTGTGTGTTTTATATTGTATTGAGTGTGTGGGAGTGGTGTGTGTATGTGTATCAGGTGTGTGTATTTCGAATTGTCCAATGTGGCTGTGTTTTGGAGATGTGTGTGTATTTTGAGCGCGGCGGTGTGTACCGCCAATGGAATACCGCAGTTGAAAGACCGCCACGTGGATTCGTGGGTCGTGATAGTGTGGGTGTATTTCTGTTGGCGTGATGGTGGAGGTTTTGTTTTCACTAGTTTATCACTGACCTTTGGTGTGGCGGACTTGTGTGGGTGTCTGAATTTTGGCGGATTCCGAACTGTGGGTCATAATAGCTGTGGCGGAATTCTGCGGCCACGGCGGTGTGGTGGCGGTCTTCTGCACGGTGGTAAGCGAATTTTACCGCCAATGTCATAATGAGGGCCTTATTTGTTCCAGGCATCTTTTTTGTAAAGAATGTGCCACCTTTTCAGCGAAACTAACTGTTTCCTTTCAACTGAAATAAGTTGCAGACATGTTAGAGTACAAATTGATCTTAATTCCACACAACATTTCAATGCTTGTAAATTAACCCCTACAATGTTTTCTACTGAGCCACATTTTGTTTTCCATTTGCCAACATAATAAGTCTATGGGAGCAGTAATCAATTACTGCCTGATGTACATGAGCAACATATGTGTAGCTCCCCCAAATAACAAACCTTAACATTTACCAACTATTAAGAGTACACTCTTAGTGAGATATGCCCTAGGTAAATAACATATTTTAACATACAAATTATGAAACTGAATGACACCAATAACACATTTAATTTTAAATACTTTTTTTCAGAAAAGGATCCCTATATTCTTACCTTTGTATGTGATCAAATAATGCACTGTGTAGTATCAATTATGTGCTGTTGGAAATTGGGCTACTGGTTAGGGAGGGGTTAAACCCTACTCAAGCAGCAACTACAATGTTTGTCAGGGTCAAGTCACAAGCAACCCCAAATTAACTTGTGCTTAATCTTCTGGGTGTTTGGCAAAAAGCAGTCAGGCTTATCTTAGATGCAATGTGCAAAGTATTTATGCAGCACATAAAGCAGTAATGAAGTGAAAAAACAACACAAGAAAAATCCCACACCACGTTATAAAAATAGAGTTAACTTTAATAAATTATTTGAGGCCAAAACGAGAGAAGTCCAAGCAGTAGATCCAGAGATATGCAATTTTAAAGATTTAAGTGAAAATAGTGTGAAGAAGCACAAAGTGCTAACTGTGGTTAACTGGTGGTGCTGGACCAGAACAAAGTCACTAGTTCAGGCCCACTGCGATGGAGCATGGGCCAGAAACAGGCGCCACGTTAGACATGCAGAACAAAGTATCCTAAATCCTGGTTTGCAGAGCATTGCGAGATCCCATGTCGAGGATGCATCGTGCCACAGCGGTTCTGAGGAAGCTGCAAGGCTGTGTCATCATCGAGGTCGCCTTCGACGAGGAGTTTGCAATGTGAAGTCCTCCATCGAAGATGCATCATGCACCAGTGGGTCTGAAGAACCTGTAGACCTGCAAAGTGGAGTCCTGCATCATCATCTGGCTTGCCATCAATGAAGGGCTTAAATGATGCAGTAGTGGTTGTTAGGAAGCTGTGGGTCGCTATGCAAGATCCTGCGTTAGGGATGTCTTGCACAGTGGCGATTCCGAAGAGGCTGCAAGCAAATGCATTGCACTGTGTCAGTTATGCCCACAGGACCACAGCAGGGTTGGCAGGGAACAGTCAGGCCCAATTTCAAGAGTCCAGGACTGGGGTGGCAAGGCTGACAGCAAACTCAATCCAAGTGCTGGGCCCAAGGGGGTTACCTTTTCTGTCTCTGAGGCTCTGATCAGGAGGACAGTCAACTAGCCCTTGGAGTCACTCTGGTGGTCCTGGATCAAGATGCAAGTCCAATCCTTCTTACTTAGGCAGCAGGGCAACAGAATGGCTGTCCTTCTTGCATTGCAGCACAGCAGTCCTTCTGAGTCTTCCGCAGGTCTAGAAGTGCACTGAAGAGTTCGTTCTGAGGGTCCATTATTACACCTGGTACCCACTTTGAAGTAGGAGAACGTTTTGGAGGTTGTCTGGGGTTGCAAAAGACTAGTGTCAAAGCCCTTTTGAGTGTACTGGGCAGAGCATTTGTAATGTTCAGTGTAGTAGGAGGCAGCGCCTCACCTCAATCAAGTCAGAGATGGCCCATCGTGCCAGCTGCTATTCCCCTTTGTCGATCTATTTGGGAGCAATCCACAGAGGCTAACTGTCAGCTACACCCAGTCATGTGACCCAAGTTAAAGGCTGCAGGCACCAAATGGTTGAGACAAGAAAATGCCAACTTTCTAAAAATTACATTTTCAGAATTCTGACTTAAAATCAGACTTTACCAGTAAAGGGGGTTTTAAATCGCAATTCTTTATACACCAAACTCAGCATTCCTACCTGCTCTCAATTGAAAGTTATCACTTATTAAATGTAATAAGTTAACCCAATACCATCTTATAGGAGATGCAGGACTTGCAGTAGTGAACAAGTAAGAGTTTTCACTACCAGGACATGTAAAAAGTGAAAAGTACATGTCCAACATATCGAATACACTGTACCCTGCCCTATGGGCTATGTAGGGCATATCCCAGGGGTGATTCATATGTATTAAAAGGAAGGTTTGGGCCTGGCAAATGGTTTATTTTGCCAGGTCAAAATGGCAGTTTAAAACTGTATATAGGGGCTGCAATGACAGTCATCAGACATGTTTGAAAGGGCTACTTAAGTGGGTGGCACAATCAGTGCTGCAGGTCCACTAGTAGCATTTAATTCACAGGCCCTGGGAACATGTAGTACGACTTTACTAGGAACTTACAAGCAAACTAAATGTGCCAATTGGGTGTTAGCCAATTTCACCATGTTTACAGAAGAGAGCACATAAAATGTAGCATTGATTAGAACTGGTAAGATGCACAGAATCCAAAGTCCAATAAAAAGATCAACAAAAATGGAAGAGTAAGGCAACAATTTGGGGGGGGAGACCACCCTAAGACTGAAAGGTCTAACACATGCACAATTATCTCTAAAGAACCCTGTTTGCAAATGACTGCATGAACATTTCTCTGTCACAGTCCTTGACATAATGAGGTGTATTCAATTCTTTCAAGGTACCATGCAACCGAGTTTACTAGTCCAAACTACCCCCTCTATTCTTCCCCACGGGCCACTCTCTATCCCAGAGTGTCTATAAAAGCAAAAGCACATCCACAATCCCTCAGGAAAGCATTGCAAAGAGGGAGGCTTTTCTTACTGTCCTGGGTGTAGACTTCCCCTGTTGACAGCAAAGAGGATGGGTCAGAGGGTCTGAAAGGGCATCATGTCTTCAGCGGCTGCAGTCAGTTGAGATATTCTTAACACCCCATGTCAAGTGCGGTAGGGTCTATCTACAGAAGGGTTAGGTGAAAGTCACCTCCTCTAGGGACTGTGCGCAATGCTTCCTGTTTGCTGAATGGGCTGTACAAAGCTTACCCTTTCAGCTCTCTAGGCCATGTGAGTGCCTGTAGTGTCACACTGTCTTATATGTACCTTCTACTGTGGCTGGACCCCCGTCCAGCAATCTAATACGCCCAACATGCATCTTCCTGTGGTTGACTAAGAACCCAGTACTAGTGCTTGGATGTGTCAGCAAATTCAGTGCATTCCTTTTGCTGGCATTCTGTAAACGAGGAGATTTAGACACTGTTTTTGTATGAAAGGCCAGAGAAGGCTGCTTTCATGCGGTGCCCTCCATGCATAAACCAGTCCACACTGGTTCAGGGACCACCAGTTCCTGCTCTGGCACAAAACTGGACAATGGAAAGGGGAGTGACCATTCCCCTGTCCATCCTCATCCCCAGGGTTGGTGCTCAGAGCTCCTCCAGTGGGTCCCTGGGTTCTGCCATCTTGCTTCCAAGGTTGGCAGGGAACTCTGGGAGCATCTGAATGTCCAGGCCAGGCAGGTGACGTCAGAGGCACCCTCTGGTAGGTGGTCACCTTGCTAGGTGACCAAGCCCACTCTCTGGGCTAATTAGGGTCTTCCTTGGGGCTTGGTCCTCAGATTCGGCTTCCAAGATTCCAGCAGGATTCCTCTGCAACCTCTGCTTCTACTTCTGGCCTTCAGAACTCCAACTTGACCCTCCAGGACCCGACAATCTGACTTCAAAAAGAACTCTTCTGCAACATTGTTTCCACGGCTCCTGTCAGCTTCTGCAACATTTCCACTGTCTGTACATCCACTGAGGGTGGTGTGTATTCAGCCTGCACTAGAAGGAAGAAGGAATCTCCCTTGGAGTAAAGGAGTCACTTACCTGCATCCGCAGGCACCTACTGCAACTACCGGCTGTGTGGATCTCCTCTCATCCTGAGCTGCTTGGATCCTGCATCATGGGTGGTGGTCTGGAGTAGTCATCTTGGTCCTCTCTGCCAGCTGTCCAACTTTGGTGGAGGTAAGCACTTGCCTTCCCATGCAGGACAGACCCCCAGGGCACCCAGCACTCCTTCCTGCGACGCACAGCATTCTGCATGGTTCTCCTGCGGCGTGGGATCCCTTTCTGTAGTGCTGCGTGGGCTCCTTTTGCAACATATATGTCCCCATCCAGTGGGACTCCTGTGGGTGGCGCCTCTGCACCTGTGAGCACCATGTCATTTAGGGTCCCCTGTGACTCCCCCTCCTGGGTGGAGTCCTCCTGGGTCTTGCTGGTCCCCGGCAGCACTGTTTTTCTGCCAATCGTGAACTTGCCTTTGCCAAGGCTTGTTGAAGGAAATCCTGCACCGACACCCATCTGCAATCTTCACTCCAGCGTGGGACATCTTCTGCATCCCTCATGAACTCTCCTCTGGCTCCAGGGCTGTAATGCTGGCCTGATCTTCATCACCGTTGACCAACTCCTGCAAGTACAGCTGGGTAGGTAGTAGCTCCTACTCCCCATGGACTCCACTGACACCTTTGGACTTGGGTACCTCTCTCCAAAGGTCTTCCTCTCCAGGAACCACCGCTGTTTTTTTGCAGTATTGTCTGGGTGTCTTCTTTTCCTTCCTTTTGGTTGGTTTGGGGAAATTTCAGTAATTTACTGCTGCTTTCCTAGTCACTGGGGGGGCACTGTGTTACTTACCTCTGTAGTTTTCTGGTACACCCAGCTCCCCTCCACACGATCCACTTTCCTAGGTGGGGGTCCTGTGTTCATATTCCATTTTTTAGTATATGGTTTGGGCTCCCCCTAGGGTCACTACTGGTTATTTGCAACTGCACTGTTTTCTAACCTTTTCTATGCCTGTTATTGTTTACTAGTGTATATAATTAGTGTATTACTTACCTCCTATTGGATGGTTGCCCTTCTAGTATCTTGTGTGACCAAAAATAAAGTACCTTTACTTTTGTACAACAGTGTGTTTTCTTTCATGTGTATAAGTGTTGTGTGAGTGTAATGGTTTTGCATGAGCTTTGCATGTCTCCTAGATAAGCCTTGGCTGCTCATCCACAGCTACCTCTAGAGAGCCTGGCTTCTAGATACTGCCTACACTTCTCTAATAGGGGATACCTGGATATGGTACAAGGTTTAAGGTACCCACCACACACCAGGCCAGCTTCCTACACTTGGCTAGTTAATTATCTATGATCATGGAAGAAGTCACAGAGGCAGATTAGGAAGAAAGTGGAGTATGTACTAAAAAGGAACTGTGCAGTTTTAAATCATGCCACCTTCACTAGCATATGCAGTTTATTGCTCTCTTTTACACGTTACTTTCAGGCATTTGCTCGGCACCAATTGGAAGAGGTTCTTTGTTGAGTTCTCAAGAATTATGGATGTGTAGAGGTTTTTCAAGTTAAGTCCCTAAATGCAGACCGTCCCTAAATTTCTTTCCCAGGCATCACAAGCTTATACAAGTTCTACTCATTTTGTTTCGGGACCAGGAGGGTTTGAGATTTGCAACATATATAAATAATTCAAGCAGCAGTCCTCACTATACCATCCACCTGCTTATCATTTGGCTGTTGTGGGGTGTGCCTTTTACTTTAGGCACATTTGGGAGATGATGATTATGGACACCTAGAGCCAGAGGGTTAAAAGGGATGGTTATTCAGTGTGCTTTGACTCAATAAACCCAGGCTCAGATTAGTCTCCATGCCTAGTCAGGGACCATCCACGGCATTGCAGAAATGTTTCAGAAGAATGCAGTGGTTTTTGCTCCCCTGGTAGAAGTGGGTTTTTGTGAGTATTTACCACTATTCTTGGTGTAAGAATGTGCAAGGAAATTCTGGTTGATCACCAGTTTCAAGTGTCTGACCTGCAGCATGAATACTGTACTTCTAAATGCACATGTTGTGAAGGATTATTGCACTGATCTCCCGGTGAAGGCATATCGTTTTACGATGCCTACTTCCAACTTGTTGTTGATGCACAACCTGGCTGATCTGGCTAACCAGCAGTTTCTAATATTCTGTCTGCAGTGGACACTTTTGAAGTTCTGAGTGTTACCCTTCTATCTCCAGTCCTCCCTAAGATTTTTCATTGCAATGTAGGCTTACATGGTAATTTTTCTTTGTAGATCTGCGATTCTCATCCATCAGTATCTAGATAACTGGCTGAGCCACTCTTCATCAGAATCCCGGACCAGGGAGGTCATGCGCTTGGTGCACCAACTCCCTGTCTACAAAGACTTTGTCATACATCTCAAGAGGGCCAGAATAAATTCATCACAGGATCCAAAGTTTATCCCTCATACCAGACTCTGTTGGATGCAGTTATTCTTCCCAAAAGGCTGATATCCAGATTGAGGAATCAACAGACGACCCAGTAACAACACCTTCCAGCCAAAGATTGGCTCCATGTACAGGAAGACATGCTATGTCTTTGCTAAAGGTAGAAGAGGGGGAGAATGGCTAATATTTTTTCACCTAAGAGTAACTATCTCTTGGATACCTGTTTTGCTTGTGTCATGGCATCACCTGCACCTGGGAGAATCAGATCTAGCATCTGCTCCAAAGTTGGATGTCATTATCACATGATTTCAAGGGTTTGCTTCTAGTTTCAAACATCCTACAGTGTGTTATTCAGTCACAGTACCTGCCAGCAAACTTCAAGCAGTATGTTCCTCTTTCCGTCTTGATGCCGGCATTGTTGTCTACAGATGCTAGCAAAATTCATGTGGTGTGATTCTAGTGTCCCACTCAGGACAACAATAACTCCCTTCACAACATTTGCACTCATCTGAAGGATTTAACAGTGGTTCTCTGTAAGCTCCTTTGATTAGCCTTTCTGTTCCAGTACCAGATTGTCCTTCTCCACACAGACAACCTCAATGTTAACTGGAGGTTGGGATCCACTTGGGGACCAAAGTAAGGAGTGTTCAGATCAGCAAACTTGATCTTCTGTCTCTGTTAGCTTCCCATGTTTAGGTTATGGGCAATGTGAGGGTAGACCATCTCAGGATCGTGTCCCTCACACAGCTTCCTGCTAGCTGGGGCAACCTTACGTGAGTCTGCTGCTAAATAGAGAATACAAAATATCATCAAAATGTAATATTGTGTCCTAAATACCATGGTCTAAATCACTGTATGGCGAAATATCGAAGATAAGACTATCACGTTTCAAACTTTGCCTAAAATGTTGTTCACAATATCTTTTTCGTCACTATCATATACAATGTTGATTATTTTCTTGTAGTTTATATTTTCTTGTACGTTTTTTTAATTTAATTATAATTCAGATGTCTAATTGATAAAAGTTTGTAATATTTATATAATAACATGTTAGCTTTTTAAAAATATAATTGTTTTATTTTTTTGAAGGAGTTGATAATTTATTTTTATTAATAGTTTAATGTGGATATATATTTATATTTGACTAAAGACTTCGGTGTTAGCAAATACAACCTCCGCAAAATTACATATTACTTCATAAATGTGGAATTTGAGTTAGAATAGTAAATTTCAGACACTCAATGTTATACATTTCCCTAGGGAGTATTGGGTAGGGGTTAGAACAGTACATCAAACCTCTACAAAATTAAATTCTTCCTTTGATAAGTGTGAGGGTGGAGTTAGAAAAGAAAATCTGACCCTCTGAACAGTCAACTAGTTTCCCAATGTGCGTGGGTTGAAGTTAAAAATAGAAAATATGACCTACCATAAATTAAGCAGTTTTTTCAGTGTGTGTTAGAATACCTAATATGACCTCTGCAAAATTAAGCCTTTCACCATAGAGTCTGTGTTTGGACTTACAGAAGCTAATATAGCTTCCCCAAATTTCAACATTTTCGCCATTGAATGTGAGAGAGCAGTTAGTATAGCAGTTTTTTGATTTCTTAAAAAAGTGAATTACTATTTTATAAGTACTTAGTTGTCAAAATTAAATATATTACTTATATATATTTTTTTATATAAATAAAAATAAAGATACTGCAAGTATAGTACTGGTAGCAGTGATATAACCAACGTCGCACCTCCCTTTAGTAAGCATTGTAGGTACTAATAAGTTATAGAAGATTGCTTAATGGGTGAGAGCACTTAAGGGAGGGACGACATTGGCTATACCACTGCTACCAGTTCTCTGATTACAATATTTAGGACCTCATTACAACCCTTGCGGTAAATCCCGCTTTCCACCGTGCAGAAGACCGCCACCATACCGCTGCGGCCGCGGAATTCCGCTACAGGTATTACGACCCACAGCTCGGAATCCGCCACAATACAGAAACCCACACAAGTTTGCTACACCAAAGGTCAGTGATAAACTGGCGATACCAAAACCGACACCGTCACGCCAACAGGAATACGCCCACACTATCACGACCCACGAATCAACCTAGCGGTCTTTCAACCGCGGTAATCCATTGGCAGTTACACACTGCCGTGCTCAAAATACACACACACTTACAAAACACAACCACATTGGACAATTTGAAATATACACACCTGATACACACATCACACCCACACACCCAATCCAATATAAAGCACACATCCACATCACCCACAAACCCTTACAACCAAAAATTTTAAGGAAGGCCAGAGAGAGAGACTACCTAAAACAACACCAGCATCCACAGACACACAACACCATCACTTACACAACATCCACGCACCTCAAACAACACACACCAACACATCCCCTCACACATAACAACGGACAACACCTCACACATCACCCACACCACATCATGGCACCTCAAAGACACCCCAGGTTCTCTGAGAAGGAGCTCAGGGTCATGGTGGAGGAAATCGTCCAGGCAGAGCCACAGCTATTCGGATCACAGGTGTAGCAGACATCCATTGTAAGGAAGATGGAGCTATGGCGCAGAATTGTCAACAGGGATAACGCAGTGGATAGCATCCAAGAACACAGGATGAAATCAGCAAGATGTGGAACGACCTACGGGAGAAGGTGCGTTCCGGTGTATCCAGACACCAGATTGCTGTACAGAGGACTGGCGGTGGACCCCTGCCTCCTCTCCCACAACTAACAACATGGGAGGAGCAAGTCTTGACAATTATGCATCCTGAGGTCCTCGCATCCAGGAGGACTGGACTCTGGTAAGTCATAGCTTTACTACTTTATCCCCCACACCCCACCTGCATGCCATCACATACCGCCACCCTTACCCTCACACCCATCACCCCAACAACCCACAGATACCCCACTAACACAACCCACTCATCCCAAAACCAAGCCCTGCATGTAACACCAATGCATGGACACCCATCACCAAAAGCATGTCCAGTACAGAGACTCACTCATGCCCCAAAATCACCAATCACACAAGGACCAAGCCAATAATGCAAGCACAGGAGTAGAGGGTCACTCACCCATTGCACAAGATGGCACACACAGCTACAATAACTGTGCATTTACACCCCAACAGGACCCATACCCAACGTCACCGGACAGGAGGTGCCAGACATATCCAGTCCCCCCACAGAAGAGACCCACAGTGATGACAGCAGCTCTGCACGCCTGGATCAAGATGACCAGCCCGGCCCATCAGGGACCTCGGGACAGTTGGTTCCTCTGACACAGTCACAAACCACCACTGAACCTCCCCCTCAGGAAACATGACCACAGCACCCACCCAGCGGGCCCATCCCTCTGTCCCTAGGACACGTCAATCAGCAGTGTGTCCACTACTACAGGGAACCCAGGCAACCCCACTAACACAGGCGATCAGGGACTTGGGGGCAGTGGCAGTGGGCATACGGTTCAGGGGACAGAGGCACAGGATAACAGGGAAGCTGGGAGGACTGCTGTGCGACAGGGGAGGACAGGCCCAGGGAACCCACTCTCCACGAGCACTCTCCAACATCATGGGAGTTTACCACCATTCCCAGGAGACCATGGGCACGGTACTAGCCAAGTTTCAGGAGACCCACTAGCTGCAGGAGGAACACTACCTGGGGATCAGGGAGGACTTGAAGTCCATCAACACCACCCAGGCCACCATTGCAGGGGTGCTGGCAGACCTTCTCAACACCAGGGGGGACACAGTGACACACCAACAGGCCCCTGACACTAGCCTGGATGATGAACAGCCCTCCACCTCCGCCAGCGCCAGTGGACAGGAGGCACCGCCACAGGAACAACAGGCCAGCAGCAACCCACCCCCTGCAGATGGAGAACCACCCTGCCAACAGCCCCTGAGATCCAGGCACAAAGACAGAAAACATTGCCAAGACCCCTGCCAGGAAATAAGACCCCCCTGAATGTCACCCTTCGGTCCCACTATGTCACCCTGTCCATCCTTAAACTGCCATTGCTCCACTTCCTATGCCCCTTTGGACAATGCACCTGTGAAACAAAAAGACTGGACTCTGCCATGGACATACCTCCACCATCACCCCAGCCCATTTTACAACCTCCTCCGCTTATTTGAACAGGAATAAACATACTTGAATCACAAAACAATCTGGAGTCAGTCTGTGCTTTCACAAATGTGTAATTGCAATATCTATGGAATATAGCAATGTCAATTTACTTGTTCACATACCAATGTGCACAGCTGTAGGCCAGGAGTAAACATAGCAGAGGGCACAAAGTGGGACCCAGATCTGTGAAATGGAAAGTCAAAGTGACAAGTCAGGGTCCATACACTGAGTGAAAATTACAGACTTATGCTAACTCCAACAATAGTATGAGATGTGGGAAGCAGTGACATCTTCTTACCTGTGTCTCACTGGAAGTATTGCATGATGATGTTGTTTCGGTTGCCGATATCCTCTTCTTCTGCCTCCTCTTCTTCACTGTCCACAGGCTCCACAGCTGCCACAAGACCACCATCTGGCCCATCCTCCTGCAGAAAAGGCACCTGGCATTGCAAAGCCAGGTTCTGCAGCATACAGCAGGCCACGATTATCTGGCACACCTTCTTCGGTGAGTAGTATAGGGAACCACCTGTCAGATGGAGGCACTGGAATCTGGCATTCAGGAGGCCGATGGTACGTTCTATTATCCTCCTAGTTCGCCCATGTGCCTCATTGTAGCGTTCCTCTGCCTTTGTCCTGGGATTCCTCACTGGGGTCAGTAGCCATGACAGGTTGGGGTAACCAGAGTTACCTGCATATGTCGAGGGACAACTGTTAGACACACACTAACCCCTAGAGACAACCCCATACCCAGACTCCTATGTCAACTGTATTGGGACCTTGGACTCACCTATTAGCCACACACGGTGCCTCAGGAGTTGCCCCATCACATAAGGAATGCTGCTATCCCTCAAAATGTAAGCATCGTGCACAGCGCCAGGATACTTGGCATTCACATGGGAGATGTGCTGGTCTGCCAAACACACTATCTGCACATTCATCGAATGGTAGCTTTTCCGGTTTCTGTACACCTGTTCATTCCTGTGGGGGGGGACAAATGCCACATGTGTACCATCAATGGCACCAATGATGTTGGGGATATGTCCCAGGGCATAGAAGTCACCTTTCACTGTGGGCAAATCCCCCACCTGAGGAAAAACGATGTAGCTGCGCATGTGTTTCAGCAGGGCAGACAACACTCTGGACAACACGTTAGAGAACATTGGCTGGGACATCCCTGATGCCATGGCCACTGTTGTTTGAAAAGGCCCACTGGCCAGGAAATGGAGTACAGACAGAACATGCACTAGAGGGGGTATCCCTGTGGGATGGCGGATAGCTGACATCAGGTCTGGCTCCAACTGGGCACACAGTTCCATGATTGTTGCACGATCAAGTCTGTATGTGATTATGATGTGTCTCTCTTCCATTGTCGACAGGTCCACCAGGGGTCTGTACACCGGAGGATGCTGCCATCTCATCACCTGCCCCAGCAGACGTGCCCTATGGAGGAGAGCAGCGAGCAGAGAGTCATCCAACACTGAGGTATCACAATGTGTTATTTGCAGAAACGTTAGTAATCCGCAATGTGCCGGTATCTGTCTGTATTCCCGGCCTAGATAGGTGTGACGCAATTTTCATCCATCCCATGTGGCCCCCTTAAATGGCGGCTGTCTGACCTGTAAGGTGGGACAAGGGGATATGAGGTAACTGCGCTGGCGTTGTACACCGTCGCGATGGGCGGTTGAAGACCGCGGCACAATTCTGCATCGGTTAACATTGGGCCCTATGGGTCCCAGGAGCCAATGACGATGTACGCCGGCGGTGACGGTACGCACTGCCGTGGACGTGACCGCCATTTTCTGTCTGTTCACTCACTTAATACCTGACCTTCAACAGGAGAGGACCTACACTGCAAGTGCTGCTGTGACCTGTGTCTGGAAGCGACAATGGCTCCAGTGTCTGGGGAAAGGGCCCCTGCCTTCACTTCAGAGGAGTTGGAGAAACTAGTGGATGGGGTCCTCCCCCAGTACACGCAACTGTACAGTCCTCCAGACAAACAGGTGAGTACACTATGAGCATGCTGCATGGGCAATGCCTGCTTTGAGAGGTGTGGAGGGAAGATACATGGGGGGGGCTGAGGCCTGCATGTGCGGATGTTGAGTGTATGTGCGTCAGGACATGTTTGGGAACTGGTGGGCAATGAGTATGACGGTCCGGACAGGTGAGTAATTTCCTTTCCCCCCTGTACCATTCCTCTAGGTCAGCGCCCACCAGAGGAAGGGTATTTGGTGTGCCATAGCCAAGGGCGTCTGGACTCTCGGGGTCTACCACAGACGGAGCACCCACTGCCGTAACAGATGGGAGGACCTGCGCCTCTGGAGCAAGAAGACGGCTGGGGATGGCCTCCCAACGTGGAAGGGGTGCCCGTCGCACCATGACCCCTCCTGATATCCCGGATGCTGGCGGTGGCCTATCCGGAGTTGAATGGGCGCTTGAGGGCATCACAGCAGCCACAAGGGGGTGAGGACACTCTCATTCAGCTGACTCTGCGCGCATTATGAGGTGTCTGGGTGGGGGAGGTGGGTAGTGGGTTCCCCTAGGCCAGGGCGAACTTGGCAGGCAAGGTCCCTTGTGAGGCAGCCTATGTGGCACCCCAAACCCACTAGTGGTAAGAGCCATCTACATGGCGTAGTGCTGAGGGCCGCTGCCTGTGTGTTGTGTCCGCCAACGGTAGTGGTGCTGCATGCACTGAGCATGTTTTTCTTCTGTCTTCCCCCCCTTTTTGTGGTCTCCCTGTTGTTGTGTGCAATAGCATCATCAGGCGGAGAAGCAGGAGCACCGGAGCAGGAGGGAGCTGCAACCCACTTGGCCCTGGAGGGTGAAGCAACGGCGTCTGAAGCCACCAGTGGGACGGAGGGCAAGGGAGCTCCACGGCGGGGTCAGGAGCAGACACCAGTGACAGCGACTCCTCCTCTGATGGGAGCTCCCTTGCGGTGGTGGGCACCTCTGTGCCCACCGCATCCACAGGTACAGCTGCCACCCCCCTACGAGCACCACCCTCTCCAGGAGCCCCTCAGCGTGTGTCCCGCGCTCGCTCACCCAGGAGGGTGGGCATAGGCACCTCAGGCTCTGCCCCAGTCAGCCCTGCTGCCCTCAGTGAGGAGGCTATTGACCTCCTGAGATTCCTCACTGTTGGGCAATCTACCATTCTGAATGCCATCCAGGGTGTTGAGAGGCATTTGCAACAAACAAATGCATACCTGGAGGGCATTCATTCTGGGCAGGCGGCCCAACAGAGAGCATTTCAGGCTCTGGCCTCAGCAATGATGGCAGCCATTGTCCCTGTGTCCAGCCTCCCCCCCTCCAACTTCCTCCACCCAGACCCAATCCCCTGTACCTCAGCCTATCCCAAGCACACCATCAGACCAGCATGCACACTCATCAACACACAAGAGTGGACATGGCAAACATAAGCACCACACATCCCAGAGGCACTCACACAAGCATCATCCCCATGCAGACACAGCAATATCCACTGCCTCCACTGTGTCCCCCCTCCTCGACGTCCTCCTCCTCCCTCCCTGTCTCGTCTCCACTCACACCTGCATGCACTACATCCTCAGCCACTACCTCCATCACCAGCACGCCCATCACTACACACCGCTCACGTGCAATCACCACCCCCACTACCATTCACACATCCCCTGTGTCCTCTCCCAGTGTGTCTGTGAGCCCTCCTCCCAAAGTACACAAACACAGGCACACACTCACCCAAATGCCATCCACCTCACAACAGCCTCCGGCCCATGCACCTTCACCATAAATTCAGCAGACGTACACCTCCTACAACCACTACCTTTTCCTCCACTCCCAAACCCCCTCCATCTTCCCGTCCCAGTGTGTCTAAAAATGTTTCCTGGCAACCCTTGACCTCTTCCCTTCACCTCCCCCGTGTCCTTCCCCTGGGCCAGGCATTCCAGTGGTGCCAGCAACTGCGGGGTCATTGAGTGCGCCACCCATCAGGGCTGCCAGTGTGCCACATAGCGAGGGCAAGGACATTCCGCCACCTGCCAAGGTGAAAAAGGTGCCCACATCCCGGAGGGAGAAGCCGAAACTACCAGCCACCAAGAGCTCAGCAAAAACAAAAGGGGATAGTGGCAAGACAACTGCGGCACCATCAAAGGTGGGGAAGGGACAAAAGCAGAAGAGCAGGTCAGGAGAGGGCACGGTGGCACCGACTGAGGGACCAGTGTCACACCTTCTGTCCACGACCACACTAACCTGTATGGCGGCAAACACCACAAGCTGCCCCGCCACTACAACCGCCACCTGCCCTGCCACCTGCCCCGCCACCTGCACCGCCACCTGCACAGCAACCTGCACAGCCACCGTCACATCTACAGCCTCAGAGACAGTCCCCAGCCTCTTCCCCAGTGGGCAGCCATCTGAGGCTGCAGGAGACGTCCTGCTGTGTCCCTCAGCAGGTGCTGACCCATGCACCACTGCCAGCACCGCCGCCACAGACACCGCCGCAAGCACCGCCACCAGCCCCGCGACTTGCTCGGACAGAGGCACCACCGCTAACGTGGCTACCATCCCCAGTGGTCAGTCGTCCGAGGCTGAAGGAGACTTCCTGGCCCCTGGCCAGCTTCGATGAGGCATGACTTCCATCACTGTTTGCACCTGCAGGTGGAAGGCGAAGCCGCAGCAGTGTGGGATATGTCGCTGCCTCCATGGCGTATCATGCTACCTGTACCTCAGCAATCTCGTGGCACACACACCCAGGTGAGGGAATTGTACCAGCCACACTGCACGTCGAGCAGTCTGGGCACCATGCCCCCTCCAGAACCAGTGGAGAGATACATCCACTACCTCAGTCCTTGGCAGGATGAGGGCACCAGGCCCCATCCAGAACCAGTGGAGAGATACATCCACTACCTCAGTCCTTGGCAGGATGAAGCACTCTGGTCACCATGCCCCCTCCAGAACCAGAGGAGAGATACATCCACTACCTCAGTCCTTGGCAGGACGAAGCACTCTGGGCACCAGGCCCCCTCCAGAACCAGTGGAGACTGTTATCCACTTGAAAGACTGTGGCTTTGTACTCCCAGGAAAAAGCAGTGGGCAAACCACTCACTTGAGAGACTTGAGAGACTGTGGCTTTGCACGCCCCGGGATAAAGCAGAGTGCAAACCACCCACTGGAGAGACTTGAGAGACTGTGGCTTTGTACTCTCCAGGATAAAGCAGTGGGCAAACCACCCTCTGGAGAGACCTGAGAGACTGTGGCTTTGCACTCCCCAGGATAAAGCAGTGGGCAAACCACCCACTTGAGAGACTGCGGCTTTGCACTCCCCAGGATAAAGCAGTGGGCAAACCACCCACTGGAGAGACTTGAGAGACTGTGGCTTTGTACTCCCCAGGATACAGCAATGGGCATGGAGCCCCCTCATGCAGCATTGGCATTGTGCGTTCATCTGGCTGAGGTGCCCTCCTCCCCCTGAGGTGCCTGTATATTTTTGGTCTGATGCCCGAACAGTGTTCTCTCCGTTTCCAGTCAGGTATCTTGTGTGGGCTTCACCCATGCATTTTGGGATCAGTGGTCCACAGACAATGATTGGTACACTATCCGGACTTGTGTAGTTGGTGTACATATTTGTAAATACTGAATTTTAATTGTTGACTATCAGATTTTTCAAGATTACACTGGTTACAATCATTTCCTTTTGTCCTTGCGTTCTTCCAGGGGGTGATGGGGTGTATATGTAATGTTGCTGCATGTATTTGTGTGTATGTTGTTGTGGGTGAGGGTGGGGGTATTGCGTGTTGCGTGTGTGTGTCACTCTCTTCCCCCCTCCCCTGTGTTGTAGGTGCAGTACTCACCGTGGTCATCAACAACGTCTGTCCTGCTCCTGATAGAGCAGGAGGGAGAGCAGCATTGGTAACACCTGAGGTTCGGGCTCCATGGCGTCCTGGTTCCTCGTTGGGTGTCGAGAGGTGAGTGTTTTTCCTTCTGTGTACTGTTTCCTCTGTACTTTTGATAGCGTTGGTTCCGCCCAGGAAAAGGTGGCAGATAGGCGTGTTGAAATACAGTGGGCGGTACTTTGCCTTCCGCCTGTCTGTTGGTGGTTACTGCCGCGGTGTTTGTTTCTATCGCCGTGGCGGTCGGAGTGGTAAAGTGGCTGTCTATGTTGGCGGTTTCCGCCATGGTCATGATTCCATTTTGTTTTCCGCCGGCCTGTTGGAAGTATTACTGCCGCTTTAACACCGACCGCCAGGGTTGTAATGAGGGCCTTAATGTGTGGTCTTGTCTGCAGTCCTTATCTTTTGCAGTACTGTGCTTTACAGCGGCTTCCTTCAATGATGATAGAGATACGTTACTGGGAGATTTGTTTAAAAACCAGAGTATCACCCACACTAAGGCTATGATTAGCGGCAACAGTGAAGATTTGAGACAGAAATTTATAAAACTGGATAGACTTAAAAAGCAGGAACTTTCTTGCTTGTCTGATGCCACTGTACTTAAGAAATATGTTGAGAAGAAACAAATACCCATAGGGTTAACCATTATAATTTTTCCCACTTTTGATTGCATGGGGGAGGATTTGTTATTGGAATGGGAACAACTATTGGTTCAATCATCTCATGCATGATGTCAATTTTAATTAAACTTGCTAAAAGAAAAAGGGAATCTATCTTACTGGAAATACTGGAGATGTCCAAACTGGTGGAAGAAATTAGTAAAATGAAACTAGTTCAAGCAACACAAAAGAATTATAAGATACTGGAGGAGGTCTTGACTAAACACCAGTTATACCTTAAAGACAAAAGGTTGCGTAAACTACAAGTGTGGTAGGGTGTTTATCTTCGCTCACAGATTTGATAATGTACAACTTAGCCAGGAAGCATCTAAATCCAACACAGATACGACCCCCACAGCCTGACCTCTAACAGTGAGTCAGACATCTCAAGCATGAGTGATCAAGAAGATAACCCCAGCACTATCTCTCACATGTCAGGAGCACTTAATAAATCGACCTCCTCTAATTTTATAAAAGAAGTAAACAATATTGAAATGGCACCAGGGCCAATCGAAATAAACAATCAGTCCCTTTAGGAAAACAAGAAGAAGGAAGGGGGGGAATCAATCCATCAAGAAGAGAGGGTATGACCACCAGGTCGGGAGCCAAATTTCAGAGGAAGTAACTAACTCTACTTTGACTGTGTACAATGCTAATCAGACATATATCAATCTGCTGGTATTACTGTGGTCAGTCTGTCACATCACACACTGAGCTCCACACAGATTCAACTGTTATCTAACAAACTTGGTTTTTGTCACAGCTCTAAACCAAATTTTACTCTGAGTCATATAGACCTGGTTAAATGTATATGCATACTCAAACTTGCAAGGTACTTTTGCCATGAAATGTCACTATCCTACGGATCGTCCTACAACACACACAGGCTCTTGCCATGAGACTATTAAGGATATTGAGTACCTACAGGTACTACTATCCCTTGATATGACAGATTCTGTCACCCCGTCTCTCACTGGCATTTTGTCTGACTTGGGTATTTCTTAGGACCTCAGCTTGGATAGCGGCCTCAGACCAAGATCATCTTTTCCGCCGCTGATGCAAGGTAATGCTGTTATTGAGACTTTCTATAAATTGGTCACTGATGATCTTTACACACAGGAAGACTCTACCAAGACCCACACCAGATGCACATTTGACAATCTCAATATAGAAGAAAGAGAGGCACTCAAACAGTTATTATTATCAAGGAGGCAGACAAATGGGGTAACATAGTTATTATGAAAAATTTGATTACATAGGTGAAAATGATAGAGACGGCTCTCTGACACTACTGTCTATGTCATGTTGGATGGCACTCCCCTCAAAAACATCACCTGTCTATTGGAAAAGAAAACTGAAGGGGTGGAGGGATCTGTGCCTTATCACTGACTTAGAGTTTACATACTTATTCAGCCAGCAACCCACAGCCCCTTTTATATATGTCCTTCCCAAAATCCATAAATCAGCATCATTTCCCCCAGGCAGACCAATTATCTCAGGTATTGACTTACTGACAGAACATTTGTCAGAATACATTGATATCATTCTCCAACTTCATGTGTGCAATCTTTCTTCCTATGTTCGGGACACCACTGACATCCTAACCCAACTGACAGACTTTGTATAGGAAGAAGACTTTCTTTTTGGGACATTGCATGTAGTTGCTCTTTACACCTCCATTCCATAGGCAATGGGCTTACAAGCAGTGCGTTACTTTCTTGCATCCAGGGATGCCACTCTATTAGAACACACTAATATGCTCATAAACATGATTAGCCTGGTGCTTGACAACAATGTGTTTGTACACAATGGCAGCTGGTTCTGACAATGTCATGGGGTGGCAAGGGGCTCAACATTTTCTCCCTCATTCGCCAACCTCTACATGGGGGGGGGGTAGAAAAAAACATTTGTCTGGTCTGATTGTCCACTGGAACTCATTGGACATGTTGCCTTTTGGGGCAGGTGCACATATGGCATACTCATGATATGGTCTGGCAGCACTGAATCGCTCTCCAAATTTGTATCTTTCTTAAATAATAATTCCTTCAATATCCGGTTTACTCACTCTTCACACATGGAGTGCATAACATATTTGGATCTTACATTATACTGTGAGGGCACTAAGGCCCATATTTATACTTTTTGACGCAAAACTGCGCTAACGCAGTTTTGCGTCAAAAAAATTAGCGCCGGCTAACGCCATTCTGAAGCGCAATGCGGGCGCCGTATTTATTGAATGACGTTAGCCGGCAATAGCCGGCGCCGTCTGGTGTGCGTTAAAAAAAACGACGTACACCAGGCAGCGCCGGCGTAGGGGGATATGGGGCTTGGGCGTCAAGAAATGGGGCAAGTCAGGTTGAGGCAACTTTTTCGCCTCAACACGATTTGCGCCATTTTTTTTCACTCCCAACCCCCATAGAAATGACTCCTGTCTTAGCAAAGACAGGAGTCATGCCCCCTTGCCCAATGGCCATGCCCAGGGGACTTCTGTCCCCTGGGCATGGTCATAGGGCATAGTGGCATGTAGGGGGGCACAAATCAGGCCCCCCTATGCCACAAAAAAAAAAAAAAAAACACTTACCTGAACTTACCTTAATGTCCCTGGGATGGGTCCCTCCAGCCTTGGGTGTCCTCCTGGGGTGGGCATGGGTGACAGGGGGTGTCCCTGGGGGCATGGGGGGGCACCTCTGGGCTCCTTCAGAGCCCACAGGTCCCTTAACGCCTGCCTTTTGCAGGCGCTAAAAAACGGCGCAAAAGCAGCCGGACGTCATTTGTTTTTACCCGCCCACTCCCGGGAGTGAATTTTGCCCGGGAGTATAAATCCGACACACATGCCTCGGAGTCGATTTTTTAGACGGGAACGCCTACCTTGCATATAATTAACACAAAGTAGGTGTCCACGCTAAAAAATGACGCTAACTCCATGGACTTTGGCGCTAGACGTGTCTAACGCCAAAGTATAAATATGGAGTTAGTTTTGCGTCGAAATTGCGTTAAAAAAAACAACGCAATTCTGGCGCAAACGGAGTATAAATATGCCCCTAAGATTATGTCAACCATATTTAGAAAATCGACTGCATGCAATTCTATTCTTCATGCCAGCAGTTCATATCCCAAATCCTGAATACACTCCATCCCCAATGGGGGGATGGTTACAGTGAAACGCAATTGCAGAGAGATGATTTTATTTTCAAAACTGAATTGAAACTTTTGGAAAACAGATTCCTATCCAGAGGCTATCCGGCCACAGTAGTTGCGAAAGCCAAACAATACACTACAGAACGTCAGTCTTTACTTGAGAAAAAGCGTAAACAACCAGATGAGACACCGAGGCTAGCACTTATTACAGCTTATCACAATTTGAGTCATGTGTTCTACAAGATTTTTTATCGACATTGGCATGCACTTAACCTTGATTTGTTATTGAAGGATTTTGTTACGAACAAACCATGCATCACCTACAGTAGGGGGAATACCATACGTCACTTTCTCTGTTCGAGTTTCCTAAACCTAGAAAAATCCCAACTTTTGACTGGATGGCTTAGACCACTACCCTGTGGCTTTTTCAAATGTGGCACTGTGTCGGCATGCATTGGATAAATTAAAACATTTTCAATACAACACTTTGACGAAACACACCATCAATGCTTTCGGCAACTGTAATTCCAAGTTTGTGATCTCCTGTACTATATGTATGTGTCAACAGATCTACGTAGGAAGCACAATAATACCATTAAAAGAGAGAATACATGAGCATATTTGTGCAATTAGGTGCTGTAATGAAAATTATCCTCTTGCTTTGCATTTCAACCCGCAACACAAAACCTGTGAACTAATAAAATTGAGGTTTCATGCCACAGGAGTGGCAGAGGAAACCCCCAGAGGTGGTTACAGAATATGGGCACTACGAAGACTGGAAACTAATTAGATCACGAAACTTAGAGCCGGGGATCGAGGACTCAGTTTGAATCGCGAACTGCATGTGTTTCTGGACAATCCTTAAAATGTGCAACACTCTTATTATTTTGTTATTTTTATTAATATTTCATGAGTGCAAGAACAGATGGTCTAATGGTCGTATTAATGATAAGCAATGTCGCTTTCTGGGGCATCTCACAATTTTACAGTCTATGTAGTTCATACACATGCTTCCTTTTTGTTTCAAATGAATAGTACAATTGTGGCATTTATCATATATCTATGTGATGACACTGTCCTGTATTTAACTGTCTTTTCATTCTTAGGTTTCTGTTGGATACTTGTCAGACCTACAACATTGTTGGATGCAGGTCTGCATTGTTTTCATCTTTCCTTTTTAGCTCCCCTGCACCTGTGTCCCACCCTACCGGGATTGCTCTTTGACCCTTTCATCCGCCATGTCAGTTACATTTTGGGTGGCCTCCTACTAATTTCTACAGGATACTGTAATTTTTGTGATAACATTGTAATGTCACAACTTGTGCACTTCGGACTGCGTATTAATAATATACTTTTTCTTTTCCCATCTATTTTGGAATCTCAATTTATTCAAGTTCCGGAGCTTCAAATCCGGTTTATTACCAGGGCCCCATAAATTTCTATTACTTCTGACATACAATGTACACATTGTGTGATATTTAACACCATCATTACCGAGACTTGTTTAAACATTTGCTTAGTGAGCAACAAGCTTAAAATGTCATTTGCCCTTCCAGTTTCCTTCTTGGCCTTGCTTATTGCCTAGTCCTTTTTCCATTTCTAATACATAGGCTTTTTAACCAGGGGAGGCGGTGCGCTAGATGCCGTCTGCTTTGACTTTCCTTTTCCCACGCACATCAGACATAAGACGTTGCTCATGACTGAAATGCTATTCCCCAAAAAACCTTTTTTGTACCTAAATTCCCCAATAAGTATAATTGTATTTGTTTAAAAATGCTTTATTACTTTTGGCATTCCTGTTTCGTATATAGATCATCAGAGAAACTTATCATGGTTTCTCCGAATGACCCTTTCCTCATACTTCGTTCTGGCATAGCTATTTCCTTTATCAGGTATGTTTTTTTGGTTTTCCGAGTTTGGTCCGCTTTCACAGAAGTTTTTGTTGGATTTGTTGGTGACACACTTTATCTTTTTTCTCATTTCTAAATGCTTCCTGACAGATTTGATGTATGAGTAGGAGCCTGTACCTTGGCCCCACTCTTTCCATGCTGGACATTTTTATTATTACTGCCCATCGTAACACACTTCTTTCGGTTACTATGCCTCATGCTTTTTCCAGTACAACTATAGGTAACTTAGTTTAAACACTTTTTCTGCTTTGTCTCATCTCTTTCCCACCACTAGTGGGGCTGGTGTTGATGCATTTTCCAATGTTTCCACACACGGTATTTAATATGTTTCAAGTGGTAATGTTCTTTCTTTGGACTATCTTGCTAAGAGAATTCCCACTATCATGGTATTTTGTTGTTGTACAACATTCTTTATACTAGGGGCACACTTTAGAATGTAGGTTTTGAGTCTATTTATAACTATGTATTTGGGGCATTGTGTGCTTATTTTTGCTATACAACATTGTATTTTTGCAGCATTGCAAAAGTCGTCAAAGACGAAACACGTGTCGGTTGCCTGTTCATTATGGTTTAAACATCGTGGCCCATATTTATACTTTTTTAGCACCGCATTTGCGTCGTTTTTTGACGCAAAATCGGCGCAAACTTACAAAATACAATGGTGTTTTTTAAGTTTGCGCCAATTTTGCGTCAAAAAACGACGCAATTTTGGGCTAAAAAAGTATAAATGTGCCAGTATTTCTGTACGGATTCCTCACGTGAACTGCATTTATTGCTGTTACTGGATTCCTTTCCGATGACCTATGAATAATACTGTTCTGCTCTGGGTATTGTGTTAAAAAAATACAAGTATGTTTCTATAGTAATAAAGTTTATTAGTAAAGAACGAAACAAAATGAAAAACATAAAGCCTTATATTTGTACAATGCATTCAGTAAAAGTGGTCGCAAATTACGCACCGACTTTTATCAAATGCATTGAGTTTGGGGAACCGACATATGTTCAAACATGTTGGTTTGCAAAATTGCGAGTCATAGGGCTATCGTAATTTGACGTACCTAATTAAAATGCATAAGATAGGTAATAAATTGTGACCCACAATGAATCCCTGCCATCACAGGAATGGTGGCTTGCTGGGGTCAGCAGACCACAATAACTGTGATAAAAAGCAGCACGTTTTCCTAAAAGGAAAACGGGATGCATTTAAAAAAAACAGAAACATTTTAAAAATGTAATTTACAGCTGCCTACTCCTAAAAATATGTTTTTCCAACTTTGACAAAGGGAAAGTGGTTGTTTGCGAGCAAGTTACCTCCTTTGAGGTGTTGGTAACCTATCAATGATTTGCAACTGCAATTGCGGTTACAAACCACTTAAACAAATCATAAGAAATAGCGAATTGGAAGGGATGCCCTAACACACACCCCTTTCAATTTGTGATTCATTATTTAGTCACAAACCTGTTTTGCGATTCAATAACAAATCACAATTAGGGTTTTGAACATACCCAGATGTATTTTGCAGTCACAAAGGCTCTGATTTTGTGAATCAGAGCCTTTTCAAATGCAAAATACATCATTTTACACAATTGTTATTTGCAAGTATACAGTTGTTTTAAAAATAAATACAATCTTTCTCTACATTTCTGAAAGGGATTATGAAATGTAGGTTATATTTTTGTATATGTTTTTAAAAATATGTATTTAAAGCATTAGAACATGTTTTTAAGAAACAGTAATTGTTTTTCAGATATATCATAATGGCAACAATGTTTGGATTTGAGAAATAATGTATTAAATTAATCAGTACTTTTAATTAGTATTTACTATTTACTAAATTAAAGAAAGTTGTGCCATGGAGTCAGTACTGTGAGCATGAGAATGTCAAAGCAAATCTCTCTATCTTCCCCTAGCCCTTAACTCACCCCTTGATAATGAAGACCTCAACTGAGGAGAAAGGGGGATACTGAGAGGGAACAAGCGAGAGACAATCCTGCAGGTTGGCATTCAGAAGATCTAGACTGAATTTCATCGACACACTGTCTTAAGTCCAAACTATCAAAGTTAGGACTCCACCTAAGGGTGAGAGAACAGATATTACTTAGGTGTCATGCACAAGAAGGGAAATAAGATATCAAAGTAACACAGTTTTGGACTTACCCAAGTGCTAGCAGATGACATGCTGTAATTAGCCTCCGTCATACCACTAAAAAAGCTCAGAAGCTGATGATGGAGGGATTGCAGCACTGGTGGGGTAAGTTTGGACAAGGAAGACAAACTAACATGAAGGTAATGAGCCAAGTAACACATAACAATAGGCAAGGAATCAGGTTGTCCATGAGGAACCAAATAATTGAGAAAACAACAAAAGTGAAACAACAAGTGAAACCTGGTGCAAAACAATGTAAGTAGTGAGACGTGTCACAACAACCACTGTTGCCAAAGGAGTTCAATGCTAGTTGAGCCTAAATATTCAATTGACACTGACGAACCATCAGTGTCTTTAAGTGTGCCACCCCGTAATAGCTGTGACTGCGCTTATGAGTCTGGGAAATGTAGTTTTAAGTATAATCCTCATCCTCTAATTCAATGAAAGAAATATACCTGATTGTAAAATCTTTTCTTAAAGCAAACCCCACTGAGGCAGCTTCGACACCCTCAGAAGAGCGCAGTGAGTTATTGGCAACACATTTTCTTGGAAAAATGAGTAGCATTTATGAATCCCTGGTGTTCAGGTTGGATGACAATCTGGAAGGGGAGGATGGCATAAAAACTCAGGGAGTCAGCCTCTCTAGGTTCTCACAATTAAACAAAGAGGAGGTAGTATGTGTGGCATGATTGGTTACATCATGCTTGCCTTTAGATCCAGCCCCCATAAACTTCTTACTGAAAGTCGGTGATGCAATGCTGTCCGCATTCACGGATCTTTATAATCTATCTTTGAAGACTGGACAGGTACCATCACAACAGAAGCATGTAATTATCCGTCCACTATTTAAGAAACCCTCTTTAGATCCCAAAGTAGTGGAGAATTACAGGCCCATATCCCTACTCCCTGGGCTAAGCAAGATTTTGGAGAAGATCAGTAACAGGAAGTTATCTGTTTTAAAAAAAAAAATCTAACAACATCCTCCATCCGACCCAGACAGCCTTCCGGGCATACCACATTACAGAAACTGTGCTTTTGAGGCTGACAGAAGACCTTAAATGGTCCTTGATCAGGGTGCGTCTGCAGCACTCAGACTCCTCGATTTGAGTGTCACCTTTGATACGGTACCCCATGCTATTTAATTTGCATGCCTGGAAGGAATAGGTATTAGCTGAATTGCACTAAGTTAGCTTGCCTCCTTTGTGAGTGAGAGAGGTTCCAAGTCAGTAATGGGTTATGATACTCCACCATTCAACAGCTGATATGGTGAGTTTCACAGGCTCATCACTGAGCCTCACTCTCTTTAATATCTATGTCTGCCCGCTGTCAGATATCATTGGTGCCTTTAGGTTTACAATGGTTTCCTACACAGGCAACAGTCAGCTGATAGTCACGCTTGCCCCGTGACACCATGGCCACCTCTTCAAAACGTAATAGCTGTCTAGAGAGGATAGCTAAATGGATGGCAGACAGTTGCCTAAAATGAAATGGAGAGAAAACAGAGGTGATGGTGATAGGTAGCAACCCTGGAGGTGGTCTGTATTGGGGTGGGATAATTCCCTGCATGGTACACTTGCATGCACCCTTGCCCTGAGTAACCAAATTGCATTTGATGTCTTTTCACTTTTTGAGGCCCACCCAACACACACATCCAGTGTGGGTACTGGTTCTTAGGATTTTCCCTTGACTATGAGGTCCAGAGCCTGGTTCTGAGACCTGGAGGAGAGGGAGGCACCAGGTATGCATGCCCTCTAGCTGACATAAGACTACTGTCCATGTCCTGGAGTGGTGACAAAAAACAATTCATTTTTATTATTCCAACACTGAACATACTCTTTTCTATGATTCAGAAATAGTAGCCCCACTCGTGTAAAAATCTGCTTTAATGAGACAAGCACATCCTTGTGCTGGCATGCTATGTGAATGTTGAGTGTGCTTTGTGTAAAACACGCATGGTAGCAGGACCCTGGACAAGAAGACGCCAGGACCTATCCGCTCCCGAACGACAACCTTGCTGAAACAGGTAAGTGAACCGTCTGAAGGGGGGGTTGGGTGCATGTGTGTGGCGAGTGTGTGTATATGTAGCAGAATGGTTGTGCATGTGTGTGTGTATGTGTGCGTGGAGGTTGTGTGTGTCCGAATGGAAGCGGGGTGTGTGTGTCGGGTGCGAGTACGTGTGTGTTTGTATGCAGAGAGGTGGGGGTATCTGTCTGAGTGCGTGTATGTGTGCGAATGGGGGTGTCTGAGTGAGTGTATGTGTGTTAATGGCAGTGTCTGAGTGCGTCTGTGTGAGCGAGCAAGTGGGTTGTGTGTATGCATGTATGTGGTTGGGGGTTTGTGCCTGCATGTATGTGGTTGGGGGTGTGTGTCTGCATGTATGAGGTTGGTGGTGTGTGTCGGCATGTATGCAGATGAGGGTGTGTGTGTGTGCAGGTGTGTGGTTGAGGGTGTGTGTGTGTGTGTGCAAGTATGCGGATGGGGGATGTGTGCATGTATGTGGATGAGGGGGATGTGTGCATGTATGCATGTGCAGTTAGAGTGTGTGAATGTATGCACGCGGGAGGGGGTGGGGGTGTGCATGAATGCAGAGGGGGTGGCGGGGTGAATGATTGCATAGGGGGTGCATATGTGTGAGTACCAGTGGGGGTGTGGGTATGTCAGTGTGAGAGCGGGTGGGGGTGTTTGTATGAATATGTGCAGTTGGGTGAGGGGGTGTTTGCAGGTGTGTGGACGGGCGGGGGGTGTAGGGAAGTATGTGGACTTGTGGGGGTGCATGTGCCGGTGACAGGAATGGGGATTACCGCCAGGCTTTTCGTGGTGGGGCGACCGCCGTGAAAAGCATGGCGGTATGCTGCTTCCTAATACGACTGGTGGTCTGAGGCCTGCTGCCGGCCAGGAGTAGCTCACCGGCGCCTGCGTGGGTGCGACTGCACCGGTGGGCTGGGCGGCGTTGTTGCGGTTTGGTTTCGGTCAAAACAACCTACTTGTAATGCAGCAGTCTTTACCGCCGGGTCCGTGGGGGTAAGACCGCCACAATCATAATGAGGGCCTGACTGTTTCTACATTCAAGCAACATGACCTGCCCAGGAAGGCAGAACAAAGGACTACCTCAGAGAGAGGGTGTTACACCCTCTCCCTTTGGAAAAAGGTGTCAGGGCTGGGGAGGAGTAGCCTTCCCCAGCCTCTGGAAATGCTTTGATGGGCATAGATGGTGCCCATCTCTGCATAAGCCAGTCTACGCCAGTTCAGGGATCTCCCAGCCCTGCTCTGGCGCGAAACTGGACAAAGGAAAGGGGAGTGACCACTCCCCTGACCTGCACCTCCCCTGGGAGGTGCCCAGAGCTCCTCCAGTGTGCTCCAGACCTCTGCCATCTTGGAAACAGAGGTGCTGCTGGCACACTGGACTGCTCTGAGTGGCCAGGGCCAGCAGGTGACGTCAGAGACTCCTTCTGATAGGCTCCTCCAGGTGTTGCTAGCCTATCCTCTCTCCTAAGTAGCCAAACCTCCTTTTCTGGCTATTTAGGGTCTCTGCTTTGGGGAATTCTTTAGATAACGAATGCAAGAGCTCATCAGAGTTCCTCTGCATCTCTCTCTTCACCTTCTGCCAAGGAATCGACTGCTGACCGCACTGGAAGCCTGCAAAACTGCAACAAAGTAGCAAAGACAACTACTGCGACCTTGTAACGCTGATCCTGCCGCCTTCTCGACTGTTTTCCTGGTGGTGCATGCTGTGGGGGTAGTCTGCCTCCTCTCTGCACTAGAAGCTCCGAAGAAATCTCCCGTGGGTCGAAGGAATCTTCCCCCTGCAACCGCAGGCACCAAAGAACTGCATCACCGGTCCTCTGGGTCTCCTCTCAGCACGACGAGCGAGGTCCCTTGAACTCAGCAACTCTGTCCAAGTGACTCCCACAGTCCAGTGACTCTTCGGTCCAAGTTTGGTGGAGGTAAGTCCTTGCCTCCCCACACTAGACTGCATTGCTGGGTACTGCATGATTTTCAGCTGCTCCGGCTCCTGTGCACTCTTCCAGGATTTCCTTTGTGCACAGCCAAGCCTGGGTCCCTGACACTCTAACCTGCAGTGCACGACCTCCTGAGTTGTCCTCCGGCGTCGTGGGACCTTCCTTTGTGACTTCGGGTGAGCTCCAGTTCACTCCACTTTGTAGTGCCTGTTCCGGCACTTCTGCGGGTGCTGCCTGCTCCTGAGTGGACTCTTTGTCTTGCTGGGCGCCCCCTCTGTCTCCTCACGCAATTGGCGACATCCTGGTCCCTCCTGGGCCACAGCAGCATCCAAAAACCCTAACTACGACCCTTGCAGCTAGCAAGGCTTGTTTGCGGTCTTTCTGCACGAGAATACCTCTGCAAGCTTCTTCACGACGTAGGACATCCATCCTCCAAAGGGGAAGTTTCTAGCCTTCTTTGTTCTTGCAGAATCCACAGCTTCTACCATCCGGTGGGAGCTTCTTTGCACCCACAGCTGGCATTTCCTGGGCATCTGCCCACTCCTGACTTGATCGTGACTTTTGGACTTGGTCCCCTTGTTCCTCAGGTACTCTCGTCTGGAAATCCATCATTGTTGCATTGCTGGTGTTGGTCTTTCTTGCAGAATTCCCCTATCATGACTTCTGTGCTCTCTGGGGAACTTAGCTGCACTTTGCACCCACTTTTCAGGGTCTTGGGGTGGGCTATTTTTCTAACCCTCACTGTTTTCATACAGTCCCAGCGACCCTCTACGAGCTCACATAGGTTTGGGGTCCATTCGTGGTTCGCATTCCACTTCTACAGTATATGGTTTGTGTTGCCCCTATCCCTATGTGCTCCCATTGCATTCTATTGTGACTATACATTGTTTGCACTGTTTTCTATTGCTATTACTGCATATTTTGGTATTGTGTACATATATCTTGTGTATATTTGCTATCCTCACACTGAGGGTACTCACTGAGATACTTTTGGCATATTGTCATAAAAATAAAGTACCTTTATTTTTAGTATATCTGTGTATTGTGTTTTCTTATGATATTGTGCATATGACACTAGTGGTACTGTAGGAGCTTCACTCGTCTCCTAGTTCAGCCTAAGCTGCTCTGCTAAGCTACCTTTTCTATCAGCCTAAGCTGCTAGACACCCCTCTACACTAATAAGGGATACCTGGACCTGGTGCAAGGTGTAAGTACCCCTTGGTACCCACTACAAGCCAAGCCAGCCTCCTACAAGGATCCACAGGGCACCAGCACCCCTGCCCCTGCAGAAAAGGAACCCCCTTGCAAAAGAGGTCACCCGTCCAGACATCCTGCAGGACCTCAGGCCAAGACCAATCCCCCACCAGGAAGTGATCCCCCTTCTGAACTGTCACCGTTGTGTGCCACTGTTAAACCCTGTTGGCTGTCCAATACCAAAGACATCTTT
Source organism: Pleurodeles waltl (assembly GCF_031143425.1). Lineage (NCBI taxonomy): Eukaryota > Metazoa > Chordata > Amphibia > Caudata > Salamandridae > Pleurodeles > Pleurodeles waltl. Next base: position 938,972,726 of record NC_090445.1, read on the forward strand.
CCGAGGGAAATGGATAAATGAACTGTGAACCAAACAGCTGTACCACCCACTGTGATCATCACGTAGAGCATTACCCCACTTCTCAGGACTGTGATAGTCAACACTTAATAAACACCAATTATCACAAGTTATGGTGCAAGTCTCTTTATTGTTTGTATTGGCAAGTTTGTCACAGGACAACAAAAGAATACATGTCTACACAACAATAATGTCAAAGTCACAGATGTAGTGGGATACTCCAGCAGGTTTGTAAGTACATCCATATTGTTGTAACATCCACTGTCAACTATGGCAACTGGCAACTCAGCAAGCAGATTACAAACATAGATGTCACCTGGAGAGAGGAAAATAATTGGAATTAGGTACAATGTAAGGAATGTCCACAGTCATACATCAATAGCAGTTGCACACAAACAGAGGATGAGTGTCCCAGCAGCAATGATACACCATATGTAGGGGCCTGCATAGGCATTCACACATGTGTGGGACAGGAAAGATGTAACATAAGTAACATCCTCTATTGTACGCTCTCCCTGAGTAGTCAGGAACATGTACCTGGGACACAGCAGCTGGCAGCTGACAATGCAGCATGACATGCCTACACAGCAGGACAAGACTGATAAGTCCCCCTAACATATCCCCACACGGGCAGACTGAGGACCCTAAGCTGTTAGTACAACTATAAGGCTGCACCGCAATGGCACCAGCATTTCACATATGTACTTAGCAGCTGTGCATTTTCACTGCCTCTCATGGTAAGTCACCTACCCTTCAAGGTTGTTAACCAACATGTAAGGCTCTAGTCCCACACATACCTTGATGCATGCAAATACTGGCTACAGATTAGCTTCAGCAATACATCTCCCATGTGCAGATGAAATGCAATGCAGACATACCTGTACATCAATGAAAGTAGTGACAAATCATGTCGGTCCTGTTGTCATGTGCCTCATCCTCGTCAGCCTCCCCCTCAGCATCCGAGTCACCGGCCACAAACACCGCTCCAGCATTAATGTCCCCCTCCCCCAACAATGGGATGTGCCTTCTGAGGGCCAGAATATGGAGCATGCAGCTTGCAACAATGATCTTGCAGACTTTCCCTGGTCAGTACTGTAGTGCACCACCAGGCACATGAAGACAACGAAATCTAGCTTTCAAGAGACCGAAGGTCCGCTCAATCACATGCCTTGTCCGTCCATGTGCCTCATTGTACATGTTCTCCCCTAATGTAGTTGGATGTCTCACAGGTGGCAGGAGCCAGGGCAGGTTGGGGTATCCGGAGTCACCTGTGTGGAAAAGGGAACATGACCATAGGTAACAATGCTAGGCAGAGAGCTGACTGTATTGTGAGGGGCAAAAACGTCTGACATGGAGAGCAGTACACATACCTATGAGCCAGGCCCTTTCTCCCTGTAGCTGTGACATCATTGCAGGGACACTGCTGATCCTCAGGATGTAGGAATCATGTACTGATCCAGGGAATTTAGCGTTCAGATGTGTAATGTATTAGTCTGCAAGACACACCACTTGTACATTGAGCGAATATGTACTCTTCTGGTTTCTGCAGACCTGTTCATTGATCCTCGGAGGTACCAAGGCAATGTGAGTCCCATCAATGATATATTATAGAAGGCTGCTTTTATAGTGGGAAATTCTGGAGGTAGTGGGAACCTAATGTACCTGTGCACATGCTTGAGTAGGGCATCAAGCACATCCTGCAACACCTTACAGAACTGGGGCTGTGAAAACCCTGCAGCCAGTCCCACTGTGACCTGGCGAGTGTGGCCACTCGCCAGGAAATGCAGGACTGCCAACACCTGGACTGTTGGAGGAATGGCATGGGGATCCCTCAAACCCTGCAGGAGGTCTGGCTTCAACTGGGCGACCAGTTTCTTGATGCATAAACAGTTTAGTCGATAGGTCATGACAATATGATGCTCTTCCACGGTTTCAAGATCTATGAGTGGACGGTAAATTGGTGCATTCCTCATCACTCCATAGTGGCGATATCTGTGCGGGGACACAAACAACACTCTGTGAACCTCCCACAATGTAGGCTACAAAGTATGACACACGACAGTCATGAGGTTTTAGTCATGCAAGTTGCTTGTCATGTTGTGGGACTACACATTACTCCACCCTCCATTCCTAACCAGATGATGTCACATAATTCCTGTGGTAATGGACGTATTCAGGACATGTACACGTACACCTTCCATGTGTTCATATATGCTGACAAATGTTGTGACAAGTGTGGTAATGTTAACAGATAAGCACTACATGTGTCAATATCCACAATGTGTGACCTAAAGTATGTATGTGTGAGGACATACAGGTAGTTACGCTGTGTGAACTCAGAATGGTAATGTCACAGACTAATATGGCATCTGCGTGTCCGGCATGCATTGGACAGCTGGAAGTGACTTTGTTCCGCAGGCGGAAGTCGTCATGGCGGAATGCGGTCTGAACCGTTGTGCAACTCCTCATTGGTTAACATTGATGTCTACAGGAGACTGGGACCGCTCATGACTGCTGTGGTCGTAACCGCCATTTTGTGTGGGCCAGCTCACTTGACTCCTGGCATTCGGGCAGAACAGACCTCCTCTTTGTGTGCTGCTGTGTCCTGTCTCTTGGAGCAATGATGGCACACACTTCTGGGGAAAGGGCCCTAGCCTTCTCAACAGAGGAACTAGAAGAACTGGTGGAAGGGGTCCTACCCCAGTATGGACAGTTGTATGGTGCTCCAGGGCAACAGGTCAGTACAACATCCTTTGTCGGACATGTTGGGTGGTGTATGACGATGTATGTGTGTACACATTGACATGTCATGACTAATCAGGCATGTAGCATGCATATTATATGTGTGGGATATTGGCAGTGTGCATGGTCCGTGTTTGTTGTGTGTCGCCAAAGCTTACTGCTGTATTGGTATTATTTACATCATGTCTCCCCTTTTCTCTCTGTTTCCCATTGAGGTAAGCACCCACCAGAAGAAAGGGTTATGTCGAGCCATCCCCAAGGAAGTGCGGACCCTAGGGGTCCATTGCTGGCAGAGCACCAACTGCAGGACGCGATGGGAGGACCTGCGATGCTGGGCCCGGAATACCTCAGAGGCCCAGCTGGGGATGGCCTCCCACCGTGGGAGGGGTGCACATCGGACTATGACCCCCCCCTAATGGCCCGCATACTGACGGTGGTGTACCCTGAGTTGGATGGGTGCTTGAAGGCAGCACAGCAGCTACAAGTAGGTTAGTGTTGACTGTCAGGTGACTACTGCATGGTTGTGGACTGTCACCCTCCTTGGACTTGGAAATAACGTAGTCAGATGTGATTTAGGGAATGCACAGTCCTGGTTGTTACACCCATCAAGTAGGAGTGTGAGACGGTCGCTATGTTGAGCCATGTAGGATAGGAAGTAGTGGTACTGTGACACACGTTCACCTGTAGGTATGGGTCTCTCAAGTATGCTATCATGTCACTGGCTGCATCCTCCATCTCTGCGTGTACTGTAGTACTACGAGGTGGTCATGTTGGCACTGTATATGGGTAATGACAGGCATGTTACGTGAAGATTAAAATTGCTTAATTTCCTACATCAATGGACCTCTTTACCACATGTACTCCACATATTCCTGTCAGTTAGTTAGTGTCCTCAGTCCCTCTCTGCTAAGATTTGTATCATCCTGTAATGGATGACGTGTTTGGGTATGTTCCTGGGCTGGATTTTAGGATTAGTCATTTTGGCAGTTGATAGGCATGTAGGTGTCTTCATTCAGGTGTTTAGGTTGCAGGGTTGAGATGAGTTTTGACATCGCTTGCATGACTTTATTCGGAAATGAATGATAAATGGTCTATTGTTTACAGGCAGGGACTGTTATCTGCATTGTTTGTATGTGAAGTGGATGTGTGGGTTCTCATCATTTCCTCCCTTTCTGTTTCTCCCACCCTCCTTTTCTCCATCCTCCTCTGCTCATGTGTGCATTAGCATCATCTGGGAAAGGAGGAAGGGCACCGGTGAGTGTGGATGCAGCAGCCCACAGGACCCAGGAGGCTCGCACCAGCGAAGCCATGAGACCAGTGGGACGGAGGGCGAGGAGAGCACCACGGGGAGACTGGAGCTACCAACACATCTGATTCAGATTCCTAATTCAGATTCCTCCTCCGATGGTGGCTCCCTGGCAGTGGCGAACCCTTCTGGGACCACACCAACACCATCGTCATACACCACCCCCCTTACCAGCACAGCCCTCCCTGTAGCACCCCACCCCGTTGCCCGTGTCCGCTCACCCAGGAGGGTGGACGTCTCCTTCGCCACAGGCACCTCTGTCCCTGCCTCACTCAGCCCTGCTGCCCTCAATGAGGAGGCTATTGACCTCCTGAGGTCCATCTCTGTGGGGCAGATAACGATCGTGAATGCCATGCAGGGACTGGCATCTCAGATGCAGCAGACAAATGCGTTCCTGGAAAGCATTCACTGTGCCTTGTCTGGTCTCCAGAGATCGTTTCAGGCTCTGGCCTCCTCGTTGACGCCAGCCAGTGTCCCTTATTCTTCCGTCCCCCTCCAGCTAAGTGTTCCCAATCCACAACCCGTCTCCCTACACCCATCCACAGCACACCTACAGACCAGCATACACCCACTACAACAGACAAGGTGCGCAAAGACCGTCATAGGCATCACAAACGTTCACACAGGCATGCACACATACAACACACATCTGCAGACACAAAAACAGACATTTCCCCACCACCTCCTCCTTTGCAGTCACATCTCCAATCACACCTGCCAGCACCGTATCATCATACACTGGTCCTACTACCATTCCTGTCATACCCTCAATCACCACAACATCGGACTCACAGACACACACGCCACACACCACATCCACACTCACCACGACTACCGTCCCTGCCACCTAAAGCATATCCACCCCACTTGCACACACCACCACAACATTCACTCACACATCTCCCATTCCCTCTCCCTACATCTCTGCCCTCCTCCCAAAAAATGTATACGTACCCACTCACCCACCCAACATTCATCCACCACACACATACAGACATTGCACACAACAGCATCCACGTACAGCACACAGACACGTCAGACAAGCACTCCCTCTACCCCCACTCTTAACCCTCAATCATGTGTACCTAAAAAAGCTTTTCTTGACGCCTTTGACCTCTTCCCTACTCCTCTCCCACTCCATCCTCCCCATAAAAGGTGTGTCCCCCAGCCTCTCTCAGGCCCTTCCACCTCCCATTCCTTTGGTGCCCCCTCTGGTGTTTCCCCTTCTCCTCCAACCAGCAAGGATTTGTGCCCCTTCCACATCCAAGCCCCCTCCACCACCCCTCCACCCCTGATCTACCTGCCTGTCCCATTGCTGCCCCTATGATGTGGAGGCCTATTTGTAGTCATGAGTCAAGTTAGGCCCATGTTTGATGGACAATGTGTCCTGCAGTTGTGGACATTGTACTTGCCATTGGCACATTTTGTATATAGTTTCTTTCTTTTGTATATGAATACATCTGCCCACATTGATGTGGTTGACAAGATGAGATGCTTGTCCTGGTTTACTTCTACATGGTGGTGTGACATCTGTGTGCATAAGTGTGTGAGGTCTGTGTGTGCATTGTGTCTGTGTTGCTGCATGCACTGGATAAATGGTTTGGTACATGGGGATGTTGTGATGTGTATGACTGCTTGCTTGTGTGATTGTGTGGGGTGTTGTGTGCGTCCGCTGTGTATAGTGCTCCACGTGTGTATCTCCTTGTATGTTAGTTGTACCTGTTGTGTCACCTGTATGAGTGTTTGGATGTGTGTTCACAGCAATTGATTGTGTGTCAATGCTACATGGAGTTCATAGTGTGTGTGTATGTGTGGTGTCGCACAACATGCCTGTCTATGCCAACGTTGAGGTGTTTGTGGCCTAGTTGTCATTATGTGGTTCTGGGGTGTGTTGGTGGTGTTGGTGTGCATTGTGCTGTATGTTTGGCATGTATCTGCTTGGCTTTGTGCCTGTATTGGGTACTTGGCATTGACGTATGTTGTGTGTGCCTGTGTGTGGCCTTCGCTGTCTGTGTGAGGTATGTGTGTTCTGTGTGGGAGTGTATCACTGCCATTTCCTCCCCTCTGTGCTAGGTATACTTATGGTTGTCGTCTTCATCGTTGTTGGTGGCCCTGAAGGTGTATGGCGAGATACAACGCTGGTAAGACTAGCAGTTCGTTTGACATGGCGGCTGCGGTATCGTCGCTGTGCCTGGAGGTTGGTGTTTCCTTTTATACTTTCTGTTTCCTCCAGGTTTTTCATGGCGGCATTGCCAGACAGGATATCCTGGAGGAGTGGTTACTCCAAATATGGAGGGCGGGACATTGGCTTCCGCCTGCATGGAGTCGGCTTCCGCCGCCAGATGCTGTTTGTCGGCGGTGGCGGTGCTGGCAGTGGGTTGTCTGTGTTGCGTTGGGTTCACCGCCTTACTCATTATATGGCGGTCTGCACCGCCACCCTGGTGGCGGTCATAAGACCGCCTCTGGCGTGGTGGTTCAGTTACCGCTAAACTCGGAATGACCACCTCAGTGTCCACACCCCACAAAACAACCCCAGCAATCCTTTATCTGCTTGCCCTTAAGTCAATCGTGGAAAAGGAGCCCTTGACTTGTTTGTGGGGCCATAGTAGGACAAACCTCTGGACACCAGAGGCTAATTACCCCAACCACCACAGTGGTGGACAAGGAGCCCTTGCTTGCTGTGTTCCCTCTTCGGGATATGACAGCCTGTCTGGCATTTGTGCTATGGGTAGCTGGCTTTAGATGGAATTATTTCTTTACTGGCCTTCTATTCAGTCGTTAACTCCACGTTGAAACTTCTCCCTGATCCCTCTAGTGTTACAAAAGGCATCCTGTGTCCCTGTAGTGGAGATAATGTTTACATATTTGACACGTAAAATTGCCTCCTTGTAGCTGTGATCTTGAAAAGGAGGTTAGGTAAGTTGCTTTTTTGCCCATTTTGGCCTCTTGCTTGCATGCCTTACTGGCCCTATTTGTATTGAGGCTGGGTCCAGGGTTAAGGCCTAAAGTGTGATTCTTATTTTTTCTTAAACAGGAGATTATATTGCTTTCCATTCATTTCCCTGATCCAAGTATGATGGAAGAGCTGGTCTGGCATCTCGTAGTTGTTACTGTAAATATATAATTTTTTAGGTCTTGAGACTTTGAGATCTTTGATAGTCTTTTAGACAACTTCAGTGCTTTCTATCAAGACCTAAAAGCCACTGCCTATGCAGTCCTTTGAGAGAGAAGATATGGCCCAGTAGCTAAAACCAATGACCTTATAACATGGGAAACCATGTTTGAATCCAGGCCTAAGTTCAAACGTCCTGTGATTCTCTGCAAGTCACTTACTTTCTCTGTGACTATAAAAAACATAGAATGCATAATTTAGTCTGGTTCTATTCAAAAGGGCTACAATGCCTATGCTCAAGGTTTGTGCCATAGAAATTGGCAAAGAATAAAAGGCACAGGACTTTGCAAAAAACGATGCAGCATCAGTCCATTCCTTAACTTAATGCATTTTGGTTAGTAGTGGGTAGTAACGCCATCCAGAATATGTTTATCTGGAACATAGGAAGCTTGCTCTTCTTTTATCTTCTAAGGGTAGACCCTCCATCCAAAATAGCTGTTGGGCTGGTACGTGGGCAGCTCTCTCTTCCTTTATCTCTCATTATAGATTGGATGAAGGTGATAAGACACCCTTGGATTTTGGAACAGGATGTTTACAGTTTCCTGAAAGCCTTCCTCCAGTCGTACTGTGGTTTTTTATAAAATAGATATGTCAAGTTACTTCTTTGTGTTCATTGTTGTTCTGATTAGGCTTCCTGCTTCCATTACCTATGTAAAGAGACAATTACAACACAAATATCTTTACAGATTTATTTCACAACCATCTGTGGCTGAGCCCAGACTGTAACTGCTGCTACTGGATCACCAGCTACCACCTTAACATTCCATTCTCAGAAAATTTTATGCAAGACATTCTATGCAAGTAACCCAACATATCCCTCGTCCTTCATGAAACAAACATTGAAAAATAAATAAATGGATACAACAAGGTTTAAAAAATAAATCATTAAAAACCAAGGGAAACAAACATCACATATTTACAAATCATACTACTAATTGGATAGTGTAACTATCAGAGTAATAGTCTAGAGAACATGAAAGTGCATATATAATTACAGAAGCGACTTGGATAGGCAACACAACAAATAGGAATCCATATGATCTGCAAGTTCACCAAAGACGATGAAAATCAGAGAACACAGAACATTGCCCTACATAATCCTTAAATCTTATTAGTCTTGCTTTTACTCTTTGTTAAGACTGCAGCTGACTACTGCCAGTGGGTGTAAAACTAGTAGGAGTTCTCCTTGGTCATTCATCCTACAAGTCTGAATCATTTCTAAACACTTATACAGGACCCATCGTAATGCTAGTTTCAAATTCTAGCATGGCATCTCATTTTCCTGTCACCTCTACCCTTTTACCACCATATCAATAATGTTTATGTAAGATTCTTGTAGTTGTATCTATTCAAACAAGAAGAAATCACTTTCATTGATCAGAATGAAAGGGGACCCTCAAGCTGCTATAAAGTTTATAGTATTATCATTTTTCACAATATGACGATAAGGAAGTTTCCTCTTGTGAACATCTTTGATTAACGTTATCTCAATCTCACCACCTATCTCATGTTCAGAGGAGGGCAACATCAACACAACCTTATCATCATCAGACATAGGGGGTCACTAAGAGTTTGGCGGTCTTTTGGCAAGACCGCCTCAGTGCCGGCAGCCAAAAGACTGCCATGTTGGCAGTCATCCAACCGCTGTATTATGAGTAACACTGTGAACACTGTCAAAAACAGTCAAAAATCTGAAAATGCCAGGACACTGGAGGCCAGAAAAGAGGCGGTCCCACCACCAGCACCGCCAGCCTGACAAAAATCCACCCACCAGATTACGAGCCACAAATCACCACAAGAGTTCTTCCATGGTGGAAAACCATTGGCGGTGCGAACTGCCGCGGTCGGCGGTCACATCACATTGTACTAAAACGCCACATTGGATAGTTTGAATACCACACACTAGACACACATCCACACACTGGACACATCACGCACTACACTATAAAACACACCCCCACACAACCCACAATGCTTTGCAACAATAACGTCATTCAGAGACACCAAGAGCAGGCAATTAAATTGAGATAGCACCCTAACACCATGGGCCCACATACATATCACACTCAGCACACACCACACACCAGCATAAAAAAAAATTACACACATCACAAGCACACGCAATCCACAACAAGCTTCTCACCCTCACAATGCACCACCCACACCTACCCATATCACCCAACAGTGCACCCTTACACTTACAACACCCCCACACAGAGTCTACACCACCACTGCCATCCCCACAAAAACACCCACTTTTCATTGATGACTAGTTGAGGGTCATGGTGGATGAAATTGTCAGGTAGGGACACAACTGTTTGGAGCACAGGTCCAACAAACATGGAAAATGGATTTGTGGCAAAGAATGGTCGACAGGGTCAATTTAGTTGGCAGTCATCCACGCACAAGGGAAGACATCAGGAAGAGGTGGAACGACCTATGGGGGAAGGTGCATTCCATTGCATCACAACACCAGATCACCGTGCAGAAAACTGGCAGTGGGCCCCTACCTCCTCCCCCACAGTTCACATCTTGGGAGGAGAATGTATTGGACATACTGCATGTAGGGGACCTGACTGGAATATCTGCGGGACTAGAATCTGGTAAATAACCACAACATCCATGTCACACATTTGTCTTGTCCTGCATGCTTCCTCACCACCCAAATACTCCCAAATTAACTGAATATCCCACTACATCCCACTACACTGCACCTATCCACCCAATGGCCCTCACCTGCATGCCACCAACCCACTCAGCCCAACTGCTCACACAGCCCTGGGCAAAGGCACGTTAACTACTGTATACTCATATCACTACAACTCCCAGAATGCAATAACCCATAAATGTAAAAACCTGGCATGTGCACAACATATCACATGTAATGCATGCACATCTAAAGTAGGTCCACACCATCTAGATTGTTCTAGTGAGGACCAGGACATGGCGATGACAGCAATGCAAAGACAAACTCACAAAAGCAATTAAAGCAAAACACAACTCCAGCTCACTTACCATTCCTAATGGGCCACTGATCCATATCCCCAAATCTCAAATAGACTGACCATAGTTTGGAAAGTAAGATGGCAGATTCAATGCACATGCACAACATCCAGAGACAGGACTATTACCCTAGCATACTCACATACTGTGTTCCCAGTAGGACACCTATGTGCAAAGTGCAGCTATAATGTGTGACATCTAGCAAGCCCAACTAATCACTAGCTAACAGAGATGAACAGTCATGTCAAGTGTAAAAAAAAAACATAAGCCATCCGCAGTGCGATATGTACCATACTTGAATGACAGCTACCAACATGGAGTATGGAGATCAAGTCACATACTTGTATGTAGAACAAAGGTATTCTGTGTAGCATCTGTCAATGTCATTGCAGAGAATCATGTAAAGCCACTGTCTGCATCTCACAAAGAGCCAACTAAACACACTATCTAAACTGAACTCTGTGTCTCAGTCCACAGGTAGCTCTGCCATTGCCACCATGGGGAGGATACCAGAGGCTGCCAGTCCCCCTCAGGATGAAGGCCCGAGGGAGGACAACACATATGGATATCTGGACAGTGACGAACAAACTGGCCCATTTAGGACACCTGGTCAGTCAATGATTCCCTTCCTCGCCTTGCCCACATCAACCCCTCCTACCCCTGGGACATTCACATCACAGCCAAACATTCACCCCCAAACCTGTGCCCCAAGGCCTGTTCAATCAAATTGTGTGCCCCATAGTACAGGGACCTGAGTCGAGCCTTGACACCTGAGACAATGATCTTCCTGCTACCACTGGGAGTGGGCATACCGTGCCAGGGGCACAGGCACCTAAGGGCAGGGTGTGTGGGAGGGATGCTGTGAGCCAGAGGATGGGGCCTCCAAAGGACTCAACTGACAAGGAAACCATCTCCCAAGTCCTGGGAGCATTCCAAAGTTCCCAGGACAGGACGGGCCAAATTATCACCATGTTGGGAGAAAATCAAAGGCTGCAGAGGGAATACCACCAGGAAGTCATGCAGTATACAGTTACCTGCACCTTGGACAGCAACGTCAGTATGCAAACACTACTAGATGCCAAGCTCATCACCAAGTACCCCATCCATTGTGAAGGCACAGGCCATGATGCAAACACCACACATGGCCCACTAACTATAACTCACACATAATAGACCTTGTCACCCCCAACCTCACTGGGAATAGGAAAAGATTAAGCAGTCTCCACCCCACTTGCATGGAGGAAGTAATAACAAGGTACCAGCCACAGTACCTACATCCATATTATGAGCCATCTGTCTGGTACACCTCTCATGGCTGTCAGCAATTGCCATTGCCCAATGACAAAGAATACCTCAAGCCTAGTTTGCAGAGCCAAATAGAAAATGGCCATATCATTGAGTGGAAGGAAAAGAGGATAGGGGAATGCCACACACAAAGCTGTATACTGGGTAGTCCAGTATAGAAGTGAATGTTAGGATCTGATGTAACTGTACATGACAAAGCTGAACAAAATGCACTGTACACATTACAATCTATCAGTCAGCATCCACAACTCATACTTACCCATGGGAACTCATGACTCCCCCACTGATGAAGCAAGTCAGTAATGGCTGACATCTACTTCAGGTTGTGCACATACAACACACCAATAGGTCCACTTCACATACCTGGATGTCAGTTAAAGTACTGACTGATGAGATCTGCCTTATAGTCTTCCTCTGGCTCTTCATCACTTGTCATCTCTGCATTTCCAACCACAGCTCCAGCTGCCTCATCCTCATCTGCAATCAGTATTATCTGACGTCTCAGGGCTAGCTTGTGGAGCATGCAGCAGGCAATGATTATTTGGCATATATTTTGGGGCGAATAGATGAGGGCTCCTCCAGATAGGTCCAGGCACCTGAATCTTGCCTTCAGGAGCCCAAATGTTAGTTTGATTACACTCCTTGACTTTCATTGGGCCTCATTGTAATGAAGTTCCTCTGGTGTTGCTGGGTACCTTACTGGTGTCAACAGCCAAGGACAATTAGGATAGCTGGAGACACCTATGTTCACAATGATCGAAAAACACAATTGTTGTTTGTGGGACTGGCTCAATTGTGATGACAGGAGACATAACTCACAGACACACACCACAAAGCAAACTTACCAAGCAGACAGGCCCTCTCTGTGGTAGTCATGCCATTAGATGTGGGACATTGCTCTTCCGCATGATGTAGGAATTATGCACAGATGCAGGAAACTTGGCTGTGAATTGTGAGATGTACTGGTCTGACTGACACAACACCTGGATGTTGGTTGAGTGGTAGTTCTTCCTGTTCCTATACACCTGTTCATTGACACTCGAAGGGACGAGGGCTACATGGGTGCCATCAATGGCTCTTACCACGTGAGGAATGTGTCCCATATAATAAATGTTTGCCTTCATATATACCAAATCCACGTGTTGGAGGAACCTGATATAGCTGTCCAGGTGTTTCAACAATGCACACAGTACATCTTTCAACGCCAGACTGAACATGGGCTGAGACATCCCTGCTGTTAAGACCATAGTATTCTGAAAGGACCCTGTGGGCAGGAAGTGTAGCACTGACAAGACTTGAACGCTGGGAGGTATGCCATAGGGATTGCGAATGGTAGACATCAGATCTGGTTCCAACTGTGAACAAAGATCCATGATGGTCTGATTATGGAGACAATAGGTCTGGATGACATGCCTGTCCTCCATGGTTTCCAGGTCCACTAGTTGTCGGTACACTGGTGGGTGTCTAACTCTCTTCATGGCAGCATTACTATGTAGAGAGAAGAGATGATACTATGAGTTATGCAGTATGCAGACATCTTTTACACAGTGTGAATTACCTGACACATAACATCTGTTGAATATGCATAGCACTACTGACATATGCAGTGCAGCCCATATGCACAGATTTCAGCATCAATGCTACACATTGGCTAACGTTTATTTGAATGTACAAGTTAAACTTATGTGTGTGTACATGTGTGCAAGATGTAGCTGTCCTGAACTATTCACACATATGGCTTGTAAACTACCAATAACTACCCATGGCCAATGTCTCTCAGAGTAGTTTTACATAGTTCTCACCATTTATACTGCCTCATAGTGTCAATTGTTACATATATGACCATTATGTTGCACATACTTGATGGCACTACATATTTATATACACTTATTTTGGTGGAATAGGTGAATGATGCAGATTAATAAAAACATCCATCGAGGAAATGTACTCAAAATGGCAGATGCCTGACCTACTGTACTGGACATTTGGAAGTGACCTAGATCCGCCAGGGGAAGTCATCATGGCGGTAGGCAGACTCAACCGCTGTGCAACTTGCCAGTGGGTAACTCCTTTGGCGGACTTGGGCCAATGGCAATGACCACCGGAGGAGACGGTCCTGAACGTGGCGACCGTTACTGCCATTTTATGCAGTATTGCTCACTTGACTCCTGACACTGTTGCCAGCAAGACCTCCACGACATGAGCTGCTGTGTACTGCCTCTGGGAGCAATCATGCCCCATCCTGAAATTGATAGGGCCCCTGCCTTCACCCCGGAATAACTTGAGAAGCTGGTGGTTGAGGTCCTACCTCTGTAAGGACAGCTATATGGGGCACCAGAGGAGCAGGTGAGTCCTATGCCTTAGCCATGTGTGATAGATGTTGTGTGTGACATTGCATCAGGCATGTGCACTATTAGATGCATGCAAATGACATGATGTGTAGGCGTGTGTGCTGAGATGGTGGGTATGTGTGCCAACTAGCTGTGACTTATGTGCACTGTTCACTCCTCTTAGTATGGTGCTAGTATACATGACTTTCTTCTTCTGTCTGTGTCATCCATGCAGGTGAACGCCAATCAGAAGAAGGGGATCTATCATGCCATTGCCAAGCAAGTGCGGACCCTGGGGGTCCATAGCAGGCAGAGCACCCATTGCAGAAAGCAGTGGGAGGACCTGAGACGCTGGGCCTAGAAGACTGCGGAGGCCCCGCTGGAGATGTCCTCCCAATGAGGGAGGGGTGCCTATCGGACCCTCACCCCCCACAATGGCCCACATTTTGGCGGTGGCCTACCATGAGGTGAATGAGCATTTGAGGGCAGCATAGCAGCCATAAGGGGGCAACTACTTACAGAAACCATGTACTTTGCTCTGATACTTTGGCGCTTCCTGACACACTTTACAAGCTGTGACAATGTAGGAGGTGCTACATGAATGTTGACCAAAGGGATTACATATTTGCTTGATTGAGAGGGGGAGATCTGGACCTAGGCTATCGCATTTGCACGTATAGGTCACCTATGTAAATATACATCTATTTGCTGTGGAGATGTAGAATTGCTATGCCAGATGTGTGTCTCCTCCCAGCCATATATACTTGTATGTAGCCTGCTGCAGCAGCCTACTTGTCCAGTTATTCCTGGTCCATGAATCAGGATATATTAATATGCAGCTCTATGGTGGCTGACCACTCCCATCCATGTTCATCATCTGTATTTGCTACAGAGTGCCTGCCATGTGGTTTTCGGCCTAGTTATCTTTTGTTTGGGTACAAGTATTGACCTTAAGTGAGTCTGCCATCTCATTCAGTCAACAGGTATGGGCAGATTTGGACTGTACACATGGGTTTGTGGTGCTGTCCCCATTGTCCCTTCATATGCATGCTATGGGGTGTGTAAAGGTTGCAACTGAAGGACATCCAACTATGGGTGTCTGGCATATTGTATTTGGGCCTACCATGCTTTTCCATGCCATCATATTGTAGGTGATTCACTATTATCCTGATGCCTTTGTAGCAGAGGTAAGTAATTGGGCTTTCCAACCCCTAGACAAAGTGCAATGTGCACGCAAGATCTGCCAATGACCATAGCAATGCTAGTGCAACATATGGTATTATCATGTCACAACGGTTAATTGGAGTCAGCTCTAGTGTAGTGAGACAAATCTTATTACCTTTGGCCTAGCTGATGTGGACAGGTTGGACAGGCATTGATTTAGCCTTACTTCATACTTCAAGATGTGATGCTCTGCCTGTAGTGCTATTTGTCATCAAGGTGTTGTTGTTGTGGAATCTGTTGTAAGTGCAATGGCAATGGTGTAGATCATGTGTACATGTCATTTCAGTGGGATATATGTGTGTAACCGGTTCGTCGCGTCTCCGGTTACAATACAGGCCCACGAAATGCATTGGCAGTGCCCCGGGGGAACACAACAAAGCGGCGACCACCCGGACGTGAATACAAACCCAGATATCCGGGTTGGATCGGCGTCGCTAGTGGTAGAAAAAGAGAAGACGGAGGAAGGAACGGCGGGCGATTCAAAGGAGCAAGAAGAGCCGAGGAGTGGAAACCGGAGCGAGCAGAACCAAGGAAATGAGTGAGGCGAGGATCAGAACAAGGACCTAGGAGGAGAGACCCCAATTCAACCGAGACCGCTGGATGAACGGATCTGCCACGTCTCTGGAGGGGCGTGGCTCTCCCAGGTACGATCGTGTCTTAGACTGAGTTACTTCCCATTGTGGAGTAGGAACGGGAGTGAGGGCGGTATAGCAGGGGAGGGACCTGAGGAGAGGGACCAGGAAAGCGGGTAATAGAAAACTAGAGTGCATGTAACTCTAATAACACCCCCAGATAGGGACTGTGCTGTACAATAGCCCTACAAAAGAGTCTTAAGACGGTCACTTAAATCTTTGTTGCACCTAGAGCACTGGTGTGGTTTTCCTGTTTTGGTTCCAACACCGACCCGGTCACCACCCGTCACCTGCACTGTCAAAACAGACCCCCTTTTTGTCACACTCCCTACTGTTAACCCAAACCCAAAAAGGAATCCCCAAGAGTCTCACACTTACCTCTTTCTTTCTTTCTCCGGGGTCCAGCACCGACGTCTATATCGGAGCCATCCTGGTTATCCCGGCCAACACTCCCACCGCTCAGACATCCCAGGAAGAAGAACCTATAAGAGAAAAGAACCAACCGTTACTTCATGGACAACAACCAAGGAAAAGACCCTGTCAACTAAAAGGAAGGAACTGGAAGCATGATTAAAAAAAACATCCTGAGGGATAAATAAAGAGCACTTCAAATCAAATCATTAACATTTATAAAGCGCGCTACTCACCCGTGCGGGTCTCAAGGCGCTAGGGGAAAAAGGGGGGGGTTATCGCTGTTCGAACAGCCAGGTCTTTAGGAGTCTCCGGAAAGCGGAGTGGTCCTGGGTGGTCCTGAGGCTGGTGGGGAGGGAGTTCCAGGTCTTGGCCGCCAGGAAGGAGAAAGATCTCCCACCCACTGTGGAGCGGCGGATGCGAGGGACAGCAGCGAGTGCAAGGCCAGAGGAGCGGAGGAGGCGGGTGGGGACGTAGAAGCTGAGGCGTCTGTTGAGGTATTCCGGTCCCTTGTCGTAGAGGGCTTTGTGTGCGTGGGTGAGAAGTCGGAAGGTGATCCTTTTGCTGACAGGGAGCCAATGCAGGTGTCTCAGGTGTGCGGAGATGTGGCTGCTGCGGGGTATGTCGAGGATGAGGCGGGCCGAGGCGTTTTGAATGCATTGCAGGCGATTTTGGAGTTTGGCTGTGGTCCCGGCGTAGAGGGTGTTGCCGTAGTCCAGGCGGCTCGTGACGAGGGCGTGGGTCACGGTTTTTCTGGTGTCGGCAGGGATCCAGCGGAAGATCTTGCGGAGCATGCGGAGGGTGAGGAAGCAGGCGGAGGACACGGCGTTGACTTGCTTGGTCATGGTGAGAAGAGGGTCCAAGATGAAGCCGAGGTTGCGGGCGTGGTCTGTGGGGGTCGGTGCGGTGCCGAGGGCCGTAGGCCACCAGGAGTCGTCCCAGGCGGACGGGGTGTTGCCGAGGATGAGGACTTCCGTTTTTTCAGAGTTCAGCTTTAGGCGGCTGAGCCTCATTCAATCTGCGACGTCCTTCATACCCTCTTGTAGGTTGGTCTTGGCGCTGGCGGGGTCCTTGGTGAGGGAGAGTATAAGTTGGGTGTCGTCGGCGTAGGAGGTGATGATGATGTTGTGCTTGCGTACGATGTTGGCGAGGGGGCTCATGTAGACATTGAAGAGTGTCGGGCTGAGTGATGAGCCTTGGGGTACGCCGCAGATGATCTCGGTGGGTTCTGAGCGAAACGGAGGGAGGTAAACTCTTTGGGAACGGTTTGAGAGGAAGGAGGCGATCCAGTCCAGGGCCTGGCCTTGGATCCCGGTGGAGCGGAGGCGGGTGATTAGGGTGCGGTGACAGACGGTGTCAAAGGCAGCCGAGAGGTCGAGCAGAATGAGGTCGACTGTTTCACCGTTGTCCATCAGGGTTCTGATGTCGTCAGTGACTGAGATGAGGGCGGTTTCAGTGCTGTGGTTGGTTCGGAATCCGGTTTGTGAGGGGTCGAGCAGGTTGTTGTCTTCCAGGAAGGTGGTCAGCTGTTTGTTGACGGTCTTCTCTATTACTTTGGCTGGGAAAGGCAGAAGAGAGATGGGGCGGACGTTTTTTAGGTCGCTCGGGTCAGCCGTAGGTTTCTTTAGTAGGGCGTTGACTTCGGCGTGTTTCCAGCATTCGGGGAAGGTAGCAGAAGAAAAAGAAGAGTTGATGACGGTCTGGAGGTGCGGGGCGATGATGTCGTTGGCTTTGTTAAAGATGAAGTGCGGGCAGGGGTCCGACGGGGCGCCGGAGTGGATAGAGTTCATGATGGATTTGGTTTCTTCCGTGTTGATGTGGGACCAGTTGTTGAGGGTGATGGCCGTGGATGCCGGTTCGGTGGTGTATGGTTGGGTCTGGTGTCCGAAGCTGTCGTGGAGGTCGCTAATCTTGCGATGGAAGAAAGTGGCGAGGGATTCGCACAGATCCTGTGAGGGCGTGACGGCGTTGGTGTTGGCGCTGGGGTTGGAGAACTCCTTGATGATGCTGAAGAGTTCTCTGCTGTTGTGTCTGTTTTTGTTCAGTCTGTCGGTGAAAAAGTTCCTTTTGGCAGCGCGGATCAGGTGGTGGTGTTCGTGGGTAGCGTTCTTGAGGGCGGTCATGTTGTCAGCGGTGCGGTCCTTGTGCCAGGCTTTCTCAAGGGCGCGACAAGTTTTCTTTGATTCTTTGAGGGTGTCAGAGAACCAGAGAGGTTTTTTGGTGTTGGTCTGTCGATGCGTGCGTTTGAGGGGAGCAAGGATTTCTGCGCAGTTGGAGATCCAGTTTGTGAGGTTGAGGGCTGCGTCGTTGGGGTCGATGGTGAGGGTGGGTTGGTTGGCGGCGAGTGCGGAGAAGAGTTGCTCTTCGGGGATCTTGTTCCACTGTCGACGAGGGATGGGTTGGGTGCGGAGGTGGCGGGTCTCGCGTCGGAATGTGAAGTGGACGCAGCTGTGGTCGGTCCAGTGTAGGGCGGAGGCGTGGCTGAAGAAGACGTGTTTGCTGGCGGAGAAGATGGGGTCAAGTGTGTGTCCGGCGATGTGGGTGGCGGTGTTCACCAGTTGTTTGAGGCCGAGGTTGGCGAGGTTGTCGAGCAGGGTGGTGGTGTTGGGGTCGTTGTTTTGTTCCAGATGGAAGTTGAGGTCACCTAGGAGGATGTAGTCCGGCGAGGCGAGGGCGTGCGGGGAGATGAAGTCGGCGATGGCGTCGCTGAAAGGGGCGTGTGGCCCTGGAGGACGGTAGACGAGGGATCCTCTGAGGGTGGTCCTCGGATCGGTGCGAATCTGAAAATGCAGGTGTTCAGCGGCGAGAGGGGTGTCTTCGGTGGAGGTGGTGACGCTGATGGAGTCTTTGAAGACGATGGCAATACCTCCTCCTACCTGGTTGGTGCGGTCTTTTCTGGAGATCTTGTAGCCTTCGGGGATGGCAGTGGCGATGTCAGGGGCCGAGGAGGCGTTCATCCAGGTCTCCGTGATGAAGGCGACGTCCGGTGCTATGGAGTCCAGGAGGTCCCAGAGTTCAATGGCGTGTTTGTGGACGGAGCGAGCGTTAACTAGGATGCACTTGAGGTGGTTGATGGCGCATGGGCTTGTGGTCGTGGTTGTTGTGTGGTGGAAGGTGCGTTTGCAGGAGTTGCAGGCGAAGGGTCCATGGGTGCGTTTGGGGTGAGCTTGGAAGCAGGTGTTGGAGCCTCCTGGGTTGAGGGCGTGGAGGTAGGAGGGGGGGGAGGGGTCAGGTGGGGGCGAATGGGAGCTGGGGGGCGGGGGCGTGCAGGAGGTCGCGGCGGGAAAGCACGAGGGAGGGGGGACAGGTAGAGTGAGAAGAGCTGGGGGAGGGGGGTTTAAGGGTGGAGGGGGGTGAGTGTTAGGAGGTTTAGGAGATAAGGGAGAAAGATAGGAGTAGGGTTGAGAAGATAGGGGAGGGGGGGTTGTAGAGGTGGGTGAGGGTGAGAGGTAGAGTGAGAGGATAGGAAGATAGGTAATAGAGGGGGTGAGGGAGGGGGGGGAGAGATAGAGAAATAGATAGAGAAAATAGATAGGGAAATCGATAGATAGGGAAATAGATAGAGAGATAGGAAGATAGGAGGAGGTGGAGAGTGAGGGAGTTAGATAGTGGGATAGAGAGATAGAGAGATAGGTAGATAGGAGGAGTGAGGGAGGTAGATAGTGAACGGGTTAGATAGGAGAGATAGAGAGGGGGATGCGAGTGGGTGTGGGGGATGAGGCAGGAGCAGGAGGGCAGGCGCGGGGAGAAGAGGACGGAGGAGGCAGAAGAGCCGAAGACAAGAAGAACAGAAGAACAGAAGAACAGAAGAACAGAAGAACAGAAGACCGGAAGGAGAGAAGAAAGGAAGATCAGGAGACCGGAAGGAGAGAAGAAAGGAAGACCGGAAGAACATAGAAGAACACAGAAGAACACAGAAGAAGATACAGAAAAATGAAGAACAGAGGGCAGAAGACCACAGAAGAAGATGAGGAAGAAGAGAAGAAGAGTGAAGACGGGGGAAAGAAGAGTACAGAAGAAGATTACAGACGAGGAGCGAGGAGGAAGAACAGAGAAGAAGAAAAGAAGAAAAGAAGCAGGAGCAGGAGAGAGGGTGAGTAGCGCGGGGCAGAGCGAGGGGCTGGGAGGGGGGGTACTTACTGTGAGGTGGGTCTCAGGAACTCAGGAACCTGGAGGAGCTGCAGCGGCAGGGGGAGCGACCTACCCTTGGGTCAAGGGTCGCTACCACTGTCGCGCAGCGGCCGCCATATGAGGTAGGAGGGGGGGAGGGGTCAGGTGGGGGCGAATGGGAGCTGGGGGCGGGGCGTGCAGGAGGTCGCGGCGGGAAAGCGCGAGGGAGGGGGGGGACAGGTAGAGTGAGAAGAGCTGGGGGAGGGGGGTTTAAGGGTGGAGGGGGTGAGTGTTAGGAGGTTTAGGAGATAAGGGAGAAAGATAGGAGTAGGGTTGAGAAGATAGGGGAGGGGGGTTGTAGAGGTGGGTGAGGGTGAGAGGTAGAGTGAGAGGATAGGAAGATAGGTAATAGAGGGGGTGAGGGAGGGGGGAGAGATAAAGAAATAGATAGAGAAAATAGATAGGGAAATCGATAGATAGGGAAATAGATAGAGAGATAGGAAGATAGGAGGAGGTGGAGAGTGAGGGAGTTAGATAGTGGGATAGAGAGATAGGTAGATAGGAGGAGTGAGGGAGGTAGATAGTGAACGGGTTAGATAGGAGAGATAGAGAGGGGGATGCGAGTGGGGGAGGGGGATGAGGCAGGAGCAGGAGGGCAGGCGCGGGGAGAAGAGGACGGAGGAGGCAGAAGAGCCGAAGACAAGAAGAACAGAAGACAAGAAGAACAGAAGAACAGAAGAACAGAAGACAAGAAGAACAGAAGAACAGAAGACAAGAAGAACAGAAGAACAGAAGACCGGAAGGAGAGAAGAAAGGAAGATCAGAAGACCGGAAGGAGAGAAGAAAGGAAGACCGGAAGAACACAGAAGAACACAGAAGAACACAGAAGAAGATACAGAAAAACGAAGAACAGAGGGCAGAAGACCACAGAAGAAGATGAGGAAGAAGAGAAGAAGAGTGAAGACGGGGGAAAGAAGAGTACAGAAGAAGATTACAGACGAGGAGCGAGGAGGAAGAACAGAAGAACAGAGAAGAAGAAAAGAAGAAAAGAAGCAGGAGCAGGAGCAGGAGAGAGGGTGAGTAGCGCGGGGCAGAGCGAGGGGCTGGGAGGGGGGGTACTTACTGTGAGGTGGTTCTCAGGAACTCAGGAACCTGGAGGAGCTGCAGCGGCAGGGGGAGCGACCTACCCTTGGGTCAAGGGTCGCTACCACTGTCGCGCAGCGGCCGCCATATGAGGTAGGAGGGGGGGGAGGGGTCAGGTGGGGGCGAATGGGAGCTGGGGGGTGGGGGCGTGCAGGAGGTCGCGGCGGGAAAGCGCGAGGGAGGGGGGGACAGGTAGAGTGAGAAGAGCTGGGGGAGGGGGGTTTAAGGGTGGAGGGGGGTGAGTGTTAGGAGGTTTAGGAGATAAGGGAGAAAGATAGGAGTAGGGTTGAGAAGATAGGGGAGGGGGTTGTAGAGGTGGGTGAGGGTGAGAGGTAGAGTGAGAGGATAGGAAGATAGGTAATAGAGGGGGTGAGGGAGGGGGGGAGAGATAGAGAAATAGATAGAGAAAATAGATAGGGAAATCGATAGATAGGGAAATAGATAGAGAGATAGGAAGATAGGAGGAGGTGGAGAGTGAGGGAGTTAGATAGTGGGATAGAGAGATAGGTAGATAGGAGGAGTGAGGGAGGTAGATAGTGAACGGGTTAGATAGGAGAGATAGAGAGGGGGATGCGAGTGGGGGAGGGGGATGAGGCAGGAGCAGGAGGGCAGGCGCGGGGAGAAGAGGACGGAGGAGGCAGAAGAGCCGAAGACAAGAAGAACAGAAGAACAGAAGAACAGAAGAACAGAAGACCGGAAGGAGAGAAGAAAGGAAGATCAGAAGACCGGAAGGAGAGAAGAAAGGAAGACCGAAAGAACACAGAAGAACACAGAAGAACACAGAAGAACACAGAAGAAGAAACAGAAAAACGAAGAACAGAGGGCAGAAGACCACAGAAGAAGATGAGGAAGAAGAGAAGAAGAGTGAAGACGGGGGAAAGAAGAGTACAGAAGAAGATTACAGACGAGGAGCGAGGAGGAAGAACAGAAGAACAGAGAAGAAGAAAAGAAGAAAAGAAGCAGGAGCAGGAGAGAGGGTGAGTAGCGCGGGGCAGAGCGAGGGGCTGGGAGGGGGGGGTACTTACTGTGAGGTGGGTCTCAGGAACTCAGGAACCTGGAGGAGCTGCAGCGGCAGGGGGAGCGACCTACCCTTGGGTCAAGCACTTGAGAAGGATACCGTGTCTAATGAATCCTTAATTCATTAACCCTATCAGAGTACCAAGCCGAACCCACTACAGTGTGTTGTGTGGACCTAGGTACTGGTATTCACATGTCAGGATTGGTGTGAGTGATGTGGGTTCACTCGTGTTGATATGTTGTGGCTCTGTATCTGCATGGCACGTGGTGTATAAATTGCCATAATAGGTATCAGTTGGCTGTCCTTTGTTTAGTTGTAGTTACACTGCTGTCTGTGACTGTCAGTGGATGTATCACGTGTGCTAGATAGGACAATGTTGCAGAACATGCATGCATGCATGGTGTGATGTGGGGTATCCATGTATGTTTACTGCAATGAAGCCTCTGGAATTTGATACATGTTGTGACTTAGCTGTTCTCCAGACATGTATTCTAAGATACTGATAGCATCTGAATGGGACTGCTACATTTTGTATCTTCTTCAGAGATTGTATCCATAGTGTAAGATCTGTACTGAGGGTTCAGGCAGGCATGTGCTTTCAATTGCATGGTACATTAGTTATGGACAGGGACAGGTCAGGAGTTGAATGTGAACATGCATGAAGTGGGGTTAACTGTCAACTGCTGTTCCTAATGATGATAGGAGAGACATGACCAGGATTAGGCTGGATTTTAAGCTTTAGCTAGGCCTTGATGTGCATGCTGACATAGGTTTACAGGTGATTTGATGGAAGGCTCCAGTTGTGGTACCTTACAGGGAAAATTATATCTGTGAGAGGTATTACATGAAGGGATGGATAGAAGTTACATGTTGTAACATGAGGTAGGATATGTGGTGTCCCATATGGGATGCCCCAGCCAGGAGATGTATAGCTATAGTTATGCATGTTTTTATGTGTGTATGTGAAGAATGTGATGACTCTCTCTCCCTCTCTGTCTCTCCCTCCCTCTCTCTATTTGTGTGCATCAGCATCAGCATGCAATGAAGATGAGGCACAGGTGAGTGGGGATGCTGCTGGGCACGGGACCCAGAGTGCTGAGACCACTGACAGTGGGGGACCCAGTGGTCTGGAGGGCGAGGGGAGTGCCACAGAGGAGACCGGATTTTCCACTTCATCATCGTCAGAAGCCTCCTCCAGTGGACACTCCCTGGTTGTGGCGGAACCTTCTGGGACCACCCTAGCACCATCCTTGTCCACCACTCCCCTTTCTACCACCACCCTCCCTGTAACTCCCCACCCAGTTGTTTGTGCCCACTCACCCAGGAGGGTGGGCGTATCCTTCACCACAGGCACCTCTGCCCCTGCCCCTGTCAGCCTTGCTGCCCTCAGTGAGGAAGCTATTGAACTCCTTAGGTTAATCTCTGTGGGTCAGTCAACCATTGTGAATACCATCCAGGGACTGGCATCTCAAGTCCAGCAGAGTAATGTGTTCCTGGAGGGCATTCACAGTGCACTGGCTGGCCTACAGAGATCCTTTCAAGCTCTGGCTACCATATTGGAGGCAGCCAGTTACTCTTTGTCTTCCGTCTCCCCTCCACCTTCCTCTTCCCAATCCCAAACCCCTCCCAAACGCCTCTTCTCCGACCCACCCAAAGCACACAGAAGACCTTCAACATCCAAGGGTACAGCTGCCAAACACAAGCACCAGCATGCACACAAACAACACCCACCTGCAGACACATCAATAGTCACTTCCTGCCCTGACACTCCTACCTCCCCCAGCACCACAGACACTACACCTGACTGGTAAAGTGTGTCAACTGACATACCTGCAGTCACCATACCAACATTCACTGATACAGCCACACCTATCTCACCCACAGTCATCACAGTCATCACAACAGCAGAACCTCAGACATCTACCCGTTACCACATCCGCAGCCCCCACAACTACTGACGCACCTACATGCCTGCAGTCAGCTCCCCAACAGTCACCCATCCACCATAGCATCTCCCTGCACATCCACTCCCCCTTCTTCCAAGACATATTAACACCCACATTCACCCACAAGCCTACCTCGCACACACTTGCACCCAAAACATCCTCCAAGACACCACTTACAACCACACTCTCTCCCTTTACTCCCAAACCCTTTTGCCATGACCGACGCTGTGTGAGTAAGAGGTTTTTCCCCTCTGAGTTGTACCTTTTTTCTACTCCTCTCTCACCCCGTGTTAACCTTAAACATCTGTGTTCCTCCCCAAGTCCTGCTCTTCCACCTCCAAGATCTCCCCTGCAATCCCTGCAAGTTCCCATGCCCCTCCCCTCGCCAAGAAGTCAACCCCTTCTAAGAGTTCCCAGCCCTCCCCTAAGCTTAGAATGAAGCCCC
This sequence comes from Pleurodeles waltl, assembly GCF_031143425.1. Classification (NCBI taxonomy): domain Eukaryota; kingdom Metazoa; phylum Chordata; class Amphibia; order Caudata; family Salamandridae; genus Pleurodeles; species Pleurodeles waltl. Next base: position 938,997,531 of record NC_090445.1, read on the forward strand.
CCTCACAAACCCAAGCCCTAGGATCACCCACCCAGGCCCATGTCCAAACCCCCCCGCTCACACCCAATCCCTGAGGTGCCTGCCTGCCCCCTTGATGCCCCAAACTGTAGAGGTTACAAGGCAGTCAGGAGTCAATTTGGGGCACAGAAGTGTGCATATTGTGCATGTTGCACTTTTATTAGACTGGCCTTGAACATTTTGTCAAAATTATTTATATTTATAATAATAATAATATAACAGGACCAACTTGTTGTTGATTTCAAGGTTACATCTTTGTCCAGCATTTCTTTAATTAGGCCGTTTTGGTCTTGGCTGACATTGTTTGTGTGTAAGCATTTGGGTGTGAGTGGTGGTTGTGCTACCAGTTGTGTCTGGGCTACATGTATGGTTGTGTGCATGGTATGTCTCCGTGATGGGTGTTTTGTGTGTTGGGCATGTGTATGTTTGGAACATGTTGTTGTGTTGGTATTGTGTGGTGTTTGTGCTGACGTGTTATTTACTGTGTTGTGTGCCTCTGTGTGGTTGTACTGTGTGAGTGAGTTTGTGTGGGGATAGGTATATCTGATCCATTGTAATGTGTGCTTGCTGGGTATGTGGTATGGCTCGCTGTTTGGATGTGTGATTGTGTCTGTTTGTTCTCTGGTGTTGTTATGTTGTGTTCTATGTATGATTTGTCAACTGGAGGTGCATATAGTGGGTGCTTAACGGTGTTTTGTGGTGTTGCAGTTGTAGTGTAGTTGTGTCATTTGGTGCTGTTGTGTGTGACCGTACTGGTGCTGTGTATCTGGGGTTTGATGTGTGTATTTGGCATGTGTGTGTATATGATGGGCGTATTGTGTGTGTACTGTGTATATGTGTGTCTGTGTATGTGGCTGTGTGTGTGCATGTAGGTGTGAGGTTACGTGTGTGTGTGTCGCCATCGTCAGCCGTCAAGATGTGTACGTTATGTGAGGGCATTTTCAAACAATGCTATATAAGTGTGTGTACTCATGGTTGGTGTCGTCGTCATCATCGTCGCTGGTTCCGGAGTCATTGGTCAAGCAGGAACAGAGGGAAGACATGCAGTTCAAGTTCCATGGCGGCTCCAGACTGGTATGTGTTCCTGTGTTTTATAGAGTTAGTTTCCTCCAGGGTTTCCATGGTGGTGAGATCGTCCAGAAACCTTGGCGGTGTGCAGCCTCGTAATATGTATGACAGGAACATGGTCTCCGCCACCCTGAAGGTGGCAGCCGTCATCCGTGGTGGCCTGACCGCACTGTCGGTGCTGGCAGTGGATTGGCTGGATTCTGTTTGGAAGGCCGCCATGGTCATAATTTGGCAGTCTTGTCCGCCAGCCTGTTGGCGGTACAACTGCCAAACTCCTAATGAGGCACATAGGCGGTCATTACAACATTGGCGGTAAAAGCCGCTTACCGCCGTGCAGAAGACCGCCAACACACCGCTGCGGCTGCGGAAAACAGCCACAGCTATTATGAACCACATTTCGGAATCCTCCAAAATTCAGACACACACACAAGTCCGCCACACCAAAGGTCAGTGATAAACTGGCGAAAACAAAACCGACACAGGCACGCCAACAGAAATACGCCCACACTATCACGACACACGAATCCACGCGGCGGTCTTTCAACCGCGGTATTCCATTGGCGGTACACACCGCCGCGCTCAAAATACACACACATTTACAAAACACTACCACATTGGACAATTCGAAATACACACACCTGATACACATACACACACTACTCCCACACACCCATTACAATATAAAACACACACCCACATCACCCACAAACCCCTACGACCAAAAAATTCAGAAAGAAGGCCAGAGAGAGACACCACCAGCAAGAACAACAGCGTCCACAGGCACACAATACCATCACCCACACAACTTCCACGACCCTCACACAACACACCACTACATATCAGCACACTGATCACCACACAATCCACCCCACACATCACCTACACCACCCCAAGGCACGGCAAAGACAGCCCAGGTTCTCGGAGGAGGAGCTCAGGGTCATGGTGGAGGAAATCGTCTGGGTAGAGCCACAGCTATTCGGAGCACAGGTGCAGCACACCTCCGTTGCAAGGAAGATGGAGATATGGCGAAGAATAGTGGACAGGGTCAACGCAGTGGGACAGCACCCAAGAAATCAGGAGGACATCAGGAAGAGGTGGAACGACCTACGGGGGAAGGTGCGTTCCGTGGTCTCAAGACACCACCTGGCGGTTCAGCGGACTGGCGGCGGACAACCACCTCCTCACCCACAACTAACAACATGGGAGGAGCAGGTATTGGCGATTCTGCATCCTGAGGGCCTTGCAGGAGTAGGCGGAGGAATGGACTCTGGTAAGTCAAATCTTAACTATAACATCCCCCACCTTACCTGCATGCTATCACACACCCCCACCCTCACCCCCAGCACCCCAACTCCTCACATATGTCCCAACATCACAAAACACCAATCCCAACACCAAGCCCTGCATGCAACAACAGAGCATGGACACCCATCACTAAAGCATGCCCACTGCACATACCCATACAACCCCCTAAACCACCATCACACAAGCTCCCACACAGGAATGCAAGCACTGGGGTACACGCTCACCCACCCATTGCACACCATGACACACACACATGTAATAATAATCCTTTTATACCCCTGCAGGACCCCTACCAAACGTCACCGGACAGGAGGGTCCACACATGTCCACACCACCAACAGAAGAGGCCCACAGTGATGACAGCACCTCTGTCCAACTGGATCTAGATGACCAGCCCGGCCCATCGGGGACCTCGGGACAGTCGGTTCCCCTCACACTGGCACAGGCCATCACAGACCTTCCCCCCTCTGGAAACACCAGCACAGCACCCACCCAGCGGGCCCATACCTCCGTCCCCAGGACACGTCAATCAGCTGTGTGTCCACCACTACAGGGAACCCAGGATAGCCCACCACCCCAACAACAACAGGGACCTGGGGGCAGTGGCAGTAGGCACACGGTCCAGGGAACGGAGGCCCAGGAACACAGGGGAACTGGGAGGGCTGCTGTGCGACAGGGGGCGGACAGGCCAAGGGAACCCACTCTCCACAAGGCCCTCTCCTCCATCATGGGAGCCTACCACCACTCCCAGGAGACGATGGCAACGGTACTGGCCAAGTTTCAGGAGACCCAGCGCCTGCAGGAGGAACAGGATATGGGCTTCAGGGAGGAACTCAGAACCATCAGCTCCACCCTGGGCACCATTGTAGGGGTGCTGAAGGAAGTACTCAACACCAGGAGGGACACTGTGGCACTACAAGGGGCCCCTGACACTAGCATGGACGATAAACTGCCCACCACCTCCGCTGGCACTAGTGGACAGGACACCCGCCACAGGACCACCACACCAGCACCCCACCCCCTGCAGAGGGAGAACCACCCCGCAAACGGTCCCTGAGATCCAGGACAAAGACAGAGCACGATGCCAAGACCCCCGCCAAGAAATGAGACCACCCTGATTGTCATCCTACTGTCGCACTTTGACACCCTGTCCATACTGAAACTTCCCCAGCTCCACTTCTTATGCCCATTTGGGCAATGCACCTGTGAGACTAATAGACTGGACTCTGCCATGGACATTCCCCCGCCATCACTCCTCACCATTTCACCACCCCCTCCAATATTGAGCACTTAAATAAATACACTTAAAACACAAAACAATCTGCAGTCTGGATGTAGAGAGGCAGTTGCAACAAACAAATGCATTCCTGGAGGGCATTCATTCTGGTCAGGCGGCCCTTCAGCGAGCTTTTCAGACTCTGGCCTCAGCACTGATGGCAGCCATTGTCCCCGTCTCTAGCCTCCCCCCTCCAACTTCGTCCACCCCGACCCAATCCCCTGTACCTCAGCCTATCCCAAGCACACCTACAGACCAACATGCACACACCTCAACACCCAAGGGTAGCTCAGGCAAACATAAGCACCACACATCCCACAGGCATTCACGCAAGCATCACACACATGCAGAAACACCAACATCCACTGCCTCCACTGTGTCCCCCTCTTCCTCGTCTCCCTCCTCCCTCCCAGTGACGTCTACACTAACACCTGCATGCACTACATCTACAGCCACTACGTCCCTCTCCAGCACACCCACCACCACACCCCGCTCACGTGCAGTCACCACCCCCACTACCATTCACACGTCCCCTGTGTCCTCTCCCAGTGTGTCTGTGACGCCCCCTCCCAAGATACACGAACGCAGGCACACACCCACCCAACAGCCATCCACCTCACGACAGCCTCCAGCGCATGCACCTTCACCCAAAGTCACCAAACGTACACCTCCTACAACCACCACCTCTTCCTCCACTCCCAAACCCCCTCCAGCTACCCGTCCCAGTGTTCCTAAGAAACTTTTCCTGGCCAGCCTTGACCCCCTTTCCCTCACCTTCCCCACCCCGTCTGTCTCATAGGTCCTGAACTAGCACCTCAGCCACAGCCTCTCCGGGGCCAGTGGTGCCTGTAGTCACCGGAATCTGGAGTGCACCGGCCACCAGGGCAACCAGTGTGGCACGGAGCCACAGCACAGACAGTCCCCCACCTGTGAAGCATCAGAAGTTGGCCAGTGCCCGGCGGGAGAGGGGGAAGACTCCAGCCACCAAAGCTGCTCCCAGGGGTCCCGGTGGGAGTGTGGAGTCAGCTGTGACACCTTCCAAGGTGGGGAAGGGCCACAAGAAACCCGGCAAGTCTAGGAAGAGCAGCACGGCGGAGAAGATCGCTATCATCCCCGCTGCCCAGGAGACCACCGCCAGCACCAGCCCAGCTGCCCAGGAGGCCACCGCCAGCACCAGCCCAGCTGCCCAAGAGGCCACCGCCAGCATCAGCCCAGCTGCCCAGGAGGCCACCGCCAGCACCAGCCCAGCTGGCCAGGACAAGACCGCCAGCACAAGCCCAGCTGACCAGGAGGCCACCGCCAGCACCAGCCCAGCTGGCCAGGACAAGACCGCCAGCACAAGCCCAGCTGCCCAGGACAAGACCGCCAGCACAAGCCCAGCTGACCAGGACAAGACCGCCAGCACAAGCCCTGTTGGGCCATGAAGGACCGCCAGCAAAAGCCAAGTTGGGCCATGTAGGACCGCTAGCAAAAGCCCCGTTGGGCCATGAAGGACCGCCAGCAAAGGCCCGTTGGGCCATGAAGGACCGCCAGCAAAAGCCCAGTTGGGGCATGAAGGACCGCCAGCAAAGGCCCCGTTGGGCCATGAAGGTCCGCCAGCAAAGGCCCCGTTGGGCCATGAAGGACCGCCAGCAAAGGCCCCGTTGGGGCATGAAGGACCGCCAGCAAAGGCCATGAAGGACCGCCAGCAAAGGCCCCGTTGGGCCATGAAGTACCGCCAGCAAAGGCCCCGTTGGGCCATGAAGGACCGCCAGCAAAAGCCCAGTTGGGCCATGAAGGACCGCCAGCAAAGGCCCCGTTGGACCATGAAGGACCACCAGCAAAGGCCCCGTTGGCCATGAAGGACCGCCAGCAAAAGCCCCGTTGGGCCATGAATGACCGCCAGCAAAGGCCCCGTTGGGCCATGAAGGACCGCCAGCAAAGGACCGCCAGCAGCTGAGACCCTGCAACGGAGACCGCCATCTCAAGCACCGCTGCACAGGGCACCGCCATCTCAAGCACCTCTGGCCCATGAGCGGCAAGGGCACTGACGCAACTGAGTCCATCACGGCGTGAATGAAGCACTCTGGGCACAAAGCCCCCTCCAGAACCAGTGGAGAGATAAATCCACTCCCTCTATCCTTAGCAGGATGAAGCACTCTGGGCACAAAGCCCCCTCCAGAACCAGTGGAGAGATACATCCACTCCCTCTGTCCTTAGCAGGATGAAGCACTCTGGGCACAAAGCCCCCTCCAGAACCAGTGGAGGAAGGCATCCACTCCCTCTGTCCTTACCAGGATGAAGCACTCTGGGCACAAAGCCCCCTCCAGAACCAGTGGAGAAGGCATCCACTTGAGAGACTGTGGCTTTGCACTCCCCAGGATGGAACAGTGGGCAACCCACCCACTGTATAGACTTGAGAGACTGTGGATTTGCACTCCCTAGGATGTAACAGTGGGCAACCCACCCACTGTAGAGACTTGAGAGACTGTGGCTTTGCACTCCTCGGGATGGAACAGTGGGCAAACCACCCACTGTAGAGACTTGAGAGACTGTAGCTTTGCACTCCCCAGGATTGAACAGTGGGCAACCCACCCGCTGTAGAGACTTGAGAGACTGTGGCTTTGCACTCCCCAGGATGTAACAGTGGGCAACCCAGCCACTGTAGAGACTTGAGAGACTGTGGCTTTGCACTCCCCAGGATGGAACAGTGGGCAACCCACCCACTGTAGATACTTGAGAGACTGTGGCTTTGCACTCCCCAGGATGTAACAGTGGGCAGCCCACCCACTGTAGAGACTTGAGAGACTGTGGCTTTGCACTCCCCAGGATGGAACAGTGGGCAAGCCACCCACTGTAGAGACTTGAGAGACTGTGGCTTTGCGCTCCCAGGATTGAACAGGGGGCATGTGACCCTCTCGTGGATTTGGCATCGTGCACTCATCCGGCTGAGGTGCCCCACCTTTCCCTCCCCCTGAGGTGCCTGTTTAGTTGCTGTCTGATGCCCCTGCAGTGTTCTCTCCGTCATGGTCGGGCGATCATGTGTGGGCCTCGCCCATACCGTGTGGTCCCAGTGTTCCACGGACTTTCTTAGAACACTACCTGGACTACTATGCTTGGTATATATTATGTACATGGGGTATATATATATTTCTGCCTACTTGCTTTTAATATATTACAATGGTTACACTCATTTTCTATTGTCTTTGCATTCTTCCGGGGGTTTTGGTGGGTGTAACTGTGACGTATTGATATGCATTGTTTGTGTGTTGTTGTGGGTGAGGGTGGGGGTGTTGCGGGGGTGTCTCCCTGTTTTTTGCCTCCCCCTCCCCTGTGTCGTAGGTGCAGTACTCACCGTGGTCTTCACCGCCGGCGTTCGTGCTCCTGGTAGAGGAGCAAGAAGATAAAGGCTGGGAAAATGTGGAGCTCTGGTTCCATGGCGTCCTCGTTCCTCGTGGAGTGTGTAGAGGTGAGCGTTTTCCCTTCAGGATTCCTGTTTCCGCCCTGTTTTTATCCGCAGTGAATCCGCCCCGGAAAAGGTGGCGGATTGGCCTGTCATAATAGTGTGGGCGGTACATTGTCTTCCGCCTGTCTGTTGGCGGTGACCGCTGCGCTGTTTGTTCGTACCGCGTGGCGGTCGGAGTGTTAAAGTGGCTGTCTTTGTTGGCGGTTTCCGCCACGGTCGTAATTCCATTTTTTTTTCCGCCGGCCTGTTGGCGGTCTTACCGCTGCTTTAACACCGACCGCCAGGGTTGTAATGACCACCATAGTGTCCTCAATTGTTACTGTAACATAATGCAGCTCTTTCCAAACTCACAAGATGGGTGCCCGATTTGTAATTTGCCTGAATTTCTATGGCCAGTTAGAGTTAAGATCTTTCCCTGGGTTGTAAAATAACTGCCAATACATTGTGAAGGTGTGTTTTCAGTGGTCCTTCATTTGCTATTTAGCCAGCCAGCCTTGTGACACATGGGCAAGGCTGAAAATACAAAATATTATTGGGACATGCTCCTTGAAAATAAATTGGATGGTGAGGAGAAATTCTAGATGTCAAGACGTGGCACTTTACATAAAGACCTTCACCAGGAACTCACCATGAGCACTTGTTCACAGGACACTACTACATGACACTAAAGATACAGGCCCTCATTACGACTTCATTGATCTTTCACAAAACCGCCGAAGCCACGAGTGCCAGAAGACAGCCAGTGCTGCCGGTCTTCTGATTGCCATATTACGAGTACTGAAGGATTTCTTCCCCAATTTGGGCAGAAATCCGTCAGCAGTCGTGCTGGCAGCACAGAGGCAGTTCCACAGCCATCCCCGCCACACCAAAAGTACTCCGCCCACCATACTACGAGCAGTAATACGGTGTGGCAGTGTCCTGATGGTGGGGTGCTGCTGGCGGTAGAGGTGCCGGGTCCCATTCCCTGGCAGATGACCTCCTCACTGGACAAGGTAAGTTGATCATCCGACAGGGGAAGGGGTGTGGGAGGGTGGGGGTGTTGTGTGTGCATGTGTGAGTGGGTGTATGTCTGCATGCATGAATTTAAGTGTGCATGCGTGTGTGTATGCGTGTTTGAATGCATGTGTTATTGTTGAAGTGAGTGGATCTTGGTATGTTTGTGTGAATGCATGTCTGTAGGTGCGAGTGAATAAGTGTGTGTTGGTGAATGAGTGTATGTATGTGTGTTGGTGAATGAGTGAAAGTATGTAAGTGTTGATGAATGCATGTATGTAAGTGTTGGTGAATGTGTGTATATAAGTGTTGGTGAATGCATGCATGTAAGTGCTAGTCAAAGTGTGTATGCAGGGTGCGCTTGGACGTGTATGTGTATGCGGGGAGGGTGGTGCTGTCATGGAAGGCGGGTTCAGGGGCGGGTCATGGAATCAAATAGGGGTTAGGGGAGTCATCTGCTGGCGGCAGGAAAAGAATTCCCTGACACCGGCAGCCTTTCTACCAGGGTTTTCATGGAGGTGCTTCTGCTTCAAAAACCCTGGCGTAAAGGTGACTCGTAATACCGCCAGAGGTCTTCAGAGGACCGCCGGCCTGGTAGTACCAGCAGAGATTTGGCGGTTTAGCCTCTGCCAAACTGCCACACTCGTAATGTGGCGGTCTTCACCGCCGCCCCGCCGGTGGTGAGACTGCCATCGTGGCCCTGGTGGTCTTCGGACCGCCAGGGTTGTTAGGAGGGCCACAGTGTGCAGGTAAGCAGGGGGCTGAATGAGTGTTGGAGCCAACACTTCAAAAACAAAGAGAAGAGTTCCAGGTGAGTAATTTCTCAGTTTCTTTCACAACCATGGGAACGGGAGTCCAAGAGCAACCACTGCCACTGGAACAGTGGCTGCCCCATCACATTTCATTCTGAGACATTCTAAGCGAGATATTCTATACAGGTAACCCAACATCAAGTCAGCTATTAACGTGATAGAAGCATTAAAATAGTGTTTTATCTATAGGAGTCCTGTGTTCATTGATGTCAACCAGCTACATTCCTAAAGGTTGAGATACAGGAACTGACTTTACAAATGCGTATCTGGTTCATTCAAGAGGATGTTCAAGGACATATATTTTCCGCAGTCTGCGACCAAAAATTAGAATAAATAGTACCCCCAGTGTATTTTGAAGGTCACGACAGAACGAAATGCACAAAGAAAGTGATATGTAAATCGTCGGTCAGTTCTACATTACAGTGAAATCTATTTCTTTATTATAGAGCTATAAACAAAGCACATATATATAAAAAATATATTTTCTATTCGTTCTCAAAAAATGAATTACATTAATTTTAATCTTTACATACAATATATTAATCAGTCAATCCAACATTTAAATAAAATTACTAGACTTTTATGAAACCAGAATCCTCCATCATTTGTAATACATTCATCCACAATCAAACAACATACACCATACAAACAATTCATTATACATCATACAATAAAGAATACAAGCAAATCATTTTATGCCTGGACAAACCTTTTAACGATCCAAGTTCATGATTTCAACTATTGCTTAAAAATAACCTTCAGAGAATACAAATCCACAAAGTCGACAAATGAAAGGTCAAACTGAGGTGGATGTGCATTTTGGCGTCAAACAGATCAGAGCTAGTATCTTCCTCGGGGCCAACATTACATACATTTTGAATTCATAACAATAGGACTTCAAGAAGCATTTTAAAATCATGTCATTTATTTAAAAAAAAAAGTTTCTCTCAAAGGGCTCAGTGGTAGTAGATAATTCATCAGAGGGTTATTTGGTAACATGTTAAAATTATGTTTTTTGTTTGAAATGTCTTTATATATATTTCATGTCTCAAATCATCGATATCAACAAACACTACAATTCCCTACGACAAGAAGTTAAAACCTGCAGTCATTTGCAGGGTAAATTGTTGTGTACATTTGAGTCAACTGTTCTGCTGATATCGTTTTGCCATGTCCAAATGTTCATTAGGATCTAGTTTATCTAATGAATCATGAATCTAGGTTCACATATAAGCCCTCATTATGACATTGGCGGTAAATCCCACTTACCGCCATGCTGACTGCTGCCAATATACCGCGGCGGCGGATATCTGCCAACCATATTATGACACACACATACCAATCCGTCACTATACAGCCACACACACACGTCCGACAGCCCAAAGGTCAGTGATAAACCCACACTGTTACGCCAACAGAACAATGCCCACAACATTATGACCCAGGAATTACCGCAGTGGACATTCAATGGCGGTAAACCATTGGCGGTAGATACCGCAGTGCTCAAAATACACACTCACATACAAAACAACACAACATAGGTCAATTTAAATAACACACACCTGACACCTATACACACACCACACCCACACACCCACACCACTATAAAACACACACCCACATTACCCACAAACCTTTATGACTACAAACCATTGCCAATAGAGAGAGTGACAGCAAGAGCACCCACACAACCAAAGCCACATACCACCATCACCTATACACCATCCACGCACCTCACAACACACACCCCAACACATCACCCTACACACCCACACCACTCACACCACACTCATGGCACCACAACGACACCCCAGGTTCTCTGAGGAGGAGCTAAGGGTCATGGTGGAGGAAATCTCCGGGTAGAGCCACAGCTATTTGGATCACAGGTGCAGCAGATATCCATTGCTAGGAAGATGGAGCTATGGCGGAGGATCGTGGACCAGGTCAACGCCGTGGGACAGCACCCCAGAACAAGGGATGACATCAGGAAGAGGTGGAACAATCTACGGGGGAAGGTACGTTCCTGTTCCATAGCAACAAGACACTAACTCGCTGAACAGAGGACTGGGAGTGGACCCCCACCTCCTCCCCCACAACTAACAACATGGGAGGAGCAAGTCTTGGCAATCATGCATCCTGAGGGCCTGGCAGGAGTAGCAGGAGGACTGGACTCTGGTAAGTCAATTCCCGATTACACCACCCCCTACCCGCATGCCATCACATACCCCACACTCACCTTCACCCTCACTCCCATCACTCCACCACTCCCCACACACCCCACCATCACAACCCAGTCATCCCAATGCCAAGCCCTGCATGCAACACCAATGGATGGACAACCCTCACAGACCTGGACACCTATCACCACAGCATGCACACTAGAGAGAATCACCTAGCCCACCAAATAACTCACACAAGGAAAAGCTGCCAGGGCAAATCCAACCAAAGAGGGCAACACACCCATGCACAATATGTCACACACAGAAACAATAACCCTGCATTTACATCCCCACAGGTAACTCAGCCAATGTCACCGGCGAAGAGGTGCCAGCAACATCCAGTCCCGCCACAGAATGGGCCCACAGTGATGACAGCAGCTCTGGTCGCCTGGATCTGGATGACCAACCTGGCCAATCTGGGACCTCCGGCCAGTCGGTTACCCAGGCACACTCTCACACCACCACAGAGCCTCCCCCCTCAGGAGACACCACCACAGCACCCACCCAGCGGGCCCATACCTCTGTCCCTAGGACACGTCAATCAGCAGTGTGTCCACCACTACAGGGACCCCAGGCCACCCCACAAACACAGGACAATCATGAATCTGGGGTCAGTGGCAGTGGGTACACAGTTCAGGGGACAGAGGCACAGGACAACAGGGAAGCTGGGAGAAGTGTTGTGCGACAGGGGGAGGACAGGCCCAGGGAACCGACCCTCCAAGAGGCACTCACGCGATCCTGGGAGCATACCATTATTCCCTGGATATGTTGGGGCAGATTTTGGACAAGTTGCAGGAGAACATGCGGCTGCAGGAGGAACAGTACCTGGGGATCAGGGAGGACTTGAAGGCCATCAACACCACCCTGGTCTCCATTGCAGGGGTGCTGGCAGACATGGCCAACAGTGTGAGGGAGGCAGTGGCACACCACCGGGCTCCTGACACTAGCCAAACCACTGAACATCCCTTCACCTCCGATGCCGCTAGTGGACAGGAGGCCCCGCCACAGGACCAACAGGCCACCATCACCCCTCCCCCTGCAGAAGGAGTACCACCCTGCAAACGTTCCCTGCGATCCAGGCAGAAGCCAGAGACTATTGCCAAGACCCCCACCAGGAAATAAGACACTCCTGATTGTCACCCGTGTCCTACTCTGTCACCCTGTCCACCTTGAACTGACATTGCTCCCCTTCCAATGCCCCCTTGGAGAATGCACCTGTGATACAAATAGACTGGACTCTAACCTGGACTTTCCTCCATCATCACCCCAGCCCATTGCACTACCCCCTCTTCTTCAGAGCACTGCAATAAACACACTTTGATAAAATACAATTGTGGTGTATGTCAAATATTTTCAAAATGTATTTGTTTAACCAGGTTCAAACATTGCAATTCAACTGTACAGTAATGTTTAAATTGGAAAGACCTGTAGTTGGCTGCACTGAACACACCAGGAGCAATAGTGGGGCACCAACATCTGCAAAAAGAGATGCCAAAGGGTACAGTGAGTGGGCATAGAAGTAGGAATACACAGCCTGCCAGTGACAATGTCACACATCAAACTTCCAATTATATGTGTACTAACACTGTCTTACCCGTATCTCATTGGAAGTATTGACGAATAATTGCACTTCTGTTGTCCTCATCCTCATCCTCTGCCTCCTCATCTTCACTGTCCACAGGATCCACTGCTGCCACACGGCCATCTCCAGTCTCCTCCTCCTGCAGAAAAGGCACCTGGCGACCAAGGCAAGATTGTGCAACATACAGCATTCCACGATGATCTGGCAGACCTTCTTGGGTGAGTAGCACAGGGATCCACCTGTTAGATGGAGGCAACGAAACCTGGACTTCAGGAGGCTGAAGGTCCTCTTTATAATCCCTCTTGTTCGCCCATGTGCCCCATAGTAACTTTCCTCTCCCCTTTGTCCAGGCATTCCTCACAGGGGTCAGTAGCCATGAGAGGTTGGGGTAACCAGAGTCACCTGCAAATATCGAGGGACAACTGTTAGCCACACACTCACACTTAGGGCCCACACCATACCCATAGACCAACATCCACAGGGCTGCCCTATTAGCCACACCCTGTGCTTCTGGAGTTGGGCCATCACATTTGGGATGCTGCTATTCCTCAGGATAAAAGCATCATGGATAGACCCAGGATACTTTGCATTGACGTGGGAGATGTACTGGTCCGCCAGGCACACCATCTGGACATTCATGGAGTGAAAACTCTTTCGATTTCTGAACACCTGTTCATTTCGCCAGGGGGGCGGGACAAATGCAATATGTGTTCCATCTATTGCCCAAATGATATTGGGGATATGTCCCATTGCATAGAAGTCAGCTTTCACTGTGGCCAAATCCTCCACTTGGGGGAAAACGATGTAGCTGCACATGTGTTTAACCAGGGCAGACAATACTCTGGTCAGCACTATTGAGAGCATTGGCTGTGACATTTCTGCTGCCAAGCCCACTGTCACTTGGAAAGAGTCACTTGCCAGGAAATGGAGCACTGATAGGAATTGCACAAAAGGGGGGATCCCGGTGGGGTGACGGATAGCAGATATTAGGTCAGGCTCCAATTGGGCACACAGCTGTGTGTTTGTGGCCCTGTCAAGTCTATAGGTGAGGATAATGTGCCTGTCCTCCATTGTTGCCAAGTCCACCAGGGTCTGTCCACGGGGGATGTCTCCATCTTCTATTCATCCGCGGCGATTGCAATCTATGGGGTAAAAGAGTGAGCAGCTGGTCATTATCTCTACATTCCAACCACTACATTTCAATGCATATTGTGATTGTCACATTATTTTGTTGGAGATGTCCAAGTAGTGCATTTGTGTCCTGTGACGCAGTTAGGATCCATGGCCTGCACCCCCCTCTGAAATGGCGTCCACCTGTCCTGTGTGGAGGCACAGGTGGAAATGAGGTAAATCCGCTGACGTTGTGCGCCGTTGCGGGAGGTGATCGAGAACTGCCGTCAACTCCGCATTGGTTATCATTGGGCCCTATGGGGTCCAGTGGCCAATGGTGATGTACACCGACGGTGACGGTACGCACCGCCGCGGACGTGACTGCTATTTTCTATCTGTGCACTCACTTTCTACCAGACCTTCAACAGGAGAGGACCTACACTGCAAGTGCTGCTGTGACCTGTGACTGGAACCGACCATGGCTCGTGTTATGGGGGAAAGGGCCCCTGCCTTCACCTCAGCGGAGTTGGAGCGACTGGTGGATGGGGCCCTACCACAGTACCGACTGCTGTATGGGCCTCCAGACCAACAGGTGAGTACACCGTGAGTACAAGGCATGGGGCGTGAATGCATGGAGTGCTGTGTGGGAAGGCCTCAGGTGGGGGGGTTTGTGTCCTGGGCAGCGCAGAGCATGTATGGTGGGCCATGTCTGTGCTAATGGGAAGGGGCATGGTGGGCCATGAGTATAACAGGCAGGATGGTCGGACTACTACATTTTATTGGGTCTATTTCTCTGCTGGTCAGTGCCCATCAAAAGAAGGGTATATGGTGTGTCATCGCCAAGGACGTGTGGACCCTGGGGGTCTACAGCAGGCGGAGCACCCACTGTCAGAAACGGTGGGAGGACATGAGATGCTGGACATGGAATACTGTGGAGGCCCAGCTGCGAATGGCCTCCCAATGAGGAAGGGGTGCCCGTCGAACCCTGACTCCTCTGATGGCCCGCACACTGGTGGTGGTGTATCCAGAGCTAGATGGGTGCTTGGGGGCATCACAGCAGCCACAAGGGGGTGAGTACAGTGCCCTAATTTACAACTTACGCCTGGTGGGGTGGTATCCGGGTAGGGTGTATGGGCCCTGTGGGTGCCCCTAGGCCAGGCCTGGAATGGCAGATTAGGTCTCATGTTGTGCAGGATTCTGATGTGAAAGTCCTCCAACCCAGCCAGTAGGCATCCACTACTGGGAAGGGGTCATGGATATTTGTGTTAGATGTCCCTATCCATGGGATGGTGACTAGCATTATGAGTGGTAGTGCATTGCCTAATGCGTAGGGCTGTTTGCTGTGAGTGTCTTGTGAACGCCAATGGTGGTGTTGTTGCCACCACTGACCAAGTGTATCCTTTGTCTCTCCCCCCCTTTTTGTTTTGTCACCCTGTCCTTATGTGCATTAGCATCATCTGGCGGAGGAGCAAAGGCACCGGCGATTGAGGGAGCTGCATCCCACAGGACCTAGGAGGCCGAATCCACCGACGATGAGGGCACCAGTGGGATGGAGGGTGAGGGGAGCACCACGGCAGAGACTGGAGGGGACAGTTCAGACACGGATTCCTCCTCCGATGGAAGCTCCCTGGTAGTGGCGGACACCTCTGTGACCACCCCAGCTATAGGTACAGCCGCCACCCCCATACCAGCACCGCCCTCCCAGCAGCCCCTCAGCGAGTTTCCCATGCCCGCTCACCCAGGAGGGTGGGCATCTCCTTTGCCCCAGGCACCTCAGGCCCTGCCAAAGTTAGTCCTGCTGCCCTGAGTAAGGAGGCTATTGACCTCCTGCGATCTATCTCTGTTGGGCAGTCAACCATTGTGAATGACATCCAGGGGCTGGCAGCCCAAATGCAACAGTCCAATGCATTTTTGGAGGTCTTTCTGTACTTTTGAAATAGTAGTGAAAATAGTTTTATGGAGATTGTACAAACATATAGATGATTGGAGGCATAATTTCTTTTAACAGTGCACAGTTGAATGCAAACATAAATATATCTAAATGATATCCACCACCAGGGGTGTAGCTAGACAGTGAGATTTTGGGGAGAGGGGATTTGGGGGAGGTGATCTCACATTTCTCAACTAAAAAAAACATTGGGCTGCAGGGTTAAGGGGTGAGATGGCCAAGGTTCTAGTCAGTACTAATTTTCATTTGGTGGGCTTCTGCCTAAAGTGGCACAGTGTGTGAAAAACAATTAATTGTGTGTTTGATCTCCAGTAGTATGCCTGGAAAGTTGAGTTTGGCTCAGCTTTCCAACCCCTCTACTGACAATGTTTGTGAATTACAAAAAGAAATACATTTGCATCAGTTCAAGGAGTTCTTCAATATGTGTTGATTTACTACTTTTTTTTGTAAACCTGTAAATGTATATATTTAAGAGCCCGCTCTAAAAAATAAACAAGTTGAAACCTCTTAGTGTAATGAGAACGATGAGAAAAACAGACACAGATGTAGCTGACCTGACTCAGGATGCCAAGATCCAACTACCAAAACAAGAATCCATTTGAGGAGTGTCACACCTCAAACAAACCCACTGAAGCCACACCCTTGCCAATCCCACCATCACCTGGTATTTCTCCCTGGGAACCCATGGCTAGAGTCATGTACAACACAATGGCCTTGAGTCTCTGCCATTGGATAACTTATTTTAAATATATTTTCACTGCACTGACTCCTCTCTGTCTCTGCTACAAAAAGCCTTGTTGGTAGAGTTGTCAATTTGGTGTATGTGGACAGGGGTCCATGTTTCTAGTCCCCGTCTTATACAAATCATTTTATCAACTGACTGACAGCCCCATGAACTAAGCTTGAGTCGCAAATAGAGAAGAGCACACAAGAGAATTATTAGGGCAGAGCAAGCCAGAGCCAAGCCGTGGTTCTGTTTTGGCAACAAGAGTCAATGCATAGGCCAAGCAATGAAAATATTTGGCATGTACATCATGCAGGAAACATAATGTAAAAATATGATACTATTTCTTCTAAATTCATAAATGTAGATTTCATTGCAATGTGCTTCACCTAAGGACATCAGATTATAGCACTGCATAGACAGACATTTATTAAAAGTGGTAGTTTTTAGAAACAATCATGGCTCGGTCCTTAACAACAATGCCATTAGTGAACAAAGAGACAAGTGAATAGTCATGTAAACTTCAATCAAGGCCTAGATTCTTATTGTAGATGAAGCAACATTACATTTTAGTTAACTCAAAAATAAGAGGTGCTCGTCAGCGCACATCCTGAACTCTAGAATTTAAAGATGTGCCCATATATGATGATAAAGCAAAAGATCTGGGGAACACCACTTGGGTGGTTCGGACTCACTCCGACAGAGACCAGCAGCAGTGCCTAATGCAGGTCCAGTTAGAACTGGTCAGCAGTGCAGTTGCACGGTGAGAGGCCCCTGGAAGCTTTTTCTGGCCCTGTAGCTCAAATTGAAGGTCAGCCAACTGCCCCTGGAGCACTTTCTGAGCTTCTGGTTCAAGCCAAGCAGGTCCAGTCATCCTTCAGGTGCTTCACACAGCAGGGCAGCACCTTTTCTGAGTCTTGACAGGTCAGGTGTATTCTGAGGAAAGATCTATGGGTCCACTTTTTTGCCCAGGGCCAGCCTGGGCAGTGGACAGCAAACCTTTGTCCACCCCCAAACCAGTTCTGGTCAGTTACTTCCCTCTTACTGGGTTTGGTACCAACCTGACTAGAGAGACAAAAGAGGGGCAGGCCTATGTGTGACACAGAAGGCATCCTTTGAAGCTCAGGAAGGCACTGGGCACAGTCCTCAGGACATCCTATCTAGGGAGGAGTTGCCATGCCTCCCCCCTCCCCACACCAGGGCCCTTTCTACTGTTTGAGCGCAATACACATCTCACCATGGGTAAGGTGACAGCTGGACACTGGCAGGAAAGTCTTTTTTTTCGTTTTAGACAGGAAAATTACAAATATCTAAAAGTGTAATTTTCACAATAGTAATATGTTAGACCCAATATCCTTGGTGTGGTGTTCCACCAAACTTTTTGTCTTCACTCCTCTTGTAATGAAATCCTTTTTGTTGGCTTTAGAACTATGTGCACTCTTTCCCTGCTAATCAGTGGTAAAGTGCTTGTGCTGTTTTCCTAAAACATGGTACAATTGACATTAATGTGATTGTTACATTTACTTTACTTGTAAGTCCAGAGTAAATGATACTACATGCAATAAGGATCAGTAATTTAAATGCTACTAGTAGGCTTGTGGCACTTACTGTGTAGGCTTTTAAACATGTTGTAGGCCTGCCACTGTAGCCTGAGGTGCAATTTTAATCTTCCTTTCAACCTGGCAAAATAAACTTTTTTCTAGGCCTAATCTGTCCATTTTAATGCCTATTAGTCACCTCTAAGGTACGCCCTAAACTCTCATAGGGCAAGGTTCATTGTAATTAAAAAGTAGAACATATGTTTTAAGTTTCCCATGTCCTGGCAGAGAAAAACTCTCAAAGTCATTTTCACTGTTGTAAGGCCTATCTGTCCCATTGAATAACACTACTTACCTTATTACATTTAATAAGTGATAACTTTGGATTGGGAGCCGATAGAGATGTGCTGTCTACACTCAAATGAATTGTAATTTGAGATCCTTTTTAATGCTGAAGTCAGATTTTAAGTCACAATTCTGAAAATGTTACTTTTAGAAAGTTGACACTTTATTGTCCTAACCAGTTTTGCCTTCTGTCAGTGTCCAGCATCACATCACTATGAATGACTCTGTTGTTGGGGTTTGTATATTCCCCTCAGACCATGACACAATAGTAGCTAGCTGTGGGCAGGGTGGTCTATCCTGCCAGGATAGCATGGGAAAGAGCTGTGTCCTCCCTCACATTTCAAAGATCTTGCCTCTAGAATACACAAAGGAACGTGCCTTTTGTCACCCTACATGTTTTGGAGCCTTGACAGGGAAAATAAAGCTTTCCAGAACCATGTGTGGGGCTAGTATAGGGAATCACCCTTTACAAAGGCTAGCACCAGGTATAAATATTGGACCTCTAGAGCCATTGATCAGAATACTCTTGGAACTGTGGACTAATCTGAGTTACTCCACGGGTCAGTTGGCTGACTTCCTGTTTGAGCTGAAGGGACATGACAAGCTCCAGAGGCCTCCCTGCAATTTCCCAGCTGACCTGCAACAAATGACCAGGCTCTGACCTGCAACTGGACCTGCTTGAGCCCTTCTGCCTCTGCTGGAGTGAATTCCTGAACTCTTGAATGGCATCAGTCTGAGTTCCTCCCAAGAAGAAAAGGTGAAATCCTGAAGTTTGGGCTTCTCACAACTGCAAAGGTCCTCTTCAAGTAGGGGCTCTGCTGCCTGTGACAACTGCCAAAGTGAATCTCTGGTGAGACCTATTCTTCGCACTACAGTGACCACCAGCGATGACAGGAAATGCAAGACTTGCACTTTGTGCTACAGCAATGACATCCTGAAGTGACCCCCAATGTGAAGCTCCAGCAATGACCATTCATGAAGCCAGACTGGTTCTCCACGGAATAGCGACGACAACCCACACTGTCCAACCTTCTCTTCACGTTACAAATATGACCAAGTTCCTCAACATAATCAAACCAACAAAACAATGCTGCACTCTTGTTAAAGTTGAACAGATTTAACCAAATTCAGTATCTTCAGCAGCGCATTTCAGTCATTGGCAATACGGTCCGAGGAATGAATGGATTTGTGGATTTTTGTAATATTTCCCTGCTCCCACACCTTCCTCCACTGCCAATGGAACTCTTCCTTCTGGGCTTTGAGAAGGTAACTCTTTCAACAGGACCAACCTGGTCCCTGTATCCAATCCACAGTACATCACGATCAGCCAGACTTTTGACTTTTCCCTAGTCAAGCACGACCAAATATCCACAAGTTGAGCTTTGTACTTATAAGGGCTATATTCACTTAAAAAATTACAACTGAATATCTCTGGTTCTACTGACTAGAGTTTTGTTGTTCTGGTATAATTTTACTTACTAAAATGCATTCTATTTTTCTAACTATGTGGGGATTTTCTTGTATTCTGTTTTCACTTTATTACTTTTGAAGTGCTGAATAGAAACTTTACACATTGCCTTTCAGTTAAGCCTAACTGCTTTGCGCAAAGCTATCAGAGGGTTCAGTACAAGTTAATTTAGTGACTTTGGTGTTCACCCTAAGAAGGATTGTGGTTGTTGTCTGAGTGGGGCTTCCACTCAAATCAACCAATAACATGATCCCTTGCATAATATAAAACCAGGCATGACCATTAAGTTCATTTTTAAATTACTGTTAAAATTAGCCTGTGAAACATTTTTCTAGCTATACTCAAACAGAACTTAGCATTTTTTTAAAGTAATGGTGTAAACCAATGTAAACCTATGGGAGAGCCAGCATTGCCTAAGTGAAAAAATGACTTTGCAGATTTTTTAATGTGCAGCCATGTAAAACATTAAGGTACATATTTATTTAAAAAATCACACAGTTCAGCAAGTCACCTTGCTGTGCTGCACTGCATGATAAGGAAAAGGCACAAATGTGCCTTATTTGACATAATACAGCACATTTCTGTTTTTCCCCTGTGCTGTGGAACAATGTGCTGTCTAGTGCCAACGCAGGCATGCTTGCACCATGGTGCAAGGGTGGCTGAGTTTTAGGAAGGATTGTTTTTGTGCGGGAAGGGGTGCCTTCCTGCACAAAAATAATCCTCTGAGGCACTTTCCTCTTTCTATGTCTGCTGCAGAATTCAGCACACATAGAAGGAGGAGGTCAGAGAAGAAATAAAGATATTTCTCCTCATTACGCCTCGCATAGCATTTTGATGCATTCCTAGGCCTACCAGTAATGGTAAATGTCGGAATGAACCACGATCCATGGTTGGATGCGTGGGAACACCCAAGCTCCATCATGCCACGAAGACCATGCATGGTGACCTTGCGTGGCTTGATAACTCTAACTTAAGTTGTGTCCCTCTTGCGCCCCATTGCGTGGCATGAGGGCGACATAAACCTTTAAAAAATGTGCCCCTCAACATACATGTAGTATTTTTTAATATTATGCACCCTGCCCTATGAGCTTTTAAGGCCTAGCTTAGGGTTGACTTATAAGTATTAAAATGTAAGATTTAGGATTGGCAAAAAGTTTGATTTTCCATGTCGAAATGGCAGTTAAAAACTGTACAGCCAGGCTGCAGCGGCAGGCATGAAGGCATGTTCTACAGTGGCACTTTAGTGGGTGGCACAAAAGAATGCTGCAGCCCACTAGTAGTATTCAATTTACAGGCCCTTAATAAGAGTGTTACCATATACAAGGGTCCTACAGGGAAATTATGGCCCATATTTATACTTTTTTAGCGCTGCATTAGCACTGCTTTTTGATGCAAAAGCGGTGCAAACTTACAAAATACAAATGTATTTTGTAAGTTTGCACTGCTTTTGCGTCAAACAATTACGCAAATGTGGTGCTAAAAGCTATAAATATGGGCCTAAATGCACCAATTAGGGGAATGCCTATTCTAACATGCTTAGAGAGGCGTGAACTTTGCCACTGGTTAGCAATAGTAAAAAGTAAAAGAAAACAAACAGGGGGGCAGGGTAGGATACCCTGCCTCTCTAGGTCTGATGGAGGAGTCCCACAGGTGGGAGCAAAAAACATATTTTTTAATTGGTGCCACAGATCTGCAGAGCAGTGAAAGCACTAATTTTAAAAAATTCATCAGTTTCCTGCCTTTTTCATTAACTCCCCGGGTATGGGCTGGAGCCCAGGGAGCGGCTCCATTTTTATTTTTTGTGGGAGGGGGTAGTGGCCCCCACTCCCTGAGCCTTCATGATGCCCTGAAACCCCATTTCCCAGTCCTGTAACTTCATAATGGGAGGAGGCATGTGGTCCCCCACCCTGAGGCTCAAGGAGGCCCGTGGGACCCCTTACCCTGGGTGCCAAACATAAATATTAGGAAAGGGGGATGAGACCTCCCTCCCCGAGCTGATGATCAGCTCTGGGAACCCCATCCCCAGGGCCCAATATGTTGCAGTGTCTCAGGGACCCCATACCCTTGGACACTGTAGTGCCCTGGCCATGAGGAAGCAGTAATAGTCTGCCTGCACTCTCCAGGGCAAGGAACAGAACTTTGCTCCTGCCTGGGCAACAGCAGTGAAAAATGATGCTTCCTCCCAGGGAAGAACAAAGTAATGGAACCGGCTCCCACCAGCACCCGGTATGGTGTTGGCTGGGCAGCCGGCAGGGGCCAGTGGGGACATGGAGTTCCCACAGGGGTCCCCAATAATAATTAATAAATATTAATCTTCATTTTGTCAGTGAATTTATAGTTTTTTTCTAATGTAAAGTAATATTTTATTACCATATGTAAAGCCAACCCCCTGCTTTCGGCTGCCTAGCCATGCATGGCAGGAGGTCACCTACAAGGCCAGCCCCCTGGGCAGGCAACTTCCTGCAGTACCAGGGCATGGAGGGAGCCAGCAATTGTTTTGATTTTTAAATATTGGGGAGAGTGGTGCACAACGCCCCTCCCTGAGCCTTTAGGGCCTGCGAAAGCCCATCTGTCTGAGTCATTTTATTTAATTATCGGGAGGGAGGTGAGCAGTACCTCTCCCTGAGCCTCTAAGATTCCTGGGGACTCACTTCTCAGGGTCTTTTATTATTCTAAGAGGAGGGGATGCATAGTCCCCATCCCTGAGCCAACAGTGGCCCTGTGGACCCCATTCTTGGTGACCTAAACATACATGTAAAAATGAAGGGGGCATATACCCCCACTCCCCAATGCCACTATGGGCCCCAGGGACCCCATCCCCTAGCATTTTATTTTATTGGAAGGTAGGCATGCCCCCCCCCTCCCTGAGCCAACAGTAGCCCACAGGACCCTGTGGCACGGTACCTATCCTTTTGTAAAGGGGGGGGAGTATGCTGCCCCCCTCCCTGGGCCAAAATTGGCCCAGGGACCCCATTCCCTGTGGATAAAACATATATTTAAGAGGAGGGGGCACACAGTCCCCCTTCCCCAACTCACTACGCACCCCCCTAGGTTCCATCCCTCAGGTCCTTTATGCTCTTTAAAAATTAGGGTGGTGCTCTGCCCTCCTACGGGGTAAATAATGGCCCCGGGAACCACGTTCTCCATGGCCTAAACAGATATTTAAAAGGAATGGGGCATGTGGCCCCCTAGCTTAGCCACTCTGGTCATCGGGGACCCCATTCTGTGAGGCCTTTTTTATTTTTAGGAGATGGGCCATGGCCTCCCCTCCCTGAGCCTACAGAGACCCAAGGGACCCCATTCCCTGGGGCCTTAAAATTTCCTAGGTGGATGTCCTCGTCCACACCCTGGCTACCCATCAAACAGTACATTGGTGGTTGCGGGGCTGCCACAGCCCTGTCAGCTCCCCGCATACACCCATTCCAAGTGAAGCAGGAGCTGGCATTTCTCCCACCTGACGGGACCATCTGTTTCTGTGGGAGCAATCTGAGTTCCCCTGCTCACAATGGTACGGGTGGGGAAACAATGCCTGCTCCCACCGGGCGGGCAGGTAAAATACTGTGTCCTTGGAGTGGGGACCCCAGGACAAAGTGTATAAGATGGCACAGGGAAATGGGGTTCCCAGGGCCCAATGGTGGATTGAGGAGTGGAGCCCGGGCCTCCCTCTCCGAATAATAAATATTTTGACCCTGGGGAATGGGGTCTCTAGGACTGACATAGGATTGGGGGAGTGGGGTGTTGCATGCCCCCTCCACTTTTTTAATCAAAGTTGCTCCGAGGGATGGGGTCCCCGGGACCATAATCAGCCTAGAGAGAGGGGTGTACCCCCCTCCTTTATTTGAAAAATTCAGCTCTAGGGGTGCAGTACACGGAGCCTCAATGAGGCTTGTGATGTGGGGCTTCATGCCCCTCCGTCCATAGTTTTTCGCAATGCCCTTCGGCTGCCATTTTATTATATTTTTAATGCTGCGATCCCACAGGAGTTCCGCAAGACTCCCACAGGATCACAGCTTTTTTGTAAATTATTTTAGCCCCAGGGGGTCTCTCCGGGACAAGGCTTAAGGGGACTCGGTATCCCTACCATGATCTTTATATTTTAAAAAAAATTAAACTAAGGACAGGAAACGAAGTCCCCAAACCCTGTAATAGCTACCTGCAACATTTTTCCTCATGTTATGGGGCAGGCAGTCAATCAGAGCACTCAATCCTGCGGGAGCATGATTTGCTCTGGGAGCAAACAGACCCAAAGGTAAAAAGTTCCATGGGCCAATCAGAATGGTCTATTTTAAAATATTGGGTTTGAGGGACTCTAGCAACAGTCCCTTGGACCCAACTGTCTAGATATACAAATATTTGTGATCCCTAACACTACAAAAGCTACTGAAGCTCTAGCTTCCTGCCAAATTTAGTGTAATTCTGTTTGGCAGTTTTTTGTGGTACTGCGGTTGAAATAAAAAGTCTACAGAAAATGCATGAGGATTTTGTTTTCTTGGACCTCCTTTTTCTTTGTCCCGCTCCTTGATGGATCACCCATGAAATTTTCCCTGCACAAAATAGAAGAAGAGCACATTTTTGTAAAGTTTCATAAAGCTTTGTTAAATGCACCAAAAATATTAGCAAAAGAAGAAAGACATTTTCTATGGAAATGCTGACCTAACTATAACTTATATATATATATATATATATATATATACATACATACATATACATAAATATATATATATATATAAAGAGAGATAGATAGATAGATAGATAGATAGATAGATAGACAGACAGATAGATAGATAGATAGATAGATAGATAGATAGATAGATAGATAGATAGATAGATAGATAGATAGATAGATAGATAGATAGATAGATAATTACCTAAAAGCAGTCGCCACTAGCTAGTTATAGTTAGGACTATATTTCCATAGACAGCGATTGACAAGTCTTCACAAAAGTTTCTAAAAACAGTGTTGCAGTGATTCTTGTTACACATGGAAAGTTTCAGGATGATCTGTCAAGCGGGGGCGGAGAAAAAGGGAATATGAAAATAGTTGTGTTTTCCATGTTAATTCCCACAGGACCTTTAGACACGTCTACAGCCCAAACCACTGGATAGAATTACGCCAAATTTGGCAGAAAGGTGACTTTTTGTACGCTGATCACGTTTCCACTTATTTGGTGTAAATCTGTTCAGTAGTTTTTGAGAAATTTAGGGAAATCCAATTTTGTATATCTCTGGCCGCAGCGACTGCATGACTATTTCACTAAATATTTGCAAAACTTTGCAAAAGTTTCACGAATACACGTGGTAAAATAAACGTAATTGGCTGACCATAATCTGACTAAAAAGTTGCGGCCGCCATTTTATTTCACAGGTTCAGCAACTACCCTCATTATGTGGAGCGCGCATTATTTTGAATGTCTCTCTGTTCCCTGCCACTGGGGGTTATCCCATCATGCGCTGTTGTTGCACTGTCACCTGTGGAACCGTCCTTTATCAACCGTCCTCATCTACCACCTCAGGCCAGAGTTGGACGATGGGGCGGCACCTAACTCGCAGGGAAAGAACCCATTTCTGAGCCCAAACAAAAATCTTCCTGGCAAGGTGGAACAGAGCCCCCGACCTGGTCCCCCCCTGCCGGTTCACATAAGCTTTGGTCACCAAGTTGTCTGTCCGAATGAGAACCGCAACACCTTTCAGGGAGTCCTGAAAATGAATCAGAGCTAGAAGCACCGCCTTCAACTCCCGCCAATTCGAGAAGCGTCTGGCTTCCAGAGGTGACCATAACCCCTGGATCTGAGCCGACCCCATCCAAGCCTCCCAACCGGAGAGGCTGGCATCGGTCGTCACTACCACCGGGAGAGGAGGAGATAAAGACACCCCTACTCGAAGATGAGCGGGCACCAGCCACCAACCCAACTCCCTGCGAACCACCCCCAACACCGGAATCCACGCCAGAAGAGAACTTGACCCTGGAGACCAATGAATCAGGAACCAGTTCATCAGGCAAAGAAGATGGAACCGTGCCCAGGGAACCAGAAAAATCACTGACGCCAAATGACCCTGCAGATGCAACCACCGAAGGGCCCTGGGAGCAGGCTGCGACAAGATTAACCTCACCAGAGACTGGAGGACCAACAACTGCTTCTCTGACACAGTCACCAAGCCTTGAAGAGTCAGAAACCGAGCCCCAAGAAAAACCAGATCTTGGAAAGGAACCAAATCTGATTTCCCCCAGTTGACCAAAAACCCGTGGTTTTGCAGGACCACCAGAACCCGGGCCACCTGCCTCCACAACAGCTCCTGAGAGGACGCTTGGATTAGAATATCATCCAGATAAGGATGAATAAACACCCCTTTTGAATGTAGAAGAGCCACCAGAGGGGCCAGCACCTTGGTGAAAATGCGGGGAGAGGACTTGAGGCCGAATGGTAGAACACAAAACTGATAATGGTCCAGACCTACCGCAAAACGTAGGAATCGCTGAGAAGACCGAGCCACTGGAACATGCAGGTAAGCATCCTGCAGATCCAGAGATGCCAGGAAATCCCCCAGACTGACCAGAGGAAATATAGTCTGAATGGACAGCATACGGAAATGTACAGTCCTGATCCAGGAATTCACCCCTTTTAGATTGAGGACAGGCCGAAAAACCCCTGACACCTTCTGAACCAGAAACAAGACTGAATAAATGCCCAGACCTCTCTACCCCACAGGAACCTGGGAGATGGCCCCCTTGAGAAGCAAATCCCAGACCCCATCCAACAACGCCTGTCTCTGGGCCCCGACTGTAGGCAGAGGAGTGGGACACACCCCGGAATCTGGAGGCACCACTTCGAAATCTATGGCGTAGCCATTGTCCACAATGTCCAGCACCCAACGATCGCTGACACTCTTCTGCCACACTGAAAGAAAGTGCCTCAGCCGTCGCCCAGCCTGCGCTATGCCAGGCCCACAATGATTGTCAGGACCCCTTCTTGAACCCACCCTGTTTCGAAGGGGCAGACTCCTTAGGAGAAAAACAGGGCTGAAAACGACGTTTCCTGAAAGAAAAAGATTTGGAATCCATCTTGGGAGATGAGCGCAAATGCTTCCTCCACCCCTTGCCAGATGAAGAACCACCTTCGTAAGGCAAGGCGTGTTTCCTCTCCTTAAATGCCCTGGAAAGAATGGAAGTCAACTGATCACCAAACAAATTACGCCCCTCAAAAGGTAGTCTCCCTGCGAGCCCAAGATCCGGAAGTTGTAGCCCCAGCCACAAAGAGCCGACCGACCTCGTCAACTGACTCCCAGGACGCGTCTCCTAGGCAGCCACGCCGGCCTCTCGAAGACGCGACTGCCAGGAACCCTCCCCGAGGAGCTCCGCGCCTCGAGGAGAGCAAAGCCGAAGACCCCCAGGCCCCGCCGTGGAGGACAAAGAAGAAGGTAAGTCTAGCGGGGCTAGACAAAAAAGAACAGGAGGTGGTGGGGGGTGGTTTAAGGGGAAGTGAGGGTCTATGGGAGGCAGGGAGCCTCACTGGTCTAAAGGAAGGCGAGGGAGGGACGGGAGGTAATGATATTTTAGGAGATATGGCCAGGCTTTGGCATTTCTTTATCTTTGTCATTTGATGTTGAGACTAATTTTTGTGACTTTAGCATTGTTAACATAGGGAAATAAACATTTTAACTGATACCAGTGGTGTGGTTAGTCATGGCCAAGTTGGTCATGATGCATTCTTTGCTGACTCTCTATTATTGTTGAATTGTTTATTATTGATGTGCATCACAACACTTTACAATATTAATTTAAACGAGTCAAAAGGTTCATCCACCTTAAGCAAGGCCGAATGCTTACTATTTTTACACAAAATAGATAGGCCAAGGCTGCTGTAGCAGTAGCCATCCGTGGGTGGAATAAAGAGTATTCCGCCAGTGTAGAGGGCAGTGCGTCTCTGAAGACTGTATCCCCTAGCACTGCTCGTTGTAAGCACGAAGTCAGTATGGGAGAGCGTGCTTCAACTGCTTGCAATTCGATCAAGGGTGAGCTGTGATCTGAGGATGTATGGTGTAGGTATACTGAGTGCCGCACTTGCCCACTAAGGGACTTGGTACAGACAAATCTATCCTAACATGTACATGTTAGAGGTGCGAATAGTAGGAGTAGTCGATGTCTAGTGGGTGATAGGTGCACACAAATCGTCCATGTCCCAGTTGGAGAATCATGTTGATAATTCTGCAGCCACTCTGTGAGTTGAAGCCCTGGGTAGGCATGGGAGGGAGCGGTCCAAGTCCATATCGAGGACATTATTAAAGTCTACTCCTATAAGGAACAAATCCCTAGTAAGTGTGGCCATTTGGGCAGCCAGGGTGTGTAGAAAGGAGGTCTGGTCTTGGTTGGGGGCATATATGGTTCCCAGCACAATTAGTCTGCCATTTAAATGTCCCTCCACAAAGATGCATCGACCCTCAGCATCTACAACTTTCATTGTATGAAGTGGGATCCCAACCCTTACCCAGATCAGTGCCCCTAGTGCAAATACCGAGCAGGTGGTTGCAAACATCTGCCCGCTCCATCGCATATGAAGGCGGTCTACCTTCCTCTGGGTCATGTGTTTCCTGCAACATCGCAATTTGCACTCCATGTCTCTTCAGGTAGGACAAGATTTTGTACCTTTTAGACATCGACCCTAGACCCTGCACATTCCACGTCATCAGTGTAAATGCATATGGTGACTGAGGCATGAGTAGTTCTTACTGACACCCCTCTGCTCACCAATTCTCCCATCCCCTCAATTTGTCCCTCCCCAAGGCACCCAGCTATTGGCATTTTCTCCCTGGTTCTGCTTAGGACAAAGAAACAAACAACTTCCCAACTCCCACACCCAAGGACAGCACAGCAACGACAGACCACCCAAACTGTCTATGGGACCAAACTGCCTCATCTGGATTGAAAAGGCAGGAAGGTGGGTGGTTCACCATTCTGACTGGAGTGTTGCTCTGAAGTGCTCCTTTGACCCCTACAGGATACATTGCTAGCTACATCGTGGGCATAGTTGGTCGATCCAGATCTGCCTGGATAATATCTTCTGAGGTATCACGTGTGGGAGTTTCTCTGGGGTGCTGGCAAGGAAGTCATAATCCGACAGTCTGACATCTATGTCACGGTCAGGATTGTTTCCATCCTCCTTGTCTGATGTGATTGTTTCAGTCAACAAGGCCGCTCCTCGGAGTGCGATAGCTTCCGCTGATCGGTCTGAATCTGTGTAGGTCTGGTAAGTTGCTCTTGTTGGCTCTTGCTGCTGGAGTGGCATTTTTTCTTACGGCTTTGGGATTTTGCATTCTTTCTCAGCTCATGGTCTGTCTACTCCAGCCTTATACTTTTCTAACCACGTCCAAGGCTTCTTCAAGATCCTAGTAGAAATGCCTATTCCCATCCACTGTTATCTTTAATCTGGAGGGAAAAAGCAGGGCGTATTGCATCCCTTTGTGTCAGAGTGCTTTTTTCACTACCAGGAAGGAGGCTCATTTGGTCTAAACTGACACTGTGAAATCCGGGAACATGGTGGCCTGTCCCCCCTCCATTCTGAATGGGCCAGCCATCCTTGCTTGTTGCAACAATAGGTCCCTGTCTCGATAGTGAAGGAGTTTAGCCACAACTGGCCTGGGAAGCTGGCCAGGCAGTGGGGCCAGCACCCAGTGCACTTGTTCTAGGGCCTTATGTTCTAATTTGTGTACTTAGTCCATAAATTGTGATAGCTAGAGCTTCAATGTTTGATGTGATGGTTGTAGGTCACCCACTGAGGTTTCCACTTCCTTCACTCTATTTAAGAGCCTCTGGTGATCAGCACGTAACAGACCCAATTTCGGTAGATACTTTACCCATTGTGTGATTTTAGAATACTGGATGGCTCCCGGAATCTTGAGGGTTTCTTGCATCCCTTTATGTGATTGATCACAGCTCACCCTAAGGGCCGAGGCCCCCTGTGGGTCATCCAGGGTGGTCCCATGCTACCCCTGTGTCTTTGGTCGCAGTTTTCCCATTGCTTACTTTGGTGGGTTGTTTCAAAGACTGACACCTGGGGTGTCTGCAGGGCGAGGGGGATCACACCCCTTTACTAGTAACACTAAGGAGTGTTGTGGTTCTCCACCTAAGGGTCGCTTTTTTGTGTAGTAGCCCAAGGAGGTTTTCACCTCATTGTGGTAGCTTCGGTGTGAGAAACCCTGACGAGAAGTTGTGGAAGATTGTTGATCTTCCAGTAGGGCCTGGGGTTCACGGCCCGGTAGTTACACCTTTTAGTTTTGTAGTTCTGTTTCTTATGGACCCACTAGCAGTCCAGATACCCTCCTTCCGGGCACTAGTCTGGGTTGTGGAGCATGGTTTTGCCTACTAGGTCCCGATGTAGGCCATCTCAGTCTTCCAGTCTTGACGAGGCAGCGGTCTAGCGGTAAAGGTCAGTGGGCCTCAGTAGGCCCAGGGGCCCGTCCCCCAGTTAGCTCAAGTGAGCCCAACCTGCAGCGCCAATTTGGGTATATGCGTCCCTAGCAGTCGGTCTCTTATGGGTTAGTGTCACCCTCTCAATGGGTACTGCACCACAAAGCTACTGTTCGGATCACACCTGGGCTCAAAGGAGGTGGTGCCGGAAGGCTTCAGTGTCCCTGTCTGGCATTAGGTGCTCACAGTGACTTTCAGTTTCCGTCTGTAGGGGGTGTTCTCTTCTCAGTCCCCTGTCCTTTACTGATTCAAGTTGCCTTTAGAGCGCATTTTCCGGGCACTGGTCTTCCTTGCTTACACTTAGGTCCTGTCCTCATGTGTTTCTTTTCACCTAATAATGGGTGGGGCCTTTTCCCTCGATCGCAATGTGCTGCCCTGCCCACCACTCCCTCCACCTCGGCCAGTTAATAACCAAGTCCCTTTAGCGTCGGGCGGCTCCCTATAGTTTTTAGGGTAGGTGGCTGTGCGCAGTGCACAGAGCACGGTCTATGCTGGGCTTTGACCTTTTCCGCCGGTTTGGTACTCGGTTCCGGGTGGTGATTACAGACTGTGGCGCAGGACCCAGGGCCTCCGGAGCTTCACTCATGGGCCGTCTCTTGCCGAGCCCAAGCACACTTCTCTCTTCTGGGTCTCGCTTCTCCTTGTTGTGCGTCGATCTGTCCACACCTCAGTCATGGGCCACCCAGCCCTGGCGAATGCGGCCGTGCCTCTCAGGCTTCGTGTCCCACTCCGCGCATGTGTCCTCTCTGTTGGCGCGGAGCGGCTCCAAACACTCAACAGGGCGTCCGAGTCGTATGCTGCGGTATGCCAGTTATATCCGCGATACAGCTGAGGATATTTTACCGCCCGATACGGAGCAACAAACTGTGCGTCCGCCAAGTTGGCTCACTTGGCCCAACAATAAAGACATACATAATGAGCAGTAAAGAGAAAAATAAAAAGGAGAGGAAATTTGTCAGTGAGAGACCAAGGGAAGGAGAGCTGGATTAAACAGAAGAAAGGCTACAATGAAAATAAAGGTAGACAAAATGAAGGGAAATATGAAAGGATGGAAGAAGTTAGTGACAGAGACGAGAAATTATTCTTACAAGTAACACTATTGTCCATTAGTTTTCTAATGACTGTTCCTAGATGAAAGGCCCAGTAAAGGACAAAGATTAAAATGTTTATGATTCAACTACCGTCTTCTTGCTGATATGCAGTGTAATCCTGAGCAGATCCTTAGCTCCTCAAAATTACAACCAACATCCTCATTGACTGTTTTCTGACTAATCACGTATTCTTGTTTGTGAACAAATATAGGTTAAACAAGATTATGACAGGAAGGTTAGGAAACCTTCATTACAGTAGTAATTGTAAATTAAAAAAAGTAACAAAATATATGTTCACAACTACAGTACCTATCAGGAAGCAAAATCCATGTGTTTCATAAGGAATCCAGGTGGCATTTCAGTCAGCGTGCAAGATTTGCAGATCCTGGGATGACAGCAACAAATCTCGAAGACGGCAAAAGGAGAGGTGCAACAATACAAAAACTAATAGGACGACCCATAGTCATTATTATTAAGAACAGTGAGTCATCCTTTTTAGAGGAGGCTAGCACGCAAAAAGTCAGCGTCAGTTTCTCTAGTGGAATTTTTATGGACATACAACGTGCCCTGCCACACTTCTAGTCAGGTTTTAATGTAGTTCTAAAGCGGACATCCCAAGAAATCATCGTAGTTCTAGCTACCATGCAGGGACACATGGCGGTTAGTGACCTGCGTGCTCCAGATAAACAGAACTTGGGTGTCACAAGTCTGTGCTGCACATGCCTAAATATCTACCGTGGTGCAAAACAAGTACTGGTAATGCCCGCTGGCAAACCCCTACACAAATTAGCCACCGACTGTGTCTTTTTCCTCTGTCTCTTTTCACTGTCCTCGAATCTATGGTTCTTCGTTTCTCCCCATTTGGCGAACCCCATGCCGCCCCCCCCCCCCCTTTTCAATCTTCATAACCTCATCTGTTGGCTGAGAGCCATTGCTTAATCTATTAATCTCTGTCGGCTCCCCCTTCACACTCTTGCAGACACTGCTGTAGAATTTTAAATCTTTTTTTGACAATCACATGTTCATGCTTTTTTTTCTTTCTACGGGGTTGCCATGCAACCCTATCTGGTTCTGATGTAAAGCGCACTGACATTCATTTGGTTGAGTTGCGAGTTATAAAAATGTGAAAAAGTTAAACTGTTGGACACTGACACGAAACCTCTACTTACTCCTACACAGGTTACTTACTCCAAGGTCTTTGAAATGACTTTTGCTATTTTTTTGTCTTTGACAAAAGGCTCCTTGTTGGCATAGGCCCCTCTCCTATTTCTTTCCTGGCCTGTTTTTTCAAACAGCCCTCCAACTGACATTTAAAGACTCTCAAAAATGCACAGCTTATACTCGAGATCAACTCTAGTGGCAGGCAGCGGCACCAGGACTCTCATCAGAGGGTCTGGGAATGCAGCTGTAATTTTTTTGATGACTTAAGTACCTATCCAAACGATATTAGCGGGTAATAAATCTCAAGAAAACCTTTTCATAAATACACCAAAGACAGAAAAAGTATTAAGGTCTCAGTGAAATCGGGGAACTGCAACTCTGGCAACCGCAAGGACAATTTCCTGAAAGATAAGAGACTTTCTCACTTTCTTATAGTCTGCAAAGCTGTCGAAAGCACTCATTCATTTTAACAGAATATCCATAGACGTTATACATGTTTTGCTTCTTGCTGCAATTCGGTACTAGCGTACTGTCAGTGCCTTCATGATGAACATTTGAATAGGGACGGTTAGGGTCACAGTGCACCTTAATGCATGCACACCATTTCTGCCCCAAGTTTGAAAGGCTGTCAGTTTATACAAACGCAGCTCTCTCCAGGTTGTCATAATAACTTGCTCCATTTGTTCCAGTAGTTTTACCAAGTCGAAGAAATGTAAATAATTGGTATCACCATTATTAATGTTTAATGGTACCCAATTTGTCAATTCAAAGTGAATAAAGATGACCCTACAAGATTCGTGCTGATGAACTACAGTTTTCTGCAGATGTCAGCAGCGTGCTTGTAGCTCAATGGTCCACCGTGGTTCTCTGACAAGGAACAATGCAGCTGAATATTTCTTCTTCCTTTCACTCTCTCTAGTGCTGGACTGAACAAAAATCAGGCCTAAAACAAAAATTAAACCAGCCTCCACTGCAGGAGTCTGAAACTAGAATGGGCCGTAGGACTATCATGTTTGCTCATGGCAGTTAATCCATCTCTGGAAGTAATCCCCTAGTCTGCAATCCACTGGGGAAATTCCAGAGTGGCAGAATGCCTTTAGGGGCCCTGCGCCAATCTAGGCCAGGCGTTTTTCAGAACAAAAGTTCTTAGACCAGGACTTTCTGCAAAAAATAAAATACCCTTTATTTCTAGTTACTGGAACAATTGCCAGGTGCTGATCTCACATTCAAGAGAATAAAGCCCTAATTAGAGACACAGGAATTACAAGTTTTTTTTCCTGAGATTTCTGTGTTGATATGTATTTCCTTCACCTGTGACTTCAGTGACGTAACACATACCCCCTGCAGCCCCTGCTTTGAGGGGAGGGGCCCCGAGATCCGCCCCCCCCTCAGCACAGTATACTGACCTGGGAGCTCCTGAGTGAGTCAGGAGAGGGGGGTCTCTCCATGAATTGTGCAGGTTGGGGGTGGGGCTCAAGTTTTGTTACGCCACTGTGTGACATATTTTGTTATTTTCAACAAAAATAATTGTTTGTTTCAGTCTTAAACTGCTTACCTGTGATACCATTAATGAAGTAACCTGTGATATCACATGAGTTTTTGAGTAGTTCTTCAGGGGAGTGATGGTCGCATATCTCAGCATAACTGTAAAATGTAGATTTTTTTAGGCTTTCCACCCTTACCGTAGCAAATAAAAGCACATGGCAAAGAGTGTTATGGTTATCTAATAAGATCAGTAACTTAACTATGAAAGCAATCTGTAAAAGTGGATGGGCAGGCTTCACCTTAAAGGACTTTCTAATTACAATCCAAAGCTTAAAAATGCTGAAATAAACAATTTATGGTGAACAAATGAAGAATACCACCTCTCAATAAGCTACTCATGATGTCATAGGTGCATCATCGAGTGCATCATAATGAACCTCACAAATTACATTGACATTATCAATGATATCACTACTTTAACCCTTTCGCTGCTAGGCCTTCCCCCCTCTAACCGCTCCCCCTCTCACTCCCGCTCCCCTTCACCCTGGCCTAAGCCTTTTTTTGGCTATTTGGGGTAATTCGTGCTTAGGTCCACATAACATTTTGTCCACATAAGCCATCCACGCCAAATTTGTGTCCTTTTTTCCAACATCCTGGGGATTCTAAAGGTACCCAGGGTTTGTGGATTTGCCTGGAGGGGACAGAGAAATTAGCCAAAATACAGCTAGGTTTTGGGGTGTTTTTAGGGAAAAAAGTGGAAAAAAGTGCTGCAGAAGAAAGCATCTGTTTTTTTCCCTGCAAACAACATCGACAAAGGGTTTGCAGTGCTAAAATCACCACCTTCCCAGCGTTGAGGAACAGGCAGACTTGAATCAGAAAAACTTTTTTTTTGGGCATTTTACTGGGACATACCCCCGATTTTTCCTATTGTGTGTGCTTTCAACCTCCTTCCAGTTAGTGGTAGAAATGGGTGTGAAACCAGTGATTGATCTGAGAAAGCTATACATTTCTGGAAAGTAGTAAACATTCTGAATTCAACAAGGGGTCATTTGTGTAGATCCTTCAAGGGTTTTCTATGGAAAGTAACAGTTTAAATGAAAAAATATTGAAACTGAGTTGAAAATAAAACAACTATTTGTGTCTATGTTTTCATCTGTAACGTTTTCCAGCTATGGCAGATTTTCAAAAGCAATATACCGTTACACCCACTTGACCGTTCTGGTTGTGGGGATATATAGTACTTGTCGGTTCACCAAGAACCCGAGGTACCCAGAGGCAATTTCCGAGCTACACCTTGCAATAGTCTTTCATGTGTACCCAGTATACAGCAAATTATTTGGTAAAATATTATGAGTGGAAAATAGGTATCAAGGAAACCTATGTTTTTCTGAAATCGCCACAAGAAAAGGAGTTTAGAAGCATTGGTTATTTGCACATGTCTGAATAATGGTTACCCATAGTAGGATGTGAATTAGAGAGCACTTCTCAAAATGAATTCTTTTTTACACACTGTCTTACATTTGGAAGATGTAAATGCAGAGAAAGTTAATTGGTAATAACACTTGTTCTGCTATTCTGTGTTCCCCCAAGTCTCCAGATAAAAATGGTACCTCACTTGTGTGTGTAGGCCTAGTGCCAATGACAGGAAATGGCCCAAAATGCAACAAGGGCACATCACATTTTTTGCCACTGAAAACGGACCCTTTTTTAACAATGTGCCTAGCACTGGATTTCTGTGAGGGAAGGTTGTAGAATCTGAGGGGACCCTTCCACCCAGCATTCCCCCAAGTCTCCTGATAAAAATGGTACCTCACTTGTGTTGGTAGGCCTAGTGCCTGTAACAGGAAATGGCCCAAAACCCAACATGGAGACATCACATTTTTCCACTGAAAAATGACTGTTTTTTTTGCAATGTGTCTAGCTTTGGATTTTGGGCCCTAGCTCGCCCAGCACCTAGGAAAACCTAGAAAACCTTTACATTTTTTAAAGCTAGACTCCTAGTCTAGGATGGGGTTACTTGTGTGACTCTCACCACATTTTGTACCCAGAATCGCTTGCAAACCTCAATTTGTCTGAAAAAACACATTTCCTCACATTTCTATGATGGAAAGTTCTGGAATCTGAGGACAACCACAAAAGGCAGTCCCCAACATCTCCAGATAAAAATGGTACTGTACATGAGAGGGTAAACCTAGTGCCTGTGACAAGAAAAGGACAAAAACACATCGCGGACACATCACTTTTTTCCACTGAAAACGGACCCTTTTTTCGCAACGTGCCTAGCTGTTGATTTTGGGCCCTTGCTCACCCGGCATCTAGGGAAACCCAGTAAACCTGTACATTTTTGAAAACTAGACACCTAGAGGAATCCAGGATAGGGTGACTTGTGTGGCTCTCACCAGGTTCTGCCACTTAGAATCTGTTGCAAACTTCAAAAGTTGTCTAAAAAATAAATTTTACTCTCATTTCTGTGGTAGAAAGTTCTGAAGTCTAAGGGGAGCCATACATTTCTTACCACTCATTGTTCCCCTTGGTCTCCAAAGACAAATGATACCTCACTTGTGTGGGTGGGCCAAGTGCCTGCGACAGGGAAGGGTCAAAAACGTGTATAGTTTGAAGGGGAACCAAAGCGGACCCAAAAGGGCAGATTTTTAAAATATGTTTTTAGGCTGACTCTGCTTTGGGCACCCACACAAGTGAGGTTTCATTCTTATTGAGAGACCGAGAGGAGTTCTGGGTGGTAGGACATTTGTGGTTTATTGCTGTTTCTGGAAAAGTATGGCACAGAAATGCCAGGGAAATGTGTGATTTAGTCACATTTTGAGGTTTACAGGGCATTGTAGGTAAGACAACTTGTTAGGATCCATGGGAGGCACACTACTCTGTACTCCCTTAGGTGTCTATTTTTCAAATACATCTAGAGTTGGTAGATTTTATTTTATAGACAAGAAGCGACCACACTGCCAAGTCTCTTACTTCTGTGATGTTCCAAACACTCAAATTGTGAAAAAACGCTTTTAGCTTCTGCTAAAAAGACCCCTCACCCACCAACCTAGTTGGTGGCATGCTTCATCAATGGGGTCCCATCCAGGACACCTAGTGTATCAGAGGTGTGCTTTGAGGCCTGATTACAGCAGACCAGGGTTTTTTCGTTAATTGAATACTCAACTGAGTGTAATAAAATTGTCTTGTGGTTACCCACCAATATGTCACATTTTTATTTGTGGCAACCTTGAAAAAAAGTTAAATACTGTGATTTTCATAATTTGAGTGTTTGGGACATCACAGAACTAAGAGACTTGGTAGTGTGCTCACTTCTTGTGGTCATTGATAGTAATTTGGGAAGGTGAGCTCTCTCTCTCTTCTCACTCTCTTTATTGGCACACATACATACTGGTTAGATTTGGCATAAGGGTGAGTGATGGTTCAATATATAAAATTTTATTAACAAGAGATTTCACAAAAATGAAATGCACTGGTAATAATTGATAGGTCAAAAAACTAAAGCAATGACTCACAGTTTGTGAGATATAAAGCTGTGTCAAGGCACCAACCTCTTTACTGTCTATTCACAGACCTTTCATACATGACACACACAAGACCATTCATGCCCCCAGCTGCGGGCCAGCACATTACAAAACTCACATTAACAGACAGCCCCATTCAAGGGCCTATCACTTTCATATGCCCAAATGCCTGACACAGCAATCACATTAACTGATGGAGTGTGCGGACTGGCGTTTGGTTAGCAGTGTGTGTAATGACCAGCAGCAGGTCACTGCTCACACACCTCCAGCTAAACGCCAGCTCACACACACCGCCAGCCAAGCCCCAGTCCACGCATCCTGCCAGACGAGAGCCAGTCCACACACACTGCCATCACATTTTTTTAAACACAAAAAGAAAACACAAACCAATTGTAAGTAAATAAAAAGCTACAAACACAACATCTCTAACTAAATATATCACATTAATGCCAACCGTGAAAATGAACAAAAAATATAAACAATACAGACCAGAGAGTTCACATTTATGGTCACGCTTGATCCCAAAAACTGTTTTGCGAGTAGTACAATCTAAAGCATGTAGGCACAAACAGCCCAGGTTTAGAAGGACAATCAGGGCAGTACATACAATTATCCTTCTGCATGCCTCTTCACATATAGTCTGTACATCCCATACAGGGATTGCTTTTCTTGGGTGTGGGAGCAAAGTGTCGATCTTTCAATCTAGCCACATCCTCCACCACTCCTACTCTAGGAACACTTGTTTGTTCCACTACAACAAGGCTGCCTATCACAGACTCCTGAAACTGAACAAAAGTTATCTTTGACACTGGAGAACAATCCTTGAACACAACAAAAGCATTAAAGGTTGCTAAATGGAAGAGATGGATAGACAACTTCTTATACCAAATGTAAGCCTTACCAACAGCAGTGTAAGGTTTCAACCTCTGATCTACTCTATCTACACCACCGATGTGTTTATTGTAGCCTAAGATACACACTGGTTTGCGCACTTCAGCAACCCGACCCCAAACAGTCATAGGGGAAGTACTTTCATCATAGATGGTAGTCAGCAAGTAGACATCCGTCCTGTCTGCAAATTTCACAGCTAGCAGTTCACACTATGCAAGACACTGCTCTGTCCCCTCTCAAATATTTTACCAACAAGCTCCTTTGGATAACCTTTATGGTTGGAGCGGAATGTGCCACAAGCAACAGTGTCCACTTTGAACAATTCCCTGAACAATTGCACACCAGTGTAGAAATTATCTAAGTATAAATGGTGTCCTTTGTTAAGTGGTCCTCTACCAAGCTCCCACACAATTTTCTCACTAACTCTGAAAGTGGATGGACAACCAGGGTGGTCAATAGCAGAATCCCTAACAGTGTACACCCGGAAATTATAGACATATGCTGTACTACTCTCAGACAGCATATACATCTGAATCCTATAATGTGCCCTTTTGCTAGGAATGCACTTCCTAAAAACCAAACGGCCTTTGAACATGACCAAAGACTCATCGACAGCTATTTCTTTTCCTGGAACATCAATCTCTGAAAATCTGAAAATCGATCTACAAAGTGATCAAGGACAGGCCAAATCTTAAAAAGATGGTCACAATCATGGTATCATATGGCAATGCTAAAGCATTATCAACAAAATGCAGCATTCAAAGCAGAAGCAAATACTGATGACCACTCAGTATTGCAGCAAATATGGTCGTTGGCATCAGTAGGCTAGTAGACCATAATGAGGACAGCAACGGCTTCCTTATAAAGCCCATCAAAAAAGTTAAACCTAAGAACTTCTTCATCTCATTCTGATTTGTGGGAATCCACTGGGTAGCTCTAGAGTAGGGCTTAAGTCCGGCACTGTTGTCTCTCAAATACTGTTCACCATACAAACAGCCTGTTCAACAATCTCATCCTAAAATACATCGTCCATCTAGAAATTGAGTCTTTGGTTGGCAGTCGGGTTACCCCCTGTCCAAGCAAGGACCCTCACTCTAGTCAGGGTAATGGAGAATAATCCACAGTTAATGTCACAGTGCCCTTTCCTCGGGATCTGCACGCTGCTGAACAAAAGGCCCACCTCCCGGCATCACCAACTCAGAAAGCTAATATAGCACAGAGTTATGATGAAGCCAGGTGGGGCGAAGGGAATTAGGGTAGGGAACTACAG
Organism: Pleurodeles waltl; assembly: GCF_031143425.1. Lineage (NCBI taxonomy): Eukaryota > Metazoa > Chordata > Amphibia > Caudata > Salamandridae > Pleurodeles > Pleurodeles waltl. The sequence continues at coordinate 939,037,269 of NC_090445.1, forward strand.
GGAGAGAGATCTGAAAAGCAAAGGTTAGAACAAATATGCATATGCTCATTGATAACAGTATAATTCACCAATAGACTCTTGAATAAAGGCGTCTCTGTGATATCAGATTGAGACCCTTTGTGAATTGGGCATAGCCCTTTCTTTGAATCATGGAACAAAAACAAACTGCAACCTCTGAACCTAGAGATGGAAAGAGTCTTGGACTATGGAGATACTATGGACTATTGGAATACCAATCATGTAATCACTATACTTTCATAAACATAAATGTTTGATCTCAGCCTAGGAATTCTCAAAGACTTAAATATGTATCTCACATATTCTCAGAGACTTAAATATGTATCTCACATATTCTCAAAGACTTAAATATGTATCTCACATATTATGCTTCCTAAAAAAGAATGAACTATAATTTGCTTATCTCTGAAACTTTTCACATTGACTTCCTAGGCCTGAAAGTTTTACTCATTGAACTTGAAGCACTTTGTTCGTTGGGTAGAAGCGCCTTGCTTGTTATACATGAAGCGCTTTGATTGCCATGCCAAGGACGCTTTACTCATGTGGACTGAAGCGCTTTGATTGCCGTGTCAAGGGCGCTTTACTCATGTGGACTGAAGCGCTTTGATTGCTGGGCCAAGGGCGCTTTACTCATGTGGACTGAAGTGCTTTGATCGCCGTGCCTAGGGCGCTTTACTCATCTGGACTGAAGTGCTTTGATCGCCGTGCCAAGGGCACTTTACTCATGTGGACTGAAGCGATTTGATCGCCGTGCCAAGGGTGCTTTATTCATGTGGAGTGAAGCGCTTTGATCGCCGTGCCAAGGGCGCTTTACTCATGTGGACTGAAGCGCTTTGATTGCCGTGCCAAGGGCACTTTACTCATGTGGACTGAAGCGCTTTGATTACCGTGCCAAGGGCGCTTTACTCATGTGATCCGAATCGCTTTAATCGTCGCGCCAAAGCCGCTTTACTCTGAGAACTGGAAACGCTGTGCTCTTTGTGCTAAGGGGCGCTTTTACTCTTTGAACTGGAAACGCTTTGCTCGTTGTGCTATGGGGTGCTTTACTTCTGGAAGCAAAAACCATCTTCAAGATTGGGCTCATCAAGACCTTACCGATACGAGTACAACCTACTCGTGTTTGAATTCACCATGGAAACAAGGATACTCCGATTTACTGTCAAGCTGCCATGCAGGAAATCTGCTCTTCTTCAGAGGAACCCCAACGAGGGCTGACTGCATCGCAGTCTTCAAAATAGTGAGCAATGTGCTTGGGTGTGGCTGGGCTTTATAGGCCTGCCACACCCCAAGATGGCCGCTGCCTCTAGAAACCTGGGAATTGTAGTCCCTTCATAGAATAGCACTGATAAGTGCATCTTGACCACCAATGTCCTGACCCTGCAGCTACGTGAGCTTTACCACAGGGCAGACGACGCTGATGACCTCTCTAGAACAAGAGGGGATGACAAGTGGTGCGCATGAAGTGCCGCAAATACGTGTAGCGGAGTTTCGGGCGGGACATGGACCGCGCACAGCCTTATTCCTGAGAGTTAAACCCCGCTGCCTCCCCTGGTAGCTTGGCACGAGCAGACATGCTTAAATTCAGGAGCAATGTGTAAAGTATTTGTACCAACACACACAGTAATACAGTGAAACAAAATGGACACCATACCAGTTTAGAAAAATAGGTAATATGTATTTAAATCACACAAGACCAGAACAACAAAAATCCAACATACAGAAGTGAAGATATGAATTTTAAAAAAGAATAAGAGTCTTAAGGCTACATGTACGCAGCATTTTGCACATCGCAAACAGCGAATTGGGCCGTTTGTGATGTGCAAAATGCACTTTGGCATGTTCAAACCCATTTTTGTGAATCAGTAAACTATTTACCGCATTGCAAAAAGGGATTGCGAGTTGCAATTAGGAAGGGGTGTTCCCTTTCTAATTGTGAGTAGCAGTCCCATGTATGATTGTTTTGTGATGAAGAATGCAGATAGCAATCGCAGTTAGCACCCTAACCCATTCGCAAACGGGAAGGGGTCCCCATGGGTCCCCTACCCCTTTGTGAATGGCAATAACTATTTTTTTTCAGAAAAATGAAACGAAAACGTTTCATTATTGTTTTTGAAATGCATCTTGTTTTCCTCTAAGGAAAACGGGCTGCATTTAAAAAAAAAAGCTTTATTTAAAAGCAGTCGCAGACATGGTGGTCTGCTGTCTCCAGCAGGCCACCACCCTTGTGAGGGGGCCATTCCCAGGGGGGTCGCAAATTGCGACCTACCTCATGAATATTCATGAGGTAGGGCATTTGCGACCCCCTTGCGAATCGCTAACAGTGTCATTGACACTGTGTGACATAAGGTTTTGCGACTCTCAAATTGCGAGTCGCTCTGACTCGCAATTTGAGAGTCGCAAAACCAAAATTTCGTACATGTAGCCCTTAATCCTTAGAAAACAGTGAGAATGCTGTTGTTACACATAGTTCCTGGTTAGCATAAAAAATAAAGTTGCACAGGCGAGCGTGCATCGAAAAAGGGAAGCGATGTGTTGATTTCTCACTCGCAAGCGAGACCATGTGTCGTTACTTTTCCGTTCGGGTTGGCGTGAGTTGTTTCTTCTCTCCCACAGGAGAGCAATGCGTTGATTCCCAGACGGGCACCTCGGGTCCAGGCAAGCTTTGCGTTGATTTTTCACATGCAGCGATGCTGCATTGAAATCCAGTCACACGGTAGGAAACCGTGTTCCGTGCGGCTTGCGTCGTTATCAGCAGCCACTAGTAGGTGTTGCAAGTCATTTCTCCCAGCTGGGATGCAGGTGGAGGGCCGATTTTAGTCGCGAGTCCAAGCTCGCGTCGTTTATTAGCTGTCTTGCGGATGGTGCATCAAAAGTCTCCCCGTACGGCTGTCTGTGCGTGGATTTCTGTCCTTTTCCACCCGCTTTCCCTTTCAAGGGCCGAGAGACAGGTTAGGGCACCACTTGGCGGGAGTCTCAGCAGAGAGTCCAGGTGCTGGCAGAGAGAAATCTTTGATGTCCCTGAGACTTCAACAACAGGCGGCAAGCTCAGTTCAAGCCCTTGGAGATTTTTCACCAGTCGAAAGTCACACAAAAGTCAGTCTTTGTCCTCTTTCAGGTAGAAGCAGCTACTGCAGGCCAACCCAGCAAAGCACAGTCACAGGCAACAGGGCAGTAATCCTTCTTCACCTCTCCAGCTCTTCTCCTAGGCAGAGGTTCCTCTTGGTTCCAGAAGTAATCTGATTTTCAGGGGTTTTGGGTCCAATACTTATACACCTTTCTGCCTTTGAAGTAGGCCCACTTCAAAGCAGTCTCTGTTGTTTACAAGACCCTGCCTTGCCCTGGCCAGGTCCCAGACACACACCAGGCTGCTGGAGACTGCATTGTGAGAGGGCAGGCAATGCCCATTGAGATGTAAGTGTCTACTCTTCCCCTCCCCTCCTTCCCAGATGGCGCATCATGATACGCATGGTACACCCCAGCTCCATTTGTGTCACTGTCTAGAGGAGATTCACAAATAGCCCAACTGTCAAACTGACCCAGACAGATAATCCACAAACAGGCAGAGTCACAGAATGGTTTAAGCAAGAAAATGCCTACTTTCTAAAATTGCCATTTTCAAACTAACAATTTAAAAACTTCACTAACAGATGTATTTTTAAATTGTTCAGAGACCCTAAACTCCACATTTCGTTCTGCTCCTGAAGGGAATCTGCACTTTAACAATATTTAAAGGCAGCCTCCATGTTAACCTATGAGAGAGATAGGCCTTGCAACAGTGAAGACTGAATTTTGCAGGATTTCACTGTTAGGACATGTAACACACATCAGTACACGTCCCACTTTTAACATACACTGCACCCTGCCCATGGGGCTACCTAGGGCCTACCTTAGGGGTGCCTTACATGTAGGAAATGGGAAGGTTTAGGTCTGGCAAGTGCCTACACTTGCCAAGTCAAATTAGCAGTTTCAAACTACTCACACAATCACTGCAGTGGCAGGTCTGAGCCATGTTTACAGGGTTACTAGTGTAGGTGGCAAAACCAGTGCTGCAGAACCACTAATAGCATTTAATTTACAGTCCCTGGGCACCTCTAGTGCACTGTACTAGGGCCTTACCAGTAAATCAAATATGCCGATCATGGAAAGAAAGCCAATTACACATATAATTTATTCAGAGAGCACTTACACTTTAGCATTGGTCAGCAGTGGTAAAGTGTCCAGAGCAAACAAAACAGCAAAAACAGAGTCCAGCACTCAGAAACAACCTGGGAATCAACGGCAAAAAGTTAGGGGAGACCACGCCAAAGATGCCAAGTCTAACAGTCCATAAACAACTGAAGAAAATTTATGGGCAAACAGTTTTAAGTATTCACTCTACATCCTGCAACACCAGTAAAGGCACATTGGTGTCCTCCTCTGAAAACAGGCACTTCATCCTCAATAAGAGATGATTCCTCTTGGACAGAAAATTCACTGCCAGAATCTTTCACTTCCTCCTCTGCCTCAGATGCAGAGTCAGTCGCATTATCGTGGTCAGAGGAAGATTCAAAAAGCATACCAACAACTTGCTGAGCAGTAATCCTGCAGCTAGCCATAATTCCAAGTAATAAAAGTAACTTGACAAATAAATCAGCAACAACCAACACTGTGTAATACAAGCAATAAAGTGTGGCTTTATCACAAAAACCTACATACTCAAAAACGAGACAGCAAGCACCAAGGACATCCCACTTTAAAGGAAAAACTAAATAAAATTACCCATAAGAAAACACAATACACATTGTGCACAAATCCATGGAGAATTTCACACAAAATAAAACATGAGCTAAATATGTTGCTAATATTACACCGTTTACAAAAAACCTCGTTCATTCATGCATGGCAATGATACTGATTTGGAGTCAACAGTACAAATAAAATTTTTTTTACCGAACACATCCAACTATGCAAACTGCAGATCTATCAGAGCTGGAACCGCAAGCAAAGTCACAGCAAGGGAATCAAAATCTTTGAACTAGAATAAAATAAATAAATAAACAATTCTGATCACAAATGCAAATTATGTGCCAGTCCACACACACCTCACCACCAAACATTCAAAAACTTTCCCTAGTGTTTAGTGGTAATCTGCACCCCTTGGGGGGCAGAAACAGCCAAAATACGTGCTCCCCAAAGAGGGTTGAACCTTGACAACTCCCAAGAGGCCCCTCCCCAAACACGCACATAATGCCTTACTCAAATCCCTGGTGTCTAGTGGTTTCTGCCCCCTTTGCGGGCAGATGGGCCTAAAAAAAGAGGCCAATCTGCCCCCCAAGTGGGGCAGAACATTATTTTTTTAATGAGTTTGAAAGTCTTAGTAATTGCAGTAGCTCTCATAATAACCTTGCTGCTTCTTGGAACAGAAATGTGAAGACAACTGGTCCTTCAGGGAAGTCCTGTGTAACTGAGTATTCTAATAATAAGGGCATAAGGATAAAATGGGATAGGATTGGCACATATGCTTTTACTAGAAATCTAATTATTGAGAACGAGGAGGCTTTTTAATCCTGTTTATCCTTTGAGAATGATCCATGCTGTATGCAAAAAAGGATATATTCTGCAAACTCCAACATGTTAGCTTCTGAGTTAGTCCCATTGAAGGTTCGGCCACATAGATGATTTAATGCTGGCTGTTTGGCAGCCCACAGACAGTTTAAGACCTTCCTTCCTTCATGTCCAAGATCCCCTCAGAAGACAAAGCATGCTCGCAGTTTGTATAAAAATATGTTGGAGGCACGTAAGGAGGCGAGGAGGCATGATGCATTTGAAGATTTCTTTGAGGCAAGAGTTCTTCTCTTTCATCTGAAAGCACAGGCAGATGAAAACAACATTTTATCAGAAGTACAGTCTGGTTTACGCTCTGGAACTGGTACTGTGGAATAATGTTTTTATCTTTGTCTTTTAGTAGGGAAGTATGTTCTGGCAAAGGAGTGGGCTCTGTGCCTGGTCTTTATGGAACTTTCTAGTGCTTTCAACCTGGTAAATCATACTAAACTATGAGACATCATGGAACAAATGAGGGTGGAAAAGAAACTGTCATCCATAATAAAGCGTATGCATGGGGAAGCTTTTGTAATGGTCCGTTATGGGCCTTTGGGTGAAACCACCCATTCAATTAGAACAAAGAGGTGTACAACAGAAGGTTTATTTTGGCCTCTTCCTTATTTTGCCTTATATAAATAGGATCAGTAGCTTTTCTAATAAAAAAGGGAATGACATACCTAGGATGAGGAAGTGTCTCATACCCATCATACTTTACACTATTGATGCAGTCCCTATTTCCAAAACAGTTAATGGTCTACAACTTCTGTTGGTCTCATTTCTATCCTTTATGGATGGCTCTGATCTAAAAGATGACATCGAAGTCCCATTGGTTGGGCGGTGTTCAGCTAGAAAGATAAAACAAATTATTGCAATGTTGCGCAGAGTTAAAATAGCCCCAATCAATAAATCCAATCCAGTTGTGATGACGGGGGACCTGTCTGTGCATGAAGCCCCGCACCTGGGGTCTTGTCATAGTGCCAGTGAGAATGCCTCCCACAATCATTCCAACAACAGTTAGGAGCTTTTACATTTGCGTCTGGAATACTCTCCTTATGTGGTGGCATTAGTTTGGCCCCCTCTATGCAGATGACTGCTGAAGAATCTTCTGTAGCCTGTAAAAATAAAGTGATTGGCTTTCCAGAAAGACCGATAAATCCAAGTGATGGGGCCGGTGGAAGAGAGTTGGTGATGGGGCCGGTGGAAGAGAGTGGGTGATGGGGTAACGATTGTCCCGCTGGATTATTTCTCTCGGGCATATGACCCTAGTAGGAAGAAGGCAAGTGGGGGCGTTTTAGCACATTCCATAGCTCACCTCCATAAGGAGCTCATGGGATTCTGACACAAAACAGATTTCAGGTATTACCAGATTTGGACAGAAATGATTGACTACCCAAGGAAGATGGTGAACGTCAAGAAGGAGGATTAGTTGGCCTCATATTAAATCATCCATTTCAAACTCAATGGGCAGATAAGGCCTCAGTTAAACAAGGGGTGGCTTACGTCCTGGGGAATATGGCGTGTGAAACCTTGGCTGTTGATCTGCCATCTGTGGAAGATAGGGCACGGTGTTTAAAGGCATGGCAGGATGGACTTTCATGCTATCAAATAAGAGGAGTAATAACACTTTCCAAAATGACAAGCCGCATTTACCGAAGAGTTTGGGAGAACCTGGAAATGAGGATAGCTCCCAATCCTCTCTGCACAGTCTAAATGACCCCGCTCCACTCCAGACTGTCTGTTCATCAACTCTGGATAGTTTAGCAGATCCTGCTCAAAGATTTTATCACTCCTTTCCAGGAATGTGACAGGGCTGGGATCCAAATTGACTAAACAGGAGTGGCTGAGCTTCACTGAAGCCTTTGACATAATATGCTGTTAAGACACATGGGCTCTCACTATGCCATTGGCGGTAAATCACACCTACCGTCATGCTGACTGCCACCAAGTTATCGCTGCAGATATCCGTTCACTATATTATGACACACCTACACCAATCCATCACTATTCAGCCACAGACCCAAATCCGCCACACCAAAGGTCAGTGTTAAACCTGCAGTATCAAAACCCACACCGTTAGGCCAACAGAACAACGCCTACCACATCAAGACCCATGAATCACCACGGCGGACATTCAACGGCGGTAAACCATTGGCGGTACTACTGCCGCGCTCAAAATCGACACATACAAACAAAACTACACCACATTCAAACAACACACACCTGACACCCATACACACACCACACCCACACCAGTATAAAACACACACCACATTACCCACAACCGTTTACCATTACAAACAATTGCCACCAAAGAGCAAGACAACTGACACAACCAGAGCCACACACTACCCAAGCACCCCACATCACACACCCCAGCACTTTACCCAACACACCCTCACCTACACATCTCACACTACAACCATGGCACCACAAAGACACCCCCACTTCACAGAGGAGGAGCTATGGGTCATGGTGGAGGAAATCATCAGGGTAGAGCCACAGCTATTTCGAGCACAGGTGCAGAAGATAGCGATAGCTAGGAAGATGGAGCTATGGTGGAGAATTGTGGACAGGGTCAACGCCGTGGGACAGCACCCAAGAACTAGGGATGACATCAGGAAGAGGTGGACCGACCTACGGGGGAAGGTAGGTTCCAATGTAGCAAGACACCAGCTCGCTGTACAGAGGACTGGCGGTGGACCCCCACCTCCTTCCCAGCAACTAACACCATGGGAGGAGCAAGTTTTGGCAATCCTGCATCCTGAGGGCCTGGCCGGAGTAGTAGGAGGACTGGACTCTGGTAAGTCAAATCTCCACTATTATAACCCCCCAACCTGCATGCCATCACATACCCCCACCCTCACCCTCACTCCCATCACTCTACCACTTGCCACACACCCCACCATCACATCTCACTCATCCCAATGCCAAGACCTGCATGCTCTACCAATGCATGGACGCCACTCACTGCCCTGCATGGACACTCATCACTAAAGCATGCACACTACAGAGAAGTAATCATCCCACCATGCACCAATGTACACAGGTGAAAGCTGCCAGGGCAAATACAACCAAAGAGGGCAAGCCAAGGATGCACAATATGTCAGACACAGAAACCATAACACATCATTTACATCCCCACAGGTTCCCCAGCCAATGTCACCGGAGAGGGGGGGTGCCAGCAATATCCAGCCCCCCAACAAAAGAGGCCCACAGTGATGACAGCAACTCTGGTCTTCTGGATCTGGATGACCATCCTGGCCCATCAGGGACCTCTGGACAGCGGTTACCCAGGCCCAGTCACACACCACCACAGAGCCTCCCCCCCTCAGGAAACACCACCACAGCACCCACCCATCGTACCCACACTTCTGTCCCTAGGACACATCAATCAGCAGTGTGTCCACCTCTACAGGGACCCCAGGGCACACCTCAAACCCATTATAATCATGGACCTCGGGTCAGTGTGCAAACAGTTTAGGGGACAGAGGCACAGGCCAACAGGGAAACTGGGAGGACTGCTGTGCGCCAGGGGGAGGACAGGCCCAGGGAACCGACTCTCCAGGAGGCACTTGCAGAAATCCTGGGAGCATATCAACATTCCCAGGACATGATGGACCAGATCCTGGACAATGTGCAGGAGAACAGGCGGCTGCAGGAGGGACAGTACCAGGGGATCAGGGAGGACTTGCAGGCCATCAACAACACCCTGATCTCCATAGCAGGGGTGCTGGCAGACATGGCCAATATTATGAAGGAGGCAGTCACACAACAGCGGGGCCCTGCCACTAGCCAGACATCTGAACAGCCTTCCACCTCTGCTGCCGCTAGTGGCCAGGAGGCCCCGTCACTGGACTCACAGGCCACCAGCACCCCTCCCCCTGCAGAAGGAGAACCACCCCGCAAACCTTGCCTGCGATCCAGACAGAAGCTAGAGACACTTGCCAAGACCCCCACCAGGAAATGAGTCTCTCCTGATTGTCACCCTTGTGTCCCACTCCGTCACCCTGTCCACCTTGAACTGCCATTCCTCCCCTTCCTATGTCCGCTTGGACAATGCACCTGTGCTACAAACAGACTGGAACAATACTTTGGACTTTCCTCCATCATCACTCCATCCCATTGCCCTTTCCCCTCTATATTTTAGCTCTTCAATAAACACCCTTTGAAAGTATGAAGTATGGATTATGTCAAATATTTCAAGTATGTATTCATTGAAACAGGTACAAACATTCCAATTCAACTGTACAGAAAATGAGCATAGATTAATGACCTGTAGCTGGCTGCAGTGATCACACCAGGAGCATATGTAAGGTCACCAACATCTGCAAAATGAATTGCCAAAGGCTACAGTAAGTGGGCACAGAAGTGTGAAAAATCAGCATGCCTGTGCCACAGATATTCAAACAGATGTCATAGAAAAGTGAAGTAACACTGTCTTACCTGTGTGTCATTGGAAGTATTGTCTGATCACTGATGTTATGTTGTCCTCATCCTCATCCTCTGCCTCCTCATCCTCACTGTCCACAGGGTCCACTGCTGCCACACGGGCATCTCCAGCCTCCTCCTCCTGAAGAAAAGGCACAAGGCATCTCAGGACAAGGTTATGCAACATGCAGCATGGGACTATTATCTGGCAGACCTTCTTGGGTGAGTAGCACAGGGATCCACCTGTCAGATGCAGGCATCTGAACCTGGCCTTCAGGAGGCTGAAGGTTCTTTCAATGACCTTCTGGTTCACCCATGTGCCTCATTATAACGTTCTTCTGGCCTTGTCCTGGCATTCCTCACAGAGGTCAACAGCCATGCTAGGTTGGGGTAACCAAAATCACATGCAAATTTTGAGGGAGAGCATTTAGCCACACACTATCCCATATGGCCCACACCATACCAATACCCCAACATCTACTGGGTGGGAACGAGGGCTCGCCTATTAGCCACACCCTGTGCCTCTGTAGTTGGGCCATCACATTTGGGATGCTGCTATTCCTCAGGACAAAGGCATCATGCACCGACCCAGGATACTTAGCATTGACATGGGAGATGTACTTGTCCGCCAAGCACACCATCTGTACATTCATAGAGTGGAAACTCTTCTTATTTCTGAGCACCTATTCAATCTAATGGGGGGACAAATGCAATATGTGTTCCATCAATCGCCCCAGTTATGTTGGGGATATGTCCCATTGCACAGAACTCAGCCTTCACTATGGCCAAATCTTCAACCTGGGGGAAAAGGATGAAGCTGCACATGTGTTTAATCAGGGCAGACAACACTCTTGTTAGCACTATTGAGAACATTGGCTGTGACATTCCTGCTGCCAAGCCCACTGTCACCTTGAAAGAACCAGTTGCCAGGAAATGGAGCACTAATAGAACTTGCACAAGAGAGGGGATCTCAGTGGAGTGACGGATAGCAGATATCAGATCAGGCTCCAAATGGGCACACAGCTCTGTGATTGTGGCCCTTTCGAGTCTATAGGAGAGGATAATGTGCCTGTCCTCCATTGTTGCCAAGTCCACCAGGAGTCTGTACACAGGAGTATGTCTCCATCGCCTATTCATCAGCAGCAGTAGCAATCTATGGGGCAAAAGAGTGAGGAGCCGGTCACAAACTGTACAATGGGACTACAACAGAACTTTGCATGCTGTTAACTTGTAATGGGTCAGTGTGATTTGTACAGTATGTCCGAATTTTGCCAGTGACGCAGCAATTATCCAGGGCCTGCCCCCCACTGAAATGGCGTCCGCATGTCCTGTGTTGAGGGACAGGTGGAAGTGTGGTAATTCCGCTGATGTTGTGCGCTGTTGTGGGAGGCGGTCGGGAACCACTGTGCAACTCCTCATTGGTTAACATTGGGCCCTATTGGGTACAGTGGCCAATGGTGATCTACGCCGGCGGTGTCGGTGTGCACCGCCACAGACGTGACTTCCATTTTCTATCTGATCCCTCACTTGCTACCTGATCTTCAACAGGAGAGGACCTACACTGCATGTGCTGCTGTGACCTGTGTCTGGAACCTACCGTGGCCCGTGTGACTGGGGAAAAGGCCCCAGCCTTCACTTCGGCAGAGTTGGAGAGACTGGTGGATGGGGACCTACCCCAGTACGGACTGCTGTATGGGCCGCCAGACCAACAGGTGAGTACACTATAGGCACGATGCATGTGGCATGAATGCATGGAGTGGTGTGTGTGAAGGCCTTGTGTAAGGGGGTGGGTGGATGTCCTCTGGGTGGCGTATTGGTTGTGTGTGGGGCCATGTGTGTGTAAATGGTGATGGGAAGGGGTATGGTGGGTCATAAGTGTAACATGCAGGACTGTTTGACTAATTCCATTTTCCTGTGTGAATTGCCTCTGCGGATCAGCGCCCATCAAAAGAAGCGTATATGGCGTGCCATCGCCAAGGACGTGCGACCCTGGGGGTCTACAGCAGGCGGAGCACCCACTGGCTCAAACGGTGGGAGGACCTGAGATGCTGGGCATGGAAGACGGCGGAGGCCCAGCTGGGGATGGCCTCCCAACGAGGAAGGGTGCCCGTCGAACCCTGACGCCCCTGATGGCCTGCATACTGGTGGTGGCCTATCCTGAGCAGGATGGGCATTTGAGGGCATCACAGCAGACACAAGGGGGTGAGTACAGTGCCCATTATTACAATTTTTGCCTGGTAGGGTGGTATCTGGGTGGGGGATGTGTGTCAGTGGGTGCCCCTAGGCCAGGCCTGACATTGCAGTATAAGTCCCCTGGTGGCTAGGGTTCAGAAGGGAGAATCTTGCTACCAAGCTTGTAGGCATCCACAACTGGTGAGGGCTGGGTGGGTCCCCAGTGTGCTGCATTTGGCAGTGTGTGCCCCCCGACTTGGCTGCTAAGTATTTCTCTGCCAGTGCTATGGCATATGCGTAGGGCTCTTCCCTGTGTGTGAGAGTGCTGTATACGCCAACGGTGGTGTTGGTGCAGCCACTGACCTAGTGTATCCTTTCTCTCTTCCCCCCCTTTTTTTTGTCGCACTGTCCTTATGTGCATTAGCATCATCATGCGGAGGAGCAGCGGCACCAGCGATGGAGTGATATGCATCCCACAGGACCCAGGAGGCAGAGTCCACCAATGCTGAGGACACCAGTGGTCGAGGGGAGCACCACGGCGGAGACTGGAGGGGACAGTTCTGACACAGATACCTCCTCCAGTGGAAGCTCCCTGGTGGTGGCGAACACCTCTGTGACCACCCCAGCTACAGGTACCACCGCCCACCCCGTACCAGCATCACCCTCCCAGCAGCTCCTCATCGGGTTGCCTGTACCCGCTCACCCAGGAGGGTGGGCATCTCCTTTGCCCCAGGCACCTCAGGCCCTGCCCCAGTGAGCCTTGCTGCCCTGAGTGAGGAGGCTATTGACCTCCCGCAATCCATCTCTGTTGGGCAGTCAATCATTGTGAATGTCGCCCAGGGGCTGGCAGCCCAGATGCAACAGAGTAATGCATTCCTGGAGGGCATTCACACTGGATTGGCGGCCCAACAGAGATCGATCCAGGCTCTGGCTTCCTCTCTGATGGCAGCCATTATCCCTGTTTCTACCCTCCAACTTCCTCTTCCCAGTCCCATTCTCCTCAACCCCAACTCATCCCAAGCACACAGCCACATGAGCATGCACACAAGAGTGGTTCAGGCAAACGCAAGCACCACACTTCATCCCACAGGCGCTCACACAAACACCACCCTGATGCAGACACACCAACATCCACTATTTCCACTGTCTCCCCCTCCTCCTCCTCCACCTCCCTCCCAGTTCCATCTACCCTCACAACTGCATGCACTACATCATCATCCACTACCATCATCATCACTACTCCAAGCAGAACACAAACCTCACTGGCAGACACCTCCACAACAGCCATGCACACATCCCCTGTATCATCTCCCACTGTGTCTGTCACCCTCTCCATTCCTTCTCCCTCTTTCCGCCCCAATGTTCCTAAAAACTGTTCCTATCCAACATTTACCTCTTCCCTACCCTTCCTGCACGTATGGCCAGGGTAGGGAAAACCCAGCCAAGCACCTCAGCCACCCGTCCACGGGCCCAGTCGTCACCACGCCCACTCGTGGTGGAAAAGAATCCAGGCCACATGTCCTGAGGGTGAAGGAGCCTGCACCAGGCAGCCTCAAGACCAAGGAGCCTGCCCCAGCTGCCAGGAAAACCAAGGAGCCTGCCCCAGCAGCTGTTAAGAAGGTGTCACCTCGGGATCTGCATGTTGCTGACAAAAGGCCCACCCTCTGACGTCACCAACTCAGAAAGCTATTACAGCACAGAGTTATGATGAAGCCAGTCGGGGGGAAGGGAATTAGGTAGGGAACAGCAGGGAGAGAGATCTGGAAAGAAAAGGATAGAACAAATATGCATTTACTCATTCATAGAAATATAACTCATCAATAGACTCTTGACTCAAATGCGTCTCCGATATCTGATGGAGACCCATTTTGAAATGAGGACAAACCCCCTTCTTTGAATCATGGAACAAAAATAAACTACGACCTCAGAATCAAGAGATGGCAAGAGCTTTGGACTATGATTATACTCAGAATATCAATCCTGTAACATCTATGCATTTATAACATAAACCTTTGATCATGAACTAGAAAATCTCAAGGAATTAAATAGGCTTTTCACATATTATGCTCTCCAAAAAACAATGAAAACTATAATTTGCTTATCTCCAGAAATACTTTCACATTCACAACTATAAAGGCCAAAAGGTTTTTACTCAATGAACTTGAAGCACTTTACTCATGTGACCTCATACTCACAATGACCTTGGACTAACAGAGGAGCAGGTTGTGTGACGCTTGGGAGCGAAGCAGGTTTAAGAAGCGAAGTGTGAAACACCGGATGAATTTTCAAAGATGCCGGTAATTTTAGCTTATATGTTACTGGGTTTACTTGTCTTAGTACTTCATAGGGCCCTATGAACTTTGGATGAAACACATTTTTATTTTTTAATACAAAGTTTTTCGTGGATAACCAAACTCTATCTTTGTTTGTATATTGAGGGCCAGGCTGGTGTTTTTTGTCATATTGCATTTTATATTTTTTCTTTGCTTGATGAAGATTTGCTTGCAATTGTGAATGCACATTTTTTATGTGTGTTAGCAGGTCCATGACTGCTGGAGTGGTTTGAGTAGAGGCAGGTGACGTAACTGGTAAAATGTGCGGATGACGCCCATGTAAACCAAAGAAAGGAGTTGAGTTTATTGAAGAGTGGTGAGAGTTATTGTAGGCCAGTTCTGCAAGCCACAAAAGATCCAGCCAGGTTTTAGGAGACTTTGTTGTGTAACATCGTAAATATTGTTTAAGAATTTGGTTTAGTCTCTCTGTTTGACCATTTGTTTGTGGATGATAACTAGTAGACAAAGTTGAATCAATTTGTAAAGCTTTGCACCATTGTTGCCAAAAATGTGCAGAAAATTGGGTGCCTCTATCAGAGAGGATAACTCTTGGGAGTCCGTGAAGATGAACTATATTTTCTAGGATGATAGTCACTAAGGTGTCGGAACTTCGGAGTCCTTTACAGGCAATGAAGTGAGCATACTTGGTAAGGCTGTCCACTACCACTAGAATGGTTGTAAATTGTTTTTTTTGAGGAAGACCAGTAATAAAATCCACAGAGATATGTTACCATGGATGATTGGAAACGGGTAGGGGTATCAGGAGACCTTTGGGCTTGTTATGTTCGCTTTTGCATCTTGCACATACTTCACATGATTGTAGCAATTGCTTAAGGTCATGAACGAATGTAGGCCACCAAAAATACTTTTTCATGAGTTCTATTGTTTTTTAAGGACCTGGGTGACCTGCCAGAGGATGACTGTGTAACCAATGAAAAGCTGTCTTTCTTAACTCCTCAGTAGGCAGGAATACTCGAGATTCATGTGGAGGTAAGCATTGTTAAATAGACCTCTTGGTGTCGTGTTGTAGCCACTCTTGCCACTAAGTAATATGAAAATGATTACGAATGAGATCAAAGAATTTCTCGGCAGCTACTAAGCACAACACATTTGAAGGCGTTATAATAGTCATGGGTTTTTGTTCAGTAGGTGTGATTGAAGAATCTTGTCTAGATAATGGATCGGCCTTACAATTATCTACTCCTGGTCTAAAAGTCACTATGAAATCAAATTCTGCAAAGAACAGCATCCATCTTAGTTGTCTAGGAGTTAGTAGTCTGGCAGAACTCATAAATTATAAATTTATATGATCAGAATATAGAGTTATGGTGTGTTTTGCTCCCAATAGATAATGTCTCCATTGTTTAAATGCATTACAATTGCTAGTAATTCTTTTTCTGCTATGGTGTAATTCTCTTCTGCTTCATTAAATTTTCTTGATGCATATGCTATCGAGTGTAATTGTCCAGTTTCTCGATGATGTTGAGACAGGATGGCCCCAACAGCAACATCAGATGCATCGGCTTCCACGATGGTTCCTCCACATTAGGGGGAGCTAGAATGGGAGCGGTAGTAATGGCCTTTTTTAAATCTAGAAATGCTTTCTCTGTCTCTTGGGACCAGTTGAATACAGCCTTTTTCCTTAGCAATTTGGTGATTGGTGCCACCTTTTGGGATAAGTTATGGATGAAGCATCGATAAAAATTTGCAAAACCCAAAAAACATTGAATATCACATACTGATTTTGGTGTGGGCCATTTGGATACAGCTTGAATTTTTCTTTCAGTCATTTGCATGCCGTCAGGTGTTAAAATGACTCCTAGAAATTCAACTTCTTTGGTATGGAATTTGCATTTACTTAGCTTACAAAACAAACTATGTTTTTGTTGAGTTTTTAATACCTTTTTAACATGTTCTTCATGTATATCTTCAGAATTTGAATAAATTAATATATCATCAATAGAAACGATGACAAAGATGTCTAGATATTCTCTCAGAACATTGTTTAGGAAATATTGAAAGGCTGCTGGGGCATTACATAGACCGAATGGCATCACTAGACACTCAAAGAGGCCATAAAGAGTCTTAAAAGCCGTTTTCCACTCATCTCCCTCTTCAATTCGAAATAGGTGATAAGCACCTCGTAAGTCAAGTTTGGTACAGATAACGGCAGATTTGACCTGGTCTAACATGACTGGTATGAGAGGTAGTGGATATTTATTTTTAACTGTGATCCTATTTTTGCTCTAAAGTCAATACAAGGCCTCAAATCGCCATTAGCTTTAGATATGAAAAACAGTGGAGAAGCCGCTGGAGATCGTGATGGCCGAATTAGCTTGTTGGCTAAACATTGATCAAGGGCTAAACATTGATCAAGGTATCCTCGTAGGACTTGATTTTCTTTCTCTGATAGTGCAAAGATTCTACAATTTGGTATATTGGCACCAGGTACAAGGTCGATCTGACAATCATACGGCCTGTGAGATGGTAATGAGCTTGCTTTTTTTTCACTGAAAACATCAGTATATTCTGAATACTGTGATGGCAGATCAATTTCCTTCTCAACTGCAGTAGCAATAGAGTGTTGAAGATTTCCTTCTGTGTTTCGTCTTGATTGAAAACATTTCTTTGTACAAGAAGAAAAATGCAAAACCTGGTTGCGCCAGTCTATGTATGGATTATGGAACATTAACCATGGCATTCCTAAATTAAAACCATATAGAGGAGCTCGGATTATATCAAAGCGAATTATCTCATAGTGGTTCTGATTCTCATCATCTTTGCAAATCATTTGTATTTGTAAGGTTTGTTTAGTAAAGGGACCTCCTGCCAACTCACTACCATCAACTGCATACACATTGACCCTGGGTATATGCAAGTCTAGTACAGTTTGTTGGTGCACAAAATTTCATGTTGCCCCTAAATCAATTAGAACGTGTACATTATGTCTTTTCCCCCGCACAGTCATTTGTACTAAAATTCAAAAATGTTTGACATAACGATTTGTGCAAGAGCACACTGAAGGGATTGTCAATTTGCCCAAGAGGTCCCCTTCGTCTTTTCTTGGGCACTTTAGTTTTCCTGTGAATTTTCCAAAGCAACCGCTATCTTTTTCTTAGTCACAAATGTTGGATCAATTTTACCTTTGGGTTTCTTTTGTCATTTTTTTATGAAATTACCCTTTTTTCCACAATACAGACACTGACCATTTTTTCGTTGAATGTCTTTCTCCTCTTTGGTCAGTGGTGGGCAGACAGTTACGATATCCATCGGTTCAATCATAGGATCTGAAGACGATTGAAGGTGTCTGGATCTTTCCATTCGCCAATTGGGTTTTTCCCATTTTTTCCTTACTCCTTTTCTTTCAGAAAGTTTGTGATCTATCCATAGGGTTAGATTAATTAAATCAGTGCAAGTTTCTGGTTGTGGTTCAACTTGGGCCAATACATCTTTTAGTTAATATTTTAGCCCTTGATAAAATACTGCTGACCTTTTTTCCTCAGGCCAAGCGGTCTCCGCTACTAACCGGTTGAAATTTGACAAATACGTTATCAGGTCTTTGTTTCCTTGACGTAATTCAGCAGCTCTTTGTCTGCAGACATAGTTATTGCACTTCTGTCAAAAACCTTTACAAATTCCTCTACAAAACGACGCCAGTTATATAAAAGAGGACTGTCTAATCGGACTAATGGCACTGCCCAAGTAGCTGCATCACCATTCAGATATGATATAAGTAATTCAATTCTAGATTGTGCGTCCGGAAAGGTACTAGGCCGACACGTAAAATGTAGTTCCACCTGTGTGAGAAAAGTTTGAACCTTATTGGGGTCCCCAGAAAATCTCTCTGGTGCAGCTAAAGGAATCTGTGTCGGCACATTCACAGCTATGTTAGTAGGTGCTGAAGGCGTAGGATGAGACTCAGATTCAGAACCATCCACCTTACTCTGTAACTGAGTTACTTTATTAACTAAATCAGCTGCAACATTTTTTGAGTCTGTCAAATCCCTTTGCATCTGAGTGACTACTTGCATAAGGTATCTAGGGTGGCCCTTTTGCGCAGCTCACGTACAGACCAAGAGGAAAGTATAAAACTCATGGGCTCACTATTCTGTCACTGTGTCCTTTCCTCGGGATCTGCATGTTGCTGAACAAAAGGCCAACCTTCCAGCGTCACCAACTCAGAAAGCTATTACAGCACAGAGTTATGATGAAGCCAGTCGGGGGAAGAGAATTAGGTAGGGAACAGCAGGGAGAGAGATCTGAAAAGAAAAGGTTAGAACAAATATGCATTTACTCATTCATAGAAATGTAACTCATCAATAGACTCTTGTCTCAAATGCGTCTCCGATATCTGATGGAGACCCCTTTTGAAATGAGGGCAAAGCCCCTTCTTTGAATCATGGAACAAGAATAAACTACGACCTCAGAATCAAGAGATGGCAAGAGCTTTGGACTATGATTATACTCAGAATATCAATCCTGTAACATCTATGCATTTATAACATAAACCTTTGATCATGACCTAGAAAATGTCAAAGAATTAAATATGCTTTTCACATATTATGCTTTCCAAAAAACAATGAAAACTATGATTTGCTTATCTCCAGAAATACTTTCACATTCACAACTATAAAGGCCAAAAGGTTTTTACTCATTGAACTTGAAGCGCTTTACTTATGTGACCTGAATCACTTTGATTGTTGTAAGAAGAACCTTTTACTCCTGTGGATTGAAGCGCTTTGATTGCCGTGCCAAGAGCACATTACACCTATGGACTGAAGCGCTTGAATTGCCGTGCAAAGAGCGCTTTACATCTGTGGACTGAAGCGCCTGAATTGTCGTGCCAAGATCGCTTTACACCTGTGGACTGAAGCGCCTGAACTGGCGTGCCAAGAGCGCTTTACATCTGTGGACTGAAGCACCTGAATTGTCGTGCCAAGAGCGCTTTACATCTGTGGACTGAAGCGCCTGAACTGCCATGCCAAAAGCGCTTTACATCTGTGGACTGAAGCGCCTGAACTGTTGTGCCAAGAGCGCTTTACATCTGTGGACTGGTGCGCGACGAATTGTCGTGCCAAGAGCGCTTTACACCTGTGGACTGAAGCGCCTGAACTGCTGTGCCAAGAGCGCTTTACATATGTGGACTGAAGCGCCTGAATTATTGTGCCAAAAGCGCTTTACATATGTGGACTGAAGCGCTTGAATTGCCGTGCCTAGTGAGCTTTACATCTGTGGACTGGAACGCCTTTGATCATCGCACCTAGGCCGCTGTAACCTGGACACTGGAAACGCTTTGCTCATTGTGCTAAGGGGCGCTTTACCTCTAGAAGTAATGACTTCCTCCAAAATTGAAGTCATCAAGGCATTACCGCTACGAGTACGACCTACTCGTTTTTTAATTCACCATGGAAACAAGGATACTTGGATCTCATGCAGGAACTCTGCTCTCCTTCAGAGAATCCCCCACTAGGTCTGACTGCATCAGAGTCTTCAAAATAGTGAGCAACGTGCTTGGGTGTGGCTGGGCTTTATAGGCCTGCCACACCCCAAGATGGCTGCTGCCTCTAAAAACATGAGAATTGTAGTCCCTTCATGGAATAGCACTGATAAGTGCATCTTGTCCACCAATGTCCTGAACCTGCAGCTCTATGAGCTTTGCCAAAGGGCAGACAACGCTGATGGCCACTTTTGGAGCAAGAGGGGATGACAAGTGGTGCGCAGAAGGTACTGCAGAGCCGCGCAGTGGAGTTTTGGGCGGGACCTGGACCGCGCAAGGTGTTATTCCTGACAGAAGGTAAAGAAGCTTGCTCTAGCTGCCCTAGCTGCCAGGAAGACCAAGGAACCTGCCCCAGCAGTTGCTAAGAAAGTAAAGGAGCCTGCCCCAGCTGCCCGGAAGACCAAGGAGCCTGCACCAGCAGGCAGGAGAGAGAAGGGGCCTGGGGCAGGAGGAAGGAAGAGCAAGGGGCCTAGGCCAGGAACTGCGAAAGAGCCCCCACCACCAACCATGGTTGTGCAGCCATCTGAGCTTGCAGGGGAAGGACAGGAGCCTCCCCCCCCCTCCAGCAGCACCACCACCTCCAGTGGGCAGCCGTCTGAGCTTGCAGGGTATGGACAGGAACCTCCCCCCAGCAGCACCACAACCTCAGGTGGGCAGCTGTCCGAGGTTGCAGGGGACGGGCAGGGGCTTCCCCCCCAGCAGCACCACCACCTCCTGTGAGCAGCCGCCCGAGGTTGCAGGGGATGGGCAGGAGCCTCCCCCCCAGCAGCACCACCACCTCCAGTGGGCAGCCATCCGAGGTTGCAGGGGATGGGCAGGAGCCTCCCCCCTCAACATCATCACCACCTCCACTGAGCAGCCGTCACCGCCGGCGTACGGAATGTAATCCTATCTCTATGTCCTGCTGGGCGGCCGCCCCCAGCAAATCCAGTGGGTATTACACCCACCTAAGAGTCTGTGACCTTGCATTCTCTAGGATCAAGAACACAGGGCATAATGCCCCCTCCAGAACCATTGGGTATGACACCCACATCGCCAAGAATCTCCAGGATCAAGAACACAGGGCACAATGCCCCCACCAGAACCAGTGGGTATGACACCCACATCACCAAGACTCCCCAGGATCAAGAACACAGGGCACAATGCCCCCTCCAGAACTAGTGGGTAGGACACCCACGTAGCCAAGACTCACCTCTATCAAGAGCAAAGGGCACGAGGCTCCCTCCAGAACCAGTGATCAAGTCACCCACTCAAGAGACTGTGGCCTTGCACTCCCCAGGACCAAGCACATGGCCTGTTGCCCCCTCCAGAGCAAATGGGCAAGTCACCCACCTGAGAGACTGTGGCCTTGCACTCACCAGGACCAAGCACAGGGCATGTTGCCCCCTCCAGAACCAGTGGTGTTGTTCCATCTCCCGGCTGAGGTGCCCCCATCCCCTGGCCCCCTGAGGTGCTGCCTATTTACCATCTGATGCCAACGCAATGTTCTCTGCGTTTTGATGCAGGTGACATGTGTCGCCTTGGACTTTGGCCTGTGGCCATTCGGCCTACGAACATTGTGGACTGGGCTGTGTCCCTTTTTGTGTACATATGTAAATATATATTATCTTGCCTATCTTATTTATCTTGATGTGTTGCTCTCATTACATTCACTTCTGCGAAATCGTTTTGTGCTTGCATTAGTCAGCCAAGTTACGGGGTCAAATTGTTTTTTGTAATGCATCTGGTTGTGTGTATGGTGTGTGTGTGGGGGGGGTATTTTGTGTGTGTGTGTGTCATTCTCTTTTTCCTCCCCCTCTCCCTTGTGTGCTAGGCGGCTGTACTCACCGTCGTTGTCTTTGCCGGCGTTGATGTTGTGGTGGAGCAGCACGTAGAAGATCATGGGGAAGACATGCAGCTCGGGCTCCACGGCGGCATGGTCGTTCCCTGCATCTCCAATAGTGAGTCATTTCCCTTCTGAGCTCTGTTTCCGCTTTTGATGTTGTTGGTACCACCCCTGAAAAAGGTGGCAGTTTCCTGTGTCTTAATACGGTGGACGGAACATTGACTTCCGCCTGGCTGTAGGTGGCTACCGCCGTAGTGGCTGTTGTTTCGGCCGTGGCGGTCGGTGTGGTACATTGGCTGTCTATCGAAGATAACACCGCCATGGTCATAATTTAGTGGTAATTACTGCCGGCCTGTTGGCAGTATTTACCGCCACTTTAACACCAACCGCCAGGGTTGTAATGAGGGCCATGGTTGCTTGACTGTCCTTCCATTAATGAGTATAAAATCTTTTGCTCCCCTGCGGTCCCTTCTATGGTGGGCAGAGGGAAGGGTGGACTTGCAACCTTTGTTTCAACAGCAGCAGGGAATCTCACAATTAAGGAAGTCTTTGTAAATGTGTATTATCAACATTTGAAGCTATCTTATCCTGCTATGTTTAATATTAACCTTATTAATTTTTATTATGTTTTTGGGGGGGTTTCAGCCAGTGGGTATTGTTGAAGAGCTAGGAATTTTATTCAATGAAATTATGGAAAATTATCCTAATGTGTCTCTATTATGGGCAGGTGTTTTTAATGTCGTTACATGCTGTTACAATGGGAGTAATGCCTGTGGGATTATAAATGGGCAGGAGGATCATACGGGTCGTTTTCAGCATATGGCTTATGGGGAAGCACTAACTAGAATATTCCTAGTTAATAATTTGATTTTCACATTAGATCAAAGAAATGGAAACTCTGTTTCATCCAACTTTTGTAGGGAGAGGTAAGGGGAGTGCAGTAGATCATATTTGTCTGTCGGAAGATCTGCTTCAGTGGATGGGAAAGTATGAGGTGTGTCATTCCCCGTGGAGTGATCATTATCCGATCATGACTGAGCTAACCAATGCACTTAGAGCCCCTTTGTCCCAAGGGAAAAATCCATCACTAATTTTTACTACGAACAAAGGGGTCTGTAGAAAACGGCAACTTGTTGGTGCCAATAAAATATTGATAGAAGTGGTTGGCAATAACTTGAGAACAGTGAAATGCCGTCTAATGGATGACCCCAAACCAGACATTGTCCGTTTTAATTTTTCCAAAATTTTAACTTTTATTTCAGACTCCTTGTCGATAGAGAACCCTTCTAGGGACAGAGCCCCCCATGCCTGATTTGATTCCGAATGTATAAACATCTTAAATGTTTTAAAACAAGTTACACATATTTTACCACGAGATCCAGTGGCAGTGCAAGCAGCCAGAGGAAAATATAGAATGGCTACTGAGCATCGTAAGAGAGAGCTCAGAGAAAATGCTTAGGAGGAATTGGAACAAGCTGTTGTTCTGAAAGATAATAGACTATTTTGAAAGGTTGTAAACCAACCTTTTTCTATAGAAAAGAACCCCTCATGGATAGACTGTCATATAATGAAACAGGAGTGCCTTGCTCATTTTTCTAAAATATTTAACGCAGTACGGTTTGATTGCATGTTCCCAGGCATAGAATGCTCTATTCTATTGGTGGAACTTAAAGAGTTTAGTAATTCTATTTCAGTGGGGGAAGTTCGAGCAGCCATTCAATGTTCCATGACAGGAAAAGGTGCGGGACCAGATGGGGTTCCATGTGAACTTTTTAAACATTATCGTGTTTTGTGGGCCCCTCTGTTGACCAATGTATTCAGGTCTTTGAGAACTGGGGGAAACTTGGAGTCATGGAAACAGTCAGTTACAGTTCCTATTTATAAAAAGGGGATAAAAATGTCCCTTCTAACTATTGTTTCATCTCCTTGCGTGATTCCTTCCTGAAGATCTTTGGTAGGGTTATTTTTGGAAAATTGGAAACCTGGGTGGAAGAAAATTCTTTCTTTACTGATGTAAAATATGGGTTTCTCCCAGGTAGGGGTACAACAAAACAAGCCCTAAATCTTTCCCTGATCCTAGGTAAATATGTAAACGCCAGGTAAGGTGCTCTTCATATGGCTTTTATGGACCTCTCCAGTACTTTTGATTTAGTGCACAGGGAAAACTTTAGGACTTTATGATTTTCACTGGTATAGATCCTTCTTTCTTGGCTGTTCAGAAAAATCTAAATCAAGATAATTATATGAGGGTGCAGTATTCCCAGCTAAGTGACTTTATGCCCCCTAGTCCAGTCACTTGCGAGATGAGGCAGGGCTGTATTCTGGCCCTGTTTTTATTTTTGTTTTATATTAATGCTTTGGATTCGTTTTTTTAAGTACATGCACGTAGGATGTGCTCAAAATTGTCTCCTGATCAATTTCCACCCTGCTCTATGCAGACAACGCATTTCTTTTAGCCCACACAGCCAGTGGTCTGCAGGCACTTTTAGACAGGCATCTCATTTTTATGCACAGACTGAATCTGAAGGTTAAATATGATAAATCTTATATCTTAACTTGTGGCCCAAAAAAATACTCGCTCATAAATATTTTATTTGGATGGTAAGCCCATTAACAAAATCAAGCACTTTAGTTATTTGGGAATTTTATTTGATGCAAACCTATCCTGGGACCATTTGCTTTGTCAGAGGTAACAAATGATGCAGGCAGTGTGTGAAATGTTATTTATGTTTGCAAACATGTTGGGCCATAACCCCCCAAAGGAATTGGTCCAGTTATATAAAAGCAAATGTCTTTCTGCAGGTATATATGGTGCATGAGTATGGAGGTACATGCCACCCAAATCACTCTAGGAAATAGAAAACAAGTACTTAAGTAGACTTTTGGGGCTCCCCAGATTCATTTTAAGTTGTATTTCTCACCATGAAGTGGGAATGGGTCTCCTGGAAGATTAGGTAGGGATGGCCTCCCCTTGTGCTATGGTCTAATGTTTGGTTCTCCCCAGAGCTGAATTTTTCAAGTAAGAACTTGGAGGACTGCCTTAAAGAAAGTAAACATTTAGTTATCTCATGGATTTCTATTGTGAAAAGCACACTGCAGGACATAAGTCTGAGTCACCTCTTTGAAATCCCTGTGAATATTAGCTCGAACATTAAGGGACATGTTTAGGATCTGTATCTGGCCCATATGGATAGATTGAGAATGGCAAAAGTAGCTGACAAGTCTTCAGTGCAATTGTGTTTTGACATGTATTGGTATGGAGCACTATTTGACGTGGATAAAGGGCTTGAACATAGGTTTTACTTAACAAGGCTTAGAGCCAATAGAAATCATTCATAGGTGCTTTTCCAGTTATGGGGTCATGTTTTTTGTTATTGCCCTATTGCCTTTGTGATGCGGTCGCTAAGCAGTCCACTGTGCACTTTAAGCTGTTTTGTACATTGTACTCTGTTTTTAGGAAACAGTTTTCATGCCCTAATCTTAAAGAGAAACGCTCTACAACATATCATGAAGGTTCCACAGTTATACAGCAGTTAGAGTCTCTAAAAGTATGCTTTGCAGTTTTTAATTTAATTATTCAGGCTATGAGACTAAGGAGGAAGTACGTCTCATGATTTAAAATGAACTCATGAATTAATTGCTGAAATGAATTCTAAGATGTTTTATGATCTTGATGTGATTTTATCCGTTATTAATATTGTGCTTTTATGGTCATTTATGAGGCTGAATAAAGTTTATTGATAATGGTGAGGATGAACATCAAAGAGTGGGAATGTATATCTTGTTTTAATCTTTTATGGCTTTTTAAGCTGAATAAAGAATATTGACTTGACTTTACATAAGCTCTTTTTGCTCCAGGGCCAGCTCTTGTTTGGCCTACTGCAAACAATCCTGCAGAGCATCTTATTCCTAAAATCCAAAACCCTTCCTTCCTTTTGCAAAGCCCCTGTGTCCACCCAGACGTGCGATCAGGAAAATGAGCAGTCTCCTCCCCTGCATCTACTACAAGCTGATTCTGGGAGTAGCTTCCCTCCCACAGGGTTTATATCAAGCCTGGATAGTGTGGACCATGGATCCATGTGTTCCCCCCTCCCAGTTTTCTTTTGCGTTGGTGCAACACCTTGGCACCCAAATGTGTGGTGATGGTTGATGCTACAATAACAGGAAGGGCTGGGCACCTGGGGCACTAAGATGTTTTTTATTTCTATTGTTTTCTTTTTATCTTTGGAGGGTGATGGGGAAGGGATGGGCACCAGTGGCATAGTTAGTGAGGACCGGGGGGACATGGGGGGTTTGCCCGGTTGCATTGTTGTTTCTGGCCTCCACGCAGTCTGTGTTGTTTCCCCTGGGACACATCCTATGTTTCAGGTATGTGAGAGGGGTGCACTCCCACTTATCATATATCAAGCTACTCAGATTGACTGAACATATATCTCATTCTACAGGGTAAGGGGCCGAGTGACCTTTATGAAGCAGTTGGGCGAAGGCATTTTCCTATCTCCTTTCTGTATATCAGGCTAAAACACCCACCACTTCACTCTACACACTAGAATCAACTGATGTGGTGAAATGGTATTTTCTGGGTAAAACGAAGGGCAAATCTTAAGAAAACACTGTGGCTTTAATACCCCGTCATTTACCCCAGCCAAAATATTAATATTCCAGTCAAAAAAGCACTTTTATATAAGGTCTTCTGGGAGGGATTTGATGGGGCTATCGACTCTTGAGAAGTGATACAAACTCATTAAGGAATTTTATGCTTGTCGAGAGCTTTGAAATGAAAAAATAAAAGTCTCTGTTTTATAGAAATTATAACTATGCTCTACGCTTATTTGAGATAACCAGGCATAAGTATGCTGTTGGACTTAAGCTCAGCTAAAATAGGATTGTAAGTAGATCGCTCTTAATTTAAGCATACTCTTGGACATTGACTGTTGTGATAAAAAAGATAAATTTGATGTGATGATGAACTATTTTCTTTTGAGAAAACTACAGCAGTACCTAACATGGATTATTGTCCATGAGGTTAAGCGTTTCTGGATTCTATTACTCTTACATATGTTTCCCCTAAAAGCTTTAACTGCAAAATGGTACAAATTTGTAAATGTATGAAACAGTAATGATCAAGATTTGAACTGCATGGCTTCGTACTTTTCATTTGTCCCTCCCGGCTTTTGTGTCATCGTACGTTTATTAGACCTCTATTATTCTTACAACTGCTTATCCGTACCTGCAAACAAGCTGTAATTTCCTGGCTGAATGTAGCTCCAATTCCCCTAGCCTTCCAGGGAACAAACTCTTTGTGCTTGATGAAGAAATCGCTGCACGATCCTTTGTACTAGGGTTCCTTGCGTATGCTGTTTTTAGTAACATGATGACTCTTTCATTTTTAGCACACTCTGCCTCTACAACACTCCTGTAAACAATGAGGATATTGTGGGCACCAGTCAGCATTCATATAACAACTGATGAAAACCAAAGCAACATGTCATCAAGGAAAACAAGCAGATTTTATGAAGCTCAACCACTGCTTTAGAAACTTTTACTTAAGCATTTTTTTTTTTTTGAAATGGTAAAACACACTTGCCCTTTGATATTTCCTGTTGGCCCCACAATGTGCAGACTAATAATTACATGATATGCAACTTATGGCCTTAGCACATCCACAGTACACCACCACTAAACCTCTGTGCTTTGTTGTGTTTGCAGCCCTTGAAAAACCATAAATATGTTATTAGACTTGCAGGTTGAGTAACTTGAATAATCTACTAGACCTAAATGAAATGTACTTGACCCGTAAACTGGTCTCTAATTGTGTAAACCTTGGCAAATATTTTATTTAGTCTGATTAAGTAGACTAAGGCCCTCATTATGAACACAGCGGTAAACACCGTCGACCGCCGTATAATGATGAAAAAATCAGAAACCGACAAAAATCTCCCTGCCACCAGTCACCACCAGGACCTTGTTGGCGGAAATGCTGGACCTCCCACCCCGCAACCGTCGAGCATACAAACACCCCGCCCTCCAAATAATGAAGCACAAATCACTGCGGCGGTCAGTGGAAGCTGAACGACCATTGGCGGTACAGACTGCCACGGGTGGCAAGTGGACCCAACAGCAAGAAATGCATACATTGGCAAGTTTGAAACTCACACACCTGGCACACATCCACAACCCTATAAAACACTCACAGACACACCCCACAATCCTTTGCAATGAAATTAGGCCAACTAATACAGAGAACCCCAGAAGCAGACACCGAATGCCACAATACACGATACAGACACCCAACCACACAAGAGCACCCTCACCTAGATCCACACAAGACACCATTCACAACACTCACCATGGCACCCCCCAAACACCCACGCTTCATAGAAAGGGAGCTAAGGACCATGGTGGACGAGATCCTGAAGGTCGAGCCACAATTATTTGGGGCACAGGTCCAGCACACACCCATCGCCAGGAAGATGGAGCCATGGCAGACAATAGTGAACAAGGTCAATTCAGTGGGACACCATCCACGCACCAGGGACAACATCTGCAAGAGATAGAACGACCTGCGCGGGAAGGTCAGGTCCATGACATCCAGGCACCACATTGCAGTCCAGAAGACTGGGGGAGGACCTCTACCAACATCACCCGACTACACTGACTGGGAGGAAAAGGTACTGGCCATCCTGCACCCTGAGGGACTCACTGGACTCACTGGAGGAATGGATTTGGGTACGTCATCTACAATTACCCCATATCCATCACACCTGGAATGCATGCACCACCTCACCCCTCCAACTACCACCAGGACCACAAAACCACCCAGGCCACAATCACTACACCCAGTCGCCCTGCATGCCCACAAACCCACTAACAGGCCCACATCCCTCCCCCTGTGCACAGCCACCCACCCCTGCAAGGAATCACAGTGGCCTACAGCACCCACAGTGCACCTCCACATCCTAAGCAAAAAGCAATGCTAACCTCACGAAAGCAACCTGCATGGCCCCAAAGTGTGAAAACCTGCACAAAACCGCCCAGTCCTGTGCACCCCATCCGATTATGCTAATGTAACAGACATGTCCATTCCCCCCCACAGGCACCACCACCCATGCCACCCTGATGGACAGGACAAGGAGTGGCAGTGCCCCACAGGAAGACAGAGGCACATCCCAGGACACTGGTGATGGAACCCTGGACACTGACGATCACCCTGGACCCTCACACAGTCTTGGACTGTCACCATCCAGGAGCCCCACCCAGGATACCACTGACACCCCTACCACCCAGCCAACAACATCAGTCCAGGGCAACCGTCCCCACGCCTGTATATCCCGGTCACAGACTGGTGGAACACAAGTACAGAGGCCACAGTCACCCTCTACCAACAGGCAGGAAGACGGTGGCTCCAGTAAAGTGGTACCGCCAGACCTGTGCAGGGGTCACAGGCACAGGGGGCTAGGCCAAGTGGGAGGGCATAAGTGGCCCAGGGGGGAGGCCACTAGATGGATGCCGATCTCTGAGGTCCTGGGAGCATATCACAATACCCAAGACAGATTGACCCAGATAGTATCCACCCTGGAGCAGAGTCAAAGGATGCAGCTAGCACACCACCAAGAGGCGATGGAGCAGTGGAAACTGCACAATGCCACAGGGGCCAGCATAGCAGGTGTGCTGCTGCACCTTGTCCCAACACAGCCTGAGGCCCACACAGACCAGGAAGCCCCCACAACAGGCCAAGATACAGACCGGACAACAACAGCATCAGCAGCAACTGCACATGTACCACCCTCTCAGGACACACAGGGGACATAATCTCAACCTGCACCGGCCAACACCGGGCGCCCAAACGGACCCTCAGGCCTAGATATGGCACAGGAACACCTGCCGAGACCAAGGCCCCCTCAAAGAAGTTACTCTGGCACCCTGTTACAATGTCCCCTGTCATTAGGTTTAAACAAAGTGAAGTATGGATGCAACTGTATGATAACTCTTTTATTATTATCTCAGTAGCAGGAAATGCACCACACGCATTACATGTTGTGCCTACAGATATGTTGAACTATTATACTATATTGTAACCTGTCCTATGCAGACCTGGTCACAGTGGCAATGAGTATTGAACCAACACCCCCCTAGATGACAAGGCACACTGACAGTATGATGCACAGACAGCAATCTCATCCAATTGTCCCACAAAGTTACTGGAAGTAGAGTTGTATCAGTTGGGTCCTGGTATTTACATCTTCCCCCTCCTCATCATCTCCATCACTCTCATCCCCTCTCTGAGGAAGCTGGTCTGGATATACAGCCCCCTCTTCCTCCAAGAGGGGAATAGAATTTCTCACAGCCACGTTGTGCAGCATGCAGCAGGCCCCCACTATTCTACACACCTTTTAGGCCCATAGGCCAGGGAACCACCAGAGATATGTAGGCAACTAAATCTAGCCTTCAGGAGACCTATTGTGCACTCTATCACCCTCCTAGTACGTCCGTGGGCCTCACTGCATCTGTTCCAGGATTCCTCACTGGTGTCAGGAGCCAACGCAAGTTGGGATAGCCAAAATCACCTAGAAAAAGGTGCAAAACAGGACTGTCATTGACAACCCTCAGAGGCAGACAGCCTGGCTGTCTGCTATGTGGCAATAAGGGGGTCATTACGACCCTGGCGGAAGGCGGAGAACCGGCGGTAAGACAGCCAACAGGCTGGCGATCTTTTTTTCCGTATTATGACCATGGCGGTTACCGCCATGGTCATCCGCCAGTTCTCCGTTCCGCCCGCCAGGGCGGAGACGACCGCCGGGCTGGAGACCTGGGTCTCCAGCCCGGCGTCTGTCACTATACCGCCGGCGGTATTTGGACCCGGCTTTTCCAGCGGTCTGAACCACCATGAAAACCATGGCGGTAAGCACTATCAGTGCCAGGGAATTCCTTCCCTGGCACTGATAGGGGTCTCCCCCACCCCAACTCCCTCCCCTACCCCCCCACCACCCCTGGCACCCCCCAAAGGTGGCAGGGCCCCGCTCCCCACCCCGACCCCCAACATCACTGCACCCATACCCACACGACACGCACGCAGGCACCACCTACATACTTACATACTTACACGCACACACGCCGACATACATGCCTACATCCACACACACAGTCATACACGCACACCCACATTCACACATACACGCATACATCCATACAGACATACCCGCAGGCATACACGCACTCACACACCCCTTCTACATACAGAGACGCACACCCCCATGCACCCACACAACGCACAACACCCCCCCCACCCGCCTCCCCTCACGGACGATCGTCTTACCTGGTCCGACGATCCTCCGGGAGGGGACGGGAGCCATGGAGGCAGCTCCGCCAACACCACACCGCCAACAGAACACCGCCACGGTGACTCACAGGTCGTGATTCGCTGGGCAGTGTTCTGTTGGCGTGGCGGTGGAGGTGGAGCAACCTCCACTTCCCCGCCTCCCGCCAGTATGGCTGTTGGCGGCTCTCCGTCAGAACAAGGACGGAGAGCAGCCAACGGTCATAATACGCCGAGCGGAAGACCGCCACCACTGGCGGTCTTCAGCGCGGCGGTACCTCGGCGGTCTTGCAAAAAGACCGCTGAGGTCGTAATGACCCACTAAGTGTCAGAAACACCTACCTATGATCCACCCTCTATCCTCTTGCATTTGTTCCATCTTGTGTGTCACATTACTGTTCCTCAGCACAAAGGAATCATGGACTGAACCAGGGAACATGGCATTCACATGTGAGATGTACTGGTCTGCAGTACACACCAATTGAATGTTCATGGAATGAAAGTTCTTCCAGTTTCTTTACACCTGTTCACTGACTTTTGGGGGTATGATAGCTATGTGGGTGCCATTGATGGCACCTATCACATAGGGTATGTTGGCAAAGGCATAGAAGTCTGACTTGATGGCAGGGAGGTCAGCACTTTGGGGAAACCTCACATAGGACTGTAGGTGTTGTACAAATTCATTCAGGAATCTGGACAGTATAATGCTAAACATTGGCTGTGAAAAACCTGCACCCATGCCTACTGTCACTTGAAATTAGCCCATGGCCAGGAAATGGAGTGCAGAGAGCACCTGCACTCCAGTAGGGATGGCATGCTAATTACGATTTGCCGGTCTCAGTGCTGGATCCAGTAATGCGCAAAGTTCATGAATAATTGCACAAGCGAGTCTGTAATTGATAATGATGTGACGCTCCACTATGGTCCGCAAATCTACAAGTAGTCTGTACACCATGGGGCCCTTCCTCGCCACAAGGGTCTATACCTAGAAGGAGTTGAAAACACGTGTGAAGAACACACATACATCTGCACACATTATTTTTCACTCAGCACTGCTGGCATGATTGTCGACAACACAAATGCTTAGTGTGTGTGAAATTACAGCAAAATGACCACAATGATATATCAGGACGGGTCAGGTGAGGTAATGTATAATGTTCCATGCCTATGGGTGTTTAGGGGACAATAGGGCCTGCATTGTGCTGATGAGGGTTTTACAACTGCGTAGTTAAGGCCAAAATGTCTGCCCCCTGTAATCCAGAAGTGTTGTGGTGGAAGTGACATCATACCACTAGCGGTTGAAGTAATAGCGTAAGGCAGTGTTTACCGCCGTGTGCAAATTCATTGGTTAACATGGTTGTCAATGGACATTCTTAGCGTCTCATGATCGCCACCGGTGATGACGGTGCACACCGTCGCGGTGTGTACACTAACTCATCACCCCAACTTCACTTGACTCCCTGATCTCGTGCATGCAGGTACTCCACTGAGTGTACTGCGGTGTCCTGCCTCTGGTCATGGAAATGGCATGTGTTGCAGGAGAAAGGGCCCCAGCCTTCACCAACGAGGAATTGGAGAAGCTCGTGGACGGGGTCCTGCCCCTGTACGCCAAGCTCTACGGTTGGACAGTGGTACAGGTGAGTACGAGGATTGGGGGGGCATGGATGTGTGTAGTTGTAGGTGTTGGCTGCATAAATGTGTGCCCTGGTGACACAGTATCGCCAGGGATACTGACATGCTGTATGTGTGTGTGCTGTTAGGCTGTTTGAAATGTCCATCCCATGGTGGACGTATAGCCAGCTGTATATGATTGGCCAGTGTCTGACCTCAGTGTTACTTTTCTGTGTGTCCCTTATAGGTAAGCGCCCACCAGAAGAGGGCACTTTGGCATGCCATCGCCAAGGAAGTGCGGACCTAGGGGTCTACAACCGGCGGAGCACCCACTGCAGGAAGAGGTGGAAGGACCTGCGGTGCTGGGCGAGGAAGATCTGAGAGGCCCAGCTGGGGAAGCCCTCCCAACGAGGAAAGGGTGCCTGTCGGGCACTGACCCCCCCATATGCAACGCATCCTAGCGGTGGGCGCTTGAAGGCTGCACAGCAGTCACAAGGGGGTGAGTACATATACCATATTTTGGCCCCTTAATGGATGTGTGTGTGTGCATTCGTATTTATGCTGTCTAGTGGCAGGGACTATGACTGATGTCCATCTACATAATGGCCGCCGTGGGGAGTAGGGGTGTTTGGGTCAAGTCTGCAGTACGTCAGGTCCTTAAGTTAGTTGGGGAATGGCTGTAGGTTTTCTGGGTGGGTGTATGTGTGAACCACTAATGCACCTCCATTCAGCTATTTACAAGTGTCTCTCCTGTCTTGTCTCCCCATCCCTGTTCTCTTGTGTTGTCTGTGTACATTAGCATCATCTGGCGAGGGAGCTGAGGGACCAGTGAGTCTGGAGGCAGTGGCCCACGGATCCTCGGAGTCAGAGTCATCCGACGCCAAGGGGACCAGTGGGTTGGAGGGTGAGGGGAGTACCACGGGGGAGGCAACTACCACTGGAGGTAGTGACTCCGATACCTCCTCCGATGGGAGCTTCCTGGCAGTGGCGTACCCTAGTGGGCCCACCCCTACTGTGTCATCTTCAGCCACCCCCATACCATCACCGCCCTCCCATCTTTTCCCCACCAAGTTGCTCGTGCCCGCTGACCCAGAAGGGTGGGCGTCTCCTTCGCCCCAGGCACCTCCTCCCCTGCCCCAGTCAGCCCTGCTGCCCTCACTGAGGAGGCTATTGATCTCCTGAGAACCATCTCTGTAGGGCGACCAACTATTGTCAATGCCATCCAGGGGCTAGCATCAGAGGTGCAGCAGACCAATGCCTATCTGCATGGCATTCACTGTGCTGTGTCTGGCCTACAGAGATCTTTTCAGGCTCTGGCCTCCTCTTGGACGGCAGACAGTGTCCCTGGTCATTCCGTTCCCCCTCCAAATACCTCTACCCCTTCCAGCACCCCACTCCCTTCACTTGTCCAAAGCACACATTCTGACACGCAGGCACACACCTCAACACACAAGAAGCACACTTCAAAGCACAAGCACCACACCTCCCACCACAAGCATACACACAGCCAACATACACATGCACGCGCATCTATTTCCCCAAGTGTGTCCACCTCTTCCGCCTCCCTGTCTGTCCCCTGTACGTGCACACCCACAGGCACTGCACCCTCATTCAATGTTGCTGACCCTGTTCCTGCAGTCACCAGAATAGCACACATCCATTCATGCACCCCAGACACCACACCTGCACTCACCACAACTTAAGTTGACACATGCAGCACACTCACCAGACTTGCAGACACCCAGACAACATCCATTTACACTGGCAGCCTGTCTTGTCCCACTGTGTCCGCCCACCCTCCTCCCAAGACACTCAAACACACCAAAACACCCACCCATCACACATGCACCACACCTCAGCATACTGTCCAGTCACCTGCAGCCACGTCACGCACACCTACACCTGTCACGACAACTCCCTCCACCTCCACTCCCATGCCTTCCTCTAGGTCCACCCTAATTGCACCTAAGAAACTTTTCCTATCCTGTGTTGACATATTTGAACCCACTGGCCCACCCTGTCTCGTCCCTAAATGTGCTCACCTCCTTGCCCTGTCCACTCCTCCCACGTCACAGCCCATCCCTGTCCGCCCTTCCCATTCCTGTGCCCCTTCCCCAGAGAGGAAGAAGCCCCGTGCTGCACCAGGTCCATCTGCCACCCCCCGGACCTTCCAAGGGAAACCCAAATCCCCTCACCTTCCAAACGGAAATCTAAGCCCCCCAGTCGTAAATCCCCACCCCCACAACCCCTGTTCACTGAGGGGCCTGGATGCCCCATTGTTGCCTCTATGAGGTGGAGTATCGTTGCACTTGTGGGAGTCAAGTTGGGGTCATTGTGGCCCATCGGACTTCTTGCACTATGGACTGGCCATTAGCCTTCTATGCACTTCTGTTGCTCAGTGAGCAGAACAAAGGTTAATGTGTGGCCTGTGTTGTTTTAGGCACACTCTGGATCTGTGGTCTCTTGTTTCATTGTTTGGGGGTGTGGGGCACATGTATGTACTTTGGGCAGGTTGGATTTGCCTTGTGTCAGGTAAGTACCTCTTGCTGTGGGGTGTATGGCTTGTGCTGCTGTGAAACATTGTGGGAGCGTTGCAGGATGGGTGGTGTGGGTGGGTATGTAACTGTGCCCTTTCTTCCCTTGTTTAGTAGGTTGCGGTACTTACCGTTGTTGTCTTCAACAGCGGTCTCGGTTGTGGAGGTATATGGCAAGGAGCAGGGCTGGCATGATCTGCAACTCTCTCTCCATGTCTGCTTCAGTGTGTTGTGTGAGCCTCTGGTGAGTCTTTCCTTATATTTGTTTCGTTTCCGTCTGGCTTTGTGTGGCGGTGGTTCCCGCCCCGGAACTGATGGCAGTCTAGTGCTTCATTATTTGATGGGCGGGCAGGACCTTTCCGCCGGCCTGTGGGCGGGCTCTGCCATCATTGTCGGCACTCCTTTGCTGGCAGTGAGTGGTTTTCAGGATGCCTGTGTTTCAGTTGGTTCATTATTTGGCAGTTCGGACCGCTCGTCTGTTGGCAGTTGTTACAGCCACCGCCGGCGGTACAGTGTTTAGCTGTGTTCATAATGAGGGCCTAAATCTTTCCTCCATGTATAATAAGAATCTAGCTCATTTATAGGGTACATATGACCCCTGACTTGCTTCTCAGTTTACTAATAGCATTGCCATCAGGACGGGGGCAGGAGTGCTTCTCAGTTCACGTTTAAAAACTCACTTTTAATAAATACTTTACTAACATAAGATGGGGCAGAATAATGTCATTTACAGAAAGTAAATTTCCCATTGAAATGGCCAAACAATTTACCGCAAATTTGCAGCTTTACTGATAAAATTATACAGTGTATTAAGAAGAATCTGTGAAAACATTAAGAGAACACTTATCATTTGCACATCACCAAAGAAAGTGTTCTGATTTCTTTTCAACCTATTAAAATATTTTTTTCATCCCAAAGAAGTACAAAAAATGGGCTCTCAGAACTACTGAAATATATTATGAAATGTATGTACAGTTGACTTAGTTATTTAAATGTGCTTTAGGAAAGCTCTGACACCCTGCAGCCTCTCATGTCAAACTCTTTGTATAGCAGGTCAGACAGTTCACTTTACAAAATCCTTGAACTCTGCAGTCAGAAGTCAACTGACTTTTGACCTCTTTCTCTGAACACTGAGCAAATGTGACAAGCTAAAAAAAAGATGTAAAGACATTGAATTGCTTCTTCACTTTTGCAGAACACAAAAACACCTGTTCTTTGTTAACTTGCCAGAAAGGGCAAGTAGGTTCTAAATTTAGCTTGACCTGACTCTTCATAGGGAGTGCACAATTAGTTTTCTTTAGGCCTGCTTTGACATCTATTTTAAAAGCTGGTATAGCCATTTTGTGATTAACAAGCCCTCCCTGTAAGGTGAAGTTAGGCAGCGGACTTGTTTTTATTATATAAATCCAGAAGACGTCAAGTTGTTTTTTAATTACTATTTTCTGAATTTTCCGCATGTCATTGGGGAATGATTTATTAGACTGCATGGTACTTTTTGTAATGGTTTTTACTAACTATACGATAAACTTTGCTGTAGTTTACTCTTTTTAAAATATCATCCAAGAACAACTGCTGAAGCCCTTCATTTCCTGTTTTCTCCCACCAATTAAATGTTTTGTATTCACGTTTTTACATGTTTTAATGCTTCCTAAATTTGTATTGAGTAACTTGTTAAAGTCCCTTTTATCACATTATCTAATTACATTTATTGTGTAGGTTTCCAATTTTAACAATATCACCACTATGTTCTCATAACTGTTTTCTAATTAATCATGTGGATATCGTTTGAGTTTAAAATTGTTAAATAAAACTTTACTTACTCAGATTGGCAAAATACTGAATAACTTTTACCCGTTACTTACAGGATTAATTTGTTCTTTCCTGCTACTATATGTGAGTTATCATATTTCTCTTTTAACAGAAATTCACTTAACTCACTTTCACGCACTCATAAACCTGCTTTTCAAATGTTCCTTTTTTGTTTTTTAATTGTAGGTACTTGAAGAGTGATTTCAGGTATCTTGGATA
Source organism: Pleurodeles waltl (assembly GCF_031143425.1). NCBI lineage: Eukaryota > Metazoa > Chordata > Amphibia > Caudata > Salamandridae > Pleurodeles > Pleurodeles waltl. The sequence goes on from NC_090445.1 coordinate 939,074,614, forward strand.
TGACCTTTGATTTCAGACTGTTTGATTGATTTCTAATTATGTTCTCTTTTTATGCAGCATCTTGGATTGATTTTGTTCAGTTTTTAATTTTTTGGGTCCTGATGATGACCTTTCAGTAATATATGTGTCAAAACACCATTTGTTTTCTTTCTGGTTGAGAGAGACTTTAATTGATTGACCTGTAAAGTGCAAGAATCCACTTTTGGGGGCTGTAATGTATTCATCCTCAAATCTACACTTGTTGTATGGCTCTTTCTGCCATTCCTTGTTTTTTTAAATTGTTGTCACCTTCATTGTTTGCCCTGTTTTGCACATATGTTTGAGCACCTTGTGTACTTGTTTGATGAGATGCATTTAAATATAATTGATTTAAATGATAATCATGTGATATAAGTTGTTTCTTTTGCTCATGTACCTTTATCTCTGTCTTTATTGACCTTTTCTGGCAATGTGCAATACATAATAGTTATTGTATAAATTATAAATATGTGTCTAAGTGATACCTGATAGGACTTTGTTGTATTTGAATAGCTTATACCCGGGTCCTTTCTAGGTCTACGAGTTGCTCCTGTGAGTTATGAATGACTTTTTCCTCATGTCACATTGTTTGGATTGCTTGTATTTTCTGTTTAGAATGATAATCCACGGCACGCCACATCATTAGTTTCAATGCAAATTTCCTAAATAATGTGTAAGCATACAGGAAGTTTTGAATGGCTAGAAACTTGCAATCCCACATTTATATTTCTCCAAAAAACAAATGTAACCTCTTCTTCATTGAAAAGCGAAATGAAGACATGAAAGCACACTGATGATACCAAGCTTGCTTCATCTCTCACCCCTTCCCCTAGAATTCCACAAAGCCTTCAAAGCCCTTTCTCTCCCAGATCCGGCTGACATACTCATATCCCTCAAAGCCACTTGTTAAGAAGATGATGTTTTAACATTGTCCTTCATAAAAGTTCTCTCTAAAGATGCTCTCTTGCCTCCACTTACCACTGTTAATGCCTCAGTCATATTCTCAGAAGCACTCAAGACTGCCAGATCCTTCCACTCCTAGAGAACCCTACCCTTGTCCCTGATGACCTCATAATTAACTGCCACATCACTTACCTACCATTCACTGGCAAGATTTTTGAATAAACAGTCTACATTAAACTCCAAAATCACTGCTAGTTTGGCTTCAGATCATGCTGCAATATGAAGACCGCCACCTTACAGTTTGCAGATTATGCCCTCCACCACAAATGAAGATGACCCCTGCCTCCTAATATTGTGCTAGCTCTCAGTTGCCTTCGACGCGGTTGACCATCCCATCTTCATATGCACAATCAAGTTGTGAATAGGAAAAAGCAATACTCAATGCTTTTCCCATCTATGCACGTAGGATCTGCAACACCATCACTGCTTTGATCAGGACTGCCCCAACACTGCTCTAAATTAGGAAAGAGTTAAAGTCACACTTATTTTTGAAGAACAAAACATCACAGTGCAGTAAACGTACACACTTCTTTTATTACTCACCAACTTCAAGCTTGCATTTAGTCATGAACAGTGCTATGTTGCCTTATGGCTAAGGACACACTATTGAAATACCATATATATATTACATACCTACCTACGTAGAATAATGGTATTTTGTTCTATATTTAGAATAAATATGTTACATTAATATTTATCTTAAAAATATTTGTACTTTAAATAAAATAATGAACTTTTAAACTTTTCCATATACTATAACATAAATTGATCTCCACCCAGTTAGAAGCAGTAACTTTACTCTTGTAAATTAGGCAACACCCCCTGAATTCAGGAGGTGGAGACATATAATCCTACTTTTTGTATTAAATTTACATGTGGAAATGGTAAATAGCCAAAAGTAGTAAATTTACTACAAAGCATAAGAGTCAACTTACATGTGCAGATTAAAAGATGTGTAAGTTTACCTTTGTGAATAGTCAACCAAGAATTTCTAAGAAAATCCTCAAACTTGCTAAGGATGAAGGAGTGCTTGCCTTTCCTGATCTCTGCTTAAATTATCTGGCTTCTGTGGCAATCCAAATGATAAGAATTATGACTAATGTTAATATGTTTTATAATGTGATAGTAAAACATTTGCTTGAAAATTACATATTAAATTTATCTTTGTTTCTTAATATAGGGAAACTACGTAAAAATATGATGTAAGACCCTTAATATTCTTAGTTAGAATAAAAAGCAAATTCATACATTGCTTCAAATTCCCAATTTTAGTGCCAAAACCCCTCTATGTGTATTATCTCAATGTTTTCCAGTCATGACCCCAAATTTTCCTTGATGCCGGACCCAATTGGGTATTGTAAGAATTGGTGATCTGTTTTTTATAGAGCCTCAAAAATAAGCTCTGCTTTCCAGCATAGAGTTATCTTTACTTTGCTTATTTCCAATTAAATCACTTGTTTAAACAACTTCCTATATCATTAATTATACTAACAAAAGAAATAACCCCCAAATAATATACACTGGAACAAGCAAATTCCAAAATTGTATCTCTGGTACAAGGTACTCTTACCAGATCCACTTCTGAAATTAACTGGATTAAATGGAAATTGAATTAATACTTTTTCGTATTGTGCACTTCAAGGCTACAATTTCCATTGCGTGGCAATTTTCAATAAACAGATGCTATATTACACTCCTCAGAAACATAGTAATTTTTTCCTAGCTTTCTGTCACTTGTCCGAGATGTATTAACAACCCTCTAAGGAATTGGAAGCATATGTTTTTTTACTGTCCCTACCTTGCTAAATATTGGATTAACATTTTTGGTTTCCTAAGTAAACAATTAGAGGTTGAATTTACACCTTCCCCAAAAGTGATCCCCATGGTCTAGATGAAAATGTGGTAGCAAAACTTAGGGCCTCAATATAAGTTTGGCAGTCCCACCACAGGACCACCAAACTCGTGGGGAGGACACCACCGTCATGGCAGTGATGTCCCCCAGAGCCAGCAGGAACATTGCAATACATTTCCCCCCCTTCCCGGGCTGTCTGCCGGGAACAGTGCCAGGATATTGGCCTCAGCTCCCATAAGGGAGCCCGAGGCCAATAGCCTAACACTCCAGCACCTTCAGAATGCACACTGTCTACAAAGCAGACAGTGTGCACTCCGATGGTGCTGGGCTACGGGACCCTGCACTGTCCGTGCCATAGGCATGACTCTCCTGTGGCCCCCGGCACAGGCTTTTTGCTAGCTGATTACAAGCCTGACAACCATCACCCAATCGGGATCTATGATCCTGGCAGGAAAGGCGTTCTTAAGGCAAGTCCAACCGCAAAAGTAGTAATTTAGTGGTCGGACAGCCACAGCCGCTGCGGTCCGACAACCACCACGGCGAGTTTGGTGGATTCATGACTGCCAAACTCATGATGAGGCCCTTAGTCAACTCACGTATTTTTCTAACTATTGTGATTGCCCATTTGCTAATGACCATTCTATTGAAATTCCCTATCTGCCCTACTTTTTAACAATAGTGCTATAAAATGGTTAAAATGAGCAAACTGCTATATGCTCTGTTTTGTCACAACCATAAGGATTACTTATCTGATAAGATACAGTGTTTTTTCCACTAAGATGCAATGTTAATTGATTGCTTGTCTAGTATTTGTAAACATAATGAAAAATTTACATTTTGATAATACTTTTATATAATCTTATATGATTTATTTAACTTTTTTGTATGAAGTTCTCCATGTCCACAATAATAAACATTAAAATGGAGCCCCAGTGTTTTTTTTAGTCTATCTAACTTTTACTGGCAGCATTAATAACTTTGCTTATGAAGTCAGTGAGCTCTTGAAGAAGGAAAACATTCCTATGTGATCCCACTGGACAGATAAGGTTGAATTAGTCTTTCTTAATTTCAAGTGGGATTTCAACTTGGTCCCCATTCTGTGCCATATGTATTCCTCACAAAATGTTATAGTCAGGAGACGTGCTTTGACTCAGCTGTTGGCGCCAGTTTGCTTCAAAAACAAGCCAATGAATGGTTCCCGGTTTGCTTAAAAAAAAAAAAAAATGATGGGTTACAATTTCTATTTTTTTATTTATCCCCTGTCTTCAATTCTGGTAAATAAATGTAGCCAATCTTGAAAGAAGAGCTTCTGGCTATGAAAGATGCTTCTACTGAATCAAGACACATTTTGACTTGATCATCTGAACCATTCAAGATTATAACAGATCAGTGAAATTTTCAACTTCTTCAAATCATGCAATTGAAGGAATTGTCTAAAAGCTTGCTGGGCTTATTTTGTTACAAAATGCATGGTCTACATCATTTATATTCCAAGTTCATAAAATATTGCGGTTGATTCTCTATCATAGTGGTATGTGATGGAAGATGAAACAAAGTTGTGTCTTTTGCTTGATAACAGTGTGATTAGCCTTGTTCATTCATTTCTATAGTGGATTAGGAATGCTCATGCACAAATGATTCTGATACGCTAGAACAACTACAACGCAAGATGCTCTTCTTGGTGTAGAACAGTATGTTCGCTCCTGCCTGATTTGTCCTCAAGAAAAGGCTACACATGGATATCTCATTGGGTAACTTCTAGTTTTGCTGCTGCCACCATAACTCTTGCTTACTACATCAACTATCAGCTTATTGTATTGTTGATTTGTGTCCATCTAAATGATTTCATCTCTGAATTATTAATTCAGCAACATCCATTGCTAAACATATTTAAGAGGTATTTTTCAAGTACATGGGTTGCCACATGCCATAATCTCTAATCAAGGTCCTCTATATTACATATATTTTGTTTTTTTACTATAATGTGTTCATCTCTTGACATTCAGCAATCCTTGTCCTTATGATTTCCACCACAAACCAACAGGCAGACCTAAACAGTGAATTGATGTCTGGTGCAGTAGTTAAGATAATAATGCTGTATTAGATGAGTTTTCTTATAATAATGAAACTCACTCTGAATCTACAGTTCCACCTTTGTTGCCATGAAGGTTTTTGTCAAAGGTGTTTATTTCTGCTCCGTGAATCACACCTCCAGTTCTTTATGCTAAAAACGTTCTGGAAAAATTGAAAACTCAACAAAAGTCACTTAATGAAAATTTAAGTCATGATACACAGACTATGACGACGTGAAAGACCAGCTCCAGAATTTAAGTTGGGAGAGAAAGTTTGTCTTTCTTCTTAATTTCTTCCTTACTAAGCAACTGACAGTTACATTCATTTTTTGGTCCATTTATTATTATTAAACCAATACACAATGTGGTATTTTGGTTACTTTGCAATCATCCAGAAAGATTCACCCAACACTTCATGTTTCCCAATTAAAATCTTATGTAACAGGTCCATTTCATTGTCTGACACTTCCCCAGATAAATGCACTTGATGGACATCCTGAATATGAAATAAGTGTCGTTTGTGACTGTTGTTTCAGGACCAGGCTACATTTTCAGGTTCACTGTAAAGGTTACCTGCCTAGTGAATGTATGTTGTATTTCAAATATTGTTAGAAATGGGGTCTTTGGTTGGCAGTTAGGTTACCCCCTGTCCAAGCAAGGAACCCCACTCTAGTCAGGGTAAGTCACACACAATCCAAATTATCCTGTGCCCACCCTCTGGTAGCTTGGCACTGAGCAGTCAGGCTTAACTTAGAAGGCAATGTGTAAAGTATTTGTGCAATAATTCATACAATAACACAATATAGCACCACAAAAATACACCACACAGTGTTTAGAAAAATATATAATATTTATCTGGGTATTTGTAGGTAAAAACAATAAAAGATGCAATAAGAAATTGTAGAGATATCACTGAAAAGTGATGTGAAGTGTCTTAAGTCTTTAAAAAGCAAACAAAGTCTCTTTCAAGCACAAAGTACCTGGTTTGGAGTGGAAAATCTCCGCAAAGGGCCGCAGAGGAGGAGATGCGTGGTGTGTGCGTCGGTTTCGCCCCTTCACAGACAGACTTGCGTCGTTATTTTTCACGCGGGGAAGACGTGCGTCGTTTTCCGGCACACGGACAGTCTCCTCATGTGGGTCGCGGGATTACCAGATGTCCCTGGGTCTGTGCGTGGAATCCTGGGCTTGTTATCCGGCTGCGCGTCATTCCGGTGGGCTGTGCATGGAATTTTCTCCCTCACGGCAGGCGTTGTGTCGATTTCCTCTCTGGAAGTCAGGCGGCGTTGTCCAGGCGGGCCGTGCGTCGAAGTTCCGGTCGCACCGCAGGCGTCGCGTCAATCTTTTCCTTGCAGGGTCGAGCGGCGTCTTTCCGGATCGGCGTGCGGTGAACTTTTCACCGCGGAACAAGCTGTGCGTCAAATTTTTCGGCGCACAAGGAGTCCAGTTGAAAGAAAGAAGTCTTTTTGGTCCTGAGACTTCAGGGAACAGGAGGCAAGCTCTATCCAAGCCCTTGGAGAGCACTTCTGCAGCAAGACAAGAGTTCAGCAAGGCAGCAGGCCAACAGCAAGGCAGCAGTCCTTTGTAGAAAGCAGTCAGGTGAGACCTTTGAGCAGCCAGGCAGTTCTTCTTGGCAGGATGCAGGTTCTGGTTCAGGTTTCTTCTCCAGCAAGTGTCTGAGGTGGTAGGGCAGAGGCCCTGTTTTATACCCAAATGTGCCTTTGAAGTGGGGGAGACTTCAAAGAGTGGCTTAGAAGTGCACCAGGTCCCCTTTCAGTTCAATCCCGTCTGCCAGGGTCCCACAAGGGGGTGTGGCAGTCCTTTGTGTCAGAGCAGGCCCTCCACCCTCCCAGCCCAGGAAGACCCATTCAAAATGCAGATGTATGCAAGTGAGGCTCAGTACCCTGTGTTTGGGGTGTGTCTGAGTGAATGCACAAGGAGCTGTCAACTAAACCTAGCCAGACATGGATTGTAAGGCACAGAAAGATTTAAGTGCAGAGAAATGCTCACTTTTGTATTACCATTCTGGCCATACTAAATATATCCTTCCTACTCCCTTCAGATCAGCAGCTACCACTTCAACAATGTATGAGGGCAGCCCCAATGTTAGCCTATGAAGGGAGCAGGCCTCACAGTAGTGTAAAAACGAATTTAGGAGTTTTACACTACCAGGACATGTAAACTACATAGGTACATGTCCTGCCTTTTACCCACACCGCACCCTGCTCTAGGGGTTACCTAGGGCACACATTAAAGGTGACTTATGTGTAGAAAAATGGGAGTTTTAGGCTTGGCAAGTACTTTTAAATGCCAAGTCGAATTGGCAGTGAGACTGCACACACAGGCCTTGCAATGGCAGGCCTGAGACAAGGTAAAGGGGCTACTGGAGTGGGTGGCACAATCAGGGCTGCAGGCCCACTAGTAGCATTTAATCTACAGGCCCTAGGCACATACAGTGCACATTACTAGGGACTTATAAGTAAATTAAATAGTCCAATTGGGTATGATCCAAAGTTACCATGTTTAAAGGGAGAGAGCATATGCACATTAGCACTGGTTAGCAGTGGTAAAGTGCGCAGAGTCTAAAAGCCAGAAAAAACAGTCCAAAAAGTGGAGGGAGGCAGGCAAAAAGTTAGGGGTGACCACCCTAAGGCATGTCAGGTCTAACACATCTCCTATTAAAAGACATACTTTAATCTGCTTTTATTTGTTTGGCCATGGAAACTGGTTGCCTGGGGGAAGTGAGTTTACTTTGTACTGTTGTTCTTGTCCACTGCCGGCATACTCTGGGTGAGGATGCTCTTGTTGGAGGACTATGGGGAAGTCTTCTGCCGAGAGTTGGGGGACTTGTGGTGTTCTGCTCTGCTTCAGTTACCTATTGACAGGGGCATTGACAGTGTGCATCTAGTCAGCCTGCTGTCTCTTACTGGAGCAGCTGGTGTGCTCGAGTACATGCACCACAGTCTGGCCCTTATGATGTTGTTACCTTGTAGGGTGTGGTGTTGCAGGTGGACCTGCTTCAAGTGCTTTTCTGTGGTCGAGAAGGCCTTAGTGGATTGGCAGTATGCATCCTCAACCGCTGTGGTTTCTTTCTAAGGAACATGGGGTGTCCGTGCCAACATATTAGTAGTCCAGGTGCATAGACAAGGAATTCTGTACAACTATTTTCACAGATTCAAAATGGTCGACAGTTATATTTTCTTGATTGCCCAATTCGAGATGGCTATTCAATGATGTGACTATTGAGAAATGTCGATTTCCTGCTATAAAATGCAGCTGTTATTTCAATCTAGCTGTGTCTCAACACAGCTGTAGTATTTTTTGGCGACTTCAGAGCCTTTTAGTGTAAAGTTTTAGCCCTTTTTCTCCTTTTTTGTGTTAGCTCCACTTTAAAGTTATGTGTTCTCTTCAGCTCTGTTATTTAGTGTTAACGGTGCTTACTTTCCTCATAACCCTGCTCTTCCGGCAGATGAAGCCTTCTGCTTTTGGAGGTTTTTCATGGCAAAATGCTTATTACTCCAACTCTAGGATGCACCTTTGCAGACTCCGGCTCTGCAGAGATGATTTTAGTTCGCTGAAATGCACTGTGGCTTCACAGACGTGTCACCTTTACCTTGTGCAACTCAACTCCAGGGTCAAGGGCACGTTTGATGGGACTACTTGACACTTTCACGCATTTTGACCGTTGTTAAATATAGGTTTACGCAGGTGCTTACACAACACAATGGAGTATAAATGCAAGCATCAATCGGCATTCTGCTGCTGCCATTTTTAGTAGCAAAAGTTGACCATCGGCCCGTGCCACAGCCACTTCGTGCCAGCACCTGTAAAATCTGGGGGTGGAACGGAACAAACTCCACTAGATTTTGGTGCAAAGCCAGATCAACAAAAATAGAATTACCTGGCTTTGGACTAAATCCTTATGCCAATTGAAACAGGATGAAGGAATTGGTCAAGCAATAGGTCACCTGATATACCTACACCCAACATGTGTGCTTTATGTAATGAGCACACATCATTCAAGACTGACCCCTGCGCGATTATCTTTGTTGAGGAACTTGTAGTGGAGTGTCTTCTTTAAGTGCAGATCTGACCAGAGACACTGTTGACACCTGTTTGCACCATAGCGCAAAACCGAGTATGCAACATGTAAAGACATTTTTCACGTGAAGCATGGCGCAGTTGGGCTACTCTTTGTAAATTGGTGCTAAGCACTTTTCTATAGTTTTGGGAATGCAGTGCAGATATTTTTCATGGAGCCTCTGCTGAATAAAGATAGTTAATCTTGGGCACACGTTTTTTGCATACAAAAATAAACCGCTAATACTATAATGGTATATTTTTTATAAAAGTAATCCGAAAATATTTCTGACTTCATCCAACTCTGTAAACTGTATCGAAATGGGTTACATGATTGAAAATCTACATTCGACTGGAATCTCCTAATAAGGGTGAAGCCAGCCTTGGGATACTTGTCTTCCGGTTCAGGGAGGACCTTTCCTGGCAGTTCGGGCTGAACTGCTCCTATTGTAGAAGAGTTGAGAATGATTCGCGTATGGCTGGGTCTAAATTGAAGTGGCATAGTGGTTAAAAGAACAATGGGCTCGATTACTACCCTAAATCTGCCACTGGTTAGATTTATTGCAAGAATTCCCCCATTACCTTTTATGTGTTTGAAAGTTAATCAGGGCCTACTTTTTTGCATTCAAAAATAAACAGCTAAAACTATCACTTTTTAGGTAAAAATATTCAGCAAATAGTTTTGACATCGTTCAGCACTGTACCGAAATGGGTAACATGAATGAAAAGTATTCAGCAAAATACTCTTAACCCAGGACCCAAATGTCCAGGACCCAAATGTTGAAGGAGTGACGTACATAAAATATGTGCTCTGCTAGGCGCGGATTAGTCAGTATGAAGGAAAATATGAAACGCTTGTTCTAAATCAGCTCTTTTATGAATGCAAAGTTTAAAGTTGAGCTTCTTTTGATCGTTTTGCGACAGCAGCCATTTGGACAGTTGTGCTTCCTGTCATGCGGAATAAGTGCTAGCAATCCTAAGCATTCTTTAAGCAATCGATCGACTTCAAAGATCTGCAAGGGTCACGGTCATCAAAACATGTCTGTGCAGAGGCTGTCTTGTGACAGTGGGAAACAGTCGCTTCCGGCCCGCCTAGAATAGCCAGGCTGTCGTTAAAAACATCAGGCCGACCGCCACTGCCAGTTGAGGGGAGTCGTGAAAACAACGACGTAACAAAACTGCACCCTCCGCCGCCTGCAAAGAACATAGATGGGGTCCCCCTCCCGGACTTCCTCCGGCCAGGTGCTGTGCTGAGCCCCCCCCCCCCCCTCTCTTCCACTCCCTCTTCCAACCGCCACACGGCGGGAGCTGCGGGGGCCTCTATTACGCCACTGCGTGAAAGGTAATTTTGTGCAGGGCACTTAAAATCCTCTCACAAGCCCTGTGCTCACTTCAGGAGTTTGTAAAGCTAGATTCGTGGTTGGCACGAATTGCAAACGCGCACACACCTTTTCTGGGGCAGACTTGTTTATTTTTCATAATGAATTGACAATGGAACTCAGTTTGGTAGCCGTGAAGCGCTATTCCGATAAAATGTTCCGCGCCTGCATTTCCCAACGTCTGAAAGAACACTGCCGTTAGTTTAATCTTTTTAAAAACGCTGCATTATCGTTACCGAAATTACAGTTAAAAAGTATTACGAAGCGTCTACCCCGGCCTTGACCTAGCAATTATCATAAACTGCCCGTTGCTTCATCTTGATTCTCTTGCAACATGAAAACTGTCTGCAGCTGTAAAGACAGCAGAGCACAATAACCAAAGTAGTTGGACGTGGAAACAATTTTGAACAGGCTTCTATATACCGGTATTTTGTAGTAAAAGCAGTAGTGAATCGGCTGCCATTGAGTACGTGTCCTCCTAGTCGTTGCTGTTTAGGGCACAGGAAATCACTTCACAAAGGCCTTCAAAGAGGCAAACTCAGGAAATGCTTTGAAGCAGCCATTGAAGTTCAGGCAGAGGATGCATGTACTGTTTAACAGGCGCATCACTGATTACAGCCATCAACACAGCTTTGCCAAAGACACTGAAGGCCAGCCATATGCGCAATCACGCCTGGGTTCGAATCAAGGCACAAAAATAACATTCAAAATATCAAGTTGCAAAATAGGCTAAGCAGCAAATGACCACAGATCTTGGAAGGAATGTGAAATCCACAAATAACACATATGAACATAAAAAAAAGAAAGCAAATCATAAAAGTAACTATTTTTTTCCAAACATTTTCTCTTAAAGCAGAATACCTGAAGAATATGCAGAAGCAGGATGTGCATGCTTGGAATTTAGACAACACATACCCTGAAGCACATACAGTTTCACTTTGATGTCAGCACTGCTGTCCCTTTGTGAGTAGTCAGGGAAATAGTAAGAAATAATCCTCTTTTTGTCATGTTAGCCCAATTTGGGCATGTCTGGATTTGCTGGTTTTAGAGCTCCGTGCAATTTACTACTTCAAACTATTAGTACAGTGCCTTTGCTTCCCTTCGAAAATATGTGCTGTGCACTGGAGCTCCTTATTTGGTTTATTTAACTTGCCAGTACTTACACTGCAAATGGTGCATGAAGTACATTTATGGTATGGAAAATTAAATGTCATATGTAGATATGTGGGCTGTAGTGTGTATTTACACCACCCACATGTGAGCTAAAAATATGTTTCTGCTTGGAGCACCAGTTTTTATATATGCATAATTCACATCTAAAGAGTACCTTGTAAGCCCAGAGTGCAGACTGGTAGCATATACATATATGGCACATCACAAATTGGGGTACTGTTCCCTTACAGGTAAAGACAACCTAAAGCTATTTCATTATCTAAGGCCAAGCTAGACTTTTTAGGTCTAAATGGGACTAAAATTGTTGCTTCAACCTCATCTTAGGAAAAGTCTGGAAAAATGCTTCAAAGTTATTTCCAGGTTAGTTTTAAAAATGTGACTTAATGGTGAATCAGATTTTGATAACCTAAACAGAAAGGAAAACATTTACTTTAGGCTGCCTGTGCCAGAACTAGCTTAAAACCAGTTCTAACACTCATCACGTCTTCTGAGCCCCTATAGAGATCTGTGAATGGGAGAGTTAACAACTCTGGCTCAGAGGACAGTAGCTTACCTTTGGGCCCTAGAAAAACCAATGGGTGCTAAATGCTAAGCACTTACCAGAGATTAGCTATCTGGGAGTGGATAAGAACAGTTGACAGAACAAAGGGCAACTTTAGTATAACATCTTTAGGCTTGGAGATGCTCCCAGACAATCAGGAGTCAGCCACAATGTGAGAGAAAACCCCTTTTGACCCTGTCAGGTACTGGAGTTGCCAAAACGCTAAAGGCAGGCCATCCTGGTGGTAGGTGGGTTCTGCCATCTTGAACTGGGGCTCCTTTGTAATTTTAAGGAAGACAAAGAGGATGTGCTGCAAAAAGAGGTAGGGGACTGAGAGAAAATAATGAGGACTGGGTGGTATGTCTTTTCCAATCACTGGCTAGTGCATGGAGAAATTGGCACCGCAAACTCCAAATGTAATAATCTGGGTTACTGTTTGAGGGGGTTGAAGCCCTACACAGTCAACACCACAACTCTTGTCAAGGTGCACCACAAAAGTCACTAAATTAACTGGTGCTTAATCCTCAGGTAGCTTGGGATGAAAGCAGTCAGGCTTAATTTAGAGGCAATGTGCAAAGTACTTATGCAGTACTGAAACAGAAATAAAGTGAAAACACAACACAAGAAAAAATCATAAAAACAATTTAGAAAAATAGAGTAAATGTTAATAAATACATTTACACAAAAACAAATTAAATCTAATACAGTGACACCAAAATGAACTTAATCCAATAAGTAGAAACAGATTTATGAATTTTTTAAAGTTATTAATGCAAAATAGCACCTAAAAGATCAAAGCGCGGGTATCTAGCTATGCGAAAGGGCAAAGTCTAAAGTTAAGGCTGGCTGCAATGGAGAACTGGTCAGATGTATGAGCTGGCTTGGGCCTGGACTCAGGTTACCTTCAAGCTTAGAAGACATTATGAAGAAAAGTTCATGAGAAGGTAGAGTTCAGTGGGGCAAGGCAGCAGGCAGTGTCTGAGGAGAAGGTGTATTTAAAGTTGCGGTAAATATTTTTAACTTGGGACTTAGTTACTTTTTCAGAAGTCGAACATCTCCAGTGTGATGAAGATGCAGGCTGTAGTCAACCAGGGCCCCGAAAGGCCGGCTACCTTCACCAAGAGGTCCTGCTAAACAGGATTTGCTGATGCAGAGAAGAACCTTGTGGGAGTTACTACAAAGTCAGGCTGACTGCTGATGCACTTTGGGTGGATTGGCTGGCAGGTAGGCCCTGGTCTTCTGTTGGTTATCAAGGCCCTTTTTGGTGAAACATTTTCCAAAGTTTTAGGGTTAGGCAGGAGCAGCACATCTAACACCATGTCAAAAGGTCCAGGACCTGAGAAGCACAAATTGGGTGGGGGAGGGCAGGACTCACTCAGCAGAGGCCAGGTGCGGGGTTCAGGGCCTCAGGAACTTGTTATATCTCTGTAGCTCATACAGGAGGCCAGCCCACTAGCCCTTGGAGTCACTTCTGGTAGTCCTATGTTCAAGAAGATGGTCCAGTTCTCATTCAAGCAGAAAGGCAGGCATTCAAGCAGCAGGACAGTCCTCTAGGGGCCCAAGCAATCCTTCTAAAGTCTACCACAGCTCCAGGAGTGTACTGAAGAGGTGTTCTGAGGGTCTAGTATTTACACCTGGTGCCAGATATGCACTTCAGAACTATGGGGATGATTTGACTGCACTACAGGACTTTAGCCACCTAGAGGTCATACTCACTAGTGAGACCCTAGGGGCAAAGGGTATCTCATGACCATATTGCCCTCTTGTTATTTACTCCCCTACTTCTAAGGGGACCTTGTTCTAGGGACTGGACTGGATCAAAGTGAAGATGGTACCTTGGGAGCTGGCTATTTCGGTCTGTCTATGTCTAATTCAGTTGAAATACTTACATAGAAAATACTATAATCCTTCAATGCAATGGAAAATGGGAAGGGCCAGATCCCAAACTGCCAAAGGTATGGTTTCCCATTCAGCACATATTTCCATATATGACAATGCCCCCAAATGCAGGTATACTGGTGCAGCATGAGCGGTATCCTGGGGGAGGTGATGGGATGGTCACTGACTCTGGATCCTAAGGTTGTGATCCTAGGAATCATGGATCATTTTGGAGGTCCTAGGCATATCCACTTCCTCACTGCTGTTGGTCTACTGAATGCCAAAAGAGACTTGGCACACGACTGGTGCAGGGTGGAACCTCCATTTCTAGAGGAATTGATCAGGGAATGGACTGTTATGCCACGATGGAGAAACAGGTGTACAAGGTACCTGGGGGGGTAAACAAATACACAAAAATATAGTCTCCATGGTAGAACTATTGCATGGAAATCCTTTATTGTAGATATTCTTCATCAAAAACACATGACTGACCTGGTTGTCATGAATACACCTGTATCATTATGGCAATACTACTCTGTATTGCCCTCATTGTCTGCAGTGTTTCCTCTTGTGCCAGTGGGAGATCCTTCAATTTTGACTCCCATTGTTTTATTGTTGAAGAAATCAATAAAAGATTCATAGAAAAAGAACGATAAACCCATATCACCGATTCTCTGTAACCTATTTTAATGATTATTGTGCTTTTTTGCTCATTAAATTCCTCTCTATGTTTCTAAATGGGTTTATTAATTTTATTATGTTGTGTTCTTTACTTTGAAACAGGTACTGCTTGAACTTAGCACTTGAAGTGGGCAAGTCAACAAGTTAACAAGGAGAATTGAGCCAGAGCTGAGTCCAGGGTCAGCTCTGGCTTTAAGAGCCCACGCACGAGCAGTGACTTAAAATATTTTGCATGTAATTCATGATAGAACATAAAAGTAATTTTCAAATATCAAAAAAAGGTGTATTTTCTTATCACGCTGCTGCGCTGCATCTTAGCACATCATATTATTTCACTGGATTCAGAAGTATTTATTTACAGTGAGGGGTTTAAACATGAACTTAGAAACATACTTGCCCCACCTGATGACAATGCTATTAGTAAACTAAAAGACAAGTCAGGGGTCATGCGCTCATTATATGTGGGCTTGATTCTTTTTACACATGGAACAAAATTATAGTCTATTAAATCAAACAAAGGTTTAAGTTTCTGCTGTAAACAAATCACAAGCCTTGGTGGCTGTTTGTAAGGGTTTCGCTTTAGACGCTATTCCGTTCTTATTACGCACAATTTGATTTGGCGAGTTTGCAGTTTAGCTCCATTGCACTTCACTTAAATCCGTCATTAAAAAAAAACAACTTTATCTACAGAACTGACTGGAATGCTTTTTTAATTAACCAAATGAAACTTTGGAACAGTGCAATAGAAAAGTTTGTCACTTTATTAATTGCAACGTGGTTTAGCCAGCGAGTTTCAGGTGAACTGTTTTATTATCTTCCACTAAATTCCTGTTTTATATTTTTATGCTGGAGAGAGTATCAAACAGCGTTTAAATAAATTAAGCGATTCTCAAATTTTGTGGGATGAGTGGTTTGCTTTTGCACAGCATCGGCGTAGGAGTGTTAGGAATTGTTTATTTTTTATGCGAAATTTAACGGAAATGTTGTAAAATTGCACTTTTAGCATGAGATGCTATTTGCCAGTATCTCATGTGATGACGTACTTTGCATGAAAAAGTTACATGAGATACACACTGGAGAGTGCTTTGAGCAGAAAATGTCTCTGTGAAACGTTGCAAGCTTAGAAGACATTATGAAGAAAAGTTCATGAGAAGGTAGAGTTCAGCTGGGCAAGGCAGCAGGCAGTGTCTGAGGAGAAGGTGTATTTAAAGTTGTGGTAAATATTTTTAACTTGAGACTTAGTTACTTTTTTAGAAGTCGAACATCTCCAGTGTGATGAAGATGCAGGCTGTAGTCAACCAGGGCCGCACGAGGCCGGATTCCTTCACCAAGAGGTCCTGCTAAACAGGATTTGCTGCTGCAGAGAAGAACATCTTGGGAGCTACTGCAAAGTCAGGCTGACTGCTGATGCACCTTGGGTGGATTGGCTGGCAGGTAGGCCCTGGTCTTCTGTTGGGTATCAAGGCACGTTTTGGTGAAACATTTTCCAAAGTTTTAGGGTTAGGCAGGAGCAGCACCTCTAACACCATGTCAAAAGGTCCAGGACCTGAGAAGCACCAATTGGGTGGGGGAGGGCAGGACTCACTCAGCAGAGGCCAGGTGCGGGGTTCAGGGCCTCGGGAACTTGTTATATCTCTGTAGCTCATACAGGAGGCCAGCCCACTAGCCCGTGGAGTCACTTCTGGAAGTACTAGGTTCAAGAAGATGGTCCAGTTCTCATTCAAGCAGAAAGGCAGGCCTTCAAGCAGCAGGACAGTCCTCTAGGGGCCTAAGCAATCCTTCTAAAGTCTTCCACAGCTCCAGGAGTGTACTGAGGAGGTGTTCTGAGGGTCTAGCATTTAGACCTGGTGCCAGATATGCACTTGAGAACTATGGGGATGATTTGACAGCACTACAGGACTTTAGCCACCTAGAGGTCATACTCACTAGTGAGACCCTAGGGGCAAAAGGTATCTCATGACCATATTGCTCTCTTGTTATTTACTCCCCTGTTCTAAGGAGACCTTGTTCTAGGGACTGGACTGGATCAAAGTGAAGATAGTACCTTGGGAGCTGGCTATTTCGGTCTGTCTATGTCTAATTCAGTTGAAATACTTACATAGAAAATACTATAATCCTTCAATGCAATGGAAAATGGGAAGGGCCAGATCCCCAACTGCCAAAGATATGGTTTCCCATGCAGCACATACTTCCATATATGACAATGCCCCCAAATACAGGTATACTGGTGCAGCATGAGCGGTATCCTGGGAGAGGTGATGGGGCGATGACTGACTCTGGATCCTAAGGTTGTGATCCTAGGAATCATGGATCATTTTGGAGGTCCTAGGCATATCCACTTCCTCTCTGCTGTTGGTCTACTGATTGCCAAAAGAGACTTGGCTCACGACTGGTGCAGGGTTGAACCTCCATTGCTAGAGGAATGGAACAGGGAATGGACTGTTATGCCACGATGGAGAAACGGATGTACAACGTACCCGGGGGGGGGGGGTAAACAAATACACAAAAATATAGTCTCCATGGTATTACTATTGCATGGAAATCCTTTATTGTAGATATTCTTCATCAAAAACACATGACAGTCACTAATCCCTATGTTTCTCTTTATGGCACTTCTCAATCTACTCCTGTCTCTGAATATCTATGTCAGGTATCTGTATCACCTCACTTTCTCATCCCCATCATTCTTTCCTTTCTGATGTTTTCCTACACACTTCATCTTCTTTCCTCTAACTGACCCCTCTCGTTTTCCCTCACTTTCAATCACCATCTCAATGTACCCACCTGATCTCAGCGCAAACCAAGAATAAATATGGGCCTGAGAGTACCATGAAGACAAAGAAAAAGGCTGTGCTTTCCGTTATTATCAAGGATGACCCAGAAACCAATATGTCGCAAGGGCTTAGAGATGGTATTAATGGGACAGATCCTAGAGGACAACAAACAATGGAGGAACAGACCCTACTCTCAACTTCATCAAGTTCCACCACTGGTTACAATGACACCACTTTTCTGAAACTGCCACCAACCTTTGACAGTGCTAGAAAGCAAAACACTGGATAGATGGACTGCTTGGGGAGAGACGTTTGAAAATATCCTTGATGCACTGGAAGAAACAGTTAACGAGAAGATAATCAAGTACCTTAGGAATCTGACTGCTGAGGATGTAAAAGAAGTCATAAAGAAAATAGCGCAAGATGAAATCACTTAACATCACATCAAAGATGCTTTGAATCTCAAGTTAAATCCAGTTCCGAATGAGGGTTACGAAAGATACATCCTCAGTCAAGAATGTCAAATAGTTGGTGAAACCTTCGATTAATTTCTTGAGAGACTGGATGAGCTCATACAAGACTCATTCTGTAGACGAGTGCTGAGAGAAACTAAGGCCCATATTTATACTTTTTTAGCACTGCATTTGCATCAATTTTTTACGCAAAAGTAGCGCAAACTTGCAAAATACAATTGTATTTTGTAAGTTTGCGCCGTTTTTGCGTCAAAAAGCGGCACAAATGCAGCTCTAAAAAAGTATAAATATGGGCCTAAGTCTAGATCGTGTTCTCATGGTTGCCAGAGCTGAAGAGCATGCTGATCAACAAGCTGCTGGCATGGAGGCCGGAGGTGCCCAGAGTGAGTCAGTCATGAACATGAAAAGCAAGAAAAAGTACAAAGCTGAAGGCTGCAAAGTGATGTTTCCACAGAAAAAGAAGTTGTGCTTCAGATGCACATTTCCATTTCCTCATGAAGGTAAATGTCCTGCTTTTGAACAAATATGTAAAGGCTGTGGGAAGTAGAACCATTTAATCACAGTTTGCAGGGCGGAGGGAAAAGTAAGTGTGTCACAGTGTGAAGACAAAATGGGCGAATTAACATTCCAGAAGCGAATCTTGACGCATGCCCACAATGCCAAGCGAGACCAATTGAGACAAATCGACACCCAACGAAGTTGACCATCATCTAAATTTTCGTCAAATAATTTGTTAGTATCTTTTTCAAGTGAAAGTGAAGAAAATGGTTGTGCGATATCAATGTTTACCTTAGAGAAACATGCCCATGTTGGGCTTGCTGCCTGTAAAGAAAATACCAGTCACAGGACAGTAGACATGACAAAGCACCAAAGTCATTCAAACATTGTCCGAAGATTACACTGAAAGTAAATTATTTTTTGATACCTTTTATTTTAGACAATGGCACATCAGTAAACATTATACCTGAAGAAAAATATAATGAACTGTCTCCGTTGCCATGGTTGATGCCATTGAAAGCAAAAGTGTATACATGGATTGCATCGAAGCCTTTGAAAAGTCATGGTTCATTTGTCATTTGTAGCAACAGTGAAGCACAAGAAGACTTTATTGCAAGCACCTATTCATGTATTGCAAGGTACGGTGTCAAGTGCCTGTTTACTCAGGTTCAGCACAGCTGCTGACATGAGACTGATTTCAGTAAATTACAACATGAATGCTCATCACCAAATAGTAGGTCAGTGTCCTTCATTATTTCATGGGTTAGGAAAATTAAAGACTATGAAAGTGAAATTACACATCAATGAGGATGTTTGTTCTGTAGCTCAAATACACCAAAGAATTGCATTTAATTTACAAGAAGCTGTTGAAAAGGAACTTAAACCATTACTTAAACCATGGGGTTCTGTCATAGTGGTAGTGCCCAAAAAGGACAGTGAAGGAGCTGTATGCATCTGAGTGGATAGGCGTCAGGCAAACAAGGCAATTGAAAGAGAACGACATCCGGGTCTGCTCATTGCTAACATGATAACCCGATTGAATGGTGCAAAAGTCTTCTCTCATCTTGATTTAAATAAAGGATATCATCAGTTGGAACGCAAGGGGAATTACAGGTACATTACAACCTTTTCTACACACATTGGACTGTTTCGATAGAAAAGATAGAGTTCTGGTGTGTCATCAGCAGCGGAGTTATTTTAAAATGTCATACAATGTATGAAATGAATGTTTTCATCTATAGTGATGACATACTGATTTTCGGAGCTCCAAAGAAAGAGCATGACAAAAGTCTCAAGCAAGTCTGCTGTTTGCTTGCTGATGCAGGTTTGATTGCGAATGCTGAAAGTGCGAATTCCACAAAACAATGCTAAAATTCTTTGGCCATATCTTTTTTGATGGGGTTATGACACCAGATTCTACTAAGTACAAGCATTGTCATCTGCCAGTCTCCTACAAGATGTTTCAATGCTACGCTCATTGCTTGGCATGGCTAGTTACTATTCCAGATATATGCTAGACTTTGCCACTGTGAGTGCTCCATTGAGAGAGCTGACGAAAAATAATGTTTCATTTGATTGGTCACATGATTGTGAAAAAAGCTTTAAGAAAATCAAGAAAACAATTGTGAATGTGACTGAAATGGCATAATTCAATCGAACGCTTCATAACGAAGTTGTTGATGTTATCCCCATCGAGCTAGGCCCAGTATTTGCACAGCAGACACTCAAATGCTTGAAGTCATATTGTAGCATATGCAAGTTGAACTTTGTCACACATGGAATATGCTTATTTTCAACCTGAGAAAGAAAGTCTAGCAGTGGTGTGGGCTTGTGAACATTTCTATGTGTTCTTGAATTGAAAGCCTTTTATGCTAGTCACAGATCATCAAGCCTTGTTAACCATCTTTGACAATCCAAGCGCCAAGATGTCTGCTCACAATGAACGTTGGGGTCCTCGATTGCATGAGTGCAATTACACATTTGTGCACTTTCCAGGAAAAGATAAAAATCCTGCTGACCATTTTTCTAGAGTGCCTATGTTGTGCTTTGGTACCTCTCTCAAAATGAATGAAGCTTACATAAACTTCATTGTAAAATCGAATGCACCAGCTGCCATTTCACTGAAGCAAATTATTTCTGCTACGAGTCAAGACAGACACGTGTTGAAACTGAAAGACAATATAACACATCAACCGTGGAACCAGCACAATCAACATATGCCTGTGACAGTGATTATCAGAAATTCAAGAATGTCAAACAAGAACTGTCTGTACCTCAAGAAGGCTTAACGGTGAGAGGTCTGACAATTGTAATTCCGGAGAGTTCGAGACATTAAAGTGGCCCATGAAGGACATTGTGGAATTGTTACCACCAAACAAGCTCTCCAAGACTAGTTTAGTTCCCTCATCTGGATGAAAGAGCTGAAAAAAAATTAAAAGTCGGTTATATGTGTAACTGCCTATTATTGAACACCAGTCAACACACCTTAAACATGTCAAAGCTGCCAAAGCATGTGTGGGAGAGAATTGCTGTTGACTTTTTCGGTCCTCTTGAGAATGGACATCACCTGATTGTAGTAGGTGATAAATACTACAATTTTCCCCGGTTGAAGATCTCTCACCCATTACACAAGAAAAAGTTAATGAAAGATTTGGCACTCTCTTTGCGACATGGGGAACTGCAGCAAATATTGAAGTCTGACAATGACCCACCTTTCAACAGTCAAGAGTTCAGAGATTTTCTCAGTCAGTTAAATGTGAAGCATCATAAGATCACACCTCTGTGACCCCAGGCCAATGGCCTTGTTGAACGATTAATGAGCATATGAAAGAAAGCTATTCGGTGTGCTGCTTTAGAAAAGCTTGATCTAAAAACTGTTTTGAATTCTACCCTGCAAGCTTATCGTTCGACTCCTCGCTCAAACTCAGGCAAAAGCACTACAACGTTGATGTTCAGAACAGCTATGATGACCAAGTTATCTCAATGAACCAAGCAGCGCTTTTGCTCTAAGAAAGAAGTACACATAAAATACTTGAGTCACAATAAACAAATGGATGCCTATGTGGTTCGATGAAGGCATGCTAAAAATATTGTGTTCACTCCATGAGATCAATTAATTGTCTCAGTCATGACAGTGTAAATCTGGTGCGTTATTCAATAGTGAGCCTTTTCACGTTACTATTATGAAAGAACACATGGTGACTGCCAAACACCCTGGTAAGTCCATTACATGAGACTCTTCACATTTCAAACATGTAGTTCAGCGCTCATCAGACATCTCTTCAGGAAAGGAAGCTGATGTTGAAGAACCCAGTGGGGAAACCCTGACTGAAGTTGCTCCCACATTAACAACTCATGTCATGTTCACTACTGGTGATCATTCACCATTCCTAAAGATGCGATCAGGGAGAGCCATAAAAGCAACCAGAAGGCTCATCGATTAACTATAATTGTATATATGTATATATTAAAAAAAATTAATTTTTAATTTAACAGATGAGGAAATGTGGTGTTGTTTGAGTTGTGAACGACAGGATCATAATTGTTCCTGATTGACTTCATAGATTAGTGACCTAACCATTTAGAACGTAGTAGAGTAAATGCTGGTGTAGAATGTAGAGTTTGAGGTTACACGCAGAAGAATAAAGACATGTTTTAGTACAGCTCCATGTGTGGTGTATTTACTGGCGGGTACCCAGGCTGAGGAGGACTCTACATGCCAGAAAACCTGGAAGTAGATCCCAGCCAGAGGTGAGGCAGAGTCAAAAGTTCTTTTTTGCTCCAAGAGTCGGCTTGCATGCAAAACCAGAGGTTCTGTGCAGTTTACCCATCTAACAGCCACATTCTAAAAATGGCACATATGCAAAGATCTCACCACCAATTAAAGCACACTACAAAGTACACATTTATTTCTTCACATAAGAAAATGCTTTCCTTAATTGACCTATCTTTTTGTTCTGAAAGTTGTGACACGTCTTACAGAAGAAGCTGGCCTTGCTCTGTCTCTTCTTTCAAAATTTGCTTCCTTTTAAATAATTAGGCAGAAACACCTGATAGACATGATTTGTAAATTAATACGGAAAATTAGATATAGAGTCCATGATAACATACAGAGTATAATTGCCACCCTACAATACTAGAAATAACTCTCTGATCAGTTACCCTTCTTTCATATAATCCCACCCAGGATCGTCTAATTCTCCTGCTATGTCTGTCACACACTGTCCATAAATGCAAAGCTGTTGTGTGGCCCTATGTCACGTGACACATTCATCCAGAGCTGTCTTTTTTTTAGCTAGCAGCACTTTGTGTGTTGGAATTATTATATTACTCCTACTAAAAAAGGACTACGTGTCTCAGAATGCAAAGTAATGCTCAAAAGCGAGGAATGGCTAATGAAGGGCCACTTGGCAGGAATGTCAATAGCCTGGCTATCTATTCTGACACAGCACTCACTACTCCTGAAATGCATCCATCGTCCAGCCTCCTCGACCTCTTATCAGTTCATTCATTCTTTAGTATTGCATTCTAAAATATAACTAATATAGCACTTTATGCTCTTAATCAGGACAAAAAGCGATCCCATTCACTTTAAGTGATTCCATTCATTTTTGGAATGCACCGAACGAAGTCGGAATTACCCACTCTCCATTCAGTGCAAGCTATCCAAAACTTCCTCGACTTCCTGCTTTTCCTGCAGCCGAAATCCAGTTTACTAACTCTGTTGACCGTCTGTTGACTGATTTCATCCAGCTACTGAGAGTCTGAGGGGTGGGCCTGAGCCAATTCATGCAGATCTCCCTCCTTGCCAACAAGATCAAGTAGAACAGCAAGGGTTTCTGCCTAAGTGATGTATGTCAATAAGACTGAATGTTTGTTCCAAATAGGATCAGAAGGAAGCAAGCGATGATTTGACCTCCCAGAATATCAGAGATCGCTCTCCGCTGTCCCTACCAAAAAACACTGAGGCAAGACATGAACATGTGAATATTGTCCGCCTTTTCCTTACTATGCTGATTGCAGCACAGAGGGAGGTGGGGGGCTACAACTTATTTTGCACATCTCTTGTGGGTGGAATCTATTCTGTCATGCAGCGCTAATGTAACTGTGGAATATAGGAGGAATAAAGAGGACTGACAAATATCTGGATGCTCTTCTACTGTCTGAATCCATCCTAGGGGAAGACAGGAATCTTACATCACTCATCATCAGCCTTCACCAGCTCCCAATACCAAATAGAGATTTCCTTCTTTATCGGTTTGGAGTCTTGCAACCTGTCCTCTAACCCCCATTTCCCCCAACTGGGCCTTCTATGCCTAGTCCCCCAGGAGACCAGTTGCATGTACTTGTACCATGATGGGGTATCCTTGGTTACTGTGCTTAAAAACCTCCCACGAAATTACCCCAAAACCTTCCCATAGCCTCCCCAGTAATAATGCACACCTTAATGTAATGTAATGTAATTCGAGATTTATAAAGCGCGTTCCTACTCAAAGAGCATCGAAGCACTGGGAAGAAAGCACGTAGTAAAAAATAGACAGAGGATAAGAAAAATAACAGAAATAATGAAGATAGAAAGTCATCCAATAGAAGAAACTGAAACAAACTGAATCAAAGACCCTAATCAATTGAATACTCAGCTTGTCCAACAAGAAAGAGGGAGTACCTGAGGGATTCCAAACTAGGGCAAACTCAGAATAGTAATCAATTCCAAGGATTTTCTTCATGCAGTATCAAACTTCGAGGAAGGCCTGCAGTACTTTCGGCTGGACCTTCTTGAAGTACTTCTGGTCCCCGAACGTATACAGGAGCCCATCCTGCCCAATCAGGTTAAAATGTCTTCCATAGGTTCTACTCCTGCAAAAATCATCCGGACTCCCCAAGTGCATTCTGCAATTACTAAATTGGAAAGAGAGGTAGTAAAGAAAGATGTCTGGCAGTCCTACTCCGCCATTAACCAGCTTCCTTCTTAGCTTTTTCCAACTCAGTCGAGAACATTTAGAACCCCAAATAAAGCTCCCTATTCTCCATTGTATCTTAGCTAAGGTGCTCCTCTGAATAGAAATCCATGTTATCAAGCAAGTAGTTCAGCTTGAGAAGGATCACCATCTGTACTAAATTTGCCCACTTTACAGGATCAGAGGGAGACACTCCCATCTAGATAAAAATACCGCACTCTCCTTCCTCACCCTCTTCAAGTTGTACTACGTTACCCCCATCTGGCTTGTGTAAAACTGAAATACCTAGGTGCCTAACCACTTTTTCACAGTGCATCCCAGTGCTTTCTAAATTCCACACCATCACCTCCGTCTTCTCCTCATTAATAGAATAGCCCAAAAAGGCCACACAAATGTTTCAATTATGGCCTCCATGCATCCCACTGTTTTCTGAGGGTCATTCGTATACAGAGCAATATAGTCTGCATAAAGGCCCAACTTAAGCTTATAGTTCTAGGATTCAAACGGCATAAATCCCCCATCTTCCCTCAAAGCCTGCACCACTGGCTCTATATATATCAAAAAGTAACATAGATAATGGGCAGCCCTGGTGTGTCCCATGCAAGATGTTAACTTTCCTGGTCAATAGAATGCATATAGGGCAACACACACCAAAAATGTACTCAGTTTCATTCAAGTGTCTACGTAGCAGTGTGCACCAGGATATCACCGTCTGATCCTAAGTATTATCTCAAATGTAGCGCTTCCCTGTCCTGGGGGTAGCGTCCCCTGAATGCACTACAACTCATGTCCCAACCTCGGGGTATTATATTAATTTTACGAGTCTCCCAAAGTTAATCATATTGATACCATTAAGCAATGAGTTGTTTTCCCATGAGTTTCATGATTTTTATTTTCAGTTTCTAAGTATGCAGATATCCAATAACTCATTGGGCTCCAACATTGATTCATAGCATAATTTCTGTTGTAAATATTTAATGCAATTTTTTTTGTCCCAATGCATTTGTGGCGTAGACTTTCATCAGGTGATATTAGTCTGAATATAAACCAAAGTTAGGCGAAAGTAAGATATCATAGCAAGTGATGACGCAGAAACAAAGGTTTTACATTTATTAGCGCATAAACGTAGTGCTGCAATAATCAAGTGTGACTTTAACCGAACTAATAAAGATTGTACGGGGACAAATGTGCCCTCAGAGTAGTTTGCCAACATTTATAAGCGTGCTTTATATAACGTGATGTATTAGAATTGTACTAATCTGACATAATCGTAAACGTGTGCTATGATTTGCTTGTTTGAAATGTTTTAACTTAGCATAACTTTAGTGGAGGCTTCGGCCTAGTTGCCTTGTCTCACGGTTTAGATGCTCGTGTTTTTCTAATGTGCTAATAAAACGTGTATTCTTGCTTGAAGCTGTATTTTTCCAGTGAGATCGGTTCACATGCTTATCTTTAAGGTTTCGTGCCAGCCTGGCATCTTCTTCTTTGCTCCAAGGTCAATCTGCAGGTGCAGACAATGGAAGCTCTGAAAGTGAGTTAATTGGTAAAATATGTTGCAACTTACGTTCCCGACTCCAAGGATAATGTATGCCTAGGTAGAAGCTTGTGAATTGTTGTTTTTGATTGGACAATTTGAAGCCAACCTATGAACCCTCCAATGGAAGACCCTACTGGATTTGAACTGTTGTTTATTTAAACCTGGTGCACAAGGAGAAGGCGGCCATTACCCGGACATTTGACATTACCCATCGGACATTGGCCATTACCGGACATTTTGCCATTTGCCCATTAGCCATTACCCGCCATTTGCAGGACATTGTAGCCATTATGGCCCATCTTGCCGACCTCGTCATCTTGCCATCTTC
The DNA here is from genome assembly GCF_031143425.1 of Pleurodeles waltl. NCBI lineage: Eukaryota > Metazoa > Chordata > Amphibia > Caudata > Salamandridae > Pleurodeles > Pleurodeles waltl. The sequence goes on from NC_090445.1 coordinate 939,100,815, forward strand.
TACGATGCCAAGTGATGTTCGACGCCCTTTTGAATGAGACTTTGATGCTTTCTCTAATCGAGAGAAAGAGACTTTAAGTAATTCTCGCCCTAGAGACTTTAACTTTGATTTGCCCCTTTGCATGAAGTAGTAGTTTTGTCCTTTTATCTTGCCGCTGTGAGGCAAATTGCCCCGTCCACCTTGCCCCTTTGCCCCGTCCCATGCTGATCGAAACCGGTACCTGTGAGACGAAGACTTCCTTGAATGCTGATTGAATTTGGTAAATATGAAAGGAAAATGTACAATTGCATTGTGTTTCTTTTAGGTAACCAACTGCTGATTTTTGATGAGAGCCCTAGTTAGGAGTTTTCCAAATCAATGTTGCTAAATTGTTTTTGCATGAAGTCCCACATGCAGATACTAATTTGAGGTTAGATGAGGATTCATTTGTTGCATGATGCAATTTGAGACCTTGTTATGCTGACTAATGTATGCAATTAGCCCATTACAGATTATAGTTTTAGTGGTTTGCGTTGCTATTATCGAATGCATTGTTATTCAAATGCTGCATAGATTGCATCTTTTTCGCCGTTATGGACAGCTATTAATGTTCATTTACATATATCATTTGGTGTTGAGACACATTTATATCGTGCTAGCTTTGTTAATATAGGGAAATAAATTCATTAACTTTGAATGAACTGGTGTGGTTATTCATGGCCGAAAGGTCATGGTTCGCCGAAATGTTTTCTGGATTAATTGTGAAGTGTTATGTTGATCAGGGCATTGCTTATGTTCGTTATTGATTATTGATTTGATTAAATTGATTACTCTCGGGTGAAGAGAGCCCCACTTGGTCAAAAGATTCATCGACCCAAGAGCGTCCAAATACAGGTAATTTATTAGGTCGGAACGCTCTATCAGTAGATGGTAGCAGAGGACGGTTTCGCCCTTTGGGACCTCACTCGAGAGGTAATGGTTTCGCCCTTTGGGACCCTACTCGAGAGGTAACGGTTTCGCCCTTTGGGACCCTACTCGAGAGGTTACGGTTTCGCCCTTTGGGACCCCACTCGAGAGGTATATGGTGTTGAATTGAAGGTTACGCTCTTTGAGACCTCACTCGAGAAGTATATGGTGTTGAATTAGATTTTTCTTGGGTAAAACAGATTGAGAGAATGATGATGCCCTAAGTCCCCCGCGACTTTCCCGGGATCTCGGAGCTTGCGAATGGAAAGAATGGAGGTGTGAAATCGGCGTTGGCGGTACTAGTGACGGTATGAGTGAAGTTAGGATTTTGCGCTTGCACAGCTTATTGCCGCAGATTGTTTGAGAAGGTTGTGAGGATTTTAGAGAATAGCGGAGGTGCGACTCCGAGTGTGAGAGTAGGGAAGTCGTCGAACTTCATGTGTATGTGGCGCTTTGTGCAGAAAAAGGTCCACGTGGTTGTTGTTGTTGAGACGGGCCCTGCGAGGTCAAGAGACTCCGGAGTATGTTGAAAAGTGTATGAGACACTTGTTTTATGTTGTGGTCTGGTCGGTTTAATAGGTTGACCGGGCGTGGTCAACGAGTCGGTACGTGTGTTAAGGGAGTGAAAGAAAACTTCGACTTCGGGCTTTGACAAATTCTAAGTGCACTAGAATAGATCACTGACAAGTTGAGAGCAGAGTCTGCGGGTCAGATTTGCTTGCGAAAGTGGGGACCGAGAAAGATGGAATAACTGCCGAGGCTAGTGAAAAATCCCTAAGGTCCTGAAGCGATTGTGTTACCCTTCCTGTAGTAAACCGACAGATCTGTTTTATTATTATTTGGTTGCTCGCGATACATGCTAGAAGTTGTTACGAGAGGAGCTGAGTGAAGGAGGACAAGCCGCGAGGCTTTGTCAGCCGCAGTGTGTGTGAGTGTGACGTCACTAGGAGCCGCGCTGGGATAGGTTGGTTGCAGAGAAGGGTAGCGCACGGATTGGACGCAGTCCGTGGGGCTCGATTGGAAGGGGAAAGGCAAGCGAAGAGTATTCCGGGAATTAAAGTCACTTATTGATTACAAATTTTGTGAAATAAAAGACGAGAAAATGAAATTTTTTAAAGCATTAAAGAGTGCGATGAAGGGGGAGTCTTACATTAAAGCGAGCGTAGGAGAGGAGACGCCACCCGAAGGTACACCAGCTTACATTGTAATGGAGGAAAGGGGGGTAGCTCCGTGCCTTTGGCTAAAGCAATGGCACAAGCTGACAGAGAAACATGGGAGCGTAGCGTTCCCGATCCATGGGACATTCAATATAAGGATCCTAGAGAATTTGAGATTCGCGATGTACGACATGAAGGTACCTCCAAGGCCAGCACAGTTTGAGGCTCTAGCGGTTTGGGAACTAATGGCTAGACAGCAACAGCAAAAGAAGTTCGAGACCAGGATAAGAAAGGTAGAAAAGACACTAGCGGACGCTAGGTGGGATAATGCACAGAAGGTGTGGAGGTCAGATATATTGCAGGGGATAAAATTGTTTCCCGCAATTGCTAAGGAAGAAGAGGCGACAGGCAAGAAAGCTACCTGTAAGACAAACAGGAGGTGTTCCAAAGATAGAGAGGACGAGGAAAAGTTAAGGAGAGAAGAGGAGTCAGAGGATGAGGAGTTCATCATGCAATTGCTGAACGACCGTCCACCACCTTATGCAGAGAGTGAACAAGGTCCAAGTACCAGTTCTGCCCCTCTGGCACCGGTACAGAATAATGAAACTCCGAATTCAGAAACGCCATCGGGATCTAAGGACCCGAGTTTACTGTTCACCCCGCAGATACCGCAGGTTAGGAGAATATATCCAGATGTGCCTATATTGAAAACAGCAGAAAATTATCAGCCGCAGGTCCCAAGGTACTACAGCAGTGACAACAGTACGGGAATGATTCTAGATCCAACCGTAATGGGAGTACAGAATGGTCGCAACCCAACATTGGCACAAGCTGAATCAACCCAGCTTTTGATGCCTCAAAAGCAGATGCAGGGGGGAACCGCACATGCTCAGATGACGGGGAGTCAGACGGGCATGCCGGCAATGATGACCCATAGTGTGGGAATGAACATGCCTCAGAACCTGGGGAATGGACAGAACCCAGATGTGATATCCCTACCCATTACTGTAGGTCCACCGGTACCTTTGTACATTCAGCCTAACTCAGGTATGAGCGGTCAAGGATCAGTGGTGCAGAATGGGACGGAAAGGAGGCGCATACAAAACACTCCAGAGACAACTCCGATAGCGGCTCTGCCAACTGGATCTGGGTCCTTGATGGAGTTTAGTCCCATATGTGCTCAGTCAACAGTGGTGAGGTCGAGTCCCCCAGTGATGATACCGCTATCATCGAACACTGAAAAGTTGCCGCAACCATCAATGGCAGTCGATGTGAATGCTACACTGATGGGGTTGAATGCGCAACAGCTGACGCAGTGGTTCAACAGTCTGAATTCCACACAAAGCTCAGCCAGTGGGAAGGGAGAGGACTATCTGAATAGGGTCAGGTTGAACATGGAAGCAGAAGAATTGGTGGAAGGGACTATGGGTTTGAATAGGTTAGAGTCCTACTCGGAAGAAGAGCTGAGGTATCTATGTCCCAGGATTACGAGAGAAGTGAACAAGGTACATAGAAGGTTGCAAGAAATAGCTGACAAAAATGGGGTTGAGATAGACAAGACAAAACACTTGAGCAGGAGCTATAGATTGGATTTCGGGACCACAGACTTTGAACACATGAGGTCAGCAGGCATGAAAACGCACCTTAGAGAATTGCTGCAGAGTGCACAAGTGTGGAGGTGCTTAGACAAATGGGAAAGAAGATGGGCAAAGAAAAAGGAAAAGAAGAAAGATAGTGTCCCAGAGCATAAGGAGAAAAGACCGCAGAGTAGTGATGCAATAACCATGTTACCAATGAGGGAGACAGAAGGGGGGAAATTAATTCATGTACCGTGGCACAGAAGCGACATTCAGTCTTTTACGGATGATTTTCCCAAACTGAGAGAGAAACCGATTGAATGGTATCAACAGACTGATAGGTTTGTGAAGCTTGCAAAATGTCTTTGGGAAGACCTGAACACCCTCTTTGAGATTGTGGTTCCGGCAGATTTGTGGGAAGACTGCAAAAGGGCTGTAGGTTGGCCGACAAGTGAACCAGAGAGGGACAGGGATACGGGTGCACCATCACCTATGGTAATGAGCTTGTACTATAAGGTGATTGAGCATTTGAAGACGAAGGTTCCCGCGAAAAATGTGGATTGGCAGAAGATTGATCGAACTGCCCAAGAGGCTAAAGAGTCGATTCATGGTTACTATGAGAGGTTGTTGAAGGCGTTCAAGAACTACAGTGGCACGGAAACAATAGAGGCGAAGGACATGCTTCATTTTGTGGAAGGGCTGAGACCAGAGATAAGTCAGATGATAAAGACGCATTTGATTTGTTGGCAGTCGAAACCTATTGATGAGGTGTTGAATTATGCGAAATACTGTAGCGACGAAATTGAAGTGAAACAGAAAAGGTTGAAAGAGAAAGTGATGGTGATGCAACTTAAAGCAGCTCAGACAGGTTTGCAAGGGTTGCAAGGGTTCCAACAGCAGATACCGCAGCCGCAGCCGCAGGGAAACATGGTGTTTCAGCCACACGCGAGAGGCAGAGGAGGCTTTGGGAGTAATGGTCCGGATTTGAACACTGTTGCGATTCCGAATGGTGTGCAGGCAATGAAAAGGGTGATGCCGTGTCACATGTGCGGAATCGTCGGACATTGGAAACGCGAGTGCCCGATGGTGGTGCAGGAAGGTGCAGGTGTTGGTCAGCAAAACAATGATGTCAATGCATTCCAGACAATGAGGGGACCGAAAATGAGAGGTCCAAACCCAAATTTTCAGACCATAAATCTGCTGCAGGGATTACAGCCCATGCAGCCGCAGCAGATGCAGATGCCCCGTATGCAGATGACGCAAATGCAGCCAATGCAACAGCAGTTTCCCATGGTACCTAATCAGCAAATGCAAATACCTTTGACACCAGTGAGTCAGCAGCAAGTGATGGTTCCTCCACAGGTCTCGGGTCAGGTGATGAATACAAATGGCACCGTGCAACAGTTCCCATTACACAGTGAGAATGGAATAAACAATGTATGGGAGAGTGAAAGTTCAGATGAGGAGGGAAATTGTGTGCTTGCAGCATCCTTGGAAGTTGATCATAAGGGTCCATATGTGGAGGGAAGAGTTACGGGTCATCGTGTTTCATTCTTGGTTGACACAGGAGCCACACGTTCAACTGTTAGGAGCATTGAAGTACCAAATTTGCCACTCTCAGGGAGAACAGTTCAAGTAGTGGGAGTAGCAAACAGGTACCTGACGAACCCAATCACAGATCCAGTACCAGTCAGAATTGGTAACTATCAAGGGTCACATAGTTTTGTGGTATGTGACTCAAGCCCGATAGCACTGTTAGGGAGAGACCTATTGTGCAAATTGGGATGTTCGATTATGTGTTCGGACGATGGAATTAGAATTCAGACGAGCAGTGATGGGGAAGAAGAGGACAGTGTAGAAGGGGAGGAGATGGAAACTGTCGATGAAGAATATCCTCTGATTAACATTTTTCCGATGATAACTGAAGAGGATATTCCAGCTGAATTACGGGAAACAGTCGGAAAGGAAGTGTGGGATATGACAGGAAAAGAGGTGGGATTGGTGAAAGGAGTGGAACCAGTGAAAGTGACCGTAAAACTCAATGTAACCTTTCCCCAGACCCCACAATACCACATGGCACAAGACACCCTCATGAAAGTCGCCCAACTCATTGACGAGTTTGTAAAACAGGGAGTGTTGAAAGAAGTGTTAAGCAGTCCATGTAATTCACCAATTATGGGACTAATAAAGTCGAGTGGAAAGGTCCGAATAGTGCAGGACTTGAGGAAAATAAATGACATCGTAATAAAATGCTGCCCTGTAGTACCGAATCCAGCTGTGATAATGTTTCAAATCCCTTGCGATGCCGAGTGGTTCTCAGTCATCGACTTGTCACAAGCATTCTTTTCGGTGCCTCTTCATGAGGACAGCCAATTTCTCTTTTGTTTCAAATTCTTAGACAGAGTTTACAGTTGGTGCCGAATTCCTCAAGGGTTTTCTGAGTCACCGTCAATTTTCAATCAGATTCTAAAGAAAGACTTGGAAGCGTTAGAATTGCCATTCGAGTCAACCCTAGTACAGTACATTGATGACTTACTGATTGCATCTAAGACAGAAAGTGGCTGCACAGCCGACACCATTGCTCTACTGAACCATTTGGGAAGGAATGGACACAAGGTGTCTCCTTCAAAGTTGCAGTTCTGTCAGAAGAAAGTGAAATACTTGGGTCATCAAATAGAGAAAGGGTCATGGAGAATAATGAAGGAAAGAATAACAAGTGTACTTCAAATGAGTCCACCTAAGACAAGGAGGGAGGTGAGGAAGTTTTTGGGGATGGTGAGCTACTGTCGCCAGTGGATTCCCAACTTCTCAACTTTAGCAAAGCCTTTACTGAAACTGACCCAGAAGGATGCCTTGGATGAAATTGAGCTGAAAGGAGATGAAATGGATGCTTTTATTGAATTGAAAGAATGCATGTGCAGGGCTCCAGCTTTAGGTATGCCTGATTACACAAAGCCTTTCACATTGTTTTGTCATGAACGTGATGCATGTTCTTTGTCTGTCTTGACCCAAGCCCATGGTGGCATAAACAGACCAGTAGCGTATTTTTCAGCTACTTTGGATCCGGTCGCAGCAGCACTGCCAGGGTGTTTGCGCGCCGTAGCAGCAGTTGGTATCAGCCTCACTCAGAGTGAAGGAATAGTGATGGGACACCCATTAACAGTCATGGTCCCTCACTCAGTTGAGATACTTTTGACCCGCTCCCGAACGCAACACATGACTGGAGCAAGACTCACAAGGTATGAAACAATAATTCTGGGCTCACCGAATGTGCAGCTGAAAAGGTGCACTACGTTGAATCCAGCAACCTTGCTTCCCGGTGAAAATGCTGAAATTGAGAACGCTGAAGACGTCGAGCACGACTGCCTTCAGGTGACTGAATTTTGCACAAAACCCCGACCTGATATTAGGGATACTAAGCTTGATGAAAATGACCATATTATTTTTGTTGATGGTTCATGTCTAAGAGATGGGTTGGGAATTTTGAAAGCAGGATATGCTGTATGTACTGTAACAGGTGTCTTGGAAGCGTCCTGGCTTCAAGGAGTCTATTCCGCACAAGTAGCAGAGCTTGTAGCCCTTACAAGAGCATGCCAACTGTCTACATTGATGAAGGTTACCATTTACACTGACAGTCAGTACGGGTTTGGAATTGTGCACGACTTTGGGCAACTATGGTCACAGAGAGGTTTCCTGACCTCTTCAGGGTCCCCAGTGAAAAACGGGGAGAGAATAAGGGAATTGTTACACGCCATTCAGATGCCAGCCGAAATTGCAGTGGTAAAGTGTAGTGCTCATACAAAAGGACAGGACTATGTTTCCTTGGGAAATGCATATGCGGATCAAGTCGCAAGATTTTGTGCCTTGAACTGTATATTGCTCAGGGATGAATGGAATTTGATAAGTGAGCCAGAGCTCGAACCAGCTGAAGCATTTGCCTTGAAGGTCGTGGATACAATGGATGAACTAAAAGCATTACAGAATAGCGTCAGGGAGGATGAAAGAGCTTCCTGGATTAAGTCACAATGTACAAGGAGACCAGATGAGTTATGGGTTTCAAATGAGGGAAAATTTGTTTTACCAAATGGTCTCTTATCGCAGCTAGCGCGGTTCTATCATGGGCAGGCTCACCTAGGGAGAGATGCCATGATAAGATTGTTCAAAACTGATTGGTTTAACCCCAGATTCCGTCAAGCTGCAGAAGCAGTTTGCCATCGTTGTGTCATTTGTCAGCAGATGAACCCAGGAAAGGGAACGGTTGTGAACGTGAGCCACATTGGCAGGGCGGGTGGCCCGTTCAGCAGAATGCAGATGGACTTTATTGAGATGCCTGTGCATGGAGGTCTGAAGTATGTGTTGGTGATTGTGTGCATTTTTAGTCACTGGATTGAAGCATACCCCACACGTAGAAATGACAGCCTTACAGTTGCAAAACTATTGTTGAGGGAGTTGATACCACGTTTCGGATTCCCGATCTCTTTAGAATCAGATAGGGGAAGTCACTTCAATAACGAGGTGATAAAGTTACTTTGCGCAGCGCTGAACATTGAGCAAAAACTGCATTGTAGCTATCGCCCTGAAGCCTCAGGACTGGTGGAACAAATGAATGGTACACTGAAATCAAGAATGGCGAAAATATGTGCATCGACAAATTTGAAATGGCCTGACGCATTGCCTTTGGTGTTAATGTCAATGAGAAACACCCCTGACAGAAAGACTGGATTGTCCCCGCACGAAATTCTCATGGGCAGGGCCATGAGACTTCCTGCAGTTCCCGCAAACGCGCTTTTGAATATTACAGATGATATGGTGTTAGACTACTGCAAAGGTCTGGCTGACGTGGTTCGCTCTTTCTCTCACCAGGTGGAAGCAACCACCTTGCCACCGATCCAAGGTCCAGGACACACACTGAAAGCAGGTGACTGGGTCGTGATAAAGAAGCACGTGAGGAAGTCGTGTCTGGAACCCCGTTGGAAAGGCCCTTTCCAAGTGATCCTGACGACCACTACCGCTGTGAAGTGTGCAGGAGTTCCCAACTGGATTCACGCCAGTCATACAAAGAAAGTGTTGTGTCCCACAGATGAGGAAGTTGAAGCGCTGAAACTGCCAGTACCTGATAACAAAGTGCCGAGCACTGAGACAGAGCAAAACAGAACTAGAAGAGAACAGGCAGAAATAGAGGAGAGAGAAATATTCTCTGAGGACGAAACAACCGATTCACTTGGGGAAGACCAAGGAGAAACCTCAGACAGCGACGAAGCAGCTGAAGGTAACAAAGAGCCTGAAGCAGCTGAAAGTGACAAAGAGCCTGAAGAAAGTAACGGTGACAAAGGGCTCGAAAGAGGTGAAGAAGCAGGAGAGCCTGATCAGAGGAGGGCTTTCCCAGAAGCAGACGGTACAGAAAAAGAAAAGGAAAACCTGATTGACTCCCCAGAAAAAGGGGACAAGGCAGAACAGAACGAAACTGTTCAATCCTCTTCAGAAGAGATCGCAGGTCCATCAAGTGGACACAGTGCAAAGAGAAGGCCAAGTATATCACCAGTAAAACTAAGAACTAGAGAAACGTTGAACGACAGTGAAGGGCCAAGAGTGAAAGAGAAAAGAAAGGAAGTGTCTGTCGTGGTACCAACATCAAGTGAAGAAAAAGACTTGGCCAAAGAGGAAAGTACCAGTGAGGCAGAATCAAAGAGAGATGCAAAATTGAAAAGGAAAAGGATACCAAACAGGAGATATTCCGGTTCAGAATGGGCATATGTAGTCAATGACGATTGGACTGACGAATTTGTATCTCTTAGCCTCGAGAACGAAGAAGAAGAGATACCAATAGAAAAGAAAAGTTTTATGGACACTATTGATTGAAAAAAAAAAAAAATGATAAATGATAATCTAACGTGATACAACCAGCTGAGACATTGCTAAACCGGATGAGACATTTGCTAACTTGATAAGACTTTGATAACCTGATTGACTCTTAAACCCGATTTGAGACAACGTTGCTAACTGATAAAAGACTGAGTTATTGAACTGATAAAAGACTGAGTTATTGATTGAAATTTGAGAAAAAAAAAAAAAAAGACTGAGTTATTGCCGAAGTGAGACAAGTGCTGCTAACCGATAAGTGACTGGGCTCCTGAAGAAAACTGTGTGAACATTGCGCTCGTTCAGCTTTGTAACTATTTGCTAAATCGTTTCTTTTATAAGTGCTTCTAGCTCTCTGATTCTATACAGATCATGACTAGGTACGCTACACAAAACAGAAGAGTGAAATATTGTAAATATGCGTGTATAGGCTTGATAACTGCATGTGTACTAATAATAATGGCAATAGTGCTTGCAACGCGTGGTAAGGGTGAGAATGAGAAAATTGATGCTTCTACTTCTGCTCCTGTTACTGTCACTGAACTAACCGCATTGAAAAGACTAGAATTAGATGAGAGACACTTGCATGATAAGAAGGAACTTTCGTATAATGTTTTCTATCGCCTACTAACAGAATATGTTGAGACTATGGATGCGAAAGATTGTTATGTGTGTACACAGATACCGACATCGGTAACGGAAGGGGTGACTTATCACCACATGCCTCTTACATATGGGATTACATGTAGTTTAGTAACTTCTAGATTTTATGGTCAAACTAACATACAGTATTTTTATTCAAATTATGATGTTACCTTTGCATATGTTCCTATAATAACGCAATTAAGCCAGATTGCTAAAGATTGGGATGCTAAAATCATGAGGGAATTTTTCGAGCCAATGCAACCTTTTGAAACAGCTCACGCTCATAGGGAAAATATTACCTGCTCGCTCTCTACAGTAGAAATAAGCTTCTTAGATCGCACAGATGATAGAAGGGCACAAATGAATGCGAAATTAGAAAAAGAGCTAAGTAAGAGGACTTCAGTAGATAATTATGCTTTTGCCGCAATAAAAATACAAGGAAAAATAGCTTTAGACGCTTGGCATGTAGGGAAATTTTGTATATATCGTGGTGAATCTTATTATGATAACATTTTTGTGGGAGCGAGTGAATGTAAACATACGTTTATCTTTAAGGCCAAATGGACATTCATGCTGAACGGACTTGACCCTGTCATACCTGGTGTATATTACATTTGTGGGCATAATGCCTATTATCGTCTTCCAAAGGGATGGTGGGGGAGATGTTATTTGGGTATAGTGTTCCCAAAGGTTTATCAACTGGATGACCTATCAGTGATTCCAAAGACGCCTGGATCTCATCGTATCCAGAAAAGAGAGACCGCAGCTGCTGTGGTAGGAGATATATTTGGAGCCATGATTCCTTCATTGGGAGTTGTGTTGAATTCCATCAAAATAAGAAAGTTGTCTACTATAGTGGATAACATGTTGACAAAGTTTTCAGGTGCTATAATCCTGATGGATGCTGAACTTGCAGCAGAAAGAGCTATGACTCTTCAAAACAGGCTTGCCCTAGACATTCTTTTAGCAAAGGATGTCGGCGTTTGCAAAATGCTTGGTGCGCGTCACTGTTGCACGTATATACCAGACAACAGTGTGAAGATTAAAACAATGCTTGCAAATCTAACAAAAGAGAGTGCAGACTTGAAGGAATTGAAAGAACCAGGAGTTTGGGAGAAGGTTGGAAAGGGAATTGCTTCAGTGGGAAATTGGCTTGGTGGCATTTGGAATGGAATATTACTAAAAATAATACAGGGAATACTAATAGTACTAATTTGCATCTTTGGGATTTGGGGAATAAAGAGAGGAATAATAATGATCATGACAAGAATTAAGAGAAGGAAGGAAGAGAAAATGATGAAAAGAATGGCAGAAGATTACAAGGCAAGAACAAGGGGAACTAAAAGGCAAAGAGAACTGACAGAATTTTAATGGAATAAAATTTGTGGGAATAGTTTTGTGTGATGACAAGTAGTCATCAGAGGAGGGATTGATGACGCAGAAACGAAGGTTTTACATTTATTAGCGCATAAACGTAGTGCTGCAATAATCAAGTGTGACTTTAACCGAACTAATAAAGATTGTACGGGGACAAATGTGCCCTCAGAGTAGTTTGCCAACATTTATAAGCGTGCTTTATATAACGTGATGTATTAGAATTGTACTAATCTGACATAATCGTAAACGTGTGCTATGATTTGCTTGTTTGAAATGTTTTAACTTAGCATAACTTTAGTGGAATCTTCGGCCTAGTTGCCTTGTCTCACGGTTTAGATGCTCGTGTTTTTCTAATGTGCTAATAAAACGTGTATTCTTGCTTGAAGCTGTATTTTTCCAGTGAGATCGGTTCACATGCTTATCTTTAAGGTTTCGTGCCAGCCTGGCATCTTCTTCTTTGCTCCAAGGTCAATCTGCAGGTGCAGACAATGGAAGCTCTGAAAGTGAGTTAATTGGCAAAAATATGTTGCAACTTACGTTCCCGACTCCAAGGATAATGTATGCCTAGGTAGAAGCTTGTGAATTGTTGTTTTTGATTGGACAATTTGAAGCCAACCTATGAACCCTCCAATGGAAGACCCTACTGGATTTGAACTGTTGTTTATTTAAACCTGGTGCACAAGGAGAAGGCGGCCATTACCCGGACATTTGACATTACCCATCGGACATTGGCCATTACCGGACATTTTGCCATTTGCCCATTAGCCATTACCCGCCATTTGCAGGACATTGTAGCCATTATGGCCCATCTTGCCGACCTCGTCATCTTGCCATCTTCTACGATGCCAAGTGATGTTCGACGCCCTTTTGAATGAGACTTTGATGCTTTCTCTAATCGAGAGAAAGAGACTTTAAGTAATTCTCGCCCTAGAGACTTTAACTTTGATTTGCCCCTTTGCATGAAGTAGTAGTTTTGTCCTTTTATCTTGCCGCTGTGAGGCAAATTGCCCCATCCACCTTGCCCCTTTGCCCCGTCCCATGCTGATCGAAACCGGTACCTGTGAGACGAAGACTTCCTTGAATGCTGATTGAATTTGGTAAATATGAAAGGAAAATGTACAATTGCATTGTGTTTCTTTTAGGTAACCAACTGCTGATTTTTGATGAGAGCCCTAGTTAGGAGTTTTCCAAATCAATGTTGCTAAATTGTTTTTGCATGAAGTCCCACATGCAGATGCTAATTTGAGGTTAGATGAGGATTCATTTGTTGCATGATGCAATTTGAGACCTTGTTATGCTGACTAATGTATGCAATTAGCCCATTACAGATTATAGTTTTAGTGGTTTGCGTTGCTATTATCGAATGCATTGTTATTCAAATGCTGCATAGATTGCATCTTTTTCGCCGTTATGGACAGCTATTAATGTTCATTTACATATATCATTTGGTGTTGAGACACATTTATATTGTGCTAGCTTTGTTAATATAGGGAAATAAATTCATTAACTTTGAATGAACTGGTGTGGTTATTCATGGCCGAAAGGTCATGGTTCGCCGAAATGTTTTCTGGATTAATTGTGAAGTGTTATGTTGATCAGGGCATTGCTTATGTTCGTTATTGATTATTGATTTGATTACATTGATTACTCTCGGGTGAAGAGAGCCCCACTTGGTCAAAAGATTCATCGACCCAAGAGCGTCCAAATACAGGTAATTTATTAGGTCGGAACGCTCTATCACAAGCACATGAGAATATTTTATACATTGAAAATGTCACAATTGAATATACAAAGCAAAAGTACTTGTTCATTAAATATATACTGCGTAATGTTTACTGAAATCATAAGTGCCTGTATATTATAAATTACTTTTTATTGTAACATGCAGAAATCTTATAACCGCATTAGTGTGGTTCACAAATGCTTTAAGAGATCCTGGCGTGCAAAGTTTCATGGGTAATAATGTCACAATTGTACACAACGCAACGCAACAAAATGAATGGCAAAACAGATATCCGCCACAGCTTTTTGAAGTGCAGTAGTGCAACATTTCTTGTATTATAATGTCACACTTTTACACATGCTGCAAACAGTATCTCAAACATAACAACTTGAATGGCAAAATAAGTACCAAATGTGCAATAGTATGCGTACAATGCTTGCCTAAATTAGCTGACCCAAATACCACTCAAAGTAATACAAAGAAAGATCTTAATACCAATGGAAAAAAAAACTGGAGCACGATAATTACACCCCAAACATAACATGAATAGCAAAATAAGTACCAAGTGCACGGTAGTATGTGTACAGTGCTTGCCTGAATACCATGCTAAGTAATATGACGAAAAACCGTAATGTCAATAGAATTCATAAAAAGCTGCAGCACTGTAATCCAACCTGCCATACATGAACGCTATCAGTAGTTCAAATATGTAACTAAAATGCCTCTCAGTATCGAACAAAGAGAATATCGGAGTCTCAAACCCACCGGAGTAATTCGAATTCATAGTAAACGGCGACCCTGTAAAATTGAAATAGGCAACACGGTGGCTTTCTGCTCAGCAGCCATGTTTATACTGAGTATATCGAATAAAAAACAGGACTAAACGACCTTTCTGAGCATTGGAGAATTGGTACCAAGTTAGCATCTTACAAGGCTGCCAGGTTTTGCTAAGTAATATATAGAGTTCGTAATATAATCAAGTTATATGAACCTTGTCCGACATTAAGCAACAGTCAAAAATTACGGAGCCCCCCGAATTCATAAACAAAAAACTATTTTGCCTTGTAATGCATTAACAACATGTAAACAAATAACACAGCCAGCACGTTTCCAAAAAGGAAACCAAACAGTTTGTAATTCCAACAATTTGTACTAAACTATGGGTTTAAATAGCAAGAAATATATATGCGACCTGTACTATATGGGTTATTCAAAAAAGTAAGCGTACCTTGTTATGCTAGCAGCCTTGCCAAAGCAAATCAACGATCTATACCGCTAATCCCAGAATTAATAACGATTAATGAAGACTAATTACAGTCTCAATAACTATCTCGATCCAATCATCAATAGCTGATACCGTTATTGGACTGGATAATCAGAAAACAAAATATTGAGTTAACATGTACGGCCTGTAGAGGGCTATTCAAGTAATATTGCAATACGGTATAAGCTCTTGATTATTGAACAGCTGAATAATGAATTGCTGCAGCTTCACTGAGATCAGGTTGACCGCATTGTATCATGCTGCTACGAGGTATCTTTTGAAGGTTATGCAGCAGAGACTTTCATTGTGTGATGGCTGGGAAGAGGAGAGACACCAGTAATCAGTAAATGCGCGATGCAAAGTGGTTTTCTCTCCACGGATACTGTAGGGAGTGTTGTTTATTGTCGATGAAATAAATGTGCTTTATTTGTTCTTCGCTGGGCTAGTTAGAGTCGGATGCACTTTTTCACTCTCTAGAGAGGAGACGTTTCTTTGCTTCTGTCAGAAGAGTTAGACTCCTGGGAAAATACATTCTCATTTACTTGACTGAATGTTTGTTTGATCTGCCTTCTAAAGAGTTTTCTTGCTGACACCTCCTGCCTGACGTCTCTCTCAATTTTTCTGATTTCCTCTAGCTTAGCCAATTAGGGAATTGTCCTTCATCGTAGCTGAATTTGTTTGATTTGCTTCACAACAACTTTAGGCATATTGACTTTCCAGTTGCTGTTTTGAATTGTTTCGAATTAGGCTAGTTGACAGATTCATGTGATGACTAATGAATTTTACAACATTAAATACTTTACTAACTTTGCTAGTTTGCTAATAAAGCTTCATGGCTTGCAAATCTAGTACTCTCAACATTGTGGGGCCTAATGTTCTTCACTGTATTTGAGTCACACCTCAGTCCAGGACAAAAGGTCCATTCCCTCAAGCACATCATGTACTTAAGTGTGTACCAAAGATCTGCACAGTTCGAATCCCATCAGTGCTGCAACACACCTTTCATCCTGCTTGAAATTGTGTGCCATTATTTCCCATTTTGTCTGTTCACCATAGCATTGCTATTGTTTGGTAAAAGTGAATCATTAAATGAAGTAAAGAAATATCAAAGCGTGTTAAAACAATTGCCAGTTTTCTTCCTATTAGGGAGAATTTGCAATTGTTCATATTACTCCATCACCTTCTCTTACAGCTAAAAAGCACATAGAATACAAATAATAGTTATGTTGTAGTTATTCCAAGGACTGCACATAATCAGTGTTATTATTCACATACACACACACGTGTATGTGTATATATATATATATATATATATAAATATATATATATATATATATATACCTACATCTATCTATCTATCTATCCATGTATATATATATATATATATATATATATCTATATATAATATATATGTGTGTGTGTGTGTGTGTGTGCATTGCCACTTTTTATACTAACCTTTATTCTTTGTGTCAGTGCCTCAACTTTTGTCAAATTACAGATTCTCAGGTAAGTGAAATTATTTGCCAGGGATCACAGCAATGAGAGCACTGGGATTCATTGCACACTGTTTTATTCAAATCAGCATCTTAACCACTGAGTGAACTGAGCCAGAACTGTCAGTATTTGTACCAGGTTACACATATATTGGCAGATTGAGGTACCTCACCACCAATGGCAATATACCTAGCACAGAGAGCCTCTAAAATTCTATACCGAGAAATGTGTCATACCTGTGCCTAACAATCAGTCCTCGATTAAAATACAATCCAGAATGACAAACAGGAAAGAAGGTATTAATGTGCTTCATTGTGTGCATGCTTGAAAGACTATTACCTTATAAAGAACAGTTTCAGGCGAATACTATCTAGTGTGCTATAAAATAGCAGCAGTGAGATATACAAAGGCCAATCCAAAAGGAATTTACAACAGTATTAGCAGGAGACAAGGGGCTTCATTTACAAGGCATTTGCGCAACCATTGGGTCATTTTTGTTACGCTTCAGTGGCACTAGCATTGCTCTATACTGTTCCAGATTTACCTGCAGATGCGTTGGGCCTGATGCGTCAGTTGAAAACCCTTTTGCTACATGATACCTGCTCCAGATGTAAGGTATGCAGGGCAGGCGTTCCCACGGGAAAAGCCAAGCAGAACTGCAGTGAAATTTACAAACCTTCACAACGTTGTTCTGCGACTTCACTGCGTCAGAATTTTACTGCCTGCTCACAGCATGCATACCAATGATGCAGGGCTTTTCTCTATAGAGACCTGTCCAATTTGCTGGAGTAGCGTCATTTTTTGATGCTAGTCCAGCAATGAGCTAGTTTAGCTCTAACAGATGCATCAGAATTTCTGACGCATCTGTGAAAACATGTGTCATGGAGCTCTATATTGTAAATACAGTGCATCCAGCGCATCATTAGGGGATCATAGGGCCACACTAGAAATCTGATGCATTGGGCCTATGCACCATATATTCTTGTAAATGAGGCCCATGAACTGATGAAAATGGAACATGCCCTGCGCTCACATCAACATGAAAAGCTAATAGAAATTGTCCTACTATCACTTCAGGCTTTAAACAGAAAGGCAACTGTAAAATAATAATAAAGTAAAAGCAAAAATTGGCACTGAAGCAAACTAATTGTGGAGGTACTCCTTGTTAAAGAGCAAAATGCAGTTCCTCAAAGCGAAGTTAGCCAGAGGAAGAAGTAGTCTGACCTATGCTGTATGATGTAGTGGGTGGAAGCAAAATGTGAATGACAAAATAACAGTCTAATTGCTCAAAAGAGCTAGCTGAAACCCCTTTAAGTAAGTATATTTTACATATAATTTTAATAAAGTGTAAAGGTCTTTGCTAATACCAGACTTAAAATGTGTTGTAGTAACACCGCTATCAATAATTGTGTTTCAGTACTGTTGGCAAATACAAACCCATTGCACTCTTCAGTTTAATTTTGTGTTTAGCACCGGACAGAACCTTTCAGGTGGACGGAACATTTGCTCTTTGAGAAGGCTACATAACCTCGCAATCCCTAAGAGCAGGCACTGACTAAGCCACTGGTTTAGACTTTTATGTACACACACACACACACACACACACATACACATGTTCATGGTGACACTCTGACAAACACAGAGTGTAGACTCGCACACACAGACACATAACACACATTGTTTTGCATTTGGGAAAGCCTGGATTATAATTTAATACATATAACAGTACCACGCATGACTATGACCTTTAAACGCGCACAGGAATTAATACAACTTTTACAGTGGTGTTATAATGCCTGCAGACATTCCCTTATGCTTGTTAATTTTTTTCTGTCTGTGGCAAAGCCAATGGTAAGGGATTATTGGCCTGATATACTCTTTACTGCTTGCAAAATACTGATCGCAAGTTGCAACTAGTATTTTGCGACAAACAAATAAGTTCACAACCCAACCTATGTACAAATAGGTTGGTAAGGAAAATTCTAATTCAGAGAGTTGACAAATTGTGACTCACTTTGATTGAAGGCCATTGCAGGAATTGGGCCTACTGGGGTCAGAAGGCCACCATGTCTGTTATCGCCTCCCAATAAAGTAAACTTGTTTTCCCAAAGGCAGCCCATTTTCCCAAAAGGAAACAAGGCTGCATTTAAAAAGAAGAGTTTACGTTTTTTGCTTATATATAAGTTGGCATTAGTTCTCTAGATCACTGCCTACTCCACAACAAACTTTATTTTTAGATTCACAAACAGATGAGGTAGCAAATAGGTTACAACCCTAACTTGGGTTTGCTAAAATGTACATGGCTTCTAACCACTGTTTCGGGCCCAAACCACAGATACATATGATTAGGAAGTGCTATTTCTGCAAAACACCCCTTCCAGATAGCGATACCTTATCCTTTTCTAAATCTAACTTAGGTGTCAGTAAAATGTTACGACAGCTCAGTTGGGACTAATTGGGGTGCCAAAAGCAGTTTTGTGGTTGTATTTGCGACCACAAAAATGCTTTGTACATGTGGCCCTAGATCTTTTCTGTCCTAGGTAGGTTTCAGAACTGAAAGGAATTAACGTAATGGAAAGAGTTATGCAGCTCTCTAGTCATTAATATATGGTTGCAGTTAACTAGAGTATTAATAGAGCCCTCTTATGAACATAATCATTTGATCATGCCTGAGTGCCACAGAATAAAGTAAAATGTATGACTTGCTGCACTAATGCATGCTGTATCGAATTACAATACACATGGGTGCTGGGCCAAGATTCTCTAGCCAGAATTCTGTCTCGCCACATTGACACTGGGTCACACTGTTTTTTGAGTCAGCTTTCTCTGTTTATCTTGTATGAAAAAACATGTACCATTAGTAGCTTAGTACACAAAGAAAGGTGTTGGATACTTCGTGTACAAGGCCTCTGTTTTTGGGATGTCCCAGCCAGTGCCGAAGTGCACAACACACCTGTTCTGGGAACCTCTAAAATGTCAGCTATTGAAAAAAATCATACCATTGAGATTATGAGAAGTAGCTACTTTATAATGGAGGACTGGGTTGTAACTGCTTGCAGGCATTAATGAACTGTGCACAGAAGAAGCAATGCTCACCTTTCTCAACACTTCTAAATGTCCTTACTACAGACGTTGCTACAGTCACCTAGATGCCTCAAAAGCCAAACTTGATATTTTGTAATGAACACGTTACTACTACTAGCCAATTAGTAATCAAAAATAGGTGACCTTAGTTTTTCTGCCTTGATGGTTAAATCAAAAGGTACAAAAACGGGGTATATTGTCATGCCCGAAAATCACACAATAATAAATTACAGAATTGTTTCAAGAATAGCAAAGGGTGTACATTTGTTCTGGTACCAATGGGCAAATGGAACATTTCACTCTTACTAATGAAACTTTATAAATATGTATTGTGTATTTTTAACCATTTGATGCAAGTATATGAATCTCTGTAGTTTGGGATCCTGAGAGACTGAGAATATGAGCTTTGTAGCAATACACATTATGTTATGTTATATTGAATTTTATAGCACACTGACCACCCAAGAGGGTATCCAGGCGCTTGCCAGAAATGGACCATTATTCTTACATAATTATGGAGGCATTGAATTAAAACTACATTGCCATTAGAGAATGAGTAAGACTAAAACTTCTGGTTTGTCATAGTCAAGAGCTGTTAAAAGCTCCTCCTAGATATCCATCAGTGTGGTTTTGGTGGTGCTTGCTGGTCTGAAACTAGACTGTTGATGTTATGTTCCTGGAGAAAGTCCAAATGCTCACTGTGCCACTGAAGTTGGCGAGTGACCTACTTTGTAAGAGACTAGCCTTAACTGTATGGTTGTAAGTTAGATCTGTTTCTTTACATTTGTTTTATTTAATAATGTGGGATTTTGCTTTTTAAAACTAACCTGACATATGTTCTTCGTGTAAAAATCATTCCCAGTCTTGATACTGATGTACTCCTGCTCTTGACAAAAGTAAAATTCTGACAGTTCAAGGGCAGGAGTGAACGACAGAAAAGTTTAAGAATACCACAAAACAATTACTTTTTTTGGGGTGCTCCCAAACTGCCCAGTGCTCTTCTGCCCGCAGTTCTCACTGTATAATATTTACTCCAGTGAGAAAGGATCTGTGAGATCATTTGTTTTTAGTGTAAAGCCAGGTTTTGTGACCGCCAAATATGGCTTAACACTTGTCAAAAGCACCTGGAATCCGGGCCTAAAAGTATAGAAATGTATAATAAATAATGTGTCAATAACACAACGCCGAAAGACGTTGAAAATCACCATTACGGTGATCTGTATAACATTTAATGCAATTCTGAATTCAAATCGGCTGATGGCAACCGTCTCAAAAACAAAACAACACAAGTCTTCACTGATTCCTTCCTAATTGTACTAAACAGAATTTGTTGAAAAAAGAGAGATGGGTTTTTAGTCACTGTTTGAGTAAAGAAAAATGCAGGTTTCAATTTCCTTATGGCTTAAATTTAAATTCAGTTTGTGTTTTAATTCCTAATCAGGTATGTTTTGAGAATTAATTATCATTATAGAAAGCATTATATTGTGATGTAGTCATATTTTAGGTACTTAGATAGTATTGTCCTTTTCCTTTTACTGATGGATAATTACTATTTTAATACATCAGACAAAATCCAATTTGCCAACTCTGCAAGGGGATAGTTGAAGGAGCTGAATTTAAGCGAGTAAACGACATTCCTGATTCGCTAAAGCAATCTTTATTTAATTTACAAAACGGATTACAGCCCACAGCGGAAGCTCTTTTTCAAAACAAGATTTATCTTTTTGAAACTAAAAAGGCATTTATATTCTGGGAAACAAGCCAAGTGAAAAAACTCGCACAAGCCATCTGTTTGCCCACGACGATCACCAAGCACAGTGTCCGAGGCTGAACTAGGGCAGAGCATTAGGCACTACGAAATATTTTGAATGCTGTGTTTACTTTTAGCGTGGTCACAGAAGAGAATGATTTTCTTTCGAGAGAAAATAAACGTAGAGAATTTAAGCAGTGGATCATGCAAACCTAAAGATGTTTAAAGGTACTGAAAAAAGGTGAGTGCGCCTGCCACCTCAGGGGTCAGAGAGGTGCTCTAGCAGCCTTGGTTTTTATCGTGAGCAACGTTTGCAATGAAATCACCTGCCAGATACATTTCTGTTGACATAGGCAAAATAGAAAGACACTTGTCATGCTTTTTAATTCCAGTTTTTCTGTCCTCGTATAGCTGGGTATGCTGGATCGCACCTTATGCCATGCCTGTAATTCAAATCCCTTAAAATTAACCAAAACTATGGATTTTTGCGTACGAGAGGAGGACTTCACCCGCACTAAACTTTCCACAAGAGAACACTTTAGTGAGGCAGCTAGCCTGATTATTTGTTTTCAAAGGTATCTGGGTGTCAGTTATGTATTAGTTTGTCCCTTGGGTGTGGTCTTTAAATTTGCAAGACCAGAATCCGCATTTCACGCAGCTCTCACAGAGGAACCAATACAGGTCATTTTGTGAAAGGATTGAGCTCTAATCCCGCAACCAAAATGTTACTATACTAGCCAAGAGTCGGAGGCTAAGGCCCCCAAATCTATAGACCTCCTTGCCTGGAGGCCTTGATCTGAAAGCATTGTTGATTTATGCACATAGCTTGATTTATGTTTTTTACCCTTATATATGCTCAGCTCAAACAAAAACAGGATAATTAACTTTTACGATTAAACATGTATTTTCTACGGACAGAAGGCATATAAAAGTAGCAAACGGGTTGAGGATCAAAGATGCTAAAACACGATGTCAGAATGCACTAATCAGAATCCAATATGAGTTATGCACCGTCCTGCCTCACACTGCCTCCTTATGGGCCACACACATTATAATATATAGGACAAAGCTAGAAAAAGGGTCTGGAGAAGGGAGTAGGAGAGAAAAGAGAGACACTGGATTTCACAATCTGACTAGTCATTCTGCTGGGCACTGATGTCTGCAGGTGGAAATGTGTTTCTAAAGACAACATCTTGCATCTACGTTTAATAGTGAAAGGAGATATCTCAACAATATTTCTGTTTCACAACTCTTTATGTTTGATATGAAGCCAGTTTTCTGAAACTGAAGAATAACAAGATGCAGGCAACTTCCCTTAAGTTCACCAACACCATTTCTCTATTGTCAGGATAATTATCTCCGACATCATAATAGGTGCCTGTTATACAAGTTGGAGTAAATTCTAAGTTGCCTCTTCTAAAGCTGAAAAATAATTAACATGCATTAATATTTAGTGATTCCTATTTTTAACTACTCATATTTCACTTACTAAACACCACTGTACCTTCAGTGTAGTTCATATGTACATACTTCTAAAACACCATAGTTCAAAGTTGCAATAAATCCTAAAAGTCCTAAACTAGTAAGGTCTAGGGTTCAACAAGACTCAGACTACTCCTCTATAGTCAAGGTGTTCCTCAACAAGTTGTTCAAGAAGTAACCGTTCTCTTCAAACAAGTAATGAAACTAAAAAGTAGGGACATTCCTGCAACAATATTGTAGCGTGATTGATTAGCAAGGATGGCAAGAAAAATGCTGGAGGTTATTCCCAATAATCTAAGATGGCCACTGTCATCTCCAAAGATTGTGAGAATACAAGCTTCTTGGAATTGTAGATAAGTTGTTGGGTATCGTTTTGTAATGCACTCTTCACAAGGGAAAAACCTTTTGCCAGGCTGCACTGACACAATGTGAACACCACAGCCTATCTGACTTGAAATAGACACAGAGCAAGTGGGTTGGAGATACTGAACCATCGTACTCATTGAGCCTTTAGTGGTAAGCCGTGCCTTCTCATCTGCCTCCAGACACATGCCTGTCACATCAGAAACTCTTGTGGCATATAGAAAATGTCTCATTTGATGAGAGACGATGCTTCTAGGGCTGTACAGAATTATAGCACAGTCACCAAAACGAGCAATAAACAATGCATCAGTGTTTTGCAGTCCAACAAAACAAGCAGAAAAGAACTTTGCATGCACATCCATATACAAAATGCTATATACTAGGCAATATAATAGTAATTCACTTCTAAACATTACAAAGCACAGTCAAGTAAAATGTCTACAGTCCACTTTGACTTTGATAAACGAGAATCAAAGGACATTCATTCTTTAACCATGGGGATGGGGCATGGTTTTACTCCCTGAGCTGATTTCCCCTGTGGACCCCCAAAAATATAAACAGTGTACATAAAAACAAGCAAAAGGAATAACAAATGAGCTGCAGGAACTACTGATTTATTATGTACTGCTCCTTACAAGAAGTGCACCATAATACAGTGTTTAGGGCATTTTATATATAGTTTTGGAGCCAGGACCTGCGGCCAACACCATGCTGGTCATGGCCTTTGGCCGTGGGCATGGTGTGGATGGCAGTTCGTAGGGGGTTGGAAGCAGGCTAGGGTCTGTAGCCAAACCCACGAAGAGCACAACATTTGGGTTGGCAAACTGTGGGGTTGGAGTTACATAAGGTAATAAAATATCACTTTACGTTAAGGAAACCCTAGAAATTCACTCAAAAAAAAAAAGTTAAAGTGACGTTACAGTTAGGTATGGCAATAATAGCTGACTTTAAATTTTAAAAAACCTGAGAAATTCACTGAAAAAATGGTTAAAGGGACATTATGGTTAGGTGAAAATGTCAGTTAAAACATAGGTGTTCATGATGACATTGGCGGTGAGTGATAAATTGGTGGAAATACCGCCAACCGGTGGTAATTATCTCCGAATTATGACCATGGCAGTTAGAACTCCCATAGACAGCCAATGTACCACACCAACCACCAGGGCATTAACACCAGGTGGCCACTGTACTCACCCCCTTGTGGTTGCTGTGATGCCCTCAAGCGCCCATCCAGCTGTGGGTAGGCCACCACCAGTATGAAATGATCTGTGATATGATCTGGTATTGCCTTACTAATAACTTTTTTCTATTTGACAATCAAATATACAGGCAAATACAAGGGACAGCTATGGGCGCATGTTTTGCTCCCAGCTATGCAAATCTTTTCCCGATCCCATGGTCAGACCGCCACAATAGAGCCTTGTTATTTCGGGACACACAATTGGCAATATATATATATATAGAGAGAGAGAGAGAGCGAGAGAGACGGAGAGAGAGAGAGAGAGAGGGGGGGGAGAGAGGGAATACATAACAGGTGACGGTATAATATGGCCTATACTAACATCAAGGTGTTTGGTGACTTTTATAAACAACAGGGTCAATATAGGGCCATTTTATACATGTTACTCATTAAGCATTTTTTATATTTCAGGATTTATTAATCGTCGTCGGGCCTTTGTCAGGGACTTTGGCAAGGACTAGTGGCAAGGTAGACATAGTAACAAAATAATGGGTACAAAGCTGCTGCATATCACATATAACACAGGGATAATAATCACAGTGGTGATCACTCAGGAGCACTCAAGGCAGTAACACCAAGGGTGGGTGTAAAAAATTGGGTTGGTAGTTGACTCTGGTGTGAGCCCTAGTGAAGCAGCAGTCACAACTCTTCTCAGGGTGAAGTTGCAAGCAAACCTAAATTACCCTGTGCTCATGCCTTGGGTAGCTTGGCACAGAGCAGTCAGGCTTAACCGAGAGGCAATGTGTAAAGTATTTCTGTAATACTTCCAACAGTGACACAGTGAAAACACAACACAAAAGCATCCCACACTAGTTTAGAAAAATAGAGTACATTTTAATAAATAAAACCAAACAAAAATGACAAAAATCCAATTAGTAGAACCAGATATATTTAGATTTAAAGCTGTTAGTAAAAATAGCACCAAAAGGTGTTCAGCACCAACTGTAAATATCTGGTAGTGCTGGACCAGGACAAAGTCATGAGTTCCATCCGACCATGATGGAGTGCGGACCAGCTACAGGCACCCAGTTAGGCCTGCTGAACAAAGTACCTTTAATACTGGTTTGTGGAGCATTGAGAGGATTCACATCAAAGATGGTGTTGTGAAGCCAAATCGATGCCTCGGTTCCGAGATGCAGCGAGGCTGTGGTTTTAGGTCCTGTGCTGATGTTGTGGATTTCGTTGACTAGGGCTTGTGATGTGAAGCCCGGAGTCAAAGATGCGCTGCGCAGTTGGGGTGATGCATCAATTCTGAGGAGCTGAGTCCAGGCTTCTTGTTGAGGTTGCTGTTGATGAGGAATGCAAGGGCCTGTGGTGAGGATGCATCCTGCAGCAGCAGTTCCGATATGGCAAATGGGCTGCGGTGTTTTTTTTGGTGATGTTTTTGATCCACATAGTAGCAGCGATGTGTTGGATCTGCCGTCAGTCCCACTGGATCCACAGAGGCTGGCAGAGCACCTTAGACACACTTCCATGGGTCCATGACTGGGGTGGCACCACTTGGTAGGGAAGACTCACAGATGTAAGAGTCTGGGTGTTGGATCAAGGTAGCTAGAGCCTTCTGTATCTAAGGCAGGAGGCCAGCCAACTAGCCCTTAAAGTCTCTCTGTGGTTTGTGGTTCAAAAGATGCAGGTCCAGTCCTTCTCACCCAGGCAAAAGGGCAGCAGGCATAGGTCAACACAACATGGCAGCAGGCCAGCTGAGTGGCAGTTCTTCAGCAGCACAGCAGTACTTTTTCCTGGCAGAATATTTACAGGTCTAGAAATGTACTGAAGTGGTGGTGTCTGAGGTCCACTATTTATAACCAATTGTCCCTTTAAAGTCCCAAGTTATCCTGCCTTCACTGTTCTAGTTCCAGACTAACTACTGGGTGTATACAGCCCTTTGTGTGGAGGCAGGACATAGCCTATTCAAGTTGAAGTGGGGCTGTACTGAGCTCCTCCCTCACATCCTGCCAGTGATGGCCCAACCAGACACACCTAAGCTCCCTATTGTGTGTGACTATCCAGGAGGAATACACAAAGCTCAACTGTTAGCTACACCCAGTCATGTGACCCAGGTACGGGCTGCAGGCACTAAAGGGCTGAGTCAGGAAAATGCCAACTTTCTTAAAGTGACATACTCAGAATTGTATATAAAAATCTGACTTCACCATAAGTTAGGAGTTTTCATTACAAATCCAAAACATCAAACAAGAACTTATATTCAGATCACATTTGAAAATGACAGAATATTAAATGTATTAAGGTACTTCAATGTTAGTCTGTGGGAGAGGTATGCCTTGCATTATTGAAAAATTAACTTAAGAGGTTTTCACTAGTAGGACACAGAAAACATTAAAGTTCATGTCCAGCTTTTGAAATGCACTTCACCCTGCCATCTGGGCTGACCAAAACCTACCCTAGTGGTGACGTGTGTAATAAAAAAGCAAGATTTGGGCCTGGCAAAATATTTACTTTTCCAGGTGAAAATGGCACTTTAAAATTGCACACATAGGTTGAAATGGCAGGCGTGTTTAAAGGGACACTTAAGTGGGTGGAACAATCAGTGCTGCAGTCCCTCAAGTAGCATTTAGTTTACAGGCCCTGGGCACATATAATGCCATTTTATTAGGGATTTACAAGTAAATTACATATGCATGTTACTATGTTTTAACTTGTTGAAGCATGCTCTCTGGCTTCCTGCTTCTCAGGAAATTGTGCCACTTCTTCTTGTTGAGCAAGGTTACAAGATGGCACATCTCATAATGAGCATTAGAATAATAAATAGTTTGTGGACTCTACAGGAACTACTGTCTTCATTGAAAGGTGTGCCTAATGTATATCATCTGAGAGAGAACTTCAAAAGTCAATATTCAGGTAGTCTTGCTGTCAATTAAGTCTTAGTTTATAGCTAAAGTACTCTAATTCCAAAAAATGAAAATATATCTTCACAAATGCTTACGTAGAAAATGTATGTGAACATTACAGAACTATGCTGGAGTATCATGGACCAATTCCTAATAATGGGAAACTAAAGACTTTGATTAGACATTTGTGAACAGTCTTTCACACTACCAGGCCGCAGAACACTAGAATTTGTGATTCTCACCAGGCAACTGAATGCGCTGAAGCTTTGCTGGGCTGGCACCATTATTTGATTTGCCCACTGGGCAAAATATTTAGTTTCTCAGTATATATAACTCCCCATAGTGGGTGTTCTTTATTGAAAAACAAAACAACAATGGCCATGACAAGCTTAGAGGTTTACACAGACCCTAGGGAGTCATTTTTTTTTGCTTTCTGTTCAGGACTGCCAGAATTTTCTGGTATTCCTGAGCAGAAAAAATGTACCACAGGTTCACTGACATATAATGGCCAGCTGCCCTGAGGAGGACGGATCCTTGGTCAAAGGTTTCTGTTAGCAGAGCCAGCAGAGGCTCTGTGGGTGTAAAACAGGTGCTTCACCCCTCCAAATGGGTCAGAATAAGTTTAGCAGATGGGGCATTCACCTCTTCTCAATAGATGCCCCTCATGGGCCAGATTGTAAATAACCAGGGGCGGTTTCCTCCTTGTGGCATGGGGGTGTTGCCCTGCCCCTTCAGTGTGCTAACACCTCATATAGTTTTAATTTACCATACATTTTACAAATTTACAAAGAAGTGGCTTGTCACAGTGCCTTACCTGATAGTGGTGCTCTTTCTAATGTTCCTGTTCTGGTGTATTTGAAGGCGGGGCCAATCCTGGCAGAAGTGAGAACAATGGACTTTGTGGAGGGCATGTGTTGTGTGCATGTCAGTTTGGACAGTTGCCTTGCTGTGTCCAGCCCGACATGGCCTTCCTAATCCTCGCTGTAGAAAGAGCCAGGGAGAGCGAAGACACAGTCCCCCAGTTTCCTATGGAGCATATAATTTGCCTGCTCCAACCAATCCTACCATTGCTCTCATGTTGTTTGCTGTTATAAACTGCATGAGAGCATTGTCTGGATTGGTTCTGAAGGCTCGTCTGCACTCCCATGCACAAGAGGCAGCTCCGGAGCAGGAGAAATGAAGAACATGACCAATCACTGTGTGGCTTTATTTTGAAGCCACACATTGATTGACCAATTGTCTGGTAGTCTGCTTTATAGTGCTTCTTCCCTTCACACAGAATCGTGCTGCATAGCTGATGACACTGCGTGAGGAAACTGTTGGCACATTGTGCCTGGAAGATACCACAAACCCGCTGGTGAGACACCATTACTATTCTCACCAATAGGGGTTGGCTAGATCTTTGGACTTGGCGAAGAGTGTAGTAGTCAGAATCATTCGATCACAAATGAATGACATAAACTGAAAACAATTCCAAACACCATGAATAATTGAACAATTTAGCACTAAATCAAATTCCAAACTGAATAAAGTTTCAAAGCTTTATTACAATCCTAGAATCAATGTCACATATATGGTGTGCAAAGCTGTTATAAACATACATGAAAACCATAAGTGAACAAAGCATCTAAAAAGATTTAACCTACTAAACATCAATACTGTTAAACACTCCAAAAGAGTAATATAGATCAGCAACAACATAATGTACACATCATTATCAGATTTCAAAGCAGATGATGTTGACATCACAAAATCATCAAAATACAGTTTAACATTCAAATTTCAGGGTTGGGCCATTCCTATCACTAACATGACTTTAGACTTGCATGTGTGGTAATGAGCTAACACATGTGAGCAAAAAATAAAAGAAAGACAAAAATAATTTGGAAAATCATTTAACTAGGGCAACTATCTATAAAAATAAGCTGGTGTAATTATCTAAGGGAAAAGGAAACAAGAAACTACATTTGGTGATTTCTCTCCTCATTGGACAGTGGACAGCAATACTTCATCAGGCAGAACAGTCACCTTCTTCCGACGGCGGATGACAGCAGCATCAGAACAATTCAGAACACGGGCTGCACATAGGACAGATCAGCAGTTCACAATTAGTTGGGCATATTACTGCTGAACTGCATTACAGATGGGGTAATTAAGACTAAGATGAGAAAACTCATCAGGGGACTTGAAGAAAACAGGGGGGTGACAGCCCGCTTACGAGTAGCCAGACTGGGCAGCTTCCAGGTGGGAGTGGTCTAACTCCAAGTTTCAAAGTCTTTCAAAGGATTTTCTCAGCAAAAGTGCAATGTCTTTCAATATTTTCACACAGTTCCAACAAAATATTACATCATGTAATTGCTTGCAACACCAGGATCTTCTCTCGTGGTACACAAAATAAACTAATACATTTCACATGGGAATCATAAGTTTCCTGTCTTGTTCAACAAATAATGCAACATTGTTAACTGGTAGGGTGCCAGGGGCGATTTGGTCTTGTCCTCGCACACGGTTTCCGTGTGCCAGGGACAAGACCAGCTCGTCCTGCACCGGGCCCTCGGGGGAGTGCGCCGACGTCATCATATGCTGCTGGGGACATGCTGGAAGCCATTTGCTTCCAGCGCGTTAGGAGATAGGACGTGTTTAGGGTAAGTCATTCTCCAGGGGGTGGTTGGGGGTGGGGGAACAGACACAGGGAGAAAGGAAAGAGTTTTTCCCCCTGTGCCTGTTTTGAGTCGATTCCTGCTCCACGATTGCGGGCGAGGCCCCCGATCATGGAGTAGGAATCTACCCACTAGACACCAGGGACTGTTTTATGTTTATTTTGGGGAGCGACCTGTTGGGCAAGGGTCGCTCCCCTGGCGGCATAAGTATATCAGTGTTTCGGCCCCCCTGGGGCAGATCAACCATTTTTTGGCCCGATCTGCCCCCAGGGTGGGCAAAACCCACTAGACACCAGGGATTCAGTTTCAAATAATGTTTTAGGGCAGCGACTCCTTAGGCAAGGGCCGTTGCACTCGGGGCAATATTTTTTTATATGTTTCACCCCCCCTGGGCTAGATCAGCAATGTTTTTGGCCGATCTCATCCCCGGGGATTCGAAACCCACTAGGCCCCAGGGATTGTGTTGTGTGTGTGCTGTGTGTCAGGGGGCACCCCTTGGGGGCAGATCAGCCTATATTTTTTTAGGCTCATCCACCCCCAAGGGAGGCAGAAGGCACCAAGACGCCAGGGAATTCTTTTTTGTTCCCCTTTGTTTTTTGTGAGCTGGGAGATACCCCCTTTGGCAAGGGTCACCCCCCCCCAAAGGGGGCACAGAACTGTTGACCATTTCTGCCCCCCTTGGGGGCAGATCAACCTATTTTTTTAGGCCCATCTTCCCCCAAGGGGGGCAGAATCCATTTAGGCACCAGGGATCTTGTGCGTGTGTGCGTGTTTATATTATGTGGGGGGCAGCCCTTTAGGCAAGGGTCGCCCCCCAAAGGGGGCACATTACTGATGGCCATTTCTGCCCCCCTTTGGGGCAGATCAGCCTATTTTTGTTGGCCCATCTGACTCCAAGGGGGGCAGAATCCACTCAGGCACCAGGGAAAATTTGTAAATTCTTGGTGGCGGTGTGTTTGTCAACTGGCGAAGTATTTGTATTTGTGATTATAACAGTTTATTTCTTATTTTTGTTCTAGTTCAAAGCTTTTGCTTTCTTTGCTGTGGAGTCTTGCAGTTTTGGTCGTAGATGACCTGCGGTTTGCATAGTTACATTTTTTCGGTAAGAAAAATAAATTGACTCCAAAGGAGTATTGTTGACATGCATGAATGACATGTTTGTAGGTGGTGTCCTAAATGCAGGATTGTGTGAGAAATTGTCCTTAGATTTGGGCACAATTACATTTGTGTTGTCTTATGTCTAATTTACGTTTTAGTGGGATATCATTGGTGATTGCTGTGTCTGTGCAGAGTAGTTGCTGGTGAGTCTAGCTTTTTCAGGCAAGTGAGTGGTATAGTTTTTTAGTACAGAACTCTTTGTGATAAAGCCATACTTTGTTTATTACTTATTTTAGACAGTGCTGGTTGTTGTTGGCAATCCATTTGTTGTTAGAAAGGATCATGGCTAGCCACAGAGTGACCACTCAGCAGGTTGTTGGCATGCTTTTTGAGTTGTCTTCTGACCATGATTATGAGACTGACTCTACATCTGTGGCAGAGGAGGAAGTGAGAGATTCTGGCTGAGTTTTCTGTCTGAGAAGAATCTTCTGATGAGGAGGCCACTCTGAGTGCAGATGACGGGCCTGTTTTAGAGGAGGACACTGATGTGCCAATAGTGCAGAAGCCTGCGGATGAAAGGTTTCCCTTTGGAAGACCTGACACCTGGGTTGCCCCAAACATGGAGCAGTGACAGTTGCCTGCATTTACTGGTCTCCCAGGGTGTAGAGTCAATACGGAAAACTTTTTGCCTGTCAATTTCCTTGAGTTGTTTATGGACAATGTATTTTTGGAAGAGAATATTGAGCAGACTAATTTGTATTTGGAGAAGTATTTGAGGGACAACGCTGCCAGACTTAGGCCTCAGTCTAGAGCTACCCAGTGGGTTCCACAAATCTGGAAGAGATGAAAATGTTCCTAGGTTTGACTTTTTTGATGGGGTTGATAAGAAAGCCATCACTGGCTTCATATTGGTCTACTAGTCCCTTGATTTCCTGCAACCATGACTTATAATCGCTATTTGCTTCTTCTTCGGATGCTGCATTTTGTTGACAAGGCTTTAGCCTTTCCATGAGATCACCCTGATCGTGACCGTTTATTTAAGGTTAGGCCGGTCCATGATCATTTTGTAGACCGGTTTTCAGAGGTGTATGTTCCCGGCAAAGAAATAAGTGTGGGCGAGTCTTTGGTCCTGTTCAAGGGGCATTTTGTTTTTAAGCAGTACATTCCTAGTAAGAGGGCACTGTATGGAATAAAATTGTGTATGCTGTCAGAAAGTAGTACAGGATACGTGTATAATTTCCAGGTCTACACTGTTAGGGATTCCAGTATTGACCTCCCTGATTGTCTGCCCACTTTTGGAGCTAGCGAGAAAATTGTGTGGGAACTTGGTAGACGACTGTTTGACAAAGGTCACCATTTGTACATAGATAATTTCTACACTGGAGTGCAGTTGTTCAAGGAGTTGTTCAGGGTGGACACTGTTGCTTGTGGCACAATCCGTTCTAACCGGAAAGGCTATCCAAGCAAGCTTGTCTGTAAAAACTTGAGAGGGGACAGTGCAGGGCCTTGCGGAATGATGAGCTGCTAGCTCTGAAATTTTCAGACAGGAGGGAGAGGTACATGCTAACTACCATCCATGATAAGAGTACTTCACCTGTGACTGTTTGGGGTCAGGTTGCCCAAGTGCCCAAACCTGCGTGCATTTTGGACTACAATAAGCACATGGGTGTGTTGATAGAGTTCATCAGAGGTTGGAACCTTACACTGCTCTTCATAAGTCTTACTTGTGGTATAAAAAGTTGGCCATACATTTATTTAATTTGGCAACTTTTAATGCTTTTATGTGTTCAGAGATTGTTCCTCTGAGTCAAGAATTAATTGTTTTAAATTTCAGGAGTCAGTGATAGAGAGCCTTATTGTGGTGGAACAGGCAAGAGTTCCTAGAGTAGCAGTGGTGGAGGATGTGGCTAGATTGAAAGATCACCACTTTCCTGATCACATTCTTCCCTCTCTCAAAAAAGACTTGCCCACTAAGAAATGTAGAGCCTGTGCCCGAAGAGGTATCCAGAGGGAGAGCCGGATGTACTGCCCCGATTGCCCTTGAAAGTCTGGGCTGTGTGTGGCTGGCTGTTTCAGGAGTTACCACACCAAAAAAGAATTCTGGGAAATACCGTGAGCATAAACTGCCTGTTTTATATTTTCATGTTCTGTTTCACGGTTGGCATTTCTGTCATGTATTCAGTTAGAGCTTTTGTGTTTGTACTTATTTATAATTAGTTAGTGGTTTCTTTGGTGTTTAAAAACAAAAAAGAAGTGATGGCGTTGTGCATGTAGTGGCGCTTGGCTGGCAGTGTGCATGGGGTGGTGTTTGGCTGGTGGTGTGCGTGGAGTGGCGCTTGGCTGGTGGTGTGCATGGGGTGGCGTTTGGCTGGCGGTGTGCATGGGGTGGCGCATGGCTGGCAGTGTGCATGGGGTGTCGCTTGGCTGGTGGTGTGAGTAGAGTGGCGCTTGGCTGGCAGTGTGCATGGAGTGGTGCTTGGCTGGCGGTGCCAGCCAAACGTCAGTCCACACATTCCCATCAGCTGGTGTGATTGCTGTATCAGACATGTGGGCCTATGTAAGTGATGGGCCCTCGGGTGGCGCTGTCTTTCGATGCAAGTGTTGTAATGTGCTGGGCCCGTGAATGGTCTTGTGCATGTCATGTATGAAAGGTTTATGAAAGTACTGTAAAGTGGTTGGAGCCTTGTTGTGGCTTTACAACTCATGAGTTGTGAGTCATTGGTTCAGTTTTTTGGCCTTTCAATTATTAACAGTGCATTTCATTTTTGTGAAATCTCTTGTTAATAAAATTTGATCTACTGAACCACCACTCACCCTCGTGCCACATCCAACCAGTATGTGTGGCAAAAATGACAAAACCTGCTCCACCGTAATCAGGCGTCTCAGCACACCCGTGACACGCTAGATGTCTTGGGTGGGACCCCGAGGATGAAGCATGCCACCAATTTGGTTGGTGGGTGAGGGGTCTTTTTAACATAACCTAAGTGTGTTTCTTTTCACAATTTTAGTGTTTGGAACATCACAGAAGTACGTGGACACATCAAAATGATCTGTTACAAAACTACTTGTGTTTGGGGGGGAGGGGCACCTATGTCTTTGGTCCCGGGTGCGGCCTTCATCTAGAGAAACCTACCAAACCCAGACAATTTTTAAAACTAGAGACACCAAGGAGTCCAGGGAGGTGTGGCTTGCGTGGATCCCCCAATAGTTTCTTACGCAGACCCCTCTGCAAACCTCAAAATGTGCTTAAAAAAGTATATTGTCCTCACTTTTTTTTTGTAGGATCACCGCTCCAGCACAAATTTCCTACCACCCAGCGTTCCCCTCAGTCTCCTAAGTAAAATGATACCTCACTTGTGTTGGTCCCAAACCAGAGTCAGCCTAAAGATGTATAAAAGAAAAATATGTGCTTATCAACTCTCTGTGCTATCCCCTCAATCTCTACAGGTTTTTGTCCCTTTTCTGTTGCAGGCACCTGGGACACCCAGAAAGTGAGGTATCATTTTTATCGGGAGACTTAGGGTAATGCTGGGTGGAAGGAAATGTATGGCTCCTCTCAGGTTCCAGAACTTTCTGTCACCGAAACTTGAGGAAATAGAGTTTTTTGGCCACATTTTGAGGTTTGCTGAGGATTCTGGGTAAGAAAACACTGAGGGATCCATGCAAGTCGCCAGTCCCCGGACTCCCTTGGGTGTCTAGTTTTCAGAAATGTTTGGATTTGGTAGGTTTCCCTATATGGCTGCTGAGCCCAGGACAACAAAAGTAGGTACCCTCCCCCCACAAAACAGGTAGTTTTGCATTTGATAATTTTGATGTGTCCACATAGTGTTTTGGGGCATTTCTTTTCACGGGCGGTAGGCCTAACCACACAAGTGAGGTACCATTTTTATCCAGAGACTTGGGGAAATGCTGGGTGTAAGGAAATTTGTGGCTCCTCCCAGATTCCAGAAATTTCTGTCATCGAAATGTGAGGAAAAATAGTTTTTTTTGCCAAAGTTTGAAGTTTGCACAGGAGTCTCGGTAACAGAACCTGGTGAGAGCCCCAAAAGTCACCCCATGTTGCATTCCCGTAGGTGTCTATTTTTAAAAAATGCACAGGTTTGGTCGGTTTCCCTTGGTGCCGGCTGAGCTAGAGGCCAAAATCCACAGCCAGGCACTTTGCAAAACACACGTCAGTTTTGAATGTAAAAATTTTATGCATCCATGTTGCATTTCCTATCGCAGGCATTAGGCCTATACACGCAAGTGAGGTACCATTTTTATTGGGAGACTCGGGGGAACACAGAATAGCATAACAAGTGTTATTGCCCCTTGTCTTTCTCTGCATTTTTTCCTTCCAAATGTAAGACAGTGTGTAAAAAAGACATCCATTTGAGGAATGCCCTGTAATTCACATGCTAGTATGGGGACCCCGGAATTCAGAGATGTGCAAATAACCACTGCTTCGCAACACCTTATCTTGTGCCCATTTTGGAAATACCAAGGTTTCCTTGATACCTATTTTTCAGTCTTTATATTTCACCAAATGAATTGCTGTATACCCGGTATATATCCTCACAACTAGAAGAGTCCAGCAGAAGTAACGGAATATTGCTTTTAAAAAACTGACATTGCAGGAAAAAGTTACAGAGTAAAATGTGGAGAAAAATTTATGTTTTTTTTGCTCAATTTCAATATTTTTTTATTTCAGCTGTTTTTTTCTGTAGGAAAACCTTGTAGGATCTACATAAATGACCTCTTTGTGAATTCAGAATTTTGTCTACTTTTCAGAAATGTTTAACTGTCCGGCATCCAGCATTGGTTTCATACCCATTTCTGTCACTAACTGGAAGGAGGCTAAAAGCACAAAAAATTGTAAAAATGGGGTATGTTCCAGTAAAATGGCAACATTTTGTTGAAAAATATGGTTTTCTGATTCAAGTCTGCGTCTTCCTGAAAGCTTGGAAGATGGTAATCTTAGCACCGCAAACCCTTTGTTGATGCCATTTTCAGGAAAAAAACAAAAGCCTTCATCTGCGACCCTTTGTTCCCATTTATTTTTTTAAAATGAAATTTATGCTGTATTTTGGCAAATTTTTTGGTCTCCTTCAGGGGTACCCACAAACGCAGGGTACCTCTAAAATCCCTAGGATGTTGGAAAAAAGGACGTAAATTTGGTGTGGGTAGCTTATGTGGACAAAATGTTATGAGGGGCTAAGCGCGGACTGCCCCAAATAGCCCAAAAATGGCCGGGCACCTGAGGGGTAAAAGGCCTGGCAGCAAAGGGGTTAATAATAAGCATGTTCTACGCCTTCAACACAATAGGACATTCATCATCATATCAGCAACCAAGAAAAATAATTCAGGTCAGAGAGAACAGAATAAACAAGTGATGTTTCATTACTGATGCAAAATAAATCCTTCAGGCCTAGTCAAGCTAAGAAAGCCTAAATACAAATGAATACACTCAGGCCCAGATTTAAGAGGGCCTAGCACTCCCCTGTGCACCATTAGCATTATTTTTTTAACGTTAATGTGGCCGAGCAAGGTCAAAATCGCCACGTCAGATTTACAAAGTGGCACAATGCATGCATTGGGTCATTTTGAAGCCCCTTGCGCCACATTATGCCTGTGCCAGGCATAATGTATGCAAGGGGAGGGTGTTTCCCCACTAGAGGGGGCAAAACAATGGCACAAAGAAATCTAAAAGATTTCTTTGTGCCATTTTTTGGCATTTTTAATGCCTGCTCAGAGCAGGTGTTAAAAGGGGGCACACCATTATTTGTAATGGGCCCCTATGTACTGTTCAGGGTTAGTGCCAAAAATATACCAAGTGGACAACATTGACAATCCAGCAGGGTTATATAGACAACGTGAGACTTAAAAGAGGAGTAAAGTAGTGGTTTGGAGATTACAGGAGATATTTTTGGAGTTTTTATTCCATCGGTAGGTGTGATCTTGAATGAGATAAAGATAAGGAAGTTATCAACAATTGTAGATGAGATGGCAACTGATTTTTTCAGGTGTGAAATAATAGCATGTACCATACCAGCCTTTCGGCAACTTGTAATAAGCATTCTTACCACAGATGTAATAGACACCAGGTGCAGTGGGGTGTTGTCCTTTTAGCATAAAATCCCATACACATTTAAACAAACACATCTGCATTTGCTTGTACCTTGTTCATTTTCAGCTTTTGATTGTGGCATATATACATGTATATATATATATATATATTATTTTTTTAATATATATAAATATATATATTATTTTTTAATATATATATATACAAAGCTTCCCTACATATTGCCAATATAAAGCTAAGCATCATTGTATATCAGGTGTGTTGTGAACTGATTTCTTCTTGCTAAATATAGCCCTTGGCTATCTTTTCTTTCATCTACTTGATTAAGAAACTCCTTTTCTGCCTGTGTAAGAAGACATGTTAAATTATTCCAGTGTGCATATGCTATGCCAAAGGTCAGTGTAGGTTCAGAGAATCATCCTACTATATCTATGTTCTTAGCCTTTACAATGCTGCTCAAATGCTGATTAATGAGAACAAAAGAGAAAACTAAATTATAGTTAGACAGAAGTACTGAGTGTACTCTTGGTTGTGCAAACGTGTATCAGTGGTTCCCAACCTGTGGGCCGGGGACTCCTGAGGGTCCGCGAAGCCTCCTCAGGGGGTCATGACTGCTTAGAAAATGTAATAATATTAGGTTCCAACTATCAGTAATGAATCAGAGGGGGTCCCCGGTTTCCAATAATGAGTCAGTGTGGGTCCCTGGACTCCAGTATTGATAAAATGGGGTTCCACAGAAGTCAAAAGGTTGGGAACCACTGGTGTAAACAATAAACTACAACTAATGCCATAAGCTAGTGGTAGGCTATGATATGTGATCCCTTCTTGCACTGAAAAAGGAATTTGTGTACACGCTTAAAGGTCACGCACATTTGTTGTGTCCACATACTCATACAGCAAACTATAAAAAACATTGGAAGCCAAATCTCCCTTTGCGTCATTTAAATGAAGCAATCCCTCATTCTTATAAAACTTGTCCTGCTTGGATGTTGTCATTCTTTGCACTGGAGTTGCTGTGCTTTGCATCTCTCCTTTCATTGAAACACTCATTCCTACAATCAATAAAATGCAACCAATCCCACATAATATAATTAAACCAATGTACACATATTTGCATTTACTGTGTTTGCCCTGTCCAGAGTTCATGGCTTCTATAGAATCAGAGAAGAAAAGAAAAATACAAAAGCAAAAGCGAGCAAAAATCAAAAACAAAGCAGCTTTTCAAAATCTTTGCACTATTTACAGCAGTTCTTGAGCTTCAAGAAAGTTCTTCAAGATTCAACTAAAAAGCTCTCAAAAATAGTTTAATGTCTGGTTTCAATAGAATACAGTCTGATGATCTCTTATGGTCACTTCCAGAGCGTAATGTATTTGTTAATCAATTGGAAAGCTTATTTCAAAACTAAGTTCAAACGCAATTTCAAGTTCCAGAATGTTCACCTGAATTCTAACGATCAAAACAAAAGGCGATAAACTTGTTCTCCTATTCATTTGTGACAAGGTAGATACATTCAGGTGACCAGTATCTGCAACTTGGTACTGCCTTCCTTTTTGTTCTCCTTACAACACCATCTTCATCTTCACTCTGATTTGACTCTTCAACTGCTTCTGTTATTGATTGGAGTTTATCAGCAACCAGTTTCTATGCAGTTGCAGGCAATTTATCTCCTTTAACAGTTCTCTTTTCAGGTGCTACTTCATTTTTAACATTTGCCACACTGGCAGGAATCAATTGACTTTGACTTAGCTATCCTGCACCTTTGTCTGCATGCAGGCTGCTTGCACCTTCACCACTTTGCACGATTTTTGCTTCAGCCACTTGTTCAATCCTCACAACTAGGTCAAGTCGAACCTCTTCTTCATCAGCATTCGCTCCTGTGGGATTAGACTCTGTCTTTTCAGGAAGACACAGAACCTTGCGTGTATGGCTTGCATGGATCCAGTTCGGAAGACCAGCACACTTCACAGTTGTTGTTACCACCAAGATAACTTGAAACGGATCTTTCAACCTTGGCTCTAAGCAGGTCTTCCTGACATGCTTCTTGATTAAAATCCAATCACCAGCTTTCAAGATGTGACACTGTTCTTGAGCCATTGAACTGTTGCTGCTTCAACCTGATGAGACAAAAAACAAACCACTTCAGCCAGACCTTTGCAGTAATCCAGCATTAAGTCACCTGTGATGTTCAAAAGTGCATTTGTAGATACAACTGGTCTCCTCATTGCACGACCCATAATAATCTTGTGGGGAGACAGTCCTGTCTTCCAGTCAGAGGTGCTATGCATGCTCATCAGGACACGTGGCAATGCATCAGGTCATTTCAATGCTGTGTAGGGGAAAACCTTTGCCAATAGAGTTTTCAGTGCTCCATTTGTTTGTTCCACCAATCCAGATGCCTCTGGTCTGTAACTGCAGTGCAGTTTTTGCTCAATGTTCAGTGCTGCTCACAGCAACCTTAAGATCTCATTTTTAAAATTACTTCTTAGATCTGATTCCAAAGAAGTCGGGAACCCATAACTGGGTATCAGTTCCCTGAGCAGCAGCTTATCTACAGTGAGACTATCATTCCTACATGTTGGATAACTTTGTATCCAGTGGGAGAACACACATACCACAACCAATGTGTACTTCAATCCATTACAGGCAGGCATATCAATAAAGTCAAGTTGCATTCTGTTAAATGGACCTCTGAATCTGCGTATGTGGCTCAAATTAATCACTGTGTGTTTCCGTCTGTTCATTTGTTGGCATGTAACACATCTCACACCTCTTCTGCAATCAACCTAAATCGGGGTTGTGCCATGTCTGTTTGAAAGTGCGAAACAATGCATATCTGCCAAGATGAATCAGAACATGATAATACCTAGCCATTGAGTTCAACAAACAATCTGTCAACACAATTTTCCATTCATTTGAAATCCAGACATCATCTCCCTATCTTTGAACCCAACCTGCTTTTATCCAACCTCTGTGTTCTTCTTCTTCCTCTTACTGCAATCTCTTAATCTTATCCCAGGTATCAACCACTGACATCAAGAAAACTTGATTTATCTCACTGGTGTCACATCCACCACCCCACTCTTCATAGAAGGTGACGCAATGGAGAGCACAATATCTGGCAATTTGGTCGGCTTAGGCATGCCCACCGATAAATAATCATTCGACTTCTGGCAGGCTGTACACTTTCCAACCACAATCCCGTCAGGTAACTGCAAAGCATTCAACAAATTCTGAATTATTTCACCATTTCGAATGGGTGATCCTGACGAGGTCATGATGCCTTGCTGGTGCCATAACTGCCTGAAGTCACACACAACACCAAATCCGTATTGACTATCTCTGAATATTGTCACTTTGAGCTGCTCTAATATGCTGCATGTTCTTGTAAGATTTGGCTACTTGGGCAGAAACAACTCCTTGAAGCCATGAGGCTTCAACCAATCCTGAGAGGGTGCAAACTGCATAACCAGCTTTCAGAGTACATTCACTGTCTCTTAAACGGGAGCCATCAACAAATACAACTTGGTAATTTTCTTCTAAAGTAGTATCCTGAATATCAGGTCTCGGTTTGGTGCACAGTTCAGTGACATTGAGGTAGTCATGTTCTATTCCATTAACATAATTTGAATCTTTATTATTGACAGGCATTAACGTGGCAGGGTTTAGTATTGCACAAGTCAGTCATATTGGCTGATCCAAAGATCAATAACTCATAATGGGTAAGACGGGTACTGGTCAGATATTGGGTTTT
Source organism: Pleurodeles waltl (assembly GCF_031143425.1). Classification (NCBI taxonomy): domain Eukaryota; kingdom Metazoa; phylum Chordata; class Amphibia; order Caudata; family Salamandridae; genus Pleurodeles; species Pleurodeles waltl. Next base: position 939,141,198 of record NC_090445.1, read on the forward strand.
GGATCTGGTCAAAAGTACTTCAACTAAATGTGGGACATAAACAGTTAAAGGGTGTCCCATCACAATGCGTTCACATTGACCTATACTTATACAAGCAGCGGCCATGGCCTTTAAACAGCCAGGCAAAGCAGCAGTGAAAGAATCCAATGTGGCAGAAAAATATGCCACTGGCCTGTTTGTTTCTCCATGTGACTGTGTCAAAACAGAAAGAGTATAACCTTCATGTTCATGACAAAACAGGTCAAAACATTTTGTGTAATCAGGCATTCCAAAGGCTGGAGCTCTGCACAAACTCTCTCAACTAAATGAAAGCTTTCATACACTCTTTATTAAAGGGTACTGGGTCTGTGACTTCTTTGTGTGTCAATTTCTGCAACGGTTTGGAAATTAATGACAAATTTGGGATCCACTAGCGGCAGTAGCCCACCATGCCCAAAACCATTCTGACACCTCTCTGTGTAACTGGAGAATTGATTTGCGTAATTGATGCAACTCTTCTTCGGGACACTTTCCTCGCACCTTTCTCAATTTGGTGACCCAAATACTTTACTTCTTTCTGGCAATACTGTAACTTAGCAAGGGGAAACCTTATGTCTGTTTTCATCCAAATGATTAAATAACGCTATGGTATCTTGTCTGCAAGCTTCACGTGTATTAGATGCAACCATCAGGTCATCAAAGTACTGCACTAAAGCAGACTAAAATGGCATGTTCAAAGACTCTAAATTCTTCAGGATCTGATTAAAAGTGGGCAGAGATTCTGAAAACCCCTGTGGAGTACGACACCATGAATACACACGGTTGCCAAATCGGAATGAAAAGAGGAATTGACTATCCTCATGCAAAGGCACTGAAAAAATGGCTGTGACAAATCAATAACTGAAAACTATTACGTTTCACATGGAATCTGAAATAAAATCACTGCTGGATTTGGCACTACGGGACAACAAAATGCCCACATTTTGTTTACCTTTCTCAAATCCTGAACTATGCGATATTTCCCGCTTGGGCAGGAACATTAATCCTTTGCTATGGCCATTTAACATGTACCCAAAGCTTGATTTACTGATTTGGAGCAACATTCTGTGGTGTCATTACTGGAGAATACATATGCATTGTCTGTCTCTGGTTCATAAATTGTGCAGGTGTCTTTACATTAGGTGTGGACTCAAATTGAGTCATTCCTGCATTCTGAATTGGGTGTGGCATAACTGGAACTGGGACATTCTGAACTGTATTAACGTTTGGAACTATCAGAGAAACCACTGGCACCTGTGCAACATTAGCAGTAGGCACATCTAAAATTGTCTGAACCTGGCTTTGTGCTACTAAAGCTGTGACAACACTCAGGACTATATTCTGGCTTACTGATGCAACTGCATTATATGGTGGGGGACGATTCTGAAACAACTGAATTATAAATTCATCATCTGAATCACTCTTGATGCCTGCTACCCTTTTATTTTCAATCAATGTCTGTCCTGTAACTTCCTCAGATTTCTTTTTGGTTTTAGGTTTAACATTTCCATCACCTTCCTGTGTAAGTGCTGGGAACAGCCTCACTGCATGTAACATATCTTCTATCCACATTCTCTGCTCCACATCCCATCCAGCTTCTACTAACTTTTTTTCTGCTTTCCTCATTCTCCTTTCAAATTTCTTCTTTATGTCTTGCAACTAATTCCCAAAAAGAAAGTGCTTCAAATTGTGCAGGTCTAGGAAGCGGTTTTGATTCATACAACATCCTCCTCAAATTCTCCAATATTTTCAAATTAAAGGATCCATAACAGGGAAAAGCTAAAGTAGCTTCCTTTCAGCTATTTTGCATCATTGATTTATACAAAGACATGCTGAAACTCCTCTCTTCTCCATTACCTCGAATGCTGGTGTTCCCTCAGGTGGAGTAGGCTCAACCTCTCTACCTGGAATAAAAACATCCCCTCTCAACATGCTCCTTAAAGTTTTAAAAAACTTAATTTTTATACAGATTTAATTCATAAACACAATGTCTACAATTTTCTATCATGCAATTCCTTTCACAAGCTGTTCTCAACCTATAGCAGCGCTGTCTTGTCCACCAATCCGTGCATGGCTTTTCTCTCCAACCAACCTATCCCAGAGCAAACCACATTTTTTCGTTCTCACTTCACTCAACATCTGCGACTCATTATGGAGCCGTCTAATATACCTCTCACACAAAACCTAACTGGAAATATTACAAGCACAAAACCAAAACTTGTCACCTCACTTTGGGTAGGACTCAAACGCTTTGAAAGCTGTCCAGAGCTTTCAACTGTGGCCTTTCACACAAACAGCTACTCTCGGACTATGGTTTTCTCACAAGCAAGATTTGACCCGTAAACCTCATTTCGATTGATACGGATTCTCCCTGTGCACTCAGGATTCAACTAATACCAACCAACAACACACACACTCAAGTAAATTCTACTGATATTTTTGACAGCTCTCAATCGACCAACACCTCATTGCAGACAATATCTTAAGAAAATGTTTCCATACAATAGTATAATACTCTGGAGTCTTGGGTTGTGCAGGACCCATAAACAATAACAACCATGTGGGCAATTTTTGGGCACAAAGTGCAACATTCACTTGGAGTATGTCAACTCCCCACTATCTTCATTTGTAGGATGCAAACTCCCTACTCAATTACTTGGAGTACGCAAACTTCCTAATCACTTCATACATCACACTTCACTGCGATTTAGCCAAGCATTTCATGCACAAACCCTATTTAAACTCATACCGTACACTTGTAAGACAAATCTGGAATTTCATCAACCCTTGCACTACATCAAGAACAACAAATTCTGACTCTCCTCCTTGCAAGACAAAATCAAAACTCTGCTTCCAAAACTGTTGGCCCATTGTGCCGGGAAGATTTTCTTCCCACCTCAGGTTCAGTAACCACAAACGCGCTAGTGAGACATCATTACTATTCTCACCAATAGAAGTAGACTAGATCTTTGGACTTGGAGAAGAGTGTGGTAGTCAGAATCGTTTGATCACAAATCAATGACATAAACCATAAATAATTCTAGATACCATGAACAATTTAATACCAAATCAAACTCCAAACTGAATAAAGTTTCAAAGCTTTACTGGAATCCCAGAAATCAATGTCATGTATATGGGGTGAAAAGGTAAGATACAAATATACATGAAAAACATAGGATGACCAAAGCACCTAAAAAGATTTAACCTACTAAACATCAATACTGGTAAACACTTCAAAAGAAGAATATCGATTAGCAATGACACAATATACACATTATTATCAGATTTCAAAGCAGTTGATGGTGGCATCAGTAAATCATCAAAATACAGTTTAACATTCAGAATTCAGGGCTGGGTCATTCCTATCACTAAAACAAATTTAGACTTGCATGTGTGGGAATGGGCTAACACATGCGGTCAAAAAATAAAAAAAAATAAAATATATTTGGAAAATCACCTGACTAGCGCAACTCTATAAAATACATTGATGTAATTATGTAACTGAAAAGAAGCAGGAAACCACATTTAGTTATACCTCTCCTCCTGGGACAGTTGACAGCAGCATCAGAACAGTGCAGAACACAGGCCGGACATAGGAAAGATCAGCAGTTCAGATTTAGTTGGGCATATTAGTACTGAACCCCATAACAGATTGGGCAATTAAGACTAAGATGAGAAAACTCATCAAGAGACTTGAAGAAAACAGAGAGTGACAGCAGAATTAAGACAAGAGTAGATGGGCTCTGGCAGGGACTGGACAGCTTCCAGGCAGGAGTGGACTAACTCCAAGTTTCAAAGTCTCTCACTAATTAAAATAACTACAATCATCTTGATTGGTCCTTCAGGTGGGCTAATTCAGGCATCAGATTCTTTGTCCAATGGCTGTCGATGGCACCACTAAATATGAAATTATTCCAGATTTTCCCAGCAAAGGTGCATTGTCATATCAATAATTTCACACAGTTCAAACAAAATATTACTTTATCTCATTGTTTGCAACATCAGGATCTTCTCTCATAGTACACTAAACAAACTAGCACATTTTACATGGGAATCATAAGTTTTCTGTTGTGTTCAACAGCTGGAACAAATAATGCAACATTGTTAATAAGAAACATATTCTATGCCTTCAATGCAATAGGACATTCAACATCACATCAGCAACCAAGAATAAGAATTCAGGCCAGAAAGAATTGAATAAACAAGTGATTTTCAAGTACTGCTGCAAAATGAATCTTTCAGGCCTAGTCAAGCTAAGAAAGCCTTGATACACATTAATACACTTAGGGGCAGATTTATGAAAAGTGACACTGCACCTTGTGCAGCGCCATTTTTCTAGTGCGCCCTTAATGCCACCATGGTAGCACCGTATTTAAATTATGGTGTACCATTGCGGCAGCTAGGGTGACTAGCTTCATAATTTGAGCAGGCATTAAAAAATGCCGATAAAAATGGTGCAATGGAATCTCATAGATTCCACTGCGCCATTTTTACGCCCCCCCCCCCACCAGCGTCGGAATGCCCCTCTTGCATACATTATGCCTGGCACAGGCATAATGTGGCACAAGGGGTTACAAAGTGGCACAATACAAGCATTGTGCCACTTTGTAAATATGGTGCAGTGTTTTTACCCTTCCAACTCCACATTAGCGTCTAAAAAATGATGCTAATGTGGCATTGGAACAGTGCAAGGACTGCATAAATCTGGCCCTTAATACATCAATAACCCTATTGTACACCTTATAATTCAATTCAAATATGCAAAGCAAAGATTTAATCACAGACATTTGTAACATGTTAGAATAATTTAAACATGCATTTATTTTTCTACACATCTGTAACTCACAGTAATAAAATAAATTTAATTTAATATAACTATGATTAATTTATGTTCATTTAATACTTTCAATTCTTAAAACACTCTTAACGTTAACTCATTTTAATACTTCACTTAATATGAATGCAAAATCCCTTTCATGTTAAAACATAGTGCTTAATACCAATGGCGGCCACATGGTCCACCATAATTCAAAGGTGAAAATTTTACAACTCCTGTTATTTTCTCTGTTGGGCTTGTAAACTTAGGTTAATTAGTCACCATATGCTAACTTCTATGCCACCAATATATTAAATTTAAAAAAATCTCTCTCAGAATAAAGTGAAAGCACTGCTAGAGAGCTGACTGTTTCTGGCTGCGGTGTGCACAGTGCAGGCTCAGTGAGGGATTCAGCTCTAATGTAAAGACGAGGAGAGGTGCTGAGCCTTTGTCAGTGGTGGTGGGAGGGGGAAGAGAAAGCATAGAGCTTACAGGGATATGAAGTAGAGAGACAGTCCATCCGGCAGAGGTACAGCATCTATTGTTCGGAAAATCATGGCTCATGAACCTTCCAGCCATGCCAGGTTATCCAGAGGCATCACCTTATCCAGCGGTCCAAATTATTACTTCAGTTAAGTTTCTTGAAAGGCATTATGTATAGTGATGTTTCATCCTGTTTCTGACTAAACGCCTCCTCCCTTTTTGTGGGAACTGCTGGGAAGCGTTAACACATTTTGATTAATGAGTCCCATGCTGTATCTAAAAAGAAGAAATAATTATTGGGTTCCTATCATTTATGTTACTGACACTAAACAATGTAGAAATGTTGTTACAAATGTTCCCTCACTGGAGGAATGCCCCGGGGTACGCTGCCTTTGACTGACGGATGGATGTGAGTTAATATTCACATGTTTAAATAGCACTTAATCCATACCATTATTCAGTTTTCTAAGCGCTTAGAGCAGGGGAGGAACTTCAGCACAAGGTTACACAAGGCGCCGAGTGACAGACACAAAATTCAATGCATAAACACTGCAATGCACATTTTATGAAGAGTTCCAACGTGCCTGGTAGTATAAAGATTCACTAATATACCTGATTTTAATTTTCTGGTGAGCTGTGTCCTTTCCTTCTTATGCAACTTTTTTGTGTCTGCAATATTTTGAACATAAAATAGAACTGGCCTTTGACTTTCCATGTGGCCGGGAGTTGTAGGCAGCAGTTATATTACATTATAATTCTTTATTACAATAGATTCCTTCTAGTTTTTCTTTTTAGGCTAAACTCTGCCATAAACATTTCTTACATTCTCTGTTGATTAACAGATTTGTTAAATGGCTAACATGGCTTTTAAATACAATATTTATAAATATACCAAAGTTGTAGTTCAGTTTGTGAACATATTTTCAGAACTCAACCTGATTCATTAGAGGGAGGCAAATCTCGCGGCTATCAGCCGTTATCGAACTGTAGACTGTAACTAGGGTGCAGTGTTCACCTGCAGTTCAATCTTTAATAGGGAGTGATCAAAAATTAGCACAAAGCCACTCAGTATGAGGACTATTAAAGTGTGCCATAGCAGCATTCACAGCTCTTCAAAGCTGCACAACTGTTAGGAACCATGTGTACAAAAAAACAGTAACTAGATAGATTGTGAAGACTGGACTCAAGAATCCGTGAACTCAGATTAAAAAAACGATGTCAAAATTAAAATATTTATAGCCGAATCACACAGATTGACAGTTTCCAAGGTGCCGGGGTGTAGGCAACCCTCTTCCGAATTAGTTCTCTAAAGTGTAACCCCCCTGTGCACTCAATGTTATTGACAGGTTGTCTATTTATAGTTGAACTGTAGCTGCTTAATAAGGTGCAGCGAATCTGATAGATGACATTTCCTTCCCGTGCTTTATGTCTTAGTTTTCCAAAGCCCTACAACGTGGCTGAAGCCCTCCTGTCATGTTTTCTTGCAAAAGACCGATTCGCTCCTCATTTGGCAGGTGGGCTCATTCATATTGTTCACTCCATCACCCTCGTCCATTTCTTTTATGTCCCATCGCTTTCAGTACTCACCATCCGCCACTGTAAATAACCCCCGTACATTCCCAAGCAACATCATCTGATTCGGCAGCAATATCCCCTGATCGTGGCCCAGTCTACAGTGGTGATTATTGTTAACTCTGTTTAAAATGATTACCTTGAGGGTGAGTAGTATGATTGACATCAGCTTCAGGATTCATTTATCCCAGCTAAAGTAAAATATGTTTACCAATCACTTACAACACACAAGTAAAAACTTCAAACTGTGAATGGCCATGTCATAGTGTGGGGAAAAAAGTGGTTGTAGCTGTGAATAACCATGATAAACAACACAGAGCAAATATATATTTACAATGAGAATGGGTGGCCTCAACAGTAAGAAACTCTGAAAGCTGATTGTGTGTTGTACCAGATCACCTGATAATGGATGACACTAAGGCCCTCATTACGAACATGGCGGTCAGAGTCGCCATGCAGGTGGTGGTGGTGGTATAATCAATGTGGCAGAACCGCCACTTTTGTAACTTCGCCACCGCCAGGCTTCTGCCACTAGGCAGCCTGGCGACGGCGGAGTTACATATCCGACAGGGCAGCACTGCAAGCAGTGCTGGCAGCCGGATAATGTGTCAGGTTCCACCAGCCTTTCCCTGGCAGTTTACCCTGCCAGGGAAAGGCTGGCGGAATGGATGACTTGGGGCTCCATGCACAGCTCCATTGCGCACTTCACTGCCCGATTTGTGGGCAGTGAAATGCTCGACGGGTGCTGCTGCACCTGCTGCACTGCTACATTGCTGCAGGCTCCATTTGGAACCAGCATCAATGTTGGGCCCTGCATTTAGCTGGCTTGCTGGTGTAAACACTATTTCTGCCTGCCGGCCCAGCTGAATGTTCTTTATGTGGCCGGCAGGGGGTTCTGCATTCTGGCGGTCTTTTGTTGACCGCCAGCACCGAACTCAGCAGGTTTTCCAGCCGAGTTTATAATGAGGGCCTAAATGTTGATGATATCTTAACCAAGGTGTCTATATTAACACCTGCCGCTATCTGCTCTTAGTCTGAGATCACTTGTTAGTGACACCAGGATGCATAGGAGTCATGATCAGCAGCTTGACCTGGGGGTGGGTGCCACTGGGCAGTGTGTGTAAATAAGACCTTTAAAGTGTTGTTTTTGGCTCCTTTGACTTTTATTAGAGACATTTGTTTCCAAACAGAGGCCCACGAATAGTACTGCTAGAGAATGGTAGGATGGAGTGAAGGGTGGGTTAATAAATGAAGCAAGTATGTAAGGAAAGAAGAAGGGAGGAATGAATGAGTGGGTAGATAGAAAGATGGAGCTATAGATAGGGAAAAGAAGAGATGTATGTATGGATGGATGATTGATAAAAGGAATGGAGGAGGATTGAAAGAGATGGACTGGTGAAGTGAAGGAAGGATGCATGGGAGAAGTAACTTAGGATGTAGAGAAGGATCAATAGATGGATGACCAAACTCATTGAGAATTAATGTATAAAAAGCACCATTTGGCCACATTTGGGCCGATTCCCAAAGCCTTTATGAGTATGGGGAGTAGTACTACATGATTACTCTTTGTCACTTTGTAAATCTTCCTTAAACTTCCAAACCCATATTAGAAAAAGGGCAAAGAGAGTACAGCCCTTACTGTATGTACTAAACCTATGTAAATATTCTATGAATATTTTTCTCCTATTTTAAAAATTCTGGGACCAATTCACAAAAGCATATACAAGTACATAAATGAGTCCTCAAGGAATATTATTTTATGTACCCAAAAAAGTCTTGATAAATAAACCCTACCATTTTTTTCTGAAAAGCAATCAAACGATTGCTGGGCTGTCTTGCTTCACTCACTCAGTGGCACTCAGGAAATGGTTCAGTGATGGGGTGTTGGGTGGTGTTTTATTTTTCTTGCTTCTCCCTTTCTGTGAAGGACATTAATCTGCCTGCTGTCCGTAGGGTGAATGCCCAATAGAAAGACATCTGCTTCCCATTAAAAGTTTAATTTACTATAGCTACCGTTGTTAAAGCAAATTTGCTTTGAATTAAAAATATGACATTGGATAATTGTTTGCTGTATTCAGAGGTGATGCATTCTTTAATTGTGGTGTTAGTGCTATGTTTAGGAGTCTAGGAATAATTTGTAAGCACAAAACTGATAGCACAGGCAACATTTCATAAATAACCCAAGATTGAATTTAGCAGGGATGTTATGGGCTGAGGGTTATTGTCTACTTGCTGTAAAAATGAGCTATAAATAAATGAATCATAGTGCCTGATTTAGATCTTGGTGGATAGAATACTACAAGCTTGACGGATATCCTGTCTGCCATATTACGATCCCCATAGGATATAATAGGATTGTAATATGGTGGTCGGGATATCCATCACGTTTGTGACGGAGTAGTCCCCTCCTCAAAGTTCTAAATCAGGCCCTAAATAAGCACTGGCAATGCCAATACAGTAGTTCTGGCCTTTAAATGAAACCACTTTTTTTAATCAATGATGGGGGGAGGCAGTAAATAAGACGTCATACTTGTACACTGTCATTCATGTTAGCACTCATCTGTCCATTAATCCACCCACTGACTCATGCTTGCATTCACCCACTTACCCAATACATTACACACAAACCCAACAACATATGCAAGATAAATTAAAAGAATAAAAGTAGAGAAAGAAAACAGGCTTCCACCTAAAAGTGGCAGACACATGATTGCAATAACAAATACAATTTGACAAATCAGCAGGTGGATGTCTTGCAATAGAATTGCACATGGTGTTTTGTTTAGAGGTTTCAGCATAGCAGGCATGTTTAGAACCAATGTGTTCGGCCATCTTTGAACAGTGTAATAGGAAACATGTTTACAATACCATTCCATGACAGAGGCTTGGCCTAAATACTGTGGCCTTGTAGGATGTGGTGCACTGCAGATATAATGAAGGGTAAGCAAGCAGCTTGTTAGCACTGCCTCGGGAGCGGGAGTATGCTCTTAAAATAATAAGATGAGAAGGAAAGAAAAAGGAGGAAAGTGACAGAGCGGCCTATCAGTCTTGGCATTGAATGGCACTTATTTTCTGGTGAATGTGCATTATAACCACCGCAGACTTACTGAATTGCGCATAAGCTTTCCACAAGGTAACCATGAAATGCACAGTTATAAAACTACGCCTATGTGCAAATCTACAAACAAACATAAAAAATCCCTCACACAAGTGCCTAACATGGACTATTACATTACAAATGTTCTATCCCCATGCTTTGTTCGAGTAGGTCATCAACACCAAAACCTTTGCCTAATACGGTAATCTGTGAGATTGCACCTAGCAAAGTACCTGCTTACTGGTTTTGACCATAGTGTAAGAACAATCCACCAATAAAAGCCCATTGCCTTTAACACATGCTTTTACTATGAGTACATCAGTCCTACTCACTTCCTTTTAACCTATAACCTTTCATAATAAACAGATCAAACCTTTGAAATCTGAAAAACGTTTCCTAATGAACCAATAAGGACTATAGCCTTTTCCATTGATTTGACATTATAACCAATATAGCCACTCGGAAGTTTGCATACGCTAGCTACCATCATGTGTACCATTCTAAAATTGTAAATATGTACAAAATTAAATTTGAAAAAACAATATAAATCCATTCTCTAAAGGTCGTAACTAGGATTATAATAATGAAAATCTTATTCCTCCATGGTTTGTTAATACAAAATTTAATTTGAAAAAGCAATAGAATTCCTTTCTCTAAAGGTCCTAAAAAGGATTATCACAATGAAAATCCTATTCCCCCTTGATTTGTCAAAGGGGATGATGATGAACACCAGAACCTAGTCTACTGTGGCAATCTATGAGATTGCATGCATCGAAAGGCCCATCTGCAGCCTGTAACACGGTAACTATCCACCATTAAATCTCTGTTGCCTTTAATAAATGCTTTAACAATAAATAAGCCACTGCTTTTGTAATAATGCTTTATAATAAAGAAATCAGACCAATGGTTTCCAATGTAACTTTTACAAGTGAACTAGTCAGGCCTATAACCTTTATCCTTGACTTGTCTCCATAACCAACTAAGGCCTACTGCATTGTACTGTATTGAGAGTACAATTTCCAACAAGCAACCATCAGGCATGCAGTCTAAAAATTAGAAAAGCAAACATCATTACACTTGGCAAAGCAAACTACTAGTGAGTATTATAACAGTGCAACCCTCCTATCCCCACACCTTGTCGGAGGGGGGTAACTAATACCACAACCCTTGCTTACTATGGTAAACTGTGAGATTCTGTGAAACAAAATACCACTCTGTAGAATTTAATAGAGTAATAACAATCCACCCTTAAATGTCTGCTGACTTTAACACATCCTTTTCACAATAAATAAGTCCTACTGAGTTTATCATAACAAATTATAATCAGCATATCTAGCCTATACATTTGGTGATTGGCTTGCCACCATAATCGAGAAAGCCCTGCTGTATTGAGCATAAGCTGTAACAAATGGCAACCAGAGAAGAACAAACAACACAATTGTCTAATTATCTTCAGTTGTTTAATAGCATGGTAGTGGCATTTCTTTGGCCTTAAAGGGCAAGCCCAATCCAACACGGTGGCATGTGCAAGCATGAAAGGTCACAAACAATTGCTTTGCTTGAAAAAGTGCTGACTCAAGTGGTTGAATAAAAAATGTTATAGCTTTTCGGAGGGTAAGCACTACATCTGTGAGAGCACACAGTTTTTGACAAACAAAAAGCTGTACTCAGATGAACCAACATCTGATCGGGGCCACATTCCTTCTCTTTAGTCCTCCTGAAAGCTCCTTTTTGATTACATAAGGTATAACAGCTATGCTTTCAAGCTAGACTTAAAAAGTCAAAGAAGACCAGTCGGTTAAACATTAGCAAAATGCATTACATTTCAAAAGGTGTTTATTTCCAGCTTTACTTGAAGAAGAGGAATTTTCAGTGTTATGATAAAAGAATGACATCTTAAAGCAAAGAAATGGAACAACAGATTTCACAATTGACCTCAGAGAGAGATTGAGGGACGTGGCTTGAGCTGTATAGATGTTTTTTGTGGTGATCTGAAAGAATGGAGGCATAACATTTTTTGGATTGATTTTCAGTATTTGTTTTTGACAGAAACAGGTTTGCCTCTGAATATTGCAGATAGCCTCTCAACATTCTGAGGTTCTCTGTGTGTGTACCGCTTGAATGTTGTGTTGTGACATCTTAAATACATTTCATACCTGTGTGAGAATCGCTTCTCAGGGGAGGGGAGCTGAAAAGTTAAATTTTAAAGTGTTTTATGCTGTTTTAATATTTTATGGGCATATTGCACTTTGCTTCTCTTCCTGGGTTGGGAAAAGCATACTAAGAGCCGCCATTTTTTTGTGCTGGGCGCACTAGTGTTTTTCCTCAACTCTATGCATTCTGGCCAATGGTGCGGACACGTAGCGGATAGCCTTTCTACATTCTGAGGTTCTCTGTGCACGCACGTACCACTTGACTTTTGTGTTGTGGCATCCTAAATTCATTTCATACTTGTGTAGGAATCGCTGCTATGGGGGGCCCTGAAAAGTTTAATTTTTAAGAGTTGTGTGCTGTTTTCATATTCTGCTGGCACATTGCACTTTGCTTCTCTTCTTGGTTCTGGAGAAGCACAGTAAGCTGACTTTTTTTTGTACTCTGGGTACTCAAGTGTTTTTTCTCACCTCCTCAGTTAAAACATACCATTTTAAATGTGCAAAACTACTGAATTTCACCTGCTAAAGTAATTATAACTCTTTCTCTAAGGTAACTATATCTCATGCCCCATCATGCACAGTGTTGTTATCAATGATTTAATTGACAATTTTGCAATGATATTATCAATGATATCATAGAATATGTCATGATTGATGTAATATGTGGGGTGACTAGAAGTGCATGGCAAAGGGCATGAGTTATAGTTGCCTAAGGGAACGAGTTATAGTTACTTGCAGGGCCAATCCCCCTCCCTGAACCCTCCTCCTCCACCTTCTCCTCCTGATGCCTGTCAACCTCCTTCTCCCTAACCCTTTGCTCCAACCCTTTATATATAAAGCGTATCTATCAATCGTCTTCAAAAATACACCAATAATTCTAACCAAGTGAAGATTTTGAGAATATGCACAATGCAATGTTTACTACAATTGATTACACACAAATATTTAATAATTGTTTAAACCACATCTATGACTCTTTCTTTTTACATACTTTTTATTATTATTTTTCATGGGTGAAAAATGTGAAAATAAATAATCAGAGTCATGTCTCTAAATTTTCCTTTTAACAATTTTCAGCCCAAAAAAACCAATCATAAAAACAACCACAAGAAAGCCTTGTATTTTTTATACATCTTCAGGCCAAATAAAACACAACCATAATATCAGCTCCTAGAGGGAGCTGTACTCCCAGCTGTAGAGCTCCAGCTGGGTAAATGCTTTAAAAAGTATGGTAAGTTCTCCAGAAGACTTACAATTTTTTATTTATTTTGCTAGAGGGCTGCAGAACATCCTGCATCCCCACACGGCCTAAAAAAACAACTTTCTGGGTATCCCGATCCCACCTGGTACACCCACTATTTTATTTATGAGTGGGCCCCTGGGGAGTCCCAGGGCGCCTGCGACCTACCCAGCTCTCTCCAAGTAGCACCATGTTTCAGGGCCGCGCAGGAGCCGGCATTGTTTGTTTATATAAGGTCTGTCCTGTTGTCCACAAGGGGCACTGCTGACCATTATTGTTCCTTGGGCGTTGCAGGGGGAGCCCAATGGCCTCCATGGCCCCACCGGTTCCAGACTCCTGCAGGAGCTGGATTTTTTTTATTTTTTTATAATTGGTACCCTACAGCTGACTCCATTTTGGAGGCTACAGATGAAGGGCGAGAACCCCTGCAGACCCGCCAGCTTGCCTGCTTGCACCCATCCTGGGTGCAGCTGGAGCCAGCATTGCTACCACCCAATGGTGGGGTGAGAGCAGTTTACTCTTTTCCCTGCCATAGAGTGTGTGAAAAGATATGTTCTTCTACTAGGCAGGAGCAGCTTTGTGTTCCCACCCAGTGGGAGAATATTGGACTTTCCCTGTCTGCACTATTGAACATGGAAATAGATGGTGTCCTTGGGGTTGGGGACCGCAGGACACCATACCTGAGCTGGTCCTGGGCCATTATATGGCTCAGCATTGAGGGATGGTGTCCTTAGTGCTTTTTAGGATTGGGGGAGGAGGGGCATATGTTCCTCACCTTAATTTGTTTTATGCCCGCTAAGGAATGGGGTCCCTGGGGCCTTTTTAGGCTTGGGGAGGGGAGCAGCACACACCCTCTCTTTTATAAATGACAGGGCCATGGGGAATGGAGTCCCTGGGGTCTTTTTAGGCTTGGGAGGGTGGCCACAGGGAGATGAGGTCCCTGGGGCCTCTTAGAGTCTTGGGGATGGGAGCCACACACCCCCAAACCCCTCACATGTACACCACCCCCTCGGGTCATGGCCCACCCCGAGGGTGTTGTAGTTTATAAATAAAAGCGGGAGCTCATGATTTTTTTATTTTTTATTTTACCATTGATTTACAGATAATCCATGAATTTGTGGTAAAATTGAAAACAAAATCATTTTTGGCACCAGGCCTAGGGGATCAGGGGATCCCTACTCTGCCCCCTTCTGTTATTTTTTTAAATTTTTGTTAGAGCTTGGGTTTAAGTCCTGTGTCGTAAGATGGTGGCTACCACATTGTTGATTTGGTGGCAGCCAATCAGATCTCTCCAAAAGATCTGCCTGCCTCACTATCCCATGCAGCATAATTTATAGGAAATTTTTGAACAATAATTGCTCAAAAACTACTGAATGAATTTACACCAAAACACAAAAATCATTCTTTCTTGACCAACATCTAGCTTTGTGCCAAACTTGGTAGACATCCGTTCAATAGTTTGGGCTGAAGCTGTGTCTAAGTTCCAATAGAAACATCCAGGGCCGGCTCCTCCGCAGTGGTGGAGGGGCATCGCTCCCCTGGCTGAGGCAGCAGATGAAAAATAAAATGATAGCTTGCTATTGTTTTATTTTTCATCATAATTTTTCATCTGCTGGCTCAGCTAGCAGGTGCAGGGAGGGGCTGGGCCTCGGGGAGGTGGGAGAGGGAGGAGGGGAGAGTGCCTTGAGTGCACATCTGTGTTTGGCCAGCTGTCTGAGGCTGGCCAAACACACTTGCCCACTTAGGTTTCTCTAACCCAGCTGTATACACAGCTGGGCTGGAAAAACAGCACAGACCCGAGGCTTGTGTCTGAGCGGCAGTGACTGTCACTCAGACCAATCCTGAAGCTGCTTACATGCTATGTTTAGCATGTAAGCAGTGGCAGGATTGCTGGGGAGCCTGTGGTGGTGTCCCAGCGAATGCTGGAACACCCCAAGAGCAGCAAGACAGCAGAAAACAGCGGCGGGAGACGGGTGGCGGAGGTGAGTGTTTTCTTTTTTTTAAATGTTTCACCTGTAGTTCCAGGTCATCCCCTCCCCTTGAATTATGCGGCGGCAGTTGCAGGAAACATCACTGGGGAAAACATGTTTTGGGATCTCCCCCTTTTTCTCAGCCTTTGCTTAACAGCTCACCCTGAAACTTTCCAGGAAGGAGCTGAGGTGAAATGTTTTCTTGGCAAACATTTGTGAAGATTTGTCCAACGGCGCTAAAATACATAAGCAAACCATAAAATGCATTTCCTATGGAAGCACAATCTTAACTGTAACTACCCAGTGGTGACCACCACTACATTATGTGTTAGATAGATATGTGTGTATATATATATATATATATATATATATATATATATATATATAAGAGAAAAGGAGAGTTGTATATATATATCCATGCAGAGTCAGATTTAAAAACTTTTTTTAGCAAACGTATGTATATATGTGTGTGTGTGTATTTATGCATATGGAGCCTTTGTCAATGTGTGCCCCCCTACAAAATTCACTTCTAGAGACTCCCATTGTTTGTTGTATGTTCTTTATGCAGTTTAGCTTTTCGTGAAACTCGAATATCTTAACTGTTACCTAAACTGCACGAAATAGCAATTTTGCCAGGCCATCACAATCTGCTTTTGTTTTAGTATCCCGTTTTGTGTCCATCAGCCTTTCCAAACATTTGAGAATACTGTGTAACTGTAATGTTCTACACCGCATTGTGTTCACACTGTGTTTCTTCCTTTCTACGTGTGTGCTGGTCTTTGTAAGGATTACCCTTCCCTAAACCTTAGAACTTTGTTAAAAATAGACAGCTGTTTTAAGGCATGGCATGCAACAGCTGGTGCCCCCGCCTTTCAAGGGGCCTTCTGGTAAACTGAACAGGACAAAAACCGCGTTCTACCTCTGACTCAATATTTTTCTTACTATTCCTAGCTCATTAGCTTATTATTATTATTATCTACCTTTCCATCTTCCTCTATTACCTACCTCACTTAACACTTGCTTTATGACCTCTGTCCTAACCTTGCTCAGCTTTGTGTATCTCTGTGTTTATTTTTCTCTCCACTTCTTTTTCTACCTTCTACTAACTTTCTCTTCGCCCTAGTTCTACACCCCCTTTTCAGCAGCCCCTCTGTCAAACTCATACCTCTCTATCTCATCTCTCTACCTGCACCTAACTGCTCGGTTTCCATCTGACATACCTGAATCTGTCCTCCATTGACTTTGCCACTCTCAACTTCATCTTTCTTTATCTCGTCATTCTATTACTCTCTCCATCTCGCTACACCTCACCTCTAAATAGTTCTCTCAACACTCTACCTCTCCATACCTTACCTACTCACTCTATCCACCTCTTTCTTTCTTACTATCTAACCTTCCAATTTACCACATTGTTTGTTCTGTACCTCATCATTTCACCTCTCCCTCTTTCTTTCTACCTCTGTTTCTTCTCACCTCTTTCATTACCTAACTTCTTTCTCCCTACTGGTATTTCTCCACCTCTTTTACTCTATCATTAATTCCCCTCCCTCCCACTCTCACTTCTTTCTGCACCTCTTCTCCATTTCAACTCAGCCTATTTCAGTGTCCATCCCTCTACCTCACTTATCTCTACCTGCTCCCCACATTCACTCTTTTATATTCTTCTTTCCCTCTGCTTCAATATTCAATATTTAATATCCCGATCTTTCTTTCAATGCTTGTCTTTTTATTATGTCCCCCACTCTACCACGCCACCTCATCAACAACTCCCATCTCTCTAAACATCTCCCCTTACTTCAACGTCTATCTGTACCTTTCTTCTCCCTCAACTGCACCTCTCCTGTTATACCATTCTCTTTATCATTCTGTCCTTATACTGCCCTGTCACATTTCTTTTACTCAGCAGATTCAGAGGCCTCTTTCTAGTCAGAGACGTTTAGACCTAGAAGGAGAAGAGACAGAAGAAAGCAGAGGAAGAAATTTAAGGAGCAAATCGTCGAATCTCACTTGATGGAATGCCGAAAATCTTCAGAGCAGTACTTTGATTTTTCTTGGTGCAGCAAATATTCCATATATACAATTGGAATTAATAGTGATCACATATACCCTGTAATTAATACCACAGTTCCAAACAGTATGTGCACATATAATTTTAAGATAATGTACTATACCACTGAGCATCCTTCACATCACCCATAACATACCTTTCCTATAATGAGAAGAACAGGTTGGTTAGACATTTACTTGCGGATGAATTGTGTTGATGCAAGAGATGTAAAACAGCATATCTAAACACAGGCACAAAAACAAAAAATTTTTGGTGGTTGTTCAAGTTTTTTTTGTTGGTAATACTTGCCTGTCAGATGACAGACAGCTTAAGGCTTCAGCTGTTTTTGTGTTTCCCCATTTCTGAAAAATGTAATGTATAATTCAATATTATATGGCATCATGAGGGCTTGAATTTTCATGAAAAGGGGTAGTAAATTTAAAGTTGATCTAAAGGGTTCAATGAAACATATCTTACTAGCATCGTAAAGATGGCACTGACCTTATAGCTTTGTGAACATTAACTAGAGTGTCAATCCAGCCTCTCTGGTTTTATCGCTGCAGTGTTAAAACCATTCACTTTACCCGATTATCAGTTTCTACTTGTTCTCATTGTGAGTTCATGCGTGACAAACATACGGGCTTTGTGTATTGGATGCTGCGTACATTTTATTTTCTTATTAGTTTTTATACTGTTAATAAATGTCATATATTATGATATTATTAAATGTGTTGTTTGATATACTGATGACGCAGAAACGAAGGTTTTACATTTATTAGCGCATAAACGTAGTGCTGCAATAATCAAGTGTGACTTTAACCGAACTAATAAAGATTGTACGGGGACAAATGTGCCCTCAGAGTAGTTCGCCAACATTTATAAGCGTGCTTTATATAACGTGATGTATTAGAATTGTACTAATCTGACATAACCGTAACCGTGTGCCATGATTTGCTTGTTTGAAATGTTTTAACTTAGCATAACTTTAGTGGAGGCTTCGGCCTAGTTGCCTTGTCTCACGGTTTAGATGCTCGTGTTTTTCTAATGTGCTAATAAAACGTGTATTCTTGCTTGAAGCTGTACTTTTCCAGTGAGATCGGTTCACATGCTTATCTTTAAGGTTTCGTGCCAGCCTGGCATCTTCTTCTTTGCTCCAAGGTCAATCTGCAGGTGCAGACAATGGAAGCTCTGAAAGTGAGTTAATTGGTAAAATATGTTGCAACTTACGTTCCCGACTCCAAGGATAATGTATGCCTAGGTAGAAGCTTGTGAATTGTTGTTTTTGATTGGACAATTTGAAGCCAACCTATGAACCCTCCAATGGAAGACCCTAAAGGATTTGAACTGTTGTTTATTTAAACCTGGTGCACAAGAAGAAAGCGGACATTACCCATCGGACATTACCCATCGGACATTACCCATCGGACATTACCCATTGCAGCCATTAGCCATTAGCCATTACCCGCCATTTGCAGGACATTGCAGCCATTATAGCCCATCTTGCCGACCTCGTCACTTTGCCATCTTCTACGATGCCAATTGATGTTCGATGAGACTTTGATGCTTTCTCTAATCGAGAGAAAGAGACTTTAAGTAATTCTCGCCCTAGAGACTTTAACTTTGATTTGCCCCTTTGCATAAAGTAGTAGTTTTGTCCTTTTATCCTGCCGCTGTGAGGCAATTGCCCCGTCCACACTGCCCCCTTTGTCCCCGTCCCATGCTGATCGAAACCGGTACCTGTGAGACGAAGACTTCCTTGAATGCTGATTGAATTTGGTAAATATGAAAGGAAAATGTACAATTGCATTGTGTTTCTTTTTAGGTAACCAACTGCTGATTTTTGATAAGAGCCCTAGTTAGGAGTTTTCCAAATTAATGTTGCTAAATTGTTTTTGCATTAAATCCCACATGCAGATGCTAATTTGAGGTTAGATGAGGATTCATTTGATGCACAATGCGATTTGAGACCTTGTTATGCTGACTAATGTATGCAATTAGCCCATTACAGATTATAGTTTTAGTGGTTTGCGTTGCTATTATCGAATGCATTGTTATTCAAATGCTGCATAGATTGCATCTTTTTCGCCGTTATGGACAGCTATTAATGTTCATTTACATATATCATTTGGTGTTGAGACACATTTATATCGTGCTAGCTTTGTTAATATAGGGAAATAAATTCATTAACTTTGAATGAACTGGTGTGGTTATTCATGGCCGAAAGGTCATGGTTCGTCGAAATGTTTTCTGGATTAATTGTGAAGTGTTATGTTGATCAGGGCATTGCTTATGTTCGTTATTGATTATTGATTTGATTAAATTGATTACTCTCGGGTGAAGAGAGCCCCACTTGGTCAAAAGATTCATCGACCCAAGAGCGTCCAGATACAGGTAATTTATTAGGACGTAACGCTCTATCAATACAACTGTCAATGGACAGTCATATTATTGATAATTGTGTTGCACTGTCCCTAGACTCAACCCACACCTCCTTCATTGAGCATGGCCTGGACATACCATGCACATCTACAAAACATCCTCCCAGGCCCAGCTCTCCCATTGCTGCTACATCGCCCTTACTCTGCATTTTTCTTGTGTTTCCCTTGTTTTAGTTTTCTCTTTTTCATCACAGCTTTTCTCGTTTCTGTCATTTTTCCACCACTGTTTTTCTCTTTTTTCTCTCGTTTTCATCACAGCTCTTCTCGTTTCCCTTATTTTCCCATCACTGCTTTTCTCTTGTTTCCCTTGTTTTTCATCACTGCTTTCCCGTTTCCCTCATTTATATCACTGCTGCTCCCCTTCGTTTTGGGAAGTGTTATGTTGATCAGGGCATTGCTTATGTTCGTTATTGATTATTGATTTGATTAAATTGATTACTCTCGGGTGAAGAGAGCCCCACTTGGTCAAAAGATTCATCGACCCAAGAGCGTCCAGATACAGGTAATTTATTAGGACGTAACGCTCTATCAGTAGATGGTAGCAGAGGACGGTTTTGCCCTTTGGGACCCCACTCGAGAGGTGACGGTTTCGCCCTTTGGGACACCACTCGAGAGGTGACGGTTTCGCCCTTTGGGACCCCACTCGAGAGGTAACGGTTTCGCCCTTTGGGACCCCACTCGAGAGGTAACGGTTTCGCCCTTTGGGACCCCGCTCGAGAGGTAACGGTTGCGCTCTTTGAGACCCCACTCGAGAAGTATATGGTGTTGAATTAGACTTTTCTTGGGTAAAACAGATTGAGAGAATGATGATGCCCTAAGTCCCCCGCGACTTTCCCGGGATCTCGGAGCTTGCAAATGGAGAGAATGGAGGTGTGAAATCGGCGTTGGCGGTACTAGTGACGGTATGAGTGAAGTCAGGGTTTTGCGCTTGCACAGCTTATTGCCGCACATTGTTTGGAAAGGTTGCGAGGATTTTAGAGAATAGCGGAGGTGCGACTCCGAGTGTGAGAGTAGGGAACTCGTCGAACTTCATGTGCATGTGGCGCTTTGTGCAGAAAAAGGTCCACGTGGTTGTTGTTGTTGAGACGGGCCCTGCAAGGTCAAGAGACTCCGGAGTATGTTGAAAAGTGTATGAGACACTTGTTTTATGTTGTGGTCTGGTCGGTTTAATAGGTTGACCGGGCGTGGTCAACGAGTCGGTACGTGTGTTAAGGGAGTGAAAGAAAACTTCGACTTCGGGCTTTGACAAATTCTAAGTGCACTAGAATAGATCACTGACAAGTTGAGAGCAGAGTCTGCGGGTCAGATTTGCTTGCGAAAGTGGGGACCGAGAAAGATGGAATAACTGCCGAGGCTAGTGAAAAATCCCTAAGGTCCTGAAGCGATTGTGTTACCCTTCCTGTAGTAAACCGACAGATCTGTTTTATTATTATTATTTGGTAGCTCGCGATACATGCCAGAAGTTGTTACGAGAGGAGCTGAGTGAAGGAGGACAAGCCGCGAGGCTTTGTCAGCCGCAGTGTGTGTGAGTGTGACGTCACTAGGAGCCGCGCTGGGATAGGTTGGTTGCAGAGAAGGGTCGCGCACGGATTGGACGCAGTCCGTGGGGCTCGATTGGAAGGGGAAAGGCAAGCGAAGAGTATTCCGGGAATTAAAGTCACTTATTGATTACAAACTTTGTGAAATAAAAGATGAGAAAATGAAATGGGAGCGTAGCGTTCCCGATCCATGGGACATTCAATATAAGGATCCTAGAGAATTTGAGATTCGCGATGTACGACATGAAGGTAACTCCAAGGCCAGCACAGTTTGAGGCTCTAGCGGTTTGGGAACTAATGGCTAGACAGCAACAGCAAAAGAAGTTCGAGGCCAGGATAAGAAAGGTAGAAAAGACACTAGCGGACGCTAGGTGGGATAATGCACAGAAGGTGTGGAGGTCAGATATATTGCAGGGGATAAAATTGTTTCCCGCAATTGCTAAGGAAGAAGAGGCGACAGGCAAGAAAGCTACCTGTAAGACAAACAGGAGGTGTTCCAAAGATAGAGAGGACGAGGAAAAGTTAAGGAGAGAAGACGAGTCAGAGGATGAGGAGTTCATCATGCAATTGCTGAACGACCGTCCACCACCTTATGCAGAGAGTGAACAAGGTCCAAGTACCAGTTCTGCCCCTCCGGCACCGGTACAGAATAATGAAACTCCGAATTCAGAAACGCCATTGGGATCTAAGGACCCGAGTTTACTGTTCACCCCGCAGATACCGCAGGTTAGGAGAATATATCCAGATGTGCCTATATTGAAAACAGCAGAAAATTATCAGCCGCAGGTCCCAAGGTACTACAGCAGTGACAACAGTACGGGAATGATTCTAGATCCAACCGTAATGGGAGTACAGAATGGTCGCAACCCAACATTGGCACAAGCTGAATCAACCCAGCTTTTGATGCCTCAAAAGCAGATGCAGGGGGGAACCGCACATGCTCAGATGACGGGGAGTCAGACGGGCATGCCGGCAATGATGACCCATAGTGTGGGAATGAACATGCCTCAGAACCTGGGGAATGGACAGAACCCAGATGCGATATCCCTACCCATTACTGTAGGTCCACCGGTACCTTTGTACATTCAGCCTAACTCAGGTATGAGCGGTCAAGGATCAGTGGTGCAGAATGGGACGGAAAGGAGGTGCATAGAAAACACTCCAGAGACAACTCCGATAGCGGCTCTGCCAACTGGATCTGGGTCCTTGATGGAGTTTAGTCCCATATGTGCTCAGTCAACAGTGGTGAGGTCGAGTCCCCCACTGATGATACCGCTATCATCGAACACTGAAAAGTTGCCGCAACCATCAATGGCAGTCGATGTGAATGCTACACTGATGGGGTTGAATGCGCAACAGCTAACACAGTGGTTCGACAGTCTGAATTCCACACAAAGCTCAGCCAGTGGGAAGGGAGAGGACTATCTGAATAAGGTTAGGTTGAACATGGAAGCAGAAGAATTGGTGGAAGGGACTATGGGTTTGAATAGGTTAGAGTCCTACTCGGAAGAAGAGCTGAGGTATCTATGTCCCAGGATTACGAGAGAAGTGAACAAGGTACATAGAAGGTTGCAAGAAATAGCTGACAAAAACGGGGTTGAGATAGACAAGACAAAACACTTGAGCAGGAGCTATAGATTGGATTTCGGGACCACAGACTTTGAACACATGAGGTCAGCAGGCATGAACACGCACCTTAGAGAATTGCTGCAGAGTGCACAAGTGTGGAGGTGCTTAGACAAATGGGAAAGCAGATGGGCAAAGAAAAAGGAAAAGAGGAAAGACAGTGTCCCAGAGCACAACGAGAAAAGATCACAGAGTAGTGATGCAATAACCATGTTACCAATGAGGGAGACAGCAGGGGGAAAATTAATACATGTACCGTGGCACAGGAGCGACATTCAGTCTTTTACGGATGATTTTCCCAAACTGAGAGAGAAACCGATTGAATGGTATCAACAGACTGATAGGTTTGTGAAGCTTGCAAAATGTCTTTGGGAAGACCTGAACACCCTCTTTGAGATTGTGGTTCCGGCAGATTTGTGGGAAGACTGCAAAAGGGCTGTAGGTTGGCCGACAAGTGAACCAGAGAGAGACAGGGATACGGGTGCACCATCACCTATGGTAATGAGCTTGTACTATAAGGTGATTGAGCATTTGAAGACGAAGGTTGCCGCGAAAAATGTGGATTGGCAGAAGATTGATCGGACTGCCCAAGAGGCTAAAGAGTCGATTCATGGTTACTATGAGAGGTTGTTGAAGGCGTTCAAGAACTACAGTGGCACGGAAACAATAGAGGCGAAGGACATGCTTCATTTTGTGTTTAGATTTGTGGAAGGGCTGAGACCAGAGATAAGTCAGATGATAAAGACGCATTTGATTTGTTGGCAGTCGAAACCTATTGATGAGGTGTTGAATTATGCGAAATACTGTAGCGACGAAATTGAAGTGAAACAGAAAAGGTTGAAAGAGAAAGTGATGATGATGCAACTTAAAGCAGCTCAGACAGGTTTGCAAGGGTTGCAAGGGTTCCAACAGCAGATACCGCAGCCGCAGCCGCAGGGATATATGGTGTTTCAGTCACAGGCGAGAGGCAGAGGCAGAGGAGGCTTTGGGAGTAATGGTCCGGATTTGAACACTGTTGCGATTCCGAATGGTGTGCAGGCAATGAAAAGGGTGATGCCGTGTCACGTGTGCGGAATCGTCGGCCATTGGAAACGCGAGTGCCCGATAGTGGTGCAGGAAGGTGCAGGTGTTGGTCAGCAAAACAATGATGTCAATGCATTCCAGACAATGAGGGGACCGAAAATGAGAGGTCCAAACCCAAATTTTCAGACCATAAATCAGCTGCAAGGATTACAGCCCATGCAGCCGCAGCAGATGCAGATGCCCCGTATGCAGATGACGCAAATGCAGCCAATGCAACAGCAGTTTCCCATGGTACCTAATCAGCAAATGCAAATACCTTTGGCACCAGTGAGTCAGCAGCAAGTGATGGTTCCTCCACAGGTCTCGGGTCAGGTGATGAATACAAATGGCACAGTACAACAGTTCCCATTACACAGTGAGAATGGAATAAACAATGTATGGGAGATTGAAAGTTCAGATGAGGAGGGAAATTGTGTGCTTGCAGCATCCTTGGAAGTTGATCAAAAGGGTCTGTATGTGGAGGGAAGAGTTATGGGTCATCGTGTTTCATTCTTGGTTGACACAGGAGCCACACGTTCAACTGTTAGGAGCATTGAAGTACCAAATTTGCCACTCTCAGGGAGAACAGTTCAAGTAGTGGGAGTAGCAAACAGGCACCTGACGAAGCCAATCACAGATCCAGTACAAGTCAGAATTGGTAACTATCAAGGGTTACATAGTTTTGTGGTATGTGACTCAAGCCCGATAGCACTGTTAGGGAGAGACCTATTGTGCAAATTGGGATGTTCGATTATGTGTTCGAACGATGGAATTAGAATTCAGACGAGCAGTGATGGGGAAGAAGAGGACAGTGTAGAAGGGGATGAGATGGAAACTGTCGATGAAGAATATCCTCTGATTAACCTTTTTCCGATGATAACTGAAGAAGATATTCCAGCTGAATTACGGGAAACAGTCGGAAAGGAAGTGTGGGATATGACAGGAAAAGAGGTGGGATTGGTGAAAGGAGTGGAACCAGTGAAAGTGACCGTAAAACCCAATGTAACCTTTCCCCAGACCCCACAATACCACATGGCACAAGACACCCTCATGAAAGTCGCCCATCTCATTGACGAGTTTGTAAAACAGGGAGTACTGAAAGAAGTGTTAAGCAGTCCATGTAATTCACCAATCATGGGACTAATAAAGCAGAGTGGAAAGGTCCGAATCGTGCAGGACTTGAGGAAAATAAATGACATCATAATTAAATGCTGCCCTGTAGTACCGAATCCAGCTGTGATAATGTTTCAAGTCCCATGCCATGCCGAGTGGTTCTCAGTCATCGACTTGTCACAAGCATTCTTTTCGGTGCCTCTTCATGAGGACAGCCAATTTCTCTTTTGTTTCAAATTCTTAGACAGAGTTTACAGTTGGTGTCGAATTCCTCAAGGGTTTTCGGAGTCACCGTCAATTTTCAATCAGATTCTAAAGAAAGACTTGGAAGCGTTAGAATTGCCATTCGAGTCAACCCTAGTACAGTACATTGATGACTTACTGATTGCATCTAAGACAGAAAGTGGCTGCACAGCCGACACCATTGCTCTACTGAACCATTTGGGAAGGAATGGACACAAGGTGTCTCCTTCAAAGTTGCAGTTCTGTCAGAAGAAAGTGAAATACTTGGGTCATCAAATAGAGAAAGGGTCACGGAGAATAATGAAGGAAAGAATAACAAGTGTACTTCAAATGAGTCCACCAAAGACAAGGAGGGAGGTGAGGAAGTTTTTGGGGATGGTGAGCTACTGTCGCCAGTGGATTCCCAACTTCTCAACTCTAGCAAAGCCTTTACTGAAACTGACCCAGAAGGATGCCTTGGATGAAATTGAGCTGAAAGGAGATGAGATGGATGCTTTTATTGAATTGAAAGAATGCATGTGCAGGGCTCCAGCTTTAGGTATGCCTGATTACACAAAGCCTTTCACATTGTTTTGTCATGAACGTGATGTATGTTCTTTGTCTGTCTTGACCCAAGCCCATGGTGGCATAAACAGACCAGTAGCGTATTTTTCAGCTACTTTGGATCCGGTCGCAGCAGCACTGCCAGGGTGTTTGCGCGCCGTAGCAGCAGTTAGTATCAGCCTCACTCAGAGTGAAGGAATAGTGATGGGACACCCATTAACAGTCATGGTCCCTCACTCAGTTGAGATACTTTTGACCCGCTCCCGAACGCAACACATGACTGGAGCAAGACTCACAAGGTATGAAACAATAATTCTGGGCTCACCGAATGTGCAGCTGAAAAGGTGCACTACGTTGAATCCAGCAACCTTGCTTCCCGGTGAAAATGCTGAAATTGAGAACGCTGAAGACGTCGAGCACGACTGCCTTCAGGTGACTGAATTTTGCACAAAACCCCGACCTGATATTAAGGATACTAAGCTTGATGAAAATGACCAAATTGTTTTTGTTGATGGTTCATGTCTAAGAGATGGGTTGGGAATATTGAAAGCAGGATATGCTGTATGTACTGTAACAGGTGTCGTGGAAGCGTCCTGGCTCCAAGGAGTCTATTCCGCACAAGTAGCAGAGCTTGTAGCCCTTACAAGAGCATGCCAACTGTCTACATTGATGAAGGTTACCATTTACACTGACAGTCAGTACGGGTTTGGAATTGTGCACGACTTTGGGCAATTATGGTCACAGAGAGGTTTCCTGACCTCTTCAGGGTCCCCAGTGAAAAACGGGGAGAGAATAAGGGAATTGTTACACGCCATTCAGATGCCAGCCGAAATTGCAGTGGTAAAGTGTAGTGCTCATACAAAAGGACAGGACTATGTTTCCCTGGGAAATGCATATGCGGATCAAGTCGCAAGATTTTGTGCCTTGAACTGTATATTGCTCAGGGATGAATGGAATTTGATAAGTGAGCCAGAGCTCGAACCAGCTGAAGCATTTGCCTTGAAGGTCGTGGATACAATGGATGAACTAAAAGCATTACAGAATAGCGTCAGGGAGGATGAAAGAGCTTCCTGGATTAAGTCACAATGTACAAGGAGACCAGATGAGTTATGGGTTTCAAATGAAGGAAAATTTGTTTTACCAAATAGTCTCTTATCGCAGCTAGCGCGGTTCTATCATGGGCAGGCTCACCTAGGGAGAGATGCCATGATAAGATTGTTCAAAACTGATTGGTTTAACCCCAGATTCCGTCAAGTTGCAGAAGCAGTTTGCCATCGTTGTGTCATTTGTCAGCAGATGAACCCAGGAAAGGGAACGGTTGTGAACATGAGCCACATTGGCAGGGCGAGTGGCCCGTTCAGCAGAATGCAGATGGACTTTATTGAGATGCCTGTGCATGGAGGTCTGAAGTATGTGTTGGTGATTGTGTGCATTTTTAGTCACTGGATTGAAGCATACCCCACACGTAGAAATGACAGCCTTACAGTTGCAAAACTATTGTTGAGGGAGTTGATACCACGTTTCGGATTCCCGATCTCTTTAGAATCAGATAGAGGAAGTCACTTCAATAACGAGGTGATAAAGTTACTTTGCGCAGCGCTGAACATTGAGCAAAAACTGCATTGTAGCTATCGCCCTGAAGCCTCAGGACTGGTGGAACAAATGAATGGTACACTGAAATCAAGAATGGCGAAAATATGTGCATCGACAAATTTGAAATGGCCTGACGCATTGCCTTTGGTGTTAATGTCAATGAGAAACACCCCTGACAGAAAGACTGGATTGTCCCCGCACGAAATTCTCATGGGCAGGGCCATGAGACTTCCTGCAGTTCCCGCAAACACGCTTTTGAATATTACAGATGATATGGTGTTAGACTACTGCAAAGGTCTGGCTGACGTGGTTCGCTCTTTCTCTCACCAGGTGGAAGCAACCACCTTGCCACCGATCCAAGGTCCAGGACACACACTGAAAGCAGGTGACTGGGTCGTGATAAAGAAGCACGTGAGGAAGTCGTGTCTGGAACCCCGTTGGAAAGGCCCTTTCCAAGTGATCCTGACGACCACTACCGCTGTGAAGTGTGCAGGAGTTCCCAACTGGATTCACGCCAGTCACACAAAGAAAGTGTTGTGTCCCACAGATGAGGAAGTTGAAGCGCTGAAACTGCCAGTACCTGATAACAAAGTGCCGAGCGCTGAGACAGAGCAAAACAGAACT
Source organism: Pleurodeles waltl (assembly GCF_031143425.1). NCBI lineage: Eukaryota > Metazoa > Chordata > Amphibia > Caudata > Salamandridae > Pleurodeles > Pleurodeles waltl. The sequence continues at coordinate 939,169,374 of NC_090445.1, forward strand.
AGAAGCGAACAGGCAGAAATAGAGGAGAGAGAAATATTCTCTGAGGACGAAAAAAACGATTCACTTGGGGAAGACCAAGGAGAAACCTCAGACAGCGACGAAGCAGCTGAAGGTAACAAAGAGCCTGAAGCACCTGAAAGTGACAAAGAGCCTGAAGAAAGTAACGGTGACAAAGGGCTCGAAAGAGGTGAAGAAGCAGGAGAGCCTGATCAGAGGAGGGCTTTCCCAGAAGCAGACGGTACAGAAAAAGAAAAGGAAAACCTGATTGACTCCCCAGAAGGAGGGGACAAGGCAGAACAGAACGAAACTGTTCAAACTTCTTTAGAAGAGATCGCAGGTCCATCAAGTGGACACAGTGCAAAGAGAAGACCAAGTATATCACCAGTAAAACTAAGAACTAGAGAAACGTTGAACGACAGTGAAGGGCCAAGAGTGAAAGAGAAAAGAAAGGAAGTGTCTGTCGTGGTACCAACATCAAGTGAAGAAAAAGACTTGGCCAAAGAGGAAAGTACCAGTGAGGCAGAATCAAAGAGAGATGCAAAATTGAAAAGGAAAAGGATACCAAACAGGAGATATTCCGGTCCAGAATGAGCATATGTAGTCAGTGACGATTGGACCGACGAATTTGTATCTCTTAGCCTCGAGAACGAAGAAGAAGAGATACCAATAGAAAAGAAAAGTTTTATGGACACTATTGATTGAAAAGGTGATAAATGACATTGCTTGCTATAATCTAACGTGATACAACCAGCTGAGACATTGCTAAACCGGATGAGACATTTGCTAACTTGATAAGACTTTGATAACCTGATTGACTCTTAAACCCGATTTGAGACAACGTTGCTAACTGATAAAAGACTGAGTTATTGCCGAATTGAGACGAATGCTGCTAACCGATAAGTGACTGGGCTCCTGAAGAAAACTGTGTGAACATTGCGCTCGTTCAGCTTTGTAACTAATTGCTAAATCATTTCTTTATAGGTGCTTCTAGCTCTCTGATTCTATACAGATCATGACTAAGAGGGTCATTCTGACCCTGGCGGCCGGTGGCCGCCAGGGCCACCGACCACGGGAGCACCGCCGACAGGCTGGCGGTGCTCCAATGAGCATTCTGACCGTGGCGGTTCAGCCGCGGTCAGAAGCGGAAAGTCAGCGGTCTCCCGCTGACTTTCCGCTGCTCATTGGAATCCTCCATGGCTGCGGAGCGCGCTCCGCAGCCATGGAGGATTCTGACCCCCCCTACCGTCATCCAGTTCATGGCGGGAAAGCCGCCATGAACAGGATGGCGGTAGGGGGGGGTCGCGGGGCCCCTGGGGGCCCCTGCCGTGCCCATGCCAATGGCATGGGCACGGCAGGGGCCCCCGTAAGAGGGCCCCAAAATTTATTTCACTGTCTGCCTTGCAGACAGTGAAATACGCGACGGGTGCAGTAGCACCCGTCGCACCTTCCCACTTCGCCCGCTCGATTACGAGCCGGCATCCTCGTGGGAAGGTCGTTTTCCCCTGGGCTGGCGGGCGGTTTAACTGGAACCGCCCGCCAGCCCAGGGGAAAACTCGTAATACCCGCCGCGGTCTTTTGACCGCGGCGCGGTAATTTGGAGGGCGGGATCCTGGCGGGCGGCCTCCGCCGCCCGCCAGGGTCATAATGAGGCCCTAAGTACGCTACACAAAACAGAAGAGTGAAATATTGTAAATATGCGTGTATAGGCTTGATAACTGCATGTGTACTAATAATAATGGCAATAGTGCTTGCAACGCGTGGTAAGGGTGAGAATGAGAAAATTGATGCTTCTACTTCTGCTCCTGTTACTGTCACTGAACTAACCGCATTGAAAAGACTAGAATTAGATGAGAGACACTTGCATGATAAGAAGGAACTTTCGTATAATTTTTTCTATCGCCTACTAACAGAATATGTTGAGACTATGGATGCGAAAGATTGTTATGTGTGTACACAGATACCGACATCGGTAACGGAAGGGGTGACTTATCACCACATGCCTCTTACATATGGGATTACATGTAGTTTAGTAACTTCTAGATTTTATGGTCAAACTAACATACAGTATTTTTACTCAAATTATGATGTTACCTTTGCATATGTTCCTATAATAACGCAACTAAGCCAGATTGCTAAAGATTGGGATGCTAAAATAATGAGGGAATTTTTCGAGCCAATGCAACCTTTTGAAACAGCTCACGCTCATAGGGAAAACCTTACCTGCTCGCTCTCAGCAGTAGAAATAAGCTTTTTAGATCGCACAGATGATAGAAGGGCACAAATGATTGCGAAATTAGAAAAAGAGCTAAGTAAGAGGACTTCAGTAGATAATTATGCTTTTGCTGCAATAAAAACACAAGGAAAAATAGCTTTAGACGCTTGGCATGTAGGGAAATTTTGTATATATCGTGGTGAATCTTATTATGATAACATTTTCGTGGGAGCGAGTGAATGTAAACATACGTTTATCTTTAAGGCCAAATGGACATTCATGTTGAACGGACTTGACCCTGTCATACCTGGTGTATATTACATTTGTGGGCATAATGCCTATTATCGTCTTCCAAAGGGATGGTGGGGGAGATGTTATTTGGGTATAGTGTTCCCAAAGGTTTATCAACTGGATGACCTATCGGTGATTCCAAAGACGCCTGGATCTCATCGTATCCAGAAAAGAGAGACCGCAGCTGCTGTGGTAGGAGATATATTTGGAGCCATGATTCCTTCATTGGGAGTTGTGTTGAATTCCATCAAAATAAGAAAGTTGTCTACTATAGTGGATAACATGTTGACAAAGTTTTCAGGTGCTATAATCCTGATGGATGCTGAACTTGCAGCAGAAAGAGCTATGACTCTTCAAAACAGGCTTGCCCTAGACATTCTTTTAGCAAAGGATGGCGGCGTTTGCAAAATGCTTGGTGCGCGTCACTGTTGCACGTATATACCAGACAACAGTGTGAAGATTAAAACAATGCTTGCAAATCTAACAAAAGAGAGTGCAGACTTGAAGGAATTGAAAGAACCAGGAGTTTGGGAGAAGGTTGGAAAGGGAGTTGCTTCAGTGGGAAATTGGCTTGGTGGCATTTGGAATGGAATATTACTAAAAATAATACAGGGAATACTAATAGTACTAATTTGCATCTTTGGGATTTGGGGAATAAAGAGGGGAATACTAATGATCATGGCAAGAATTAAGAGAAGGAAGGAAGGGAAAATGATGAAAAGAATGGCAGAAGAATACAAGGCAAGAACAAGGGGAACTAAAAGGCAAAGAGAACTGACAGAATTTTAATGGAATAAAATTTGTGGGAATAGTTTTGTGTGATGACAAATAGTCATCAGAGGAGGGATTGATGACGCAGAAATGAAGGTTTTACATTTATTAGCGCATAAACGTAGTGCTGCAATAATCAAGTGTGACTTTAACCGAACTAATAAAGATTGTACGGGGACAAATGTGCCCTCAGAGTAGTTCGCCAACATTTATAAGCGTGCTTTATATAACGTGATGTATTAGAATTGTACTAATCTGACATAACCGTAACCGTGTGCCATGATTTGCTTGTTTGAAATGTTTTAACTTAGCATAACTTTAGTGGAGGCTTCGGCCTAGTTGCCTTGTCTCACGGTTTAGATGCTCGTGTTTTTCTAATGTGCTAATAAAACGTGTATTCTTGCTTGAAGCTGTACTTTTCCAGTGAGATCGGTTCACATGCTTATCTTTAAGGTTTCGTGCCAGCCTGGCATCTTCTTCTTTGCTCCAAGGTCAATCTGCAGGTGCAGACAATGGAAGCTCTGAAAGTGAGTTAATTGGTAAAATATGTTGCAACTTACGTTCCCGACTCCAAGGATAATGTATGCCTAGGTAGAAGCTTGTGAATTGTTGTTTTTGATTGGACAATTTGAAGCCAACCTATGAACCCTCCAATGGAAGACCCTACTGGATTTGAACTGTTGTTTATTTAAACCTGGTGCACAAGAAGAAAGCGGACATTACCCATCGGACATTACCCATCGGACATTACCCATCGGACATTACCCATTGCAGTCATTAGCCATTAGCCATTACCCGCCATTTGCAGGACATTGCAGCCATTATGGCCCATCTTGCCGACCTCGTCACTTTGCCATCTTCTACGATGCCAATTGATGTTCGATGAGACTTTGATGCTTTCTCTAATCGAGAGAAAGAGACTTTAAGTAATTCTCGCCCTAGAGACTTTAACTTTGATTTGCCCCTTTGCATAAAGTAGTAGTTTTGTCCTTTTATCCTGCCGCTGTGAGGCAATTGCCCCGTCCACCCTGCCCCCTTTGCCCCCGTCCCATGCTGATCGAAACCGGTACCTGTGAGACGAAGACTTCCTTGAATGCTGATTGAATTTGGTAAATATGAAAGGAAAATGTACAATTGCATTGTGTTTCTTTTTAGGTAACCAACTGCTGATTTTTGATAAGAGCCCTAGTTAGGAGTTTTCCAAATTAATGTTGCTAAATTGTTTTTGCATGAAATCCCACATGCAGATGCTAATTTGAGGTTAGATGAGGATTCATTTGATGCACGATGCGATTTGAGACCTTGTTATGCTGACTAATGTATGCAATTAGCCCATTACAGATTATAGTTTTAGTGGTTTGCGTTGCTATTATCGAATGCATTGTTATTCAAATGCTGCATAGATTGCATCTTTTTCGCCGTTATGGACAGCTATTAATGTTCATTTACATATATCATTTGGTGTTGAGACACATTTATATCGTGCTAGCTTTGTTAATATAGGGAAATAAATTCATTAACTTTGAATGAACTGGTGTGGTTATTCATGGCCGAAAGGTCATGGTTCGTCTAAATGTTTTCTGGATTAATTGTGAAGTGTTATGTTGATCAGGGCATTGCTTATGTTCGTTATTGATTATTGATTTGATTAAATTGATTACTCTCGGGTGAAGAGAGCCCCACTTGGTCAAAAGATTCATCGACCCAAGAGCGTCCAGATACAGGTAATTTATTAGGACGTAACGCTCTATCAATACAACTGTCAATGGACAGTCATATTATTGATAATTGTGTTGCACTGTCCCTAGACTCAACCCACACCTCCTTCATTGAGCATGGCCTGGACATACCATGCACATCTACAAAACATCCTCCCAGGCCCAGCTCTCCCATTGCTGCTACATCGCCCTTACTCTGCATTTTTCTTGTGTTTCCCTTGTTTTAGTTTTCTCTTTTTCATCACAGCTTTTCTCGTTTCTGTCATTTTTCCACCACTGTTTTTCTCTTTTTTCTCTCGTTTTCATCACAGCTCTTCTCGTTTCCCTTATTTTCCCATCACTGCTTTTCTCTTGTTTCCCTTGTTTTTCATCACTGCTTTCCCGTTTCCCTCATTTATATCACTGCTGCTCCCCTTCGCCATCCTCCCGTCTGCAGCCCGTTTTTCCTGCCTAGCCTCTACCTCCTCCAAGGACCTACTTAATGGAGGCCGCAGCGCGACCCCATTGAGCTGGTCCTATGTCCAGCTCTCCAATTGCTGCTGCATCGCCTTTACTCTGCATTTTTCTTTTGTTTCTCTTGATTTTGTTTTCTCTCCTTGTCTTATCCTTTCCTACTTGCTCCTGTTTCCCCTCATTTTTCATCACTGCTTTTCTCATTTCCCTCATTTCTCCTCACTGCTTTTCTCTTGTTTCCCTCATTTTTTCTCACAGCTTTTCTCTTGTTTCCCTTCTTTTTCATCACTTCTTCCCCCTGTTACCCACTGTTTTCATCACTCCTCCTCCCCTTGACCACCCACTCCCACCTGCTGCCTGTTTTTCCTGCCTCCCAGCTAGCCCTACTCACCACAACCCAGCGCCCCTCCCTCCTCCAGCACCTACTTAATGGAGGTCGCAGCGGGACCCCATTGTGCAGGCCCCAGGCCCAGCTCTCCCACTGCTGCTGCATCGCCCTCACTCTGCATTTTTCTTTTGTTTCCCTTCTTTTCATTTTCTCTCCTTGTGTCATCCATTTCTATTTGCTCATGCTCCCAGTGTTTTTCATCACTGCTTTACTCTTGTTTCCTTTGCTTTTTCACCACTGCTTTTCTCTTGTTTCCCACTGTTCCCCTTGTTTGTTTCCCACTGCTTTTCTCTTGTTTCCCTTGTTTTTTCATTACTTCTTTTCTATTGTTTACCTTGTTTTTCAACACTGCATTCCCCTGTTTCCCTCATTTTTCATCATTGCTGCTCCCCTTGGCACCAGCTCCCACTTGCCACCTATTTTCCTGCCTCCTGTTTAGCCCCACCCACCACATCCTAGTGCTCCTCCCTCCTCCCAGGTCCTACATAATGGAGGTCGCAGTGTGACCCCAGTGAGAAGGTCCCAGGCCCAGCCCTCCCACTGCTTCTGCATTGCTCTTACTTTGCATTTTTCTTTTGTTCCCCTTTTTCACTGTCTCATCCATTTCTACTTGCTCCTGTTTCCATGTTTTTCATCACTGCTTTTCTCTTGTTTCCTTTGTTTTATTTATCACTGCTTTTAACTTGTTTCCCTCATTTGACATCATTGCTTTTCTCTTAGTGCCCTTGTTTCATCACAGCTTTTACCTTGTTTCGCTTGGTTTTTCATCACTGCTTTTCTTCTGTTTCCCTCATTTCTCATCGCTGTTGCTCCCCTTAGCTACCTGCTCCTGCCTGCTATCTGCTTTTCCTGCCTCCTACCTATCCCCACATTCTTTTATTTTATTTTTTAAATATTTGTATTGGGCATATACAAGCAAGTATGACATTAAGGCATCAAAATTACAAATCAAGATTACGAAATATTCATAAAGCTCAATACAATGCAGCAGTTTCTGCTAAATTTTGATGCGCTTCTTTTACATAGTAATAATAATTTAGAAATTCGTGAAGTCGTGTTAATTCATTGTACATTGGATTGGGATTGAATTCTGGATCAAACTGAGGATGAAGAAGTCTTTTCCCATACAGAATGATATTTCCGTGTGGCCCCGATTCTTTGTGAATATAGAAGTTCTTTAGCTTGGACTGATCTCATTTTCTTTTCCCAGATATCATATGATGGAGGTTGGGGGGTCTTCCATTGTTGTAAGATCAGGGATTTTGCAATCAATGTTGCAATAAAGAAGTATTGCTTTGCCCATTTGGACACCCCTGGGTGATTAGATATACCAAAAAGTGCCCCCATCTGTTCTGGTGTTAGCACTACCTGAGGTTTTGAAATAATCGAATGGAAATTTTTTACCCAAAAAGTAGTGACAGCAGGGTAAAGATAACAGACATGAAGCCAAACCCCAACCTCACAATGGCATTGGGAGCAGTTGCTTGAAATCGATGGAACCATCTTATTAAGTTGTGCGGTAGTATAGTAGAGCATTCACTTTGTGAAAAATTACATCTTTTAAAATTTAAGCTTTGGAGGAATAGTTATTATAGTGCTTCCATGTTTGGGGATCAATCATGCAAGCTGTAACAGCTACTAGTCTAGTGCAGGAGGGAGAGCTTTAGCTGGCAATTCTTCTAGAAGGATACTGTACCAGTTACCTACCCCTGTCCATTTCAGAACCCACATGGCTAGTGTAATTCTGAAAGATAATGATTCGGTTCAATACTGGCCTACAGAACTAAGTGATTGGATGAAGTGAAGTATCTAGAAATAGGAAAAGCTTACGCATACTGGAAAAGCTGGATTGCTAATTTTGAGTTGCGGCCATGATATGGCACTACCCCCTGCTAGAAAATCCTGGAGCTTTCTCAACCCCATATTTTCCCAGTTGTTTAGAACTTTGGTAGCGAGAGGAAGCCCAAATGCAACAGCTTATCTTAGGGAAATAGTTGGATGGAACCAAGTACAATGATAGCTTTGTTGGAGTTCTGCACCTCTAGACCAGAGAAGGTTTGGGATCTTATATCTGGTATGTTTTTGGGAGCCATGGCATTTTAAGAAAATGAGATAGATGAATATTGTTTTCAAGAAGCATCTGTTTCAAATAGAAGTTCGAGTCAATGTGACATGTAGAGGCAGTACTTACAATCCATCCAATCGCCTCATAATATTTTTTTTAATGGGGAAACGCTAAGCCTCTGACCTCATTAGCAAACTGAACTGTCTCCAGCTGAGTGCAAGGTTTTTTGTTTGGCCATATAAATGCCCGTAACATTAGATTAATATCATTGAAAAAAAAATTGGGAGCCTTGATCATAGCTTTAGAAAATATAAATAAGAATAAAGGTAGTATCATCAGATTGATCAAGGTAATGCAGCCAAATATCGTTAATGGTGAATTCTGCCATTTAAGCACAAGAGTCTGTACATTCTTAAGAGTGGGGAGATAGTTCATCGAGTAAAAGTCAGACATGCTTTGAGTGACATAGATGCCAAGATATCTGATAGGGTGGGGAGTCCGATAATTAACTTGCATCTCAGCTGTCAAAATTGAGTCTTGAGCATTAGAGAGCAATGCCTCAGATTTAGATTTATTAATCCGAGAGCCTCCCAGGTTGGAAAATGCTTGGATTTTGCTGAAGGCCTTCTCAATATTCTGCTAATCAGCTGCAAGGTACAAAATATGCCTTATCCGCAAAATGTTTTAGCTTGGGCACACCTGGCATTGGGGGTTTTATAGAGTTATCCTGCCTCAAAGCAGAAGCCAATGGCTCGATAAAAAGAGCAAAAAGGTCCAGAGACAAAAGGCACCCCTGCAGGAAACCATGCCGTTTCGAAACCTCAGCGACTACTTGTGAATTGACTAAGATGTTGGCCTCTGCCCCTTGGTAAAGGTTAGAGAAAAATTTGACTATTTTATTGGAACTTTGAATTGTCAGAGGATTGCAAAAAGGAGCTTCCATTGTACAAGGTCAAAAGCTTTTTCCGCATCGGGCATTTTTACAGCTGCTTTTATTTAATTCATAGAATAATAGTCAATTGCCTGGAGCAGGACGTTTGTGTTAGTGGAGATAAATCTTCCCAGCAGAAACCCACACTGGGCATGGTGAATAAGACCCTGGCGTAGGGGTGTAATGCGAGCTGCCCAAATTTTCATAAGACTCTTATAGTAATTATTAAGAAGACTAATAGGGCGATAAGAATCAGGTTTTTTACTAGGCATGTCTTTCTTAAGGAAGCTGACAATGACTTCCCAGGTAAATTAACTAGGTACTTCTTCTCCATTAGGTATTTGCAATAAAGAGTGCGGCTAGTATTGCTGCAACCTGCTCAGACAGAATTTTGTACAACTCCACTGGAAGACCATCTTCCCCGGCAGCTTTGCCATTTGGAGAGTTTCTAATGGCTTCTGCTACCTCTAATATAGTGATTGGCGTCAGCAGTGCAGTTTGTAGCTCTTGGTCAAGACCCGGTACAGAGACTGATTTGAGATATTCATTAATGAGCTCCTCACATGAAGCTGACTTGGGAGTATAGATATTTGTGAAGTGAGCTAGAAACACCTTTCCTATCTCATTGGCCTGGTCCACAATGTGACCCTGGGACTTGTCAAAAATTGATTTAATTAAAGAAGCATTCTGAAGTTTTTTTCATATAGTGCACCTAAAATGTACCTACATGCTCACTCTCTTTGTAGTATGGCTAAAAACATGTATTATGATTAACAATCTCTTGTTCTAAGAAAAAATTATTCAATTGGGTTTTAGCATCATGGAGGTGAGTCCACGACTTGTGATCGTTGAGTGACTGATGCAGGCGCATGGCGTGATTGAGTTCCTGCTGGAGGCTGTTTATTTTTTCCTTTTGGGCTTTTCTAAGAAAGGCATTAAAAGCAATGGCTTCCCCTCTAATATGTGCCTTACATGTCTCCCACATAGCGAAGATAGATGCAGTTGCTTGATTTCTAGTGAAAAACTCGGCAACTGATGCTTTGAGAGTAGAGGTCCTTCCTTCATTGGTTAATAAAAGTTGTCTAAAGACCTCCTGGGTCTTTCTCAATCAGAGGAAGATAGTTGAACCAAGGGAACAGAGTGATCCAAAAAGGGGTTGGACGATTATGTCAGAGCCGGGCTCTATCCCAGGCATGAGATGCTAAGAAGAAATCGATCCTTGATGCTGAATTAAAGCTTTTTGAAAAACAGGTATAACATTGATCTTGTGGATAGTCCAGCCGCCAAGGATTCTGCAGAGCCGGATCGCGGATACAATTTGTCAAAAATCGGTGTGCTTGCGGCTTGTTTTGTGAACGATTTTTGTGTGAGGCATCAATATTCGTATTTTGAATTACATTAAAATCGCCGCTGACTACCAAGAGGCCAGGAAGTGTGCTCAAAAGGTTGTAGAGACTTTGCAGAGAGGTAGTTTCAAATTCTATGGGGCCATAGGAGCTTGTAATATGCACTAGTTGCCTTCCTACCTTGATGCTAACTACCATCCATCTTGGTTGAGGATCACAATGGACTTCGAGAACTTCTTCTTGAATGTCCTGAGTGAACAGAACTGCCACACCACGGACGACTGGGAAAAAAGGAATGAGGAATGAAGTTTGGGATGCTAGGACAGTTTGCCTGTTGTTTAAAATGAGTTTCCTGTAGTACAATTCACCTGAGTATTGCTCTAAGTTTATGTGAATTATTCAGCCCAGTCCCATTGCCTGAGCAATTTTGAAAATCCCAGAAGAGAATGTACTGGTTTGACTATCACTCATTTTGTAAGAAGATTGGAGTTTTTAAGAGCCTGTTGGCACTGGACCTGGTCTTACAACCTATTAATGAGGATGCAAAGCATACTCTTGATGATTTTTATCCTTAACATACCAAATTTTCTCAGCATACTCATTCTAGACCATGGGTTACTAGTTTCCTTGTTTTTGTGACCTGCTCTTTTCACCCGCCCAAGTGCAGGGATCCAGCCACCAAGTGCTCCCACCTCCCCACCCAATAAAACAGGGCCTACCTGTCATAGCCTTGCCCTCCCAGTGTCCCCAACCTCCCCCCCCCCAGTGTAATACCCTCCGAACCCCTGATAGGAGTGCACTGACATGTCACCTATTAGATCTGTGTCTGGAGAAGATAGCAAGTGTAGGCCGGTGAGAATGCATACAAGATCAATACTGCAATGAGAATATTAACCATACCATGAGCCACCTCTTGCCTAACGACCTAATAACATCTTGCCTTGCTCTTAAAATGTCCCAAATACCAACATTACTTCTTGAGGGAGGCAAGGAAGTCTTTTGCCTGTTGAACACTTTGAAAAATATGGGCCTGGCCCTTATGAAAAACCTTCAGTTTTGCAAGTTGCACTATGCCAGCAGGGGCCCCCAATTTCTTAAAATCATCAATAAGGCTAACAAATTCATGGCATCAACATGCTGTAGTTATTGACATGTCAGAGAAGACCCAGAAGGAGAAGTCACTCTCCACTTTGAATGTTCTCTTTTTAATAGCTTGAGATAGAATCTGTTCCTTTATCCCGTAGTCACCAAAATTGACAAAGATAGTGCATGGATATTTGGAATTCTGGGACCGTGCGGAAGGAACCCTATGGGCTCGCATGACGGTAAGGTCTGGAAAAACTGTGGTCTTGTCAGGAATAATGAACTAGTGGATTAAGGCCCATATTTTACGCTGGTTTGCGTCAAAAAATTTACTGACGGCTCATGCCATTCCAATGCACCAGGCGGGCGCCTTATTTATGGATTGACGGTAGCCGGCGCTGCAGGCTGGATAAAGTAAAAAGAATGACTCTAACCGGGAAGCACAGGCGTAGGGAAGATTGGGGGTTGTGCATCATGGGTACAGAGGCATGGTCATTGGGCACAGTGGCATGTAGGTGGGCCCAAGTTAGCCCCCCCTACACCACTTAAAAAATAAATAAAAAAATTACTTACCTTAACTTACCTGTACTTACATCGGATGGGTCCCCCCATCCATGGGTGTCCTCCAGGGGTGGGCGAGGGTGGCAGGGGGTGTCCCTGGGGGCAGGGAAGGGCACCTATGGACTGCTTACATGGTACCTCACCCAGGCATTAAAAAACGGTGCAAATCAGGCTGAGTGCCATTTTTTAAGGCCCCCCCTCTCCTGTGCGTCAAAATGACGCAGGAGTATAAATAAGGCGCACATGCCTTAAAGTCATTTTTTGGAAGGGAACGCCTACCTTTCATGTCATTAACGCAAGGCGGTTTCCCGCATCCAGAAATAATGCACATTGTTGAATTTTGACGTTCGCGGGGTCGGGCGTCAAAGTATAAGTATAGTGCTAGGTTTGAGCCGAATTTGCGTCAAAAAGGTTGATGCAAATTTGGCGCAAACAGAGTATAAATATGCCCCTAAGTCTGTTATCACTTTGCAACTGAGGATGCAGCTTCTAGTTCTTCAGATATTCTGACGAATCTCAAACTAGAATGCCTAGATCGATTTTCAATGTCATCCAGTTTAAATTGGAGTTCCTCAAGCTCGGCCTGGGTCTGACTTGCCACCGTTGCATGTCCATGGTGAGTGTCTTCAAGGTCAGAGACCTTCTGTTCCACTTAAGAGTTCTGTGTCGGCAAATGCGATATGTTAGAATTAAGTTGGGCTAGTTGATTGTTGGTTTTCTTGTGGGCCTTTTCATGCAATACTTTTAGGTCACGGAACTCCCTTGAAATCTGATTCGGCATGGTTTTGACCATCGGACTAGACGGAGTGGTCGATATTGCCAAGTGTAGACGATTCGAAATCAGAGCAGAGCCCTGTTGTTATTGCTGTCATCCCTATCAAATGATAATTCAGATGCCAGGGGGGGAAGGATCGTGAGAGACTGACGCAATAGAAGCTGTTATGCTGTTGGTGATTTGTTTATTTAGTGCTTTCTCAGCCATGGAGGAACTCTTCTCTTCTTTGCCTCCATTTTACTAGATACTGAAAACAGGGGATAGGAGGGCTTTCCTATAAGCTGAGCCTCGACAAGAGACGGAGCAGGAGGTACAGAGATCTCCATATTTGTAAATGAAAGTCTCGTCCCATTGTCAAGAGAAAGATAGGGAGATCCCCCCTCATTAGAGCTGAAGAGGGTGATGGGTGACCCCGACTTACCGGTAGTCGGGCCGACACTGTCTTTAGTTGAGTAGTGCAGGAGTTTGCTAGAGGGGATGGCATAGGCATCATAGAGGCATTTGACTTATCCTGTGGATTTTCCATATGGTCCGTATGGTCCTTTTTTGAGTCTGGTTTCTGCTTGCCTGGCAGTAAAGGAGTCAGACTTTTCATTCTGTTTGCTTTCAGAGATTTGCTGACTGCAAGGGTTTTAGATGAAGCCTCGCGGGTAATGGGCTTCATGCTGCCCACAGTAAGTATTAAAGAGGGAGCTGGTGGGAAGCCAGGGTACAACAGGCTGCATCTGTGCTACACAGACCGCTTCCACTGCTGCCCAGGGTTCTCACTCCACCTCAGGAACTGCCTACAGCCCTTAGAGGGAGGCGATAGTGCAGCTGGTTAAGGAGTTTGCAAGCTTCTGGTATCGTTAGCTACATGCTGAGTTGCTGTTTCAATGCCACTATGCTGGAGTCAAGAGGTGCAATTTGCCACTGGAGGGGGAGGCAGAAGTAGGCCTCTGTAGAGTTTTCTCGCTGATTTATTGAAAATACTATAGTATTTTGCGTGCTCTCCGACGCCCTTTGGGCGGTGTGAGCCTTAGTGACAATATACCAGAGTTATACATTTGCGATCTGAGGCTGGCTGCACCTCTCAAGAGATTGGTCGGTCGGTCGAATAACTTTATTCGGCAATTGCCATAAAAGTGCAAACCAGAACACATATTACTGATCTATAAATAATATAAAAACACAGTTAAAACTCTAAAACAATTTCTAAGAACACCATATGAACATCCAATCTAAAACCCCTTAACATATAGCGGATAAATATACTAAACATTATTAAAATCACAAAAGCACAAAAAATACAGATATTATCTCAAAATAATAGACTTTCACAAACATATAAGAATTTAAAATAGAGTATACCTTTTCCTAATACTTAAAGAAGCTATAACAAAATCTAGTACATGATGACAAGTTTGGATATCTGGCAATCTCTGGAAATATAATAGAGCTTCCTTGTAGTGGATAGGTCTAAGGTGACGTAAAATGGGTAGGATAAAAGCCCTTCTGGGAGCAGCATAAAGAGGGCAAAAAAGAAGAAAATGCGAGGTACTCTGATTTGATTTGGAATCACAGGGGCAGGGTGGTAGATCCTTTTTCCAAAAACATGTTTCGGGAAAGGCTACCTTAAAATGAATTAGATTAAATCCAAAAAGTGTTAAAAGAGAAATTATTCTAAAACTTGAAAACCAAATCAGATAGGGTTCAAGGCATGGAGCAGTCACAATCCGAGTGTAAGGATCGAAGGATTTCAGTTTCAAGGAGCTATAAAATCTCAGCTCTGATATGTGCTCAGAATGAGTTAAGTTCATAACAGTCCTAGAATTTGTAGTTAACAAATGGGGTTCGTCAAACATGTACCTAAGCCCTAGCTTCTCAAAGGAGTTTTGCAGAAACAGAAGCCAGGGAATCCTATTTGAATTATCTAATTGTAGGCAATCAGAAATGCAGTCTTGAACAAGTTTTGCAGCAGGGTTTAGCCAGCATCTAATCCAGAGAAGTAGAGGAGCAATGGAGACCCTGTCCTCCAGAAAACGCTGGCCGATTTCCTCATGGCAGATGATATTTGCTATACATTTTGGAACCATCGGTAATCTTCGCAGGAATTTATTTTCATCGCTATGGAGAGAGGGTATTTTGTTGTAGCCCAAACTACTGTCCCGTATAGGACTGCTGCAGCGCACTTGGAGTTATAGAGTGTTTTCATCTGTGCAGGGGGTCCGTGGCATAATTTACTAGTAAAGCGAAAAATCGCTTCGTTATTCCTTGTCAATTGTTGAAGCTTGAAGTTAATGTGTATCTTCCAAGACAGAGAGGAACTCATACGAATGCCTAAATAACAAAAATTATTCATCTTGTTTAAAATATGTCCTCCCATAATAAATTGTCTAGACTTTGTATTACGTGGGCCACATGTCATAACAAAAGTCTTGGGGTAGTTTACTTTCAGATCAAGGTTCGACATAAAATATTGAAATAGGTCCAAAAGTCCCTGTAACCCATTTGCGGTACGAGCAATTAAAACAGCATCATCAGCGTATAATAAAACTGGAAGTGGTCTCTGGCCCATCTTTGGTACATCCTTTGCATGTTTTACCAGTAAATCATAGAGCCCATTTATGTATATCAAAAAAAGAAAGGGCGCTAAGATACATCCCTGTCTTACGCCCCTTGTTGACGGAATGGGAGAGCTCTGCCCATATAAACCAGACTGAACAGAAACCGTTAAATCTGTGTAGGCGTTTAATAAGCTCCAAAAGGGACGTATCACAGCCTAAAGCTCCCAAAGTTTGCCATAGCTTCGACCTATTAACCATATCAAAGGCACTAGTTAGATCAATAAATGCCATATGAATGTACTCTTTTTTGACTATCACATATTTACTAAGTATCAGATGCAGATTTAAAACTTGCTCAACTGTGCCTACACCGGGTCTAAAACCAAGTTGAATAGGGGATAAAATCTGGGCCTCGGTCACCCAGTGTTCTAAACGGGATAAGATCACACTTCCTAAAATCTTTGCTGTCGAATCAATAAGAGAAATGGGTCTGTAACAGGAGGGATCTTGTCTGTTTCCTTTTTTGAAGATGGGAACAATAATAGCCGATTTCCATGAGATGGGTACGTTACTATTTACCGCGCTATTCAACACATTTGTAACTAGCGGACCCCAAAGGTCAATTTCAGATTTGAAAAGATCAGCGGGAACCCCGTCAGGGCCAGGAGCCTTTCCCTGCCTTGATCGATTGATGGCGCTTAAGACCTCATGGAGATCAAAGGTAATATCTAAGGCCTTAGTATTAGGGTCTAAAATAGAATATGCAGTAGGATTATCTTCTATATGCAGGTTCTCGTTGTTTCCTGGACAAAAAACTTTCCTAAAATGAGTAACCCAGACGTCCTCTGCAATATGACAATCATCAGCCTTAGTATTATTATCTTAGAAGTAAGAGTGATTTATCACTTTCCAAAATTTAGAAGAATCCTTCAGCTCAGAGGCAGCCAAATATTCATCCGAGGCATTAGACCTAATTTCAGATTTCCTTTTTTCAAGGGCGGCCTTGTAATCGGCTCTAGCTAGTTTAACTAGTTGGCGGGAAAGGGGAACTGCTTTAAGAGCATCCTTAAGTTTTTTATGGGCAGATGAGCACACAGAGTCAAACCATCTGTGGGCCACGGGCCCCTTCAGGGGCCTATCCACCACTAAAGCTCGCGAGATATCAGAACTTAAAGATTCAAATTCACGAACTATACGTTCAGGATCTAGCTGCTGGGACAAACACATATGAATAGAGTCAGACCTACTTCTTACAATTTCGTGGTTAAAGATTTTAGGGTCTATTTTGTCCCATTTTAAGCGTAAACCACAATTTGGATTATAGACAGTAGAAGCTCTCAAATTTTTGTTCTTAGGAACCTGGTTAATTTTTAAATCCAAAATAATACTAAGGGGATTATGGTCACTGGCACAGTGAGGTGTGATCTTAAATTCTTGAATTAAATAATAATCAGAGGAGCCAATAAGTATAAAATCAATAATGATCCCCTTCAGATTCCCTGTGAAGGTTGGTACATTACAGGCGTCAGCAGGCAATTTCTCTGTAACGTGTACCAAATCAAACTTGCAAATAAAAAAATTTAGGGCATCTCCTTCGGGAGTATGATTGAAATGGATTAATGACTCTCTACCCTCAACAGGGAAGGCACACAGATCCATGTGTTTCTTGCTACACAGAGGAGTATTGAAGTCGCCCACCCATAGGGTAATTAGGTCGCTGTTCTGCAAGACATTTGATGAATCTATGAGGTCCGTTATCTCCTCCAGTTGACCCATAAGGAGGCCCGAGGGATATTATTATAAAAATTTAAGATTAAGATATCTTTTTGTCCGCTAATAGAAACTAAAATAACCATGAAATAAGGGGAAGACCAGATTAAGGACACGTTTAAAAGCGGGAGATGTAAGGAAACAAGAACTAAAAGGCCGTGCTATTTCCCTATTTGGGAGGTTATTGCCGGCTGACACAAGGAAGTAAAACCATTCAGAAGGAACGTGCCTTTAGACCAGGTCTCCTGTAGGCAAATTATGTTGTAAGAAGAAATAAAGCTCCTCCAATCTGAATTGTCAATTTTGGGTCGCAGCCCTGCTATATTCCAGCTAAGCAGGGTTAGTGGTCTAGACCCAGGACATAAAGTTAAAACTCTAGTATTTATGGGAATTGACAAGTCCAATACAGGCTTTCCTGTGTGCCAAGTACATTCATTGTAGACATTCCTAGCTTTTGATCTCTCCATGTTAGAGGAACAGGGGTAGACCAAAGCCGTCAGTCAATCGTTTTCGTCAAGATAATTAAGAGCTGAAAACCGATTGCTAGTGTGTACATTTACCTGCAATTGGGACCTTTCTGGGTCCGGTCTGTGGATTCTTAAATTAGTAACAATGCGATTTGGTAGGAGCACGGGGTCATACAATTGACACAGGGGATGTATTTGAATCCTATTACATGACCTATTACATTGTTCCGAGTTGGTCAAAAGATAGTCCACTGAACGAGGGTTTGCAAAATTTAAAACAACATAATCTCCCTCCTCCATTTTCTTTGAGTATCCAACCCTCCTCACTCTACGGGCCATAAGAATCTTGTCATTATGATAAAAATTAGATTTAATGTTGGATTTCAACCAGTGACCAGCTTTCCTAATTAGGGATTGAGTATCTTCTGGTTTAGAACTCTCCAAAAGGGGAACATTTGAGAGAACCAAAACATACGGATTGCAATCAGGGGGTTAATGTAAAGAATTTGCATGGCTTGTAAATTTATTTGGACCCATGTCTTGCAACCTAGAGGAGCGAACTACCCTTGTCAACCCTTGTGCAGGGTCGTCAACTCAAATTTCTTGGCCAGGAACGGCCTGTAGATCAAGCGAAGGATTACTTGCTCCTTGAGGTGCCAAGGTAGAAGGAGGGATGGTTTGATAATCCGGTTCTTGGCTATGAGATATTCCCGTACTTAATAATCCTGGCTTGAAAAAATTAGATAGAGTACTGGTCACATTATTACAAAAGCAATCAAGCTTCCTAGTAATCAAAGTGATAAGTTTCGCCTCTAAAGTTGCACAAAAGGATTTGAGTGTCAAGTCTATAATACTTGAAAAGTCTTCAGGGGCATCCTTGCTCAGAAGACATTCAGGGGAGGAAACCAAGGAGACTGGGGCTTTGTCACTTAAAGCCGGGAGGGTGGGTAATCTCTTTTTAGGGCCCAAGGCCTTTTTTATATTTTTAGGCTTTTTCCCAGCTCTCCTCTTCTTCAAAGGAGGAGAATCGGCCTGAGAACAAGAGCTTTCCGGAGATGGAATAACTAATAGGGTAGAAGAATTGATTTGATCAGTGGGGGGATCACTGGACCCCACCTTCACACCTAGCAGCCACCACAAATACAGCTATGTCACAGAACTCATATGGATTGATCACTCCATCATCCACTTCAGCATCTCCGTCCCCTGCATCTACACTCCCAAGGAAACTAACACCCCCCCACCGGGGGTGGAGTAAAATTTCGGAGACCAGTTGGATGGATACCCTCAACATCTTCAGCCCGCAACCGACCTCATACAGGGAGTAAAGAATTTCAATGCCTAGATCACCAATTGCACCAACAGCATCATCCCTATCAAGAGCAGCATCCAGAGCGATCCCTTCCAAAAGGTTCGCTGGTACATCCCAGAACCCAGAACAGCTAAATGGGACAGCAAACTGCTGGAGAGGAAATGAAGCACCACCAAAGACCCCTCCACCAGGCCAGCCTTCAAAGCCTCCCTCAACCTCTACCACCACCTGCTGACAGCAAGAGAAAGTGCAGCCTCAGCCACACGTATCAAAACCAGCGGCAACAACACCAAGGAACTTTTTAACATTGTTAAGGAATTCTCTAACCTGGCTGCTAGCAAAAACAACATCACACCCTCACAAGACTTGTACGACAACCTCGCAGACTTCTTTCACAACAAGATTGTAACCATTTACAGAAACTTCAAACCTCAACATACACCTATGGACAGCATCAACAGATACACCACCATCACAACGAACACCAACCACAGACTCTCCACCTGGAACCTCTTTTCCACCCAGGACACAGCCTCCACCATGAACTTCATTAACTCAGGAGACCCCAAAATTCTTTGCCTGCATCACATTTTCAATCTCACAAACTCACCACTCTACTTAACACCTCTTTCACCACTGCAACATTTCCCAATGCCTAGAAACATGCTCAAGTCAGACCACTCCTCAAAAACCCTCAGCAGACCCTAGCGTATTCAAAAACTACTAGCCAATCTCCCTGTTCCCAATCCCAGCTAAGGTACTGTAAAAAATAATCAACAAGCAATTCATGACATACCTCGAGAAGAAGCAGCTACTCAACACCTCCCAATCTGGCTTTCGCAGCAATCACAGCACTGAGACTGCCCTGATCACAGTCACCAATGACATTCGAACCCTCCTCGACTGAAGAGGAAAAGCAGCTCTGATCCTCCTTAGCCTCTCGGTAGCCTCCGACACCTTGTCCCACCACACACTGATAAGGAGACTCTACCACATTGGCATCCAAGGGAACGTGCTCAAATGGACCACATCCTTCCTAACTTAAAGAACCCAGAGGATCCACCTACCTTCTCTCACCTCCGAACCCAAAGATATTAAATGCGGATTCCCCAAGGATCATCCCTCAGCCCCATGCTTTTCAACTCATATATGACTCTGCTAGCCAACATCGTCACATCCCAGGGTCTCAACATAATCTCCTACGCAGACAACACACAACTCATCCTGTCACTCACCGATGACCCCACCACCACCGAAACTAACTTCCATAGATGCATGACAGGCATCACTGACTGGATGAAAGACAACTGTCTGTAACTAAAAACAGACAAACTTGAAGTTCTGATCTTTGGCAAGAGCAGCAACACATGGAAGGACTCCTGGTGACCTTCAGAACTAGGACCTGCACCTACTCCATCTGATCACACCAGAAACTTAGGAATCATCACTGATGACAGACTCACCATGAAGTCACGGTTCAATGCCGTCTCTTCTGTCTGCTTGTTCACTCTGCACATGCTACGTAACATCTTCAAGTGGCTACCCCTGCCCATGAGATGCACCGTGACACAGGCCCTCATCACCAGCCAGCTTGACTAAGGCTACATCGTATAAGTAGGAATCCTCACACACCACTTACAAAGACTTCAGACCATACAGAACAACTCAGCCAGACTTATCCTTGACCTTCCCTGATGATCCGATATCACAGGCAACTCCACTGGCTTCCCATGCAGAAGAGATGCTAATTCAAGTTGCAGACCCGAGCTTAGCTGCTCAGCTTAACCACCTCCTGAAATTCTATCAACCATTGAAAAGACTACACTCTGCTTCCTTATCACTTTCCCACACTCCTCGCATCCACTGAAGCAGAAGACAATCATTCTTTCACAAAGCAGCAAGAACCTGGAACAGCTACCCCATGCAACTCCAGACCATCACCTCACATCCAGAATTCTTTAGGGACCTCAAGGACTGCCTGTTCCAATGAGCTGCCGAGAGCTGCAACCCCTGGATAACCTATCCAGAGATTAGCTGTGCTTTATAAATTCTGTTTGATTGATTGATTGAGTGATTCTGCATTTTGAGGTCCTTCTCAACTCCTGTGTGCGCATTCCAATGGCACAGCAAGGGTGCTATTGACTTTAATTCAGTAACTGAAAATGAGTATGTGGTCCTCTTCAAAAATGGCTATAATTTGGGGTAAAGTAGAATCCTCCCTGGTGTCTCTTCCCATTGCACCTTCTGCACCAATGGTAGCGGTGCCCCTGTGGCATGTCCAGAAACTGAGTTCAAATTATTTTAATTGCATGATAAACATCCCCTTGGGCTGTATACATTTTGCAGTGGATCTTGAGAAGCCTCCATCCTACAAGTCTCTGTACAAATTAACTTCTGCTAAGATTACTTTTCTATTACCAACCAATTTTAGAGTACCTATTTTTAATGTGGATTAGTTCCAGTGTTCTAAGCAAAAACTGTCACTTTTCTAGACATGTGCTGTTAATTTAATTATTTTTTTATGTATTTCAATTGATTTCTCAAGTCCCAAAATGTCACACGTGCCAACAAGTTAAGTACAAGTTTTTTTGCAGCATTTGAAGTCTGTCAATGGTTAAGGATGAGGATTACCGCACAGCAATTGTCCATTTGTTTCCTGTGGGCAGAGTGTTTTTTAGCGGGTACATGTTCACTTACATGCTCCTACGTTAGGAAGCAGAGGGGGCCCAAAATATGTCTTGCTCAGGCCCCCAACATTTTTTAAGATGACACTGTTAGTAGGTCTTGAAGTACTGCGTGATTTGGCAAACTCCCCTTCTGAACTGCGCTTAGATTACTTTCTGCCTAGCCTACAGGTCATGAGATGGGATTGTCTGGTCATATTTTAAAAAATGTTGTGAGCACAGGGCAAAAGTTGCCTTTCTGGGATGCTGGAAAGGAAAATGGTGGCCCATAACACTAACGTTTTTGGTCAAGTTACTTCTGTTTTGGAACTCTGCAGATCCAGTTGTACTATTGTGTTGTTACCTTGTTTGAGAAGGACACACATTTTTTAGCACATCTGACCTTATTTGGTTTCTTATCTTTAATTTATGAGGGGACGCGTTTGTTTCGATGGATCTTTTGACTACGTTTAGAGTAATTCCCACCATAAATCCCAAATGCAACAAAAATCATCAACAATATCAATCAACAATATTAATAACCTTTGGAGTCAATAATCCTCACACATCATGATCCATTTGTCACTTTTATGTAAAGTTAGAAAGTTTAGCTCCTTACATTAACAATGCTAATATCATGTAGATCAGTCTCAAAACGAGCTGGTATACATATATGAACAAAACTGGTTAACCAAATCTTCTAAAGAATCTCAGTTTGACTAGTGCATGCATTACTATGCATTCAAGAGTCACAGTACAAATAAATAGCAAGAATAACTTCAAAATAGAAATAGCATACATCTAGGTTCAGCAACCGAGTAAAATCAATTATTTGTTAACAACCTGTTAACATATCAGGATTTCCCTTACTAAACTTCTGATTAGAATAGCATGTTTGGGCTTCATGCAAAACAATTTTAGTCAACATAAATTTGGAAAACATCTAACTAGACACTATCAAAATAGTAGTTGGTACCTAGAAACAAAAGACAATTTACATCAAATACAATAGCATTTTGTTACACCTCTCCTCATACAGATCATACGGAGCTGTGATTATCTTCATCAGTTGGACATCAGTTTGGTCAGCATCAGCAACGGGCCACTAAAGGGAATGGTTCAGAAGTGGGGCCTCTAAGCTATCTGAACCATTAGGAAAACAACATTTAGGGATCATCATTCAGCATTGGAAGTCTAAGCAATAAAGTTAAGATAGAAAATAAATCATTAGGAACTGTTCAGCTCCTCAGATAGAAAAGAATAAGTGCCTCTATGGAGGAAATAAAAATAGGAATGAGCCCACTTCCTTCTGTGCAGTCGGGCTAAGTTAAAATTGTCTAAAGAACTTCAACGTTGCCATTGGTCAAAGAATCGTACGTTTACAATTAATCCAATAAGGACTTATTTCTAAATCTAAGATATAACTAAACTGTCTTTCACATGTCGATGATTGGCTCCTCTTCTCCTGTTCCCTCCGCCAGGCTTGTCAGGTAACATTTTTGTATCCACCCGTACTCCAGTCAGGGGATCCATTGTTAGCTCCTGGGAACATTGCTTTCTCACGCATTAAACTATACATTGTTTTAATAACTAGTACACGATCTTCTATCAAGCAGTTCTCATGAGAAAGTTAAAGATATCCGCTAACGTTTGGTCAACTCAGTGAAAACAATACATGAACTAATTTCTCTAGACATACAATTCTCACAAATTTTATTTGAACAGTATAGCTTAACATGAGGCTGTGCAAAACTAGGCCCAATCCTCGCTAACTTTTTTTTTTTTAATATGTTTTTATTGTTATCTTGCACACCGAATAAACATAAAGAAGAAATACAGGTGATCATGCTACAATGCAAGTAAAGGCACATTCTGCACGGCCCCTGCCTGTCACCCCCAACATCTTCGAGCAGGTGTAGTCGCTATTGCCCGCCCATGTAACTGCGGCAGCATTCCCACGGGTGCGCGCCGAGCCAGAGGGGCAGGGTCCGGGGGGAACATTAGTCTAATCAGCCTTGAAGGAGTGAGAATCTACGAACAGGGGGGGGTTAGGAGGACCCAGGGCTAGGGAGGGAGGAGCGGGGATCCAAATAGTGCGCGCAGGAGGGAAGGGGGAGGGGCAAGCAGGGGGAGAGCACGGAGGGAAATAGGCCTCTGATCCCAGTCGCCTCCCAAACGGCCGACCCCGGGGACAGCGGGCGCGCCGCACGGCACGCCGACTCGGGCCAGCAGGGAACCAAAGGGGGGAGCTCGTCTGTCGGGGTGCGTCCTTGTAGTTCTTGTGTTGGTGTTTAGCTATGTTAACTTAATTGTTATCAGCTACGCTCGGGGGTTAACTTTACGTGAGATATTCATGGTGGTCGTGCGTTGTCTTTGCTTTCTATGGTTTTCACAAAGGAGTTTCAAGTGTTTAAACCCTTAGCTGGGATCCCCTTGTCTATCAGGAGCTGCAGCATCTGCGTCTCGGCTTTGTCCCACCGCAACAGCTCAGCACGCCACAGGTCAATCCCAGGGGGGTGCGGCCGGGGCTTTCCAGTGCATTGCTATGAGGCGTCTGTACATGACCAGTGCCAATGCTATGCATCTGAATGTATGCTTCCGGTTTTTGGGACAGGGGCCTATACCCAGTAGGCACATTTCAGGTGTCGTGGGGAGCGCGCTGGCGGTCCATTCCGTCAGCAGTGTTATTATGTAGTTCCATATCGTTCGGATTGGGGGGCAGTCCCAGGTCATGTGGTAATCCTCGCTAACTTAAGGCCTACAATTAATAAAGCAAATACGTAATGCAAATTCAGTAATACGTCACAATGCTACAAATACATAATGCAAATTCAGTAATACGTCACAATGCTACATTTTCTTGATGTAAATACTTCAACTAATATTAATAAGCGTTTAATAAAGACAATTTGTGATTAATAGTGGCCAATTGAGTGGGCACGTTTTCCAAACCGCACCTTTTTTTTCTAGGTTAATCAAATTCTATGCAGATTCATAATTCAAAGCACATAAAAATTAATTAATAAAAATTCAGCATTCACACATATGACTCATACTAGTGGGTGTTTTCAGGACATTCCTTGCTCTACATGACCTTTCAACTCCTGATGATTTAGCCATATTCCGAAATGTAATTGATGTATCGATTCACTTATTCTGGCATTATAAACATATAATTTTGGCTCATGATTGTTTTCTTTCTCAGCCTTTTAAAGAACTCTGTTGTAACAGGGCTGAATAGCCCTCAACAAACTGTTACTAATCACTGCCATATCCAAATAGAAGTGTTTCTCCACCCAGCCACTGGTCTGATAATAAATAGTTTTTGCCATTTAGTCTAATTGGCAGAGATTATTTTTTATTAAACCAGCCACTGGGGGTTCCTTTCAGGAAGAATCCAAGTGCGGAATCCTTAGCAATCATACTTCACTTGACCAACACGTGAGAACAGCAGGCCAGCTGCTCGTACATTAAAAAGCTTTCAGCCTACAGGGCTGAGACCGAGACAGGCAGAGGGGGGTGATCTGAAAGACAGTGAGAGAGAGGCTGAAAGAATAGTAATAGAGTGTGAAAGGGATAGTAAGAAGCTGGAATGACAGAGGATAAACAGGGTGAGATAGACACAGGGCAATGAAGAGACTGATGGGAAACTAGGTAAACAACGAGGGCAGTGGCAGAGGGGAGAGAGGACAGAGAAGGCCTGGCAGGGGTGGGTGGACAGCTTGGGAGTGAGAGTCAGAGGCTGGTTGTGAGGTACAGATTAAATTTGCCTCCAGAATGTTTATTGAAGGGAGCCCAGTCTGGAGGATCCTTCTCCTGCGACTTCCCGCAGCAACTGTCAAACAGAAGCGTTTGGAACTCACAGGGTGAGAATGCATGCACATGCCTGAATTTAAAAGATAACAAGCGGTATTAGTCTTACTATTGAATCATAACAATGCTATACGATGATAAGCAACATAAACATAGAACCAAGTAATATTACATCATTACATCCTTTTCCCCATAAAAAAAAGAAAATTAAAAACATCACTTCGGTTAAGTAAGAAAATAGCCCTGATACTTTAAAGGCATAGCTACATTACGAGAACATCTTGTTTCTACATGTACTAATAACCGAAAAGTAGAAATGCCAGTAGTGTTGTGTGGAGTAGTAAAATATGTCAAAGGTTTTTGTTTCAAAAGGTCTTCTAACCAGGGTACTTGTTGCTAGTACAGATTGTATTTCTTCCTTCAAGAACTGGTTAATTCTTTCTACAAGACCATTGGAGGAAGGTGAATACAGCACAACTTGCAAGTGTTACATATGGTGTGATGAAATAAAATGTTTCATTTGTGAAGAAGTAAAGTGTGTTCTATTTTCTGTAACAAATTATTTTGGTGGGCACTCTAATTCCAAAAGTTTGTTACAAATGTCATGAGAGCCATGGTGTTTGGAGCAGGTACAAATTCAAAATATACCTATTTAGAACAGTAGTCAATTAAAACAATGGGGTATCTTTTGTCATGTGGTAAAAGATCAAATGGTCCTGCAAAGTCCAAAGCTAGTTTATACCAATCTTCTCAAGGTAATGGCACATTACCGAAAGGAGTGTGACTTGACATCCAGTGTTTATCAGATAAAAGACACATGTTGCAGTTGACTATCCATGTTGATACTTGAGTGGAAGACCAGAAAAAATATAATTCAAATTTCTTGAAGGTCCTCCCACACCTAGATGACCTTCATGGGTGGTTCTGGTGAGTAGCAAATGAGTTGTCAAAGGAGGGACACATACAACAGCCCACATAAAAAATGCCTTTTACAATAGTCAACTCACTTGCAATTTGAGCATATGGTTTGAGGGGTGATGATAACAATATTTCTTTGGGCCAACCTTTTAAAAATTTCTAACATGATCCATAGCCTTGCATAAGTCCTCAGCTTCACTCATTGTGTCCAGCCAGTCTTTACTTTACTTTACTTTACAACACCTGTTGGCTGTAGAACATCCTCTACTGTGATTACAACACACTTTTTGTTATCTGAGTCTTCATCTTCAGAATTTGTTTGTGTGGCCATTCTAGAAAGACATCAGCTCTGCTATTACATCCTCCAGAGATGTTTTAATAGTAAAGTTATACTCTTACAAGCATGACAACAGTCTAACTTATCTTGCATATGCTTTGCCTGACCCATTACCACTTAGTAGATGTAATAGTGGCTTATGATCCACAAAACCCCAAAATGTGTTCACCATAAATATGTTTAAAAGTTTCCTACTGCCCAAGAACAGGCAAGAGCTTCCCTTTCTATCATGCTATAGTGAGACTCAGCCTGCTTCAGACACTTCATTGGCTATAGTGTCCCATGTAAATGCCACTCCATTTTTATGAGATTCTGAAGGGGCTTTACAATTTAAGCATATGCACAAATAAATCTCAAATAATATTCCCTCATCCCAAGGAAAGACCTTAAAGTATCTTATTCCTTGTGAGGAGAGACATCAGCAATGGCTTTAACCAGAGACAACTTGGGTTTGATACCAGAAGATGTATTGTAATTGTATTGTATTGTAATAGTATTTATATAGCACAAAGTGCTTTTCGGCAAGTAGCATGCTACTCCGGAACCCAAATGGAATTTGGATTAGTACAGGGAAATATAAGTACAGTTTTAGTATTATTATGAGTTAATTTGAGCCGCGGATATGTGAGTTTGTTAGTTGGATTGACTGGAGTAATTGAGGGGTGGAGGAGGGAAGAATCCGAATGTTAATTGGGAGTTTATAGTAATAGGATTTAGGCTTGGGATGAATAAAGGGGGGATGGAGGAGGGAAGAGTCTGTGGAAAGGGTTAGGGAGATCACAGTAGCAGGAGAGGGTTTGGATGAGTTAAAGGTGAGATAAATGAGGGAGAATTTGGCAGGGTTGTTTGGGACATCATGATAGTAAACTGAGGTTTGGGTGAGATGTGGAAGAGGAGGGAAGAGCTTAGGCAGGGTTATTTAGGAGATGAAAGTAGTAGAATGGATTTGGGATGAGTCAGAGTGGGACTGGAGGATAGATTGATAGAGACATGACATATGGTGATGGGTAGACAAAGTAAAGCTTACAAGAGAGTAACTTACTTGAATCACATTCTTTAGCCCTCTTCCTACACCCTGAAAATGTCCTATTTTGCAACATTTAACACATTGTTTACCATATACTAGACAAACAGTACTGTTACCTAAGTGTGCTCGCAAACCACACCTGAAGCATGCAGTACCGTTTTTCTTTTGAAACACTTTCGAAGAGCTGTCTTTGAACAAGACTGCGTTAACTGATTCGGTGCTATGTGCAGTCAAGTTAGGTGTATCAGAGGTTCGATGGACCTTTGGACCGCACTTAGAGTGTTTCACCCAAAGCTTCAATTCCAATATAGATCATCAACAATATCAATGGAAATATCAATAATCTTTGGAGTCATTAATCTCACACACCATGACCCCTTTGGCCATGAATAACCAAACCTTCAGGTAAAAGTTAGAATATTTGTTTCCCTATATTAACAATGCTAATGTCACGTAAATCTATCTCAAAACCAACTGATACACATATAAGAACAGCACTGGTTGACTAAATCTTCTAAAGAATCTCAATTTAGAAAGAGCATTAATTACTAAATACTCAACAATCACAATACAAATTAAAGCAAGAATAACTGAGGAACAGAGATTTCATACATTTAGATTCAGCAAAGAAACAACATCAACTGTTGTTAATAATTAGCCAAAGTTCTCTCTGGGTTTCCTAGCTAGCCTTCTGATTAGAATAGGATGTTTGGGCTTCATGCAAAAATAATTTTAGTCAAGGCAAATTTTAAAAACATCTAACTATGGCCCTAACAAAACAGTAGACTGAAGTAAAGAATAGAAACTGGGAGCATGGGTGAATAGAGTAGGAGGGTGAGCAAAGACGTATGGAGTGCAGAGAAACTGGAGGAAGAGCAAAAAAAACACAAGGGACAGTAGGAAGATGGAGAACGTGACAAGAAGGGGAAGGGAGTGTGGTGAGAGGGGAATAGAGATTAAAGTGAAGAGATTGAGAGGTAGGACGGACAATTAAAGAGAGAAAGGCCATGTTAGAAATAAAGACAGGTGATTTCATGCAAAGTTCTCATTAAGAATCATGACTTGGACTTTGCAGAATCTTAAAACGTGAATAGATGGCCAGTATTTTTCTCAGAGAAAAGTTGCAACCCTACAGACAATAAGGGGGAGGGAAGGCACATTGCAAGAACGGAGAGACTAGGAAGGAGAGCAGAGCGAATGGGAGAGAGTAATGAGACAGTTTAGTGGAGAGCAGAGACATTAGAAGGAGAGCAGAGAGACTGGATTGGATAGCAGTCACACGAGAGATTACTGGAGAGGCTAATGCGGAGAGTGAACAGACTGGGAGGTATGACGACAGACGACAAGCAACAGCAGACAATAGGTCGGACAGCAGAGAGATGCAGGATTTACGATACTTGGAGGTAGAGCAGCCAAGCTGGGAGTAAAGAGAGGTGGGGAACACAGAGAGACTGGGAGGGAGTGCAAATTATCTGCAAGGAAAAGCAGAGAGGCCGAGTCACAAGAGAGGAAGAGAGAGGACTGCCTGGTGGAAAATGGGAACAGACTAGGATAGGAAACGGACAGTCTAAGGAAGTGTGATGTCACTGGGGCAGCAAAGAGACTAGACATAGGTCCTGGGGCCAGTGGAGAGAGACTAAGGGGGGGAGTGGATTCTAAGGATGAAAATACAGACATTGCAGGAGGAGAAGAGAAACTTTCTTGGAGAGTGAAGAGACTGGGAGACAGCAGACAGTCTGGGGGAAGAGTGGAGAGGTTAGTGGGCAAGCAGTTGGACTTAAAGGGACAATGGACAGACTAGGGGGAAGAGCAGACGGACTAAGCATAAAGAGGGGAGAAAGAGGGCAGATTCGGGGTGAATGTAAAAACCTACAGAGTCAAGAAGTGGAGACACAGAAATGGTGACAGCAGGCACTGAGAGGAAAGTGAGGAGACTCAGTGGAAAAATTCACACTCTAGGTGAAAGAAACAGTTCCAGGGGACATGAGACAGAGCTGAGGTGGGAATGGACAGACTGGGGAAGGTGGGCATATTTAGATGTAAAAGCGGCATGGGGAGACCCCTGGCAAGCTGAGGGACAAGCGGCCCGATTCAAGGGGGAGAATAGGTAGACAGGAAGACAAAGTGAGCAGGGTGAGGGAAAAGGGAAGTATCTGGGGTGAACAGGCCTTCTGTGTGGAAAGCTGTGGTAAGTCATAGTTAACATTCTTTGACTTTGCTCTATAACTAATTTTGCATGAATTTATGGATAGCTGCAGTCCTCCTTATATTAATGCTATTTACCTTTGTTCTCATTGTTCGTTCACTGTACATGCTCTGTTTACATTCCAAGTTCTCACAGTGATTCTATGTCAGTTACATCTGATGTTGACTTTGCATGGATGCTCTAATACAGAGTTACTACCTATCTAAACGTTGTGATCATCTTTACCTATCACATTTTGGTGATGAGATGGAAAAGAATCCAGAGGGAACATCCATGTTCATACTCTACTTGGTGTGTGGTACACTAAGTAGGGTCTTAATGGGATTTTGTCAAATTCCAAACTTTGACATCACCACAAAAGCATGTGGACTTGGGCTTGCTAAAGTAAGAAGAGTGAAGGCAATTGGGTCTACTTGGTGAAGTATATGGTAAATTTGAGGGAAAGCTTGCAGACACGCAGGAAAGGAGACAGCCTGAAAGGAAAATGTTTAGACAGGTTCAAAACCGCCATATTAGAGATGACCAGAAGCAAACAGGGAAAGCAGTCTGGATAAGGGGAAACCAGGCTTGTTGAGTTGGAGAAAAAGTAGAATGGGGAAAGAGTGAGTTGACTCAGGGGGAGGACAGGTAGCCTTGAGGAAGGTTGTCAGGCTAAGGGGAAGCTTGTAGACTTGACAAGAATACAAGTACAATGTGGGAAAGCAGATGCTGAAGGGAGAAGGCAGGCTGAAGGGAAATCAGGCAATGCAATGCTGAGGGAGATGGGGCAGACTCAATGGAAGCAGGCAGGCTGAAGGCAAATGTTTAGACTCAGGGGCGGAACAGGCTGACTGGGAAAAAAAACATTGGAGTTGGGTCAGAAAAGGCAGACTAGAGGTAAGCAAGCAGTTTGGGGGTAAACAGACAGATCGAGTGAGAACAAGCAAACTGGACATAAACTTAGATGATCCTGGGGAAACAGGCAGGATGAGACGAAGGTGGGAAGACTGAGGAAAAGCCAGCAGACACAGGGGAAAGTGAAAGTGAGCAGAATTGGGGAGGAAATGCACAGATTGGAGAACAGTGGGAAGGCTGAGGGGAAAGCAGGCAGACTTGGGGGGGAATTGACAGGGAAAAAAGTGGGTGGATTGAGCAAAATAAAGCAAATTCATTGGTACACAGTTAATTCTCGTTGTTAACTACACAGTCATGGCTAAATAATACACAATTCAGATTTTTCCAGCAACTGGCTAAAGTGAAGTTTCTTTGCTAATTTCATAGCTACAGGACAATTAGTGCCAGTGCTTAATTTGTAAATCACAAGGTGCCCGTGATCAAGGCTCTCCTCTTAAACACATGGCTGCTGCAATTAAATGTGGGAACACGAAATATTGAGGTCGTGGAATCCTGAAGCCATCTCGGGCCACTTCATTCCATTTAAAGCCGCTCCATATCCCTTCAGCTCACTTTTGCAGCTTTCTGCTTTCTCCGATTGTAACGCTTTTTCGTTTTTCTCTTCCTCCATCTTTCCCATATGTGTCTTTTGCTGGCATCAAATGCTTGGGGGTGAAGAATAAGAGCTGGCCCTCAACAATAAGTGCCGGTGCTCAGCACCGGAAACAACAAGCACAAATTAAGCACGGATTAGTGCATAACGTCTGCTCCTTTATTCAGCGGCCTGGTAAAACATTATCTTTGCTATTTACCGAGCCGTTGGATATATGGTGCATAATTACTGCTATTTAGCAAATGGCCGGGTAAATAGTGTAAAAGTTTCCTTATTATTTGCTTGCTAACGGCCAAAGAGTGCATATGTCTGCTTTTTAGACAGTGGCCACGTAAATGGTAATTATGATTTGCTATTTACCTGGCATCTATGCAAATAGTACCTAATGTCCCTGTTTAGTCAGGGGCCAGGTAAACATTGAAGTTTCTTTTGCATCTGCACGGTCACCAGCCAAACTGTGCATTATCTCTACTGTTAAGGAAGTAGCTGTTTAAAAAGTGAAGTTTATTTGTTTGCACAGCAGTCAGCCAAACAGTGAAGGATCGCTACTATTTAGCCAGCAACCGTGTAAATAGTGAATTTTCTCTGCTTTTGCAACTCCTCACAACAAATAGTGCAGAGTCTCTACAATTTACACATAGGACTAGATAACAGCAGAGAAAACGCACTATATACTCTGTGGCCGGCTAAATAGTCACCACCATTAAAATAGGTTTTGTTGAGCCTTTAAATCAATTTACATGTGTGTATTAAATACATTGAACGGTTCAAACCAAATTGTTAGAAATATGAATATGTTAAGAAGGATAAGTCACTGATTTGTGGTTGTTATTGACAACGTTGGGCGGACTTAATTACTTTCAGGGAGTTCACTGATTTTCGTTGAATCTAATTAACTCCTTTCACTGCAGAAAGGGACTTGCTGACAGGGGCGTAGTGCAGTGTTATGATCAGTGAAACATAGTTGTGCAACATTTACGGTGGAAAACTAGGTTCTGCAAACTATATAGTTCATTCAGCACATACATGAGTGCCTCGTAATGAGGTATGGCACTGCTAATGATAACAGTGCCTCTCAACATGCACAGGTGGTGGTAGCCACCAAGCGTCCAAGACGTGGCATAATATTTTTGGTGCTTATTATTATGACAGGGCGCTGTCCACGATACCAGAGGGAAGTTGATTAATCAATAGTGAGTGCTTGGAAGCCAGGGGCTGCTGCTAATCCTGCCTGGGTGCCGCACCCTATGTCAGGATGTTTCCAGAAACAACAGAGCACCGAGCTGCTACTAAATATATCCTTGTTAATATAGAAAGGTGCGCAGTTTGATGGTAATTATGCAGCGGTCCAGGGTACTCTACTAAAGATCTCAGGGCTGCAGCAGAACGAGCCAATATGGATCCTTGCACATTGTGGCAAGAGTGATGCCCAGTGTGCTGGGTTCTGCTCAGCGTTGCAGGACACTCAGCAATACACAATGGCGCTCAATATGCCTGCAGTGATGTTGAAAGTTTGCGATGTGTACGTCTGCTGCTTGGCTTCATAAGCTGCCATATCTTCATC
The DNA here is from genome assembly GCF_031143425.1 of Pleurodeles waltl. Taxonomy (NCBI): domain Eukaryota; kingdom Metazoa; phylum Chordata; class Amphibia; order Caudata; family Salamandridae; genus Pleurodeles; species Pleurodeles waltl. Next base: position 939,202,077 of record NC_090445.1, read on the forward strand.
TTCTGAATTGTATTTAGACAATGTCTGTGCTTTGCTCTACCCTTACAACAGAAGATGAAAACGTGCAAAGTAGTTGGTGTCAACGGCGAGAGGTTCGGTTCAGCCCAAGCTGCTAAGTAAGGCATGTCCTCTATACAGGAAACATTACACGACCTCAAATGCGTTTTGCTTCTATATCTTTATTTCTTAGGTCCAGTCCCTAGGCACATCAAGTACAAACTTTCACATCCGAATCCCACGTACCCCTGGTAATGATTCCAAACGTTTTTAGCAGATTGAAGTAGCTCAAAGTGGCTTATTTAGGCTTTTTTTCCAGGAGAACTGGGCCAAATGTGAGAGTGTCAACATTTCTTCTATTCAGCGGACAGTAACCATAGCTACTGCACAGAATTTCGCTTTGGGAACTCTTTCAGGACGTAGACACCATTGGTGCAGCAGGTCAGTGCACTGGGGCCCAGTGGGCTGTACTTTACTACCCAGAAACAGTCCAAGGGGTCCTTTTTCGTGCTTGCACCAGGAGCCCTGGCATCCAAGCTACACACCTGAACTCTACGACTAATAGGGTGCAAAGGCCTCACAACCAACAAACAGTGAATTCACTTTGTAGGAAATCCATCTTTTTGCTATCTTCATCCTGTTTGTTTTACTCTGGGTAGCTGGTACTTTTTCTCAAATGTAGCCGAGGCCTTCTAACCAGACTCTCACCCCTTACGCTTTTCTTTTACAATTACATCTGTTTCTGAGTTTCATTGTATATATTTGCCACTTTCAAAGGTACGCTGTAAACGAGCATGTATGTTTCGCACAGCTGTACAAAGGCCACACCTGGAGTGCAAAACGGAAGAATATTTTCATCCTTGAATCAACCAGAAAGGTAAGGTGCTAAACAAAGCACGTTTGTGTATAGTTGAATGGCAGCGCCTGCAAGGTTGGAAAATATGCTTATATTTAGTTTGCAGAACTCCACAAAACTAAATTGTGGGTTGCAAACATGAAGACCTACACCCCCTCCACTTGCACCTACAAAAGCTAACTTAGCCGATTAACAAATATTTTGCTCTGTGTAGGTGTTTTACTCTTGTTGTACTCCTGTTTTACTCCTGGAAAGCAAAAGTAAGCCAGGAGTGCTAGAAGAGTAAGTAAAACATACTTACAGTCTTCGTGAATAGGCCACAACTTATTTAAAACCTTGTGCTAGCAGTAGGCTGCAAAAGCCTATGCTTTTAAGGTGTGGCATTTGGATTAGGCACTGGCCCTAAAGTTTGTTAATTCACTACTACAACAATCTGGGCCTCATTTACAAGAAACTGAAGCATCGGCATCAATGCGTCAGATGGCTTGCGCCTGCGGCAAATCCTCTAGTGACACCATGGATGCACAGGGTTTACAATAAGGAGCTCCATGGTGCACGTTTTCAAGAATGCGTCAGAAATTCTGGTCCTGCTGTTGGAGCTAAAGTGATGCATAGCTGGAGTTGCATTGTAAAACTGATGCAACTCTAGCAATGCATCAGAACACAGAGGATAGTCCCGTTGTAAAAAGGCCTGTGTCAATTTTATGCCTGATCTGAGAAGGCGTTAACATTTTTACTCAGTGATGTCATAGAGTGACGCAGTGAATAGTTGTAAATTTCACTGCATCAGTTCTACATGGCTTTTAACATGGGCACGCCTACCCTGCATACATTATACTCCGCGCAGGCATAATGTGACACAGTGTTTACAAACTGATGCATTGGGCCTAATGTGGCAGTTTCTAAATATGGAGCAATGTAGAGAACTGATTGTGCCGCTACTGCATCTTATAAAAATGACTCAGCAGTGTTGCAAGGGGCTTGTAAATGAGGCCCTTAGTTTTACAGCACATAAATATATATGTAAAAATCAATGGATACATTAGATTTAGAATACTTACTCTCCTTTCGTGTTGGCTGAACATGCTCACCTTGTTAATTGCTGAACTTGAATAAATGTTAGCAAGGAGAGGACCCTCCCTGGTGGAACCATTCATGGCTCACACTTACTGGACCACCTGTACTCTTATTCTCCACTTGACCTACACTTACCAGATACCTGGGTTTAAAATCTGGCAGTATAATACTCTTTTGGTGATGGTGTCTATGTACCATGAGCATTATTCTCGGACTATCTGTTTGACAATTTACCAAAAAGGAACCACGTATTCCTCACAGAAACCAAATGAGACTCTGAATGTTTTGACTTTCTGGGAGCTCAGCCTCAGCTAACATAAAGACAGGGACCTTTAGGCATCTGTCTTATTCTATGAAGTCCTACACTATTACATCAGATCTGAGATAAAACTGTTACTCTCACTGGCTGCCACTGCAGCTAGCCTGCCTTCTCATTCTAGTTTGATTTTCTTACTCATCCCTATAGTCATCTTCGTCTACAGGCAACTTCACCCTCATCATGCATGCTCAAACTCATGACGGCAACAACAATTCTTTGTCGTTTGATAGATATAATTCAAGTTGGCACATACCATATTCTGTCCTGGATGTCCTCCAATACTTTTTCATATTTGCTCTCTTGTATTTCCAAATGTCAGAGACTACACAGCAATGTCAAACAATTCTTTCATAAAGGTACAGAAGACAAGTAGGGGATGATTTATTCTTTGGTGGATGGAGTTTACCCAACAAGGCAACAGATTAAATCACTCTGTCACCCTGGTGGAGTAACTATCTGCCAAATTTGGAAATTTATGTCAGCCCGACGGACATTTCATCCATTGACAGGAACTGCTGTCAAGACCGTTCCTGCCAATGTATCGGAACTTTGCCATATGGCTCCGTCAAACATGATGGAGAGTGCAGTAAGGTTACAAAGTTTTATTTTATTTTCAAAAACAAAACTTTATGGTGAGGGGGACAGTTTTTGTTTTTTTGATTTCCCTTTACTGCCAAGGTTTTCCCGGCAGTGACAGACAGTAATAAAATGGCTATATGTCAGCCCACCTAAACTGAACGAGGGGACAACAGCCAGTTCTCAGACGACCAGATGGAGCAGCCTCCACCATTGCCAAACTAAGGTCCACTCACGTCTGAATTTGGCAAATTGGCCCATTATATTGGCACTAAGCATACTCAGTCAGAGTTGCGATAGAGTATGCCTACCACTAATATACAAATCAGGTGCTTGTTCTTTAAATTCTGGTAAGCCAGACAGAGGCCCTTAAAATGAGTTTGCTTAGAATGAGGTCTGACCCAGGCGTTAAATAATAACGCTAAGAAGGCACCATTATTTAGGTCAGCCTCCCACCCGTGCGCCATTTATGCGCCAGGGATAACTATGGTACTATGGGCTTTGAGTAATTGTTTGGACCGGAATGCCTAACTTGCATCTCATTGACGCGAGGTGGGTTCACACATCCAAAAACATGACGCTTACTCCAATATTTTGATGCTAGACATGTCTAGCATCAAAATAGAAATATGAAGTTAAGTTTGCGCCATTTTAGCATAAAGGAAAATTATGCTAAAACAGTGCAAACATAGTATGTAAATATGCCCCTAGTGTGTGAGTCATGTTTACAAGATTCCATCAGCAGTCTGGCTGCTGCACAATTCATTTTCAAGTACTTTATTCGATTGACATAACCAACAAAGTTCATCAATGTAAACATACACTAGACATTTAAATAAAACACCCAAAAAAATACACAGTTAAAAGATTAAAAATGTAAAAGAAATCCAATTAAAAAATCAGTTCCTCAAAAAAGTCAGGCAGATCAGTTAAAATATGCCAGTTACAACGCCAGCAGTCACTGCACATTATAAACCAAAAGCATTTGGATCAGCAAATATTATGCTATTGCAAAGTGAAGTTAATTATCACAATTAAATCACAAAACTGAAAAAGGATTTCCCACAGTTTGGCCTTTTGGAAAATACATTAGGGTTCTAATATCTTTGTGCATACAGCCGCCCAATAAATATACCCTTTTTGTGGTTTCAGCATTAAGGCGGTCAATACAACATACGCGGTAAAAGCCGCTTACCGCCGTGCAGAAGACCGCCAACACACCGCCGCGGCCGCGGAAAACCGCCACAGCTATTATGACCCACAGCACGGAATCTGCCAAAATTCAGACAATCACACAAGTCCGCCACACCAAAGGTCAGTGATAAACTGGCGAAAACAGAGCCTCCACATTCACGCCAACAGAAATACACCCACACTATCACGACCCACGAATCCACGCAGCGGTCTTTCAACCGCGGTATTCCATTGGCGGTACACACCGCCGCGCTCAAAATACACACACATTTACATAACACAGCCACATTGGACAAATCGAAATACACACACCTGATACACATACACACACCACACCCACACACCCAATACAATATATAACACCCACCCACATCACCCACAAACCCCTACGACCAAAATTCACAAACGAAGGCCAGAGAGAGACACCACCATCAACAATACTAGCATCCACAGGCACACAACACCATCACCCACATCACTTCCACGCACCTCACACTACACACCACTACATATCAGCACACTTATCACCCCACACACCACCCCACACATCACCTACACCACCCCATGGCACGGCAAAGACACCCCAGGTTCTCGGAGGAGGAGCTCAGGGTCATGGTGGAGGAAATCATCCAGGTAGAGCCACAGCTATTCGGATCATAGGTGCAGCACACCTCAATTGCAAGGAAGATGGAGCTATGGCGAAGAATAGTGGACAGGGTCAACGCAGTGGGACAGCACCCAAGAAATCGGGAGGACAGCAGGAAAAGGTGGAACGACCTACAGGGGAAGGTGCGTTCCGTGGTCTCAAGACACCACCTTGCGGTTCAGCGGACTGGCGGCAGACCCCCACCTCCTCCCTCACAACTAACAACATGGGAGGAGCAGGTCTTGGCGATTCTGCATCCTGAGGGCCTCGCAGGAGTAGGTGGAGGAATGGACTCTGGTAAGTCAAATCTTAACTATTACATCCCCCACCCTACCTGCATGCCAGCACATACCCCCACCCTCACCCTCAGCCCCATCACTCTAACTCCTCACAAATGTCCCAACATCGCAACCCACCCATCCCAACACCAAGCCCTGCATGCAACAACAACGCATGGACACACATCACTAAAGCATGGCCACTGCACATACCCATACACCCCGCAAAACCATCATCACACAAGGTCACACACAGGAATGTAAACAGTGGGGTACACGGTCACCCACCCATTGCACACCATGGCACACACAGATGTAATAAACATGCTTTTATACCCCTGCAGGACCCCTACCCAACGTCACCGGACAGGAGGGTCCATACATGTCCACACCACCAACAGAAGAGGCCCACAGTGATGACAGCACCTCTGTCCAACTGGATCTAGATGACCAGCCCGGCCCATCGGGGACCTAGGGACAGTCGGTTCCCCACACCCAGTCACAGGCCACCACAGAGCTTCCCCCTCTGGAAACACCAGCACAGCACCCACCCAGCGGACCCATACTTCCGTCCCCAGGACACGTCAATCAGCAGTGTGTCCACCACTACAGGGAACCCAGGCTAACCCACCACCCCAACAACAACAGGGACCTGGGGGCAGTGGTAGTGGGCACACGGTCCAGGGGACGGAGGCCCAGGAACACAGGGGAACTGGGAGGGCTGCTGTGCGACAGGGGCAGACAGGCCCAGGGAACCCACTCTCCACAAGGCCCTCTCCTCCATCATGGGAGCCTACCCCCACTCCCAGGAGACAATGGCAACGGTACTGGTCAAGTTTCAGGAGACCCAGCGCCTGCAGGAGGAATAGTATATGGGCTTCAGGGAGGAACTCAGAACCATCAATTCCACCCTGGGCACCATCGTAGGGGTGCTGAAGGAAGTACTCAACACCAGGAGGGGCACTGTGGCACTACAAGGGGCCCCTGACACTACCATGGACGATGAACTGCGCACCACCTCCGCCGGCGCTAGTGGACAGGAGGCACTGCCACAGGACCAACACACCAGCACCCCACCCCCTGCAGAGGGAGAACCACCTCACAAATGGTCCCTGAGATCCAGGAACAAGACAGAGAACGATGCCAAGACCCCCGCCAAGAAATGAGACCACCCTGATTGTCATATTTTTGTCCCACTTTGTCACCCTGCCCATACTTAAACTGCCCCAGCTCCACTTCCTATGCCCATTTGGGCAATGCACCTGTGAGACTAATAGACTGGACTCTGCCATGGACATTCCTCCGCCATCAACCCTCACCATTTTGCTAGCCCCTCCAATTTTGAGCACTAAAATAAACACCCTTAAAGCACAAAGCAATCTGGAGTCAGTCTGTGATTTCAGAATACTGTATTATCAATTACTGTGGCAAAAAGCTCTTTCACTTGTAATGTCAACATACCTATGTCACACAGCTCTAGTCCATGAGGACTCAAAGCAGATGTCACACTGTGAGACCCAGATCTGTGAAATCGTAAGGGAAAGTGACAACTCAGTGACCATACACTGGGTGAAAACGACAGACAGTAGAGAGGTAGTAGTGTTTAAGTACATGTAGTAGGCAGGTTTGTATTCTTACCTGTGTTTCACTGGAAATATTGCTGGATCACTGAGTCCCTGTTGTCCATATCTTCTTCTTCTGCTTCCTCGTCTTCACTGTCCACAGGCTCCACAGCTGCAACAACACCGCCATCTGGACCATCCTCCTGCAGAAAAGGCACCTGTCATCGCAAAGCCAAGTTGTGAAGCATACAGCAGGCCACGATGATCTGGCACACCTTCTTTGGTAAGTAAAATAGGGATCCACCTGTCATATGGAGGCACCTAAACCTGGCCTTCAGGAGTCCGAAGGTCCGCTCGATCACCCTCCTAGTTCGCCCATGGGCCTCATTGTAGCGTTCCTCTGCCCTTGTCCTGGGATTCCTCACTGGAGTCAGTAGCCATGACAGGTTGGGGTACCAGAGTCACCTGTAAATGGCGAGGGACAACTGTTAAACACACACTAACCTGGAGGGATATCCCCAGAACCAGACAACCATTCCCACTGGCTAGCTTCCATGTGCTCACCTAATAGCCACACACGGTACCTCTGGAGTTGACCCATCACATAAGGGATGCTGCTATCCGCAGGATGTAGGCATCATGCACTGAGCCTGGCAACTTGGCATTCACATGGGAGATGTACTGGCCAGCCAAACATACCATCTGTACATTCATTGAATGATAACTCTTCCGGTTTCTGTACACCTGTTCACTCCTGTGGGGGGGGGGGGGGAGGCAAAGCCACATGGGTCCCATCAATGGCACCTATGATGTTGGAGATATGTCCCAGGGCATAGAAATCACCTTTCACTGTAGGCAAATCCTCCACCTCAGGGAAAACGATGTAGCTGCGCATGTGTTTCAGCAGGGCAGACAACACTCTGGACAACATGTTGGAAAACATGGGCTGGGACATCCCTGATGCTATGGCCACTGTTGTTTGAAATGACCCACTTGCAAGGAAATAGAGTACTGACAGCACCTGCACTTGAGGGGGGATTCCTGTGGGATGGCGGATAACTGACATCAGGTCTGGCTCCAACTGGGTACACAGTTCCTGGATTGTGGCCCGGTCAAGCCTGTATGTGATGATCACATGTCTTTCCTCCATTGTCGACAGGTCCACCAACGGTCAGTACACCTGAGGATGCCGCCATCTCCTCACATGTCCCAGCGGACGGTGCCTATGCAGGACAACAGCGAGCACAGAGTCAAACAACTCAGAGGTACGTACCCACAGCTTTCACAGAACACCAATCATAATCTAAAAAGTGGCCTGTATGTGTGTTGAGTCTAGGCCTAGGTATGTGTGACACAGTTAAAAATGAAGCCATGTGGGCCCCTGAAATGGCGGCTGCCTGAACTCTAAAGTGGGACAATGGGATGTGAGGTAACTGGCGTTGTACACCGTCGCGGTAGGTGGTCGAAGACCGCGGCGCAATGCTGCATTGGTTAACATTGGAGCCTATGGGTCCCAGGAACCAATGACGATGTACGCCGGCAGTGACGGTACGCATCGCCGCGGACGTGAGCGCCATTTTCTATCTGTTCAATCACTCGATACCTGATCTTCGACAGGAGAGGACCTACCCTGCAAGTGCTGCTGTGACCTCGGTCTGGAAGAGACAATGGCTCGTGCGACTGGGGCAAGGGCCCCTGCCTTCACATCGGAGGAGTTGGAGGAACTCGTGGATGGGGTCCTCCCCCAGTACACGCTACTCTACGGTCCTCCAGACAAACAGGTAAGTACATTGGGAGCATGCTGTATGGGCTATGCCTGTGTGGAGAGGGGTGGATGTAAGAAGGAAGGGGGGAGAGTGTGGCGTGCATGAAACGACGGTGAGTGCATGTGCCACATGGCAAGGGTAGGGATGCGGGCCAATCACTTTGATGGTGCAGTTGGTAATAAGTTCTCTTCCCCCTGTACAACTCATGTAGGTCAGCGCCCACCAGAAAAAATATATTTGGAGTGCCATCGCCAAGGACGTCTGGACCCTGGGGGTCTACCACAAACAGAGCACCCACTGCCGGAAAAGATGGGAGGACATTCGCAGCTGGAGCAAGAAGATGGCGGAGGCTCTGCTGGGGATGGCCTCCTAACGTGGGAGGGGTGCCCGTCGCACCATGACCCCCCTGATGTTCAGGATCTTGGCGGTGGCGTACCCAGAGTTGGATAGGCACTTGAGGGCATCACAGCAGCCACAAGGGGGTGAGTAAACTCTCATTCAGCTGGATTTGCGCGCAGTGGAGGGGTCTGGGTGGGGGAGGTGGGCTGTGGGTTTCCCTAGGCCAGGGCGAGTTTCCGTAGGCAAGGTCCCTCCGTAAGGCAGTCCATGTGGCACCCCACCGCACCTCTGTAGAGTGCCAAGTACACCTAGTCATGCCCCTGTGTCATCCATGTGTGCAGATGTCGTCCATAGCCTAGTAGGCCATTTCCCAGGAATTGAACAGTGGAGCCCAAGAGCGCGGCGTAGTGCAGGGGGCTTCTGTGTCTGTGGTGTCCGCCAACGGTAGCGGTAATGCATGCACTCAACATGTCTTTCTTCTGTCGTCCCCCCCCTTTTTGTGGTCTCCCTCTTCTTGTGTGCATTAGCATCATCAGGCGGAGGAGCAGTGGCACCGGAGCACGAGGGGGCTGCATCCCACATGTCCATGGAGGGCCACACTACGGAATTGGACTTCACCAGTGGGACGGAGGGCGAGGGGAGCTCCACGGCGGGGACAGGAGCTGAGACCAGTGACACAGACTCGTCCTCTGATGGGAGCTCTCTTGTGGTGGCAGTAACATCTGTGCCCCCCCCATCTACAGGTACAGCTGCCACCCCCACTTCCAGCACTGCCCTTCCAGCAGCCCCTCAGCCTTTGCCCCGTGCCCGCTCACCCGGAAGGGTGGGCATCACCTTCGCCCCAGGCACCTCAGGCCCTGCCCCAGTCACCCCATATGCCCTCAGTGAGGAGGCCATTGACCTCCTCAGGTCCCTCACTGTTGGGCAGTCTACCATTTTGAATGCCACCCAGGGTGTAGAAAGGCAGTTGCAACAAACAAATGCATTCCTGGAGGGCATTCATTCTGGTCAGGAGGCCCTTCAGAAAACTTTTCAAACTCTGGCCACAGCACTAATGGCAGCCATTGTCCCTGTGTCTAGCCTCCCCCCTCCAACTTCCTCCACCCAGACCCAATCCCCTGTACCCCAGCCTATCCCAAGCACACCTCTAGACCAGCATGCACACACGTCAACACACAAGGGAAGCTCAGGCAAACATAAGCACCACACATCCCACAGGCACTCACGCAAGCATCAACACATGCAGACACACCAACATCCACTGCCTCCACTGTGTCCCCCTCCTCCTCGTCTCCCTCCTCCCTCCCAGTCTCGTCTACACTCACACCTGCATGCACTACCTCAACAGCCACTACTACCATCACCAGCACACCCACCACCACACCCCGCTCACGTGCAGTCACCACCCCCACTACCATTCACACGTCCCCTGTGTCCTCTCCCAGTGTGTCTGTGATGCCCCCTCCCAAGATACACAAACGCAGGCACACACCCACCCAACAGCCATCCACCTCACGACAGCCTCCAGCGCATGCACCTTCACCCAAAGTCAGCAAACGAACACCTCCTACAACCACAACCTCTTCCTCCACTCCCAAACCCCCTCCAACTACCCGTCCCAGTGTCTCCCAAAAACTTTTCCTGTCCAACCTTGACCTCGTTCCCCACACCTCCCCCACCCCGTCCGTCTCCTAGGTCCCGAACTAGCACATCAGCCACAACATCTCCTGGACCAGTGGTACCTGTAGTCACCGGAATCTGGAGTGCACCGGCCACCAGGGCAGCCAGTGTGGCACGGAGCCACAGCACAGACAGTCCCACACCTGTGAAGCATCAGAAGTTGGCCAGTGCCCGGCAGGAGAGGGGGAAGACTTCAGCCACCAAAGCCGCTCCCAGGGGTCCAGGTGGGATTGTGGAGTCTGCTGCGACACCTTCCAAGGTGGGGAAGGGGCACAAGAAACTCAGCAAGTTCCCGGAAGAGCAGCACGGCGGAGAAGACCACCATCATCCCCGCTGCCCAGGAGCCCACCTCCACCAGCCCTGCTGCCCAGGAGGCCACCGCCAGCCCTGCTGCCCAGGAAGCCACCACCAGCACCAGCCCTGCTGCCCAGGAGGCCACCGCCACCAGCCCAGCTGCCCAGGAGGCCACCACCAGCACCAGCCCTGCTGCCCAGGAGGCCACTGCCACCAGCCCAGCTGCCCAGGAGGCCAGCACCAGCCCTGCTGCCCAGGAGGCCACCACCACCAGCCCAGCTGCCCAGGTGGCCACCTGCCCAGCTGCCCAGGTGGCCACCGCCAACACCAGCCCTGCTGCCCAGGAGGCCACCGCCATCATCCCTGCTGGACCAGAGAGGACCGGCAGCACAAGCCCCGCTGGGCCAGAGAGGACCACCAGCACAAGCCCCGCTGGGCCAGAGAGGACCGCCAGCACAAGCCCCGCTGGGCCATGAAGGACCGCCAGCAGCTGAGTCACTGCAAAGGAGCCTGCCGCTCCAAGCACCACTGAACAGGGCACCGCCGTCTCAAGCACCCCTGAACTGGGCACTGCTGTCTCAAGCACCGCTGAACAGGGCACCGCCGCCTCAAGCACCGCTGAACTGGGCACCGGCGTCTCTAGCACCCCTGAACTGGGCACTGCCGTCTCAAGCACCGCTGAACAGGGCACCGCCGTCTCAAGCACCGCTGAACAGGGCACCGCCGTCTCAAGCACCGCTGAACAGGGCACCGCCATCTCAAGCACAGCTGAACTGGGCACCGCCGTCTCAAGCACCGCTGAACAGGGCACCGCCGTCTCAAGCAACGCTGGCCCATGAGCGCCAAGGGCACTGACGCTACTGAGTCCGTCACGGGCAGGATGATGCACCCTGGGCACCATGCCCCCTCCAGAACCAGTGGAGAGATCCATCCACTATGCCCCCTCCAGCCCAGCTGCCCAGGAGGGACCCGCCAGCCACAGCCCAGCTGGGCAATGAAGGAGCGCCAGCCACAGCCCAGCTGGGCAATGAAGGAGCGCCAACTCAAGCAACGCTGAACATGGCAAGGACTGCCAAGGCAAGCACCGCTGAACAGGGCACCTCCATCTCAAGCACCGCTGAACAGGGCACCGCCATCTCAAGCACTGCTGAACAGGGCCCTTCAAGTCAAGAACCGCTGAACAGGGCCCTTCAAGTCAAGAACCGCTGAACAGTGCCCTTCAAGTCAAGAACCGCTGAACAGGGCCCTTCAACTCAAGCACCGCTGAACAGGGCCCTTCAAGTCAAGAAACGCTGAACAGGGCCCTTCAAGTCAAGAACCGCTGAACAGGGCCCTTCAAGTCAAGAACCGCTGAACAGGGCCCTTCAACTCAAGCACCGCTGAACAGGGCCCTTCAAGTCAAGAACCGCTCCACAGGGCACCGCCGTCTCAAGCACCGCTCCGCTGGGCCCTTCAACTCAAGCACCGCTCCGCTGGGCCCTTCATCTCAAGCACCGCTGAACTGGGCCCTTCATCTCAAGCACCGCTCCGCTGGGCCCTTCAACTCAAGCACCGCTCCGCTGGGCCCTTCAACTCAAGCACCGCCCCGCTGGGCACCGCCGTCTCAAGCACCGCTCCGCTGGGCCCTTCAACTCAAGCACCGCTCCGCTGGGCCCTTCAACTCAAGCACCGCTCCGCTGGGCACCGCCGTCTCAAGCACCGCCCCGCTGGGCACCGCCGTCTCAAGCACCGCCCCGCTGGGCACCGCCGTCTCAAGCACCGCTCCGCTGGGCCCTTCAACTCAAGCACCGCTCCGCTGGGCCCTTCAACTCAAGCACCGCTCCGCTGGGCACCGCCGTCTCAAGCACCGCCCCGCTGGGCACCGCCGTCTCAAGCACCGCCCCGCTGGGCACCGCCGTCTCAAGCACCACTCCGCTGGGCCCTTCAACTCAAGCACCGCTCCGCTGGGCCCTTCAACTCAAGCACCGCTCCACTGGGCACCGCCGTCTCAAGCACCGCCCCGCTGGGCACCGCCGTCTCAAGCACGCTCCGCTGGGCCCTTCAACTCAAGCACCGCTCCGCTGGGCACCGCCGTCTCAAGCACCGCCCCGCTGGGCCCTTCAACTCAAGCACCGCTCCACTGGGCACCGCCGTCTCAAGCACCGCTGGCCCATTGGCAGAAGGGGCAGGCCCGCAACTGTGTCGGGCAGGGCTGCACGAAGCACTCTGGGCACCATGCCTCCTCCAGAACCAGTGGAGTCTGTAATCCACTTGTGAGACTGTGGCTTTGCACTCCCCAGGATGGCACAGTGGGCAATCCACCCACTGTAGAGATTTGTGAGACTGTGGCTTTGCACACCCCAGGATGGCACAGTGGGCAATCCACCCACTGTAGAGACTTGTGAGACTGTGGCTTTGCACTCCCCAGGATGGCACAGTGGGCAACCCACCCACTGTAGAGACTTGTGAGACTGTGGCTTTGCACTCCCCAGGATGGCATAGTGGGCAATCCACCCACTGTAGAGACTTGTGAGACTGGCTTTGCACTCCCCAGGATTGAACAGTGGCCAGGGAGGCCCCTCGTGGATCTGGCGTCATGGACTCATCTGGCTGAGGTGCCCCCCTTCCCTTCCCCCTGAGGTGCCTGTAGTTTTGCTATCTGATGCCCCTGCAGTGTTCTCTCCATTGGAGCCGGGTATCGTGTGTGGGCTTTGCCCATGTGTTTCGGCCCATTGGCCCACGAACAAAGGCTGATACCCAATTTGGACTGGACAATTTACATATGTATATATAGTTAGAGATGTTTGATATATTTTTTTACTTAGCCGTACAATATACTTCAAATTTCAGGATCATTTATTTTTGTCTTTGCATTCTTCCGGGGGGTTTGGGGGTGTCACTCTGAGTTGTTGCTCTGCATTGATGTGTATGTAGTTGTGGGTGAGGGTGGGTGTGTCGCGTATATGTGTCCCCGTAATTTTTTGCCTCCCCTTTGTCGTGGGTGCAGTACTCACCGTTGTCTTCTGCTGCGGCGTTCTTGCTCCTGGTAGAGGAGCAGGAAGACAATAGCTGGTAGGATGTGTAGTTCGGGTTCCATGCTGTCCAGATTCCTCGTGGAGTGTGTAGAGGTGAGCGTTTTCCGTTCGTAATGTCTGTTTCCGCCGTGTTTTTATCGGCTGGGCTACCGCCCCAGAAAAGGTGGCGGATTGGTGGGTTGTGATAGGGTGGGCGGTACATTGTCTCCCGCCTGTCTGTTGGCGGTCACCGCCGCGCTGTTTGTTTGTCCCGCCGTGGCGGTTGGAGTGTTAAAGTGGCGGTCTCTGTTGGCGGTTCCCGCCAGGGTCAGAATTCCATTTTTTTTACCGCCTGCCTGTTGGTGGGTTGGCCGCCGCTTTAACACCGACCGCCAGGGTTGGAATGACCCCCTATGTCTGTGATTGCTTTTCAATAAAGCAATAGTTTTTTATTGCAACCCATTTTTCTTAAAGTAAAAAGGTTATGTGTTAAAAAAAACATGAAACTGCAGTTTCGTTTTTTAAGAGTGTGCAGTGATCTGTAGGTTCACTGCATGCTCCTAAAAAATATTGTTTTTTACGTTCTCAAACCAGAAGGAGTCCATTGGGAATGCTTTATGTTTTGCTAATGGGCTCCCACCAGTTTTAAAATGGTGGTAAAGTATTACTGTTGTGCAATCATAATTCGGCAAACAACCTTCAGGGGCCCCATAAACATTCACCCTACATTGCGCCCTCATTCAGCCCTATCCAAGGAATCTATGTTAGATATGGGAGATTCAGGGGCCATTTTTCACATTCTTCAGGAAGGAGGGCATCATTTGGCCGTATGCCACTGCATAGGCCCTGGAGCATTCAAAGAAAATGGATGCCTCTTCTCTACATTTGGGTGGTTAAAGACAGACATAATTTGAGTGCTGCTGTGCTTAAATACTTATTGGCACCAGTGGTGCCACACTATTGCTCCTGCACTAACTGAATTACTGATATCCATACTCCTTGAAATTAAGGGCCTCATTTACAAGGAACTGGTGCATCAATGCTCCAGTTTGTTTACCTTGCCCTGCTCCCCCTGAAACCATGGTAGTGCTGTATTTATAATACAGTGCACCATGATGCTCATTTGTACAACTACATCAAAATATTGATGCACTTTTAGTGCTTTGATGGACTACTGTCAAAAATGCTGACACTAGTCCAGAAAAGCTTAGGGAGGCCCATTGTAAAGAGCATATTGTCAGTGTTAGAATGGGGTCTTTGGTTGGCAGTCAGGTTATCCCCTGTCCAAGCATGGACCCTCACTCTAGTCAGAGTAAAGGAGAATCACCCTCAGTTAATCCCCACTCACCCACTTGATAGCTTGGCACAAGCAGGCAGTCTTAACTTCAGATTCTAGGTGTAAAGTATACCAACACATATAGTAACTCAGTGAAAACACTACAAAATGACAACACAGGTTTAGAAAAATAGGAAATATTTATCTAAACAAACCAAGACAAAAACGACAAAAATACAACATACACAAGTCAAGTTATTAATTTTTAAAGCAAAAGAGTCTTAAATCCTTTAGTAAACAGTAAAAACACTGTTAGCATTGAAAAGTACCTGGGTAGCGTCAAAATACCATGCACAGGTGAGTGTGATTTGAAAAGGTTAGCGATGTGTCGATTTCTAACATGCAAGCGAGACAGTGCGTTGTTTCTCCTTCTCCGGTAGGGTCGCAGTGCATCGTTTTTCCTCTCCGCAGGAGAGCAATGCATCGATCCGAGCAAGCACTCGGGTCCGGGCAGGTGTTGCTTCGTTTTCCCGCGCCCAGCGTCGTTTGCGTCTAAAATCTTGCCACACGGTATTAGCAAAATCGCACTGTGTGGGTTGCGATGTTACCAGCCTCCATTATTGGTGTGGCGTGTCGTTTCTCCAGCTGCGTGTGTCGATCTTCCAGCCGTGCTGCATGAGGTGCGTTGAATTCAGCCGCGGAACCGGCGGTCGGTCGTTTCTTCAGCTGCGTCTTGGAGGTTGCGTCAGAAATTTCCCCGTAATGCAGTCGGTGTGAGGATTTTCAATCTTGGTCTGCCAGCTTCATCTGTCAAGGCCCCAGGAACTGGATAGGGCACCACTTGGCCGGGCAGGAGTCTCAGTAGAGAATCCAGGTTCTGGCAGGGGAAGTCTTTGATGGCCCTGACACTTCAACAACAGGAGGCAAGCTCAAGACAAGCCCTTGGAGATTTCCTCAAAAGCAGAAATGCACAACAAAGTCCAGTCTTTGTCCTCTTTCACCAGGCAGAAGCAGCAACTGCAGGATAGCTCCACAAAGCACAGTCGCAGGCAGGGCAGCACTTCTCCTCAGCTCTTCAACTCTTCTTCAGGCAGAGGTTCCACTTTATGTCCAGAAGTGATCTGAAGTCTCTGGTTTTGGGTGCCTTTCTTATACCCATTTTGGCCTTTGGAGTAGGCATACTTCAAAGTAAAGTCTCTCTTGTTTTTTAAATCCTGCCTTGCCCAGGCCAGGCCCCAGACACACACCAGGGGGATGGAGACTGCATTGTGTGAGGGCAGGCACAGCCCTTTCAGGTTTGAGTGACAACTCCAACCCTCCCTTCTAGCACAGATGCCTCATCAGGATATGCAGGCTACACCCCAGCTCCCTTTGTGTCACTGTCTAGAGATAGGTGCAAACAGCCCAACTGTCAAACTGACCCAGACAGGGAATCCACAAACAGGCAGAGTCACAGATTGGTTTAAGCAAGAAAATGCTCACTTTCTAAAAGTAGCATTTTCAAACACACAATCTTAAAATCAATTTTACTAAAGATATATTTTCAAATTGTGAGCTCAGAGACCCCAAACTCCAGATCTCTATCCGTTCCCAAAGGGAATCTACGCTTTAATCATATTTAAAGGCAGCCCCCACGTTAACCTATGAGAGGGATAGGCCTTGCAACAGTGAAAACCGAATTTGGCAGTATTTCACTGTTAGGACATATAAAACATATTAGTATATGTCCTACCTTATACATACACTGCACCCAGCCCATGGGACTACCTAGGGACTACCTTAGGGGTGTCTCACATGTAAAAACAGGGAAGGTTTAGGCCTGGCAAGTGGGTACACTTGCCAAGTCAAATTGGCAGTTTAAAACTGCACACACAGACACTGCAGTGGCAGGTCTGAGACATGATTACAGAGCTACTAATGTGGGTGGCTCAACCTGTGCTGCAGGCCCACTAGTAGCATTTGATTTACAGGCAATGGGCACCTCTAGTGCACTGTACTATTGACTTACCAGTGAATCAAATAGCCAATCATGGAGATCCAATTATATACACCTTTTATATTGGAGCACTTGCACTTTAGCACTGGATATCAGTGGTAAAGTGCCCAAAGTAACAAAAACAGCAAAAACAGAGTCCAGCACACATCAACAACCTGGGAAACAAAGGCAAAAAGTTAGGGGACAACAAGCCAAGGATGGCAAGTCTAACACATGTCCCTGCCCTACCCGACCTCATAGGTGTTCTCATCACTAAGGCAGAAGAATCTGAACAGCCCATCAGCATTGGCGTGTTCTGTGCCAGGGCGGTGTTCCACCATAAAGTCCATCCACAGTAGAGAAATGGACCACCTCAACAGTTTTGGATTCTCACCCCTCATCTGCATTAACCATCTGAGGGGCCTGTGGTCAGTCTGAACCTGGAAGTGAATCCCAAACAAGTAGAGTCTTAGCCTCTCCAGCACCCAGACCACAGCAAAAGCTTCATGTTGTATGGCACTCCACCTACATTCCTTGGGAAGTAACCTCCTGCTAATGAAGGCTACAGATTGATCTAGGCCCTCTTCATTAAGTTATGAGAGTATGGCTCCAATGCCATGCTCTGAGGCGTCTGTTTGCACAACAAACTCCTTGGAGTAGTCAAGTGCCTTCAGCAAAGGTGCTGTGCACATGGCAGCCTTCAGGGCATCAAAAGCGGTCTGGCAAGCCTCTGTCCACATCACCTTCTTTGGTTGCTTCTCAGAAGTCAACTCAGTCAAGGGGGAAACAATGGTACAATACCCCTTGATAAACCTCCTGTAGTAGCCAGTGAGGCCTACAAAGGGTCTCACCTCAGTCTTGGCTTTGGGAGGCTCCCAAGCCAGAATGGTGTAAATTTTTGGCTGTTGGGGTGCCACCTGGCCACTCCCTACCTGGTGTCACAAGTACACCACAGAACCCTGCCCTATTTGGCACCTGCTTGCCTTAATAGTGAGGCTTGCCTTTTGCGGGGCCTCCAACACTCTGCAGAGGCGTTGCAGATGTTCCTCCCATGTGGAACTAAAAACAGCAATGTAATCCAGGTAGGCGGCACCAAACTCATCCAGCCCAGCCAACACCTGGTTGACCAACCTCTGAAAGGTGGCAGGGTCATTTGTCATCCCAAATGGCATCACCTTAAAGTGAAAGTGCCCATCCGGGGTAGAAAATGTAGACCTCTCCTTGGCTCCCTCAGTCAAGGAAATCTGCCAATACCCAGACGTTAAATCAAATGTGCTGAGGTAGGTGGCAGCTCTCAACCTATCTATGAGCTCATCAGCTCAAAGATGGGGTGTGCATCAGTCTTACTGGTCGCATTGAGTCCCCACTAGTCCACACAGAACTGGAGTGGCACCAGGTGCAGCAGCCTTTGGGACCAATACCACAGGGCTGGCCTAAGGACTGCTTGAATGCTCAATAACCCCTAGGGTTAACATGTTGGATACATCATCCTTAATGCTAGCCCTGACCTTGTCAGTCTCCCTGTAAACTTTCTGTTTAATGGGTGTACTGCCCCAGTGTCCACATCATGTGTGCATAAGTATGACCCCTGGGATCAAGGAAAACAGTGAGGCGAACTGTCCCAACACTTGGGGACAGTCCCTCTGCTGTACTGCAGTCAGGGAGTGGGAGAGGATCACTCCCTTCACAGACACATCTTTTTCTCCTGCAGACAGGAGGTCAGGAAGAGGCTCACTCTCCTCCTCCACCCCGTCATCTGTTGCAAGGAGCATGGACAGTTCAGTCCGCTCAAAGTGTGGCTTGAGCCAGTTAACATGCAGGAGCCTTAAAGGGTTCCTGGAGTCTGCAAGTCCACCAGGTAGGTGACTTCACTCTTGCGCTCCACCACCTCAAATGGCCCAGTCCACTTGTCCTGGAGCATCCTAGGCTCCACTGGTGCCATCACCCACACTGTTTGACCAAGTTGAAATTTGACCAGAGTGGCATTCCGGTCATACCACCATTTCATATCCTCCTGGATTGCTTCCAGGTTCTCCTGTGCGAGACTCCTGAAACAGGCAGTCTGGTTTCTCAGAGCCAGCATGTAGCTAAATACATTCTGGGGGGGTTACTAGGAGCTTTTTCCAAAGCCTCCTTCACCAGATGTAAAGGTTCCCTCACAGGGTGGCCATAGATCAGCTCAAAGGGACTAAACCCAAGTCCCTTTTGAGGCTCCTTCCTGTAAGCAAACAGAAGGCATGGCAAGAGGACATTCCACTTCTGCCTCAAGGGCTCTGACAGGCCCATGATCATGCCTTTCAAGGTGCAGTTGAATCTCTCAACCAGACCATTGCTTTGAGGGTGGTAAGGTGTGGTGAACTTGTTAGTTACCCCACACACCTTCCACAGAGACTTCATATATGTAGATATGAAGTTGGTACCCCTATCAGATACCACTCCCTTTGAGAATCCCATGCGGGTAAAACCCCCCATCAATGCACGACCCACCACAGGGGAAGTGATTGACCTCAGAGGAATGGCTTCTGGGTACTGGGTGGCATGGTCCACCAAGACCAGGATGAATCTGTTATCCAGGGCTGTCTTGGGATTCAGAGGCCCCACCATGTCAATACGAACCCTTTCAAAGGGGGTACTAACAACAGGAAAAGGTTGGAGGGAAAGCCTTACATTTCCCCCCACTCTTGCCACTTGGCTGACAAGTTTGGCAAGACCTACAATGAGCATCTGAGTGCCTGCGCATTAGGGGCCAGTAGAAGTGGGTGACAAGCTTCTCAAAGGTCTTGTCCTGCCCTAAATGTCCTGATAAAGGCACATCATGAGCCAACCCAAGTAGGAAAGCCCTGAAGCACTGGAGTACCACCAGCACATTGGTTGGCCCAAGTTCAGGAACCTTAGGCTGACTATAGAGGAGGCCATCCTCCAAGTAGATCAGGTGAGATCCTGACTCCTTGCCTCTCAGAATGCTTCCCTGGTGGGCCCCCATTCCTGCTGCCACTGCAACAGCTCAGGGACCTCCCCCAGTTAAGCCACCTGTTCCCCTGTAGGCTCCAGGGCATCACCCTCAGGCTCCACCTCCTCCCGGACTGTGGGAACTTCTGGGGCCGGTTTCCCATGCCCCTTGCCCTTCCTCTTTTTGGCAGTGCCCTGGGCTACTGTTTCAGGCTCCAGGGGCTCTTGACCACCCTGACGGGCTGCCATTGACCTGATAGATATGCATACCCACCAAGGCAGACCCAACATCTACAAGTGTGACCTGTGTTCCACCTCCTTCCAAGGGGAATCCTCTTTGTCATTCTACAGGCATGGTTGGGCTCACAGCTACCATCAAGGAACCTGAGACCCCCCCATTCGAAAGGAACCTGCACCACTCTACACAGGCACTTTGAGTTGTCCACTGCAACTACTTGGTGAAGTACACAGGGATCAATCTGCTCTTCAGACACAAGGTGACTCCTCACTGTAGTCACACTGGTTCCTGTGTCTCTCAGAGCCTCCATCCTCTGTCCTTTGATGGTCACCCACTGTCTGTACCTCTTAGTGTTTTCAGGCACTAGGGTTCTCTGGACCATCTCACTGTCCCCTAGTGAGACAAGGGTCATCTCAGCTGGATCCCACCCTCTTGGAACTAACTCCTCCCCAAGGGCTACAGTAGCCAAACCCTGGGACTTGCCACCAGTGGGTGTCGGTGTACTCTTGGGGCATTTGGGGTCCCCATCACATGACCCACTTGGTCACATGCATAACACTTATGTGGGGGACCCCCTGCCACTGGTTTCCCTTTGGAGAACGATGGCTTCTTCTCAATGAGGGGCTGGGAATCTTTACCCTGGGAATCAGATTTGGACCCTTAGGAGAAGTCCCCCTGTTTACCCTTACCCCCCCTCTCTTCTGAGAGGGACACTTCCCACCCTTGGCATGGTCTCCCCCATACCTCTTTTGGCCCCTGGTGCTCTCCCAGCGGTCTGTTTCCTGCGTAAGTTTTTGGGATCTGTTAGCTTGCTGTCAATTAGGTGCTCACGCAGCTCTGGAAAACATAAACTGTACAAGTTCTCCCAAGCAATCAAATTGTAAAGCCCCTCATATGTTGTTACCTCACTGCCCTTCACCCAACCATCCAGTGACCTGCAGAATGAATCAACACACTCCAAACATGTTTGGGATTCCCTCCTCTTTTAGGACCTGAACTTTTCCTTATACTGCTCAGGGGTGAGACCATATCTTGTGAGTAGGGCATCCTTCATGACAGAGTAGGTGAGCAACTGAGAATCCCCTCCGAATGTCAGAGTATCCCTCCCCTCTACCTCAAAGTGCTTCCAGGGACCAGATTTATATGGGGAGCAGACTCATACCCCTTGAACCACAAGGATATGTCATCCTCCCTCTTGTAATCCTTCACTAGTCTTTTGGAATGTGTACCCTTCTCCCAGGCTGCACTGTACTGTTGCTGCCACCATCTCTACTGGACTGGCTCCTCTGAACTATCGCTCTCAAGCTAAGCTCATGAGCCCACAGTATCTTCTTTTCCTCAATGGCCATCCTTATCTCTTCCATTTCCCTTTGCATCCTACACTTTTCTAGCTCCAACTGGTGAGCCCTCTCTGCCTATCTGTCTTGTAACTCTTCAGGTGTCAGACCCCTGGAGGACACACAGCTACCTGCCCTGGAGACTCTTTTCCTGGACATAACAGACCCCCACTATACCATTGTGGATGGATTGCACCTCCTCCTCTATGTGCCCCTCAGCTTCTTCGGCTCTCACTCAGGCCCTCAGCGCCTTTTGCAGCTCCTCCTTCTTGGCGGAGCCCTTAATGGGACAGGCAAAATCTTTGCAGAACTGCTTCAACTGAGCCACAGTATAGGACTCTAGTTTCCCTAGGTCAAAAGCAGCTCCAGCTGATGCATCTCCAGATTGGGACAGGATGAAAAGTCAACAAAGTGCAAAACTCCAAAGGCAGAAACAAGTTCCCAATGAAGTTCAAGAAAAGTCAATCAAGGGATCAGCAAAAAAAAATGGAAGTAGAACAAAAAACAAAAGTCCCACAGAGAAAAAGCAAAAATCACAAGTCAAGTAGCATGTGGTCACGTAGTGGTCAGCACTGAAAACAGTACTGTACACTTAATCACTGTATGTCAAGTACAAATACAAGTCCCATCCCAACCGCTGATCACCAATGTTAGAAATGGAGTCTTTGGTTGCCAGTCAGGTTTCCCACTGTCCAAGCAAAGACCCTCACTCTAGTCAGGGTAAAGGAGAATCACCCTCAGTTAACCTCCGCTCACCCTCTTGGTAGCTTGGCACAAGCAGGCAGGCTTAACTTCAGAGTCTTGGTTTAAAGTATTTGTGCCAACACACACACAGTAACTCAGTGAAAACGCAGGTTTAGATAAAAAGGAAATATTTATCTAAACAAAACAAGACCAAAATGACAAAAATCCAACATACACCAGTCAAGTTATTATTTTTAAAAGCAAAAGAGTCTTAAATCCTTTAGTAAACAGTAAAAAAAACACTTAGCCTTGAAAAGTACCTGGGCAGCGTCAAAATAACATGTAGGGGCGAGTGTGTGTCGAAAAAGGTTAGCAATGCGTCGATTTCTCACCCACAATTGAGACCGTGCATTATTTCTCCTTCTCCGGTCGGGTCAGTGTGAGTAGTTTTTGCTCTCCCCAGGAAATCCTGCCACACGCTCTTAGCAAAACCGCGCTGTGTGTGTTGCGATGTTACCAGCCTCTGGTAGCAGTGTGGCATGTCATTTCTCCTGCCGCGTGCGGTGATCTTCCAGACGTACTGCAGGTGATGCGTTGATTTCAGCCACGGAGCCAGCGGCGTGTCGTTTCTTCAGCCATGTCTCGGAGGTTGCGTCGGAAATTTCCCCGCACAGCAGTTGGTGCATGGATTTTCAATGTTGGTCTGCCAGCTTCACCTTTCAAGGTCCCAGGAACTGGATAGGGCACCATTTGGCCAGGCAGGAGTCTCAGCAGAGATTCCAGGTGCTGGCAGGGGAAGTCTTTGATGGCCCTGAGACCTCAACAACAGGAGGCAAGCTCAGGACAAGCCCTTGGAGATTTCTTCACAATGCACAACAAAGTCCAGTCTTTGTCCCCTTCCACCAGGCAGAAGCAGCAACTGCAAGATAGCTGCACAAAGCAAAGTCACAGGCAGGGCAGCACTTCTCAGCTCTTCAGCTCTTCTCCAGGCAGAGGTTCTTCTTGCTGTCCAGAAGTGATCTAAAGTCTGTGGTTTTGGGTGCCCTTCTTTACCCATTTTGGCCTTTGAAGTAGGCTTACTTCAAAGGAAAGTCTCTCTTGTTTGTGAAATCCTTCCTTACCAGGCCAGGCCCCAGACACACACCAGAGGGGTGGAGACTGTATTGTGTGAGGGCAGGCACAGCCCTTTCAGGTGTGAGTGACCACTCCTCCCCTCCCTCCTAGCACAGATGGCTCATCAGGACGTGCAGGCTATACCTCAGCTCCCTTTGTGTCACTGTGTAGAGAGAGGTGCATATAGCCCAACTCTTAAACTGGAGCTACATAGGGCCTACCTTAGGGGTGTCTCACATGTAAAAAAGGGAAGGTTTAGGCTTGGCAAGTGGGTACACCTGCCAAGTCAAATTGGCAGTTTAAAACTGCACACACAGACACTACAGTGGCAGGTCTGATACATGATTACAGAGCTACTAATGAGGGTGGCACAACCAGTGCTGCCGGCCCACTAGTAGCATTTGATTTATAGGCCCTGGGCACCTCCAGTGCACTTTACTAGTGACTTACAAGTAAATCAAATATTCCAATCATGGAGATCCAATTACATACACATTTTACATAGGAGCACTTGCACTTTAGCACTGAATATCAGTGGTAAAGTGCCCAGAGTAAGAAAAACAGCTAAAACAGAGTCCAGCACACATCAACAACCTGGGAAACAGAGGCAAAAAGTTAGGGGAGACCCCGCCAAGGATGCCAAGTCTAACAGTCAGTTTACCGCCTGCCTCGATTGAGCAGCCATTAAAAGATGATGCTAGAATGGTGCTGTGAAATCTTGTAGATTTCACAACACCATTTTTTTGGCCTACCTGCGGGGGAACGCCTCCCTTGGATACATTATACCTGATGCAGGTATAATGTGGCGCAAGGATTTACAAACTGGTGCAATGGTGACATTGCGCCAATTTGTAAATATGGCATAGGGTGGGGGACTGTTTTGCGCTGCCGTGGCATAAAACAAATTTCGCTACAGATGCGCAAGGGGCTTGTAAATAAGCTCCTAAGTGTTTTTACAAGGATTAACTGACCTTTCACTGAAAGGGACAAACTTAGCTCGTTATAAACTCCTATCTCTGCCAGTATGTTAACTTTACCAATCTCCTGGTTGTGTAAATCAGGCTAGTCTAACTTAATTTCTTTCTAGCTCCGCTGGTTAATTTATTTGCAGATCCAAATCTGGAAAGCTAGCAAACTGATGCAGGTCTGATGCTTAAAACATTGATTAACTAAGGCTGTATGTGCATTGTTCTTTTTCAAGGTAACTTACGTTATTTTATGGTTTTATCCTTCTCAATGTATTTTATGGAAGTGCACACATAATGCACTGAGCGTGTATATCGTGGTTTCTCATGATTAATGTCTTTTTGTTTGTTTTTGATGGAAGGCAGTCGAGAAGGACTTGCCCTTTTGTTTCCACCATTTTTATACTTTTATCATTGTTTTCATGTTAATTACCTCATTGATACATAATTGAATAAGATTGCTAACAGTTAATTCTCTCTGGGGTTGCTTAGAGATGATCTCACAACAAGCTATGCCAGTGCGTAGGAAACAGATATTGTGTCAAGGTATCCATTTCCTCTAACGTTTCCCTTACTGCAGGCAAAGCAAAATCGCTGGCCAGTTTAAATTATCACAAGGATTTTTTGTGCATTTTAATCTTGACTCTTATTCCCTGTATCTTTCAACATCTTACCAATATCAAAATAAAATGGGAGAATTCGACCACCAATCAGTAAAATAATTGGCACTACCTAAAGTAACATTTGGGAATGAGCTATGTATCCTGGTAAAATGGAAAATAAATTGGTTTTGTAAAAATATTAATGAATTGTACTTTTCCTCCTACTTCTGTTTAGATTATCGGTCACATTAACACAAAGACGGTCTGGCTTATGTTTTTGAACAAACATCAACAATGCATCTCACACCACCGATACCCTGAACGGACCTACATTTTGCACCAAAGTGAATTAGGCCTGCATTTAATTCTCAATAAAGCGATCATTTCGAAACTACTTTTTATGAATGCTAATAAAATGAAACCAGAATAAATTAAAGAAAAAACAAAATAATGATTCAATAGAACATACTTTGTAGCTGTGTGAATATTGATAAAGAAATAACATCCCCGACAGTAGACCCCCTCCCTTATGGGCCAATTACACAATGGCACAAAAAGCAGCAGTACATGCACCACTCTTACATCGCTCCTGAAATAAACAATAATAATCTATTGGCCGGATCCCAATTAAAATATAGTTTTTCAAAATTCTACCTCCACTCTTTTCCTATCAGACCAAAAGAATAGTATGGAATGTGTGGAGTGGGCCCCAACAAGCAAAGCAGTCAGTGTAAAACAGAACGATATTTGAAACAGGATATTTATGCCACGTGATATTTTTAATGATAGTCTGACATATAACTAATTGTCAAGGTGTACTTGAGGCCTCATGTGGTTTTTGTATCATTCGCTTAGGTTGTGAACCTCGGGTGTATTTAGAAGCTGAGTGGGTGTAGGTCGCATTTATTTTCAAATGTGGAATAGTGCTTGTTCCTTGGCCTCGTGTGAGGGGTGTGTGCACACGAGTGTAGATTGTACTATGCAACTTCTCTTTGTTTCATTTGTAGCTGAATTCTACGAATAACTTAATGATTCCCGGTTCCATCGGCCCTCAGGCCAATGGGTGGGTTCCATATGTGCTAGTTAGGCTAGAAAGATGAATAATTATCTGACTTCCCTTTCAATGAGTTACAGGTTTAAACACATTATTAGTTTCACCTATTCGTGTGCTTTCCAGTGGGCTGGTTGAGAGAATTTCTGCCAGCTTTTTTGTGAGTTAGGGCTCTGATTTTAGAGGTGGACCGTCTGGATCTAGGAGATGGATCTACTTGTGCTTGAGTTCTTCAGTGTAAGAGTGGGATACCTTTCCTCTGGCATGCTACTTCTGTTCCTCGGTGAAATTCTGTGGTTCTGCATTTAGGTTTACGCATCTAAGGCGATTCAGTCTTTGTTCAAATCATCTGCAGTTTCACTGTTTTGGAGGGCATTTAATGTGAAATATTTGAGTTACGTGTTGATCATTAGGTTTTGATCCCTTAATTGGATGGCTATTGCCTGGTGTAAACAAGTGCCTAAAGAGAATTTTATTTGTAGTGTGGAAACCTTTTGTTTCAATTTTCCCATTTAAAATGCTGAATGAATGCCCAGTTATTGTGTTTTCTATAGTGACATTTGCTTCAAATGAGATACCAGACAGTTCATCATGAACTAGAAAATCTGTGAGACAGGTACAGTTTCAATCGAGATGGTAACTTCGAACAAAGACAGCTCTGACTTAAGTAACATTTAATAACATGTCTCCATTAGTTAAAACTCTAAATGATTTTCCCAGCTGTCTTGGACTCTGAAAGAAAAGACACTCATTTAAATTTTAAGCACCAATAGCTTAGGTCATATTTATTCTTACACATCTCCATACTAAAGCCTAGTCATAAAGAAGCAAGTTTCAGATTAGCTGAGCAAGTTTTGAGGTTCCAATGCAGGTCAAGATGATTTCACCAGGAGTTTTGTTAAATCAACTGTAATTTGATAGAGAAATTTATACTTGTTCACCCCCTGTCTTGTGCATCCGTTTTTTTATCTTCTTAGATCGCATTGTTCCATAGAAATGTAATGCCCTTTATAGCTCCTTCTTGTCCTCGGTTCTTATCTTCTTTTTCATCCCTCTTCTTCTCTTTTTTGATTATCTGTATGTCTGTTTCACTCTGTGTCGGTCTTCTGCCCATAATCAGTCTCCCCCTCTCTCACTCTCTACATTTTATTTCATTGGCTCTCTGCAGGGTCTTGGTGTCTGTACTTTCCTCATTGTCCTCATTTCTGTTGTTTAACTTCCCCCTCTATTTTTGTCTTCATTGCTTTTTGCCTTCTTATGATAGCCTTCTTATTCATCCTATGAACATGTAATAGTAGTGGACAAATAAGGCCCAATAAACAAGTCAGACTAAGAAAACTCACCATTTGACTTAAGGTAGCAGTCAATGAGGATGCCTCACTTTCATGGAGTCTGGGTTTGAGAACCACAGCGGCAAGAGGGAGGAGGTCTTGCACGGCCAGGTTTCATCAACGAGTAGCTTGTGAGATACTGGTAGCTTTGCGTCTAGAAATAGGTAGTTTTCTTATATGCAGCCCAGCCTACTAAATGAAAAGTTTTTTCAATTAATATGTGTACCAAAAATGAAAAGTATGAATTTGAGATGAAAATATGTGTATTTTCAGGAACTCCTAAGCACGTTAAGAGAAAAATTGTTGAATTTTCAAAATAAATGTAAAGCTCATATTTGATTGATAAGTCATGTGACGGTGGGGAGACGTTTTAAAAATACCATTACTTTGGTGCAACAGGCATTGCAGTTATGGCTGTTATGGATTATGTATAGGA
This sequence comes from Pleurodeles waltl, assembly GCF_031143425.1. Taxonomy (NCBI): domain Eukaryota; kingdom Metazoa; phylum Chordata; class Amphibia; order Caudata; family Salamandridae; genus Pleurodeles; species Pleurodeles waltl. The sequence goes on from NC_090445.1 coordinate 939,229,611, forward strand.
ATTTCACATTGATAAAGCCTTTTTTATATTACTGCTGCAACCCTGCTTGATGTACTGCTGGTAATCTTCCACATTATTGGCACTAAAGTTATCTTGTCTGATGTGGGCATCATAATAACGTAAACAATATTAGTAGCTTGGGATGATTTTCATTGGGCATAATTAGCTCATATTATAGAAAGGAGGGGTGACCCCTGCTCTAGGCATACTGATTTGGGCCAAAAAAGAACCACAGGAAGTCTGGAATGTGTCATGTCTTTCAAGCTTTCCATTAATAGAAAGTACATCATTGTACTTATTCTGTGGTGTGATAAAACGAAAGTGGTGGCAATTCAAGTGGTCGAAAAATCTCCTTAGTGATAAACAATAAGGCTGTGTTAGGATACTCTTTATTTATTTATACTCTTTTAGGTTATAATTGATCTGTCCAGAAGGACATTATGAGGTAACTTATTGAGGATAACAGTTTGCCAAGTGTTTCCTACTGAAAACAATGTTAATATCAAAGCTCCACAGCTTCACCTCCTTTTTGTTTAATTCGAATTGCGTTTGGCCATCAGATATCAATTTGAGAATGCTCCGAGGAAGACTTTGGTGAGAACAGGATTTAAAGACAGAGATTCAATGAAAACCCAAACAGAACTGGCATTAGAAGTAATGATAATTACCACTGAGCCAATAGATCTGGCCTTTAATGACTGACTGCAGATCTACTGGCTTTGCCAGGGATAGCTTTCTTTAGCTGATGTGTTGAAAAAGTAGTACGTCAGCCATCTTGGAATGGTAATGAATAATAAAATATACAAAAACTATTCAAAGCTAGCCTCTCATTTGTGCTCATGCATGAGCAGCCATCTTTAAATGCTTTTTTACATCCTTTATCATTGATATATTGTTACAAAATGGCAAATGGCCATTTCAGAAGTATAAACTAATTGTAAAGTAAGGAAATAACCAGTCAGAGGCATCAAGAAAAGTACGCGCTCCAGTAGCATTGTGGGGATCTGTTGTGTTTTGGCAAAAGAAAAAAGCAGCAAATGGGTTTCTGGAGACAATCATTAAGAAAGTGGGATGTTTAAAATCCATTTATTCCCAACAATGTGGTAATGAGATTTGAGTAGTAATGTAAGTGCTGGTCTCCCATCCTGGTGGTTAGGCGAGATGCATCCTAGTTATTTCCTACTCTTAACATTTTTTTGCACCTTCTGAGCATCTAGCCTGTTCAAGCAATATGGGTCTGTATTATGCAAGGTGCCCCGGGGGCACAACAGGAATGGGTGCCCTATTTCTGTGACTCAAGTGCACTTTGGTATTACAGTAGAGGAAGGAGAAGTTTGTGCAGCCCTTCTGTAATACAGACTGCACAAGTGCACAGATAGCACTGTCACAGTTCTAAATGACATTGGCTCATTAGCATGAGGCTTAGTACATTCTAATGAAATAAATACTTTGCAATTACTCTTATGCCGATTATGGAGGTGGGTGCAAAGGCAAAGTGATCAGAGGGCACATTGATTGTGTGCGATAAAGATGAAGAGTACTGTTAGTTCTCCTCCTGAGGATGCCCTCTGTAAAGGCAGAAAGGAGGTCTCATGGACCCCCCCAAGGAAACCTTGCTGCAGGCATGTGCAGTTGCTCACTGTAACCACCTGCAAAGGGTTCACTGTTCTCCCTTCATAAAGCAGGCTGCGTGCCTCCTGCAAGATAAAAGACAGATCAGGTGCTTCAAACAGCTGGTCTGCCTTTTGTTAAGGTGCTACCCCCGGGCAACCATGAGTTCGTAACTGCTCCTACGTTAAAGTTGTGAAGTTGCAAAAACAGGGATAGTGTCAGTTGTGAATGTTGATGGAATTTTATTATTCAGCTTGGCTCACACCTTGTCATGCCTCTGATCTGACCGTTGGAGAATCTACACCTTGTCTTTTTCTCTTTAAGTGCCTGGTTCACAAAGGTAAACTTATACTTTTGTATAAGTTTAATACTTTTAGGTATTCACAAACTATGTATGGAGTTTTTATGACTCTGCACTCCCTACATTTATGTGTGTGGAGTTCTCCACACCTGGAGATTCCACAACTGGGGCAGAGAAATCTGCACACATAAGAAAATGGAGTGCAGAGTTGTAAACCTTCGTACATAGCTTGTGAATACCAAAAAGTAGTAAACGTCCACAAAAGTGTAAGTTTACCTTTGGAATTCTGGTCCGTAGTTTGTGAATTGCATTTTGTAGTATGCTTTGTAGTACTACAAATCATACTACAAAGTGCAATTTGTTAATCAGCCCCCAAGGGTTTTGAGAAAGTGTTTCCTGGCTAGTCCTGCGTGCGGTCGTTTCAATTGTTCAAGACTGTACTTTTAAGGTTTGTAGTTCAAGTTTGTCCACGGTTAAAGCATCTGGGCCCTGATTTATAAATTTTGGTGCAAAACGGCACTAATGCAGTTTTGCACCAAAAGGTTTAGCACCCGCTTGCATTATTTCTGTGCACCAGCCAGGCACCATATTTATGGAATGGTGCAAGCGGTGCAAAGGGTAGGCTAGCGTAAAAAGAATGATGTTCGTCGGGTGGGGCTGGAGGTATGGAAGAAGGGGGTTTTCCACCAAAAAATGACGTTAGGCAGGTTAGAGTAAAAAAAATTACTCTAACCTGCCTAGAGTCATTTTCTGATGCTAAATCATCCATACCACATGACTCCTGTCTTAGAAAAGACAGGAGTCATGCCCACTACCCCAATGGCCAACACAGGGGACCAGGGTCCCCTGGGCACCGCCATTGTACCCAGTGCCATGTAGGAGGGTCCATTACAGGACCCCCAATGCACTTAAAAAAATATGTATATACTTACCTGTACTTACCAATACTTACGTGGGATAGGGCCACCCATCCTCCGCTGTCCCTCTAGTGTGGGTGAGGGTGTCCCTGGTGCCTGGGGAGGGCACCTGTGGGCTTATTTCATGGTGTTCCACCATTGAAATAGGCCCAGAGGTCCCCTAATGCCTGCCCTGACCAAGGCATGACAAAATGCATGACCATGGCATGACAAAATGGTGCAAAGCAAGCTTTGCACCATTTTTTGAACCCTCACCTCATCCCCCTCCATTCCCCCCGTGCTTGATTTTTGCATGGGAGTATGCCCAGTAATGCCTACCTTGCATCTCATTGACGCAAGGTAGTTTTCCCCAGGCAAAAAATAACTTTAACTGCAATACTTTTACCCTAGATATGGAGTTAAGTTTGCGCTGGATTTGCATAAATGTCGCAAATCCGGCACAAACAGTTATAAATATGCCCCTGATCTTTTAAGTCAGATTCCTTTTCCTGTTTATTTTGTCGGAGTTATTGGTATGCTTTTATTTTATGATTGTCTGGTCTACTTGAAATGTTATTCCAGGTGCAGGGCAGCAATGGTTCTAAGATTAAAAAAAGTGTGTTTTGAAAATGCTGAAGTTGAGTGCATCATTTTCCCTTGAGAGTGCTGATCTCAGTTGTGTCCTTAGCTTGTGCTTTGAAATGCCAAGTAAAGACATTTTATTATGCCTTACTCTCCACACAGCACTCAGAAAGAGTCACGTGTGTCTCGTGTGTAAAAGTGTGCATGTCAGAGGAGGTCAGAGGTCATGGGCGGCAGCTGCCTCAGTTCGAGTGTTAGGTGCAGCTGCCCCAGTTAAATGTATAAATATATAAATAAATGGAAGAAGCAAGTGGAGTTCTGGCCTTTGTCATCAATGAACAAACAAGAAGTGTCAGCTGCCAGTGTGTTCCGTTTTATGTTGTGTTATTAGGTTACTTTTGGTCCCTGGCAATACGTATCTCAAGAGCCCTGTCTGAGTGTGTAGGTCAAATGATCCGATGGATGGCCTAACACCGCTCAGTGTTCAGGAAACATGACTGCGGTTCCCCACACTTCAACCTTTAACCAAAAGGTCGCAGTGAGAGTATGTGTAAGAAAATATAGGAAGAGGACAGCCTGTTGCCCAGGGCTGAGGTACGGGTACACTCAAAGGCGTCTTGGATATCAGCTCCTGTAATTTGAAAGCTGCAAGGGACACATCGTGACATTTAGCTCCCAATTTTAAATTTGATATGTATTGGAGGACATGTTTTAGACTAGAGTATATCATCAGAAAAATGGTCTTTATTATTTTTTCCTGGTATTGGGAGACCCAGCTTTCACAGAACTCTTTATATTTTTATAACCACGTCATCAGGTAAATGTATAATAAGAACCACAACCAAATGTGATAAAAAGAAAACTTATGCAGACAATAAATACATTTGCTGAAAAAGACGTGTGAAGCAGTTGGGGGAAAATTAAATCTCCTCAGAAGCAAACGTTTGTATTTTTTAAATTTCAGGAACATTCCCAGAAGCATACCAGGAAGCCTACATTATATTTGAGCACGGGGCATGGAGAGTCCTATGTAAATGCACAATGTTTGTTTTCTTTTCTGCTGGAGGGAAAACATTTCTCCATGTGGAGAAAACGCTTCAGCTACACCCCCTAAATCTGGGGGGATATTTTCCCTTTTTTATCCTGAAAATTCCATCCTGGAATAAATTTGCAGAATGGAAGGAGGTTGCATCAGTATTTGTGAGTGCCCACAAATGTACGTTTGTGGGTGTTCCCAAACTTCAACCACCACCATACCGTTATATTTTTAACACATACTAAAAATCACATCAAATTAGGAGATAAATTGACTGTAAGGTATAATTAATTATACCTTGCCTGTTTTCAGCCGACCTGATAGAATTTAAATCGCCATCTTGTGACACTTAGGAAAAGAACGTCTAAAATCTGGTGCATAGCAGTTTTTATCCATCTCCTAAATAACTTCTTGGATACAATGGGTGAAAAATAATAGAGCCTATCATTAGTGTAGCATTTGTTTTCCCAAATGTCTGCATGTGTGTGTGTGTGTGTGCGTGTGTGTGTGTATATATATATATATATATATATATATATATATATATATATGTGTGTAGCCTAGTGGTGATTGCCACTAGGTAATTATAGTTAGGACCTAGTTTCTATAGAAACCGTCATATTTTCTTGGAAAATTTTGTGGAGATTCATCAAACAACCCCAAACTTATTAGCAAAAGAAAAAATGCTCTCACTCCAGCTGCTGCCTAGAAACTTCAGGGTGATCCATCGTGCGTGGGCCAAGAAAAAGGGGGATCCAAATGCGCATTTTGTCCATTCTGTTTTCCAGATTTTTGCACAGCGATAGCGCAAAACTTTTTGACGGAATTACACCAAATTTGGCAGAAAGGTAGCTCTTGGCCCACAAATAGCCCTTTTTGTTATTTGGTGTAAATACTTTCAGTAGTTTTTGAGAAATTAAAGAAAATTCAAAGTTGTATACATACATAGGGATGGAAAGGATTCTCAACCATTTTCGATCTCGTGCTGAGATATGATTGGCTGTCAACACTTCTACAAGGAAGTGTTGGAAGCCATGTTGGGACTCAGACACCTTGACCCCTTAGATCTGGTGGTAGGGCTAATAAGCATGTTTTTTAAATTTACAGCAGGAGTCATGGCGGATCTGCCGTAAAATAAAAAAAATAAAAAATGTAGTGCAGGTTTTAAGCAACATTAATGCGGGGGCGGCCTCTTTGCCGCCCTGGAGACCACTGCATCCCTGGGGCTATATTTAAATTATGGAGGGGGGCACACAGCCCCCCGCAGACTTGGGGACCACCACCTCCCCAGGGCTTTAAACAATTAAAATTCTGGGGCATCCTGCAGCCCCAGGAACCACCACCTTCCCGAGGCTATATTAAAAATAATGATAGATGGCCCATTTGGGACCCGGGTAGCCCGGGGGACCACCACCTCCCGGGCACTGTTTGTAGGAGGGGGCCTCGCTTTGAAGAGCCACTGATGGCCCTGGGGACCGCCACCCCTCAGGGCCGGCTCCTGCTATGTCCCAAGGTGCCCACCCCCAGTACATAGCTGTTTGCTGTGCCTTGGTTGCAGATTTGACAGCTGCAGTCATGTCACAGCAAACATAGCTCTGCTTTCTGACAGCGAGACCTGTTTGACAGGTCCCGCTGTCAGAAAGAGGAGTTTTTATCGGTCTTCCCTGCATGCAGATATGTGTGCAGGGAAGAAAATATTGTTCCAGCAAGCATAGAGCTGCTATTGAAAACAGCTTCTTGCTTACTTGAGCAATGCCGACTCACGCAGGAGGTGGAAGCCAGTTAGGACCTTAGGGGAGGTCTTAAGGCTCCCCCCACAGTCCTATATAGCATGTAAAGAGCACAAAATAATAATTAAAATAGAAAAGAATTGCCAGGGACCGGGGGAAGGCACTGAGGCTACCCATGAGGTCCGAGGTAGCCCATAAAAGGTACCAAATTAAAAAAATTAAAACATCAAAAACAGTGTTGAGGGTTCTAGTCCAGATGTGTCTATGGTTATTTCCTTACTTTAATTTGTTTAAGTTTAAAAGTGCAAGATTCATAATGAAAGGTGCTATCACTCTTTTTAAATGACAAAAACATTTTCCATTTAAATTGACCAGAAATGTCTCATTCTAAGTGTATCATTCATCAAAGCCTAAAAACTCAATAGCTTTCCTTCTCACTCTGTCCCTCTCTCCCACTCAATTTCTCTTTTTCAATCTCTTTCTCCCACTCACACCCCTACTGAGACCCTTAGGCACCCACTCACATACCCACTGAAATACTCACACACCCACTCACAGACCCACTAAGACACTCAAGCACCCACTCACAGACCCACCCAGACTCTAACAGACCCACTGAAACCCTCATGCACCCACTCACAGACCAGCGCAGACACTGACGTACCCACAAATAAACTGATGCATGCATTCTCACGACCAGGCAGTGACTCTCACAGCCATTCTCATACCCAGATACAGCCTTTGACATCTATTCTCATACCCAGAGAGGTAGGCAGCGACCAACTCCCAATGCGAATGGTCAAAGGGCCATGTGCAGAGTAAGGTTGGGTGCCTAGGGGGGTTGGCAGCAGGGACTGGCTGCAGGCCAGGCCTTGCAGGCAACCCCTGCTGCGCACTGGTGAAGGTTGTGCACAGTGCAAGGTTCGGTGCTTATAGGGGATTGGCCTCAGGACCTGGCCACAGGTCAGACCCTGTGGCCAACTGCCACCGCACTCAGCCGAAAGCCGTGCATGGCAGTGGTTGGATTAACGTATAGCAATGAAAATTACTATACGTTGAAAAAAACATAGAAATTCACTAAAAAAGCCAAAGGTTACAGGGATAGTTAGGAAATAAAATTAAAAAAACATAGAAATTCACTGGAAAAAAACAACACACATTTTAAACGCACAAAACCATAGAAATTCAACTGTTATAGTTACAGTTATCTCAAGTAACTATAACTTGTGCCATCATCATGCACTGCTAATAACCCCACAAATTACAGCACTCATGACATCTTTGATAACATCACTGATAATATCAATGTAATACATGCAGTCAAATTTTCAACGAAAAAACTGAGCATGGCAGAGGCGCGAAATATAGTATAGATTGACATCTCCTGCTCAAGGATGTCTCACATTTCCTCCAGGGGAAGATTCTGCCAACTTCTCTTTAGCTGAAATTATCAAGTTTTGTTCACATAATTAAGGTATAGAGGCTTGTGTTGAGAGAAAACATACATAAACTGCCCTAAATTACATGTATTTTAGCAGTACATGTGCCAACCAGCCATTTGTGAGCAATAGCGTTGATCAGTTGGAGTGACAATCATCTCGTGATGATTTGATGTGCTGGATGCTATTGTTTTCACAAATGCAACTTGACTTTTTGATTTTATGACGTGTTTTATTTTAACAGTACCAGTGCATCATTGAGTGCTCATAGATTCTGCCCCATGGAAGGCAAGATTTCTCAACCACAAATCAACTCACGAAGAAAGTATAGGAAGAGAATACAAAACTCAATAGATTGAGTGCCCTAGAAAAAAGATACTCAGAGTTTTTTCACTCATAATTCTTGTCTTGCCAGGATGCACCTGCGTGTTATTTGTGTTTATTAGCGTGAGTGTTTCTGCCAGAGAAAAAGATCATTTTCATAGGGAAACGGTGCTTTCTGTTTATACTGTATTACTATTGTTACTTATCATTAGTTTATTTTCGAATAAAAAAAATCTTGCAAACATATGGCGCACATATAAACAATACAGGAACTAATACATTTGCAATCCATACACACGACATGACATTCGAAGTGACCACAATAATTGCAGACTGACTAAATTAACTTTTTTAAATCAGATGCAACTGCCCTTATCCGACTGTAATACAATCACCATTACAAACCGACTACTAACATGGTTTGGATACAATTAGAAATATGGACGGGAGAAGGCAAAGGCCTGGCTTACTGTCATTCGCACTAAGCCATGGGGTGAGCTTCACTCTTGCCACTGGACTACCAGATTGTTACCATGAAACAGTTAATAATTGTGACCCCATCTACGCAGAAAGAAGCAACCTTGGGTCTTCAGTTCTACTGTGAAGAAGCCCCGGTTAAGAGGCTAAGGGTTCTAGTTGTTTTCGGAATCTGAGCAGTGGAAAAGCTCCCATATCTCCTTTTGACTGTGCAGAGAGCATTCACCTCAGTCGTACCACTGCTCCTTTTCATCAAATAGTCTGGGTGCAGTTCAGTTTATGCCTGACTTTTGCGCCCATACATGGGATTGGAAACCTTTTAGTTTATTTGCGGGGCTAATTTCCAATTTAAAAGGTCTTTCGAAAACTGTAGCCTAACCAGTTTAAGAAACGATAATCTATGCTCAAGATGAGTAGATGCTATAACCACGGTGTACAATATATAGTTTCAGAACCACATTTCAGCTGGATTAGTTGTCCTTTAATCAACTCAGTGATCAAGTTGCACATGTATATATTAAATGATAGAGAGGAGAGTGCAACGCTTTGTTAAGCCCCTGCCATATGACTCACTGGCTCACAGCGTATTATTTCTAAAGCGAATTTGACTCCAGGACTGTAATTTCAGATAAGGTACAGCTGTGGTGTAAGTGGAATAAACGGGAGCGAGACTGGTACGGTGCACCTCATCACAATGAAGGCACTGTTTCCAATGCAGGTGTGAACTTGCACAGTGCTTAATTTGTAAATAAAAATGTGCCGGTACCCAAAGCCCTCCCCTTAAACACATTCGGCTCCTGCAATTAAATGTGGGAACACTGAATATTGAGGCGGCGTAATCCTGAAGCCATCTCGAGCCTCTTCAATCCATTTACAGCCACTCCGTGCCCCTACAGCTCACTCTAGCAGATTTCTACTTTCTCCCTTTGTGACGCTTTTTCGTTTTTCCTTTAATCCGTGTTTCCCATATGTGTCTTTTACTCGCAGCAAATGCTTGAGGCAGAAGAATAAAACCCGGCCCTCAAAAATAAGTGCTGGTGCTCAGCACCGGAAACAGCAAGCACAAATTAAGCAGTGAACTTGCACCTGCACTTGAATCAGCGCAGCAGTGAAAGTCAGACTGGTTCTTTAAAGCCACTGGTCCACCTTTCTCTGTGCAGGTGGCAACCTTGCCTGCATTTCAAAGGAAAGTATACATAAAAGTGATGGATTGAATGATTGAATGAATCTCAGCCAATGGTAATTACTGGCGGCCACATCCCAGTTCACTGTTATTTTGCACAGCATGCCACCTCATTTTGGACCTAACCAATTGCAAATCAATTAAGACCCTGCTCCAAAGGGACATTTTGAATGCATCTTTGAGAGATATATTTTTCATACTTGCATGTAAACAAAAGATAGCATATGCTTAACAGTATATGTTTGTATATTGCACTGCAGATGACACTATTTGAAGTGATAAAATGGAGAAAGTAACCTTAGTTTCCAATGTTTTCTTAAAAGACGCTTAGGAATATGCTACAAATTTCAAATTTACTTGAAAATGGCCAGTTATATCCTGTATTTCTAAAATACATTACATTTCGTGCAGTTTATATATGTTTTCACTCAGTAGAAATCCATGTAACCTAGTCACATGACATGACGTGTTACTTCAGCACAAACCTGACTAATGACAAGGATCCTGGATTATCTTCTGGAGGGAGCATTTTGCACCATTGAGGAGAAATATAATTCATGAATTAAATAATGTTTTCATTATTCTCCTGCTATCCCACCTCTAGTTGTCAATACTGAAAACCAGGTTACACTTTGCAGAAATGTGCTACTCTAAATTACATAGCTTCTGGACCTATTACAGCCATGAAAATTAGGAAGCGTAACTGAGGCTAAAGGAATTCGGATCAATAAGAAACAACATCAATATTAGATGATAAAATATATCAGGATCAAACAGTACTGTAAAGAGGGAGGCACTTCATTGTGTTTCTATTTTTAATGGATAGTAGTAGTTATTTTGGTAGGGCCATTTATTTATGGTGTTAATCTTGACATAAAGATCCTAAGGTCAGACTCCATTTATGTAGGGCTGACTCTCTTGAATAATGGAAGTTGCCATCATCTTAATCCTAGGAAATGTAAGTCATCTTCTTTCCCGATTTATGCAGAATTATTGTCATCTCTGCCCTTTGAAGCAGATGTCATCCAACCGTTTCTCCCCAAAAATGGTGAAAGTTGCAAGTCATTCGACTAATGACATATATGTATATGTAACACATAATGCAACATTCATATGGGTAAAATGTCTGCTCTGCACCTTATCAAGGTTAAATAGGAACATACACAGACATATAACCAAAATATGTAGTCTGAATTGGCTTCCTTTTACCTCATATGTTCAAAAGGAAACATGTGGGATGCACACCTTGATGTACATAATTTATTTCAGACATTCCTAAACTTATGTCAGAAATTCCAATTTCTGATAAGATTTAATATATAAGGACTACTATTTAACCATTGGTCAGGAGAGCTCCTTCATCCAGAATATTGCCCGAGATTCTGCCAGATATTGTTTCACCCACTGCCAGCACATTTTGCACTTCGCAGATGCTACATCACGCCTGAAGCCAATAAAACAGAGTCCCGGAGGAAGACTGCGGTGTGTGTTTGCCCTTTAAGGGGAATACTGTCTTCATGCCTCTGCTGATAAAGACAGTCTTTGCTGTCAACAATGTATGCTTTGCATCCCTTCTCTCTAAGAAACTATAGCCTGCAAGTTGCTCTGTCTTTAATGCTTTTTTAGCGCAGTGTATAGAAATAGACAGCGTATCAGGTTCTAGATGACATTTTAACCATGCTAGAATTAATTTTATTTTCGTTATTGACAATTCATTTTCTCACTGCTTTTATAATATTCTTTGTAGTTGTTTTAGATGTACTGATAAAGAGATTGTTCCTGCATTAATAAATACTTTAACTTAAAAGAGTTCATTCTTCTTAGTACAGTGTGTGTCATATGGTGAATAACAAAATAGGTTTGTTACTGTTGCCACAGTGCCCAGATCCCTTTCTGAGGAATAGTTAGAAACCAAAAAGCAACATCTTGATTTCAGTCTCACATTGAATAATGTTTTGCGGGGCTACAATAACCTGTCTTTCACACTCATCGTTGGTGTATTGAACCACGTTCACCTGTGTCACACCTGGGTAGAAAATCACACCTTGTAGAGCTACACCAAAGTCGTAGCTTACACGAAAATCTCTCTTCTAGCATCTGTCAACCATGGATGCATTTGTTTGCATGTGACACTGGAGTTGCTCATTCAAAGTACTGGGTAGGTGTGATAGTTGTGTATTTGCGCCTTTCCAGGGAGAGGGTGGTTATCTGGATTGCTGATTGGCCCTGTGTCAGTGGTGTCTATTGCAGCCCCCCTTCATGATGTTTCACTAAAAAGAGACTGTATTTCTCACAAACATAGGAGTCACTACACTGGTTGCAGATTAGAAAGAGAATTACTTTGAAATCATTAATCATTTTCCATTGCATAATATGTTCCTCTTCTCCTATTTTTGGCAGTTATATTTCACCATTACATACTTTACCCTCAAACAATACTTTCTAGTGACAAATGTTTATTGGTGAGCCTTAATACAAATATGATGACAGTATTTCAAGCAAAACCATTATCTTTTGCTGCTGCTCAGAAACTGAATTCACTTCTGTCAAACTCAGTATCCCTCCCAAATTTGTTGGTCATTAGATATACCTATTACTGATTGTGCTTTTTACTCCTGCTTTCTCCATAGTTTTTCCTCAGAATATTAACTCTTTCTTTCATCCTATCGTTTGCCTTGTAGCTGCTTTGCCTGTTTCACATGTAAGGTGATATAAAATGGGCATTAATACATTACTTAGCAATTTTCATTGAAAAAGCAATCTGCACATTGTGTGTTTGTCACTTTGCATTATATTAGTACAGACAATTGCAGTTTTAGCTCAATGCTAATAATACATGATCTTACATTACTTGAAAGATGGGAGCATTTCTGCTATAAATATTATGTATATTTAATGGCATGACTATTTTCTGTTGTCTCCCAAATACATTACATTCATTCAGTTTGACCTTAGCATACACAAAGAATAAAAACTTGAATTGACAAATATTCTCCAAACATAGACATAAAGCGAACTGGGGATAACTTGAACTTAAACAAAAGTGTCAAAAAACAGAGCTGTACAGAATAGCTTTTGGTGCATGGCAATGGTCAAACAGGCCATATGCCACTATATATTGGTCAAAATATGTTCTAAAATATCTCATATACAATATTATCTAGTTGAGTATAAAAAAGTTTTATCTCCCTAACTTAACATATAGTAGTAGCCAACACTGTGAATGTAATATTTGTGCATGCCACTATTACAATACATCTAGAGGATTATACAGATGTTATGTAAGGGATAAATTAACCCCTGCCATACATTCTAAGGATATTGCAAGTCAAAGAGGAGTTCCATAACCATATAGAGGATCAAGGCTGAGACTGAGTTTCTTTATGAGGTTATGGACGTCTGAAGTGTGTTACAATATCCTAATCATGTACAGCAGGTGGTACTTTATCCCATATAATATCTGGTCACACTATCATATTTCTCATAAACCACTTAGAATCTTGGAGCGTAGCTCTTTCATATAAAAAAAGAGAGCATGTTTGCTCACATGAAGAATAAAAATAGAATCTCTAGTGCAAAATTAAACACATCAAAACCCTGTTAGATATTTGCTGCAAGAAGACACTAGAAATAGTTCAATACGTCATTTTGTTTCTAAATAAGAAGCTGCAGTGACTCCAAATGTGTAGAACCAGGCAGAAATATGACTGGCAGAGGTCATTGTGACCGCAGAACTCGACTGCAATAATTTATTATAGTTGAGTTTTGACATCTTTTCTTTATAATCGGCAACTAGGAATAGGACAAGTCGCCAATTATAAAGACATAAGAGACAGGCATTTATACAGGGAGTACAGAGTCCCTTGTATTTGATCTGAAAACTTTATGTTATAGTACTAGTCAAAAATGTGAATCCAATGTGTTTGAAGGTCAATAGTCAACCATAATATAGAATCAATATTATTGGTAAGAGGTGATGCACTAGACAGATCATTAAATCTGCTGTTTAACAAAAAGCTTTTTCCGTGGTACTTTATGTTCTCATATTTCATGTTCTTCATATTTTAATTGGTTCTTGTATATGGTGCATCTGTGATAGCTACTGTCTGGTAGCACATCGTGCTGAATCATCAGTGTCTAATAAAAAAATATAGGTTGATTAATTTATGTGTAGCACCAGAGCAAATATCCATTTAGACAAAGTAGATTTGATGAGATTGCCTATTGGGTCGTCAGTTGCTGGTAGTGTGGGTTTTATCTAGGCAATGTGCTTTTTTTGTTTTATAAATGACATCCCTACGGCCTGTGACTCTGCAGTGTTTGAAACAAAGTATTGTGGAAATGAATTTAAGGCACATTCAATGACGTGTATCAACCCACTCATTATTCTTACGTGGAAAGTAATTTGGTCACTATCTTGCTTTTTTACATTTGCATAAGGCAAACCTAACCAAAGGTGCAATTAAGAGCTATATTTTATATACTAAAAAACATAATGAGTTTAGCAATTAGCACAGTAATCGACATGGCCATTATCTACACATCCATTTAAAGGCATAAATAGAAAATATTACCTACTTCTGTACAGTTATCCTAAATAATAAGAATAATTATCATACTAGATGTAGACTAGTAGGAACATGAAACACCATGAAAATCCTGTGGTGCATGTGGGAACAGAGTTTTGTCTCACAGGTACAGCAATTGTTCTATCTGTGGCTTCATTGCTGACTGTGAGTCCTACCACGTGGGAGTGCCTTAGACACTGGCTAGATGACTCAGGGAAAGTGGCTCACATTTGGAGGGCCATGGTGATCAGGTGCTGGGATGGAGGGCAGACACACAGTTAACAGGGACAGGGGTCTGAGTCAGAGCAGGGCAACGCGTTTTCCCCTGTTGAGCTGAGAGCACTCTTTCTGACATCAAAAGCAGAAATCCCTGCAGCTTGTGGTGATCCTTAGGCAGCCTCTTGCCTCCTAGAGCCCTTTAGGGAAAACCTTGGAGATGAGAGTGAGCTTTCTGTCCTTATTATGGCGCAGAGCTGCCTCAGACCACACCAGTAAGGAGTGATGTCTTTGGGACAGAGAATACATTTTTGTTCCAAAGTGGAATGCTGTGGGACTCTAGTGACCCCCAGAATGAGCTAAGAAGGTGCTTATGCCCTCAGTCAAAACACTGTACGCTCCTGTGAGAAAAGACTACCTTAACATAGGTAGTTGCACACAATGAATATAAGCTGGAAGGGACTAATAGGAAGAGAGGCGGGAGAAGAGCAAAAGATGGAGACAACAGAAGGCAGAGTCCTTGGAAGAGGCAAACATGGGACTGAAGGAAAAGTCCACCTCTATGCAGTGTACTTTAGACTCTCCACTGAGGATTGACAGAAAGAATTGACACTTTGGAAAATGAGCGCACGTTTCCGCAAGAGCGCTGTTTCTAAATTTTAAAACAGTTGGGGAAATACTTTTAGGGTTTTTTTAAATGCAAATTGGTTTGTGACATCTTTTTAACTTTGATTTCGAGCTAGTTGGTTTAAACTTTTACCTGCAGCATTTTTTTAGGAAGTAAGAGTCTGTAAGAGCACTTCTTCCGGACACATAAGCACTAACTGCATAGTCAGCGGTCTAGTTGACGCAGGTCTTTCTGACTCTGCGCCATAAAATGACAGCACTAGTGCGGCTGCGCGATGGAAGGTGAGCGCGCGTTTCCGCAAGAGCGCTGTTTCTAAATTTTAAAACAGTCGGGGAAATACTTTTAGGGTTTTTTTAAATGCAAATTGATTTGTGACATCTTTTTTAACTTCGATTTCGAGCTAGTTGGTTTAAACTTTTACTGGCAGCATTTTTTTTAGGAAGTAAGGGTCTGTAAGAGCCCTTCTTCCGGTCACATAAGCACTAACCGCATAGTCAGTGGTCTAGTTGACGCGGGTCTAGATGGGGTTTTTGCCCGAACTGAGGAACAGTTGTTATTAACTAATACCCTGCTGAGCTGGACTGATCATCACCTCTTGTTTTTTAAATTTATGACTAATCATCCCCCTCCTTTGGATAAAATGGAGAGTAAAGTAATTAGACCATGGAAACAGATCAAGTTGGAGGAACTGGCACCTGCCCTAGAAGAGGGATGGGATAGAGACAACAAGCTGTTTTTGCCTTTATTAGACAGCTTTTATCAAGGTGTCAAAACTGCTATGGTTCAACTGGCTCCCCCTAAGACTCTTGGGCCTTATAGCCTGAAGAATCCTAATCAACCTTGGTTCTCTAGTGAACTTAAACTCCTCCGGAGAAACTACCGTCAACAGGAGCGACAGTGGAAACTGAATCCTGTCCCAGAGGAAAGGGACATATTGAAGTCTGTTCTTAAAAGCCATAAAGCTGCTAGTTTTAAAGCTAAATCTAACTTTTATACTGTAAAAATCAAGGAGGCACTTAATGTCCCTAGAGAGCTTTTTAAAGTGATTAAGGCATTATCTACTCCCTCTAGGCCATCTGAATTGGAAAACTCCCAGGAGTTCTGTGATAAAGTAGCAAGCATTTCGAGAATAAAATTCCTCAAATTCATGCCAAGTTTATTCCTCATGAGGCATCTAGAGAACAATCTCTCACAGTGTCTCTGGATTTTAAAGATGGCTGTAAAGTTTTATCTGATTTTCAAATTCCGACTCAGGATAGCATCAGTAAACTGATTCTTGAAACTAAGCCAGGCTCCCCTCTGCACCCCTGCCCCCCTTCCATCTTTCAGTTGGCCCCAGACCTTATGTTTCGGGCATTAGTTCCCATCTTTCAGGAGGTCCTAAATTCCGCGATCTATCCCGCTTCATGGAAGGAGACCATAGTGGTCCCCCTGAAATAGAAGCCAGACGGCGATAGCCAGGATTGAAACAATCTACGGCCAATTGCTCTTCTTCCTTTTCTGGCAAAGATTTTGGAAAAATCCATGAAAAAGGAATTGGTACAATTTCTTGTGGAAGTGGGAGGCTTAGATCCTTCTCAACATGGTTTCAGAAAGGCGCATAGCACGGAGTCTGCTCTCATTTCACCTTCTGACTCCATCCGGAGAATGGTAGATGAAAGGCAAGGGGTTTTTCTAGTTCTTTTGGATTTATCAGCGGCATTTGATACCATCTCTCCACAATTTCTGCTGACCCGCGTCTATCAAGTTGGCATTAGAGAGCGGGCTCTCAAACTTTTGGAATATTTTTTGACTAACAGATGGACCACTGTTAGTTATGGCAATTTTAGATCTACATCTTATCTATTACCCTGTGGGCCCCACTTTGTTTAACATGTATGTTGCCCAGCTGGCTAATTTGATTCGATCCTTTATATTCATCCCCACCTCCTATGCGGATGATACACAGCTAATCATCCCAGTTAATAAGAACTGGGAGGAGGTGGCGGATTGTTTCAATAATTGCATGCAAGCAGTCAGCAACTGGATGAGGACTAACTGACTCAAATTGAACGTTGACAAAACCGAAATTCTTTGTTTCGGGCCGGGCAACGAGCGGTGGAATTCACGTTGGTGGCCGACAGATTGCGGTACCCTTCCAATTCCCACCACTGTAAGTAAGAATCTAGGAGTCATGTTTGATGATCACCTATCTTTTAGAAGTCAGGTTAATCACACTGTAAAGATGTGTTTATGGTTTATTAAAATGTTAAGGAAAATCTTCCCTTATCTTTAACATGAAAGGAGAGTCTCTGCTACCTTAGCTTTGGTTATGTCCAAAATAGGCTATTGTAATGCCCTTTTTCTTAATCTGGACAAAGCCTCGCTGAATAAGTTACAACTGATCCAGAATTCGGCTGCCAGAGCTGTCCTTAATCTTCCTCGCTGGGTCTCAGTTAGAGGCAGCCTCAGACAACTACACTGGCTTACGGTGGCTCAGCGAATTATTTTCAAAACCCTTTGCCTGACTTACAAAGCTGCACACTGCATTGGACCTCAATATTTGACCACCAGGCTCTGTTGGTATAAACCCAAGAGATATCTTAGGTCTTTTAAGGCCTATAGAATTCAGGTTCCTCGTACCAACAAAGCCAAATGGGGTGATAAAGCTTTTACCGTGGCGGCAGCAAGATGTTGGAACTTGCTTTCCTTGAGTATTAGGAAAGAACCCAGTTATCTAAGTTTTAGGAAACTGATTAAAAAATGGCTCTTCCCTTGTTAGCCTCCATTTGGGTATCATATATACATACATTTCTATTTTTCCTTCCCTGCCGTTTCTTGCAGGTTTTTGACGCTTTCTCACCTTTCACGTTAGCGCTTCAATACTCTTCGTGAGCCGGAATGCGCTTTATAAATTTTACATATACACATACCGAGGCAATCTACACAATAGCCCAAATCTCATATTGTTGAGAGTTGAACAGACAATCTGCCCAAGACTCTGGTGGACTACATGGGTGAAGTACCGAAGGAATATTGGGTCAGGTGCTGAGAAGGATATTTAGCTAGATAAGAAAAGATACATATTCCTAGCACAGTAAGAGAAGGCCAACAATAGTCCTGGTAGGCCAGTCATGGTGGTATCCAGGAAAGAGGATCAGAGGGACGTGGGCCCGTACTACAAATATGGCACACTTTCCTTGTTTGAACTTTGGTGCCTTTAAACAGATTTGCCGGCCTCCAACAGGGAAAGTGCACCCTATTATAATCTTTCACGGCAGTTGCAAACTTGTGCTGCCCTTCGAACAGTGTATTCATGTAAAATATGGAGTGGCTGCTTCAAAGCCACTCTGTTTCTCTGTGCAGGCGGCCATGACGTCGTGCAAACGAGGGAACAATCTCTCACAAATAGTTATATGTGCACAAGAGCTATGAGTGTTACAGAATGCGGCGCACACGTGTCTGGGGTCCCCTTACGTAACATCAAAGTGCACAAAACAGGCATGCAGATCCACTGCACCCCCGGAGCACTATTAATAATACGATCCCCAGGCCCTCCATTAAGTAATCCAAAACAAATGAGTGATGTTGAATGACTTTCATGCCTTCCTACTTCCTGACTTGTTTCTGGGAAGTGCAGAAGTGGCTTTGTGGAGGATGGCTCACCCAGAGGGACCTGATCTGCCTGCGCCGGCAGGAGGCATTTATGAAAGTCCTTGAAGTTCCCGAAGTCACTCTATTTTTGAGTACTATTGTTTTCGGCTGCTGTCTTCTTCTCTTTTCTCGTGTTTCCAACTGAACCACAATACCAGTAACAATAGTTGCCCCCTGCCACTGTGAAATGTTTAGTTAAATCTCATTAGTATTTGGTGCAGTGATTATATTATGACAGGTCAGCTTGTGATTTGAAACACAGCACTCATTATTACTGAACACACTGCGGCTGCTTGGTTATTAAAAAAATATTTAGTATAACAGCAACAGATATTATATACTGAAGCTTAGCTGAAAGGGGACACTGATCAGTTGTTCTTTTTTTCAAGTTAGCTCATTTTATGTATATGTATAGTCTAAAATATACAGTGAGCATTAGTTCATACATCATCCCACTATCATGGTCCCTAAGGGGGACCTTGTCCAGCCTCGTGAGCCTCAGCCTGGTAATGCCTCATTCTCCGAATCTTTAGGAGGGCTTTACTGCTATCCTAAACATTGCTCTTTGCATCAAGGCTTTTGCAGTCAGAAAATCTACTTCTCAAATGTGTCCACCGGACCTATCCACACTGTGCCTTGTGTAGGTATGAATATGGTTTCTTTCTTGCTACTTCTTTCCACTCACCATATATTTCTTTTCCATCCTACTCTTCTGTGTTCTTTCGTAAAAACAACACGTCATTCAGGGACTTTCCCTAGTACCTTTCCATCTTCCTAATGCGGCTACTTTCTTTTGTATGAACATTGCCTTACAATTTACTCAGTGTTGTGCTGATAATGTTCATCTGTATGTCACTTTGTTATAAGCATTTAATAATAAAAATAAAATAATTACATTCAATAAAAGCAGCTCCCCGTCCTGATCTGGTACCCTTTTGAAGGACAGTCTGTCCTTGGATAATTTATGCACGACGTAGTCTGTATCAAGATTCTGTGGATGGTATTCTGACAACCCTACTTCCCATTGATTCCAAAATGGCTCTGGCTTTGTGCTAATAAGTGCACTATTTTGACCTATGTTCAGCTTTGCCATCAACCGGGTCTTCCTAACCATCTTTAGAGTCCATCTGATGCTTGTAGGCAGCAGGTTCTTTCAATAATTCCATTTTGTATGGGGATGTGGAGATATTATCTCACATGAAGAAGTTTGTGCAGTGACTCCTTGCAGATTTACATGGGATAGGTTACCACAAAATGTCCCAATGTATACTTCTTGCCTTGCACCCATACCACTAGCCCTATGTGAGAGACCAAATTATCTTCAAGAAAATAGAGTCGGTGGAGCAGCAGCATGGCATTTTAATCTGCTTGTTGGCATCCTCATTTCGAATCAAATTAGACAGAATTCAGGAATCCTATTTGTATGGCAGCCAATAAAATCAGCGAAACACCCAGGAGTGTCAGCTAATCTGACTGCTGTTTAACCGATCAGATTGATTGCTGCATTTGGCAAATCTGATTGGTCTAAATGGGTTCAGAAATACTCAGTCGTGTCCAAATCAGCTGTTTGTTGACATACAGGGAGTGCAGAATTATTAGGCAAATGAGTATTTTGACCACATCATCCTCTTTATGCATGTTGTCTTACTCCAAGCTGTATAGGCTCGAAAGCCTACTACCAATTAAGCATATTAGGTGATGTGCATCTCTGTAATGAGAAGGGGTGTGGTCTAATGACATCAACACCCTATATCAGGTGTGCATAATTATTAGGCAACTTCCTTTCCTTTGGCAAAATGGGTCAAAAGAAGGACTTGACAGGCTCAGAAAAGTCAAAAATAGTGAGATATCATGCAGAGGGATGCAGCACTCTTAAAATTGCAAAGCTTCTGAAGCGTGATCATCGAACAATCAAGCGTTTCATTCAAAATAGTCAACAGGGTCGCAAGAAGCGTGTGGAAAAACCAAGGCGCAAAATAACTGCCCATGAACTGAGAAAAGTCAAGCGTGCAGCTGCCACGATGCCACTTGCCACCAGTTTGCCCATATTTCAGAGCTGCAACATCAATGGAGTGCCCAAAAGCACAAGGTGTGCAATACTCAGAGACATGGCCAAGGTAAGAAAGGCTGAAAGACGACCACCACTGAACAAGACACACAAGCTGAAACGTCAAGACTGGGCCAAGAAATATCTCAAGACTGATTTTTCTAATGTTTTATGGACTGATGAAATGAGAGTGAGTCTTGATGGGCCAGATGGATGGGCCCGTGGCTGGATTGGTAAAGGGCAGAGAGCTCCAGTCTGACTCAGACGCCAGCAAGGTGGAGGTGGAGTACTGGTTTGGGCTGGTATCATCAAAGATGAGCTTGTGGGGCCTTTTCGGGTTGAGGATGGAGTCAAGCTCAACTCCCAGTCCTACTGCCAGTTCCTGGAAGACACCTTCTTCAAGCAGTGGTACAGGAAGAAGTCTGCATCCTTCAAGAAAAACATGATTTTCATGCAGGACAATGCTCCATCACACGCGTCCAAGTACTCCACAGCGTGGCTGGCAAGAAAGGGTACAAAAGAAGGAAATCTAATGACATGGCCTCCTTGTTCACCTGATCTGAACCCCATTGAGAACCTGTGGTCCATCATCAAATGTGAGATTTACAAGGAGGGAAAACAGTACACCTCTCTGAACAGTGTCTGGGAGGCTGTGGTTGCTGCTGCACGCAATGTTGATGGTGAACAGATCAAAACACTGACAGAATCCATGGATGGCAGGCTTTTGAGTGTCCTTGCAAAGAAAGGTGGCTATATTGGTCACTGATTTGTTTTTGTTTTGTTTTTGAATGTCAGAAATGTATATTTGTGAATGTTGAGATGTTATATTGGTTTCACTGGTAATAATAAATAATTGAAATGGGTATATATTTTTTTTTGTTAAGTTGCCTAATAATTATGCACAGTAATAGTCACCTGCACACACAGATATCCCCCTAACATAGCTAAAACTAAAAACAAACTAAAAACTACTTCCAAAAATATTCAGCTTTGATATTAATGAGTTTTTTGGGTTCATTGAGAACATGGTTGTTGTTCAATAATAAAATTAATCCTCAAAAATACAACTTGCCTAATAATTCTGCACTCCCTGTAGTGCACATAGCTATTCACAAATTATTGGAACCTTAGCTACCTTCCTGAACTGGCTTTACTTTCAGGAATACTCAGGCATACAGTGCAGTGGACATGCTTTTATGAGCATTGATATGATAATTACTAAAGCAAAATTGCTTTGAACCCGGTGGAATACAATCTAGTGGATTTAGAATTTCCACTTGTTTCAAAAATATATTTGCCCAAACATACTTCTGTTACCAGTATTTTTCATACAGTGCTAGAAATAACACCGGTAATGGGCCGCAGTGGTAGGGACCTGGAGGCAAAGATATGTTCCAGAGTGAGAAGATTAAGCGCCAAGGATACTAAATGTAATTCATCAATGTGGGCTGTTTGGGAAGGTCAAGAAACAGAATGATTTCTACAGAACTCACAATATATGTCAGACATGACAGCCAATATTGGGTAGCAAACTATCAATTAACATCTCAAATATTTTAGGACCCTCGTTTGCAGGACAGTGACAGATACTCTTGTTTTATACATGAAATCTGTGCTACTAACTTTAAAGGAATATTTGCAGAGATGTTGCTTTACATTTTACGATAGTGTACGTGCAATAGGTCAAACACATCATTGAACCCGCCTTCCATGTATTACATCTAACACTACTAGAGAGCATGGGTCTGAAAACATTAATCATTTATCCCTGGCTTATAACGATGAATAAGAATGGATAAAACTCCTTTCTACTTATTTTAGTACATAGGGCTTTGATTTAAAATCCATGGGTGGTTACATGTGAATGCTCATATACCATCCATATAACCAGAACCTTAACACAAGCGCTACTTTGTGCTTCCTAGAGGTCTACTTTCCAATGCAATTAAGAAATCTCAAAGTAAATCCCTCAAAAAACCTCTTTACACCAGTTTCCATTAATTTTGTGATGCAAACCCAGTGCAAAGTGTTAGTAAATCTGAACGAGAAATTCCCTTGAAGAGATAAGAGTGCCTGTTTGCAAGTTCACAAAATGCATAACAGAAGTAGCACTGGGATGCAATCTAATTGGCCGAAATTGAACTCAGACAAGACCAAGGAGGTAGCCTTCAGGAAGAATGACTCAGCATGAGACTCCACCTGGTGTCCCACAGACCTTGGACCCACCCTTATACCCTGCTCACAAGCAAGAAACCTCAAAATCAGTATAAACAACAAACTAGACACGACCACCCAAGTCATCACAGTCGTCTCAGCCCGCTTCAACACACTGACGATGCTGAAGAAAATCTTTAAGTGGCTACTAAACAACACCAGGAAAACAGTCACCCAAACCCTCATTACCATCAGACTAGACTCTGGAAACACGTTGTACACAGGGATTACCAACCAGCTCACAAGAAGACTGCAGAGTAGCCAAAATGGAGCATCCAGATTAGTCCACAACTCCCACACCTCCCCTTTAGGGAACTCCACTGGCTCCCGATGCATAAGCATGCACACTTTAAGCTCCTCACCCACTCCTACAAAGCTCTCCACAACACTGGCCTTGCCTAACTGAACAGCCACATTCACTTTCACCAATCTTCCCAACACCTCCGATATGCTGGTCTCTCACCAGCACACACCCCAGTTGTACACAAAATCACAGCAGAGGGCCGAGCCTTCTTGCACCAGGCCCCTATAGCCTTGAACGACTTCCCAAAACACATCAATTTCTCCTTCTCTCTCCTTCACTTTTGTAAGAACTGTAGACCGTTGTTTTTTAGTAACCCCCAGGGCTGGCCTCACATACCTGCTATAGAGTGCCTGGATATCTTCACCAGTGATTAGCATGTCATAAAAACACAATAACATAACTTCATAACATCCCAACAAGCAGTATTCTGGTGCAACTCAGTTTGCATGATAATGGTCAGTAGAAATCATGGCCCATCAATGGGATCATCCCTGTTGAAAATGTCTAAGAACAAGAGCACCTAAAGGGTTGTGGTTAGATTGTTTCAATGTTTATACCACCTAAGTTGACGTCTTTCTAGCTCCCACAGCTGTAGTCTTGCTCACATATTCTTGACCATCTAGGCATATAAATAGTGGACCAGAGGATACAATCTTTGACACAGAGGACAACTATTCTACAACAATTGATATTGAGAAAAAAGTGTATGAGCAGCCTCATCCAAGGTTTGTCTAAGCTGTGCAATTAGGGAGGCAATGTGTCAAATACAAAAATGAATTACTTATTATTCACAGAGCTGTTTTGATGCTCCAGAGGTCAGACATTTGCAGTCATATACCAGATGGCTTTCAAAGATTCACATAAGTGCTCTCTAGAAAATGATTGTTGACTGTACTGGCTTCATACCATTTTGATTTGTTATGTAGTCTGTAGTTTGTAAAGTTCTTCACACTGGGAAATAAATCTCCTTTAGAGTTGTGTAACAATCTATGGGAATCTTGTCATGTCTGTTTGACATACAGAGGCAACTCCTTTACCTTCTGCTAGCAGGTGCATTTAAAGTGATACCCATCTACTGCATGTGTTTCATTAGAAGAGCCTGACATTGACTCAACTATGTGACCTTATTTTAGGCCACTTTGTGTCTCATATCTCCATATGATTGTCTTGTTCTTTACCTTTGCATGTTTCAAGCTTTGTTTTTGCCCTCACCATGGTATGGTGCATTTTCTGTATTGGAAACCATTCTTAAAAAGGTTCATTAAAGTTGCTTAGCTTAAGAAATAGACCTGGAGATGTAATTGGAGGTTTGATACGGTTACTATAGAAGGACCCACCTCATGTACATTGCTCGTATATAACGAGCAGGAGCATTATTGAAAGTCAATATAATAATAGGAGTTTAGCAAAACCTCTTACCTACTATTGGCTTGCAAAGCTGCTTTAATTGTTTTTTAATCTAATTGTCTTGATAATCAATAGGGTAGTATTGAAAAGGTGCAATGTCTGCTTAAGCTGCTGACAGTAGGTCATTGTTTATTTTGGCAAACACAGGTATTGTGGGAGGGGAGAAGATAATCAGGTGGGTCTTCTGGATGACAACTTGAATACCTATATTCTCAGAAAGGACAATCTGTCCAAATTTCTTCATCTCCCTCAGACTGCTCTCAGCACCATCTCAGACAGCCTTACTACGACTGTGTTTCATGCAAGGCCATAGCTTGTGTCTGTTGTGCGCCGCTGATGACATCCTCTTCAGATCATCTTTGGGACGGGCAGGTAGATACCAGTTCTTACTATCACTTTAATCCTACTGGATCTCTCAGCCCACTTCGATACAGTGTCCCACCGTACACTATGTTCCAGACTCCATGTGGCAGGCATACGCGGAAAGGCCCCTTGATGGATACTCTTCTTCCTGACAGGCAGAACACAGAAAGTCAGGCTCCCGCCACACCTATCAGCTCCCACTCACATCAGCAGTGGAGTACCCCAAGGATCATCGTCTACATGATCCCACTTGTCCCCATCATTAGGAACTACGGCATGAACATAGTCTTCTAACACACACAGCTGATCCTCTCCCTGATCTGATCAAGAACCCCTCAACACCCATGAATAATTTCAGAGACAGGATGGAAGCAGTTGCCACCTGGATGAGGGAGAGCTGCCTAAAGCCGAACTCCGACAAAACCGAGATCCTCATCTTGGGACCCTCCCCGTCAGCTTGGGATGACTCTTGGTGGCCCTATACACTCAGCAGGCCCCCCATCCCTACAGACCACGCAAGAAACCTCAGTGTCATCCTCGATTCAATGCTCACCATGTCTAGGCAGGTCAACTCTGTCACATCCACCTGCTTCCACACCCTTCACCTCCTCCGAAAGATCTGCAGATGGATACCAACCAACTGCTGAAAAAAAAGTGACACACGCCCAAATCACAAGCAAACTTGACTACGGCAATGCCCTCTATGCTGGAACTTCCAAGAAGAACCTGAACAAGCTGCAACAAATTCAGAACACCGCTGCCAGACATGACCTAGACATCCTTCCCCTAAAACACATCACAGAACACCTGAAGAACCTCCACTGGCTTACACTGGAGAAGAGTATCAACTTCAAATTCCTCGTACACGCCTAAAGAATCCTCCACGACAGCGGACCATCTACCTCAACCACCACATCACTTGGTATTCCCCTTCCAGACCTCTCTGCTCGTCCCAGCAATTGCTTGTCAACGTACCCCCATAAAGAAGTCTTCTGTTGGAGGAAGATCATTCTCATACCTGGCAGCTAAAGGTTGGACACCTTACCACCTCACTGCAGAAAGTTGCCATCACTGCCTCAGTTTAAGAAGGACCTCAAGACCTGACTCATCAACTGAACTCTGAGGACCATCCAGAGTGCCTTGAGAACTTATGGGTGAGTAGTGAACTCTAGAAATTATTGATTGATTGAATCAGAAAATGTCATGCATGAATACATATTTCTACTTCATTCTTTGTTTCTATATCCTTGGTTCAAATACTCCAAAGCAGTAAGAGGTCCTCTTAATGTCTTTTCTTTTTGTCCCTGATTACTACCCAACAAGCAATATGAAGAAGACCGGAATTCCGTATCAAAAAACATAGGCCCAGGTTGGGGCTTTGCTTTTACCTGTAGTGAACACTGGGAAATGTTGGAAAGTCGTGAACACTGGTGGAAAGGCTGGCACTTGCGGCCACACTTGTACATTTCCAAACCCTCTAGTGATGGGTATTGCGCGGTGTGCATCTACAGTCTTCCCAACATGCTCCAAACCATACTTCTTATCGCAAATAGTACAGTCAGCGTGAAGTGCAGAGTGTAGGTCCTCCCCACCCTAGGTACCTGCTAAATGGCTATGCCACACACAGAGCTGTAAATCACATGTCTTTATTACTCTACATATACCTGTGAACTCCGACATTCTAAACCAAGCTTTCATTACATTCTATTCAAGCAATTAAGTCATATTGCTACTGAGTCCTGTCGAAGCCAAATTAGTTCCATTGTAAAACGTGCAAGACACTGCATTTCCCCCTCTGTTAAATGAAGAATTACAATTTCTATAAATCGATAGACATACACATACATGTATAGAAATATGTACAACTATATCTGTTCGATTTGATGTCCTTTGTATATTGCCTTTTGTCAGCGTAAGCTTTAATTTTCTGCTTGTTAACCATGTCCCATGTATGAATCACATTCTCACTCTAGTCTTCTTTGGTGGTCCATTGACTTAACTTCTTTGTCATTGCTCTCCCAAACATCAAAGTCACAGAACTTTCACCTGCAGTCGAGTGAGGTGTTGAACGATAAGCTTGTAGAGTAGAATGTAGTACTGTTTTCAAATTGAGCTTCTCAATAGTTGCATGCTGTACTAATTTCATTAGTGTAGCCTACTCACAAGTCCTTTGCCCTGCGGCCACAAAGGTATGCTCTTTTGATGCTTTATGTTCAGATGCTCCAGGAATACTTTGAATTCTTTACTGTTGAAGGGTGGGCCATCATCAGACTTCACAATGGCTGAAATGTCCCAAATCTCAAACATACCATCAAGTTTTTCAATGACTGGTTCATGAGTTGTAGATGAGAGATCTTCAACTATAGGAAATTGTTAGTATTCATCAACAATCACCATTAGGTGAAGCCCTTTGTCAATTGGACCAAGGAAGTTGATGGCTATTCTCTCCCTTGATGCTTAGGGAGTTCTGACATGTTCAGATTATGATGAGTAACATTGGTAGAAAGGCAGTTGCATATATGACAGGCCAAGAGACCTTTGTCAACTCTTCTAAGTACGGAAATCAGATTTGCTCTTAAAGAGCTCTTTTTGTGGCAATGGTACCACAATGTCCTTTGTGAGCCACTTCCATTACTTTCTGTCGTAGGCTCTCCAGAATCAGGATTGTCGACCATTATAGTGTGTCTCCTTCTTGAGTTATCGACTATTCATCCTTGACATTCTTGTATTTTTTATATGCACCATCATGGGTGAGAGATCAAGTGTGTTGGTTCCAAGACTGGTGTGAAATTGTGTTCTTCAACTTCAGCATGTTGCTATCATGGCTCGTGTCAGTGATAATCTGCGCTAATTAAATGGCAGCTGTTGTGCTTGACTTGACGATGAAGTTAATGTAGGCCTCAACGTCAAGGTCCTCTCAAAAAATAGTCAGCAGGATTCTGATCCTTTCCTGGACGATGCACAATTGTATGACCATATTCTTGCAATCAGAGTCCCCAGCGTTTAATTCAAGATGGCATCTTGGCTTTTGAGTTGCCAAAGATAGTCAGCTACCAGCGTGAGAAAGGCTTTCCGTCCAGGTATACATGGAAATGTTTATAAGCCTATACCACTGCCAAAATTTATCAGGTTGTCAGTAAGCACGCCCTGTTTGGAACAAACTTCTACTAGCATAGGTCACAATATGCAGTTGATCATATGAGAATCCACTATGTTGTGCAAGGATAGCCCCTAACCCAACTGTGCTATCATCAACAACAACATTTGTATGAAGCTTTGGATTAAAGTATGACATTTCAGGAGTATTTTCAATGGTGTGTTTGATCCACTTGAAACTTCTCTCACATTCTTCTGACCATCAAAAAGAAACATTTTTCTCTTGTAATGGAACACTAACAGTGACAAAGTCTTATACATATATATATATATATATATATATATATATATATATATTGCACAATAACTGGCCACGCCAAGAAAAGAACGTTCCATTTGAGCATCCTGTGGGGGGATCAGCATTAGACAGAGCTTGTACTTTTGCAGGATCAGGTGTCATAACCTCCATCAGAAAATATATGGCCAAAGATATTCAGTTTTGTCTTGTTGAACTCACACCTGTGTGGATTCAAAGTCAAACCTGCATCACTGAGTAAATGACATACTTGTGTGAGACCTCTATCATGTGCCTTGTGTGTAGCTTTGAAAACCCATATGTCATTGCTATAATTGAACGCAATCACAACAGGCTGTATGATACGTTGAGTGATGTCTTGAAAAAGTTCTGCAGTTGATGACACACCAAAACTAAGGCCCTCATTACAACCCTGGCGGTTGATGTTTAATCGGCGGTTATACCGCCAACAGGCCCACAGTAACAATAATGGAATCATGACCACGGCGGAAACCGCCAACACAGACAGCCACTTTAACACTCCGACCGCCATGGCGGTAGCAACAAACACCGTGGCGGTAACCGCCAACAGCCAGATGGAAGACAATGTACCACCCACTCCATAACAACCCGCCCATCCACCAGCTTTTCCGGGGCGGTACCAACTCCATCAAAAGCAAGGTGGAAACAGTACTTTGAAGGGAAACCACTCACCTTTCGACACTCAAGGAAGAACCAGGACGCCATGGAGCCCGAGCTGCAGGTCTTCCCCATGCTGGTGTATCTGCTCATATACCAGGAGCACCAACGCCGGCGAAGACGACCACAGTGAGTACTGCACCTAGCACACAAGGAAGGGGGGAGGAAAAAGAGATTGATACCCACACACAACATGCAACACCCCAACCCCCACCCACACCCAACACCATGCACACAAACACATGCAACAACATTACATATACACCCTTTAACCCTCAGGAATAACGCAAGGACAAAAGGAATTGAGTCAAAAGTGTAATTTTAGAAACACTTAAAAATACATTCATAAATAAATAAACACTATGTACAATATATACAAAATGAGGGACAATGTCCACACAAAAACAGTCCGTGGCCCACTGGGCCATAACACATAGGCCAAGCCCACACTTGACTCCTGCTTCAAAACGGAGAGAACACTGCAGGGGCATCAGGTCAAAAACACACAGGCACTTCAGGGTGACAGGGGAGGGGAGGCACCTCAGCCGGAAGATGGTACTATGCTACTGCTCCTGGAGGAGTATCCATGCCCACTGCTTGGTTCTGGGGAGTGCAAAGCCACAGTCTCTCAAGTGGGTGGTTTGCCCACTGCTTGGTCCTGGGGAGTGCAAAGCCACAGTCTCTCTAGTGGGTGGTTTGCTCACTGCTTGGTCCTGGGGAGTGCAACGCCACAGTCTCTCAAGTGGGTTGTTTGCCCACTGCTTGGTCCTGGGGAGTGCAAAGCCACAGTCTCTCAAGTGGGTGGTTTGCCCACTGCTTTGTCCTGGGGTGTGCAAGGCCACAGTCTCTCTAGTGGGTGGTTTGCCCACTGCTTGGTCCTGCGGAGTGCAAAGCCACAGTCTCTCAAGTGGATGGCTTCTCCACTGGTTCTGGAGGGGGGCTTGTGCCCAGTGTGCTTCATACTGGTAAGGGTGCAGTGAGTGGATGCCTTCTTCCACTGGTTATGGAGGGGGCTTTGTGCCCAGTGTGCTTCATCCTGCCAAGGATAGGGTGAGTGGATGCCTTCTTCCACTGGTTCTGGAGGGGGCATTGTGCCCAGTGTGCTTCATCCTTCCAAGGATAGGATGAGTGGATGCCTTCTTCCACTGGTTCTGGAGGGGGCATTGTGCCCAGTGTGCTTCATCCTGCCAAGGATAGGGTGAGTGGATGCCTTATTCCACTGGTTCTGGAGGGGGCTGTGTGCCCAGTGATGCAGCACTTGGGGAGTGCCAGGTCACAGGCCCTCACCTGGGTGTCAGAGCCACAAGATTTGCAGTGGGCAGGATGCATGATACTCCATGGAGGCAGGACTACAGTCCATCCACCGGCGGCTATGGCTGCACAGTGGTGGTAGTGCCGGTGCTGGTGGGGGTGGTGCCAGTGGTGGCTCCACCCCTTCCCCTGAAGCCACGGACGGTTGCCCACTGGGGCTGCGGCTGCTGCCAGTAGTGGTGCTTGCGGAGGTGCAGGTGGCGGTGCTGGCCGCTGTGCAGGTGGCAGTGCTGGCGGTTGTGCTGGTAGCAACCAGGCCTTCACCTGCAGGCTCGGATAGCTGAAGTGCCTTGGCTGGTGTTCTGTGCCCCTTCCTGCCCTTGGCAGATGGTGGTGCCTCCTTGAGTCTGCCAGCTGGAGTCTTTGACGTGGCCTTGCTTGGTGGTTATGGCTCTTTCTCTTTGCTGGATGCTGTCCCCTTCTTGCCCTTGCCAGGTGGCGGAACCTTTTTGGCCTTGGCAGGGTTTGGTGGCACACTGGCTGGGCTGACCGTGCCCCCTTATTGCCTCTGACAGCTGCAGAAACCACAGCGGACGTGGACTTGGTGGCTGAGGTGCTGGGTTGGGTTCTGGCTACCCTGGTCCGAGGTGAAGGACGGGGGGAGGGGTAGGGAAGAGGTCAATGTTTGCTAGGAAAAGCTTCTTAGGGACATTGGGGTGGGAAGAGGGTGAAGGTTTGGGAGTGGAGGAAGAGGGAGTGGTTGTAGGAGGTGTCAGTTTGCCGTGTTTGGGTGCAGGTGCATGAGCTGGATGCTGTTTTGAGGTGGATGGCTGTTGGGTGGGTGTGTGCTTGCGTTTGTGTACTTTGGGAGGAGGGGTCACAGAGACAGTGGGAGAGGACACAGGGGAAGTGTGCATGGATGTGGGGGTGGTGACTGCCAGTGAGGGGCGTGCTGGTGATGGAGGTAGTGGAGGAGGATGTAGTGCATGCAGGTGTGAGTGGAGATGCTACTGGGAGGGGTGGGCGAGGAGGAGGAGGGGGACACAGTGGAGGCAGTGGATGTTGGTGTGTCTGAATGGGGATGGTCCTTGTGTGAGTGCCTGTGAGATGAAGTGTGGTGCTTGTGTTTGCCTGAGCCACTTCTGTGTGTTGATTTGGGTGAATGCTGGTCTGAAGGTGTGCTTGGGATAGGCTGGGGTTGAGGGGATTGGAACTGGGTAGAGGAAGTTGGAGGGGGTTGCTGGAGACAGGGACAATGGATGCCATCAGTGCAGAGGCCAGAGCCAGGAATGCTCACTGTTGGGCTGCCAGGCCAGAGTGAATGCCCTCCAGGTATGCATTTGTTTGTTGCAAATGCCTTTCGACACCCTGGATGGCATTCATTATTGTTGGATGCCCAACAGTGAGGAATCTCAGGAGGTCAATAGCCTCCTCACTGAGGGAAGCAGGGGTGACTGGGGCAGGGCCTGAGGTGCCTGGGGCGAAGGAGATTGCCACCCTCCTGGGTGAGCGGGCACGGGAAACATGCTGAGGGGCTGCTGGGAGGGTGGTGCTGGTACGGGGTTGGCGGCTGTACCTGTTGCTGGGGTGGGCAATGAGGTGTCCGCCACCGCCAGGGAGCTTCCATCGGAGGAGGAGTCGCTGTCTGTAGTGTCCCCTCCTGTCTCCGTCGTGGTGCTCCCCTCGCCCTCCGTCCCACTGGTGCTCTCACCGTCAGTGGATTCGGCCTCCAGGCCCATGTGGGATGCAGCTCCCTCTGTCACCAGTGCCTCTGCTCCACCACCAGATGATGCTAATGCACACAAGGACAGGGTGACAAAACAAGAAGGGTGGGAGAGACAGAGGATATACTTTGTCAATGCCAGCAACAACACTACCGTTAGCGTACACAACTCACAGGGAGTAGCCCTATGCACTAGGCCATGCACTACCAGTTACAAAGATAGTCACCAGCCCATAGGGTACATAGCATAATGCCATCAGCTGCACACCTGAAACAAACAGGACCCTGCCCAGCAGTAGATGGCCACTAACACTATTGGGGTTGGAGTGCTTCAGAGCCTGCCCAACAAGGGACCTACCGTGCCATGTTCGCACTGGCCTAGGGGCACCCACAGCCCACATCTCCCACCCAGGTAAAACCTTAACGCGCGCAAAGTCATGATTCTGAATCTGTACTCACCCCCTTGTGGCTGCTGTGATGCCTTCAAGCGCCCATCCAAGTCCAGATAGGCCACCGTCAGAATGCGGAACATCAGGGGGGTCAGGGTACGACGGACACCCCTTCCTCGTTGGGAGGCCAGCCCCAGATGGGCCTCCCCGTCTTCCTTGCCCAATGGCACAGGTCCTCCCACCGTTTGCGGCAGTGGGTGCTCTGCCTGTCAAAGATCACCAGGGTCCGCACCTCCATGGCGATGGTACGCCAAATACCCTTTTTCTGATGGGCGCTGACCTGCAGGAAAATATGCATAGAAAAAAGGGATTAGTCATACCGTCCGGACTGTTACACACAAGGCCCACAATATCTCTCCCATCCCCTTACGAACAGACATTGACCACCATACATGCAGCACTAAGCCCCCCCTACTTGAGGCTTACACACACAGCACTCCATACATTCATGGCCCACGCATCATGCTCACAGTGTACTCACCTGTTTGTCTGGAGGACCATAGAGTAAAGTGTACTGGGGTAGGACCCCATCCACCAGTCTCTCCAACTCCTCCGAAGTGAAGGCAGGGGCCCTTTCCCCAGACCCTTGAGCCATTGTCACTTCCAGACACAGGTCACAGCAGCACTTGCAGTGTAGGTCCTGTTGAAGGTCAGGTAGCAAGTGAGTGAACAGATAGAAAATGGCGGTCATGTCCGCAGCAGTGCATACCGTCACTGCCGGCATACATCGCCATTGGCGTCTGGAACCTATAGGGCCTAATGTTAACCAATTCAAATTTGCAAGGAGGTCATTGACCACCGACCGCTACGGCACACAACGCCAGTGGAATTACCTAATTTCCACTTGTCTCTCCTCACAGGTCAGGTAGCCGCCATTTCAGGGGGGCACAAGCCATGGCACCTAACTGCGTCACAGCAGACATTGGCACATCAACTGACACTCAAATTCACATACTGTTTCTGTAAAGGAAGAAATGCATCATTATTTCAACAGATGTGTGAATATGACCCTCTGCTCACTGTTTTTCTCACTAGACTTCAACCGCTGAGGAAGAATATGAGATGGAGACATCCTCCTGTGTACAGACCCCTTGTGGACCTGGCAACAATGGAGGACAGACACATTATCCTAATCTACAGACTTGATAGTGCCACAACCCAAGAACTGTGTGCCCAATTGGAGCCAGACCTGATTTCAGCAATCTGCCAGGCCGCAGGTATCCCTCCTCTTGTGCAGGTCCTGTCAGTGCTCCATTTCCTGGCAAGTGGTTCATTCCAAGCGACAGTGGCCATGACATCGGGCATGTCACAGCCTATGTTCTCAAACGTGTTGACCAGAGTGTTGTCTGCCCTGCTGAAACACATGCGCAGTTACATCGTTTTCCCCCAGGTGGAGGATTTGGCCACAGTGAAAGCTGACTTCTATGCCCTGGGACATATCCCTAACATCATTGGTGCCATTGATGGTAATCATGTAGCATTTTAAACCCCCCCCCCCGGAGGAATGAACAAGTGTTCAGGAACAGAAAAAGCTATCACTCTCTGAATGTGCAGATGGTGTGTTTGGCGGACCAGTACATCTCCCATGTGAATGCCAAGTATCCTGGCTATGTGCATGATGTCTTCATCTTGAGGAATAGCAGCATTCCATATGTGATGTCTCAACTCCAGAGGCACCCGGTGTGGCTAATAGGTGAGCCCATGGTCCCCACCCAGTTGATGTAGGTATATGGGTGGGGGTTGTCCTTAAGGGTAAGTGTCTGTCTAACAGGTATCCCTCGAATATTTGCAGTTGACCCAATCTCTCATGGCTACTGACCCCAGTGAGGAATGCCAGGACAAGGGCAGAGGAACGTTACAATGAGGCACATGGGCGAACAAGGAGGATAATTGAAAGAACTTTTGGCCTCCTGAAGGCCAGGTTCCGGTGCCTACATCTGACAGGTGGATCCCTGTACTACTCACCCAAGAAGGTGTGCCAGATAATTGTTGCATGTTGCACAACCTGGCCTTGAAATGCCAGGTGCCTTTTCTGCAGGAAGATGAGCCTGGAGATGGTCTTGTGGCAGTGGTGGAGCCTGTGGACAGTGAGGAAGAGGAGGCAGAGGAAGAAGATGTGGACAACAGAAGTTCACTCATTCAACAGTACTTCCAGTGACACACAGGTAAGACACTGTAACTTCACTTTCCATTGCAATTTTGTGTTTGACATCATGGCAGCCTGATTTTCCATATTGTATGGCCACTTACTGTACCCTTTGGCATGTCTATTTTCAGATCTCTGTGCCCCACTCTGGCTCCTGGTGTGTTCCCTGCTGCCCACTACATATCATACCCATGTATACATGACTGCACAGTTGAATTGCAATGTTTAAAGCTTGTTGAATGAATACATATTTGAATCAATTGACAGACTCCATACTTGTATTAGTTCCAAGGGTGTTTATTTAAGTGGTAATAAGTGGAGGGGGTATTGCAATGGGCTGGGTTGATAATGAAGGAAAGTCCAGGGTATAGTCCAGTCTCTTGGTATCACAGGTGCATTGTCCAATGGGGCATAGGAAGGGGAGTAATAGCAGTTAAAGGTGGACAGGGTAACAGAGTGAGACAGAAGGGTGACAATCAGGAGAGTCTTATTTCCTGGTGGGGGTCTTGGCAATAGTCTCTGGCTTCTGCCTGGATCGCAGGAACCTTTTGCGTGGTGGTTCTCCATCTGCAGGGGGAGGGGTGCTGGTGGCCTGTTGTTCCTGTGGTGGGGCCTCCTGTCCACTAGCGTCGGCGGAGGTGGAGGGCTGTTCTTCGGTGTGGCTAGTGTCAGGGGTCCGTTGGTGTGCCACTGCCTCCCTCATGGTGTTGGCCATGTCTGCCAGCACCCCCGCAATGGTATCCAGGGTGGTGTGGATGTCTTTCAGGTCCTCTCTGATCCCCAGGTACTGCCCCAACTGCAACTTGTACAGTATCTGGCCCATGGTCTCCTGGGAATGGTGGTATGCTCCCAGGTTCCCTGCAAGTGCCTACTGGAGAGTAGGTTCCCTGGGCATGTCCTCTCCCTGTCGCACAGCAGTCCTCCCAGCTTCCCTGTTGTCCTGTGCCTCTGTCTCCTGAACCGTGTGCCCACTGACCCCAGGTCTCTGATTGTCTTGGGTTTGTGGGGTTGCATGGGGTCCCTGTAGTGGTGGACACACTGCTGATTGACGTGTCCTGGGGACAGAGGTATGGGCCCGCTGGCTGGGTGCTGTGCTGGTGTTTCCTGAGGGGGGAGGCTCTGTGGTGGGTTGGGACTGTGGCAGGGTAACCGACTGTCCGGAGGTCCCTGATGGGCCAGGTTAGTCATTGTGATCCAGGTGTGCAGAGCTGCTGTCATCACTGTGGGTCTCTTCTGTGGGGGGACTGGATGTTGGTGGCACTTCCTCTCCAGTGATGTTGAGTGGGGGTCCTGTGGGGATGAAATGCAGTGTTATTGTATCTGCATGTGCCATCTTGTGCATGGATATGTTTCCCTCTATGGTTGTTATTGGCAAGGCAGCTTTGGCTTGTGTGAGTTGTGATTCGGTTGGCTAAGTGATGGTCACTAGTGTGCATGCTGTGGTGATGGGTGTCCATGCAGGCCTGTGATGGGTGTCCATGCATTGTTGTTGCATGCAGGGCTTTGTATTGGGATGGGTGCATTGTGATGGTGGGGTATATGTGAGGTGGTGGATTGATGGGGGTGAGGGTAGGGGTGGGAGTTTGTGATGGCATGCAGGTAGGGTGGGGGGGATAAAGTAGTAAAAATGTGACTTATCAGAGTCCAGTCCTCCTGCTACTTCTGCAAGGCCCTCAGGATGCATGATCGCCAAGACTTGCTCCTCCCATGTTGTTAGTTGTGGGGGAGGAGGTGGGGGTCCACCGCCAGTCCTCTGTACAGCTACCTGGTGTCTTGCAACTATGGAACGCACCTTCCACCGTAGGTCGTTCCACCTCTTCCTGATGTGGTCCCTTGTTCTGGGATGCTGTCCCACGGCGTTGACCCTGTCCACGACTCTTCGTCATAGCTCCATCTTCCTTGCAATGGCTGTCTCCTGCACCTGTGATCAGAATAGCTGTGGCCCTACCTGGATGATTTCCTCCACCATGACCCTTAACTCCTCCTCTGAGAACCTGGGGTGTCTTTGTGGTGCCATGGGTGTAGTGTGAGTGGTATGTGTGGGGTGAAGTATTGGGGTGTGTGCTGTGAGGTGCGTGGATGGTGTATGGGTGATAGTGTTATATGGCTCAGATTGAGTGGGTGCTCCTGCCTTGTCTCTCTCTCAGTTGACAATATTTTTTTTCATTGTAAGGGATTGTGGGTATTGTGGGTGTGTGTTTTACATTGGATTGGGTGTGTGGGTGTGGTGTGTGTATGTGTGTCAGGTGTGTGTAGTTTGAATTATCCAATGTGGTGTAGTTTTGTCAGTGTGTGTGTATTTTGAGCCCGGCAGTGTGTACCGCCAATGGTTTACCGCGGTTGAAAGACCGCTGCAGTGATTTGTGGGTCCTGATGCTGTGGCCATATTTCTTTTGTCGTAACGGTGTGGGTTTTGGTACTGCCAGTTTATCACTGACCTTTGGTCTGACGGACTTGTGTGGGTGACTGTATAGTGGCGGATTTCTCTGTGTGGGTCATAATACCCGTAATGGTACACCGCCACAGTCATGGTATCTTGGCGGCCGTCAGCACAGCGGTCAGCGGTATTTACCGCCAGGGTTGTAATGAGGGCCTAAGTCTTTTGTATTGAAATAAGCCAACATGTGTAGAAAAAGGTGTAATGTACCTGCCAATTTCTTCAAGTACCAAGTGTTGATAACCTTTATCTAAATCAAAGCGAGAAAAGATCTTTACACCATTCCATTGCACTATCCTGTCAGCAATTTGTGGACCTGGATGCCGTTCTCGTTCAGTCACCTTGTTTGCCTGACGCATGTCAACCTGGATACGTACTGCTCCTTCACTGTCCTTTTTGGGCACTACCACTATGGGAGAAACCCATGGTGTTGGACCAGTGAAACACTCAATAATGTCATGTTTAAGTAGTGATTCAAGTTCTTTTTCAACAGCTTCTTGTAATTGAAAAGGAATTTGTCTATGTCTCTGAGCAACAGGACGGAAATCTTTGAAAGTAAAACTGCATATTAATAAAGTCTTACGCTTTCCTAAACCATGAAACAGCAAAGGCGATTGACCTACTATTTCATGGTGAACATTCATGTAGTAATTCACCGAAGTCAGTCCCATATCAGCAGCCGTTTTGAAACTGAGTAAACAGATACTTGACTCTGCACCCTGAAGCTCATGGATCAGTGGTTGTACCTTTGTTTTCTTATGCTTCAATGTTCCTACAAATGAACCTTGACTTTTGATGGGGGTTGATGCAGCCCAAATATACACTCTGGTCTTCAATGGCGTAAGACATGGTAATGGAGATAGTTCATTGCATTTCTCTTCAGGCATTATGTATATGGATGTACCACTGTCCATAATAAAAGGCATTGAACAACCATGTATTTTCAGTGAAATCTTTGGACATTGTTTGTATGACGTTGTTGCTTTGGAATTTAAATTTTATTTTTACTGACATTTTTCTTCACATGTGACCAGTCCAGCATGCGTACATTTCTCTGAGGTAAACATCGACATGGCATAGTCACTTTCCTTACTTTCACGTGATATTGAAACTGAAGAACTGTTTGACAATAATTTAGATGGTGATCTATATTGTTCAGTGTACATTTTTCTCAACTGATGTTGGCACTTGGCCATGTGGGATCATGTTGAGAGTTGCTCTTGGAATGCTTTGGTGGCCATTTTGTCTTCGCGCCGTGACTCTCGTACTTTTTCCATCATTCTACACAGCATCAATAAACGGTTCTCTTTTCCACAGCCCTTAAATATCTGTCCAATGGTGGGACAAGTTCCTTCATTTGGAAACCAAAATCCACATCTAAAACATAACTTCTTTTTATGGGTGGACTCACCTTGTGTCCTTCTACATTTTTTTGCTTTGGTTTGCTTTTCACACTCATTACTGATTCGTTTTGGGCACCTCCAGCATCCTTGTCAGCAGCTTGTCTTCCAGCATGCTCCTCAGCTTTGGCAGTCATCAACACTCACTCCGGACTAAGAGTTTCTCTCAGCATTCGTCATCTGAATGAATCTGACAAGAATCCATCAATAACTCTAAGGCGCACTGCTTGTTTGTCATTACATTTGTTGAACTTATTGTGTTTGATGAGTGTATCAAGTCTTTACACAAGCTCATAGATGGTTTCACCAACTCTTTGATATTCTTGACTGAAAATGTATTATTCAGAATCAATGTTTGTTGCTGAATTGAATTTGATAGTCAATGCATTTGTAATCTGATGGTACATTACTTCTTTGCCACTTTTTTTCTTTATAACTTCATTCACATCATAACCAGCAAGATTTTTGAGATACTTGATAATCTTTCTGTTATCAGTCTTGTCAAGTGTGTCAATGAAATCCTCAAATGTCTCTACCCAAGCAATCTATCACCAGTATTTTGCTTTTTTCCGGTGTCAAAAGTTTGTGGTGTCTTCAAGAAGATGGAAGCACTGTAACTGTTCTTGGGAGTGGCTGGCATTGCAGATCAAGCTCTTTCATATGCCGTTGTCTGTCCATTAGAATCTGCATCCTCACTGAGGCCCGGCAATGGGTCGGCATCCGGGTCATGCAGGACAGTCATTTGGATTTTGAACTTCTTCTTGGTCTCCATTGGAGCCCTGTCACTTGTGGAGACCTCTGAAGTTGTTCTGAGCCACCACCTTGCAGGTTTGGGGGTGTGCCACTTCAGGTATTGGACAGCTCAGTAACAACAATCCCAGTGCTTCTTCTTGGGTCCCCTCACCTGGTGCTGAGGTCGCAATGCTCCACTTATCAAGATTCTGATAAGTGTCATAACAGTTCTGCTTTCTTTTTACTTGTTTTGTCAGGCAGAGCTATTATTCACAATCTTGTGTGGTAAATTATGATTGTTTTTGACTGAGATTTGTAAACCTTGTTGCATCCGCCTTAAGCGTTAACACCTCATATAATGTATACATTTAGTTTGCGTGGCAGAGTCGTACCTATTAGTATGGTTTTGGTCATAGATTCTTGACCAACGATGCATAGACTTCTCAGTGAAGCTTTCTTTAACTTCAACTTCAACTGCTTCACACCGGCTTGTGTTGCGCTTTGACTCCACATATGCTAATCGCTAACTCGGCACTTCAACAAAGGCACACATAGCACCAAAAGCAGTCTGCTTGAACCATGGCAAACTCTCCAGGAGAGCACTGTCCTTCTTTGGGTTACTTTCCCCCTATCTTGTCACTAGTTGTACCATCCTTCCCAGCCTGGTTATCCACTAATGACTACGCCACACACAGAGCTGTAAATCTCATGTCTTTATTCCTCTCTGTGTACCTGTGAACTCCAACAGCTTTCATTACATTCTTTTCTAGTGATTACATCACACTGCTACAGAGTCTGTTTGGAGCCAAAAGAGTTCCGTTATAAAACTTGCAAGACAGTACATAGAGAACACTCTGAATTAGGATTATTTATGAATAACAGCAATTATTTTTAAATGGACAGGATGGATTGGCAGCCTCCCCTCCCTGACAGAAAAGAAAACTGATGGCAGGAACACTGCTGAGGAGTGGAGCCTTTTGACAGAAGGAAAGGCAAATGTCTTGGAATGCCTTTTCTAAGATTAAGAAACCACTGTCCTCATTCAAGGTATAGACATCAAAGCATAAAACGTCTTCCTGTACCTAGAGTTGAATAGATACTGACCAACGAGACGAGACCCTTTTGATCATGAAACAAAGATGGGAAAATAATAATGTGGTATTGATCCTGAGTTTTCAGATAAGAATGAAGTTCAGACAGACAATTATACTATCAGGAGTAGGGTGTGCATCCTAGTCCCTCATGAACAATTACTTTTTATTAAGTCAGAATTTGTTAGACTTCTACTTAGAATGTATTATCCTCCAACTCTTTTAAAATCACTGCAGATTCTCATATTGTTAAAACTGGCTTATAATCAATATATCACTGATAACTTTGACAGTGATATAGTTGAAATGGTTTCCTTGGGTACAGTGTGGCAAATTGAGGCCCATATTTATGCTTTTTTAGCACCGCATTTGCATCATCTCTTGACGCAAAAGTGGCACAAACTTACAAAATATATCTGAATTTTGTAATTTGCGCCGCTTCTGAGTAAAAAAATTACACAAATGCGGCGCTAAAAAAGTATAAATATGGGCACTGTGTGCTTCAGAATCACTTTTAATCATTGTGATAGCTAACTCAGAAATTGGAACTCACCATACAGTACAATATAGATTTGGGGGGATTTTGAGCCTAACACCACACACATGATGGAATCTAAATCAGGCCTAAAGCCTCTTGGCATTTTAGATTTAACAATGTACTTTGCCCAGCATCTAAATTCTTTGTGTAAATCGCTACACATTTTTGGTAGCATGGTGCATCAAATACACACAAAGTTAATTTTCTACTTATAGCTCATAATTAAGTTATTGTTGTATAAAAGCAAATTCCTAACTGAAACTTAATATATGTTTCATTACTGTACTAATTTAGAGTGGTATGTTTCGAACTTTGATGTAATCTTCTCTGCAAATAAATGCTGTCAGAGTTTAAAGAATGAGCCTGGAGTAATATAGAGATGTCTAATATGGAAAAGAGGAGCCCATCTGAGCTTGTTTTCATAAAGCCTGTTCCATCTTTCAATCATTTGACAAGTAGACATTCCAACTCCTCCTTCATTCTGCAAAGCTGACATTAGATATTCCGAAATATTTCAGTTTCAAAGGGTTTGCATGAACTCCACTGGCTTCCTGAACAGAAGAGGGCCACATTTGAATCCATGTGTATTGAACATAAAGCACTGTATAGTGTCAGCCAAGGGTGAATTAAAGCCAAGTTTCAATGGTACTCCCCTTGCAAACCTCTTCAATTGGCAGTTCATAATCGTGTTGCCATCCCCATAGTTAGGAGGAAGAGATCGGGAGGCAGAGCCTTTTCGGTTGCAGCTGCCAAGATCTGGAAGCCCCTTCCCCAACTGTATGCCCCCTTTAGGAAGGCATTAAAAACCTGGCTTTTCTCACAGTCTGGCCAGGATTAAGAACAATGGATTTCTTGGATTGGTTTATTCCACCTTTTACACCTTTGGATATTGTGGTGCTTGACAAATTTAATCCATCATTCATACATAATACCAGGCTTACAATGCACAAAATGCTGACCAGTGCTGTTTCAGAGTGTGCATGATCCATCACTGCATGCTGTCACATGTCTATCGAGGTATACTCAAAAACCTAGGATTGGGAGAAACAAAGCACTTTTTTATTGGGTACATACTGAGAAGTTTAGGTACCTTGGCCCATTATGAGTAGGAGGTCTGTTGGGTAGATACTCTGAGTGCTGAAGGTTTCTCACCAAAACATTACTTATTCTTCATGTAATTATTCACTTATTTGATTGCAGCAACGTGTTCTCTTTAACCGTTCCCCGTAAATCAGGAGGAAGCTCCTTCACTGTGAACACTGGAAAGAAATTAATCACGGGGTACTCCTCATTTAATGTCTCACACTCTGTTTCTGGAGCTGGGTCGTCCTCCTCATTACTATTTGTCTGTATCTCGATTCTGTCATTTGAGCAAGTAATCGAGCACCTGGTTTTACACAGCAAGTCTCTTCCCAATAGGGATACTGGACTTGAATCACAGATTACGAATCTGTGCAAACCTTTAAAGTTGCCAACACCTCATCAATCGGCTTTGCTTGCCAGAAAATCAAATGACTCTTAATCTTCTGGCTAATTCCAGGTCTCAATCCTTCCACAAATCTGAATACAAAATGAATCATGTCTTTTGGCTCAATTGACTCTGTACCACTGTAATGCTTGAATGCCTGCAACAATCTCTCATAGTACGCATGTATCGACATTTTGGCTTCCTGAGCCGTCCTGTTTATTCTCTGCCAGTCAATGTTGTTGGGCAAAATTCTCATTTTCAAAAATTCAATCACTTTGTAATAGTGTTTCATTACTTCATGAGATGGTGCACCCGTAACCTGATCTCTCTCTGGTTCCTTTGTTAGCCAATCTATACTCCTCTTACACTCCATCCACAGATCAGCTGGAACTACTATCCCTAACAGAGTGTAGAAGTCTTCCCAAAGAAACTTTGCAAGTTTCACAAACCTGTCTGTCTGCTGGTACCATTCTACTGGCTTTT
This sequence comes from Pleurodeles waltl, assembly GCF_031143425.1. Taxonomy (NCBI): domain Eukaryota; kingdom Metazoa; phylum Chordata; class Amphibia; order Caudata; family Salamandridae; genus Pleurodeles; species Pleurodeles waltl. Next base: position 939,272,378 of record NC_090445.1, read on the forward strand.
CTCTCAACCTAGGATAATAATTTGTAAACAACAGAATATCACTTTTGCTCCAAGGGACATGAACAAAGTTCCCTCCTGAAATCCCTCTCATTGGTAAAACTTTCACCGGATCCTTGTCCTGCTGCACATTGGCAGTCAACTTAGCAGAATCCCTTTTCCTTTTATCTCTTTTCTTTGCCCATCTGCCTTCCCACTCGTCTAATGCTCCCCATGTCTGGAAGCTTTGGAGTAACTCGCTAAGGTGTGCCTTCATCCATGCAGATCTCATGTGTTCAAAGTATTTTGCGTCAAAATCTAACCTATGACTCCTTTTCAAATGTTTTGTTTTCTTTCTTTCTATGCCGTAATTCTCTGCCAGGTCTGCTAGCTTCTGGTGCACATTGTTCACTTTCCTCGTAATCTTCGGGCACAGATATCCCAACTCTGCTTCTGTGTAGGACTCTAATCTGTTTACACCCATAGTTCCTTCAATGAGCTCACCTGCTTCCATTCCTAGTCTTGTGTGGTTTAAGTACTCCTCTCCCTTAAGAGCACTCTGCAGGGTATTCAGTTTATCCACCCATTCAGTCAATTGCTGGGCAGTCAAACCTTGCAGCGAAATGTTATTACCCTGGGCATGTGGTGCCTGTTGTACAACTGTATTTGGGGTCTGCGGTGTCAGTAATTTCAAGCTCTGACTAAGGTCTGGAAAGATCTTGATCCATCAAAGGTCTGTCCCACAGGAGAGACTACTCAGATATTCTCATTAAGTCCTCCCCCATTAAACTCTGACTCAGGACTCCCTGTCCCTCTGCACTGGGTTTCTCTTGTGGAAACAAAGGCACAATTGGACCAATAGTGACAGGTACAGATACAGCATCTAGGTTGGGTCTTATACTCAAGTTCTGTGGTTGTGTAGTTCCCATGTTCAGGCTCATCAGTACAGACATATCTGTCTGAGTCCATGTTATCAGAGTGTACTTCGGCATTGTTTGTGACTGCACTTGAGGCAGTAAAAGGGGAGCTGGCTCTGTCTAAACCAACAACGGTCTCGGCAAAGCCTGCCCGTTGGCACTATTAGGTTTGTGGCAGTCTCCACAAGGGGCACATCAGGGTAAATTCTCTGTACATTCGACTGTGGCACCTGAGTTTGTACTACTGGAGTAGTAGGTGCATTAAGACTGCTCTGCATCGGGTTCTGTGGCGGGCTAGGATTAACCTGCACCTGACTCGTGGTCACATTAACCTGTGTCTGAGCTGAAGGATTACACTAGTGCTCGGACCAATCTCTTGGGCTGCATATGGTGGTGGACGATTTCTCAATAACTGCAAGATAAACTCATCATCGTCTGACTCTTCCCCATATGTCAATGGTCCCTGGACTCCTTTGGCCTTCGCTCCCTACTCTCAGAAGGGCTCCTGTTTGTTTGCCTGGTAGCTTTCCTTCCTTCGCTCTTGCTGTCCTGTGTAATCGCAGGAAACAACTTAATTCCCTGTAAAGTCTCAGTTCTCTAAAATCGCTGATCACATTCCCATCTAGCCTCCGTTAGTGTCTTTTCTGCCTTTCTCATTCTCCTCTCAAATTTCTGTTGCTGTCTGACTACTAATTCCCAGATCGCTAATGCCTCAAGCTGTGCTGGTCTCGGAGGGGGCTTCAGATCATGAGGCACCCTCCTCAAATGCTCTAGGTTCCTCAAATTAAATATTCAGTTTGCAGGATAAGCTAGGCTTCCATCCTTCTCTGTCACTTTACACCATTGCTTTAGCCAAAGATGTGGCACAACACCCTTTTCTTCGATTACATTGTAAGCTGGTTACCTTCTGACGGTGTAATACCCCGTATACTCGTTGTAATGAACGTATCTCCCCTCAAAGTACTCTTTAAAGCTTTGAAAAATTTCATTTTTGCGACCGTTAAAATCAAATCAGAAAGTGTCTTTTAATCCCAGAATGCTCTTCACCCACCTTCTCGACCAATTGCGCTTCACAGATGGCTGGCAATCTGTGCACAACCCTTCTCACTAACCAACTTATCCCAACGCGGCTCCAATAACGTCACATTCACATGTATTGCGACAGACAAAGTCTTGCCCTCCTAAACTCAGGTTCACACGAAACTAATGCAAAACTATTGTGAGCATTAAACAAAACCAAAACCCAATTTGTCCATTTACTACAGGTAGGGTAACACAATTGCTTCAGAAGCTTTACGTAATTTTTACTGACGGCCTTCGCTCTAGCAGCTACTCCTTCTTTCTCAGTATCCACGATTTGTAAGCAGAATTCGACCAGCAAATTTCACTCTCAACTAATCAGTGGATCTGTCCTGGTGCACATAGGACTCGCAAGATCTGTTAAAAATTTATTTTACTCACTTTGACTCACACTCTGACTTGTCGACCATGCCAAATTGGCCTATTAAACTGAACAAATTACAGCAAAAAACAAGTGTCTCATACACTTTTCAATATACTCCGGAGTCTTGGACCACGCAGGGTCCGTATACCAACAACCACATGGACAATTTTTTAGCACAAAGTGACACATACATGTGAAGTTTGATGACTTCTCTACTCTCACACTTCGGAGTACGCACATTCCTCCTACAACTTCATTTGGAGTATGCAAACTCCCTAAACCCTCACAAACCTCACAAATCACCTGCGATTTGCATAAGCTATGCAAGCTCAAATTCTATTTCATTCACACCATCACTAGAAAGCCGAAAACATCCTCAAACAATCATTGGCAAGCTCAAAGATTCTGGGAAAGCCATCTTAAGGACTGTGGGGCACATTTTCTCTCCAATTTGTATCATTGAATCTAGAAAATCCAAATCTTCACCAATTTCTCTTAAGGAGACAAACCATCAATCTCTGCTACCACCTCTGTTAGCGCATCAGACCTAAATAAGTAATTTCACAAGGAAGACACGAATAGGCCGATGAACCTTTTCACTCGCTTCGAGGTTTTCCTACCATATCCCGTACATGCTCAGATAAATAACCAATAAGAATCAATAACATTAGCAATCAATAGGAATCAGTAATTGTCACACACAATGACCTTTCAGTCATGAATAACCACACTTTTATGTAAAAGTTAGAATATTTATTTATCTATATTAACAGCACTAATGTAACGTAGGTTAATCTCAAAATCAGTTGGTAAACATACAGAAGCAATACTGGCTGTCCAAAGCGGCGAAAGAATCACAATCTAATCAAAGCTTGAGCTACTACACATTCCAAAGTTACAGTGCAAATTAATTACAAGAATAACTGCACAAACGATATCACATACATTTAGATTCAGCAAAGAAAAGACGTCAGCTGATATTTCATATAGCGAACTTCATCAGTGAGTTCCCTAACTAGCTCCAGATTAGAATAGTGTATTTGGGCTTCATACAAAACAATTTAGACTATTCAAATTTGGAAAAACATCTAACTATGGCTCTATTAAATAGCAGTTTGTACCTAGAAACAAAAGCAAATAGACATAGTAAACAACATCAATGATAGTATACCTCTCCTCATATGGATCTGCAAGCTAAGATAGTCTTCGCCATCAGGACATCAGTCAGGTCAGCAAGGCATTGGGATTCAGCATCAAAGTTCAGAAAAGGCAAATTCTTTTAAGCAATAAAGTTAAGCATGTCTCTTCTCAAGAAGGTTAAGAAAGTAATGGCCTTACAGCAAGATAGAAAATGGGCAAATGGGGTGACAAATGGCAAATGCTGTCTTCTTCTCAGTGCAGCCCGGCCCGTTAGATTTCCTAAAACTACTTCCCACATCCTTATTGGTCAGGGGATCGGATGTTCACGCTTTGTCTAATGAAACTAAAACCCTTAATCTAAAGTTCTTCTACCACATGGTTCACGTGTCGATGATTGGCTCCTCTTGTCCCACTCCCGTCATTCGGCTCATCAGGTATCAATATTGTTGCAGCTTATACTCCAGTAAGTATGGCCTTTGTCATCTCCTGGGAAAGTTAGTCTCACACACATTACACTAAACAATGTTGTGCTAGCAAGTACAGCATCTTCTAGCAAGCAGTTCTCATGAGAAAGACTTTTAGCTATGAGCACATTAGGTCAGCACAGTGGAAAATCACAATTTGATTCTCTAGACAGACATTTTATTAAATGCCTAAGCAATACAGCTTGGCATGAGGCAGTACAACTAGGCCAGGACCTGGCTAAGTTAAGGCCTACATTTAATAAAGATAATTCATAATGCATAACCCTTAATATGAAATATTACTACATTAATGAAACATAAGCTCAACATTTCACATTCATAAGTCATTAATAAGTACACTTCGTGAAATTTGGCGGCCACTCACGTGGGCGCATTTTCAAATGTGTTCATTCTTTTTCTCTAAGTTAATATAATTTCAACACAAATTCAACACTCATAATACATGAATATTCATTAATAACTTCATTAAAAACTCAGCGTTAACAGAAGCAAGTTCCAGTAATAATAGCCCAGTAGTCTTTTTCACTAGAGAGTTCTCTATGGTAGACAATTCACACATTAGTACTCCCTGGAATGAATGTCCCCTTCTTTCTCCACAGATAGCCCACCTTCACTATGGAAAGTAGTTTGCTGAGAACCATGATTGTGCTGTGTATGCTCATGGTGATGATTGTAAACTGCTGATGGTCCATGAGAGTCATTGAGAGTGGGGCTGAAGTGAGCTGACAAAGTTTTTAGTGTGTTCACTTGTGCAGTGGCTCAGTTTCCTTAAACACATACCCCCTGAGAAATGACAGTCACAGACACTTAGAATGGAGTAGGATGTCACAAATGTTACTTCAGGAGAAGATATTGAAGAACAGGAAAACACAATAACATATCACTTTTATGTCTGCACATTATGCACATCCCAAGACGGATATCAGCTTGAAATTTGAATGTACATACATTTCCTAAATACATCCCCCTTGGGGAGGCAGGAGACAAGGACTCAATGAACATTGTGTACTTAAATCAAAGAGAAAGGTTATTACAAATTAACACAACATTCAGAGGAATGACACATTCAGTCTTTACTGGGCAAACACCAGGTACCTGCTTAGAACATTGCCTGTGCCTGGATAAACCAGTGACATTTTGGTCATGCCCCAAGAAATGCCATGGGCAAATCCCCTGCTAACCAGCCCCAAATCCAAAGAACACCCCGCCCCCCCCCCCCCCCCCCCCCCATGTAGAGGGTTTCTGAGAATAAACTCAAGGGCACTGTAGCATTTGAGCATCATTCTTTGATATTTGTAGACCCAAATCAATCTCTGTACTGCCAGGATTTGAAGGGCATAGAGAGTGCCCCATGGTTGACTCAGCCTTTTATAACCCCTGCCTGCTCTTTTCCCTTCTTAAGACCACTTTTGGTCCAATGTTCACCCCCAGCTGCGAGGTTCTTGTGCAAGGAAAAGGTCTTGGGAAACCCCACATGGGAGGGCGCAGTAGCCGAGCCCATGCCACATGAAATGACACCCCTCCCCTAATCGTAGGGTGCTTGATAAATAACAAGAATCTCTTTGGTTTGATTCAGGTAACTTATGAAGTATTCTGCAGAATATTTCCTTTTGGGAACAACAGTTGGGGCAGTAAGGACGGAGCAGAAGGTGAACTTACCTGGATTTTTGCTATGGCATGATTAACGATAGAAGGGTGATAGTAGGTAGCATCAATACCTTGATAACATCAATCTGAGAGATGGCTTACACATAGGAGATCTTGTCAGCTGTTTTTCCATAACCTAGCTATTTGGTATCCAGGGCCTTATTTACATTGATTTTATATTGCCTCTGTTTCACTTGACTCCTACTCTGTTTGGCAAATATTTTGTGCTCCTTTCTTCAGAACATTGTCAGTTGTTCATCCGAATGTTGACACGTTTTTCACTTACATGAAGCGTTTTCTGCTGTTTGTCTCAAAATCAATATTTATTTATAAATGGCTCCTCTGTGTGCGTATTCATTACAATGGTACATGTTCACAGAATTAACTCTTCTCTTGAAATTGCAAAATTAGATAGGGCACTTTTTTGTTTATGTATGGAAATTTACCCTTGAGTTTTTGCTAGTGGTGTTATTGCACAGTGTAAACGCTTCAGTTAATGTCTTTTTTTGTCTGGACACCCATATTACTTGCTGAGAAGTGTTTCGTCTGCATTTCCTTGCTACCGACCTTCGTCCGAATTTTTTAGAATATTATTCAATACACTTTACTTTTCTCAAGGGAGGAGTGAGACTGTGGGGAAGTGAAACAAAGTTGCAAGAGTGAGCAAAAATCAGGAAAGTTCACATACGTTGTTTAAAAAATAAATAAACCTTAAACAGAAGCAAAAACAAAGGCAGTGAGGTTTAATTTATTGTTTTACTAGTACGTTTGTAGTCAGAGATGCGAATGAAAAAAAAAATGGGCGTATGGGTTAATATATTAAATGTATAGGTAACGGTTATTAATTCCAAAAGTTTCCAAAGTTTGGGCCGGTCTAGTCTCATGAGGGCTCAGGAAAAAATCCAATAGGCTTGAAAACAGTGGGCTGCTTTCAAAACTGAATGACCTAGGGGTTCCCCAGCCTATCTAGTTGACAGCCATAAGGGAGTAGCTCACATATTCATTTACACTTTTTGTGATGCTCCTGGGCACTGTGACAGACCACGAAGTGTCAAAATACTTAGGCCCATTTTATACTTTTTAGCGCCGTATTTGTGCCGCTTTTTGGCGCAAAAGCGGTGCAAACTTACAAAATACAGCTGTCACACATGAAAGAAACATGCAGTGTTACAAAAATAAAGGTACTTTATTTTGGTGACACAAGTACTAGAATACTAATAGGAAATCCCCCAATTGGGGGTAACACACAAATTATATACACATTAGCAATCAGTAAGGAGCATAAAAGCAACAAGCATTAGCAAAAGTATTGGAAAACAGTGAGGCCCCTAGGCGAGAGCCAAACCATAAACTAAGAAAGTGGAATGTGAGATGCAGTCCCCACCCAAGGATGCAAAGTCATTAGACAGGAGCTGGAGGAACTAGGAACCCCAAGAGATGAGTACCAGAGTGACCCCAAGCGCCCAGGAGAGCAGAGGTAATTACCTGGGTGCCACAAGAGCTAACAGGAGGACTTAGAAAAAGGATAGTATGAGATCAGGACCAGACATAAAGAACCCAAAGGTGGACTCTGGGAGAAGAGGACCTTCAAAGGAAGGGTACCAAGTCCAGTTCATAATGGAGTGTCCGGTCGTAGCAGGAGCCACTACCCACCCTCCTGTGGATGTAGGACCAAGTCGACGGGGGAAGACGAAGACCAGCTGTGCAAAGCAGGAGCTGAAGAGGAGTCCCTGAAGAAGTGTCGATGGTGTCCCACATCGTTTTTTTTGGGGTCTCAGAAGGTCAGTGGTACAGAAGGACCACTAACAAGCCTTGGCAAATGCAAAGGGTGCAAATTAAGAATTGCAAGGCTGAAGAGAACCAGCAAGGCCCAGGGAACTCGACCCAAGGACAGGAGTCTGAGGTGACCCTCAGCAGTTCAGATGGCCCACAGAAGCAGTTGCAGCCCCCACAGGCAACCAACTGACAGCAGGCACAGTAAGTTGCAGTGAGGCCCAGTCAGCACACCTGAAGAGGAGATCCATGTTGCTGGAGCAGCAAATAGGAGACTGTGCTTGGCAGGAAGAATTGCTGTGGTCAGGGCTACACAGAGCCTTAAGATCCCTTGGGGTAGAAGAAAACAAGCTTTGGTAGCTGCAAGAGTCGCGGTGCACAGGGGTTCTGTCCTGCAAGGAGAGGAAAAGGCTTACCTTCTCCCAAGATGGAGAGCGAGCAGAGAGGACCAAGGGACCACTCCAGACCTCCACCTGTGATGCAGGATCCATGCAGTTCTGGAGGAAAGCAGATCCACACAGCCGGTCATCATTGCAGTTGGTACCTGCTGATCCAGGGGAGTGACTCCTTCACTCCAAGGGAGATTCCTTCTTGCTTCTTGGTGCAGGCTGAAGTCTCACCAACCTCAGAGGATGCACAGCTGGGGAAATGTAGTTGGTGGTAGGAGCCGGGGAAACACTGTTGCAAAGCAGATTCATTGCTGAAGTTGCAGATTGTTGGTTCCTTGAGTTTCAGTGGCCAGAAGATAAATTAAACAGTGCAGAGGGGTCCTGGTGGAATCTTTCACATTGAATCTGAGGACCCACCCAAGAGGGAGACCACAACTAGCCCAGGAAGGAGGTTTGGTCACCTAGCAGGATGATCGCCTATCAGAAGGGGGCTGTGATGTCACCTACCTGTTCTGGCCATTGAGATGCTCCCAGGGGCCTCTGCACATCTTGGGTTCAAGATGGCAGAATCTAGGAGGCACCTCAAGCAGCTCTGGGCACCACCCCTGGGGTGGTGATGGATAGGGGAGTGGTCACTCCCCTTTCCTTTGTCCAGTTTCATGTCAGAGCAGGGATCAGGGGTACCTGGGCTGACGCAAACTGGTTTATGCAAGGAGGGCACTAAATGTGCCCTTAAAAGCAAACCTGTGGCTTGGGGAGGCTACCACTCCCAAGCCTTGTAACAGCTATTTCCAAGGGAAAGGGTGTTACCTCCCTCTCTCACAGGAAATAATGCCTGTTCTGCCTTCCTCTGCCTGAGCTGGTCAAGCAGCAGGAGGGCAGAAGTCTGTCTGAGGGGTGGCAGCAGCACGGGCTGCCTGGAAAACCCCAGAAGACTGGTAGGAGCAATGCTGGGGGTCATCTAAGTAGCCCCCAGAGTGCATGGAATCATACAATCAATACAGGTAACAGTATTGGGGTATGATTCTGGCATGTTGAATACCAAACATGCACAGGTTCGGAGTTACCATTATGTAGCTGGACACAGGTAAAAAGGCTTTCCCGCATTTACGAAGTTCAGTACTATAGAGCCGGAGTTTGTAGGGGCACCCCTGCTTGTGTAGGGGTGCCCTCACACACAGGGACCTGCCCCCTGCCCTCTGGGCTAGGAGGTTCCACCATAGGGATGACTTACAGTGACCTGGTGCAACCACCTTTTCACACAGGCTTCAATGGCAGGCCTGCAGACATATCTTGCATGGGCTCCTATGGGTGGCACAATAAATGCTGCAGCCCATGGGGATCCCCTGGGCCCCAATGCCCTGAGTACCTAAGTACCATATACTAGGGACATATAAGGGGGCACCAGTATGCCAATTGTGGGGTGTGCAAAGTCCTAAGCAATGAAATTTAGAGGGAAAGAACACAATCTCTGGGGCCTGGTTAGCAGGATCCCAGTGAAAACAGTCAAAGCATACTGACAGCAGGCAAAAAGTGGGGGTAACCTTGCCAAAAAGAGGGTACTTTCCTACACTAAAGTGTTACTCTTTCGCTCCTAAATATGTTTGTAAATGCAAAATGTTTTCCATCCATCCATCCATCCTCCTTGATGTTGCGCCAAGAGTAATTTTGCAGCTAAATGTGATTTTGCCTCTACTACCATTAGGCACCTGAATACGTGTTCACATCTAAATGTGATTTCCACTCCTAGAAGTGATTCAACACTTTTTTTTTTATAAACAGCTTTATTTATTTTATTGTTGCAACAACATAATATTAACAGGTCACATCTACACCTCAGATACGTACCAATGGACAATTCCTGGCTGGGCTTCATCAAAACACATCTTCAATACATTATGTTGTCCAAGGACACTTTTAGCAGTTATTACCAGATTTAATGGACTTTACATTATCAGACATCTCAGAACCCTTCCCATTTCCCCCACACCTTGTTATATTTAGCTGGGCACCCTCGTGTCTCATATACTAGCTTGTCCTGCTGGGCACACCAGTCCACTCCTCGCCTCCATCTAGCAAGCACTGCTGCTGCCTTTGAGTTCCAGATAGCAGCTATATCCCGTTTGGCCACCAGACATGCTATCCCCTGGAAGGAATGCCCTGTCCTGCTGTTCCCCACTCCCTCAAGGACACCCAAAAGGATTGGCAGCGGGGCCACCTCTACCTCCACCACCAGTACTCTGGAGAGTTCAGCAGTCACCGCTCGCCAGTAGGCTACTATGCGAGGACATGTCCGCGCCATTTGGTAAAAGTCTGCATTGTGTCCTGCGCAGCTGGGGCAACCAGCTTGAGGTCGAAGACCCGCTCTTTGCATTTTGTCGGGGGTTTTGCCATGTTGGAAATGAAGGTGCAGTATATCTGGGACACCCCACCCCTGCCCAAGGCACACATTAGGACTTTCACCCTCCTGGACTAAACTCAGGAAGAACCGTACCAGCCTGGATGTGGGCACCTATTGCATTTCGGAGTTGCAAGTATTTATGAAACTGGGTCTTGGAGAGCGAATACTGCTGCTGGAGTTCCTCGAAGGACAACTTATGGGAACCCACACAGACATTTCCTAGGAGTGAAATGCCTATACTATCCCGCTTATGGAAACCCTCCAAGGTGGAGACTTCACAAAGCCACGTACTCTGCCACAGAGGGTTTGTTGGGTGAGACTTCCTCACCACCCCGTCTCCCATTGCGCTGCTCTCCATCCTGTAAGTACCATTCTCATCACTTCTGGAATCTCTCGTGGGAGGGAGGCACCCCATAATAACTCAAGCAGCTTGGGGAAGCCCATCATCAGGAGCTCAAGCTGGTACACTGGGTCCGACCACCCGCCTCTCAGTCAATCACTAAGTACCAGCCGTTGTGTAGCTAAATAGTAGAGATATAAATTAGACCTACCTAGCCCCCCCCTCATGCACTTCGTGCTGACAGGTGCGAAGGGCAAGTCATGGGCGAGAGTTGTGCCACAGAAACTGCCACACCACTGCATTCATTTTTGTAAACCATTGCTTGGTGAGCTGATAGGGGAATTACTGGAGAAGGTAAAGGAAACGAGGTAGGATCATCATCTTGTACAACGCTATTCTTCCCATGACATCAAGGGGTAAGGTCTGCCATCTCTTGAGGTCATCCCTAATCTTTTGGGTGAGTGGTGTGATTTTAAGTGACCATGCTGACTCAGGCAAAAGGGCCATGGTGATACCCGGAAGCTGTTATGGTGAATAGGGATGTTGCCCTGCCAATCGGAGCAGTCCCTTACAGGATGCAATGGGACCAGTACGGACTTGCTGGGGTTAAGTGTCAGGCCTGAGGCCTCAGAGAATAATTTCAGTAGCTGCAGACACGAGGGTCCAACACTGGATGGGTTGGTCAGATAAAGGAGTACGTCGTTGGCATACAAAGCGATGCAGTCTTCATACCAAGTGGGCCAAGCCGATCTGCTAATTGATGGGTCCTCCTTTATGATTTTCGCCAGCAGTTTGATCGCTAAGGCGAAAAGAAGCAGGGATAATGGACATCCCTGGCGGGTCTCCCGGCGCAGGGTGAAGGGATCCGAGACCACCCTGTTCACCTGCACGCGGGCAGTTGGGTTGGAGTAAAGAAGCCACACCAGTCTTTGATACCTAGGGCCAATCCTTGCTTTTATGAGCACTTGGGAGAGATATGACCAGTCAACTGTATCAAAGGTTTTTTCCAAAGTCTATGAGGAGAAGCGCCAGGAGCGCGGCCAAGGAACATTGGTGGGCCAATGCTGTATTAAGCCACCGAAGGCAGTGCCGGGTGCTTCTGGCTGGCATGAATCCACATTTATATGGGTGGATTAGGGAGGGTAGCACCCTCTTCAACCTGGTAGCCAGTATTGTGGCCAGAATCTTTACTCCGGTATTGAGGAGCAAAATGGTGCGGTAGGCCGAGCAGTGTATTTAGGGTGGATGGGACTTCGGAATCACCACTATAGGTCCAAGAGGAAATTGCCCATTTGCTCAGCTTCCATGTACAGGTTCAGTATACTTACTCTCTAATTTCCTCCAGCGCTATGGGCTCATCAAGGTCCTTCTCCTCTGCGGCAGAGACACATTACGTAACAGGGGGGCCTCCCACTCCAATTTGGGTCACGGATGTTCTGTATAAATGCCTGCATAATACGTGGCAAAGCCCTGGACGAAAGCTTGGGGCATTTTGCAGGAGCTGCCCGAGTCATCAATGATTTCTGGGAAAATCCTACCAGCTAGGGGTCTAGACGCCAGCCAGTGTAGCAGCTTTCCATTTTTGTCACCCCACCCATATACTCGAGCTGTCGAAGTACGCCACATGTGCTTTGCAGTTTCGAGGGTAAGATGGCGTATTTCATCCCTAATTAGGCCCAACTGCCTGTTAGTGGATGCATGATTGGTGGGGGAGAGCTGCCTTTCCAGGCGTAGCACCTGGGCCTCTAGGCTTGTTACTTGCTGGTTCCTTGCACGCTCTCGCACCCGGAGAAGATGTCTGGCATGCTCTTGGAGGGTGGCCTTGCAGGCGGCCCATATTGTGCCCGATGATGGCACGGAACCAATATTGTGCATAAAGTATTGGGTGAGTTCCTCTCTCAGGGCTTGGACATAGGTGTTGTCCTGGAGGTAGCAAGTGTTCAGCCGCCACAGGGGACATTGGGTCCTACCAGTGTCGTCTGCCTGTGCAGGCAGTGGTGCATGATCAGAGATCCCGTATGGGAGTATCTCTGTGCTCGTGACCAGGAGGACATCTGGTGCAGGCATTAAAAGGAGGTCTATTCTCGTGTGTATGTGAAGCGCCGCTGATGTGTGCGTGTACTGCAGCACCCTGGGGTGCCTAACCCGCCACACGCTACACAGTCCCAGTCTATCCGCCCAGCGGCATAGCTGCTTAGATCGGGCATTCCGATTCACTGATGGCATACCGGTAGCATCAGCCTCTGGGTTCATGACGGCATTACAATCACCTCCAGGAGTGTCAAGCCCGGGGGGAGTTTTTCTATAACCTCCTGGAGGGTTTCCAGGAATCGTTTGAGCACCCCGGTAGGGGGGGTATAGGCACTCAGGAGATTAACCGACTGGCTGCTTAATGTGCCAGACACAAAGACATATCGGTCTTGCGGATCTACCTTCATTGCGGTGATCACTATGGGTAATGCACGCACGCACACTACTTCCCTAGAGCCTCTAGAAAAGCCTCCGTGGTAAACCCTGTCATAGCCACCTAGCAAGAGCATAGGTCATCAAGTGCCCAATAAGTGTGTTTCCTTGAGTACCACTATAGAGGGGGCAAAGCGACGAATGGTGCCAAAAAACGCAGAGCATTTAATCTTGTCTAGGAGCCTATTGGCATTCCAAGAAAGGACCTTTTTAATGAGCCCAAAAAGTGTGCAGGGGAACGGTGTTTTAATGCATTTAGGGGTTTGCGTGTGTCAACTTCCCTAATGGAGGAAATCTGTGGGTGTGAAGCCCCTCTATGAGGATTGTGTGTGTGATGTAGATCTAGGGGTGTGATGTTACCACCTGTAAGAAAAGTGTTAATACATAGGAAAAACAACCATAACATGACTTTAAAACAGTTTGCAATTACTTCCCCAAGTCCCCCCATCTGCCCCCCACCCCATACTTCCATCCCTGACGCATCTGTCACCCGAAACCGCAACTGAAAACCCAAAACCAAAGTGCCTGTAGCAGGTAGTGATTCAACAATATTTTTAATATTGAACAAAATATGTTTTAGCGCTTAAAAATGCTTTTTATCCTAAATGTGATATATGTGCTCATAAAAGTTTTCCTCCCATTTCTGTTGATATTGCACTTTGTGATTTTTCGGCCTAATTGCGATTTTGGGCCTAAAAATGATTATGCTTCGAATTGTGTTATTGTACCTTGCAGTGAAGAGTTAGTTTTAGTTCGGGAAAAATCCCATAAAAAGGAAACAAAACGAATAACAGCATATATAGACATTAATATACTTCAGAAAATGCGTGAAAACTACATTAGAATAAGAAAAAACCTCAAAGCATTCCCGACATCTGAAAGCGTGAAGAGTAAATAATGCACTAAAATCCATGCATAGTGTAAAAATCTTGAAAGACGAAGAGATATAAATTAATTGGTATTTGATTTAAAAATTCATTTAGTAATCTGAGAACAAACACCTAGATCTCAAGGCCTTGCACTCGAGGGTAATCATTTGTTTTACCTACATGAACACAGACTTTCTAAAAGAACAAGAAATGCTCATCAGATTCAAAAATTAAACAAGCAGCGCATTGCTTAATTTTTGACGTAGCAAATGGCCGTTTCTAGATAAAACTAACAATAATTGTAGCTCCTAGAGGTGTTCCCATGATATTGCTGATACTGTGTCAAAGGCGATCTTCCTCCTACATGTGGTTTTACTTCTTAAATATTATGTGTGCTCTTATCTGATTTTTACACTCGTAATGATGCGGTACCAGCATATATTTTGCACATAAATCCTTGTTTTGCACCTACGTTTGATATTGCTTTTAAATAGTTTTTTAAATACTTTGCACCTATGCGATTTTGCACATAAGCGATTTTGCAATTAAATGGGATTTTTCATATAAATATGATTTTGCACATAAATGTGATATTATGCCCCTAAAATAATTTCTAGTGTGGGGATTCTACTGCTTCTTCCTGTGTTTCAGATGTGTGTGAAGCTGTGAGCATCTGTGGTCATGTTACACGGTGCCTTTTAAAGCATTTTGATCTAGGGCTTGTTTGGAGCGTCTTCAAAGCGATTTTTTGTGTAAGCTTTGGGACACAGGTGCATTTTCAAACATTTGGTTCAACACACATTTTAATACGTATACCAGAGCCCTCTCGCCATAATGGGGCATAAAACAAGTGCTGGTACCCACTGTTTGTTGCCTTTAAATCTTCTAAAGCTACAGACTGACACATCAGTGCCAGTCCTTCAGTAACTTCCAAACTTTAATCATCACCCTTCAGTGATGACCAATAACAATTCCAAGAGCAGTTCCCTTATCATGCATAATAGCCTTGCACATTGGAGTACATTAAGACATGCACGTTTAAATGCTTGCTTATAATTTGATAATTTATGGCAGCATACCCTCCAAATTATTTTATAACACTGCGGAAACAGTCATACTTGGGGCCATAAACTACTGTTACGCAATGTGTGCTTTAAGTTAATAAACATTGTCTCTGTTATCAGAGCGATAGTAGATTAGTTTGTAACTACAAAAAGCTTCAGGAAACACACATTGTCAATTTCTACAATTCATTATTAGCTCTAATACTTCCACAATCCCACAAGAAGTACACATTGGCAAGTTTGACAATCTCCTGTGAGTACATCTGATATCGAGTTTTACGACGCCCAAGTGAACACACATTTTAGTTTCCGCAATGCCCTGGTAAACACAGAACACCAGTCTTAACCATGCCCCAGTAACACACATTTTAATATCATTTTTACCAAGAGCACAAGTAATCACACATTGTCAGTTTCAATAAATGTGTAATTAATTCATGTTACCACTTATCACACTATAGACTTGCACTCACACAAACACACGAACGCAGATAGACATACACATCACACAATCATACACACAGATACACAGCCACACAGTCAAAGGCTGGTACCCATACACAGCCATACATGCACATGAAAACATACGTACACATGCATACAAGTACAAACACAGGCACACAGAGAGGCACACACAGGCACGGTTACACATAAGCTCACACAAACTCCTCTGTTCTTTTCACCTCTAACACATCTTGCACATCAGCTTCTCTGACACATGAACAACTAGTTGAGTGATGACAAGAACACTTCAGATGTATGCCACAGTCACAGCACATGTGCAAAGCTCATTCAAATGTACGCAGACACATTATTTCTCTGTGTTAAGTTGCTCTTTTATTGCATGTGCAATAAAATGATTGAAAAAAGCTTTTCAAGGGGTAACATTTAATAAAATAAGTAAATAAATAAAAAATGACCTCCTCCGTTGCCGTGCTGCACCCTTGTAGTGGCTGCCGACAGGCACAGACTCACAGCCTACCCTTCAGCCAATCCTGACGCTGCTCAGAGCAGCATCAGGATTGACTGGGAGTGCCCAAGCCAGGGCACTTCTTGGCAGACTAGGAGCCTGTGCAGGCTCTCTCCAGCCCATCAACTGTGTTGCCAGGCTGGAGAGAGCCTACAGCGCATGTGTGTTTGGCCGGCCCAAGATGACTGGCCAAACACACATGCGATCTGAGAGGAGTGCATAGTGCACTCCCCGCAACTCGTCACTCCTTATGCCCCCGTCCCTTTCACCACAAAGGGATAATAAACATAGTTTAGTATCCCTTCCCTGTGAAAGGTTTGCAGCTTCTGCTGCTGGCGGGTGTGGGGGGGTGGGGGAGATGCGCCTCTGCCCTAAAGGAGGAGCCACCCCTGTCAGCAGTGTTGTGCCAGTTCTCATCATGTGTGTGAGAGGCTCTTCCACTGTTGCATGTTGTCTGCCATTTCTCTGGGCGAAGCTGGGAAAGACATTGCTGGTCAGCAGAGCTGCATAACTTCCACACCTAATGGCTTGTTTCTAAAGTTTTATATAAGGGAAAGTTGGGGGGTCGTAAATACTAAGTAAGCACTCTGTTACTATCTGGTTTCTAATTATTGAGACCTGTTATTAATACAAACGCACAGTTAGAAATAGGTTAGCCACAAATAAAAACAAAATTGTTTATGCATCAAACAAGCCAATGTTTGTCATTATACAAAAACACAATGAACATTCAGGCTTCTGTTCTCTTATTTAGAATTATAAATTAAAAATACAGTTAAAATGTGGGTTTTTGGGGGAAAAATGGGTAAAAAGTGCTGCAGACAAAAGCATCTGTTTTTTTCCCTGCAAATGGGATCAACGAAGAGTTTGTGATGCTAAAATCTCAATTTTCCCAGCTCAGGAACAGGTAGACTTCAATCAGAAAACCACATTTTTAACACAGTTTTGGCATTTTACTGGGACATGCCCAATTTCTATGATTTTTGTGCTTTCAGCTTCCTTCCATTTAGGGACAGAAATGGGTATGAAACCAACGGTGGATCTCAGACAGCTAAACATTTCTGAAAAGTAGACAAGATGTTAAATTCAGCAATGGGTCATTTGTGCATATCCTTCAAGGTTTTCCTATACAGTTTAACAGTTGAAATAAAACAATATTGAAACTGAGTTTAAAAAAAAATAAAACACCATTTGTGTCTACGTTCTCTTCTGTAACTTTTTCCATATATGGCAGATTTTTTAAAGTACACTACTGTTAAATCTGCTAGACCCTTCTGGTTGTAGGGTTATGTAGGGCTTGTAGGATCATCAAGAACCCAAGGTACCAGAGCCAATAAATGAGCTGCACCTTGCAATGGGTTTTCATTGACAACCCTGTATACAGAAATTAATTTGATAAAATATAAGAGTGAAAAATAGGTATCAAGGGAACCTATGTATTTCCAAAATGTGCACAAGATATGGGGTTTAGAAGCAGTGGTTATTTGCACATCTTTGAATTCGTGGGTACCCATACTAGCATGTGAATTACAGGGCATTTCTCAAAATAACTTCTTTCTTACACACTATCTTACATTTGGAAGGCACAAATGTAGAGAAAGGCAATTGGAAATGACACTTGTTCTTCTATTCTGTATTCCTCTAGGTCTCCCGATAAAAATAGCACCTCACATGTGTGGGTAGGCCTAGTACCTATGACAGGAAATGCCCCAAAACACAATGTGGACACATTACATTTTTCCGCTGAAAACTGACTTTGGCAAAGTGCATAGCTGTGGATTTTGGCCTCTAGCACAGTCGACACCTAGGAAAACCTAGCAAACCTTTACATTTTTCAAAACTAAACACCTAGGGGAATCCAGAATGGGGTGACATGTGGAGCTCTCACCATGTTCTGTCACCCAGAATCCTTTGCAAACCTCAAAATTTGTCTTAAAACACATTTTCCTCACATTTCAGCGATGCAAAGTTAGGTCATCTGAAGGGAGCCACGAACTTCCTGCCACCCAGCATTCCCCCAGGTCTCCCGATAAAAATGGCTCCTCACTTGTGTGACTAGGCCAAGTGCCTGCGACAGGGAAGGTCCCAAAATGTATAGTGGTGATAATGATAACTAAGGTAAGTGGACAAATTAGTCCTGGGTTCGGGAACCATCAAACTCAGATATTTTGGAAAAGTAGACATCAAGGGGAGTCCAGAGAGGCATCGCTTATGAGGATTCCCCAAAGGTTTTTCCCCAGAATGCCCTGCAAATGTAAAACGTTGAACAAAAGTACTATTTTCCCTTTAATTTCTGTGACGTAAACTACTGGGAATATGCAGGGATCTACAAACTGCTTACCACCCAGCATTCCCCAACTTGTCCCAATAAAAATGCTACCGCACTGGTATGCCTGCGCTTAGTGCCTGTAAGGAAATGCCTCCTTGGCATGGTTGCCCCCTGACTTTTTGCCTTTGCTGATGCTATGTTTACAATTGAAAGTGTGCTGAGGCCTGCTAACCAGGCCCCAGCACCAGTGTTCTTTCCCTAACCTGTACTTTTGTATCCACAATTGGCAGACCCTGGCATCCAGATAAGTCCCTTGTAACTGGTACTTCTAGTACCAAGGGCCCTGATGCCAAGGAAGGTCTCTAAGGGCTGCAGCATGTCTTATGCCACCCTGGAGACCTCTCACTCAGCACAGACACCCTGCTTGCCAGCTTGTGTGTGCTAGTGAGGACAAAACGAGTAAGTCGACATGGCACTCCCCTCAGGGTGCCATGCCAGCCTCTCACTGCCTATGCAGTATAGGTAAGACACCCCTCTAGCAGGCCTTACAGCCCTAAGGCAGGGTGCACTATACCATGGGTGAGGGTACCAGTGCATGAGCATGGTACCCCTACAGTGTCTAAACAAAACCTTAGACATTGTAAGTGCAGGGTAGCCATAAGAGTATATGGTCTGGGAGTCTGTCAAACACGAACTCCACAGCACCATAATGGCTACACTGAAAACTGGGAAGTTTGGTATCAAACTTCTCAGCACAATAAATGCACACTGATGCCAGTGTACATTTTATTGAAAAATACACCACAGAGGGCACCTTAGAGGTGCCCCCTGAAACTTAACCGACTATCTGTGTAGGCTGACTAGTTTTAGCAGCCTGCCACAAACCGAGACATGTTGCTGGCCCCATGGGGAGAGTGCCTTTGTCACTCTGAGGCCAGTAACAAAGCCTGCACTGGGTGGAGATGCTAACACCTCTCCCAGGCAGGAATTGTCACACCTGGCGGTGAGCCTCAAAGGCTCACCTCCTTTGTGCCAACCCAGCAGGACACTCCAGCTAGTGGAGTTGCCCGCCCCCTCCGGCCAGGCCCCACTTTTGGCGGCAAGGCCGGAGAAAATAATGAGAAAAACAAGGAGGAGTCACTGGCCAGTCAGGACAGCCCCTAAGGTGTCCTGAGCTGAAGTGACTCTAACTTTTAGAAATCCTCCATCTTGCAGATGGAGGATTCCCCCAATAGGGTTAGGATTGTGACCCCCTCCCCTTGGGAGGAGGCACAAAGAGGGTGTACCCACCCTCAGGGCTAGTAGCCATTGGCTACTAACCCCCCAGACCTAAACACGCCCTTAAATTTAGTATTTAAGGGCTACCCTGAACCCTAGAAAATTAGATTCCTGCAACTACAAGAAGAAGGACTGCCTAGCTGAAAACCCCTGCAGAGGAAGACCAGAAGACGACAACTGCCTTGGCTCCAGAAACTCACCGGCTTGTCTCCTGCCTTCCAAAGATCCTGCTCCAGCGACGCCTTCCAAAGGGACCAGCGACCTCGACATCCTCTGAGGACTGCCCCTGCTTCGAAAAGACAAGAAACTCCCGAGGACAGCGGACCTGCTCCAAGAAAAGCTGCAACTTTGTTTCCAGCAGCTTTAAAGAACCCTGCAAGCTCCCCGCAAGAAGCGTGAGACTTGCAACACTGCACCCGGCGACCCCGACTCGGCTGGTGGCGATCCAACACCTCAGGAGGGACCCCAGGACTACTCTGATACTGTGAGTACCAAAACCTGTCCCCCCTGAGCCCCCACAGCGCCGCCTGCAGAGGGAATCCCGAGGCTTCCCCTGACCGCGACTCTTTGAACCTAAAGTCCCGACGCCTGGGAGAGACCCTGCACCCGCAGCCCCCAGGACCTGAAGGACCGGACTTTCACTGGAGAAGTGACCCCCAGGAGTCCCTCTCCCTTGCCCAAGTGGAGGTTTCCCCGAGGAATCCCCCCCTTGCCTGCCTGCAGCGCTGAAGAGATCCCGAGATCTCTCATAGACTAACATTGCAAACCCGACGCTTGTTTCTACACTGCACCCTGCCGCCCCCGCGCTGCTGAGGGTGAAATTTCTGTGTGGACTTGTGTCCCCCCCGGTGCCCTACAAAACCCCCCTGGTCTGCCCTCCGAAGACGCGGGTACTTACCTGCAAGCAGACCGGAACCGGGGCACCCCCTTCTCTCCATTCTAGCCTATGTGTTTTGGGCACCACTTTGAACTCTGCACCTGACCGGCCCTGAGCTGCTGGTGTGGTGACTTTGGGGTTGCTCTGAACCCCCAACGGTGGGCTACCTTGGACCAAGAACTGAACCCTGTAAGTGTCTTACTTACCTGGTAAAACTAACCAAAACTTACCTCCCCTAGGAACTGTGAAAATTGCACTGTGTCCACTTTTAAAACAGCTATTTGTCAATAACTTGAAAAGTATACATGCAATTTTTATGATTTAAAGTTCCTAAAGTACTTACCTGCAATACCTTTCAAATGAGATATTACATGTAGAATTTGAACCTGTGGTTCTTAAAATAAACTAAGAAAAGATATTTTTCTATACAAAAACCTATTGGCTGGATTTGTCTCTGAGTGTGTGTACCTCATTTATTGTCTATGTGTATGTACAACAAATGCTTAACACTACTCCTTGGATAAGCCTACTGCTCGACCACACTACCACAAAATAGAGCATTAGTATTATCTATTTTTACCACTATTTTACCTCTAAGGGGAACCCTTGGACTCTGTGCATGCTATTCCTTACTTTGAAATAGCACATACAGAGCCAACTTCCTACATTGGTGGATCAGCGGTGGGGTACAAGACTTTGCATTTGCTGGACTACTCAGCCAATACCTGATCACACAACAAATTCCAAAATTGTCATTAGAAATTGATTTTTGCAATTTGAAAAGTTTTCTAAATTCTTAAAAGACCTGCTAGGGCCTTGTGTTAGATCCTGTTTAGCATTTCTTTTAGAGTTTAAAAGTTTGTAAAAATTTGAATTAGATTCTAGAACCAGTTGTAGATTCTTAAAAAGTATTCCAACTTTTAGAAGCAAAATGTCTAGCACAGATGTGACTGTGGTGGAACTCGACACCACACCTTACCTCCATCTTAAGATGAGGGAGCTAAGGTCACTCTGTAAAATAAAGAAAATAACAATGGGCCCCAAACCTACCAAAATACAGCTCCAGGAGCTTTTGGCAGAGTTTGAAAAGGCCAACCCCTCTGAGGGTGGCAACTCAGAGGAAGAGGATAGTGACTTGGAGGAAAATTCCCCCCTACCAGTCCTATCTAGGGAGAACAGGGTCCCTCAAACCCTGACTCCTAAAATAATAGTCAGAGATGCTGGTTCCCTCACAGGAGAGACCAACACCTCTGAAATCACTGAGGATAGCCCCAGTGAAGAGGACATCCAGTTAGCCAGGATGGCCAAAAGATTGGCTTTGGAAAGACAGATCCTAGCCATAGAGAGGGAAAGACAAGAGATGGGCCTAGGACCCATCAATGGTGGCAGCAACATAAATAGGGTCAGAGATTCTCCTGACATGTTGAAAATCCCTAAAGGGATTGTAACTAAATATGAAGATGGTGATGACATCACCAAATGGTTCACAGCTTTTGAGAGGGCTTGTGTAACCAGAAAAGTGAACAGATCTCACTGGGGTGCTCTCCTTTGGGAAATGTTCACAGGAAAGTGTAGGGATAGACTCCTCACACTCTCTGGACAAGATGCAGAATCTTATGACCTCATGAAGGGTACCCTGATTGAGGGCTTTGGATTCTCCACTGAGGAGTATAGGATTAGATTCAGGGGGGCTCAAAAATCCTCGAGCCAGACCTGGGTTGACTTTGTAGACTACTCAGTGAAAACACTAGATGGTTGGATTCAAGGCAGTGGTGTAAGTAATTATGATGGGCTGTACAATTTATTTGTGAAAGAACACCTGTTAAGTAATTGTTTCAATGATAAACTGCATCAGCATCTGGTAGACCTAGGACCAATTTCTCCCCAAGAATTGGGAAAGAAGGCGGACCATTGGGTCAAGACAAGGGTGTCCAAGACTTCAACAGGGGGTGACCAAAAGAAAGGGGTCACAAAGACTCCCCAGGGGAAGGGTGATGAGACAACCAAAACTAAAAATAGTAAAGAGTCTTCTACAGGCCCCCAAAAACCTGCACAGGAGGGTGGGCCCAGAGCCTCTTCACAAAACAATGGGTACAAGGGTAAAAACTTTGATCCCAAAAAGGCCTGGTGTCATAGCTGTAAACAGCATGGACACCAAACTGGAGACAAGGCCTGTCCCAAGAAAGGTTCCACTCCAAACTCCCATCCAGGTAACACTGGTATGGCTAGTCTCCAAGTGGGATCAACAGTGTGCCCAGAGCAAATCAGGGTCCACACTGAAGCTACTCTAGTTTCTGAGGGTGGGGTGGATTTAGCCACACTAGCTGTCTGGCCGCCTAACATGCAAAAATACAGACAGCAACTCTTAATTAATGGGACTAGAATAGAGGGCCTGAGGGATACAGGTGCCAGTGTCACCATGGTGACAGAGAAACTGGTTTCCCCTGGCCAATACCTGACTGGAAAAACTTACACAGTCACCAACGCTGACAATCAGAGAAAAGTACATCCCATGGCAATGGTTACTTTAGAATGGGGAGGGGTCAATGGCCTGAAACAGGTGGTGGTCTCCTCAAATATCCCAGTGGACTGTCTGCTTGGAAATGACCTGGAGTCCTCAGCATGGGCTGAGGTAGAACTAAAAACCCATGCAGCAATGCTGGGTATCCCTGAACTGGTGTGTGTGAAAACAAGAGCACAATGCAAGGCACAGGGTGAACAAGTAGAGCTGGAGTCTGGAAGAATGGCCCAGCCTACCAAGAGGAAAGGAAAGTCAGTTGGGAAACCAACTGCAACACAGCAAAAGAAAGGGAACCTCTCTTCTCAGGAAGAAGTTCTGCCCTCTGAGGGAACTGAGCCTTTGGAGCTTGAACCTTATCAGGTTGAGCTCTTAGGCCCAGGGGGACCCTCAAGGGAGGAGCTGTGTAAGGGACAAGAAACCTGTCCCTCTCTTGAAGGCCTTAGGCAGCAAGCTGCTGAAGAGTCCAAAGGCAAGAAAAATGGAACCCATAGGGTCTATTGGGAAGATGGACTCCTGTACACTGAGGCCAGAGACCCCAAACCTGGTGCCACTAGGAGAGTGGTAGTGCCTCAGCTGTTCAGAGAGTTCATCCTAACATTGGCCCATGACATTCCCCTTGCTGGACATTTGGGACAAACCAAGACGTGGGAGAGGTTAGTCAACCACTTCTACTGGCCCAATATGTCCAACATGGTTAAGGAGTTTTGCCTCTCCTGCCCCACCTGTCAAGCCAGTGGTAAGACAGGTGGGCATCCAAAGGCCCCCCTCATTCCACTTCCAGTGGTGGGGGTGCCCTTTGAAAGAGTGGGTGTGGACATAGTTGGTCCACTAGAACCTCCCACAGCCTCAGGAAATATGTATATCCTGGTAGTAGTGGATCATGCTACCAGGTATCCTGAAGCTATTCCCCTTAGGTCGACTACTGCCCCTGCAGTAGCCAAGGCCCTCATTGGTATCTTTACCAGAGTGGGTTTCCCTAAGGAGGTGGTGTCTGACAGAGGTACCAACTTCATGTCAGCATACCTAAAGCACATGTGGAATGAGTGTGGAGTGACTTATAAATTCACTACACCATACCATCCACAAACTAATGGCTTGGTTGAGAGATTCAACAAGACATTAAAAGGCATGATCATGGGGCTCCCAGAAAAACTCAAAAGGAGATGGGATGTCCTCTTGCCATGCCTGCTTTTCGCTTACAGAGAGGTGCCACAGAAGGGAGTAGGATTCTCACCCTTTGAACTTCTGTTTGGTCATCCTGTAAGGGGACCACTTGCCCTTGTTAAAGAAGGCTGGGAGAGACCTCTCCATGAGCCTAAACAGGACATAGTGGACTATGTACTTGGCCTTCGCTCTAGAATGGCAGAGTACATGGAAAAGGCAACCAAAAACCTTGAGGCCAGCCAACAGCTCCAGAAGTTTTGGTATGACCAAAAGGCTGCACTGGTTGAGTTCCAACCAGGGCAGAAAGTCTGGGTTCTGGAG
Source organism: Pleurodeles waltl (assembly GCF_031143425.1). Classification (NCBI taxonomy): domain Eukaryota; kingdom Metazoa; phylum Chordata; class Amphibia; order Caudata; family Salamandridae; genus Pleurodeles; species Pleurodeles waltl. The sequence goes on from NC_090445.1 coordinate 939,296,686, forward strand.
CCTGTGGCTCCCAGGGCACTCCAGGACAAATGGAGTGGCCCTTACCCAGTACTAGAGAGGAAGAGTCAGGTCACCTACTTGGTGGACCTGGGCACAAGCAGGAGCCCCAAGAGGGTGATCCATGTGAACCGCCTTAAGCTCTTCCATGACAGGGCTGATGTGAATCTGTTGATGGTAACAGATGAGGATCAGGAAGCAGAGAGTGAACCTCTCCCTGATCTTCTGTCATCAGACCCAAAAGATGGCACAGTAGATGGAGTGATCTACTCAGACACCCTCTCTGGCCAACAGCAAGCTGATTGTAGGAGAGTCCTACAACAGTTTCCTGAACTCTTCTCCTTAACCCCTGGTCAGACACACCTGTGTACCCATGATGTGGACACAGGAGACAGCATGCCTGTCAAAAACAAAATCTTTAGACAGTCTGACCATGTTAAGGAAAGCATCAAGGTGGAAGTCCACAAGATGCTGGAATTGGGAGTAATTGAGCGCTCTGACAGCCCCTGGGCTAGCCCAGTGGTCTTAGTCCCCAAACCTCACACCAAAGATGGAAAGAAAGAGATGAGGTTTTGTGTGGACTACAGAGGGCTCAATTCTGTCACCAAGACAGATGCCCATCCAATTCCAAGAGCTGATGAGCTCATTGATAAATTAGGTGCTGCCAAATTTCTAAGTACCTTTGACTTGACAGCAGGGTACTGGCAAATAAAAATGGCACCTGGAGCAAAAGAAAAGACAGCATTCTCCACACCTGATGGGCATTATCAGTTTACTGTTATGCCCTTTGGTTTAATGAATGCCCCTGCCACCTTCCAAAGGTTGGTGAATCAAGTCCTTGCTGGCTTGGAGTCCTTTAGCACAGCTTATCTTGATGATATTGCTGTCTTTAGCTCCACCTGGCAGGATCACCTGGTCCACCTGAGGAAGGTTTTGAAGGCTCTGCAATCTGCAGGCCTCTCTATCAAGGCATCCAAATGCCAGATAGGGCAGGGAACTGTGGTTTACTTGGGCCACCTTGTAGGTGGAGGCCAAGTTCAGCCACTCCAACCCAAGATCCAGACTATTCTGGACTGGGTAGCTCCAAAAACCCAGACTCAAGTCAGGGCATTCCTTGGCTTGACTGGGTATTACAGGAGGTTTGTGAAGGGATATGGATCCATTGTGACAGCCCTCACTGAACTCACCTCCAAGAAAATGCCCAAGAAAGTGAACTGGACTGTGGAATGCCAACAGGCCTTTGACACCCTGAAACAGGCAATGTGCTCAGCACCAGTTCTCAAAGCTCCAGATTATTCTAAGCAGTTCATTGTGCAGACTGATGCCTCTGAACATGGGATAGGGGCAGTTTTGTCCCAAACAAATGATGATGGCCTTGACCAGCCTGTTGCTTTCATTAGCAGGAGGTTACTCCCCAGGGAGCAGCGTTGGAGTGCCATTGAGAGGGAGGCCTTTGCTGTGGTTTGGTCCCTGAAGAAGCTGAGACCATACCTCTTTGGGACTCACTTCCTAGTTCAAACTGACCACAGACCTCTCAAATGGCTGATGCAAATGAAAGGTGAAAATCCTAAACTGTTGAGGTGGTCCATCTCCCTACAGGGAATGGACTTTATAGTGGAACACAGACCTGGGACTGCCCATGCCAATGCAGATGGCCTTTCCAGGTTCTTCCACTTAGAAAATGAAGACTCTCTTGGGAAAGGTTAGTCTCATCCTCTTTCGTTTGGGGGGGGGGTTGTGTAAGGAAATGCCTCCTTGGCATGGTTGCCCCCTGACTTTTTGCCTTTGCTGATGCTATGTTTACAATTGAAAGTGTGCTGAGGCCTGCTAACCAGGCCCCAGCACCAGTGTTCTTTCCCTAACCTGTACTTTTGTATCCACAATTGGCAGACCCTGGCATCCAGATAAGTCCCTTGTAACTGGTACTTCTAGTACCAAGGGCCCTGATGCCAAGGAAGGTCTCTAAGGGCTGCAGCATGTCTTATGCCACCCTGGAGACCTCTCACTCAGCACAGACACCCTGCTTGCCAGCTTGTGTGTGCTAGTGAGGACAAAACGAGTAAGTTGACATGGCACTCCCCTCAGGGTGCCATGCCAGCCTCTCACTGCCTATGCAGTATAGGTAAGACACCCCTTGTAGGAAGTTGGCTCTGTATGTGCTATTTCAAAGTAAGGAATAGCATGCACAGAGTCCAAGGGTTCCCCTTAGAGGTAAAATAGTGGTAAAAATAGATAATACTAATGCTCTATTTTGTGGTAGTGTGGTCGAGCAGTAGGCTTATCCAAGGAGTAGTGTTAAGCATTTGTTGTACATACACATAGACAATAAATGAGGTACACACACTCAGAGACAAATCCAGCCAATAGGTTTATATAGAAAAATATCTTTTCTTAGTTTATTTTAAGAACCACAGGTTCAAATTCTACATGTAATATCTCATTCGAAAGGTATTGCAGGTAAGTACTTTAGGAACTTCAAATCATCAAAATTGCATGTATACTTTTCAAGTTATTCACAAATAGCTGTTTTAAAAGTGGACACTTAGTGCAATTTTCACAGTTCCTAGGGGAGGTAAGTATTTGTTAGGTTAACCAGGTAAGTAAGACACTTACAGGGCTTAGTTCTTGGTCCAAGGTAGCCCACCGTTGGGGGTTCAGAGCAACCCCAAAGTTACCACACCAGCAGCTCAGGGCCGGTCAGGTGCAGAGTTCAAAGTGGTGCCCAAAACACATAGGCTAGAATGGAGAGAAGGGGGTGCCCCGGTTCCGGTCTGCTGGCAGGTAAGTACCCGCGTCTTCGGAGGGCAGACCAGGGGGGTTTTGTAGGGCACCGGGGGGGACACAAGCCCACACAGAAATTTCACCCTCAGCAGCGCGGGGGCGGCCGGGTGCAGTGTAGAAACAAGCGTCGGGTTTGTAATGGAAGTCAATGGGAGATCTAGGGATCTCTTCAGCGCTGCAGGCAGGCAAGGGGGGGGTTCCTCGGGGAAACCTCCACTTGGGCAAGGGAGAGGGACTCCTGGGGGTCACTCCTCCAGTGAAAGTCCGGTCCTTCAGGTCCTGGGGGCTGCGGGTGCAGGGTCTCTCCCAGGTGTCGGGACTTTGGATTCAAAGAGTCGCGGTCAGGGGAAGCCTCGGGATTCCCTCTGCAGGCGGCGCTGTGGGGGCTCAGGGGGGACAGGTTTTTGTACTCACAGTCTTAGAGTAGTCCTGGGGTCCCTCCTGAGGTGTTGGATCGCCACCAGCCGAGTCGGGGTCGCCGGGTGCAGTGTTGCAAGTCTCACGCCTTTTGCGGGGAGCTTGCAGGGTTCTTTAAAGCTGCTCGAAACAAAGTTGCAGCTTTTCTTGGAGCAGGTCCGCTGTCCTCGGGAGTTTCTTGTCTTTTCGAAGCAGGGGCAGTCCTCAGAGGATGTCGAGGTCGCTGGTCCCTTTGGAAGGCGTCGCTGGAGCAGGATCTTTGGAAGGCAGGAGACAGGCCGGTGAGTTTCTGGAGCCAAGGCAGTTGTCGTCTTCTGGTCTTCCTCTGCAGGGGTTTTTCAGCTAGGCAGTCCTTCTTCTTGTAGTTGCAGGAATCTAATTTTCTAGGGTTCAGGGTAGCCCTTAAATACTAAATTTAAGGGCGTGTTTAGGTCTGGGGGGTTAGTAGCCAATGGCTACTAGCCCTGAGGGTGGGTACACCCTCTTTGTGCCTCCTCCCAAGGGGAGGGGGTCACAATCCTAACCCTATTGGGGGAATCCTCCATCTGCAAGATGGAGGATTTCTAAAAGTCAGAGTCACCTCAGCTCAGGACACCTTAGGGGCTGTCCTGACTGGCCAGTGACTCCTCCTTGTTGCTTTCTTTGTTCCCTCCAGCCTTGCCGCCAAAAGTGGGGGCCGTGGCCGGAGGGGGCGGGCAACTCCACTAAGCTGGAGTGCCCTGCTGGGCTGTGACAAAGGGGTGAGCCTTTGAGGCTCACCGCCAGGTGTTACAGCTCCTGCCTGGGGGAGGTGTTAGCATCTCCACCCAGTGCAGGCTTTGTTACTGGCCTCAGAGTGACAAAGGCACTCTCCCCATGGGGCCAGCAACATGTCTCTAGTGTGGCAGGCTGCTGGAACCAGTCAGCCTACACAGCTAGTTGGTTAAGTTTCAGGGGGCACCTCTAAGGTGCCCTCTGGGGTGTATTTTGCAATAAAATGTACACTGGCATCAGTGTGCATTTATTGTGCTGAGAAGTTTGATACCAAACTTCCCAGTTTTCAGTGTAGCCATTATGGTGCTGTGGAGTTCGTGTAAAACAGACTCCCAGACCATATACTCTTATGGCTACCCTGCACTTACAATGTCTAAGGTTTTGCTTAGACACTGTAGGGGCACAGTGCTCATGCACTGGTACCCTCACCTATGGTATAGTGCACCCTGCCTTAGGGCTGTAAGGCCTGCTAGAGGGGTGTCTTACCTATACTGCATAGGCAGTGAGAGGCTGGCATGGCACCCTGAGGGGAGTGCCATGTCGACTTACTCATTTTGTTCTCACCAGCACACACAGGCTTGTAAGCAGTGTGTCTGTGCTGAGTGAGGGGTCTCTAGGGTGGCATAAGACATGCTGCAGCCCTTAGAGACCTTTCTTGGCATCAGGGCCCTTGGTACTAGAAGTACCAGTTACAAGGGACTTATCTGAATGCCAGGGTGTGCCAATTGTGGATACAATGGTACATTTTAGGTGAAGGAACACTGGTGCTGGGGCCTGGTTAGCAGGGTCCCAGCACACTTCTCAGTCAAGTCAGCATCAGTATCAGGCAAAAAGTGGGGGGTAACTGCAACAGGGAGCCATTTCTTTACACCCCTCTAGCAGGCATTACAGCCCTAAGGCAGGGTGCACTATACCATGGGTGAGGGTACCAGTGCATGAGCATGGTACCCCTACAGTGTCTAAACAAAACCTTAGACATTGTAAGTGCAGGGTAGCCATAAGAGTATATGGTCTGGGAGTCTGTCAAACACGAACTCCACAGCACCATAATGGCTACACTGAAAACTGGGAAGTTTGGTATCAAACTTCTCAGCACAATAAATGCACACTGATGCCAGTGTACATTTTATTGAAAAATACACCACAGAGGGCACCTTAGAGGTGCCCCCTGAAACTTAACCGACTATCTGTGTAGGCTGACTAGTTTTAGCAGCCTGCCACAAACCGAGACATGTTGCTGGCCCCATGGGGAGAGTGCCTTTGTCACTCTGAGGCCAGTAACAAAGCCTGCACTGGGTGGAGATGCTAACACCTCTCCCAGGCAGGAATTGTCACACCTGGCGGTGAGCCTCAAAGGCTCACCTCCTTTGTGCCAACCCAGCAGGACACTCCAGCTAGTGGAGTTGCCCGCCCCCTCCGGCCAGGCCCCACTTTTGGCGGCAAGGCCGGAGAAAATAATGAGAAAAACAAGGAGGAGTCACTGGCCAGTCAGGACAGCCCCTAAGGTGTCCTGAGCTGAAGTGACTCTAACTTTTAGAAATCCTCCATCTTGCAGATGGAGGATTCCCCCAATAGGGTTAGGATTGTGACCCCCTCCCCTTGGGAGGAGGCACAAAGAGGGTGTACCCACCCTCAGGGCTAGTAGCCATTGGCTACTAACCCCCCAGACCTAAACACGCCCTTAAATTTAGTATTTAAGGGCTACCCTGAACCCTAGAAAATTAGATTCCTGCAACTACAAGAAGAAGGACTGCCTAGCTGAAAACCCCTGCAGAGGAAGACCAGAAGACGACAACTGCCTTGGCTCCAGAAACTCACCGGCCTGTCTCCTGCCTTCCAAAGATCCTGCTCCAGCGACGCCTTCCAAAGGGACCAGCGACCTCGACATCCTCTGAGGACTGCCCCTGCTTCGAAAAGACAAGAAACTCCCGAGGACAGCGGACCTGCTCCAAGAAAAGCTGCAACTTTGTTTCCAGCAGCTTTAAAGAACCCTGCAAGCTCCCCGCAAGAAGCGTGAGACTTGCAACACTGCACCCGGCGACCCCGACTCGGCTGGTGGCGATCCAACACCTCAGGAGGGACCCCAGGACTACTCTGATACTGTGAGTACCAAAACCTGTCCCCCCTGAGCCCCCACAGCGCCGCCTGCAGAGGGAATCCCGAGGCTTCCCCTGACCGCGACTCTTTGAACCTAAAGTCCCGACGCCTGGGAGAGACCCTGCACCCGCAGCCCCCAGGACCTGAAGGACCGGACTTTCACTGGAGAAGTGACCCCCAGGAGTCCCTCTCCCTTACCCAGTTGGCGGTTTCCCCGAGGACTCCCCCCCCTGCCTGCCTGCAGCGCGTAAGAGATCCCGAGATCTCTCATAGACTAACATTGCAAACCCGACGCTTGTTTCTACACTGCACCCGGCCGCCCCCGCGCTGCTGAGGGTGAAATTTCTGTGTGGACTTGTGTCCCCCCCGGTGCCCTACAAAACCCCCCTGGTCTGCCCTCCGAAGACGCGGGTACTTACCTGCAAGCAGACCGGAACCGGGGCACCCCCTTCTCTCCATTCTAGCCTATGTGTTTTGGGCACCACTTTGAACTCTGCACCTGACCGGCCCTGAGCTGCTGGTGTGGTGACTTTGGGGTTGCTCTGAACCCCCAACGGTGGGCTACCTTGGACCAAGAACTGAACCCTGTAAGTGTCTTACTTACCTGGTAAAACTAACCAAAACTTACCTCCCCTAGGAACTGTGAAAATTGCACTGTGTCCACTTTTAAAACAGCTATTTGTCAATAACTTGAAAAGTATACATGCAATTTTTATGATTTAAAGTTCCTAAAGTACTTACCTGCAATACCTTTCAAATGAGATATTACATGTAGAATTTGAACCTGTGGTTCTTAAAATAAACTAAGAAAAGATATTTTTCTATACAAAAACCTATTGGCTGGATTTGTCTCTGAGTGTGTGTACCTCATTTATTGTCTATGTGTATGTACAACAAATGCTTAACACTACTCCTTGGATAAGCCTACTGCTCGACCACACTACCACAAAATAGAGCATTAGTATTATCTATTTTTACCACTATTTTACCTCTAAGGGGAACCCTTGGACTCTGTGCATGCTATTCCTTACTTTGAAATAGCACATACAGAGCCAACTTCCTACAGTGCCCGTGAGAGGAATGGATCACACAACAGTTCATGATAGTCCTTATGTGAAGGCCTCTGTTGACCCTAGAGTGATCCATTCTTGACGCAGGCACTAGGCACAGGCACACAAGTGGGGTAGTGTTTTTATCAGGACAAGTGGGGAAACGCTGGGTAGTATGAATTTTGTGAATCCCTGCATCTTCCTGTAGTTTGCGTGACAGAAATACAAGGAAAAATAGAGTTTTTATTCAACGTTTCATCTTTGCAGGGTATTCTGGGTAAATAACTTTGGGAAATCCACACAAGCCACACCTCTGTGGACTCCCCCGGGTGTCTAGTTTACAGAAATGTCTTTGGTTGGTAGGTTTCCCTATATGGCCGCCGAGCCCAGGACCCAAAACGTAGGTGCCCACCTTACAAAACCTGGTTGTTTTGTGCTAGATGATTTTGATGCCTCCACAATACAATTTGGGCCCTTCCCTGTAACGGCCATGTGCAAAGATGGAAGTTACCACAACCTGGCAAGTCGTCCAGTAGGACTGCAAGGTGGGTTTCTGCACTAATGCCATTTTCAGCGTAAGGTCCAAAATTATCTTCAACTCTGACAGCATAGAAGGAGTCCACTGCCCTAGAAGCTCCCTCAGAAATTGTTCTGCATGCAAATTTGGCTGCTGCACAAGTTGCTGAAGATAGTCACATCCAAAAAGTGATGGACGTAGTTGATTGGCAAAAAGTTGGCCGCATCAACTTTACATCCAGCGTCACTAGTAAAAGGTGAAATTTGGGGCTGAACTATATTGGGGGGCTGCCAAGAGAGCATTAAGTCTGTGCTTGCCGCCGTACTCACCTACTCTCTGGGTTGGTCTAACCCGCTGTTGTCTTGCTGCACAGACTGTGCTTGTAAAGGGACAGCACAACTGTCCTCATCCTCTCCCTCAGAATAACTGGAAGAGGTGTCTTCAGATGGGAGTCCTCCGACTAAATAAATCACTCCCAGATTCTGCTCCATTGTCCTCTCCCTCAGATGCAGTCTCAGTATCTGCTGTCCCAGTCTCAGACCCTTCCTCAGAACTGTCCGCCATAACCCGAGTTACAGCTTCAGCAGCAGTTCTTCTGTGTCTCCCGAGGGGTTTTAAATTAAAAATAATTCTCCAATGCAAAGCACCAGAGGATTTTTAAAACCCCTCCCTGGTGTTGGCCAATAGTCATGGCCCGCACCAGGGAGAGTGTGCGTGTGTTGGCCATTGGCTGACACACGCACTAATGGGATTAATGCAGAGTTTGTGAATTCTAAAACAAACATAAACATACACAAAAGTGTACATTTACCTTTGTGAATCAGGCCCTAATTGTGTAAATTGCATACAAGGGGTGTGTGGGCATGTGGAGTCTCCTCTGTTGTTGGATTTGTTTTACCTTGTACCAGCTCTGCATATCAGAAGGTCGCACTTCTAACTATTCTGTGTGTTACAAAAAAGTGCTGTTCCTGGGCAATGGAAGTAAGCACTACTGCTGATCTTGACTACAGATCATATTGTTTCTGTGAGGCCGACTTACACTGCTCATGCCCTTTCTGTGTCTCTTCTGTGCTGTGTATAAGGAAATCTTACACTATGTTGCACACTGTGTGTGTGCAGGAATCACCTACAGTGGGGGTGTTTGTACTGTTACTAACCAAGGTGTACTTGGCTTTACATGTGAGGAAATCTTGCAATGCTGCAATGTGTGCTTGTGTCTGTATGTGTGTAAGTGTGTGGGTGTCTGTGTTTGAGGGAAGCATGAACTGATGGGATGTACCTGTTTTTTCTTTGTGAAATGTGGACTGCTGCTGGCCATGCTGTAGTGCAGTGTTTTCTAGGGAGCTATAACTACAGATAACTTTTTGAGCAGTCTATGCATGAAGGATCCAACTCTATTGTAGAACATTTAGTATGTTAGATAAATGTATTGGAAGCTTACAATAGTTTTGCCATTACCAAATTCTGTCAGTGTATGTTACCAAAGCTTGCACTGCTGCTGCTGATAAAGGATGCCTATTCGTGAAACAAGTTTGGCCTTCCGATGCACCTATTGGAAATGTACTGTGTGTGAGACTGAAACTTGTACTGCTAGTGATGACATGTTGTAATATTCTGTGTTTGAGGGATACTTGGGCTGCTGCGATTGCTTATGTTGTACCTTGTTAAAAATAAGGGCTTTGGTTGGTAGTCAGGTTACCCCCTGTCCAACCAAGGAACCTCACTCTAGTCAGGTTAAGTCACACACAATCCTCTGGTAGCTTGGAACAGAGCAGTCAGGCTTAACTTAGAAGGCAATGTGTAAAGTATTTGTGCAATACATCATGCAATAACACAGTGTAGCACCACAAACTTACACCACACAGTGTTTAGAAAAATATATAATATTTATCTGGATAACTGCAGGTCAAAACGATTAAGATGCAATAAGTATATGTTGAAATATCACTGTAAAAATGAAATAAAGTATCTTTAGTCTCTTAAATAGCAACAATTGTCTCTCGCAAGCCAAAGTACCTGGATTGCGTTCAAATTCTCTGCAAGGGAGCACAGAGGAGGAGATGTGTGGAAAATGGGGAGGTGTGCGTAAATTTTTCCGCCACACACAGGTGATGCATTGTTGAGTTTTCACACAAGGCAGGCTTTGCGACGATTTCTGGTGTGTAGACTGGGATCCTCTTCGGGTTGCAGGTTTTTCAGACACCCCCGGGACGATGCATTGAAATCCAGCACATACACGACAAAGTCACAGGGGCTGCTTCGATCCAGTGGGTGTTGCGTTGAAATTTCTACCACACAGCAGGCGCTGTGTCGATTCCTCTCAGGAAGTCAGGCTGCGTCATTCCGACTCAGTTTTGCATTGATCCAGTGGGCCGTGCGTCGAATTTACGGTCACTACGCTGGTGCTGCATCGATCTACTCCTTGCAAAGTTGGGCTGCGTCGTTCCAGTTCAGCGTGCAGAGATTTTCTCACCACAATGCAGGCTGTGCATCCTTTCTTGCAGGATGTGCATTGATTTTTGCCACACAGAGAGTTCTTCTTGAAGGAATGAAGTCTTTTTGGTCCTGAGACATCAGGGAACAGGAGGCAAGCTCTATCCAAGCCCTTGTAGAGCACTTCTCAGCAGAGCTAGAGAGCAGCAAGGCAGCAGGGCAACAGCAAGGCAGCAGTCCTTCTCAGAAAGCAGTCAGGTGAGTCCTTTGGGCAGCCAGGCAGTTCTTCTTGGCAGGTTGCAGGTTCTGGTTCAGGTTCTCTTCTCCAGGAAGTGTCTCAGCTGGTAGGGGGGAAGGCCCTGTTTAAATACCCAAATGTGCCTTTGAAGCGGGGAGACTTGGAGAGTGGCTTAGAAGTGCACAAGGTCCCTTTTCAGTTCCATCCTGTCTGCCAGGGTCCCAGTAGGGGGTGTGGCAGTCCTTTGTGTGAGGGCAGGCTACTGTCCCTTAACAAGTAAGTGTCAGGCCCTTCACCCTCCCAGCCTAGGAAGACCCATTCAATATTCAGATGTATGCAAGTGTGACTGAGCATCCTGTGTTTGGGGTTTGTCTGAGTGAATGCACAAGGGAGCTGTCAACTAAACCTAGCCAGAGGTGGATTGTAAGGCACAGAAGGATTTAAGTGCAGAGAAATGCCCACTTTCTAAAATTGGCATTTCTAAAATAGTAATTTTAAATCCAACTGCACTAGTCAGCAGGATTTTGTATTACCATTCTGGCCATACTAAATATGACCTTGTTACTCCTTTCAGATCAGAAGCTACCACTCAAACAGTATATTAGGGTAGCCCTAATATTAGCCTATGAAAGGAGCAGGCCTCACAGCAGTGTAAAATGAATTTAGGACTTTTACACTACCAGGACATCTCAACTAGATAGGTACATGTCCTGCCTTTCACAGCACCCTGTCTTATTGGTTATCTAGGGCTTACCTTAGGGGTGACTTGTATGTGGAAAAAGGGAGTTTTAGGCTTGGCAAGTACTTTTAAATACCAAGTCGACCTGGCAGTGAAACTGTACACACAGGCCTTGCAATGGCAGGCCTGAGACATGGTTAAGTGGCTACTTAAGTGGGTGGCACAATCAGTGCTGCAGGCCCACTAGTAGCATTTAATCTACAGGCCCTGGGCACATATAGTGTACTTTATTAGGGATGTATAAGTAATTTAAATAAGCCAAGTGGTTATGATCCAATGTCACCATGTTTTAAGGAGAGAGCATATGCACTTTAGCACCGATTAGCAGTTGTAAAATGCACAGAGTCCTAAAGCCAGTAAAAATAAGGTCAGAAAAAGAGGAGGAGGAAGGCAAAAAGTTTGGGGCCATTTCCAACCTACCTGTTCTGTGATTGTGTGACATGCTGCAATGCAGCCAGCTGTAATATATACGTTCTGTGTGTGGGAAGGAAACCTGTGATACAGCCAAAAGTGCTGGATCAATTATGTGTATGAAAGAAGGTTGCACTTTTGCTGCTTCAGTTTATTCTGTTCTTTGTACATGTGCTTGTGTGAGCCCTTTCTCTACCTGCTTGATGAAGGGGTGGGGATGGATCAGGGTTATGGAAATAAGAAACATTTTTTGTTAATGGTGACTTTTCATGAGGAAAGGTTGCACTTCTGCCTCCATCCTTTTAAAAGGTTGCAGTGTGACACCTTTTTAAAATGCTACTGCATGTGATCAGCATATGTGTAACGTGTGAGTCTAAGAAACTGGGTTATTGTTTGAAAGGGATGAAAACCCTTCTCAAGCAACAACCACAACCCTTCTCAGGGAGAACCACAAAAGTCACTAAATTAACCTGTGCTTAACTCTCTTGTAGCTTCACCCAAGGGCAGTCCGGCTTCATTTAAAGGCACTAACCTAGGTATTTATGCAGCACACAAACAGTAATGAAGTGAAAATACAAGAAAAATCGCAAACCAATTTACAGAGTTTATTTTAATAAGTAAATTGAGAACAAAATGACAAATCCCATTAGTAAAACTGGAGATATGCAATTTTAAAGTTTTAGATCAGTGTAGCACAAAAAAGCACAAAGCGCCACTTCTAGTTCTTCTAGAAGTTCTTCTTCTAGTTGTGCTAGACTGGGGAAAAATCAGAAGCTCAGACCAACTGCGATAGAACGGGGCTGGACACAGGGACCAGGTTTGTCCATTTGAAACTTTACCTTCTTGAAGTCCGGTGTGAAGAGTACAGAACTTTAGGATTTCTCATTTTCTTGTAGAGGAGTGCACATTAGTGCCAGCCACGAGTCCAGGACCTAGAAGGCACCTCTTGGGAATCAGGGACTCATTGAAGCACAGGCCAGCAGGGCTCAGGCAGGTCCAGTTGTAGGTCTCCAGAGGACTAGTTTCAGCAGTTTAGCTGGGCAGCTGCAGGGAGGCCTCTGAAGTTTGGTGTCTTTCTGTAGCTCAGAACAGGAGGTCAGCCAACTGACCCTTGGAGTCACTCAGGGAGCCTGGGATGAAGGAAGCAGGACCAGTCTTCCTTCGCAGAGAGCAGAAGAGGCCTCAAGCAGGAGGGCAATCTTCTGGGGAACAATGCATGCCTCAAACAGCCAGTCTTTCTTCTGTAATGTGGGCAGGACCATGAGTGTACTGATGAGTGGCTGAGGAGGTCCAATATCTATACCTGGTGATACCCTGGTGATACTCTTTGAAGTAGGGGAACCTCTAGTTCAACCCCACATCTTGCTATAAAACATTACTTCCTTCCCATTTCTTTCCCTGCCCAGGCTAAAAGAGGTGACAAAGGCCAATGTCAAGTTCCTTTGTGAGTGTGGTGGAGGCAGCCTTTTGAAAGTGGGAAAGGAAACAGCTCCACCTTCCCTAAACTGGCAGGATGGCACTCTTCCAACTACACCCACGTCTTATTGTTCAGTGTCTGGGCCCAATACACATTCTTAATGGGGAAGGGGCATGAAACCTGACCTAAGTAGCAAACACAATTCTTGTCAGGGAAACACAAGCAAACTTCAAATTAACCTGTGCTCAACTCTCTAGTAGGTTGGCACAAAAGAGTCAGACTTAATTTAGAGTCAATGTGTAAAGTATTTATGCAGCACTTTAAACAGTAATAAGTGAAAACACTACTCAAGAAAAATCCCACACCAATTTAGAAAAATATAGTCAATTTTTGTAACTGATTAGTGGAGCCAGAGATGTACAGTTTAAAGATTTAGGTCAAAATAATGCCTAGAAGCACGAACTGCCAACTTTGGTTATCTGCTTATGAAGGACTGGGACAAAGTTGCAAGTTAAGGCCAACAGTGAAGGGTCGTGGCCCAGATATAGGGACCAAATTAGGCCTCCTAAATTAAGTACCTTAAACTCGGGTTGTGGAGCATTGTGGGATCCCACGTGGAGGATGCATCACACTGTGGCAGTTCCTATGGTCTGCCAGGCGACGCATCACACTGCATCGGTTCTGCTTCGACCACAGTTAGGGTGGCAGAAAACCTTCAGGCCTACTTCCAAGGGTCCAAGACTGGGCGTTACCACTTAGGGGGCACCCCTCATAGCAGACAGAAACCAGGTCCTGGGTTCAAGGAGGTTGGAGCCCTTTCTGTCCCGGAGGCTCTGAATGCCAGCCAACTAGCCCTTGGAGTCACTCTGGTGGTTCTGGGTTCAAGATGTAGGTCCACTCCTTTTCACTGGGGCAGCAGGGCAGCAGAGAAGCAGGGCAGCAAAGTAGCAGTCTTCCACAGGTCCAGAGGTGCCCTGCAGAGTTGGGTCTGAGGGTAGACTATTTATCCTTGGTACCAGCTTGGAAGCAGGAGATGTTTTTAGAAGGTTGTACCATCGAAGGTGCTTGAAATTTCCTGCCTCCCTACCCTACACAAGTTTTCCTGGGGGCACAAAAGACTAGCGTCAAACATTTTCTGAGTGTCCTCTGGCAGTCTTTGTGTTGTGCAGTGTGGTAGGTGACAGCTCCATCCTGCCCCCTCCCCCATCATGTCAGAGATGGCCTATCCTGCCAAAATCTATTTCCCCTTTGTTTTTCTGTCTGGGAGCAATACACATAGACCAACTGCCAGCTACACCTAGTCATGTGACCCATGATACAGGCTGCTGGCACCAAATGGTTAGGACAAGAAATTAGAACTTTATAAATATGGCATTTTCAGATTCGTGACCTAAAATCTGACTTTACCATTAAAAAGTGTTTTCAATTACAATTCCTTAGACACCAAACTTGATATTCCTAATTGTCCCAATTGAAACTCTTCACTTATTAGATGTAATAAGGTCACTTATTGTTTTGCCAAGGCCTTGCAGTAGTGAAAGCAAATTTAGTAGTTTTTAACTACCAAGACATGTGAATGTTAAAGATACATGTCCAACCTTTTAAATACACTAGACCATGACCTACAGGCTGTTTAGGGCCTACCCTAGGAGTGACTTATGTGTATTAAGAAGAAAGGGCTGCGTCTGTACCAGGTCAAAATGATGGTTTAAAACTGCACATATAGGCTGCAATGGCAGGCCTCAGACATGTTTACAACACCACTTAGTCAGATGGCACAATCAGTGCTGCAGGCCCACTAGTAGCAAATAACATATAGGCCATAGGCACATGTAATACCACTGTGCCAGGGACCTACAAGGAAATTAAATGTGCGCGTTGGTTGTAAGTCAATGTTACCATGTTTAAATGAAAGAGCAAAAACACTTTAGCACTAGTTAGCAGTGGTAAAGTGTGTAGAACCCTAAACCTGGCAAAAATAAACTCAGAAATAAGAGGAGGAGGGAAGACAAAAAGTTGATGGGGAAAGCATGTCAAGGGTGTCAGGTCCAACAGGAAGCAACTACCAGGCATAGGAAGATGGAAAGTCCTAGAATGCACCAGAAGTTCAGGGTAAGAAAACGACAAATTACTAAAAGTAGATTTTTGAAAATTGTAATCTAAAATCTCACTTTACCATTAAAAATTATTTTATATTACAATTCATCAGAGTCCAAACGTGATAACTGTACCTGCTACCAATCAAAGGTTCTTCTCAAATGTAATAAGGTAACCCAATGTTATCCAATGGTAGAGCTGGGACTTACTGTAGTGAAAAATTAATTGAGGAGGCTTTCAGGACAAGTAAGACCTAAAATCATTTGCCCTACATTTTAAACAATGCACCCAGGTCTATGGTCTGTTTAGTGCTTACCTTAGGGGTGCCATATGTCTTAAAAAGGAAGGTTTAGGTCTGTAAAAAAGTTTATTTTGCCAAGACGAAATGGCAGTTTAAATTGCACAACAAACTACAGTGGCAGGCCTGAGACAGGTTTTAAAGGGTTACTTCAAAGAATAGCACATTGGGTGCCTTAGGCCAACTAGTAGCCTTCAATTTACAGGCCCTGGTTAAATATAGTACCATATACTAGAGACTTCTATGTAAATTAAATGTGCCAATCAGGTGGAGGCAATATTCCATGTTTTATTGAGAGAGCACAAGCACTTTAGCACAGGTTGGCAGTGAAAAAGTGCACAGAGTCCTAAAAGCTAACAAAAAATAAATTTCAGAAAACAGGAGGGGTGAAAGCAAGATGTTTTGAGGGGACCCTGCAGAGAGGACAAAGTCTAGAAGTGAGGACATTTGAAATTGTTTCTGTCTATGCTGTACTGGACTCTCATCTGTTTGCAACAGTGTGCTCCAAAATATACGCTCAGCTGCATTTGTCATTTTGCAAATTGTTAGAAATGGGGTCGCTGGTTGGCAGTCAGTTTGCTCTCTGTCCGAGCAGAGACCCTCACTCTAGTCAGGGTAAGGGAGTTACACTCCTAAGACAACCCCTGCTTGCCCCCTTGATAGCTTGGCACAAGCAGTCAGGCTTATTTCAAAGACAATGTGTAAAGTTTTTGTACTAACGCACACAGTAATACAGTAAAAGCACTACAAAATGGACACCACACCAGTTTAGAAAAAAAGGCAATATTGACAAGACCAAAACAACAAATATCCAACATACACAAGTTAAGTTATTAATTTTCATTTTCAAAATAATAGATTTTTACTCTATAGAAAACAATGGAAACGCGGTTGTTACACAAAGTACCTAGTTTGCTTAAAAAATAAAGCTGCAGAGGCAAGCGTGTGTCGGAAAAGTAAGCGATGCATCAATTCCATACTAGCAATTGAGGCCGTGCGTTGTTTCTTCTCGAGTTGGGTATGTCGTTTTTTTCTCTCACACAAGAGGGCGATGCGTCGATTTCTGGATGGGGCACCCCGGATCTGCGCAGGTTCACAATGATTTTAATACCCAGCGATGATGCCTTTGAAATCCAGCCGCACAGAGATGGAAAATCGCACCGCTGTGTGGGTTTTCCATTGTTTTTAGCAGCAGAAAGTGGGTGTTGCCTCGATTTTCCAGCCACAATACAGGTGGTGCGTCGATTTCAGCCATGAGGCAGGTGGCACTTCATTTTTACAGCCGCGTTGCAGATGGTGCATTGAAATTTTCCAGACACTGCTACCCTCTGCATCGATTTCAGTCCTTATTCTACCAGCTTCACCTTTTAAGGGCCCAGGGACTGGATAGGCACCACTTGGCAGGGCAGAAGTCTCACAGAGAGTCCAGGTGCTGGCAGAGGAAGTCTTTGATTGACCTGAGACTTCAAAAGGCAAGCTCAGACCAAGCCCTTGGAGATTCTTCACAAGCAGGAATATACCACCCTCTTTCGGGCAGAAGCAGCAGCTGCAGGCTAATCCAGCAAACCACACTCACAGGCAAAGGGGCAGTACTCCTCCTTCTTGAAGAAATTTAAGGTCTTGGCTCCAATACTTATACCCCTTTCTGCCTTTAAAGTTGCCCAACGTCAAAGAAAAGTCTTTGTTGTTTACATGCCCCTGCCTTGCCCAGGACAGGTACCAGACACACACCAGGGTGTTAAAGACTACATTGTGTGAGAGCTGGCACAACCCTTTTAGGTGTAAGTGACCACTTCTCCCTCCACTCTAGCCCTGATGGCTCATCAGGATATGCAGGCTACACCCCACCTCCCTTTGTGTCACTGTGAAGAGGAGATTCACAAACAGCCCAACTGTTAGTCTTACTCAGACAGAGAATCCACAAACAGGTAAAGTCACAGAATTGTTTAAGCAAGAAAATGCCTACTTTCTATAAGTGGCATTTTCGAACTAACAATCTAAAAACCAACTTTACTAAAAGGATTATTTTTAAATTGTGAGTTCAGAGATCCTAAACTCCATATTTCTATCTGCTCTCAAAGGAAACTGCACTTTAAGGACATTCAAAGGCAGTCCCCATGTTAACCTATGGGAGAGATAGGCCTTGCAACAGTGAAAAACGAATTTGGCAGTATTTCACAGTTAGACTATGTAAAACATATCAGTACATGTCCCACCTTTAATATACATTGCACCCTGCTCATGGGGCTACATAGGGCCACCCAAGGGGTGTCTTACATATATAAAGAGAGAAGGTTTAGGCTTGGCAAGTGGGTACACTTGCCAAGTCGAATTGGCAGTTTAAAACTGCACATACAGACACTGCAGTGGCAGGTGTGACCCATGTTTACAGGGCTACTTATGTGGGTGGCACGATCAGTGCTGCAGGCCCACTACTACCATTTGATTTACAGGCCCTAGGCACCTGTAGTGCACTTTACTAGGGACTTAGTATTAAATCAAATATGGCAACTATGGAAAAGCCAATTGCACATACAATTTCACATTGGGAGCACTTGCACTTTAGCACTGGTCAGCAGTGGTAAGGTGTCCAGAGTAACAAAAAAAGCAAAATCAGTGTCCAGCACACAGCAACAACCTGGGAAGCAGAGGCAAAAAGTTAGGGGAGACAACGCCAAGGATGCTAGGTCTAACACAAATATGTTATAAAAGCATGGTGTGGTAGAGGACTACCATTTACAGACAACATATTTTCCACTGAAATGAGCACTACATTTCCACAGATTTACAGTTTTACTAATAAAACTATGCTGCACGGGCGGAGCTTGCCTGACTGCAAGATGGCCGCACTGTGAGAGCACTCCGTCAGCCACTTCACAATCCGTATATAATCCTCTACTACTAGCAAGCTACAAAACCTGTTTCAGTAATGCAATTTCCGACGCTGGTGTCCCGGCGGTGAAACTTGAGGTGGCGACTGCTGAGATTGCTAGTGTACGTGATGGCCGGGTCTGAGGCCTAAGGCGACTGGGGTGCTGGTGTGCCTGGGAGCAGATCTGGCTGGGTGGCTACTCCTCCTGGTGCTGGTTGGGGTGCGGAGGAGCCGCGGTGGAAGGTGGAGGCTGTTGTGGCCCGGGCGTCGGCCAGAATCGAACGCCGCGTTGTGGTGTGCCCTGAGATGGCAGCGGCGGTGAGAGGGCAGGCTGCCCGGAGCCGGATTGAGGTGCGGCACTGGAGGGCTGCGCGGTTGTGGTGCCGCGCCTAGCGCGGGGGTGGCCCATTGCTGTACGGCCCAACTGAAAATGTTGTGTGGCTGGCCAGCCGCCCGCCGGCCCGAGACTGCAACACTGAAAATCCCTGCTTGGTGAGTTTGGCCCCCCTTTGATATCTGCCTCTGAGGACGACTGCCCGGGGACAACACACTAACAGCCCTGTGGACTGAGGGGCAGTAACACTGGACGTGCTCCTTGAGCGGCTGGAAGTGTGGTGCATCCGCTTAGGTCGGACTCCAGCCCAGGCAAGACAGTGTGGCTGGCATTGGGGCAGTGCGGTAGGAGTGGTATGGCTGCCCGGAGAGCAACAGTGCAGTGCTGCGCAGAGTGGCTTCGGTGCCCCCGAGCTGAGGTGCATGACATTGCTATGGCGTGGAGAGTCTTAGCTGGCATTGCGTGCCCCCCAAGGCCCATACAATGGGCAAGTCGGACAAAACCTAGGCCAAGCTGCAGTTCGGCCGGCGTAAGACAGGTGGTCCCTCCGGTGATGATGCGGGACCTGGCCAGGTGGGGGGAATCGGAGGTGCCAGCAGGTGAGGAGCAGGACTTGAGACAAATCCTGGTGGCGATGCAGCACAGCTCGACCCAAATCAATGGGAAGATAAATTCCCTCTCCTATCGCATGGACAGAATGACCGAACGCTTAGACAAACATGCGGAGAGGCTGGACCAGTCGGAAAGGCGTATGTCCGAGGTGGAGGATGGTCAGATAGAATTGACCACTGGGCAGACCAAACTGAGTAAAAGTGTGAGCTACGTATAGGCCAAAGTGGACGACTTGGATGCCAGATCCAGGAGAAACAACTTATGCATAGTTGGTATGGCAGAGTCCACTGCGATCGATAACATTGAAAGTTTCATTGAACGCTTGTTAGTTCAGTTGCTGGGGGCGAACCACCTTCTCCGATTTGCTGGTAGTTGAAAGGGACCATCACTCTTTGGTGACCCATCTGCCTCCGGGTGCCCCTCTGTGCCCTATCATAGCGAGACTGCTAAACTACAGATATAGGGACGCTGCTCTGCGCCGAGCCAGGGAACTGAAGACACTGCATTATGAGGGCATGACGGTCTCGCTATACCCGGATTTCACACCGCAAGTGCAGGAGGCGAGATGACAATTTATCGCTGGGAAAAAACAACTTAGAGACCTACATCTGGAATACCATATGCTTTACCCAGCCAAGTTACGTGTGGAGGCGGACGGGAAGCCGTTGTTTTTTATGGACCATAAAAAAACTTGCTCAATTTATTAAGCGTAGAGCGGCGAGGAGAGAGGATTATGGTGGTGAAGACACCAATACCCAAGCAGCTGGAGATTGAATTGTTCATCCCTGTTGTGTACCTTTGGGGGAGGCATCGTTAGCACCATGGTGTTGTGAACTATGCTAGTATGATTTATGTGATTCGCTGTCCATAGGTGGGTGGTTGTGGGACTTAGGCCCTGCTGGTTGTTGTTGGCACGATTGGTACTCTTGCACTATCTGCCATTTATGAAGGAGCTTTTTTAATCCTTGCTTATCGCCTTTTTGGAACTTGATTCACTCTATGGCTTGCTTATTTGTTTGTTATAACTGCAGGCGGCTAACGCATAGGTGCTGAACGAAGCGGCTGGGTAACATCCACCTAAGTGTGTACCACACCTATAGAAGAGAATAGGAGTATTTTACTCACGTAAGGGGGGGTAGTTGAGTGTTTAATGTCAGCTAGGCATGTTGGGGTAGTGCCTGCTGTGGGAGGGGGGGTGGGAGTTGAGGGGTATTTTGTACTTTCACTGTAGAAACTGTGCTGTATGTATCCAATCAAGCAATTGTAGACTTATGAACAGGATGGGACTGGCAGGCTATCGTAATTACCATGCACTCAATGTCACATGATTCTTTGCACCCAGATCACAAGAGGAGCCTGGGCCGGCTTAGATTGGTCACATGGAATGTGAGAGGCTTAAATGATGCTCAGAAAGTTTGTAAGGTGATCGCCTACTTACACAGACACAAAGTGGATCTTGCCATTTTGCAAGAGACTCATTTAGGGCCGGGCAGCTCCATGCTTACCCCTAGAAGGTTGCAAGGACAATTTGTGGGGGCAGGTATCACTACTCATGCATGCAGTGTATTGATCTGGGCTTCACAGTCCTTGGGTGTAAGCCTCAGGGGGGTTGTGGCAGATCCAGGAGGGAGGTATGTAGTGGTGCGGTGTGATGGGAGTGTTGCTCCTTTCTTGCTGGTGGGGATTTATGGCCCACATTTTTATAACCCTCAATTTTTTTACGATTTGGCTGCTAAGGCGGGCTCTTGGGGGGGCTGCCGCAGATCTGGAAGGGAAACTTCAACTGTACGCTGGACCCCCTGCTTGACAGATCGGGTGGGGGTGACCGTAGGCTGGCGGCTGCAGATAGAGCAGTGACAAAAGTGGCATCTGACCTGGGGCTGGTGCATATATGGCGAGATAGGCATCCATACAGGGGTTGCTGTGGGCACTACTCAGCCGCACACAACTTGGACACATGCATTGACTTGTGGTTGGTTGCCAGGAGCCTCTTGGGCCATGCGCACCCAGGGCTTCCGTGGCCGAGAACATATTCTGATCACTCCCCAGTCCCATTGACTGTGACTGTCGGCATGTGGGTGTCCCCTCTTCTCATGGCGATTCCCTCCATATTTGCTGTTAGACTCAGTCTTCTGAAAAGAGCTTGCTATGGTGATCAAAGACTTTTTCAAAATCAATCAAGGGTTCGGTGGCTAGTGTGGGCACGGTGTGGGACACATTCAGAAGGGTCACAATCTCCAAGCATGCTGGAGCTCTGCAGTCAATCAGGGGGTGCTGATGCATGCTAGAATGGCAGAATTAGAGCAGGAACAGGTGTTCGGTGATGATGAACAGACTTCGGGTCGCAAGCGTGTTAAATTGACTGAGTTTCAGAGCTGGCTGACGTTCAACATCTGGGGAAATATGCTACGGCTCGGATCTATGGGGAGGGGGACTGACCGGGATCGGCCTTAGTGAATGTGATTCGTCCCAACAAAGAAAGTAACTTGATTACAACGATACAGGTATCGAAATCCGGGACCCAGAGTTAAAAGCCAGTAGATTCCATGACTACTACAAATCTCTTTACACCTCAAGGGTTGCTCCGGATTCGGAGGAGTTGCTGAATTATCTAATACATATTGAACTGCAGAGATTGGTAGAAGCAGATAGAGAGTCTCTCAGCGCATCCCTGACACTAGAAATAATGGACAAACCGATTGGTAGCATGGCAGAAGGAAAGGCCCCCGGGCCCTGATGGGCTCACTTTGAGGTTTTATAAAGCCTACAAAGATCTACTGTTCCCCCATCTCAAGGAGGTTTATGATGAGATGGCAGAGTATGGTCTTATGCCCCCTTCAATGTGCGAGGCAAAGATGATCACACTACTCAAGCTGGGTAAGCCCCCAGTACAGTGCTCATCTTATCGTCCACTGTCCTTATTAAATGTGGATGTTAAAAATTTATGCTAAGATACTAGCGGACCGGTTAGCCAAGCTGCTGCCGAAATTAGTGTGGCCTGAGCAATCGGGGTTTGTACCGGGACTCAGTCTTACCACTAACCTCCGAAGGCTGTTCGGTGCCTTACAAAACATAAACCCCGAACTGAAGGCTGTGACGGTTTTCTTGGACGCCAAAAAGGTGTTTGATTTTGTGGAATGGTGCTTTATGAAGGCGGTTCTGCGACGGTTCAGAGAGGGGGCGTTTTTATGCGCTTGGTTTCTACACTGTACAGGGAACCATCGGCTAGAGTGAGAATCAATGGGACGGTTACTGATGCATGCCCTATCATTAGGGGCACCAGGCAGGGATGCTAGCTGTCCCCTCTCCTATACATAATTGTAGCTGAGCCCTTGGCGTGTGCCTTACGGGACTCCCACAGTCATCAGGGTCTCTGCTTTTCCGGCTACACCCTCCTACTCTCGGCCTATGCGGATGACACGTTACTATATATTAAAGACCCGCAGCACAACGTCGCTCCGGTCCTGCGGGAGATTGCGCAGTATTGTACCTTTTCAGGTCTTAAAGTGAACTGGTAAAACAATGAGGCAAATACCCTCTAACCCTTATGACCAGGGTAATAAATGGAGTAGCGTTAAAGGTCAGTGCAAGGGGGAAGTAACCTAGACTTCCACGGGATACAAAAGACTTAAGAAATTCTCTGTGTACCATAAATGTAATACAAACAGAAATGTATTACTCCATGTATAACTTTGATCATATTAGTCCAGACATTTTTCATGTAAATATAGATTGAACATGTGATTCTGTTCGCGAAAGAGTATTATATTTTACATTTGTCTTGGTAGGTGCTCCTAAAAAACAGTGAAAGTGCTGAAGTGCGGGTAAGTGAAGGTGATATATACAGTCAGTGCAGAGTGTGGTATAAAGAAAATTATGAACTTCGAGTGGCTCCTTCAATCCAGGAAGCCCTGAAGTTTCACAAAAATTCCTTTGCAAATGTCTCATCCACTCTTTGGAGATGTGTCGACGTTTCGACTCCGTATTTAAGGTGAGTAAAGAGGTCATCATCAGGACAAGGATAACAGACTTGGTAGCACCTGGATTCCAGTGTAAAGAACCAATCAGTAGGTCAAGGACATCTTCCAGAAGATATGGAATAGTCCCAGGTCTGTGGATCTACGCTTGTCTGTAGTCGTAGTATCAAGGAGCACCAATGATCGCTAGTATCTGGTGCTCAAGCGACTTAGGTAGTGGAATGGTCTAGGATCGTGGGGTGGTTCAAAACATCCAGAGGCTATAAATTGCCAAGGAGCGCCGTGTTTTCAGGGGCTCGACTGATTTGTAAGGTAGGGCTGCTGCCGAAGCAGTCAGCATGCAGTCATAAATCCGGCCAGTGAATCGATAAACCCGGGTCGGAGCGACTCCTGGGTACTCCCGCCCGCCCCTTGACATATGCGGCGCCCACTGCTGAGTCCCACCCATATCTCAATGTCTGCCAGCACCCTATTGTCATGCCTAGTCCATTTCAAATGGTTTGGACCATTGAGCCACATCAGCCGCCCATCTTCTCTCACTTGGTGCACACTGGCCCATCCATAGAATCGCCACTCGTCTCTTGGCCAAAAATAACATTAAGTGCAGGAAATTAGAGGCCAGTTTTTTGCCGTTTGGCCTACAGATGTCATCCAATTACAAAGACGGCAGGTTCCATGTCCATAGGGAGCCACACCACGGACCTTACTCGAGTCAACACTTTCCCCCCAATAGTCATTCACTTCAGGGTACTCCCTTGCCGAGTGCAAAAACATGCTGCCGTGGTGCGACATCTGTGACAAGAAGCTGTCTTATCAGATCTATTTTATGTAATATCACTGGTGTGAAATATGTGCGATGTTGGAAGTGAAAAAGTGAAAGTTGGAAATGTGCATTGCTTGACATGGTCTTCACCAAGGCACACATCCATTTCCACTGGGCATCCTCAAGTAGAGTCCCCAGTTCCACCTCCCAGTCTTTCTCAGTGCTGGGAATGGATCCTGCCTACGATCCTCTGTCATGGCCTTGAAAAAATCGCATATCAAGTGACAGCTCCCACCCAGCTCCAAGAGGCCTCCAAAATTAGGTGAAGTTGCCAGGGCCAGTGGGATAATGAGCCATATGTCTCACACAATAGCTGCAATGCTAGCATGCTGCAAGAATTGACCTGACCCTATATGGAAGCTTTCAGGTGCAGCCTTGAAAGTTATAAATTCCTCATTAGGGGCCAGATGTACCAAGGGGTTTTACCCATTCTGTGTCTATGGAAAAATGCTTTAGTACATATGGCCCTAGGAAACAAATCCCCCAACAACTCGCAACCTCCTGCCCTCCAGGCAGACAGATCCACAGAGTACCTCAATATTCTAAAGGCTGGAGGATCCCAAAAAACATATTCCAAAGTGAAAGTGGCCCTGCCTAAAACCACTTTAACTGTTTGTTCCCACAGGGAGGTAGTATGCTTGACTAGGTCTTGGCCCTCAGCCATCAGGAGCTGAGGTAGTGTCCCAAAAGGTGACTTTTTCCAAGTACACTCCTCAGCTAACCAATGTGGGGCATGTTGTATTTGGGAGTCCAAATAATATTGCTCTAGATTAGGCACAGCCAGGCCTCCTTCTTCCAATATTTGAGATATGTGGGTTCTAGCTACCCTCCTCCATCCTGCAGCCTAGATCAGCAGCGTTAGAAGGGAACGTTAGCTACTATTGATAAACCTCGGCAGAATGTCAAATGAATGTTGAAGAATGTAAAGGCAACAAGGTAGAAACACCATCTTTACAACAGTCACGCCACCCATGAAAGAGCACGGCAGAGAATTCCAAAACTGCATTAACAAGCAAAGGCCCTCAGCAGCCATTTTCAATTGTGTTGCATATGACTTTATTGTGTATGGACTACAATCATTTCCATGCACCTAAAAGTTTCAGATTCCAAGCGAAGGGGCATAGGAGGCAGCTTGCCCGGCTCACGAGCAGCCTTAGCTCCCAGTGAAAAAATTAGGGAATTTCCATAGTTGACGTGAAAGCTGGACCGTTACCCGAATACAGCTAAGTACGACAGCAGGATAGGAAGAGATTGCCAAGGGGATGAGAGATAAAAAAAAGAGTATCATCCACATATAGGAATATCAAGTGAGTGACCCCTGCCATCGTAATCCCCCATTCTGATATATTCTGATGGATCTGAATTGCAAGGGGCTGCAGTGCAATAGCAAAGAGAAGGGATGACAATTGACAGCCCTGATATGTGCCCCTTTCCACCTCAAACAGGTTGGAGAAAAGCCTATCAACCCTCACCCTCGCCATGGGCAGCGTATACAGCAGGCAAACCCAAAAATAAAAGTGGGCTCTAAACCCCTTCACCTCCAGCACCTGCATAAAATTGTGCCATTTAACTGTATCAAAAGATTTAACAATGTATGTTGATACCAGAACCAATTCCTCATCTCTATCCTCCACCCCAAGTAAGATGTGCATCAGCTGCCGTAGATTCATGAAGGTACTGTGGCCAGGCATGAATCCGCATTGCTCCTCATATATTAAGCAATTGATAAATGGTCCTAATCTAAGGACAAGTACTTTAGAGAGTATTTTAGTGTCTGTGTTAATCATAGTTAGTGGTCTATAGGCAGAGGGTTCCAATTGATCCAAACTGGGCTTCGGCAGCATAGTAATGAAGCCTTCCCTCATAGACGATTGAAGAAGCCCCCACTCTCTGGGCTCTAAGTACACATCTATGAGGAATTGGGTAAGTACTGAAGCAAAAGTAAAAAAAGAACAGTCAGGAAACACATTGCAGCCTGGCACCTTCCCCTCAGTAATTTCCCTAAGGCAATATGAATTTCCTCCAGGGCTCACCCAGCCGCGGGAGCGATAAAGAGGGGAGGAAGGTTTTGACAGGTACCCTTGTGAATGGGTCTGGGTCTCGATACACCTGCTCCAAATAAGTTTTAAAGTTGTCCACTACACCGCCATGTCCATAAACCTCACAGCCAGGAGGAAAATGAAAGTGCAGAATAACAGGGTGACATGTCTCCCTCTGAAAAATCCAGGCAAGGAGGCATCTAGTTCTGTTCCCCTTGCTATGGAGAAGTTGGTGATATGATTTAAGCCCATCCTTGCCATCTGGAACAAGTTTCTGGTTGCACATTAGCTCATCTTCCTTCTGGAGGAGCTTGGACTGCAGGGTAC
Organism: Pleurodeles waltl; assembly: GCF_031143425.1. NCBI lineage: Eukaryota > Metazoa > Chordata > Amphibia > Caudata > Salamandridae > Pleurodeles > Pleurodeles waltl. The sequence continues at coordinate 939,322,914 of NC_090445.1, forward strand.
AGCACACCCCACATTATAAGCCAATACAATGTCCCCTGAGCACTGCCTTCAAAGCCTCCCATTTAGTTACCCGTAATGGGCTGTGGACCCATTTAGCTCAAAGAAGTCTGTCAATGCCCCAGCTAGAATTTCTCATCCTTCAGGATCCTGCAGGACCTCAGAAGAGAACCTCCAAGTCACCTGGATCTGCCAAACACCACCATGCAATTTTGCAGTAAACGGGGGTATGGTCTGAAAGGTAGCGAGAGAGATGCAATACCTCAAGACCGCTGGGGCCCATTGAGGCCATCAGTTGGATTCGGTCAAGTTTGCTATAAGTACCATGTGTCAGCGAATATAAAGTATACTCTCCGGACGAGGGATTGTGAGTTCCCCAGACATCACAAAGACCCAGATGTTTCATGGCCTCCCTGAGCGCTACTAGCATCTTAATTTTGCTATGCTGTCACGGCAGATGTCTATCTAGCACCCCTTCTGCTACACAATTAAAATCCCCCATTCACCCATGAGTTGAAATGAGTTGAAAGCCGAATAAATAATGCCTTGTATCTTTTGTGGAAGGCCTTCTTGTCTAAATTGGGCCCATATGCATTAACCATAACCACCTCTTCCCAGCACATTTACCCGTAACCAATTTGTACCACCCCTCCACTTCAGCCTCCATATAGGTAAGGCCATTACAATCTTATGGGGTAACGCAGTGAACCTCAGGGCCAGGGTAACAATCGATACAATAATATTAGAGCTGTGTCGGTGCCTACAACAATAGCTTCAGGAACTGATATTGCTTTAAGGAACCCAAATGACAATATTTAGACAATTTACACAAAAACAATAAAACACAGTATCCTGAAAAATATTATTACAAACAATATGTATTAATTTCAAAGTAGTAAATTCACACATCAATAATTGATTGCTTCACTGTGTGTGACAAATGTGCGAAAAGTGCTCTTGCAAAGTGACATGTGAAGTAAGGAAGGTGAGTAAAAGTTTAAAAATATACAAGGTAAAATCTAGATACAGTGCATCAGCTGCCTGTTAGCTGTCTGGCAACTTGAAATTAAACCCAAAATGACTAGGGCAAAGAACAGGATAAAGAAGGTGACAGATGTTGGCCTTCTTGAGGGTTTTCTTAGAAATTTAAAGTATGATTATTTAAACAATAAAAACCCTTGGATGCCTACAAGTTACAAACTGCCAGAAATGTATAAAAATTCTCAACAAACACCAGTGCGCCCAATAATTTCAAGGTGTGGGTCAATTTCTGGACCCCTAAGCAAATGTGTTGATGTTTTCCTAAAGCCTTGAGTGCTTACTACTCGCTCTTATCTAAGAGACTACAGAACTCATAGAAAACTATCCTTTTAATCCTTCACAACAGTGGTTGGTAACAATGGATATAACATCACTTTCTACTAATATTCCACAAGAAACGGCCCTTGAGACTATTAGGGTGTTCCTTGAGAAACAAGACCAGCCTACCTTAGTCCCTACTGAATTCATTATATATCTCCTCAGAATAGCAATGACAAAAAATGTTTGCGTGTTCCAAGGTGACCATTGATTTCAAATTAAAGTAGTTGCAATGTGGGCCACATTTGCCCCAGACCTGGTAATCCTTTTTATGGACCAGTATGAACACATACACAGTTACAGTGAAAGCAATCTCTTCAGAAACAACATCGTGTTATGGAAAGAAAATATAAACAAAATTCTGATGATTTGGACAGGGAGTCAATCTGATCTTGAACGGTTCCATGGATGGCTCAATGATGGGTCTGAGGACATCAAGTTTACAAAATCCCAGAGCCAACATGAAATCACTTTCCCCAACATATCCATTAAAGCAGAGGAGGGCAAGCTGTACACCACCTTGTTCCATAAAAGAGACTGAACGTAACACTCTGAGGTACTCGAGTCACCATCCTAGAAATCTGGAGGATAATCAATCTCCCTTAAGGACAGTTTCTACATATAAGGAGGAACTGTGCCCAAAAGAGCAGATTTTTTTAAGGAGTCTGATGTTCTTTTAACTGAATTACAAGAACGAGAGTCTCACTGGGGCCTCATTAAGCACTCAAGAAAGAGGGCTTGGTTCTGTCCTCGGAAAGTACTGCTTCAACCTAAGGAGAGAACTGAGAATTCACTGCAAAGAATGATCTTGTGACGACTTGCTGACCTAAGAGCAACGGTATAAAAAAGATCCTTAATAGATATCTAGAACTTATTTCACATGAGCTAGAGCTACAGGACAATCCATGTATGTTTTAAAAGAGGCAAAAGCATAGGGATCATGTCATGAGAGCTTTGCTAAAATCACAGACAAGCATTGACTTGCCGTTAAACTGGAAAATGAGTCCCATTGTTGGACACTTCAGTTGCGGGACATGTAAAGAGTTTGCCCGCACTCTTACACTGAAGGACTTCCCTCACAATGACTGTAGAGACACTTTGAATAATCACACCAACTGCAACAGTACTGACGTTATTTATGTCATTAAATGACCGTGCAACCAATGGTATGTGAGACAAACGTCCCAAAAAGTGAGATCAACATCTACAACATTGTAGTCAGATATGGTGTAAAGTACAGGGGAGGGCCACTAGTGGAACACTTCATTGCAGAAAACCACCCAGCAGAGAGTCTTAAATGGTGTGTGGTGGAAAAGATGAGTAACAACCAGGGGTGGTGACATTATGAACAATCTCAATATGTGTGGATGTAAGTGGATACATCTTTTGGACACATTCTCTAGAGGGCTCAAGCTTGAGGAAATCACCAGACAAGCTGTGACGCTGAATAATGGTTGATCTTTGACCAGTGGGTTGGGCTGTTTTGTGTTGTTGCTCAATTCATGTGTTGGAAGTAGGTCTTTGATGCCATTAGACCAACCTGCATGCTCGCGCTGAGTCATGAGAGGTTTCTCTTAAATGCCAGGGTGCTTTTGCACTCCAGGTAGCTCCCATTGATTGGAGATGACCGGGGATTGCATTGGTTGGCTTTTTGAAAATTGCTGACTGCAGCTGCATTGGGTGAGTGAAGATTGGTCCTCGCTTTGGAATTTAAGGGGATAGTTAAGTTATGCCCCACGCATATCCTCATTTTTCTTTCCTTCCCTCTTTCTCTCCCCTAATCTTCCCCCTCTCCCAGCACCCCCTCCTCTTTTAAGAGGAAGGGCCCTTTGCATTATTCATTGAGTAAGTTCAGTTCCTTAGCTATTCTTTCACATTTGTAACTCCTAGATCTGGAGCAGTATTGATTAGTATTATTTTCTTTTAGTGAAGATCATCAGTTATATCGTTTGAAGAACTTTCCATAGCCATTATATTTAATCCATTCGCGCAATCAGGCATTGATTAGACAAGCTGTCTTGCCATCCACCCCCCCCCCCTTGTTTCCCAATCGGAGAGACCGATTGCCTGCTAATATTGGTGAGCTTTTGCATGTTTTTCAGCATGGCCTTTACTCTATAGTATATTTAATTATTAGATCTGACCTGGTTTTAAAATCTTGTTCATTCAATTATTTAGATTGCTCCACCCCACCCTCCCCAAGTCCTGATAAAGACCGTCCTTGATGGTTTTGAGTAACCACGCAGCTCTTAGGGTTGAAACATCGATGCTCTTTGAATGGTCTGAACATACCTGTCCTTCTCTCCACCATTTATTTCTATCTATTTCACAGAAACTTGGCTAAGTGGCCCCTATTAGGGTCCCGTCAGACATTGCAGTGCCAGTCTGATGTGGAGCAAGCCCAATGATGACACTTGAGGGCCCTTGCTTCTGAAGAAGCCATACTTTAAGACAGCCTGGAGATTTTCAGTAGTTGTCATACTTTAGAACAGTGTACCTTTTGGAGAGATACAGTATGATAAGGGTGGCTGTACACTGGACCAGATAGCCCCCTAGCCCCCTCTATTTTGTAACTTCCTCCCGGTACTCCTCTGGATTTTTCCCTAGTTGCCCTTGTCAATTTGGGTTTCATTTCCAGTTGCCAGACAGCTAACAGGCAGCTGATACACTATATTTTTCCTTGTGTATTTTACCTTCAATCACCTCCTTATTTAACCTGTCACTTTGCACAAGCACTTTTTGCACATTTGTCACACATATTGGAGCAATCAATTATTGATATGTGAATTGACTACTTTGAAATTAATACATATTGTTTGCAATAATGTCTTTCCCGGTACTGCTTTTTATTGTTTCCTTAAAAATTGTCTAAGTATTGCCATTTTGGTTCGTTAAAGCAATATAGGTTCCTGAAGCTACTGTTGTAGGCACTGACAGGGCTCTATTATTTTGGTTCCATATAGGTAAGAGGAAAGGGCACTCCTGGAGCTATCCAAAAGTATAACCTGTGGGAGAAGGTGGAATAATTGGCACTAAATGTCTGGAACGTCCACTTTTTAGGTAATTTAGCAGCTTCTCCGTCTATAAAGTGAGTCTCCTGCAAATAAGCAATATCCACTTTACGTCTCTTAAGGAAGGAGTGCACCTGATATCTTTTTTAATAAGAACTTGGGGCCATATGTACGAACACCTTTTCCCATAGACACAGAATGGGTAAAAACCTTTGCTACATCTGGCCCTTAGATCCCGCACATTCCCGGTAAGGAGCTGAAACGATACTGTGGTACACATTATAAGTCAAGGCATCCTGGACAATTCTCAACGCCCCTCTTGTAACATTTATGCCACATTTAGGGGAAAACTCAATTTTGGATAAAATCAATTTTGGATAAAATGGATGCTGCTTTTGTCATTTACACCTGTATTCACCCCCACCCGTCAGGTTCCCCTGTGTATCTTCTCTTCCCAATGGCTCTGCAAAAGCGAAGACAGCTGATGATGTAATGTTTTTCCCACTGTTCTGAATACAAGGCTTATAAATGAAACTTTTAGGACGATATTTATATTTTTTTGCGCCGCATTTGAGCCATATTTTGACTCAAATGTGGCGCTAAAAAAAAGTATAAATATGGGCCTTAGTCCTCTAGTTATGCTTACAGTTACACACTCAAGGTATTTTCCGTGTACTTCTGCTACAAAAGTCAGTCCAATGTTTTTTTTTAACTGATGTTGAAATGTTTCATATTTTATTCAAACATCTCTAGATGGCAATAGCTTCGAAGATGCTGGGTGTTTTCTTAGAATGGAATAGAGCTAATGTTTTAAGACATTTACGTATTCTGATTTGCTAAAGTGGTTTTACATGCGATTATGCTATGGTGAATCAGCAGTTTTAGCTAATTTGTTATACAAGAATTGTTTATAAAAACTCCATGATTTTGAGGTTGATAGGGATGGTGACCGATCTTTTTCTGATCTTGCTGCTCATTTGGGAGTTAGAATAATTTCTGATTTTTTGGACCATTCTGTAATAACTTTGCATTTGAGCGTCTATAACATTAATTCTGTACCACTTGATTTGGGATTTTTTAAATAATACTCTTTTTCCTTTTTATCTAGAACTCAGTTATTGAGTGGTCTTAGTTACTTATTTTGATACTGTGCTGAACCGATGTCAGGAAGGGTGCTTTTTTTGCAATTGGTATTCTCTCACAAGAGCACTGTAATGTACTGAGGAAAAATAGCAGGACTGCTTATTTTAATTTTCATTCGGGTTCTTTTGTTTTCCTTACCCATCTACTGTGAATTTCTCCTTTTTCACGCTTAATTTTTCAACGTAGGAAAGAAATGACAGTCATTTTGTTTGAAGCTGTGCAGTGAGGCTGTTGCTCTGGATGACATTGGTAGTCTGCCAGCCTCTGTGCAACCAGCAACGTGAACAGGAAGGAATTTCAGACATCCTATTTAAAGTTATGGAGCTCAGCCTCATCCGATGATTGGTAGGCTCGCTCTGCGCGGGCATACTTAGGGATCTGCAAGGGGGTGAATGTAAGCTCTTCACCGCAGAGTATTTGACTTGCACACTAAGCTGAGCATTTTATGTGTCAAATTCCTTTGCCATATATGGAGCAAAAATATCCTTAGCAGCTGCTTTCACGAGGAAGTAACTCTCCTCTCGCTGACTCAGGGCTCCGGTAAACAGATAAATCAGATATACCGAGACAAACCCATCATGGGAGAGGTGATGCGGTCTGACGGCCAGAGGTGCTGACCTTCATGCTGGGGGACTGGATTCCAATCCCGGCGGCGCCGTATCAACATCCTGTGATTCTGGGCAAATCACGCAATCTCCCCTATTTTACAAATATACGAAAAATGCATCTGACCTTGTGTAGTGTAATCTGGGGCTCATGTAAAGCGCTATAATGCCCTGGGGCCATGTTCGCACCGTTTAAAACTGGGGAAAAATACAGTCACTAAGGCGTCACTGTTTCCACCAACTAACCCAGGCCTTAATTCTCGGGACATTTATGTCAGTGTGCCCGAACCATGTGTGACAGGTTGTTATTAATTGGCTACAATGCTACAGGGGCATGTGAATGCAAGGTGACACTGAGCATATTTAATTAATGGGTAGACACTTCGCAGTAAAGCTTGAGCAAACAAAGGTGTTCCTCAGAGCAACTGACAGTTCTTGTTTAGCCTGTGCAAAGTGTATTTTCCACAAGTGCACTTCGTCTGCCAGTGGTTTGGCTCCCTGGCATGCTGCAGCCAACCGAACTAAGATCCCAATAAATGACAGACGGGAAATTAGCGAGAATGCTTCAAAGAGGACGGTTACGAAGTTAGACGTTGGCATGCCCTCTCCAGGCTCCTCGTGCAGGTGCCTGCAGCAATATTCCTATTTACGATTCAGAGCTGTCACGAAGGCTTGGAAAGGAACAGCGGGCCAGAAAACAGGAGGTATAGCTGTATTATATGTTTAATTCTAAAGTGGAAATCCAAGGGCGAACTTTGAAGAACGACCTCATATTTCACTAGAACCCAGTGCTGGTCATATTTGGCGTCTGATATTCGTTACATCGATAAGCGAAACAGAGTGAGTGGAAAACACATTAGTGAGTTTGTCTCACTTCCTCTGAAATATCTTCTGACAGACACGGCGGTACCTGAAGAAGAGACATTTGTACAAATTCGTAGACTAAATTAATGCAAGGTGAGATGAGTGGAAGGTTCTCAGCGCCCGTACATCCCATTGGAGGGATGAGATTTTAGCATTCCGTGGCATAGCTCCACGTGAAAGTCTGTAAACTCCCACATGACTGATTGCCGGCATTCCAAAACTCCTGTCCTTCCTCTTTCCATCTTGGAATTTACTGCAGGCAGATTTGCTCCTGGCAAGGACATAAAGGGCCTCACTGAGGCCCGTGGACCAGGGCGACGCAGCAAGTAGCTAGCGGTGCCGCCCTGCGCCACTGGGAAAGGGCAGAAATGCGTTGTATCTACAAGATAGGGCACGTTTCTGTTCTCTCCCCCAGTGCTGGCGCACAAATTACCGCCAAGCTCCAACACAGGCACCCTTACACCGTGATACAGGGGCGCCTGCATCGAGGGGATGATTGTTTTTGTGCGGGAAGGCACACCTTGGAGGTGTTTTCCTCTTTCTATGTGTGCCGCAGGATGCAGCACACATGGAAAGAGGAAAAAACTAGGAGAAATAAAGATATTTCTCCCCGTTGCATCATTCTTACGCTAACCCTGAGGTGGCAAAGGAATCTGACACATTTCCAAACTTGTAAATCTGGGTATGTGTCAGATTCCTTCGGGTTTCATGGGTGTTGCGAAGGGACACACCAAGCAAACACCCATGGAAGCGTTATGCGTGAAAGGGGTCCATATTTACAGGGCCACACAAAGCCACACAAGGTGGCTTTGCATGGCCTTGTAAATATGGATTGGCACACTGTGCCAGCAGATCATCAAAAAAAAAAAAATGACGCTCCGGTGCCACAGTGTGCAGTAAGGGCCTCGTAAATGAGGCCCAATGTGCCTTGAAGTGTGGGAACAAAAATAGATCTCAGTTAGATTTGCTTTGGATGTTGGGGAAGAGATTTCGCAGCAAGAAAATATCTCCCCCATAGAGAAAAAAAAAAGAGATCCTACTTTTTCTGTGTAGAGTTCTCCAAAACAAACTAGGATCCTGTTGGGAATTTCAGATGACTTTCAAAGGAATACACAGGGAAACCCGTACCTCACACCGCTTTCCATGCATATTCCTGGGAATATTTGTGAATTTCAGCAAGTCGTAATGTTGCACTTACACATCGTTGGTGTAAATGTAGAAGGACAGTTTTTTTCAAATGATTCATTAAATGTTTTCAAGTAAATTACGAAGAACAGTTAAATACAGCCCAATTTTCATCTTATATCAATTATGAGTCTATTTGTCTCATTGCTTTCGCAGTTCTATTGAGCACGTCTTATGGCGAACAAATAAATCAAGAGTTGAGTCATGTCAACCACCCCCTCCCACTCCCCTTTCATGCAGGCAATGTTCAGAAACATAGTACACTGTGCCGCTTTTTATATAAAATATTCCTTTCAGATAAGAAAATCTCAAAGAATGATGGAGGTCTATCACCATTCGTGACAGCCAACAATACTAACATTACATCCCATTTATTTACTCTTTGTGGTAGGTCCCCTTCCTGCACTAAGTATGTCAGCACTGGGATTTCTGCTTCCACGAACTTCTGGAATTCTTTTTCCCATTCACCCATTGATGGAGGCTCTTGTATTTTTCCAAACTATTGCTATCTAAAATTTAGCTAATAATATAGCAAGATCCCAAAAATCGCCACATTGTTTTCTGCAGGTTTGTTCTAGGTAAAATACTTAGAAGGGTGGCCTGGTGACCCAGGTCCAGTCTCAGTCCAGTCATCTGATCTATGCAGTTGAAAACACAAATCCGATGGGGGGCAGCAGTGGACAGTAACAGAACTTGTGCATAGATCAGCCCCAGCTCCTCGACATCTTGGGTATCTATCTGGTGTATTGGAGAACATAATATGCAATTTGCTACGCACCAAATATGCATGGTGTAGAACATTAAATTTAAGAAGCTTGCATCTTGCAGTTGGTGCACCTGTTTGTGGGTGTGCCAGGATTGTATCCCAGGCCTCGTCTGTTATAGACTCAACCACACCTTCCACCCATAAGTATCTCAGTGATATCAGCCATATTTTGATCATTTCATGTGCTATGCATATTTGAGTGCTCTGCATATTTGAGTTACTGTCGTTCGTGAACCACCCAATCTCATCATCATTTGCAGAGTCATTCGCATGGTCGGGAGGTCCGTTCATCAGCCCCAGACAACCTGCTTCACATGGACTAAAAGACAAAAACTGTCCCACATGCATACCATGGATCTGCTCTAGCTTCTGAAATGTGCAAAAACTTCTGCCACGATCAGGTCTTCCAGAGTTCTCACTCCCACTTCATCCCATGTCCCCACCTGTATCCTAGATTTTAGATAGCGGAAAAGCTGGTTATGACCTCAAAGTCAAATCCAGGAGAAATGAGCCCTTGTTTAAGTAAGCGCCAACATGCTTGCCATATAGTTTCTTGCAATTACCAACAATCTGACAAATGCGTTGTTTTTGTTGTATTGCTCAAGCGGGCGGCAAAGGGGCTGTTAACCCTCCCATCCTATCATCCCATAATTTAGATCTGTCCTTCCACATCTGAAAGCCCACTGGCTACCCTCTGGAGCTGTGTCACCAAATAGTAGAGCTCCATCTCTGGCGCTTCATGCCCGCCTTCTATGGTTAGGAGTTGCAATCTTTTTCAGAGTATCCGCAAGGGCAGATTTACAGTTGGCTTTGTGAATAAAGCAGAATATATTCAAATTATCCTCGATTCACTCCTCTGATCCCCAATCCAATGTTTTGGAGGCCAATTTACAGGGGGACGAATACACCAAGCAGTAGCGTAAGGAAGCTTGAGGGCCCCTTGCGAACTGCTTGGAGGGTCCCTCCTCCAGACTCAGGAGCTCTCATGCCAGGGTACTGTGCTGAGAAGGCCCCTTGGAGAGGGATCTGTGTTACGCCACTGCTTGGAAGTCATTTACATAGCTGCGATTGGTTACGTTAACTATAAAGGAACAATATGTTATTTTGAATATTAACAGACAATATACACTGAAGACTGAAGCAAGCCATTAAGGTGACCATGTCTTCTCTGCCTCATTTGAAAAAAAAGATTCTAGACCCCAAAACGAGTCCTTGAAAATCATAATATTGCTGGTAGTAGTCCTTACAAGCTGAATCCGGTTTACCAAAATGTAGCAAATCGGCACCAGCAGGAATTTCGGTTGACACATTTCATCGAAATAGAACCTGGTGGAACATGACTTCTACACAATTATTAGAATCTTGGAATAACATGTAAACATTCAGAAATCTGCCCAGAAACATTTACGGTGGCAATTCATCATTTCTCCCATGAAACCTTTTAGCAGGGTGGTAATTCTGCATCCCGGATTTACTGAACACACAGATATACACATGTGGTGTTCCCTCAAAGGTTATCGTGAGGGCCTTACTGTTGCATACGGAAACAATTTATATGTACTAACTAGTCCTTTTTCGCAGTGAAGTATTTACAATGTGGAATCGATTCTCATTACATTTTACGGAGGCCTTCCTATCCGTGCCACAAAGGTCAAGAAAGCAAGTCATGGCATAGTTGAATTCTGTTTGAGAATTAGTCTGAGTGAAAATCTGATTAAAACGCTGCACAAAATACATTAGCAGAAGGACAAGCTTGTGAATGGAAAAAAAGTTATGTCCCGGAAACTGCACGTCACCAGCGGTCGAGTTTTCAAATCATGGGTCATAAATTGTTACATGAGCGCCAGAAGTGAGAAGCTGTCATGTTTATCAACGCCGTTCTTTCAGAGTACAGCGTGCCAGCTCCGTCGAAGTCATAACACATTTGTAAAATTATATATAAAAATACTATGATGCAACCACTTTCCTATAAAAGGGAGCGAAAACGGGATGCTTTAAAGTGGGTACGCTGCTTTACAATTGGTTTTGCCCGCCTGAAAGTTACAGAGATAGTTGGCACTGTAAGCTAATGCCACACGTAGCTTCGGGGCATCAGAGGACAGTCCATAAATAACGCTGTGGTGTGGGACTGTTGGGCAACTAAGACACAGCGAAGTAGTCAGGATAGGTAGAATGGCAATGGTGGAAGCTAAACGTACAGCAAACTCAAGGTAATACCCCTTACCTCCTCCTCCCAAGTGACTCACATTCAGGCTGGTACTGGTTCCCCTGAATAGCATGCCAATCACAGGGTAAGCAGTAGGAAAGAGAAAAGCATTCTCATTTTCTATGATGATCACCAACTACTGACGGACGTAGGGTGCTGCCCAAGTACCCTAAATCTACAGGGTTGTGGTGGCCCTTTATGGCAGCCCAATCAAGGCCATTAATCGTTCCTTCACAGATCCCTTGTGGGGCCACACACCCAAGGCTGTTTCAATCTACTGGAGGATGTTGGTAACTGACTCCCCCAGGCCCATTAATCAGTGTCTCAGGAGGTTCTAATACTCACCTATCTAAGTCTTGGGACCCATGTACAGTACAGTAGGTCTACCACAATCTATTGCCAGAGATCCATCCTTTGAATATTCTGTGTTCCAGCAGCAGTGCTTCAATTTTATAGTAATCCTTTCCATGACTTGTTTCACTCTCCAGAATGTCTTCTCTTTAGGAAGTCCACAGCCTAGAGTGCAGGTATTCTATCCCACCATTTTTTATGTGTGCAATACATCACATTCATTTTCAGCCTTTTGGCACAGTGTTTGTGGTTACTTTTGCCAAGAGACCACTCAAAAAGCAGACCTGATGCTTTGTAAGGAAGTGAATGGTGTTCCTTAAAATTGATGTGATTATTCATTGGTCTTCCCCTTTAGACACCATCAACTCCTTTGCCACGTGCTAGATGGTGACAGCACTTATGGTATTTTGGGATACAGTAGCTATACCCAGTGGTGATCACTACTGTCCTCTGGCCCCAAGTTACTCTTTTGTCTTTGAACAACTGGGATCTCTTATGTTTTACCTTATTTAATGAATGCAGATATTTGCAAAGACTATGGCCCTCATTATGACATTGGTGGTAAATCCCGCTTACAGTCACGGTGACGGCTGCCAACATACTGCTGCAGTGGCGAATATCCGTTCCCCATATTATGACACACACACACCAATCTGACAGAATACAGCCATATACACAAATCCACCAGCCCAAAGATCAGTTCTAAAGTGGCGTTACCAACACCCATATCATTACGCCAACAAAACAACGCCCACCACATCATGACCCACGAATCACTACAGCGGACATTCAAAGGTGGTAAACCATTGGCAATACATATCGCCGCGCTTAGAATTGACACCCAAATACAAAACAACACTACATTGGCCAACACAAAAAAAACACACCTGACACTCATACACACACCAAACACCCAGAGCACCATAAAACACACACCCACATTACCCACAACCCTTTACGAACAACAATTAATGCCAGGAGATTGACACAAACAGCACAGAGACAACTAGACACACACACCACATACACCAATACATCCCTCACGCACCCCACATCACACACCCCACCACATTCCTCAACACACTCTCATCAACACACACCACACAACACCGATGTCCCCACTAAGGCACCCCCGTTTCACTCATGAGGAGTTAAGGGTCATGGTGGAGGAAATAGCCAGGGTAGAGCCACAGCTGTTTGGAGCACAGGTGCAGCAAATATCCATTGCCAGGAAGATGGAGCTATGGCGGAGAATCGTGGACAGGGTGAAAGCCGTGGGACAGCATCCAAGAACAAGGGATGACATCAGGAAGAGGTGGAACGACCTATGGGGGAAGGTACGTTCTGTGGCAGCAAGGCACCAGCTCGCCATACAGAGGACTGGCGGTTGACCCCCACCTCCTCCCTTATAGCTCACAGCATGGGAGGAACAAGTCCTGGCATTACTGCATCCTGAGGGACCCGCTGGATTTGCCAGAGGACTGGATACTGGTAAGTCAACATTTACCACTCATCACCCCCATACGTGCATGCCATCACACCCCCTCACCCTCACTCCAATCACTCCACTCCATCCCACACACTGCACCTACACATCTGACTAACCCCTATGCCAAGCCATCCACGCCATACAATGCATGGACAGCCCTCCCAGCCCTGCATGTACACCAATCACTAAAGCATGCACAGCATAGGGAAACTAACAATCCCACAATACATCACCATACACAAACAGAGGTAGCAGGGCAACAGCAACGATAGAGGGGAAGCCAGGGATGTACAATATGTCACAGACATGAAGCAAAATACATCACTTACATCCCTACAAGTGCCCCAGCCAATCCCAGGAGGTGCCATGACTATCCAGTCCCCCAAAAGAAGATGCCCCCCAGTGTTGACAGTAACTATGGATTTCAGGATCTGGACCAACAACCTGGCCCATCAGGCACCACTGGACAGTTGGTCATCCCAGCCCACTCACAGTCCACCACAGAGCCTCCCCCATCAGTAGCCACCATCATAGCACCCACCCAGCGTACCCACACCTCTGTATCCAGGACACGTCAATCAGCAGTGTGCCCACCTGTACAGGGACCCTAGTCCACACCTCGCCCCCAAGACAATCAGGGACCCGTGGGTCAGTGGCAGTGGGCACACTGTTCAGGGGACAGAGGCACAGGGCAACAGGGACACTTGGAGGACCGCCGTGCACCAGGGAGAGGAGAGGCTCAGGGAACTGACTCTCCTGGAGGCACACACAGAGATCCTGGGAGCCTACCAACATTCCCAGGACACGATGGGCCAGATCCTTGACAACATGCAGGAGAACAGGCGGCGGCAGGAAGAACAATATCAGGGGATCAGGGAGGACTTGCCAGCCATCAACACCACCTTGATCTTCATAGCAAGGGTGCTGGCAGACATGGCCAACATCATGAGAGAAGCAACAGCACACAAGCGGGCCCCTACCACTAGCCAGTCCATTGACCAGTGCTCCACTTCTGCTGCAGCTGGTGGCCAGGAGGCCCCACCACAGGACCCAAAGGTGCCCAGCACCCGTCCCCTTGCAGAAGGTGAACCACCGGTCAAACGTTCCCTGCGACCCAGACAGAAGCCAGAGACACTTGCCAAGACAACCACCAGGAAATGAGACTTTCCTGATTGTCCCCCTTGTGTCCCACACTGTCACCTTGTCCACTTTGAACTGCCTTTGCTCCCCTTTCTATGGCTCCTTGGACACTGGACCTGTGTTACAAACAGACTGGAACAATACCGTGGACTTTCCTCTATCATCACACCATTCCATTGCACTTTTCCCTCAATTTCATAGCACCACAATAAACACCCTTGAACACAACTTGACTACTAGTATTTTATGTGTTGAAAATATGCATTTATGGAAACAGTCATATCTAGTGCAAATGATCTGAACACTGTGAGAGCATTGAAATATTGACCTGTAGCTGTCTGTAGTCATCACATCAGTACACAGTTGTTATCTCACCAACATCTGTAAAATAACAAGCCCTAGGTGACAGTAAGTTGAGATGCAAAGGAAGTTAATGCTCTCATGCTATAGCCACACAGAAAACAACACTAGTCAGAGGAATGGTCAGTTGCACTCTCACCTGTGTGTCATTGGAAGTATTGACGTATAACTGATGTTCGGTTGTCCTCATCCTCTGCCTCCTCATCCTCACTGTCCTCAGGGTCCACTGCTGCCACAGGGGCATCTCCAGTCTCCTCCTCCTGCAAAAAAGGTACATGCTGTCTGAGAGCCAGGTTGTGCAACATGCAGCATGCCATTACTATCTGGCAAACCTTCCCGGGTGAGTAACACAGGGATGCACCTGTCAGATGGCAGCACCTGAACCTGGCCTTCAGGAGCTCGAAGGTCCTCTTGATGATCCTTCTGGTTCGCCCATGAGCCTCATTATAACATTCCTCAGCACCTGTCCTGGCATTCCTCACAGGGGTCAGAAGCCAAAATAGGTTTGGGTAGCCAGAGTCACCAGCAAGTATTGAGTGACAACATTTAGCCTCACACAGTGCTATGGGGATGACACTTGAAGGCATACACTAACATACAGTGGGTGGGGAACATGGCTCACCTATTAGCCACACCCTGTGCCTCTGTAGTTGTGCCGTATCATTTGGGATGCTGCTATTCCTCAGGACAAAGGCATCATGCACCAACCCAGGATACTTAGCAGTGATGTGGGAGATGTACTGGTCTGCCAGGCACACCATTTGCCCATTCAGTGAGTGGAAACTCTTGCGATTCCTGAACACCTGTTCATTCTGGTGGGGGGGGGGGGGGGGCTAACGTAATATGTGTTCCGTCGATCACCTCAACAATATTGGGGATATGTCCCATTGCATAGAATCTGGCCTTCACAGTGGCCAGATCTTCCACCTGGGGGAAAGCAATGTAGCTGCACATGTGTTTCACCAAGGCAGACAAAACTCTTGCCAGCACGAATGAGAACGTTGGCTATGACATTCCTGCTGCCAAGTCCACTGTCACTTGGAAAGAACCAGTTGCCAGGAAATGAAGCACTGATAGCTCTTGCACAAGAGGGGGGGATCCCAGTTGGATGACGGGTAGCAGATATCAGGTGAGGCTCCGATTGGGCACACAGCTCTGTGATTGTGGCCCTGTCCAGTCTATAGGTCAGTAAAATGTGCCCGTCCACCAGTGTAGCCAAGGGGTCTGTACACAAGGGTTTGTCTCCTCCTCCTATTCATCCTCAGTGGTAGGTATCTAAGGGACACAAGAGTGAATAGGCTCTCACAGTTTGAACAATGGAACCACAACCTCAGTGTACATAGTGCATTTATGTGATGGGACAGTGGGAATTGCAAGGTATGTGCTAATCTAGGCTGTGACGCAGTTTGATATGGATGTTGTCCGCCACCATGAAATGGCAACCGCCTGTCCTGTATGTAGGGACAGGTGGAAGTGAGGTAACTCCGCCAACGTTGGAAGTCGTTGCGGAAGGCGGTCTTGCACCGCCATGCAATTTATCCTTGGATAATATGAGGCTCTATGGAGTACAGTGGCCAATGGGGATCAGCGCCGGCGGTGATGGTGTACACCGCCGTGGACTTGACCGCCATTTTCTATCTGATTTCTCACTTGTTTCCTGACCTTCAACAGGAGAACACCTTCACTGTGTGTGCTGCTGTGACCTGTGTCTGGAACTGACCTGTGTCTGGAACCTACCATGGCCCGTGTGAACGGGGAAAGGGCCCCTGCTTTCACTGCAGAGGAGTTGAAGCAATTGGTGGATGGGGTCCTACCTCAGTACGGACTGCTGTATGGGCCTCCAGACCAACAGGTGAGTGCACCTTGGACATGATGCATGTGGGAAAGATACACGGAGATGTGTGTGCAAGCATTGTGTCATCTGGGGGAACGTCTTGTTGTGATGTACATGGTGTGCGCCGGGTGATGTGTGTGCCAATGGAGTTGGAAACGGGAGTGGTGGGCCATATGTGTGACAGGCTGGAGTGTATGTGTAATGGTATCCTCCTGTCTGCATTACCTCTGCAGGTCAGCGCCCATCAAAAGAAGAGACAATGGCGTGCCATCGGCAAGGACGTGCGGACACTGGGGGTCTATGGCAGGCGGAGCACCCACTGTCGGAAACGGTGGGAGGACCTGAGATGCTGGGCATGGAAGACTGCAGAGGCCCAGCTGGGGATTGCCTCTCAATGAGGAAGGAGTGCCCGTTGGAACCTGATCCCCCTGATGGCCCGCATAATGGTGGTGGCATACCCAGAGCTGGATGGGCGCTTGACGGCATCACAGCTGCCACAAGGGGGTGAGTACAGTGGGCATTACTACAATAGTTGGTTGGTGGCATGGGATCCATGTGGTGGGTGTGAGTTAGTGGATGCCCCTTAATGCCAGATCAGACATTGCAGCATGTACCAGCTCATGGGTAATGGGTGTATGGCAAGTGCAGGTAACCTAGCTTGTTAGCATTCCATGTCAGTCAGGGCATTGTAGGTACCAGGAGGGGTGCAGTTGGCGGGGTGTGGCCCTCATCTTGCTGTGACATCTAGCCAATTCACTGTCAGTGCAAAGCATAGTGCTGAATCCTGATCCCTGTGTGTGACGGCGCTATGTATGCCAACTGTAGTGTTGGTGCATTAACTGACCGAGTGCTTCCTTTCTCTCTCTCCCCCCTTTTCTCTTCTGTCATCCTGTCCATGTGTGCATTCATGTCATGTCCACACTCACACCTGCATGCACTACATCAACATCCACCACCCGCATTACCACACCAAGCAGCACACACCTCACTAGCAGACTCCTCCACAACATCCATGCACGCTTCCCCTGTGTCTTCTCCCACCCTGTCTGTCCATCCCCCTCCAAAAGGACACAAACGCAAGCACTCAGACACCTAACAGCCATCCACCTCACATCAGCACACTGCCCATGCACCTACACCCAAGTCCAGCAGACATACACCTCCAACAACCACTCCCTCAACCTCCACTCCCATCCCTTCTCCCTCATCTCGCCCCACCATCCCTAAGAAGCTTTTCCTTGCCCAACATGACCTCTTTCCTCCCCTTCCCTCCCCCGTCCTGCCTGTAAGAGCAGGGTCCCAACGACCCAGCCCAGCACCTCAGCCAAACAGTCCACGCAGACAGTGGTGGCACCACCTAGTCGTGGTGGCAAGTCAGTGAAGGATCCCACTCCACCAGCCAGGAATGTTAAGGATCCCACATCACCTGCCATGAAGGGGAAGGAGCCTGCACATCCTGCCATGAAGGGGAAGAAACACTCGACCCCTGCCAGGAAGGCGAAGGAGCCCGCACATCCTGCCATGAAGGGGAAGACACCCTCAACCCCTGCCAAGAAGGGTAAAGATCCAACACCTTCTGCCATGAAGGGGAAGAAGCCCTCAACTCCAGCGAAGGCTGTCAGGGTGACGCCACCACCACCAGTGGTCACGGGGCACTCACCACCAGCTGAGGAAGTGCAGCCTACTCCTGCAGAGGCTGCCCAGGAGGCCCCTTCGCCTGCTGAGACAGTGCAGCCCTCACCTCCAGCAGAGGCTGCCCAGGAGGCACCTTCACCTGTTGACACAGTGCAGCCCTCACCTCCAGATGACACAGTGCAGCGCTCCCCACCAGCAGAAGCCATGTAGGCCACCCTCTAGGAGCTGCTGTAGACGGGGCCCCCTCCATAAGCAGTAGACATTTTCCCCACCTGAGAGACTGTGACCTTGCGCTCCTAGCAGAGAGAATGGGCATGGAGCCCCCTCCAGAACCAGTGGGAAAGTCACCCAGTCCAGAGACTGTGGCCTTACACTCCCCAGCAAAGGATTATTGGCATGGAGCCCCCTCCAGAACCAGTGGGAAAGTGACCCACTCCAGAGACTGCAGAGACTGTGGCTGTGCACTCCCCAGCAAAGAGCAATGGGCATGGAGTTCCCTCTAGGACCAGTGGGAAAGTCACCTACTCCAGAGACTGTGGCTTTGAACTCCCCAGCAAAGAGCAATGGGCATGGAGCTCCCTCCAGAACCAGTGGGAAAGTCACCCACTCTAGAGACTGTGGCCTTGCACTCCCCAGCAAAGGATTATGGGCATGGAGCCCCCTCCAGAACCAGTGGGAAAGTCACCCACTCCAGAGACTGTGGCTGTGCACTCCCCAGCAAAGAGCAATGGGCATGGAGCTCCCTCCAGAACCAGTGGGAAAGTCACCCACTCCAGAGACTGTGGCTGTGCACTCCCCAGCAAAGAGCAATGGGCATGGAGCTCCCTCCAGAACCAGTGGGAAAGTCACCCACTCTAGAGACTGCGGCCTTGCACTCCCCAGCAAAGGATTATGGGCCTGGAGCCCCCTCCAGAACCAGTGAGCTTGTTCCTGTATTCGGCTGAGATGCCCCCCCACCCCCATCCCCCTGAGGTGCCTGCCCACTTGCAAACTGATGCCCCTGCAGAGTTCCATCCGGATGAAGTCAGGATTCGAGTTGGGCCTTGGACTGTGGTCATGTGGGCCCTTAGTACTTTGGACTGGGCATTGGCCCTTTGTGTACATTTGTACATATCTGTTATTTGTACAATTGGTTCTTTTGGTAGCTGTTCACAATTAATATAGTCTCATTACTGCATTCTTGCTGTCCTTGCATTATTATGCTGTGTGTCATTGTTTTTCGTCTGCAGCTGGTTGTGTGTGTGTTGTGTATGTGTGTGTGTGTGTCGGGTGTGTCACTCTCCGTTTCCTCCCCCTCTCCCTTGTGTGCTAGGTGGTTGTACTCACCGTCGTCGTCTTCATCGGTGTTGGTGTTCCAGATAGAGCATGGCGTAGATGGCCATCAGGAAGACTTGCAGTTCCGGTTCCATGGCAGTGTTGTTCTTCCCTGTGTCTCCGATGGTGAGTCTTTGGTCTTCTGTGTTCTGTTTCCGCCAGGCATTTGATTGCGTTGGTACCGCCCTGGAAATCGTGGCGGTTTCCTGGGTCATGATATGGTGGGCAGTACTTTGTCTTCCGCCTGGTTGTTTATTAATACCGCCGTGGCCAGTGGTGTTAACGCCCTGGCGGTTGGTGTGGCACATTGGCTGTGTATGGGAGCTATCACCGCCATGGTCATAATTTGGCAGTAATTACCATCAGCCTGTCGGTGGTATTACCGCCACTTTATCACTCACCGCCAATGTCATAATGAGAGCCTATGTGTCTGTGTTTCACAGTAAAGATTGTGAATATTACAATATGCAGCACTGAGGATATTTCACAAGCAACCTCAGTGCACATTTGTTCTCAGATGATTGCAAGTTGCACGAGTGGGAGAACCCATCCCAGAAACCCCTGTAAGAGGGAGACTCTGTCCTAGCATATTTGGTTGGAGCTTACAATTGAAGACATGCAGGAGCACTGATTGCTGAGGCTACTATCAAACTGCCAAGGAACTAGACATGTAAGCTGGTGCATCATTCAGCTTGAGGAATAACACAGTGCTGTTGAAATACAACACAAAACATTAGTAATCCCAAAAGTCTAACATGTTTAATGCAAAAAATGTCAAACGGCACAGCAAATAATCAGAAGCTAATTATTGTTTCAATCGACTAAAGCTCCCACCCAAAAAGGCCAGTTGGAGTACGTTATGCTAAAATAAAGTTCATAAAAGCTGTAATAATTTACAACTTGTATACACTTTTTTCTCAGTCAGTACAAGTCTATGGAATATCAACATGCAACAGAAATTGGTTACTTCAGGAAAACCTTTCTAAATAAGTAGGTACCAAGAGCTTCTATTACCGGAAATGTTAGACAACCTTTGAAACCTATAAAAAAACATACACGAACACAGCGAAACTGAGGCCACGCTTTGCTGCTAGTTACAGAAACTGTGCAAATGTACCACCTGAAATAAAAAGGCTCTCAGGCCTACTACAGGCATGAAAATCAGCAGGCATATTCATGCTAAATGGCACGTCATATTAGTAAAAAATAACATCCTCACTCGATTATAAAACATATCACTGCACATTTTAATTTAGCATTAGCGTTAAAAAAAAAATAGGAATACATGTTTATGTTTTCACAGCCCCCTATTTCTCGATGGAAGGCAATATAGATTTACAATAATTAAATCACAAAGTTTCATAATATCTGTTTTTACATTCTTATTTTCATTGTCCTCATCATCCTCAGAGGTAGAAAGCGGAACACGATTGGCAGCACCTTTATTTGTGCAAGTGCGTAGGATAATGCACAATGTTATTTTTAGTAGTACATTTTGAACAACCACAATTAAAATGATTGCAATGATTATTTCAAATGTTTTCATTCCCCATTGCCCAAATCCTCAACCTAGCCACATCCCGATGCCACAGAGCAGTGGCGTAGCGTGGGTTGTCAGCACCCGGGGCAAGGCAAGTAATTTGCGCCCCCTAACCCGTGGATTTTAGCACTCGCGAGTGCGAGCGCCCTCCCCCCCCCCCCCCAGATGTTGCGCCCGGTGCGGCCGGCCCCCCCTGCACCCCCCACGCTACACCACTGTCACAGAGATTACAATCTTGCCCTTTTTGTAATTTGTGTAATTTCTTAGTGCTATTCTTACTTGGTCTATTTCCCGTGTATGCCGAGTAAGGTGTTGCAAAGGTGAGTTTAAAAGAGCATTATGCAAGATAAGTGATTAACTTGCAGAAGGTCATATTTTTTGCAATTGATCACACTTAGTTTTCTCATTATCGCTGATTATCCTGGTACTATCATGTTTATGTACTATGAATTTAAGACAAATGTGTTCACTCTACTCCCTACCACGTGAGCAGTAAACTAGTACAAAAATTGCTCCGTTTTTGCACTAGTGTAAAGTTGATGCCACCTACCCTCTGACGAAAGCAAAGAATTCATTTAATACTTTAAACATATAAACATATATGTATGCAATCTGGGCTCCCAGGTCGCCATCTGCTTCTACGGCTGCCAGGCCTCGCAGCCAATCACAGAAGTCCGGATAAGCAATGCTTATTAAGAATTTGCTGTTGGGTCAATCCTAAACTACTATAGGTAAACTCTCCTTAGAGCATCAACAAATATGCTGAAAAGCAGCATGTACATTATATGATTCTTTCCTTCTCTGTGTTTCATATTTATTCTAGTGCAAGCCCTACTGGTAAAGGCACTCATAGCCATGCCCTGTCACGATAGACGGCCGAAATTCGTTCAAGGTTTGTGGAACTGTCCTTAATCTTCTGGAAAATAAACGTAAATCTGGGGCGCAACGTTTTTATAACCTGCAATTTATTTAGCCATTAAATGTAAGAACAGCGCAGCTGTAAATCATACGTTGCTATATTCGGTCTGCTGGTTCTGCACTTTCTTAAAAAATGAAGCCTAAGCACCCAGGGGCACTATTTCTGCATTTAAACAGCAAAAATACTAGTGTTTGTTATTCGAAGAGAGAAACAGTCACGCCAAAATTACAAGCTGCCCCTTTTTGTATTTCAATGTTTTATTCAAGTTTTCAAGGAGTGACCACATAAGAGGAGGGACATCCGCGCAGTAACTGAAGCAGTATACTGGTAACGTGAAAGCATACCGGCACCACCACTAAAGTATAGCAGGCATACAGATTCTGTAACAAACTGCGCCCAGATTGCAGGGGATTGAAGAATAGGGAAGAAGTTAGACATCGAAAGTGTGCAACTGATTGGCGGGAAAGACGCGGAGGTACAGAATAGCCATTGCTTTATGTATTGCAGTAGTGTATAGACACAGAGCTCTCCTCAGTGAGGTGTCAAAACAGTACCTCTAAAAGTAGCAATTATAGAAAAGGAACTAAAACAATGTGCTCAGGCCTTAAAATAAGTGAACTTAAACATGGCCAACTGGGGGGAAATCACAAGGTTACTCTATATAGGTCTCGAGTAAGCATAATCGCTCGAGCTTCGAAGTATCTGCCTTTTTCAGGTGATTCCGATTTCTCTCAGCCTGCCAAACTTTGGTGGGTTGAAAATTACAGCTTTATTTGGTTGCTGTTTGGAAGAGCTGAAGCCTGCACTCATGCTTCCTTCCCAAACTTTATCTTATCTGTTATACTCTGCCACATTCTACTCTTTCTTCTCTGCTGTTCTCCTCAGAAATTCAAATCTACCCATGAATACCTATGTATTGAAGCAATGTTTATCCACCTCTAGTTTTCCGGTGTCTCAAGGTATTTGAGTTAGTCTAAAATAAATGTTCAGTTATGTCATTCTGGCTCTTAGGAATTATTTTAGGGCCTGAATACTTTTTATTTCTGTAGGGACAGAAAAGTCCTCCACCTAGTAATAGACGTCCACCCCTGCCCTAAGTGCTCAATTGTACTAATGTCTAGATCCCTGATACTGATTTTTTTTTTTCATAGGCAAATAAGGATCATGTGTGTGCACCAAGACATAGGCCTGTCTCGCGGATTACGGTCTTGTTGAACCAGGACGGGCACCCAAACCACTACTCTTATAGTGGTGGAAGGCTACTGCCTCAGTCAGAAGTTTATCAGCACAAGTGGGTGGTGGCAGCATACTGTGTAACAATCAGTAGGAGTCAATAGGTCATTTTTAACCTGTGTCACTGGATTGAGGCCTACGGGCTCACTCACTTGTAAAGTTCCCATGCTAGGAGCTTAACTCACGCTTGGCCTACATCAGATTGGTGTGAAGTTCTGCACAGTGGAGAAGTAGTGTATCTCTACTGGGTGTATGTGTGCCTGGGAAAGTACAGCGATAGTGCAGTACTTTGCAGTGCACACATGGTATATGCATATGCTAGATGTACATATCCCTATGAGTGGTACAGTAGCTGAAGGATGTAGTGCTGTGCAGTGCGTGTAGGATAAGTGCATGTACTGAGTGTATGCGTGCCTGTTGGTGGTGCACTGCTTGAAGGATGCAGCGTGTGCTTGCTAAATGCATATGCTGGATTTATTTGTGCCTATGAGTGGTACAATACATAAACAATACAGTGCTGGGCAGTGTGTGCATATTAAATGCATATGCTGCCTGTGTGTGTGCCTGTGAGTGGTACAGTACATAAAGGATACAGTACTGTGCAGTGCGTGTTATCTGTATACATGCACTGGGTGTAGGTGTGCCTGTGGACGGTCAATACATGGAGGGCCCTGGGTTCCATTTTGGAAGATCAAGGCCTGCATGGTCAAAGATGGAGAGGAGGTAGAGAGACAGATTTGTGTGTTGCTGCATTCATGTAAGCTGGGCAGAACACACTGGGGAGTGGAGTTCCAGGCCACCATTCTACACTTCAAAAGGTACTCTTTGATACGGTGAGAAGTCACTAGGAAGGCACCTGGGCACATCTCAAAAAGGAGATGGGGTTGATAAAGGAATCATGAGCAGGGAGCCTGAGTCTACATATCACTGTGGCTGACATACACGTGTGATCGTTAGTCCCTCCCGTGACCTGTGTTGCAGGACTTTTAGCTTTGGGGACACTCCTGCTGTGATAGACTGCTTTTCAAGATAAAGAGGGAGCAGACGAAGAAGAACCCAAAGTAAAACTTTAAACACTCATACCATAATTCACAATTGGTGTCAGGAAGTGGACCATAAAAAAGGGGAGTTTGAGACCCTCAAAAATGATCATCTGCCAAGCAGGCAGATGGGCTGTGTGAAATAGGGAAGCTCTGTAAGGACTGGGATCTGAGGTCTGCTAGTCTCCCTGCTGGGTGAGGGGACATCACCCAGGGAATCTAAGATCAACTGCACTGGAGCATGAAGCACCAGTGCCTGCCTGCTTGTCAAGACCAGTGAGCCCTGTGAGAAAGGGGAGAGCATTTGAAAGAGCAAGGTACCGTGGAGAGCCCTGTTGAGTGAATTCCTTGAGTTATGCGTGAGGAAATGACTGCTGCACTAATTGGGTCATTGCCCATGTAAAGGACAAAGTCGTCAACCCCCATATGCCAGGAGAGGGCTGCCATGAACTTAGCCATGTGTTTTGATGCACTGATCAGGCTGTAGCAGCGCAGTGACCCAGTATTTCAGAAGGGGCCATCAGAGAAAGAGTGTCATGAGGAAAGTGGCCATGGCTCTGTGTGGTAGTGATGCAGTGACACCGTGTGCCTGGAGGGGCTGTCGTGGAGTGTATCACCTTGCTGATTGGCCTGGAGCCCATGTACTGGTAGTTGTGGCCACAACGTATGCCAGATGGGGTCACTGGGAGCACAAAGGACTGCAACTTGTTCTGCCCCACTGCTGAATTGAGGATGCAGAGGGAACACTGATGCACCCTCACCCATGCAAGTGGCCTAGGAACGGATCATCCTAGGCACCACAGCTGGGAGCTGAATGAACACCTACCCCTCAGGAAGAGTCACAGAAAGCCTCCGGTAGCTTCAGCAGTGCGACCACCATTGAGAACTCTGCACCCACTGAGTGCAGCCGTGTGTAGCCACTTTACCTGAACTTGGCTGCAGCCACTGCGTATGCCAGGCAATGGGGTACACTCAGGAATTCCAAACAATTCACCCTGCTGCTGCCGGTAAGAGTTTTGGGACTGTCGGCCCCCAGGGAACTTGCTGCTAGAACACTGTTGACTTTAACCAAGAGTCAAAGTGGACTGTTGAGACTCGGACTGCTAGTAGGGCATACCGTTGATGTTACCAAAAGTGAATCGTGAATCACCACTACCACGGGGAGAGAGTGGGACAGGGCATTGCCAAAGAAACACTGGAGCCCTGACCTTTCAAGTCAAGCTCCGACCTATGTTTGTGTGATTGTTTGTGAACGTCACATTATTTCTTTGTGTGGTTACCAGTAGAAATAAAATACTTCACTTTTTCATAAAAGTGAGTATTTGGCTTGACAATGATTTACTGCTGCTATTGCATACATTTTGAGTTATGATCCCATATTCACTACCCTAAATCAACTTGTTAGACCTTTCAGCCTTGAGGTAAACGTTTTGCCTGCTAAAGTGCATGTGCTTAGTCCCCTAAACATGGTAACATTGGTATATCCACAATTGCAAATTTAGTTTACTTATACGTCCCTAGTAGGATGCACTATATGTGCACTATATGTGCCCATGGACTGTAAATTAAATGCTGATAGAGGGTCTACAACACTGATTGTGCCACCCACTTAAGTAGCCTGTTTAACATCTCAGGCTTGCCTCTACAGAGTTTGTGTGTCAATTTGACTGCCATGTTGACTTGGCCTTTAAAATCCCTTGCCAAGCCTTAACCTCCCCTATTACAAATAAGTCAGTGTTACGATAGGCCCTAGGTAGCCCATGGGGCGAGGTGGTATGCAATTAAAAGGCATGACATACTTTTAGATCTTACTTGTCCTGGTAGTGAAAAACACCCAAATTTGTTTGTCACTACTGCAAGGCCTATTCCTCCCATAGGTTAACACTGGGGGATTCCTTATTACATTTAATAAAGTGTAATTCCTCATTGAGAAGGGGTAGACCTGTCATGTTTAGTACCTATGGAATTGTAAAGATAATTTTTCATTAATGATACAGTCATTTTTACTATTACAATTTTCAAAATGCACTTTTAGAATGTTCCCATTTTCCTGCTCTCAGCCCTGTGTGCCTGTAGCCTGTCTCCAATACACATCTGGGCTGGGGTGACAGTTGGTTTCCTGCATTCACTCTAGACAGCCTCACACAAAGGAAGAGTATGTCTGAGTGGCTGGCCATCTGCTTCTTGATGGGCTATCCCGGGCAAGATGGGAGGGAGGAGCTGACACTGACACCTGATTAGGCAATGTCCCCAAACAAAGGACTGCTTATCCCCCTGTTATTCTGGAGCCAGGGCAGAAAGGGAAGACCTCTGTGCACTTCAAAGTCCCTTCTTTGAAGTCACCCCCACTTCTAAGGCACCACTGGATATAAGAACTGGACAACAGACCCTACCAAACCCGTACACATCTGGACCTGTGAAGCACTTCTGGACCTGTGAAGAAAGACTGCTGTGATGCTACAAGGACTGCCACTCTTGCTGTTCTGGAAAAACTGCTTTCTGTGGTGCTGTCCTGCTGCCTGCTGCTCTCTGCCCTTCTGAGAAAGGACTGGACCTATCTCACTTGAACCCAGAGTGACTCCGAGGGCTTGCTGGTTTGCTTCCTATGCTTCTGAAGTCTTAGGGACACAACCTGCAACAAAACCTAGACTTTGCTTGCTGCAAGTCTTGCTCTGCCAAGTGGTGCCGATCCAGTTCTGGGCCATTGAAAGTGAGTAGAAAAGTGCTGCAACTGCCAAAATCCATGCATCTCCATGATTGCACCGGTCAGAACTGAAGCATCTCATTCAACACCGACTCATCTCCGCTTCAAGAGACATCGAATTGCCGAATGCATGGCTGAACGACACACATCGCCTACACCTAAGGGATTCTTCAGTGATGCATCCCCAATTGCCTGGTTCAGAACCAACACTTCTCTTACATTGCCAGGATCGACGACGACGCATCAAGTCAGCTGCTCCTCTTATCATTCTTCTCATCCTCCCTCTACGCAGCCCTGAACCAGGGTACTGATTTCAGTAGGACAAGGTTGGTCCCTATATCCGACCCGCGCTCAATTGTGGTCAGCCTAAATTTTCACATTTGATCTGGTTAAGCGTGACCATAAAGCCCCAGTTGGCGCTTTATGTTTCTTAGCACTATGGGCCTCATTATGACCCTGGCGGGCGGCGGAGGCCGCCCGCCAGGATCCCGCCCTCCAAATTACCGCGCCGCGGTCAAAAGACCGCGGCGGGTATTACGAGTTTTCCCCTGGGCTGGCGGGCGGTTCCAGTTAAACCGCCCGCCAGCCCAGGGGAAAACGACCTTCCCACGAGGATGCCGGCTCGTAATCGAGCCGGCGGAGTGGGAAGGTGCGACGGGTGCTACTGCACCCGTCGCGTATTTCACTGTCTGCAAGGCAGACAGTGAAATACATTTTGGGGCCCTCTTACGGGGGCCCCTGCCGTGCCCATGCCATTGGCATGGGCACGGCAGGGGCCCCCAGGGGCCCCGCGACCCCCCCTACCGCCATCCTGTTCATGGCGGCTTTCCCGCCATGAACTGGATGGCGGTAGGGGGGGTCAGAATCCTCATGGCTGCGGAGCGCGCTCCGCAGCCATGGAGGATTCCAATGAGCAGCGGAAAGTCAGCGGGAGACCGCTGACTTTCCGCTTCTGACCGCGGCTGAACCGCCGCGGTCAGAATGCTCATTGGAGCACCGCCAGCCTGTCGGCGGTGCACCCGTGGTCGGTGGCCCTGACGGCCACCGGCCGCCAGGGTCAGAATGACCCTCTATGTGTGGAGATGTTCTTTTAAAATTCATATCTCAACTTCTACTTTTTGGAGTTGTCTCATTTTGGTCTTGTTTTGTTCATTATATTCAAGCTCTATTTTCCTAACCAGGTGTGGTATCTTTGTATGTGGTCTGTCGTAGGTGGACAGGGAGGGTGTGCCAGGTCTTGGCGGCGAGGTGGAAAAAGGATCTTCCGCCGGCTGTAGTTCGATGGATGCGAGGGACGGCGGCGAGGGCAAGCTTGACGGAGCGGAGCGGAGCTGGCAGGTGGGAGCATGGAAGGTGAGTCGCTCATTGAGGTAGGCAGGGCCTATGTTGTGAAGAGCTTTGTGGGCGTGGATGGGGAGTTTTAAGGTGATCCTCTTGGTGACTGGAAGCCAGTGTAGGTCTCTGAGGTGGGCTGAGATGTGGTCGCTGGGTGGGATGTGGAGGATGAGGTGTGCAGAGCCGTTCTGGATGCGTTGAAGTTTCTTCTGGAGCTTGGCTGTGGTTCCTGCATAGAGCGCGTTGCCATAGTCCAGTCTGCGTCTGACGAGGGTGTGGGTGACAGTCCTTCTTGTTTCGATGGGGATCCATCTGAAGATCTTGTGAAGCATGCAGAGGGTGTTGAAGCAGGAAGATGAAATGGCGTTGGCTTGATGGGTCATGGTGAGCGATGAGTCCGGGATGAAGCCTAGATTGCGTGTGTGGGGTGTGGATGTAGGTGCGGTTCCTAGGGTGGCTGGCCACCAGGAGTCATCCCATGCAGAGCGGTTGGAGCCGAGGATCTCTGTCTTTTCCGAGTTAAGTTTGAGGCAGCTCTTCTCCATCCAGTTTGCAATGCCATGTAGTCCGTCGTGGAGGTTGGTATTGGTGGTGCTAGGGTCTTTGGTGAGTGAGAGGATCAGCTGGGTGTCGTCGGCGTAGGAGACGATGTTGAGGTTGTGGGATCGGACGATGTTGGCGAGCGGTGCCATGTAGATGTTAAAAAGAGTTGGGCTGAGGGAAGACCCTTAGGGAACGCCGCAGATGGTCTTGGTGGCTTCCGACAGGAAGGGAGGGAGGCGGTCTCTCTGAGTTCTGCTGGAGAGGAAGGATGTGATCCAGTCCAGGGCCTGGTGGCTGATTCCAGCGTCATGGAGGCGAGTGCATAGGGTGTGGTGGCAGAGTGTCAAAGGCAGCCGAGAGGTCTAGGAGGATGAGGGCTGTGGTTTCGCCTTTGTCAAGCATGGACCTGATGTCGTCGGTTGCGGCGATGAGGGCGGTTTCGGTGCTGTGGTTCCTACGGATTCCGGATTGGGAGATGTCCAGTGTGTTGTTGTCCTCTAGGAAGTGGGTCAGTTGGCCATTGACGATTTTCTCAATGGCTTTCGCCGGGAAGTTAAAGAGGAAGATGGGTCGGTAATTCTTGGTCTTCAGGGTCAGCTTTGGGTTTCTTTAGCAGGGTGTTGACTTTGGCGTGCTTCCAGCTCTCCGGGAAGGTGGCAGTCTCGAAAGAACTGTTGATGATCATGCGGAGTTGGGGGGCGATGATGGGGCTCGCTTTGTTGAAGACATGGTGGGGGCAGGAGTTGGAGGGAGATCCAGAGTGGATGGTGCTTATGGTTTTAGCGGTGTTCTCGTCGTTGATGTGGGTCCAGGAGAGCCGGAGGTTGGTGTGGTTGGGTGCGTTGGGGTTGGTGGTGGTCGGGGTGGTCGTGGGGGGCGAGGAGTTGAAGCTGTCGTGGATTTTTGTGATCTTGCGATGGAGGAAGGTGTCAAGGGAGTCGCAGAGGTCTTGCGAGGGAGGGGGGTCGGTGGAGCATGGCCTAGGGTTGGTGAGTTCTTTGAAGATGCTGAAGAGCTCTTTGCTGTCATGGACGTTGCTGTTGATGTGATCTTTGTAGAAGGATCTTTTGGTGGTCCGGATGAGCTGGTGGTGCTTGCGGATGGCTGTCTTGAGGGCTGCATGGTTGCTCTCTGTTGGTTCGTGGCGCCACTTCTTCTCGATTTTCCAGCATTCCTGTTTGGAGATCTGAAGGTCGGCGGTGAACCCGAGGGCTCAGGGACATCGGGTTTAAATAGCCTCAATGCACACAGTTGGGCACAGTAACCCTTGCATACCCTGTGGTCCTCTGAAAAGGGTTCTGACAGTTTCCTAGAAATTAGGCCTTTTAAGAAACTTTTTAAGACGAATAATGGAACATGAGCAGGAAGACGTAGCACAGAGGAGTTCTACTGTGAGTAAACCATGTGACCATTTTACAACATGAGTGTTGCAACAGGCAGTGATAGCACATCACCATCTGATGACTACATAGTATGTATATTCTATTTCTCACGCAAACTTAACACAATCTAGGGAGAGACGTTTGATAAACACATTGATTAAGAGAAACAGAGATCTTTACCCCATAAGAGCAAAGTCGTTCCTTAATGATGGAAAAGTGTGCTACCTTGCTGAAGACTATGAAGAGACACATGCCTAAGCTAGGCAAGTCATATCAGGCTCAGCTTTCCCATTCCCACCATCACAAATAAACAGAACGCCTGTACCTGTCCTCCATCCAAGAAGAAGGAACTTGTTAACCTCATTGAATTACTCCAAATAATCCCATGTGCAGGACCTCCCACCCCATGCAGAGGTGCCTTCTACCTAACTGCCATTCGGAACTTAATCATTGCTTGGAGATTTGACACTATTGTGAACTTTGACCTAAACTTTGTGGTTCTAACAGAAATCTGGCACATTGACACCTCAAAATAGTTTTTTTCAACCTCCTTCCCTTGCACTACTTTATTCTCCAATATGACCATGAAAACAGACCTGACAGTGGAGTAGCTGCTGTTGCATTGTGATGTCAGAAACCAATCTTTTAATGTGTTGTCTTTGTTCCTTCATGATAACAATCTCTTCCAATATTGCCAAAATCCCATTCACTCTAAAGGATCCATTCCTGATCTGTTCATCTCAAAGTACATCCTGCTGAACACCAATTACTCTGTCCCAATTGATTGGTCTGCTATCAACAGATTACTTTCATGCTGGCCTTTATCCACCAAAAACAAATAGCTCAACAGAAATAAGAATCGATCTGGTTTGAGGACACTAGGAACATTGACATTAACTCTCTTGCTTGACGGTTTGGTTAAGCCTCCTTCCTTGTAAATCTCAAAACATTAATGCCACAGACGCTGACTACAACAACAGCATGAATGGCCTGATTGAAGAATATATCCACTTGAAAAGCAAGAAGAAAAGATTAAGGGCCTGATTACAACTTTGGAGGAGGTGTTAATCTGTCCCAAATGTGACAGATATACCACCAGCCGTATTACGAGTTCCATAGGATATAATGGACTCGTAATACGGCTGGTGGTATATCCGTCACTTTACCGTCACTTTTGGGACGGATTAACATCTCCTCCAAAGTTGTAATCAGGCCCTAAATCTTTCATCTCCCTGGTTTTTGTGAGTATTTTACAATGAATGAAAATGCCTCAGAAACTTGGAGACAGCCCCCTTCACTTTCTAATTTGACTTAATCTAGGGCTGCCCAAGAATTACATTTAGCACACTGTTAGGGCTATGCCCTTGCACATTAGATCACTTCTGGACTCCTCTACAAATCTATTAAGTTTAATTACTTCTATTTGAAATGATTAAACAGTACAATAACCAGACCTCCAATTTCCCACTACGTGCTTCTGAAGCCAAATGTGCTGACTTAGTACATTTCTGTGCTGAGAAAAATAAGGCTCGGATTTATACTTTTTTTGCTCTGCATTACTGTCATTTATTGACGCAAAAAAGGTGCAAACTTACAAAATACAGTTGTATTTTGTAAGTTTGCACCGCTTTTGCGTCAATAAATTATGGTAATGCGGCACAAAAAAGGTATAAATCAGGGCCTAAGTCTACAAAACCCTTCTGGCGACTTTGGAAAAAAAAATAGTAAATGTTCTTTAAAGGAATATAGCTGCTCCACATTAGAGCAAAATGGCAATTACCTACAATGAAGCAGGTCTTCAATTAAAGTAATTGAACTTAATTGAAATGAACATGGAACTTGGACTCGAAGTATTGGAGCATACAATGATGAAAAAGCATTTGCCCGATTCCTGCAATGGATGTTGGAGAAAGCAAATAAAACTTTTCAAGTAAAAGCCCTTTTCACTTAATTTCTCATTTAACATAGATTGCAAAGACTCACATATTCACCTATAACAATAAAGGTGTCTAAATTAGATGATCCATTGCCTGCCCCTATCCTTATCCTTCCGCCCACAATATTATTGCTACAGTGCTATTATGAAATACTTACCAGTAATACGTATCCCGCATTCAATTACCCATTCCTCTTCCCCTTTTGGGCTCTCAATTTGTGGTGTGTCGCAATCATCCTGGAGTACACATTGACAGCTAATGTTCCCTACTCAATTGACACTTTCAAAGTTTGCAGTTGTAACTTGTTCCTAAAATTTCTCCCCATTTGGATAAAACATTTCAGATTTGGTCAAACTGTTTGAAGGATTGTTCACTAAGATAGTTAGTTGTTCTTTTTTAACACATTTTATTGACTTTTGCATACTCTGGTCAGTGACCCAGAAAGATATATAAACAATCATTTTGAAATAAACTCTGTATTTAACATCTTTCAGGTAAATGTGTCCCCATCCCGCAATTCCGTCCATCCCACCCCCAGCCCCAAACCCAATAGAAATCCTTGACAATTGTGTTGTAACCATAACATTCACATTGCATACCTCATTTCGGATTTCTTCATCTAAACATGTAGAAACAGTACGAGGAGGCGGCAACTCTATATCCCTGTGATCTGCCCATTGTTGCCAGATTTATGGGTGTTTTTGTGTTTTTTGCTGGCAACCACACACCTGAAACACTGACACCACCAGCCCATCTAGTCCTCTTTTCCACACACTCAGGGAGGGGGACGTCCATGCTCATGCTATATTTCTTTTGGCTGTGACAAGGCCCAGAAAGAGAAGCACCTATTTATACTGATTCCCACCAATCCTCTCTGTGATTTGCAGGATGGTCAAATTAGGGTCAAACAGAATCTCCCTGGCAAGCACCTCGCTAAGGCAGTCAATTATTTCCACCAAAAGTGAACCATTGAGGGGCACTCCCATGCATTACCCTCCTTGCTTTCTTCACTTCTATCTTCTTTGTATTTTTCCCCATTTTTATTCTCTCTCTCGACCTTTTCTCCATATATCATTTATGGCAACTGAAACTTTCTCTTGGCTATGCATGGCTAATAGGAGCACCTACCTCCTTTCTTTGACCACTGTGCTTTTCACTGCTTCCCAGTCCCCAGAAACTTACCATCCTGGGTGCCTCCTAGAACTGAAGAAGTCCCCTACAAACATGGAAAAAAGACGTTAATGCATATAATGTCATATACCTGCAGCTTGTTGCCAGTTCTTGTTGGACAGGACATCAGACTGCATGGATTTGGTGGGTATTAACTGCTTTAGGGGAGACGACAACACATTGATGTCCACCACACTACTTTTACAGTGTGATGGATTTCAACGGGTCATCCACAGTACTAAAAAAAAAAATATCTAGTAAAAACACAAGTAATATTTCCTTTTACATTTTCAAAGTCAGTATGCAAGGGAAATGCTTCCCTCAAGTCTAAAATGTAATTGTTTGTTTTGCTGTATTGCACAACCCGCTGTGCGCACTGACATTACAGAGCAAAACAAAAGTGAACGCAGATCGCGCAAACGAATCTGTGGGAAACCACACGTGTCTACACTTCTCACAATAACAGTAGTATATCACTTGTGTGACTGGGCTATCACCTTCAAAGGATAAGCTTTCTAAGGTCCCTAGGGCACAAAGAAAGATCAAGATTTTGCTATTTAAATTGACTGATCCTGGCAATGGGTATAGCTGCGATATTTAGGCCAGGGCTTGGTTGACACTCGGGGGAATCTTTCGGGCCCAGACATTTCTGACAACACAGCCTCTATGGAAGTATATGGAGGTGTAGTTTGTGTGGATTCCAATACTTTTTTTTACCCAGAGTGCCCTCCAAACACCAACATTTGGCTAAGATGTTGATTTTCCTTACATTTCAGTGAAGGAAAATTCTGGAATCTGAGAGGATCCATGGAACACCCAGCTTTCCCATACTTCTCCTAATAAAAACACTGCCACAATGTTGACCAACTATTATGCATTTGATACATTAATGACATAGGATCTCATAACAGCAGTTTATCTGCTTTGACCATACGTTAGATAAAGCAGAATTTCAAAGGAGTCAATACATTTCAAAAAGCAGATTCATACTACACAGATCATAAATTACAATGTAAAAAAATCAGAAAAGGTTAGTAGATGTTATATGGAAATGTCTAGAGAGGTCAATTATGGTACAGATGCTTTCAGCCTTGAGATGCCCTGATAATGGTTTCCACAATATTTTGTTCAAGGAGATTTATCCTCAGTATGTTGACCCTGCCAGGGCTATCAGGAGATTAAACCCTTTCTTAAATAAGGTCTGTTATAGCAGCCCTTTGTGTCACGGCAGGCTATACTGGGTTATTTCAGATTCACACTACTGCTAGCTACAGTATTTGCACCCCCCTGCAGCAGACACATCAACCTAACAACATATCTGGCTCCTACAAACAAAATGACAATCTGTAGAGCAGATACATTATCTCACCAGGCTGTATTTCACAACAGTCAAGTGTAGGCTGGAGCCATGTCAGTCAAATATAAGTCGTGCCTGACTTGTGATAACTCTGCCCTGGGACAATAGGCTAATCAAAGCACCATTCCATATTGTAATATAGAGTTTCCTGATTGGACATTGCTTCTGAATGACTGGTAGAGGTTTGGCTAGTGGCTACCACTTATGCATCAGAAATAGGAAATGTCAGGAAAGTTGCCATCTTAAGAACAACATGCCTAAATGTTATATACAGTTGTGCAATTCCGGCACACAGCATATTTTTGCTTGACATGGCATATGTGCAATGAGAAGGGAGTTCAGCTAATGTCAATTGAATTCTTGGCTCCTCAGCTGTGATGAGAACTAGTGTTGATACCACCTTTCATATCAGTTCCTCACACACAGCACTGAGGCACTCAATGGGGACCATCATATCCTCTCTGTTCTTCAATATCTACACAGCCTCCTTACCAAATCTGAGTAAATCATTCACCCTCACCCATTACAAATATGCAGGTAACATCCAAATCATTTTTAAAAATGGATGGTCTGAAAGACCTCTACAATTTAAAACTTGATGACTTCCTTTAGACCATAAACACATGGATGATGAATAGCCATTGAAAGCTAAATACCACAAAGATAGAGCTTCTGACCGACAAACAATGACAAAAATAACAGCCTACCTCCACATGGTCTAAAGAACATGCAGCCCATCCAACAATATCAAGGGAAGTCAGAAACCTAGGAGTAACCATGGCTTCAGACCTATATTTGATATCACCTGTTAAAAACATAAAACAGAGTGGCTTCCACACAATGAGAACACTGCATTGTACCCTCACATACCTTGGATACAACGGAAGCTGCAAGCCATCCTCACACACGTAATCTCCAAGTTTGACTATGCCAACAGACCATAACTTGGCACACCAGCATTCACATTATGCAAAATACAAGTCATCCAAAATACTGCTGCAAGATTTTTTCTCTACCTTCAGCCAAGAGAACTCTAGTCTTGCATTCACTCCATTGGCTACCTATTTCAAGGAGGGCAATGTTCAAGGCACCTTGCATTGTTCACAGAGCCTCCAAGGAAAAATAATGCCATAGCTTATCATATGCCACCTTACACTAAGAAATACATAAGAGGTACTGCTTTCTCAGTTCAAGCTGCCAAGCTCTGGAACCAGCATTCTAAATAACCAGGAGCCAATACATTTTAGAAGACAATTGAAAACATGAGATCTGTGGTGTGATATGAGTCCAAGAACAGTGATGACTAGAATGCCCTCTGCCCTCCTTAGGCCTATGTGTTTATATAATAACCCATACAGAGATTGTCGAACAGACCTGATGTGATGTTGTGTCTAGTAAGTAGAGACTGACTACTGGGCTGGCCATACAAGTTAGCATATTACGTATTGTACATGACAGCCTTGAGCAGAGCACAGAGTACGCATTGTAGAATGGTTTAATAAAATTGGCAGCACAAACTGTCTTGGAAGAGGCAGTTAATTAAAATAGAAAGACAATGAGCTAAATGCAGGCTGTTTTAAAAAAATATGAAAATGAATAAATTGCACATGTGTGAAAAAAGCCCAGGCTACGGGGGGCTAATGCTAAAACAATGGTGCCCGACCTAGGTTGTAAAGGGGTCCCACAACTAAGGGTTTGATGCCTTCCTGGCCATGTCAGCTATAATGTGGGAGACTTCTGGCATCCATATTTCAAAGCTGTATTAAATGGTGGAAAAGAGGAATGTCAGGAAATCTTTTTACTCAACTCTAAAAGTGATCCCCTGATCAAGTTTCAATTGGAGGTTTTGCTCCTAACTTCTAGTGTAGCCTGATGATGTTGCATAATGGTCTTGCTGTCCCTCCCAGATCAATGTGCCCACGGGGTTTCTGTGATTGTTTCAACAGCCATTCAGAACTATGTTTAGTTGTGATGAAATTTGTTACTGATGAAAATTTGACTTGATACCATCTCTAATATTTTGAGGTGAAATCCACATTGGCTTTGATATTCCCTTTCCATATGAACTTAGGACATGGTTCATCTTTACCAGGTAATTTTTGGGATCATTCCATGTAATGCATGAAATAGAAATTGTATGTGTGGCAGTTTATGTGAAACTTGATTACCACAATTCTACCAAGGCATGAGATATGAGCTCATTTGTACAAACAAATGTATTTGAAATGTTATTTGTTTATCAAATTTCGATTTTATATTTTACATTTAGCTTCACAAGCTCAGCCCTACGGATTATCCACAGACCAATCTAAGCTTTGCTTTTATTTCTTGAACTCTGAAGAAGCTGAGGCAAACATTTGGGACCTGATTTCGAGGCTGGCAGTCTACAGACCGCCATTCTTGCGGTGGCAGTGAGGACTGCCACTGTTGTGGTGGTCCGACCGCCATATTAAGACCCTGGCAGTCAGACCACCAGGGTTCTGCCAGCAAAATCAGGATATATGATTCCGATGGCCTGGGGGTGGTAGAGTTCAGAATCCGCCAGGGAAGTGCTTCCCAGCAGATTAGGACCTTTTTCTCCTCCATACTTTTCATGGCAGTAACAGGTCCATGAAAAGGTTGGTGGAGAACAGGTGCAGGAGACACAGGGGGGTCCCTGCACTGCCTATGCACTTGACATGGGCAGTTCAGCCCCCCCCCTGCCCAGCACAGTCTCAATGTTCACTAGCTTGCAGACAGTGAACATTGTGAAGGTACTGGTGCACCCTGCGGACTACAGCATTGCCACTAGCTCAATTACAAGCCAGAGACAATGCTGTAGCCTGTTTCCCAGTAGGCCGGAAACTCCTACTAGGACCGGCAGAGGGTGGTCACCATGAAGGCGGTGACCACCCTGTCGGGGGTTTGGCAGATGGGCCTTCCAATATTATTGTTTTATAATGATATGTTATTAAGGTTTTTTATGTTTTACGGCTCCAGTTATCCAAAACAAACGTTAGTTGAACATTTTGCTGTTATCATTCACCCATGAGTCTCTCTGTGGTTCTCTCACAGACTTGAGGCCTGGGTAGTTGAAATAATGCTAAGGACCCTATTTATACTTTTTGGCGCACAACTGCGCCAACGCAGTTGTGCGTCAAAAAATTTAACGCCGGCTAACGCCATTCCAAAGCGCCATGCGGGCGCCTTATTTATGTAATGACGTTAGCCGGCGGAGCTGCCTGGTGTGCGTAAAAAAAAATGACTTACACCAGGCAGCGCCGGCGTAGGGGAAAATTAAGCTTGGGCGTCAAAAAATGGGGCAAGTCAGGCTGAGGCAAAATTTTCGCCTCAACCCGATTTGCGCCATTTATTTTTACTCCCAACCCCCATTTAAATGATTCCTGTCTTAGCAAAGACAGGAGTCATGCCCCCTTGCCCAATGGCCATGCCCAGGGGACTTATGTCCCCTGGGCATGGTCATTGGGCATAGTGGCATGTAGGGGGGCACAAATCAGGCCCCCCTATGCCACCCAAAAAAAAATAAAAAATACTTACCTGAACTTACCTTAAGTTCCCTGGGATGGGTCCCTCCATCCTTGGGTGTCCTCCTGGGGTGGGCAAGGGTGGCAGGTCCCTTAACGTCTGCCCTGACCAGGTGTTAAAAAATGACGCTAAAGCGGCTGGACGTCATTTTTTTTGCCCCGCCCACGCCCGGGTGTCATTTTTGCCCGGGAGTGTAAATACGGCACACATGCCTCAGAGTCATTTTTTAGAAGGGAATGCCTACCTCGCATATCATTAACGCAAGGAACGTGTCCACGCTAAAAAATGACGCAAAACTCCAAGATCTTTGGCGCTAGACGGGTCTAACGCCAAAGTATAAATATGGAGTTAGTTTTGCGTCGGATTTGCGTTAAAAAAAACGACGCAAATCCGACGCAAACAGAGTATAAATATGCCCCTAAGTACGTATGTAGCTCCTCCTTGCACTCCTCTGCTTTTGTGTATCATTTCGGTAGAATTAGCCATCACACATATAATTAGTGCTACATTGTTTTTTTTTTTAATTTATTGCACTTAAATTTACAAATCAGTTAAATTACATGTTTAACGTAGTTTAAAAAGTATAAAAAGATTTAACTTAATTCAAAACATAATATAAACAGGTAACAATAAATAAATACAAATGCTACTGAGGGTGGGCCTTTTTGAAGTATTGTTAAACATAATATTAAATATGATTTAATATATTTAAAATGATTTACACATTATCACAAAGTTAATTTTAGGAGGTTATGTGTTGCATATTATTCGTTAAGTGCACTTAGGTTAGTATTATTTGTTGAAAGTTGTTTTACATTTATATTTTACATGAAATTATTATTTTTGAAAAAAACTTTAAAAATTGCCACCACATTTTCCTATATAGAGCTCTGGTGGTGGAGAGCTACACAAATATTTGGAAAGCTATTAATAGTAATTTGTACTCATAAATTCAGTTGTAGGAGTCCCCATACCCTCATTTAAGGGGATGAAGACTCTTAAGTCTACACCTAAGTGTAGTCACTACTATGAATGGTAAATAGCAAAAAACGTGCAGAGTTACACCTAGATGTAGAGGTAGATCTACAAATGGGTAGATTTGCACATGAAAACCTATTTTTGTGACTCAAGCCCTAAATATTTTAGTAAGTGGTTTTTAAATCACCAACTGCCACACGCCTTTCGGTTCAGCTTTAATGTGATGTCCCTTCAAACTTAGGGTTGGCTTTATGTCCTATGGCAATGTTTCGATTGTTGCAAATAAGATGATAGAGGCAACGATGTAATAAATCCGTGTGTATATTCCGAGTGATAAAATAAAATACTCTTTACTTTCTGCTTGCAATTCCCTACATATCTTTTTAATCCTATATCCGGAAAGTGTTTTGGAAATATTCTCTTCACCATAAGCATTTGGCTCCCTGTATATTGTTGTGCATCTTTTGCTATCATTTCCTTTTGATATAAGCACTCTTTTGACTAAGCTGTTAATTCGGTGTCATAAGTTGCAGTAAGTGTTTGTGCTTTGTTTTTTTTTACAAACTGATGCTGTAATGATGATTCTATCTCTTAGCGTTCTCATTAGGATTACAAATATGATATGGTTCATGTATTTTCTGGAGTCTACTTGATAGAAGGGCAAGTCCTTACGTGGTTATATTAATGTGTCACGAGGTCAAGAGTGTGTATTTGTTTGGTGATTTGTAGTATCTATGTCGGTATATATATATATATATATATATATATATATATATATATATCTTTGTGCAGCAGGTGAATCACTTGTAACTGAAATCCGGGTTTTCCCTGCAAAGAACTTTCATATTTATTTGTTTTATATCTGCTAGTTGGACTCTTTAACTCCTTTTAGGGCAGATCCCTGTAATATTCCACGCTAGCAATCTGAGAGGCAAGGAGGGCGGAATAGCCTTTAATTTAGATAAAGGATTTTGAGTCCTCCCAAATTTTGTCTAGTTTTTCTAGCGTGTTAAGTTCATCACAGCTGTAGGTGTTTTTTTATATATGATAAAGCAAATGTAGTGTGGGCAGGCTTCACAAATGCACTCAGTATTAAGATTGTGTCTTTACTGTTGAAGAAAGAAGCGCCTGAAAGGTTTACTGGTTTGTGCAAAATATTCTGAGCGGGTGTGGCAGCGCCTGCACTCCAAGCTTTGAGTTGGCAGATCTCAGTGTTCTCTAAGACTCTACTTCAAATAAAATCATATGTTGATCTTGTGCGTCCTGGTCTGTTCATCCGGGTTCATCCAAAACCAGCAAAAACTAGAATAGTGCATTTGTAGTGACTATTGAAAAACGTGAAACAGAGATTTTTAAGTCATGGCGAAAGTGGGCAGTAGCGTAGCTTGAATGCCGCAGGACTTGGTGGAAACAAGGAAAAATGCCCTGTTGGCTACTGCTGGGGTAGAAAAATACAACAATCATCAGGGTTCAATGTGCCCCTCGGGGCTATGGGCCCTGGTGCACTGCACCTTCTGCACAAATGGCAGCTACGCCCCTGAAAGTGGGCAGTTGCCTAGAACCCCGTCATCCAAAGGTATGATGTTAGCAGGACTGTCACAATGCACTTTGTTTCTCTCCATACCCCTCAGTCTCTCTTATGTTTCACTAGCTTAACCTCTCTCTGCCACCCTCTCACTCTGCATTTCTCTACCTCACCACTCTCCACATTTCTCGTCCTCTTAGGGTTGGAACCTTGTTTTTTTTTACTGGCATGACCAGTGTTTTAAAGTCCCAGTCAGTACACAAATTGAAAAAAAACACGGAAAGCCAGTATTTTTCCCCTTATCAGTACATACTTTAAATAGTAAATGTAAAAAGAAAGTTCTTTAAAATGTGTTCTGCACCTCCCCTAAAAATCCTGACTGAAAATTAAAAACAAAGACATAACCACCATGTGAAACATGAATACAGATCATTCAATAACAAGATCTACTCAAGAATCATGCCTGGACCTTTGCGGAATGTTGAAACGTGAACCGATGACCAGTGTTTTTCTTTGGGAAATGCAGCAATGCTAGGTCGACCTCACTTGATTCTTGCTCTATCATTTTTTTCTCTCTTTAACTTAATCACACCTCTTTACCTCTATTTTTCTCTCTGTCCCTGTAACTGACTGAAACCCTCTCTTTTCTAACTTAACTTGCCTCTCTCTACCTCTCAATTGTTTTGTTACCTCGCCTATCTCTACTTGATTTCTCATTACTGGTCTATCATGTTATATTTTATCTCTCTATCTTCACCAATCACTAAATCTTCACTATTATCTCTACCTTACTTCTATCTCTCTTTCTGCTCTTCAACTAGCTATGTCATGTCTCCAACTTTATTTCACCTCACCTCATTTACCATATAGTTATCTGTTTGCTTCTCTCCCTACCTCTCTCTGCATCTCCATGTACCTACTGAACATCTCTATATCTGTGTTTGTGGCCTCACCTCTCTTTTACTTCACCTTTCTCTTTTCCACCACTAGCCACCTGTCTCTCATGATCTCTGCTCTCTACAGTGCTCTAAGCCTGCCTCTTTACCTCCTCTCTCCACATCAGTTCTTTTACCTTACCTCTATCTAACATCTCTATCATTACAATCTCTCATTATCCCACGTATCTCTCTCACACTAACCTGTGAATTTACATCACCATTTGCTTCCTACCATCTTCACCACCTCAATTCTCTGTCTTTATACCTCTATTCCCTTTACTACCTTAGGTCTTTGTTGCCCCTCCCATTTACCCTCTTTTCCTTGTTTTCATTATCAATACTTACTCATCACTTTTTTTTACGCTCTGCTGTTGAAGCCTCTCAACCATATCTATGAGGCCACACAAAGTCACTTTGCGTGGCTTTGCATGGCCTCATAGATATGGAGTAAGACAAAACCATGCAAGTCGCTGCGTTGCCTTACTCTGCACCAGGGAGGTGTTCCATGGGTGTTGCGTTGGGTTTTCCCATGCAACACCTATTGATTTTGATGCTGCCCCACATATACTTAATCACGTAAACCTGGGGCTGTGCCAAAACCTTACATCTCCCAAGAGCAGGCATCACAAGGCATTTGGCAGCACATTTAGAAAGAGGAAAGCGCCTCTCTGGATTGTTTCTGTGCAAGAAGGTGCCCTTTCCTGCACAAAAACAACCTGCATCCAACGCATGCATCCTTGCACCTGCTAGGCAGTCAATTGTGCACCAGCACAGGAGAAAAGGACATGAATGCACTGTATTTTATAAATACGGAGCATTCCTGCCCTTTCACATTGGTGTAGGGCAGTGCGGCTAGAAGACTTGCGGTGTTGCCCTTCGCCAATTCCACATAAATGTGACCCTCTGTCTTTATGTCTTTCTACCTTATCCCTATTCCTCTACCCAACCTGTCTCTCAAATTTGTATTTTTCCTATGTACCTCATCTCTCTTTCTACCCTTCATCCCCACTCTTTCTATCCTTCTCTCTGCTTCACTGCTCTCGTTATCTGTCCTGTATTTATATTTTGCTATATTCCTCTCTGACAACCTCACCACTCTTTCTGTGCCTTGCAGACCTATACTTCTCTCACTATCTTAACTTTCCACCTCTCTACATCTCTCTAACTCACCTCTTTCTGCCTTATCACTCTACCACATTCCTTGATGTACCTCACCATCCCTCTCTCTAAGGTTTCCTCACCCTATATCAAGCTCCATCTACTTCACACTAAAACCTTACCTATCATTCTTACACGCTTTCAATTCCCCCCTCTATATAATTCTCTCCGTCTTTCTGGCTACCTCGCCTTTCCCTCTTCACTTTATCTATCTCTCTGGGCCACCTCTGTTTCTACTGCCTTTCTCCCTCAATGTGTCCTCCGTACATCATTCCCTTTACATCTGTCCTTCTGCTGACTCTTGTCCCCTCCTATTGCCTTTGGTAGATAGTGCCATTGGGTACTGTCTAGCCAGAGAAATATACAAATAGACAGAGGAGACTAGGTGCAAGCAAGTGAATAGATAATTAAGGGGAAACTTATCAGATTGACTGATGGAGTGGTGAAAATCCTCAGTAATGTAATAATCCTGGTTACAGCAAAAACACCATCTGTGAAGGATTTGTGGTTTTGAATATTTGGCAATTATCCACCAATTCAGAGGCAATGTGCATATGTCTTCTTTTAATATGATGCACTAGTCCACTAAACATCCACCAAGCCAAACTTGCCATGTCTTCCCTACAAAGTAGGGAACATGGTAGTTGGAAACTGAATTCCACGTAAAATGTTGCAACACAAACAATCTAGATTCATATGCTGAAAGAAATGACTTTATGAGTTCTTGTTCGAGCTTCCTTTTTGTACTAATTGTCCTCCAATACTAAAGCATTGGGGCTCCACTGATGGATACCAGCATCATAATTCAACAATAAGCTGCCGAGACACAACTGCACTTGAACATTTCTTTGACTTCAGGCATCCTACACCTAAAAAGAGCCCAAGCCCCGTTCATACATGGATGTTCAGCACGTACAAGAAGCTTATTCCACCAAGACTGATTTTTTTATTTGCATAGGAACAACAAGCAGCAACTAGCCAAAACCTGGCTCAATGACAGAGTCAAGGACAGATTCAAACACTAACTTTCATGCAAAGCCAAGTCACTAGGATTCACTTTCAATACCTTCCATATCCTCAAGGAAGATATTGCCAAGAAAACAAAGATGGCTTGTTACTAGCTCTCAGCTAAATAGCGTTTAATAGGCTAGTATCTTACCCTCAAGGAAGACATTGCTAAGAAAACAAAGACAGCATATTTTTAACTCTCTCTGACAAAAAAGTAAACCAAATGCACACAAGCCCAGCATGTCTCATTCTGAGAAAATATGGAACAATCACCCCATCCAGATGAAACACTACTGAAAACCCTTGCCGCCCCACGTAATGTTTAAAATCAATTGCATCATTTACAAAGCCATCATGACCAGAACTGCTGCATGTCTGGTTCACAAACAAACACTCTTCTGTGGCTTTCAGCACACCCACAGCCAGCATATTATATTGGAGGGAAAGGAAAAACAAGCATTTGCAATGCAACGGGTATCTCATTTCTCCGAGTTAGAGCTGTTAGCAGTTGTAAACTCCCAACCGGACTTTTCCTGCCTCATTAAATGGGAAAAAAGAGTGGCATCGCGCTGCTACAGTTCACTCGTAGTGAAACCTATTGACAAAAGTGCAATTATCTACGTAACCGGCAAAAGTGCAATTAACTATGTAACAGGGTCGATGTCATGCAAAGTGCTCGACTTCTGCTAAGCGAGATCGCGCTGCGAAAAAAGAGAGAAAGTAGTCCACAAACCGGACAGAAAACAGCGAGCCTTGTGTGTTTTCAGTACTTGGTCACTGCGCTCGAGGAGGGCTAACCACTGGAAAAGGCATGAGGTATCCATGCCTTCCACTAATGAAAGCAAACAGATTTTAAAAGGCACGCCCACGAACCAATGAAAGACACTGACGTGACATGGACGGGGCTCCAAGCCGTTTTCTAACTACTACAGTGTCTCGCAAGCTATATACATGCGCAAGCGCATGATAGCGCAGGCTCGACCCTGAAAATGGAATCCCCA
Organism: Pleurodeles waltl; assembly: GCF_031143425.1. Lineage (NCBI taxonomy): Eukaryota > Metazoa > Chordata > Amphibia > Caudata > Salamandridae > Pleurodeles > Pleurodeles waltl. Next base: position 939,367,466 of record NC_090445.1, read on the forward strand.
TTTGTACTTAATTGAGTAATGTTTGTCTGCAAACTAATAAAAGGGAAAGGAAGCCAATTGTAATATGCACCTCCCCATGGAACAATGAAACATATTTATTATACTAAACTTTCTCTTAAAACAACAAAAGAACAGGCCTGCGGTAACTCTTACGCATGTGTCCTTTTACTCAGCAATGGGGTTCCCATTTATAAAGCCGATATATTGGTCCATGATGAGCTGTACATTACAGTAAGCCGCATTGCCCTTTTTGTCAGCAAAGCATAATAAAATAAATACAAAAGGGAGGTTGTCTATTTACAGCTGAGGTTAAAGTACTGACGGATTATGCACAAAAATTCTATGTTTTCCAGACTGAATTATTTTAATGTTCCTAAACAGTGGGCAAAAGTAACTAACTATATCCCGAACTATCAGCCCTGCAAAAAAAAAAATGTTTACATCACAAACTCAACATCAATATTATTTAGTTTTAGTAAATGTTATATTTGCTTTGGCATTAAAACACACTTACCTAAGTAATAAGCAAAGTGACTGATTTAGTCTCAACAGTACCAGCCCTTTGTTTTTACAAGACATTCACAGTAAGGATTATTGGTTGCTTTACATTACGTTTGGCTGCGTTGCACTTTTAGTTGTCTGCAGCTAAAATGTATTCAAATTAATACACATGTTGGGTAGATGCTTGTGAAGGTCAAAGAACATTTACAATGGCAACCATATGGAGTTAACAAAAGTTAAGACGATCTGCAATCATGCTTTTCACCGTTTTCCAGTGAAATTGCAATAATTAGTGGACCACATGCCAAAGCAGACCACCAACCAGACACACCCTTTGATTGTTCTGTCTTTTCTCAGGAGGGGGTTGTCTCCATCCTGAAGCACGATCTCTGAATGCCAAAGTGGTGCGTACAATTGAAAGTGAGGTGAGAATAAATCCCAACACATTTTCCTGCCACATATAAGGCTAATCGTGTTAAAATAGAAAGAACTAGAACGGCAAGGTCAAAGGTAAATCATTTTCAAATAGGGAACCATGTTTTAATAGAAACTGAAATATGTAATTTTCAAAGTCCAAAATATAATGGGCTAGAGTCTATATTATGGGCAAAGGTGTTTTCTGAAGGACTGGTGGGATTGGCACGTAGTAAGTACCTTTGTACATCTAAAAAATGAAACAAGAATAATGGGCCCTCTACTAACAGAGTTCCAGCCTTTTAGACACAAAACGTGGTATCTACTCCTTTTGCTAACCCAACGTGAAACAAAATGTAAAAACTAAAATATGAAACCATTTATTAAAAGGAAGAGATACCACGTTCCTACCCCTGAAAGGCGGGAAGGGCTGAGACACTGTCAGCAAACCCCAAGTCACTGCCACACTAAACCTTTGTTACAGATCACTTACTATGTCCCAACTCTATCAGCCCTTCACAAACACCTTGTTTGTTTCTTCATGGACTCTACACCAAGATTTTTCACATTTAGTCAGTAATAAAATGGCTTTCTTGTTAAAGATCTCTTCCCTAATTAATAAGTAACTATCTTAGTCAAAGCCAAACCAGCCATTTCTATTTATAACACGATCAGAGCACGGATTATAGTATATTAGGTTTCAACTACTACACTTTTAGTTGTTTGCAGCACAACGTCATTAAAAAAAAACTACAAATCTGTTTTTATACCTGCGGATGAGGTGTTATAATATAACACACAATTATGTATTTGTGCAAAAACAATGATTTACGGCCTTTAACATTGTTTTCGATGAAATACGATATTTTTTGCACAAATATTTTAACCCGTGCTAAATGGTAATAGCATTTTAATAGCTGCTGTAAACATCCAACGCACATCAGCAGTGTTTTAAATAAACACTGTCCCCAATCAAAAGTAATAGAAATCGCCACATAAACTAAACGGAGCACGTTTTAAATTGAAAGAGCTGGTAGGGCTGGGAAAAGTCAGCTACGTAGCAAATAGGTAAGTGAGTTTAAATGAGAAAGCAAATACATATTTGTGGAAAAGTAATTAATATAGGATGTACAGATGGGGGCTTCTTCATGGAGTGGAGAGAAGAGAGAGAAGGCAAGGAGAGAGGGATGGGGGTTATTCTGCAGCTGGGACGGTGGGTGAAGAGAGGGACGCCGTCACAGCTGCTGCCGTGAGACATGGCTGTGATGGGAAGCAGGGACAATGACTTATGGAAATGAGAGATAAAACCAGGGGAAAACGGCAAAAAGGAAGCGCGAGGGTAGTTAAAGGTTAAATATACACTTACATTTTTCATCAAAAGAAAAAAATACCAGCAAAACAAAGCATATGGGACGCAATATTGGGTCTCGCATTTCTCCAAGTTAGAGCTATTAGCAGTTGTAAACACCCAGTTCACTCGTAGCAAAACCTATTGGCAAAAGTGCAATTATCTACATAACCGGCAAAAGTGCAATTAACTATGTAACAGGGTTGATGTCATGCAAAACGCTCGACTTCTGCCAAGTGAGATCGCGCTGCGAAAAAAGATAAAAAGTATTCCACAAACCGGACGGAAAACAGCGAGCCTCGCATGTTTTCAGTACTTGGTCGCTGCACTCAAGGCGGGCTAACCACTGAAAAAGGCATGACGTATGCATGCCTACCACTAATGAAAGCAAGCAGATTTTAACAGGCAAGTCCATGAACCAATGAAAGACACTGACGTGACATGGACGGGGTTCCGAGCCCTTTTCTAACTATTAAAGCATCTCGCAAGCAAAACGCATGCACAAGCGCATGCAACGCAGGCTCGACCCTAACAAGGCAACAGGCCTTCTCCGTCTTTGCTAACGGAATCTATAACAACATCCATTTATTCATCAGGACTGCCCCAAACCTATTTAAGAAACAGCTGATGACATACCTCTCTAAAGAACATGACATTATGATGCAGTAAAAATTTGGTTTTACTAGCAGAACTGAGTTACCTCTTCACTCACTTGAATATATTTTTCATTTGATACTAGATAAGATTCCACTGCCTTTTGGCAAGGTTTGCACTAAACAAATACCATGTAGATACATACATACATTTTTGCAATATGCATGTCTGAAAGCTTCACTTATGTTTCATTATTCTTCGGCCTCATGAGGTACTGATTTAGCTGAAAGTGAGTAATAAATATAAATGTGTTCCTTACGGGCCCCTCAAATATGCCAGAGGGCATTAAAATCCTTAAGATGACAAAGCACAATCATAAAAAAGATTTAGGCATGCACAGCGTTTCCACCACTTTCTTTTGCTCTTATGTCTGACACAACAAGGTTAGGTATGGTAGATCAATACATATACACAAATAATAAAGATGGTATAAACTATGACTTCTGTTTTCTTGTTGCATAATTTGTGTACCAACTATAATTCTACATCATGCAGTTTACTGCAGAAGCAGCACATGATTCATTTTGAAGCACGGCATAAAAACAAGCTTTGGCAAAACCAATAGGTCTAGCTTTCATGTGCTAACATCTGCAAACATCATTTGTGCATGTTGGCCTTAATATTTAAAAGTCAGCCCTATTGCTTTGTCAAAGCTTCCTTTGAGGTTGACATGTGGAGTCAAAAATAAAACCTCAGTGTAAATCCTAGATTAATTTTTTTTCTGTTTGTAATTGGTGGAAATGGCCCTCTTTACAGGGTCACCCATCAAATGTTTTGCCTTACTCCTGTTTTTGCTGGAGTTTTGCTCATGTTGGCCTTAGGACTCTGTGCACTTTACCACTGCTAACCAGTGCCAAAGTACATGTGTTCTATTCCTAAACATGGTTTAATTGGTAGACACCCAATTAGCATATTTAATTTACTTGTAATTGCCTTGTAGAGTGGTGTACCATATACCCAGGGCCTCTAAATTAAATGCTACGAGTAAGCCTGCATCACATATTGTACCATTCACCTAAGAAGCACTCTAAACCTTGTCCCAGACCTGCCATTGTAGGCTGAATGCAGTGTTACACTGCCATGTTGACATGGCATTTAAACCTTTTACGAAACCTAAACTCTCCATTTATTACATATGTAGACCCTGGGTAGCCCCTGCGGCAGGGTACTGTGTAATTACAAGTTTGGGCATGTGCTTTTAAGGTTTACACGTCCTGGTAGTGAAATAATGCCTAATTCATTCTTTACTATTGTGAGACCTATCCCACCATTGGATAACACTGGGGATTCCCTATTACATTTAATACACTGTGATTCCTAAATGAGGAGAGGTGGATATTTCAGGTTTGAATTGTAATGATAAACCTTATTTAATGAAGAAGTCGGATTTATTGTTACAATTTTGAAAATGGCACTTTTAGAAAGCTGGAATTTTCTTATCCCTTTGTGCCTGCACCCTGTCTTGGGTCACATGACTGGGTGTAGCTGACAGACTTTGTGAGTCAGTCACACAATAGTCACACAATAGTGGGAATAGGTGTGCCGCAATGGGCCATTAACTGGCTTAGTGGGGGATAGAGCTGGCACAGCCCCACTTGCACCTGTGCCCTGTCTCCTCACAATAGGCCTAACAACCCTGTATTGTCCCTGCAGCCAGCTGGGAGCCAGTTTAGAGGAGTCAGGAAATTCCAAGAACTCCAAACAACCCTTCCAGATGCTTCTCACACCTTCTAGGAGAAGGGCACCATAGTGCAAAAAATAGCGCCTTCAACCCACTCTTCAGTGCACTACTAGACCTGCACGGAAGGACTTTCAGAGGTCTGCCTGCTACTGTGACCTGCTGTGGCCTCTACCAGACTTCTGCTGTACCTGGAAGGAGTACTTTGAGAGTTAATGGAAGGCTCCAGGCAGCACAGACCAGCCCTGCTGTTCAGCCCTACATCTGAACTCAGGACTGCCAGAAGTGACTCCAAGGGCTAGTTTTCTGGCCTCCTGTTTAGAGCCACGTAGACATAACAGGTTCCCACACTCTTGAACCTGCCCAAGGATCCAGCCTGAGTGAGTCCTAAACCCTGGAACTGCTTGGATTTTTGTTGTTTTGGTGTCAAATAGTTTATGAATTTATAAAAATGTACTCTATTTTTCTAAAGAGGTTTGGGATTTTTCTTGTGTTGTGTTTTCAGTTTATTACTATTTGTGTGCTGCATAAATACTTTACACATTGCCTCCAAGTTAAGCCTGACTGCTTTTTTATGCCAAGCTACTCAGGGTTAGGCACAGATTATTTTAGTGACTTTTTGTGGTTCATCCTGCAAGGGACTGTGGCTGTTGCTTGACCAGGGTTCACACCCCAATCAACCAACAGCCCAATTTCTCACAGTAATCAATTCCCCAAAGATGGTAATGCAGTGTTAGTGTACGTTAAAAGGACAGTGTGATGTTAGAGTATATTTATAGAAGTGCATTGGGGTCAAGCTGTAGTGCAGTTGTAAGAGTTAGTAGTTCATTAGCATTGGAATATACATTTATGGGGCAGTAGTGCAGTATCTATGAGATGTTGGTAGAATTGTCAGGTGTGACTGTGTGGTTGTGGGAGTAGAAATACCTAATTGGGAAGTGGTAGTGATCCAATGCGTTGGATCAACACATTGATGCTGTAGACAAAGCAGTGATGAGAGAAATTACTTCAGTTTTGGGGTGTTGATGCAGTACTGAAGGAAAGTATTGGGGTGATGGTAGCATGGGCATGGTAGAGCAGTAGTATGGCATGGCGGTCTGGTGGTGTAGAGTGGGAGTACATTTATGTGGGGTGGTGGGGCCCTTACGCAAAATGTAAAGTGTTGCTGGGGTAGGCAGTGCGGGGTTGGGCATGGTGTGCTAGTTGGTGGTAGTGGAGCTGTGTGAGGTTGTAGTGTGTGATATTAGGTGCATTTGTAAGTGAAGTTCATACCTGCTACGGAGCAGAATAGTGTCACTGTAGTTCTGGAGGATGGTATTGTGGTACCAGGGTTGTAATTGATAGAGAGTCTTTTATAAGAATAAAAAACATATTATTAGCCTGCATGAAAGCATTTTGTAGGCCTTAACTAAACACTGCAGTTAAATGGGACTTTGCATTTGAAGCTTGCACAACCACATGTATTTAGTTGAACTGCTGACAAGGACAAATTCTTATTTCCTTCTCTCCTTCTTCCTTTCCTCTTTGTTAGTTTTGACCTGTGCCATGGTCATAAGTATAACATTTCATGAAACAAATGTCCTATGGTAAGACATAATTGAATAGAGAGTGTGTTAAAACTTTGTTTCCTGACCATTTAACCTATGAAAAGAATTACTAAAATGCTAGATTAATCTTTTCCTTATAAATAGACAGTGTCAGAAAATCGCATGAGAATGGGAGTGAGATCATCTCAAAATGTATTTTATTTACTGTGACTGTTTTTGCCTTATAGACACCAAATGGTGAGAAGAAACCTGGATGTTTCATTCTGGTTTTGGTCATAGTTAAATGTATTGTGTGGTTAGAATGCTCTTTGTTAAACTTGCAAGATCGACGGAAGCGGTCCTGTTAACATGAAGACATTGTCTTATGATTGATCGGAACCATAGGTTTTCGATACAAGACTTGCCACTTATATTATTTACTCTGTGTAAAATGTGTTCCCAGACTGAAATAGAAGAAGCTTAGGGGAATCTTTTTCCAAGAGGCTGGACCCTATCCTTGAGAGAGAATACTCTGACACATTCCGCCTTATTTGTCAATGTGTCTTGGACTCATTGTGCAGCCAACTTTATTCTGCCTAAAGATATTGCCTAAACCTATTGCTGAGAGACTCTACCAAAATTCTCAGTCTGTTTTTTTATGAGATGTTCTATTAGAGAACTATATGCTTTCACATCTGAGATGAGAGCTCTTTATGGGTTCTACTGATGTCCTTAATCTACTCTGAAATCAGATTAGGATAGCGATTAGATATATATGAGACACCCTATATGCTTGGTTCTGTAATTTCATTGAGAATAAATGATTTTCTAATAAAGATCCTGATAAACTAGTGATTTAATAAAATCTTGAAATAGAATTCAAACTCTCATCATTGATTTATTCCTTCTACCTCTGCCTCCAAGAACTTGCTTCAGAAGCTCAGTAAAGGTACAAAACTCCATGTTTCGGAAGTCTCCCAAATGTCCTCAGGGGCAGCTGTAAAATTGCCCATCAGCATAAGAGTGATGTGAGTTGGTAACATGGTCTTCATGATGGTAAAGAGTTGCTGTGAAAGGAGTGCAGTGTGGGTGATAGAGTGATGTTTGGAGAATTGCATAGCTGGTAAGGGGTATATTGGAGAGCTTTTACATCGCAGTGAGGGCTGGAAGTACAATGCTGTGAGTTTGCTAAAAGATGATGAGGGATAGTGCATTGTTATGCAATGGGTATATTATTATTATCTAATATGTAAAATTAGGTTACATTTTTGTAAATGGCCAAATGTTCACCAGGAGAGGTATATTGGTGTTGCAGCAAAAAATCCAAAGTCTCAACTACCATTGACCTGCCAGCCAGGAAAAGGAAAAAAAACACATTATAAAAACCAAGGAAAATCCAGGTCTTCGTCCTCTTTCAACACTTTTGCAAATCTCTTTACTACTTATTGTACTTGATGAGAAGAGGTCTTCTAGACATATAAAGCCATCGATAGTTAGACCTTGAACAAAAGTGTGTACTCAGTGATGGTAAGCTGTCTGATAGATGCAGGTTTGGGTAATTCAAGTACCCTGGATCTGACCTACCCCTACTGTACCGCTTACTTACAGGAGAGGCTCCTCCATTAGTGGGGGAAGAGTGTTGCCTCCCCACCAGCAGCGGCACCTGCAAACCTTTTACCCAAAAACTATAATAACCTATGTTTATTATCATTTTTTGTTAAAAGGAGTTGGGCCACAGGCTGTGGCTTGCACTGAGGGGGAGTGCACAGCACTCCCCCTCACTGCACAAGTATGTTTGGCCGGCCGTCTCAGGCAACTGTGTTGCCACGCTGGAGAGAGCAGGCACAGGCTCCCAGCAGCGTCAGGATTGGCCGCGGAGCAGGCTAGGAGCCTATGCCTGCTGAGGAGAAGCGAATGCAGCGGATTGAGCAGTACAGAAGCAGCGAGCAAGGTAAGTGTTTATTTTTTTATTTCATTTTTTAAACCCCCTCCCCACACGCCGCCCCTTCCACGTGCTGCATGCCACGAGCCGCGACTGCTCACTTATTCCATAGCTTATAGAGGGCAGAAAAACATGACTTTTTCTAACAAGATCGTACATGAGTTAGTGGACCTGAGAATTCTCCTCCCAGTGGATTTGGTGGCTTCTGCACTAGAGCACCAATGCTCACCACAACCGGGAGCATCCTGAAGAAAAAAATACACCTTTGATGGCTAAACCCCTTTGGTGGTCTGGATTTAGCTGGGTCGTGGCTGACATAAGCACCAAAGTAAAAGTGGCCTCCAGTCCATTTTGCAAATTGGGGCAGTTTTGAACTTGTAAATACATGCTTTATAAGTGTTTTTCAAGGTATGGAAGAACGTATGGATTTGAGCTTGCTGCCGGCATTGTTTGTTTTAATATCAGGGACATCAATGGTAAAACAGTCCCTGAATAACACAAAACAGGCCCACAAACAGCCCAAAAACATTGGCCCACGCACACTAAACTGTCAGACCAGCCCTTCAAGCACTTCCTAATTGCCCAATAGGCCGTCTGACCCTGACAGCTGAAGTCCATGCCATCTCCAATTTCTCTCCAAGTTCTCATGCTCTGCCTCGTCCTGTCCGAGTGCACGGTGATACAGATGAGTATGCCCTCAGTATTCTAGCAGGGCAAAGCACTATATAGCCCTATGACGTAAAACGATAGAATATGAATTACTGTGGTACAGACTGCATGTGAAATCAATATATTATTTGCTGCTAGAAGTGACCAAGACAGTATGGAAGCATTGGTAAAAACCTTAAAAGCAACAATGGGGGAGGGGGAAGAAATATGCAGTTCCCCAAAAAGAAGTGGTCCACACATATATTTAAGTCATCCTAAAGGTGTGATTGTATCAGCATGCACACACTTTCCCTTCTGATGGCTCACACACATGCACACTCGACAGCCCCACCTTCACTGTAATCTAATGCCTGCATTCGACATACAAGATGGCTGCCAAGTGCACCCACTCCATATGTTGGCACCTTGTGCCGCTCCTGGTGTTTCAGACAACAGAAAAAAGGTACAAGTCTGAAGACCATCGAAGCTGCTCCAAGAGGTGACTGAAAGACGTTGGTCATCACTATCTGAATTACCGAGCAGCCCTTTGCTAAAGTAGTGCCCTGTGCATGGGCAGAGAGAAATTTGGTGCCCTTGCTGATGGCAGTGAATTAAATGAGGCAGCAGAGGGTCCCTTTTGTTTTTAATCGGTCAGTACCTGGATGAGCAGTGACTGGCCCCTGAGCACAAACATCCGCTAACCTCTTCCAGCTCACCTAAGTCACCGATAGCTTAGCTGCCTCACGCAGATGATGGTTTTGTTGATGTGTATCAGCAGGCATGAGAGGGTGAAGGTGTGGGGGGCAAGGGTGGGGGCTGAAGGAGTATTAAAAACATTGCACGCAGTATGATAGTGAAGGACTAATATGACTTTAGTGGCAACTCAGATTGAAACGAACAGGTAGGGACAAGGCTGGAGCAAGCTGAGAGGGGCACTGCTGTTGGCATAACCTTAATGCACACCGCTCTATGCGTCCATCAGAATGCTGGCGAACTGGACCCAGCTCGTCCGTGCTAAATGCCAGCCCTGGCAGTTGGCATAACCTTCATGTACCCAGCTCCATGCACCCCCCAAGATATTGGTGTCCTGGGCATGGGCCTAGCTCGCCCATGCTAAAGGCCGGGCCTGCTGAATTACAAGCTCAATGCTGTATGAGCACCAGCAAATGGCACGCGGCAGCACTCGGCAACATAATGCAGATAAGTCACAGCGTTATCTCTGCGAGAAATGCATTTACGTACCTCATTATTTAGCTTTGTAGTCTAACTGCTTCTGTCCTTTCTAAACTAAACTGACCTTACAGCTTTTTGGGTTAGCTGATTGATGCGGAGATATGTGCTTTCTATGGTGAAAACCCAGCAGGGACCACCCATGCCTTTCATCCTTTCGAGAGTCAGAGCACGAGCACCACTTCTTCAACGATACGCCCAAATTGTTCCCGCATGCGTTATTTAATAACAAAGGTTATTTTTAACCATATTGCCTTTAGGCGTGAAGAAAAACACTTATGTTGGTTTGGTGTTCTGAATCCTCAATACCGTTTTGACATACTCCTGTTCACAGGGGCAGATGCCACATGTAGGAAGAGCTTGTAATTCAGTCGCACCTAATGAGTCCCACCTCATGCATATGGCGTCCAACAGGAGTAAGCTGTAAATACTTCACTATTTTAAATTTAGCAGCATTAGCCTGCAATATAATAGGGCATTAACGGTCAAGCTGCAGCTGTGGTCCATCCATAATGTGTCACTCTGTTACTAAGACGTGGACTGCAGGAACTTTATAGAGCATAGCAGTCAGACTCCCTCACTGACAGAGCATTAAAAGCTTGTGGGTTTCAGTTGGACCGCCTTGGTGACACATGAGATGTTTTTTTCACGTCAGGGTTTTTTTTAGTTTATATGTAGAATTTAGAAAAATGCAAACAATAGAAGGTTGTCTAACAAAGATCTGTGCATGGACAATGGCGAGAAATGTACAACATAATAATACCAAAAACCAGAGGTATGAAACCACACATTCTTTTATTATTTTTCCTTTGTTTCTCTCTCTCTCCCCCCCTCCCAGGCCAGTACTTGGTAACTACTATTCATGTCACCCTCTCCGTGGAAAACTGAGTTAAAGTGATGATTACATATTTTATCTACCAATTAAACGTCTGTGCTTTAATTTTAGGTGCCTCCTTTGCTCAGGAGCAGTATTTAAAAAAACAAGCATTTTTAATGCAATGGGGCTCGCATTTGCTCGAGTTAGAGCTATTTGCGTTGTAAACTCCTACCCGGACTTTTCTTGACACAAATTAAAAGAAAAAAAAACAGCGCGGTCGCGCTATGTAAAATGCAGCACAATCGCGCTGAAATTGAAAACTTAAAAACGGAGCGCAATTGCGCTATGTAAATCCCTGCACGATCGCGCTGCGGGGCAAATAAACAGATAAAGTAGTCCAGAAACCCAGGCTGAAAACATCGAGCCTCGAATGGTTTCAGTACTTTAAGGGTGCTATCTAGGTGGGCTAAACACTGGAAAAGGCATGACGTGTGCATGCCTTTAACAAATGAAAGCAAGCAGATTTTAAAGAGCAAGCCCAGGAACCAATGAAAGTGACTGACGTGACCTGGGCGTGGTTTGAAACCCAAAGAGTGATTACATCATGGACGGAGCGCTTTGCGCTCGCCCATAATGAACTGTTCGAAGTAAGTGACTTTTAGCCATATTTTTTTTAAATTCGTCAAACTCTTGAGAGTTTGTTGAAGTTAAGTTGGAAATATCATTGGTACAGAGGGTACAAACTGCAGCAGCCTCACACAATATGTGAAACCTAAAGAGACTAGGAATAGCTAGCTCTGTTTTTCAGGGAAGATGTTGTAGGTGTAATATGTTTGACTAATGTGCTGGTAAGATTATTGTAAGAAGACGAAACTAATGTTTACCAGATAGGCAGACAGGGGATATGCAAGTATACATACAACACAAATTAGAAACAATGTGACAAATGTAAAACAATGTGACAAATGTAATACTTACAGGTCAGGAGTGTGAGAGAGTCTGGAGCACGACTCAAGAGTGAGGTGCTTGAATCATCAATTTTAATTACAGAGATGGTTCAGAGATAGGCCGACAGAATTGTATGATCGAAAACACCCTCAAGAAGAACATTTGAAACACAAACTGGAAAGATACAGTTGCCTAATAGGCTAGTCTCGGTTATGTGGGGGAGTGCAACATGATCCCAGAGGTAAAAATGGATCACTGGCGCTGGAAGCAAGGAACATTTCCCAGCCAGGCTAGCTAGGGCTGGGTGAGGATAATCAGGGACGTCTTAAAGATCTTGGGGGCCCTGGGACATATGTAATTTAGGGCCCTTGTGGGGATCACACTTGAATTTATAGTCCAACGTCACCTTTTTCATGCCCTCTTTTGCCACGTCACAGACAGTGCACATGCACACTCGTCTAAATGTGTTTACATTTAATATACATGGATAGTGATGTGTGTTTTTCAGTATTGCAACACAGTAGCAGCTCAGTAATATTACTGCAAATAATCTCTATTACACCCTCCCATTTCTATTATGTGAGGTCCTTTTGTGATCTAAAGAATATTGTAATATGGATGTTGCATGAAACAAACATACAATTTATTTGCAAACTATCTACTGTATAATAGACTCACCCATCACACACATTAAAGTACATTCATTGGAAACGGTATTTAAAACAAACCCTTTAAAAATTATTCAAGATTTGAGGGCAAGACTCTGGCAAAACGGAGGTGGCTCTATCAGGGACCCCCTGCCCCCCCCCCCCCCCTCACCCTCCTGAAGACCCACATTAAAATACATTAATTGGAAACAGTATTTAAAACAATCCCTTTAAGAATTATTCAAGGTCATGAGGGCAAGACTCTGGCAAAACGGAGGTGGCTTTATCAGCGCCCCCCTGAAGGGCTGGGGTCCTTGGCCAGTGCCAACTTTGCCCATGCATTTAAACGTCTCTGAGGAAAAATGACCAAGTACTGAGAAACCCATCTGAAGCACTTTTAGAAAGGCAGATATCTAGGCAGATACCCAGGATACCTAGGCACACTTGGAGCACACTTACTGTCACATTCATTCTTAGTCCATAGAGTTAACCTAAACTCAGTGGCTCACCTGTCTATTGGTGCTAATAGGTCTAACAGCACATATTTGTTCATCTATCTCCACTGGTGAGCTATTAAAGTTCACAACAACTTTTAAGTTGCATACATCACATTTGACACATCCAAGTCAACATGAGAATCACCTTCAAACTCCTCCACCACGCTCACAAATCACTGCACAACACCGGACCAGAATACCTCAACAGACAGGTCTCCTTCTACATTCGGACCTGGCATCCCGCTCCACCGACCTCAAGCTCACAACTGTCCCAGGCGTCCACAGAAACTACAACCGGCGGTAGATCATTCTTTCACCTTGCCGCAAAACGTGGAAAATACTTCCCACCCACCTGTGCTAGATCAAATATCTTCTTACCTTCAGGAAACTTCTCAAGACCTGGCTGTTAGAGAAGTAGCAGCACGCAACCCGCCCCCCCCCCTCCTCAGCCCCTTTATACCCTCACGGGTGAGTAGTGCGCTTTACAAATTCCTGATTGATTGATTGATTGATTGATTTGAAGGCCTAATTCTTTCATGGCCTCCCTACCACCAGGAGCACTACTGCCAGTTGACCTAGTGCAACAAGGGTCAAATTTCGGCTTCCCCGTGTAGCCCAGGAGCAAAAAAAGAGAGGTTGAAAGAAGCTTGTTCTTTTGTGGCACATAAGATCTGTTTTTTAATCCCAGAAAACATCTGACACCTAGCCAGCTCTTCTTGCTTTTCACAAAGCAATCAAAATTCATCCGTACCAGGTTTACTTCACTAATACTGACAAGCCCCTCCATTCACATTGTTCTAATCAGAATTTTTCTGATACAAATTTGTTTGTGATAGGTTTTGCACGATGTAAAACTGTATGCATATAAATAGATAATGAATCCATAGAATAAAGCAGTCAAGAGAGCTCTAAAGCTCTGCTTTGTTAAATGTGTTGGTTACTCATCAAACCAGATGAGGGAAATCCCAATTGCATCAAAAGAACACAATTTAACATTGACACCATTAAAATTATCTTAAAGTAGCCCAGCAAAATGTAAAGTTAATTTACTGTTTTTTTAATCACTCAATGCACCACAAACAAGCCAGAGCCTTTTCTATCCTATGCCCTTCTTTTCCTGCTGCACATTCTGCTAACTACTTTCTAAGCTGTAGAAGACCAGGAGGTGATAACAAGGATATAAAATCAAGCCATTCACACTGTTGGTGAATAAAGCCTGATGATCTACGTGAAGACATTTCTTCCAGTACTTGCAACTCACATTACATGCACAATATATGTAAAGAATTCCCCATAATAGATATTGTCGTTAGCCGCCTAAGTATGTACTCATCACAGCCTCCCAGAAGTAACTGATGTCAGGGCCATAGGCACTGTAAATCCTGGATATGGAGTGGAAATGGAAGCTGGAAAAACACCTGGGACAAAATCACATTCTTCATCTTTGCTTTTCCAATAAGACCGGAAATGAAGCAGTTCTGTCAATGTCAGGTAAGACCTCCAGGTGATCCTCAATGATAGTCAGCAAGCTGGTGTGATAATGCTTGACCTTTTATTGACTTAGGACCATGCATTATTCCTCAAAAGACTGAAAAAGGTAAAACAGGACGGTCTAGAATGACCAAGGTTAGAATTAAGTTTTTCCTTTTGTACCAAATAAGTCAACAAGTATGGATTGAATCTGTGGAATACTCCGGACAGGTTGTCATATAGTGTGCTTTAGGGTTTCCTCCATCATGCACTGACAAAGGTACTAGGGCAATAACATCTACACTGTGAAGTGCACACGTCCAATCTCATATTCTTGTCCATCTTCAGTGTTATCAAATTAGGCAAATAAATATCCCCAATCAACAATGACAGGCTTAAATCTGGATGAATGAGACCTTCTCTTGGTCGAAGGAATGAAATCTGAGATCCCAGTATTGCAAGCACCCAGTTGCAGTGAACATTTGGAAATAATTGTTGATCAGATCTCGCCTCAGAGATGCTGCTGCAAGTTTACCTTTTGCAAATAAAAAAGGCACTCAAGTAAAAAAGTGCAAAAGTCTATGTTAATACATATATAAGAAATAATACTGTGTTGATTTTAGTTAGCTTGACTGTCAATGCCATATTAACTACAAAATAATACACTGGCATTGAAAGGCCTGTTTTCCCCGTTGAGCTGTTCTCTTTTGCTGCAGATGTTGCAACTTTCCAGAAGGTTTCTGTTAGTTAGTTAATAACCATTTGTTTTACATTAGACAACTGATCAAGAGGCTCTCACTGGGAAGATAGCAGACAATAGGAAGAATGATTAATGGGAAGAACTGTATGAATCGCAAAATATGGCTGAAGTATCTTTTCAAGGACTTGTGTCTGTGGCTCATTGTGAAGATGTGAGAAACTGGGAAGTTTGCTTATTCCCAAGAGATTACTGAAATCCTTTTGGATGATTGTAAATAAAGAGATACGTATTACCATCTATAGTATTGTGTGTTTGTATTAGTGCATGTTTCTAGATTAGAGGGGGGCTTCTCTCACTCACTTACTGAAGTTCCATTTCAGAGTCTCTTGATATCTTATCTCTCTTCATTGGATATTGCTTAGCCAAAACCTGTTTTATTAGATGCCTGCTGATTTATAGCTGAGAACACTTTCCAGCTTGATTTTTCTCTTAATTGATGTGCAAAGGCTTTAAGCTTATGCTTATGTATTTTTACGCTCATCAGAACTCATTATTGGGTATCTGAACTGACACCTTATTCTATTCTCTTCTAATTTAATTTAGATTAGGGAAACTCTTTCATGGAACACACTTGTATTATTACAACATTATCTGTTATACTTACAAATGTTGTATTCTTTCTTATATTGAAATACTGATTATTGGATTGTATTCATTTCTGATACTGATGCTTAAAAGGCTAGTACTTATTGAATAAATAATGAAAACGTAAGAAATTCAAAACTAAAACCCTTTGATTCACACAAATTCTCTTTATTGACTGTACTAAAAGTCTTTAGTTATTTTATTGTCTATGTGGTTTGATGTAGATGATCGCTCTTTTTCATTTATTCTTTTTGACGAACAAAGTTCCATACAATTAATGGTGGGGGTTATTTAATGATTACACCTGAAGATTCAAATATAGAAAACCCTGCTCTGTCAGGAGAAACACATTAGTAGAGATCATACATGCCTAGCTGTCCATACTCTTTAAAATCACCACTCTTCTTCAAACTGAGTATTGGCTGGAGCTAGGTAGAATCCATTGATGCATGGATTACTGTAAAGTACACTGGGCTCCAAGGAAAACAGGTAGACAATGCAGCGAGAGCAGCAACAGACAGAAAAGCTATGTCTGAACCTTAGAATATGGGATCATATGCAGAGATAGCACTCAGATGTACCCATATTGGGTCAAGAATCAGATTTAAAATCTTTACACTAAAACAAAGGGCGGATTGGACAAAGGATCATAAAACTTGAGTAAACTGGCACAATACTTAATCCCAGCAAGAACTGCATGGTCAGATAGCATGCATCTGACCCACCAACAAAAACACAGAAGCAGGTCCCAAGATGGTTAGGGCCCGGGATTGTGAACACCCTCAATCCAAGCCTAAAGGATTAAACTGAACAATTGTTTCTCAAGAGATTCCAAAACACTAATTTATTTAGAATGGGCATTCAACCAATAAGAAGCAAATAAAGGACAGTTACTTAAGAGTACCAGTACAGTAGGATGCACCTTGCATCTGGATCTATTCTAAATATTGTAAATAACCTGTTTATAAATTGCATTGTTTTGCACAGTGATCTGTTAAAGCCACTGTATAAGTGAAGCAGAGGGAAGATTGAAAAGAGATTATTGTGATAGGCAGAGATGATGGTGTTGATATGTGGTGTAGTGGATCCTATTTAGTTTTAATGGGAATCAGGAGTTTAGATTAGCTTTCTGTATTGTAGGCTTGTGCTCCATCACCTTGTGACTTTTAACCTACTTAGCCTGCTCTGTTTTAGCACATTTATTTAAATATTTCTTCGAAGATGGCTGCTATGTTTATAGTTAGGAAGATGTTTGATTTCACAGCCAGTACCTCAGGTTCAGGCAAAACAGTCTTTAGAATGACATCCTTCACTCTGCTTGGGAGGTCACCTACCCTGAACTCCCAGGTTGCACCACTAACCCATCCCAGGAACCTAGAGAGTCAACCACCCCCGTTCTAATCTCATATGGGTCAGTCACTATCCCACCAGGGGAAACTAGGGCACTCACTACCCATCCTATGTGTCAGGGGCTACTACTACACCTCCTACCTCGGGAACCGTCCCCTTACTGGGGCACCCACAACTATGAGCCACCCTTGGACAGTCCCCCTCTGCACTAGATAACCCATGGGGACCTTGGGAACCACAACTTGTTCTTGAGCCCCTTACCATGGGAACATTTCTCAGAGACCTCTCCGAGCAGGAACACCTCGGGGTAGGGGGGGGATTTCACATCTTCAGGGTAATCTCATGCATCACCCTTCCAAATCTCTGCTAAAGGAATGACTCATGGTGGGCTCCCTTGCTGAACATCTGTCTTGCTTGTCTGGGACACACATATGCTGGTATGTGTTGTTGAGGGATCGGGGGTAGGCCTTCTCCTAGTCTGCCCCTGGGAGTACCCAGATCCCAGGATTCCATTAATCACATTGAGCCTCTGGTATGTCAGGCCTCGTTGGTTCGATTTTGAAATTCTTGAGCTTCTATTGCTCCTGGAGGTGAGCTCTAGCCACCTGTAGTGTTCTCCATAGGCATCCTAAATTCCAAAGGCACTCTTTTCATGGAGCTGATTTTACTTTCTGCCTGCACCAGCCTCCTCCTCTGCTTGCCCTCCCCAGATCTGATGGCCTCCTGGCCATCTTGCAAGGCACTCATGGTAGCAGTGGAGTCCAGGTTTTCCCCTCAACTGGTCCTGAGGATGCATGAAGGGGACAGCGCCACTGGCCCTGGAGAAACCCATCTAGTTCTGGGGGTCAGCTGCAGACAAAGTCCTTAGGCCAGCTGGACATCAGGTGACTTCTCCTTCCAGCTGTCCATGAGTTTGGTATTGTTGCTGTCCAGGTCAAGGGTTCTGCTCTCTGTCTCACCTTTGTGAAGGGGTTTATAAGTTTGAGTGGAAAGGCCTAGATTCCAGGCACCCCTAACCAACCCTAGGATGCCAGATCAGCCCTCTACCTCTGTCCCAACCCTTCTGCACAGCATTCTGGGACAATCCAATATCACAGAACCCCCCACCCCCCAAAGTCAACACACCTGTGCAAACCCAGAGGTGTGCTGATATTGGGCAAACTCACCCTTGCTGTCACTCCAAACCAGTTCTAGGGTAGCTCTCACTCCACTAGTTTTGGAGCAAAGTTGGCTAGAGAAAAAAAGGAAAGGGGTTTGACCTGGTGTCAGGTTCATCTGCTTGTGACAAGGAAGACCCATTTGGAATGTAACTAACCCTTGGGCACAGCCCTAAACCATCCTCTCACATGAAAGCAAGCACCTGCCCACACCCTAACCATTTGTCCTCTGTCTGGGAGCAAATCACATCTCATCACAGGTGAGCCATACAGCTGCCAGATGTCAGTTAAATGTTTTCAAGCGCTAGGCAGAAAATTGGTAACTTTTTTAATATATGTTGCTCATTAGACAAAATTTGATTCTACCATTAAATTGGAATTTGAATAACTATAAAAATGAGTCCTTGAATTATTTCTCTAGCTGCTACCAATCTGAATGTAGCATTTATTAAATGCAAAGATATAATCCCATGTTTCCATTTGGAAGTAGCCAGCCTTTCTACAGCAAAAATATATTTTGAAGATATTTCACTATAAGGACATGTTCAGCATTCATTTCTAACATTAAATATCATGCATCCTGATTTTATGAGATATTAGGGTGTGGCTTATTAATATTTAAAAGGAAAGTCGAAGCCCGAAATTACGTTTAAGACTGTCACAAGCATGTACCCTTTGTGCAGCTACCAGGCTACCCCCAACAGTAGTCTTCTACGCATAGCCCACATATGTGTGCTCAGAGGTATGCGCACACATGTTCATGTGTAACCAGACTAGTGGTCCTGGCCCTAGCTGCACCACAGCTGCGTTACATTAAAAGGCAGACACTAGTGGTAAATACGTGCTATACATTACCATTCAACTACCATGAGTGAGACTTGGGTAGTGCAACTCACCCACAGTAAAGGTCCAAAAACTATGTGATCTAAAGCAAAACATCCTGGCAGACTAAATAGGTAGAATCCACTTGCAACACATACTTTCCCCTCCATACCCTCCAGCTTCTACCCAGTCTCTCAATTGTTATTTCTATTAACAATTCCAAAATGCATTAACTCAGAAATCCTGAGTAACATGTATGAACTTTGGACACAAATAAAGTCTCTCGGCTCTGTGAGACATTACTACGCATCATGATATGAGTCATTATGGTTAATCTTAAAGCCGCCTCCAACCATATTGTTCTGGGCTACTTTCAGTTTCAACTGAAACTGATCATCTCCATAAAAACTGCGGTCACCCACTGTCATAGTTGGACTCTTGCTCTAGGCAAGACTGCTGGTTTGGGGATGACAGTATCTTTGTTTGTAGGCGACTAGGCCAATTCTACAACAAGTCACAACTGTCATCCCAACCCTCCCGGCTCATAAACAGTACCTCACCAAAAACCAAAATAATAAAAGTTGATTTGCGGCAGCCTTTACACATGGATTCAAGAGTGCAACATCTCAGGTGAGTTGTGGTTAAACGGAGATTACCCTTTTCTCACATGAGCAACAAGTCTCACTCACATACAGGCAATGAAGGAGATGAAGTTACGTTTTCAATAGGTTTTATTAACAAGATTGCAATCTACTGTAAAATGCATGGGCTGCAAAGATTAGGATAATGAACAATGCAAGAAACAGAATTGTAAAAATAAGAGTCGTGAATATAAAGACCCCCACCATCTTGCAACAACATGAGATAAAAAATCGGCCTAATACCCGAGCATGATGAACCTAATCTCTAACCTAAAGAAAGCTAGGTGTGTTAAACCTAATCTGTCAGTACCTTGTCCATGAGAAGAGCCCCCAAACCTTCGTTACCTTGGAATGAGGTCTCTAGATCAGAATTTGTGGGGACACGAAGGCTGGGTCTGCAACAAGGTGACATGCAGCATATATAGCATTGATGGCATCTGGTAGAAATCTATCTGATAACCTTGTCTGTGTGAAATGTATTAATACAGATCTTGTAGGACCCTTGATGCAGGTATGGTCCCAAACAATAGATAAGAAGGCATGCTTGGGGTGCCAGTTACATAAACAATTCCCTCCAAAGATACATTATGTTCCTGTCACATGTAAGTGGGAAAGAACATGATGTGAATACCTACATCTATCATTTGTTTTTTATGCTGATAGTGACGCCGTCACGAAATGAGTGACACTGATAATGCAGTCTGTAGACTTCCTCCAAGGCTAAGCACATGGAACGCAATGCCCTAAGTATTCCGATTGTCCATAGAGGCAGCTCTGCTCTTGCAGACGAACTGATAACGCGTCCCTTTATGTTAATTTTATACACATCAGGACTCGTTTTAGGCCGATGAATCTTTTGACCAAGTGGTGAGACACCATAGAACGAGATAACTGATCGATATGTCAAGCAATATGTGAATGACGTTATCAACATATATCACCACAATATACTTTACTTTAGATGAAGTCATTTATTAAACTTTCGATGCAACCATGACCTTTCAGCTATGAATAACCACACCTTTATTGTAGATGTTTGTGAATTTTATTCCCTATTGATTACAATCTAATAATAGAAGTGTCAATCTCAAAACCAAGAAACATATGAGCAAAGTCATAATACGACAGCTATGATAAGACTTCAATAATGCAAAGTTCACAACCATAAGAGCACCAATCTAAGATACGCATAGATCAGAGTGCATAGAATGTCATATATGTCTCAGTTCAGCATAGCACAATGTCAGTCAAGTCTATTTGTGTCAGTCAAAGTGATCACCTAGCCTAACCACTAATTAGCATCAGCATGTTGGGCTTCATGCAAAACAATTTTGAACACAAATCTAGAAAACATCTGACTAAGGTCTCTATCCAAAAATACAGCAGCTGGTACCTAGAAAGGAAAAGCAAGCAGACAAGTTACGATAGTATTGTCATAATTACCCTCCTAAGAGTAAGTCAGCATACAGGATCAGTCTTCGTCTTCAGGACATCAGTTAGATCGCCGTCAGTCTATTTCATCTAAGGGACAGGGGACACTTCCCTCATAAGGAGGAAAAGTGTAAAGGGGCAGTCTATGGATGAGGATGGTTTAGTTTAACCCCTTCGCTGCCAGGCCTTTTCCCCCTCCTGTGCCGAGCCTTTTTTTGGCTATTTGGAGCAGTTCGCGCTTAGGCCCTCATAACTTTTTGTTCACATAAGCTACCCATGCCAAATTTGCGTCCTTTTTTTCCAACATCCTAGGGATTCTAGAGGTACCCAGACTTTGTGGGTTCCCCAGAAGGAGGCCAAGAAATTAGCCAAAAAACAGTGAAAATTTCATTTTTTTAAAAAAAATTGGAAAAATGGGCTGCAGAAGAAGGCTTGTGGTTTTTTCCCTGAAAAGGGCATCAACAAAGGGTTTGCGGTGATAAAATCACCAGCTTCCCAGCTTTCAGGAACAGGCAGACTTGAATCAGAAAACCCAATTTTTCAACCCAATCTTGGCATTTTACTGGGACATACCCCATTTTTACGATTTTTTGTGCTTTCAGCCTCCTTCCAGTCAGTGACAGAAATGGGCATGAAACCAACGCTGGATCCCATAAACCGCAACATTTCTGAAAAGTAGACAAAATTCTGAATTCAGCAAGGGGTAATTTGTGTAGATCCTACAAGGGTTTCCTACAGAAAATAGCAACTGAAAAAGAAAAATATTGAAATTGAGGAGAAAAAAACATCAATTTTTCTCTAAGTTTTACTCTGTAACTTTTTCCTGCAATGTCAGATTTTCGAAAGCAATATACCGTTACGTCTGCTGGACTCTTCTGGTTGCGGGGATATATAGGGCTTGTAGGTTCATCAAGAACTCTAGGTACCCAGAGCCAATAAATGACCTGCACCCTGCAGTGGGTTTTCATTCTATGCCGGGTATACAGCAATTCATTTGCTGAAATATAAAGAGTAAAAAATAGCTATCAAGAAAACCTTTGTATTTCCAAAATGGGCACAAGATAAGGTGTTGAGAAGCAGTGGTTATTTGCACATCTCTGAATTCCGGGGTGCCCATACTAGCATGTGAATTACAGGGCATTTCTCAAATAGACGTCTTTTTTACACACTGTCTTACATTTGGAAGGGAAAAATGTAGAGAAAGACAAGGGGCAATAACACTTGTTTCACTATTCTATGTTCCCCCAAGTCTCCCGATAAAAATGATACCTCACTTGTGTGGGTAGGCCTAGCGCCCGCGACAGGAAACGCCCCAAAGCGCAACGTGGACACATCACAGAAAACAGACCTGTGTTTAGCAAAGTGCCTACCTGTAGATTTTGGCCTCTAGCTCAGCCGACACCTAGGGAAACCTACCAAACCTGTGCATTTCTGAAAACTAGAGACCTAGGGGAATCCAAGATGGGGTGATTTGTGTGGCTCGGACCAGGTTCTGTTACCCAGAATCCTTTGCAAACCTCAAAATTTGGCTAAAAAAACACATGTTCCTCACATTTCTGTGGCAGAAAGTTCTGGAATCTGAGAGGAGCCACAAATTTCCTTCCACCCAGCGTTCCCCCACGTCTCCCGATAAAAATGATACCTCACTTGTGTGGGTAGGCCTAGCGCCCGCGACAGGAAACACCCCAAAGCGCAATGTGGACACATCACAGAAAACAGACCTGTTTTTAGCAAAGTGCCTACCTGTAGATTTTGGCCTCTAGCTCAGCCGCCACCTAGGGAAACCTACCAAACCTGTGCATTTCTGAAAACTAGAGACCTAGGGGAATCCAAGATGGGGTGATTTGTGTGGCTCGGACCAGGTTCTGTTACCCAGAATCCTTTGCAAAGCTCAAAAATTGGCTAAAAAAACACATGTTCCTCACATTTCTGTGGCAGAAAGTGCTGGAATCTGAGAGGAGCCACAAATGTCCTTCCACCCAGCGTTCCCCCACGTCTCCCGATAAAAATGATACCTCACTTGTGTGGGTAGGCCTAGCGCCCGCGACAGGAAACACCCCAAAGCGCAACGTGGACACATCACAGAAAACAGACCTGTTTTTAGCAAAGTGCCTACCTGTAGATTTTGGCCTCTAGCTCAGCCGCCACCTAGGGAAACCTACCAAACCTGTGCATTTCTGAAAACTAGAGACCTAGGGGAATCCAAGGAGGGGTGACTGGCGGGGCTCGGACCAGGTTCTGTTACCCAGAATCCTTTGCAAAGCTCAAAAATTGGCTAAAAAAACACATGTTCCTCACATTTCTGTGGCAGAAAGTTCTGGAATCTGGGAGGAGCCACAAATTTCCTTCCACCCAGTGTTCCCCCAAGTCTCCCGATAAAAATGATACCTCACTTGCGTGGGTAGGCCTAGCGCCCGCGACAGGAAACGCCCCAAAGCGCAACGTGGACACCACCAAAATTTTGGAAGAAAACAGAGGTGTTTTTTGCGAAGTGACTACCTGTAGATTTTGGCCTCTAGCTCAGCCGGCACCTAGGGAAACCTACCAAACCTGTACATTTCTGAAAACTAGAGACCTAGGGGAATCCAAGGAGGGGTGACTGGCGGGGCTCGGACCAGGTTCTGTTACCCAGAATCCTTTGCAAAGCTCAAAAATTGGCTAAAAAAACACATGTTCCTCACATTTCTGTGGCAGAAAGTGCTGGAATCTGAGAGGAGCCACAAATGTCCTTCCACCCAGCGTTCCCCCACGTCTCCCGATAAAAATGATACCTCACTTGTGTGGGTAGGCCTAGCGCCCGCGACAGGAAACGCCCCAAAGCGCAACGTGGACACATCACAGAAAACAGACCTGTTTTTAGCAAAGTGCCGACCTGTAGATTTTGGCCTCTAGCTCAGCCGCCACCTAGGGAAACCTACCAAACCTGTGCATTTCTGAAAACTAGAGACCTAGGGGAATCCAAGGAGGGGTGACTGGCGGGGCTCGGACCAGGTTCTGTTACCCAGAATCCTTTGCAAAGCTCAAAAATTGGCTAAAAAAACACATGTTCCTCACATTTCTGTGGCAGAAAGTTCTGGAATCTGGGAGGAGCCACAAATTTCCTTCCACCCAGCGTTCCCCCAAGTCTCCCGATAAAAATGATACCTCACTTGCGTGGGTAGGCCTAGCGCCCGCGACAGGAAACGCCCCAAAGCGCAACGTGGACACCACCAAAATTTTGGAAGAAAACAGAGGTGTTTTTTGCGAAGTGACTACCTGTAGATGTTGGCCTCTAGCTCAGCCGGCACCTAGGGAAACCTACCAAACCTGTACATTTCTGAAAACTAGAGACCTAGGGGAATCCAAGGAGGGGTGACTGGCGGGGCTCGGACCAGGTTCTGTTACCCAGAATCCTTTGCAAAGCTCAAAAATTGGCTAAAAAAACACATGTTCCTCACATTTCTGTGGCAGAAAGTTCTGGAATCCGAGAGGAGCCACAAATTTCCTTCCACCCAGCGTTCCCCCACGTCTCCCGATAAAAATGATACCTCACTTGTGTGGGTAGGCCTAGCGCCCGCGACAGGAAACGCCCCAAAGCGCAACGTGGACACA
This sequence comes from Pleurodeles waltl, assembly GCF_031143425.1. Lineage (NCBI taxonomy): Eukaryota > Metazoa > Chordata > Amphibia > Caudata > Salamandridae > Pleurodeles > Pleurodeles waltl. The sequence goes on from NC_090445.1 coordinate 939,392,123, forward strand.
TCACAGAAAACAGACCTGTTTTTAGCAAAGTGCCTACCTGTAGATTTTGGCCTCTAGCTCAGCCGCCACCTAGGGAAACCTACCAAACCTGTGCATTTCTGAAAACTAGAGACCTAGGGGAATCCAAGGAGGGGTGACTGGTGGGGCTCGGACCAGGTTCTGTTACCCAGAATCCTTTGCAAAGCTCAAAAATTGGCTAAAAAAACACATGTTCCTCACATTTCTGTGGCAGAAAGTTCTGGAATCTGGGAGGAGCCACAAATTTCCTTCCACCAAGCGTTCCCCCAAGTCTCCCGATAAAAATGATACCTCACTTGCGTGGGTAGGCCTAGCGCCCGCGACAGGAAACGCCCCAAAGCGCAACGTGGACACCACCAAAATTTTGGAAGAAAACAGAGGTGTTTTTTGCGAAGTGACTACCTGTAGATTTTGGCCTCTAGCTCAGCCGGCACCTAGGGAAACCTACCAAACCTGTACATTTCTGAAAACTAGAGACCTAGGGGAATCCAAGGAGGGGTGACTGGCGGGGCTCGGACCAGGTTCTGTTACCCAGAATCCTTTGCAAAGCTCAAAAATTGGCTAAAAAAACACATGTTCCTCACATTTCTGTGGCAGAAAGTTCTGGAATCCGAGAGGAGCCACAAATTTCCTTCCACCCAGCGTTCCCCCACGTCTCCCGATAAAAATGATACCTCACTTGTGTGGGTAGGCCTAGCGCCCGCGACAGGAAACGCCCCAAAGCGCAACGTGGACACATCACAGAAAACAGACCTGTTTTTAGCAAAGTGCCTACCTGTAGATTTTGGCCTCTAGCTCAGCCGGCACCTAGGGAAACCTACCAAACCTGTACATTTCTGAAAACTAGAGACCTAGGGGAATCCAAGGAGGGGTGACTGGCGGGGCTCGGACCAGGTTCTGTTACCCAGAATCCTTTGCAAAGCTCAAAAATTGGCTAAAAAAACACATGTTCCTCACATTTCTGTGGCAGAAAGTTCTGGAATCTGGGAGGAGCCACAAATTTCCTTCCACCCAGCGTTCCCCCAAGTCTCCCGATAAAAATGATACCTCACTTGCGTGGGTAGGCCTAGCGCCCGCGACAGGAAACGCCCCAAAGCGCAACGTGGACACCACCAAAATTTTGGAAGAAAACAGAGGTGTTTTTTGCGAAGTGACTACCTGTAGATTTTGGCCTCTAGCTCAGCCGGCACCTAGGGAAACCTACCAAACCTGTACATTTCTGAAAACTAGAGACCTAGGGGAATCCAAGGAGGGGTGACTGGCGGGGCTCGGACCAGGTTCTGTTACCCAGAATCCTTTGCAAAGCTCAAAAATTGGCTAAAAAAACACATGTTCCACACATTTCTGTGGCAGAAAGTTCTGGAATCTGAGAGGAGCCACAAATTTCCTTCCACCCAGCGTTCCCCCACGTCTCCCGATAAAAATGATACCTCACTTGTGTGGGTAGGCCTAGCGCCCGCGACAGGAAACGCCCCAAAGCGCAACGTGGACACATCACAGAAAACAGACCTGTTTTTAGCAAAGTGCCTACCTGTAGATTTTGGCCTGTAGCTCAGCCGCCACCTAGGGAAACCTACCAAACCTGTGCATTTCTGAAAACTAGAGACCTAGGGGAATCCAAGATGGGGTGATTTGTGTGGCTCGGACCAGGTTCTGTTACCCAGAATCCTTTGCAAACCTCAAAATTTGGCTAAAAAACACATGTTCCTCACATTTCTGTGGCAGAAAGTTCTGGAATCTGAGAGGGGCCACAAATTTCCTTCCACCCAGCGTTCCCCCATGTCTCCCGATAAAAATGATACCTCACTTGTGTGGGTAGGCCTAGCGCCCGCGACAGGAAACGCCCCAAAGCGCAGCGTAGACACATCACATTTTTTCATTGAAAACAGTGCCTACCTGTAGTTTTTGGCCTGTAGCTCAGCCAGCACCTAGGGAAACCTACCAAACCTGTGCATTTCTGAAAACTAGAGACCTAGGGGAATCCAAGATGGGGTGACTTGAGGGGCTCTGACCAGGTTCTGTTACCCAGAATCCTTTCCAAACCTCAAATTTTGGCTAAAAAAACGCATTTTTCACACATTTCGGTGACAGAAAGTTCTGGAATCTGAGTGGAGCCACAAATTTCCTTCCACCCAGCGTTCCCCCAAGTCTCCTGATAAAAATGATACCTCAGTTGTGTGGGTGGGCCAGGTGCCTCCAACAGAATAAGGCCCAAAACTTGTAGAGATACAGGGGATAGTACTGCGAGTTTATAAGGACATATTCTTTTATACATCTTTAGACTGACTCTGCTTTGGGGACCCACATACGTGAGGTGTCATTTTATTTGGGAGACTGAGGGGAACACTGGGGAGTAGGAATTTTGTGCTGGAGTGGTGATCGTACGAAGAAAAGTCAGGAAAATATGCTTTTTTTAAGCACATTTTGAGGTTTACAGAGGAGTCTGGGTAAGAAAATGTTGGGGGATCCACGCAAGCCACTCCTCCCTAGACTCCTTGGGGTGTCTAGTTTTAAAAAATGTCTGGCTTTGGTAGGTTTCCCTAGATGAAGGGCGCACACAGGACCAAAAACATAGGTGCCCTCTCCCCCCCCAAACACAGGTAGTTTTGTAATATATCGTTTTGATGTGCCCACATACGTCTGTGATGTGCCAAACACTAAAATTTTGAAAAGAAACACACTTAGGTTATGTGAAAAAGACCCCTCACCCACCAACCAAGTTGGTGGCATGCTTCATCATCGGGGTCCCACCTGAGGCACCTAGCGTGTCATAGGTGTGCTGCGACGCCTGATTACAGCGGAGCAGGTTTGGTCATTTTTACCACACATACTGGTTGGATTTGGCACGAGGGTGAGTGATGGTTCAGTGGATCAAATTTTACTAACAAGAGCTTTCACAAAAATGAAAATCACTGTTAGTAACTGAAAGGCAAAAAACTGAACCAATGGCTCACAGCTCGTGAGCTGTAAAGCCGCGACAAGGCACCAACCGCTTTACAGTCCATTCACACAACTTTCATACATGACACACACAAGGCCATTCACACCGCCAGCCACGGGCCCAGCACATTACAACACTCACATCGACAGACAGCGCCACTCAAGGGCCCATCACTTACATACGCCCACATGCCTGATACAACAATCACACCAGCTGATGGGAGTGTGTGGACTGGTGTTTGGCTGGCAGTGTGTTGCAGTAGCCAACATCAAGTCAATATGTACAGTCTCAGCCAAGCCCTACTCCACACACAATGGCATCATATATATTTTTTTTTTTAAACAGAGGAACCCCTAACTAAGTAGAAAGAATTACAAAACAACAAACACAAAAGCTCTAACTAACAACATGACAGAAATGCTAACCATGAAACTAAACACATGAAAATACAAAACAGACATGAGTTTACACTCATGGTTGTTCCCAGAAATTCTTCTGGGTGTGGTAATTCTTAAAACAAGCACCGACACACAGCCCAGGCTTTGAAGGACAATCTGGGCAGTACATTCGAGACTCCCTCCGGATACCTCTTCGAAAACACACTCTACATTTCTTAGCTGGAAAGTCTTTTTTGGGTGTGGGAGGAATGTGCTCAGCAAAGTGGCGATCTTTCAATCTAGCCACATCCTCCACCACTGCTTCTCTAGGAACTCTGGCCTGTTCCACCACAATAAGGCTCTCTATCACTGACTCCTGAAATTTCACAAATGTCATCTTTGAGTCTGGAGACCTATCCCTAAACACAATAAAAGCATTGAAGGTTGCTAAGTGGAAGAGGTGAAGTGCTAACTTCTTATACCAAACATAAGACTTACGAATAGCAGTATAAGGTTCCAACCTCTGGTCAACTCTATCTTCACCTCCCATGTGCTTATTATAATCTAAAATGCACACAGGTTTGCGCACTTCAGCAACCTGGCCCCAAACAGTCACAGGGGAAGTACTCTCATCATGGATGGTACTTAGCATGTAGACATCCCTCTTGTCTGAAAATTTCAAAGCTAGCAGCTCCTCGTTCCGCAAGGCACAGCACTGTCCCCTCTCAAGTTTTTTACAGACAAGCTCCCTTGGATAGCCTTTCCGGTTAGAACGGATTGTGCCACAAGCAACTGTGTCCACTCTAAACAATTCCTTGAACAACTGCACACCAGTGTAGAAGTTATCTACATACAAATGGTGACCTTTGTTGAACAGTCGTCTACCAAGATCCCACACTATTTTCTCAGTAACTCCAAAAGTGGGAGGACAACCAGGGGGGTCAATATTGGAATCCCTACCAGTGTACACACGGAAACTATACACATATCCTGTCCTACTTTCAGACAGCATATACAATTTAATTCCATATCGTGCCCTTTTGCTAGGAATGTACTGCCTAAAAACCAAACGACCCTTGAAGAGGACCAAAGACTCGTCCACACTTATCTCTTTGCCTGGAACATAGACCTCCGAAAACCGATCTACAAAATGATCAAGGACAGGCCTAATCTTAAAAAGACGGTCAGAATCTGGGTGATCTCGTGGCAAGGCTAATGCATTGTCAACAAAATGCAGCATCCTAAGAAGAAGCAACCGATTACGACTCATGGTAGCTGGAAATATAGCTGTTGCCATCAAGGGACTAGTAGACCAATAAGAAGCCAGTGACGGCTTCCTTATCAACCCCATCAAAAAAGTCAAACCCAAAAACTTTTTTAGCTCCTCCAAATTTGTGGGAATCCACTGGGCCGCTCTAGAGTGTGGCCTAAGTCTAGCAGCGTTGTCCCTCAAATGCTGCTCCGCATACAAATTAGTCTGCTCAACAATCTCTTCCAAAAACACATCATCCATGAATAACTCAAAGAAATTGATAGGCATAAAGTTCTCTGTATTGGCGTTACACCCCGGGAGACCAGTAAAGGCAGGCAACTCTGGCTGCTCCATGTTTGGGGCAACCCAGACATCAGGTCTTCTAACGGGAAACCTTTCAGCCCCAGGTTGCTGCACTATTGGCACATCAATGTCCTCCTCTAAAACAGAACCTTCATCTGCACTGAGTGTGGCTTCATCATCAGAAGATTCCCCTCCAACAGAAACATCACTGCCAGAATCTCTGACTTCCTCCTCTGCCTCAGATGCAGAGTCCGTCTCATAGTCATGATCAGACTGTGACTCAAAAAGCATACCAACCACCTGCTGAGCGGTCATCCTGCGGCTAGCCATGATCTCTCCTGCTAAAATTAACTGGACAAATTCACCACCAACAACCAGCACTGTGTAAGACAAGTAACAAAGTGTAGCTTTGTTAGTAAGAGTTACAAACTCAAAAACTATACCGCTCACTTGCCTGAAAAAGCTTGATTCACCAGCAACTACACAGCAATCACCAATGATATCCCACTAAAAAGAAAGAAAGAAAGGCAAATTAGAAATAAGACAAAACAAATATCATTGTGCACAAACCTAAGGACAATTTCACACACAATCCTGCATTTAGTACACCCCCTACAAACATGTCATTCATGCATGGCAACAATACTCCTTTGGAGTAAATTGTTTTTACTTACCTAAAACATGCAACTGTGCAAACTGCAGGTCAACCACCGCCAAAACCGCAAGGAGCCACAGCAAATAAAGCAAAAGCTTTGAACTAGAACAAAAAGGAGGAAAACATTTTTTATCACAAATGCAAAGACTTCTTCAGTTGACAAACCCCACCATCAAACATTTTAGAAATTGGTGCCTAAGTGGATTCTGCCATAGGGGCAGATGGGCCTACTAAAAAAATAGGCCTGTCTGCCCCAAGGAAGCCAAAAAATACCTTTAGTACTGTGTCCCCATGGAGAGCGACCCTTGCCAAAGGGGACAGCCCTCAAACAAAAAAAACACACACAACACTATCCCTGGTGCCTAAGTGGCTTCTGCCCCCTTGGGGGCAGGTGGGCCTAAGAAAATAGGCCCATCTGCCCCCAGGGGGTGTAGAAATGGCCAACAGGTCAATGCCCCCCTTGGGGGGGCGCCCCGTGACCAAGGGGACGCCCCCCCCCCACAAAAATAAACAAATAAAAAAAAATTCCCTGGCGTTCTAGTGGTTTCTGCCCCCCTTGGGGGCAGATCAGCCTAAAAATAATAGGCTGATCTGTCTCCAAGGGGTGCAGAAATGGCCTGGGTACATGTGCCCCCAAAGTGGGGGGCGACCCTTGCCCAAGCCCCCCCCATCCACTAACACACACACACACACACACACTATCCCTGGTGTCTACGTGGCTTCTGCCCCCCTTGGGGGCAGGTGGTTCTAGAAAAATAGGCCCATCTGCCCCCAGGGGGGGCAGAAATGGCCAACAGGTCAATGCCCCCCTTGGGGGGGCGCCCGTGCCCAAGGGGACGCCCCCACACAAAAATAAACACATTAAAAAAAATCCCTGGCGTTCTAGTGGTTTCTGCCCCCCTTGGGGGCAGATCAGCCTAAAAATAATAGGCTGATCTGTCTCCAAGGGGTGCAGAAATGGCCTGGGTACATGTGCCCCCAAAGTGGGGGGCGACCCTTGCCCAAGCCCCCCCCCATCCACTAACACACACACACACACACACACTATCCCTGGTGTCTACGTGGCTTCTGCCCCCCTTGGGGGCAGGTGGTTCTAGAAAAATAGGCCCATCTGCCCCCAGGGGGGGCAGAAATGGCCAACAGGTCAATGCCCCCCTTGGGGGGGCGCCCGTGCCCAAGGGGACGCCCCCCCACAAAAATAAACACATAAAAAAACATCCCTGGCGTTCTAGTGGTTTCTGCCCCCCTTGGGGGCAGATCAGCCTAAAAATAATAGGCTGATCTGTCTCCAAGGGGTGCAGAAATGGCCTGGGTACATGTGCCCCCAAAGTGGGGGGCGACCCTTGCCCAAGCCCCCCCCCCATCCACTAACACACACACACACACACACTATCCCTGGTGTCTACGTGGCTTCTGCCCCCCTTGGGGGCAGGTGGGTCTAGAAAAATAGGCCCATCTGCCCCCAGGGGGGGCAGAAATGGCCAACAGGTCAATGCCCCCCTTGGGGGGGCGCCCCGTGCCCAAGGGGACGCCCCCCCACAAAAATAAACACATAAAAAAACATCCCTGGCGTTCTAGTGGTTTCTGCCCCCCTTGGGGGCAGATCAGCCTAAAAATAATAGGCTGATCTGCCCTCAAGGGGGGCAGAAATGGCCCTAAAAGACATGCCCCCCAAAGGGGAGCGACCCTTGCCCAAGGGGGCGCCCCCCCATCCACTACACACACAATCCCTGGTGCCTAAGTGGCTTCTGCCCCCCTTGGGGGCAGATGGACCTAAAAAAAATAGGCCGATTTGCCCCCAAGGGGGGTAGAAAAGGCCAACAGTTCTCTGCCCCCTTGGGGGGGCGCCCCTTGCCCAAGGGGGCACCCCCCCCACATAAATACACATAAAAATAAAAAACCCTGGTGATCTAGTGTTTTCTGCCCCCCTTGGGGGCAGATCTGGCTAAAAAGTAGCCAATCTGCCCTCAAGGGGGGCAGAAATGGCCCTAAAGGACATGCCCCCCACAGGGGAGCGACCCTTGCCCAAGGGGGCGCCCCCCCATTCACTACACACACAATCCCTGGTGCCTAAGTGGCTTCTGCCCCCCTTGGGGGCAGATGGACCTAAAAAAAATAGGCCGATCTGCCCCCAAGGGGGGCAGAAAAGGCCAACAGTTCTCTGCCCCCTTGGGGGGGGGCGCCCCTTGCCCAAGGGGCACCCCCCCCCAACATAAATGCACAGAAAATAAAAATCCCTGGTGATCCAGTGGTTTCTGCCCCCCTTGGGGGCAGATCCGCCTAAAAAGTAGGCCAATCTGCCCCCAAGGGGGGCAGAAATGGCCGTAACAAATTGCCCCCACAAGGGGAGCGACCCTTGCCCAAGGGGCCGCTCCCCGCATGCCAAAAACAGGTAACAACAATAAAAAAAAAAAATCCCTGGTGTCTAGTGGGCATTCCTGCTGCCCGATCGCAATGCGATCGGGCAGCAGGAATGCTCAAAGAGACACCGGGGGAAAGGAAAAGCCTTTCCTTTCCCCCGGTGCCTCTTTAGCCCAAACCCCCACCCACCGGGAAGAGGAACTCACCTCTTCTCCGTTCGCCGCACAGGAAGCAAATGGCTTCCTGTGCGGCGAAATCCCCATAATGAAGTCAGCGCGCGATCGCGCGCTGACGTCATTATGGGGGGGTGGGGGGGTCGGGGGTGGAAGGGGAAGGGCTTCCCCTTCCATCCCTGACTTTGGGGGGGTGGGGGGAAGCACACAGAGGGAGCGAGAGCGCTTCCTCTGGGCTGTGTGCCGAGGACGTAGTGGTTACGTCCTCGGCACAGCAGCACTGTGCCGCGGGACGTAACCACTACGTCCGCGGCACAGAAGGGGTTAAGTCTCAAATCACCAAACAGAGTGACAGAGTTTCTGGATGCAATCGATATCATTCCCTACCTAATTTCCCGATCCTTCTGTGTCATGAGTTTATATCCCTTTTTCACAATACATTCCCCCAAAATTCTATTGGATAATAGCTATACCCCACTATCTTTAGCCTATCAAATGATACATTAGGTAATTCAAATTGTCACCCCACGATAATTTATAACGCTTTGATTGGTCTTTGTAATTGACGTCTTCGTAGGTGGTACATCCGGAGGGTGTCATCTCCTTGGCACGTTTCTTGGGTCAAAAGTTCTCCAGTCCGTGATTGAATGTCCTTGAATATTTCTACTTTTGTTGCAAAACGTATAAACTTATACTAAGGCAGCTAGCATGTGGATGAGAACAGGGCAAATCTTGCAACATAAAACAAAGGAAAAGAACACATGCTGGGTCATGGCCTTTTACGAGTCAGCACACTAGAAAACAGAAAAATATGCTTTAATATGAGAGTTACACGGCTAAAACTTCGACTCACGCTAACTTAAGGCCTATATAATTTTCAATGTAATATCGTAAATACTAATATAAGTTTGATTAATCATATCATTGACAAGTTTACTCATTATTGTCATTAGTTCAGTTTATCATAGTCATGATTCAAATGTACGTTAAGCAAATAACTAAATTATTGTCGTTTTCTATGTGCAGCATTGTTAAGTATTTCACTTTAGCATATGTAATATTTAAGCTACGCTCTCTCAGTCCCTCCTCTGATGACGCTCGTCATCACACCAACCTTTCCCTTTGACCTTTCACTTTAATTTTTCACCTTGTGCATAATACGCATTTTAACATCTTGCCCTTTATGTGAACTCTCCCAAATTTCATTAAACATTTTCTCTCTTTCACTTTCTTCGTTTCTCCTGGTTCTTTTAGTCCAATTTCTCTTTATTTTGTCATTAATTTTGCATGCCCCCCATAATCCTAATAGACAGACCAAAACAATTAATAAACCCATCAAGATTTTTGCAAGTACCCCATTTAAAAATGTTGGTAAACCAGATTCCCACTCTGGCAATTCCCTCTCCAAATTTCTCCCAAACACCGAGTTCTTTCAAATCCTTCAAATCTGTACTATCTCTAGTAAGGTTAGTAAGCATACTTCTAATCTTTTTACTATTATCTGGAATGAATGAACAACAATGACGCTCATTGAGCATCTTGCAGACTCCTCCACTCTTAGCTAAAAGAATGTCTAAAGCAAGCCGATTTTGAAGAGTCATAGCTCTTTCTGCAGCAATTTCAGTATCCATCAGGAGTATAGCCCCTGTAAAGTTTGTCAACATGTTATCCACAATAGTAGACAACTTCTGAATCTTCATAGAATTCAAGATAACGCCTACTGATGGGATTATAGCTCCAAATATATCACCAATGACAGCCGCCACTGATTCTCGTTTCTGTCTGGGATGTTGTAATTCAGACGTCTTAGGTATTTGCTTTAGGTCATCAATTTGGTAAATCTTTGGGAATACTATCCCCAAATAACATGTCCCATACCATCCCTTAGGGAGACGGTAATAAGCATTTAGCCCACAGATGTAATAGATTCCAGGAATCGCTGGATCTTGTCCATTTAGCATAAAGGTCAATTTACTCTGAAACAAAAACACATGCCTACATTCACTCGTTCCCACAAACAAATTATCCTGTTCAGATTTTGGCCTATATATGCAAAGCCTACCTACATGTAATGCATCTATAGCTAATTTGCCTTGTGTCTTGATTGCAGTGTAAGCATAATCATTTGCGTATGTGCATTTCTCTAATCCTTTTTCTAATCTTTCTTTTAATGCTTTGCGTCTATCATCTGTGTGATCTAAAAAGCTTTTCTCTACAGGCGATAATAAGCAAGTTAAATTATTACGATGTGCATAAGCAGTCCCAAATGTAAGCGTCGGCTCAAAGAAACCCCTAACAATTTTTATATCATGTTCTTTAGCTAACTCGTTTAAAAATTCAATCACAGGCACAAAAGAAAACACATCATCCAAGTTTGAATAGAAATATTGCACATGTTCTTGATTATAGAATCTCGTTAATAGCAAGCTACAACTAATCCCGTAAGTAAGAGGGAGGCTATGATATGTAACTCCCTCCTGCACAGATGAAGGAATTTTAGTACATACATAACAATCTTTCGCATCCATAGTTTCCACATACTCATTTAGTAAGCGATAGAAGACATTAGTAGAAAGTTCCCCTTTTGCATTAGTTCCCTCATGCATATGTCTTGCATCCTGCTAAAATCTTTCCCATGGTGTTAGTGTGGTAGTCTCAGGTTTTAAAGTAGAGTTAATAGTTTCTTTCTCCATCCATGGCATTCCTACAATCACTCCCACAATTATCACTGTGCACACAACACCTATTATAAATCCTAGCCAACCACACACTTTACTTCCCTTGCTACTACCCTTATTATAAGCCATGTTTGTATAGAATCAGACAGTAGAGCAGCAATCAATTAGAGGATAGTTCGAACTCTCTGGCTTTCTGCGTTTATTTACAGCGTCTTCACTCACTCCAGGACCCTTTCTTTTCAAATCCGGTTAGCAGCTTGTCGTAATTAAGTTTTTCAATAGTCAAATCCGGTTCTAGTGTCACTTTAGGTAATTCATAAAGTCTCTTTTTCTTTTCAATTTTCAGTTTCAGATTTTATTCAAAATTCTCCTCAAATTTGCTCAAGTTCCGTAGTATTGACCTGGTACTTCTCGGTCAAAACAGAAGGCTAGAAATTCTAGTTGCCATTCCGATGTTGTGGCATACGCCCATTCAGGACCTGTATATCTTCTGTTTGCGATTCTTTTTCGTTTCAGTCTTCGTTCGCCCTGTTGTTCTCCTTCACTTAATTCTTCCACTTGAGTGGTATCGTTCTCTTCTATTATTGTGTCGTTTCATACGTTCCTTATCTTGAACAGTGGTTTATCTGGCCAATTGTCACCTTTATGTGTTTTCTCTTGATGTGTCCGTTCAGGACCCTGGACAGCACCCTCCTCTTGTGATATGGTGTTTTCTCTTGATGGACCTGCAGCTGGCTCAGGAGACTCTGATGCGTCCTGCTCTCTTTCTACAATTTCTCCTTCTTCTTCTTCTTCTGTGCCGGGTTCGAGTTCTAACCCATATTTATCTACTTCTGGGAGTACTTCTTCTTGATTTAATTCTCCTGCCGCCTCTACTGAGATAGGCACTCTGTCACCTCTCTCGAACTCATTGACTGTTAGAGGGACAAGGCTGTTCTCAGTGGGCCCTCCGGTAGTCTCAGTTCCTTCTTGACTGTTCTCTAGCCCTGAGACTTCTCTTTCTGAAGTTGTTGTGCCGGGATCTTCAAGTTCCTCTTCAACAGGGCACGTCACTCTTTTTGTGTGACTAGCATGTATCCAGTTGGGAACTCCAGCACACTTTACAGCAGTAGTAGTCGTCAAGATTACTTGATACGGCCCTTTCCAACGTGGTTCTAGACATGATTTTCTCACATGCTTCTTGACAACCACCCAGTCACCAGCTTGTAGAGAATGGCCTGGATCGCCAATCGGTGGCAATGTGTTAGCTTCCACCTGGTGAGAGAAAGAGCGAATTACATCAGCCAAACCTTTGCAGTAATCCAACACCATATCATCTGTAATATTCACTAGCGCATATGCAGGTACTGCTGGCAATCTCATAGCTCTACCCATGAGGATTTCATGGGGGGACAGTCCCGTTTTCTTGTCTGGGGTGGTTCTCATTGACATCAGTACTAGAGGCAAGGCGTCTGGCCACTTCATGTTAGTTGCTGCGCACATTTTTGCCATTCTTGATTTCAAAGTACCATTCATTTGTTCTACTAGTCCTGATGCTTCGGGCGGTAGCTACAATGCAGCTTTTGCTCGATGTCAAGTGCAGCACACAAGCGTTTGATCACCTCATTGTCGAAGTGTCTACCCCTATCTGATTCTATAGAAACCGGAAACCCGAATCTTGGTATCAGTTCCCTAAGTAGTAGTTTTGCTACTGTAAGACTGTCATTTCTACGTGTGGGATATGCCTCGATCCAATGACTGAAAACACACACGATCACCAACACATACTTCAGTCCTCACAAACAGGCATTTCAATGAAATCCATTTGCATTTTGTTAAATGGACCTCCAGTTCTTCCAATGTGGCTCAAAGTCACCACGGTCCCTTTTCCTGCATTTATCTGTTGACAGATGATGCATCTGTGACAAGTAATTTCTGCGGCGTGTCTGAATTTCGGGTTAAACCAATCAATTTTGAATGATCTAATCATGGCATCCCTTCCCAGGTGAGCCTGTCCATGATAGAGCCTGGCAAATTGGGATAAAAGGCTGTTTGGCAAAACTAGTTTCCCTTCTTCTGAGACCCATAGATCATCTGCTCTTTGTACACATTGCATTCTTTGCCAAGAGCGTTTTTCTTCTTTGCTTGCATGGCTTTGTAATGTCTTTAACTCATCTAATGTGTCAACCACCCGCAATGCAAAGTTCAAACATGGGCCATTTTCAGTTTGCGGTAACAATTCCCATTGTTCCTTGAATGATATACAGTTCAATGCGCAAAATCTTGCGACTTGATCTGCATAACCGTTTCCCATTGACACAAAATCTTGTGATCTAACATGAGCACTGCATTTCACCACGGCAATTTCAAGAGGTAACTGAATCGCATGTAACAAATCCTTTATTTGTTCACCATTTTTCACAGGAGAACCAGAAGAGGTCATAAAACCTCTCTGTGACCAAAGTTGGCCAAAATCATGTACAATTCCGAATCCGTATCTGCTGTCAGTATAGATAGTGACTTTCAAATTTACAGCTGCGTGGCATGCCTTAGTAAGGGCAATCAATTCTGCCACTTGTGCAGAAAACACTTTTTTGAGCCAGAAAGCTTCAACAATACCAGTTATGGTACATACCGCATAGCCGGCTCTCAGTGTTCCAGTAGAATCTCTTAGACAGGACCCATCAACGAACATGATGTAATCATTTTCTTTTAACTGGGTGTCTTGTATGTCTCGACGGGGTTTGGTACACAGCTCCGTTACCTCAAGACAATCATGTTCAAATTCTTCCTCGTTTTTGGTTTCAGTATTTTCATTAGAAAGTAGAGTTGCCGGGTTCAATACACTGCACCTTTTAAGTGTTACATTTGGTGACCCCAGTATGATCGTCTCATACCTAGTGAGACGTGAATTTGTCATGTGCTGAGTCTTAGTTCGAGTCAACAGTATTTCAACTGAATGCGGAACCATTACTGTTAGAGGGTATCCCATGACTATGCCTTCACATTGTGTAAGGCTCTGACCAACTGCTGCGACTGCACGCAAACAGCCCGGTAAGGCTGCTGCGACAGGATCCAAGGTAGCTGAAAAATATGCTACAGGGCGATTTGCATCTTTGTGGACCTGTGTTAAGACAGACAAAGAACAAGCATCACGTTCATGACAAAACAACAGAAAAGGTTTCTCGTAATCTGGCATTCCTAGTGCTGGGGCTCTGCACATGCATTCTCTCAGTTCCACAAATGACTCAAGCTCTTCTTTTGACAAGGTTATAGTGTATGGTTCATCTTTGATTTCTTTTCCTGTCAGTTTTATTAATGGCTTTGAAATGATTGAGAAGTTGGGTATCCACTGGCGACAGTAGCCCACCATTCCTAAAAACATACTGACATCTCTTTTTGTTGTTGGGGGGTTCATTTGCAAAACAGCTGTTATTCTTACTTTTGATATTCTCCTGGAACCTTTCTCGATCAAATGTCCTAAGTATTTCACCTCCTTCTGACAGTATTGTAGCTTTCTGGGTGACACCTTGTGTCCATTCTTTCCCAGATGATTTAGTAATGCAATGGTATCGTATTTACAACTGTCTCTTGTTTTGGATGCAATTAGCAAATCATCAATGTACTGCACAAGAGTTGAATTAAAAGGCAGCACTAGTGGCTCCAGATCCTTCTTCAATATCTGATCGAAGATGGACAGTGACTCAGAAAATCTCTGAGGAATTCTGCACCAACTGTACACCTTATCCAGGAATTTGAAACTGAACAAAAATTGGCTATCCTCATGAAGAGGTACTGAAAAGAAAGCTTGAGATAGGTCTACTACAGTAAACCATTCAGCATCACAGGGGACCTGAAACATGATTACTGCTGGGTTGGGCACCACAGGGCAACATTTTATCACAATTTCATTTATTTTTCTCAAATCTTGCACAATTCGAACTTTTCCACAGGGTTTCTTTAATCCCATAATTGGAGAGTTACATGGACTGCTCAAGACCTCTTTCAGAACTCCCTGCCTGAGAAAGTCTGCGATTATTTGTGACACTTCGATAAGAACATCTTGGGTCATGTGGTATTGTGGCACTTGAGGGAACACTGCATTTGGTTTTATCTGAATTTTAACTGGTTCCACTCCTTTTATCAATCCTACTTCTTTCCCAGTCAAGTCCCATACTTTCTCTGTCACTGTCCCTTGTAGTTCGACAGGTAAATCGATCAGAGTAAGCATTGGGAATAAAGCAATTAGAGGATAGTCTTCATTTGTTCCCGTTTCTTCCTCTAAAAGCTGACTTTCGTCACCTTTATCGTCACTATTTGTCTGTACTTCAATTCCACCATTGGAACAGGTAATCGAACATTTTGTTTTGCACAACAAATCTCTTCCCAGTAGGGATACTGGACTCGAGTCACAAACTACAAACCTATGTAGCCCCTGAAAGTTGCCAATCTCAACCTGCACTGGATCTGTAATCGGGTTAGTCAAATACTGATTTGCTACTCCGACCATTCTTATGGTACGTCCTGACAGAGGCAATCTTGGAACTTCTGCGCTTCTGACTGTGGAACGTGTGGCTCCCGTGTCAACCAGAAATTAAACCTTATATCCCATCACCTTTCCCTCTACATATGGGCCTCTCTGATCCACCTCTAAAGATGCTGCCAGCCTGCACTCTTCACTGTCTGAGCTATCATCTGACCAGTCTTCATTCATGCCATTTTCACCTCGTAATGGGAATTGTTGTACAGTATTGTTTTGATTTGTTACCTGTCCTGTGACCTGCTGAGGAAGCATCACCTGTTGCTGTCCCATTGGGGCCATTGGTAATTGCATTTGCTGTCTAGGCACCATAGGAATCTGCTGCTGTACTGGCTGTAATTGTATTGACTGAAAACGAGGCATTTGCATCTGCTGCATGGGCTGTACCCCTTGCATTTGCACCAGATTGTTCTGGAAGTTCGGGTTCTGATGTCTTATTTTCGGACCTCGTGAATTTTGTAATGCACCAACATTAGTACCTTGCTGAACAACACCATCCTGTACCATATTCGGGCACTCCAGTTTCCAATGCCCCACGCCCCCGCACGCGTGACATGGTGACATCTTTTTCACCCCTTGCCCATCATTTTGAATTACAACCGTATTCAAGTCTGAACCGCGGTTCACAAACCCTCGACCCCTCGGTTTGGTCTGAAACACACCATTCATCTGTGGTTGCTGCTGTATCATCTGTTGAACTCCATTTTCCTGTATTCCTGCCTGTGCAGCCCTTATTTGCATCACCATCACCATTCCTCCCGCTTTTTCTTCTCTGGTACGATGGTAACCGCTGCAGTCTTTTGAGAGGTATAAGTCTTTTCTAACCATTCATTTAACTGTTGGACTGTAAATCCCTGCAACGAAATGTTCCCTGCATGTATCATTGGGGAATGTGAGGTGTTCATACTCATTGTTTGTGGAGTTAAAACTCCTAGCCCTGCTTGACGCATGGCTTCGAGGGATGCTCCTACCGGACTAAGGTCCATTAAAGGCCTTGTTTGTTCAAATGTTTGCTCTCCTGGGGCCATAATCTGTGGAGTTCCCATAGACCCTCCTCTTATCTCCTCCTGAGTCATCACTCCCTGATCACACACACCCGTTTTACCCTGTGCATACAATGGCACTGGTGGACCGACAGTAATGGGTAACGATATGGCGGCAGGTGTCTGACCCGGACCCAAACTCCGTGGCGCAGTAACTCCATATGTCTGTTCCAAAGTACCCGGGACAGGTACTAATGGCGGTCCAGCCACTGGGTTATACCCTGGTATCAGCTGTGGCTGCGAAAACAACTTCGGAGTCAATTCAATCTGTATTAGCTTTGGCTTTGTATATATCGGGTCTGGCGGCACTTTCAAATTTGTAGTTGTTTCAAGTACTGGGACATCTGGGTAGATTCTCTGTATGTGCGGTGGAGGCTGCAACTGTATCAGCATGTTCGGTGCAGTGGGTACATTGACACCATTCTGTATCTGGGCATTATCATTAGTCTGTACCGTATCAGTAACTCCCTTTTCCTGCGTCTGGTTCCCAGGGTCTGTGCTGGTACTTGGGGCATTGTCGCTTACTGCATAAGGTGGAGGACGATCATGTAATAATCTGTCCATGAATTCCTCATCATCAGAATCATCTTCCTCTTCCCAAGATCTTTTATTCTCTTTAGATTTGTTAGAGTCTTTATTTGTTTTACAAGAAGCCTTTTTTCCTAGCGTCTCCTCTCCCTGTGCTATTGCTGGGAACAGTTTTAACCCATCTACAATTCCCAGTCTCCACAATTTGTTTTCATTGTCCCACCTAGCCTCTGCATAGGATTTTTCTGCCCTTCTCAATCTTCTCTGAAACCTTTCTTGTCTATGTTTAAGTGCCATCAGATCCCAGATTGCTAGCGCTTCACACTGAGCTGGTCTTGGAGGTAGTTTCTGTGTACTTAGCATCCACCTCAAATTCTCTAGTACCTTAGGATTGAATGTTCCATGTTCTGGAAACGCTAGACACCCTTCTTTCTCTGTTAATTTGCGCCACTGTTTCATCCATAAACAAGGTGCGACACCCTTTTCTTCCATGACCATATAAGCTGGAGTACCCTCGGGTGGTGTAGGTTCCCCATCGGTTGCAACAATATACACGTCTCCTTTCAGAGCGCTCTTGAACGCTTTAACAAAATTAATTTTGCAATTCTCTTTTAATCTTGTATTTAATCAGAAGTGACTTGATTCCCAGGACACTCTTCACCCGCCCTTATCAATCCATTGTCTCTCATGGACGGCAGCCAATCCGTGCACGACCACTCTCGACAACTGACCTATCTCAGCGCGTCACCACTGACATCACACTCACACACACTGCAGCTGCCAAAGTCTTGCGGCTCGTCCGCTCCTCACTGAACCCATACAAACCCACACAAACTAATGCAAATTATTGCGAGCAACTTAAATGACAACACAAATCTGACGGTTTACTACAGGAAGGGTAACACATTCGCTTCAGAATTTTACAGAGAATTCACTTGAAGCCTCGGCCGCTACTCTCTCCTTATCAATTCCCGCATATGCAAGCAGAATTTGACCCGCAAATTCTACTCTCGATTTGTCAATGACTCCTTCTAGTGCACTTTAGAATTTGTCAAATCTCCATCGAAGGTTTCATACACACATTATGACTCGAACTTGACTTGTCAACCACGCCCTATTGACCTATTAAACCGCACAGATTACAACATAAACCACATTTGTCATAATCCGGAGTCTTAGACCTCAACAGGTCCGTACATAAACAACCAATCAGGTGGATAATTTTGAGCACCAAGCGCCACACTCATATGAAGTACGCCGACTTCCCTACTCTCATACTGTAGAGTACGCCCACTCCTATTAACAACACGTATTTTGGCCTAATTACACACGAACTTTCACAATCACCTGCAAAATGCATAAGCTAAACAAGCGCAAAAACCCTAACCACATACACTATGGTGCCAAGAACATTCCCAACTCACTTAGGCAGGCTCCGAGATCCCGGGAAAGTCATGGTGAACTTAGAAACCCATCATACCTCCAATTTGCATTATCATAGAAAAATAAATTAAACAATGAATCTCCGTCCTAGGGCCCCCAAGGGCCAAACCGTTGCTCTGCTACCAGAACTGCTAACACGTCCCTTTATGTTAATTTTATACACATCAGGACTCTTTTTAGGCCGATGAATCTTTTGACCCAGTGGTGAGACACCGTAGAACGAGATAACTGATCAATATGTCAAGCAATATGTCAATGACGTTATCAACATATATCACCACAATATACTTTACTTTAGATGTAGATTGTTTATTTATTGTAGATTTTTGTGAATTTTATTCCCTATTGATTACAATCTAATAATAGAAGTGTCAATCTCAAAACCAAGAAACATATGAGCAAAGTCATAATACGACAGCTATGATAAGACTTCAATAATGCAAAGTTCACAACCATACGAGCACCAATCTAAGATACGCATAGATCAGAGTGCATAGAATGTCATATATGTCTCAGTTCAGCATAGCACAATGTCAGTCAAGTCTATTTGTGTCAGTCAAAGTGATCACCTAGCCTAACCACTAATTAGCATCAGCATGTTGGGCTTCATGCAAAACAATTTTGAACACAAATCTAGAAAACATCTGACTAAGGTCTCTATCCAAAAATACAGCAGCTGGTACCTAGAAAGGAAAAGCAAGCAGACAAGTTACGATAGTATTGTCATAATTACCCTCCTAAGAGTAAGTCAGCATACAGGATCAGTCTTCGTCTTCAGGACATCAGTTAGATCGCCGTCAGTCTATTTCATCTAAGGGACAGGGGACACTTCCCTCATAAGGAGGAAAAGTGTAAAGGGGCAGTCTATGGATGAGGATGGTTTAGTTTAAGTCTCAAATCACCAAACAGAGTGACAGAGTTTCTGGATGCAATCGATATCATTCCCTACCTAATTCCCCAATCCTTCTGTGTCATGAGTTTATATCCCTTTTTCACAATACATTCCCCCAAAATTCTATTGGATAATAGCTATACCCCACTATCTTTAGCCTATCAAATTATACATTAGGTAATTCAAATTGTCACCCCACGATAATTTATAACGATTTGATTGGTCTTTGTAATTGATGTCTTCGTAGGTGGTACATCCGGAGGGTGTCATCTCCTTGGCACGTTTCTTGGGTCAAAAGTTCTCCAGTCCATGATTGAATGTCCTTGAATATTTCTACTTTTGTTGCAAAACGTATAAACTTATACTAAGGCAGCTAGCATGCGAATGAGAACAGGGCAAATCTTGCAACATAAAACAAAGGAAAAGAGCACATGCTGGGTCATGGCCTTTTACGAGTCAGCACACTAGAAAACAGAAAAATATGCTTTAATATGAGAGTTACACGGCTAAAACTTCGATTCACGCTAACTTAAGGCCTATATAATTTTCAATGTAATATCGTAAATACTAATATAAGTTTGATTAATCATATCATAGACAAGTTTACTCATTATTGTCATTAGTTCAGTTTATCATAGTCATGATTCAAATGTACGTTAAGCAAATAACTAAATTATTGTTGTTTTCTATGTGCAGCATTGTTAAGTATTTCGCGTTAGCATATGTAATATTTAAGCTACGCTCTCTCAATATCATAGTGTCAGGCCTGCACCTCTGGCACAATGT
Source organism: Pleurodeles waltl (assembly GCF_031143425.1). Lineage (NCBI taxonomy): Eukaryota > Metazoa > Chordata > Amphibia > Caudata > Salamandridae > Pleurodeles > Pleurodeles waltl. The sequence goes on from NC_090445.1 coordinate 939,412,092, forward strand.
GTGCACCTTACCCAGGTATGGGGTCAGGTTATCCCAATTGATATGGCAGAGGGTACTCCAACTATGTTCTCGATAGTATAGGTAGTAACAGTTAGGAGTGTACCAACACAATAACAGTATTATTGTTGAATTATCTTTTTCATTATTTTTGTAATGCCGGTCACCATGATTTGTCTTATTTGCCTAAAAATCGCAGCTCATGTTTTTTTTGCAAGAATAAGATTGTTGCAATAAACACACATCTAATCTCGCGTACGCAGAGTGACAATGAAAGGGTAGATCTTTTTTCACAATTTCCTTGGGAATATGAGTAGTCATTCTCGTGGTTACAGATACCATCCGGTACCCTGATGTGTTTAGGGGTTCAGAGGAGCACTGTGAGCTAGTTAGGAACCATGTCAACATTTTCTGATGAGTCTGCTGATATTTATGTTGACCAGATACATAGTCCTACTTGATTCATAGGAAATGAAAAACAGCTGTAGTACAACCAGGTGGCCAGATGGGGCCTATCTTAAGTGAACTCTGTGCATCAATCTAGGTTGGTGCTATACCCTTTTGTCAGGGATAATCTCTTTGAGCTGTTTGAAGTGCGGCTTTCAGGAACACTGCTGCTGGTGTGTGCACTTTAGGTGTACTAGTTGTGGTGGGAGCCTATGCTGAGGTGGTGTAGAAGTGGCGCAACCAGGTGGCCAGGCGGGGCTTATCTTAAGTGAAGGGACCCTGTACATCAGTCTGGGTTGGTGCTAGACTCTTCTGTTAGGGATTGCCACTCTGAGCTGTCAGAAGGGCAGGGTGCAGAGGCTGTGGCTTAGCAGACTCCTGCCTGGTGCACTTTAGGTGTACCAGCCATGGGATGCAGCCCTGAGACCCTTTGGCACTCAGCATGGAGGGACCCCCTTCCGCTGAGTGAGGTGGCAAGCAGCAATGTGTGCTTTTAGGGAATTTCACTAGAGGATATATAGAGTTTCTGGTTGGTCTCGAGCTTGACCACTTGGAGGCTGGGAAGTGGCCCAGAGTGGGACCTGGGTAAGGCGTCACTTACACAGAACACAGTATTTACTTTCAGTTGATCCGATTGGACATGACCTTGTTATTGCGAATGGCAGGTAGGCCAAGATCCTCTGGGGTGGTCCCTGTGGTTGTCACCCCAGGCAATCCCAATCTGCTGGGGAACTACTCCATGTTGAGTAGGCTGCTATTTCTTTAGGAGACACAGTTGTCCCGAAAAGGTAGTGGCAGCAATTGATCCTAGAGTAACTACTGTGGGTGAAGGTCAGAGATCTTGCGAGGGGCATGTGCCTGCAACTTTAGAGAGAGGTAAACCAGATGAGTGAGTGCCCTTGGTTGTGTATTTTCCAGAGGGAGGACAGACATTGTGACAGGTTCCAGATCTTTCTTATGTGATGGCGTCAGTACTGAGGCAGAGTTGTGTTATCCAGGGTAGGGGTGGGCCAATCCCTACTCAGGCCATGTAGGCATTTAGTGAACTGGGTGCATCCAAACTAGAACCAAGAGGGTTCTTAGTGCAGTCTGGGTGCCCTGTGAGGGGAGGTGGACTCCTGTGTGGTCTTAGCGTAGCAAGGCCAGCATAATATCTCTATGTTTGCAAACAACTAGCAAATGGTGTGTCTGGTCAGAACCCATTGCCACTTGTTACCACTGACTAGGTCAGAGTAGCCAAGAGCAATGGCTAATTCTTCCTATGGTTTCTGCAGGTGACGGTGTATGTTGCAAATGGGTTCCACCAATTTAGTCCACCAGGATTTTTGCCTTTGTTACCCAGTTTTTAGACATTTACTGTGGATGAGTCGCACCACCCAAGTTATTACTTGTGGTATTTGCATGATAATTGGATGGAGCTTGTTTACTGCCAGTGTCCTCATTTTAAGAAAGGCTGATGCAGCAAAGCTAGGGTAAGGTCACTGCGCTAGTTACTCATGAAGATGTGAGCATAAACACCTATGCACACTTGACAGAACTGTGCAAATGAGAAGTAGGAGGTGATTGGGGTCCAGGAAATTCTCGCACTTCCATGGGCAAGGCATTTTTCCTGTGTTGGGTGCGTTAGGAGATTCCTGACACTGCAAGTTTACATTGCGACCTTTTGACTTTTGCTTAATTAACATTTCGTATTGGAGACATGGGGTGTAAAGAGAGTGCGTGACTCTGTGTGGTCTCCGAATTCAGTTTAATGCTGGTCAGACACGCAGAATATGTATTGTGATCCCAGATATTGATATGTTCTGGATTATGTTTGTGTGTGTTGCATCAACCTCACTTCTTATCAGGTGGGCTTTCAGATGTGTGTCTCTGTTTGCCGAAACTTCTATTTAACTTAAATGTTTCCCCAAATAATGAAAGTTCAAACAGATGTCGACTTTCTTTCACGTGATTTTTGTAATGTTTGTGTGTTGTTTCCTCTTGGGGTAGAATGTGACATATAACGGTCTAAATAAATTACAGCTTGATATGCTGATCATACCTTTTTTGGTAGTAATAAATGGAAATTAATTTGTAGCTGTTTGAGGTCTCTTGTTTTATACTGGTTAGTAACATTGGGCATATTATTTGATTTGGTTACAAGACCGCATGTATTCATGTGTTTGTAGACTATAAAAACCTATATGAAATGTATGGTTTCGTGTGCAATGCATAAGTATCAGTGATTAAATTAACAATTTACTAAGGGCCTTCTGTTACCACTCTACGGAGGTGGAGGATATATGGCTCACCCTCTGGATTACTATGCAGCAAAACGTTTTTATGGTAAGCATTTTTTTTTAATTGACCACTTTAATTAGCTTACTTCTTGCACCTTGGCAAGTTAATACAAGAGGTCTAGCCATACTACTGTACCTTTTCCCATTATAATTGGTTAATACTACAGATATGTGTTTACCAAGGGGGTTAATCTGTCCAGCTATGAACAAGGCTAATACTGAACACTATCCTTATGGCCTATATAAATCTTCTCTCTGCTATCACCAAAGCCTTTTTAGACTGTCTATATTTAATAAGATGATGATTTGAAGGATTAGTAATGACTGATGTATGTTCTTTATTGCTAAATGTATCACTCTTATTTAGGGGACTAGTTCTGCTAGTATTGCTATCACAATGTGTGTGCTTCACTTTCGTTTGGGATTTTATCTTGCTATTCCTTTTCCCAACTGATTTTGGTGTTTAATTAATGTTTTTTTTCCACATATTGTGTTTTATTTTTTCAGATGTTGTCTTTTGTGCTTTGCATTTTTGTGCTTGGAATACACATTTGCTATTGTCTGGGTACTGCATGTGGCTTATGTCAAATGTTTATATGTTTTTTACAGTCCTGAAGGAGGCCCAGTGATTAATGGATGAAAGGCATTGGCTGTGTCCATGTCCATGTTGCGTTTTTGAAGACGGAAATAAAGAATTAATTTTTTAACAAACTTGTCCATGGTACCTTGATCAACAGAATGAACTCCTGTGCATTACTGAACATCAGGTTTTCGTATGACATGCATCTATTCAGTCGATTGGACACTAGATACCAATTGGACTTATTTAATCTTTTAGTTTTTAACAATCTACATACACGTATGATAATATGAATGTTTGTATTCTAGACTGCCATATTTAGAGTGCTTCTCCTTTGTTTTATTATATTTCCAGTGTGGGATCCCACCACGAGTCATTCCTTTAGCAGAGTTTTCTCTACCATCAGCGCAGTCCAAAGACCAGAGGAAGGGTGGGGCTGTTCTGGCTCACTTATGCCCCCTTGAGGACCAGTTGTGCAAAGACCTGAACTTCACTGCTACTCTGAGTGCCCCGCAGGATGATCTGCGGAGAGCAGGCAGAGGAGGAGACGGGTGAAAAGGGCTATTAAAGCAGCTCCCTCAAAGCTCCCTCAAAGTGCACCTTTGCAGAACAAGAAACCTGTGGAAAGTGCTCCAGGTAGCTAACGCTCACCATCAGAAGGTAAAGAAGGCCAAGATCTTGAAAATCGGCCCAACGAGGCCCAAGTTATGCACATTCAAAGATTGTGACCTCTGATCTCTGTAACGCAACCCAACGAGTGGTGCTCTGCTGAAAATCATAAGATTATCTCCCGAGGAAGGGCCAAGTCATTGGGATTTGACACAGCTTTCATTATTTTTTTGTGGGGTCAGGGTGCGTATGTGTATACCCTCCAGAGGGGCTTTTGGCCCAGGGACCCCATCCTCTGAGGCATTGTTTGCAGTAGTGCAACTTGTATGGGGAGCCGGCAGGGCTGCGGGGGCCTTGGGCCCACTCGGGACCCCTCAACATCCTTCTGCAACACATTGGTGTTCCAGGTAGGACTGGGGCACCCGGAATTAAAAATATAAAATTGAAAGGATTGCGGCTTCCCCCTTATGTGGAAACTGCTAATCAAGTATTTACTATTCCTGGCCTAGGAGCACCCCATAATGCCATGTAATAGTGCAGCAGCCCTCCCAATGTCATAAGCAAATTAACCTTATGTCTTCTAGATCATAGTGTACATGACATGGGGAGATTATTTTCACATTATTCAAGATTTGTTAGAGCTTGGTGCTCTTCAACATAGGAGTGTAGGGTCTCCTAGTGGTTGGTTCTGTGTCTGCATTATGTGGCCTACTCTGATAAAGTAAAAACATTAACAGTGTTTAATGTCATATTGAAAATAAATGCTTTATTCGCAACCTTTATTGATGCACCATTTAAAGCTTCAAGTGCTAAAATGGGGTACTTGGTTCCCAATAAAGAGACAATTGTGACCCTATAGTGTAGTGTTTCTTTGGGCAGCTAGAACACCACCGCAGTCTATAAGCACCTAGGGCAAAGGATAGTTGCTAAGAGAAATTAAAGGATACATTTAGACAAAAGAGAACACTAGAAAATAAAGAAACACATTTGTTTTAGTAATAGGAGAAATAGAACTGGGGATTTGCAGGCAGAATGCAATGCCTTTCTTAGTTACTTTTCCTAGGTTTGACAAGAGTTGCTAGAGAAAAGGAAGACAGTGGAGCGATAGGACACAATGAGGCAGGGGCTATAAAAGCATTGAAGGGAAAAACTGTCAAACATTAGAGAAGGTGGTGAGGAAGGTAGGACATGAAATAATTACAGGTAATATTTTGTAAGGGCGTTGTGGAGAAAAAGGGAGCAATTTGACCTTATAAGGGGTTGAAAGTGAGAGTACTATGGTGTAATCTGGTTTGCACAGTTGGCTACACTGGTATCATCAAGTGTTCAAATGAAGTGTTTCGGGCTGACATGTATTGACGGTATGAGTTACAGGTGCTTCTCCGTTTGCAAAGGTGGGAGCTTAAAGTTTAATTTCGGAAACAGAAATACCCTCTGTAATCTTTTGGAATGAGTATTTGAAGCTACTTTGTATCTACACAGTATTTTTACACACAAACCCACCCTAGACTTCCTTGTGTCCAACAAAATGATGTCTTCCACAGGATCAAGGTCAAACGCAATCAAGAGATCAGGCACCTTCCATCATATTAGACCTCCCTGAGCTAAAATAATCAAAGACCATGAAAGTGTGTTGTTTAATTACATTTTAGGGAAATTACTTATTACTGCCTGACCATACTTCAAAATGCAAACTGTAATGTAAAATCCCAAAACATTCAACCTTCCCGATGCTGAAGACCATAGCCCTCATTATTGTCTGTCTCTTAATTGCGATGGAGCTAGTAACAGAATTTACAGCCCCCATTGGCATTATGCTGCACGGCAAATCTTTTAACTTTCAACCAGAATATTTGGTCGCTAAAAGTGGTCAAAATCTCTGGGTGAAAGTCCGTCCCACAATATACCCATTTTTCCCCAACCTCAGTTACCCATATCACGCTATCGGTAACACGAGGTGTGGGAAAATGCCAGCCCATTTACAGGGCCACTCATAAGTAGGGCCTAAATGAATGCATTCAATGAACTAAAAAGGCTTACAGGAGGGTCATTGACTTGGTCAGAGCAGCCGCACAATGCAGCTGTTGTACACTAGTTCTTGTAAAACCTGAGTCACTGTAAAAACTTCAAAATTATTCATTTACCGACACAGCTAGAAGCTTAGAGTGATGAACAACGTCAAGGAAAGAAAGAAAGACCAGCGGGGTAAGTGCCACTCATATCACTGTCTAAGCATAGCCAATAGTATTCTGTTAGGGGTATTATCATTCAAGTTTAAAAGTGCCCAGTGGATAGTTTCTGCTTTCAGAGCTTATTTTGGCTTGACCTGTGAAAAATTAATTTACGATTGGTAACCATGATCCTTGTTAAGGGGTTCCTTCTCCTCGTCTTCCTATAGTCTTTAGGATGATTTACCTACAGAAGGACAGCAAACAGAGAAGAAGAGCATTTGAATTTTCATTTACTTCTCTGGGTGTTTCCAACACATGAAATTCAGACCTGTTGGTTATCAGGTCAATTGGTGTATTTTTAAATTTGATATCAATCTCTGTTCTTAACATTGGGGGTGGAGCAAGCAATACAAAGGTCAAGACTTCTTGATTTCTGAAGCACATGTCTGCTGAAGAAATACATTTACGATAATTAATGATTTTCATTGTTTTGCATGCTGTTTCGTTTGGCCCAGAAGCTAGGAGAGGCTAAAGTCCATGTTTGCATAGTGTAACCCATGATCTTATGTAATCAGGGAAGCAATGCTCGGGGCATCTGGTTTTAATTAGCAGCCTAATGCATCCTGATGGTTGTCACTTTCTTTCCAAACAAACCACCAGAGTAAAATGGTTTGTAAAAGAAAAGGACAGAAGCAGATCATTGTGTCGTTGATCATATGGAGTCACCTGGTAAGCATAGTTTAAGAGCTTTGATCAATAATTGTAGAAAGTCTTTAAAAGAAAGAGTTGGACAATGTACTCTTTGTCTCTCAGAAAGAGTAAATTGCATTTACAGCAGTAGTAGATGATAATTTTAGCAGGGAGAGGGGCGAGGGCCACACACTCACACATACTCCCACGCATTCACAAATGTGCAGACACACACCCATTCACAACACTCTCTCACTCAAATAGACATATATACATACATTCATGCACTAAACATCAAAAGACAAAACTTTCACTGCAACTCTCTGGGTGGATTCTCTGAGTTCCCAGGAAGGTTGTGACTGCTGCCTTCCCTACGGTCAGCCAATAAGGGAAGGCAGCAGTCCCTCACTTGTCAAAGAATGGGATGGGCCAGAGATATAGCTGGCTTCACCCTACTCTGTGACGAGGTGTCACTGTTAGACACTCGGCCCTGGGCACATCAGGGCTTAAACCTGAAGCACCCAGGTCCGAGGCAATCAGTGACTCTTCTCCTTATCACAAGGGGTAGATCCTTGAGATACTTTTGTTCAGCTAAGGCAGCCAGGAGCTAGTGCTTTTAGCACATATCTAGCTCCTGCCTGCATGACCTGAACAAGAAGAGTGTTTGTCAGGCTGACCTTTTTTCAGCCTAACAGACACTCTTCTTGTTGGGGAAAAAGATGGAGGAGGGGGAACATGACTACTCCTGTGATGTGGACGGGCCATGGCTACATTACAGATGGGGCCTGATCATGAGTCTGGTACAATCAATACTGCTACAGGTGGCATATCACTCTTCCTGATTACAAATGGCTTGGCATTCCAGCACCCAGATATTCCAGATGTGGGAACATCAGGCCCGATTTTATCAGCCAGAAAATCAGATTGGTGAAATGACGTATATCAGGCAGCAAGAACATCCTGGCACCAACCCCTGGCCTGACCCACTCCTACAGCACTGGGGAGCATGGAATATTCCCACCTGTTATCCCACCCTCTGCTCAGCCACTTGACACTCTCTCCATCACCAACCACCTGCCAGCAGGTCCTACACTCCTGTTTACCACTTGTTCGAAGTGTATCATGAATTGGAGTATTAATTCCCATGGAATTACGAATTTTATGTGTAGTTTGACTTGCAAGAAAAATGATGTAAGTGTAGGTATTCCCCTTTCTATTGTAAGTAACTCCTAATTGTATGGTATTGATGGGGTGTTTCTCCACATTCAGGTGTTTATGGGCAGAGCATCTTCCCACCCCTTCAGTACCATGCAACTTGTAATTGGGTTGATGTCCAGTGTGGTTTCTTGGTGCAGCTACAACGTTAAAAAAATCTAATACATTACTGAATGCCAAACACACAACTAATACTATAAAAATATGGAAAAGGAAGAGCAAATTGGTTAAGATATACTTAAAGGAAACAGAGAAGAACATCCACCTATCCGTGCACTCATCCAACAACACCCATGTATCCGTCCATCAACCCTCATCCATTCATTCATCTTTATATCCCCACATATACACCCAAACACATTCAAATTCATCTTTATTTGACCCACCAACTAACAAATTTTCCATCACTTATTTATACATGCACCAATCTAATGCTTTTATTAATCTTTCTACATGAATGATTTGATCTATCATGTCATCTACACCCCTATGTTCTTCCACTCGCCTAACCTCATCCAAGCCTTAACCCAACAACAAGGAAGCATACATTCCTATATAAAAAGGTTCACTCATACCCACTCATCTACCCATCCCACCATCCACTCTTATGTTTTAATCCAGCCATCATCAGCTCACAGCCTTGCGTTCATTCCTTCATCCACTCACCAATAATGGTGCCTTCATATTCATCCATCAGCCTATTCACTTTATCCATTCATCCCACACCAAAACCACACACAGGCATTTGTTCATCAATTTACCCACCTTATAACACACATTTGCTGACCATAAGACTATATACACTCTACCCCGTCAAGCCACTGGTAAAGTGTTTGTGCTCTCCTTTCAAAACATAAGCAAATTGACATCCACCTAATTGTTACACTTGATTTATTTACATGTCCCTAATATATGGTACTACGTGTGTCTAGGGCCCATAAATTAAATACTACAAGTTGGCTGCAGTACTCATTGTGCCACCTAATAGATTGGCATTGTAAAACATGTCTCTGGGCCTGTCCCACTCCTGCAACCTGTGTGTGTAGTTTTAAACAGGATTTTGACATGGCAAAATACAACTTTTCCAAGGCTTTAACCTTCCTTTTTACTACTAATAAGTCACCCCTAATGTATAAAGAGCAAGACATGTATATTTAATGTTTTACATGTCCTGACAGTGAAAAACCTCAAAAATAATTTTTCACTGTGGCAATGCTAGCCCTCCCATAAAGAAACCCCAAGTTACATTATAATGATTTATAATGCTTATCTTCCATTTGGGTGCTCAAGAACCATGTTTAAAGGACTCATTTGAATAGTAATTTAAACTCAAATGTAATGGAGAAGTAGGATTTTATATTGCTATTTTAGAAATTACACTTTTACAATGTTGTCATTTCTCTGCCTAAGCCAAATGTGTCTTTCTGCCAGTGTCTAATTTCACTCAACTGTTAATGACTCTCTTGTAGTGTTCTGTGTATTGCTCTCAGAGTATGGACAAATGGCTTGGGTGTTGAGAGGTGTTTTTCTTCCTTGAGAAGGATGGCATGGGATGTCATGCCACCCCCACCCTGAGCTTCAAAGAGTGTCTACTGTGTCACTGGTCGAGCTTGATTAGCCTGGCTCCAAATGCATTTGGGGGAAAAGGCTGTCCCAGAACTGGTTTAAAGTGACCACAAGAGAGGGTTTGCCCATTACCATAGCCACACCTCTGTGTGGGCACACAGTGGTCAGGCCAGAGGAAGACAGGCTTTTCCATGTTGTGATCTAGGGAGAGTACGGCACTGTGGGATAGTTTACAGTACAATACACAGGAAGTGCTGAAATGTGGGTAGATTCACCCCTGGGAACTTGTATGCCATTGGTTAAAACGTGGCCAGGAGTTTCCCTCCTCACAGGCAGACACTGAACATAAACGTGGCATCCTCACTACCATCTTCAGATCACTTCTGGACCTGTGACAGAAGAGGACTGTACCTGCTGTCTTTGACCAGAGAAGATCATTGAAGACTGCACTTGCTCTCTTTCTTGTACACAGGACAAAGAAGTGGATTCCAAGGGTCACAATGCTGACCTGTTTGGACTACAGGGTCACAGCAAGCTCCAAGAGTCCTTTTCCTGCAGACCATGATGACCATTTCCAGCTGGACCTGCCCAAGTCCCTGCTGCTGGCCTCTGCTGCAGTGTGTCTTGAGCCCAAAATGGTGTCCCCAAAAGTCCTGGACCATTATCTAGTGTCAAAGTGTACTCCTTCTGAATTTTTCTCAAACTTGGGACTTGTTTTTGTTAACTGTTTGCAGTGAGAACCAACGGGCTCAGGGGACCAACCACCAAGCCATCCGATGAAGGTGCATTATCACAGGGCCAAAGATCCAGGTTGCTCCCACAACATTAATCTCGACTAGTGAGAAACCTTCTCTGAACATGAAATGGAAATTTCTTTTGCTCTGAAGTCTCCCACAAAAAAGCCAATGGCTTCACTGAGTCCTTGTTTAGAGGCTATCTGATAATGCAGAGCCCTCCTGGGGCATATCCTGCTGCCTAAACCCACTGAAGATATTTGACTTCCATTCCAGAGTAATTTCACCTGGACCGACCTGGTCCCTGTATCTGACCCACGCTCCATCACAGATACACTTAACTTCTAATTTTGTCCTGATGGATCTAAACTGGATGATTGTGGTTGGCACTTAACATTTTTTGTTGATATTTTGAACCTTACAACTAAAAATTCATAACTCCTATCCTACTTATTGTATTTTTGTAGCCTTGGTGACATTGTATTTATTGAAATGTACTCTTTTGCCTAAATTGGTTGAGATTTGTGTTTTCATGTTATTACTGTTTGAGTATTTCATAAATACTTTGAACATTGCCTTAAGCCAAGCTACCAGAGGGTTAAGCACAAGTTTATTCATTGACTTTTGTGGTTCATCCTGACAATGACTGTTGTAAGTATTTGATGTTGGTTCTCAGTCCCACCAACTAATACTTCAATCTCTTACAACACAAATACATACTAATCTTCCTAATGACAGACATATTTGCATACTCATGCAATATCACCCATGTATCCGTCTACTCGCCTTACATAAATAAATTGGTCCAATTACCCACATAAATAATTCACTGAAGCAGATCCATTAACTCACTCATCTATCATCCCACACTTTTGCCTCGATTTCGCCGTCCACATCTATGCATTTTTAATTTCAACACCCTATGTATTCATCAACCCACTCACACTCTTGTATACTTACATCCATCCGCCCATACACTTGAACCCACGTTTACCTTTGTACCCTAGCCCTGCTTCCATTCATATGCAGCCTCTCCAACTGATGACGCAGAAACAAAGGTTTTACATTTATTAGCGCATAAACGTAGTGCCGCAATAATCAAGTGTGACTTTAACCGAACTAATAAAGATTGTACGGGCACAAATGTGCCCTCAGAGTAGTTCGCCAACATTTATAAGCGTGCTTTATATAACGTGATGTATTAGAATTGTACTAATCTGACATAACCGTAAACGTGTGCCATGATTTGCTTGTTTGAAATGTTTTAACTTAGCATAACTTTAGTGGAGGCTTCGGCCTAGTTGCCTTGTCTCACGGTTTAGATGCTCGTGTTTTTCTAATGTGCTAATAAAACGTGTATTCTTGCTTGAAGCTGTACTTTTCCAGTGAGATCGGTTCACATGCTTATCTTTAAGGTTTCGTGCCAGCCTGGCATCTTCTTCTTTGCTCCAAGGTCAATCTGCAGGTGCAGACAATGGAAGCTCTGAAAGTGAGTTAATTGGTAAAATATGTTGCAACTTACGTTCCCGACTCCAAGGATAATGTATGCCTAGGTAGAAGCTTGTGAATTGTTGTTTTTGATTGGACAATTTGAAGCCAACCTATGAACCCTCCAATGGAAGACCCTACTGGATTTGAACTGTTGATTATTTAAACCTGGTGCACAAGAAGAAAGCAGCCATTACCCATTGCACCCATTGAGGACATTATTGCCCATTGCAGCCATTACCCGCCATTTGCAGGACATTGCAGCCATTATGGCCCATCTTGCCAACCTCGTCATTTTGCCATCTTCTACGATGCCAACTGATGTTCGACGCCATTTTAAATGAGACTTGGATGCTTTCTCTAATCGAGAGAAAGAGACTTTAAGTAATTCTCGCCCTAGAGACTTTAACTTTGATTTGCCCCTTTGCATAAAGTAGTAGTTTTGTCCTTTTATCTTGCCGCTGTGAGGCAATTGCCCGTCCACCCTGCCCCCTTTGCCCCCGTCCCATGCTGATCGAAACCGGTACCTGTGAGACGAAGACTTCCTTGAATGCTGATTGAATTTGGTAAATATGAAAGGAAAATGTACAATTGCATTGTGTTTCTTTTTAGGTAACCAACTGCTGATTTTTGATCAGAGCCCTAGTTAGGAGTTTTCCAAATCAATGTTGCTAAATTGTTTTTGCATGAAATCCCACATGCAGATGCTAATTTGAGGTTAGATGAGGATTCATTTGTTGCACAATGCAATTTGAGACCTTGTTATGCTGACTAATGTATGCAATTAGCCCATTACAGATTATAGTTTTAGTGGTTTGCGTTGCTATCACCGAATGCATTGTTATTCAAATGCTGCATAGATTGCATCTTTTTCGCCGTTATGGACAGCTATTAATGTTCATTTACATATATCATTTGGTGTTGAGACACATTTATATCGTGCTAGCTTTGTTAATATAGGGAAATAAATTCATTAACTTTGAATAAACTGGTGTGGTTATTCATGGCCGGAAGGTCATGGTTCGCCGAAATGTTTTCTGGATTAATTGTGAAGTGTTATGTTGATCAGGGCATTGCTTATGTTCGTTATTGATTATTGATTTGATTAAATTGACTAATCTCGGGTGAAGAGAGCCCCACTTGGTCAAAAGATTCATCGACCCAAGAGCGTCCAAATACAGGTAATTTATTAGGACGGAATGCTCTATCAGTAGATGGTAGCAGAGGACGGTTTCGCCCTTTGGGACCCCACTCGAGAGGTAACGGTTTCGCCCTTTGGGACCCCACTCGAGAGGTAACGGTTTCGCCCTTTGGGACTCCACTCGAGAGGTAACGGTTTCGCCCTTTGGGACCCCACTCGAGAGGTAACGGTTGCGCCCTTTGGGACCCCACTCGAGAAGTATATGGTGTTGAATTAGATTTTTCTTGGGTAAAACAGATTGAGAGAATGATGATGCCCTAAGTCCCCCGCGACTTTCCCGGGATCTCGGAGCTTGCGAATGGAGAGAATGGAGGTGTGAAATCGGCGTTGGCGGTACTAGTGACGGTATGAGTGAAGTCAGGATTTTGCGCTTGCACAGCTTATTGCCGCAGATTGTTTGAAAAGGTTGCGAGGATTTTAGAGAATAGCGGAGGTGCGACTCCGAGTGTGAGAGTAGGGAAGTCGTCGAACTTCATGTGCATGTGGCGCTTTGTGCAGAAAAAGGTCCACGTGGTTGTTGTTGTTGAGACGGGCCCTGCGAGGTCAAGAGACTCCGGAGTATGTTGAAAAGTGTATGAGACACTTGTTTTATGTTGTGGTCTGGTCGGTTTAATAGGTTGACCGGGCGTGGTCAACGAGTCGGTACGTGTGTTATGGGAGTGGAAGAAAACTTAGACTTCGGGCTTTGACAAATTCTAAGTGCACTAGAATAGATCACTGACAAGTTGAGAGCAGAGTCTGCGGGTCAGAATTTGCTTGCGAAAGTGGGGACCGAGAAAGATGGAATAACTGCCGAGGCTAGTGAAAAATCCCTAAGGTCCTGAAGCGATTGTGTTACCCTTCCTGTAGTAAACCGACAGATCTGTTTTATTATTATTTGGTTGCTCGCGATACATGCCAGAAGTTGTTACGAGAGGAGCTGAGTGAAGGAGGACAAGCCGCGAGGCTTTGTCAGCCGCAGAGTGTGCGAGTGTGACGTCACTAGGAGCCGCGCTGGGATAGGTTGGTTGCAGAGAAGGGTCGCGCACGGATTGGACGCAGTCCGTGGGGCTCGATTGGAAGGGGAAAGGCAAGCGAAGAGTATTCCGGGAATTAAAGTCACTTATTGATTACAAATTTTGTGAAATAAAAGACGAGAAAATGAAATTTTTGAAAGCATTAAAGAGTGCGATGAAGGGGGAGTCTTACATTAAAGCGAGCGTAGGAGAGGAGACGCCACCCGAAGGTACACCAGCTTACATTGTAATGGAGGAAAGGGGGGTAGCTCTGTGCCTTTGGCTAAAGCAATGGCACAAGCTGACAGAGAGACATGGGAGCGTAGCGTTCCCGATCCATGGGACATTCAATATAAGGATCCTAGAGAATTTGAGATTCGCGATGTACGACATGAAGGTACCTCCAAGGCCAGCACAGTTTGAGGCTCTAGCGATTTGGGAACTAATGGCTAGACAGCAACAGCAAAAGAAGTTCGAGACCAGGATAAGAAAGGTAGAAAAGACACTAGCGGACGCTAGGTGGGATAATGCACAGAAGGTGTGGAGGTCAGATATATTGCAGGGGATAAAATTGTTTCCCGCAATTGCTAAGGAAGAAGAGGCAACAGGCAAGAAAGCTACCTGTAAGACAAACAGGAGGTGTTCCAAAGATAGAGAGGACGAGGAAAAGTTAAGGAGAGAAGACGAGTCAGAGGATGAGGAGTTCATCATGCAATTGCTGAACGACCGTCCACCACCTTATGCAGAGAGTGAACAAGGTCCAAGTACCAGTTCTGCCCCTCCGGCACCGGTACAGAATAATGAAACTCCGAATTCAGAAACACCATCGGGATCTAAGGACCCGAGTTTACTGTTCACCCGGCAGATACCGCAGGTTAGGAGAATATATCCAGATGTGCCTATATTGAAAACAGCAGAAAATTATCAGCCGCAGGTCCCAAGGTACTACAGCAGTGACAACAGTACGGGAATGATTCTAGATCCAACCGTAATGGGAGTACAGAATGGTCGCAACCCAACATTGGCACAAGCTGAGTCAACCCAGCTTTTGATGCCTCAAAAGCAGATGCAGGGGGGAACCGCACATGCTCAGATGACGGGGAGTCAGACGGGCATGCCGGCAATGATGACCCATAGTGGGGGAATGAACATGCCTCAGAACCTGGGGAATGGACAGAACCCAGATGCAATATCCCTACCCATTAGTGTAGGTCCACCGGTACCTTTGTACATTCAGCCTAACTCAGGTATGAGCGGACAAGGATCAGTGGTGCAGAATGGGACGGAAAGGAGGTGCATAGAAAACACTCCAGAGACAACTCCGATAGAGGCTCAGCCAACTGGATCTGGGTCCTTGATGGAGTTTAGTCCCATATGTGCTCAGTCAACAGTGGTGAGGTCGAGTCCCCCACTGATGATACCGCTATCATTGAACACTGAAAAGTTGCCGCAACCATCAATGGCAGTCGATGTGAATGCTACACTGATGGGGTTGAATGCGCAACAGCTAACACAGTGGTTCAACAGTCTGAATTCCACACAAAGCTCAGCCAGTGGGAAGGGAGAAGACTATCTGAATAGGGTAAGGTTGAACATGGAAGCAGAAGAATTGGTGGAAGGGACCATGGGTTTGAATAGGTTAGAGTCCTACTCGGAAGAAGAGCTGAGGTATCTATGTCCCAGGATTACGAGAGAAGTGAACAAGGTACATAGAAGGTTGCAAGAAATAGCTGACAAAAACGGGGTTGAGATAGACAAGACAAAACACTTGAGTAGGAGCTATAGATTGGATTTCGGGACCACAGACTTTGAACACATGAGGTCAGCAGGCATGAAAACGCACCTTAGAGAATTGCTGCAGAGTGCACAAGTGTGGAGGTGCTTAGACAAATGGGAAAGCAGATGGGCAAAGAAAAAGGAAAAGAGGAAAGACAGTGTCCCAGAGCACAACGAGAAAATATCACAGAGTAGTGATGCAATAACCATGTTACCAATGAGGGAGACAGCAGGGGGAAAATTAATACATGTACCGTGGCACAGAAGCGACATTCAGTCTTTTACGGATGATTTTCCCAAACTGAGAGAGAAACCGATTGAATGGTATCAACAGACTGATAGGTTTGTGAAGCTTGCAAAATGTCTTTGGGAAGACCTGAACACCCTCTTTGAGATTGTGGTTCCGGCAGATTTGTGGGAAGACTGCAAAAGGGCTGTAGGTTGGCCGACAAGTGAACCAGAGAGAGACAGGGATACGGGTGCACCATCACCTATGGTAATGAGCTTGTACTATAAGGTGATTGAGCATTTGAAGACGAAGGTTGCCGCGAAAAATGTGGATTGGCAGAAGATTGATCGAACTGCCCAAGAGGCTAAAGAGTCGATTCATGGTTACTATGAGAGGTTGTTGAAGGCGTTCAAGAACTACAGTGGCACGGAAACGATAGAGGCGAAGGACATGCTTCATTTTGTGTTTAGATTTGTGGAAGGGCTGAGACCAGAAATAAGTCAGATGATAAAGACGCATTTGATTTGTTGGCAGTCGAAACCTATTGATGAGGTGTTGAATTATGCGAAATACTGTAGCGACGAAATTGAAGTGAAACAGAAAAGGTTGAAAGAGAAAGTGATGGTGATGCAACTTAAAGCAGCCCAGACAGGGTTGCAAGGGTTGCAAGGGTTCCAACAGCAGATACCGCAGCCGCAGCCGCAGGGAAATATGGTGTTTCAGCCACAGGCGAGAGGCAGAGGCAGAGGAGGCTTTGGGAGTAATGGTCCGGATTTGAACACTGTTGCGATTCCGAATGGTGTGCAGGCAATGAAAAGGGTGATGCCGTGTCACATGTGCGGAATCGTCGGGCATTGGAAACGCGAGTGCCCGATGGTGGTGCAGGAAGGTGCAGGTGTTGGTCAGCAAAACAATGATGTCAATGCATTCCAGACAATGAGGGGACCGAAAATGAGAGGTCCAAACCCAAATTTTCAGACTATAAATCAGCTGCAGGGATTACAGCCCCTGCAGCTGCAGCAGATGCAGATGCCCCGTATGCAGATGACGCAAATGCAGCCAATGCAACAGCAGTTTCCCATGGTACCTAATCAGCAAATGCAAATACCTTTGGCACCAGTGAGTCAGCAGCAAGTGATGGTTTCTCCACAGGTCTCGGGTCAGGTGATGAATACAAATGGCACAGTACAACAGTTCCCACTACAAAGTGAGAATGGAATAAACAATGTATGGGAGAGTGAAAGTTCAGATGAGGAGGGAAATTGTGTGCTTGCAGCATCCTTGGAAGTTGATCAAAAGGGTCCATATGTGGAGGGAAGAGTTATGGGTCATCGTGTTTCATTCTTGGTTGACACAGGAGCCACACGTTCAACTGTTAGGAGCATTGAAGTACCAAATTTGCCACTCTCAGGGAGAACAGTTCAAGTAGTGGGAGTAGCAAACAGGCACCTGACGAACCCAATCACAGATCCAGTACAAGTCAGAATTGGTAACTATCAAGGGTCACATAATTTTGTGGTATGTGACTCAAGCCCGATAGCACTGTTAGGGAGAGACCTATTGTGCAAATTGGGATGTTCGATTATGTGTTCGAACGATGGAATTAGAATTCAGACGAGCAGTGATGGGGAAGAAGAGGACAGTGTAGAAGGGGATGAGATGGAAACTGTCGATGAAGAATATCCTCTGATTAACCTTTTTCCGATGATAACTGAAGAAGATATTCCAGCTGAATTACGGGAAACAGTCGGAAAGGAAGTGTGGGATATGACAGGAAAAGAGGTGGGATTGGTGAAAGGAGTGGAACCAGTGAAAGTGACCGTAAAACCCAATGTAACCTTTCCCCAGACCCCACAATACCACATGGCACAAGACACCCTCATGAAAGTCGCCCAACTCATTGACGAGTTTGTGAAACAGGGAGTACTGAAAGAAGTGTTAAGCAGTCCATGTAATTCACCAATCATGGGACTAATAAAGGCGAGTGGAAAGGTCCGAATCGTGCAGGACTTGAGGAAAATAAATGACATCATAATTAAATGCTGCCCTGTAGTACCGAATCCAGCTGTGATAATGTTTCAAGTCCCTTGCGATGCCGAGTGGTTCTCAGTCATCGACTTGTCACAAGCATTCTTTTCGGTGCCTCTTCATGAGGACAGCCAATTTCTCTTTTGTTTCAAATTCTTAGACAGAGTTTACAGTTGGTGTCGAATTCCTCAAGGGTTTTCTGAGTCACCGTCAATTTTCAATCAGATTCTAAAGAAAGACTTGGAAGCGTTAGAATTGCCATTCGAGTCAACCCTAGTACAGTACATTGATGACTTACTGATTGCATCTAAGACAGAAAGTGGCTGCACAGCCGACACCATTGCTTTACTGAACCATTTGGGAAGGAATGGACACAAGGTGTCTCCTTCAAAGTTGCAGTTCTGTCAGAAGAAAGTGAAATACTTGGGTCATCAAATAGAGAAAGGGTCACGGAGAATAATGAAGGAAAGAATAACAAGTGTACTTCAAATGAGTCCACCAAAGACGAGGAGGGAGGTGAGGAAGTTTTTGGGGATGGTGAGCTACTGTCGCCAGTGGGTTCCCAACTTCTCAACTCTAGCAAAGCCTTTACTGAAACTGACCCAGAAGGATGCCTTGGATGAAATTGAGCTGAAAGGAGATGAGATGGATGCTTTTATTGAATTGAAAGAATGCATGTGCAGGGCTCCAGCTTTAGGTATGCCTGATTACACAAAGCCTTTCACATTGTTTTGTCATGAACGTGATGCATGTTCTTTGTCTGTCTTGACCCAAGCCCATGGTGGCATAAACAGACCAGTAGCGTATTTTTCAGCTACTTTGGATCCGGTCGCAGCAGCACTGCCAGGGTGTTTGCGCGCCGTAGCAGCAGTTGGTATCAGCCTCACTCAGAGTGAAGGAATAGTGATGGGACACCCATTAACAGTCATGGTCCCTCACTCAGTTGAGATACTTTTGACCCGCTCCCGAACGCAACACATGACTGGAGCAAGACTCACAAGGTATGAAACAATAATTCTGGGCTCACCGAATGTGCAGCTGAAAAGGTGCACTACGTTGAATCCAGGAACCTTGCTTCCCGGTGAAAATGCTGAAATTGAGAACGCTGAAGACGTCGAGCACGACTGCCTTCAGGTGACTGAATTTTGCACAAAACCCCGACCTGACATTAAGGATACTAAGCTTGATGAAAATGACCAAATTGTTTTTGTTGATGGGTCATGTTTAAGAGATGCATTGGGAATATTGAAAGCAGGATATGCTGTATGTACTGTAACAGGTGTCTTGGAAGCGTCCTGGCTTCAAGGAGTCTATTCCGCACAAGTAGCAGAGCTTGTAGCCCTTACAAGAGCATGCCAACTGTCTACATTGATGAAGGTTACCATTTACACTGACAGTCAGTACGGGTTTGGAATTGTGCATGACTTTGGGCAACTATGGTCACACAGAGGTTTCCTGACCTCTTCAGGGTCCCCAGTGAAAAACGGGGAGAGAATAAGGGAATTGTTACACGCCATTCAGATGCCAGCCGAAATTGCAGTGGTAAAGTGTAGTGCTCATACAAAAGGACAGGACTATGTTTCCCTGGGAAATGCATATGCGGATCAGGTCGCAAGATTTTGTGCCTTGAACTGTATATTGCTCAGGGATGAATGGAATTTGATAAGTGAGCCAGAGCTCGAACCAGCTGAAGCATTTGCCTTGAAGGTCGTGGATACAATGGATGAACTAAAAGCATTACAGAATAGCGTCAGGGAGGATGAAAGAGTTTCCTGGATTAAGTCACAATGTACAAGGAGACCAGATGAGTTATGGGTTTCAAATGAAGGAAAATTTGTTTTACCAAATAGTCTCTTATCGCAGCTAGCGCGGTTCTATCATGGGCAGGCTCACCTAGGGAGAGATGCCATGATAAGATTGTTCAAAACTGATTGGTTTAACCCCAGATTCCGTCAAGTTGCAGAAGCAGTTTGCCATTGTTGTGTCATTTGTCAGCAGATGAACCCAGGAAAGGGAACGGTTGTGAACGTGAGCCACATTGGCAGGGCGGGTGGCCCGTTCAGCAGAATGCAGATGGACTTTATTGAGATGCCTGTGCATGGAGGTCTGAAGTATGTGTTGGTGATTGTGTGCATTTTTAGTCACTGGATTGAAGCATACCCCACAAGTAGAAATGACAGCCTTACAGTTGCAAAACTATTGTTGAGGGAGTTGATACCACGTTTCGGATTCCCGATCTCTTTAGAATCAGATAGAGGAAGTCACTTCAATAACGAGGTGATAAAGTTACTTTGCGCAGCGCTGAACATTGAGCAAAAACTGCATTGTAGCTAACGCCCTGAAGCCTCACGACTGGTGGAACAAATGAATGGTACACTGAAATCAAGAATGGCGAAAATATGTGCATCGACAAATTTGAAATGGCCTGACGCATTGCCTTTGGTGTTAATGTCAATGAGAAACACCCCTGACAGAAAGACTGGATTGTCCCCGCACGAAATTCTCATGGGCAGGGCCATGAGACTTCCTGCAGTTCCCGCAAACGCGCTTTTGAATATTACAGATGATATGGTGTTAGACTACTGCAAAGGTCTGGCTGACGTGGTTCGCTCTTTCTCTCACCAGGTGGAAGCAACCACCTTGCCACCGATCCAAGGTCCAGGACACACACTGAAAGCAGGTGACTGGGTCGTGATAAAGAAGCACGTGAGGAAGTCGTGTCTGGAACCCCGTTGGAAAGGCCCTTTCCAAGTGATCCTGACGACCACTACCGCTGTGAAGTGTGCGGGAGTTCCCAACTGGATCCACGCCAGTCATACAAAGAAAGTGTTGTGTCCCACAGATGAGGAAGTTGAAGCGCTGAAACTGCCAGTACCTGATAACAAAGTGCCGAGCGCTGAGACAGAGCAAAACAGAACTAGAAGCGAACAGGCAGAAATAGAGGAGAGAGAAATATTCTCTGAGGACGAAACAACCGATTCACTTGGGGAAGACCAAGGAGAAACCTCAGACAGCGACGAAGCAGCTGAAAGTGACAAAGAGCCTGAAGAAAGTAACGGTGACAAAGGGCTCGAAAGAGGTGAAGAAGCAGGAGAGCCTGATCAGAGGAGGGCTTTCCCAGAAGCAGACGGTACAGAAAAAGAAAAGTAAAACCTGATTGACTCCCCAGAAGGAGGGGACAAGGCAGAACAGAACGAAACTGTTCAAACTTCTTCAGAAGAGATGGCAGGTCCATCAAGTGGACCCAGTGCAAAGAGAAGACCAAGTATATCACCAGTAAAACTAAGAACTAGAGAAACGTTGAACGACAGTGAAGGGCCGAGAGTGAAAGAGAAAAGAAGGGAAGTGTCTGTCGTGGTACCAACATCGAGTGAAGGAAAAGACTTAGCCAAAGAGGAAAGTACCAGTGAAGCAGAATCAAAGAGAGATGCAAAATTGAAAAGGAAAAGGATACCAAACAGGAGATATTCCGGTCCAGAATGGGCATATGTAGTCAATGACGATTGGACCGACGAATTTGTATCTCTTAGCCTCGAGAACGAAGAAGAAGAGATACCAATAGAAAAGAAAAGTTTTATGGACACTATTGACTGAAAAACTGATAAATGACATTGCTTGCTATAATCTAACGTGATACAACCAGCTGAGACATTGCTAATCCGGATGAGACATTTGCTAACTTGATAAGACTTTGATAACCTGATTGACTCTTAAACCCGATTTGAGACAACGTTGCTAACTGATAAAAGACTGAGTTATTGCCGAATTGAGACAAATGCTGCTAACCGATAAGTGACTGGGCTCCTGAAGAAAACTGTGTGAACATTGCACTCGTTCAGCTTTGTAACTAATTGCTAAATCGTTTCTTTATAAGTGCTTCTAGCTCTCTGATTCTATACAGATCATGACTAAGTACGCTACACAAAACAGTAGAGTGAAATATTGTAAATATGCGTGTATAGGCTTGATAACTGCATGTGTACTAATAATAATGGCAATAG
Organism: Pleurodeles waltl; assembly: GCF_031143425.1. Lineage (NCBI taxonomy): Eukaryota > Metazoa > Chordata > Amphibia > Caudata > Salamandridae > Pleurodeles > Pleurodeles waltl. The sequence goes on from NC_090445.1 coordinate 939,434,098, forward strand.
TGCTTGCAACGCGTGGTAAGGGTGAGAATGAGAAAATTGATGCTTCTACTTCTGCTCCTGTTACTGTCACTGAACTAACCGCATTGAAAAGACTAGAATTAGATGAGAGACACTTGCATGATAAGAAGGAACTTTCGTATAATGTTTTCTATCGCCTACTAACAGAATATGTTGAGACTATGGATGCGAAAGATTGTTATGTGTGTACACAGATACCGACATCGGTAACGGAAGGGGTGACTTATCACCACATGCCTCTTACATATGGGATTACATGCAGTTTAGTAACTTCTAGATTTTATGGTCAAACTAACATACAGTATTTTTACTCAAATTATGATGCTACCTTTGCATATGTTCCTATAATAACGCAACTAAGCCAGATTGCTAAAGATTGGGATGCTAAAATAATGAGGGAATTTTTCGAGCCAATGCAACCTTTTGAAACAGCTCACGCTCATAGGGAAAACCTTACCTGCTCGCTCTCTGCAGTAGAAATAAGCTTTTTAGATCGCACAGATGATAGAAGGGCACAAATGAATGCGAAATTAGTAAAAGAGCTAAGTAAGAGGACTTCAGTAGATAATTATGCTTTTGCCGCAATAAAAACACAAGGAAAAATAGCTTTAGACGCTTGGCATGTAGGGAAATTTTGTATATATCGTGGTGAATCTTATTATGATAACATTTTCGTGGGAGCGAGTGAATGTAAACATACGTTTATCTTTAAGGCCAAATGGACATTCATGCTGAACGGACTTGACCTTGTCATACCTGGTGTATATTACATTTGTGGGCATAATGCCTATTATCGTCTTCCAAAGGGATGGTGGGGGAGATGTTATTTGGGTATAGTGTTCCCAAAGGTTTATCAACTGGATGACCTATCGGTGATTCCAAAGACGCCTGGATCTCATCGTATCCAGAAAAGAGAGACCGCAGCTGCTGTGGTAGGAGATATATTTGGAGCCATGATTCCTTCATTGGGAGTTGTGTTGAATTCCATCAAAATAAGAAAGTTGTCTACTATAGTGGATAACATGTTGACAAAGTTTTCAGGTGCTATAATCCTGATGGATGCTGAACTTGCAGCAGAAAGAGCTATGACTCTTCAAAACAGGCTTGCCCTAGACATTCTTTTAGCAAAGGATGGCGGCGTTTGCAAAATGCTTGGTGCGCGTCACTGTTGCACGTATATACCAGACAACAGTGTGAAGATTAAAACAATGCTTGCAAATCTAACAAAAGAGAGTGCAGACTTGAAGGAATTGAAAGAACAAGGAGTTTGGGAGAAGGTTGGAAAGGGAGTTGCTTCAGTGGGAAATTGGCTTGGTGGCATTTGGAATGGAATATTACTAAAAATAATACAGGGAATACTAATAGTACTAATTTGCATCTTTGGGATTTGGGGAATAAAGAGGGGAATATTAATGATCATGGCAAGAATTAAAAGAAGGAAGGAAGAGAAAATAATGAAAAGAATGGCAGAAGAATACAAGGCAAGAACAAGGGGAACTAAAAGGCAAAGAGAACTGACAGAATTTTAATGGAATAAAATTTGTGGGAATGGTTTTGTGTGATGACAAATAGTCATCAGAGGAGGGATTGATGACGCAGAAACGAAGGTTTTACATTTATTAGCGCATAAACGTAGTGCCGCAATAATCAAGTGTGACTTTAACCGAACTAATAAAGATTGTACGGGGACAAATGTGCCCTCAGAGTAGTTCGCCAACATTTATAAGCGTGCTTTATATAACGTGATGTATTAGAATTGTACTAATCTGACATAACCGTAAACGTGTGCCATGATTTGCTTGTTTGAAATGTTTTAACTTAGCATAACTTTAGTGGAGGCTTCGGCCTAGTTGCCTTGTCTCACGGTTTAGATGCTCGTGTTTTTCTAATGTGCTAATAAAACGTGTATTCTTGCTTGAAGCTGTACTTTTCCAGTGAGATCGGTTCACATGCTTATCTTTAAGGTTTCGTGCCAGCCTGGCATCTTCTTCTTTGCTCCAAGGTCAATCTGCAGGTGCAGACAATGGAAGCTCTGAAAGTGAGTTAATTGGTAAAATATGTTGCAACTTACGTTCCCGACTCCAAGGATAATGTATGCCTAGGTAGAAGCTTGTGAATTGTTGTTTTTGATTGGACAATTTGAAGCCAACCTATGAACCCTCCAATGGAAGACCCTACTGGATTTGAACTGTTGATTATTTAAACCTGGTGCACAAGAAGAAAGCAGCCATTACCCATTGCACCCATTGAGGACATTATTGCCCATTGCAGCCATTACCCGCCATTTGCAGGACATTGCAGCCATTATGGCCCATCTTGCCGACCTCGTCATTTAGCCATCTTCTACGATGCCAATTGATGTTCGACGCCATTTTAAATGAGACTTGGATGCTTTCTCTAATCGAGAGAAAGAGACTTTAAGTAATTCTCGCCCTAGAGACTTTAACTTTGATTTGCCCCTTTGCATGAAGTTGTAGTTTTGTCCTTTTATCTTGCCGCTGTGAGGCAATTGCCCCGTCCACCCTGCCCCCTTTGCCCCCGTCCCATGCTGATCGAAACCGGTACCTGTGAGACGAAGACTTCCTTGAATGCTGATTGAATTTGGTAAATATGAAAGGAAAATGTACAATTGCATTGTGTTTCTTTTTAGGTAACCAACTGCTGATTTTTGATAAGAGCCCTAGTTAGGAGTTTTCCAAATCAATGTTGCTAAATTGTTTTTGCATGAAATCCCACATGCAGATGCTAATTTGAGGTTAGATGAGGATTCATTTGTTGCACGATGCAATTTGAGACCTTGTTATGCTGACTAATGTATGCAATTAGCCCATTACAGATTATAGTTTTAGTGGTTTGCGTTGCTATCACCGAATGCATTGTTATTCAAATGCTGCATAGATTGCATCTTTTTCGCCGTTATGGACAGCTATTAATGTTCATTTACATATATCATTTGGTGTTGAGACACATTTATATCGTGCTAGCTTTGTTAATATAGGGAAATAAATTCATTAACTTTGAATAAACTGGTGTGGTTATTCATGGCCGGAAGGTCATGGTTCGCCGAAATGTTTTCTGGATTAATTGTGAAGTGTTATGTTGATCAGGGCATTGCTTATGATCGTTATTGATTATTGATTTGATTAAATTGACTAATCTCAGGTGAAGAGAGCCCCACTTGGTCAAAAGATTCATCGACCCAAGAGCGTCCAAATACAGGTAATTTATTAGGACGGAACGCTCTATCACAACCCTCTACTCATCCATGTATGCACGACTCAATATTGCTGCCTACAGATATGCTGGACTGTGCATGTCCAGTATGCATGTAGTCTGTGCATATGTGTCTGCCTCTATATATGTTCGACAGATGTTCATATGTACATATAAATGTATAACTGTGTTATTCCTTGTATTTGTGAATGGATCCGTGCATTTCTGTTGGTTTGTGTGTGCATCAATGTCTGTAGGAAGGTTGTTCTGAGTCTACAAGTGTGCGTGCCTACACTATAAAAACGCCAAGCCTAGCCTTCTGAAGAACTAATACTCAGTTGCAATTAGACACTGAGGTAAAACCGCAGCCACTGAGGGCGCCTGAAATAGAAGTACATAGCCCGGAGCACGAAATGAATGCAGAACTAAATTCCGGTAATGAACACAAAGTTAGGCATAGTTGGCCTTTCTGTCGTTCTGCATTTATGACTTCTGGTGAGCTTACAAACGTCTCCTTTGTCTTATGGGTGGAGACATATGTTTCTACTTCCATTATATGCATGGCTGCGGAGGGAAGCAAGACAGTTACATAAATGTCTACCAGTGAGATCCTCTGTATCAGGTCTAAATGGTCCTTATGTTTCTGTAACTCCCAAATGTTGTCGTCCACCGGAACACGCCCCACCCACGCGCACCCACACCTTTAGCTAATGGGCCTGGTGAAAGGAAGCTTCTTTCGTTTGTTGGCTTGGGCACTTACATCAAACAGTGCCATTGGTGGTCTCTTAGTATGCCTATAGAAGCCACGAAATGGTGGATATGTTTGTGCGCTTATATTTCCATAGTTGTAAAGTCTGAACCGGAACATGCAAAAAAAGGCCAGCACCACATATGACAATGAATAGGGAGTGCGACTTTCCGGTCTCATGCCTTTGTAAAATAATGGAAAAGCTCCATTGCATTCGTCGGACATTTTCTTAATATGTCCTTCTGTAGGTTGAGGGTATCTGAGCGAAGGATGGTAGACCCCTTAGGATAAGTGGAAAGAGAGAACTTGTAAAAATGAGAAGAACCGGCCGTCTAAAGCTGGGAGAAAAGAGACTCAACAATGTCTCAGAAAGACAGAGAACCTTCGAGAATGATGGTAATGTTACACAGGGGGATGTGCCTTTTCCGCTGCTGGGAGACGAGAACAGGAATAGAGCGTGATAATTCCTGACACAAGCACGATATAGCCACTGGGGTAAGTAAGTGAACAATACCTAAGAATCAAGAATTGTGCTCCTGGTAATTGTGCTTAAGGGGTATCCATGAGAGCTAGCTATGCACCAGCAAACAAAATTGCTATTGTGAGACAATCAGTGTAGTCATAAAATAGTAAGCTGAGTGTCCTAGAAATCGAATGAATAATAAAGAAAACGAAGATGTTCATCAAATTTACAAATTTATTTGGCAGCTCATTTACGACATGTCAGTTGAAGCAAGGGATCACCTAGTCACAGTAGAGCTTATGCTCTATCCGGTCCTGTGACTGCATTGCTAATTAGATGTGACATCAAGCAGTGCAGCATCGTCAATCCATACTTTGCTGGCACTGGGCTCAACATAGTGTGACCACACACACGGTCCATTGTTTCATTGCAGAGAATGCAGATATCTCATTGAGCTATAAGCTCCACCACATCATGGCTACCAGAAGAACTCGTTCTGCAAAATCACATCCAAAAGGTCGGCGCGAATTGGAGGCAGCTATTAAAAAGAAGCTGAAATAACAGACCAAACAATAAAGACGCGTACCTACAGGATTTGTGCAAACTTGTTGTGCTGTGCTTGTGAAGGGTTAATTGTCTCGAGGCAAGTTGCTCGTAAATTGGAAAAAGAGTAGAAATACACGTTTGGCAACTTAGGTGAGAGCCTGCCAAAGATCACTTAATACATAGAATACCAACCACAGCTCAGCTGTGAAAGGCTGCAAAGACGGCTAGTAAAGTGCACATATGAGGAGAGTGGAGGTGGTAATCCTGCCGACTGAGAAGAGGGGTCACTGAATCGTGTATATTTCACAGATATTGTCTTCAGGCTGAATAGGGCACCCCTGAAGGGTTGGGGGCCTACTGAAGGGTCGGGGCACCCCATGTGCTGCAGTAGCCCTGCGTTGCGCCCCTAGTGGTGATCTGAATCAGTCGCTAACATGGAAAGATAATTACATTATACCTTATTCACAAAACTGCAGAAGCAATTGGGAAACGTTCTCTAGTAGGTATAATTGGGATCCATTTACTACCTGTTTGGTATTCAGTGATTTTTAGGTTTATCCCTGGATATCTATGCGCATTGCTGATATCCTGGAATACTCAAATGCAAAGATGTCCCTCCTGTATTATTGTCACCGGCGTACCATTCTGCATGCCCAAACCTATGATAAAATCACAATTGGACTCGCATCGTTTTCTTTTCTTCAGGTTTTTCCCCCACGTGCAGAAACATCTTCCTAAACATTATTTATGGACTGTTCCTTCCCCCATGCCAATGGGTGCCCTCGTTTATTCCTGCCATTCACAGCAGTAAATCTGTGTTTCTTACAAGGAAATGAAACGAACAGTAAACGGTGGATGAATGCATACAAATTTACACAATCGAGGGTGCTCACTAAATATTACAATGGATCCAAGCGGGATTGTTTATATTCCCACACTTAAGGTAAGATTTGTCATTGTAGAAATTGCACCTACTTGGTAGCATGTATTAATTGCAAAAACAACAGTTTGCGAGGATCAAATGTCCCTCTCCTGGTTCTGTGAATTAGAGATTTGACTATGTCTCTGTTTGTTTGTAAAGCTGGGCACAGGTGCACAACATGTTTTAACCATCGGGGCCAATATGCTGATAATAGTGATATGTTCTTACCTCTATGCCTTCTTAGCAGGTAGGTGGCACTGAGGTACAGACGGCTGGTTGTTCTTATAAGGCACTGTACGTTTGGCAAGAACTTTTGAAAATGACTTTGCCCTCTGGAGCAAACATATTGATGGAAAGTTAGGTAGGGGATGTGACAAAACTGCTTATCCATGCTTCGAAGTTGCGAGTCTGCCGGACAGCTGATGCATAAGTATGCAGATTCTCAAGGCATCCTGTGGCACCACGCCCGGGGTCATTATGACATGATGAGTGAGCTAGACAGAGAATGACAGCTGGCGAAGTGTTTAAGCTCGTTGTTTAAATTCCACTTCCATGTTGGCAGTACTCTGTTCTACTGGTGTTGGTGTTGTATCTTTCTTACTGCTGTTAAGGCAGCAGAGGTGGCTGCTCTTGGAATGCACCATTGGCCTATACAAGGCATCTCAGGGGGTGAAGCATCTTTCAAGGTACTGCCAATAGAGTGTTAAAAGGTTGTAAAAAAAAAAAAAAGTGTGCTGCCGTTCTGTGACTTTGAACATAGACCCTCTGATTTTGATTTGAAAGTACTCTTCTGTCACCAAGATGTTCAATTGTTTACTTACAAGCAGTAGGGATTCAGCCACGTGGCCACCATTGGGTGACTTTATTCAAGTATTTTGTTCATGGCGTAATCTTACCAACTCATCAAATCAACAGTCCCCGTTGGTTACTGGGCCCAGACCGACAGACATTTGATGTACGTAAGAATTAATCAAGTGCTGCACTTCAAGTCAACTAATCATCACAGTTTCAATTTCAATCACTTGGGAGTCAATTGTGAGAGTTGGTGTGAGTTTCAAAGATCCTGTTTAAAGTCTTTAAATAAAATAATGATCAACATCAGTAATAATCACTCAGTTTATAATCAATATAATTAATTGGAATCAGAGCAAACGGATAAAGCTCATTCCATAAAGGAAAAAGTCCCTATTCTATGTATAGAGAGTAAGAGAAAAGTATCATTTAGAACCAATTAAGAGCTCTAAATCAAGTGGTGAAAGCATGAAGCTTTTATTACCAAATCTCAAGTCATAAAGAAAAACTTCCCATGTAGATTCAAGTAGCTCAGTGGTGTCTCAGGGCAGCATAGATTCAGGCAGAGAATATAAAAGGGTCTCTCAGAATGAATCTGAGAAGTGTCAGCAAAGGGCTCTGCAGAGAGGTCTTCAAGAGAGTGATTTTAGGTCTGCTGCCTACTCTAGGAAAACACACTTTTATAATATTTTCATACCATCATTCAACACAAGTTGTTTTTATCTCTACAACAGCAGTATGATGTCCATTGAGTCTCCACCTCTACTTGAGGTCCTGAAACCTGTCTCAGGCAATGTAATCATCAATCACACAAAAATGCAGATCAGGTGAAGGAGATAAAATGCCATCAAAGGAGGTCCTTAAAATTGGCTAAGATCTCTGCTGCTCAGACAGATGAAATCATCATAGGCATAAGTCTGTACATCTCTGGAGTCGTGATAAATTCTACAAACATTGATGTGACCAAACCAAAGAACGAAGAGGGGACTCCAAACCTTTACCCCTTCAGAGCATTATTTAACAGAAATCCTACCCCACAATGTGTACTCATTCAAAAAGAAGGGTCAGGACCTCAAATCACTACAGGTTGCATCCATTAACAATCCCCCACAAACAGCAGTCTCTAAATTGCCTCTGATCATCACACACCCACACAATAAGTTCAATATTTCGAATCCCAGGGATAGTTGTAATTGGACGGAGAGTCCGAACTTCGACGTGCCACCTTTAAATACTCATCAGGAGCTGGTGGGCCACTTTAACCATGATGCCACTATTGGGCCAGAAGGAGCCTGGTGCAGGAAGGCAACCTTGGAAGGTGCATTTCTTTCCCCCAAGCAAAACAACGAGCCCAAGGAAGCAGAGAGTTATGACACAACTATTGTATTTCACCCAGAACATACCCCTCTCGTCCAAGAAGGTATCCTGAATAGACAAAATGTATTCAAACTCCTATCAGCACTCGCCGGCCCAGGCACTCCCAACAGCTAAGATCTTGTATATATTACATTCATCATGGAAACAAAGGAGTACACATGAGGCAACTAAAGTGCTGTTTTGAGAGGTTGAGATAGCAAGACATGTGGAGGGTCACTCTAAAATACTGACCGATTGGGAGATCAGTAGAAGTACTTAAACCCGAAATACCCATGGATCCTGGACAAAATGCATGACCGATAGCAGGAATCTGTCCATTGGTTTTTAAAGGGCTCACATAAGCATTGGTTGGGATTAGAGCCAATTCTCACCAGGAAGGATTGTGTTGTTAACAAGAGATAGCCAGGTTGCAGGCTGGCGGGAGCCTGGCGGTGTCAGTGGTTTGACCGGGGCAGCTGGGCCACGGTCATAATGTTTCAGCCGGGCCGCCACTTTGGCGGCGGTCCGACCGTGACCCTGGAGGTCTGGGGACCACCAGGGTCATAATGACCCCCATAGTTTGCATGGAAGAGACATGACAGCTAGTGGCCACAACAAGGCGAGACTACTTCGAATTTCTCACACCAACTGTACCATTGTTCAAAGAAGGCCATCCCTCTGGTGGCATTTCCATCTTGATACATAAATCACTGGCCTTTCAGGCAACAGGGCTTGCAGGTAGTCTGGTGTCCCACATCTTTCTCAAACTAGTCCCAGCAAGTAAAACACAATACAGGAAAGCTACTCCCATTGTCATTGGTAGCATCTGTATAAATCTAAAGCAACCTAAGAAAATAATTCCCACTGAAGAAATCCTAAGAAGCATAAAAACCCTGAAGCAGCAATATCAAGAAGCCCTCTCGGTAATGGCAGGAGATTTCAACATGTACCTATTAAGAACAGCTGAACCCTCAATATGGCAGCAGGAGCAAGACTTTGCTTGGCAGATTCCGGAGATCACCTTGGGAAAAATCAAGAGAGAAAGTAGGGGAAAATTTTGCCACTACTCTTAACTGACTGAATTAGAGAGCATTCAGTGGCAGAAGCGCACTGGATCAGCCTCCTTTTTTCACATACATTACTAAATTCAGCTCTTCGCTAATTGAGTACATTTGGTTATCTAGGGAGAATTCACATCAAGTAAGCAATTTTCAAGTGCAACCCTGTCTGATTAGCCACCATACAAGACTAACCTGCTCTTTTTTCCATCTTGGCCAGCAGACTTCCATAAGTCAAAACAAGTGGTGTTCAGGAGGGTGTTTTTGGCCTACGCAAAATAAAATGGTCTCTATTGGCAACAGCCCTCAAATAGGGGAAAGTGAGCAGTTATTATCACCTTCACATTGATTATCGTTCATGGAACAGCTGCTCAACCTGTTTGCACCCAAAGCCAGTACCACCATGACCATGCAAACAACCAATCTAAATCCTGAATTGTGAGCCCTCAAGCAAAAACAGAATAATTTCATAGCAATAGTACTTTCACTCAAAAGGTGAAGCGATTTGGAAGGCAAGGAAGTCCTAAAGAGACACGTCAAGGGAAATTGCCAGAAAAAATGAAGACTAACAGTGGATTGAACTGTATGAAACCTTGAAAATAAAAAAATCCACAAAATTCTGGAAATTGGTTCAGAAACGATCAATCAGAGACAAACCGAATGTTGAACCATCCATCCCAGCATCCGAGTGATCAGGATACCTCTCTAAACTGTACTACATAGCGTACAATGAGTCAGGTTAAAACACTTGGTCGGTCTATAAATCTGTTAATCTCTATGATAATCTTGATCAATAGGAGAGGCTATTGCCTGTTAAAATCATTTCAATAATTGCCTCATTTTGATCGAAGGGTGCACCAGGTCCAAATGGCCTCCCCACAGGCATATTCAAGTCTACACTAGACAAATGGGCTTCTCTATTGAGTCCTCTATTTAAGAATTACATGATGTCTAACAACAGCACAGAGAATTGGAGAGGCTCCATATAATCCCCGATCCTCCAAAATCTTGAATGAAGAGCTAGAGGAATGGACTACTTCAAAGTCTGCAATCCCCATTACACAATCTGGATTATGATGTGGCCATGGTACCGAGGACAATCTTGTCATCCTTGCCTCTCTGAACAATGCTGCCACCAATAAAGATGCCCCTACCCTCTATGCTGCCTTTATCGACTTTACCACTGCATTTGACAGAGTTGATCATCAAAGGCTCAGATGAAACCTTCAAAATTAGGATTTTCTGAAAAATCTTTTCAGAGCTATCATGAACCTGTTCCCAAAAGACCTAGGTGCCAGCCAAAATATCTTTCCATAGGGTTACAACACAAAAGATTTGGATGAACACTGGGCTAAAACAGGGGTGGCTGGCATAAATAATGCATAAGCCTCAGTGAGAGTCTTTCCTCCTTAAATTAGCGGTTACTCATATCCAGTGCCTCCAATATGCAGAGGGCATATTGTTATTGACCAAACAGCTTTTGGCCTTCAAAGATCCCTAGGCATCCTCTTGCTGTGCTGGAAGGAAAACAAGCTATCAGTCAACCACTCAAAAACAAAAATCATGATCTGTGGTGCAAGAGACATCAACAGTCACATTTGTTATGGATGAAGATTACAGCAAGTACCATGCATAAAGTATTTGGACATCCATTTTGAACGGCGTGGCCTGCATCAGGCTCAGCTGGCACAGTTAAAAGAATCCTCCTTAGCTATTATCATGAGTTTCAGATAATTGTTAAAGTAGATGCACGGCCCAGACCTCACTGGCATCTGTAGAGTAATTGATGCCAAATATATGCCAACCTTGTCATAGCTCATTGATATTTAACGATCATCTTGCCACATAGCTAGATAAAGCTCAAACTCGTTGCTACAGATGCCTATTCCAGGTGCCAGATGGCACCCTCACACCCAAAGATGTCTAGAATGTAGGTTTTCTAAACAATCAACCATGCATAAAGCTCGATTTTGGGGTATTATGGGAACTCTAGGTGGCCCCCAAAGGATCTCTTAAAGATTTGACAAGTGTTAGACCTGACAGCCTTAGGGTGGTCACCCCTAACTTTTTGCCTGCCTCCCTCCACTTTTGAGATGCTGTTTTTGCTGGTTTTTAGGCTCTGCGCACTTTACCACTGGTAATCAGTGCTAAAGTGCATATGCTCTCTCCCTTTAAACATGGTAACCTTGGATCATACCCAATGGAGCTATTTAATTTACTTATAAGTCTCTAGTAGAGTGCACTATATGTGCCCAGAGCCTGTAGATTAAAAGCTACTAGTGGACCTCCAGCACTGATTGTGCTACCCACTTAAGTAGCCCCTTAACCGTGTCTCAGGCCTGCCATTGCAGGGCCTGTGTGTGCAGTTTCACTACCAATTCGACTTGGCATTTAAAAGCACTTGCCAAGCCTAGACCTCCCCTTTTTCTACATATGTCACCCCTAATGTGTACCCTAAGTAACCCTTAGGGCAGGGTGTTGTGTAGGTAAAAGGCAGGACATGTACTTGTGTAGTTTACATGTCCTGGTAGTGTAAAACTCCTAAATTCGTTTTTACACTGCTGTGAGGCCTGCTCCCTTCATAGGCTAAGATTGGGGCTGCAATCATATATTGTTTGAGTGGTAGCTGCTGATCTGAAAGGAGTAGGAAGGTCATATTTAGTATGGCCAGAATGGTGATACAACATTCTGCTGACTGGTGAAGGTGTATTTAATATTACTATTTTAGAAATGTCACTTATAGAAAGTGAGCATTTATCTGCACTTAAATCTTTCTGTGCCTTACAATCCACGTCTGGCTGGGTTTAGTTGACAGCTCCTTGTGCATTCACTCAGACACACCCCAAACACAGGATACTCAGCCTCATCTGCATACATCTGCATTTTGAATGGGTCTTCCTGGGTTGGGAGGGTGGAGCGCCTGCTCTCACACAAAGGACTGCCACACCCCATACTGGGACCCTGGCAGACAGGATTGAACTGAAAGGGGACCTGTTGCACTTCTACGCCACTCGTTGAAGTCTCCCCCACTTCAAAGGCACATTTGGGTATAAAAACAGGGCCTCTGCCCTATCAACTCTGACACCTCCTGGAGAAGAAACCTGAACCAGAACCTGAAGTCTCAGGACCAAAAAGACTTCTCTCCTGCAACTGGAATCCCTGTGTGGTGAAAATTTGACGCACCGCCTGCCAAGAATGATGCACAGCCAACTCGCGCTGAAAATTTCACTGCCCGCCAAGTCTGGAACGACGCAGCCTGACTTCGCGACAGAAAATCGACGCAGCGCCAGCAACGCGACCGGAACTTTGACGCATGGCCCTACTGGATTGACGCAAGCTGACTCAGAACGACGCAGCCCAACTGCCAAAGAGGAAATCGACGCAGCGCCTGAATTTCACGCATCGCCCACCGGAATCGACGCAGAACCTGTGACTTCGCTCCGCAAGCCCAGGATTCCACGCATCATCCCCGGGGCATACGAAAACCCCGCAACCCAAAGAGGATCCAAGTCTGCGCGCCAGAACTCGATGCAACGTTTCCCTGCGTGGAAAATAACGACGCAAGTCCAACTGTTTTCCATGCATCTCCTCCTCTGTGTTCCCTTGCGAGGATTTTTCAATGCAAACCAGGTACTTTGCCCTGCAAGAGACACCAGTTGTTTCTAGGAGAACTTAAGACACTTTTTATTGCTTTTACAGTAATATTTCAATTCTAAGACACTTATATCACTTTTCAGTGATATTCCTACATTTGCTTATTTCAACCTTTGATCATTTTGACCTGCATTTATCCAGATAAATAAAATGTATTTTTCTAAACACTGTGTGGTGTATTTTTGTGGTGTTATATGGTGTTAATGTATGATTTATTGCACAAATACTTTACACATTGGCTTCTAAGTTAAGCCTGACTTCTCAAAGCCAAGCTACCCAAGGGTGGGCACAGGATAATTTGGATTGTGTGTGACTTACCCTGACTAGAGTAAGGGTCCTTGCTTGGACGGGGGTAACCTGACTGCCAACCAAAGAGCCCATTTCTAACAAGGTTAGGCATTGAGGACAAAAAACGCTAATGGAAGCCCTATGTGATGGACTCAATTGAGATTTTGGGTGCACCAAGCCTTTGTGAACAAAACTTGGCACTGAACAGCTAATGTCCATGCCAAAAATGCAAAAATAAAAGTGGACGAGCAAGATCAGCATGAGTTGGCACAAAAAGCACATGCATGCCTGTGTAAATATTATAAATGTGTGTGTGTGTGTATGTGTTTGAGGAGTATTTGGTGCCCCTTCCCTTTTGAACACATGCTCCCAGCTTGGACATAAATGACAAAACATATTGGTGATGGCCCATTACAGAGCGGTTTGCTGCTGCTCACTTTTTTCACCTTAAAACAAAGCCCTTTTACTAGTATAATACTTATTTTGCCCCCCTCCCCCCACCCCCAATCCGTGTATCTGCAGGTATCTAAACTTAGGGGGGCCTAGTATGTATGCTGAACGTTCCGGATTGTTTCGCAGATGGAACTAGTCAGCAGAATGGCAAAGGCCAAGAAATGTAGAAGTCAAAGACGGTGGCAGTGAATGCAAAACAATCAAGTTATCCGCACTTGGCTCATCAACAAAACACACAAATCTGTGAGACTTGAACTTCAAGAAAGTGAGGGGCGGGAGTGGTGACTGACAAGCAACAACTGAATTAAAGGAGTTGGTAAACTATACTCGTAAACAGATGCAGCAGTGAAGCTTCCAGCAATTACACCCATTAAAGTCATATTCTCTTGCCAGGATGATCCGAACGACCTGAATTCACCCATCGCATCTCTACAAGCATAGTCCTATCGTACAACAATTTAAAGGGACAAGTTAAGTTACAATTTCAGTTAGCTTTCAGCAATTTGTGATTATAAGCTCACCTTGCATGTCTAAACAAAAGCTGACTAAAATACTGGTTTTCAGAGATTTGGGCCTCACAAGGCCGGTTACAAAACATTTTTTGTATGTGATGTAATTTGCACTCACAGTAAATGGCGGAGTACAAACATCTTTCACCATTTACTGCTTGTCATGCTGGTGTGCTTGTGGCAATGGTGTAATGCATGAACAGTGTTGATCCATGTTAACGGGTTGTGGTAGAGACACGATACGACTCCAAAGCACAAGGGCACAAACTGATACAACAAAAGTACAGTGTTACATTACAATAACAAAATAACACAACAACATAAATGCAATAGGCCACAACGACACCTGAGAAAGCAAACTGAAAATATATCACATCAACAACAACAAAAAAATCACACAACATAAAAAACAATGCAACAAACATGCATATTAACACAACAAAGCACACTGTCAACTCAAAAACACAAAAAAACAAAGAGAAAACAACATAATATTGCAACTATCTGGGGTTGTGTTGTCACAGCGCATGCCCCCCAATGTTCATGAAGTATACTTATTAATGGCTTATTAATAGGAAATATGGCGTTTATGTATGATTAATGTAGGAGTACATCATATTAAGGGTTATGCATTATGTATTAGCTTTATTATTTCCAGGCCTTAACTTGGCGGAGGTCTTCGCCTAGTTGCATGGCCTCATGTCAAGCTGCATTTCCAAACCGATTAATAAAATGTCTGCTCAGAGAATTAAATTGTAATTTTCCACTGTGCTGACTAAATGTGCTCGTAGCTAAAAGTTTTTCTCATGAGAACCGCTTGCTTGAAGACGCTGTTCTTGCTAAATGTAACAATATAAGTGTAATGCATGTAAGACTGACTTTCTCAGGAGAAGAACAATGGAGGCACTGACTGGAGTATAAGCTGCAACAATATTGTTGCTGGACATTGAAGACATTACAAGAGAAGCCAATCAGTGACGTGTTAACTGTGTACTAGTAGAAATTTTAGGTTTGATATTTTACTTTTATTGGACGAAGTGTGAGCATGCGATCCCTTGACCAATAGGGACCTGGGAAGTAATTTTAGGAAAGCTAACTTAGCTGGCTACACTGATGGAAGACAGTGCCTTTGCCTATTTTCTTTTTGCCCAAAGGCCATTACTTTACTAAGCGTCTAGCGACGTGCTTTACTTTAATGCTTAAAGACTTTGCTTTTTCCTGAACTTTGATGCTGAATCCTGATGCTTTTCTGACCAAACTGATGTCCTGATGATGGAGACTATCTTAGCTTTCCGATCCAATTGTGGAGAGGTATACTGTTACGCATGTGTTTTGTTATTCCTATTTGCTTTTCCTTTCTAGGTACCCACTGCACTATTCCGATAGAGCCATAGTTACATGTTTTCTAAATTTGTGTTGACTAAATTGTTTTGCATGAAGCCCAACATGCTAATGCTGATCTGGTGTTAGATAAGGATCCTCACTAATGAATATTCACTATACAGAGTAACAGTCAATGTCTTTCCTTTGCTGATTATAAATGTATGTAATATCATTTGCTCAATTGTTCTTGTTATTAATTTTCCCCCTTAACCTTAAAATGTGTAATTGTTCAAGCTTTAAATAGATTACCTTTCTTTCGCCGCTTTGGGCAGCCAGTGATGTTTCGGTATGTTTATCATTTGATTTTGAGATTATCTTAAGTGACATTAGCATTGTTTAATATAGGGAAATACATATTCTAACTTTTACTAAAAAGGTGTGGTTATTCATGACTGAAAGGTCATGGCGTGTGATGATTACTGACTCCAATTGATTACTAATGCTATTGATTATCATTGATTATCAATGATATTGATTGGTTATTGATTATTGATCTGCATGTACTGGATATATGGTGGGAACATCTTAAATGCAAGTCAAAAGGTTCATCGACCTATTCGTGTCCCCTTGTAAGTTCCCTTATTAAGGTCAGACTCGCTAACAATGCGTTATTGTATTGTTAGTATGTTTTCATTGACATTTGTGCCTCCGTTGTGTTTGGGTTAGTTAGCTGTGTTTGATTTTTTATTGTAGTGTTTCATTATTCTTTTATTGTATTGCTGCATTATGTTATTGTATTAGATTGCCCAGTTGTCATCTTGCATTGTGTTGGTTTGTTATAAATGTACTATGCTGATGTGCTTTGTTGGTGTTGCTTTAGTTTATCACTGTGAAATGTAGCTTCAATAGTAAACAGTTTGTTCGAGCTCCGTTGCACAAACAGTTACCTCTTCCAAAGATGCAAACATCCTGCTCTTCCAGCATTTAATGTTCACACGGCATTAGTAAGTCTAGAGCCAAGTGTAAGTACCTACCGTACAACACGAAATTTACAATTTCACTTAATGTTACACAGCATCGGAATTGATATCTCTTGGCACTGGATTTCCAGTCAAACAGTCTCAAATATTTGAACATATACTTTGGACACGGGCAAATGCGCAAGACAATGAATCGATAGCTATAATACTTATGCGTGGACCAACACACCTTTTTTGTACGTTTGTTATTGGAGGTTGTAAAATCAAATCTCTCGCTGTAATTCAATCTCCAATGTGCGTTGCCTATGGGGAAACTAGATTCGAGCTAACTCTTCTTTAGAAGCAGAAGCTATACTGCCCTCTGCCGGGAAATCAAATACGTTTTGGTAGTTGGAGTACATCTAAATAAAAAAGAACTATGAAAAAAGAACTGCACATAAACACAATGGGAGAACATTGTGCTCAAACCGGTGCTTCATTTGTGCTTGATGTTTCCGGTGCTGAGCATCGGCACTTATTTTTTAGGGCTGGCACTTATTCTTCTGCCCCCAGCACTTGCTGCGAGCAAAAGGCACATATGGGAAAGATGGAAGAAGAGAAAAACGAAAAATCGTCACAATGGGAGAAAGAAGACAGCTGCAAGAGTGAGCTGGAGGGGCAGGAAGTGAGTGTAAATGGATGGAAGAGGCCCGAGATGGCTTAAGGAATATTCTACCTCAGTATTCCGTGCTCCCACATTTAATTGCAGCAGCACGTGTTTAAGAGGAGGGCTTTGAGCACCGGCACGTTTTTATTTACAGATTAAGCACTGGATCAAACAGACCAGTCACCTCTTTTTCCTTCTCTTCTTTTATAATATGCTGAGCTTCCATTACATATATATTTTTTTAATGAACATTTGGAGTGTTTAATAAAATGTTGCTTTAATTCACTGGTCTTTTGAGTGGTTGTTTTCAGTAATAATGGCTTACTTTTGCATGGGGCCATTACACCGGTGCACTTTTAACTACTGAAGAAGTAATTACATCTAGTTTGGATCATGTTTCCTAACGAAGATTGCCTTTATTTTTATAACTCCACATTGGTGCTGAGCTGTACCCAGGCTTGTGAAACAGTACAGTGGGACCAGCTGCGAGCCCCACATTCTGAGCTTTCCTGCAACTTATTCTAGTTCTTTCAAAGGGTCTCTGTCAAGCATGTTCATATTTCCCATTAGCTAAACTGTGGGGTCATCATTTCATGTTAACGGTTTCTTCACCCCAAAACAATGATCGGTTCTTTTAACAGAAATGTGAACATAAAAGATAGCAGTATTTTTAGAAATAGTATTTATTTTTCTGAGTAATAGAGTGTATTCATCGCACGTTCACGTAGTATAATTTTTTACTTGTATTAATAATTATGAAACTAACGAAGATGTCTCTTCTAATCTATAAACTAACGGCCTGATTGCGATTGACAGAATTCACCCGGAGCGATAACTCCAGATGGAAAACCATTATCCACAATTCCAAGTGTCCCTGAACCCCAAATTTACAAATCCACAAAGCCTCGACCCAATAATTCTGGGCACAGAGACAGCTGCAGGGATGAAGGCTGTAGGTATCATCACAACCCCAGCCTTTGTCAGACCCCAACATCCCGAGGGAACAGACATTGTCTCACCCCGAAAGGTTCATGCCTACCCTGATCCGCCAACCGTTTAGCCCACCTCAACAACCCTTAAGCAGTCTTCTTTCTGCATATTCACAGCAGGCATGAATATATGCAGTTTTCTCACAGGAATCGTCGAAAACCACATGGAAAAGAACTCGTTATCTCTGGGTTTTTGTGAATATATTTGCAATTCCAGAGAGGAAACACGTGAATTTTGGGGATTGTGAATTATGCTCCATCGGATAATGGGAGAGAAAGACAGAAAAAGCAATGAGAAAAGATAAAGATAGAAAAAAGTGGCAAAAGGATAATCAGGGATCAAAAAGAAATTGTGAAAGTTGAATGAAGAGATGGGAGCCGCAGTGGAGAAAAGAGAGATGAGGTAGACTTAAGGTTACAAAAGATTGGTATTTGGCAACGTGGTATTGGGTAGAACTGGTGGCGGACTCCTAAGAAAAAAATGGTACTTTTTCTTTTTTGAAAAAAAAGAAAAGCACTTGGGGAGTGTAATTTACTAGAGGTGGCTTTAACAAGGATAAGCACACATTTAGGGCCTCATAACCAGTTTGGCAGTCCCTCAACCACCATGGTGGCAGCGGTCGGACCGACATCGGGTTGGCAGTCAGACCACCAGATTATGAGCCATGGGGGCCAATGGAGCAAAGACCGCTGCGGTCCCACTGGCACCACCAGGCAGCACAGACCACCACGGTCATGAGGCAGCACAAACTGACTGGCAAGGTATGCTGGATGTTGTGTGTGTAATGCTAGGGGTGGTGAGGGTGTCAAGAGGGCAGTTGTGACTGTTGTATTTGTGGGTGGCTGTTTTCTTGCATGCCAATGTGTTTTGTGCTGCTTGTGAGTGCATGTGGATGCGTGTGGATCTGTCTGTGTGCTTTGGGTAGGTAGGAAAAGAGGGGATTTGGATTTTGAAGAGGGAGATGGATGGGGGACAAAAGGTTGGGGGTGACTGGCTTCCATCAGTGGGGAGGTCACAACCTAAAAAGATCTCTGTAGCGCCTCTACACCATGAATGCCTTCCAGAAATGCATTGGTCTGTTGTAGCTGAGTTGCAAATTCCTGGATGGCAGTCACAATGGCTGACAGGCCCACAAAGATACATCTCAGGAGGTCAATAGCCTCCTCACCAAGGGCAGCATGGATAACAGGGGCTGGGGCAGAGGTGCCCACGGCAAAAGAGACACTCACCCTCTTGAGTGAGCGGGCATGGCCAACTGGGTGTTGAACCACCGGGAGGGCAGTGATAGAACAGGGGATAGCAGACAAAGATGGTACAGGGGGATTGCCTGATGGATCAGCCACCAATAGGGAGTTGCCACTAGAAGAAGAATCCAATGATAATGATGATGTCTTGGTCTCCCCCGTGACACATCCCCTCACCCTCCAGGCCACTGGGTCCCTCTGTGTCAGGTCCCATGATCATATGCTTCCCGACTTAGCTGTGTTTAGTCTCCTTCACCAGTGCAGATGCTGCAAATACCAAGAGAAATAGTGTCATCACATGCCAATGATCACACTTGAACAACAGCTCTGATTGGTGCTTATTACCATGATGTCAAGTAGGCCCCAGCAAAAACTCCATCTAAGTGGCCCACACATGTGCCATCTGAACTTTCAACAGATACCCACAGAAAAATCAGAATCTCACATAACTGCAATTGCATTGCTGTAGTTGTGCAATCACAATACCTATTCAACAAATAGGAGACATCATCACCCTCAAACCTTTGCCCCATGGAGCAGACCTCAGTCACCTGCTGGGATACAATAGTAGACCAATACCAAATACGTTTCCACAGATCTCACACAAGGGCATGCACACATCAATTTATCACATACATGACAACCCAACGATAAGAAATGATGCTACTAAATCATGCCATTTTGATGACAAAAGTTCAATATCCTAGAGAGGGTGACATGGAAATACCCATGTCACACTGTTAACATATCAGCAATGCACACTTCACCAAGGGATATTGGTCCCAATAGCATCATGGAGGTAGTATTAATGTTGTCAAATAGGCCACACATGTTGCATGGAAATAAACACTGTAGACATCATGTGCAATAAGTCAGGAAAATATGTCCCAAAACTCCACAACAGAATGAATCAGCAAGCACCAGGGTAATTACCACTGATGTCTGACACCCCTTACAATGTCATACTCAGTTGCACAGGTAGAATCCATTAGTCCTTTGGATGCTGGAGAGGCCCTGAGATTTGAAAGTACTCGTAGAAGGCCCTCAACATGTTGCCCAATGAAAAGCTACATCAGTGTCTCCATTTGGTCCTACAAACCCATAAGTCTGTGGATGAAGGGATGTATCCAAACACATGATTAAATATAACTGCAAGCCACCCCATGGTGCTGGCCAACAGTCAGGGCACATAGCTTACCCATTACACATGTGTAGTGCACTTTTCCACATGATGCCACATCAAGAGCATAGATATTCACATTGTGGTTCTAAACTCTAAGCCTACCTGTCATGTCCCTCATTGCTAATGCATGTGGACATGCCATATGACATGGTATGACAGGTGAGGGTATATGTGAAGCAGTAAACAGTGGTGATACACTCCTGCCTGTGGCACAACATGAAATGTGTCCCCAGTGATAATATACCATTCTACAGTTTGTCATGCACATATAGGTGAGAGAATACAGACATCATCTCATCAACATAGGTAGACCATGCATGAAACTGCAGCTTACAAATAGTTATCAAAAGAGAAAAGGACACAGGCTGACATGTAGGCAGAACAAATGTTGGCAACAGTGATGGCACATACATCTTGTCAATGGACATTCCCCATTTACCAAGGGAAAGTTTTGACCTATAGCTGCATCCAAAGAACAATGTAAGTGCTGTCACATTTATTTTGGACATCCTCACATTACAGACTGCATTGAGGCATCAGCATTATCATATATTCAAGACAACTAGCTCCTGGGTGGCAGATGCCTATATACACATTTACCCAGACACATGGCAGAGGACAGTGATCCTTCACCTGCTTTCCTTTGGCCTGGAACATTTAGGAGTAGTGGTCTGTTGCATAGAAATTACACACACTACAAAAACGAACAGCACTTGATTGATCAATGTACCCAGCCATATGTCGTCCCTGCAGAGCAAGCGGTTTCTGGATTCCACCCAGTTGTGTCCTAGGTCCCTGGTCCCATATGCACAGCACATTAGTTTCAGCCACATGACATGTCTACACAAACAATCACTCATCTACTGTGTGACACATGGTTCATCCCTAATTTTTAGGGGAAGCTGTCAGCACATAACTCATTCACTCAGCAATGGGACACGCAGCAATATGCCCTGTCCCCACCCCTTAGTGGCTGCTGTGCTGCCCTCAAACACCCATCATTCTCCGAATAGGCCACCACCAGAATGCGGGCCATTGGGGGGTGTTATTGTCAGGCACCCTGCCCACATTGGGAGGACATCCCATCTGGGCCTTAGTTATCTTCTGGGCCCAGCGTCCTGGGTCCTCCCACCTTTTTCTGCAGTGGGCGC
The DNA here is from genome assembly GCF_031143425.1 of Pleurodeles waltl. Lineage (NCBI taxonomy): Eukaryota > Metazoa > Chordata > Amphibia > Caudata > Salamandridae > Pleurodeles > Pleurodeles waltl. The sequence goes on from NC_090445.1 coordinate 939,455,635, forward strand.
TGTGGTGGCTGTGGACCCCCAGGGTCCGCTCCTTCTTGGCGATTGCTTTCCAAAATCCCTTCTTTTGATGGGCAATGACTTGCAAGGATGTAAAAAAGAAATCAAGAGATCATGATCACAAGTCTCATCACAAATGATTGAATCACATACTTGTCAGTAACATCAAGCTACAACTTCCCTATTTGCCAATACTCCCCAAGTGTGACACATACACGCAAATAAGTACAGGGACATGACTACAAACATACATTTCTCCATCTGCAGACTAACCCACTACCCTGCTCAGCCCAACCAATGACTAAACAAGCTTCTTGACATCATGTAGGCCATGCTTTAGCAACCTGACTGAGATGTGAGCCAGTATATGACACATCACACCTCTGTGGTTTCTGAAGGGTAAATTTCTTAGGCATGAATGGACCAACACATTCACACTTTGTGAGAATGACTCTGCATACAGTCCCTACAGGCAACTTCCAGAGTGCAAAATCCAACATTACACATGGGTAACAATGAAGGGACTGGCATGGTGAGTACAGTAAGGGGGTCATTCTGACCCCGGCCGGCTGCGGAAGCCGCCGGCCTGGCTGGGACCGCCAGAATACCGCTGGGCGGTCAAAAGACCGCCGCGGGTATTCTGGGTTTCCCGCTGGGCTGGCGGGCGACCGCCAGAAGGCCGCCCGCCAGCCCAGCGGGAAACACCCTTCCATGAGGATGCCGGCTCCGAATGGAGCCGGCGGAGTGGAAGGGGTGCGACGGGTGCAGTTGCACCCGTCGCGATTTTCAGTGTCTGCATGGCAGACACTGAAAATCTTTGTGGGGCCCTGTTACGGGGGCCCCTGCAGTGCCCATGCCATTGGCATGGGCACTGCAGGGGTCCCCAGGTGCCCCACGACACCCCATACCACCATTCTGTTCCCGGCGGCCAAAACCGCCAGGAACAGGATGGCGGTATGGGGGTCGGAATCCCCATGGCGGCGCAGCAAGCTGCGCCGCCATGGAGGATTCCCCAGGGCAGCGGGAAACCGGCGGTACACCGCCGGTTTTCCGTTTCTGACCGCGGCTGTACCGCCGCGGTCAGAATGCCCATGGGAGCACCGCCAGCCTGTTGGCGGTGCTCCTGCGGTCGTTGGCCCTGGCGGATTTTACCGCCAGGGTCAGAATGACCCCCAAAGTGTCTTCCCTGTCCCTGTGTGGCCATGTGGACTAACAAATGCAGACTGATGACACTTCAGGGGGTCGGGTCCTGTGGTATGTACCTGTAGCACAGAACATTTCTTTGGACCTATGTGTCCATCCTACAGAGATGACATCCAGCAAACAAAGGCATGCATTATACAATTTCTGCTATGTGACCAAACTACTGAGTCACATATCATGGCCTCGCAGGAATCAACACACTATCTACGCTATAGGACTGTCCTTTATGCAATAAGGCTGTACAGGACAGATTTTACTGCTGTGAAGGTGACAACAGGGCTATGGGAGAAAGGGACCTGTCATGAGTCAAAGACACATGTTGACAATGATGCTAAGTGCACATATGGAGTAGATTACTAATTTACCTCTATACCCATTCCTAATGTAAGCAAGAAAATGAGGCATTCAGGGCAGGATTTTACACCAGAGCCTCATATTGACCACATGACGGGATCGGCTGGGGTACAGGAAGTGGCACAGTGCCACAGTTGCATAGCCACAATGACTCCACCCCAGCCTAGACTAGGACCCATACTGGGAGATACATTTGACAGTCTCTGCAGGCTGAGCATACAGAACCTACATGACACTCCATTACCATCACTTCCATGCATGACAATATATCATGTAGTGAACAGCAATTTGGCATGTGTTGTGTGTGGCAACCTGAAGGACACAGTGAGTCATGATATGACTTTCAAACAACAGTTTAGCCCATGGAAGAACACAGCACATAGTGGAGAGGGCTTTTGGGCTCCTGAAGGCCAGCTTTAGGTGTCAGGGCTGGTGGAGGTGAGGTCCTCCTCTACTCCCCTAGAAAAGAGTGTCAGATCACTGTGGCATGCTGGATGCACCACAACATAGCCCTGAGGAGCAATATCCTGTACATTCCAGAGGAGGGGGAGCCTACAGTGTCACTGGGTGAGACTCATGAAATGCCAAGTGAGGATGACAGTGGTGAAGAGGAAGGAGCTAGCTTGTGGGATAATCTCGTCAATAGCTACTTTTCATGAGTCTAATTATGTCATGTGATGTAATGGCTGACTGTACAACGAACTGTATTTTTTTAGAAAGTTTGGAGTAGAGTGTTCTGGCAGCATCTAGGTAGCTAATACTCTGCAATATTCAGCCAAAAGGCGCTTGAAGGGTTGACCTTTGACATGGTCCCACCTTGAAGTAGCTACTTTGTTTGTATCAGTCTCATTCCAATGTAATTTCCTTTCCAGATGCTTGCCATATGATTTGTGTAATAGGTATTTTTTCAAGCCTATACTCCTTGTTTTGTCTTTGTACAGGTACCTTCACCATGGCATCCTCATGTGGCCATTTCAGAGTTGATACATTGGCAAGCATCTGATGCAGTTGCAACATACTAAGTGGACATAGATTGTTCCAGGTAATGTAAGTCCCAGGTTTGGGGTGTATAAGACATGTGCCAAGGCAGCTTGAAGAGTGCTAGGGTGGAAGGTCAGAAGTGCACATTGTACTTGTTTAGTGTAATGTGTTGGGCCGATTGCATGGTGTATGAACATGTGCCATGAGATATGGAATCATCAAGTGCAAGCAATACATTCACCCTTCACATAGGCTTAACAGTCTTCTTGTATGACTTGTATGTAGTTGTAGATGTGTTTCGTCATTGCAGGGCAAAATGCCTGTGCCACAACACTGACATATGTTTGTGTCATACTATCAGCTGCATGGTCATTGGATTAAGATGAACCTGACATCAGGTACTGTTATACTGCCCTCTGCCTGTACCTTGGTCTATGTGATGTTGGATTACTTCGGTCTGATATGTGATAATGCTCAAGCTGGTGACACCATTCACTTTTCTGTTTGCCTATTCTACAGGACAATGTCTGACAAGGCCCTTCCTTCCATGGTCTGGAGGGGCTTTCCTTGGTATGTGTACTTTTACACAATAAGAGTCAGCCATTCTAGGACTATGACAGTCAGGACATATGGACAGCCTATGTGCTGTACACTAGAATAAAATGTTTGGTATGACCAGACACTTGTAGCAATGTGTAGGTGTGTGTTGGTAGTGATCCTTAACAGGACACCGTACCTGTGATATATGCAAGGTTCCAATGATCACTCTTACCTGAATGCACATGGCAGAGAGGCTGTGTTTACAGTATTGTGACGAGTCATCCTGAAAACATTGGCAGATTAGTCCTATCAGCCTGATTAACTCTGCACCTGTTTTAACATTGTTATTTTTCCTAGCATGACTCATCTGTTTATCTTGAAACTACAATTTAACCAGTTAGTGACTTATTTGTGAAACCAGTTCAAATTATGGGGATATTTTAGCAAATGTGTGGCATAGAAGCTAAAACACATAAGACAAGGTACAGTAAGGTTATGTGAAACAGAGTTCAAATGTAAAACCAAGTTCAAGTTCTGATTATTTAATATATAATCAGATTAACAACCCGTTAGTAATGTGTTTAAGCATGATTCATTCCTGACAACATAACGCTCCTTGCATTATTATCTTGAGTCTTACTTGTTTGCTTCACATGGTCTTACATCTCCACATTACAAAACATGGAACAAAAGCAAGCAGACACTGACTTTGTGATAGGTGGACCTATTGAAAATGTGTGCATAAAATAATATTGGGGCATCATGGTTGAAAAAAAACAGTGAAAGGTTCATTCATGGTGAATTAAATCATTGGAGTAGATGCCAAACCACTGGAAGTCTAAAAACTAGTGCACTTCACCCATTGGAACTGGAAGGTGGTTGAAGAACAGACAACAGAGGTAATATGTGGCACACAAAGAAGGTCCTTTAGGAAGAGGTCACTTGCTGGCAGTGGTGGGTGTCTTGCCATCCACACCTCCTAGAGTCTTTGCTGGATGTCCCTGCTTATTGAGGACGGAGGGATCTGCTGCCACAGAGGTGGGGATGTCTGTGACGGATTCGTCCCCTGACAGAGCCTCCCCTCCAGTGGCTGGCACCGATGAAGGACATGGTGTTGCTGCACCAAAGGAAGGGGTAGAATAATGTTGATGATACCTGATCAGGGTACTGTTAATGTCCCTCAACACCCCTGTTTGGGAGGCCATTTTGGTATTGTGGACATCCCACTTCTCATGCATATCCCTATGGATGTTCCTTTGCAGCTGCGTGATGTCCCAGGGTTCCGCAGGTACCTGGCCCATCACACATTGGGACTCCTGATAGACCCGCAAGACATGGTTGATGTGTCCTGGCCAGGAACATCCCAAGTGTCCTCACCCGCTAGCCCACAGCATCTCTCCCATTCGCCCTAACCGCACATGCCTGTGCACTTGCCACAGGTTGCACTCTCCCACTGGCTCCAGGACCATCTTTGTCTGGGGTTTTGTGCTGCAACTCAGGATCCTGAACTGGAGGGCACAATATGGTAGACACTGTCCTAGGGACACAGGTTGCAGGGCAAATGGCTGCCTGCAATGTCGAGGCAACTGGGGTGGGAGGTGTTGATGGGGGCGCAGTGAGACTCAGTGTTGGGGTCTGACCAGGTTGTCCCAATGGGCCAGAACCATCCTCCACATCCAGACATTGAGGAGTGTCTTCTTCACTCAGGGCTTCATCCATTGGGGTGGCGGCAGTCTCTTCTGTTGCCTCTGTGTGGCCAGTGCCAGGTCGACCTGTTGATGTGAAACTTACAATGTTTCTGGTTGTATTGTGACATCTACCTCCAAAAGTTTACAGTGACATTTTGCAAAGACCTTGTACATAGCTGATTTGGAAGTTATCCACAGGTACTCATGGTATTGGTTGTATTGACCTGATGTTTGTGAAGCATGCCAATTCCATTTAAGTGAAGCAGGTGCTGAAATGTGCAGATCATTGCCACTTGGGAGGGGAGGATGGGATGAGAATTACATCTTGACATGAGTGCAGGCAAAACAGTGGCTAGGCAAGACATGGCTTTACTGTTTTGAGGCCTAGTTGATTATCATGCAGACAGACCTAGGACTTTGCTGTATATGTGATTAGAGTCATCTTGTGGTCAGTGCTTTTTGAATGTGCCTGCTACCAATACCGTTCTGGTAATGTATCTTGAGGCCTTTGGGATCCTTGTTTTGCACACAGGTAAGGTGTCCTCCCTGTCCTCAATACTTTCATCTTGGATCAGCATGTCAAGCTGCAACTATGTAGCAAGAGTCATCTGGGTTGAGCATGATCTGTATCTTGGTCCCTCCCAGTCATTTGAGTGTGCACTAACTGATACTTTGTGGCAAGTGCGCACTGGGCTGGTGATTGGAGTGAGAGAATTAGGGCCTATTGGGCTTTGAAGTCAGGTCATTTCCTCCACTTTCCAACACTTGACAATTTGTATACCCCCAGGTGAGTAAACTTCATTTGAAAGTTCATTAACAGAAGCATTTGGGCAAATGCACACTGGGCTGGTAGTTGGAGTTACAGGAACAGGCCTTCCTGGGAGTTGCAGTCATGTTACTCCCTGTACCGCACATACTATACAAACGTTAGCCTCCTAGGTGAGTACACTTCAATTGAGAGTTAACAAACAAGGGTATTTAGACCAATAAATACTGGGCTTATGTTTGGAACTGGGAAGACAGATCCTCCTGCCTTAGCAGTCATGTCACTCCCTCTACTTCATACAGTTGAGAAATGTCCTCTCCCCAGGTGAGTACACTTCATGTGTGAGTTCCAAAGCATGATTGTCGAAGAAGAGCACATTGGACTGGTGTTTGCAGTAACAGTCAGAGATCCTCCTGGGAGTTGCAGTCAAGTAACTCCATGTACTACACACACTATACAAATGTTATCCTCCCACAGGAGTGCACTTCAATTGGGAGTTCACAAACATGGGTCTTTGGAGAAGAGAACAATGGACTGGCTGAGTGGAGTAACAGTAACAGAGCTTGCTGACCTTAGCAGTCATGTCAGATCCTGTAGTACACACACTAATAATATGTTACCCTCCCAGGTGAGTACACAAACAAAGGTATTTGGAAAAGGAAACACTGCACTGATGTTTGGAGTTACAGAACAGGGCCTGCTGGGGGTTGCAGTCATGTCACTCACTCTAGTATACACACTATACAAATGTTATCCTCCCAGGTAAGTACACTTCAATTTGGAGTTCACATACATGGGTCTTTGGAGAAGAGAACAGTGGGCTGGCTGAGTGAAGTAACAGTAACAATGCCTCCTGGCCTTAGCAGTCATGACAAATCCCTGTACTACACACTCTATTTATATGTTATCCTCCCAGGTGAGTACACAAACAAAGGTATTTGGAAAAGGAAACACTGCGCTGATGTTTGGAGTTACAGAACAGGGCCTGCTGGGGGTTGCAGTCATGTCACTCACTCTAATATACACACTATACAAATGTTATCCTCCCAGGTAAGTACACTTCAATTTGGAGTTCACAAACATGGGTCTTTGGAGAGGAGAACAGTGGGCTGGCTGAGTGAAGTAACAGTAACAGTGCCTCCTGGCCTTAGCAGTCATGACAATCCCTGTACTACACACTCTATATATATGTTATCCTCCCAGGTGAGTCACTACAATTGGGAGTTCACAAAAAAGGGTATTTGGAAAAGGAAATACTGTGCTGGTAGTTTGAGCAACAGTAACAGTGTCTGCTGTGAGTTGTAGTCATGTCAGACCCTGTACTACACACACTTGACAAATATTATCCTCCCAGGCGGGCACACTTCCCTTGGGAGTTTAAAACAAGGGTATTTGTAAAAGGAACACTGGTCTGATGTTTGGAGTCATAGAACAGTCCCTGCTAGGAAATGTAGTCATGTAACTCCCTGTAATACACACTATACACAAACGTTATCCCCCCAGGTGAGTACACTTCAATTGCGAGATGCCAAACAGGGGTCTTTGGACTGTGGACACTGGGCTGGTGAGTGGAGTGATAGTAAAGGTAGCAAATGTGAGCAGTGAGCATGCATGACATGGTATTTGTTTTACCTATTTTTATGTGGTAACTTACCAGACTGCACTCACCCACGTATTCTAGTCAAGCCCTCAGGATGGCCAAGACCTTCTCCTCCCACGGAAAGAGATGTGATGGGACACTGGGATGGCCACCGCCAGTCTTCTTGGCCTGCAGCTGGTGCCTGGCGACCAGTAAAAGTACCTTGCCCTGAGGTCATTCGACCTCTTCCCACCATTCACGCTGTCAACTATCCTGTGCCACATTTCCATTTTCCTACTGAGAGGAGTGTGCTGGACTTGGGCTCCAAACAATTGTGGTTCTACTCTTATGATTTCATCCACCATGACTCTTAACGCATCCTATGAAAAAAGGGGATTTTTGGCACATCACATGGTGAAAAAAAAAAACAATAAAGAAGAGTTACAATGACTTACTAAAGAGGGGGAGTACAAAAAGGCATGCCTGGACAAAAGCGACAATATGTGTCAGATGTGTTGTTTTCAAATCCATCCAATGTACCGCTGTGTATTACTTTGGTTGTCGTAAACTGCCCTGGTTCGGACAGCCATGGGTGCCCGCCACCGTGATTCTTGATTTGTAATACAGTCAGTGGGTGGTCACTGTGCTGTCGGGGCTGGAGATTAGATTGCCTATTTCTGGGCCTCTTGCCGCTACCGTTCTGCCTTTCTTGGTTGGTGGGGGGTAGTCGTGCTTGTCTGATTCGTAATAGGGCAGTCTGTAAGACTGCCAACATATCAGTCTTTTTAGGACCGCCAACATGGCGGTCTGGCATTCCGGCCATAATGAGGCCCTATCTGTAATTCCATTGACCATGCATTATGCATACATAATTTAATTAATAGATTAACTTTATTTAACTGATTGCAGTGCTGCAACAGTATGTGGGTGCTTTACATTTAAAACAGTGTGCATAGTCACAGACTAACAACTGAATATTTGCAGACCAGAGATACATGAGATTTTGGTTACCTTGAGGAGCATTGAAATCTATGGATCTAAGGTAATAAATGGAATAAATCTTAGGTTAGGTAGACTGCCAGGAAGTATGCAGTGGCACATACAATGATACTGTTTACAACAAACAGAAAGCAAATTAATTGATTGACAGTGACACATACAAGACAACCCATTAAATAAATGGTAGAACATATAGCTAATGGCAAGGAATAATGTAGCAGGACATGTGAAGGCATTTAACTAAATAACATTATTACAATTAATTCTTAGAGTAAACGTGAAAGCCCTAACACAAGAAGCAGCATTTAAATGCAGATTTGTACGGAATGTTTCCATAGTCACATGTATTTAGCTAAAGTTACTGACTACTACATTTTTCTTTTCTACCCTGACCGAGGTCAGGAATTTCAAGTTACAAACTTGAATTGCCACCAACGTGAGTTGAGACAATAATAATACATATAAGTATTATGTGTCATCTTTCACACTTGCATAAATTTATAAGAACAACATAATATATTAAAATGTTTAGTTTAAATTCAGTAGAATGTTTCTTTATGAATACATTTTGTCAATAGAAGTGCATTGGAAAGGGAATGATTTCATTGAGTAATATACTGCTCTCAACATGACCTGTTTTATCTTATAGAGAGAAGCACTGGAAAACTGAGCCGAATTGATAGTAGTGTTATGATTTGTAGTACAATCGTATCTCATGTCTAAGATGCTCTTTTGTTTAGTTTCCTAAATCGATGGATGCTATCCTGTTCCCATGATGAGACTGCTGTCTGATTGGACAAGACGATGAGCTGCTGCAAAAGTTGTCACATTTGTTGACATGAGAAGTCAATAAAACTGCATGTTCCTAGAGTAGAGAAGGAGATCCTACTAAGATCTTTCCAGACTTTCTGCAGAACCTTTGCTGAACTTCTAATTTTCACACTGAGAGATACCTTATTCTTCTTGCCTGATTCAATGTTACTCTGAAACTCTACTAAGTTTCTTGAACCTTTCTTTATGGGAAGTTCTGCTTGTGATTTACAAAAAGACTAAGGGGGTCATTACGACCCTGGCGGTCATGGACCGCCAGGGCCGGGGACCGCGGATGCACCGCCAACAGGCTGGCGGTGCATCCAGGCCAATTCTGACCGCGGCGGTAAAGCCGCGGTCAGAAAAGGGAAACCGGCGGTTTACCGCCGGATTTCCCCTGGCCTTCGGAATCCTCCATGGCGGCGCTGCAGGCAGCGCCGCCATGGGGATTCCGACCCCCTTACCGCCAGCCTGGTTCTGGCGGTTTTGACCGCCAGAACCTGGTTGGCGGTAACGGGTGTTGTGGGGCCCCCTAACAGGGCCCCACCAAGATTTTCAGTGTCTGCATAGCAGACATTGAAAATCGCGACGGGTGCAACTGCACCCGTCGCACCCTTTCCACTCCGCCGGCTCCATTTGGAGCCGGCATCCTCGTGGAAGGGGGTTTCACGCTGGGCGGGCGGGCGGCCTTCTGGCGGTCGCCCGCCCGCCCAGCGGGAAACTCAGAATTACCGCGGCGGTCTTTTGACCGCGCAGCGGTCTTCTGACGGCGGTACATAGGCGGGCGGCATCCGCCGCCCGCCAAAGTCAGAATGAGGCCCTAAATGCTTTCACATCTGAACTAAGACCTCCTTATGGGTTCTAATCAATTCTTCACTTGCACTCGCCTTAGCTTAGATTAGGGATTTACTTATATGGAACACACTTTATGCTTTGCTCTTTATTGTACTGATATTTTATTGAATATTGGATAATTTGCAATAAAATATCAAACACTAAAAATATTTCAATAAAGCTTTGACACTTGCATCAAAATCTTGTTATTGACTCCCATGAAACACAAGTGATATTTATAATGTTAGATTGGTAATTTGCAGCTTTTGATTAATTACACATACATCAAAAGGTCCAATCCCTCTACGTCCCATCAAGTGGACATTGGATCTTCAGGTTTCTGAATGATAAATACTATTAATGAGTGAAGTTCCCAATAGTCTGAGACACTCCCTTTCAGGCAAGAGAATAGAAGGCAAAACTTGGGAGTTTTGTAGTGGCCCCCACAACCCACCCAGGTATTACTGATGACTAAGAATAGAGGACAGATAGTCTGAAGTGTGATGGGTGGTTAGTGAATCTGGGTTAGATAAACTCTGAAAAGGCGAGTCTTAGGTTATACCAGAAGGAATGCAACAAGGGTTTTGTCCTTCCCTCTGCCAGCAGCAAGCTCCAGAACAGAGAGGCAGCTCCAGAGAAAGATTAGTACTCTGCATGTGCATTATGGAATCTTAGGGCATCTAGGAGCATAACTTTTTTTGATTCTTTCCCTCTCTTACTACTTAATAAATTGAAGGTTGGTACAATAAGGTGATGTGTTAAGGTAAATTATGGAGTATGTAGAAAAGAAAAGGGAGAAGGCCTATGCATGCTAATGCAAGCTTCAGGAGAAAGAAATGTAGAAATATAACTTGTCAAGGAAAAGCACAGGCCCAGGCCATTTACAATGCCAGAGTAGAGACCCTGAATAGAGTGGGGGCCTGGTGGTAAGTGGGACATGAGTTTTAGTAGATAAACATAATTAATAAACGCGGCACAAATGGGAAACCACAGCATGCACCACAGACACGCTGTGCAAAGACACGTCTGTGAGAAAATATATAGATAAAAAAAGGTCAAAGTAGACACACAGGAACAAGAGAAGCAAGCAGTTAAGCACTGCGGACCAGTAGATGTTTAGGGAGGAGAAAACTGCTAGGCTTTAAAGCACGACACAGTCAAGGACACCGGTTGTGCAAAGTATGTAAAAATGTATCAATGACGAGCATTTGAGTTACATTTTGTAACTTGTAGTTAAATGTTTTAATAGAAATATATCGCTTATTGCTGACATTATAAGAGATAGCGATGTGCTTGATCAAGGGCTTGATTTAATGTGGTAACGCATATGTATGACAGTTTTGAGACTATACAAGACACTACCTGTTACATTGCAATTTGAGTTCAGTTTTAGTTCTAAGGAACTGACTGACCTCCTGGCCATATATTTGATAAAACCTATACTATATTGGCAACATAAGTTGTGTCATCTCTTTCTCTGGCAACATTTGGAGTAGCCAGCCAGGAGCCCATCTCGCCTACCCAGACTACAGCTGAGAGAGAGGCTGCTTGCCCTGATTAAATAGATTACTGCGTAGATTCGTCAGGTAAAGCAGACACCAAGTTATTACTGTCTGCCTACTCAAAACAGGCAGGGAAGGTTCCCAGGCTGCCGTCAAAAGAGGGAGGAAAGGTCAGACTTCGTAACTCAAAATTCGAATAGCCTGATTCTTTGGCAATCATAGTATGGTGTGATGAGGAAATTAATGCATGATTTGTGGGATTTTTTCCAGGATCAAATAATATGTCTAGAGAAATAAAATGTGGTGATTCCCAGGGTAGACTGGAAGACTAGAAAGTGTGAATCCCCTTTGAAATAGAAGTGAGGAATAACAAACAGTAGTGTATTACCCAGGAAAAAGCTCTTGGAAGGAACATTCCTTCGGGGAGTGGCCACAGATATCCTGGTCAGATCCAGGGGGCTAGAGTAGGATAGTCAGATTGACCAGGTAATAAGTGTGAAGACTGACGTGAGGAAGAGACAGTCAAGTGATCAGCACCAGCAGGCCTTGTCTGAATAATTTAGACCCACAGCTACCAAATTCGCAGATTTGAAATCTCTGGAAGATGTCTTTAAGGAACAGCAAACGAGGCTGAGGCATCAGTTGAAGAGTGACATTTAGGTAAGGGGACAAACGGATGGTTGGTGTCCATTGACTTTGCCCTGAGCATGGTCAGACCCTTGCTTGCGACCCCAAAAAGCCCACTTGTTGCAAGCAGGTATCCCTCCATGAGTAAGGAGGATGACAAAGTATTTCATAATTATAAGGGACAAAGGATAGAGAAGTGGAAGGGTTCCCTGCCGGTGGTTATTGAAGCAAGACCGCAAGATATTTTCAATATTTTTAATATTCCAATAGAAACCCCTAAATTGTCCTGGAAGTGAGGAAACATTATCCCTGATAAAAACACAGTAGACCAAAATAAAAGCATCCCTAGACAAGTCTAAAGATTAATAATAATCTAGGCGTGAGACTGATGATTCACTGTGGCAGGAAACATACATGTTTGAATTAAGATTAATATTTTCATGGGCCCGTCGAGAAGCCCCGGGTCCATATAAAACCCCTCAGAATAAAATAATAACAGATTCATCCATTGTTTGCCTTTTTTGATGCATTTCTCACAGACATTCATAATTTAGGAAATTAGAATATGAGTGGGAGCCCAAATCCTGTGCACTGCAAATAGTCATGTATGTTCATGATAATGCTGTAACATGTATTGCACCAGGCAACAATCTGCTTAGATTCCCTATAAATGAACCTGCCCCAGATATAACCATGGAAGATGTTTTGTACAGACTAGCCATAAGTACGTCTGATGAGCACCGATTTGATCTCACAACAATATATGTGAAGTCAGGTAACACTGCATGAGATTAACACATGTTCACCATTGCCATAAATTAGCAATATTCATAAAAAACAAATATATGAAAGACGACAAGTGTCAAGAAGAGCATAAGACAGTGTGCAAACAAATACAGGACTAAGTAGCACTTGGTTTACACAAAGGAAACACATCCTCAGGAGACGATGGAGACCCATATGAAGCACATGCTAAAAACCTTTCTTTCAGACAAGAAGAAAATACAATAGTACTATAAAAAAAGGTACCAAGGACCATGCCCAGCCATGGCCCAAGGAAGGGACATTTGGTGAGGACATAACTGAGCATACACTGACTTGCATTCGTTCTAAGTATACAAGGAATAAAAGCCTGAAAAGAGAAGTCATCCTGTCACTATGGCGGGTGTTCTGTGATACAAAAGCAAACTTAAAACTAACAGCACCCAAAAAGGCAATCACACAGCCCCTAGAGAAGCCTCTAGAGGAGCCCCTGCCTTATGGTCTTTACCCAATTCTATCAGCTGTGTATCAGGATCCCATCAGGGTGGGGCCTAAAGAAGAGAGACAAAAGTCCTGGGAAATGAGGAAACTTCAAACCTCACCCCTACAACTCCTTGGGCCGATCCACAACCGGACTGAAGAGTCAGACTTGTAAATGAGCTGCAGCACACAGTGAGATGCAGAACAATATAGAGATCCTGCTCGCATCTGAGGACAATGGACTAAAGGACATGTTGTTCTCAGGTTGGGAAAAAATTCTGCATACACTTTGAAGCTGAGGAATGGAGGAGAAAAAAAGAAGGATGACTGTGCTAATTAAATACCTGCTGAAGGAAGTAATGTCGGAGAAGACTACATCCCAGGGAGCATGATGCTTTTAGATAATGGATCCTCTTTCATAGATCATGAAACTGTGATTAGACATTCTGGAGCAGCAGTTGTAAGAGCTGAACAGGAGGGATCATCTGATACATTACAAATTATTAGCCAGATGTCACTAATGTCTCATTTTCCAGCACAGGCTGAGGAATTAGTGGCCATTATTGAAGCATTGCAGCAAGCTGAGGGACTTGAGGTCATCATGTACTCAGACTCAGCGTATGTCACCACTGCTGTACACTTTAGCATTCACCGACAGGAAAGGGATTTCTCAAATGTGATGGGTACCCTGTGATGCACAAAGACTTATTGGCACAATTAATAAAAGCTCTAACATTTCCATCTAAAGTAGAAGTGATAATGCATGCAGGGCACACCAATCAGCAAGACCTTATCTCCAGGAGTAATGCTCTGGCTGATTGGGTAGCCAAAGAATCAGCTAAAGTGACCCCAAATTATAATTAATATGATGAAAACACATCAGGCATAAGGACAAACTGGTGACAGGATGGTACTGAATTACAAACCCCATAAACAGACAGCAAAATGACATTCATGTGAATTGCAGGAACAAGCATTACCTCATGAAAGGGAGTGTGGGAACAGTGAGGTTGCACGCAGTTACCAACAGATATCATTTGCAGGCAAGAAAGCACAGGCACGCCAGTATAGCCACAAGCCCTATTGCACATGGCTGTAGAGAAACTGCATCTTCCAGCACACACTGCAAAGGAGAATCTCCTTGCTACATTAGAGGCAGACTGGTTTATTTCACAGTTAGCTGAAATGATTACTATGTACATTGCAGAATGGGCAGTATGCTAACAGTACAGTCATAGACCAACATAAAGAGTGATCACCTCAACAATACCATGCCAAACAGGTCCATTTAGAAACTTACACTTAGATTTAATTGACCTGATTGAAATATGTGACAATTACAGGTACCTTACAGTAATTGTCCATTTTCACAACGGATTAAGGTAGGATCACATGTACACAATGATGCTAAAGAAGCAGCCAATTTTTTTAATAAAGTAACACCTAGGTGGGAAATTCCAGAAGCGATCCGCTAAGATAACGCAACACACTTTGTTAATGCAGTGTTACAGCACATTTGCGCCTTCCTAGGGATAAAACATAAGTTGTCTCTGTTTATCACCCCCCAAAGTAATGGTTTTGTGGCGCATGTCAATGGCCTCCGAAACAATAACATAAGATGTGTGGTACGTTGCAAAAGTGGCTGTATTGCCTATCCCTAGCTTTAAATTCCCTCAGAAATCAACCAAGGAGTGACCACCATTTGATACCACATCAAATAGTGACAGGACATCCCATGCCTATATCCTTAATGCATGGCAAAAGACAGATGCCCGTAAGACAGCTGGGGTTTTGGGGAAAAATTAGTTATTTGTCTCAGTTAATGAAGGTTACCAAGTTCTTCTCTAAACAGGTATTGAAAAAGTAGAAGTGCACCACAGCAGCCCTGCAGACCAGCCAAGTACCCACTGGCCACTGGACAAAAAGTGTACAGCTTCAATTTCGTACAGAGATGGAGGGACAAGAAATTTGAAGGTCCCTTCTCAGTGACAATGAGTACTCCCACTGCAGTGAAAGTGGACTGTAGAAAATCATGGATACACCTGTTGGACGTTTGACTGGACCCTGCTTTGTGTCAGGCATTGCCATCACCAGAGGGCGTAGCAAAGGGAGAAACAGAAGTAACAATGCATCCTTCAAAGCTCAAGTGGAGCATTTTGTCATCTCTGCTAGTGGACAGTTTTGTATTTCTGTTTTGTTTTTATTTTTATGTCTTTTCATGCTGGCGGCTACATTACAATAATATTTTAACTCATGTATGGCACAATGCCAAAATATCTCACACTTGCAGAGAGCAGTACCAGAGCACAGAAATATATCCCATAGTATCCATGCTATCTTATTAGATGATGTGCTACCAGCAAATGACGGAGGTAGGCATGCAGATTTATTATGAATCATTTTTTGTTTGTTCACTGATTCCACACGCCACTGACTTAGACAGGCTACCTTCATCCAAAGAGGTACCTCTGAATATTATCCTGTGTCTACAACACCTTCTCCTTTGCAGGATACAAGTGCAGATGCAGTTCCTGCAGGTAAAACAGGGAATATTCCTAGTAAACACCATGCAATAGGAGAAAGAGTTAGCAGATATAATGAATGCCCTAACAGAACGCAAAGAAGTAGCAATAAAGTTAGACACAATGGCTAAGACAGGAAACGTGGAAACCTAAAACATTCCAACAGGGCTTTTTAGTTGTATCTCAACCTACACTTTTCTGTAAGAATTACTCCACCACACCTCGGCCCCACAATTTTCAAGAGAGCCCATATTTCCAAGTAAATGGATCAGTTTACTTTCCTGGTCTCTGGAACCACTGCACCACATTTGGATGCATGGTCCTTTCTTAGCACAGAACAAAAACGTCAGGCAGTATGGGATGAGAACATATCTAGATTAATTTGGGTAGAAACACCTAAAAATCTTCGAGCAGGTAGAAAACCCATTATTTTTTCTTAATGTTTCAGGATGAATGTAACAGTCCTTGTTGGGAACAACATCAACTGCAATACCACAATGTATAACGTTGACATGCAATGGGGCACTTCCAACCCAATGAACTACTACTGGCATTGTGGAGTGGAGGAATTCACAAAAGTGGTCTCTGTTCTTTGGTCACCGTGCACACCACCTCCCTGGTGATTCCAGGAGTGGACATTTTAAAGCTACATGACCATCCCATGAGCCGTCCAACCACCTCGCTGCACCATCATCGGTGCAAAAGAGCTGCAGACTATTTTGGTACTACAACCTGAAAAGACATCCCAGAGGAGAACTGGTTGTTCAACAATGCCCAGTTTTTCTTTAGAAGCATCCTTCTGTTCAAGCATCAAGCGACTGCACATTGGTTGCAAATAACTTGCTTGGAACTCATGAAGGTGATCAATGGCACTGAAGATGGCTTCTTGCGGTCAAAGAAGAATTGTGAGCTATAAGAGTAATCTGCATGCAGCATAGGTATGTGCTGAGCTTGATGACGGCCATGGAGGGGTGAGTGTGTGCCAAGATTAGGACTGCCTGCAGTAAGTATGTTCCAGCCAATGATGAGGACAAGGGAACATTAACAGGACCCATAAAAATTCACTTGGATACCATTCTGGATGTCAGGATTATTTAAAACACTGTTGCCTATACTTGTAGTAGTGCTCTTGATGTATTGTGTCTTTCAGCTAGTGATAGGACACTGCAAAAGTGTTAGCCAGAAGTTACCAGGAATATTTATCACTAGATTGTCAATAAAATGCAGGACATTGAGGAGAACATATACACACTGATGTCTGCAAGCACAAAGGAAGGTGAGGAAGTAGATGAAATATCAACTAATGGGGGAATGTTATGGAGAATGTAGAAAAGGGAGCCGGCCTACCCATCCTAAAGCAAGCTTCAGCAGAAAGAAGTGTAGTAATATACATGTCATGGAAAAGCATGGACCCAGGCTGTGTACAATGTCAGGACATGGTGGAAGAATAAGGTAGGGCCTGGGGGGGGGGAATGAGGCATGAGTTGTAGTAGATAGAGAAACAATTAATAAACACAGCACAAATGAAAAGATACAGCATGCAACACAGTCATGCAGTGCAAAGACAACTCTAAGAAAATATGTAGCTAAACTAGTTCAAAGTAGATACACAGGAGCAAGATAAGTAAGCAATTAAGTATCGCGGAACAGTAGACACTTAAGGAAAAGACTGCTAGACTTCAAAGCACATGACAGTCAAGGACACCAGTGGTGCAGAGTATGTGAAAATGTATCACAAACATGTGTAGTTGAGTCACATTCTGCAACTTGTGGTTAAATGTTTTAGCAGAAACAAATTACTTCATGTTGACATTATAGGAGATAATGATGCATGTGAGCAAGTGCTTGATTTAATATATTAATGCATATGTATGACACATTGTGGCTTTGGGACTACATAAGACACTGACTGTTATGTTGCAATTTGAGTTCAGTTTCAGTTCCATGGAGCTACCTGACCTCCCAGCCACATATTTGATAAAACCTATACTATATTGCCAACAGAAGTCTTGTTGTTTCTTTATTTCACTGACAGAAAAATGTGAGTCTTACTAGGACTAACAACCCAGTTTTACCTTATTATAGCTCCAACTGGTAGCTACTGTAAGCTGAGTTGGGGTGTTGTGATCAAGTTCCCTAGTGGAAGATAGGAGTCTAGTTAAGGAATGAAGAATAACCTTGACAACATCGAGGGCAGAATGTGGTAGGACCACGGAAACAGAATTTCCATAATATAAATGTGAAAGTACCAACACATGGGCTGTAGTTTTATAGTGATAGGGCAGCAGGAATGGTTAAAAAATTGCCAGTGCCAGTAGTGGACATTTGCACCTTGATTGCACTCATTTATATGTGGACTAATGCGTAGTGAAGGGAATAGAGTGAGAACAAGTGAGCTAATAATAGGTTTAAGATTGGGTAAGATGTTAGCAATTTTCATTTCCTTGAACAACTCAATCAAAATAGATTTGGGTAGAGTAGTATAAGTTCAGTTTTTTGGGGCTCAGTTTCAGGACTTTTCAGTGTTCGAGGATATGATGTTGGCGAGTACTGAGTGCAGTGAGGAGATTTTCAGACAAATGTGGATATCATCAGCACATTGGTGAATTGCGCCCTCTTCCCCTCTCCCACTTCACTCAGTGGCTCATGGCTTAAATTGAAAAAGGTTGAGATTAAAATAGAATGTTAAGGGATCCTGCAGGACTGGGGTCTAAGCTATTACAGTCACTCTTCACAATCGGGGAACGTTAACAGAGAAATGTGTAACCAGTTCAGGGATGATCCCCAGATCACAATGTGGCATTTAAATCAGAGAAAAGACACCCATGGCCAATTATGTCATGTGTCTCTGAGGTCCAGAAGTAGTAGGAGGCAGGAATCATCCTGGTAAGTTACTGAAGTATTAGTTGAGGGGGGTGAGAAACCACTTTAAATAATAATGACAATTCTTGTCAGGGTAAAACACAAAAGCCACTAAATAAACCTGTGCTTAACCGGCTGGTAGCTTGCACAAAAGTATTCAGCCTTAACTTAGAGGCAATGAAACAGTCGAAGTGAAAACACACCACCAAAAACATTTATATACATTTTAGGCAGATATAGGGCCTCATTATGACCCTGGCGGGCGGCGGTGGCCGCCCGCCAGGATGCCGCCCTCCATAATACCGCTCTGCGGTCAGAAGACCGCGGAGGGTATTATGAGTTTTTCCCTGGGCTGGCGGGCGGTCTCCAAAAGACCGCCCGCCAGCCCAGGGAAAAACTCCCTTCCCACGAGGATGCCGCCGAGACGGCGGAGTGGGAAGGTGCGACGGGTGCTACTGCACCCGTCGCGTATTTCACTGTCTGCTACGCAGACAGTGAAATACTAGCGGGGCCCTCTTACGGGGGCCCCTGCAGTGCCCATGCCATTGGCATGGGCACTGCAGGGGCCCCCAGGGGCCCCACGACAATCCTTACCGCCATCCTGTTCCTGGCGGGCGAGCCGCCAGGAACAGGATGGTGGTAAGGATTGTCAGAATCCCCTCAGCGGCGCAGCAAGCTGCGCCGCCTTGGAGGATTCTTAGGGGCAGTGGAAAACCGGCAGGAGACCGCCGGTTTTCCCTTTCTGACCGCGGCCAAAGCACCGCGGTCAGAATGCCCAAGGGAGCACCGCCGGCCTGTCGGCGGTGCTCCCGCACCCGTTGGCCCTGGCGGTTCTCTACCGCCAGGGTCATAATGAGGCCCATAATCATTTTAATAAATAAAATGATGAAACAAAATGAAAAAAAATCCAATTAGTAGAACCAGAGATATGAATCTGAGGTTTTAATGAAAAATAGTGCCAAAGAGCACAAGGACCCATCTGTGGGTATCTTCTCATGCAAGACTTAGTTCAGGTCAAAGGTTAAGATATATGTGATAAAATAAACAGTTGCTAAGTTGACTTCCCTCGAAACATGTGCAACCTGTTTCCTCAAAACTGATTTTGTGCTGGAATAAGGAAAAGTGGCCATCAACATGTCCAAATTAACATCTAAATCAAGAGCTACCTGTTTTACATGGCATCTTTTGGTGTGTTTCCCCTGTCTTTTTGCCTTCTGACCTCCTGTATTTATGGTATGCTGGACTCTGTTTTTGCTGGCTTATTGTCGCTGCGCACTTTAACACTGCTGATCAGTGCAATAGTGCAAGTGCTCCCTACGTAAATTGCATTGGTGATTGGTTTATTGATGATTGGCATATCTGAGTTACTCATAAGTCCCTAGTAAAGTGCACTATCTGTGCCCAGGGCCTGTAAATCAAGTTCTACTAGTGGGCCTGCAGTACTTATTGTGCCACCCACATGAGTAGCCCTGTAAACATGTCTCAGACCTGCCACTGCAGTGTGTGTGTGCAGTTTTAAACTGCCAATTTGACCTGGCAAGTGTACCCACTTACCAGACCCAAACTCTGTTTTACTACATGTAACTCACCCCTAAGGTAGGCCCTAGGTAGCCCCATCGGCAAGGTGCAGTGAATGTTAAAGGCAGGACACGTACTGATGTGTTTTACATGTCCTGACAGTGAAATACTGCCCAATTCAGTTTTCACTGTGGCAAGGCCTATTTCTCTCTTAGGTTAACATGGGGACTGCCTTTAAATATCTTTTAAGTGCAGTTTCCTAATGGGAGCAGACAGAAATAAGGAGTTTGGGTCTCTGAACTCACAATTTCAAAATACACCTTTTGGTAAAGTTTGTTTTAAGATTGTCAGTTTGAAAATGCCACTTTTAGAAAGTGGGCATTTTCTTGCTTAAACCATCCTGTGCCTCTTCCTGCTTGTGTATTCCACATCTGGATCAGTCTGACAGTTGGGCTGTTGTGAATTCCCTCTAGACAGTGACACAAAGGGAGCTGAGGTGTAGCCTGCAAATTCTGATGAGTCTCCTGGGCCACAGTGAGGAGGGAGGAGCTGACCCTTACACCTGAAAGGGCTGAGCCTGTCCTCACACAATGCAGTCTTCACCCCCCTGGTGTGTGCATGGGGCCAGGGCAAGGCAGGATCTTGTCAATAACAGACTTTCGTTTGAAGTTTGCCTACTTCAAAGGCAGAAAGGGGTATAGGTAGTGGACCCAGAACCCCAGATTTTGAGAACACTTCTGGATCAAGGATATGAAAGTCTTCAGCTTCATCTACCTACACCACTGGGAACTGTGCGTTTGTGCTGCACCTGAAGAAAATCCACCACAATGCTGTCAACGACGCTGCTGACTGCACTGTGACCTGACAACGCCACATGGAGTCGGTCCCCACATCACACCACAACCCTGGCCTCACCGCTGCCGCCACATGATGCCGTCACCAAGCCGCTGCTTGCACTTTGACTTGTGGGTACCACACTCTGCATCGCCTTGCTCACACTGCAGTCTTGGCATCCCCGACGACAGTGATCCACGCTAACACTGACGCCACTGCCTGCACCGTGGCCCGAGGACACCGCTTGTGAGTTACACGACGCACCATCCCATCCTGCACTGCAGCCCCAGTCCACCGACACCAGTGCCAGAGACTCCAGCATCATCAACAGATGTTCCACTCTGTACCACAACCCATGGGTGGCACAGAGCCCACTCTATTCCGCACCGCCCCCTTGGGTCTACTGAGGACAGCGCTTCAACAATGATCCCGCTGCCTGCATCGTGACCTGGAGACACTGCATGTTACACCGCCCCGCTTCACACCTCAGCCCTGGTCTCACCGACGTAGCAGGATGCCTTCAACGAGCCGGTGCCTGCACCGTGATCTGTGGGCACCACACGTAGCATTGTCCCTCTTCACACCGCAGCCCCAACAACATCCACACCAGCGCACCTGACTTAATCATCAGCCCGGAGTTGGATCTGCAACGCGTGTGACTTCAAGGGCCTGACGACCCACGCACAGACCTCTGGGACTGACATCTGGAGCACCAGTGACGCCACACTCCAGATCTCATCGCGAGGATCACAACACCCTGCAGTATATGTTTGTAGGTCTTCCAGACACCATAGCTGCCTGCGATGCTGCGGCCGGCCTGAACTGCTGGATTTGTTGTTCACAACACCGTGATAGCCCCAGAGAAGCCAGCAACTTCAAGAAACTGTATATTTAAGTAATTCTTGAAAAATTCTTATCTTTATTATTGGATGTTGACTTTTTCTCGTTTTGGTCTTGTTTTACATAGATAAGTATTGGCTATTTTTCTAAAACTGGTGTGGTGTCCTTTTGTAGTGTTTTGACAGTATTACTGTGTGTTATGTGCAAATGCTTTACACATTGCTTCTGAGAATAGCCTGACTGCTTGTGCCAAGCTATCAAGGGGGTGAGGAGGGGTTATCTGAGCTGGGTATCTCCCTTATCCTGACTAGATTCCGGATTCCTACTTGGACAGGGTGAAAACTGACTGCCAACTAGAGAACCCATTTCTAACACCACCTTTCTAAGATATAAAGATTATGGGGCTAGATGTATCAAGCGTTTTTGCATTTGCAAACAGTGCGAATGGCCGTTTGCGAATGCAAAAATACCTTTCAGTATGCATGAAAGGCATTCACTATGCCATTTTAAGGAATCGTTAAAACAGCGATTCCTTAAAATTGCAAACCCGTTTAGAGAATCGCAAATTGCGATTCTCTAAATAAGAAATCGCAAATAAGGAATCCTTATTTGCGATTTCTAAACCACATGTATCAAGCTTTTCCTTAATGTGAATTGGGCATTAAGGAATCACTATTACCACCAAGTTGAACTTGGTGGTAAGCATGTGCAAATTTTAAAAATGCATGAAAAATGCATTTTTTAAATTGACATGTAACGCACACATGCCCCTTTGGCATGTGTGCACCTTACATGTACTTAAACAAGTTCTTGGAGTGCAGCAGCGGGGGCCTTAGGCCCCCAGCACCCTGGGTTTTGCATTTCCCAAATTTGTGAATTCCAGTTAGGAATTTGCAATTTGGGAAATGCAAAAAAATCGCAAATATGGGCCTACATGCCCATAGGTGCTAATGGGGCCGGTATCACAATTTGTGATTCGGTAATAGCATTTGCGATTTTTAAGAAATCGCTATTACCGAATCGCAAATATGATACATATCATTTTGCGATTCAGAAATAGCGATTTCTTAAAAATCGCAATAAGAGAGTCACAAAATTGTTTGTTGATACATCTAGCCCGTGGTGTGGTTGAAGTGGTGAAAGACAGATGAAAAGCCTTCAAGGTATCTAGTTTAGCTTGTTGTATGGCATAATAGTACCGGCAGAAGGGGGCCTTACATTCATGGTCTGGGGTATGCAGACCAAATTCCAGGTGAAGTAGCAAGCATCAAGTGTATTTTGGAAGGTGGAACTGCCTACTAAAAGCACTGCACTGAGACTTACTCAGTTTTGGAGAGAATGCCCCTAGATAAGTGTGTGAACCATGGGAAAGGTTGAGTAACAACTTTGCCTGCATGATTCTCAAGGTGGAATCTGCTGAAGGGGAGTAAAGCTGATGATATTATCTGTATGATGCAAATGTGACTGCCTGAGCCTTCCTGCAAACATGTTAAGATGTACACTCAGTTTGCCTGTGTCCATAAAACAGACTCTATAATGCTAATACTTGGATTTTTGAAAGATCGATTGGTTCCCTACCCCCCATTTTGGATTTCTCTTGTTTTTGTAGCTTCCAAATATCATCACCTTCGTTTTGTGTGGATTATCCACCTGCTTATTTGTGGTTTTGTAAGTATGGAGCTCGTGAAGAGCGTGCTGCGGACCAACTGTTGTGTGATCCAATTTGAGAAGGTCATCAGCATATTGGATCATTGGAAGCCTGACAGGGATGATCTTTGGTGGGATTGTGTTTGCTTTTGCTAGTGAGCAAGCTATGTCTGTGGTGTAAAAGTTAAACAAATAGGGGCTGGTACATACCCTTGCTTTAGGCCCTGTGTGGTCAGGATTTGTTTGGTCATTGAGTGGTCTGTGCCAGTTGTAATGCAGACTCATGTGTGAGTTTATTGCAGTCACTATTATCAAAAGTGACAGAATACTCCACAAAGCATGCAAATAGAGGCGGCTGAGAAGAATGAGAAGTGCTATAGGCTAAATATGACAGGGCAACAATATTGTCAGTGCTAGAGGAATGGTGTCTGAATCCCGTTTGACAAAAAAGGTATGGTATTAGCTTCAGCCATCCTTGCCTCAAGTTCATGGAGTAAGATTTTCATGTAGATTTTAGCCTTTACGTCCAATGTAAAATAAAACAATTTTCTGAGATGGAGTTGCTACCTTTTCATAAATTGGTTGGAGGATGGATCCCTTCCAGTACTAACAGCTTTTGCTGATTGAAAACAGCTCGCGTACATGGGAGTAAGGTAGTCATCCCAGAATACTATATCTGATTTAAAAAAGTGCACTCGGTAAGCCATTGGGACCTTGCACCCCATCGATTCTCATAGCTGTGATCGTTTTATAAACAGAATCTAAATTACATGCAATAGACCCTGTTTTCTCTTCTTCAGTGCCTGGGTCTGATTCCTGCCACATGTGGATCTGCGAATGAATTCTGTATATGTCCCACCCATTTTGTTGTTGAGATGCCATTCTCTCTGACAGCAGACTTAGGTGCTCATTCCGAGTTTGGCGGTCATTTCCGAAGACAGCCGTGCAAACTGCAGCAGATACACAGCCAGTGATGGCAGAGTGAAGACCGCAGCATTACGAGTGAGCAACAAATTTTGAACAAAAAAATAGTCGGCCCAAACGACGATATGAAGGAGGTGGCTGCACCACCATGCCAAGAAAACGCTGCCTGACAAATTCTGATTCACAAATCAGCATTGCGGAAACCAACACAGCGGTAGTCCGTTGGCGGTCCAAACCGCTGCACAGCAAAAAGTAGCTACCACTGCAGCAACACTGCACCAGATAGGATAACAGCAATAGCAACACCTGAAACACATACACACACCTGTCCATAGAACGACAACCCCCCACACATACCGAGAATCCTTTGCAAATAGAAACCCTGACAGAGCGAAAGAAGGACACACTGAAAGGAGGCACTGCACCTAGATAACACAGGCACCATCATCCAACACACCACTGCACACAAACACCACAGAGCACACGCACATACCATTTCACATTTTCACAACCAAATGCACGTTAGTTTCTCGTATTAGGCCGCTGTGCACTTTGCCCTAGATATGTTTTATTCAACTTCGCACTGTTATTTTACAAAACCAGTTTTACCGTCTTGTTTTAATTTCTTCTATCGTACTGTGTAGCTTAGTTCAGCACTGTGTTCTCAAATAATGCATTCTTGATCGCCCTGTGCTTCAGTCAAGGCTACAGTCTAGTACATTGCCGGTAAACGTGGTAGAAGTTTAGTCTTCAGTATTCGTAGAAAATACACATCCTTACGTAGGGACATTTTCTTAGAACATCTGCGTGTTAGTTATAAAAACACTTCCTAGTCCTAGTACACGTCAAGAGGGAGATTCCGGCCAGGAACCTACAACTAGATGCTGAATGCCCGTTGCAGATGCTGATGCAGATTACAGGGCTTTGCTCAGGTATGAGGGTTGATGTCCTCCCGGGGGAACCTGAAAGGCAGGCTTAGAGCTTCACATGCTGTGCTCGAAATATAACTTAGATAGAAAATAATCTAGCGGCACTATGATAGCATTATTCTTGTGCTTTACTCTCATCGTTACTATTTTAATCCTACTGTGTTGTGTAGTTCTGGTTAGTGCAGCTCACGCTTTGCTATCTAAAATGCAGTTGTTTTATTAAACCAATCTTTAAAACTTAAACTGCCTTTGTCATTTATATATGAGACCGTACTGTGTATGAGAGAACCGGTTGTGACCTGAGTGACCACGACTTCCATGGGAATTGCTAAGATGTCATGCGCTCGGCTGCCCAATTGTCTCTTCCATTTGGGAAAGATGAGGCACTGCTAGTTAACAGGAGCAAAACCCGGATTTAAAGTGACACGGGTCCTCCACCATGGGTCAGACTTAGTCCCCCACACTGTGAACAATCTTGCCACTCAAAATCCAGTAGTCTCATTAGGATAATGAGAGCCTACGCAACACTATCTCTTGGAGCAACAATGGCACGCACCGCAGGGGGAAGGGCCCTAGCCTTCTCAACAAAGGAGCTGGAAAAACTGGTGGAAGGGGTCCTACCCCTGTATGGGAGGTTGTACGGAGCTCCAGGCCAACAGGTCAGGACAACATCCTTGGTCACACAAGTTGGGTGTTGTTTGACAATGTATGTGTATGCACATTGACATGTCATGACTGATCAGGTGTGTAGCATGCACATGATATGTGTGGGATATTGCCAGTGTGAAAGAGCAGTATTTGTTGTGTCGCCAAAGCTTACTGCTGGATTGGCATCATTTACATCTTGCCCCCCCTTTTCTCACTGTTCGCAATCAGGTCAGCACCCACCAGAAGAAAGGATTGTGACGAGCCATTGCCAAGGAAGTGCAGACCCTGGGTGGGTCCATTACCGGTGGAGCACCCACTGCAGGAAGTGGTGGGAGGACCTGCGACGCTGGGCCCGGAAGACCGCAGAGGCCCAGCTGGGGATGGCCTCCCAACGTGGGAGGGGTGCACTTTGGACCCTGACCCTCCCCCCCATGGCCCGCATACTGGCAGTGGTGTAACATGATTTGGATGGGTGCTTGAAGGCAGCACAGGTGTCGACTGCCAGGTCACTACTGCATGCTTGTACACGGTCACCCTCCTTGGACTTGGAATTAACCCAGTCAGATGTGATTTAGGGAATGTACAGTCCTGGTTGCCACACACATCAAGTAGAAGTGTGTGATGGTCGCTATGTTGAGCCATGTAGGATGAGTAGTGATGGTACAGTAACACATGTTCAGCTGTAGATATGGGTCTCTCAAGCCTGCTATTGTGTCAATGGCTGCATCCTCCATCTCTGTGTGTACTATAGTAGTTTGAAGTGGTCATGATGGCACTGTATATGGATAATAACAGGCATGTTACATGAAGGTTGCAGTTGCATCACTTCCTACATCAATGGAACTTCTGTACCACATGTACTCCTCACATTCCTATCAGTAAGTTAGTGTCCTGAGTCCCTCTCTGCTTAGATTAGTATCATTCTGTAATGGATGACATGTGATTGGGTATAGTCCTGGGCTTTATTCTAGGAGTAGTCATTTTGGCATTGATGGGCATGTAGTTGTCTTCATGCAGGAGTTTGGTCTGCAGGATTGGGATGCGTTTGGACATTGCTTGCATGACTATTTGTGAAAGACTGCTAATTGGTCTATTGTTTCGCAGGCAGTGACTGTTATCTGCATTGTGTGTATGTGAAGTGTCTGTGTGGGTGCTAATATTTTCCTCCCTTTCTGTTTCTGCCACCCTCATTTTCTCTCTCCTCCTCTTTCTATGTGTGCATTAGCATCATCTGGGGAGGGAGGAAGGGCACCGGCGAGAGGGGATGCTGCAGCCCTCAGGTTGCAGGAGGCGGGCAGCAGTGAAGCTGAGGGACCAGTGGGACAGAGGGTGGGGGGAGCACCACGAGGGAGACTGGAGCTACCACAACATCTGACTAAGATTCCTCCTCTGATGGCGGCTCCCTGGCAGTGGCGGACCCTTCTGGCACCACACCAACACCATCGTTGTCCGCCACCCCCCCTTTCCAGCACCACCCTCCCTGTAACACCCCACCCAGTTGCCCACGCCCGCTCACCCAGGAGGGTTGGCATCTGCTTCGCCGCAGGCACCTCTGCCCCTACTCCACTCAGCCCTGCTGCCCTCAGTGAGGAGGCTATTGACCTCCTGAGGTCCATCTCTGTGGGGCAGACAACTCTTGTGAATGCCATCCAGGGACTGGCATCCCAGATGCAGCAGACCAATGCGCTCCTGGAAGGCATTAATGGTGCCTTGTCTGGCCTCCAGATATCATTTCAGGCTCTGGCCTCCTCGTTGACGGCAGCCAGTGCTCCTTCATCTTCCGTCCCCCCTCCAGCTACCTGTTTACAATCCACATTCCCACTCCCTACACCCCTCCATGGCACTCCAACACACACGCGTTCACGCATGTATAAACAGGCAAGGTGCGCAAAGACAGACATGGGCATCACAAACATTCACATAGGCATGCACACACACACAACACACATCTGCAGACACAACAACAGAAACTTCTCCCACCACCTCCTCCCGTACAGTCACATCTCCACTCCTACCTGCCAGCACTGCATCATTACACACTGGTCCTGCTGTCATTCCTGTCATCCCCTCAATCACCACAACAGCAGACTCACAGTCAAACACCACATCCACACTCACCACGACTACAGTCTGCCACCTGCAGCACATCCACCTCACTTGCACACAACACCACAACATTCACTCACACATCACCCATGCCCTCTCCGTGCATCTCTGCCCTCTCCCAAGAAATGCACTCACCCACCCAACATTCAGCCACCAGACACATCCAGACACTGCACATACCAGCATCCACTTACAGCACACAGACACGTCAGACGAGCACTCCCTCTATCTCCACTCCCAACCCTCAGTCATGTAACTGCCCGTGTACCTAAAAGAGTTTTTCCTTGCCACCCTTGACCTCTTCCCTACTCCTCTTCCACCCAGTCTTCCCCGTAAACAGCATGTCCCCCTGCCCCTCTCAGTCCCTTCCACCTCTTATTCCAGCAAAAAAGCCACCCCTCCCAGTGCCAAGTGCACCCCTCCCAAGCCCAAGCAAAAACATGCCCCTTGCACATCCAAGCCTCCGCCACCAATGAGGTGCCTGCCTGTCCCATTGCTGCCCCTGTGAAGTGGAGGCCTAGCTTCAATCAGGAGTCAAGTTGGGCCCATATTAACGGACAATGGGGGTCATTCCGACCCTGGCGGTCCATGACCGCCAGGGCCGGGGACCACGGAAGCACCGCCAACAGGCTGGCGGTGCTTCCTGGGCTATTCTGACCGTAGCGGTAAAGCCGCAGTCAGAAAAGGGGAAACGGCGGTTTCCCGCCGGTTTTTCCCTGGCCCAGGGAATCCTCCAGCGCCGCCATGGGGATTCCGACCCCCTTCCCGCCAGCCTGTTTCTGGCGGTTTTCACCGCCAGAACCAGGATGGCGGGAATTGGTGTCGTGGGGCCCCTGGGGGCCCCTGCACTGCCCATGCCACTGGCATGAGAAGTGCAGGGGCCCCTTCACAGGGCCCCATACAGATTTTCATTGTCTGCTTTGCAGACAGTGAAAGTCGCGACGAGTGCCACTGCACCCGTCGCACCCCTGCAACTCCGCCGGCTCCATTCGGAGCCGGATTCCTCCTTGCAGGAGCTTTCCCGCTGGGCCGGCGGGCGGGCTTTTGGCAGTCGCCGGCCGGCCCAGCGGGAAAGTTGGAATGGCCGTCGCGGTCTTTTGACCTCGGGGCGGTCATTCGGCAGTAACTGCATGGCGGGCGGTTTCCCGCCGGTTTTCCCCTGGCCCAGGGAATCCTCCATGGCGCCATGGGGATTCCGACCCCCTTCCCGCCAGCCTGTTTCTGACGGTTTTCACCGCCAGAACCAGGATGGCGGGAACGGGTGTCGTGGGGCCCCTGCACTGCCCATGCCACTGGCATGGGCAGTGCAGGGGCCCCCTCACAGGGCCCCATACAGATTTTCACTGTCTGCTTTGCAGACAGTGAAAATCGTGACGGGTGCCACTGCACCCGTCGCACCCCTGAAACTCCGCCGGCTCCATTCGGAGCCGGATTCCTCGTTGCAGGGGCTTTCCTGCTGGGCCGGCGGGCGGCCTTTTGGCGGTCGCCCGCCGGCCCAGCGGGAAAGTTGGAATGGCCGCTGCGGTCTTTTGACCGCGGGGCGGTCATTCAGCGGTAACCGCATGGCGGGCGAATACAACTGCCCACATTGCTGTGGTTGGCAAGATAAGATGCTTGTCCTGGTTTTCTTCTACATGGTGGTGTGACATCTGTGTGCAAAGGTGTGTGAGGTCTGTGTGTGGATTGTGGCTGTGTTGTTGCATGCGCTTGGTAGATGGTTTGAGCCATGGGGGATGTTGTGATGTGTGTGTCTGCTTGCTTGTGTGTTTGTATGGGGTGTTGTGTGCATCTGTGTGTCTAGTGCTGCATGTGTGTATTTCCTTGATTATACGTGTTGTGTCACCTTTATGATTGTTTGGATGTGTGTTCACAGCTATTGATTGTATGTCATTGCTACATGGAGTTCATGGTGTGTGTGTGTGTGTGTGTGTGTGTGTGGTGTTGCACAGCGGGCCCGTCTATGCCTTTGTTGAGGTGTTTGTTGGGTAGTTGTCATTGTGTGGGTATGGGGTGTGTTGGTGGTTTTGTGCGTTGTGCTGTATGTTTGGCACGTATCTGCATGGCTTGGGGTGTATATTGGGTATTGACATACGTTGTATGTGGCCTTCACTGTGTGGGTGGGGTATGTGTGTTCTATGTGGGAGTGAATCACTGCCATTTCCCTCCCCTCTGTGCTGGGTATACTTATGGTTGTCATCTTCGTCATCAGTGGTCCTGAAGGTGTATGGAGAGATTCAACGCTGGGAAGACTAGCAGTTAATTTGCCATGGCTGCCGCGGCAACGTCTCTGTGCCTGGAGGTGGGTGTTTCCATTTATACTTTCAGTTTCCGCCAGGTTTTTCATGGCGGTAAGGACCTACCGGATATCCTGGCGGAGTGGTTACTCGGAATATGGAGGGCGGGACCTTGGCTGCCTCCTGCCTGAAGTTGTCTTCCACCGGCGGATGCTGCTTGGTGGTGGTGGGGCTGGCAGTGAGTTGTCTGTATTGCGTTGGGTTTACCGCCTTACTCGTTATTTGGCAGTCTGCACCACCACCCTGCCGGCGGTCACAGGACCGCCATCGGGATGGCGGTTCGGTTACCGCCAAACTCGGAATGAGCACCTTATTGTTTAGTGCATTAATATAAAGCCAGAACTTATCTTGATTATTGCAAGACAAAGGGGAAAATAAATGTTTCCATTTCGATTCCACATATTTGACTTTTGACTTCCACAGAAGGGTGTGATGTGCTTTCTTTTTATTATTTAGCCATTGTAAACCCTCTAGTTGGTTATTCTTTGCTGTATCTTCCAGTGGCAGCATTTAGGGAAAAATTTCTTAATTTTGATTTGGCATTGTGCAAAGGTGCATTCTTCGATCTCAATTTCTTAGTGCTTAATGCGAGATGGTTTATTTTGCTCTCCAGGTTGCAAAATGTCAAATCAGTAATTAGGTCCCAGTCCCATTACAGATTCCCAGAGCTGATGAGTGTTATTGTCATTAGCTTCTTCCAGTTGTTAAATAGGTTCAACTTGTCTTGCCCAACTTTAGTAGCCTGACCAGCATGGGTATTTCCAGCCTTCTTAACTCACCTAATATCTTTAGTAGGTTGCAAGTGGGGAACTCCATTTCAAACTGTGTTGTGGCTGGACGGTGACTGCTTTCTGTGCTTTCCGTTACAGTATAGGATTTACATTTGGCCAGTAGTGATGTGCTTACAAAGATGTTACCTAGCATGGTAATCCCTCTAAATGAATATATAGGTACATTAGCAATTTTATTGCTGTTTTGATTGTGGTGCAAGAAGGTAAATTAATGGGTTTTCAACCAACCTGCTATGTCCCTCATTGAAGAGGGGGTATAATTGTGGCACGATTCTACCATACTGTCTAAATTATGTATGCTAAAGTCACCTTTATTATAATTTCACAGTTGGGAAGTCTACAGACTAGGTCATTTCTAACACTTCTGT
The DNA here is from genome assembly GCF_031143425.1 of Pleurodeles waltl. Lineage (NCBI taxonomy): Eukaryota > Metazoa > Chordata > Amphibia > Caudata > Salamandridae > Pleurodeles > Pleurodeles waltl. The sequence goes on from NC_090445.1 coordinate 939,487,040, forward strand.
GAGTAGTTCAAGAACACGTGGAGTAACAGATTTTGGTTGAACCGCTTGCTGAGTTTACACTCCTTAATTATGGCTGCCAGAAATGATGGACAATCTATTTCAACTATGGTGATGACAATGTTAGCAGCTGTGGCAATGTAGATTGCAGGACCACCTGATGGATGACCAGAGTAATTTGTTGTGGTGGCCCGTTTGTGTAAACCATGAAAGCCTGCTGTCTCATCCGGTGACAGCACTCATGCTTCCTGCAAGCAGAAGAGATCTGTATCCTTAACACATTTGAATGCCTCATCGTGAGTTACCATCTGCCTTAAGCCTGCTACAAGCCAGAAAATTATCGTAAAGTTGGAGCGATCGAGAGCAATCCGTACATTTGAGGGTTTTTTGGAGGTGGTAAAAGCAATTATTAGGATTGGCAGATAGTGGTGTTGCCATCGAACCCCAATCTGTATCTTTCTTTGTATTTGAGTGGATTTGGACTGTTTTACCTGCTATGTCTTGTTCGGGCAGACATGAATTCTGAGATTGCTCAGCCAATTGGACTATGATGTGCCACTTGCACCACTTAAGATGCTTGAGGTCAGTTTGTGTTTAAGTGAAAAGCAATTATCACTTTGAGCTGACCTATCGGAGTGGATTTCTGATGATTGCGGAGGATCACCCACCTGAGGGATCCTTCTTCCCAGCTGGATGGATGAGAAATGTTCAACCTCAGCATTACTTGGAATGGAATTTTTAAGAATCGGGTCATTTTTATGATTCATAGGCCTAAGAATTGTGGAATGAAGAGCTGGATATAAGTTTGCACACACCTGGGAATTGGGCACCCATGCTGTAGTGATGTAGTGATTTGAGCTTGTCAGAAAATTGGAAACAGTTTGAGAGGGGGATTTGACTGAGGGGATAGGTTGTAGGGCAGGCCTGCTAAAATAACAAGCTTTTTAATATTTTTCTGGAGCCTTTACTTCTGCCTCCAAGTTAGAGGGATGCTGGATGATTCAGCTACCTCTGAAATAGTGACAGGGCCCTTTGCAGGTGGACACCATGAACAGCAGCATGAACAAAGCCCCAAGGTTATGGTGTTGCTGCAGCCAGCAGAATCCAATTGAGATCTAGAGATTTCTAGTTTTTTGCCCTTCTCTACCAAAGCTGATCAACAGGCTTGGTCTGATGCTTTAGGCTCTCCCTTTGTAGGGTGATTGATTTGGAGTTTGTCGATCAGAATAGTGAGTAACTCAGGTAGTGTGCAAAGTGAATCCACTATGGGGTTGTAGGTACCTGTCATGGGCCCACCTGACTGAAGATACACACTGAGGTTGGTTTCCAGATTTGTTATTTTTGAGTCCATGCTAGGTATTGTGTTTGCAACAGTTTGCATCAGATCAACCTGGAGTTCTATTTTGTGGGACTGTTAGGTTAGGATGTTAGTTGCTACTAGAAGAGTAGAGTTAAATGATAACAGGCTGACCTCGATGGGTGAATGTCTGGTAGCTCCCGATTCCTTCCATGATAAATTTGTGTGCAGCGCAGTGTTGATCAAACGCCTGTAATAGTTTCTCATCTGAGCCGTTCAAGGTAAAGCTTGTAGAGAATTTTGAAAGCACATTTGGTTCGTTGGTTCACCAAAAAAGAGCATGGATTATGTGGCTCAAGGGACTACATATAGCTGGGCATGGCTCTGCCTAGTCAACCAAGGAGCTTGATGAACTTGTGCTGTCACTGCTATTGAATGAGCTGGTGAAGTCAGCGGGAGATTATTCGCTTTTGCTGCTTCCGGGACAATAGAGGAGGATGAGGCAGAGTTTGACAAAAGTTCGATAGCAGAAGTGTTACAAATTTTCTGTTTGAAATGCTGGCCGCCGCCTCCTCCACGCAAAGTAGATAGACATGAGAGGCTTGCTTTAAGTGCAGTGGAGCTTTCTACAAGCTAGATTGAAGCAGGCAGTGATAGATTATTACTATGAAGAAAAAAATGCTTGATTAAAAATAAGCTTTCATTAGCCTTCACTTGAATGTTAGGTGAAGAGGCCACCTATTGAGCTGCCATTTGTGCTTCCCTCCTGTTTTTATTTGTTCTGCTTTGTATCTGTAGCCTACTGGCATTTTCTGTAGTACCATCTTTGCATGCTAGATTTTTGTGCTTCATACTAAAAATGGTGGTTGAAAGACTGTATGGCAGCTTCCCCTCTTGCAAAAGTGTATGAAAGTGCTTGTAAGGGGACTTGCGGTACCGGATGGCTCAAAGAAATCTTGTGTGCCTTGTCTGTTTTAGGGCCAGGCTGGTTGTGACACCCATCAATCTGCGGTAATGGGTTCAAGGCAAGCGGGTCCAGTCTTCCTTCAGGGTCTTCAGACAGCTGGGCACTACTTATTTTTCACATCATTTTTCTAGCTGTTTCCAAACTGAAATCAAGCATTATAACTTGCTATAATGCAACCCAGTGTTTTTCTACGTGAGAGAGAGCCTTGAGACAGTGAAAAACGACTTTGGACGTTTTCAATGATCAGGGCATGTTAAACATTAAACATATGTGTCCTTTTTAAATACCATTGTTAGACCTGACAGCCTTAGAGTGGTCATCCCCCCACTTTTTGCCTACCTCCCTCCACATTACTGACACTTTTTGCTGGTTTTAGGACTCTGCGCACTTTACCACTGATAACCAGTGCTAAAGAGTGCATATGTTCTCTCCATTAAACATGGTAACATTGATTCATCCCCAATTGGCGTATTTTATTTACTTCCTTAGTCAAGTGCACTACATATGCCCATGGCCTGTAAATTAAATGCTACTAGCGGGCCTGCAGCACTGTTTGTGCCATCCACATAAGTCTCCCCTTAACCATGTCTCCAGCCTGCCATTGCAATGCCTGTGTGTGCAGTTTCACTGCCACTTCGACTTGGCATTTAAAAGTACTTGCGAAGCCTTAAACTCCCCCTTTTCTACATATAGGTCACCCCTAAGGTAGGCCCTAGGTAACCCATAGGACAGGGTGCTATGTAGGTAAAAGGCAGGACATGCACATGTGTGTTTTATATGTCCTGGTAGTGGAAAACTCCTAACTTAATTTTCCACTTCTGAGGCCTGCTCCTTTCATAGACTAGCATTAGGACTGCCCTAATACTTTTTGAGTGGTAGATTCTGATCTGAAAGGGGTAATCAGATCATATTTAGAATGAGCAGAATGGTAATAGAATATTCCTGCTTATTAATGAGGTTGGATTTTATATTACTATTTTAGAAATGTCTCTTTTAGAAAGTCAGCATTTCTCTGCACGTAAAACCATCTGTGCCTTACAGCCTGTCTCCAATCAACATCTGGTCAGTGCTGGTTGACAGCTCCCTTGTGCATTTCACCCAGACAACCACAAACAGAGGACACTCAGTCATACCTGCATTCATCTGCATATTGAATGGGTCTTCCTGGGCTGGAAGGGTGGAGGGCCTAACACTTACATTTCAAAGGCTAGAGGCCATCCCTCACACAATGGACTGATAACTCCCCTACTGGGACCCTGGCAGACAGGGCTGAACTGAAAGGGGAACTTGTGCACTTCAAAACCACTCTTTCAAGTTTCCCCCACTTCAAAGGCATTTTGGGGTATATAAACTGGGTCTATGAACGCACTAAACTAGACACTTCTGGACCAACAACTGCATCCTGTCTAGAGGACTGCCTGGCTGCCCAAAGGATTAATCTAGCCTGCTTTGTTGAGAAAGACTACTGCCCTCTGACTTCGCTGAGAAGGACTCTGCCTTCCCCAAAAGTGATCTCCAAGGGCTTGGATTGAGCTTGCCTCCTGTTTTCTGAAGTCTCAGAGCCAAAAAGACTCTTCAGGAAATTCCTTGTGCATCGTAAATCCATACACCACCTGCTGAAATCGATGGGAAGCCTGCATTGCGACCAAGAAATCGTGCATAGCCAACTGGAACAACACAGCCCCGACTTCCCGTGTGGAAATTCAACACAGCGCCCGCCTTGCGCCAGAAAATTTGATGCATCCCCTACCGGATCAACACAGCACCCATGCCTTCTCCCAGAGCGTCAAGGATTTTCCCCACATCATCCCTGGGCGTCAAAATATTCCCGCCTTGCAGTGAGGAACCAAGACTGCATGCCGAAACACAACGTAAGCCCCTTGCAGAATGGTAAGAAACAACGCATTGTTTGTGGAAAATTCAACGCACACCTTATTTTTCCACGCACCTCCTCCTCTGCGGTCTCCGTGTGTTATTTTTGATGCATGCCAGGTACTGTGTGTAACAAAGAGACAACTGTTTATTTCTAAGGATTGAGAATCTTTTAAACTTTTTGAAAGTGATATTTCAAATTGTGCTTATTGGATCTTTGTAGTTTTTACCTTATTTTATTCAGATAAATATTATATATTTTCCAAACCTGTGTGGTGTATTTTTGGGGAATACAGCATAAAAGATGGTCATTCCCAGCACACCACTGAGTACTTGATGAACATCATTCGGAATTTTAAATGTGGCATTTGAATATTGCAACCCACACAGAAACTCGCTGCATGAATTGTGGGAAGAGTCACAGAACTGATGCATAAGCATTTATGAAAGGAAACGTGACAATGAAGGTTGGAAAGTGGACGATATTTAGACAGTAATTCCAAGTCGGGGTTTGGGTTCCTCGACTAGGTGGATAGTTGACCACATTTTAACAGATCTGGAATATTACCTGGCCAACCTATGTATTTATAGACTCACACCACGAAGAAACAAAAAGGGAAAAGTTTAATTTGATGATGTATGTTGGTATATACTTGATGATAGGTGGTCACTTTAAGGTTCCTGTTGATACATTTGAGTGTACTCCTGTTGAAGTGGTGAACTAATGAACAGTTCAATACTTAGAGATGTTTCCTGACTCACCTGGTCAAAGGAAAAGCAGCATAATGTTTGCTTTTGATAAACATAAGCGGTGAAAAGTTAGATGAAAATGAACAACTACTGTAAATTCATATGCATGTTATGGCTGCAGACAATTTTTGGGCGATGCTTTTGCAATGTACAAACAATCTTAATCACTTCAAATTGGATTAGTTTGTTCTTGGCTTTACGTTTAGGCCAAGAAAAGTTGAACCTAACGTAATCAGTACTGCAGATAACTAATGCACAACTTCCTCCTGAATACGTCTTCCTCGTTTTTGTCTTACATTTTGAGAATATACCATGTAGTACAAGTAAACTGACACCAGCTCCGCAAAAATGATCTTCCAACTTACATACTATATTAAAAGTTTGACAGACTACAACATAGGTGAAGGACAATCATTTTCGATTGACAGCAATTGTTGTCTGCCTTAAAAGTACTCTCTCTCGTGATGTACACTGGGATCAGAAAGAGGAGCATGGTGGTTATGTAACTTTCTTCCAATAAAACTTGAAATCCTTTTTAGATATTTCTGAAATGCTTTGGAGCATTTTTAATGACTAGTCAATCAAAAGCTCTTGCAAAGTACCACCAGTATTTCAAACTGGAAAAGTATATATGATCAGCAGCTTAGTCGTGCAAAAACAGCCCAAATCTGCAGGTGGGAAGGAGAACAAAAATGGGAACGAATACATGGAGGTCACCGTTATTCCCCATTTCTCAGGGTCCAACTCGTCAGGGGCTTGTAATTCAGCATCCGCGAATTACCTGTGTCTTGGAGTGTGTAGTCCTGGGTGCACTCATAACGAGGGTCACTACAAAACTCTCGCTCAAAGCTACTTTCAAAAGTGTGAGTGATACGTACAAGGTGAATGATGTGCACAAATCCAAACTTCAATTACATATTTTTGCTGCAGTGTTAATAAAGCTTTTATTCGGTATTTATGATCTATATGTACCTGAGGAGAAGTCTAAAGAAAGAGATAGATCATTCCTTGTTTATTTACAGATGTTACATAAAACCTTTTAGTATGCTGTCTTTGACACTGTGAAGCCCAATAGTGTGGCCGAAATTATCATATAAAAAATGTAAGGTACACTCAGAGCTGCCTTGACTTTGTATCTATATGCAGTATATCTAAGCTGTGATGATGCCTTTTACATTTGGTCTGCCACATTGAACTTATAAGAGTAAATGTAGCTTGTGAAATGCATATTTTTTACCAATGTTTGGCTGCAACCTCTTATGCTTTAGTTTTTTTTTTTTACAACAACTAATGTCATCCATAGGAGAGAAATGTACATTGTATAGTGACTGTTCAGGCTTGTGCAAAATTATATTTACATAGTATTGTTACCTGAAGAAAGAGGCATGGTTTAGTCACAACGTCTTCGCACGAATCTTTGTGTTGATCTTTTTGGGTGATTTGGTCACTTTTACATTCTTTACAAAATATGATTTATGTGATTACATTGTGCTTAGGTTAACCAATTATAGCTGCACGACATTTGTCATGCATAAAGATTAATTCGTTAAAAAATATATTTCCCTAGTTCCCTAGTTCGTTTGCCGTGAATAAAGATTGTTTAGGAAGCAGTTCAACTTTAGAAATTGTGGCATAGTGGGTGATAGAAAACCATCCTTGTGTTTCTGGTCTGCAAATACCATAACAGATACGGAAGGCTGTAGAGAAAGTTTAAACATAAACATTCCTGAATGAGATCTCTTATTCGCGATTGGTTCACTAATGTCAGTAAATCAGAGTAAATGGATCAGAGGTAAATTTTGCTAACTGCATCAGCATAGAGTTGTCTATGTATGTCTCCTAGTCACACACGATCATTTTCTAGACATCTTTTAGGTCTTGCCTACAGCCAACCATAGCAGTCTGTTAACAATGGTCTAGTATACCTAATACAGTAAAATATGGGTATATAGTGAACTCTAGCTCAGCCCGTTGCTCTTGATTGGATGAATGTCTTGCCTATCACTTAACACTCATTTTTCTGTGGCGACCCTCCCTGTTTGTTTGTCTTGTTTCTAGAGCATTTATTCTTAAATGTGGTTTGATTGGATGACTTGTGTTCCACCGCATGCATTCAGAGAATTTCTTCTTTTTCTTCTAGCACTGCATGGCAGTGCCTGTGTTTTTACTTTCCCTCACTGTCTGTCTTGCTCATCCCACTTTGTTTGATGTTATTTCTGCCCTTCCTGGCCCTGATCCTCTACATTTCCTCCACCACCAGCCCACTGCTCACGCTGTTCAGTAGCACTGATTTTCTTTCCCCATCCTCTCCTCTCATCTGCTGGCGTACCACCCTGCCGCATTGCATTTGCTTTTTTTTCTGTTTTAAGATTGCCCTGCAGCTATAAATGGCTGTGTGGCTGCTCTTTTCCTACTCGACACATTTATTCATGTCTCCTCTTTACTACTGCAGCCCAGACATCTGCTATTTATGAATGATAAATTATTTATAATAAAAATAAAAAAAAGGCGGCCATGTCATAGTTTATACACACATATACATCATCACACTGGGCCACCATAGCGCATACATGTGTCATTACACACGCACACATTCACATCATTACCATGTTTTTTTGTGCTGATGTGCTTCAGGAATGGCAAATAAGCATTTGTCTCTGCCATTAGCAAAGCCAATAGGTTTGCATTTCTTTTAAAAGAAATAAAAACTGATTGGTTTTGCCAGTGCTTGGTTGCATTATGATTTTAGAACTATTTGCTAGCATAAAGTACTTTAAACACAGTTCAAATCTAGTCCACGTAAATCCGAAGAGTGTCCACCCCTTTAATGACTTTAATTGCTTATTTCAGTACAAGGTGCCCATGGTTAAGTAAGAGATGGCAGATCTGGCGAAGACATCTCTTCCACAAATAGAGTTCCCTGTTAGAAAACAAGGAATGAGGGGACCATTGTGTGCTTTACTCTGTACACACTGAATATTCCGAGATGTTCTGTGCTGTAAGAACTTGTGTCCATTGCTGTTCTTATACTCTACAATTACCCAGTGAAGAATTTTAATCTGATAATTGGAAAAGTCAACATTCTACGTAGTTAGGCTCTGGGTCACTATGGGAAACACGCTCTGTTTATGGAAGGCTGTTCTTTAGAAGCGCTTAAATTGGTTGAATAAAATTTTTCAGGGCGGTTTTGAGTGGACAATAATAGAATGCTTTGGCATAGTATTTGAAACTGTGTCCATGCTCGAACAGTAACTCTGATATGATTATAGTTTATTGAGCAGAATTTTCCAGATTTTATGAAGTACTAATAAATGCAATTATTATTGGTACATTTATTAGTATTTATAAATTGCGTTAATATCATTTAACTAAAAATGTTGAACATTCAAATGTCATTGCGACAACTACATTCTGCTGGTTCTGGGCCATGAGAGATTTAAGACTAAACTGAACTATAGTGATCAAAGCTGATCGGCCTTTATGAAGGAGGTACAGCTGAACATGAAGCCATTCGTAAGCCTGTTAAGAATTTAGCTTTCTCTTTAAGAATCACTTATTCCGATAATCCACGCCAAACGTTTGCACCGGAGACCATTAGATATTTGCTCTTCACCGACCAGAATAACAAGTCAAAAAGCAGGTATGCAGCAGTCGATCAATGAGTCAAATTAATCCATTCCAGGGATTATGGTTCACTGACACAGCCACACACATACTTATGTGGATATCTTTGTAAACGTACGTGCATTTACTAAGCACCATATTTGGGGATTAGCACTCCGACCTGACCATCATTCACTTATAAGAGAACTACCAAAATATGACTTTATAATGTGAAATGTGTGAAGAAAACGTGTGCACACCCTAAGACTGTGAATCAACATTAACAACGCCAGAAAGATGCATTACTTGCACACCTAAAGGGACATAAAATGAACCCTCACCCAAATCAATTTACCTCCCAAAGTGTGCACCATACTTAGAGGAACAGCCAAGATAATATTTAATGGACATTATATACCCATTGTGAAAATATCAACAAATATTGTGTACCGGGAAAATGGATGCAAACGCGCCCCCCGTGAATTAGGCCTGACAATCAGGGCACACAATGGGACATTATATGGGTGCAACCATCTCGCATTGTCAACATGACTCATTTCCCCGGGCAGCCTCGAGGCAAGGACAAATCAGCTACTACTGTTTGCTTACATTTTAAGTGCATGTTTCAGATAAACCTGTGCTGGGCATTACATGATAATACGTAATATCACTGATTTCCTTCCTGCCCTGCACACCAAGGCATTGTTACTAATAACCACCTGACATTATGCATCCATTACTTACCAATAAAGGCATTACTCCTAGTCCTACTTCCTCACCTTCTTTCTTAACCAATGAGGCTCCCTTGCCTACAATAGGCCCCCTCCCTTGAAATGTCTCCCCCTGCCCACTCTGCATCCCGTATGTGATCAAGCCAACAAGGCACTCAGTTGTCCCGTACCGGGAGGGACCTTGATAAAAGGAGAGGGAGTTGGACTAGGAGTAAAGCTATTATGGGCAATTAATGGATGCATTACCTTCTGTCCCTCCCTTGACTTCCTTCTTAACCAATGAGACATAAGTAAAAATAGAAACAGACAACTGAGTGACGAACACCCACTTCAATAGAGGGTCCAGAACACATACAGAAATACCACTGTTCCCACAGAGAAGACAAAACTCTGTGACCCAATCTGTTAGAAATAGGGTTTCTAGTTGGCAGTGGTTTGCACACTGTCCAAGTAGGGACCCTCAATCTAGTCACAATAAGGGAGTTGCGCAACTAAGATAACCCATGCTCACCCCCTTGGTAGCTTGGCTCAAGCAGTTAGGCTTATCACTGAGGCAATGAGTAAAGTATTTGTACCCACACACCACAAATGTACTTCACACTAGTTTAGAAAAATAGACAACATTTATCTCAGTAAAACAAGACCAAAACAACAAAAATCCAACATACACAAGTAAAGGTACACATTGTCAATGTTTAAATGTAGTATGGGGCTTAGAAACACAATAGCTCCAAATGGGACTCTCTCAATGGCTTGGCGTAGTCCCTTCCAACAGTCTGACGCCACCCGTGAGGGTGCGCAGTCAGCCACGGAGTCCTACTGACCCCAGTCAAAGTACTCTCGAAAACTAGGAAACAAAGACATTGCACTGAATCGGTGAGGCATTGCAGGAGCCGGTTGCAGCATCGGTTCCTTACTGCTACCAGGAGGTGAGGTGTCGGTTCCTTAGAGTGGCAAAGGAGGTGATGCAGCATTGATGGGGAGGTGTTGGCTTGTTACGACAAGGAGGGTTTGATCAATCCAGCAGGTCAAGAAGTGAGGTGTCAACTTAATGGTGTCGTTCGTTCGTTAGCTTTATTTCGGTAAAAGTAAATACCATAAAAGCACACCACAATTCACAGTTTTACAAAGCAGCAGGTTGCGTACAAAAGGTTTCAAGCATAAGAGGTTGGGCTACATAAATTTTTTTAAAACATCAGGATTTTCCTTCTGGAAGTTCAAACCGTATTATAAAATCATATAATAGTGCAAGATTTTGTATGTTAGACATCAAGATTCAAATACAAGCCTAACCGATCTATTTAAAAGTATAAGAATATCTAAGCATAAAAAATACTTTTAGACAATAAAAGTGTATATATTAAACATAAAAAACTTCCCTTTAAAAATTCAAGCCATATTATAAGATCATATGAGAATGCAAAATTTTGCATAATAAATATCAAGAATCAGATGCAGACTTACCCAAAAGTATCTAGACATAAGAATACTTTAAGCGATAAAAGGTAATAGATGCCTACGTTAAAATTCACGGGTGAGTTCGTCAACAGCCACTCCCCACGTCTATAGTTGAGTTTACCTCTATTTTTTTAAAGTATGTTCGATCTACAGTGCCAGATGGAATCTAAATATTTTGCCAGACAACAAGCCACTAGAGCGGATGGGTCAGATTAAAAAATTCTCAAGGCCAGTGGACAGTTCTTAAAACCCATTTTCCTACACAAGGGAATAATCCAACAATCACACCCCATGGCCACTGGTGCTGCATCGGAGTCGGTGACACAGCTTTCTGGACTCATGCTGTGGTGGGACTTCAGAGGCACTGCAGCGCCGTCAGGCCTGAAGGAAGGTTGTGGTCATTGCACTCCGAGGAGACCACGGCTCCGGTGCAAGCAAAGGTGCGGGGTCCGAGAACGGCACCAGTTCAGAAGTCATTCTGGAATTCAATGCTCTAGTTTATTCCTTTTTGGCCCAGACCTCACTCCCAATTGCCCAGGAACTGGATTTCACACCACTTGTCAAGTCAGGAATCTCAGCAAGAGAGCACAGGCACTAGCAGGTGAAGTCTTTGATGTCCCTGAGACTTAACAGGAGGCGAACTCAGTCCAAGCTCTTGGAGAACCATTGGAAGCAGGAGGTAGACAGCCAAGTTCATCCTTTCAAGCCCAAGACATAACCAGCAAGCAGCAGGCCAGCACAACAAAGCAACAGGCAGAGTGGCAATCCCTCCTACTGCATCCAGCTCTTCTTCGGAGGCAGAATTTCCTCAGTCCAGAGGTCCTTTACTTGTACCTATTTCTGTCTTTGAAGTAGGCAAACCACAAAGGGAAGTCTTTGTAGTGCACAAGAGCCTGCCTTTCTCTGCCCTGACCCCAGGGGGTTGGAGTGTTCTTTGTGTGAGGACAGGCACAATCTTACACAGGTGCAAGTGTGAGCTCCTCTTACGTTCTGTCTCAGGAAGACCCATCAACCTGGTGATTGGCCATCAGGATATGCAGAGCACACCTCATATACCTTGTGCAGCTGACTAGAGTGAATGCACAAACTTCCCAACTGTTTGCCTTTCTGCTGAATACATATCTGGGCCATGATGAGGCACAGAATGGTTAAGTAAGAAAATGCCCACTTTCTAAGTGGCATTTTCAAACTTACAATTCACCAAAACATGTATTTTTTATTTTGTGAGTACGGAGATCCCTATCTGTATCTGCTCCGAATAGGAAATTACTAGATATTTCAAGGCAATCCCAACGTTACCCTATGGGAGAGATAGGCCTTGCAATAGTGAAAAACAAGTTTAGCAGTATTTCACTATAACAGTGGTTTTCAAACTTTTTAATGCTGCGCCTCTAAGTGGAGTAAGAAAATAATCAGGCCCTCCCATCCAAAATTTTCACATCTATCATATTAAGTTGGCAATGTTTAAATGTGTCTAGACTTATTTAAACATTGCAGTTAAGTTCTGTTACTTAAAAAAAAAAAAAATTGCAATAAATGTTTTTCTGATTAAAACAAAGCCCTGTTATCGGTATAATGCTTCTTTTGGCCAGAGCATGGTTCCCCTCCCCCACCTCCTCCCTCCCCTAGGATCACTTGAGGCCCCTCTAGGGGGCCCCGCCCCCCAGTTTGAAGACCCCTGCACTAGAAGAGCATATAAAGCACATCAGTACATGCTCTACCTTTTCATTACACTTCACTCTGCCCATGGGGCTGCCTTGGGCCTACTTTAGGGTTGACTTACATGCAGTAAAAGGGAAGGTTTGGGCCTAGCAAGTGAGTGCACTTGCCAGAACGAAATGCACACACAAAAACTGCAGTGTCAAGTATGAGACATGTTTACAGGGCTACTCATGTGGGTGGCACAACCAGTGCTCCAGGCCCACTAGTAGTATTTGAATTACAGGCCCTGGGCACAGATAATGCACTTTATTAGGGACTTACTAGTAAATCCAAAAGGCCAATCACGGATAAAGCAATCACCAATATGATTTAGACAGGGAGCACTTGCACTTTAGCACTGGTGAGCAGTGGTATAGTGCCCAGAATCCTAAACAAGCAAAAACAAAATTCAGCACAGGATCAAAAACGGGAGGTGAGAAGCAAAAAGACAGGGTAAACCACGGCAAGAGCTGACAGTTCTAACACAGTCCTTTTTCCAAACATTCCTGTTCAGCAATCCAATAACGTTGAACAACCGTGGAGGAAGCATACCAAGCCGCAGATGTACAAATCACATTATGGAAGCCCCCTTGCAAAGCAGCCTCTGGTGCAGCAATACCGCACGCAGACTGTTCCTGAACACCCAGGGAAGGAAACACACCCTTCCACTCAATTGCCAAAGACCAGAAAATGCATCCATCAACTCAAGGTAGCAGTAGACAACCCTAACCCTTCCATAGCAGGACAAAAATGTACCAACAATGCATCCCCATTTCAGAACTACAGTATCACATGTGGGTACCACAGCTAATATGAACTCACGTTCCAAACAGTGAAACTTGTACACCACATCAGAGGATGGTTCTGGAGAAAATGCCTTCAGGAGCACCCATTGACACGCATGAAAAACCAAACTGATGGTAGGTACGAATGAGGGAACCTGAACCAACACAAAAAACTTTCTAGAGAAAACTTACAGAAAGGAAACCCACAGGATATGGCTCTCATTTCCCTTATGTGCCTGGTGGAAGTAAAGGCCACTAGAAAACAAGACTGGAGTGTAAAAGGTTTCAAGCCAACACCTTCAATGAGTACAAAGGAGCCGAGCACAGACACTGTAAGCAACACAGGAACCCCCAGATCAGCAAAGCGCTCTGTTCAACCCCATTCCAACAAATGCCACTTCCTCAAAAAACGCAGATGAAGGGCCAGAAAGACAAGCGGAGTCGGACCCACTCGAAGATCCCACTTCTGGCTGTTCCACAACATCACCAGCAGAGGGAACCAATACACCCAAGGCCACAGTGGCACCACCAAAATCACCTGCGCCCACACTCTCCAAGCCCTCTGCAGAAATGCCAGACCAACTGAAAAGGTTGCAAGGCATATATGAGGCCCAGAGAACAAGGGAACCAGTCCACTGCCCAAGCCACATCAACCTCACTAACACAATGTCTGTACTTAAACATGCTCCAGTGAAGTAAACAAGTCCACCAAAGGAAAACCCCACCACTGCACAAGAAGATTTAAAAGACAAGTGCATAGGGAGAAATCCTAGGAGTAAGGAATGTTTCAGCCAAACACAGCAGCCCAGACATACTCCACCCCCGAAAGTACAGAGTATTCAAAGGCAGAACAAAAATGTCCTGTGCAATCAAGGCCAGTACCCTGGATCCTCCAGTCTTTTGATAAAAGCCCTAGGCACTAGAATGTCACTTAGGACCAGCACCGCTGTTCCATTCAGGATCACTTGACTATGCACCAGAGCCAGAAGAACAGTCTTCAACTCCCTTCAATTTGAAGGCATCCAGAAGTTGTAGACCAAAACCCTCAAATCTGTTCCAACACCAGCCAAGCCCCTCCCCCACCAAGAGAGACCAACACAGGAAATGAACCAGAAGAACAAGAGCCCCAGCGGACCAAAAGAAGAGAATCCAGTTGATCAGAACGTGCAGGTGAAACCTAGCCCCAGGAATGCAGGCGATGCCAAAGGACCCCACATCTGCAACCACTCCATGGCCTGTGGTGCCCCCTGAGCCACCAAAGACTGAACCTGAACCTGCAAGCTGACCTACCTCCATGCTGACAATGTTCCTAACCATCAGAGAGGCAGAAAAGGTGCCCCCAAGGAACACCAGGGCCTGCAATGGATCCAAAAATGACATCTCCCAATATATAAAAAAAAGCCGTGCCCTCATAGGACCTGCAGCACTCATACCACATGAACTCCCAAATGTGATCTGCTTGTGGACTGAAACAAGAGTTTGTCCAAAGATGGATACATGAACACTCCTTCAGGAAGAAGAATAGCTATCAGTGGTGCCAGAATCTAGACAGACACCTGGAGTGAGGACAGGAACCCAAAGATAAGGACACAACTGGAAATGCTCATCCACAATCGCAAGTTGCAGAAACCAGAGGAGGAACCTGCAACAGGAACAATCAGATAGACATCCTGCAGCTGCCTGGATGCCAAAAACATTTCCTGGACTCACCAGCAAGAGTAACACCTGAACAGTGAACAGTCAGAAATGAACAGCTGTTATCCAGGATTTGACCCTCTTGACATCCAGGACTGGCTGAAATTTCCCTAACCCCTTTCAAACTAGAAACAAGATGAAAGAACCCCCTTTCCTGCATTCTGCCACTGGTACACTGCAAAATGTCTTCTGTCTAACAATACTTGCCCCCATCTAGCAGGGATGACCTATTCCCCACTGCAACAGGAACCACAACATTAGGACACCAGTATCAAGGGAAACATGAACGAATAACACTGTGGAGCCTAGTCTAGTACTCATTGGTCTGAGACACCCTGCAGCCAAACAGACAGAAAATGCTGGAGCGACGGGACCCCTGCTTTGGGAAGGTTATATTATATATATATATATATATATATGGTCCACTACCACCAACAGAATAACCCCCTCAAATGGCAAGGTGATGCTTACTCTCTTTAAATGCCTGGGAGATTATGGCTGGCAACCACTCCCCAAAGAGCGTCGGATCCTCAAAGGGGAGTGGCATCAGGACAGCCACTCCCCAGGTTCCACTCTCCACCGCCTCAGCCATAGGCCGCAGCTAAAGCCCAATTGGACATAGCGTACATGTGCGGAATATATGAGGAAATGACAACAAGAAACCCTGCATGCTGTTCTATAGTTGCCAACAAAGCAGAGCACCATGTTCCCTTCTGGGCAGCCAGAGACAGCCTATCGAACTCCTGCAACAAGGATTGCGCAGAAGACTAGCATTCAAAGCCCAAGCCATAGCACAAAAAGCTCCCCGAATACTAGAGTCTACATACAAATCCGTGGCAACAGGGGGAGTGTATTCCCCTGTTTTGTCAATCAAGGCTGCCACAATCAAATCGGGATGGACTATAGAAGGAAGAGCGACTTCCCACTTCAGCAAGTAAAACTTTCGTAGAAATCGAGGGGCTGGAATCATAACCAAAACCCTCATTACCAAATCCGTAACAGGACCACGAAAGGGCATGGCAAACCCAGTGGGTGAAACCTAGGAGGAAACAGTATTCCATTCCTCTACTGCACGAATGGATGGAAATCGCATGTTATCCGCTCTTCCTGGGTGTTAGAATTGGGTCTTTGGTTGGCAGTAAGGTTACCCCCTGTCCAAGCAAGGACCCTCACTCTAGGAGAATCACACTCAGTTAACCACCGCTAACCCCCTTGATAGCTTGGCATGAGCAGACAGGCTTAACTCAGATGATGTGTTAAGTATTTGTACAAACACACACACACTAATCCAGTGAACCACTACAAAATTCCAACACAGGTTTAGAAAAATAGTAAATATTTTATCTAAATAAACAAGACCAAATACAATAAAAATCCACAATATACAGTTAAAAATACAAATTTAGCACTTAAAAGTAAGAAAACTGTGCTTTGAGGTAAAAAAAAACACTGCAAGTTGGTAAAGTGAGGTGTCATAACGGAGTCGTTTCCTATAATGCAACGCCAATGGCGCCGTTCAGAGTCGTTCGACCCCCAGGTACAGTACCTCAAGAACAAGTAGAAAACAGGGCGGTGCACGGAGTCGGGGAGAGCGGCTTCACTGGGTCCAATGCGGCGTTGGTTCAGGTGCCATGGGGCAGAAGGACTGCGCTGTCGGGTCCTCTCTACAGAGCGGTGGAGCTGAGGCATCATCGGAATGCAAAGTCGGTCCCTTGGTTCCAGCAGATGCGAAGTCCGGTGGGGTTACCATGCTTCAAGGCAACCTCACGGGGTTACGATGATATCACAGGGCGGCAGACGCTGCAATGGCGTCGGATCGTCACGGACGTTGGACTTGCGACACTCCGTTGTCAACGAAGTTGGGCAGGATCAGCAGTTGCAGCGATGCGGGCCTACAGGGTTGGACTTCTACAAAGTCCACGGCCTCGGGGTAGGCGGCATCGTGGTTCCAGGGTACCAGAGTCAGTTGACAGGGTCATCGGATTTGCATTCAGCAAGGTCGTACGGTGTTGTCCGCTGTCACTAGACTGGTTTTTCTCCAGGAATTCACCTCCATTGGTCCTGTAACTGGAATGGCATCCTCTGGCAAACTAGAGTCCACAGCAAGTAGACTCATGTCTGGTTGGTGAAGCCTTTGCTCTCTCTGAAGCTTCAAGACAGGAGGCAAGCTCTACTCCCGGCCTTTGGAGTCACTTCTCAAACAGAAATGCAACAGAGTCCAGTCTCTGTCTCCTTGCACAGGCAGAAGCAGCCACTGCAGGATAGCCCAGCAGCCACAGGCCAGGGCAGCACTTCTCAGCTCTCCAGCTCTTGTCCAGGCAGAGGTTCCTCTTGAATCCTTGAAGTAATCTAAAGTCTGGGATTTGAGGTGCTCTTCTTATATCCCTTCCTCCTCCCAAGGGGTGAATCTGCCCGCATCTGACTCTCCACCCCCCATGTACCGCTACCCAGAAAAATCCTGGAGGGTGTTTTTCTGCCCCACCCCAGTACCCGTTCACTACTGCGGCACCATCATCCCCCAACAAATTCACCTGCAACCCACTCACGTTCCACAACTGCCCTAAAACATCCCTTAGTTCCACAACGTAATAGGCATAGCCCAACTCAGAAAGGTGCACACCATCTGCCCGGAAAAGCCCCCCCTACTCCTCCTTAAGGCCCCCATGCAACACCACATTAATGCCTTTCCCACACAAAACACCCTCATTGTCCTGTTCACTTTTTTCAGTGCTTTGTCAATAGCTGCATGTTTAACTGCTCCCCTCCATATACTACATGGTACAAATTCTGTCCACACCAAACATGTCCCAGAAAGTCTGCATTAGAATCTCCAGATCCCTCTGCATGTGATGCAGTAGTGTCAGTCCCAATAACAGTACCAAATTGTTTTCCCCAAGATGCAAGACCAACATGTCCGGACATCTCTTTCTAGGCAAAATAGATGCTAGCCAAGGTAGTAAACTACCCCATCTCATGCCACCCTTTCCCACCAGAGCACCTCAGATTGCATCCATATCTCTCGTTCAGTGTATCTTGCTTCCAATGGATGAAGGAGAGCCGCACTATCCACGTCACCGCCTTGTTACTCGTTAGGCCCTTACACACCCAAGGGGAAAAGAAACATGTTAGCCGCCATCTTTGGAAACCACAAAACCCCCCACCGAAGTCCCGCATTGCCTCTTCACTTCCACACATATCGCTCACTACAATTAGACCCTCACCTCACAAAACTTGAGAACCTTCATCATTCCCCACCCCAATCGAGCCGCCGATGTCACTGCCCCAATCCAAAATGAGTGGGTCCCAAAAGAAACAGGATCCCGGCCTAACGTCGCCACTGCTCATCGCAACAACATCAAAACCTGGAAAGATGTGACCCTGCTGCAATCCTGAGTACAACACATCACCCCTTGCCTGTCCCCCTGCCACACCTAAAAAACTACAGCCACTCTCATGGGGCAAACCGTCTCTCACCCCCCCCTTCAATCAGCCAAATCCACTTCCCTCTCCCTGCTTGGGCCGTCTTGGACTTCCGCAGCATTATCCCCAGACAACCAGATTCCATCGTCACCTCTTCATATGGCACCCCATCCACACTTTCCAATCCTAAAACTTCAGACACCCTGAAAGCCCTGAAAAACATCAAAATCATGCACAAATGGAACAGCCCGATCTCGAACTTGTCATAGCTGCATACATCCAGGCATCCCAAAATCTCACACAACAATTCAAATGTAATGACTTCCCTCAATCTTCTCCCAGCACCTGGTTTCTCCTTGCGCCAACCCTTCAGTACCTTGCCCAACATCACATTGCCCGCCGACTCGAAACCCCACAGAAGCTTCCAATAAAAAGGCAAATTAGCCAGTTTTCCCGCAATGGTCGTGGGTGACAGACCTCTGTCCATTAGTTCTAACACAAAGATGCTTTCTTGTCCTTGTGATCCCTAAAGACAAATCCACCAGTCTAAGAACTCTCAAGCCCCACACTCCCAGACTTCCGTAGGGACCAACATCTTGACTTCTTCCACTCCTAGTGCCATACTGCGAGAGCAGTGCCACTGTGAATGAGACTACAAGTCAGCAATAACATTGTTCACGCCAGTCACATGGGTCTCCTTGAAAGTGATATTTGTTTCCACAAACACAACATGAACCTGCTCAACAGCATCCAAACCGACAAATCCCGGGCCCTCTGTGGGTTCACCAACTCCACAACAATCATCCTATCCACATGAAACATCACCCTGCTGTTCTGTAACTGGTCACCCCCACACAGTAAATGCCATCAGCAGTGGAAAGAACTACAGGAATGCGATGCTGCACCCCTGCTTCAACCATTGCTGTGGCCATCACTGTGGCCAACACTCCGTACACCACCTGCATCCCAAAACCATTCGCTCCTGAGGCATCTGAAAAAATTTGGACCTGCAACACCACTCTCCTCCTGAGACCACATGGACACACCATTCAATTCTCCCAGAAAAAGAGAGCCACACCCTCAAATCTACCCTTACTGCCAATGAAAGTTGAATCCTGTGGTGTGGTAGTGAGGCACCTGACATGGCCAGGCCCAGCTGTATGCAGAATGTACACCTCCCCTCACTACTCTGCAAGCAAAGTTGAGAAAACTCAACAATTATTGTGCTTTCCGAAGCTCCAGGCATCTTTTACCTACCACTGCTTCCAAAAAAGTCTGAATCTCTGGTACCTTCTGCCCTGGCAATCTTGCAACCATGCTGACCATATCCAACTCAATTCCAAGAAAGATCAAGGTCGTACTGTTGCCCCCCGTCTTTTCAGGGGCCAAAGGCAGCCCAAACATCTCCGCCATGTCCTCAAACTTCTGCAGTGCCTGCCTACAAGCACCAGAAACCGGCTGTCCAACGAATAAGAAAATCATCCAGGTAGTACACGACCGCTCTGTGCCCACTCACTCTCATGAAAACCCACTGCAAAAAGGCAGCACCCTGTCCACATAGATGGCTCCATCAAACTGTATCCCCAGCAAGGAAAAATCCCTGGGATGAATGGGTAAGAAACAAAATGCCAATCTGCCACACTTCATCAGCTCCGCTCCCTGTCCACACTGCCTGACCGGGCCAATGGCATCAACTGAAGCGTATGTCACCTTGGTATCCTCTGTGGCTATGAAACCATTGACAGATGCCCCTGCAGGCCAGGATAAATAATGGATCAAACTGAAATCCCCTTCTTGTTTTTTTAGGTACCATCCCCAAAGGAGATATCATCAGATCAGGTAACGGCCATTCCGATAAGGGGCCCACAATGCTCCCTTCTTGGACTTCCTTGCTCAATTTTATTCCTCACTACCTCCAGAAGCTCCTTGGCTGACTGTAAATTGTCAGCCCACCTACGCCTTCTAGGTCCTTGATAGCCCTCTCAAAAACCTTCCTTGAACCCCCACTCCAGCCTCAAAGCCGCATCCACCTTCAGATACTGCACCAGGTATTGCAAGATTTCTTCTAACTTAATTGGCACTGGAGCCCTGTGGACCAGCAGGACCCTGCTGTACTCTGCCCCTTCCCACCTTCTATTCTGCTGGGCTGGCCAAAGCATTGTGTAATGGGATGTCTGCCCCCGCACTTGGAGCGCTCATGCTTGAACGTAAAAGGGTTCCTTTTACAAAATCCCTTATTAAGGTTCCAGCAGGACTCCAATGTTCCCCCTGTGTAGGTACCTCTACCTGTGCCACTAGTTGTGGCACCGACCCCCTGTAGGGCAGGTCCCTGAAAGGATTTGTACTTAATAGGCAAGCCACTCGCTGTAAGCGTTGAGGCTGTAGATTGTGTTGACGACATCCACAGCGTCTATAATTCCAAGTCCACATCCCTCATGGCTTATCAGGGTTTACGCTGACCCTCACTCTGAATTCCTCATCGACCCTGAGCCAAGTAAACCCCCCCCCAGAATGTATTTGGCCCTTCTGATGTCCATGTATTTAAACAAGGCGGTAGTCTTGTCAGGGAATTTATCACAATACATGCTAGCATATATCAGAAACGCTGATGTCCAGGTCTCCATAGCAATGGGGACCCTGGGTCTTCTGGCCAATTCCCACCCTTTTTCCTTCGACCCTTCTTTTGCCTGAATGTCCCTTTGAAGGAGCTTGAAGACATCAACATACTCATGTCTCCAGATTCTATCCTTCATCTTGTCTGATGAGTGGGACCCCAACGGCATGGCTAAACCCATGTAGGGCAAGAGTTTCTTGTGACCTACATTCTTTTTAGCTTCCTCGCTTATCCCCCTCCGCTGCTTTAGAGGAATCCGGCTGAGTTCCTGAAGTACCATCTCCGTCCTTCCTCTGACTCCTGTTGAGCCTTTCCTTCCTTACCAATCACCCCGTCTCCCACTCCTGTTGATTTGCATGCCTTATTCTCTGATCCACCCTCCCGTGCCTCCCACACAGCCCACCAATCCTCTTGACCTGTTGGCAAACCAGTTTCACTCCTCCTTGGGTGCCTGGCCGCTGTGCCTGCTTGTTTCCGTCACCATTCCATGCCTCTGGTGTCCGCACCGAGTCCTGCAAAACACCACTCTCTGCCGCCTGGGAGTCTATCCTGCCACCAGCCATCACATCATGGCCACCCTTACCTTCTTCACAGAACTAATCTTCCTCCCACTTGTTACTTGCATCCTCATAATCCAGCTCCAATTCAACCTCACTATCAATTGCATCACCCATCCCCCACTCCTTCAATCGTCCATCTGTTGAGGTGTGCCAAAACCCTTCCTGGGTCGTCCGCTTCTTGGGTGTCACACTACGCACGTGGTTCTTCGTGGTAGGGAGGGCCGCCGTGAACCCATCCCCCCCTAGTTCTTGAGATCAATGTCCTGGGGCAGTCATGCTCCCCACTGGTGTCACCAACTTTCTGCCAACCTCTCCTGCTGGCCTTGCGTCACCGCCGCCCAGGCTGCTCCAGCCTTACAATGCCAACATTACTGGACCCACGAGAGGCATCATCTCCCCCGGTCTGCCCTCCATCTTCCGACATTGTAGGCACCCACAGCCAGCGTCCTCTTGGGCCTGAAATCTGCGGCCCTAACCTGGCTCCTCCTTTCATCAGTGCCCCTTTCGCCATCTTCACCTGCCACGCCTGTTCAGCCTCCTGATCTCTGGCCCTGCACAAACTACCGCAAAGGGCCTCATCTACCCAACTGACTTGCACTGCTCTTAGATCCTGGCCTCCACTGACTCACTCCATAGGCCCATCACAGGGCCTCAATGCCTTGAGGGACTCCGTCCACACCATACAGCCTGCACCCCCCAAACCCTCGCATACTTGGCACCATGCCCCCACCCCTGCAGCCTTCCACCTGCGCAACTGCCTCACCTCTGGGCTTACTGGTGCCTTTCCCTGCCTGCTTCCTCTTCGTTCCCATATTCTGCACTTGGGCACCTGCTTTCTGCTGCCTGCCTAGCCCAAAATCAGGTCCAAGGGGCCCACTAGCCCTATGTCCTCTTCTGTCCCCTCATCCTTTCCCTCGCTGTCCTGTGCTTGCGCTGAGGTCTCCATGAAGGTGCCCCCCCAGCTGTCCTCGAAGGGGGGTTCTATTGGAGGCAAGGGAGCCTCACTGGTTATCAAGGAAGGTGAGGGAGGGAAGCGAGGAAATGGCCACTATAGGTCCCAGGGAGAAGAACAGAACAAAGTACTATACCAATAAAAAGTGCTGCCTATCACAATTAACAGTCCATACTGCCCACCCTCCAGACTCTTCAACATGTTTGTAGAAAATAACACCTATCCAGCCGTAACATGGGGCACAACACTTTTCTCACACAGGATAAGACATTCCTACCAGAATTCATCTATGCACTTCTTGTTCCACATAAAACCAAAAGTGAAAGTCACTATCAGTAATACACTCCAACAAATATGAAACACTTGCATCCATTACACACCCACACCAGGACAACCAGTCAAAAAAAATACATTACGCCTGCCAGTCTGTTCTAACATTAAGGCGCATGTGCAACATATAAATATCAAGTAATGACATACACCTACTACTCTACTTACAAAATGACAGCATGCTAGAAGGCCAACATGTTAACACTAACAGTGATTTCAGCCATCAGCAGTCCCTACAGACATCCGACGAACTGTCTCCTAAAACCTCAACAAAGTGAATTTGACAGATAATTGTCTCAAGTTCTTTGGGACACAGAAAAACAAGTGGCCAGGAAAGTTGGCTAATGAATAGATTGCAAAGATTTATTTTCATTCCACAGGCAAAGGTTCGCATCATGCTGGGCTTACTCAATCATTCATCACTCGGAGGTTGGGAAAATGAGAACCACTGCACCGCAACCAGTGCATGGTACTATTTCATTGCTATTATCTCTCCCTCAGTTTGACATATGGCTGTACGCGGCCCTTTCGCTTCTATTTTTGTGAATCTTTCCATCAATTATTTCCTAGGTAACAGTGTTTAGGGACTAGCTGGAGATGATTTGTTATCATCGGCAAAATCTAGCACAAATGGTACGCAAAATAAGGAAATAGGAACTAAG
Organism: Pleurodeles waltl; assembly: GCF_031143425.1. Lineage (NCBI taxonomy): Eukaryota > Metazoa > Chordata > Amphibia > Caudata > Salamandridae > Pleurodeles > Pleurodeles waltl. The sequence goes on from NC_090445.1 coordinate 939,510,434, forward strand.
CATACAGTTGAAAATTGTACTATAAAATACATTGACAACTTGATTGAAGAGGTGAAGTCCATGCATGGCGAAAGGAGCCCAGTGGTAGCTTCATCCACAAGACCACAAAAACTTGCAAAAGTGTTTGCCTGCAAGAAAAAAGCTTGGCAAGCATCAGCTACCATACCCTCGGGTCCCTCTGAGGCAGCTTGTTTTGAGTCTCAAGTGGTAAATACCAAGAGCAATGAAGAATGTTCTCACATTTCACCAAGTTGTGTCTGTTTAAATAGATATGAGGTGCTGCAACCACAGAAGATGAAGAAGGGTCTGAGAAAAAATTGAAGTGTTGCTAATGGTATTAACGTGAGGGCACAACCAAACCCGGCTACTAGGAGTCTTCCTTGTTGTGGATCCAGCCTTGCTGAGGTTGGTGAGATTGTTACTTTGTTAAAATCTGACATATCAGATTTAATACAGCTGTTGGTGAATTTGATTGATCAAGTTCGTAATTCTAATTGGGTACCCACTGTTTGGCATCAATCTACACCCAAGGCTGCCCAAACCAGCCATTTAAATTACAATAGTTCTGTTTGAATCCCCTAGTCAAGGCGGGTTGTGGTTTAATAGTGATCAGCCAACTTCAAGAACTTTAACTGAAGGGAAAGAAAACAAGGGCCCAAGATTGGATCTATTGGACACTAAATTTTAACATCAACACGACAGAGGGGAGGATGAAGGTCAGGGGTTAGCACCGAAACACGGGGATTCTGAGCACAACTATAGCATAGAGCAAAAGCATGAATGCTATGACCAAGGATATTTTTTTACTTGGGATACTTGCACATATTCCCCAAGGATACATACATGCCGAAGAGCTGAACATAGTTTTTTTAAGGAGTCAGTTTACATAATTAAGGTTCCTAAACTATAACAGGTGAGTATGAGAGATCATCCTCATTGAAAAATAAGATTGTTCATTAGATTATGTCTGTGTGGCAGTACTACTCTAATTTATAGTGATGTGGTGGAGTTCATCCATTTCTCTGACCATACCGGTTGTTAGAATTGTGTTAAAACAACCCTTATAGATGTTGACCTAGCACAAGTTCTTGCTGAGATGGAATTGTGGGTCAGACCCGACAAATATTCCAAGATCCTGTTTAAATCCTTTCTTCAATACAGCCATCAAGAACATTAGTTCCATATAGCCATCAGGAACCATTTCCTCCCCACAGCCATCAAGAACCAAATTCCAGCTATAATGATCCCAGAGAGAGTGAATCACATGAATTGGATAAAAACTATCCCAGATCATGTGTCTATGGGATGCTGATGACTGACTGGGTCATTGTTAAGAGCCTCTGATATGAATGAGAACAATCATTTAGCCATTTTGCCAGTAGGTCATAGATCTTGTGAAGAACATCATCATCTATTAGACTTTAACATTGAGAGTGTTAGGCCCCAAAAGGGCCAGGTAAGTATCATACTTACTGGTATAAGCAACACCCGTGGTAACAACAGTTTGAGCCAATGTAATTACATCATTGCCTGTAGTGATGGCTATCTAACCTGTGCCCTCCCACTTTTGGTTGTAACTTCTAAAACAAGAGATCCTCTTTGCTCATTTTTACTAATCTCAGAGCATACTATTGTAGTGCAAGGCTTAGATCAACCAAGAGCAGTCATTCTGTTAAGCTGTAATGCTGTGGGTTTAAAAGTGAAACTGGGGGGATAGTGAGTGGGGTGCGTTTATGGATTTTTCTTTGATTCAGGAGACCTTGGTGACCAGTAATTTCTTCAGGCATGGCTACTCTAACTTTCAAAATTGGCTGTAAAGTTAGATGATGGATGACTGATGGGTGTCCTATGTATCTTGGTGAAAATAGCTTTAGAATATACTGTAAAGCAATTTGAAACACTCCTTAGATATTTTAGGTTTAAACATTTTATTGGATAACAGGTGACCACTTATTTTACTTAATGTATGTAAGAAAGTGTAATATAAGTCCTCTGAATCATCTACATTATGGCAGACACAATTTTAAACATCCATGGGAACAATTTGTGTGGAGGGGGCTTTAACACCATCTTTGAACCATCAGGCCTATTAAGAGTGATAGTGATAGCTGAGAATGATGCATACCTGACTTCACAGCCTGACTTGTTCCCAGCTCTCTAGAGTGGCTCTGCAGTCCATAGACTACATGCATGCAATGGGTGTACAATCTCAGAAGCCCAGGCTGCACCTTTGTGTAAAAGAGGCCAGTATAAAAGTTGCATTGCTTATATATTAATAGCTGTATACCTATGGAGTGACACTTGATATGGAGGTTTCTCCAAGATATGAATATGATTATAATCCCCATGTTCTCTTTCTTGAAGGATCATTGATCAAAGGGTGACTAAATAGTCCTTCTGAAAATAATGATTTAATCTCCCCAAATGTGAAACGGGACAAAATCATTAATACGCCTCAAATCGTTGAGTCTATAATAAAACAGTTTTACCTTAGAGTGTTTTATAGAAAATTCACTTAACCTGTTTATATTATTGAAAGCACATAACTAATAATTTGATCAACTTAGTAAATATATATTTTTTTTTATAAAGACTGCATCAGGCCAAGCTTAATTACAAGCTAATTAATAATTTAATGAGAAGAGTAGAACTGGGAATGTAAAGCTTGTACAGGCAAAAGAAATTGGGGGTTAGTGAGGCAAAAAAATCCTTAGAGTGGAGTATACATGGGTAGATTTTAACACCTCTAGGCATAATGACACAAGGAATATTTTGGTGTATAGGCTCCCATGGAGCCTGGGAATTCTTATATGAAATCATAGGGGTATGTTCAGCTAACTCAATGGATGAAGCATTTTGATGCCTCATAATGAACCCATATTAACTGAGGCTATTAACTTTTCATGTGAGTTTTACACAGACAAGTACGGTCTTGAACCAATCAACCAGCCGTCTTTTCACTGCAGGACATGTTAATGGTAATTAAAGCTCAGAGAAAGGCCAAAGCTCCTGGCTTGGATAAAATCAGATCTCTTTCTATCTAAACTGGATATTTGGGGCCCAAATATTAATACTATCTCTAATCCAATTGTTTATGAATCACCAATACCTGATTCTTGGAGGAGAGTCAAGATAGTGCAAGTTTTTAAGAAGGCCAGTCATACTGATCATAGTAACCATCGTCCAATTAGTTGGATTGATAATTTGCAGAAAATATTTTGCAAACAGGTGATGGACAAACTTATTCTTGAAGTCTGATATTAAAATTTTCAGTGTTTTTCATGTGGGGTTCAAGTCGGAGACTAGCACTATTGATCAATTCTCTCTTTCTTCTGTTAAGGTGAAACACCATTGACATTGCAAGAGGCAGCTTATATGTCGCACTTGCTGACCTATGATCTGCCTTTGATAAGGTCCTTAGAGAGAAGATGTGGGAGATCTTGGTTACCCTAGGGGTTTCCCGTAATTTATTAGTTGTGATTAAACATTTACTCAAAGATAATTTTTCCACAACTGAGGTGAGGCTTAATTGGAGAGTTGACTGAAACGATCATGGTCAACAAGTGTGTGTCAAGACTGTGCCTTGGCACCCACCCTCTTATTTTTAGAAACAGTTTAGCATTTAAGAAGGTGCCTGCACTATTATTTATGGACAACACTTTACTTATTTTCAAAACCAAGAAAAGTTTTGAAATCTTACTCCAAAGGTTTGCTACCTTTTGTAATTTCCTTGGGCTGGAAATAAGTATAGGAAAAATAAAACATATGGATTTTAACCTGCAAAAAAATGTAAAGTGGAAAATAAAATTGGGCAACAATACCCTTGAAAGAGTAAATGAGGTTGATTATGTGACTGTTAGGATATCAGACTCACACATGCGGCATAAGCCAATCACTTAGGCCCTCATTATGACATTGGCGGTAAATGCCACTTACCGCCACGCTGACAGCCACCAACATACTGCTGCGATGGCGAATATATCCGTTCGCCATATTATGACACACAGACATACCAATCCAACAGAATACAGCCACATACACAAATCCGCCAGACCAAAGGTCAGTGCAAAACTGGTGGTACCATCACCCCTACTGTTACGCCAACAGAAAAACACCCACCACATAATGACCCACGAATCACCACGGCGGATATTCAACAGTGGTAAACCATTGGCGGTACATATCGCCGTGCTCAGAATGGACACCCACATACAAAACACTACATTGGCCAATATGAAAAACAAACACCTGACATTCATTCACACACCACTATAAAACACACACCCACATTACCCACAACCCTTTACGAACAACAAGAAGATGTGCCAGGAGATTGACATGAAGAGCACAGAGACAACTAGACACACACCACTTACACCCATACATCCCTCATGCACCCCACATCACACACCCCACCACTCACACTCACCACACACAGCACACAATACCCATGTCCCCATAAAGACACCCCGTTTCACTGATGAGTTAAGGGTCATGGTGGAGGAAATTGTCAGGGTAGAGTCACAGCTGTTTGGAGTAGGGGTACAGCAAATATCCATTGCAAGGAAGATGGCACTATGGCGGAGAATCGTGGACAGGGTCAACTCTGTAGGACAACATCCAAGAACAAGGGACAACATCAGAAAGAGGTGGAATGGCCTACGGGGGAAGGTATGTTCCATAGCAGCAAGGCACCAGCTCACCATACAGAGGACTGGCAGTGGACCCCCACCTCCTCCACCACAGCTCACAGCATGGGAGGAGCAAATCGTGGCAATACTGCATCATAAGGGAGTCACTGGAGTAGCCGGAGGACTGGACACTGGTGAGTCAACATTTACCTCTTATCATCCCACCTATACCTGCATGCCAACACATCACTTCACCCTCACTCCACTCCATCCCTCACACTGCACCTACACATATGACTAACACCAATGCCAGGCCCTGTATGCGATACCAAAGCACGGACAGCCCTCCCAGCCCTGCATGGATACCCATCACAAAAGCATGCACAGCATAGGGAAACTAACAATCTCACAATACATCACCATACACCAGCAAAAGGTGGCCGGGCAACGACAGAGGGGAAGCCAGGGATGTACAATATGTCATACACAGGAAGCATAATACATCACTTACATCCCCACAGGTATCCCAGCCAATGTCAATGGAAAGGATGTGCCACGACTATCCAGTCCCAACAGAAGATGCTCCCAGTGATGACAGTAACTCAGGATCAGACACCACAACACCCACCCAGAGTACCCACACCCCTGTCCCCAGGACACGTCAATCAGCAGTGTGTCCACCTATACAGGCCACACCTCATACCCAAGACAATCAGGGACCTGGGGTCAGTGGGCACATCGTTCAGGGGCCAGAGGCACAGGCCAACAGGGAAACTGGGAGGACTGCTGTGCGCCAGGGGGAGGACAGGACCGGGGAACCGACACTCCAGGAGTCACTCTCTGAGATCCTGGGAGCCTACCAACATTCCAGACACGATGGGCCAGATCCTTGACAATGTGCAGGAGAACAGGTGGCTGCAGGAGGGACAGTATCATTGGATCAGAGAGTACTTGCAGGCCATTAACACCACCCTGATCTCCATAGCAGGGGTGCTGGCAGACATGGCCAACATCATGAGGGAGGCAACAGCACAGCAGCGGGCCCCCACCACTAGCCAGTCCATTCACCAGTCCTGCACTTCCGCTGCCGCTAGTGGGCAGGAGGCCCAACCACAGGTCCCACAGGCCACCAGCATCTCTCCTCCCCCCCACCCTGCAGAAGGTGAACCACCCTGCAAACATTCCCTGTGACCCAAACAGAAGCCAGAGACACTTGCCAAGTCCCACGCCAGGAACGGAGACTCTCCTGATTGTCCCCTTTGTGTCCCACTCAGTCACCTTGTCCACTTTGAACTGCCATTGCTCCCCTTCCTATAGCCTCTTGGACACTAGACCTGTGCTACAAACAGACTGGAACAATACCCTGGACTTTCCTCCATCATCACCCCATTCCATTGCGCCTTCCTCTACATTTCTTAGCACTACAATAAACATCCTTGAACATAACTTGACTACTTGTATGTCATGTGTTGAAAATGGGTATTTATGGAAACAGTTACATCCATTGCAAATGAACTGTACATTGTGAGAGCATAGAAATAATGACCTGAAGCTGGGTATAGTCAGCAGATCAGTTCACAGTTGTCATAGCACCAACATCTGTAAAGTGATAAACCATAGGTGAAGTAAGTAGAGGTAAGAGGAAGTTAATGCCATTATGCCATCATGCCACTGCCACAGAGAATACACCAATAGTCATAGAACTGTGAAGTTGCACTGTCTTGCCGGTGTGTCATTGGAAGTACTGACGGATGACTGAGGTTCTGTTGTCCTGAGGTTCTGTTGTCCTCATCCTCAGCCTCTTCATCCTCACGGTCATCAGGGTCTGCTGTCTCCTCCTCCTGCTGAGGGTCAGGTTTTGCAACATGCTCCATGCCACTACTATCTGGTAGACCTTCTCGGGTTAATAGCACAGGGATCCACCTGTAAGATGGAGGCACCTGAACCTGGCCTTCAGGAGGCCGAAGGTCCTCTCGATAATCAGTCTGGTTCGCCCACGTGCTTCATTTTAACGTTCTTCAGCCCTTGTCCTGGCATTCCTCACAGGGGTAAGCAGTCATGATAGGTTTGGGTAACCAGAGTCTCCTGCAAGTATTGAGGGAAGCATACTATAACATACAGTGGGTGGGGACCATGGCTCACCTATTAGCGACAGCCTGTGCCTCTGTAGTTGGGCCATCACATGTGGGATGCTGCTATTCCTCAGAACAAAGGCATCATGCACTGACCCAGGATACTTAGCATTGACCTGAGAGATGTACTGGTCCGCTGGGCACCCCATCTGCCCATTCTGTGAATGGAAACTCTTACAATTCCTGTACACCTGTTCATTCTGGCGGGGGGGACAAACGCAATATGTGTACCGTCAATCACCCCAATAATATTGGGGATATGTCCCATTGCATAGAATCAGGCCTTCTCAGTGGGAAAATCTTCCACCTGGGGGAAAGCAATGTAGCTGCACATGTGTTTTGTCAGGGCAGACAAAACTCTTGCCAGCATGACTGAGAACATTGGCTGTGACATTCCTGCTGCTAAGCCCACTGTCTCTTGGAAAGAAGCTGTTGCCAAGAAATGGAGCACTGATAGCACTTGCACAAGAGGGGGGGGTCCCAGTCGGATGATGGATAGAGGAGATCAGGTCAGGCTCCAACTGGGCACACAGCTCTGTGATTGTGGCCCTGTCCAGTCTATAGGTGAGGATAATGTGCCTGTCCTCCAGTGTAGCTAAGTCCACCAGTGGTCTGTACATGGGGGTATTTCTCCACCTTCTTATTCATCCGCAGCAGCAGATATCTAAGGGACACAAGAGTGAGTATGTTGTCACAACTGGAACAAAAAAAAAACTGCAGTCCACATGGTGCACTTAGGTATTGGGACAGTGTTAATGGCAAAGTATGGGCCAATCTAATCTGTGATGTAGTAATTGTTGAAATGCATGTGTCCCCCTGTCCCCCCGAAATGGCGACCGCCTGTCCTGTATGTAGGGACAGGTGGAAGTGAGGTAATTCCGCCGACGTTGGCCATTGCAGCAGAAGGCGGTCTTGCACCGTCGTGCAATTCCTCATTGGATAATATGGGGCTCTATGGAGTACAGTGGCCACTGGGGATTTATGCCGGCGGTGACGTTGTACACCGCTGCGGACGTGACCGCTTTTTCTATCTGACTTCTCGCTTGCTACCTGACCCTCACCAGGAGAAGATCCACACTGCGTGTGCTGCTGTGACCTGTGTCTGGAACATACCATGGCCCGTGTGACTGGGGAAAGGGCCCTAGCCTTAACTTCGGAGGAGTTGGAGCGACTGGTGGATGCGGCCCTACCCCATTACGGACAGCTGTATGGGCCTCCACAACCAACAGGTGAGTACACTTTAGGCACGATGCATGTGGGAAGGATGCATGGAGATGTGTGTGCAAGCATCGTGTAAGGGGGGTGGGGGAAATGTCTTACGACGGTGTACATAGTGTGCGCTGGGCTATGTGTGTGCCAATGGTGATGGAAACGGGTATGGTGGGCCATCTGTGTGACAGGCTGGACTATTTGTTTAATGGTGTTCTCCTGTCTTTATTGCCTCTGCAGGTCAGCGCCCATCAAAAGAAGGGAATATGGCGTGCCATCTCAAAGGACGTGCGGACCCTGGGGGTCTACGGCAGGCGGAGCACCCACTGTCGGAAACGGTGGGAAGACCTGAGACATTGGGCACAGAAGACAGCAGAGGCCCAGCTGGGGATGGCCTCCCAACAAGGAAGGGGTGTCTGTCAGACCCTACACCCCCCCCCCCCCAGATGGCCCAAATACTGGCAGTGGCTTACCCAGAGCTGGATGGGCACTTGAGGGAATCACAGCAGCCACAATGGGATGAGTACAGTGGGTATCATTACATATTTTGGCTGGTGGGGTGGTATCTGGGTGGTGAATGTGTGTTAGTGGATGCCCCTAAGGCCAGGCCAGACATTGCAGCGTGGGTCATCTGAGTGGTAATGGGTGTATGGCAAATACAGGTAACCTAGCTTGTTAGCAGTCCATTCCAGCCAGGGCATCGTGGGTCCCAGGAGTACCACAGTTGGATGGTGTGTGCTCCTCATCTTGCCTTAGTGAAAAGGCCATATCACTGGTAGTGCAATGCATAGTGCTTAAGCCTGTTCCCTGTGTGCGACGGTGATGTGTATGCCAGTAGTGGTGTTGGTGCAGTCATTGACCCAGTGTATCCTTTAGCTCTCTCCCCGGCGTTCTTGTTTTGTCATCCTCTCCTTGTGTGCATTAGCATCATCTGGCGGAGGAGCAGGGGCACCAGCGACAGAGGAGGCGGAGTCCACAAACGCCGAGGTAACCAGTGGGACAGAGGGTGGGGGAACACCACAGCAGAGATTAGAGGAGACAACACAAACTCAGATACCTCCTCCGATGGGAGCTCCCTGGTGGTGGCGGACACCTCTGTGACCACCCCAGCTGCAGGTACAGCCGCCACCCCCATACCAGCACTGCCCTCCCAGCAGCCCCTCAGCGAGTTGCCTGTGCCAGCTCACCCAGGAGGGTGGGTATCTCCTTCGCCCCAGGTACCTCAGGCCCTTCCCCAGTGAGCAGGCTATTGTCCTCCTGAAATCCATCTCTGTGGGGCAATCAACCATTGTGAATGCCATCCAGGGGCTGGCATCCTAGATACAGCAAGGCAATGCATTCCTGGAGGGCATTCACAATGGATTGGCGGCCCAACAGAGATCGATTCAGGCTCTGGCCTCCTCTCTGATGGCAGCCATTGTGCCTGTTTCTACCTTCCCCCCTCCAACTACCACTTCCCAGTCCCATTCTCCTCAATCCCAACCCATGCCAGGCACACATACAGATGAGCATTCACACAAGACAACACCCAAGAGTGGCACAGGCAAACAAGCACCACACTTAATACCACAAGCACTCACACAAACTCCATACAGTTGCAGACATGACAACATCCACTGCCTCCACTTACTCCTCCACCTCCCTCCCAGTCACGTCCACACTCACACCTGCATGCACTGCATCAACATCCACCCCCAGCATCACCACACCAAGCAGCACACACACCTCTCTGGCAGACAGCTCCACAACAACCATGCACGCTTCCCCTCTGTCCTCTCCCACCTTGTCTGTCCCCCCCAAAGGACACAAACGCAAGCACTCACACACCCAACAGCCATCCACCTCACATCAGCATACAGCCCACACACCAGCACCAAAGTCCAGCAGACATACACCTCCTACAACCAGTCCCTCAACCTCCACTCACATCACTCTTCCTTCCTCTCACCCCACATCCCTAAAAAGCTTTTCCTTGCCCAACTTGACCTCTTCCCCCCCCCAGTCCTGCCCGTATGAGGAGGGTACCAAAGACCAAGCCCAGCACCTCAGCCAAACAATCCATGGGAACAGTGGTAGCACCACCTAATTGTGGTGGTAAGGACACCGCACCTCGAGGCAAGAAGGGGAAGGAGCCTGCACCTTCAGGCTAGAAGGGGAAGGAGCCTGCACCTCCAGGCAAGAAGGGGAAGGAGCCTGCACCTCCAGGCAAGAAGGGGAAGGAGCCTGCACCTCCAGGCAAGAAGGGGAAGGAGCCTGCACCTCCAGGCAAGAAGGGGAAGGAGCCTGCACCTTCAGGCAAGAAGGGGAAGGAGCCTGCACCTTCAGGCAAGAAGGGGAAGAGGCCATCTGCCCCTGCCAGGAATGGTAAGGGATCCATGCCCCATGTAATGGAGGAGACGAAGCCCTCTACTCCAGTGGAGGCTGTCACCACCACCACCACCAGCTGTCACGGGGCCCCCACCGCCGGCTGATGAAGTGCAGCCATAAGCAAATGCAGAGGCTGCCCAGGAGGCTCTTCCATCCACCACGACACTGCAGCCATCAGCAACTGCAGAGGCTGCCCAGGAGGCACCTCCATCCACCACAACACTGCAGCCATCAGCCATTGCAGAGGCTGCCCAGGAGGCACCTCCATCCACCACAGCACTGCAGCCATCAGCAACTGCAGAGGCTGCCCAGGAGACACCTCCATCCACCATGACACTGCAGCCATCAGCAACTGCAGAGGCTGCCCAGGAGGCACCTCCATCTGCCAACACACTGCAACCGTAGGCCACCCTCCAGGGGCTGCCGTAGGAGTTGCCCCATCCAGAACCAGTAGGAAAGTCGCCCACCTGAGAGACACTGGCCTTGCACTCCCCAGGACAGAGCAATCGGCATGGAGCCCCATCTAGAATCAGTGGGAAAGTCACCCACCTGAGAGACTGTGGCCCTGCACTCCCCAGGACAAAGCAATGTGCATGGAGCCCCTTCCAGAACCAGTGGGCTTGTTCCCGCATCTGGCTGAGGTGCTCCCACCCTCCCCCTGAGGTGCCTGCCCATTTTCAAACTGATGTCCCTGCAGAGTACTATCTGGATGAAGTTAGGATTCGAGTTTGGCCTTTCACTGTGCCCTGTGGCCATGTGGGCCCTTTTAACATTGGACTGGGCAGTGTCCCTTTGTGTACATGTGTACATATCTGTTTCATTGACAAATCAGTTAAGTTTTTCAGATGTTGATTTGATTACAGTCACTTTCATCCATTCCTGTTGTCCTTGCATTATTCTGCTGTGTTTCGGGGACAAATTGTTTTTCGTGTGCAGCTGGTTGTGTGTATGGTGGGTATGTCTTGTGTGTGTGTCACTCTTGTTTTCCTCCCTCCCTCGCTAGGTGGCTGAACTCACCGTCATCGTCTTCGTTGGTGTTCCAGGTGGAGCATAACGTAGAAGATCATCGGGAAAACTTGCAGTTCGGGTTCCATGGCAGCGTTTTTCTTCCCTGTGTCTCCGATGGGGAGTCCTTTCTCTTCTGTGATGCGTTTCCACCAGGCTTTTGATGGCGTTGGTACCACATGTGTACACAAAAGGAGAGCAATGGGAGTGTTGCTAGCCCACACCGCCTCCCTACAGAAATTATATCATCACTAATGGTGTGGGGTAGTAGGAACTGAAGATAAGACTAGGTCAGTCTTTTTACAGTGGTGTTAATAAGGTCACTATAGATCCTCAGGTCGGGAAGTCATAGTTGGAAGAATGTCCAAGCTAGGGGGTGCTGTGTTGTCCTACAGGGGGAAGGGGGATTTCCCTTACGGACTAGGTGGTCTCACACACATAATAGTGTCTTGCTTCATCATATGACCACCTAGCCCCACCCAAGTAAGATGATACTACTTGGGCGGACTCGACCTCGTGGTTAAAAGAACCCGAGGGAGTGCTGAAATTAAACTGGCTGGATAGTTACATTGATCCAGAAGGGGTGAATAATAAAATTACCAAGCATGTCGCCAGTGGCTTCTGCTAATTTTAATAAAGGTGCATGCTGGTAAGGCTAAAACTAAGGGGGAAGGCTCGTTGGAGAGTAATGTCTCTTGGAGTCTAAAAGAAAAAGTGGATGACCAACATGTTTCTGCCCTCACTCAGTGCTGGTAGGTCAGGGGCATTCGTCAGGGTCTGAGCACACACAGTAAGTGGGGTACTCAAAAAGTGAAAAATGTGTATGGCCTACCTGAACGAGTAGTTCACGGTGGGGTAGGCCTGTAGTAGATAAAAATAAATGCATCAATAGATAAGCCACTGATAGTTCAGAAAATATATGGGGTGAAAAAACCGTGGCAAACCACTGCAAAGCACACAGCAAAAATGTGAACAAATTGTGCCAAGCACTCACAAACACATGCAAGGGTGACTTACACCAGAGTAAGGGGCAATCTGCCTCTGGTCTGGCTAGTGCCGGGGGGGGGGGTTTCCCTTGTAGTCACACTCTGGGGAGATTAAAGGGATTAGGAAGGATAGAGGTGAAGGGTCATGAGATGAAAAGAGGAAGCACAAGACTTAAGGGAAAAAGTAAACAGAAGAGAACCAAGCTTAAACCAGAGGAAAAGCACATGGGAAAAAGAGAGACAAGGAAGCAGGAAATGGGGAAAAGAGAAGGGGGTGGAGGGAGAGCGAAGGGCTGCAGAAGGGAGGGGAAACAGGGAATAAACAGAAAAAAAGAGAAAGAAAACGGGCTCCAAAGGGGCCTCACTTACCACTCCAAAGGGAATACCAAGGGGGGGTACCTACATGCCGGAGCCAGGCCGCTCTGGTGCTGACTGCATGGTAGGTCTGGAATATATGTGGATCAAGAGCCAATCAGCGGGGGGCACCGGGCGCAATCTAATTAAGAAATTGTCAGGTGGATCGGGCATCGTTACAGGACCACGCCCTGAATCCGGCCGCACCCTCTCGGGGGCTGTGCCGGTATGCAATGCTTGAATTAGCCACCCGCTCGATAAATATGGCCGTCGGTATTAGACCCGCGGGACCGTTATGTTATAGAGGCCCGCGGGTTGGAGTGTGCCAAGCAATAAAGAAGTGACGGGCTCGAGTAGAGCGTTTGCACCGCGATGCGGTTTGCAAATGCGGGGGGCGCCCTGTGATGACGCGCTGCGAGGAGCGCGGCGCGTCCTATGGGCACACGGGACTCTGGGAATTGGAGTCCCGTGTTGCCGGTATACGTCGTCCGGCTCAGACGACATGAAAAAGGGGGGGAGGGGGGGAGAGAGTACACAAGGAAAGAGAGAGGGGGAGGGGGAGGAAAGAAAGCAGGGGGGAAAAAGGAGGGGGAAGAGGGGAGGGAAGGGAAAAAAGAAGCATACAAGAAAAAAGAAGAAAAAAAGGAAAAAGAAAAAAGGAAGGGGTTTAGGTGGGAAGAGAGGGTGAAAAGAAGGAAAGAAGAGAAAAGGAAGGAGGAAAGGGAGACAAAGCAAGCAGACAAAGGAGGCAAGGGGAAAAGAAGGAAAGAAGAAAAATAGAGGGCCTACAAAGGCCTATACAAGAAAAGAGAGAACACAGAAAGAAAGGGAGGGGGAAACAGTGGGGGGCAGAGGGAAAGAAAGGGGGGGGGAAAGGGGGAAACACAGGGCAGAGGAGGAGGGAGGACTCATAATAGGTGGAGAGAAAAGGGAGGAGCGAGGGGAAGCTGGGACCTGAAAGCGGAAGTACAGATAAAGAAAAGAAAAGGTGTGAAAGATGGGGGACAATAGCTACAATGGCAGGGGTTATGAAAATAACTCTGAACGGATGGATGCTGCCCAGGTCAGAGATAGTGACATGGGGTATTGGTGGTGAGACCCCCGATGGGACCTTAGGGGGAACCTCACATGGGAAAGGGTCGCCATAGTCTTAGTTCTCGTCTTAGAGCTGACCACTGTATATTATCGTTCAATCCTCTAATGTCCGTTTGCAACCTCCATATCCACCTTTGTTCATACAGTAAAAGTTTTTGTGTGGCATTAGTTGCTGTTGATTTCAGTTGGTCCAACACTACCCATTGCATGTGATCAGGATGGTGATTGCTGGACACATAATGCTCGGTGAGTCTTGTGGCATCTCTCTTGCATCGGATGGTGCTCCTATGCTCGCAGATGCGTGTGCCCACTCTTCTTGTCGTCATCCCAATGTATCTTTTATCACAGGGGCATGTGATCATATACACCACATTTTTGCTGTTACAGTTCGTGAGTTGTCTAAGTTCCCAGGGTGTCCGTAGTCCCACATCAAGTGTAAGAGTTTTTTTGGTAAATGCGCAGACACTGCAGCTGCCGCATGGAAAGTGGCCTTTAGCGGGAGGGAGGTCCCAGAGTGTCCTTTGTTTGTTCGGGGTGAGGTTTACCCGCGGGCGGGTATGTACAATCATGTCCCGGATACTTTTAGCTTTTTTATAAGCATTCATTGGGATCTGAAAGGGAAGACCCCCAGATGTGAGGATTTTCCAATCTTCATTGAGTATCTTTTTGATCACATTAGACGCTGGGTTGAATGTAGTCACACAGATCAATGGGTCTTTCTTGCTGGTTCTGCTGCTGGGATGTAGCAAAGTTTCCCTAGGGCTCACACGAGCACGTTTGTCAGCCCTCCTCAGAAGGTGGTCTGGGTACCCTCTGGCTCGAAGTTTGCTTGTGAGTTGCTGAGCATGCTTTTTGTAATCCGTTAATTCGGTACAATTCCGCCGAAGACGGAGATACTGACCCACTGGGAGGTTTTCCCTGAGGGAGCGTGGGTGGAAGCTCTGGAACTGCAGGAGAGTGTTCCGGTCAGTGGGTTTATAAAAAACTTCTGTTATCAAGGAGCCATTTTTTTCGGATATTACTAGGTCAAGAAAGGAGACAGCTGGGTCACCTAGTGTGGCTGTAAATCTCAGAAAGGGGTTCAGGGTGTTTAACCAATTGATGAAGGTGGTTGCTTCTTCCCTTGTACCTCTCCAGATTATCAGGATGTCATCGATGTACCTTTTCCATAACCTGATCTGGTTGAAGTACGGGTTCTCTTCAGTGAGAACCATTTCTTTCTCAAAGTGATCTACATATAGACATGCCAAGCTAGGTGCAAAAGTGCTCCCCATCGAAGTGCCTTGGATCTGTAAAAAGAAGTTCTTATCGAATTCAAAGAAATTCCTGGTGAGGGCCAAATGGGCTAAGTCCAGGATGAATTCTGGAGGGGTGATGTAGTTCCACACACCCCTATTGAGTAGGTCACTGATCACTTCCAAGGTTGCCTCCTGTGGAATGTTGGTATATAGTGATTCTACATCCAGTGTCATGAGATGTTCTCTGTCTTTGTCAAAATCTAGGGTATCGATAAGGGAAAGCAAGTCTGTTGTATCTTTTAGGTATGTGGGGATTTGTTTAACGAATGGTTGGAGGAACCAGTCGCAAAATTGGGATAGTGGTTCCAGGATGGAGCCAATCCCAGAGACGATTTGTCTTCCCGGGGGTGGATGTTTATTTTTGTGGATTTTAGGCAAAATATAAAAGTATGGGGTTTTAGGGTTGGGTTGGATGAGGAAGGCAGCCTCATGTTTGGTGATCCAACCGTTGTTCATACCCTTCTCGATCAAGAAAGTGATCTCTTCTCTGACCTCTTCTGTCGGATCCCTTGAGAGTCTCTTATAGTGATGCTCATTGTTTAGTAGGCGTAGACATTCAGTATTGTACATTACTGTGGACATTATCACTATGGCACCACCCTTATCCGCTGGTTTAATGGTGATGGAAGAGTCATTGCTCAGGTTGTGAAGGGCTGTAAGTTCTTCGGTGCTAATGTTGTGAAAGATCTCCCTTTGTGTGTTCTGGAGGTCGTCGATCCTCCTGCTCTCTGATTTTTCAAATGCCAGAACTTCAGGTGGCATCAGTTGGGAGGGAGGAGTGAACTTTGATTTGGGACGTAACCCGGTGTTCCTTTCTTGTTCTGTATTGGGTTCCGGGTTCATGAGGAAAAAGGTTCTTAGCCTAATCTTACGAAAAAATTCTGCTAGTTCTATCCTTAGTTTAAAGATGTCAAGTTTGGGGGTAGGGACAAAACCCAGATCTTTCTCTAGGGCTTGGAGTTTGTTATTGTTTAATACTCTTGGGCTTAGGTTCACAATGGTAGTGGACCCCTTATTTAAACCCTGCTTGTGCTGGGTGATTCGTCGTCCGTTGGTCCTTCCTTCAGGTTCCAACTGACTCCTTTTTTCCTGCCCCTTCCCCGTCCGGGGCCTCTCCCAAAAAAAGGAACATTGGGATAGGACCAGGTTGTTTGTGGCTGGGGATACATAGGGGCTTGGAACTGGTTTAGTGGCCCATAGGGGGAGGGCCAAGCCCAGGGAGGCATATTAAGTAGCGGGGGCGGAGGGCCTGTACATGGTGTAGGCCAATTATTCCGAGTATTCCCCCTCCTACCCCGTCTTGGCCGTGTTGTCTGTGTGCGGCCGGCGTCGGAGTCCGAGCTAGAGTAGCCCCCGGAGGATGTATCGGAGGGCAACGAGGATTGGACTGCAAAGTCTTCCCTTGAGTAGGGATGTACCCTCTCCAGGGAAAGCTTATCTAAGTCTTTCTGAAATTTGGCAATTTTCCGGTGGGTCAGATACTCTTTAAACTCACTGATGGTCTTGTTAGTTTCCTCTAGTTTCTTCTTAAATGATGCAGCCGTAAGTCCGGTTTTTAAGGTTACTTTCTGCCGTTTTGATTTGAAGCACTAGAGCATCTGATAGTCTGGTAGCTGTCTTGATGATCAGAATTAGCCAATCACGTGTGCATTTCCAGGCTATCAGAGACCAGTCCTTCCTAAATTCTTTGTCCTCTAGGAAGATATGTGGTTCAGTGGTGATAATCAGACCATTGGGTGCAGCGTTTTTTCTTAAATATTCAGTAAGGACAGCCTCGTGTAATATTGTTTTCACTTGTGTCCTCTTTAGTTCTATCAGAGTGTCCCAATCCCCTAGTTGGGCTATTGTCTTGGAAAGTGAAGAATCTCCTAGGAGTGAAGGTGCAGCGAGGATGGCCTGAAGCTCCTCCTCGCTGAAGGCAAGCCCTTCAGCCATATTCAAGAAGGGAAGCGGGGATTTCTAATACTCCTGTGCGTATGTCGCAGGGTTTAGAGAATAAGTAAACTAAGCTCTCACAGCTAGCCGCTGCGCTCACTATATGTACACAAAAGGAGAGCAATGGGAGTGTTGCTAGCCCACACCGCCTCCCTACAGAAATTATATCATCACTAATGGTGTGGGGTAGTAGGAACTGAAGATAAGACTAGGTCAGTCTTTTTACAGTGGTGTTAATAAGGTCACTATAGATCCTCAGGTCGGGAAGTCATAGTTGGAAGAATGTCCAAGCTAGGGGGTGCTGTGTTGTCCTACAGGGGGAAGGGGGATTTCCCTTACGGACTAGGTGGTCTCACACACATAATAGTGTCTTGCTTCATCATATGACCACCTAGCCCCACCCAAGTAAGATGATACTACTTGGGCGGACTCGACCTCGTGGTTAAAAGAACCCGAGGGAGTGCTGAAATTAAACTGGCTGGATAGTTACATTGATCCAGAAGGGGTGAATAATAAAATTACCAAGCATGTCGCCAGTGGCTTCTGCTAATTTTAATAAAGGTGCATGCTGGTAAGGCTAAAACTAAGGGGGAAGGCTCGTTGGAGAGTAATGTCTCTTGGAGTCTAAAAGAAAAAGTGGATGACCAACATGTTTCTGCCCTCACTCAGTGCTGGTAGGTCAGGCGTTGGTACCACCTCAGAAAAGGTGGCGGTTTGCAGGGTCAAAATGTGGTGGGCGGTACTTTGGGGGTCATTCCGACCCTGGCGGTAAATACCGCCAGGGCCGGGGACCACGGGAGCACCGCCAACAGGCTGGCGGTGCTCCCTTGGGCATTCTGACCGCGGCGGTTCGGCCGCGGTCAGAACAGGAAAACCGGCGGTCTCCCGCCGGTTTTCCGCTGCCCTGGGAATCCCCCATGGCGGCGCAGCTTGCTGCGCCGCCATGGGGGATTCCGACCCCCTCACCGCCATCCTGTTCCTGGCGGTTCCGCCCGCCAGAAACAGGATGGCAGTGAGGGGTGTCGTGGGGCCCCTGGGGGCCCCTGCAGTGCCCATGCCAATGGCATGGGCACTGCAGGGGCCCCCGTAAGAGGGCCCCACTTTGTATTTCAGTGTCTGCATTGCAGACACTGAAATACGCGACGGGTGCCACTGCACCCGTCGCACATCCTCCACTCCGCCGGCTCCATTCGGAGCCGGCATCCTCATGGAGGGCTGTTTCCCACTGGGCTGGCGGGCGGCCTTTTGGCGGTCGCCCGCCAGCCCAGTGGGAAACTCAGAATGACCGCTGCGGTCTTTTGACCGCGGTACGGTCTTCTGGCGGTTCCCTCCAGGCGGGCGGCTCCCGCCGCCCGCCCGGGTCAGAATGACCCCCTTTGTCTTCTGCCTGGCTGTTGCCAGCTACCACTGTGGTGAGTGTTGTTTCTGCCCTGGCGGTTGGTGTGGTACCTTTGCAGTCTATGGGAGTTATCACCATAATGGTCATAATTTGTCGGTACTTACCGCCACTTTATCACTCACCGCCAGGGTCATAATGAGGGCCTAAGTGTTGTGCGGTTCTTATTATGATAATAAGACTGCATCCTTGATAACGAAAACTGTCTGCACGTCAGGTCCCTACTTGCGTCTCTCTCTGCGCTTGATTTAACTCAACACGCAATAGGACCCACTCACACCAAAGGCCATACGCTGGACCTCTTATTTAGTAATCTCCCTGTTTTCACTACTCTGCCGTCCTTGCCTCTAACCTGGACAGATCATTGTCTTTTATCTTTCTCTTTCCCTTACAAGGCCACGCTAGACATACAGTCCACCTCTTTTACCTCTGGCCGTTCCTGGTCAAAATTGGCTCTCAGGGAGTGGCGTGCTGTTCTCCAGACCTCCTTTGGGGTCAGCAGCCCCTCCACCTCAGCAGACTTATTTAATGAGTGGATCTCCTCCTCCTTGGATGCTATTCTGCCCATTAAAACAAGACCTAACAAGCCCTCCCATAAGGCTAAACCTTGGTTTTCCCCTCTTCTATTAGAACTAAGAAAAAAGTGCAAAAAGTTAGAAAGATCTTGGAGAAAATACTATAATCCCACTGATAGAGAATTATATAGGCAATCTATCAGACTCTACCACCAAAATATTAAAGCCGCCCAGTCCTCATACTATGGGACAAAAATAGAAAACTCCGCCTGCTCACAAAAGGAAATTTTTCAGATTTTTAAAGAATTAACCATGACCCCTATGCCCACCCCCCCCACAGAGCCCTCCATTGAACACAGTAACCTCTTGGCATCCCATTTCAATGACAAACTCATTAAGATATACTCTGGGTTCTCCTCTTCTCCTTTCCCAGAGACACTAGAGGATCAAACTATGGATCCTTCCCCCTCCGGAAGTATATTAATTGCCTTTGCACCCCTCACAGATACTGCTACTATCAATCTTCTTCTTCAAATTAAATCAGGCTCCCCCCTAGACCCCGCCCCTCCCTCCATTCTCTCGCGGGTTTCAGATATTATTGCCCCCCCCTTACAAAAATACTGAATCATTCCCTATCCTCAGGTTCCCTTCCTCCACTTTTTAAGCATGCCATTATTAAGCCTCTTTTAAAAAAGCCGAAATTGGACCCATCTCTGCTGGAAAATTACAGACCTATTGCTCTCCTCCCCCTTTCAACCAAAATCTCGGAAAAACATGTTAACTACTAACTAACCAGCTACCTGGAGAGCCACGAACTTCTCCACCCCACTCAAATGGGCTTAAGAGCCCATCATAGCACGGAGTCAGCCCTCCTCACAGTGACGGAGTCAGCTAGGCAGCTTCTAGACCAAGGGGCTCATGTAGCCGTGATTCTACTTGATCTTAGCGCAGCTTTTGATACGGTGGATCATAACCTTCTTTGCGGTAGGCTCTCTCAATTAGGGATAGGAGGCTTAGCTTTGTCCTGGCTGTCCGCTTTTGTCAAAGGGAGATCTTTTCAAGTGCTGGATCGAGCCTACTTTTCCGATATCTTTCCATTGACCTGTGGGGTCCCTCAGGGCTCCTCCCTGAGTCCAACCCTCTTTAATGTCTATCTATCCCCGCTGGCTAATGTGATCGCTCCCTACAATCTATCTCTGGTCACTTATGCCGACGATACTCAACTGGTGGTATCACTATCTAGTTCTGGGGACTCGTCGGCGGCCAACCTTTCGTGCTGTATGAAAGACATTGGAAGCTGGATGGTCCAGTCTAAGCTTAAGTTCAATGATGGAAAGTCAGAAGTCATTGTGCTGGGCAATGCCCCCCCAGCCGCTCCCCTCTCATTGTACTCAAAGGCTTTCAACAATCTCCCCCCGCCCAAGGACCAGGTAAAAAGCCTTGGCTTTTGGCTGGATTCTCGCCTGACCATGGATTACCAAGCAAGAAAAGTCTCTTCTACTTGCTTTGGTATTTTAAGAGTCCTTAGGAAGATCTTTAATCTTCTCCCCCCTATGGCTAGGAGAATCCTCGTTCAAACTCTGATCCTTTCCCGTCTGGACTATGGGAACTCACTGTTTCTTAGCGCCCCGGCCTATGCCATAAAAAAGCTGCAGATAGTCCAGAATGCAGCTGCCAGGCTTCTCATCAATCTTCCCAGACAATTATCCGCTTAGCCTGCTCTTGCAACACTTCACTGGCTCCCCATTAAACAGCGCACCCATTTCAAAGCCTTATGTATTGTTCACAGAGCCCTTCATAATAAGGGTCCGATGTTCTTTAGAAAGCGGCTATATCTTTATGCCCCCTCGCGAAGTCTGAGGTCCTCTTTCTCCCGACATGTGACCATCTTGCGGTCTAAGAGAGCCTGGGGGGCCAATTCCTTTTCCACCAAGGCCGCTCATCTCTGGAACGATCTCCCCTCTGAACTTCGTTTTGAACCTTCAGAGCAGCTTTTTAGAAAGAAACTCAAAACCATTCTTTTTTGTAGATAACTCTCTGAATTCCTCCTGTTGCCAGCACTGGTCATGTCTGGTTAGCGCTGGGATGCCTTAGGGTAACTACGCGCTTTATAAACCCTCTAAACTAAACTAAACTAAACTGCATGTTTAGGGCAGCAGGACCATAAAGCGTGGGAGACTGAGTCATCTCTATGCCATTTGGAAGCTGTCAGTCTGACTCCTAGCTAGTCCGCAGTGCCTCACCAAACACTAGGAAGGAGAAGGTGATTTGTGGCAACCTGAACCTGACATTCTGACTTCTCAGAGAAGTTGTGGTGAACAGATCATACTCCTTTCACTCAGTTACTCAGGGACTCACATGTCAAGGTAGAACAAAAGATGAAAACTGGATTTCAATGCATTTATTGAAGCAATATTATCCTAGTATAAAAAGCATGAACTACGATAAAAAAAGCAGAAGAAACATAGGCCCTCATTACAACATTGGTGGTAAATCCCGCTGACCGCCGTGCAGAAGACCGCCAGCACACCGCTGCGGCCGTGGAATTCCACCACAGCTATTACGACCCACAGCTCAGAATCCGCCAAAATCTAGACAACCACACAAGTCCGCCACTCCAAAGGTCGGTGATAAACTGGCAATAACAAAACCTCCACTGTAACGCCAACAGGAATACGCCCACACTATCATGACACACGAATCCAAGCGGCGGTCTTTCAACTGCGGTAAACCATTGGCAGTACACAACGCTGTGCTCAAAATATACACACATTTACAAAACACAACCACATTGGACAAATCGAAATACACACACCTGATACACATACCACTCTCACACACCCAATCCAATATAAAGCACACACCCACATTACCCACAAACCCTTACAACAAACGATTTGGAAGAAGCAGAGAGACAGCAAAGCAAAGACCACACCAGCATACAGAGGCACACAACACCATCACTTATACACATCCACGCACAAAACACCACACACCCCTAAACATCACCCCACACATCACAACACACACCACCCCATGGCACCGCAAAGACACCCCAGGTTCTCTGAGGAGGAGCTTAGGGTCATGGTGGAGGAAATCATCTGGGTAGAGCCACAGCTATTCGGATCCCAGGTGCAGCACACCTCCATAGCTAGGAAGATGGGGCTATGGCGCAGAATCCTGGACAGGGTCAACGCAGTGGGACAGCACCCAAGAACACGGGATGACATCAGGAAGAGGTGGAACGACCTACGGGGGGAAGGTGCGTTCCGGGGTCTCAAGACACCACATTGCGGTTCAGAGGACTGGCGGCGGACCCCCACCTCCTCCCCCACAACTAACATGGGAGGAGCAGATCTTGGCGATCATGCAACCTGAGGGCCTCACAGGAGTAGCTGGAGGAATGGACTCTGGTAAGTTAAATCTTCACTACTTCATTCCCCCCACCCTACCTGCATGCTATCACATACCCCCACCCTTGCCCTCACCCCCATCACTCCAACTCCTCACATATGTCCCACTATCACAAACCACACATCCCAACACTAAGCCCTGCATGCAACAACAAAGCATGGACACCCATCACCAATGCATGTCCACTATAGATACCCACACAGACCCCTAAACAATTATCACACAAGGTCCTACACAAGAATGTAAGCACTGGGATACAGGGTCACACACCCATTGCACACCATGGCACACACAGATACAATAATCATGCCTTTACACCCCTGCAGGACCCCTACCCCACGTCACCGGACAGGAGGTTCCAGACATGTCCACTCCCCCCACAGAAGAGGCCCACAGTGATGACAGCAGCTCTGTCCAACTGGATCTAGATGACCAGCCCGGCCCATCTGGGACCTCAGGACAGTCGGTTCCCCTGACACAGGCCACCACAAAGCATCCCCCCTCAGGAAACACCAGCACAGCACCCACCCAGCGGGCCCATACCTCTGTCCCCAGGACACGTCAATCAGCAGTGTGTCCACCACTACAGGGAACCCAGGCTAACCCACCACCCCAAGAACAGCAGGGACCTGGGGGCAGTGGCAGTGGGCACACAGTTCAGCGGACAGAGGCACAGGAAAACCGGGGAAGTGGGAGGTCTGCTGTGCGACAGGGGGTGGACAGGCCCAGGGAACCCACTCTCCACGAGGCCCTCTCCAACATCATGGGAGCGTACCATCATTCCCCGGAGACTATGGCAACGGTACTGGCCAAGTTTCAGGAGACCCAGCGGCTGCAGGAGGAACAGTATTTGGGGCTCAGGGAGGAACTCAAGTCCATCAACACCACCCTGGGCACCATTGTAAGGGTGCTGAAGGACCTCGTGAACACCAGGAGTGACACTGTGGCACAAGGGGCCCCTGACAGTAGCCTGGATGATGAACTGCCCACCACCTCCGCCGGCGCTAGTCGACAGGAGGCACCGCCAAAGGACGACGACATCAGCACCCCACCCCCTGCAGATGGAGAACCACCCTGCAAGCGGTCCCTGAAATCCAGGACAAAGACAGAAAACAATGCCAAGACCCCCGCTAAGAAATGAGACCATCCTGAATGTCATACTTCTGTCCCACTTTGTCACCCTGTCCATCCTTAAACTGCCCTAGCTCCACTTCCTATGCCCCTTTGGACAATGTACCTGTGAGACAAATAGACTGGACTCTGCCATGGACATTCCTCCACCATCACCCCTGACTATTTTTCAACCCCCTCCACTATTTAGCACTTAAATAAACACCCTTAAATCACAAAACAATCTGGAGTCAGTCTGTGCTTTCACTAATGTGTATTTGTAATAACTGAGGGAAATAGCAATGTCCATTGTATTGTCAACATACCTATGTCATACAGCTCTAGTCCATGAGGTAACAGAGCAGAGGTCACACAGTGGGACCCACATCTGTGAAATCGAAAGGGAAAGTGACAAATTAGGGTCCATACAATGGGTGAAAGTGACAGACAGATGATAGGTCATTCAATTTTATCAGATGTAGGAGGCAGTGATGTCTTCTTACCTGTGTCTCACTGGAAGTATTGCTGGATCACGGTGTTTCTGTTGTCTATGTGCTCTTCTTCTGCCTCTTCACTGTCCACAGGCTCCAAAGCTGCCACAAGACCTCCTTCTGGACCATCCTCCTGCAGAAAAGGAACCTGTTGCAGCAAAGCCAAGTTGTGCAGCATACAGCAGGCCACAATGATCCGGCACACCTTCTTTGGTGAGTAGGATAGGGAACCAGCTGTCATATGGAGGCACTGGAACCTGGCCTTCAGGAGGACGAAGGTCCTCTTCATAACCCTCCTAGTTCACCCATGTGCCTCATTGTAGCTGGGATTCCTCACTGGGGTCAGTAGCCATGACAGGTTGGGGTACCCAGAGTCACCTGCAAATGTCGATTAGACACACACTAACCCTTAGGGACAGACCCAGACAACTATTCACAGGGTATAGGGTCCTTGTCCTCGCCTATTAGCCACTCACAGTGCCTCTGGAGTTGCCCCATCAGATAAGGGATGCTGCTATTCCTCAGAATGTAAGCGTCATGCACGGAGCCAGGAAACTTGGCGTTCACATGGGAGATGTACTGGTCTGCCAAACACATCATCTGCACTTTCATAGAATGGTAGCTCTTCTGGTTTCTGTACACCTGTTCATTTCTGCAGGGGGGGTGCCAAGGCCACATGTGTCCCATCAATGGCACCAATGATGTTGGGGATATGTCCCAGGGCATAGAAGTCACCTTTCACTGTAGACAAATCCTCCACATGAGGGAAAACGATGTAGCTGCGCAGGTGTTTCAGCAGGGCAGACAACACTCTGGACAACACGTTAGAGAACATTGGCTGGGACATCCCTGATGCAATGGCCACTGGAGTTTGAAAAGACCCACTTGCCAGGAAATGGAGTACTGACAGGACATGCACTAGAGGGGGGATTCCTGTGGGATGGTGGATAGCTGACATAAGGTCTGGCTCCAACTGGGCACACAGTTCATGGATTGTGGCACAATCAAGTCTGTAGTTGACAATTACATGTCGCTCTTCCATTGTCGACAGGTCCACCAGCGGTCTGTACACCGGAGGATGCTGCCATCCCCTCACCTGCCCCAGCGGACGTGCTCTATGGATGAGAACAGCGATCAGAGGGTCAGGCAACACTGAGGTACACTGAGGTACTAAAAAAACAACTTTACTGCACACATATGTCAATCCGCTATGTGCCTTAGTGTGTATGCAAGGCCTAGATGTGTGACGCATTTAAATTTAATGCCATGTGGCCCCCTGAAATGGCGGCTGCCTGACCTGTAATGTGGGACAAGGGGATATGAGGTAACTGCACTGGCGTTGTACACCGTCGCGGTAGGCGGCCGAAGACCGCAGCGCAATCCTGCACTGGTTAACATTGGACCCTATGGGTGTCATGAGCCACGGACGTGACCACCATTTTCTGTCTGTTCACTCACTTGATACCTGATCTTCAACAGGAGAGGACCTACACTGCAAGTGCTGCTGTGACCTCAGTTTGGAAGCGACAATGGCTCATGTGTCTGGGGAAAGGGGCCCCTGCCTTCACATCAGAGGAGTTGGATAAACTAGTGGATGGGGTCCTCCCCCAGTACACGATACTCTACGGTCCTTCAGACAAACAGGTAAGTACACTGTAAGCATGCTGTATGGGTAATGCCTGTTTGGAGTGGTGTGGATGGGAAATGGGGTGGGGGAATGATGCGACGGTGAGTGTATGTGCATCAGGGCAAGGGTGGGAATGTGGGCCGATGACTGACTGTCCGGACGGTTAATGTTGTACCTTATCCCCTGTACTATAGGTCAGCGCCCACCAGAAGAAGGATATTTGGCATGCCATCACCAAGGACGTCCAGGCCCTGGGGGTCCACCACAGACTGAGCACCCACTGCCGTAAAAGATGGGAGGACATTCGCCGCTGGAGCAAGAAGACGGCGGAGGCCCAGCTGGGGATGGCCTCCCAACTTGGGAGGGGTGCCCATCGCACCATGACCACCCTGATGTTCCGGATCCTGGCAGTGGCGTATCCAGAGTTGGATGGGCACTTGTGGGCATCACAGCAGCCACAAGGGGTGAGTACAGTCACATCCATCTGACTCTGCGCGCATTAGAGGTATCTGGGTGGGGGAGGTGGGATGTGGGTTCCCTTAGGCTAGGGCGAGCCTTGTAGGCAAGGACCCTTTGTGAGGCTGGTTAAATGGCACCCCAACCCCACCAGTAGTAAGAGCCACCTGCACCTAGTCAGGCTCCTCTGATTTCCATGTGTGCAGCAATCGGGCATAGGCCATGTACCCCATGTCCCTGTGAGGAATTAGGGAACCCTAAGTGCATGGCGTAGTGCAGAGGGCTGCTGTGTCTGTAGTGTCCACCAACGGTAGCGGTATTGCATGTACTGAACATGCCTTTCTACATTCTTCCCCTCCCTCCCCTTTTTGTGGTCTCCCTGTTCTTGTGTGCATTAGCATCATCAGGCGGAGGAGCTGTGCCACCGGAGCAGGAGGGAGCTGCATCCCACATGGCCCTGGTGGGCGAGACTACGGAGTCAGAATTCACCAGTGGGATGGAGGGTGAGGGGAGCTCCACGGCGTGGACTGGAGCAGAGACCAGCAACACCGACTCCTCCTCTGATGGGAGGTCCCTTGCGGTGGCGGGCCCATCTGTGTCCCCACATCTACTGGTACAGTCACCACCCCCCTCTACCAGCAGCCCCTCAGCATGTGCCCCGTGGCCGCTCACCCAGGAGGGTGGGCATCTCCTGCGCCCCAGGCACCTCAGGCCCTGCCCCAGTCAGCCCTGCTGCCCTCAGTGAGGAGGCCATTGACCTCCTGAGATCCCTCACTGTTGGGCAGTCTACCATTCTGAATGCCATCCAGGGTGTAGAGAGGCAGTTGCAACAGACAAATGCATACCTGGAGGGGCATTCATTCTGGCCAGGCAGCCAAACAGCGAGCATTTCAAACTCTGGCCTCAGCACTGATGGCAGCCATTGTCCCTGTGTCCAACCTCCCCCCTCCAACTTCCTCCACCCAGACCCAATCCCCAGTACCTCAGCCTATTCCAAGCACACAATCAGACCAGCATGCACACAACTCAACACACAAGGGTAGCTCTGGCAAGCATAAGCACCACACATCTCACAGGCATCATACCCATGCACACATACCAACATCAACTGCCTCCACTGTGTCTCCCTCCTCCATGTCTCCCTCCTCCCTCCCTGTCATGTCTCCACTCACACCTGCATGCACTACATCCTCAGCCACTACCTCCATCACCACCACGCCCATCACCACACACCACTCACGTGCAATCACCACCCCACTACCATTCACACATCCCCTGTGTCCTCTCCCAGTGTGTCTGTGAGCCCTCCTCCCAAAGTACACCAACGCAGTCACACACCCACCCAACAGCCATCCACCTCACGACAGCCTCCAGCCCATGCACCTTCACCCAAAGTTAGCAAACCAACACCTCCTACAACCACTACCTCTTCCTCCACTCCCAAACCCCCTCCATCTACCAGTCCCAGTGTGTCTAAAAAACTTTTCCTGTCAAACCTTGACCTCTTCCCTTCACCTCCCCCACCCCTTCCGTCCCCTAGGGCCCGCCTTTCCAGGTCCCAAACCAGCACCTCAGCCACCACATTACCGGGCACAGTGGTGCCAGCAGTCACCGGATTCTGGAGTGCGCCAAGCAGCAGGGCTGCCAGTGTCCAAAGGAGCAAGGCCAAGGACATTCCCCCACCTCCAAAACAGACGTTGCCCACATCCCAGAGGGAGAAGGCCAAAACACCTGCCACCAAGGGCTCAGCTAAGACAACAGTTAGGAGTGGCAAGACAGCTGCGCCACCATCCAAGGTGGGGAAGGGCCTGAAAAAGAAAGGCAAGTCAACGTCGCTGCCAACCTGCACGGTGTACAAAACTGCCACCGCCACATGCACTGCCGCCAGCACCCAAGATACTGAGCCCTTCACCAGCACCGCAGTCAGTGAGCCCGCCACCAGCACCGCCACTCATGACACCGCCGCCAGCACAGAGGTCAGTGAGCCCCCCCCCCCCACCAGCACCGCCGCCAGCACCGAGGTCAGTGAGCCCGCCACCAGCACCGCCGCTCATGACACTGCCGACCAGCACCGCTGCCCAATAACCACTGCAAGCACTGCTGCTACTGAGCCCGCAGCCAGCACTGCCAGCGGCCACGCCACATCCTGAGCCAGTGGCACCACCGCAGACATGGCTGCCATCCCCAGTGGTCATTCGTACGAGGCTGGTGGTCAGTTCCATGGGCCTGGGCAGCTTCCATGTTGCCCCACCGTCAGTGGAGATTCACATCCACTACCTCAGTCCTTGGCAGGATGAAGCAATCTGAGCACAAAGCCCGCTCCAGAACCAGTGGAGAAAGACATCCACTTGAGAGACTGTGGCTTTGCACTCCCCAGGATAAAGCAGTGGGCAACCCACCCACTGAAAAGATGAGACTGTGGCTTTGCAGTCCCCAGGATAAAGCAGTGGGCAATCCACCCACGAGAGACTTGACTGTGGCTTTGCACTCCCCAGGATACATCAATGGGCATGGAGCCCCCTCCTGGAGCTGGCGTCATGCACTCATCCGGCTGAGGTGCCCCCCCCCTTCCCCGAGGTGCCTGTTTTTTTTGGATCTGATGCCCCTGCAGTGTTCTCTCTGTTTCGATCGGGTATCTTGTGTGGGCCTCGCCCATGCATTTTGGACCCAGTGGTCCATGGACTATATTGGTGCAGTACCTGGACTTGAATTCTTGGTGTACATATTTGTTTATAGTGTATATAACATTTTTATGAATGGATTTTACATGATTACAATTGTTCAACTCCTTTCCTTCTGTCATTGAGTTCTTCCAGGGGGGCTTGGGGGTGTAAATGTAATGTTTCAGCATGTATTGGTGTGTGTGTGTTGTAGAGGGTGAGGGTGGGGGTGTTGCATGTGTGTCACTCTCTTTTCCCTCCCCCCTCCCCTGTGTTGTAGGTGCAGTACTCACCGTGGTCGTCGCCGCCGGTTGTACTCCTGGTAAAGGAGCAGGAAGACAATCACAGGGAGTATTTGGAGTTCTGACTCCATGGCGTCTTGGTTCCTCTTGGGGTGTGTAGAGGTGAGTGTTTCCCCTTCCAAGTCCTGTTTCCACCGTGTTTTTGTTCTCGTTTAATCTGCTGCGGAAAAGGTGGCAGATTGGCCTGTCATAATAGTGTGGGCGGTACATTGTGTTCCACCTGACTGTTGGCAGTGACCGCCATGCTGTTTGTCTGTACCGCCGTGGCGGTCGGAGTGTTAAAGTGGCTGTCTATGTTGGCGGTTTCCACCGTGGTCGTAATCCCCTTTTTTTTTTCGCCAGCCTATTGGCTGTATTACCGCCGCTTTAACACCGACCGCCAGGGTTGTAATGAGGGCCATAGTACGATATCCATCATTACAAATAATGCAAAGATAATAACCAACTAACCTTATCATAAGATGCTAGAAATTCCTTTCTATATCCTATGACTAGGTCTGAGAGCATAGATGTGGTAAACCTTTTGCCTATACCAATATAAGGGAGGAACCCTGATCCCATACCTGAATATGATAGCAAAGGTCTGCCTGTTATCTGGATGGCAATCTTATCGGGATGCCGAAGAGTCAGGGTCAGGATCAGTGAAGCTGTCAGTGGAATGATGCACATCCCAAGACAGCCATGAAAAATGCCCTCTGCTCTCAACTAGGCGTATGTGTTATTTATATAATAACTCATACAGAGTTCTAAGAACAGGCTTGATGTGCTGATGTGTCTAGAAAATGGGGACTGACTTGAACAAAGTGCATTGTGCACAAAGGGCTGATAAAACGTGCAGCATGAACAACTGTCTTCCTGGAAAAAAGTAGCTATTTCAAACATAAAAACAACAAGCTTAAAGCTGTCTGCACTAAAACATATGCAATTAATAAAATGTGTCTAAGTGTAAAGGGCACAGGCTACAGGACAAATGCTAAAATAAGAGTACCCAACCTTGGTGCTAAAAGCAACCCGTTGCTGGAACAGGAGTCGAGTCTAACTAAAAAGCTAATATAAGACTTATAAAATCCCTAAAATATATAAAACCTCAAACAAAAATACTAAAGACTATAAATCTAAAACTGAAATACAAAAGAATGCCTATGTCAAAAACCAAAACAAGCCAATGCATACAGCCAAATTGAAGTACAGCATTGTTTGAAAAAAATAAGCCAATTAAAAATCAAAAGAATCCCACATAAGAGCATCAAACATAGTAGCAGAGACAGAATCCAGTATAGACCCCATTTCAACAGTCGATAAAACCACCAAAGTTTCATTTAACTAGATAAAGAACCACACATGATGCATAGCTCTAGCCATATCCACAGCTGAGAAGGCAGCATTCTGGTGCTGTGTTGTGCCAGAGACTTGATGTGAAAAAGGGCCTCTTGATATGGTTAGCCCCCCCCACACACACACAGATTTTGCCTGGAACATGATGTGGTTTTGAACTTTAAGTGCTCTGGGCCCCTGATAGTACAGTTTTGGGGAAAGAGATCCGACCACCAGGAACAGGATGGCGGTGAGGGGTGTCGTGGGGCCCCTGGGGTCCCCTGCAGTGCCCATGCCAATGGCATGGGCACTGCAGGGGCCCCCGTAAGAGGGCCCCACTTTGTATTTCAGTGTCTGCCTTGCAGACACTGAAATACGCGATGGGTGCCACTGCACCCGTCGCACCTACCCACTCCGCCGGCTCCATTCGGAGCCAGCTTCCTCGTGGGGAGGGGTTTCCCGCTGGGCTGGCGGGCGGCCTTCTGGCGGTCGCCCGCCAGCCCAGCGGGAAAGCCAGAATGGCCTCCGCGGTCTTTCGACCGCGGAGCGGCCATATGGCGGCTCCCTCCAGGCAAGCGGCTCCCGCCGCCCGCGGGGGTCAGAATGACCCCCAATGTGTGGGAAAACCAGCAGGAATAGGAGGAGTGGTCACTCTCAGCCTGTACTACCCTCTCAGGTGTGGCAGGCAGGGTCACCACTCCATTTAATTTTCCACCATCTTGGATGGGCCAGGGATGTGTCCCCTTCCCCAGGAAGTAGTCAGTTAGTGGGTGTAGCCACCCTAAGGTAAGTAGCCCATTGGCCACTACAAGGTACATTAGATTTAGAGGGCATTCCTAGACCAAGACTTTAGATTCAAGGGACACAAGAAGACCAGGGACAAACAAGACCCAAGGCGTGATAACTGAAGCCCTGCTGTACAACAAAAAGGCGCCAAACCCTGCCTGCTGCTCCAAGGACTTGACAATTGTTGCTGGGGTGTTGCCTGGAAACACGAAGGTCTCTACAAAATCCCAGAGCACCTCCAGCCTTCTAAACATTGCAAAGAACCTCCCTCAGAATGAAGGTATCACTCTCCTGCGTCCTGCAGGCAAGGAACCTGTGAAGACAGGTTTTCTGACCTACTGTTGACCAATGGCCTGGACCCAGCAGCTAAGCAAAAACCTGCACAACAGCTCCAGAGGACAAGCCATTAGGTGGCATTAGGACTTTTTAAGGCAGTGGTGTACCAGTACCTGGGGTGCCCGACCCCCAACATTGGAAACGCAGAAGACTCCCAAAAGCACAGGAGCAAACAACTGTCAAGGGACTTCGGGACATCCAAGGTCCACCCCCTGAGTGGCCCTGCTGATCTGGAATCTACCCTCAAAGCTGCCTGCCCCCCGACCTCAGGACTCCAAGACATTCAACGCCTGGCCGACCTACCTGGGCTGCACCCAGCTTCTCTGGACCCCACACCAATGAACCACCTGTGCTTTTATGAGCCCCAAGCTCTTGTGACCTCCAAGGGGACCTGGCCGACTTATCTTTAAGTCCCTCTCTGCAATGTGTTTCCAATTTGTCCCCTTCCCCTCTGTGCACCAGCTCCAAGACCTTCAGCTGCTGCTCCCACTTAAAACAGAAGGTGACACTTGTGAGAACATTGCCTGATTTTATATGCATTTAAAGTTTTTCCCATTGACTCCTATGGTGCCTAATTAAGCACAAAAACAGAAATTTTTCTAAACTTTGAAAAAATCATAACTAAAGAAGTATTTGCCGTATATTGATGATCTTGGTCTTACAAATTGTATAAAACTCTGAAGTGGTTTTGTAAATTGGTCTTGAGTTGCTCTTCCGAGTGAGTCTCCACATTTATTGATACTGTGAGTACAACAAATGCTTAGCACATCTCCTGGATTATCCTAACTGCTCGACTGCACTACCACAAAAATAGAGCATTAGGGGCCAGATGTAGCAAGATAAAAAATTGCGACTCGCATTTTGCGAGTTCGCAAGATGTAATGCAAGGAAAAAAAACGTTCCGAAATTGCAACTCGCACCTGGACTCGCAACGCAGTGTGCGAGTCCGCAGATTGCGAGGTCGCTTTTTGCGAGTGTGCAAAAAACGAACTCGCAATTAGCGAGTAGGTGTCGCAAATTGCGATTACCTTGAAAATTGCTTACAGGTGCAGCAGAACACTCCAGAAACCACAGCAGAACACAATGGAAACACTTCCTGGCACATGATGATGACATCACAGCCAGGAAGTTTACAAATACACCTGGGAGGACCACACCCTTTTATAACTGCTGAATTTCACACAGGACAAACAGCAGCTGCCATGGAGGGAACCCCAAGAAAGAGGAAGCTCAAATGTTCTGAGAGGGAGCTGGAGGTGCTGACAGAGGAATGCTGTCAGCAC
Organism: Pleurodeles waltl; assembly: GCF_031143425.1. Taxonomy (NCBI): domain Eukaryota; kingdom Metazoa; phylum Chordata; class Amphibia; order Caudata; family Salamandridae; genus Pleurodeles; species Pleurodeles waltl. Next base: position 939,543,136 of record NC_090445.1, read on the forward strand.
TATGATGACTTGTTTGGGAGAGCAGCCCAGAATGTCCCTGAGGCCACAAAAAAACAACTCTGGCAGGACATTCAGGACAAGATCAATTCCCTGGGGGTGAGCCATAGGACCATCGAGGACATCAAGAAGAGGTGGTATGACCTCCGCTCCCGGACCAAGGAGAGGGTGGCTGAAAGGCTCCGGGAGAAGAGAGGCACAGGAGGGGGACCATCGTCTGTGCCACCACCCACACCCCTGGAAGAAAGGGTTGAAGAAACATTGGAGCAGGAGGCAGTGTCTGGATTTGGGGACCTGGACACCTCAGAGCCCAGCACATCAACCGGTGAGTACCATGTGATATGCCTGTACCCCTATCAATGCCATAGCCCCACCCACCATGTACACAGGGGCAAGCACAACCAAAATAGCTCCATTTCAGGGTAGCAAATGCCAGAATGATGCATTACGGGAAATGTAGTCAAGTAGGCAGTTCATAGGCAAATGTTTATTAGGAAGTGTGCAATAGATAGTAGACAATGACAGTCTGGTCCCCATGTCCCACAGGTCTCCAGCAAGACACCACCAACACCCCAAGCACCCAGGCCCATGAGGACACCCCAGGACCCGCCAGCACCCCCACCTGCACGGTCAGCAGCATCCCTGCAGTAGCCACACCTGCTGCAACAATTCCGCAAGAGGCTGCCCCAGCAACAGGCAGGGAGGAGACAGGTGGAAGCACAGGGCAGCCACCGCTGCGCAGGCGTCGCAGGTCAATACCATCTGGGCTGCAGTCTGCATCCGGGCTACTTCCTCCAACCACCAGTGAGGCACATCTGCTGCGTGGTCAGCGCCTGCAGAATAGAATTTTGGGCAGAATTAGTGGTGTGCTGCACCGCTTTGTGCGAAACAACCATGCCAGCATGCAGGACCTCAACACACGGATGGACATGATCTGCAGGAACACTGGGGACCTTGCCCTTGCCATGAGGGAACTGGCGGGAGGACTACTGGCCCAGGCAGAGGGTGGGCGGCGCAGAGATCGGCAGATTATGCACAGACTGGACAGGATGGCCACATCCATCGGCAGGCTCGCCATGAATACCACAGGCCTGTCGAGGAGGACAGTTGGGCTGCAAGTGGAGATGGGCCATTTCGCTGGGGATGTGGCTAGGGGCCTGGGACATCTCACCCACATTATCGAACTGATGGAGACACGGGAAATGTCAAGGGCCACCGGGGAAACACCCCAAGACAGTGAGGAGGGCTCAACAGTGAGCAGTGTCTCTGCCACTGACAGCAGGGTGCTCAGGAGTGGTAGGCAGAGCACCACAGAAGCAGCAGGGACCAGCCAGGCTGGCAGGAAGGGCAGAAGATCTTAGAGATCACCCAGGACCATTAAATGTGGCACATGGCGTTAATGTGCAACATGACTGGTTGGCATTTTCCTGCCCATGGACAATCTATACTTGTAAATAGTTTCTTTAATACACTGATTAAATAGTTATTTTTGTTCCACTTAACAAATGGAGTATTTGGTTAATAGGTGAGTATGGTGGGAGTTGACACGTACCGTCCAAAATATTGTGTTGCAATTTGGTCTCGTCTCAGTCTGCCTTGATTAGCTATACTCCGATCCCCATGATGGCGATGTGGTTGTTCTTGCTCTTCATCATCAGGATCTGGGTCTGCAGGGGTGAGAGGTAGCCCACGTCGGGTGGCTATGTTGTTGAGGATGGCGCATGCGACCACAATTTTTAATGCGGTAATGGGGGTGTATTGGAGGGCACTTCCACTGCGGTGGAGGCATCTGAATCTTGCCTTCAGGAGTCCGAAGGTGCGCTCTATCAGGTTCCTGGTCCTCTTATGTGCACTGTTGTATTGCCTCTCTGAATCATTGCTGGGTGTTAAAAACGGAGTCATGATCCAAGGCCTGAGAGCATATGCAATGTCACCTGTTGGGCACAAAAGTACACGGTTAGGAAGTCCAGATTGTCGTGCACAGTGACCTGTGTGTATGTCTGCAAGTGTCTGTGGCTCTACCTAGGAGGTAACCGTCTCCGAATTCCCCACGTTCCAGGCGTTGATGTATCCCACTATGCCTAAAAATGTATGAGTCATGGGTACTGCCTGGAAACTTAGCTACCATGTCGGTGATGACATAATGGGCGTCACAAACAACCTGTATATTGAGTGAGTGGGTACACTTTCTGTTGCGGAAAATGTGTTCCAGAATTGCAGGGGGGCATATTTGAATGTGTGTCCCATCTACACACCCTATGACATGGGGAAAGTGGGCAATGCGTAAAAGTCCAGCTTGGTGCTGTTAATTTCTGCCTCATTCCTTGGTAAGTATATGAAGTGAGACATGTGCGTGACTAAGGCATCTAGGAAGGCCCTGAGGAACCTTGACACTGCACTTTGGGATACCCCACCTGCCACAGCAATGACCCCCTGATAGCTCCCTGAGGCCAAGAGGTGCAGTGAGCATAGCACTTGCACATCCCTACACAGCCACGCAGAGTCTGGTGTTCTAGCTGTGGTTTGAGTAAATGGATTAATTCTAGTATGGCTGCGCTGCTAAGGCGGTATTTGTCATAGATCTCCTCTTCAGTTTGCTGAAAAAGAGTCTGCCTTGTTCTATATATCTTCTCCTGTCTGTGGCCCCTCCTCCTCCTCTGCTGGGCTGCGTGGACTCTCCTCCTCACTGCTATCAGGTATATCTCCGCCATCTTGAGTAACCCAGATGCCTTCTGGGTCTCCTTTTATACTTTGGTAATGGTTACCACCTGCTCTGAGTTAGTGGTAAATGGGACATGCAAACTGGGCTTTTTGCGACTAGTCGCAATTTGCGAGTTGCAATTGCATAAGGTTTGCGACTCGCAAATTGCGACTTGGTATTTGCGGGTCGCAAAATGGGGTCGCAACGGATGCGACTCGCAAACGGGTCCCATCGCTTTTTGCGAGTCAGAAATGGTTTTTTTGCATCCCATTTCCGATTTTGCACTGTCGCAAATAGCGAATCGGCCCGTTTGCGACTCGCAAACGTTTGCTACATCTGGCCCCAGGTGATCTATTTTTTGCCTTAGGATACCAAGGAGGGGTTGCTCGGACTCTCTGCACAGTGCACATAATTTTCATACACTATATAGAGAGCTAGCTTCCTACACTTGATCCATATAGGCTGGCTCATAGGAGGTGTCACATAGCAGCCGGAATCCCATTGGACAATTCCAGCAGTAAACCCTCATCAGATTTATGTCCAAAGAGAGTACTTGTTGCAGATCAAGACACACATTTAGTGAATTTGCAAGACAGCACCATGATCAATGGAAAACAGGCTGCATACAGCGGAACAGTGGCTGAAATGACAATGACGAGTCTATCAAGTTCTTCCAACAATGCAACTTCAAGGTACTGTATGGTGAGTTCGCAACACAGTTGGGCTGGTGAAGCCCCTTCACTCCTCATGGTTCAGTCACTGTAAATTAAAAAATAGCAAGAACAGGATACTGCCAATTAATGCCAAAACAATTGAGACTCCTCACTCAAAGTGAATGAAAGGCCAAAGATATAACTCCAAAGACAGTCTGGAAGGTGCTTTCAAGTCCAGATCAAACAGCCTTAAAAAAGTGTGCAATCTCTGCGGTGTTTGGTGAATTTGTGAGCCGCATTTTTAATGCATCTAAGGGCCTCATTCCGACCCGGCCGGGCGGCGGACGCCGCCCGCCGGGCGGAAACCGCCCAAACACCGCCCCGCGGTCAGAAGACCGCGGGGGGCATTTCAACTTTCCCGCTGGGCCGGCGGGCAATCTGCAAAAGATCGCCCGCCGGCCCAGCGGGAAAGCGCCTTCCACGAGGATGCCGGCTCCGAATGGAGCCGGCGGAGTGGAAGGTGTGCGACGGGTGCTGTGGCACCCGTCGCGCTTTTCAGTGTCTGCTAAGCAGACACTGAAAAGCAATGTGGGGCCCTGTTAGGGGGCCCCTGCAGTGCCCATGCCATTGGCATGGGCACTGCAGGGGCCCCCAGGGGCCCCACGACACCCGTTCCCGCCAGCCAGGTTCTGGCGGTGTAAACCGCCAGAACCAGGCTGGCGGGAAGGGGGTCGGAATCCCCATGGCGGCGCAGCTTGCTGCGCCGCCATGGAGGATTCCCATGGGCAGCGGGAAACCGGCGGGAGACCGCTGGTTTCCCGTTTCTGACCGCGGCGTTACCGCCGCGGTCAGAATGCCCATGAATGCACCGCCAGCCTGTTGGCGGTGCATTCGCTGCCCTCGGCCCTGGCGGATTCAATCCGCCAGGGTCAGAATGAGGGCCTAAGTGTCTTGGAAAGTTTGTATTTAAAAGGGACTGCATCTTAGCAGACACCTAGTCACTTGCAGGTCAACTGTTTCGTGAGCAGATGTGAGCACCACTTGCTTTTGAAACAATAGTGCTTTTAGTCTCCTCAGATTATCGAAATTGACATCAAAAGCAATTTGAGGCCACAAAGCTTCTACTTTTATCTCTTGCGTGGGAGGGAAAAGTAAATTTACAGGTCACTGTGAGGAACAGAAATCACATAAGCAACACCTGTTCTCATCCCACAACAGCCTTGATCATTCAGAATCAAGTAACGCCCATTTGAAAGCAACTGAAATACTGGGAGATTCAAAGAGACAGGAATACCCTACAAGTAGGAAGCTAAGTTAATTACCGATGCATCGCATGGGCCATGTAATGCCACAGGTATGCAAGTCATAGAATGGCTTACAGAAGTTTCACATTCGTTTTCTTTTGGCTATTCAGGCATTTGAAATCAAAGGGCAACTCATAGACCTCATTCATGTAGCTATCTGCTAACTGTTCAAACCTGCCAACTGGAACAAATTTCAAACATGAGGTCAACTAAAATGTTGATAATGGCAGGGAGATTACCCCAAGTATTAAGCACACTGACTACGGTGTTTCAGCCACAGTAAAAAGGCAACTTTTCTAATTTCTCTGTATTAAGAATGGTGTAATTAGCCTCCTTCTTCACCATTATCTGTTGTTCATGTGTGAGGTTAAACACCGCAAATAACTAGTTAAACGTGCTTCCATGGTGCGCAGCCAGATTTAAGAACTTATTAAGTCCAACTCAACTGCATAACAGACCTAAACTGACTTTGTTCATGGTGTAATAATGACTTATCATTTTGAATAATGTTAATAGCAGGCGACACAATGTTCTTTAATCTGTATACACAAGTGGACAATGTGTTCAAACCATTATCGTCAACAGCTAAAGCCTTCTCTAAGTTTTCCTTATCTATTTGCCTTAAATGAACAGCAGCTTCCTTTTGCAGAAGCTTCCAAATTGTGTTACATAGTGCATATAAAAATCTTATAGAGCATGGTATTGTATGGCCTAAAAAGAAATCTTGTTAGTCAACATCTTTAGAAAGGTGTTCTTTTACAGCTGTTAATGTGGAGGGCTGTAACCATTGTTGACATAATTTACCCACGTTATAAGAGGTTACAATACCTGAATGTAGTGTGGTGATGTAACAAGGGTTCAGACTGCTCACTCTAAAACCCTGGGTGGACTTGATAAAACATGCTTGACAACCATTTGCATCCAGTGGTCACAACCACCACCCCTTGGGACCTGAAAGTGATGAATCAAAGGTACTGTTCTGAATCATACCATTGAGCTGTTCCTCTGAAATATTCACTAGTTTGTCAATTGTCAAATTTAGGTATCATCAGAATACTGGGCCAATTAATTTCTTTTACTTTTGCTGACCTAAGGCAAGTTGTTTGCTGAACAGTGTCATTCCAGAAAATCATTTGCGATGGAATCAAACATGCTCTAAATAAAGCTTTCATTCTCTGTATTTGCTAGTCTCTTGTTCCTCAATCTGTTTTTAAGTCAATTGTCTTTTTCCAATATTCATATGCTTGGATGGCTAACTGGGAAACAAATGAGTCAGAAAAAAATAATTTAGTGTTGGTTAGCAACATTTTCCTTGCTGTTGATGTTGGCAATTTGAAATAACAGGACTCCACATTTGTGACATCATCCCCAGAAAAGTAAGTACATTTCTGCAGATATGTTTTATAACTCCCTTCTGGTAGAGTTGGACAGTGTTCCCATTGTGTATAATTAAAAATGTCTCTCGGAGTACTAGCTTGATGTAAACAAATTGTGCACAATAATGAAAACAGAAAATTTCCCCATAATTTGCAGTGTTCATATATAGATCTTCACTTCCAAACACAGTATAGTATGAAACCTCAGAAAGCATAGAATCAACTGGTTTTATATCCTGTCATCAGAAACAACCTCAGGTGTAATAACGTCATTCAGAGACATTTTAAACAGATATGGTATTATTATCTTTTCAGTTGGTCCAAATATTTCAAAAGATACTTTGGGAAGATGAATAAGGCTTTCAAACCTCTTACCAGTGCAACAGCAAAAGGTTCTGGAAGATAATGGCCTTGTATGAGCCAAAAAGACAATAACAAATCCAATCCAAGGAAAGCAAGCAATGCCAATATGATCCACAGATAGTACCATGGACAAATCAAATAGTTGTGTTTAAGCCAGTTAAACAGTTTACCCATACCACATGCTGGTGCCATATCTAGTGCTGAAGAAGTTGAAGAAAAATGATTAATGTCAGCAAAATAACCAGAAGCAGTCTGTGCAAAAACTAGAGCCGGTGCAGGTGAGAGAGAACTGGTAGATGTGTCTAAGGGGGGGGTTTGACGTAGAAAATCCTATCTGTGTTCCATTTGTAAATTGCAGATTCACATTTTGGACATTTCGTGTTGAAGTAGTGGTAACTGGAATCAAGAAAAGTTCCTTCTCTACCCTCCCCAATGTCAGGGAAATAAGTTCAGTGTTAATTAATGTTTAAAGAGTCATCTCCTGTATGGTAGTGAGAACGGCAAGGGAACTACCCAGGAATCCTTGTGGTCTACTTTGCAGGATCTGCCACATGATGCAACTTTAACTTTGTGATCAACGGAGACAAAGCAGTTGTCTTTGGATCCAGGCAGTGGTGGTAAAAACAGTTCTTGTACCTTGAGTTCCAAGAACTGGCACAGTGGCCTGGTAAGATGGGCCAAGTTCCTTGTTCACAGGTATCTTTTCTTGAACTAGGTCCCCAACTTTGGGAACTCAACCTGTGGATGTTGGTGAATCCCTCATTCCCAAGGTGGCGGCATGTGCTGATGAGTATTCATTACAGACCTGCTGTAATTCCAGCAAGATAGTGACACGTTCACTTATGTCAAAAGATGTTTCTGCTGTCATTGTGCCAGGACCATCAAGTTCTGAGATATATATAGGGATGCAGAACAGGACTTCATAAGGGGTATGGCCTCCCAAAGATCTTCTCGGAATATTATGTAATGCTCTCTGGACTCCATACAAGTGATGAATCCAACTATGACCTGAGCCTAGTACTCTAGCTGTTAAAGGTTGCTTTAAGTCCTAGTTTTTCTTTTCATTACCAAATTTCCCTTGGGATGTCAGGGGCTAGAATAATGCACCTCAACACCCATCATTTCCATGGTGTCCTTAGATGCAAAAGTAGGACCCTGGTCCAAGTGGAATGCTGCAACTGCATATGTCCTGATAAAGACTTGCAAATCTTTAATAACAGTTTGAGCATCAGCCAATATTGGCCAAACCTATCGGAATCTGGAGCAAGAGTCTACTGCAAGTAGAATGTATTTATATGTACCATCTGAAGTTAAGGGACCACAGTGGTCTAGGTATACACATAGTATAGGCGTGTTTGCTATTAGGAGTGTGCGGTGGGCGTTTAATGTTGGAACCTTTAATTTGTTGACAGATGTCACAGTTAAGGACATACTGCTTGACCTGTTTGCATAGACCATGCCACCAATAGCGTTTTTGTAGTACAGTAGAGAGATGGTAGCCACCACACCAGCATGGGCAGAAGCAACACCCTCTTGAGCTGCCTTGATCTGTTGTAGCCTACAGTCTTGGTTGGGTATCATATGATCATCCACTGCTGCTGTTGTAACAAAGGGAATATTTTGGGCACTTAAATAGTAGGAATATTTTGTCAGGTATGCTTTCAGTAAAGGCTTGACTTCAGCCGAAGCATTCACAGCAGCCAGAATGTCATCATCCACCCTCTCATCAGAATGAGCTATTACAGCAACAAAAGTCGTAGCAACTGCAGATTTGGCAGCTTCATTAGCCAATTAATTTTCTACGTGTATTCCAACACGTTGGTGGCCCAGTGAATGTATTATATGAGCCATGGTGTTTTGCTTTCCTTATCTTATGACCGAGCTGACAAAACTTCTCTGGAATGCACTTCGTAGTTTAAAGAAGACATTTATTATTACTTCACCACGAGGTTCCTGAGAGACGAGATAAGTAGGTTGGAAGCACACGTTTAAAAGTAGTCACTGCAATGAAAGCAAAATATATCAAAGTACTTCTCAATAGTAATGTACACAGCAAATACATGTGATTATATAATAGCATAACTTCAAAGCAAAGAATAAAAGTCACAATTTAATCACCGTAGGGCCTATCACTGCTTGTAATCTTTCTCATGCCTGCAAGTTAATGACTCCTGTTCAACTGCGAGAAAGATTTTTCCACCCAAAAGGGAGGGTCAGGCAGCTGATGTCCGCTCCTGACTGAAGTCCTGGAAAATTTCCCCCTTACTGCTGCCCAGGGACACCGTTAAAAAGCCTGCTAACAGGCCCCTTAGTCTAAACATGCTGGCTCAGTGGGGGAACAGAACAAGAGTTTGGAGAGTGGCCAAGTCTCCAAATTTCGTTCGTTCCAGACTGGATAGAGATAAACACAAAATATACGGTCTCTCATCACGTTAGGGTTCGGTGTGAATTCAAACGGAAAACACAGCTTGGAAAAACACAGCTCATCTGCAATGTCTAACTCCACGTTAAAGCCAATAGGCAGCTAACCTAAATACCAAATGTAATGGTCTAATGCCATGTTAAAGCCAATAGGAAGCTAAACTGAATACAACATGTAATGTGCTACTGGTGAACATTGAACAACTAATATGCGCAGTGGTGAAACAAAGTCATTGGTCAAACACAATTAATGGCATAACACATGGCAGTTTGTCTTTGAGACCTGACACCTTCCTTTGGAATCTCTGCACCAGTAGTGTAAGTTTTCAATAAAGGACTGGACATAATATTACAAATCACACACAAGAAGTGTTGGAAGTTCGGGATCTGTATGTAACAGTGCCAAAAGCAATGTTTTAAGTTCAACAAGTTGTGCTGTACAATCCCCTAGGGACTGTGGGCATGTTTGTAGAGGGTAGAAGTTACCATTTCTCATCACTCCACAAACAGTTGAGCAACCTGTGGAATATTGGCATTAGGAACCTACAGTGTAAATGATGGTTCTGTAATGGTAAAGATGCATGACATTAGTGGGCATATGGTATTCAAGTTCATATTGGAGAAATTCTTCGGTCTGAAGTTTGGGATCAAAAAACATAATCAGCATCAGTGGCAGTCAATGAGGTAGCTCACTGTATCTAACGTAGAGTTAATGCTTTAACATTTGGAACGCTAGCTTTGGTACACGCATGTCTGGGATTTTGACTTCAAGGTAGTCGTTGGTTGGCGTCACCTCCAGAAGCTCTTGAAGATTCTGGCAAAATATCTTGAGATCTACCACGCTGTCTACTAGAGACACTGCCCAAAGCCTGTTTGTCAGTAGTGTTCTCAATATGTGAGGCATACTTAACCGAAAGTACATCAACCTTTTTTTTTATTTTTTATTGGAGTTCGTGCTGTGGATGTTTCTTCTTTTTTATTGTGATGTCAGAAGAGCATTGGGAGTCCTTTTTTGCTTTTACATACTCCTTTCTGTGCTCTGACCACCCACCTCTCTCGGTCCGATTGTCAGATGAATCCTGAAAGGTACAAGATGGGCGAGTATCAGTATACTGAGATCTGATGGTTTCAAATTGTCATGATTTCTAAGACTGTATTGTTTCTCCAAGGTCTACAAATGCAAAGATTTTCTTCACTGCTTTATCTTTATCAAATTTTTGATTGCCTCTACATTTTTTTAGAAACCTTTTGTGCTTGCTTGTCATTATCATTTTTGGAATTGCATTTAAGCTGTGGCTTAGTTGGTCTGGCCCCTAGATGATCCCAACCTACACTAGTATAAGTCTTGGCAATAATTTTGGTAGCTCGCATTCCTGGTCTATTTGTGGAATGTCCTGGAGCTGCTGCTTTCCCTTTAATGTTACTTAAAATAATTGAGAAGACTGTCAAAATTCCCCATCAGTTTCATGCCCAAATCCAGGATAGGGACAACCCAGTGTTCATTTTTAATTTGTTTAGAAACATCCAGTAAATTTGCCAGTGTTGGCAAACCATATGTCGTGGTATAAACAGCACCAAATACTGGGCCCCAAGTGGCACAGTCATCTATGGGGGGGAACCATCTTGAATGGCAAGCATATTGTGAGAACTCTGTAGATCTTGAGGTCCTGCACTGGGAAAGTTGCATCCAGCTGATTTGTTTTTTTGTGCAATCCAAAATGGAATAACTTCACATTTGGTGGGACCCTTGCTCATAATTGCATTAGTAGTTATTGGATTTATCCCAGGGGTAGCCAACTGTGGAGCAGCTGGGGCAATTAAATGTTGATCTAGGTTTACTAAATTATTGTATAGTGGATGCTGATCTGCCACTTGTAAATTGTGTATATTTGGAAATGGTGTACATTTAGTCAGTTCTGGCCATGTAGATCCCTAGTTACTTAGGGGACCTAATCTAATGCATCATGTGTGGAAGAGTGCCTTGAAAGCAATTTTGGTGTTCTTGATATGTAAGTGGTATTTTTACATATTGATGAGCTCTGTACTGTGCAGGTGAATTTGCTACAGTATGAAAGGTATTAGTATTTGCATAAACTGCAGGAAGGGTGTCCCACAGATAGAAAATATAAGTTCTATGCACATTGTGGGCTTCAACCGCAAACATAGCATCGCCTCCCCATTAGCAAGCCCATTTGCAAGTAAATGTTCTGGGACAGGTTCTTTCCAATTTACTGGAATTACCACAGGTTTTAGTTGTGCCATTTTTATAAGGCAAAGGTCAGAGATAGAAACATCAAATGGGGTATCCCTTTAAGGTTGAAGCTTAAAAAACCTACAGACTAAGATATGTACTAACTATTTTGTTGATAAGGATTTTTCCGTAATACCACAGATGTCTCCATATAAAGGTGATTAGGGTACCTCTGGCATGTGAGAGCGAGTTACTCAGGAGATCTGTTAAACTTGTACCTGACCAACGTTGGTAGCACCATATCATGCTGTTCCATTACGATAATAAGACTGCATGTTTAGGGAGGCAGGACCACCAAGTGTGGGCGACCATGTCAACTCCACACAGTTTGGAAGCTGTCAGCCTGACTCCTAGCTAGCCAGCAGTGCCTCTCTCAATCCTAGAAAGGAGAAAGTAATTTGTGGCAACCTGACACTAACTCCTCAGTGAAGTTGTGAACAAATCATGCCCCTTTTACTCAGAGACTCACACATGCCAAGGCAGAGCACAAGATGCAAACTGGATTTCAATATTTATTGAAGCAAGTGCATCCTAGTATAAAATGCATGAGCTGTGATAATAAGGCAGAAGAAAATAGTCTGACAATCATGATTACAACTAGTGTAAGGATGATAAACATCGCAACCATGTTGTATGATTCGAGAGAGTTTAAAGATTCCTTAATACAACCTATGCCTATACCTATACCAAGAGCATAGCAGTGGTAACCCTTCTGCCTTTCCTGATCGAAGGGAGGACCCCATACCTGAATTTAATAGCAAGCATCTGCCTGTTGTCTGAATGGCAATCCTCTTGGGATGCTGAAGAGTCTGCGTCAGGATCAGCAAAGCTATCAATGGAATGATGTGCGCCCCAGGACGGCCATGACAGTTCCTTAGTGCCATATGTTGTTTATATAATAACTCATACAGAGTTCAGAGAACAGGCCTGACATGATTTGTCTAGAAAATACGAACTGACTTCCTGAGCTCCTTGAGTGGCAACAGGAGTTAGAATGGTACTGTACATAACAGCCCAGAACAAAGCACAAAGTATATTCTGTACAAAAGACGTATAAAACATGCAGTGTAAGCACCTATGTCTTCATGGAAAAAGCAAATGATGAAAATATAATTACAACTAGCTAAAAGCTGACTGGACTAAAAAAATATGAAATGAATAAAATGTGTAAGGGGCACATGCTATGGACCTAATTGTAAAATAAGGGTGCCCAATCTTGTTCCTATAGGCAATCCAGAACAAACGTACATCTTGCTCAAACATGGATCAAGTGCTTTAATTACATTCCTTAACAAGAGCAGGACTTTTCCAGTATCGCCAGCAGTTGAAATACCTAAAGCACATGTTACTAGTGCAGCCCTTTATGGATCTTAACTATGGCAACATTGTAATAAGGATAGTCAGGAGAAAGCAGAAATTGTTTTTGTAAGGGCCCTGCTGAAGATCCAGATGAGTGCCCTGCTAGTCACCATTAAGTTAGATCTGAGCCTGAATTCAATTACTGGCCATGCTGATTTGTACCTATCTTATTTTGGATAAGAATATGGTCAATGGAAGTGACTATGGAGAAGGTTTATTTGACGCAGTCTTACACTTGATAGTGACAAAACTCCCATTGTAAAACATTAAGGGCTTATTAACTAGTTGAGGTTATATTGTCATAATCTCTCATTATGTACACTTACCGTGTAATAAAAAAAAAGGCATTTGTTTTTGTGTGCTTGAATAATTGCTAACTACACACAAGGAGGGCTATGTTAAAGATGTATTCCTACTGATGAAGTGGGAATATAAATTTAAAGATTATATAGATTTTATATTATCTCCTGGATAGTGAAGCTTATATCATAAATTTAGGATGCAGGTCTTACCAATGGCTGTTTAAGAGAATGTGGTCAAAGATTGATCCTGAAAGCAAGGCAGGCTCCACTGTATACATGTGCTGATGAAACTGAGGAACATGTTCTCTTCTTCTATACTACATGGAAGAAACAGATAGAAAAGGATTAAGCCCCTTGTTTAGAAATAGTGATTTACCAATGTCATCTCCTCTAAAAAAAAAAAAAAAAAAAAACAGGCTATCAGCATTCGCGTTGTGTTTGTGTCTGATGAGCACACTTCTTCAGGATCTGCATAAAGCTCAGCAAGGCCCACCTCCAGGCACCCCCAAATCTGAATGCCTTCGAAGCACAGACTGATGGATTGGCCTGGTGAGGAGAAGGGGTTTTGGGAAGGGAACAGCGGGGAAGGAGATCTGCAAACAAATGATTGTTAAATAACAGCACATAAATAACTGTTTGGTTGAGTTAGTTATTAGTGTTTAATGATTAAAGAAAACCGTTACGTCCTTCATGTATATTTTGTCAGATACATATATGCGCTTTATCTATCCCTCAAATATCTGGATATTGCCTATTTCTATATAAGATGAATGAGGTCCAACGTTTACACAGTTTTAACACTAAGTCAAGGTTCTAATTAGCCCCATTATTAATATTCATTATGGGACCTCTGAGCTCAAGAAATACTGTAGTCAGTTCACACACAAGCACCCGCACAAAGATGGCAAATCTTACCATGCAAAACACGGCCTGTTCTGACAAAACATATGTGAGGGAAAACCTTGTGCAAGCGCCTTCAAGACCGCCAATGAGACCAGCAACAAAGACACAACAGTAACCAGCCTTTGAGAACAGCGGGAGCCGCTCTAAAAATGTGCAGAGGAAGATCACTGCAGGAGCGGGCACACCAACTCACTGGAGATCAGAGAAAGGACAGGTGCAGGAGACAAGCTGAAACAACGAGATGCACCACAGGAGACCCCAGAAATCACCAAAGACCGGAAGCCCATCCCGGAATTTCCGGAGAATCTTCCAGGAATAGTGAGCACTGGATGGGAGCTGTCCAGTTTTTATACTCTCTGCCACACCCAATATGGCCTCCACCAATCCCTCTGGGAAATATAGCCTAATAATGACTACATTTACAACTGCAAAGAGGAAAGACAATAACATTTTTACTCTTTATAACTTCATACTTTGATCTTGAATGATTCCTTTAGCACAGATATGAACACAGACCACCAAGAGCAGGAAGAGCAGCTACATGAGCTTTTACACATTCAGTTTTGGCACATAGTGGCATAAAGGAACAAGCAGCTAAGGTTGGGTCGGGCCCTATGCCACATACCACCCAATGTCTGACAGTTTGTAATTTCCAATATGACCTATTTAGTGTTGCACATAAGTTTGAGAAAACTCAAATTATGATTGTAAAATTAACTCTTTTAATGCATTTTATGGATTGACTTTTGTGAACCTAACCTGAAATTTTACCTGTAATTTCATTAGTTGCGTAACTTTGTGATTTTATGTTTTAGTTTAGTTTTATGGATTTATAGAGCGTGTAGCTACCCTAGGGCATCCCAGCGCTAAAGGTACACAACAACTTCCGGGAGGACCAAAGAAAACAGACTAACTACTAAAAAAGGATAGTTTTCAACTTCTTCTTAAAAGAAGTTCTGATGGTTCGTGGCGAAGTTCAGAGGGCAAGGCATTCCAGAGACAGGAAGCCTTGATGGTAAAAGAGTTACCTCCCCATGATCTCTTGACACGAGGTATATAAATCTGCTGAGTAGATAATGACCTCAGGTGTCTAGAGGGAACATAAATAAAGATCCGCCTTTTAAAGAAAAGCGGGCCCCTATTATGTAAGGCTCTATGGGTAATGCACAGATTTCGAATGAGTACGCTGTTTGATCAGAAGCCAATGAAGTGCTACAAGAGGCGGTCTGGCAGAGAGGTGCCTGGGGGAGTTAGTAAGAAGTCTAGCTGCCGCATTCTGCACAATCTGCAGCCTCCTTATTACATACTCTGGGGAACTAAGATAAAGAGAGTTCCCATAATCCAGGCGGGAAAGAACCAACGCTTGGATAAGAATTCTTCTAGCTGTAAAAGGTAGAACATTGAGAATCTTCCTAAGAGCTCTGATAAGACCAAAACAGACAGAAGAGATTATTTTTACTTGCAGTTCCATCGTCAAACGAGGGTCAAGCAAGAAACCTATGCTTTTTACCTGCACCTTTGGAGGGGGTAGACTATTAAAGGCCTCCAAATGCAGTGCCAAAGGAGAGGCAGGAGGGCCATTGCCTACAATCAGTACTTCAGATTTACCATCATTAAATTTAAGTTTAGATTGGGTCATCCAATCGCCGATATCCTTTATACAACATGCCAAATTAGCGGAAGAATAATCCCCAGTACTAGAAAGGGATACCACTAATTGGGTGTCATCAGCATAGGTGACCATTGAAAGATTATGGGGAGTGACTACTTGAGCCAAAGATGATAAATAAATGTTAAAAAGAGTTGGGCTCAGGGAGGAGCCTTGAGGAACTCCGCAAGTCAGGGGAGCAATATCAGACAGAAAAAAACGATCCAAAACTTGGAAAGATCTTCCTAGGAGGAAAGAGGAAAGCCAAGAAAGGGCCATGCCTCCTATCCCTGTCTTAGTGCAGCCTTCGATACTTCTGATCACACTCTCCTTTGCGACAGACTCTCCAAGATCAAGAAGGATGATAGCAGCATGACCTCCTTGATCTAACAGTTGACAAGCAGACTCAGTCACAGTAAGGAGCGCCGACTCCGTACTATGTTGAGCTCTAAAGCCCATTTGAGTGGGATGTAGGAGTTCATGACTCAAGATAACTGGTCAGTTGCAAATTTACATGTTTCTCCAGGATCTTAGCTAAAATAGGAAGAAGAGCGATAGGTCTGTAGTTATCCAAAACGGAGGGATCGAGCTTTGGCTTTTTCAGAAGAGGCTTTATAATAGCATGTTTGAGGGACTGGGGGAGAATGCCTGAAGACCGGGAGTTAAGTATTTTTGTCAGTGGTGAGACAATAATGTCTACAGCTCTCAAAAGGATAGAAGGAGGGGCAGGATCCAGGGGGGAGCCAGATTTAATATTAGAGAGAAGTTTAAAAGTTAGAGCATCTGTGAGGGGTGAAAAAGTAGTTAACAGAGTCCCCATAAGAGAGGGGTTCGTAGCCTGCTCATCCAACAGCTCCAGGGGGGGAACGGAACGGAGGAAAACCAGAGAATATCTTAGTGATCTTATCCTGAAAATGAGTTGCTAGTAAATTACTATGTGTAGTGGAAGCTTCTAACAGAGAAGCAGGCATAGGAGGTATAGTAAGCTCTTTAAAAATCTGAAAGATTTTTTTGGGAGTTAGAGGAATTCTCTATGCTATTGCTTTAATAAGCAGTTTGAGCTGCCTTAATATTATAATGATAGGATCTAATAGCTTGCCTATAGGCTTCTTTAGCAGAAGGACTGTAATTTTTTCTCCAAATTCTCTCTAATTTTTTGCAATTTTTTCTGAGTTCTAGTAGAGAAGGTGAGAACCATGGATTAGACTTATGAGAAGGTTTTTTAATTCTCAGTTTGATGGCCAGCACTGAATTCAGGGAGGTAGAGATCCAACTATCAAATATATCTGCGACATTAGGGGAGGAATAGTCACTAATTATAGAAGAGGCACGAAGTGCACTATGCCATATACTTGGCACCAGCTTCAACCAAGTACGCCCAGAGGTAGTGAGCCTGGGTTGAAGATCTCTGGGGACATCATAAGGAAAAATAAATGACAAGAGAAATGTATCTGTCCAGAGTAAAGGCAGAGAGGATGAAATGGTGAGATCAGAGATGTTACTAAAAATAAGATCTAAGGTATGACCCTTCAAATGAGTGGGGCCAATGACAAATTGGGCCATGTCTAACGCGGTAAAAGAGGCTGACAGAGATTTTGCCGAGAGACAATCTAAGTTGTCAAAGTGAATGTTAAAATCACCTAGGATAGTTAGATTAGGAGTCTTACCGATAAGACTGGCCACAACATCGGGTATAATTTCTAAAAAAAACGGGCACAGGGGCCAGGAGGGTGATAGACATGAATTCCAGAGAAGGTAAAAGTAGATGACAAGTATAAAGAGGAGGTCATACTTTCACACGTGTGGAGTTGATGGAAGCTTTGTCTCTGAAATGATAACCCCTAACTCCATGGCCTCCTGTAATATGCTCCACCGGGCATTAATTACATGGAACGCAGCAGGCATACGGAACAATATTGATGATGCTGAATGGGGCTTGTTTGTTGACACCTATAGTATTTGTTTTTTCCAGGTAACATGGGCTACAACAGATATGCATAGGCAGGGGTATACTTCATTTTGTAAGGAGGCCAGCCCTTCATCTGCAGGGAGGGCAGGAGGGGGGCCTCATTACGTGGATACAAATTTCCCAGGTGGAAGAAGTGAAGGAAATCCATGTCGAATCAGCTGACATTTTGGCAGTCTCAATCAAGCTAAAAGAGGGACCCTTGCTCTTGTGTGTTAACCTTTACAATCAACCAGGTTCTCCTAGTCAAACTACAATAACCATCAGCCTGTTAAATGCTCTTGTGGCAGAATTACTTCTCTCACACTCTAAAAATACATTAAAATCTCCAGCTATGATGTAGAGCCTAACTTTTTTTTTCCTGAGTTAACGCAGGAAGAGGATGCTATATGGGGAATTCCATCCCTCTCTACAATGAGGAAACATCCCAAGTCCAGTACCAGGGCGCTGCAGGTCATGGATTTAATGCTGACACATGGCCTACAACCGGGAAATGGGCTCTTTCCCTCAGATACCCCAGCAAATCCCATTTTCTCCAGAGAGACTTATAGTAGTCTAATCGATTACTTGCTTATAGACATAAGGATCTGGCAGGAGATCAAGGATCTCAGGGTGGGAGAGCAACACAACAGCAACCATTTCCCCCCTCATGGTAGAGTGGGAGAGGTGGTTCTCTGATAATGGGGCAAGCCAATGAGAACAAGAGGTCATGCCTCCTTTAGTGGTGGCAAGTAACCAGCAAACATTAAGATGGGAAACTTTTAAGAACTCAGGGGTTTTAATGGCTAGAATGCATGATTTAGTTTCCAATCAACTACCAGCCCATAAATCTAGTACATACTCAGGTCATGGCAAAACATGCAGAGTTGTTTGCCTCCCTGAAAGCTCTTTTACCAGTGAGATCAAAGGAAGCAAAAAGCTCAGAGTGGGCAATCACAGCAGATGGTTTGATAATACTTGCAAAAAAGCCAAGTGTAGACTTCTGGAAGCAATAAAGAGGCATGATAGACCAACGATAATCTTGGCGAGGTGCGAGTATGCTGTTGCAATAAAGACTAGTAAGACGCAGTGGGAGGAGGTCACAGGGCAGGAACTGTTGATAGCAGCTAAGGGTAATAACGCAAAGCGGTTTTGGCCTCTGGATTCCCAAAATGGGTGCAATGAAAGTTCCAGACCTGATTCTCCACTTCACTGAACTCTATAGTCAGGAGTCCGTTTTCCAAATGGGTGTAGAGAGCCTAGACGCGTGTCAGATTGAACTGGAAGATGTGATCACTCAGTTTACCATGAGAGAAACTGAGGCAGCCATCATGGCTCAAAAACCTGGAAGGCGCCTGGGCTAGACAGAGTACCATCTGACCTGTACATGTCTGACCTTAAACTCTGAGGTCCCTATATAAATGACGTGTCTAATGCCATCTTGGAGAGTAGCAATCTCCCTCGCTCTTGGAAAGGTGCAATAATTGTTCCTATTCACAAGAAAGGGGACAAATCGGTCCCAGACAATTATAGACCGATTAGTCTCCTAGATAACCTGCAGAAAATATTCTCCCACCAAGTCTTGGGTGGACTTAGGGAATGGATGGATGAGAACAACATCCTAAGCCACCTGCAGGCAGGCTTCAGGTGTAAGACTGCCACACTGGACCAGATCTTCCGCTTTCTTACAATTTAGTGGAAGACAGTGGATCTGGATGCTGGGAGGTTGTTTGTCACCTTTGTGGACCTCAAGTCTGCTTTTGACTTGGTTCCCCGGCTCAAACTATGGGAGATCTGGGGTAAAACTGGTGTGCCTGTGCTTTTGTTAAATCTGATCTGGGAACTGTATTCCGAGGGTTTCGCTAGAATAAGGTGGGGCATGGATGGGGAACTATCGAAAGGTGATAGTCAGCGTTGTGTGTTGGCCCCCACTATTTCTACTTTTTATAAACACCTGTATCCCCTACAAAAAAAAAGACAGGGGCATCTTGAGATTTGCCATCAGATCGCACAGTTTCCCCATTACACCAGCATTAGAAATTTACAACAGCCAAACTAGAGGGGGGTCTTGTATGGGGCTGAGCTATGGGGCCATGGCAAACTACATGATATTGAAAGAGTAGAGAAGTTGTTTCTTAGGGCCCTGCCAAAGATTCCCTCAAGCTCACCTACGCTGCCTATTCAAATGGACCTGTATCTGCATTCTGTTGCAGACATAGCTGTCTTGAGGCCACTGCAGTATTGGATCCGGTGCATAGATACTCTAGATCCTTATAGGACATGTCTAAGAGATCTTCTGGGTGCCCCTCAAGTCGAAAGAATTGCATGGTGTAGCTATGTAAAAAGTGGCTTTTTTAAACTTAGGTTGGGCTCCTACTGGTTCGATCCCTCACACCTCCCAAAGAATGCCCCACAAAGCCCAAAGGACGCATACTGGGTGAGTGTGCAAATGGCAGAGTTAGCATCAGCTCCATCTGGCAGCACGGCGGACAGCTTTCTATCAGTCAAGTGTCACTATAGTTTGAGCATTACTTAGACATCATTTTACATCCTTTAGCACGTGCACTTTACATCAGATTTAGATTTGGTTCCTTACAGTTATGTGATCTGACCTCTAAATGAAAGCAAACTATCAGCCTAGCAGACTCTTGTCCGATGGGATGCAAGACCAAAGAAAACATTGGTCAAGTCCTATTCCACTGTCCTGCATACAAGAAGCAGAGGGCTTACTGGATAAGACCACTCTGCAACTCCTTTGGGTGTCAGGGACCGTCACTTGGCCCTTAGGATCTGCAGAACAAATACCCACGGGCCCGTGGAGTGTACTGTGGCAAAGTTTTTAGCATTGATTTGGCACACTAGAACAAGATCCTTAAGCACTAATGTACATACTTTTGACTTAAATTGTGTTTTCTGATTAATATCTAGTATTGCCTATTTTAATAAATGTGAATATGTTCACAAATAATTAAGTGTTAAATTTTATGTAGAGCAGGAGAATGAAATTGTTACTGATTCTCTAACTTATCTGGTAATGTCCCAGCTGCTCTCTTTTAGAACTATAGGTGGGACAACTTTCAAACAAATCACTATTACACAAATTCATAATTTATTAATATTTTAGATATAAGTATATAGTGATCTGTGTACTCTGTGCGCAAACTTCATGTCTTGGGACCTGGTGATGGTGGTATTTATTGTTGCAAGGACTTTATTATAGTTGGTCTTAAAATGAATTATTGGTCTTACTGTGTGTATATGTTGTGCTTTCATGGCACTTGTTTTTGAAATAAAGCTTAATTGAATTAAAAAAAAATGATTGTAAAATTAATTCTTTTAATGGATTGACTTCTGTGTACCTAAACTGAAATGTTAACTGTAATTTCATTAGTTGTGCAACTTTGTGATTTTATGTGGAGTTGATGAATGCTTTGTCTCCGAAATGACAAAGTAAAGAGTACCACTGCAGTGGGTGACAATTCACATCTATTATATTTCAATAGTGCCAAGAGATCTTTTGGGGTGAAAAGGCACTCTACAAATACAAGCAACATGCTATCTTATCCTAATTTCAGTTGCTTTCACTGGCAATATGGCCTCATGACAATATTTTGCCTGCTAAGGAAAAGGATTAGATCCTCCTAACAGCCACAATAAATGCGGTCTAAAGAATCATGTGCCCAGTAGCAACATGGGGAAGGAAAAAAAATAAAATAAAAAAAAACAACTGATGGCACAGCCAAATATGGAGTACTAATAAAAGCTCTTGCGAGCAGATGCTTTTTCCCTAAACAAGCTTGGATGACGGCATGCACCGTTAACTTAATGCAATTGGAAGAATTTGTTTCTTCTGTAATCACAAGGGTACAATAAAAAAGTATTTCTATAATTGACCCCGCCTAGCAAGGTAAATAATATTACAACTTTTAAGTGCTTCTTCCTTAATATTGTTATGATTTTGAGGTAAGAAAGAAAAGTTGCGACCGGTGGGGATGTCACTTCCATTGTCAAAATGTCCTAACAGCCAATACAGGTCAGCACTGCATAAACCCAGAAATGTTGCATTGGCCTCAGAAAGCTTTATAAAGTGACATCCATGAGAACATGCTTTTGATGCATGCAAAGAGCCTCATTTATGAGGCCCATGGTGCAGGGCGGCACTGCAAGTTCCTTGCCGTACCGCCTTGCGCCACTGGGAAAGGGCAGAAATGCACTGTATCTACAAGATACAGAGCATTTCTGTCCTCTCCCCCTGCGATGGTGCACAAATTGCTGCTTTATGCCAATGCAGGCACCCTTGCACTGTGGTGCATGGGTGCCTGTGAACACCTTTGTGCACAAAAAGAATCGCAAGAGGTATTTTCCTTTCTATGTGTGAAGCAGAATGTAGCACTCATAGAAAGAGAAAAAAACGGGGAGAAATAAAGATATTTCTCCCCATTGCATCATTCTTACGCCACCCCTGAGGTGGCATAGGAATCTGATGTATTCCCAGACTGTAAATCTGGGAATGCGTCAGATTCCTTCATGTTCAATGGATGTTGCATGGAATACCCCAAGCAACCCCCACGGAACGCCCCTACTATGCAGATGTGTGAAAGGGGTTCATCCAAGGCCATGAGAAGCCATGCAAGGTGGCTTTGTGTGACCTTGTAAATATGGGCTGGCACACTGTGCCACCGGAATGTAAAAAACAATGACGCTCCAGTGGTACAGTTTTCCGCTAGGGAGGCAAGGTTTGCACACAAAAAAAGCTTGAATGTTTTACACGGTTGGAGGAAATGTATGATGTGTGATCAGCATTTTGAGGCCAGTCTACAAAAGTCAGAGACACGTATTTGCTGGCCCAATCATTAAGAGGCAAGCCCATAAGATTATTAAGGTGAGGAAACAAGTTTGTTTATGTGCCTGTTTTTTTCCTCAGTGAGATTGTTTGAGTGAGCCTCATTTACTAAGCCTCAACAACCTAACTAAACAATTTCACCCCCAAGCTTCATTCTATCTTCTGGCCCCGTCAGTAGAGCCTTTCCCTGTTAGATTGGAAAGCCTGGGGTCCACATAGACCAGCCTTTGGTAACCCCCCCTTCGGTATTCAGGCTGCAGTGATTATCAGTGAATGTAATTGAAGGGCTATGATGTCTAGATTGGGTCATAGATGGTGTGAATAAATGTGTTTCTGGTGGCAGATGCCACCAAACATTAATGTTCCCACAGCTGCCTGTGCTCCTATAATGTATCTTAGGGCATCTGTAGCCTTTTCTATGTTTGTCTCAACTATACCTTCATTTGTACTAGTGTTACTGTCTGCTTCTCAGATGTTGTTGTAGCAGTGATTGTGTGTCTACGTCATGCTTGAGCAGCCGTGCCTGTGCTGGGGATGTTCTCCACAATTAATAACCATCTGTGGATCTGTCAAGACTCTTAGGACCAGGATTCCCCAGCGGCGACATTGAGAGTGCAGGTATAGGAAATGCATGAGATGTGCATGAGGGTGCATATGAGCAGGTTGTCTCTTGGTAATTGGGTTGCTAAAGTTGGGCATGGCCTGTAGATGCTGGATTGGGCCCTGTGCATTCTGAAAAGGAACTTCTGGCTTTGCCTAAGTACATTGCAATTCCAAGTAATGTTTGCATGTTGTACAGCATTCCTGGCCATTATATTCTGCATTTGCATCAAGTCCCACATCTTTGTGGGTACCATGTGGAAGGGTTCCTTTCACCACAGAACCGGATTTTGGATTTTATAGCAATAGCAGAGGTCAAACTCCACATATGCCATGTGATATCACTCTACCATTATCATACTATTATGATTTAAACTCCCTCCCAAGGGGAATAACTGTTCAGACATGAAACTACTGTGTGGCATCCCACTCTGTATTCTCTTTTCCAGGGGTTTAATGAACACATTTAACACCTGATATGAGCAGATGATAAATGTGTGGGGGCTTCTGTGTGGGGTGTGATTGTAGGAAAGATAGTAGGAAAGGTAGGGGAGAGATGATGTGATTAGTTCTGCCAAGAGAGCATTGAGTGCTTCCCCCCTTGCTACAGAAAAATGTTAGGGTGGAGCGGGAAATGGGGCTAGGCTGCTTTCTGCAGCTAAAGCGTCATGTAATTTTACCAGCCGGAATTACCAGCACTAGCTGGTAAAATTGTCCCCAGTGTTCCTGCACCTGGGTAAATCATGACCAAACAGAGCGGTATTTCACCATAGAATTTGCCACCAGGCCCATACATTTTTTTTTACTGAACAATAGTGTGAATTTCCTCCTGCAGACGTCTCTCACTACCTCTGGGCATCTGGGCCCTTTCCTGGTGGCCTGGGTGCTCATGAAAGTTTCTCTTCCGGAGAAAATGTGTAGGCAGGAACTGGAGTTTTCAATGGGGGCGGGGGGAATAGGAAGGTACCTTATCCTAATAGACAAGTCTGTTCTGGCTTGGGAAATTCAGCAGCTGAGACAGCCTTATGCCATGGTAGAAAACACCTAGAAGTGCACTTTCTGGGATGTTTTTTATCCAAACATCAGCTAAGATGCTAATGATTTAGAAAGGGCCCAACAAAGGGGCTTTGTGATGAGGTTCAGGACCATCTAACAATCACTGTTCAATATCACGGTCTCATGGGGCCCCCTCCTCCTGCAAGTCAGAAGGTTGCAGGGATAAGAAGACTACTGCCTAACTATCCCAAACTATCCCTACAGCCTGGGACAGTACCAAGGAACTGGGATCCTGCTTCATCTTGAACACAAAGGTCTGGGAGTTGGTATCAAAAAGTGAGGCACCTGGCTACCTGAAGTCCACATCGTAATGAAAAACAAGACAGAGCTAGCTGACCCACTGCAACTCAACTATAGCTTGAACCCTTGCTGGTACGAGTGGTTAAACTTGTCTCTCACTGCTGTCTGTACCCTATTGCCTTAGATTCTGCCTCCAGAATGACCAGGAGTAAGATATCTAATTTTCTGTGAAACTGAGTGTGGACATTTGGCTGTGGTCCCAAAACAGATGGATAGACAAGCCTGTCTTCACACTGAAATCTTGGTTTGAGACCCCAGACAGGTTCATGACAGTCTGGGGACATTTGCCACACTAGGAATGAGGAGCAGGTTTTTTCCTTATAATTTTAAAAGTTGACATTTACGTTCAAAAGCTTTTGAAAATAACATACAGATGCAAGTAAGACTATGGGCCTGATTTATCTCTCAGTGGATGAGTTACTCTGTCACAATGGTAACAGATATCCCGTCTACCCAAATATGAATTCCGTTATATCCTATGGGATTTATATTTCGGCAGATGGATATCCGTCACCGTTGTGATGGAGTAACTCATCCGCCACGATCTAAATCAGGCCTTATGTTTTTAAGAGGGCTTTATGTTAAAACTGAACTGTTTTTAAACCCATTCTCTTGGGGATGTTTAGTTTGTTTCAGTATCTTCACAGATGTTTAGTAAAATATAGCCTCACAGCATAACATTGACTATTTAGAATACTGATGTCAAGGCCTATGCCTTAACACCCTTTTTGAGATGTCTTCCTCAAATCCTGATATCTTGTTACCCTGCAAGTCTTGGCTCTGATAAACAGGTTGATTAGGAACAGCTATGATGCCTGGCCTGTTCGCAAAAGACCAACACTGTGGCACTGAGTAGAGTTACACCTGACCAGAGAAAGGTACAATTAATCATGCTCACAACACCACCCCCTCAACACCAGTGAGGGGGCAAAAGAGCAAGAATCCCAGGACTAAAACTGCTGAATATTCTGCAACAAAGTTATGATTTGCAGGGGCATCAAAGAACTGGTTTACACTGGCAATGCTGAAGACATTGCAAGCATTCTTCATTACTGCTTACTCATAAGGTCAGGACAGGAATGTTCACTGCATCATCCAACAGTCATGTACTAAGTACTTAGCTGTGCGTAACTGGTATCCTACTTTTTAGATTTTGGCCCCAGCCTCCTATGAATATGGAAAATGCACAAAGATTTACACCTGTCCCTTGAGAGGATCACTGTCCTGGACATGTCCTGGAGGGTTACATCAAGCGCACTATCCATAATTAGAAGACACTATTTTCCATGTCACAGATTCAAGCATGTTTCATGATGGTGGAAGCATACCGTCTTTTAGCAGCTCTAGTGTGACCAGACCATTTTACCTGTGCTTTACTTAAATCATGTGTGTCTGGGTGAAGAAGAGTGAAGTAGTTCAAAGTGCCATTTTAGAAGTGAAACTGCTGGCCTGTTCAGATACACAAGATGGTTGTGAGGATTTGTTTCTCCAGACAGTGCCCGTGTACTACTGATATTACTGAGACTGGAGGGACGGAGCCTAGACACTGAAGCAGGAAAAAAGGAGACAAGCTCCCACTAGAAATTCAGTAAGTTTTTTTGCTGCAGGGGGCTGTTGATTAGCACTCCTGAGTACCATCATTTGGTGGACAGTCATGGTGAAGGTGCCTGTTCACGAGTGTGAAGGATCCTTTAGAAAGCATTTTGGCTCAGATTTAAGAAAAATTATGCACAACTGTGCTAGCTCAGTTGTGCGTCAAAAGTTAACGCCGGCTAATGACAATTCCTTGCGTATCCGCGCCGCATATTTAGAAAACACCATGGTGCTAAGGAAAGGTTAGCTTGGGAAAAAAAAAAAGACAAGAAAAAAAGACACTAACCTTTGCGGCACGTCATAAGGAAAAATTACGCAAATGCAGCAAAAGTGGCATTAGCATGATTAGAGGCACGTTTTTGATTCTTATCATGATAGTGCCACATTTTGCAGCATTAGCATAAAAAAGCCCACGAGAAAGAAAAATAAAAACAAGGACCCAGGATGGAGAAAGCAGAACAGGAGAGACCCCAGATTGATCTCAGTCAGTTCAGTACAAGCCAGGATGGACCAGCAATATCCCAGGAGAAGGAGAAAAGGAAGTGGAAGTGTCTCTTCAGTGAGAAGGAGGACACCTTGGCCAGAGAGCTGACAGAGCACCAACACCAGCTCTGTGTCACCTCCAAATTACCAATAGTTAGGAAGGAGCCCATATGGCAGTCAATAGTAGATAAAGTAAGCAGTGTGGCAGAGGTGAAGAGGGTTGTAATTGATTGTAAAAAGCACTGGCACAATTGAAAGCACAGGTCTAAAGAGAAATAGGCCAGATACTGAAAGGTAGCACTGCAGACTGGAGGAGGAAGTCCTACACCCCAGGAGAACCTGGATGAGCTAGAGGAGATGGTGGCAGTGGTCATCCCGGAGGAGCTGGTTACCGGAGTCGCAGGACAGTGCAGACTTTCAAGACTTACCACAAATGCAGGGTAAGTTGCAGTGGTAGGGAATCTTGCAACTAACAAATGGCATAAAGGAGAGACACATAGGACACACTGAAGGCATGCAAAATGCTTACATTGGGACACAATGCCCAAACACTTCTAATGCGCTCACACCTTACCCTCTATATGCACAGACCAACACCCAACCCACACATCAATCCCTGTACTGTTGCAACTGAACCATCTGCAACAATCATTGAGCAACATGTACAACTCTTGCATGCATAGATCCACTATGTACATCCTTGCACCACAATATGCCTGTGTCATATATGATGTATGCAAGTAAATATTTCTTTCAGAGATAGGGAAGAACAAATGGGGGCAGACATTCCATAAAGATTGCACTGTGCTATCTGTAAACCTAACCTCTGAGGTCTGCCAAAGGCATAGGTGAAAGTGATGCAATCATTTTAAGCAATGGACCTCCCTCTGCTTGGTTGCACTAGTTACATCATATATGGTGCCAATGCAGTAAAGCTACACAATAGTGAAATAAATCATGAGGCTACTGGGAAAATGTCCCCCATGGTGACCAGTAATGTAAATACGGTGGTTCCATTGTGTCATTGGCTGGGGCAAGGGTGCTGCTAGGAAAATGGTGGTCTGGGATCAATGTACCAAATACAAAGAGAGTATGCCATATATGTGATGCACAATGCAACACACAATGAACAACTACAATGTTTGGGAATACAAATTGTAACATACCCACTTGTCACTCACACCACCCTTGAGTTCCTGGACTACACTAAACAAAATACAGATGTGCAATATTTGTAAAGGCAACAGAAGCTGGGTGGGCCACATATGTGTTGCATGGGAAGATCCCAAATATACACACGGAATGCCTACTGCATGCAGTGTCAGTTGTGAGGGCGGGAGAATGCACTTTAGGACAACATAAGGTATGTAAGGTGCATTTACCTTGGAATGGTACTTATGAGATACTACTATCCACCACTAGAGTGTAAGGTAACAAATAAATGCATTGGTAGAGCACTTTCATCTGTGTCAGGATTCTGTGTCACATATGTACCCATTTATGATGAAAGACGCAGTGCAACAGCTCAGCTTGCGGTGCTGCATCATATTAAATGTGCAGGGTTGTGTAGTTGTCACAAAAAGGTCAATGCATCCATTTGATCACCTTGCTTATGTCACAACATATGATGGACAATACCAACTTTGCCACACAAACAGCATGGTGTGGGGTGTCCCTCTTGCCGGTCCTAATGCACATGTGCAGGAAGGTACACGTCCTGCAAATTCAAACAACAGGAATGCTGTCTGCCAGTTACAATGTGTGTTGAAATCATCATCAATCATTGTAAGTAATCCACAATAGGATTACGTCCGTCACCAGTAATATGACTACAATGAGTACCCTGATGCTGTGTCCAAACATGATGCATCCACACATCAACAAGCCTCAAAATGTGTAACGTCTTCATGCCACCTCATGTGTGTTGTCTGAATGATGGAAGTGGGTGGGCTTTCCACATGCATCCTCTTAGCCACTGAGTCATGGGTTCTGAATCCTCCACCACACATTGTAACGATGTGTGTATGTGTGCAAACAAGAAGGTCCACCTTCCAGCAGAACACTAATTTCGGAGATACAGGCATCCTTGCTGCTATGAAACAAGGAAACCTGCGATGCATGGATGAGTGTTGTTCTGCAAGAAGGGAGAAATTCCTGTTTGCATAGACATGAGGTGGCTGAATCTCACAATGGGTGGTGAAGGATGCGGGACACATGACTCAAAGTGGCTAGGAGGATGCATGTGGACAGCTCAGACCCTTCCATCACTCCAACAACACATAGGGTGGCAGAGGAGTCAGTGACTCATTCGAATATCTCTAAAAACAAATGCTAACTATTGTGTACATCATCTGTGGTGTGTGCACAAATTCCCAACACCCATGGCATGCATAGGTAACAGTCAAATCAATGAAAGTGGAACATATGCTGAAGACCATGGTAAGGCAATCAAGGTGGGGCTAACACACTGGGGAATGTGGACTGGCAGATTGTGCCAATGGTAACTCAATTGAAATGACTCTCAGGTAGGACATTGTGCCACTAGGGGTCCATAAATGTGTGCCTGGATGTGTGAGTCTGTACCATGTCACAAAGCCACCAGTAGCAAGTAAATGATAATTCATGTCAACAGCCACCACAGTCCAATATTGACCTTTCATTATCCCATTGCAGAGAATAAAGCCTTACCTGCTGCGGAGCTGCCTGTCCTGGATTTTCCTGATGATCTGGATGACCAGCTATGGATCATCAATGCTGACTCTCCAGAATGTCCTGTGTTCCTTCCATAATCCCATCTCCAGTCACAAGGAGTACACGCAGAGTTGTGGGGTCTCCACATCAGCCACCCACCAACCAACACTCCATTGACCAGTTCAGCCACAGCCATGAACTCTGAAGACCCAGACATTACCTTTCAGAGGACAGCAGTAGGATTCCAGTGGGAGCTGGCACAGTGGGTGGGGCTGGAGACCATGGCAGGCAGCCTAGAGGGAGTGGAGAGGTGCCTCAGTCCAAATAAGGACAACTCTGCTGCTATCAGAGGCACCCAGTTTCAGCTACGTGGACTCCAGCACTCTCCTGGCCAACATGGCTGCTGTCTTGAGGCAGAGGCTGGAACAATTGCCCTCCTAAAGTGGCAGCAGCATGATTGATTGACAATGGGCTGGGGCCATCCAAAATGCCCCAGAGTCCATGCAGCGGGATCTGGCCTCCCTCATTGAAAACATGGCTGCTTACCACCATGATGTAGCTGCTGTGTTTCAAAATCAGCAATTCTTCATCGCTGCAGTGATGCCTTTCACTTTCCCACAAATGGCAGCTCCCGGAACCTTTGCTTCCACATCTCTAACCCCTAAGGTGTGTGTGCCCCCCTTCAACTTCAATAATAACACCACCCATGGAAGAGGAGGCACCACACAAGAGGATGAATATCTGGAAGGAACAGCATTCACTAGAAAAAACACCCAGTAACTACAGTCTGTGCCACGTGGACAGTATCTCTTTAGTTCTGTGCTTAAGATCACGCCAGTATAGTGACAGCTGCCAACTTGCCCTCTTAACTCTACCACTGTTGACTCCTCATGCCTAGAGTCCCACAGTCTCAATTCCTACCTATTGTCAAACTGGACACCTCCTCACTGATGCTCACCTCTCCTGCACGTTTCATGACATGTCCCTCGACCCTGAACTCTGAATGGACATTCAATGCCTTTGGGATCTCATGGGGTCAGTGAACTCTACATTGTACATGACCTGGTACAAAACTTGCACATCTAAATAAATTACCATAATCACATATGAACTGTATTTTGCTGTGATCCATAAACTGTTTCAAATGTATCCATTGTGTTAAGCTAGGACAATGACCACACAACAAAAGGACATGTGTGGCTTTGTCTGACACAAAGTCACAAATATAGAAACAAACACGATTAAGGTGACTGATAGCATTGTGGACTGTGATAGCCATACACTTTTCAGCACAATTCCTGGTACTTGGATTGTGTATTGAGTAGCTGATGTCATACCGCTGCCAATCACACAGGTCATAGGGGGATGCACATAGTCGCACATGCAAATCAATACTGAATGCATACAAAGTAATTTGTCTAACGTGGCTACTGCAGACATGATAAACACCCACTCAATCTTCATGGACACCATACTGTAGAAAATTAACAAGATTTATTATTACTAAGAAACACTACCTATAAAAGCCTAAGCTACACATTAACCTAACTTATACTAACTTATCTTAGCCCTACAGCTATCTATCCTAATCTAAACTTATCTTATAGATGTAACACCACACAAATATTGATGCCCCACCCCCCTTAAGAGACAATAGACAAGTAGGACAACATGAACTAAAGCTAAACATAGACTAACTAAACCTAATATATATATATATATATATTTTTTTTTAAACATACTCATATACATAACCCCACCAAAACAAAACATTTCTAAAACTCACCCCCCAACTATAGTATTATTTACTCTATGCTACCTAACCTATGCCTACCCACCGAAAACCCACTAAAACTATTAACAATGGACACTATGGGAAGGAAAGGTACTAGGAAGAGGACACTGTACACACTTAGAGCTTATTTTAAAAAGTTTGTAGTTTCTGGCATTGTCCTGCTCCAGTCTGGCAAACCTTATTTTGACCTCTACCATGTCCTTGCACATTTCTGCCTCAAAGGTGGAGCCAGTGGCAGCTGGTGGTGGTTGTTGGTGGTGGGATGCTGGTGTTTGATGGGCTGTGAATGTGGCGGGAGCAGGACCTGACGAGGCACCCCTGATCCTCTGTGTTGAGGTCACACTCTTCTTTGATACTGGTGCAGGCACTTTTGCTGGTCCCCCATGTGGAAACGACTGTGACGACCCCGATGTCTTCTCCCTTCTGTACCTTTTACCCATCCTGCGGTACCCTCTTTGGACCTCGCAGATGTGCTAAACCTGCTCTGCCCTCTTCTCAAAGGCACGTTTCTGTGCTGGAGACATTGTGGCCGCTAAAACACGAGGAGAACATGTGATCAAAAAATGAATTGGGTAGAGGAAGAACGTACATGCAATGGAAACAGCATCTACAGATGACACTTGTTGTCCACCAAACATCCTAAAAAATTGCTAAGACCCAAGTCTATACAAATCTGCCTCCCAACCATCTATGATATATTGTGCATGTTGCAGGGATAATGGATATCCAGTGTTGCACACTAACTGTGTGCAAGCTTGATGCATCTCCTAAGTACCATGTAAAGACTAACCATGCACATCTCATACACACGTGATGTGACTATGCTTCCTCAAAATCATCATGGTTAGTTCATGTAGGTTCTTCCACACACATCTTGTTTGGTACAACATGTAGACATGTCACACATTCATCTGGAGAAGAACTGAAATCTCTATATGTACCCAACCTTCTCAAAAAGCTCCTAGCACGGCCGGTGCCTCCGTTCATTTCTGAAGAGTAGTGAAGCACAAGTGGTGCAAGTGTCTCATTGATAAGCCCCTTGGAGACCCCAAACACATGTACAGTAATTTTACCATGTACAGAGTAGATGTGTGCAAAGTGTGGCACTCAGTGCAGTAACGTGCTGTGACTATTATGTTGTTAACATCCATACATTTCAGAAAGCCCGCACCTCTGACATATCTTGACTGACATTACTGTGTTTGTGGGCATAATTACCTTTTCCAAAGACTCACTAATCCATTGCAGCACAATCATTCCACATCCTCAACATACCATCAGAAATGGTGTTGATACCCATGGATAAATGGTGTCTTAATTGCCACACATGCCATTTGAACATGGCATTGTACATGATACTCTCACACACAACCCTTGATCTACACATGTGACATACAAGGAGACACTTACTGGCTGCATTGGGGTCTTCAAAACTGGAACCCTCGCCAATAGCGTAGAGTGGAGGGTCACTAGCAAAACATGACAGGAAGACATAGCAGTGTGATTGTTGAACAAGGAAAGCATGGAGAACTGTTATACATTCCACCTGTTTAGCTGAGTGATGAACTAGCTTTAGGAATGACCAATTGGCATCTATAACATGCCACTCAGACATAGGTAGCCCGCAGATATGGGATACACCCATAACATGTCTCAGATACATATGTTACAATTTACTTGGGGACAGGATACTGTCAGCCTAGTACTTTGTAGTATATCTATGTGAAAATGGAGCAAGCACTCAGATGCTTGACCATTTTCAACCCCCTACTACCACCACATAACTCCACCAGGTGTATGCCGTATTTGACATATGGCACACCATGGCGTATGTTAGGTCACTGGTGTTGTAAACTATGACATGATGTTGGCACTAAGCATGCTTTGCACTATACATGAAGGTGCCAAACCTGCTAAGTGAAAAGAGGCATATTGAAAACAATGGTATTGTCATTTAACCCTCCTACCTTAAGCACACATTCAGGTTCACTCCAAAAAAGGGGCAGTGGCAACTAATAGATTTAAATGCTCATTTTTTGTGTGCCTCCTACCACAGGAATACACACCTTGCTTTTATCATGCCTGGTGCAGGCATCATGTCGCACCAGGGTTTAAAACAGCTACAATGCTTGCATTGAGTAACTTTTGACATATGGTGTGGCAATTCTTGCCTCCATCAGCCACATTACCTTCAGGAACTATGACACTAATGTTGCAGTAGGAGCCAGTAAGTCCTTCTTACATTTGTGTCCTTGTTGTGTCACTCTGCACATGCATGACTCAAGGAACACACCCATGACTACCAATACTCCAGCGTCATGTTTGTCATCACTTAAAAAATGTCCAGTTGTGAAGTCCATGAAAGACTTGTACATTTGTGCTAGTCAAACACGAACCCTGGCACCATTGCACGTGTGCTCCGTTCTCAGCACTGCAATATGTATATATGATACACAGGGTACAAAGAGAGGTATGTGCAAATTGTCTGCAACCAGTGCATTGCTGATCTCATGAATGCAGGTTGGCTGAGACACAAAACTTGGGGCCAGATATAAGAAAAGTGGTGCTGCACCCAGTGCAGCGCCACTTTTCTTGCGCCCCCCCACCACCATGTGTGCACAGTATTTAAAATAAGGCAGACCATGCTGCATGATAGGGGGAATAGCATCAACATTTTTGTTGCTATGAATGTACTGTTCAGGGTTAGCCTACAATTTTTGCACTAACCCTGAACAGTACATAGGAGCCCATTGTAACCAATGGTGTGCCGCCTTTTAACGCCTGCTCTGAGCAGGCATTAACAGTAGCTGCAAAAAATGATGCAGTGGAATCTTAGATTTTACTGCGCCATTTTTGTGGTCCCCCTAACGTGGAAATGCCCCCTTTGCAGATATTATGCATGGCACATGCATAATGTGGTGCAAAGGGTTACAAAGTGGCATAATCCATGCATTGCACCACTTTGTAAATATGACGCAGTGTTTTTGCCATAATATCCCCACATTAGTGTAAAAAAAGTCACGACTATAACGATGTATGGCACAAGGGGCTCTTAAATCTGCCCCTTGCTATTCTCAACTTTGTCATTATATGCTACACTAATCCTTATGTCCTACCTTGATGCACATGCAAATAAGGATGTCGCTATGTAAAAAGGGTACTTACCAACAGGTCCACCTACTTGAATCACCAGGTGACCCAGGAGATCCCTTTCACAGGCAATGAGGTCTGCCCACCGGTGCTTCAACTAGTGGTCTGTGTGCTCCAGCGAGAACATGCGCTGTAGCTGGTAGAGCACCTTGCCCCTGCGCAGCTTCCTTGCCTCAGTTAAGTAGCCAATGATGACATGGCCACCCATAGCCACCATGTTGGGGAGGAAGTGAGACTTCAACCATATGAACCCTCCAAGTTCATTTCCTGTCATCTTGTGTGCCCTTCCCTTTCCTGGCATCTTGCAGTTTCACTGCAACCTAATTACCCCAAAAATAAGACACTATTCCCACACTAACCCAACAAACTTAACTACCCCAAGACAGACACCCAACAATACACAACAGGACAACAATTTGCAATAAAATGTATAAGAATCACAAGATGGACAAGACACGGCACAAAACAATCTCAATCCAACACTTCACACCAGCACAGCCTATTGTTGCATGGGCTCTCATCATCCTAATGAGGTTGCTGGATTCAGGTGGCAGTAACATCTGAACTATGGAGAACTGAGTGCAATCATACACCATGTGACAACTGTCGGCCTAATCCGTTTCCAGCCAACTAGCAACGTCTCACCTCTGCCGAAGAGCACGGATGATTTGTGGCAACTGGACTTCTCAGGGAAATCGTGGTGTATCAGATCTCACCCTTTTCTTTCAGATACATTAGTCTCACACATGCAAAGACAAACAGAGGCAGGAGATGGTTCAATAAGATTTATTGAAGCAGCTGCATCCTAAATAAAATGGCATGAATTGCAATATTTAGAATGATGAAACATGCTACAAGCATAATGGAGACAAGAAAAGTGAAACACAAGAAAAGGCCCACCTTACTGTCACTATGCGTAATATATGTGGTTCTTGCCTAAGCTAGGTTAGAGCACAGCATGATAAGCCATAAACCACCCTTCAGGACCATCTGGAGAAGACATCATCCCCCATACCGGAGCAAGGAAGCCTGTTGTCTAGAGAGACACCATCCCCATGTAGGGCAGGGAACCGGTAGTCTCAGCAATCATCTGTTACACAGTCATCTGGCTGGTATCTCCCTCTTACGTGCATGGGACAGAGAAGTGTTTTTATAATAAAACAGCTGATGTTCTGAGAAAATGTCCCGTCATAAGGATGTGTGTTCCTGTGAATGTTGGAGATGCAGTGTACCACCTTGTGAAAGGTTACAGAGAGATAGGATTGCTGGCAGAGTGAAAAGAATGTATTGCTAAGAAATGCAATGCTTTCCTAGGCAAAAGAACAACTAAATAAAGAACAGCATCACGGATGTGGCCTATGCTGAAATAATAAAAATGAGGCAGAATAAAATGTAACTGGGCTAAAGGGTACAAGAGGCATGCCCAGTTGCTAAAATAACGTGCCTCAAGACATTACTGAAATGGCCATACAATACTAAGTAGAGACTACAAGACTGTAAAGTAAAAGTGAAATTTGTTTTAAGTTCCAGACTATGGTGCAGATTTCAGAAAAGTGGTGTGTATTTTTTTTTTTTTTTTTTTTTTTAATGCATGATGGCCATGTGTGGATTTTTCTAGTTAGGCTGACAAAGCCTGTTGACTTACATTAGACGCGTAGGTGCGAGGCGTGATTTTTGGTAAATGCAATGTTTGAAGGACTACGATGTGTGTCTTTGACACATGATAGCAATGCGTGGATTTTTCCATGAAGGCTGACAAGGCATGAGGATTTAAATGAGAGGCACAGGTACAAGGCATCATTTTAGTGATTTGCTATGTATAGCGAATTATCGTATGCGTCTTTATGCTTGACAGGCATGCATGGATTTTGGAGAGAAGGCTGACAGGGCACCCAGATTTACATTCCTAGTTACAGGGGATATGCATCTTTGTTGTTTGTATGTTAGGGCAATGTGTATTTCACTGTGCACCGGTAACATACAAAGGTGTTACCAGATCGTTGTAGGTGTGTGTGATACATGGGTGGATTGATATAATCTGCAAATGTGCATGTGTATGAAGAATTTTTTCCACATACAAGTTTCCACATGTGTACTCAGTGTACATATGCAATGGAACTTATAATGTGGGTCTACCACATTGTCATGTCAGAATTCCCACTGTATGTTTCACAACACAGTATAAGATAGGATGGGCCATGCGCAAAACATGTTAATGCATAGGATACCCTTCACAAATCTTGAGTAAAGGATGCTGTTGATTAGGGCTGGGTTAGGGTCTGGTAACCCATGACAATGTGAGTGCAAGTATGTCCACACTCTGGTGTGTTCTAAGGGCCAGACTTCATGATGCAAAGCAACATGTGCAACGTGTAGTTCCCCATGCATGTACGTTGTTGGAGATTGTGTGCTGAAATGTATCATTGTTGGCATGTATGTGACATTTGTGTGTGAAAAGAAATGTTTCATGCATCATAAGTGATGCATACTACTGTGGTGTGTTTAGGGATTTCACACATACTAATTTTCAAATCCGCATGGATATATATAGGCCATTGTCTCACGGCTGTGTGCTCATATCTGTGGTAACTATATTTCCCTATGTGGTAACATTTGTACTGTTATTTATATGTTTGTGAGTAAATATGTGATATACACATTTTCACATGCTAATTGTTCCCTTTTGTCCATAATCAAATACACAGCACCAGGCCTGGTCCACATAGGTGGCACATGTGTGCTAACATTCAGGAAGTATATGTTTAGCACATACACTTAGAATGTACAATGACCAACTTTATTTTTATTGCTAGATGTACATAATTATACAATCTGTATGGCAAGGCTACTCTCAGGCAGTGATGGCACCCTAATCAGTGCTCCAGTGGCACTGTGCATGGCCACACAGGGTCATTATTGCATGTATTGACAGGTTAACTGTGTTCACTTCAGCTCAGTTAACTGTGCACAGGCAACAAGCCTGTGACTGTCAAGAGTGAATGTAGCCTGCTCTGGGAATTGGAAGCCGTTGGGTGGGGATCTGCCATCCTCATGATACACCTTTGGGGTGGTTTGTCAGGCTTGCCCAATTATGTACTGGGGACTGGCAGTTTGTTTGTGTTGCACATGTATCATTAGTGATGGTTTGACATGACCTGGCATACTTAGGTGATGATATTCCTATGGTTCTTGGTTAGGTCATTGATAGAATGTGAAACTGGGTTATGTCTTTAGAATCAGGGTTCAGATGCTGAAATGTGTCACTAGCTTCTGTCTCACTTGTTTGTGTTGGCCAAGCACATAGTAGTATTCATCGCCAATGTGACTGCAATATGTACTGACCTACACATTCTCCATGAATGTGTGTCTGGTGTTACATGGAAACCTTGTGTTGTACAGTCAGCATTAGTCTCTGTGTGTTCCTTCACACACATTAATGGCATGTTTTGTCATGTATGGTTCTATTGCTGGCATAATTTCAGCATACAATTTGGCTAGGATCTGTGACTTGTTTGGACATTGCTGGATTTACATTGCCACTGAGGAGTATGTTTTCAGTTATCATGTGTGACAGTGTCATTCAGACTTTGCTTGGTTACCTAGCAGACATCCACCTGACATTGTGGGTACCTAGGCCATACATCTGTACAGCAGTCATATGTATTTCCAGGATTGCTGCAGGCATATGTCAAGCCAACATACTATTTACATGGTCACACACATCACACAAGGAATAGCTACAGACTATGCCTACATTCAACCCACACATTTATGTGGCAGTGCATTCTTCTAATTTGTTTTAAGTTCCAGACTATGGTGCAGATTTCAGAAAAGTGGTGTTGCAACCAGCGCAGCACCACTATGCTTGTTGCCCTTAGCTCCCCCCTACTGCTGCCATATTTTAAATAAGGCACACAATGGGGCAGTGTAGGGGGCAAAAGAGTCTATTTGATGTTATTGATGTACTGTTCAGGTTTAGCAGCTCAAATTTTGCCCTTAACCCTGAACAGTGCATAGGGGCCCATTGTAACAAATGGTGTGTTCCCTTTTTAACACCTGCTCTGAGCAGGCGTTAAGAGTAGTCGTAAAGGATGACTCACTCAGTGGAATGTCTGATTCCACAGCACCATTTTTTTCAGCCCCCCTTGCATACATAATGGCTGGGCCTATGTTCCAAAGTTAATTACAACTGTTGTGGTGTAGTCGTGCTTTCAGAGATCTGGGCAAGTTAATAAAAGTACATGATGGTGATAAGGAGTACGACATGAGAAATCAAAGTTAGTGATTTTATTGAAATATTTTAATGGTGAATCTTGGAGGACAGTGTCTATGAGAAAAAGTTGTGCACAATTAGTTTTCTTCTGCGTGCTCCAGCAGCAGAGTTTGGTTGTCCCCCCTCGTCCTGTTGTGTATCATGGTCATCCTCCTCCTCATTGGGGACATCTACCCATTCGTCCCATGGGACATTGGTGCGTACACAAATGTAATGCAAAATAGCACACATCATTTTGCAGACAAGGGGTGGTGCATATATTAGGCTTCCTCCTGTAAGCGCTAGGCATCTGAACCTGGATTTTAGGAGGCCAAACGTGCTCTCCACCATACTCCTGGTCCTTCTTTGGCCTTCATTGTATGCCCAATCATCATCAATAGTTGGATTTACAAAAGGTGTCGTGACCCATGGCTGGATGTCGTAACCTTTGTCCGCTGCAAAGAATGTGAGAATATGTGCCAGACATGCATTGTTGTTATTTGCTATGTGCCATAGCACGTATCTGTTTTAAGTGGAGTGGAAATTCAGATTTCCATCTGGTATTGTGTATGTTCCTGTTTGGATGGATGGTTGTATTTTGCTGCACTTTCCTATCATGGGTTGTGCCTCAGGGACCTGGTGATTGTTAAATAATTTCTGACCCATGCCGAATGTGTGTGGTGTTGTCTATATTTGACCCGGAGGTCCAAAATTAAGAGGACCTAGTGCCTCCATGCACCAAATTAGTGTCATTTTGATTAACACTAATGTGGCCCAACAAGGCCAAAATCAAAGCACCATGTTTACAAAGTGGCAGTAGGTATGCAGTGCTATACTTTGTTACCCCTTGCACCACATTATGCCTGTTCCAGGCATCATGTATGTAAGGGAGGGGTGTTCCCCCCCAATTGGGGGGGGGTCAGGGGGGTTTGCAAAAATGGTGCAGAAGAATCTAAGAGGTTCCAAAGCGTCATTTTTAGCGGTTACTTCGAACGCCTGCACAGAGCAGACCTTAAGAGGGGGCACACTATAGCTTTCAATGGGCCCGTATGTACTGTGCAGGACTTACACCCTAATTTTAGCACTAATCCTGCACAGTCCATCAATAGCATCAATTATATTGCATCTACTCTGTGCCTTATATTGAATGCAGCACACACGTTGGAGGTAGAGGGTGCTAAGGGGCTCAAGAAAAGTGGCGCTGCTTTGGATGCTGAGCCACTTGTCTAACATGTGATCCTTAGGCCCTTAACTTTAGACCTTCAGAAGAGTGATGTAATTTAATGTTGTACCTATTGTGTGTTATGTGCTATGAAACCAGTATTGCGCTGTGTGTTGCGTGTGAGTTCCAACCCTTTGCCCTTGAAATGCCTCCCTTGCAGAAAGTGTTGGTGTTGCCAATTGCCGGCTGGCATGCATATGTTCATGAGGTTCATATGCACAGTGTGGTACAGTTGTAGGTGATGTATTGTGATGTATGCAAGAGTTTGCAGACACCTGCGGGTCAGGATAGGGCATGATGTCCTTTTCTGTATTGCCCTGCATCACCAGCCCAGGCCTGCTAAGTCCCATGTCTTAATCATATGCATTTCTGGCCTCTACCAGCACAATGTCAGTTCAAATGCCACTGTTGGTACCCTTATATCATGGGAAGGAGATGCAGGATTTACAGCTTTTATTGTTCGCATGTTGTGAGGTGTCCATTCCTACACGTTTCAATTATGGTGATGTTGTATTTCAATGTGTGCTGCACTATGCATCACACAAGGAAAAGGTGTTCACAATGAGTATATCAGGTATGTTTTGGTGATATGTAGATTGTGATGGCGCCACTGAATATTAAATATTGGTGCTACCTCAGGTTTCTACAGCATGGTAAATGTTGGGCAGTGCCAATATGTGAGTTGTTGGACGGTGGCATGGCCAATGCAAGACACATAACTGAGCTATTCCTTGGTGTTAGGTGTAAAGTACCTGTATTTTGTAGTCAACCTGTGGACACATGTAGTGATTTGACCCCCAGCTTTTGTATGCTAAGGGAACATAGCTCTACCTGTCCATCATGTAAAGTGTCAGTCAGGTGGTGCAAAGAACTTGTACATATGGTCATACGTGAGGGTGATGTGCATTGCATTGTGTGGTGTGGCATGTGACGTGTTGTTGTCAAAACTGTTTCCCTGTCCATGTGTGTTTAGTGTGGTATATGTTTTGTTTATCATACAAGTTGTGTGTTGTCTGTGTTATGATTTGTATGCTGGCTTACCTAAGAGTAGGCCATTGCCATATTGCCCATCCTAGAATCTTTGGTTGATAGTTGAGTGTCTGTAGATCTGGGCATCATGGACGCTGTCTGGATATTTTGCAAGGATGCTGGATCCACAATGGCCTGCACATTGATAGAGCTTGTATGTTTGCAGTTCTTGTAGAGATATTCCGTTGCAGCAGGAGAACCAAGTTGGACATGGGTACAGTTCATTGCACTGAGCACATGCAGGAACACAGCAATTTGGTAGAATCCTTGCTTGGTCTCCTGCTGCAGTTGCTGGGTTTTGGGGAACTGGATGTGGTGGGGTGTGAGGCAGATAATGGCATCCAGGACCATAGAAAGGAAGGCAGAAATAGATGGTTGGGAGATACCACCCACTTATGCAATAGTGGGCTGGAATGATCCCAAGGCCAGCATGTGTAGGAGAGCCAGGAGTCTGGCCAAGGGTGGTAGGGTGGTGTGGCTTGCCACTCTTGCAGTGATGTCAGAAGCCATGTGGCAGAACAGCCCTACAATAGACTCCCGCTTCAGACGGAGTCTGATCACTTCTTCCCCCAGGGCTAGGATAGATGCATGTTGATGAAATATCCCCTCCCTCCTTTTGCGCCGCCTTTGTGGCAGTAGTGGTGGCGTTTCATGTTGCTGCAGTGGTGCTGGTGGCACTTGGCATCCTTGTCATCTTCTCTGGGTGCAGAGTTGTAGCAGTAACAGGTCTATGTTGTCCAGTTGCTTGCCAGTGTTGATTCTGTGTGTTTCCCTTTCCCGTAATTGTGGATGGGCCTCTTTAACACCTAGTCTGACCAGGCGTCAAAACGTTGATGGCAATTGGAATTAGGATTATTTTTTGGACCCTGTCCTATGTGTGTGTCATTTTTCCATCGGCTTGTAAATATGGCGCTAGCACAATTTTTTGTGAGGGAACACCTACCTTGCATATCATTGTCGTTATACAATGCAAGGAGGGGTGGCGCTCCAAAAAAAAAAATGATGCTAAGTCAGGAATTATGTTATTTTATTGCAAGACTGCTCTATTGAACATCTTACTATAGTACTGGGTTTGCACTGCTTTTCTGTATTAAAAAAAATAAATAAAAAAAAAAGGCACAAAGGCGGCGCTAACTTTTCTTACATCTGGGCCTTTATCTTTCAGTGAGGCATTTTGCCTCGCTGTCCGGTGTAGCTGTCCATGGCCAGGTGCACACTGCTCACACCTCTGTAAGCTTCTATGGCGGATACTCCAACCTGGATATGTCCTTACTGTGAGGAGCTTCACTCTAGACAAAGGTGCAGTCTGGAAGAATGTCTGAGATGGACATGTGAATATAGAACTGACCCAAATTGGTTCTGACAGACAATACACACTTCGTCTTTTATATCTGTATAATAGAAGTAGTGCAAAATTCCCTCAGACCAAGGAGTTTGAGCTGACCAGGTACCAAGAGGACTACTGTGAAACTAGATCTAGGGCCATATTTATACTCCGTTTGCGCCGAAATTGCGTCGTTTTTTTTGACGCAATTTCGACGCAAAACTAACGCCAACTAACGCCATATTTATACTATGGCGTTAGAGGCGAATAGCGCCAAAGTTCCCGGAATGTGCGTCATTTTTTAGCGTGAACCCCTTCCTTGCGTTAATGATATGCAAGGGAGGCGTTCCCGTCTAAAAAATGACTCCCAGGCCTTTACGTGGTATTTATACTCCCGGGCAAAAGAGACGCCCGGGAGTTGGCGTGGCTAAAAACGGCGCATTTGCGCCACTTTTTAACGCCTGCTCAGGGCAGGCGTTAAGGGGCCTGTGGGCTCAAAATGAGCCCACAGGTGCCCTCCCATGCCCCCAGGGACCCCCCCTGCCACCCTTGCCCACCCCAGGAGGACCCCCAAGGATGGAGGGACCCACCCCAGGGACATTCAGGTAAGTTCAGGTAAGTATGATTTTTTTTTTTTTATATTTTGTTTTGGTGGCATAGGGGGGCCTTATTTGTGCCCCCCTACATGCCACTATGCCCAATGACCATGCCCAGGGGACAGAAGTCCCCTGGGCATGGCCATTGGGCAAGGGGGCATGACTCCTATCTTTACAATGATAGGAGTCATGTTGATGGGGGATGGGCGTCGTTAAAAAATGGCGCAAGTCGGGTTAAGACGATTTTTTCGACGTAACCTGACTTGCCCCATTTTAAGACGCCCATGCGCCATTTTCCCCCTACGCCGGCGCTGTCTGGTCTACGTGGTTTTTTCCCACGCAAACCAGGCAGCGCCGGTCTGATTGCGCCGTCTAACGCCATTCCATAAATACGGCGCCCGCATGGCGCTTCAGAATGGCGTTAGACGGCGCAAAACTTTTTGACGCTAAACTGCGTTAGCGCAGTTTAGCGTCAAAAAGTATAAATATGGGCCCTAGTGTCTGCCTTGCAACCCTCTTCTCAGAGTTGAGGGGACATCATCTGGAGTCTGACCTGCAGGAAGTTGGGTTTTCACTGTCCTAGAATAACTGTAAAATCTTGCTTGGAAAAAGAAGGAAGGAGTGAGCCAGCCTTACAGGAGGAACGAACTACTGGTCTGAGCAAGAAATTGTGATTGAGGGATGCGAGTTCATCTACACGGACTCCTGAAAGTGTGACGGACTAGCTCCTAGCTTGGAGCCAGTCATCATTGCTGAAGCAGAGGATTTGTAGTACTGCGTCACCCACTGACTCTGCTGTCGGAACTGGGGCACTTGGCTCACATGGACTTTCCCGCTGGGATAAGTCTTTCGTCAAGCCATGGCAGTCACCCTTTGTGTCTGAATCGACTGTTGTTGCAGCCCATGACACCTGCCCCAAGCATGCCCGAGTGTGCTGTGCTGCTGACAAGGTACTTGCATTAAACCCATAGCACTGCCCAAGTGTGCCCACTCTAGCTTTGTTATGGCTAGCCCCGTGGTATTTGTCCAATGTGTGCCTGGACAGACTATTACATTAAGTGAAGCTGCTGCCTCGAGGCACTTGCCCACAGTGTACCCACATGACCCGGCAGGTGGCCAAAATGCCGATTGATAGTGCGCCCGATCGGACTATGCTGCTGCCTTTGAAACCAAGAGCGCCTTGATATGGCTCAACTATCCTCCAGGAGTGGCAGAGCAGAACCGGACTGCATTGCTGCCTCGACCCCAAAAGGTTGGATCAGCTGGATTGCTGAAGATGGAGACCCTGCCATGACTAACGTTCAGTCGA
The DNA here is from genome assembly GCF_031143425.1 of Pleurodeles waltl. Lineage (NCBI taxonomy): Eukaryota > Metazoa > Chordata > Amphibia > Caudata > Salamandridae > Pleurodeles > Pleurodeles waltl. The sequence goes on from NC_090445.1 coordinate 939,586,602, forward strand.
GGAATGTGCCTGGAAGAGGGACGCAGACTTAAAACAGGCACCATTGTGCCGCTGCCTCCGGACTCTTTCTTAGGGCCTGCATCTGCCCCCACGAAGCAGCGCAGCTGACTGAGGCGCCTGCGGATGGCAGGTCTTCCAACCAACAGGAGAGGCCAGAACGGAAGTGCAGTTGTCTGGAGTGAGGCCTGCCGCGGACCCGAACCTGTTGGTGAGATTATGCTTGGGAGACTGAGTGCCTACTGTTGCCTACCAAACAGTGGGGTGGGGGGCAAAGGCTGCACCCTGACTGGAAGCTAGCAGCCCTGCAAGAGAGACTGAGTTCCTGTCATTTGTAGTGTGTAGTATTAGAGTTTTATTTTGTAATAAAGTACTTACCTGTGGAACGATAAGCACTAGTCTGGACCATAATGATATTATGTGGTTAGGTGTGTTTTGAGTGCTAAATTTGTTTCCCCAATAACCCCTGCCTCCTAATTTCCCCGGCTGTGGCCCAGAATCCTTGTTTGCCCCAGGGTCTCCGGAACAGGGTGTGACAGTCAACACTCACCAGATCAGTAACTTCACATAACACTGTAATGACTGCTCACAAGGAGAAACTACTAGTTAGTGGGACTGAGAGCTCATTGAAAAGGAAAGTGAAAAATACACACCCGCCTACGTAGCCTCAAAGACAGGAGCAACTGACACTGACTAGAGTAATACAAACACTCTCGGGGTGAAACAGCACATTTAAACTGAAGCTATTAACACACGGGTCGATGCTGAGAATTGAAAGCCTCAATCGCCCATAGAGGCACCAGCCGTAGACCCCGAAACCAGAGAGCAGCCACTGTAAACACTAATAAAACTGCACATAGACGCGCATAAAATTAAATAAAAATGCAGTACTTTTGCCTCGAAATATTTGACTCCTAATAGCATTATCTAATATATGAAGATGCCCTTCATCTCCAAATGATCTTTAAATTCATGATTAAAAATTTTTAAATGTAAAAAATTTAAACTTGATTAATTCAATTTAATCTGTTGGATGAGCGAGATTGAGGGTCAAAATAAATTGTTTCTTTGAAGACACAAAGCGTGTCTGCAATTAAAGATGAGATAGTTGTGCCATCTTGTGGCCATTTGAACGCATTAATGGAAGCTTTGTGAAAATACGGGTTCGATGCATGCTTCCCTATTTGACGGGGGCTGTTAAAGAGAGAACTTTTAGTGAGGCGTTTATATCAACCCAGTGTTAATGGGTTTAAACCAAATGAAATGTTTACCCCCATTAAAAGACGTTAAACTCTCTCTCATTAGTGTATTCATTTGTTTCGAACTGTTTCACTTGCACTTCTGATATCTACAAACATTAGTAGGAATTGTTGTACCCGTTTCCTATTCACATACAAATAACAGTTTTCGAAAATACATAATGAATTCAGTGGCGTGGCGTGGTTGTGGGGTGAGCGGTTGCCAGGTTCCCATATTCAGCTGAGGTGTATAACCCCTTCCCCCCCCCCCCCCCCCCCACCCCCATACCCAACCCCACCAAGGTTCCTACCCACCTGCAGAGTTCTAACCAGATGCAGTCAGGATTAGAGTTGGGCCTTGGACTGTGCCATGTCAGCCCTTAGTACTTTGGACTGGGCATTGTCCCTTTATGTACATTTGTACATAACTGTTTCTCATACAATTGGTTTATTTGGTAGCTGTTTCTATCAAGACATTCTCATTACTGCATTCTTGTTATCCATGCAATATTCTGCCATGTATCATGTGCCATTGTTTTTCATCTGCTGGTAGGTGTGTGGTACTCTTGTTTACCTCCCTCATGTGCTAGGCAGCTGTACTCACTGTCATCATTGGCATTCAAGTTGGAGCATAATGTAGATGAGCATGGGGAAGACTTGCAGTTCCTGTCACGACTCACGTGCTGCTTGCGCCTGGAATTTGCAGATCTGGTGGCGTGAAGCTTCAATGTTCGGCTTTGGCCCAAAAAGGGGCGACTCTTTCTGGTAGCCACGGTGCTGTAGGTAATGGAGACACCAAGAACAGACCGTGCCCTTCAGAAAGTAGCGCCAGAGGGAAAAAAACCCTTAAAAAGGGGAAAAAACCTCCAAACAGGAAGACTCCTGGAGAAAAACAAGAACAAACAAACAGGAATCCAAAAGGAGCAAAAATCAGAAAACACAGAATGCTGAATCCAAAACCAAAAGGCAAGGAAATCAGGAGCGAAGACACTAACTGAGCAGAAAGTGTTGCAGCGCAAAGAAAGAGGAAAAACACAGCCCTTATATACCAAAAAACAGGAAGTGACCCACAGGAAGTAAAGGGACACCATCTTAGATAGGGAAACAATACATAGAACAGAATAGTAGAGGAACCATAGAGAATAGGGAACAAGGAATGCTGGGAAAGCACAGGAATCTGGGAAGGAGGAAAAAACATAAAGAAAGGCACACAACAGACTGCAAAAAAGAAGAAGGACAAAGAAACGAAGAAAAACAGGTAAGAGGGTTCAGAGACCCCTGGGACAGTGAAAGGCAGAAGGAAGAACGAGGCCCAAGCAAATCTGGGGCCTCGAAACGCGCAGGAAAGGCTGGGGGCGCGCCGCGTCTTAATAACGCGGTGCGCGGCCCGAGCCGAACGCCCGGCAGAAGTCGAGCTCTCGGCTCGCGCCGCACCGCGCGGCGCGACAGTAGGTCCCCCTCCCGAAGGCCCAGGTTTAAGAGGGAATAAACGGTGAAAGCGTTGAATCAGGAGAGGAGCGTGAACGGAAGAGGCATCTTCCCATGAACATTCACTGAGAGGATAACCCTTCCAATGAATCAGATACTGAAGTCGTTTATGAAAAAGACGAGAGTCACAAATTTCCTGCACTTCATATTCAGGAGCATCATCCACAAGGACAGGAGGTGGACAAGGAAACTGACGTGAGTAAGGATCAGGCACATAAGGTTTAAGCTGAGAAACATGAAAAACCGGATGGATCTTCCATGTATGGGGTAAGTGAAGACGGACAGTGACAGGATTGACCAACTGGAGAATACGGAAAGGCCCATAGTAACGAGGTGTGAACTTGTTTTGAGAGAGACGTGAGGGCAAGAATTTGGAGGAGAGCCAGACTTTATCTTGCAGATGATAATTTGGATTGGTTGTACGTCTCTTGTCTGCAGCCTTCTTCATATACCTCTTGGTATGTAACAAATTAGATCGAATTAGTTTATGGAGTTGGAGAAGGCGTTTGGAGAAATAGTTAATAGCAGGTAGAGGAGAGTTGGATTGTGGAGAAGTAGGGAAAGAGGTAGGATGAAAACCATAGGAACAGAAAAAGGGAGTGACCTTGGAGGCACTATGGACTGAGTTATTGTAGGAAAACTCAGCTAAAGAGAGGTAAGTGCTCCAGTTACTTTGGGTAGAATTGCAAAAGCACCGAAGATATTGCTCTAGTCCTTGGTTCAGACGCTCAGTCTGTCCGTTGGTCTGAGGATGGAACCCTGAAGACAAGGCTCTATTTATATTCAGGGTTTTACAAAAATGCTTCCAAAATCGGGAGATGTACTGAGGTCCTCTATCAGATATTATGGTATGTGGAAGTCCATGGAGACGGAAGACATGATCTATGAATATTTGACTTAGTTCTTGAGAAGTAGGCAGCTTTTTTAGGCCAGTGAAATGAGCCATTTTTGTGAAAGAATCCACTGTGACCATGATAACCCGGTTTCCTGCTGATGGTGGGAGCGAACACATAAAATCAGTAGAGATAGTATGCCATGGGGCCGATGGAACAGGCAAAGGCTGTAGTAATCCTGCCGGTCTGGTGTGAGGTATTTTGACTTGGGCACATATGGGACAGGCCTGAACGTATTCTTCCACATCCAGTTTCCAGGTAGGCCACCAGAAAAATCGTGAAAGTAGTTCTTGTGTGGCTTTGATGCCTCTGTGACCAGCTACAGGGGAATCATGGCACATTTGTAATGCTTTCTTTTGCACCTTGTTTGTAGGGAGGAATATCAGGTCTTGGTAATAAAAATATCCTTGTTTCTTGTACAATAATGGTCTTAGTTCTTCTATGTCATGGTCCGATAGGTTGGCGTATTCTTGTTGTACTTCTTCCAGGAAAGACTGAGCCACTCCAATGATCTTACTGGGTTCTAGAAGATACTGGGATGAGGAAGGAGAACACTCTGGATATCGGCGAGACAGAGCATCAGCCAGAATGTTTTGAGATCCTGGAATATATGTAATATAAAAATCGTACTGACTGAAGAAAAAGGCCCAGCGGGCCTGACGACTATTCTGGCATACAAAATTTCTTAAACATTGTAAATTACGGTGGTCTATCCTCACCTCAAATGGTTCCTTGGAACCCATCAGAAACTGTCTCCACTCAAGGCAGGCTGTTTTCAGAGCCAATAATTCCCTTTCAAGTACGGAATAATGTTGTTCAGCTGTTGAAAGGATATGAGACAAATAGAAAACAGGATGTTCAAGGCCATCATCCTCTTGTCGTTGGAGTAAGACAGCTCCGATGGCTCTCTCAGAAGCATCAGTTACTACTATAAATTGCTTGGTGGTATCTGGATGTCTTAAGATGGGGGCTTGGGTGAAGGCTCTCTTTAAGCTTTGAAAGGCTGCTTCAGCAGCCTCAGTCCAGACAAACCCCTTCTTTAAATTGTCCTTCTTTAAGGTGTGAGTTATGTGGCTAGTCTGACTGGCAAAGTCTAGAATGAATTGTCGATAGAAGTTTGCTAAACCTAGGAAACATTGTGTTTCTTTTATGGTAGAAGGAGAAGGCCACTCTAGGATAGCTTGTACCTTTTCTTGATCCATAGCTATGCCGGTGGGACTTAAATGATAGCCCAGATATTTGACTTCCGTCATGTCGAACTCACATTTCTCTGGTTTGCAAAATAGTTGATGATCACGAAGTCTTTGAAGAACTTGTTTAACATGGGAGGTATGGAGTTCAGGATTTCTAGAATAAATAAGAATGTCGTCTAGGTAGATCACGACTGTCTGATTCAGTAGGTCTGAAAACACTGAGTCCATAAATCTCTGGAAGATTGCGGGGGCGTTAGTAAGACCAAACGGCATAACCCTATATTCAAAATGGCCAAATGGGGTCCTGAATGCTGTCTTCCATTCGTCGCCTTCTCTTATGCGTAAAAGGTGGTAGGCTCCTCGTAAATCCAATTTAGTAAAACGTTGGGCCCCTCTGATTGCTTCCAGTATGTCCCTGATGAGAGGCAAAGGATAACGATCTTTAATGGTAATTTTATTCAGACCTCGAAAATCCAGGCACGGACGAAGATCCTTAGTCTTCTTGGGCACAAAAAAGAGAGGGGCCCCAGCCGGAGACGACGATGGAACAATAAGACCACTCTGTATATTTTCGTCCAGATACTCCTTTAGAACTTCCTTTTCGGGTTCCGTGAGGGAGTACATCCTCCCAAAAGGAACAATTGTGCCGGGTTCCAATGGAATTGCACAATCATATTCTCGATGTGGAGGTAGCACAGGTTTTGACGGTTTTTGGAAAACATCCTGAAACTCCAAATAGTGGTCTGGGATCCCTTGGACCGTATTAATGGACATACCAGTGGCACCTTCAGTAGCTAAGGATCTTTTCGGAGACCAATACTTGTCGGAAGTAAAACAGTTCTCATGACAAAATTGCGAAGACAAAGAGACTGTCCGGGTAACCCAATTTATATATGGGTTATGTCTGATGAGCCACGGAATTCCAAGAATGATGGTATGGTTAGGGGACGTAATAAGATCGAAGGAGATGTGTTCTTGATGGTTTCCCACCTGTAGACTTAACATCAGGGTAGTGGTGTCTACAGGACCAGAGGATATCAAAGATCCATCCACAGTGTGTACCTGTTCGGGTACTTCTTTTGCTTGAGTAGGGACTAGGTTAGCAGCAGCCCACGTCTTGTCCATGTATATACCACTAGCACCACAATCTAGTAATGCCATAGTCTTTTCTTGACGACCGTCCGGAAGTTGTAACAGGACCGGAAAGATGAACAAGGCAGTTGTATTGTCATTAAAGGAGCTGATGGAAGGTATAGCTGTAGATCCCGTCCCCTCCCTTCTTACAGAGGACGGGAGGTGGCGTTTCCCGAAGGCCTGGACGGACGTACTGGACAGGTACGGAGCATGTGACCAGCAGAACCACAATACAGGCACAACCCTCTCTTGCGTCTGTCTTCTCGTTCACTAGCAGAGAGCGGACCTCGGGTAGTATCCACCTGCATGGGTTCCCCTTCGATGTCTCTAGCAGGAGTGCGAGGTTCCTCGGAACGCTGCAGGTATGCACGTGAGCTACTTGGCTGGGCAAACCCTCTACTCCTTTTCTTCTCCGATCTCCGTTCCTGAAGACGATATTCGATGGACAGTGCTTGATCCATCAGGCCACGAAGATCTTCCGCTCTGGTAGAATGCACTAGTTCATCTTTTATTTCTTCTTTGAGTCCTCTACGAAATAATGTTACCAGAGTACGTTCCACCCAAGTGGTCTCTGCCGCCAGCTGACGAAAACGGGTTATATATTGCAGGACGTCTTGGGAGCCTTGTTGGATGTCGCACAAGGCTTCTTCAGCGGAGGCTTCCAATCCAGGACGACTAAACATCTGTTTGAAGCGACTCACAAAGGCGGAATAGTCTGACAATACAGGGTCGTTGGAGGACACCATCGGGGTTGCCCAGGCCAAGGCTGGACCGGATAAAGCACTGATAAGATAACCCACCTTGGTCCTGTCGTGGGAGAATTGAGTAGGTCGGAAGGCGAAATACACCGTTAAAGCATCCAAGAACTCGCGAAGCTTGGTTGGTTCACCAGAGAAACAAGGGGTAGAAGCGGAGATTGTCGGAACATCACTGGTGCGGAGGGCCAAAGCCTGTCTTAACGCAGCATTTTCATTACGTAGTTGTTGCAATTCCTGGGCTTGTTGCTGAATCGTGGTCAACAGAGATTGCTCCGGATCTGCAGCAGCCGCCACTGTATTATCCATGGTGTTTGAGGACGTCGGAATGGTTTGGCGCTGCAATCTGTCACGACTCACGTGCTGCTTGCGCCTGGAATTTGCAGATCTGGTGGCGTGAAGCTTCAATGTTCGGCTTTGGCCCAAAAAGGGGCGACTCTTTCTGGTAGCCACGGTGCTGTAGGTAATGGAGACACCAAGAACAGACCGTGCCCTTCAGAAAGTAGCGCCAGAGGGAAAAAACCCCTTAAAAAGGGGAAAAAACCTCCAAACAGGAAGACTCCTGGAGAAAAACAAGAACAAACAAACAGGAATCCAAAAGGAGCAAAAATCAGAAAACACAGAATGCTGAATCCAAAACCAAAAGGCAAGGAAATCAGGAGCGAAGACACTAACTAAGCAGAAAGTGTTGCAGCGCAAAGAAAGAGGAAAAACACAGCCCTTATATACCAAAAAACAGGAAGTGACCCACAGGAAGTAAAGGGACACCATCTTAGATAGGGAAACAATACATAGAACAGAATAGTAGAGGAACCATAGAGAATAGGGAACAAGGAATGCTGGGAAAGCACAGGAATCTGGGAAGGAGGAAAAAACATAAAGAAAGGCACACAACAGACTGCAAAAAAGAAGAAGGACAAAGAAACGAAGAAAAACAGGTAAGAGGGTTCAGAGACCCCTGGGACAGTGAAAGGCAGAAGGAAGAACGAGGCCCCAAGCAAATCTGGGGCCTCGAAACGCGCAGGAAAGGCTGGGGGCGCGCCGCGTCTTAATAACGCGGTGCGCGGCCCGAGCCGAACGCCCGGCAGAAGTCGAGCTCTCGGCTCGCGCCGCACCGCGCGGCGCGACAGTTCCTGTTCCATGGCAGCATTGTTCTTCCATGTGTCTGCGATTGTGAGGCTTTGCTCTTCTGTGATGTATTTCCACCACATTTTTGATAGCGTTGGTACCACCCCAGAAATCATGGCAGATTGCAGAGTCAAAATATGGTGGGCATTATTTTGCCTTCCACCTGGCTGTTGTTGGCTATCATCATGGTCAGTGGTGTTAACACCCCGGTAGTTGGTGTGGTATATTGGCTGTCTATGGGAGTTGGCTCCACCAAGGTCATATTTTGAGGGTAATTACCAAGAGCCCGTTGGCGGGATTACCGCCACTTTATCGCTCACCACCAGGGTCATAATGAGGAGCACAGTATTTTAAAATGATTTTACTCTTACGGCTTTAGAGAACATATGTGATGCGTTACAAATATGTTCTGCAAGGATGTAGCTTTCCCTGATGAACTGTGACTTCAAATTCATAGTAGTTTGATGAACCTTTAGTGTTTTGCTAAGATTTTAATTAATCATGCAAATAAAGTTCTTGTTATTCAAAGTATAGGTCCATAGCAAGACATGTCTTGTATATGAAACCTTTGACATCTATCATCCTGCAGCACATTTTAAAATCATGCACAAACATGGATTTGCTGGTTGTGATATTAGCATAGTGTATTATAAAATATTTGCCGACTTGCACTCTACCTCCTTAGCTGTCGTTCTAATCCCAGTATGCAAATCACATGAGGTGACCCTCACCTCAGCTCCACTACATAAAAGAAACAAGACTAAACATTTAAAAAAAACAAAAAAAAACACAGGAGTGGTTATATACTTAATTGTCTCACTTTGAAGACAATTCTTCTAAGTGCTGGAGAAAATGTAATTATAGACGTAAAATATATTTATCTATGCATGAGCAGGCTAAAGGTGATGGAAAAGCATTGCAAGTAGGACATTTTAGCTAAACCATGCATGCACTTTTGCTGGGGCAAGATGAACTAATCCTACCAAATGCAGCACTGTTCAAGGCTCAGAAGTGGCTGGCATCACTCTATGAAACAGTTGGGCATGTTTTACTTTTTCCCTATAGATTGGCTTTGTCTGGCAACAAAGTATTCAAGAATTTCCTTTAATGGAAGATAATGAGTTCCTAAGGTAAGTACTTAAAAGCGAATCCTTTGTTTGAAAGTGAAATTGAGGAGAATATTTCCCTGTCAAGGTCTGACTTAAAGGACATGATGTATGCTTCTTTAGCAGCCTCACAGATCTGATGATCCAGATTAGGCGGGTACCCCTCCACTGAAAGGCAGCTATGTGCCAAAGGCTAATTTGTAGGGTGTATTTTCTCATGTCGCTAAAGATTAAAGTTTTATGCGCAATATGATGAGCCAGCAGCAAATTCCTTACTTGCTTACAAACTCATTACATCCATGCTGCTGAAAGAGCAAGGATTTAAATAAATCAGGCTTTCCCCAAAAGAAAAGTCAGGAGCATAAGTTTGAAGAGAAATTTCCATATTCCGAAAGTAAATTTGATTCCTGCAAACATGGCTTCATCTCCTTTTGTTATCTTCTGAAAAGGTGTCATTACCAGATTTCTCCTCCGCCTTTTTACATATATTTTAAGTTTATTTGCATATACAGATTTTCAAGTCATACATTTTAGAAACCTACATGGTCACAGAATGTTTACTGTTACTCAGGTACCATACCCCCATTGTCAGATCTGAGGGTCAATTTATCACCTTCAGAAGTCACCCTTTGCATCCAAAATGTATTCCTCCTCACTGGTCTAGTTGGACATTATTCAATAATGTCAACCTTAATTAGTATTTTTTCCCCTCACGTGTCCCGGTGGTCTCAACTCATATGTAGGTGGTTTATACACATGGTCAGACGTCAATTCAACATGCCTGAGGTAATGGAAGTGAACACATACCCACCCACAAACATGCACATAACCTATTTTTTTACTTACCTCAGCTGCCACGGAAGGGCATATTCCAACTAATTGTACTTCATTTTATTACACTAGTAGTGGATAATAAATTGTTCCCGTTATGTGTGATAGAATATTGACAGATAAGAAAGGGGTGTGCTCCAACTGAAGGACAAGCTATCACTGTTCCTGCTGCTGAATTTGCCACCTTTGAGAAGGGGAAAGGGAGAGGGGAAGGAGACTGTGCCAAGCTGGTGCAGTTGTTTAGCCCAAAGATTTATTTTATTAGAGGATGTTAGGGCCTGTGCACACATTCACTACACACAGTATCACTAAAAGCAGAGACCCACACAAAAGCAGGTGAACATGTATTTGAAGAGTTAAACAGAACATGCAAACAAACAAGATTTGGCAATGCCAATAGGTTAGTTTAACTGAAAGTGCCCTCTCAAAGACCAGTGAGGTTCACAAGCAATAGTACATTGTATTCGCTCAATCATTCATCCACAATAATAACACAAACTTAACAAGCATATGCAATAGAAATTAAAACAATAAAAGTAGAGAAAAAAAAAAAAAGAAATGGCTAAACCCGACAGGCATTTTCTTGCAAAAAAAATAAAAAATACTTAAACATCAGCAAGTGGCCATTTTGGAATGGTATTGTGCATGTGTTTAGACAGATTAAACACAGTTTACCCTTAAGCAACTACTGCAGTCAGTATACACTTTCAGATATGTACAGATTTAAAGTTAGGCAAAACACTATACACCTTTCTAAGGTGGCCTAAAAAGGATTCCTAAAATTAAAATCTTCAAACCCAAGGGTTTCTCAGAGTGGGAAGCCAACACCAGAACTACCCTCATTGTACACACGAATTAACACCACTGCATTTCCATCATGCATCTGCACAGGAAGTGAAATCACTTTCTGCCTACTTCAGTCAACTCTTCAGGGCATCATATGAGCTTCCCCAAACAAAGAGAGGGTACTGTTCAGGGTATTGCCCCTTTGGGAACAACGCCCACCTCAGCTATCACAAAAATGATTCCTCTCCCCCACTTCCCAGAAGTGTTGTTCAACACCACCACCCCCCCCCCACCAAACACATAACAGATGTCCTTCTAAAAGAAAAAAAAGGAGACAGCCTCCATTGTGGGGACAACATGGCCAAATACCATACTTTACAAAGCATGCATTTACAAAACATGTTATTACAGCTTATTTAATGCAACATCTGGCCCTTTACAGTTCCTTGGCTTACATTGCCACACACTTTCCTGTAACTCCTGACTCACTCCTCAAAACACAAATACCACACAGTGCACCAAGCAGCCATATTTTATTTAATGGTAACGAGTCAGAACAATGGCACACCCCTTTACATCTACCCACTCTGAACCCCACCAACCCCTACTACACTTTACCGCACCTGCCACTGAACACTAAAACCCTTACCACTCTTTCCCTCAACAGGTGCCTAAAGTTAAAAAAATCTTGCACCTCCCTTTAACTCTACCCAAACCGGAGTCTCAAAAATCCATTACCTCCTTTTACCTAAGCCTTAATAACCTTTACCACCTTTATCTCTGATAACCCATGAACACCCAATTTCTTATCCCTTAAGCCCTCTACCCCACCCCTCAGACCTAACACATGACCCTTCACCTCTACCTGCTGATGAACCCTCAAAACAAGCCAACCCTCCCCCCCTTTACCTATTCCTGATCCCTAAAAACCTATACTGGCTTAACCTCTACCCATCCCTGAACTCTCATTATCCCTTTACTTGTAACCACCCCGACCCTTTAATACCCGTACCTTAACCCCGCCCCCCTTTTAAGTGGCATAAAATCATTTCATTTTTTAACTTACCTGCATTGTAAAGGCCTGCATTGTAAAACACTTTAAAAGGACCCTAGTTGAACTTACCTGCATTGTAAAGTCTTGTGTTGTAACATACATTGTGGTAATCACTGTGTTGCACACATTACATACAACTACTGTTGGACCTGGCTTTTTGACAGGGTCATCCCCAAACTTTTTGCCTCCCTCCTTTTCTTTTTCTGACCTAATTTTTGCTGGTTTTTAGACTCTGCGCACTTTACCACTGCTAACCAGTGCTAAAGTGCATATGCTCTCTCCCTTAAAACATGGTAACCTTGAATCCTACCTGATTGGACTATTAATTTACTTATAAGTCCCTAGTAAGGTGCACTTTATGTGCATAGGGCTGGTAAATTAAATGCTACTAGTGGGCCAACAGCACTGGTTGTGCCACCCACTTAAGTAGCCCCTTTTCCTTGTCTCAGGCCTGCCATTGCAAGGCGTGTGTGTGCAGTTTCACTGCCACCTCGACTTGGCATTTAAAAGTACTTGCCAAGCCTAGAACTCCCCTTTTTCTACATATAAGTCTCCCTTAATGTGTGCCCTAGGTAACCCCTAGAGCAGGGTGCGGTGTAGGTAAAAGGCAGGACATGTACCTGTGTAGTTATATGTCCTGGTAGTGTAAAACTCCTAAATTCGTTTTTGCACTACTGTGAGGCCTGCTCCCTTCATAGGCTAACATTGGGGCTGCCCTCATACATCTGAAAGGAGCAGGAAGGTCATATTTAGTATGGCCAGAATGGTAATACAAAATCCTGCTGACTGGTGAAGTCGGATTTAATATTACTATTCTAGAAATGCCACTTTTAGAAAGTGAGCATTTCTTTGCACTTAAATCCTTCTGTGCCTTACAATCCACGTCTGGCTGGGCTTGGTTGACAGCTCCTTGTGCATTCACTCAGACACACCCCAAACACAGGGTACTCAGCCTCACTTGCATACATCTGCATTTTGAATGGGTCTTCCTGGGTTGGGCGGGTGGAGGGCCTGCTCTCACACAAAGGACTGCCACACCCCCTACTGGGACCCTGGCAGACAGGATTGAACTGAAAGGGGACCTGGTGCACTTCTTAGCCACTCTTTGAAGTCTCCCCCACTTCAAAGGCACATTTGGGTATAAAACAGGGCCTCTGCCCTACCTCATCAGACACTTGCTGGAGAAGAAACCTGAACCAGAAACTACATCCTGCCAAGAAGAACTGCCTGGCTGCTCAAAGGACTCACCTGTCTGCTTTCTACAAAGGACTGCTGCCTTGCTGTTGGCCTGCTGCCTTGCTGAACTCTTGTCTGGCTGTGAAAGTGCTCTCCAAGGGCTTGGATAGAGCTTGCCTCCTGTTCCCTGAAGTCTCACCACCAAAAAGACTTCCCTCTTTCGCTTGGACGCTCCGTGCGACGAAAATTTTGACGCACAGCTTGTGCCGCGGCGAGAAAAACGCCGCACACCGACGCTGATCGACGCGACGCTCTTGGTACGACCGAAAATCCGACGCACGGCTTCGCAAGGACAACGCCGCCTGACCTCTAGAGGAGAAATCGACGCGACGCCTGCCGTGAGATCGTAATTTCGACACGCAGCCCCGCAGAATGACGCGCAGTCGGAAAACAAGCAGGAAAATCCACACACAGACCCGGGACATCTGGTAATCCCCGCGATCCACGAAAAGAGACTGTCCGCGCGCCGGAAAACGACGCATGACTTCCCCGCTTGGAAAATAACGACGCAAGTCCGTGTGTCCTGAGGAGAAATCGATGCACACACCCTTTTTCCACGCACCTCTTCTTTTGTGGCCCTCTGAGGAGATTTTTCCACTCTAAACCAGGTACTTGTGCTTGAAAGAGACTTTGTTAATATTCTAAAGACTTAAGACACTTTTATATCACTTTTCAGTGATATCTCTACAATTTCCCATTGCAACTTTATTCTTTTTGACCTACAATAATCCTGATAAATATTATATATTTTTCTAAACACTGTGTGGTGTATTTTTGTGGTGCTATATGGTGGTATTGTATGATTTATTGCACAAATACTTTACACATTGCCTTCTAAGTTAAGCCTGACTGCTCGTGCCAAGCTACCAGAGGGTGGGCACAGGATAATCTTGGATTGTGTGTGACTTACCCTGACTAGAGTGAGGGCTTTTGCTTGGACAGGGGGTAACCTGACTGCCAACCAAAAACCCCATTTCTAACAACTACTAACATTCAATTTTCCACTCTGCTAATCCAACTGCCACCTTCCATCTCTTTAACATTGATACACTCCGCATGGCACATTGTTTCACCCAAACATGCTTTAAAGTTCAGATCCTCAATCTTGTGTTCTTAACATCACAAACAATGCACCATAAACACCCAGTCCCTGTAGATTAGATTAACCAATTTGCTATCATACTGACTAGTGTCCTAGTAACAAACCAAGGTCTACAACAACAACAAAAAGAAACACAACCTTCAGATCTTTCAAAGGAGTCTCCGTGGAAACATAATGCTTGAACTCATGTGTAATCCTTTAAGCTTCATATCCGACACCAAATCCTTTCTAAAGTTAAAGAAATTGTTAAAAAACTATGATAACATCCACACCCCCAACGGCACTCATGAGCAAGCCAAAACATTCAGCAGCCTGGCACTTTAAAGCTTGCCGATAATAATCCATCCACAGACTGGAAAGAAAATTGGGGGGGGGAAACTCCTGATAACCTTTGAGACCCAAGAACCCCTGAGCAACACAGACAGGTCATCACTTCAGCAAAAGCATAGTACTACACCAACCTCAATGAAGGCACCAACAGAAGCAAAATGGTGTTCAAAGCAATCAAACACTGCATCATCCTGCCCGACCCACTTATTTTTCCACTCAATAGAAAAGCTCAATGCCACCATCTCTTCAGTGAAATAGAAAAATGGAGCACATTGACAACACCAAACCTGCTTCATCTTACACCCACCCCTTAATGTAGGATCTCACAATGGCCAGCCTACAAAGCCCTGACATTCCCAGATTTTACAGACATACTTAATTTCCTCAAGGCACTTCTAATAAAGAGGATCTGACCCTCATCCTGCAAAGCTAACTGAGAACACTTCCACCTACTCACAATTGTCAATGACTCCTCCCTCAAGGAATCATCTCAGAAGTTATCAAGACAGCCAGATCCTCACACTCCTAAAGAAAATTGCACCACTACTGGTCCCTCACACCTACAAATCCACAAAGCCACTGAAAAGCAAACTACATTCAACTCCAATCTCACATCAATGATAACCATCTCCTGCACAACTATCAGTCCAGCTTCAGAGTAAGCTTCATCACAAATACTGCTACTGCTACCAGGACATTAAAGACTCTGCCCTCTAGACCACACATAAAGATGACCAATGCCTCTAGATACTGCGGCTCTCTCAGCTACCTTCAAAATAGTTGACCATCCCATCCTCAAATGCACCATGGAGTCCAGATTGGGATTCATCTTCAATGTCCTTCACTTATACTCCCCCTGCCTTTCCAAGAGGCACCAGTTAGTTCACATGGGCAGCCTCAGTTCCCAAACTATCCCTATCACTTCTAAATTCCCACAGTTTTCTATAATGTCCGTCATCTTCAACCTTTGCCTGGATCCACTGGGTGCTATAACCACAGATGACACCATCAAGATTCACCAATGATACACAACTCTACTTGAAAGTTCCCCCTGCATCAGACAACGTCTTACACCTGGATGGAAACCTCCTACCTGAAGCTGAACTAAAATAGAAGTTAAACAAATAAACCCACACACTAAATCACAATGCATAAACTGTCCACACCCCAGCTTTCTTTGCTAGTACTCATTAACATTGAGTCTTTGACCATTTGTAGCACACCACAACCTTTCTGGCTGGGTTTGAGCTATAGAAATACCATTCTACATATGTAGACCCATACAGACAGACATTGTGCTAACTCTGGACCTCCAAGCAATGCAATACATCTCTGCAGATGTTAATATAGTATAAAAATAGACCCATAAAGACCTACTGGTCTCAACCGGTTTAAAAATAAATGAGTGATTTCTCCTGCTGTGGTCGTTCATCTTCATAACCGTTCAGGCGTATTGCATCTGACATATCACAAAAAAAAAAAAAATTCAGACCTGTAGATCTTTATTGTTGACTTGATACCATAACCAAATCATGCCTAATGGACTCAGCTCAAACTTTGCTTTAAAGCATTCATCAGGTGCACAATCAGAAATATGATAATAACAGTTGGCAAAACAAGAATGCCATTCTTCTACTCACAGGGTTACTCACAGTGGATGACCAACACCAAAACCCTAGCCTACCTCTCATCTTTCAACTGGCATGTTACAAAATATTTGCCTACAAGCTTTAGCACAGTTTAACAACTGCCTTTAACATATGCTTTTCATTGGAAGTAAGTCAGGCCTACTTACTTTACAATAAAGAGATCAGCCTTGATTGGCTTTTTACCGTAAACTCAGGCCTACTGTATGAAGCATAATGTGAGACAAGCACCCTTCTTCTGTGGCAAGGCACCTTCCTAAACAAAGGTTGTACATGAGAACATGTGAGTTAACACCAAATCCTAACTAAGATTTGCTGTTTAAAGGTATTTCGTTTTTTTTCCATAAAGACGCATGACAGCTGCCCTCAAGCCTGACCTAAACATTGAGATCATGTCCGATTCACAAACATTTTGGCACCTGTATGCAATACCTACAGGAAGTGTTCTATCAATAGCTTTACTTGTTTAAGTGAAAACGTTCTTAAAACATGGCAATTTGTCCACAAAAGTTAGTTAAAGAGTGCTGTGGGGCATTGGAAGGAAAACTCTAAAATTCGGTGGAATGCAGACACAGGAGTGACAATATACTTTTTTCAGCCCAGAAATTCAGATCTTTGTGGCATATACAAGAATGGGAAAGGGAATGCTTTCCACTTCATAATATACAGTGTATAATGAAAGGGTATTCAGAAAGAAAAACAGCATAGAAGATACACAGCAAATTAAGCATTTGTGCTTGTGAGGAGGCAGGTGTTAAGACATGGTACAGACTTGCAACAGGAAAGGCACAAAAATCCAAATTTTTATGAAAGGCCATTTGTTGTTCACGTCTAATCAAAGATTCTACATTCAAGACAGACAATATATTTCTACCCCTTTTTATTATGTTTTGGAGAACATTGCCACAAATATTTATAAAGACAGGTTAGCACTAGCCTGCATGGCAATCAGATAGTGTCAGAAGGACTGCTTTAACAAGGCACTCTGTGGGCCAGTTTTTTGGCAACATATGGACCAGTTTACAGTCTGCCAATTTCCCAGATATTAAAACATTCCCTTGACCAAGCACACATGCATTCAGCCTTCCATAAATTGTAAAGACATGCTTTATAAGTGTTTTGCAAGTGTAAAACTGGCCAAATATGGGCAACATTTTTTTAGCTATCTAATTTACTAATAGGAGCCTGTTAGAAATGGGGTCTTTGGTTGGCAGTCAGGTTACACCCCACCCCCCACCCCCTCCATCCAAGCAAGGACCCTCACTTTAGTCAGGGTAAAGGCGAATCACCCTTAGTTAACCCCTGCTCACCCCCTTGGTAGCTTGGCACAAGCAGGTAGGCTTAACTTCAGAGTCTAGGTGTAAAGTATTTGTCCCAACACACACACACACACACAGTAACTCAGTGAAAACACTACAAAATAACACAGATTTAGAAAAATAGGAAATATTTATCTAAACACAAGACCAAAGTAACAAAAATCCACCACACACAAGTATAGTGATTAATTTTAAAAGCAAAAGTCTTAAATCCTTTAGAAAACAGTAAAAACCAAACACTGTTAGTATTAAAAAAGTACCTGGGTAGCTTCACAATAACATGAACGGGCGAGTGTGCATCGGAAAAGGCCAGCGATGCGTCGATTTCTCACCTGCATGCAAGACTGCATCGTTCGCCTCCTCGGGTCGGGTCGCCATGTTTCATTTTTTCCCCTCCGCAGGACAGCGATGCATCGATCAGGGCAAGCACTCTGGTCGGGGCAAGGTTTGTGTCAAAAATCCTGCCGCACGGTATCAGTAAAACCATACTACTTGGGTTGCAACGTTATCAGGAGGTGTTGCGCGGCGATGCCAGTGGAGCATCGATTTTTGCCATGAAGCCAGCAGCACGTCATTTTTTCAGCCGAAAGGTGCATCAAAATTTTCATCGCACAGTGGTCTATGCATGGATTTTCTGTCTTAGTCTGCCAGCTTCACCTTCCAAGGCCCCAGGAACTGGATAGGGCACCACTTGGCAGGGCAGGAGTCTCAGCAGAGGGTCCAGGTCCTTGCAGGAGTAGTCTTTGATGGCCCTGAGACTTCAACAGGAGACAAGCTCAGGACAAGCCCTTGGAGATTTCTTCACAAGCAGGAATGCACAAGAAAGTCCAGTCTTTGTACCCTTGCACAGGCAGAAGCAACAACTGCAGGATAGCCCCACAAAGCACAGTCACAGACCGGGCACCACTTCTCAGCTCTTCTCTAGGCAGATGCTCCTCTTGATTTCCAGAAGTGATCTAAAGTCTGTGGTTTTGGGTGCCCTTCTTATACACAGTTCTGCCTTTGAAGTAGGCCTACTTCAAAGGAAAGTCCTTCTTGTTTGTGAAATCCTGCCTTGGCCAGGCAGGAGACACACCAGAGGGGGTGGGAGACTGCATTGTGTGAGGGCAGGCACAGCCCTTTCAGGTGTAAGTGACCACTCCACCCCTCCCTCCCTCCTAGCACAGATGGCTCACAGGATATAGCATCTGAAGGCTATACCCCAGCTCTTTGTGTCAATATCTAGAGAGACGAGCAAACAGCCCAATTGTCAAACTAACCCAGGCAGGAAATCCACAAACAGGCAGAGTCACAGAATGGTTTAAGCAAGAAAATGCCTACTTTCTATGTGGCATTTTCAAACACAATGTCAAAACCAACTTTACTAAAAAATGTTTTTTGAAATTGCGAGTTCAGAGACTCCAAACTCCACATTTCCATCTGCTCCAAAAGAAATCTACACTTTAATCATATTTAAAAGTAGCCCCCATGTTAACCTATGAGAGAGATAGGCCTTTCAACAGTGAAAAACAGTTTTGGCAGTATTCCACTGTCAGGACATATAAAACACATTAGTACCTTAGACATACACTGCACTCTGCCCATGGGGCCAACCTTAGGTGTCTTACATGTAGGAAAAAGGGAGTCTTAGGCCTGGCAAGTGGGTACACCTGCCAAGTCAAGTTGGCAGGTTAAAACTGCACACAGACTGCAGTGGCAGGTCTGAGACATTACAGGGCTACTAACGTGGGTGGCGCAACCAGTGCTGCAAGCCCACTGGTAGCATTTGATCTACAGGCCCTCGACACCTCCAGTGCACTGTACTAGAGACTTTGCAGTAAATCAAATATGCCAATCATGGAAATCCAATCAACAATACAATTTACACAGAGAACATATGCACTTAAACACTGGTTAGCAGTGGTAAAATGCTGATAGTTCTAAAGCCAACAAAAACAGGTCAGGAAAAAAATAGGAGGCAAAAAGATTGGGGATGACCCTGCATAAGGAAAAAAGTCCAACAGAGCCAATTTTATTTTGGTGCCCAGCTCGATTTACAGACTCAGCCTGACCTTGTATACAGAATTGAAAAGTCAAATTGTGAAACAATGAGTATATAAATAAACAGTTATGAATAACAATTGTCATAAGGAAATGATGCAAACTTAACTTTGTGTTAAACTTGGACAGGCAACTCAGATGTGTTGAAGAGGCCAAAGTCAACCAGTTACAGTAGCTGTCATAGCTAGGCATGTATCAGATGGAAATGAGGTGACGGGGCAGCATATAAAACAAAAGGCAGTCAAAGTTGGCAACAATGTGCAGCATATTTTCATCAATGATAGATGGCAACCAATGATTACAGTTAGAACAAGTTAGCCAGTTATGCCATCAGGGAACTTTTAGGCCCATATTTATACTTTTTGACGCAAAACTGCGCCAACGCAGTTTTGCGGCAAAAAAATTAGCGCCGGCTAACGCCATTCCGAAGCGCCATGCGGGCGCCGTATTTATTGAATGACGTTAGCCGGCGTTAGCCGCCGGCGCTGTCTGGTGTGCGTTAAAAAAAACGACATACACCAGGCAGCGCCGGCGTAGGGGGAAAATGGCGTATGGGCGTCCAGAAATGGTGCAAGTCAGGCTGAGGCAAAAAAATCGCCACAACCCGATTTGCGCCATTTTTTTACGACGCCCATCCCCCATTGAAATGACTCCTGTCTTAGCAAAGACAGGAGTCATGCCCCCTTGCCCAATGTCCATGCCCAGGGGACTTCTGTCCCCTGGGCATGGTCATTGGGCATAGTGGCATGTAGGGGGGCACAAATCAGGCCCCCCTATGCCACAAAAAAAAAAATATATAATACTTACCTGGACTTACCTTAATGTCCCTGGGGTGGGTCCCTCCATCCTTGGGTGTCCTCCTGGGGTGGGCAAGGGTGGCAGGGGGTGTCCCTGGGGGCTTGGGAGGGCACCTCTGGGCTCATTCTGAGCCCACAGGTCCCTTAACGCCTGCCCTGACCCAGGCGCTAAAATCCGGCGCAAATGCGGGTTTTTTAGTCCCGCCCACTCCCGGGCGTCATTTTTGCCCGGGAGTATAAATACGACGCATATGCATCGCAGTCATTTTTTAAGACGGGAACGCCTACCTTGCATATCATTAACGCAAGGAAGGTGTTCACGCAAAAAAATTACGCTAACTCCATGAACTTTGGCGCTAGACGCGTCTAACGCCAAAGTATAAATATGGAGTTAGTTTTGCGTTGAATTTGCGTCGAAAAAAACGACGCAAATTCGGCGCAAACGGAGTATAAATATGCCCCTTAATTTCTAAATACAACCCCAGAAATTATAGAAAGTTTCCCAGGTGAAGTGTGCCAGTTTTTTTCATGCCTCCAGCACTTGAGTATTACAGAAGAGGCCATAGGCGCTTGTATGGACCCTTCTGAAACTCAGATTGCGCTACTGCATATGTAGCACTAGTGCAACATTAAGGAGCTATCCCCATTGCAAAAATCAGGCAACACTTGGACTGTTCACATACCATATTTAAGCAATAGTGGTTCCAGGAAATACTCAAAATGTCACGAGCTGTGATACTTTGTGCCTACATTAGACCCTGACAGACAGCCTGGTGTCCATCACAGTGGCAGGGGTCATCTCCATCACCCTGGCTAGACTGTCACCTGACAAATTAATATCAGTCTCAGCCCCTAGGTGACTTTTGCACCATCACAGGAGATACTGCAAAGATAATTCCTGTGAAGGCACTGAAAATTTGATGCAAAGCCAACATCTTTTATAAACAGGCAAGTTTCAAGCTTTTGTTTTTCCAGCAACAAACTCCAAAAGCAAGAGTTTGCTCATAAAACTCAAAGCTAAGGTGCTTCCCCACCCCCCAAAAGTTCTCAAAGGGAGTCTGGGGAGGGGGACTTTTTTTTTTTAAACCATGATTGCTAGGTTTTACCTGGCGGTGACAGACAGAACATGGACATCAGACCATCTGCTGTAAAGGGTGTGGTGGTAGGAGTTCTGATGCATGATAGACAGCCCCTACTCTATCAGGTCTTCAGTGTAAGACTTCCTAGGAGGGAGCTAGTGAGGGCTCCGCAGTTGGAAAACTGATGGTCTACACAACTCCTAATTGAGCAGGCAGACCATGGGTTTGGCGAACAGGATACTCAGTCACATTTGTAATGAAATACCCAGTCCATCAAACTTTTACTTAGTCCCTTAATTCATTAATACAGACATGAAGACTTAGTAAAACAAAGAAAAGGAAAATATTTATATTATACAGCGCAACCAAAAAAAAGCCTTTGTCAAAGTAGAACAATGTTCCAATAGAAATAACAAATGCTTTGAATACATATGCAGGCTTTAACCAATCTGCTTTGACAACAGATGTTAAACTTTTTGATTTAATTATTCATAGAATTTCATGAATAAGGGGACAATTTCAAATATGAGAAAAGGCGCTTTAAGTGATAGTGTAGTGAAAGTCAAAAGGTGAAAAGATGAGAAAAAACAGTGTGCATAAAGAAGAGGAATCGCAACCAAGTAGTCATAGATTAAAGTGTGTTAACACAAATATCTTGATTAGAAATGAATGAATGTTTATATATTCTGAATAATGAAAAATATAGAAAATGATTAATGTAGAAAAATACACACGTTTGTAATTGTGACCTTGGAGTGGTCACCAAGATTAACGAATATTAAAAGAGCAACTAACATGTGAAGTGCAGAAAATGTATTAAAATAATGTAGTACTATGTCATATTGAGAGATATAACTTATGTTTTGCATTTTATTGTAGAGCTTAACTTAGCCAAAGTCGTGGCCTAGTTTTGCCAGGCCTTGTGCAGAAGCTGAATATTAATGTACAGTGTAAGACACTAACTGGGTGAACTAATCATGAACTGCTCACTGTTTTATAAAAAACTACTTAGCTGAAAAGTTTTGCATGAACCGACAGACAGGAGATGATGGAATAAAATTGGAGCAGAAAGTGTGAAAAGCGTACTGGATGTACTTTCCCCAGGACTCGAATAATAGAAATACTGACTGGAAATGATGCAACATTCGATACCTGACGAGCCAGATGACAACATCGTAATCAATCAATAGTTTATTCGGTCCAGATTTGGACCATTTGAGAAGTTAAAAGTGATCATACATACAAAAGGATAGTAGCCATAAACCATCGCATAATAGAAAAATAGAAAAAGACCTTAGCAATTAATACACCGCTTATATATAAAAAAAAAAAAAAGGGTTTGTAAAACTACATAAAAAAGTTTCATAAATAATTAAGACAAGACTCTCAAAATAGTCTCTGAATCTTACCCTGTGCAAGACGCTAAATGCTAAAATAATACTGATCAATTGTTAAAAGCATAAAAACCATTCTAAAACAGGTTTAGACATAAAATAAGACATAAAAACTACATACAATAGCTCCTATTAGCAAAAGTTAGAAGTCAACCAGAGGAAAATGGAGCCCTAAGTTAGTCAGTTCTCTTAAATAAGTTGGTCAAATAAATTGCATCTTGCCATTTATAAAATTAAAAATGCTGGGGAGCTATAAGTCACTTCAATTGGGGTAACCCACTAGACAACATGCTCGGGGATACAGTCTTATATCCTCGATGGGTCGCACTAATAGTTTTATTTAAAATCCCAGACTAATATAACAGGGTGCTAGTTCGCTAACTTCTAGACCGTTCTTCAACCGGTGGATTAAGATCTGTAATGATCCTACTGCGGATTTTCCATGCTGCTGCCAAATATTTAGAAACAGAACTCACTATCAGCATGGAAGTGTCATATTTGCATATTCTATATACACTGTTTCGGTTTTGTGTTAACAGTGTTTTGCACAGAGGGATAATCCACTTCCCTCGAGGGCATTTGTACAGAGGACAGAAAAATAGGACATGCTCAGAAGTTTCCTTGCATAGATGGCAGTTTATGCATTTGTCAGATAAAGAACTATTGGTCGACCAGCAAGCCGTGAAGCTGTTGACTGCCAATGTTCCATATCTGAACTGAAGCAGCAAAGAGCGAGCACGGGCTGGTATAGGGAGATCCAGGAAGCTTTCAGGCAGAGGTTCGTGCTTGACCAGCAGAAACTCTGCTGTCAGCCGGCCTAACCCAATTAAGCCGAGAGATTCCTCATGGATTTTTTCCCAATAACCGTCTTTGGTCAGGCGTTTAGCGTTACCAGGAATCATCTCGGGATTCTCCCAATAATGGGATAAATTCAGTTTGACCCAAGCCGCTTTCATCTCCCTTAGCCACCGTACTTTTTCCCATCCATAGCAAGGTGGCAATAGTTCTTTAACTGCTGACCTGAAGGGTTCGAGTTCATCCGTTTTCCATAGTCTGACCCAGTACAGAAGTGGTCTTAAGTATGCTGTATCTTTAATACTATTTAGACCCAGGTCCAGTCTTAGGGGGAGCATCGGCGTGCCCTTCCCTAGTCTGGATATGTGTCTAAGGAAGTTATTTTCTTTGATTTGAAGTGTATCCAGTTGTCTGTGAGATCCCCAAAGTTCTGCTCCATATAGGGCCGTGGCACGGATTTGGGCTTTGTAAATTTCAGAGATAAGGGTCAGAGGGGGACTTGTTGCAGTGCAAGCCTTACGTCCTATCACTCCACATCGTTGGCTGATTGTTAGTGCCCCTTTCCTTATAGCTGCATCCCAGCTGCCCTTATCGGATAGTCTGATGCCCAGGTAATCGTATTCCATTACCCTCTCCAGATGAATTGAATCCATCTTTATATTTGCTCTAAGCTTCTTGTTCGGGGCACTGTATGTCATGAGTTTGGTTTTCTTAACATTTATGTCTAACCCGTAATCTCTGCAGAATACACTGAACTGGTTAACCTGATTCTGGATTCCCATGGATGATTTAGACAGGAGGATAGTGTCATCTGCATAAAGTAGGCATGGAACTTTGGTCCCGGCCAGCTTTGGGGAATCATTAGTGCAATTTGCTAAATACTTAATACAATTGTTTATGTATAGAAGAAAAAGGGTGGGGGCCAAAACACACCCCTGTCTGACTCCCCTCTCAATAGCCACTGCTTCTGTTAGATCACCATCCTTACCGCTCCTGATTTGTGCATAAGTATTCTCGTGTAGTCGGGTGATAAGTTTCAAGAGGCCTTGTGGGACACCCATGTTGGCTAGTGTCAGCCATAACTGGTTTCTGGGGACCAAATCAAACGCGGCTCTAAGATCAATAAAAACTACAAAAAGGTTGCCCCCTCCTACTTCCACAGTCTTCCATTTTATTGTTAAAAATCTTAGCACCTGATCTATGGTACTAACTGCTGGCCTAAACCCGGCCTAAACATCGTAAAGTGAACCAATCAACTACGTGGGAACTTTATAATACTAAAATTCATGCATGTGAAAAACGAGGGTTATTGGATAAAGAAGAATCGGGAGATTGACCAATTAGGAATTGGGGGATAGTCTGAGTGACTGATAATGATGTAACCAAAGGAGAAAACTTCAGACAGATTGAGAGAGATGTTTGAGGAGAGTTTGCATGAGCAGACCTTTATCAAATTGCAGAGGTGACTCGAGATTCTGCCATTGGGCTCAACTCTCACTGACAGCCTGATGCTATGCTAATCTATTGATGACCTGAAGACGAAGACCTTGGTTGCTGATCCATACCATGGATAGGTAGCTATGACAATGACTGAATGCCTTTCTAGGTACCAACTGCACTCTAATAGTTTTTCTCCTAGCTAGATGTTTTCCAAAATCATGTTCTAATCTGTTTTCGCATGAAGTCCCACATGCTAATGCTAATCTGGGTTAGATGAGATCCCTAATCTAAGACATTGACATATACAGTGACAAATGATTGACAGACTGATTTGCTGAACTTTGGTACTCATGCTGACGTATTGACCTTTGATTCATATGTTGACATATGCTAATGCTTTAGAATGTATTCTGTCTCAAGTTGATTATGTTATTGGTGGTTACTAATGAATTAGTCTTGATCTGATGCGAATAAAGTTTTGGAATAATCTCATGATTTACTATTGTAATTAATAGGGAAATAAAAATTGCTAAAACGTATCATGAGTTGTGGTTATTCATGATCAAGGGGGTGTGGTGTTACTGACTAGATTAATGACTAGATTTGCATGGAGAATCCTGGCTATGGTGTAACCAATGTTTCTCACAAAAATCAATATCATTAGGCTAAAGGTTAATCAACCTATACACATCCCCTTATAAGTTTACTTAAGGACCAGGCTCGCTAGCAGTTTTTGGCAGCAGCTTGATGGTTGGTTTCCTTGGAGAACTAGTTATGTGGTAACCGATGGTTATGGTGGTAGTTTGGAGTTAAGATTAGTTCATCATAGTTAGTGATTTGGATTTTATTTTTGGTGATGGTAATTGTAGCAAGAGTGATGTCCCCTTAAGCCCAGAAAGGACTTTCCCAGATTCTGAATGCTGTTAGTGGAGTTGGGTATGTACTCGGCATTCTAGTGGTAGCGTGAAAGTGGTAGGTTACACTTGCAAAGGCTTATGCCAATTGCAGGTGATTTGTGATGTATGTGAGAGAAAGTAGGGAGTCTGCATACTCCAGGTGAAGTTTAGTAGGAGTGTGCGTACTCCGCAGTATGAGTGGGGTAGTCGAAACTCATGTGTGGTGCTTTGTGCTCATAATTTGTCCACATGGTTGTGGATGTACGGACCCTGCGTGGTCTAAGACTCCAGAAAATATTGACAATTGTAGGAGCCACTTGGTTATATGTTGTAATCTGTCTGGTTTAGTAGGTTGATTGGGCATGGTCAACAAGTCTGCGTGCAAGTTGAGTGGGTAAGAGAAATTGGACTGAGATTAGGAGTCCTATGTGCACCAGGACAGACCCATTGATCAGTTGAGAGTAGAATTTGCAGGTCAAATTTTGCTGGTAAATGCAGGAGACAGGAATAGCTGCATGAGCAAGAGGGCCATCAGTGAAAATCCGTAAGGTCTCTGAAGCGATTATGTACCTTCCTGTAGTAAACCAGCAAGTTTGTTTTTGGTTAGTGCTCGCAATAATTTACATTAGTTTTGCGTGACTTGGAGTTAGGAGGATGAGCTGCAAGACTGTCAGCTGCAGTGTGTGAGGTCATTTGAGCTGTGCTGGGATAGGTTGGTTAGTGAGAAGAGTCATGACGGCAGCCATCCGTGAGAGGCAACTGGTTGAGAAAACGGGTGAAGGGAATCTTGGGAGTAAAAGGCATTTCCTGATTTGATTCACATAAACTTAATCTTTTCTGTGTTTTTGTGTTTCAAAGTGTTTAAGAGTGCCATGAAGAGAGATATATTAATGCGACAGTAGGGGAGCCTACTCCACTGGAGGATTCTCCAGCTTAAATCGTGATGGAGGAGCAAGGTGTAGCGCCATCTCTTTGGTTAAAGCAGTGGTGCAAATTGACAGAAAAATAGGGAGCTTTTGTGTTTCCAGAGCATGGATCGTTTAATTTGAGAATTTTTGATCAGTTACGGATGGCTTTGTACGATACAAAGCCCCTTCCGAGACCAACACAGTTTGAGGCATTAGCAGTTTGGGAGCTCATATCGAGGCAACAGCAAGAGAAAGTTTGAAAAAAGAATAAGAAAGGTGGAGAAGTCTTTAGCAGAAGATGAGATTGGCAACAGAAGTGGAGAACAGTGACATTGCAGGACGTTAAGTTATTCCCTGCTATCTCAGAGGAAGATGAATCAGAAGGGAAAGAGGAGACTAGCAAAAGTGATAAGAGTTCGTCAGGGAGTGAAAAGAAGAGTCTCATAGTAGAAGAGGACTCTGATGTCAACGATCTTATTACTTAGATGTTGAGTGACCGACCTCCACCATATGCGGTGCATGAAGTGGGTCTGAGTACTAGTTCTGCTCCAACAGCCCCAGCCCAAGTATTGGGGGACAGCAGGACCAGCTCAAGCAGATAATTGACAAATACAAGGGGTAGTGCAGAGTACACGCAATGTGGTGACTACTTCGGTAGTCCAAGCACAGATGCATCCACTACTGGTACTGTGAATTTATTCAGAGATACCAATTGAGACAACTTCGAATTAAGTAATTCCTACGGAGCTAGTACTTCCGAGACCATTGTTAGTCTAGACTGAGCCGACTCCAATGTTGATGCCTCAGGCACAGCCACAGGGTTTGCCGAAGTTCACCCCAATGACAGGGACAGTCAGAGGGGACTCCAGTGATGAATCAGAGCAGTGGAGTAGCCCTTCCACAGAATGCGGAAGTTAGAACAACTCCAGATGCAATATCACTGCCAATTACTGTTGGTCCAGCGGTACCACTATTTGCACAAAAGAAACAGATTACAGGAGAACAAGGCAAGATGTCAGCCTCATGAGGGGAGTGAAAGAATACGTTCAAGTAGTTTAGTCTATGGGTCAGACCTTCGATGGTTCTAGGTCATTAATGGATCTTAGTCCACTTGTTGCACTTCCAGACGCTGTAAATGGCCCGAGTGTAAGTCAGAGCTTGAAGCTTTCAACAATGCAGACCCCAGGTGCAGTAGGTGCATGGGGACCCCTTCCCTTTTGCGAATGGGTTACCACCAGTGTGACACTGGTGGTAACTGCGAATTGCTTTGGGACTGCGTTCGCGGTCACAAAGCAATTTAGCATAGCGATGCGAGTCGCAAATAGGAAGGGAACACCACTTCCTATTTGCGAGTCGCATTCACAATTTGCGAGTCGGTACCGACTCGCAAATTGTGGATGTGCATCGCAAACGGCATTTTGCATGGCGCAAACTGCGATTTTCGCAGTTTGCACCATGCAAAATGCTTTCTACATCTGGCCCTTAATGCTGTATATCGTCTTCCAAGAGGATGGTATGGGACATGTTATTTGGGGATAGCATTCCCAAAGATTTACCAGATAGATGACTTGAAAGTTTCTGAAACTGACTGAATTACATCATAAGCGACAGAGGAGGAAATCCTTTTCTGCAGTTGTGGGAGATATATTTGGTGCAGTGATTCCTTCACTGGGAGTCATCCTGAACTCGATACAAAAGTGGTCTACTATTGTGGATAACATGTATACACATTTTACAGGGGCAACACTCCTGAGAGATACTCTATTAGCTGCAGATAGAGCTATGACTATAAAATCGCCTTGCTTTAGACATCCTTCTAGGGAAGGACGGCAGAGTCTAAAATGATTAACTCTAGGCATTGTTGCTCATACATTCCTAACAATAGTAAGGAGATAAGAGACTTACTAACCTGACTAACTCAAGTAAGGATTTGGAAGAATTGAAGGAACCAGGTGTTTCGGAAAAGGATGTGTTTCAATGGGAAATTGGCTGAGTAATATTTGGAATGGGGTATTATAAAAAAAAAAAAAAATCATACAGGGAATATTAATTGTGATTGCTTGCATATTAGGATTATGGGGTTCATTTAAATTGTGTCAAAAGATTATGGGGGTCATTACAACATTGGCGGTAAAAGCCGCTTACCGCCGTGCAGAAGACCGCCAATACACCCCTGCGGCCACGGAATTCCGCCACAGCTATTATGACACACATCTCGGAATCTGCCGAAATTCAGACACCCACACAAGTCCGTCACATCAAAGGTCAGTGATAAACTGGCGAAAACAAATCCTCCACCGTCACGCCAACAGAAACACGCCCATGCTATTACGACCCACGAATCCACGCGGCGGTCTTTCAACCGCGGTATTCCATTGGCGGTACACACCGCCGCGCTCAAAATACACACACATCTCCAAAACACCGCCACATTGGACAATTCAAAATACACACACCTGATACACATACAAACACCACTCCCACACACCCAACACAATATAAAACACACACCCACAAACCCCTACGACCAAAAATTAGAGACGAAGGTGACAGAGCACAGCAATAGACAACCCCACCACACAGAGGCACACAACACCATCACCCACACAACATCCACGCACAAAACACATCACTACACATCACCACACTCATCACCACATACACCACCCCACACATCAGCTACACCACCCAATGGCACGCCAAAGACACCCCAGGTTTTCGGAGGAGGAGCTCAGGGTCATGGTGGAGGAAATCGTACGGGTAGAGCCACAGCTATTTGGATCACAGGTGCAGCACACCTCTATAGCTAGGAAGTTAGAGCTATGGCGAAGAATCGTGGACAGCAGTGGGACAGCACCCAAGAAATCGGGAGGACATCAGGAAGAGGTGGAACGACCTACGGGGGAAGGTGCGTTCCTTCGTCTCCAGGCACAACATCGCGGTTCAGCGGACTGGCGGCGGGCCCCCACCTCCTCCCCCACAACTAACATGGGAGGAGCAGGTCTTGACCATTATGCATCCTGAGGGCCTCGGAGGAGTCGGTGGAGGAATGGACACTGGTAAGTCAAATCTTAACTATCATATCCCCCACCCTACCTGCATGCTATCACACACCCCTACCCTCACCCCCTCCCCTATCACTCCAACTCCTCACTAATGTACTAATAACACAAACCACACATCCCAACACCAAGCCCTGCATGACACAACAAAGCATGGACACCCATCACTAAAGCATGGCCACTGCACATACCCATAACAACCCCTAACCATCATCACACAAGCCCCCACACAGGAATGCTAGCACTGGGGTACACGCTCACCCACCCATTGCACACCATGACACACACAGATGCAATAATCATGCTTTTATACCCCTGCAGGACCACTACCTAACGTCACCAGACAGGAGGGTCCAGACATCGCTACCCCACCCACAGAAGAGGCCCACAGTGATGACAGCACCTCTGGCCAACTGGATCCAGATGACCAGCCTGGACCATCGTGGGCCTCGGACAGTTGGTTTCCCTCGCACAGGCACAGCCGAACACGGACCTTCCACCCTCTGGAAACACCAGTACAGCACCCACCCAGCGGGCCCATACCTCCGGCCCCAGGACACGTCAATCAGCTGTGTGTCCACCACTACAGGGAACCCAGGATAACCCACCACCCCAACAACAGGGACCTGGGGGCAGTGGTAGTGGGCACACGGTCCAGGGGACGGAGTCCCAGGAACACCGGGGAACTGGGAGGGCTGCTGTGCGACCGGGGGCGGACAGGCCAAGGGAACCCACTCTCCACGAGGCCCTCTCCTCCATCATGGGAGCATACCACCACTCCCAGGAGACGATGGCTACGGTCATGGCCAAGTTTCAGGAGACCCAGCGCCTGCAGGAGGAACAGTATTTGGGGTTCAGGGAGGAACCCAGAACCATCAGCTCTGCCCTGGGCACCATCGTAGGGGTGCTGTAGGACATACAGAACACCATGAGGGACACAGTGGCACTCCAAGGGGCCCCTGACACTAGCCTGAACGATGAACTGCCCACCACCTCCGCCGGCGCTAGTGGACAGGACGCCCCGCCACAGGACCACCACACCAGCACCCCACCCCCTGCAGATGGAGAACAACCCGCAAAGCAGTCCCTGAGATCCAGGAACAGGACAGAGCGCGATGGCAAGACCCCCGCCAAGAAATGAGACCACCCTGATTGTCATCCCACTGTCCCACTTTGTAATCCTGTCCATATTGGAACTGCCCCAGTTCCACTTCCTATGCCCATATGGGCAGTGCACCTGTGAGACTAATAGACTGGACTCTGCCATGGACATTCCTCCACCATCACCCATCACCATTTTACCACCCCTCCAATAATTAGCACTTCAATAAACACCCTTGAACCACAAAACAATCTGGAGTCAGTCTGTGATTTTGAAAATGTGTATTAGCTATGACCATGACAAAATCCGTTCTCAGTAGTAATGTCAACATACCTATGTCACACATCACAAGTCCATGAAGTATGCAAGCAGATGACACACGTTGGTAACCACACCTGTGAAACCGTAATGGAAATGTACAACTCAGTTACCAAATACTGCTTGAAATTGACAGACAGGATAGAGGTAGAAGTGTGAAAGTAAATGTATTAGTAAAGAAAGTGTTCTCACCTGTGTGTCACCGGAAATATTGCTGTACGACTAAGTCCCTGTTGTCAATGTCTTCTTCCTCTGCTTCCTCCTCATCACTATCCACAGCTGCCACAACACCGTCATCTGGACCATCCTCCTGCAGAAAAGGCACCTGGCGTCGCAAAGCAAGATTGTGAAGCATAGAGCAGGCGAAGATGATCTGGCACACCTTCCTCGGTGAGTAGAATAGGGAACCACCTGTCATATGGAGGCACCTGAACCTGGCCTTCAGGAGGCCGAAGGTGCGTTTGATCACCCTCCTAGTCCGCTCATGGGCCTCATTGTAGCGTTCCTCTGCCCTGGTCCTGGGATTCCTCACTGGGGTCAATAGCCATGACAGGTTGGGGTAACCAGAGTCCCCTAATAGCCACACCCGGTGCCTCTGGAGTTGACCCATCACATAAGGGATGCTGCTATTCCGCAGGATGTAGGAGTCATGCACTGAGCCAGGGAACATAGCATTTACCTGCAAGATGTACTGGTCTGCCAAACATACCATCTGTACATTCATCGAATGATAACTCTTCCGGTTCCTGTACACCTGTTCACTCTGGGAAGGGGGTTGGGACCAGAGCTACATGGGTCCCATCAATGGCACCTATGATGTTAGGGGTATGTCCCAGGGCATAGAAGTCACCTTTAACTGTAGCCAAATCCTCCACCTGAGGGAAAACGATGTAGCTCCTCATGTGTTTCAGCAGGGCAGACAACACTCTGGACAACACGTTGGAAAACATAGGCTGGGACATCCCTGATGCCATGGCCACTATTGTTTGAAATGACCCACTTGCTAGGAAATGGAGCACTGATAGCACCTGCACTTGAGGGGGGATTCCTGTGGGATGGCGGATTGGTGACATAAGGTCTGGCTCCAACTGGGTACACAGTTCCTGGATTGAGGCACGGTCAAACCTGTAGGTGATGATTAAATGTCGCTCCTCCATTGTCAACAGGTCCACCAGCGGTCGGTACACCGGAGGATTCCGCCATCTCCTCACATGTCCAAGCTGACAGTGCCTAGGAAGGACAACAGCGACCACAGAGTCAAGCAATTCAGAGGTACGAACCGACAGCTACACAGAACACGAAACAAAATCCCAAAAGTTGTCTGTATGTGTGTTGAGTCCAGGCCTAGGTATGTGTGACGCAGTTGAAAATGAAGCCATGTGGGCCCCTGAAATGGCAGATGCCTGACCTCTAAAGTGGGACAATGGGATGTGAGGTAACTGCGCTGGCGTTGTACACCGTCGCGGTAGGCAGTCGTAGACCGCGGCGCAATGCTGCATTGGTTAACATTGGACCCTATGGGTCCCAAGAGCCAATGACGAAGTGCGCCGGCGGTGATGATACGCACCGCCGCGGACAAACCTTGCCACGGACGTGACCACCATTTTCTATCTGTTCAATCACTCGATATCTGATCTTCGACAGGAGAGGACCTACACTGCAAGTGCTGCTGTGACTTCGGTCTGGAAGAGACAATGGCACGTGCGTCTGGGGAAAGGGCCCCTGCCTTCACTGCACAGGAGTTGGAGAAGCTCGTGGACGGGGTCCTCCCCCAGTACACGCTACTCTACGTTCCTCCAGACCAACAGGTGAGTACATAGGGTGCAAGTTGTATGGGCTATGCCTGGGTGGAGAGGGCTGGATGTAAGAAGGAAGGGGGCAGAGTTCTGCGAGCATGAAGGAGTGTGAATGCATGTGCCACATGGCAAGGGTAGGGATGTGGGCCACTCACTTCGACGGTGCAGTTGGTAATGACTTTTCTTCGCCTGTACGTGACATGTAGGTCAGTGCCCACCAGAAGAAGGATATTTGGCGTGCCATCGCCAAGGACGTCCGGACCCTGGGGGTCCACCAGAGACGGAGCACCCACTGCCGTAAAAGATGGGAGGACATTCGCCGCTGGAGCAAGAAGACGGCGGAGGCTCAGCTGGGGATGGCCTCCCAACGTGGGAGGGGTGCCCGTCGCACCTTGACCCCCCCTGATGTTCAGGATCCTGGCGGTGGCCTACCCCGAGTTGGATGGGCACATTAGGGCATCACAGCAGACACAAGGGGGTGAGTACACTATCATTCTGCTGACTTTGCGCGCAGTGGAGGGGTCTGGGTGGGGGAGGAGGGCTGTGGGTTTCCCTAGGCCAGGGCGAGATCCGTAGGCTAAGCCCCTCCGTAATGCAGGCCATGTGCCACTGCACCCCACCTCTGTAGAGTGCCAAGTACAGGTATACACGCCCCTGTGTCATCTATGTGTGCAGATGTCCACCATAGCCATGTAGGCCATATCCCAGGAACTGCATCTGTAGAGCCCAAGAGCGCGGCGTAGTGCAGGGGGCTACTGTGTCTATATTGTCCGCCAACGGTAAGCCATGCACTCAACCTGTCTTTCTTCTGTTTCCCCACCCCTTTTTGTTCTCTCCCTGTTCTTTTGTGCATCAGCATCATCAGGCGGAGGTACAGTGGCACCGGAGCAAGAGGGGGCTGCATCCCACATGGCCATGGAGGGCCACACCACTGGCTCAGAATACACCAGTGGGACGAGGGCGAGGGGAGCTTCATGACGGTCACCGGATCAGCAACCAGCGACACGGACTCGTCCTCCGATGGGCGCTCCCTTGTGGTGGCGGCACCATCTGTGCCCCCCACTTCTACAGGTACAGCCGCAACCCCCCCTACCAGCACCGCCCTCCCAGCAGCCCCTCAGCCTTTGCCCCGTGCCCGCTCACCCAGGAGGGTGGGCATCACTTTCGCTGCAGGCACCTCAGCCCATGCCCCTGTCACCCCTGCTGCCCTCAGTGAGGAGGCCATTGACCTCCTCAGGTCACTCACTGTTGGGCAGTCTACCATTGTGAATGCCATCCAGGGTGTAGAAAGGGAGTTGCAACACACTAATGCATTCCTGGAGGGCATTCATTCTGGTCAGGCTGCCCATCATCGAACCCTGCAATCTCTGGCCTCAGCACTGATGGCTGCCATAGTCCCGGTGTCTAGCCTCCCCCCTCCAACTTCCTCCACCCAGACCCAATCCCCTGTACCTCAGCCTATGCCAAGCACACCATCAGACCAGCCTGCACACACCTCAACACACAAGGGCAGCTCAGGCAAACATAGGCACCACACAAGCATCACCCACATACAGACACAGCAACATCCACTGCCTCCACTGTGTCCCCCTCCTCGTCGTCTCCCTCCTCCCTCCCAGTCTCGTCTACACTCTCACCTGCATGCACTACCACTACAGCCACTAGGACTCGCACCAGAACACCCAGCACCACACCCCGCTCACCTGCACTCACCAGCCCCACTACCATTTACACGTCCCCTGTGTCCTCTCCCAGTGTGTCTGTGACGCCCCCTTCCAAAGTACACAAATGCGGGCACACACACACCCAACATCCATCCACCTCACGACAGCCTCCAGAACATGCACCTGCACCCAAATCATCAAAAGTTACACCTCCTACAACCACCTCCTCTTCCTCCACTCCCAGACCCCCTCCAGCTACCCGTCCCAGTGTTCGCCAGAAACTTTTCCTGAGCAACGTTGACCTCTTTCCCACCACCCCCCCTCCAATTCATAGGTCCCGTAGTAGCACCTCAGCCAAAAAATGTCCGGTACCAGTGGTGCCTGTTAGAGGTATGTGGAGTGCACCGGGCACCAGGGCAGCCAGTGTGACACGGAGCCAAAGAACAGCCAGTCCCCCCCGTACCCCCCCCCTGTGAAGCACCAGAAGTTGGACAGTGCCCGACGGGAGAGGGTGAAGACTCCTGCCGGCAAAGCCGCTCACAAGGGTCCCGGGGGGAGTGTTGAGTCAGCTGTGACTCCTCCCAAAGTGGGGAAGGGGCAGAAGAAAGCGCCAAAGTCTGGGAAGAGCAGCACGGAGGAGAACGCCGCCATCATCCCCGCTGCCCAGGACGCCACCGCCAGCCCCATCGTCACTGGTCAGGAGACCACCGCCAGAGTCAGTGCCCAGGAGGGCAGCCCAATCGCCACTGGTCAGGAGACCACCGCCAGAGTCAGTGCCCAGGAGGGCCCCGGCAGCCACAGCCCCGCTGGGCAATGAGGGACCGCCATGGCACACACCGCTGCACAGGGCAAGCACCGCTGAACAGGGAAAAGACCGCCATGGCAAGCACCGCTGAACAGGGCAAGCACCGCCAACTCAAGCATCGCTAGCCCATGTGCGGCAGGGGCAGTGACGGAACTGGGACCGTCACGGGAAGAGTGATGCACTCTGGGCACCAGTCCCCCTCCAGAACCAGTGGAGAACAGCATCCACTACCTCAGTCCTTAACAGGATGAAGCACTCTGGGCACCAGTCCCCCTCCAGAACCAGTGGAGACTGTTATCCACGAGAGTCTGTGGCTTTGCACTCCCCTGATGGTACAGTGGGCAAACCACCCACTGCAAAGACTTGTGAGACTGTGGCTTTGCACTCTCCAGGATACATCAATGGGCATGGAGCCCCGTCGTGGATCTGGCATGGTGCTGTCATCCGGCTGAGGTGCCCCCCCCTTCCCTTCCCCCTGAGGTGCCTGTTGTATTTTTATCTGATGCCCCTGCAGTGTTCTTTCCGTTTCTGGGCAGGTATCATGTGTGGGCCCCGCCCATGCATTTTGGGCCCAGTGGTCCACGGACATTGAATGGTGCATACGTCCACTACTAATCGTGATGTATATTTTTGGAATGTGTATATATTTCTGTATATATTAGCTTACTGTATTTTGATACATTACAATGGTTGTACTAATTTCCTTTTGTCTTTGCATTCTTCCGGGGGGGTTGGGGGTTGTTACTGTGATGTTTGAAAATGCATTGGTGTGTGTGTGTTGTAGTGTGCGAGGGTCGGGGTGGGGGTGTTGCGTGTGTGTGTCCCTGACTTTTGCCTCCCCCTCCCCTATGTCGTAGGTGCAGTACTCACCGTTGTCTTCGGCGCCGGCGTTGCTGATGTTCGTAGAGGAGCAGGAACACTATCGCAGAGAGTATTTGGAGTTCCGGCTCCATGGTGCCCTCCTTCCTCGTGGAGTGTGTTACGGTGAGCGTTTTCCCATTGAAATGGCTATTTCCGCCGTGTTTTTATCCACGGTGAATCCGCCCCGGAAAAGGTGGCAGATTGGCCTGTTGTAATACTGTGGGCGGTACTTTGTCTTCCGCCTGTCTGTTGGTGGTGACCGCTGCGCTGCTTGTCTGTACCGCCGTGGCGGTCGGAGTGTTAAAGTGGCTGTGTTTGTTGGCGGTTTCCGCCACGGTCATAATTCCCTTTTTTCCGCTGGCCTGTTTGCAGTATTACCGCCACTTTAACACCGTCCACCAGGGTTGTAATGACCCCCTATATGTAGACCTTTTCAATTTAATCAGAGGAGGGAAGAATGAAACAAAGAATCTATAGGGAAGATTTGAGAAGAAGGCAAAATGCTGATGAAACAGAACTGTGAAAACTGTTGATGGTGAAGTAGTGTGATTACATTTAGTCAGAGGGCTTGTTAACGCAAATGTCTTGATTAGAAATTCATGAATGTTTATGTATTCTGAATAATGAAAAATGTAGAAAATGATTAACGTAGAAAAATAATGTGCGTTTGTGATTGTGTTCTCGGAGTAATTAAAAGAGCAACTAACATATGTGAAATGCAGAAAATTTATTAAAATAATGTAGTAGTCTGTCATATTGAGAGATATAACTTATGTTTTGCATTTTATTGTAGAGCTTAACTTAGCCAAAGTCGTGGCCTAATTTTGCCAGGCCTCGTGCAGAAGCTGAATATTAATGTACAGTGTAAGACACTAATGGGGTGAACTAACCATGAACTGCTCATTGTTTTATAAACAGTGCTTAGCTGAAAACCTTTGCATGAGCCAACGGACAGATGATGGAATAAAATTATAGTAGAAAGTGTGAAAAGCATACTGGATGTACTTTCCCAGGACTCGGAGACACTGACTGAAGAAGATGCAACACTTTTGATCCCGACGAGCCGGATGAGGACATCGTAAAATGAACCAATCAACTACATGGGAACTGTGGAATACTAGAATTCATAGCTGTGAAAAACAAGGGTTATTGGATAAAGAAGAATCGTGTGATTAATTGACAGATTAGGAATTGGGGGATAGTCTGGGTGACTGATATAATGATGTAACCAAAGGAGAAAACTTCATACAGATGGAGAGATGTTTCGGGAGAGTTTGCGCGAGCAGACCTTTATCAAATTGCAGAGGTGACTGAGATTCTGTCATTGGGCTCCACTGACTGAGAGCCTGATGCAATGCTGATCGATTGATGACCAGAAGACTGACTTTGTTGCTGATCCATACCGTGGATAGGCAGCTCTGACAATGTGGCTGAATGCCTTTTGAGGTACCAACGGCGCTCTACTAGTTTTTCTCCTAGCTAGATGTTTTCCAAATTCATGTTCTAAACTGTTTTCACATGAAGTCCCACATGTGAATGCTAATCTGGGTCAGATGAGGTCCCTAATCTAAGACATTGACATATTCAGTGACAAATGATTGACAGACCGATTAGCTTAACTTTGGTACTCATGCTGACCTTTGATTCATATGTTGGCTTCTGCTAATGCTTTAGAATGTATTCTGTCTCAAGTTTTGATTAGATTATGTTGGTGGATACTAATGAATTAATCTTGATCTGATGCGAATAAAGTTTTGAAATAATCTCATGACTTAGTATTGTAACTAATAGGGAAATAAAATTGCTAAAAAGGTATCATAAATTGTGGTTATTCATGATCAAGGGTCGTGATGTGGTGTTACTGTTGATTAATGACTAGCTTAATTATATTGATTTTTGTGAGAAACATTGGTTACACTGTAGGTAGGATAGCCATGCAAATCAAAAAGGTTTGTCGACCTATACACGTCCCCTTATAAGTTTACTTAAGGACCAGGCGCGCTAGCAAGTGTGAAGAATCCTATCACAAAATAAGACGGAAACAATTTTACAAGGTTCAGGTACTTAAAACATGTATGGTTAAGTCCACGTTTCAACCCCAGAGGGTTATTTCATAGGTTTTTCCTCAGGAAAAAAACATGAACGTGAAGAAAGGAACTGTCAGAATGTAATAAACAGAATAGAAAAAAGAAACTGAAAAAGCATCCAAGGATGTATAGTTCATATCACCCAACGCAAGAGGGAATAAGCAACAAATGCCAAAGAACAGACGAATAATGTCTTACAATTTATAGATACCTAAAAGAGAAAAATATGACTGAGAAAAACAAGTCAACAAAACCAATTGAATAAAAATCCCAACATTGTAAGGGGGTGCTTTAGACAAATGGAAAGGGGTGTAGTATGCTCCAACAGCTACAGTAAGTCCATCAGGCCAAGCTTTTTTGGCTATGTCAGGCAGACGGCCACTTTGACATTACGTAAACAAATAATCAGGTATGCACCTATGCTTCAGGTTGGAGTTGCCAATTGTGATTTGAGCAACCAAAGACATGTCAAATCTGTATTTCGTAACAAATTTTAAGGTAAGCTTACTAAAATAGATCTAAAATTCACATCACCTCCTATAAAATGCTACATTGGAATGTGCCGCCTAGCTATTGTACGTATTTTTTTTTCCTCCACACATCCTGTGGTGCGTGGATATCATTAGTGTTTGCATAGGATTAATTATTAAAGGTCTGACCCCCCGCCTCCCAATTTTTTTTTAAAAAAACAATTAGGAAAGGCAACTGTTACTGCATCAGGCTAGGATTCATTGACATCAAGGCTCACACAAGCCACTTCAAGGGAACTTTGCATTAATTCTGTCTTTAATTTAATAGATCTCTGGGGCATTCTTGAAGTAGGAGCAACATCCAAGTCTCAAATCAGTTGAAGGTTATCAGAAAGTTAATCTTTCAATAAAATTGTGATGGTCTCACATTTCAAAGCCCATTTCAAAAAACGACATACTGCCTCAATATGTTCAACTAAGCTAAAAATCGAATGCGTGCAAGTGTTTAATTCCTTTGTGTGATCCTGCTGTTTCACAGTGGAATTAGCAACTTGCCTGTCAGTGCACAGTACTCATACAAGAGAAAAAAGCATTAGCAATACAACTGGTTTCACTCTTGCTAGAGTTAGAGCTATTGGTGTTGTAAATTCATAACTGGACTTCACTTGCCACAAATTGGTCAACCCTGCCTCATATTTTGATCTTTTCCTGACACAATTCCAGTGGCCCTGCATTTAACCTAAGCACTTTCATTTACAGTCTTCCTCTATCTGCAGAGAAAAATAAAAATGAATCCATTTAGCATCCTAATTTAAATCGGCCATGCTAATTCCAATAGAGTACAACTTTCACCACCCCACCATCAGAGTTGCTGGCTGGCTAACAATTCCCAAAACAAGACAGCCACAGAGGAGTCATGAGTGAAAAGCTAAAAGCGTCATCCAAACCTATGCATTCTTGGGGACCTAGATATTTAGTTTGACAAACCCAATATGCCCCATCCAACATCTACCACCACTGGCCTAGTCGCATTGAACCTACATAAGATTGTACATAATCCCACACACATTGCTGGACACATCCTAGATGTCATTTTTGCTAAGCCTGAACTAGTTACCGTTCATAGCATCACGCCAATCACATGGTCAGACCACCATTTGATAACTTTCCGACAAAAACACCACAAATACACAAACCCTATTATTACTTACATACACCTATCGACCTTGGAGCAAACTCAATGTTGCTGACTTAGAAACTAGTAACAGCCAACACAGATCTAGATACATTTAATTCTGTTCCAAAACTGAGTGGCTACAGGAAGCTTTTGATATCATAATACCACTCAGAAAACCTAAACAGGACAAAATAAAACCAACACTTCAGAGAAAACACAGAACCTAAGATAAAGCAACACATCAGAAAGTTGCAGCAGACCTGGCTCAAAACAAACAGTCAAGAAACTAGCTACACAAACTTAACAGAATATACAAATTAATCAAAAAAGCTGGAAAAAAAAATAGGCACTACTCGGACAGAATTCAAAATGCTAAATCTGCAACCAAGGATTTTTATAAAATTCTCAATGAATTTCAAAAACCTACATGCATGAAAGAAAGTCATCCCACTACTCAAGATTTCACAAACAAACCGGCAACTCATTACACAACCAAGGCAGACACCTTGGATTTTGAATTAAAATAAAAGAAAACCATCAGCACAAACCCCTTTCCTAAAATACCCTCTAAAAATAAACCAACCCAGCCTTCAAATATTACAAGGTGAATTTATGGATTTGGTCAAAGCAAGCAGATCTTCCGGTTTCCATTCTGACCCTTGCCCACCACACATCTTCAAGAACATTCTTTTATCTACTCCTGCTGCCACACCTGTAAGAAGAATCATCAGCAACTCTAACTACAGGAACTTTTCCTGTAGACCTCAAAAAGGCATACATTTGATAATTATTAAAGAAAACAAACCTAGACCTGCAGGACCCCAACTGCAGACCAATCACAAATGGACCTTTCCTGGGCAAACTGATAGAAAGAGCAGCATTCACCCAGATGTCAGTATTCATTGACAACAACTCTATACTTTCAGACTACCAAACTGGACTCTGCTATGAGTGCCAATTCAGTGCCTCTTCCTGTGCAATCTGGGATGATCTTAAAAACAGTCAACCACAATTGAGTTGCTGCAGTACTTCTCTTGGACCTCTCAGCTGCCTTTCATACAGTTGACCATGACACCCTAATTCAAAGGCTCCACGAAGCCGGCAGAGAAGGGACTGCTCGACTGGATTACATCCTACCTTCAAAACAGAGTATCACCTATTCTCCCCCCCTTCTCATTCAAACTATACCTCACAAAAGCAGGGGTCCCCCAAGGATCAATCATCTCACCTTTGCTTTTAAACATCTACATGATATCATCAGAACTGATCAATGATTTTCATCTGCTATGCTACAGCTATGCAGATGACACAAATACTACTTAAATTAGAATGCCCCAAAACATTGAAAACTCACTAATCTTCAGTTGCCTCAGAGATGTTGATCAGTGGATGACTTGGAGCTATCTCAAACTAAATGCCTCCAAAACAAAAATACTCATGTGGTAACTGGAAAAATTATGACCCACTGTGCGCCTGACCTGACAATATCGGCCCACCTCCTCAATTATCTAAGGAAGTTAAACGACTTGGACTCACCATGGACACCAAGTTAACTATGAATGCCCAAGTGGACAAATTAGCACGAACAAGCTTCATCACCTTGAAGACTCTACGACGCATCTTCCCCCCCACCTCGGATTTCCACACAAGGTGCAGGCTACTATCTTGCTTGTACTATCCAAACTGGATAATGCCAATGGCCTCTACCATGAATCATCTCTATTATGAAAAAAACAGAACGTATTCAGAACTCCGCAGCCAGGCTACTATTACATGTAAAGCCACAAGCCCACATCTCCCCTGACTTGGGAGAACTACACTAGTTACCCGTTGCCAGAAGCTGCACCTTCAAGCTGCTTTGTATCACCCACAAAGCTATACATGGAACAGGACCACATTTTATCAGAAACAAAATAACCAAATACATTCAAAGAAACCTCCGCTCAAGATTGGCACCCCGCCTTAGAACACCACCATACAAGAAAAAAAAGACTATAGGTGGAACATCCTTCTCCGTTCAAGCAGCCAAACTATGGTATTCATTACCCCCATCTATAAGATCCATAGATAACTATCTTGTGGTCAGAAGACGACTCAAGAGTTGGCTCTTTCCTTCAAAACCACCATATTCAAACAGCTATGGACTGCATATGCCTGTGTTGATAAATATGTTTTTATCTGATTACATGTATATTCTAGATATACGTAGTTCTTTAGAAAATATGTATCGCTACTATGTCATAATAAACTACACATACTCTTTAAATCTGTTTTACTAATGTATATTTACTATATATATATATATATATATATATATATATATATATATATATATATATATATATATATATAATTCTATGCTTAACATATTCATAGGTCATTGCATAGCTCCTAGATAAGTTGTTATATTAGATACTTATGAATCTCTGCTCTAATTTTATATCACACTGATTAAATGTTTAGTATCATAGGTATTTGGCTATTCAAAAATTGAGTAAAGAAATAATAATGTTAGAAAAGTACACTTATTAATTCACTTCAAAAATTACAAATCTTGAAAATCTGTTTATACAATATAACTTTTCTTCTCATATTATACCCATTATTATATTCCTTGGACACGTCTTCCCTTACTATGTACCAACATCTATTTATTACTCTAGTCCTAGTGTACTAGAGACAAATCAAATAAACAAAATTCAAAATAAAATCAAATAATAAATACATCTAAAATTAAAAAAAACACATTAAATAAAAATAATGATCAAAAGTGTGTATATATACACATATATAAAAAACAAAATTATAAATAAAAAATGTTTATATTTTTACTCTTGTAAGCTTTACTTTATCTACCCATCACCATATGTCATGTCTATCAATCTATTCTCCATTCCCACTCTGACTCATCCCAAATCCATTCTACTACTTTCATCCCCTGAATAACCCTGCCTAAGCTCTTCCCTACTCTTCCACATTTAACCCACCCAAACCTCAGTTTACTACCATGGTCTCCCAAACAACCCTACTAAAGTCTCCCTCATTTCCCTCACCTTTAACTCATCCAAAACCCATCCTGCTACTCTGATCTCCCTAACCCTTTCCAGACTCTTCCCTCCTCCATCCCCCCTTTACTCATCCCAAGCCTAAATCCTATTACTATAAACTCCCAATTAACACTTCCAGATTCGTCCCTCCTCCACCCCTCCATTACTCCAGTCAATCCAACTGACAAACTCACATATCCGCAGTTGATATTAACTCTTAATACTAAAACTGTACTCCTATTTCCCTATACTAATCCACCACTAATTCCTTTTGGGTTCCAGAGTAGTGTGCTACTTGCCGAAAAGCGATTTGATGCCTTGTCAGGGGTAATAAGTACTATATAAATAATATTACAATACAATATCAAGAGTGTACAGTCAGTGTAGTAAGAATGTTAGGTTGGCCTGACTCATTGTCATAATTGTAATAAGGAGAGATTAATAAAACATACATACAACATAAACCCAATAAAAACCTTTATCTGAAATAAAGGTTTGGCATTAGACTAATGCTCAGAACAGCCCCTAGAGGACACCACAATGAAAATAACATTTGTAAGAAACATGGTCATGTTACCATAGTTATCCCACAGAGGGCATAACCACATGAAAGGAAGATGACTAAAGTACTGCAGTGTAACCATGTATTTAGCCC
Organism: Pleurodeles waltl; assembly: GCF_031143425.1. Lineage (NCBI taxonomy): Eukaryota > Metazoa > Chordata > Amphibia > Caudata > Salamandridae > Pleurodeles > Pleurodeles waltl. The sequence continues at coordinate 939,630,231 of NC_090445.1, forward strand.
CTAGATGGCTTAGTGCATTACACATTTTCAGGGCTAGCAGGCCTACTGCAATGATATTACAAATAAGACCCTTAAAACACAAACTACTCAGCTGTAAAACAAAGGTTTTAGCCATGAGAGGTTAAAAAGACACTGAATGGAGGAAGGGGTTATTTTGGGGTCCCCACTAACCTATTGTGGGAACCCAGAGATCATCTAAACAAAGATCAGGTTGTGGTGAAGGTGGTCCCCATTGTCCTAAGAGCACCACAGGCTTAGTTATGAGCAAATGTGTTCTGTAAAAGAATGCCCAGCATAGCATTAAGGGTTGACAGGGCAGCAGATATTGTAGTATCTTAACTAATATTCAGAACAGCCCCTAGAAGGCACCACAATAAAAAAATAAGATTTGCAACAAAAAAAAATAATAATAATAATTATATATATATATATATATATATATATATATATATATATATATATATATATATATATATATATATATACACACACACATACACACACCCACACCCCTACCCCTATATACACACACCCCTATACACACACACATATATATATATATACACACACACACACACACACATACAAATACACACACACACAGACACCTATATCTGGTCATGTAACCATGTAATTACCCCCTAGAGAGCATATGCATATGAAAACAGAATGGCACAAAGTAATGTAGAGCAACCATATATTTAGCCCCTAGAGGGTGTAGTGCCTTACACATTCAGGCCTACTGCAATACTAAGGCCCTGAGAACACAAACTACTCCAAGCTGTAAAACAAATCTTCCCATCAATGAGATCTTAAACAAGCATTAGCAATGCAAATAGTCTTGCATTTGCTTGAGTTAACTATTGGCATTGTAAATTCATAACCGGAGTTTCCTTGCCAGATCAATTGGTCAACCTTGCCTCATAATTATATCTTTTCCTGCCATATAATTTGTGGCCTGGCATTTAACTAAAGCACTTCCATTTACCTTCTTCCTCTATCTCCAGAGAAAAATAAATAAATAAAAACAAAAGACAAAGTTGCCATTTAGCATCCTAATGTAAATCTGCCATGCCAATTCCAACTGAAGAGGACTTTCACCACCCCACCGTCAGACAGTTGCTGACTGGCTAACAATTCCCTCCTCCCCTTCCCCCCCCAAAAAAATGACAAGCCTGTCAGGAGAAATAAACTAGAAGAATCCCCCAAAATAAGTGTTGGAACAGTCCACATGAAAATAATAATGTGAGAAAATAATGCAGTGTGTAACCATATATTGAGCCCCAGAGAGCATAATACGTTACACATTTTCAAGGCTAGCAGGACTATTGCAGTGATTTTACAAACCAGGTCAATTTAAAAAAAAAACAAAAAAAACAACAAAAAAAACCAAGAAAGCGTAAAACGATAATGAATGGTGATAGGGGTTATTATTTTGGAGTCCCCCACTAACAATGTGGTGATCCAGAGATGTAGATAGAAAGATCACATTGGGGTCAGTGTTTTGAAGGTGATCCCACTGTCCTAGGAGCACCACAGACAGAGTTATGAGCAAAAATGTATGTAAAAGTAAAGGTCTACAAGGTATTCTGGGTAGGTTTCCAAGCCACAAATGTTTTAATTTGTTGATGACTAATGCATAGAACTTCCCCTAGAGGACACCACAATGAAAATAGCATTTGAAAGAAACATGGACATGTAACTATATAGTTAGCACCTAGAGAGCATAGCCAAGTGTAGCCCTATATTTAGCCCCTAGAAGGCATATTGCATTACACATTCAGGGTTAGCAGGCCTATAACAATGATCTTACAAACAAGGCCATTAAAACACAAGCTACTCCCAACTGTATAATAAGGTTTCCTGCAAAAAAGAAAGCTTAGACACTGAATGGTGGGAGGGATTATTATTTTGAAGTCCCCACTAACCTAGTGTGGGTACCCAAAAATGATGTAGATAGAGCACATTGTTGTGAACATTGGTGATGGTCCCATTGTCCTAGAACCACCCCAGCCTGAGTTATGAGCAAAAATGTTTTGTAAAAATAATGCCATTCAGAGCATTACGGGGCAAGTTTCCCAAGTGCAGTGAATATTATGTAGTATTGGTGCTCCTCCTGTGCCGGGAGAGCCACTTTTGCTTTGAGGATTTCTGTTTTACTGTAAAACATTTACCAATTTCAAGTGTTTTAAGGGGAGAGCCACATTTAGAATACCCTGCATTAATGAGAGGCCTGTTCTATCCAGATCCTCCTTTCGATCTCCTTTGTTTACATGCTCTAGAAAAAAGGTTCCAAATTCACTTCATTCACATCTGTCTGTTGCAATCATTGGCACTATCTGTGTCTAAGTGCTGGGTATCTTCTCTTCCCACACGTGCTTTAGCTGTGGGGTGTAGGGTGGCTGTGCACAATGGCTAGTGCATGCTGCCCGTGGAAGTGCATATGGGAAATTAAAGTGAAAACGTGTGGTGAGCCCTACTAGAAGTGAACCTTAGGCAATAACTACATGTTTCATTACATGTGACTGATTCTGTAAAAACAGCAGAGAGGGGTGTGTTGTCTGTGTTTGGGTGTATTGTGTGCATATTTACATGTGTGTGAAATAACATGCATTGTGAAGAGACGTAGGTTTGTTTTCTCCAGAAAAGTCACCTCCTTCTGATGGCTTTTTTTGTATACATGCTCTAGAAAAAAAAGATTCTGAATTCATTCCATTCAGGTCTGTCGGTTGCTGTCAGTGGCACTATCTGTGTCTAGGTGCTGTGCGTCTTCTCTTCCCACAAGAGAGCACATGATTCTGTGGGGGTTGTAGTGGCTGTGCATGATGGCTCGTGCATGTTGCCCATGGAAGCGCACACAGCAGTGCTTAATTTGAGCAGATTGTTTCCGGTGCAGGGCACTGGCACTTTTGAGGGCCAGCACTTACTCTTCTGCCTCAACCATTTCCAGTGAGCAAAAGACATGGGAAAGACCGAAGAGAAAAATGACAAAGCATCACAAAGGAAGAAAATAGAATGCAGCAAGAGTGGGCTGAAGGGGCAGGGGGTGGCTATAAATGAATTAGAGTGGCCCGAGATGGCTTCAGGATTACATTTCCTTAGTACTCCATGCTTGCACATTTAATTGCAGCAGCCACATGTTTTAGAGTAGAGCTTTGGGCACCGGCACATTTTTATTTACAAATTAAGCTTTGGCACATGGGAAATTAAAGTGCGTGCGTTGAGCACTACTAGAAGTGAAGCATAAGGAAGAACTAAATGTTTCATTACATGCAACTGATTCTGTAAAAACAGCAGAGGTGTTTTGTCTGTGCGTGTCTATGTGCGTGTTTGGGTTTATGTTGCGTGTGCATGTTTGTATGTGCCTGTTTCCATGTGTCTTCTCTTCCCACATGCTTGACCACATGATGCCCTAGCTGTGAGGGCATAGGGTGGCTGTGCACGATGGCTAGTGCATGCTACCCATGGAAGTGCATACTTATGTGCACATGGGAAATTAAACTGAACATGTGGTGAGCACTATTCGGAAGTAAGCTTAGGCCAGGACTAAATGGTTCATTACATGCAATTGTTTCTGTAAAAACAGCAGAGAGGTGTGTGTTTGTGCATGGCTATGTGCATGTTTCCCTGTGTGTGACCATGTGTAATTGTCTGCTGTGTCTGTGTAATAACCTGCATTATAAAGAAACTGAGGTTTATGCTCTCTAGAAAAGTCACCTCCTTCCAGTTGCCTCATTTTGTTTGTGCTCTAGAAAACTGTTGACAAACGAGACGATTCAAAGTGCCACAGCTGCAAAGAAGTTCACTTGCAGTCAGTTATCAGCAAAAGTGCAATTATTCATGTAACAGGGTCAATGGCCAATATGGTAACAAAACCGCCCCAAGGAGGGACAAATGTAGAGCATTTACCAATGAAAACAAAGGATTTTTGAAGGCAAGCCCGTGAACGAGTGATAGTGATGGGCGTGCGGTAGGCCTTGTTAAGAGCCCATATACACACACCAACATGTCGGAAAAGCAGCGCTTGCACTCTGCTATGCTGCACCTACAAAGGGGCTGAATGGTGGGGTTATTTTGAGGTCCCCACTAACCTAAAAAGTGTGTCACGCTGAAGGTTTGTGGTGATCCCATTGTCCTAGGACCACCACAGGCTGAGTTATGAGCAAAAGAGAGTAGTAGGAAGGGATACCTTCCATCACCATTTAAAAGTGACAGTTGTCCAGCCCCGGAAGGGACGTCACTTCCGTGACTGGGACTTCCAGTGCCCCTGAAAACACGCCCCGGAAGTGACGTGGGTGCATGGGGTGTCACATGGTTTGTGACCTCGTGGTGTTGTAGATGTGCCCGCCCTTTTTGAACTGTGGAATGCATATAAGGAGTTGGTAAGAGCCGTTGGCCAAACCGTGAACCATTGCTGAAACGGCTTGTCAAGACGCCATGAAGAGATACAATCCGCTCGCCAGAAAAGCCGCCTCCTCAGGAGCCCTGAACACTATTGGTAGATATTACCAGACTTTAACACCGCTTACGATGGATGAGAATGCCCAACAGGCAGCCCCTAATAAGGATACAGATGTTATCGGTTTTCAAGAGGAACTTTGCCAGCTGCTTGAAAAGCTCAATCTTAAGGATTTGCCACAACTGATATCCCCTATTAAGGGTGACAGCAAAGCCTCGAAAGATGAAGTGATGCAGTCAACTGCATCGACATTGAAGATGCTGAAGAGTGTGTACCCCCACCGAATTCGCCCATCTATGAAGACATGGGTTTCCAGGAGGACCCTGATCCAGAGGCTGTCGTTGTACAGCCGGCCAGTGTAAACTCTGGCACCGCTTTTATCCCAATGGACCCCTGTGAATCGCAAGATTTCAGAACAGCCGCTGAGTGTGGCGTAAATGCTGAGGTTAGTAAAACTCTATAGACAATTTTCATGTATACGCTGATATCATACTTTTAACTAATAATTTGTCTTTTGCTCTGTTTGAACCATAGAAAACAACCGAAGAAAGAGGCTCTAGAGTAGTCTGCACCAAAGGTTAACGAAGTAAATTTTTACTGCTTATGCTGTTCCAGACAGTCTGAAAGTATTACAAGCCAGAACAAAGCCACGTAAGAAATGTGTTTGCACCTACAATAGCCCCGATTTTGTAAAGGAAACTCCGGGCATACCCTCTGACGCCATATGGCCAGTTAAAGGTTTTGCGGCGGCCATTGTGAACACATGTGTTAAACGGGACTATTACGACATGTGTTACAGGCATAAAATTAACGAACCTCAGCAGGAGGCTCACAACTGTCTATACGAATCGTACAATGTGAGAACAATACACCACATTTGTAATAGGTTAGACCCCCATAGGGTTTATAAGTTGTTGAAAGTGGTGTACGGGCTGTCAGCAAGGGTTTCCACATTGATATGGTTAAGGTCTTGGCAGCTGCTGTCAATGAGATCCGATACGCTGCTGAGCCATGCTCAAAACTCAAACGCATGCAGGGTCTATGTCCCTATTTTGACAAAAGCATGATAGAAAGGGTCATAGAAAGACGAATGTGTGACATTTATTATGAAAACAGAAGCATGAAGTCTTTAGCCCCACGAAAGTGGTTTTAAAAAAGCAGACCATAACCGTGTTACTTAACGCTCCATACTTACTCACTTTTAGGACGTGTATCAGAGTGTTGCGGTGCAAGATGTCTATGAGTTACACCCTGGCTACATCTGTATCGTGAGATTGATATATGTGCTGGTTTAAGAAAATAGCTGAAATACACCCTTTGACTCTACAGTATCTGAACATTTCAGAACCTTTGGCCTTGTGGCAGTGCAGCAGCCCTGGGTGTATTGCCAAATTGTGTATCAACGCCTGGCTACCCGCATCGGATACATACCGGAGCTCGGACAAAGATCAGGCTAGCGAGTTAAGACTTTCACCATTGACAGGGTTGCACAGGGCTTTGGAGCTCATGACTGAAGATTATTTCTCAAATAAAGGTTCGGTATTGTCCGACCTAGAACTGTATGAACTGTTGAATGCTGTCAGTATCCTGAGCGTCCAGAGTTATAGGTGGGGGGGAGCGGGAAGTCATGTCTAGAGCTATTGAGAGTAGAGCTATAAAAAATATCAAAGTTTGTGACGCTGGGACATGGCAAAAGGAACTGTGTTGAGTAACACGTGTCGTACGATACACCAGCAAAAGGCCGCTGTGTTCCATAGCTTTGACAGTTATAAGCTATATACCGCAAAATGTCAAATACATGTTGTCTCTTGTTCCGCCTCACTTTTATGTTTTTATGTTTAATAAAACAACTTTGCACAAAACATACGTCTTTCACTTCATGGTTGCAGCGGGTGCCAGCATGATGGGGCTACTTTAAGGAAGCTTTATTATGATACACTAGGGGTTGGGAGCTTCGGAGGCTCCGAAGCTCTATTTAGAAGGGCTTGAGTTGAAAATGAATCTGTAAACAGAGCCGGGGTGAAGACTTGGTTAGCGGGGGAAGAGGCTTATTCACTCCACAAACCAGCCAGGAGACGTTTTAAGAGGAGGGCAACCGTTGTTAGTGTAGAGCTAGATTATCAGTTGCAGGCTGACATAATCAGTCTTCAAGATCTAGCAAAACATAACAACGGTGCCATGTATATATTAACAGTCATAGACGTCTTGTCCAAGTACGCCTATGCAGAGGCGTTAAACGATAAGTGGTACCAGCATCACCGCCGCTTTTAAAGACATCTTCGCTAGAGGTCGCGTACCTCAAAAACTACAAACAGTTGCCGGAAAGGAATTTTTAAACAAACCTTTTCAGAAATTATTAAAGCAACACACTTTTCAACATTTTGTAACGCACACCCAGGTAAAAGCGGCGGTTGCAGAACATTTTAACAGAACTTTAAAATCAAAGATGTGGCGATATTTCACTGCCAACAATACCTACAGAAATGTGGATGTTCAACAGGCTTTTATAGATGTTTATAACACCAGTTATCATAGGACAATCAAAATGTCCCCGCGGAGGTAACTAGTGATAATTCGTTAATGGTGTGGAGAACTGTGTACGGGAGTCGTCTAGAGGCGAAGGTCAAGAAACCGGATTTAAAAGAAGGGGATCATGTCAGGGTTTCAAAGTTGAAGGGGTTCTTCGCCAAAGGCTACCAGCAAACGTTCAGCGATGAGATATTTCTAGTGGAAAGTGTGCAGCTTAAAGGGGTATATATTTACAGGTTAAAAGACTACACTGGGGAAGAGGTATCAGGTGTCTTTTACACCGAAGAGTTACATAAGGTGCCCTACGATCCGAACAGGGTGTACAGGGTTGAAAAGGTTCTGAAAAGGAAAGGCACTGGAGCTAAGAGACAGGCGCTGGCCAAACGGCGAGGGTGGCCAGAGAAATTTAGCAGTTGGGTTTTGGACAGCTCGCTACATACAGTGTGAGACTACGCTGTAAGCGCAGCGATTGAGAACTCACCGTTTTATATTACGCTACCATCCAACGCTTCGAAGGGCACGTTCCCCAGGAATCAGATTTCTAATTATACAGTGAAACAGGCGAAACCCGTGGACTTGAAAGGGCCTTGTGAGGTGGCCCTAACGAAGATACAGTACCCTAGAACCTGGAATACATTTACAAAGCAAGAGGCTAAATTTAGTATGAAGCGTGAGCAGAACCCTGAGCATCCACATGGGATTTCCTCATGGCTATTACCCAACCATTTCCTCGGTGGTCGACGCCATCAACAAATCTATAGGCAGCATCGAGACGTATGCGAATATACATCTGGTGTCGGATAATGTTAGAAGAAAAGTGTTTCTTAAAGCCCCGGAGGTCAGTACAGTGTTTAACTGTACCAGTAAATTACAGAGGGTTTTAGGGACTGTACAACATGTGAAAAGGCAGGTGGACCCTGATATTAACGGCAGATTCTATACACTGTGTGTATAGCGACATCGTAGAAGCACAGAGGACTGGTGATAGTTATTCGCTGTTTTTGAGATTGGTCCCTGTGAAGGGGGACAATAACACGTTGGTTAATATACAACATCACAAACCCGACTACGTGACAATTTCCAAAAACATTTTGACACTATAACCATCATGATCTACGACGATCAGTCGGAGCCAGTGGCCTTTAAATACTGGCAAGTTATTGTTAAGCTTCATATAAGGCAGCGCCAGTGACTATTAGGCAGTTGCAATGGTCATCATGAAAGCATACAGGGATCCCTCTATGTACAGGGATTATTATAGAGTTCAAGCGGGCTATGGAGGTCCCCTGCCCTACTTTCAAGGGGCTCCTGTTATGTACGGGGCCGGATTGGGGGGCTTCTTTTGGAGTTTTAGGCGAGCCATGCCCTTTTTAAGAAGAGGGTATGAAATTGCAAAACCTCATGTTAAAGCGGCTGCTACGAACATAGCCCAGGACGTCGTGGGCTCTCTAACGTCGGCTGTCGCCGAACGCATGAATAGACAACCCCAAGAAGGAGCGGCGTTGATGTACAATGCGCGGGCGTGTGTTAAAAGGAAGCAAAGGGCTTCAGGCGCAGGGGTCCGCCAATGCCCTATAAGAAGCGGTGGACTTCTTCAAAAGGCCCAGACAAAAGAAGCCATAAGACGGAAGAGATCTTCCAAGAAGAAGGAGAACACGTTCTAGTGTGACTATTTTTAAAAAATCAACTATCATGGAGTTTGTACACTGTGCCTCGGGTGAATGCGCCAAATCCAGCTAGATCTGTTCTCTCAAACCCACATAGACCAGCAGAGAACAGTTTTTTCATGGAAGTATCGCCTATGGCTGCTCGGACGCCGCTTGCACCGATAGAGTTTTATGTGTTGGGGTCCACGGATATGTATCTGGATCTCAACACTCTGCTACACCTCGTCTGTAAAATAACCAAAGCGAATGGCGCCGACATCGAGGATGATGCTAGAGTGGCCCTGATCGCATACCCCATCGCAACCATGTTTAATCAAGTGGACATTAACCTAGGCGATCGACTCGTCACGCAGAGTGATAACATGTATGCCTACAGGGCCTAGATGGAGAGTATTCTAAATTACAGACTCGACGCCTTGGACACACAACTTTCAGCAGGACTCTTCTACAAAGACACCGAAGCGCATTTTGAGAACATGGCTTTGGACGGGGCAACAAGTGTTTTAAAAAAGAGCCAGCTTCACCACCGGCAGTAGGCAGTTAGATCTCCTGGGGCGCATCCATTCAGACCTTTTCTTCCAAGACAAGCTGCTAGTCAACGGTATAGATCTCAAGATCAAACTCAATCGTAACATGGACGCTTTGTCTCATCAGCGGTGATGCGGAGCAGTATAAACTGGTTTTATTGTCCGCGAGCCTGTTTGTGAAGAGTGAAAGTGTCCGAGCATCAGAATAGCCCATGCAGAAGCTTTACAATTATCGAACGCCCAATACGCCATTGAAAGAGTTGCTCTGAAGATATTCAGCATCCCCGCCAGTAGTAGATTAACACAGCAGCAGAATCAATTTCTGGGGCAATTACTAAAACTCAGAGGGTTTGTGGACAATACAGCTTTTAGTGGCCTCTACAACTCTAACCCTTTCAACTTCAAACACTACGACATCAACTACGCAGCTTTGGTTCATGAGGGCACTGTGATACCCGCAAAACCGTTCACGACGAATTTTGGAACATCCAATTTAGTCCAGGAATATCTTGATCTGGTCTCGATAACAGGGAAACATCTGCGGGACTCAGGAGTCATTTCAAGAGGGATATGCGTCCGGCTACACGCTGTTTGCGTTCGACCTGACTCCTGACATGGAAGACTGTGACCACTACAACCTGATCAAAAACGGAAATCTAAAAGCTGAAATACGTTTTACACAGGCCTTGGTGACTAATGTGAGCATGGTTGTATTCTCGGTATTTGACAGTGTTTCAGGTCAATCACGCCTGCCAACTTATGTTTGACTATCATTAAAAGCTTGTAAAATGGATACTACTGAGATACGTGACTTCTTAAGTAGACATAAATACGCTAAGAAATACTTCAGGTGTATTTCCTAGCGATGGGTTACATGAAAAGATAGACCCAGAAAGACCCCGCACCCTCGTCTTTAACACTGACCCTCATTACAAGGGCGGTACACACAGGGCTGCAATGTTTCTTGATGTAGACAAAGTTATAGTGTTTGACAGTTTGAGTTACGAGCATAACATTTATACAAAACCGATATTTATGTAAAAAAAAAAAAAGCATCACCCACAGTTGTGTATGACAAATGGCGTGTACAGGATTCTCTAGCCATCACATGTTGGGGAGCATTGTATATATTTCATAAGTAAAATGTCTGAAGGTATGACGTTTAAAACATTTTAAAATCTGTATTCAGCCGATCTAGTAAACAACGATGAAATATGTGAATGAAAACTCCAGGACTACGAATGTTGTTAAAACAGAATATGGTGTTTGTCAAAAGTGTAAGGCGTTGTAACGCCTCTGTAGTGAAGAATGTCTAAAATAAAAAATAAAACATCTTAAACATGAATTCAAACTATGCATTTTTATTCACATGGCACACATTTTCAAACTTTGGAAAAAAAAATAATAATAAAAAATAGATGTTGGACTACTGTTGAAAATTTTAAGTGTTTTACAGTCCGGTTTCAACACAAACATTTACAAGTGTAAACAAATAAATGAAGTAAAATCTTTACGCGAAAAAAAACTGTACAGCTAATCACATATGATAACCAGGAGTTAATTTTGAACAGTCTTTTTAGGACCCAGAGGTAGAGCAATGCTGCTCTTAGATGGTGTTAGTTGTGGAAAGAAAGGCGATGTTGATACGGCGGGGCTCCGTGAAAAACACCAGGGGTCGGATCTTTTAAACTTTCAAGCTTTTGTTGGTTGTCTGCATTACCGATAATCGTTGAGGGAATGTTGAGTTCCGCCGCGTCACTCAGAAACTGCTCCCATCCTCTAGGAACATCTTGTGCAGATAGGGCTTTACCGTGCGTGAGACCCCTGACCAGATCCTACATGTGGGATCCAGCAACTGGCTGACCCTTGTAAACGAATTCACCCTGGTCGTTCCATGAGGTCAAATCTTTAGTAGCAGCCATTTTACTGAGCAACATTTGAGCAGCCCCTCTATACTTCTGACTTCTATTTTTTAAAAGGTCTATGACAAAGGCGTCCATGGTGGGTGAGGGTCCGTGGTCTTGAGGCACCACCGGGTTGCTGGCGGCTGTTCAGCATCAGGGGTATACAGAGTAAGTTTGTTTTTTTCATAGGCTAGCTGCTTGTAATACTGTAGAAAGTTTTGAAGGGCTCCTGAGTAAAGCCCTGCTTTGTCGTGCGTTTTTAAATCGGTCCTGTTCAGAATGGCTTTGATTTCAGCGTCAAGACGCTGTGTCTTGTTTTAGCGTATGTCCCAGACGTCGGCTGTAGAAGGGCCCAGCTGTTCCAACTCTTGATGCGGTACAAGGTACATTTTGTGGGCGTACTGCATCAGGGCCTGGACAGGAGTCCGGTGATTAGGGGTACAGCTATACCTAACAGCGACCCTATAAAACCCCCAGACTGTTTGACCAGTTTCCTTTGAGAATGGAGCGACGCCCTCTTATTGCTGAGCTTCTTAATAATGTGGCTCTTCTTCAGAAGCCGGAACTGGCTCGTTGATATCGGGACGTTACCTTTTAGGGTGTTTAGGGCCATTTCTGAAATGGCCGCCACTAAATCATCCGAGGCAGAGCAAAGGATAGCATTTCTTTGAGGGGCTGGCTGTGATCAGCATTTTTAGGAGGCTTAAATTACGCCGTAGCCGTGCAGACATGGTAGGGACCTTATATTACAAGGTTTAGAGTGTAAATGTTATAAAAAAGTCTTACTGTGTCTTTTTATAGGTTTTGGGACCGGTTTTAGGCGTGTAAGTGACCGGGAAGTCAGGCGGCAGCATACCAGCACGCAGTCTGTAGTCTTCTAGAGTATTCGGTTTTAAATCTACCAGTAAGTAGCTGTGGAGTTTTGTGGTCGCATCGTTAAACCCTTCCATGAAAAACTGTTTCTGGGGGTACATTTGTTTAGCTATAATTGATATTTGTAAATTGTCTTGAGGGTTTTTAAATAAGACCAGGTATGAGGCGTTGAGTTATGGAACGGCTGCTCTTACCCTTGTAAAACAAGTTCTACACTATATAGCATATGCTCAGATTAAGATGATGTGAATATTGAGTAAAAGCCCACTCGATCTCTGTGTGGCTCCCACCTTTACACAAGAGGTCGTTCACAATGATCATGGTTACAAGGTGTTTAGGTAACAAGTCATCATCATTGAGATCCCGGGGATGCCCTCTATAAATCGGATGTTTGGGAACTTTAGGGAGAGCTCCGTGTAAAGATCCTACCAGCAGGAATAAAGCCATACGATGTTAGGGGTTTGAGATAAAACACTGGGAGCGTTTTCTAGAAGTTTCTTTATTAAAAAAATGTACTGCTATTTGAGGGACCTGCTAAAACGTAGGAAAAGGGGTGTTGAAGCCTGGTGTCCATAGCGGCTGGGGCTCGACCCTCTAATGTCTTTTAATAACTATACGGTAGTGTTTTATAGTCCTCGGTGAGGACCCGTTTATCAAACGCTACTCTTAAGGTTTTATACAATGGCTTTGTTGTAATTTCCCCCTTTTTTTGGACCCGACTATGCTTGCGTGGTTTACAACTATTGATTTGGTGTTTTTGTGATCACTCGAGGTGTAGTACTTGTGCACCAGACCCTTCAGACTGTCAGTTTATTTTAACGGTATTGCTGACGTTTAAAGTGATACCTTTGACTTTCATGCAAACCCTGTTAGAGGTCTTGTAACTATAGGTCTTGGGTCCAGAGGAGGTGTATTCGAGTATGTACTCCCCTTTGAGCTCGCTGGTCAGATCCCCTAGATAATCACCCAGCGGAGGATCTTCATCACCCTCTTTACTCACAAAAATAACAGTCGGTGTCATGGTACAAACAACAATCCTGAAGCTTATCCAACAAACTGTAAAGCTCTAGTCGTGCGCGAGCGGTTGTGAAGCACGCTATAAAGCTGTTTATATTGTTACACATTGTGGGGTATTCTTTGGCGTATTTCCAACATAGAACGGCCGTCTCATTGTCGATAAATTCACAACTGGAAATTTCATAAGCCGGTGTGAATATATACTTAAAAAGCTAGTCTGGATCTGTGACGGTGGATGTGTTTGACAAATTGGTGTGCTGTGCAAATTTTCCCCACAAGGAATTGACAGCTTAGCTAGCTGGTGTCGGGCAGGGTTAACCTTAATGAACGCCAGTCTCAGCTTAATACCCTCGCAAGCTTTGTAATCAGCGATATACTTTGAGGGCTCATCAACGCACCAGTCAGGATACCCCGAGGCCTCCTGTTTGTCTCTGAGAAACAAGTTGGGTTGTGGTGTTTGGAAAGTACCAAATTTCCAGGATTTTACAGAGACGGTACCCTTTCTCAAGGCCATCTGCACCTCGATGGTACACCATGTCCCCTCCTGCAGCCTCTGCTCATCACTATGCAGGCACTCGCTAGTCTCTTTACTTTCAGTGCATGTTCGACATAGGGGGAACATTAGCTTACCGTCGACTATACAGGAGCACCGGAAAGTAAAGCTTCCGGAGGGTGAATATGACAATTAACGAGTCCAAAGTACTCTGAGAGGCTTAAAGATCCTGTATATGATCGTAGGATGCCCCACCGGGTACAACTTTACCTTGTTCACAAACGGATACAGACTAGTGAAGTCGTAGTAGTGTATTTTCTCACCCTCACCAGCTACGCGGTACAATTGTATGGCATTTGTACGACCTCCGAATAAGGTGTTGCGGGGTTCCAACGGTGCAGGTAGCTGCTGGCTCTTAATAAAAGTGCCCAGTTCACCATCTTTTGCTAGCTCCTGTAACCACTAGTGTTCCCAGAGGGTTCTCAGAACAAAGCCACAGCTCTCAATATACTGCACCTTCGCCAGAGTCAGTCGGTGCAGATGTTCAAACATGGTGCCCTGCAGTCTATTAAACTCGTGGGGTTTGTAACACCGTGGACACCCATGGTAAAAGCACCCGTTGAACTCAAAGGCGGTTGGTACCCCGTTAATGCATACCTGTCTAGGTAGTAGCTGCCCAGACGGTATTCGCCGCCCTGCAAAGTGTGCAGAATGAAGATGTTCTCATTCTCCGAGACGTACATGAGCCACTGAATAGACTGGGTGGCGTAACGTTTCTGTTTACCGTTAGAGGTCAGGTGGTACTAAAGTGATAGTTCCAGGTATTAAAAACATGTGTTTATAAATAGACATACACATTGAAGCCAGAGTAATGTTTTTAAAAGGGTCCAGGTATTCAGTTTTTTTTTTTCTTCTCTTGCTGGATTTGGTTTTAATAAACCTGACCCGTTTTGTCATCTCCATCACAACATCTCTGAAAAGGTTGCACGCTTTTCGCAATATCATGACATCCGCCTGACAGTAAGCTTTCAACTTGGTTTGAAAATGAAACCAGTTTTCACGGATTTCGTCGTACCACTGTAGAAAACTCTTTTCCAGAGGGCATCATGTACTCGAAACCTTAACTGTCGGGCGGAGGCATAGGCCCGCTGTAATTCTGATTAGCACATGTGTTAAAAAAGTGAGGGAAATAACCTTTACAGCCTTCAAAACCAAAGGCTTTTGGCAGTTTGCTCAACTTCACGGGCAGAAAATTCAAGGTGTCTCTGAACCTAATGTCAAAAGGCACAACCTTTAGCAGCATCAGCTTAGAACCTTGGGTGATGAGATCAACAGCCAGCTTTTCACGAATCAGGTCGCGGAGAATGAAGAACGAATCGTATGTTTTGGAGTTGTGAGTCAGAAATGTATACTCCTGGTATTTCGGTTGCATGAATGTGTTGAGGAAATCATTCACCCATGACCGCCCTTCAAACTCCCAGCTTTCATCGCCGGTTAGATGGTGGGCGTAAATGTAGCTTGGCTGGTGCACACCAGTCTCTTGTGTACACACTATCAAATACGATAGTCTTCTGTTTTTTTCTGGGGGTGGATTCCGAGCATGTAACATTTGTGTGTTGTTCCGGCTATAAAAAAAAAAAAAAAAAAAAAAAGAACGCTCTACACCTGGGACATTGCATACCTTTACAATTGTGTTTGGCAACCGTGTAACGGCCGCATACCCCACAGTCCGCTTTACGGACACACTGTGCTAGGCTGATGTGCATGTTTAAGCAGTCTTGTGACAGACAAAACATCTTGCACGTGGCGCAGTTCACTCTGAGCTGCATCATTGACGCACCCGTCCCTTTGACACATTTTACAGTGTAATTCACAAGGATGTTTGATCCTGTTGTATATGTGATCGCAATGCTCACACACATACTTGGCACCTAGAAAACCCTTCAGGTTCAAGACACCGTGAAAATGGTTTTCATGATGTAGCACATAAACGGTCTTGTTTTTCACACCTTCATTGGTAGTGAAGTACTTCCAAGGAACGTTGTGGTGTAGAACTTTTACCGTCACTGCAAAGTGGTTCTCAAAAAGTCCCAGGTCCCCAAAACCAACCAGTCTGTCGGGCGGTAGTTGAAGCGCCTCATGGGCTGCTGCCGCCATCGACATAACAGTGTCTGGGGTAGCACGGTCCACCAACGCTTGCTGCCAGACACATATTGGTAGCTCCGGTATTAAAGTCGAGCAACCAATGAGATTTCTTGCAGATGATTTTACTGTACATGACGCTCTTTAAGGTTCTGGAAGCACAACCCTCGCGATCCCTAACAACGAGGGCGATGATTCTAAAGGACCCGTACGCCAGTAATTCAGCCTTGCTCTGTAAAAGTTTAGATAGGTTTTCTAAAAACGTCACAGCGTCAAACACATAACAAGACGACCGTCTGGTGAACAGGGGACTATTGAGACCCTGTCCCTTAAAACACATCTGAAAGAAATCGTTAGGCCCCACATCGTGTAACAATCTTTCTATTAGTGTTTGCACAGCCTGGTGTATAGCTATAACGCCATGATCTGAGGAGTGTAGGCGATCAAGGTTAACAAACCTACACTCCTCATAGTGCTCTGTAGCGTTAAACCGCTCTACAACGCGACTATACAGTCTCACTTTCCATTAACACTGGTTCTGAAGCCTCAGCATGAGAATTACCGGTTGTTGGAGAGCTCCCGGGGGTATCAACCACAGGTAGGTGGCTATGGTTAGCTGTAGGTGTGTTTTTAGACCTTCGGGTAATGCAGAGTCTGGCTTTCTTTAACTTTCTTATTAAAAGCTTGCGGTTTCTAGCGCTACCAGCCCACTTTGGCTTTTTAAAGGTCCATTTGGTTTTTGGTAACCGGCCCCCGCCTATATGAACAATATTTGGTGTGTTTACAAGTGGTGCCCCTGACACTTCACCTACTGCGGGTGGGGGTCCTTCAGATTGTTTAGGGCTGAGACTGCTCTGACCATCACCCTCTGAGGACCTGTAAATACCAGCAGCAACTCCTAACTGTATATTTTGAGGCCTTATGGGCTGTGGTTTTGGTGGCTCACATGGCTTCTGACTTTTGAGCACCCTTAAAACTTAGAGCTCTGAGCAAATACTGGGTCTTTTTATATTTAGACCTAAGGACCGTTGTATGGGTAAATGTTGCTCTTACAGTCCCCGGGTCTGCATGCAGGCCTAGTCACGCTGGTATGTTACCCATGTCTGCAACTGCTGAATGGCACGCTTGGACCACCTCGCTTCTACATCAAGCCAGCCGCTGTATTAAAGCCTTTGTTAGCTCTGGATGCCCCTGTATTACAGCCGTTCTTACCCAATTTTAAAGTTTTTAGACGGAGTCTGAATTTTAACTGTCTAACAGACTGATGTATTTCTTTTACGTAGGTGTCCAGAACTCTAGTACGGTTTGAAGGGTTGGTTTCAGGGTCAGTATTTGAGACATTAGAGGTGTGATTACCAACTCCCTGAGCCGCCCCTTTTATAGGACAATGGTTAACATTAACACCCCCATTCAGTGCTGATGAACCGGAGCGGGACGTAAAAACAGGGTTCCAATGTGAACACCCCAGAGTTTGAGAGGCCTAATCATCGCTCAAGGGTGATCCAAAACTCTGATTTTGCAATCCGCTACATCCTATACTGCTGGTGGGGTATATTGAGGATGGTGAAGACCACTGTGCACAGGTACTTGGGAGGGGCTGGTGGGGTCGTATGCCCCTGGGGGTGTATCGGGGGACATCAGACATAGGGAGGTTAAATGATTATTGTAATAACTGATGGCCTCGGATGTAGAGACACTGCTGTGGATGGGTGATGCTGATTGAGACCATGCTGACTGCAACGTTGAGGGGGATCGTGTTAAGTGCCACAGGCGTTGTTGGGGCTTCAGAACTCTGTGCAGTACCAGCTAGAGCCTTAAGAAGTCCTATACAATGGGAATAAGGATCCTCTATAGGGTGATCATTTTCCCATTGTGTCATGTAATCGAGGAGGGCTACTTATACACACTGGAGGCGTTAGGGCGCTGACAGACTCACCGGTGTTAGAACGTTGGGACATAGGTGGAGCAGGCTGAACATTAACAGAATTTTTAAAAGATAGGTCTAAAGGACCAGATTGTAGCTCATGGGTCTGCAACCTCTTCCTACGACTCTTTAATGACAGGCGATTTATTTTAGGACTGGTGCAGGGCTTAGGGGCCCCTCCAAAGGCTTCACACTGTACAAGCTGCTGTGTGTTTGGGTTTGTAAGCAAGCTGTAGTTCTGCATCATAACCTGTACAAGTACACAAACACATGGAAACCCATTAGAGGTAAAATAAAAAAAACAACAATCATGACAACTCTGTTTAGAAAGCCATGTGACCTGTAACTCACCTTGATGCACTGTCTCCATTTCCACTGAGGACTCCCCAGACTCTTGGAGGTCCTGTGTACAAGAGAGACAGATTTGCCTTTAAACACAGCTCATTTAATGTTATATGCATAAACACTTCATAAAAACATGCCAAGTGTTGGGAACAAAATAAATAAATAATAATATAAAAAAATTATATATATCAAGATTCTAATTGTTGAATCCCTATGTTCTGGAAGTTTAATACACACTGACAATTGTTAAGCTTTTCTCAAAAACTATACACAGTTTAATAAACAAAGTCCACATGGTGGTGCTCTTCCACAATACAAGCTCTAGGATGGTCTCTAAGGCATTAATAATATATTTCTAAGAGCTCCACAATCTTATTTTACTCATATTACACTGCACCCTAAGGTCTTTATAATGCCTTATAATTACACCACATGTAAAACTATATAACACAACACTGTTTAACATTACAGTTCCTTGAATTTATACATGTACAATAGACTGGAAACCGGATCCTAGGTCCAAGCAGGGTTTTTGCCATAGCTCTGACCCATGTGTGGGGGCAGAGCTCAGTCTAAACTCCAAGCTGAGCCAACCCCACCAACACATTTAAAGTCTTTGTTTAAAAAATGGCCGTCTGTGGATGCAGCATGTGTGAGGCCCAGGGTTTTTCAAGATATCAACCTAGGACGCCAGACCCTCCTGAACTACGGTGAGTGGATGGGGGCATTGGGGGTCTGAGGCTCTTTACCAAGGATAGTTTTTTAATTATTATTATTATATTATTTATTTCAACATCTTTATTTTTTAATTTATGTGATTTTTAAAAAACGACCTTGTAGAGCCCAGGGGCCCCTAAACCCCAGGGTCACACTTCCCATATATTCTTATTTTTTTTTTTTTAAAGGCTGCCCTATGGAGCCCTGGGGGACTCTGAGCCTCGTGCTCAGGGCCCTCATGGCCACACAAGCCTTTTTTGTTTATGCTCCCCTATGGGGCCTTGGGGCCCCAATCCCAAGGCCCCAAGAATCACTGTGTACTGAGGCCTTTATTTTTATTTATTTATATTTGTATGTGCCCTACAGCCCAAGCATGTGAGGTCAGGGCATCACAGACCCTGGCCACGCACCATTACTCCCTTTTTAAAAACAAACGCCGCATTCTGGCGGCAAGTGACCGGCTTGCAGAGGCCTCGTGGAACACCACGAGGTCTCTGCAAGCCGATCAGAAGGTTTAATTACAGAGAATGCCACGCTGAAACACGCGCCGTTCTCTGTATTTAAGCCTTCAAGGCGATTCTCAGAAGCCGCTGGGGATTCTGAGAACCGCCTTAAGCATTCCAAAACACGAGGTCTCCGGGCAGCTGCAGCCGTCTGGAGCCCTCGTTATCCTGACAACAGATCTCTGCTCAGAGACAGCGCGGCCTCTGAGCAGAGATCAGCTGTGGCTTTGAGAAGTGCTCTGTTAAGGTTATAACATGGTCTCCGGGTGTCTACAGACACCCAGAGACCATGTTAATAAGCACAACGCAGCTGATCTGAGCCCACGTGGGCTCTGAGAGCTGCACAGAAAAGTTGATAATGGGACACCCCCAGAGCGCAGGAATGCTCTGGGGAGCCCTATTAACATTTCCGAGCTGTTCTCAGAGCCCACGTGGGCTCTTAGAACAGCGCTGAAAAGTTGATAGTGGGGCTCCCCAGAGCGCGGGACTGCTCAGGGGAACCGTGTTATTAGCATTTGAGCACGCTGCTCTCAGAGCCCATGTGGGCTCTAAGACCAGCACGTGGAAAAGGTTACAATGGGACACCCCTGAGCGCAGGACGGCTCTAGCACCCTAGAGAACGCAGTTTAAACAAATGACTGCAACAATGAAATGTGTGACCACATAATACTGTGGCCATACAATAAAATGCACATAAAGTACAGAACCACACAACAACCCTGTACAAATTAAATACAGCCCCACCAAAAAATCCAGTCAGCTACACAACCCCTGAACCATCATGTATACATTAAGCACGCCCTACAGCCAGCAAAATAAGTGCGACCTTGCAAAAATACATGCCTATACACAGCACAAGACCCTACAAGTACCAATTAAACAATACCATCCCACAAAATAAGTGCAGACTTTCAAAAATACAGGCCCCATACATAGTCCCAGCACCAGCAGGTACAAGTTAAGCAATACCAATACAGCCCCCAAAATAAGTGCGCCCACGCAAAAATACAGACAAATACATAGCACATGACCCCACAAGTACCAATTAAACAATACCAACCCACAAAATAAGTGCAGACTTTAAAAAATACAGACCCCATACATAGTCCCAGAACCAGCCTGTACAGATTAAGCCCTACAACCAGCCCACAAAGTAATTACAGAACCTCAAAAATAAATTAATATCATTTTTAAAAACATGCATTTTACATGTCTATGTATAGTTAAACAGACCTTGAGTAGAAGAGGTTTAGCAACACCAGTCTGTGCTCAACCCTTCATGTTTTCAGCCTTGAGGTCCTGGGCTCTATGCAAACATCAAGTATGTAGTTCAGAAAAAAAAGGTCTGTGAAGGTGGGGGGTTCTTATACAAGACTCACTATGGTAATTATGCCTGGGTTCTGTGATTGGTGGGGCCTGGAAATAGACATCTGCTATAGGTTGCCAACACTTGGCCTTTGTTTTGTTTCAAACTTTTAATTACTTGGCCAGTTTCTAATTTAGCTCCACTATGTCCCAGGGAAAGCCTGTAGGCACACATCTGTTTTAGATTTACCTCTCTAAATTGATAGTCTGGCTCTAACAAAAGCAGCATTTGACCATTCCCTCTTTTGGATTAGCCAACAGTGTGGAGGTTTGGCCAGACTGCCCACTTTGCCACCCTGTGCAGAGGCCCCCCTAACAGCCACTTGGGCATGAATGTCTGACATGTCCAGACCTGTCCCTCTCAGGCTCTGAAACCACTTGAACACTAAGGCATACTTTTTTACACAGCCCATAGACCAATACCCAGGGGCTAGGACCCAGGCACAGGGCTAACACGGGACACCATGAGGTCACAAACTACGTGACTCCCCCATGCACCCGCGTCACTTCCGGGGAGGGCTCTAATGGGCACCGGAAGTCCCAGTCACGGAAGTGACGTCACTTCCGGGGCGGGACAACTGTCACTTAAATGGTGATGGAAGGTATCCATTCCTACTACTAAAGAATTCTGAAAAAGAATGTTTTCTAAGCATTCCTTCATGCACCCCCCCCCCCCCCCCCAGAAGGCATCTGTTGAGAGTACACATCAGGGACCTGAAAGCCACCCCCTTGTTCTGTACAATACAGGAAAACCGTTGAGGGATACAGAGTACATACAGTCAAGTAATACTGGAGCTTCATGCCTGTATCCCAATTTGTCATAAGGAGAAAAATCTACTCATTTTTTCTTGCAATTAGAGATACCTAATGATGCATTACAGTGGACAGAAAGTGAGTAATAAGTTAGACGCAACAAATTAATACTAGTTATAAATTGTTTGCCAATGAAAATAGGAAAAATGTGACCACTGATTTTTGCCCCACAGGCGCTCCAGTGAGCATTACACTTATTTGATTTGCTAGTACTTAAATCATGAATTACAAACCTTTTAGTTCTCTTTCAAACAGACATGTAACTATGCTGTTTCTTTCCACAACTGCCCCTAAAAACACAAGGCGTTGCAGTAACATCATTAAGTAGGAACTATGCATTGGTTTCATATATTGCAAGGCAAAGTTAGTACAGTTTCAGCGGTGTAATTAGCTCCTAAAGCAATCAAGGAAATCTGACGCTCTTAAACCCTTATTTGGAAAGTACAAACAGTGAATCTGGGTACAGTGCGGCTTTGGAACCCCCGAGGGCCATGGCCCTGCACCTCCCGCACCACAGATAGATGTGCCCTTCTACAGTTCTTGTTAAAAATACCTTGTTTTTTTATTACACCATTATCCCATAGGAAGAACCCCGTTGCATAAAGTGTGTGCACGCGCCACCACACAAACCGCTGTTGTGTGCTTTCATGTCTGTATGTTTGCTGATCTCAGTGCTTAATTTGTGCTTGTTGTTTCCAGTGCTGAGCACCGGCACTTACTTTTCAGGGAGGGCGCTTATTCTTCTGCCCCAAGCATTTGCTGTGAGCAAAAGACACATGGGAAAGACGGAGGAAGAGAAAAACGAAAAAGCATCACAATGGAGGAAATATGGATTGAAGAGGCCCGAGAAAGCTTCAGGATTACGCTGCCTCAGTATTCCATGTTCCCAAATTTAATTGCAGCATCCCCATGTTTAAGAGGAGGGCTTTGAGCACCAGCACGTTTTTATTTACAAATTAAGCACTGGCTGATCTGTATATTTGTTAGACTTTTCGAAACAATATGACTGTATGTGTGTGATCTGTCTGCATTATGCAATGGACAATTTTACTGGCTTACTCAGTAGTTGTGTTAAACTAGGGCACTTGTGCATAAAGCTTACATTATTCGGAAGGACCGTCAGTAGGGTAGTATTTGTGAGCAAACTATGACATGCCGTTTTAATCCCACCAGTCTCCCAGAGTAAGCTTTACATTCTTTACCATCAGTCCGTTTTTGATCTAATATCTTGAAACGGTTGCATTTATCTCTTCCTCCTTTACTGTTCATTGGTTTTTATTTGATGTTCTCCATCCGAGCTCTTTGAAGCCTGCTCACCGGGAGGCTGCCTCAAAGGCATCAATTATATCCAAATATATAATAGACACCTGCCTTTCCCTGAAGTTCCATAGGCCATTTAACATTTGATCAAGTTCCAAAGTGTTCAGTAGTCAACCACACTGGTTTTGCAAATTAAATTGTCAGCATCTTCTAAATTTCAATTTAATAGAGATGAAAAACGCTGCAGCTGAGGCAGTACAGGATACATTCCAGAGTGTTAAAGGTGAATTCAAATGTTATATTCAGTGCAATCCATGTAATGCCACAAAACTCCTCCTTGGCCGATACTGCTCATGCAAGACAGAGAAATGGCAATCTGCAAGTTAAAGAAACAGCTTTATATCTTTTCTAGGATGATAATGTATACAATGGGTTAAGAGCACAATACTTCCGGGCCTAAGTTTATGGAGACTTTGCACCACAGAAATGACTAGTTAACCAGCACAGTATTATGGTGGGGTTTCCTTTCCAACGCACATCACTTGGAGAAGTAACACAAAAGAACGCCATACATTACTTTGTGTCAAGGGGTTGTCTCCCGGATGGTACATGGGTGTTGCCATGCAACCACCCATTGTTTTGATGCAAATCCCTATCTTCTAATAATGCTAGACGGGGATTTTGGCCAAGAGATTATGCCTCCTCAAGGCAGCTTAACAGTGGAGCAAGTTTTTAAACTTGCTACATATTTTTACAAAGCTGAAAGTGTGCTGCTCTGTACAAAGGGAAATGCATGAAAGGTCCAAAATTAAAACAATGTTGGCATCAATCGATAGACATGCACCATATAGGCAATAAAAGTTCCAACTCCTTACAAAAGAGAGGAAAACATGCTCCCATTTCTGATTTACCTAAGGACATCCATACTTATGTTGCTCAAGATCTTCAAGTTCCTGGAGACATACACCCACTGTCATTTATATGACTAAATATGTATTCAATTGTTTGGTCCAAACAGACTTTCCTATTGTGTCGCTATAGTGCTGAAGAGCGCACTACTCCTAGCTACTCATCAAACTGACCCTAAGCTCCATCAAGTAAGCATCGGGTTCACCCTCAGTATTGCACCGTTTCATTGTTCACTCATGCTCTAATTTCTAGATCCTTATAAATGAATTAGGTCAGAGGGTCCCCTTTTAGTTACTCCACATTATATCGGGCTTTACCTTCCTGTTTAAAGACTTGAGCCACATTCTCCCTTCAATAAGAATAAACTTCATGAATCCTCAATAGCTTTCATTCAAAATCATTTCAATCTAAACTGATCTCACTCAGAAATCGTCTCCCATATAACACTATCTACAGAGGAGCCATACATACAAGAAAACAGTCTCCGGCAAGAATGTAATGTCTGCTAATCACCTTTTAGCCGCTCGCCAATTAAGCCCACATTGATTCACTTTGCTCTTCCTCTTACAAACCCATTCCACGATGGCTGCCTAATCGCTGTTGATTACCTAAACGTCCTCAACAATCCCACAATCCTCGTGGTGTATTAAAAATAACAAAAACTGCTACTCAAGGCATCAAGTTTGTTCCATGTACCACATTTATGTACTACTCTGAATGCCTAGTGACCCGAATACGGACCTTATCTATAATGCGTCCATTACTTACGTTAATGGCATTACTCCTAGTCCTACTCCCTCGCCTTCCTTTAGACCAATGAGGCTCCCTGCCTCCCCATAGACCCTCCCTTCCCCTTAAAAAACCCCCACCACAACCTGTTCTTGAGAAAACAGGAGACGGACACTGAGTTGCAATAAGTTTAATCACAACCAATAAAGACCACCGAGTCCCCACCCCCCATCACATCATAGAGGACAAGACACAGTGACCCAATACCAACTCCAAATTGCCCAAGTCCGCCAGCCTGTAATGACGAACAAAGGTCGAAGGTGAGGCCCAAGTTGCGGTCCTGCAAATTTCCACCACAGAAGCTCCCTGAAGCTCTGCCACCGTAGCCACCATACCTCTGGTAGAACGGCCCTGAATCCCTTGGGGAGGAACCACCCCCTTCAAAGAATAAGCCATCAGTATCAACGAGCGAACCCACCGACTCAAAGAAGCTGTGGAAGGCTTCTCACCCTTCCGGGCCGGACCGAAATTCACAAAAAGATAATCACCCTTACGGAAAGGAGAAACTACCCGTAGATATTACAACAAGGCCCTATGCATATCTAAAGAATGCAACCGAACCTCCTCCCCAGAGGAAGGATCCGGACAAAACGAAGGAAGGATGGCATCCTGGCGAGCATGGAAAGACGAATTCACCTTAGGAACAAAAGAAGGAACCGGAACAAGCACCACACGATCTGGAAAAACCTTACAAAAAAGAAACGAGCAGGCCAAGGCCCCCAATTCCCCTAAACAGCGGGACAAAGTAAGGGCCACCAGAAAAAAAAGTTTTCAAAGAAAGATGACGCAAGTCACAGTCCCCCAGAGGTTCAAAGGGAGCGACAGTCAAAGCATCCAATACCAATGAAAGATCCCAGGAAGGAAAGGAACGCACCGGGAGAGGAAACAAGTTAAGAAGACCTTGGAAAAACCGAGGCATCAAATGCCCCTCAGAAAGATTACGCCAAGGACCCCAAAAAGCTGAATCGCCGCCCACTGCACCCGTAGTGAACCCACCGACAAACCCAACTGGGTACCATCCTGTAAAAATTGCATCACATCAAAAAGAGAAGTGGACGTAGGATCCAACTTATGCCTGAAACACCAAGAAGAAAACTTTCCACTGCCTACCATAAGACAGCAAAGTGGAACGCCATCGGGAAGCCAGCAAAGTAGAACTCAAAGCTACCGGAACTCCCAAACCCGTCAAACCCCACCGTTCAACTTCCAGGCCGTCAAGTGCAATCGCCTCAATGACCCAATCGAGAGGCAAGGAAAGTCCAGAGGCGACGGACAGAGAGGAAGAGTCCACACCTGACCCGATGCCATCAACTGAAGCAACGGAAACCAATTCGCCCTCGGCCAATGGGGCGCAATCAAGATAACCCTGGCTCTCAAAAGACGTACCCTCAACAGAAACGCCCGGAGCAACTGAAAGGGCGGGAAAGCGTACAAAAGACCCCGAGGCCAAGGACACGACATCCCGTACACCTCCCAAGCCTGAGGACAACGAAACCGGGAGAAAAAGCGTCTGAGTTTCGCATTCTCTGGAGATGCAAACACATCTACCACCGGAAGACCCCATAGGTGAACCGGATGATGAAACAGAGACCACCGGAGGGAGAAAGGTTGAGAGGAAGGAATCACCCTGCTCAGAAGATCCGCCCGAACATTGAACACCCCCGAATGTAGGTGGCACGCAGGGAAAGAACCCATTCTTGAGCCCAAACAAAAATCTTCTTGGCAAGGCAGAACAGAGCCCCCGACCGGGTCCCTCCCTGCCGGTTCACATAAAATTTGGTCACCAAGTTGTCTGTCCGAATAAGAACCGCAACCCCTTTCAGGGGGACCTGAAAATGATTCAGAGCCAGAAGCACCGCCTTTAACTCCTGCCAATTCAAAGAGCGTCTGGCTTCCAGAGGTGACCAAAACCCCTGGATCTGAGCTGACCCCATCCAAGCCCCCCAACCGGAGAGGCTAGCATCGGTCGTCACCACCACCGGGAGAGGAGGAGATAAAGACACCCCTACCCAAAGATAAGCGGTCACCAGCCACCAACCCAACTCCCTGTGAACCAACCCTGACACCGGAATCCGTGCCAGCAGAGAACTTGACCCTGGAGACCAATGAACCAGGAACCAGTTCATCAGGCAAAGAAGATGGAACTGTGCCCAGGGAACCAGAAAAATCACTGACGCCAAATGACCCTGCAGACGTAACCACAGAAGGGCCCAGGGAGCAGGCTGTGACAAGATCGACCTCACCAGAGACTGGAGGACCAACAACCGCTTCTCCGACACAGTCACCAAACCTCAAAGAGTCAGAAACCGAGCCCCTAGAAACACCAGATCTTGGGAAGGAACCAAATCTGACTTCCCCTAGTTGACCAAAAACCTGTGGTTTTGCAGGACCACCAGAACCCGGCCACATGCCTCCGCAACAGCTCCTGAGAGGAGGCTTGGATTAGAATATCGTCCAGATAAGGATGATTAAACACCCCTTCTGAATGTAGACGAGCCACCAGAGGGGCATGCACCTTGGTGAAAATGCGGGGAGAGGACTCGAGGCCGAAAGGTAGAACACAAAACTGATAATGGTCCAGGCCTACCGCAAAACGTAGGAATCGCTGAGAAGACCGAGCCACTGGAACATGCAGGTAAGCATCCTGCAGATCCAGAGATGCCAGGAAATCCCCCAGACTGACCAAAGGAAATATAGTCTGAATGGACAGCATACGGAAATGTACAGTCCTGATCCAGGAATTTACCCCTTTCGTATTGAGGACAGGCCGAAAACCCCCTGACACCTTCTGAACCAGAAACAAGACTGAATAAGTGCCCAGACCTCTCTCCCCCACAGGAACCTGGGAGATGGCCCCCTTGAGAAGCAAGTCCCGGACCCCATCCAACAACGCCTGACTCTGAGCCCCGACTGTAGGCAGAGGAATGGGACGCACCCCGGAATCTGGAGGCACCACTTCGAAATCTATGGCGTAGCCATTGTACACAATGTCCAGCACCCAACGATCACTGACACTCTCCTGCCACACTGAAAGAAAGTGCCTCAGCCGTCCCCCAACCTGCCCTATGCCAGGCCCATAATGATTGTCAGGACACCTTCTTGAACCCACCCCGGTTCGAAGGGGCAGACTTCTTAGGAGAAAAACAGGGCTGAAAACGTCATTTCCTGAAAGAAAAAGATTTGGAATCCATCTTGGGAGATGAGCGCGAATGCTTCCTCCACCCCTTGCCAGAAGAAGAACCACCTTTGTAAGGCAAGGTGTGTTTCCTCTCCTTAAATGCCTTGAAAGCATGGAAGGCAACTGATCACCAAACAAATTACGCCCCTCAAAAGGCAGTCTCAGGAGAGCAGATTTCTCCCCAGGATCCGCCTTCCACAACCTCAACCAGAGGGACCTACGAGCCCCAATCAAAGCTCCCGATGCTAGAGCCAAAGTACAGACCACATCAGAAGACATGTCAGCCAGCAACCTGGCCTGCTGCTCCATAACAGTCAGAAGTTCTGAGCACTCCGAACCTTCCTGAACAGCCATCGCCAGCTTGTCAAAATCCTGCACCAAAGATTGTGCAGAATAAGCAGAAAATATACCCGCTCTGAGGGCCAAATTCTCCGGCACAAAAGCCCTCTTAAGACCAGAATCCACCTTACGGTCAGTGGCATCCGTAGGCACACAATCCTCCGGATTGACCGCCGTCTTGCCAATCAGGGTCACCAAAATGGAATCCAGTTTAATTGAGGGAGGCAACACATCCTCCCCCTCCAGTAAGTACAGTTTCTGAAGGAACCGTGGCACCTGAGACTTATCCACATCTCTCCATTCCCAGAATACCATTTCCTTCACAGGGCCCTGAAAAGGCATGGCAAACTTAGAAGGTGTTTGATACTGAGGGAACAAATGTGAATCCGATCCCGTAGGCTGAAATACAGGAAAACCTAAATTGTCCCGAACATGCGACATCACCTCCCACATCTCTTCCCTGGAGACATATTTCCCACCAGAAGTAGGTGGAGCGTCATCATCCTCATCCCCAGAAGAGGACCTCTCTGCAGTCCCAGGAGGACAGGCTGCCGGAGAACGACCAGGCCTGGCCACCCCTGCTTGGAGAGCCCAAGAGACAGCCACCTCAATCATGCCCTGAACCTCTTCTCTGGACATGAGTGGTGCAGAAGCCCCCACCGGAACCTGGCGACCCCCAGGCGTGGAGAGGGGAACCTCACCATCCTCCCCCCGATGAAGAGGAAGAGGAAACAATCCTACGTCTTTTGGCAGGTACCTTTGGCATGATACAAACCAGAAATGTCAGCCACAGGACCCCAACCCCTTTAAATAACAGAAAGGCCCTCCTAAAAATAAAAAAAATAAAAAAAAGAAACAGCAAATGAATACACCTAAACAAGTAACAAAAATCTGTTAAAAAAGCGGGCAGAACGCCCGTCCTACCGCCAAAAATGCCGAAAATCCAAACCGGCATCTCAGCTCGGCTCCGTGAGCCGAAGATCCGGAAATCGTAGCCCCAGCCGCAAAGAGCCGACTGATCTCGTCAGCCGACTCCCAGGACGCGTCTCCAAGGCAGCCACGCCCACCTCTTGAAGACGTGACCACCAGGAACGCTCCCCGAGGAGCTCCGCGCCTCGAGGAAAGCATAGCCGAAGACCCCCAGGCCCTGCCATGGAAGAAGAAGAAGGTAAGTCTAGCGGGGCTAGACAAAAAAGAACAGGAGGTGGTGGGGGGTTTTTAAGGGGAAGGGAGGGTCTATGGGGAGGCAGGGAGCCTCATTGGTCTGAAAGGAAGGCGAGGGAGGGACGGGAGGTAATGCCAGTACTAAATCATTTTCACCAAAATTACTATCATGAAATCACACACAGAGCCTCCACAATACAAGAACCTTTCCCGTTTCAGCGCATAACCTGCCTCGCAACACTCCCGTTATCCTCTCACGCTGCAGGCCCAAACACCTAGGGGTAATATTAGTAGAAGTTTCACAAACTCTCCCCTTAGCCTCTCCTGCCGGGGCGTAGCTTCACATTTCCCAACAATCACGCTGACACATAATGTTGAAATACATTATAGGACAAAGTGGCCTATAAGATGGGCTCAGAGGCAACGGAAAGTGAGCGAATGCACATCATTTTATGAAATCAAATCAAATCAAATCATTAGCATTTATAAAGCGCGCTACTCACCCGTGCGGGTCTCAAGGCGCTAGGGACAAAGGGGGTGGTTATCGCTGCTCGAACAGCCAGGTCTTTAGGAGTCTCCGGAAAGCGGAGTGGTCCTGGGTGGTCCTGAGGCTGGTGGGGAGGGAGTTCCAGGTCTTGGCCGCCAGGAAGGAGAAAGATCTCCCACCCGCCGTGGAGCGTCGGATGCGAGGGACGGCGGCGAGTGCGAGGCCAGAGGAGCGGGGGGGCGGGTGGGGACGTAGAAGTTGAGGCGTCTGTTGAGGTATTCCGGTCCCTTGTCGTGGAGGGCTTTGTGTGCGTGGGTGAGAAGTCAGAAGGTGATCCTTTTGCTGACTGGGAGCCAATGCAGGTGTCTCAGGTGTGCGGAGATGTGGCTGCTGCGGGGTACGTCGAGGATGAGGCGGGCCGAGGCGTTTTGAATGCGTTGTAGGCGATTTTGGAGTTTGGCTGTGGTCCCGGCGTAGAGGGTGTTGCCGTAGTCCAGGCGGCTCGTGACGAGGGCGTGGGTCACGGTTTTTCTGGTGTCGGCGGGGATCCAGCGGAAGATCTTGCGGAGCATGCGGAGGGTGAGGAAGCAGGCGGAGGACACGGCGTTGACTTGCTTGGTCATGGTGAGAAGAGGGTCCAAGATGAAGCCGAGGTTGCGGGCGTGGTCTGCGGGGGTCGGTGCGGTGCCGAGGGCCGTGGGCCACCAGGAGTCGTCCCAGGCGGACGGGGTGTTGCCGAGGATGAGGATTTCAGTTTTTTCAGAGTTCAGCTTTAGGCGGCTGAGCCTCATCCAATCTGCGACGTCCTTCATACCCTCTTGTAGGTTGGTCTTGGCGCTGGCGGGGTCCTTGGTGAGGGAGAGTATAAGTTGGGTGTCGTTGGCGTAGGAGGTGATGATGATGTCGTGCTTGCGCACGATGTTGGCGAGGGGGCTCATGTAGACATTGAAGAGTGTCGGGCTGAGTGATGAGCCTTGAGGTACGCCGCAGATGATCTCAGTGCGTTCTGAGCGAAACGGAGGGAGGTAGACTCTTTGGGAGCGGTTTGCGAGGAAGGAGGCGATCCAGTCCAGGGCCTGGTCTTGGATCCCGGTGGAGCAGAGGCGGGTGATTAGGGTGCGGTGACAGACGGTGTCAAAGGCAGCCGAGAGGTCGAGAAGAATGAGGGCGACTGTTTCACCATTGTCCATCAGGGTTCTGATGTCGTCTGTGACTGAGATGAGGGCGGTTTCAGTGCTGTGGTTGGTTCGGAATCCGGTCTGTGAGGGGTCGAGCAGGTTGTTGTCTTCCAGGAAGGTGGTCAGCTGTTTGTTGACGGTCTTCTCTATTACTTTGGCTGGGAAAGGCAGAAGGGAGATGGGGCGGAAGTTTTTCAGGTCGCTCGGGTCAGCCGTAGGTTTCTTTAGTAGGGCGTTGACTTCGGCGTGTTTCCAGCATTCGGGGAAGGTAGCAGAAGAAAAAGAGGAGTTGATGATGGTCTGGAGGTGCGGGACGATGATGTCGTCGGCTTTGTTAAAGATGAAGTGCGGGCAGGGGTCCGCACTTCAGGGGTCCGCGGGCAGGGGTCCGCACAAGCGACATTTTAGAGTATTCCAAGACCGATTACAGGAGAGTGAGTGTGCGTTTTTGTTTGTGTAAAACTCCTGGTGAAATCAACACGACACCTAACCATACCAGACTGAAAGCCCCTGTACCAAACCATTTATCACAAGATACATTTGTTGACAGGGGTGGGGGGTAACCCCCCAGCTAAGCCCCTGCGATATTAATTGTCCGTATTGGTTACAGTTTCTAGAAATTACAAGAAAACCACATTCTAAAACGAGAACGAAACCAGACAGATTTACAAAGTGTCTGCTCCATCAAAGTGCACGGTCTGCCACTCACCCGCCGTAACACAGGTTTACAAAGTTTCATGGCGTTGCCGCCCTCTCATGTTTCCGCTCGAGGTATCACCGTTGCTACGCCATCATCCCTATTTAAATACCATACCTAATTGAGGATTAACTGCCCACTTCAACCTCATTAACGAAATTCAAACACAACGGCTATCACAAAACCCCGAAGTGGAGTCGTGTGCCACGTCATCCTCATCCATCAGCAGTCCTCATTCGCAGCATAATCGTGTCTGCAATTGAAAATTATCCATTCTTGCTCCAAGAATTTCCATTTCATTTAAAGCAAAATGTGTACATATTTTCAAACATTTCATTTTTAACACTTAGTCAAAATCCATCTCATATCCCAAATAAAAAATAAAAAAATGGAAAAAAAATTGCCTATATGCAGGGATCGAACTCCCACAACATAAATCTAGAGTTCTGGAGTAACAGAACCGCTGTACTACTCATATTACAGTACTACTCATATTACAGCTATCAGCTTCACATCAGGGGTAAAGAACCTCCTGATCTCTCAAGGAATGCATCTGTCCATTCTCCTGCCCTAACCATTTGAACACATAGAATTGCAATTTAATTTTGAAGCTGAAGGTGTGCACATGTGTTGCACCTGGCACGTTTTGCAGGTTCATCGCCAGACCTTTTGCCTCCTTCCTTGTATTTTTTCTGACCTTTTGATGTTGGCTCGAGGACTCTGAGCACTTTATCACTGCTGATCAGTGATAAAGTGCAGGGGCTCTATCTTCTAAAGTTGGTGTGATTGACTTATACCTAATTGGCATGTTCAATGTACCTGTAAGCCCCTTGTGTAGTGGTATCTCTATACCCAGGGCCTGTAAAATAAATGCTCATAGTGGGCCTGCAGCGCTGCTTGCGCCACCCACAGAAGTAGCCTTTTAAACCTGTCTCAGGCCAGTGTACTGCCACGGAGACTTGGCATAAAAATTTACTTCATCAAAACACTATGAAGGGGTGAGAGGGATTTCCTATCCGACCTCCCTTAACCAATAAGTCTTCACACAAAAAGGACAGGAATGTAGTAAAGTGTCAAAACCCGACTGATTCAAAAATCAACAATATTTTGAAAAAACGTCCCTCACCCACAAATTGTGGCATGCTTCATCATAGGGCCCTGCTAACACACTCCAAAAATATAAATCCCCTTTGGGGTGGAGCAGTAAGGGTGGGGGATTTTTGAATCAGTCGGGTTTTGACACTTGACTACATTCCTTGTCCTTTTTATGTGAAGATCAAAATTTACTTGCCAGAACTCCACTTTTACTCCAAGTAAGTCATGCTAAGGTAGGCCATTGCTAGCCCTATGGGCAGGGTGCTATGTATGTAGAAGGCAGGACATGGGCCTGTCCTGTTAGTGACAAACAGCCTATTTGGTTTCTCACTGCTGTGAGTGCTGCCTTCTCATAGGATTTCGTTGGAAATGCCCTGTTTTGTGATTAGGGGATATTGTCTGATCTATGAGGGGTAGCGTAGGCATGTTTGGTATGGTTGTAATGGTAGTGAGAAATGGTGTTTACTGGTGTAGGCGGACTTTTTATTACCATTATAGAAATGCTTCTTCTAGAAAGTGTGCATTTCTCTGTTTATATGACTCTGGTGTTTTGCAGCTTGACTCCAATCCATGTCTGGGCAGAGTGACTCCACGTCTGGGCAGAGTGACAGTTGGGCTTTGTGCATACTTTAAGACAGCCTGTACACAGGAAGGTTGGAGGTGTCACAGAGGTGCATCTGCATTTTGAATGGTCTTCCTGGGCTGGAAGAAGGGAAGGCAGGGCACACGTGCATCTGTAAAGGCTGTGCTCTGGCCTCACACAAAGGGCATGCTTACCCCCAACTGATATCTGGAGCCTGTGCTGGAGGAGAGAGGGGACACTCCCAGAACCAGGTGTAACTGGTTGGAACCTCCTCTCCTCCTCGTTGTTAAACCTAGTGCAAAACTGAGTATAAGTACAGGGGGTTTCCCCATGAAAAAGAGACACTTTTGAACATAAGAAACATACTTGGAACCGGACACAGAATGCTGCTGGAGGGACTCACCAGGAATTGCCTTGGAATGCTGCTACTGTGCTGACCTGTGACCTTTTGGGTCACTAGGGAGAACTGCCACTGTCTGCATCCCCTATGTGCTGGCCTGTTGCTGGGCCCTGCCGCTCTGTGCTCTATCTTTGTGTCCCCAGGTGCTGGGTGCTGTGGACCCTGACCACTGTAGTTGCCTGATTACAGTGTGTGAGAAGTGCTGGTCTGCCTTCTGTTTGAGGGGCATAGCACCTGGTAAGTGAGAGCACCTTCTTGGAATCTGCCGAAGCGCCTGGAGAGCGCTTTTGTTTTGTCTAATTTAGAGCATTGAGAGCGATTTTTCCATTGAGAAATCACCACCACAACCCGGATGTTTTTGATTGACGAGTACGTTGAAAGCACGCTCCTTGAAGTGCCCCTGGGGCATGAGTGCACTGAAGACTGGAGCGAGTGCGCTCCTAATGTTGCCTCTGGGGCAAAGCATGCTCCGAGGAGCACTCCCAGGGCACCAACCAGCTCCAGCTTGTGCAGGGATCACCGCCGCAGCCCGAGCCGGAAAGGAAGCGCATCTCTCTGCGTGTAGGAGACCCGGAAACGAGGAGGTCCGTTCGGCCAGGAGAAAGGCCCTGCCTGCTTGGAGCTCCGGAGGGCTCCTTACCGGCTCCAGGAGGAGCGCCCCGCCGATGGGACTCTCTGTCTCCGCAGGAGGTGAGTGTCTGTGCCAGAGTTGTGCCCAGCACAGAGGAGGCCCCAGGGTCACCTTGTCGACTTGAGCACAGCGGGTGCCCCCCCCAGTAACGGCGCACCTTTGGGAGGGCAGCATAGTGCTGAGTGTGGCTCGCTGGCGGGGACAGAAACTCACTAGGCCACCTGACTGTTGCTGTGGCTCACTGATGGTGTGGCAACCTCATCGGAAATCCACGTTCCTGTTGGCCCCCTCTGCTCCACTGGTTGCTGAGGCAGCTAGAGGGAGGCTGGGGTGGTGATCCTTGACGGAGGTCCTCAGCCTGCCCAAAGTTTACCCTGCGCTGTCGCATATACTGGTTCATTGCCCAGAGGAGCACATGAGCTTCTGCAGTACACCTCTGGAGCTAGGGTTAACGCCCCTTCTTTAAATACAGGTGGGAGTGCTTCCAGGGTAGTATCATGGTTGTGTTTTTCATACTATGTGAACAATGATGATCATGTGGGTATTATGATCTATGCATTTATGATGTTATGCTGCCTATGACTTACCAAGCGTGTTGCTAATGTTCCTGCTATGGACATGTCAGCTGATATGTTTCCCTGGCTTGCCATGTATTCTTTCTGATGTTCCTTTTATGGGCCTTCTGGAAATTTTATGCTAACCTGTTTTTATGACTTGCCATGTATTTTCTAATGTGCCTGGTATGGGCATTTATGAGGATCTAAAGACAGGTGCATTATTTTTGTAATGTTTCCTGACTACTGCTTATGTTGCAGAATAATACCCTGTGTGTGATATGTGACTATTGCTGATTTCTGCAGGGTAACAGTACTGTGTAAAGTTTGGACAACTGCTTGGGTAGCAGGGTATTACTGACATGTTGTGTTTGATCTAATAATGTTGTGTACAATACAGTTTATTTTTATATAACTTGGTGTTGTGTTTACTTTGTGGTGGGGATAGTGCATCACGTGTGTTGTGTGTGTTGTGCAAATGCTTTACACATTGCCTCTGGGATAGGCTTGACTGCTCGTGCAAAGCTATCAAGGGAGTGAGGAGGGGTTATCTTGGGTAAGTAACACCCTCGCCCTCACTAGAGTGGGCGGGTTCTGCCTGGCTTAGATGCATACCTTAGCCAATTAGAAACCCCATTTCTAACAACATGTTTTCAATTATCTACCTTTTAACATTTACCTAAAAGGAACCTCACATCACAGAAAGTAAAAAAGGAGGACATTATGTAACCACTCCCCCGGAAGAGACCCACTAGAGTAAATTGATATTTTGGTACAACGAATGACTTTGCTATGCTGACTCTAACTAATCGCCCAGTACCCGCATCAAAGAACCTGCTATTCACTTCACCAAACACCTGCCTATTATTCTATCCTAACCATGGCAATTACAAACAAAATTGCAAATCCTATTTTAGGCTAAACAAGTATTCCAAGACCTCGAAATAAAATTATATTCAGTGCTCAAATTGTAGAATAATAAGTGCTGGTGCTCAAAGCGCTGCTCATAAACTGGTGGCAGCACCGGCGTGCTGAGCACCACCCTGCTTGGTGTTAAATCCACCTCAGAACACTTTGATACACCACCAGACAAAGGAGAACACAGCAAACTGAAAGTGTTCTCAAAGCACCATGAAATGCAGACAATCCCTGTGGGTTGCAGAACGGGTATATGAACTGAAGGAGGAGGGCAGGACAGGTAGGTACATATATTTTTAATATTTACTTGGCCCATCACACAGGGGAGAAAAACTCAATAGCCCCAGGCCTGTTAAATAAGTGTTGGTGCTAAGCACCCGGAAACCACAGCACAAATTAAGCACTGATTATGTCCCATGACATCTTCGTTAATAAACATTCCTCATTCACAACTGAAAGTAGATATCTCCAGTGTTTATTGCATGTCTCAACACTACATTTGATCCATAGGCCAAATGTAAAAAAAACATCGATGTCACTTCACCGTCTATATTTAATCAATGATGGATCTCATGTTACAAAGAAAAATAGAAATTAAAAGATTCTAAAGAGATAAACATAGGGCCCTACATAGGGATCGAACATTCGCAATTCAAGACTAGGATTTTGGTGCAATTGAACCATTGTACTGACTATGTTTCCCTTCACCAAATCTTTATCAGAAGCCAGGAGCCACCTACTCTATCCACATGATGTCTTCATATTCTCCTACCAAAATTATTCTCAATAAAAACAAATTCCTCAATTGGCTTTTTAGCAAATGATACACATATCTTCAGTTGTTTCCCCATCTGTATTCAACCGAAAAGTGTCACAAGCAAGCCCAATCAAAACATAAAGGTGCACATTGAGACATTGGCAGTAAGTGCCGCCTACCGCCGCAGCGACGGCCGCCAAAAGACCGTCGCTGGCGCTAACACCTGTCCGCCAAAATATGACCACAGACGGATTTCCACCACAAGAAGGGCAGAAATCCAGCTGTGGTCATACTGGCAGATGGTGTTAAGGTGGCGCTGCTACCACCAGCAGCACCACTCCAGTAGACTGTCGCCAGCCGTATTATGAAAATTAATCCGGCCTGGCGATGTTCTGCTGACGTGCGCTGCTGACGGAAGCAGCGCCCCTTCCCGTCCCCTGCCGGAAGCATCCCCTGGATGCAGGTAAGTCTGGGTTTCCGACAGGGGAGAAGTGTGAGTGATGTTGTGTGTGTGTGTGTGTGTGAATGAATGTGAGTGTGTACATGAATGCAAATGAGTGTGTAGTGTTGTTTGCGTGTGTGTGTGCATGTGTGAGAATGCGTGTATGAATGGAACTGTGAATGCGCGTCTGCGTGTCAGTGTGAATGTGGTAAAGGATTTGTGCATGAATGAATGGATGCCTGCGTGTATGACTGCGTGCATGTCTGTGTGAGTGAGTGTCTGTATGTGTGGTGCATGTCTGCGAGTGTGCATGTATGGGGGGTGGGGGATTGGGAGGGGGGTGTTAGAAATGGGGTTTCTGGTTGGCAAGGGTATGCATGTAAGCCACTCTAGTCAGGGCAAGGGAGTTACATGCCCAAGATAACCCCTGCTCACCCCCCTGGTAGCTTGGCACGAGCAGTCAGGCCTAACCCAGAGGCAATGTGTAAAGCATTTGCACAACACACACAACACAGGTGATGCAAGATGTACACCACAAAGTAAACACAAGACTGAGCAATGTAAAAATAAACTGTATTGCACAAAACATAATTAGACCAAACATTAGACGTTAGTAATACCCTGCTACCTTAGCAGTTGTCAGAACGTTACACAAGTTACTAACACTCTGCAAGAATAAGCAGTTGTCACAACGGAACACATAAGTACTCAGGATTCTGCAACATAATCAGTAGTCAGGGATCACAATAAAGAAATATATGTACTTGTCAAAAACACATCATAAATATCCATAATAGGAACATTAGAGAACATATGGCAAGTCATAAGAAAATAAACATACATCAGCCTAGCATGCCCATAACAGGAACATATAGCAAATATATATAATTAGAAAAATACCCTGGAGCATACCACCCTCCCAATATCCCCAAGAGTACCTTGTTTTGTAGAGTAAGGCAATCCTAGTGCTGGAAGATCGTGGTTGGGCCCTGGCGCTCCTATGCGCTCAACGCGGGCTACACGTAGTTCCTAGGGGAGAGGGGCAGTTAGCACCCTCTCTGATGTTTATACAGGCCCCTCCTGGGGCCCATGATCTCTGTGGGGCTCACCCCGGGCCTCCACTGTCCCAACCACCATAGGGAGAGGGCAATGTGGCCCAACAAAGTCATGGGGGCTAAAGGAAGGGGCCTCCGGTGAGGCCTCCCTTCTCCGTTTCACCAAGCCCAGGTTGGGCAACCAGAAAGTGGGGCTCGGTGACTGTGGGACCTCCGAAGAAGGTTTTCCTTCCCCAGTCTGCAAGAGGGTGCCTTTCAGCACCTTCCAAGGGCTTGGGGGGAACAGGGTGGAGCCTCCCTGATGAGGCTTCACCTCTGTTTATACAGGCGGCCGCACCTGACAGTGCGCGAGCCGCTCTGCTGCCTTCCCTCATCCTTGAGGAAGGCAGCACACAGACAGGCGCTAGCTCCTTTTGTTGATTTGTGAAGTGCCCCGGGTGTCCTAAGGGCAGCGCGACACTCGTGCTGAAGGACGGCAGTCTCCCGGGTCACGGCGGTGATCTTTATCGGCACTAGAGCGCTTTTAAAAGCGCGTAGAGCAACACTGGTGTCCCGGGGTGCGGCGGTGATACGGGCCACACAGAAAGCGCTTCAAACACCGCACACGGCAACGCTGGAGTCCCGGGCTGTGGCGGTGAACTTGGCAGCCAGGAAGCGCTTTTTAAAGCACTAAGGGGTCACATAGGATCGCTAAAATTAAGAAGGAGCACAGGGCTGGCGAACCCAGCTACAGACCAGTGAAAAAGTGGATGCAAGCAGTGGCAGTTCCTCCTGTGGATCTCAGGTCAGCACAACAGCAGCAGTCCATGGCGGTTCCTGGTGAGTCCTCTCAGCAGCCTTCTGTCCAGTTCCAAGAATGGTAAAAAAATATCTAAATTGTGGAAAAGTTCCCCTGTACTTATACTAAGTTTGCAGTGTCTCTTACAATGAGGAGGAGAGGGGGTTTCAACCAGATACAACTGGTTCTGGGAGTGCCCCTTCTCTCCTCCAGCACAGGCTCCAAACATCAGTGGAGGGTAAACAACCCTATTGTGCGAGGCCAGGGCACAGCCTTTACAAATGCAGGTGTGCCCCACCTCTCACTTCTCTCAGCCCAGGAAGACTATACAATATGTAGATGCACCTCTGTGATACCTCCAACCTCCCTGTGTACAGACTGTCTGAAAAGTATGCACAAAGCCCCAACTGTCAGACTGCTCAGACGTGGATTGGAGTCAAGCTGCAAAAACACCAGAGTGATAAGCACAGAGAAATGAGCACTTTCTAGAAGTGGCATTTCTGTAATAGTAATAAAAAATACACCTACGCCAGTAAGCAGCATTTCTTATCACTATTACAACCATACCAAACATGCCTACGTTACCCCCTCATAAATCAGACAATACCCATTACACTTAAGGCAGGGCATTTCTAATGCAATCCTATGAGAAGGCAGCACTCACAGCAGTGAGACACCAAGTTAGGCTGTTTATCACTACCAGGACAGGCCACGCAACCTGGCACATGTCCTGCCTTCTACATGCATGGCACCCTGCCCATAGGGCTAGCTAGGGCGTACCGTAGGGGTGACTTACATGTAGTAAAAAGGGGGTTCTGGACCTGGCAAGTAAATTTAGATGCCAGGTCCTTGTGGCAGAAAACTGCGCACACAGGCCCTGCACAAGCAGGCCTGAGCTAGGCTTGAAAGGCTACTTCAGTGGGTGGCATAAGCAGCACTGCAGGCCCACTAGTAGCATTTAATTTACAGGCCCCGGGTATAGGGATACCACTTTAAATGGGACTTAAAGGGAAATTAAATATGCCAATTAGGTATAAGCCAATCATACAAATTTTACAAGGGAGAGCACATGCACTTTAGCACTGGTTAGCAGTGAAAAGGTGCTCAGAATCATAACGTCAGCCAACAAAGGTCAGAAAAATAAGGAGGCAAAATGCAAAAAGTCTGGGGAATGACCCTGTAAAAGGGCCAGGTCCAACAGGGGGGAACGTGGATGGAGGAAGGGGTGGGGGTCATCTGGGGGGCGTTAGAGGGGTGGGTGGGCCACCTATCAGTGACAGGGAAGGAATTCCCTGTCACTGCTAGGGCCTACCACCATGGTTTTCGTGGCATTATGCACCCTACGAAAACCATGGCGGTAGACAGGGTCCAAATGCTGCAGGCGGTACATTAGCGGCCGCCGGGCTGGAGATTCTTACCTCCGGCCTGGCAGCTGCTACTGCCATGGCGATCGGTGTGGTATATTGGCAGGTTGGCTTTAGCCAACCCGCCAATGTCATAATGTGGCGGTATGTACTGACTGTGCCACACACACGAGTAGCTCTGTAAACATGTCTCAGACCTGCCAATGCAGTGTTTGTGTGTGCAGTTTTAAAGTACCATGTCGACCTGGCAAGTGCACCCACTTGCCAGGCCCAAACCTTCTTTTTTAGTACATGTAAGGCACACCTAAGGTAGGCCCAAGGTAACCCCTGGGTAGAGTGCAATGTATTTAAAAGGTAGGGCATGTACTAGTGTGTTTTACATGTCCTGATAGTGAAATACTGCCAAATTCCGTTTTCACTATTGCAAGGTCTATCTCTCTATGGGAATTGCCTTGAAATATCTCTTAAGTGTAATTTCCCATTGGGAGCACCTACAGATGTCAAGCTTGGGGTCTCTGAACTCACTATTTACAAATACACCTTTTAGTGAAGGTGGTTTTTAAATTGTGTGTTTGAAAATGTCACTTTTAGAAATTGGGCATATTCTTACTTAACCATTCAGTGCCTCTGCATGGCTGAGGAGTACACATCTGTGTCAGGATGATAGTTGGGCTGGTTGTGAATTCACTCTAGACAGTCACACAAAGGGAGCTGAGGTGTGCCCTGAATATCCTCATGGGTCTTCATGGGCTAGAGTGGTGGGAGGGACTAACACTTACACCTGAATAGGGCTGCGCCTCTCCTTACACAATGCAATCTCCAACCCCCTAGAGTGTGACTGGGACCAGGGCAGGAAAAGCAGGGTCTTGTGCACTACAAAATCTTTCCTTTGAAATTTGCCTTCTTCAAAGGCATACATGAGTATAAGTTATGGACCCAAACCCCCAGACTTTTAGAACACCTCTGGAACAAGAGGAGACTGTGACAAGGAGAAGAGCTGTGAGGATGAGTACTGCCCCTTTGCTGTGTGTGCTTTGCTGGGTTGGCCTGCAGTTGCTGTTTCTGCTTTGGAGAGGACAAAGACTGGACTTTGCTGTGTGTCCTGCTTGTGAAGTTTATCCAAGGGCTTAGACTGAGCTTATCTCCTGTTAAGAAGTCTCCGGGACATCAAAGATTTTGCCTGCTAGCCACTGGGTTCTCTTGCTGAGGACCCTGACTTGTCAAGAGGTGCCCAGTCCAGTTCCTGGGCCCTTGGGAGTGAAGTCTAGCATGAAATAAGAAGAACCAGGCACACTGACTCCGGATGACTCCAGAATCTGCACCACTGCCCAACTCCACGCTGCTGTCTGCACCCAAAACTGTGGTCCCTGCTGAATTGCGACAACCAGGACTGACATCACTGACCCGATGCTGCCACAGCCCTCTGAGGTTCCACATCACAGTGAGTCTCGAGTGCTGTGTCACCGATGTCCGTGACACCCGACTCTGCCGTGGCACCTGTTGTCCGTGGTGTGACCCCAAGAGTTCACCCCATCACATCTTGACCCTCTGGACTCATTGAACACTCCAGATAATAAAGAACCGATTCCTCGCCGCCAATGCCGCCTTATCTCTGCTGCCTTTGTAAGGAACCGATGCCTCACCGCCCCTGCCTAGCAGTAGGGAACCAATACCTCAGCTCCTGCATAGCAGTACGGAACTGACACCTCAACGGCTCTAGCAACGCCTCACCTCCCCGACTCCATGCCACATCTTTGTCTCTCCCTCGTTTCTAAGGTACTGTACCTGGGGTCCATGGAACTCCATGACCATCGCCACACTCCCTCAC
This sequence comes from Pleurodeles waltl, assembly GCF_031143425.1. Lineage (NCBI taxonomy): Eukaryota > Metazoa > Chordata > Amphibia > Caudata > Salamandridae > Pleurodeles > Pleurodeles waltl. The sequence goes on from NC_090445.1 coordinate 939,671,915, forward strand.
GAGTGGCATTGGACTGTTGGGAGTGACTCAGTCGTGACACCGTGATAGCAAAAGTTGGAATTACTATGTTTCTAAGCTCTTTTTTGGGATTTATTCTGTGAAGATTCATATCTTTGCTTGTGTATGTTGGATTTTTGTCATTCTGGTCTTGTGTTACTAAGATAAATGTTGGCTACTTGTCTAAGCTGGTGTGTCTAAGCTGGTGTGGTGTACATTTGTACTGTTTTCACTGTGTTACGGTGTGTGGATACAAATACTTAACACATTGCCTCTGAGATAGGCCTGACTGCTCATGCCAACCTACCAAAGAGGTGAGCAATGGTTATCTTAGGAGTGTGACCCCCTTAGCCTGACTAAAGTGAGGGTCCCTACTTGGACAGGGTGTAAACTGACAGTTAACTAGAGACTCCATTTCTAACATTGGTAAACAGCGTTGAGGCAAGGACTTGTGCTTGTACCTGACATACAGTGATTGGTGTACACTACGGTATAGTGCAGACCATTACGCAACACCATACTGCTTTTTGATTTTTTTTTATATTGACAACGCTTGGAGTTATCCACAAATTATGTCTCTGTCTGGTGAGCCAGCAAGTGAAGTTGCAGAGGTTGTGTTTAAGATTGAGAAGTTGAAATCCTACACAGTGCCTCAACTGAAACAGCTCTGCAAGTATTTTAATTGCCCTATGAAGAGTTCCTCTAGGAAAGAGGAGCCTTGTTCTGGATGAAAAGAAATTGCTTTTGGCCCATGAGTTGAGTATGAGGGAACTGGACCACAAGGCCAAGCAGGCTGAACCCAGCACGAATAGTAGGAGCATACTTCCAGTGCACTCTGGGAGGAGGGTGCACATTCCTAAAGTTTTAGTGAAGGATTATAAGAGGGAGTATGACATACACTTGAGTTTAGGGGGTATGAGTTAGCTCTCCACATGAACGGGGTCCCTGAGGTACACTTGGGGGCAAGTCTGGGGAAATACTTTGAGGTAGAGGACAGGGGCACTGTGACGGGCCGCTGTTACAACAAGCGGAACCGTCGTACTGAACTGCAACTGACACTGCCTGTTCCGACCTGAAAGAGCTTGCAGCGTCTTCGAATCCCTTGCCACTTCTGGGGAACGGAGGGCAAGAGCAGGGGATGCTTGCCTGTCGGGCGTGTAAAAGGGAGGACCCGACCTGGACTGTCGGCGTCAGAGCATCCAGAAGCTAAAAGGAGACGAGAGACATTACTGCCGGCGAACACGGAATAGAAGGCTTTACGGAGACCGGCTGCCATTCCGAAGACCTTCCTGAGGAGTCTGAGGCGCGGAAGGCGCCCAGCGCAAGCTCCGGCCACGCTTGAGGGAAAGCGTGGCCACCTCAGGTGCGTGCACCACACAGGGAAAGGAGGGGGAGAGGGGTTTAAGAAGGGAATGGGAAACGAGAACAATACAGGACTTGGGGAGAGCCTGAATGACTACTTTTATTCAGTATTTGTTTTTGTTTGCTTGAGTTACTGGTGGTTCAGTATTATTTTTTTCTTGTGGCTACTGGGGAGGGGGAGTGGAGCAGACAGGACAAGCAGTAAAGGGGAGGAGAAGCCCTCTATACATGATTACAGAATAGTGATAGGCACCCTAGCCGCCTTAGGGCAAAGATGCAAATAAAAGAGAAGGGATCCATAGCGCAGGAGGCAAAGAATGCAGGACAGAATACAAGCCCAGATAGCAGCTATAAGGAGGAAGAGGAGCGTGGAAAAGGAATAAGGGAAAAAAAGGCAGTATTGAACAACGTAAGAAAGGAAAACCCAAAGCACCCCCACAAAGAAGAAACGTACAGAGAGGGGAAGAAAAGAGGAGACCAACAGAACAGGTCGCAGGGAAGAAAAAGCAAGGACAGACAGAAATACAGAAAAGGAAGAGGCAGACGAAAGAAAGAGTAGAAAGAAAGAGGGACTTTAGGAAAACATTCAAAACATAGTGAAGAAGTCCACACTTACCTATATTTCTTTCCTTCTTATTCCGACATGCGCCTCCCGGGAGTCCTAAGATGAGAAGAAGAGAAGAAAATTAAAAAGGACATTCCCAACCATCTAGAAAAATGTGAATTGTACAAAACAAAAGTACAGCCTCAATAAAAATTCAACATCATAGCTGCCACTGACTACTTGTCCTCATTGCGCCAACCTGTCACAGGCACCTTGACAGCCTCAGGGGATCATCACGGACTTACCTACACTACCATGAAGGATGCCCTACTCAACAGGTATGGTCTCACTCCAGAGCAGTACAATGTAAAGTTTAGGTCCTACAAGAAGCTGGATTACCAAACTTGGTTATAATATGTTGATTCTTCCTATTTAGTTTTATTGGGAAGCAGGTGTTAGCTTAGCCGAATGGCTTGCAGGCCTCAGCCCCGTCACCTAGTGACTTTTAACCTACTTAGCCTGCTCTGTTTTAACACATTTATTTAAGTATTTCTTCCAAGATGGCTGCTATGTTAATAGTTAGGAAGCTGTTTTGATCTCACGTTATCAGTGCCACACTGTGAAGGCATCACTATCAGCATCAAAGACAAGTGATAGACGTAGATATTCACATCATGTCCCTTTTCCACTTACGTGTGACAGTAACATAATGTACTTTTGGAGGGAATTGTTTATATAATTGTTGCCCCAAACATTCCTTGTTATCTATTGTTTGGGAACATACCTATGTCAGGAGTACTACAAGATCTGTATGAATACATCTCATGCAGACAAGGTTATCAGAGGTATTCCTACCAGAAGCCATCAACGCTATCTATGCTACACGTTGCCATAATGCAGACCCAGTCTTTGTGTCCCCACTGAGTCTAATGTAGAGACCTCATTCCATTATAATGAGGGCTGGGGGCATTTCTCATGGACATGGTACTGGCAGATTAGATTTAACACATCTAGCTCTTTTTAGGTTAGAGATTAGGTTCTTCATGCTAGGGAATCAGGGCCTATTCCACATTTCATATTATTGCAAGATGGTGGGGGTCTTTATATTCATGGATCTCATTTTTACAATTCGGTTTCTTGCATTGTTCATTGTCCTAATCATTGCAGCTCATGCATTTTACAGTAGTTTGAAGTCTTGTTAATAAAACCTTTTGAAAACTTTACTGCATCTCCTTCATTGACTGCGTGTGAATAAGACTTATTGCTCATGTGAGAAAAAGGTAATCTCCGTTTAACCACAACTCCCCTGAGACGTCATACTCTGGAGTCCATGCGTAAAGGCTGCCACAAATCACCCTCTACTATTTGGGTTTTTGATGAGGTACTGCTTGTGAGCCGGAAGGGTTGAGCTGACAGTTGTGACTTGATATAGGATTGGCCTAGTCGCCTATAAACAAAAGTGCTGTCATCCCTAAACCAGCAGTCTTGCCTAGAGCAAGAGTCCAACTATGACACTAATTTACAGATGTCCTGAGTATCTCTGTCTCACACACAACAGGTACCCTAAATACCATTATACAGAGACTTTTGGGGTATTACTCCTCAGCTGAACAAGGAGCACCTAGCTAGGCTGTAGGTTGTTTAAGCTTGAACTCTTAAAAAGACTTTCTCCCCAATTGGTAATCCATCTCTTTACCCAGTTCATAATATGGCTAATGCCATAGACATTCCTGAGAATGTCAGACATGCATTAACACTACATCTAATAGCACATGGCTTAACAGATGAGGGCGGGATGTCAGGGATGTCACATTCATTGTAGAAGCTCGTGAAGCTTACCAAACACAAACATTCTATTCATTGGTCACCTTTCTTGAGGAAGACTCTACAACATACACATTCCACACATACAGAGTTGCAAACGTACCACAACGGTTCCAAGCATACCAGTATCTTCAACTGCTGATTTCTTACCAAGAACATCAGAACTGGTTTAATGGCGCCTTACCACACTGTAATGACATTAGTTCCTTTAGGTAATGACGGACCAATGTGGCCTATGTTTGCCACATATACACCTCACCCTGGTGTACAAAACATGCAGGCAGCTGATCTGCGCAATCTCTACAATGAGATAGTAACACTATATAGAGGACTTGTTCAGTTCGTAATGTGAATACAACATCAGCGCCTCCAGCACCTGCTGGATATCAATTGGCCACTACCGGGATTAATCCACAAACAGTACATTCTATCATGGGCAAAGTGCCCACAGAATGAGAGAAAATCCCAATTTGGATAGCACAGAAAAATAATCAGCTGAAAGCTGTGTTTCCCCATATGGGACCACAGGAAAAACATATAATTCTCACAATGTGCTTGCTATTCGGAATGGTTCCCACAGTCTTTGCTGTGATTTATACTACTACACATGGTACCCACACACTTGCCAATTTACAGGAAGTGTTGAAACAAATTAAGAATGAACACAGGGCTGCACAAGCCCTAGATTTGGAGAGGAAATTGATGCATATCTTCAAAGCAGTCTCCTCAATAATACTCAGTAATATTAAAGGGGGAGCAATAGCGTTGGCTATATACGCCAGTGGCTCCGAGAGATTCTACACTTGGAACAGGAGAAACAGCTACCAAAAATAATTTCCGATACCTGTACCAGTATAGGACGGGATAGTTTTGGAGCCAAGCCGAAAAAGCCTGAAATACAGAGTACCAACCCTAAGGAAGGTACCAGACAAGCACAGGAGGGTTCCAAAAAGTGCTGGGATAAACAAAAGCAAATTAAAGACAGATGAAGTCAAAGTGCAGACTCTCCACACCCAGAGAACTCCGAAAGGAGGTATATTCTCAGAAATAGAGAAAACATAAAAGCTCCTGACAGATATGCTGATTCACGTCCCTCTTGCTCCTTTCAGGATGCTCCAGATAGATGTAGCGAGAGAGTGGGCCTGTCAGAGCAACGTCCCGACTCCGTGAAACAGAAGAAAGACTGACTGAGATCTTCAGACAAAAAATAAGACAAGTTCCCACAACAAAAGCCACAGTTTAAAAAGAAAAAGGGGGCAGCACTTTCAATTAAAAATGGCAATAAACTTGAGAACTTTGCTGAAGAACAAGATGTGGGCTGCGACACTGCTGGACAGCGCAGCAGAAGTCATGATATGTTGCCAGAGTCTGAAAGACCATCTGGATGTGACAGCAACTAGTGACTTTATTGCAGTTGCGACTGCAGATGGGCCCGTTTTCCCAACCGACAAGATTTATGATTTAAATATCCAAATTGAGGGAGACATAGCGCGCACTATTAGTGTAATATTCTGCAATTAACTGAGTTCTGATATCCTATTGGCCGAAAGAGACTGCCCACCTGAGTACGTCCGTAAGCTCCTACATGGGGAAGATGTCATTTTGGCTTCTTTCTGTGATCTAGTTCCAGAAACTGTAAAACAAGCCTATGCAGTCAACTGAGCTTTAGCGCAGGCATCTGCACTATACCGCAACCATGTAAGTTGGGATAAGGGTTCTCCTTACCATGTAATACCAATTAGGTCTTCACCCCAGCCCCAACCCCAATATCCTGTTAAACCTGAAGCCAAAGCTCCAGTGATGGAGATCCCCACTCAGCTTCAGTACCTAGGAGTAACAGGGCCCTGAGTCTCTGCAATTAATAACCCATTACTCCCCGTTGCAAAACCTGACCATTAATATACAATAGTCTTAGATTACAAACACTTAAACAGTCATACATGCACATATGCAATACAAAATTCACACAGCTCAGCACTAATTAACAACATAGTGCGTAAGAAATACAAAACAATCTTGGATACCTCCAATGTTTTTTTCTGCCAAAACTTAGCACACAAAAGTCAGAACCTGAGTGCATTTTCATTTGACTCACAAAAACGCTGCTGTCGTTTGCCCCAGGGCTACAAGAACAGCCTACGGTTGTTCTGGGCCCCTGTAACATCAATATTGCATGACATTGATCCTGAGGTGCTGTCCTATGTGGATGACATCTATCTCACAGATGACAACCTGAAAATGTATCTTACCAGGGTCGATCTGATTGTTCTGGGATTTGCAGCCTTTGGTTACAAATTTAATTTCAAGAAAACTAAGATAGCTTTTCTCAATGTGTTGTTCTTGGGATGCGAGCTAGAAAACAAGGGCAAGAGCCAGGCCCTGCACTTTTTAGAAAAATTTCCTCAACTCCAACCACCAAATGCTATCAAGAAACTGCAGTCCTTACTTGGTTTCTTTAAGTTTGGCAGAACATACATTCCTGATTATGCACAGCACATCAAGCCACTTTATGATTTAATACTCCCAGATTTTTCTAGCAGACACTGGACAGTAGAACACATGCACATCCTTAGAGGATTACAGCAAGACATGCTAGAAGCAAAACACCCACTTGTGACAACAAAACAAATTTGGTCATCAGAATAAATGCTGGTGGCATTGGGTTCACTTATGTCACCTTTAATGAAGGCAACACGGTGCCAATAGCATATAAATCACATTTATATTCTAATGAGGAACAATGCTTTTCACCCACAGAAAAATTATAACTACTGTACAGATGGCTGTCATCAAGGAGAGGCCATGTGTCCAAGGGAAACACATTACTGTTGTCACTGAGGCTAGCTTTCCTAACGCTAAAGCATTACATCCATATTGGATTCAATGGGCAACCTCCTTGACTGCCACTGATGTTGATTACATCTTTGATCCAAAACTTCAAACACAAGAATTTTCTAATACGAACAGGAGTATCCAGTACCTCTTGACATCTTGCCGCTCAACAGATACTATGCTGTCATTAACACTGATGGTTCAGCACAATCAGCTTTAGACACTAAATATCAGTACTCAGCCACTTGCGCAGCGGTGAGCAAAGTGATGATGGATGGTGTATTCCATTCTCACAATGCCTACACGCAGACCCTGGGGGACTGCACAGCTCAGCTGGCTAAGCTTACAGCCCTTATCCTAGCACTAGAACATATGGATCCAGGACAATTCACATTGACTGTCTGTGATTCGTACTACTGTGTCCAGTCTTACAATGATTTCCTTAATCATTGTTGATTAAACAGGTTTAGAGACTCAAATGGGAACACCATAAAACACAGAACTCCAAGGGGGAGGGTAGCTGATCTTAAGGATAAGCTACCTAATGCTCATGTAGTCCATATATTGGGCCACCAAGGTTTAGGAGTACATGTTATCGGCAACACTTTGGCTGATGAAGCGGCCACATCCACAGTAACTATGGCTTCTGTAGCTGCAGTGAATCGTTCCCAGACGAGTTTGGATAAATTAAATTTTGGCTGCCGTGAAAGCTTCAGCTAAAGGCAAGCCTCTCCCAAAATCTTACTCTACAAAATATTCATATCACATCAGTGCACAGAATGTTGGAGAATGAGTGATTCACAAACAAGACCTGATATTAGATCTAATTGAAGTAGTGCATGAGGGTGTCATCTCTGCATATGCTGGTGTTGTTGTTGGTGCGGCCACAATATCACTCTTACAGAAATGCTGGTGGTGGCCAGGTCTGTACAAACAGGCTAAGCAATATGTTCTTTGCTGTGACATATGCCAGCAGATAAAGGGCTCAAATATCAAACACCCACCGCAGACATCCCTCTTAGTATCCAAAAGGCCACTACATTGTGTACCTGGACCATTGTGGTCCCCTTCAACCTGATGGTACATACAAATACATATTAGTTGCTGTAGATTCTTGTTCTAGATTCCTGTAGGTGTGGCCACAGTGATCGGCTGACACTCAAACTGTTATAAAAGACTTGCTGATCTTTATCAGTACATATGCGGTTGCAGCATTCCAGTTGGATCAGAGCCCTGCCTTTGCCTCTAAGGATTCAAGATCTAGAGCAGTCCTTAACAGTAGAGTATTAGGTTCTGGCCGCAGTTGGCTTCATCACCTATATGGGGCCCAGAGAGCACTGAATAATATGCTGAGACAGTCCTTGGGAGGACACACTCCTTCCAAGGTGCTGTTTGGGATGCCTATGTATGTCCCAGATTTAGATGGCCCTGTATTGGTGGCAGCAGATACACCTTTTGACATAAATGAACATCTCACTGTCTTACAGGAGCTTTAGGAATTTCAAGATGATAATTCATACGCCAGTGCTGCCACCTTAGGAATAAGGGATTCGCCAACAACTTCTACAGGCTGGATTCCCAACGTCGAGGAGCTGGTTCGTGAGAAGATTGCTGTGAAAAAAGAATTCAGCCCATCCTACAGATCACCGCTCCAAATCCTGAGAATACAAGGTACCAGAACTGTTATCCTACTATCGCTGCCTAGTTCCAAAGCAAAAAGATTTGTTTCCATTGACAACATCAAATTACACCATGTGGCCGATCCTTCACAGTAGACCCTTGGATAGTTCCCAGTCCACTCTCACTACCAAACAGGACATACCTCTTCAAAGACGAAACAACTCTTCTGACTATAACAGCACGTACAATGATGTTACAAATGTCTCTTCGAGCATGGAGAAGGCAGAAAATGAGCTTTTGCTGATTCCTGTTACCACTTCACCAACTACAAATTTCTAAGATGTGGCTGTTTTTTACTCTAACTCAACACAAAAAGATGATATAGCCCACCATCAACCTCTGCGCAAAATGGATCCATCCACCAGTAATGCACCAGCTCCTGTGTTTGCAGAGACTGCTTCTGGTTTTTTCATCAATCTTTATGACTTTTCTTCTACTTCATATGCACCTGCAACTGAAAATGTTTCAAAGACATGCAAAAAATAACTAATTTATCCATGGAATTATCTGTGGGTATTTTTGACATTGCATGCCTTTCTGTTATGGATTGGTTCCATGACTGTTTTCTTTCTCTTGCTCAATGGTCATTATCTTCCTGAACGCTCTTCTGTCGAGCCAGTGGATGAAGTCCTAACTCCATATCTTTCCTCACATAAGGTCTGAAGAGACTTGTCCCTTTCAGCAGTACCAATTACTGATGGGATTCTGTGGGATAAAGTTCCATTTGATATATATGTGCCTACCGAGGTCATTCAAATTCCATATGTTTTCAAAATGTCAATGACTGATGTAATTACACCTGTTGTTGTTTCTGATGACTGGGATGTTGAAACAGATGATTCAATGCTTGCTGGACTTCAGGATTATACTGCATTTGAATGTGATGATGTATACACTAGCACAAAGAATTATGGGGAAATGTTCTGTTATAATAATTGGGGCATTACTACCTGCGCCGAGCAACTAGACATAGAGCAGTAATTAATTACTCGCAGTGGGAACACTGTTCGGCTCCACCTGTGTGGAGCCCAACACATTATTCAGATAAATTCACATATTTTTCTTGGCATGACATTAAGAATGCAGAATCATACTACTTCAAGTTACCACCTTCTAGAATTAGAAAGATTTTGCTAACAAACACTAAATTGATCTATTCAGATTACTTTGTTTCCCGACTTGCAGTTGAAGGATACGAATATTGGAAGAAAACTATCAATGTAAAAAGTATATGTGGAACAAAAGATTGGCAAATTCAGGGTAGGGAAGATTTATTTGGAGCATGCCTTATTCCTGTTTAAATGATCTTTCTAAATGACACAATTCAACAGACATCCTGTCTAGGGTTAGCAAAAATAAAGGAAATGAATACACCCAGGATCCTCACAGCGACAAAATGCACCAATTTGCAGTCCTTCCTAAACATCACAGAGGAAGAATTAGAAGCAAAGGTTCAGGTTGGTATCTATAATTCTCCCCTTTCCATTCCCGGTGGGTGGTTATTGTGGCCAATAGACACAAATGAGTGTCAGACGGGTTTTGTTACTTCTTTAGGGGGTTTCAAGATTAGCCTGCCAGATCCTCGCTTTGTCTCAGGTCAACACTCGGGTATAGTTACCACATACAGTGTGGGTAAACTGTGCCAACAATGGTTACAGACTAACTCCTTGGCAGTAGTTAAAGAACATCTTAATATGCTATTTGAAGACAGAGACTTACAAGATTTCTTGTTAGATCCCAGAAAGCCATGCTCTAAAAGATTAATCTATGCCATATACACTGAGATCTGGAAGCTTTCTCAAGTGGAAGCAGGTGCGCGTTTAAGGCAGATTGATAAGGAAAATATGGAAAAGGCTTGAGCTGATGTCGAAAGTGGCATGAACACTCTGTCCAACATAATATTCTTCCTTAATAACATAGGCCCTCATTATGACTGTAGCGGTCTTTACCGAAGACAGCAATGTTGACGGCCGCCAAAAGACCGCAGTGGAGGCGGCAATCCACCCGCCAGATCATGACTCACAAACACAAAACCGCCAGAACGCAGCCAAAAGTACAATCCCGCCAGACCTAACAAAGTCATGAAAGAGTCAGTCCCACCACCCTCCCCGCCACGCCTACAGCACACCGTCTTCCAAATAATGACCCACGAGTGGTCACTCAATGGCAGTTACCCATTGGCGGTGTGGACCAACATGGTCGATTTTGCCACTCCACACCAACAGAAGCCAACACATACAGCGCTATAAAACACCCCCCCACACACACAACCCACAATTCTTTGAAAACGCAAAAATCTAGTTACACGTTGCCAGCCCACACATTTCCAGAACTGCACACACAAACCACTACCACCTATACGCCCTTCATGCATCACACACCACAGATCATACCTCTACACCTAACACACACAACAACACTGGACACAATCACTATTTCACAGCATCCCACATACTCGCACACCCTGCACCCCGACCAAACATTCCACCCTCTGCACAACACACACACTACACCCAGTACACAATTGACTTGTCCCCACAAAAGAACCCCCGTTTCACTGATGGGGAGTTGCGGGTCATGGTAGATGAAAACGCCACAGCTCTTCGGTGCACAGGTCCAGCAGATATCAATTGCCAGGAAGATGGAGCTATGGCGGAGAGTCGTGGACAAGGTGAACTCCATAGGAATCTATCCACATACAAATGGCGACATTAGAAAGAGGTAGAACAACCTACAGGGGAAGGTGTGTGCAATGGCATCCAGGCACCACATTGCCATCATGAAGACTGGCATTGGACTCCCACCTCCTCTTCCACAGTTGACAACATGGGAGGAGAAAGTCTTGGCTATTGTCCATCCCGAGGGCCTCACTGGAATCACTGGAGGGCTGGATACTGGTAAGTCACCATTACCTCCCCACCACTACCTACACCTGCATGGTATGTCTCCCCGTCACCCTATCTCCCTTCACCCAACTCCCTCCCAAACAGAGGACCACCTGCATAACCACCATCAAATATTTACCCCTGCATGCCCTACCACTGCAGGCACACCCCTCCAAGGTCAGCATTCACACACATCAGTAATGCATGGGCAGCATGTAGCACTACAATCCCACAATGTATCACCATACACAAACCAAAGGTGGAAAAATCACACCCATCCCATAGGGAAACCAAGAAATACTTAATATGTATCTGAGAATGAATAACAAATATCATATATGTCCTGGCCAATGTCATCTGGCAGCATGTGCCACGTCAACCCAGTACTCCACCAGAAGAAGGCCCCAGTGATGACAGCAACTCTGGATGTCTGGAACTTGAAGATCTCCCTGGCCCATCTGGTACCACTGATCAGGCCGACACCACAGGCAACACCCAGTCCACCCCAGGGAACCACACATCGGACTCCACTACCACAGCAGCCATCCAACTTCCCCAAACCTCTGTCTCCAGGACACGTCAATCAACAGTGTGCCCACCTGCACAGGGACCCGAGTCAACACCTCACAGGCAAGAGGAAGAAGGTCCTGGTGTCAGTGGAAGTGGGCACACAGTTCAGGGGACACAGGCACAGGGGGCCACAGGGGGCCCTGGCCAGTAGGAGGATATCTGTGCACCAAGGGCTGGGCCAACCCAGGGAACCGACTGCCCAGGAGGCACTGTCACATGTCCTGGGATCATACCAGAAATCCCAGGACAGGATGGACCAGGTACTTACCATTTTGCAGGAGAACCGAGGCTGCAGAGGGAACACCACCAGGAGGTCATGCACCAGTTGCAGGCCTTCAATGCCACCATGGCCTCTATTGTAGGGGTACTCAGTGATATGGCTACCATCATGCATGAGTACACAACACGCCAGTGGGCCTCTTCCAATACCAGTGTACTGACCAGCCCTCCACATCTGCTGCAGCTAGTGGTCAGGAGGACCTGCCACCGGACTTCCAGACCACCAGCACCCCTCCCTCGGCAGCAGAAGAACCACCCCGCAAATGTTGCTTGCGACCCAGACAGCCAACAGAGACTCTAGCCAAGACCCAAACCACTGCCAGGACTACATGTCTCCCTTGTGTGCCACTGAGGCACCTTGTTTAATTTGAACTGCCAGTGCTCCTTTTCCTATGGCCCCATGGATACTGGACCTGTGCTACAAACTAATTGGGCCACTACACTGAAGATCTCGTCCACCATCACTCAACTCTATTGCACTATCCCTTCCTTTTTGTCACTTAAGTAAACACCCTTGAACACAAATGGAGTATTTGTGCTTTAATTTCAACAATATGCAATGTTTTGACCTTTATTACCCTGTACAAATGTAACGCAAAGTGCGAATCCATCCAATGGACAGTCAGCTTGGGGTACACATAACCAGTGTAAGAGCATGCCATAAGTCACCATCCACCAAACTGTGTGAGAGCAGTCAGGAGGCATTACATGAGCACACAGTAGTGACCACAACAGCATCTGTAAAAAGGGAAACCATTAGTGACATTCAAATGAGAAGTTAATGAAGTAGGGCAACATGAGCCCCTGTACCATAAGTGAGGAGAAACAACTCATTTCAGGCCCTCACACAAGATATCACAGTAATAGCTATGCCATATTGTCAGCATGTCAGTCCCTACTCTGGACCACCTAGTCTGGGCCAAACTGTCAACGACAATGAAGTCACAGAGTAGTTGTACTAGCACATTGTAACTCACATTACATTCCCAGCAACAAATGCTAAATACAGCATGGAATGAGGACACAGTTTGATGTGGACATGTATTTGAAAATGCAAAACAGCTGATACATTGTATAGGCTGAATAGGCTTTATCACTATCATCATGCCACTGGCATGACTGGCCACAGATGGAACAGTCTCAGTTTACAAAATGCACATATTTGTGCTTCGTAGATCATAGCTGCCAACCAGCTCTTAATTGTAATGGTGGTGTACATTCTTACCTGAGTGTCAGATGTGTCCTGTTGTCCACATCCTCCTCCTCACCATCACTGTCTTCAGTGTCCTCTGCTGCCACAGGTGCATTGTCTCCCCCTCCTCCTGCAAAAGTGGCACAATCCGTCTGAGGGCTAAATTGTGAAGCATGCAGCAGACCACCACTATCTGGCAGATCTTTCCTGGGGAGTGGAGTAGGGAGCCACCAGAAATATGGAGGGACCTGAACCTGGCTTTCAGTAACCCAAAAGTTATTTTGATGACTCTTCTAGTCCGTCCATGTGCCTCATTGTGTCGATTCTCTGCCCCTGTCCTCAGATTCCTCAGTGGTGTCGACAGCCAGGATAGGTTGGGTAGCCAGAGTCACCTGGAAATAGTGAGAAACACACATTACCTGTGTACAATAGCAAAGAGGACAACTCCAGGTGGCATACAGTGACATACATAGTGTGAAAAATCAAGCTCACCATTGAGCCAGACTCTCTCTTTCTCTCTGTAGTTGTGCCATCATCTGTGGGACACTGTTGTTCCTCAATACGTAGGCGTCATGCACTGTCCCTGGAAACATGGCAATAACGTGGGAAATATGCTGATCAGCAAGGCACACCATCTGCACATTTATAGAATGGTAATTCTTCCTATTTCTGCACACCTGCTCATTTTCCCTGGGAGGGACCAAAGCAATATGGGTCCCGTCAATGGCCCCAATCACATGCAGATAGTTGTGTCTGCTGAGTTCATTTCAGCTGTTGTTCCCAGGCAATGGTGTGGTATTGTGGGTGTTACTGCATGGTGTAATTACCAGTGAGTCATTGTGATGTGTATGCCATATGTGCTGTTATTGCTGTAATTAACCCTGTGCTCCCTTTCTTTCTCCCCCACCCTTCCTCCTTTTCTTCTCATGTCCTTGTGGGCATTAGCATCATCTGGCGAAGGACCAGGGGCACCAGCACGTGGGGGAGCTGCAGCCCATGGGACCCAGAAGGCAGTGTCCACCAACGCAGAGAGGACCAGTGGGTTGGAGGGCGATGGGAGCACCACGAGGAAGACAGGAGCTCCAACAACAGACTCTGATTCCTCCTCCAATGGAAGCTCCCTGGTGATAGCGGGCCTGTCAGACCACCCCAGCATTGTCATCTACCGCCACCCCTCTACCAGCACTACCCTCCCAGAAGTCCACCACGCAGTTGCCCCTGCCCGCTCACCCAGGAGGGTGAGCGTCTCCTTCGCCGCAGGCACCTCAGCCCCAGCCCCAGTCAGCCCTGCTGCCCTCACTGACGGGGCTACTGACATCCTGAAATCTATCTCTGTAGGGCAGTCAGCCATAGTGAATGCAATTCAGGGGCTGCCATCCCAGGGCAGCAATGCAATGCCTACCTGGAAGGCATTCACAGTGGCTTGGCTGCCCTACAGAGATAATTTCAGGCTCTAGCCTCCTCTTTGATGGCAGCCAGTGTCCCTAGTTCTTCCGTCCCCTCTTCAACTACCTGTACCTCTCCCCCCACCCATTCCAAGCACACAATCATACGAGCATGCACGCAAGACAACAGACAGAACTCGCAAAGACAAGCACAAGCACCACAGATCAAACTACAAGCATACACACAGCCACAACACATAAGCATACACAACAACAGCCACTGCCTTCACTGTCTCCTCCTCCACCTTCTCCCTCACAGTCACATCAGCACTCACACCTGCAAGTACTGCATCCTCAGTCCCAGACCCTGCCACCTGTTCCCCCTTGCCCACAGTCACTACAACAGCAGAAATGCAGACTAGCACCCCATTCAGCAGATGCCCAGTCACCACCACCATCACAACCACATGCAGCACACCCTCCTGACTTGCAGACACCACTGCAACATACATGCACACGACCTGTTTGTACTCTCCCTACCCCTCTGCCCCCCAAAACACATAAACGCTCCTATGCAGACACTCAACAACCATCCACCTCACAGACGCACACTTCACATGTACCTACAACCTAGTCCAACACACCTACACCTCCTACAACCACTCCCTCTACCTCCACTCCTAAACCTCCTCCCACACTCCTCCCCACTGTACCTATGAAACCTTTCCTTGCCCGCCTTGACCTCTTCGCTCCTCCTGACCCACCCCGTATAGTCCCGAAATGGAAGGTCCCGCCCCTGAGCCCAGTCCCTCCAGCTCCCAGTCCTCTCATGGCCCCCCTGGTGTTACACATGTCCCTCCGCTGCCAAAAACCTCCCACTACACGGCACAGGGCAGCCACTCTGATCCCCCGCTCCAAGCCCACTAAACAGAGGAGCAAAAGCCAGCCCCCTCCCAAACCAAAATCCAAAGACCCCCTTCCAAGAAACACCCCTCCTCCCTAGCCCCCCCCCGAGGTGCCTGCCTTCTACATTGTTGTCCCTGCCCAGTGGAGCCGCTTGGGCTGTCAGGAGTCAAGTTCGGCCTTTCACGTTGCCTTGTGTAGTAGCATGGGCACTTTTGGACTGGCCAATGGCCCTTTGTGTATAGAGTTTCGTTTAATTTATGTGGTCAATATTCCCACCGGAATACAGCGGTTGGACCAAAGATATTTGTCCTGGCTTTCTTTACTTCTGGCTTTTATTGTTTTATTTTTCAGTGGAATGTTCTCTATGTGTGGTATGTGTGTGGTGTGTGTTGTGCGTGTGGTTGTGGGTATGTCAATCTCCCCTCCCTCCCTTGTTTGCTAAGTAGTTGTATTCACCGTCATCGTCTTTGTCGACGTCGTTGCTCCTGAACTCCCATCGCGTAGTGCAGCATCAGCAGGACTTCCAGTTCAGGTTCCATGGTGGCCGCGGACTCCTCTGTGTCTCTGGAGGTGAGTGTTTCCTTTTATGTGGGTCAATTCCGCCAGGATTTTTGTGGCGGTGGTCCCAGCCCGGAAATCCTGGTGGTCTGCTATGTCGTAATATGGTGGGCGGTGAATGGTGTTCCACCAGCCTGAAGATGGCAACTGCTGTGGTCTGTGGCTGGACCGCACTGGCGGTTCAAGCGGTCTATTGGCTGTATATGGGAGGGATCACCGACGTGGTCGTGATATGGCGGTCTTCACCGCCAGCCTGGTGGCAGTACTACCGCCATCGCCGGTGTGGCGATCAGCTGAATGCCAAAGTCATAATGAGGGCCATAGAGTCATCTGCAGTTGACATAATTCAGAATGACATGTCCCTTTTACACCATAGACAAAGTCAACTGCGTTCCATCATGCAGTTAGGTTGGACACTACAGGTTCAGAAAAATGGCCGCTTTCCATGGAAATATATTAACAAAAGTGCCCTGTTTGCTCCTTTCAGTTTATCCAGGGAACAATAGACAATAGCTAAAAGGGAAGCGAGTTTCACCATGCTTCACATAGAAAGTTTAAAAAGTTGCCTTTCACGGTTGCAGAAAGTCCATCAACAGTATAGCTTGTACATGGTATTATAAATCTGCCCATTTCCACCTTTTGTTTTTTAAATGCTTGAAACATCTTGCCGTGGGCAGATACGAGCAGCTAGGTGATAGTTATATTAAAGAAGAGTGGGAGTTGCCCTTTGACCATAAATGTCTGAACAGCAAAACAGAAGTCTTTCTCAGTGGAAGCGAATGTGAGACTACTGTTAGTCATTCTTAAATCTGCAAACAGGTGTCCCTTCATGGCCTTTGCAGTGCGGGGGTCGCAAACTTGGCCTGTTTTCTGAAGGGTACTCCCATCCCTTTGATTCGTCCAGCATTTCATATACTTTCAAATGGAAGTTATGTGGTCCTGAACAAACAGAGCATTTGTGGTATGAAACCTGGAATTGCCTATGCAATTTCAGTCTCCAAGACTGTAACTTGTTGTGGTCATGTTTTATTCCACCCCCCATCATACGAGCATGCACGCAAGATAACAGACAGAACTCGCAAAGACAAGCACAAGCACCACAGATCAAACTACAAGCATACACACAGCCACAACACATAAGCATACACAACAACAGCCACTGCCTTCACTGTCTCATCCTCCACCTTCTCCCTCACAGTCACATCAGCACTCACACCTGCAAGTACTGCATCCTCAGTCCCAGACCCTGCCACCTGTTCCCCCTTGCCCACAGTCACTACAACAGCAGAAATGCAGACTAGCACCCCATTCAGCACATGCCCAGTCACCACCACCATCACAACCACATGCAGCACACCCTCCTGACTTGCAGACACCACTGCAACATACATGCACACGACCTGTTTGTACTCTCCCTACCCCTCTGCCCCCCCAAAACACATAAACGCTCCTATGCAGACACTCAACAACCATCCACCTCACAGACGCACACTTCACATGTACCTACAACCTAGTCCAACACACCTACACCTCCTACAACCACTCCCTCTACCTCCACTCCTAAACCTCCTCCCACACTCCTCCCCACTGTACCTATGAAACCTTTCCTTGCCCGCCTTGACCTCTTCGCTCCTCCTGCCCCACCCCGTATAGTCCCGAAACGGAAGGTCCCGCCCCTGAGCCCAGTCCCTCCAGCTCCCAGTCCTCTCATGGCCCCCCTGGTGTTACACATGTCCCTCCGCCGCCCAAAAACCTCCCACTACACGGCACAGGGCAGCCACTCTGATCCCCCGCTCCAAGCCCACTAAACAGAGGAGCAAAAGCCAGCCCCCTCCCAAACCAAAATCCAAAGACCCCCTTCCAAGAAACACCCCTCCTCCCTAGCCCCCCCCCTGAGGTGCCTGCCTTCCACATTGCTGTCCCTGCCCAGTGGAGCCGCTTGGGCTGTCAGGAGTCAAGTTCGGCCTTTCACGTTGCCTTGTGTAGTAGCATGGGCACTTTTGGACTGGCCAATGGCCCTTTGTGTATAGAGTTTCGTTTATTTATGTGGTCGCTATTCCCACCGGAATACAGCGGTTGGACCAAAGATATTTGTCCTGGCTTTCTTTACTTCTGGCTTTTATTGTTTTATTTTTCAGTGGAATGTTCTCTATGTGTGGTATGTGTGTGGTGTGTGTTGTGCGTGTGGTTGTGGGTATGTCACTCTCCCCTCCCTCCCTTGTTTGCTAAGTGGCTGTATTCACCGTCATCGTCTTTGTCGACGTCGTTGCTCCTGAACTCCCATTGCGTACTGCAGCATCAGCAGGACTTCCAGTTCAGGTTCCATGGTGGCCGCGGACTCCTCTGTGTCTCTGGAGGTGAGTGTTTCCTTTTATGTGGGTCAATTCCGCCAGGATTTTTGTGGCGGTGGTCCCAGCCCGGAAATCCTGGTGGTCTGCTATGTCGTAATATGGTGGGCGGTGAATGGTGTTCCACCAGCCTGAAGATGGCAACTGCTGTGGTCTGTGGCTGGACCGCACTGGCGGTTCAAGCGGTCTATTGGCTGTATATGGGAGGGATCACCGACGTGGTCGTGATATGGCGGTCTTCACCGCCAGCCTGGTGGCAGTACTACCGCCATCGCCGGTGTGGCGATAAGCTGAATGCCAAAGTCATAATGAGGGCCATAGAGTCATCTGCAGTTGACATCATTCAGA
This sequence comes from Pleurodeles waltl, assembly GCF_031143425.1. NCBI lineage: Eukaryota > Metazoa > Chordata > Amphibia > Caudata > Salamandridae > Pleurodeles > Pleurodeles waltl. The sequence continues at coordinate 939,690,625 of NC_090445.1, forward strand.
ATGACATGTCCCTTTTACACCATAGACAAAGTCAACTGCGTTCCATCATGCAGTTAGGTTGGACACTACAGGTTCAGAAAAATGGCCGCTTTCCATGGAAATATATTAACAATAGTGCCCTGTTTGCTCCTTTCAGTTTATCCAGGGAACAATAGACAATAGCTAAAAGGGAAGCGAGTTTCACCATGCTTCACATAGAAAGTTTAAAAAGTTGCCTTTCACGGTTGCAGAAAGTCCATCAACAGTATAGCTTGTACATGGTATTATAAATCTGCCCATTTCCACCTTTTGTTTTTTAAATGCTTGAAACATCTTGCCGTGGGCAGATACGAGCAGCTAGGTGATAGTTATATTAAAGAAGAGTGGGAGTTGCCCTTTGACCATAAATGTCTGAACAGCAAAACAGAAGTCTTTCTCAGTGGAAGCGAATGTGAGACTACTGTTAGTCATTCTTAAATCTGCAAACAGGTGTCCCTTCATGGCCTTTGCAGTGCGGGGGTTGCAAACTTGGCCTGTTTTCTGAAGGGTACTCCCATCCCTTTGATTCGTCCAGCATTTCATATACTTTCAAATGGAAGTTATGTGGTCCTGAACAAACAGAGCATTTGTAGTATGAAACCTGGAATTGCCTATGCAATTTCAGTCTCCAAGACTGTAACTTGTTGTGGTCATGTTTTATTCCACCCCCCATCATACGAGCATGCACGCAAGACAACAGACAGAACTCACAAAGACAAGCACAAGCACCACAGATCAAACTACAAGCATACACACAGGCCCACAACACATAAGCATACACAACAACAGCCACTGCCTTCACTGTCTCATCCTCCACCTTCTCCCTCACAGTCACATCAGCACTCACACCTGCAAGTACTGCATCCTCAGTCCCAGACCCTGCCACCTGTTCCCCCTTGCCCACAGTCACTACAACAGCAGAAATGCAGACTAGCACCCCATTCAGCACATGCCCAGTCACCACCACCATCACAACCACATGCAGCACACCCTCCTGACTTGCAGACACCACTGCAACATACATGCACACGACCTGTTTGTACTCTCCCTACCCCTCTGCCCCCCTAAAAAACATAAACGCTCCTATGCAGACACTCAACAACTATCCACCTCACAGACGCACACTTCACATGTACCTACAACCTAGTCCAACACACCTACACCTCCTACAACCACTCCCTCTACCTCCACTCCTAAACCTCCTCCCACACTCCTCCCCACTGTACCTATGAAACCTTTCCTTGCCCGCCTTGACCTCTTCGCTCCTCCTGACCCACCCCGTATAGTCCCGAAACGGAAGGTCCCGCCCCTGAGCCCCGTCCCTCCAGCTCCCAGTCCTCTCATGGCCCCCCTGGTGTTACACATGTCCCTCCGCCGCCAAAAAACCTCCCACTACACGGCACAGGTCAGCCACTCTGATCCCCGCTCCAAGCCCACTAAACAGAGGAGCAAAAGCCAGCCCCCTCCCAAACCAAAATCCAAAGACCCCCTTCCAAGAAACACCCCTCCTCCCTAGCCCCCCCCTGAGGTGCCTGCTTTCCACATTGCTGTCCCTGCCCAGTGGAGCCGCTTGGGCTGTCAGGAGTCAAGTTCGGCCTTTCAAGTTGCCTTGTGTAGTACCATGGGCACTTTTGGACTGGCCAATGGCCCTTTGTGTATAGAGTTTCGTTTATTTATGTGGTCGCTATTCCCACCGGAATACAGCGGTTGGACCAAAGATATTTGTCCTGGCTTTCTTTACTTCTGGCTTTTATTGTTTTATTTTTCAGTGGAATGTTCTCTATGTGTGGTATGTGTGTGGTGTGTGTTGTGCGTGTGGTTGTGGGTATGTCACTCTCCCCTCCCTCCCTTGTTTGCTAAGTGGCTGTATTCACCGTCATCGTCTTTGTCGACGTCGTTGCTCCTGAACTCCCATTGCATACTGCAGCATCAGCAGGACTTCCAGTTCAGGTTCCATGGTGGCCGCGGACTCCTCTGTGTCTCTGGAGGTGAGTGTTTCCTTTTATGTGGGTCAATTCCGCCAGGATTTTTGTGGCGGTGGTCCCAGCCCGGAAATCCTGGTGGTCTGCTATGTCGTAATATGGTGGGCGGTGAATGGTGTTCCACCAGCCTGAAGATGGCAACTGCTGTGGTCTGTGGCTGGACCGCACTGGCGGTTCAAGCGGTCTATTGGCTGTATATGGGAGGGATCACGGACGTGGTCGTGATATGGCGGTCTTCACCGCCAGCCTGGTGGCAGTACTACCGCCCTCGCCGGTGTGGCGATCAGCTGAATGCCAAAGTCATAATGAGGGCCATAGAGTCATCTGCAGTTGACATCATTCAGAATGACATGTCCCTTTTACACCATAGACAAAGTCAACTGCGTTCCATCATGCAGTTAGGTTGGACACTACAGGTTCAGAAAAATTGCCTCTTTCCATGGAAATATATTAACAATAGTGCCCTGTTTGCTCCTTTCAGTTTATCCAGGGAACAATAGACAATAGCTAAAAGGGAAGCGAGTTTCACCATGCTTCACATAGAAAGTTTAAAAAGTTGCCTTTCACGGTTGCAGAAAGTCCATCAACAGTATAGCTTGTACATGGTATTATAAATCTGCCCATTTCCACCTTTTGTTTTTTAAATGCTTGAAACATCTTGCCGTGGGCAGATACGAGCAGCTAGGTGATAGTTATATTAAAGAAGAGTGGGAGTTGCCCTTTGACCATAAATGTCTGAACAGCAAAACAGAAGACTTTCTCAGTGGAAGCGAATGTGAGTCTACTGTTAATCATTCTTAAATCTGCAAACAGGTGTCCCTTCATGGCCTTTGCAGTGCGGGGGACGCAAACTTGGCCTGTTTTCTGAAGGGTACTCCCATCCCTTTGATTCGTCCAGCATTTCATATACTTTCAAATGGAAGTTATGTGGTCCTGAACAAACAGAGCATTTGTGGTATGAAACCTGGAATTGCCTATGCAATTTCAGTCTCCAAGACTGTAACTTGTTGTGGTCATGTTTTATTCCACCCCCCATCATACGAGCATGCATGCAAGACAACAGACAGAACTCGCAAAGACAAGCACAAGCACCACAGATCAAACTACAAGCATACACACAGGCCCACAACACATAAGCATACACAACAACAGCCACTGCCTTCACTGTCTCATCCTCCACCTTCTCCCTCACAGTCACATCAGCACTCACACCTGCAAGTACTGCATCCTCAGTCCCAGACCCTGCCACCTGTTCCCCCTTGCCCACAGTCACTACAACAGCAGAAATGCAGACTAGCACCCCATTCAGCACATGCCCAGTCACCACCACCATCACAACCACATGCAGCACACCCTCCTGACTTGCACACACCACTGCAACATACTTGCACACGACCTGTTTGTACTCTCCCTACCCCTCTGCCCCCCCAAAACACATAAACGCTCCTATGCAGACACTCAACAACCATCCACCTCACAGACGCACACTTCACATGTACCTACAACCTAGTCCAACACACCTACACCTCCTACAACCACTCCCTCTACCTCCACTCCTAAACCTCCTCCCACACTCCTCCCCACTGTACCTATGAAACCTTTCCTTGCCCGCCTTGACCTCTTCGCTCCTCCTGACCCACCCCGTATAGTCCCGAAACGGAAGGTCCCGCCCCTGAGCCCAGTCCCTCCAGCTCCCAGTCCTCTCATGGCCCCCCTGGAGTTACACATGTCCCTCCGCCGCCAAAAAACCTCCCACTACACGGCACAGGGCAGCCACTCTGATCCCCCGCTCCAAGCCCACTAAACAGAGGAGCAAAAGCCAGCCCCCTCCCAAACCAAAATCCAAAGACCCCCTTCCAAGAAACACCCCTCCTCCCTAGCCCCCCCCCTGAGGTGCCTGCCTTTCACATTGCTGTCCCTGCCCAGTGGAGCCGCTTGGGCTGTCAGGAGTCAAGTTCGGCCTTTCACGTTGCCTTGTGTAGTAGCATGGGCACTTTTGGACTGGCCAATGGCCCTTTGTGTATAGAGTTTCGTTTCATTTATGTGGTCGCTATTCCCACCGGAATACAGCGGTTGGACCAAAGATATTTGTCCTGGCTTTCTTTACTTCTGGCTTTTATTGTTTTATTTTTCAGTGGAATGTTCTCTATGTGTGGTATGTGTGTGGTGTGTGTTGTGCGTGTGGTTGTGGGTATGTCACTCTCCCCTCCCTCCCTTGTTTGCTAAGTGGCTGTATTCACCGTCATCGTCTTTGTCGACGTCGTTGCTCCTGAACTCCCATCGCGTACTGCAGCATCAGCAGGACTTCTAGTTCAGGTTCCATGGTGGCCGCGGACTCCTCTGTGTCTCTGGAGGTGAGTGTTTCCTTTTATGTGGGTCAATTCCGCCAGGATTTTTGTGGCGGTGGTCCCAGCCCGGAAATCCTGGTGGTCTGCTATGTCGTAATATGGTGGGCGGTGAATGGTGTTCCACCAGCCTGAAGATGGCAACTGCTGTGGTCTGTGGCTGGACTGCACTGGCGGTTCAAGTGGTCTATTGGCTGTATATGGGAGGGATCACCGACGTGGTCGTGATATGGCGGTCTTCACCGCCAGCCTGGTGGCAGTACTACCACCATCGCCGCTGTGGCGAACAGCTGAATGCCAAAGTCATAATGAGGGCCATAGAGTCATCTGCAGTTGACATCATTCAGAATGAAATGTCCCTTTTACACCATAGACAAAGTCAACTGCGTTCCATCATGCAGTTAGGTTGGACACTACAGGTTCAGAAAAATGGCCGCTTTCCTTGGAAATATATTAACAATAGTGCCCTGTTTGCTCCTTTCAATTTATCCAGGGAACAATAGACAATAGCTAAAAGGGAAGCGAGTTTCACCATGGTTCACATAGAAAGTTTAAAAAGTTGCCTTTCACGGTTGCAGAAAGTCCATCAACAGTATAGCTTGTACATGGTATTATAAATCTGCCCATTTCCACCTTTTGTTTTTTAAATGCTTGAAACATCTTGCCGTGGGCAGATACGAGCAGCTAGGTGATAGTTATATTAAAGAAGAGTGGGAGTTGCCCTTTGACCATAAATGTCTGAACAGCAAAACAGAAGTCTTTCTCAGTGGAAGCGAATGTGAGACTACTGTTAGTCATTCTTAAATCTGCAAACAGGTGTCCCTTCATGGCCTTTGCAGTGCGGGGGTCGCAAACTTGGCCTGTTTTTTGAAGGGTACACCCATCCCTTTGATTCGTCCAGCATTTCATAAGAGTAGCAGAAATAAGGCCTCACATTGATACTGCTAATGATAATTATGAAAAACTGAGCAGACTAAAGGCGCTAGTGTTCCAGAAATAAGTTGTGTTGGCATGGGCTAGAGAGACATATGCTCTACAGATAGTAAGATCATCAGCCAAGACACAATCCCTATTAAATACTAACTTCCCCAAGCACTTTGGAGAGCTGGTATCCAGAATATGCAATGCTTCAAGCACTACAGGTATTGTACACTACTTTAAGGCTGTCGGGTCTGGATTCATGTCCATCTTCCAGACTGTCTTCGTAGTCATTCCTTCAGCCATCTATTCACTCTTTTCAAGTGTGTTTGGCGGCTTTCCAATGACTTTGGCATTGCTCAGTGGGATACTGCTGCTGCTGTTCCTGATACACAGTGGTTGTGACTTTCCAGCTAAGCAGAGTGATGGGGCTACTACCACCAGCCCAGCTGAACTGTGGTCGCATGGTGCAGTTCTTTGGAACTCCATTGCTAGAAGAATTGGACCATGATTGGTCACAGTCATTCCGACCAGTCTTATGGTGTGCACAACCAGACCTCCATTGTACCTGGTGCCTCTTCGAACATCTACCTTCGGTGTGCCTTGCTGTTCCACCAGTGCCTTCTGTGGACCAAGAACTGCTGATGTTTCCGATGAGGGTTCATTTATGATTGTGCCCCATGAGACTGAGGCTGATTAGCGACGCCACTTACGAGCCGCCCTTGGCGGACTATCTGGCTTCTTCCAGCACTTTAGATGGTGCTGCTCTTGCGGGTCATCCTGATTTTGAGGCTGCTGGGCACTACTGCTCCATGGATCCGTCTGCAAATCCTGTTATCGATCTGACAATGTGGATTCATTCCTGAATGCCCTTTTTTTCTATGCCTTCGGAGACATACTGTTAAATAAATTTTACCATTAGCTTATTCTAAAGTTTAAAAGTTATGCCAAAATTGCCTTTAACCTCGGCCTGCTGTGCTTGTCATGGTTGACATTTTGTCTCTTCATATGTTTTAGCTATTTTTAACTAGTTTGTAATTAGTTTTTAGTTATATTTTAATGTGATTTTAGCTTGTTTTAGTCCAGAGTATTTTAGCTTTGTTTCACGCAACTTCTCTGGTGTCAGCACTATGGCGTCATACTTTATCTGACAATGGGGAGGGTGTAGTGGATCCCATTTAGTTTTATTGGGAAGCAGGAGTTAGCTTAGCCTTCTAGCTTACTGGCTTGTGCCCACATCACCTAGTGACTTTTAACCTACTTAGCTAGCTCTGTTTTAGCACATTTATTTATTTATTTATTTCAAGATGGCTGCTATGTTTATAGTTAGGAAGATGTTTTGATTTCACGTTATCAGTGCCACTCTGTGAAGGCGTCACTATCAGCATCAAAGACAAGTGATATACATAGGTATTCACATCATGTCGTTTTCCCACTTACATGTGACAGGGACATAATGTACTTTTGGAGGGAATTGTTTATATTATTGCCGCCCCAAGCATGCCTTCTTATCTATTGTTTGAGAACATACCTGCGTCAGGGGTTCTACAAGATCTGTATAAATACATCTCATGTAGACTAGGTTATCAGAGGTATTCCTACCAGATGCCATCAACGCTATCTATGCTACATGTCGCCTTGATGCAGACCCAGCCTTCGTGTCCCCAAGAAGTCTGATCTAGAGACCTCTTTCCAAGATAACCAGGGGTGGGGCGCTTCTCATGGACATGGTATTGGCAGATTAGGTTTAACACACCAAGCTCTCTTTAGATTAGAGATTAGGTTCTCCATTCTAGGGTATTAGGGCCTATTTCACATTTCATGTTATGGCAAGATGGTGGGGGTCTTTATCTCCACGACTCTTGTTTTTACAATTTGGTTTCTTGCATTGTTCATTATCCTAATCATTGCATCCATGCATTTTACAGTAGATTGCAGTCTTGTTAATAAAACCTACTGAAAACTTTACTGCATATGCTTTATTGCCTGTGTGTGAATGAGACTTATTGCTCAGGTGAGAAAAGGGTAATCTCAATTTAACCATGACTCCCCTGAAATGTCGCTCTCTTGAGTCCAAGTAGGTGCTCTTGCCAGGTCAACATGGCAGTTTAAAATTGCACACACAGACACTGCAATGGCAGGTCTGAGACATGTTTACAGGGCTAATCATATGGGTGGCACAATCAGTGCTGCATGCCCACTAGTAGCATTTGAATTACGAGTCCTGGGCATACATGGTGCACTATACTAGGGACTTACTAGTAAATCAAATATGGCAATCGTGGATAACCAATCAGAATCAGAATTTACAGAAGGAGCACTTGCACTTTAGAACTGAACAGCAGTGGTAAAGTGCCCAGAGAACCAAAACCAGCAAATACGACATCCAGCACACAGACAAAAATACAGGAGGCAGAGGTAAAAAGAGAGGGGGAACCACGCCACGGTTTCCCGGTCTAACCTGTGCCTCGCCCCAAAGCTGAAAATGGGGAGAAGTACGCAACCTCATGGGATTTCCCATCACTAATGTGGAAGAATCTGGACAGGCAATCAGCATTGGTGTGTTCTGTCCCACGGTGGTGTTCAACCATAAAGTCCATTCCCTGTAGGGAGATGGACCAGCTGAACAGTTTTAGATTCTCACTCCTCATCTGCATCAACCATCTGAAGGGCCTGGGGTCTGTCTGAACCTGGAAGTGATTCCCAAACAAGTAGGGTCTTAGCTTCTTCAGCACCCAGACCACAGCAAAAGCTTCTCTCTCGACTGTGCTCCAATTCTGTTCCCTGGGGAGTAACCTCCAGCTAATGAAGGCTACGGTCTTGTCTAGGCCCTCTTCATTTAGCTATGCTAGAACTGCCCCCATACCATGCTCTGAGCATTGGTCTACACAACAAATTTCTTGGAAAAGTTGGATGCCTTCAGAACAGGTGCCATACACATGGCTGCCTTCTGGGCATCAAAAGCAGTCTGACAAGCCTCAGTCCAGATCGCTTATTTGGGCTGCTTCTTGGAAATCAGCTCTGTCAAGGGGGCAGCTATGGTGCCATAGCCCTTGACAAATCTCTTGTAATAACAAGTGAGCCATAAAAAGGCTCTCATCTCTGTACGGGTCTTGGGGGTTTCTAAATCAGAATGGTGTCATTCTTGGGATGTAGGGGTGCCACCTGACTGCTCCCCACCTGGTGGCCTAAGTATACCACCAACTTCTGCCCATCTGGCATTTTACTGGCCTTAATAGTGAGGCCTGCCTTCTGCAGTACCTTCCACACTTACTACAGGTGATGCAAGTGCTCCTCCCAGCTGGAGCTGAACACTACAATGCCATCCAGGTAGGCGGGGCTGTAATCCTCCAGTCCTGCCGAAACCTAGTTGACCAAATTCTGAAAGGTGGCAGGGTGTTTTTCAACCCAAAAGGCATGACCCGTAACTGGTAATGCCCCTCTGGCATTGAGAACGCTGACCTCTCTTTGGCCCCATCGGTCAAAGCAATCTGCCCGTACCCAGATGTTAAGTCAAACCTGCTGAGGAACCTGGCAGCTCCTAGCCGATCTATGAGTTCATCAGCTCTGGGGATGGGGTGTACGTCAGTCTTGGTGACGCTGTTGAACCCACAGTTGACCACACAGACCCTAATTTTAGGAGTGGCACCTAGGAGTGGCACCTTGGGCAGCAGTCTTTGGGACCAAGACCACTGGGCTGGCCCAAGGAGTGCTGGAGAACTCTATCACCCCTAACACTAGCATCTTGGAGACCTCTTCCTTGATGCTGGCTTTGACCTTGTCAGTCACCCTGTGGATTTTATGTTTCACAGGTGGACTGTCCCCAGTGTCCACATCGTGGGTGCACAAATGTGTGACTCCTGGGGTGAAGAAAAACAGAGAGGCAAACTGTCCCAGCCACTGGCGACAGTCACTTTGCACAGGGTCAGTGTTGGGGAGAGGTTCACATCCTCCAAAGACCCATCTTGCTCTTTGACAGATAGGGTTTGTATATTGGAACAAAGCAGGTATTTACCTGCCTTAATAACGTGTCCCGAACCACAAATGCGTTTCTACAATGCATTCCTTTACAGCGCAAGTCATATCAATGACTTGCCTTGGGGAAAGCACTGGACTTTGGAATAGTATAATTTACTATTCCAACTCCAGTCTGCACCACAGTAGAAAAAGTGTTGGACTTAAAGTCCAACATCAGTCCAACAACGTTTTCTCTGAGGCAAGTCATTGTAATGACTTGCGTGGTTAAGGAATGCATTGCAAAGACGCATTTGTGGTTCTGGCCGTGTTGTAAATGCACAGCGTGGTCGAGCCGCGTTGTTAAGGCTGTTTCCCCAGACAGGAGGTCAGGAAGAGGTTCACTCACCTCCTCCTTTCCATCATCTGCTTCCAAGAGCATGATCAAAATGTGGTTTGAGGTGGTTCACAGGTAGAACCTTCAAAAGGTTCCTTGGAGTCTGCAAGTTTACCAGGTAGGTGACATTACTCTTGTGCTCCACCTACTCAAGAGGCCCAGTCCACTTGTCCTGTAGAGCATGGGGCTCCACCGGGGCAATGACCCACATTTTCTGGCCAGGCTGGAACTCAAGTAGAGTTGCACTCTGGTCATACCAACACTTCATATCTTCCTGGCTTGCTTACAGGTTTACCTGAGCGAATTTCCTAAAGTGCACAGTCTGGTTTCTGAAAGCCAGCACCTAGGTAAATACATCCTGGGGGGCTTACTGGGAGCTTTCTCCCAGCCTTCTTACACCAGGCTAAGGGCCAGATGTAGCAAAGGTTTTTCCCCATTCTGTGTCTATGGGAAAAAGTGTTCGTACATATGGCCCTAAGAGGTCCTCTTACAGGATGCTCATACAGAAGCTCAAAGGGGCTAAAGCCAAGTCCCTTCTGAGGTACCTCCCTGTATAGCAAGAGAAGGCATTGCAAGAGGGCATACCACTTACGCCTCATGAAATCTGGCAGACCCATAATCATGCCTTTCAGGGTATGGTTGAACCTCTCAACCAGCCCATTTCCCTGGGAGTGATAAGGAGTAGTGAACTTGTAGGTCACCCCATACTCCTTCCATACGGACTTCATATAAGTGGATATGAAGTTGGTACCTCAGTCGGATACTACCTCCTTGGGAAACCTCATCAATAACCAGCCCACTGTGGGTGCCATCACTGACCTCAGAGGGATAGCGTCCGGGTTCCGGGTGGCATGGTCCACCAAGACCAGGATGTACCTGTTGCCCATGGCTGTCTTGGGGTATAGAGGCCTCACACTGTCAATCCCCACCCGCTCTAAAAGAGGTGCTCATGATGGGAAATGGTTGGAGAGGAGCCTTGCATCTCCCCTCACTCTTGCCACTTGACTGGCAAGTCTTGGAAGACCTACATTGCACATCAGAGTGCCTTTGCATTTGGGGACAGTAAAAGTTTGTGACAATCCTCTTAAATGTCCTGTAAAAGGCACATCATGAGCCAGACCCAGTAGGAAGGTTCTGAAGTGTTCGGGTACCACCAGTACTCGTGCTGCCCCAGGCTCAGCAACCTTAGGCTAACTTTACAGGAGCCATTCTCCCAGTAGATACAATGTGATCTAGACTACTTGCCAGCCTCCTGGTCTGCAGCCTGCTGGCGCAGACCCTCAAGAGAAAGGCATGTCTTCTGTACCTCGCAGAACTCCTCCCTGGTGGGCCCCCCTTCTTACTGCAATGGGTCAGCTCAGGCACATCCCAAGTTCAGCCACCTGCTCCCCTGTAGATTCCAGGGCCTCCCTCTGAGGTTCAGCCTCCTCCTGGACCATGGGAACTTCTGGGGTGGGTTTCCCACACCCCCTGCTTCTCTTCTTCATGGCAGGCACCTGGGCCACTCTTTCCTCCCGATCACCCTTACTGGCTGCTATAGTCATGCATGCCCGCTCAGGCAGACACAGCATCTCAAGTATGACCTCACACCAAGGGGAATCCTCTAGGTCATTACCTAGCAGACAACCAACAGGCATGGTTGGACTCACAGCTACCTTCAAGGAACCTGAGACCATCCCCCTATTCAAAGGGAACCTGTGCCACCTTGTACTGGCGCTCGGAGTTGTCCACAGCAACAACTTGGTGAAACACATTGGGGACCACCTGCTCTTCAGACCAGGTGACACCTGACAGTAGTCACTTGTGCTCCTGTGTCTCTAGGATCCTTCACCCTTTCTCCATTGATGGTCACCCACTGCCTGTACTGCTTAGTGTTCTCAGCCATAAGGGTCTTCTGGAACATCTCACTGTCTCCTAGCGAGACATGGGTCATCTCAGCTGGCTCCCACCCTTCTCATGGAACCAACTCCTCCCCAACTCCTCCCCAAGTGCTACAGTGGCCAACCCCAGTGAGTTCCAGTGTCCACTTGGGATACTTGGGATTGTCACAGTTGGACCCTTGCTCTAGGCAAGACTGCTGGTTTAGGGAGGACAGCACTTTTTTTTGTAGGCGACTAGGACAATCGTACAACAAGTCACAACTGTCGGCCCAACCCTCCCAGCTCACAAGTAGTACCTCACCAAAAACCCAAACAGTAGAAGCTGTGAGAAGGAGTACTGCCCCTTTGCTGTGCTTTGGCTTTGGAGAGGACAAAGACTGGACTTTGCTGTGCACCCTGCTTTTGATCTTTCTCCAAGGGCTTGGACTGAGCTTCCCTCCTGTTAAGAAGCCTCAGAGACATGACAAGCTTCACCTGCCAGCCCGTGGGTTCTCTTGCTGAGGACCCTAACTTGCCAAGAGGTGCCCGCTAATAACGCTATCTGTATTTAACCACTGGTTCCATCTTGACCACTGATTCCATTTTGTGCTTAGTTTAGCTTTAAATGTAGTCACACCGATGGCACAGGTATTTTTAAACGCACAGCTTGTTTTCTACATTGAACATGTTTCCACCCTTCTCACCAGAGAAGGGAACATATCGTGGGGGATGCAAACTTCATAAGAGTGTACCAGGATGAGAATGTTTATAACAGAGAAAGGTACCGCTCAGTCTTGGGAATGCACATTGGGATCTGGCCAGTTATTTTGTGTGTTTTCAACACAGATCAAGAACAGCCAGTGTTTGAATTTCACAACGTACTTGAAGTGAGGGGGAAGGTAACCAGAACCTTCCTCTTGGGTTTGTTTATGGTATATACGGTGTGGAAGCTTGACGCTGAGGTGGAAGGAACTCATTTTGAGGGTACACTCACTGCTCACAAAAACAGAGTCCCGTTGGGGAATGTTTTCTCCTGTCTCAGCAGTCCAGGGTTCCACAGCTTGACGCTGGCGAGGGCAAGGATGATGTTGGATTCGATCTACATGGTGATGCATTTTTTATTCTTAATTATCTAGCTTTGCTGTGTGCATGCATAAATATATATATGTATTCACTGCATATGTATTCATTGTTGATGTATTGCACTTTTTCTGTCAATTATTATTCAACTGCTGTGATTATTTCAGTATCTGCATGTGTTTTACTGCATTTAAGTTAAATGCTCACATTAATATTTTTGTATACCCTCATTTGAGACCTGGGAAGTGCCTTTATAAATGTATTACTCAGACTAAGAGTGCTGCATTCTTTGCATTCTTTAGCCTGGTTCCCTCTTAGTTTGAAGCTAAGCAGAACAATTTGGGGCAGTCGGCAGGATATGAGGTGAAAGATTTAAAAGTGAAAAATGTTTTTCAAAAAGTCAAAAGCGGTTTCCCAGGTTCCAAATGACATACCAGGGTGGGATAAAGCACCCTATGATGTTCTTGCAAATGAATGGTCTTGTAGAGCAGGATCATATGAAAACTGGGACGGACGTCTTATTGATCCTGAACCAAAAACAGTTTAACTCTTTTTACAGAAAGTGCCAGTAGAATGGGGATCTGATATAACAAGCTTAGGTAGACGGGCTGGATCCTGTTATCTGCTTATAGAAAAATGCACGAAAAGTATGTACAGTTACAACCAGAAAATCAGCTAATGGAGAGGCAGCTTGTTGAATCTAAAAATAACGTAACCATGCTATATTGCCATAATATGTTATTGCAAGATAAAGCAGATAATTATCAATCTGTCACCAAAAAGGCAGCCTTTCATGTTGCCCAATATAGATATCGTAAACGTAGGGGTAGAGTCAATCAAAAGAAAGTTAATTTAGCTATTGCTAAAGCAGGGTTAAATTGGGATCCAGAAATCTGGGACGATAATATCTGGGATTCCACATATTTTTTCGATTCCAGTGATGAGTCGGGTAAAGAAGGTGGGAGCCAGCTTGAGCCAGATGAACAAAAAGTGATTTGTGCACAGCCTATAGTTAGATGGACAAAATGTGGCACTGCACAAACCCTATGGGGTTTGAGATGCACTCCCTAGAAGATTATACACAACAGGAAGTCAATGATATCATAGATCGATTTAAGCAGAGATCTGGGGAAACATTACTTACATGGATGGTGTGATTATTTGACACATGAGCATATGGAGTAACACCTGGATGAAGTATCTGTCATTCCGGGGGTGCAAGTATCTCATTATACTGATGATGTGATGATTCAGGGAGAGACACAAGAACAGGTGAAGACTCAGTTGGAAAGGGTTGTGGAACTCTTGCAGAGCAAAAGATGGATGATTAATCCAGACGAGACACAAGGACCCTCTCAAAATGTGAGGTTTCTAGCAATTCAATGGAATCAGGGACATAGAGAGGTGTTGCCGCAGGAAAAACAAAAGTTATTAGAATGTGTCACTCCCCGTATTAAGCAGGAGACTCAGTGATTCATTGGATTGTTTGGTTTTTGGAGACAGCATATCCCTCACTTGAGTCAGATTCTGGCTCCTTTGTACAAAGTGACAAGAAAGAAACATGAGTTTGAATGGGGAGAGCATCAGCAGTGTGCATTTGACTTGGCAAACAATGCAATTCAACAGGCTTTAGATTTATGGCCTGTACAGGAAGGAGAAATTAACTTACATGTAACCATTCTGGGGCAATATGCAAATTGGAGCATGTGGCAAAACCAGGGAAGAAAGATGGTACCCCTGGGGTTCTGGACCAAAAAGCTACCAGATGCTATATACTCTCTTTGAGAAACAGTTATTTGCGTGTTACTGGGCTCTAGTGGATACTGAGTAAATGACCATAGGTCACAATGTGATTTTCAGACCTGAGAGTCCAATAATGCAGTGGGTGATGAGTTCACCCAAAACTCACCTAATAGGACATGCACAAGAGGCCAGTATAATACAGTGGAAGTGGGACAAACAGGACAGGGCCTGAGTGGGAACAGCAAGGACAGCAGGCCTGCATGAACAGGTGGCACAGGCCCCCGTGCAGGGTGATGAGAGGGTGCAGGAGGTACCTGAGTTAGAAGAGTCACCAGTGAGTTGGGGTGAGCCATTTAAATTCTTATCCCGGAGGATAGGAAGCATGTATGGTTTACCGATGGTTCAGCCAAGTATGTGGGGGCCAAAAGACATTGGAAGGCAGTGTCACATAACCCAGTCACCACAAAGTTGCTATCCACTACAGGAGAAGGGAAGAGTAGTCAATATGCAGAATTGTATGCTGTATATTAGGCACTAAAACAAGAATTGCCTGGGACCTGTTACATTTATACTAATTCTTGGTCTACCGCCAATGGGTTAGCCACCTGGTTTCCCACATGGCATGCACATAACTGGCAAATTCATTCCAAGGAGGTGTGGGGCAAAGAACTGTGGCAAGACATTTGTGAAATGTTAGAGAAAAGTACTGTTACTGTGTATCATGTAGATGCCCACTGTCCCACGACTCACTAGAACGATGGTTTAATTCCCTTGCAGACTTCATAGCCAAAATCTCAGAGGCAGAAGTGGTGACACAGAATTCTGACTTGGTGGGCATGGCTAAGTGGGTGCACCAAAAATGTGGACATCTGGGAGAGAAGACCACTAACAGGTGGGCAGAGATTAGAGGGATGCACATTCTCCTAGATTTGATTAAAACAGTGATCATACAGTGTCCTATTTGTCAACACACACAATAGAGATATGTCCCAAAAACTGACAAAGGTCAGTTGGGGAGAGGGAAGTTGCGGGGGCAGATATGGCAGATTGATTACATTGGGCCACTACCGACTAGCACTTTATTGTAATTTAGGTGGTCATTATGACATTGGCGGTGAGTGATAAAGTGGTGGTAATACCACCATCAGGCTGGCGGTAATTACTGCCAAAGTATGACCATGGTGGTGATAGCTCCCATAGACAGCCAATGTACCACACCAACCGCCAGGGTGTTAACACCACTGACCATGGCAGTAGCCAGCAACAGCCAGGCGGAAGACAAGGTACCACCCAACATATTATGACACAGCACACCTCCACAATTTCCGGGGCAGTACCAGCGCCCACCAAAAGCCTGGCGGAAACACAACACAGAAGATCAAAGACTCACCATTAGAGACACAGAGAAGATCAACGCCGCCATGGATTGAAACTGCAGGTCCTCCCGATGCTCTTCTACGCCATGCTCCACATGGAACATCAACGCGGACCAAGATGACAACGGTGAGTACAGCTGCCAAGAACACAAGGGAGGGAGGGAGGAAAAGGAGAGTGACACACACACACACAACACACACAATTCACACACACACCATACAGACAACTAGCTACAGATGAAAAACAATGTCAAAGGACACTTGTCATAATAATGCAAGGACAACAGTAAGGCAGAATTGAAAATGTATTCACATGACAACAACGACCATTAGTATCGATGTGACAAATATTATACATGAACCATTGTCCAGAAAGGGCCAATGCCCACTCCAAAGTACAAAAGGCCCACATGACAGTATCCAAGCCCCAACTTGATTCTGACATTCACTGCACCAAACTGTGCAGGGGCAACATGTTGGAAGTGGGCAGGCACCTCATGGGGAAGGGGGGTGCGAGGCACTTCAGCTGAAGTGGGGAAATCTGCCCACAGGTTCCGGAGGGGGCTCCATGCCCATTTCACAATGCCGGGGAGTTCAAGGTCACAGTCTCTGAAGTGGGGAACTCGCCCACTGCTTCTAGAGGGGGCTCCATGCCCATTTCCCAATGCTGGGGAGTGCAAAGCCACAGTCTCTGAAGTGGGGAACTCGCCCACTGCTTTTGAAGGGGGCTCCATGCCCATTTCCCAATGCTGGGGAGTGCAAGGTCACAGCCTCTGAAGTGGGGAACTTGCCCACTGTTTCTGGAGGGGGCTCCTTGTACAACAGTCCCTGGAGGGAGGCCTGCATGCCCTCTGCTGGAGGTGAGGGGTGCATTGTCTCTGCTGGGGGAGGTGTCCCCTTCTTGCCTTTCATTGGTGGTTGAGTGGGAACCATTACTGTCATTGGTGGTTGAGTGGGAACCATTACTGTCATTAGGGTTTGAGTGAGAACCTCTTCTGTCAATGATGGTTGAGTGGGAACCTTACCCTTCCTGTGTGTCATAATATGGCGAACAGATATCCGCCAGTATGTTGGCGGCTGTCACCGCGGCGGTAAGCAGGATTTACTGCTAATTTCATAATGAGGGCCTTAACCTTTTCTGTGCCTTGGACGAGATGATCTCATCCAAGGCTACAGTTCCCCTGTGCCTTGGACGAGATCATCTCGTCCATGGCACAGGGGAACTTGGGGGAGTGCTAGTGCGCCCCCCGTGCACCCCCCTCCCCCCCAAGCCGGGGATGGTAGGGGAAGACCTTCCCCTTCCACCCCCGACCCCCCCACACCCACCTGTGACGTCAGCGCGCGAGCGCGTGCTGATTAGTCACAGGGGCCTCCCCCATCGCGCTGGAAGCAGAGCTTCCAGCGCGATTGAAAGAGAAATGCTAAGCATTTCTCTTTCAATCACGTGGGGGAGGCCCGGAGGGGCTTCAAAGGGAAGGAAATGTATTTCCTTCCCTTTGAAGTCTCTCCGAGGGTTTCAAAAGCCGGATTGCTTGCAATCCGGCTTTTGAAACCCCACTAGACACCAGGGATTTTTTATTTATTTTTTATATTGTCATAAGGGAGCGACCCCTTCGGCAAGGGTCGCTCCCAGGGGGGCATGTTTTCGGGAAGGCCTTTTCAGGGGGGGCAGAAACCTATAGGCACCAGGGATATATATTTTTTTTTTTTACCTTTTTTTTTTTTTTTTTTTTAGGTGTGGAGCGACCCCTTAGGCAAGGGTCGCTCCCCTTGGGGGGAAATTATATTTAGGCCATTTCTGCCCCCCTTGGGGGCAGATTGGCCTATTTTGATGAGGCCAATCTGCCCCCAAGGGGGGTAGAAACCACTAGACACCAGGGAGTTTTTTATTTGCGTGAATTTCACGCAAGGGGAGCGACCCCTTAGGCAAGGGTCGCTCCCTGGGGGGGGCAATTTATTTTAGGCAGAAACCTCTAGGCGCCAGGGGCAATTTTTTTTTGTGTTTTTTTTTTTGTTTGTTTGTTTTTTTAGAGATGGGGAGCGACCCATCAGGCAAGGGTCGCTCCCCTGGGGGGCAAATTGTATTTAGGCCATTTCTGCCCCCCTTGGGGGCAGATTGGCCGATTTTAGGTCAATCTGCCCCCAAGGGGGCAGAAACCACTAGGCACCTGGGATTTGTTTTTTGGCGCCAATGTCACACAGGGGGAGCGACCCCGTAGGCAAGGGTCGCTCCCAGGGGGGGCAAATTTATTTTAGGCCATTTCTGCCCCCCTGGGGGCAGAACCCTCTAGGCGCCAGGGTAATTTTTTTTTTTTTGTTTTTTTTTTGTTTGTTTGTTTGTTTTTTTAGAGATGGGGAGCGACCCATCAGGCAAGGGTCGCTCCCCTGGGGGGCAAATTTTATTTAGGCCATTTCTGCCCCCCTTGGGGGCAGATTGGCCGATTTTAGGTCAATCTGCCCCCAAGGGGGCAGAAACCACTAGGCACCTGGGATTTGTTTTTTGGCGCAAATGTCACACAGGGGGAGCGACCCCGTAGGCAAGGGTCGCTCCCGGGTGGGGGGATGGGGGGGCAAATTTATTTTAGGCCATTTCTGCCCCCCCTGGGGGCAGATCGGCCTATTATTAGGCCGAACTGCCCCCAGGGGGGGCAGACACCTCTAGGCGCCAGGGGAATTTTTTTTGGGTGTTTTTTTTTGTTTGTTTGTTTTTTTAGAGATGGGGAGCGACCCATCAGGCAAGGGTCGCTGCCCTTGGGGGGAAATTATATTTAGGCCATTTCTGCCCCCCTTGGGGGCAGATTGGCCTATTTTGATGAGGCCAATCTGCCCCCAAGGGGGGTAGAAACCACTAGACACCAGGGAGTTTTTTCTTTGCGTGAATTTCACGCAAGGGGAGCGACCCCTTAGGCAAGGGTCGCTCCCTGGGGGGGGGCAATTTATTTTAGGCAGAAACCTCTAGGCGCCAGGGGCAATTTTTTTTTTGTGTTTTTTTTTTTGTTTGTTTGTTTTTTTAGAGATGGGGAGCGACCCATCAGGCAAGGGTCGCTCCCAGGGGGGGCAAATTTATTTTAGGCCATTTCTGCCCCCCTGGGGGCAGAACCCTCTAGGCGCCAGGGTAATTTTTTTTTTTGTGTTTTTTTTTTGTTTGTTTGTTTGTTTTTTTAGAGATGGGGAGTGACCCATCAGGCAAGGGTCGCTCCCCTGGGGGGCAAATTGTATTTAGGCCATTTCTGCCCCCCTTGGGGGCAGATTGGCCGATTTTAGGTCAATCTGCCCCCAAGGGGGCAGAAACCACTAGGCACCTGGGATTTGTTTTTTGGCGCAAATGTCACACAGGGGGAGCGACCCCGTAGGCAAGGGTCGCTCCCGGGTGGGGGGATGGGGGGGGCAAATTTATTTTAGGCCATTTCTGCCCCCCCTGGGGGCAGATCGGCCTATTATTAGGCTGAACTGCCCCCAGGGGGGGGCAGACACCTCTAGGCGCCAGGGGATTTTTTTTTTTGTTTTTTTTTTTGTTTGTTTGTTTTTTTAGAGATGGGGAGCGACCCATCAGGCAAGGGTCGCTGCCCTTGTAATGACGAGCTTGAAACAGGATAGTTTTAAGCCTTTATTCCGTGTATAATAAACCCCACACACCATGAAACGTCCTTCTCTCCTCCCAGCTTCCAACTGTCAACTTCCCCGTGTTCCCATTAGAACCCTGCACAATACATTCTAATCCAACCCGTCACTACACACCTTCCCTCTGAACATACAAAAACATATATATTTTGAAACTATACAACACAGTAAATCCACTAGTGAAAAAGAAACATTTTGAAATAGAACATTGTATCACAATCACGTTCTCTTTATATGGCGTAACAGATGTAAAACTAATGTACATAATCTCTCAATTTCAGTGGTGTTCTGATATTCCTTCCGAATCTTTCCCTTCTACCACCGGAATTAACATCCAAGAATTCATTCTCAATTCTAGCTCCATTCTCATTTCTTACTTCTCGACTTCCCACATCACCTCCAATACTATTCCCATCACGCTCATCATCCATCCAGTCATAATTCCTTCTGCCCTTATCGCACACATTTTTACATTTAGCCAAGCGACTTAGATGCCACACCTTCCCATCACTCAATAGTGCTGAATTACAAAATAACTGAGTAACTTTCAAAGGTTCACTGAACTTGCTTTCATCCTTACGCACTTTACCATTCTTTTTAACTCTTACCCAGTCACCCACAATCACAGGAACCATTCTCGCATTCTGTTTCCGATCATAATTTAACTTGTAATTTTTTTTTGCCTCAAATATTTTTTTTAAAATATTTTCCAAAGACCATTCAGAAAGTTTTCCTTCCCGAATCCATGCACACTCCTTGCTAACAGGTTCCCTGCCTCTCATGATAACAAACTGACTTTTACCAGTGCTACTATTGGGTGTTATCCTGTAAGCCCAAATCATTTTGTATACTTCCTTTTCCCAGTTCAAACCGCTACTAGCTGCCAATTGTAAAGTGCTTTTAATTACTCGGTTAAAACGCTCAACTAAACCATTGCCTTCTGGATGATATACCGAAGTTAATTTATGTAATATTCCATTCCTTTTCATGAATTTTTTGAAAATGTCAGCAATAAATTGAGGGCCGTTATCAGAAATTACACATCTTGGTAGCCCCTCCTTAATAAACAACTTATCTAGAAACCTCACGACATCCTCACTCTGTACGTTATCAGTGATTTTCACCTCCGGCCATTTAGAAAAGTGATCCATGGCTACAATAATGAATTTCTTTTCACCCTGAATGTTATCTACCGGTCCCATGATATCTATACCAATTTTGTCCCATGGCATATTAGGACAAGGGATGGGAAACAACGGTGGGTTGAAAGTCTTCTGTGTTTTGTCAGCATTCTCACACATGGAACATTCTCTTACTAATCTCTCCACCTCAACATCCAAACCTGGCCACCAGTACATATTCTTCACTCTCGCTTTGGTTTTAGAAATGCCTAAATGCCCTTCATGACACACTCCCAAAATTTTTGTACGAAGTGACTTTGGTGGAACAAACCTACCGCACCTCAAGAGGATATTTTGCTCCTCACTCAGCTCATTGCGAACTTCCCAAAAGCTACGCTCTGTTTCACAGAGAATTTTTTTGTTCGGCCACCCAAAACGCACATACGTCAATATTTTCTGTAAATCTTTATCAGTTTCCATGCCCATTTTCCATTCATCTATGTTGACTCCATCATGTCCCTCATCAAATAACAAAGCAACCTGTTCATCCTCGACAAACTCCTCATCCGAATCCTTCCTAGAATCAAAAGGTAATGGTAAACGACTTAGAAAATCTGCAACCCTATTCTTTGTACCTGGTATGTATTGTACCTCATAATTGAAATCTAATATTTTCACCGACATTCTGGCTAATCTAGGAGAAGCTTTCTGTAACCCCTTACTGGTTAGAACTTTCGTCAAGGGCTTGTGATCCGTTCTTACAATCACTTTAAGTCCCCATATATATTGCCTGAAATGTACTAAAGCCCAAGAACACGCCAACATCTCCTTTTCTATCACAGAATATTTAATCTCTGCATCCGATAATGATCTGGAAGCAAAACCAACAATCCATTCCTCATTTTCATCATTCTTTTGTGATAACACAGCCCCTAAACCTTTTGCGCTGGCATCAGTGGTGACAAATATTTTACTTAAAGGATCAAAACCCTTCAAGAAAGGAGCTTTACTAATTTCAACTTTTAGTTTGTCAAATTCCTCCTGACAATTTCTGGACCATACAAATTTAACTCGAGTCTTCAATAGTTGTCTAATGGCAAATGTTTTTTCAGAAAAATTTTCTATGAATTTTTAAATAAACTCCACCAGACCCAAAAAAGCTCGGACTTCGTCCTTATTGTGGGGAACAGGTGCCATCATGACTGCTTTCACCAATTCTTCCTTGGGTTTTATGCCGTCCTCACTGATTTCGTGACCAAGATAGTTAACACTCCTACTAGCAATTTTGCACTTTCCAAACTCCACAGTCAAACCTTTCTTTTCAAACACATCCAATACCAGAAGTAATGTCTCATCATGCTCATCCTTAGTCTTACCCATTATTAAAACATCGTCTTGAAAGAACATAACACCATTAATACCAAATAGTAAGTCACTCATGATTCTCTGGAACATCGCAGCGGCCGAAGCCAACCCAAATGGTACCCTCGTGAATTGATAGCAACCAAATGGCGTTATGAACGTTGTTAATTTCTTGCAATCCGGATCAAGCTTAATTTGGTGATAAGCTGATTTTAAATCAAGAGTAGAAAACCAACTCATACATTTCGTGCATGCAAACATCTCATTTATCTTTGGTAGAGGGTACTGATCAATCATTATGCTCTCATTCAGACTTCTTAAGTCGATACACAATCTGATCTTACCATTCGTACGCTTAACTACAACCAGGGGAGAAATCCACTCTGCTGATTCCACTCGCTCTATTATGCCCTCATTCGTGAGTCTTTTAAGTTCACATAAAACTTTGTCTCTGACCGAGAAGGGTACATAACGAACTTTGTGAACCACTGGTTTGACTCCACTTTTCAACACAATTTTGTGTCTAAAATCGTTCAAACACACCACTTTTCCTGAAAACACTTTAGGATATTTTTGAACAATTCCATCATAATCAACGCTACTAACAGTTGATAATACTGGCTCAGAACTATTGGGGTTAAGGATTATCCCTAATTTCCCTTGGTCAACCCACCCCAAAACAGATGGTCCTTTTTACGATATATACAATTTGCACATAGCTTTTTTTCCTTTAAATTCAAATTCCATATTTTTGTACCCTACAAAATTAATTCTCTCCCCAGTATAACTTTTTGCTTTCACCTCTGTTCTATCAAGTATGTCACCATATGTTACTTTGAATTTTTCTGACCAAATTTTTTGTTCAATTATTGAGAAAGGTGAACCCGAATCAACTGTTACATTGACATCTATACCACCCATTCTCAGCACGCACACAGGTTTTTTATTCCCTCCTTGTTCAATATCCAGCAAATCATATTCAATGCAAAAGACCCCATTCTCATCATCCTGATTCTCCTGACACACCAAATCATTCTCTTCTTCGATAAATGTAATATTTCCTTTTCTTGCACTTTTGCAAACTCTTGCGAAATGCCCAATGCGACCACATAATGAACATTTCTGATTTTTAGCAGGACACTTCTTGTTATCAGCAAAATGGTCAGCGCTTCCACATCTAAAACATTTTTTTATATTGTGTTTATCTCGCTGATCCTCCTATTTGTAGCGCGTAATATTGTGTTGATCTCGCTGATCCTTCTGTTTGTAGCGTGTACTCTTCGTGTCGAATTTGCTAGTAGAATTTCCTTGGGTAACCAAAACTTGCTTTACCTCTTTCGTATCCTCTTCCATGGCTTTGACACATCTACCAGTAAGTTCTGCTTTTTTAACTAGCACTATAACTTCCCTCAACGGTGCTTCTCCATTTACCCATAATTTATCTTGAATATTAGGATTACTGGTATGCATTACAATTTGATCACGTATGAATTAATCTTGCAATCCACCAAATCTGCACGTTTTAGCTAAGATTCTAAGAGCTGACACATACTCTTCTACAGATTCTGACTTAGATTGTTTTCTTTGAAAAAATTTGAATCTGTCCACCGCTACACAGACCGTCGGAGAAAAATGAGCGTCTAAATCCTCTAAAGCATGAGTAAATACATCCCCACCATCAGAATCACTCCTAGATTTTTTTTCCATCTCATTGTACAATTTCAAGCCCCCAGGACCAATACAATGCAATAGAATTTTCTTTTTCTTTTCCGCAGAAAATTCTTCATCTTCAAAAGTTTCAATGTAATTGCAGAAATATTCTTTCCATTCTTGCCATTGTATGACAGGCTCCCCTTTTGCTAAAATAAATGGTTGTGGTGCATGTAAATTCAAAGTAGACATTGTCTCAATAGAAAGATGAATAAACCGTAACTAGTGTATTAAATTTGTAAACTTAAGATTCTTTCCTTTCAATTTTCTCCGTTTACTTCCAGATTCAAAGATCAGTAAACAAATACCTCCTGGGCGCTGCCTTAGACTTGACAGCTGCAGTACACAATACTTCCTGTGCACAGTCTTCGCACGCCCTGGAAACACTGCTCCCAAACTGATTGCTGCCACAGCGAGTGCAGCCTTCCTACGCACTGCCTTTGCGCAATCTCGAGCTCCGAATACAGCTTAGTTTTCAAAGTTGCGAAACGAAAGTACCATGAAAATCCTATATTAAGTTTGGTTAACTGAAATAAATCAGCAGACTCATTAGTATGTTACACATATTTGCCTGAATATGTGTAATTGTGAAGACTATCATTTAGCTGTGCCTGTCAGCGTGCTTAACAGGCTTCGTTTGCGCTTTGAGCTCAGTGAAAGAATGTGTACGATTGTGTGGAACGCCTTTCAGATGCGTGCCACGCTGACTGACTTGAAGGAAAAAAAAATTCTCCTCAGAGAAAGATTAAAAGTGTTTGTTCTCCGGTTAAAAAAAATATGCTTAAAGCTTAAATTGAAAACTGTGCGAGCCCGCCACCTGCTGTTGATATTAGGCTAACGCGTACTCTCTGCGACGCGCACACTCGCGGAAAGGTTACCTTAGATCAGTGTCAGACGGAGTTTTCACCGCCAGCTGCTCAGTCCTTAAAATGTACAACGACGAAATTCTAATTCACGAAGTCTCCAGACAGCAATTGAATAATACCGGAAAGAGGGGTGAAGATGGCATCACACACGGCATCACACACTGACTCGTCGCCTCGAAGTAAACCGGAAGACTTCCAGTCAGAATACGTGAAGAAGGATCCAAAGTAAACTGGTGTGGGGGCTGTTCTTTACCTCGTCGCCAATTCCTGTAATGACGAGCTTGAAACAGGATAGTTTTAAGCCTTTATTCCGTGTATAATAAACCCAACACACCATGAAACGTCCTTCTCTCCTCCCAGCTTCCAACTGTCAACTTCCCCGTGTTCCCATTAGAACCCTGCACAATACATTCTAATCCAACCCGTCACTACAGCCCTGGGGGGCAAATTGTATTTAGGCCATTTCTGCCCCCCTTGGGGGCAGATTGGCCGATTTTAGGTCAATCTGCCCCCAAGGGGGCAGAAACCACTAGGCACCTGGGATTTGTTTTTTTGGCGCCAATGTCACGCAGGGGGAGCGACCCCGTAGGCAAGGGTCGCTCCCGGGGGGGGGCGGGGGTTTGGGGGGGCAAATTTATTTTAGGCCATTTCTGCCCCCCCTGGAGGCAGATCGGCCTATTATTAGGCCGATCTGCCCCCAGAGGGGAGCAGAAACCTCTAGGCGCCAGGGGATTTTTTTTTTTTGTGTTTTTTTTTTTGTTTGTTTGTTTTTTTAGATATAGGGAGCGACCCATCAGGCAAGGGTCGCTCCCCTGGGGGGCAAATTGTATTTAGGCCATTTCTGGGCAAGGGGGCAGAAACCACTTTGGCGCCATTGTCACGCAGGGGGAGCGACCCCGTAGGCAAGGGTCGTTCCCGGGCAGGGGGGTTTGGGGGGGGTCAAATTTATTTTAGGGCATTTCTGCCCCCCCCCCCCTCCCGGGGCCGGCTGAGCTAGAGGCCAAACTCCACAGGTAGGCACTTTGCAAAAAACACCTCTGTTTTCTGTGAAAAAATATGTTGTGTCCATGTTGTGTTTTGGGCCATTTCCTTTCGTGGGCGCTAGGCCTACCCACAGTAGTGAGGTACCATTTTTATCGAGAGACTTAGGGGAACGCTGGGTGGAAGGAAATTTGGGGCTCCTCTCAGATTCCAGAACTTTCTGCCACAGAAATGCGAGGAACATGTGTTTTTTTAGCCAAAGTTTGAGGTTTGCAAAGGATTCTGGGTAACAGAACCTGGTCCGAGCCCCACAAGTCACCCCATCTTGGATTCCCCTAGGTCTCTAGTTTTCAAAAATGCACAGGGTTGGTAGGTTACCCTAGGTGCCGGCTGAGCTAGAGGCCAAAATTTACAGGTAGGCACTTCGCAAAAAACACCTCTGTTTTCTTCCAAAAATGTGGATGTGTCCACGTTGCGCTTTGGGGCGTTTCCTGTCGCGGGCGCTAGGCCTACCCACACAAGTGAGGTATCATTTTTATCGGGAGACTTGGGGAAACGCTGGGTGGAAGGAAATTTGTGGCTCCTCTCAGATTCCAGAACTTTCTGCCACAGAAATGTGAGGAACATGTGTTTTTTTAGCCACATTTTGAGGTTTGCAAAGGATTCTGGGTAACAGAACCTGGTCCGAGCCCCACAAGTCACCCCTCCTTGGATTCCCCTACGTCTCTAGTTTTCAGAAATGCACAGGTTTGGTAGGTTTCCCTAGGTGCCGGCTGACCTAGAGGCCAAAATCTACAGGTAGGCACTTCGCTAAAAACACCTCTGTTTTCTTCCAAAAATGTGGATGTGTCCACGTTGCGCTTTGGAGCGTTTCCTGTCGCGGGCGCTAGGCCTACCCACACAAGTGAGGTATCATTTTTATCGGGAGACTTGGGGGAACGCTGGGTGGAAGGAAATTTGTGGCTCCTCTCAGATTCCAGAACTTTCTGCCACAGAAATGTGAGGAACATGTGTTTTTTTAGCCACATTTTGAGGTTTGCAAAGGATTCTGGGTAACAGAACCTGGTCCGAGCCCCGCAAGTCACCCCATCTTGGATTCCCCTAGGTCTCTAGCTTTCAGAAATGCACAGATTTGGTAGGTTTCCCTAGGTGCCGGCTGAGCTAGAGGCCAAAATCTACAGGTAGGCACTTCGCAAAAAACACCTCTGTTTTCTTCCAAAAATTTGGATGTGTCCACGTTGCGCTTTGGGGCGTTTCCTGTCGCGGGCGCTAGGCCTACCCACACAAGTGAGGTATCATTTTTATCGGGAGACTTGGGGGAACGCTGGGTGGAAGGAAATTTGTGGCTCCTCTCAGATTCCAGAACTTTCTGCCACAGAAATGTGAGGAACATGTGTTTTTTTAGCCAAATTTTGAGGTTTGCAAAGGATTCTGAGTAACAGAACCTGGTCCGAGCCCCGCAAGTCACCCCTCCTTGGATTCCCCTAGGTCCATAGTTTTCAGAAATGCACAGGTTTGGTAGGTTTCCCTAGGTGCCGGCTGAGCTAGAGGCCAAAATCTACAGGTAGGCACTTCGCAAAAAACACCTCTGTTCTCTTCCAAAAATTTGGATGTGTCCACGTTGCGCTTTGGGGCGTTTCCTGTCGCGGGCGCTAGGCCTACCCACACAAGTGATGTATCATTTTTATCGGGAGACTTGGGGAAACGCTGGGTGGAAGGAAATTTGTGGCTCCTCTCAGATTCCAGAACTTTCTGCCACAGAAATGTGAGGAACATGTGTTTTTTTAGCCAAATTTTGAGGTTTGCAAAGGATTCTGGGTAACAGAACCTGGTCCGAGCCCCGCAAGTCACCCCTCCTTGGATTCCCCTAGGTCTCTAGTTTTCAGAAATGCACAGGTTTGGTAGGTTTCCCTAGGTGCCGGCTGAGCTAGAGGCCAAAATCTACAGGTAGGCACTTCGCAAAAAACACCTCTGTTTTCTTCCAAAAATGTGGATGTGTCCACGTTGCGCTTTGGGGCGTTTCCTGTCGCGGGCGCTAGGCCTACCCACACAAGTGAGGTATCATTTTTATCGGGAGACTTGGGGGAACGCTGGGTGGAAGGAAATTTGTGGCACCTCTCAGATTCCAGAACTTTCTGCCACAGAAATGTGAGGAACATGTGTTTTTTTAGCCACATTTTGAGGTTTGCAATGGATTCTGGGTAACAGAACCTGGTCCGAGCCCCGCAAGTCACCCCATCTTGGATTCCCCTAGGTCTCTAGCTTTCAGAAATGCACAGGTTTGGTAGGTTTCCCTAGGTGCCGGCTGAGCTAGAGGCCAAAATCTACAGGTAGGCACTTCGCAAAAAACACCTCTGTTTTCTTCCAAAAATTTGGATGTGTCCACGTTGCGCTTTGGGGCGTTTCCTGTCGCGGGCGCTAGGCCTACCCACACAAGTGAGGTATCATTTTTATCGGGAGACTTGGGGGAACGCTGGGTGGAAGGAAATTTGTGGCTCCTCTCAGATTCCAGAACTTTCTGCCACAGAAATGTGAGGAACATGTGTTTTTTTAGCCACATTTTGAGGTTTGCAAAGGATTCTGGGTAACAGAACCTGGTCCGAGCCCCGCAAGTCACCCCATCTTGGATTCCCCTAGGTCTCTAGTTTTCAGAAATGCACAGGTTTGGTAGGTTTCCCTAGGTGCCGGCTGAGCTAGAGGCCAAAATCTACAGGTAGGCACTTCGCAAAAAACACCTCTGTTTTCTTCCAAAAATTTGGATGTGTCCACGTTGCGCTTTGGGGCGTTTCCTGTCGCGGGCGCTAGGCCTATCCACACAAGTGAGGTATCATTTTTATCGGGAGACTTGGGGGAACGCTGGGTGGAAGGAAATTTGTGGCTCCTCTCAGATTCCAGAACTTTCTGCCACATAAATGTGAGGAACATGTGTTTTTTTAGCCAAATTTTGAGGTTTGCAAAGGATTCTGGGTAACAGAACCTGGTCCGAGCCCCGCAAGTCACCCCTCCTTGGATTCCCCTAGGTCTCTAGTTTTCAGAAATGCACAGGTTTGGTAGGTTTCCCTAGGTGCCGGCTGAGCTAGAGGCCAAAATCTACAGGTAGGCACTTCGCAAAAAACACCTCTGTTTTCTTCCAAAAATGTGGATGTGTCCACGTTGCGCTTTGGGGCGTTTCCTGTCGCGGGCGCTAGGGCTACCACACAAGTGAGGTATCATTTTTATCGGGAGACTTGGGGGAACGCTGGGTGGAAGGAAATTTGTGGCTCCTCTCAGATTCCAGAACTTTCTGCCACAGAAATGTGAGGAACATGTTTTTTTTTAGCCAAATTTTGAGGTTTGTAAAGGATTCTGGGTAACTGAACCTGGTCCGAGCCCCGCAAGTCACCCCATCTTGGATTCCCCTAGGTCTCTAGTTTTCAGAAATGCACAGGTTTGGTAGGTTTCCCTAGGTGCCGGCTGAGCTAGAGGCCAAAATCTACAGGTAGGCACTTCTCAAAAAACACCTCTGTTTTCTTCCAAAAATTTGGATGTGTCCACGTTGCGCTTTGGGGCGTTTCCTGTCGCGGGCGATAGGCCTACCCACACAAGTGAGGTATCATTTTAATCGGGAGACTTGGGGGAACGCTGGGTGGAAGGAAATTTGTGGCTCCTCTCAGATTCCAGAACTTTCTGCCACAGAAATGTGAGGAACATGTGTTTTTTTAGCCAAATTTTGAGGTTTGCAAAGGATTCTGGGTAACAGAACCTGGTCCGAGCCCCACAAGTCACCCCATCTTGGATTCCCCTAGGTCTCCAGTTTTCAGAAATGCACAGGTTTGGTAGGTTTCCCTAGGTGCCGGCTGAGCTAGAGGCCACAATCTACAGGTAGGCACTTCGCAAAAAACACCTCTGTTTTCTTCCAAAAATGTGGATGTGTCCACGTTGCGCTTTGGGGCGACTCCTGTCGCGGGCGCTAGGCCTACCCACACAAGTGAGGTATCATTTTTATCGGGAGACTTGGGGGAACGCTGAGTTGAAGGAAATTTGTGGCTCCTCTCAGATTCCAGAACTTTCTGCCACAGAAATGTGAGGAACATGTGTTTTTTTAGCCAAATTTTGAGGTTTGCAAAGGATTCTGGGTAACAGAACCTGGTCCGAGCCCCTCAAGTCACCCCTCCTTGGATTCCCCTAGGTCTCTAGTTTTCAGAAATGCACAGGTTTGGTAGGTTTCCCTAGGTGCCGGTTGAGCTAGAGGCCGAACTCTACAGGTAGGCACTTCGCAAAAAACACTTCTGTTTTCTTTCAAAAAATTGGATGTGTCCACGTTGCGCTTTGGGGCGTTTCCTGTCGTGGGTGCTAGGCCTACCCACACAAGTGAGGTATAATTTTTATCGGGAGACTTGGGGGAACATAGATTAGCAAAACAAGTGTTATTGCCCCTTGTCTTTCTCTACATTTTTTCCTTCCAAATATAGGAGAGTGTAAAAAAGACATCTATTTGAGAAATGCCCTGTAATTCACATGCTAGTATGGTCACCCCGGAATTCAGAGATGTGCAAATAACCACTGCTCCTCAACACCTTATCTTGTGCCCTTTTTGGAAATACAAAGGTTTTCTTGATAGCAATTTTTTACTCTTTATATTTCAGCAAATGAATTGCTGTGTACCCGGTATAGAATGAAAACGCACTGCAGGGTGCAGCTCATTTATTGGCTCTGGGTTCCTTGGGTTCTTGATGAACCTACAAGCCCTATATATCCCCGCAACCAGAGGAGTCCAGCAGACGTAACGGTATATTGCTTTCGATAATCTGACATTGCAGAGAAAAGTTACAGAGTAAAACGTAGAGAAATATTCATGTTTTTTTCACCTCAATTTCAATATTTTTCTTTTTCAGTTGTTATTTTCTGTAGGAAAACCTTGTAGGATCTACACAAATGACCCCTTGCTGAATTCAGAATTTTGTCTACTTTCCAGAAATGTTTAGGTTTCTGGGATCCAGCATTGGTTTCATGCCCATTTCTGTCACTGACTGGAAGGAGGCTGAAAGTACAAAAAATTGCAAAAATGGGGTATGTCCCAGTAAAATGCCAAAATTGTGTTGAAAAATTGGGTTTTCTGATTCAAGTCTGCCTGTTCCTGAAAGCTGGGAAGCTGCTGAGTTTAGCGCAGCAAACCCTTTGTTGAAGCCATTTTCAGGGGAAAAACCACAAGCCTTCTTCTGCAGCCACTTTTTCCAATTATTTTGAAAAAAATGAAATTTTCCCTGTATTTTGGCCAATTTCTTGGCCTCCTTCAGGGGAACCCACAAAGTCTGGGTACCTCTAGAATCCCTAGGATGTTGGAAAAAAAGGACGCAAATTTGGCTTGGTTAGCTTATGTGGACAAAAAGTTATGAAGGCCTAAGCGCGAACTGGCCCAAATAGGCAAAAAAAGGCCTGGCACAGGAGGGGGAAAAGGCCTGGCAGCGAAGGGGTTAATCTTTCACAATTCATATCTTTGCTTGTGTATGTTGGATTTTTGTTGTTTTGGTCTTGTTATGCTTAGATTAATATTGCCTATTGTTCAAAATTGTGTGGTGTCAATTTGTAGTGATTTCACTGTGTTACTGTGTGTGGGTACAAAAACTTAACACATTGCCTCTGAGATAAGCCAGGCTGCTTGTGCCAAGCTACCAAGGGGGTGAGAAGAGGTTATCTTAGGATTGTGACTGTAGTTAGTGTCCCCGCTTTGATAGGGAGTAAGCTGACTGCCAACTAGACACCCATTTCTAACAATGTCTATTACATATACAGAGGACCAATTAAATACAAAAATTGGTATTACAATCAATAAAGGATCTAATCCTGAATCTCTTACTCTTGTCATGATTATCAAACTCCCATGTTTTGTCTGGAATTAATTTACAACAAACATAATCAGTAACATCCTTCCGGTTTTTCTTTTATCCAAGATGATGTTCTACTGAGGACATATCTATGAGTATCACTTGGGCACAAAATATTTTTTAAACTCTCAGCTTTTCTACACGTAATTAGTAGATGCGGACTAATCAGTTCTTTCAAGTTTCTGCCTATATTGAGTATATCTCAACATTTACAAAGCAAATCATATATTGTTCCATTCTCTGCACAAACGTTTGTGACAAATCTGACTTGCTGTCTACTCTACTGATGGACCTTCCTACTGGATTCTTTGAACAGTTCCACCCTCGATATTCCTTCATCCTTTTTAACTTAACAGATTGTATTAACACTTTCATAAAATAGTCCCTTGCTTCTAATCTCTTCAGTGTTTTCTACACTTCTATGTGATAATCTACCATATTGGAACAATTCCTCCTATTTCTAGCAAGTTCTCCAAACAGGATATTCCTTTTCTGATTGATGGGGTGCCCAAATTGATAATGTAGGATCCTGTTACTGGCAGTACTTTTTTCAAAATGTTTTAGTGTGGATAGTATCATTCTCAATTTACAATTCCAACTCCAAAAATGTAATGTTCAAACGGCTGTATTCTAAAGACAGCTCCACATTTATATCATTCAAATTCAAATATCTAAGATACCACATCAGTTGATTCTCTGCAAACAACTAACACATCATCAATGTACCTGACCCACAGGGTCACATATTCATATCCCTCATGTGCTGACTCATTCCATGCATGTTCCCTTTCATACCAGCCCTTGAACAGGTTGGCATAAGAGGGAGCAAATTTGGAACCTATGGCAGTCCTACAAAATTAATGGTACAATGTGCCCTGATACAAAAAATAATTACGGCAATAAAAAATTCACAAACTCAAGAAACATCCTAGAATGGATGTAAAAACTGGCTGACTTCATACGAGAAAAATATTTCAAAGCGTGTAGGCCATCTTGATATCTAATGCTGATGTACAGACTCTTTACATCCAAAGTAACTAGCCAAAGGTTTTTCCTCCAGGGAATGTCCTGTAATGTTTACAACAAGTCCTTTGCGTCTTTGATATAGAATGCCAAATTCAACACAGGAGGTGCTAAAAAGATGTCAATCTACTCCAACATCCTTTCTGTAGAGGAACCTATGCCAGAAATAATTGGTCTGCAGGGGATATTTGTGTCTTGTCTTTTATGAATTTTCAGTAAGAAATAGACAATTGGTACAGATGGGTTCTTAACATCCAGATATCCAAGTTCTTCTTGATCCAATATACTTTTGTCTAACAATTTTGAGGATTTCAGAGGCCTCTGTCTGCACCATGCCATACCTGAATCCTTTGCTGATCTCATAATCAATTTTATAAGCCAATTGTTTCCTTGCTTCTGCATCATAATCCTCAACATTTAGACCTACAACATTGCCGCCTTTATTAGCTTGCCTGATTATAATACTTAAATCATTCTTCAAGGAGAGTACATTGCATGTTGTTCTTTTATTGTCAAATTATTCTAATCAAGAGTTTTCCACATACAATCAATGTCTTTGCAAACAATATCAAAGAATATATTGATAGCCTTACCTTTGGGGAGCTGTGAGCTACTGGTCAGACCACTCTCATCAATCACACCCTCCTCTATTCTAATACTTTGTAAAAAGCCTTCAATGCCAGGAACTACCTCTTCACTAAGACTCATCAGAGACTGTGGTCCATATTTATACTTTTTTTGTGCCACATTTGCGTAATTTTTTTATGCAAAAGCGGCACAAACTTACAAATACAGCTATATTTTGTAAATTTGCGTCGCTTTTACGACAGAAAATGATGCAAATGTGGCGCAAAAAAAGTATAAATATGCACCTGTGTATTTTCCAAATCTTCGATCGTGATATCTGAAATCTTCGCTTGTTTTGAAATCGAAACAGTTTTTCTTGGTCTCAGTGCAAAAAATGTTTTCAATCTGAGAATTCTCAAAAATTTGTAGAAATTGGTTTTCAACTGAAAAGTATTATAGTGCTATGTAGGTGCACATGATAGGCCTTTATTCAGGACACTCATCTCCTGATCCATTAGGCTCGTACTGGATAGATTTACAACTAAGGGGGTCATTCTGACCCTGGCGGTCGGCGGTGAAGCGGCGGTAAGACCGCCAACAGGCTGGCGGTCTTTTTTCATGTATTCTGACCATGGCGGTTACCGCCATGGTCAGCCGCCGCTTCACCGTTCCGACCGCCACGGCGGTAACGACCGCCGGGCTGGAGACCTGGGTCTCCAGGCCGGCGGTCGTCACATACCGCCGGCGGTATTCCAACCCGCCTGACCCCGGCTTACCGCCATGGATTTCATGCGGTTGGGGACCGCCATGCAATCCATGGCGGTAAGCACTATTAGTGCCAGGGAATCCCTTCCCTGGCACTGATAGGGGTCTCCCCCACCCCCACCCCCACCCTGACTCCCTCCCCTACCCCCCCACCACCCCTGCCACCCCCAAAAGGTTGCAGGACCCCCGTCCCCCACCCCGATCCCCAACATATAAACACACATACACACATACAGGCACGCATCCATGCACATACACACACCCCCCGCATTCATGCACGCATCCATGCACATACACACACCCCCCCGCATTCATGCACGCATCCATGCACATACACACACCCCCGCATTCATGCACGCATCCATGCACATACACACACCCCCGCATTCATGCACGCATTCACACGCCCCCTCAATATACACATACGCATACCCCCATGCACGCACACAACTCACAACTCCCCCCCACCCCCCTTCCCTAGCGGACGATCACCTTACCTGTTCCTGGTGATCCTCCGGGAGGGAACGGGCAGCTCCGCCGACACCGCCACACCAACAGAACACCGCCACAGCGAATCACAGGTCGTGATTCGCTGGTCGGTGTTCTGTTGGCGTGGCGGTGGAGGTGGAGCTACCTCCACTTCCCCACCTGCCGCCAGTATGGCTGTTGGCAGCTCTTCGTCCGGAAACGGGCGGAGCTCTGCCAACAGTCAGAATGGCCCATGCGGAAGACCGCCAGCACTGGCGGTCTTCCGTACGGCGGTCCCTCGGCGGTCTATTGAAAAGACCGCCGAGGTCGGAATGACCCCCTAAGTCTGGTATAACTTCCCTTTCACTTGAGACCGTGTCCTGAACCCTGACTGCTCTTCTCCTTGTACTCCTAATACCCAATCTTTTACCTCTTGTCCTTCTTTTGATTGTTGCAACCTATGCTCCCCGTTCTGCACTGTTTCTGCTATTTGCATCTTTTTCAATTCCTCTAAAAAAGAATTCACTCTAGTATTATCAGTGGTATTATCTGCCATTGTTGAGTCCCTAGATCCCAAACTAGATGCCACACTCTCAACCGATGGTATTTTTTCTAGTGGTTACTGATTTCTCAAAACTGCATCACACTTTCTGGTGTAGAAACATACTCTGCCTCTCTCGTTCCTCTGGATTTTTGATGATTTCCCCTCCTTGATCTCTTCCTCATACCGATCTAAAACTTGTTCAGGAATCTCATAGTTCTTGCACATGCACTCTTCTAATTTGAGATTAGCTATCTCTGCTACACTAAAACGTTTCTCAGTACCAACAATGACTACTTGTATTTATTCTCCAAATAGGTGGCTTGTAAATTACATTGATGCAGATGGCACAGTGATCCTAGGTGCAGTGATGTCAACAGTAAAATATGATTCATAATCAGAAGGGACATCCACAAATACTGATTTCTATATTGAGCCAGACACACAGGATAATTCCTCATCCAGTGTTTACATTTTAACCCAGACCCTAATACCCTAATTCCAGTGGGTCTCTTCAGGACACATTATGCTGTCTGACACAACACCTCAAAGCTGTGAGCATTCTTCACATGCTGAGGTTCTCTAATTGTGATGCTTCACAGTCGACTCATCTAAATTAAACTTGATAATCACAGAAGCCCCAAACTAATCAGGGTCATTAATGTTGGTGCAGTGTGATGACTGCATCTGTCAGCCAGTGACTTCAGAGCAATAGAAACATAGGAATACTTGGATAGAGGAAGGCTAAGTATATTATCCAGCAGTAGTGGCGCCCTAAAATTTCTATTGCAATCAATCAATAAATCAGTAGATTTGTATAGCTCACTTGTCACCCGTAAGGGTATCCGGGACTGCAGGCTGCAGAGCTCTAGTCGAATAGTCAGGTCTTGAGGCCCTCCCAGAACTCCTGGAGGGTTGTAGCCATTCTCAGATGGGATGGGAGGCTGTTCCAAGTTTTGGCTGCAATGAAAGAAAGGGAGCAACCTCTAAAGGTGCTGCAATTGATGCAGGAGTGGCTGCGAGGGAGAGTGTGGCTGAGTGAATGTGTCTGGAGGGTTGGTAGAAGTTTAGTCAGTGGTTTAGGCAGGTGGATCCCAGGGTGTGCAGGGCCTTGTATGTGTATATTAGGATCTTGAATTGACAGCATTTGTGTATAGGCAGCCAGTGGAGGTTCCTTATGTGTGGGGTGATGTGGGTTCTTCTAGGGAGGTCCAGGATGAGTCTGGCGGCTGAGTTTCAGATGACTTGGAGTCGTTTTGTGAGGTGAGCTGAAATCCCTGAGTAGAGAGCACTTCCGTAGTCAAGGCAGCTGGTGATGAGTGCCTGAGTGACTGTTTCTCTAGCTGCGACTGGCAGCCACTTGAACATTTTCCATGGCATGCATACAGTGAGGAAGCAAGCGGAGGGGAATGTGCTGATCTGTTTTGTCGTAGTTTGGACTCTTGCTCTGAGCAAGACTGCTGGTCTCAGGATGACAGTACTTCCGTTCGTAGGTGACTAAGTCTCTTCCTACAACTATTTGTAACTGTTGTCCAAACCTTACCGGCTTACTAGCAGTACCTCACCGAAAACACAATAGTAAAAGGTGATTTGTAGCAGTCGCTTACGCATGGACTCAAAATACAATATCTCAGGGTTGTCGTGGTTAAACGGAAATTACCCTTTTCTCACAGATTTATAATGTCTCATACAAACAAAGGCAATAACACAGATGCAGTAAAGTTATAATAGTTTTTATTCAACATAACTGCAATTTGTGATAAGTTGCATGAACTGCAATGATTAGGATAATGAATATACCAAGCAACAGTATTGTAAAGAGGAGAGTCATTGTTATAAAGACCCCTACCATTATGCAATATAAGATAAAAATATATGTATATGTAAAAGATGGAATAAGCCCTAATACCCTAAGGAGAGTAGGTCTAACCTCCTACCTAAAAAAGAAGAGCTGGGTTCGTTAAACCTAATCTGCCAAAACCGTGTCCATGAGAGGAGCCCCCAACCCTCGTTACCTTGGAATGAGGTCTCTATCTCAGACTCCGCAGGGACACGAAGACTGGATCAGTGTCAAGATGACTGCAGCATCGGTATCAGCGATGGTGGCGATGCCCTCTGGTCGGAATCCCTCTGATTATCTGTCTGAAAGTGTGTTGTATTTATACAGATCTACAAGGTCCCCTAACATAAGTGTTATTCATAACAATAGATAACAGGCATGCTTGGGACGGCAATGAATATCAACAATCCCTCGAGAGTATAGAGAGGGAAAATCCCTAAGTGTGAATGCCTACTGTATGTTTGTCTTTCGTGCTTGATCTTGACGCCTTGGCGCAATGACACTGATAATAGAACCCATAACAAGTGGCCTAACTATAAACAAGGCCGCCATTTTAAAGGAAATAAATAATTAAATGGACTATGACAGAGCAAGCTAAGTAGGTTAAAAGTCACTGGGTGACGGGGGCACAAGTTTACAAGCCTACGGCTAAGCTAACTCCTGTTATCCAGCTAAAACAAACTAGGATTCACTACACCCTCCCCATTGCCGTAACAGGTATGATGAAGGTAAGGAAACCCAAGAGCTAAAAAAGCTGCTACTGAAAAAATGTACGTAATGACAAAAATAAATGCTGTATGTTAAAATATGCTGAGATGTTAATATAAACCATGACAAGTATAGCAAACTTTCAGTTAAATTGCTAGTTTTTAGAACCGGGAACTGGCAAGCTAATTCACCAAATTATGTGCTATATGCAGGATCTTGAAGAATGTCATCGAAGTCACCATTCAAGGATCTTAAAAATGAGTCAACATCGTCTGAAGTGAAATTGAGAGCTGGACGGACAAACGGATCCACAGAGCAGAAGTGAGCCATATTCATCGGTGTATCGACACTCGCTGCAGCATCCTCATCCATGTTAGTTTGTATAACAGAAGGCTCATAGGTGGCCTCGCGGAGCAACCTCAGTCTCAAGGGGCATGACCGTGTATGAACCCTCATCGGGGACATCAGCAGTTCGTGGTCCACAGGAGATGTTGGTGAAACAGCAAGACAGACCATAGGCAGATGTTCAAAGAGACACCATATGCAGCGGAACACCGGTTGTACACACCATAGTAGAGGCCGGAATGACAATGACCAGTCAAACTCTAGTTCCACCAGCAAAGGTGTACCGAAGATCCGAACCATGCGTTCACGGCACAGCAGAGTTGACGGGAGCGGCTCCATTGCTCTGTGTCGCTGGAAAAAAACAACCACCGCGAATCAGAAAATATAGCAGTAGTAGTCCGCCAATTAAAGCCAAAATAATTGGAAAGCCACCAAACACACTGGAAAAGAGTGAATGGATGGCTGATGGGATGACTCCGAAGACAGTCTGGAAGATGGACACGAAACCAGACCCGACAGATTTAAAGAAATGAACAATCCCAGTGGTGCTTGAAGCATTGAATATTCTCGATACCAACTCTCCAAAGTGTATGGGGAAATCGGTACTTAAAAGGGATTGTATCTCGGCTGATGATCTCGCAACCTGGAGAGCATACGTCTCTTTTGCTCTTGTCAAGGCGACCTGTTTTTGAAACAATAGCGCCTTCAGTCTACTCAACTTGTCATAGTTCACATTAATAGTATCAATGTGGGGCCACATTTCAGATACTTGTATCTCTCGTGTGGGGGGAAACAAAACATGGCCACAACACGTAACGACCTTCGTGACTGAGATTGCGTAGGCAATTCCAGGTCGCAAGCCGCAACAGCTGTCATCGCTCAGAAGAACATAACTCCCATTAGAAAGAACATGAAACACTGAACGAATCAAGGGGACGGGAGTACCCTTCAGAAAACAGGCCAAATTTGCGACCCCCACATTGCAAAGACCGTGAAGAGACACCTGTTTGCATATCATGGAATGACGAACATTAGTCTCACATTCACTTCCGCTAAGAAAGACCTCTTGTTCGCCGTTCAGACATCGATACTCAAAGGGCAACTCCCACTCCTCTTTAATAAAGCTATCTCCTAGCCTTTCATATTGTCCCACTGCAAGATGTTTCAGGCAGCTTGAGAAACGAAACGTTGAAAACGGTAAATTAATAATGCTGTGTAAGAGCCAGATAGTTGAAGGACTCTCTGCTACCGTGAAGGGCAACTTATCTAATTTTTCTACTTGAAGCAAGGTGAAACGAGCCTCTCTTTTAGCCATTGTCACTTGTTCCCCGGAAAAATTAAAAGCAGCGAATAGTTCACTCCCATTAAGGTATTTCCATGGAATGTGGCCACTTTTCAGCGTCTGTAATGCCCAACTTAGCTGCATGATGGAACGCAGCTGTGTTTGCCCATGATATAACCGAGACAAATCAGTCTGAGTGATATCAATAGCAGATGACACTATATTCGACAGGGAATAAATCCTGTTGGAAAGCGTGTTCATGCCATTGTCGACAACAGCCAATGTATTTTCCAAATTTTCTTTATCAAGTTGCCGTAAACGCGCAGCAGCCTCAATTTGCGAAAGTTTCCAAATTTCATTATACATGGCATATAAAAACCGTTTCGAGCGTTTCTTTCTAGGACCTAATAGGAAATCTTGTAGGTCTATACTGTCAGAAAGAGTATTCAGGTGTTGTTTCACTGCTGTTAAGGTGTTCGTTTGTACCCATTGTTGGCACAGCTTGCCCACACTGCATGTCGTAATTATACCAGCATGCTGACCTGACAAAAAGCGAGGGTCTGGTCTATGAATGGAAAAAACCCCTGAAGAGTTCAAAAAACACCTTTGACACTCATCAGTATCGGTGGGCCATACCAACCATCCCCCGGGACTGGAAAGTGAAGAATTTTAGTCACCAGCCTTAACCAATGCATCTAGCCTTTCCTCAGAAACATTTAGAAAGTGTTGCCAATCTGTAAATTTTGTCGGTGTAGGGATACTGGGCGTGTTTAGATCCTTTATTTTAGCTAATCCCAGACATGATGTCTGCTCAACAGTGTCATTTAAAAAAATCATTTGCACAGGAATTAAGCAAGCTCGAAACAAAGCCTCCCTACCCTGTATCTGCCAATCTTGCGCCCCCATACACTCTTCAAATCGATAGTGTTCTTCCAATATTCATAACCCTCAATCGAAAGTCGGGAAACAAAGGGATCTGAATAAATCAGTTTTGTATCTGTTAGCAACAATTTTCTAATGTGTGTCGTTGGTAATTTAAAATAATAAGATTCAGCTTTCGTTGTATCATGCCCAGAATAGTATGTGAATTTGTCTCTGTAATACTGTGGACTTCCCACCCGTGGTGTTGAACAATGTTCCCATTGTGTGTAGTTAAAAAGAGGCCTATATCTAGTTGCACGGTGCAGGTAGTGATGTCCCCAATTATTATAGCAGAACATTTCACCATAATTCATTGTAAAATCATATACATCATCACTTCCAAAAGCGGAGTAGTCCTTCATTTCAGTTAGCATGGAATCCACTGTTTGGACATCCCAATCATCAGAGACAACATTAGGTGTAATAACATCAGACATAGAAATTTTGAACACGTATGGTATTTGAATTATCTCTGTAGGCCCGTATATATCGAACGGAACTTTGTCCCAAACAATCCCATCAGAAATTGGAATAGCTGTAATATTGACAGGGGACAAATCACGTCGGACCTTATGTGATGAATGATGCGGTGTTAAAATTACATCAACAGGCTCCACTGAGGAGCGATCAGCAATATAGTGACCATTAATTAGTAAAAAGAAAACAGTCACAAAACCAATCCATAAAAACAATGCAATAAATGTCAAACAGAACCAGAGATAGTTCCATGGATATATCAAATAGTTCTTTTTAAGCCATTGATAGAACTTGCTACCTCTGGAAAGTTTGTGAGTCTCAGTTGAGGATGAATCTGAAGAAAAATCATCAATGTCCACAAAATAGCCAGAGGAAGTCTCCGCAAACACAGGACTCATCGAATTCCCATCCACTGTTCGTGGAGGTTCATGATAGATGACGTTACCAGTCGTGGAAGTGTTCGTGTAAAATACAGCCAAATCCTGTAGCGGTGTGTTCTCCGAAGTTGTTACAGGAACCAACAAAAGTTCATTTTCTGCCCTACCCATGGTCGAGGAAGTGTTTGGAACAGCAGCTACATAGTTGCATAGTCAGTAGTAGCGATTGTCATCCTACTATGTAGAGGGATGTCCTGTTGGATAGTGAGAGGGGATCGGGAACCACCCAAGGGACCTCCTGGTCTACTGTGAAGAATCGGCCACATGGTGTAATTTGATGTCATCAATGGAGATGAATCTGTTTGATTTGGAACCAGACAATGGCGGAAGGATGACAGTCCTGGTGCCTTTTATCCCCAAGACCGGTACAGGTGCTCTGTATGCTGGACCAAACTCTTTTCTCACAGCGATCTTCTCAGGAACCAGATCCCAAACATTAGGAATCCAGCCAGTCGAAGTTTTCGCCAAATCCCTTATTCCCAAGGTGGCAGCGCTTGCAGATGATTTATCATCACGGAATTGTTGAAGCTCCTGTAAAACAGCGAGACGTTCTTTTATGTCAAATGGTGTTTCTGCTGCCACCATACCAGGGGCATCAAGATCGGGAACATACATAGTTGTCCCAAAGAGAACCTCATATGGAGACTTGCCCCTCAAGGACCGTATTGGCAGATTATTCAGTGCTCTCTGGACCCCATATAGGTGATGTAACCAACTACGGCCTGAACCTAATACTCGAGCTGTTAAGGACTGCTTTAGATCACGATTCTGCCTCTCCACGACCTAATTTCCCTCGGGATGGTATGGTGAGGAGTAATGGAGTTCAACACCCTTCGTCCTCATGGTGTCCCTGAAAGCCTTAGAGGCAAATGCAGGGCCCTGGTCCGAATGGAATGCTGCAACCGCATATGTACCGATAAAGATCAGCAAATCTTTTATAACAGTCCGGGCGTCAGCCGACCGCTGTGGCCATACCCACAGGAATCTAGAACAGTAATCTACAGCCACTAAAATGTATTTGTATGCACCATCAGGTTGCAAAGGACCACAATGGTCCAGGTACACACAATGGAGTGGTTTGTCTGACACTAAGAGAGATGTCTGCGGAGGGCGTCTGATAGTCGAGCCCTTAATCTGCTGACAAATGTCACAGCAAAGGACATACTGTTTAGTCCGTCTGCATAGACCAGGCCACCAGTACCGTTGTTGTAGAATGGTGATAGTGGCCTGTATACCAGCATGTGCAGAAGCGACACCCTCATGTGCAGCTGTAATCAATTCCAATCTCTGATCTTCATTTGGGATCACTCGATCACCAACATCTGGAATTGTTGCAAAAGCAACATTCTGTGCACTGATATGATATGTATAGTTCGTAGGGTATCCTTTCGGAAGGGGCTTGCCTGCAGCCGAGGCTTTAACGGCAAGCAGTATTTCATTATCCAACCTCGTCCGAGAACGAGTCACTGCAGCCACAGAAGCCGTAGCTACTGAAGCTTTGGCTGCTTCGTCAGCCAATGTATTACCGGCAACATGTATTCCTACACGTTGGTGCCCCAATGTATGAACTACATGGACACATGGCAGCTTATCCTTCAGATCAGCCACCCTTCCCCACAATATTTTGTGTTTAATGGTGTTCCCTTTAGAATCTCTAAACCCGTTCAGTATCCAATGATTGAGGTATTCATTGTATGACTGGACGCAGTAATACGAATCACAGACGATCAAAGTCTGTGTTCCTGGCTGTGAATGTTCGAGCGCTAGAAGAAGAGCCTTAAGCTCGGCCAACTGGGCTGTGCAGTCCCCTAAGGTCTGAGTGTACGTGTTATGAGGATGAAAAACTCCGTCTTCCATTACCCCGCACACGGCTGCGCAAGCTGCCGAGTATTGATGTTTAGTACCCACAGCCGGTTGTGCCGATCCGTCAGTGTAAATGATGGTATCATAACTGTTTATTGGCAATATGTGTAAGGGAGCGGGGTATTCCTGTTCATACTGGAGAAATTCTTGTGTCTGAAGTCTTGGGTCAAACACATAATCAACATCAGTGGCGGTCAGAGATGTTGCCCATTGAATCCAGCGTGGATGCAATGCCTTAGCGTTAGGAACGCTCGCTTTAGTGACAGCCTCTAAGGCCGGAACCGGGGAGACAACAACAATGCGTTTTCCCTGGGCAAGCGGTCTCTCCTTTATGACGGCAATCTGAACTGCCGTCAGAATTTTTTCAGTAGGAGCAAAACGTTTTTCTGCATTGGAGTACAAATGTGATTTGTATGCTATTGGCACCGTGTCACCCTCATTAAAGGTGACATAGGTAAATCCTAGGGCACCAGCTATTATTCTGATGACCAAATTTGTTTTATTGTCCCGTGTGTACAAGTGTCTAGCTTCTAGCATGTCTCGTTGTATGTCCCTTAGGATGTGTGTGTGTTCAATTGTCCATCGCCTGCCAGAATAATTGGGCTGAATTAAGTCATATAGTGGTTTTACGCGTTCAGCATAATCTGGAATATATGTTCTGCCAAAATTAAAGAAACCCAGTAATGACTGTAATTTCTTAAGCGTGTTCGGAGGCTGTAGCTGAGCACACTTCTCTAGGAAGTGTGGGGCCAGGCTCTTCCCCTCGTTTGACAGTTCATATCTTAGGAACAATACACTAAGAAAGACTATCTTGCTTTTCTTAAAATTAAATTTATATCCGAAGGCGGCAAATCCCAAAATTATCCGATTGACCCTGGCAAGATGAATGTCAAGGGTGTCATCAGTGAGATAGATATCATCCACAAATGATAATGCCTCGGAATCAAGCTCCAGTAATATTGATGTGACACGGGCCGAAAACAGTCCTGGGCTGTTTTTATAGCCTTGTGGTAAACGACAAAAGCGTTTCTGAGAACCATAGGAAAATGCACTTAGGTCTCTACTTTCATGTGCTAAATTCTGGCAGAAAAAACCATTAGATATATCCAATGTAGTTTTGTATTTTTTACGCACTATATTATTAATTAGCGCTGTGCTGTGTGAATTTTGTATAGCATAAGTGCGTGCATGACTATTCAAGTGCCTATAATCAACCACTATTCTATATGAATGATCAGGTTTCGCAACGGGAAATAGCGGATTATTCATTGCCGATGTACAGGGCTCAATTACTCCCTGGTATTCAAGTTGTGACAGTATCTCCGTCACTGGAGCTTTTGCTTCATGTTTAACAGGGTATTGGGTCTGCGGGTGTGGTGTAGACCGAAAGGGGAATAACATGGCAAGGAGAGTCCTTGTCCCATCCTTCATGATTGCGGTATAATGCAGGTGCCTGCGCTAAAGCCCATTCAGCAGCTAATGCTCGTTTGTCTGTCTCCGGAACAAGATCGGAGAAAGAAGGCAAAATGACATCTTCCCCATGTGGGAGCATGCCGACATGTTCAGGTGGCCAGTCTCTCTCGGCCAACAGGATATCACTAGTAAGTTCATCCCAAAATATTACACTAATAATGCGTTCCACGTCTCCCTCTATCTGAATTGTTAAATCAAAAACCCGATCGGGTGGGAGTACGCGGCCATCCGCTGTTTCAACTGCGATGTAATCGCTAGTTGCTGTCGCATCCAGATGATCTTTCAGATTCTGGCGACATATCGTGACCTCTGCCGCGCTGTCCAACAGAGTCACTGCCCACTTCTTGTTCCTCAACAGTGTTCTCAATACTACTGGCATTTTTAATGGTCAGTGCAGCCACTTTTTTCTTTTTAAATTGTGGCTTTTGTTGAGGAGTCTTTTCTTCTTTTTTAACAGTAGACTGTGGCGAGTCTTTCTTTTCTTTCACGTATTCCGGACGTCGATCTTGACGGCCCCCTCTCTCGCTACGTCTATCCGGTGCGTCCTGAAAGGAACGAGAAGGACGTGAATCAGTATATCTGTCTGGAGTTCTAATGTTATCCCTATTTCTGAGATTATATCTCCTTTCGGAGTACTCCGGATGAGGAGAATCAGCTCT
The DNA here is from genome assembly GCF_031143425.1 of Pleurodeles waltl. Classification (NCBI taxonomy): domain Eukaryota; kingdom Metazoa; phylum Chordata; class Amphibia; order Caudata; family Salamandridae; genus Pleurodeles; species Pleurodeles waltl. The sequence continues at coordinate 939,735,191 of NC_090445.1, forward strand.
TTTGTTTCTCCTATCCTTGAAATCTTTTTGTTTTTCCCAGCTCTTCTTAGAGCCCTCTTGTGCCTGCTTCGTACCTTCCTTATGGGTGGTACTTGGTATGTCAAATTTTTTAGGTTTGGCTCCCAGCCCATCCCGTCCTATACTAGTATAGGTATCAGAGATTATTTTGGGTAGCTGTCTCTCTTGTTCCTGGTGTGGAGTTTCCAGGAGACGCTGGCATATCGCCAGTGCTACTGCTTCCCCTTTAATATTACTCAATATTATCGAGGAGATGGCGTCAAAATTACGCATCAATTTCATCCCCAGATCTAGGGCCGGTGCAGCCCCATGCTCATTTTGTATTTGTTTAAATACTTCAGGCAAATTGGCCAGTGTAGGGGTACCATGCGTGGTAGTATAAACGGCAGCGAAGACTGTACCCCAAGTGGCACATTCATCAACCGAGGGAACCATCCCGAATGGCAAGCACATAGTGAGCAATCTATGTTTCTCCTGTGGCCCCGTATGGGGGAACACAGCTTCCAGCTGATTTGTTTTCTGAGCAATCCAGAACGGTATTTTTTCTCGATCTGATGGCACTTTACCCATAATGGTATGCACCGTTTGTGGATTAATCCCAGTAGCCAATTGATATCCACCAGCTACTGGCGGTGCTGGACGCGCTGGTGTAGTGTTCAATGTTCGCATTACGAACTGGACCAATCGTCTATATAATGCCACTAATTCATTATATAATATTCTTAAATCTACAAGCGGCATAGTCTGTATGCCTGGGTGAGGTGTATATGTGGCAAACATGGGCCACGTAGGCCCTTCATTACTTAAAGGACCTAGCCTCACCCGCCGCAGTATATGTGGTAGGGCGCCTTCAAACCAGTTTTAATGCTCCTGATATGTGAGCGATATTTCATGATACTGGTATGCTTCATACCTTACGGGTACGTCCGCAATGTCATAAGTGTGAAATGTGTGCGTTCGTTGGTCAGCCTCAGGAAAGGCAACCCAACAATAAAATGTTTCCGTTTGGTATGCTTCAGTTGCTTCTATAATCAAAGTAACTTCCCCGCCCTCTTCTGTAAGGCCATGCGCTAATAAATGTTGTGTAAGTGCATGTCTAGCATTTGCAGGAATGTCTATGGTATTAGCCATATTTGTTTAGAGAAACGGAACACCAAAATAGGGGAAGTTTTTCCTTTTGTGAGTTCGAGCTCGAACAACCTACAGCCTAAGCAGGTGTTACCTGTTTGGCTGAGGAGGATTCGCCCAAAGACCACGGACGTCTCCGTATAATGGTACTGAGGGTACCTGTTGTCTGTGAGACAGTGATAGTCAGGGTATCCGTAAATTAGTGCCTAAACACCATCGTTGGTGGCGCCATGTCATAGTTTGGACTCTTGCTCTGAGCAAGACTGCTGGTCTCAGGATGACAGTACTTTCGTTCGTAGGTGACTAAGTCTCTTCCTACAACTATTTGTAACTGTTGTCCAAACCTTACCGGCTTACTAGCAGTACCTCACCGAAAACACAATAGTAAAAGGTGATTTGTAGCAGTCGCTTACCCATGGACTCAAAATACAATATCTCAGGGTTGTCGTGGTTAAACGGAAATTACCCTTTTCTCACAGATTTATAATGTCTCATACAAACAAAGGCAATAACACAGATGCAGTAAAGTTATATTAGTTTTTATTCAACATAACTGCAATTTGTGATAAGTTGCATGAACTGCAATGATTAGGATAATCAATATACCAAGCAACAGTATTGTAAAGAGGAGAGTCATTGTTATAAAGACCCCTACCATTATGCAATATAAGATAAAAATATATGTATATGTAAAAGATGGAATAAGCCCTAATACCCTAAGGAGAGTAGGTCTAACCTCCTACCTAAAAGGAAGAGCTGGGTTCGTTAAACCTAATCTGCCAAAACCGTGTCCATGAGAGGAGCCCCCAACCCTTGTTACCTTGGAATGAGGTCTCTATCTCAGACTCCGCAGGGACACGAAGACTGGATCAGTGTCAAGATGACTGCAGCATCGGTATCAGCGATGGTGGCGATGCCCTCTGGTCGGAATCCCTCTGATTATCTGTCTGAAAGTGTGTTGTATTTATACAGATCTACAAGGTCCCCTAACATAAGTGTTATTCATAACAATAGATAACAGGCATGCTTGGGACGGCAATTAATATCAACAATCCCTCGAGAGTATAGAGAGGGAAAATCCCTAAGTGTGAATGCCTACTGTATGTTTGTCTTTCGTGCTTGATCTTGACGCCTTGGCGCAATGACACTGATAATAGAACCCATAACAAGTGGCCTAGCTATAAACAAGGCCGCCATTTTAAAGGAAATAAATAATTAAATGGACTATGACAGAGCAAGCTAAGTAGGTTAAAAGTCACTGGGTGACGGGGGCACGAGTTTACAAGCCTACGGCTAAGCTAACTCCTGTTATCCCGCTAAAACAAACTAGGATTCACTACAGTTTCTCCATGCTGAGTTTACTGTCAAGGATAAACACCAGGTTCCTGGTGGCATTAGAGGTGGTGGGGGGAGGTCCAAGCTCATCGGCCACCAGGAGGCATCCCAGGGTGTGGCGGAGTTTCCGAGTAGGAGGACTTCTGTTTTATCAGTGTTAAGCTTGAGGTAGTCGTCCTTTGTCCATTTGGTGATGGAGTTCATGCAGAGGTGGAAATTGGCTTTTGTGGTGGGTGTGTCTTTAGACAGTGAGAGGATGAGTTGAGTGTCATCGGCATAGGAGATTGTTTTCAGACCGTATTTCCTGACAGTGCTGGCCTAGGGGCTCATGTACATGTTGAAGAGAGTGTGGCTGAGGGAAGAACTCTATGGTTCTCTGCCAAGGATGTCCTTGGGTTGAGATGTGAAAGGGGGGAGGAAAACTCTGGGATCTGTCAGAAAGGAAGGAGGCGATCCACATCAAGATGTATCCTCTAATGCATATCCCATGGAGTCACTTGATCAGCGTGTGATGGGAGACAGTGTCGAATGCCACTGAGAGGTCAAAGAGAATGAGTGCAACTCAAGTCTCCTTGGTCAAGCAAGGTACTAATGTTGTCTGGTGCGGCAATAAAAGCAGATTTGGTGCTGTGATTGGCCCTGAACCCGGATTGGGAGGAGTCCAGAAGTTCATGGTCCTCTAAACAGGTGGTGGGCAGCTGGTTGATGGCTTTCTCAATGTTCTTCACTGGGAAGGGAAGCAGGGAGATTGGTTGGTAGTTTTTGAGATCGTTTGGGTTTGCAGAAGGTTTTTTTGAGGAGTGGCTTGACTCTGGCCTGTTTCAATTCTTCAGGGTATGTGGCTGTCGTGATGGAAATGTTGATGATGTCCGTGAGTTTGATGGCAATAGTGCTGCTGCTTTTGTTGAACATGTGGTGATGACAAGGGTCCGTGGGGGATCCTGAGTGGATGGATCTCATGATATTGGTGGTGGATTGCGTGGTGAGTAGGCATCAGCTGTGGAGGGTGGCAAAGGTTAGGGGGTTGGTGGGTTTGATTAGGCTGATAGTGTTGGTGGCCGTTGGCTGGGGTGTGAAGTTTCTTTATATTGTGGATATTTTGTTGTGGAAGAAGTCGGCGAGGGAGTCACAGAGTTTTTGTGTAGACAAAATGTTGTTTTCTGCTGCTGGAGGGTTAGAGAATTCTTTGACAACCTTGAAAAACTCCTTACTTCTGTTAGAACGGAATTGGATCCGAATAAGTAAGTCTAACAAAATGGCTTCTTTTAGGTTGTTGTTGTGGTATCTATTGAGTGAGTGTTTGAAGGCAGCTCTGTCGCTGGGAGCTTTAGTGGTACGCCCACGTCTCCTGAGTTGCTTGCATTTGCATTTCTTTGAGAGGAGCTCTGGAGTGTACTATTTTACTTGTTTAGTGGGCTTAGGTGAGATCATTTTGCATGGTGCTAGTCTACTGGTGCAGTCAATGATAAGGAGTTGTAGTTTTTGATGGTAGTGTTGATATCTGAGGTGGCTTCTGAGGGATGGTTACTGAGGGCTTCTGTCCATTGGTTCTCTGTGTTTTTGACCAGCTCCCCTGGGTGGTGCAAGGTAGATGGGAGGGTGTGGGAGGGTGACTGGGCATGGTGGCCTAGGTGAAATGGACAAAGGAGTGGTCTGACCAGGTAATTTTTGAGGTGTGGCTAAATTTAATGTTGTTAAAGGAGGTAAACATGGCATTGAACATGTGTCCTGCGGTGTGCATGGTGTTCGTAATTATTTAATTGAGGCCAATGATGTTCCTACCATCTAGGAGGTTCTTGGTGTTTGTATCGTTGAGGTCATTGAGGTGGAAGTTAAGGTATTCGAGGAAGAGGTAGTGCTTGGTGTCGATGGATGTAGAGGCGATGAGTTTCAGGATTGCATGGCAGAAACTGGGACGGGGTCCGAGAGGCCTGTAGGCAAGGGTGCCTTTAATCATGGTGTTGGTGTCTAAGTTATCTGGAAATTGAGGTGTTCCATGAGCTGAGTGTCATTGCTGGTGTTGGTTGTGCACTGGAGAGTGTCTTTGTAAGTGATGGTGATGCTGCCTCCTGGTTTGTTAGGTCGGTCGTGGTGGATGATCTTGCAGCTGTTTGGAATGGCTGCCTCAAAATCTGGTGCGGAGAACGTGGTGAGACAAGTTTTAGTGAGGAAGGCGATATTGGGCTTGAGGGAGTGAATGGTGTCCCATACCTCGGTTGAGTGCTTACAGGGGGATCATACGTTGAGCAGGATACATCTTAGATGAGTGTGTTCTTGTGTTGCCATGTGGGCGAGTGTGGGCGGGTTGGCGTGGCAGGTATAGTGACAGTGGAAGCAGAAAAAGGAACTGTGGTGTTTCTAGGAGAGGTGCGTCAGCAGACCCCGAGGAGGGGAAGTGGAGGGTGATGCGATCTGATCGTGAGTATCAGGGGATGTTTGTAGAACCGGGGTCCTTGGCGCTGGCATAGTCCAGGTGTAAACAGGATCAGATGGGCTTGCCTTTGTCACACCTTTGGTGCATCAAAGCCCACCTGTTGCACATGTCCACTGCATAGCTGCGCAGCAGCCCTTATAAGAAGTCCTGGGAGGTGGGCGGAGTGGTGAGGGATGTGGGAGTCCGAAGGCAGGAAGCTATGGGGAGTATAAAAACGGCAGGAAAAGTAGTGTGACGGGGCAGCAAGCAAGCCCAAAACAAAACACAAAAACAAATTAGACTAAAGCTAAATACAACTGAATAATACTACAAGATAATCATCATATAAGTAGTGATACAATTTGCCTGACTGAAAGCCCAAAAGGTTGAGTATGTCAGGTACCAGTGGAGGGCCTGACAGCTAACTCTATCCAAAGGTCAGGGCAATAATGGGGAAGGAAAGGCACACATCTTGTTGACATAATAAATTATTTTTGGGCAAATTTACTAACTTTTCATGTAATGCAGTGGAGAAACCAAAGTTGCTGTACTGGGTTGTGTAAAAGGGAGAGAGCTGAAGACAGCAATATCTACTAAGATAGGGCAATCTTTTTTTCTCTCCTTGGGCTGCTGAACTTTACACTGCCATGTGTCAATGTATGCACCCTGGCACCATAGTGCAGGGGAGTGTGCATGATGTCAACCATACATTTTGTACTGAAAAGGTAACCGTAAAGTGCAGCACACAGGCAAAGTTGGGAATGTTTGGAGAAGTAAAATCGATTCTCCACATTCAGGCCAGCCTTAAATTTTTGATGCAAAGCCATGTCTAAGAATATTAATAGACGTTTTGCAGTGGAAAGTAAATGCCAAATTAACAGTCTGCGTCAGTTTGCACCACTTTTGTGATGAAAATCTGGTGCAAATTGTTAGAAAGTCTTCACCTTCCTTTGTAACTGCTGGGTAGAAGTGCTGAATATTACTTTCTGGAGTGTGTTAAGAAGTTTCAAAATGTTTGATATGACTTTAGGCCAATATGTAATCCAATGTGTCCAGTTGCAGACAGTTCACCTTTCTGTATGGTTCTGTTCCTGATTCCTTAAAAATATAGACGTCAACCCTATTTGGAAAAACAAAATGAAGAACCTTGGGAACCATCTTGCCATGGCAACTCCTCAAGTATTTTCTGGATATAAAGAACCCCTGGGGGACTTTCAATCAGAATTTTACGAGAGCATACAACTGAAAATCTCTTGCGTGACTTTGGTGGATGATCCTCTAAATGTATTTGGCAAAATGAGAACTGCCTTTTCATATTCTTACAAAAACAAGAAGATGATTTAAGGAATGTTTGAATTAGTCTCAGCCACTGACAATTGCTCAGGGACACATCCAACACCATCGTTTTTTCCCACTGTGCCTTTCTAAACAGAGATCTGTTTAAGCAAATCAGTTATGCTCCAGTAGGAAAATTTCAGCCCAAACTTCCAGGAAAGGTCCAATGCAGATGGGAACACAAGCAACCCCAGACAAGTTTCAACCTACTTGTGTATCAACAGTGAGGGATAGCTTTCGTCCTGTGGCATAGTGAGCACGGGGCCCACATCTGGGCATAACTGTTGCACTAAGGGCTTCTACTGTAAAAACAAGCAGATCATAAATAGATGGAGAGGGGCTAGTCTGGTAGTTTGGGATGGATTGCTCCCATGAGGAGAAGGGTCAGTACAGATTTGCACAAGGTGGACATAGATGGTTTAGATTGGCACAGTGGGCAAAACATATGGGTTGGAATGCTACCCTGTGTGATTGTCAGTGGTTAGACTTTTTGCAAGTATCCCTCCCATCAAACTTTGTGTGATCGATGTTGCACCCGAAGTGGCCAAGGGTATGCTCAAATGTGAGCCCCTTGCTCACTGTGTTATACGATACAACCAATACCTCACTGATGAGGCCTACTTAGGTCAAAATCAGTTTGGAGTTGTTTGTGGTTCCTTCTGGAGGAGGCCTTATCTGGCAGTTCAGGGTGGATTGTTACCATAAGGAGCAGGTTCAGTACTGATTTGCATAAGGAAAGCCTTTGTCTAGAGAGACATATGGGGCAAAAAATGATGGGCTGGAATTCTATCCTGAGTGATTGGCAACAGTTAGACTTTTGGAAAGTCTTCCTCCCATCACCTTTTGTGTTATTGATTTTAAGTTTATTAGCCATGCCCTCCGCGTCTAGTACGATGGACTATAACATCTCTCTACTTATGCCAAAAGAACGACTCTTAATTAATGAAGTGGTACTGCATGGATTTAAATCATTCCTTTCGAGGTAGTTTGAGTGTGTCTCAAGACCTGTCTCTGTATATTGCCTTCTCCACCACGGCTCAATATTAGTAACCTCACTATTCAGAATCTATGTTAAACCCTCTGAACTGGGTAGTTGCTCCCACCTTTATGCAGTTGATACCCGGTTGCATACATCAAAGTTATGACTAACTCGTAATACTCAAGCCTAACTTCCTGACAAACAAAAATACAATTGTCTTCAACACAGAAGTCTCTTAATTGATACAACCACTACTGATAATTAATAGGGATTTAATGCCAGGTACACATTAGAATGCGCTTTAGTAATATGTTGCGGTTGCCTATTAAAATATTTTACCAAAATAATGAATGTCTCTCATCAAACTCAGAGTTCCTAACAAGTGATAACTGAACAAATGCAATCCAGTCAGCTGATTTCCAACCTCAGAATGTTCAATGAAACAAGTCTCTAAGCTTCATACGGGGCAAAAAACGTTACCTCGAAGCCCACATTAGAAAATTGGATATTGGAGTATTTTATCAACATAAACTACTTTGTAACTGTAAGTCTTGCAACACTACGAAGACCTGAAAACAGCAGCACAATTTCTATTTCTAACACGCATAGCTCTTGGCAATACCATTGTCATCTAAAAGGAGCCTGGGGCCCCGGAAAGATGTTTTACATGCTACTGCATGATTGGCCTCTTCTTCTCGTAAATATGAATACATTACACTTGTACTCCCTTTTAAAGTGTCACCCTCTTGAGGCAAGATGAATTTCTAAAATGGCTTCTCTGTCTTACAGGGCACTTTGCCTAAATACCCCTAAACCTGTCTCAAATAAACTGACCATGTCTGGGAGCTCCCAAATGGTATCCCCTCCAGATACAGTGCTTCAAAAAATGAACATCCGCTGCTTGGGCTTTTCTCAGATAATGCATCAATAGTATAGAACCCTTTATTTGCACTTTTGAGTCTAGCTAACTCCTTCAGACCTTTTACATAATGCTATCTCATTGAAACAAGCATTTGCAATACAATTGGTCTCGTGTTTGCTCGAGTTAGAGCTATTAACGTTGTAAATTCTTAACTGGACTTTTCTGGCCACATAAATTGATAATGAAAAGTAAAACAGTTGACGTAAGTGAGACAGCTCAAAGTGCCACGGCCGCCATGAGCGTGAGCACGAAGGAGAGACTCAAAAAGAAAAAGAAGTTCACTTGCAGTCAAACTTATTGGCAAATGTGCAACTATCCAGGTAACAGAGTCGATGGCCAAAGCGGTAACAAAACTACCCCAAGGAGGGACAAACGTAAAGCATTTACCAATGATAACAAAGGATTTTTGAAAGACAAGCCCATGAAGAAGTGATAGCGATGGGCGTGCAGTGGGCTTGGTTAAAAGCCCACAGATAGATTACAACACATCAGAGGCTCGACCTAAAAACCCTCAGTCACTCTTCCAGTATTTCTTGCTCCTCCAATTGTACTCCAAGCCTACTTACTCATGCTTCCTATTACGACCAGCTGGACACAACCATTTGTTTTCTTGTTCTTTGTTGGGAGATACCTGGGGCCAGATGTAGCAAATATTTTCGAGTCGCAAATGGCTCGCAGCGCTATTTGCGACCCCGCAAAATGCGAAATGGGATGTTCAAATCCCATTTCGGAGTACCAAATAGCGATGCAACCCATTACCGACTCGCAAAAATTGCGACCTGATTGTGCGACCCGCAATTAGGAAGTCGCAAATTGTGAGTCACAAACCGTATGCAAAAGCAAGTCGCAATTGCAACTAGTCGCAAAAAGCCTGTTTTGCACACCCAGATTGCCACTGATTCAGAGCAGGTGGTAAAAGTATAAAAGGAGACCCAGAAGGCATCTGGGCTACTCAAAATGGCTGCACTATACGTGATTGCATGAAGGAGGAGAGTCCAGGCTGCCCAGCAGGGGAGGAGGAGGCAGACACAGGACAGGATATACCGAACCAGGCAGACACTATTTCAACAAACTGAGGAGGAGATTTATGCTAAATACAGACTGAGCAGCGCTGTTATCTTAGAGATAATTGAACTGCTGAAAACCTCAGCTTGAACGCCAGACAATGCGCGGCTGCGCCATCCCCACACATGTGCAAGTGCTATGCTCACTGCACCTCTTGGCCTCGCGTAGCTATCAGGGGGTGATTGCTGTGGCAGGTGGGGTATCCCAAAGTGAACTCTCACAATTCTTCAGACGTTTCCTGGATGCCATACTCGCACACATGTCTCGATATATATATCTTCCCAAAAATGAGGCAGAAATGAACAGCACCAAGTTGGACTTCTACAGAATTGCCAACTTTCCCCTAGTAATAGGGTGTGTGGACGGGACACATATACCAATTTGCCCACCAGCAAATCTGGAATATGTGTTCTGCAATAGGAAATGTACCCACTCACTAAACATCCAGGTGGTATGTGATGCCCATAATGTCATTACTGACATTGTGGCTAAATATCCAGGGAGTACACATGATGCATACATATTCAGGCACAGTGGGATACACCAACGCCTAGAACGTGTGGAGTTTGGAGAAGGATATTTATTAGGTACTGGCGAGTACACTCTGAAGCCTTACATACAGGTCACTGCGTAATCCTGTGATGCCCGGCTAAATTTGCCTCTTTTGTCAAACAGGTGACAGTGCATATGCCCTGAGACCATGAATACTCACCCCATACCTAACACCTGGCAATCAGAATGATAGGCGATACAACATTGCATATCGGCGGACCAGAACTGTAGTCGAGAGGAGGTTTGGCTTGTTGAAGTCAAGATTCCGATGCCTCCACAAAAGTGGAGGAGCACTGCAGTATGCCCCAGAAACAGCATGCAAGATAGTTGCCACCTGTGCCATCCTACACAACATTGCCACCAGACATGGGCTATACCTCACCCCTGAAGATACAGATTCGGAGGATGAGGAGCAAGAGCTTCCACACCGACAGTCTGGGGATAGAAGCATCGCAATGGAGGGCAGACAGAGACAGAACCATATTGCAACCCACTACTTTGGCAGGTACGTAGCAACCGTGACCACACTCACTAATATAAGACACACATAGCCCACTTGTGTAGTCAAACAAACTAACCCTTTTATTGCAGGACCATAATGTTGGAATCATTGTGAACTATACTACAGCATAGAAAAAAACAAGTCTAATCTGACACATTATGCCCATGCCTCTGTAACAGTACGTGTCAGTAGCTCACAGCCTCTTACAACTGTGGCCACCATGGCTCACTCTAGCTTGGTCCCCTGAGCCCTGCCATGCACTGCTACTCCGCAACACATGTGCATCAGTGGCAGACACACTACTCACAGTGGAGCCCTCTTCACTGTCCTGCAGGGTATCCCCAATGCCCCTTGCGGCCTGTCTGGTCTCCAGCAGATCCACCACATGGCTGATGCGGCCAAGTCCTCGTGCCACATCTCCTGCAAAATGCCCCAGTTCCACTTGCAGGCTGACAGTGCACCTTGACAGGCAGGTTGTATTGGTTGCCAGATGCCCTATGGACACACCTAGCCTGTCTAAACAGGCAGCAGTGTTGCGCCGTGCCTGTGCCCTGCCAGCCACCAGTTCCCTGACCAAATAGTCAATGGAGGTAGTCAGGTTACCCAAGTGAGTGGTCATTGTTGTGAACTGGTTGTCCACATTTGCCAGCCCAAGCATGATAGTGGTCTGCAGTCTTGAGAGGTTACGGTTCATTAACCTCATTAGTCTATTTTGCAGGCGCTGACTCTGCAATAAGGATGCCTCAATTCCCACAAAATCTACACCAGACACATCCTCCCTACGCACAGACTGCATTGTGCCTCGTCGTTTATGCACCACACCTGATGATCCATGTGTTTGCCTTTCCATAGGCATTGGCCCTGGTGTCCCAATGGCTGCCTCCTTACCCAGAGCAGGATCGTCCATGGTCTCCTGTGCCAATTCCACGAGTGGTGTTGTCCTGCACTCCCCTGCGGTGTATGTGGCAGCCTCCTCCTGTGTATCTGTGCCATGTTCCTCTCCCTGCACAGTGGCACTGATGAGGGGGCCTTGTGGGAGACCTGTGGGACATAGGGGATACACTATCAGTCTTGCACATATGTTTGATGCCGCAAAATAAACATTTGCCTATATTTTGACTACTGTACTACATTGTCCATAATGCACTATTCTATAGGTTGGAAAACTGTGAATGGAGCTACTCTGGAGGTGCCTGCTGATGTGTCCTGGGATTGTGTGTATAGTGCATATGCGGGTGTGAATGCATATATTTTGGTACTTATTTTTTTATGTTCCTGGTGCAGAACTGTCTACGTCTCCAATGCCCAGTACAGCCTCCAGCTCAAGAGTTGTCTCCACCATGCTTAGGGGGTTGAACAGTAGATGGCCCTCCTCCAGTGCCATGCATCTCCCTCATGTGCTCCGCCACCCTCTCCTTGGTCCTGGAGTGAAGGTCATACCACCTTTTGCGTATTTCATCCAGGATGCGGTGGCTGACACCAATGGCATTGATCTTGTTCTGGATGTCCTGCCAGATCTTCTTTTTTTGGGTGTCAGGGGCACTCATTGCTGCCTTGCCTAATAATTATTCATGGTGCAGGCAGCACTCCTCAGTCAGCACCTCCAACTCCTTGTCAGAAAACTTGATTTTGTGTTTTCTGCCTCCACTGGGTGTCTCCTTGTCCTGTGTAGCCATTGTTGCTGTAGCTCCTCTCACCTAGGTGTGCCTCTGCAGTTTGCGCTGGTTGGGCTCCTCCCTCCTCCCTGTTCCATGTGGTTACTTCCTGGTTCTGATGTCATCACTCAGAACCAGGAAGTGGGTATTTCAAAAGTTTTAATTCCACCTGCATGCAATTTGCGAGTCAGTCGCAATTAGCGACACCGGACCACACCCTTCGTGCAATTTGCAACCTCGCTTTTTGCGAGGTCGCAAATTGCGACCTCAAATGCAGTGTGACTCCGCTGTGACTCGCTATTTGAAATAGCGTTTTTTACTAGAATATCGTTTTGCGAGTCAGAAATAGTGATTCGCATGGAGTCGCTATTTCCGACTCGCAAATTTTTTCGTTCCTACATCTGACCCCTGGTTCCTACAGCACCATTACTGGATTTTGGCAGTCCTTCTTTTGTGCTAAATTTATGAGTTCTGTGTTTTATTTAATTTTAAATATGTTTCTTGTGGTGATCCTGGTAAGAGAGTTTATCTGCTGGGCTCCCATTAGTTCTTAACTTCCCCTGTATTTTTTTTCTGTATTGTGTCTCACAGCTATCTATACTCTTTAACCCCTTGAATGCGGGCGTTGGCCACTGGCCGACGCCCGCACTACCTCCCTGGTGCGGGTCACGACCCGGGAGGGGGTTAATAAATCCATTTTTATTTTTTTTTGTTCCCCGGGAGACAAGGAAGCTCTTCCTTGTCTCCCGCCCCTTTGTGACAGGCGCGAGGCGCGCTGACGTCACTTTGTGGATTTCCCTATCGGAGCAGGAAGCGGCCTTATGGCCGCTTCCTGCTCCGATGGGGAAAACGGCCACAATCGGCCTTCCCCACATTCGGGAAGGCCTCGTAAGAAAGGGGAGTCTCTCCCCTTTCTTACGAGGCCTTCCTGAAAGTGTTTCCTGGCCCCCGAAACACCACTAGACACCAGGGATTTCACTTGGGGGGGTCGGCCCCCTCGGAAAACGGGCCGCCCCCCCGGGGGCATTTTTCTTTTTTTTTTAAAGGTAGGCGCCCCCCCAGGGGCTAAATTTTATTTAAAATAATAAATAAATAAAAAGAAATGGACAGGGGGTCGCCCGTGGGCAGGGCGACCCCCTGTGTGGGCAGTATTTTTTTTAGTTGTTGTAGGGTTTCCCTGGGGGCCATTTTGGCCCCCAAGGAAACCATACAACAACTAAAAAAAATATAGATCTATAAATATATATATATATATATATATATATATATATATATATATATATATATATATATAAATAGATATATCTATGTAGATATATCTATCTACATGGATATATCTATAGATAGATCTATAGATATATGTATATATATATATATAGATCTATCTATAGATATATCTATGTAGATAGACATATATATAGAGAGATATATATATATATATATATATCACTTTTGTCAATACGTGTGTGGTTTCCCTGGGGGCTGCGATCGGCCCCCAGGAAAACCAGACCCACATATAAAAGTGATAATATATATATATATATATTTGCCACCAGTTGTCTTGCAGTTGCAGCTTGCGTCTTCAAAGCAATGCACATACTTCAACTGACGCTTTTCAACTGTAGCTTTTAGGCAGCAATAAAAAAGTCAAGTAAGTATTGTGATTATGTTTCTGCTACAAAAGGGTCAGACTTGTCTAGTGGCGCAGTTTTAGTGCCATAAAGAAGCGCAGAAGGTTTATATGCCTACTGCAAAGAGCAAATCTGTATTTTATGGAAATAGCTGAGTACATTAGTAAAGTCAGCCATTACCTGCGCTATAATACAAATGAAATGTATGTGCTGGGTGGAGGGCGGCAATGGAGAGATGAAGGGCACTTTTGCTGGGTGGTAATGAGGGAATCCGAGGAGGAGGGAGTGGGAGCACCAATAATGATTGTTGGACTGGGCTCAGGAGGTGCTAAAGACTGTGACGAATGGTATGTGACAAGGTGTTTTTTGAGTGTCTTGAAAGAGCGTGCTGATTGAGGGAAGAAGCGCAGGTAAGGTGGCCTCTACTGTTGCACGTATCTCACACACACCATCGATTTTGTGACTGTCTACGTAGGCTAGTGTTTTAGAGCAACAGTTTAGCCAATAGCAGAGATGGCATCTTGATGGATGACTGCTGCCATCACTCGGGTTATAGAGGACCGCTCTGACATAGGATCAGAGACTGAGACATCAGATACTGAGACAGCACTTGAGGGATAGGACAATGGCGCAGACTCTGGGAGTGATTTTTCAGTCAGAGGAGTCCCATTCGATAACTCCTCTTCCAGTAAATTATGAGGGAGGTGATGAGGACCGTCCTGCTGTCCCTTCAAAAGCAGTCTGTGCAACCGGGTAATAGTGGGTTAGCCCAACCCAGAGAGCAGGTGAATGCAGTGGCAAGCACAGAGAGAGAGTGCTCTCTTGGGAGCTCCCCAATTTAGTTCAGCCCCAAATTCCACCACCCATATAGTATTGTGGAGACATCAAAATTATCTATCGCAAAACAAACTGGTTTTGTAAGGCAGGCACCTGTGTTTTTGGTCCTGGGTTCGGCGGCCATATAGAGAAACACACTAAACCCAAACATTTCTGGAAACTAGACATTCGGGGGAGTCCACAGAGGCGTGACTTGTGTGGATTCCCCAAAGTTTTCTTACCCAGAATACCCTGCAAAGCTGAAATGTTGAATAAAAACTCTATTTTTCTCGCATTTCTGTCACACAAACTACAGGAATATGCTGGGATCCACAAAATGCCTACCACCCAGTGATTCCTCACCTGTCCTGATAAAAACACTACCCCACTTGAGTGCCTACACCTAGTGCCTGCTTCAGGAATGGATCACCCCAGGGTCAACAGCTGCCTCATGTAAGGACCAACATTGACCGTTGTGTGATCTATTCCTGTCGCGGGAACCAGGCCTACCCACACAAGTGAGGTACCATTTTTATCGGGAGACTTGGGGGAACGCTGGGTGGAAGGAAATTTGTGGCTCCTCTCAGATTCCAGAACTTTCTGTCACCGAAATGTGAGGAAAATGTGTTTTTTTGGCCAAATTTTGAGGTTTGCAAAGGATTCTGGGTAACAGAACCTGGTCAGAGCCCCACAAGTCTCCCCACCTTGGATTTCCCTAGGTCTCTAGTTTTCAAAAATGCACAGGTTTGGTAGGTTTCCCTAGGTGCAGGCTGAGCTAGAGGCCAAAATCTACAGGTAGGCACTTTGTAAAAAACACCTCTGTTTTCTGTGAAAAAATGTGATGTGTCCACGTTGTGTTTTGGGCCATTTCCGTTCATGGGAGCTCTAGGCGTACCCACGCAAGTGAGGTACCATTTTTATCGGGAGACTTGGGGGAACGCTGGGTGGAAGGAACTTTGTGACTCCTGTCAGATTCCAGAACTTTCTGTCGCCAAAATGTGAGGAAAAGTGTTTTTTTGGCCAACTTTTGAGGTTTGCAAAGGAGTCTGGGTAACAGAACCTGGTCAGAGCCCCACAAGTCACCCCATCTTGGATTTCCCTAGGTCTCTAGTTTTAAAAAATGCACAGGTTTGGTAGGTTTCCCTAGGTGCCGGCTGAGCTAGAGGCCAAAATCTACAGCTAGGCACTTTGCAAAAAACACGTCAGATTTCAATGTAAAAATGTGATGTGTCCATGTTGCGTTTCCTGTCACGAGCATTAGGCCTACCCACGCAAGTGAGGTACCATTTTTATCGGGAGACTTGGGGGAACACAGCATAGCAAAACAAGTGTTATTGCCCCTTGTCTTTCTCTACATTTTTTCCTTCCAAATGTAAGACAGTGTGTAAAAAAGACATCTATTTGAGAAATGGCCTGTAATTCACATGCTAGTATGGGTACCCCGGAATTCAGAGATGTGCAAATAACCACTGCTTCTCAACACCTTATCTTATGCCCATTTTGGAAATACAAAGGTTTGCTTGATACCTATTTTTCACTCTTTATATTTTAGCAAATGAATTGCTGTATACCCGGTATAGAATGAAAACCCATTGCAAGGTGCAGCTCATTTATTGGCTCTGGGTACCTAGGGATCTTGATGAACGTACAAGCCCTATATATCCTCGCAACCGGAAGCATCCAGCACATGTAACGATATATTGCTTTAAAAAATCTGACATTGCAGGGAAAAGTTACAGAGTAAAACGTGGAGAAAAATGGCTGTTTTTTTAGCTCACTTTCAATATTTTTTTATTTCAGCTGTTATTTTCTGTAGGAAAACCTTGTAGGATCTACACAAATGACCCCTTGCTGAATTCAGAATGTTGTCTACTTTTCAGAATTGTTTAGCTTTCTGGGATCCAGCATTGGTTTCACACCCATTCCTGTCACTAACTGGAAGGAGGGTGAAAGCACCAAAAATAGTAAAAATTGGGTATGTTCCAGTAAAATGCCAAAATTGTGTTGAAAAATGTGGTTTTCTGATTCAAGTCTGCCCGTTCCTGAAAGGTGGGAAGATGGTGATTTTAGCACCAGAAACCCTTTGTTGATGCCATTTTCAGGGAAAAAACCACAAGCCTTCTTCGGCAGCCCTTTTTTCCCATGTTTTTGAAAAAAACGAATTTTCCACTGTATTTTGGCTAATTTCTTGGTCTCCTCCAGGGGAAACTACAAACTCTGGGTACCATTAGAATCCCTAGGATGTTGGAAAAAATTGACGCAAATTTGGCGTGGATAGCTTATGTGGACAAAAAGTTATGAAGGCCTAAGCGCGAACTACCCCAAATAGCCAAAAAAGGGCTCAGCACTGGGAGGGGGGGGGGAAGGCCCAGCAGCTAAGAGGCTAAGCATGATGGGCTTTAGATGTTTGAGATCCATGTCCCTTTGAGACGGCAACCTTCCAAAAGGACACTGCTCCATGTCTGCACAGTGGACACACAGAGTAGCCATGCCGAAGGCAAGCCCATCTACAACCGTTTGTGCCTGGATAATGCCCAGCGCAAGGACCCCAATCCCTAATTTATCAGACACCCCAGTTAGAATTTGCTATTCTTCTGACAAACTTCACTTTCTGAAACCTCAAGGCAAATGTGCTCTATCAGCCCTGCATCTTGTTGTCTTCGAGGTCAAACTCAAGATTGAAATGTCACTTAATTAATAGCTACTACCATCACAAAAATGGTCTACAGTTATTTGATTTCACAAATTTCCATAAACCCACTGTGGATTCTGTTTTTTTTACAGTAACCTGGCCAAGAAATCCTTCAATGCTGGATACAGCCAATGCTGTCTCCACCTAGCTTGATGATAAGCCACCAAATCCACCCAGACTACACATGTGGAGGCCTAGCTACTAATTATAGGTCACAGCTGTCCTGTACAGTACTCAAATGCATGAAATCACAGGTATATTTTAAGTATTTTATTTTGCAGGCCTTTACATCGAAGCTAAGTGTATTAAATATGTGCATATGAAAATGTATGCTTATGTATATATACTGCATTTGTGTGTGTGTGTGTGCGCATATATATATATATGTATGTATGTACAAAAACAAATATATATATATATATATACACACGTAGAAAATGATAATTAAATAAAGCTAACTTTATACTTTAATATAGGTATATGGCTTTTAAAATCTAAATATGTTTTATTAAATTTAAGGTATCAGTTTTAAAGGTTGGAGGGATAGGTAGTGTATAGGGCTAAAGGGAGTTTTAAGGTTCAAGGGTGGATATTGTATTTTGGTAATAATTACTTTTAAAACTCAGGAATGGGTAACATATAAGGGCAGTAAGGGGTTGCTAGAGCTCAAGGATGGCAATGTGTAGGGGTAGCAAGGAGTTTTATGGCTCAAGGATGGATATTTATATCTTGGGAAGACAAGTGAGAGTTGCAGTTGTCAAATCTGGATAGCACCAGTGATTAAACAAAAGTCTTGTGATGTTGCTCTAGAATGAAGTGGGGAATTCCACAGAGAAGACACAATAGAAAGTGTGCAATTGCGGCTATTTTGTTGATATATGATCTTAAGGTGATTCTTTTTTGTAGGATAACTCCTAGGGATTTGGAGCTGTCGACAATAGTGGGTTTACTGCTAAGGTGTTGAATGTGGCCATCCACGATTGTACCAGTAGTCGCAATTTCACTGAGGAAATAAGGAAAAATTCAGTTTTGGTTGGGTTTTAATTGATAGGAAGTCATCCATATGGCCAGGGAGATGCTGAAGTTCCTGGAATTAAATTGACCAACTACCCTGCTTTCTGACTGACAAGCACAAATGACTTTGGCTGAGACCACCTTTGGAGTTGAGATCAAAATATCTCAGGCCGTATTTTATTTTTATACATGAAAACATTATCCATATTAAAATGTCAATGAATATCACTTCAAATATTTTGCACAATAACTAACATTTCCTATTTACATGATTGTTACAAATGGAGCCTGACCTTAACAGAGTCTTTAATATATTGGAGTCACCTAATCATAACTGCCTTGTTCCTGTGCAACCAAAGGAAAAAAACACTTCATGAGTGAGATTGTGACTGCCTCCTTGACCATTCCTTACCACTCCCAAGCCAGAGGGCAGGAGCCTCCATATGGGAGAACTCATCTTCCCACTTCTCCTTCGGGAGCTCTTGTGTACGAGGCCTGTCTGCTCCTGGGATACCTACTTTGGGCACCCCATGCACCCAACGTTTGTCTCCCCAAAGGACCGGTGTTATGTCGCACCCACTGAAAAGGAGATGACTTGTAAAGAGCTCATGTTAGCGACCGCCACTAGCCCCCTCACCATTGCAGCTTCCTTACAAATTGCTGCCATCACCCTGTGAGGTTAATTTGGCACTACTGTTTTTATCCATTGTTTTGCTAGAAAAGGATGCCACAAGGGACACAAAGAGTCCTTGCCATTTATTACCTCACCTGCCACAAGCCAGCATAGTTCACCTACTATGTGCCCCCCCAATGCAGTGTGAAACATTGCATTACATTTTTTAGACAAATGCACACCATCCTGCAAGAAAATGCTCACCCTTGGTGCCACCATGGGGTATTGATGACAACCTGGCCGTGTTCACAGCCACCACCTAGAGCAAAAGCTCACTGGGTCAGGCTGGGAAAACAAGTATCCTTGCCTGTGCGGCTCCCCGAGGGCAGGTGAGGGAGAGGCCAGCAGCTGGTGTCCAATTTGTGACGTCAGCTGGGTGGTCGTTGGCTCGAGGCATCTGTGTTGGGAAGTGGGCAACAAAAAGGCCATATTCCCAGCTCACAGCCCCTTTGAAAGGTGCGGACTGAGCGCCACTGACTCTGGGTGGAAACCGCCTCTAACTAGTTGTGGTCACATCCCCAGTCTGGCCACTGCTGTACCAAAGGCATGACCGCAGCCACCTATCTTGTGGCTCCCTGAGTTGGGAGAGTCTTAAATTGTGTTTAGTGCATTGGCAATGTGCAATATGTAATTTGCAGAGGAGAATTTTACAGTTCGGTGTCATCAGCATACTGATGATAAAAGATCCCTGATTTCCGTATTAATACTCCAAGGGGTTTTTGATAAAAAAGATTGAATAAGGTGGGTCAAGGATAGATCCCTGTGGGACCCCTTGAGCTAAGGCCATCTGCTTTGAGAAACAAGCACACATTTTTATCCTCTGCTAACTTCTTATTGGGTATGATTCAAACCATTTGAGGACCACACCATTAATGGCAATCCAATTTCTGAGGATGTCTAGGAGCATGCAGTGATTTACTATGTCAAAATCCACCTATAAATCAAAAGCAATAAGGAAGCCAGGGCTGTTTGAATCAAGGATGCAGTGGGCATCATCAGTCACCTGGAGCACTGCTGTTTCAGTGCCGTAGCCTTGACTGAAATACAATTGGTATTTGTCTAAGAGGTTGCTGTATTCGATGTGTTGGGCAAGATAGTCCGCTACACATCTTTCGATGATTTTTCCAAGTAAAGTGGTTGGAGACAGGTGAAAATTGTTGTGGTCATTTGAACCAGCAGCAAGTTTTATTATTTGAGAAATGGGGTATCTTGTCTGATCTTGATGTAGTTAGGAAACTTTCCTCGGATGATTGAAAAGATTCCCAAATTGAGTCCAGTAGGGGACCATGTGTGTATAAAGGGATTTGGCAATGTGGATTTATAGTTGGGTCCTTATAATGGTTTCCAGTAATTTGCCACCCCATTTATATCAAAGAGTTGTCAAATCTTCATGGATTTGCACTTAGTGACTGGGTTGAGATGCTCAAACCAATACATAAGCAAGTCTTCTTAAGAACAAGCAATTCTAATCAAGAACTGTGCTAATTCTTTTGCTTTTGTGGCTGGGTTATCAAATCTGAAGGACATGGGGCACTTGTTAGAGATTTTAACCACTTCAAAAAGTTGTTTAAGTTGATTCTTTGCTGAATCGATGACAGATCCAAAGTGATTCATTTTTACACTGAAAAGTGGAAATTGATTGTCTTCTTTTAGTCTCTGGTTTCTTTCCCTAAATAGGGGGTCATTACAACATTGGCAGTAAAAGCCGCTTACCGCCGTGCAGAAGACCGCCAACACACCGCCACGGTCATTATGACCCACAGCTCGGAATCCGCCAAAATCCAGACACCAACACAAGTCCGCCACACCAAAGGTCAGTGATAAACGGTCGATAACAAAACCGACACCATCACGCCAACAGGAATACGCCCACACTATCACGACCCACGAATCCACGTGGCGGTCTTTTAACCGCGGTATTCCATTGGCGGTACACACCGCTGCGCTCAAAATACACACACACTTACAAAACACTACCACATTGGACAATTACAAATACACACACCTGATACACATACACACACCACTCCCACACACCCAATAGAATATAAAGCACACACCCACATCACCCACAAACCCTTACGTCAACAATTGCGACTGAAGCCAGAGAGAGACACCACCATCTACAAACTAGCATCCACAGGCACTCAACACCATCACTCACACACATCCAAGCACCTCACACAACACACCTCTAAATATCACCCCACACATCACAACACACACCACCCCACACATCACCCACACCACCCCATGGCCCCACAAAGACACCCCAGGTTCTCTGAGGAGGAGCTCAGGGTCATGGTGGAGGAAATCATCCGGGTCGAGCCACAGCTATTCGGATCACAGGTGCAGCACACCACCATAGCTAGGAAGATGGAGCTATGGCGAAGAATCGTGGACAGGGTCAACGCAGTGGGACAGCACCCAAGAACACGGGATGACAGGAAGAGGTGGAACCACCTGAGTGGTAAGGTGCGTTCTGTGGTCTCAAGACACCCCCTGGTGGTTCAGCGGACTGGCTGCGGACCCCCACCTCCTCCCCCACAACTAACAACATGGGAGGAGCAGGTCTTGGCGATTCTGCATCCTGAGGACCTCGCAGGAGTAGCTGGAGGAATGGACTCTGGTAAGTCAAATCTTTAACTACTTCATCCCCCACCCTACCTGCATGCTATCACATACCCCCACCCTCGCCCTCACCCCTATCACTCCACCTCCTCACATATGTCCCAATATCACAAACCACACATCCCAAACCCAAGCCCTGCATGTAACACCAAAGCATGGACACCCATCACCAAAGCATGGCCACTGCACATACCCATACACCCCCCTAAACCATTATCACACAAGGTCCTACACAGGAATGCAAGCACTGGGGTACACGATCACCCACCCTTTGCACACCACGGCACACACCGATGCAATAATCATGCCTTTACACACCTGCAGGACCCCTACCCAACGTCTCCGGACAGGAGGGTCCAGATATGTCCACTCCACCCACAGAAGAGGCCCACAGTGATGACAGCAGCTCTATCCAACTGGATCAAGATGACCAGCTCGGCCCATCTGGGACCTCAGGACAGTTGGTTCCTTCACACTGGCACAGGCCACTACAGAGCTTCCCCCCTCTGAAAACACCAGCACAGCACCCACCCAGCAGGCCCATACCTCTGTCCCCAGGACACGTCAATCAGCAGTGTGTCCACCACTACAGGGAACCCAGGCTAACCCACCACATCAACAACACCAGGGACCTGGGGGCAGCGATAGTGGGCACACGGTTCAAGGGACAGAGGACCAGGAACACAGTGGAACTGGGAGGGCTACTGTGCGACAGGGGGAGGACAGGCCCAGGGAACCCACTCTCCACGAGGCCCTCTCCAACATCATTGGAGCCTACCACCATTCCCAGGAGACGATGGCAACGGTACTGGCCAAGTTTCAGGAGAACCAGCGGCTGCAGGAGGAACAGTATTTGGGGTTCAGGGAGGAACTCATATCTATAAATTCTGCCCTGGGCACCATTGTAGGGGTGCTGAAGGAACTCGGCAACACCAGGAGGGACACTGTGGCACAACAAGGGGTCCTGACACTAGCCTGGACGATGAACTGCCCACCACCTCCGCCGGCGCTAGTGGACAGGAGGCACTGCCACAGGACCACCACACCAGCACCCCATCCCCTGCAGATGGAGAACCACCCCGCTGTCAGAGTCACCAGATCCTGGGGGTCTGTGCACGTTCCCAACACTTCCACGTCAAGACAGCTCCAATACTCTGATTAGATTTGTCACAGAGTCTATGAGAGTCCAAGTGGGGAAAAGGGGATTAGGAAGGGAACAGCTGGGAAGGAGACCTGTAGGAAGCAAAAGGTTAAAACACACAAGCATCAAAATAATTTCTCATGAAATCAGTACTATGCTATGACTCTTAGCATCATCCTTCTGAATACATGAACAACCTTAAGAATACATCTTATAATGACTAGACTTTTTTGATGACTGAATACCTGTGGGAGAAAACAAGAGGGGTTAAATATAACTTTCAGATTCAAATACTTTCTTTAGCATGAGTATCAGGAAACAATCTGAATAAGTTCTGAACCATCACATAATTCTTATTTTAAGAATACATATCAGGAATACACAAAATTTCATCTAGAACTCTGGCCTTCTTTGTTCTCTCAAAATGTTGAAACATGAATTGTGCACATTGCAGATTTCCACATAGGTAGTAAAACCCCCATAGAAGGATTGTGCACCATGAATAACACAACATAGATTCAAGGAATAAATCATGCGACTTGTCAACTCGAATACTTCCAGGTAAATGCTTTAGAATGGTAGCGCAAAATGTATATCATGAATTAAAACACAAGGAAAGAATTGCGCGTCTTGCCGATTCGAATGTCACCATGAAATTGCTAAGGAATGGTAGCGCACAATGAATATCATGATTTAAACACAAGGAAAGAATCGCGCGTCTTGCCGATTCGAAGGCCACCATGTATCTGCCAAGAAATGGTAGCGTACAATGAACAACAGGAGTTAAACACCAGGAAGGGAAATCGCGCGTCTTGCCGATTTGGATACCAGCATGCAAATGTAATGAAAAGTCAAAACGCACATTCACACACGCAAGAGCAAATTAGTTAGCAAGAAGAATTAGGCCCAAGAATTCGAGCGTCGTTGATACGGAGTCGGGGGCCCAGCCCAACCTCCGTCATATCGCCCTGATCAAGAATCACCCAGCGTGTGAAAGGGCGAGGCCTGTAAAATCAAATTAGGCCACCAGAACAGGAGCTCAGGAAGTTGCTGCTGCTCTGCACCGGGACCTCTGAATAGTGAGCACGTGGAGCTGGGCTGGCTCCGTTTTATAGAGTCTTGGCCCAGCCCACAACCACACCCAGGCATGCTGCAGGGAAAGCTTCTAGAAGGCCCTGGAAAGGGACCACACCCTGACTCACTCTGAAAGCCTGCAGCAATACATTGCAAATGGACAGTATTTATAAGCACCTTAAGAATGATTCTTCAGGATTGAATTCTGCAATGCAAAAGCATATACAATACAATAACATATCATCACAATGCATAAATTACATTATCTTGAGAGTGTTGGGTTTTTGCATTCTAGTCGCCCGTAGAGCGCGCACTGTCCTGGTGTTGACAGTACTCCCCTCTCCCAGGCGCGCTCTAGGGCCTGGTTTGTCTGGATTGAGACGATGAAAGCGTCTCACAAGTACTGGAGCGTGAACATCAGATGCGGAAACCCATGAATTACTTTCAGGACCATAACCTTTCCATGAGATTAAGGACCATAGGTTATGCCCTCTCAGTTTAGAATCCAACACTTTCTTGACTTCGTATTCTTCTTCCCCCTGTACTAGAACAGGAGCTGGATGAGGGTGGACCTTTTGGACTGTCTTTTTTAAGAGGGAAGTATGGAACACTGGATGAATCCGTGATGATCTTGGCAATTGCAGTTTATAGGTCACAGGATTGATTTGCTGAAGAACAGTGTAAGGACCTATGAATTTGGGGTTGAACATGTGCTTCTTCTTGAAGTCTATATATTTTGTGGAAAGCCACACTTTGTCACCTGGTTGATACTGTGGTCCCTCACAATGTTTCTTGTCATAATGCTTTTTGTATTTTTGTTTGGCTTTTTCTAAATGCTATTGAATCAATTTCTGGGTTTGATGCAAATGTTGAACGGTTTCTGTTACAGCTGGAATAAGAGAACTTTCTTGAGGAATTATGATGGGCAAGGTGTCAGGATGATAGCCAAACAAACCAAAGAAGGGTGTTACTCCAGTAGAAGTGTGGAAGGAGTTGTTGTAGGCTAACTCAGCTAACCAGAGCATTGATGTCCAAGAATGAAGTGCTTTTTCAGCGTAAGCACGTAGGTATTGCTTCAAAGTCTGATTTAGCCTCTCCGTTTGACCATCTGTTTGAGGATGGTGTCTAGTAGATAGTGTAGATGTCACTTGGAGTGTTTTACACCATGTCTTCCAGAAGTTGGAGGCAAATTGCGACCCCCGATCGGAGAGGATCACTTTTGGCAGTCCATGATAACGAACCACTCTATTTAGTAAGATAGTTGCCAATTCACTAGAGGTGGGCAATTTCTTACAGGCAATGAAATGTCCATATTTCGTGAGACTATCTACTACCACCAGAATTACTGAATGCTGTTGAACCTCTGGCAGACCAGTAATAAAATGTGCTCCCACTGACGGCTTGGGGTTGGGAGTGGGTGTAACAACCCTTTTGGTTTTAAGTGACTTGTTTTAGTGCGAGCACAGACTTCGCAGTTGTTTACCATTCTTTTTACATCTTTTGTTAGGGTAGGCCACCAAAAATAGCGTTGGATTAATTCAAGAGTTTTAGGTGTACCTGGGTGACCTGCCGTAGGTATAACATGCAACCAATGAAACACTATCTTGCGAAGTTTGGTAGTGGGCATGAACAAACGAGCGTCATGAGAGGGTAGTCCTTGCTTGATTGACCTTACGGGATCTGCTTGGGCACACGTCTGCCATTTTTCAACAGTGAATGAATTGCGGATGTCTTCAAAGAAATCTTCAGTTTTTATGATACATAGGCCCATATTTATACTTTTTGACGCTAAACTGCGCTAACGCAGTTTAGCGTCAAAAAATTTTGCGCCGTCTAACGCCATTCTGAAGCGCCATGCGGGCGCCGTATTTATGGAATGGCGTTAGACGGCGCAATCAGACCGGCGCTGCCTGGTGTGCGTGGAAAAAAACCACGTAGACCAGGCAGCACCGGCGTTGGGAAAAAATGACGTTAGGGCGTCTTAAAATGGCGCAAGTCAGGTTGACGCTAAAAAATCGTCGTAACCCGACTTGCGCCATTTTTTTTCGACGCCCATCCCCCATCAACATGACTCCTATCATTGTAAAGATAGGAGTCATGCCCCCTTGCCCAATGGCCATGCCCAGGGGACTTATGTCCCCTGGGCATGGTCATTGGGCATAGTGGCATGTAGGGGGGCACAAATAAGGCCCCCCTATGCCACAAAAAATAAAAAATAAAATACTTACCTGAACTTACCTTAATGTCCATGGGATGGGTCCCTCCGTCCTTGGGTGTCCTCCTGGGGTGGGCAAGGGTGGCAGGGGGGGTCACTGGGGGCAGGGGAGGGCACTCTGGGCTCATTTTGAGCCCACTTGTCCCTTAACGCCATGCCTGACCCAGGCGTTAAAAAGCGGCGCAAATGCGCCGTTTTTGGCCACGCCCACTCCCGGGCGTCATTTTTGCCCGGGAGTATAAATACCACGTAAAGGCCTGGGAGTCATTTTTTAAGACGGGAACGCCTCCCTTGCATATCATTAACGCAAGGAAGGGGTTCACGCTAAAAAATGACGCACACTCCGGGCACTTTGGCGCCCGAAGCGTCTAGCGCCATAGTATAAATATGGCGTTAGTTGGCGTTAGTTTAGCGTCGAATTTGCGTCGAAAAAAACGACGCAAATTCGGCGCAACCAGAGTATAAATACGGCCCATAGTACCTTGTCAGGAGCAATGATAGCTCTGGAGGTTTGAACTGCAGGCAATGTGGTAGACTCTTGGCGGGACAAGGCGTCAGCTTTGCGATTATCTTTACCAGGCCGGAAGGTTACCACAAAATCAAACTCGGCAAAAAACAGCATCCAGCGTAATTGGCAAGGAGTCAAAAGTCTGGCGGAACTCATGAATTGAAGATTGCGATGATCAGTATATACTGTGACAGTATATTTGGCACCCAACAAATGATGTCGCCATTCTTCAAAGGTCTCACAAATCGCCAGAAGCTCTTTTTCAGCAATGACATAATTCTGTTCGGCTTTGTTCAACTTCAGAGACATGTAATCTGCAGGATGAAGCTGACCCGTGTCTTTGTTTCGTTGTGACAAGACTGCTCCTATCGCCACATCTGAAGCATCAGTTTCCACTATGAATGGTCGATCCGCATCTGGATGAGTCAAGATTGGAGCAGTGGAGAAAGCTTCTTTCAAAGTTGAAAAGGCTTGATCGGCTTCTGGGGACCATACAAATTTTTCTTTCTTTCTTCATAACTTAGTAATTGGAGCCACTGTCTGGGAGAAATGATTTATGAATCTCCAGTAAAAATTTGCAAACCCCAGGAAACACTGTACATCACGAACAGTCTTTGGGGTGGGCCAATCAGATACAGCTTTTACTTTCTTTTCTGCCATCACCATACCTTGAGGGGTAAGGATAACCCCTAAAAACTCAACTGTGGTAACATGAAACTCACACTTGGTTAGTTTTTAATATAAATGGTGCTTACGAAGGGCTGCCAGGATTTTCTTGACATGTTGGACATGTTAATTTTCATTGTCTGAGTAGATCAAAATGTCATCAATGTAGACTATGGCAAATATATCGAGGTACTCTCTAAGAACATCATTCAAGAAAAATTGAAATGCTACTGGAGCATTGCACAGACCAAAAGGCATGATGGTGTATTCAAAAAGGCTATATCTTGTTTTGAACGCTGTTTTCCATTCGTCACCCTCTCTCATTCTGACCAAATGATAAGCACCGCGAAGATCAAGCTTTGTGTAGATTTTTGTTTTCTTTACTAGTTCCAGCAAGACCGGAATTAGGGGCAAAGGATATTTGTTCTTGATGGTGATTTTGTTCAAACCCCTATAGTCGATAGAAGTTCAAAGTTCTGCATTTGCCTTCGGAACAAAAAACAAAGGAGAAGCTGCAGGAGACTTAGAGGGGCGAATGAAACCATTCTCCAAGAATTGATCCAAGTATTTTCGCAAATGTTGATTTTCATGTTCTGACAGGGCATACACACGACAGTTGGGAAGTATTGCACCTGGGACTAGATCGACTTGACAGTCATAAGATCTATGAAGAGGTAAGTTTTCTGCTTCTTTCTCATCAAATGCATCTTCATAAGATGAATACTGTTTGGGCAACTGAACTTCTTTCTCTGCGGCAGTAGCTATGTAAGAGTTGCGAAATTCCGATTCTTGAGTCCTTTAAAGACATCGTTCTTTACACAGTGCAGATGAGAACACGATCTTTTGTTCTGCCCAATTAATCTCTGGATTGTGATGAGTTAACCATGGCAAGCCAAGAATAATCCTGTACTGGGGACCATGGATCACGTCAAGGATAAGTTTCTCCTTATGTTTCTTTCTTTGATTTTTGTCTTCACAAATCACCGACAAGGGGACAGTCTGAAGAGTTACCGGACCTCCAGTCAAGAGTTTTCCATCAACTGCCTGGATGATTTCTGGGGTCTTCTTTTCAATACATGGGATCCCCCATGCACGAACCAATTGGGTGTCAACAAAGTTCCCGGTAGCCCCAGAATCGACTAGAGCCTTCTTGAAATAGGTCTTTTTCTTAACCTAAACTCTTATTCCTAGTTTGAGATGTCTGGATTGTGAAGGGTCCACGGCGACACCAAAGAGCAACCCTTCTCTGCAACTTGGGTGCTTTAGATTTTCCGACTCGACTGATGCATTGGCTACAACCTTCTGAACTGGACCTCGCTTGCTCTTTGTTTTGATTGGACAATCTTTGGCGAAATGACCTTTCCGTCCACAATAGAGACATTGCCCATTTTTTCTGCGTAGGTCCTTTTTATCTTTGGTCAAAGGTCTCCTGATGGTTCCAATTTCCATCGGTTCCAGCGTTCTTTCTCTCGGAGTTCTTGAGTCTTTGTTATCATGAACATGCCAAGAATGTTTTTCAGTCTTTTTACGCATTCATTTTCGTTCAGTTAAACGATGATCAAGCCTCAAGGCAAGGTTTATTAATTCTTGACAGTCTGCAGGTTGCGGGTCGATTTGCGCTAAGATATCTTTTAGCTCCTCTTTGAGTCCCCTGTAAAACAAGGCTGCTTGTTTTTCTTCAGGCCAGGATGTCTCAGCGACCAGCCGATTAAAGTTGGCTAAATATGACACTGAGGCCCTCATTATGACATTGGCGGTAAAAGCCGCTTACCGCCGCGCAGAAGACCGCCACCACACCACCGGGGCCATGGAATTCCGCCACAGCTATTATGACCCACAGTTCGGAATCCGCCAAAATCTAGACACCCACATAAGTCCGCCACACCAAAGGTCAGTGATAAACTGGCGAAAACAAAACCTCCACCGTCACGCCAACAGGAATATGCCCACACTATCACAACCCACGAATCCACGTGGCTGTCTTTCAACCGCGGTAAACCATTGGCGGTACACACCGCTGTGCTCAAAATACACACACATATACAAAACACAGCCACATTGGACAATTTGAAATACACACACCTTATACACATACACACACCACTCCCACACACTCAATACAATATAAAACACACACCCACATCACCCACAAACCCATACAACCACAAATCACGAACAAAAGCCAGAGAGAGACACCACCAGCAACAAACCTAGCATCAACAGGCACACAACACCATCACCCACATAACTTCCACGCACCTCACACAACACACCACCACATATCAGCACACTTATCACCCCACACACCACTCCACACATCACCTACACCACCCCATGGCACGGCAAAGACACCCCAGGTTCTCGGAGGAGGAGCTCAGGCTCATGGTGAAGGAAATCATCCGGGTAGAGCCACAACTATTCGGATCACAGGTGCAGCACACCTCAATTGCAAGGAAGATGGAGCTATGGCGAAGAATAGTGGACAGGGTCAACGCAGTGGGACAGCACCCAAGAAATCGGGAGGACATCAGGAAGAGGTGGAATGACCTACGGGGGAAGGTGCGCTCCGTGGTCTCCAGACACCCCCTGGTGGTTCAGCGGACTGGCTGCGGACCCCCACCTCCTCCCCCACAACTAACAACATGGGAGGAGCAGGTCTTGGCGATTCTGCATCCTGAGGACCTCGCAGGAGTAGGTGGAGGAATGGACTCTGGTAAGTCAAATCTTAACTATTACATCCCCCACCCTACATGCATGCTATCACATATCCCCACCCTCACCCTTTCACTCCTACTCCTCACAAATATCCCACTATCACAACCCACCCATCCCAACACCAAGCCCTGCATGCAACAACAAAGCATGGACACCCATCACTAAAGCATGCCCACTTCACATACCCATACACCCCCCTAAACCATCATCACACAAGGTCCCACACAGGAATGCTAGCACTGGGGTACACGGTCACCCACCCATTGCACACCTTGACACACACAGATGCAAAAATCATGCCTTTATACCCCTGCAGGACCCCTACCCAACGTCACCGGACAGGAGGGTTCACACATGTCCACACCACCAACAGAAGAGGCCCACAGTGATGACAGCACCTCTGTCCAACTGGATCTAGATGACCAGCCCGGCCCATCGGGGACCTCGGGACAGTCGGTTCCCCACACCCAGTCACAGGCCACTACAGAGCTTCCCCCCTCTGGAAACACCAGCACAGCACCCACCCAGCGGGCCCATACCTCCGTCCCCAGGACACGTCAATCAGCAGTGTGTCCACCACTACAGGGAACCCAGGCTAACCCACCACCCCAACAACAACAGGGACGTGGGGGCAGTGGCAGTGGGCACACGGTCCAGGGGATGGAGGCCCAGGAACACAGGGGAACTGGGAGGGCTGCTGTGCGACAGGGGGCGGACAGGCCCAGGAAACCCACTCTCCACGAGGCCCTCTCCTCCATCATGGGAGCCTACCACCACTCCCAGGAGACAATGGCAACGGTACTGGCCAAGTTTCAGGAGACCCAGCGCCTGCAGGAGGAACAGAATCTGGGCTTGATGGAAGAACTCAGAACCATCAATTCCACCTTGGGCACCATCGTAGGGGTGCTGAAGGAAGTACTCAACACCAGGAGGGACACTGTGGCACAACAAGGGGCCCCTGACACTAGCCTGGACGATGAACTGCCCACCACCTCCGCCGGCGCTAGTGGACAGGAGGCACCGCCACAGGACCACCACACCAGCACCCCACCCCCTGCAGAGGGAGAACCACCTCGCAAACGGTCCCTGAGATCCAGGAACAAGACAGAGAACGATGCCAAGACCCCCGCCAAGAAATGAGACCACCCTGATTGTCATCTTTTTGTCCCACTTTGTCACCCTGTCCATACTTAAACTGCCCCAGCTCCACTTCCTATGCCTATTTGGGCAATGCACCTGTGAGACTAATAGACTGGACTCTGCCATGGACATTCCTCCGCCATCACCCCTCACCATTTTGCTACCCCCTCCAATTTTGAGCACTAAAATAAACACCCTTAAAGCACAAAACAATCTAGAGTCTGTCTGTGATTTTGGAATACTGTATTAGCAATAACTGTGGCAAAAAGCTCTTTCATTTGTAATGTCAACATACCTATGTCACACAGCTCTAGTCCATGAGGAATCAAAGCAGATGTCACACTGTTGGACCCAGATCTGTGAAATCGTAAGGGAAAGTGACAACTCAGTGACCATACACTGGGTGAAAAAGACAGACAGTAGAGAGGCAGTAGTGTTTAAGTACATGTAGTAGGCAGGTTTGTATCCTTACCTTTGTTTCACAGGAAATATTGCTGGGTCACTGAGTCCCTGTTGTCCATGTCTTCTTCCTCTGCTTCCTCGTCTTCACTGTCCACAGGCTCCACAGCTGCAACAACACCGCCATCTGGACAATCCTCCTGCAGAAAGGGCACCTGTCGTCGCAAAGCCAAGTTGTGAAGCATACAGCAGGCCACGATGATCTGGCACACCTTCTTTGGTGAGTAGAATAGGGATCCACCTGTCATATGGAGGCACCTGAACCTGGCCTTCAGGAGGCCGAAGTTCTGCTCGATCACCCTCCTAGTTCGCCCAGGGGCCTCATTGTAGCGTTCCTCTGCCCTTGTCCTGGGATTCCTCACTGGGGTCAGTAGCCTTGACAGGTTGGGGTAACCAGAGTCACCTGCAAATGGCGAGGGACAACTGTTAGACACACACTAACCTGTAGGGTTATCCCCAGACCCAGGCAACCATTCCCACTGACTAGCTTCCAGGTGCTCAACTAATAGCCACACACGGTGCCTCTGGAGTTGACCCATCACATAAGGGATGCTGCTATTCCGCAGGATGTAGGCATCATGCACTGAGCCAGGGAACATGGCATTCACATCGGAGATGTACTGGTCTGCCAAACATACCATCTGTACATTCATCGAATGATAACTCTTCCGGTTTCTGTACACCTGTTCACTCCTGTGGTTGGGTACCAAAGCCACATGGGTCCCATCAATGGCACCTATGATGTTGGGAATATGTCCCAGGGCATAGAAATCACCTTTCACTGTAGGCAAATCCTCCACCTGAGGGAAAACGATGTAGCTCCGCATGTGTTTCAGCAGGGCAGACAACACTGGACAACACGTTGGAAAACATAGGCTGGGACATCCCTGATGCTATGGCCACTGTTGTTTGAAATGACCCATTTGCAAGGAAATGGAGCACTGACAGCACCTGCACTTGAGGGGGGATTCTTGTGGGATGGCGGATAGCTAACATCAGGTCTGGCTCCAACTGGGTACACAGTTCCTGGATTGTGGCACGGTCAAGCCTGTATGTGATTATAACATGTCTTTCCTCCATTGTCAACAGGTCCACCAATGGTCGGTACACCGGAGGATGCCGCTATCTCCTCACATGTCCCAGTGCACGGTGCCTATGAAGGACAACAGCGAGCACAGAGTCAAACAACTCATTGGTACGTACCCACAGCTTACACAGAACACCATTCATACTCAAAAAGTGGCCTGTATGTGTGTTGAGTCTAGGCCTAGGTATGTGTTACGCAGTTGAAAATGAAGCCATGTGGGCCCCTGAAATGGCGGCTGCCTGACCTCTAAAGTGGGACAATGGGATGTGAGGTAACTGCACTGGCGTTGTACACCGTTGTGGTAGGCGGTCGAAGACTGC
Source organism: Pleurodeles waltl (assembly GCF_031143425.1). Taxonomy (NCBI): domain Eukaryota; kingdom Metazoa; phylum Chordata; class Amphibia; order Caudata; family Salamandridae; genus Pleurodeles; species Pleurodeles waltl. The sequence goes on from NC_090445.1 coordinate 939,767,877, forward strand.
CGTGCAATTCTGCATTGGTTAACATTGGACCCTATGTGTCCCAGGAGCCAATGACGATGTACGCCGGTGGTGACGGTATGCACCGCCGCGGACGTGACCGCCATTTTCTATCTGTTCAATCACTCTATACCTGATCTTCGACAGGAGAGGACCTACACTGCAAGTGCTGCTGTGACCTCGGTCTGGAAGAGACAATGGCTCGAGTGTCTGGGGAAAGGGCCCCTGCCTTCACATCGGAGGAGTTGGAGAAACTCGTGGACGGGGTCCTCCCCCAGTACACGCTACTCTACGGTCTTCCAGACAAACAGGTAAGTACACTGGGTGCATGATGTATGGGCTATGCCTGTGTGGAGAGGGGTGGATGTAAGAAGGAAGGGGGGAGAGTGCGGCGTGCATTAAACGAAGGTGAGTGCATGTGCCACATGGCAAGGGTAGGGATGGGGGCCCATCACTTTGACGGTGCAGTTGGTAATAACTTTCTCTTTCCCCTGTACAAATCATGTAGGTCAGCACCCACCAGAAAAAACTTATTTGGCGGTCCATTGCCAAGGACGTCCGGACCCTGCGGATCTACCACAGACGGAGCACCCACTGCTGGAAAAGATGGGAGGACATTTGCCGCTGGAGCAAGAAGACGGCGAAGGCTCAGCTGGGGATGGCCTCCCAACGTGGGAGGGGTGCCCGTCGCACCATGACCCCCCTAATGTTCAGGATCCTGGCGGTGGCGTACCGGGAGTTGGATGGGCGCTTGAGGGCATCACAGCAGCCACAAGGGAGTGAGTACACTCGCATTCTGCTGACTTTGCACGCAGTGGAGGGGTCTGGGTGGGGGAGGTGGGCTGTGGGTTTCCCTAGGCCAGGGCGAGTTCAGTAGGCAAGGTCCCTCCGTACGGCAGGCCATGTGGAACCCCACCCCACCTCTGTAGAGTGACAACTACACCTATTCATGCCCCTGTTTCATCTATGTGTGCAGATGTTGTAGGCCATTTCCCAGGGATTGAACAGTGGACCCCAAGAGCGCGGCATAGTGCAGGGGGCTTCTGTGTCTGTCGTGTCCGCCAACGGTAGCAGTAATGCATGCACTCAACCTGTCTTTCTTCTATCGTCCCCCCCCTTTTTGTGGTCTCCCTGTTCTTGTGTGCATTAGCATCATCAGGTGGAGGAGCAGTGGCACCGGAGCACCAGGGGGCTGCATCCCACATGGCCATGGAGGGCCACACTACAGAATCGGACTTCACCAGTGGCATGAAGGGCGAGGGGAGCTCCACGGCGGGGACAGGTGCTGAGACCAGTGACACGGACTCGTCCTATGATGGGAGCTCCCCTGTGGTGGCGGCAACATCTGTGCCACCCCCATCTACAGGTACAGCTGCACCCCTCCCCTTCTAGCACCGCCCTCCCAGCAGCCCCTCAGCCTTCGCCCCGTGCCCGCTCACCCGGGAGGGTGGGCATCACCTTCGCCCCAGGCACCTGAGGCCCTGCCCCAGTCACCCCTGCTGCCCTCAGTGAGGAGGCCATTGACCTCATCAGGTCCCTCACTGTTGGGCAGTCTACCATTTTGAATGCCATCCAGGGTGTAGAAAGGCAGTTGCAACAAACAAATGCATTCCTGGAGGGCATTCATTCTAGTCAGGCGGCCCTTCAGCGAGCTTTTCAGACTCTGGCCTCAGCACTGATGGCAGCGATTGCCCCGTCTCTAGCCTCCCCCTCCAACTTCCTCCACCCAGACCCAATCCCCTGTACCTCAGCCTATCCCAAGCACACCTACAGACCGGCATGCACACATGTCAACACACAAGGGAAGCTCAGGCAAACATAAGCACCACACATCCCACAGGCACTCACGCAAACATCACACACATGCAGACATACCAACATCCACTGCCTCCACTGTGTCCCCCTCCTCCTCGTCTCCCTCCTTCCTCCCAGTCTCGTCTACACTCACACCTGCATGCACTATCTCCACAGCCACTACGTCCCTCTCCAGCACACCCACCACCACACCCCGCTCACGTGCAGTCACCACCCCCACTACCATTCACACGTCCTCTGTGTCCTCTCCCAGTGTGTCTGTGACGCCCCCTCCCAAGATACACAAACGCAGGCACACACCCACCCAACAGCTATCCACCTCATGACAGCCTCCAACAGTCCCCCACCTGTGAAGCATCAGAAGTTGGCCAGTGCCTGGCGGGAGAGGGGGGAAGACTCCAGCCACCAAAGCCACTCCCAGGGGTCCCGGTGGGAGTGTGGAGTCAGCTGTGACACCTTCCAAGGTGGGGAAGGGCCACAAGAAACCCGGCAAGTCTGGGAAGAGCAGCACAGTGGAGAAGACCGCTATCATCCCCGCTGCCCAGGAGGCCACCGTCAGCACCAGCCCAGCTGCCCAGGAGACCACCGCCAGCACAAACCCAGCTGCCCAGGACAGTACCGCAAGCACCAGCCCAGCTGCCCTGGAGGTCACCGCCAGCACCAGCCCAGCTGCCCAGGAGGCCACCGCCAGCACAAGCCCAGCTGCCCAGGAGGCCACCGCCAGCACAAGCCCAGCTGCTCAGGACAGGACCACCAGCCCAGCTGCCCAGGAGGCCACCGCCAGCACAAGCCCAGCTGCCCAGGACAGGACCACCAGCACCAGCCCAGCTGCCCAGGAGGCCACCGCCAGCACCAGCCCAGCTGCCCAGGAGGCCACCGCCAGCACAAGACCAGCTGCACAGGTGGCCACCGCCAGCACAAGCCCAGCTGCCCAGGGGGCCACCGCCAGCACAAGCCCAGCTGCCCAGGGGGCCACCGCCAGCACCAGTCCCTCTGGGCCATGAAGGACCGCCAGCGCAAGCCACGCTGGGCCATGAAGGACCGCCAGCACAAGCCCCGCTGGGCCATGAAGGACCGCCAGCACAAGCCCTGCTAGGCCATGAAGGACCTCCAGCACAAGCCCCGTTGGGCCATGAAGGACCGCCAGCAAAAGCCATGCTGGGCCATGAAGGTCCGCCAGCAGCTGAGTCCCTGCAATGGAGACCGCCGCCTCAAGCGCCGCTGAACAGGGCACCGCCGTCTCAAGCACCGCTGAACAGGGCACCGCCGCCTCAAGCACCGCTGAACAGGGCACCGCCATCTCAAGCACCACTGAACAGGGCACCGCCGTCTCAAGCACCGCTGAACAGGGCACCGCCCCCTCAAGCACCGCTGGCGCATGAGATCCAAGGGCACTGACGCTACTGAGTACGTCACGGGGAGAATGAAGCACTCTGGGCACAAGGCCCCCTCCAGAACCAGTAGAGACTGTTATCCACTACCTCTGTCCTTAGCAGGATGACGCACTCTGGGCACAAGGCCCTCTCCAGAACCAGTGGAGAATCACATCCACTACCTCTGTCCTCGGCAGGATGAAGCACTCTGGGCACAAGACCCCCTCCAGAACCAGTAAAGACTGTCATCCACTACCTCTGTCCTTAGCAGGATGAAGCACTCTGGGCACAAGGCCCCCTCCAGAACCAGTGGAGACTGTTATCCACTTGAGAGACTGTGGCTTTGCACTCCCCAGGATGGAACAGTGGGCAAGCCACCCACTGTAGAGACTTGAGAGACTGTGGTTTTGCACTCCCCAGGATGGAACAGTGGGCAAACCACCCACTGGAGAGACTTGAGAGACTGTGGCTTTGCACTCCCCAGGATGGAACAGTGGGCAAACCACCCACTTGTGAGTCACCCACTTGTGAGACTTGAGAGACTGTGGCTTTGCACTCCCCAGGATTGAACAGTGGGCATGTGGCCCCCTTGTGGATTTGGCATCGTGCACTCAACTGGCTGAGGTGCCCCCCCTTTCCCTCCCCTGAGGTGCCTGTTTAGTTGGTCTCTGATGCCCCTGCAGTGTTCTCTCCATCATGGTCGGGGATCTTGTGTGGGCCTCGCCCATACCGTATGGGCCCAGTGTTCCACGGACTTAATTGGAGCACTACCTGGACTACTATGCTTGGTATATATTTTGTAAATGGTGTATATATATATTTCTGCCTACTTGATTTTAATATATTACTATGGTTACACTCATTTTCTATTGTCTTTGCATTCTTCCGGGGGGTTTGAGGGGTGTAACTGTGATGTATTAATCTGCATTAGTATATGTGTTGTAGAGGGTGAGGGTGGGGGTGTTGCATGTTGCGTGTGTGTCCCTGTTTTTTCCCTCCCCTCCCCTGTGTCGTAGGTGCAGTACTCACCGTAGTCTTCGCCGCCGGCGTTCGTGCTCCTGGTAGAGGAGCAGGAAGACTATCGCAGGTAGAATTTGGAGTTCCGGGTCAATGGTGTCCTCGTTCCTCGTGGGATGTGTAGAGGTGAGCGTTTTCCCTTTGGAATTCCTGTTTCCGCCGTGTTTTTATCTGCGGTGAATCCGCCCCGGAAAAGGTGGCGGATTGGTCTGTCATAATAGTGTGGGCGGTACATTGTCTCCCACCTGTCTGTTGGCGGTGACCGCCGTGCTGTTTGTTTGTACCGTCGTGGTGGTCTGAGTGTTAAAGTGGCTGTCTTTGTTGGCGGTTTCCGCTACGGTCATAATTGCAAATTTTTTACCGCCGGCCTGTGGGCGGTCCTACCGCCGCTTTAACACCGTCCGCCAGGGTTGTAATGACCACCTAAGTCCTGATTCCCTGGCGTAAGTCTAATAATTCACGATCTGCTGACTGTGTCACAGTTCTACGATCGAAAACTCTCTCAAATTCACAAACAAAATTTCTCCAGTTGTACAACAGGGGGCTATTTTTACGCACAAGAGGAATAGCCCAGGGAGCTGCATCTCCAGACAGATATGACAACAAGAAAGCTACTTTGGCGTTGGCATCGGGGAAAGTATGTGGTCTGCAGGTGAAGTGAAGTTCCACTTGAACCAGGAAAGATTGTGCTTTCAAGGGGTCACTTGAGAAACGTTCTGGGGGAGCTAAAGGAATGGCTGAAGGAACAATGAGGGATATGTTTGTCAGATTCCCTCCAGAAGTCTGAGAAGAAGTACCTGACCAAGACACACCTGTGGGACTTTGTTCCTTCTTCCCTACCTTATCCTGTAACTGAATCACTCTCTTAGCTAGGCTAGTTGCCAAATCTTTTGATGATACCACCTCTGCCTGGAGCTGAGTGATACCCTTGACTAGCTCGTCTAGTGTGGCCATGCTGAGAACATACACAAACCAGGAGGATAATAATTTGTGGGCTCACTATTCTGTCAGAGTCACCAGATCCTCGGGGTCTGTGCACATTCCCAACACTTCCACCACAAGACAGCTCCAATACTCTGATTAGATTTGTCACAGAGTCTAAGAGAGTCCAAGTGGGGAAAAGGGGATTAGGAAGGGAACAGCTGGGAAGGAGACCTGTAGGAAGCAAAAGGTTAAAACACACAAGCATCAAAATAATTTCTCATGAAATCAGTACTATGCTATGACTCTAAGCATCATCCTTCTGAATACATGAACAACCTTAAGAATAAATCTTATAATGACTAGCCTTTTTTGATGACTGAATACCTGTGGGAGAAAACAAGAGGGGTTAAATATAACTTTCAGATTCAAATACTTTCTTTAGCATGAGTATCAGGAAACAATCTGAATAAGTTCTGAACCATCATATAATTCTTATTTTAAGAATACATATCACAAATACAAAACATTTCATCTAGAACTCTGGCCTTCTTTGTTCTCTCAAAATGTTGAAACATGAATTGCGCACATTGCAGATTTCCACATAGGTATTAAAACCCCGATAGAAGGATTGTGCACCATGAATAACACAACGTAGATTCAAGGAATAAATCATGCGACTTGTCAACTCGAATACTTCCAAGTAAATGCCTTAGAATGGTATTGCACAATGAATAACATGAATTAAGCACGAGGAAAGAATCGCGCGTCTTGCCGATTCGAAAACCACCATGTAACTGTCAAGGAATGGTAGCGCACAATGAATAACATGAATGAAACACTAGGAAGGAATCGCGCGTCTTGCCGATTCCAGTGCCACCATGTAACTGCCAAGGAATGATAGCGCACAATGAATATCATGAATTAGAACACAAGGAAAAGAATCGCGCGTTTTGCCGATTCGAGTGCCACCATGTAACTGCCAAGGAATGGTAGCGCACAATGTATTTCATGAATTAAAACACAAGGAAAGAATCGTGCGTCTTGCCGATTCGAATGCCACCATGAAACTGCTAAGGAATGGTAGCGCACAATGTATATCATGAATTAAAACACAAGGAAAGAAGTGCGCGTCTTGCCAATTCGAATGCCACCATGAAACTGCCAAGGAATGGTAGCGCACAATGAATATCATGAATTAAACACAAGGAAAGAATTGCGCGTCTTGCCAATTCAAAGGCCACCATGTATCTGCCAAGAAATGGTAGCGTACAATGAACAACATGAGTTAAACACAAGGAAGGAAATCGCGCGTCTTGCCGATTCGGATACCAGCATGCAAATGTAATGAAAAGTCCAAACGCACATTCACACACGCAAGAGCAAATTAGTTAGCAAGAAGAATTAGGCCCAAGAATTCGAGCGTCGTTGATACGGAGTCGGGGGCCCAGCCCAACCTCCGTCTTACCGCCCTGATCAAGAATCACCCAGCGAGTGAAAAGGCGAGGCCTGGAAAATCAAAATAGGCCACCGGAACAGGAGCTCAGGAAGTTGCTGCTACTCTGCACCTGGACCTCAGAATAGTGAGCACGTGGAGCTGGGCTGGCTCCCTTTTATAGAGTCTTTGCCCAGCCCACAACCACACCCAGGCATGCTGTAGGGAAAGCTTCTAGAAGGCCCTGGAAAGGGACCACACCCTGACTCACTCTGAAAGCCTGCAGCAATACATTGCAAATGGACAGTATTTATAAGCACCTTAAGAATGATTCTTCAGGATTGAATTCTGCAATGCAAAAGGTTAAACAATAACATATCATCACAATGCATAAATTACATTATCTTGAGAGTGTTGGGTTTTTGCATTTTAGTCGCCCGTAGAGCGCGCACTGTCCTGGTGTTGACACCCGCAAGCGGTCCCTGATATCCAGGACAAAGACAGAGAACAATGCCAAGACCCCCGCCAAGAAATGAGACCACCCTGATTGTCATCCTTCTGTCCCACTTTGTCGCCCTGTCCATACTTAAACTGCACTAGCTCCACTTCCTATGCCCCTTTGGACAATGTACCTGTGAGACTAATAGACTGGACTCTGCCAAGGACATTCCTCCACCATCACCCCTGACCATTTTACACCCCCTCCACTATTGAGCACTTAAATAAACACCCTTAAATCACAAAACAATCAGGACTCTGTCTGTGCTTTCGAAAATGTGTATTAGCAATAACAGTGGCAAAATGCTATATCAAATGTAATGTCAACATACCTATGTCCCACATCTCTAGTCCATGCAGAAACAAAGCAGATGTCACACAGCGGGACTCACATCTGTGAAATCGTAAGGGAAAGTGACAACTCAGTGACCATACAATGGGTGAAAATGACAGACAGATGAGAGGTAGTAGAATTAAATCAGATGTAGCGGGCAGTGTTGTCTTCTTACCTGTGTCTCACTGGAAGTATTGCAGGATCACCGTGTTCCTGTTGTCTATGTCCTCTTCTTCTGCTTCCTCGTCTTCACTGTCCACAGGCTCTACAGCTGCCACAACACCTCCACCTGGACCATCCTCCTGCAGAAAAGGCATCTGTGGTCGCAAAGCCAAGCAGGCCACGATGATCTGGCACACCTTCTTTGGTGAGTAGAATAGGGAACCACCTGTCATATGGAGGCACCGGAACCTGGCCTTCAGGAGGCTAAAGGTCTGCTCTATAACCCTCCTAGTTCGCCCATTGGCCTCATTGTAGCGTTCCTCTGCCCTTGTCCTGGGATTCCTCACTGGGGTAAGTAGCCATGACAGGTTGGGGTAACCAGAGTCACCTGCAAATGGCGAGGTACAACTGTTAGACACACACTAACTCATAGTGACATACCCAGACACCTAGTCACACTGTATTGGGTCCATGTCCTCACCTAATAGCCACACACGGTGCCTCTGGAGTTGCCCCATCACATAAGGGATGCTGCTATTCTGTAGAATATAAGTGTCATGCACTGAGCCAGGAAATTTGGCATTCACATGGGAGATGTACTGGTCTGCCAAACACACCATCTGCACATTCATCAAATGGCAACTCTTCCGGTTTCTGTACACCTGTTCACTCCTGCGGGGGTACCAAGGCCACATGTGTCCCATCAATGGCACCTATGATGTTGCGGATATGTCCCAGGGCACAGAAATCACCTTTCACTGTAGGCAAATCCTCCACAGGACAGGAGAGGACCTTCACTGCAAGTGCTGCTGTGACCTCAGTCTGGAAGAGACAATGGCTTGTGTGTCTGGGGAAAGGGTCCCTGCCTTCAGCATGGAGGAGTTGGATAAACTAGTGGATGGGGTCCTCCCCCAGTACACGGTACTCTACGATCCTCCAGACAAACAGGTAAGCACAATGTGAGCATGCTGTATGGGCAATGCCTGTGTGGAGTGGTGTGGATGAAAGATGGGGGGGTTGAGAATGAGGCGTGCATGAAACGACGGTGAGTGCATGTACGTCATGGCAAGGATAGGGATGCGGGCCAATGACTGTGACAGTGCGGATGGTAATATCTTCTCCTTTTCCCCTGTCCTATTCCTGTAGGTCAGCGCCCACCAGAAGAAGGACATTTGGTGTGCCATCGCCAAGGAAGTCCGGACCCTGTGGGTTTACCACAGACGGAGCACCCACTGCCAGAAAAGATGGGAGGACATTCACCGCTGGAGCAGGAAGATGGCGGAGGCCCAGCTGGGGATGGCCTCCCAACGTGGGAGGGGTGCCCATCGCACCATGACCCCCCTGATGTTCAGGATCCTGGCGGTGGCGTACCCGGAGTTGGATGGGCGCTTGAGGGCATCACAGCAGCCACAAGGGGGTGAGTACACTCTCATTCTGCTGATTCAGCGTGCTTTGTAGGTGTCTAGGTGGGGGAGGTGGGCTGTGTGTTCCCCTAGGCCAGGGCGAGTTTAGTAGGCAAGGTCCCTTCTTAAGGCAGGCCCTGTGGCACCCCACCCCACCTGTGTACAGTGCCAACTACACCTAGTCAGGCTCCTGTGTCATCCATGTGTGCAGCAATCGGGCATAGCCTTGTAACCTATGTCCCTGGGATTGATTAGGGAACTCCAAGTGCACGGCGTAGTGCAGGGGGCTTCTGTGTCTGTAGTGTCCACCAACGGTAGCGGTATTGCATGCACTCAACATGTCTTTCTTCTGTCTTCCCCCCCTTTTGTGGTCTCCCTGTTCCTGTGTGCATTAGCATCATCAGGCGGAGGAGCAGTGGCACCGGAGCAGGAGGGAGCTGCATCCCACATGGCCCTGGAGGGCGACACAACGGAGTCTGAATTCACCAGTGGGATGGAGGGTGAGGGGAGCTCCACAGCGGGGACAGGAGCTGATACCAGCGATACGGACTCCTCCTCTGATGTGAGCTCCCTTGCGGTGGCGGGCACATCTGTGCCCCCCGCATCTACAGGTACAGCCGCCACAACCCCTAGCAGCACCGCCCTCCCAGCAGCCCAGCAGCCCCTCAGCGTGTGTCCCGTGCCCGCTCACCCGGGAGGGTGGGCATCTCCTTCGCCCCAGGCACCTAAGCCCCTGCCCCTGTCACCCCTGCTGCCCTCAGTGAGTAGGCCATTGACCTCCTCAGGTCCCTCACTGTTGGGCAGTCTACCATTTTGAATGCCATCCAGGGTGTAGAGAGGCAGTTGCAACAAACCAATGCATACCTGGAGGGCATTCATTCTGGCCAGGCAGCCCATCAGCGAGCTTTTCAGACTCTGGCCTCAGCACTGATGGCAGCCATAGTCTCTGTATCTAGCCTCCCCCCTCCAACTTCCTCCACCCAGACCCAAACCCCTGTACCTCAGCCTATCCCAAGCACACGATCAGACCAGCATGCACACACGTCAACACACAAGGGAAGCTCTGGCAAACATAAGCACTACACATCCCACAGGCACTCACGCAAGCATCACACACATGCAGACACACCAACATCCACTGCCTCCTCGTCTCCCTCCCTTTCTCATCTCCATTCACACCTGCATGCACTACATCCTCAGCCACTACATCCATCACCAGCACACCCACCACCACACCCCGCTCACGTGCAGTCACCACCCCACTACCATTCACACATCCCCTGAGTCCTCTACCAGTGTGTCTGTGAGCCCACCTCCCAAGGTACACAAACGCAGCCACACATCCTCCCAACAGCCATCCACCTCACGACAGCCTCCAGCCCATGCACCTTCACCCAAAGTCACCAAACGTACACCTCCTACAACCACTACCTCTTCCTCCACTCCCAAACACCCTCCATCTACCCGTCCCAGTGTTCCCCAAAAACTTTTCCTGCCCAACCTTGACCTCTTCCCCTCACCTCCCCCACCCCTTCAGTCTCCTAGGGCCCGCCTCTCCAGGTCCCAACCCAGCACCTCAGCCACAACATCTGCGGGACCAGTGGTGCCAGTAGTAACCGGCTTCTGGAGTGCACCAGGCAGCAGGGCAGCCAGTGTGTCAAGGAGCCAGAGCACGGACAGTCCCCCACCTGTAAAGCACAAAAGGTTGGCCAGTGCCCGGCGGGAGAGAGGAAAGAAATCAGCCACCAAAGCCGCTCCCAGGGGTACAGTTGGGAGTGTGGAGACAGCTATGCCACCATCCAAGGTGGGGAAGGGGCACAGTAAAACCGGCAACTCTGGGAAAATCTGCACGGCGGACAAGACCGCCACCAGCCCCGCTGCCCAGGACACCGCCGCCACCAGCACCGCTGCCCAGGACACCGCCGCCACCAGCCCCACTGCCCAGGACACCGCCGCCACCAGCACCACTGCCCAGGACACCGCCGCCACCAGCATCGCTGCCCAGGACACCGCCGCAACAAGCACCGCTGCCCAGGACACCGCCGCAACAAGCACCGCTGCCCAGGACACCGCCGCAACAAGCACCGCAGGCCAGTGAGCGCCAAAGATTCTGACGCTACTGAGGCCACCACGAGCAGGATGAAGCACTCTGGGCACCAAGCCCCCTCCAGAACCAGTGGAATATCCCATCCACTACCTCAGTCCTTGGCAGGATGAAGCACTCTGGGCACCAAGCCCCCTCCAGAACCAGTGGAGAAAGGCATCCACTACCTCTGACCTTGGCAGGATGAAGCACTCTGGGCACAAAACCCCCTCCAGAACCAGTGGAGTATCCCATCCGCTACCTCTGTCCTTGGCAGGATGAAGCACTCTGGGCACAAAGCCCCCTACAGAACCAGTGGAGTATCCCATCCACTACCTCAGTCCTTGGCAAGATGAAGCACTCTGGGCACAAAGCCCCCTCCAGAACCAGTGGAGTATCCCATCCACTACCTCTGTCCTTGGCAGGATGAAGCACTCTGGGCACAAAACCCCCTCCAGAACCAGTGGAGAATGTTATCCACTTGAGAGACTGTGCCTTTGCACTCCCCAGGATTAAGCAGTGGGCAAACCACCCACTGGAGAGACTTGAGAGACTGTGGCTTTGCACTCCCCAGGATTGAACAGTGGGCAAACCACCCACTGTAGAGACTTGAGAGACTGTGGCTTTGCACTCCCCAGGATTGAACAGTGGGCAAACCACCCACTGTAGAGATTAGAGAGACTGTGGCTTTGTACTCCCCAGGATTGAACAGTGGGCAAACCACCCACTGTAGAGACTTGAGAGACTGTGGCTTTGCACTCCCCAGGATTGAACGGTGGGCAAACCACCCACTGTGGAGACTTGAGAGACTGTGGCTTTGCACTCCCCAGGATTGAACAGTGGGCATGGAGCCCCCTCATGGATCTGGCATCGTGCACTCATCCGGCTGAGGTGCCCCCCCTTCCCTTCCCCCGGAGGTGCCTGTTTCTTTTCTATCTATTTTTTTCCCAGCAGTGTTCTCTCCATCTTGTTCGGGTATTGAGTGTGGGCCTCGCCCATGCCTTTTGGGCCCAGTGGTCCACGGACTATGATCGTGGAATACCTTGGACTTGTATTCTTGGTGTATATATTTGTTTATAGTGTACATATCTTTATATATGTATATATTTTTTATTACTGTATTTGAATATATTTCAATCATTCAACTCATTTCCTTTTGTCCTTTCATTCTTCCAGGGGGGTTTGGGGGGTGTAACTGTAATGTATCATGATGTATTAGTGTGTGTGTTGTAGTGGGTGAGGGTGGGGGTGGGAGTGCTGCGTGTTGCGTGTCACTGTTTTTTCCCTCCCCCCTCCCCTGTGTCGTAGGTGCAGTACTCACTGTGGTCTTCGCCGCCGGCGTTTGTGCTCCTGGTAGAGGAGCAGGAAGATAAAGGTTGGAAGAATCTGGAGCTCTGGTTCCATGGCGTCCTGGTTCCTCGTGGGGTGTGTAGAGGTGAGCGGTTCCCCTTCCAAGTCCGGTTTCCGCTGTGTTTTTGTTTGGGGTGAATCCGCCCCGGAAAAGGTGGCGGATTGGACTGTTGTAATTCTGTGGGCGGTACATTGTCCTCCGCCTGTCTGTTGGCGGTTACCGCTGCGGTGTTTGTTTGTACCACCTTGGCTGTCGGAGTGTTAAAGTGACTGTCTATGTTGGCGGTTTCCGCCACGGTCGTAATTCCATTTTTTTCTGCCGGCCTGTTGCAGGTTTTACCGCCGCTTTAACACCGACCGCCAGGGTTGTAATGACCACCATAAAGTTTTATTGTACCAATGAGCCAATTGTTTAGGTTTTCCCTCTTGCTCTGGAGTGGTGCTGGCCCATTAAACAGATCCAAGAAGCATTCAAAATATTGGCCAGTCGAGTCACTGATGTCCATGGTGAGCTAATGAGCAGTAGTAACTTCTGAGCAGCGTTTGTAAGTTTGTTGATGCCCATGTACTTGGTGCCGCAAAACCAGGCCATTGTCCTTTCCAGTTGGCCTAGGATCACATAGTGCGTGATTCACAGAGTGAAGGGAATAAAATATTGGTCAGAACAGTCTACTGCTATGGGCTTATCTCCTGAGAGCTGGTATCCTTTGGGAATTACTGTCTAGTATGGATCCCTTTGTGTGTGCTGGTCATAGGTTGTGTTCCGTCTGATCATTTAGAGACAGGAACAAAGCAAAGTGATTAACTTCTGAGTCCTCTATGATTTACTATTGCAAATTAAAGACTTCCAGAAAAAACACTTTGTCACTTTACACTTTGATTGGGTAGTTGCAAGGGCCATGAATTCTTCAATAAAAATTGCATTATCACCTGGCAGTTGATAGAAGGCATTTAATCTGAAAGGTGAATTGCATTCTATGTGTAGTTACAGAGTCAGGCATTGAATAGAAGAAAACAAGAATTTGGGTATCTATCTGATTTGTACAGAGCCCCTGAAGATTGCTACATTGTCTCCCCCAAACCTCTCTACATGGTCTCTCCTGACAACGGAGTAGTTCGAAGGTAGAAGAAAATCCATTACGTTGTGATGTATTATTAAACCAGGCCTCTGTTATAACTTATAGGTCAAATGGATAGTATGAAATTATGTTTGTAATTTCCAGCTTGTGCTTCACAGATGATCTACAGTTATGATGACAAGGGGTTTGGTCATAATAGCAATAAAGTTGGCCAGTGCCTTCTTTGAGTGGCACTGATGTTTAAACTTAAAAGATGAATTAGCTGGTATTCAGTATGGTCTGGGTTATCTAGATCAGTGAGAGTTGAGGAGGCTGATGATATAAGGTGTTATAACTTGCAAGTAAATTGTCAACATCAGCCTGAGAGTGACAGGGTGGGAGTCTCTTCAGACTAGGTAGACAATTGCCCGTTGAACTTCAGTGCCACAAATGATCAGACCTCATCTGAGTGAAGTAAAGCCTTTGCTTTTAATAGCACACTTTAGAACTGGCATACAGGCTCTGGTCCAGAGGCAATGATTTTCTGACAGAAGTGCTGGGATTGTCACTTTGCTGAAAATATCCCTGTTTTGTTTTCCACTAATGACCGAGCTGACAAAAATCTCTGGAATGCACTTCTTAGTTCAAAGAAGACATTTATTATTTCACCACGAGGTTCCTAAAAGGAGATTAGCATGTTGAGAGCACACGTTTAAAAATAGTCACAGCAATGAAAGGAAAATATACCAAAATGATTCTCCACTGCAATATACACAGCAAATATATGTAATGCAAAGCAAACAATGAATTAAAAATGCATCACCGTAGGGCCTGCCAGGTCCTTCATCTTTCTCATGCCAGCAACTCGATGACCCCGTTCGACTGCGAAAGAGAAATAGATCTCTACCCTCACGGGAAAGATACCAGGCATCCGACATCTAGAATCCTGATTGAGACCACTGACTCACTCACTGTCGCACTGGGTCTTTTTATATGTTAAAAAATTAAAAGGAGCTTCTGGAAACAAACCCTCATTTCGCAATTCAAACATGTTGGCTAGTTTAGGTATGCTTTGAAAATAACATGTCGGGTTTGGCCACGATCCAAAGGTGTCAAATCAAAACAAGGCCGTTCCCTGCCTTCTGAGTACATCCTTATTAACCAAAGCCCTGAGTGTGAAAAAGCATGAAAACAAGACAGAATGCACAGTTTTCAATGTGGAAAATCATGGGCAGCTTTAACATGGCAGTGTTTAATGCTACAATAAAGTCAGTAGACAGAATAAATCTAAGGCTAAACTGAATACAAAATGTAGTAACTGGTGAACACTGGACAGCTAATCCAGGTGCAAAGTGGTACAACACAAAGTCAGTTGTCAAAACACACATTTCACTACAATCCCCTGGGCAGTAGCCTACCTTATCTTGGGTCTCGGGATGATTAACAGGAAGAGAAGCTCTATCAAAGGGCTCTATTACTTCCCCTATTGAGGTTTCATTATGTTCAAGAGGTGCTACATCATTTACAAAACACAACAAACATATCTGGCTCGCAAGATCAAAATCTGTTGTGGTAAACCATTTTCACTGAATAAACACATTATGAGATGGGAAATCAAGAGAAACCGCCAAGAAGTCCTATTTGGCTTTGCCCATAAAATTGGGAACAGTATCTTATTCAAGGTCCGTCAAGCCCCCTACTTACTATTCTTTTGCAGGTAAATGAAGACTCTTGACCAGCATCTCCCTCCTACCTTCTATATCCCATAGAACTTTTCAACATATAAAACCCTCTTGAATCCTTTTCTTCTGTGTACCCCATCTATGCTACTCCACACACCTTGGAATCCCCTATTTTTCACACTCGCTTGATTTGTAGCTACATACACACTGCCATCAGGAGCCTAAATACAATTATTAAAGCATATTTCATAAGAGTCAACAGGGTACACATCTGAGTGACACTTTCTTAAGAGTGAATTAAACTTTGTAAAATCATGAATTCGAATCCGTAAATGAACTTAGTACCGCCAATAATTACACAAGCTTGAAATCCTTGAAATCAATTAATTTGTGAGTAAATTGTCGCACAGCGGCAAATATCAAGTTTATGGGAATTCATAATTTTTTGAGTCATTTCTCCACCCTGAAAATGGTTACCAATTTACGGCTCTCAAAGGCAGGAGAAATTCATTTTTAGCACTGATTTAGCACTGAATAGAGGGGGCAAGCGTCCCAAAACTAGTGACTCTGAATGTCAATGTGTTTAACCACAGGGCAAATTATTTTCCTCTCATAGAGTCAAAAACATTTGGCAGGTATCAACGTACTGTTGTGTTACATCTATGCATTTGGAAATACCAACTTGATGTATTTCCAAATGTTGAAAATGTTTCACTTGTAAAACTGTATGAGTTTGATTTCCTTTAAACAGTCCTGATTTTTGTTATTCAATTCAAATAATGTTTGACATTTTCTATAAAAGTATGAGCAGCCCTCCAGGAGCAAATATCTGACTTCAGTGTGAATCAGGCCGTAAAAGACATCCTGGACGATTAATAAAAAATACACAGTGTTATTATATTTTTAAGAAATCAAGTGCAAGGTAGAGCAAGTCCCACAAGCCCAAAAGCGATGTACAGAAGACATTGTTTTATTGCAGCGACTGAATGTGAAGTGCCGAGCATAGAGCAGTATGGCTTCAGAATATAGTTTTAATTAAGCACAAACCATGTCTTCTTGGCTTAGACACCTCTCCCTCCACCTCCCCTTTTTCTTTATTTCCCAGAGAGAGAGCCACTGTTGAGGTCTCCTTTCGAATTCAATTACAATACGTTGTATTTTACACACTGGGCACTGTTAACAGATTTGCAAATTGTCAACCATGCTGAAATATGATTAATTATAGACTAATATGAATGACAACCTTTGTCATTTTATTGGTTACTTCCAGTCTGTAGTACAATAATTGATCATTGTTTGTAAAAATCTTGCCAAATTACTTTATTTTAAATTGCTAACACATTGATAAAGGAAGAACGTTTCTTGAACTCCAGTGAAGCATTGCCAAACAAGGCATTTCCATATTCTGGATGTAAAAGCAATACACTGAAATTCACCATCTGTGCCTCAATTTTTTTCCCAAGACTCTGGGAACCGTTGATGGATTTCCCTGCCATTGCTCTTATGCTAAGACAAGAGCACAGATAAAGCAGAAAAGACCAGCAAACATATTAAAAGGGTTTGTTATCCTAATGCTCTTTTGTGCCTTCTCATTGCTCATGCAATGCTAATGTGTTTACAAGAGGAGTGGAAGAGGCAGTTTAATCATTTTAAGTAACTTTTACGGAATACATCAGACTGTAACCAGCGTCGCTCCCCTGCCAGCAGCAGCCGCTGCAAATCCTTTAACAAACAAAACGATAACAAACCAGCCCAGCAATACAGTTGCTGGGCTGAAAAGAGCATGCCCAGGCTCCAAGTCTGCCTGGGAGAGCCAATCCTGACACTGCTCTGTGCAGCATCAGGACTGGCCGCAGGGCAGGCTGGGAGCCTGTGCCTGCCTGCAGCAGAGGAGACGGAGGAGTGGAGAAGATCGTCGCAGAGGCGTGCAGGTATTTCTTTTTTTTATTACATTTTACTCCCTCCTAATCCTATCCCCCACCACCCCTGCGTGCCGCACCTGCCCCGTCCCACGTGAGCACAGCGAGCTGCGACTGGCTGTAACATTCTTTTTTCAGCAGCGGATGCACAGCAACATTGCATTTTATTGACTTTTGGTATATATCATAGTCAACTATTATACAAGGAACAAATTGTGTCATTGCCAGAAAAATGTACACTTGATATATATACAAGAGCTTATATATCCAGAGAACTAATGCCCATTTAGCAATGATGGAAATATGTTACAATGCAATCATCTAAGTTAATACTTACAGTAAGGAGACAATGCCAATTTTTCAGCAAGTTTAATGGGATGCGAGAAAGCCAATCTAAACATAAACGGCCTGATTATGAGTTTGGCGGTCAGACCACCATGTTGGCGGTCCTAAAAAGACTGCTGCACCAATGGTCCCTAGCCTGCTGTATTACGATGCAAACAGGCAGAACCGCCACCAACCAAGCAAAAAGGCAGACCCCCAGTGGCACAACAATCCTGAATCTAGGTGGGCTGACTTCCTTCTCCGTCAGCTGCCTGGCCAACCACAAGCCTATTACAAACACACTGTGACCGTTGTGGTCTCCTTGCGGCAGTTAGCCAATGACAGTCAACCACAATGGTACGCATCTAGCAAAGTAACAGACAAGTGCACATTGGATGAATTGAAAAACAACACAACTGACACACATTGATCCTGTGGACATACCTGCAAATCACACTGTAAACAGAACCCCTTCATAGACCACAATCCTTTGAATTTCCACTGAAAGCCAAAGAACCCCAAAACACAGTTTATTTTGTATTTTCAGAGTAGGCACCCCTTTTTTCATCATCTTGTATAACAACTGCACACACTTTTGTCCTTTCACTCCCTATTGCACTTCCCCTGTTAATTAAGTCTCTGCCACCCACTTTAGTTGTCCACCATGTCACGTACCGAAAATCCCCATTTGTCAGAAGATGAGTTGAGAGTCATGGTGGATGAAATCATAAAAATAGAGCAACAATTGTTTTGAGAACAAGCCCAGCACAGTCCTCTCAGTAGGAAAATGGAACTGGGGCAAAGGATCATTGACAGAGTGAATGCTGTAGGCACCATCCTGTGCACAAAGAGGTCATTCAGAAGATGTGGAATGACCTGAGGGGCAAGGGGCATTCCCTGGCCTCCAGGCAACAGATTGAGACCAAAAAGACTGGTGGTGGCCCTCTCTTTGCCCCATTAAGACTCCTTCCCTGGGAGGAGAAGGTCTTGGACATCCTGCAACCCGAGGGCTTGACAGGACTACCTGGGGGAGTGGAGTCTGGTAAGTTACCACACACAAACTGTCACAAAATCATAATTTACTGCATGCCCCAGCTCAGCTTTTGCCACTGTGTTGTTCATGTACTTCCCCAACATTCAATATCCAGAGTATATGAGGTATAACACTGTCAATGTGTATTCTTCGACCCACACCACAGCTACCAAGGCCCATCACATGCCATAAGTCAAAATTTTGCATGTAAGTCTTTCAGTATCAAAAACTCATCCCAGGACTAATGGTATGTCTCAACATGTAAATGTATGCTAAATGTGGTCTACCTACAGATATGTAATACCCAACATTTGTCAAGTGTTGGGAAGTAGAGGGAATGACCTGACTTCAGCTCCCAGGAGTCCCAGTGTCTGTAATTCCAACCATTAGCCCAGTGTTCACTTGCCAATATACCCTTTTGTTAACTCACAAATGAAGTTTACTCACCTGGGAGGATACCATTTGTCATGTGTTAAGAAGTAGAGTGAGCGACCTGACTGCAACTACCCATGAGGCCCACTGTCATTAATTCTAACCACCAGCCTAGTGTTTACTTGCCCATACCCCCCTATTTGTTAACTCTCAAATGAAGTTTACTCACCTGGGCTGATACCATTTGTCAAGTGTTGGGAAGCAGAATGAGTGACCTGACCACAAGTCCCAGGAGGCCCTGTGTCTGTGATTCTAACCACCAGCCTAGTGTTTACTTGCCCATATACCTCTGTTTGTTAACTCACAAATTAAGTTTACTCACCTGATAGGATACCATTTGTCAAGTGTTGGGAACTAGAGTGAGTGACCTGACTGCAAAAACCAGGAGGCCCTGTGTCTGTAATTCTAACCACCAGCCTAGTGTTTATTTGCCGATATACCCCGGTTTGTTAACTCTCAATTGATGTGTACTCACCTGTGAGTGAGCAATATATAGATCATGCTCAACTCAGAGACATGTCTGTCTACCTAGCTCCATCTTGGCCTGCTAACCCAAGACAAAACTATTGAGGAAAGCAATGACACCTTACCAAGTGTGTACAACAAGTATTCCCAAGGTCTCAAGCTGCATCACCGAGTGGTATGGGCATAAAACAGATTGAAACAGTACTGCACACATGATGACTGCAGTCACATATACAACAAATTCCTTTGTTTGCCTGTATTTCACCCAACTAGGCCTCCAAATGGTCAAAGGCATATGTTGCCTCTCTATTGTGTTGGATTCACTGTTGGTAAGATGTCATTTTCATTCCATCTTCCAAAGTGCAACTGATCTGCACATCTCAAACTGCTTGAGTCAGATAGTTTAGGCAAGCTTCACATGTCATGTCAAATACCCCCATACCATGATAACATGGCACAATAGGCTAACCTACAAAGTAAGAATGTCCAATGTCTCTGCTTACTGTAACACAAAACCTTTGGCGGTAGATGTCACATTACAACCACTATCAATATTTCATTCATCAACAGGTCGAGCTGCCACTGGGCACAGGAATGGCACCTAACAGACTACCACTAGTAGCCCTGGATGAACCCCTCAGTAATGACAACACTCCTGGACTTGTGGACATGGAGGAAGGCCCTGACCCTTCCAGGCAACCTGGTCAGATGGCAACAATGAGTCTCACTGTGTCCACAATGTCACCATCCAGCCCTGAAGCTTCAACATCACAGGCAACCATGAGCCCCCCAACCTGTGAACCTAGCACTGTTCCCACCATCCTGTGCCCCCCAATCCTGGATGCTTAGGTGCAACTCAACACTCCGGACACTAAGGGCCCAGGACCCAGTTGGAGAGGGCACTGTGTCAAGGGCACAGGCTCCTGGGGGTAAGGGGAGTGGAAGGGATGCTGTGGGCCAGGGGAGTGAGGCCACTGGAGGTGCTTTCGGCCAGGATGCCATCAGCCACGTCTTGAGTCCCAGGCATGATGGGCCGGGTGTTAACAGAACTCTGGTAAATCAAGCAGCAGCAGAGGGTCATGAATGACAAATGGATGCCCATAATAACAAGATGGGCACCCTCTTAGGTGTGCGGGGGGAAATTAACATCACCCGAGCAGGGCTTTACTCCCAACATCTAACACAGCTCAGGATTACAACCATTCTACACAAACA
Organism: Pleurodeles waltl; assembly: GCF_031143425.1. Taxonomy (NCBI): domain Eukaryota; kingdom Metazoa; phylum Chordata; class Amphibia; order Caudata; family Salamandridae; genus Pleurodeles; species Pleurodeles waltl. The sequence goes on from NC_090445.1 coordinate 939,788,393, forward strand.
CATACATACATGTGTCTTGTAAAGAATAAACGTTATTACATTGTTCAGCACATATGTTGTCAGTATCTCTGAAACACAGCAAATCATACATGATTGAATCATACTAGGTAACTGAACATATTTACAGGTACAGACCTCCAAACCCTGGAAGGAAGGGATTTGTCATACACTATCCTGTAGAATTGGCAAACATTAAAGTGGTTGATGTCATCAGCTGGATCCATATCACCTATCACACCAACGTAATATAACATCATATCATGCAAGACTCAGACAGATGGCAGATATACAATTTCTGATCACATGGTCATTACAAAATAGTGCTTATGCATCTGGTGATGTAACACAAACAAGTGTCAGTGATGTGGCACAGGAACTTTGGCCTACAATGATGAAACACATCAACAGTTACGTACAGGCCACACGAAAAGAGTGTTTAGCGAATGTTAACAGTATCTACCATCATTTTGGCAAACAACTACATATTTTCTGACCACATGATGACACACGATGCATCAGGGCCACCACCCAACAAGGAATAAGTCCAATAGTATCTTCTAAACTTCTACCCTATCACTGTGCAAGCTGTCTTGGCACAGGTCTCCTACACCCAAAGTCTGTGACCTACCTCCCCTGGAACAATCCATGTCCACTTCAAATGTCAGAACAGCATCACATACCTGTCAATTTCACAACTCTGAAATGCCCACATGAAGATGTCATGGTGAAGGTACCTGACCAAAGAATAAAACAAGAATTAGAGGTATGAAACCATACAAATGACACATGTCATGTAACAGGCATCTGGAAATCAAAGTACATTGCAATCAATCTAACACACATTAAGCAACATTATCAAGGTGTGGATGTATCAAAAGCTATCTTATCAAACAGCCATTGGCTGATTTTGGCTGAGTATCAGCTTCCTAACATTTTTCAAAATTTTACTACACACATTATCACAACTACAGTTCATTGTACAGTCAAAGTTATTACATCACATATTAACACTCAAGAGAAGAAGCTGTTGATGAGATCTTGTCACAAGTCAGTTTCTTCCTCTTCACCACTTCATTTGGCATTTTAGGATTCTCAACTGGTGGCACTACTGCAGGCTCCCCTCCTCTGGGATGTAAGTGATATTCCTCCACAGGAAGATGATGTGGAGCATGCACAGTGATCTGACACACTTTTCTAGGTGAGTAGAGTAGTGCTTCACCAGTCCTGCCCAGGCAGTGAAATCTGGCCTTCAGGAGCCCAAACGCCCACTTAGCTGGAACCTTGTTCTTCCATGGGCCTCATTGAAGTAGAATTCCCCTGGTATAGTTGGATCCCTCAGTGGTGTCAATAACCAAGGGCGGTTTGGATATCCTGAGTCTCCTGTTTAGGAGTGAGACAATAAGTCACTCACTTCATGATTATAGCACCTGACATTGCTCACACACAATCAGGACAGATGTGATTTACCAACCATCCAGGCTCTCTCTTGTTACAGTTGTGACATCAGCTGGGGTATAGTGCTGTTCCACATTATAAAGGAATCATGGTCTGAACCAAGGAAACAGGTACATACATTTGAGATGTAGAGATCTTAAATGCAGACAACTTGCATGTTGATAGAATGGAAGTATTTCTTGTTGCGATGGACTTGCTCACTGGCCTGCGGTGGCACCAAGGCAACAAGTGTGCCATCAATGGCTTCCATCACATGTGGCAAGCAAAATCATAGAAGTCAGCCTTCACATTGCCTAAATCCTCCCGCCGGGGTAACCTGATATAGCTGTCAATGTGTTTCAACATTACTGATAGGAAATCTCTCAACACAAGACTGAACATAGGTTGGGACATATCACCTGATATGGCCACTGTATGTTGGAAGGACCCTATGGCCAGAAAGTGCAATACTGCCACGAGTTTAACAATGTGTGGTTTGCAGGTTGGATTACTGTTTTCAGGCATCAGATCTTGATCCATGGCATAGATCCACTATAATTTTGCCTATTCACACTGTGCAGTTTTTTGATGTGAAGTTCGAAGGTCTGGCAATGGTCGGTACACTGGAGGCTGTTGCCTCCTCCCTCGCCCAGGGTACCTATGTGTAAAAATACATGAGTTGGAGCGTTAGTCACTGTGTCAAAAACAACATACATGATGTATGCTAACAAAATCACGTGACAAAGCATTTCTTACTAGGAATACATTACACCCAGTACACATCACAGCTGTCAACTACACAAGGGTCAAATGTGACCCCCATCGATGACAACACATGTCCACAACATAGATTTGCACAACACCCAACTATCTGCGCCTCAATTGCCCCTCGAAATTTAACAGTCTGTTCTGACCGCCAAAAATAGAGTCAGCTGTGGTGGACAGTGCACCGCCCTCATATGCTTTCTGTGCCCAGCAATACACTACACTGGTGATTATGTAGTACAACCTACACAACATGACTGCTTTAGGATGTTTGTGATGATCCAACACATATATTGGTGTTGTGATGCATTAAACAGGACCAAATACTGTATTTCTAACTACCAAAATGGTGGATGCCTGACCTACTTCACTGGATATTAGGGACTTCCCACGGCTGCCAGTTGAAGACATCCACAAGGTGAGTGGTACCAACCACAGCAGACACAGCCATAAGCTAACATTGTAGCTTGTAGCGGTCGCTGGCCAATGGCTGTGGCCGTCGCTGTCAGCGGTGATGACCGCATATATGGAGTACCTGTACACTGAGTTTCGCAAAATCAGTCACTTGATCCCTGACACTGCTGCCATCAACACCTCCACCACTTCAGCTGCTGTGTACCACCTCTGGGAGCAGTCAAGACACACCAAGCAGGTGAAAGGGCCCCTGCCTTCTCTCCAGAGGAGCTGGAGAAACTCTTGGACGAGGTGCTTCCCCTGTATGGTCAGCTCCATGGCTCACCAGAGGAGAAGGTAAGAATCTCATAGGCACAATTGACTTTTTGTGTGCCTGTTGTCACAGTTTGTGTAGCACAAATGGGATGTACATGGTGCAGGTATTTAAGAAAAATACTATGGGCCTCATTACAACATTGGCGGGTGGCAACCGCCGCCGCCAAGTTGTAACCGCCGTGCGGCCGCCAATGCGGCTGCACTCCCGCGGTGCCCATTATGACATTCCCGCTGGGCTGGCGGGCGGAAACAGAGTTTCCGGGCACCGGCCCAGCGGGGGGATGTTGGCCGCAACATGGGAGCTGGCTCTGCGGCCGTGCGACGGGTGCAGTTGCACCCGTCGCGCTTTTCACTGTCTGCTGTGCAGACAGTAAAAAGCTGTGTGGGGCTGTGCCAGGGGGCCTGCGACTCCCCTTTCCGCCAGCCTTTCCATGGCGGTTCCTACCGCCATGGAAAGGCTGGTGGGAAGGGGACTCGTAATCCCCTGGGCAGCGCTGCCCTGGCGGATTACAACCGCCGGGACCAACGTGGCAGAAAACCGCCGGTCCTGGGAGTGTGACCGCGGCGCTTCGGCCGCAGGCGTAATCCGCGAGTTTGCACCACCAGCCTGTGGGGAACATCCTTTTTTAAGACTTTTTTTTTCCGAAAGTCGTGGTTAACGAAAGCGCAACAACGCTTTTTGTAACCACGACTCCGTTTTTTTGTGCCTTAACTACGTATGTTCTGAACAACGAACATGCGTGGTTAAGTACAAAGAAGTGAGTTGGCGAAGGTAAGTGGTGGGTTTAGGTTTTGGGGAGGGGGTGGGGGGTCAGGGGGTTTTAGGTTTTGGGGTGGGGTTGGGGGGGTGGGGCGTTTTTGGTTTTGGGGAGTGGGTGGGGGGTCAGGGGGTTTTAGATTTTAGGGTGGGGTTGGGGGGTGGGGCGTTTTTGGTTTTGGGGAGTGGGTGGGGGGTCAGGGGGTTTTAGGTTTTAGGGTGGGGTTGGGGGGGTGGGGCATTTTTGGTTTTGGGGAGTGGGTGGGGGTCAGGGGGTTTTAAGTTTTGGGGTGGGGTTGGGGGGGTGGGGTGAGGGATGTAGGGTGAATGGTGCCTATTGCTAATGATTTTATCAGGAATGCCTTTACAACGAAATATCGTTGTTAAGGCATTCGTGGTAAAATCATTAGTAGTAGCAACGAGGTCGGTGTTCCGACCTCGTTGTTAAGGCAGTAGTTGTTTTTGAAGTCGTTTCGTCGTACTGTCCCAGCCTGTTGGCGGTGCAACCTCCAAAACAGCCCTGGCAGTCTTTGACCGCCAGCGTTGTAATGAGGGCCTATATGTATTGCACATTCACATTGTGTTGTGTGATGTGTTTTGAGGCTTAGATACTCCTTGTGTTGCATTAATTTATCCAGGCAAGGAGGCATTACAGTTATACCATGACATTTCTTTGGATTTTATGGTTGTAAATGTGCATGATAGCATGAGCCGTGTATGCATCTTGTTTGAGTCATTTGTGGATATTGTAAGCAATGTGTATTGTGCCACAGATCATTCAGCCCATAATTGTCCTTGTCAAACTGTTGTATGAGAGGCATATTATGACTTATTGCGGCATTAAGAGTTCCACACAAGCCACATTGATGCTGGCCACATGGTGTACTGTCATGCATGGAAGTGATGGAAATGTAAGTATCATGTAGGTTCTGTATGCTCAGCCTTCAGAGACGAGGGCTTATCAAAAGTATCTCCCAGTATGAGGCCTAGTCTAGGCTGTGGTAGAGCTACTGTAGCTCTGCAACTGCTGCATTTTGCCCACTTCCTGTGGACCTGCAGATCCCGGCATGTGGCCAATATGAGACTCTAGTGGCATGACTCAGCCTGCATGTCCACTGACTAGATAAGAATGGGTACTGAAATAAGTACCTTACCTAGTACATATGTGCATTTTGCATCGTCAATGTGTGTCATTGATTATGAGAGGTCTCTTACTCCCAAAGCTCTGTTGTCACCTTTACATTAGTCATGTTTGTCTAGTACAGGCGTATTGCACAAGTGACAAACCTACAGTACATATAGTTTGTAGATTCAAGGGAGGCCATGACATGTGACTCAGCAGCTTGGTTACATGCCAAATATTAGACTAAACATACCTTTGTTTGTTGGATGCTATCTCTGTAGGTTTACTCACATGGTCAAAAGTGTGTTCTGTGGTACAAGTACATACCACACAAACCCACCCTGAAGTGGCATGAGTCTACATTGGGTACAGGGAAGAGACTTTCCGTTCCCACCATGGCAGCCCTTTCATAGTCACTCAAATGTTGTGGTGAAGTCTGTTCTATGATAGATGCCTGTAGGGACTGCCTGCAGTGATTCAATGTTGCCGAGTGTAAATGTGTTTGTCCAGTCAGGCCAATTGATTTTACCATTCACATGACCACAATGGTGTGTGTGTCATTGTGGCTCACATCACAGTACTCTTTGCTTGAGCCTGGGATACCTGATGTCAGTAGGCTTGCTTAGATGTCAGTAGGCTTGCTTAGTCGATGTAGGCCATGAGCAGGGTAGTAGGTTAGTCAGCAGATAAATCCAAAAGCATGCAGTCATGTCCCTGTACTCATCAGCATGTGTGCTTTACAAGCTAAACATTTTGTGCTTGGTGTTTCTGACATGTATGTGACAAAACCATTTGAGCAAAAACTTGTGTTTGTAACCTTTTGATTTGTCTTTTGTATCCATCAAGGCCAGCACCCATCAGAAGAAGGGGATTTGGAGAGTCATTGCCGTAAGTTGCGGATCTTAGGGGTCCATAGCTGGGTGAGCGCCCACTGTCGCAAGAGGTGGGAGAACCTGAGACGCTGGGCATGGAAGATCCCTGAGGTCTCGCTGGGTCTGCCCTCCCAATGTGGGTGGGGCATATGTCAGAACCTGACCACCCTAATGGCCCACATTCTGGTGGTGGCCTACCCAAAGTTTGATGTGCATTTAAAGGGAGCACAGCAACTACAAGGGGGTGAGTCCAGTGCATATTCCTGCCTGTAACATTGTCAGGTTGATGTGTTAGCTTCTGCCGTCTCCCCCTGAAGAATTGGGATGGGCCATGTGTGACACACAAGATGAGTAACTATTTGTGTAGATATGGAAGTTGGTGCATGCTGATGTGTCTTGCCTATTAGTCCTGTAACCTAGTACAGTCCACAACCAATTTACTCTCCAGGGCGAACACATGGCTGAGTACAGTGATCAATCAGGTCATGTTGTTTGTTGTTGTGGGTGTAATATATACACAGCAGTCCACTACTCTTCAGTTTGACCTCCCAAACAATATGAAATAATAGTTAACTGATTTCGGACATGTGCCTGCTGGAGTGACTATATATTGACATCTGTCCCCCACAGGCCACTTGTCTTTAGTGTGTCACCAGTGCTGGTGTCTCACTACTATCGGTCATGTGAAAGAGTCCATCGTACATGTGCAGAGCATACATTGCTCTTTGGGTGCAGACACAAAGCAAAACATTCCCTTGTTAAGTGGTGAACATCCATTGACATGAATTTTATGACACTGTTGCAATCATTTATTGTGCCTACCTGTTAGCATGTGTCCCTTCCATTTTTGCCAAATCATTTTCACTGCTGTTTTATGTATGTTGTTAGACCTGACAGCTCTTGGCATGGTTTCCCTAAACTTTTTGCTTCTGACCTCCTGCTTTTGGACTCTGTGCTATAATTCGTTAGGGGTGATTTTGATATTCTGGGCACTTTACCACTGCTAACCAGTGCTAAAGTGCAAGTGCACTCTGTCTAAATTGTATTGGTGATTGGCTATCAATGATTGGCATATATTTGATTTACTAGTAAGACCTTAGTAAAGTGCACTAGAGATGCACAGGGCCTGTAAATCAAATGCTACTAGTGGGCCTGCAGCACAGATTGTGCCACCCAATTGAGTAGCCCTGTAAACATGTCTCAGATCCGTCACTGCTATGTCTGTGTGTGCAGTCTTGCACTGCCAATTCGACCTGGCAAGTGTACCCACTTGCTAGGCCTAACCCTTCCCTTTTACTACATGTAAGTCACCACTAAGGTAGGCCCTAGGTAGCCCAATGAACTGGGTGCAGTGTATGTTAAAGGTAGGACATGTACTAGTGTGTTTTACATGTACTGATAGTGAAATACTGCCAAATTCATTTTTCACCAGTGGAAGGCAAATCTCTCACATAGGTTAACATGGGGACTGCCTTTAAATATCTTATAAGTGCAGTTTCCCATTGGGAACATATAGCGATTTGGAGTTTACGGTCTCTGAACTCACAATTTCAAAATATATCTTTTGGTAAAGTTGTTTTTTAGATTGTCTGTTTGAAAATGCCACTTTTAGAAAGTGGGCATCTTCTTGCTTAACCATTCTGTGCCTCTGCCTGCTTGTGTAATCTAAGTCAGACAGTTGAGCAGTTTGTGAATTCACACTAGACAGTGACACAAAGGGAGCTGGGGAATGTCCTGCGTATCCTGGTGAGTCTCCTGGGCTAGAGTGGGAAGGGAGAAGCTGACACTTACACCTGAATGGGTTGTGCCTGTCCTCACACAATGCACTCTCCAACCCCCTGGTGGCAAGGCAGGATCTTGTCAATAACAGAGACTTTCCTTTGAAGTTTGCCTGCTTCAAAGGCAGAAAGGAGTATAAGTAGTGGACCCAAAACCCCAGAATTTTAAATCACTTCTGGACCAAGAGGAACGTCTTGACAAAGAATCTGATATGTGAGAGAGGGCCCTCCTGAACCTATCACCAAGGGTACATGGCACCGTGAACAAGGAAAAGAGAAAATCCCCAAAATCAATCAATCCAACCTTTACTCCAATCATAACTTCTTAAGTACACAACAAACACTCACATCCACTCAACACTGCAGTGATGAATCTCCAACAAAAGAATCAGTGAAAATTGTAATTTAATAAATAAAATAATACCCCATTCATATAACCAATCCATACATTTCACCCATCTGTCTACAATATATGAAAACAAAATTATTAAATAAAAATTAAAAACCCAACATTTAAAAACACCACATTTATACGAGAAACAAGAGATCATCAGTTGTCATCTAATGTCTTGAAGCTGTCCGAAATTTGGTATATCCAGGCCAATCAGTTTCAACACACAGTCTCTGTTTGAATTTAGGCCCGTTCCAATAGGTCTAGCAATCCCATTAGCGTCGTTGTGTTTCAGTGGTCTAATCAAAATTCTTTCACCACCTTCTTCAGGACAGAAAAATATGTTCTCAATATCTGTAGTTCAAATCTGCATCCAACATGTATCACACATGACACTGGTCACAAATCATCACAAGTTCATCATCCTATTCTAATTGTTCCAAGATATTCAGAAAGGTGTAAACACTCCTAGATTCTCCTTATTCTTCAACCTCAATAATATAAACTTTAAAATTCAGTATCCTGCGATAAGATATTTGTCTTTCATCTCATTCGCGGGGCAACGTACTCCTCCGTCCGTTCTGTCAATTTTTACCAATTATATTGATATAGGTTGAATTGATTGATTTTGGGGATTTTCTCTTTCCCAAGAGGAACATCTGCCAAGGAGAAGATGCTTAAGGAGGACCTGCCACTCTGCCTGTTGCTTTGCTGTGCTGGCCTGCTGCTGCTGCTGCTTCTGCCTAAGAAGAAAGGACTGGACTCTGCTTTCAACAAACCTTCTGGTGAAGTGTCTACAAGGGCTTGGACTGAGCTTGCCTCCTGTTAAGAAGTCTCAGGGACAGCAAAGACTTTACTTTACAGCCTCTGGGTCTACTTACTGTGGATCCTAGCTCGCTAGGTGGTGCCTACTCCAGTCTCTGGGCTCCTAAGAGTGAAATCTGGTTGAAACACAAGAAAAACCAGTGCACCGATTCGGGACGAAGCCAGACTGACACTGTTGCTTGAGACTGCAACATCGTCTGCAACCGAAGCCGTGGTCCCCTCTGGAGTGCACGACCCCACCAACATCCCAAGCCTAATGCACTGCAGCCCCACTAACATCCTGTGACTTCGTGAGTCTTGAGTGCATGGCACCAACATCCGTGACACCCGACTCTGCTGCAGCGCCCAGAGCCCTGTGGCGTCACAATGACCCTGTGGGGTCACCCCACCACGTCTCAACCTGCCTGACATCGACCCTGCCAGAGTGAAAGGAACCAACACTTCGACTGACGCTGCACCACCTCCCCTGCTCTGCAGTAAGGAACTGATGCCGCACCGTATCCAGCAATGCCTCTCCTCCCCGACTCTGTGCACCACCTTGTTTCTTTGTTACCAAAGGTACTGTACCTGGGGGTCCATGTGACTCTATAACTGGCGCCATTGGCGTCAGTTTGTTGGGAACAACTCCGTCACAACACCGCAATAACTCTAAATGGAAGCTTTTGTGTTCCTAAGCACTACACTCAAGTTTAATCTTAAAAAATTCAAAACTTTGCTTGTGTGTGTTGGATTTTTGTCAGTTTGATTTGGATAAATATTGGCTATTTTTCCAAACTGGTGTTGAGTCCTTTTGTGGTGTTTTCACTGTCTTACTGTGTGTGGTGCCACAGGCAGAAGTGTGCCACCAATGGTTGGTGGCTCACAATTACCCTCCCACATCATTGCATGTAATTTCACAGGTACAACTGCAATGAAAGACATGAGAGGCAGGACTACAGTTTTTACCCACAATGTGCATTTCAATGCCATTGATGTAGAATCATGTGGCAAAGTGCTTTGCACATGTACATTGGGGAAGGTTTGTTAGCTAACTTTTGACATACATCATGGATTGACTTGTAGTTATGTGGAAATCATATGTGGGTGTGTACAACCATTCGCCAGGGGAATCAGTTTGCATGTCAAAAAGAGATTGTGACATGGCTTCCCATTGGGCAACATGTTAAGGCCCATATTTATACTTTTTGACGCAAAACTGCGTCGGCGCAGTTTTGCGTAAAAAATATTACTGCCGGCTAACGCCATTTTGGTGCGCTGTGCGGGCATCATATTTATACTTTGACTCAGGGCGGCGCAAACCACAGGTGGGAGTCATTATTTTTGACGCACACCGCAGCGTCAAGTCGTAAAGCAAAACGACATTAACGTGGCAGAAATGACTGTGGGTCGATTTACGACCCTGCAAACCGGATATGCGCAGTTTTTTGACACAATAGCGTCAAAAGAAAACGCGAACACCGCCATTACACCAGAGGAGAGCCAAAATGGATCCCAGATGCCACTACAGACCCCAGGAAGATGACATGAGACCAGGAACAAGCCAGGAGGACCCACACAAGAACCAGGACACTTTTAAGAAGAAAAGAAAGTGTTGCTTTAGTGCAGAGGAGCAGGAAATTCTGGTTAAAGAGGTGACGGAACACCAGCACCAACTGTTTGTCACCTCAAAGTTGCCAATCAGTAGGAGAGAGGCAATATGGTAACAAATTGTCGACAAGATTAACAGTGTGGCTGAAGTACGCAGAACTGTCATCGAGTGCAAGAAACGCTGGCATGACTGCAAGCGCAGGACCAAGGAAAAGATGGTCAGGAACAGGAAGGCAGCACTGCAGACTGGAGGGGGGAGTCCAGCACACCAGGAGGCCCTGGACCACATGGAGGAGATGGTCGCAGCCAACATCCCTGAGGAGATCGTCACAGGGATTCAAGGACTGGACAGCGCAGACTACCAGGAGATAACACACATGCAGGGTAAGTCGCATGGGGAATTATAATGCAATAATGTCAACTGTGAGCAGGGGGGGATACCGACCACAAAATGCATGGAAGTCATCTAATACATGGAGTGGCATGGGTAAAGGGGCACGGCATGGGGGCATGACCTGTTCTGAGAAGACCTGGGGCACACCATTACACAACACCAACAACAGACCCATGGGGGCATGCTGTCATGCCAACGATGGAGCAAAGGGAAAGCCACGCGAGGAGGGAAGGCCACAACGTCAAACTGACATCCCGGCACACGTCAGCCACCATACCCCCAACATTAACTAGGGCCCTATTAACAACCTCTAGCCATACCGACAACTGAAATGTAACTGCGACAACAGTTGCCACTACCACCTCCCTCTGCTCTGTGTGCATCTCAAGTAGCCAATGGCAGTAACCTTCCCATGGATCATACGCACCTAAATTAGGGGGTGAGGATGACAACTACAACAATCCCCAGAAACCAGGCAAAGGCCCCAGTACTCTCAAATGTCAATGCCCATAGTTGTCGCAAACATCAGCCAATGTAAACAACAATAGGAGCTACACAGCACTAAGGACACACCCATGCTGCATATGTCTGGGCCCATCCTGTGCCTGGGTAACAATGCAACATCCCAAATGTCATACTGCTCAGACAACAGCATTGAGGGGGGGGGGGACACATGTAACTGGTCACTGAAATACACCTGCACAGTCAGAGGAGGAAATAGGACACTGATACGATTATCAGGGCAATCCAATGTAACACACATTCCCCAACATCAACAGGACACATTACCAATGTCAACAGCCATATCAGATCATAACATTGCCATGCATAGGATATGCCACATGTCAATTACATTTAAGTGGATGTGAAAGATCAGAGATTGGGGCAGGTCGAGATTGTTAAGTGTGCTGCCAGGGCCATCAGTACACCCACAGCCAGTGAAAGGTCTCACCAGGAGAATGGATGTAGATGGAGGCTTGAGTAGGAAAAGAAGGTGGCAATTCTCTATTTGGCATAAACCAACACCTAGAGGCGATGAGGCTGACAAGTCTGATAACTCAATAACATACATGTGACATACAGGTGGGCCATAGGCCTGGAAGAATGCCCATCTGAAGGACTGGAGCAATTAACACAAAACAAGATCACAAAATGAATTAATCAAAAGGCAGGCACGTCACATCAAAATTGCCACAACACAGACACACTAATTGTACCCTCTTTCATTGCAGAGGAAGATGGATCTCCTGCGGATATGCCTGTCCCAGATTTCCCTGATGACATGGATGACGAGCCGATAAACATTTCCAAGGAGACTATCCAAAAGGTCCTTGACACCCTCCAGACTCCACCTTCAGTCACAAGGAGGATCACAGAACAAGCAGCCATCGCAGAGGATCCACCCACCACCCCAATTGTAAGACCTGCCAGCTCCAAAACAGCTGAGGACTCAGACGACACTGGCACCAGCTTTGAGAGAACTGTAGTTGGAGTACAGCGGGAGCTGGCCAAGGAGGTGCGGGTGGGGATGCAAACTATGGCAGCCAGCCTTGAGGGGGTGCGTTTGTGCATGATGTCACCTGCAGATCAGGCAGCAGCTATGCAAGCCCTAACATCCATCCTGCAAGGACTACAAGAAACTGTCAAGGAATTCACCACTGCAGTAAAGGAGTTGCCACAACACCTCGCACCCCAAACCTTCCACTGCATGCACGAATGCAATCATGACCCTCTCAGGGCCGACCTGGCTGCCTACCATCGTGATGTGGCTGCTATTCTCAAGAACCAGCAGACCATCCTTCCTGCAGTACTGCCCTTAAGACATTCACAGGGAGCAGCGACCGGGATGCCTGACTCCACGTCTTCTAACACTGAGGTGTGTGTTGCCCCTTCACAACCAACAACAACAAGGAAATGACCCGGAAGCACTAGTCCCTGCCACATGGCCCACATTTACCAAGGTCCTGCGCTTTGTAACTTGCCAGTCTTGCAACAACTTTACTCAAGCACCGTTCTGCAAACCACTGTATATCTTGTCACCCAGCCCACTGACTGTCTCTCTCCTACTCGTTGGCAAATCCTGTCCCTCTGCACTGTCTGAAACATCAACCCCAGCATGTCAAAAGCATTTCCGTAACCCCTTGTGTAGGATCACAATGTAAGATGTCACTATACTGGACTCACACTCATGGACAATGTACAGATAGCACTACAGCACATTTCAATAAATAGCACTTACACAACAAATATGTCTCTGGGTAATGTGACATATCAACTGTGCAGTAGATAACGGAAATGTGCCTACTGTCAAATTACGTAGCTTGTCAATACAACTGTCCTGATAATATGTAGCCAGAGAAATCTGCACAGTGCCCATGATTGCATCATACTCTGCCCATCCTGAGGGACAAATCTGCTGAAGTGAGAAACCATACACCATCATGCTGTGTTGGACAGAAGAATGCTTCCTCAGGGGATAACTAAGTCATCAAATAGTGGACGCAAAATGTTGTCAACATGCAAAAATAACACAAATAACATGGCACACTAATCTAAGTAAACACTACAAAAACTGCATAAATGAAGGTGTCTGAGTTAACATACAAATAGGTAATCATGCTGAACTGTGTCACAAATGATGTATGGGGGTCATGAAGATAAGAATACAAGATTGCCAATGAGAACTCATCTTATAAGGGTGTCCATGATCATCACACTGCAGTCAGACCTAAAGCTGTTTCCCCAATACCAAGTCTGGAAGCACTGTTTGTGACTTTGAAAACACACTTATCAACAGAAACACATCTTCATCCATATTAACTGATTGGTGGTTGCAACGAAGGGTCGACACTTTGCAAGGTAGCTCTGGGCTAGCTGCCAATCGTACAGCTCAGTTGGGATTTGTCTGTAGCACAGGACACAGATGTTATAGTACAAAATTGATGTACACTGAATCTAAACCCACGATCAAGTACCATTCAACACATACTATTAAGGGTTAACCAAATATTTATTAAATGCTAATCACAGATGAGGAAACTGAGGGAAAAATCTTACCTACCCTAATCTACCCTGATTACTCATTACCCACAACTGTCCCTAACTAACCTAAGCTACACTTACTTATCACATGTAACAAAACGTTCTAAACATCTACCCCCCGCCCCCCTTATTAGAAGGGACACATGGAGGACAACACATATTAACCTAAACACATACTATACTATCCTATACAAATATATATTTTTTTGTTTTTGTTTTTGTAATTTTTTTAAGTTTTTATTTTTTTTATTTTAAAAAACACACAAGAACCCCAACATAGCCATCCACCCACCCACCCACACACTTAAGAAGTAAATATATCAAGACTGTGGACCCCCCACCCACTTACACTAACTAAACTAACAGCCTATACTAACCTAACACTAAGCCCCCTAAGCCCACTAACTATAAGAACAAGGAAAGAGGAGGGAAGGGAGGGAATCATGTCCAACTATAAATGTCTAGAGGTTGGCCCTCCAGAGGGTCCTCTTAATAGACTTAACACGCTGGTTAATGTGGCGCACATCCCGGCTTAGGTGGCTCAACTTACGCAGCACTTTGTCCATCTTATGTTCCATTTGGTTGAAGGCTGCAGGGTCAACAGATGGAGCTGTGGCAGTCTGGGTACCAGTGGAGGAGCTCTGTGTGGGTGTGGTGCCAGGCCTAGTGGGCTGTCCTGCACCGGTGGCAATGCTGGGGCCTGGAAGTCCAGCAGATGTCGGACCAACAGTGCCAGCTGTGGGTGGGGCCACCTGGCTCGGATTGGTGGTTGTGCTGGTTGTGGCTGTGGTGGGCAAAGTAGGCCCACCCTGTGGGAAGGCTCTCCATGCCCCGGAGGCCCGTTCATGGCGATATCACCAGGCCATCCTCCGGAACCCCGACTCCACCAGCAGGATGTGCTGGTATCGCATGGCCCAGCGCTGAAATTCACGGACCTGGTCTGGAGTCATGTTGACAGCTGTGAAGACAAATGCAGATATTCTACATTAGTAACTGCATTGTGTGAAATGGCACAAGAAGTTAATCAGACAATACATCTACTGTACTTGTAACAGCTCATATCACAATGAAGATCATTGAATGTCCCTGAGGAAGTACATGGCAGGCCAGACTACAAATGTCACATCACACATAGCACATCCATAACCTACAAGATGGGTAACAACTGGCTTTGACTTGCAATCTGAGTTCTGCCAGTTATCAGCTAAGAATCATGCTGCATATCCTCCGCCAAGACCTGGGCTACAAATGTCTGTGTACGGAAATCAAAACTAAAGCCACATGGTCTGCAAGTTGTAACTGGACTTGCCAGTATAGTACCAAGTGCCAAACCTGAGTGTGTATACTAGTTTACAACCAAACCGTCACTTATTCACATGTATGTGTAACATACTGGTAGCATCAGTACTAGGGACCCCATTCACAAACCGATGCCCGTGTTTGAGGGTGGGGGGGGGTGGATAAACAACTATAATTTGCCAACAACATGTACACTGAGGAGTGTATAGAAAATTTCACACATGTTTGTCTCTACAGACACACAGACAGACAGACACAGGTCTATCAACAATTATGAGTCAGCAAGCCCTAGAGCACTCATAGGGCCACACATGTCAGGAAATGCAGAACTTGGTACACAACATATACATCCAGTGAGGCCTGACTTACATCACAAACATAGTTGCTAGAACACCCAAGAACATAAATTGCATGCACATCTAGGCCATTGCACTCAAGTTCCACATACTTGTAGCACTACATGTGGAATTACATGCTCCTAGGAGGTTCTACCTACTGTTTCATGATTACGTAGGTAAATAGGGAAGCAGATGTCTATTGGAAAGCAATTTGCTGTACCAAGCTTGGAGAATGTGGGTCTGACAGGCTGACTAAATTGGAGCTGACTTCCAGTGCGACTCTTGGTGATACAAGTGTCATCCACATGACTAACCCCTGTACTCACAGTGGGGCCTACAGGAATGGCCTACAATCCCTACATGATACCATTGGATATGCATTGGCCAACTCAAAACATGTGAGAAACTGAAATCCCGCTCATGGAACAAGAGAAAAGCTTGCCCAACACATCACCCCTTGCTATGCGTCCAACTCACACGAGTCCATAACCAGCAAACACAACACATAACAGACATATCAACACTTACTGGAGTGGTCGGGATCCTCAAATGTAGCCACCTCTCCCACAGTGTAGGGTGCCGGTCCACCTCTAAGGTATGGAAGGAAGAAATGTGCTAAAAATCTGTGCACAGCGCAACAATGTCATAAACATATACAATGTGTAGGCTGAATAAGGAAATGGCAGCCATTCAGACATGATGGTACTGCATCTGATATATCACGGCCAACTTGTACATAGCTTGGGTCTCCTGTGACAGTTACACACATATCTGCACACATACATTGGCCCTAACTATCATGTGGTTGCAAACATGCCCCGTAATTGGTGACCAGAAAAAAATTATGGACTGTAATCGTCTCATCATGTGCATCCAAGAGAGACATCCATAGCCTGGTTACTTGAGGACTGCATTACCAGTCAAACATGCCTTGTGGCCATGACACATTAATGACACATAGGTACAATGTACAGAGGGAGGGGCAGGGACTTTTGTAAGCCATCCTGTTGTTAAGGTTTATTCAATTGATGTGGCCCAGCTATGGTGATTTGCACCAACCATGGTGATGTGAAGCCATGTGCATACACTTGGACTGCCATCCATATTTGGAATGTGGCACAACTAACTCCAACAAACATTCTAAGATGTCAGCTGAGGGCATCTTACACCTTTTCACAATGTTTTCAAATCCAGATCTGACATGTATCCAAAAAGATCAAGGAACACAATAATCCCACACATTCATAGTACTTCTGTGAACGCTTTCCTTCCACACTCACCAGACTCACATGAGACATATGTCTGAGCCACTTTGCTATTATCAATTGACGTGAAGACAGCACTCATTTTCTGCATCACGTAGTGATTCTAAAGTCAGTCTATCAATTGCGTCAACAAGTTTGGCCTAAATGTTGGTACATCTGTACTTCTCTGTCAATAGTACCCTATATAGACATGATTGGCTCCTATTTTGTTTGCTTTTCTGACAAAAAGGCCGCACCAATTTCCTTCATAGAAAAGTAACCTGTAAGTTTGCTGAGCACGTGCTACCTGACAGCTAGCAATTACACACAGTCAGCAAGTTAGCTGGCAGACATTGTACTAATCCCCTTATGTCACTACAGAGCATTTAATCGTGCAAATTAACATGATTCGTACTCACCAACAGTGCCACCAATCATGATTCCCAGGTGGTCCAAGAGATCCTGCTCCCTGGTGATGAGGTCAGCCCACCGGTGCTTCAGCTGGTGGTCACTCCTCTGGCTGGCATACACACACTGCAGGTGATGCAGCACCTTTCCCACCTGGATTCTGCACGCCTCTGTTGGATACCCCTGTATCACCCTGCCTCCTGCCTGGATCATGAGCGGCAAGAAATGGCACACAAGCCAGATGAACCCCCCCAACTCCTTTTCCCCCATCCTGCCAAGACGTGGCCTACCAGACAGACTTGAGAAGTGAAAGGGAATTGGGGTAAAATAAATAGAAAGGGGAAAAGGGGAAAGTAGGGATACAAATACAGATGAAAAGTAAACTTAAGCACTAAAAGAGCCCAACTATCCCCAAACTAACACTACCCACAACAGACTCCCACAAACAACAAAAACACAAGATAAATGGACAAATGTAGACAAAACACAGTAGTACAGTATACAGCAACAATATTTATTTCACAAATGGACTTTACAGATAGC
This sequence comes from Pleurodeles waltl, assembly GCF_031143425.1. Classification (NCBI taxonomy): domain Eukaryota; kingdom Metazoa; phylum Chordata; class Amphibia; order Caudata; family Salamandridae; genus Pleurodeles; species Pleurodeles waltl. Next base: position 939,805,922 of record NC_090445.1, read on the forward strand.
ACACAGGACAAAAAAGCACAAAATCTCAGGACAACACTCTCTACACAGCCACACAGTCTAGAAGGATCATAGACTGCAAAGTGAAAGTGAAAGTACACCCACTGTACATGATCTGTAAACAGGCTATCCTATTACATCACTTCCTGTATGAAAAGTCCCGCCTTTTTCGCGTTATGCGTCATTTTTTGTATACCAAAACTGTATTTGCGTCATTTTTTTTGACTCACAGAAGTGAAAATTAGCCTGCATCCACATAATGGTACATGGCCTGTACAAATATCTGGATGCGGGCTACATTTCACTCCTGTGCGTCAAAAAAAATGACGCAAATACAGTTTTGGTAGACAAAAAATGACACATAACGCTAGGAATGTCAAAATTACAGTGCATTAACTGGTTTTGGACAATTTTTCTTGTTTTTTGGTTATGTTACATTTGGGACGCATCAGAGATAGGCTGATTGAAGACACTATGGTGTTGATGGTGTATGTTCACATGTGTGACATCATACTGCAGCGGACCATGATCAGCTACTCCCTTCACAGTATTTTTACGGTTGGCTGATGCAATAGTTGGTCATAGGTGTGGCCTACATATATGTGTTGCAGAAACTGTGCATGTTTGGCATAAGGAGAGGATAGCAATGTGACGCACATATGTACAATACCTAAATGCCTTGGGCTCAAAGTGTGTGCTTTGGCAACTAATGTATTTGTTGACCAAGTGTGTGTGTATCACATGAAGCATTTTTGTACATATGCTTGTATGAATGTGACGTCCATGTGTCCAATCCTTAGATGCAAGTCAGTGTGGAAATGAGAGAGGGCATGTGTTAGTCATACATGTAACAACACCCGTAAAGTGGACTTCCAAGATTTAGGGTCACGTAGACACCACATGTGACATAGCATGCACCAGATGGATGTAAGACGCTTGTTCATGTCAATGGTCCACATTTTCTACATCCTATGTCCTAGAGTATTGGTAAGAGCTTCCTAGACACTAGTTGGTGAGTCCCACAGTGAGTCATACACATGCATTGAGGAAGTGGGTACCATGTTGTTTGCACAGACAGACAAGGGTGAATCTCAAATGTATGATGACACCACAGTGGAGGCCATAGAAGTGAGCCCCAACTATCAAGTGGCTGTGGTGGACCAGCATACGAGGCAGCACGTGTCCACATATTTCCAGTGATCAATTGCACATAGGTGTCTTGTTCATGTGTGTGGTCCAATGATGATCCTGTATATTGTTTGGGGTGTAATTTGTCACAGTTCGGTCCAGGACTCATAATGAGTCATTGGCAGCTCTACCTGTATCTACTGAGTATGCTTGGTTGATCAATGTGAGTAAAGTGGATGTGGACATGTGAACCAACATGTGGATGGTCCCACCCTGTCACTAAAGACATGTAAAGAGACAGTCAACAGGGCAACCTTGGTGTGCTGAGTGAGATAATGTCTCAGGTGTCATGTTCCGGAAGGTGTCATTACAACATTTGTACACAGGTTAGCCTCTGCAATTCCCACTGCATCTGGGAACATCATAGCCTCTGTGCTGATTATTTTCGCAGCTATTAACCACACACGGCCCATCACTATGTTGTGAGCACTGTGATTCTGTGTGTGAACTGTCATGGTCCTGACATTTGTGTATTATTCATGGACATTATAAGAGGTTGCTGGTTGTGCTGAAAGCCCCATACCCTACGGCCCTGGGACACTGCCACACTTTGTCATTCATGCATAAATGCAACCCAGACAAGGGATGGGCCATGAATTTAGCTTTTCCAAGAGGATGTAACTCAAATGGTACAGTTAAAAGGCAGATGATGCTATGCAATGTATTTGTGTATGCATTGAAGAAGCCCATGCCCAATACCCCCTGATGAATGAGAGGTTTGCTAACGCAAGTGTGGTACATATGTAGACACAGGGATACTTTAGTGTGACGCACAGACAGCTGCCAGTCAGGCTGACAGAATGCAAGGTGATTCAGGATCCAGCAATTTCACAAGTTACATAATCAGTGGTCTGACTAAGACTGTTTGGAGGACAAACTAGGAAGCTGACATGTCAAACTGTGTATGTCCTGTGTTTTTGAAGGTGACAAATGAACCCAGTGGCTGTGTTACACGGCTTAATTAGTATCAATGCTTAACGGTGTATTTGACATAATGGCAACTCCTATGCTGTTCCAGGAATCAGCAGGGGCAGTGCTTTTATAAATGGGTGGTGTGCATGGAGGTGATCACAGGTGTGGGCTGCATCTGTTTCTCACCAGTCCTGTAGGTGAGACTTGCATTCTAAGGGCCAACAGACATTTTCACACGGGAAGCAATCTACATGTGCTAACAGGGCTTTGAAACTAGAAGACAGTGTATGAATTAACCTGACGTCCATGCAGTCAGATGTTCTATGACAGTGGCATACCATAGGAAAGGGTGTAGCACACTGGTTTGCTAATGTTGGTCTGTCTGTGTAGAGGAGGGAATATCAGGGTACACATCTTAGTATTCCAGGGACCTCTTCCAACAGGTGGGTTGTGACCAGGTGCATGGGTGTATCAGGAGTTAGGAAATGGGCTGACATGTACATGGAATGTCATGTGTGCAATGCTGCTCATATGTGTGGCACTTGTGCTGTCTATGTTCTGCTTCTATAGGACTCTGGTCACAGATAGTCCTTGCAAATATTGGATGCAGTTGGACTTACTGCTGTCAAGGGTCTGGTCAGGCATTCCTGTTACTGATGCCAAAGCACATTGACTGCCTCTTGTATGAGGCTTGTTTTCCCTTTATTGAGTGATGGTGTCTTAGTTGTGTGCCATATGCTGCGTTGGACCTTGATGTCAACATGTATGTGTGAAATAATTGTGGTCCTCTGCTATTGGCCTTCAAAGGAGAAATGTACATGATATATGTCATTAGGAGTGTGTGTGTGTGTGACCATTGTATGTTAGGCATCACATTACCTCTGGGATGTTCAGTGTCCTACTCAGTATATCAGCAATGCTCCATGAGGCAACACTCTTATTCTGATAAGTAGAGATGAAGGTGTGCAAAAATGAATAGCCAGACCATTATATGGTGATTATAATAGGTGTTTTTTTAAATTCATTAACTAAAGTGGTGAAGGTGATCATATTCAAAAGAAATTGTTGACGATCTGTTGCCTCCTGCGTATACCAGCAGCCGTGTTCTGAAGTTCCCCCTCATGTTGCAGGCCAGCATCCTCCTCTTCCTCCTCTTCAGGCATGTGTGGCTCTGGTTCCAGGAAGGGAATGTTCCTTTTGATGCAAATGTTGTGCAATATTGCACATGTTAGGATGATCCTACAGACCATCTCCGGGGAATATAGGAGGCTACCACCAGTGATGTCGAGGCACCGGAACCTTGACTTGAGGATGCCAAAGGTCCTCTCGACCATGCTGATTGCCCTCCTATGTGCGTCGTTGTAGACACGCTCTGCAGCAGTACTTGGGTTGCCAAATGGTGTCATAATCCATGGCTGGATGCCATACCCCTGATCAGCTGCAAGAGAAACTGATTGGGATCATGTTGATGTAGCTGGCACTATTGAAATTACCTTTCATGGCAGTAGTTGTCTTGTGTTGTCTGTGACTCTTGTGTGTAATAATGTAGCATCCTAGGCTTGTAGGATGTACCATCTGCATTGTGTTGTTTCTTTGGCTGAACAAGTGTTTGTCTGCTAACCATTTGTCAGCAGTATGTTTTGGGATTTGCAGTACAGTGTGCCCTCCCTAGCATTGTGACTTGTGATACAGGTGTCCGTGTGCCTTCACTGGGGGTGAGATGATAGTTCCATACACAGTTAAAATTTACAGTGTTGTTAACACGTTCATATCAATGTACCCTGGACATCCCATACCTTTAGACTTAGGCAATGGATTAATGTAAAGGTCATTGGGACACTCACATTTTGCAAGGTGACATTTGGGCAAACCACTCCACACGTTGTGATTTTTGACGTCTTAACATTAGGCTGTACAGTAATTTCCAATGTGTGACAAGTTCAATGGTGACCTAAGAAACATGGCTAGCAATGTCATGACCTCAGTATGTTCCTGTTCACATGTTGCTGTTGTGGTGTATGTGTTGTGTGTCCTAGAGGGTTGCTGTGCAGTGTGTATATAAGTAGGTTTTTGTACTTACCAACAAGTAGTCCATTGCCATACCATCCATCCTGGAAGTGTTCATTGATGGTGCAGTGACGGAAGATGTATGAGTCATGGACACTCCGAGGATATTTAGCCACGATGTTGGTGATCAATCCCTGGTGATCGACTATGGCCTGCACGTTGATTCCGTGCTTCCTGTTGCGATAGAGGTGTTCAGTTGCAGCAGGTGGCACAAAGCGTACATGTGTGAAGTCGATTGCACCAAGGACGTGTGGGAAGCCACTGATGAGGTAGAACCCCTGTTTTGTTTCCTGCTGCTTCTGCAGTGTGTTAGGGAAGCAGATGTGGCGGGGTGTCAGTCCAATGATGGCATCCAGTACTTTGGGCAAAAAGGCGGAGAATGATGGTTGTGATATTCTGCCAACCAGGGCACCAGTTGTTTGGAAAGAGCCACTTGCCAGCATATGAAGTACGGCAAGCAGCTTGGTTTCTGTTGGGATGGTGCAGGGTGTCACCAAAGTGGGGGCCAACTGCGGTTCAATGTTGCGCAGCAGCTGCTGAATGGCCTGCCAGTTCAACCGGTACCTCTGGATGATGTCGTGTTCCCTGAGGCCCTGAAGGGTGGTTCTGCGGCGGAATATCCTCTCCTGCCTTCTGCGCTGCCTTTGGGGTCCCTGCTGGTGTTGTTGTAGCTGCTGTTGTTGCTGCTGGGCTCTGCGTCTGCGTGCACGCTGGATTAGAATCACCTCCATGTCTCCCTGTTGCTGCTCTGCTGCTCTGCTGTTTGTTCTGTGTGTTCTGATTAAATACAGGTGTGTTTTAACACCTGCCCTGACCCAGGCGTTACATTTTGACGCAAATCGGGCTGTGCATCATTTTCTGGCTCCGCCTCCTGGCCGTGCGTCATTTTTGCCCAAAAGCATAAATACGACGCACGGCCGTCTAAGTCATTTTTTGGATGGGAACGCCTACCTTGCATATGATTAACGCAAGGCGGGTTGCCGCATCCAAAAATTGACACACATGGTGGAATTTTGTCACCTGCGGGCTCGGGCGTCAAAGTTTAAATACGGGGCAACGTTTGCGCTGAATGTGCGCCAAAATTTTTGGTGCACAATCGGCGCAGACAGAGTATAAATATGCCCCTAAGTGTCTTTTACAAGTATATAAGAATCCCTGGGCCTCTGCAATATTCAAAGGACTAATAGCTTCTGCTGCTGCAATCAGAGTATGGTATTGTTAGGAGTACCAATCAACAGAGGTGTTATCCCTGGGGCTAGCTACTTCATTGTTGGGTGGATTTTGTAGACATTTCTCCCTGACATTTTGCCTAACTTGTTTCCAGTGTATATTTCTAGCAAGATGTGTTATATATCTGAGCAACATTAGTACAACCTCCATGAGTCAATTTAGGCAATGTACATATAGTGAAGTGACCATTGTTGATTTGTTTCCAGTGTGACATGGGTGTTTCCATGTCACTTTCTTCAGGCTATTGTACTTCTGTCAGCAACAAGGCTGGACATTTTTGGCCCATCATTTCTTAGTGAAGTGGCACTGGGTATATGAAAATTAGCTGGAAGCATGACCTTGTGTGGGATTTGTGTAACTCAACTTGGCACTGTCCTACTATTGTATGACTACAGCTAACTGAGGGATGCTACATGAGGCAAACTATTGAAGGTGATGAGGTCTCCTGCTTGCCCAATGGGTACTGTGATTGCACAACTTCACCCATGCAATTGGAGTTGTCTGTTTCTGAATTTACTGTGGCCAACTGCCAAAGGTTCATTTAGCAGGCATACACATGGTGTGGCAAGTGTTGGAGCCACTTTGCTGTAACTTGGGGTTGGGGGCTACTGTACATCATGGTAATGTTTGCTAATCACAGTTCTTATTAAAGTGTGACCTTATTTGTCTTTGTAATTTCAGCATCATCCCAGGCATGCGGAGGGGACAGGGTGGAGCCAAGTGGGGACTATTGACCTTCTGAGGAGTATCTCTGTGGGTCAGACTGCCATTTTGAATGCCATCCAGGTGTAGGGCAGCCAGCTCCAGCAGATGAGTTGGTACCTGGAAGGCAGTCATAGTGCCATGTCTGGCCTACAGAGGTCTTTTCAGACTCTGACCTCTTCATTGACAGCAGTCATCCACCCCCCCACAATACTCCCCCACCACCTACCTCTTCCCAATCCAATTTCCCTATTCCCCTACTTGTCCCAAGCACACATACATATGCACCCACTTCAACACACACAAGCATCACACATAAATACATGCACCACAAGACACACCAGCACACAAACACTCAACAGTCATGCACAACAACAACCACCATTTCTAAGGCACCACCACCCCCACTGACCCACAGACCACAACCACCTTTCCCACAAACACAACCACCACCCCCACTGACCCACACACCACAACCACCATACCCAAAGACACCGCCACAACACCCAGTGACACATCCAACACACCAAACATAACCTCAGACACCATCTCAATACCCACCGACCCACACACCCCGGTCACCACACCCCAGATGGCACCTCTAAACACATAGACACAGCTACCACATCCGCCATACCCCCAGACACCACCCCAACACCCACAAACACAGCAACCATTCCCACATTACCCAGCACCTCCACCTTACTGCCCCCCAAGAAGCACAAATTTACACACTTACACAAGCAACAGACACCACCAAAACCCAATCATGCCTCGGGACATGCACACACCAGCAGCATCAACACCCACAGGCAAGCTAACCACTCCCTCAACCGCCAAACCCCAATCCCTTCTGAAGACCCTACCCATTTTCCCAAGGAAAGTTTCCTTTTTGACCTTTCCCTTTCCCCTATAACCTCCAACCCCAAACCCAAGAGGACCCCACCCACATCCCAGCCTATCACTTCCATACCCAAGTCCTCCCCTGTCATACCTATCTCCCCTGCAAGCTCACATACCCCCCCACCCTGAAGAAGAAGCCCACCCCTCCTAACGAAAAGTCCAACACTCCTAGGATAAAGCCCACCCCTCCCAAACCCAAGCCCACCCATCCCAAATCTGAGCCCACCCAACCCCGCCAAAGAATGATCCCGCAGGTGCCTGCATGCCCACTTGATATCCCTTCCTACAGAGGTTTCCTGACAGTGATTGGAGTGAAGCTAGAGCACAGGACTGCACATGGATTAATATGGACTGGCCAATGAAAAACAAGAAGAAGAGTCCAGCCAAATTGACTTCCTATAAATGCCGAATTAGTGGAAGGGTTGTGAGAACTTCAAACCAGGAGGCCTGGACCCTAAGCCTCCCAGGACTTTAAACACTGGGAAAAAAAGTTGGTGAGTTCTCACTTAAAAAATCATTGATAAAAAGCACAATGCCTCAATGATAATTTATTTACATCAAGAAAAATGAAAGAAAAAATCAATTCCATGAAATTATCATTCCTGTTATTATATGACAGTCATTAGGCAGAAAATATAATCCAGAGATCAACAGTTCGATAGTCCAGTCAACCAGTACCAAGGTTGAAAACGTCTCATGTGAACAAATTTTTTAATAGCGAAGCAGCCAGGTGAGAGAAAGATCAAATGGCGCAATTCGATGACGGAACAGCCAACACGTGTTTCGCCCCTTGAGCGGGTAAGCGGGGGCTTTTTCAAGGCTGTGAAAGAAATGTGTATGTACAATATGAGTCACAAAGAAAGTAGTGAAAATGACAAATTGCAGGATTGCTATCCATGCAAGTCAAGCTGAGCAAAATTTGCTCCCTCTTGGTGAAACCGGTGATTAAGGTGGTGTGATCCATAGCAAACTCCCGGTTAAGGCCAAGTACTGAAATCATAAATGGTACCAAAGTGTGATAAAGCCATAAGTGAGATTAGCAAGAAACATTTTACCACTCTTGGGTGAATTCAAAGACTGAAGAAGATGTGATATTATTATGAGCCAATCGAAAGTGATGGGTAAATAAAACGCATGCTGGCACACACGTGATATTAGTACAAACATGAAGTCAGCAGGGATGCATACGGGCAAGTGCTAATAGAGACACCCTGTGGGAAGAGATTTACATCACCAAAGATACTGGCACAAATGAATTGGTAACATACCCAGTTCAAAGCATTATGAGAAAGCTTCTGGCAGCTATTGTCATTAATGCGAATGGTGTTCCGCTGCTCCCACCGCCTCAATTCTTCTTGCCTTCTTCCTCCCCTCCCCACCTAATCCTGATGCTTTTCTCATGCTGTTAGCAGCATGAGAGAAGAGCGAGGATTGGCCTGAGCAGGCAGAAATGCCACTCAGGGAGGGACTGGGAGCCTGCGCTTGGTCTCCACCCGCCTGTGCAACACAGCCAAGTGGGGAGTTCTAAGTGCACTTGTCAGTTTGGCCGGCCTCAGACAGCCGGCCAAACTGACATGCATACTTAGAAGTGCACATACCACTCATCCTCCCTGGTGACATGGGGTTGGCTGGCCCAGCCCTCACAAAGAGGAAAAGTAAAGTGATAATAAAGTACTTTTATTATCACTTTATTTACTGCTTTCAGCAACAGGTGATGTTCCTCCGCCATAGTGGAGGGGCCCCCCCTGATTGGGACTAAAATCCATTGAAGGTAGTAAAGCACTATTAAATGTGGTAATGGAGGCCAGTCTTGTATAAAAGACAACAAGTTGTCAATCTGCACAGAGGCTTGAAAGGCGGGTGCCAAGTCACTTACCTTTTCAGCATGAGCATTCTTTTGTTGGAGCTGTTTCATCTTTCACAGTAATCAATGCGCATTGAGGAGGATGGATCTTTGGGCCCTGCAACAGGATGTGATAGACACACTAACACAATATCAATACAATCTCAATTAAGTTACATATTGACCAATGTGGCCATGGAAGGAAAACACCAGTCTGAAATAAAGTTAAAATGATTTATTACAAACTCAAGCTCACCGTCAAGTAGACAATTTGCAAGACAAGATTGTAAAGGTACATTATCACCAAGGCTTGCTCAAAACGAAAAAATAAATTCAGACGGACTAACATTAACAAAATTAGGGATTGCAGAACGATAATACAACTCATTAAAATAAATATTTGAGATACAGAAATCAAGCATTGCTCAGAGTTAACAATCAGCAGACAATTAAATTTAGCCGAGTCATGATTTAGCTGAGCACAGGGGTAAACCTTCAATTGACCAAATCAGGGAAAGACATGTGGGGCAGAACACATGTGGGCAAAAGACAAAAAGAACAAAAAAGGCAAAAAGAATTTGGAAAAAGATAATCTCGGCCTGCAAGTTACTAGCTAGGGGACAGAAAGTAGGAAAAAGAGAAAGTGTCCGCATGTCAGAAGCCCAATCAAGAGTCTTCTACAAGTGTTAGGGGAAAAATCTCTAAGTCTCAGCGGGGCATCTCAAAGGAACAAAGGCAGAGAAGAAGATACTTCTCCTAGAGGCACAGTATATGGGGTTCTTCATCAGCAGGGGTCTGGAGAATCTGAAGACATGACCAAGAAGAATCTGATCAAATTTCAACTGGTCATCAGTATATATAAGTTCATACGATTCTCTAAAGGTGGCAGTCCATTTTAAGTTGAAGGGGCATCATCCAATAGAAATCGATGACAAGACTTCAAACTGCAACACCAATAAATATTCCCTGGTCTGTCATTGGAACATCGTCCATCCATTTGGCTCAGCACAAGTGTTAAACAATTGCATATAATAGCAGACCATGTTCCATGATGTACTACATTCAATGACATTATTGTGCTACTCTCTATGTCTCAAACAAATAGGATCCTATTACCAAGGCTTGCCTTATAATGTGAAGGAAGTAGCAAAGAAAGCTAATGTTAAGTAATAGATAAGCATTTCCTGTACAGTCATGAAGTACAAGCTTAGCAGGCCTCACTCAGGATAATGTAAGTAAAAATACAGCAATACATTTCATTAATATGTTTTAATAAACACATTTGATATGCAACTTATGAACTCATCATTGATATTACTTCATTACTATGGGTCTTACATTAACTTTAATCAGACAAAGAACTTTGTTAACTCACTTCAATAAGTATAATGGGGAACTACATTTCTCTATTTTTGCATGCATATTTAGATCATTAATCACTAGAAATTCAATATAATTTCAATAGATTCTATTAGTCTACAGTCTAAATTACATCATAGCATCAGTTTAATCCTTCTAACATTTGATTTAATTCAAATACTACCTGTGTCGAACTCTATAGTGTAAACAAATACACATTAATAAAGACGTGTCAGTGAAATTACTACATTAAATCATTAGTACTTTGAGTAGCATAATGCATAAACTGTCACATATAGAAGACTTCTGTGACATGAGGGACAGCACTAAATTTTAGACTACATCACTTTATTCTGTAAAATGAAGCTGTAGGCTCCGCAGTTGTGCTGGTTGTAAAAACTTGCAGAAAGGGGGTTTTCATGATCCTGTTAGAGTGCGAAAATTACTAATACAATTGTGTGATTAACTGAAAGAAAAACGTGTCTTAAAAAGTGCAAGGCTGAAATGTAAATGAGGCCTAATCTGAGAGTTTGATCAGATATTTCAAAAATGGAAATAAGTCACTGTCTAATTAAATGTATTTTATGTTTTACTAACTGAGAGTAATGGAAAAATAATATAATTACATGTTCAGAAAATAAAGTTGTACACTGCACATTTTGCTGCTTTTCTAAACAGTCCTATGTTAAGCTAATTTAGATGAAATAATGTTATGTTCAGAAATTGCTGGTGTAAATGGAATGTCACTGCCAATGTTCTGTCCTTTCTGAAACATCCTGTGTGATGTTCTTATGTGCGGGAGAAATGTTCTTGTGTTGTTACTTTTATAACATTTTGCTTAGTTACCGTTAGATAATGTTCCACACAAAACAATGGCTTTCAGTAGTTTTATGTATCTAGAAACATTTTAGCTCTGCAACTGAAACCTGCGATGACAGTGGAAGAAGCTGAACCAATGAGGGAGAAAAATGAAAATAAGAATGCAACAGAAAGAAACGTGTCCAAGAGTTTATTGGTTCAGTCCTAACCACCTCATAGTGTGACCAATGGTAGAGTAGCTAGTTATTTTATCGCAAGACCGGAGGCTCATATTATGCATTTCTTTTCTTGTTTAATAAATAGCAGCAGTCAAGAAAAAACAACAACTCCCAGAAGGCCAAAGGAAAACGGGCCAATGGGAGAGAAACAATAGTTCCAGGAGTCCAGCAATCACAGGTCATCAAATCCCTAAATACGTATCTTGACTGTGAACAGCCCTCTTTTCTTTCTGCTCGCAGTCAAGATAAGTATTTTACATCTATGCTCGCTTTTATTGTTATTTACATTTTGTACTGTGCATGTGTTCCTTATCTATATTTCATGACTTTTCAGCGTGTAATGCTGCTTTCATTGCCCTTTTCCTCTCAGTCAGCGTGTAGCCGGATATTTTCGGCTTATCGCGTCTCCTCTCGCACGTGCGTGCCGTTTTCTTTTGCCGGCATTCCAAACTGCAGTTTCTGAATAGCATGACTTCATTTTCTGTCAGCGATTCACTGAAACAGCAGTTTACCACTCTGTCGTCGTCTTCCTGACGTTTTCTTACCTGCTCACAGCTCCGGCTTTGTTTTTCTGTCAGGTTTATTCCCTGGGTACATTTTTCTCCGCCCATAGGCGGAGCCTAGTTAGTTTCCTTTCCACAATTAAAGGGACATTAACCCTTTCAGTTTCTATTTCTAGTTCCTTGTTTTTTATTCCTGATTAGTCCTTTTGTTCAATGGAAATGGAGGGCTCTTTCACTAAAAATAGCTTGGAGGAGGATGAACAAATTAATGAACAGCTTAGTGGGTTCATTCAAAGTTCTGTGGAGCAAGCTGTATCAACCTTTATTAATAAATTGACTGCGCCTATTGTGATTTCCAGTATTTGAGATACTGATAATGATGGTACAGATTCCGTCTCTGAGGCAAACAACTCAGAAGACGACGACTCTGTATTTTCTCCTCCTCCAAAGAAAACAAAGATGATGGCGCATGAGGCTAACCAGCCTCCAGTAATAGCGGATGCGGAAGGTGTTCCTATGTTCAGCCCAATAGATATTCATCACCCTAATTCAACGGAATGGTTCCCTGCGGATCATGTGGGTGATTACGCACATCATTGGATAAACAAACCAGAGCCAAACTCCGTTCGGAATGTCCTCGTCCTTCTTTAGCATCCAAGATTACAACTACCCCAGCTATTGATTCTTCCCTCATCACCTTTTTTACAAAGTTCGGTAAGGATCCACGCAAAGGCGTGGACAAAGCTTACTCCACTTGCCAGGATAAACTGATGGATGTAGTGGGTCCTCTCACCCGTATTTTTGATTTGGCCGAAGTTGCCCCTCTGGACAATTGTCCCATTGATCCAGTGGATTTATCCCTATGGGTACAGAGATCTTTTTGTCTATTAGGCAATACCAATGCGGCAATTACTCATGAGCGCAGGAAAGGCCTCCTCCTTAAATTGGAACCAAAGTTGGTCAATCTGGTTTGGTCAGACCCAGGTATCAAGGCGGAAGGACTACTTTTTGGGGATTCCTTCATTAAGGAATTGGGCAAATATGTTTCTACTTTTGCTTCCTTGGACGAGGCCCAGCAGTCGCTCAAAAAGATGTTTCACAGTCGGGTTTTTGCCAGGGCCGGCAGAGGCAGGAAAGGCTTTGCCGGCCGCTCACACAATCACCAAGGTTACCATGGTGCCTTCAATGCCTCCTACCAGGTGTACAGACTGCAGTTCTATCCCCAAAGAGGATGCGGTTTCCGCAACAGAGGCAGCCGAGCTTCCAGACTTGCAACGCAAACCGGTAAGTCTTACTTCTGGCCCTCCTATTGTAGGGGACCGTCTTTTGTTGTTCCTTCCAAAATGGCAGTTGTTAACGTCAGATCCATGGGTTATAAACACTGTTCAAGGTTACAACATAGAGCTCTATGCAGAACCTTTTCAGACTCTTTTTCCTCAGCCTCCCAAGTTTCCCAAGAAATGACTTTGGCGATTTCAGTGGAAATCCAGGCTTTACTTCAGAAACACGCCATCCTTCCCTGTCACCCAGACCTCTCAGGCTTCTTCAGTTCTATTTTTCTGGTCCAGAAAAAGAACAAAAAGATGCGCCCAGTCATCAATCTAAAACATTTCAACCAATTTCTGGTTTACCGTCACTTCAAAATGGAGGCTATTCTCCATCTCAGGGATTCTCTTCTTCAGGGCGATTGGATGGTTTGTTTGGGTCTCCAGGGCGCCTACCTGTCAGTTCCTATGCACCCAGATTCCAGAAAATACCTACAATTTGAATGGATGAATCAGTTCTATCATTTTTCTTCCCTTTCTTTCGGCCTTTCTTTGGCGCCCTGGTGTTTCACAAAACTCAAGAGGCCGGTCATGGCTTTCAAAGCACGGTGAATCCGACGGATCATTTATCTAGACAATATACTCATTATGAACCAGGATCGTACTGTCCTTCAATCTCATCTTCATTTGACCTCCTCTCTTCTCACTGATCTGGGTTTCCTAATAAACAGCAAAAAGTCTTCTCTTGTTCCAGTCCAACGCATAGAGTTTCTAGGATTCCTCATAGATTCGGTGTCAGCTACTCTTCTTCTTCCCCCGCAAAGGTAAAGTCTATAAAGTCCGAAATTATCCACACCCTATGCAAATCCCTTATATCCCTGAGATCCTTGGCAAGGAACGTAGGCCGTCTCTCCTTTTCCATCCAGGCCATCTTTCCGGGTCCGCTTCACTACAGAGCCCTTCAAAGACTCAAAATATGTCATCTTCAAAGGGGTCTTGCTTGTACAGACAACGTCGATTTAGATCACGATTCTCACGCAGAACTCCAATGGTGGATAGACCATTTAGACACCTGGAATGGCAGGACCATCTTTGCGTCAGCCCCAGATCTTGTATTAGATTCCGATGCAAGCCTCTCCGGATGGGGAGCATGACTTGGTACAATCTTGACTGGGGGTAAATGGTCTCTTCAGGAGTCACGGTTACACATCAACTGTTTAGAGATGCTTGCCGGCTCCTTTGTGGGCATAAGTCTGGCAAGAGATTGAGTATGTTGTTCAGTTCTTCTCAGAATGGACAACATTTCAGCGGTCAGATATATCAACCGTCTGGGAGGCACAAGATCCAAACCTTTAGCGGAATTAGCGAAAGGGTTTTGGGAGTTTTGTCTTCAAAGACAAATCTCAGTTCAGGGGAATACATCCCAGGCAATCTCAATACAGGAGCGGACTGGCATTCTCATTTCCTTCAAGACTCCAGTGATTGGAAGCTTCATCCCAACATTTTTCCAGGCTATTTCTCACAAATGGAGCCCATTCCAAATAGACCTTTTTGCATCACATCTCAACACTCAGTTGCCCCAATTCTACAGTTGGCTACCAGATCCGTTCACTCTATCCTTCAATGCCTTCTCTCAGGATTGGTCAACATCCCAGAACTACGCTTTCCCCCCTTTCATCATGATAAACAGGCTCTTAGCACACATCAGACGCCAACAAGCTGTGGTAGTCATTATAGCTCCTTTCTGGCAATCCGAAGTATGTTTTCCTTCTCTTCTGGAGTTGACAGTAGTCTCCCCCTTTCTCCTTCCCTCCTTTCCGTAACTTCTCACCAACCCCTTCGGTCTGTCTCACAACTTGATTCTAGACAACCTTCTCTTCCTTTCAGCGTGGAAATTGTCGGGGATTCCCAACCAGTCCCTGCGATTTCGGCAGAAGCTTCAAGCCTCATTGAACATTCCTGGGCATCAGGCAAATGCCTACAGCTCAGCTTTATCATGGTGTAGCTGGTGCAAGGGAAAAAATATGAATTCACTTTCAGCAGATGTAACTTTCATAGTTAATTTCCTTGCAGCTGAAGCTAGTAAAGGTAAGTCATACCGTACGATTAATCTGTACAGATCGGCGATTTCTTCCTCTCACCCTTACATCAACGGTAAGCCTGCGGGGGAACACCCTCTAGTTTGTCGACTGTTGAAGGGAGTAAAGTTTTCTAATCCTCCTTTACCCAAATACAGTTCATTATGGGATGTCAATGTTGTGTTTAACCTGTTTTTATCTTGGCCTGACAACGATATGCTTCCATTGAAAAAATTGTCTGCAAAATTGGCCATGTTACTATGTTTGGTTTCATTTAAACGCATTTCTGATGTTAGAGCTTTAGATATTACTGCTCGTTATTTTACCCCTTCTGGGGTTTTGTTTAATATTCCTAGACGTACTAAAACTAATTTGTCATCAGTATTTTATCCTTATTTTCCGGACCACCCAAATCTCTGTGTTGGTCAATGTTTACAAATATATGAACAACAAACAGATGATTTGAGATCTTCTTCTACTTCCCAACTCCTTATTTCCTTCAAAAAATATTTTAAACTAATTTCTTCTCCAACTTTAGCCCATTGGGTTAAATGGATAATGTCCTTAGCTGGCATTGACACTTCTGCTTTTGGCGCCCATTCCACAAGAGGTGCTATGGCTTCAAAAGTTTTTTGGGCTGGTTCCCGTTTAGAGGATATTCTCAAATTGGCTGATTGGTCTAACGACAATGTGTTTAAGGTGTTTACTCGCCTCCGTGTCTTTAACAAAATTTGTACTTTCCGTCATAAATTACTACGAAAATCTAAATTTTCTGGGGATTCAATATAGCAATGTTGAGGTGATGTCAGTTGGGACTTATTTTCTTCCTTGCTGAAGTGAGACTTAGTTATCTGCAGTTACTGTTTTTGCTGTATTTAGATGTGCTATTATTTCTGCTAGCGAAATAATGTGCTATATGCTACTTACAGTTCAGATGCATTAAAGCCAAGCATTACGAAACTGTTTCCCCATATGTCACTGTCCATTGAAGATGACCAGAATATGCTCAATTGAAGAAGGCTTTACTGCCTGCTGAACCCATTAAGGAGAGGTATAACCTAATGTGTGCATTTGTCTTTCTTGCAGGTTTTCATGGTTTTCTCTTCTGGAAACCCAACCACTATTTTTGCTAGCACCATAGATATATGTTTTCCAAGTTAGTTTTTGTCTTCTTTCCCTTTTTGCATGAAGTCCAATGTGCTTAATCTAATTAGGGTAATAGTTAGAATATTCACATTCTGAATTTGGCTGCACAAAATAACTGATTGTTGTTGGTTGTTGACGTGTACTAGACTCTGATTTTGCTGTTTGTGTTACACTGGGCACTTTACCACTGCTAACCAGTGCTAAAGTGCAAGTACTCCTATACAAAATGTTTATGTAATTGGTTGATCCATGATTGGCATATTTGATTTACTAGTAAGTGAAGTGCACTAGAGGTGCTCAGGGCCTGTAAACCAAGGCCCAAATTTATACTTTTTTTGTGCCGCATTTGTGCAGTTTTTTTACGCAAAAACAGCGCAAACTTACAAAATACAATTGTATTTTGCAAGTTTGCGCCGTTTTTGCATCAAAAAATGATGCAAATGCGGCGCTAAGAAAGTATTAATATGGGCCCAAATACTACTAGTGGCTCTGCAGCACTGGTTGTGCCACCCACATAAGTAGCTCTGTAATCATGTCTCAGATCTGCCACTGCAATGTCTGTCTGTGCAGTTTTAACGGTAAATTCGACTTGGCAAGTGTACCAACTTGCCAGGCCTAAACCTTCCCTTTTCTTGTATGTAAGGCACCCCTAAGGTAGGCCCTAGGTAGCCCAAGGGCAGGTTGGAGTGTATGGTTAAGGTAGGACATATAGGCGGTCATTCTGACCGCGGCGGTCGGCGGTCATTCCGGCTTTCCCGCTGGGCCGGCGGGCGACCGCCAGAAGACCGCTGGCCGGCCCAGCGGGACAGCCCCTTCAACAATGAAGCCGGCTCGGAATGGAGCCGGCGGAGTTGAAGGGGTGCGACGGGTGCAGTGGCACCCGTCGCGATTTTCACCGTCTGCTAAGCAGACAGTGAAAATCTTTGTGGGGCCCTGTTAGGGGGCCCCTGCACTGCCCATGCCAGTGGCATGGGCAGTGCAGGGGCCCCCTGGGGCCCCACGGCACCCGTTCCCGCCATCCTGGTTCTGGCAGTGGACACCGCCAGAAACAGGCTGGCGGGAAGGGGGTCGGAATCCCCATGGCGGTGCTGCAAGCAGCGCCGCCATGGCGGGTTCCCTGGGCCAGCGGGAAACCGGCGGGAAACCGCCGGCTCCCCTTTTCCGACCGCGGCTTTACCGCCGCGGTCAGAATCGCCCAGGAAGCACCGCCAGCCTGTTGGCGGTGCTTACGCCGCACTCCGCCATGGCGGTCATGGACCGCCAAGGTCAGAATGACCCCCATAGTGTTTATATGTCCTGCCAGTGAAATATTGCTAAATTTGTTTTTCACTGTTGCAAGGCCTGTCCCTCTCATAGGTTAACATAAATATGATTAAAGTGTAGATTCTCTTTGGGAGCGGATGGACATGTGGAGTTTGGGGTCTCTGAGCTCACAATTTAAAAAACATCTTTTAGTGAAGTTGATTTTAAGATTGTGTGTTTGAAAATGTCACTTTTGGAAAGTGAGCATTTTCTTGCTTATACAATTTCTGTGACTCTTCCTGTTTGTGGATTCCCTTTCTGGGTCAGTTTGACAGTTGGGCTGGTTGCACCTCACAGTAGACAGTGACACAAAGGGAGCAGGGGTGTAGTCTGCATTTCCTGATGAGTCATCTGTGCTAGGAGGGAGGGGAGGAGTGGTTACTCACTCCTGAAAGGGCTGTCCCTGCCCTCACACTATGCAGACTCCTACCCCCTAGTGAGTGTCTGGGGCCTGGCCTGGGCAAGGCAGGATTTCACATTCAAGAGAGACTTTGCTTTGAAATAGGCCTACTTCAAAGGAGAAAATGGGTATAAGAAGGGCACCCAAAACCACAGACTTTAGAACACTTCTGGAAACCAAGAGGAACCTCTGCCAGGAAAAGAGCTGAAGAGCTGAGGAAGAAGAGCTGCCCTGCCTGTGACTGTGCTTTGTGGAGCTATCCTGAAGTTGCTGCTTCTGCCAGAGTAAGAGGGCAAAGACTTGACTTTGTGTGCTTTCCATCTGGTGAAGATGTCCAAGGGCTTGATTTAGAGCTTGCCTCCTATTGTTTGAAGTCTCATGGACAGCAAAGACTTCCCTCTGCCAGCACCTGGAGTCTCTGGAGAGACTCCTACCCTGCCAAGTGGTGCCCATCCAGTTCCTTGGACCCTGAAAGGAGAAGCTGGCAGCCTAAGAGGAAGAAATCTATGCACAGAATGCTGTGCGGGGAAAAGATCGTTGCGACTCCGATCTGGGGCTGAAAAATCGACATGCCGCCGGCTTCACGGCTGAAATTCGATACTCGCCTGCAACGCGACCCGAAGATCGATGCCCGGGGCTGGAGAAACGATGCACAGCATCGCTGATGGAGGCTGGTGAGATTGCAACCCACGCTGCATGGTTTTCGGATCATCGTGCGGATGGTTTTCCGACGCAAAGACCGCTGGGCGTGTAAAAACAATGCAAGGTCTTCCCGGGCCCAAGAGTGCTGACCGGATCGATGCATCACTCTCCTGCGGAGAGAAGAAACGAAGCGCCCTTCCCCGACGAAAGGAGAAACGACGAAAGGTCTCACTTGTGAGTGAAATCGACTCATCACAAGCCCTTTTTCACACACCCAAGGTACATTTTCACGCTAACAGTGTTAGTGTGTGTTTAAAACTACATAAAGACCCTTTTTGCTTTTTAATTGATAACTTGACTTGTGTATTGTGGATTTTTGTCATTTTGGTCTTGTTTTGTTTAGATAAATAGTTCCTATTTTTCTAATCCTGTGTTGTGTCATTTTGTAGTGTTTTCATTAGTTACTGTGTGTGCTGGTACAAGTACTTTACACCTAGCACTCTGAAGTTAAGCCTACTGCTCGTGCCAAGCTACCAAGGGGGTAAGCAGGGGTTAGCTGAGGGTGATTGACTAGAGTGAAGGTCCTTGCTTGAACAGGGGGTAACCTGACTGTCAACCAAATACCTCATTTCTAACAGTTACCACCAACTCGCTTTGCTCTTCTAAAACATTAAGGAAACTACAGCCATTCCTTCCAGCATAACATAGAGTTCTAATTGTTCAGGCTATTCGTAACTGGCTAGACTATGGTAATGCGTTTTTATTGGGTGCACCTGACATGCTGAATAAATGACTGGTTCGCACCCCAAATACAGCAGCTTTGTTAGCACTAGTTCTCCCAAGAATGTACTTGATCTCTCCGGCACTTAAAAAGCTGCATTGGTTACCAGGCAGAATGAGAATACTTTAAAAAGGAAAATTCTTTGTATTGTCTATAAGACTGCACATGTGTTGGGTCCTGTCTACTTCAGAAATACGTTCAGGAATTATCATCCAGATCACTGATTAAGGTTGGCTGAACCCGGTCTTCTGGTTTAGAAAATATTCAGAGAAGGCAGAGCATGCTCTGTGCAGACAGTGCACATGTGAAAGAAACTTAGCAAGTGCGCTGCGAAAATCACCTAAGCTTGGTCAATTCTGGAAGTCTCTTAAAACTTGGCTTTTTACTAGATAGTGGTGGGATAGTGTACAATCGCTCGTATTAGGATGTTTAGCGCCAGGTTGCCTTTTAGGCAGTAGTGCACCTCACAAATATAATTAATAATAATACGTGATAATATCATGTGTACTATTACTCCATTGTATCAGGCAGCAGCTGCTGCTAATAATCTCAAGGGAAGGGGCCAGTGGTGTGGGTGTGGGGGTTGGAGGGGGAAGTTGTTTACAGGGACCAATAAACAATAATAAAAAAACAAATAATAGTAAGGAAAAAAAAACGAAAAACGTACCTTTCCTGACACTGCCGGCCACCTCTCACTCCTCTTCTGATGGTGTCCCAGCATTCCCTGGGACACCATCACAGGCTCGCCCACGCAATCCTTGCCCTGCTCTCATGCTATGCTTTGCATGAGAGCAGTATCAGCACTGGTCTGAGCGGCTTGGTCTGCTGCTCAGACACTGCATTGGAGTCTGTGCAGTTTCTCCAACACAGCCGGGTTGGAGAAACCTATGTGCGCATGTCAGTTTGGCCCGGCTAAGACAGAAGGCCAAACTAACATGTGCACTTAGTGCAATCTCTTCTCCTCTACCCTCCTATAGCCCAGCCCCGACCCTCCCTTCACACGCTGGCTCAGTTGAGCCAGCAGCTGAAAAATAAAACAAAATATTTTCAGCTGCTGGCTCTTAGCCAATGGGGTGACTCTCCTTCACCATTGCAAAGGGGCCACCCCTGGTTGCAGAAATACATGCCCATTACAAGATCGCCCTGAGAAATGGGAATTAATATGCAAGAATCTGGGCCCTCAATATCGTATGATATATTTCATTTATGGGCTGTCCTTAGTGGATGTAGCCTGGGTTAAACAAGTGAAATAAACAGGTGGACAATTCAGGAACTGAAGTTTTTCTGCAGAACTCGTAAAAACGTATGCATCCACTAACTCCTGCTACTGGCTGCATCAGGAATTACTAACCTAAGTAGCACAGGCCCATAGTTTCTGCTTCATGTTTACTAGTTGTGTTTTCTTCAGTTCTTGGACTGACTATTGCATTTACCAAGTTAGTTTATGCATTATGGACATTAGGATTTCGTTCCTAGCAGCTGCTTTTCGAGCATTTATACATTGTTTACGAAACGACCCCGGTTGGCAAAGGCAACCATGATAACTGCATACTGTGAAAGAACCATTATGTAAGAGCATAATGCATAACTGGGCCCCTATGAACTCGTGTGCATAAACCATACTGAGATGCTTCTATATACAGCATGGATGAAGGGGCAAATAGCTGCCTATGACAGCAGAGCTTGCTGCCTCTACGAAGAAGTCAAAAATCAGGAAGACATGAAAGACCCAAATTAAGGATTTTATCAACTGCAGTCAAATGTATTTATTTTATTGTTAAATTAATACAAAAAATCATTGTATGAATAATTCTGTATGTGGTACACCATGCCACAAGAGGACTCAACAAGACCTCTTTCAACCATTCACTTGAGTCAAGCCTGACTTTGGACAGGTCAGTGCTGATGGAGGAGACCATTTACCATATACAATTAAAAATTGTGCAAGTGAGGAAGTTCACCAGACTGCATGATCCCTTGTGCTCACTTGGGCGTTGTACCGATTCACAGAATCTCACTATGCACAATTAGCACAGTTATTCACTGCACATTCACAAATCTTGCCTCAGACTAGCACCCCAATCTGGGGCGAGAATTAGGCCCAAACATAGATAAAATGGAACACGGAAACCCCATAGAATTTTAGTGAGGAAACAATGATAACCAGATTTTATTATCATTTTTATGGATTGAGTTGAGGATGCAGATGTAAATACGGTTGTATTCTCAGTTGAAATTGAATGCGTGATCTGCATAGATGAATATCATTTCCACAATTTGCTCACTCCCTGGAGAGAACTGTACAGCAATACTGTTCAAGTACATCATTGTTGGTGCCACAGGAAAATTAGACATCTTTTTTGTCTGGGACAATCACCTATGCCTCGTATGCGATTTTGTGTTAGGCTGTGTGCTATGAAATACCTCCGAATCAAATACATAACATTAATCAATTCTGCTCAAACATTTTTCACAAAGTTACCATGATAATCATAAGTGGGACACATATTTCTTCAATTCACCAGTTTCTCATTATGCAGGAATGGAAATCCATTAAAAGAAGAAGCCTGTTGGAGAGAACACCGATTCCCTCGAGACACTCTAATTCAAGAGATTAATTATAATCACAGAAATGCAGGACAAGTAGGCTGATGTTTCAGATCCAGGCATGTACTTTTTGTCTGTTTTACCAACGGTGAATTTGCCTGGAGTGCATAGAAATAAGTGTCAGTTCAGCAGAGACCGTGCAACTAATAGATTGGAAGAGGCTGTAACGTCTTTAGTCTCAGATGGCAGGTTTAAGCGCTGCAGAAAGCGTAACCTAAATGCAGACAAAATAATCACCGTTTTCCATTTATTCTGAGTCTCTGTGGATTAGGAACCAGCTGAAAATATGATTGGTTCAAATAGTGTTTTGTTTGTGAAATGGCTAATGACCTGCTACTTTGAGGATGCTCGTTTTGGCACAGCTGTGCCCAAAGTGGAAACTGTGGGTATGTTACCGCTAGATATGTGTGTACGAATGTGCTGCCACACAACTGAGGAGTGCTCAGGTTGTTTCCAAACAGAAAGGACAGGACTTGCCTTTTATTACAGATCGTTGCTCCCACTCTCAGCTTGTTTGTCATGCCACTTCCAAACTGCCTGACTCCTTAGTGCCGAGCTGCGGGCTGAGTACGCGTGGGCACCCTACAGAAACAGTGCTTAAACTCACTTTTCGTTGGGCCAGTCGAAGGGCCAGTGATGCATGACGTGTGCAGACTGTTCAATCCCCTGCTCTGTATGTCAGAGCCCTAGGATGAGGACCAACCCTGGGAAAGGATGCCTTTCAATCATGCACAAACCTCTAGTAGGGTGACCACCTGGCATTGAAGCAAATTCTGGACAGGACTGTAAAAAATTCAGGACAAAGGGTCAAAATTCAGGACAAAAATTCAGGACAAAGGGTCAAAATTCAGGACAGAAATTCAAGAACAACCGTCAGTTTTACAGACACACACAAGCGAGGCCATGCCTCACTATGTTGTCAGTTAATTTATTTACTGTTTTTTAACATAACACTATTTATTAACAGTGGTCTTTTTGTGATTGCCTCCTGGTATGCTACACTCAGGCGTCACATTACGTCCTTGTTCAGTAGCGTAGGCCAATCACCAAGGCCATCACCCCTACCCAAATCTACTGTTTCTTTCTTGAAGAGAAAGTTAACAGCAACATTTTGATTATGTTTCTGAATATTTTAAAACCCCTGGCAAACAGTTTGGAAAACATTAAGGTAATAAACCTTATGTTAGTTTAAACAAATTTAACAAAAACATCTGGCTTACCCCAACCGCCCATGGACTTTCAACCTAATTTTTTTTTAAAGAGTCAGGGCAGATGGTGTGTGCGACAGTCTCACACCCAATGTCAGAATGTGAGGTACCCACAACATGTCTGCAGTGTCACAGCACTAGCCTGTATATCTGGGACTACATTTATCTCAGAAATGGGAGCTCGGACTGCCAATCAAAGATAATAAAAGAGGAGGATGAAATTGAGATCAAATGGGAAATCCACAGCATGTGATTCAAAGGGTTGTTGCTCAGAACTGGATAGATAAGGAAAAGAAGAACAAGGTGGGACAATTCCTAAAATCAGACAAGATGGGTCCACCAAGACTATCAGAAGGTATTGGGTACCTAGGGAGTTGTCTCTGCACACAGGTGAGAAACAGAAGAGGCACTGTCAAGTGGTTGAAGAAGCAACACCCATTCTCTTCTGGTGCAATGGTCTGCTGTTCGTACTGTGAAGTGTGAACAGGGGCCAGGCCCCTTGCAAGGTTGTGCAAGCCAATTGCCCACTTTGTCCATGTCTTTAAATAGTTTTGAAATTGAGCAAAAGCCAAACTAGTGATCTGGGTTATCCCTAAGTGTCAAGTACACATAGAATCTTCAAAATATTTGGGACGTAAATTGCACAAACAAACTGTAAAGAAAATAAAATATAATTTGTGTTTCTTTAATGTATGGCACTGTTTTTCCCTTTATATAGAATTAGATCTCAGATTGAACGGGGAACCAGTTACCTTTCGATACCTAGTGATTAATATTTACCATTCTCCCACTGATTTCCAGGATGGAAATCTCAGCAGAGCATCATGGTCCATCCAAGCTCAGTTTGCTTTTAGGTCTTCTCTTCTACTTTCTGTAGTGAGCCAAGTGGCACTAGTGAAGATGGTGTGCTACCCCAATGATAGGATTATTTCGCACACATTATCCTGCTCGTCCTTCATTCCTTCTTCAGCTATGCCACACATCTGATTTGGTTGCTGCGGCGCCATCGGGTTGCTCTTTCCACTATAAAGCTACCTGTGACTGGGGGTGGATTAGGCCTTCTGCACTTGGAACGCTATTATTCAGCTGCACAGGTCCAATGGGTGGCTCGCTGGCTTTCTGCCCACCTCCCTGCATGAGATGGGGTTTATCAGTAAAGACTTTTAAGGAGGGCTTAATGCACTGCTCATTGTTTCCTACTGACCATTCTACAGATCACCATCTGGGGTTATCATGCACAGCTTTCTCTTGCCTTGCTGGAACCTGTAAACTCACTGACATGAAACAACCCTGTGCTCCTGCACTACCTTTGCTAAGCCTTCCCACTCGCACAGGATGGCTGTGCTCAGAGCAACTCCATCAGTGGCATGCTGCAGGTATCTTAAAATTGGGGGATTTGTTTCTGGATGACGAGCTACTGAATTTCCAAACCCTTATGGCAGACTACCATCTTCACCCAGGTCAACTCCTTATTTACAGCCACCTTAAATAATTATTAAAGCCCTATTTCATGTCTGCCACCTAGCACTGACCCTACAAGAGGTGTGCCAGAAGGTCTACACCATAGGAACTGGTGGCAAACTGATAGAATGGATGTGCAGACCTTTGCTGCAACATGGAAACCACTCCAGGTCTTCTTGTCATACCACTTCGGTGATTGGTTTGGCCAAACCTCTGCAAGGTACAGACTGGAGTAAAATACTGGACTTTCCCCACAATGTATCCCACAGCTGTCACTTTAAGCACATTCATAGTGCTTCTTGGGAATGCACTCTGCCCGTTGCTTGCCATTGGCCTTGTGGTTTGTAACTCACATTTTGTTGCTTTCAATTTGCTGGCTTTATTTGTTTTAGGCTATGCAGCTTGAGTTCATTCCTTCCCTTGCGCAAACCTTATTTACAGAATCCTTCCGAGTGCTCCCTTTCGGTAAACAGGCCTGTAAATCTTGTTCTTATCTCATCACATTTGCTGTACACTCAAAGAACAAATTCAAATGTCAGGCTCTGATTTCTGTGGGAACTTAGGGGGTCATTCCGACCCTGGCGGTCCATGACCGCCAGGGCTGGGGACCGCGGAAGCACCGCCAACAGGCTGGCGGTGCTTCCTGGGCCATTCTGACCGCGGCGGTAAAGCCGCGGTCAGAAAAGGGGAACCGGCGGTTTCCCGACGGTTTTCCCCTGGCCCAGGGAATCCTCCATGGCGGCGCTGCTTGCAGCGCCGCCATAGGGATTCCGACCCCCTTCCCGCCATCCCGTTCCTGGTGGTTTTTACCACCAGGAACAGGATGGCGGGAACGGGTGTCGTGGGGCCCCTGGGGGCCCCTGCACTGCCCATGCCACTGGCATGGGCAGTGCAGGGGCCCCCTAACAGGGCCCCATAATGATTTTCAGTGTCTGCTTTGCAGACACTGAAAATCGCGACGGGTGCCACTGCACCCGTCGCACCCCAGCAACTCCGCCGGCTCCATTCGGAGCCGGCTTCATCGTTGCTGGGTCTTTCCCGCTGTGCCGGCGGGCGGCCTTTTGGCGGTCGCCCGCCGGCCCAGCGGGAAAGCCAGAATGGCCGCCACGGACTTTTGACCGCGGTGCGGTCATTCGGCGGTTCCCGCCGCGGTTGGAATGACCGCCTTAGTGTTTACTTTTCTTTCTCTGACTTCAAGGTGAGAGGATTTATGCGACAATCTAGCTAGAGACTGGGGTTAGAAAAGAGTTTTTTCTATCACATAACAACATTTAAATAAACTTCAGAATATATCAGAATTAGGAGTACAAATGAAGCACATTTTTGTTAATCCTTAACTGTGCTGGAAACAAATACCTTTATACGATTAAAACAAATCATTGCATTAGGTGATGCAATTTCCACACATCATCGTCTGTGCACAGTATAGTTTGATTTGAAAAACTGTACGTCTGTGCAAATGTAATGATCATTTCAATAAAAAATGTGTTGTCTGTAATGGCAGTGTGTTACTACACTCCACCCTACTCTGTATCACTCCACTTTACGCCACTCCATGCCACTGCACTGCACTCTTCTCCATTCTGAACCATTCCACATTTTGACACTGCACTCTGCTACTTCACAGTATGCCTCTCTACTCTACTCTGTACCACTCTACTCTATGCCAATGCACTTTCCGCCTCTCTACACCACTGCGCTCTGCTCCTCTGCACGCCATACCACTCCAGTCTAGGCAACACCAATCTAGTTCGCACAACTCCACTCTGTCACTCTGCAACACTGCACTATATGCCACTGCATTCTTCTTCATTCTGAACCACTCCACATTATGCCACTGCACTCTATGCTACTTCACACTATGCCTCTCTACTCTACTCTGTACCACTCTACTCTATGCCACTGCACTTTACGCCTCTCTACACTACTGCGCTCTGCTCCTCTGTACGCTATAACACTCCAGTCTAGGCAACACCAATCTAGTTTGCACAACTCCACTCAATGTCACTCTGCAACACTGCACGATATGCCACTGCACTCTAAGCTAATACACTCTATGCTAGTGCACTTTACTCTGTAACACTCAACTCTATGCTCCTGCACTCTACATCAATACACTGTACGTCACTTTAATCTACTCTGAATCTCTGCACTCTATGCCATGGCACTCTACACCACTTTACTCTATGCCATCACACTCTATACCACTCTGTGCAACTCCATTCTACCCTGCACCTCTCCAAGCCACTTCACTCTACTGTGAAACAATCTACTTTACGCCACACTGCACTCTGTGCCACTGCATTCTATGCCACTGCACTCTACCCTGAACCTCTCCACTCTATGCAACTGCACTCTACTCTGAAACAATCTATTCTACGCCACTGCACTCTACGCCACTCTGATCAGTGCACTCTAGTTCAATACACTCTACACTACTGCACGCTGACACTTTACTCTGCAACACTTCACTGGCCGCTACTATACTCTACACCACTCTACTCTGTACTACTACATTCTGCACCAATACACTCTAGTCCACTGCACTCTATGCTACTCTACTCTGCCCCATGCCACTCTATGCCACTGCACTCTGTCAGTGCACACTAAACAGCTGCACTGTATGTCACTGCCCTCCACCACTGTACTCTGACACTGCTCTCTATGCCACTCTACTCCACTTTACATCACTGCACTGACACTCTACTCTGCAACATTGCACTCTCCGCCACTGTACTGTACACCAATCTACTCTGTACTACTGCATTCTACGCCACTGCAATCTATGCCACTATACTCTATGCCACTACACTCTGCATCACTCCACTCTATGCAACTGCACGCTACAACACTATACTCTACTCTACACTGCACCACTCTACACTGCACTCTCTGCCACTCGAGTCTACTCTTCACTCTATGCCACTGTACCACTCTGCACTACTGCACTCTCTGCCACTCTACTCCACTGCACTCTATGCCACTCTATTCTGTCCCACGCCACTCCATGCCACTGCACTCTAAACCACTGCACCAATGCACTCTAAGCAACTGCACTGTACCCCCCTGCATTGTACTCTGCACCACTGGGCTCTAGGCCACTGCTCCTATGCCACTCTACTCCACACCACTATGCCACTAACTTTTAGCCATGTTGAACAGCAGCCACTCTGGTGCATAACATGTCTAAAACACATTGGCAAAGCCAATAACTCTTACGTAAACAAGACTTATTGGCTTTGCCAATGTTTGTTAGTACTATGAGGTACCGAGGTTCCTGAAAGGACTGTGAATGTGTAAGTCCTTATTTTAAATATGTATTCAATGCCTCATCAGGGGTAGCAAGCGCTATATAAATACAATTACATCCTAATATAGGCTGCTACAAAATGCGCAAATACAGTTCATTTAAATAAAAAAGTGCTTCTCAAATACAGATTTGAATAATATATTTTTTTTTAGTATTAGGTATAAAATGTATAACAGTCCATTAAAACCACACACTCTACAGCTCACCATTACAGTACCTATCTAAAAGAAAATATCTTTGCCATCAGAAAGCTTCAAGTGACTCCTTTGATTAAAGTAAATGCAGGTTTTCAAGCTCCTTTACATTTTCAGATTTACCAGTTATCCACATTTGCATTTCTTTAGGGAAGGAGACAACCGGGCAAGAAGGCCTTTTCTTATCTGTCTGCCCCTCCCTCAGAACACAGGAGACTCCCTGCCCTTCATTCCGGTAATTTTGCCCTGCCTCCATTGTCCTTTAGGTGAAAGGCTGAAATTAAGGACAAATGCTGTCCGTGAAGACTTTCATCACGGACAACGGACAGCAGGGCAAAATTACGGGCAGTCCGTGAAATTTACGGACGGGTGGTCACCCTAACCTCTAGGCTCAAAATACATCTCACTTCCTCCCAGTCTATTTTTTAGATATCAATGCCTCCCACCCACATTCTCCACCCGCCTCTCTCCGAATAATCCCATGTCTCAACACAGGCCACCCTCGGGGGAGGGTGGGGGGCATATCCGAGCAAGGGCGTGCATACAGGCACAGGACAGACCTATGTCTGTGGACAGAGCTCTGTGTTCGCTTCGAATAAAATCATGCAATTTACAACACATACTTTTAACTCTAAAACTGTAAATTAAAACATCAGTTGTTGCACAGCTCGGAAGCAGTCATACCCTCGCCTTTTTAAATTTGCTGGGCTGTGCTAGCTGCAGCTCACGTTCTACCTTGCAGGTTTTTGCTATTTTTTGCAGTTTCTATATACCACACACATGGTGCAAGGTGATTAAAGCACTTTACATGAGGACCATCCTACTTTATGCAAGGTCAGATTATGTTTTTTGGGCACGGGGAATTTAATTGATTTGCTCAGAATCACAGGATGCTTAGCCAAAACTGGGACTTCAAGCTGGTGCTCAGCAACACTACAATTGAGCGGCATTTCTCCAGTGTTCAGAGAGTCAAGCAAGTGCAATAACCCTTAAAAGGGAGCGAACAGAACATTTTGCATCTGTTTGCAGACTCACTACTTTTCCCAAGCTGTAATTCCATTTATCATCTACTTCCTCGCAGTGACAGTCAAGCAGATGTTAGGCTGTCTCTTCAGATCAAGTTAACTTAGATCCCATTCCAAGTTATTTGAACTAATGCATCCTCCACCCGTGTTTTTATAATTAAAATCAAAATGTTTTTGTGTATCCTAACTTAGTAAAGGAATATTCGTCTTTCTTAGACCACTTTTTCAAAGGTATGCTGCGATAGGAAAGTCTCCCAAATATTGTACAGTTGTGTTCCCCTGCCCTCGTTGCACGAGTGCATATATCTGGTATCATAGGTTTTTTGTCTCTAGACTCATGCTATTCTAATGATTGCACAGAGGCCTAGGCCTATCCTTTGACATGTGAGGTCCTAGACCTGTCCTGTGACCTCAAGAGGCACACAAAACATGTCCTCATTGTACAGAAAGTGAACAGCTGTCCCTGTCAGATGTTTAGTTCATAGAGCTGTGTTGGCACTGTACTCTGTTTTGTGAACTCATAGTTTTGAGCATATCTTTTTATCTCTGTCAATAGAGTGGAGACCTACTGGCCCACTCGTATAATGTTCTGCTTTTATGTGCTAATCCAGATATTCATTCTAACAACCCAAGTGCATGTTGTGCATGTCTTTATGTGGTGTGTACATGCATTGTGTGTATGTGTGAGCAAAGTATTGGAGGCATGTGGGATCTATTTTGGATGCGCACGGCCTTGAGCACAAGATTAGGTGAGGTTGTTTTCTCCGTCAGTGGAAGTGTTTTGCTGACAATCCTAAAACTGTAAGAAAAATACCTGGACACTAAAGATGAGAGGTAGGAGACAAAGGGGGTGAATCTGACCCTGGCGGTCGGTGATAAAGCGGCGGCCAACCCGCCAACAAGCTGGCGGTCAGAAAAATGGAATTCTGACCCTGGCGGGAACCGCCAACAGAGACCGCCAACTTAACACTCCGACCGCCACGGCGGGACAAACAAACAGCGCGGCGGTCACCGCCAACAGGCAGGCGGCAGACAATGTACCGCCCACCCTATCACAACTCACCAATCCGCCACCTTTTCCGGGGCGGGAGCACCGCCGATAAAAACACGGCGGAAACAGACTACGAACGGGAAAACGCTCACCTCTACGCACTCCACGAGGACGGAGGACAGCATGGAACCCGAATTGAACATCATACCTGCTCTCGTCTACCTGCTCATCTACCACGAGTACGAACTCCGCCGCAGACGTCAACGGTGAGTAATGCACCTACGACACACGGGAGGGGGGGAGGAGGAAAGGTTATGGGCACACACATATGCGACTCCCACCCCCCTCCAAGATGTACACACCAATGCAGAGCAACAACTCACAGTGACACCACCCAAACACCCGTAAAAAATACAATCACATAACCAAATTGAGAATAAATATTTATGAACAAAATAGTCTCAGAAAAGTATTATCAACCATCAAAACTTTCTTCTGATAAACAAATTATTTACACAGCAGTGGATAACTGAAGCAAGTAGTCCTGCACATCTTACGAATCCATCATGTCCGTGGGCCAAAGTGTAGCGAAACATGGGCAAAGCCCACACAGGAGACCTGAGTCCTTTGGAGAGAACACTGCAGGGGCATCTGGTGACAAAACTACAGGCACCTCAGGGGGAAGGGAAGGGGGGGGGGCACCACAGCCACAGGAGTCCACGACGCCAGATCCACGATGGGCCCACCATGCCCACTGTGCCATCCTGGGGAGTGCAAAGCCACAGTCTCTCAAGTCTCTACAGTGGGTGGGTTGCCCACTGTGCCATCCTGGGGAGTGCAAAGCCACAGTCTCTCAAGTCTCTACAGTGGGTGGGTTGCCCACTGTGCCATCCTGGGGTGTGCAAAGCCACAGTCCATCAGGTGGATAAATGTCCCCACTGGACAAGGAGGATGCATGGTGGGCACAGTGAACCCTGAACAGTGCCTGACAGGAAGGGCCCAGCGGAGCGGTGCTTGAGACGGCGGGGCCCAGCGGAGCAGTGCTTGAGACGGCGGGGCCCAGCGGAGCGGTGCTTGACAGGAAGGACCCAGCGGAGCGGTGCTTGACAGGAAGGGCCCAGCGGAGCGGTGCTTGAGACGGCGGGGCCCAGCGGAGCGGTGCTTGAGACGGCGGGGCTCAGCGGAGCGGTGCTTGACAGGAAGGGCCCAGCGGAGCGGTGCTTGAGACGGCGGGGCCCAGCGGAGCGGTGCTTGACAGGAAGGGCCCAGCGGAGCGGTGCTTGACAGGAAGGGCCCAGCGGAGCGGTGCTTGAGACGGCGGGGCCCAGTGTAGCGGTGCTTGACAAGAAGGGCCCAGCGGAGCGGTGCTTGACAGGAAGGGCCCAGCGGAGCGGTGCTTGAGACGGCGGGGCCCAGCGGAGCGGTGCTTGACAGGAAGGGCCCAGCGGAGCGGTGCTTGACAGGAAGGGCCCAGCGGAGCGGTGCTTGAGACGGCGGGGCCCAGCGGAGCGGTGCTTGAGACGGCGGGGCCCAGCGGAGCGGTGCTTGAGACGGCGGGGCCCAGCGGAGCGGTGCTTGAGACAGCGGGGCCCAGCGTAGCGGTGCTTGACAGGAAGGGCCCAGCGGAGCGGTGCTTGACAGGAAGGGCCCAGCGGAGCGGTGCTTGAGACGGCGGGGCCCAGCGGAGCGGTGCTTGACAGGAAGGGCCCAGCGGAGCGGTGCTTGAGACGGCGGGGCCCAGCGGAGCGGTGCTTGACAGGAAGGGCCCAGCGGAGCGGTGCTTGACAGGAAGGGCCCAGCGGAGCGGTGCTTGAGACAGCGGGGCCCAGCGGAGCGGTGCTTGACAGGAAGGGCCCAGCGGAGCGGTGCTTGAGACGGCGGGGCCCAGCGGAGCGGTGCTTGACAGGAAGGGCCCAGCGGAGCGGTGCTTGACAGGAAGGGCCCAGCGGAACGGTGCTTGAGACGGCGGGGCCCAGCGGAGCGGTGCTTGACAGGAAGGGCCCAGCGGAGCGATGCTTGAGACGGCGGGGCCCAGTGGAGCGGTGCTTGACAGGAAGGGCCCAGCGGAGCGGTGCTTGACAGGAAGGGCCCAGCGGAGCGGTGCTTGAGACGGCGGGGCCCAGCGGAGCGGTGCTTGACAGGAAGGGCCCAGCGGAGCGGTGCTTGAGACGGCGGGGCCCAGCGGAGTGGTGCTTGACAGGAAGGGCCCAGCGGAGCGGTGCTTGACAGGAAGGGCCCAGCGGAGCGGTGCTTGAGACGGCGGGGCCCAGCGGAGCGGTGCTTGACAGGAAGGGCCCAGCGGAGCGGTGCTTGAGACGGCGGGGCCCAGCGGAGCGGTGCTTGATAGGAAGGGCCCAGCGGAGCGGTGCTTGAGACGGCGGGGCCCAGCGGAGCGGTGCTTGACAGGAAGGGCCCAGCGGAGCGGTGCTTGAGACGGCGGGGCCCTGTTCAGCGGTGCTCTTCTGCACGGCGGGGCCCTGTTCAGCGGTGCTTGTCTTCACGGCGGGGCCCTCTTCAGCGGTGCTCTTCTGCACGGCGGGGCCCTGTTCAGCGGTGCTTGTCTTCACGGCGGGCCCTCTTCAGCGGTGCTCTTCTGCACGGCGGGGCCCTGTTCAGCGGTGCTTGTCTTCACGGCGGGGCCCTGTTCAGCGGTGCTCTTCTGCACGGCGGGGCCCTGTTCAGCGGTGCTTGTCTTCACGGCGGGGCCCTCTTCAGCGGTGCTTGTCTTCACGGCGGGGCCCTGTTCAGCAGTGCTTGTCTTCACGGCAGGGCCCTCTTCAGCGGTGCTCTTCTGCACGGCGGGGCCCTGTTCAGCGGTGCTTGTCTTCACGGCGGGGCCCTCTTCAGCGGTGCTCTTC
The DNA here is from genome assembly GCF_031143425.1 of Pleurodeles waltl. Lineage (NCBI taxonomy): Eukaryota > Metazoa > Chordata > Amphibia > Caudata > Salamandridae > Pleurodeles > Pleurodeles waltl. The sequence continues at coordinate 939,838,931 of NC_090445.1, forward strand.
TGCACGGCGGGGCCCTATTCAGCGGTGCTTGTCTTCACGGCGGGGCCCTCTTCAGCGGTGCTCTTCTGCACGGCGGGGCCCTGTTCAGCGGTGCTTGTCTTCACGGCGGGGCCCTGTTCAGCGGTGCTTGTCTTTACGGCGGGGCCCTCTTCAGCGGTGCTCTTCTGCACGGCGGGGCCCTGTTCAGCGGTGCTTGTCTTCACGGCGGGGCCCTGTTCAGCGGTGCTTGTCTTCACGGCGGGGCCCTGTTCAGCGGTGCTTGTCTTCACGGCGGGGCCCTCTTCAGCGGTGCTCATCAGCACGGCGGGGCCCTGTTCAGCGGTGCTTGTCTTCACGGCGGGCCCTCTTCAGCGTTGCTTGTCTTCACGGTGGGGCCCTCTTCAGCGGTGCTCTTCCAGTCAGTGTAGGGAGTCAGACCTGGCCTGGACAACCTGCTCACTCGCCCTCCGAACGTGCAGTGTCAGGCCCCTTCGGAGACGGAGTCCTGGGCCCTTTGGTGTCGTCCCTTGCAGCCGGGATGGGGCGTGTGGGACCCTCCTGCTCCGCGCTCCTGCTGGCTGGCCTCTCCGCCCTGCTGCCCTTCCGCTCCTTAGATGGGGCTCTCGGGCCCTTGCCTCCCCTGGCTGTTGTGGCAGGTGAAGTGGCCTGAGTCACCTCCTTGGGGGCAGCCGTCTCAGTCCGCTCACGGCGGCCCTTCACTTTCCGGGTCCTCTTGCCTGGGGGGGGGCTGCCAGTCCCCTTGCTGCTCAGTGAAGTGTCACTGCCGCCAAAGGGTGGACTCCATAGTCCATGCACCACTTGTACCTTGGAAGCTGGGCTGGTGGTGGCTGAGGTGCCTTTGGGACTTTTCCCAGATGGAGGGGGTGGGTCAGGGGAGGGAAAGAGGTCAACATTTGTGAGGTAATATTTCTTTGGGCCAGGGTAAAGGGTAGGAGTAGTGGAGATAGAAGTGGAGGAAGAGGATGTGGTTGTAGGAGAGTCAGGTGTGCTGTCTTTGGGTGCAGGTGACTGAGACGTAGGCTGTTGTGAGGTGGTTGGCTGTTGTTTGGGTGTCTGCCTGCGTTTATGTGTCTTGGAAGAGGGGGTGACAGACACAGTGGGAGAGCACACAGGGGACGTGTACATGGCAGTGGGGGTGGTGACTGCACGTGTGAGGACTGTAGTGGAGGGTGTGCTGGTGATGGAAGAACTGGCTGATGTTGGTGTGCATGCAGGTGTGAGTGTAGACGTCACAGGGAGGGAGGAGGGAGACGAGGAGGAGGGGGACACAGAGGTGGTAGTGACTGTTGGTATGTCTGCAACTGGGTGTTGCTTGGGTGAATGCTTGTGTGTTCTGTGGTGCTTATGTTTGGATGAGCTGGCCTTGGGTGTTGAGGTGTGTGCAGGCTGGTCAGATGGTGTGGATGGGATAGGCTGAGGAACAGGAGACAGAGAAAGGCTGGAGGCAGTTAGAAGAGGGAGACTGGATACAGGGACAATGGCTGCCGTCAGTGCTGAGGCCAGAGAAGTGAAAGCTCGTTGATGGGCAGCCTGGCCCGAATGAATGCCCTCCAGGTAGGCATTGCTCTGTTGCACCTCCCTTTGCACCCCCTGGATGGCATTCAAAAGGGTAGTCTGCCCAACAATGAGCGTCCTCACGAGGTCAATGAGATCCGCACTGAGGGCAGCAGGGGTAACAGAGGCAGGGGCTGAGGTGCCTGGGGCGAAGGAGACGCGCGCCTTCCTGGGCGAACGGGCACGGAGCGAAGACTGAGGGGCTGCTGAGAGGGCGGTGCTGGTGCGCTGGGTGGCGGCTGTACCTGTTGTTGCTGGGGGCACAGATGTTGCCGCCCCCGCTAGGGAGCTCCCAAACGAGGACGTGTCCGTGTCGCTGGTGTCTCCACCGGCCCCCGTTGTGGTGCTCCCCTCGCCCTCCAGATCACTGGTGCCCTCGGTGTCTGTGTCAGTGCCCACCGGGGCCTGGTGACCTGCAGCTCCCTCATGCTCCGACGCCAATTCTCCTCCGCCTGATGATGCTAATGCACAAGAAACAAAGAATAAGGGTGGGGGGAGAAAGAAAACAAAGTTGAGTGCATGCCTTGTCAATAGCCTTGGCGGAGAGGACAGACACAGGTGCCTCATGCACTAAGCCGCGAACTTGGGGTACACTACTCTGTACTTCTGACTAGGCCAACAGGTCGAGGGACAACAGACGCGCTCATGGGTGATGTTGGACCATGGATAGCTGCACTTGGCACCCTACAGAGGTGGTGGGCGGGGGCACAGGGCCATGTCTGAGGGAGGGGACTACACTACAGAAAGCGCCCTGGCCTACTGTCACCCACAGCCCTCCTCCCCCACCCAGACGCCTCCACTGCGCGTATAGATAGGAGAATGTGCTGATACTCACCCCCTTGTGTCTGCTGTGATGTCCTCAAGCGCCCATCCAAATCAGGGTAGGCCACCGCCAGGATCCGGGACATCAGGGGGGTCAGGGTACGACTGGCACCCCTCCTAGGTCGGGAGGCCATCCCCAGCAGTGACTCGGCGGTCTTTCGGGTTCCGCGGCGGATGTCCTCCCACCTCTTCCGACAGTGGGTGCCCCGTCTGGTGTAGACCCCCAGGGCCCGGACTTCCTTGGCGATGGCACGCCAAATATCGATTTTCTGATGGGCGCTCACCTGTTTGACATGTACAGGGTGGGAAAGAGAAAACGTCACATATATGCATGTTTGGAGTACATGCCCCCCCTCCCCACCCTTGCCATGTGGCCCATACTCTCATCAGTCGTGCGTTGCATTCCTCATTTTCTCCCCACCCCACCAACTGACAGCCACCCCACTCCACACAGGCATTACCCATTCAATGTGCACTCAGTGTACTCACCTGTTGGTCTGGAGGACCGTAGAGTAGCACATACTGGGGGAGGACCCCATCCACGAGTTTCTCCAACTCTTCAGACGTGAAGGCAGGGGCCCTTTCCCCAGTCGCAGCAGCCATTGTCACTTCCAGACCGAGTTCACAGCAGCACTTGCAGTATAGGTCCTCTCCTGTGGATGATCAGGTCTCGAGTGATTAAGCAGTTAGAAAATGGCGGTCACGCCCGCGGCGGTGCGTACCGCGGCGGTGCGTACCGCGACCGCCGGCGCACATCGTCATTGGCTCCTGAATCCGATAGGGTTCAATGTTAACCAATGCGACTTCGTACAGCGGTCTTCGACCGCCTACCGCCACGGTGTGCCACGCCAGCGCATTGACCTCACATCCCATTGTCCCAGTTTAGAGGTCAGGCAGCCGCCATTTCAAGGGCCCACATGGCTTTAATTCTACTGCGTCACACAGGCCTAGGCCTTGCATTTGCACACATACAAACATAGCAGTCAAAACATTTTCGTGTACTGTGCAAGCTGTGTTGTACATACCTGTGAGTTGATTGACTCAGTGCTCCATGTTGTCCTTCCTAGGCACCGTCCGCAGGGACTTGCGAGGAGAAGGAGGAATCCTCCAGTGTACCGGCCGCTGGTTGACCTGTCGACAATGGAAGAACACCATATAATACTCCGATACCGACTTGACCGAGCCACTATACATGAACTGTGTGTCCAGCTGGAGCCAGACCTGATATCACCCATCCGCCAACCCACAGGAATTCCCCCTCTAGTGCAGGTTCTATCGGTCCTCCATTTCTTTGCAAGTGGCTCATTCCAGACAACAGTGGCCATGTCATCTGGAATGTCTCAGCCTATGTTTTCAAAGATTCTGTCCAGAGTGTTGTCTGCCCTGATGAAACTCATGAGGAGCTACATCATATTCCCAGAAGAGGGTGATTTGGCCACAGTGAAGGGTGATTTATATGCCCTTGGACATATCCCCAACATCATTGGTGCCATTGATGGGACCAATGTGGCATTAGTACCCCCAAATGACGATGAACAGGTGTACAGAAATAGGAAAAATTACCATTCTATGAATGTGCAGGTTGTCTGTTTGGCAGACCAGTACATCTCCCATGTAAATGCCAAGTTCCCTGGGTCAGTGCATGACGCGTATGTTATGCGTAATAGCAGCGTCCCCTATGTGATGGAACAGCTACAGAGACAGCGTGTGTGGCTAATCAGTGACTCTGGTTACCCCAACCTGCCGTGGCTATTGACCCCAGTGAGGAATACCAGGACCAGGGCTGAGGAACGGTACAATGAGGCCCATGGGCGTACTAGGAGGGTCATTGAAAGGACCTTCGGCCTCCTGAAGGCCAGGTTTCGGTGCCTGCATATGACAGGTGGATCCCTAATGTACTCACCAAAGAAGGTGTGCCACATCATTGTGGCCTGCTGTATGCTTCACAACCTGGCTTTGCGATGCCAGGTGCCTTTCCTGCAGGAGGATGGTCCAGATGGTGGTGTCGTAGAAGCCGTGGAGCCTGTGGAGAGTGAAGAGGAGGAAGACGACGGTGAGGAAACAGACAACAGGGAAGCTGTCATACTACAGTATTTTCAGTAGCACACAGGTAAGATTCAGCCACGCCATTTCCCAGTTACATAGAGCCTCATGCATCTCAACTTTATGTATTTCCCCCCAGCTCTTTTAAATAACATATTCTTTTTCCCTTCCCTTCTCAGTGCTTAATGACTCATAGCCCGACTTCTGCTTGGTTTGGCCATGTACTACAGCGTATTGACATTGGTATGTTGTCATCACTAACTGACATCACATATTGTGAACTGTTATGTGTTGTACGATTTTTTGAGAATACAGCATGACTCCAAACGGTTTTCTGTGCAATAATTGTTTTATTTTGTGTGCTTAGATAATGGTACATTATATGATGACGGTGATGGGGGGGGGGTGGAGTGATGTCCATGGCAGAGTCCAGTTCTCAGTCTGACAGGTCTATTGTCCATATGCCTGTGGAAGGATGGAGCAGGGGCTGTTTGAGTTTGGACAGGGTGGCAATGTGGGACAGTGGGATGACTTCTGGGGGTATCTCATGCTGGCGGTGGTCTTGGCATGCTACTCTGGTTTTTTTTGGGGTCTTAGGCTCCTCTTGCGGGGTGGTTGTTCTTCAGCAGGAGGTGGGGTTCTTGTGGCCTGTCGTTGTGTGTGGGCCTCCTGTCCACTAGCGCCGGCGGAGGTGGTAGGCTGTTCCTGGCTAGTGACAGTGGCCCTGTGTGGTGCCACATGGTCCCGCAACGTGTCTTCTATCCTGTTGAGGGCCTGGACCATGCTCCCCATGGCGGTAGCGATGGTGGTGAGTTGGTTGCTGAACCCCATGTAGCGTTCTTCCTGCTGTGCCTGGATCTCGGTGAACCTGGCCAGTACCGTCGCCATCGTCTCTTGGGAGTGGTGGTATGCTCCCATGATGGTAGTGAGGGCCTCTTGGAGAGTGGGTTCCCTGGGCCTCTCCTCCCCCCCCAGTCGCACGGCAGCCCTCCGAGTTGCCCTGTTTGCCTGGGCCTCTGTCCCCTGGACGGTGTGCCCACTCCCACTGCCCCCAGGTCCCTGTTGTTGTTGGGGTGTTGGGTTAGCCTGGGTGCCCTGTATTGGCAGACACACCGCTGCTTGACCTGTCCTAGAGACAGAGGCATGGGCCCGCTGGGTGGGAGCTTTGCTGTTGTTCCCAGGGGGGTTTGGGTCTGCTGTGGCCTGTGTCTGTGTTTGGGGAACCCACTGCCCAGAAGTCCCTGATGGTCCGGGCTGGTCATCAGGTTCCAGGTCGCCAGAGCTGCTGTCCTCACTGGGGGCCTGTTCCGGGGGTGGGATGGACATTTGAGGACCCTCCTGACCGGTGTGTTGGCGTTCGGGTCCTGCATGGGGTGAGAGAGTATGGTTATTGTTTCTGTGTGTGAAAAAGCGTGCGAATTATGGCTGCCCTTGTCCCCCAGTGCAGGCATTCCCTTGTGGGTGGTGTTGTGAGGGTGGTTTGTGGGGGGGATGGGTATGTGCAGTGGTCATGCTTAGGTAATGGGTGTCCAATGTTTGTGGTGGCATGCAAGGGTTGGTGAGGGGTTGGGTGGGTTGTGCTAGGGATACATTCTCAGGGATGTTGTGTGATGGTGGGTTGGGGGTGAGGGTGGGGGTGTGGGTTGGCATGCTGGTTGGGGTGGGGGGGATGAAGTATATGAGATAGGACTTACCAGAGTCCATTCCTCCGGGTACTCCAGCGAGGCCCTCAGGATGCAGGATGTTTAATACTTCTTGCTCCCATGCTGTGAATTCTGGTGGGGTGGGTGGGGGTCCTCCGCCAGTCTTCTGCACCGCGATGTTGTGTTGCGACACCATCGAGCGCACCTTCCCCCGTAGGTCGTTCCATCGTTTGCGGATGTCGTCCCTATTTCTGGGATGCTGTCCCACCGCGTTGACCCTGTCCACGATCCGCTGCCATAGCTCCGCCTTCCTTGCTATGGTGGTGTGCTGCACTTGTGAGCCGAAGAGCTGGGGTTCCACTCTTAGGATTTCCTCCACCATCACCCTGAGTTCTTGGTCTGTAAAGCGTGGGTGTCTTTGTGGTGCCATGGGGTGGTGTGGATGAGGTGTGGGGTGGTGTATGTGGTGATGAGTGTGTTGGTGTGTGGTGCTTTGTGCTACTATGTGGTGTGTGTGATGTTGTAGTGTGCCTCTGTGTGTCTGGCTCTCTATTCTCTGATGTGTCTCTCTCTCCTTCGTCTCTGATTATTGGTCGTAGGGGTTTGTGGGTGATGTGGGTGTGTGTTTTATATTGTATTGGATGTGTGGGAGTGTTGTTTGTATGTGTATCAGGTGTGTGTATTTCAAAGTGTCCAATGTGGTAGTGTTTTGTAAAGGTGTGGGTATTTTGACCGCGGCGGTGTGTACCGCCAATAGACTACCGCGTTTGAAAGACCGCCGTGTGGATTTGTGGATCGTAATGGCATGGGCGTATTTCTGTTGGCGTGGCGGTGGAGGTTTGGTCATCTCCAGTTTATCGCAGGCCGCTGATGTGGCGGACTGCAATGGAGGTCGGATTTTTGGCGGTTTGGCAGTTGTGGGTCAGAATGACCGTGGCGGCTGACCGCGGCGGTATTGTGGCGGTCTTCTGACCGGCGGTAAGCGGCTTTTACCGCCGAGGTCAGAATGACCCCCAAAGTTCTTTTAGAAATTCTATTAGGCCTTTTGCTGATGATTAGTCCTCCTGTAGATCTTCCATTTGGTAGATGTTGGGTGCAATAGGGGGGCGGCAGCCACTGTTGTTCAATGTGAAAGAGACCGGTTAGTTGAGGCCAGAATTTTGTATTATCTCTAATCTTTTCAAGACCTGCAAGCAAAGCACAACTATTGAATTGTTTTAAATTAAAAACAACATTGCTCAAAGAATACGGGTGCAGAACCACATGAACATAGCTTTAGAAATTATGAGTGCACTGGTTTGTTTTGTGTGCCAGAAGCTCAAATCTAAATATACATCAAAAGCAGGAAAGGGGGTCAGCATCTTCCTTCTGTTCTTCTTTTCAACTCTGTTAGAAATGGGATCTCTCGTTGGCATTGGTTTGCATCCGGTCCAAGTAGGGACCCTCACGCCAGTCAGGTTAAGGGAGCCACACAGCTAAGATAACCCCTCCCCATCCCGTGATAGCTTGGCACAAGAAGTCAGGCTTTTCTCAGAGGCAATGTGTAAAGTATTTGCACAGACACACAGAGTAACACAGTGAAAACACTACAAAATGACTCCACACCAGTTTAGAACAATAGCCAATATGTATCTGAATAAAACAAGCCCAAAACAATAAAAATCTAACATACCCAAGTAAAACAATCACTTTTTAAAGGTTTCAATGTGTCTTAATCCATAGAAATCAATTGTTATATCTTTTCAGCACAAAGTACCTGGGATGTGTCAAAAACAAAGATGAAGGGAACCGCAGTGCAAAGCAACTTGTCGGTTCCTTACCGCGCAGGGGAGGTGATGCATCAATTCTTTCCTCGCAGGAGAGGCGATGCGTTGGTTCCCTAGTGACAGGGGAGTTGATGCGTTGATTATTTCCTCACAGGAAAGGCGATGTGTTGATTTACAGACATGCAGCCTTGTTTCTATGAGAAACTGATGCCCTGGGAACGATGCGGGGAAAATGCAGATGCGCTGTGTTGATGGAGCCATGGGGAAACAGGTGCTGCATTGATTCTGCAGTCACAAGAGAGGCACTGTATAGATTTTTTTGCTTCGCCATGTCATTGCATGCATTTTCTCCTTCATATCACCAGCTTACACTTCCAAGGCCCACGGACTGGAGGTGGCACCACTAGGCAAGTCAGGACTCTCTGCAAAAGAGCCCATGCACTGGCAGGTGAAGACTTTGATGTCCCTGAGACTTCTCACAGGAGGCAAGCTCTGTTCAAGCCCTCGCAGAACCTTGGGAAGCAGGATGTGAAAAGCAAAGTCCAGTCCTTTCGCTCCCACGACAGAAGCAGCAAGCAGCAGAACAGCACAGCAAAGCAACAGGCAGAATGGCAGTCTCTCCTACAGCATCTAGCTCTTCCTCCTGTTAGAATGTGGTCAGTCCAGAAGGATTATAAAGTTATGGTCTCAGAGGTCTAGTACTTATACTCATTTCTGCCTTTGAAAGAGGAGAACTTCAAAAGAAAGTCTTTGTAGTGTACAAGACTCTGTCTTCCCTGCCCCGGCCCCAGGCACACTCCAGGGTTGGAGACTGCTTTGTGTAAGGACAGTCACAGCCTTATTCAGGTGCAAGTGTCAGCTCCTCCCACCACTCTAGCCCAGGAAGTCCCATCAGGATATGCAGGGCACACCTCAGCTCCCCTTGTGTGACTGTCTAAACTGAACTCACAAACAGCCCAACTGTCATCCTGACCCAGACATGTATTCCACAGACAGGCAGAGGCACAGAATGGTTGAGCAAGAAAATGCCCGCTTTCTAAAACTGGCAATTTTAAAACTTACAATTTAAAAACCACCTTCACTAAAAATGTATTTATAATTTGAGTGTTTAGAGACCTCAAACTCCATATCTCTATCTACTCCCAATGGGAAATTACATTTGAAAGATATTTCAAGGCATTCCCCATGTTAACCTATTGGAGACATAGGCCTTGCAGTAGTGAAAACTAAATTTAGTAGTATTTCACTATCAGGAAATGTAAAACACACCAGTATATGTCCTACCTTTTAAATACGATCCATCCTGCCCATGGGGGTGCTTGTGCCTACCTTAGGGATGGCTTACATGTAGTAAAAGGGAAGATTTGGGCCTGGCAAGTGGGTTCTCTTGCCAAGTTGAATTGCAAGTTTAAAACTGCACACAGACACTGCAGTGGTTGGTCTGAGACATGCTTACATGGCTACTTACATGGGTGGCACAATCAAAGCGGCAGGCCCACTAGTAGCTGTTGAATTACAGACCCTGGGCACACATACTGCACTTAACTAGGAACTTACAAGTACAGTGGTTCCCAAACTTATGACTTCTGTGGACCCCCACTTTATCATTACTGGAACCTGGGGACCCCCCACTGAATCATTATTGGAATCCGGGGACCCTAACTGAGTCATTATTTGAAGCCGAGGTCCCCGCCTAAACACTCTTGATGATTTGAAACACAAAACAATGCACAGAAAATACAGAAACAAGCATTCATCAAACACATGCACAAATAAACACACTTTATTTAATTTCCAAACAAATTTATATAAAACTAGATAAAAATGTAATTTTAATAGGAAGGTTGGAGTTTTTCTAAATTCAATTGAAGCCACACATCGTCCATACTATATGCTGTTTGATGCACCTGCATTGCTCCCACAAATCAATCTTAGGATACTAGTATGATTTTTAGCTTCCAATTACAAATACCTTGACATTTATAGCACGTTTTTATATTTTCAATTGTACATGTAGCCACTTTATTTATACATACTTTATTAATCTGTGAATTTTATTAAATTTTCTAAGCAGTCACTGACCCCCTCAAGAGGCTTTGTTGACCCCAAGGGGTCCCTGGATCACAGATTGGGAACCACTGTACTAGTTCATCAAATATGTAAATCATGGGTAAACCAATTACCAATACAATTTAGACAAAGAGCACTTGCACTTTAGCACTGGTCAACAGCGGTAAAGTGCCCAGAGTCCTAAAGCCAGCAAAACCGAAATTCAGCACAGGATCAAAACAGGAGATCAGAAGCCAAAAATACAGGGAGAACCACACCAAGAGCTGACAGGTCTAACAGACCCATCAATGCATTTATCAGCAATATGTATGATGTAATACTTCAAGTATTTTGCCAAATTAAAAATATATGTACTATTTTAGACAGTTGATGTACTAACACCATAATGAAAATAGATTAATTCAATGATTTGATTGCATTTTGATTATGAAAAGAAAATTTTACTTACATCATTTTTTTCTAAGGCAGCATTGTATCCTTTTTCTTTACCTCAGCTGATATTGATAGGTTCCTGTTTCTGCTGTATACAAAGTAAAGCCTGAAAAAGGAAAATGCTTTGGAACTGCCGTTTCTCCCTGCCTTTAAGCGTATAACACTCAGAGAACTATGCTTCTGCACTGATGTATGGTGTTGTGTGAGCGAGTGTGACAAAATATTATACTCCTGTGACGTGAACTATTGAATATATCTATTTGCAATTAAACTGACCTCTATCTTTGTTGATTTCCTTATTTTTAGTTGCTGAGTTGTTTCAATTCAAGGCTTAGTTGTATACCCTTAAGTCACTTTACCCTCATTAAACACCATCTTGGCATGGGTTTCACCACCTCCTACGCTCTCTTGGGAGATTTAACACTTTTGCTGACACGTTTAGAGGGTGGAGTATGGTGGGCTCTGGTTCAAAGGCTGACTGACATTTAAATATCGTCCCTTATTATAGGATTATTTTAAGAATGTGGAGCAGATTTTACACTGCTGTCACTATTGCAAAGTTCCAGCGATTACTGCCTCCTGCAGAGACCCCATGATGCCTTGAAATTCATGAACTATTTTCACGTGTTACTAAATACTATGACTACTCCCTGCACCTCTTGGTCTACCTGTCTCATGCTTTTCTCTGGTAACCGTTATCGTAAATAATGGTGTATGCTTGATCTTAAAGCCCAAACCTGAGACCATATGAGCCAAATGGAACTGGCAGCAGAGATATCCGGAGGAGGCCTATACAGCATATTAAACACAGTTCAGGTACAATACGTTGTTTCTACATGCAGTCAAGGCTATGTTTATTTGCTCCTCAAATGTATTCTTCTAACCATCATTCGAGGGACTTTTATTGCTATTGCCCATACGTTCATCTCACTGGCATGTAAATAAACTAGGCCTGGATAAAATCTAAGGGCCAGATGTAGGTAGGTTTCCTTTTGCGAGATGCAAATTGCGAGTCCCAGCGACTCGCAATTTGCACCTCGCAAAAGGAAATGCAGAAAGGTGCCTCAGACACCTTCTGCGACTCGCCATGGGGTCGCAAATACCCACCTCATAAATATTTATGAGGTGGGTCGCAGTTTGCGACCCCATAGCAAGTCTAGGCACTCAGGGGGATGGTGGCCTGCTGGAGACAGCAGACCACCATGTCCGTGACTGCTTTTCAATAAAGCAGTTTTTTTTTTCTCTTTGCAGCCCGTTTTCCTTAAAGGAAAACGAGCTGCAAAAAGAAAAAATACCGAAACCTTTTAGTTTCGTTTTTTTTCAGAGTAGGCAGTGGTGCTCTGAAAAAATATTATTGTGAGCATTCACCCGTTTGCGAATGAGTTACCATCCACTTCAAGTGGATGGTAACTGTGAGTTGATTTGTGACTGCTTTCGCGGTCAGAAATCAACTCTGCATCGCGGTGCGACTCGCTAATAGGAAGGGAACACCCCTTCCTATTTGCGAGTCTGAAACACATTTTGCGAGTCGGTACCGACTCGCAAAATGTGTTTCTGCATCGCGTGAGGGCATTTGCGCCTCGCTAACGGCGTTTTTTGCCGTTTGCGAGGCGCAAATGCCTTCCTACATCTGGCCCTAAGTTACGTTGGTGTAAATCGCCTAATTTTGAGACTTCCATGTCAAGCTTTGTTAAGCAAAATTCCTGAAATTGCATCTTTATACCACTTTAAGTTATTAGGCCACTGTTTGCAGTGAAATTAAAGTGCAGGAGCAGAGGGACAACGCGAACAACTAGAACACGGGCAGCAATTGTTCTTTGCAGTTGTTTTTTTGTGCAATTTATTTTGTGTGAAAGGCATTATTGTGACATGAGCCAGAATTGGAAGCTAAAATAGAGCACTATTTTATCAAATTATGTGTACCTTCAAGTAATTGTGCCAAAGATTTGCATAGTTACACAAAGTTCATACACACTACAAAGTCTCATCACAGGATATATAGTGATCAAGCCATCTATATTCCCACGAAGGTCTTAGGCATTTATGAGTGAATTATAAACTCAGCAGGAGCTCTCTTGTCTAGTGGTGAGTCCCATGAGGAGACTAAAATGACTTAAAAGGTCATCGACACACTTCCAGCTACCCACAACTCCGAATTTAGCAAAGCCTTACACTGTCTAAAATCTGACTTCATTGATAGTCATTTTCTGATAGCAATATTTTGTCTATTGGAGCTAGCAATTGCCACTGCAGGCCAGAACCATCACATTTTCGCTATCTTGTTGAGAAAGCTCTTGATGGATCTTGCTAGAGAGCTAGAAAGTTCTTCCTGGATCTTGCTTGAGAGCTAGAAAGCTCTTGCTGGATCTTGCTAGAGAGCTGTGATCCCCTTACTTAAGAATTTTACACCAGAACAGCTGAAATGACCAACTCTAGGCCCTATCGTGCTGTTCTCCTTATCTCAAAGATCATGGAAACACATTTTGCCTTACGTTTTATCTGGTACTTGGAAGCTAATGAAAGCTTGCAGGCCACAACAAACTAAAACATTGGTTTGTGGTGCTTATTACCCTTTGTGAACTACAGACTACTAGGAATAAGAAGAGCTAGCAGAAATGTTTCTATTGCATCCTTCTACCACCTTTGACAGGATTGGCCACAGTATTCTGGTCAACTAACTCAGGCCTTGCTGATTCTGGTTTAAGATTGTGTATATCCTTCCTAAATGGTCAGATGCATGTGGGGTCGTCTCCCACTTTTCATTTTGCCCAGTAACATGTAACCTGTGGAGTACCAGAGGTGTCAGCTTTTTTGCCAGTCTGATTCAATCAATATGTTTATCCATCAGGCAGGGATCACTCAATCATATGTTTTTTGTGCAGTCTTGTATGCGGATGACATGCAGCTTTTGCTGAAGTTCAATAAGTCTTATGACAACTCTAATGACCAACTGTGAGAATGAGGAATTGGCATTCAGAATTGGATGGCTCAGAACAGTCTAAAACTCATCAGTGAGAAGATAGTGATGTTGAATGTGGGAATATATCAGTCTTACTTAACAAGCATGCTGTGGCCAGAACTCCTTAGAATACTTTTCTTTTATGCTCAGTCCCCATATAAAAAAAACTAACTTTTATCTGTGACCACGATCTTATGTTCAGTGTTGATATGCAAGTCTGGGAACTGTGCTTCTTGTAGTTCCACCTTTAACAGAAGATCCTTCTATTTTCGGCCAGTAGGCTAGCATACTACAATGATTGAGGACACCATTTTTTGGGATTGGTCTTTAAAAATAGCCTAAACTGTAGGCTTCCCACATGTTTAGCAGTCACAGCGAATAAAGCAACCTTGCAAACTTGCATATGAATTGTATAGGTTGGATCATTCTCATAGGAATTAAGGGAACTGCATTGGCTTCCATTGATGCAACATACCTACTTATAATCTCTTTTCATGGCACACCAGGTTTTGCGTGGGATATGCCTTGTTTCTTGACATGTGTGGTGCTTCTGAATGTTTCTGCAAGGCCCCTGAGATCAGGCACTTTGCTTTTGCTGGCTGTTCCTCGCTTAACATGTGTTTTCTCTGTGGTTATGGGGTTCTCTGAGCTCTTGATACTAAAATCTGTAAGCTCCACCCAGCATCTCCATCTTTTATTGATTTCAGATCATGTGCAGTCTAAGAATCCCTGAATATTGTGCTATTTTGCTTACTTCCAAAATGCCTAAAGGTTGTCTATACTATGCTTTATAGATTCATTAATTAATTAAATGCAAATGTCCTGCTAACAATCCTGCAGGGACCCACTCCAACAGTTTGAAGCCCTTTTCATCAAATCATGATCGCCAAATCATTACCACTAGAATCACCCTTCACCAAAAGACATGCTCCAGAGCAAACAACACTGTCAGAATTACTGCTGAGCTGATGATAAGAAGACCAGAGTTATTAGTGTTGCATTTCATGGGTTTCGGGAGATAAATTGACACTAATTAATTTGATGATGATTTTCTTAGCGCCGATACACTGGCCAATTGATGCTGGCTTCCAGTATGCCTGGGGGATATATGCAGATGTCCTGGGCATCAAATGACTGGTAATTGTGGCAATGGTGATGGGGTTTACTGTCAGCAGGTATCATTTTGTCTGGGGTGGCACTACAATTGCTGTGCTACTTTTGGCACTATTCATTATTAGTCCCTAACAAGTATATCCACAGTTTTGTAGCCTTATCCTTCAGCATCCTACTCAGAAACAGTCAGACATAGAGACGTCTTGTTTTATTTTGTGCACCTTGTATTTTATTGCACATTACAAGTGCTATAGGTTGAAATATATTTTCTATTTGATGTACAAGTGCGGTACAATGAAATACAGCAGACTGATGAAAACTAGTATCCACATGTAACTGTTTAGGTCTGACCTAATGCCAGCATTAGCAAAAATATGGTCTCACCATAATATCAAGGTTCAAATATTGTGGTTTAAAACCTAAAATGTTGTGAACCAAAATAACAAGGGTAGGTGTATAGGCCCTCATTACGATTCTGGCGGTCTTTGGACTGCGAGACTCAAAGGGGCGGTCAGACCACCACACTCCTGGCAGTCCAACCACCAAACTACAACCCTTGCAGTCGGACCACCGCTGCAGCCAGAAACAAGGTTCCTGACAGGTAGGTGGCTGTCAAAGTAGAGCTCAACCATGACAGTGGTTAAAGCAGCACCACCGTGCTGATCGCAACTTCCTTTTCTGCCAGCCTTTTCATAGTGCAGACCCCACCATTAAAAAGCTGGTGGAAAGCCAGTGCTGAGGGCCCAGCACCATTTAAGTGCGCACTGTCTGCTATGGCAGACAGTGCACATTCCGAAGGTGCTGGGGGCACCTTCTGTGCAATGGAATTGGCCTCGGCTCCACAAGGAGCCGAGGCCAATCCTGATGCATGGTTTCCACTGGACTGATTCTGAGGTTTCCCCCGGTCAGCCCAGTGAAAACCTTGTCATTGGCATGGGGGAGACCGCAAGCTAAATTTGGCTTTTCTCATGCTCGTCTAAATATGTCCCAAAACAGAGCCTCATTACAAGGTTGGCGGTCTTAAGACCGCCAGCCTTGCAGTGGCAGTCAGGACCACTACTGCTGTGCAGTCTGACCGCCAGGGTTCTGCCATCTCCGCCGGGATCGGTGATCCTGACGTATTGATGGCAGGTGGAAGTCACAATCCAACAGGGCAGTGCTGCATGCAGTGCTGCCCTGCAGATTGCGACCTCTTTCTCCGACAGCCTTTTTTCGCCTTTACATGGTGGTTTCACCTCCAATAAAAGGCTGGTGGAGAACAGGTTCTGGGGTTCCACAGCTGTGCCACTGCACTGCCCATGCACTAAGCATGGGTAGTGTAGGGGTCTCCCTGCTCAGCACCCTCGCTTTGCAGACAGTGACCCTCGCTTTGCAGACAGTGAACATTGCGAGGGTGCTGGAGGACCCTGCGGGCAACAACACTGTCGTCGGCTCGATTTTGAGCCAGAGACAACGCTGCCGCCTATTTCCTGCTAGGCTGATGGGCAGAAACCTCAGTTTCTGCCCATCAGCCTAGCAGGAAACTCCTAATAGGTCTGGCTGGGTGGTCACCACTACGGCCGCAGTCACCGTGTTGGGAGATTGGCATAATTAGGCCCTTAGAGTTAATTTGGAGACTGTGGATATACATTTCAGGAGTCATTACTCCCGAAAAAGCAATGAAGAAATTTAGAAGCAGTACATTTTCCTTTTTAGATGTTTTGTAATACTGCTGGTTAAAGAAATCACACTGTGAAAGCAACAGAACACAGTTAAGAGAATGGTGTAGGCGGCTGAGCAGGTTGCACACAAATTACTAGGCTGAGGAAGCTGTATTGGGTGACACTCTGGGACACCACAGAGTAAAGTAAATTGTGGCGATGGTTGCAGATAATAGGTTTCTCGAAGGGCTTGTGACATGCAGGGAAAGAGAAAATGTAAAATAAGATTAAACAATGAAGAGCCAATTAACAGATCAAAAGGCAAAAAGTCAGGCTCTAAAATAAAACCGTGATAATTTTCCGAGGTTAAAGAACTGACTAGAATATCGATTTGTAAGGAGAGGAGGCATTGGTAGCCCACAGAGAACAGAGGCAGAATAGAATGAAAGTGGAAGCTTGTAATTTTAAAAGAACTGCTAAAAATATAGTTTAAGAATATGAGGAGTTAAACAGTTGCCTTGATTATGAGGAACCAAGACTGTAACCTTGAATTTAATAATAAACCGATATTTATCCATATGCTAAATCATTTAGTTTTGCTACATTTCTGAGAGCGTCCTTTTAAAATGCACTAACAATGAAATATTCTAGATTTTAATTTCTTTGCATTACACATCATTGCTCATGAAAAACATATTTTGTGATTTACCAATAGAAAATGTGACTATGAATTTTGAATATGTTTTAATTTAAAAGGAAGGTGTACCTGTGAAGGTGTCCCCACATTGGCATAAATGTATTATAGTTTGTACAAACGTTTCTTTGAATACATCTCAGAGAGTGGATCTCACAATTGTATTAGGAATTTTGCCCACATTTACTAATCTTTCATGCAATGCAACACACAGCAAGAGAGCTTGTCAGAACGGGAGAAAGCAGAATATATGCATATTTATTAAGATATGGAGGATTTCTGCTTGCTCCTAGTGCGGGTGTACTTGTGGCATCCTAGCCCCAACACAAGCACCCTTGTGCTATGGAGCTAGGATGCCTGAGTTGTGGTCAGGATTGTTTTTGTACAGGAAGTTATACCTTCCTACACAAAACAATCCTTAGATGTTTATTTCTCTTTGTGTGTGGCACACATATAAAACGGAAATAAGGAGGTGAAATAAAGATATTTCTCCTCCATATACCAGCCTCGGGTAAGCGCATCATTTTGGTGCAAACCTAGATTTACTGATCCTATTTGCCTACCTGAAACAAAGTAATGTAAGGCAGCACAAAACATTTCTTTCTTTAGTTTTTGGGGGAGATATGAGTGCAAAGCCATGTAAATCAGGATTTGTGTGGCTCTGTATATCCTGAGTAACACTTTACATTGTGACTGTGGTGAAAAAATTGCAAAACCACGACTAAAAATGTTAGTAAATCTGGGCCTTATTTGCTCGGTCTGTCTTGCTGTGCCATGGCCTGAGCACATCTTTGAAATTCTCACATGGGATCTCTTCTCACACGTAGTTACAATTTCTACTCTCTTGCTTTCGAGTGTTACTAGCCTCCAACGTGAGATACCACTACTCATGCCTTGCTGAAAACTCCACTCAACATTTCTTTCCTATCTCTCTCCTTGCCATGACTGTTGCACATCTCTGGTCCTCACACTTTAAGATCATTGCTTACATATAGTTCATATCAACCAGCAGTCTCATCTCCCCACAGCCATGACCCAGCGTGCGTCTCCCATACAAGGTGCCATAGTGTTGGTAGCAATTTGCCACATAGATGCTATCCCGGCATTATGTTCTCCTTTTACCATTAGTCTGCCAACCCACATTTGTGGCTATAACTGTCAGATAGAAAAACACCATCAAAACGTTCTTATGGAAATAAATAGAACCAGAATCTTAATCTTCCCCTTGAAGAATTCCAAGGAAGTCACATTAAAAGCCTGTCATCTGCCATCAAGAAATCAATTACTAGTGCAAATGATCAGACCAAGGGAAAATGGACAAAATCTTACTGCCCTCTGGGCAGCATTTTTCGTACAAAGGCATTCTCTGCAAGCTGTTCCAAAAAGGAGCGCATAACTCTGCGAAATAGAGCTGTAGCGGTGGAAAATTGAAAAATGCCTGGGACATAACTGAGTAGCACTAGGAAAATAAATATGAAAGTCAAGCGACCTTTTGAGTGGATAGAGTGAATTAAATTGAGCAGAATTACAAGTTAGAGTTGAGTCCCAACTTGAAGTATTGAATTAGTTTATGAGCACTCCTTCAGAGCTGTTTTCAAAGTCTGTGACTTTTTAGCCAACATACTTATTCATTTGTGCTGTAAAAGTCACTTTTCATGAAGATTCATTAGGCACATAAAAGTAAATACTCATTTGGGAAGCACCATTGTAGTGCTTGACGTGTTTTAAAATGCCACAGGTGTTGCATCTGTTTCATGCAAGGCGGGTGAGACATTGACAGAACAGGATAAATGGATTGATTTCATGGTGTAACTGCTTTGAATAACGAGCAGGAGGTTTTGAAGAGAAAGAAACCTTGCTGTTAAAGAGAATACATCTCGCAGTGAACTGAGGCGTCCTAGAATTTGAGCTCAAATCGGTAGATGTGATGGCAGATTCCGTGGAATCTGAGATACTAATTAACATTGATACAGAGTCAAGAGAGAGTGAACAAATATTTGGAAAAACTCTCATTTGATATTTGTAAATCCTGTTATGATCTTGGATTACATAAGCATTAGCTAACGGAATCCTCAGATTTTACAAATAAAACAGCTTTTAAACGTTGTTAGAAAATGAAAGTGTAACACAGACATATCAATAAATCGGGGACTGTGAAGGAAATACGTTGAATGTATTCAGTGCTTCCTCTTCCAGTGTAAAGTTGAATTAAGAACACAGTAATGAAGGCATTGAAGCCGCTTTGTTGGAAACTACGTGCCTCATTACAAGTATGGTGGTCTTAGGACCGCCATGTTGGTGGTGGTGGTCGTACCGCCAACAGGCTGGCAGAGAAGTCCGCCAAATTATGACCATGGCGGTATTTTCAACAGAATACAGCCATACCATTGCCAGCACTGGCAGTACGGTTAGGCCGCCACGGACGACGGTAGCCACTTGCAGGCAGGTGGAGACCATGTATCTGCCGGACTGGTTATGTGGCTGCACACCGCCAAAGTTTCCGCCACGGTCACGCCACCACGGACAACCAGGTGGAAACCAACTGTATAAAAGGAAACACTCAACTTCAGGAAGCCATACTCGTCCAGAGCCGCCAGGGAACCTGAACTGCACGTCTTACAGCTGCTCCTGCTCGCCCAACAGCTTTGGAACCTGTCATTGATGTAAAATGTCAAAGTACCTACACACACACACAATATACAAATCAGGAACCGGTGGCGAGGGTGACACACACACACGTAACTTTACACTAACATGCACACTCACAGAGAGCCACATATACACCCGCACATACATAGTACACAGACAACGGCCATCACACACACATCAAAAACACATACCAACCCCAAGATATGCAGCACCAGCACAGTCACACACAGCAAAACACCACACCTTCAATGACACTACTACACCACTATCACAACACCAGCAAAGCATTGGCAAGCACCCACAATAGACACTACCTCTTGACCTATCATACAAACAACACTACATACCAACACCAAGGAATGAACACACACAATCACACAACCATACAACGCAGCATACGACATACCTGCAAACATACATTACAATGTATCTGACATACCATTCTTCACACACCCTCATGCACACAGTCCAACCGCACAAAAGCACACAACAATGCAACTAACACATGTCAACACAAACACCACTCAATATCATCATAACAACATGGCCCCAACATACAAATGCCTATCACACAACACACACCTATCACTGGGGGACAAATGCACTGCACACAACCACACATGCTGCCCAGACAAAACACAGCACAGCCAACACTGACACCCACATGCTCACACCAAACAATGTCAGTCAATACCAAATCTGCCTTCAATAAAGAAATGCAGGACAAAGATATAACGTTGAAACCAACAACAGGTTGGTCCAAATATATATTATTAGTATAAATATACTAGAAATGTCCAAGGTCAGAGGCCGGTCCAAGAAGCTAATGTACAACATGCACCCAAAGCACATGTGTGTGTGCACCCTACTTTAGTCCTGACTGCCATGTAACCTCCACAGGTAGGGGCATCAAGGGTGCAGGCAGGCACCTCAGGGATTTAGGAGGGCTGAAGGGGGGTTTGGGCTTTGGATTGGGAGGGGAACCTTTAGGGTTTGGCTAGGGAGGGGGCTTAGTTCTAGGCTTAGGGGAGGGTTGGGTACTCTTGGGAGGGTTTGACATCTTGGTGGGGGGAGGGGCATGGGTACTTGCAGGGGGGCAGGGGAAGTCTTTGAGGTGGAAGGGCCAGACCATTTAGGGGTATCACAGGTGGGAGAGAAGTAGGGAAAAGGGCAAAATCTGAGAAGAAAGCTTTCTTTGACACACAGGGATGGTCATGGCAAAAGGGTTTGAGTGTGCAGGGAGAAGGAGTGGTTGTCTGAGGTGTAATTGTGGATGTCTTGGGTGCATGTTTGTGCAAGGTATGCTTGTGGGTGGTGGATGCCTGTTGGATGGGTGAGTGGGTCTTGGGAGGAGGGTGGGTGGAATCGCTGGGAGATACTGTAGTGGATGAGGGGAAACATCCTTTGCAACAAAGTCTTTTTAACGAAGTCGTGGTTAACGAAAGCGCAACAACACTTTTTTTAACCACAACTCCATTATTTTGTGCCTTAACTATGTATGTTCGGAACTACGAACATGCGTGGTTAAGGTACAAAGAAGGGAGTTGGCGAAGGAGGAGGACGCAGGTGACAAGGGGTCGACTAAGGTAAGTGGGGGGTTTTAGGTTTTGGGGAGGGGGTGGGAGGTCAGGGGGTTTTAGGTTTTGGGGTGGCGTTAGGGGGCTGGGTCGTTTTTGGTTTTGGGGAGGGGGTGGGGGTCAGGGGGTTTTAGGTTTTGGGGTGGGATTGGGGGGGGTGGGGCGTTTTTGGTTTTGGGGAGGGGGTGGGGGGTCAGGGGGTTTTAGGTTTTGGGGTGAGGTTGGGGGGGTGGGGCGTTTTTCATTTTGTGGAGGGGTGGGGGGTCAGGGGGTTTTAGGTTTTGGGGTGGGGTTGGGGGGTGGGGTGTTTTTGGTTTTGGGGAGGGGTGGGGTGTCAGGGGTTTTAGGTTTTGGGGCGGGGTTGGCGGGGTGGGGTGTTTTTGGTTTTGGGGAGGGGGTGGGGGGTTTTAGGTTTTGGGGCGGGGTTGGGGGGGTGGGGTGTTTTTGGTTTTGGGGAGGGCGTGGGGGGTCAGGGGGTTTTAGGTTTTGGGGCGGGATTGGGGGGTGGGGCGTTTTTGGTTTTGGGGAGGGGGTGGGGGTCAGGGGGTTTTAGGTTTTGGGGCGGGGTTGGGGGGGTGGGGCGTTTTTGTTTTTGGGAGGGGGTGGGGGGTCAGGGGGTTTTAGGTTTTTGGGCGGGGTTGGGGGGTGGGGCGTTTTTGGTTTTGGGGAGGGGTGGGGGGTTTCACGTTTTGGGGTGGGGTTGGGGGGTGGGGCGTTTTTGGTTTTGGGGAGGGGGTGGGGGTTCAGGGGGTTTTAGGTTTTGGGGCGGGTTTGGGGGGTGGGGCGTTTTTGGTTTTTAGGGGAGGGGTGGGGGTTAGGTGGTATTAGGTTTTGGGGCGGGGTTGGTGGGGTGGGGCGTTTTTGGTTTTGGGGAGGGGGTGGGGGGTTTCAGGTTTTGGGGTGGGGTTGGGGGATGGGGCGTTTTTGGTTTTGGGGAGGGGGTGGGGGGTCAGGGAGTTTTAGGTTTTGGGGCGGGGTTGGGGGGTGGGGCGTTTTTGGTTTTGGGGAGGGGGTGGGGGGTCAGGGGGTTTTAGGTTTTGGGGTGGGGTTGGGGGGGTAATGCTTTTATCAGGAATGCCTTTACAACGAAAATCGTTGTTAAGGCATTCGTGGTAAAATCATTAGTAGTAGCAACGAGGTCGGTGTTCCGACCTCGTTGTTAAGGCACTAGTTGTTTAGGAAATCGGTGTTCCGTCGTACAACCGTGGATGAGTGACTGGCTGTTGAGGTGGTGACTGCAGGTATGGTGGATGTGCTGAATGTAGGCGTGTCTGTGGTTGTGGTGTCTGCGGATGTGGATGTGGTGCCTGGGGTGGATGCCTGAGGCTCTCCTGTTGTGCTGTCTGTGGGTAAGATAGGTGTGTGGCTGGATCTGTGATTGTTGGTGTTGTGTCCGCAGGTGTTGTATCTGTGATGATGGCAGTGGTGGGGGTGTCAGGGCAGGTTGTGACTGTTGATGTGTCTGCAGGTGTATGTTGCTTGTGTGCATGCCAGTGGTGTCTTGTGGTGCTTGTGTTTGTCTGAGCTACCCTTGGATGTTGATGTGGATGCATGGCTGTCTGTCTGTGTGCCCCTGCTAGGACAGGGAAGGGGGGTTTGGGATTGGTAAGAGGAAGGTGGGGGGGGGAACGGAAGACAAAGGGTGACTGGCTGCTCTCAGTGTGGTGACCAGAGCCTAAAAGGATCTCTGTAGGCCAGCCAGTGCACTGTGAATGCCCTCCAGGAACGCATTACTCAGTTGGACTTGAGTTGCAAGTCTCTGGATGGCATTCACGATGGTCGACTGACCCACAGAGATTGATCTCAGGAGGTCAATAGCCTCCTCACTGAGGGCTGCACGGCTGACAGGGGCAAGGGCAGAGGTGCTTGTGGCAAAGGAGACAACCTCTCTCTTGGGTGAGTGGGCACGCCAGCTGAGTGGGAAGCACCAGGGAGGGCAATGGTAGAAAGGGAGGTGGTGGACAGTGGTGGTGCTGGGATGATCCCAGATGGGTCTGCCAGGGAGTGTCCACTGGAGGAGGAGTCTGAGGATGATGATGTACATCCTGTCTCCCCCATGGCACTCCCCTCGTCCTCAAGGTCACTGGGTCCCTCGCCGTCAGAGGTCTCATCATACTGGGTCTCGTGACCAGCAGAATCCCCACTCACCTGTGCCCTGTCTCCTTCACCTGCCGATGCTGATGCACACAAACAGAGAGAGGGAGGAGAGGGAGAGAGAGGGAGAGAGAGGGTCATCACATACTTCACACACACACACACACACACACACACACATCAAAACATGCACAACAATAGGTATACATCTCCTGCCATTTTGACCACATTTCATGTATGGAAGTGTTTCCTAATCTGAGTCATTTACTTTACCCCCTATTGTGCTTTACATCTGTGCGTACTGCCCTCATGTTTGGCTGACATATTGTGTATCTGTGCTGTAAATGCTGTGTAGTTGGAGGACATGTGGTGATAGCTATTTACAGCTACTCAGAGGTTCCTATTTGTCTGGAAAATGTCGATGAACTCCAACAATATGTGTGAATCATGTGTAACAGATCAGTCTCACACACATTGACAGTGACAGTTGTTTCATAAGTTCTATCCCATTGTTATAGCTGGCAATGTGCACCAAGGAGTGTGTAACCGGATGCATAGCTATAGGCAGTACTGTAAAAGTCAGATGTAGTGGCCGTCCTCTACAGCTGTTAAGTGTGAGGAATGTAATTAGCTGTACCTGATGTGTGAATTCTGCATTTCTCATACTATGTTTACATGTTTTCACATAGTTACCTTACCAGGAGGAGAGTAAGACAACCACCAGTGTACTGTCATCTAGTAGACCTGCACACCATGGAGGAAAGACATGCTATTCAGACTTATCATCTGAATCGTCATACCATCATGGATCTTTGTAATCAGTTGGAGCCCAATTTGATGCCTGCCATTCGCAATCCCTATTGCATGCCACCCATCATTCAAGTCTTGTCAGTGCTACATTTTCTGGCCACGGGGTCCTTTCAGAATACAGTGGCTCTATTAGCAGGGATGTCTTAGCCCATGTTCAGTTCGGTTTTGAAGGATGTACTGTGTGCATTGTTGAAACACCTGGACAACTACATGAGGTTTCCCCATCAAGCGGATCTGGCCTATGTGAAGGCAGACTTTTATGAGATGGGACACATTCCACATGTGGTAGGAGCCATTGATAACACCCATATAGCCTTGGTCCCTCCCAGTGCAAATGAACAGATGTATAGGAACAGGAAAAGCTACCACTCAATCAACGTTCAGGTCGTGTGTCTCGGAGACTAGTACATCTGACAAGTCACAGCCAAGTATCCAGGTTCAGTGCATGATTCGTTCATCATGCAGAGCATCAATGTCCCACTGCTAATGACACAATCCTACACAGAGATGGCCTGTCTGGTTGGTAAGTTACCATTGAAATGTGTGTTTGCAATTTATTTCTCCTACCATCACAAAATAGCATGTCACACATACATGTTTGTGTTGTTCTCACAGGTGACTCTGTCTAGCCAAACCGTCCTTGGCTGTTGACACCAGTGAGGCACCCAACCATGCCAGGGGAAGTCTGCTACAATGATTCAAACAGGAGGACAAGGCGTGTAGTGGAGCAGACGTTCATGCTCCTGAAGGCAATATTTAGGTGCCTGGACTCATCTGGCGGTGCCGTCCCCTACTCGCCCCACAAGGTATGTCAAATAATAGTTGCCTGCTGCATGCTCCACAATGAACCTGAGACGTTAGATTGATAGCAGATGAGGGGGAGGCAGCTGAACCTGTGGGTGAAAATGCTGATATGCCAAGTGATGAAGAGCCAGAGCAAGATGAAGTAGAAGACTCTACGACAGATCTTATCAATCTGTACTTCAACTGCCAGACAGGTGTGTGATGTAGACCTATTGTTGTGAGGTAATTGCACAACCAGATGTAGATGGCTGGCATCACACCTCCCTTCTTGCATCATCTGTGGGTGTGTAGTGAGGTCAAATGCCTATCAGTGAATTGTGAATGCAGACTGAAAGTTTGTTTTGTGTACAGGACAGATTGTTCTGCAGTCGCATGTATTGTTACAGCAGATGCAAACGGACACTTCTGGAAATGACTTCCCTGATGTGAGGAATATTTTGTGCAATGTCCAATCCTTTGTCCCTCACAGATTTGCCTAGATCCTGTTTGGCTCAGCGACCTTGGCTTGAGAAATACTGTGTCAGAAACAAATGGGAATTGCTGACAGACATGAGAAGTGTCCATGACTAAAACCTGGTAATATCACTGTTATTTAAGTGGGGTGGAACCTTGATTGTTAAACCATCATAACATTGGGGCGCAAAGGCCTTTAATCATTTCTTTCACCTGTGGGATAGAGGAAGATGTCAAATGGTATATTATGTGTCTGGAGAAGTGTCTGGCACATGTGTAAAGGATGGATCATAGCCTCTCGCTTCACAATAGGTGGAGTACTTTGTGAACAACATTGGACCTAGATGTCATTTTGTTCTTACTTTGCAGTCCAAGGTGCATCTCACTGTAGAATGACATAGCTGAGTGACAATCCTACAGTTAGGAGACCAGTGTTAGTGTAAGGTTTTAGTACTGGGTACCTCAATTATCATCTTTGTATGTTCCATGGGATATGTAATTTGGAAGCTATGGTATGGGCATGTGAAGAGCCTATACCAGGTGATACAGAGGACCTATCAGTGTGCCCCTGCTTTGTGTGTAGATTACCATGAACCTGCCTACTGTATCCTGTGTATTTGAATTGTATGACACCATTGCATACATTGAGGTACTCTCAGTCATGCTCTATATACTGATTGCAATACTAACAATAATTTTGTGTAGCGGAGGATTTCAACCTCTTTTACATCTGTCCTGTAACATTTCTGTTGTAATCAGTCTCCTGCTGATGGAGTCCCCATTTGATGTCCATTACAATGGCTGTTCAATACAGGGGGACATGACCATACCAGAGTTGGCATGTATAACTATTGTACATGGATTATAAAGGACACATACACAGGACCTGTGTTTAAGTGTGATTTATTGTGCATATCAAAAGGAAATCTGTAACAATGATACTAAAATAAATGGACATAAAAGTGATGGGTTAAGTCATGATAAATTATTTCATCAGGGTAGCTGCTTACCAGTTGGTAGCACAAGTCCAGTGTCCTTGTACCATAGGGAAATGGAGTTAGGTTTCAGAACAGTCAACAGGGTGTATCTGTGGCACACAAGGTGGACTAATCAGAAGAGGTCCAAGCCCGTCTGCGCCCGTCCTCGCCTGGCCGTGCCCAGCGCCACCCCCCGGTCCACAGAACTCCCGCACCTCCAGACGCCACTTCACTGCCAGCGACCTCAACGCCCTCAACCCTGGCCGCTCCGCAGCATGCTTCCAGTCTTCACCGAGGAACACCCACGGACCCTTCTCCTGCCACAAATGCAGATTCACCTGCAACAGAACCACCAAACCTCCAAAGACCAGAACCAACCACCTCCACTGCATACTCCTTGACACCCGCTCCACACGCAAGCACGCCATTGAGCTCTGGGACTTGCTCGACACCTCCGCCCCGGCCGTAGCCTTCCTTACCGAAACCTGGTGGAACGACTCCTCGGCGCCCCACATCGCCATAGCCATCCCAGAGGGCTACAAGATCACCCGCAGGGATCGCACAAACAGAATCGGAGGAGGAACAGCCATCGCCCACAAGTCCACCATCAAGGTCCACACCCACACGGACTACACCCTCAAGACCGCCGAACATCTGCACTTCCAAATACACACCGACCCCAACACCACCCTCAGAGGAACGCTCGTCTACAGACCCCCTGGACCACGGGCACCTTTCAGCGACTCCATCTCTGTCCTCGCCAGCACCCACGCACTCGTCTCTACGGACTACATCCTCCTCGGGGACCTTAACTTCCACCTCGAGAACAACAACGACGCCAACTCCACCACCCTGATCGACAACCTTGCCAACCTCAGCCTCAGACAACTCGTCACCACACCCACCCACGCAGCCGGCCACATGCTTGACCCCATCTTCTCCACAAGCGCACACGTCACCTTCAACCACACCACCGAACTCCACTGGACCGACCACCACTGCATCCATTTCACCTTCCAGAAACAGGTCAAGCACCACCGCACCCTACAGCCACCCCGCCGCCACTGGAGCAAAGTCACCAAAGACCAGCTGACCAGCGCCCTTGCCCAGAACCCGCCTACCGACCCCACCGACCCAGACACCGCCGCCCCCAACCTCAGACAGTGGATCAAGGACTGCGCCAACTCCCTCGCACCACTCAAGAAGACCACCAACAGCCAAGCCACCAAGAAAGCCACCTGGTTCACCGAAGAGCTCCAGACCTCCAAGCGCAACTGCCGGAAACTTAAGAATAAATGGCTCACCGAACACACACCTGACAGCCTCGCGGCCCACAAGGACGCCACCCGCAGACACCACCAACTAATCAGACTAGCCAAGAGATCCTCCTTCAAAGACCGCCTAGATAACAACGCACACGACAGCAAAGAGCTCTTCAGCATCATGAAAGAACTCTCCAACCCCAGCGCCAACGTCAACGACATTCCACCCTCTCAAGAGCTCTGCGACTCACTGGCCACCTTCTTCCACCGAAAGATCACCGACATCCATGACAGCTTCAACATCACAGCCGCGCCCACCACGCCAGACACCACCTCCGCAAACACCACCGCACCAACCGCCTGACCTCCTGGGCCAACGTCAGTGACACCGAGACACGCAAGTTCATGAACTCCATCCACTCCGGATCACCGTCAGACCCATGCCCTCACCACGTGTACAACAAAGCCGATGCAGCCATCGCTAGCAGACCCCCAGGACCTCAAGAACTTCCGACCCATCTCCCTACTGCCGTTCCCGGTGAAGGTCATCGAGAAAATCATCAACACACAACTGACTCGCCACCTCGAAGACAATGACATCCTGGACCCCTCCCAGTCTGGCTTCAGACAAAACCACAGCACCGAGACCGCTCTCCTCGCCGCCACAGACGACATCAGATGCCAAATGGACAACGGCGAAAGATCAGCCCTCATCCTCCTGGACCTATCAGCCGTCTTCGACACGGTATGCCATCGCACTCTAAGAACACGCCTCCTCGAAGCCGGAATACAAGAGAAAGCTCTTGAATGGACCATATCCTTCCTCTCCGGCAGAACCCAGAGAGTCTGCCTCCCTCCCTTCCGTTCCAAAGCCACCAATATCATCTGCTGCATACCCCAGGGCTCATCCCTCAGCCCAACATTATTCAGCATCTACATGGCCCTCCTCACACAAGTAGCCCGCCAACACGACCTCAACATCATCTCCTACGCCGACGACACCCAGCTCATCCTCTCCCTCACCAAGGACCCGCGCACCCCCAAAACCAACCTCCACGAGGGAATGAAGGCCGTCGCCGAATGGATGAGAAACAGCCGCCTGAAACTGAACTCGGACAAAACGGAGGTCCTCATCCTCGGATCCAACCCCTCCGCCTGGGACGACTCTTGGTGGCCAACATCTCTAGGAACCCCACCAACACCGACCGACCACGCACGCAATCTGGGCTTCATCGTCGACTCCCCCCTCTCCATGTCAAAACAGGTCAACGCAGTCTCCTCCTTCTGCTACAACACCCTCTGCATGCTCCGCAGGATCTACAAGTGGATCCCAACAGAAACAAGAAAAACAGTGACACAGGCCCTCGTCAGCAGCAGGCTAGACTACGGCAACGCACTCTACACAGGGATCCCCGCCAAACAGCCGCAACGCCTCCGACTGATCCTCAACGTACCCCGCCACAGCCACATCACACCCCACTTGAGAGACCTTCACTGGCTCCCCGTTGACAAGAGGGTCACATTCAAGCTCCTTACCCACACACACAAAGCACTCCACAACACCGGACCTGCCTACCTTAACAACAGACTCAGCTTCAACACCCCCACCCGACAGCTCCGCTCCGCAGACCTCGCCCTCGGCGTCGTCCCCCACATCCATCGAAAGACATCCGGCGGCAGATCCTTCTCTCACCTCGCCGCCAAGACATGGAACACTCTCCCTACCAACCTACGACAGACCCAGGACCTACTCACCTTCAGAAGACTCCTCAAGACCTGGCTCTTTGACCAGTAGCAGCCACCCATATTTTTATAATTGTAAAATGATAAAACCTAGTGTCAGAAGAGAAAGTATTGGTAGTATAGTGACATATTAGTGAGTTAGGTAAACATGGAAGTGTAACGGATATTAAATTATGTGTAAGTTACTGAAAGAAGAAAAAAGAGAGGAGAGATGGGTTAGAGTCGACATACTAATGTAGGTTTGACAGAGAGGGAGGAAAATCATAGGGACTGATTTAAGAGCCCCACTTTTTTTACGCTAATGTGACCCAACGAGGCCAAAATCACAGCGCCAAATTTACAAAGTGGTGCAATGTATGCACTGCGCCACTTTGTAACCGTTTACGCTACATTATGCCTGTGCCAGGCATAATGCATGCAAAGGGGGCATTCCCCCGTTAGGGGTGCTGAAAAAATGCCACAAAGAAATCTAAGAGATTTCTTTTCATCATTTTTTTTGGCACTTTTAACTCCTGCTCAAAGCAGCCCTTGAAAGGAGGCACACCATTGTCTACAATGGGACTCAATGGGCTTTGCAAGATTAGTGTCAACATTTTTTATGCTAATCCTACAAAGCTTTGAACGAGCGACCAAAATTCTGACGCTAGTTCCCTAACTGCTGCCATGGTGCACCATATCTTAAATACGGAGCACACATGGTGGTGTTAGGAGGTGCTACAAAATTGGCGCTGCAGTATGTGCAGCACCGCTTTTCATTAATCTGCCCCATGGTTTTTAGGAAGGGGGTGAAGTATGCACACAGCTATCTGTAGGGGGATAGCTAGACTCTAGTTCCCAGTGTTCCAGGACGTAGCAATATATTTCAGAAGCTGTTAATGCTTGCAGCAGATTTTAAAGGATGTGA
The DNA here is from genome assembly GCF_031143425.1 of Pleurodeles waltl. NCBI lineage: Eukaryota > Metazoa > Chordata > Amphibia > Caudata > Salamandridae > Pleurodeles > Pleurodeles waltl. The sequence continues at coordinate 939,868,940 of NC_090445.1, forward strand.
AACTGATTTCACTGGTCATATAGTTCTAAATCTCGGAGGCAAAGACAGAGAAGTAAATGAGATAATGTGGAGGTCTTGATACAGCATTCGGTTTGAAGATGGAGATCGTTGGTACTGCAAATCACTCTACATTTGCCTGGAATTTTTGATCCATGCAGACCTGAAAGTACAAATGGAACCATTTGAGCTCAGTTAGGACAGAGGTAACACGGTCAAGTATCTATCTGCCAGTTATCATTCTAGCTGCTGCATGAAGAAGGAGACGGCTTTTTTTATTTAGCTGGAACAGGTCCAATTGGCTTGCAAAATTAAAAAAGGAAATGTGCTGCCGATTAGCCTCTAAAACATCCTACTTTATTTTATCAGTGTTTCTCTAACACTCTGAAGTAAGTTAACAGCCACTCGATATTTTCAAATACGTTTAAAAAACGAAATACGGTTTATACTAATAATCACGTGGGGCTACAAGCAAGCACAATTAGGCGTTTGTGGTGGGATTCTATCTGTGTTGGAATATTTTTTAAAGTGGCTAAGTTGAAACATTTAACCTCACTTGAATCTACGCCAACACATGACAGGGCGATCTAATTAACCAGCCTGCTTGTTCTCCTCCAAACGTTCCACAATCATTGTCAACGCCGCACATGCTGTGCAAGGAGTCTGTAGGAACTTCCACAATCTGAAAATTAATTTATCAATGTATGAGCACTTTTAAAGTTTGCAGGACCTGAGGATTTCGGAGTGCTCTACAAACAGTAATTTAATGTAATATAACGGCTAATGCAATATGATAATATAAAACAGCATAGTACACAACAATATATAGTCACACAATACAGCTATATAGGTGTGGTCAAATAATGTACCCTTTCCCTGAACTGCAGCAAGAAAGATTTTCCCAGTTAAAAGTGTTTTTGAAATAGCAAGGTTTTCATCTCTTCTCTAAATCTTTCTAATTCTATGACAGATCTGTCCTAATATCAGGTGGGATATGTTCCGTATCACATCGGAGCAGGGATATGAGGCTCCGATTCCACAATGCGCTTCAACAATCACCGCGCGCTTAAATAAATTAAATGGGACACGCAGTTACTTTGCCGCGGCTGCCGAACTGCCGCGCCGGGCGTGTCCAGCCTCTTTATTACTTTTTTCACACGTCAAGGGTCTCAACCATTTCCCCTTCCAACAGCAGGGGGGGTGACTTTCACTGCCGGCAATGACACGGGCTGTGTAACAGACACCCCTGTCCGCCGGGTAACTTGGGGAGGTCCCAACATAACATTCCTCCTCAACTATAAAATGAATTTAAACTAAAAACAGGGAGATATAACATATAAAACACTTTGTTCAAAACTTTCTCAGAAAAACTGCATTTTCTACGTACCTACATAGTTCCTTTCTATTCAAATACTTTCCCTGACCTCTTGCTCACTGCGGTTAATCGATATCATACTGTCCCCATTACTCACATACATAGTCCTTCAGTCTCTCTGGTGGTGACAGGCGGGATCGCAAGTAGTACCTGCCCATCCCTCTTCTTCGAATCACCTCACGGCTGTCTTCCTCCACTGGCACTTCTCCCCGCTGGTTCTCCTCGGTCTGTGCCGGGACCTCCAGGGGTGCAACTTCTCTCTCTCCTACTTCATCCTGGGTTCGTGAAGGACTGCTCCGCAGCCCGTTCTCAGCAGAGGGACCTGGTCTCCTGAACTCTTCATCTTCTCTCTCTTGACTCCTCTTGTTTCCGCTTCCTTGACAATCCAGGTGATCTCCGTGATATGTCTTGAAACACGATATATTCCTTGTCACTACTTCACTTCCTCTTGTAGCGGTCACCAGCGTTCCTTTTACTCGTGTGACAGTCCAGAGACCTGGTTCAAAAGGTGTTTTGAAATTTCCTCCCGGATGTCGATTCTTCATTAGTACCACCTCCCCTATCCTCAGATATCTGGTACATGCTCTTCTTTTCCTTGACATCCGCTCATTGTGGACCTGTCTTTGTTTCAGTCTTGTTTCCACATGTCTTTGCCTGTCTTTCATCTGTCCGTGTGCCGCTGTCCTGGTTTCCACTTGTGGAATGGTGTCCCTTACTTGTCGTTGTGTACAAATATGGCTCGGGGGTACACCGGTGGTGCTATTGGGAGTCAGGCGATATTCTCTCAAAAATAAAAAAATGGCACAGTCTATGTTTTTCTCTCTCACTACCGCAATCCTCAGTACTTTGTTTAGGGTCCTCACAAATCGTTCAACTTCTCCATTGGCTTGAGGCCAACGTGGAGTGATTTTCCGATGTTGGATAGCATGTGATGCCAGATATGCTGCAAAATCATGGCTAGAAAACGGGGGACCATTGTCAGTTCTTAGTTCTTGTATCATCCCATGGGTGGCCATTATTTTCTCTAGACAGGGTATTACTCTTTCCGTAACCGTAGATTCTAAAATCTCGACCTCTGGATATTTTGAGAAGTCATCGATCACCACCAGCATGTGTCTTCCATCCGGTAAGCTCCCCAGATCTGCGCTCGCTCTCTGCCAGGGCGTTGATGGAATGGATTCTGTGATGATAGGGGGTGGCGGATCCGTCGTCCCCACCAATTGACATACATGACACCTCTGTATGGTCCTCTCCACCCGGGTGTCTAGGTCTGGGAACCACACTTTACTTCTCAGTCTGGCCTTAGTTTTTACCATACCCTGGTGAGCAGTGTGGGCCAAATCCACTGTCCTTTGCCTCAGGCTGTCCGGGATGACCAGCCGACTTCCTCGTAACAGGCAGCTTTCCGGCGACACGGCCAGCTCATGCCTGACTCGAAATAATGTTTGTAGGTTGTGACTGGCTTCCTCCGTTCTTAAATTCAGATTCTGTTTCAACAGGTGCCATTTCCCATCACTGACACAGGATATTGCCAATTGCAAAACCTCATCTTCTTTTGTTGCGTCCTGTATTTCCTTCAGGGACATTGGCAGTGGCCGGGATCTCTCCACTACCAACTTCACATACTCCTCCGTATTCTCAGTCTCCTCTTCTTCGGGCACGGTAATTGATCTTGCGTGTCTAGACAAATAGTCTGCTGGGTTTTGTGCCCCGGGACGATATACCACAGATAGTTGGTACCCTTGTAGTTGAAGGATCCATTTTTCAATCCTCGGGGGAGGCTGTGAGGTTGTTTTGTTGAACAACGGTATCAGTGGCTTGTGGTCAGTGTATACCACGTATGGGTGACCATATATGTACAGATGATAGTGGCGACAGGCCCAATTGACTGCTAGCGCCTCCTTCTCTATATGTGAATATCTTTGCTCTGTTGCTGTCAAAGCTCGACTGGCGTACGCTACAGGGGCCCAGTCACCATCTTTTTCCTTTTGGGACAACACTGCCCCGAGACGTGTTGGGCTCGCATCCACTGATATCTCTGTTTCTTTTGCTGGGTCAAAAAAAACTAGAGTATTCTCTGCCGATAGTGCCTGCTTCGTGTCCTGAAATGACTTTTCCTGCGTCGCATTCCACTCCCACTGAGTGTGAGCCTTAGTTAACTCCCGTAGTGGGGCCGTGAGGGAGGTTAGATTTGGAATTAATCTCCCGCAATAAGTTACCATCCCCAGGAAGCTTTGAACACCTGTGACTGATGTAGGGGGGGGTGCTGACTTTATATCTGCTACTTTCTCTGGATCAGGTCGGACTCCTTTCTCTGAGAAGTGATATCCGAAGAATACAATGTCTCTCCTCAGAAATTCACACTTCTCTCGATGTAATGTCAGTCCATGGGTGTGCAGTCGTTGGAATACTGCTCGTATCCTCTGTAGGTGTGCCTCAACTGTGGGTGCATGTACTAGGATATCGTCACTTACGTTGATGACTCCCTCCAGGCCAGCCAGAACGCCTCTTATTGTGTCCTGGAAGACTTCAGCCGCGCTGGCGATCCCGAAACTCAGGCGTCGGTATCGTCTTAGTCCCACATGGGTGGAGAAAGTGGTGATGGCTCGAGACTCCGGGGCCAACATTATTTGGTGATATCCAGCTCTTAGATCAATTTTTGAGAACCATTTGGACCCGCTGACCTCCGCCACTATGTCATCCACTGTAGGGGTGAGGTGACGCTCCCTCCGGATCGCCACGTTTGGGAGGCGCATATCTACACATATGCGTACCTCCCCTGGTTGTTTGGGTTTCCTGGTAATCACAATGGGCGACACCCATGGTGTTGGCCCTTCTACCTTCTCAATTATGTCCGCTTCTTCCAGTTTCCTTAGTTCTGCCTCCACTTGTGGGCGGAGATGAAATGCGATGCGTCGGTGCGTTAACGCGACTGGTTCTATGGACTTGTCAATGTGTAGTTTTATTTGACGGTCTTTCAGGCAGCCAATGCCTTGGAATAGATCTGCGTATTCTTCCTGTAGGCTTTCTAGCTCACCCATGTGTATGCTGAACGCGAATGTCACCAGTTTCAGTTCTTCTGCAGTGCGGCAACTGAGCAGCATCCCTGTTCCTCTCTTAGTGACGTACACCTTGGATTGTACCGTTACATCCCCATGATTGATGTCCGTCACAAAAACTCCTGCCATTGGGAGGGGTCTTGTTGATCCGAACGCGAATACTTGTACTGTCGTTCGCCATAGAGGGGGGTGATGCGGCATTCGGTCAAAATCAGATTTCGCCAGTATATTAATTGAGACTCCTGTGTCAATTAGGGCCGTTACTTGATGTCTCGCTACTTGGACTTGGCATTTTGGGATTTTCTTTCGGCTCTGGCATCCTGGTTCAGTTGCATGGATTATGTACACGGTTCCTTCTGGCTCATCATCATCATCCATGTCGGGGATCAGGTCTGGTGGTTGTACTGCTTTGGCCCCTTGACTTGTCTTTTGTCTGTCCGCTCTCGCTCTGGTATTTGAACGGCAAACTTTTGCGAAGTGATTTAGTTTTTGGCAGTTGGTGCACTGTTTTCCCAGAGCAGGGCATTTACCTTGGTGTGGGAATGTTCCTCCACACATGTAGCATGAACGTTGTGCCCCTGTCGATCTTGGCTTGTCCTTCTTTTTTGTCGCGCTGCTTGATGCTATAGCATTTATCGGTTCTGTTTTGATGTTTTGTGCGAGCACCGATTCCATGTGTGCTGCTCTTACCCTAGACAACTCTTTTGATCTGCCCATCGTCAGCATGTCAGCCATAGTCATGCCTGGGATCTGGAGGATGTGTTCTCGTAATTTTGTCGAGTGGCATCCTTGGATAAATTGCGCTCTTATTTCATCATCCGGGTCAGGCAATGTGCAAGTGCTTGCTAGTTCTTTTAATCTTGCATAGTATGTGTCTACCGATTCATCTGATTGCCGTCTGGCTTGTCGCAGTAGGAATCGTTCGTAGTCAGGATTTGCCATGGTTTCAAAATATGCGGTTATTGCCCTTTTTAGCGTTCGGTATGTGAATGGGGGCCCTTCTTCAGCCACTGTTTTGCTGATTCTGTGTAGCATCGCTCCTCCCATGTGGAGAAGCATCGGTCTTTGTCTATCCGGGTCTAGTGCAACGGCTGCAAAATAATTTTCTAAACGTTCCACCCAGGCTTTCCATTTTGAGGCCTGTGCAGATGGGGGCCCTTCCATGATAAAAGGCTCTATGACTGGGAACGTGGCCATTTTTTTATTTTATTTTTATTTCCTTGACCTCTGTCTATTCTGTGTGTATTCTGTTATCCTTCTCTGTTTATGCCTCTGTCTGTATATATTATATTTATTTATTTATTTTTTGATCCTGTTTGCCCTTTTTCTTTCTGTGTATTGCTCTGGGGGCCCGGTTATCTGTGTCCCTTCATTTCTGGGCCTCGCTCACCCGAAAGGCAGGCTACGCTCCTCCTCACCTTTTTTTTTGGGTTGCCGTCCGGTCTCCTAGGGCCCAGTGTGGGGGCAGGGTGAAGTGTTCTTATGGAGCGCGCGTCACTTTGCTTTTGTAGTGTTCTTCTCGCGCGGGGCGTTAGTGCTCACTCCCGTATTTCCAAACTGATGTCTTCACCGCTTTTAAATTCGCTTCGCGCAGTTGTTTTTTCCTCTCGGCGCGCGTTTATGATCTGCTGGGGGTCGCGCCGCCGCTCTTCCTCCACGTGGGGTTTCTCTCCCCTTCGTCGCCAATTTGTTCCGTATCACATCGGAGCAGGGATATGAGGCTCCGATTCCACAACGCGCTTCAACAATCACCACGCGCATAAATAAATTAAACGGGACACGCAGTTACTTTGCCGCGGCTGCCGAACTGCCGTGCCGGGCGTGTCCAGCCTCTTTATTACTTTTTTCACACGTCAAGGGTCTCAACCATTTCCCCTTCCAACAGCAGGGGGGGTGACTTTCACCGCCGGCAATGACACGGGCTGTGTAACAGACACCCCTGTCCGCCGGGTAACTTGGGGAGGTCCCAACATAATAGGATAGAGGTTGAAGGTCTCTGTTATATGTTACCACAACAATGGAATTTTGTGTGTGTAATAATGGTAAACACGTAGTGGAATGTAAAGGGGTGGAGAGGCATACAGCCATTGGAAGCGGAGAGGAAGGAGGTGGAATATGTGTGCGGTTAATACTGCTTTCTTGTACATAATTGTTCCTGTTAAATCTACGAAATAAAACCTCTTCTTGGAAATTTCACGCTTTCCGTGGCATCACTACAATGTGGCAACGAGCGGATTGAACTTGTACCTTCAAAGTGCGTGCCGTGCAATTTCATCGACATCTGCTTCATCCTACATCTTATGGCAAGCAACCCTTGCAACGGTGCATGTATTTCACAAGTTACTTCATGCTGATAGGGTAGCTTTCGCTGTTTTACCTTTGGCGATGGATGGGCGCGCAGGGAGAATATGCGCTCGCATTCAGCGCGTGACTCGTTCTCAGCTGAGGCTCTTCTGTGCATGACTTCAGCACACGTTCTTGTGCATGGTTCCCCCACAATGGGTCACGTCGAGCACGTCGCGGGACCTTAGGTGCTGCCATTTTGGATTGGGCAACGTCGCTAAAAAGGATACTGACTGCTTTAAACAGCATCTGCTGCATTTTTTAATTTTTTTATATTTTTTTGGCACATCGTTTTGCTTACTTTTTTGTGTTTAAATAGTAAGCTTCTATACTCTTATCCTTAAATTTAAAAAAATAACTACAAAAAAATGTTTGCATTGGAGATGATGTAAGGACTGTGTACTACTCTTTTTAAGGCAAAGATTGGACATCCTATAATTCCATCAATATGAGTGCTCAAAGCTTCAGTCTTAGTCCTCCCCAAGCCTTTTGGCCTTCTGTGTGTTCTCCAACGATGAAATGGGGAGAATGGAAAGAATATTTTATTAACTACATTCAAGCTGTAGATTAACTTAAGAAAATGTCACCTGAACAAATGAAAAGGATCTTATTACGTTCTCTTGATCCTCATGGACTGAAAACATATTCGCAAATGACCAAAACCACAATTTTTTTAGACACTAATGATTTTGATGCTGTAATCCATAACCTTGACTTACATTTTAAACCAAAAGTCTGCATGGGTATTACTAGATTTCAATTATTTGAACGAAAACAGTAAAAAGAGGAATCTATTGATGATTATGTTGCTGATCTAAGGAAATTGGCAATGGATTGTAGATTTGGTGTCCTACAAGATGAACATATAATGGATCAGGTAGTTATGCACGCTTGCAATCCAGTAATTCAAGAGCATTCATGGATAAACGGTGACTCTGCTCTTGATGATGTTTTAGTGATCATGCCAAAGGCTGAGATATCTAGTAGATGTGCAGTGGAATTGAAAAAAGAACTTAGGGCCAGATGTAGAAAACATTTAGCATGGTGCAAACTGCGAAAATCGCAGTTTGTGCCATGCAAAATGCCTTTCGCAATGCACATTCACAATTTGCGAGTCGGTACCGACTCGCAAATTGTGAATGCGACTCGCAAATGGTAAGGGGTGTTCCCTTCCTATTTGCGACTCACATTGCTATGCTAAATTGCTTTGTGACCCTGAATGCGGTCGCAAAACAATTCGCAGTTACCACCAGTGTCACACTGGTGGTAACCCATTCGCAAGATTCCCCTTTGTGAATGTTGCCCAGAATGTTTTTTCAGAGCAGGCAGTGGCCCAATGGACCACTGCCTACACTGAAAAAACGAAACCAAATGGTTTCGACATTTTTTTATTTTGCAACTCGTTTTCCTTTAAGGAAAACGGGCTGCAAAATAAAATAAAAAACTGCTTTATTTAAAAAGCAGTCACAGACATGGAGGTCTGCTGTCTTCAGCAGGCCACCATCCCTGTGAGTGCAGGGAATCGCTATGGGGTCGCAAAATGCGACCCACCTCATTAATATTAATAAGGTGGGTCTTTGCGACCCCATAGCGATTCGCAGAAGGTGTCTGAGACACCATTCTGCATATGCTTTTGCGACTCAGAAATTGCGAGTCGCACCGACTCGCAATTTCAGAATCGCAAATGCATATCTTGCTACATCTGGCCCTGAAAGAGGTAGACAGTGTCTGCAAGTTAAAAAATAAGACAGCTTACGATTCCTTTAAAAGGGACAAAGAAAACAAAACCCGACAACAACCAAAATGTTACCGTTGTGATAGCAAAGAACATTTAGCTAATAGTAAAAGCTGTCCAGCATTTAAACAAAACTGCAGTAATTGTGGTATTATTGGCCATTATGCCAAAGTGTCCAAGAAGAAGAATTGCATTAAGGGCGTTTGCGAGGTTGACAGAAACTATCCCATTATGTCTGATGGTGATGATGAGACAAATCTTGGAATTGTAGCCAGTTTGTGCAGTAATTTGGTTTTGAATGTCAGTAGTGAGTGCCAGAAGTCTATACCTGAACCATGTCACAACATGACTATTGGTGGGGTGGATTTAAAGATTTATGCTGATTCAGGATCACCATATACTATTATTAATGAAGATCTGTGGAAAACTAAATTTATGGATAAAATTGGTGGACACTTACTTCCTTCTGATATCAATCCAGAAGGATACAGTGGGGAACACATTGACATGTTAGGGTTTAGATGGTTAACTTTCAGACTCAAACACAGAATCAGCACGCAGAAAACATTACATAGCACAAAAAGGCCCTCCTGTACTTGGTTGGGTTGATCAAGGGAAGCTTCACATGGTTCTTGACCCTAACAGTAAGGAACAAGTGCTAATTATTGATGAAGGCACAAGTCTTCGGAATAAGCTTTTGAAGGTATTTCCTAGTGTTCTTTGCAATACACTAGGTTAATTTAAGAGATTTGAGCATAGAATTTTGTTGAAAGAGAAAGCCTTTCCTAAAGTTCACAAAGTTAGGAACATACCATTTATGGTTCGTGAAGAAGTCTCAAAGGAATTATCTAAATTTTTTACTTCAGGCGTTATCGAGCCTGTAGAAGCCTCTGATAGGGTATCTCCCTTAGTGGTAGCTAGGCATAAAACTGGCAAAATTAGACTATGCGTGGGCTTGCGTCACCTCAATAACAACATTATTGTTGACCAATTTCTGCTACCTAAAATCGATGAGATGGTTGCATGTCTCAATGGCACTACATGGTTTTCCACAACTGATCTCTCTTCTGCGTACCACCAGATTCCTTTGTCTTCAGAGTCAAAAAGATATACTGCGTTCATTCCCCCTGATGGCTGTTTTCAATTTAAACGTATGCCATTTGGGCTTGCATCAGTGCAGCTGTTTTTCAACGTTTGATGTTTGAGTTTTTTTCAAAGCTTGATGGTGTAAATTTTTTTCAAGATGATATCTTAGTATTTGTCAAAACTAAGACTGATCATGATAATACTCTACGCCATGTACTTCAGATTTTAGAATCTAGAAATTTGACTACATAACTTTAATGTCAACTAGGCTTTAATGTTTTAGTTAATTTCTGTGTATAAAGGGGAAGATGTGTTATATGTTACCATGACAATGGAATTTTGTGTGTGTAATAATGGTAAACATGTAGTGGAATGTAGGGGGGTGGAGAGGCATACGGTCGTTGGAAGCGGAGAGGAAGGAGGTGGAATATGTGTGCCGTTAACACTGCTTTCTTGTACTTAATTGTTCCTGTTAAATCTACGAAATAAAACCTCTTCTTGGAAACTTCACGCTTTCTGTGGCATCAATACAGTCTGCTTCCTGAGATGGATTTAGCTAAAGATTTTTCTTCTAAAATAGCAATATTTCAAGAAGAATATTATCCCTGCACTGAAGGTGGCATTGTATGCCTAAGATGACTAGTTTCTAGGCATATAAATATATCTTTATGTGTGACGATAGCATCATGTACGTTGACTGTTCTGATAGACTTAAGAATCACGAAACTCAGCACGTGTGCTGATAAAGCCAGTTGGGGTGAATGTAACAATACTGAGGTCAATAATATTGTTATTTCAATTCAACAGCATCGACATCAACCGACATATCATCAAGGTAAGCATACGTAGGGATGTATAGATACTATTCTGAATTCCACATATTTACCTTGGCGATATGGTGGTAATCAATATTGTGGAGAAAATTTAAGTGCAGGATATTATTAAAACTTAATTACTGTGGGAAGGCACCTGAAATAGCAAGTACAAGGGAGGTTTCTAGGCATGAATTATTTTCCCATGTTATACACAAGTGATAGGGAGTGCATACAGAAGAGATCACCCAATTATGTGGTCTGTCTTTTCAACTCAAATTCTGTCTTTTTTACCTATAGTACTTTATCAGCCATTCTAACCAAACCACTGTCCAACTACATTAGGGACTAGAATGTGTTACTTATTAGGGCTACAACGAGAGTGCTTGGACCCTTGTTCTTTCTGAAAGATCTCATCTCATCAGCTGGATCTGGAAAAAGCCAATGGCAAGAAAAACCTAAGATCAGTCACTCTTAGATACCTTATGATGCTTTCGAATCTTTCTTTGAAGCTGCTGCCCCCCTAAAAAGCGGCTGACTTGGCTTTTCAATTAACCAAACTGCCATAGGGAAGGCTTAGCGCACAGACCTGCTCAGCACGAGCATAGTGTTCTTTAACAATGCAAATACCACAAGATAACTGTCAGGCTCTTTTCAGTAGGCTACAGGACAAGTAGGAGCTACTGGGCCTAACCTTGGGGGTTGAAGCCTTTTACGCCTGATGTTATGGGATCTGCCCTACTATGGATTTTGAACAACTGGGCCAAGTACCCATTCAGCACTTGTCTCTCAGTGGTAGCATGGACCAAACAGTCCAAAGCTTCTTGGAAGCAGGTAGACACAGGGGGTGAACAAAGGCTCACAATTCAAAACACGTTTAGTAGTGGCAAATTGTCTGGGCAAATACTTGCTTTTAAGAAAAAAGGAGTATTTATATATGAACAGAAAGTAAAATATGACATTCACAAACAATACCGGTCAGGGCTCTAGTGTTTCATCGGTGGGTACGTGAGTCCCACTCCCCTCTCCTAATGGTAATGGTTATTTCTCATTCACCATAAGCCACATTCAGGTTAAGCTGCACAAGTAGTATTAGTCTCACGAGTCCCACTCAAACTCTTCAATAAAGTTTAACATGTTCCAGTAACAAAGTTTAATCTGGCAGGCAAGTTCCCCCACAGCCATCTGGCCCATCAGTCAGTCTTACCTGAACAAAGAGTCTAGAGTCTCTGAGGTGCCTCCTTCATGGGTGCTGAAGCTGCAGTGGCAGCCTCTGTAAAGTCTTTGACTTGCAGAGCCTGGGAGGGCTGCTGTTGGTTGTCCTCAAGTTCCTTAAATGCAGTCTGGCAACAGCAGCTGCCAAGAGGTTCTCAATACCCCTTCAATGCAGGCATGTTTCATCGGTTCCTCCCCACAAGTAGTGGTGGGAGTGATGCGATGCTCCTGGAGCTGGTCTTCATTCATGGCGTGGGTTCACTCGGGTCACCACAATGACATCCTTCCTCCAATGATGGTCTAGACCAGACCACACTCATGGTCTTGTCCCATCACCCCTTCTGGCTTACAGAGACCACTGTTCCTCTTCTGTGTAGGGGCTACAGATCTAATTGACAAAGCAGCAATTTTCACGGTCACCCCCTTGGTATACAGAGTTGCCGCCTTGGTCCTGCACATGGGCTACAGCTCAATCGGCACAGCAGCAATCTTCATAGTGGGTCCACCTGGCACACTGGGTCACTCATTTGATAACTGCACATGGTCAATGACCCAGTCATTGCAGCAACAGCTACAGCTCACTTCACTGTGGCCCCCCAGCATACAGGAGTCACTGACGTTTCCCTGCACACTGGCAATGATTGGTGAAGTAGCCATCTGCTCACACCTCGCTATGAGGATCTAATAACCATGATCCCCACTGGACCTCATTCCCTCCATTGCTTTCCTCTCCCTCCCAGACCACATTGGTCTTGGCATCAGGCAGGCACTGGTGATCTTCCAGGCTCCAAGAGCAGGTGGTCTTGGAATCCTTTGGTGATGTCCCCCTTACCCAGCTGGAAGACTAGCATGTCTTGGCTTTCCGTCCTTACTGTGCCTGATCATAGCCAGAAGTCTTGCAGAGCTTCTCCTTTTCACATTTCTCAACTGGCTGCTTGACAGTTGACAATTTGGGGGGGGGGGCGTAGTGAGACAGACTCGAGCTCCCCTTTTTAAACTCCATTTCCAGACACCAAATGTGATTTATAGTTTGAGTCTTAGATTGTATGAGATTGTCTAGAGTATGAGTTTATGTTGGGGGTCAGCTTCCTTTTGAAGTGCCCTCTCCTCCTCCCTGTCCTTTTTCCAGAAAGCAGTCTGTCACAACAGGAATGACTCCAATTCTAATATCCCCCAACACGGGTCATGGGAGTGAATAGAGGTTCACAGCCACAGTGACATGTGTTTCAAAAGTTAACCCAGGGCCTCAGGTCTACTGTTTATGGTTCTCTTATTAGCCACATCTCTTTCCGGAGATGTGCCCAGGCCCCTTCTTATTGACATTTCTTTTAATCAAAGTGCACCCTTTGAAGTGTACTGAAGAGTCCATCTCTCTCTTCCTTCAATGTGTACCACCCAGCTTAAAGGAATGCAACAATCCACAAATCTGTCTGCGGGGATTCCTCTATCCCCGCTCCTCATGTTCCCCCAGCCACACCAGCATATGTATGTAACATACACACACTGCAAAGCACTGCATCATTCCTGTGTTGTACCTCTCACAGGTACAGAGTCTCCGAGCGCATGAATACTATGCAGGCACTGCACAGCAGTCCACACCAAACTAATGTAGGCCAAAGGTGTGGTAAGCACACAGCAGTGGAACTTTAAATGAGTGAGCCTGTGCCCTCACTCAAGTGCAACAGGAAAACCGCACATGTTCACTTCTACTGATCACTAAACAGTATTCTGCCACCACCGCACTACTTAACCTCCGGTAATGGCAGTAGCCTTTCACCATTATGGGGATACAGCTTTGGACACCCCTCCCAGTCTAAGAACACCACAATCCGTGAGGCAGGCCTGTGACATAGCACACATGCATGATCCAACTTTGTCCATGACAAAAAACTCTGCAATAGGGATCCGGCCATCATTACAGGCCATCATTACAGTCGGGACATTATGGGCAGGGGTTCTAGTTCCTCACCATGCAGGAGCTTTTCCGTCCCCACAGTAACGTAACAGAAAGGGGAATTCCTCATACTGGCTCACGTTTGTCATGTTCACGGTCATTATGAAAATGTAGTTGGGAGGCACTGACTGTTTCTTGCTATTTACTCACAGAAATCCTTAGGGCTGCGGGACTCTGTTTTCTAGTATACTTTCATGCTGCAGCAAAAACATGATAAAAAAAACAATCAGTTGTTCCAAAAGTCTAACACAAATATACACAAAAGTTTGTGTACGCACAAACGGCTAATTTTCTCTCAAACTGGGTTTGAAACCTATGGCATTTTTACTAGTCCCCTCTTCCTCCTAAAGACAAGCAGTAAATGCACTCTTATACTTTAAGGAAGAAACACTTCTTTAATTAGATGGGCAGGTAATAAATAGGCTTCTCTTCTATGGAAACAACTGATATATACTTTGAGTGAGTTAGAGCTTCAATACAAAATGTCTGCCCACCTGCGTTGCGGATGTACATCCTCTCTGAGAAAGCGGACTCAGGAATCCAGAACGACCACCTGGACACAATAGAGAAAAGAAGCTTGATTAATATTGCATTTTAAGCATTTATTCATACTTCAGTAATTCCATTTTGAAGAAAGCAGTTTATTTTTATACGTGCACTCGTAAATATCGCAATCAATATCCCATTTGGCATAGGGAAAAATTTGGCCTGGGTTTATCAGTTTTCCACTGAAACGCCAAGCCAAACACATTGTTTTCCAAGAAGTTCCTAGCAACGACGAATGTTGACACTGCCCCAGCACATTTCGGACAAACTCTTATTTCAGTGAAAACTGCAACTTGAATCACCAAAGCATCCAAATATTATAAGACCTGAAAACAGTCCCAAAAATGTGCATGCAATGTATGTACCCCTTTGGAGGAATTGCCTATTCTCTTTTATTTCTGAAGCCCGCTTTCTGAGCAAAGTGATAGTAAATCTTCATATTCTGTATATATCAACGTTAATTGTTCCCCACCTCCTTAAGTAACAAAAAAAAATCAAGGCTAACAAATATATTTGTAGAGGGACGTTCTTCTACACAGTGATCTTCATGTACAAGAGAGTTGAATCACAACAAACGCCCTCATCAACATTATTTTATGACACAATCATGTACCTCCCAAAAAGGAGAATTGCCCATTCTGGTCCAGGAAGAAAATTAAAGTCTGATGCTAGTTAAGTATGATGCCAGGTTCTAGTTTAATGATTTAGTGTTACACATTACATCAATCATGAACTCTATATGAAAACAAACCGGAGCAAACAAAGTAGCTCTTTCCAAAACTAATTAAAGCTGTTGCTCTGCGTGCTACAATCTTAAATAGTTGTTCTCTTACAAGGGGCGGCTCCTTCGCAATGATGAAGGAGCGTCGCCCGCCTGGCTAAGCCAGCAGCTGAAAAATAAAACACTAGTTTGCTATGTTACCAAGCCCAGTTTGAGAAACTGCACAGACTCCCATGCAGTGTCTGAGCAGCAGATCAAGTCACTCAGACCAATCGTGGCACTGCTCTCATGCTAGGTTTAGCATGAAAGCTGCGCCAGGATTGCATGGGGATCCTGTGCTGGTGCTCCAGGAATTGTTGGGACACCAACACCATCGAGAGGGAACAGGAACAAGGCGGCCGGAATTGGAAAGGTACTTTTGTTTTTACAATTTATTTTATTTCACCCCCCTTCTTCACTCCCCTTGAGATTTGCAGTGGCCCCCGCTGCATCTTACACTGTTGAAAACTGTGACCTTTGCTCATATTGCGCTAAACAAATACTATTGAAGCTGAACGAAAGCATAAATAATTCTGCATGTAACCAATGTGCAGACTCTATGGTGTGTAAGCACACAACTGTTGTTCACAACTATATCTGTTTTTCAGAGTAAAAAATAAATAATAATAATATGAAACTAATGCTTAAGTATTAATGGTTGTGCTCTTAAAAATGTTATTTGTGTTACTCTGAACCATGGTTCTTTCAATCACTTCTTGGAAATCATTGTCCAGTTTGGTTACTTGGAGGTCTTCTAGCTCTGTCAAACTATTTCTGATTAATTTCTAATTAATTAGTGGTGGGGTAACAGCAACAGGATCTACCTCACCCATTGATCCTATGAGCCTGGTCTTCTTGGAACCTGCACTGGTAATGCCAGTGTAGTTAATAAGGAATTAGAATGGGAAACTTTCGTGGCAGAGCTCAGTGGCCACATTAAAACTGGAGTACCCCATAAACCACTGGGGCTATGAAAACACAAACCCTTTCTTGTGTTGCCCCTAGAGATGCAGGGGCACTGCAATAGTGTTGTGTAATGAGGAGGACAACCGAGGAGCAGCAGTAGGACTCCCATGTATCCTCTGGTTTGATTTAGAAAGGGGGCCTCAAGAGGTCTGAATTAATAACCCAAGGAGAGGTTAAGGCAGTGTTTGAGCATTTCAAGGGCTGACCTTTTGGTGCTTTCTAGGAGCTGGTGCACCCACTAAGTTCTGGGTCCATGCATTTTGCGATTTGGTGAAAATCCATTCAGAAGAAAAACTATAAATATATATTTGTATTGGTATTTTGTCAACAATTAAGGAATAAACAACTTATCCCGCATTCTCCCCACTTGCTCCTTCCTCTCTGCCCGCTCCAGTTTTTTTTTTTTTTGTAACTTCCCCTCTGGTCACTGTCATTCACAATCCCACCTAGACTTTGCTTGACACATTTGGGCCTGTGTATGTGTCACCGGTGCTGTTCCTATGCCACATCTGATTCTTCTGATGATGCACTCAGTTCCCTGGAGCCATTTTGTGGATTTTTCAAGCAATCTAGCAGGTTATCCAATCCCCGGGTCCCATCCGCACTCCCTGCCCCCTTTGTCACTTCCTGGTGTAGGACCTCTCCCTCTGCTTCAGCCCATCTGACTAGTGTATCTCTCCACCTCGGTATCTGTGGGCCCCTTTGGTTTTTCCAATGCATTGTAATCTCCCTTTACACGAGTATCAATGCTAGATCTATTAATTTATTCGTGATTTTTTTCAGGTGGGGTCTGAGGAAATCCCCTAGTAGTGTCACTGTTGGGGTGGGCGGGAGTCTTCTACCTGATATTATTGCGATGTTATTTAATATCTCTTCCCAGTATTGTTTCACTACTCTGCACCTCCAGAGCATGTGAATTAGGTCGGCTTCTTGTTCCGCGCATCGGGGGCATGCACTGTTCGCAACTTGATACAGTGATGCTACTTCTGTAGGGCTTCAGTGTGCTCTGTGAAATATGTACAGGTTAATCAGCTTGAAACAGGCGTTTCGGGAGACTTTGTATGTATGTGTTGTGATTTTCCCCCATAGTGACTCGTCTATGTTTTCCTCAGTGTCGTTTTGCCATTGGGTCCTCAGCCTATCTAGGGGGTGTAGTGTATCTTTTTGCAATGTTTTGTAAAGTATTGATATCGCTTTCTTGTCTCCTCCAATTGTGCATATACTGTGGCATCCAGCGTGTGTGGGTGGTTCCTTTGAGCCTTGCTTCCAGTGTCTTTGTATTAGTGCTATGAGTGCTCTATGCGTAAGGAACATCCCTGCCGGGGCTCCATGGTAAGTCATTAGGTCTCCATATGTTAGCAGTTCTCCATCTCTAAAAAGGTTAGAAGCATCCCTGCAATGGCTGTGGCTGGGATCTCCTCTGCATGTGTCTCCGGCCCATTCAGAAAGGCTGTGTGCCATTTCCTGGCCAATCATTGAAGCTGCCCCGCCAGATAATATAATTCCATATCTGGGGCTGCCAGCCCTCCTTCTGTTGTAGGTCTTTGGTGTTTGTGTAAAGCTAGTCTATGTCATCCTGCCCCCCACATAAAGCTAGTAAGAATAGAGTCGATCTCTTTAAAAGTTGGGCGGGGGATTATTGCAGGTAAAGATGAGAAGCCGTATAGTAGTCTTGGCAGGGCCACCATCTTCACCAGTGCCACCCGGCCTGTCACTGATAAGGGCATTGTCTTCCAGAATTGAACATCAGTTTTCAACTTCCGAATCGCCCTGTTTACGTTACCATCCAGTAAATCCCCCATGTCATGGTATATGTTAACACCCAGGAAGCGAAACGTGGTCTGGGACCAGCCCAGGCATCGTCCATTTAGGACCTGGGGTGCTCCTTGTTGTAGTGGGTAAAGGAGGAATTTCTGCCAGTTTATGCGGAGGCCCGATATGCTGCCAACTTGATCTAGCAGTGCCATTGCTCCTGGCAGTTCCGTGTTGGGATCCCTGAGGAATTTTAACATGTCGTCTGCGTAGAGTGCGATTTTATGTGTCTGCTCCCCTATGGTGAGTCCCTCATAATGCGTCCTAGTTCTAGCCATTTGCTCAAGTGGCTCCATTGCAATAGAAAAGAGCAGGGGCGATAGCGAGCATCCCTGTCTTGTGCCCCTTCCGATTTTGTACGATCTCAATATTATTTTGCCCATACGGACTCGTGCTGTGGGGGTTGAGTAGAGTAGCTTCGTCCACTTGAGGAACCCCGGTCCAAGACCCATCTGCCGCATTACTGTTTCTAAGTAGTCCCATCGGAGGTTATCAAATGCTTTTTCGATGTCTACCACTATTACCGCTGCTGTGTTAATGTTTGGGGAGATTGATTGCATTATTTTAATTAGTCTCCTAATGTTAATAGCAGTGCTACGGTTCAGAATGAAGCCTGTTTGGTCATTATGGATCAAATGTTCCATATGGGGCAGTAATCTAGTGGCAAGGGCACTGCTCAGGATTTTATAGTCTATGTTGAGCATGGATAATGGGCGGTAGGAGCGTACATCTGCTGGCGGGCGCCCCTGCTTGGGCAAGGGGACCACAATGGCTTCATTTGTGGATGGGGGCAGACTGCTATTTTCAAGCGCCTCTTTGTAAAGGTCACTGAATCGCGGTGCTAGGAGATCGACCATAGATATATATATATACATATATATATATATATATTGGAGTGGAGCATTGTAAAATTATACTATGGAGTGGTGTGTTGTACAGTGGAAAGGTGTGTCATAGAGGTGACCACCACCAACAAAGTCCAGCAGACATCCATCAAAACCTGTCTGAGGAAAATCCTCCAAATCCGTTGGTCGAACACCATCAGCAACAAGGACCTATGGCAGCAGACTTTCCAACTCCCTGCTCATATAGAAATCATGAAAAGACCCTGATGCTGGATAGGGCACACCCTTCACAAGTCCATATCAAACACCAGGCAAGCCCTGACCTGGATCCCTTACAGGAAATGGGAAAGAGAAAGGCCAAGAAATGTTGTGGGTTCATTTCAGTTTTGCCTGGGTACAGGAGTTTAGCTTAGCTTCAGCTTGCAGGCCTGTGCTGTTTTACCTAGATAATATCCTCTGTTTTATTATTCTATTTTATTCATTTTAGCATTGCTTGCATTCAGAATATATGTTTTTATTTCATAAACAGTTGCCGTTCTGTGAAGCGTCATTATCAGAAATGTACGTATTGGATTGTCATCATGTTCTTTGCTTTACGCTGGACAAGAGCAGAATATGACTGTGTAATGCATTTGTTATGATATTGCCGATACAAATTTGCACACACAATCTAACTTTTAGGTACATACTCATGTCAGGATGCCTGCATGAACAATAACATGTGCCTTATAAAAAAACACCTTGTGAGACCAAGGCCTTAGAGAGGGTGCCACCCAGGATATTCCATCCATACTGCATGTCACTTTGCAACCAACCTAAGCCTTTGTGTCTCTATGGAGCCTGACTGGAGGCCGACTTTGTCCTCAGGTAACAGGGGTTGGGACGCTTCTCATGGACATTGCATTGGCAGATTAGGTTTATCACGCCTTGCTCTCTTTAGGGTAGCAGGTACTCTTTAGGGAGAAGTTTGCATATTCATGTTTATTGCAATATGTTGGGGTTATTCATATTTACATCACTTATTTTCATAATCCTGATTTTGTTATTCGTCGTTATCCTAATCATTGCAGCTCAAGCATTTATCACAGATTGCAGTCTTTTCAATAAGTGTATCGAAAACTTTCCTACATCTTATTTCTTGCCTATGTGTGTGTTAGAGACTTATTGCTAACTTATTGCTAACGCGAGAAAAGGGTAAGACTTGTTCCACCACAATTTCCCTGAGAGGTTTTCAGAGTCCATTCGCTAGGCTTCCAGAAATCACCATTACTATTTGGGTTTTAGAGGTGCTGCTAGAGAGTCGGAAGGATTGGGCTAACAGCTACCATCTGGGGTAGAAGTGACTCAGTCACTTACAAGCTGAGTTGCTGCTGCCCCTAATCCAGCAGTCTTGTAGAGGTACAAGAGTCCCTCCCAAGTGCTGAGCCCTTTTTTGGCTATTTGGGGTAGTTGATGCTTAGGGCTCCATATCTTTTTTTGCACATAAGTTATCAACACCAAATTTGCGTCCTTTTTTGTCCAAAGCCTGGGGATTCTAAATGTACCCAGGGTTTGTTGATCTCCCTGGTAGGGATCGAGAAATTAGCCAAAATACATCTAGAATTTGTGTTTTTTGGGAAAAATTTGAAACAAACGCTGCAGAAAAAAGTATCTGTTTTATTTCTCTGCAAATGGCATCAACAAAGGACTTATGGTGCTAAATTCACACTCTTCCCAGCTTTCAGGAACAGGCAAACTAAAATCAGAAAACCACATTTTTCAACACAGTTGTGACATGTTACTGGGACATACCCCATTTTTCCTATTTTTTGTGCTTTCAACCTCCTTCCAGTTAGTGACCGAAATGGGTGTGAATCCAACAGTGGATCCTGGAAAGCTATATGTTTCCGAAAAGTAGACAACATTCTTAATTCAGCAAGGGGTCATTTGTGTAGATCATTCAAGGTTTTTCTTTAGAAAGTAACAGTTGGAATAAACAAAATTGAAATTGAGTTGAAAAAAACAACCATTTTTTTCTCTGTTTTCATCTGTAACTTTTTCCAGCTATGGCAGATTTTCAAAAGCAATATACCATGACGCCTGCTGGACACTTCTCATTGTGGGGCTATACAGGGAGTGCAGAATTATTAGGCAAGTTGTATTTTTGAGGATTAATTTTATTATTGAACAACAACCATGTTCTCAATGAACCCAAAAAACTCATTAATATCAAAGCTGAATATTTTTGGAAGTAGTTTTTAGTTTGTTTTTAGTTTTAGCTATGTTAGGGGGATATCTGTGTGTGCAGGTGACTATTACTGTGCATAATTATTAGGCAACTTAACAAAAAAAAATATATACCCATTTCAATTATTTATTATTACCAGTGAAACCAATATAACATCTCAACATTCACAAATATACATTTCTGACATTCAAAAACAAAACAAAAACAAATCAGTGACCAATATAGCCACCTTTCTTTGCAAGGACACTCAAAAGCCTGCCATCCATGGATTCTGTCAGTGTTTTGATCTGTTCACCATCAACATTGCGTGCAGCAGCAACCACAGCCTCCCAGACACTGTTCAGAGAGGTGTACTGTTTTCCCTCCTTGTAAATCTCACATTTGATGATGGACCACAGGTTCTCAATGGGGTTCAGATCAGGTGAACAAGGAGGCCATGTCATTAGATTTCCTTCTTTTATACCCTTTCTTGCCAGCCACGCTGTGGAGTACTTGGACGCGTGTGATGGAGCATTGTCCTGCATGAAAATCATGTTTTTCTTGAAGGATGCAGACTTCTTCCTGTACCACTGCTTGAAGAAGGTGTCTTCCAGGAACTGGCAGTAGGACTGGGAGTTGAGCTTGACTCCATCCTCAACCCGAAAAGGCCCCACAAGCTCATCTTTGATGATACCAGCCCAAACCAGTACTCCACCTCCACCTTGCTGGCGTCTGAGTCGGACTGGAGCTCTCTGCCCTTTACCAATCCAGCCACGGGCCCATCCATCTGGCCCATCAAGACTCACTCTCATTTCATCAGTCCATAAAACCTTAGAAAAATCAGTCTTGAGATATTTCTTGGCCCAGTCTTGACATTTCAGCTTGTGTGTCTTGTTCAGTGGTGGTCGTCTTTCAGCCTTTCTTACCTTGGCCATGTCTCTGAGTATTGCACACCTTGTGCTTTTGGGCACTCCAGTGATGTTGCAGCTCTGAAATATGGCCAAACTGGTGGCAAGTGGCATCGTGGCAGCTGCACGCTTGACTTTTCTCAGTTCATGGGCAGTTATTTTGCGCCTTGGTTTTTCCACACGCTTCTTGCGACCCTGTTGACTATTTTGAATGAAACGCTTGATTGTTCGATGATCACGCTTCAGAAGCTTTGCAATTTTAAGAGTGCTGCATCCCTCTGCAAGACATCTCACTATTTTTGACTTTTCTGAGCCTGTCAAGTCCTTCTTTTGACCCATTTTGCCAAAGGAAAGGAAGTTGCCTAATAATTATGCACACCTGATATAGGGTGTTGATGTCATTAGACCACACCCCTTCTCATTACAGAGATGCACATCACCTAATATGCTTAATTGGTAGTAGGCTTTCGAGCCTATACAGCTTGGAGTAAGACAACATGCATAAAGAGGATGATGTGGTCAAAATACTCATTTGCCTAATAATTCTGCACTCCCTGTATAGGGTTTGTAAGTTCACCAAGAACCCAAGGTACCCAGAGCCAATAAATAAGCTGCATTTTGCAATGGGTTTTCATTGTGTACCAGTTTTGCAGCAATTCATTTGGTGAAATATGAAGAGTGAAAAATAGGTATCAAGGAAACCTACATATTTCCGAAATGGGCACAAGATATGGAGTTTAGAAGCAGTGGTTATTTGCACATCTCTGTACTTGGGGTGCCCATACTAGCACTAGAATTACAGGGTATTTCTTAAAATGACTTCTTTCATATACACCGTCTTACATTTGGAAGGTACAGTTACAGAGAAAGACAATCGGTAACAACAGTGTTCTGCTATTCTGTTTTCCCCCAAGTGTGCCAATAAAAATAGTGCCTCACTTGCGTGGGTTAGGCCTTGTGCCCACGACAGGAAATGACACAAAACCCAACGTGGACACATCACATTTTTCCACTGAAAACTGACGTGTTTTTTGTAAACTGCCTACCTGTGGATTTGGGCTCTAGCTCAGCCAGGACTTAGGGAAACCTAGCAAACCTGTACATTTTTAAAATCTAGACACCTAGGGGAATCTAGGATGAGGTGATTTGTGGGACTTACCAGGTTCGTTCACCCAGAATCTTTTGCAAACCTCAACATTTGGCTACACATTTAGGCCATGGAAAGCTCTAGAATCTGAGGGGAGCCACAAGCTTCCTTCCCACCAGCATTCCCCTAGGTCTCCTGATTAAAATGATAACTCACTTGTGTGGGTAGGCCTAGTGCCTGCAAGAGGAAACTCCCCAAAATGCAATCACAGTTCCACACTGAAAAAGAACGAATTTTTTACAAAATGCCCAGCTGTGGATTTTGGTCTTTAACTCAGCCGTCACTTGGGGAAACCTACCAAGCTTGTACATTTTTAAAAACTAGACAACTAGAGAAATCCAGGTGGGGCATTCACCAGGTTCTGTCACCCAGAATACTTTTCAAACCTCAAAATGCGGGTAAAAAAACACTTTTTCGCCATATTGCGGTGGTGGAAAGTTCTGGAAACTGAGGGCAGCTACAAACTTCCTTCCGCCCAGCATTCTCGCAACTCTCCTGATTAAAATGGTACCTCTCTTATATGGGTAGGCCTAGTGCCCATGTCAGGAAATGCCCCAAAACGCAAAGTGGACACATCACAGTTTTCCACCAAAGTGATGCATTTTTGGCAAAGTACCTAGCTATGATTTTGGGCTATAGTTCAGCAGACACCTAGAGCAATTTAGTAAACCTGTACATTGTTGAATCCAGGATGGGGTGTCTTGTTGGGCTCTCACCAGGTTCTGTCACCCAGAATCCATTGTAAACCTAAAATGTTGCCTAAAAAAGCAAATTTTTCCTCATATTTCGGTGCTGTACAGTTCGGCTGCCTGAGGGGAGCCACAAACTTCCTTCCACCCAGCATTACGCCAGGTCCTCCCATAAAAATAGTAGCTTACTTGTATGGGTAGGCCAGGTGCCCGCGACAGGGTAGGGCCAAAAACGTATTGTGGTGAGAATGATAACTAAGGTGAGTGTAGTAATTAGCCCTGGGATCGGGAACCATTTAGGGAAACCTATCAAAGGGGAGTCCAGGGATGTTTCGCTTGTGTGGATTCCCCAAAATTTTACTTAACCAGAATACCCTGCAAAGGTAAAACGTTGAATAAAAACACTATTTTTCCCTGCATTTCTGTGACGTAAACAAAAGTAGTATGCCGGGACGCACGAACTTCTTACCACCAAGCATTGACCCACCTTGTCCCCAGACAAATGCTACCTCACTGGTGTGCCTGGGTATAGTGCCGGTGACAGGAATGGATAAAACAAGGGTCAATTATAGTCCTAGCATGAGGGCTAATGTTGACCATGGGGTGATCCATTCCTGACACAGACACTAGACATTGGCACACAAGTGGGGTAGTGTTTTTATCAGGACGCGTGGTGAAACTCTGAGTGGTAGGATGTTTGTGGATCCCTGCACATTCCTGTAATTTATGTGACAAAAATGCAAGAAAAAATAGTGTTTTTATTCAATGTTTCAGCTATGCAGGGCATTCTGGGTAAGAAAACATAGGGGAATACACACATGCCACACCTTTGTGGAGTCCCCAGGCTGTCTAGTTTTCAGAAATGTCTGGATTTGGTAGGTTTACCTACATGGCCGCCGAGCCCAGGACCAAAAACGCAGGTGCCAGCCTTACAAAACCAGGTTGTTTTGTGATAGGTAATTTTGATCTCTCCACAATACGTTTTGAGCCTTTCCCTGTCACGGCCACTTACCCTCCCGTACAAGTGAGCCACTGTTTTTTTCGGGAGACTTGGGGGAATTGTTGGTGATAGGAAATTTGTGACTGCCTGCAAATTCCAGGACTTTCCCTCATGGATATGCAAGGAAAGTGTGTTTTTAAACAAAGTTTGTGATTTGCAGGGGATTCTGGGTGACGAAAAACTGGTGAGAGCCAGGCAAGTACTGCACCTCTGGACTCCCCTGGTATGACCGGAAATAAGCATCCTGGGACCGGTTTCAGGGTATCACCCTTCATCAGCCAGGCTAGCTTGAATACAGTAGCACAGTGAGCAAGGGACCCACGTCTGGGCATATCCTTCCCACTTAGGGCAACTTTAGCAACACAAAAGGATGATGGATGGAGTGCTGAACAGTGCAAACAATCACCAGCAGTCACAGATCTGGCAAAAAAAAAGCCTCCAACCAGCCTAGCGTCATTTTCTGACACAAAACCATCCATACCACATAACTCCTGTCTTAGAAAAGAAAGGAGTCATGCCCACCACTCCAATGGCCAACACGGAGGGCCAGTGTCCCCTGGGCATGGCCATAGCGCCCTGTGCCATGCAGAGGGCCCCAAGTTGGTGGGGGTGTTCCTGGGGCTTGAGGAGGGCTCCAGTGGACCCATTCCATGGCGTTTAACCATGGAAATGGGTCCACAGGTTCCCTAATGCCTGATGTGACCCAGGCATTAAATAATGGTGCAAAGCAAGCTTTAGCCCCTCCTTGAACCTGTGAGTCATTTTAGCACGGGGATAAATACGGGGCTATGGGGTTAGCACCATTTGTTAGATGGGAACGCCTACCGTGCATCTCATTGATGCAAGGTAGGTTCACGCATCTAAAAAATGATGCAAACTCTAATATTTTGACGTTAGACGGGTCTAACGTCAAAACATAAATATGGAGTTAGTTTTGCACCGAATTTGCATTAAAAAATCATGCAAATTCAGCCAAATAGAGTATAAATATGCCCCTCAGTGAGCATATCTATTGTTGAAATTAAGCCAGACATGATAGTGAATACTACCAAAGGTCTCTACAGTAAAAAGCAAAACAAATATCCCGTGGGGCTCATTCACCAACACTTCTACTTTTGCTTTGAAAGTGAAGCTACAAGTTTAGATTGCACACTCAAACAAGTAGAAATGTTGAGGAACATGTCCCACAGGACATTTGTTTGAGTTATTACCCTTACTCTAGTCCTCATTGGCAATCAGGACGGTCCCTGTGTGGCATATTTAAATTCCCGTACAAGCACTTCAAAATTCAGTCACGCCTCTAACATTGTGCCACACTGGGTACTCCATGACACTGTGACATATGTTCTGTTGTGCAGTGAAGTGACTATAATGCATGTTAATCATCAAACAGAACACCTACCGCATTTTGATGGCCAATAAAAGTGTTGAGCAGGCCATAAGGAAGTCCCTGATTTACTGAAGTAGATGAAATAAAATTCTGTGACTGCTTGCCTAACAAAGTAGTGGCCCATTGGATGTTAGATATACATGGACAGTCATTGAAAAGTTTACCCAATGGCAGTTTCACCTCACTCAAGTTCCCAGAAGTTTGCTTTAGTATGATACAACATAAAGCAAGTAGGGAAACACAGGGCTGGCAATTGGGACAGTAAACATGACCCTCCTGCCTCTTTCCCTGCTTCAAGCACACTTTATATCAACAACATGGTCAATCCTTTTTGGGCGTTTTCGGAATGCGATGAGCAAAGTGCCACTCCTACAGCCTAGAGACATCCTCCAGACCATATGAAGTGGAGGCTGCTGCTTCTGTAGAAGCAGTGACGCTTTCAATTAAAGACAACTGAAAGTCAAGGAAAGACATGAGTCTTCCTGTGGTTGTATGGTGATAAACAACATATACATTGTATGTTGCCATCTGTATCAGGTGGGTAAACAGTTTCTTGTACCAAGTGTGAGATTTATCACTTGGATTGTGTGGTTAAAGAACCTGGTCATTCTTGTCCACTCTGCTCATGTACTTATTGTAATGAAGTATACAGGTGGGCTTGTGGACTTTGGCCATCTGACCCCCAAACTGTCATAGGGGAAGTGGTCCTGTGAATTGTAGTAAGTACACATCATGCCTATCTGAGAATTTACTGCGAGCAGTTCATTGGAACACAACGTAGTACTATGGGATTTCTGGAACTTCTTAAAAACAAGCTACTGCGGGAATCGTTTGTGGTAACAACGAACTGAACCACAAGCCACAGTGCCAGCTTGTGGAGCTCACTGAACAGTTCTTCTCTGTATAGAAATTGTCTACATAAAGGTTATGACCTTTGTGAAGGAGTGGCTGGGCAAGCTCCCATACAATCTTTCCTGTGACCCCTAGCGTGAGAGGGCAACCTACAGAATTAGCATGGACTCTCTCCCTGCATACACTCTCAAGCTGTACAGATAGCCAATACATCTCTCACACAGCATGTACAGCTTGATGCCATAGCAAGCTCTTTTGCTCACAATGTACTTCCTGAACAGCAGCAGACCTTTGTACAGAATCAAGGACTCATCAACTGCTATATTCTTTCCGAGAGTATAGATCTCTAGAAACCTGAAAGACAAATGTTCCACGACAGGCTGAATTTTGAACAACCTGTCATGGTCTGGGTTGTCCCAGGACAATGCAGCAGCATTGTCATTGAAATCCAGCTTGTGCTGGAATAGCAAAAAATTATCTTGGCTCATATATGGTGCGATGATGGGGGTTAACTAAACCGTGCAAGTCAACAAGTAGGACTGCAAGGTGGGTTTCTGCACTAACCCCATTTTGAGTGTAAGGCCCAAAAATATCTTCAAATCCGCCAGCAAAGTGGGAGTCCACTGGTGTGCCCCAGAATGGGGCCCTAGAGTGCCTGAATGCTGCCTCAGAAATTGTGTGGCTTACACAAATTTGTTTGCTGCAGAATTTGGTAAAGGAAGTCAACTTCCAAAAAGAGATGTACGTAGTCAATTGGCAATAAAGTTGGCTGTATCGACTTTACATCCAGCGTCAACAGTAAAAGGTAGAATTTGGGGCTAAACTAAATTGGTGGGCTGCCAAGCAAGCACTCTGTCTATCCTTGCCGCCGCACACACCTCCTGTCTGGGTTGTGCTAACCTGCTGCAGATTGTGCTTGCAAAGGGAGAGCGTGACTGTCCTCCTCATCTTCCTCAGAATTACTAGACGAGGAGTTGTTGGATGTGACTCTGCTAACTGAAAAATGACTCCCTGATTCTGCTCCATTATCCTCTCCCTCAGATACTGTCCCAGTATCTGCTGTCTCAGTCTCTGATCCTGCTTCAGAGCTGTCCTCCATAACCCGAATTAGGGCTTGAGCAGCAGTCATCCAACGAGATGCCATCTCTGCTACTGGCTAAACTGTCACTTTAAAACACTAGCCTATGTAGAAGACAGATATGGTGCATGTGTGTGATGTGTGCAACAGTAAATGTCAGTCACCTTATCTTCACTTCTTCCCTCAATCCGCAGGTTCTCTTAAGACACTGAAAAAAAAGAAAAAAAACACATTAAAAAAGACACGCTATTTCTTTACCATGCCACATACACATCATCACAGCCTTTAGCGCTGGTGGCGCCCAGTACAACAATAATTTTTGGCGCTCCCTCTCCCATGACCTCCTCCTCGGATATCCTTTCTACCACGTAGCAAAAGTGCCATTCACCTCTCCATAGCCCTCCTTGCACATACATTTCATTTGTTTTAAAGTACAAGTAACGGCTGGCTTTACTAATCCACTCAGTTATTCACATAAAATACAGATCTGTTCTTTGCAGCAGGCATATAAACCTTCTGTGCTACTTTACGACATTTTACTTTCTTGGTGATTCTGCACCCCATCCGTCGAAGGACCGGAACCGGAAGTCAGAAGCGAAACTGGAACCGGAAGTACATCGCACGGCACGCACGAGCGAGCACAGCAAGGAAGTAGATTGGGCAGCGCTGGACGCCGCGGTCCGATCCAACAACTAAACAGCCCTGAACAGGGCCACACAGCCTCCAAGTCAACCCCCACAGCCTTTGGAGCAAAGCACGGCAGGTGTAGGAGGAAAGGAATGTGAGAGTGAGTCTGAGCAGGTGAGGCACAGCGCGCGTGCAGCAGCCACAGGTGGCTGCCGCTAAGAGAGAGCCCCGGCCCTCCACAGAAGTGGCCCAGCTAGGTCTGGTTGCGGCTTGTGGGGAGGCCGGATACCCACTCGCCAGCTGCACTCTCTGGGGGGGGCCTCAGCCCCGGACATCTAGGCCACCCAGGCCACACGGCAAAGCCAGGACCCGGACCAGGCCACGGGTCAGAGCAGGTCACAGCAGGAGCCAATCGTCCCTCTCCAAATCCCCACCAGGATGGACCAGGGCCAACCTGTGCTACGAAAAGATCACACCATTACACTGGGCCCCTCCTGGGAAACCGCTCCCCCGAGTAAAACAGCACAAGAATCCATGCCGGACTTGTCCAGCCCAAGCGCATTAAACACTCAACCCTCCCATGTTACCCAGGACAATTCACTTGAGCATACCATCAAACCTCAAAAGTGGGAACCCCCTGTGTCTCTTATCATAGTGATAAAAGGTAGGGGAGAGGGCAGGACACCTAGAAACCACACTCCCAATGAAAACAGCACAGACGGCAACCAGGAAAAACCCGGACCAGCATCACCAGGTTCAGTCTCAGCAAAACATTTAACCTCCCCCTGCTGGGAGGCCACATTTACACAGGAAGAATTAGAGGAGGTCTTCAACAAAGAAGAGGAGCAGTGTACAGAGGAAGGGGGAGAGGACGCCCTCCTCGCACACCCAGAAAAAAGCGTTAAACATTCCGGCACTATAGGGGAACAGGTACTTGAAACAGCACAAACCCACAACCACAACCACAGCCGCACGGACACGAAGGACGCCCTGCGGACCGGTTGGGAAGCCCTAAACAGCACACTGATGCCCATAACCAAAGCAACGATCTTCAATACTAATAAATTAGATATTCAAAATGAAATTCTGCAAAATTTGGCAACCACCACAATGGCAATAGACAGTAAGCTGGACAAGTTAAACACCCTCATTCGAAGAGCACAGTCCCACATGGAGGCTGACAAGGGCAAGGTAAATCAGACACACCAGTGTCACTGTAGCCCATTTTTAGCTAAACTCAAAGAACTGCCATCAGTCATGTCAACATTAGTGACAGATCTAAAGCAGGAATTGCTCCAGCGGGGAAACGTCAAGCAGCTCCTACAGGACCTGCAAGGCACAAACAACCCACAAAAAAGAACATCCATCCATCCCAAGCTGGATGCAGCAAGTCCAGCAAGCCCGTACATCCAGAACAGGCCTTAGGATCTTCAGTCGAAGACTTAAACCAGGAAAACACAGCCACGAATGGCCCCTTTCTCCCTGTTCTTTCCAGGAAAAACAAAAAACACCCCAGGAAAATGGACAACAAAACGGTGATGGTGTCGGAACGTAAAAACTTACAACCCTCCAGCCATGGCAATCGCAGCTCACCAGAAGGAAACCCCAGGGCAAACCAAAAACAATACATAGCCACCCAACTAGGTGACTCAAAGTCACCAACCACAACAGTCCAGCAGCCGCCCCTACAGCCCAGGAACAATCCTATAAGGCTGCAAGAAGAAGGAAAAACAGGACAAACTGGACACAAGATCATGGGGGCACAGGGCCCAAAAAGCACAATAGGAGACTCAAACGGACAAGAACTCAACCACACAGGACCCATAACCACGACACAGCCTATAACCCCAGAAGCAACTACACCTCTTCCATCAATGGAGAAGATAGACTGTTCTGGAATAAATTATAGATCCACCGCCAGCCCGACACACCGGAAAAAATATGGGAACAAGAAACAGCAATCACCAGCTCTACTCAGACCAATGCAAGGCGCACACACAGGGATCCTTCCCTGGAAAAGACCCAGAGGGCACAAGCAAGCGGATCAGGGATCCCAATCGCGAGGGGTCTACACACTGGACGGCAAAATCAACAAAGTCCTTCCCAAACCCTCCCCACCACCAGCAATACACAAATATAACAAATCAAATGATAGCCGAAGCAGAATAAAAGGCAACCATAGACGTTGCAGTTATAACAGCCCTGCACACCACAATCGGTGTGAAATCAACAATTAAGCTGACACCCACAAAAATTGGGGGCATTAACACTCTTTCTTGTTGCCCTTCCTACAAATCACAGGGCCCTTGGGACATCCTTAATCGTGGCAATCTTCTGAGAATCTGCAATGCAATCCAAGGACTGGAAACAGTAAGTACTAAAGATTTTCAATACGTGGCCTTCATAACACCAAAAAAAGGTGACACCATTGAAAGTAACAAAGTCTGCTTTAACAGCACAGAGATAGCAAAGTAAGTACTGTCCAAATCAGAGAGATTCGAAGACTGGGACATTGAGTTTGAGGAAACTCGCAAAGCAAAATACTCCTCCTTTCTAATCCCGCAAGGAAAGACCAATAAAAGGGAAAACTTCAGGACAACTATCTCCCGAGCAGCGAAGCAGCAATCTGTTCAGCAACACGCTAAAGGGGCATCCCCTACATTCACCAAGAGCCCAAGAGAGATCTCCATATCCATCACCTAGGGCATCTCACAGATAAGGCATTGTCAGGAAGGTAAACAGCAAAATGAGGGACGCAGCTGGTACAAATCCACTTAACGATCCTGACGGAACTGTGCAGCATAATGATAGATCTGGAAGTTGCACTGCCAAAACTTTCCCAATTGAACCAATGCTGTAACCAAGCTGTAGGTCACAAATATAATTTCATGGGACATTGCGGGGACCAGTAAAATCAGGCAAGACCCAAACTTGGAATCCTATCTGAATGACTTTGACATCATCTGCCTGCAGGAATCCTGAAAAGTATCAGAAAATCAGCAAGCTGGACTTGAAGAATTTCTAAGCACGGCAGCTAGACCTAAACCCAAAGGGCACCCAAAAGGCAGCCTCTCAATCCACATGACCACATGCAAATCCTTCAATGCCAAGATCATAGACCTGAAGTCATCTCATATGCTAGCCATTATTATCAAAAACTGGATGTTGGAACAAACACCAATGCCCAAAATAATAATAAACATTTACATCGACCCTAACATGACGCATAATCAGCACTTGCTAGACACAACAGAAAAAGAGTTGTTAGCACTAAAAACGGCATTTGGAAATGACCCCTGGATCATCACAGGTGCCTTAACATGGCCAGTGATGGCAAAAGAAGCTCCCGGGAAGGCGCCCTGGACCAGCGTTTGGGCATTCCACCACAAGAATTGTCCTTCAAGGACAAGGACAAATGTGATCACCCCCTGATCAGACTATTAAAGGCACTAGGACTAAGGGCCCTCCATGGCAGATTCCCAAAAGACACCCCAATGAACCCAAGCCACATCGCCAAGAAGTCAGCTTCCACCCTAGACTACACCTTTGTCTCAACAGACATCTTCAAGTGCTTCCAGAATTTCAGCATAGAGGTGAGATGCGAAAGTGACCACCACCCATCAATTAACCCCTTCCCCGCCACGGACGTAATGGTTACGTCCATGGCAGCGCCCGTGTGGCGCCATGGACGTAACCATTACGTCCAGGGACTGGCAGTCGGGGGAAGCGCTAGCGCTTCCCCCGAGGGCCGCCCCCCAACACCCCCAGGCCAGGGCTGAAAGGGGAATCCCTTCCCCTTTCACGCCCCCCCCCCCCCACCCCCCCCCCATGACGTCAGCGCGCGATCGCGCGCTGATTTCATGGAAACGGGGAATGACGCGCTGGAAGCCATTTGCTTCCAGCGCGTCAAGGGAGAAGGTGAGTATTTCACCTTCGTGCGGGGTGGGGGTGCTCTCAGAGAGGCATCGAGGGAAAGGAAAGGGTTTTCCTTTCCCTCGATGTCTCTTTGAGCATTCCTGCTGCCCGATCGCGATGCGATCGGGCAGCAGGAATGCCCACTAGACACCAGGGATTTCTGTATGTGTGTGTGTGTGAGTGAATATTAGTGTAGGGGAGCGACCCCTTGGGCAAGGGTCGCTCCCCTTTGGGGGCACATGCTTTTTACGTCGTTTCTGCCCCCCCTGGGGGCAGATTGGCCCTATTTTTAGGCCGATCTGCCCCCAAGGGGGGCAGAAAGCCACTAGACACCAGGGATTTTATTGTTGCTGTGTATTTTTTGTGTTGGGGGGTGGCCCCTTGGGCAAGGGTTGCTCCCCTTTGGGGGCACATGTATTTTACGTCGTTTCTGCCCCCCCTGGGGGCAGATTGGCCCTATTTTTAGGCCGATCTGCCCCCAAGGGGGGCAGAAAGCCACTAGACACCAGGGATTTTATTGTTGATTTGTATTTTTTGTGTTGGGGGGCGGCCCCTTGGGCAAGGGTCGCTCCCCTTTGGGGGCAAATGTATTTTACGTCGTTTCTGCCCCCCCTGGGGGCAGATTGGCCCTATTTTTAGGCCGATCTGCCCCCAAGGGGGGCAGAAAGCCACTAGACACCAGGGATTTTATTGTTGATGTGTATTTTTTGTGTTGGGGGGCGGCCCCTTGGGCAAGGGTCGCCCCCAGGGGCCCTCATGTATTTTTGGGCAGTTCTGCCCCCCTTGGGGGCAGAGAGGCCTATTTTTTTTAGGCCTTTCTGCCCCCAAGGGGGGCAGAATCCCAATAGCGCCAGAAATAGTATGTATGTATGTGTGCTTTGTGTTGGGGGGTGGCCCCTTGGGCAAGGGTCGCTCCCCCCAGGGGCGCAATGTATTTATTGTCGTTTCTGCCCCCCTTGGGGGCAGATTGGCCCTATTTTTAGGCCGATCTGCCCCCAAGGGGGGCAGAAAGCCACTAGACACCAGGGATTTTATTGTTGATTTTTATTTTTTGTGTTGGGGGGTGGCCCCTTGGGCAAGGGTCGCCCCCAGGGGCCCACATGTATTTTTGGGCAGTTCTGCCCCCCTAGGGGGCAGATATGCCTATTTTTTAGGCCTTTCTGTCCCCAAGGGGGGCAGAATCCCCATAGCGCCAGGGATACTATGTATGTGTGTGTGTGCTTTGTGTGGGGGTGTGGCACCTTGGGCAAGGGTGCCCCCCCCCCAAAGGGTGCAATGTAATCTGGGTGATTTCTGCCCCCTCCCCTTGGGGGTAGATTGGCCTATTTTTTTTTTAGGCCCATCTTCCCCCAAGCAGAGAAGACTAGACACGGGAAAATGAAAAAATGGTTAGTGGCGGAGTGTTTGTCAACTGGCGAAGTATTTACTTTTATGATAATAACAGTTTTTCTCCTTTTTGTTTTAGTTCAAAGCTTTTGCTGACTTTGCTGTGGCTTGTTGCAGTTTTGGCAGTAGTTGTCCTGCGGTTTGCGTAGTTGCATGTTTTAGGTAAGTAAATAAATTTACTCCAAGTGAGTATTGTTGCAATGCATGAATGACATGTTTGTAGGTGGTGTACTGAATGCAGGATTGTGTGTGAAATTGTCCTTAGAGTTATGCACAATGATTATTGTGTTGTCTTATGTCTAATTTGCTTTTTTTTTTCTCTTTTTAGTGGGATATCGTTGGTGATTGCTGTGGCTGTGCAGAGTAGTTGCTGGTGAGTCAAGCTTTTTCAGGCAAGTGAGCAGTATAGTTTTTGAGTTTATAATTCTTAGTGATAAACCTATACTTTGTTACTTATCTTACACAGTGCTGGTTGTTGGTGGTGTATTTGTCCAGTTAATTTTAGTAGGAAGGATCATGGCCAGCCGTAGGATGACCGCTCAGCAGGTTGTTAGTGTGCTTTTTGAGTCATCTTCTGACCATGAATATGAGACTGACTCTGCATCTGAGGCAGAGGAGGAAGTGCAGGATTCTGGAAGTGAATTTTCTGTCAGAGATGAATCATCTGATGATGAAGCCACTCTCAGTGCTGATGAAGGGCCTGTTTTAGAGGAGGACAGTGATGTGCCAATGGTGCAGGAGCCAGCGGCTGAAAGGCTTCCCATTGGAAGACCTGACGCATGGGTTGCACCAAACATGGAGCAGCCACAGTTGCCTGCGTTTACTGGTTTTCCAGGGTGTCGAGTTAATACGGAAAACTTTTTGCCCGTCAACTTTTTTGAGTTGTTTATGGACGATATATTTTTGGAAGAGATTGTTGAGCAGACTAATTTGTATGCAGAGCAGTTTTTGAGGGACAACGCTGCCAGACTTAGGCCACACTCTAGAGCTAGCCGGTGGATTCCCACAAATCTGGAAGAGTTGAAAAAGTTCTTGGGTTTAACTTTTTTGATGGGGCTGATAAGGAAGACGTCGCTGTCTTCATATTGGTCTACTAGTCCCTTGATGGCAACTGCTATATTTCCTGCCATCATGAGTCGTAACCGGTATGAGCTTCTTCTTCGGATGTTGCATTTTGTAGATAATGCTTTAGCCTTGCCACGAGATCATCCTGATTCTGACCGTCTTTTTAAGATTAGACCTGTCCTTGATCATTTGGTAGATCGGTTTTCAGAGATCTATGTTCCAGGGAAAGAAATATCTGTAGATGAGTCTTTGGTCCTGTTCAAGGGTCGTTTGGTTTTTAGGCAGTACATTCCTAGCAAGAGGGCACGGTATGGAATTAAATTGTATATGCTGTCAGAAAGTAGTACAGGATATGTTTATAATTTCCGGGTCTACACTGGTAGGGATTCCAATATTGACCCCCCTGGTTGTCCTCCCACTTTTGGAGTTAGTGAGAAAATTGTGTGGGAACTTGGTAGACGACTGTTTAACAAAGGTCACCATTTATATGTAGATAACTTCTACACTGGAGTTCGGTTGTTCAAGGAGTTGTTCAGAGTGGACACTGTTGCTTGTGGCACAATCCGCTCTAATCGGAAAGGCTATCCAAAAGAGCTTGTCTGTAAAAAACTTGAGAAGGGACAGTGCAGTGCCTTGCGGAATGATGAGCTGCTAGCTCTGAAATTTGTAGACAAGAGGGATGTATACATGCTAAGCACCATCCATGATGAGAGTACTTCACCTGTGGCTGTTTGGGGTCAGGTTGCCGAAGTGCGCAAACCTGTGTGCATCTTAGACTATAATAAGCACATGGGTGGTGTTGATAGAGTAGATCAGAGGTTAGAACCTTACACTGCTGCTCGTAAGTCTTATGTGTGGTATAAGAAATTAGCGCTTCACTTGTTCCACTTGGCAAC
The DNA here is from genome assembly GCF_031143425.1 of Pleurodeles waltl. NCBI lineage: Eukaryota > Metazoa > Chordata > Amphibia > Caudata > Salamandridae > Pleurodeles > Pleurodeles waltl. The sequence continues at coordinate 939,904,604 of NC_090445.1, forward strand.
TTTTAATGCTTTTGTTGTGTTTAAGGATAGTTCTCCAGAGTCAAGGATGACATTTGTGAAATTTCAGGAGTCTATCATAGCTAGCCTTGTTGTGCTGGAACAGGCAAGAGTTCCTAGAGAAGCAGTGGTGGAGGATGTGGCTAGATTGAAAGATCGTCACTTTGCTGAGCACATTCCTCCCACGGCCAAAAAAAACTTTCCTGCTAAGAGATGTAGAGTCTGTGCTCGAAGAGGTATCAGGAAGGAGACTAGGATGTACTGCCCTGATTGTCCTTCAAAGCCTGGGCTGTGTGTGGGTGGCTGTTTCAGGAGCTACCACACACAGAAGAATTATTGGGAAATTCCGTGAGCGTAAACTGGTGTTTTATATTTTTATATGTTCGGTTTCACGGTTGGCATTAGTCATGTATTCAGTTAGAGCTTTTGTGTTTGTAGTTTTGTACTAATTTATGATTAGTGGTTTCTTTGTTGTTTAAAAACAAAAAAAAGGGGATGGCATGTGTAGAGTGGCGCTTGGCTGGCGGCGTGGGTGTGGTGGCGCTTGGCTGGCGGTGTGTGTGGGGTGGCGCTTGGCTGGCAGTGCCGGCCAAACGCCAGTCCACACACTCATCAGCTGGTGTGATTGCTGTATCAGGCATGTGGGCGTATGAAAGTGATGGGCCCTTGACTGGCGCTGTCTGTGGATGCGAGTCTTGTAATGTGCTGGGCCCGTGGCTGGCGGCGTGAATGGTCTAGTGCATGTCATGTATGAAAGGTGTGTGAATGGACTGTAAAGCGGTTGGTGCCTTGTCGTGGCTTTACAGCTCACGAGCTGTGAGTCATTGGTTCAGTTTTTTGGCCTTTCAGTTATTACCAGTGCATTTCACTTTTGTGAAATCTCTTGTTAATAAAATTTGATCTACTGAACCATCACTCACCCTCGTGCCAAATCCAACCAGTATGTGTGGTACAAATGACAAAACCTGCTCCGCTGTAATCAGGCGTCGCAGCACACTTGAGACACGCTAGGTGCCTCAGGTGGGACCCCGATGATGAAGCATGCCACCAACTTGGTTGGTGGGTGAGGGGTCTTCTTCACATAACCTAAGTGTGTTTCTTTTCACAATTTTAGTGTTTGCCACATCACGGACGTATGTGCACACATCAAAGTGATATATTCCAAAAATACCTGTGTTTGGGGGGGAGGGCCCACCTATGTTTTTGGTCCTGGGTGCGGCCGTCATGTAGGGAAACCTACAAAACCCAGAAACTTTTTAAAACTAGGCACCCCAAGGAGTCTAGGGAGGTGTGGCTTGTGTGGCTCCCCCAACATTTTCTTACCCAGACTCCTCTGTAAACCTCACAATTTGCATAAAAAAGCATATTTTCCTGATTTTTCTTAGTAGGATCACCGCTCCAGCACAAAATTCCTACTCCCCAGTTTTCCCCTCAGTCTCCCAAGTAAAATGACACCTCACTTATGTGGGTCCCCAAAGCAGAGTCCGTCTAAAGATGTATAAAAGAATATGCCCTTATAAACTTGCTGTGCTATCCCTTCTATCCCTTCAGGTTTTGGGCCTTATTATGTTGCAGGCACCTGGGCCACCCACACAAGTGAGGTATCATTTTTATCGGGAGACTTGGGGGAACGCTGGGTGGAAGGAAATTTGTGGCTCCTATCAGATTCCAGAACTTTCTGCCACAGAAATGTGAGGAACATGTGTTTTTTTAGCCAAATTTTGAGGTTTGCAAAGGATTCTGGGTAACAGAACCTGGTCCGAGCCCCGCAAGTCACCCCTCCTTGGATTCCCCTAGGTCTCTAGTTTTCAGAAATGCACTGGTTTGGTAGGTTTCCCTAGGCGCCGGGTGAGCTACAGGCCAAAATCCGCAGGTAGGCACTGTTTTCTCCCAAAATTGTGGATGTGTCCACGTTGCGCTTTGGGGTGTTTCCTGTCGCAGGCGCTAGGCCTACCCACGCAAGTGAGGTATCATTTTTATCGGGAGACTTGGGGGAACGCTGGGTGGAAGGAAATTTGTAGCTCCTCTCAGATTCCAGAACTTTCTGCCACAGAAATGTGAGGAACATGTGTTTTTTTAGCCAAATTTTGAGGTTTGCAAAGGATTCTGGGTAACAGAACCTGGTCCGAGCCCCGCAAGTCACCCCTCCTTGGATCCCCCTAGGTCTCTAGTTTTCAGAAATGCACAGGTTTGGTAGGTTTCCCTAGGTGGCGGCTGAGCTAGAGGCCAAAATCTACAGGTAGTCACTTTGCTAAAAACAGCTCTGTTTTCTGTGATATGTCCACGTTGTGTTTTGGGGCATATCCTGTCGCGGGCGCTAGGCCTACCCACACAAGTGAGGTATCATTTTTATCGGGAGACGTGGGGGAACGCTGGGTGGAAGGACATTTGTGGCTCCTCTCAGATTCCAGAACTTTCTGCCACAGAAATGTGAGGAACATGTGTTTTTTTAGCCAAATTTTGAGGTTTGCAAAGGATTCTGGGTAACAGAACCTGGTCCGAGCCCCGCAAGTCACCCCTCCTTGGATCCCCCTAGGTCTCTAATTTTCAGAAATGCACAGGTTTGGTAGGTTTCCCTAGGTGGCGGCTGAGCTAGAGGCCAAAATCTACAGGTAGTCACTTTGCTAAAAACAGCTCTGTTTTCTGTGATATGTCCACGTTGTGTTTTGGGGCATATCCTGTCGCGGGCGCTAGGCCTACCCACACAAGTGAGGTATCATTTTTATCGGGAGACGTGGGGGAACGCTGGGTGGAAGGAAATTTGTAGCTCCTCTCAGATTCCAGAACTTTCTGCCACAGAAATGTGAGGAACATGTGTTATTTTAGCCAAATTTTGAGGTTTGCAAAGGATTCTGGGTATCAGAACCTGGTCCGAGCCCCGCAAGTCACCCCTCCTTGGATTCCCCTAGGTCTCTAGTTTTCAGAAATGCACAGGTTTGGTAGGTTTCCCTAGGTGGCGGCTGAGCTAGAGGCCAAAATCTACAGGTAGGCACTTCGCAAAAAACACCTCTGTTTTTTTCAAAAATTTAGGATGTGTCCACGTTGCGCTTTGGGGTGCTTCCTGTCGCCGGCGCTAGGCCTACCCACGCAAGTGAGGTATCATTTTTATCGGGAGACTTGGGGGAACGCTGGGTGGAAGGAAATTTGTAGCTCCTCTCAGATTCCAGAACTTTCTGCCACAGAAATGTGAGGGACATATGTTTTTTTAGCCAAATTTTGAGGTTTGCAAAGGATTCTGGGTAACAGAACCTGGTCCGAGCCCCGCAAGTCACCCCTCCTTGGATCCCCCTAGGTCTCTAGTTTTCAGAAATGCACAGGTTTGGTAGGTTTCCCTAGGTGGCGGCTGAGCTAGAGGCCAAAATCTACAGGTAGTCACTTTGCTAAAAACAGCTCTGTTTTCTGTGATATGTCCACGTTGTGTTTTGGGGCATATCCTGTCGCGGGCGCTAGGCCTACCCACACAAGTGAGGTATCATTTTTATCGGGAGACGTGGGGGAACGCTGGGTGGAAGGAAATTTGTGGCTCCTCTCAGATTCCAGAACTTTCTGCCACAGAAATGTGAGGAACATGTGTTTTTTTAGCCAAATTTTGAGGTTTGCAAAGGATTCTGGGTAACAGAACCTGGTCCGAGCCCCGCAAGTCACCCCTCCTTGGATCCCCCTAGGTCTCTAGTTTTCAGAAATGCACAGGTTTGGTAGGTTTCCCTAGGTGGCGGCTGAGCTAGAGGCCAAAATCTACAGGTAGTCACTTTGCTAAAAACAGCTCTGTTTTCTGTGATATGTCCATGTTGTGTTTTGGGGCATATCCTGTCGCGGGCGCTAGGCCTACCCACACAAGTGAGGTATCATTTTTATCGGGAGACGTGGGGGAACGCTGGGTGGAAGGAAATTTGTGGCTCCTCTCAGATTCCAGAACTTTCTGCCACAGAAATGTGAGGAACATGTGTTTTTTTAGCCAAATTTTGAGGTTTGCAAAGGATTCTGGGTAACAGAACCTGGTCCGAGCCCCGCAAGTCACCCCTCCTTGGATCCCCCTAGGTCTCTAGTTTTCAGAAATGCACAGGTTTGGTAGGTTTCCCTAGGTGGCGGCTGAGCTAGAGGCCAAAATCTACAGGTAGTCACTTTGCTAAAAACAGCTCTGTTTTCTGTGATATGTCCACGTTGTGTTTTGGGGCATATCCTGTCGCGGGCGCTAGGCCTACCCACACAAGTGAGGTATCATTTTTATCGGGAGACGTGGGGGAACGCTGGGTGGAAGGAAATTTGTAGCTCCTCTCAGATTCCAGAACTTTCTGCCACAGAAATGTGAGGAACATGTGTTATTTTAGCCAAATTTTGAGGTTTGCAAAGGATTCTGGGTAACAGAACCTGGTCCGAGCCCCGCAAGTCACCCCTCCTTGGATTCCCCTAGGTCTCTAGTTTTCAGAAATGCACAGGTTTGGTAGGTTTCCCTAGGTGGCGGCTGAGCTAGAGGCCAAAATCTACAGGTAGGCACTTCGCAAAAAACACCTCTGTTTTTTTCCAAAATTTAGGATGTGTCCACGTTGCGCTTTGGGGTGTTTCCTGTCGCCGGCGCTAGGCCTACCCACGCAAGTGAGGTATCATTTTTATCGGGAGACTTGGGGGAACGCTGGGTGGAAGGAAATTTGTAGCTCCTCTCAGATTCCAGAACTTTCTGCCACAGAAATGTGAGGGACATATGTTTTTTTAGCCAAATTTTGAGGTTTGCAAAGGATTCTGGGTAACAGAACCTGGTCCGAGCCCCGCAAGTCACCCCTCCTTGGATTCCCCTAGGTCTCTAGTTTTCAGAAATGCACAGGTTTGGTAGGTTTCCCTAGGTGGCGGCTGAGCTAGAGGCCAAAATCTACAGGTAGTCACTTTGCTAAAAACAGCTCTGTTTTCTGTGATATGTCCACGTTGTGTTTTGGGGCATATCCTGTCGCGGGCGCTAGGCCTACCCACACAAGGGAGGTATCATTTTTATCGGGAGACGTGGGGGAACGCTGGGTGGAAGGAAATTTGTGGCTCCTCTCAGATTCCAGAACTTTCTGCCACAGAAATGTGAGGAACATGTGTTTTTTTAGCCAAATTTTGAGGTTTGCAAAGGATTCTGGGTAACAGAACCTGGTCCGAGCCCCGCAAGTCACCCCTCCTTGGATCCCCCTAGGTCTCTAGTTTTCAGAAATGCACAGGTTTGGTAGGTTTCCCTAGGTGGCGGCTGAGCTAGAGGCCAAAATCTACAGGTAGTCACTTTGCTAAAAACAGCTCTGTTTTCTGTGATTTGTCCACGTTGTGTTTTGGGGCATATCCTGTCGCGGGCACTAGGCCTACCCACACAAGTGAGGTATCATTTTTATCGGGATACGTGGGGGAACGCTAGGTGGAAGGACATTTGTGGCTCCTCTCAGATTCCAGAACTTTCTGCCACAGAAATGTGAGGAACATGTGTTTTTTTAGCCAAATTTTGAGGTTTGCAAAGGATTCTGGGTAACCGAACCTGGTCCGAGCCACACAAGTCACCCCTCCTTGGATTCCCCTAGGTCTCTAGTTTTCAGAAATGCACAGGTTTGGTAGGTTTCCCTAGGTGGCGGCTGAGCTAGAGGCCAAAATCTACAGGTAGTCACTATGCTAAAAACAGCTCTGTTTTTTTCCAAAATTTAGGATGTGTCCACGTTGCGCTTTGGGGTGTTTCCTGTCGCCGGCGCTAGGCCTACCCACGCAAGTGAGGTATCATTTTTATCGGGAGACGTGGGGGAACGCTGGGTGGAAGGAAATTTGTAGCTCCTCTCAGATTCCAGAACTTTCTGCCACAGAAATGTGAGGAACATGTGTTATTTTAGCCAAATTTTGAGGTTTGCAAAGGATTCTGGGTAACAGAACCTGGTCCGAGCCCCGCAAGTCACCCCTCCTTGGATTCCCCTAGGTCTCTAGTTTTCAGAAATGCACAGGTTTGGTAGGTTTCCCTAGGTGGCGGCTGAGCTAGAGGCCAAAATCTACAGGTAGGCACTTCGCAAAAAACACCTCTGTTTTTTTCCAAAATTTAGGATGTGTCCACGTTGCGCTTTGGGGTGTTTCCTGTCGCCGGCGCTAGGCCTACCCACGCAAGTGAGGTATCATTTTTATCGGGAGACTTGGGGGAACGCTGGGTGGAAGGAAATTTGTAGCTCCTCTCAGATTCCAGAACTTTCTGCCACAGAAATGTGAGGGACATGTGTTTTTTTAGCCAAATTTTGAGGTTTGCAAAGGATTCTGGGTAACAGAACCTGGTCCGAGCCCCGCAAGTCACCCCTCCTTGGATCCCCCTAGGTCTCTAGTTTTCAGAAATGCACAGGTTTGGTAGGTTTCCCTAGGTGGCGGCTGAGCTAGAGGCCAAAATCTACAGGTAGTCACTTTGCTAAAAACAGCTCTGTTTTCTGTGATATGTCCACGTTGTGTTTTGGGGCATATCCTGTCGCGGGCGCTAGGCCTACCCACACAAGTGAGGTATCATTTTTATCGGGAGACGTGGGGGAACGCTGGGTGGAAGGAAATTTGTGGCTCCTCTCAGATTCCAGAACTTTCTGCCACAGAAATGTGAGGAACATGTGTTTTTTTAGCCAAATTTTGAGGTTTGCAAAGGATTCTGGGTAACAGAACCTGGTCCGAGCCCCGCAAGTCACCCCTCCTTGGATCCCCCTAGGTTTCTAGTTTTCAGAAATGCACAGGTTTGGTAGGTTTCCCTAGGTGGCGGCTGAGCTAGAGGCCAAAATCTACAGGTAGTCACTTTGCTAAAAACAGCTCTGTTTTCTGTGATTTGTCCACGTTGTGTTTTGGGGCATATCCTGTCGCGGGCACTAGGCCTACCCACACAAGTGAGGTATCATTTTTATCGGGATACGTGTGGGAACGCTAGGTGGAAGGAAATTTGTGGCTCCTCTCAGATTCCAGAACTTTCTGCCACAGAAATGTGAGGAACATGTGTTTTTTTAGCCAAATTTTGAGGTTTGCAAAGGATTCTGGGTAACCGAACCTGGTCCGAGCCACACAAGTCACCCCTCCTTGGATTCCCCTAGGTCTCTAGTTTTCAGAAATGCACAGGTTTGGTAGGTTTCCCTAGGTGGCGGCTGAGCTAGAGGCCAAAATCTACAGGTAGTCACTATGCTAAAAACAGCTCTGTTTTCTGTGATGTGTCCAGGTTGTGTTTTGGGGCATATCCTGTCGCGGGCGCTAGGCCTACCCACACAAGTGAGGTATCATTTTTATCGGGAGACGTGGGGGAATGCTGGGTGGAAGGAAATTTGTCGCTCCTCTCAGATTCCAGAACTTTCTGCCACAGAAATGTGAGGAACATGTGTTTTTTTAGCCAAATTTTGAGGTTTGCAAAGGATTCTGGGTAACAGAACCTGGTCCGAGCCACACAAGTCACCCCTCCTTGGATTCCCCTAGGTCTCTAGTTTTCAGAAATGCACAGGTTTGGTAGGTTTCCCTAGGTGCCGGCTGAGCTAGAGGCCAAAATCTACAGGTAGTCACTTTGCTAAAAACAGCTCTGTTTTCTGTGATGTGTCCACGTTGTGTTTTGGGGCATATCCTGTCGCGGGCGCTAGGCCTACCCAAACAAGGGAGGTATCATTTTTATCGGGAGACTTGGGGGAACATAGAATAGCAAAACAAGTGTTATTGCCCCTTGTCTTTCTCTACATTTATTCCTTCCAAATATAGGGGTGTGTGTAAAAAAGACATCTATTTGAGAAATTCCATGTAATTCACGTGCTACTATGGTCACCCCGGAATTCAGAGATGTGCAAATAACCACTGCTCCTCAACACCTTATCTTGTGCCCTTTTTGGAAATGCAAAGGTTTTCTTGATAGCTATTTTTTACTCCTTATATTTCAGCAAATGAATTACTGTATACCCGGTATAGAATGAAAACGCACTGCAGGGTGCAGCTCATTTATTGGCTCTGGGTTCCTCGGGTTCTTGATGAACCTACAAACCCTATATATCCCCGCAACCAGAGGAGTCCAGCAGACGTAACGGTATATTGCTTTCGATAATCTGACATTGCAGGGAAAAGTTACAGAGTAAAAAGTAGAGAAAAATTGATGTTTTTTTCACCTCAATTTCAATATTTTTCTTTTTCAGCTGTTATTTTCTGTAGGAAACCCTTGTAGGATCTACACAAATGACCCCTTGCTGAATTCAGAATTTTGTCTACTTTTCAGAAATGTTTAGGTTTCTGGGATCCAGCATTGGTTTCATGACCATTCCGGTCACTGACTGGAAGGAGGCTGAAAGCACAAAAAATTGCACAAATGGGGTATGCCCCAGTAAAATGCCAAAATTGTGTTGAAAAATTGGGTTTTCGGATTCAAGTCTGCCTGTTCCTGAAAGCTGGGAAGCTGCTGAGTTTAGCACCGCAAACCCTTTGTTGATGCCATTTTCAGGGGAAAAACCACAAGCCTTCTTCTGCAGCCCCTTTTTCAATTTTTTTTGAAAAAAACGAAATTTTCACTGTATTTTGGCCAATTTCTTGGCCTCCTTCAGGGGAACCCACAAAGTCTGGGTACCTTTAGAATCGCTAGGATGTTGGAAAAAAAGGACGCAAATTTGGCTTGGTTAGCTTATGTGGACAAAAAGTTATGAGGGCCTAAGCGCGAACTGCCCCAAATAGGCAAAAAAAGGCCTGGCACAGGAGGGGGAAAAGGCCTGGCAGCGAAGTGGTTAATGAAAATAGCAAACAATAATGCTCTTGCTGCTCCACTTCCTTGAATTGGCGAACAAGCTCCAGGAAGCCACCCCCATCGCATAAGATGGTCTAACAAGTGCATGGAGAAATGTGAAGTATGGAAAGCCAACTTAACGTCGGATCAAATAGAACAAGTGGACATAATTTCAAAATAGGAGGCCACAGTAACATCATTAAGGAACCCGCTGGAGCCAAAACAACCATTCAAGGCCGGGCGACTACTGAGCAGAAATGGCTGGTTCACGCAGACATTAAGGCAACAAAAACAACAGCTTAACAAAATTTCCAGAAGCCTAAAGAACCAACCACCAGGTAACAGCTACCAGACTACCTTTCAGGAACTAAGAAAGGAATACAAGAAGGTAATGTGGGAAGCAAAGCCAGCTCACATGGATCAGGAATGGATCAGAATCATGGAAGCCACCAAGGAAAAGAACAGCCGGTCGCTGTGGTCTTGTGAAGGGTTCTTTATCCCGGGTTGAAGGGATATTGGATTAAGGCGACAGACGCGTGTTCAAGGGTTTAATGAATTTATTTCGTTTTGGGGTCTAAGATGAATTTATCATCTTCTCACAATGTCAGGGTGGATTTTAGTCTTTCAACAAAAATAATAAAGTCCCCTTTGTTTTTATTCTCTCTTTCAGGGTTCGGGTAAGGTTCCTGGTGTGGTCTGGTCCGGCTTAAGAAGATTCTGGTCTTCCCATATGTCAGCGGCCCAGGTTCCCCAGAATAAAGAAGAAAAAGAAAACAGGTAAGTGGAGATTAAGTAAACATATAGAGTTATTTAGGTTTAGTAGGTTGGTGGGGGATAGGTAGGAGTGCAGGGAGGTGAGGGGTTTACTTTTCCCGTGTCTTCCTCCCTACCGCAGCACGTTGTGGAATTCACCTTATTTTTGATAACAGCTATTTAGGGTTGGGTTCCGTGAGGTTAGAGGGTATACTGGTTGCCCTTTACACGGTCTCCCCTCCCTTATAGGACCTCAGCCCTTTTCCCTTATATCCCCAAAATCCCGAGAACCACCCGGCACCCGCTCCCATTTGCGGTACGATCGTACCTCTGGTGTCCACGCCCCTCCAGGGACGCGGCCGGCTTCTTGGCAGTCTCCCGACTTCACTGGGTCAGGGGCGGGAGGCTCCCTAAGTATCTCTCTCCTTCCACGTCGCTCGTCTGTCTTGGGAGGACTCGCTTTGTTCTGGTGTGCGTTTTCCTGTTCGTCCTTCTCCGTTGAGGCTCTCCGAGTGTTTCCCTCTCTCGCGTCTTCTGGGTTCTCCGCGGCGTCTCCTTTTTCAATTTCCTTTCTGGCGTACATGACGTTCGACGTCATGACATCCAGAGCCCCTCGGGTGCCCCCGGGGTATTCCTCCTTAGTTTCCGCATTTTCCTGTAAACCGGCGTCAGGAGACGTCCGGTTACACATCCCCTCACTTGAATGGGGCTGTTCGAGTCCCACAGGTCCCGGAAACCGTGATAAATAGTCGGCCTGACCCATAAGATCACCAGGGAGGTGGCAAACCTGAAAGGAGAAAGGTTGAAGCTCGATAAACCACCTCAGGATACGATTGTTGGTATTTTTATATCTTGAGAGCCAGGGAAGGGGAGCATGATCTGTATACAATAGGAAGGACCTTCCCAAAAGGTAATATTGGAGGCTTTCGATTGCCCACTTAATGGCAAGACACTCCCGCTCGATAATGGGATATTTCTGTTCCCTGGGAAATAGTTTACGGCTAATAAAGACCACGGGATGGTTTACTTCGGTTTCATCCTTCTGAAAAAGTACGGCTCCCAATCCTACGTCGGAGGCATCCGTTTGAAGATGGAAGGGCTTATTAAACGCAGGGCATTTCAAAATCAGTTGAGTAGTGAGGCATCTCTGTAAGGCACGATAACTACGATATTGACACGGGCTTAGTCTAGCAATGGTTTTGGGTTGTCCCTTTCTCAGAAGGTCGGCCAAGGGCGCGGCCAGGGTGGAATAATGGGGTATAAACCGTCGATAGTATCCTACCAGGCCTAAAAAAGAACGTACCTCCTTTTTTGAGGTGGGAGCATCGATGCGTAGAATGGCTTCAATTTTATTCATTTGGGGTCTTAGTACACCTTTCCCTATGTGATAGCCCAGGTAAGAGATATCATTAAAGGCCAGTCAGCTCTTAGAAGGGTTGACTGTCAGTCCAGTCTTTCGTAGTGCTGTAAAGATTTTACCTATATGCGTTAAATGGTCTTCCCATGTCTCGCTAAATATGACGATGTCATCCAGATATGCGGCAGCATATCCGGTATGAGGTCGTAGTATGGTGTCAATGAGGCGTTGGAAGGTGGCGGGGGCCCCATGTAACCCAAAAGGGAGAACATTAAAATGATATAGTCCGGAGGGGGTAGAGAAGGCCGTTTTTTCTCTATCTTCTAGGGCCAGCGGGATCTGCCAGTAGCCTTTTGTCAAGTCGAGAGTAGACATGTATTTAGCTTTCCCCAATTTCTCTAAAAGTTCGTCTACTCTTGGAAGGGGATATGTGTCAAACTGGGAGATAGAATTGACTTGTCTAAAGTCAATACAAAAACGTATAGACCCATCCGGTTTGGGTACCAATACCACAGGCGAACACCAGGGACTTTGAGAAGGTTCTATAATATCTAGGTCTAGCATTTTCTCTATTTCACTTTCTACCAGAACCTTCCTAGCTTCGGGGATACGATAAGGGCGTAACCGCACTATCTTACCAGGAGGGGTTATGATCTGATGATGTACCAACTTAGTTCTACCGGGTATCATGGAGAACATCTGAGTGTGTTCATCGAGGAGTTTGTTTAACTGCTTGCGCTGCTGAACCGAGATGTCCATATTTATGACCGGTACCTCGTGCCCGCTAGGGCGATCAGTTGGGCACCACCCTACCTCCAATTCCTTAACGGTGTTAACCAGACATCCTCGGACCGGGTCGGTCACAGGTTCTTCCCATTTTTTTAGTAGATTAATGTGGAAGATCTGTGACCTATTAGGACTATCGGTGAGCTGAATTTTATAGGTCACGGGTGTTATTATTCCTGTCACGTTGTATGGTCCCTGCCACTTTGCTAACAGCTTGTTGTCTGAACTGGGGAGAAGCACTAACACCTTATCCCCTATGGAAAAAGACCTCAACTGGGTATTCCTATCATAATACCTTTTCTGTTTCTCTTGAGCCTTCTCCATGTTTTCTCTTACGTTTTCCCACACCGTGTGTAGGTGGTTTTTTAACTCCTGGGTATATTTCAGAAGGGTCTTTTCCCCATCCTCCTCCTCCCACAATTCCGCTGCCATGTCTAATAGGGTCCTGGGTTGTCGTCCGAACAACAGTTCAAACGGACTATGGCCTGTAGAAGCTTGTTCATGGGTCCTGATAGCGTACAATACTAAGGGGAGTTTCCTATCCCAGTCTTTACCGGTCTCGGAGATGGATTTCTTTAGAAGATTTTTCAGCGTCCGGTTATACCGTTCCACCAGACCATCAGTCTGTGGATGATAAACCGACATCCGCAATTGTTTGATCCCCAAACGTTGACATATTTGTGTCATCAAAGAGGACATGAATTGGGTACCTTGGTCTATTAAGATTTCTCGGGGAAACCCAATTCGGGAGAAGAACCCTATCATGGCGTGGGCAACACTCTTGGTGTTAATACTACTAAGAGGGATGGCCTCGGGGTACCTTGTGGCGTAATCCACCAACACTAATATGTAACGGTATCCTCTGGAAGAGGGTAGGAGAGGACCAACAATGTCCATTCCTAATCGGGAGAATGGAATATCTATGATAGGAAGTGGTTGCAAAGGATCCTTGTCCCAGGATCAATCATTTGGCATTTAGGACACTGTTGACAGAATTTCCTAATCTGAGAAAAGACACCTGGCCAATAGAACCTCCTCAACAGATACTCTTCCGTTTTTTCCCTCCCTTAGTGGCCACCCCCTGGCTGACTGTGGGCTAGGTGCAGAACTTGTTGTCTATAGGGTTCGGGGACTATCAATTGCCTCTTTTCTTCTCGGTCATTGCTAGTGACTCGATATAATAGGTTTTTAACTATTGTGAACGATGGCCCTCTATCTCGGGGGGTCCGGGGCCTTGCATTTTTCCAGGCATGAACCAAACTTGGACCTTCTCTTTGGCAGCTCCGAAAGGGGGGAAGGTTAGTAAGGGTAAGAACCGGTGTAATTACCCTCTCTGGGCTCGTATTTTCATTTGCGTAGGCTTTTCTGGCTGCTCTTTTTTCACCTCGGGAGGGTTTGTACCGGTCTACCGGAGAAGGTATAGGTATGTTATAGAAGGGAGCATTTTTCCACCAGGTATTCATTTCTTCAGAATGTCTTGTACTATCCAGAAGCTCCGAGAATTTTGTAAAATCCGTTCCGATAATAGCTTCTTCCACTAGTTGTTCCACTACCCCCATCCTTATGGGATTTTCTTTTCCTTTCCATGACAGGGTCGTCCAGGTTAGAGGATATTCCTTGGTTTCGCCATGAATACAACAGATGGACACAGTAAGACCTGTAGTAAAGGTACGGTTATCAAGTAAATCAGCCCGGATTACGGACTGACTGCATCCTGAATCAATGAGGGCCAGGGTGGGTCTTCCATGGATAACGAGTCTCTTCTTATAGGGGGTGTCGTTTCCCCCGGTATAAAAGACTCTTCCCCTAGTAATTCCTATCTCCATTGGTTCTGGTATTTCTGTTTTTAGGGGGCAAACCCGGGCTATGTGTCCCCATTCACCACAACTAAAACACTGTGGTTGTTGAACGTACGGCTTCCCCAATACTCGCATTTTTCCAATATCATCGTTGGTTCTTCGCCCCACTGATAAGGATGAACTGGGACTCTGGCGAATGGGACTAGGCGTTGGCCTAGGGGGGGGGATTTTGAATTCGAGAGAGCGGTGAAAGGCACAGGCTAACTCGATGGTGGTGTTAGTGTCTGGGTTTGGATGTTGTTTGATCCAGTGACGCGTGTTGGGGGGTAGGGCGTCTAGATATTGTTCCAAGAGGACGATCTCAATGATGTCTTCCCTATTAGTCCCAATGGGGCCCAACCATTTGAGACCCAAATCTTTGATCCGGAAGTATAGGGCTCGGGGGTTCTCGGAAGGGCCCCACTTGGCTTTTCTAAACCGGACTCGGTAATGTTCTGAATCAAAACCCACCTGTTCTAGGATGCTCTTTTTAATGTCCTGATAGGGAGTTATTCCGCCAGGGTTCACGGCTTGATAAGCCGCTTGGAGGGTTCCTGTCAATAATGGGGCGATATATTGACCCCATCGCTCCTGAGGCCAGGTAGCGTAAGTGGCAACTCGTTCAAAATTGGTGAAGAAGGCATCCGGGTCTTCGCCTTCCTGATACCGCTGTAGGACCGAACTGGGCACATTCGGATGGACCCGGGTGGCAGCAATGGTATCCGTGAGATTTTTGATGGCAGTCTCATGAACCAATTGATTGTTGGCCATGATAGTGGCCTGACTTTTGAGCGCGCTTTGTAGGGCCTCTCTCTCCTCTTTAGCCTCCCTCTGTTGCTCTTCCCACACTATTTGCAGGTGCCTCTGCCCCTCGGCCAACTGCTGCATCATATCTGATATCGTGGGTTTCTCCTCCATGGTCTTGGACTGCCTGTCGTCTGGTCCAATATCCCACTTCTGACACCACTGTGAAGGGTTCTTTATCCCGGGTTGAAGGGATATTGGATTAAGGCGACAGACGCGTGTTCAAGGGTTTAATGAATTTATTTCGTTTTGGGGTCTAAGATGAATTTATCATCTTCTCATAATGTCAGGGTGGATTTTAGTCTTTCAACAAAAATAATAAAGTCCCCTTTGTTTTTAGTCTCTCTTTCAGGGTTCGGGTAAGGTTCCTGGTGTGGTCTGGTCCGGCTTAAGAAGATTCTGGTCTTCCCATATGTCAGCGGCCCAGGTTGCCCAGAATAAAGAAGAAAAAGAAAACAGGTAAGTGGAGATTAAGTAAACATATAGAGTTATTTAGGTTTAGTAGGTTGGTGGGGGATAGGTAGGAGTGCAGGTAGGTGAGGGGTTTACTTTTCCCGTGTCTTCCTCCCTACCGCAGCACGTTGTGGAATTCCCCTTATTTTTGATAACAGCTATTTAGGGTTGGGTTCCGTGAGGTTAGAGGGTATACTGGTTGCCCTTTACACGGTCTCCTCTCCCTTATAGGACCTCAGCCCTTTTCCCTTATATCCCCAAAATCCCGAGAACCACCCGGCACCCCGCTCCCATTTGCGGTACGATCGTACCTCTGGTGGCCACGCCCCTCCAGGGACGCGGCCGGCTTCTTGGCAGTCTCCCGACTTCACTGGGTCAGGGGCGGGAGGCTCCCTAAGTATCTCTCTCCTTCCACGTCGCTCGTCTGTCTTGGGAGGACTCGCTTCGTTCTGGTGTGCGTTTTCGTGTTCATCCTTCTCCGTTGAGGCTCTCCGAGTGTTTCCCTCTCTCGCGTCTTCTGGGTTCTCCGCGGCGTCTCCTTTTTCAATTTCCTTTCTGGCGTACATGACGTTCGACGTCATGACGTCCAGAGCCCCTCGGGTGCCCCCGGGGTATTCCTCCTTAGTTTCCGCATTTTCCTGTAAACCGGCGTCTGGAGACGTCCGGTTACAGGTCTATAGTTAATTAGCTGGAGCGCAGGACAACCAGGAACCGAAGTAACGCGGTCCCAGAGAGAAAGTGAATAGAACACACCTCCAGCCTCTATGGCAGCACTGACATGGTGAAGCCATCTCCCACCACAAGCAGCAAGAAAAGCCATTATCAGTCAAAATACAAAATGTTGAGGAACAATTACAGTGCTGCAGACAGAGTGGGGCTCCTGGGCCAAACGGTCTCCCACTAAAACAAGATCCTGCCCTTTTGACCGGCCTGCTCTGCAGTCTTTATAATGCCATCAGCATGGAAAACTAAATTCTGGATTCCTGGAAAGGGGCAATTTTCCACCCAATCTATAAGAAGGGCCCCTACGGGAACCCAAACAGCTACCGACTAATATCACTGCTTGATGTCGATGCAGAAATATTTGCGGGCCTCCTGCTTGAGGATCTCAAAGGATGGGCAAGCAAATTCAATTTAATACCTCTGAATCAAACTGGGTTCCAGCCATTGGCAAGCACTTCTGACAACCTGATAACGCTAGCCATGCTCGCTGAAAAATATGCAGACAAAAAAATGACCCTTTACACCTGCTTTGTGGACTTGTACAAAGCCTTCAATTCAGTGGCTGGGAACAAGCTGCGGGAGAAACTAACAAACCTTAAAATCCTGCCAGAGCTGCTAAAAGGAATACAGCTTCTGTACTCAGAAAATTGGGCAAGGATGAAAGTTGGAAACAACAGAAGAGTGTTGGCCAGAATCCAATTAGACAGAGGTGTTAAGCAGGGCTGTGTCGTGGCTCCAATTCTTTTCAACCTCTATCTGGCAGATCTGTGCACTCAGCTAAACATCATTGGCTCCCATCCTCCCAAACTGAGCAACTATCCCCTAACTGCATTACTATATGCAGACAACATCGTCATGCTGAATCTCTCAGGTACAGGAATCCAAAAGTGTTAAACACCTTCAATCAATATTGCACGACTAATGAGTTGGTGGTAAACATGGAGAAAACCAAGGTAATCATTTTTGGCAAACGGATAATCAAGAAAACTAAATGGTTCTGTGGTACTCCGTGGAAAGAAGCGGAAGCTATAAATACCTCAGCCTCTGGCTACAGGAGCGCTGGTCTCATCACCTGCACCTAAACACCTTGAAAGGGAGGTTGGCATCACTGCTTGCATCAGTCCTTGCCCTGGCCTCAAAACTACAAACCCCAATCTGGTGTCCACTACTCACAGTGATAAAAGTAAAATTCCTGCCAGCCTTAACATAAGTTTCAGAAATATACCCAAGCAAACAGAACGACATCATGAACATTGCACAAAGCAAGGTGTTTCAACTTCTCTTCCGCCTCCCGCATAGCTCCTAGCCAGCGTAGATTAGGTTGGAATTTGGATTAAAAGATCAAACATTAGTTCAAGACTGGGAACTACTCAAATACGCATCGACGCCAAGACTAGCCCAACCAAACACTCTAAAGGCACTGATTTAGAAGGAAATTAAGTGAAACCAGGCGAAACTCACAAACCCCCGGCTAAAGAGAATCACTCTCACCATAAAGCACCTGCAGGCAGAGGAGTTATGGCAAAAGTTTTTACCCCATAAACATTTCAAGCAACTTCTAAACAAACAAATCAAGTTGCTCTCCTGGAGCAAGAACAAAAATAAGTTCAGAATTCGATCTCACGCTTGGATGACAATTAACACATAGAAGGCTCCAACAGCTCAAGCTTATATGGCAAAAATATTTAAAGCGTCACTAAAAATAAAGGTGCTACACACCAGACTCGGACTGCTCCTGCATTGGAGACTGAACCAAAATGGCTCAGATCCACAAACAATGGACGATGCAGACTTTGTGCACATCACCGGGACACTTCTTACACATCCTTTGCATTTGCCCCGCTGTATTACCCTGGAAAAAGCTGTATCCAAAAAACATTTTTAACACCAATGGTATCAGAACATGCCTGCAGGCTCTTCTGTTTAGTCTGAAAGGATTGGCTTTGCAACACATGTGTTGTATTGTGAATGTAATGGCTCGCGCTGGTAGCGCGAGCCGGGGAAGGGTAGAATGTTGTGGGGAAATGTTTGTGTTTGAGTGTGCGATTGAGGACGGTTGAGCGGGGAGGAGACAGGACGAAGGACGGCGGCTTTGTATGCGGTCGGGGCTTCATATTATGGAATGTATTTGTATTCTCTAAGTTATTTTAAGAATAAAGAAGTTACCTACCATTATCGTCTTTGCGGCTTGAAGATACTCAACAAAATTGGCGACGAGTTGACAACTTTGCCCCGTCTGCATCCGGTTGTGATCCTCTACTTCACTATCGCACTCCTACGTGCCCACGCAACTCGACCTGCGAACGCTTGTGAGTGGTTTTTTTTCAGCCTAAAGTGCTGAAACATTATTTTTGCAACTTGCGTTGTGCTCGTCTCTTTGGGCGTCTCTCAGCAACGTTCAATAGCTTTTTCAATAACTGTACCGCTGACCTTCTTACGGCCTAAATAACCTTTGGAACTAAGGAAATATACCAGCAATTGAATTTCTTGTGGTTTTAAGAAGGTTTAAGTGAATTTTCACTTTGTTACGAATATTTAGACATTGATGTTATATATTTTTTAAGTTGAGGCACGCATTTATGGCTTCTAATAACTTGAATCTTCCACCTCCTCAACCTTTTATTCCTGGTAGCAGTGATGTTTCTATCAAATGGCAAGAATGGCGAGAGTATTTTATGAACTACATCTCTGCATGCGATGAAGACAATGACTTTTCAGGAGAAAAGAAGAAGAAAATGTTATTGCATTGCTTAGGGCCGCACGGTCTTAAAATTTACAACAGAATTGAAAAGAAACAAAGAGACCAGGGAGATATTTTTGTTCATGCATTAGAGGATTTAGACAGATACTATTCTCCAACGGTGTGTGTGGGAATTGATCGCTATAAGTTTTTTCAAAGGGAACAAAACAAAGAGGAAACGATTGAGGAATACGTTTCAGCCTTAAAAAATTTGGCCTTAACGTGTAGATTTGGTACCTTACATGACGAGTTCATTAGGGACCAGATAGTTATGCACGCTGCCAACCAGAATATACAGGACTGCTTATGGACTAAAGGAGAATCGCCCTTACAAGAAGTAATTGAAGTGGTCAAGAAAGCGGAACTTACAGGAAGGTGTGCAAAAGCTGTTCTACTGGGGAATTCTAAAATAGATGATTCGATTGGAGAAGCACATAAGTTGGTGAATAGAGTTATAGAGTCAAAAAAATGTCCACCAAATGAGTTTTCGAGGAAGACCAGTTCTTACAGGAACAAGAAGTCAAAAAGAAATACTTCTAAGGCGGAAGTTACTTGTTTCAGATGTGGATTACTTGGCCATTATGCAAATGATAAAAGCTGTCCAGCACGCAATCAGAAATGTTCCAGTTGTGGTACTGTTGGCCATTTTATTAAGGTTTGCAGGAAAAAGAAACGCATGGCAATAAAGTTGTTAGAGGATGCTTCTGAATCTGCTTCATCCTCAGACAGTGAAGACAAGAATATGTGGGTGCTTAACATAAGGAATGCTGGAACAGGAACGCCAGATGGACTGCGGAAAAGACCAAAGTGTGACATATCTAGAGAAGGTGTTACTATTACGATTACCGCAGATTCCTGCTCACCTTATACAATTGTTGATGAACAAGTTTGGTTAAAGAAATTGAAACGTACTGTTGGTGGGGGTTTGGACACACCTGATATCTCACCTAAAAGCTTTACGGGGAAAACAATCCAGCTTCTTGGCTACAAAAAATTTTCATTTGCATTTAAGGATCGTAAAGCTGAATGTAAGATGTATGTGTCAAAATCAGGACCATCAGTTTTAGGTTGGTGGGACCAAGGTGCTCTAGGAATGGTTTTGAATCCCAATGGTTCAGAGCCTGTATCAGTGGTTCAGGAAGATTGTGTGTGTGATGCTACCATGAAGGACATGTATCCTTTGGTATTTTCAGGAACTGTAGGAAAGTTAAAAAGTTTCCAGCATAAGATAATACTTAAAAAGGACGCCATTCCTGTTGTTCATAAGGCAAGAAATATTCCTTTTAGTATCAGGAATGAAGTTTCAAACGAGTTGGACAAGTTATTACAAACTGGTATCATTGAACAGGTTGAGTCATCAGATTGGATTTCTCCCCTGGTGGTAGCCAGACGTTCTAATGGCAGATTGAAGCTGTGTGTAGACCTAAGGGACCTTAATAAGAATATTTTGGTGGATCAATTTCCCTTGCCAAAGATCAATGAGGTTGTAGCACTAACTAAAGGCAAGGAATGGTTTAACATGATAGACCTTACTTCTGCTTATCATCAAGTTCAGTTACATCCTGATAGTCGTAGATTAACCGCATTTATTACGCCCTTTGGTTGTTACCAATTTGTTAGAGTTCCATTTGGTTTGGCTTCTGCAGCGGCTATGTTTCAAAGGCTGATGTATAAGCTTTTTAGTAAAATGCGGGATGTGTTGTTTTTTCAAGATGATATTTTAATTATGGGGGATACGAGATATGACCATGACATTAGAGTTAAGAATGTTCTTCAGATATTAGAAAATAATGGACTTACGGCTGAGCATAGCAAGTGTAAAATAGCCAGGACACGAAATAAGTGGCAAGGGTGTTGAACCAAAGGCTAGTCTTGTTGAAGGTATTAAGAATTCACCAGCCCCTACTAACAAGGACGAAGTTAGAGCTTTTTTGGGTCTAGCAGAATATTATGCTAAGTTCGTGCATAACTTTTCTCACAAAACGTTTCCTATTAGACAATTGTTAAAAGGGAAGTGCATTTTTAAGTGGTGTGAAGAATGTGAAGCAGCATTCAAATTGATTAAGAATGATATTATTAATGCACCAGCCTTACAAGGTTTTGACCCAAATTTACAATGTATAATTACAACTGATGCAAGTAATAAGGGTTTAGGAGCTGTTCTTACACAATTGGATATGAATGATAAGGAATGTGTAATTGCATTTGCTTCTCGTTCTATTACCAACGCTGAAGCAAAATACTCAGTAATTGAAAGGGAGGCCCTTGCATGCGTGTGGGGTTTGGAACATTTCAGATCATTCGTTTGGGGTATGAATGTCATCTTGCGTAGCGATCACAAACCGCTTACCAAAGTGCTTACAACAAAAGGATTATTTAAAGCCTCCCCACGTATTGCTCGGTTATCCATAAAACTGTTGGACTACAAGTATGAAATACAATATGTACCCGGGATTAAGAATAAGGTTGCTGATTTCTTAAGTAGAATGCCGTTGGTAAATACTGTGGAGGGTAAGAAGGAGTTGGAGGATTGTTGTGTAACTGAAGTTATACCCACAACTTTTCAGGGCATCTCGGAAGGTGATTGGGATAAAGCCATGGGGGAAGACGAAACATTGAATAAGGATCAAATTTTGTTAAGGGAAGGTTGGCCTCTTAAAAAAGTTTTAGATGAAGATGTGAAGAGGTTTTGGGAGGTTAAGGAGGAGTTGTCTGTGGAGCATAATAGATTATTGCGCAATGGTAGAGTAATTCCTCCAGAAACACTCAGATGGAAAATTCTTAATTTATGCCATGATGGACATTTGGGCATATCTAAAATGAAAAGTAAAGTTAAACAACTATATTGGTGGCCAGGAATTGATTTAGCTGTGGAAAGGACAGTAAGGAATTGTGTCCTATGTAATGAGTCAGAAAAAACTTTATCCACGTTCAGACCACCGTTAGTTCCTATAGGATGTCCAGACATGCTCTGGGAGAAGATTGGTCTGGACATTACTGGACCAATACAAGTGGAAGACGGTTATAGATATATTGTTGTAATGTTTGATCATTTCTCTAAATGGCCTGAAATTGGAATAGTGTCTAAGGTTGATTCCGGGGCCGTTGTAGAATTTTTGGATAATGTTTTTTTGAGAGAGGGTCTACCCAAGACCATTATCACTGACAATGGGGTACAATTCACATCTGACAAATTTAAAGCTTTCTTAATGAGGTGTGGTATTAAACACATTACGACTTCCAACTATCATCCAGCTGGCAATGGTGCTGTGGAACGCTTCAACAGAGTGTTTAAAAACAGTATACAATTGGCTGTATGTGCAAAGTTAGATTGGGAAAAGGAAATTTGGAAAACAGTTTGGTCATACAGAACTACACCGTGTAGCTCTACAGGTCACAGTCCATTTGAGATTATGAGAGGGAGGGTTCCACTGAGGAAAGATAATGTTGGTTGGATGATTGATGGTAGGGAAAGTTGCTGGACAAGTGAGAGTGTTAGGAAAAATATTAAGAGGGCGCAAATCAGTTCGAAGGAATTTTATGATGCAAAACATAAATGCAAAAGTGTAAATATACAGGTGGGTGATTTAGTTAGGGTGAAGGTTCCAGGTTTTAAAAAATGTGAGAAGGGAAGGTTCTATCCTCCTTTGAAAGTCACAAAAATTTTGTGTAATGCTGTACAACTTGAAAACGGGAAAATATGGCACTTAAGTAGAGTTTCCCCATACAAAGGTTCAGGTGGAGAAAAATCGATTGGAACTGACTGGCTTATGCATGACGATACAAGGGAAAGAAGGGGTTTGCAAAGTGCCAATGTTGCACAGACTGCGCTGGGCGGAAGAAACAGTGTTAGTCCTGCAATTGTGGAAAGCAGAACCGAAACGATGGCTGAAGGTGACAATGCACGGAATGGTGACATGACAAGTGTGAAGAACAATATTAGCAGATGTGGTAGGAGGATTATAAAACCGGGAAAACTCAATGACTATGTTTGCGACTGAGTCACTGTAAGGATTCAGGAACCAAATTAAGAAATTATAGAGAATTAATAACATTTAGATACTTATGAAATATTTGTAGGATTTATTTAGTAGATATTACGTTGTAGTTTTATGCTTCATATAACGTTAAGATAGTGTATTTGTATAATTTCACATAGCGATAGAAATATAGTAGTGTATGTTCTTTATGTTATTGTTATAGAAAGGAAATATTGTGTAAGGGGGAAGATGTGTTGTATTGTGAATGTAATGGCTCGCGCTGGTAGCGCGAGCCGGGGAAGGGTAGAATGTTGTGGGGGAATGTTTGTGTTTGAGTGTGCGATTGAGGACGGTTGAGCGGGGAGGAGACAGGACGAAGGACGGCGGCTTTGTATGCGGTCGGGGCTTCATATTATGGAATGTATTTGTATTCTCTAAGTTATTTTAAGAATAAAGAAGTTACCTACCATTATCGTCTTTGCGGCTTGAAGATACTCAACAACATGGCCTGTTTTACAAAATTCATTTGAAAAACAGAACATTCCTTAAAACATGCCATAAAAAATCAAGATGAGATGACAAGCCCTCAACTGGCATAGAAAATGAACACTGGCAGCCCCAGGGCTCAACTGGACTAAAAATCACAAAGAAAGCAGAAATGTATTAATTGTTTTATGGTGTTCTTAACGTCTCCGCTTGTACGGTTGCAATGATTTTCAGTAATTACGCAATAAAGCATAAACTAAATTTCTGCGCTACTTTATGGTGTCAGATCTGCCACTAGACAAAAGTCGGATCTCTTTCTCTAGCAGGAACATAATCACAAGAATTATTTTGGCAGTTTTATTGCTGCCTGAAATCTATATATGCCTGAAAGATATATATCTATAAATATATATCTCTTATAGAGATACCCTCTCTCTCTCTCTCTCTCTCTCTCTCTCTCTCTATATATATATATATATTTACAAGCTAGTAAACGCGGATCAGTTTTCAATTTCATACTATGGGAACATTGTCCGACTCCAACATGTGCAGAAAAGTTTGCATAGTTCACTGGACATGAGACTAGAGATGCTGAGCCATATTATTTCAAATTACCACCTTCCGAAATGAGGAAATATTGCTTTATACTGATTTTTTCAGATTCCTTTGTTTCCCAACTTGCTATTGAGGGTTATGAGTACTGGAAAACACTATTGATTTGAAGAGTGTATGGGGAACACTTTGTCCAACAGAATTTACACCTTAAATAATATTGTGCCATCTGCTATTGATATCATTCAGAATGACATATCCTTTTTTACAACATGGGCAAAGTCAGCTGTCTTCCACCATGCGGTTAGGTTGGACATTGGAGGTTCTGAAAACTGAATGTGTGCCTTGGAAACACATAAAGAGTAGCACATTATTTGCTGTTTTTAATTTGTCCAAGCAACAACAGATAATGGCTAAAAAAGAAGCTAGTTACATCATGCTTAACATTAAAAAGTTAGAAAAGTTGCCTTTAACTGTGGCAGAATTTCCCTCAGCAATACGGTTAATGCATGAAGTTTTAAATCTGCCCATTTCCACCTTTCTTTACACAAACTATTTAAAACATGTTGCTCTAGGCAGATATGTGCACCAACGAGACAGTTACATATACGAAGTGTGGGATTTGCCTTTCGATTTCAAGTGTCTGAATGGCGAAAGAGAGGTCTTTCTTAGCGGAAGCGAGTGTGAGACTACTGTTAGTCATTCTATGATTTATAAACAGGTGCCCTTGCACGGGCCTTGCAATGTTGAGGTCGCAAACTTGGCATGCCATCTGAAGGGTACAGTATTTCAGATACTTTTGAATGGAAGTTATATGGTTCTGAATGATGAAATAAGCTGCCCTAGGAACCCTGGAATTTCTTATGTCATTTCAGTTTCTCAAATGGTAACTTATTGCAGCCATGTTTTATTCCCAACACAAGAGATAAGAGTAGCAGAGTTGTGGCCGGACGTTGCTACGTCTAATGTAAATTTTGACAAGCTGAGCAGACTATAGGTGCTATTTTTAAAAAAACAAGTGACCTTAACATCGGCCAGAGAGAAATACCAGTTTCCACAGACACTTTGGAGAATTGGTGAGCAGAATTTTCAATGCTTCTAGTACTGCAGGGATTGCGCACTTTTTTAAGGCTGTTGGTTATGGATTTGTCAGCACCTTTCTTGAAATGGGATTTATACCTGCAGCCATAGATTCACTCTTTTTGAGTGCCTTCGGTGGATTCCCAATTACTTTGGCATTAACTTGTACAATACTGCTGCTGCTACTTTTTTGCTATGCAGTGGCTGTCCTACCTCAACAAAGCAGAGTGATGGAGCTACCACCAGACCAGCTGTGTTGTGATCGCATGATGCATTACTTTGAAGCATCCTTACTGGGGGAGATGAAGCATGGTTGTTTGCTGACATTCTGATAAATCCTAATGTGTATGCAGCCCATTTTCCACTGCATTTGGTGCCCCTTCGAAAACGCATCAATAGTGTGTCTTGCCATGCAGCCTGTGCCTCCAGTGGACAAGGATCTGTTAATGTTTTTATTGAGGGTTCATTCACAGACATGCCCCTTGAGACTGAGGTTGATTCGGGAGGGCTCTTACGTGGATTTCCTGGCTCCAATGACATCTGCCACAATGAAAAGTGCTGCCTTCACAGGTCATTCTGCGTTTGAGGTTCCTGCACACTTCTGCTCCCTGGATCCCTCTGCTAATCCTTTGATCCATCTATCGCCTGCTGAAGTGGAGTTCTTTCTTGTCTCAATCTCCATTGATGACTTCTGAGACCTTTTGTACAACCATGAATACTGTTGATTCGACCAATGGCTTTTTCTCAAAGTGTCAAATGTGACACACAATTGCCTTTCAATTCGGCCTGTTTGCCGGCCTGCTTTGCTTGACACTTTTGACATTATGGGCATCATTACGAGTTTGGCAGTACCAAGACTGCCATGTTGGGAGCCGCGGCTGCACCGCCGACGGGCCGACGGAGAAGACTGCCAAATTATGACCATGGCAGTCTTCCCAACCGAAGAAGACAGCCAAACTACCGCCTGTACTGCCAGTGTGGTCATGCCGCCATGGTCGGTGGTAGCCACCTTCAGGCAGGTGGACACCATGTTCCCGCCAGACATATTACAAGGCTTCATACTGCCAAGGTTTCCACCGCAGCGCGCCACCACGAAAACCCTGGCAGAAACCAACCCTTTAAAAGTAGACACTCACCTTCAGGAACACGTAGCAGTCTGGAGCCACCATGGAACCTGAACTACATGTCCTCCCACTGCTCCTACTTGCACAACGACTCTGGAACCAGCGACTGCGACAACGGCAACAACCGTGAGTACACACACATACTTGACACTGTAGGGAAAACCCAAAGTACACACGCTGATAGAACATACACATCCGGGACCGCAGGCCATGGCGACACACACACGTAATCACACCCCCATATGCACACACACACACACACACTCACACACAAACACACCCATACTACACACACCACGGGCAAACACATGTACAATACAGACACCACACTGCACACACACACACAGGTCTGGCACAGTCCAACACAACAATATACAACACCACCGATTCACACAACTACACCACAATAGCAACAGCACAAACGCTACTGCAAGCTGACACATTACACACCTCCACATGACACTACATACCTACAACACGTTCCAACTTGTGACAACCAATAAACACAATCACATAGCCATACAACGAGGCGTACCTCATACTACGCTAAGGCAACACACAATACCTTCTGACATACCCATCACTACACCGACATGCACACACACACAACAACAACACAAGGGCACACAACACCACCATTGCAGATGTCAACACAAACAATGCACAAATTAACAACATACATGCATGTTCCAAACACAAACATAACCTACACACAACACACAGCAATCACAGAGGGACACATGGCAGGTCCACAAACACACATTCTGCCCAGACACAATAACTAGCACAACCAACACACACACACACATCACTCACACACAAACCAAAGCAGGCAAAACCAAAACAGCCATGTGGAAAGAAAGGCAGGACAAGTATGTTACCAGTGAAACAAAAACTGGCTGGCCCAGATATAATAAGTGCAAATATAAATGTATGGAATACAATAAGAACTATGTACAAACTGAAGGCCATTAGCTAGTCCAAAGTGCAAAAGGCACAAATGGCACTTCTGTGTGACCTTTCATGACTCCTGACTGCTAGATGACCTCCAGGGGTAGGGGCATTAAGGGGGCAGGCAGGCAGCTCAGGGATTGGTGGGGTTTGGGCTTGAGTGTGGGGGGGGTGCCTGGGCTTGGGCTTGGGAGGGATTTTTTTGGGTTTGGGATTGGGAGGGGTCGACTTCTTGGCAGGGGGAGGGGCATGGATACTAGCAGGGTGGCAGGGGAGGACTTGGAGGTGGAAGGGCTGGACTTGAGGAGGGACACAGACTGTTTGGGGGTATCACAGGGTGGGAGAGGAGTGGGGAACAGGGAAAACTCCAAGAGGAATTGCTTCTAGACACCCGGGGCGGTCATGGCAAAGAGATTTGGGAGTGGAGGTAAAGGGAGTGGTTGTAGGAGGTGTCTTGGTGGATATCCAGTGTGCATATGCATGCGAGGAATGCTTGTGGTTGCTGGGTGTCTGTTGGGTGGGTGAGTGTGGGCGTTTCTGTGTCTTGGGAGGAGGGGGGAAGAGGTGCTGGGAGATGCCATGTTGGATGGGTGACTGTCTGTTGGGGTGGTGTCTACAGGTATGGTAGATGTGCTGCAGTGGGTGTGACTGTAGTTTTGGTGTCTCCAGATATGGTGACAGGGGTGGATGTCTGCGGGTCTGATATTGTGCTGTCTGTGGGTAAGATAGGAGTTGTGGCTGGATCAGTGAATGTTGGTGTTGTGGCTGCAGGTGTGTCTGGTGTAGTGTCTGTGAAGGTGGGAGTGCTGGGGATCTCTGTGCAGGTAGTAAGTGTTGGTGTGTTTGCAGGTCAGTGTTGTTTGTGTGCATGCCGGTGATGGGTGTTGTGGTGCTTGTGTTTGTCTGTGCAACCCTTGGAGTTTGAGGTGGATGATTGCTTGAATGTCTGTGTGCTTTGGCTGGGATTGGGAAGAGGGGTTTAGGACTGGGAAGAGGTAGGTGGAGGGGGGATGGTAGACAAAGTGTGCTGGCTGTAGTCAGTGAGGAGGCCAGAGCCTGAAAGAATCTCTGTAGGCCAGCCAGTGAACCGTGAATGCCCTCCAAGAAAGCATTGCCCAGCTGGACTTAAGCTGTCAGTGCCTGGATGACGTTCATGATACTCGACTGACCCACAGGGATGGAGCTCAGGTGGTCAATAGCCTCCTCACTGAGGGCAGCAGGGCTGACTGGGACAGGGGCAGAGGTGCCTGCGGTGAAGGAGATACCCACCCTCCTGGGTGAGCGACCACAGGCAACTCGGTGGGGAGCTACAGGGAGGGTTGTGGTAGTAAGGGGGGTGGCAGACAAAGATGGTGCTGGGGTGGTCTCAGATGGGTCCGCCACCACCAGGGAGTGTCCACTGGAGAAAAATTCCAAAGATGATGTGGGGGATCCGGTCTCCCCCGTGGCACTCCCCTTGTCCACCGGGCCACTGGGTCTTTCACTGTTGCTGGTAGCTGCATCCAGTGTCCCGTGGCCTGCAGCATCCACTCTCATGTGTGCCCCTTCTCCTTCACCTGCAGATGCTGATGCACACAAATAGAGAGAGAGAGAGGAAGACAGAGATGGGGCAAGAAAGGGTTAACATATAACTCATATTCATACATGTAAACATGCACATCTGTGACAATACATAACCAGGCTAGGCTATCTCAGATGCCAATACACATTACCTACACCATGTCACAACATGTCACTACTACCCACTCCTGTATTCCAACCCTCACACCTACATCAAGATCAAGTAGGTCAGCACTACAGGAGTCATCCACATGATCGCCATGTTTGCATGCACATCATGCCCTGGATGCAGGTCAAATGACTCCCTGATTTCACATCATACCTCTCCATACCCCTGTCATCCATTGGAAGTGCAGCTGACTGTTCAAAACACATCAGGCCTCTACAGTTACAACAGCTGATCAGTGCATGTCCTCTATAAAATATCCATTACAGTGAAGACTACTCCACTTACACACCACACAGCATCTGGCTGTCACATTACATGGCTGACCTAACAGCAATGCTGATATAGATATAAAAAATGCTATAGCCACTACAAATTAGACACTCAAACGGGTGACATCTGATGTGTACAATACAAGTCTGGGGTATAGCCATGTGATTAGTCTGACCCAATCACAGAGGTAGATCTGCAGACACCAAACACATATATCACAACTAATCATTCAGCTAAGTGCATCTACAATGCCCCATATTGAACATATTACACATCCATACTCAATCACTGAGTGCAGTGTCACAACTGATGTACTTCAGGAACACAGATGTTACATCATGTTCCACATACAATACCACCACACATGCAGTTACACCAGTAGGACTTCAGTACATGATAACAGCACCCTCACACACCATTCCGCATTTGTAAATACCTGTACCTGAGTCCAGACAACACACATCTCAGATGGTAAATACATGTAAGCACTATGCACACATGGACCAACATCAGTGCCTTTGCACTAACCACACATCCCACTACTACATAGGGCAGCCTCAGGAGAGTAAATACAACACTTGATTCACATCAACATTCCATAGGGCATGCAGTGCCCAATCTTTTCCTAATCTGCCACTTCAGCTAGGCCAAGGTTAGCAGACATAGGACCTAATTATAACTTTGGCGGTAATAACTGCCTACCGCTGCGGTGACTGCCTCCAATATACCACTGTGGCGGCGACCATCTGTCTGCCAGATTATGAGCACTGCCTGACTTCTGCCACAATGAGGGTGGAAATCCAGGCTAGCGGTGTTCTGCTGGCAGGACATTGCTGGTGGTAGCAGTGGCCCTTCCCTTCCAGACTACCTCCTCGCCAGACAAGGTGAGTGGGGCGTCCAACAGAGGAGGGGGGTGAGAGGGTATGGGTGTCATGTGTGTGTGTGTGTCTGAGTGT
This sequence comes from Pleurodeles waltl, assembly GCF_031143425.1. Lineage (NCBI taxonomy): Eukaryota > Metazoa > Chordata > Amphibia > Caudata > Salamandridae > Pleurodeles > Pleurodeles waltl. The sequence goes on from NC_090445.1 coordinate 939,933,884, forward strand.
GTGAGTGTGTGTGTGAATGTGTCTGTGTGTTGTATGCATGTGAGTGAATGCGTGTAAGAATGGTGAAGTGAATGCATGTCTGCATGTCAGTGTGTCTGTGTGTAAGAATGTGTGTGAGTATGTGTGGACGAATGCCTATGTGAATGAGTGTATGCCAGTGTATGTGAATGGGTGTATGCGTGGTGTGTGTGGGTGTGTGTGTGCGAGGAGGGGGGTGTGGGGCACTGTGACTGTAGTAGGGGTGGTGGGGGTGTTGTGTGCGTGTGTGTTTATGGGGTGGGGGCTGAATGTGTGTATCGGAGGAGGGTGGGGGTGTTTGAATCAGTGGGGTGGGGAGTTTGGATGGAGGGGGAGTGTCAGGTGAGTGTTGCGGGGTGGGGGTTCTGCCTACCGGTGACAGGGAAGGAATTCCCTGTCACCGGTAGGGCCTACCGCCATGATTTTCGTGGGGTTGATAATGCCACGAAACCATGGAGGTAGGCCTGCTCATAATGCTGCTGGAGGTACTCTGTGGGCCGCCGGGTCGGAGATTGACATCTCCTGCCTTGCTGCTCATACTGCCATGGCGGTATGAGTGGAGAAGTAGCAGGTTGGCTACAGCTAGCCTGCCACACATAATGTGGCGGTAGGTACCGCCAGCCTGTTGGCAGTAATACCGCCACATTAACCCTGGCGGTCCAGGGTTAAAATGAGGGCCATAGTCCCAGTCCATCAGATGTACCTCAAGTAACCATTGAGATATGCTGTAGGCAGTAACTAAGCTAAATTGCACTTTAATTGCTAGGGCATTGGCATACATGGCATATACATAACATGGTGACAATGAGGAGGTCTGCCTAGGCACTTACCACCTCTAGTACCATCCCATTGGGATCAAGGTTTCATCCCCACAAGTCTAGCACTTAGAAATGCAGGATGTCTGCAAACAGACCTAATCAACTGCACGTGTATCAGTATCCTACTTTAGCAACCTTCACATACCCTACAGTCAGCAGATCACCAACATATGGGTATACAACTATCAAGACCTTAGTCCAGTCCCATGCAGGCTATATCTGTGGTGGAAATGTAAGGGCTGCCTCACATTCAGTTAATACCATTACCAGTACTTGATGTATATAGTCTCTGTGATGAAACAAAGTCTCACAGTTGCATATACAGGTATGCAGATGGGATTGGACTGACACCTTAGAGCCACAAATGCAGATGGATGGAGCAGGTCATAGTCAGTGATTAGAGTAATGCACAAGCTCACATCCTTTGTATAGACAGGATGGAGTCACATGTGTCATTAGACCATCTCAACAATCCAGACATGGAGATGTCTTGATATGGGAGATGTACATCCACTGACAGTAAACCATCAAAACACATCTGCAACTTATACTCAGACCGGGTGGTCACTACCCATTCCCACTAGTCTACATACATGTTACATTGACTATATTGTCACATTAGTTGTAGTGAAGCACCTAATCCCACACAACCCGAGCCAAGTCCCAGGACAGAGTCAGTACTCATCCCCTTGGAGCTGTTGTGCTGCCCTCAAATGTCCATCAACCTCAGAGTAGACCACAGCCAAAATGTGGGCCATTAGGGGAATCAGGGTCCAACGGGCACCCCTCCCTCGTTGGGAGGACATCCCCAGCTGGCCCTCCATGGTCTTCCGGGCCCAGTGTCTCAGGACCACACACTGCTTGCGACAATGGGTGCTCCACTGGCTATGAATCCCCAGGGTCCACATTTGCTTGGCAATGGCAAGCCACATCCCTTTCTTCTGATGGTGATTTACCTGCATGGATGACAAAGAGAAAAGGAGAAAGTCATGTACATTGGCACCATACCAACAGCAGTGGCCTGTACACATCTGACGCACCAAATGCCCACACATACCCATCCTCTCGGCACACACACCTTCACTTCATGCCCTCTGCATGCATGTACTCCTTCACCAGTACTCTTACCCGATTCGCCATCACACAAACCCCTATCACACATGACTTTGGCATTGGGCTCACCTGCTCCTCTGGTGCTCCATACAGCTGTTCATACAGGGGTAGAACCCCTTCCACAAGCTTCTCCTGTTCTTCTGGGGCGCAGGCTGGGACCCTATCGCCTGGAGGACATGGCATGATGACTCCCAGAGACAGTACACAGTAGCTCAGATCATGGGGGTCTTGCTAGCAACAGTGTCAGGAGTCAAGTGAGCAAAGCTGTAGAAAATTACATTCACGGCCACCACGTACAGGACTGTCACCACCGGCGGCCATCGCCATTGGCCCCAGTCCACTACAGGAAGCAACCACCTACCACCATGACAACATACACCTGCAGACTTAGGTCACTTCCAACTGTCCAGTGCAGCAGGACAGTCAGCTGCTATTTTGTGCACATATCATGCTTTGATGTGCCTAAATAAGTGCGCCATACACATATTCGGTCAAATGGTGGATTAAGCCTATGATGTATCATCATGGTAGTGCAAAGACATTTGACATGCATGACACAGTGACGTGATGTCAATCCAACATAAGACTATACAGAGGGGATAAATGTATATGTATATATCTCTTCAAATTGAAAAAATTAATTAGTCACCGAAAACAATTACTATCTTTACCTGTCCAATTATTTATTAGTTTTTGTTTCTCTTTGTCTCACTCATGTGATAAATAAAAGCATAACAACACTATATACATGACTACATTACAATCATTACATACAACAACAATTACCCATGCAAAATTGAAAAACATGTAACACTTCACATATGGAATTCTGAACCCATGTTCAACAAGAAAAACTTTTGCACTGAAAAAGTTTAAAGTTATAAGCTGTTAAGCCTTTCCCCGGCAAGCAGTATTGTAAAATGAGGTAATGAGGTTTTTGTATCGTCTTTCCCAGGTCCTTTGTTCCCGGTGTTTATATACAATACAGTCCCATTTTCATTGTCTCATGGTTCCATAATTCCAAAAACATTCCTCAAGAGTATAGTCGAAGCGTTTCGGCCTTCCAGCTTCTGGCCTCCTCAGAACAACAACAGTGCCTATATGTACAATATTTACAATATATTACTCAATAGTCAAAAATCATATAACAATTATTGCCACCCGGGTTACTGACAAACCCTGCTCACCATTTTGTCTACACCATGTGTTTGCTATCCTTAGCCATATGTTCAGCCACTAGAACGTGTGCCCAACAGTCAGAAGCACCCAAAGAGACATGACATGTCTCTCAAAACATGCTCGTTTAGTTTACATATTACCACAAAGCTATGCATTTTTTTTTTACATGAGCCAATTCAATACATACCTGAATAAAGGCCCATAACCTTTACCTCTGTGTGTATACCAACACACCTCTTTAGTGTATCAGACTGTTTTTAAACTCTTACTTCTTTTGTTTGCTCCATGTGAACAAAAGTGGCTAACCTTATCCTTTAGGAGTACAGAATATTCATTTCGAACTTTAAACGATGATAATCGATGTTTCTCCAGACTATTTCTCTGTTATAGGACATTATGAAAAAATCTTAGTTTTCACTCTCCTTTCATATTATAGGTACAAAACCAGTGGCACATATTGTCCACTTACCCTCGATTTGCTCCGTGTAACATATTCGTTCACCAGCTAGTTTGTGCGGCTCAGGCATGCGAGTAGTCTGTATTTTGCTTCACACGCACATTACAGCTACCGCTGCTGAAGCCAATTTTACATGTGCCAAGTGCATTTCATAATGTACATTCTCTCCTCCCTACCTAGATATCCTGCCATGAGGAGATTAAGATAACCACCAATGTACTGTCACAACCCTGGAGGACAGGCATATCATCCAGACTTATCGTCTGAATCGTCAGACCATCATGGATCTATGTACATAGTTGGAGCCTAATCTCTTACCAGCCATACACAACCCCTATTGCATCCCTCCCATAGTACAAGTCCTGTCAGTGCTACACTTTCTTGCCACAGGCTCCTTTCAGAATACAGTGGGCTTGACAGAAGGGATGTCACAGCCCACGTTCAGTCTTGTATTGAAGGATGTACTGTGTGCATTGTTGAAACACCTGGACAGCTACATCAGGTTCCCCCCAACATGCGGATTTGGCCTCTGTGAAGGCAGACTTTTATGATATGGGACACATCCTTCATCTAATAGGGGCCATTGATGGCACACATATAGCCCTGGTCCGTCCCAGTGCCAATGAACAGATGTATAAGAACAGGAAGACTTACCACTCCATAAATGTTCAGGTGGCGTGTCTGGCAGAACAGTACATCTCACAGGTCGCAGCCAAGTTTCCTAGATCTGTACATGACTACATTTTGAGGAACAGCAATGTCCCACACATAATGGCATGCCTACACACAGAAAGGGCCTGACTCCTTGGTATGGATGCATACAAAGGTGTTTCACTGTAATTGCACCTGTCTTCACACTCTTCCCTGTCACTGTACCTCTATTTTCACTGGTCCTACATTTTTTAACAGAGGTGAATCCGAATATCCTACCCTCCCTGGCTGTTGACACCAGTGAGGTACCCTGCCATGGATGCCATTTAAATGAGGCCCATGGGAGGACAACATGTGTAATCTAAAGGACATTTAGCCTCCTGAAGGTTCCTGGACCTATCTGGAGGTGCCCTCCTCTAGGCGCCCCAACTGGTATGTGAGATAATAGCATGCTTCGTAATCTAGCCCTAAGACGTCAGATATAATTGCTAGCTGTTGAGGATGAGGCAGCTGGACCAGTGGCTGGTAATGGTGACATGCCAAATTATGAGGAGGCAGAGGAGGAAAGTGCAGCTGACTCTAGGACTGAGCTCATCAGTCAGTACTTCCAGTGACATACAGGTATGGTGTATGTGGATTTTCAATTCTTGTATATCCACATGAAGTGCTAACATTAGTCCTCCCGAGTTGACTCATCAATGGGGGTGTAATCTGATCCTATCCCTATGTGTGTGTTAAAGAAGATGAGTGAATGTAAGGTGCACAGTAAAAGTGTCTCAACTCTTAGAAGTGTACTCACTGCAGTTTCCTACATTCACATCTCCATTGTACATACCACTATTGAGTTATGTTTGCTGCATTCTTCTGTTCTCATGTCATGTTTAGGAGGTATTCTACACTAGGCAAGACATCTATGAGCTGCATATGTACCTTGTGTTGCTTCATGCCTTCCATCCTGATGGTACTATCTTTCATTGTTTTCTTGCAGGTTGGAATACTGACTTTACTCTTGTGTGGCCCTGGATTTCTGACCCTCTGACATCTGTCCTGGAACATATCTGTTGTACTGCATGTCCTGCTGAGGAGTCCTCCCTCTGCAGTCTTTTACACTGCCTGTTGAATGTAAGGGAACATGACCAGATCACATTTTGCAATCAATACATTTGTTTATGTTTAAGTGAAGACACATATACAGTAGCTGTGTTCCATTTGTGTTTATTGTGCATATAATGAATTTTTGACTACAAATGTATGCTGCATACATTGTCCAACAGGTGAAGCGTGAGGTCATGGTATATGGAATCATCAGAGTAGGAGGTGTCGCAGTTGGTGTCATAGGTCCAGTGTCCATGTGTCAGTGGAAAGAAGGAGTTATTTCATTGAACAGTCAAAGGGTGTCTCAGTGGCACACAAATGAGACAAATCGGGTGAGGTTCACTTCCTGGCAGTGGGTTGGGTCTTGGCCTCTGCTCCAGCCAGATGTCTGGATGGACGACCATGTTTGCGGGGGTTCTTCTGCTACAGAGTAATAAGGGGTGTCTGAGGGCTGTGGTTCCGCCCTGACAGAGTTTCCATTTCACTAACTGCCGCTGATGTGGATGGCTCAGATGTTATGTTGGTAGCGCCCCCCACAACGCCACCATGTGTGCATCATATTTAGTATACGGTGCACCATGATGGTAGGTAGGAAACTAGCATCAACATATTTGGTGCTAGTTCGCCACTTTGCAGGATTAGCGTAAAAAATGTTGACGCTAATCCTGCAAAGCACCCAGAGTCCCATTAAAATGAATGGGAGCCTCCTTTTAAAAATGACTGAAAAAATGACACAAAGAAGTCTCTTAGATTTCTTTGCTCCATGTTTTTTGCCCCACTAACGCCAGAACGCCCCCCTGGCGCAGGCATAATGTGGCACAAGGGATTACAAAGCGGCACAATGCAAGCATTGCACCACTTTGTACATCTTGTGCTGCATTTTTGGCCATCTAACACCACATTAACGTTAAAAAAATGATGCTAATGTGTCGTTAGATGGCACTAGCCCTCCTAAATCTGGGCCTTGGTGTAATTCCGTCCAGCGATTCGGGCTGTAGTCGTGTAAATCCCCTTGAGAAATTGCATTGGGAAATTGTGTTTGGGTCCCCCCTTTTTCTCTGCCCCCACTTGACGAATCACCCCGAATCTTCCAAGACAGCAGCTGTAGTGAGTGGCGTACCCGGCTTGAAAATGTTGTAAAGATTCGTCAAACGGTGGCAAAACAAAAAAACAATTTCCCTATGGAAACTAGATCCTACAATTCTGGTGGTATACTGTAAAAAAGGCATCCTAGTTAATAAAAAATAGAGTCAAAAGTCAAATTAGTAGGAAAGTGATGAGGAGTCAGAAGAATGTCACGTTTTTACAGAACCAAAGTCCCATCAATTTTAACCATCTTCGAATACCCATGCACACAAACCTTTAGTATGGAACATGCACGAGTTGGCTGCTAAAGTATTTGTTTCCTTGCGGGACACAAGCCTTTTGGTTTTGGATATTCGAGTAATATTGAAAGAGCTTAATGGCATCTCCTACGGTGTGATGCCTATAAAGGTGGAGTTAAATGGCATGTATCCTCCCTGGATTGCTTTGAGATTGTGCAACCAGTCACTTGAGGGCAATGGCAGACGGATCTGTGAGAAATCCATGACCAGGGCAACACGTGATTGGTTCATGTATTCCATGATTACGCAGAATCTGAATCATTGGCAGGTGGTAAGTAGGTTTAGGTATTTAAGTTACCTGCCTGAAAGTGCAATGTCTAGCAAGTACATTTTAACGTATTTCTGACCTCTTGAGGTCAGTTAGTTCAATCCCACAAAATAAGTAATTTCTATCTCTCCCAATCAGACCATGATTGGTACGGGCTGAGGTCTGGGACCTTCATGAAATCTCCTCCCAAAGGATCAAGTCATCAACAAGAGGCATTAGCCATCAAATGTTGGGCCTAAGACTTACAGTCAAAAGTTTATACTGAGTGTATACTGATGTTTCTTCGAGATCACTGTTACCATGTTCACAATGGCACTACTACATTCCACTGGATTTGGTGGACTCAAAGCAGGTGGGCTGTTCTGTGAGGAATAGCACTTAAAGAAACATTTGACCTAATTGAGGTGTTTTATGTTGTTGCCCTCATTGTGATCCACGTCACAATATTCAGGAGGACCAGTGGGGCATATTAATGTTGCTTTGCTGGTTTTATCCTGCTGCCCATGTGCAGAGGCTCCATCCGAGGCTGCTTTATACAGAGAAAGAGAGAGAGAGAAAGCGAGAAGGAAGGACAGAAGGTCAAAAGAGAGAGAGAAAATTCCCATCCCTGAGAATGTCCCCAGGTTCCAGACAAAATAAATTCCGTTAGTGTTTACCAAAGTCGTGTCTGGTTGAAATTGTACAATGTCCTATGGATGTTATCAGAACTGTGCACACTGTTTTGAGCAAGCGTGTATATGATAACACGAGTTGCATCTTCTCCCTATTCTGTTTCATGTGGGTGTGCTAGTTAGTCTGTGTAGGATCATTGTTACTCTAATGAGATATGATAACCTCCTGGCAGGCCTAGGGTTAAGCCTGGTGCAGCTTAGCTGATGTATAACCATTCCATCAACTTTAGACGCTTAGTGAAAGGGAATGCAAAAGGTTTAGGATCTCCCACTCTGAGTCTCAGGTTTACTAAGGTCTTGCACTAGCATAAAGCGATGTGAAGAGAAGGCAGCAACTCAAAGTAGCTAATGCTATTTACCATCTGAGCAAGAGGTGTTGTGTTGTGGAAAGGTGTCCGTTTCTCAAAGCTAAAACATATTTTCACTGCTTTGAATCACTTTGAGCCGGGGGCACTAGTAGGGTTATTAATGCAAACACTTATAGTTGTTCAACTAAAGCTCAACCTACAAAGATAACAAGAGGCGTGCTCATAAAAAAAAAAAAAATGATGCATTGCTTGAGCGTTGCAATGCACAGCACATGCCCAATATGTGTGATTCTTTTGAGTTTGTCTATGCACAGGAATTTGCACTTGAAAGGTATGTTTCCAGTACAAATCCTATGCTAGACAGTGTACACTACCTCCACACCATGGTGCGAGGTTTTGCGAGCACAGGGCACCCTTGATTGAGAGCCAGGACAGGAGTGACAGCAGCAGTAGGCCAATCTTGGTAAATATGGCTCTATATTGTGTTTTCCCATTGTGCAACAGAACAGATTGCAGAAAACGTAGAAGCTGTTATGCGTTCTGTGGAAATTTAGTAAATATGGGCCTCAATGCTTAGAAAACTTAGGGAGGGAGTGCACTCATTATGTGTGCCCTGAGAGTGACAGCGGTTAATAGCAGGATTCTCATCTTTTGAGTCTTCAATTACAATGATCTTAGGCCGGGACATCTCCAATGTGCCATGAACACTGAGAGCAGCATATTTTACTGAGCTAACAATGCAATTATGCTCACGACTCTCTTGTGTTTTTTTAGTTGGTGAAATGTGTACTTCTATGACCTCAACTCTCTTAGAATTTGTAGGAAGGTGGCTTTCGTCTTGCATGGTTACCCCCATTTTTGACCTGTTTGTCAGTGTTTGTCAGTGTGTTTTTACTGTCTCGCTGGGATCCTGCTAGTCAGGACCTCAGTGCTCATAGTTTGTGGCCTATATGTCAGTGTGTTTTACTGAGTTGTCAGTATGCTTGACTGTTTCACTGGAGTTCTTCTCACCAGAACTCCAGTGCTTATGCTCTTTCTGTTTTTTAAAGTTCTCACTATAGTTTAGTGACTCCATATTCCAATTCAAATTGGCATACTGGATCCCCCTTATAATTCCTAGTATATGGTACCTAGGTACCCAGGGCATTGGGGTTCCAGGAGATCTTTGTGGGCTGCAGCATTTCTTTTGCCACCCATGAGGAGCTCATACAAACACTCCTTCAGGACTTCCACTGCAGCCTGAGTGAAAGAGTACACACAATATTTCACAACCATTTTCACTGCACCAGGTAACTTATAAGTCACCTATATGTCTAACCTTCAGTAACTGAAGGCTAGGTGCAAAGGTACTGTGTATGAGGGCACCCTTGCACTAGCAAAGATGTTCCCAAGTTGTCCAGGACCAATTTCCTGGACTTTGTGACGGCGGGGATACCATTATAAGTGTCCACTACATATATGTCAATACATATATGTAGCTTCACAATGGTAACTCCGAATATGGGCATGTGAGGTGTGTAAGATTGTGAAATTGAACCCCCAATCCAAATCTGGTATTGGGGGCCAATTCTATGGACCCTGGGAGCTCCACCATAGGACCCCAGTACTGCTAAAGGAGCTCTCTGAGGTTTCCACTGCAGCCCAAGTGCTGCCACCTCACAGACAGGTTTCTGCCCTCATGGGGTTTGAGCAGTTCAATCACAGGAAGGCAGTACAATGCAGTCCTTTAGGAGAGAGGTGCTATACCCTCTCCCATTGGAAACCCGTGTTGCAGGCATGGGAGGGGTATCCTCCAAGAGTCTCTGGAAATGCTTTGAAGGGCACAAATGGTGCCCTCCTTGCATAATCCAGTCTACACTGGCACAGGGACCCCCAGTAACTGCTCTGGTGCAAAGCCGGACAAAGGAAAGGGAAGTGACCACTTCCCTGTCCATCACCACCCCAGGGGTGGTGCCCAGAGCTCCCCCAGAGTGTCCATGGCATTAGCCATCTTGGATTCTAAGGTGTGGGGACCCTCTAGGAGCATCTGAGTGGTGAGTGCCAGCTGGTGACGTCAGAGACCCCGACAGATTGGTGTATATCTGCGTAGGTAGCCAATCCCCCTCTCAGGGCTATTTAGGGTCTCTCCTCTGGGTGTTTCCTCAGATTAGGTTTGTAAGACTCCATCAGGACTCCTCTGCATCCTCCGCTTCAGCTTCTGACTGTCGGATCAACCGCAGACTGCTCCTGGAACCACTGTAACTGCAACAAAGTATCCAGAAAGGCTACTTTGACCCTGCAACTTCAGCTCCAGCCAGCAACTGCAACAGTTTTCAAGTTGTGCACGCTTTGAGGACTGCCTGTTTTCATTCTGCACCAGAAGGACCGAAGGAATCTCCCGTGGAGTGACTGAGTCACTTCCCTGCTCCAGCAGGCCCCTCTCTGCAATGACAACCGGTACTCTGTGAGTCCTCTCCTGTCGACGAGCGTGATCCCTGCAACACAGGTGGTGGACTGAAGTGATCCTGATTGCCCAAAGGTCCAGCTGTCCAAATTTGGGGGCGGTAAGAGCCTGCCTCCCCATGCCAGACAGTACCCCTGTGCACTGCGTCTTCTGCAGCTCCTTGGGCTTCTGTGCACTACTTCCAAAAGGTCTTTGTGCACAGTGAACCTCAGGTCCCCAGCACTCTATCCTGTGATGCACAGCTCCCTGGGTTGTTCTCCGGCAGTCGGGGATCCCTTTGTGTAGTGCTGCGAAGACCGCCGTTTGCAACTCCTTTGTCCCCATGTCCTGGGACTCCTGTGGGTGCTGCCTGGTCTTATGAAGGCTCTCTGATGTGCTGAGAGCCTCCTCTGTCTCCTCACTCTGAGTCAAGACCCCTCAGGTCCTCCTGTGTCCGTGCGTTCTTGCGTGAACCAAGGCTTGTTGGCGGAATCCAGTGATGAAAACAGCCTGAATCCAAGGACTCGACGTGGGACATCTCTTGCACCAAGCAGGAACCCACAGCTGTCTTCTGTGGTGCATTTCTGTACTTTTCTTCTAACCAGAGATCAACTTTTGCACCTTCATCCAGGTTGGCAGGGGCTCCTGTTCTTCCTGGACTCTTCATTGACTTCTGGTCTCCTATCTCCACAGGTCTTCAGGTCCAGGAATCCATCATTGGGTTCTTGCAGTCTTGCTTGGTTCTTGCATAATCCTTTACCACAACTTCTAGTGTGTTCTGAGGAAACTTGCTGTACCCTACTCCTGTTTTCCTGGGCTCTGTGGTGGGGTATTTTTCTTACCTTTGGTATTTTATTACACTCCCAGCGCCCCTCTATACACTACACTTGCGTAGGGGGGACACCAACATTCACATTCCACTACTTTAGTATATAGATTATGTTGCCACTAGGCCCATTGCAACCTATTGTGTTTTCCACTGTTTGCACCATTTTCTGACTATGTACTTACATGATTTTGGTTACTAGTGTATATATTGTGTATAATACTTAACTCCAGAAGGAGTATTGCCTCTAAGATATTTTTGGCCTTGTGTCACTAAAATAAAGTACCTTTATTTTTGATGACACTGAGTATTGTCTTTTATTGTGTATAAGTACTGTGTGACTATAGTGGTATTGCAAGAGCTTTGCATGTCTCCTAGTTCAGTCTTGGTTGCTTTGCTACAGTTATCCCTAGACAGCCTAAGCTGCTAGACACTCCCTACATTTCACTAAGGTGGATCACTGGACCTGATATACGGTGTAAGTACCTCTGGTCCCCACTACAAACCAGACCAGCTTCTCACAGGTTTATATTAGAGACCATGAGGTATATTTATAAAGGTTTTGTGTCACTCTTGCACCATGCAAGGGGACACAAGGGCAAAGCAAAACCTAAATGAGAATTATCAAGCCACGGAAGGCCACCTTGTGTGGTCCTGCATGGCATGATAAATCTACAGTAATGTAAGGCAGTGCAAATTCCTGCCTTGTGTTACTCTGCAGCAAGGAGGCGTTCCATGGGTGGAGTGTGGTTGTTCCCATACATCAATCAATAGATTCTGACACATTCCCAGATTTATTAACATTGGTAGACCTGGGAATGCATCAGAATTGTCTGCCTCCCCAAGAGGCGCAGCGAGGAGAAATAGCTATATCTCTCCTTGTTTTTTTGTTTTTGTGAGTGTGCTGTATTCTGCAGCACTCTTAGAAAGAGGAAAATACCTCTGGTGATTGTGTTTGTGCAGGAAGGAACGTGATACAAGTGTGTCTGCATTGTTGCTAGGCAGCTAAAGTGCACCAGCACTACGAAAGTACAGCTTTGTGCCTTATAATGTAAACACAGTGTATTCCCTTTCATGTAGCACAGCAAGGTGGCTTGCTGCATTGCATTGCGTAAATGTTTGATCAATTTGGCCCCAGATTTTGATGGCTGAGCTACTATTCAATATAGATTTCACAGACACACAGGCACTCTCTCGCTGCCTCACACACACACACACACTGTCTCTTCCTTTCTCTATCACATAAACTTAACCTACACATACACTCTGTCACACCCACACACACGTGTTTGTGTTGATTTTTAAAGCACCTATTAGTCTAATTGTCCAGTCAATACTCCTTCGGCCACTTGCTTGAAAGCTATATTTTAGGGCTGTATGAGTACATTAGAAGGGACAAATGAGAAAAAAACAAGATTGAAAGCATGCTTTTGACTTTGAACCACTACTGCTGCCGCCTCCAGGGCATGCTGCTCCACATTCCTGCTCCACTTGTTGAAATAATTACCTGCAGACCCTGCTTGAAGGCTACAGAGATTGAAATTAATTGACAGTATAATGAATAGAGGCACATGGAACAAAACTAATTGGATCACGTTATAAATAGAATGTAAGTACCCCCTGATGGATGCATTTGCCATTTCCAAATGTTTCACAGTGGGCTCCTGTTAATGCACTGAGGTGAAGCCAAGAGCCATCCTTTTAAAGTCGGCATTTACCTGTTCAACATAAGTAATTTACAAATATGTTTTACTAAATAGCAATTAGCGATTAATATAAGGAAGTATAAAGAAGTAGTCACTGCTGTTTCTAGCGAACCAACATGGTCTAAATGGCTTATTTCATTAACTAACATTGGTAGAAGGTACTTGACCTGACATATTTAGAGAACATTTCATAAAAAATATGACCAGTCCTTCAGATAAATCTAAAGATAAAAATATTGAAATGGAACTGGTTCATCGTGAATAATGTAATCACGATTTTAGAAATGCAGTAAAACTGACCAGTCTCATTATTCCTTTTCTAGTTCTCGTAATAAAAGAGATAAGCATTCGCCTGCAAATCCTACTTTCCTTGTGCCATTTATGACCTTATGCTGCTGCAGTATAAAGAGAGCATTACCATACATGGTACTCTAATATTGCTGATCAAATATACACAATGACAACCAAAAACATCAATGAACCAAAATAATACAGTCTAAACTTGGATTGTATTCTATTCAATTTCCCGTTGTTTCAAACAAAACCATTCGGCCACCAAATATTCACTCATTCAGTCCACACATACATCCATTCAGTCCTGCTACCAAGGTTTTATATAATCCATTCAGGTACATCTCATACTTTTTGTCATCTTTGCTTTTTTGGAGCAGCATCCTACATTGGGTACCAATAGCACTTTTGGATTTTCTTGATTGAGGGTTTGTCCTCTCCCCTCACAACCCCCCCTGCTTTGGGTGGCTCAGGTGATTTTTCGGGAGACCTATTTGTCCTATTTCATTTGTCTGCCTAGTGAACCATACTGGGGTTGTGTACAGGTTCTTAATTGCTACACCCTGAAGAAGGTGTCTCCAGCACAGTGCGACTCCCACCGAAACGCAAGTTGGCACTCAACATTGGACTGCACGGTGCTGAACAGTGGACGACAAAAGTATGAGATGTACCTGGATGGATTATATGAAACCTTGGCTAATTTTCTGAATGGATCATTACACATGGACAAAGGCAATACATGCCATAAGTAACATGTGAGATAAATTGGACCTCATTGAGGTATTGCATAGATGTAAAAACGGATATACAAATTGTAATCAGATGTTGTACAGTTGGATATATCAACTGTAATCATAAATAATAGTCCAATGTCAGGAGTTGATTGGTAGTGATTTTAATTTTGTTGATTGAAGTTTGTGTAGCAGGTCTGAATGGATGGCATTTGTGGAGTGGATGAGTGGATAGTTGGTGGCTGAATGTCGTGTGAAACACCCACAAAGTTGAATAGAATACTATCCAAGTTTGGACTGTATTATTTTGTTCATTGAGGTTTTTGGTTGTCGTGTGTATTTGATCAGTAGCATTAGAGTACCATGTATGGTAATGTTATTATTATATAATAATGAATCAATGTGAATGATGTAATAAACGTTTTAAATTTAAGTTTGTTTAATATTTGGTTCCAATTCCCTTTTGAATATACATCCATTTGAGTTATACCTATATTTAATTATAATAGGAATAGCAGTGGTCATTCATTGTGTTAAGTACTTTTCCCTGGAGGCTGCTACCCATACGTTAGCAAGGGCCCTCTGTGTCTGAGGTTAAACATTTCCATTTTACACCAAAACGAGGGTGTGATTCTTCAAAGTCTTGTCTTTAAAGTGAGAAATGTGTTTCAGTAGGATTACTGCCGTATGAATAACAGATTTCTTAATATAATGGGATTCAGAAATGGGCCAGGAGTGGTCAAGGAAATTTACATCAGTGCTGAAAAAAAGTATGCAGCACTATGCAGAGTTCCGCGAGTGGCTGAGTTTGGGTAAACCTTCCGATTTGCACTGATTTTCAGCTCCAGCAGTTTCTATTGCACTGTAAAATCAGTGCAAGAGGCATCACGCTGCGTGCCAGAGGATGCTAACTTCTCTCTGCCACTCAAGTAGATTTTCTACTCGAGCAGCAGCTTCCTCAACGCAAGGGGCAGCTTCTTCAATGTGAGCGGTAGTGACCTGCCGCAACTGCACGCGTTCAGAAATCTCACTTGCTTTAGCCAACTTAGCGATTTCTCTCACTCGTGCTCGCCAACTTAACATTGGCGATCCACGTGAGAGACAAAACTCTGCTCTGTGTCAGAGCGCGGAGTGGGGAAAACTCCACAAACTCTGGCGGCAGAGCAGAATTCTTCACCCACCACTACTATTCAGCAAAAATATATTTATTCATGACTTTGATGGGAGTAAATGTATGTGCATTTACAGGGTGGAAAACTCTCCGTAAGGAGTTTGATAATCGGCATGTACTTAGAAGTGGGTGTTCATTTAGATTTTTAGGTTGCCTCACCCAAAAATGCCTAAACATATTCCCTCCAGACATACTTTCTCCATAAAAACATACCAATCCTAATTGGGCACCAAGATTTGGAATTTCTGTATCTAGCTTGAACATTCTGCAAACAACAGGTCATCTTACATGAGCAATCTGCGCTGTAAACCGAGCTCTTATCCTTTTGTTTCATATTGCATAAGTTATGTATAGAAGTGGGGAGCCAATACATTAACAGGGAGAGGCGAGCCAGAGCCGTCCAAAGGTTTGGCTTGACTCTTAGCGCCTGTGCACGAGCCAAGCTCCGAAAATGTCTGCTATGTAAATCATACAATAAACGTCTTGTAAAAAATTATAGTCTCTTCAAAATAAAAAAAAAGTTCATTTCCTTAGCATGTGGAAGCGTTGACATAAATACCTCACTTCATAACCCTAACCCTGCCTAGTACTTTTTAAAAGCGATAGCTTTCAAACGTGACATTAGAACCATTCCTGCCCCCACTACCACGCTGATGATAGTGCCATTAGTGAACTAAGAGGCAAGACGGTTGTAAAGTGCACCCTGTACTAGGCCCAGGCTCTTATAGTTAGAGCAACATTGGAGTCTATAAAATCAAACACAATAGAATTTTGAACAGCCGGTATTATGAACTTGCACATCAGTAAAATAAAATACTTGTCTAAGATCACACAACTTGGTTAACCTGAGAAGCCATGAATAATCTAGATTTTCTGGTTTAACTTTGTGCAAATCAGACACTAAACCGGTACCTATTTGTCTCTTCTTTTTTACCTCAAGTGTTAATGTTTTGTTTTAACCTTTTTGTGCATTAGGGTAGAGGGAGGATGGAAGGAAGACGCCACTAGTCCCTTATGGGAGCCAGGTTCTAAAGGGATTCAGAGCCGAGCAAGATGCGGGCATCAGGGTTGGAGGCTGGCGCAAGCTTTCACCTGCTTTCATACCACTGAGCGATGAATTCTGGAAAATAGCATCCATTTCACAGTTTATCGCACTGTTAGAAAAGAAGGAATGCGGATCTTCATTTAATTTGTGACATTTAGACATGTTTGCTGGAAAAGTCAAGTCAGGAGGTAGTATGCTCTACATAGTGTTTCCCTATATAGAAAAGAAAAATTCACACGATTTAATACTTGTGTGCCTTGGAGCAGACGGTATAATTTGCTGCAAATAGCAGACGTCTAGTTGGTAGATAAAAATGACTTGGCTGTTGATAGGAAAATTGGTTCTATCTTACTGGCGGCTTTTTGCACCATACACAGCAGTTTGCATGCAATACTCTTTGTCATAGGAATCAGTGCAACGTTCTTTTTGCTGGAGTAATATAGACCCATACTTATACTTTTTTAGCACCGCATTTGCGTCATTTTGTGACGCAAAAGCGGCACAAACTTACACAACAGAATTGTATGATGTAAGTTTGCGCCGCTTTTGCGTCAAAAAGCGGCGCAAATGCGGCGCTAAAAAAAGTATAAATACTGGCCATAGTCTCTCCAGTCTACAAGAAGAAAGGTGCATGTAACTGCATTCGGCGGGCATTGTTTTAGATTAAATGGATCTAATTTAAACAGAAAGAGGGACGACTATTTGCAAAGTCGTAGTATGGCTTGGACTTTGGGAAGATGAAATATTTCAAGATATTTTCAGTAAGCGTAAACTGAAAAAAGCCTAAATTTACAACCTTAAACATCTGTCTACAAGCCGGTTTTGAGTCCATCCCTCTTCCCATATTTTCACTACAGGCCAAAATACAGAAGCAAAGTAATATTCCAATAGTTCTGTTTTTCATGGAGTTAAATGGAGCAAACTCTGTTGTTCTACTTTTAAATAAGAAAAGATGGGTCTAGGTGTCAGAAAAAATGTTTATGTGCAATTGCATATTAAAAATCCATTTCAAGTAATACTGAGGATCACCTCATGAGACAATTGTAGGTGGGTTTTTAACTTTGATGTTTGAGGCACATGGTAATTGTGCTCTTATTTGACTCCATATGTCTGACGCTATTGAGGGGTAATATTTTTAATTGTGCGATTTGGCGAAATAGAAATCTTTCATGTTTTACTTGTATTGGCAACATTGAACTCTTCTATATTATAAATTTCAGGCACTTACAGAGAGTTGCATTTGCTATCCAAGCAATGACAGAGAGATGGTGGCATTTGTATTGGTATAATTTTGTCTAGGAGGTTTTTCCCGCAGTACCAGATTGCATGATTGCCAAACAGCTTGGGTGTCTTGTGCAGTGGCTAATCTTATGTGGGTTTTTAGACCTGGATAATAGGCAGCTTTATATGGGTGTGCAACAGTGGTGGCTGGTAATTCAAGTAGGTTGTGGGGTTGGGGGCCACCCACACACACATACATAGTTACACTCATCCATCTACATGCAAACTCACTCACAGCCATACATTCAAAAGCATGCACATACACCCGCCATTCACAAGCACATACAAAGGCACACACCCATTCACAGTACACACACGCCAATACACATATATACATCCTAACATACATACATAGACACATGCACCAATGATTAAAACAATTAACTTATTGGGCCACAGGGGTGATCTCTGGTGGCAGAAAACGAAAGTCCCTGACCCCCCACCCACCTTGAACCCTAAAAGAAACTACCCTGACACCCCACCCTGCCCACAAATACTAAATTATCCCGATCCCCCACCCGCCCTGAGCCCTAAAAAAAACAACCCCGATCCCCAAACCACTGCCCCTAAAAGCTAATTTACCCCGACACCCCCCTCAAGCCCTGAGCCCTAAAACCTTCCCCCAATAAGTAAACTACCCTGACCCACACTAAGCCCTGAAAAACACCTGTCCCAACCCCCCACCCCACCACTAAAAAATAAATTATCCCGACCCCCACCCACCCTAAGCCCTTAAAAAAAACTACCTCATCCCCCCACTACTGCTCCTAAAAACTAAAGTAACCCGACACCCCCAACCACCCTAAGCCCTAAATCCACCCCACTGCTAAAAACTACCCACCAACCCTGCCCCAAACCCACGCGTCCTCTCCTGATCCTTCCTCCTCTTCTCTCCTTCCACCCTTCCTTAAACCTTCCCACCCCTTTAAAAATAAACTACACCGCCCCCACCCTAAACCCTAAATAAGAAAAATACCCAAACCTCCTCACTCCCAACCCTAAAAAAAATAGCCAACCCCCTGCCCTAAGCCCTAAAAAAAAAAAAATACCCAAACCCCCACCCGCCACTTAAAAATAATAGCCAACCCGACCACCTCCACCCCAATCCCTTAATCCACCCTCCCACCCCTGCCCCAGCCCCACTTACCTCACCGCGTACTCCGCATCCGCTGCATAGTTTAGCACATGCGTGGTTAAGGCACAGAAAAAGCCATGCGTTGTTCCGGCAAGTGTGGGTACTGGGTAACGTCCGCATTAAGGAAGCCTGGTTAAGGACGTTTCCCATCGGATCAGCGCACTGGACAGCAAAGATAGAGTGGGCAATGGGTCAGCACAGTTCATCTGTTGACTTTACTCTCCCAACCTCGTGTGTCAGCCAAAAAAACAGTCATTCTGTATTTGGACTCTCAAGCATGAAGATTAATGGCATTTTATGCACAGTGAGACAAAGTAATCCTCTCCTGCCCAACCATGGCATAGTTCCCAAAAACACGGGCTCAAGATCAAAGGCCAAAACCAAAAAAAGAAAACAGCTGGAGTAATGGGCCCATAAAGATACCCAACTCCTGCTGAGAATACGCACCCTTGGGTTTGTTTTGCGCGTCACATACCATGTATCTGAGTCTAAGAGACATTATGCTCCTGGCATGCTTGATGAAAAAGTAGATGCTGCACCACTGTTGGCATAACACCCGAAGCAATGAACAGATGTTTTTCCACGCCTTTATTTTCCGCTTTAGTACCAAACGTTTCTATTCCCATAAGCAGCAGGCAGTAACCCTGTGACGTTTCTTTGCTACACCTTCGTTAGCAGAGTTTTTAAAAAAATGTTTAAATGCACTTCCTCTTGCGCACATGCTGAAAATTGTTCTGTGATAACCGTAATTAAGTGTCATTATATGTTAAATGCATGGCTATTGAGAATGGAACGCAACATCCCAGGATGAGAAACACTTGTATAAGCAACACGCACATTTTGGCATGTCTGGGCAAGGGCGCCCTATTGCCTGTTCTGTGCTGGAGACAGCACCATGATGATGTTTTCCCCGTTTGCTTCAGTGATATAGTTTGAAGTTTGCACATGTTTAGGACACCTAGCCTCGCTAAACCAAAGCACTACTTTTCCTTATGCAAGAGAAACATTGGGGCATATTTAAGGGCCCCTAGCGCCACTTTAGTCATAGCATAATTTTTTATGCTAAGGCGGCGCTAATGTGGCATTTTCCACATGCATATTTGCAAAGTGATGAAATGCATGTATTGCGCCTTTCTGTAACCCCTTGCGCCACATTATGCCTGCGCCAGGCATAATATATGCAAAGGGGGTGCTCCCCTGTTAGGGGAGGGGCGAAAAAATGGCACAAAAAAATCTTAAAGACTTCTTTGCTACATTGTTTTCAGCCTTTTTTAACACCTGCACAGAGCAGGCGTTAAAATGAGGCTCCTATTGTTTTCAATGGGCCTCTAGGTGCTTTGCAGGAATAGTGTCAAACTTTTTGACGCTAATCTGCAAAGTGCCAAACTAGCATAAAAAATGTTGACGCTAGTTCCCTAACTACCGGCATGGTGTGCCATATGTTAAATACGTCGCACACATGGAGGCGTTAGGGGGGCGCTAAGGGGCGCAAGGAAAGTGGCTCAGCACTGGTTGAAGCATCACTTTTCTTAAATATGCCCCATTGTCTCCCCTTGATCAACAGAAGTCTGACATCCGTTGCAAGCCCCAACTCGCTGTGAAACAATGTTTGGAGATATCCTGACTGATGGGAGTAGCCAGTGTTGGACTGAGACAGATAGTAGGCCCGGGAACCAAAGCAAAAATGTCCCCACTGGTGAATTAGAAAGCTAAAAAAGTGGCTCATGTTTGCAAAGTGGGACAGTTTTGAACTTTGAATGACACCCTGTATATGTGTTGTTCAAGTTATTGAAGGCCACATGGATTTGAGCTTACTGCAGTCAATGTTTCTTTTAATATTGGGGAAATCACCAGTAAAAAACATAAAACAGGCCACAAAAAGTTTTAAAAAACTGGCCCACACACTGGCTTGTCAGATTAGCCTTGTGGACACTGCCTGATTGCCCAATAGGTAATGCTTAATTTGAACCAGTGGTTGCCGGTTGTGGATTCTAGCAGTTAATTTGGGGGAATAACAGTGATATTTACATATTAGATATTTAGGAGGGCAAGAGAGGGAAAACACACAGATTGAAAAAGCAGAGGAAGACAAAGCGAGAAAACAGGGACCTGCAAATGGTGAGATAAAGGGCTGGGAGTGTCTGGTTGTGGATCAAAGGCCTTCCGTGGATTTAAGACTGCACAGCCTTAGTATTCTGCACCCAACATTTAATTGCACCGGCCACAGATTTCTTAGCAAACTCTTCGGGCACCAGCACTGTTTCCTTTACAAATTAAGTACTCCCTATAGGTGATTCCAACCCTGGGAGTAGCCTGAGAGTAGCAAATTGTGGCACCTCCACTATTTTCTTCTTTTCAACTTTCTTTTGTTTCCTTTTTAATTTGAGCTCTGTATAAATTGTTCTTATAAAAAATCTCTCAGCTTGTCTTTAGTTTTCAATCAACTGGCATTGCTGGCCTAGTCCATCACTTCTCCTTTCGCATGTCTTGTTTCCTGGTGTCTCTCCCTACCTCCCTGCTCCCTAAGCCTATGTCACTCGCTATCCCCTGGATGATCTTTGCCTGTTTCATGATCCACTAAGGCTTGTCACTAGTTGTCACCTGCAGGACTCTAATGTTACTCCTTCTTCCTAGTCCATGTTAGTAGCTTTTTCTGTATCACTTCCTGTCTCTGCCTCCTTTCCCACCCCAAAATTCCTGTCACTAGCTCTCTGTATTTGCTTACCCCATCATTAACTGTCTGAGCTCCCACTTTAAAGCAACTGTCACTAGCTGTCTATGCCTGTGTCTATCACTGGTTGGATGCAACGTCACTATCCCTAATGCTCTTCAACTGCTCCATCCACTGCCAGATGCAAAAAGAACAGATGATAGACGGAATGCTGAAGAATGCAAACACTCACCCCCAGTTAAAAAGATCTGGGTTTAATCCACCGTCCCTGGACCGGAAACAAGCATCCTAGGACTGTTTTCAGGGTATCACCCTTCATCAGCCAGGCTAGCTTGAATCCAGTGGTGCAGTGAGCATGGGACCCACAGCTGGGCATACTCTTCCCACTTAGGGTGACAAATGCAAAAAGAATGGAATGCTGAACAATGCAAACATTCACCCCCAGTCACTAGCCCTAATGCTCTTCGACTGCTCCATCCACTGCCAGGCCATACCATTTGATTTATTTAAGTACTCAGTGCTTGCACTGGCAACCACTGGCGGTCTGCCCATATGGGCATTTGGATTCAGGCCCTTCACAATATTTTCCTTTTCTGTCTGAGAGTTTGCAGCTGTGCATTTAACAACTTCATTGTCTCAAACTGATTGGGAAAACATACAGGAGCTGTGCATGTCTTGGCCAGCGAGACAAACTTGTCCAGGTTGTTATGCACAGTTGTGTATTCAGAGTGCTGAGAGGCAGTACTCTGTTTGAGCAGAAGTAGGCTGTCTAGCATCACAGCTCTCTAATGGACAACTGCTACTCAGCGCTGTAAACTACTTCAAAACCCAGAGTCGTATTTACACTGTGATTAACAGCGCAGGGCCAGTTGGAAACGTGTGCTGCCAATCACTCCATATTGTGACTCCAGACAGATAATGTAGCAAGGGCAACTGCAATGGAGATGTCTCTCTGGAGTGCTCAACACAGTTCTTGGGGAACAAGACATAACGTAAAATACCTCTCAAATGCTGGGCGTGTGTAATTGAAAGCATGTGTGAACATGTGGTTAAATGTATTGGTGTGAGTTTCAGTGTATCGGATAAGGGTGTGCATGATGATGTATGATGGTGAATCTGCAAGTCTCATGCATGTGTATGTATGTGCTCATACAGAGCTGACTTCCTGAAAAAAATAATCACATCAAATGCCAAAAGCAATCCAAACCACTCCAAGTTTCTGATGCATTTTGCTTCCATCCACACAAAGGTGAAGATGCACCAATTCTGTTCCTCGCAACAGGGAAAATGCGCTGGTTCCATGAGGATGGCTGGGTTGACTTAAGAAGCACCTCAAGCCTCACTTCTATGGGTCCAGTCGTGGGGTGGCACCACTTGGCAGGGCAGACTCACAAATGGCAGAGTCGATGTCAGATGTAGATGAGCTAGAAGTCTTTTATCTCCCTAAGACTTCAGAAAACAGGAGGCCCGTCAGCTGGCCCTTAGAGTCACTCTGGGCTCTGGGGTGGAGAAATGCAGGTCTAGTCCTTCTCACTCCCAGGCAAGAGGCAGCAGGCAGGTCAGCAGAGCAAAGCAGGAGTCCAGCAGAGTAGCAGTCCAGCAAAGTGGAGTCCTTGTAGCAGCACAGCAGTCCTTCAACAGGTCCAGAAGTGTACTGAAGCAGTGGTGTCAGAGGTCCAGTATTTATACCCAGTTGTGCCTTTGAAGTCGGGGGAGACTTGAAGTGCACAGAGGTGCATCCTTCCTGACCTGGCTCATGACTCACTACAAGGGGGTATGCAGCCCTTTGTGTGGGAATAAGACACAGCCTATTCAAGTGTAGATGTCAGCTCCTCCCTCCCATCTTGCCCAGGATGGCCCATCATGATGTGGATGGACCATCAGTGACACCTAAGCTCCCTTTACGTGTAGCTGTCTAGAGGGAATGCAAAAAGCCCAGTTGTCGCCAACCACAAACATGTTCTCAGAGACAGGCTGAAGGAACCAAATGGCTAAAGTAAGAAGATTCCAACTTTCTAAAAGTGGCATTTTCAGAACAGCAATTTAAAATCCAACTTCACCCTAAGTTGTGATTTTAAATTGTGAGCCAGAGTCACCAAATTCAGAAAACCTATCTCTTCCAGATTGTGAATTGTACTTATAAGATGTAATAAAGTGATATCAATGTTATCCTATGGGCGAAATAGGCCTTGTAGTGAAAAACAGCTTTGGAAGTTT
The DNA here is from genome assembly GCF_031143425.1 of Pleurodeles waltl. Classification (NCBI taxonomy): domain Eukaryota; kingdom Metazoa; phylum Chordata; class Amphibia; order Caudata; family Salamandridae; genus Pleurodeles; species Pleurodeles waltl. The sequence continues at coordinate 939,957,343 of NC_090445.1, forward strand.
TCACTACCAGGACATGTAAAACTTAAAAGTACATGTCCCGCCTTTTAAATAAATTACACCCTGCCCTCTGTGAAGTCCAAATGTGTGCAAAGGTTTACTTAGTAAATCTGAAGGCTTCAGCAAGTATAAGGCTCTGTTAAGTACTTTAACCACTGAGCAAACTACATCCCCGTATCAACCTAGTCCTCAACCCCAACGTGCCTGGGCAGTGCTTGACCTGTATCTGCAAAATATTGCAGAATCTATTCCATGATAAGGGAATTCCAATTGCTCTTTCTATACACTTTTACTTGTAGCTTCTGTTCAGTGGCCTTGCGGACCAGCTGTAAAAAAAATATAATGGGTAATTCTCTCTTTAATACTTTGATTCCAGAGATCAAAGCTTATAAAGAAGATGTTTATATTCTATCAGATTTCAATTATTTTACATGTACAATACATAACGTTGAGGTAACAGGTTTTAAAACAAAGCACAGCAATAAAGATATTTTAATCAAATCTGTGTCATTAGGCAGGATAAAATGTATTCATTATGTGACTTAAAACATGGCATTTGTACAGTGGCGGATGGGATGGTAAAGATGTTGACAGTGAGAGCTTTGTGGGGCTATGCAAATGTACCATAAACATTGCAGAACAAACTATTAGTCACATTCTAAGTATAGAGCAACTTTCATTATGAGCTGCCTAATCATGCAAAGAATGGAGCAGGTATTCATACAGCATGTACTTTCCAGTGAGTATACTGAAGTGCACTGTGAGATGGAAGAATAAGACAGTTTAGTCTGTGCCTTCAGACTTGGATCTAACTTTGTGTATCAATAACTGAACATTACACAAGGTTTTGAATTCCCAGCACAATTGACTATTACAGTAGACAAAACAGGGACGTATATGACAACTTTTGTAACACCCTGTATTGCCAAAAGCTCCTCTTGTTTGCATTCATGCATATTGTCAGACCTGTAAGCTGTAGGGTGATCATCCCCCAATCCTTTTGGCTTTTCCCCTCCTATTTGCTGAAATTCCTTTTTTGTTGGCCTTAGGACTCTGTGCACCTTACCACTGCTAACAAGTGCTAATGTGCTTGTGCTTATTCCTCTAAACATGGCAAAATTGACTTACACCCAATTGGCATATTTAATTTAATTTAAGTCCCTAGTAAAGTGGGATTAACTTGAACCCAGGGTCTATACATTAAATGATACTAGTGGGTCTGCAGCACTTATTGCGCCAGCCACAATACCTTTAAATCATGTCTCAGATCTGCCTTTGCAGCCTGTATGCAGGTTTAAACTGCCAGTTCAACTTTACAAAATAACCACCTTTGCTAAGCCTAAACCTCTCTTTTTAATAGATATGCGTCGCCCCCAAGGTAGGGCCTATACAGCCTTATGGCAGGGTACATATAATTTGAAAAGTTGGACATGCACTTATAAGTTTTACATGTCCTGGCAATCAAAAACTCTTAAATTAGTTTATTGCTACTGCAAGGCCTGCCTCTCCCATAGGACCACAGTGTGTTAACTTATCATATTTAAGAAGTGATCTATTTTGTTTAGGAATAGGTCAAAATGTCATGTTTGGTCTCTACAGAATTGTGATTTAAAATCATTTTTAATGGTAAAGTCAGATTTTAAGTCAGAGTTCTGAAAATGACACATTTATAGTTTTCTTCTCAGAACCATTTTGTGCATGCAGCATGGGTCCTGGATCACATGACTGTTGATAACATGTAATTAGCATCAGCAGTGACACAAATAGGGAGTAGGGGCTGGTAGGCTGGGCCATCCTGCCAGGATATGAGGGGCAGAGCTGTTCCTATCGCAAGTACATTTTGAAAAAGCTGCCTCAGCACACTCAAAAGAACTTCTCATGATCCTTTTGGTCATCTCAGACCTCTTGGAGTCCGGGCATGGAAGAAGGAAACTCCAAAACCACCTGTGGGAGGAAACGTCAAATGTTTCCTTCACTTCAAAGCTGCACAAGTACAATAATAGGACTGTGCGGCTCGCACTTCAGTTCACTCCTGGACCTGCTGAGGCCAATCAGAAGGTCTGTCTTATATTTCAGAGGACTGCCCAGAGTGACTCCAAGGGTTAGTTGGCTGGCCTCCTGTTCTGAGCTACAAGGACACAAAAAGCTCTAACAACTTTTAATTTGTATCTTGACCGTCCCTTAAGTGAGTCCTAGCCTGCCAGTGGTGCCCTTCCAGTTCTGGAAACTTGGAAGTATTGCTAAAGTTGCCAAATCACCCAAAATCCAAAACCTAGAACTTAGAAAATGTTTAGGCAAAATGTGCTCTGAGAACTGATAGGAGACCGAGACCCACCTGCTCCCCGATCTTGACAAGATGCATTGCTGGTTAGCCTGCATTCTTCCCCTCTGTGAAAGGGTATCCAGCCTCCTGGAGCCCTCACCCCTCTACGGACTGCAGCTTCATCCCACTGGATATTTTCCACTTCCAGTAAAAGAGACTAAGTACGAATGTGGAAATCTTCACTGCAATTTCGTCAAGTGGCTCCCTGACAATGAAGCCTCCTCCTCGCACTTTGATGGCTGCCCTGCCCCACTGAACGTTACTTTCTCAGACAGTTTTCTTCAAAATTTCTTTTTAGTCCAAAGGTAAGCTGAGACTGGGACCAATCCGTCTTATGTATCTAAACCACGTTCTATCACAGTCTGGCATTAAATTTGTCTTTGCCCCACACACACAAAACAACAAACCTGCAGTTGGCACTTTGATCTTTTAGGCAATGCTTTTTATTAAAAACTTTATAAATTCATAACGCTGGTTCTACTGATTGGATTTTTGTTGTTTTGGTGTCAAATAATTTATTGAGTTATTTTTTCTAAACTGGTGTAGGCTTTTTCTTTTGTTGTGTTTTCACTTTATTACTGTTTGAGTGCTGCATACATTTGTTACACATTGCTTTTAAGTTAAGCCTGACTGCTTTTGTGCCAAGCTACCAGAGGGTTAAGCACAGGTTCATTTAGTGACTTTTTGTCGTTCACAGTGATAGGGATTGTGGCTTTTGCTTGAGAATTGTCTTCGGGCCCCCTCAATCAAAAACTCAATTCCTACACAAGTCCTATGAAAATGAGAGCTTTTTCTTTGTGCTTCTCTAATCCTCCCATTATGTCATTATATCTTTGGTCACCCTAGAGGTGGAAGGCTTTTACGATTCTGTCTGGGGGTGCAAAGTGGGCTCCAGGTGCCATCTCATTACATCCCATTATAGGATAGGGGTGTCCAATGATATCATTCCTAAGTGTGCCAACCTTGTAGGGCCTTTAGGCCCACTCAATAATGTTCAGGTGACCCTGACCTTTCATGAGCCAATCACAGAATAATTTATAAGCTGATCTTGACCAATGCAGCCGTACACAATGATCTGTATCTGCAATGAAGAATACATTGTTGCTGTGGAGTGTTACATATACTTTAATGGTTTGAAAAAAAATATAACACGTTTGTGCAGGATTATGTTCTTAATCATGGTTTGGTTTGGTTTCTTTCATCACCCCAGCATTTTAAAATATTTTCATACCTCAAGTTGTGTATTCTTCATTGGGGTTCCTAAGAAGAAAGAAAACAGAGAGAAAGAAATTAAAGCAGGTAAGGGGGTAGGTAATGTAAAACAAAGTGCTATTTAGCACAACGTATGCTCAATTTCTGAATAACAAAATTCAGACTTTTAGTCAAGCCAGACCCTAGGTCAGCTATAGCCTGGTTTTCCCTATGAATTCTCTGGCTTGTTTATCTTAACTGTAAACCCTTTTATCGTCTGCACCAGGCTGAGTGTTCCTCATTGATTTATTTTTTTAAAACATGTCTTCCATAGAAAGCTATGTAAATCATAAAAATCCAAAAATACTTCTACTTTCCAAAGTCCTTCTCTTATGAATTGTAATCCACAAGGTTTTATTTGCATAAGTACATATTTACACATACTTTCCCCATGCCGTATGTTCACCTGAAAAGCTTTTTATGGGGCAAAGCCCTTGAGCTACACTCCTGGAAAATAATGGCTTCTTTGAGGAACCCTACCACTATAAATCTGCTCTTAATCCTATGTTTGTTTAATAGCTTTAGCTATGCATTTACTGGGGAAAGAGTTGGGATTGTTTGTGATTATCCACTGCGTCCTAAATTTATGGATGCTTCTAACATTACCAAAGACCACTATAAACTTTCCCTTTAGAACTTCCTTTATCCCACATCTTTGACAAAGTTACAACTGGAGAAAATCTGGCTATCTTATCTGTCATCATATATTCCATCATTAATTGTTAATTTCTGAAGTCTTGATTCTATGAATCAAGATTGCTCATTTGGAGCCAATAGCAACACTTTATGTATCAGCGTGACACGCAGGTGTGCAAAATGTTTTGAGAATTAGTTCCAATGTTGTGTGGGAATGTGGGAAAAATACGAGATTTAAGTGAAGAAGCCATGTAGAGTACCTTATTAAATTTAATTGGATTTAAGGGGATCCAGGTGGAAGGTACACCAACAAAGAAGAAAACATGAACTGAGGAAACAGTGGTCTGGTCGGAGTAGGAAGCAACGTGCCATAGCGGGGTCCAACCTAATCTGTCCTAAAACCGTACATATGCACCGTGATATGTGAAGGGCCAGCGTGGCATAATCAAAAGACCAGCTCCAGTGCTCTCAGTTTAGGTGGATTGAAGCAAGTGAATTGTCCGCGCGAAAGGTAGTTATATAGGGAGTGCCAGATTCTTTGAATTTTAGCATCTGTTCCCTATAATTTATGTGAGATTCGTTCATTTGCCATCACATGCCATTGGCATGTGATCCACTGCACCAGTGAGGGTGCAGTTGTTTGTTTCCAAGTTGAGTCAATCAGTTGTCTCGCTGCCTGGAGCATGTGATTTATGACTGCCCAGTCGGCATGTTTCATGTTCGCTAGATTGAGGGGTCGCAATCCCAATACCACATTAATGCAAATGTCAGGGAGGGGGATAGACTATCACTTCTTTTATATGGCTTAGGATTTCTTTCCAGAAGGTATCAATGCGGGACAAAGGCCACCAGATATGTCTGAAGGTGCCTGACTCAAGGCTGCAGCACCAGCAAAGGGTCGACACACCAGAGTATTTGGTCGATAAGTGGGAGGGCATGTAATACCAGTGGAACATGAGCTTGTAGACTATTTCCCACAGAGCCAGGCTGCAGTATTTTTAAGGATATCACTCCATATGATGTTCCACTGCTTAGGAGTTAATCCCTCAGGGACTTCAATCCCAAAAATGTTAAAGTAGAGAATACAATACAATAAAATTACAAACCAAAGTAATTAAATAGAGATAAGTGTAAATAACAATAAGAGACCAAAATCATTAAAATATGCTAAGAGAAAGATATGGTTTTTAAAGTTACTATTTGCAGTTGATTTGAACCAAGTGCGATTTTAGGGTAAACACAATGGATCAGCAAATAGAAACACCAAACAGGCTGTCTAAGTTAAAGATCTTACCTTCTGAGTTATTCTCTGAAATGGAAGTCCAAATCTTGCAGGGAAAGGTCCAAGGATGGGGCCGGTGAGGTTACCTCAAATGTTAGAACATCATAATATAGCTCCTGTTGAATCCATTGCTTTTGGCACAAAAGAGTGGGACAAACCTGGATTTCGTGACAACTGAGGGTGCTTTGTCAGTCAGGTAGATTTGTCGCCACACCACATTCCAAGGTTTTACTTTTGGACTTAGACACTTTTTCAAAAGTCATACTCCTTCAATCGAGGAAGGCTAAAAACTATTGTTGTGCAGGGCTTTATGAGTTCTCACTGAATCAGCTGTGAGAGGCAGAAACCTGAATTTCTTACCTTCCTTGGATATAATCTCCCTAGGCAAGCCTCAGCACCTTGTCCTTGTCTTGCTGTGAAGGAAAAATGTTGTATGTTCTGGGACAGTTCCTCCTGGTCAGCCCTGCCTCCCCATCTCCTAGGGGAAGGCTTCTAGGCAACAGGTCTCTCTCCAGCCATGCCTTCTTCAGGGTACAGTTCTCAGTACTCAGCTCGCCCGTCTTGGGATCAGAAGTTTCTGCTTTTTGTGTCCCCAAGCAGGCCAACAGGAGGCCACACACTTTGGCTTTATAGAGCAGTTGAAGTGCCTGGGTGCCAACAAGAGTTAGGAGTCTTCTTCCAGCAGGGCCTATCTTCAGATTGAGTTTTCTCCGGTCAAAGAATGTTCTGAGGAGAGAGGTGGGTGGAAGTGCCAGATATATATTGTGCCAGTAATTAGAGAAATTCTACCATCCAAACCTAACTATGTTCTCACTAGGACCACCTGGTTTAACAGCATTTCTTTGCTTTACTGTAAAGTTACACAGAAGATCAGTTTCACCATGTAAAAAACCCAGCTGCCACCAGGCATGCATGTCTTCAGCTCCCAAGCACTGCGCTATTCAGCTAAGCTCTCCTCCCACTTGACAGAGTCAAAACTGGGTTTCCCCCTACTCTGACAGGAGTTTGGTTGTGTAGGAGAATGCTTGGGATAAATATAAGAAGCATCTCAAAGTGAAAAAAACTAGTGCTAAAGTTGCTCTGTCAACAGTTCATAATGCTTCCAAATAGGTAGTCAATGCAAAGTCAGTCATCAGCAGTTAGCATTCATTGGCATTTTCTGGTGTCAGAAGCAGGCTATTGATTCTGAGCCAGTCCATAACTGTCACAGCCAAAGATGTGTAGTCCAGTTCTGGAGGTGTGACTAGTGGCAGAACTGGTTTTAAACAACACAACAAGATGACGGATGGAGTGCTGAAACTTTGCAAACACTTACCCCCAGTCATAGATCTGGGTTGAATCCATCATTCTTTTGCTCATCATGCCACTCCAGTTTGGATCCAGCCATATGCAAATCAGTATTGACCTTGCTCTGCATGGGAACAGTCCAGCTTGAACTGACAAGCCAGGTCCTCCCTGGACCAGAAACAAGAATCCTGGGACCGGTTTCTGTTTTTACCCCTCATCAGCATCAGCCAGGCTAGATTGAATCCAGTGGCACAGCAAGCAAGGGTCCCATATCTGGGCATACCCTGGCCACTTAGGGCAACCATAGCTGGCACAGCGTGTCACAGTTCCGGGTGGTTCTGTCAGAACTCTGGGCAGGGCACCCCTTGAGGTCACAGAATATCTCCTTATGGAGGTAGTGTACCAAAGCAAAAGAGCAGATCAAGGCATACACTGGGAATGGACAGCTATAGTAAGGCACAGGAAAAAGATAGTGAAGACAGAGCAATCTTAGTGTGAACAAACAGGAAACGGATCAGTAATGAACAACCACACTGAGGTTCCCCTAAGGTTGTACAAAGGTAAGGCTCAGAACTTCCCACAGCAACAGGGAACGTCAATGTCTCTGTGCATATTACTCTTATAGATTGTCACCCCACAAGCCCCATAGAAAGGAGGCAGCAGAAGTGATTCTGTCTCTGGACCCTTAAGGAACAAACAAGGTTTGTACTTACATGCACGAGACAAGCCCTTGTGGGTCCAGCTGGACACACAGTGGCAATTCTTGGAAAACAGCAATGGCACACTTTCACAGTTAGGCACTTAAGACTACGTATAACACTAGACAAAGGATGGGACAGAATTTGTCTCCTGGAACCTAGGAGTCAACCCCAATTCAAAAGAAAACACATACACAGGTGAAGGCTGATAGCACACTTACCAGACACAAAAACCCAAAAAGAAATTACAGAGAAATAACTAGAAAGGAGCCTAAGAACTCGAGCTCAAAGTATACATTGGGATTCTAGGGAACTGTAACAAGCAAGAAATGAACTACAAGAGAATGAGAAGGCTGCAGGAATAACAGAGAAATAGTACAAAATCTAGGGGAAGAAGCGAAGGAAAAAGTAAAGAGAAAATAATTCCAGGAACAGACGGAACAAACAAGGAAGCAAAGCGGGAACAGGACTGGAAAACAGGGAACAGGCTCAGGCTGAAGCAAAGCGGGAACTGGACAGGAAAACAGGGAGCAGGTCCAGGCTGAACAAGCAAGAATAGAACTGGGAAACAGGGATCAGGCTCTGGCTGAAGCAAGCAGGAACAGGACTGAGTAACAGGGAGCAGGCTCTAGTTAAAGCAAGCAGGAACAAGACTGGAGAACAGGGAGCAGGTTCGGGCTGAAGCAAGCAGAAACAGGACCGAAACACAAGCCAACAAGAGGTCCAGTACACAAGGAAAATAAACTCCAATGCACAATGATGAGCTTCAGGAAATGGCAGCTTATAGGCAGTTCCAGGTAGCATCAAGCCCAAGGCGCAGCACAAGAGTGATCACAGGTGTGTGCAGTTCCAGTCTCCCACACATCCTGGAGGAGAGAATCCACCACAAAGGAACAGCAGGACTATTCCCATAGGAAACAATAGACAGACAAATCCAGGTCTTACTGACTACCAGGCAGTGCATTATGGGACATGAAGTCCATGGAAGCAAATGTAGGTCTTCAATAGCATACCATGTAGAAATGGAAGCAAACAGGAGTCAGAAAGAGACTTTGAATGAGTGTTAGTGTTGATTCCCAGGCTGCAGATTGTCGGTTTACACCTCCCCCCAGAGATGGGATGACAGGGTCATAACATAAAAATGGATTAAACCCAAATCTGAGACTGGGGGTGAGTGTTTCAAATGTTTCAGCACTCTGTCTTGTTGTATTGCTAGAACTGGTTTTAAGCCAGTTCTGGCACAGACAGCCCTCATATGACATTTGACTTTACATGCATGGATGCAGTTTAGGCAGCATTTACAACTGTCTTATTGGGATGTTAAATGGGCCAAACGGGGAGTTTCTATGTATAGCACATGATTTAGAGGCTCAACATAGGCCCTTTACTACTGTTTAGCAGTAGAGAAGTGCAGCGAATATACATACGGTCTAGAAATGTTTGAAATATCTGGAGTGGCCATGCAAAAACAGCAGCTTTCCAACAGTGGTTATATTACAAAATTGCATATTAAAATATCTACTTCATAATGGAGCTAATTTACAGAGATGAGATTCTCTCAACATTATTCTCCCATGAGTTTAGACCATTTGAATTTTGTTAACCCTTGCTTCAGTAAGCTGTGAAACTAATTATTTTACTTGCAGACCTGTGTAGGTGAATACATCCATTCTGGCAAGACATTAAGCCCTTGATTACAAGTCTGTCAGTGCAAAATTACAATGTGGAACTGTGCTTTACCTTTTCACAACTGACCTGGGGCCAGATGTATCATCTGATTTTGCACTCGCAAACAGCGAAATCGGCCGTTTGCGAGTGCAAAATCAGGGTCTGCAATGCATCAAATGCATTCGCAGACCAAAAACAGAAAATCGCAAAAATTGCGATTTTCGGCGTTGCGACCTGGATTTTGTGATTCGCAAAATCCAGGTCGCAATGCAATTCTGCACAAAATTGCAAATTGCGATTTTTCGCAGAATGGTATTTTGCAAGTGCAAAATACCATGACCTGCAACCAGGTGGTAACCTGGTGCAAAATAAAAAAATGCAGTAAAACTGCATTTTTAAATTTGATATGTAAAGCACACATGCCCTTTTGGCATGTGTGTACTTTACATGTGGAAAAAAAAAAAATGGGGTGCAGGAGAGGGGACCTTAGGCCCCCAGCACCCTGGCCCTTTGCTTTTCCCAAATTGCGATTTCTGTTTCAGAAATCGCAATTTGCGAAAATGCAAAAAATTCACAGCTATGGGCCAATAGGCCCATAGCTGCGAATGGGGCCTGTATCCCAATTTGCGATTCGGTAATTGCATTTGCGATTTTTAAGAAATCGCAATTACCGAATCGCAAATGTGATACATGGCCCTTTGCGATTCGGTAATTGCGATTTCTTAAAAATCGCAATTACCGAATCGCACTGGGCCAGATTCATACATCTGGCCCTAAGTGTTAACACACCCAGGGCCAGATGTAGGAAGCCTTTTGCGCCTCGCAAACTGCGAAAAATGCAGTTTGCGAGGCGCAAAAGTCTAAACGCGATGCACAACCTCAAATTGCGAGTCGGTACAGACTCGCAATTTGAGGCTGCGACTTGCAAATAGGAAGGGGTGTTCCCTTCCTATTTGCGACCGCATCGCCATGCTGAGTTGGTTTGTGACCGCGAATGCGGTCGCAAACCAACTCGCAGTTACCATCCACTTGTAGTGGATGGTAACACATTCGCAAAAGGGAAGGGGTCCCCATGGGACCCCTTCCCCTTTGTGAATGCCCAAAGGTACTATGGACCACTGCCTACTCTGAAAAAACCGAAACAAAATGGTTTCGGAATTTTTCCGTTTTGCAGCTCGTTTTCCTTTAAGGAAAACGGGCTGCAAAAAGAAAAAAAAAAAATATTTATTTAAAAGCAGTCACAGACATGGTGGTCTGCTGTCTCCAGCAGACCACCATCCCTGTGAGTGCATGGACTCGCTATGGGTATCGCAAACTGCGACCCACCTTATTAATATTCATGAGGTGGGTCTTTGCGAACCCATAGCGAGTCGCAGAAATTGTCTGAGACACCTTTCTGCATAACATTTTGCGAGTTGCAAATTGCGAGTCGCTATTACTCGCAATTTTCAACTTGCAAAATGTTTTTTTGCTACATCTGGCCCCCAGTTCCCAGGTGCCTGAAACACTAGACCCGACTTTAACTGTTGGAAAATCTGATCGATAAAATCACCTGAGACAAGCTGCAACAGCTTCAGATCCTGGCCTCAATCATCCTTTGCCACTAGCAAGCGGGGAGTGTGCATTGCCCTCCCAACCAGGATTTTTCCCTTCCCCTCTACCCTTCGTACTCTTTTCCCTCCACCCGTGCACCACACAGAAATCCCCCACACAACAGGGGGCTAATGTGTGAGTAAAACACCTCAGAATTGAGAATACTGTGTGGAATACTGAATTGCAGTTATTACTCCTTCCAAGTGTTTTAACTTGTAATTGCATGATTGTGGCGCATAAATCTGGTGAGGTATTACTGCATGGTAATAGAAATTACCGCCAATACTATGAGGTTACTAAGGTTAGTAAGCTAACGGGTTAGAAAGACTACCAATGCTTTCTTGGGCTGGCCACAACAGATTAGGAGCCAGTCACAGGGACCACTCAGATCACTGAAGACAGTTACCTGTCGGGCCAACAGTCTCACATTGTTCACAGAAGATTTCTCTTTTATTGTGGTTTCAACAAAGAAGTGGGGCTGATGCTAGGGTCCACGGACTTTAGATGTTGTCTGTCACCACACTGCTCAATCTACTACAATGTCCCACTGGAGTGCAGTGTAGATCCAGTTGCTACTGGTTTCCAATTACAGCAGTCTTCAATGTGAGTGTCTCTTTTTTTTAGGAAGACCAGGGTCCACTTTGATGATGGATGTGGGTTCCACAGACTTGAAAGATACCTCAAACAGGTCAGGATTTGGTCTCCCAGCTGGCACTTCAGTATCCAGCAGCAGCAGGTGCTCCAGGGCAGCTGGTCTCCCACAAGTGCAGGCTTACTTCATCTGTTATGTTCCAGATGAAAAAGGTGCTAAACACCTGCCACAATACGGGCGATGAGGAATCACCTGATCTTTCCCCAGAACTTAAAATGATGCACAATTAGCCCTTCTTATATACCAGGATCGGGCATTTACAACCAAAACAGGAAGTCAGGTGACTTCGGGCGAGACACAAGCCTCTCTGAGGTGTGCGAATGAGATAGGAAGGGCCCAAGAATGAAAGTGAAGAAATCCAGAAGGAAAAACTGAACGTGCATCTCTCATCAACTTCAAATGATGGAGTCAGAGGAACACCATTGGAGTGGAGTGAGAACCTGAAAGGATGCTGTCTATTGAGGGAGCCAACCGCGTTGAGGAGGCTGTGGAGCGAAGCGCTAAAGAGGATCCTGCTCAGAAGAAGACAGAGGAGCAAAACACACACCTGCAGATTCTTCAATCCTGCCATGCTCCTGCAGAAGCGTAGTTTTGTCAGGTGTTATTGTCTCCTGAATCGGGGAGCAAGATGGAAAGGGAATGACAAAGTCAGAAAACAAAACACAAGAAAAACAGACAGTGATTAATGAACTGTAGACATTATAAAAAGCAGACCTTGACATGTTCTTCTTATGTTCTTTCATTGTTCTTTGCTTTTGGTTGGTTAATCATGCTTGAGAAACATATGGTCTACAAAGGAATTTGCACCCCACCCGATGTCTTTGAATGACATCCACTTATTGAGTGTATCTATTTTTTTCTGCCCTAATCACATACTCACTGGTGAGCGCAATAATACTAACCTCACCAATTGGGTGTTAAAAGTGAAACCTTACAGTCCCTTACCTGATGTATCCTTTTTGTTGACAGTGCCAGTGAATGGGAGATGTGAAAACCTAAAAGGAAAGAAGAAGAAGAAGAAAGATTTGTACTAAAGGAAAAATATAACAATATCGTTTATGCATTAAAGAAAAAAACATTGTCCCATATCAATAATAAGCCCTGTATTTAATTTGCTACACCACCTATCCCTTTTTGTGTTCTGACACAAGAGGATCCCTTTTCCAGAAGTGACCACTTTAGGGACAGCCCTCTTTGCGAGTCCCTAGGGATAAAAAGGTGCAATCCAGTCTTTGGTGCAGCCTCTCTTTCCTGAGTCTAGTGTGCAGGAGGGCAGTCTTCCATTGGTTCTGGGAACAAGTGGACCTCCTCCTCTATAAGTGGACACAGTAAGCACAGTCCTCTTTGTCAGTCTCTTGAGTTCAGCAGGTGCAGTCTTTTCTTGGTGCAGCCTCTTCTCTTTTCTAGGTCCAGGGAGAACAGGTCAGGCTTTCTTCGGTCTTCCTTCCAGACCAGTAGCGATCTGGAGCTGTGGATATGAGGTGCCACTTTTATGCCATCTTCTCATTTGTGGTACTGGAAGACTCACTAACCAATAGGGCAATAGCTCTAATGGGTTGCAATGGGCTTCCCCCCTCTGGAAGGGGTGCTAGTCTATCTACCCTCACAAAGGAGCGGGAAGGCAATGGTGTGATCACCATTTCCTTCACTGAGGTGGTAGCCTCTGAAGCTAGTCAATCTGTGGTCACCGCCAGGTAGTCATCCTCCTGGAGAAGGTCACATCTCCCTCTTCAGCAATTCTCTTTCTTCCCTGTTCCCTGTTACGTCGCAGGAAAGCAACATGTTCTCTTGGGTAACAACTGCTGCAAACAGACAGAAAAGGCTATCAACGGTTGGGCAACAAAGTAGTGACATTCTAAAGTCACCTTTCTTTTAAAACTTACTTTAAATGTTTCTTTAAATAGGTGAGATTTAATGTAACAAATATTTTGATAACTAGGAGTTATATCCTTGGAGGTCCCAAAAGAAAATTAGCACTTAGCACAGTGGCTAGTGAAACTCCATGTTAGCCAGTGGGACCATTGACCTTGCTACACTGAAAAAGTCAATTTCAAACTTCACTGTTGGGACATGTTAAACACAAAAGGAACAAGACCTTCTTTTAATATAAAACACCCTGCCTAGTGGGTGACCACAGCCTTTCTTAGGGGTGGCTTAATAGAATTAGAAAATAAGTTTTTGGCCTGGTAAAAGGGGTTATTTTGCCATGTTGGGTTGGCCCATTTAAAGCTGCCCAACTAGGCTGCAGTGTCAGGCCTAGAGTCACTTTTTAAACTTGTCACTAAAGTCATGGCATGATTAAGTGCGGCAGTCCACTAGTGACATTTAGCTTATTAGCCCTGTGTACCCCATGTGCCATATACTAGGGATTTATACATAATTTAATTGAACCAATGAGGTAACAGCTAATTGCACAGATACCTTTGGAGTCAAAGCATGTGCACAGGGATATGGACAGATGGACCCACTGTACTATAGCATTGAAAAACCAGCAGCATCAGTCCAAAAACCCGGAGGGGCGATCATAAAAAAGAAGTCCTTTCCAACAACTGCCATGTTAAAGATTGCAGGAGTGTTTCTGGTTCCCAGTCTGGCTGTGATTAGGTTAAGGATTTGGCATTACCGATGTCTAGCCAAATTAGAAATTTGTTCATGCTTAAAAAGGAGGCCTAATGATGATCTCTGTGTTAGGCTCACACCTCTAGAACTAGTTGTGGCCATACTTCAGAATTCTTTCTAATCTGACTGCGTGCAACAAAAAACAAATTAAAAGAATCCTGTTAATAAGGGCCAGATGTAGCAAAGGGTTTTACCCATTCTGTGTCTATGGGAAAATTAGTTGGTACATATGGCCCTAAGTCTCTCCATCCTCTAAGCTAGTGCTTCTCTAATTGTGGGTTGTGAGCCGATTTTTGGTGGGTTGTGAAAGTCCAAGCAATAAATAAAGATGGCTTTAAATTCTGTATTCATCTTGTCACATTTGCTAATCTTCAAAGGCAGAGGTCAAATGTCAGGCTATGTCTCCTGAGAAATTGCTGCCTTTTTTTTAAAACAGGGATTGGTGTTTACAAACTCCTCTCACATTGCAGTCAAAGAAAGAAAACGAAAGTGAGTTCTGTGATAATCCCGCTGGGTACAGTGAGTGTGAAAGGAAAGTCTGTGGGATGCCATTTTATTGTAACATACAACAAAATGTAAAAACCTGTAAATGAAGTGCACACATTCAACAGCTAGAAAATAAAAAAATAAAGCACATTTTTTTGGTATTTCTAAAGTGTGACGGAAACAAAGATTTTAATAGGAACAAAACAAATCAAGACACTTTCCTTTGTGATGCATAAATGACAAATATTCACTGAAACCCTATTCCCACATATTATCATTTGTGTGCAATATAGTTTTATCAGTAAAACTGTATTTCTATTCAAATGTAGTGGCCATTATGCTGCTTGTAAATGACAGTGTGTTACCACACTATGATTTAATTACATTTAAAAAATCTCCTGCCTCATGTCCATTAAAGCTGTTTGGGTCACACAAGTTTGTCGCTCTAAACCTTAGGTCATGGTTCAATAAAGTTCAAGAAGCACTATTCTAAGCTATTTTGAGGTATCTCTAACTTTGCAATTTTTTTACTTGGATACCCTGGTGTACACAATGTTGCCATAATCGAGCCCAATAGTATAGAGGCTGTGGTGATTTTAATGCAGCATTATAGATGCACCAGTGAAGAATCCTTCTCAGTAAAATGGCATAGATATTAACCTTTGTATCCAGCGCAGTGATCTAGTGATCAAAAAGAACAGTTTTTGACAATCCATACTGCTAGATTATTGACTGCATGAGCTGTAGGTGAGATGGCTGCTAGCTCAATCGACCAGATGTACCAGCAGTTTGTGATCTGATGGGTATGCAACTCTAGGGTTTTTGGTCTTAGAGCCACTCAGACAAAGATATCTATTCTTCATCCAGATGTAAACATTTCAGAGATTTGATGATGTTTTTGTTCAGTTTTTCTTGGCTGCTTCTCTTGGATGTGAAGTTATATATCATCTGTGCACATTCATTTGGAAATGTAGATAGAGTGATCAAACTTGGACCACTCATTTTATGTGGTCAACGAATAGAATAGGGGCCTGAAGTGAATCTCGTTGATCAGTGCCCCTAACATTTAAAATAAAACACCCTCAGCAAAAGTGGTAGGTGGTTGGCTGGAGAGAAAAGCCCCCCTCCATGTACTTTTCAGGGGGGCCCTCGAAAGTTTCATCATGTCACTACCCCTACTATGGTTATTGTTTGCTCCATTGTTAAATTGTGTATTTTTTTCTCATACTTTTGGATTAGGCGTGTCACCCATAGAGTGTATTTAAATATGCTGCAGGTGGTTCCATGTAACCTATTGTTTTATGAGAAGCTCTCCACTACCCATTTGGTGAGGCCAAGGCTATGCATGTACTGCAATGTAAAAATAAATACAAATTGCAGCAAAACGAGAAAATAAACTACTAGCAGTTGCTTGTTAACAGACCAGACCCACAAACAAAATCGCCAAATTCCCAAAGAATTTGCTGTGACTTACTCTTGTAGGAGTCCTGAGTTCCAGAAGAAAGCCAAGAGTACTTCTAACTTACCTTTGCAATTCTTGAGTAAACAAGGAGAGTCATCAGAAAAGGTCACACCAAGAATGCACCAATCCTTATGATTTATTCTGTTAGTTACCTACTTACTGTGATATCTTGTTATAACTTTCCATGGACAATAGGTAATCTTTAGAAATCTCAAGGTGGCTGTCCGTGAAATGTTATCGGAGTTGCACCGGAATTGTTGTTAATGATGCTGATGGATGCATGGTGGAATCACAATGGCATTTACAATGAATGTCTTTACAACAAATCTGGAACCATGACAGAGACTTTATAATGAAAGTCTCTACAACACATATTTTTACTATGGGTATGCCTTTGAAAATATAAGTATTTTACAGGTAAGTATAAATCCCTTTTCTAATATCTCTCTCTCTCTCTATACTGTATATATATATATATATATATATATACATATATATATATATATATATATATTTGTGTGTGTGTGTGTGTAATGGGTTTATACTTATAAAATACTTTCTTGAATACTTGAATTTCTTTTGTAAAAGCATGCATGTTGCTGATGTCGGTCGGGGGGGGGGTCCACTGGGCCCCCCTGTTGTTTTTTTAATATGTAGCCCTCTGGAGGTGGTGGTCCTCAGGGAAGGGGGGGCCACACGGGCCCCTCTGCATAGTTATTACACATAGTCCAAGGGCTTCTAAAAGCCCTAGGAGGGGGGTCCTCAGCACCCCCTCCAATTTTTAAATACCCTAATGCCCCCAGGACCTGGCCAACCTAAGGGAAAATAAACTGCACCTTTTTTCATCTCAGAAAAATCTGCAGCTTCATCCCCATTTTTTTGTGAGAAATAAAAATAAATACTTTTGAGCCCTTGCCAGGTACTAGGGAACCCCTGGACTAAAGCTAGGGGCTCGGGTATTCCTACCCTGGCCCCTATTCTTTTTTTTTTGTGTTTTTTTCTTTGGGACTCAGCTGAAACTGAGTCCCAAAATGGCTGCCAACACTTCCTGGTTGAAGTGTTTGCAGCCAATCAGAAATCAGCACGGGGACAGTTGGATCCACATCTCCTCTGCGTCCCTAGATATCATTTTTTTTCTAACCTTTAATATTTTAAAAACTACTGAACTGATTTACAATAAATCACAAATAGCATGCTTTCTGGACAAATAGCTAGCTTTCAGCTAAATTTGGTGTTAATCCATCTGGCGGTTCGGGCTGTAGTCATGTTCAAAATCCCTATGGGAAAATGCATGGGAAAATGGGTTTTGGGATCCCCATTGTCTCAGAGCCTGCTTGACGGATCACCCCAAAACTTTCAAGACAGCAGCTGAACAGACTGTCATATTAGTTTTGAAAATTTTGTGAAGGTTTGTCAAGCGGCGTCAAAGTTATTGGCAAAACAAAAAACAATCTTCCTATGGAAACTAGGGCCAATATTTCCACAAGTTTGCACCATCGCTGCATCATTTGTTTGATGCTGCGACAGCACATTCACTGCTCCATATCTACAAAGTGAGACATTTGCAGAATTGTGTAACTTTTCTTCCCCGTGCATCATGTTTAGCCTGCGCAACAACTGGTTGTTTCAGGTTAACTTAATCATATGCAAGGTGGGCGATCCGACATAAAACATCCATATTTACAAGGTTTTAGGGAAGTAACGCATCTTTGGGAAATGTCCCAAATGCGGCACAATTACTAAGCCTGCTAAACCCAGGAATAAAAATTACGCAGCAGCTTTTTCCTAGTGATCTGAAATCTGTGAGGAACTCACATTCCCCTAACAGGTAAGTGCACACATGAGGTAAATAACATAGTACATTTCACACTACATTACATGAATGCCTTATGTCACACATACGTGGGCATAATGAAACACATAAGTACACCATGTCCACTTGTATGCATGACTTACAGGACCAATGTAATAGAGTGCAAGGTGGGTTTTTTCACCTTTTCCCACTCTATAACATTGGTCCCTCTACAGTAGGCTATCCGTCAGTCAAAACAGGTGCATTGCCTCTGTATTTTGATGCATTGCTGCAGTTTTCTGACCAACTCCAGCAATGCGCCACTTTTGGCACAATTTCTTTGTGCTATCCTTCCCATGAATGTGTTAGAATTTCTGATGCATCCTTGGGACCTTGTGCCATGGAGCACTGTATTGTAAATATGGTGCATCTATTGTAAACAAGTTAGGTCCCTATACAAACACCAGGTTTTTGCAGGAATCAGAAGTATATACTTTGGGTCAGTTACCACATCCCAGCCCACATTTTACACCAAGCAAAGTTTGGGAAATCACATGACAGTTAAATTCTGAGACATGAGAAATTTTGTATGAAAAACACAAATACTGCATGTTGTTCCCCCTTTTTGGTGCTGAAAGTAGAAACTGCAGGTAATTATTTCACTCAGTAATTCTGAAGTTTTCGATTTTACTTGGTGCAGCATTCCCTTAGCCTCACCTCGGACACTGATAATGAGGGCCTTAATTTGTTTACAATCCTTCCAATGTTTTTACACAAACTATTTGCAACATCGGAATAAACAGCACCCCTTTTGTCATTCGTAGGGACACTGGGCATGTAGGTTGAGGGATTTATGTATTTCTGAAAAACCAACCTCTCACTTTATCTGACATAACCTAGGGCCATATTTATGGCCCGTTTTGCATTATCCGTGCCCATGCGGGAGCAATGCAAACCATAAGTGAGATTTATGAGGCCACGCAAGGCGACCTTGGCGTGGCCATGTGTGGCTTCATAATTCTTGAGTAATGTAACACAGCACCAATCGCTACTCTGTGCCAGGGAAGTGTTTCCATGGGTGTTTTGTGGGTGTTTCCATGCAACATCACTGAATTTTGACACATTCCCAGATTTACAAGAACTTGTAAACCTGGAAACGTGCCAAAAAGCCACACCTCCCCGGGAGAGGCACACCAGGGAGAAATATGTTTATTTTTCCTCAGTTTTCCTCTTTCTATGTTTTCTGCATTCTGCAGCACACATAGAAAGAGAAAACAAACCTATCAGGATTGTTTTTGTGCAGGAAGGTGTTCCTTCCTGCAAAAAACCCAATCCTGCATGCAACACAGGCATCCTTGAACCATAGTGCAAGTGTGCCTGTATTGACGCTAGGCTGCCAAAAGGGTGACCATGCAGGGTGAAAGGACAGAAATGTGCTATATTGGATAAATACAGCATTTCCTGCCCTTCCCCTGTGACACAGGGCAGTGCTCAAAGTGACGTGCTGCCCTGCGCCACAAAGCCCATAAATATAGTCCTTAATTCTTAAGAGGTTATTGGAAACAAAAGGGACTTAGGGCCAGATGTAGGTAGGTTTCCTTTTGCGAGTTGCAAATTGCGAGTCCCAGCGACTCGCAATTTGCAACTCTCAAAAGGAAATGCAGAAAAGTGTCTCAGACACCTTCTGCCACTCGCTATGGGGTCGCAAAGACCCACCTCATGAATATTCATAAGGTGGGTCGCAGTTTGCGACCCCATAGCGAGTCTAGGCACTCACGGGGTTGGTGGCCTGCTGGGGACAGCAGACCACCATGTCCGTGAATGCTTTCTCAATAAAGCAGTTTTTTTTTTTTCTTTTTGCAGCCCGTTTTCCTTAAAGGAAAACGAGCTGCAAACAGAAAAAAAAACCAAATCATTTGCTTCGGTTTTTTCAGAGTAGGCAGTGGTCCTACCACTGCCTGCTCTGAAAAAATATTTTTGGGAGCATTCACCAAGGGGAAGGGGTCCCATGGGGGCCCCTTCCCTTTTACGAATGAGTTACCATCCACTTCAAGTGGATGGTAACTGCGAGTTGGTTTGCGACCGCGAAAGCAACTCTACCTCGTGATGCGGTCGTAAGTAAGAAGGGAACACCCCTTCCTATTTGCGAGTCGGAATCACATTTTGCGAGTCGTCACCGACTCACAAAATGTGATTCTGCATCGCGTAAGGGCTTTTGCGCCTCGCAAACAGCGTTTTTCGCCGTTTGCGAGGCGCAAAAGCCTTCCTACATCTGGCCCTTACCTACTTGTTCTTCCTCCACAAATAAGCTGCTTTCATTTCAAACATGATATGTAAATATAGTCAGTCAATCTTTATCAGCAGTATTAGTGCCTTTCTTGCCTGAGCACTCATCAAGCTGGACCAGTCAATACCAAGCAGTGACTGCATACTGAGAACAGACAACTAAATTTTTCTGGTCTATTCAGCTTTAGACTATTCTACTGCTTTTAGTCTTTTACATGTCAATCCCTCCCTTATGCTTACCCAAACCATCTGCAAAGTGTGAATCATCAGTACCCATGTTGGAAATCCTATGGACTCCGGGAATTATGAAAAAAGAAACGATGTGTTTCTGATTTCGGAAAGCTCATTTTATTGCACAATGTTTAATATCTATGGTAAGATCAAACAGAGAAGTGATTCTTGCATAAGGCAAAGGAACAGATAAGACTTGTGCAAAACTGTGTTGGAATCAAATAATGGCATAAAATAACTTGTTAATATCTTTTCACAAACCTCCTTATGCACCATGTACTATCCACATCAACAGCTTGGTGGAATATTTCTTGGTTTTGATGAGTCTATAGCTGTAAATGTTGCATTTTTGTGGCCTCCTTTTCTCACATCTGTTTTTGGTATCACTCTTACACCGGGCTACTACTTCACTCACCAAGGTGTAGCTTGCATAATACATTAGAGCTATGGGGTTGTAGTTCCCATTGAGAAAACATTCAACCTGAAGACACAGTGTTCAAGCGGAAATTCACAATGGTTGAGGAAATTTCAATGGACATCCATTATCAGAATGTTTATTTCTGATTATTTATGAGGCCTGTGTGTCATGAAGAAGCTGTTACCCTCGTGTGTGCCTCTTCATCCTATCAAGGTCCCTGGTGGACTCTTGGAAATGAATTGGACGGCACAGACACTGTGGTGTGTTAGACATGTTGCAATTTCATAATGCTTCAAATATCACAGAGAGGATAACATTGAAATTGAGAATGGGGAAAAAATGATGGAAAGTTCAGGGGAAGAATTAGCATAAAATTCAAAAAAATGGACAAAGTAACTTGAATGCACAATTTAAAGAGACATAAGTTAAAAACACATAAAATTAGTGCAAGCCCTAATAAAATGTATTCCACTTTGTGGCAAGGAGTGTAACTGTAACGGCATTTGTAGTAACATTTGATCTGTTTGAGGTAGAATTTTTTTTTTTTTAAATGAGCAGATTATGCAGCAGATGATGGGTTATGTGGCAAATATCCGACAAATCCATAATTACGTGAAAACACCACAGATGAAACATCACATAATTCTAGTAGCCCTGCGTATTTCTTTGTCTTTTAGAAATAAAACAAAAAATTTACAAGCACCAACCTTTTCCTTAAAATATAAATTTCGATTTTTGTGAATATAATTTTGTTTGTGAATTAAATATATTATTGTTTTTTTGATGTATGCTTCTTTCTGCAGTTATGTGCATTTGTTTGAGTTTCAAAATACAGAAATTGCTTAAGCTGGGGCCTCCTGCATCCAATAGCTCTAGCTATAACAGGTGAATTTCAATGGTTTTGTACATTTAGAATGTGGGCTATAATGTCCCTGTAACATTTGTTTTTTAAGCGAATTTCTATTTTCTTTAATTCTATGCCCTAACTATAACATCACTGTAACTTTTGTGTTTTTTCAAGTGAATACATATGTGTGTGTGTGTGTGGGTGGGTGAATATATATATATATATATATATATATATATATTTTTTTTTTTTTCTCCAAATGACCCCTACCAGAGCGTGCTCCATTACGTCGGTGCTCGTGTCAGGGACGGGCCATCCCTGTAAATACTTTCTCCACCAAGTGACACAAGGTCAAACACGGCACACACAGGAAACCTTGTGCTTGAAAATGTATTCTTTTATGTTAAATTTTCAAACACAAGGTTTCCTGTGTGTGCCATGTTTGACCTTGTGTCACTTGGTGGAGAAAATACATATATATATATATATCTACATGTGTGTATATGTATATATATATATATATATATATTACTCTGTGCTTAACATGTTCATAGGTCATTGCATAGTTTCTATAGAAGTGGTTTGATTTGATGCTTATGAGTCTGTTTTACTTATCTAGCACACTACGTAAGTATTATCTTATCAATATATCTACAAACATTTTGCAATCGAAATATTGAGATGAGATACAAAATAATATTACAAAAAGTACACAAATAAATACTGCAGCACTTGAAAGTCTGTGTCTATACAGTACAACTTTAAATTTTAATATATTTTATTTCTTATAATTGCATTTTCCTTCCTGTGTAATCATGTATCTATATATTTATTACTTTTGTCACCCTGTACAAGAGAAAAAAATTGCTCTCTCTAATGCACTACTTTGTCTCACCCTATATCTCTCTCAATCTGTCCTCTAGCTCCACTCTCTGACTCATGCCAAACCTCATTTTACTATGATCTTCAAAATACCATTTCCTAGACTCTTCCCTCCTCTAGCCCTCCTAGCTCACTGCAAACCTCAGTTTACTAATATTATGTTCTCCCAAACAACCCTATTGAATTCTCTCTCATGTATCTCTTTTTTGACTCATCCCAAATTTCATTTTACTACTATGATCTCCCTAATCCCTTTCTACAGAATCTTCCCTCCTCCATCTCTCTTTTACTCATCCCAAACCTCACCTTACTACTATGATTTCCTAATTCACATTTTCTGGATCCTTCCCTCTTCTATCCCTCCATTATTCTATTCAATCCAACTAACAGACTCCAGATCCACTGCTCATATTAACTCAAATTTCCCAATACCAATACTGATACTATAGTCATATTTCCTTAAACTAATCCACCAGTAATCCTTTTGAGTTCCGGAATAGCGTGCTACTCGCCGAAAAGCGCTTTGATGCCTTGTCAGGGAGAGTAAGCACTATATAAATATAATTATAATTAATATTAATAATGGTGATTCCGTGGGGTTTCATAGAAGGCAAAATGTTTAGAAGAATCGCTGTCCTAAATCATGTGGGAGCTATTGTTTTCCTTCCAAATATGTTGTGGCTGAACACTTCTGCAGCAAAAATAGAGTGTAATAAAACTGCACATCCTGTGCATTGTGATAGGAGCCAGAATCAGTGCCTCGAGAGATTATTTCTCTGCCATCTTCCCTTTTCAGTAATGAGACAGCAGCCGAAGATAATTCTCCTTCTGCAGCTCACATTGCCTACATTCGGAAATGCTTCTTCGGTAGCTCTCTGCCTTTCGGGATAAAAATAAGTCACTTTCCAGGTCGAGAGGATGGGGTTTGAAGCAAATCCTCTTGATTATTCTATTAGCTGTCTACCACTCGACATTACTGCATAACAACATTTTCAACTGCAATGTAGACTGTTTTGTTTCTTAAATGAAGAATAAATATGTAACAGCTTAATCCAGGCAAGTCTTTTTACTACTTCGACTGACAAGGACTGCTAAAGTTATTTGCTAGTTATTGCCGAGCACTAAATTTAGATACGGTGAAAGCAGCGAAAACACTTTAGACTTACAATGTTTTTACATTGCACAACTCAGTCATGGAGTAGCCATGTTAGATCTGGCATGCGCTAAGTGTACTTCAATGGATCAATTTTTCCTGCCATGGCCTGCGGGGCCGGTGTGCGCTAATTTTCTGTCTAACGTTATATGATCTTTGTTTTATTACTGGCATTGTAATAATATGTATCCTGGTTTTATGAAAATATATACCTAAGGTATTTGTACTTTTTTGTCTGTTTTAAACATTCTCTACCACACCACACTCTCCTCTATCAGTGCTTAATTTGTAAATAAAAATTTGCCGGTGCCCAAACCTCTAAAACACGCGGCTGCTGCAATTAAGTGTTCGAGCACAGAATATTGGGGCAGCGTAACCCTAAAGCCATCCAGGGCCTCTTAAATGCATTTACAGCCTCTCCCTGCTCCTTCTGCTTGCTCTTCCAGCTGTCTGCTTTTTCCATTTTTGACGCTTTGTACGTGTTTTGCTCGCAGTAAATGCAAATGCGTTGTGCAAACAAAAGTGACGCCCCCAAAAAATAAGTGCATGTGCTTCCCACCGGCTCAAATTAAGCACTGTCCTTTATACATTTTCATCTTAACTTATCATTGGGTATGTGCTATGTAACTGTACCACCTTACTTGGCAGAATGTTTTTGCTGCTACTTTTCTTCAGTAAATAGAATTTCTGTGAATTCGAAACATATGTCAGTGGCTCCAAGGCACCCATGAAGGTGTCACAAACGGATGTATCTTTGCCACTTACTCCAGCCAGAGGACAACTTTATGTAACAACCATTATTTTTCTGTATGTGAGAGGAAATGGAAAGGAGGTGATTCACCTCATTTAAAATCGGGTATGAAACCGAATTTTACATTGTAGGCTTTCAGTCCTTAACTCCAACAGCAAGTGTTTTTCCGGCGTTTGGCAGACGTTTGAGTGGATACCTGCACTTCACGTGCATGGCAAGGCCAGCCTTGTTAAGTTAAAGGGTGGAAGGTGAGTTTTAGAAAAATTTGAGTAAATCTGCAAAGAGCAATTAGTTGTATTATGACAATCTGTCAATAAAACTGGGAATCCAGGTCAAAGCTATTCAAACACTAAACAGAATATCTTGAGCGTTTTCACATAACATGAGCACAAACAGGTTTAGTGTTAATTTAAGATTTGGAGCCAGATCACAAATCATTTATGATTCGCATTGTTACAAGTGCTTGCTGGGAAGTAAGGCAGTGCGCGGTGAAACCACATTTTACCATCTGTTATCAGAGCCGCTAGTGTGTCACAAGAATGTTTGTGCATATTAATCGTGTTGCACTGTGGTGTGCTGATAATGTGCCCTGTTGTGTTCATGCAGTTGCATTTCTGATGCAGTATTGCAGAGTGTTCTTGTTCCGTTGCACTGATTACTGTGTGGCAATCTGTGTTTGCACCAAACACTGCCTTACCACCAAGACAATGTAGCTCGCCTAAAAACGTCCCGTGAACGGTCCCAAAGTATCTTATCCACAATGCGAGGTGCGGTTTCGAGGTGGGTTTCCACTAATAATAAGGAGCTATTTCTAAATGTATAATACTTGCATATTATCAACAGTTTACTTACTTATTTTTACAAAATGTGATAGAGTCCTACAGTGTGACCTTGCAGACACTTCAGAGCACTGAGAAGAGAATTGAAAGTGGTGTGTATTACAATATAGTAATGTTGCTAAGCAAACCTTGCAGAGTATTTAGAATCTAGTAGCATGTGGGAAATCCCTATCCAGCATTCTTCTGCTGTTACCTAGGAGAGGAGCAACGATTGATGCACCAGGTGCAGTGGCACTGACACTCGGGCCCTGAGGGGCCCTTTGAACCCTGCTAATTGCTGTTTTTTGCTACCACAACATCAGTCAAGGGGTCATTTTCCGTGCTTGCTCCATGGCCCCAGGCATGCAAGCTGCGCAACTGCCCAGTCTTTAGCAATTTCTTGAATTATAAATGTCTAGGTTTGGTCCTCTGATGGGGACATAGTTTATTGCAGAGTTGTAGGACTAGCTCACCCTGGGCCTTGGATCCTCTAAGGCCCAAATCTCTGATCGGTAAATGAATAAAAAGTATCCTTGCAGTTATTCTGTTTTGGGATGACTCCCTCTAGGTGGGCACAGATGGCTTCAGACCATCAGCTAGATGAATAAGAACACAACAGCAACAATTTAAAGAATCTAATATTTGGAAACTGAAATTGTAAAACGTTTTTCATAAATAACTAAAATAGAATGTCACAATAAGAAGAAAAATCCCGAAATTTTGAAAGAAAATAATAATAATAACAATAACGACAACAACAAAGAATAATAATAATAATAAGAAGAATAATAACAACCAAACTAGAAACAAATTAAAAAATATAAAATGAACTATATGAATAAACAACAGCATTTAATTAAAAACATTATAAAACACTTTTAAAAAACGAATAGAAAAAAATAAATCAAATACATCTTTTTTTTAAAAGAAATACAAACTAAGATAAAAATTTAGCAAATTAAAACTAAAATATTTCCTTTCGCATTCCACTTGTACACTTTCGTCAATCTCTAAAGTATTAAAAATCAAAATAATATACACAACAATAAATTAAATATAACATTTATGCTATCAATTACTTAAGAAATACTTTAAAAAAATAGCATAAACAACGTAATATAAACTGATATTTGAAAGCTTGATATGAAGTACAATGATATTTAAGGGTAGTCCTACCTGTGATCAAATATCCCACAATATAAGTGAAACCACGCTGTTACAGCGACAATATTAAAGACAGATGGTATTTTTACCAAACGTTAAGGTTCGAAAACGTATATTTACCTCATGCCACCACCATCACCACCACAAATACAAGATAAAGACAATTCAAAAACAAAAAAACCCATATATACCTAAATAGAATAATACAGAAAGTTGAATAAGTTCCCCAGTGGCATCAAAGCTTTATAACGTGAAATTTCTGCAATTCCTTTTCTTTTCCTTTGAAACCATATTGGTTAGATATCTTAGCCACGTTACAAATTTTGACATAAGACACAGAGGGCCTGATTCTAACTTTGGAGGACGGTGTTAAACCGTCCCAAAAGTGGCGGATATACCACCTACCGTATTACGAGTCCATTATATCCTATGGAACTCGTAATACGGTAGGTGGTATATCCGCCACTTTTGGGACGGTTTAACACCGTCCTCCAAAGTTAGAATCAGGCCCAGAATCACCTTCTTTGCACAGTCAGTGCCCCGAAAATGAAGATATGTTATTCTTGGGAATAGAAAGAAATTGTGCATCCTAATTTAGAACATCTAAAGAGGAAGAACCTTTCCTTTTAATAATGCCTTGTTTCTTTGGTCGGATTACAGACAGATCTATCAGGCTACAAAGCTATTGTTATCACTTTTCTAAAGAGATACATAAATGCACATAAAGGAATGCCTCAGAAAAGTATTCCTTTCTCACCATCATCCTGTTGGTGGGTCGGTGTATTATTCTGTCTTCTAGGATATGTACTCCCAAGGAGGAGATGTGACCTAATGGCTAGAGCTGTTGACTTTGGAACTGGGAAACCAGGTTTGACTCTCAACGTTGGCTCAAAATCCTGTGATTCTGGCCAAATCACTCCATCTCCTCATGTAACAAAATTAGGTGTCCTGCTGGAGCAGTGACAGCAGGCGTAGCCCGCATGCTCTGCTGCTCTGCTGCTAGTGCACATCCTGACTCAGCCCACTCCCCTGCATCAAAGCCAATCGCATCTGGGCCATGGACATGGAGCAGCAGCAGTGTTGCCGCGAGTTGAGGTGGTGAATTGAGGCGGTGAGTTGAGGTGGTGTCCAGGTGGTGTCCCATTAGCACCGAAGGACCACACAAGTGGATCTCGAGTGAAACGGAATGGTTGGTAGGATTAAGGGTGCCCTCTCCTCTACAGTCCATGGCAAGTGTAATCCCCCCATGCGCAGGTGAGTGTAGCTGGCCATAAGGAGTCGGGCGGGTTGGCATTTGAAGCCATGGGCTTGTTGCTGTCGAGTGTGCAGTAAGCTGCCATCTCCGGCGCATCTGGGAGCATGAAGTAAAGTGCAGCAAAGAGAAAAGAAAAAAAGGGGGATCAGTACTGCAAAGTTTGCTACAGGTGGATAAAGGTCAAGGGTGTGCTCTACAGTGAGCCTCCTTTCCTCTACTATTTTTTTAATTCCCTGCAGTTGCAACACCTGAGGATTCTAGCAACCCCGAGAACAACGTTCTGCAAAGTGAAGCTAGAATCGCTTTCAGACTGCTCGTGAATAAGAGAGACTTATTAAGGAGCTTAAGGTGAGGGGGAGCAGAGAGAAGAGAGGCAAAGCTGTTGAAGGAAGACAGATGAAGCAGAGAGAGAAAGAATCAATGACACTCACTGCAATCAGAAAAGCAGGAGAAAACAACATTTCAGGTAGTTAATGTAGGATAAGCAATCAGAGCGGGAGAGAGAAGGACTCTGAAATGCAAAGTCAGAGTGAGAATATAAAACCAGGGACTAATGTCTCAGGGCATTCCTTCTTAGTGTTTGAACCATCGGACATTAACAAGTAGACACATTTATGGAATGCTGTGGAGATAGTCTCTAACCAAACAAAGCCTAAGGAATATTTGTTGTTTGTTAAACATGTGCTTTCTACTGCAGGGGTCTCAATGGCCCCAAGTGGCCTTCAACATCGAAAAATCGTATCAGAGACACAGGTAACGCCCTCAGCAGTAAGCTCAGTTGCAGCAGCAACTGAGCTCTCTGCTTCTCTCCAGCAGGCGCCTTCACCACTGATATCCGGGTTAACTGTTGAGTCCTTCAATACTCTGGTTCAGCTATCCCCCGAACCTAGAGTCAGACAAGGAGAACAAAATCAGAAACAAGTGCAAAGAAGAGGTTATTGATCACTTCATTAAAGGCAAACTTGACACCATTTTGCTGGAGTTAAGAGAACTGAAGGTGTTGCATGCACATGAGATCACTGTTCTCCATGAGAGGTTATCAGAGATAGAGGACAACATGATACAGCTCCCAGTGAGATTAAAAGAGGCCGAATCCAGAATATCTGATCTCGAGGACAAAGTGGTATCTATACAGAAAGGAGTGTGCCAACTCAAAAAGAAAAAGGGACTCCTGGACAGTAAGATAGAAGCTTTAGAAATACACATGATGCTCAAATCTTTACATTGTGGGAGTACCAGAGGGGAGTGAAGGCCAGTAAATACCCCTGTTGTTGAACTCTTAGATCAAAACCAAAGTATTGCCTGACTTTTCAGGGGATTATTTATTTTGGTTAATTATTATGGCCCCGTTAGTGATGAGATAGATTCATTACTCAGTATCCATAATATAGTTATGGGGGCAGAGGCTGCGAAAATCCTTGAGAGGGTTTTAATTATATTCAGTATTTGACTTTGGATATGTCGGTTAAAGCTAAAAAAAACAGCTTAAGTCCAAGACGAAAATAGTGATAAGCACTGTACAACAGGACTTTCAATTAGTAGATCCCTGGTTCTTAGATCATCCTGGCCCCACTTAGGGATACATGTTTTTCGCACAGTTTTATAACCGCATCACGCCTAGACTTCTCTTTAGTCTCCCAGACAATCAAAAGGGCAGGTTCAGACACCTGGGTGAATGCCTTTTCCGACCACTTGATTGTTTCCATCTGGGTAGACTTGGGTCTCCCATTAGAGAAAGGCCTAGGTGGCAGCTTGATAGGTCCCTACAGACAAATCAAAATTGGCTGGAAGATATGAGTATATTCATATCAGAGATTTGTCTTAATAATAGCATTGCAGCCTCATTATTTTCAGTCTGGGAGGCCTTTGAGGCCACAGCTTGTCGGCATATGATAGCATATCAAACAAATCAAGATAAAGAGCAGGCTGGACAAACAGCAGAACTTGCAGTGAATAATGTTGTAAGGGTCAATAGTAGGTCAGTAGTTATAGGGCCCTCAGAGTATGGATTAGAAAAGGCCAAACAAAATCTCAAAGATTATTTTTATAAATGAAGAATTAAATGATACAAAGGCATTTCAGCAACAACTGCATAAGGACAGCCAGCAGATAGGGAAATTATTGGCCTGGTCTACTCGTAGCAAGCAGGATAAGATAGTAGTCAGGCAAATTGAGAATACTACTACTCAGATGATAGCAATAGAGAATGAGGACATTGCCCAGGTCTTCCTACAGTATTGTAGAAATGTATATGAAAACACGTACTCCATACTATTTAGTATTGAACAGTATTTTAGTTCCATGTGGCAACCCCAAGTGCCAAACTCCCTGGCTGAGGTAATCTCAGGAAAAATAACAACAGCCAAGGTCCTAGAAGCACTCCAAAAAATGCCCATTGCAAAAGGGTGTGCAAAGTTTCCGGTTTCCGTCTGTATTTCATAGAACATTCTCAATAGAATTGGTGTCCTTTTCAACAGATTTATTAAATTTTATACAGGAAAGTAGTGAAATTCCCACCACCCTCAATGAATCCGCTATAGTGAGTTTAAAAAAAAAAAGATAAACCTCTGACAAATGTGAACTCCTATGGACCAATCAGCCTGCTCAATGTTACAAGCTGTTCACAAACGTATAAGCCATCCAGATCATTCCAGCTGGTCAATTGTTAATCCACAGGGACTAGAGTGGATTTGTTTCTAATCGCTTTATGGCAGCAAATATTAATTTTCTATTGCAAACGATAGATTATTTTTTGTGTGATCAAACCAGCGCTGAAATAGCAATGATGGATGCTAAGAACACATTTGATTTGATCAACTGGGAGGCCTTATCTTTCAGTTTGCGAAAATTTGGGTTCCCTTCTCAATTTATCACCATGCTTAAGAATTGATATCACGGGGCATAGGCTAAGATGATTGTCAACTCTAGAACTGTGGGCATGATGTCAATCAATCGAGCAACCTGCAGGGGTGCCCCTTTTTCCCAATATTATTTTCATTTTTTCATAGAGCCATTGACAGTGAGGGTCCGTACACCAGTTGAATGGATGCTCACGTTGAAGCTATTCAGGGATGACATAATTTTATATTTCAAGCCGGATAAGGCAAGCATACAGGAGGCTTTTGATTTGATTGAGGAATTCATGAGTATTGTTGGATATGAAATTGTCTGGAGATATCCAAGTTTCATGACAGCAATAGGGTACTTTGCAGAACCCAATACTTATGAATATATGCTACAATAACCTTTCTTAGTTATTTCAGGTAAACTACATGACAATGCTGAGGAAAGTTCAAATGTTATTGGAAAGATGGTCTCTTCTTCCCTTGACAGTGACTGGGAGGGTCACACATATCAGGATGTACATTTCACCGTTATTTCTATTTCTTTTTTATAGTTACTTCCAAGAACTCAATTCTCTCATTAGAAGCTTTGTCTGGAATAAGAAAGTCCCCTGGATGAAATATTCTGTTCTGCAGTTAGGCCAGGTTCAGGGAGGCTTCGCGCTCCCCCATATGCAGACATATTAATAAGCGGCATTATTGGATATTAGAGCAAGACTATTGGAAGGCAGTAGTGTATTGGATGACTTTTAAACAAAATGGTGCAAGAGTCTGCAATTAATTTACCAGCTTTCATTAAAACTGTGAAATCTGATTTCGACCGAAGAAGACTAAGTACAAGATGCAAGTAAAGTGCACTGTTCCAGAGAAGGCAAGGAGGTTACTTGTTACCAGGGAACCCGGAGGTTTAGGAGCAAGAGCCCTCACACACCCAAATGGGTGTCATGCTTCATCATTGGGAGATGCTCCTCGTCAGACTGGCGCTGCAATGTCTGACGGGCTCCCCAATATGGGGGCTCTTTGCCAGAGATCTTTTGTACAGGTCGCCAAGAAAGGGTGTCAAAGCAGACTTGCACCAATCAACAGGAGAGAGATTTCAAATTGGTTCTAAACCTCAATGTCTACGGAATTTTACTAGCAAAAATCTGGGGTCTAGACCAAGATTAAAAACAGCGAGAAAGTGTCTATATGAGATATAATGCTCAAACACTTCCTTCAAATGAGCCAGAGCGACAGAATTATCACTAGGCCCCTAGACTAGGGTCAACATGTTTCGCGTCTAGTGGTCCAACAGGATACAATGATGCTTCATCAGGACCAAAAAAAAAAAAAAGAGAGAAAGGGCCTTCTCCTGAAAAAAATGAAAAACAACCCTATACGTTTTTATATAAGGACACAGAAAGGTTAAGTTAACCTTCAAGTGACTTACATTGAAGCCTATTGTCCGTCCGGTCAGTTAAACAAACGGTCACCCTGTAAACAAAAATGGTTAAATAAGGATGTGTTATAAATTCAAATATAACCCGTGTTGAAAAAGTGCACACGTGAACGTGAAGACCATCAAGCACATACGTAAGAAAGTAGGCTTACCATCCTGAATTAAGGACATGGTTCCCTGGGAAAAGGAGGCTTAAGACTGGGGCTGCTAATATCACAGTTGATTGGTGCAAGTCTGCTTTGACACCCTTTCTTGGCGACCTGTACAAAAGATCTCCATCAAAGAGCCCCCATATTGGGGAGCCCGTCAGACATTGCAGCGCCGGTCTGACGAGGAGCATCTCCCAATGATGAAGGATGACACCCATTTGGGTGTGTGAGGGCTCTTGCTCCTAAACCGCCGGGTTCCCTGTTAACAAGTAACCTCCTTCCCTTCTCTGGAACAGTGCATTTTACTTGTTATTGATTATCTGTTGGGAGACAGTGCACTGGACCATAACTCTCCCGGTCCCTCCCTTTGATATTAAGTACAAGATGCTCCAGGAGCTCACAGTTACAGCATTGTAATTATTTTGGTCTGACTTTATCTAGAGCTGCAGTGACATTTTGGAATTCTTGGGTCTTTTGAAAGTTAAGTGATTTTGTAATAAGGGGCAACTACATTACATGGGAAAAACTCCCTTGGAGGTGTGGGACTCATTGTAATAGGTTTTTCTGTAAAGTTTAGGCAGATTACTCATTTGATAATCACTAATTTATATAGAGTAAAAAAAAACATTGGGTGAGTAAACTCAGAGGTATTGGTACCAGGTGTGGGTTACTACGTAAACATTCGACCCAGGAATTAATGATTGGCTTTTTGGAGAACATTTTTTGAGAAAACCGAAAGCAGATTATCCTAAGGTAGCTGGCAGGCTATCTCGGAGGTTTACTATAATCTTTTGAGAGCGGCAAACTTCAAAATAATATGCTTTTTGTCTCTCTGGACTTCTAAAGCCTTTCATGAAATGTTTCCGGCAGTTTCGGATCAAAGTTTTCGTTACCACAAGAAGGTATGGGGGATTGGCTTCTCACATTCTATACATGCCCACAACTTTTGTCAGTTTTGGTAGGGGCTAATTGACACTATTAGCAATGGCATAGAGACCAAGGTAGCTAATTAAATTAGCTGATTGTTTGTCACATACAGGTAGTAGTGCTATAGCTATCACACCTCCTAGTAACTGAAAATTAATAGTGGGAAAGTTAAATTAGAACAAACATATTCCATGTGGTGCTCGATGGTATTCTGTGCCCTAT
Organism: Pleurodeles waltl; assembly: GCF_031143425.1. NCBI lineage: Eukaryota > Metazoa > Chordata > Amphibia > Caudata > Salamandridae > Pleurodeles > Pleurodeles waltl. The sequence goes on from NC_090445.1 coordinate 939,990,473, forward strand.
TACCTAGGGCTTATACACCAGTGGCCCCAAAGGAATCCACTGAAATACAATGTTCAATAACTACCATAAGCACTCAAGAACAATCCAACTTCAGCATCAATTGCGAATACTAAGCGTGCACAGAACGCAGGTAATATCCAATTCATTTATTGACACGTGGAAGGATCACATCTTCAAATTACAAGCATGCTTTTATCTACAGCCGACGAGTATTTTGTCACTCTCGTGACTTTTTCAAGGCAAATGAAGTCTCAAAGTTGATCCTTTCCAAATTTGCATGATAGTCTCATGAGTCAAAAGCAAATAGATTAACTAATGGCATCTTGCCTGATAAGCATAAGAAATAATATCCTTGGCCTGCGAGAAATCCTGTAGGTATGTATACTTCCCGAGTCGTATCCTATTTTGTCTATGCATAAACGTGCGAGAAAGTCATCTTCCGACTGGTTAGCACAATTTAATTCATGAGTCAAATATAAGTAGTGTACAGACCACATTGCTTGACGTGAGTATAGCTCAAGACCCTCTGTAATGTTGAAAATGGTCCTAGAAAGTTCTCATCATCAGACCCCCAGACAAATTGTTAAGTCCTGAACTGATGCGCTGTGCTGCCGTTCAACACAGTATCCTCAAATACTGGGGACCCCTGAATGAAATTGCGATAACCAGTAGGAAAACAAATTTCTTGCAAGTTTTTACAGAGACAAATTGGGTTTGTTACATAATTCACACTACTCTAGACATGGCCCCTTTCCCTAGCTTGTTACTACATTTTACATTGAGATGAAAGTATCAGTTGTGTCAAGATAATATTTTATATACACATATAGAAATATATTCTTTAAAAGCCATTTAATCATTGTTAGAAAAATATATGCTTTTGCCACATATGTTTAAATTTTTGTGAGCAAAAATCAATGTTACACAAAATAAATTTAATTATTTAAAATTAATTAATTTGTTATTCAGTCCAAATATAGATTGAAGAATTATTGAAGATTAAATATTTTATTGCTCAGCTAACAAGTGTTGCGCCACATGGGAGGTCTGGGGATTTCTCAAGGCTGTATAAGGAATATAAAGAGAAAAAAGAAAAAGAAAACAAAAGTCAAGCATAACAATGAATTATGTATTTTCTTCAAATTGATAGCTGCCTATGGTAAGGCCTACAGTGGTTCTTATCAAAGGGATACAAACTTTAACATGACATAAGATTGTTCCCACATAGAAGTGGGGGAAAAGAGGTTGAGAGGAGAACACATTGCAAATTACTAATACTTATTTTGATTCGAGTGGAGTGAGTGCAGCTTAAGGGACATAGGGTAAACCAAGTGTACCATTGGCCGGTATGTTTTAATTTACTTGGCTATTTCAAGTCCAGGCTAATACAATTCTACTGTTTTCCTATGTTTTAATTTATTTATTTTATATCAGGTCTCAGCTAACAATATTATAATGTTCCTTTCTTAGTTTCCTAGTCAGAATGGTGGCTGCAAAGTATTAGCTGTAGGATTATTTTATAGGATCCCTTATGTTGAGGGTTATATACCACTACAATAGCCTTGATTCACAGTAAGGCCTGGAGTTTTTAAGTTATTCTTGGCCATTGACCAACAGTCACGGAATTATCCTGAATGAAAAGATCATGGGAGAAAAGATTACATGTGTTTTAGATCAATTCCCTTAGTGGCAAAAAGGGCCAAGCAGAGTTAATATTACTAATATTACATTGAGTGATAGTTAATACTGGGAGTGGGGGCCTGAGAAGGAAGAGGAAGAATGTACATCTAAGGGCAAAAAAATATCACTATAGTTAGGGGAGCCATGAGCAATATGATCTCAAATGTCTACCTGAAATTCGCGAGATCACTATTTAATATAGGTCTTATAATGAGTGATGTTTTTACGTAGGACAAGATCTGTACATGAAGTCAGAACCTTACTATGAGCATAGTAAGTGAGCAAAAGTGATGACTACATGTGCAATTGGCTTACCCCATAAATCAGGAAGTCAATAGCAGCATACCTGAATCACAGCAGTCCCTTGTCTGATATTGTCCTCTACATCCAAACCAACAGGATGTGGCTTCGGCCTCCGGAAGTCTGTGCAGATTCTAATTCCTGTGGCCTGTTAGACTACGTTTGGGTAATAAGCGTAAGGTGTTTGCCTGGAAAACTGGAAGTGAAAAATAACAATAATGGCCGCCATTTTGGATAGAGAAATTTAAAAAGACCTATACTATATTTAACGTTGGGGTCTAAATAGATGGGCAATAATGAAGACCGATCATTATAGGGGCAGAGTAACAAAATGCTTGCTTGAGGTATGAAATACAGAATATCACCCGTTTGTTGAAGAAAATATTTTTTGCTTACATTAAATGTTACATCAAAGAGCACAGGTACTGTGCTGCTTTTTCATTTACTTTCCTTGATCTGAATTGACGTAAAAGTTTTTTTCTGATTTCACTGGTGTTGCTTTCACTTTGACAGATACATTTTTACATGGCTTTCTATTCTATTTTCACTTCACTTAGAGTGCTGGAATTGGCATTGGGATGGACTGGTTTTAAAATGTCAGTTCCTGTTTTTCATTAGATCTTATTTGATTCATGGGATGATTTTGTGGGTCTGAAGACAAACTATGTAGTTACATTGTTTCTGTTGCATATATTTTACTGTTGTGCTTCCATTCCTCTCCTCAAAATCTGATTTCCCTTGTAGCACAGCCAGAGCTACCAGTGATGACCCACAATAGTGCCTCATACTGAGCACAGCATTAGAACAATGTTTCCCCCGGAGGCCAATGTGTCCATCTGCCATCTTTGTGAGGGGACTCATCCAACTCTAGCCTCCCTGAGAGCCTCACTCCCCATCAGATGGGACCAGTGCAAACCACTCCAAAACCACTCCAAAAATGGACAAGTGGCATTGCAGTCAGCAGCCAGCCAGAATGTCTGCTATTTGTGTGGGAAGCTCTCTGGGCCAAGAAGTGCTTGGACAGAGATTACTGTTTCAAATGTGTACCAGGTTTATGAAGGGTACTAAGTTAGCCAAAATAGAAGTGTAACCGACAATCCCAATCATCTACCTGTTCCACTGTGGTTACTGAAAAGTAATATATAGGTTAGGAACCCAGGGTAGAATGGAGGAATGGAAATACATTCAAAACACTGGTTCAGAATGGTCCCATCACAATCAAGAATCATCTCTGAACCAATTGTCAGCTATTTTGAGTCACAGAGGGAAACACTGGAAGATTTGTGTTTTTTGAGAACACAGACAATATTACACTATTCAGTACCCACGGTGTTCTTAGTCTTACCTTGATTTTGGAACAGATGTGTCGTGAGTAGTCCCAGTCCTAGCTAGATATCAAGCCTTGACCTGTATAGCTGAGAAGGGTATCTGGAGCCACCAGGATGTCAAAAGGCAGAGAGTGAAAGAACAGAGGAGCTGCCGAAAGATGCTAATGAGGAATTACAGAGGAAGCAGAACAGTAGCCCTTTTCCAATATGAAGGTAGCATATGAGATGCAGCAACACAGGGTACTAAGAATGAACAAACCAAACCAAAACAACTGGAAGATGTTGCCAGGGACTCAACTAATGGCTAAATTGAATTTATAGTTTTATACCTAGAAAACTCCACACAAACAGGAAGGGCATGTCAACATAACTTCCCAGCCCCACTTTCTCCATCTCAGTGGAGGTGGGTGAAATAGTGTGTTCCGCCTTTCAAATCTGTGGAACTTTGGCCAATCTGTATTACTCTTCAACATGGAGTTTTGGCCAAATTCTGCCAATCACTGCATTGTGGAATTGTGCTCCTAAAATATGCAATGTGGCGAGCAAGATTTAGCAACCCCTAGCGTGAATTTCTATAGTGGGCATTCAAAGGCATAAACGAACAGTCGCGGTCAGAAGGCTGCTGTTCAAGTACATTTGCTGCCCAGCTCGACTAGATTTTTTACTCGAGAGGCAGCAAAATCAACTCAAATTGGCGTGCACTCAACGCATGGTGCAGTTTGCGCTGATTTTCAGCGCTGCTCACTCTACCGATGCAAAATTGCAGTGCGAGCAGAGCAAGCTGCTTATTTTCCAACCTTTGGCAGAATTTCATGGAATGTCACAGTTATTCTGTAACGCAGTGAAATTTCACACAGTGAAATATCAGCGAGTTTGGCATACCCCTACATCCCAGTCAATCCTGACCTCTTAAAAATATAAACCATGGTCTTATTCCTGCTTGACTGTATATGGGTATGGAATTAGTATGATATTCCTTCCTAATCCTAAAAATATATCCCTCTACCAGAATAGTGACTCTTCAAGATTTTTGTACTGAGACCTAGTTTCTTTGGTTGTTGTTGATGGAATTTAGAGACCAGTTGTCTGGAATCAGCAGGATGTTAAACAGTTTTAGTATGGCTACAAGAATGCCAGTGAGGCATATCCCTTCAAGATTATAGAGCACCAGCAGATGATGGCTGGGGTGACATGTCTAGCTGGTCAGACTAGGTCAAGGGCAGAACGTCTGGGTTACGATAGGTAGGGACAGTAATTAAACATAATGAAACTTCATTAGGAATTTGCAAGGCATTTTCATGCTGAATTAGCTTTTGGTTGTCACTAGTCAGTTCACCATTCTTGTGCCTCACCTTTTTTTCCTTTTATGGTTTGGTTCCCTTGACCTCCTTGACTGATCAATTTACCCTTCTTATTCTGTTTGGCTTTTGTGTACTACTGTGGATTTCCCTTTTCGTCTCTTCGAGCTCCTTGCCTGTCATGTGACCCTGATCCCTGGATTGTTTTTTCTCTTTTTTTGTATTGCTGTGATTTCCCCTTTCCCTTTCCTTGCTCAGATGAGCCAGGATTTCTTTCCTAAGTTTGGGGCTTCTGTAGAGATCCTTTGTGAATTGACAGGATCACATCCATGTACAAATATGCCTACATCTGGACAAATGAATTTGCAATCTATAAGATCGACCTTCATCTGTACATTTAGGCAAACTTTATAGTTTCCTTCCAGCAAAATGTCCTGCTTGACCACAGTACAAACAAAGTCATAGTGCCGCTAGGTTATGTTCTCTCTAAGTCATATTTCGAGCACAGCATGTTAAGCTCTAAGCCTGCCTTTCAGGTTCCCCCAATAGGACATCAACCCTCATACCTGAGCAAAGTCCTGTAATCTGCATCAGCATCTGCAACAGGGCAGTTAGCATCTAGTTGTAGGTTCCTGGCCGGAATCTCCCTCTGTTCTCCGCTCTGATCGCCCACCTCTCTCATTTCTCTTTTCCGATGAGTCCTGAAAGGAACGAGATTGGCGTGTATCAGTATATTGATATCTATCAGGCGTTTTTATATTCTCTCATAGTGCCGCTAGGCTATGTTCTCTCCAAGTTATATTTCGAGCACAGCATGTTAAGCTCTACGCCTGCCTTTCAGGTTCCCCCGGGAGTACATCAACCCTCATACCTGAGCAAAGGCCTGTAATCTGCATCAGCATCAGCATCTGCAACTGGCCAGTCAGCATCTAGTTGTCGGTTCCTGGCCGGAATCTCCCTCTGTTCTCAGCTCTGATCACCCACCTCTCTCATTTCTCTTTTCCGATGAGTCCTGAAAGGAACGAGATTGGCGTGTATCAGTATATTGATATCTATCAGGTGTTTTTATATTCTCTCTATTTCTAAGATGATACCTATTCTGTGGGGTCTCCGTGCTTGGAGATTCCCCCCTTTTTTTTTTAGGTGTTTGTTGTTTTTTCTCCCAGCGCTTCTTATTACCCTCAGGTTGTTGCTTAGTATTCTCTTTATTAACTTTACCCTGAAATTGAGGTTTTTGTAGTCTAGCCCCAAGGCTATCTCAACCGATACTGGAATATGTTTCCGCTATTATATTAGGCAGTTCCCGCTCCTGATCTTGTTGCGGAACGTCACGAAGACGCATGCGCACTGCAAGTGAAACTGCTTCCCCTTTAAGATTACTTAGGATAATTGAAGAAACCGTGGCAAAGTTGCCCATCAGTTGCATTCCTAAATCTAAGGCCGGGGCAGCCCCGTATTCATCTTGAATTTGTTTAAGCACTTCCGGTAGGTTGGCTAGTGTCGGTGTACTGTGTGCCGTCGTATAGAGCGCGGCAAATACCGTGCCCCATGTATTACAGTGTTCAACTGTAGGAACCATCCCAAAGGGCAAGCACATAGTTAACATTCTATGTTTATCCTGAGGTCCCGTATGGGGAAATACCGCCTCCAGCGTATTAATTTTTTGTGCCAGCCAAAACAGAGTCTCCTCTCGTTTTGCTGGGACCTTACCCATAGTAGAGTGTACAGTCACCGGATTTATTCCTGGTGCTACTGCATGTGGTTGTGCTGGAGCAGCACGCGCTGGGTTTGTATTTAGTGTCTGCATCACAAATTGTACCAATCATCTATATATTCAGTATATAAGCGTCGAACCTCAGCCACCGTCATGTTCGCAACTGCAGGATGAGGTGTATATGTGGCCAATAAAGGCCAGGTAGGACCTTCATTACTTAGTGGACCTAACCTTACTGGTAATATTGTATGGGGTAGGGTGCCATCAAGCCAATTATTATGTTCTTGATAAGATAGAGGTATCTCTAAGTATGCGTACGCCCTGTACTGCCCAGGAGCGTTCGCAACTGTATATGTATGGAATGTATTTGTGTTCCCATCAACTGCTGGAAATGTGACCCAAGAATAGAACAGTTCTGTTCTATAGGCTGCGTGAGCGTCCACCACAAATGTGACTGGACCTCCCTGTGCTGTAAGTCCATGTGCTAATAAATGTGTTGTAAGTGCTTGTCTCATATTAAGAGCTATTTGTACAGCCTGGGGATTTGCCGTTATAAAGCACTAAAGGTTCAGAGAAGGCACACCAAGACAGGGTCTTTTTTCCTTTAAAGGTTCAAGCTTGAACAACCACCCGCTGTAAAATAGGGTTACCTATACGGCGGTGGTGGAAATCCTCAGTACCACGGACGTCTCCGTATACGGAACTGAGGAGTCATTATATTATATGAGACCGAGATATACCGGTGGACCCGAAAATTAGAGCCTGACCAAACGTTGGCGGCGCCATGTTGCGTAGGCTCTCATTATCCTGAGTCACCCTTTTCATTGGCTTTCCTTTTACCTCCATACAGATTGTTTAACACCCCCTCATTGCATGGGTTCTACCTCATTTATGTGTCTGTGTTTGTTGATGTAATATTCCTTCCAAATTTGGGAGTTTCTGTGTGTCTTTCTTTCTAAAGACTTTTTTTGCATGTCAGTTTGGAGGATTAATTTATTTAAAGCATTAGTAGTAAGTGGACAGTTAACAACTACTGAAAGTGCCTTTTTCAAATCGCCTTTGAGTCCCAAATACAAGGACGTAGTCATGGTTTTATCTGTCTATAACACTTCAATAGAAAGTTGTTGGAAACAACTGATATGTGTCACCTAGTCTTGATTTCCATGTAGCACTGGTATTTAACAAAGGTGGGTGGCTTGTTTACTCTGTCTCTTTCCAAATACTTCCTGGAATTGCTGAATAAACTGGTCATAGTTATTCAAATATGAGCTATTACCCATAACAAGTGGTGTAGTCCATATTTATGCATCTATAGAATAAAAGTGATCTTGGTAGTATCTGTAGTAAAGCTATGGACTTTGTCCACAAAATGTAGTTGACTTTATGCTAGAAATGACTGAAGCATGCACGGCTCCCTGTGAACCTATGAGAGAAGCTAAATTACTTGAAGATCTGTCAGTCATATGTGTCTCTGCCCAAGAGCTCAACGTACATGCTGTTACATTCTGCAGTTTTTACATGAAACGTATTGGCATACTCTTTCTCCTATGGGCTACTCCAGTTTCCCTTTATTTAGGGAGCATCTGGTCAGATGAAAGGACAATAAATAAGGATGCCACAGGATATAACCACCCAAGCACCCTTGTGTCAACATGTTTCAGTCATATGTTGAGAGGCATGTAAAAGTCCACTCATTTTGTCAGGACCACATAATGATGTTGTATCATTGTTTTTAGTCAGTCCTATCCCTAACACATCTAGTGCATGTTTTATATAAAGCCAACATCTAATGTTTCTACTGTGTCCACTAAAGCAGACACAGATCTTTCTGGGAATCACACCGACATATTTGAGGCCACAAGGACATGTATACATGTATATCACATTGGTAGGGTTGTGATTGGTATGGCTTTCAAATCTCCATGGATCAGTGAAGTCTAAGTGCAAGTATTTTGTGGCCTTAGTGAACCTATTCGCTAAACAATGTCCACTGGGATGAGTACTGGAAGTAGGCCCCACAGATACAACAGAGTGTGTTTGAATTTATTGACTCCTTACAATAAAACAGGCTTATTTGCAACAAGAGAAGTACGTTTTTTACAATGGCAGAATAACTAGGTCTACCACAGGCTGATGACATAGCATCAATTAAAGTTTGACTAGCTTAAAAAAAACTGCTACAACACTCTTAACTACATTTTAAATTTAAAATCTAATTAGTTTAAGTTTATTCAATTAAAAGGCATTAAAAAACACCCCCAAGTAATATTTACTTACTAAAAGCTATAAACAGAATGGCTTTAATTGAATTTAATTTTTCTTAAAGTCATATTTGTTTGTAAATTAAAAAAAGTTATTAAAATGTTTTACTAAAATAATATTTATTTATTTATAAATTACATATTATTTTTACATTAAAATACATATTTATAAAAAAAAAATGAAATAAATAAATGAGTTTAAAATTGTTTCCTGCAGGGTTTTATTTTAAATCACTACCTTGTTATTCTCTGTGGGAGGATGTTGCATTACCTGTGAGTGGCCTTCAGTTGTGCTGGGCATAATTCAGCTCTGAGTTGGACTACATTTACAGCTGTTTTTGGTCCACTTTTGGTTGTGGTCACTATACAAGTGCAGTTTGTGAATAACTGTGGGTCAGTGCAGGTCTCCCTCAAATGCCCTCTGAGTTCCTACCTTACCTTATCCCTTATTTAATCCTCCCCAAGCCCCTCCCCTTTAGTTGTAAATGTTTCCCATTTACCAGCAACTCCTCCCCACTCTCTCCCACATTTACAACTAAAACATATACCTACATGTGCAGTGATCTGGCAGTCAGAGAGGAGAGCACCCCACATGAAAGATAGAGGGGTGGCACAGACCTTTGCAAATTGGTTTGGAAATAGGAATTTGTATTATGCTAATGGTAATACTATAGTACTACTAAACATACTAAAAACACAGTTTATTATTAGGTGCTTTAGTGTAGCACTCTGTGCAGTCTGTCTTATGTGTCCTTCCCCTCATTTGTTTTATGTTGTGTTTGCAATGTTTCTCTTATGAGTTGCTCTTGCAAACTTTCTACAACTCCTTTCCTGTCCCCATCTCTCTTTTTCTTGTTCTTTTTTCCCTCTACCACCATTGGTGTCTCTGTCACCTTATTGTTCTTGCGACAATTCTCACACTGTTTCTCTTATTCATTCCTCTCTTTCTGGACTCCACATTCTCCTAAATTCGCTTTCTCTTTCTTTTTCATTTTCTTTCCGTCTCTTCACCGTTTTCAATTTGTTATTGTTTTCTCTACGACACCAACTTTATCTTTATTGCATTTAGCTATCCAATGGGTAGTCCAGTGGGTTAACGTAACTACTGCAGACATCTCCATTCTAGACATATGATTTCAAACTGACAGGGTTCACTTATGTGTTTATTATTTAAAGGTTGATGAATGACGGCAACAGAGGGAGGTAATGTTGCTATTCATTATTTACGATGTTCTGAAGCCGAAGGTCCTTTGCAGGAAGAACAGATGTATTTTTTCAGTTTCAGTTTCAAAATTTATTAAAAAAGTAATTAAAACAAATACAATAAAACATGTGTGCTAAAAATAAAACAATTGCTAAATTCATTGTTACAATCATGCATTTATGCATGAGCCACCGACGAGGCCCACTGGTCATTGCCATGTTATTATCCGGGGCCAGATATAAATGTACAGTTTGCATTAAAACTGTCCAATTCTTATTTAATATGTGTTAGAGATTTCATTAGAAATAAAATCAATTTAATTAATGACTTGTATGAGTGAAATCTAGGCATAACCAAGAGCTGCATTTTAAATGTGCACTTCCTTTCTAAACTTTGCATGATCCGTATTCATTTCACTTGCTTGATTTGCTAACATTAACACATTCCAAACAAACTTTGGCTCAGCAGAATTGTTTTGATTGTGACTTTTGCACGGCCTTTGCATGACGTAAACTTCCTGTGCTAACAAACAAAGCTTTATCATTTTATTCTTTTTAACTGCATGACCTGCTTTGGAACCTCAAAACTTGCTAAACTAATCTTAACTTGCTTCTTTATGAATAGGCTTTAGTGTGGAGATGTGTGAGAATACGTATGACATAAGTTGTGCACATTTACCCTAGCCTCTTTTCTTTCAGAGACCAAGGTGGATGGAAATTTAGTAAAAAGTCTCAACAAATGTAGAATTGTTTTTAAATGCATTCTACTGTTATAACTGTCTTTGCTAAAAGTTGCCATCTCTCAATCACTCAATCAATCAGGGACTTGTAAAGCGCACTACTCACCCGTTAGGGTCTCAATGCACTGAGGAGGGGTGGGGGGCGAAGGTGGAGGGGGAGGTGCTGCTACTGCTCGAACAACCAGGTGTTGAGAAGTTTCCTGAAGGTAAGGAGGTCTTTGGTCTGGCGCAGGTGGGTGGGAAGAGTGTTCCACATTTTGGCGGCAAGGTGTGAGAATGATCTACCACCGGTTGTAGTTCTGCGGACATGTGGGACGTTGCGAGGGCGAGGTCAGCGGAGCGGAGATGCCGGGTCGGGGTGTAGAAGGAGAGTCATCTGTTGAGGTAATCTGGTCCGGTGTTGTGCAGTGCTTTGTGAGCGTGGGTGAGGAGTTTGAAGGTGATTCTCTTGTTGACTGGGAGCCAGTGCAGGATTTTCAGGTGGTCAGTGATGTGGTAGTGCCGGGGGATGTCCATGATGAGGCGTGCAGAGGCGTTCTGGATGCGTTGCAGCCTCTTCTGGAGTTTGGCCGTTGTTCCTGCGTAGAGGGCATTGCCGTAGTCCAGTTTGCTGCTTACGAGGGCTTGGGTGACTGTTCTTCTGGTTTTGGCGGGTATCCATTTGTAGATCTTTCAGAGCATGCGGAGGGTGTTGAAGCAGGAGGAGGAGATGGTGTTGACTTGCTGGGTCATGGATAGTGAGAGGTCCAGGATGAATCCTAGGTTGCATGCGTGGTCGGTGGGAGTCGGAGCGGTTCCGGGAGTGGCAGGCCACCAGGAGTCATCCCATGCGGAGGGGGTGGAGCCAAAGATGAGGACTTCCGTCTTATCGGAATTGAGTTTGAGGCAGCTGCTCTTCATCCATTCGGCGATGGCCTTCATTCCTTCATGGAGGTAGGTCTTGGCGGAGTGTTTAGTGAGGGAGAGGATCAGCTGGGTGTCGTCGGTGTATGAGATGATGTTGAGGTTGTGGGATTGGTGATGTTAGCGAGCGGGCCATGTAGATGTTGAAGAGGATCGGGCTGAAGGACGAACCGTGGGGTGCGCTGCTGATGTTTTCGGCTCTACAGAAACTATGCTCAGTTTACATTTTCATTGCCTGTGATTGCCTGTCTAATATCTTGGACGAACCAGTTGTGCTAAAGCATTTGTCAATGTATTTGTATTATAAAAGTGTTCCAGGGAAAGAAGCAGATAGCAATAGTGGGCATTTGAGAAGGCAGAATGCACACAAGCTCCTAGCTCTCACGCTCTTAGATTCAGATTCATTTTCTCCACAAGACTTAGACAGACTTTACTCTGCCAAGACTATTCGCTATCAGAGTCTGTTACAGTGTTCTTCATTAGTATTTATAGCTTTGCTGGCTAGACTGTCTTTTGAAATCTTGTTCCTTTTGCTATTTCTGACTAAACTGTTTTCTTTTTGCTGATTTAGAATACTAGAATAGGAATAGATTGCGGGACACACTTTATGCAATGTTCTGTAAACCTTATTTGACTAAAGAAGAAATTATTTTAAAACTTATGATAAATAGGGGTGGACGGAACTGAAGAGTTTTACTCCACAGAATTTCCTGGAGTTACATAAAAACTCTGCAGAATTCTGCAGAGTTCTCCCCATCCCTAAATATTACTAGGACACTTACACGATTTGGTGTAGATTAGCCATTTAAATTTATAAACACCATAGGAATAAGTAATTTCCTTGCAACAAGTTCCATTCACCTGTATGTGATATCTATATATAAAACAGCAGAAGAGCGCATGCGTCCTCGCAGCCTCACAGGACAGACATCCGCACGGTGCTCTGTGCGTTTTGTTTTCTCATCTCCACATGATGGCAATCGGCCATTGTCTTTTGTATGCTACTCTAAAATGCGTCCTTTTCACTTTAGATTCACTGATCCTAGACTGCGTTTTCAAAGTAATGTTGGTAAATGTGTGGCCATTGTTTCTTTAGGTATGAGCCATTGTATTCAAACATGAGTCTAAGGGTCTGATTTAGATTGCGGAGGATGGGTTACTCCGTCACAACAGTGACAGATATCCTGTCCACCAAAATATAAATCCCATTTTTTCCTATGGGATCTATATATTGGCGGAAGAGATATCCATCACCATTGTGACGGAGTGGAATAGCCAACTGCTGCGCCCTTGGGGTTTGCCTGTGCTAAATATGTATCTTAATGCATGAAAAGTTAATAGCGTAATGTAGGCCTCATATTACTAAGGATCAATATGCTATAGGCCGATGAACTGATACCACAAAGTTCTCACAACCTGAGCATTCCATCAGTTGAGCTGAAAAAACTCTCTTTTCTACTCAACATTTCGTGTTCTACTCACTACCGGAAAACCAGGCCAATTCACCCAGGTTGCATGCACACTTGGGATCAGCTCATAAAATGGTTTAGTTCTGCAAATGACCCATCAAATATTATAGATGTTTGTAAGACTTAGATCCACACACTTCCTTCTTTGGCTGCTGTAATGGGTTCTTTATCTCCTGTGGGAGAGATATTGGAATAACTTAGATAGGCACCGGTTTGAGGGGATAAGTGATTTATTTATTCTTAATTAAGATTGAATTTTGTCCTTTCTCTTTTTCCACAGGATAACTTCCTGTTAGGGTCGTTCAACTCCTTGTTCTTTTTTCAGGGTTCTTGTCCTGGTCCCGCTGGGGTGTGATCCTGACTTGGGAAGAGGTCCGGTTTTATCCCGTATGGATGTCGCCCAGGTTCCCCAAAAGAAAAAGGAGAACGAAAAACAGGTAAGTGTATAGGTAAAGAAGGATCTATATAGGATTAATAGGGGGTGTGAGGGGAGGTATACGTGAGGGTGGGGTGGGGATACTTTTCACTTCAATGGTGAGCGTCGCCTTCCCGTGAGCTGTCTAATTTCTTTCTCCGGTAGTGTTCTCTCTCTTTTCCTACTTTCTTTTCTCTTCCCTGGGTTTCTTGGTGAGATTAGGGGGACATAGGGTTAATAAGGGTTCCCTGGTTTTATAGGGTCTCCCCTTCCTGGCAGGACCTCCCCGCTATCCTCCCCGTATTCCCTCTCTGTTCCCTCGTTCCCCTGAGCCACTCGGGTATGAATGCCCAGGCTCGGTACGAACGTACCTGTAAAGGCCACGCCCCTCCAGGGAGGTGGCCGGCTGTTCCGCGGTCTCCCGACTTCACTTCGGTGGGGGCGGGAGGCGCCCTGTAGTTTCTCTCCTCCTCGCGCTCTGTTTCCCTTGCGTCGGACTTGGTCCCGTTGGTCCTCGGGTCCGGGGTGCTGGCTTCTCGGCTCCGCGTTTCCGCCGTCTCACTGCACGCATCAGTCTTTTTGCCGTCGTTCTTTTCTCCTCTCGGCAAGACGTCCTCGGCGTCTGACGTCATGCTTCCGAGGCTCTCTTGTGTGCCCCGGGGGTATGCTCTTACTGCCCCTAGGGCCGTACTTGGTCCGGCGTCGACGGACGTCCGGCTACAGCTGCCATGTGTTTTGCGCAATTGTTTCCACAAGAACAAACTAAAAGTCGAGGCAAATAATGACTTCAATACCACCTACAAAAACAATTATGAGAGAAAAATGGATGCATTTAGGAGAAACAATGCCAATAATAAAGATCAGATATGTTTTTAACAGAAAACAAAGAAAGTGACACTTTCTACGACATACTGCAAAATTGACCAATGCAAAAAATATGAAGCTCAGTTAAGAAAGAGCCTTGGAGCCACACAAGTTGCTGGCACGCACACCCAATCCCAAACTTAGGGCCTGATTCTAACTTTGGAGGACGGTGTTAAACCGTCCCAAAAGTGGCGGATATACCACCTACCGTATTACGAGTCCATTATATCCTATGGAACTCGTAATACGGTAGGTGGTATATCCGCCACTTTTGGGACGGTTTAACACTGTCCTCCAAAGTTAGAATCAGGCCCTTAGTCTATGTAGAAAATGAATCAATGATTCAAAGAAATAGTTTAAGATCGTAACAGATTAAGCTTTGAAGGCCATCTCGTTCCAAGGTTTTCCACAGTAGGCATCAAGTCAGCTTGAGGCTTGACTACACATGCATTACTTAGTACGCATATATGTATATATATATATGTTACTGGCGCTCTTTTCACTTCAACTCTTTAACCTCCTAGATACTCCATCACTCTAGATATGGTACTGGCCCTCCTCACCTCGCTGCTCTGCTTTTGCAGCTGCCCCGCTGCCTGCCTCTTGATAACCACATTGAACCAGATGCTGGAGCACAAGGACCAACAGGCACCGTTCAGAGTCTGGGGAAGCCATGCAACTACCAATACCTGCCTGTAATGCTATCTGCATTTTACCCCCAGCTCCATCTTGACCACTGACTCCATTTTGTGCTTAGCTTAGCTTCAAACACCGTCATATTGGTTGTGCAGGGATTTTTCTGTGCAAAACTTATGCAACATGATTTTCTCCCCTCTCGGTCTCTTTCTCACCAAGACCGGGACATAACAGGGAGCAGTGAGGGTGAGGTAAGGATGGACCAGAGAATGTTGATGGTACAGCAGGGAACAGTTCGGTCTTGGGAGCGCATCTTGGTATGTGGCCAATCTCTAAGCATGCTCTTTCAACACAGACCTGATACAGCCAGCGTTTGAACAATAACTTACAGTATGGGAGGGGGAAGTTTCTTGAATTCTTCACTCCAGCTTGTTTAAGGTATTTAAGAAGGAAGCTGGACGACTGGGGATATTGACAGAACTCATTCTGGGAAGGAGATGCCTTTGCCTGGATTCCCATTGAGTGTAGTTCTCTCTCTTTTCGCAGTTGTCTGTGTTCTCGACTTGAACCTGGCAAAGAGATGATGTCACTGTCAAGCCCAAGGTTTTAATTCTTGTTTTTAGCTTTACATTGAGCATGAATATATAATCACTATATAGAGATATATTATCCAAGACTGAAGTAGTGTATTTTCTTTGTTTGTTTCTATGATCATTATTATTCTACTGCTGTGATTATTTTCAGAAGTGTACTTGTGTTGCTGCATTTGACCTGCATGCTTTTCCTGTACGAACCTTGGCAAGTGCCATAATAAATGTATTACTCAGACTAAGATTGCTGCATTGTTGGCATTCCTTTCATTTAATCTTTTCTCAGTCTGAAGTATAGCAAAACACTTTGGCGTAGTCGAAAAGGGGCGGAAGGTTGAAAAGTATAAGTTTTAAAAGTGAAATATGTTTGGCAAGAAGTCAAAAGCAGCATTGCAAACCATTTCTAAAAATGCATGTGACATTCCAGGGTGGATCAAAGAACCTTATAATGTCTTGGCAAACGAGTGGTCCTGAGGATCGGGTCTTTCGGAGTTCTGGGATGAATGTCTTAATGATGCCGTACCTAAAAATGTGTTGATGTGTTTACAAAGGTACCTTTTGAACAAAGTGGTGATTTACCTATTTTAGGGCGGCGAGGGTGGATACTGCTCTCGGCCTATGGAAAAATGCATGAGAAATGCAAGCAGTTAGAACAGGAGAATCAGCAATTAGAAAGGCAGTTAGTTTAAATGAAAAATAATGTAACTATGCTGTCTTGTCAGAATGAGCGGTTGCAAGATAAGGCCGACACCTATCAGTCCGTGGCTCTATTAAAGTTGCCCAGAACAAATTTAGTAAACATGGAAGGAAAATAAATCAGGAAAAAGTTAATTTAGCAATTGCCAACACAGGATTAGATTGGAATCTAGATTTATGGGACACTAAACTATGGGAAAGCACTGATTTTTCAAATTCCAGTGAGGAAGAAGTTTAAAAAAGTGGGGGCCAGTGTGAGCTAAATGAGCAGAACGTAGTTCACTCACAGCCAATATTTAGATGAAAAATACTGGGCACTCCACAGAATCCAACAGGAATTGAAAAGCATTCTCTAGAAGATTACACCCAGCATGAAGTTAATGATGTTATAGATAGATTCAAACAGAGAGCTAGAGAAAACATTACTCACCTGGATGGTGTGATTATTTGACACAGGAGCCTTTGGAGTAATGTTAGATATAGGAGACGCTCCTAAGTTTTGTACTCTTAACACTGACCCCATAATACAGGAACAGTTTAGAAGTTATCAGGGTCAACAACAGATTACTCTGTTGCAGTTAGCAGTTGAGGAGTGCAACCATAAGTATCCTACAGAATCAGATTGTCTGCCAAATGACAAAGCCTGGTACACCTTAAGAGATGCAATGCAGAGAATTAAAGAGGCGGGAGTGAGAACGGATATTTCCTTGAGTAATGCTCATCGTCTGTTAGACAAACCACTCTCTGTATCAGTACAAAATAAAATCATTCACCTCACATCCAGCCTAAAAACAAGCAATAATGACTTTCCTATTTAATCAGACAGGGCAGTCATTGAAAGAGGTGCTGGAGGCAGTTTGCGACCTAGGAGAGCTTGGCAACTGAAATAAATCAGAGAGAGCCTCAAGACCTGAAGGTTGCACAGATAACAATAGAGTATCTAGGAGAGATACGTTTATGGCATTACTGAAGGATGGTGTCAGCAAGGAGCAGATTGATGGGATAGATACCAAAAGCCTATGAGTGATGTACCGTAAAAGAGGCCTGGACCTAAAAGAAGGTAGTCGGTGAGTTAACAAGCAAGATAATGAACGTGCACCTCAGAGTCAGCCACATATGCAGGAGGATAGAATGGAGAGAGAGAAAAATGTTTCCTTACGAGGGAAAGAGGAGGACGAATTGGACAGCAAATGGTTAACAAGTGAGAGCAGATCAGGAGAGGAATCTACTTGCAAATATGAAAGCATATATTCAGATATGACTTGGGCAAAAGTCGGCAGGTTTAAATTAGATTAGGAAACAGGCCAGGCTCCAGTACAGGGATGTGGTTGTAAAGATAACAGGCCACAAGTTGATTTAGAAATACACCGGGAAACACAAAAATGTGCAAAGAGTCCTAGCATTAGTGGATACTGGGGCGGAGGCCTCTTTAATTTATGGCAATCCCAAAAAACTTACCGGTCAGCACTACACCATCACAGGTTTAGGTGGAAAACAAACTCCTGCTGTGCAGACTATGGTTCAAATGAAAATAGGAAGCACACCGGACAGAAAATATATTGTTTTGCTCGTGCCTCTTCTGGAATATATACTGGGAATTGACATT
Source organism: Pleurodeles waltl (assembly GCF_031143425.1). Taxonomy (NCBI): domain Eukaryota; kingdom Metazoa; phylum Chordata; class Amphibia; order Caudata; family Salamandridae; genus Pleurodeles; species Pleurodeles waltl. The sequence goes on from NC_090445.1 coordinate 940,008,176, forward strand.
TTAAAAGGAATGACTTTGTATTTGGATGATGGTTGTTATCAATTTGGCTCAAAGAGATACATTACAGTGGCAGCTATGAGGGTGGGTCATCTGAAGATACCCCCAGTGAAGGTGCCCCCAGCAACCAAGGTCATTTATTTGAAGCAGTATTGCATTCCAGGAGGGCATGATGAAATAAGTAAAACCATCCAAGAAATGATTGAGACTGGTGTAATAGCTCCAACCACCACTGAATGGAACAATCCTCTGTGGCCCGTGCGCCGACCTGATGGGTGCAATAGAATGACTATTGATTACCGTGAGCTGAATAAATATACACCCCCATTGACAGCAGTGGTCCCAGACACCCTCACTTTTATTGAAAGAATACAGAAGCATGCAGGGACCTGGAATGCAACCATTGATATTGCTAATGCTTTTTTTCTATACCATTGGCCCCTGAGTGTCATAACTATTTACTTTCTCACATTCTGGTAGACAATTCCAAATGTTAAGGCTCTTCCAAGGGTAGTACATAGTCCCACTATCTGTCACCGGCTGGTGGCAGGGCACCTGGATGAAGTATCTGTCATTCTAGGAGTGCAACTGACCCATTACATTGATGATGTGATGACACAAGAACAGGTGCAGACTCAGTTGGAGCGGGTTGTGGAACTCTTGCAGAGTAAAGGACGGATGATTAATCCAGACAAGACACAGGGATACTCTCAAAATGTGAAGTTTCTAGGGATTCAGTGGAATCAAGGAAATAGAGAGGTGTTATCACAAGCAAAACAAAAGGTTTTAGAGTTTGCCACTCCCTGCACTAAGCAGGAGACACAGCGATTCATTGGATTATTTGTTTTTTTAAAACAGCATATTCCTCATTTGAGTCAGATTCTAGTCCCTTTGTACAAAGTGACACGAAAAAAATATGAGTTTGAATGGGGTGAACAGCAGCAGTGTGCATTTGATTTGGCAAAGGAGGCGATTTAACAGGCCTTAGATTTATGGCCAGTACAGGATGGAGACATTGAGTTGCATGTAACCGTTCAGGAGCAATATGCAAATTGTAGCATGTGGCAAAAACAGGGAAGAACAAGGGTGTCCCCGGGTTTCTGGACTAAATTTTTTTACTTGATGCTAGGGAGCGAAACACTTCCTTTGTATGCTACTGGGCTCTAGTGGATTCTGAGCAAATTACCCTAGGTCATAATGTGATTTTGAGACCTGAGATTCCGATATGCAGTGGGTGATGAGTTCACCTAAAACGCACCGTATAGGACATGCACAAGAAGATAGTATCATACGTTGAAAATGGTACATACAGGACAAGGCCCGAGTGGGACCAGCAGGCAAAGCAGCTCTACATAAACAGGTGTCACAAACTCCTGTGCAAGGTGAGGAGAGGATGCAGGAGGTACCACAGATAAAAGAGTCAACAGGGAGATGGGGTGAGCCATTTGAATCCTTGTCCTCTGAGAATAGGAAGCATGTATGGTTTACCAATGGTTCTGCCAAATATGGGGTGCCAAAAGACATTGGAAAGCAGTTTTATATACTCCAGTCACCAAAAAGCTGTTGACCACTACAGTAGAAGGTAAGAGTATTCAATATGCATAATTGTGCACTGTGTATCATGCATTAAAACAAGAATTGTCTGGAACTTGTCACATTTATACTGATTCTTGGTCCACCGCCAATGGGTTAGCCACCTGGCTTCTCACATGGCATGCACATAACTGGCAAATACATTCAAAGGAGGTGTGAGGCAAAGAATTGTGGAAGGAAATTTGGGAAATGCTAGAGCAAAGTACTGTTACTGTGTATCATGTAGATGCCCACTGTCCCACCAACTCACTAGAACGCTGGTTCAATTACCTTGCAGATGGCAAGGCCAAAATGTCATAGGCAGAGGTGGCGACCCGGCATCACCGCTCCACCGACCTCGCCCTCGCAACCGTCCCATGAGTCTGTAGAACTACAACCAGCGGCAAATAATTCTCGCACCTCGCCACCAAGATGTGGAACACCCTTCCCACCCACCTGCGTCAAACCAAAGACCTCCTTGCCTTCAGGAAACTTCTCAAGACCTGGCTGTCCGAGCAGTAGCAGCACCCCCTTCCCCACCTCAGCGCCTTGAGACCCTCATGGGTGAGTAGTGCGCTTTACAAATTTCAAATTGATTGAATTCTGACTTGGTGGGGATGGCTGAATGGGCACACCAAAAATGTGGATACCTTGGAGAGAAAGACACTTACTGGTGGGCAGAGATTAGAGGGATCCACATTCCCCTAGACTTGGTAAAAACTGTGATCATGCAATGTCCTATTTGTCAACACACACAACAGACATCTGTCCCGCAAACTATCAGAGGTCAGTTGGGGAGAGGGAAGTTACTGGGGCAGATATGGCAAACTGATTACATTGGGCCACTACTGACTAGTCACGGGTGTCAATACGCTTGCACAGTAGTGGACACCTATTCTGGTTGCCTGATTGCTATCCCTTGTAAAAGTGCCACTCAGTACAATACCATCAAAACTTTGGACCTGTTAATGTTATATTGCGGAGTACCACTCCAGGTCCAGAGTGACATTGGGTAACACTTCAAAGAAAAATTCGTACAAGATTACTGTTTACTATACAACATTGATCATTCCTCATTATCCACACGCTGCAGGACTGATTGAAAGAATGAACGGCTTGCTGAAAGCCCAGTTACAAAAAATATCAGATGGAACCTTGAAAAGTTGAAGACAGCACTTACATCAAGTTCTCCAAATCTTGAGTAACAGACAACTAACAAATGTTGAGACTCCCTTAATGAGGATATTAACCCCTGCATTGCAGATACAACCTCATGTGGCCACCAACACCATCATGGATTGGGAAATAAAACCAGGAGCCTTAGCTCCTTAACAAGCCACTCCAGAATCTGCAGGTCTTGACTTATTTGCTGTAAAAGCTTATACATTGAAACCAAGAGACATGGCAGTCTGTGAAACAGTTGTTGGAATCCAGATTCCGCTGGAGCACTGGGTTGGCACTCAAAAGTATTCAGGCCTTGGGGGTGTGATTGATGCAGACTACCAAGGAGAAATCAAGATTATTCTCTTGAATAGTGGAGACACTGATTTGAAACTACAAGCCAGAGATAGAATTGCTCAGATGTTACTCAGCCCAGTGAATGGAGGAATAGTGAGAAAGGGAACTGCCCAGGCCCTTTTCATGGTACATGGGGAGGGAGGTTTTAGCTCAACTGACAAACAAATTGCTGCAAAGGTGGGGGTAGAGTCCCCAAATCGACCTCCTGAACCAGCAGAAATTATTACCAAAGGGGAGGACAATGTCCTCCTGGTTAAGAACCCCTGTATAGAGGGGTGGGAGTATGTGCCAGCTGACAAAAGTTATTTGCAAGAATGAACATACCGGTCTCTTTTACAGATCATACTACGAGATGCCTGTGTCCTGGCTGTTCTGTGTGGTCTCTGTTTGGGCGCGTGAATTGGGGTCAAGAGGAACCAAAAATCCCCAACTCCGAAATGATTGATCGATCACATCGAGCAACACTTTTACTGCACTTGAAAATATTTGGACTCACCTGGCATGTGTCGTACTCAACAGATCAGACTTCTGCATGGGAGCCATGCAAAGTACGGTGGATAGCCTATCTACATGTCTGATTGCAATACCCACACCAACAAGCGTCTTATTGAACATATTCAATGCCACTAACCAGGATGGAGATGTTCAAGAACATGATGTGATATCCCATTTCAGTCCCTACGAATGTTGTTTGGATTGACAAGAAGCAACAAACGAGAAGTGGGAAAATCTCACCCAGATAATTGTGTACAATATCACCACCGTCGATGTCTGTTACAGCATGTCTTGCAATCCTTATAACGTTGGAAAATGCACTCAACTGCGCCTAGAGGCAAAAACAAGGTCTCCTCAAGAGATACCGTGGGAACACCAAACTCTGGTGGTCATTATGACATTGGCGGTGACTGTGAAAGTGGCGGTAATACCACCAACAGGCTGGCGGTAATTACCGCCAAATTAAAACTATGACGGTGATAACTCCCATAGACAGCCAATGTACCACACCATCCACCAGGGCGTTAACACCACGCACCACAGCGGTAGCCATCAACAGCCTGGCGGAAGACAAGGTACTGCCCACCATATTATGACACTGCAAACCGCCACGATTTCCGGGGCAGTACCAATGCCATCACAAGCCTGGCGGAAACACATCATAGAAGACCAAAGACTCACCAACAGAGACACAGACAAGATCAACGTCGCCATGAAATCAGAACTGCAAGTCTTCCCGATGCTCTTCTACGCCATGCTCCACCTGGAACACCAACACTGATGAAGATGACAACATTGACTACAGCCGCCTAGCACACAAGGGAGGGAGAAAAAGGAGAGTGACACACACACACATGACACACACCAGACACACACACCATACACACAACCAGCTGCAGACATAAACCAATGGCACAGGACACATGGCATAATAATACAAGGACTATAGGTCGGCAGTACTGAAATTATAATAGCAAGGCAACAGCCATCATATGAACCAAATTTAGAACAAAGATACATGAACAGTTGTCCAGAAAGGGCCAATGCCCAGTCCAAAGTACATAAGACCCACATGGCCACAAGGCACAGTGCAAACCCCAACTTGATCCTGATAAACTCCGAACTAAACTATGTAGGGGCAACATCTCAGAAGTGGACAGGCACCTCAGGGGGATGGGCGGGGGCTCCTCAGCTGAAGTCAGGAACTTGCTCACTGCTTCTGGAGGGGGCTCCATGCCCATTTCCCAATGCTGGGGAGTGCAAGGTCACAGTCTCTGAGGTGTGGAACTTGCCCACTGCTTCTGGAGAGGGCTGAATGCCCAATTCCCAATGCTGGGGAGTGCAAGGTCACAGTCTCTGAGGTGGGGAACATGCCCACTGCTTCTGAAGGGGGCTCCTAGTACAACAGTCACTAGAGGGTGGCCTACATGCCCTCTGCTGGAGGTGAGGGCTGCATTGTCTCAGCTGGGGGAGGAGTCTCCTTGGCAGCCTCTGCTGGAGGTGAGGGCTGCTGTGTCCCGGCTAGAGGTGAGGGCTTCTTGCCTGTCATTGGTGGTTGAGTGGGAACCTCTTATGTCATTGGTGGTGGAGTGGGAACCTCATCCCTCCTGGCTGGTGGATTGGGATCCTTCCCTTTCCTGGCTGGTGGAGTGGAATCCTTCCCTTTCCTGGCTGGTGGAGTGGGATCCTTCACTGTCTTGCCTCCACGACTAGGAGGTGCCCCCACAGTCCCCGTGGACTGTTTGGCTGAGCTGCTGGGCTGGGTGGTTGGGACCCTGCTCTTTCGGGATGGACGGGTGGGGGAGGAGGGGAAGAGGTCAAGTTGGGCAAGGAAAAGCTTCTTAGGGATGGTGGGACGAGATAAGGGACGAGGGATGGGAGTGGAGGTTGAGGGAGTGGTTGTTGGAGGAGTATGTCTGCTGGACTTGGGTGCAGGTGCATGGGCAGTGTGCTGATGTGAGGCGCATGGCTGTTGGGTGTCTGAGTGCCTGCATTTGTGTCCTTTAGGAGGGTGGAACAGACAGGGTGGGAGAGGACACAGGGGACACGTGGATGATTGTTGTTGAGGTGTCTGCTACTGAGGTGTGTGTGCTGCTTGTTGTGGTGATGCTGGTGGTGGCTGTTGAAGCAGCGCATGCAGGTGTGAGTGTGGACGTGACTGTGAGGGAGGTGGAGGAGGAGGAGGGGGAGACAGTGGAGGCAGTGGATGTGGATGTGTGTGCAACTGTCTGTTGTTTGTGTGAGTGCTTGTGGACTGAAGTGTGGTGCCTGTGTTTGAGAGTGTCACTCTTGTGTGATGTCTTGTGTTCATGCTCATCTGTATGTGTGCATGGGATGGGTTGAGGAGACTGGGAATGGGAAGTGGAGGGGGGATGGTAGGAACAGGGACAATGGCTGCCATCAGAGAGGAGTCCAGAGCCTGAAACGATCTCTGTTTTGGCAGCCAATCCACTGTGGATGCCCTCCAGGAATGCATTGCATTGCTGCATCTGGGATGCCAGCCCCTGGATGGCATTCACAATGGTTGACTGCCCTACAGAGATGGAGCTCAGGAGGTCAATAGTCTCCTCACTCAGGGCAGCAGGGCTCACTGGGGCAGGGCCTGAGGTGCCTGGGGCGAAGGAGATGTCCACCCTTCTGGGTGAGCAGCACGGGCAACTCGCTGAGGGGCTACTGGGAGGGTGATGTTGGTACGGGGAGTGGCAGCTGTACCTGCAGCTGGGGTGGTCACAGAGGTGTCTGCCACGACCTGGGAGCTTCCATTGCAGGAGGTATCTGAGTCTGTGTTGTCACGTCCTGTCTCTGCCGTGGTGCTCAGCTGGCCCTCCGTCCCACTGGTTCCCTCAGTGTCAGTGGACTCTGCCTCCTGGATCCTGTGGGATGCAGCTCCCTCTGTCACCAGTGCCCCTGCATCTCTGCCAGATGATGCTAATGCACACATGGACAGGATGACAGAAGGAGAAGGGGGAGGGAGAGGAAGGGAGCACTGGGTCAATCACAGCACCAACACCACAGTTGGCATACACAGCACATCACACACAGGAATCATGATTGAGCACTATGCATTGCACTGGCATTGAATGGGCTAGATGCCACAGCAAGATGAGGGCCAAAAACCACCAACTGCACACCTCCTAGGACCCACAAAGCCCTGACTGACATGGAATGCAAACGAGCTAGGTCCCCTTCATTTGCCATACTCCCATTACCCTTGAGCTGGATCACGCTGCAATGTCTGTCCTGGCATTAAGGGGCAACCACTAGCTCACACCCACCACCCAGATCCCATGCCACCTACAAATTATTGTAGTAATCACCCACTGTACTCACCCCCTTGTGGCTGCTGTGATGCCCTCAAGCACCCATCCTGCTCTGGGTATGCCACTGCCAGTATGCGGGCCATCAGGGGGGTCAGGTTCCAACGGGCACCCCTTCCTCGTTGGGAGGCCATCCAAAGTTGGGCCTCTGCAGTCTTCCGTGCTCAGCGTCTCAGGTCCTCCCACCGTTTCCTGCAGTGGGTGCTCTGCCTGCTGTAGAGCCCCAGGGTCCACAAGTCCTTGGCGATGGCACACCACAATCAATTCTTTTGATGGGCGTTGACCTGCAGAGGTAATACAGACAGGAGGACAGCATTACACAAACAAACCAGCTTGTCACACATATGGCCCACAAATCTCGTTTCCAAAACCATTGACACACACATCGCCCAGCGCACACCATGTACACCACCACCAGACATACCACCCCACATATGACACGATGCCTGCACACACATCTCCATGCAACCCTCCCATATGCATCATGCCCAAGGTGTACTCACCTGTTAGTCTGGCGGCCCATACAGCTGTCCATACTGGGACAGGACCCAATCCACCAATCGCTCCAACTCCAGCGAAGTAAAGGCAGGGGACCTTTCCCCGGTCACATGGGCCATGGTAGGTTCCAGACACAGGTCACAGCAACACATGCAGTGAAGGTGTTGTCCTGTGGAAAGTCAGGAATCAAGTGAGGTTTTAGACAGAAAATGGCGATCACATCCGCAGCGGTGTACACTGTCACCGCTGATCCCCAATGGCCACTGTACTCCATAGAGCCCCATTTTAGCAATGAGGTATTGCACGTCGGTGCAAGACTGCCTTCCTCCATGACGCTCAACGTCAGCAGAGTTACCTCACTTCCACCTGTCCCTAAATACAGGACAGGGGGTCGCCATTTCATGGTGGTGGACTACATACAGATCTTCCATAACTGCATCATTGCCAAAAATTGCACATACATTGCCATTCCCACTGTTCCATCATATTAATGCTGTATGCAAACTGAGGTGGTGGTTCCATTGTTCAAATTGTGACAGCCTACTCACTCTTGTGTCCCTTAGATACCTACCACTGTGGATGAATAGGAGGAGGAGACAAACCCAGACCCCTTGTGGACTTGGCTACACTAGAGGACAGGCCCATTATACTCACCTATAGACTGAACAGGGCCACAATCACATAGCTGTGTGCCCAATTGGAGCCTGACCTGATATCAGCTCTCTGTCATCCCAATGGGATACCCCCTCTTGTGCAGGTTCTATCAGTGCTCCATTTCCTGGCAACTGGTTCTTTCCAAGTGACAGTGGGCTTAGCAGCAGGAATGGCACAGCTAATGTTCTCAATCGTGCTGGCAAGGGTATTGTCTGCCTTGGTGAAACACATGTGCAGCTACATTTCTTTCCCAAAGGTGGAAGATTTGGCCACTGTGAAAGTGGGATTCTATGCAATGGGTCATATACCCAATATTGTTGGGGCGATTGGCGGTACACATATTGCGTTTGTCCCCCTCGCCAGAATGAACAGGTGTTCAGAAATCGGAAGAGTTTCCACTCACTCAATGTGCAAATGGTGTGCCTGGCAGACCAGTACATCTCCCACGTCACTGCCCAGTATCCTGGGCCGGTGCATGACACCTTCGTTCTGGGGAATAGCAGCATCCCAAATGTGATGGCCCAACTACGGAGGCACAGGTTGTGGCTAATAGGTGAGCCAGAGTCCCCACCCACTATATGTCAGTGTATGCCTTCAAGTGATATCCCCATAGCATTGTGTTATGCTAAATTTTGTCCCTCAATACTTGCAGGTGACTCTGGCTACCCAAACCTATTGTGGCTTCTGACCCCTGTGAGGAATGCCAGGACAGGGGCTGAGAACCGTTACAATGATGCGCATGGGCGAAACAAGAGAATAATCTAGAGGACCTTTGGCCTCCTGAAGGCCAGGTTCAGATGCCTGCATCTGACAGGTGTATCCCTGTGCTACTCACCCGAGAATGTCTACCAGATAGTAGTGGCATGCTGCATGTTGCACAACCTGGCTTTCAGATGACATGTGCCTTTTCTGCAGGAGGAGGGGACTGGAGATGACCCTGTGGCAGCAGTGGACCCTGAGGACAGTGAGGATGAGGAGGCAGAGGATGAGGATGAGGGCATCAGAACATCAGTTATACAACAATACTTCCAATGACACGCAGGTGAGACAGTGGAACCGACTATTACTCTGACTATTGATGTTTTCTGTGTGGCTGTAGCATGAAGGAATTCATGTCTTTGCATGTCTTTGCATCTCAACTTTACTGTCACCTATGGCTTGTCCTTTTACAGATGTTGGTGATATGACAACAGTGTCCGGATGTGTTTACTGCAGACAGCTACAGGTCATTATTTGTATGCTATCACAGTGTTCAGATCATTTGCACTAGATGTGACTGTTCCCATAAATGTACATTTTCAACGCATAAAATGGTGTCACTCAAGTTGTGTTCAAGGGTGTTTATTGTAGTGCAAATAATTGACTGAAAAGTGCAATGGAATGGGGTGATAGAATGGGAAAGTTCAGGGTATTGTTCCAGTCTGTTTGTAGCACAGGTCCAGTGTCCAAGGAGCCATAGGATGAGGAGCAAAGGCAGTTCAAAGTGGACAAGGTGACAGGGTGGGACACACAGGGGACGGTGGTATTGGTCTTGGCAAGTGTCTCTGTCTTCCGTCTGGGTCACAGGGAATGTTTGCGGGGTGGTTCACTTTCTGCAGGGGGAGGGGTGCTGGTGGCCTGTGGGTCCTGTGGCAGGGCCTCCTGCCACTAGCTGCAGCTGAAGTGGAGGTCTGGTCAATAGACTGGCTAGTGGTAGGGGCCTACTGGTGTGCTGTTGATTCCCTCATGATGTTGGCCATGTCTGCCAACACCCCTGCTATGGAGATCATGGTGGTGTTGAGAGCCTGCAAGTCCTCCCTGATCTCCTGATGGTGTTCCTCCTGCAGTCACTTGTTCTCCTGCATGTTGTTAGGGATCTAGCCCACTTAGTATGTGCCACTTAGTACTGTGGTCGACTTTTGGGACTAACCTCACTCCTCTATACGGTTTTAGTGACACATGGGTGTTTCGGCTTACCAAATTCAGGACACCAGGAATATGCTTTGCATGCAAACAACATCGGTATTTTCATGTTTTACCTTACCGTCCGGTACTCTCTATTCACAGTAGGTGTGTGATTCTTCTTGTCTTTAAATTGCCATCATCTAGGGGTTTACTTACTGGTTACTTGTAACTGCACAATAGAATGAGTTTTTTCAATACTTGGCATTATTGAACCATAGAACTGCTACAATTCCCTGTTATCATCATTACACCTTACTGCACCTTCTTTTGCATATTGACTCCTACAGCCTTGAGAAAGTCTAGATGACGAAACATGTGTCGGCTGTCTTTTTGGATGCACCGTGCCTTGGAAAGAATAAATCTTAACCAATCACAAGACGTGTTCAGGACTTTATCTTATATTCTATTATTTACACTTTGTGGACTATGTCAGTGTGCCCTGGCATTCTATAATAATCACCTCGTTTCTGACTGGTTCTCCAGTCGGCGCAGCCTACAACTTTGGTGGCACCCACTGAACAATTTCCACTTCAACAGGACACAATCTCACATGGAAACTCGATGGATACGCTGGATGTGCGAACCTTGTAGCATAGCCACCTGTCTTTTTATGGTTCAAACTTCAGCCTTATGCCAGGGAAGTTGAGACATCCCTGACCAATAAAGTGATCCATTGGATCGGGGACGTCAGGAAGTGCTACAATGTTATGCATTCCAACATTACCAGGGCCGCCTGTTTATCATCCCCATATAACAATAACAACCTAGACTGCATTAAATTGCAACTCTCCCATACTTCTATTATATATGGCCTAATGTACCTACAAGTGTGAACTCTTTCTCCTCTTAACTCTAGGATCTAGTTCAAAACTACAGTACCTCTCCCAAGAGGGCAGAGCAAACTCAACCCTCTCTATCATTCTCTCGAGTTGACTGACTGGAAATTGTAGGGAATCCTATATTAAGCCGCAGGCTAGGTCCTAAACTTTTCCTGTCCCAAGGGAACATCAGTGTCTTTAGTCCCATCTTCACAAACTTTTAATTGAACCACTCAGCCCAGATCAAACCTATTAGCTGTTGGATGATTTTTAATCCACCGTTGGAACTTCGAGTCTCACCCCTCGTGAGCTCTTCATTCTACCCCTGGGAAATCCGGCTACCCTTCTGATCAGCACTGATAATAATCTAATGCTGGTCTTCTGTAACATTGCTGGGCTTGGGAATAAGAATACCCGAGAGCATTATAGGGCTTTTATTGTGAAGGGTGATATAAGCATGTTTCAAGAAATGTGGGAAATTGCACCATCTCATAGGCAAGGCTTCAAGACCTGCCTAGTTCTAGCTCGTACGTCTCATGGTGGTAGATCCTCAGGAGGCCTTGCCATATGGTTTAAGATCTGTTTGGGCTGCTATGTGAAGCAGCTAACCATTGATTCCCCTGACTTACTCAGACTTGACGTTTCTTCTCAGAACAAGGTAAAATTGTTCCCAAGACTGCTGAGTCCTCTGTTCTATACCTATAAGAGATACTATTTCCAAGACTGAGGAGGAGGCTGCTGTGATTGTGGGTGGAAACTTCAATGTGAGTTTTGAACCCTCAACATTGTTGAAGGAAATATCAGGTTAGGAAAATCAACTTTAGAGCATATCACAACTCTCAGGTTCCTGCTTAATGACCCTCCTTAAGGTCACTCTGCAAAATCTGGATCTCTGCTTTTGCTGCCATTTGAGAGCTAGTAATGGTGGAACAATGTCCGATGCAGACAGGTGCCCCACTTTTAGAAGGAACTCATATTGGAGCTATATCAGCTTCATCCTTGTAGACTTACACTCCTAAACTCCTGGAAAATCTCATTGATTCTGCCCCGGTTCAAGAGTGACAATTTTTTCTTGTTTCTTTCCTTTCAGGGCAAGCTAGACAAGTTGGGCAAGAACCAACGTCTGCCTCATGGGGATTTAATGATCACTGACAATTGAAGGAAGGTAAAGTGGTAGAGTGTTGTGAATAATAAGGATGTCTATGCCCAATTGCACGATGGCCTGGTTCCTATCTTGCTCAACTTAGCAGAGACTGAGTCTGCGCCCTTAAAAATAATGGACGTTCATGCTAAGTGTTTTGAGGAAATGAAGCATTGTTTTTTTTACCAAACCTCCTCCTAATAGGAGTCTGTTCCGGTTGCAGACCCCACGTGGTCTAATAGGGACTTTAACAAAGTGAAGTTCCGCTTCTTTAAAGCTATGCTAGAGCCTCCTATAAATCTGTCCAAAAGAACGCAAAACTAACTTGGGACACAGATATTTGTAATGACATCCGGAATGCTGCTTGATCTGGGAACCACGTAGCTTTCTGGTACATGATATCTCATGGTGCCAGGACAACTAGAATGACGCCAGAATCCAATATCCAATATCCTTCCATAAGCTTGGGTTAACCTCTTTCAATCACTCAATAGCAGACCATTGACTTCCCCTCCAGAGATGAGTTTGGACCTGTTTCATCAACAATATCCTGTTTGATTGTTCAAAATCAAGAACTAATCGAAGCTGTAGCCTTTTTCACCATGGCAGAAACTAATCATCTGTTCACAGAAGAGTAGCAAGGCCCCTATGGTAGACAGAATTCCCGTGAATCTATTTATATCGGGGCATGTAATTTCAGCCCACTGCTTAACTGCCACACCACTGCCATCATGGTGGACACTGAAATACCTGTAACACAAAGAGACAGAGAGATTATCCCCATCTTCAAAAAAGGTCTTAAGTTTGACCCAGTGATCTAATGCCCAAGAAGCCCCATTGATTCGAGCCAAAATTATTTTGCAAGTTCATTTTAGACAGTCTTTTAACCTGGATTGATGACAGTACGATTCTATCTCGGTTCCAGGCAGGATTTTGCTCTAAAATAAGTAACATCAACCAGATTTTTAGATTCCAACTCATCAGGTGGAAAGAGGTCAATATTAATAGGATTATTATTAATATTCAATAACATTAATTTTTAATAACATTAATATTTTGTTGACTTAAAAGCACCATTTGATATGTTCCCCAGAGAAAAACTCTTGGATAACCTTAGAGATCTAGGCTTCCCCAGTCTTCTTCTAGACATTATAATACGACTCCATTGTGATAATTTCACTCAAACTCATTAGGTAGATAATGGAGCAACTACTGACTGCTTCATGGTTGACAAGGGGGTTAGGCAAGGCTGTGTCCTAACCCCAACACTGTTCCTTCTTTTCATTAACAGCTGTGTTAATTACCTTATGAACTACAGCAATGACTCCCCTGTACTTGGTGGTATAAAAACTCCAGCTTTACTGTTCACAGATGACACTTTGTTAGTATCCAAAACCCTAAAAGGAATTGAGACCCTGTTGGTAAGGTTTAAACTATTTTGTTCAACTCATGGCTTGGTCATTAGCACAAATTAAATGAAGTTTAGGGCAATTGATCTGCATAGGAAATTCAGAGGGGTGATAACTCGGGAGGGGGCGGAACTGGAGAGAGTGCTTGATTTTGATTTTCTAGGAATTCTTTAAACTAGCTCCAACTCAGCGGCTAGTGGGGTCACAAAAAGCATGCTCTTACTGAACTAGAGGGTGTCTACTTCTCTAAGACTTGCAGATAAGATCTCTTTTCAGTCCATCTCCCCTGTCTTGAATTCTAGAGACATCAAGCAGTAGTGGCTGCAGTCTATGGGGCCAAACTATGGGGTTACAGTAATAGAGATGCCCTGGGGGTAGCTGAAAACAAATTCTTGAGGGCAGCTCTTAAGCTCCACCAAAGCACTCCCTTAGTCTTTAAACAAGAGCTAGGCATTCAGGTGGTCATTGCAACCCTGGCGGTCGGTGTTAAAGCAGCGGTAAAACCGCCAACAAGCCGGCGGGATTTTTTTTTAATTACGAGCGTGACGGAAACCGCCAACATAGACAGCCACTTTAACACTCCGACCGCAAAGGGGGTACAAACAAACACCGCGGCGGTAACCGCCAACAGACAGGCGGAGGACAATGTACCGCCCACAGAATTACAACAGTCCAATCCACCACCTTCTCCGGGGCGGAATCACCACGAACAAAAACACGGCGGAAACAGGACTTGGAAGGGAAAACGCTCACCTCTACACATCGTACGAGGAACGGGACGCCATGGAACCGGAACTTCAGATCCTTCCAGGCCTTATCTTCCTTCTCCTCTACCAGGAGCACGAACACCGGTGGCAAAGACCACGGTGAGTACTGCACCTACGGCACAGGGGAGGGGGAGGGAAAAAACAGTGACACACACACGCAACACGCAAAAACACCACCCCCACCCTCACCCACGATAACACACACACCAATACATCATGATACATCACAGTTACACCCCCCAACCCCACCTGGAAGAATGCAAGGACAAAAGGAAATGAGTCGAATGATTGTAATACATACAAAGACAGTAATCAAAAATATATACATATGTTTAGATATTCACACTATAATCAAATATATACACCAAGAATACAAGTCCAAGGTATTCCACTATCATAATCCTCAGACCACTGGGCCCAAAAGGCATGGGCGAGGCCCACACTCAATACCCGAACAAGACGGAGAGAACACTGCTGGGGCATCAGATAGAAATAAAACAGGCACCTCAGGGGGAAGGGAAGGGGGGGGGCACCTCCGCCGGATGAGTGCACAACGCCAGATCCACGAGGGGGATCCATGCCCATTGATGTATCCTGGGGAGTGCAAAGCCACAGTCTCTCAAGTGTCTCCAGTGGGTGGGTTGCCCACTGCTATATCCTGGGGAGTGCAAAGCCACAGTCTCTCAAGTCTCTCCAGTGGGTGGTTTGCCCACTGCTATATCCTGGGGAGTGCAAAGCCACAGTCTCTCAAGTCTCTCCAGTGGGTGGTTTGCCCACTGCTATATCCTGGGGAGTGCAAAGCCACAGTCTCTCAAGTCTCTCTAGTGGGTGGGTTGCCCACTGCTATATCCTGGGGAGTACAAAGCCACAGTCTCTCAAGTCTCTCCAGTGGGTGGTTTGCCCATTGCTATATCCTGGGGAGTGCAAATCCACAGTCTTTCAAGTGGATAACATTCTCCACTGGTTTCTGGAGGGGGCTTTGTGCCCAGAGTGCTTCATCCTGCCAAGGACAGAGGTACTAGATGCCTTTCTCCACTGGTTCTGGAGGGGGCTTTGTGCCCAGACTGCTTCACCCTGCCAAGGACTGAGGTAGTGGATGTGATACTCAACTGGTTCTGGAGGGGGCTTTGTGCCCAGAGTGCTTCATCCTGCCAAGGACTGAGGTAGTGGATGTGATACTCCATTGGTTCTGGAGGGGGCTTTGTGCCCAGAGTGCTTTATCCTGCCAAGGACAGAGGTAGTGGATGCCTTTCTCCACTGGTTCTGGAGGGGGCTTTGTGCCCAGAGTGCTTCATCCTGCCAAGGACAGAGGTAGTGGATGCCTTTCTTTACTGGTTATGGAGGGGGCTTTGTGCCCAGAGTGCTTCATCCTGCCAAGGACAGAGGTAGTGGATGCCTTTCTCCACTGGTTCTGGAGGGAGCTTTGTGCCCAGAATGCTTCATCCTGCCCGTGGCGGCCTCAGTAGCATCGGAATCATTGGCGCTCACTGGCCTGCAGTGCTGTTGGCAGCGGTGTCCTGGGCAGCGGTGCTGCTGGCAGCGGTGTCTTGGGCAGCGGTGCTTCTGGTGGCGGTGTCCTGGGTAGCGGGGATGGTGGCGGCGGTGTCCTGGGCAGCGGTTCTGCTGGCGGCGGTGTCTTGGGCAGCGGTGCTGCTGGCTGCAGTGTCCTGGGCAGCGGTGCTGCTGGCGGCGGTGTCCTGGGCAGTGGGGATGGTGGCAGCGGTGTCCTGGGCAGGGGGGATGGTGGCGGTCTTGTCCGCCGTGCAGATCTTCCCAGACTTGCCGGTTTTACTGTGCCCCTTCCCCACCTTGGATGGTGGCGCAGCTGTCTCCAAACCCCCAACTGTACCCCTGGGAGCGGCTTTGGTGGCTGATTTCTTTCCCCTCTCCCGCCGGGCACTGGCCAACTTTTTATGCTTTACAGGTGGGGGACTGTCCGTGCTCTGGCTCCTTGCCACACTGGCTGCCCTGCTGCCTGGCGCACTCCAGAAGCCGGTTACTACTGGCCCCACTGGTCCCGCAGATGTTGTGGCTGAGGTGCTGGGTTGGGACCTGGAGAGTCGGGCCCTAGGAGACTGAAGGGGTGGGGGAGGTGAGGGAAAGAGGTCAAGGTTGGACAGGAAAAGTTTCTTAGGAACACGGGGTCGGGTAGATGGAGGGGGTTTGGGAGTGGAGGAAGAGGTAGTGGTTGTAGGAGGTGTACGTTTGGTGACTTTGGGTGAAGGTGCATGGGCTGGAGGCTGTCGTGAGGTGGATGGCTGTTTGGTGGGTGTGTGGCTGCGTTTGTGTACCTTGGGAGGTGGCCTCACAGACACACTGGGATAGGACACAGGGGACGTGTGATTGGTAGTGGGGGTGGTGACTGCACGTGAGCGGGGTGTGGTGGTGGGTGTGCTGGTAATGGACATAGTGGCTGAGGATGTAGTGCATGCAGGTGTGAGTGGAGATGAGACAGGGAGGGAGGAGGGAGATGAGGAGGATGGGGACACAGTGGAGGCAGTGGATGTTGGTGTGTCTGCATGTATGTGATGCTTGCATGAGTGCCTGTGGGATGTGTGGTGCTTATGTTTTCCAGAGCTTCCTTTGTGTGTTGATGTGTGTGCATGCTGGTCTGATGGTGTTCTTGGGATAGGCTGAGGTACAGGGGTTTGGGTCTGGGTGGAGGAAGTTGGAGGGGGAGGCTAGAGACAGGGACAATGGCTGCCATCAGTTCTGAGGCCGGAGTCCGAAAAGCTCGCTGATGGGCTGCCTGACCAGAGTGAATGCCCTCCAGGTATGCATTGGTTTGTTGCAACTGCCTCTCTACACCCTGGATGGCATTCAAAATGGTAGACTTTCCAACAGTGAGGGACCTGAGGAGGTCAATGGCCTCCTCACTGAGTGCAGCAGGGCTGACAGGGGCAGGGGCTGAGGGGCCTGGGGCGAAGTAGATGCCCAACCTCCTGGATGAGCGGGCACAGGGCAAACGCTGAGGAGCTGCTGGGAGGGCGGTGCTGGTAAGGGGGGGTGGCAGCTGTACCTGTAGATGTGGGGGGGCACCGATGGGCCCGCCACCGCAAGGGAGCTCCCATCAGAGGAGGGGTCCGTATCGCTGGTGTCAGCTCCTGTCCCTGCCGTGGAGCTCCCCTCGCCCTCCGTCCCACTGGTAAATTCAGACTCCGAGGTGTCACCCTCCAGGGCCATGTGGGATGCAGCTTCCTCCTGCTCCGGTGCCACTGCTCCTCCGCCTGATGATGCTAATGCACACAAGAACAGGGAGACCACAAAAAGGGGGGGGGGACAGAAGAAAGACATTATTGAGTCCATGCAATACCGCTACCGTTGGCGGACAATACAGACACAGAAGCCCCCTGCACTACGCCGCGCACTTGGAGTTCCCTATTCAATCCCAGGGACATGGGTTACAAGGCTATGCCAGATTGCTGCACACATGGATGTCACAGGAGCCTGACTAGGTGTAGTTGGCACTGTACACAGGTGGGGTGCCACAGGGCCTGCCTTAAGAAGGGTCCTTGCCTACTAAACTCGCCCTGGCCAAGGGGAACCCACAGCCCACCTCCCCCACCCAGACACCTACAATGTGGGCTGAATCAGCAGAATGAGAGTGTACTCACCCCCTTGTGGCTGCTGTGATGCCCTCAAGTGCCCATCCAACTCCAGATACGCCACCGCCAGGATCCTGAACATCAGGGGGTCATGGTGCGACGGGCACCCCTCCCAAGTTGGGAGGCCATCCCCAGCTGGGCCTCTGCCGTCTTCTTGCTCCAGCTGTGAATGTCCTCCCATCTTTTCTGGCGGTGGGTGCTCCATCTGTGGTAGACCCCAAGGGTCCGGACTTCCTTAGCGATGGCACGGCAAATGTCCTTCTTCTGGTGGGCGCTGACCTACAGGAATAGTACAGGGGGAAAAGATAAGTTATTACAGTCCGCACCGTCACAGTCATTGGCCCGCATCCCTACCCTTGGCATGACGCACATGCACTCACCGTCGTTTCATGCCTCATTCCCCCCCCCTAGCTTTCAGCCACATCACTCCACACAGGCATTGCCCATACAGCATGCTCACAGTGTACTTACCTGTTTGTCTGGAGGACCGTAGAGTAGCATGTACTGGGGGAGGACCCCATCCACGAGTTTCCCCAACTCCTCCGTGCTGAAGGCAGGGGCCCTTTCCTCAGACACACGAGCAATTGTCTCTTCCAGACTGAGGTCACAGCAGCACTTGCAGTGTAGGTCCGCTCCTGTCGAAGATCAGGTATCAAGTGATTGAACAGAGAGAAAATGGCGGTCACGTCCGCGGCGGTGAGTACCGTCACCGCCGGCGTACATCGTCATTGGCTCCTGGGACCCATAGGGTCCAATGTTAACCAATGCAGGATTGCGCCGCGGTCTTCGACCGCCTACCGCGACGGTGTACAATGCCAGCGCAGTTACCTCATATCCCATTGTCCCACTTTACAGGTCAGGCAGCCGCCATTTCATGGACCCACATGCCAATATTTTGGACTGCGTCACACATATCTAGGCCTTGCCTAAACACTAATACAGGCATATGTCGATTTGCTAATATTTCTGAGTATGCTGTGTTTACGTACCTCAGAGTTGGTTGACACTCTGCTTGCTGTTCTCCTCCATAGGCACCGTCCGCTGGGGCATGTGAGGAGATGACGGCATCCTCCAGTGTACAGACCGCTGGTGGATCTGTCGACAATGGAGGAGCAACATGTGATCATCACCTACAGACTTGATCGTGCTACAATCCAGGAACTGTGTGCCCAGTTGGAGCCAGACCTGATATCAGCTATCCGCCATCCCACAGGAATCCCCCCTCAAGTGCAGGTGCTGTCAGTACTCTATTTCCTAGCAAGTGAGTCATTTCAAACAACCATAGCATCAGGGATGTCCCAGCCTATGTTTTCCAACGTGTTGTCCAGAGTGTTGTCTGCCTTGCTGAAACACATGCGGAGCTACATTGTTTTCCCTCAGGTGGAGGATTTGCCTACAGTGAAAGGTGATTTCTATGCCCTGGGACATATCCCCAACATCATAGGTGCCATTGATGGGACACATGTGGCCTTGGTCCCCCCGCAGGAGTGAACGGGTTTACAGAAATCGGAAGAGTTACCATTCAATGAATGTGCAGATGGTGTGTTTGGCCGACCAGTACATCTCCCATGTGAACGCCAAGTTTCCTGGCTCAGTGCATGACGCTTACATTCTGCAGAATAGCAGCATCCCTTATGTGATGGGGCAACTCCAGAGGCACCGTGTGTGGCTATTAGGTGAGGACGTGGACCCTATACAGTGTGGATAGTTGTCTGGGTTTGGGGTTGTCCCTAAGGGTTAGTGTGTGTCTAACAGTTGTCCCTCGACATTTGAAGGTGACTCTGGCTACCCCAACCTGTCATGGCTACTGACCCCTGTGAGGAATCCCAGGACAAGGGCAGAGGAATGCTACAATGAGGCCCATGGGTGAACTAGGAGGGTTATAGAGAGGACCTTCGGCCTCCTGAAGGCCAGGTTCCGGTGCCTCCATATGACAGGTGGTTCCCTATTCTACTCACCAAAGAAGGTGTGCCAGATCATTGTGGCCTACTGTATGCTTCACAACTTGGCTTTGCGACGACAGGTGCCTTTTCTGCAGGAGGATGGTCCAGATGGAGGTGTTGTGGCAGCTGTGGAGCCTGTGGACAGTGAAGACGAGGAAGCTGAAGAAGAGGACATAGACAACAGGAATACGGTGATCCTGCAATACTTCGAGTGAGACACAGGTAAGAAGACAACACTGCCTGCTACATCTGATTTAATTCTAGTACCTCTCATCTGTCTGTCTTTTTAACCCAGTGTATGGTCACAGAGTTGTCACTTTCTCTTACGATTTCACAGATGTGGGTCCCACTGCGTGACATCTGCTTTGTTTACGCATGGACTAGTGCTGTGTGACATAGGTATGTTGACATTACATTTGATATACCATTTTGCCACTTAATTGCAAATACACATTTTCAAAAGCACAGACTGACTCCAGATTGTTTTTTGATTTAAGGGTGCTTATTTAAGTGCTCAATAGTCGAGTGGGTTGTAAAATGTTCAGGGCTGATGGTAGAGGAATGTCCATGGCAGAGTCCAGTCTATTAGCCTCACAGGTGCATTGTCCAAAGGGGCATAGGAAGTGGAGCTGGGACCATTTAAGTATGGACAGGGTGACAAAGTGGGACAGAAGGATGACAATCAGGGTGGTCTCATTTCTTGGAGGGGTCTTGGCATTGTTCTCTGTCTTTGTCCTGGATCTCAGGGACCGTTTGCGGGGTGGTTCTCCATCTGCAGGGGGTGGGGTGCTGGTGTGGTGGTCCTGTGGCAGTGCCTCCTGTCCACTAGCGCCGGCGGAGGTGGTGGGCAGTTCATCGTCCAGGCTAGTGTCAGGGGCCCCTTGTTGTGCCACAGTGTCCCTCCTGGTGTTCACGAGTTCCTTCAGCACCCCTACAATGGTGCCCAAGGTGGAATTGATGGCTTTGAGTTCCTCCCTGAAGCCCATATACTGTTCCTCCTGCAGCCGCTGGGTCTC
The DNA here is from genome assembly GCF_031143425.1 of Pleurodeles waltl. NCBI lineage: Eukaryota > Metazoa > Chordata > Amphibia > Caudata > Salamandridae > Pleurodeles > Pleurodeles waltl. Next base: position 940,028,870 of record NC_090445.1, read on the forward strand.
CTGAAACTTGGCCAGTACCGTTGCCGTCGTCTCCTGGGAATGTTGGTAGGCTCCGATGATGTTTGAGAGGGCGTCGTGGAGAGTGGGTTCCCTGGGCCTGTCCTCCCCCTGTCGCACAGCAGCCCTCCCAGTTCCCCTGTGTTCCTGTGCCTCTGTCCCCTGAACCGTGTGCCCACTACCACTACCCCAGGTCTCTGGTGTTGTTGGGGTGGTGGGTTAGCCTTGGGGCCCTGTAGTGGTGGTCACACTGCTGATTGACGTGTCCTAGGGCCAGAGGTATGGGCCCGCTGGGTGGGTGCTGCACTGGTGTTTCCAGAGGGGGCAAGCTCTGTAGTGGCCTGTGCCAGTGTGAGGGGAACCGACTGTCCCGAGGTCCCAGATGGGCCGGCTGGTCATCTTGATCCAGTTGGACAGAGCTGCTGTCATCACTGTGGGCCTCTTCTGTTGGTGGAGTGGACATATCTGGACCCTCCTGTCCAGTGACGTTGGGTAGGGGTCCTGCAGGGGTGTAAAGGCATAATTATTGCATCTGTGTGTGCCATGGTGTGCAATGGGTGGGTGACCGTGTACCCCAGTGCTTGCATTCCTGTGTAGGACCTTGTGTGATAATGGTTTAGGGGGGTGTATGTGTAGTGGCCATGCATTGGTGATGGGTGTCCATGCATTGATGTTACATGCAGGGCTTGAGTTTGGGATGTGTGGTTTGTGATATTGGGACATACGTGAGGAGTTGGAGTGATGGGGGTGCGGGCGAGGGTGGGGGTACGTGATAGCATGCAGGTGGGTGGGGGATGTAATAGTTAAGATTTGCCTTACCAGAGTCCATTCCTCCAGCTACTCCTGCGAGGCCCTCAGGATGCAGTATAGCCAAGACCTGCTCCTCCCATGTTGTTAGTTGTGGGGGAGGAGGTGGGGGTCCGCCGCAAGTCCTCTGAACCGCGATGTGGTGTCTTGAGACCACGGAACGCACATTCTCCTGTAGGTCGTTCCACCTCTTCCTGATGTCATCCCTAGTTCTTGGGTGCTGTCCCACTGCGTTGACCCTGTCCACGATTCTTTGCCATAGCTCCATCTTCCTAGCTATGGTGGTGTGCTGTACCTGTGATCAGAATAGCTGTGGCTCTACCCGGATGATTTCCTCCACCATGACCCTGAGCTCCTCCTCAGAGAACCTGGGGTGTCTTTGCGGTGCCATGGGGTGGTGTGGGTGATGTGTGGGGTGGGGTGTGTTGTGATGTGTGGGGTGATATTTAGAGGTGTGTTGTGTGAGGTGCGTGGATGTTGTGTGAGTGATGGAGTTGAGTGCCTGTGGATGCTAGTTTGTAGATGGTGGTGTCTCTCTCTGGCCCTCAGTCGCAATTGTGGTCGTAAGGGTTTGTGGGTGATGTGGGTGTGTGTTTTATATTGTATTGGATGTGTGGGAGTGGTGTGTGTATGTGTATCAGGTGTGTGTATTTGGAATTGTCCAATGTGGTAGTGTTTTGTAAATGTGTGTGTATTTTGAGCGCAGCGGTGTGTACCGCCAATGGAATACCGCGGTTGAAAGACCGATGCGTGGATTCGTGGGTCTTGATAGTGTGGGCGTATTCCTGTTGGCGTGACAGTGGAGGTTTTGTTATCGCCAGTTTATCACTGACCTCTGATGTGGCGGACTTGTGTGGGTGTCTGGATTTTGGCGGATTCCGAGCTGTGGGTCATAATGACTGTGGCGGAATTCCACGGCCGCGGCGGTGTGTTGGCGGTCTTCTGCACGGCGGTAAGCGGCTTTTACCGCAAATGTTGTAATGACCCTCTCAGTCTTTTATCTCTTTACTGCATCTCAAACCAATATTACATTGGATGAGAATTTGGCCCACCCACAAGCTGGAACATCACAAGGTGGGTCGTGGAGATATCTTGGGCAGACTAAAGGGGGGGGTGACTATACCCTGGCTGAAATATGGTAAGAAGGCTCTAGATTCATCTGTCCTGCTAGAGTACTGGACCTGCTAGAGATCTAACTGTAATTTCATCTTCATCTGTTAAAAAGCATAGGGAGATGAAATTGAACCAACAACAAGGTCAGGGGCTCCTAGCCAAAATATTCTAGGAGTTAAGGCCTTCGCCTGCCCTTGAGGTGTATATGGATGAGATTGATCTCCCTTTCACAAAGCCCTTTATAAAAGGTTTAGGCTGGGTGCCCTCACGCTTGCTACTTTTACCTCCAACTGGAAGGGCTGCCTGGGTGGTGGGGGAGGGTGTAGTAAACTTTGTTGAGCATGCAGAGGGAGTGACAAAACCAATGACCATCTATTGCTTTTTGCCCAAGTTACCATAAGCAGCGGAAGCGTTAGTTAAGAATTCCCCAGTTTAGGATAGTCATGAGAACATGCAGGGCAGATACCACCCCCTTTATTGTCTTCTCAATTGCCAAATACCTAGAGAATATCTGGGCAATACGGCAAAAAATTCTATCTGTCCCTGTCCTTACAGACCCCAACCAGATTCAACTAATTGATGCACTGGAATCTGGCCTGTCAGGCTCTACTTAAAGAAATCTGAGGCTATGTTGACAGCAATCAATAATGCCCTATGAGGCTATTATTCCCCATTCTAGAATCGAAGGCCATGCTCCTTGGAGACCAATTACTTTTAGCCTCTCATTGAAAGTCTTATTTCTTTATCCTGTATATAAATAGAGGGACTGGAGTTTGACCCTTTAAATGATATTTTGATTAGTATGGACATTGAAAGTCTTTACACCAACATCCCACAAACAGAGGCCTTAGCAGTCATTGCTACAACATTAGATATGAGACCATATACCCATAATGTGCCCACTGACTTTATCAAAAATTGTGTCAGGATTGCTTTAGAGTGTCATTTTTTTATGTTTAATGGGGAATTTTTTGGCCAGATCAAGGGTGTGGCTATGGGAGCTATTTGTGCCCCAGATATTGCTAACCTGTAAGTAGGCGAATTTGAAGAAAATGTTATATACAGTGAAACCAATCCTTATTTGAACAACATGAAACATTGGCTAAGATACATAGATAATGTTCTATTAATATGGCATGGCCCTATGAAAAGCAGAAAATATGTCACTCTCTCATTCATTCATTAAAACAATTAAATTTTAAAGCAACAATTCAAGCATTTATTAATCCAGTCACGAGTATATATATATATATATACACACACATATTCAAATCCATATAAGTTCTCATACAAAATACTACCCCCCCAAACTATTAAAATTATTCAGAAAACAAACCCTCACAAATACTACAATAAAGACACAAAGACAATAGACCACAATTCACTCACAGGACATACAAGTGGGCAACACCAAAATTACAAATAATTCCATGCACAGAAAAACCTCCGTACAAAATGTGCATTTCACAAAACTTTTCTCAAAGCTATTTCACATAGTCTATGGATACACAATTATAAATATCAAACTGGTCTATAGTTCATTACCACCCTGTTTCCAGCTAAATATACTGGAAAAGTCCATTCAATCCATGTTGTGTTGGATAACACCAAGGCACAAATTGATAATATGTACATTAGTTCTAGCTGATATGGCTATGTCCAGCTGGTCCTTGGAGTGAGATTCTCATTAAGATATAATTCTATCAATTTCATAGGTTGTCAATCCTGCTGACGTGCGTTTCGGTGGGTTTGCACTTTCAAACGCATTCATGATGCTTGCATCCACCTTCATCAGGACTCTACATCCAATATTGCGTATTGCGCCATCGCTTTCAATCTATACATTAGTTAGAAGTATAAAAACATCAATAAGGATGATAAAAAATATTGTAAAGAAATCATCTAATATAAATCTGTTCCCGTGTGGAAATGCCCCCCTCAGTGAGGAAGGGAACCTATTTCAAACAATAGTGCCAATCAGGTGAAAAATCCAACATACCAGACCGAACTTTGTGATTCAATAGAAATAGAGAGGTAAATGCCAGGAACCATCTTCTGAAATTCTGTAAGTGGCTTAATGTACAGAACAATAGTCTTCACTTTACAATAGAATACAATCATTGTTCTATTAATTTTCTTGACTTGAAAATCTTTCATGAAGATAGTCATTTGTTTGTGAGTTTATATAGAAAACCAACTTTAAGGAATACTCTTCTCAAATACACTACCCATCACCCTCGTAATTTGAGAGATAATCTCCCATTTGGGCCGTTTTTACATATTAGACGTAACTGTACCAAAAAAGATGATTATTTCAATGAAGTAAAAGTATTGTGTTCTAAATTAGTCAATAGAGGGTATCCCTACCGATTGGTTAAAAGATCATTGAAGAGAGCATGGTATTATGACCGTGAGACCCTATTACAAGTGAAGGAGAAACACGTTCGGTCTAAGCTCACATGTGTAACAACTTTTGATCAAACAAATTATCCTTAAAAATTGGCACTTGTTGAGTACAGGTCAGATTTATCAGGACAGACCCTCATTTGCTTTTAAAAGAGGCAAGAATTTAAGGGATCGACGGGTCCAAGCCTACAATGATCCTGAACCAGTTTCACTGAACCAATTATGGGGTTTGGAACCTGTTATTGGGCATTATCCATATGGTAATTGCTATGTATGTGGCACAACTGAAATAGTGAAAATATACAATGTTAATGATGTTAACTGAACTATCAAACACCATTCTAATTGTGGTTGTAAAAATGTGATGTGTTGTATTGAATGCCCGTGTGAATTATTTTACATTGGAAAAACTACCAAGGAGGTAAGGAAACGTATTACACATCAGTCGTGCATTTGATGCAAAGTACAGCATGCTCCCCTTGTTGAACTCTATTTGAAAATGTCTCACGCACCAAATGCAATGAAATGGTTTGTGTTAGAAGCCGTGAAATGCCCTAAGCCCAGACATGATGTGGATCGCCTGCTTTCAATGCGTGAAAAAAGATGGATTTGGATGGCCAATACTGTGAAAGAAGGATTACATCAACAGGTGGAATGGCAGGTGGAATGGCAGGTGTTGGCGACTTTATAGTGTTTGCCTGGTATCTTGATGGTACATGATTGTAGGGATGTGCTGAAATTTGTCTTCTTCCTCTACGGGGCCCTATACATAGGTCTCAGTCTTAGGACTTGGACTTGGACTATTTGGCCACTGTGGTAGGTATGACTGCATAGCTATTTGTAATAGGATCCACCTTTACTTTGATGTTTGAGAGGCCTCTGGCTGATTCAGGTTTGATTTGTGTTTCACATTGTTGACCATTTATTGTATGGAATGTTTGGACCAATTAGGAATTTGTTAGATGGTCTATCCTGATTAAGATCTGTTGAAAGATACTCAGTTCCAAGATGGCTGCCACCGTTTTGTGGACTGATCATGTGATTTTCAAGAGGAAAGGCCTTCCAAGCATTGTTTTAAGAGGGACTGTTTGACCACCAAGGTAGTTATTACTGTATACCTGTGATTAATAAAATCTGGATTCACTTTGATGTTTGAATGCATCATATTGTTGCCCATTTTTGGAAAGTTAGGACTGATCAGGAATTCAATGGGTTTGATGAAAGATATTCTGTTCCAAGATGGCCCCCACAGTTGTGTGGATAGGTCATGTGATTCCTAAGGGGCTATGCCCTCCATGCATTTGGTTAAAAGGGACTGTGTGTTTGGGCACCTGACCTTTATGATTGATTCAAGCCCAGTGGGAGTTGACGTATCTGTGGTGAAGTAAGTAATATTAGTGTCTGATGGATTTATGTTCTTTAGCAACTTGTAGGTGAGTGTGTCTGTGGGAATCTGGTTAATGGATTGGTATTTATTTTGTCTTCATGTAGATTACATCGTCCTTTCTTTATAATGGACTAACTGACTAGCAGTGAGCATGCTCGACTGGGAGTCCTGCTACTGTAGATCGGATGTTAGAACTTTACTCTTGACTTGGTATGTTTTTCTGTTTAGTTGAATGTGCCAGATGAAAAGGATTAAGCAGTGCTGTTCTAGGAAGTTGATGTTGACGCAAGTTTTAATATTCTGTGTTGCTTTATTTTTGGAATTGGTTTTAGATATTAGTTGGTTCACTTTACTTGGAGGTATTTAACTTTTGTCAGTTGTGTGAGAAGCACTGGTGGGGGATTTTATTTTATTTTATGTATTTGTGTATATTTGCATGTATAGACATATATATATATATATATATATATATATATATATATATATATATATATATATATATACATTTGGTGTTGCATGTTTTTACACTGAGGTTTATGTAGGCTGTTTTTTAGGGTGCCATGTAAGTGGGCGATTCACTTGAATGTACAGCGTGGTTGGGTATTTTGCTGTCTTTTAGTGTTGTTTAGCGTTTTATTAATGTAGGTTATTTATTGTGTTGTAGAGCAACAATTATTGTGATTTAATCCACATTGTCCTAAGGATGGTCTCGTGAACGGTTTGAGCCTTGGGAGACCAAATCGTTGACCTTATACTCTCCATGACACAAATCTTAGGAGTGATTTCTGATTGTTTGAAATACTGCATATGGGACTCAAACATTTTGTGGTTGGAGAGTCAGGAGGGTTGGTGCCCCCTTTCTGTCCCTTTGATGTACAGGGATAGTGGACTAGAGGGGTCACCAGTGCACTTGTATAAAAACAGACAAAATAATATCTATTTGTTGCTTTGCTATTTTGATGGATATATTATTAGTGAATATATAAAGATTCTTCATTTTCCCAGAAACAAATTACACACTGTTTGAAGATTCATTCATTTATGGAATTTGATCTATGGTTAATTACAACATTAATAGTATTTAATATAGTTGAAATATTTGTATGAAAATTATTTCTCCATGAACATTGTGTGTTTTACAGTTTAGATTGCCCAGTTCTGTGGGGAATATTGGGTTATCCTGTTTATTTGTAACAGTAGGTATATTTCAAGCACTATGTGGTTGATTTGAAAATGTATTAGAATTTCTATTATACTTGTCATATGGTTTTATTGACTTTTAAAATATTTGTTACGCTGTTTCTCATGTTGGTTCACCCTGTCCAAGTAGGGATCCTCACTCTAATCAGGGTAAGAAAGGTACACAGCTCAGATAACCCCTGCTCACCCCTTGATAACCTGGCACAAGCAGTCAGGCTTATCTCAGAGGTAATGTGTAAAGTATTTGTACAAACACATACAGTAACACAGTGAAAACACCACAAAGGACTCCACACCAGTTTAGAAAAATAGCCAATATTTATTTAAATCAAACAAGACCAACTGACAAGAATCCAACATACACAAGCAAAGATATGAATTTTTAAAGTAAAAAGAGTTTTAAACCATATAAATCAATGGATGAGTTGTTTTAGCACAAAGTACCTGGTATGCATCAAAAATAAAGCTGCACAGGTGAGCGTGGATTGGAAAAGCAAGCAATGTGTCAATTCCTTACTCACAAACTAGGCGTGCGTTGATTCTTTCTCCGCTGGGAAAGCAATGAGTTGATTCTTTCCTCACAGAGAAGGAATGGTTGACTTCTAGACAAGCAGCCTCAGGTCCATGTGGTGATGTTGAAAATTTTAACGCCCAGGGTTGATGAGTCAAACATTCTGTTGCGCTGCACAAAGGGTCTGCGTTAAGAACAGGTGATGCGTCGATTCTCCAGCTCCGAGGCAGGCACCAAGTTCTTCTCCTTGGAAGAGGTCCCTCTTGATCCAAAAGTAATATGAAATTGTGGGGTCAGAAGTCCAATACTTATACTCATTTCTGCCTTTGAAGTAGGCAAACTTCAAAAGAAAGTCTTTGTGGTGCACAAGACCCTGCATCTTCCTTGCCCTGCCCCAAACACACTCAACGGGGTTGGAGTCTCCATTGTGTGAGGGTAGGCAAAGCCATTTCAAGTGCAGGTGTCAGCTCCTTCCTCCCACTCTAGCCCAGAAAGATTCATCAGGATACGCAGGGCACAGCCTAGCTCCTTTTGTGTCAATATCTAGAGTGAGTTCACAAACAGCCCAACTGTCAGTCTGACACAGATGTGTTTTCAGCAGCAAAGCAGAGGAACAAAATGGTTAAGCAAGAAAAGGTCCACTTTCAAAAAGTGGTATTTTCGAACTTACAATCTAAAAACCAACTTTACAAAAAGATGTATTTTTAAATTGTATGTTCAGAGACCCCAAACTCCATATGTCTATTTGCTACCATCTCTATCTGCTACCAATGGGAAACTGCACTTAAAAGATATTTAAAGGCAATGCCCATGGTCACCTATGGGAGCGATAGGCCTTGCAATAGTGAAAAACTAATTTGGCAGTATTTCAGTATCAGGACATGTAAAACATATCAGTATATCCTACCTTTTGAATACACTGCACCCTGCCCATGGGAAAGTCTTGGACCTATCTTAGGGGTGACCTACATGTAGTAAAAGGGAAGCTGTGGGCCTGGCAAGTGAGTACACTTGCCAGGTCGAACTGACAGTGCAATACTGCACACACAGACACTGTAGTGGTAGGTCTGAGACATGTTTACAGGGCTACTCATGGGTGGTAAATCAGTGCTGCAGGTCCACTAGTCGCATTCGACTTACATGCCCTGGTGACTTCTAGTGCACTTTACTAGGGACTTACTAGTAAATTAAATATGCCAATCATAGATAAACCAATTACTAATATCATTTAGCCAGAGAGCATTTGCAATTTAGCAATGGTTAGCAGTGGTAAGGTGCCCAGAGTATCAAAACCAGCAAAAACGAATTACAGCACAGGATCCAAAAACGGAGGTCAGAAGCCAAGAAAGAACAGGGAAACTACACCAGAAGATACCAGGTCTAACAATAGCTATTGAGCTGTGTAGGCTCATACATTGTACTATTGATTTTGTTACTTTTATGGTCTTTGACCAAAATAAAGTACGTAAATTGAGTTAATTTGTTCTACAAATGACCTCATTAGATTGGAGGCTTCCATGAAATGTTGAGTGCCAGGCTTTTAAATGTTCCGTAATTAAGTACCACATTGCTGTAGCTATTAAGCTTCAAAAAGTGGGAAGTGCTAAACTGGTTAGACTGGTTCCCCACAGAACTGCGTAATATAAACTGTAAACTAGTGATGCGTTTTAATTTGGTTGTTAAAACGGCGGGTTACTCTTCTGGGCCTATGAACGTTTGTAGGTCACGGATAGGTGTTTCACATTTAGCCTTCCATAAACATTTTATTGTGAATTTCCCTTTGAGAATGGAGCAAACATACTCTACCCAATGGGTACCTTTAGTGAAAAGGTCAAAGGGAGCCTCGTTGCCTTTCTGAAACTCCTATGTGGCTAGGTCCATGAATTTTAATAAACAACTCATGAGCTGAATATCCACACCACACAAACACACATTCTTTGCAACCGTGGTTGACCTAACTCTTATTCTGTTAAAACGCGTGTGCAGATTCTTCCTTCTGAGGACAGTAGAAAAGGGCACACACAGATTACATGATCTATTGTTTCGGTACCATGAGACACCCTCTGCAGAAGATGCAGTCCTGAGTGTACCTCCATGTTTGTAAAGTTTTTGGTGGTAGTAAGATGAATCTAATTCTTACTCATTTTTGCCTCAGGGGTTGTTTCATGTTAATTTTCAAGTACGACTGTGGTGACAACGTGGCATAACATGTTAACAAATGCTCAGCCTTTGTCAGCTTGGGAAAATGCCTCCTTGTTATTCCTAAATGAGAACAGCTTGCCGCAGATTTAACTGCTGCATTAAAGTGGTTGTAATCTGTCTTATTTGTCCAGTCTTCCTGTATCTCTAGCATGGATATCATTTAGTGGTCGCCAGGGGTCGGAACTGCAACCCCTGGCATGTCCCTTGCGACCCCTGGCACTGTTGACTTTGCGGCCCCTGTCCTCAGACGTGGCAAAATCAGTGCCAAGGACACATAGGCAGCTCATGCTTCTCTACTTTCCTTGTTTTTTGTCAATGTTTTTAATGACAATAATAGTAAATAATGCTACATTATTTACTATTGGTGTAATAAAGAATGGAGTACAATTAGCTGGAATATGACTGTCCCTGGCAGCTTAGGTGAGTAAAGCATGCTTTTAAATGTATGTTGTGTGCGTACTTGCGGATGAGAGTGTGTTTATGTGAGCGACAGTCTGTGTATGTGTGAATGTGTGTGTATATGTAATTGTGTGTGTGACTGAATGCAAAGGTCAAATGACATATGATGTCACTTCTGCTATCCCTGGCATTTCGGTGAATTGACGTTCATGATCTAGTCCTTTTATTTTTTTATCCAAGTACTGTTTGCAATTTCAGTATATATTGGGGAAGTTGGCTAACTCCTTCCAAACTAGACATTTTATTGACCCTTTGGCTGCATTTGTCAATCCTATGATGTAGTTAGTAAAATTACTATCTGCAATTGTTGTTTTGTCCATCATTCCAAGCTCCAGTTGAAGCTGACAAACTGGAGTGCTTTTTGGTCAACTAAATACCATCCTGATCTTTGTGTAATTTTGAACCCCATGTTGGAGACCCACAAAGAATTGTCAGTGTCAATGTCACTCTGAATATTTCTGAGTTACTAGACCCTTTCTGGCTATTCCAGTTTTTGTTGATTTTATGTAGATGATTCTGCAAGAGGCTCCTACGAGGGGCTACTGCCCTTAGTTGATTTTGAAAAGGAGCTTTGCATCTAGCTATACCCCAGATATTGATAACGTTCCGTAGTTGCGATTTTTTTGGTCTCCCATCCATCTGGTGCGTTTTGTTTTGGCTTTGACGAATTACAAGACTTTTGTTTTTGAGAAGTTTAATTTTAATTTGTTCTTTTGATTATAGAGTGGGAGACCATCTAATGCCCTTTGTAGACCCATTGCCTTTTCGTCCAGCAATGTTGTGTCATTGGAGTACTGTAGGAGTTTTAGAGTAAAAAGCTTTTGGTTATCAAAAAAAAAAAAAAGGTCGTCGGTGTAGGTATAGCTTGAATACTACTGGCCCCAACACACACCCTTGTTTTATGCACCTGTGTGGTGGAATTTTCTTTGATACTGTAGTTCCATTAACCAGTTTGAGATGAACCTGTTGGTGTGCAACAGTCGGATTGCTTTAAATAGTTGCTCTGGAATGTTCCACTCCTTCAGCTTTCCCCACAAAAAGTTTAGGTTGACTCCACCGATGGCTACGCTCTATCTAAAAATATTGCCTATTTGGCTTCCCAGCATTATATTGTATAATGATTTGTTAACTGTTTTTCAATTGAGTTGTTTTTAACCTTTATCCTACCTTTACGACATTGTTTTAGTTGTTTATTAAGTGAAGGATTTTTAGATCCTCCGTATGCCTTGATAATATGTTCCATCTAATTCTACGCAAACCTACAATTTCATCGACTGAGGAGGTAACCTTGAGTTATCCGTTATTATTAATGTTCACGTAGATAATAGTGTATAATCTAGTATTTTAACTGATTCGCCCACTATGTGCATTGCCTTGGCTGCTATTAAATCTTAAAATTACTGTTTGGATTTATCAGTCCCTTATCGAATAGGCTTTCCTAAACCTTTGTGTTTCTTCTGCCAGTGATGTATCATTTCTGGGATACAGATTAAATTCTCGTAGGGCAGGAGCTTGCAAGCACTTCAGAGGAAGTACCTCATTTAAATCTCCTGTAACAATGATATCATAATTCGGATGAGCTGTTTGTTGATGTTTTATATGTTGTAGCACTGAGTCTTGAACTGATCTCTTTCTTGCTGGATCAGAGGGTATGCATATATAATTAGGAGTGACTCCTGTCATGTGGCTAGTTGGAAAGTTGATATCAATCACTTGTACATAATTTGACGAGATGGCAACTGCTGGCCCTGTGAAATGTACCTTAGAGGATATAAATGTAGCAAAAACCCCTGAACGTCTTCCATTTTCTGAAAGTTTGACTGCAGACTTTATTATTGTGTGGTACCCTGGTAGCTCCACCTAATTTTTCACCCAAGTTTCCTGCAGGCGGATTACAAAAAATGTGATATGGCAACTTCGTACAAAGTGGTCTGTTTTTTATTTATTTGCCCACCCAAATTCCATGAGATTAGTGATATTTGGTTATTGGTCTCCTGATTTATTCTTGAGTGTACAACTGTGAATTTCTTTCTTTACTTCATTCAGTTTTAATTTTGTTCTTCTTTATGGTGCCTCTATTCAGTCACGGCTTGTTGGGGGAGAGGCGGGGCGGCGCATGCTTAGGGAGGGAACAACAAAAAAAGAATAATAATTTTAAAAAACACCTCCCTAGCCGCTCCCCTCCTCTGGCTCCAGTACTTGCAGGCACAAGCTCCCAACCTGCCCTGCGGCCAATCCTAATGCTGCTTTCATGCAGCTGCATTAGAACTGGATGCAGTACACTGGCTGAGAGCTCTGAGGCAGAGTGGGAACCTCTGCCTGCTCTCCCCAACATGGCAACACAGTGCCGGGTTAGAGAGAGCCCTGTGCACGTGTTTTTGGCCGGTCTGAGATGGCCGGTCAAACATACAAGTGCACTGAGCCCCTCCGTCCCTGTCATCGCCTGTGGCCCCACCCCTTTTACAATCAAACCATAATAAAAATGGTTGCTGCTGCTGCTGGCAGGGGACAACACCATAGTGGAGGAGCCACCTCTGCCTCTATTGTCTTTCATTTTGTCTATTTTCCCCTGTCTTTCTTTCTGTGCATTCCTCCATCTCTCAATCTTCACCTTTATCTTTCTCTCCTCTCTCTATTCCACTCTCTCCTGACTTTGGTAGACACTTTCCTCGTCTTTTTCTTGCTAAGCATTTCACTCTGACAGTTTTGCTATGTAGGTGACTTCAGAAATGTCTTTCCTACATGTGAAAGGACTTATGAGATCCTTTACGAACCACAAATGGGAAGGGGTGTGTGGGGTGTCAGACAAGAATCTATCAATGGTTTACCACAGCAGTTTGGTTTGCAAACAATTAATGAGTTACCAATTTGGGGTGCTAACTGATTCACAAAGGGGAAGTGGTCCTTTGTGAATTGTATGGTAGCCTTGGAAGAAAAAGGTTGCAGGTGCCTGCTCCCACTGAATTTTTCTGAAAAAGAAACCTTATTCTGTTTTTAAAGGGGCATTGGTTCTTTTAAGGAACATGGACTTCTTAAAAAAGTTTTCCTTTTTGGAATTAATTCACATTGATGGTGGGCTGCTTTCTTTGCCTGCCACAATCTCTGTGATTGCAGCCAATCTTAGGGGCGTCGCAAAATGCAACTTGCCTAATGACTATTATTAGGGCAGGATGGTCATTCCACAGCCCCCTGGAACTGGTTGTTAGTTCATACTTGCTAAATACTGTCCTATTTGGTAACTGTTGGTGAGTAATTTCAAACCACTTTTTGCGAATGGAATAACATGATCATTGATCGATTTCCACGCCAGTTTAAGTACAAATTGTATTTCTGTGGCTACCATATATACTTTCAATTTTGTAGTTATAACCCTCTGAAAGAAAGGGATTAGTCCAACTTCTGCATGAGTACATACTTTACAGATATGAACGTAATGACGAAGGATTTGCAAGCCCTCTTGCCTTTTGATATGATCAGAAGAATTTTCAGTCGTAAAATCTCAGTTTTCTACCAAACTCATTTTACCTTGCTTCCTTGTTATTCAGTACCACATGCTCTAAACACATTAAATAAATGCAAAAGCAAACATTCCCTTGACTGTGAGGTACGTTTGGACCCTGAACAATAATGCAGTGACGACAGCTGGGGCATCACTTTGCCACAGATCAAAATATTGTGTTTCCCATGTAAAACACCAATCGATAATAACGACACAGAATTCAATTTGAGGAGATTGGAGCAAACACTGGCTAATTAGTGCAAACACACAAGCAGTTAACCTGCCAACTAAGACTATGATTTATTGAAAAGAGTGAAATTATAAACGGTATGCCCTAGTAACCACTAATCCCTGAATGGATATCCGCAAACATATTGTGAAATGGTGTTTACACAAATAAAAGGAGAGTAGCATCACTCCCAGGCCTTAGTCATCACTTGACCAACCTAATGACTGTTTTCTGTGAACTCAAAAATCTGTCAATAATGGCACCTCGCATGACTGGCTACCTCCTTCCCAGCTAACAAACATAGGATGCCGGTCTGCAATCAGAATGTCAGCAGACTCCAATATTGTAGTTTAGGGGGGGTAATGTTCAGGTTCTTTGGTCTATTTTAATGTATGCATATGTGTTTTAGGATTCCATTGGCTCATACTAATTCAGCATTGTTGTTCGATTTTCTAATTTTCGAATGCAATGAAGAAAAACGTGATGAAAGTAATGCTTGAATTAACTTCAGCCACTGATGATCTATCAGGCTCATTTCTGGTTCGTTGATTCTTACCCACTGAGCCACTCAAGACAGAAAACAGCCATCTGTAAAGGAGTCTTGGTTTTACTCCAATGGAAACAGTCTAGCCCAAACTGGCAAGCTATGAGCTGTCCACACAGTCACACAAATGCCAAACTAGTTTAGGAATGCCAAGACTACTTCATTGAGGGACAGCTTGAGTCCTATGGTCTGCATGGTATCCACATCTGGGCATTCCTGTCATATTGAGGACATGTAACAAATAAAAAGGTGGAGTAAGGAATTTGTGACTTGATTTTATCTCCTGGTAATTGCTCAGGCCACATTACGGATCATTGTTTTTAACTGACTGCACCATTTTAAACAAAGACCAGGCCATATAAAAAGCAGTCTTGGGTCTGATCACATAGGAATAGTCCAGTTTGAGCTGTAAGGCATGTCCCATACAGAAAGCAACACCAGGGTGCATTTAGCTTATTTGGACCCCTTTAATGAGACGTAGTTTTAGTTATACAGCACAGAGAGAATGACACCCAAGACTTGGCATGTCAGTAATAGATAAGTCACCTACTGCAACAAACAACAAACTGATAGAAGGAATGATTGAAATATTCTCAGACACAAATTGTTAAAATCCATTACGGGAACTTTTTAATACAC